>NC_059081.1:13797104-19433353 GCF_020497125.1 Mauremys mutica | reverse complement strand
AGAACTGTGCCATGTCCTTTCCTCAGGGCAGCACAAATAGGCTGGAGCATAATTGTAAATCTGGCCTCAAGACTATTGAGTAGATACAGAGACTTGTGCTTATGCCCTAATTTCTAGATATTTTGTAAAGCCCCAGCTCTGCCATGTCACGCTGTGACCTCATTAGCTTTGCCAATCTAAGCAAGGACTAGAGCTCTTGAGTGCATTGTGAGAGCTTTCTGGACTACTGCTGAACATTGAACACGTTTTCAGAGAACTATCTATGGCAACTCCAAGATCTTTTTCTTGAGGGTAACAGCTAATGTAGACCCCATCATTTCGTATGGATCCTTGGGATTATATTTTCCAATGTGCATTGCATTGCACTTAGCAGCAGTGAATTTCATCTAACATTTTCGATGCCTGGTTACTTAATTTTATGAGGTGCCTTTTAACTCTTCACTGTCAGCTTTGGACTAAACTATCTAGAGTAATTTTGTATCATCTGCAAACTTTGCCACCTAACCATTCACCCACTATTCCAGATCATGTTATTGAATAGCACTGGTCCCAGTACAGATCCTTGTGGGACCCCACCATTTACATTTCTCCACTATGAAAACTGACCTACTCTCTGTTTTCTATCTTTTAACCAATTACTGATCCATGAGCAGACCTTCCCTCTTATCCCATGACAATTTACTTTGCTTAAGAGCCTTTGGTGAAGGACCTTGTCAAAGGCTTTCTGAAAGTCCAAATATGCTATATTAACTGGCTCAAGATTGTTGTCACCCCCAAATAGATGGGTGAGGCATGAGGAGAGGTGTTAGCTCCAGTGTCCTGGCAAAATTCCAATGTGAGTAATTACGTTCCGTTTCTCTAAATTTCCTCACTTTCAACTGCTTACAGAATTCTCCACTTCCTGTCATAAATTGTTGTGTAATGGTGCTGTGAGCAATTAAACAGCTGCTACATTTTACCCGAGAGGTTGCTGCACCTCGGTGGTAGAGGAAGTGATTTTTTTTGCATCTAAAGATTTTAAAGCACTTTGGGACATTGAGATGCAAGATGCTATATACATGAAACATGATTATTTACTATCAGATCTGTTATGTAGCCCATCCAGACACATGTTGTACTTTAAGACTGAATACTTACTGTAGGTATGGGTTAAAATCCTAGCCTTATTGAAGTCAGGGGGAGTTCCCCACTAATTTCAGTGGACACAGTAGTTCATCCTATAATATACTAAGCATAACTGTCAATCTATCTAGTGAAACACATGGTTCTCCTGAAATATGTTAGATGCACTCAAATGGAAGTAATTTATTATGAAGTTAAATAAGGGCAGATTTGGACCCAAAGTGTACTTTGGGCCATAAATAATATTTATACTTCATAACTCCTTGGTAACTTTATCTTGATACTTGTCACCTATATAGAGCTTTGCATGCTCAAAGCATTGTATAGACATAAAGGTGACTGCAGCTCAGCCAGGATTTCACACTTTAATTATTAGTCCTTTGCAACGCATGCAGGTAAACATTATTCCATTTTACAGATAGAAACAGAAGCACAGAGTTTTGCTTGTCTAAGGCCTCATGGCATAGCTGAGTATGATCCTGCTACAACCCTCTTCTTGCTTTAGTTTTAATGCTAACAAAAGTTTTAGAAACAATATTGGCCAATTGCTTGTCAACATTCATGTTTTCCAGTAGAATCAATTAGGATGTATTTTTTTCCTTTTGTATTTCTATAATTTAACGACTAGGTTTCTTCTTCTAAAACTTAAATGTGAGTGAACCAAATCTCTCAAACACACACAACCACCTCCTACCTCTTGGGCTGAAACCTTGAAAGCCACGGTTCAGCTTGTTGCAGATTTTTATGGTTCAGTCATAACTCCCTGAAAAACAGGGCTTTAAAACGGAAGTGCTGACAAAACTTTAAACTACAGCAGTGCAAATGGCGCTGCAATAATTTATAATCTACAGGCAGCTCTTGGGTTTATTATCACTATGACAAATGCACTGTCATTGTTAATAGGATATTTCCCAGCAAGGACTTCTTGTTATGCAAGCCAGGTTCAGTATGTCATGCAGCATGATAGCAATAAAGTCTACAAGAATTTGTAATGAACTTCAATTACTAATAGATTATGGTTAATGGGAAATATGTGCAGTAAAGATATGGGTTTTTATATGCGCCTTCTGGTACTCTACTAGGCTATGATTTATGATACAATTTATGTTAACATTCTCCAGTATGAAAAAAGCCTAAATTGGTGGAAAGCTGCTTCATCCATAACAAATATTTAAGATAATTTTGCACATCATGTAAATGAAGATATCAAATTAGATATTAATCCATTTCATTTTAGCATTTGTATTTTTATTAATATGAAGACGCTGCCCTACTGTGTAATGACATTATATATCCCATCATGAGTTGCAAGCATGAATTACGTGGACATTGTGAAAATGACGTTAGCATCTAAGATGTAAACGCAATTGTTCAAATTGCTGCTGTAATTAAACAGCATGATTAAATTATACATAAAAATATTCTAAAGTGACAGACTTGAGGCTGCTCAGACAAATGCATTTGGCATTGAACCAAGCCCGTTTGTGAGAACTGGGGCCCTTTTAAGTAGGGGTAGTGTTTTGGAGACCAAATACAGCACGAAGGAAGGGTATTTTGGAACCAGCCTTTTTGCTCTCTTTGGCTATGCTCTTTCCCTATGTCTTGCATCACTCCAACAGTCCGGTCCTCACAAGTTCCTTTTGTGCTATTTCCACCTAGTATCACTCTTCCTATAAACAGAGCCTCTTGCAGGAGCCATTTCTGGGAATGATCACATCACACAGCACAAGAGCCCTGAGCCCACAGTTATTTGCAGGTGAGGCAGAAAGCTGGAAGTTTTGTCAATATTCTGACAAAAGTCCCACTAACTCTCCCACTTCTTGTGATAAACCCCATGCACCCTGAGTGCATGTGCTCATAAAGTAGAGAAATGAGGGGCGAGCTACCCATTTAGCCGAAATGCTTCATCATAGCCACAGCCCATGAGAGAGGCAATGCCAATGGCTAAACACACATATCAAGCTGCACTTGGCTGGAAATGTTTGTTTTTAGTTTCTGAAAAATATACTTGGCCAAATAAAAGGCACAAACCTGCATTCCCATTTAAGTATGTAGATAATACAACACTAGACTTGAGTGGATTTGCTCATGATTTGTGTGCATTAGGAAAGGATCAGGCCCCTACTGATCAGCTTGTTTAAGACAAAGTGAGAATGTGGGCAGAAGCCAGTGCAGGAGAGCCCAATACTTGCCCTTTGGTACAATCTGTTCTATTCCTAAGGCAAACAATTATATTTGGCAGAGAAAGGGACTCAGCTAAGCTAACATTTCATAAATCTCAAGGGGGAGAGGAGGAGTCTTGTGAATTCTAAAATAGTGCTATCCTGCAGCCCAGTTAGTGGCCCCACTTACCTTTCATTAGGCAAAAATGGAATGTCGTTTGAGAGGCATGAAAAATCTCTTACAACTTCAGTGAACCAGCAAGCCCCAAACTAGGTGCTTTTCTCCTTGCTTCCTTCCTGGAAATGGAAGTGCCCAATTTAAAGCTGAGTAGTGTATCCTCTTTAACACTCAACTGGTCTAATTCTCACTTGTCCCTGTTAACAGAGGCGGCTGCCAATATAGACGGAAGTTTAATAATTTGATATATTCTCTATTAAAAAAATGAGATCTTCTGAGACACAAACGGAACATGCCAGAATTCCCTGTATTCCTTTGTTTACAAGGAGTTTTCTTACTCAGCCTGAGCTTCAAGGGGCCAGCACTAGAGTCCTTTCTTTATGAGCAAATTCTGTTTTTAAGTAGGAAGCACAGAAAGCTGTAAGATTGTACAAAACAAACTTCTTCCTTGCCTGTTAAAGAAAAGAGAGTTGGCACAATCCTCTTTAACTGGAGGCAGGGGTACTGGAAGTGGGGAGGCCAGGGGGCCGTGCCCCCCACTTTTTACCAGCTGTAAGGGCAAGCAAGAAGGGAGGGGGAAGAGAGGAACAAGCAAGGGTTGGGGCCTCCGGGGGAAAGCCGTGGCACGGGAGTGGGGCCATGAGGGGGGAAAGAGACTGTGTTGGAATGGGGCCATGGTTTGGGCACCTGTGCCCCCCTCTGCCACTTTTAGGGTGCTTCTGCTGCTCCTGGCTAGAGGATTGGGATTCCATAGTGTCTTTCACAGGGATTTGTTCTCTTTCAACAAATCTGTCAGAGAATCACAGAATCATAGGACTAGATGGGGACTTGAGAGATCATCTTGTCCAGGCCCCTGTACTCTTGGCAGGGCTAAGCATTATCTAGACCATCCCTGACAGGTGTTTCTTTAGTCTAATCTTAAAAATCTCCAGTGATGGAGATTCCACAACCTCCCAAGGCAATTTATTCCAGAGCTTAACCACTCTGACAGGAAGTTTTTCCTAATGTCCAACCTAAACCGCCTTTGCTGCAATTTAAGGCCATTGCTTCTTGTCCTGTCCTTAGAAGTTAGAAAAAGCAATTTTTCTCCCTCCTCCTTATAACAACCTTTTATATACTTGAAAACTGTTACCATGTCTCCCCTCAGCCTTCTCTTCTCTAGACTAAACAAGCCCTGTTTTTTTCTCAATTTTCCCTCATAGGTCATGTTTTCTAGACCTTAATAGTTTTTGTTGCTCTTCTCTGGACTTTCTCCAATTTGTTCACATCTTTCCTGAAATGTGGTGCCCAGAACTGGACACACTACTCCAGCTGAGGTCTAATCAGCATGGAGTAGAGCAGAATTACTTCTTGTGTCTTGCTTACAACACTTCTGCTAATACATCCCAGAATGATGTTTGCTTTTTTTTTTTTTTTTTTTTTTTGCAACAGTCTTACACTGTTGACTCATATTTAGCTTGTGATCCACTATGACCCCCAGATCCCTTTCTGCAGTATTCCTTCCTAGGTAGTCATTTCCCATTTTGTATGTGTATAACTGACTGTTCCCCTCTAAGTGGAGTACATTGTATTTGTCCTTATTGAATGTCATGCTATATACTTCAGACCATTTCTCCAATTTGTCCAGATCATTTTGAATTTTAATCCTAACCTCCAAAGCACTTGCAACCCCTACCAGTTTGCTATTGTCCACAGACTTTATATGTGTACTCGCTATGCCATTATCTAAATCATTGATTAGATATTGAACAGAACCGGACCCAGAACTGGTCCCTGCGGGACCCCACTCAATATGTCCTTTCAACTTGACTCTGAACCACTGATAATTACACTCTGGAAATGGTTTTCCAACCAGTTATGCACTATAGTAGCTCCATCTAGGTTGTATTTCCGTCATTTGTTTATGAGAAGGTCATGCGAGACAGTATCAAAAGCCTTACTAACATCAAGTTATACCACATCTACTGCTTCCCCCTAGCTACAAGGGTTGTTACCCTCAATAGTGCCAACATTGCTTAAAATGGACATTCCAGATGCTGGAAACACTACAATCAGCTGACTTGTCCAAAATTAACTCCTGATTGGCTCTGTATTGCCTCAAAAACATCACTAGATTTTTTTGGTACCCAAAAGTTCATTTCTTGGGACACTTCAACCTTGCATTCGATAGATAGACTGAAGTTGAGCACTGTTCTGTTGGCTGCTCAGTCAATTGTAAGAGATGGGAAAACCCTAACTTTCCCACCAGGCTGGATTACACTCAACAGGCTTGGAACCTTGTTCCTCTGTATAAAGCTGTACTGACAGATCAGTACACAGATAAAGTAACTTCCAAAATAACCCTAGCAAAACAACAACAACAACAAAACCAGGAAAGGGCCATTTTCTCCAAGAAGGGCAATGATTATGTTTAGGGGAACAGTTCCTCTATGAGGAGAGATTAAAAAGATGGACTATTCAGCTTTGAAAAGAAATGATTAAGGAGGACTTTGAAAGAGGTTATAAAATCAAGTATGATGTGGAGAAAGTGAATAGAGAATTGTTAGTTACTCCTTCACATAACCCAAAAACTAGAGGTAACCTGATTCAATTGATAGGCAGCAGGTTTAACACAAACAAAAGGAAGTATTTCTTCACACAACACAGTCAACTTGTGGAACTCATGGCCATAGGCAGTTGTGAAGGCCAAAATATAACTGGGTTCAAAAAAGATTTAGATAAGTTCATGAAGGATGAGTCCATCAGTGACTATTGGTTAAAATTATCAGGGATGCAACCCCATGCTCCAGGTATCTCTAAACCTCCAAGTGCCAAAAGCATCTCGCACTGGCCTCTGTCAGACAGGATACTGGACTTGATGGGCCATTGGTCTGATCATTCTTATATTTCATCTAGTGAAAGTTTTGTTATATATTAATGTATTTCTGTAAATTTCCAGGGATCTGTCATCTCTGGTAGGGATGAATTGGCACAGCTTCCAGAGACAGTGCTCTTGATGGGTTATAAAACCATCACCACCCCTCCCTTTGATTTGGTGGCAACATTACAACAAGTGTTTCCCAAGAGTTCTCACTAATGCATCACTGAAGAGGACATACCACCCATAACAGAGGACAACTGGCTGAAATCTTTCATCTGTTGTACACTAGAGATGCATACAGCATTGTGTCTGAAGGGGAGATTTCCTTCCCTCCCCTTTTAGAATTTGTCATAGTATTACAGGATATATTGAGGTCTGCTAACATGAAACTGCACATGCTGCTGTATAAAAGTGGTAGTAGTTTCTGTTCAGTACAGCAGCTGTGAAATATAGTAAGTACATTCTAAAGTACACTGGGATTAATATTTGATCCCTAGATGTAGATATGTAAAACAAGTCACACCAACATGACTGTAAATTGCTATTAATGCCGGGTATACTTCCTACTAAATCACTCATCACCTCAAATATTTAATACATTGATATTGACTTGGCTGTATATACAAAATTAAAGATCCCATCTTGCAGCTAAAGCATTATCTACAGTAAACCATTTCAATATTGAATCAAGTTCACCTGCCTCACTGAATGAACTGAGTATTCAAGCTATTAAATTCACTCATGCAACAATATTCTATTCCACTAAGCACTGTACCTTGTAAATAACATCATAGCTACTAAAACCATGAAATCATTTATCAAAACAAATTAATCAACTACTGAAGTGAAGACAGTGACGTTCAGGAAAGGGGTTTAGGATGAAATCACTTCACCAGCATTGAGAAGCATGAAAAAAGTCCTCCAAGGTATGTCTACATGACAGCTGGGAGTGTGCTTGCGTTAGAATACAAAAATAGCAGTGTAGCTAGGGTAGGTTGGGCAGCAGCTTGGCCTAGACAACCAAATAGAAACCTGCCCAGATCCCCCCAGATACATACTCAGCCCCTGTGCCTGGGCTACCCCCAGCTATGTGGCTATTTTTAGCCTGCTAGCTAGAGCAGAGCTAGTGCATGTTTGTCTACCTGAGCTGGGCCTCATTTTTAGCTGGAATGTAGATGTACCCTGAATCAGAAATGGGGCAATGTCTTTAGATAACTTCAAAAAAAAAAAAAGATCTTTCTTGCCAAATAGCTTATATTATGGATCAGTGGTTTTCAAACTGGTCGCAGAATGTAAATCATTGGGTCGCAGCGGCCCTGGTCAGCACCACCAATCGGGCCGTTAAAAGTCCCTGCTCGGCTAAAGCAGGCTAGTTCCTACCTGTTCTGTCACCGCACTGTGCCCTGGATGTAGCCAGCAGCAGGTCTGGCTACTAGGCAGGAGGCCACGGGGTTCCGTGCTCTGCCCCCGCCCCAGCACCAGCTCCGCACTCCGGAGCCGGGGAGGGGGGGGCGGTGCCTGCGAGTGAGAGCCGCGTGGAGCTGCTTGCGTGCCTCTGCCTAGGAGCCGGACCTGCTGGCTGCTTCTGGGGCGCAGCGTGGTCTGCGGTGCCAGGACAGGCAAGAAGCCTGCCTTAGTACCACTGCTGCACCACTGACCGGGAGCCGCCGCAGGTAAGCCCGCACCCCTATCCCCTACCCCAGCCCTGAGCCTCCCCCAAACCTGGAGCCCCCCTCCTGCATCCCAAAGCCCTCATCCCTGTCCCCACCCCAGAGCTTGCACACCCAGTCCAGAGTCCTGACCTCGCTCTTGCACCCCAAGCTCCTGCCCCAGCCCTGAGCCCCTCCCACACTCCAAACCCCTCATCCTCAGGTCCGTTGGGTCACAGGCATCAACAATTATCTTCAGCTGGGTCTCCTGAAAAAAAGTTTGAAAACCACTGTTATAGATGGCACTGGGCCCGCTCCAGCCCTGGCATAACTCTGTTGAAAACAAGAAGAACCCCATTGATGTCATTTCTGTTTCATCCTTTAAGTTTTATTTTTACATCTTGTACATTATGGAGGCCACCAGACACATGTAGCCCTTGTTACACAAGAGTTAAGAGAAATGAGGGAAAATACGTATTTCTCTAACTGAAAATACAAACATGAGACAACATTTTGGTTTAAAAGATCAGCAGCAACTCATCCCTACTAAGGATTTGCATACTACCTTGTTCTCTAATCCAGTGCTGCAGAGATCTCGGCATCTGATGTGAAGAGCCAATATGTTCTGCATGTTATGGATGTTATGATCACCATTGCCTAGGGAGCCTGTTCATTTTGAGAAATGGTCTATGAGAGCTATAGCTTTATCTCTCCAGACTCTGCTGTGTATATGAATCTGATTCACGGGGAAGAGAAGCTATAAAATAAAATACGTGACCAGGGGAGCAGTGCTATGAGATGGTGTTGATTAGTAGGGCAGCAGATGCATGCAATTAATGCCTACAGAAGATCACCAGAAGTATGTTGTTTTGAAGGCAGTGTTGCAACAACTTCAATACCACATCAGTAGCAGAGGAACCAATCCAAGGATCGGTAGTTATGGGGGAAGAGTTTTGTAAGCGAGGTTGAGGAGTTCTACTGGAGATTTCCAAACATACTTCAGTTAAAAAAATATTTGGCTGGATAGCATATTTAAATTATAACAATATCTGTTCAAGGTCAGTATTACTCCTTACCCATCCATCAGAAGTGCATTGTTTTGTATTTGCTGGGCTTTGATTAATGGTGCTAGTTATCTGAATTCTGATTAAAGAACTGCATTTTATAAGGTAGAACTTGCTGAATAGCAAGTTTTATATTAATAGATTTTTGAAGAATTAGTAATGTATTAACGTGCATTTGTTACACCTATTAATATTAATTTCCTAACTGTTTATAAACTTTCTCAGACATACCCTAGTAAACTTAATTGGTAGAGTATGAAACACACAGAGACATTTAAGTGGTTAACTGTTTGTATATGATCATTTGTTTCTGAACTGAGAAATCCAGTAGATCTTAGTCATGGCTCAATCACTATTGCACTCAAGTTGTTGTTAAAAAAAACCTTTCCATCTTTCTCTTCACTGCATTCAGGCTTTTTAAGTTCTTCCATTATTTCATTTTTTAGGTCTAGACTAGCAGTTTTACTAAAATAGCAGGTTTCTGTCAAAAAATCCAGCAGCAGCTCCCCCTCTTTGTTCCCTTTGATAAAACAATTAGTTATGTCCATAGTGGATGGAAGCTCATAGACCTGATACTTCAGCCCTATTGTATTGAGTTGCTCTTTGATGTCAGCAGATGAAACATATAAGCAAAGATCGTTCAGAGGTAAGCGAGGTCCATATTTCTTCCACAGCCTGGCCCAGCCACTGGTTCCTGCCAGATTAAAATCATATTAAAAATAAGAGTGTATTTAAACAACGTTTCAGATGTATTATTTTAAGCAGTATGGCCTCAATTCTGAGCTGAACCTTTCAGGAGGCACAGCCCAGGAGACACAGCCCATGACATGGGAGCACAGAGCTATATGCAAAATAATTGCTACACTAAATGGGGAAGACCCTTGAGTATAGATGAGCCTGCACACAGTGGAACCAATGCAGTCTGGTGTGGCAGCAAAAGGGCAGGATCCACAGAATCTTCATAGGAGATCCACATACCCCTGCCTCTGCCGCCCTTGTACCAATACCCAGTGGGGTTTGGAGGAAGGGATAGGATGGATTCAGCCACTGAATCCCCCACTCGCAAGACAGCTCGTGCAGCATTAGTGGCCTCAGGGAGGATTCCGTTACAGCCCCACCACTTAACCTGGGAGCCCACTTATGCACAGTTCATTAAAGGCCTGATCCTGTTGCTACTGCTGTCAATGGCAAAACAACCACTGATGCAGGACTGGGCCCTTATCCGGGCTATATAGAAGCCTTGGCCCTGAAAGAACACAGGGATTATTCAGCAGTTTTTACGGTTTTAAGTTGAAGACTTGTTAATGATGAAACAAAACACTTAGTTATATCTAATATTTATGTAGGGTTAGGCTGTGCAAGCTGCCTAGAGCCCAGAGTAAAGGATGGTGCAGAGCCACACCACTTAAGGTGAGGGCAAAATTCTACCTGAAAGCTGTTTAGGGTGCAGGTGAGTATCTCTGCTGCTACACCCCGTCAGTCCCATTGCACAGGCTGGTGGGGGACAGCCTTGGGTGGATTCCTCCCTCTCTGCACCTCTGGAGAGCAATCAGAGCCTGCTATTTTGGCTGGCTCTTATTCAGGCTGTACAAGGCAGCAGGGCTGGCTCCAGGTTTTTTGCTGTCCCAAGCCAAAAAAAAAAAGCTGGAGTACTGCCGCCGAAGCAAAAAACAGAACAACAATTAACTGGAGTGCGGGCCGGGGCCAGCTTTAGGGTGAGTCCCGGGAATTGGGCCCCATGCCTAAGAGGGCCCTGCAGCGTCAAGAAGAGGGGCCCCGCACCCTCTGCCAAAGTGCCACCGGAAACATCGGCAACCGATTGAGCTGCCACCATCTTCGGTGGCATTTCGGCGGCAGCTCTTTCGAATCGGGCCCCTCACACCCTAAAGTCGGCCCTGGTGCCGGCCCTTGAAAAGAGCTGCCCCCAAAGAGCCGGAATGCTGCCCCAAGCACATGCTTGGATCGCTGGTGCCTAGAGCCGGCCCTGCAAGGCAGCAGGGGCGGGGCGGGGAGGAGAGGAGGGATGAGAATGCTCCTATAGCCTTCCTCAATCCTGCACATGCATCTAAGGACCAGCCAGAATCTGGCCCATAGTGATCACACGTTTGTACCTACATAAGTTTTCACAACAGAGACATACTTTGAATGAATGAGGTTCTGAGACAGCGGACGTTAGAAAAAGAACAGTCAGGGAAGCTGATTCCAAAGCAGGATTGATTTCTTTATTCTCTCTAATCTCAGTTCCATGATTCAGCATTTCCAGTGTAAATCATTTATAAAAAGGATGACACTACCCTGATTGGGTGGGCTGGAAGTAAATCCAGGCCTAATTGAGGACCTGCTGAAAGATAGGACTCTAAATTCCCTTAACTAATAAACCATTCTCCAAAACTGGCTTTATCTGTAAACAGTTACCTACAGTATAATAAATACTTCAGTGGTTTAGAGGAGCCTCTGATATTTTTTTTTCACCTGGTTGAAAATGAATGCAGAGCACTAATTGCAGAAAAGTTGCTGGTGTCAGTGTTCAGTGACTTGGTGCCATTTCTGAGCTGAGCAATTATACACTACTCGAGTGAAGCATTATTATAATAGCTCTCTGTAGGTGCAACATATGGCACTACTTTTGTTTTCAAGATGATGTTAACTGAATGGGTTTTTTTTCGATTTGTGATTAAAAACACTACAACTTAACTCTTGTAGCTGTCCTGGCCTCTCAAAAGGTACAGAGTGAGTCGGAGGGACTGAAACTATTCATAGAGGGACCATGTATCCAGTGATGACCTCCCAAAATCATAATAACCGGTTCTCTACCGGGTCCGCGGCGGCACTTCGGCGGCGGAGGGGGGAGGGGGTGTCTTCACTCGCTCCGGGTTTTTGGCGGTATTTCGGCATCAGGTCCTTCACCCGGAGCGAGTGAAGAACACCCCCCCCCTGCCAAAGTGCTGCCGAAGACTCGGTAGGGAACCGCACGGTGAGTAAAGCCTCATGTGCCTGTCTCCCCCCCACCATCTGACCCCAACCCACATCCTGCCCCCCTCAGAACCCACAACCCATCAACCCCCCCCACTCCTTGTCCCCTGAGCACCCCCTCCCAAGACCCCCCACCCTAACTAGCCCCCAGGACCCCACCCTCTACCCAACTCACCCCGCTCCCTGTCCCCTGACTGCCCCGACCCCATCCACCCCCCCCTGACAGACCCCCAGAACTCCCACGCCTACCCAACCCCCCCATCCTCTGACTGCCCCCCCCAGAACCTCTGCCCCCTCCAACCGCTCCCTTCCCCTTATCCAACCCCTCCTCCCAGCCCCGGCCCCGGCTCGGCCCCCTTACCATGCTGCTCAGGACAGCATGTATGGATGCACGCCGGCCCCTTTAATAACTGGTTCTACACCGGCTTCTAAATTTAACAACTGGTTCTTGTGAACCAGTGCGAACCAACTCCAGCTCACCACTGCATGTATCCTTATCAATTCTTCTTTTTTTAGTCCCAGGTTGGTTTTTTTTGTTTTTTGGGGTTTTTTTTTTTGAGGGAGCTATATTTTGAAACTGCTTTTTGCCTATTCATTTTCTTGTAGTTTTCCCATCTGACCCTTCTCTTCCTGTTTCATTCTCTCTGTCACTCTTCTCCTTCCCTTCTTTTTCCCCTCTTCCGTTAGTTTTATTTATTTTTTTATTCTCTGTTATTCTAAGCTGTCTCTGATTCAGTTTTCCTTTCCCTTGTTGGTTCCATTGCTTTCTGCTCTTCTCTATTCCATTATCTTCCTCCTTTCCTTGTCACCAGTCCACCTCTCTGCAGGTTAAAGGCCACTCTAGGTCAGAAATCCTATCCTAGAGACTCTTGTTCTGACTCGGGAGGGAGGGCTGGCCTATCGAAACTTGTGACACATAGTTCAAATTTGTAAAAATTCCTTTTGACTGTGTTCATGCCCTTTTTTTGTGTTTGCCTCCCATGAATATTCCAGTGAATACATGTACTGGTAGCTTGAAGAGAGTCAAGTGAATATCCCAGAACATTCATCAACAAAAAAATTCAAATTCAGATTTCTGGGTATTTGTTCCAGGAACCTGATTTTAAGAGTTATTCTCATGCAATCAAGGAACTGAAACATGTCACCTGTGTGTCTAATGTAAACTATTGTAATTTTAAATATGGAATACTTGCACTGAACAGCTTGCTAACAAGCTACCAGCCAAAAATGATTAAAAAACAATTTTGAATAGTACCTTTATGAATTGCCTGCAAAAAGCACAATTTTCTCAAACACAAAAAGGGGTGAACTTTATTATTTAAAATATACATTACACATTTTCCCGAATCTAATAAAAACAAAACTTTAAGCACTGAGGCCCAGTTCCTCAAAGGTATTTAGCTGCCTAAGGGCCTTGCCAAAACAATCATAGGTGAACCTTTACATATCCTAGCAGCGATTACGTTACTGTATCCTAGCGTCAAAAAATCCCATATAATTGTATGAGAAATTTCCCAGGAGGTTATGTTAGACTCTAGTCAAGGTAAAGCTAATAAATCCATAGTCATCTGATGTCACAGTACTGTAGAATCCTAACTTATTCTGTTTTTCCATTTTGCTACTTAATTGATCATACAGTATCTCAATCAGATGTGAAACAGCCAATCTAATTCTGCAGATGAGATTTTCCACAAAATGATGATATTAAGGAAATGGACAGTTAAAGGGTAAAATGGACCATATGTCCACCAACACCTGTCGTATGGCACAACAGGGCACCATTGCTGCTGTTTGCTTAATGCCACACGTGTCTAGGAGTTACGAGTCTTTGTGCCTGATCCTGTAACCTTTAATGCACGAATAGCTTCACTGATATCAATGGCACTACTTACTTGAGTAAGAGCATCAGGATCAAGCCTGTTAGGTTCATTGTCTGTCTATTATGAGTTTATCACTGTCTGTGTTGTTTTTATAGCAGTATTTTTGAATATATTGCAAAGAGAGACATTGTGTGTGGTCAGGGAACAATTTTTTTTTTTACAAACAAAGTTGCCAAGATTCTGACTTGTGAATTTCACAAAGTTCTGTTTTTATTTTGTGGGCTTTGAGGCCTACAGTCTACTGTATATAAAACACACACACACACACACACCATATAATAGTTGGCTGGCAGTTCACTGAGCTAGGAGCTTAAGCTCTATAGTACAGAAAAGAAGTTAATGGAGAACTGGCCTATGATGAACTCAGATGTGTGCACACATGAACACATACAGTCTTCATAGGTGCACATTCAGATCTGCACTGTGTGTGGAAAGAACCCATTTAAGATCACCTACCTGATACGAGAATAATAAGGAGCTTAGCCTTAGCTTCCAGCAGACTGTGAAAGTATTGAATAGTAGCAGGGATATCTTTTACATAGTAGAGCATCTGGAAATGAAAAGAAATACTGTAAAATAAATATTCCAAGCCTGAGAGGTTCCTTGGAGATTGATGGCAAATGTAGGGGCGTGGGCAGTGTCTGTCTGTGTGTACCCAGAAAGCAGGCACAAAATGAGCAGGTAGTGGGAGCAGCAGTGGGAGGTAGCCCACAGAGGAAGCTGAGGCTACAGCTACACTAGAGAGCTCACAGAGTGGCAGATGCACCAATGCAGCTACACTTCTGTAAGCTCTCTAATGTAGCCGCTCAAAGCCGACTCGGCGACAGCTCTGTCAGCCTAACTACTCCAGCCCCCACAAGCAGCAGTAGCTATGTCGGGGGGGAGAAGCTTTCAGCAACTCCTGCTCTTGTGGTACAGAGATGAAAAAATAAGGGATGTCCCTTGTAATAAGAGACTGTTGGCAACCCTAAGGGTCAGCTCCTAAATAATGTAAGTGGATTTACTACAAGCCCTAAGTAAGAGGCATCAGGTAGTTGCTCAGAGCCACAGTTTGGTCCCTGGTTCCCCCTTTGCAGCTGGAGCAGCCCTTGACTTGGAGCAGATAACTTCCTTCTCTGCACCAGCTCAGCTCTGCGGACTGACGCGCTGTGGGGGAGGGCAATGTATAAGCTCCGCCCACTTCTCATCCATCTGCATGAGAGGAGGTGGCTGCTCACACTTGGCAGCAACATGGGTACCCTGCACAGAGGCGTGGGGGGTGTCTTATGCCCTCTTACCTTGCCTGGGTGCGTTGGGCAAGTGGCTGTCTTGCCCTAAGTTTTTTGTCCAGGTGTGCATTGGATACCTTTTAAAAAAAAGAAACCTAGAACTTTTGTGTAATTCCTCTGACCTCTGGATCAGACATGATTAGCACTCTAGGATTTCTGCTCACCTGGGAGAGCTCCATCACAGAAGTCGAGAGTTTATTTTTTTTATGACCAGACTGTTAGCCCTCTCATCAACAGAGAAGCACTGACCACTTAAAGGGGCTGCGTTTTCCTTCTCACTTGTCTAATTACCATGCCTAGAAAACCAAGTAGGTGCCAAAACACCGTGGACCCAATCCTGCTCCCATTGAAATCAGTAGTAATACTCCACTTGACTGCAATAGAAGTAGTATGGATCAGGCACTCTATTTAAGAAAAGTTGTCCCTAGAATGAAACGACGTGCAATAGCTCACACTCCAGGGAAGTGGTGTTAGGGTTCTGTAATTTCCTGAATGACACCACTTAACCAGGCTGTGTGGCGATTTCAGCACAGAAGTGTTCAATTTAATGTTTGCTAACATTCTTCTCTGCCCCCTTCCTGAAATCCTTCTGGCAATGTCTGGTCCACAAACGCGCCTTTCTGTGACATCATTAATCATTCTGGGGCTTTGTCTTCACTGGGGCCTTGTCTTTACCTTTTTTACCTCAGGGTAACTAATACAGCTGAGCTATTCCAAGGCAAAACCACAGTGGAGACAAGGCACAGATAAGGCAGGCAAGGTCAAGCCCAGGTGGGGATATAGTGCTCACCTCACCTAGTTTAACTGATGGTGAAACTACAGTGCCTTGTCTCCACTGTGTTTTTACCTTGGGTTAGCTCACCTGCACTAGTTACTCTGAGGGGAAAAAATACACAGATTTTTAGCAGTGAAGACGCTGTCTGTAAGAACTTCAGTGAACCTAGAGGTGCAAAGAGAATTTCACAGAGAGGGAAAATTAAAAAAAAACATTAGTTAACATTTACTTCTCTGCTGACTGCCACCTTAGCCTGGTTAATGAGGCTACTGAACCCTAAAATTGCCTTGCTATACCTCAGTTTTCATTTTTGCTGCTCACTTATACTTAAGTAGGTTGAGTTCATTTCTTCATAATTCTTTACCTTTCTTCTCATTAAAGTGCACAGCGAGGTCACTGACCTTAGGCATACTCGGTAGAGACGGACTTCAACAACATTTACTATGCAGAGCTTTTACCTGAATCATGTGAATAAAGTCCCATTTCTTAAACTCTTTTTTCTCATTCATTCGACTTTTGTATTCAGACGATGTCTCCTTATGCCAGGTAAACTTTATGTTCTCAAGGTTCGGTGTCTTAGCCACACGTTCTAAAATACAGAGAGGATGGTGTTTAGTCTATCCCATTTGCAAATGTGGAAACAATTTCCATTCAGAATTGTAATGTAGCCAAAAGTTACATGTTGGCATCATTTTTAATGTAATAACAGAATATTAAAAATGAAGCCTATATGTTATAGTATGTGAACAAATAAAGAAGATAAATAGTAAAGATTGGCCCAGTTCTGTGAGGGACTGACTGGTCGGGTCTTTGTGGGATGAAGTACAAATGGGATCTGATGCCTTTATCTTTGGCACTCTTCGCTGTAGAGACTTTTCAGTAGAAATGAGCAAAAATTTGGAAGTTAGGAACTTCATCTGGCTCCAACTTCCTCAAAATCCTAGTGCTTGGACCCAAGCTTTAGTTTGGTCTGTTACAGACAGGAGCAATGTTTAGGTCCTCATCCCAACTTCTCCAAGTTTTAAGTGTGTTCAGAGCCAGCCCTTTTGTTCAGGGTCTTGTACTGAAGAATGAAGGAAAGGGAGGGTATTTTAGAGTGATGCTAATTATAGGAGAGTAATAAGAGAAATATTTGCAGCATTCTTTTAATGTGTGTACAAAGACTGAATATTAGGAAGAGGGAAGTGTGTTTAAAGTGGGCTCACTTTGACTCAAGAGCCTGATTCACCACTGCGTTCCCAGTTTTATGGTAGTGTAACTACGTTGTTTCCAGTAGTTATATCAGCATAAAAACAGCAGCATCACAGTGGTAAATTCAGCCTAAGATGTGCACCACTTGTTCAGAAGAACATACTTTGTTAAAATCAGCACTTTAACACTGCTAATCAAAGTGTTTCTCTTCTTAGGGCTTTGATGATGATATATCCCAGTAGAATAGATGAGAAATGCTCCATCAGTGTTTATGTTCCTTTCCTTTACTAGTGGAGACGGGCTACCATTTTTGGATGCTGCTGCTGTTACTCTGTTCTCTTCCATTAACCAGTCACTGGCCTCTATGCCCACAGTTCAAATCCAATTTGCTATTCTAAACTCAGCCATCAGTCAGCAGCAGTCCATATCACTATCGCAAATAACTGGTACAATCTGCTTCAATTTAATTGCTAGACAGTTTGTGAGGAGACATTAGGAAGAAAATCGGATCACTGGCCACCCCAGACAGCAGTTTATGTCAAAATCCAGACAAGGCAAACTGGTTTGGATAAGGTAGGAGTCTCCACTTAAAAATTCATCTGAACCCCAAACTTTCTCTTTAGCAGTTCTGCAAAGTTATACTAATTCTCTCCCAAGTTTATTCCAGATTTGCATGGCAGTTCTGTCTTCCAGGGTCCTCTTCCTGGTTTTGGAAGCCCTGAAATACCACAAGAGATAACAGTTCTTGTGGCTTGAACTGAAACTGGAAATATAAGGCTCTTGGCAGTGCAAAGGGGCTTTAATATGTAAATAAGAATCAGACCCACAGTGTTTAATAGCTGTATCAGACAATGTTCTGCTGGCCAGAAAACTCAGAGGGTGTTGCAATCTAGGTGGAGACTTTATTTGGAGTCACAGCATAAACCCATCTAGGGTAATGGACTGATGTGCTTAGTTTAGAGGATTAGCTTGTTCCTCCCAGAGAATGAGTAGCAGATGAGTCTGATAATTTGACTTCTGAATTACCAAACAGATTGTATTTTCAATTCTCCAGGAAGAGAAATTGGGGCTAAAAACCTAAGTAGATACTTGTTGTGGCCATGGTTACACATCAACAGAATTTTAGTTAGAAATTTAGTTTAATATTTAATTTTTAGTTTAAGAACTCTTAAAATAAGGGAAACAACTTATTTTTTCCTATTTACCTTTCCCAAAAAAATGCCCCAAATAGGATTATACAGCCAATTAACTGGCTAGAGATTAGAGGCGGTCACAAAATACACAAAGATTTCATGAGAGCCTTGTCTTGTGTGGGGTGCATATCCCATAAATCCAGACAGTTCCAAGAGAGAGTTTCCAGGAGGATCAGAACTATTGGATGCATACCCAAAGCAAACTGTCAAACCTTTTGATGTTTGACCGTCACTAGTCTAAATCTGGGGCAATCTAAAAGTTAGTAGGGAAGCTTGCACTTCAGCTCTGAGACAGACAATTGTTTTATTAATGGTTGCCTATGAACCCCCTTTTGTGCTCATCTCCTCACATGTCCTATGTACTACCTTTAAAATGAGCAGAAAGCTGTGTGATTGAGGCAGCTAGTAAAAAAATGATGTGCTTCCTGCAAGTGTCTTGAGGTTTCCCAGGTTTTGAACTTAGTCACTGTAGAAAATAATGGCTATTTCTCTAGGATTTCCTGCAGCATAGGTGCCAACTCCATGGGTGCTCTGGGGCTGGAGCACCCACAGGGAAAAATTGGTGAGTGCTCTGCACCCACTGGCAGCCAAGCTCCCCGCCCCACCCCAGCTCACCTCACCTCACTCCATCTCCTCCCCTGAGCACGCCGTGTCCCCCACTTGTCCCCCCAGCGCTTGCTGCCACAAAACAGCTGTTTCGCGGTGTAACAAGCCATGGGAGGGAGGGGAGAGTAGCAGGAATGTGGCACACTCAGGGGAGGAGGTGGGAAAGAGGCGGGGCTGGGGCAGGGATTTGGGGAAGGAGTCCAATAGGGGCAGGGAGGGGGTGGAGTTAGGGCAGGGACTTTGGGGAAGGGGTTGGAATAGGGGCGGGAGGGGGCAGGGCAGGGTGGAGTTGGGGCAGGGCCGGGGGTGGGAGGGAGTCCAGCACTCACTGGCATCAGGAGAAGTTGGCGCCTATGTCCTGCAGAACATCTCAGACTGTGCAAGTTTGTGTATGGAAGTGTTGTTGTTGTAGCCATGTTGGTCCCAGGATATTAGAGAAACAAGGTGGGTGAAGGAATATCTTTTATTAGACTTCTGTTGGTGAGAGAGACAAGCTTTTGGTGTTTACCCAGAGCTCTTCTTTGGGTCACCTGCTTATCAGTCTGTCTCTTTCACCAACAGAAGATGGTCCAATAAATGATATTGTCAGTATGATAAAAGGTATTGCATACCTTGTCTCTCCAAGTTCGTTCACGTTAAAAATCCTGCATTTTTAAAGGTGTCCTCTAAGCCTGAGGGTATATCTACATCGCAGTTAGACACCCGCAGCCAGGCCACGCAGGCTGACTCTGGCTCACAGGGCTCAGGCTAAGGGGCTGTTTAATTGCAGTGTAGAAATTTGAGCTTAGGCTGCAGCCCAACCTCTGGGACCTTTCCACCTCGTGGAGTCCTAAAGTCTGGCCTCCAACCCAAGTCCAAATATTTACACTGCAATTATACAGTCCTGCAGTCCAAGCCTACAAGCCCAAGTTAGCTGGCACAGGCCAGCTGTGGGTTTTTAATTGCAGTGAGACATACACTTAGAATGTTAGCATTTTGGATGAGAGAAAATAGTGTATTATTTATGGTGTGAGGGCACCCAGCACATTCTAGGCACTCTCCATAAAGAAGCTGCAGAGCGTGATTCTCCACTGCCTTGTGTAGTCACTTGCACATTTTGATCTGTTACTGGTCTGCGCCCATGAGGAGCAAGGCTGGCCACAGGCCCTGCTTCCAAAAGCGTACAATCTATATGTAGAAATCAGTTTGCCCATCGCCAGAATATGTATAGCCACGTACTGATGGAACCCAGTAGGTGTTTGACAGTACATAACTGGCTAAGATTGGCAATCAAAATGAATACATTTAGTTGAAACTTCAGTGAGAATTTGGCCAAGTGCAAAGACTAAACACTCATACTTTGTTTTGTGAAAAAATGCCCTGGCATACCTAATAATCAGTGAGGATCTCTGATTTATGGAGAGAGGCATGTTCTAGGCCTCTGAGCATAGGACTGAAAGCAAAGATTTTTTGAATGCCAGTTTGTACATTAATGCTGTCTGTATCTTGGGCAAGCTAATTAACCTCTATGCCTTAGTTACCTAATTTGTGAGGACTATACTTAACTCACTAGGGTATTATGAGGATTAAGTAGTTAATATTTGCAAACCACTTAAAATAATTCTTGGCATTCTTGTTAAACATAGTCTCAAGCAGACCCTTCAATGCCATTCTGGGACACTGAGTCAGTACCATCTGAGGGAAGAGCACCACACCACTGAAACACAAACACTACATCCTAAAACATCAAGGTTTTACTTATAGCGCTCTCATCCAGTTACTGAACCCTGTCTAGTTTATAAAATCTGACCACCCTAACACTGTACATACTGATAAATACTGTGCCATAAAAATCGCTCTAAGAGTGGGATAAGCAGAGGCATCTGTGTAGTTATAAGGTTTGTCCATGCAGAGCTCTTTGCAGGATAAGGAACTAGGACATTGCTAAGACGGTAGGAGTCTAGTGAAGATAGTAACTTTTTCCTCTTTTTTTGAGGTGAAATTGGAACAAAAAGCCTTATAAAGATGATATATTAGTCAGTGGTCAACTTTGTTAAATGCATTTGCTAGTTCAAATACCTTTGTAGCTGAGGATTTGTTCATCGTTTGGCTCTATCACCTCATTGTTAATGGTAACTCCTGGATATTTAGCCTGTACTTTTGAGAGAATCTGAAGGTCAATTTCACCTAGGATACAAATATGAAACAGATTTAAAAGATCAGAGCAAGGATAAATGTGAGGGTTCTGCTAGCTATCATCCTTCCCCAAATCCCTCTTCCAAAAAAAAATGTAGGTATCAGATCAATTGCCTAGGTGATTAAATCCATTATTTATGTACTGGACAGGTATCACACGGGCATTGGCAGTGTAGTCTTCCACATATTGCTCTCATTGAATATCTTCAACCCCATCCTGGAAGACCATCAGTGCCTCATGAGTCTGACTTCTCTGACACTATAGCACTGGTATCAGATGTGATGTTCTGTAACGATATGTACACGTCCTCTCAAAAACGGACTGAACCTCCTATTTTGTTTCATATATGCCACTAAATAGCTGTCATCTGGTTTTAACCACTATTAGAGAGTGGTCAATACCAAAACCTGGGATACAATCATCCCTGATCTTTGGCAAAGTATAGCTCTGGATCCAAACTGCAGATCTGCCCCATTTCTAGTTACTACCAACCCAGGCTGGCGTGGAACCAATGAACCAGAGGTAAAAAGCTCCATGTCCTGTTAGAAAATCCCTAAGCCATCACAGTATTCCCCCATTTGTATTTTACAAGGCCATTTGGAGAGTCTTTTGTGTTTATTTCTGAGAGTGAATTAGGGTTTTTGTTAGCTAATGAGACACATGCAGAGGGGGGAAAAAAGGAAAATTAATTTGAAAACTGAAGCAAATCTCCATTTTTTCTTTTGGTGCTTAAAGTGCTTTGCTTTTTCTGTGACTGACTAAGCTCAATACTGTGTGTCTGTGTATACAGCATAAAGCAAATATAACACCACTGGCTGCTTTTTCTCTGTACACAAGGGATCATTCAAAGCTGCTGCAGTGATTTTATTGATGAGTGTATTGATAAGCCAACATTTAAATTCCTAGTCCAATATGCAGCATCAGTAAAGCAAGCAAATAAGATGTTCATTTGTATGACGAAGGACGCCAAGGACACTGTGCTGTAATGCTTTATAAAGGCATTGCTTGGACTGCACTGGCTGCATAGTTTTGGTGTTCAGCGTTGGTCACCTTATTTGTCTAAACATTCAGTTAAGGCAGAGAGAGGGAAAACAGAGGGCAACTAAAATGAAAAATTAAATAGAGGGTCTTATTTACAAGGAGCAGCTGGATTTAGTCATGAAAGGCGACAAGATTGAAGTATTTAAATGATGTTAAAGTATAAAATGTTTGACACTCAGTCAGAGTAGAACTGTGGGACAGAGAGTTAAGATAACAGAGAATGTATGCAAGAAGAATTTATGGAGGGATGGACGTCCAACTGAGTAGGTGGAGTCAAGCAGTATTAATGTACTTGGGCAAAACTGGAGTGAATTTGGTAAGTTGAAGAGATACAGATGTGTTTGAGAGTGGCTGGCTAACCTTCCTGGAGGCAAGCAGGCAACTTTTCACATGCTCATTCCTTCCTCTCTCTCTCTCCCCACCAGCTTGGTTTAATGTGACTTCTTTTGGTACACGTGGTACTTATGACTCCCATTATCTAAGCACCTTACAGTCTTCACTTTATCTAGCCTCACAACACCATGTGAGGTAGGGAAGTACTATTATGCCCATTTTACAGACGGGGATCTGAGGCACAGAGTTGCCCAAGGTAACACAGGAAGTTGGCAAAAGAATAGGAAATTGAATTCAGGTCGCCTGTGTCCCAGGCTAGTGACCTAACCACTGGATCATCCCTTCTTCTTGTCATACCACTGCAGACATGAAGAGGTCCATGTCTTGCTTCTGGACCTATTATATGTCATGTGACAGGGTGCTGGGCAAAGGGTTTCCGATTCAGCCCTCTGTCACACCAGCTCCTATTTAGAGGGATAGATTAGAGATGGCTGGAGATAACCTGGCCCTAATTGGGGAAGCAGAGACAGCTTCTGCCTAATTAGCCTGGGCTGTACAAAAGCCTCAGGGCGGGGGGGGGGGGGGAGAGTAGAAAGAAAGGGAAAAGGCAGGGAGTGGAAGCAGGGAGGTCATTCTCTGCTCTCTCCTGCCTGCAGATGGTGAAGGGCCAATTATGAAACAGTGGTGGGAACAAGACTGTGAATAAACTGCACCAGTGGTTACTAACCCCAGGGTCTCAGAGTGACTTTGTAGACTTGGTAGAGGCAGGAACCACGGGGGCCCTGCTGCTCTCTGCTACAGGCCACTACAGTTTTTAACTTCACACTACAGTCGAAGGGTTCAAGTCTTGCACTATATGTGTGTGAATAAGGCCCTGTTAAAGGTACATAAAACATGGGGAAGGGTTTAAATCTTTTCAGAGCTAAGTATATTTTTAAAAACAAATGTTTACATGGCATTTGTGTAAGCATGTTCTTTCAAGAAAGGGAAATTGAATTTCAGAAGTAACAAATAGCTGTGGTTTTGCTATCACCACAAAATTGCTTTTTATTGAAAATCAGAGCAAATTAATTTGTTCACAGTCTGCTGTGGGAAAATCTGGGAACATGGAATTGTTAACTAACTACTACAGAGTTCATTTTCTGTATCAACCTTCTGTAAAAAAAAAATTATCCCTTTGGAAAGGCTGTGCCAGTCTCAGTAAAATAAAATCTGAATTTCCCATTTCCATATGTTGATGGAAATTTCTACTCTTCATGGCCACACTACCCTTACGTTATTTTGAAACAAAAAAACTTTGACTCATGACTTAATCTACAGCCTTAATTAACTTCAGTTAGTTCTTTTATATGCAAACAGGTGTCCTGAGGCATTTTATAGTCAAATATGTGGCAGCTTGCATTATCAACAATTTGGCAATTAGGCTATTGGAAGTATTTAAACTCTCTAATACAATTACCTTTTAAAGGCTATCACTATGTTCACCATCAAGTTTCTAATTAAAAATTTTAAATAAAGGGATAGTTTACAGCACAGTTGATGCCTTTTATGGTTTTTACAGGTACAGCAACATTAGGATGCTGTGCACTGAAGTGGAAACTTAATAAGGCACAAGCTGTAGTCAACAGCAGACTCTCTCCATCTTCTGGTATAATGGGCCCAAACAGCTACATTGAATGGCCAGATCATGCCTGGCCTTAGTGTGGGTGCACTAGGGATGAGAGAAGCAGGATGAGTGCATGGAGCCATCCGTCTACCTGTACTCTCTGCACCAAGGACCAGCAACAATCATGTTCCCTGCATGCTGGAGGGCCCAGAAAGGGAGGAGGCCCCAGGAAGAACAACCTTTACTGAGCTCTCACAGGATTTTACTGCTTCATACTGGCCTCAATATGGGCCTGAGGCTACATGAAACTGGTGTGAACCCATTAAAATAACGAACAGCTGAACCTTCTTTATTGATTCACAAACATTCGGGGCGGGGGGGGGGGGGGGAGAAACCTCAGCAAATCAGAAAACAGCTTAAAGTATAATGGTAGTTGAGCAAATGAGCTGTCCTGAGTGCAGCATATGACTTTAGTCCACTCTCAGAGCCAATGACAATCCAGCTTCTCAGTTCTGGCAAAATGAGCAATTGCCACTTTATTCTCTCTGATTAGACAGTTAAACACCCCACTGACTGACTCAAATGATCCTGTGAGAAACAACACTTTTTTGGCATAAAACAATCCCCCCTGTTTAGAAATAAATCTCTCTACTCTGTCTCACTGTCGAGGTTATAACTAATTACTCGGCGTTTACATATGGCTATTCTTACGTGTAACGAAAGATTGAAAAAAAATGAGATTAGTCTTCAGAGATGACATGACTAAAGCATTTAAATTACATTAAGGGTTACTTTCAACTTGTTGATCTAATAGAGTTTAATGGGCAGACTAGAACTAAGGGACATCAGTATTAAGTGGGGAGACTTATAATGCCTTCCTAAATACTGTTTACATATCAGGTAGGGAGGCCACTCCCTTATTTATCTGCATATGTCCCTTCAGGTTTTCAGCAGCACCCAGACACCACAGTGGCTGAAAAGATGGTGGCTACCAATACCTTGTCTACCCTAGCATCACTACCACCAGTGGACCAGAACTGGGGGCACAATAGTGGGAAATGTTAGGAGGGAAAAAAACCTTATGTGACCAAGCTGAAAGTGTCTGTCTCCTGCGCAGTATCCATCAGCAAATGGGGATTCAGAGATGCATGTTTGATGGCGTTATATAACTATCTAAAGCATAGGAATTCTTGGGAACCAGTAATTTCTATAAGAGGCCTTTGTGGTGAGCATGGTCAGTGATTATTCAGATGAACTTGTAATGTAATGTGACAGCAGGAACAAAGCCAAAGCTAGAGATTTTAAGGTTCATATGCAGAGGCCTTTATGTACCAGGAAGGAAATAGGTTTGTGGGGTTTTTTTTTAAACTTTATTCATGACCTGCTCCATCCTTGGCACCTAAAGATCCAGAAGGTATCAGTTCTGTGTAGGCAGTGCACAGAAGTACAGTAAAACTGAACGAGTTACAGGAGAGACTGATTTATGTGAAGGTTCAAGGGATTTTATGAGCTTGGCAAGATGAAAAATGAAGGGAGATAGGACAGCCATGTGAACTGGTTTTTGGGTGTGAACACTGTGGGCTAACTTGAGCCAGCTAGGCACAGTCCTGAGTAGAGGATAGTGCCACAGAGGGAGCTCAGGGAGAGATTTCTTGTGAGGGGTACACAAGGGGGCAGGAGGCGGTTCCTTGTACCCTGCTTGTACATACATACCTGGGACGGACACACATACTAGGACCAAGCGCTCTGTCCCCCATTGTGTGCAGCGTGGTGGATGGGATACAGAAGATTAAGAGAATTTACGGAATGTTTCTTTCCCTTTCCTTTGATTTCCTTTCCCCTTCTCTTCTTATCTAAAGATAATAATCAGTACCTGCAAGATCTGTAGATGTGTATGGCAGGCATGGGGCTAAATCCCAAAGCTTTGCTTGCTTTGTATTCATTCCTTACTCAGGCAATCAACAGGAGTTCTGCCTTACACAGCACTGAGTAGTGAGCCCAGGCCCTCAGAATTTGGGGGGTGGGAAGAATACTTCAACTGCAACATAATCCCCTTTCACGCCCCAGCCTCGCAGAATCTCTGCAGGACTCCTGCTGTGTGAAAATGAAGGTAGTGGGTGTGTGAAGGTACATGTTGGGCTGCAGTGGATTTCCCAGTCCCTCAAACCAACAAACTATTATTCAAGCAACTAAGGGTGAGCAGGAACCAGTCTCTAAGTAGTAACATGGAATACGTTAGTCTTTGAGCCAGTTGCTATAGATTATTTTATGAAGGTAACTCAAATAAGCCTATACATTTGCTCTGCTATTCCTTTGGATTTATTCTGAGTACAGATTTGCAGCTGTGTGATGCTTTTGGTTGGTAGACAGCAGCCAATATCACCAGAAACCTTGTTTCTACTAGTGACCCAAGTTTGGATTTGAACCCATTTTTTTCAAGGAATGGTGCATCGACCCACCCATTGTGGTGTCGATTCTCATCTGTGATTTACCATCCAATAGTCCCACAGGAAAAAATAAATATATACAAAGCTTCAAGGTTTTACTGTACCTGAACCACCACCTACACTTAGAATATTGATTGCAGACTTTCCATTTCCAATGCTGAAAACAAAAATAGGTTTGCATATTTTAGGCTAGATATTTAATAGATTCTTTTCATTAGTGCAAAGATTTAACAGCCTTAGAAGAAACACACTCACAGCCAGAGTCAGAGATGCCAAGAGAAAAGAAGGCAGAGCAGAGACTGATCTGCTGTGGTAAATGCAGCCAAGAGATCTAGACTAATAAAGCAGCGCACCTTGACTTTAGCTAGGAGGAGGTCATTAATGACTGGGATTAAATCCTTTCTCTGTTAAAATCAATGGCAAAACTCTCATTGACTTCAGTGGGATCAGGATTTTACCTCTTTTTAGAGGGTTGTGGCTGATCCTCCTGCATTGTAAGAGGGAAGGTGTGACCAAAGAACCCTTTATTGGCACCTGGTAAGGGAGTAATAGGAATATCTTGAGCCTGACAGGTACATTCTGGTTCAATGAAGAATGTCAGTGAGGTCTTAAATGAAAGCCGCCGGCCGGGTCACACTGGTCATTATCATCATTGCCAAATGTATGTGCAGATACTATGTAAGGAGTTACGTGTGTATACATACACACTGAAAATATATTCTTCGATTCTGTATCAAGGTATGAGTCACCCAGAAGGGGCGAAAAAACAGGCTGTCAGATAAGAGATGTTCAATCGCCTCTCCTTCTGTCAGTATGTAAATTAAACATGTTAAGAAACCCGATGGATGCCCACTTATATACAAAGCCAAAGAGATGTGAAGTAAACAGGGAAGCAGCACACAAGAAAAACAAGCCACGGGAGGGCGGACATTGAACTTGGCAGTATAAATAGAAGGCAAAGAAGACACTTCCTTGTCCTGGAAGTAAACAGGCAGTGTATTCATTCATGAAAACGGGATCTCAGCTAACCTTCGTTGTAAAGCTGCAAAAGACCCTGGGTGAGAGAATGTCTTTAACAGGAGTTTAACCTGTTAGTCTCTAGAAAGCATGTTATGATTGTCTTACATGTAACCGTTTGTTTCTAATACTTTACTCATTATCACTTGAATGTTTGATAATAAAGTTATTCATGTCTACACTACAGATATACCTAACTGCTGTGGGGTCAGAAATGCTGGACCAGAGCTGAATCTTACAGCCTGGTGTGTACATGATTTATGGGGACAGCAGACCAGGTATTTATGTGAGTAACCAGTGATGGGGCTGGATATTACAGGCAGAGCCCAGAAGAGAGCACTTGAATGGCTAGAAAGCTGGCAGTGTTGGGAAGCTGTCGCTGAGCTCAGCACAGGCAAGGCTCCCTACCACGGGAGGCAGGGGGTAAGAAGGTGAGTCACAGCCCTGGGTACCCTGAGAACCATCACCACAGCACTCCCCTCTCTCTCAGGCTACAGGCCAGAGGGCTTACACACAACTAAAAAAGATTCTGAAGCATGAGCCCTGCAGTTCCCTCTGTCCCTGGGAGAATGGGTTTTGAGAATCAGAGCTTGGCTGGGAAACAGAATTTCCAACATGTGATACATTTTAGGTTTTTGAAAATGAGATTTCCTAAATCAAGATGAAAACTAAATTGTTCCTGAGCCTGAAATTCCAAAATAATTGTTTCAGAAACAATAAAACATTCACACTTCCTGGACTTGCCAGCTGCCTGCTGTGTGGGTGGCTGGGCTGTCCAGCTCCTTTGCCTGCTTGAGCAGCTGGGAAGCCAGCCTGCTGGCAAGCGTAGGTAGCTCCCTGTGACAGGCAGACAGCCATGGAGCTAAGGAGCCAGGGATCCCAGGGAGCCGGACAGGCTGGCAGGAAAGTTGATGGAATCAACACGTTCCCATGGAACATTTCCACTGGAAAATGCTGATTCAACACAACTGAAAACTGTTCTGTTGGGAAAATTTCAACCGGCTGTATTTTGCATGTATAATATAAAAGCACTTTTAGCTTTTTTAAAGTACTTTGCAAAAATATTTATATTTTACAGATGGGGAAACTGAAGCACTGAGAAAGGTTAGGTAACTTGCTCAAGATCCCATTACAAGGCATTGGCTGAGTTGGGAACAGAAACCCGGGGTGAAATCCTGCTCTCAATGATTTCCATGGATCCAGGATTTTACACCAGGTCTTCAAGGGAAGGTTGTCCGTAAGCTTATTTGATTAGTAAATAGATTGTGTGAAAGCCAGAGAGAATCTTTAATTTCAGTTAAAATGCTATCTGGTTTTTTTTAAATATAAAAGCCTTAAATAAAATTATTAAAATCCTATACAGTTTGTTAATATATTTTTCATACATTCGTGTTTATTATATCTAAGTTATATTTGCATACAAGGAAACAATTTAATCTATTTATTTCCTGTTAGTCAGACTTCATTACAAAAAGAGGCCTTCATGGAGTGTCTAAATAAAATCTCTAACTAACACACTGTCAAAGATCTACAGAAGGAGTAGAGGGGGAAAACCGGGTAATCTATAACTCTCAGGCAGCCCTTGCAAGCCCAGGCTCCTGCAGTCAGAAGCACACATTCATCACTTGTACAGAACTGTATCAAGGGTTTGTCCTTTTGATAAAACATCTGACTCTGTTACCTCGATATTATGCCCGGCAGCTTCTTCTCAATGAATTCCAGCATGCATTGGTGCTCTGTCGAATTCTCAAGGAACAGACGAAAAGATTCGATATATCGGCTGTGGTCTGAGAGCAAGCTCCTCAGAGAAGATGCCATCTTTGGTTTCCTATGGAATACACAAAAGAATGGGGTAGGCTTTTTCCTCCCTGCTTTAACTCTTTCTTCAGCCCTAGTAATGAATCAAACACACACAGACTCCAGTTATAAGGTCCCCAATGTCTCAGACTGGTTCAGAATGCCATGTCAGTGCTGTATCTGGTCTGAACTCTGACAATGTGCTTGTATAATCGGCATAGCTACATTATTGCTGGACTTCGTTCTGAGACCTTGGCCTGTTGCTTTAGATTAGAAACAGAGCTGTGGAAGGAGCTTCCCTTATAAAGTGCATGACACTATTCTACAATAAAAGCCCTAGTTCAGGTCTGAGTAACAGCTACAAATCATATATAATCTCCACTGACAAAATGTCACCATTTTATCACAGTAGTGGGGTAGGATTCAATTAAAATCTACACAGGTTATTTGCTGGGGAGGGAAGGTATCTAAATAGTAGCATTTGAATGTGGGGATTGGAAGGAAGCTAGGTATAAAGTCCCAGAGAAGCTAGGAATTGTTATTTCTTGCTTTCAGCCATTTGGTATTTTTATAGAAGACTCTGAGTACTGGTATTTTTGTAGATAGGTTGTTGAAAACTATAACAGTCTAATAAACAATATTTTATTTATGAAGCACCTTTCATCTGAGAAGATTAAAATGCTTCACCAGCATTAGTTAGTTAAGTCTCACAAAAGTCATTTGAGTTACTAGTAGAGCAATAGTTTTAACCCCATTTTACAGATGGACAAATGGAGGCACATAGAAAGTGGAGTAAGTGACATGGCAAAGTCACAGAGAGAGTCAGTGGAAAAGCTAGGAATTGAATCCAGAATGCTCAACCTTAGTCCTGTGCTCTAACCAACAAACACTGCTTTCTCTCTCCTCTTCTGCTACTGTGTATGGTGGGGAATATAGTGGCAAAATACATTGTATGAATAGGTTATGCCTGTGAGCAAACAGAACCGAATAGATGCTTGACTCATTTTTCCCAGCTGGCTAGCAGTTCTTTGCTCCATTATCCCTGTGTGGAGTCATTTGCCTAAATGTTGTTTAAACCCCTCTCCAATCCCCTGAGCTGAACTCCCCACAAAGGGAATGGTTAAACAGAGTCAAAGCAGTTACCTACCTTTTCCGATGAGCTCTGGAATGACAGCAGCCAGCTGAGTAGAGCTATAGTGCTATATTTCCTGCACTTGGTTGCTGTGCAACCACTATAGCACCCCACGGGCTCCAACTCTGCTCTGTTACCTCCACTGAACATAAATGGGAAAAATATAAAAGGCAGAGTTTTAGCTGGGTTCCTCTGTGTGTTGGACCCACCTGTCTGCAGGGTGTTCGCTGAATTTGTATTCTTAGGCAAATCTTTGTTGAGTAAAGTAAAAGAGTTTCAGCTAGTGCATATGCTGTGAAACTGGGATGCCTCTTCCTTTCAGGGTGTTGCACCACTACATTTCCCAAAACTCTCTCAATGAGCAGTTCAGCAGCCATTTTGTTCTCAAAGTTGCCACAGCACATAACAGAGAAGAGCGACACTATACTTTCCTCTAGGAGCTGTGTGGCCAGGAGCAACCCTGGAACTTCCACAGGAAGATCCCACAGCACAGATGGGAAAGCTGTGCTGTTGCTGCTTACATGTCTATACCAACTTGTGCCACTGTGCTCGGTGAGTATTTTGGCAGGGAAGGATCCTGCTGAGCCCGTCTAAGAGAAGATAGCTCCACCCCTCCTTCCAGCCTGTTGATATGGCACCTGGTGGAGAACGTTGGAGTGGTTTCCATAGGTTCCAAGAATGGGGGCGCATATCAACAAATCCCCCAATCATGCCCAGCTGGGATTCATGGAATAGACACTTACAGTGGCACTGTACTGTGTCTGCACTAGGGAATTGTCCCTGGCCCTTTGTGATGCCTCCAGAGCCCCGGTACCCCACTAGAATAGGGGCAAACTCTCTCCCTATTGCTCTCTTTGAGGCTTTCTCTTAGGGTTTGCCATGTCGTCCTCTCAGGCCTCATTCTGCGCATATTTCTAGTTCATCAACAGGAGTAGAAGCCAATTTTTAAATGTATCCAGATTTTTCTTGGAATGCTAAATTGTTCCATGGGTAAACCAGTAACTGCCACAGACAGTGGGGTTTCTTTGAAAAAAATATTAAGTTTATTGGGTAGCCCCAAATCTCCCAGCTCCACCAGACTATGGGCTGCCCTGTGACCTCAATATACTTTTAGATGTGTTATTGCTGTTGAATGACTGGGGTGAAATGGGCTTGGTGGTCTCACTTCAGCCCCCAATGGACAGTACCCTACACTGTGAAGACCATCACCATAAATAGCACTCACTGATGGTCCCTAGCAAACCATGGAGAAAACAGACAAAGGTACTGATTCTCCATGCCTTACAGCTGGAGAGCCATGTACATCAGTGCCAAGCAGCTGTAAAAAGCCACCATTCTGATTGGGTAGCACCAGTGGGGTTCCCCGAGTGCTGTGGGACAGGCACCGTTTTTGGAAACAGTGACTAGTGGCACACCAGGTATAGATCAACTGCATGACAAGCATTTAAGGTCCTTGTACTGCAAGGCCCATTTGGCTTTAGCAGCTGGTGGGTCCCACCCAATAAGCATTCAGGCACACAGCTCAAACAAAAGGATGATTCTCTAGATCCCAAATACCTTAGGCTCATTGGCTTAAACAGTTTCAATTAACAATTACAATATAGTCTCTGGGGTAGTTTTAGCCTTCAGGGGAAGTCCAAAACACAATTATTACTCCTCAGGCCTAATACCCTGGGTGACAGCTCTTGGTCCATTCCTCCATTAGAAGTAATTAGGTATCATCAAGGTCACCTACCCAATGTTCACTTCTGTGGTATGGGAGTCTCTGGGCACTGTTTATTCATGCTGAAACAGTGGTTCCCACACAGTTCCTGCTCCACTTCCACTTGACTGGTAGCTAATTTAAAAAACAAACACACACAAAAAAAACCCTCAGACAACTGTCCCAGCTCTTCATGATCTGGCTACCAGAACCCAACCACTTTCAAGTCCTGTGCTCCTCAAGATACCTTAACCTCACTGACCCACTCTTGATAAACCATCCTCCCAACTGGCATGGAAACTTCTCCTTCCTACTGTCCCATGACCACATTCATTCACCTATGTCAGATTCACCACAGCATTTTACACTTATTTTTGGAAATGATGGTATTGCACCTTGTGTAGGGAAAGGGAGGGTAACTACATTTCAGGTAACAATTCTGTCAGTGGTGTAAGTGCTGGGCCAACTCTACCTTATCTACTCCTGTGAGTTTCAGTATACCTAGGGGGGTAAGGTATTGTGGGCTAGAGTCTGACCTCAGTTACACCGGGGTAATTCTGCAGCAACTATTTAAAGTAACTGAGTTATACTCAGGGTCAAAGCAATCAGAATTTGGCCCTGCTCATGAAAGTTACCTAGAGACAAGAAAAATGACTCAATCCATCTGAAATGCCCCTTGAATCTTTCAAGTACCCTAAAAGCACTCGGAGAAAAATGTTAAATAAGTATATTAAGGGCAATATTGTGGAGCTCTTACTCACCCTGATAAGCACTTACTCAGGCAAGCAGTCTCACAGAAAACAAAAGGTCTGATCATGTGATTAAGGGGTCACCAGTGTAAATAGGTGCTCCAAAATCTGGCCCTCACATAGCAAACTACATGGGCTCAGGTAGCTGTGAAGCACCTAGTCTCCTTTCGTTGTTGCTGGGGATTGTTTTAATGAGCCTGTTTTTGTTAGATAAGAGCCGTAATCTTGCCTATGCATTAGAAAGACAGACTAACAAATTGCAGCTAAATTGAATCCATTACATGAATTACCAGCCCTCAGGCCAACAATTCAGTATGTATTTGGTGCACTCAAGTGAAATTTGCAGTGACTAAACACAGAATAAAAAGCAGTTATGCATTAGGAACTACGAAACTGTTCAGGCTGCCACAGATCCAGACATTCAGACACGCATATGGATCAGTTTCACTGACAATTGTTTTCTTTCTTAGATGCTCAGCATTGAAATCCTCCAACAAAAGCAGAGAACTAGGGGAGATTTCAAAATAGACAAATTAAAATGTTGCCAGAATTGTACAGGTTAGTAAGAAAGCAAAGTAATATTTGAATGTCCACAGGGGTTATGAAACACACTGTGTACCACCCATAAGAAAGAATGGTACATTCCATGTTGACACATTCCTTTGCTCAGTCCACGAACTTATTCTTTAGTGTAGATGGAATAATGCAGGCTCATACCATTTGGTATTAAAGCATTTTACAACCTTCAATCTTCTAAAAATATTCTACAGTTGTTAGTCTTTTTACAGGTTAGGATGGTGATAGTCAAGGTTTTTTATTTGTATAATAACTATAGTAGTTGCTGTGATTTAATTTGCATGTTTATTTTGTGCAACTACAGTGATAACAGAATAAATTAATTTCACATTAGATGCAGCTTAAGGAATTTATCTTGTTCATTTTATTGATTGATTGCGATTTGGCCTGCAAACAGTTAGCTTAGAAGTGGGGAAAGAGGAGCAGGAAATTAATTCTACAAACAAACCACTAATGATAGTTATGCTCATTTGGACAAGTTGCCCTAACTGATAATCAAAAATTATCCTGGACATGTTTGGTTTTGTAAATTGTAGGCTTGAGTCTGATCTTACACTAGCATAATTGACGTTACTCCTGATTTACACGGGTGTGAATTAGACCCTCACTGAACCATACAGCAAAACCTTTTAAACTCTTCAAATTAAATCAGAAAGCAAAATGAGCACTCCTCAAGCAATTGTAAACTGGTTGCAACAGGAAAGCATCCATTGCTACAGGATTATTTCTTATTGCTGAATGCTACCAAAATATGGAAGACATTAGCCTTCCCTTTTGAGAACTTCAGTGAAAAATACTTTGAAGCCTGTGCTTCTCCTGAAAGCATTTGTACTTACGTGAATAATGTCTGTGCCTTAAGAGGGCCAGCTCGTTTCAGTTTCTCTGAGTGTTGCTACAATGTGCAGGAAATGGACTCTGAATCAAAACAGCTTGTTTGTTACAGACGGATTATATCCCCACCCATAGAATCAGGTTTTGGCATAAAGCCATTAGAGTATTCCTGACCAGAATGAAGCAACACAACCTTTAATGTGGTTTACAACAGAGGGCCAAATTCTGCTCAGTTTCACTGCTGTAAATCTGGAGTCGTTCAGATTTTTATAAGTGTAACTGTAGAATTTGATTCTTACCATTTAAACAGAAATATAATTAAGAGTGGTAGTTTTAATAAGAGACTGCACCTACTTTTCAAACAGAATAAAGTATTTTATCACTGTAAGAACCTTATACATATTGAGCACGCCAGAATATTAAGCAGTTAAACCATATGAGAACTACTGACATCTCCTAGGACTCCATCTTCAGAGCCTTAATCAGTCATACTCAAATTCCAGTTCACTTTTATACAAATTTGCCTGAATAAATACTGGCAAAAATTGCATAAGGATGTCAGGATTTGAACCACTGCCAATTATTTACACACAGTTGTCACAGACCCTAGCAAGTGCCCCTTCCTGGCCACCTGCCCGGACTGCTGTGAGGGGAATCCTAGCCTCTGTACTTTGGGTCCCCTGGGTGTGTGATACTTCTGGGGCCTGAACAGGGTCCCCAGGCCCTCTCAGGGTGCAGACCCTTCTCTGAGCATTGGAACCTGCTGTGTAGACACCTACACACCCTGGGAGCAACACCGACTCTTCAGGCTCCCCAGTACATAAAAACACCCCTCTTCCAGAATATCCCACCAAAGTGTGAAGCTTCTGGTTTACAGTTGACCTCTCTCAGGGGCAACATGGTAATTCTGAATTCTTAATTTATACCAGTAGGCGGGCTTTGCACAGATTCTAGCGCCATTGCTCATAACAGATAAAGCCCCAACAGTACAGCTCATATAGAAAACAATACAACATCCTAAACACAATGTCACCCTCTCATAGAATCATAGAATATCAGGGTTGGAAGGGACTTCAGGAGGTCATCTAGTCCAACCCCCTGCTCAAAGCAGGACCAAACCCAACTAAACCATCCCAGCCAGGGCTTTGTCAAGTCTGACCTTAAAAACCTCTAAGGAAGGAGATTCCACCACCTCCCTAGTTAACCCATTCACCACCTCCCTAGTTAACCCACTCCTAGTGAAGGTGGTGAAGCACTGGAATGCTACTATCCAACCTAAACCTCCCCCACTGCAACTTGAGACCATTACTCCTTCTTCTGTCATCTGGTACCACTGAGAACAGTCTAGATCCATCCTCTTTGGAACCCTCTTTCAGGTAGAAAACAGCTATCAGATCCCCCCTCATTCTTCTCTTCTGCAGACTAAACAATCCCAGTTCCCTCAGCCTCTCCTCATAAGTCATGTGCTCCAGCCCCCAATCATTTTTGTTGCCCTCTGCTGGACTCTTTCCAATTTTTTCACATCCTTCTTCTAGTGTAGGGCCCAAAACTGGACACAGTGCTCCAGATGAGGCCTCACCAATGCCAAATAGAGGGAAATGATCACATCCCTCGATCTGCTGGCAATGCCCCTACTTATACAGCCCAAAATGCCATTAGCCTTCTTGGCAACAAGGGCACACTGTTGACTCACATCCAGCTTCTCATCCACCATAACCCCTAGGTCCTTTTCTGCAGAACTGCTGACTAGTCACTCGGTCCCTAATCTGTAGCAGTGCATGGAATTCTTCCGTCCTAAGTGCAGGACTCTGCACTTGTCCTTGTTGAACCTCATCAGATTTCTTTTGGCCCAATCCTCTAATTTGTCTAGGTCCCTCTGTATCCTATTCCTACCCTTTAGCGTATCTTCCACTTCTCCCAGTTTAGTGTCATCTGCAAACTTGCTGAGGGTGCAGTCCACACCATCCTCCAGATCATTAATGAAGATATTGAACAAAACTGACCCCAGGACTGACCCTTGGGGCACTCCGCTTGATATCGGCTGCCAACTAGACATGGAGTCATTGATCACTACCTGTAGTCCGATGATCTAGCCAGCTTGCTATCCACCTTATAGTCCATTCATCTCTTGGGGACCAATCTCGCCTTTTTTCAGGCAGGCAGGGTCCACCATGCCATTGCCTACCTTGCACCTGAAGCAGCCCCCATCATCTTAATCTGATGCAAAATGGGTCTCCACCCCATCCACTTTCCCCTGCATCCATCCACTTTCCCTCGCAAATCCCTTTAAAGATTCATCCTGGGGGTCACCTGCTTCTTTTGTTCTGCCTTTTGGTACCTTTCCACTGCTCCCAAACCCCTCCAGACAAGAGGAGGAGTTGTCTTCTCTCAGCTAAAGCCAACTCATTACCTCAAGATGTTTTACTTTAACTAGACAATCATTGAGTGCTGGGGAATCACTCACCATCATCTCTTTCTGGCCTGGCAGAGACATGACACAACATCGCTAATTCATGGGGCATCCACCGAGGCTTTCCATGACACAGGATTTCATAAAATCATCCGCAATTCAGAAGTGGTACAGACAGAGCCCCCAAATCATCACAACTGCAAAGGCTCAACATATTTACTCAGGGCTCCTTGTTGAAACCCCCCCCTTTTATTTTTGTATCGATTTATTTGGAAGTGACCCAAATCAACCCCCCAAATCTGAACAGTCCAGAACTTCAGTAGAAGGTGGTGATCGTGAAATTGGGACTTAAGCCAGGACCTGACATAGCTCTGCTCCCCCATTTCCCCTCCTTCCCCCCCCAGTCTGAACTCAGATCTGAACAGCCACACTTTGGGGGGGGGGGTGAAGGGCAGAGGGAAAAGGGGTTTTTGAAATGAAGATCCAAACCCAATCCAGCACCATCTTTCCTTTTAATGAAAATAGTTGCCACTTAACATTTTCCAAAGTCCCCAGATGTGTGTGGGTGTGTTTTTAAATAATTGAATGAACTCGCTAGGGACACAGCATGGTCGCCAGTTCACATAGCAATTCCAAATCTGTACACACACTGTCCAATCCATTCCCCTTACTCCCTCAACCTAGTTTCTGCATGTTGTCTCCCATGATAGACATGGCATTGCACACAGAAACCACTACCACAGCAAGTGCAGTTAGCTGTAGCCATCTAGCAGTGTGCTAATAAAAGGTCAGATGAAAAAAACAGAAGAAATCTGCCAGTAATAATATAAGAAATGTTGCCCCAGGGAAATTTAAAAGCAGTTTGCTGTGGTATTTGTGGTGTGGACTCATGGTCTCGTGCAACATTGTTTACCTTTTGCTTATAGAAAATCTATTGTAGTAATGGTTACATTCTAGCATTTCTTTCCAGTGTTATACCATGTGCTGGTTAAGGTTATAAACAGTGGGTAACATTTTCAAAGTGCCTAAGTCACAAGTTTCATTGACATTAGGCTTCTAAATGATTTAGAGTAGACAATGCTGTAAAAAATGCACCCAGTCTCAACTATCACCCTTTTGTTCAAGTGTTCATAAGTACAAAACATTTGTCTTTTCAGCTTAAATTTTCCATGCTTTCTCTACTGCAAGGTAAATTATTTTAAGAAGATTGATTAAAAACCTTTCAGCCACATTTAAAATATGCAAGCCTGAAAAAACTCTTTCCAGTACAAAATGTATAATCATCATCATCATCATCATCATCATAGTAAGCAGGCTTTTAAGGACAATGAAAAATTGCTGAAGTTTGAAACTTGTCCTGAACATAGTCCTCAATGAGAATTAGCACATTTGCTCAATTTGGGGGATGGTACATATAACTCTTAGATTTTTAAAAGCAATTGAATAATCACTTCTGTGCATGTTCAGTGGGCACCTGCTAGATTTAGCAAAACTTTGTCTGAAGATCAATGAAGATCTTTGACATCACAGCATATTCTCCCTTTTGGACAAGGGAAGCGTGTTAGGCAATAATAGGGATTGGTGCTGAGACAACTAAAATGAGGGGAAAGACTAAATGATGCTCCAACATTTTGTTTTAACATTAACATCAAGGGAAAGGGGAAAAAATTACAGGCATGAAGAACATTGTAAATCCCACATTTTAGGATCTTAAAATTTAATTTTTATTTGCTGCATTCTATCATACTTTCTAAATCCAAAAATTTCATTCCAAAGGTAAATTTCTATCTCCATCTGAATACTGACATTTAGAACGCACAAGCAAGTGCACACAAAGCCCCACACACAATACCCTCTGTTACAGAAACAAAGTTTGCCTAGCTAAAATTAGAAATAGTGGAGAAATGGCAGCTGTGATTGCTGGGAGAAAAACTGATATATTTTTCCTATGTACTTACACATCATTCTTTGCAACGTAGCTTTGTTTAATTTTTTAAAACTATTATGTATTTCACAATGAGCCAGTCAAACTAGATGTTATTGTAAATCCTTTAGTCAGAGAAGAAAATGAAAGCAACAGAGGATGTTCCCAATAATATTTTTTTGAAATTTCAACTGTTGCGTCTTACTATTACTTTTTTTAATTCAACATGCATTATATTTGGCCCTTGTATCCTTGCTCCCAACACTAAGTGCATCTTCTGACTTTGAAAATAAAATAAAAAAATGTTACATGTAACATTTGGGTTGGCAGTTTTAACCCTGTAGTAGAAATGTATGCAACACTGTAGTTTTGATTCACAAGTAGTGTGCAAGAAATTTCTTTGGCTTTAATTGTCATTACTCATACTCGCTTCATTTTGCTGTGAGTCCAGGGTTTAATCAAAACTCAGCTTTAAATGCCAAATTCACTTTTTTTAAAATATTTATGTAGTTTTAACTTGAAGCTGTAAATCTGCTCAGGTTTCCAAACTTTTCAACAAGCACCTTAGAGGAAATCTTGGCCCTTCTGCAGTCAGTAGGAGTTTTCCCACTGATTTTAATGGGGTGAGGATTTGACCCACGGTGCATTTCTAATTTTTAAAGAAACATTACACCTGGCAAGTTTCCTATGGGTTCAGGCTTCAGAATCAAACGTTTCCCACAGCTCGTTATTACTCTGACATATGACAGTTGAGGACAGCAATGCTTTCTAAGATACAGAGGGCTTGGCTACACTTACAAATTTGCAGCGCTGTAGCAGGGTGTGAAAACACACCCTCTCCAGCGCTGCAAATTGCGGCGCTGCAAAGCGCCAGTGTGGTCAAAGCCCCAGCGCTGGGAGCGCGGCTCCCAGCGCTGTCCGTTATTCCCCACAGGGAGGTGGAGTACGGACAGCGCTGGGTGCTTTGACTACACTTAGCGCTTCAAAGCGCTGCCGCGGCAGTGCTACCGCGGCAGCGCTTTGAAGTGTAAGTGTAGCCAAAGAGCCAATTCTGCCTACAGTTATGCCGGTGTAACACCATTGGCAGCCAGCAGCCTTGCACCAGAGTCACTGCAAACACAAAGGATATGTCTACACAGACGTATGTTTTGGAGCAAGCTTCCCAGCCCGGGTCGACAGACTGGGGCTAGTGCTAGTGCTCTAAAAATAGCTGTATAGACAGTGCTTTGAAGTTGTGGCCTGAGTTGGAACTCTGGGTCTGAAGCCTGGGGAAGAGTGGTGGGCTTCAAAGCCCAAGCAACTTCAATGCACTGTCTATACAGCTGTTTTAGAGCACGACCACAAGCCCTGCTATCCTGAGTGTGTTGATCTGGAGCTCTAAAATGCTGTGTAGACATATCCAAAGTGGCAGATATTTAAAAACAAACAAACAAGCTTGGGCCAGCATTACCCATACAACCCTGCTGCTTTGAGCTGCTCCAGAAACCCGGCTTAGCTGGCATCACCAGAGCAACACAAGCCTGCCAAATTGTATCAATGCATCTGGTCCTTCAACCCTCCCCACCCCCCAACTAAAAAGTCACAACAGACTACAATCACATTCCAAGTAACAGATGCCATTTAGCGTAAGAGCAGAAGTTTAGCAAGGGAAAATAAAAATACATATTTGGTGTTTTGTGTGTTTCATAAAAGCAAAAGATGTTTGTGTTAATTTCTTTCTTTAATTACCCACGAGCCAGATTCTGTAGTCCTTGTTTAAGTCAAATTCTCACTCATTTCAGTTGAGGCTGGCTTCTGTGCTGTGCTACCCAGCAGGGAGCAGAGGTCAAAATGACCCCCGGGGATAGTTTAGAGCAGCTTCAGTGGGCTGCCTATAGCCTGTACGGCAGCCCAGAACGCCCGTACCTTTCACCACTACTGGCATGCCTCCAACTGGCTCCTGTGCCAGGAGAGGTGTCTCCTGTCCCTCTGCAGCTCCTGTACAGCCTCCCTACACCGCTGTAGTAGTGTATGGGGCAGGCGTGAGGACCAGAACTGGTCCCATTGTGTGCACCACCACCTACGAGGGCAAAGCCATAGGAAACTTAGGGCTGAAGTCCTCTCTCAGACAAAACTCTGTGATTTTGCACAACTGACTGTCAATACTTAGCCCTTGGGTAGCTCTATACTTTTTCTAACTCTTAACAAAGTTAACTAATTAGTTTTCACAACACCACTGCACACCTGCTCCTACTCCCGTCGTCACACAAATATGTATTACAGCAGACTGCCAGGTCTGCTATAGTTAAGGGTTAGACCAGCTTTTTGTGTACAGGTGGACTCTTCTAAGGGCTCTAAAAGCCTCAGTTATTCAGACTTGCATATGTATTGGACTGGAAGTATCCACGCAGCTACCCTGAGAACAGCATCAGGCCCAAAGTCAGTTGCCATTAACCTGACCTCCTCCCCTCACCCCCATTCCAGAGGGAGGCTCCTGCAGAAGTTCAGGGATTTTCAGGGCTGGCCACAGTACAGCAACCAGCCCTCCTTTCCTTACTTCTCTCTAAGGATGGGCTGTTGCACAGCTGGTTTCTCAACTCTTCCTCAAATAGTTTGACGTGGTGGCATTTCCTTTTTGGAATTGTTATGCAATGTCACCACACGGGCGTTACCATGCAAACATCTAAAAAGACAGTAACTTCCCCTTCGTCAAACTGACGCCCCTATTGTCCTGAACCACCAAAACACTTAAGCACATACTTAACTTTAATCTTGTCTGTAATCTGCTAAACTACAAGAAAGTTGAGCACATTCTTAAGTGCTTTGCTGGAGCAGGCCCTGTGTTGACATTCTGTTCAATACATTCTTCTTCACACAGTGCGCAGTCAACTTGTGGAACTCCTTGCCTGAGGAGGTTGTGAAGGCTAGGACAATAACAGCGTTTAAAAGAGAACTGAATAAACTCATGGAGGTTAAGTCCATTAATGGCTATTAGCCAGGATGGGGTAAGGAATGGTGTCCCTAGCCTCTGTTTGTCAGAGGGTGGTAATGGATGGCAGGAGAGAGATCACTTGATCATTACCTGTTAGGTTCACTCCCTCTGGGGCACCTGGCATTGGCCACTGTCAGTAGACAGGATACTGGGCCAGATGGACCATTGGTCTGACCCAGTATGGCCGTTCTTATGTATTTGAATAAAACAGTTTTGGAAAGGCTGAGGTTTCTACCAAAATGTGCTTAGCTTTCACCATAACCCACTGTGCCACTTAACTCCCAGTGCTTAGACCTCACACTGAGGAAGGCTGGATTAAAACATTTGTAAACTAGACCACGGGAGTAGCACATGTGTGAGCATTTGAACAACAGTATTTATAGTGTACAGAGTTTTATTATTCACTATAACTTGGATGATACCTAGTGTAATAGCTACAGTAGGTACTGAAAATAATCAACAGTCACATAGTCCTTTTCTCTGCACTATGCAGTGAGGAGCAAGGTGGGGCAGAAATGCCCCCAAACAAGTGGAAGGGGGAAGGATACTCCCTCCCTGGAAATCCATTGTGAAAAAACGGGGTAGGAAGAGCTCCATGGCATTGGGTTGCTGGGTAGGGCAGAACTGGAAAGCAGCCCACATCAGCAACTTGCTCCCGTCTGTGCCATGCCGACTTTTGCTGCAAATCTAGCAGCAGATCATACAAGCTGAAGGTTTTTACCTGTAGAAATTCCCTTCCATACATGTAATATTTTTTCCTCGGGGGGAGGGGATACGTAGCTACAGGCCCCATGTTCTCAAAGGCTGTCTGGAATGGAAGGGGTTGCCCTTTACTGGGAAGGGCCAAGTTTCATGTCATTCTGTACAGTTTTTCCAGCAGATGCTTAAGAACCTCTGATTACACCATTCACACCTCTGCCTCAGCTGTATGCACCTTTATTCTGCACCCAAAGAGGTACATTACATTCTGATATAAATCTACCTATACCCAATTAAGTCGGTGGATTAATACTGAGCTGCACAAGCTGAGGAGCCAGCCCAGAAGCGGGTGAAGCATATAGTATTTAACCTCATTGCTTCTACACTGTTAGTGCTGCATAGAGCGTAAAGTAAGGGACAGTGCCTATTCAGTAACACATACTCTGAGACAGAATTTTAGTGACTGGAGCATAGTGCTGCTGATTATACTCACAGCTCTAATGATGAACCTCTCTGTACGCCTGGGTCTGTCAATAACCTCTATGCCTCCCTACTCCCATTTGTAAAATGGAGATAATAGCACAAACTTATTTACCAGTCTTTTAGGAGTGTTCTGAGGATTGATTAATTAGTTAACATTGTAAAGTGCTTCAGAGAGGAAAAGTGCTATCCAAGTACTGAGCATGGTTAACGAAAAGCCAGAGTACAAACAGGACATTTGGGATCAACTATTAGTTACATGTGAAAAGGAGAGCAATTATAAGCAGAAAGAGGTGTAATATTGATTTTATCTTGGAATTGCTCAGAGTGTTGGACTAGCCCACTGGACGTATGCATCAAGCTGAAGTGACACTTTGTCTTAGTCTGAGAAACATCCCATCAGTGCAGGAACTGAAGTCTGTAATCACTTCAGAGAAAAGATTGACCTATGGGAGTAGGAAGAAGATGTCTTGTGCAATGTTTTGAGCACATTAATAAGGCCAAGAACACAAAAAGCCCTGATCAGACATTACAAAAGTATGAAGATCGTCCAAGAGATGGTGTTTGCGGGGAGGGCTTTAGAACAAAGGCCAAACATGGATATTTAAAGCATTCAAGGGTGGGACCAGACATCCATGCTCACAGTTAGATCAGTTTATTTGACTCCCCTCCAAATCTGATTTAATCTTATTCAGTCAGTCTGATAAAAGGAAAAACTAGACCTTGTTTAATGTTTACAGAATTACTTCTGCTGTCTTCTAATAAAGCACACTGATGTAAGCCACACTTGATAACAAGATTTCTGTATTAGGCTAGCAAAATCTCATTTTGCAGGACAACTGAAGTATCCATTGCAAAGAACAGACAGGTTATTGTTCATGCTTCTCCAAGGTTCTTGTTATTAAAATGGAAATTCCCCGAGCTTTGTACATACTGTAGTAAGAGGAGGCCCTGAGATATAAACCTTGGTATCAGAGGCCTGGTATGAGGCCTAAGGCCTGAACTAAAGTAATGGTCAAGACTTTGCTAACATAAAGCAAAGTTAAGCTGTGAGCCAGAGGCAGGCCCTGCTCACAGAAGCTGGCAAGGAAAGGGCTGATACTGCAAAAAGAGACATACCTAAAAGGTACTGGGCACCAGATATCAGAACATTTGCATACTTGTACACTCCACACAGATAACAAGGAACAGGCTGACCATCCCAATGACAGGGCCAAAAGGGTAATATGATGGATAGAGTTGTTTTGTTCGAACAAAGGCATCACCTTACTACGTAGAGGGGTTGTACCTTGCTACGTAGAGGGGTTGCACCTCAATACGTCAGGAGTGATGTGTAACTTGTTTGTACCTCTGTATAAGAATGCATCCCTGAGTGGATGTCTTTGTCCAGCCTAGGGGGCAGTGGAAAGTCCCGCCACTGACTGAGCTGAGTCCATTGCCAGGGAGCACAAAAGTACTGGCTAGCTGCACCTTAGCAGCAGCTTGGACTTCATTTGCCAGGGAGCTGGAGACTGTGTTTCTCTTCGACAATAAACCTGGCCGACGTGCCTTCGTACCTTACTAGAGTCTGGGTCATTGGGGGTTCTCGTCGGGTCTGCTGTGTCAGCGATCTGCACAGAGCTGGGGCAGCACACAGAGGGAACACACGCACGCAGCCGATTGATATCAACACTGAACAGAGCAGAGCACCACACCGGTAGCATCTGACAACACATACGTGCCCACATACCCCCTCACAAGGCTATAACTGTCCACTCTAATTCCAGCAGCTCATTTATTAAATTGGTTCTCACTATTATACTTTAGAAGTTTACTGAATAAGGCCAACATAAACTTGGTATTTAGTGTAACCCTTCTGCCAGGGGGAGTCGGCAGCAACAAAGGTCAGGCTCAATATCTAGGCATTCCTCCAAACCATACAAAACAGAGCCAGCTACCCAGTAATCTCGGAAAACCTAACATTACCCCTGGCCACCTGGGCAATACTTCCCCACTCACAAGCACTGAGTCTGTATATAACAAAAGAGAACTCTTAATAAAAGGGAAAGGGAACCCAGCATTAATTTGGGAAAACACCACATTCAAAAGCATGTGACCATAAGCAAACCAGACCTCATACCATGTTGGGCAGTGTCCATTGCCTCAGTTTCTCACCCTGTGGTGGGAAAGTCCAGTGAATGAATAGCCTTTTAACACAGCACTCCTCTCTCCCTCTGCTGCACCTCACACACAGTTGGCTGTCCTTGGTTAGCAAAGACCCAGAATTCAGAGGTGCATTCACAGGTTTCATCTGCAATCGAGGCAATCAAGCAATACCTCTGCTACTGTTTTTGCAAATGGCTTGCAGCTGCCACCGCTGACCCCTTTGGCCACTACCCCTCTGCTGCCTCTGCTTGCTGCCCCCATGATGGCACATTCGGAGGTTCTACCACTTAACCCAGCCCTCGGTGATTTCATCAAGTAGTGGGAAACCTCACAGCCAGCGTAGTCTCTGTATTCATTGTCCTCACACAAGGTCTGAGGCTTAACGCCTAGACTTGCTCAGCGGTAACATCAGCTCTAGGGATCACCAACTAGAAACGAAGACTGTCTGTTAAATCTAATCAGCTGTCACTAAACACTAGAAACAGGCAGGTCTAATGGTGTTTAGGATGCTTTGGAGAGAGTCCACATCATCACGTAGGAGCACCTGTCCCCACCTACTCTCATCTTCACTAGGATTTGGCATCCCTACACTCTGCTTAGCCAGTGAAATTCAGTTGAGGGTGACCCTCCTCTTAGTGAGGGCATGCCAAGCACAGTTCTGCTGCCCTTTACTCGTACAATAAGGATAACAACATTTTATTACCTCTGCATTCAAATACTAGAGTGATGTGTAACCCAACCAGCCAAAATGGATCATTCTGGCAATGCAGCTCCAGCTGCTGTGCACCTGGACAGAGTAGGCATGTCTATGCAAACACGGTCTGCTCCTGAAGTCTTTTCCCTCAGCTCATCACTTGATGTCATCACATCATTCAGACCCTGCTTACACTAGTACAGTTAGACCTATAGCAGATCAGCAGTAATTGCTATTTAATTATAGTCCATGAGTGAAAGATTTATGGCCTAATTTTTAAAAATCTCAATCTCATTTTTTGTCACCCACAAATAATTTTGTGTGTGGTTTCGAAGATGCAGTTCTTTGTAGGTGCAAATAGGAAAATATATCTGCCTGTCTGATGGCACTTGCAGATGAGGTAGCTAGACTTCCAGATGCCTCGGCTGCACCCACAAATAAACATGCCCATAAAATTTCACATGCAATTATTTGTGGATCTCTTCCTTTCCCCATCCTCAAAAAGAGAGACCATGTCAGGGTTACTTTAAAAATTAGGCCCTTTAAACTCTTCATTGCTCATCATTTTTATTGTTTTCTTTACAATATGTATCACTTTAATTTTGAACTGTGTTGTTTGATATATAAGAACGGCCATACTGGGTCAGACCAAAGATCCATCTAGCCCAGTATCCTGTCTTCCAATAGTGGTCAATGCCAACTACCTCAGAGGGAATGAACAGAACAGGTAATCACCAAGTGATTCATCCCCTGTTGCCCATTTCCAGCTACTGGCAAACAGAGGCTAGGGACACCATCCCTGTCCATCCTGGCTAATAGCCATTGATGGACCTATCTTCCATGAATTTATCAAGCTCTTTTTTGAACCCTGTTATAGTTTTGGCCTTCACAACATCCTCTGGCAAAGAGTTCCACAGGTTGACTCTGCACTGTGTGAAGAAATACTTCCTTTTGTTTGTTTTAAACCAGCTGCCTATTAATTTTCATTTGGTGACCCCTAGTTCTTGTGTTACAAGAAGGAGTAAATAACACTTATTTACTTTTGACACACCAGTCGTGATGTTATAGACCTCTATCATGTCCTCTCTTTTCCAAGCTGAAAAGTCTCAATCTTATTAATCTCTTCTCATATGGAAGCTGTTCCATTCCCCTAATAATTTTTGTTGCCCTTTTTTGGACCTTTTTCAATTCCAATATATCTTTAGTCCAATATAGCTGTACGCAGTATTCAAGATGTGGGTGTACTATGGATTTATATAGAGGTAATATGTTATTTTCTGACTTATTATCTATCCCTTTCTTAATGATTCCCATCATTCTGTTCGCTTTGTTGACTGCCGGTGCACATTGAGTGGATGTTTTCCGAGAACGATCCACAATGACTCCAAGATCTCATTCTTGAGTGGTAACAGCTAATTTTAGACCCCATCATTTTATATGTATAGTTGGGATTATATTTTCCAATGTGCATTACTTTGCATTTATGAACATTGAATTTCATCTGCCATTTTGTTGCCCCGTCACCCAGTGTTGTGAGATGCTGTTGAAGCTCTTCGCAGTGTGCTTTGGACTTAACTATCTCAAGTAGTTTTCTATCATCTGCAAATTTTGCCACCTCACTGTTTACACCTTTCTCCAGATTATTTATGAATATGTTGTATAGTACTGGTCCCAGTACAGAACCCTGTGCAACTCTTTAATGTTATTGATATATATCTTGCACTTGGTCAATGCCTTTTATTTGGAAGGATCCCAGAATGTTACAGAATACACTGTAACTCTTCCCCCCTCCCGCCCAAAAATGCAACATATGGTATATTTTGGGCACTTTAGTTTAAGTTGGTTTGTGCTTATTAATTTTTATGCTGGTCAGCATTGAGGGTGGGCCCCAACTTCTTGTCGACCAACACACTCTCCAGCACTCATCCCAGCTGCTGCTGGTGTTGTACTTGCTCTGTAAGCATGTTGCTGAGCAACATGCTGAGGCCTCCCTCCACATGGGGGCCTCGGGAAGTAGCACTGCTGACCTCAGCACAGAAGAAAATAAATACTGATTTCAATTTACTTCAGCAGATTTCAGATCCACTAAAATAGTGGAAATAAATGTACAGCAATAATTTCACCTTTTATTCTGCCTCACACCCACATCCCCAAATCACCACGTCACCCACCAATGAAATAGCTCCAGGATAAACGATAGCAACTGTTTAACAGCTCACAGAGACCCCATACAGCAGTTTAGATAGCAAGTGAGAAAGCATACTGTATCATGGGAAATTTAGGTTGATCAACTGTATTGCTTATCTTCAGAAAATTCCAATATGCCAGTGCTGACAGCCCTACTCTTACATAAAAGTGTCATGATATGTTGAATGACTTAGAGCTGATCACATTTTTCATTGTGAACACAGTATTCAATAAATGTATCACTCTGTCTCTTTGTGTGTTACCTGTGAATGGGTCATAATTTTCATATATTTGTTCCTTATTAAAAATCATTGTACACACGTTTTTATCAGTGGCGGCTCCAGGCACCAGCGCTCCAAGCGTGTGCCTTGGGCAGCAAGCCGCAGTCCCTGCGAGGGCAGCAGTCAGGCAACCTTCGGCAGCGCGCCTGCGGGAGGTCCACTGGTCCCACGGATTTGGCGGTAATTCAGCAGTGGGTACACCAAAGCGAAGCCACGGGACCGGTGGACCTCCTGCAGACAAGCCTCCGAAGGCAGCCTGCCTGCTGTCCTTGGGTGGCAAAAAAGCTAGAGCCGCTCCTGGGTTTTATGAGCCCATTTGAGCTAAAGACTGTTTGTGAACTGTTTGGTAAACAGCATTCCAAATTTGTGATTTGTGACTGGTAAAGGACATCAAATGCTCTAATCCCCATCTGATTGACCTAACTTCCATCAACTAATTCTTACTTCCACCTAAAGCAGATGAAGACAAATATTCTGTCTTGATTAAACTAATCTTGGCTACCAGCCTGATATTCACATTTCATAAATGTTTGCAACTGGCAACTAAAGGGATATAAATACACTGAATTGAGTGAAACTTTTATGGAAAAGTCCTGCAGAATTTGATTGCTATAGACCCAACTGGTTGAAATGCTACTATTCTACAGAATTTATCACAGTGACGAATCAGGCGAGATGGCCCAGATCTCCATCTGCAGCACACAGTACAACTTCGGAAGCAACTTTAAGCCTACAGACTGCTCTAACCTATGCTGGGAAACTAGCCCTGGGATTGGGGGAGTGCAAAAGGCACAGCTGAAGATCTAACCCCCAATGTCTATCTCATGGAGCATAAGGACTAGAAATGGCTCCTTTCTGCCAACGAAGAGAAGTTGAGAGGTCCCCTCTTTTCTAATGATACAAGATGTTAGTTTCTAGCCCCGGGTACTAACCCTTAAAAGAGCAACAGAAATTCTGCATAGAAAAAGATAGTTTAGATAATCTTAGAAGATTTCTACAATGTATCTGTATAATTCTCTTCTTTTGATGCCTGCATAGCTGAACTAATGGTACTAAAGCAACTATTTCAGGCATATATATACATGTACACAAAAGAGCACTAATAATATTTTTGAACTGCTCTAATCGTTTAGCAGTGAAATGTACATCTTATCAAAATACATGAAAGTGCCCAATAGTTTAAAGTTTCTATCAGCACATGTAACTCACACAGGGCTTCATCACCTGCAGATAATTTGTGCAGCCTTCCCAAACTGATGCAACTAATGAATTTATACCACCACATCATCATGTACTCACTTTCTCTCAATCCAATATATAGTAATAAGATTTGTGCTAAAATATTTCACTTGATGTGTATTCTGAATGCCTTTGTTTAAATTTGTTAACAATCCTATTGCTGTGCCCATATCATTAACAGCTCTTGGCTATATTCTTCAATCCATTATCAGACTCAATAAAAGTATATTATTTTGCTCAATCTCTGCATATAACATCTGTTCTGTTCTTTTACAGGCAGTAAATACCCTCTTCCCTTGACTCCTCAGGTTTGTATCTCTACCACCTTGCACCATGGGTAGTCAGTTGCACCTTAGCAACATGAGTGTGAAGGTGTACTGCATTAGACTGGCATCATTTTGCACCCACTTTGACAAGGCATACATAACTACTCCAGGTGGAAAGCAGGGGAGACCCAGAAGCCTTGTACGTCAAAATCTTTTTCTTTCATAGGTTGTCACATCAAACATTGCCTGCAACAAATCTTTCAGGTTCAGAGGATCCCTGACTTTCCAATGTCTATACAACATACATTCACAATCAGAAAAGCCAGCATTATTAATTTTCCTTGCCTCATATAATTGCTGTCTAATTAGATTACATGATTAGTAGAAATCGTATGAGAAGCCATATTTTAAAAAGGATTTGAACACCTTCTTTCTTGGCCATATTCACTCATTCACTAGCCATCCAAAGAATGTTGCAGTGACATCTGCTGTCAGTTTGATTCCAGTCATCTCTCCTCTACATTTTGGCATTCTCTCTAAATCTCTTTATTGGAAATGTAATATTTTGTGCCATTAGCACCTTCCCTAGTATTTGAGAACTCATTATAGAGTTATGTGATGGCTTATATAGTTATGTGTTGGCTTCTTTCTTATTATAGCAGTATCATTCATATGTGCACTTAAGATCATATCATATAAGTGTCATTATAAAACCACATACTAGGGGCATGTCAGTTATTCAGGACTGAATCTTAGCATACAAGTTCTTTCAGCCTGGAAGGGAGTTTGCTCTTGACAAAACTTGTTTAAATATTTTTAAGTTTACAGGAATAAACAGGATGAGAAGCTATTGGGCTTAGATATTATTGCTCTCTACAGTGATAGAATAATGTGTAAAAGGAACAAGTTATTACTGGGCCCAGTTTCCTCTCATTCTGGTTTTAGACTGTAGGTCTTACTTTGATGTACACTGGTGTAAGAGGACAACTGCACCCATTTTGTTTAGAATATGCTGAGGAAGGTGCTGAATTCATGTGGTCGAGCACTGCACTAGGACTCGGCAGATCTGGGTTCCACTCCTGTCTCTAGCACAGTCTTCCTCTGTGACCTTGGGCAAGTCTTGTAATCTACCCCTGCCTTAGTGGTCCCCATCTGTGAAACTGAGCTAATACTACTTTGCCAGCCCACAGCAGAGTTGTGAAGCAAATTCATTTATATCTGTGAGATTCTCTTATTCTAGGATGATTAAAAACCCTATGAATCAGTAAAGCAGATGCTGAGTATGTGAACACAAGGAGATCTTTTCTGATCCGTCCTCAGGGTCAGCGTTGGTCAGGAACCTGCTGAGCTTTAGTCCCTCCTCCAAATTGTAGTCACCATATGACATCTAGATTTTTAAGTGTTTGAGTCTACTCTGCTGTCTCCAGGAGCTGCCTACAAAGCTGATTGTGCCTCATGAAAATGAGGGAACCAACACTACTGGGTGTTGAAGGCCAAACTTCTTGGAGACCTCCACACAGTTGCATGCACATGCACACATACACAGGCTGCTGGATGATCCCTGTCCGAGTGCCCTCAATAGGGATGCAAAGCTCTCCTGTCCCCTCTTCCATGTGAGTGAGAAGGCTAAGAAAATTCACAGTTTATACAGAATACAGAGACTATAAAGCCATTGTGATCATCTAGTCTGACCTCCTGTATAACACAGTCCATAGGACTTTCTGAATTAATTCCTGGTGGAACAAGACAATCTCTTTTAGAAAGCCATCTAATCTCGATTTTAAAATGTTCAGTGATGGAGAAACCATCACAGCTCTTGGTAAATTATTCCAGTGGTTAATTACCCTCACTATTAAAAAATGCACCTTATTTCTAGCCTACTTTGTCTAGCTTCAACTTTTAGCCATTGGATATTGTTATACCTTTGCCTACTAGATCAAAGAGCCCTCTATTACCACATTTCTGTTCCCCATATAGGTACTTACAGACTGTGATCAAATCAGTCCATAACCTACTCTTTGATAAATTAAATAGATGAAGCCCTTTGAGTTTATTAGTCTCAGGCATGTTTTCCATCCTTTAATCACTCCGTGGAAGCTGTATTGAAGATAGTGAATCCCAGGAGGCTGGGAGATCAGGTTCAGTTTATCTAGGCATCCAAGGGCCTTATTTTCCTACCTCTAACACTACTGACTTTAGTGGAGTTAGAATAGTTTTAAACCACTGTGAGAGGAGAATCGGGCCAGGCATTTGGAAATGTATCCAGATTGCTAGGGTCTGAAAACTGGGCAAGGCAGACCACAAGAATAGGCTTTCTCATGAGATTTCCATGAGGCCTGCCCCTCTGCTTCTGGACATGGCTGGAAATATGTGTGCAGTCTCTGTTGCTATTTCAGTACTTCTGCTTCCATGTTCGGCAAAGCACCAGGAAAAAAACAACAACAAAAAAACGCAAACCTCCAGAATTTTAAAAAAGTCCTTAATTCAAAATCAGTTCTTGCAATGAAAAGAAGTTTAGAGAACCGTTACCTTTTCTGAACTAATTAACCCATCCCGCATCAATCCCAAGTCATCTGTTAAAATTCATATAATTCTGTAGCATATCCTCCTTATTCTCCATTTCTACCAATACCTCTCACAATGTTCAGGAGGAAATAAGTGAAATATTAGTGAAGTATAGTACCACAGGTATTCATTTCACTCCAAGTTACAGCTGTAACTTGCACGGGAATAGTACCTACAGCCTCTGTACATCATCATCATGAGCAATGGGCAACAGGGGATAATTAAATTGACACATGTTTTCTGAGTAGCTGAATGCACATAATATAGTTAGAAAGAAAAAAAAAAGACAATAGTTACTTCAAGACGACTTACCGCTACAGGCTCCAAAACGTGCCCTTTAGAGTACCCGTGGGTCCACCTCATAGATGTGGTGCACATGCCTCAGACTCTGTGGCAGCCTGTTGTCCATCTGGTGTATCTCACTGCAGCCCTGTTTAGCCCTCTGCCTCTCAAGAATGAGTGGGAGTTAGATTCTATAAGAAACAAACTGCAGACTTTAATAGAGTAAGATTTAAAGGGACACAGCCAAATTTTTTGTGTGTGTGAGAGTGTGTGTGTGAGAGAGAGATAGTGCCAAACAAATATATTTATTTTATCAAACAAAAACAAACTTTTATAAAATCCTGATATTACTAACAATTTCCACAACTAATTAAAAAAAAATCTAGGGAACAGATATTAAACAAACATTGCCATGTAGTGTTTGAAACTCCATGCTTGCCTGTTCTTTTCATTCCCTCTGAAGCACCTGGCATTGGCCATTGTTGGAAGACAGGATGCTGAGCTAGATAGACCACTGGGCTGACCCAGTTTGGCCGTTCTTATGGAAATCCAAACGTTACACTCCTAAGGACCTGAAAGTGAAATTGCCTGTCAAAAGAGCGAAACTCATCCCCATTAATTTTCATTTTCCACAATAAGAGAAATACAAAGTGTAAACTTAGGGCCCATCATCTAAAGAGCTTAAATTGCTTCCCTAGATAAGGCCAGGCTACAATTAATTCCCTAAGACACTCATTTCACAATTGGTTTCACTGTGTACTTCCATAAAAGTGCACACAAATACGGAATTTCACAGTGAAATATCAGCACAAACCCAAACCTCCATAGCTACCACTTCTTGGTAGTATGTATATAAATCATCCCACCGTCCCATCAGTAGTATTATAACTTAACTGTAAAGTACAATAGCAACTTTTCAATTATATTTAATTCTGTTATTTTTAATTGGAAGTGAGTCTACAGTAGCTTTAACTTGAAAGTTCCCACTTGCAAAGTTCACCCGTTTTTGAGTAATGCATGCACAAAAGGCTTTAAAGCTTTTCTGGGACTGAAAATGTTTTTTCCCCCTTCTTTTTAACCAGCACTCAAAAAGAGTGAATGGAGTTTGCTCGAACATTAAACTAAAGGCACATGTGGATTGAGGCCAGGCATGGAAGATTTCCTTTGCAAAGGAGAATTTTTCAGAAAGCTATGAGCGTGTAAAAACAGGGGCTATAATGAATGTCTGAACATATTATAAACGGTAGCATTGGCTGCCAGCAAATGATACAATAAGAAAGTGGCTCTGCACTACCTATAGAAATCGGTATTTTCCAATCAGTCATTCTTTGAATTCCTATTCCTGTCAAAATGTGGGTAACTGACAGTCTTATGATCAGCGTGGTAGCCCTTTCACTAGCCTTTCTTATCGATAGGAATGTTTCCTGCTCTCCCTTACCAGCCTACTCTGAAAGCTTACAACTCTTGCTTGTAATAATTTTTTATAACATTTCTACCCCTCACCTCAATCCAGTCAGTGCCACTGCAGGGACTCTGCTTGTATCATTGCTTTTTTCAAGCATCATATCCTCCCGAGATACTATCACCCCCGGCTCCTCCTGTTCAATCTCTCATTCATGCAGGCTTTGTATTGCAGTTAGTTAAAACCCCAGCTATTTTCCTGATTAAATAAATGGTGGTCTGGTTACTCCAAAGATACCATGATTTTATTAGATAGCTACACTAGTATTTTGATTCTTATTTGCCTTTCATTTTCATAGAGACAAAGGCATCCCTGTTTTATGTGTTTGTTGTTTTCTTAAGATGGAATCCTCTGTGCCATCTTTATACTTAAGTATTGCTCTCTTATGGGCCATAAGCTTAGGTTCTTTGTTAGCTTTAATTCAGTCGGTGCACAGGAAAACTCCTAGCAAAGTCATTGGGCATTTGCCCGAGTAAGAAACAAGGAAAAACTAAGCCAAGGACCAAGTCAAGGAGTTGGCTCCAGTTCCAAAGATAGGCAGCAACTGCTGCTGGAAACCTGTGTCGAGTTCTGGTGCCCACAACTCTGTTGAAAAATTGGAAAAGGTTCAGAGAAGAGCCACAAGAACGATTAAAGGATTAGTGATTGACTCAAAAGAGCTCAATCCTATTTAGCATAAAAAAGAAAGGCTAAAGGGTGAATCGAATACAGTCTATAAGTATCTACACGGGAAACAAATATTAATAATGGGTTCTTCAATCTAGCAGAGAAAGTATAACATGATCCAATGGCTGGAAGTTTAAGATAAACAACTAGAATTAAGGTGTGATTTTTTATTTATTTTTTTTAAACCGGAAGAGTAATTAACCATTGGAACAAATTGACCAAGATTGTGGTGAATTCTCTACCACTAGCAATTTTTCAATCAAAATTGGCTTTTTCTCTAAAAGATAAGCTCTAGGAATTATTTTGGGGCATTCTATGACCTTGTTTACAGGAGATCAGACTAGATGTTCACAATTGTCCCTTCTGGCTTTAGAATTTATGAATCACTGAATCCCACCTGTTTTCTCCAGCTGCCCCAAGTGTAGAAATTCCTTCATTTTCAAATAGCAGCTGAATCCTTCAAATCAACCAAATTATGACTTGTTTAAATAAGACACTCTCCATGTAATAGGGAGAGAAAAAGCCAAAGAAAGTCATTCTCTTCTAGCCACGACCATGAAAAGCCAAACTGAAATGGGCTCTAAGAACTGTGCAGGCTAAACATTGCTAGGTAGTTGACCTCACACAATAGAGCCAAGTTCTCAGTTCATAAATCTTTGAGCCTTCACACTGTACATCCCCCGCAGTTTGGCCTTTTCTTCTAAGAACCAACGTGGACTCTCTTACAAGTTCAGGCAAACTCCCTCGGCTCACCCTCATGGTCCTCCACAGGGAGCAGCAACAGCCTCCTCATCTTTCATTAACTGCTTGTTCTCTTTCCTTTACCACCTAAATGGGCCCTAGTAGGCCCTGGGAATTGCAAAGGGGGCTGGCTCATTTTCTCGATCTTGGATACTAATGGAACCTTTCTGACGTAGATAAAAGGGGCCCCTTGCAATGGGTGCACCGACATCCTTTCTGGTGGAAAATCAATTAGAATTCTAGTTACTTCTTCCAAACTCTCAGAGGCAAAGGGGTGTGGGGTGGGAGGAGGGGGTATGGGGTTCCCAGCTGGGGTGTGGGTGTGTGGCTGTCTATGACAGAGGAGAATGTATGATCCCTAGAACAGTATCAGCCATGTCACAGCTAGTTAAAAATAAAAATCAGGGTGTTACTATTATTAATATAGTTTAAAAGCCATCTAGTTAATTTTGCGGAGGGTTAAAGCACAGGACCAAGAGACTTGGATTCTTTCCCTGGCTCCTATTCCTGTACAGACTTCCTGTGTGACCTTGGACAAGTCATTTAGAGTAAAATTTAAAACTCCAGCCTCTCTATGAATATGTAAAACTGCACAACATTGCACTTGCACTTCATAGGTGCACACACTGGCATACACACTTGCATGGATGAGCTAGAATGGGTACAAACCCCTTTGCAACAACTCAGTTTTATGGAGGAAAATTGTAACCTTTGGGCACATGTGTCCCGATTGGTAGCCTGTTACACTCATTTTCCCAAGGGAGAAGGACAGTAGTCAATGCTAATCTAGATACCTAACAGAGGTATATACACGTACAGCGCTGCAGTGGTGCGGCTGCAGCACATCTGGTGAAGAGGCTCTATGCCAGCAGGAGAGAGCTCTCCCATTGGCTTTAAAAATCCCACCTCCGCAAATGGCAGAAGCTATGTCGGCGGGAGACGCTCTCCTGCTGACATAGCGCTGTGCACATGAACACTTATGTCGGTGTAACTTATGTCGCTTGGGGGGTGATTTATTCACACCCTATGAGCGTGTGCCCCATAAGCTGTAGTGTAGACATAGCCAAACTCCAGGCCAGATAGAGGCTTAGGGATATCATGGCATGCAGGAGGCTCTGGGGGGTAGAGGGAGGAGTGAGGGCATGGCAGGCTTAGGGGAGGGGGCAGGAAGGGGTGGAGTGGGGGCAGGGCCTGTGGCAGAGCCAGGGGTTGAGCAGTGAGCACCCCCCAGCACACTGGAAAGTTGGCTTCTGTAGCTCCAGCCCCAGAGTCGGTGCCTATACAAGGAGCTGCATATTAACTTCTGAAGAGCCACATGTGGCTCCAGGGCCACAGGTTGGCGACCCCTGGTCTACACTGTTAGATTTGGACTGCAGACTTAGCCTCGCACACCCAAGTCAATTGATCTGGACTCTGAGGCCTGGTCTACACTACGATTTTAGGTCGAATTTAGCAGCGTTACCTTGATTTAAGCCTGGACCCGTCCACACGATGAAGCCCTTTTTTTCAACTTAAAGGGCTCTTTAAATAGATTTCTTTACTACACCTCCGACGAGGGGATTAGTGCTGAAATTGGCCTTGCCGGGTCAAATTTCGGGAAGTGTGGACGCAATTTGACGGTATTGGCCTCCGGGAGCTATCCCAGAGTGCTCCATTGTGACCGCTCTGGACAGCGCTCTCAACTCAGATGCACTGGCCAGGTAGACAGAAAAAGGCCCGTGAACTTTTGAATTTCATTTCCTGTTTGACCAGCATGGCGAGCTGATCAGCACAGGTGACCATGCAAAGCTCATCAGCATGATGTGCACATTGCCGAGGCACATTGCCTGGGCCGTACTTTGTGAGAAGTCTATGTCCATGTCTATGTCCTCATCACTCTTGTCATTGCACTGCCGTCGCCTCCTTATCTGGTTTTGCTTTTGCAGCTTCAGGTTCTGCGCTGAAAAAAGGCGCGAAACAATTGTCTGCCGTTGCTCTGATGGAGGGAGGGGCGACTGATGACATGGCTTACAGGGAATTAAAATCAGCAAAAGGGGTGGCTTTGCATCAAGGAGAAACACAAACAACTGTCACACAGAATGGCCCCTCAATGATTGAACTCAAAACCCTGGGTTTAGCAGGCCGTTTGATTTCACAAAACAAATCAGGTCAATTTCTTGTTTTGATCCACTCCATCTATCTTTTACATCTTTAGGCTGGCAGCAGATGGTGCAGTTCGACTGCTAGCCATCGTCATCTCCTGGGTGATCGGCAGAAGATGCTGCATTACGATTGGTAGCCATCGTCATCTCCTGGGTGCTCGCCAGAAGACAGTGCAGTACGAGTGCTAGCCATCGTCATCTCCTAGGTGCTTGGCAGAAAATGGGAATGACCTGGCTGAGTCACTCCCATGTTTGCCCAGACATCCCTGACCAATCTCAGCGAGTTCGGCTAAAAGAGCACCCAGGAGTATGACGATGATGGCTACCAATCGTAATGTACCATCTGCTGCCAAAAGGCAATGAGCTGCTGCTGTGCAGCAATGCAGTCCCACGTCTGCCAGCACCCAGGAGATGTACGGTGACGGTGAGCTGAGCGGGCTCCATGCTTGCCGTGGTATGGCGTCTGCTCAGGTAACCCAGGAAAAACGGTGTGAAACCACTGTCTGCTGTTGCTTTCATGGAGGGAAGAAGGGAGAGGGGGGCCTGATGACATGTACCCAGAACCACCTGCGACACTGTTTTTGCCCCTTCAGGCATTGGGATCTCAACCCAGAATTCCAATGGGCAGCGGAGACTGCGGGAACTGTGGGATAGCTACTCACAGTTCAATGCTCCAGAAGTCGACGCTAAACTCGGTACTGTAGACGCAGTCCGCTGACTTAATGCACTTAGAGCATTTTGTGTGGGGACACACACAATCGACTGTATAAAAATGATTTCTAAAAAAAAGACTTCTATAAATTTGACCTAATTTCGTAGTGTAGACATACCCTGAGACTCAGCATGATGGATTGTTTTGCAGTGTAGTCATATCCTCAGTGACCACACAAAATGCAAGGCAGTTGAATGTCAGACCCACAGCATTTTCACCTTCATCTATAACTTGCTACATGTACTGCCACAGCTGATGTATGTGCCATCCAATATGTTTCAGCCCGTTACACATCTTATCATCATCTTCATCAATCCAGGATATGTGGAATTCTCCATGAACTCTTTATTGCTGATGAACGTGTATAAAAGCAACAACTTTGGCAACATCTTGTTAGATTAATCTCAGAATAGCTCTCTTTCAATTAAGAGATTCCAAAGTCTCAAAACTCCAAGACAAAGGCATTCAGAGAAAGTGGGAGAGTGTTAAATGTGTTGGTAGCACAGTGCAGAGGGAAAAAAAAAGATGATAGCGAAGTGTTTTCCAAAAGGAAGCACCACCAGACAAATACAGCTAGCACTTCACAGTGCGCTAAACCCCTCCGCTGCAATACAGTGAGGGATCACCACCCTAACAAGGTTGCTATTAAGCGTCTTTGCTATGAAATTCACTGGCATAAGGAGATCAATGTCTTTGTCATATTTTGTGCCCTTGCGTGGAAATAACCTGTAGACATCAGCTCAATAGCTGACAATGGTTCTCAGTCAGAGCAAGATTCTGGCAGAACAGATTTGACTGCTCAGCTTCTAATAAAAAATAAACTCCTCCATAGCTGACAAACATTTCTTCAAGAGCTAGCTCCTATACATTCAGATACTCGGAACTTACAACACTGCCTGCAACTGTACCATCTGGTGACTCCCAGTTATTCTACAGTTTCAGCTAAATGCAGTGTCTGTATCCATTGACATCAGTGAGAAAGCTCCTATTTCGAGCAGTGTAAGAAGAGACCCTTCTTATCTTTTGAGACCAGCTTTTTTTTTTCTTCAGTGATTTCTGAAAATCAAGCCTATTTCAAAAGGCCTCAGTTTGGGCCCCCCAAAATTGAGACATCCAGAATTACTAGTAGGGTGACCAGACCGCAAGTATGAAAAATCAGAATGGGGGTAGGGGGTAATAAGAAAAAGACCCCAAAATTGGGACTGTCCCTATAAAATTGGGACATCTGGTCACCCTAATCACTAGTCACTTTTGAAAACTTTGGCCATTACATTTAGTTTAACAAGCTAATTCAAATGAGACTTGAGGAGACCCCAACCAAAAGTTTGTAACTATTTTCTTGAAGACTAACAGAATGATGGAACTTGAGTGAGACAGTTTAGGTCAGAAGCCGGGGTCTGGATTTGGGTTGGTATGGTTGATTTTTTTAACTTGTCTTTAGGATTTGCTTGACCCTGAGCAAGGAATAGAAACATTCAGTTACTTTGCAAACAAAGCTGCGTGTCTCTGCTAGAAGGTGGTATCCGAATGAAGAGTGAGAGAGGGAACATTATGCATATAAAGTGAGATAGTTGTGGTATATAAGGCTGCCTGGGTTGATCATAAAGGTGGCAGTGAAAAGCTTTAGTAAAAATTTGCTTTACTCTCCCTCTGATCTTTGACCCAGTCTGTATTTGTGCTGGAGGTGCTGAGAGAAGCAACCTGTCAAGTGTCATAACACTGCATGCTTGATTTTCCTACAAAATAATCTTGAAAATCTATCATGTGTGTACTCCTCTAACTTTTCAGCTTTCACAGTGAAGTAAGAGACAGCATCATGGCACTTATGGGTATTGATTATTTAAATTAATGGGCTGAGACTGATTTAATCTAATGCTGCAATAATGGGGATTCTAAATGGTATTTCTTTTCATGCAATGAAGCTGAAAAGTAGAGATGTCTCAAGGGCTGACTACATGCTGCTTGCTATCCAGAGACAATGGTTCACAAACTTCCAAGACCCACAGTGACCCCTGATCCATTTAAAAAATATACTATAGAGTAACCTTTCAACCTGCCAACGTTCAAATGTGGGACACGGTGTTACAAAGACCCAGAATGAGGGACACAAAAATTAATTTTTCAGGAAGCGTAAAATGCTGTGGGACATGCCTTGGGTCTACATGACTTTCCGTAATCCATTTTATGATTCTGCATTTCTCATGTAAGTTATTTTCAACAGTAATAGTTAGGAGGCACCACACGTCCACGAAATAAAGGTAACTTTAGGGCTAAAATGATGAAGTCCCTCAAAATGAGGGATAGTTAAGAGGTATAAGATTTCAGAGTAGCAGCTGTGTTAGTCTGTATCCGCAAAAAGAACAGGAGTACTTGTGGCACCTTAGAGACTACAGCCCACTTCTTCGGCTGCATAGAATGGATGAGTTTTTTCATGATGTTGATGGATTTCCACTCCATACGGCTAAATGCAGTGCCTTGCATAGTATGATGAGTGGAACTGGAGAAAAAGGATTAGATTTCAGGAGGGACTTAAGCCTGGTCTACACTAGGCGTTTAAACCGGTTTTAGGAGCGTAAAACCGATTTAACACCACACCCATCCACACTGAGAGGCCCTTTATATCGATATAAAGGGCTCTTTAAACTGGTTTCTGTACTCCTCCCTAACGAGAGGAGTAGCGCTAGTATCGGTATTACCATATCGGATTAGGTTTAGTGTGGTCGCATATCGACAGTATTGGCCTCCGGGCGGTATCCCACAGTGCACCACTGACCGCTCTGGACAGCAATCTGAACTCGGATGCAGTGGCCAGGTAGACAGGAAAAACCCTGCGAACTTTTGAATATTTCCTGTTTGCCCAGCGTGGAGCTCTGATCAGCACGGGTGGCGATGCAGTCCGAAATCAAAATAAAAAAAAGAGCTCTAGCATGGACCATGCGGATGTGATCGCAGTAAGGGCAGGCAAATCTGTTCTATCAGCGCTCCATTACAGAAGACGAAATTCAAAATCATTTTAAAAAAATCTCCAGACAGACGCCATAGCAGGGACTCAGCGCATTGCTGCGTGACAAGCGTAACGGAAAGCCAAAGAATCAAATGGACGCTCATGGACTGGAGGACTCAAGCTATCCCACAGTTCCTGCAGTATCTGAAAAGCATTTGCATTCTTGGCTGAGCTCCAAATGCTTCTAGGGTCAAAAACAGTTTCCGCGGTGGGTCAGGGCATAGCTTGGCAATTTACGCACCCCCCCCACCCACCCCCAGAAGTGGAAGGGAAAACAATCCTCTCTTGACTCTTTTACATGTCACCCTATCTTTACTGAATGCTGCAGATAGACGCGATACTGCAGCACTCAACACCAACATCCTTGCTCCCCCCCCGCCATGGGTGGCTGATGGTGCAGTAAGACTCATACCCATCGTCATCATCAGCCTATTGGCACATGGGGCAGTGCAAAAGGACTGGTAACCATGCCGACTAGCATCCGTTAGGTCTATCAAGGGCGCCTGGCCCTAATTTTTCCTGGTAGATGGTGCAGTATGGCTGGTAACCGTCTTCATCATAGCAACAGGGGGCTGAGCTCCATCAGCCCCCACCCTTCATGTGTAAAGAAAAGATTCAATTGCCCCTGGACTAGCAGCGCGATGCTGGGCTCCTGTCCTCCACACTTCCTAATGTCCTGGCTGGACTATCATAGCAGCTGGAGGCTGCCTTCCACTCATTTCTCACTAACAAGTCACTGTGTCTTATTCCTGCATTCTTTATTACTTCATCACACAAGTGGGAGGACAATGCTATGGTAGCCCAGGAAGGCTGGGGGAAGAATGAAATCAACAGGTGGGGTTGTTGCAGGAGCACCCCCTGTGAATAGCATACAGCTCATAATTTCTGCTGGATCTGACACAGAGCAGCTGTGCTCTCTGGTTCTCTGATACAGTGGTTCTCTAGTACACTTGCCCAAATTCTAGACAGGACTGATTCTATTTTTAGATACCAAAAAGGAGGGATTGACTCAGGGAGTCATTCCCAATTTTGACTTTTGCGCCCCTGGCTAAGAGCAGCCAGGGGCACTTATGACAGCAACAGATGGTGCAGTGCAAAAGGACTGGTAACCATGATCATCTTTTTACCAATTTATGGATTGGTAGATGGTACAGTATGGCTGGTAACCATCTCTGCTGTCATGCAAAAGCAAAAGCATGCTGCTGTGTAGCGCTGCTGAATCGCCTCTGTCAGCGGCATCTAGTACACATACGGTGACAGTCACAAAAGGCAAAACAGGCTCCATGATTGCCATGCTATGGCATCTGCCAGGGCAATCCAGGGAAAAACGCCGCGAAATGCTTGTCTGCCGTTGCTTTCCCAGAGGAAGGAGTGACTAACGACATTTACCCAGAACCACCCGCGACAATGATTTTTGCCCCATCTCAACCCAGAAATTCCAAGGGGTGGGGGAGGCTGCGGGAACTATGGGATAGCTACAGAATAGCTACCCACAGTGCAACGCTCCAGAAGTCGATGCTAGCCTCGGACCGTGGACGCACACCACCGATTTAATGTGTTTAGTGTGGCCGCGCACACTCGATTTTATACAATCTCTTTTACAAAACCGGTTTATGCAAATTCGGAATAGTCCCGTAGTGTAGACGTACCCTTAGTGTCACCAGGTGATTCAGAAATGCAAGGTGAGTCCAGACAGCTAGCTGTCAAACTCTAGAGCCTCAGTATATGACACAGCATACTGAATACAGATCTCTCCCCTACAGCACGGTATTGCTAATGAAACAAAAGGAACAGCTGCATAGGTGAAATTCACCCCAACTCAGAGGGTCCAGGTAGGCACGCCCTTTCTGCTAGCTAGAAGGTAAAATCCCCATGGTGCATAAGGCCATTTGCACCACTTATTGACTACTTGCATCCGAAGAAGTGGGTATTCACCCACGAAAGCTCATGCTGCAAAAACATCTGTTAGTCTATAAGGTGCCACAGGATTCTTTGCTGCTTCTTTTGCACCACTTAAACTCTGTGTCAAGGGCTTTTAAGGGCCTGTGCAGGTTCTGTGTGCTATGGGAGTTTCACCTTATTTCATAGGGGTGAGGCTGGTAGTAAGAGAAATGTGGAACTAATAGCACTCATTGCCTAGAGCAAAGCATAGTGCGGCGTGTACTTCTCTCTGCCAAAGCTATGCAGCTCAGTTTGCATTCCTACTATGCTATTTCTAGGCTCCTCCTGAGCACAGACTATCAATCGTGCCAGATTGTGTAGTGGTTTCATGATGTGGATAAGTATCCACCGGGGACAAAGATAAGGCTACCAAACTTATTAAGGATGTAATTCCAAATCTCCAGAGATCCAAAGTTACTATAGTAACCCTGTATCCATCTAGCTTGTTCGGCTCTTGTAATTTCTGATATAATACATCTATTTCATAAGACCATATTGTCACGTTACATGACATGACATGACATGGGAAACACACACAAAAATACGTGAGACACTGCAAACATTTGACAGTTTTCCAGAGTATGACACTAGAAAAATTGTTGCAAGTCAGACTGTGCATCTTACATCCTGCAGTGTTGGGTGCCCTAGACAGACATGATTAGACCAATCTACAAGTAAAAGCGAGAGCAAACTTGCAAAGTGAATTTCAACCCTTAAAATTTAATTCCTACTCACTCTGTTGTGTCTAGATGTGGCATCACACTCTGATTTCAAGATAATTGCAACACCTCAGCTCCTCAGGCCAAGCTAAGCCTCTGATGTAACTTTTCCTCTGATTTTCCTTGCCTTTATCACTTTACGGCACAGCTTTCAAGTTACTAAGTCTTCCTTGGACTTTTTGTATTGTCATTTCAAGTAATAACAATAGCCTTTATAGAATTCTGTGAAAGAAAAATATTCAGCCCAGATGCCTGATTCCATCCAAACTGCTCCTGGTACTTCATGGGGGAGTGTGGGGACAAAGGTTGTGTAAAGCCACCTTATTTACCTCATCCCCAGTTCTAGGGCTGGCCAGCTCCTGCTGAGCCACTCCCTGCCGTAAACAGGAGAAGCCTCAAAGCTGCTTTAATTTTGCATTGGCTGCCAAACAGTCTCTGAGGGTCTTTTTGGCTGCCAGGGTTCGCCAGTGCATAAAGGACACCCCTGCCACGTCCCATTTCTCCAAGCAATGCCGCCTACACCGTGGCAGTGTCACAAGAGCCTCTGTGATGGCTCCATGCAACTCGCAGATTCCCCCATGCAAGGGAGAATCTTCAGATGCGGTTGGTCCACAAAGCAACCAGAAGCGGGGCCAGGGCCTAGCCCATGAAAGTCACAGTTGTATGTACATTCCAGTCATCCAGGATATTTACACATGTTGGGTGTTATCCCAATATACCATAACAGCTCTTTGCCATAGCAATGGACTACTGCATACAATGTATTCAGGCACTTATAAAAATGCATATTATCCTTCTGAAAAGCCATAACCCCTTCAGGAGAGAGATGACAGTCTGTGGTGCAAATTCATATTTGGGGACTTTTACATTATGGTCTTTGTGCATTCTTGACCAGATGGACTTTAACAGCTGCCAACCATACACACACTCTTTCTGAGCTAGAGGAAAAAAATAGCTCATTTGTTTCAAATTGTTTTCCAAATATACCCAACACAAGGACACTTCTCTACAATATTGACTATTTGGCTGCCTAATTTTAGCTTGATAAGCAATGCTATTCTTGAGAAATAGAAATGTGAGAAAAAAATAATTCCTTCTCCAGCCCTGTAATTTAAAACCAGTGGGATCCATCCCCCCTCTGTCCATCCCCCAAGATTTGGTAAAAATAAAATACCCATCCCAGGCTGATGATCTGCACATCAAGCTCATTCTGATCAGAACTTTCAGAGGTGGGTGATAAACAGCAGAGAAAAATCGGTTTTGGAATGCAATGCGGACACAACTAGAGGGACAACACTGGCACTGCTGCAACATAAATACGTGCTCTAAATGCTGTCCAGCTGTGACACACACCTAATGATCAGGTCGGAACATCAAAAGCTATGTAAAGAGGGCTGTTGCTATGTGGGAGTTCTTAGCCCCCTTTCTAGATTTGGAGATCAAGGTAGGCATGGGGGAGCAGCCAAAGGATTTTGATTTGAATGTGGCTGGGTTAAATATCCAAAAGCTGAGATGATTTTGGAAAGTTTATCTTGGTTCTTTGGATCTCATTTCTCTGTATTTTGTAGCACTGAGGCTCAGATCCTTAGGGCTAGAGTCACAGGGTGGATTTAGGCACCTAAATCCAACATTTAAGCACCACTGGCATTCACAAAACCACTGCTCAGATGCCACCTAACCAGTAGGTGTCCAAAGTCCCCAGGGTGCCAAAGTTTCCACCACTGAGCTTGCGCAAATCTGCCTCAGTCCTGACACTGCTGAGCTGCTCAGGACCTAACTCATGTCTAAGCCCCAACGGGACTCACAAACTGGGTGTTCCTCTGCCTACTTCACCTGCAGGCCTTGATCTGGTGGGTATACTCTGAGCACACCTACCCCCACCAGAGAAGGTGGTAGTGCCTACCCAATAGCTCGTCTCCCAGGGAGTGTCCTAATCACTGGGCTATAGGGTCATCTTCTCTCTCTCTCTCTCTCTCTCTCTCTCTGTGGCCCATTGACTATTGAAGTATTTCATGCAAAGTGGAGGAGCTTCAATAGGAGCTTCAATATGCCAGCAATGCCCCTCTGCTATGTACATCGGCCAAACTGGACAGTCTCTAAGGAAAAGGATAAATGGACACAAATCAGACATTAGGAATGGCAATATACAAAAACCTGTAGGAGAACACTTCAACCTCCCTGGCCACACAATAGCAGATCTTAAGGTGGCCATCCTGCAGCAAAAAAAACTTTAGGACCAGACTTCAAAGAGAAACTGCTGAGCTCCAGTTCATCTGCAAATTTGACACCATCAGCTCAGGATTAAACAAAGACTGTGAATGGCTTGCCAACTACAGAACCAGTTTCTCCTCTCTTGGTTTTCACTCAACTGCTAGAACAGGGCCTCATCCTCCCTGATTGAACTAACCTCGTTATCTCTAGCTTGCTTCTTGCTTGCATATATAATCCTGCCCCTGGAAATTTCCACCACTTGCATCTGAAGAAGTGGGTATTCACCCACGAAAGCTCATGCTGCAAAACGTCTGTTAGTCTATAAGGTGCCACAGGATTCTTTGCTGCTTCAATAGGAGAGACAGGCACCCCCAATCCAGAATACCCTATAGCCCAGTGGTTAGGGACTCACTTGGGAGGTGGATGACCTGAGTTTTAGTCCTTGCCCCAAATCAGATAGGGAAATTGAACTTGGATCACCCCCATTCCAAATAAGTGCTCTAATCACTGGGTTATTGGAAGGGTGGGAGCAGGAAAGAGAACCACCACTGCTTCGTTATGTGAGACAGATCACCTAACACCAGGCGTGAAAGGGCAAATGACTGTCAATCCCAAATGGAAGGAGGTGCCTCCCCTGGCTTGGAGTTAGGCACCTATCTCCCTCTGAGGGTCTGGCTTATGTCATACCATTCTCCTTGGCATTGTCTACTGGCTAGCTTAGGCAGCTCCCCACGCAGAGTGCTGGCTTTTGGGAATCCCATTTTAGGTGCTTAACTCTCCCCATGCATTGGATAGGGAGTCTGGGCACCTAATTCGAGGCTGTGAAATCCATTAAACAGCAGGGCACTATTGTGAGAATTGGTCTATTACTTTTGCCTGCTTAAAAATTTACCATGGAAAATAGGTCAAATTATTTTCAGTAATGAATGTTATAAAGAGGTGCAAAAGCACCAGAGAAACTGGATTAGTCTACACCAAAAAGTCCCCATTAATATAATCCAAGGACTGAAGAAATTATGCTTGTTAAAAACAGTTGATGTGAAGCCAAAAGTTAATGAACCAAAACTGTTGTGTAGAAAGTTAGGCCTAATTGATGGACGAAACAATGAGGGGATGGGTTATTCTACCCTGTTGGGTCCTTACAGAAAGACGGGTGGGAGGGGAGGAACAGAAAGAACAGACAGAGTCTACTGGAATGAGTTTCACCCATTACTGCCACCTTCTGGGACCCTGGACCTTCTTCGTCCTAATCCGGAGGGATGTCCTGACCAGCAGGGACCAAAGAGAGAGATCTACCCCTACCAACTTCAGATGAATCCCAAACACGCCCAGGGAAGAAATGGGATTGGGACTTTAACAGCAGCAATGGCAACAGCTCCAGCCCCTCTCAACCAACTAACTTCTTTTCTTTTCCCCAAAGGGAGAGTTATACCATTTTGAATATCATCTAAGACAGTAGTTCTCAAACTTTTGTACTGGTGATTCCTTTCGCATAGCAAGCCTCTGAGTGTGACCCCCCCTTATACATTAAAAACACTTTTAAATATATTTAACACCATCATAAATGCTGGATGCAAAGCGGGGTTTGGGGTAGAGGCTGGCAGATCATGACCTCCCCATGTAATAACCTCGTGACCCCCTGAAGGGTCCCGACCCCCAGTTTGAGAACCCCTGATCTAAGATATTGTCAGGCAAGGGTGAGGGGGTTCTCCTTCTAAAACTCTCCCCAGCTAAAGAGAAAAGGAACAAGGGATGTTGTTAAAATGAAAATCTTTCATACTTTACATTTCAAAGGCTTTAACTGTTTCCCTTCTTGTTGTATCTTTAATAAAAGGTAAAGGGATTTTTAATTGTGTGTTTGCACGGTACTGAGCAGGCTGAGGTCCCTGTACACCAAACCCTGAGCCTTGTTTAACCCTGTTTAATGTTGGACAGTGACTGGTTATGTTAACACCATCAGCCCATTTTTTTCTATTAAAATTAATACAGCAGCACTTAACGGAGGCACAACAATGCTGAGCATTGCAACGCCTAAGTCCCCCTTGTGAATCTAGCCCATGGTGCACAAAAGTGAAACACCATTTAGAGCCAGATTCAGTTATTCTTATGCACACTGAGCAATCCTATTAATTTCAGTAGTGCTAAGTGAGGAGTAAAGTACTGTGAAATATAAGGGGATGAGAATCCGTCCCTTAATAAACAACTTCTACTCACATATGCAGTGTAGCTGTAGCCACGATAGTCCCAGGATATAAGTCCTAAAGAAAAGCTCTGTGTAGTTCAAAAGCTTGTCTCTGTCACCAACAGAAGTTGGTCCAATAAAAGGGCTGGTCTACACTGGGCAGGTGGGGGAGGTCAAGCTAAGATAAGCTATTCGGGTAGCTGAAGTTGAAGTATCTTAGTTCAACTTACCTGGCTGTCCTCACGTCGGCAAGTCGACTGCCACGGCTCCCCCGTCGACTCCACTTACTCCTCCTGCCGAGGTGGAGTACAGGCGTCGATTCGGGGATCAATTTATTGCGTCTAGATGAGACGCGATAGATTGATCCCCAATAGATCGATTACTACCCGCCGATCTGGCGGGTAGAGTAGACGTGGCCAAAGATATTACCTCACCCATCTTGTCACTCTTATTTCTCACTGTATTCAGTACTCAGATTCTAACAATATGAACCAACTTGCTACATATGAAATCCCTGCTCAGTCCCCAAATCCATCTCACCCACCCACATGCTGCCCATCAGACCTTCCCCCAAATGCCAAATGTGAGCTCGGAGGCATGACTCCAGCTTCTGGTGGACTAAAGAGAGGAGATTAACATGTTCCAAAGACTGGGCCCTGCCAGCCACCACCTGTTGTCTGAAGTGGGGGACCTCCATATCAAGTGCTTTTGCTTATCTGAATCGCTTGAATCAGTAAACAGAGCCAGGAATCTCTCTTAAGAGCAGACTTCCTTTGATGACTTTGAGCACTTCTGCCTCTCCTCCTGGTCACACTTGACATCAAGGATACATTTATAAAGGATTCATAAATGATTAATTAATGCTTATAGAATCCAAGAGATTGTTTCTAGCCACCGATGACATTTGCTACTATATTATAAACCTCTATAACACATACTGCTCACAGTCACAACTTACTCAAAATGTACCCTTAATATAAAAGTATGATGAGAAACACTATGAAAGCAGCCTTCCTGGACCTCTTTATGCACTGGGAGCAGCATAAGAAGTTCATAAAAACATTTAATCAAACAATACCAACCTCAAGAAATCTGGTTCTGAAAACTTACAAAGGGATTAGGAGGCAGTTTTTTTACCCAAATCATTTTATCCATCTCTAGTTCAAATTAATATGCCAAACCATTAATTCAGCTCCCCAGTAGATGCTGTAGCTCAAAGGTGCAGACTGTGCTCATTTCACTGTAGTGAAACAGAAGGAGACATAATCTGTAATATTTATTCATTATTTTTAAAGAGAAAAAAATAAAAACAATTGTACTTTTTAACTAATAGGACAATACTGCCCTCTGGTGTCTAACAGTGAAATTGCTAGGTTGGCCCAGCATTAGTACCAATGCTTTACCTTTCCAAAGTACTTTACAAAGTTGAACGAATGCATATGTATTTATTTTAGAATGTGATTAACACGGTTTCCTTATCATAACAAATCTTCCTGAAGAGCTTGCCAACTCCAGACCACGAGAGTAATAATATTATTTCTATGTAGGTGAACCTGTGAGAACTTGGCTTATTATTTCTATTAAAATAGCACATGTTTTGATAGAATCAGGAGTTATAACTTTAGGAAATTATTTTAAAACAAGTGGGTTACAAGCTCTAAACAATTTCTATAGGAGCAGGATTAGTTGTAAGTATATGCTATTAGTGACTAACTGCAACCTGTATGAACAGATTCAGTGTTTTTATCAACTGGCTGTATTCCACCAAACAATGAAAGCAGCAAAGCCAGAGTGTGGTGGTGTTTGTTTCCAAATGTCCATGGTAGAGAGAGGATAACAGAGGAAAAAGAGATATTTAAATGAAACCAGTAGAAATATGTTTCAACTCATCCAGTGCTATATGTGGCTCTCTATCTGGGCAACTAAGTCTTGCTTTAAATAATTAGGACTGTGTCAAATCAGAATTTTATAAAAATATGGATTGTTCTTGTTAAGGATTGTTTGCAGGTGTGCTGTGAACCTTTGATAAATATCTGCTGATCTTCTCTGCCTGGTTTGGCTGTCTTGTTACACTGACCAAATACCTATAGGCCAGGTCCCATGGAAGATGCAAAGCAGTCATCCAGCTTGGTTGGATCCCACATCCTATTTCCTGCAGGCCCCCAGAACAGGGTGCATGTCATAGGTGGGGAGGGGATGTGGTCACAGCATACTGCACTCTGGGTCTAATTGTTGGGGGTTGCTGATGGCTGAAGTGCACCAAATCATCAGAGTAACAGTAACGTGTCAGGTATACTGCAACTTCCAGGCAAGCGCTGTAGGTGCTTCAGCAGTTCGGCCTTGTAGGCACTAGCTCTGCTGGGTTGTAATAAGCACTCAAACACACGGCTAAGTGAAAGGGTAATTTACCAGGGCTGTCAGAAAAGAGAGAGGTTACCAATACCTAGGTACACAGTCTTAACAATTATAGCCCAAAGTGAGCAACTTCCTAGCACTGAAGCGGAGTCCCATCCAGTTGGCAGCCTGGCTGGTGAGAACAAGCATTTGTTTGAGACTCTCAGGGTTATCGGTTATCAGGACTAGGCTACAAGAGGGCTCCATCATATGGTAGAATTGCAAATCACTTTGTGCCAGGTCCACACAGGTACTTAGGCACCTAAGTCCCAGTTTTAGGCTCCACTGTGATCCACAAAACTCCCACTTGGCTGCCACTGAACGCTGTAGGCTCACTCAGTGCCTAAGTTTTCAGGAAAAAAGTTCCCTAAGCACCTGAGTTTCTGTACATACGTGTAAAGCTTAAATAATATTTCACATACAACACTTTTCATCCAAACATATCTTTGCAATCTATTTCATCTCTCCATACCTCTTGAGGTATATTACACCCATCTTATAGTTGAGTAACCTCAGACAGAGTGCAATAAAGCCATCTGCCTACTATCACATGTGAAGTCAAAGCTGGGAACAGAACACAAGATTCTTGACTTCCATTAGTGGTCACAATGGCCTCTCCTGGAATGTGCATTTTTTATTCATTGTCACACAGGCTAATTTATCTCTAGTAATTAGTTTCTATGCTTTAGAGCAGCGGAGCACAAATAAGCATTTAACACGAATCTATAGAAACACTTCCCTTGATAAACAAATGGCTTTAGTGTTGACTACTCATGCTGCATCAATGTCCCTTATGATCATGGGAATCATTCAGACATTAGGTCAATTACAAACCAAAGTTAAGCTTTTAAACAGTTTCAGAAATAGGTCTTCTCTGACCTGTTGATGGTCTGGAAGATAGAACAGCCATCACCCTTCTTTAGTCTTTGCTTCATAAACACAATTCTAAAGGACTCACAAAGTAATCGGACGAATTGCTTGTGCATGTCTGGCAAGAGCAGTGCTGGGGCCACATCAGGAATCCTTTTTTGGCAGAAAACATTAACACAATCTGTTAGCCAACAAGGGTGCCCTATTAAGTAGTCATTAAGAAAAATCCTACTACATTACTCTGGTGCTTTCATCTATCATCCAGGAGGCATGGTCAGTTTGAACTAGATATCTCCTGGATCAGATTGAGAAGAGCAGCTGGTGCAGCTAAAAAGTGTTGTTTCTTCTCCCTTTACAAACCTGACTCCGATGTGCTTACAAAACATCCTTACATTATCAGAATTAACCACTCAGTAGCATAAGGGGTACATTATAGATTTTCCATTAGTGATGACTCTCCCATTAAGGACCTTAGTCTCCAATTCTTTAATCTCCTCAATCCACTCTCTACTGTCATATCAACAGGTGATACCTCTTTTCTCTTCCACCTAAACATCAATAACCTCACCAATCTTGTAATTGATTCCAGGTTTCGCCTGGGACTGAAGTATCATAGGCTAGGTTCTCAGCTGGTGTTAGTCTACGTAGCTCCATTGGCTTTCACTGGACCTATGTTAATTTACACCATCTGAGTATCCGATATTTGATTTGAGTTTTAGCATTGACTTCAAAGGAAGTTAGGACTCTAAGTTGCTTTGTGGATTCCACCCCTAGATGCCTACAATGAATAGGGCAAGATGGGCACCTTAGAATGTGACAAAGCTGGCATCCTAGATGGGGAACTGCCTAAACTAGCCTATGGGAGTCGCAAATGAGAGTGTGTCTCTTTCTCAGAGATAGGCACCTGAGTCCAGGTTGCAGAAAGGTACCTCTGTCTGCAAGTGATCCATGAACTGGGGCTATGGAGTCATTACCAGTCTCTGTCTGGAACAATTAATATTTAATTATTGAATTATTGAATTAAAAATAGAACTTCAATAGGAGAGTTAGAGAGCCCCACATCAACGTATTCCATAGAAGAGAGCACACATCTGAGAGATGGGAGGCCTCTGTTCAAATCCCATCTCCTCTTCAGGCAGAGGGGGGATTTGAAGCAGTAGTCTCTCACATGCCATATGAGCACTCTAATCATGGGGCTAAAGGTCACAAGGGAGGGCCTCCTGGTCTTCCTCCCTGCCCCACCCCCAGCTGTTTCGTATAGCTCTAGGCAGACTGTGCATGCCTGCCAAATCTGGCCCCAAGGGTGCCAATTAAGGAGCCCTGAGTTTCATACAGGAGATGGGCTCCCAGAGGGAGGTCTTATAGAATCGTAGAATCAAAGAAGACTAGGGTTGGAAGAGACCTCAGGAGCTCATCTAGTCCAGCACCCTGCTCAAAGCAGGACCAACACCAACTAAATCATCCCATCCAGGATAATTGTCAAGTCAGGCCTTAAAAACCTCTAAGGATGGAAATTCCACCACCCTCCTAGTGAAATAGTGTTTCCTAATATCCAACTTAGACCTCCCCCACTGCAATTTGAGACCATTGTTCTTTGTTCTGTCATCTGCCACCACTGAGAACAGCCTAGCTCCATTCTCTTCAGGTAGTTGAAGGCTGCTATGAAATCTCCCCTCACTCTTCTCTTCTGCAGACTAAACAAGCCCAGTTCCCTCAATCTTTCCTCGTAAGTCATGTGCCCCAGCCCCCCGATCATTTTCATTGCCCTCCACTGAACTCTCTCCAATTCGTCCACATTTCTTTCTGTAGTGGGGGGCCCAAAACTGGATGCAATACTCCAGATGTGGCCTCACCAGTGCCGAATAGAGGGGAATAATTACTTCCCTCAGTCTGCCTGCAATGCTCCTACTAATGCAGCCTAATATGCCATTCGCCTTCTTGGCAACAAGGGCACACTGCTGACTCATATCCAGCTTTTTGTCCACTGTAATTCCCAGGTCCTTTTCTGCAGAACTGTTGCTTAGCCAGTCAGTCCCCAGCCTGTAATGGTGCATGGGATTCTTCCGTCATAAGTGCAGGACTCTGCACTTGGCCTTCTTGAACATTATCAGATTTCTTTTGGCCCAATCCTCCAATTTGTCTAGGTCACTCTGAACCCTATCCCTACCCTTGAGCGTATCTACCTCTCCCCTCAACTTAGTGTCATCTGCAAACTTGCTGAGGGTGCAATCCATCCAGCTCATTAATAAAGATGTTGAACAAAACCAGCCCCAGGGCCAACCCCTGGGGCACTCTGCTTGATACCAGCTGCCAACTAGACATTGAGCCGTTGATCACTAACCCTTGAGCCTGACAATCTAGCCAGCTTTCTAGCTATCTTATAGTCCATGCATCCAATGTGCTTCTCCCAGCTGTGTCCCAGGGCAGGGAGTCATTGTTTCATTTACAAACAGAGCCAGGGACTCAGATGGGAGCAAAACCAAGAAGGCCAGTTCTCTGAGCCTCCAGCAGTTGGTCCCAGGTGATTGGGAAGGATGTCATGGTTAATAGTATGAAAAGCAGCATAGAGGTCAGGAAAGATGAAGAAAGAAAGAGAATGAGAGGCAGATGAGAGGAGAGCACTTACCCACCCATGTGTGGTAGGTTCTGCCCCAGGCTGGGTTGTGCAACAATGCCTGCTGTGCAGTTCTAGACTTTAACTGAAAATCATTTTGTTTTGTCATTTCTTTGTTCTGAGTTCAAGAAAAGGAAGGAATGAGAAAGTGTCATATAAGTATCAGATGTGATTATACCTCAAATTCTTAGGGTTTCAGCTGTATCCAGGCCAATTCCAGAACAAAGAACAGAAATTGTATTCACAGAGTGCATAAAGTCGACGATTATTTGTATTATTCACTTGGCACCATCTGTGTGCTCAGCACTGTTAAGAGTTTGCCAGAAAATGTAATCCCTGAGCCATTGCATACGAGATGTGTAACTCTGGATAAGATGGCTTAGATATTTAAGTATGAAGTGGTACAGTTATTGATCACACATGTTATCACATGTTCACTGTGACTTTAATATCTATGAACAGAGGCACTGATGGCAATAGAAGTTTTACTTGATTAAGGACTAGAAGATTTGACCCTCCAACTTTCTTTCAAGAGGAAGAGCTGCCCAGAGCTCGTGTGCCTGTTTATTTTCCTTTCTTGCCTGCAGTGGCCCTGATATACCTCAGAAGTCTCATTTTTTCCCCCAACTTTAAAATGTAGAATTTTCTTGGTGTTTGGTTTAAACTATTCTCCTGTGGTGGGGGGAGCACCGCCCGGGAGATTAGAAACTTGGCACCTATGTCCCAGGCCCTGCACCCCCGCTAGGGATGGGTCTGCACAGAGACATCTAAAAATGGAACTTAGGCACCTAAGTACCTTTTGTGGAGCTGGGTCTAAGGCCCCCAATGACACAGCTATTCCAAGAGTTGGGTATATGCTAGAAATAATTATGGCAAAGCCATAGAACAGTAACATTCCATTTCAAATGTTTTTATTAAGCCTTTGAAATAATTACAGATAAGATCTCTGCTTAGGGAACTTCACAAAAAAAACTCCACAAATACGGTCTTGATAGAAAGAAAAAGACATTTTAAAATCAAGTGTTTATGAAAAAGAACAAGATTTCAGAGTGCCTGATATACAAAGAAAAATAAGAAAGACCTACTATAAGCAAAACACAAAGCATAATAAAATGCTTATTAATATAATAAATTAAAACAGTAAATGTTCTGTACTTAACTCCATTTTGTATGTTGTTTAGTATTTTAGCATTATAAGGTAGAAAAGTGCTATAGTCTGTATTACAGAATTAATTCCTTAAAAGAGCTGCATGCTAATATCTACAATAGAGAAGTTAGAAACGGGTCATGAAGTGTTATTAGAATGTAAAGCATCTTCCAGGGTGCAGTCATTCTGATGCACCTAAGTCCGGTTCACTGTATTTTTTGCACCCAGATTTTTCAATTCAATATCTAAAAGCTACTCTAAATGCTGTTATCTTAGATGAACAAATATTTAAGAAATCACTTGAGCTAAAAAAAAAGAAATTGCATTTTCTTATATTTTTCAAACCCAGTATAAGAGATTCTTCCTTTTTGTTTCTATTAGCAGTGTTAGATATTGTGTTTATCAGTGTCTTTCTTGTAACTAAATTCAAACCTGATTTGTAATCTATTAATATCTTCTCTTTACGTCTAGGTTTTCTAATGTGAAACCTGAAAATCCTGCACAGGGCAGTTCTATGTAAACTCTGTCCACTTTAAACTGGCCTCTTCTCCCATTATCTGCCACACTTTCCTGGATGTACCTTGTATTATTATAGACTTGTTCCTACTAACGCTTAAGCACATGGATAGTCCCATAGAAGTCTGTGGTACTATTCATGGTGTTAAGTTATACACTGGCTGAAATACTTGTGGTATTGGGTTCTAGGCTCTTTGTGGCCAGGGTTATTTCACACTTAATGGCACTAATCCTGCAAAGGCCTGCTGGGGTCTACATTTGTAAAGGCAATAGCACAAAGAGGATCCAATCCTGGCCAGAGCCTCTAGAAACAGTAATATACATAATAAATAAATAGACCTTTTTACATAGCTATTGTAAGCGTTTTGAATATTACAAAGGCCCCAACCCTGCTTTGGAATATGGTGTGGCAGACTCATAGCTCATGCAAAGCCCACAGAGTATGGGGTCTATGCTAATGGATCCCACTGCATTATAGAAACCTAAAATAGTTTCTGGTTATTGCTGGAATGCCCCTTGATTTACAATACTTTATAGCAATAGGTAATGAGCCACAATGCAGTTTAAAAGTAACCTGGCCAAATGTGTCAAACATACACCAACCACTGCAAACATAGAATATTAGATTTGATCAGGGAACTATTGTTCATTAATGATGAAGAAATTGTACCTAGTCCCACTGAAATCGTAGAATTTTTGTCAGCCAGGAACTCCAGTGAGACAGGATCAACACTTCTAATTAGTATCTAAAACATCTGTTGAGATTTATCATAAAGTTAATAGGAATGTTAGAACGTGTACTCAATACTGAATTGTTAAATTAAAGATGGACAGGGAAATCACATACAACGCTTTCCAGCTGGGTTAGCACAGATGGGTGGTTTGTATTCAGCAGATTATATTTTTTCATTAGAATTTTTCTCTCCCCACCATTGTTCTTTTGTCCTGGCTTCTCTGCATTGTTTTTTTTTCTTTCTTCACTATTTCACTCTAAGGGCTAGTCTACACTTACCTGCCGGGTCGACGCGGTGAGTTCGACTTCTCGGAGTTCGAACTATCGCGTCTAATCTGGACGCGATAGTTCGAACTCCGGAATCGCCGCGGTCGACACCGGTACTCCACCACTGCAAATGGCAGTGGCGGAGTCGACCTTAGAGCCGCGGACTTCGATTCCGCGGCGTCTGGACGGGTGAGTAGTTCGAACTAGGGTACTTCGAATTCAGCTACGCTATTCACGTAGCTAAATTTGCGTACCCTAGTTCGACTCCGCTTCTTAGTGTGGACCAGCCCTAATAGTGCTGCATTTGCACTATTTTTATTAGATCTTTTACTATGGCCTTTCCTTGGTGCTTTTTTCACATGTAGCCCAGTGGGCCAGCTTACCTGTATTATATTCATTGCTTTGTTATCCTGTTTTATTATATTTAGTAGGTATGCAAGGAACCTACAGGCTTTTATCCTGTAAGATCTGGCTTCAGTAGAGTGTGTGAGGCTTGAGGGCTATAACCTGTGGCATAGATAAACTTAAGTAACTCATAAATTATAGGAAACTGAAAGTGTTATGTCGGAGGGGGAATTTTGTCCAGAATACTGACATCAGCCACCCACAGAACACAGCTGACACTAGCACAGAACACAGCTGACACCAGCATCCGGAAAGTTCCAGACAGAACCTGTGACCGCAAAGCTGCCATGACAGCAAATTGATGTGTATGCTAATAGGGTAACATCATACATATACTAACCTATAGAAAACAGACACCTTAAGGGGAGGAAATACAAATAAGGACCTCTATTGAATATGCATTGTCATGGCAGTGTCAACGTTACCTACTATAAAAGTAACATCCCAGGGGCAGCAGAGAGGGTGGAGAAATGTAGACATTGGGAGGGGCAAGAATGATGGCCACTGGGGAAGATGAGGACAATGACGATGATGAGAAAGATAATGGTTAAGTATGAAAAATAAGGGTGTAAGTATGGACATCCACGTGTACTTTCTGTATTACCTCTATCTGCCTTGTTGAGTTTAAGTGTGTGTATCTTTGCTAAATTAATCTTTGCTAAATTATTAATAAAGCATATGTTTATATATAGAGAGAGTTCCTATAGTGTGAGTGTTGCACCTGTGCACAGTGGGATTCCCAAATTATATGATAATTTTACAATGATCTTACTGGGCCTGATCTTGGCACAAGAATCTATTAATCTTCAAGTTACAATTATATTTACCCAACTTTAGGTCAGGCTACACACAATCTCACCAAAGCAGAATATAAACCCAGTAAGGACTGAGTTAGCTGGACATTCAAACCAATGATGTATTAAAAGATTCAAATCAGTCAAAACAATTCAGCCAATCAAAATGCTATTTTGAGGTTTAATTAATGAATTAAAAGTGCTTTGAGATCCTAGATAAAAGGGTCTGTTTAAGTGCAAGTTATTATTATAGCACAAAAATCTTTCCTCATTGGAAATTTCTCTGATCCGTTAGGGCTTTCTCAAACTATTACTACTGTATTAGCAAACAGGCCTTCAACAAAGGTGATATCTACATCAAATACAGAGGTTAGTGAGTACAAGCACATTTCTATGTATTTCAAACATGGAACCTTCTCAGCTACTGATTCAACAGGAGAAATAACCATAGCAGCCTAAGTACCTTTCAAGCAGTTATCAAAGAAAGAAAATCCTCAAGACATAGCATGATAGCGAAGATGAGCAAATAGTGCAAATCCTTTTTTGTGACTCTTCCCATTTTTAAACGAATTCACTTTGTCCATGTTCACACCATTTGGCATCAATATTTGACTTTTACTTCCAGAGTTGTATGCATTTGTGCTGGACGGGCTTGCACACACTTCCAAAGAGGGAGTTCAATAGCCATGCTTAGCTGGGTAAAGGAATGATCTCACTTGGACGTGTTTGTTTCATATTAACATTTAACATGTTAGCACTGCTCTCATGGTGGCTGGAATTTAGGTATACCAAGATATCCAATGGCTGGAAGTTGAAAGGAGACAAAATTCAGACTGGAAATAAGATGTAAATTAACCACTGGAACAATTTACCCAGGGTCATGGCAGTTTTTAAATCAAGACTGGCTATTTTTCTAAAAGATAAACTCTAGTTCAGTGGTTCCCAAATTTGTTCCACCGCTTATGCAGGGAAAGCCCCTGGCGGCCTGGGCCGATTTGTTTACCTGCCGCATCCACAGGTTCAGCCGATTGTGGCTCTCACTGGCCATGGTTCACCGCTCCAGGCCAATGGGAGCTGCTGGAAGCAGTGGCCAGTACGTCCCTTGGCTCGCGCCACTTCCAGCAGTTCCCATTGGTCTGAAGCAGCAAACCGCGGCCACTGGGAGCTGCGAACGGCTGAATTTGTGGACCCAGCAAGTAAACAAATTGGCCTGGCCCGCCAGGGGCTTTCCCTGCACAAGCGGCGGAACAAGTTTGGGAACCACTGCTCTAGCTCAAATGGAATTATTCTGGGGAAGCTCTATGGCCTGTGTCCTAGAGGAGATCAGACTAGATGATCACAGTGGTGCCATCTGGCCTTGGAATCTAAGCATTTCACTTTCTTCTGCTTTCATGAATAGGCAAAGCATCAAAATCTGACACTGCACTGCTTTCATTTCTGCTGTGAGCAAAAACTTCCCTTTGCTCTATGACAAAAGGGGACTTTGTGCCTCACCAGGAGAAAGAAAATGAGGAACCAGGAGTTCAAAGGATAAATTCTTTCTACTGACGTGACTAGCTGAACGTACCCAAATGATCATCTTGATTCAGACTCACAGGGTGAAATTCACTCATGTGCAGTGGTCCAGCACAAAGCCTCTGCACACTTTGAATCCCACGTATGTCCCTTAACAAAGGGCTAATATGGCTTATTGAGCATTGTGCCAGGCCTCTGCACAGAGTGAATTTCACCCATAAACTAGTCATTACCCGGATCATGTGTTTGAAGTCAAATTTTTTACATTTTCCTTTTTTACTGTAAGTTCCTATTCCGTTGATGTCATTTCATGCCAGCTAAGTTTAACACTATGGACATTGGGGGTGTTTGCAATCAGTGCTGAAGAAAAAACAAATTTGCAACCTGTTTCGAAAAAATACTTTAAATACTTAAAGTGCCATATTGTGGTTTGTCATGCAATACCTACTATACATTTGAATTTTAGAATTTGCTCTGGGTTTGGTTCCACAGCTTCATAATTGATGGAAAGTCCCAGGTGCTTGCTTTATATTTGTCTAAGCATATTCAAATCCTTTTCTCCTGGCATTAAAAAGCACTTAGGGTGGAATCCACAAAGGGACTTACGTGATACAATGCTAACTATCATGGTGCCTGACTTTTTGGCTCCTAGAAAATCACAGGAACAACACTGCAATCCACAAAGCCTGAGTTAGGCACCTGGTATCCTAATGCAAATAAGGAGACATAGGGGCATAAGAAGGCAATCCATAAAAACCAGCACACTATGCCGCACCCCATCAAAACTAACCAATGGGAGATGCCAATGGGCTAAGCCCTGCCCCTTTCTCAGAGATAGGCACCTAGCTCTGCTAGTGATCCATGAATGGGAATCTTTCTCTTGGCATGGGTGCCTATGTAGTTTCCTGCAGGAATGAGTTAGGCACCTGCCTCACTAGAAGAGGAGGAGGACCAGTGCGTGGTATCTAATTTATAACTTTCAGCCAAATAGTTAGAGCACTCACCTGGGATGTGGGAGACCCAGGTTCATTCTCTTCCCCACCCCACCAAAGGGGAAAAAGGGAATTGAAAAGGGATCTTCCAGCCCTCTGGAGAATACCCTAACCACTGGGCTCTGACATATTCTAATGTGGGGGCTCCCTCATTCTCACCTATTGAAACTGTTCCACTCTGGATAAATAAATAGTGTGATTGGAGCAGAGGGACTGGCCCCATGATCTCCTGGCCCCCATGTGGGTCCCCTAACCACTGGGCTACAGATTAATTCTGTAGTCCAATCACACTTTCATTTTTACTTTGAAAAGGTTGACACTGAGGGAGTTTAGACACCTACAGTGTTCAATGGGAGTTTTGTGGATCACAGTGGGGGACTTTAAGTGCTGAAGTAGCTTTGTGAATTCCACCCGTAAGCTCTTTGTAGATACTATACATACATTGTTCTTAAATCTAAAAATTAAATTAATACCAGAACAATTCTAGGAAGAAAAGCCAATCACCTTTAAGGAACGTGGACTTGCAATTGTTCTAGATCAGACCGAAAATTTTTATGAGCTATTACAATGGATTATTACAATAAAAGCAATTACTGTCATTAAGGCTGCATAACAATTAATTGTGGATAAAAATCAATGGTTATTTTGAAAAAATAAAAAATGTGGATGTTCTGTACTTAAATTGGATTTTTTAATTTAAATTGGAATTTTTATTGTAATATAGATTATAATACATTTTTCTTTTTAAAAATACACCTGTTTACAATGAAATTTGAATGTAAACCAACATATATTAAGGCCTAAACTTAAATAAAAAATAAATATGCTGAATCCATGAACATCTAGCAAAACTTTTGAGATAGAGGCTGCTTTTCTAAAGAAAGAATCGGGGAAAATCTAACTTTTGAGGTCAGGTTTTTAAATATAGCACACAAGGTCAGCCTAAGTAACTTAGGACACTGGCTCATTGTCAAGAGTCTTAAACCAATAAGAACATAAGATCTAGTCACTTTCATTTAGGCATATTTGAAAAATTTCCCAAGCTGACCTCAAATCATCAGTTTAATTCATGGACTACAGTTAATCCCTCTATTTAATAAATCATTTAGTTGTAAATGTGAAACATGTTTTGTTATGAGAAGTTTATGTATCCAAAAATTAATTTAAATGTTGTTTTGAATAAAAATAAAGCGTATATGCTGTTTTGTGTGTTTAAGTCCCAGTTACCATGCTAATTATCTAGTAAATAAGATATATATCATTTGCCGTTTTCTAAGACACTGAATATGTACAATTTATAAAAATCTAAAAATATAAGCTATATAATTGCTTAAATAAATATATATAGTTATAGTGTACCCTCCTAGGTACCAAAAAGGTTTACCAAATCTCTATTTAGTTATAAATCAACAAGCTTGAATGATTATATCAACCAATGTGAATGCACCTTTCTTCAGAAAATAACTGAAGTACAAACAGAAAAGTTGATTTAAATTGAGGCTTTCCGCTTGGTGATTTAAATCATTATTTAAATTATTGATTTAAATTGCCTTGATTTAAATCAATCCACCCTGCAATCCCTTATATCCTTCAGCTCCCTTGATGAGGGGGCGGGGCTACTCAATGAGAACAGGCGCTTAAAAAGCCAGATCCTAAGTAAAAGGACCAGCAAAGGGGAGTTTTGTGAGGGAGTTTAGGGAGGGAGAGCCAGATACACCTAACATTCTCTATATTTAGGCCAATAAACATCCCCTCACCCCTCTGGGAATGATTTCTTTAGGTAGTGTATATGCCAAGGACATCTACTCTTTTGGGGGGGTTGTTGAAGGGTGGCAGACTTAAAGACTTTTAGAGGAATGCATGCTATTGGATCACCTTAGGCTCACAAGCTAAAATCCTGGATTAAGATCCAGCAGTAATTCCTCCTGAGTTATGCCAAAAGGTGAGTCCAGTTTGGTCCAAAACAAGCTATTTGATCCCTTGTCCATTTAAATCAATGGGAATCTTTCCATTAACTTCAATGGGTTTGGGGTTAGACTAGGAGATGGATTATCTCTTTATGCTAGAGGGAAATATGGAGTCAAGAAGGAGGAGGTCTTGGAGGGAAACCCTAGGAACAGGGGCGGCTCTAGGGATTTTGCCGCCCCAAGCACGGCAGGCAGGCTGCCTGCCGCCCTCGCGGCACCAGCAGAGCGCCCCCCCACAGCTTGCCGCCCCAAGCACGCCAGGGCCGCCCAGAGGGGGGGGCAAAGGGGGCAATTTGCCCCGGGCCCCGGGCTCCGCAGGGGCCCCCAAGAGAAGAGCGGAGGCTCCCGCCTCCGCCCCTCTCCTGGAGCCTCAGCGCATCAAGCGCCGAGACTCCGGCCGAGCCCCTGAGCCCCGCCCCGCTCAGAGCCGCGTGGTGAGGGGGCGGGGCTGGGAGCTCCAACGGGGCCTGAGCCCCGCCCCGCTCAGAGCGGCGTGGGGAGGGGGCGGGGCAGCTGCCTCCGCTCGGCGTGGAGCTCACAGCCCCGCCCCCTCACCACGCGGCTCTGAGCAGGACGGAGCTCAGGCCCCGCCGGAGACGCGCTCGGTAAGAGGCCGGGGCCGGGGCCGGGGCCGGGGCCGGGGCCGGGCCGGGGGGGGCAGAAGCGGGGGCCGGGGCCGGGCCGGGGGGGGGGAGAAGTGCAGCCCGGTCTTCGGCGGCAGGGGGCCCCTTCTGTTCTGGGACCCGCCGCCGAAGTGCCCCGAAGGCCCGCGGCGGGGACCCCCCCCCCCGCCACCGAATTACCGCCGAAGACCGGGCGGCGGGTCCCGCTTCGGCGGTAATTCGGCGGGGGGGGGGGCTCCCGCCGCGGGTCTTCGGGGCACTTTGGCGGCGGGTCCCGGAACGGAAGGGCCCCCCGCCGCCGAAGACCCCGGGCCCCCGGAATCCTCTGGGCGGCCCTGAAGCACGCACTTGGTGTGCTGGGGCCTGAAGCCGCCCCTGCCTAGGAACAAGCAAACTCAGGGAAGAAGTTTAGGCTGAGACTGACATTTTGCCATTGCATTTTAGCTAATAAAGCCAAACCCTAGGGAAAAGGAGCAAGTATATTATTTGGGTGAATATTTTTCAGACTTTAGGTTGTTCACAATTTATTTGCTTTGACTATTCAGTATTTGTTATTCCTATTTTATGGCTGGTTACCTAAGTCAGAGGGTACTGTTTTCTGCTCCTGCACTGGATGATTGTAACATTTTAAACAGAAGAAAAATAAGGAGTAAATAATGAAGAAAGCACTTGTAGTACAAATAATCATTTGTGCTTAAATTTGTAAAATGTTTGGGTTTTGCAGACTGGCTTTTCCCAGATACTGACCAGCTCTGCCAATATTCATTAATAACAAATAATGTGCCCCATGGAATCACAACAAACCATGCTTGACATTTATCCATACAAAACTGTCTGCGAACCAAGAGTGTTTTTGGAACTATTCATTCAGCAATATAAACTATATTAGAATTCCCACCCCCCAACTAAGTGTGTACCCTTTGGTTGATCGCATTAGACAACAAAACTGGCTTCAGTTATGAAAGCATTCAAAATGTTCAGACAAGTAAAAGGCTCAATCCTGCTCACACTAAGCAAAACAAGTTAAAGTTAAAAGCAAGTTAAAAAAAAAATTTAAACAGCCATGGCAGCCATACTCTTTATATAATCAGCTATTGATAGATCGCATACTATTAATCACACTGATTGTAACTATCTGCTAATAAAACAGTAGGGACCTAAAATGTGTCATGAATTTTTTTCCATCATGTCTGTATAGTCACTAGCTCTAGCATCATTACAAAATACGACAGAACATATGTTTTCTCCCCAAACTTGCTAGCAGGTCTAACTGGAAGTGTTATCAGATTATCAGGAACTGACTAGTGGAAATGAAGCTGCTGTTATGATGTTTTCTGTTGTTTCTTAGAAAAAAGCTCTCCTGGGATTCAACATTTTAGATTTTGTACAAACTCTTCAGAAATGAAATATTTCCAGCACAAGTATGCTGCAGCTTGCACTCTGCAAATATGTTTCTTGGAATAATTTTTGCTGCTACTTCTGCTCAAAGCAAAGGATAACAGGGGCTGAACAACATCTTTGCTGCAAATTGTGGCAGCTGCTGCCTTTGCCAAACTAGTGACCTTAGGTAATGTAGTGTGGGATGGATGACCCAGAATCTCCTTTGTTGAGTGTCAAAGCTCGAACCTGAATTCCCATGCTGAGTTATATAAATATTTTATTACTAGAAGGATAGCCTCTGAATCCAATTACAGTTACCTTCTGTTTTAGGTTTGCCTGATGCAAGAGCATGTAAGGCAATAAAAAGAAGAGCCTTTTTAGAGACTAGGAATTTCTTAATATGAGTGGCAGGAAGGGAAAGAAAGGGAGATTTAGGCTTTACCGTATAAAATGACTTTTGATCTAGAACCCTCCTGGCTGGACTTTGAGTTAGGCCCAGCAGAAATTGAGATAAACCCTGAGCAGGCCTACTGAGATAGGAGAACGATGGGGAGCATGACCACAACTCATGAGACACTGCACCCAAAGGGCCATGTCTTGTGACTGATTCTGAAATGCCAAGGAAAGGGTGCGTGGTACTTTTTCTCCGTACTCAACATTAAGAACCCAACATATGCAGAACCCACATGGACAGCGTGGGGTTCCAAATAACCATGTATACTAAATACAAACATACAAGCCTCAGCAACATACACTTCTACTCTTTTAGGTTCTGGTGGGCTTTGCTATAGAAGACACGGAGGCCCATTACAGTGCTCCCAAACTATTTAAAGGGATACTATCTAATTTCTATATACTTCAGCTTTTCCCAGAAACAGACATCACTCTAGGCAGGAAGCAACCATGCCTCTTTGGGGAAGTTGCTTCTCTGGTATCAAACTCTCCCTAATCATCTTGTCGAACAAGACTGACTTGAGACTGGTTCTTTAGTGCTCTTGTTTAGTTGAATATCTGGGTTGTCATTTTGTAGCATGACTTAAGTTCAGAAGGGGCATTCTTCTCAACGTGGGATGCTGAAGGATTTGATCCAGTGCCTTTTTAAAAACCTTCTTGCCTTTAAAAGGAGTGACAAAGAGCCTCTTCTTGGTGTCATGACCTTAACCATAGAGTTCTTCTCCCTGTGAGGTTATTCATGAGCAGCAGGGAGGTTTTCAGGGTAGCATCATACAAGAAGTTGGAAGCCACCTGGAGGTACATCCAGGCCTTCTCATCTACTTGTGATCCACCAGCGAGCTGGATCCAGAGGATGTAGCCAATGGTTAACATTTTGGATAGTCATGGTTGACCCCAACAAAACTGGCTTTGTAACCAGCTCGTGATTTCTCCAGAGCTTCCTATCATAAGGATCTTTCATAAAAGCCACCATTCCACTGGGAAACCTGACTTCTTCTGTACATGGTAGGGTCACCCAAAGTCTAATAACATCTCATAGGCAAGTGATTTTGAAATGTGCATCTTAGGACCAGGCAATCATCTGGCTTTCCCAGGATTCCCTGAAATTCTCCTCAGTGTCCATGTAAAAAGGAAAACAGGTGAAGGACTTTTTCCTGGACTTGAACAGCCCCTTCAAGATTTTCTTGGGAGTTCTTCTAGGGCAAAATCCAGTACTGTGTAACGTCATCCCCACACCAAACCATGACTTGAATCTCAGCTCAGGGTTGAGGGAGTGGTAGAAATTATTTCATTCTGAATTTCTTGCACATCTACTTTCCAACTGGAGTACAAATTTGAGGAATGTTGCACTAAGCCTAATACTCTTGAAGAACACCAAGTAGTACATATACATTGGTGCTCAGGACCTTAGGATTTCTCTTTACAGCTTTCTGTGTTTATTTGATGTATTTATTTATGGAGAAAGGTGTGGATATCCAAAGATTTCCTGCATCCCTCATACAAACCCTTCCAGATTTCTGAACGCTCATCATTTTTATTTTTTCTTGTTTCCTGATTATCGTTAGTTTTAACTATGTGTATGTGTGGATAGATAGATAGATTCTGTTCCTATTTTTTTAAATTTAATACTTGTTGCAAAGCAAAAGTATTTAACCACCAAAAGAGGGAAATGCAGCCCCAGGAAAAATATACTGTTATATAAGTAAGAGCCATATTTCATAATTTCTCACAGGGCAGTAATATATTTTCATAAACACTCACCTGGTGTAGTGCCATCAAATTTAGGTGATTACATTAATGATTCAAAGCAAAGGGTAAAATCTACAAACTATTCAATATTATGCAACTTGAAAACAACCACTTTTTGCTTCTGCACCCTACAAGGCATAAATCCTACATGGAAGTAAGCAAGGCCTGTTACTAGGCGTTCAGTAGCAGATGCATTCACTTAAGGGCATGGAGAGATTGTAGCTATTTGTACAGAGACAAAAGATTTCATGTTGACAGAATGGCCATGCACCGCAAGAGTTTAACCCAGTAGGTCCAAATACTTTCTTATTTAATAAGAGCAGTTCAAGAAAATTATTGACATGCAATAGAAAAATCAAACCCTAATTGATTCTGTCCTGATGCAAATCAGAAGTAACTCCATTTTACTGATGTAAAATTAGTGTAAGAGCAGAACCATACACATTGCCTCTAAATACCTCCTGCTCTTTACACCAATAAAACTAGCCTTAGTTTTTGACCTGTTCCATTATAGAAAATTGCTAGCTGTTTCAGGATATGTATTTGAGAAGCAATCAATCAGCAGCAATGGTGTCTCTGAGCCAAAAGGGCTTAAAGGAAAATTATAATTATATACCATTGGCATCCATCCTGTACGAGAATTTTGCAGTGGATCATGACGTGATCTGGCAGCCTAAAGATCAATGTCAGATTGTGCCAAGAACAGGACTCTAGGGTAGACCAGAGCTTGGCTCCTGAACAGTTGATACCAAGATGCTCTGACCCAGCAAATAAAATCTAGACCAGCCTCAGTGCAACAAGCTATATGTTTCAGTTACCTCAGCTATGCATCTGAAACTAATTAAAAGTGAGTTTTAAACTGCTGAGCTATGTGGCCCTCTAGTGACCATGACAACGTGCTTGTACTGTAGCATTAATGCTTAGTTTGATTTGGAGAAGCAAAAATTAACAGTATTAAAAGTCTCCATGGAAGTACAGTATATTTTAGAAAAGCATTTAATAATAAATAAGGCAAACAATTAACTAATAATCCAATAAACAGAACAATGCTAGGCCTGATTAAACAACACAGAGGCAAGCACACCCTTTTGTTAAATGATCTGCTTTCAAAACTAAAATTTCAACAAACACACAGTTATTAATAGCAGTGCCTCCCAGTATCTCTCTTCATGCTACACTAAATAATCAGCTTGAAATTGTCTCCTCTCCTTGGAGAATTGCCTCTCTATTTAGAAAGGGATGGGCAATTTCTGATTTAGTCCCAACCTCCAATTTAACTTCCTCCCAGCTGCCAAACTTCATCCCTGTCAATGCCAGGAATGAACTCTCCTCTGCTAAACTCTTCCACTGCTGTCACCCAAACACCAACCCTCTTCCAGTGGCACTCCATCAAATAAGCACCTGACACATCCCTCTCTCAACAACTGAACCTACCCGGTACCTCCTACCATAGTCTCCATCCAGCTCAAACCTTTTAACAGGGCCCAGTTCCTCTCCCAGCTGTTGAACTGTCTCATATGCCATAGATGCTGGAACTAGGGTGCAGAGGGTGCTGTCTCTATATACAGTATTTTCTGCCTCTTCCATACAGACTCTCTACAGCTCTCACTACCCAACACCATAAGTTACATTTAAAGTAACAGACGTTTTGCAGCATGAGCTTTCGTGGGTGAATACCCACTTCTTCAGATGCAAGAAGAAGTGGGTATTCACCCACGAAAGCTCATGCTGCAAAACGTCTGTTAGTCTATAAGGTGCCACAGGATTCTTTGCTGCTTCTACAGAACCAGACTAACACGGCTACCCCTCTGATATTTAAAGTAACCCATCTGATAACTCCCTCAGGCTCCTCCCGCTACATAAGACCTCTCCTGACCTCATCTTCATGAGGCACCTGCCTTACTTGAAGCTAAGAGGCCACTGATGCCCTAGGGTTCCCCCTGCCTCTACTGCTGACAAGATACAGGGGTGAATCGTGGCACATCAGAGCATAAGACTGGCCAGCTGTCCCTGGTCATGCTCATGTGTTCAAGTGGCTCACGCCTGGCACACCCCTAAACAGGAGACACAGACTGCTACGTGGAAGGGACCCCTATCTGGGGCATGTGTGCTGCTTGAACACATGAGCAGGGACAGCTGCCAGTGAGCCTGGTGCCAGCACCAGTGGGTGGCGGGTGCGGGTGGTACAGCCACGCCGGAGGAGCTGGCAGTGCGGGGCACTGGGTCCTGGGAGTGGCGGCCCAACATGCTGCCCTTTCACTGCTGTGGTTCCTGGTAGAGCCCTGCAGCTCCACAGATAATGATTTACATCCACAGATATCCATGGATATAACTTTGTATCCATGCACGGTTCTAATTATCTAGTGATCCATCCCCTATTGATAGCTTCTGGCTATCAGAGATTTAGGGACACCCAGAGCATGGGGTAATGTCCCTGACCATGAACGTATCTCATTCTTTTCTAAACCAGTTATACTTTTGGCCTTCACAACATCCCTGGTAATGAGTTCCACAGGCTGACTTTGCATGGTGTGGAGAAAAACTTCTCTCTGTTACTTTTAAACCTGCTGCCTATTTATTTCATGGAGTGACCCCTAGTTCTTGTGTTAGGCAAAGGGGTAAATAACAGTTCCCTATTCAGTTTTTCCACAACATTCATGATTTTATAGATCTCTATCATATCTCCCCTTAGTCATCTCTTTTCTAAAATGAACAATCCCAGGCTTTTAATCTCTCCTCAGATGGAAGATGTTCCACATCCCTAATAATTTTTGTTGTCCTTCTCTGTACCGTTTCCAATTCTAAAATATCTTTTCTGAGATAGGGTAACCAGAACTGCACACGGTATCCAGGTTGTGAACGTACCATTGATTTATACAGTGGCATTACGCTATTGCCTGTCTTACTATCTATCCCGTTCTGAACGGTTCCTACTATTATATTAGCTTTTTGATTGTCATTGCACATTGAGAGATGTTTTCAGAGAACTATCTACAATGACTCCCATATCTGTTTTGTGAGTAGTAACAGCTAATTTAGACCCCATCATGTTGGCTGGACAGTTGGAATTACGTTTTTGAATGTGCATTACTTTGAATTTAGAAACATTGAATTTCATCTGCCATTTTGTTGCCCAGTCACCGAGTTTTGTGAGATCCCTTTGTAACAATTTGAGTCTGCTTTGGACTTAACTATTATGAGTAATTTTGTATTGTCTGCAAATTTTGCCACCTATTTGTTCACCATCTGTTCCAGACCATTTATGAATATGTTGAACAGCACAGGTCCCAGTACAGATCCTTGGGCGACCATGCTATTTACCTCGCTCCATTCTGAAAAATGAACATTTATTCCTACCCTTTGTACCCTTTTTTTAAAATCGGTTATTGATCCATTCAAAGATCTCTTCTCTTATTCCATGACTGCTTCCTTTGCTTAAGTATCTTTGGTGTGGGACCTTGTCAAAGGGTTTCTGAAAATATAAGTACACTATATCCACTGGATCACCCTTCTTCACATGCTTGTTGACATTCTCAAAGAATTTTAATAGATTGGTGAGGTGTGATTTTCCTTTACAAAATCTAAGTTGACTCTTCCCCAACAAATTATGTTTATCTATGTGTCTGATAATTTTGTTCTTTACTATAGTTTCAACCAATTTGCCTGGTAGGTTAGGTTTACCAACCCATAATTGCCAGGACCAATTCTGGAGCCTTTTAAAAATATCAGCATTACATTAGCTATCCTCTAGTTACCTGGTAAGAGGCTGATTTTAGTGATAGGTTACATACCACAATTAGTAGTTCTGCAATATCATATTTGAGTTCCTTCAGAACTCTTGAGTGAATACCTGGTTACTCATTACTGGTTAAGTTATTAACTTGTTCAAATAATCTCTTATTGACACCTCATTTTGGGCCAGTTCCTCAGGTTTTCCACCTAAAAAGAATGGCTCAAGTGTGGGAATCTTCCTCACATGCGCTGCAGTGAAGACTGATGCAAATAATTCATTTAGCTTGTCTGCAACAGCCTTGTCTTCTTTGACTGCTCCTTTAGCACCTTGATTGTCCAATGGCCCCACTGATTGTTTGGCAGACTTCCTGCTTCTGGTGTACTTAAAAAAACTGCTGTTAGTTTTTGTCTTTTACTAGTTGCAGTTTGAATTCTTTTTTGACCTGCTTAATTATACTTTTACAATTGACTTGCCAGAGTTTATGCTCCTTTCTATTTTCTTCAGTGGGATTTGACTTTTAGTCTGAAATAACTAATTTTAGATCAGGGAAAAACAATCAGAAGGTAACAAAACAAATGTCTCCATGAAAGAGCACAGTGTATGTATCTTGGGTACAGTCTGTAGCAACCCTGAGAACAAATGGCTTTTAAATTCTCAGAAATGTAAAGGTGCCAAACTCAGAATCCCAGTTTCATAACTACAAACTACATATGTATGATATATATTCTCCATGCAAGGTTTTGATAAATAATGAAAAATTGGTGCATTTTTAAACATTTGAATTTTTCCAACTTCAAATGTGTCCAAATACAGACTAAGGCGAGATCATGAAATTCATCCAATTTGTTAAATAAACTAGGATTTGAACCCAGGTTTCTAAAAATGAAAGGCCATTGCACTTTGTGCATGGTGACACCCATTGCTGCCACTTTCCAGTTCAACTCAAATTGGTGTTGTTAACATAACACTTCAGTAGTTTTGTTTATTTTTTAAAGTGCTGACTGTTCTTTCCACAGCAAGATCAGCTCTTTAAAAATAGATGCACAAATGTAGTGAATTCATTTTGCTGCAAGGTGCAAACACCTTAACCATGCCACATCCAAGTCCCAGAACATTTATAGTGGATTTTCCATTTCCAAGATGAAATGATCAGGGCATACAATGCATTACTCAATCGTACTGTTAAACACAATTGTGTGTATTAATTCTATTAGCTTGCATGTTATCTATGCTAATATAGCTACAAAAGGTATATATTTAGTATATTTTTCTGAAGAGTTACTTTAAACTTATCACACAAATTGGCCTAGAAATGTGACCATTTTCTTGAAGCCCTGCCTATACCAGACTGTGATACATGAGCATGCCTGACATCCACTGCTAACTCATAAGTCAAAGTATAGTTCTACAGAGAAGCACAACTGTCATCAGAATATAGTATTTCTCTTCCGTTGCCAGATATTTTTCTTGCAGCTGGGACTTTTTACAGTACCGTATTTCATTCATTGGCATTTATATATATACCTTCACAGCCATATACTCATGCCAAAGGGAGTGGAGCGCCAGGATCTAGGGTAGTACAGTGCCTTTAAAGCTATCAAGAATTTGATTCCTTTGGCAAATTTATGTTTCGCAAGGGAACTAGTACAGAACAGCCTCATCCCTCAACAGAGACCCTCTCTCTAAAAATCCTGGCCGTTCCTTTCTGATCTGCAGAAGGGGTTATCTTACTTACCGAAATTCTCTTTGCAGTTCAGCTAGAGAAATTATTATCCATCACATCCCCTCCTTAAAATTATTTTCAGAACCCCCTGATAGCCAGGCGCCTAGATAAGTGTGTTGGGGGATGGCTGAGCAGCCATGAATCAACAGAGAGCAGTGAAATGAATCTACTCAAGCGCGGTGCTGACTTGAGGGAGATAAATTAGAGGGACGGGTGAACAGTTCTGTGGCATATAGAGTGGCAGTTAGTGGAGAACTGGCCAGAGAGTCAGGCTATCTGGGAGGAGTGTGGTGGTTGGAGCACACTCGGTGCTAGAGCCTTAGGGCCTTGAGATGAAGCACCTACAGCCTGACCAGTGTTACATGCAGCCCACTAACTAGGACTGTTTGGGTACAAAGATTGTTGGGCCCAAGAACATCCCCTCCTCCTGACACCCGTGCCCCCCAAAAAGGACATTGCTAGAAACTATGTAGTCAGACCGTGGAGCACGGGCTTTGTTCCTTAGCCTGCGTAAAAGAGAGCCAAGGAGCAACGGTGTCTAAGAGTGCCTAGCAACCTGAACAAAGAAACCCCTATGTTCACTCCAATTGGCCCTGTCGCTCCCCTGCCACGAAGCACAGTACATATACCTGTTAACCAGGAAGCAATAAGCTGAAGGTGAAAAGGGGACATGAAGACTGTTCATTTAGCAAACTGAGACTGGATGTGTGCCCAGCTCAGTTTAGATAAGGTTATGGAAGGAAGAGTGCAGGGACCAGCCGGCTTCACTTTCATTCAAGAGCTAACAAGCAGAACAGCCACTTACACACCACACACTGAACAGAATGATATAACTGACTTCATGGGCCAGATCCTCAGCTGGTGTATATTGACATAGCTCTACTGTAGTCAGTGCAAACACTGTCAGTCACAGAGTGGTATAACACACTGTATGGGAGTCTCCTTGCAATGAGAATAACCTGAGATACACTATGTCTTTATACACTGCATCCTTTTTTATTATGACTCACTTTCCTGGGAACCTCATGACTGCCCCATTGCTATACTGTAGCCTGCCATGCAAAATTTATAAATCAAAGGAGCAAATTCTGATCTAACCTACATCCTTGCAAGGCTGGAGTAACTCCATTATTATTTACACCAATGTAAATCAAAATCACAGGGCTGTCCCAAGTATTATAACTGCAACATTTAATTAGAGTTATAAAGTAGAATTGGGTGTTTCATTTCCCCATGGATTAGGTGAATGGATGCTCAATGTGGCTCTCCAATTGCAGAGAATACCTGAACTTCATCAGCCTGCATGCACAAGTTTCTGATTGGCAGCTCTTATTTTTATGTGGTCAGTTAAATCCCATCTTCTGTATCCCTTGAAAATTCCACACTTGTCAGCAAATTTTGCCCTGCATTGTCACAGGTTTAAGCATTACAATGCCTGTCAATTTCATTCTATCTGCAGTGTTTGTGACTACTGGTGCAACAGCAATTTCTGCAAGCTGACTGGGCGGTACGGCACAAGCACATGAATCTGAAATGCTTCCTGGAAATGAAAAGCTTTAGGATATGTGAGAGGTCAGATAATGAGACACATAATTCAGTAGTATAACTGGGAGCAATGGTTGACTAGGTGATTCACTGGGATTGCCAACTTCCTACTCGCAGAAAACTGAACACTCTTGCCTGGCTCCCTGCCCAACCCCTCATCTGAGGCCCTGCCCCAGCCCCGCCCCTTCTCCTATGCCCCGCCCCTACTCACTCCATCCTCTCACCCTCTGTTGATCACTCTCCCCACCCTCACTCACTCGATCATTTTCACTGGGCTGGCTCAGGGGGTACAGGAGGGGGTGAGGGCTCCAGCTGGGGGTGTGGACTCTGGGGTGAGGCCAGGGATGAGGCGTTTGGGGTATAGGAGGGGGCTCCAGGCTCAGGGGTGGAGCTGAGGGGTTCGGAGTATGGGAGGGGGCTCTGGGCTGAGGCAGGAGGTTGGGGTGTGGGAGGGGATATGGGCTCTGGGCTGGGGGTGCAGGTTCCAGAGTGGGACCAGAAATTAGGGGTTCAGGATGCCTTGGGGCTTGAGGCTGGGGCAGGGGATTGGGATGCAGGGGGATGAGGGCTCCGGCTGGGGGTGCAAGATATGGTGTGGGGCCAGGGATGAGGGATTTGGGGTGTAGGAAGGTGCGCTGGTCTGGGATCGAGGGGTTCAGAGGGCGGGAGATCAGGGCTGGGGCAGGGGGTTGAGGGTATGCGAGGGGGGTCAGGGGTGCAGGCTCTGGGTGGCACTTACCTCAAGCAGTGCCCAGAAGCAGCGGCATGTCCCCCCTCTAGTTCCTATGCAGAGGTGTGGCCAGGCAGCTCTGCGTGCTTCCCCATCTGCAGGTGCTGCCCACGCAGCTCCCATTGGCCATGGTTCCCAGCCAATGGGAGCTGCAGAGCCAGCGTTTGGGGCAGGGGCAGCATGTGGAGCCCCCTGGCTGCCCCTACTCCTAGGAGCTGAAGGGGGGACATGCTGCTGCTTCCGTGAGCCACGCGGAACCACAGCAAGCAGGGAGCGTGCCTTAGCCCCACTGCACCACCAACTGGACTTTTAATGGCCCGGTTGGCGGTGCTGACTGGAGTCACCAAGGTCCCTTTTCGCCCAGGCGTCTTGGTTGAAAACTGGACACCTGGCAACTCTATGATTCACACCAGAGCATATAATTGAGATTCAAGACAGGGCTATACTACATACCTATATCGGTATAACTACATTGTTCAGGGAGAAATCCACACCCCTGAGTGACGTAGTTATACAGACTTAACCAGGGCTGGCTCTAGGCACCAGTGTTCCAAGGGTGTGCTTGGGGCAGCCCTTTTCAAGGGGTGGCACTCTGCCTTTTTTTTTTTTTCCTTCGGTGGCAGCAAAAAATCTGGAGCCGGCCCTGGCCTTAACCCCCACCCCCCATGTAGAAAGTGTAGTAGAAAAGGAGACTGAAACATCAGCCCTTGTATCAGAGGCCTAGTATGAGGACTGAGGCCTGACTTCTGCTAACTTTGCTTCATATCAACAAAGCTTGATCACTACTTTAGTTCAGGCCTCAGGCCTCACAAGAAAAAAACAGAAAGCACTGTCAGTGGGACAGCTTCTCCCATCAACATAACTACCACCTCTCCGGGAGGTGGATTAATTACACCGACAGGAGAAGCTCTCCTTTCAGAAGCATATTCACCTGAGAGCTACAGCAATGTTAAAACACAGATGCAGTGTTTTAAGTGTAGCCCTGCCCTTAGACAAGGCTTTTGGTTTAAAGAGATTAGGACAAATGGGGTTGTACTATAGATAAGTAATGTGTTCCCCAGTCTATGCTTGTTCTGGCAGTCATATGCCTTTTTCTGTGGAAACAGCTGAAAGTTTTGGCAAACATCATTTAAAGGCACAATGGACCAAATTTACCCCGCGTCTCTCCATGGTAGCCAATGAATTTAGTCTGCTCTCTATTAGATTCCACCACTGCTAGTAGTTTTGTTTTTAACACATTTGTTACTTTGTTCTACCTCCTTGATTTTTTAACTCCATAGAAAAGTACCATGGGCAATGGTAAGTTCCAGCAACAATGCATTTTCACAATCCCAGTCGTTCCTTTCCACTGCTTCCTGCCTTGTGTCTACCTATTCACCGTGCTTACTGCTACTACATGGTTTTAATATAAGATAGCGCTGCTGTAGATGGAATTGTGTCAAATTAAAAAGACTAATAATTTGGCCCTTTAGTCTTTGGAAGGATCTGGAATTTCAATGAGCCTATCTTCTAATGTATTCCAATAATCAATAGTTAGGATGGAGAAGAAGTCAAAAGGTTAGGCTGAGAAATCTCTACAGAGTTCTTCATACCTTTACAGAGATCATTATTCTACAAGCCCTTAACTATAATTACGATAACGGATTGGAGTTAAGGCTTGCATAAAATATTTATTCTGTTTTTGAGCCAAGCTTATTAGTGCCAATGTATTATTAACCTTTCTTCTGTACCAGTGTCTTTTTTAATTTATGTTTTTGGTCAGTTAATTATTATTGGTCTTCTGATCATACCATTATCATTAGAAAAGGTAGGTTCTACGTTCTATAGAGTGAAAAATTTGGTAGAAATATATTTTGACAAATTCTGGCCCAAGGAAATCCTGTCTAGCCTTTGAGAGTGCTGAATGTACTCAGCTGCCCATTTTCCTGGTGGTTTAAAACAGGACTCCCAGGGCTGCCATAATGCAGACTGCATTCTCCACTGATCCTACATTCAATTAAGGTATTGTACCCATCCTGGGTAGATTCAGATCTGGGAGTTTAAACAAAATTAAACTCCCAAACTCCCTTTAAACAAAATTAAAGGAATTTTTATATTTAAATATTATTCTGTAGGAAAATGATTATTTTGACAATCAAAAATGGAGAAAAAAATTCATAGGTTTTAAGGGACATTATGATCCTATAGCGGGTCTGATCTGCGTAACACAGACCAGGGATTTTTGCCCAGTAATCCCTACATCAAGCCCACAACTTCTTAACTCTGGTTAAGCAAGATCATATCTTTTAGAAAGCCATCCAGTCTTGTTTTAAAGTCTTCAAGTGATGGAGAACCTACATCCCTTAGTAAAGTTTTCCATGGTTAATTACGATCACTATAAAAAATTGCACCATATTTCTAGTCAAAACATCAGCTTCAGCTTCCGGGTTTTGTTATTCCCTTCCCTGCTAAATTAAGAGCCCCTTACTGTCAGAAACCATAGCAGCAGCAATAGAAAGTCCTCCAAAGTATCCCAGCGGTGACCAAGACAACAAAAAGCACTGTTTAGTTAGCAGGCAGGGATATATTTGCAAGAGCTCAGCACCCATGTATGATTTTTGTTAAAAAAAAAAAGTGTCAGACTGTGTTGCCCTTACTTATGCTCAGTAAGAAATCCTCTTGATTTTGATCAATTCCTCCAAATTAGCATTAAAATATGTGTGTAGAAGAACAGTACATGGATTTGGTTAATCACATATCCCTTTTTTTTTAGACACAGGATATAAAACTGAATGGGTAGGTACCATGATATAGCATATTGCCCATATATTATCAAGAAACATAGCATGCAGATTCTAGAAGCTGTCTTGTTGAAAATAAAAGGCACATAATCATCTTAATTTGAGAGCAAAAGCAGATCCCCCGACTCCACCAGCAAATGAACTGAAGGGCTTAATACTGCCTACAGGGTTCAATGATCCCTTCCATAGAGTGAAAAGTGAGGCTATGTCTACACTAGAGACCTTACTGCGGCACTGTAAGAGCTCTTGTGTAGCTGCCCTATACCGACAGGAGCGAGCTCTCCCATTGACATAATTAAACCACCCCCAACAAGTGGTGGTCACTCTGCTGGTGGGAGAAGCTCCCCTGCTGACATAGGGCTGTGAACACCACCACTTATGCTGCGGAAACTTATGTCACTGAGGTGAGTGTTTTTTCACACCCCTTATTGACATAAGTTTTGCCAACATAAGTGGTAGGGTAGATGTGGCCTAAGTCAGGCTGTGTGTGGTTGTGTGGGCCTCTTCAAAACTTCTAGTCTGCATGGTAACCCCACGGTTTAAGATCAAAGAGATGGAAATACCTGTGCCTACATGTTCTGCAATGCCCACTGGTTTTGATTGTCTCCGTTTTAAAATTGTCACAAGTTGAACTCTCAAAGAAAGGAGGCACAGAGACGTAAAGGCCATTTTTGAAAATCAGCCCTTAGTGTTTACAATGTATTTTGCAGTGTTGTAGCTATGTTGAACACAGGATATTCGAGACGCAAGGTGGGTGAGGTCATATCTTTTATTGGACCAACTTCTGTCGGTGAAAGAGACACATTTTCGAGCTTACATAGAGCTCAACTTCAGGTCTGGGAAATGTACTCAGAATATCACAGCTAAATACTCGGTGGAACAGATTGTTTAGCATAAGTAATTCACACATATTTCAAGGGACCATTCAAGTGAAGTGGTCAGTTAGCACCTCTGCAGTCATGGGGTGGGGGGAGGAAACAAAAGATGGGGTGGGAGGATAGTGGATTATAGATTGTTATAATAAACCATAAATCCAATGTCTCTATTCAGGCTCTATTCAGATTTTTTGTGTTGAGCAAAGGTCTGAGTTTAAGCTCCCAGGCTCATCTTTAGAAGGTGTTGTGCAGGTTTCCTTTGTGCATGAGCACTGAAAGGTCAGATATGGAGTGATCACTTTGTGAAACGTGTTCGCCCCTAGGCTATAGGGTGTTTTTGTTTTTTATCATTTTTCTGTGTGAGTTCATTAGACAGCTTAGTAATTGTCTTGCTTCACCCACCCAGTTGTGAATGCCCCAATAACAACCGTGTGGGTGAAGTGAGACAATAGTGTGTACTTACATAGTATAATATATTTTCAAAGCACTTTTCAAACATTAATTAGCTAAACCTGATGACACCCATGTAAGGTACACAAGTATTATTGATATGTTACAGAGGGGGAAAGACACTGACATCACTAACTTGCCCAAAGTCATGGAGCAGAGGTCAATGGCAGAGCCAGGATTATTCTGACCTCAGGAGTCTTAAACACGTGATCCAGTCCACTGATCACATAGGCAAACACCGAAATGACATTATAATAAAGATGATCTCACACTACAGAATAATCAAATACCACCAACGTAACTATTATTATTACTGGTTGTGTTACACTTGTACCTAGAAACTGGGATCAGCGTCTAAACTTTTTGGAGCTTCTACAAAATAAAATCAAACGGAACCTTTGGAGTTCCAGCCCATCACTTACTGTGAGGTATTTTGTTACCACTGCATCCAGAGGAGATTAAGGCTGGACATTTGTAGCAGACAGAGCCTTTGCAAGACAAGCTAACCTGCTTGGCAAACACTTACTGCCCAAGCTAGACAGCCCCATATCTACAACATAAAACAAACAGGATTTTTTTGTATTGATATTGGAAGCAAGGTAAAGAGTTACACCGCTGTGTGAGGCAGATCCTCTTCCCTGTGCACAGGCTGACTACAGGAGGTTTGTACCAGGATGTTCTATGATAGACTGAGTGTCAGTACAACATCTGCCTCAATAGTACTACACTGGGGTTGGCTGGTGGATCTGCTAGCTCACCCTGCCTCTAAAATAATTGTTTTGCTAAAACAGAAGGAGCCCCTTGAAAATTGTTTCAACATTTTCTTCCTGTTCACTGTGTTCTACATGCTCTAGTTCTAGCTGTAGGCTAGAATTATTTATACCACACTATAAATATCCACCATTTTTTACAAATACTTGGAGATGAAGTTCCTGCTGCATCTAACAGACATATTGTGTGTGGTACACCAGGTAAGTTCAAACAAAAATACATGGCAGATGCATAAACTAACTTGAAAGCCTTAAACATTACAGCTAAGAAATTTAGGGGCAAAATACCAGGTAGTTTCCCCTCAGCCCAAAGTCTGTACGTAGGACTGTGGAATGTGGGTTTGGACCAATGGCTAGTTTATTACTAAGGAGATTGCAAAAAATTAAGATGTATAAGAGCTGGAGTGGATCAAAACCAGAAAGAGACCAGATTTGTTTTGTATTCATTTGAAAAAATTGTTGTTATTAAACACATGGGCTGTTATTTCACCACTAGATGGTGCTGCAGGGTCACTTTCATGTTGGTCCTGTCATGCTTGGCAACAAAGATTGACTCTTACAGACTCTTACTCAGTTTTGCCTAATTTATCATTAGTGTTGCAATAAGCTGTTTTCTTCTTTCCAACCTTCTGTGGAATTCCCCGAGGCACTGACAGAAGTCTTTTTTTGAAGGGTCCCACTTCTCTACTGGACTTCTCATCCCATATGAAATATAGCTTAGTCGACTGTTAAAATGTAATTCATTGATGGGAGAATATATTCCAGGCACAGATCCTTTCCACCTAGAAGGGATAAGGACTCAGCTTTCATGTTTCTCATTAACCTTCCTGTATAGGCTGAAAAAGTGCTCATATTGAACATAGAGAAACACGTATTCTGCAAACCAGTAATGTCTGATTATGTCCGTAGTTTCAAATAGTTACCTTCGGGAAAAGCTGGTAGATCTTCCTCATGCCCCTCAGTGAACACTCTGGCAGTTGTTTCTCTGAGCTCAGCCTTGTCTATGAGAATAAAGGGGAAATACATTCAGAAATAGTGTCTTTTCCTCACTTTCCCCCCTAGATTCTAGTGGCAAGATCTGCCAACATATATGCACTTTCCTGCTCTGATTTATGCTGAATATTATCCACTGGAATTATCTTGTGAACACAGTGTTGCCCATTCTTGCAAAAGTGTCAGATGAGAACTGGTTCCAGGATCAGAGCCAAAAGGAGTTAATGTTCGGATTTTTGTTGTTGTTGCTGTTTTAGTGTGTGTCTGTGTATGCCTGCCAGTGTGTGTCTGTAGACTGATATTGATATATATGGTATTCAAAGAAATATAAATGAAAAGGCAGGTTTATTTTACCACAGGTATCTACCACCCACAGCCTACTATCCCCTCCAAGAATGCTGGCTGCTTTACAGTTCCAGAAGCTATATGCTATTGTTAACCTTCAATGTTTTATTTATTTTGACTTATACAACAATACAAAGTTGACATCCAAAAATGCTAGGCTCTCTGCCTTTTCTTCTATCCATACACAATTTATAAAGCCACTTAACAGAGCTGCACCTCCTAAAAGGTGCAGCTGTCATCAAATCAAATGGAAAACTAATACCTTATTGCATATCAGAACTTGCCCCTCATGCCTTCATCGTCCCTGCAAGCCTCCAGAAGAACTCAGATGAGCCTTGCACTGAGCCATGACAGTCAGCAGATTTGGGCTATGTCAGGCTCGTGGAGGGGAGTCCAGAATCAGTGGTCCCTCCTAGGTAGTGCCCTTTCAGCAGTCTCTTCCTTCTTATATCAAGAGGACTCCAGGTTGACCATCTCCACTGACCACCGCTGGGGCAGAATGGCTATGGGAAAGAGGCAGTGTCTCAGACAGGCAAGTCCCAACCTATTTCAGGCTTTAGAGGTTAGAACCAAGATCTTAAATTCTACTCAGACAGTAAGGCTAATTAACACTCTTCTGGGTAACAGGACTAGCACGTATTTCTTGTCTTAATTTCAGTGACTGTGTAATACAACATTTTTATTGAACATATTTTCCTTTGTAGTAATATGGGTAATTATTGATTCCAATATTCCCATCTCTCTCTCCCTATCTCCCACCTTTGCTGTCCCACGTGACCATTATGTGAGATCATTGTTGCTACCACTGTTATATAATTTCCCCTACCCTCTTAGATGGATCTTACCTATGGCTCAGCCCTCTCCTATAGATCGCTTTATCCCCAGAAGTTGCAGACTGGCTGTAGTGTTTGTGGAGAATCCATTCCATGATCTATGCTAATCCTTTAGCGTACCGAGTAGAGCAGCCGGTTAGGCCACCTTAGTCCATTCCAAGTGTTGGGTTTGACTAAAGTGCTGTCAGCTACAAATGGAGAGGCCGCATACTATGTTCTGCGAGCTGCAGGATTGAACCAATGGGTCTGTGCAATCTTACTTTAAAACTACATACAATATCTGTGTGATTCATTCCAGAAGCTCCTAATTGGTTAAGACACAACACTGGTGATGAGGACCAACAAGAACCAGAAAATGAAACATACAAAAAAAAGTTGACGACAAAAAAAAAAGCTTTTTCTGGCTGCTGACATTTTGATACAATGTTGCCCATAGAAACAATAGTCCCTCTACCTGCAATTGCAGAAGCGCTCTCCTGCCATGCTGTAATCAGCACTTTGCAGCGATTGTGCCTAGCTCTGTCAGACCAGAATCCTGGTGGCAGCCATTTTGTATGTGGCACATCCTCCGGATTGCATCAGAAAGCCTGACGGCATGTCTGTCTTAAGTTTAAAAAAAACGCAGCTGTGTACACAGAAAGCTGAAGATCAAGGTTTTTGTGACAACACATCGATCAAGGCTTACCTCATCTCCCACAGCCACTTTGCTATAACACAGTCTTAACTACAAAAAAAAATTGTTCCCGAGTTCCCTGAGTTTCGTGTCCATGATTCTTAATCCTCTCTGGAACTCAGATGGGAACACTGGCTTGAAAGATTAGAAAATCTATTTCTTGCAATGAAGGAAGGTGGGTACCACAAAACGTGCTATGCACCTACACTTTGCAGGAAGTGAGGTGCACCATATTTTTAAAACATTGCCCAACATTGGGATAGTAAAGACTCTGAGAAAGCTAAAACAACACGCACGCGGCACTTTAAACAACATAAAAACATTGCCTATGAACAATATACATTCCAGCAAGCACGGCAGTCAGAAGCAGAAAGCCTGGATGAATCTCATGCCTGCCTACATCGCCTTGTGAATACATGTGCATTCACAATTGTGGATCACAGGTTAAGAGGGCAGATCAAGTATGCACGTATGTTTGTGAGCTAAGCTGAGAAGACAAATTTGCCGAGCCTCCCCCCCCAATGACTCTCAGCAGAATACTGGACACTATTCACGTGAACCATATACGCTCGGAACCATATGCTCAAGAAACAGAGCAAGGAAACCTGGCAACACGTTCAGAGACAGCACATGCAATCTGCACTAAGAACTCAATCAGAGATTGAATGCACTGGTCTCAAGATAGTAATCAACCCGAGACAATTCAGGCTTCAACTACAATGATGACAAATGTAAAATGTTACAAGTGTGGCGGCTCACAAGGTGATTGCCCAGCAAAAAAAGGGTTCTCTGCTGTAGCTGTGGAAGAGGAAACCACTATGCAAACATCTGTAGCTCTATGGTATCCCCACAGGTCAAGACAAATTTCCAAAAAGACGTCAAGATCAAGTGAATGTGCTTCAAGCTGCCGCCTCAGGAGCTGACAGCGCTTATGTCTTCACAGTGTTCCCTGAAAGAACATAAAAATGCATTTGTTTAAAGAAATGCTTATCAGTGATGTAGTCATGTCATATTTTGATTCCAGGAAGAGAACTGAACTTTTAGATACCAGCCCTTTTGGATTAGGAGCAGTCCTCAGACAGGTTGACCAATGTGGTGACATTTACACCATTGCTTTTTCACCCACTAAATAACAATACTCTCAGACAGAAAGCGATGCTCTTGCTGTAGCATGGGGATGTTCCCATTTTCATTCATACATGTATGGACGTCATTTCATGATTCTGACTGATCACAAACCTCTTGAACCAATGTCCAATAATCCCTTCTTTTGCCCACCAGCTCTCACTGGGTGATGGATGCTCAAACTATCAGGTTTTGACAATCACTTAGGACACAGCACTGGCTCCCTCTCTCTGGACAGCCTCTCCTTCACTCAGCCCCCCCTGCTTGACCATCAGAGTCCCCTTTTGAGCACATTCTCCATTTGGAGCATGCTCAACAGCAGCTGAAAGATGGGACCCTCCTGGGCCAGTATGGCTCCTTCACGCCCTTAGTCTCTGTACAAGGTCTGTAAAACCCCCATCACAGTATCCCAAATATAATGGTATCTTATATAAATAACACCATCGACCCAATTCAGAATACAGCCCCGTATGTTTCAGTGCTCTTTAAAGTTGTCAAACAGACATGAAGTCTAGAGAGTGAAGCGCTCTGTTTAACTAGAGAACACGTGCACAATGGGCACTGGCAATGAAAGCATCTCCACAGTGCATCTCCTCCTTGGGGGAGGCTAGCCACACAGCCCCACCCCTTCCGCCCAAGGCCCTGCCCCCCAGCCACTGGAGCCCTGAGTCCCCATCCCTCCCTGCGGCCAGAGAAGCCCCAGCCACCCGCAGCACTGGGCTGCCAGGCCGCCCCCAACGCCAGGCTGCCAGCTGGCCTCAGCACTGCCCCCCCCCCCCCAGGACCGGGCTGCCCCCAGCATCGGGCCACCAGCTGCCCTGGCCTGGTGGCCTCTGGCTGGCAGAAACACTGAGCTCTCAGTCCCGCTGTCTTGAGCACTGGCTTGGGGGAGAGGGTGGAGCATGGGCGGGGCCAGGGCTTGGTTTAGGGAAGGCATAGCCTCTCCATGACTATTATACACACTGCCCATGCCACAGTGCCTCACCCATATGACACAGCTGGGACCCAGAGGGACCCCACTATGAGCATGAGAGGGTAGTACAAGCCTGCTCAGTCCTTTGGCCAGGTCCTCAGCTGTTCATAAATCAGCATAGTTCCATTGGTCCTCTAATAGGGTGACCAGACACCCTGACATTATCGGGACCATCTCAAGATTAGGGACCTTTTCTTAAATAGGCAACCTACTACAACCCAACCTGGTTTTTCACACTTGTTATCTGGTCACCCTATCTTCTAATGAGATTGTGATGTTGCTAATTAGTGCCAATTGTGAGGTGCACATCTGCCCGCTAGATTAGGATTTACCAACTCCTTTTACAGAGGCCTCCAAACAGACAGCATTTGGCAAAACATTGCAGTCCCTACTGGACTGGGCTGGTTTTGAACTGGCAAAGTGAGAGACTGTATAACCCATTACCAAGATGGCTTCCTCATCCCCCACCCCAAATCATACAGCTTGCAAAGCCAGCCAGTTTGCAGAATTTAAAATTGTTTCGAAATAACTTAATGCTGGATTTACACTTTCAGAATATTTTTAATATTCTTTATATTTTCATTAAATAATAAAGGTGTGGCTATGCACCCCTAAATAAATGAATATGTTTTCAATATTGTCTAGACCCTATCAGCTATATGGGGAAAATTAAAATTCAGATTTTGTTACCGACTCCTTGGTTATTTGGAGTTATGAAGTTGTTATCAGGCCTTTAATTATTTTTCAGTTTCTACCTAATTTTCCACACTCATTGCTTTACTGATGCTAAGATCTGCCACTGTAATAGAAAAGGCCCCAGGTCTCTTACGATGCCGTGGATTGGAAGTGACAATGTTAATAAAACGTACTAGTCTCTCGTGCCACTAACAGCTATCAATATACTTCTCATCTACAGCTGACATGCCATTTAATCATTTACTTTTGGTTCCAATAAACACATCTATTTAAATGGAGTAAATAGGATATTAGGCTCTTGTTATTATGCATACACTGAAAGACTGGCTATTTTAATATCATAAAGAAATGGGTTCATTTGCCAAACCTCTTCAAGTGTGGACTACAAATTTGAGACATCAAAACTATATTAAATTTATTTTGTTCATGTTGATGTACTTTGAGCCCAGCCCTTCATTCCATGTGCAAAGCCCCCATTAGTACTCTGGGGATATATCTGTGTGGTGTGAATCCATAGTTGGATAGAATGCAAGGTCCTTTGTGTGATAAGGATTGCCTACAGATATAGACCCAGAGCCACAAATGTATTTAGGCACCTAACTCCCATCCATTACTACCCAATCTATGTAGCTTATCAAAAAAGGATGCCTTGATCACAGTTTAGAACTGCCTATATGGGGAACAAATACTTGACAATGGGCTCTTCAATCTAACAGACAATGGTATAACAAGATTCGGTGGCTGGAAGTTGAAGCTAGATTAATTCAGACTGGAAATAAGGAATACATTTTTAACAGTGAGGATAATAAACCATTGGAACTGTTTACCAAGGGTCATGAAAGATTTACCATCACTGGCCATTTTTAAAGCAAGATTGGATTATTTTTAACAAAGATAAACTCTAGTCCAAAAAGAATTGTTTAGGGGATGTTCTATGGCCCGTGTTATACTGGAGGTCAGACTAGATGATCACAGTAGTCCCTTCTGACCTTTGAATCTGTGAATTCCAGGGCAGGACACAAGTATGATGGGACTGAGGCTGACAGTATTGGAGTACAGTTCACGCTGCTGTTTACCACCACGGGATTAGTCTTTGGGACTATTCTAGCCGGCATAATAAGCTAGAGCAGCCCTGTAGCTGCACCCACAGGTCAGGGGAGGCATAAAAGTGGCCTTGTCATGTTCTCCCTGGCTCGTCCTGCCACCCCCCAAGATGAGTATTAGCGTGGCATAGGTGGAGATTGTACCCATTGTATCCCACGTACCAGTGTTGTTTAATAGATGTCTGAAGCAGGCCTTCGCACATGGATTGTCAGGTATCACTTAATTAGGTCTCTTCTTCAGAAAAGGCTCCTCTATGGAGACAAAACAAGCCCCTCATTCTCTCCTTAATCAGAATTCAGATCAAGTGAAAACATGTCTTAGGGGGCCATATACCCACCTTGAGACACAAAATCCCATTAAGGTTATGTGAGTCAAGGGCTCCAGATGGCACATACTGGTTTTAGCTTTTCATGACTTGCTCATTGCTGATGTTACTCAAACTATTCTTTTTTATTAAACTTGGAAAAATATTTAGCAGAAGACCTGCTTAAACTACCTGCACTGCCATAAGCCCTAAGTAATTAGAGAGCCCTGGCATTTCATTAGTACAGTTCCTCTAGCAATTCACACATCAGACAAAGCTCAACATCAAGCAGTCATAGCCAGGGCCAAGGGTCAGTTGCTTGCGGATCAATGGCAGGATGTGGCATGCAGTATGGTCACGCTTTGCTACGGAATACTTCCTCGTCATGGTCTTTAGCATGTGTTGGTGCATATATGCGAATGACAAGCAGCACTAGGCCAATGAAACAAGAGAGATTTCTTTGATTACTAATGGTGTAATTACAGGGGGTGAAATCCTGGCTCCAGCCAAAATCAGTGGGAATTTTGCCATTGATTTGAACAGAGCCAAGATTTCAGTCAGGGAGTTTAGGAATGCAGCATTGTATAGTTGTTACAATAAAAGGCAATGCCATTTTTATTATAATGAACTGAGTGTTACCAACAGAGATTGTGTCATGCCACTGAACTGCCCTCTCCTGTCCTAAAATGACTGAGCGCTAGCAGCAGTGGCAGTGGCCCCTGCCCCATGCTGTTGCAATCCTCTGTTTACTGTGTCAAAGCTACAGAAGCCTGTCACTTCAGCTAAGGGCTGCTTGCCTTGCAGGTGCTGAATTGCATGGAAGCAGGTGCACACACACACACACACACACACACACACACACACTCACTCGGTAGAGTTGTTTGTAAACATCACGTTGACTTTCTCACAGGGGAGGTGCAGAACTTGGCAGGAAGATTGAACCACTTCCCAGTGGGGTGGGGGTGTCAGGCTCTGAAAGGCCACCCACTGCGGTCAAAATCCTGGGATGGCATTATTAGGGTAATTGGGGCTGAAAGATCATGCCCACTGGTCTAGAGGGAAGGCAGCAGCAGAAGGGGATCCTCTGGGAGCTGGAAGGGGGTAATATTGCTTAACGCTGACAGAGCTCTTTTTCTCTCCTAAGTGTTTTTAAATGAGTAAATAATCTCTGTACTGCGGGAAGTTGAGTGGTAGAAGCATAATAATGGTACTGCCTGTTTTACAGATGGGGAAAAGAGGTCAAGAGACTTATCCAAGGCTACAGAGTGAGTATTAGAGTACAGAGCCAGGATTAGAACTCTGGTCAGTGGAGAGGGCTAGGTCCCAACAGGGCTCAGGAGGCTAGGTCACAGTAAGAACTGGAGGGACCTAAAGTGGGGAGCTTTGGGAGAAAAAGCAGCAGTGGGGATGTACAGAAATGTTGGAAGGCTCCTATGCAATGGCACCAATTTGTGTGTGTGTGTGGGGGGGTTGGACAAATCCCCCCCCCCAGGTTTTTGCTCAAAGTTGCAGAGTCCACAGAGCCAGAGGCACCATGGCCCAACCATTTTTAAGCAGAGGTGGCATACTAAGCTAGAATAGCACAATCTCTGGCACAATCTGGAGCATTGCTCTGGCTATGTGGGTACAATGCCACTAAAATTTGACCAGCCACCCCTCTGTACAGAGGAATGGGGCAGCCAAATTTTAGTGAGTGGTGCTGCGATTTGGTACAGGGGAGAACTCAACTCCGGGAGGCACCGGCTCATGTACTGTGTGGGTAAGAGAGAGGGGAGACTCCTTGGCTGAGGGAGACCTGGTGTCCCTCTTGGTGGGGAAAAGGGCAAGATGAACAGGGACTGGAACAGGGTCCCTGTTAGGGGAGCAGGGACCAGAATTTGCCCTCCACCCCAATAAATATTTGAACTGGCACCACTAGAGAGTTGCAGGTGCTGCATGCCTCTCAGAATTTGGCCTCATGCTTGCAGCCACCATCTCTGAAAGAAGAGACATGAAGTAATATTAAAATACAGAGAATAGAAATGATGAAGGGCACACAGCAAACAGAAGAAGAACACAGCCTGCTCTGCTGTTGCTCCAGGGATGCAGTCATAGCAAACACTACCAAAAGCAAGTTTCAGAGTAGCAGCCGTGTTAGTCTATATCCGCAAAAAGAACAGGAGTACTTGTGGCACCTTAGAGACTAACAAATTTATTTGAGCATAAGCTTTCGTGGGCTACAGCCCACTTCTTCGGATGCATGGAACGGAACATATAGAGAGGAGATATATATACACATACAGAGAGCATGAAAAGGTGGGAGTTGTCTTACCAACTCTGAGAGGCCAATTAAGTAAGAAAAAAACTTTTGAAGTGATAATCAAGATAGCCCAGTACAGACAGTTTCATAAGAAGTGTGAGAATACTTACAAGGGGAGCTAGATTCAATGTTTGTAATGGCTCAGCCATTCCCAGTCCCTATTCAAACCTAAGTTGATTGTATCTAGTTTGCATATCAATTCCAGCTCAGCAGTTTCTCATTGGAGTCTGTTCTTGACGCTTTTCTGTTGCAAAATTGCCACCCGCAGATCTATCATTGAATGACCAGACAGGTTGAAGTGTTCTCCCACTGGTTTTTGAGTGTTATGATTGCTGATGTCAGATTTGTGTCCATTAATTCTTTTGCGTAGAGACTGTCCAGTTTGGCAAATGTACATGTACATTGTACCAATGTGATATATGCCATCATGTGCCAGCAATGCCCCTCTGCTTATTCCTGCTTATTCCTTTGTTTCAATAAAGCTGAGAAAGGACCTTACATTCTGGCTAAGTCACGGTGACTTCAGCCTGCCACCACTTATAAAGGTGAAGGAGTAAAATAGCTCTGCCACTGCATCGTCATGACTTGGGGCTATCAACGTCCCATAGAACTACCAAGGGAAGTGCTGGATTCTCCATCACTTGGGATCTTCAGATCAAAACGGGATACCGCTCTGGAAGATATGATTTAGCCCGGCACAAGTTATTGGGCTCAGTATAGGGATAAATGAGTGAAAGATGATGGCCTGTGACATACAGGTGGTCAGATGAGATGAACTCTATGCCGTTAAGTTCTATGGAGACCCAGTGCACCATTCACAGACATTTTGCTGAGGCCACACAAGTGGTGATATATAGGGAAGAAGGCCTTGGCTACATCATCTCACCCTCTGCATACGTATGCTACAAAAGCACACTGAAGCAGAGGATAGTCATGCTTTGGGACCTTTAAGGGACATCCTCATGACGTGAATTATCCTGGAAGTTGGTGTTACAGCATATAGAGGTCAGCATTAAAGAGTTAGCAAGTGCTGAGTGATACGCCATAGTTACCACAAAATTTTCTATTCCAAGTACAGGAGAAAACTGTGATAGCTCAGATCTGACTGAATGGCACCCCTTAGAAAGCCCTGACATTTTACTGGTATCCACTGTCCTTGTGCATCTGTTGTTCTGCTGATAGAATGTTCTTTACATTGCATAATCAAACTCTCGCTTTGTCAAAATTAAAGAATACATACTTTTGGTAATGATACTGCCCTTTAAACACCACCTGAATTTCTACCCTGCAGTTCCATTTACAAATATAGTCCATATGTCTGAGTCCTATATCTTTGCTATTATTAATAGGGATGACCTATGGCTAGGAAGTGAAGTTTGCTAATTAATTGTACTTAAAGCCAGTGTATATTTTATACATTTCCCCTTTCTGCACACCGACTTGCTATCACAGTTTTAGTTTCAAGTCTCTCTCACACCTAAAGGGAATGTGGTATTAGAAAGCCTTTTACATGTCTACTGCGATAAGGCTGACAAGATGACTCAAGACCAGCTTGTGGAGAAACAGCCATGCCATGCATATATGAATGATTACTGCCTGAGCCAGAACTAACTGCAGAAAATTGAACTTATTGCTAGACAAATTGAGTCCGCTAAGGCGGAGGCTAAAATAATTGCTTAGGAGAGTATAGGCCCTGTCCAGCAGCTAATTCATTACTTGTGTAATCTCTAACCCAGCACAGAAGCAGCTGACAAGATGGTGGCAAATAGGTACAATTCATACACTTAGGATGCACTATTTCAGGATCCATTGGATCAGAAAAGATCTCCTGCCATTGTTCATATAGCCAAGGACACAAAATAGCCTTGCAAATGATTACAATTGTCATTACTATAGAAAATACAAGGCGTTTCACTACAGCTCCCACTCCCAAAATCAGCCAAGTGAATTATCTGTTCCTGTCCTAAGGGTATTTCACCTCATCCTGTCCATAAACTGTTTTGTCACATTGAGATTTGCAACCTGTAGGTGGCTGCCACAGGACAATCACCTCGCTAGTTTTTGATGGCGAAGAGGGGAAATCTTGTCTTTGTAGTGGAAACAAGCTAGCAGAGAGTTCCAAAATCTCCTTCTTTGTGCCGAAGCTCGTCAGCCACTGTTGCTCATTTCAAGTCTCCAGAAAAACTTATATTCATTAGTCGGTGTTTGTGGTCCAGACTCCACCACATGCCCTCCATCTACCCATGCAGCACACAGCCATAGTCTCAGCCAGTGGTGAGGACTTGACCATTGCCTGATGAGCTCTGTGAGCTGCTTGCTTTGGGCTCTGGCTTGCTGCAGGTATGTTGTACATTCTTTACCCCCTTGGCATCACCAGATACCTGCCAATGGCTTTTCAAAAGTTCCAGCAGAAACCTTTCTTGCTGAGTAAGTAGCATAAAATATTTGGGAATGGTACTATTTGACTTACCGCGTTCCCTGAGGGAATGATGGGAGCTTCCCAGGGGATTAGGGTACTTTGACTGCTCCCTCTATTTTCCTGGGTCACATTATGTATCTTGTAAGACATTTCAAATTAGCCCAGAAACTACTGCTTCCGAGACGTGTGCTGGGATTGTGAAATATGTGCAAGAGCAATGCAATGCAATGGTGCAGACCAGTGTGAGGGTGGAGGTGAGGCAAAACTGCAACAGTTCATAATCCCAGATAGCACAGCTAGTGTGGATGCACTACATTGCTGATGCCAATACCCATATGAGCCCACTGGCTCAGTTGGCACTAGTGCAGTTCCCTGCTGCAGACATGACTTTCGAGCACATCCTCAGTCCACTGAACCAAGGCTTGCCCCTTGTTCAGCTGTGTCATTTTCCCTGTATCTACTTAAGAACATAAGAATGGCCCTACTGGGTCAGACCAAGGGTCCATCCAGCCCAGTATCCTGTCTTCCAACAGTGGCCAGTGCCAGGTGCCCCAGAGGGAATGAACAGAACAGGTAATCATTAAGTGATCCGCCCCATGGCTCATTCCCAGCTTTTGGCAAACAGAGGCTAGGGACACCATTCCTACCCATCCTGGCTAATAGCCATTGATGGACCTATCCTCCATGAATTTATCTAGTTCTTTTTTGAACCCTGTTATGGTCTTGTCCTTCACGACATTCTCTGGCAAGGAGTTCCACAGGTTGACTGTGCGTTGTGTGAAGAAATACTTCCTTTTATTTGTTTTAAACCTTACATGCAATGCTCTCAGTGTGTGCAGGTTACCAACCTAAACTGCACTGGGTGACTTGCTGGAAGAAGTCTTTAGGCTTTGCTGATTTAAAGGCAAACTGCAAAGCAGAAAAAGGAAGTAAAGCATTCAGGCGACAGATAGAAACATATTTACATATATATAGTGTTTGTGCCTTTCATTTACTCTTTGTGGCTCTTTGGAGGACTGGCTAAGAAGAATGGGACATTAGAATCATCACAGTCCAATTCCTGAGCTGCAGCTTTGCTAGCACTGCGGGAGACAGTGCTGATGCTTTGACAGAAAAGTGCTTTTAGCCCAACTGTTTACAGAGAAAAGTTTGAGCTGAAAAGATTTCTAACAACAAAAAACAAACAAGCAAACCACCATCAACTAAAAACAAAACAAAAAGCAACAAAAATAAAAGCAGAATCAAAGCCTCAGCAACCCCAGCCCTCCCAGATGACAACCAGAGACACTTGTTATGTACCTGCAGATTCTAGATGGTGAATATGAACACCCCTGTTTTGGGAATGAATCTTCTTGCTGATGTGAACATGTAAATTTTTAAAGCACGTGCAGGCGGGGGGGGGGGGGGGAGAGAAGGGTCCCACACCTGCACAGGCTGACCTCCCTTTAACCCCAGTCTCCACTGTGACATATTGTACTGAGTCTAACATAGGGCTGTGTGCAATTGTATTTGTGCATACAACTGTAATGGGATGTTGTTTTTCCACAATACTTGAATCAGCTGTTTGTATGTGCGAAGTTGTGTCCCAGGAGTCACAAAAACCTGTGTGTGCTAAAAAGGCAAAACACAGCTCACCACTGTGGAATGTACAAAGTGTAATTTGACAAAGACCAGTAGCAGCGAATGGTGCAAAGAGATACACCTCAATACCAGGAATTCAGAATTCCCGTGCAGATCTTCTGTTGGCATTTGTAAACCCACATTTTAAAATATAAACAAAGGCAATTCAGACTTTAGAGTGTGGAAGAGAGAGGCCCTTCTACATCCCACATAGGAAAATATGGCATAGTATACACCTTGAACCTTTATATAACAACAGACCCACTCCTATAGGGTGACATCCTGGCCCATTGCAGGCAATAGCAAAACTCCTTTTGACTTTGATGGGGGTATGATAGTTGTCTTGACAAACTGGAATATGATGCTTTCTTACTAGGTCTGGGTATGCCCCTGACACTCTACTTTAGCAGTGGAACATCTGCATAACTCAGACATTTTATGAGTTGAGATATTACATCTGCATATGAATTGCTGCTTGTTCCGCTATATCCATGTTGGTTTTGCCACGACATGCTGTTTTAATACTAGAAAGTGTTATTTTGGATACCATTTATACAGTACTTACATTCTTTACGAGCACCAAAATCACAGAGTTATTGTAGAATTATTTTATTTATGCTAAATGAAATCTATATTTTGTGGAGGGAGCGATACCATTAATAGGGAAGTGAGCTCTCTTGGGTGCCAGAGCATATTTAAGTGTAGCTGCTAGAGACTATCTGAAGCTGTAAAGCTTTGCGCCACATCCACACTCAGGACTGTTTGTATGTAGAGTCCTGGCTACAGAGACAGAACTGAGCCAAAAAAATCAGTATAGGATACTGAGCTGAACTTGAATTTCCCCAAAATTTGGGAAAGAGGAAGCAGTTCTGGTCCAGGCTCATCTTTACCACCTATTACCAATGTGATTGTTTGGCGTACATTCCTTAGCGGTTTGGGGAATATTTATTTAATTTATTTCAGTTTATAAAATCCACTAATCAAAATAATCTCTAGTAGATTTACGCTGCATGCTCCATGCTAATTATGTAGTGCAAATAATTAGTCTTTTCATGCTAAACTAACAAGTGGCAATCCTGCTGTCCATTGGGTCTAAACACATGTATATTCATGTATATTTCAGACACAATTAGTGTTCTATTCACTGACAAATATGCCAACACAAAAAAAGCATCCATAAAGCTGGTATGTTTGACCAAAAAAAGGTTACTGTGGTTTGACTTGTGTCATATTAACAAAACAATTTTACCTTCAGTGGATTTTTATGCTGTCAGATGCTTATACAAACAAATGGAACTTGAGTTCATGGAATAAACCCTTCAACCACAAAAAACTTAAATACACAAGAGGCATCAATACAATCTGCTTAAAACTAAAAAAAAATGACCAGAGCTCCCTTCATTATAGATTTCCACACAGAAAGGCCACTGCTGACATTTGCTGTTCATAAGATTACGCTTTTAAAAGAACAGTAGCATCTTTAATCATTCCACTACCAGTGTCCTTACAAACAAAGTTATGACAGGGAGTTCAAACTAAAAGATGAAAATGTGTCCATGAGATGGGTGGATGAGTCAATAAAAATAGACATAGATTTTATAGATTCCAAGGCCTGAAGGGACTAGAGCGTATCTTTTAGAAAAAAGATCCAATCTTGATTTAAAAACTGTCAATGATGGAGACGCCACGGTGACCCTTAGCAAGTTTTTCCAAAGGTTTATTAATCTCACTGTTAAAAGTTCACCCCTTTTTTCCAGTCTGAGTTTGTCTGTCTTCACCTTCCAGCCAGGGGATCCTCTTTCTCTGCTAGACTGAAGAGCCCATTATTAAATATTTGTTCCCCATATAGGTACAATATAACGCCACCTGATATAACACGAATTTGGATATAACGCAGTAAAGTAGTGCTCCGGGGGCGGGCAGGGCTGCGCACTCCAGCAGATCAAAGCAAGTTCAATATAACGCGGTTTCCCCTATAAAGCGGTAAGATTTTTTGGCTCCCAAGGACAGCGTTATATCGAGGTAGAGGTGTACTTACAGACTGTGATCAAGTCACTCCTTAATCTTCTCTTTGTTAAACTAAATGAATTGAGCTGGTTGAGTGTATCACTATCAGGTAGGTCGTCTAATCCTTTAATCATTCTCGTGGCTCTTCTCTGAACCCTCTCAAATTTATCAATATGAATTGTGAGCATCAGAACTAGACACAGTGATAGCACCAGTGCCACAGACAGGATAATCTGGCCTGCTTTGCATTCTGTGGCAGAAAAGAAAAGCCATACACAGATGGGGAAACATATGTGGGTAGAGTTAGGAGAATGTATAGTTGCTGGATGGAGTGGCGAATCTTCTTGCACATGACAGGTAGTCAAGCCACCTTGTACATGGCAAAGAAGCTTATGTTAAGACAAAAAGATGAGGTCTGAGTCATTTAGTTCTTAAACCAAGAACTCTTCCTTTAAAACAATGTTGTGGCATTTTGTTTTATTCTAACTTGTTTAACTGCATGGTGCTATTTCAGATTCTTAACTGTGAACAAACACGTCAGCATAAAGTTGCTACTGCACATATTTGCAGGGTTGGGCTGGTAGATTCCAATCCATGCAAGGATTTACGCTCACACTCAACATTACACATAAGTAGTCAATGGGACCACTCCTACGTGTAAAGCATGGGTATACGTTTTGGCAGGATCAGGGCCTTGTATTGTAATTTTAAAACACCTAAATGGATTTGTCTGAAATTTGATATGCCACAGTATAATCCGTCACAGTTTTGACAGTTAAGCTATAAAGTTCATGGGGGGGAAGGAGGAGAAAAACAAGGAGAACTTTTCAATGAAGATACAAATACAGCTTTAACTACTGTATAACAATAGAGGCAGAATCCCAGCTGTCCACAAACAATTGATTATACACAGCTCGATAGCTGGTACTGTGTGTCAGGAGTGCTAATACAAAATGCATTAGTGCTAAAACAGACAGCTGCCAACCTGCCCAGTGAAACGGGATTAAATACCTACATCCAACTTTAAAAACATGTGAATAAAGAATGAGTGTGCCTGTTATTTCCTATCTGTGGTGATTCTGTAGTATATTTATGGGTCAGGTTGCACACTTTCAGAAATTGGGGTTGGAGGGATGGATTTTTTTTCCATGTTGGAGGAAAAAATATCTCTTGAAAAAGCAAATATAGAATATAGTGAAGAAAGCAGCTTTGGAAGACCTTACCCTCTTATGCAATTAGCAAATGTGAATTCCAGTCTTTTAATTCTCTATAATATTAAGTTTGGCTTTCTGACAGTATAGGCTCTCTCTCAGTTGGATGGAGTGTAGCTAAGTGAAGTAAGATTTGCCCAAAGGGAATGTGGAAGTCTGCAGTGACAGCTCTAAGTGAGAAGAATGACCGACCATATTAAAGGTTAGGGAAGGCAACACTGCCATGATTGTCCTTCTGTGTCTGAGATTGAAAAAGGAATTGATTTGACCACCCACGAAGATTCCTTTAAAAATAGGATGAGCGAAATATTTTGACTTCTTTTTAGTGATTTTAAAAATCACATCAACTGACTAATTCTGAAGCCTGCATAACTGTTAGGGAGAGGACAAAACATCATTTTATTTGAGTATTTGTGTGAAGCTGAAGTGGAAACAAAACAAGATCCATAGAAAACATTTTACAAATATATTAGAATCAAAAAATGAAATTTTTGGGAGTGGGGCAGGGCTTTACTGAAAAAAATTGGCAACTTGAACATGAATTTGTGAAATGTTTTGGTCACTTGACATTGGAATTTTTGCCCCTCCCTTCCCCCCCTTCTTGGTTGAAGAATTCTACCCAGCTGTATTTATATTGGTCACATAAAACTTTGGAGCTTGATCTGAAATTTTTCTTCAGACGTGTTGTTTTTTCAACACAAATTCCATTTTCATTAAAATTGAAGCAATTGACAAAATTTCTTTTAAAAAAACCAAAATGAAGCATTTGTTAGAATGTCAGAATATCCCATTTGGATATTTTTGGAAAGGAACATTTCATTTTTTTTTGTTTTGAGGTGATTTTTCTAAACAAAATTGATTGTTTTTTATATTAAACAAACCCTTTAAAAAGTCAAAAGCAGAACAAAATGTTTCTATCAACCCAAAATGATTTTTTTTTAAATTCATTTAATGGGAAATTTCATTTTCTATTTGTTTTCATTCAGTTTCCGATGGAAAAAAGAAATGAAAACTCACAGGATTTCCCAGGAAATGGAAAATTGAGGTTCCGCACAGGCCTCCTTAGAGAAGACTCATTGCTGCTCTAAGTTCTGCAGTGAGTAATGGTGCCTGTAGTGAGGCGGCCTGGCTCCCGACGGCCCCTGAGAGGGAGGAACCGGAACAGCCACCTCAGTGGGCGGAGCCACTGACACCTGTTCCCGCCCCCCGGAAGTCAAGGGGCGGGACAGGAAGTATAAAAGCCCGGCCTCAGCACTCAGTTGGAGCCCAGCAGCCGGAGAGGACGGACGCTCCTGATCGGGCTCCTGCTGGACCGAGCCTGCCCCGAGCCAGGTACCCGGACGTAGACGGACCAAGCCTCCCTCGAGCCAGGTATCCGGACGCGGACTGACCGAGCCTCCCTCGAGCCAGGTACCCCGAGGTGGACTGGCCGAGCCTGCCCCGAGCCCGGTACCCCGAGGAGCGGCTCGAGCGTCCCCCTGACCCGAGTCCGGAGGAGCAGCCCGACTTAGACCGCCTTCAGCACGCCGAGGAGCCCATGGTGTGGGACCCCGCTGCCGAGCCCAGCGACGAGCAGGTACCCGAGGAGGGGGAGATGGAGTGCAGCCCGGGGGTAGCCGAACCCTGTCCGGCTGAGGGCATGGACGTGCCCATGTCAGTGTGTTGCGGCCAGGATCCCCACTGACTGTAGCGGATCCACGTCGCTGTTAGGGCCCCGGGCTGGGACACAGTGGAGTGGGTGGGCCTGTGTCCCCCCTGCCACCCCACTCACGGGTGGCAGACTCCCCCTCCTGCCAGCACTCAGGCAGAGAAGCCTGCACTTACCTGAGCTTCCTGAGACTGATGCCGCTGCTCTGCTCCTGAGACAAGGACCTGAGCCCTGAACTGGCATTTATGCTCAGCTCCTGCTACAAGGACCTGAGCCTTGAACTATTGTTTGTTGCCCCACCCTGACCTAGGGCTGGGACTTACTGACTCTTGGTGGCTCAGCCCCTGGGACAAGGACCTGAGCCCCTGGGACTATTGTTTGTTGCCCCACCCTGACCTAGGGCTGGGGCTTACTGACTATGGTGGCTCAGCTCCTGCTGCAAGGACCTGCGCCCTGAACTCTTATTGTTGCTAAGCCCCTGCTGTGAGGAGCTGAGCCTTGAACTGCTGGGTTTGGTGTCCCGCCCTGATCGAGGGCTTGGGCTTCTTGACTTGATTACTGCTCAGCTCCTGCTTTAAGGACCTGAGCCCTGAACTATTATTACTGCTCGGCCCCTGCCTGAGGGTCTGAGCTAGAACTGCTGTTTTGCTGCCCCGCCCTGACTGAGGGCTTGGGCTTAAACTAGTGACTTTGTGTGCTCAGCCCCTGCCTGAGGGTCTGAGCCCTGCCTCTTGTGTGCTGCCCGCCCTGAGCTAGGGCTTGGGCTTTACAGACTCAGACTGCTGCTCAGCCCTGCCTGAGGGTCTGAGCCCTGCCTCTTGTGTGCTGCCCGCCCTGAGCTAGGGCTTGGGCTTTACAGACTCAGACTGCTGCTCAGCCCTGCCTGAGGGTCTGAGCCCTGCCTCTTGTGTGCTGCCCGCCCTGAGCTAGGGCTTGGGCTTTACAGACTCAGACTGCTGCTCAGCCCTGCCTGAGGGTCTGAGCCCTGCCTCTTGTGTGCTGCCCCGCCCTGAGCTAGGGCTTGGGGCTTACTGACTTTGTCACTGCTCAGCTCCGGCTGCGGACCGGAGCTTAGAACTGGTTCGCTGCCCTGCCCTGACTGAGGGCTGGGGCTCACTGCACTAACCGTGTGCCTTCTGTTCAGCCCCTGCTTGAGGGGCCGAACCCCCAAGACCTTCAGAACCCGGAGACTGATTTGGGCCGTGTAGTGAGGCGGCCTGGCCCCGGACGGCCCCTGAGAGGGCACGGCCCCAACATCGGACTATTACAGTGCCCTTGAGACCATTTTGTTAGTTGTGGATCAGGAAAGTACATGGTCATCCCTGGCCAAGCCCCCTCTTGTCCACTATGCCAGGAGGCCAAGAGCAGGTAGCATAGAACTGACTACAACAGCTTTCTGCCACTTCAGAGTTCCTCTATGCCAGGCAAATCCCTAGCTGTCCCACTATGGCAGCTTTCTGGATGTTGTGCAGTGCAAAACAGCCAAAGGGGGTGGGGGAATAATCTGGCCCTATATTTCTACACAAACACTTTGAGACTTGATATCTCATTCAGTAACAGGCATCCCATCTGCACTCTGTTCATCGGGTTCCCTTTTCAACCATAACTGCTTCCTTTCCACCATTCACAGCCAAGTGTCTCCATTCTCATCTTGGACAAACAGCAGGCATAACGCTGACATATTTTGTCCCTCCTCCATCCACATCGCCACTTTCCCTTCTGCCCTCCTGCAGGTCAGTTCTTACACACTAGGTGTGTAATGCTCAGGGGGCCTCAGAATGCTGGTATGATTTAGAGTTTGTGGAGACTGGTGGTTTAGTCCGTGGAACCCAAGGAAATGTGAGAAAAACAAAACCAAATGTCAACATTATAGAATGCTTACAAAAGAGTGACATAGGAAATGCACAGCTGTCAACCAAAACATTGTTGGGTGAAATCTGAACACTTTTCATTCAAGTGTGAATCAGAAGAATTTTTGGTCCTGCTTTACGTGAAAATTTCAACACAAGCTTAACTTGGAATTTACTACTGATGCCGCCATACCTGCCTTTCTTTTCACTTGTGATACCTAATGCAGAATGTCTAAAGGTCTGATTCCTGCTCCCACTGGCTCTTTTACCAACATATTTTTGTTCCCTCCTTTATCCTAATAACAAACCTATGCTGGGCCGGATTCTGCCCTGCTTACTCATATTCATCCTTTGCATTGAAGCTACCCATGGATTAAGGGATTACTCAAGCGAGTAACTGAATCTGGTCCCTTATTTTCATGCAAGCTTTGCTTTAATGTGAGATGGGCAGGGACTCCTGAAGATAGCAGAAAACACTGTCCCATAAGATGCACTTCCCTATAGTTTTGTAAATCTATACTGTGAGGTCAGTCATTTGATAAGAATGCAGTAACAAGGTCCTGCCTGCACTCACAGTTTAACATATCCCTGATGTTTCAGTTTTCTTCTCTATCTGTTGTACTAGATGGATTTGTCAGAGCATCTCATTTCATTCTCATTCAAGCACCTACTTAATATTCATCATGTTGTTGGGTGACATTTTTATGTCTGGAGCAACACAAGTCTCCCATAAAATGACTCAAGGGCAATAAAGCATAAATTGTCTTTAAAACTGTATAAAGGATTTTGAAGTCACAAACAAGTCATAAAACAACATGTAGTTAGAAAGTGCTTTTTCCTCCCTGGGTTTATCAAAGTAGAACTGATCTGTCAAGCTTGTTTTATTAAGCAAATGGATGTGGAAAAAGCCAATGGCAATTCTGATATGTATTAATTTAGCATCAGAATTGGAACTCAGGAAGGGAGGAAAAAGTGGCCGGATGAACAGGTTCCCTTCGAAGTTTTTTGTTTTAAAAAGCTGATTGCAAGCTTTATGAGAACAATCAAATTCAACAAAGGCACAAAAGAAAAACTAAATTAAACAATGATAGGCACTAAGAAAATAGGACAAACATAAAACAAATTATTAAAAGAAAGCACAGAACATACTTGACTGTATTGTGCACTGTGTGAAGGCTTCAGGCATTAAAGTCAATGGAGCTATGCTGATTTACATCACTTGAAGAACTTTCCTTCCCCTTTAAAACCACCGTAAAGGTTAAAAGTTTTATTAAACATGGGTCCTTCACTATGTTGCTAATAGAATTTGAGGTTATTACAATTGAAAGCATTTTCAGGGTGGCATTTTGCAGCCAATGGCCAATTTTAGTCAACAATGAAACTCCCATTGACTTCAATGGCAACAGATTAGAGCCAACACTGAGTGCTTTTGAAAACACCAAGCTACAACTCTCATTTACTTTTCATCATTTTATGCCTTTTGCATGCCACTCAGCCTTTCTCTGTCTAACTTAAGTACTTACATGGCCCCCATTATTGTAGTTTCAGAGCAGCTTGCAATCCTTAAAGTATTCATCCTCACAACACGCCTGTGAGGTAGGGCAGGGTTATTACCACCATTTCATAGAGAGTGAAACAAGGCACTGAGAGACTAAGTCCCAAAGTCTGAGGCAGAACAGTGACTTGACCCAGGTTTCCAGAGTCTGAAGCTAATGGCCAACCCCCAGACCAGCCTTCACTTCCCCTGTCCTCCTCCTGCCCTTCCAGTGGGTATAAAGTACAGCTACCTGTTTTGTGCAGCTCAATGCATGACATTTTATGCAAATTAAATAATCAGCTAATTTGCATGTTGGTAGCTGCAAGCTGACTTTAAAATATTTTGTAGATTTTTTGCTCATGAAGCCCTGGTGAATGAAGCCCTCTGTTTATCTGCAAGGCCACAGAAGGGTAAGCAAGCTTCCCACATATACCCAACATGCCTTAGGCGTGTTCTGGGGAAAACTTTCTCCAGGGGTATCAGGACAGATCAAGCACTGTGGCATATGCAGTTGTTGGTCTCTCTGTTGAGTTCAGTGCTGCCAGCTCTTATGGTTTGATCACAAGTCTCACAATATTTTATATTTTTACATGTAGAAGGTATTGTAACAATTGTTCCTAAAATTTTACTCTAATTTTAGGATGAGCTCAATTGTGGGAAAGCAGACAAAAGTTTATAAAATGTCACAATAACCTACAACAACAAATGCTGATTGGAAAAGGTGTAAAAGGGAACCTGATGGACTGAATTAGTCCAAAGAAAAAGACCAACTGATCTAACTCAAGAACTGTGGTAAAATCATGCCCAGTAAACAAGAGAAGTGTAGGAGTGAAAAAAATCACTGAACCAAAATTAATGTGTCAGAAATTAGGCCTAATTGGACAAAATAATGCAAGGACAGCTTACTCTGTCCATCACTCCCCTTCTGGGAGTCTTAAAAGAAAACACTTTTTGGGGAAATTAGATAGGGGAAGGGAATGCAACAAATGCTGACTGAAAGAAGGGGACGGTGCAAGCTTCACTGTCATGGCTGCCACCCCTGCCATTTTCTCAGATCCTGGGATCTACTGTAAAACCACTGGGCATTTGTTGTCTTGCTCATCGGAGATGTCCTGACCGGACTAGGACAGAGAAAGGGACCCAGATAATATTGTCACCTCTGCTGACTCCAGCTGAATCTCAAATACCAGGTGGGATGTGAGACTTTGTCACACACACTTTTTGCATGTTCTTTAGATATCCTCTCTTTCTTACCCCTCCCGTTTTTTCCCCCTCCAGTCTAATAAGAGTCTTGCCTAGCAGGCCAAGACTATATGTTATGTGATGCTGCTTTAAGCCTCTGATGAGAGAGACAACTAAAGCAATGCCTTAAATAGCCAGATCTCAGACTGGCTAATGAAAGCAAGAGCCATGCCTCTGGTTTTCCAGTAGTGAGACTGAAGTGAGAATCAAAGCCAGAAACAGAAGCTGCATTTTCTATCTGTGCTGTTCTTTTCTCTCCTCTTTTGCGCATACTTGTCTTGTTTTCTAGGAAAAGGGACCAGACTCTAACAGCAACAGCAACAATAACAGCCCAAGTGCAGCTCAACTAACTTTTTTCTCTTTTCCCCCAAAAGGATAGTTATGACTAAGTAAAAGATTATATGCAGTGTTCTAGTCATGTTTGTCCCAGGATATTAGAGAGACAAGGCAGGTGAGATAATATCTTTATTGGACCAACTTCAATTGGTGGGGGAGGCAAACTTGCAAGTTTACACAGAGCTTTGACCTGAAGAAGAGCTCTGTCTAAGGTCAAAAGCTTGTCTCTCTCAGCAACAGAAGTTGGTCCAATAAAAGATATTACCTCACCCACATTGTTGCTCATCTAAAAGATTGTCAAATGTGGGGAGGTTCCTTCGAAAAACTCTTTCCAGCTAAAGGAAAAGGGAACAAAAATGTTGTCAACATGAAAGTCTTACTTAATACTTTATATTTCAAGTTATTTAACTGGTTTGCCTGCTTTGTCTATATCTTTAATAGAAGGTTTAAAAAGGATTGTTACTGATGTGCTTTCCATTGTACTAAAGCAGGCAGAGGTCTCTGTATACTAAACCCCGAACCTTGTTTAATGTTGGACAGTTTCAGGGTCATGTTAATTCCTTTGACTCTTTGGGCCCATGTATTCCATTGAAATTAATATGACAAAGGGTAACTCGCTGCTGCTGTAATCCACACACCTTCTGGGTGTGGTGTTCTGTCCCATCTAGTGGCACCGAGACCACTTAGAGAGAGATTAATGAGTCTGCTCTACAGCCTTAGCCAACAGACAGTTGGCTTTTAGCTCATGCGGTAGAGACGCATGCGCTAAGGTCCCAGGTTCGATCCCGCCCGCCGATGACCAGGGTCTGTTGGCGTTACTCTGGCACACCCCTTTGCTAGTAACCGCCCCGCCCCATCAAGAGCGCCTCTAATCCTGAAGTGGTCTACTTCTTCTTGTGACCCAGCTTTAGGGCTGAGTCAAGTACAGTCCCACTCCTTCTGGGATACAACTGACTTTGTAAACAGGCTCTTGTTAACGCCTTCCTGGCCAGTGTGGAGTCTGCATCCCCCAGCACATTCCTAAAACCCCCGTTCATGCATTCATGTGGGAATCTCAGCTTTCCTTTTTTAAAAATAGTACGTTTTTAGCCCTCATAGTTGTGGAGAACATGCACTCCAAAAGCACCACACCAGAAGGCAAATCAGGTTATTTTTAAAATCACATACTTTTTGAAGCCAATCTCATGATTTTGGTAGCCTGAGTCATGATTTTTGAATTCTTGGAGCTGGCAATTCTGTGAATCTTTTCTGAATCTTCCAATGATGGTAAGTTTGTGATGTGATGCTGGAACTGAGATCCTTCACATTAATTGCACATAGAGGCCACCCTTCATATTTGTATGATATTCTCTTAGCACTTTAAAAATACTGTGCAGCATAGTAAAGACAGAGATTGGGGGTTATTTTCGTACAAACACAAAGTCATGCATTTCATGGGTATGATTGAAGAATAAATAATGGAAATTCTAGTCCAGGGCCCGATCTGAAGCTCATTGAAGTAAATGAATAGACTCCTAATAATCTCACTGGACTTTAGTTCAGGTCCTTAGAGCACATCATGAAGGCAACATTTGATATAGATTGTGAACAGCTTCATGACCAAATTTCTGTAGAAAAGTCTGAATTATGGTGGCACAATGTAAATATATTCTGTCCTCTCAAAAGAGGGTAGCAGTTTGTTTTAGTGAGAAATCTGACAGTCATTCAGCATGAAAGCAATAAATCAGTAGATATTTTAATATGAAGCTTTATAGTAATATACATTACGGTGAGAAATAATTGTTGTAAATGAGCATTACTTCAGAAAGAGATAAATATACAAAGCAAATTGGATGTGACACTTGCTACAAATGTCTTCATTAGAACCTTTTATCTCAATTCAAACTGTCATCGGCTTCATCAGCTGATTGCATTACGATTTGAGGCTGACATTTTCTGTCATGCAATGCAGTAGCTGTACCATACAGGAAATAATTTACAAACATATAACACTATTTATGTTACTGTTGGAAAAAAAAGTGGCAATACTCCATAGTACTTCAAAACAATGGGAAACCAGGCCTAACTTCATTCTTATAGCCATAGAATAGAAAATCAGTCAAGAGAGAGTCTGAAAGTGGCTCATGGCTTTGAGTGCCTACCTCAGGGCAGACTGGCAAAAGCAAGGCAGACACCCCAAACTGGTGGAATGTTCCATAATTAGATTTGACCAACCCAGCAACAAATGTGAACTCCTTGATCACTATAACAGTCTTACCATGGAGTTACAGACACAGATGGGGTGAGCAAACTTTTTAGCCTGAGGGCTGTATCGGGTTTCAGAAATTGTATGGAGGGCCGGTTAGGGGGTGCCTCCCCAAACAGCCAGGCACGGCCCACCCCCCCATCCGATCCCCCTTGCTTCTCACGCTCTGATGCCCCCCCCGGGACCCCTGACCCATCCACCCCTCCTGTTCTCTGTCCCCTGACCACCTCCAGACCCCCTGCCCCCAACTGCCCCTGCTGCCCCATCCAACCCCCCACTTCCTTCCTGACTACCTCCCACGACCCCTGCCCCATCCAACCACCTCTTCCCCCTGACTGCCCTTAACTGCCCCCCTCACCCTCCACCCCCACCGACCCACCCAACCCCCTCCCTTCCTGACTGCTCCCCCAGGACCTCTGCCCCATCCACCCCCTCTTCTCCGTGTCCCCTGATCGCCCCCAAAACCCCCACCCGACTGCCTCCTGCTGCCCCATCCAATCCCGCCTCTCATTCCTAACTCCCTCCCCCAGTAACCTCCACCCCAACCAACCACCGCTTCTCCCTGACCACCCTTGGAACTCCTGCCCCTATTCAACCCCTGTTCCCTGCTCTCTGACCGCCCTGACCCCTATCTACACCCCCGGCCCCTGACCACCCCCTGAACTACCCTGCCCTCTATCCAACCACCCTACTCTGCTCCCTTACCGCACTGCCTGGGGCACTGGTGGCTGGCGGCGTTACAGCCACGCCACCCGGCTGAATCCAGCCACGCATTGTGCAGCACAGAGCATCGAGTCAGGCCCGGGCTCTGCAGCTGCGCTACCCCAGGAGCTCACAGCCCCGCCACCCAGAGCATTGCACCCACGGCGCAGTGAGCGGAGCCTGCGGGGGAGAGGGAACAGCAGGGGAGGGGCCGGGGACTAGCATCCCGGGGCAGGAGCTCAGGGGCCAAGCAGGAGGGTCCCACAGGGCGGATGTGGCCCGCAGGCTGGTTTGCCCACCTCTGCTTTAGACCCTCCAGTCTATCTTGCCACCCAGGCAAGCTGGACTTTGTTGTGATTTTTGGTGTAAGTGACCATTTATCTCTAAGATTGCTTCCAATCCCAAGAGACCAGTCTCTTACCCATAGATCAGTTGGTATCTTTGATCTCATACCAAAGACAATGCCTATAGCCAATTCTGTAATAAGCTAACAAAAGGTTTATTAACTAGGAAAAAGAAATAAAGTTATTTACAGGTTAAAGCAAGCAAACATACACACATACACAAGTTGCAATCGAAATCCTAAAAGCGATAGAGTTGTAGCGACCTGTCAATTCAAAATGTCTTTCAGGGCAAATGCAGGGGTAACCCCTAGGGATCACTGCCTTAATTTAATGTCTTTGGCTCATGCAAGTTCACACAGAAAAGAGATGAAAAATCTTCTTGTCATGTGTCCGCTATTTTTATTTTGCTCTTCCAGCACTGAAACCAATGGGAAGAAGCTTTTTGCATCTAATTCTCCATGGGTGGATGGGGCAGTTAAAGTTTTTGTCTTTTGACCCACAGAGAGAGAGAGAGAGAGAGAGTGCACACAGCTGGATTCACAAGTTCAGAGCAAACATTTTCAAAGTTACAAAGCAAAACTTACATATTTCCGTATAGCACGGAATGCAGACATTACAAGTGAGATTAATGCAGCAAATTCCAAGCATTTCATAGAGTTTAAACACTAAATACATTCTTATAAGACTAATACCTATTTTGAGCAAAACTACCATGAGCTGGTTTGGCTTGCAGCTATGAGTTTTGTCAGTTTCTAACTAACGCCTCCGGCCTTGGGCAGAGCTGGCACTTGGTTTATCAGCATCACAGAGATGAAAGGGTTGTTTTTCATGACTCTCTGTAACATGCGTCCACCATGTACAGTCTGGGGTAAGCTAGCACCCTGCTTTTTTTCCTGAGTGCACAGAGTTGTACATTGAGTGAAAGTGGTGAAATCAGAATTGCAATCTGTACTGTGACAAAATGATACATTTTTCCCTCCATGGAAGGCTAGCAGATTTTGCTGTTAGATGAAAGCAGTTATTTGCTCAATTAAATGAATATTTTGGGTGAGATAAAATTAAGACTAAATGATACTTGCTACAGCATTACTCTGTCTAGACCTTTTTTGCAAACGTTATCACTGTTTCTAGTAATGAGAGCTACTTTAGACATGCTGCTAATATTTTAACTGTTGTATTTTCTAGGCCTACTCAGAACAGGTGTAGATGAGATACAGCAATTTAAACCCCAATCACCCCCAATTCTGTGTCTATGCTAGAGCTCTCACCATTCTTAGCTGGGTGGGAAATTTTAAGGAAAAACCAACTAGTGTAAACAAAGCTCCTGACACTTGTATTTTGTGTTACCCATTTCATGGTGAGGCCTTTGTGTAGAGAGAGAGGATCAATTGTATGGGGAGACTTTGGCAAACCAGTAAAGTGCCTGAAACCACTACAGCTTATTGCTAAAGACAGCCTAGTCAGCAAGCTGTTAAAAGCAAGTCTCAGCTTGACCAAGGCAGGAGGGGAGGGGGGTTTAGGGTGCCACAGAAAGGGCAGCTTGACCCCACGTCCTTCCTGATAAGAATTGTGTTGAAGTTGCTGATATATGTTAGAAGAGCAGGATGTACCCTCAGGAATGTCTATTGGGGTCTCAAGGCTGCAAGTTCTGGAAAAACCCACACCTGGTTATTCTATAATCAGAAGGAGCCTCTTGCTGGATCACTGAACTTGCTTACTTAACAAGGTTTCTTTAAGGGACATGTCATTCTGTTACTAATGTATAAATAAGGGGACTCGTTTGGGGACTCTTTGGGATTGGTCTCTCCCTCTGGATGCATCTTGTGTTCCCCACCGGCAGACAGGCTGCCACTGTGCCACTCGAGAGCCACACTCAGCTTTGGTAATTATCAAGGGCTGGGGGTGTGTTGCGGACGTGTGTAAGTGCTTGAGACTAGTAAAGTTTAGCTTTAAGTGAAAGCACTCTTGTGTTGTCCTGTTTGTGCCAGCCATCTATCGGTCGGACAGCCGTGTCTCCCCTGATTTATTTCCTGACACCTCCTCACACAGAGTAAAAATTACCAAGCACTTTGGGTTGAAAGAACCTCGGATAACACAATGTTGATTGTCAAGAAACTGTTAACACATTCATTAAATGGAAAAAATACTTACTGAAGTCTATTCTGAATTATTTGCACGATATTTTTCAAAATTTGAAAGGTGGTGATAGGAAAGGTCTGGAAACTGAAGTCACCAGGCCACCTTCTGCCCTCATTTAGGCACATGAAACCCCACTGAAGTAACTTTGGGCATACCTAGCAAACTAACAGTTTGGCCTTACAGTCAAAACTCCGTCACAACCCTTCTGCTGGAGAAGGGGTAGCAGCAATAGCATAATTTCTATGGTGCACTTTTGATCTTCAAGGTGCCCAAGTATCCATCACCACTTGTCTTCTACATTGCAATCACAGAGTGGGAATGCACAAGGTAAATCCAAATTATTTAAATAATTAGGTCACATGACTTCAATCTCACAGGGGTGTTACAAGGCTTGATTAGTTACTGTTTGCAAAGAGCTTTCAAGATGAAAAGCTCTAAGTCAGTGTAACCCAAACACCTCCTGGGTGTGGTGTTCTGTCCCATCTTGTAGCACCGAGACCACTTAGGGTAGGTCCATACTTACCGTGCGGGTCAACACGGTGAGTTCGACTTCTCGGAGTTCGAACTATCGCGTCTAATCAAGACGCGATAGTTCGAACTCCCCACGCGCTCCGGTCAACTCCGGAACTCCACCACTGCGAACGGCGGTGGTGGAGTCGACCTTGGAGCCACGGAGTTCGACCCCGCCGCATCTGGACGGGTAAGTCAGTCGAACTAAGGTAGTTCGACTTCAGCTACGCTATTCACGTAGCTGAAGTCGCGTACCTTAGTTCGACCCCCCCCCCGTAGTGTAGACCAGACCTTAGAGAGAGATTAATGAGTCTGTTCTACAATCTTGGCTATGGGTCATATGGCTTTTAGCTCATGCACTAGAGGCTCATGCATTTAGCTCTAGAGGTCCAAGGTTCAATCCCACCAACCAATGACTGCTGATCTATCAGTATTACATAAGCAATAAATAGCAAGTTACCAAGGGCCTGATGCAACTTCTGTTGAAGTCAAGCTAAATATGAATTCTTCCCACACCCTTAAACATTGTTTAGGGCATGAACAAGCCCATCCCCACCGTCCCTGTCTATCTGGGGACACTTTTTGCACATCCTCTATGTTGTTAAGTCCCAGAAGTTTTCCTTCTAGTCAGCCCCTTTTGATTGATCCTCCAACTGCACAATGACACGAGTGGCATGCAGACAATCTGGCTTCATTCTTAACATATATCCAAGATATTTCCATCTTCTTTGCTGGTTAACTTTAAAGATAAAGGGTTATTGAACTCTTCAATGAATCTTAGCATTTGTTACAAATTCATTCCACTTAATAGCTAGTGTTTTTCTAAGACATTTGCTTTTGAAGGCATTTAGATGTCTGTCTATACCTTACATGATATTTCCACCTTAACAGATAGATGTGAAAGCTGGAAATCCACCATAGCTGAAGGTCATAGAGCTGGAAATAAACCAGAGCTGAAGGTCATAGTTTTTTCTTTGAGTTGTAGATATTCAATAACCAAATCTTGTTTATGCTTGTGAATGCGGCTACCACAATGCAAGTTCATGAACTTATGTCCTTCTGGGCATCCCCACTGGCTTGCACATTACTGCCAACATACATGGACTGATGCACCTCTTGTATTCCTTTCCTTTCCAATGGAAGGTTTGAATTGGGAGTTGCTGTAGTTCTCACCTCACCCACCTGTTGAAATAGCTTAGGTTACCTTTCTTGGGTATTTTGACTATGATGCCATTGTTTCTAAAGACTTTTCTTGGTCCCATACTTTGTTGACGAGTTCAGTGATTTTTATCAATGGGTCTCCTGATCAGAAGCTTTCAACATTTCCCCAGTGACTTGATCTTCACCCACAGCTTTCCCAAGGTTAAACTTTGGTATTGTTTGTGTTGTGAGATGTTAAGATGTCTAGTTTTGGGTGTTTCATTTTTTTGTCAAAGTCAATAGTTTCTTGTGGTGTTGGCCTGTTTAGTACTCCTTGAAGGTGCTCCTCCCATTGTTTTCTTTGTTGTTAAAGGCTTTCCTCGTTTATCCTCGACTGGCCCCCTCTTTGCGAGTTAGTACCTTGTTGAGCTGATCAAATGTTTTATCATTCCCAGTTCTAGCAGCTGCTTCAGCTTGTTTGGTGATATAATCCACATACTTACTCTTGTTTCTTCTTATGCTGCTTCTATTGCCTTTGGATCAGGCCCCACATGAACACGATGGTGCCTACTTTGGTGCGCTGCCTGCCGATAGGCATTGCAGCTAATTCAACATCCCAGTTAGTATGAATTTCAGAGCTAACACAACAATGGCTACTATTGAAAACAACTAAGCAATATTATCATTGTGTTAAAACCTGCAACTTCAAGGCCATTGACTTGAAAACTAGAGTAATAGCCATGCTATAGCACCAAGGCTAGATTGCATTCATCCCTAACCCTTGTAGGAAAGCCAGTTGCAACTTAATTACTTAGGCTTTCTGCAATGATTGAATTGCACCAACAGTAGCTTTTCAATTCCTACCTTTCTCCACCTGAACAATTAGTGCTTTGTGTTCCAATTAATTTGCTTGCCATTGAAAGAGTTGTTTTGCAGAATTTTTCAAAATGTGACTCTTCATAAAGCAAAAATGTTAACAGGTTTTTATCAGAAGGAAATTGAATCTTGATTTCTATTTTTATTCCATCAAAACATTGCCTCAAAGCCAAGCAAAGTCCCATAAATTGCTTTAATTCACATCTGTCCACAGTCCATTTTGCATTCTATTGTAACAAACCACGGTAATGAGTGCAATTACTGGAGGGGGGAAATATGCTTTTATAATTTCTTCCTAGGACATTTATTACGTCATAAGCAAGGGTTGCTTACATTTTAAAATAAGTACAAACTAGATTAGACTGGAAGATAAAAATGGTACACATTAAAATCTATACAGCAGACATACAGTAACTGTGATTAGCATTATGATTATTCATTCATTTTTTTCCTCAAGTGTAAATAAAACTTGTATCCAGCATACAAAATACAAGAGACAGCAGATTGGCTTAAAAACCAATACTATAGCATATATATAATAAGACTTTTGTTCATACCTATTGAGTATGAAAAAAAGAAATGACAATTTAATTCTTCCTTTAATTAAAAGCCAACCAAATCCTTCTAAGTCTTGCTTATGGGTGTAGACCAAGCAACAAATTCATGCATATGATCCTGTAAGGCCTTGTTTACAAGTTTTACCATTTTAACTATAGTTAAAGCCTCCCAGCATGGATAGTTGTAGAGCTGCTTCTGTATAGGAAGAGGAATAAGCTATATCAATATAAGGCACCTTTATATTGGTATAACTGCATCCACACTAGGATAGTTAACCGGTATAACTATATCAGTAAAATATCACCACCCAAACCAAAATAATTATATTGGTACAAAAACTGAGTATAGATAAGGGCTTCATTTTTGGCTCACATCTGGGGCAGGGGATGAATAGCAGTCACTTAGCCTAGGTCATAGTACAAGAGTGGGTGAGGGAGGGTGACTGCTTTGAGCCAGGCAAGGGAAGAACTGCACTTTAGTTCTGGATGAGCTCGGAGCCAAAGGGAAAAGAACAGTGAATACTGTGAGGCTTACTTTAGGTTTCATGATTGACTACAGCCAGGTCTACACTAGACTACTGCTCACATAGCTCTGTTGTACATGGGTAGAAGAGGTGTGATCTCTGACCAACACAGCTGTGCTGGCAGAAGCCCCTGGTATAGCTTGTTTTGTGAGTGGTTTTACCATACTTAGCTGCGGCCACATTAGGAGCATTTTGCTGGCATAGGATACTAGTATTCTCATACCAGTAAAGTGCTCCTATTATAGGCACAGCTTGAGCTTGGAGCTGCAACCTACTAGAAGTGTTACAAATTCAAATCAAATTACATTATCTTTATTGGCACGGCTAGCTGAACAAGCGATGCCAACACGTAAATGAAAGTAACTAAGTATCTGTCAGGAGGTAGCTCAGTGCATCAAATAACATCAAGCACATTGTTGGCACTTGAATAAATGAGATCTACCCAGAATACAGCTTCATAAAACTGGATATAAACCAAGTATCTGCCCAGGAGAGGAGCATGCAGCTGTGAATGGGGTTTTATCCCTTGTGCCTCTATAGTATATTATTGTTAATTGCTGATTCTATGGTAGCTGCATAGCATGATGCTAGTTCTGCTGTCTTGTGCTCTCAGGAATGACTATGTACAACTCTGACAGGAAGGAAAGTCTTTCATTAACTCTGCAACTTTGAGGAAGTATCTTGCCTGTGTTCCTTAGACATTGGAGTAGGAAATGGCTTTCAATTTCAATTCAAGATTAGACAACAAGCAATAGCTAATTTAGAATCGGGTCAGCTGTGGTAAACCCAACTCTGTTTTAAACTGGGAAATTCCATTCCATTCCCCACACTAGGTCTCATCCAGTCTCCAGTACTTAGAAGTTGGTGTAAATCCTAAAGCATGAGGTTTAACATCCCTTCCAAAATTATCATACATTCTGAAAACTCTGGATATCTGTATCTTTTTTAATCTTAAGTTCTTGGCCACGGTGACTGCATGTGGCAATGAGTTCCACAATCTAATTCCACTGTCTAATTCAACCACAAATTGTTGGACTAGATGTAATATTCACTTAAAATGTTGTGAAGGAGGTCAGACTAGATTATCATAATGGTCCTTTCTGGTCTTAAAATCTAGGAATCTATGTAATATTAACAGTAAGTGCTGTTTAATGTGGAAATGATTTGTTTCATTATTGCTTGTCTTTGAAAGCAATGACCTTAACCACAGTGGTGCAGCACAGAAGCCCAAGGAGTTAATTGGTTATAAATCTCCTGAATATCTATTGTGACACTGTAAATAAGGAATGTCCAATCTAAAGAGCAGTTCTCTGTACTGATCTGTTTATTATACTGCAGAATAATAATCTTCCAATCCACAGGTTGCCTATGAATTGATATAACACAGCTCACATAGTATTTGTGAACTGAAGACAAACCAATAATGACAAGCAACTGATCTCTTATTTAGACCTTTCCTTTTTTGAGTAACATCTCATAGTAGAACAGTGCAATAAATACATTGATAATTTACAACAGATGCTACCCACTGTGGTTGAAAAACAAGGACCTATAATTGAAAAAATATATATATTCATTGGAGAGCAATGACCATGGAGAGAATGAAGCATCACAGACTGGCTTGTAATTCAAAGTGCACTACACCACTCACGTTGAGAGCAGCAACCAAGAGCTGCAGTTGTTTAGGTTTTTTTTACATTGACTTTCCTACTCCACTGTTTTGCTCATCAGCTTATTTAATTGGGTTTGTTCCCTTGCCCTCCTCTGTGAACCATTCTGCCTGCACCTTTTCCCACAGAAAATTGTTGTCACATTTTGGCATTCTATTTCCTTTTCTTGTAACATATTACTCTGTATATCCCATTCAAAGTTCTACCTAAGGTAATATTATCACAAAAATCTTAGGCCCCGACCATTACCAAGTAAGGAGGCCTGTTTTCAACACTGTTAGTAGCCATAGACTAGACAGTAGGGTTGGTTGAAAATTTTCTGTCAGTTATTTTTCAACAGGAATTGACTTTTCACCTAAATAAATTATTTTGCAGAAATTGTCCGCTTTCTGCTCAGAATTGGATTTTTTTTCATCAGAAACACAATGTATTTCTATCAGGAAATGTTACTGCAGTATCTCCTGGGTTGCAACTCTTATTCCCCCATTCTCCTCTGTGGGTCAGGCTGCCCAGCCAAATGACACGTCCCATGATGCCCGATGGCATGTCTCCCCCTTGGTGCATTGTGATATTTCTGTGAGAAAGGACACTCGGCTGCATCATGGGAAATGTAGTCTGGCCAGTGTGGCTGAGGGGGCATGAGAAATCTGAATGACAGCTACCATGAGGCTTCACAGCATCATTTCTGAATCAAAAATTTCAATTTCCAATCAAAAACTTTAGGTTTTGGCTGAAAAAAATTTATTTCCAGTTTCCCCTGAAAAGATAAAAAAAATTGACAGAAATTAGAATAATTTTTGTCACCGTTTTCCACAGGAGAAAAACTCCATTTTCTGACCTGCACTAGTAGACATGACGGGACAATGTCCAGACCCACTCAGGTGAAAACTCTGGACTATCCAGGTTTTCATCCAATATAGAGTGTGATTTGAGGCATACTGAAGGGTCAAAATGAAAGTCTTTAACACACATTTAATTCAATATACTGGAAGCAAAATTCTCACTCTCTAACATTTTATTTGCTTATAAATACACATCAATACCACAAGATGGCACTTTCTTACTTGCAACACATACTATTACAAACACTTATCTTCTTCAAATGTTCCCAAGATGTTTACAATGGTAACTTTTCAGTATTTTTCAAACATTTAAAAAAGCAAGACCTTCTACAAACAGTAGTTGTGTCAGATGTATATTAAATGAGGTCAGATAATTAAATTCAAAAAAGAATTTATAAATATTTCAGATAAGAAAATTTAAATTACAAAAGCAGAGTTTGTAGTAATTAAACTGAATTATAATTTTAAATGGCCAGAATGTATCTACATGGTTTGATCTAATTTAAAATACATTTGTAAACAATCAAATTCTCTACCCGTTCATCAAAACATCTATTTACTCATCTTTTTAAAAAACATATTCAGTAAGAAACCACCTATACCACTTCTTGTGCTGTAAATTTAAACAATCCTTATTCTGTCCTATTGATGGAAATGCCGCAAAATCATATTCCAGGCTAGAAAACAGCATAAGAAAGCACTAACTTTAAAAACCCAGAGAATTCCAGTTATTTCAACACATTCTTTTTTTTTGCATTCTCAAAATACACAATCCAGCTTCAAAGTCTTTTGAACTAAACGTAAACACTAGAAAATTCATTGCTGAAGTATGTGCAGAATAAGGAACTCTGCACTAATATAGTGCATAATGATGAAGTGTCAAATTTGTCATTTACATTGAATGTCACATTTTCCGTAGGATTGTCATGCTTTTTTTTTTTAAAAGGAAATGTTATGTAAAAAATTGTATTTTTTTTATTCCTATTGTCAAACAGGAAGAGATGCATTTTCACAAGAAAAATTTGGAAAATTTTTCACAAGATCTAAAGGTCTTTGACTCCATTTTTTTAATAAACCAGAGGCAAAAATCCACATTTTCAATATTTATATTCTGCCTGGTATATTACACGTCAAGAGATTCCTCAAAAAACTGAGGAATCTGAAAGTTATAAAAGAGTAAGCAGTTAAGGCAGTTGAAGTATACATTTGGATTTCTTTTATGTTACATGTCCATGTCTCCATCATATGCGAAGGTCAGAGGCTTCTGTTGTGGAGGAGTACTTTGATGCTGTTTTGTTTTTTTGCTGAAAGAAAAATGAAAACATGCTTCAGAAATCAAAAATGTGAATTGAGATATCATTTGAAACCCTACAAATAAATAAAACTTTATGCTCTAGCTATTTCCATTCGCAAATTACATGACACCTAACATACACTGGATACATTTAAGAAAACAAGTTATAGGACTATTTCTGCACTTACTGAAATAAGATTCCCACTGAGTTCAAAAGAATTATCACCTGAGTAAAGAGTGCAGGCTAAGGTGCTATTTGAAATGTAGATAATTTTTATTCTTAATCTGTACACAAGGCAAAAACAGTAAAGAAAACTACACCTCACAGAAAAACTGAAACAGGTCAATTTAGAAACAAATTCTGCCTGTATCTCATAAATCCTCATTTCTTTTACCCCTTTTTATTGCAAAAAGGTAGAAATATTTGTTACACAGAACTTTATAAGTTCCTCCTTATTTCTCAAGGGATATCATAAAATTATACTTGTGATATCATACTCCTAAACATCTCTATATTCTCAACCTGTGAGGTCACAAATAATGGGTAGTTTGGACTTTGATTAAAAAAGAAAGTAGCTAGAACAAAAATTCTTAAAAAACACACAGATTCTGTTTTAATACATACACTCCTAGAGTAAAAAAAGCAGAACAAGAAAAATATACATGGGCTAGATTTTGGACACAGGAGAATGGTCAAGCTGTCAGGGAGACAGTTATGGCTGCCTGATTCTCTACCCCATTGTGATGCAGCTTTGAGCAGCTTTTTGCAGAATTTGCATTATTCTAACACCTGAGCCAAAGTAATGGGCCAAATTTATATCCGCTTTACTGCAATTACATCAGGGGTTCTCAAACTGGGGGTCGGGACTCCTCCGGGGGTCGTGAGGTTATTACATGGAGGGGTCATGAGCTGTCAACCTCCACCCCCAAACCCCGCTTATCTCCAGCATTTATAATGGTGTCAAATATATTAAAAAGGTGTGTTTAATTTATTAGGGCGGTTGCACTCAGAGGCTTGCTGTGTGAAAGGGGTCACCAGTAAAAAAGTTTGAGACCCACTGAATTACATCATTGTGACACTGATGCATTTGACTGTCATGCATTTCAAATGACTTAAATAAAAACAAACAAAACACTTAGAGTACTTACCAAACAAGATATGATGTAAAAATCAGGAAAAGTATGATGAGAAAACCACCAGCTGATACTCCATACACCCAAATCTTAAGTCTACCATCTATTTTAAAATACATTGGGGTGAGAAAGGGACAGGAGACAGAATACAAATCACATTTATTAAGCTTTATTTTACTAATACTTCTAATTCTTACCAGTCTATATATAAAGAGGATGCATAATGTCTTAACACATAAGAATAAAATTAAGATTCCTGACTGGAAACTGGTGCTAGGAGCTAACTAGAACTGGTTGGAAATTTTGTGGCAAACACTTTTCTGATTTTAAAAAAATGTGTTTTCTGCAAAATCTAAATTTTCTGTAAGAAAAATTTGATTTTGCTGATTTTTTTTCATTTTATTTATGGAAAAATAAAAATGAAATATTTTATTTCAGGTCATCCCACATAGACACAGTCTCCCCTCTTCCTGGCCTGCTGTGGTGTGTCACAGGAGTCAGACGACCACAGTGCATTCTGGGAAAAGTAGTCAAGGTGGGGAGTCCAGTCCATAGAAGATAATGGGGGGAAAAAGGCAACCTAACTACAACTTTCATGCGGCACAGGTGGACACAGTTCAATACTGAGCTGGCCCAAAGAGAAATGTTTTAATTTGAGAATGCTGAAACTTTTCCTTTTGATTAACAAAACTGACAATTCTGAATCAAAATATTATGTTCTGAAAAACATTTCAGGATTTTGCTGTTTGGTATAAATTCCAGATGATGTCAACAAATGTCAACATATTGGATTTTCCCATGATATAGACATTATGAATTTTATTATGCTCTAGAGCCAATGTATTCCTTCCAAGGTATCCAGATACCATGGCAATGGCTGATTCATGATACCCTCTCACCCTCCCTCCTGGTTTTTTAAATTTTTTAAAAAACAGTCTATGAGACAGGCATACTTTCCGGGAAATGCATGTGAGCCAGTGTGAATAACAGACCAGAGGCTGTACAAAACTCAATCTCATGTAAGAGTTCAACCATCACACAGGTGCAGCCAATTATTATCTTTTAAATCTGAATGGTGCGATTTTTTCAAAGATTACTATTTTTTTAAATTAGTTTCTTGAGGGAAGTGCAATTTACCTCGTACTACACTTTCCAATGCTACCAACACCTTGCTGGCCTGGGTTTTCAGTTGTGGTACAATGGGTCTTCAGGACTCCCTGGGTATCACAGATGTTCTATAAGGAGCTTGGGGGAGTTACAAGAGGCAGAGGAATGCAGCCTCCAAAAACCATAAACACCAAGGAAAAAGGCTCTGATCTTATGGGAAAGTTGTCCCTCTGTGCTACACTTGAGGCATCTCTTCCCTGCATCATGATTCCTTAGTCAATGACCCTCAACAGTTGCATTCTATCTCCCTCTATGGGAAGGGCTCATCATGGAGTGTCTGCTGACTTTGCTGTTGATATTTTTAATGGGTTAGGAGAGAAGCATGCTGCACCTCTCAACCTGAGCATGGATAGCTAGAAACCAGAGACCTAGAAAACACGCAGGTGGTCACACAAAAAGTGCCCCCTCACCTGATTTGTTTCTTTCTGCTCTCCTTTGCTGGTATAAATGCAGGGGAGCATCCAGCCTTACTTTTAAATTACATCTTGACTTGAGGAATGTCTCTGTACCTGCACTCTGGCTTCATAGAATGTAGTTTAATAGTAATTAGATAAATAATTATCATTTGCTCCAAAACTAGATCTGCATGGTCATGCAAAACATCTTAGGGGAAAAAAATGTCAGACTCACCAAGTTGTTATGAAATGTAATTTTACATATATTTACAAATGTAACAAGCAAGTGAACTCAAAAATCAACTGTCAAACTTTAGAGAAAGGCACACATACCACTGTTGTTGTATTGCCTCTCTTTCTGGACCATGCTCTGTTCTAAAAACCATTGACTGTACTATTAGCTCAGATATAGTAAATACCGAGATCAATTATTATATGCAAACCAAATAAGTTAATGTAACATTAAAGTTGATTTGAAGTCATACAGATCAAAACACTCAGGCAGCCTTAACTCTGTCCCGCATAATATAATAGGAACTTTCATTACATTTCCCGATTTTGTGTGATCATCACAGACTAATTTGCAAACACAAGAAATACAATACAACACAATACAATACAATTATTTTGTGTATTATAGAGTTAATCTCCTTGTGGGGAACTTAACTTGCATGCTTGAGACTTCAGTCTATCAAAATGTCCATCTTAATGTTTTCTCACTATTGTTTTTTTGCATACAATTACTCTGATAAATATTGTTTCAAAATGGGGGAAAAGTAAAATAAAAATTTTAAAACATTTGCAGTGGGGAAGAAAAGATCAACCAAAGCTAGAAGAGCAACCCAGTTTGTTTGTTTCTGAAGACTCTGTATTTTCTGAAGTTCTCCCATTGAAGAATTTTGCTGACCAAACCTAGTTGTTATAGTTGTACTGTTCCCCAGAACTGTTGGTTAGGTTACTCAATAAAGAATAACATCCAAATTAGTAATCAGATACTATACCCATGAGTCAAATCCACCTCCTAGTGAAGTAAATAGGAAGCCTGCCATTTATTTAAATAAGTACTAACTCAAGATATCACGTCAGTGCACAAATGTTAATTTCTGACCAGACTGTGATACCCTAATTCACAGCTACTGTAGCACCTTAACTCCACAATGGGACTACTTGAGGAACAAATTGCTACTCATTCTAAAGGTATCACAACCTAACACATAATCTCTCTCTTCTTGTTAAAGCCTTTTTAACTAAATCCAGTTTGTCTCTGTATTCATTAGCCCATTTTTTCCCCACATCCTTTCAAAACATGACAACACATGGTTAATCAAACCTGTCTCCAGTCATGAAACCTGTAAGAAATCTTCTGCTGTAAGACCTTTAGAAATGCTAATGATGCAAGGTGTCTTTCCCTGGTACCAAGCACAACATTTGTAGAACATCACTATTTAGTAGCCAGATGTGATTCCAAGTAACTCCAAGAATTCCATATGGGGGTGCTTTTGCCAAACATTATTGCTTCATTCAGTCTCTGTTATATCTCAGCATAATAAATTATGATTATGCTGGATATGACAGCGAAGGAATAAATGAAGAGATACAAACTAGCATACTAGTCTCACAATTTAAACTCTCCTACACAATCCTTGATTTTAAGATTTACAAAGTATTACTTCTATAGAGAAACATGTATTCTTTCTATTCAATTTTTTTTTACCTGGATTAAAAGGCTGAATAGACCATCCTTTGAAAATGTCATGCATTTTTGAGTTGACAGGTTTATTCTTTCCAGCACTGGTTTTAACATCAGCTTTCTTATCTTCCAAACCTGGTACCTTCATGCAGTAATCCAGGAAACCATTTGATCTCATTATTTCTGTATATCCTCTCTCACAACTGCAGACTCCACTCTAAGCAACAAATATTTGTTTAGTATTAAACCACATAGTGCATTCTACTAAGCATGTCAAGGAAATCTGTGATATTTTTCTGATTCCCCCCACCCAAGTATTCTGTGACTTGCTTATATTTATATTCTCAGAAATGTCTTACACTATGCACACAGACAGTGAAAGGCCCAAGTACACAATATATTTTCCCAATCATAATAATAAAGTAAAATATTTTATTAATTTCAACAGCAGCCAAACTAGAATATCAGCGCTGGATAAAAGGAAAACCCACAGAGACAGGGCTTACAAAATACAATGGATGAGACCAAAGATACCACATGAAATCCAGTGAAGTCAATGGAAGATTTGCTGTTGACTTCACTGAGCCCAGGATTTCACCCATTGAGCCTGCTTACAGAACTGTGTAACCAACCGTAGCTACACATTCTGAGACAAAAAGAGAGCTTGTTAATATGTGGTTATGGCTGAGAAACTATCACTAACTTAAAGGAAAACAACAACAACATGGGAACCCTTTCAAAGAGCAATGTTTGAAGTCAGACACCTGGGGCTTGATTCAAAGCCCATTGCATCTGCTATTCCTGTTGACATTGGTAGGTGCTGCAGATGCCCAGCATCTTTGTAAATCATGCCACTTTAGGTGTCTAAGACACCCAAAGTTTGAAAATGCTGTTTATTAGAGACAAGGTGGGTGAGGTAATAGCTTTTATTGGACCAACTTCTGTTGGTGAGAGAGAAATGATATTACCTCACCCACATTGTCTCTCTAATATTCTGGGACCAACACAGCTCTTTGCTTATGTCAGTCTAGATCATGGCCATTAGGCATACCCCAGAGTAAGGGATGGCATGGAGTCGAACCTCTCCAGGGCAAACATCCAACCTCAGGGTGCCTGGCAGAGCCCCCAGTGGGCAGGGGGATGTGCCTACTATACCACCTCTCTAGGGTTAGTTGTTTGCTTCTCTGTGCACCAGCCTGACTCTGTAAGCTTGGGGATGTGTCACTGCCTCCTCCTGGCTCTCTCTGTCCCCACCCAGGGAGTAGAAAGGGAGCAGTCTCTGAGCTCCCATCTTTAAAGAAGTTCCAGACCTCTCATATCTATAGTCAACAGCTCAGATAAAACTCTTAATTAAAAAGCAAACCAGAAATGTAACACTGTTAACCCAGCTCAGATTTGTGCAAGTCACCTTTTCCTCAGGATCTAAATTCTAAACACAAATTCCCAGAATCATCTCTAGGTGGTGTCATGGACACACCATTGTTAGAGGGGTTAGAAAGCTTCTAAGATGTTCAAGATAAGATAATTCCTAAAATATCTTCTGCAGCAGCCGCTTACCTGGGTGCAGTAGGTGAATGGTTTTTTGCACTCTGGATTGCAGTGTCTGGTTTCAGCAGGCTGGGTGTGAACAGAACAACCTCCTGTAAAAGAAATTCTCATCACCACGTACTTTCAAGAATACATTTTATAATGTTTTGACAAAGATTAATGCTCATCTTTCTGGGGTTGAATAGCATTTTTTTGCTTATATTAAAATTTATTTATATGCTTTTCTATGGAGCTTCATCATCATAGTAGCTCTGTATGATTCATTAGTTAAGCTAGCTTCACAAGGCAGGGAATTTTTATCCATTTTATTGATGGGGAAAAAGGGTAGAGAGAGATTAAATGACTTTCCTGAGGCCACACAGGAAGTCTAGAAGATTTCCTGCATCTCACACTGGTGTCTAATCCTCATGCCCACTACTCCTTGTACTGCTTGAAGCTTTCATGTGAATATGGAAAATGTGAACGTAAGAACGGCCATACTGGGTCAGAAAGGTCCATCTAGCCCAGTATCCTGACTTCCGAAGGTTGCCAGTGCCAGGTGCCCCAGAGGGAATGAACAGAACAGATAATCATCAAGTGATCCATTCCCTGCCGCTCATTCCCAGCTTCTGGCAAATAGAGGCTAGGGACACCATCCCTGTCCATCCTGGCTAGTAGCCATTGCTGGATCTATCCTCCATGAATTTATCTAGTTCTTTTTTGAACTCTGTTGTAGAACCAGCTCTTTTAACTACTTTGCTATCCTTGCAGCTAATGTTTGTTATATAACATTTAAAAAAAATCTTTATACATAGGAGTGGGGTGGGAAGATTTCTATTTTCTATTTCCTCATTTATATAACCAGAAAGAGATCCTAGGGACTTGCAAACCATGTGGACCCACTGGGCCTGGACGTGCTGACCATATAGTATGCTTTTCTATTGATAGAGGTGGAGGGGTGAGTGGATGAAGCTTCCTGGTGCACAGAAGGGAAGAAGAATTGCAGAATCTGCAAGCACCAATGTCGTTTCTCCTTCTTTCTCTAAAATTATGTAACACTCACACTGATAACAGATATACAAACTGGCCCACTCAGGCCTTTTTAGTGAATTCATACTTGTGTTTGAATCACCAACAAAACCCAGGCATAAATTGGCAAATCATCTCATTTACATCCTATTTGTTACAATGATCTGAAAAGAAGTTGGTGAATTCATATCTGTGTTTCCTAGCTAAATTCAAACACAAATATGTCATTATTAAAAGGACCTAATCAGACAATCCAAACTGAACTTTGGGAAATCTATGTCCAAAATCAGCTAACAATGGTTTTTGTTTCTTTCAAGTTCCACATAATTTAAAAAACTCTTTACATTTCCCTCCCATGCTAACCCTAATAACTCTCAGCTAAGCTACCACACTGTGTCCCATGCTTGTAGACATACCTGTGACATTTACCCCATCTGAACGCTGGCACCACACTGTACGTTTGTTATCTCTCCAAAGGCTGGTTTTCCATGCATAGTTATAACATTTCCCTCCTACAATTTAAACAAGACAAAGCAATTAACCTTCCCATAACTATAAAAACATAAACCTGTAGTGGAATGAAGCCAAGGGCTGTGGCTTCAATACCTGAACAAGGCCTTGTCTCCAAGACTTGCTCAGGACAGCTGTCTCGGTTTTCAAAAGACTGAATGATAAAGGTTCTTGATCGAGACTGGCGACCAGTGGTCTCAAAGCTCCTGCCATCAATACACGTTAGCTCACATGAGCTCCACTCTGACCATCCTGTCAAATGGCAATCACCTACACGTCAAAAGAATAAAACACTGTTATCCAAAGGAGACAGCCTCAAAGGATAGTTTAAACATACAGCTAGTCTTTTGGAAATAATGCCAATTATAACCCGCTAGCATGGCTTCTTCTGTTATTTTTGTATCTGCAAAATAATGGAAAACCTCTTTCAAAAGATCTAAAACCATCAGGTTGAACACACAGCTAATCTGTAGAATCACAAATTCTTATTACTGTCACCTTCATTTTCTCTCCCCCATGCCCTCCAATTGCTTGGCAGAAAGTCTGCTGTGTCTTCTCTTGAGCTCTTTGTGGGCTGTATCTTCCTGTGTACTTGTAGTAGAACAATGGGGCCCTGAGCCTGATTGAAGGATGTTACCACAATGCAAATAATTAATAGCGGTTTGATTTATGATACTAGTTGTGACTGTTAAAACTAGAGAGGGATCCCTGCCCCTGAGAGCTTACCTGGGCAAGGCACAGAACATGGCAATTGTAGTGCATTGTCTTTTGATGGCAGCTCTCCACAAAATGCATTTTTTACTTGTTTGGATGGAACAGACATAGAGGCATCATGAACCATACACGTGAGGTTACGGATTTGGAATCCTTCACCGCATTGTCCACCCTGTGAGTGATAACAATCATATGTTGCTAACTTAAACAATAATCAAATAATAAGTGAATTTATATAGCACTTTCACCTGGAAGGATTTCAAAGTGCTTTACAGACTCTGGTCTCAATCCACAAAGGCATTAGGTGCCTAAACCCCACACATAAGCACCTAAATCTAGGGTTTAGGTACATAAATTCCAATTTTAGGCTTCACTGTGATCCATAAAACTTCTGCCAAACCATATAGGTGCCTAAACTCACTTAGCACCCAAGTTTTCAAGGTAAAAGGTCCCTCAGCACCTAAGTTTCTGCCTCTGGGCATGCACACTGCTGCCTCACTCTAGACCATCTCCCAGATCTGGTCCCATTCCAAACCTGGAGAGTGTTGGTGGTACCACTGCCCACCTTATGCCTTTCAGCCCAGTGGTAAGAGCACTCACTTGGGATATTTTAATATTTTCAATTCTTCTCTCAGGCAGATGGTGGGTAAGCATTTAAACAGGCATCTCCCACCTCCAAGAAGAGTGTTCTAACCACTGAGCTATGGGATATTCTGATATGGGGATCCTCAGTCTCTCCTGTTTAAGTTGTTCAACAGTGGATGAATAATGACATAGTGATGGGAGCTGGGGGACTGGACCCTAGGTCTCTCACCTCCCAGCTGAGTGCCTTAACCACCAGGCTACAGAGTCATATCTCTCTCTCACTCCCGCCCCCCGCCCCCCACATTTAAGTATTTATCCATACTGGAGCAGTCACTGGACCTGAGAGAGAGAGTGAGACTGACTCTGTAGCCTGGTGGTTATGGCACCCACCTGTGAGATGGAAAACCCAGGGTCCAGTGCTCCAGCTCCAGTCACTCTTTATCCAGAGTGGAAGAGCTTCAACACAAGAGATTGAGGGAGCCCACATCAGACTATCCCATAGCTCAGTGGTTAGAGCACTCTTCTGCTAAGTGGGAGAGACCCGTTAAAATCTGTACCCAGCTCTGGCAGAGGCGGGAGTTGAACCTGGGTCTCCCATGTCCCAGGTGAGTGCGCTAATCACTAGCTTTGGGTAGTCTGGCTAAAAGTTATAAGCTCGGCAGCCGCACCACCTCTTCCTCCAGTTGTTTTGTGTGGAGCAAGGCATGCACCTAACTCATTCTCATAAAAAATGCCTTTGGCAGCTTTGCTGCCTGACTGCAGGAGAAGGGTTCCTGTTCGTGGATCTCTAGCAGAGGTAGGTGACTTCTTGCTGCCTGGACTTAGGCACCGCTCTCTGAGAGTAAGGCACAGTTTAGGTCACACACCCCCGTCGACAACTCCCACTGGCTAGCTTAGATGGCACCTCGCCTGGTGTGCTGGCTTTTGTGGATCACATTTCTTAGGTGACTCTCTCTCCTGATTCTTTGCATAGGTTGTCTAGGTGCCTAACACAGGTATTACAGATTGCAGTGTTCTTCCTGTGATTTTCTAGGTGCCCAAAAATCAGGTGCTGTGAAGTGATGCTGAGCATTGCAATGCCTATGACCCTCTGTGGATCCAGGCTTATGTAACTAGATTGTGCCCACCTCCTCTGCAGGTGTGCAATGTTGGGGGGAGGGTAAACCGCCTTCTTGCACTTTTATGAAACAGCTGTGATTGGGCAGGTGGGAAGTACCAGGTTCCTCCCCACATGCACTGATCAGCAGATCTGGCAGGACTATAAGGGGAGATGTGCTGCATGCTTGATGAAGCGTACCAGTGCACTTGCCTCCCCTGCACACCAGGAGGATGCAGGAGGATTTCTGTAGAGTTGAAGAACTAAGGAAGAAAACTGTCAGGAGCTTCTCAGGGTCAGGACATGGAGATGGTGGTAGGTACAGCTCCACACTGCCCTATCGGGGACTGGGCCTCAGTGACATGATCGAGCATGATGTATACAGAAATTACTTTAGCCAGCACTAAGATGTAATCATCTCTAGGGTAGAATTGGCCATAACTGTTAAATAGCTGCGTAATTCTCTAAACAGTTTGGACAAGGAAGTAAGAGTACAATACCCCAGTGACTCTGCAGCAGGAATTCAAATTCACAGAGCACAATGACTGGAACTGGCTTTTGATCATCTGGATAATCAGTAAGTGTGAAATTCATAGAGCTTTAGAAAATATTTTCATGATATTCAAACCTTTCCAATTAGCACTGGAAACTGAAATCCTCAGTTTCGCCACAGAATGGCTATGTAACGGGTGGAAGGAATGTAGGCTTCCATACATTCCCCGGACAATATACTGCAACTCTGATCTTAGCGGTTAAAAGATGGTCAGTCTTTATAACAATACAATCCTTGAACTCTTCAATGAGACTGCAGAGAATGGTGTCAACAGCGTATGTGTTTATTCTCTTTATTATGTGGACAATTAGCAACTGAACAGTGGACAGAGACCACCCATTTATATCATGCACCCTACTGACCTGTCATAAAAGCTTAGCAACTTTTGGTTATCATGAAGTAGATCAGATCTGAACCAGAGCTGAAAGGCTCCATACCCTACCACCAGTCACCTGAGCCATACACTCCTTCAGTGCTGCTGTGGAATACTTATTGAAAAGCACTAACTTTATTGGAAAATCAATACCTTTTTATTAAACAGATGACAAAATGACAGTCACACCTTGAAGGATGCTATCGGGAGGAGGGAAGATATGACTGTTGTAGGTGATGGGGTTTGTTGTCCTCTCTTTAAAGATGTGGACTTGTAATGATGTTATGTTTATTACATATGTGCAACTTGAGCTTTATGGAAATGAGCATTTTATAAAACTCCTTAAGTAAAAACTCTGCTTTTATTGGGCTACTCTGGGAAGTGCTACTCTGGATCACCTGGCAGTAGATTCTTGGAAAATAATGGACCTCATTCACAGACCTAAAGGGCTACCTACCAAGTATATTTATTCAGCACTGGGCTTGGTAGCAGGAATCTCAAGACTGGCTTTCTCATATTCATGCAGTACCTTTCTCATTTTCTCTGCACCTCCTCATTGACAGGTAGTGAAATATAAGTGAGGGTATAACGAGTTGGATTTAAAGCAGTTGGTAATCAAATGTCTAAGAGAAGTATTAGTGCAGATTTACTGTATGCAGCTAGACATTAAGTTTTCAACATTGTGTTTCAATCTAATCTGTATGTAACTTACTATTCTAAATTGCTATTTCACTGCAGAAGCCTCTGTTGCAGACTTGGATTAATGGTGCATGAATAGCTCATCCAGGTGCCAAACTGGGTTGGAGTTCTTAGAAATTACTGGTGGAGACAGAATATGATATGGAAGGAACTCTCAGCAGACAGGGTCTAATCAAACTACTGTATATTTCAAACTTAGAAGAAAAGCACAAGGAAATGACTAATCGGTATTGTAGAGACTAAAATGATATGAAAAGACACTTATTCTAGCTGACAATAATATCTACCTCTAATACAGTGCTGTCCACTCTAAAGTCAGCCTTTTGTCAACACAGTTACTACACTGTGATACATCAGTGATATCTTTGGATATCCCTGTACTTGGAATAGGAAATAGCTACTGTATCTCAGATATTATGCTGTGGTAAATGTTTAACCTTTAATGGTGACCTCTGTTTATTATTTAAGGCTGGCTTTACAAACAACCAAACCTAACAACGTCCTTTCGTGGCAGGGATCATCATACTTTTTGAAAATGGAAAGTCATGATGCCATTTACAGAGGACAAGGGAAGCTTGCTTTTTTACTATATATGGTGCATAAATAAATCAGGAGAAAAATACTGGTCCCTATTTGCTTCCTAAAACTATGTAGGACCCATTCCTGAAGTTCCAACCATCCAGTGGAGTTCAGTAGGAATTTGCTAGAGTAAGGATATCAATAATCAGCCCAAATTGAATAACAGGTGATAAACAGAGGAAGCTCCCCGAGGAGGTTATTGGATATACATAGCTCCCAAGAGTAAGGTCTGCTTGGTAAATGTTCTCTCTGCTGAGGGAAAAGAGTTGTTAATTAAGGGCCCGATTGGGCAACACTTTCCCTCATCAGAGAGCACCTATTCGGGTATGCATTCTCCTTTGCGAGAAAGGGCTGCATGATCAGACTTTGAGGGCCAGATTTTTGATGGTATTAGGCACCAAATGATGCAAATAGGTGCTTAGTGGGATTTTCAAAAGTGTCTAGGCACCCAACTCCCAATTAATGAAAGTTAGGCACTTAGGCACTTTTGCAAATCCCACTGGGAACCTCTCTGGGCCTTAGGAGCCTAAATACCTTTGGAAATTTGGTGTTAAATGCATATAATTTAAATGATATTGAGGCCCTGGATAAATGGTTTGTTAATGTCTAACTACGTGTCTCATGTTCCTTTAATATCCAAATAATAAAAATTAGTAATACTTCATGTTGTTGATGTTTTTTATCCAGGTTATGATAGGATGTTATAGAGGGAAACATTCAGACTCAGGTTTAATTTTCTGCCATTTATGTACCTTATTGCTTTAGGACTGGTAACGTTCACTGCTTCTAAAAGGTTTTCCATCTCTTTGAAGGCTGCAGGTTTGCTCCTTGAACAACTGGAAATGGCCTGTGATGCATGCAGGTTCATGGACGGTGGTAATCAGGGCTTGACTTGCACTGAACCACTGCACTGCCTTTGGGAGCTGGTAGTGCATTCCGGTACTATTACTGCCAAAAGTGCATTCCAACATATCTTGTTTTAGGACACAAGGACTGACAGTAATACCTACCTCTCTCTGGCTTAAATAATGTGAAAATCTGCAATGCAGAGCATCTGGTGGGCCAGGCCCTACTTCTAAGCATGCAAACAGCTCTACTCATTCACACCAAACAACTAATTTAGGATTAAAACGGTTACTATTCTAAGACCACGAAATATTTTACAGGTATCCTACAATACAGAAAAGATAAATATTGTATATTATTCATAATTAAGATTATTGTTTATTTAACCATGTCAGGCTACTTTCACAACAGATTTTTCAGATGTCATTTTAGTCAATGTCAATTCAACAGAACACCTGTGAAAAACAAGATTTTTGATACCTTGGAAGGTGAATTTAGGATTCATTCCCTGAAAAAAATTAGAAGTAAATTGCCTTACATTTATATAACATGCCTCTTCCTTAAGAGCTTTGCTAAAATACATTGTAAAGGAACCACTCCTCCTTCCCCCCAGCCCCATTGAAGTGCAGCCACCTCTGACAGCCATTTAATAGAGCACAGAAAGACAACACAATAGTTTAGGAAGGAAAGAAGAATTCTGTATCCTACTGAAAGTGCAGGGTGAAATCTGGGGTAGACAGGATGTAATTACTTTATCTCAGCTGAAATTTGGCCAGCCTCCAGATTTAACATGCTTCTTTTCTGCAAAAGGTGCCATTAACTTAATAATCTTAGCAATATGTCAGGGTGTCGATTCAGTACCTAACTCAGAGAGAAGTGTCCACTCCCTTATCACCAGCACTATTTCCTACAATTAAAGGCCTCCCATCTAGTACTCATCAGAACTAACCCTGTTTACTTGGACAAGATTAGATCCCAGGGAGTTAGGGCTACAAAAATATTACGTTTACATGCATGGGTCACATTATCAGTTGTACCTGGTTTGTATTTAGCAGAACTGAAAAGAGCAGGAGGAAAGGGTGGCCCTAAGTCCTCTTGCTGCTTCCCTGATTGTGGGACAGCCAAGGGTCAAAACAGTTCCAGTTACAATTTACAATGGGCTAAGGCTGCTCTAGATTATGCCAGCTGCAGCAGTCATCACAAGGCACACTTGCTGCATCCTCTCTTCCCTCTATGGGAGAAATGTGGGAGCAGAAGACAGCACAAAGCCTGCTACATCATAATAAGGGTAGATCAGAAGAAAGGCCAGGGGATCTGCACTTGCACACACATCTAATGGCCCCAACTCTCTTTGTCCCATAGTGTGGAACAGCAGCCATGGTGAGATCTGCACTGAGGTCATGTGCCCTGGGTGAAGGGAGTGGATTTCCTCTTGGCATTTCACTCATACTTCTTCCTCATAGAGGACAGTTAGTACGGGTTAATAGAGGTGAAGCAAATTTCACTCTGTAGGAGTAACTTCGGTGTAGAAAATTCACATCAATTTAATTACAAATTAATTCACATCAATTACTAAGGAGCGGGGGGGGGAAGTGTAAGATAAATCAATGCAAGCACAAAGCAACACGAAGATAGTGAGAAAACGCATATTCCCATTGATAGCAAAGCAAGGGGGGGTATGTGTGCTATGCATTGCAATTTAAGAGTCTTTTACATTTGCAGGCCATTTTGATAACTCCACTAAGAAGAATATAGTAATCAACACTCCACAGAATCACTTTAAATTGAAGTGTTTAAGACATTATAAATGTCTAGGGACATCAGTTATTCTCGGGGTCATTGTTATTACTACTTCCAAAATCTGCTACATACATTTGCTTGCTAGCATTGCTGTAAGTAATTATATAATGGTTTGCTAGAGCTGCACTCCAGGAAGAGTTGGCGGAACTCAATTCAGTACTGATATATGTGTACCCTACTACGACTTGCACTGTTACAGTTAGTTTCTAAAGGTGTGACTTCAGTACAGCCTGTAAGTACCTATATGGGGAACACATATTTGAGAATGGGCTCTTCAATCTAGCAGAGAAAGGTATAACGTGGTCCAGTGGCTGGAAGATGAAGCTAGATAAATTCAGACTGGAAATAAGGTGCAAGTCGGCAACAGTGAGGGTAATTAGCCATTGGAACAATTTATCAAGGGTTGTGATGGATTCTCCATCACTGGCAATTTTTAAAACAAGACTGGATGTTTATCTAAAATATATGTTCAAAGGAGTTATTTTGGGGAAGTTCTATGGCCTGTGTTATACAGCAAGTCAGACTAGATGATCACAATGGTCCCTTCAGGCCTTGGAATCTATTAATCTAATGGCTGGATAAAACACAATAGTTCAACTCATGATGAACTCACTGTTTTAAAGTGGATGTTAGCATGGTCTTAATGGCAGCAAAAATACTTAGATCTCTGAAAAGCTGTATAAATTAATTGTGTCACCTAATTGTGCCATTTGTCGTTGATGAAATGCGTTTCTACGAGCATCACCTGAGAAGCGCCTCACAAGCAAAACAACAAGACATACCTCTACTTTGCATGGTGACCATGCCCCGAGAATCCAAGTGTAGCAGGGTTTTACAGGACAGTTTCTGTACTGGGTGAGCTGTGTAGGGCATAGCCTTCCTTCTCCTTGTGCCTGCATAATTATGGCCCGAGTACGTATCATCTGGCCTAAACAAATAGAAAATATACCAGTACATAGGATTTATACTAGAAACAGAGAATTACTGGAAATGGAAAAGTTTCCAATATTATAGCAGTGTTCTAGTGAGTGATGAATAATGAAGCAGACTACAATGCCGGGTAATGGAGATACTTTGAGTAACATAGAAAGGGGAGAGCTTAGAAAACTCTGGTGCTCAAGCCACATGTAGATCCTTTCATGTTATTCCTGCAGGGTACTTGTGTTTGACTGCTATTCCATTCATTCTGCTGGACTACCAGATTATTATCCCAGAAGAAAGCCATTTTACAGCAGCATGGGAGTGTTAGGAAAGATGGGGAATGAACTCATAACACGATAATATTGTATCGCTGGGTGAGAACACTGCACCAAAATGCAATATTACCACATGCCAATGCAATAGTGGGCTGAATGTGAGGCAGTGGGGCCTAGCAGAAAGAGAACTGAACTGGAACTCAGAAGACCTGGGGTTCTATCCCTGGCCTTGCCATTGACCTTGCACAAGTCTCGGTGCCTCACTTCCCCCATCTGTAAAACAGGACTAATGATGCTGACCTCCTCTGTAAAGCACTCTGAAACATGCTACATGAGAGCTAGGTATTAGTATTGTTACGTGAGACCAACCTGTGATTTCTTTGTGGCTATCAGTCAGATGGCAGAGCAGCTTGTCAGTTAGTCTTTCTTCTCTTTCTCTCCCCTCCACTCTGTCCCAGTGTTCTTTCCCTCCTTCTCTTTCAGTCTCTTTCCTTCTCTCTCCCCCATATTCTTCTCCTCAAACCTCTTTATTCTCTCAATTGATTTATCTTCTCTCCAGTGTCATTCCCTCTCTCTTCTTACCCAGCACCCCTCTCACTCTCTTCTGTAAGTCTCTTCCTCTCCTCTTTTCTCCTTCACCCCTTTCTCCTTCTCTAAGTCACAGTCATTTCGTCTTTTCCACATCCTCCCTTCCTTAGAATCATTCTCTCTTCCGTGCCTGTGAAGGCCAACGAAGCTGAAACATCAGCACAGCTTAAGGTTGTGATCCTGCATCAGGATCTGCTAGTCTCCTAAAGTCAATGAGACTCTGAACAGGTGCAGGGATTCACCCTAGCAAATCCTCATGCAGGACTGAGATCTCCGGTTGTACAGTAGAACCTCAGAGTTACAAACACCACAGTTACGAACTGGCCAGTCAATCACACACACCTCATTTGGAACCAGAAGTACACATCAGGCAGAGACAAAAAAAACCAAACAAAAAAACCCCCAAACCCTGTATTTGTTTTTAATGCTATTCGAGATAGATAGATAGATAGATAGATAGATAGATAGATAGATAGAAGCCCATCATTATCTCCTTGTGACTTTACAACTGCTTATAGAAGTGTAGTGGAAAGTATTTTGATTTTTCTTTAATTAAAGCCATCTGAGAGTTCCATCTCTTTCTATGAGGACTTAATGACACTGCTGACAAACTAACATACAGTGCTGCTATGGTGTGCCTCAATATTGAGTTAATCAATAAAAATAAAGTAGAATATATAATGAATGTTTATAGAGGTTTATCATTAATATTAGCTCATTTTGCACCAATAAGTTTTTTTGTATAACTATCTTAGCAAAATATTTGGAGAAAACGCTTATCAAGTTGACCCTGAATATGTTTAGTAAATATTCAGTGCTGTGGTTACGTCAGTCTTATTACTTTAAAATATGTTTTCCAAATATATTCCTTATGCATGTGAAACATTTAATGAAATACATGACTAACTCCTGATGTATTATTAAATATTACAAGCTACACAACTCTGATGGCAGCATCATTTTTAACATTAAACATTCCAATATGTTTTCATTGCATTTTTAACAAAGGAAATTTGATTTTTATGACCAAATTACATGCAACTTGTTGGAAAACTGCAAGCACTCTAATAGCCATTACTGTCCATAACCACTTTTACAATGTCCATTAAGATCCTATTTATTTTCAGTGAAAACTCCCTAACCCACTGAATGGAAAAGAAAAATTATGTTACCATTTCAGAAATAATAGAACTGAATACCATTCATTAAAATAACAGCAATCCTACTTCTTACTCCTTTCCTTTCCTTACAAAAGTCAGACTCACAGAAAACGGTTCTCTCACAAAATGGTCCAATTAGAACCCTGGTTACAATTAAAGGCGGTGGGGGGGGGGGGAATCTACATACCGTGCAACCAAGTGACATTTAAAATCATATTATGGACAGAATTTCTGCCTTAGCTTTGAAGGAACTGAATCTGAGAAACAATAAAAAAAAATAAAGGGTCCCCTTAAGTGATGGATTATGAACACCTGAAATGGATGTAAGCAAGGCATATCCAATGCTAACACTGCCAGTGAAGGAAGCACTTATGGTAAGGTTCGCCCATTGGGATCGCAGTACTGTAGATGTGCTCTTAAACAGAGATGGGCCAACACAAATGCATAAAGCAAATGCTCCTGAAATCTGTGGAAGCTGAGAAATGGAGCTGACTCCTCATTGTAGTTATTATGGATACAGAGCAGCCAATTTTTAACTGCTTGTCTTACAGCCATGCTTAGAAGAAGTCAACAAAAGAAGTCAACTGTTGCTAAGAATGTCTAGTGAGTGTGATTCCTAAAAGATGATTTTTTTATTTTGCTGGCGAAAAGCAAACTCCTTTAAGAGCTGCCAATGGGCAACCTTGCAAAATGATTGTCTGTATGTTCACAATGCTGTTCTCCTGCTGTGAGCCCTTGTATGCCATTTTTAAACCCATTTTAAGACTATTTTTGGCTGAGTTGTTATCCCCTGGAAACAGGGGTTTGTAACAGAATTCCTCAAAAAAGCTTCCACCAACACCAGTATATTCAGCTATCACAGAATCAGATTTTGTGCTGTGACACAACCCCATAAATCCTCGTGGTTAAAAAGCAACTCAGAATTTCAGTGGGTTGAAGCAAGGGACTGCAGGTGGTTTGCGGTCCTGGCAGGATTATTCCCACCAGTACATTTCCTTTGTCCTCTCTAGTTTTGAAAGTATCAGGAAAGAAGGTTGCCACTAATTCTCTTGGAATTGAACATAAATTCAAGTGTCTAAAGACAAAGTGATCTTTTAGCTTACAAAATTTTAATGATTAAAAACCTTTAAACTCCTGAAAAGTACTTGTAACACTATGGACATTAATGAAGTAATTTGCTTTTATCTGTGCTGAGACTGGCATATTTTTTGGCAAAATTAAAACTGACTGACAATTGAAAACTTTCATTTTTAAGAACAAAAATATCAGATAGCCTAGTCGTTGCATGACATTAAATATTTTCCTGATAGCTGCTATACAAGATAGTTAGCTCACCAATAAACTACAAAATCACAGGATACTCCTGAACTTGACCCATCTTTGCTATCTCCTTTCTCATGATGCTGTAAATAAATCATTGCAAAATAAAAGGAGTAGCTCAGTGCTGAAAGGGCATTTTCCCCTGGGACTATGCACTGAAGTGGATTCCTTAAAGCTCTGATTCTCTCTCTGTCTACATACAGTAGTCAGGTGGTCAGTAGCAACTCAAGTGGAAGAAACACTGAAAAAGTTATTTACTCTGTAGATATCTCATTGATAGAGACTGTTATCTTCATAGGTTTGAAATGAACTTTCTCCCTGTACAATCTCTGGACTGGAAGTGGCAGTGTAAAATCTCTATTGGTTCTTGTATCTCTCAGCGAACAAACTGAATTTCTCTTTCATCGGCTACGTCCTATTAAATGATCTGAAAATGCAGAGATAAAGGCTGCTGAAAACTGAAAGTGTGAAGTGCCTCTTCACTTCCCTCAAACCTGTCAAAAGTTCTGCAAGAAAAGATTGCTGGGCTTATTGTTGCTTGTTACTGCAAATTTTCATTTGGAACCAAGATGCCTAAAATAGCTGCCAAAGATAATTCCAGACCACCTCGGCAGAAATGTTGATATCTGTTTACTGAGGCCTTGAGCTGTTGCAGACTTTTATATTCCCTATCAAACAAGTAGAGCAGAGCAGAGCAGAGCAGTGAGAGGATGGCTTCACGTCAGTTAATATATGGCTGAAATAGGATTATGGAGACCAGGCTAGGTAACAGAGAAGGGAAGAAGAATAAACCCATACAGCCTTGGTCCACTTAAAAAGCAGTTGCACTACCAATGATCCAGCATGCCCTGCAGTTTAAATAGCATTGTTTAAACAAACAGCTAGGTCCCCATGCCCCCATCTCAGAAAAGGTTGCTTTTAGTGTCTTCTTTTTCAGGCCAGCTCTATCACGCCAGGCCTTGGTTAGTTTTCTGACCCAGTAAAAAACAGTCCTTTTTCAGCCTTATGAAAGGTTTGAGGCAAAACCATAAAGGGTTTATCTCATATTCATTTCCTTACCAAACAGAATTGTATTTGCTGGAGTTTCCCCTCAATAAGAGTCTTTCCAATACCTTCAGTAGGCTTTGGGTCAGGACCTTAGAGCACTATCCATTAGCTACAGTATTATAAATCCGTGTACAGCAGTTCTGCAGTAAGTAGGAGGACTTCCAGCATATAAAACAAAGTTAGCCTATAGCACTAAATAGCATCCATAACAGAAACTGCTGAAAGCTATAGCTGTAACAGGCAAATATAATTTATTTCCATGCCTCACTAGGCTCAGCCAAGGCAGGAAAGAGAGATACACTCTGTTGATCATCAGTTATAAGAATCAGTATGTTCCCCTTTTGCTGCTATACACCACAGCCACACTCGAAGTGACATACATGCCACATATATATAAAAGATTTGGTGCTATTCATTTAACCTGAACAGAATCCAATAGGGCACTCCTACACTCCATTAAAATATATCACAGCAGAATAATTTACTATAAGAGATGGGCAGAATAAAAGTGTTAGTGATGTTGCTGAGTTAAGTGACATTAAACCATACATGCATCAACAGTAAACTTTCATCTCATCAACAGTATTTCTGTTTTTTCCCTTTTACAGTAACTTATGTTTCCTGAGCAGGCACTTCACTAACTGAGAAAAGTCAGAGAAACAGATTCTTGTTTTGACTCTCAAATACTAAATAGGAGTGAGAGAGCAGCTGTAGCAGCAGTATATGCAGTTTATCTGCCATTGATTATTTTTGAGGAGCATGCAACTTATTATTTGGCAAATGAGACTCAGGACAATGATAACAATAGTTTCCTTTGTTTATTGTTATCCTTTCCTGTTTTAAGTCTAATTTATGACTCAGCACTGTTCCCACTGAAGTCAATGCAAAACTTCCATTATTTTCAAAGGAACAAGATCAGATCCTTACACTGTAAGATCCTCAGAATAGGGACCTGTCATTTTATTTGTCCGAAAAATGCAATGAACAATTATGAAACTGTATAATGATCATTCTTATAATACAAGATAAAGTAACTAAAATTGAGAAGCCTCAAATTATGCTGTTGGAGGCATATACAGGCAGAATTAGATAAGCGCAGTTGACCTTCAGCAATATACCAAGTTACTTAAGACAGGATGGTCTTAGTTTTTAATCAAGAGCTCAGACTGAATTTCATTTCGATAAACCTTTGCCCTCCCAGATTCTAACTTCCCCCTGCATCACAAATACGCAAGGTGGGGAGGGAGGAAGAAGGAAACCACTTGTGCCAACAAAGAGCACGTTTCTGTAACCTCAGTCCTTTGAAGATGTGCTTCAGTTCTCAGAGGGCAAAACAGGCTGATGTTTACCTGCCCCGATTTTCTGTAACTAGGACCAAGGACAGGAAAGGGAATGGCTGCAGTGGAGGCTGTACTCCACAGGGGCCTCCTCTAGCGGAATCTTGTGCAGGACTGGGACTTAAAAATACAATATAATAATTCTACCCTGGATCTTTGCAAGCCTCCTCCTGGTATCCATGGGAGAGCTGCTGTGGATCAAGGAGAGTAGACAGCCCAAGTTTTCAGACCCAGCCCAGACAACATATTTATCAGTGTAATTTGGCCTACTCTGCAGAATGAGTTCGAGACTACTGCTGTAAATTGAACACTTAAACCAATCCATGCAGCATTCCTACTTTTAGGATCAGATTTAGCAGTTGCACAGAGCCCTGTTATAAAATTGAAGGATAAGCCCTTTATATGATCCTAAATCCCTGATGGATGCAAATGTAATCACAGCTATCATGGGTTCTCGCTGGGGACTGCATCCAGGATCTCCAGTTCTAAAACCATGAACCTCTACAGCTTGAGCTAAAGTAGTAAAAAAAATGGTTACTTATTGTGCAGTAATTGTTGTTCTTCGAGACGTGTTGTGCACATGTACGTTCCACTGTAGGTGTGTGCATGTCCAGAGTCATAATGAGTAGAGAAAAGTATACTCAGATGACCAGGTTGCCACCTTGCATATATCAGCGATTGGGACTTTACTCAGGAACGCTGATGTAGTGAACTGAGCCCTGGTGGAATAAGCAGTTACTCTTGATGGAGGAGACTTTAGCAAGGTCATAACAGAGTTGATCTAGTCAGAGACCCAGTGTGAGATTTGCTGAGATGACACTGATTGACCCTTAATTCTTGCTGCATAGCTTACAAAGAGCCATGTTGTAGTCCCGAAGGATCTACTACAGTCCAAGAAAAGCCACAGCTAAATGAACATCCAAAGTATGAAGAGTCTCCTCTGCCTTAGATGAATGGGGTTTCAGGAAAGACAAGTGAAGATTAATTGTTTGATTTAGGTGGAAAGCTAACACTACCTTGGGCATAAACATAGGATGTGGCCTAAGGGCCACATCGTCCTTATTAAAAAAAACAGTAAAAGAAGGGTCAGCTAAAGCCGCTTCAAGCACTGAAATCCTCCTACCAGAAGTGCTTTCCACCAAAAACACTGTCTGCATTGTCAATAAAGATAATGAAGTTGTGGCCATAGGCTCAAATGAAGTTCCTATCAGTTTGAAGAGAACTAGATTCAAATCCCATACAGGTACCAGATCAGACACAGGAGGGTAAACATTGACCAGGCCCTTTAAAAACTCAAGAAACAGGAGGATGAGAAAATATGGAAAAACGGTCTACTGGCAGATGTAATGCAGAAACAGAAGTGAACCAATACTGCCTAGACCATGCTGGTGCAATGAGGATTAGTGATGCTTTGTTTTGTTTCAGCTTCCTGAGGACCCTTGGAATGAAAAGAACTGGAAAGAATAAAGTAAAAGATGACTGAACCAAGGAAGTAGAAAAGCACCTGTGATGGAACCCAGGCTGCAACCTGCCCTCGAGCAAATCTCATATATTTGCTGTTGAGGTTTGTTGCAAACATATCTATTGTTGGGTATCCCTAGTGGTGGAAAACCTGGAGGAGAACATCCAGACTAATTGACTATTTGTATGGGTCTATGAAAACCCTGCAGAGGGAATCTGCTAGAGTGTTCCTCACTTCTGGAAGATGGATAGCTTCAGGGACACTTTGAGACAAATACACAGATGCTACAGGAGGCTAGCCTTCTGGCACAATTTAGATGACTCCCTGCTTGTTCAGATAAAACATAGCAGTTGTATTGTCTGTGAGAACTTGAATCACTTGATTCTTGATGGTGGGCATAAATATTTTGCAGGGCTGACATACGGCCCTAAACTCCAGCATGGTTATATGGGGGAAAATTTCATGAGGCGGCCAAACATCTTGAGCCTGAAGTTGACTGAGATGAACCCCCAGCCTTTTGTAGATGCATCTCTAGCCAGAGTCATTGATGGTTCTGGGGACAGAAACAGAACTCCTTTGCATACATTTATCAATCTAGAGACTGAAGCACCCATGCAGGTACGCAAATCCACATGTTCAGAGGATGCCTACAATGTTGATATACTGAATGAAGCCAGGCTTGCAGACAGCAGAGGTGAAGTCTGGCATGTGGTGTTACATACATGCACAAAGCTATGTGTCTGAGAAGCTGAATGCAGGATCATATGATAATCGTTGGATAGCTTTCTAAAAGGAAGGTTATAGATTGGAACTGTTCCTGTGGAAGATAAGCCATGGCTGTTCCAGTGTAGAGATCTGCTCCTATAAAAATTATGCCCTGAGTTTATTGTATCTGTGATTTGTCCAATTTTATTTTCAGGCCAAGAAGGGAGAACATCAACCTGATTACTAGGACACTGTTCTGGACATGATTTCTTAATACTGCTTGAACCAGCCAATTGTGCACGTAGGGATATATTTGAATCCCAAACAACTGCTGTTATGCACTTGATGAAAACTCTTGGGGCTCAAGACAAGCCAAAAGAAAGCACAATGTACTAGTAGTGGTTGATGTCTATCAGAAATTGATGGTACTTCCTGTGGGAGGGAGGTATTGCCATGTGGAAGTGACCTGAACTTGATTTTCTTGATGAATTTGTTCAGCTTTCTTACATCTAGGATGGGGTGGAAGCCACCAGATTTCTTTGGGACCAGGAAGTACCGGTAATAAAATCCTTTCCTTCTGTGTTGGTAAGGAACTTCCTCTATTTCTCCAAAGTCTAGAAGAGACCATAGCTCTTGAAGTAACAAGAGCTTCTTGTAAGAATGGTCCAGAAAAGGGGTGGGGAAGGTGGGTTGGGAAAAGGGAGGGAGATGAAATGGATTACATATCCCTCCTTTACTGTGCTAAGTATGTATTTGTCCAGCCTGATGTTCTGCAAAGCACAGTAAAAAAGAGACAGGCATAATCAAAAGGGAGGAGATATCGTCAGTGTGCCATCCTCAATCGTAGAGTCAAAATGACTTTGAGGTAGTAATTGTCTTGTGGGAAGGGCCCGCCTCAGTGGAAGATGCCTGGTGACATTGAGAAGTTCTTGATCTTCTCTTAGGTTCTCTGATGGAACAATGGTCTCAGGTAGAGGTGTGATTTAAATAGTTTTCTTTTAGTAGCAGGAATATAGCTCTCAAGAAGTGAAGTGTTGCATGAGAGTCCTTCACATGTCATCTGTCCTGGCAGAGAACACTTAGAGCCCTCAAAGGGCAAATCATCAATTGTATTCTGCAGCATTTTTTGGAATGCCGGAAGCCTGGAGACAGGATGAACACCTCATGGAGACAGCAGCGGTGACAGAATGTGAGTCAGTGTCAGTGGCATGTATTCTGCCTGAAGAGACATATAAGGGTAAGATGACCCTCAGAAACTAAAGCTATAAACTGTTCCCTATATTCTTCAGCAACTTATCAGCAAACTTTGAGATGGCTGAATAATTAAGAAAATAAAATTTAGGTAAGAGATTGGTGATCCTAATTTGAAGTATGGCAGTGGAATAAGCTTTACAACCTAGGGGTGGCCTTAGATTGAGACTGGCAAGATTGCTCATTAGTCACTGTGACTGCCAGGGAACAAGGAAGTGGGTGGGTAAAGAAATAACCAATGTCTTTTCGAGGAATTTGGTAACATCTATCCACCTGCTTCACCGTAAGGGGTATAAAGGCTGCAGTCTACTGTAAAATCATACTGGATCTAGAAGTGCTTTATTGATAGGAAGGGCAATGCTTCCTGGAACAGTAGTCTGTAAAATGTCAAGGAAAGCGTGTGGGTTCTCTTGCACAATTTCTGCTTGGACTCCTAGAGAAGTAGACTTAAAGGTCTCTGGGGGGAGGAGATGTCGACTACAGGCTAACTGCTTCCTCTGGTGAAGATGAAGATATTTGAGAAGTAACGTTAAGTGACTCCTCCAATAATTCTCCCTCCTTCACAGGATCCAGTACAGGAGATTGAGGAACGTTAGCAGGATTCTGAGCAGATGAGTCCTGCACTATACAAGGAGGAGATTTCCTTCTAGACAGTGTGTGAGATGGAGGCCTAGAATCTCTCACAGGGCAGCCCATAGAGGAAATGGCATAGACAGAGCCATCCACAGTGGAGGACACCATGTTGGAGCTTTCCTGTAAGGAACCCAATGCTCTTTAAGTCATCCATTCAGAAGACCTGTAAGGGGATCTGAAACACCTGGATGGAGAAATAGTTTCCTCCCTTTCAGAGTCTGAAGAGAAAACAGAAATGTCCTCAGAATAGGGAGAAGCAATTGCCATCAGGGTTCTAGGAGGTCCAGGCATTGGAGAGAGACGATATTCAAAAACACATATCTGTTGTGGTGGTCGGAAGTTGATGGTACTGGTGGTACCAGTAAAACCTCAGACTGTGACAATGGTGCCAGGTGCATCATCGGTGCCAGCAGTGCAGGGACAATCTCTGAATGCACTGTCAGTGTCAGACACGTCAATGGTGCATGCATGAGAGAATGCGTCGAAAGTGCCGAATGTATTGTTGGTGCTGACAGCGCTGGTATGATCACCGAGTATGTTGACGATTCAGGGTGTGTCAGTATAGTCTCAGGGTGTCAGTGCTGCTGGGTACATAGATGGAGGAAGCAGTACAGTCGGCTGTATCAAGGGGAGAATTAGGTAAGAAAAAACAAAGTAGTTCTCCTGTGGATAAGAAGGCCTGTGGAGTTGGAGGCACCTGAGGTGAGTGTACTGAGCTGATGGTGCTGGCACTGCTGATGCAGACTGAATTGGCTGAAGAGAGGAGGGAGGTCCCAGCACTGGTAAAGGCACCAGTCTCAACAGCCCCAAGAGAGCCAGAGTCCACGGTGCGTCCTCAGATGGAATGGGCGAGTGCTTAGGTTTGTGGGGCTTCGAACGAGTACCAGAGAACTTACAAGATTTACTCAGAGACTAAGTCTTAGATTCTCTGCCAGAGTAAGGGTGTCTAGAACACTTTGAGTCTGATGGATAAGATGAGGCATGATGTTTTTCACCCAGCTTGTGCTTTGAGTGAGAAGCAGCTGGAGGGGCACTTCAGGCTGAATCAGAGTTCTCTGTATCTCAGTCAGGGCCTGGTTCAGATGCAGGTCACATTGCCTCCATCATGAGGTGAATCTTCAGGCAATTGTCCCTCTGCTTTTTAGTCCTAGTGGGGAAGGAGGTACAAATGGAGCATTTTTCCCTCACATGTCCCTCACTTAAAGAGTTTAAACAATTGATGTGCTGTCTGTGACAGTGAAAACAGTCCTGCACGTAGCACATTGTTTAAACACCAGGGATTTTTTCATAATAAATCTCTTGGGAAAACTACTGAACTACAGCTCCCTAAGTAAACTATTAAACATCAACTAAGTACGTACAGAAATGCTCTCTAACCTGGCTCACCAAAGCAAAGCTACAGGGAGCTCAAATCATCATCTCAAGTAGTGAGAAGGAACTGAGAAGGAGGCGGTGGACAGGTCCCATTTATGCCCTCATCTGAGACCATGAGGAGAACAGGGACATGTCCACTGGCTAGTGGTACTGCTGGCAAAAATCTTCAACAGGTGCACAGGGTGAACACACACCTGCAGAGGAATGTATGTATGCACAGCCACTTGAAGGAGAACTTCCCTATCTGGTAGCTGTAGTAAACTTGTATCTTGCATTAAAATGGGACTCATAGCATATACTAAACTCAGTTATACAAACTTGACAATATGGCTCACCTAACCTTAGTGAGATTGGAATGTACAATATCTTACACATAAGATATACTGGGTATATATACATATTGGGTCAGATCAATGGTCTAGTTTCCAGTCTTTTGACAATGGACAGTGACAGATGTTTCAGAGGAAATGAACAGAACAGGGCAATTTATCAAGCGATCATCCCCTATCATCCAGTTCCAGCTTCTGGCAGACAGACATTTAGGGGCACCCAGAGCATGGGATTGCATTCCTGACCATCTTGGCTAATAGCCATAGCTGGACCAGTCTGCCATGAATGTATCTAATTCTTTTTTGAACCCAGTTATACTTTTGGCCTTCACAACATCCCCTGGCAACAAGTTCCACAGGATGATTATGCGTTGTGTGAAGTACTTCCTTATGTTTGTTTTAAACATGCTGCCTATTAATTTCATTGGGTGACCTCTGGTTCTTGCATTAGGTGAAGAGGTAAATAACACTTCTCTATTAGCTTTTTCCTCAACATTCATGATTTTGTAGCCCTCCTTAGTCACTTGTTTTCCAAGCTGAAAAGTCCTAGCCTTTTAATCTCTTCTCATATGGTAGCTGTTCCATACCTCTAATCATTTTTTGTTGCCTCTCTTTAGTTGATCTAATAATATGAGAATTAAAAGTCTGAAAGGTTTTTTTTTTTTAAATACAGCTTGGAATTAATATTCTTAGCATGTTGGCTGTTAAATAATATATCTGAAATGCTCATTTATGTTACAGGAGTACTATTTTACTGAACTGATGAAAACTCAATAGACAAAGAACACAATTAATGCAAATATTAATCTCTTTGATCATTTCTGTTACATGCTTTGATCTCTGCAATCCATCTAAAAAGACCCCTCCACAGGAGCGATCAATCTGTTTTGTCTTTGCCCTCAAATAAATTTGATTCAGATAAACACTAAGGACAATTAGAAATTGATGCTCACCAGAAGCTTGGAAAATTATGTTGCAGATCTATTTTAAATAAAACCTACAGTACTTCTCTTCAACTGACCTCTCCAAGGATTTGAAAAACTATGCAAGACTAGATAAGGCCCTATTCCTGAAGTAACTGGGGCGCTACACAAATACAGGGACCTGTGCTCACATACCAAGCTACAGAAATGGGGTCTAAGGAAGTACTATTTACGTTTTTTTTTAATTCTTAAGGTGATATTTAATTATTTTAATCATCATAAGGTTAGCTGTGCTGAAATTTTGAATCCTGAAATATACAATAAAGCACAAGAGAAGAACTAAATTAAAAAGATATCCTGAAAACTCTCACCAGCTTTCCTTTTGCACAACATAAATCCTACTATATATATAAATACACTATATAAAAGAGTTTATTTTCAACTATGACTGAATTTTCAGATTTTGGAATTAATTAGTTAAATGATCCTTTATATACAAGTCTGTTTTCTAAATTGCATTTTTCATGGTTGGGTAATTCAAAAACAGTCTGATGGATTTTTACGAAATGTAACAAAACAAAGAAAAGTCCTTACGTCTATTAAAAACCCTAAACAAATGTCAGCAGATCATTTTCTAATGATTTACAAGACGTTTAAGTGATTATCACACTTTTAAAATCTGCACAGAAATGTATGTTGCTCTTTATTATCATGTATATGACTGGTTTTACGTGTTCTATGGATTGCGTAAACATCTGCAGGATTTGGGATATATTTGTGTTCTTTACCACATGTAAACATTCCAAGGGATGCAGATAAAATGTGACAATAGTCTTAGAAACAAATTTACCTCCAATGCCGCAAGTGTTTGAACATTCTGACCAGGCTGACCATTTGGAAAGCTGACAGTTCACAGCACATTCCACAAGGCAATGAATGCTCAATTTTTCAGGTTTTTCCAAGTTTAACTGTGTATGAAAAAAACAAAGCTAAAATGTCACTTTGCTATTGCTGGTCATAAAATTAGAAAACTGAAAATTCATAGTGACTAAAGTGATACTCCCAAGGTCACCATTTACAGGGAGATTTTTCAGCTGTAATAGCAGCTTACGTTTTTATGACATTTTACATCTCAAAGGCTCCCCAGACCCTTGCAAACTTTGGGCCCCATTCTGCAAATCATTATTCACATGACTTCAAAAGGACATAATCCTTTACTTATTGACTTCATTGGGACTGCTTGTGTATAGGGTCTATAGAACTGAGTTCTATACACATACATACATTACTCCATCATTGAAATCCTCCTTTAGGGTAGAAAGAAGAAACTAGATGACTAATCAGTGCACATTATTATTCTGGTACTCTTCTTATATTTTGGTTCCTGAAAACTTCTGACCCTAGCAGGGCCGGCTCCAGACCCCAGCGCGCCAAGCGCGTGCTTGGGGCGGCATTTTGCCGGCAGGGCGGCAGGCGGCTCCGGCGGACCTTCCGCAGTCATGCCTGCAGAGGGTGTGCTGGTCCCGCGGCTCCGGTGGACCTCCCGCAGGCATGACTGCGGAGGGTCCGCTGGTCCCGCGGCTCGGGTGGACCTCCCGCAGACATGCCTGCGGATGCTCCACCGGAGCCGCGGGACCAGCGGACCCTCCAGAGGCACGTCTGCAAGAGGTCCCCCGGAGCCGCGGGACCGGCGACCGGCAGCGTGCCCCCTGCGGCATGCCGCCCTGCTTGGGGCGGCCAAATTTCTAGAGCCGCCCCTGGACCCTAGCTAAATTGAATATTGATCATAGCAACTTATCTGTGCCATCTAAATGGTAACTGCAAAGCTCCAGCTGGCAGCTTGGGGTACAGTGTCAGAGTACCGTAATTTCCAAAACAACTGAGGTGTATGTTAGACTTTAAGCCATTTCTGTATTGTATTTATAAACTTCACCTGCTCACAGTAGTTCATATTCACTGATTTTCCATCACTGCGCATACAGCTCAAAAGGCGTCTCCGAATCCCTTGTCCACAGGTTGCATTTTCACTTAGCTGACATGTACTCCAATCTAAAGATACAATGTCATTGCATTTAGTAAAGCAAGCCATCATTGACCTTCATTTTTAACTTGAATTACAAAGTGAGTTAGTTCTCTTCATTTAACTGTGGGACTTTAGAATGCGAGTTCATATCACTCTAAGAACAAAGCGGATAAAAGGAAGTTATTCTTAAAGAGAAAAAGCAAGTCTGAATTGGGAAATTCACTATCATATCTCCAATGTCTCTTAAAAAAAAGCAACACATCAGAATATGTCAAAAACTGTTTAATGCTGATACAATGTATCGTTTGAAAACAGTTGGCACATGCAGAAGGCCACATTATTTGTCTGAAGTAAAATTTAAATTTAATAAAATAGCTATAAAAGTTTCTGAAGTGCTACTGTATTTTAATCTCTGGTGTCTCCAAGCAAAGCTCATCATCAAATGCAGCTTTGTCTAATAAAATATTTTCATTCTAGAAAAAACCTCTTGATTTTCTTTAGCTGTTTTCAACTGTGTGTTAAGCACCTATAGTCAGTCTTGATTGTCACTGCATCCTTCCAAATTTTTTTTAAAAAGGAAGTCAAACAAAAGTGAGCTTTTTAAAAAATAATGGTGACAGAAAAAATAACATGCTGTGCCTTACACCATTGTGAATCATGAACAATGTGAAGTGTGGTTCTGCTCTGAAAAGTGACCCTCCGAAACAAGTTTCATGTTTGTCGCTCAGTGGCTTCCTGTTCAAATGCATTTGGATTATCTGTAGAAATGTCACTTTTTCTAACTGCTAACCCTACAAATTTAGTCAAGGATCTGAAAGTAAAGACGGGTTCTGTCCTCATGTATAGGCAGTAGATGAATTCGCTAAAAAGAGGAAAACATTTGTCTGCAATTTTTTTCCCCCAAGACAGCTATAATCAGTTGTAATTAAGATTCTGAACAACAAATTTTACTCTCAAGTACACCTGTATAACCTATATTGTCTTTAAAGTATACTCTTGGTGTCATCTGGATATGACTGACTTCATAATACTGACAATACACAAAAAAGAATAGACTATTTCATTCTTGCTAATTTATGATGTTTTTGCAGTGATAATACAAGTAATAAAATCTTATATTATCCAAACATGCACAGATTTATACATGTGCTTAGCTGTAATGAATTCAATGGAACTACTAACACATTTAAAGTTAAGCACCTGAAGGATTGGGATGTTAATCATTGCAGTAAAGAGACAACTAAATACAAACAAAGAGCAGGTCTGCTAAGTAATAAGGTGTTTTTATACATAATTATTTTTAAAAGTAGAACTGTACTTTAATATTATGCTTTAAATTGTCATGTCACATTCTTAACTTTGTAGCAAAGAGTGTATTGAGAAATATGATACCCTGCATTTTTCTTGTGAATTAGAGTTCTGCTTACCTGTTAGATTGTACTGATACTGAAAGCAATTTTGATTGAGAACACAAGGTTGCATTTGTGAATCTTTAGGACAAGTCTTGGTATTTAAAGGCGATCTTAACACATGTCGAGTCCGTGTTTGCATAATATTGGGGTCACATACCTAGATAAAACATTAAATAGCACAAAATATCTTAGTAATTATTATAGATATGTACCAGCTGTAGCTGTTACATATATTTTGCTATTCTGGCATCAGACCTGATTTTATGTTACTTTTACCTTTGTGTTGTTTAAGCCACTTTAAATGTGTTCAGTTATGGACCTGTTTTGAAGGCAGGATCAATAAGTAACAAATTCTTAATCCAGTCCTCCTAAGTCTTGGCATCTACTGTGCTCCTCTGTGAGATTATTGAAATATATATATAAAACTTTTCCAAATATAAATTCCATCTCTACGTATGAATCCAATCAGGATAATGGGTTAAGGCAGATGGCCAAGAAATAATTTTAGAAGTTTTCTGCTTCAGCCCCATGAGACCCCCAAGCAGAATTCTGTCTCAATAAACATAAAGAAAAATGAGTTACTACAAGAATTTTTGTTTCCCTAGTTGTTATAGCTGAGCTAAAATGTGCCTCGCATCTGAAAGAGATGGAAGAGGTGTCTATCTGGGACACAAGACTTCACTGAGTGACACTTACATCAGATGATTAATGCTTAAGCACTCCTTTCTCATGACTCTCAAAAAATCATTAACCATCTGCCAGTCATGTTATTTGTAACTTAAAGACCACCACTTAAATAGATAGCATCATCTGATAGGAATCTTTAATACCAGGACTGTATGAAACATTATCAAAGAATATAGGATGACTGTTACATTGTGAAGATTTAAAGCATATATTTTAGAAAGCAACAGAAGAAATTACAGCAGAGCATTCATTTATTGTATATTACTTTCTGCACATACTGTGTTTGACACTGTAGACAATATAGGGCTACATTTTCAAAAGCATGTGCTATATTATGTAGGTATCTGTGTGCCCATGCAAACTTAAATACAAATGAACAAATCCTCATCTGTGCATACAAACCAGTCCTGCCATCTGCAAATTTCAGTTTCCCTGTATACATGTCAGGTGCACCCAGAATTGTGTGTGCAATTTAGCATCCATGTTTTTGAAAAAAATGCTCTCCTAATTCTTTCAGCCTTGAAAGGTATGTGGAGGTTACCATGTAGCTGTACACAGTCATGCATGCTGATTATGTTGCAGATAGATCAAGTCAAGAGAGAACTTGGTCTGTTATGTGGGGCCCCTCTCATTTCCTTTATCTCCTTTTCCAATGAACAACATTCCTGTTTTACCAAAGCATGCTGGAAAGACCTAAGAGAGCAGGCTCCCACACATAAAAATACCCTGCTGCACTCCTCTGCTCTCTCCTCACCTCACTTGGGGCATCAGCCCCTACTCCTACATGGCTCCAAGAGAAGGATGGGGATGTACAGCCTGTGCTAAAGTATATGTGTGTCATGCTTTTGTAGGGGGAGTGGTCAATACTCATTTTGTCAATGTCCCAGGGGAAACAAAGTTGCAAGGCATCATGTCCTGATTTCCAGAGAAGGTGGAGGGCCTCTTTATGTCCCATCCATTTGATCACTGGAGTGAAATGCTCCCTCGCTCCCCATCGCATGATCTAACGTCATTTGCAAGAGCTTTGGATAGATGGGCTCTCTTTTCTCTCTGACTTTAGCTCCATATTGGAGCTGACAGCCAGAGAGATGCTTTCTTTTGCCTGTGCATCTATTAACTTTTCTTTAGTGGCCAACTGAATGTCAATCAGGTGGGGAAAAGTCTGAACCCTCTTATGACAACAGTGTAAATAACTGAGCATACTTAGTGCCTCCTCCAATATCAGCCAAATTATCACAGACTCCCCCACCCCTGTACAGCTGCTTGGGCTCTTGTGTGCTGCTATCAAGAGGAAACAATCTTAGTGGTCTAATTTCAATGACTGTGAGGTTTGTGGAGGCTAATTAGGGATGCAAAGAGTTAGAGTTGTAAGCGTCCTCTCCTACAATACATACTCATGAGAATAGTTACTCTAAAGCCAATGGGATTATTTAAACGAGTAAGAATTATGCACAGGAAGAATGACTGCAGGATTGGGCCATAAAATAGACCCTATGACCAGAAACGTTGCCATTGTCAATTAGAGCAGGACTGGACACACAGTAAAAGGGGAACCAATAAAGCATGCTACTAAATGTTGGGATACCACTGAAAGCACTAAACATCAAGACCCCAAAACACAAACACCTCAAAATTTGTAAGAGAAAACAAACACTAACAAGATTTGGCAATATACAAAGGTAAGACTTTGGACTCTGAGTAATAAAAATCCCCAGACAAACCTATGTTTGCAAAAGCTGAAGAAATGCTGAAGGATTATAGCTTGCTTGGCCCCAATAATCATAGAGTGCTCTGCAACCCTCCACCCTACCCCCAACAGACAAAGAGGTAACATATACTGACTTATAACACACATATAAAATGAAGGATTGCTAAACGGTAAAGTTAAGAGCTTGGTTAGTTATATTTTAATGATTTATAATTATGGACAGGGAATGAATATAGATAAGGTAACACTAAGGCCAAGGTTTTTCTGACATGTGTGGTTTTGCCACTTCTTTGACATAGAATCATTGGCTGGTCTACTTAAAATTAGGTTACTGCTGACAGAACAACAGTATCAGCTTGCGCCAGAAGTTTTGAGGTGAAAACACACAGACCTGTAACAACAAGAAATCTTTTACTGGGAAAACTCATGACATAAAACCTACATAAACAACAACAAAACTGCAGAAATTATGTAAACCAAAGTTTTGCATACGTAATGTACGGGTTCCATAAAACTCGAAGGGGTCATGTGCTAAAAGCCAATTGGATAAAGATTAAGTAGTCTGAAATGTGGAAATGTATAAAAATCCAAGTAAACAAGGCCCAAATTGGAGAACGCTGGACCAGAAACTGAAAGGACCATGACATAGATCAGAAGAGGCAACGAACAACATGGAAGTTGGAAGGACTTCCCGCTGCCCCAGAATGTGGTAACTTGGGCTCCTAGAATGTGGTAACTTGGGAGGAGGGATAGCTCAGTGGTTTGAGTCATTGGCCTGCTAAACCCAGGGTTGTGAGTTCAATCCTTGAGGAGACCACTTAGAGATATGGGGCAAAAATTGGTCCTGTTAGTGAAGGCAGGGGGCTGGACTCAATGACCTTTCAAGGTCCCTTCCAGTTCTAGGAGATTGATATATCTCCTTTTATTACCAATTCCATCTGGTCTGTTATTATTGTGAGATAGAAACGTGTGTTCAGACATTATAAGTGACAATCATTCTGTTTGAAACTGATTAAGCCTAAATTGGGTGGACTTATGACTCAGTTTCCTCACTTTAACCACCAACATAAATACTTGCCGAAAGTCTGTATTAAATGTATACAGTGGAAGCAGTTGAAAAATTGTTCATGAGTATACTTACCATATATACTCATTCATAAGCTGAATTTTTTTAGTAAAAAGGGAAGCATCAGAGAAGGGGTTCAGCTTATGAACAGATATAGAGAGGGGGAGAGGTGGGACACAGCCCCCTCCCTCCCACGCAACAGAGGGGGCAAGGAGAGGCAGCACAGCCAATAGAGCCAGAAGGGAAGAAGCGGGGCCAGAGTCTCTCCGCTTCTGGCCACGCTGCTCTGCCCCGAGCCTCCAAAGCAGCTGCAGCTCTGGGGCTGGCAGGCTGCGGCCACACCACTTGGCCTGCTGGAGCAGCTCTGGCCAGGCCAGAGACATCCTCTCCTGGCCCGCCCCAGCTAAGGTGGGAGGGGATGGGATGGAGAGAGAGTGTGGGGGTCCCAGGGTAGGAGTGGGGTCATGTGGGGGGTGGTCACAGGGGCTACTCCTCTGACCCACAGCTTCTCGCCCCTCCCCTCCTCCCCAGATTTCCCCACCAGTTGCTGTCCCAGCCCGTTGGGGTAAGCCGCTGGCAGGATGGGACACTTTGTTTACTTAGGTTTAATCTGTGCCTGTGGACACTCAAGGTAAACAAACTGTCTCGTCCCACTAGTGGCTTATCCTGATGGCCCGGGAGCCAAAGTTTGCCGACTCCTGAATTATAGAGTTGGCTTATGAATGGGTCATAAAAATTTGCCATTTTTACTTATCCAGCTTGGGGGTGTTAGCTTATAAACGAACCGGCTTAGGATCGAGTATATACGGTAATTCACGACAATATGTTGTTAGTCCTATAGACTACTCAAAAGAAGGACAATGAAGATACCAAGGAAACTCTGGACAGCAAGATGTAAGAAACCTTCTATTTTCACAAATGCTTGGGAATTTCAAATACCATTCTTCAATAAATCATACTGAGATCTATTTTCAAATTTAAAAACTTTTTATAGAGATATCAGGTTAAAAACCACAGCCATATTGCTTTGCAGCTGCCAGTGAATACTGAACTGAATGTGGGAGAAAATGTGAGTAATGCCCTTATTATGAATATTAAAAAGCAATGTCATTGCATTGCAGCACAAATTCTCACCCCAGTTAGACTGCTGTAAATCTAAAACATCTTCCCTGAGATCAGTGGAGCTCCTCCCAATTTATACCAGTCAAAGTGAGAGCAGAATCTGTCCCTATCTTGGAAAGCAGCCAGTGATAGCTCAGCTGAATGCACTTGCCCAGTGTTAAGGGAATACTGTTATGTTCTTATACTTATTTATCACCTTGTCAAATAGTTTTACATGGTAATCTTATTGAAATGTACATTGTTATTCAGGAAACAGTCCTCTACTCATCTAAAATAAGCAATTGTTCTTAATTATCTGAAAACTAATCCCGTGATAAGTGTCTACCAATAGTTTATTACCTTTCTTGCAATTAATTTGGCTGTTTGTCCTCACAGGAAAGAATAACTTAAATGATTTGCCAATAAGAATCAAAGAAGGTATCTCAGTAGACACTCCTAGTTAGTGTTCTCCTGCATAACTTTACTATACAAAAATCAATGAATGTGCTCAAAGAAGTAGATATGTGCCGGCTCTGAAATACCTGCTTCTGTTTCCTTCAACAGGATAATATGCAGGCAGAAAATATGTACTCTTCGCAGGGATATAGCATCATCCAGTTGTGCACCATTATAGGAGATTAACATAACTCAGCACAGCACATTGTTATATGTTGTCAAATTGGAACACAAATTTATTGGAAAGTAGGGCTATTTTCCCACTCAAGTATCTTCCTAGCCACAGCAGGTAGCAGCACAACCATGATTCAAACAGGTCAGAGTACATCTTGCATTTACTGATATCCAAATAAATAAGTAGTTTGCTGCATCTCTGATAGCCTTCATTTTGATCAGTTGTGCTGATGAGCCATGATGTTTGGAAACAACAATATAAACAACAAACTAAATGCTTCCACTGTCTCTGAAAAATAAAAGATCTTAAAGGGAAAACGTTCAACTGATCAGGCTGAGTCTATGGGAAACATGCAAAAATGCAATCTATGCCAACTGTAACTAATATTCGGTAGCATTATTTGTTAAATTTCCCTTTACCTAAGTTGAAAAGTCAGTGTAGTGCTAGAATTGATTTTCTGGCCTTACTCTTTCATGTTAACTATTTAAAAAATTGAAGCAAATATTTTTGGACTGAGTAAGAGGCAGGAGGGAATGATTTGCAATTAAAAAAATTAAGGCTGGTATTTTCAAAGCTCCCTTTTGTGCCTGAGTACTCAAATCCCATGGAACTTCAGTGAGATTTGGATACCTAACTCTTTTAGGAACCTTTGAAAATCCAGCCTAGAAGAATAAAATATTTACAGTCTGGTTAATCAACTAGGATGGGTATAACAGTGTGTGAGTAGTTGAGAGGTATAAATAGTAAACACCAAGAAGGAAGAGGGATTAGTTAGGGTGATACACAGCAGGCGTGATGTAAACAAACATTTATGTTGCATAGCAGGAAAAACTCCTAATGGTGATATTATTAGTATCATAATCACTAGCTGTTTAGATCATTAGGTCCTGCATTGGGATCTGCTAGTGCAGACTTCTGTACCTGTTAGTAGAGTCACAGTGATGTCAGTTGGACTTTGCACATGGGTGCAGAGTGCACATTAGTGTGTTTAGAAGGGAGACTTAAGCAGCTCTGCAAACGTATAAGTGTATGTACACCAAACGAGTCCCCACCCCAAAGAGCTTACCATCTAAACTAGACTAGAAATTATCCGAGGAAAACAAACTAGGGTCTGGTCTACACTGGGGGGGGGGGGATTCGAACTAAGGTACGCAAGTTAAGCTACGCGAATAGCGTAGCTGAACTCGAAGTACCTTAGTTCGAAGTACTTACCCGTCCTCACGGCGCGGGATCGAAGTCTGCGGCTCCCCCGTCGACTCCGCCACCGCTGTTCGCGGTGGTGGAGTTCTGGAGTCGACGGGAGCGCATTCGGAGTTCGATATATCGCGTCTAGATGAGACGCGATATATCAAACTCCGAGAAGTCGATCGCTACCCGCCGACCCGGGCGGGTAGTATGGACGTACCCTAGGAATAATTCCTGGAAGGAATGGATTTTGAAGAGGCAGGCTAGGGATACACATGAAGAGAGATTGATGCAAGATCAGGGGCCACAAAGCTGAGAGTGAAGGAGATGAAAGGAAAGAGCGACTATTGGGAGTATAGGGAGTGAGAGGAGAAGAGGGAGGGAGCTATGAGCAAGGACAAGTTTTCATATGGTCTTAAAGATGAAGAAGAGGCACTTTAATTTGATCTCATAAAAGAAACAAAGGAAATTATTCAGTTTTACCTGGAGGTGAAATGGTTGGAAGGGCTGAGCAGGAAGATGAATTCAGCAGCTTTTCAGGATGACTGGAGATAAGAGAGGAGGGTCAGGCAGGAGATGGTTCCTCTGATTAAGGGGAGTGAAGCCCAAGGCATGGGCAGAGATTTGGATAGTGCAGAAAGAGGGGAAAGGATAGTATTATAAAGGAAGAAATTATAAGATATCATGAGTGCTTTGCTCTGAAATGCTGTTCTGTGAGAATGTTAGAGTCCTCATAATTTGAGACATCTGTCGCTAGGCTGGAGAAAGCAGTAGGAAATATACCCAGGGAAAAACTCGGTTTTAGAAGGAGATGGATTAGATAAGACTTAACAGTTTTCGTTCATTGCTAATATATATGAATTTATATTTTTCATACAAAAGTATTACTGAGATTCAACAGCATCTTATGGAGTTTCTTCTCTTCTGACAAATCTTAGTCCATTAAATAGATGTCATAACTGAATGTCTTTTCAAAGAGTTTGTTTTCTCTCCTAGTGTTCCAGTAATAACTATTATTTTCTTTGATCAAAGATTAATCTTCTTTTTACTAGTTAGGTAAGTGATTATCCCTTGGTAAGGTAGTCCAGTTGGATTGTGCCCTGCATGAGCTTGTGTTTCTTGTAGAGAAAAAGAATTGTAACTTGAATCTACACTATAATTTGCATTATATTTGTACTGATAAACAGTGGTTTCTTTCCACACAGTGGGCTACTGGTGGGTGTAAAGCTGAAAGGCAGGGAGGGGAAAAAAGTAATGCAACCAAAAGACTGCAGATTCAGGGTCTGAAAACAAGATATGTTGTTATTAAAGTACTTATGGGAGTTGTGTGCCTAACTACTATATACGCCTTTAAAAATCTCATTTTTCATGTCTACTATTGTTTTGTACCACGTAGTTACATATCCCATGAATAATATTTTTACCCCAATTCACTGTGGGGGGGAGGGAATTATTTGTAGGTGAAATATTTAGCCTACAAAAATGAAGGCAGAGCTGGGGCTTAATTGAAAACCCTTTACAGACAAGTTCCAAGACAAGGTCCCTGACAATCCAGGCACTCAATCCTGTTTTCATTGAAACAAACGGTAATTCTGGTCTTAACTTCAATGGTAATAGGCTCAGGCCCTAAAATTAGGGTATGTCTACACTGCCCGTTGGATCGGTGGGCAACGATCGATCTAGTGGGGATCGATTTATCGCGTCTAGTATAGACATGATAAATCGACCCCCAAGTGCTCTCCCGTCAACTCCTGTACTCCTGCGCCGTGAGAGGCACAGGCAGAGTCAACAGGGGACCAGCAGCAGTCAACTCACGGCGGTGAAGACACCACGGTAAGTCAATCTAAGTATGTCGACTTCAGCTACGTTATTCATGTATCAGAGGGGTAGCCGTGTTAGTCTGGTTCTGTAGAAGCAGCAAAGAATCCTGTGGAACCTTATAGACTAACAGATGTTTTGCAGCATGAGCTTTCGTGTGTGAATACTCACTTCTTCGGATGCAAGTAGTGGAAATTTCCAGGGACAGGTATATATAAGCAAGCAAGAAGCAAGCTAGAGATAACGAGGTTAGATCAATCAGGGAGGATGAGGCCCTGTTCTAGCAGTTGAGGTGTGAAAACCAAGGGAGGAGAAACTGGTTGTGTAATTGGCAAGCCATTCACAGTCTTTATTTAATCCTGAGCTGATGGTGTCAAATTTGCAGATGAACTGGAGCTCAGCAGTTTCTCTTTGAAGTCTGGTCCTAAAGTTTTTTTTGCTGCAGGATGGCCACCTTAAGATCTGCTATTGTGTGGCCAGGGAGGTTGAAGTGTTCTCCTACAGGTTTTTGTATATTGCCATTCCTAATGTCTGATTTGTGTCCATTTATCCTTTTCCTTAGAGACTGTCCAGTTTGGCCGATGTACATAGCAGAGGGGCATTGCTGGCATATGATGGCATATATTACATTGGTGGATGTGCAGGTGAATGAACCGGTGATGGTGTGGCTGATCTGGTTAGGTCCTGTGATGGTGTTGCTGGTGTAGATATGTGGGCAGAGTTGGCATCGAGGTTTGTTGCATGGATTGGTTCCTGAGCTAGAGTTACTATGGTGCATACAGACAACCAGACAACCTGCCAACCTGAAGCATATTCTCACTATGGTGCGGTGTGCAGTTGCTGGTGAGAATTACATTTTCCTCATTTAACAGGTGGGAAAACAAAGAGCGAGAGCAAAACTTCTGACCTCATTTATATCGATGCAATTTCATTGATTTCAAGAGGGTGGCATGTGTGTAACTGCAGGCAGTGTTTGGCCTAGACAGGCTAAGTGATTTGCCCAAGGCATACATAGTTAGTGGCAGAGCTGAAGTTAGAAATCCAGTGTTTCTTGCTACCACTCCATTACTTAAACTGCAGAACTTTGCACTCATTTATCCAACAGAAATAGTGTAAATTTTCCCCATAATGTCCCCTGACTAGAATACTTCCCACCCTCCACTTGGATAGCCCATCTCTAGTTTTGGAAATATAATTCCACGTCTATTTAATTCTTTACTCCAGTCTCTGTGTCTTGAAGCCTCTGAACAGACTACTGATAAAGGTATCAGTTGTGATGAAAACTTTACTAATGTATACCGTTGTTTATCAAGAACAGAAATGAGACCACTATTTCATTTCCAACTGCCTCTGTAGGGAAAGCATTTCCAGTCACCACCAATTCAGACCTGTCATCTAAAATTAAAGCCCATGCCAAGTCTACAAGCCAACCACATCTCTTGCTCCCACTTTTAAAATCAGTCGGTATTTAAACACTATACAGATTTAAGAGAATAATAACTTAATTGTTACATATATGGCACCACCATGTGGAGAACAACCACTGAAGTAGGAACAGCTGCTCTCACTGAGTATATATGTAACCTTGTATAATTAACTAATTTCAGACTCTTTACTGTAAATGCCAACAGCTGAGGCAAACAAGGAGGTCACTCAGATCTGATATGGGGGCTATGGCTGTTATCAGCATGATAGCAGAGAGCTAACGAAATAAAATTGAGATAATTATTCCAGGGACTTGCAGCACAACTTGCATATTAACTCAGCTTAAAATGCTTTGATGAATTCAATTGAAGTCAATTAATTACATTTCCAAGTCAGATGAATACACAGTCAAGACACTGTAGGTACTGCATGTTATTTGATCACTGAATATTTAACAGAGATGGCAGAGTTTCAGTTTCTGGACTGTTTGGCTAGTTCTTTGAGCAATCAAATGATGTCTGAACACATTATTGTAACTGGAACTAATATGAAATCTCTAAAGCCAAATGCAAATCAATCTAATTTCTTAATGGTTTTTCAAAACAGGCAAGCTTCAAACTGTTTTTATTTTGAAATGAATTAAAGCCTTCGCGTTGAAACTACATGGATGTTCCTTAGTTACAAAGAAGAAAACTTTATGGGCCAGAAGACAGTCTTCAACCAGTGGAAGCCATGTTCGATTTACTCCTTACTGATAAGAGAATGTCAGAATAATAGGGAAGCTTAGAATAAGTAACCTTGAACTCACTGGGTTCAGCAAAGAAAAGAATGGAATGATAGAAAGCAACATTTGGGTATTAGATTTCAAAAAGGCACATCTTGGGTAATTGAGAAAGGTAGCATACAATGGGAAGAAATATTAAAATCAGCCACTGAGCAGTAATGGTGGGAAATCCCTATAGGCAATCCCTAAAGGCACTATAACCAAAGTACAACAAGCTGCAGTTCAACTGGAAAAAACGAATGCAAGATGGAGCTGCAGAAAAATCTGAAATGAATCAAAACCACACTGGAAACAGAAAATGGAGTGAGCAAACAAACACAAATTCTTAGATTCAGAGGAGGTGTCCAGAAAAGAGAAGAGCGGGGGAAAAAAAATCAAAGTTTATGATAACCAAAGTAGTATAAATAAGGCCTTTTACAAATATATCAGGTGAAAGAAGTATTGAGGAGTCCATTATTTGAGCACTGGCCACTTTCAAGTCCGACTGATTTCAAGAGGAGTCAAGGGCACACAGTGTCTTGAAGGTTAGGAATCCACAAGAGGAAGAGGACATATAAAACTATATTGAACAAGATACTAAAAAGTACACCACAGGGAACAATCCTTCATTGACAAGGAATAGACTGGATGGTCTGCAGGGGTCGGCAACCTTTCAGAGGTGGTGTGCTGAGTCTTCATTTATTCACTCTAATTTAAGGTTTCATGTGCCAGTAATACATTTTAACATTTATAGAAAGGTCTCTTTCTATAAGTCTATAATATATAACTAAACGATCATTGTATGTAAAGTAAATAAGGTTTTTAAAATGTTTAAGAAGCTTCATTTAAAATTAAATTAAAATATAGAGCCCCCCGCACTGGTGGCCAGGGCCGCCCAGAGGATTCAAGGGGCTTGGGGCAAAGCAATTTTGGGGGCCTCTTCCATAAAAAAAATTGCAATACTATAGTCTCATGGGGGCCCCTGTGGGGCCCGGGCAAATTGCCCCACTTGCTCCCCCACATGAGCGGCCCTGGGAAAAATAAACCTTCTGCATCTCGGCACAAACCCAGTTTTGAGAAAACTTCTTTACAAGGTATCACTGGTTCTCAGAATCAGCTAGTGCTAAAAGGCACTAAAGCTCATTAAAAGGGTTGGACAAATATTTTCCGTCAAAACTTTTTCTAGATCGAAAACTAGGGGTTTTTAAAAAGCAGAAAAAAAATCATGTTCAATGTCTGCTTTCCTTCAAAATTTGTTGTGTTTTTTTTAATTGAAAAGCTGAAATTAGTCTGCCAAAACCTGAATATGGTTTGGGGTTTCAGAAGTGTGTGGCCAAATATTTGCTGCTTGCTGTGTTTGATTGTTTAAAGAAACAGTAAAAAATTCTGCTTAAAAAAATCCAAAGCTTTTGAACCACCTCAGCTTGTGACCAAACACCTGAGCCCATCCAGTCAGAGATTTTTCCAGGTTTCTGATACTCTGCTGGCTTCCTTGACTCATATCTGTCTCCGTAACTTTGGGTTCATTTAGGTTAGAACATAAGAACAGCCATACTGGGTCAAACCAAAGGTCCATCCAGCCCAGTATCCTATCTACTGACAATGGCCAATGCCAAGTGCTCCAGAAGGGGTGAACCTAACAGGTAATGATCAAGTTCTCTCCACCCTCTAACAAACAGAGGCTAGGGACACCATTCATTACCCATCCTGGCTAATAGCCATTAATGGACTTAACCTCCATGCATTTATCTGTTTCCTAGAGACTGGCTCCATGGGGTCCCTCACAAACTGGAGACAGTTACTGTGGGTTTGTCTTTAGTATAGCTTATGTACATACTCCACGAACTGAGCATTTGAGCTTGTTCCAGAATCTGGGATGAGCCTATGTTGTGAAAACTGACATGCTCAAAATAGCACCTGCATGTGAATGGACAGAGGGCGCTAAAATTAAATTAACCCAGGGGTTCTCAAACTGGGGGTAGGGACCCCTCAGGGGGTCACAAGGTTATTACTGGGGGCCGTGAGCTGTCAGCCTCCACCTCAAACCCCGCTTTGCCTCCAGCATTTATAATAATATATAAAAAAGTGTTTTCAATCTATAAGGTGGGAGGGGTCGCACTCAGAGGTTTGCTATGTGAAAGGGGTCACCAGGACACAAGTTTGAGAACCACTGAATTAACCCCTCTGAAGCCTCAGGGAATGCAGGGGACGGGTCTCCCTTGGTAGGGTTGGGAAGGTGGTGCAGGATATTGCTCTTCTCATGTGATCCCTCTCCCAGTGGCTACTTTTAAATGAAGCTACCCTCCCGTGACATGAATCTCCCTATGGCACTGAAATTAAATATAGACGATAATTTTGGCATTTGAGAAAAGTGAAAGGGATGGTAGCCCTAATGGAAAAGCTAACAGCTTGGCTCTTCTGCAAGCCTCAAACTGCTGAATGAGCTTTAGGGTAGGGAAGGCTGTGCCTCCCGAACAGACTGGCCCTGCCCCCTATCTGACCCCCACCCACTTCCTGCCCCCCGACTGCCTGCCCCCCTCAGAATCCCTAACCCATCCTGCTCCTTGCGCCTCACCATCCCCCAGAGACCCCACCACCACCACCACTACCCCAGGACTCCACCCCTGCTCCCTGTCCCCTGACTTCCCTGACCCCTATCCACCCCCCGCTGAGTCCTGACAGACCCCTGGAAGGCCCACGATCCAACCCCCACATTCCGTGTCCCCTGACCGCCCCCCCGACCTCTGCCCCCTCCCTGTGCCCTGACTGTCCGTGGGACTCCCTGCCCCTTTATCCAACCCCCCCGGCCCCGCCCTCACCCAGAGCCTCAGCGCGTTGTGTCCAGGAGCGTCCCTGAACAGAACAGCGGTGCAGCGTGGATCTGTCGGGGCCTGAGCTCCGCCCCACTCAGAGCCGCGTGGTAACGGGGCGGGGCTGCGAGCTCCAGGCTGAGCGGAGGGAGCTGAGCTCAGCCTGGAGCTCCCAGACCCGCCCTCTTACCACACGGCTCTGAGCGGGGCGGGGCTCAGGCCCCTCTGGAGCCACGCTGCAGCGCTGTCCAGAGACACTCCTGGATGCGCTGAGGCTCCGGGAGAGGGGAGGGGCCGGGGCGGGAGCCTCAACCGTTCTCTTGGGGGGCCCCAAGGAGCCCAGGGCCTGGGGCAAATTGCCCCACTTGCCCCCCCCTCTGGGTGGCCCTGCCGGTGGCCAACACCTGGGCAATGTGAGTGCCTTGAAAACCAGCTCGCGTGCCGCCTTTGGCACCTGTGCCAAAGGTTGCCTACCCCTGGTCTAAGAGATCCATGTCCAACTGCTATGATTCTGTGAATCTCCTACTGAAACAAGTTTATTATCAATCAATATCCAAAGCACTTGAATTCAAGAAAAGGCAGTACACCCAGGTGCCTGGGAAGGAATTCTACCATGATAAGAATCATAATCAAGTATTTTTCAATCTAAGACTCAAAAGGGTGGGTCATTTCAGAGATAGCTATGACATGGTGGCCATTTAGTCCTGTCAACTGCTAAGAAGTTTCATGAACACTGACAATTCTCAAGAGAACCACAAATATCATGGGGATGGAGAAGCAACTCTTGTGAGTCTACAATTTTCTACAATACTTTCTGGCAACCTGTCTCACAAAAATCTATCACTAAATCTGTGTGAAATATTTCAAACCATATATATACACACACACACACACACACACACACACAAAAAGGCTTGTCTGAGTTTTTTCTTTTGCATTTTGAGACAATCTCATTCAAAATTTTGATAAATATTTGAATAAATCATGTATCCAATTTCTTGAAATAGTTCCATTTTTAAGTGAAAACGGTCTTGCATTGAAAGCCAAAAACTTGTGTTTCACACATTTTCCATTTGAAAACAGCCATTTTGTTGCAATTTTGAATAAAGCAAAACTGTGAGGGTTGAAAATTGTATTCAACAAAACAGCAACCTCTGTGGTATATAATTCTACCAAACAACAGTTTTTAATTTCACTTAAGTTTAGCTATGACTGTACTTTGTCCTCTCAGAAATCAGTATAAACCTCAACTTGGTCATCGTTTTCAATATCTTCTTTAAAAGGGCTCAGTACTGCACGACAGCAGTCAGTGGAAGTTTTCCCGTTGATTTTAATGGGAGGAAGATCAGGCCGCATATGTATAATTTTGACAATCATGCTTTGCCTTGAGAGTATACTAATTGATCCATGATTAATAAATTTGCTATCCCCTATTTTAAATGTCTCATAATCTAACCCAAAATCATTTAAAATAATTTCACAGTTCTACCACTGAAATTTTTTTGGTGACCTAAATGGAATGAGAAAATATTTCAGTTCATTTCTTTGTGGACAGCTGTCCACAGTACAAAAACTGCCATCATAAACAACAGTAACTGGCAGCAGTGTTGGCAGTATCAGTAGGGAACCCATGGATCTGACATACTTTGAAATGAAAATATGTTATCACTCCTAGACGAAGATTGTTTGAAATATGTTGGCTGAAGTGTCATGAGGAAGCACGCATCACCATTGTCCATGCTGTGCTTATCCCGTGGGTAAATAAAGGTCACAATAACAAATACCTTCACTTTGTGCATACAAAATACTTGTGTGTACACTTTACACATTCAAAAGCTATTCACATGCAAATGTCTGCACCTGCAAAACTTGGGCACATGTATTTATAGGTGCATATGCAAGAAGCATGGTAGAGGCCTTGCTGAAAACGTACCCTTTAGTATCTCAATCTAATGTTTTTCATTGGTCACTCTGTGTTCACATACAATACAACCACCTCCAATTTCTTTATGTCTGTCATCAGCAACACCATTGTCAATATGAGCAACTATTCTAGAAATTTGTAAAAACCACAGTGATTTGCTTTTCACTCTTTGATAGAGCCTTGTTTACTCTGTAGTGTCCAAACTTATTTTATTCCAAAAGTGGTGCCGCTATAGAAAATTGTCAGAGCCTAAGTTTGTCTGTCAACTAGTGCTGTTAATAATTTACATCCATATAACAACTTTCATCAAAGGATATCAGTGCATTTTACAATCACAATTTAATTAAACCTCCAAGCAACTTGTGAAGAAGGTGTTCTTAATTATTATACCCATTTTAGAAATGATTAAATTGAAATACAAGGAGGTTAAGTGATTTTCCCAAGATCACAAAGTGCGTCAGTGAACAGAAATGAGAACTGAGGCATCCTGATTCCCAGTTCTCTACTTGAATCATCATACTCCCTATCTTCCTATAGTATTTGCTTTTATTGAAGTACCTGTGATACAAACCAAGGTATTCTAGTTCTACTCAGGATCCTCATCTCTTCAAAGTCTCCAAAGTGGTCTCATAGTTCTGTTAGGACTGGTGAGGCACAGAGCACTTCTTGCATGGCACGGAGGGCTTTGAACTCCCACTGAGCCAATGTCCTTTGACTATGGGGCAAGTGACAAGTCCTGAGTTCTCATTTCATTTCTCCGACTCTGACACTTTGGGAGTTGAGGGCATTCAGCACCTAAAATGCCTGTTATTTTGCTTAATGAAATATAACAGTAGGATTTTCAAATGTGCTCAGCGCCGGCCTCGCTCTGTTCTCACTGAAGTTATCACTGACTCATATGAGAGCTATATTAGGTCAATAGTGAACAATTCTGAAAAATTTACCCATGAAGACCAGTGCCCTCTTTGCTGTTAAGAAACAGAGCTGTTTAATTATCTGTGTTACTCAAAATAGCATAGGAGTTGAATGTCTTGGTGACTCTCTAAAATGCTTGAAGAAAAGGATCATCTTCATTTCACAATTTACATCAAGTATTCAGAGTCCTCTGTGCACAGATTTCAGTCTGAGTTAAGACCTCACAATATGCATGTTGTCAACCAGAGATACTGAAGTTATACCTCAAAGACCTGGATAACTCCTGACACAGGATACCCATTTAACTGAAGTCAGGATGGATATTTAATTACGGTAGTACAGCTGCCCTGGAAGAGGTTTTGCAGGGTCAGTACTAGAAATTTTGTTTCACTGGTGCTGTCATGTAATTTTTGTAGCAGTGTGATCAGAAATGATATCTTCTCACAGTGGTTAAAAGTTGGAGGTTTTTTAACCTCTGAGTTTCAACACGCTCATCATAAAAGGTGACATGCATTGCTTTTTCCTAAAATAATCCTTGTCCCCACCTGAAAGAAAACTTGATGTCTATTTCTGTTCTTTGTAGCACAAAGTTTAAGACCTCATGCATTTGGCAGTTCAAAATGTTATGACTGAGACTTGGTCCAGCTTTTATTCCTTAGAACCCAAAGTACCGTCTCTACCACGGGAATCCTCTTTCATGTCACCACTTGAATGGTTGGCTTAGTGATAGAGCTGAAAACTGAGTCTCTGTTTGATTAGTAGATTGTACTTGGAACATCATTTAATAAGTCTCAGACCCAAACAAGCTACTGCCTACACTTAATATTCCCACCCATTAGTTGTCATTAGTTTGTTAGGCCAGCTGTATACACAGTTCAGGAATATAAATCCAGAACATAATTCCTAAAGCTAAAATCCCTGCTTTTCCTTCACTGAAGTGTATTTAAACTAACAATATATTTTATCTAGCTTGTATAGTTTCTTGGCCAAGATTCACAATGCAGGAGGACTAGCTGGCTCACCAGCCAGGACGCTACACCACAATCACACTCCACAGTATTTCCTCCCCTGTGCAGATTTTCCCCAACCTAGAACCAGACACCTGCCTCCTTACTACAGAATCTCCTCACACAGATCCTTGTGCTGGTCGTAGTTGTGGGTTGGTAGTATTCATAGGCAGGGCCGGCTCCAGGGTTTTTGCCACCCCAAGCAGCAAAAAGGAAAAAAAAAAAGCCGCGATCGCGATCTGCTGCTCTACCGCTGCCGCTTCAGTCTTCGGCGGCAATTCGGCGGCTAGTCCTTTGCTCCGAGAGGGAGTGAGGGGCCCACCGTCGAATTGCTGCCGAAGACCCGGATGTGCCACCCCTCTCCATTGGCTGCCCCAAGCAGCTGCTTGCTGGGCTGGTGCCTGGAGCTGGCCCTGTTCATAGGTGCAAACAAATCTGATCCTGTAATTCTTATTCACATGAGTAGCCCCACTGAGCATGTGGGACAACTTATAGTAGTAAGAACCATGTTTGTTAGTTGCTTTTGCAAGATCAGACCTCACTTTATAAACTCTTCAAGACAAAGACATTTTATGTCTGTTAAGCACCTATATATAGGTGCTTCACAGCAAGTGGGTAGCATAACTTTTAAAAGCAAACAGTCTGTTCAGTAAACTGAATTGATGCTGACACTTCTAATGCCCTAAAATTTCTTGTTTAGCACCTTCCAATGGTGAGTCTGTCACACAACATAGGACAAAAGGGAAACATTTACAGAGTTGGTCATTCCATGATAGCACAAACAACAACTAATTCCATTCCTGGAAACACTCGCTGGTGAAGAAAAAGACATTTCCCAAGACTAGCTGCTGCTATCACAATGGGATTTTGAAAAGCTATCCAAGAAACAGATATGGGTTTGGAACAAAGTGTTATACTGCATCAAAGCCCTGCTGCACTAGAGGTAAGTACAGGAATGAAAATACAATTTTTATTTGACATGTCCCCATGTGGAAGAAGAGAAGCTTGCCTGACTGTGCAAGGAAACTTTCTGTGCCTGCAATAATGGAAACACATGCCCAATCATTGATCACACTTTTGATAATGAACCCTGTAACACAGGGACAATGTTTATCTGTCATTTAAGTACAGTGCTCTCATATAGGTAAATTACACAAGACAGGTATGTTACAAAACCTGTCTTGATTTTTCTAAGTTAAAATAATAAAGTAAAGCTGGGCAATTATTGTGTGAATCATAACACTGGTGAGTGAGAAACACTGCTATGGACCCACCAGGACCAGAAATTTGCACAAGAGTCAGAGTTTCCTTCCATCTTTCTCTGGGAGGGAGTGTTTGGGGGTAACGTCATGGATGTAGGGACACTTACAAAGGGCATTTGGATAGTGGCCTGTGCCTTTGCGCAATTCACAGTCCTCTCCTTTCCTCGTGGCACTATAGCTCAATCATGCAAGAATGGGCTTCTCACTAATTGCTGTCCCAAACACTGCCTCAAGAGTGTTTTAAGATGTGGAGAAGGAAGCAGGGCCAGATAATGCAATTCTCTGCAGGTTTGAGGGGGGAAAACAGTCATCTTCTCAGCCCCAACCTTGCTTTTCCCAGAGCCAGGTGGCTCCAGTGCTATGGTTGACCTGTAGATACCTATGAGAGTTATATAACTCCCCTATAAAATACTTCCCTGTGCCCAGCAGAGATGGCCTTTCCTGGGATCAGGAGTCAGCAGGAGATATGCCATGGAGCTGCTGCTCTCTATCCTCTTTGTACCTGCTTTGGTACCAGTCCAAATGGAGGAGCAATCTGGCCATCTGTCATAAATAATCGCTATGTGTTTTTCTAATTAGTTTTTCTAAGGCAAAGTCTTTGGAGAAATAGCAGACATCTAAAAACATCAAGATTTAACCAGTCTGGATGTAGAATCCATTGAACTTGACTTCCCTTGGAAAGTCAGTTATCCTTGCTACTGAAACATGTACTATATAAAGGGAGCCTAAAGTGACTCAAGAAGAGGAAACTGAGAAGCGGGCATGAAAACATTCCCTTAAGAGACACTGTAAAACCCATTTACCTGTGGACACTGGCTCCATTGTCCCCAGTCAGACATTACACACTCATTAGGGCAGTAAAGATTACACTTTTGGGCTTCATTAGGGATTTCAGACTGATCACACAGCATAATGGGCACAGTCTCGCCTTCACCATCCTCAGCAGTATTTATACATCTACAGGGAAAAAAAATTAATAATCGATTACATCTGGTAGATAACAGCTTAATGTAGAGAACAACCGACGTGCTTATTGACAACAGATCTGTATGTTTCCAAATGAGCCATTATATATATACACACCATGGGTCTGCACAGTAAAGCTGATCAAACTATTTGTTACAAATAATATTAATTATGAATTTAGAGAATTACTTTCAAACGTATGCTAACTCAATGCTGACTTCCTGTATGCATTTGTTATTTGTAAATATTCAATAATAATTGAATAATTTTAAACTATGGGATGCAAGCTTTAAATTTGACTTGTTGCTTTGTGTGAATATGAATATGAATAAATAATTGGTCACCTGTCACATGATATTGTTTCTGCTCCCTGACTGGAAGACAGTGTTTTAAAGAGGAGACTATGAGATAATAAACACACTTCCAGAATAAATTTTTGGAGCAATAATCACTAGTAACATTCATGAAAAGTTGGAGATAGAGGAATACTTTCCTGAATAATTAGTGGTTGCGTGAAATATTTGCAAATGATTAATATTACTCCATAAATCACAGTGACTGAATGTGGTGGATTTTATTTGAAAAAGATATTAGTGAATCCAAATTTTTTCCTTATTGTTATTTTGTTGTTTAGCCTGCTCTACTATACAGCTGGAATGTCAAAGGAAGAGTTCCAATATAGGCACTGTCTGACTTCAAAGAAGTCACGATCGTAACATTCTATAGGTGCTTGGCTGGCTGGTTCTTGCTCACATGCTCAGGGTCTAGCTAATCACCGTATGTGGGGTCAGAAAGGAATTTTCTCCAGGACAGATTGGCAGTGATCTTCGGGAATTTTTGCCTTCCTCTGCAGCATGTGGGTTCACGTCACTTTCCAGGATTATCTGAGCATATCTCACCTAATCATTTCCCGGCTTATAATAGCCTAGACTCTTGCAGGTTGTAATATTTTGGTCTCATCTCAGTTGTTAGGTTAGTGTGCAGGTGCTGGATGGTGTTGGTGACCTATTATGTACAGGAGGTCAGACTAGATAATCTAATAGTTCCTTCTGACCTTTAACTCTATGACTATGAATAAAACTGCATCTCAGAGCAGCTTTGTCTGTAAACCTTTACATGTCAATGCACACCTCTTTCCACTTCAGAGATGTTGGACATTCACTTTCATAAGTCCAGTTACTTTTTCCCTATGAAAAAAAAAGTTTTAGCTTCTTTATATTTAAAATAATTATGCCTTTCTTTTCACGCACCTGATTTTTCTAGTTTGTATTCCGTCTCCACAGTGGAGGGAATTTTGTTCGCTGTTGATTTTGCATGGCGACCATGGTTCTACTACCCAGGAATACTGATTGCACTCAGTGTAACATGGGACTGCCTCATACACCTGCCAGGGAAAAGAATCAAAATGATTCATTTGAACCACTGAGTATCTCCACAGAAATGCCTTAGGAAAACAACAATAAAAAGGACAGCACTGAAAAACACCCTTGATTATATTTGTTATGCTAAAAATGGTGTAAAGGTTTAAATTCATTGATTCATTATTGACTTGCTGAAAGATGTGCAAATAGGTAATGAATTATATGGATGTAGCATCTCTAGAAAAAAAAATAAAAAGCTATTTTCTAAAGCCTGAACAAGAATTCCATTACAATTTCATTTGCTCAGACTCCTCAATACAACATCTATGAGGTGTCCCTTCCCACAATTATACAGCATATTGCATTCTTAGATGTCCTTTAAGACACTAACTGAAATATAAGCAGCATTTACTTTTTGCATTTAGTGTGTCCTTATAAGTCATTCGCTGTACAGAAATTAAATTTTATGCATTCTGAGCACTTTTTAAACCAAAAATTGTAAATAAGTTTTTCCTTAACAGCCACTTAACTTCCATATATCTCTCAGGCAAACACTATGGGTGTATTCATATGAACTCTGTTTTCTTCAAGTAAAGAATGCATCTGAAAGCCTGAAAAATGTTTACAACAGCTATTCAGACTATTAGTAACACTGTACTGAGAAACATTATATAAAAGTCTGTTTTTATGTTTAAATTAATAAATGTATTAACATTATTTTCAAGGAATACTTGAAAGGGCAGCTTCCTGTGCATTTATTTTCATTGTATTTCACTGAACTTGGCCAATAAATCTAGCTTGCCTGCATAATTGAAGCTGAACTTTTAAGACACAGTGCTCTCCGTTGCTCATTATGAAACACAATACACCATGCTGGGGGAAAAAAAAAAGACTGCATATAAGATATTGCTCTCCAGCACACCAAAATCTTCTTTGTCTTGCTGCTGGGGAACCGCTCTATTCTGACAATTACAATGTCCGTAACTCATACCTTTTCTTACAAAATGAGAAACTTTTACCACAGTGTTGTAGCTCACAATTTCATTAAAAAATGGCAGATGATATCCATGCATGTTCTGGCATTAACAATAAGGAACCCTTATTTGCAATATTTTTTTGGGGGGGGAAGAGGGAGACTAGAGATAAAGTACTGTATAATGGAAAACAAGATTGCTGCAGTGTCTGTATGTTGGTTGCAAATCAAATGAAAAGGAGAATATTTATTTTCTATTCCTATGGTACTTTTTAACAATGTGAGAAACTAATTTTAACTGTAGGCCTGTCTCCAGCTCTGTGTATACAGTGTTCAGGTTAAGCTGAAAGGGGCATGAGATAAACTGAAAAGTGGAAATATGTGAGGACAAAATGAAAGGAGACAGAGGAATGGAAGCAAGGATTGGTGAAAGGAAAGTAAGGCTTTAACTAGTAAAAGAATCACATTTCATGCCGTGAAAGCTGAAATGGGAAACGGGAGGGTCAGAAGCCAGTTGCTGTTAGAACAAGGAGGTGATAACTGCAACAAAGAAGTCAGCTTAGAAGGATGGGATAAGAGGAGAGAGATAAGAAGTGTAGCTATTTAAAAATAATGGAAATGAATAAAAATGGAAGGAAAAGCAACAAATCTCAGATTACTGAGCCTGTGGATCAAGGATGACAGGATATAACAAAGGCCCTACTTCAGGGACAATAAAAGTTTGTTCATGGGTGGTGTCAGGGTTCCTTCCCCACTCTGAACTCTAGGGTACAGGCATGGGGACCCGCATGAAGACCCCCTAAGTTTATTTCTACCATCTTAGGTTAAAAACTCCCCAAGGCACAATTTCTCTCTTATACCTTGGATTAAGTAACACTGCCACCACCAAGTGATTTAAACAAACATTTAGGGAGGGCCACTTGGAGCCCTACCTTCCCCAAATATCCCCCCAAGCGCCTACACCCCTTTTCCTGGGCAGGCTTGAGAATAATCCCCCAAACTCCTACACTCCCTTTCCTGGGGAGGCTTGAGAATAATATCCTCACCAATTGGTACACGTGAACACAGACCCAAACCCTTGGATCTTAAAACAATGAAGAATCAATCAGGTTCTTAAAAGAAGAATTTTAATTAAAGAAAAGGTAAAAGAATTACCCTCTTACACAAAGGAAAACACAAGCCAACATAAAAGTAAACTAACGCATTTCCTTGCTAAATACTTACTAACTTTATAGGACCTGGGTTGCTTGCTTCCTTGATCTATGTCCAGCAAAAGCCCAGAACAGACAGATAAAGCCCGTTTCCCCCCACCCCAGATTTGAAAGCATACCTCTACCTCGATATAATGCTGTCCTTAGGAGCCGAAAAATCTTACCGCATTATAGGTGAAACCGTGTTATATTGAACTTGCTTTCATCCACCAGAGAGCGCAGCCCCACCCCCCTGGATCACTGCTTTACCGTGTTATATCCAAATTCGTGTTATATCGGGTGGTGTTATATCAAGGTAGCGGTGTATCTTGTCCCCTCATTGGTCCTTTTGGTCAGGTGTCAGCTAGGTTACCTGAACTTCTTAACCCTTTACAGATAAAAGAGGAATTAACCCCTTACAGGGTAAAGAGGGATTTTATGCTACCCTTAGCTGTATGTTTATGACAGGTGGGATGTGTTTTTTCTGCATATTTTTAAGCCTGAGTCATATTTCAAGCTCTCTGTGCACATAACTATGGGCCAGGTTCACTCGTGCTGAAACACGGGGCTGAAAATTACACTTCCATGTAATAACCAACATACTAGTACAGAGCCATCATAAATAAGGGCAAGTGGCATTACCCTGGCACCCTTATCTTGGTGTTTCTGGAGATGGAGGAGGATAATTTTATGTTTCCAACTTCATCTCTCACCAGAGGGATGGGGGTCTTGCCCAAAGTTCAATATCAGCTCACATTGCACAGCAACTAGTGAATCTGAGTTAATCATGTCTTTACACTGAGGCACTGACATATACAAGGTTCAGGGATACTTAGATCTGTGGTTAGGGACCTAATATAAATAGTAAGACATTCCTTCTTACACATGTTTCAGAGTAGCAGCTGTGTTAGTCTGTATCAGCAAAAAGAACAGGAGTACTTGTGGCACCTTAGAGACTAACAAATGCTCAAATAAATTTGTTAGTCTCTAAGGTGCCACAAGTACTCCTGTTCTTTCTTCTTACACATGTAATGAGTAGTCTAGCAGCAACAATACTGACATATTTTGCTGTACACTAACTCTAATTAATATTAATCTGAGTTACACAAGTGCAATGAGAAGAGAATATAGCCCTTTAATTACCATTTATTGGAGGGACTGCTAGTTTAATTAACACGCAGGAATGACAAATGTCCTTGCTGAAAAGTGTAGGGAGGCAAAGTGTGTTCCAGTCGTTACAGCAGGTGGCTTGGTGCCAAATTCCTTTCCTTCTATTCCTGATTCTGCCACTAACTCACTATTTGACGTTGGGCACAGAGCACCCCCAACAACTGAACTATCCAGGTGGAAATCAGTGTAGTGGTTCTGTTGTTACAGGATGTGCAGTCTGCACTCAGTCTGAACTTCCACAGAAGTTAATGGGAGTTTAACCTGAGTAAGGCCTGATGGATTTGATTATAAATTACTAATTCATTTATAACTGAAAAATTGCTTAGGATTCATAGGTCACATCTAGTCAAAAATGGATGTTGAAATAATCCCATTCTTCTAAGCAGACAGTGCTTTTCTAACATTCCTGCACCGTGTTTTCATGACCACCCAGAAATATGTATTTATGAACACAACCCCAACCTCACTCCAGACAGTGGACAGGAACGGTCTCCTCTTCCATCATTTCCAAGAAGTTGGGGAGTAGAATCATCCCTTTGAGAGGGTTTGAGGTTCACAACTGAGAAAGAGCTGAACAGATGCCACAGGGATGCCATCTCCTTCTAGCTCTCTATAGGTTTTTACTGTGAACAATAGGGTTGCTAGGTGTCCGGTATTTGCTTGGTCAAATAGGTACCCTGGCGGGCTCTGGTCAGCACCTCTGACCAGGCCATTATAAGTCCGGTCAGCCATGCAGCGGGGCTAAGGTAGGCTCCCTGCCCGCTCTAGCTCCACACAGCTCCCAGAAGCAGCAGTATGTCCCCGCTCCCGCTCCTATGCATAGGGGCAATCAGGAGGCTCTACATGCTGACCCCGCCCCAAGCACTGGCTCTGTAGCTGCCATTGGCCAGAAACCATGGCCAATGGGAGCTGTGGGGGTAGTGCCTACGAATGGGGCAGTGCGCAGAGCCACCTGACCGTGCATCCACATAGGAGCCAGGAGTGGGGGGGGACATAATGCTGCTTCCGGGAGCTGCTTGAGGTAACAGCCACCCGAAGCCTGCACCCATGATCCTCCTCCCACCCTCCAAACCTCTCAATCCTAGCCCAGAGCACTCTCCTTCACCCCCAATGCCTCATCCTCATGAGTATCTTTGAAAACTCATGGTGATTGGGGGAGGTCCCAGAAGACTGGAAAAGGGCTAATGAAGTGCCCATCTTTAAAAAAGGGAAGAAAGAGGATCTGAGGAACTACAGGACAGTCAGCCACAACTCAGTCCCTGGAAAAATCATGGAGCAGGTCCTCAAGGAATCAATTCTGAAGCACTTAGAGGAGAGGAAAGTGATCAGGAACAGTCAGCATGAATTCACCAAGGACAAGTCATGCCTGACTAACCTAATTGCCTTCTATGGTGAGATAACTGGCTCTGTAAATGAGGGGAAAGCAGTAGATGTGTTATTCCTTGACTTTAGCAAAGCTTTTGATACGGTCTCCCACAGTATTCTTGTCAACAAGTTAAAGAAGTATGCGCTGGATGAATGCACTATAAGCTGGATAGAAAGCTGGCTAGATTGTTGGGCTCAACTGGTAGTGATCAATGGCTCCATGTCTAGTTGGCAGCCGGAGTCAAGCAGAGTGCCCCAAGGGTCGGTCCTGGGGCCAGTTTTGTTCAATATCTTCATTAATGATCTGGAGGATGGCGTGGACTGCACCCTCAGCAAGTCTGCAGATGACACTAAACTGGGAGGAGTGGTAGATACGCTGGAGGGAAGGGCTAGGACACAGAGGGACCTAGACAAATTAGAGGACTGGGCCAAAAGAAATCTGATGAGGTTCAACAAGGACAAATGCAGAGTTCTGCACTTAGGATGGAAGAATCCCATGAACTGCTACAGACTAGGGACTGAATGGCTAGGCAGCAGTTCTTCAGAAAAGGACCTAGGGGTTACAGTGGATGAGAAGCTGGACACGAGTCAGCAGTGCGTCCTTGTTGCCAAGAAGGCTAACGGCATTTTGGGCTGTATAAGTAGGGGCATTGCCAGCAGATCGAGGGACATGATCATTCCCCTCTATTCAACATTGGTGAGGCCTCATCTGGAGTACTGTGTCCAGTTTTGGGACCCACACTACAAGAAGAATGTGGAAAAATTGGAAAGAGTCCAGCAGAGGGCAACAAAAATGATTAGAGGGCTGGAGCACATGAACTATGAGGAGAGGCTGAGGGAACTGGGATTGTTTAGTCTGCAGAAGAGAAGAATGAGGGGGGGATTTGATAGCTGCTTTCAACTACCTGAAAGGGGTTTCTAAAGAGGGTGATCTAGACTGTTCTCAGTGGTAGCAGATGACAGAAGAAGGAGTAATAGTCTCAGGTTTCAGTGGGGGAGGTTTAGGTTGGATATTAGGAAAAACTTTTTCACTAGGAGGGTGGTGAAGCACTGGAATGGGTTACCTAGGGAGGTGGTGGAATCTTCTTCCTTAGAGGTTTTTAAGGTCAGGCTTGACAAAGCCCTGGCTGGGATGATTTAGTTGGGGATTGGTCCTGCTTTGCGCAGGGGGTTGGACTAGATGACCTCCTGAGGTTCCTTCCACCCCTGATATTCTATGATTCTATGATCCCCAGCCCCACCACAAAGTCTGCACCCCCAGCCGGAGCCCTCACACCCCCCACACACTCCAAACCCCTCAGCCCCAGCCCGGAGCTCCCTCCTGCACCCCAAATCCCTCATCCCTGGCCCCACACCGGAGCCCGCATCCCCAACCCAAGCCCTCACCCCCACGCCCCGACCCCCTGCTTCATCCCAGAGTCTCCTCCCACACCCTGAACTTCTCATTTGTGGCCCCACCCCAGAACCCGCATCCCCAGACCAGAGCCCATACCCCCTCCCACATCCCAACTTCTTGCCTCAGCTCAGAACCCCCTCCTGCACCTCAAAGCCCTCATCCCTGGCCCCACCCTAGAGCCCACACCCCCAGCCAGAACCCACATCCCAACCCACTGCCTCAGCCTGGAACCCCCTCCTATACCCTGAACTCCTCATTTCTGGCCCACCCTGGAGCCTGCACCCCCATCCGGAGCCCTCACCCCATCCCCGAGCCAGCCCAGTGAAAATGACTGGGAGAGTGAGTGACAGAGGGAGGGGTATGAGCAGATGGACAGGCCCTCAGAGGAGGAGCAGGGCAGGGAGTGGGGCAAGGATGTTCAGTTTTGTGTGAGTAGAAAGTTGTCAACCCTAGTGAACAAACCAAAACAAGTCCTGTTCCCCCTGCAGTCCTGAGTTACCATCCAAACTACTTCCCACAACTCTCCTGAGATTTTGCTCACTGGTAACTCAAAAGCACAACATGCCGGCTTTCCTTCAAGAGCACTTTTTGCTGCCACCTTGGCTAATCAACCCTCTTATTATTCTCCATGATGGCTTCTTTGTCTAACTGAATGTCTCTCAGATTTAGGATGCAGCTGTGGCCTGGGTTCTCTCTCTGACATCTCTGTTTCCAGGTGTTCCTTCACCTGCTGCACCTGTCACAGTGAGTTAGGAGAACTTCAGTAGATTTATGCAGGCTCCTAGTGTCTGCTAACAGGGCAGGTCAACAGAACAGTCCATACCCCATTTCAATACATACTTTATACTCAGTTATATGTTCTAGGTCCTGTTCTGTAAACAGATGCAAGATTGACTTCAGTGGGATTCTGTATGGGTCTGCATTCAGACATTTCTTTACAGGATGGAGGCTGTAACTTTGATTCTGGCCTCACAAATGATGAAGTGCAACTTGGTCACAAGCTGTGCTCCTTGTCACAGTGGAACAGGATCATTTTCTAATTTCTCTCTCCTTGCTAGCAATGATATATTTTAATCAACGCTGATTTTTCTTTGTATCAGCAGGAGGGTCTCCAGGTCATATCTTCTGCTTATAGTTATATTGTTTAAGAAGATCAAGGGAATGAACCTCATGATTCTGGGTTGCCCAGAGTGTGTGACTCAGCTGTGTTATTTTGTATGACATACTGCCACTGGCCTTCATAGAGTTTGTTTAATTGTGTGTTCTCTGAAGCACTATAAAGCAGATATTGAAGTCTGATCTCTGACAACCACCATCCACTCTCTCTCTGTGAAGTACAACCAAAACTATTAAAATAGTTTACTTAAATTGTTTTTCTAAATTCCCAGAGTTCACTGGATGTATGAAACCAAAGCACAGTGATAATATATTCACAAAACCCACAGGTGTAGAAATACACAACATTGCGCTAGCAACACAACCCAACTACTCAAGGAAAGGAACAAAAAAAGACAATGAATAGTTGTATGTCACCTGCCCCCTAGTGTCCTTTTTAAATATTGGGAGTTAACTGGAGTAGGTTTTAAAAAAAAAAAAAAACTTTCAATTTCCTTTACTTTTAGATCACAGGCCTGATTCAGGGGTCAGTTATGGGACTTTTGCCTCCCTCTGTTGGTGGAGAGGAGCTACAAGCCAGTGATAGCTGGACTAAGGATTTCCGGGTGATGTAGAGCTGCCAGAATGGCCCTATGCTGCTCCCCCTTGCAGGAACTTGCTCAACACATTTGCCCTCTTCTAAAAATGAATCCAAACTAAACCTTTTGAAGTTTCTAAAATAATTGCTTCACTATTTCCCTCAATTAATTATTAATTATTATTATTATTATTAATGTGTTTGGGCCAGAAGTGCAAAATACCACAAGAAATTCTGTTTTCATGGGGTGAAACTATGTCTCACTGAAATCAGTGGGAGTTTTGCCACTGCTTTAAATGGGGTCAGGATTTCACTTATGGTCTTTATGGCAGAATTAGAAGCAGGAAGCACCATACATCTTGTGAAAAATCATATACATTTGAGCTCCTCATCACCTTTTGCAGACTGAAGAGACTACAACAACTTGATTACAGATAAAGAAGAAGAATATATGGACGTTTTGGAGCATGAGCTTTCGTGGGTCGTCTGTTAGTCTATAAGGTGCCACGGGACTCTTTGCTGCTTTTACAGATCCAGACTAACACGGCTACCCCTCTGATACAAGAATATATGGTGCTTTTATGATCAAACCTAAACTTTCTGAGGTTAATCTATAACTAAACTAAAGACCCTTTTAGGTCTTAACCGTAAAATAGATCATTGGTACCTGAAGAGGTTCTCCTTCAGTGAATAAAAGGACATAAAGCTGCCTTGATTTGTACAGAATGAGACTATTACACCAGGGACTACCTTTTGCCTAAGAAATGTGAGCCCAGCTCCCATGGACCTCAGTTTTTAGTCTTAACTATTAAGTATTTTATTAGAATGAACAGAAACATTATTAATCAGTTCATTTCCTCTTGAATATATGGTGCTGGAGAAATGTCCTAGTACATGAACATCTGAAAATAATTATGTGATGAGTTGGTAGGATTATCTTGTTTACTTCCTCAGAAGTTGGTGCAGAACAAATGTTAACTTACTTATCAGATCACCTAAAGAAATGGGTGCGCTTGCACAGGTGATCCGAATGATTAAAAGAAATAATGGCTATACTTGAGAGACAGAGGGCCTGCAGTTGCAGGGGCTCAGTACTTCTGAAAATCATAGTGACTTCATATTTCATTGAACATCAAGATTTATTGTCTGTCAAGGTAAATATCGACTCTGGCTTTGCCTTAGTCAATATTTTAGCAGTCAGTAGATCTTGCTGTTTACCTCAACAGAAGTCAATAGCTGCTTATTATATTAGAACAACCAAACTGATCTCTGTAGCAGATGACTGGAAACCCGAGGACATCCTTTTTGCTATTAATTTTTATCAAAATGGAACAAATTCACCCCTGGTATAAACTAATTTCATGTCAATGATCTTGCACCAGGGATACACTAGACCAAATATGTTTAAATAGCCAGAACCCAAGAAATAAAAATGTACTTTTAAACTATGGAGACCACCAAGAATAAAACTAAAAAGCTGCATGTGCCACATAATCTAGTTCTGAAGGGGAGTGAGCTGATTTGCTCTGATTTCCAAAGGCACTTGATGGCAAGGAAGTCTGAACTTAGATATTAAGCACCCCTATTGAGACTTTCCAGCAGGGTTTTCACTTTTTTTATCCACTTTACGCTCTTTCCCCCAGTGCCCAGAGTTCAAGAGGAGGCAGCTGTTAGCCTGAATTGTGTTGTAATGACTCTTCTTTTGTTACAGTAAAAGTCCATGTAGAGCCCAAATGACTTTTTAAAATCTGAACTGTGGTCACTGTGGCTTTCACAGACAACTTGACATGATTGGGACTACAGCAAATTGGGAACTACAGCTGCTGTGATGTTTTGTAACCTCCACAGGCACAGTCTGCCTGTCACAAAAGTGGGGGTATTACAAAGTACAGTGTGAGCTCAGCCACATAGTGATTACCTGCAGTTCTGATTTAGGTGCAGACCTTGAACAATCCAAGTTCATCCAAATTTCATGAGAATTTCCTTTTTGTTAGGTGCTGTATTTACCAGTATGAGAAATAATGTTTGTCTCAGTTAGGAACTAGCACATATTTTGTCTTTTGGCTTCATTCAACTTCAGACAACCCGGTTTAAAAAAAATCAGTTTCTCTGGCTTAATTTATTAAGGCCGCAAATTGGCAAAGCACCCTTAGGTGCTACAGCAATACAAATAAATAAATAATTATAAACAATATTCAAGTAATTACTGGTCTTAACTGTTTTCCTGAGCCTGGCTGAATTTAGGCATGTTCTTAAATGCTTATCTGAATTAGGGCCGAATTGGGCTATATATCTGCAGGGAGAATATTACCTTATCAACAAATATTATATCAATAAATGTAATGCTGAATGACAACACTAAAAGTGTCAAACTTAAAATACTGTGTAAGGATAGTTTGCATACTTACCAAGACTTCTGCAAATATATCAGCCATTTATGTTTTCAAAGTGTTTGAACAAATCATTTTTAGGCTATGGCTTATTTGCAAGCTACTAGTTGCAACCATTTGCTGTTTGTTATTCAATATCTGGGTTGTATAGTGAGTTGCCTCAATCATATGGTATTGTTTCTGCTCCCTGATTGGAGTCAGGATTAGAACCAACTAAAAGAAGTGAATAATTCATGGTACAGGATTTTGGAGAAATAATTGTTAAAATTTGTGAAACTATTAAGATTCATGGACTTTTTCATATAAATGCTGGTGATTTGTCCCAATAATCCTACATTGCACGTTTGAAAAAGCAAAACAAATAAAGCACATTCATTCATTAATATACACCTGAAGTAGGAGCTGACTAGCCCTTATGGTAAGGATCAAAGAGGATCACTCATAAGCTTAATAAAGGTTACTAAAAGCTCAGCTGCTGCCCAACTAAGTTTAGAGAAAACCCACAAAACCACTGAAGTGATCCTACATGTGTCCAAAACATTATGGTGGATGAAAAGGAAATCAATTTTACCCTAACATCTATGTGCCATAATACAAACAAACAAGACCAAAGGCCAGTCTGATGTTTTCTGAGTATATGACTACAATGTGAGGGACCAGGTTAATTCCTAGTTCCATTTTTTAGTTTCCCCTTTCTGTCCAGGAGCTCAGCAGTACGTTGCTCAGCCCTTCCAAAGGAGGGACATTTCAGGTTGGCCTGAAGCAGCCTTTGTTGTTAAGTGGGTAGTACTGCTGATAGGCTTTAAAGGGATTCCCAGAGCAAGGAAGATTTTTGTGATGTCGGGGGGGTGGGGGAGAAACATTTATGAATCCACTCAGAATTCCCTCCATCCCAGACTACCTAATTATAATTCTCACAGCAGCCTGGTGTGATTCCCAGTTTACAGATGAAGAAACTGAGGCTGGGAGGTTAAGTGATTTACCCAAGCTGGAGAGAGCGCCAGTATGAGAATTGGGATTCGAATGCTGGAACGCCATATTCCCTGGCTCATGCACTAACCACCAGTCCACCCTCATTTTACAATCAAAACAATGGCAAGTCTGAGAAGACATTTATGGATGAAGCCATCAACAAAGGAAGTCCTGGTAACGCTACAATACAAAACTGTGGCTGTAAAGTGAGGGATTAGAAGTAAGGAGTAGAAATGAAGAAAGAGACAGTAGGATACTGTTAAAAAGACAATTGAACTCCCAGTACTTCCTCAGCATATTCTTTAAGTGTTCTTTCCCCCCTCATGCAGTCCCTTTGCCTAACTTTAAAAGCCCTGGTCTGTTAGTCAGTCTCTCATTTTCTTCTAATAGATCATTAAATATACAAAGACAGGTACCTCCGTAATTCAAATTGATAAGTGCAATGAATGGAAAATGTCTTGTTTAAAGAGTTAATTGAAGTGAGATCTACTAAGCCACAGTTATTATGGTTGGTACTTACGGAAGTAACATCTCACTGACCAAGGTTTATTAATTTATATTTAGCAGAGCTAAACGTTTTTATTTTCTGTAAAGCTGGTGCACACACTAAAAATGTCAAGCTGTATTATGCTAACGTGTGAGCATTCTTTACTGGAACTTAAAATAAGAAATTGGTGTAATTAAATGTGGAAATATGGGACAAAATATTCTCTGATTGTTCATTTCAACAAATTCCATCTCTCTAATTAGCTGCTGCAGGAGTTATGAGACCCTAAAGCTCTGTCAGCACTCGTATGAACAGGCTCGCAGCCAGTAATCCACAGTGCCTCCCCCAGTAGACGTCATGTAACTGTAGAATGATAGCAGCTAACACCGTTCCTGCAGTGCTGGAACCAGAGTGCAAGACCTTCTCAACACACTCGCTCTCTGCCTTCCAATGATCTGATATGTGAAAAAGTAGAATTCGCTTGGGGCAGTGCAAAACACTTTAACTGCATTTATTGACTGATCCCAAAGGGCTAATATGAATTGCTTATTCTAGAATATTGATAGGTCTGAAAACACTAATGATTTTTGTATTTATTATATAATCAATAATACTTCAAACAAGAAGACAGACAGGAATAGCATTAGTGATTTACTGTAACTATGAGCTTTATCACGCAAGATGCTGAGCACAGAGTGGAATGCTCAACACCTGGCAAGATCAGCTCCTAGATTTCTGAGAGTAGGTTAAATTACTCCTGGTTGCAATCCCAATGTAGTGGAATTTAATCTTATATTATTCTGAAGAAATTGAGATGGCAACATACTTTACTTACACACACACACACACACACTTCACTATCTGAAAACTATTTCATCAGAAGTGGTGGTTCTGGACCTCAGAAATGCATTATGCAATGGGGTACCCAATTCTCACCTGCATGTTCAGTGCTCAAATAAGATTTTATGGTGCCACCATATACAAGGGCCAAAATTAAGGTGCAGACTCATTAGTGAGAATCTGTTGAATTTTTGATCATCATCTGCTGATTTTAGAGTCTCTAGATAAGGTAGATTTTGCTTTTTCCCTGACATAAAGCAAGGCAAGCATAGCAAATTTAAGTAGATATAAATAAATTAACGCCCTGTGTTTTGAAACAACACATTTTGCTGAAGCAGAGGAATACGTTCAGCAATAACAAATTAATGTAGTGCCTTTCTGGATCATTCTTAGTTATGCAACAATAATGTTTGATTCGGCCTTAAAGAGAGGAGGTAGAAAAGCTGACTGATGGAGAACAAAGTCCCTTTTTACTAAATGAGAACAATAAAGATCAAGACAGATTGCAACACCAACCTGAGCCTTTGTAGATGTCCATGTTAGCAGGGCATGACAAGCAAAAAGGAGAGAAAATTATATATTAATTAGTTCAGCTACTGTATTGAAAAAAAGCAGAATTCCTGCTTATAAATAAAATTGCTATAACATAAGGTTGTATCAAAATTCCTGGATTTCCCCATCTTTTAGGGGAAAAAACCCTCCAAGTAGAAATCAAACATATATTTGTGGGTGAATGAAAAGCAAAACTGTGCTAAAGAATGAAACAGATTTCATTCAAGTATCTTTGGGGTAGCATAATGGAGTCTCAAGATTAAGGTTTTAGGGGTCAAAAACCCTATGAAGCTTAACTGGAAATGTGGCAAGAAACCCCACAATTGCAGAATACCAATCACAATAGAAATTAAAGCCTTGTAGACACATAAATCTTAATTAGGTGATGCTGTGTTTTTTGAAGTATATAGATTAAGATAGACTATATTTCAGGCAGAACACAGCCAGCTGTGCTTTATCAGATGGAGCTGGATCTCTATGAATACTAATCAATGACTACAAAATGGATACCATTATGGAAAAATAATTGAACAATAAAAATTCAGCACCATGGATATAGTGTACACCATCACTCAAAAGGAATGCAATCGTGTGGGGAGAGTTCACACCTACACTTGCAAGGAACACATTGGCAGTCCAGTTGCAGAATTACTTAAGTGTCCATGAAAGTTGTTCTGTAGCCTGGAGGAAATCTCACTGTAACAGCATGCCAAAGTGAACAGCACATAATCAACTCCTGTTAATACAATCTGGACAGCACAAAGTCCCCACTGCAATTATTTTAATGAACCTTCAAGAGGAATGCACATGTCGAAGTGCCCCAGAAGCCCAAAGCTGGTGCGGCTCCTTGGGAATCTCTCAGCAACATTGCAGCAGTCCTGAAAGCGCCCATGCGAGCACAGTGTGGCTCCACATAGCAAATTCATTCCTTTGAACCAAAAAAGTGCCTTTTCAGTGGATGAGAAACCTGCCCCTGCTGGGATATGAGCCAGAGAGCTTTGGATCCAACAGCCAAGTCCTCTGTCCCATGAAATAAAATAAAAACAGCAGTGAGCAGTAATAGCACCAGAAGAGCATCTTCTTTGTGCATCTCTATACACTAGGGGATAAGTGTACCGCTGGACAGAAATTTATATCCCAGGAGCACACTTTCAGGTACTCTTCCTTTTTAGAAATGTTTTGAATTAAGTTTCCACAGCAATCTAGAAGTCTTGGCACTAGGGGATGCAGTACTTGGCCATCATATACTATTCCCAACATAATCGCAGCAGAATCAGGGAAAACTAACAACTGCGTTTACAGCATTAACAAAGCCTTGGTTTTCAGATGCACTGAAAGCTTATGCCCAAATAAATGTGTTAGTCTCTAAGGTGCCACAAGGACTCCTCGTTATTTATAGCATAGTAATTCACTACATTTTGACTCCCCCTTTTGGCTGAGGTCAGTATTTCACCTTCCTCATTCTGTTAGTGGAGAGCATTAAATGGTTTAGAAATTTAGGTTTTCTGTCTCCATCTCTGATTTAGTAAAGACACAACATGACCACATAAATAACATTTTAGGGTATGGAACACAATCATATAAAACTTCTCCAAAAGAAGTCTACAAACTCATCATAAGTAGTTTATCAGTATTTTGTCTTCATGTCTTAAACCAGCTAAGGTATATGCCAGCTTCTTTTCTATCCCAATTTTAGTCTTGGACGAAAGAGAGGAAAAGCTGGGGTTAGTTGGACTGATACCATTCCAGCCAAGAAGCGCGAGACATTGGTTAGTCATAGGCTTGTTTTGTTTCTCAAATACATACCCAGGGGATGTCAGAGAGGATACCTGACTGGCCATAAGCAGAAGCAGCATAAATGACTGCTAGAGTTTCATGTATCCTCTGCAACAAAAAAGCTAATTTCTCTCTCCAGCAGCAGGAGCAGAAATGAGAGCCAATTCACAGTGTTATCCCCTCTTCAGTCAGAGGGTAGGAAAGGGTAGCTCACAGCGGCGCGTTCGCTCTCGTTATCCACTTGGCAGTGGGTGCAGAGAAGGGAGGCAATATACCATCTGAGCAGTCTCAGCAGTGAGATGCAGATGGCAGATAACTTGTAACAACTACACTAGCACTGGCACTAAAGCAAGTGCCATACAGGGCCTGATATCCCTGGTCCCATCTGGCCTTAAAGTCTATGAGTCTAATCCATCCCCTCTAGCCACAGGGCTAGAAAGGGGATGTAGCTCAGAACCTTATTCTTGCTTCGAATCAGGAAATCTGTCTGAAAAGAGCAGGTATCTCTAGACACCAGAGTATTTGATAGCCTGTAAGGTAGTGTAGCAGAGGTACCCAACTTACTTCAAAATCTGGCAGATGTTAACACTGCCTCTAGAGATGCTATTAACAGAAGTAATTTCTTCTGTGTCATTATAGGTAACACAGACCTCTCTCTGTTATTGGGGTGACACCACATTCATGGTAAACTAACTGAATGAAGGTTTTTTTCATAGCTCTGAAAGTATTGTTGCAAACTCAGACTATTGTTCTAAAATTTTTACAATCTGAGAAATAATGGGGCTTCTTGGATAGTTCTGATATCATATAAGTGGCTGCAGCTGAATAGGAGTTAAGCATGAGAGAACCTAATTTTATTCACCAAAGTCATGTGCTATATAAGGCTGATGTGCTGCAGAGAAAAACACTGTTCCTATTTGAAACTGTTCCCCAGTAAATAAATGCAGTTAGTAAAATGAAGGCTCCATGGAGCCAAGAAATAAATCTTGGCGTCTGGCAGGGAATATGTGGCAAAGCACATGTATATTGTCTCCTGAAATACTGGGTAATGGTAAATCGTCTCCTTACCCAACACCCTGCAGAGGGAAACCTACACCTCCCCACCTGTTTGGATCTTTGCTCAGAACTTCCTACTCTTTCAGTTGGATCATGGAGCATTTTTTTATATGGGTTGAGGTGCAGTAGGTCAAAATCTGATCCGTAAGCACCCTAACCCTGCTCTGTACCTCAAGGCAGGTAGACATCTTCTTGAATGCCCTTCTTTAGGAGCCTGATCCAAATTCACTTGAGTCAATGGAAAGACTTCCACTGACTTCAGCAGGCTTTGGGACTGAGTCCAAGGAGACAATACAGTGAAACTGTGCCTCTCTTTTCCCAAGAGAATCACTTCTGTGTTCAAGACATTTAGCTGAGGAAGATCGAAACAAAGCCAAAAGTTTATTTTATCAGGACAGGTAGAGAGGTGATTAGCAGGGAGTCATTAGAGCCTTAACAGATATGGGAGCTGAGGATCATCAGCTTAAAAGTGGTAGTTAAAGTTAAAAGGCAGAGCTAAAAGAACTGAGAGAAAGGAGATTAAAGAGACTTGAGGATCAGAAACTGTTGGTTCAGTCACTCTCCTTGAAAGTCAGTCCCATATTGAAAGATAGCTGCAATTTCATTGCTGTCCCAGACAAAATCATGGAAAGGCCAATCTGTATGCAACCAGTGAAGAGTTAAAGGACAGTAGCATAATTAATGCCAATCAACATTGTTTTATGAGAAATTGATTTTGTCAAAAAAGCTTGAACAACCTGTATTTTTATATAGCCAAATGCTAGGTCATACGTCCAGGAACAAAGATGAGGGACTTTATTTTGGAAACCAGTGATTGTGAGAGGGGCTTCAGGGTCATGATGCATAACCACCTGAAAATGAGGGCAATGTGCAATGTGGTGGCTAAGAGAGCTAACACAACCCTTGGATTTATAAGCAGGGGAATATTAACTAGAAATAGGGAAGTGTAATTACCACCATATAAGGCACTCATGACACCATTACTAGAATACCGTGCACAGCTCAAGTGTCTGCACTTTTAAAAGATGACATTCATTCTTTTAAAGGGTCCAGAAAAGGACTACAAGATTGATTCAAGGTCTGAAAACATGCCTCACAGTGACAGACTAAAGACACTCAACCTTTCTAGTTTATCCAAGAGAAGGTTAACAGATGACTTGATGATGATCTATACATACCTACATGGGGAGAAAATATCTGACAGTAGAGGGGAGGGCTCTTTAATCTAGCAGACAAAGACATGAGATCCTCTGACTGGAAGCTGAAACTGGACAAATTCAGATTAGAAATAAGGAAAACATTTTTAAAAGAGAGGGCAAGTAACCAGTGGCACAAATTCCTACGGGTGTGGTGGATTCTCCATCACCTAAAGTCTTTAAATCAAGATGGGGTGTCTTACTAAAAGATATGCCGTATCCAAGCCAAAAGTTATGGGCTTGATGCAGGGATTACTGAGCAAAATGTTATGGCCAGCGCTAATCAGGAGGTAAAAAGAGATGATTATAATGATCCTTTCTGGCCTTAGAATTTTTGAATCCATGAATCAATGTTTCTAACGCAGAATTATAAAATTATCTACTAAACATTAATTGGGGAACAAATTTATAGAGCCACACTAAAGTTATTGAAAATGCAAATGTCTTGATAGGCAGTGTCATTGAGGGGATTAATTTACATGCATGGATTGTATGGGGCCATCAGTGAAGTATCTGGGCAACCTAAACATGTGGATTAGAAACACATCAGGATTCCACAAAAAGGACAACACTCTTCTACTACGTTATCTGAAAAGGTACTAAATTAACTATAGCCACTAAGCGATGACTGAGAAAGGATTTGGAATCAAGCAGTGATAACCATATCTTATCCATCAGGGGTTGGCAACCTCTGGCACACGGCTCGCCAGGGTAAGCACCCTGGCGGGCCGGGCCAGTTTGTTTACCTACTGCTCCCACTGGCTGCAGTTCACCCTCCCAGGCCAATGGGGGTGGCGGGAAGAGGCGCGGGCAAGGAATGTGCTGGCCATGGCTTCCCGCCACCCCCTGTGACAGCAAACCGCGGCCAGTGGGAACTGCGATCGGCCAAACCTGCCGACACGGCAGGTAAACAAACTGTCCCGGCCCACCAGGGTGCTTACCCTGGTGAGCCACGTGCCAGAGGTTGCTGACCCGTTATAGATTCTCCATGCTGTTATTTAGCCTGTCAGTGCAGAATTGAAGAGGGTAGCAGAAAAAAATCATTAAAAAACAAACCCTCTCTTTACTGCAGTTCTCTTCAACAGGGTGATTACATCTTCCCTCTGCTTCTTCCCAACAATCTCTGCCCACTTCCAGGGTGGATATAATGGAGAGCATAACTAGCAAATTCCCTTTAGGCTCCCTTGCCCTTGGGTAAATAATGGACTGTAGTGCTTTAATCTGCTCCACATCTGTCAGCACCAGCAAGTCTTGCTTCTCTTCCCTTCTGTGGGTATTGACTCCACCCCCTGGCTCAAGACCATGCCCCCATCCATCCTGCCTCTCTCCTCAACGTGCCTCTGATACGTCTACACTGCAAATAAAAGCCTGCGCCTGGCTCGGACCAGCTGACTTTGGTCCCAGGGGCTCGAGCCGTGGGGCTGTTTCATTGCAGTGTAGACGTCCAGGCTCAGGCTGCAGTCTGAACTCTGGGACCCTCCCACCTCACAGGGTCCTAGAAACTGGGCTCCAGCCTGAGCCTGGACGTCTACACTGCAATGAAACAGCCCCGCAGCCCGAGTCCTGTGAGCCCGAGTCAGGTGGCACAGGCCAGCCATGGGTGACTAATTCTAGTATAGACATACCCTGAGCTACAAGACAGCTTCCACCTAGCCCTGCTTCTGCACATGTGCAGAGAAAAAGAAAAGACTCATTGTACTACCACTGTAAGCACATATGTCTGTGCGTGTATGTCCAGAGGGAGGAAGGACACTGGGGGAGAGAATAGGAGAGATGAGAGAGCACAGGAGAGATGAGGTCCCACAGGTCCAGGTTAGGGAAAATGAATGCATCCCCAAAGGTGGGGAGAAGCTTGAGGGAATGGGTATGCATGGGGGCAATGACAAAGTTTTGAGGGTGTCTGGTGTGGTGAAAAAATTCTCGGGGCTGGATCTGGCACCAGCTACTGCTCTGTTCTAATCCCGGCTCTATGAGTGACTCTCTGTGGTTCTGGGTAAGCCATATAACCTCTCTGTCTCCTCATCTCCTTGACTGTAAAATAGGGATAACAATTACCTACCTTGTCTGGGTATGGGGAAGATTAATTCTATTTTTAGAGACCACTGAAAATGAAAACCTCTGAGTAATTATTATTATTTTCATATTCATCATCAGTCAGATGGCTATTCAGATTATGGTTTCTTTTGCTCTTTTAAATTGTTAAGACAGCTAAAAAATTCCTAATTACACTACACCTGTTTCACAAAGTTATTTTTGGACATTCAGGCTTTGATAAACTGTAGGAGTTGGAGTCAAGCTTCATCAGCTTTACTTCAAAGCATCTTATACTGCAGCTGAACAGCACTGTGCTAATTCCCGAAGCATGCACATTTCTACAGTTGCTTTTAGACTGACAAAGTGTAATTCACCGCAAATACACCTTCTGTTTCAATATACACTGATGTAGGAAATGATCCACTGTGTTTCATTTCCCTTTCATTTAGACTTGATAAGTAACCAAACACTAAACATTGGCAAGAAAAGTAATTGCTCACTTCAGTCTTAAAAAAAAATGTTATTTAAATGGTGGCACAGAATTCTTCCCAATGTTTTCATACATGCATCAGACATATTTTGTAAATATCATTTTTCTAATGTTACACATTGATATGGAGAGGATGTAGATAGGGGCAGGTTTACACAACAAAATGTAAACTACATATGGAGAAATATCCCTGTTAGATCACAGACAGATGGATCACATTTAGTAACAGCTATTGTAGATTTTTTTTACTCATTTCCAGTTAGGGTATTAGAATAATCAGGCTGTTGCCTTCCATTATACCAACAAACATTGTCAGAGAGGAAAAATGCCAAAGGGCTGCTCTCCTGCATAAACTGGAGGAGAAAAAAAAAAGCACCAACCATCACCAGAGGAGAAAAATTGATATTTGTAGTTGCTTATGTTCAAATATGGAAGTATTACTCCTAATACAAATACAAAACATTACAACTAGGAGGAAAATATTAGTTTGCTGTAATGTGATTTCCTTAAATACAATAAAGTAGATTCATCAAGGATAAGGCCTGCTTCTTATTTCACTGACAGACATTTGACACTGATGAAACTTCATTGGCTGCAATGAAAATTTCTCCTGATTTACACCCAGGGAAGAAAGATCAGAATCTGATCCTGCACTACATACTCAGGCTGAGTCACAATGGGAGCCCATAGTAATCCAGATGCATGGTATCCGCGTGATACAAAGATTTCTATACTAAGACCTTGTCACTTTGGGAATTTGTTCTGATTCCAGCAGTTCTTCTTGCCTCCTTAAGAAACCCATGTACATCATCGAGCCTTTTCTAAATATAAATATGAGGTCTGATTCTGACCGCTCTTTTCCAACATGAATCTGGAATGGGTCCATGGAAGTCATCCCAGTGTAAAACTGGGTCCACAAGCTCAGGGTCAGGCCCAGTACATTTATAATAGGTATACAAGCATAATTATTCCAAACCATTAGATTTATGCAGCCCTTTTCTTACATAATTCCTCTGTGCAGCTGGGTGGATGTTTTGGATACAGCATGTATTATTAAACAAAAAGATCAAAAGTGTGTTGCCATGTCCTGCCATCTGGAAAGGCCTCAATGAATGTATCAGAGTATAGATTTCCTACACAAAAGGAGAGGGGATTTTCCTTCTCTGAACCACACAAAGACTATACCTGCAGAGCGAAAACAAAGCAAACAAACAAAACCCCTTATCACACAGTGCACAGGAATGGCATGATTTTATGCAATACGCATTAAGGAAAACAGAGGTATCACTAAGGTTGGCACTTGACTACTGTAAAAATTGGAACACATACTCGGAAATGTTTGCTATCATCGCTCAATGGTGTATTGATGCTAACATCCTTAAAGTGGTTCTCTCTGATGCCTCCATTGCTTTTGCCGGCCTGTAGTCAGTTGTTAGTACTACTACAACAGTCATGGGGAAAGAGATCATGGGAAAAGAGACTCACTGGATTTTCACATACTTAATTATTTCAGCACCTAGGACAGACAACTACTGGAAATATTGGCTTACTCTATACTACATTTTGAGTAAAGATTTAGGCACTTAGGAATCTAAGTAAGTCAGAGGGATTTAGGCCCCTAATTATTTTCATTTATATATATGTACATTTATATTGTGATAGCCGCTAGGAGTCATGAACCAGGACCCCACTCGGCTACGCACTGAACAAAAAGACGTTTTCTGCTGCAAGGTGCTTACAGCCTAACTATAAGACAAAAGACAGACAAGCATACTGGGGAACGTAATAATTGGAGATATACCAATCTCCTAGAACTGGAAGGGACCTTGAAAGGTCATCAAGTCCAGCCCCCTGCCTTCACTAGCAGGACCAATTTTTGCCCCAAATCCCTAAGTGGCCTCCTCAAGGATTGAACTCACAACCCTGGGTTTAGCAGGCTAATGCTCAAACCACTGAGCTATCCCTCCCCCGTATGAGATGATATTGGTCAGCATAAGAGAAGGTGATCACAGCTTTTGAAAATATTGCCATTTTTTCTTGAAATTTCCTTCCCTTAGTTTCAGTGAGGCAGCTACATCAGTGGGAGCACTCGTGTAGACAAGGCATCATTGGCTGCCAGCATTTTGACCACTGTGTTGTCAGGACTTGCTCTGAGTAGCTGCAGATGGCAGACATGATGGTTAAAGGCCACCCGTCCTTTGTCCACACTAGCAGGTCCATTGGGGAGCTCACTGTTATAGCATCATGGGAAATTTTAAGAGAACTAGGCTAGAGTAGACAACTAAGGGGGAGATAAAAGATTCAGTACATGGACTAAATATCAACAGAGAGCAGGAAGCCCAATTTGCATGACAACTTGGCGTATGATCATGAGTTTTAGAAGAAAGCTATAAAAGTTGCTGATCCCGATTAGGGAAGTGGTAAGAAAGAAGAGGCTAGAGTAGACATGACAGAAGGCCAGTATATTCTATGGCAATGGACTATTTAATGGAAACCTAAACAGATATTTGGGAATAAATCTGTATTCCAGACCCTAGGAGACAATCAGACATATACAGTATGGAATTAAACAAATGTATGGTTGGATCTTACTTGCATGGCAACAATATAGTGATTGAAAAAGGACAGACATTTGCCTGATATTGAAGGAAATAATGGGCCTGATGCTGCACACTTCTACTCCCAACTATGTGCTTTCTCCTGCCTGTAGTCCCATTCAATTCAACGGAACTACACACAGCAATGACTTCACAATCAGGACCCAAGATGGCACCTAATGAAGTTGAGAAATCATTCAAGGAATAGTTCAGACTTGTTCAAATACTAGCCCTTTTAGACGCCAAAGGGCATTTTTGTGTGGGCCAACTGGCTAGGAAGGATTTTTTTTTCTTATACTCTGCCTGTATTTCCCATTTTAATTCCATCCCATTAGTCCTATTATGCCCGTGGGACCCACACTGTATAATTGCTTTCTCTCTTTGTTATTAACATGCTTCAGGTATTCATGAAATGCATTGAACTCCCTTAGCTGTTGCTCAGCCATACAAACCCAATCATGTCTACTCACTAATACTACCCCCCCACACACACGCATAATCCCAGTAGAAGATGCAGAGGAGCGTTATTGGTGATCTGGCCAATTAGAAATTCATTGCTCTTTGAGCAGAGCCTGCTACGTAGATTGGATGTATACCCTTCCCAAGCCCATGGAGCCCCTGAAGTAGAGTCAGAGGCTTCTGCCATCTCCCAGGGAAAGTAGGCGCATACCATTCCTCTTCCCAAGAGTTATAGGTTCTTCAGACCTCATCTGCCTTCTGCATGGAAGGGAAAGGAAGCACGGGGCTCTGTGTCTGTGTTTTCATTACTCCATTCAGTTTTATATCAGCAGCATATTTAACTTGTTTATAGCTAGCCCACCTGCCTAAAACAGTTCTGTTGACTAGAAACAGCAAAGAACCATGGAATTGAGTGTTTTGGGATTAAACTCAATACTCTCCCTTAATTGGACAAGCATGGGTTTCTAGAAAGTTCTACCTTCTTTTTAACGCATTCTTCATCCATTCCTATAATCCTTCTTGACTCCTTATAACTGAAGCAGAAGTTTGCAATGTGAATGTTTAGTTCCCCAAAATTGAAATCATATGTCACAATATTATATAACCATCTGGTATTCTTCTCACAAATAAACCTAAAGAGATTAAACTGGCAGGCTTCTCTAGACGCACGCAGGTCATCACCCAGACATTACTACTATCCTGTGTACACACTCTTATCTTCCCCTCACACTTCCCATTTTTAATATTGCTGATGACATGATACAGTCTAATAAATAGCTGGTGCCCTCCCAGTGCCTTCCTGCATATTGATATATCAGCGCATTTTCTTTTTTCTCCTTTTTACCAGTCCTGCCTTAACATTCTGGCATTATAACATGAAAATGATTAAGGAAATTTTAGTTGTCAAAGTTTGCAGATTAATTTTCTGGTAATCCTACCTGTCTTTCAGTGCTGGTGGAGTGAAGGAACTCTGGACTGGGAAGACCCCGAAGGTTGTAAGGAGGTCAGGAGAGACATGGGAACCATTTTGTACTGTCATTGCACGGATGGTCACTCCCACCTAATGACAATAGTGCTGGAGCAAACTTCTATGTACAGTTACAGTTACTGCTGTAAGCAGTTATGGTCTGATGTATGTTAATAAGTTGTTACATTAAAATTCTCAAAAGCACATAAGTGACTTAGAAGCCTACATCCCATTTTCAAAAGAGACTTTGGCACTTAGAAGCTTACATATCAATGACATTCAAAGGGGTTTAAGCTCCTAAGAGCTTGTATAGACTATTAGTGCATGGCGTGTAAATTTACAGCGCATTAGCATGCCACGCATGAATTGTGCATGTTGACACTGTTACAACCCACACACTAAAAATTCATTGGTGTGCAGTGACCTAGTTCCAGTTCGAAGTGGAGTAGATCAGAGCACATTAGGGAAACTTTAGTGCACAGTAGCAGGGTCCACACCCCAGCTTGCCACATACCAACTGTTCATTTTGATAAGCCCTAAGGCATTTAAGTGCCTTAAACATTTTTACCCTTGTCTTACTGCATTTTTCTGTATCAAGGAGGTCAATCTGCTGTTGGGCATTTTATACGTGTTGAACCTTTGTTCCAGGTTTGCAACTCTGTAGGTGCAAGGAAGTTCAAATGAGAGTTCTTGCAGGGGAAATGTATCAATGAATTGGCATTTAGTTCAGTGGCAGGTGGTTTCTGAATTCTGATATAGTAATGGGAGGCAGGGGAATTATGGATGTCTCAGGAAAGTGAAATCCAATGGTACAGACTGCTGGGGTCAACCTGGGGCAACTACAACCCTTTTCACATGGGTATAATGTTTGTCAACTATGGATCCAAGGCCTGGGAAAGTTGAATGACCAAGTCAGTTCAAGAAACATGGATATCTAGGGGCCTCCTGTATTATTTATTTGGTCAAAGTGGGTGGTCTACAATCATTAGGTTGGTGGTTTCTACCTCTTGCTACAACAACTATTTTTCTTGTTAGGGTTGTATTCTCTTTAACCTCATTCTTACAGTCAGACTGTGAGTGCTTTCCATTCTGTGTATTCTGTGCAAATGGCCACTTGGTGGACCTTGGAGAGTATGCTCTTTGTCAATGGATGAAACATATTGCTATTATTCCCAACATTAGAAACAAATAAAATCAAGGAAGAAATCAACATGCACAGTTTAGAATCATAGCCATTAGAGATGAACAATTCCCATGAGATTATTTTGTCTAACCTTCTACACCAATATTCAATACAGTATAGCAGGGGTAGGAAATCTATGGCACGTGTGCCGAAGGCGGCATGCAAGCTGATTTTCAGTGGCACTTACACTGTCTGGGTCCTGGCCAGTGGTCTGGAGGGGCTCTGCATTTTAATTTAAGTTTAAATGAATCTTCTTAAACATTTTAAAAACCTTATTTACTTTACATACAACAATAGTTTAGTTATATATTTTAGACTTATAGAAAGAGACCTTCTAAAAATGTTAAAATGTATTACTGGCAAGCAAAACCTTAAATTAGAGAGAATAAATAAAGACTCAGCACACCACTTCTGAAAGGTTGCTGACCCCTGTAGTATAGTTTCAGGTGCTTTGTAGAGTCTAGTTTTTAAAGACTCACAATTGGGCTTTCACCACTTTCCTTAGGATACTATTCCAGTGTGTAATGGATCTTACTACTAGATTTTTTTCCTCTTATATTCAAACTAAAATGTCTCTGAAATCTTAGCTGCAGAACTCTTGGTTTAATTCCGACTGTAAGTGCTATCACCAGTACCAAACCAAGCAAAACAATCACCGATTGAAAGAACCATTCCACTCTACACCACTTTCATTCCCTCATAGCTTTCTTTAAAATTTCCTTTGAGGATGAAGTTTTTCAGGTTTAATTTCAGCCCCAAAGTGAATTATTTTGGAAAGTTTCTATAAAGTAAACTAAACTGTTTTTGAGTTATATGGGGGATGGGAAGAAGTAGGAGGAACCCCTTCAAATTAAGATACTTTGCTCAAATAATTCAAAATGACTTTGGAAGCTTCAAGCTTCCCATGGAGTTAGTCTTCATGGTTAATGACCTTTGATATGTTTGAAGTCCCCAGCAAAATAATGGAGCAGGTCCTCAAGGGATCCATTCTGAAGCCCTTGGAGGAGAGGAAGGTGATCAGGAACAGTCAACATGGATTCACCAAGGGCAAGTCATGCCTGATCAACCTGATTGCCTTTTATGATGAGATAACTGGCTCTGTGGATATGGGGAAAGCGCTGGACGTGATATATCTTGACTTTAGCAAAGCTTTTGATACGGTCTCCCACAGTATTCTTGCCAGTAAGTTAAAAAAGTATGGATTGGATGAATGGACTATAATGTGGATAGAAAGCTGGCTAGATTGTCGGTCTCAACAGGTATTGATCAATGGCTCGATGTCTAGTTGGCAGCCAGTATCAAGCAGAGTGCCCCAGGGGTTTGTCCGGAGGCCAGTTTTGTTCAACATCTTTATTATTGATCTGTATGATGGGATAATTGCACCCTCAGCAAGTTCGCAGATGACACTAGGCTGGGGGGAGAGGTAGATATGCTGGAGGATAGGGATAGGGTCCAGAGTGAGCTAGACAAATTGGAGGATTGGGCCAAAAGAAATCTGATGAGGTTCAACAAGGACAAGTGCAGAGTCCTGCACTTAGAAAGGAAGAATCCCAGGCACCACTACAGGCTGGGGACCAACTGGCTAAGCAGCAGTTCTTCAGAAAAGGACCTGAGGATTACAGTGGACGAGAAGCTTGATATGATTCAGCAGTGTGCCCTTGTTGCCAAGAAGGCCAATGGCATATTGGGCTGTATTAGTACGAGCATTGCTAGCAGATTGAGGGAACTGATTATTCCCCTCTATTCTGCACTGGTGAGGCCACACCTAGGGTATTGTGTCCAGTTTTGGTCCCCCCCACCATAGAAGGGATGTGGACAAATTGGAAAGAGTCCAGCAGAGGGCAACAAAAATGATTAGGGGGCTGGAGCACATGAACTATGAGGAGAGGCTGAGGGAACTGGGATTGTTTAGTCTGTAGAAGAGAAGAATGAGAGGAGGACTTGATAGCTGCTTTCATCTACCTGAAAGGGGGTTGCAAAGAGGATGGAGCTAGACTATTCTCAGTAGTAGCAGCTGACAAAACAAGAAGCAGTGGTCTCAAGTTGCAGTGTGGGAGGTCTAGCTTGTATATTAGGAAATACTATTTCACTAGGAGGGTGGTGAAGCACTGGAATGGGGAGGTTTTTAAGGCCCGGCTTGACAATCATCCTGGCTGGGATGATTTAGTTGGCGTTGGTCCTGCTTTGAGCAGGGGATTGGACTAGATGACCTCTTGAGGTCTCTTCCAACCCTAATAATCAATGATTCTATGAAGTACTTTGGTTCAAAAATCAAAATCTTATGAGCAACTGGAAATGTTAAAAGTGACTGGTCATGAACAGTACCTCATTATTGTGCTGCAAGCTATGTCACTTCAGAGAGAGAAGGAAAGGAAGATCTTTTTAAGCTAGCTGAAGGGACAAAAGCCCTTTCCTCTGAATGGTCACTGTATGAGTGTGAGGTTAGAAAGTATCAATAATGAGCACTCTGAGACTGTGTTTGTTTTGTAACTGTAAACAAACCATCTTAAGCGGAGTGGACTTCTTATATATTAGTGAAGGACACAGCTTTTTCACTGGCACCCACTATAAGCCCTGCCAAATTGACCGAACATAAATAATGCTGTCAAAAATTGCTTAGCGAGCATTTTTACCTAGCATCTATCGAGCCTGCCAGCTTGAGTTTCAGCCTGCAGAGATTTAAAAAAATGTGAAAGCAGTTTATGTCTTTGACAGGTTCTTACTGTAAAAGTTAAGAATATATATCATGATCAGAGAGAGATGCATGAACAGCTGATTATTGCAGACTCCACACAATTATGTTTGGGCAGGAAGGGGAGGAGGGACCCATCAGTGACTCACATTGTCTAACGTTTTGCAAAAAGCAATGGTAAGTCACTGATTTCATAGCCACAATATTGAAAGTTTTTTTAAAACACAAAAGAAAATGTTAGGAATATTTTAGGTGAAAAGTTTTTATGCTTTTATAATAATTCTTTCTAAATTGGGGTTTTCCTATAGAATTTATATTAAGCGAGATCTTTAGAAACTGACTGAATTTACTGGCACAAGTTTTTAATTATATGCTTCTGAAAACTATATCTGTCTGTACCAATCTTTTCCCCACACTCATCCATTTTTGGAAAGCACAATGGGCCCAATCCTACTTCCCATTAAAGTCAATGGGCATGTGGCCATGGATTGCAATGGGAGCAGTATCAGGTACAATGTTTGCCAACGTCTGCATGTGGGTGTCAACACCAGCTCAATGAAAATGTGTTTTGCCACAAACATGACTCAACTCAGCTGGTCATTAGTAAATTGTCCCTTTGTGAATGACCACTCATTTATTCATCTCGTAATCAAGACACTGAATGACACAGTCTCTTTTTTACTGAAATGTTCATTAATTTTCAAAAGAGTGTCAGAACAACAATATAAAAGAAGTTCCCTGGTTGGGTTAAAGTGGAAAGACCCCCAGGGAAACCCCATCAAGAACCACCGCGCTATTGATGATCACCCACTGAGAAATCCATCAGACCCTAGAATATCTTTGAGGACAGTATTAGTCATTTGTGGTTTTGTAGAATTTCTATATGCATGGGTAATTGTAATTTTACTTATCGCTTTAAATAAAACTTGTAGTACAGATAAGACTTATTTAGGCATAAGCTTTCGTGGGTAAAAAAACCCTACTTCTTCAGATGCAAGGAGTGAAAATTAGCAGGCATAAATACTGTATCTGTAATGTCCGCATCTGTAATTTTCACTCCATGCATCTGAAGAAGTGGGTTTTTTACCCACAAAGCTTATGCCCAAATAAATCTGTCAGTCTTTAAGGTGCCACCAAACTCCTTGTTGTTTTTGTGGATACAGACTAATACGGCTGCCCCTCTGATAGATAAGACTTTGTACTTCTGCTTGTGTCTGTGGTCACTATTCTTGGTCTTCATGTGTTCCTGCTCTCACTTACATTGTTTTCCTACCACTTAAATTCCATTATTTTTGATGGAAACACTGTTTTCACTGGTGTATGACAGTACAGAATCAGATCTTTAAGTTTTAGTACCATTAGAACAATGATCAGAACCAATATCCATAGGGTGCCATATATACCACAGTTATGCTTCTCTGATTATTTGCTGATATCTAGTGTTTTTATTTGTTTTCTTGTACACATTTTTACTGTATTTTTACTGCATTTATTGACCTACTACTATAATGATTTCCAGTCTATGGGCTCTGATTTATTTACAGTAGACTTTTTTTTTTTTAATTCCTGAAGCTTATTCATTAAAGACTTTAAAATTTCAAAGAGCTGATTTTAAGTCTGTTGAACACAGGAGGTTTAAAACACTGTTTAATTCATTGAAAATGTCAGGGGTCCTGTTTCTTCTTTTCAAACAGAAAGGGGCAGTTACATCTCCAAGATTGCCATAACAGCAATACTATATATTTAATGGAAGCTACTTTTATGGGACACTAAGTATCTGAACATTAAAAATCCAATGGCACTCATAATTCATTTGGCATATTAAAATTAAATTTTTGCAGGAGTCTCATTACAATTCAAGCAATATTTGTTAATTGATATTAAAAATAAACTGTTGCCAAATTATCTCTTTGGTTTATTTCTTTGAACAGTTCCAGTCCATAGAAAGAGGCATATAGTAGCTACAGTATGACTTGTTATAGCATTTTTCTTCAAACTATTATTCCAACAGTGGTGACTGCTCGCCTACAACTGGTTCACATGACAGTACTATAAATTCTAGCTTCAAAGGATTCCATTTTTATTAATAATTTTCGGTAAATGTCTATTTCACTGTACACACACAAACCAATGAAAAATATTTTTTACCAATAATAATCTACAGGTACATCTACACTGGAATAAAAGATCTGCGGCACAGCCCGGATCAGCTGACTCAGGCTTGCGGGCTTAAGCTGCATGGATAAAAATTGCTCTGTAGACATTCAGGCTCGGGATGGAGCCCAAGCTCCGAGACCCCCCACCATTGCATGTCTACACAGCAATTTTTGAGCCCCAGAGAGGAGCCGTGTGAACCCAAGTCAGCTGATCTTGGCCAACTGTGGGTTTTTCATCCCTGTGTAGACATATCCTGAATTTACACCTAGGCAAAGTAAGAAAAATGTTACTTAAGAACTTCTGAGAGTTTAATTTAAGGATATTTACTTTGTATATTTTAAGATATGATGTTGAAAATTTATGTTTTAACAGTTATAAAGCTTTGACTTTTTGAATCTCTGTGTCTATTGTCTGACACCCTCCCAGAATTTCCAGAAACTGTGAAAATTTAAATTGATGTTTAAAAATGCTTAAAAATAAACATCAATATTATTCATCATTATAAAAAGAAATAAAAAAATCAAATTCAGCCAAGCCTAAGTATAGGAGAGATTTTCAAAGGCACCTTTTGTGATTACGAAAATGTTCCTTCCTGCATGATAATGAAGAGCCTCTATACAGATCATAGCACAATGCTGCTGTCCACCTCTCTGTTATTTGCATATTAACTAATCCATGCAAATCAGCCAGCCCATACATGATTGTGATTTACAGCATGCACAGCTAGATGGGAGAGTGTGAGTATTGGTCATATCTTACAGTTGTAGGTTTGTTTGGTCTAGAACAAGCTCTGGTTCGTCAAATGAAAAGTAGGAACATTATTAAATGGGACAATGTTAAAACAATACAAAAAACCAGAATGGTAATGTTTTCTTAGTACTTATGAAATTTAGTAACAAAAAACATTTAAAGACACCAGGATAAAAAGAGGAATAGTGTGCATGTGTGTGTGTATATATACACACATAGCGTTCCAGTATGATCACATTATTAATTTATTTGTATTATCTTAGTGCCAAAAGCCATAGTCAAGGACCAGGACCACTTTGTATAGACATTCTATAAACACAGGACAAAAAGATAATCCCTGCGCCAAAGAGCATATATTCCACGCTGTATCACATTGTACTGCACCAAAGAAAGAATATAAAAGCACAACTTTTAGCCATTTCCTTAGCATCTCTTTCAATGGGTCCCCCTTCTTTCTTATCCCATTCCCCATGAAGTTTCCATAGGACTCTGTCATGGCTTCTCTTTCACTTTCTTTGCCCTTTGTGTATGGCTCAATTGCAGCCTCTCACATGGCTTCAACTAAAAGTTTTAGGCTGATGACTAGCAAATCTCTATCTCATTTCTGAGCAATCCCCTTCCATCCAAAACCCTATTTCAGCCACTTTCTCTCTGACACCTCCTCTGCCTCCTTCACTCTGCCAATGATGCCTATCTTGAACACTCATTTCTCCATTTTTCCCCACAAATGTACCAACATCTTCTTTCAGACACATTGAACATCTCCCTGGAAATAAGATGCAAGACCACTACCTTGTCCAGCTTTCAACGCTTTCTCAAGATTCATTTCTGCTGTAATGCCCACAGACAACCAAAATCAGTTAAGCCATGTCTGGGTTGTGTGACATTTGGCAATAGCTGGTATTATTTACTTGTTTTAAAAAGCAACTGCTAAATGATTTGTAACCATCATGTCATGCAGATTGTAAGCCTGCATAACCATGTGATCTTATTACTGTTGCCATTGTCTTCCCTCTCCAACTAGTTCCTATTGTTTGTTACTCTCCTTTGTTGTATTTTATTTCAGTATAAGTAGATAAACTTTTTTGGGTAGGAAATGTGCCTTCATATGTGTCTGTGGAGCATCTAGCCTAATGTGGGTTTTTAGGCATTACTGTAATACCAATAAGAATAACCTTAACAGCTACTCTTTTAATCTATTTATCCTACTCTACCTTCCAGTACTCAAAATGAAGATGTGTTTGCAGTGCAATCAAGAAAAATCAAAGAATCAATTTTTCAAATCACAAGACATACAATTACTGCATCTGCAATTGTTTAAAGATCATTTTGCCTATTATCATATTTTGTGTTATGCTGAGGTTGAATGACAAGTAAAAATGTAACTGGATAACCTACTGAATAATTGGTAACAGTTCCTGTGCAGAAAAATTGTCATGAAGAATATAAGTGAAGAAAACAGTCATGAAGAATATAAGTAACCACAAATTAGAAAGAAAAATAGAACACAGCTGTTCAAGGGATTTGGACATTCACAGCCTTTGTACTGTGCCAGAACAATTGTCTCTTTTAGTAACAATAAAAAACTATAATTACCATCCAGTACTTATTTTACACTGTACATTTTCAAAGTACTATACAAACATTGGTCCCAAATCTCCAGTCCTTACTCAGTCCAAATACTCATTAGCTTCACTGAAAGTCTTGCCTCAGTAGGGACTCCAATGTATTGTGTAAGCATCTTGAAAGCCTCTGATGGAAGGTTCTCTTGGAGTGCAAAGCATTACTAAAGCATTACACATGCATCTGACGAAGTGGGTATTCACCCATGAAAACTCATGCTCCAATATGTCTGTTAGTCTATAAGGTGCCACAGGACTCTTTGCTGCTTTTACAGATCCAGACTAACATGGCTACCCCTCTGATACTAGAGCATTAGTTATTTCATTCAGTTTATCTGTCTATCTATATATCTTATGGATTCCTCCTTTGTAAATTCTACTCATATGCCTATGAACTAGGTTTTTTCAGCTCAGTGATATACAATAACCTATGGCACCCTATTTTTTATGTATTCATTTACAGTTAAGGGAGGAGGAGAGCTATAACTGCTCTGAGTATCTTTAAAGGAAGGAATAAAAAACATATTTCTTATGCAGCACAATTAAGACCTTAAAACAGCCCTATGTCACCATCTCTCCAATTTCAAACTTGGCAGCCAATTTGAAATGCTTTAACTACAGCATTTAGCAATAAAGCCCTTCCTTAGGTGGCTTAAGTAAAATAAACTGGGGGTGAGAGTCTATGGGTCAGTCCAATTCTTAGAAAGCTCCACCACATCTGCTAGCTGGCCTTTTCGTTGGGAATCTCAGCAAGGAGGCCAAGGACTGAATATGAGTATGATGGAGACTGAACTATCACCTCAGGCCCAAAGGTGGTGGCACCAGAACACTGGTGAGGCAATGCAGAGAAACTTGCTCTGATGCTGCTCATACTGTACTTGCTCTGTGGACAGAGACCTCCACAGTTTCCCAAATTTTGTATTCTGGTTTCCTTTCATGGACAGGGAGAAGGTCAAAGGGACAGCACTTCACTCCCCCTAAAGCATCTTAGCAGATGTCTGGCAACTATCCTTCAGTGCTATTTTTCAATTCAGTTATCTAAGTGGTTTTCCCCCCCTCCAAGTTTAGCTGAGGCCCTATTCCAAAATGAGCACTATTCACATGTAAAGCTCCAAAGTTCAGCTACTTTTGAGCTGTCTGAAAAATGTGTAGCAATAATATTTTACAGTGTTTTCAGACTTGCCAAACTCATGAATGAATAACTAGATTTTTGTTAAGTTTTTTTTTAATTACTTTTGAACTGACAGCCAACAGCCCCAAGGGAGAAAGTCATTAGTGAATAAAGAGAGGGTTCTATAACTGAAACTGTTTTACAATCTGATCTGTAGCATCTGCTGTTTTTATTAAATACAAACTTTGTTCAACAATGACATCAAGGGCATTATCTTGTAAAGTTCATTTTTCAATATTTTGTATAATGAAACTGTTTTCTTTTCACCTTGTCCATGACCTTATGAAAAGAACTATACGTTCTTATGTATTTTTTCAGCTGAATTAACCTTCAATTGCTTTATCTAATTACAAAGTGTGAAAAATCACTCTCCAAATATCAGCTGTCAATAGCTTTGCAATTGGATTCTGAAGCTTGTGTTAAATTTAAGTTTCAAGAGTAACAAGGTTGTACACAATGACTGTCTCCTTGTGGGAATGCATGTGTAACATTTGGTATATAACCTGTTGGCTTTTATTAAACTGGGAATTTGGTACCTTGGTTTTAAAAAATACACACCAAAAAGAAAGATGGAGAAAAATACATGATGGTGTGGTGAAGTGTAAAAATTTTAGTGGCAAAAATTTTGGATGGTGCCATTAAAATATTGCAGGTCATCTCAAATAGCTGCTAGTAAAACCTTTAAATCCCAGTATACTATCTTGTGTTGTAAATAAAACTATTTTAAAAAATACACACACACATTTTAGATGGTCTTCAAAACTTGGTTTGAAATTATATTTTTTCTCTTACGTCACCTGTAAGCCATACACCTTAGGCATTATGTACCCACCCTGACAGGCTTCAGAGTAAACACCGTGCTATAGTTTTAATCTCTGCCTCTCGCTCCCTCTCGCTCTCCTGCTGGAGATGTTCATGTTTGTATAAACAATTAAATATTCATTGGATGACAGAGTGCAAGATTGACTCTACGGCCTCTATAAGGCACTCACAGGGCATTGGAAGACTCAGGTTCGAGACCCTGCTCTAACAAACATTTAATTATTTATTCCAGCTCCAGCAGGAGAGATTGAGGGGGACACCTCTATCCCAGAGCACTCAATAGCTTTGAGTCAGGGCACTCATTTGGGATGTGTGAGACTGAGGTTCCTCATGGGTCTCCCATATCCCAGGTGAGTGCCCTAAGCACCAGGCTACTGGCTATGCTGGGATGGTGTTTTCCCTCTTCTTTTGACCAGAAATTCTATCCCTGACCTGAGGAAACCTTCCTGATGAAAGTTGTATTAAAAGGGCCCTTTCAAAGGAAGGTTTGGTTTCAATGAATCAGCACCTTCTGATGAAAAACTTATGAGCTCAAAATTCTCCAACCTATTCTCAAGATTAGTACAAACAAAAAAAATCCATAGACGTTCTAGCAGTTCTTAGCTTTATAAGGCCTTAAGGTTGCTTGATTTTCCTCTCACATTGGAATAACTTCACTGAAGTTGTGGCAGTTCACCAATATGAGAGGCGACTCAAGGTTTTGAAAATGCCATAAATACCTTTCAGAAGTAAACCTGAGTTACTTTAATAGAGCACTGAAGTACAATAGAGTGCACCCACTCTGTCCTGTGGGTGCTGAGATCTTTTTCTTGGAAACCCACAATTAAAGAGTGAATCACAGACAACGTTCTTGATAAAATCTTGAACTAAATGCAAATTAAATGATCAACTACTGTAGATGTAATCTTTGACAAAGGAAATAATGAACTATTTTTTGAGATAAGTAGATTTAAAATAATCTAAATATGATTAAGATAACTTTTTTTTACACAGTTTATCATAAAATGGAAACAAAACAAGAAAAAGTTGCAGGAATTGCCTTTTGATAAAAAATGTCTGCTTCTTTAAAGCGAGCACTGTTTACAAAGCTGAGTGCGGATAACAGAGAACTGATACTGCAGTAGTTTTGATACCAAGACGGAAAGGAGCTGGTAGCTTGGTGGAGATGAAATATTAATATATTAGGTCATTCTGGCTCCCATATAAGTTAGTTAAGGGGAGTTTTAATCAAGTAAATTTAATTGGAGCAGGATGAGGCCTGTTAATCAAACAGTTTTCCTTCATTTTTATTGTACATATTTAAAATTATTAAAAAGAAAAAAGCAATAGGCAGGTAGCGTATTATCAACGAGATATTCACTTTCAATACTTTCATTATCCTCATACATTTGAAATGTAACAGTAAAAACTAATATATATTAACCTGGTAATTCTGTTAAAAGGAGCCCTTTCAGAAGTGAAATCTAGGTACCCACATACTGTGTCCAGATACCGCAGTCATGCATGAACTAAAAATATCTAAACAATCATTTCTTCCATTTGCATCCGACGAAGTGGGTATTCACCCACGAAAGCTCATGCTGCAAAACTTCTGTTAGTCTATAAGGTGCCACAGGATTCTTTGCTGCTTTTACATTTCTTCCATTGGAACTTAATGGAGGGAGACCACAATAACAACAGCGATAATTTGCACAAAGCAGTGTAACGCCGTACAAGAATTTGTGACTTTCATCCTAGTTCACTCTAAACGGAATGTTATTATCTTAGAATGTTATTGTGGGCTGCTTTTATTCCTCTGTAATGTCTTCTGATGAGGAATATTCCTTTCCTTTTAAATGTCTAAGATGTAAAAGGAATCTGTCAACCATGTAAATAAACACTAAGCAACCAGTTGTGTTATCAGTGTATGTGTGACATCTGTAAATGATAAGTCTGCGCAGTGAATTCTAAAAACTGATTTCCTGATATGAGGTCTCAATTACAAAACACAGCGTATATAATAATGCATGCCAGCTATAACCATACAATTTTGGGGCCATGTATTCAAATAATTCATATTTAATATCTCTCTTGGCACAGAAAACATTTATAAGATACAAACGATCTGTATTTCATAATTTAAGATCTACAATAAAATATTTGCAAAATATTATTGGGCAAGTTTAAGAGCAGCATGTGGAGAGTTGGCTGTCTCTCTCGTTAAAACTAATGGGTGTTTATAAAATAAATTTCCAGGAATCATGTTAAAAAAAGTTACCCAAATGTTTTCCACATTTAAGGTGTAATAGACATTCAAAGGTCCTATTAAGTTACAACGATAAAATCATTTTATGCTAAAAATCTTTCAATTTTTAGACATAAACTACTGATAAACCTGTCATGTTATCTGAAAACCAGAACAAGACTCATGGCTATATGAGACTAGTTAGTATATGAAAATAATTGACTAGTATAAACACTAACCACCTGTTCTTGCATGTAGTGTAAATTGGATAAAGAAAATCTCTTCCTGCTCACAATATAGACTAACAATATTAGTGTTAACCTACAAGATTTCTATAAAGAAGTGCCAGATCCTGCTCTCTAGAAAGTGAGTTTGAATTTTCCCAATAGCTTTAATGAAAGCACAGACAGGCCAGATATTGTAGTGATAATTTCAGTAGACACTACTGGTTAGAAAGTTGTCTTTATAGAACAGGTCTCTGTGTGTATCTTTACTATCATATCAGATATACTGACATGCACCAGTGCTGCAGATCAGCCAAAAAATCAATTTAATCAACTAATTAAACTGGGTTTATGACTTCCAGAACAGTGAAAAGCAACTAGAACATACTCATGAATCTAGCCCTGTAACTGTATGTTAGTAACATTATTATAGTTATCCACAAACAATTGTTTGTCCAAAGGGTTAATCATGGTTTCAGACATAAAAGGAAAAAAGGAAATAGGTTATATAGTGCCCTGGATCCATACATGAAATTCCCATGAATGAAGTTTCATTGCAGATCAAAGCTAGCATGTAGCCCTTTGTCATGTACTGTTGTAAAAAGAAAAAATATATAAAACATAAGAGGTCTGATTCCAATATCACTTATCCTGGTGTAAATCAGAAGTAATTCCTTTAATATCAGTAAAAATACACCAGTGTCAAACAGAGGTAAGAACACATTCAGGCCCCAGTTTTAAATGTTGCCTAATTATGATAAAAAAATTAAAGTATTCTATTATAATAATTGGAGATATACCCATCTCTGAGAAGTGAAAGGGACCTTGAAAGGTCATCAAGTCCAGTCCCCTGCCTTCACTAGCAGGACCAAGTACTGATTTTTGCCCCAGATTCCTAAGTGGCCCCCTCAAGGATTGAACTCACAACCCTGGGTTTAACAGACCAATGCTCAAACCACTTAGCTATTGCTCTCCTCCCTCCATTGCTAGTCACTGAGTAGAGTTTTTGTTTTCATTTTACAGCCCAGAATAAATTTTCAGAAAAATTGGTACAAAACTCATATTAACACCAAACTCCCAAAGCAGCAGGATGAAAATGTGCCCATTTATGCTGTTAGGTTTACAATATCAACAAACAATTAGGTTGACTTGACCAGGGATATAGGAGTCTACATAACACAAAAATAAAGAGCTTTGTACATGTTCCTTCTTATGTTTACTAAGAACATAACCTATTAGAAAGGTTTATTTACATATCTTGTGGAGAAGCTACAGTATATAAGAAATCAGAATATTTCTGCCTAAAATTAGCGTTTTAAACTTTCCACAAAAGCAAATTTCTTTGTAACTTTTTAAAGGCCTTTACAATTTGCCAAACTATTTGTACTTGCTAACACCACTAGCGAATTTGGTAAATGCAAAAAGTGTGGGAAGAGGTGTAGACAACCAGGTATAGTCAAAATCGGTTCATTTATCCCATATTTGGAATCTGGTTCTGTTACTAGAGAAACTGAAGTGACTGTATCACAGCCATTTTGTGCACTCAGCCACCATTAACTGGAAGAGAGAACAACACATAGTTAGAAATAATTTGAGCTTTATATAAGCATACAAAATAACTGCAGCTGCAGTTTTGCTGATAAGAATGGAAACTAAAATTGAAAGAATGATTAGAATGGGCAGAAGTGTGGATGGCTGAGCTTGGATCTGGGAGTTTGTGATTATGAGTTTTTGCTGATATTATGACTAGGAGTTGCTGTTGATATTAGGAAAATTGTTAGAGTGCAAGGATTTACTATGAGTTATTAGCTTTGTTTTCAGCAACCTATAAAAAACGAGTCAAAATGTGTAATTTGGAGAAGTTTGAAGAGGTTTTTTTATGAGCTAGGAGGCCAAGAGCCAACTCTCCAGTGGCTAGGAGGAAGGCTGGCCACCAGAAAACTGCCACTGACCACTCAACAGCACCTCAGATTTTGGGTAACTATATCAGGGTTGCTCTAGACTTACTATTTTAGATGTGCGCTTTAGACTCAATAAAAAGGATTCTTAGAGGAAAAAAAACCACTCTCGTTTGTTCCAATCATTTATCTGACGGAGGAGCTGTGTCCCCCATCACTTTATTTCCTGAAACCTCCTGGAGATAGGAGAATATTGTAGTTTCAGATTGAGACAACCCTGTGTAACAGTTCTGTGGTTAGGAACTTTTCACCTGAATATAGTATATACCAAGGATTTATATATTTTTGAAAGTGAAAATGTTACAGATTTCACAGAGACACTGAGGGAATGCAAATTATGTAAAAATGAATATATGAATTTTGATTAAAATATTTGATGGGGAGAGCATCCCAGAGCCCAGGCTCTAGCCCAAGCCTGAACATCTATGCTGCAATTAAACAGCCTATAGCCTGAGTCAGCTGACATGGGCCTGTCGCGGGTATTTAATTGTAGTGCAGACATTCCTGAATTGGATATGTTAAATATATCCTATATGTAAGTATTTAGCTTGATTGAGTTTCATCATCATCTTTATAAACTTGACAGATCAGGACTGATGAGCAACGTACGTACTTTATATTATGGGGCACAATCTTTCAGATTTCACTCTCAAGAAACGAATGTTACTTCAATGGATGTTACAGGAACATAAGGGCTATTTATTTTATTTTACTCACCTGCAAGACTATCCATAAAGTCTCTGTTTTCTGCCCATCAGATAATTACTCTATTAATACCTGGTTTATATAGATAGAATATTTACATTCTCTCTCCACTACACAAACTCAAATTATAATTGATTTCTCTGATGGATTTTCTAATGCAGATCTATTGCTTGTCTAACTACTAAAGCACCTACTTACTGATGTTTGTTTTATCTATGAACAAATTCGCACAGATATAAACCCTGTCCGACACCAGCTCTTAGCCACAGGAGAATGAGACAAAGAAACCCCCCCCACACACAAACACGGAAATTCATGTTTTAGGAACATTATAATCAAAACAAGAGCCTGATCCTCACAAACACTGCTGGGTGTACTACTTACTGCTGACTTCAATATAACTACTTAAGGCAGCAAGCATTATGGCTTGTAAGTGTTGCAGGATCTGGCCCTTAATACAAATAAGTCAGCTACATAGCCCTCATATAGGATATTACATGTTTACAACACTTGCCAAACATTAACTCATTAATTTTATAATGCTAAAGCGAAGAACTTCAAGTGATATATTTAACAGTTATTCTGGCATTATTAAATATATAAATTATATTAATGAGAATTAAAATTCATTGCAATTATAGGAATAAATGTGGATCCAGATCTGGATCAGGACTTTCTCAGTATTCTTGAGGTTTGGGTTTGGCCCTTTTTAAAAGAGCCAGATAAGAATTTAGCGCACAAATTTGAATCCAGATCTGGATTTCCTCAATTGCATTTGGTTTGATGTCCATCTTTAATTTACTGATAATGAACTACCAATTTCCAAATTTTGGAACATTTCAGTTTTTTTGAACGACCCTATTATGTTCTTTTATAGTAACTTCTTTTAAAGTGGGAAGTAACTAAGCTGCCTGAAAATTAACTGCATTTTTTTTCTGAACATTTTATGTGCATTGGTGCGAGTTTGTCAAAGGGTGGTTATCTGAGAAAGCGGTTGTTGTGTGTACTCTCCTGCCACTCTGCAGTTATAGTTATATAACTTCCAGATCACACACCAGCAGTATCACATTGTCTTTCTGACAGTCACTGAATTTATTAAGGATATTGCTTATTCCAATATTTTATCATGGATTGATATTATGGGTCTGGTCCTCCCCTACTGAAGCCAATAGGAGTTTTCTCTCTGATTTGAATAGCAGTAGGATTTGACACAGGGCAGCTTGCTGCAACGAGAAAGATGATAAGACAATTGGATAATAATTGGACTAGTGGCAGCAAAGATAATGCTTCTTAGATAGTGAAGGAATCATTTGAATAGATATTCCCAGACAGCCACAAATTGCTTCTTATGAGACTACTGAATGTAGATTAAGGAACAGATTTGACCTATTCTGAGATACTTTAAAACCTTTTATGGATTAAGGGCAACATTTTCAGAACTTCTCAACACCCAACAGATTCTACTCAACACAATGGGAGCTGCTAGCACTTACAGAAATCTAGCCACTTTGTCTAGGTGCCTACATCTTTTGAAAGGCCTGTGTCCTACTAGATGGTGAGAGCCTCTTTTGAGGTGCTGAGCACCCTAAACTGCCATTCAAATCAAAGAGACTGAAGGGTACTCAGCACCTGGTGGGTTTGGGTCCCCATGCTCATAAGGTGATGTTATTCTTTAGAAATCTTTCAACAGCATTGTTCATCATATTCTGTAGGTTAAGTTAGCATTCACTGAAGGAAATTGGAGAGCCTTTGTGACATATACAATAACAGGAACAAATAGGTGTTCATTAACTACTTCCCCAGCCAAATGCACAGATCAAAAACAGGGCAAATTTTTAAAAATTGCATACTGACCAGGTTTTTGTGCTTCTGAAAGTCCTACTTAGAAGAGACGCTACTGCTAAATCCATATACAGTTGAATGTTATTCTTTTTCATTTATTAATAAGACTCAATTTTAGCCTCTTCAAAAACCTCATGAAAATATCAGTTTGCACAATAATTACCGGTAATTGACAAGTTCTTGAAACACAATTTTGTTTGATCAAAAAATGAAAATTCTCATCTCTCTCAGTTAAGCCATAACTAATGAAAGTTTAGAATACTCTACATCTAAATTTAATAAAGTCATTCGGAACTACTTAGAAAATGCATTTTGTTGGCAGCATTAATGAGATCCATGTAGATGCTACAATAAATGGTTTATTCTTTCTCAATAGTTAGAATTGCATACTGTAAATCTTATTTACTTGACTATTTCTTGAGCTGATATTCAAATCTCTGCAGGATATGGGTATTTTTTTCAGAAAGTATCTGAAAGATTATCTACAATTGTTAAGTAAAACAATGCCTGGGATAATTTTCTTACAGTCTGACAAAAAATACAAATATTTTGATACTTAATGGAAACACTTGTGTGCATTTTGGTAGAAAAATTCAACTGATGGGTTATAGCAGGGCTCTGCTATAGCTATCTCTGCTATAGCTATCTCTGCTATAGCTCTGGCATGCGGCTCACCAGGGTAAGTACCCTGGCAAGCCGGGCCAGTTTGTTTACCTGCCGCGTCGGCAGGTTCGGCCAATCGCGGCTCCCACTGGCTGCAGTTCGCCGTCCCAGCCTAATGGGGGTGGCGGGAAGCCGTGGCCAGCACATCCCTCGCCCGCGCCACTTCCCACCGCCCCCATTGGCCTGGGACAGCCAACCGTGGCCAGTGGGAGCCACAATCGGCTGAACCTGCCCACGCGACAGGTAAACAAACTGGCCCGGCCCGCCATGGTGCTTACCCTGGCGAGCCATGTGCCAGAGGTTGCTGACCCCTGGGTTATAGGATTTTAATGCCGATTTTTAAACTTATGCTCAAATCACAAAGTTAAATAAACTCCAGAAAGAAAACGTTGTTCCAGAAACCAGTTAAGGTTGCTCAGTGACTTAACTATTACATCATTTACAAAATTAAAAAACAAGTAGATAAGGAAATCAGAAATCTTACACTGCCCACATACTAAACAAGTATATGCTGGTATCACTCCTCTGATTTCAATGGAATTACACTGGTGTAAAACTGGAGTACCACAATGATGAAAGAAAGTGAAAAGAAATGCTTCATCACAAAACAACAGCTACAGCCAGCCAAAAGAGAGCATCTTGTTCACATATACATGTTCATACATGTTCACCTGTAATGTTCATTGTTGTTCTTACTGAAGTCAATGCCAAAAATACAAAAACAAAAAAACAAACACCACACTTCCACAGTTCTAGTGACATAAAAGCAATTTGAATTGAAGGAGAGTAGGATTGGGACCCAAATATATCCACAGCAGAAAAACCACAAAGTTTGCTAATCACAACCTATCTTCTTCAAATGAAGCTGGCATGTGAGTTTCCACCTATATGGAAATTCTGAGGAGATAATAAAGAGCAATTTTTGAGCTAGAAGGAGACAAATGTTATACAAACATCAATTTACATATGAGAATAATAGTCAATGACATGCAACTCACAAACAGTTTGATAAATTTTCTTTGAACTGCTGAAATTTTCTATTTTGCTATCAGAGTAAAAACAGCAATTTTCATGCCATGCTAGTGCTCCAATCTTAAATTATATGGAGATAGTTTTGTAGTGGAAACTTTATGTATGGAGAGGCTACTTCCAGTACATACAAGTTAATATAAAGCATTCACCAAACCATCAAACAAATTACCACAGAGTCAGCTCACTTGTTCTCACTCTACATGTAAAGTTTATATTTATCACACTATAGTATGTGGCCTAAATTCTGTCTTATTGGGGCTTCCACAGAAGTCAGTGTCTGTGAAATTAACACAAACATTCAAGGTCAGAATCTAGAACATGTGCAAAAATGCATTATTTGTATTGCATCATTATTTATAAACTGCACCTAAAAATCAGTTTATTGTACTACTTTAGTATTATCATGATTGCTTTTAAAACTAATCCATAACTCTAACAAAGATATTATATATTTGCCATAAAATATTTAATGAGTACTTTAATTAGTAATTTAATAAGTACTAATACACAAATGAATTTCCATTGATTCTGAATTCGTACGTTAGCTTTATACATCTAGTAGATATTTTTAGTTTAGGGAGATTCTATCCTGATAGCAAATTTGTTTTGCAACCCACAGAGTGCACTAAGGTATCGGACTCAGTATGCTTAGTATACTAAGAATGGGAAAGGAGTCAATAGTTCTGAGAGAGTGGGAGAAATTTATGAGTGCAATTGTATGATGGGTTGCTTATGATGGCAGGAGGCAGGATTCAGCAGTGCTGAGGCTCACTTCTGATTTGTGTCTTTATATATTTATGCTTCAGGGCTTTAGCTGGCCTCCGGCAGGGGTCAAGAAGGAATTTTGCCTCATACCCTCCACCTCCCTGTATATCTTCTTCCACTGAAGCATTAGGGATGGCCATGGAAGCAGACAGAACATTGAATGGGGTGGGCTGGGACTCTGATGTCACACTGAGCGCGCTCTCTCTCTCTCGGGTGCTTGACTGGCTGGTTCTTGCTCACATGCTCAGGGTGTGGGTTCAGGAAGAAACTTTCCTCCAAGACAGATTGGCAGTGACTTTGACATGGCGGGGGAAGATTTGCCTTCTTCTGCAGAATGTGAGTTCGTGTCTCTTGCCGGGATTATCTCGGTATATTTCACTTAATCATTTCCCTTCTATTGCAGGGGCCTCAGGCATTCATGCACCTCAGTATCTCCTATTCTCCATCTGGTTTCAGAGTGGTAGCCATGTTAGTCTGTATCAGCAAAAAGAACAGGAGTACTTGTGGCACCTTAGGGTACGTCCAGACTACCCGCCGGATTGGTGCATAGCGATCTATCGGGGATCGATTCATCGCATCTCATCTAGACGCGATAGATCGATCCCCGAACGCACTCCTGTCAACTCCGGAACTCCACCAGGGTGAGAGGCGGAAGCGGAGTTGACGGGGGAGCCACAGCCATCAATCCTGCATCATGAGGATGGGAGGTAAGTCGAAATAAGATATGTCGACTTCAGCTATGCTAGTCTCATAACTGAAGTTGCGTATCTTACATCGCACCCCCGTCCCCCCAGTGTAGAACAGGCCTGAGAGTCTAAAATTTATTTGGGCATAAGCTTTCATCAAATTAGGGCTGAATAAAGACTGGGAGTGGATGGGTCATTACACAAAATAAAAACTATTTCCCCATGCTAATTTTTCCCCCTACTGTTACTCACACCTTCTTGTCAATTGTTTGAAATGGACCATCCTGATTACCACTACAAAAGTGATCTTCCCTCCTACTGCTAATATCCCACTTTAATTGATTTGTCTCGTTAGAGTTGGTAAGGCAACCCCCTCTTTTCATGTTCTCTGTGTGTGTGTGTGTATATATATATATTCCTACTGTATTTTCCTCTCCATGCATCCGATGAAGTGGGTTTTAGCCCATGAAAGCTTATACCCAAATAAATTTGTTCATCTCTAAGGTGCCACAAGTACTCTTCATTCTTTATTCTTGTTCTGTGGAACGTAATAGTCTAGTCTCCTGTGGGCTGTAATACTTTGGTCTAATATTGGTTGTAGGTTTTAGTATGTAGGTGTATGGTGGCCTGATATACAGAAGGGCAGAACAGATGATCTGGTGGTCCCTTCTAGGCTTAAACTCTATGACTTTCTGGGCCATCATAAAATAAAGCTCGGCATGGCCCTATCATCTGAAGAATGCTCACAATTCATTAGACTCAACTAGTCCTACTTGTGGGAGAAAGTTCACAGATTTCTGGAGTTAAGGACTTGAAATGCAGAAAATAAATCTTGTTTTTGTCATGTTCCATACAGCAATTTCCAACCTCCGTGACACTGTTTTGTGTAACATCTCCTAGAGAATAGAAAGGATTCAGAAAAGTGCTGCCTAAATACAATAAAGCTCATATGGTTAAGACACAAACACTGGAAACAGCTGACTCAAGTAATATGAATCACAGAATGATTAAAAGCCCTCATAACTTACATTTAATTGAGCAATAAATCACAACAGACTATGCGAGAGTGCTGATTTATGTACACAGTACATAAAATGAGACAAGGCAGAATACACATCTCATTATACAAGACGATCTCTATTCATTCACTTTTCATTAATGCATAAAAAACCACTTCTCTTTAGTTTCTCGACCTGTGGTTACACCCTATAACATATTTATCTATAAGACAAACCAATGTCTAGCTATCTAACAGTAAATTAGTGTGGATTAACCAAATCTGTCCTTTTCAAACATGTGAATCCTTAAATTGTAACCTTTTATATTAACAATAAAAGACTATATAGGGACTGAACTTTGTTTGGCAAAATATAACTGCCACTACTAAGAAGTAAAAGCCAGAACAGGCTAATCTCACAATACATTTAAGTAATAAGATACAATAGGTGGTTTATGTTGGATGATGATGATTATACAGCAGAACAGCTCAGGTTAGGTTACAAGCCTAAAGAACCACTGAGTGAAATGTTACCCTTGACTTCAGCCAAACTGTACGGGAATAAATGAGTGCAACTGATGCAGAGATGACATGACTGCTTTTCTAGCACAAATGCTGAAATATCAACTATGGAAGGGCTCTGAAGAAGTTCTGCATTCTACTGCAGTTTAGGGGTGGATTTTACTTCCCCATCTTCCCCAGCTCACACCAGCCAAGTACCTGGAATCTTTGGAAGTGGAGTGAATTTCATCTATAGAGAAGGATCTATGCATTTAATCAACATCTTTCATAGAGGAAAGACATTTGTCAATCCCTCAAAAAGCTGTAATTGGACTTGCAACTCCAAAATCATAATGCAGTTCTCTGTCTAGCAGCCTGTTAAGGCTGATGATCCTGATACTGTCATCTAAAAAGATGTCTAAGTTGAATATTCAGATGCTAGCTTAATTGTGCATGCTTAGTTGATGGCAAGTGAGGAACAGTCTATATAGTCAGATGATGAGATATCAAGAGATTGAAAGCGTTCAATTTCACTTTATATTATGCTGCAGTCTTGGGAAAGGAGATAAAAAGAACAACACAGAAGGATAATAATACTGTGTAATAAATGGATAAGACAAAGCAAACTAAGCAAGCATGAGTGGATTAATTTTTGGGTAATGGACACAATAAATCTGTGTAAGATAAAAATATTAATTAGTACTAATGAAAAGAGAACATAACAGCAACATTATCTACTTGAAATGGCAAAAGTAATAATTTTAATGTTAACAATGGAACTAATTCAGATGCTGTATATGAGTGCATGTCTGACTTTTTAGTAAAAGTTTGAAGTGTTGGGTATATGAATTAGCATAATTTATTTCTTCATGTTCTTTCTCGTTATTTTGGACTAGTACAACTTAATTTCATATATATTCACTGACTGTTAACAAGCTGAGTATCAGAAAGTACTGAGCCACATTGTTAGGACAGATAGGACACAGACAGAATTTCTCTGCTCTGGATGTTAAAGAAACTCCCTCCATTCACTGGAAGTACAGATAATTTATATCAAACTTTCCTTTTGCTTAAACAAAATCAGCCAACCAAACCTAATTCCTTGGTCCTAACTGAAGATGCACAAAATCTGTCAAGTGTGTAAGATAAACTTTCTTTTGTTTCTCCTTTTTAGGGGCTTCTTCTGGCTTTCTTAACTGGCTTTCCCAACTCCAACAATAATTTAAGTGCCTATAAAAGAATTGCCCATATTTTTATCTGCTCCCCTTTCCAGCTCTGGAATGCCTTTGTACAATTAACTATTGGTCTGCTTCAATGAGTTCACCATTTACGACCCCACTGTTCTCCACTTCCAATTCTTACTAATCTGCTCCCTTCAACATCTTGATTACAGGTGAAATATAACTTCCTTAAATCAAAGTCTTAACTCTGTTGATTCATTTTTAGCCTGTAGCCCAGTGGGCCAGCTTACGTCTATTACATTCACTGCTTTGCATTATATTCTGCTTTATTAGATTCAGCAGTAATGCAAGGAACGTACAGGCTTGTATCCTGTAAGACACTGGCTTCAGCAGTTAGCATGAGGCTTAAGGCCTATCAACTTTGGCATAGATAAACTTAGGTAACTCATAAGTTTTGGGGGACTGGAAGTAGAGTGTAGGGGGGGATTTTGTCCATAATGACATCAGCCAACCACAAAACATGAACAGATACCAGCTTATGGAAGGTTTTGGATGGAATATCTGACTGCAAAAGTGTCATGGCAATGAATTGCCGTATATGATAATGGGGTGAAATCATAAATACACTAACCTATAGAAGGAGGACACCTTAACATTGGTAAGGGAAGGAAGTACAAGTAAGGAAGAAGGGAAAAACTCCTGTTGAATATGCATTAGACATAACAACATCAGCATAATATATTATAAAAGTGGCATCCCAGGGCAGTAGGAGAGAGAGATGTAGCCCTTGGGAGGGGCCAGAATGATGGCCACTGGTGAAGATGAGGAAGGTGAGGGTGATGAGGAAGATAATGGCTAACATTTCAGGTTGTTCCACAGGGGATGGTGTGAGTATGGATGTTCAGATGTACTTTCTGTGTTATCTCTATCTACCTTACTGAGTTAGAGCGGGTGTGACTTTGCTAAATGTATTAATACATTATTTATTTGTAAATATAAGTGAGTTCTTATAGGGAGTGCTGCACCTGTGCACATTGGGGTTCCCAACTATATAATAATTTTAACAATACTTGGCCTGATCTTGGGACAAGAACCTGTTAACCCTCAAAGTGATAACTGGGAATTTTTATTCATACTCTATAGATCAGGCTACAAGACCCTTAATTTGAAGGATCCTCCAGTTAAGGCAATTTAGGAGAAACTGTGAACAGGAACTATCTGAGTGTGTATTTACATTGATTGATACTGAAAATAGAACAGTTTAGCTCTAAAAATGGTTTCATCCATGTACATGGATATGTGTATGTGTCTATGTATATGGAGTATTTCAGCCACTTTTGCTAATGTCAGTAAAGATGGGAAGAAGTACCACATGGCAGAACTTAATTGGAGATTTCAAAGAAGTAGAGGGAATTTAGCCACATGTCTTCTACTAAAATGGGTTGAAAAGATGTGATTAAGTCCCTTGCACTGTTCTAGCAAATCTCAGCCCAAGTACTAACATACATATCTACAATATAATGATAGCAAAAACTAGGTTTATTTAGCATGAAAAGGAGAAAAGCTGGAGAGACCTTAACTGAGGTTTTCAAATGAATAAAAAGCTGAATGAACACTTTTGATTTTCTCCTTTTATAAGAAGGGGATGGTTAGGAAATTTGGAATAAGTAAAAGAAATACCAATACTACAGTATGCGTGGGCCAGTTTTAAAAGTCAGTCTTTTTCTACAATTACCACTTAGTGGCATGTGATATCCCACAGTCTTCCTCTGTGCATGGGACAGAAGATAAATGTGGTAGCTCAGATACCTTTGTGTGTATATTGTGACTTTTTAATTGCATTGCATTTTTCATAGTCACCATTGTACAATTAAATAGAAGCAATCAGTGCCACAGGAGACATTCAAAAACCTAGACTTTTTAGAAAAAACGGTTGGATAGTTTCCTGACTTCTAGCAATAGCAGTAGTTGTGCAAGCTTAGTGCAATAACTCAAATTCTTCAGGGTAATACCTGATCGCCTGCAGGTGTCTACCTCTTCACACTTGTCTCTTTCTTGCTTACACACATATGGTCATGTGTGCACATACAACATTACACAATTGACTATGCTCATCATGGGGCAGATCCTCGGCTTGTGTAAACTGTTATCACTCCATTGAAGTCAATGGAGCTACAACAATTGACATCAGCTCACCAGTTGAGGATTTGTCAACATGTTTGTTTGTTACGTCTTTCTCTGAAGCACCTGGATATCAGACTAATAATTGAACCTGACAAGGTAAATGATACTGCATGTTCATATTCTATATGTATTATAAGTAGAAGTCATTCCTTAAGAGATATCATATGTTGTATTTAAGTCCAGCAGTTTTTCAAGAAACATTTAAGAGACTGAACAAAGAACCAAAACGGGGTATTATAGACTACTACAAAAATCACCTTTTAATTATACTGAGACTTCTTACACAGTCAAATCTCAAGTCACAATGGGAGGATTTATTCAGGCATCCTGTAATGTGGAAAAGTTTGCTGAGAACATTATTTTGTTCAGACTGTTTTATCTTTCCTGACATTACAAATGGCATTAGATTTGAAAAGGTATAGTTTAAGGTCAGTTGCAATTTCTGTTAAATGCCTAGCTAGTCAGAAGTTTATTAATTTGCCATTTTAATTTAAATTTAATAGGAGTCAAAGTTATCTCGCTGTAGAGATGGTTTATTTTACTTTAAAATATCGATCAGACTGATTACAGTGTATTGTAGCTATAGACTGGATAATAAAATAGATGGTTGGGGAGGGTTTATTAATATTTGATGCTTTCTTGATCAACAATGTAATTTAAAAAAAATTAAAAATAAATCTGCCCTAGTTACAATGGTCTTTCTGATATAAGTGTGAAGAGGTGATCCGGTGGCCTACACATAAAATCAGTATCCTGCTGTATTATAAAGAAATGGGACTACTCCTGTGAATAAGGATAAATTCTTGTAGAATGTAGAAAAGGTTTCATTACAGGATAACATAACCATGTTTTTTCTGCATTGTACAAATATAGGAAATCTTATATAGGCAGTGTAATTAAAAGCCATGATTTGTAATATAGAGGAATGTTCACTTTAAACAAATGTCACAGGAATTTATTTCTCACTGTAGATTGGTGCCTTTAACCAAAATGACTCCCTCTTCCTCACAGCTTGCATTCTTCTCCCATAAAGAAGACATTGCATTTTGAATACTGCAATAATTTTAACTCAACAACATTCAGCTGTATAATGATACTGTACTAGCTCATTTGAATTGGTGCAGGGTCCACAGAACCAACAGACTAGAACGTCAATAGGAACTTTAAATACCCTTGTATCTACACTGTATTTTGTCCAAAGGAACAAATAGAATGGGTCCAACTCGGACTTATTAACCAATGGTGAAATGTGTCCATGAGCAGAGATGACACAAATGGCCCTGAATGCAGCAGTACTCCAGTAGTTCTCTTGAATGAAAGGATTGTGTAATATTGTTACCACAGAGAGAGCACTCATATCACAGTTCCTGGCTTCCTCAACTGGATCAATCATGGCAGTGATACATGTGACCTCAGCATGCCCTGAGATCCCTCATTCTAATTTCTTGCTGAAATAAGCTAAGCATGTAGTCCTCCTGCTGGTTTCTGAAGTTAGCATATGAGGAGTGGCTGGCCAGTGGGTATAATAACTGCTTAATTGTTTCTGAACAGCATGCATTTCATCCATGATGGTTTATCTGCCAATGTGAATGGGAGCACATCACATAAGCCCAATCATGGGTATAAAGATGTGTTCTTTCTGACTTAACTTGCTCTCCTTGTTTTGTATCCTCATGAGCAAAAGCCTGGAGAGAATAAGTCTTGAGGTCAGTGAAACTTTCTCCACCAATATAGCAAAGCATGAATTATATCCATTCCAAAGATAACTTGAGTGGTTCAAAAAACACTGAAGACCTGATAAATGTCAAAACAAAGATTTTTACCTAAATAATGTAACAATGTTTAAACAATTGACAATGGAAAGGAAAGATGGTATTGTCAAAAAAGCAAAGTCCTGAGAATCAGGAGACCTTGGGAACATCACATGCCTCAGTTTCCTCAGCTTTAAAGTGGGGATAATATTTATCAGCCTCTCAGTACAGTTGTGAAGCTTATTTCATTTATACATGGAAAAAAATTGGAGTCCTTGGATGGAAGGTGTTACAGAACAGCATAGAATTATAATTAATTTCTGTTAGGTGCTGGTTCACTCAGAATATGATCCAAAGGAATTGACACATCCCTATTTTGTAGCCATTACAACACAAGCATGGTTACATGGTCAATAAGAGAATCTTTAGAATTTTTTTTGTTCTTTTAGATATAACTATATGAGAAAGTAAAGACAAACACAAAAAAATCCTACAATCTTAAATTAAATTTACCAAAGCATTTTCTCTCATACATTTTCTCTCCCTTTGGCTCACCCTATTTCTAGATAATGCTATCACATTTCTTATAATATGTACAGAAAAGGTTATCCATGGTCCTCAGAGTCTTGTATTCTAGGTTGGGGGTACAACGGGGTGAGTTAAGGACAAATTGGCATCTTTAACTGTACACATTCTTGCTTTTGTCCAAATCATTGGACTAGCATGATTTTAACTATGTGACATAATATTTACCTTTCAGAATGAGTGTGACTGTTCTCCAGAATACAGAGACAAAGGGTATTGAATATTACACTGGAAAGACTTTGCAAAGAAGCATTAGACAACTTTTTAAAGGAACAAACAGGAAAAAAAAAGACTAAATCTGCTGCTAAGGAATAACTAAGGCATCAATCCTATTGTGCTCCTTTGCTCCTAATACAAAGACAAGCAAGAGTAAGTTCAGCCTCAGTCTCAGCCATTGTCACACTGATTTATGACACACAGTCTTGCAACATGACATACTGTCCACTAGAGATTTGGCACAAACCAAACTTCTTTCCTTAAAAATACTGCCCAAACTAATTTAACTTTAGTTCCTGAGGTAAAATGATAATACTTTTTCTACTGGGCAACTTGACCTTCTACATCTGCCTTTCCATTTAGTGGCATTTCAGAATAAAACAATCTCCGTACATTTCCTACTCTGTTACTGCATTTTCTAGTGCATGGTCATAAAAGATATAGGGTTTTTTTCCTTCAAAAAAGCCAACACAGAATTTCAATCAGAAGATGCCATTACTGGCACATTTTCAACCCAACAGATAGAGAATTAAATATACAACTTCTTTTTACAACAACAAAAACTCTTGGAATGCACATTTAATTAAAGAGTTTATAGTGATTTTAATAGATGGAGGAATGCAATCTGGTCAGAAAGGCAAGAGGTTGCCAGTTAATACCTTTAGGTTCTATTCTTGGCTCATCTACTGGTTCCCTGTGTAACACTGGGCCAGTCTGTACCTCTGTCTAGTCCTTTGTAAGTGGAAGATAGTAATTACTGTGAGGTAGAGGAGTGTTATAAGACATAACTAAGGTTTGTAAAGTCCCTTCAGATGCTCAGATAAAAGGCACTACAGAGCTTGAAAGTTAACAGGTATAATTATAGGGAAGTGTGAAAAAACTGCATACAGTATAAAGTGAAACAAGTGTACTTTCCAACAAATTGCTGAGCTGGGCAATTTTTGCATGGAAAATTAGTTCTCATGAATGAAAGTGGGCCTATGCAATACCCCTATTCAATAGAAAACTGTTACACTCCCTGCTTTGAGAAAATGTGAAAGCAAACCTACACCAAGAACATTATACCACCCCATCAGATTCACCAGTTTCCAAGCAGACTGCAGAATTATGAAAATCAAGTCATAAGTAAAAAGGCAACTCTGGGTTCCCTCAGAAGTATCTTTATATCCTTGAATCCTTCCATTTGAAAATAGCTTATTGAAGTTGAATGCAGAATTTGTGGCTGCCTTACACAGCCCACTGTCCAGACGTATCCAATAGAGGATAAGTCTGCAGTCTTCATGGAGATTGGCGAATCTGATGGGGTGGTACAAGATTCTCAATGTAGGTTTGCTTTCACATTTTCAAAAGGAAGCGGGGGGTCTAACAGGCAGACTACAAAGGTCAGGCTTTGCTTTCTTTCTCCACTCAGGGAGTGGATGGTTATCCTGATGGAAAATATATTGTAGTCACTTCAAAAACTCATTCTAGTTTTAGCAAAAAAAGTCTATATGGAATATGGGCTTTTTTAGGGTTTTTTTTGCCACTGAGAATTTTTTCCACAGAGCTGTAGAAAAAACCCCAAACAAATCATTTTTTCTATATTATTAAAAATGACTAAAATTGGAAAAAATACTATCTGTACTATAGTTCTATCTTTTTACTTTGGAAATAAGAGAAAAACATCTCTTTTTCTGTAGGAGAAATTGAGGTTAAGGGCAGAATTTAGGTATCTGAAACTGAACTCGTCATGAAGAAAATCAAAGAAAGTACAATGGCAGAGCCACCGGAAAAAAACACAAGGTTTCTTTCCCCAGTTAAGCAAAGCCAGAATTGCAGTTTTTATTTCTCCCATCTCAACAAGGTTCTCAGTGTAGCAATCTATCAATATCAATGATGGTTCTTTTACTTACTGGTCAGCAGTATACTGCATTCCATATATACTACATATAGTAGATAAAATAAGCATATAAATAACTGCATAACATTATTGTTATTGATACAATAGTTTAACAGAGCACAGAAATGACTCCATAGAACTCCAGTCCAATAAAAATGTAAGATCCACCTAACTGTGCCTTCGGAAAGGAGTGGGGGAAGGGTGCAACCAGCAGAATTCTGGTTTACATTTCTGTTAGAGCAGGGCACACTGGACTGCAGTGAGTGCTTTACTACAGATATTCTTGACGTAGTTATAGACCCTAATCATGCACTTACCTGAAGAAAAGAGTAAGCCTGAAATTGACCCCAGTTGCATGGGACACAGTCAAAATTAAGAGAATAAACATGAAATCTATCTACTAGTCACAATCAACCAGTGGACAGATAGATACATGTAAGAGGTTTTAACTCAGGTCCTGCAAATAAGGATTTGTATACAGGATGATGGCAGAAAAAGAGGAAAATGTTGCAGTGCTATCTGTCTGCTTCTCAAATCCTTCATTGTGCATGAAAGTCATTGTTTTCTGAGAATGCCTGATTCTACATAAGTATGCACCTTGTTCCATATGTTGACCTGAGATAAGACATGACATCTTGCTCCATTATGGTTACGGTTCTTACAATGCCAGTTATATATCAAAGGGACTTCTGCAGTGAGAGCAGGATTGCAGACAGTAGGATGTGGTAATGTCTATTATTTAATGTTGCTCATTCCTTCATCTCTTAGAGGCTGCTTTCAGAAACTGACAACTTTGGCATATTTTCATCTTTGGGGCTGAAATTTGGCATATTTGTTGTTAGACCAAAAGATTTTTTTTCTAAAGTTTGAGTAAAAAACAGTTCTATCATTTTCTAGAATGGCAAAAGGGTATAAAAATTCAAGTTGCCTTAACTTTGGCATGTTCAAACTTCTGAGAGCTCTGCTTCAAAATTGTAACATTTTCTTCATGTAGCTTTTCTGTATAGGATATATTTCAGAAGAAGCAGATCTGTTGTAAAGTGTAAGGTAGTTGTACTTCTCATATTCCAATGTATCCATTGTCCTTTCTGGAGTGAACTTAAAAATGTCAGTGAGGATACATGTTCGTTTTAAATCAAGGCAAAATCTAAATTTCAACTACCAGATATTTTCCTCCTATATTTGGATCTAGTAAGACTACCAATTCCTGTAAAGAATATGTTGTTAAATATGCACAAGAAATATTAAAGAATGCAGGAAATAAAATATTTGTTGTTATTGTTCTCAGCAGGGAAAATCAACTTGCCAACAATATATTTCTGAGCAATCAACAAAGAGATGATCCTTAGAATTCACAAGTCTTTAAAATAAGATGCATTTTTTAGTAATTCCCAAAACATATAAAAATATTCAAGCTATATACCCCCTCTAGCTCGTATTTAACCTTCCATCATGTAGAACTACATATTGAACAGTTTAGCAGGTGCATGCTGTGTTGCATATTTAAATAAGGGCCAAAAGGTATTAATATAAATGTTTTGCAACTTCTAACATGCACAGCATAGCAGAGAATATCTGGCAACTAACCCTATAATCCAATCATCTGTTTATAAATAATTGGTATTGAACTTTTACATGCTGTTTCCTTTTAATGTTGAAGGTATTGCAAAAACAATTTCTAGTATTTTGGGTCCTAAAACCAAAGTGATACAGTATATTACATAGGTTTGTGTTAAAACACTGGCTGTACATTTCTTTAAAATGCCACAATTAATCAACTGATTTCACAGGGAAATATGTAGAGCAATTTAAATGATAAAATGCATAGATCAAATGATTAGATTAGAATACCTCACACACAGCCCACAAGGATTTTGTTTTTTAATCTAAGATGTATTAGAAAGTAACACAAAATCATAGCAGAAATCCATGAGGATCTGATTCATTCCACCAAATCTGTAATTCTCAGCTGGTTCCATGAATGAGACGCAAAGACTTTTCACTGAATTAGTTCATTATAAGTATTAGAGGATTAGTTTACTATGAGAAAAGGGCTCCACGCTTAGAAAAAACAAACAACTATGGCACAGACAGATGGTTAGATACCATGAGCTGCTGAATGCTTCCTGTAAGGTGCAGTGTCTTCTTGAGTCTTACAAGATTTTGAGGTACCCAATAACTTGAAAGGGCACAAAACATGTCACAGGATCAGATGCTAAAATCCTACTCTGAAACCTAAAATCCTTCCCTCTCCCCTAAAACTTTGGAACCCAAGTTTCTTCTGCAATCTCCAATGGGAAACCTAAGCCTAGAGGCCTGGTCAAAATACTCTGAAATAAAATCAGGGGAAGATCAAGCAGGAGTAGGAAAGTGATATCAACTCTGAATAAAGTATTAGTGACACCATTACTGGACCATTACATCAGTTCAGGTGTGTACGCTTTTAAAATGATGTTGAAAAATTGGAGGACGCTCAAGAAAGAGATACAAGAACCTTGTATTTAATATGGTATGAAAAACATTCCTTAAAATAAGAGAGTTAAGAAGATTAATCTATTTAGGTTATTGAAGAAAAAGTAAAGAGGCAAGTTGATTAAAGTCTATCAGTAACTACATGGAGAGAGGTTATCAGATACTAGATGGCTCTTTAAACTAGCAGACAAAGGATAATAATATCATCTCAGGGCTAGAAGTAGAAGCTAGAAAAACAGGTCTCTAAAAATAATTGTAAATGAGAAACTGTCATCCTACAGGGGTCGAACAGGAAATTGTTCTGGCCCAATACTATTCAATATCTTTATCAGTGATCTGAAAAACAATATAAAATCATTGGTGGTAAAGTTTGCACATGACAAAAAATTGGTAGAGTGGTAAATAATAATATCAGGTGAGTTCTACAGAGGAACTTGGATTGGTTGGTAAACAGGCTCACTTGAACAACATACATTTTAACACAGCTAAATGTAAGCTAGGAACAGAAAATGTACAGATTTATAGGGACTGTATAGAGCTCACTGGAAAAAAAAATTGTCAAAATTTTCTGATTCATCAAAATGGAAGCATTCTATGGAGAAATGTCAATTTCAATGAAATTATGATGAAAACCAAGCAGGTTTCCTGACAACTTGCCTATCCAGATCCTTAGCAACCCACGTGGTGGGCTTCTAGGAAGCCAGCATTTCCAGGCTCAACACTGCTCAGCAGCCCGGGCTCCCATTTCATTCCTCAGAGAATTTTGGTATTTTGGAATATCTGAATTAAACCAAATTTTGAAAAGCAAAAAACCTCTGCAAAATGAATTACAATTCTCTGCCCAGCTCTCAGACTTGCTTTTGAAAAGCAATGACTCAGAAGAGGACTTGGCTGATAATCAACTGAACATGAGCACCCAGTGTGATGCTGTGGCTAAGACAGTTGTGATCCTTGGATGTATAAACAGGAGAATATTGAACAGAAGTACACGGCATCAGAGAGATCATTACTGCAATATTGCTTATAGCTCGTGTGTTCACACTTCAAAAATGGTGTTGACAAACTGAAAAGAGTTTGGAAAAGGATTACAAAAATGATTTAACGATTAAAAATGTTTAATGTAAAAGAAGGGATAAGAGTTGTCTTGATCATAGTGAAAGTTTCTACAGGGGGAGAAAATTTCTGTGTAGTGGCCTCTTTAATTTAGCAGACAAAGGTATAACAAGAGCCAATGACTGGAAACTGAAGTTTGACAAATCTAAATTAGATCACTGGAGTAACTTTCTTAGGGATGAGATGGCTTCTTCAGATTTTACAGTCATTAAATCAAGATTAGAGGTTAAATCCTGGCTCCACTGAAGTCAGTGGCAAAACTCCCAATGACTTCAGGATTTCATCCTTGGTGTGTTTCCAAAAGATACGCTCTAGCTCATTGCAAGTTATTTGACTTGATGCAGGAATTACTGGGTGAAGTTCTACAGCTGGCATTATAAATAAGGTCAAACTAAATGATCACAATGATCCCTTCTGGCCTTAAAATTTTTGAATGTATGAAATCCAAATGGTCTTCCCTAACCATCAGTTGGGAAATACAAATCCTATTTTGGGACTAGTCATGATCATCACAGATAGAAACCTAACCTCATGCCACCTTGCAGGTGTGCCTATTATCCAAGTGAAAACTAGAGAATCTGATGCAGTTCTACTGACATCAGGACTTTCCATTCATAGGCCTATTCCAATGCACAGAGAAGTCAGTGGGAGTCTTTCTAGTAAATCCAAAGGGCTTTAGATCACATCTCATATGCCTAGATAAGGAGGTAAAAAAACTCAACTCCATTTAGATCACTAACAGTCATGTTTCTTGGCAAGGATTATACACCAGTGAATCCCAAAAAGTCAATAATTCTCAACTTTTGACTGTTTCTTTCCCTTAATACCTTCTAAAAGGGGTTTGAAATTAGATAATCTAATAGGCAAGGGACAGGGAAAACTTTATAAAAATAGATTTATTTTTAATAGACATCATCTACTGTATCTTTGGGTGACAAGAGTTCATATCCTTTCATTATGAAAGGAGCTTATTTTCCCTGTATGAGTTACTGTAGAATAACATTTTGCTTCTTTGGTGATCTGCCTGCTCTGTAAGGGAAAGCACTGAGGTATGGATATAATGAACCCTACCTGCATTCTCATATTATATTTCCTGAGAACCTACCACTACTGTTAGACTGCCATCTTTCTTTTTCAATGTAGAGAAAGCAATAAAAAGATTTAAAAGGTTGTCTATATCTAGAAGGAGAAAAGGATAAATTGTGAACAACATTAAGCCACTTCGAATCCAGGCTTTCAAAACTGTCATACAGAATGCAGTTACTGCAGCCACAGTTGCAATATAAATGAGTGGTTCCTCTTGCTGTGGGACCTGCAGGGTATTAGATAAAGAAAGACCTAAACAAATAACATTATTGCAAAGTTCCATAAAATATGTGTTTTTGTCCCTTTGCCAATTAATTTTGACAGACTGAACCTACTGAGATATGAGAGAAGGAAAAACTTTAAATAATGCTTTATCGATTTGATTTAGGGTACAAGTGTGTAAAATCAATCAAAACAGTTATGAAAACACTATTAGTCTTTTTTCCACACATAACATTATTTAGGTAGCTGTTTCTAAAATGTTGACTTTTTTAGGGTAATAATTCAGTCATGGTATTTTTTCCTATAATGTCATTCTTGGACATTAAACATATGCAGATTAACAGTACAGGGCATTTCCATACATTACAGCTTTAATCAGTACTGTATTTTAATAACACTCATGCAACAGTGAGGTGAAGATTTGCGTGTGCCTTCCATTCACTTCAATGGGCACTACTGAATGCAAGTCTGGCCCAAAGTGAGGTTACAAAGATGACTTTCAGAGTGAAAAATGAAGACAATGAAATCCTACGAACCTGATTTACAATTAAAATGAATTTAAACTAAAATATTTAAAACGTAAATCTTGGCCTCACAATGAATGAGTAAATAGCAATTTGCTGGTGCAACATATGTAATTAGACTGTAAGCTCTTTGGGACAGGGTCTGTCTTTTTGTTCTGTGTTTGTACAATGACCAGCACAATAGGGTCCTGGTCTGCAACTGGGGCTCTGAGGTTCTGCCGTGATACAAATAATAAAACAACAACAAAAGTGGCAGTTGGGGCAGAATTTTCAGTCACATGCAAATCGGGATACCCCAGACAAATGGCCTAGGGATGCTATTACAGGGCCTGGATACAGACAGGAGTAATGGATGTGGTTTGTCACTCTTCACCCACCCACACAGGTGTGTGGTCCATTGTACATGCACTCTGTATAGATCCGCCATGCCTCTGCCAGACACATATCTAACCCCAAGTGCAGAAACGTGCCAGGATGTGCTGCTCCCTGCTGTTTAGAGGGGTACAGTGTGCAAATCATAGGAGCTGAATTTGTGTTGGATATGATGGGCTCAAGAGTGTGAAATCCCAGGGAATTATGTCAGGTACTGTATTTGTATGAACCTTGCCTTCTTAATTAGATGGCTGCCTCCAGGTGAGATAGAGTAAAAGTGAACATTTACAAATACCTGACATTAAAATTAAGGGAAAATTTACAGTGATACTGAATTATTTTGTTGTGGTAGTCTTTGGAAACAAATAAAAAAATAAGAGATGTATTACTTATATATTATGATGTCAGCTTTAATAGACAATCTTCTTTCACTGTATTAAATTACAATATGATTTGAAGAAATGTTTTCCTCCTAATTTTCCATCTGAAATAGTTTAGTGTTATACTTACATGCATTAGTGCACATTCCTGAAAATTATCTTGTAATTGTCTCATAGTAACTTTATAGTACCTTTAAAAAATAAATAGTAATAGTTTGCACAATTCTAACCAGTATGATTTAATTAGCAAAAATGTTCTCTTTTGAAATACTTAAAAACAATTAAAGAAGACCAATTTTTTAAATGATCAAGTCAGACATGATCAAAAACATTAAATTAAGACCATAACTTAAGGCATGGAAGATTTTTTATCATCATACTTTGGAGTTTTTCTTAGAAGCATATCAAAATGAAATTTGAGGAGCTACCTCAGTAACTACTTTATAGAAACCGTAAACTCCATAAGCGATTTGGTTGAGAACAGTACTTATTTAATGGCCCCTTACAGCACACTGATCAAAGCAAAGATATTTGATTATATTTTATTGGCTACTTGATAAACCTCACCTGATTCTTCAGATCCAGTGTTGGGCATGGACGACCTCCATTGTAAGGCTTTTCTTTAAGCCACTTGGATCGAATTTTCATTCCAGCTCCACAAGAAGAACTACAAGAGGCCCAACTAGACCAGTCACTTAGTTTGCAATCAAATGGACAAGGAATTACACAAGATTCTTCAATGTATGCTAAAACAAAAATTCAGAAAATACATCTTAGTCAAAGCAATATGATATAAACTGTAACTGTCTTTTCTTCACAAACTTCTCAGAGTAATGTAAGTAACAGTTTGAGAATCATCTAACTAGAAATACTCTATACAAGACTAACTAGAAATGTTCTATAGGACAGAAGAAAGTGAGAAGATATAGTAAGTGTTACAGATATTGAGGGGAGAATTACAGATAACTTCAGTTTACAATAACAGTTGTTACACTGGTATCAAGAGAAGAATCACTGTATGCTGAAGATACTTTTCGTGACAATTATGGCAGTACTGGCTAGAGCTAACAGTGGCTAGGATTTATTTAAAAAAATAATCTCATGGAAGACATGATAAACTTGAATAATACACCTCTACCTCAATATAACATGACCCGATATAACATGAATTTGGATATAACACAGTAAAGCAGTGCTCCGGGGAGCGGGGGAGAAGCAGGGCTGCGCACTCCAGTGGATCAAAGCAAGTTCAATATAATGCGGTTTCACCTATAACACGGTAAGATTTTTTGGCTCCCGAGGACAGAGGTAGGGGTGTACTAAAGAGAACATGATAAGAAGAGAGTTACACTGAAAATAAATAACTATTGGAAGTAACCGCTAGGTGGCAGTTGCATACCCTATAAGAGTCTGCGCAAAACTAAGTTCACTCTAGGGGACTGTGTGAGCACCCTAGATCTAAACTGACATGGTCTGTCTTTGGTGACTGGGATGGAAGTAGCTGCCCCCATGTGTTCTTGCTTATTTTACTGCAAATTGTATTCTTCCTCTACTTTTATTCGCCCATTTTCACGTCTTTAGATATTATTTTGGTTTAAACATTTTGTATGGGGGAGGGGACCATGATAGAATGGAACGGGCCACAACAATAGATCACTGGCTGCAGGATCAGCCACCATATCAGAAGGCCCACGCATGCTAACAGCAGAGAATGTAGTGATGGAAATGGTGACAACTCTGCTCTCTCTCTGATCCCTTTGTTTTCCATACTTTCCCTTTAGCATTTTCATCCTGCCTATCCCCTCTGCACATTCTTTGCACTATAAAAAACTGGATTTTCTTACTTTACTGATTGTGCTAGTGCTAATTTAATGTGGTCCTATTGGCAGGGATCTTGGGCCAATGAGAGAGACCAAGACAGCCAAATGGTCATGGAAACAGCCCATTTGTCCATTCAGAGACAAGTCTCTGTGCTCCGGGGCGGGGGGAGGGGAGGGACTGTCAATTATTGCAGAGGAATGCAAGAGAGTGAGTGTCTTGCACCCTCCCTGTCTTGTCTATATCTGGAACAGCCAGGCACAATTCAGTCTTAAGGAAATATTCATCTCCCAAAATAACTTTATTATAATGTATCAGAAAAACAATCCACTTGTCTGTCAAATCTGAATCCTATGGAGCTAGCATGACACCAGCTGAAACACTATCTACACCATGAGCCAAAATGTACAAGCCAGAACCAGTATCTGCCATTCTGTAAGTCTGGAGAAGATGGAAATAAACACAAAGGTCATCCTTAGGAGGTGCCTTTTAACCACTATCAGTAGCAAGGGACTGCCAGTGACACAGAGGGTATGTCTACACTACGGGATTATTCCAATTTTACAGAAACCAGTTTTTTAAAACAGATTGTATAAAGTCGAGTGCACGCGGCCACACTAAACACATTAATTCAGCGGTGTGTGTCCATGTACCGAGGCTAGTGTCGATTTCCGGAGCGTTGCACTGTGGGTAGCTATCCCATAGCTATCCCATAGCTCCCGCAGTTTCCCCCGCCCATTGGAATTCTGGGTTGAGATCCCAATGCATGATGGGGCCAAAACAGTGTCGCGGGTGATTCTGGGTAAATGTCGTCACTCAATCCTTCCTCCGTGAAAGCAATGGCAGACAATCATTTTGCGCCCTTTTTCCCTGGATTGCCCTGGCAGACGCCATAGCATGGCAACCATGGAGCTCGTTTAGCCTTTTGTCACTGTCACCGTATGTGTACTGGATGCTGCTGACAGAGGCGGTACTGCAGTGCTACACAGCAGCATTCATTTGCCTTTGCAAGGTAGCAGAGACGGTTACCAGCCCTATATCACCGTCTGCAATTGGAAATTGGCGATGACGGTTAACAATCCTTTTGTACCGTCTGCTGCTGTCATGGGTGCTCCTGGCTGGCCTCGCTGAGGTCAGCCGGGGACGCATGGACAAAAATAGAAATGACTCCCCAGGTCATTCCCTTCTTTATGTTTTGTCTAAAAATAGAGTCAGTCCTGCCTAGAATATGGGGCAAGTCTACTAGAGAAACAGAGAGCACAGCCGCTCCGGGTCAGACCCCCAAATATCCCGCAGAAATGATGAGCTGCATGCCATTCTAGGGGGTGCCCCTGCAACAACCCCACCTGTTGCTTCCCTCCTCCCACACCCCTCCTGGGCTATCGTGGCAGTTATCCCCCCATTTGTGTGATGAAGTAATAAAGAATGCAGGAATAAGAAACACTGACTTTTTAGTGAGATAAAATGTGGGGGGGGCAGCCTCCCGCTGCTATGATAGTCCAGGTGGTACAGAATCTTCATTAGACATGAAAAGGGAGGGGTGAGGAGCTCAGCCTCCCGCTGCTATGATAGTCCAGGCAGTACAGAATATTCATTAGACATAAAATGGGGGGGGGGGAGTGCGAGGCACAAAGCCTCCAGTTGCTATGATGAGGACGGTTTTCAATCCTTTTGTACCATCTGCCGAGAATGACCAGGAGTCATTCCCATTGTTGCCCAGGCGCCCCCGGCCGACCTCACCGAGGCCAGCCAGGAGCACTCACAGGATGATGAGAATGGTTTTCCACCATTTTGTACCGTCTGCCATCAGGAAAGGAAGGGAAGGGGATGCTGCTGTTCAGTGCCGCAGCACTGCGTCTACCAGCAGCATGCAGTAGACATACGGTGACATTGAAAAAAGGCGAGAAACTATTTTTTTCCCTTTTCTTTCACGGGGTGGAAGGGGGTAAATTGACGACATATACCCTGAACCACCCGGGACAATATTTTTGACCCTTCAGGCATTGGGAGCTCAGCCAAGAATGTAAATGCTTTCCAGAGACTGCGGGGACTGTGGGATAGCTGGAGTCCTCAGTCCCCCCTTCCTCCCTCCATGAGCGTCCATTTGATTCTTTGGCTTTCCATTACACTTGTCACGCAGCACTGTGTTGAGTTCCTGCTGTGGCCTCTGTCTGGAGATTTTTTCAAATGCTTTGGCATTTCATCTTCTGGAACGGAGCTCTGATAGAACAGATTTGTCTCCCCATAAAGCGATCAGATCCGGTATCTCCCGTACAGTCCATGCTGATCAGCTCTCCACGCTGGGCAAACAGGAAATGAAATTCAAAAGTTCGTGGGGCTTTTCCTGTGTACCTGGCCAGTGCATCTGACTCCAGATTGCTGTCCAGAGCGGTCACAATGGTGCACTGTGGGATAGCTCCTGGAGGCCAATACCGTCGAATTGCGGCCACACTAACCCTAATCCGAAATGGCAATACCGATTTGAGCGCTACTCCCCTCGTTGGGGAGTACAGATATCAATATTAAGAGCCCTTTATAGAGAAATAAAGGGCTTCATTGTGTGGATGGGTGCAGGGTTAATTCGGCTTATCGCTGATAAAGTCGGTATAAACGCGTAGTGTAGACCAGGCCAGAGCTGCACTAACTCTGTACTGATGTGGGAGAAACAGCCCATATGAGAACACAACAGTATAAACGTCAACTGTGTCTGTTTTAAATGGATTTTATAGTGAAGTTGCAAAGCAAACTTTCTGCTTTGAGATGGAAAACAAGTTGTGAATTCTCACACAGTAAAGGCCATGAACACCTTTACCCAATTAACCAGTCCCTTAGTTCTTGTTTCTGAAGGAACTAGGCTGACAGCTGTTATGAGATCTATTTGAATGTATTTTGAGAACTAGAGAAAGGATGTGTGTGAGAACAGTGGGTGAATGATTTATTAGGTAATTAATTATTTTTATGGATTGTTGAAGCCTATAGCAGCTGTTGAGGCCATTTGATATAATTTGGCTATTAATTCCAGAGGTGTAGACAAGACAACTTCTCCAAGACTTGCCTCGTGTTTTTTCACTCTTTTGATGTTTTTGAGGCCCATTTCATCTGTGGTTACAGCAATAGACAGTTGAAGGAAAGTGCTGGTTAAAGGGGAATTTTCAAAGCTAACCACAGGCTAGAGCTTCATGACTTTGAGGAGACTGGATCAGGTTGTCAGGGTCAGAGATGTGTTTTCTGCCAAATTTGTTCAGGGACCTCTTGTGAGAGATAACTTAAGGTGGGACAAGCTGGAATCCCAGCTATGAAGACCAAAGTGAATGCAGTAGGTTGTATGCTCCTTTGTGTATTCCCCTTTGGAGTTTGATAGCTCCTGGAACACAGAACTGAGCCTATAGGGGTCCTCCCCCAGGACTATAGCAACCATGGCTCCAGAACCTCCCGATATAATTTCCCAGCCTGTTTAAGGTCTGGGTCAGGGACAGAATAGACTGGAAACTCCTAGAAAAGCCAATGAGGAGCTTTGGATGGAGTGATTTATAAAGACCCTTTGTTGGGCTGTAGCGGGGTGGCCACCCGCTCCTTCTCTGAAGGGCTTAAAAACAGCCCTGGGAGAGGGCTGTGGTAGGGGAAAACCTGGGCTTATTGGGGAAGTAGCCACAGCTGGGCCATGCCCCAATCATGCCGCAGCTGGCCCTATAAAGAGGCTGTGGGCGAGAGCACAGGCAGTCTCTCTCTAGGCACAGAGAAAGAAGAGCCTAGCTGCCTGGGAGTTGAGTAAGGTACCGGAGTAGAGCAGTGCTGGGGAATAGGGCAAGGGAGCCAGGGAGCTCCTGCCTGGAAAACCCTCAGGCCTAGCCAAAGGCCTGAAAAGGTACTGGGGTTGCAGAGGTGGAGCCTAGGGGTAGGTGGAGTCTAGTGATAAATGGTGGCAGAGAACCAACCTAGTTCCAGCTACCTAGAGCCAGTTGAGACCTCCACATAGTTCCTGAGGGCATCACCTGTGACAGCCTGGTTCTTCCTGAGAGGTCTTTCACTATTCTGTAGAGTTGCTTGAAGTCTCCAATTTGTGCTGCTGCTTCTGCCACAGCAGCCTTCTCTTTGAACCCAAGGATTTCTATCTTGCCTGTATCGCTTCTGTATTTCTTTGTCCTTTTCTCTATATCTTACATCTGCATCTGAAAGTGTTGCCTGTGTCTTGAATTCTTCCTTTTTTGCCTTGAGATCTCTCCTTTCACCAATCACTGCCCATGGTCCAGATGTAATCCAGGCATCTTTCTTCTGCCCTCTTTGTTGGCCCACTACTTCCTTTGCTAAAGCGACTAGAGTCTTCTTCCAGACTTTCATCAGCCTGGTCCTGTAAAACACTGGAAAGGTTGCTAAATGGCAGTCTGGAATCTGATCTGCTTTTCTTTGTCCTGGAACTGCTCTATTGCTATAATACTCTTTTTGTCTGCCTTCGGGATCTTTTTAAATCTGAGTTGTAATGTTGTAACTGAAAGATAATGATCTGAGCCAACATCCACTTCACTGCTGACTCTGACATCTCTCAAAGGAGATGTCAATCTCTTAGCTGTGCTCACATGATCTATCTGGTTGACAGTCACATCTGGTGATCTCCATGGGAGCTTGTGAATCCTCTTGTGCTGGAAGAGACTTAGCAACCTGGATAGGTTCCCTTTGGTTCTCACACTAATCATGCGCTTCTCAGCAGCCCTCCCCTCATCACTCCTTATGAGGTACCTGAGTTTTTAGTTTTCACCTGCACTTACATACTGAGTTTTTATTAATCTCAGATTGTGCCTTCCTCAGAAGGGAGCTTTTCAGAATTAGAATTCTTTTTTCTGTTCTTTGGTCGGCATAAAGCAATTATATTAGCATCACAGTTAATATCATAGGCTAGCACTCTAACCACTGAACCACCCTCTCTTTCCTGGTCAGAAAATGGAAAAAACAGTTCCAAGAACAGTTTCACAGATTTTTCTTTTTTTTAATAAAAATGTTTTTCAGTTGAAATATTCCACTCAGCTCTAGTAGTGTAAAGCCAATGCAAACAGCAAATATTGTATTCAAAGGATCTCACCGTAGACTTGATTATGCCTGAGTTTTTAACAAGAAGGATGTCCCCATTCAACATCAGGGTGACAGTCACAGCAGTTGAAGGCTCTGCAAAAGCCCCCGTGGATAGACTAAGCCCAGCTCCCCTGAATCGGAGCAGGTGAGCCCAATCCAACTAATTAAAGAGGGCTGGGCTTCACCTGGGCAGTTGGAGGGAGGAAGCACTAAGAAATGCTGAGCCCTGGGAGGAAAATCCACACTGACATGGAGTTAGCTCCTGTGGTGGGTCCCTGGCGCAATGAGCCAGAGGCTCAGGAAGTAGCCCTGTGGTTGCTGCTCCAGGAAGAGAGTACAGCTGATTCCCAGAGCTCTCTGGGAGGGGTGGTCTGAAGCCTGGGGCCAAGGACAGAGTTCAGACTATTTTCTGCATATTTGTTAACCTCTGTTAAGAGAGTAAACCTCTTTGCTGAGGACTGGGTGTGGCAGCATATGCTTTGGAGCCAGGGAGAAGCTTGGCCCTATGATACCATGAGACACGGCTTCTGAATACTCTAGATATGTCACTGCTGAGCTATGCAAGGTGCCCCACGCCAAAGGTTGAACCTGCTGATTCTGCGGTTTCCAATAATAGTAGTTTGCCTTCCTTTCATTGAAATGTCCCCCCCTCCCTTTTTTTTTAAACTGGAGGCAGACAATAAGGGTGACAGCTGCAGTAATTTTTCCGCAATTGCTCCTTCTGTAACTCTTTCCTAAACTTGCATAACTGTTCCACTTAAAACGTACTCTATTTTAGTTTGTTACAGTCTGATCTATAGTTTTATATTGGCTTGTGTTAAGCAGCCTTTTCATTTATTATTCCAAAGCCATCTGAATTAGTCATCGTTGTTCATCATTTGTTACTTGCTACTCTTTCACTTTCGGTGTTCGTGGCAGATTTTGAGATCTTTGGATTTTGCATGCCCTGTATTCTTATATTATATAAACAATATAGGGGCAAAAAACGGACCCCTGGGATATCTCACTACTATTATTGTACCAACTAAAGAGGCTGCCATTCAAAGCAATTTACAATGAATTATGAAAAGAAAAAGAATTTTGCCAGTGATAGATTTTTGTAAATCACATTTTACGCAGAACTGGAGCTCTGTTAAAATTATGTGAAATATCAATTTTATTGGCTGTGTGACAGTCCAGGTAATTGATTATCAATAGGTACAAAAAGTGCTTTGTTTCAAAGTAGGATTAACCAGAAAGGTTATCAACTGACCTGTGGAGGCAAAATGGGTCTTTAAACAGTATTTACAGGTGTGAGGTCTAGAGAAAGACCTAAATTTATAACAGAAAGAGCTACCATGGCATTAGAGAGTAGTAAGGAATATGAATATAACAAATAAAACTGAAGAAATCAATGGTATTTCTTTCCAATACAGCTAAATTGGGATCCTTCACCAGACCTCTTAACTGTGAAAACTTTCTAGTGTTGAAAGTCCAACTTATTCTATTTTGCTTTCAGTGATAAACTGATAATCCCTCCCCACAGATACTATATAAATCCTGATGGCAGTACCAGTAGAATAATGCCAAAGCAGAACCAGTTCTCAAGACTGAGCAATATTTCACCTTCAAAGGAAGTAGAATGACAATTTTCTTTTCCTGCTCTTGTCCTTGCAGACAGTTACTATTTGTTTTGTTAACCACTAAGGGGTTCATACGCTGAGGTCCCTATGTTCAGAGATTGCAGTGGATACACATTTCTTTGCAGGAATCTAAATGTGATAAACAGCTATCCTCAGAGGGGCTTAAAAATATAAAGACTTGTTTATGGATGTCCCATTATTGGAATTCAGTGAATAAAATATTTCTAGTCAGATGGCTTCCCAAATGTCTCTGGCCCCAAATGAATAAGCCAGCTTTTGCTGGCCTGGTTGTCCACTAGACCAGCTTCTCTAGGGTGGAAGAATTGTGGAAGCTAGTTAGTTTGTCTCCCCTGTGGGAGACTTCAGCGGGGAGGAGGGATGTGTGGTGTTTCTCCCCTACAGGAGCCAGCCAGCTTGTCTGGTGGAAGACTCAAGCAGCTGGCCTCTGCATCAACCAGCAGGTTGAAGGGAGTCCACTTTAGACATGCATTATAATCCCAGATGTTGGCTACTGACTTCCAGCACTGGCAATTTAGGAAGCAACATACATACACACTATACCAAAAAAACCACACACACCCCAAAACAAACAAGACATATCTATATATTGAATATATTAATTGTAATATTTAATTCTATAATTTAAATATAATACGATTTTCTGAACATTATCAAAAGTTGTATTATTGGCATAGCAAAATGGGAGTGAAGAGAAAAGTCTGATTTCATCTCAGGAGTCATATTGGCCTCTTGCTAATCTTACTATTTTTCCTTTGCACTGAGATAGTTTGTTGTTGAGCCTTTAATATTGGCTCTATATGACATTAATACCACCTAATACAAGATATTGATATTTTCCTGGTTGTTGTTCTGCTAAAGTTAAATTTTTTGAACACAGTATTAAACAAAAGTGCCAAAAGCATTCCATGAGGTTGACTTTAAAGTGATTTGAAAATAAATACCTTTTCTTAAGCAGTTTTTGAAACCAATACACTTAATATTGAATTGGCTTTCAACTCATTTGTATCCACACAAGAGTATTTTATTATTTCAATTAACCAACTTCTAACAGTTCTATCCTTGTTAGGCAACCCCAAAATGCAATACAGTTGGGGACAAATGAGAATGGGCAGACTGTAGCCACCAGAGAGAAGAGGACCAGGAGGAATTCCACACAGGTAGAAGTTTCCAATCAATACTAGGTCCTCAGTATGGAAACTGTGGAAGATACTTCTCAAGATCCAGTTGGTCAAAGGGAATGGAGAGACATATGGGACACACTGATGGCAACTTGACTCAACCTGTAAGAAAAAATCAAGCCTGACCACAAAGAGTTCTCCAGCCATCCAAGAAAGCTATACGATTCTTCTTGGGGGATTCAATACTCAGCAGAATTGAAATAGCATTCTTCAAGGAATAGACAGACAACAGGACAGTGTTCTGCCTTCCTTGAGCCAGAAAAGGAGTCGTGACTCACAGATTGACTTCAAAAACCTATCCAACAAGAAACAATCCATTAGTGATGGTTCATATCAGCACTAAAGACATTGCATCATAGGATATCTCACAGATCATAGATAACTTCAGGAACTCAGAGCGTGCTAAAGAATGCCCAAGCAATCTTCTGAGATACTTCCTGTCCCACGAGAAAAGGAAGACAGAAGATTCTGGAAGTGAACTGCTAGCTAGATATGTGGTGTAGGCTGGAGGGTTTTGGTTTTGTGGAACACTGACCCATCTTCTATGGAGAGAGAGAGGGCTGTATACTTTGCATACTGTATATTCCACATCTGCAGCAGGAGAACCAATCTTTTCAGGGACTGGTTGGCTGAAGTAGCCAGGAGGCTATTAAACTAATAAAAGAACAGGAGGCTAAAGAAGAAGGAAGATAAGAGTACTGAGCACAAAATTAGGAAGCCAAATACAAAATTGATCAAGGAACCAAAGGACATGAAGAGAAGAAATTCTTTAATTGCCTATACACCAATGCTAGGAGCTTGGGTAACAAACAAGAGCAACTGGAATTGTTCATTTATCAGCATAAATTTGATCTAGTTAGTATTACTGAAACCTGCAGGGAATGAGAGACACAACTGGAATTTTAAAATAAATGATTATAACCTCTCTAGGAAGGATCAAGTGGGCAAAAGAGGAGGGGGGTGACAGTCTAAGTAAAAATGGCATTACCTATTTCTGAGTCACTGATAACTTAAAAGAAAATTATCTTGAATCCTTATTTATGTTTAACAGATAAAGCACAAAATGGGATATTAGTTGGTATCTGCTACAGACTAGCAAATCACACTAGGGAACAGGATGACTGGCTCCTTAATATAATATGTAGGGGAAGGGGGGAAGCTGTATAATCACAGGGGAGTTCAATCTGAGTGACATATGCTGGAAGTTAGGCTGCCAGTTTAAAATATCCTTGAAATCTTCTTATAACTCACAATTCCCTAACTCAAAAAGTATTGCATCCAACATGGTGAAATTCTATATTAGACCTTGTCCCATAAAGAGAAACTGATTACCAATCTAAAAATTAATGGCAACTTAGGTACACGTGATCATTACTTGATCACATATATAATGTGCAAGCAGAATAAAAAACAGACCAGTGACATAAAATTGGTGCTTTAAAAGGGCCAATTTCACAAAGCTAAACAATGATGAGCCAAATCAACTCAGAGGAATAATTTATTCTGAAAAAAACGTGAATGATAAACTAATGGTTTAAGAACACTTTTCTCCATGCCCCAAAAACCACAATCCTACAACTGAGAAAGACGTCTGTATTGGTTAGTAAACTGACCTGGTTTGGAGGAGATGTGAAGGCAGCTTTAAGAAATAAAACAACATATAGCATATGGAAGAAAGGAAAGTTGATAGTAATTAATATCAATCAGAAGCTAGGAATTGTAGAAAATTGATAAGGAAAGCAAAGAGACACAAGGAGATCTCTATGACCATGAGATTTAAGAACAGTGAGAAGGAGTTTTTAAAGTATATTGGGAATAAAAAGAATCCTAACAATGACATTTGTTCATTGCTAAATGGAAATGGTAGAAATAATAACAATGCAAAAAAGTAGATACATATTTCTGTTATATATTTGGGGGAAAAGGCATGTGATATAGACATATCATATAACACCACTCTTTTCATTCTACTAGTATCTCAGGAGGATGTTAAACAGCACCTACACTAAAATAGACAGTTTTAAATCAGCAGGTCTGGATGACTTGCATCCAAGAGTTTTAATATAGTTGGCTGAGGAGCTTGCTGGACTGTTAATGTTGCTTTTAAATAAGTCTTGGAACACCTGGGAAGTTCCAGATGACTGAAAGAAAGCTAATATTGTGCCAATATTTAAAAAGCAATTACAGGCCTGTCAATCTGACATCAATCCTGGGCAAGATAGTGGAGTGATATGAGGCATAATTAATAAAGAATTAAAGGAGGGCAATATAATTCATGCCAATCAACATGAATTTATGAAATAGATCCTGTTGGACTAAATTGATATCTTTTACTGATGAGATTATAAATTTTGTTGATAAAGGTAATAGTGCAGTTGTAATATACTTAGACTTCTGTAATGTGTTTGACTTGGTGTTGCATGACATTTTGATTAAAAAACTAGAAACACAAAATTAACATGACACATCTTAAATGGATTAAAAGCTGGCTAACTGATAAGTCTCAACATGTAATTGTAAACAGGGAATCATGATCGAATGGGTATCTCTAGTGGGGTCCCATAAGGTTTGGTTCTTAGCCCTACACTATTTAACATTTTTATTGATGATTGGGGAAAAAACATAAAATAATCACTGATAAAGCTCACAAATGACACAAATAACGAAGTAGACAGGTCACTAACACAGAGTGAACTGGATCACTTGGTAAACAGGGTGAAAGTAAACAATATGCCTTTTAATATGGCTTAATGAAAATATATCCATCTAGGAACAAAGAATGTAGGACATACTTACAGGATGGGGGACCCTTTCTTGGGAAGCAGTGACTCTGAAAAAGATTTGGGGATCATGGTGGATAATCAGCTGAACATGAGCTCCCTGTGTGAGTAGGAGTGGAGAGGTTATTTTATTTCTGTATTTTGCACTAATGTGACTCCTGCTGGAATACTGTGTCCAGTTCTGGTGTCACAATTCAAGAAGAATGTTGAAAAATTGGAGGGCCTTTTAGAGAAGATTAATAGTGACAGACACAAGAGGATCAATCTATTTAGTTTAACAAAGAGAAGGGGTGATTTGATTACAGACTATAGGTATAATTCTGTATATCGCTTCAAGGGCCACTGATAACACCACCATTAATTTCCTTTGAACTATGTGGAACAAAATAGCTCAGCTTAAATAAACAAGCAGCTCGGGGAATCCAAATGGAGGAACTGTTTCTAATTATATAGACTGAATTTAGAAAAAAAACAAAGATCTATTAGTTTTACTCATGTGATTAATATTTACATTAGTTGGCAACTGAATGTGAACATATATGAATTAATACTAATGAAGTAAATCTATATAGTTCCACAAATCTAACAGCAATAATTTTATTAACAAGTCCTGATGAAACATGCAACACACATCAGTGGGCCATCTGGTCCATTAGACCAGTTCAACTCCACTGAATCCATTTGGGTTGTGTAACAACCCTCATCACAGGTTTCTGCTCAGGGCCCTCTGCATCAATCACAGACTTCTACCACTAAAGCTAAGAAATTAGCTCCATGAGCTGACAGTAAGAGTAGGCTGTTATCCTTGATGAGAACTAGTCACTAAGGGAAAATGAGATCCAAACTTGTTACTGTTGTACCAGTATTTTATAATGCTAAACCAATAGAGCAAATGGAATTGGGCTTAGTGTCTTTAAATTGATAACAATGTAAGTTAACTCAAAGGACTCTTATGCATGTGATATTACAATTGAATGAATGTTCATAGAATATTAGGGTTGGAAGGAACCTCAGGAGGTCATCTAGTCCAACCTACTCCTCAAAGCAGAACCAATCCCCAGACAGATTTTTACCCCAGTTCCCTAAATGGCCCCCTCATGGATTAAACTCACAACCCTGGGTTTAGCAGGCCAATGCTCAAACCACTGAGCAATCCCTCCCTCCTGCCCTTTTGCAGCATGTAATGATTTAAGGTGTCAGATGCACCATTATTTTGCTTTTTTGGAGATTTAAGAGATACTATAAGATCAAAATTTTGTAAAAAACAAACAAACAAACCACACACACACACACCAAACCTTTTACAATAAATATTTCACTGAGCTCAAATATTGAATCACATTGACTAATTTACTCTGGCTTTCTTTTCTGAACAAAAAAGGTGTATTCCTTCATTATCTGTAGCACACTGATTATAGATTCTAAATAGACCAGAGAATAAATTTTTAAAAAAGACAGTAAGTTTAACTCATCATTATAATTATTGAAATTTATCCAAAAGTTGCTTTTATTCTTCAGTTTTAGAGCCTTTACAAGCTCTGAAACAGCAGTTTTCTTGGTGCTGATTTTGCATTATGTTTTTTCTTCCTTAAAAAAAAAAAATCAAGTTGACATCCACTATTTGGCTGAAATGTTAATATTAGTAGGTTCTACAATTAATTTTCTCCTTTGATACTGACCTCTGCATTTATTAAGTCAAAAGTACATTTTAAAGTAACAAAAACAAACCTACATTTCAACCCGAGGTCTGGGAATTCTGAACTCTTGCTGCGTTGGCCAGACAACACAGCACAAACAGAACAGTATGGTACTGTATATCACACAATGACCTGAAACCCTATCACTCTCCAAGAACAAAATGATACATTCAGTGAGAAGTGTCAAGTTTTATCATTTCTGTATCTTTTGCAGACATGGTTAATGATGCACATCCACACTTCAGGCCAAATTTGTATCAGTGTGTACACAAACACCTGTATGTGTATGAAATTCAGATTAGTCAGGATCCCCTCTGAAAACCTGTACCTTAAGAATCTTTTAGGCCATGACCAATGGTGCAGATAAATAGATCCTAACATTGCAGGTCCACCATGTATAAAACTTCCATGGGTAGGTGTACACATCAAGAAAAAACCCTTGGCACCAAGTCTCTGAGCCCAAGTCAGTTGACTCAGACTTGCAGGGCTCAGGCTGTGTAGATGTTCAGGCTTGGGCTGGAGCCTAGGCTCTGGGACCCACCCCCTTCATGGGATTTCAGAGCCCAGGCTCCAGTCCAAGCCTGAACATCTACACTGCAATTTTTAGCCCCACAGCCTGAGCTCTGCAAGCCGAGTCAGCTGACTTGGGCCAGCCGTGGACGTGGCACAGGTCATTTATTGCAGTGTAGATATACCCTATGAGTTCAAGGGGAGATCCATGTATGGCAGCATTGTGGGACTGGAGCCCTGCTTGGTACACCTCAGAAAGGTGATTTTATATGTGATCATAGTAACCATTCTTTCAGTGCATTTATTGTCTGCTATGTTCAAGCACTTGTTATATCGTCATACTAAAGGCTCAACTGTGAGCACTGTTGTACAATAGCATAAAGGAATGGGATGGGGGCTTGTAGGAAATCCTTTTGCACGAAGGCACTGGCTACTCCATCACCAGAGCCTGCCCTCCCATGCAGGTGGTCAGGGAGCAGATGGAACTGGTCCACATATCGAAGCTGGTGCCAAGGGAAAAGCGATCTGGGCAAGGAATAGGCTGGCACATGTGATCTCTCACTTTGGGAAAAAGGGAACCAGACTATGACCATGAGTCACAATCTGGTTCCCAATATGCCCCTTACTCAGGTTGGGTTGTAGGATCACAATCCAGCCCAGAGGCTTTAAGTAGTTTTCAGAGGAAAACATACATTCTTTGCTCACCAATCCCTTTTCCCTACCCGTAGAAGATAAAAACGAGGTGAAGTTACAGCACTCACAATTTATAACTAATTGTCCATAATGCAAACCAAAAAATTCAACTATCGGGGCCAATAAGTCAGTGAGGGGAGGGGCTCAGCGGTGTTCCTCGATCTATTTTGCTCAGTGTTCTGTAACTCAGGAAAATCATCTACTCTGCCTGCACGCACCTCAAAACTAAGGTACTAGCCTTTCCTTTAGGAAGTATGTTCTTTCTGAGAGGAACAGGAAAGCAACACAAAGCAATCTTCAATATAGCTGTACTCGTCCCATTTATAAAATGTGTATCAGAAATGCTCTAGGACCATTTACAATGGTAACAAAAACATTATAAAACCAATCTAACAGTTATTATTATTACTAAATGTATACAATAACAACGGGATCCTATTCAAGTCTCTACACACTCCCGCAACAAATCACAAAAACAAAATTGGATCATCCAGAGAACAGCAAACTCCCCCCCTCACCACCATTGAATATTGTATGACTCAAAGGTCCAATTCTGCCATAGCTGCGTAAATAGCTGTGCCTTGCAGCACAGTCTGAAGATCAATAGACCTGGGCTGATGGGATGTTCCAGAGTTGAGGGTCTCTCCCTGAAAGCACTCTACCACCAAATGGCAATAAAAAAATGCCCCCCACCAGAAAATCATCGAAGGTCAAAAGATTCCGGCTCTGTTGGCGTAAGCAGGGGAAGCACACTCCAGATTTCAGGACTTCTCCACTGAGAATATCTTGCTGTCAGCTTCACAATGTGCTAAGCTAGGCATTGGCAACAAACACCCCAGCTAATTTCAGCTGCCAAGTTATGACCCTAAGATACAGGCAAGTCTCTCTCATTCAGAGAACTCAACCCAGACAATAATTCCATGATGTCAACTTTATGGAAAGGGAAGAGTGGCTGTATATTTTGTTATACCCTCATAGTCAATGGGGAAATAACCAATGCAGGATTTCGTACATGGCCACTATTCTGCATTTCAGTAAAAATGATGTGAACTATTGCAAATTTGGCAACAGAAAGTCAATTTAAGAAAATAGATAAACACCCAGCAGATCTAATCAAGGGAGGACATGATAGCACAAAGTTAGATGTTTGTTTCAACTCCCCATCCAGTTTGTTTATACTCTTCCAAACAGTCGGCTTCTCATTGGAATGACTGGAAAAGCAGAATTTTTTCAGTTGTAGAAGGCAAATGTGTTTGTCTTTTTTAAATTATCTCAGTAAAGGCATTTTGAAAAATGGCTTTTAGGTTGATTGGCTGTGGAGCCATAGAATATTCTCTGGGCAAATATTATAAACAGTTCAATAGAATAAAGGGCTTGGAGGAATTATTGACTGACAAAACGGGGCTGTAAACAGACTAGGATCTGGCCCTTTGTTTTTGAACAGATAATACAAGACAAAGTTGTCAGTAGAGCTAGAATAGTTTCCTAAATGAAAGGGAATATTCCAGCTGTGTGTGCTAATGTCATAGCCAGGTATCATTAGCTTATAAAAGATGTCAGCTTTGCAATAAACCATTGTCAAATATGTTATCTATATCATTGCCCCTCTTACATAAGGCACAGATTTTAAACCAAACACTTATTTCGAAAACTTAGTTCTTTTCCAATCTGAAAGCTTTTTCACTATTTCCTGGTAGGAGAATTTTGGACACATGGGTCAGAATTAATCTCATTTTACAAGTTTTCAATTTGAAAAAGGATAAAACCTGGCAGATTGCAATTCCTGAACTGCTTGCTCAAACACACATAATAGTGGGCCTTAAATATTGACTAACTTTATTTGCCTGTGTTAAAAAGGATCAATTACTTTTTAAAAAATGACAAGCTGGTGTTCCACAGAGAACAAACACAGAGCTAAGGATCTAATCGCCCCAGTGGGGAATATAAACTTCTATTTATCTACCTTCATGACAGATGCAGCAATCAGATTGCAAACCTGGTGTGACTATGAGTTGACATGGGACTTCAGCCTCAGGGTTTGTCTACACGGAGACTTAGGATATGCTAATTAAAAACCTGCAACAGGCCTGTGCCAGCTGACTTGGGCTCAGTTTAAGGGGCTGTTTAACTGCCCAGGCTCTAGGACCTGACAAGGTGGTAGGGTCCCAGAGCTCAGGCTGCAGCCCAAATCCAAACCTCTACACTACAATTAAACAACCCCTTAGCCCAAGCATCCGAGTTAGCTGACATAGGCCACCCAAGGGTGTCTAATTGCAGTATAGACATACCCAGAATACACAGCAAGCTGGGGTGTAAAACCACAGGGCGCTAGTTTTATGCACACTAACTGGCCATGTGGACCCTACTACCATGCAGTAAATGTTTTGTAGTGTGTTTTGTCATATTACGGAAATATTTCAAACAGCAGTAGGACAAAGCACACTAAGGAACTTTTAGTGCAAGGTAGCAGGGTTCACCTGGCCATTTAGCACACAACAGGCTAGTGTGCTGTTCATTCATACCCTGCCTTGCCGCACACAGGTCCCCATGCAGACAAGCCCTATAATATACATTGTCTTTTGTTTTACTACTTAACTACATTAACAAAGATAAACACTCTGGTGTTTACTGTATCTTTTTATTTTGTTGTGGTTAAAAAAATTCATTTTGTTACAGTAGCAGCAGAGGAAAAAAAAACCCCGATGTCTCAGAATCCAGCTAAACAAATCTCTCCCATGTCTGAGCCTCTTCAATATATTTCTCTCTCCATACCAATCCTGTAGGTCATCTCCAGGTTCCTAGAGACGTTTATTTGAACACTTTTGGGATATTTTTACCAACTTAACTGCCTACCTTTAAGAAATGTCATCATATCCACTGACAACAGATTCAAAAACCATCTGAGCCAGCACATACCTTTGAGACAAGCATTTCCTGCATTATGGGGAGACAAATACCTCCACATTCTAGTTCCTGTGACAAGGTAACCTCTAATAGTAGTTAAAATTGATGGGTCTAAATCAATACACTGCCTAAATTCCTCTGTGACTCATCATCAGTACTGAATGAATAACCAACGTACATATTTTAATTACCCCCAAACTGTTTTCATATGTCACCAAGGGTGCATCTACATAGGAAAACTTCTAAGCATTTTTCAGAACTGCCACAGCTGGCAACCCAAAATTTCATCTACCGTGTAGACTGGGTGGGGGTGTATTTACTGCCATGTCCTCTAATTGAGTTACCAGAGGATACTGGATACTGAAAAACGGAACATGGATACTGAAAAACACAAGGCAATTAGATATTTTTCTTGTGTAGACACCACCAGGTGTTTGGGGTTGACATACTGAATGTCTTCATATTTTTTGCTTGGGGATTTTGTGTTTCAGTTTTATGTTGTCTGTGACCTTAAAGAGAACGTAGTATGTTCTCAAGTTCACCGGCCTGCGAATTCAGTTTAAAGGAAGAAGAAACTCAGACAACATAGTGGTACAAAAAGCAGCTCAGTATAGCAGACACAATTACAACAGTTTAAAACAAACATCCAAAACCAACCATGAGCCCTGAAAGAAACAGGAGAAACCTTCTGAGCTGCAACCCACATGCTCTCCCAGTCTCTCAGGCTACACATGCCCAAAAGGGGGGTTAGGAAGAGCTCCCGCACCAGGGGCCTTAAAGGTACAGTACACAAATTCATGACAATGCCTTACTCTAAAATGAATTCTAGTGTAACATGTTAATGGGGACAAAACACACTAAGAAGTGTCTCACTTTACTTTGGTGGAATGTGGTATGTAAATGCTATGCCATTTCTTAATGAACAGTGCTATTATGGATCACACGGCTGAGTGAGTTTCAAAAGGAGACTCTTAGCAAAGTATATTTCAGTAGCTTAATGCACAAAGCAGCATACTAGATCGCACAATATGTTAAGTTTCTACAAGAATATTCCAAAACTTGATACACCTGTGCTAGGATGAGTAGCCCATTTTTGTGCCAAAATTTCTCTTGTAAAACAGAACTTATTTCAAATGACCAACAAATACAGAAAATGCAAAAACTGCTGGGAAGGGGCTCAGCCCTTTTGCCTGTTCTTAGGAGCCTTGAAAGTACACTGGACCTTTAAGAGCTTGTTCCTTTTTGTACATATTCACATATACATATACACGCACACATACACGCACTTCAAAAATTAGGGGAGAACAGGAAAAAACAAAAGAACAACAAATAAAAGAAATGGGCAGGGAGGAAAAGGAAAAGGCAGGGAACGGAAAGGAAGGTGACATCTTGTTTTCTTAGCCTTTTGGTTCAGATCCTCCAACCCAAATCTCTATGTTGTATCCCTCCTTGGTAGCAAGATTCCAGGAGGTCCATTTTTATCTCTAGTTTACAAAGAATGTGAGATGGGGAATCCACTTAGGATGGTGGGGTTTTCCCCCAGCAGTCTCACCCCAGTCCTCATGGAACTTAAGGTCCTGCTCCTTGGGCAGCTTCCCGACAGTTTGCTGATGATGCAGGATAGTCCTTAATCTTTCTTGCAGCCACCCCCTTCTGCCTGGACTGTAGCCTCTTATTCCAACTGATGCTGGTCAATCTATTAGCCTCAGCTGGGTAGGTCCCTTGACCACTTAGAGGTTGTGGCAGAGTGGACTTTATACAGCTCATCACAACTGCATATGGCTAACAACAGAAATGAAGATTACTGATAAGGGCAGGATAATAAAAGTTGGTGAATGTTCAAGCATAGGGAAACAAATTTTCAGGCAAGCAAAGCAGCATCCATTTTCACAGGTGTGAACATCAGCCAATGTAGAGCATCATTCTTAGGAATGTAGCAAAAAGTATATAATATCAACAAAGAAGGAAAGCCATTATATTAAGATTTACATTTAGAGAGAAGAAACAACAGCCTGCAGCACTGCACCGGAATGTAGCACTAACAGAGGATGTTGCTCATGCTGCTACTTCACATATTTTTCATAAGATGCTTTATAAGATATAGATTAGTAGAATGTGCATTCATGTGTATTAATCCCAGAGGGTGCCTTACCTTGTTTTAAATAAGTTTCTTTGATAGCCAGTTTGACCCATTTAGAAATAAAGGGGTTTGATGCGTTAGCTGCACCTTTCATTCTGTTGCCAAAGAAAACATACAGAAGGAGCAGAGCTTCTGACTGTTTTGTTCTGATCAAATGGCATTTGATTATCCTTGTAAGTGCCAGGCAATAGAGTATTAGTGTCAAATTCTTTTATGGACGGGTAGATTTTAAACAAAAAGGAAGGAAAATATTTATATTTAAAAAATGAACTTTGAACACAATAAGGTTGTGTGTAATATGTTGTATTAAAATGGAGGAAAAATTCTTTAACAGATATGGCTCCAATTTCACAAATTCAATGGCAGACGTAATCGTAACTAAGCATGCCACTTTGTACTCAAGGAAACAACCAGAAATATCTGAGAGAGGTTGAAAAGGAGGGTCCAGTTGGGATTTCAGAGCTAAATTTAGAGCCCATTAGCTATTAGATAGACTGATAGTCGAAGGTGACAACAGCTTTGAAAGTTCACATCATGTGAGGATGTTAGACTAGATCAGATTGTTCTTGTACCTAAATATGGATTTTCAGTATGTCGTCCAAATTGAACCAGGCAAACCGACTGGCAGAAAATGGCCCCAAAGTTACAAAAGGTGAATCCTTAGTTACATCCTTTCCCCTAGGAATGTCTTTTGGTTGAAAGATTTCTTTTCCCCTGACAAATACATATAGTTCTGTATATTTTGGTGTAAACTGCTAGTGATAGTGTGTATATATATAATGCTTTTAATTTTATATATTTTATTCTACGTGCAGCTATCACGCACCCCCCCCTACTAATATACATGATAAAATAAAAAATAGTAGCAGGAACACTGCAATATGTAATTAAACAGAAATACAGCATATATCCAACTCAAGAGGAGAGAAAGTTCAACTTGAACATGGTGAAAAATTGGTCTGAATTAGCATGACTGAGTTTGACCTTTAAGGCACACTGCAAAGACCAGCTATTTTCTTCTACTTTCAGGGAAAGAGAGATGTGTTGAGGGCTAATACAGCTGGGTGGACATTTGAGGCAAGGTACTTCTTGGGGCTCATTGTTGGGTTTCATTGGTTATTTTCTGGCTTACGGGAGGAGCAGAGACAGAGTTTCATTTTTGTTTGTATGATTCCATTTGTAATATGTTTGAAAATCACTTAGAACCTTGAGTACACATTTCTTTCTTGTCCCATCATTAGACATTGAAAGAAAAATAAATTATATTTTCCCAATTGTGTACCAGTTTGGACAGCTGGCGTGCTCTGGGGAATATAAGGAATAATGTTGCTTCCCTGCTCCCCAATGAGAGAGCACAGTGTACTCCAAATTGAGCGGAGAGGTGACAGACACCAGTCATCTGAAGAGGAACAAGCTGCTGGGATTGGTGCATATCTGCTCAAGAGCTCCAGAGGACACTGCTTTTGTGGGGCCAAATGCCTCCCTGTGGTCCCCCATAGGGGGGCAGCTCTGCACTGTCCCTTACTATGGCAAGACCTTTTTGACTGTCCATTTTGAATCAGATTCCTTCATTTGTTAAGGCCTCCGACACCACATAAGCAGCATAGAGTGATCTGTCCAGAGACAGCTGGTAGAGAATTGTCCTTGCACAGCTGAAAGCCCACTTGCTCAAAGCTAATGGAAAAGAGCTCCGTCACCTCCTGCACCGGCTGCCCTCCCAACATTAAAGGAGGGAGAAGGTGGATCAGAGGCATTCTGGAGACAGGATGTGGGAGGGGGCATGGTGGAATGGAGTTCTGCTAGATCCTCCACTAGTGTCATGTCCATGATTGACCTTATGTAAATGCCAGAAGTTGGAGCAGGCCCCCTGCTGCTCCAATTACTGCTGAGGCCAGAGGCCGAGGATCAAGAAGCTACAAACAGTTCCCTGTGGCCATCACTCTCCACTACATTCAAGAGAGAATCACAGCCATTATACTTCCACATGAATATAACAAAGAAAAACATGGCTCAAAACAGATTCAATCGGTTCAGGGAAGCCACACACAGTAAACTCCTTTTAATTAGTAGTCACACAAGCCCTGGGTTCCTCGAAAGAACAAGTCACTACACAGAAAAACCCATCTCCCTAAACACCAGCTGCTCCCTTTTTGTAGAAAAGGGTTCTGAAGGACTGTGAAAATGCAACGCTCCTTTTCCCGTGAAGCACAGAGGCATAATCAGTTGTTACATGGCATACCATGTGTCCCATGTGAAAACCACGGGGAGTGGGTACAGCACTATGGTGCTGGAAAACAAAAGCACGGAAAAGCAGTGTTATGAATCTGTGCAGCTAACTGGAACAGTAATAAACAGACAGCTGCACATGGAATTCACACTAGGATTGAATCACTATGTTAGTTTTTTTACTCTTACCACATCAAATTCAAGCTGCTTGTCTTCATCTGGCAGGCCCTCCACAATGTGGTCCCAGGTACCTCTCTGCTCTCATTTGCTCAGATGCATTCAATGGCTCCCTGTTTTACTCAATCACCACCCCATTTGCCCTTCCCTCCACTCTCAGTTTCACACCTTCATTCATGCTATGCTGTCTTTTTTCCCCAAAATTCCTCTTTAAAATTAAATTACTTCCTTTAATATTTCCTGTTCCTTGTGCCCCTCACCAACAGTCACTCTACACTCTCCTTTATTTAAATTGTGCTGACTCCTGCCTTTCCCCGCCCCATCCCATCCTGCAAACCATTCTATGTGAGCAGGCACCTGTACCCACACAACGTTAGTGATTTCAATAGCGCTCAACGTAGGTGCAAGGGCTGCCCACACAGAGCTCATTGTAAGATCAGGGTCTTAGACTGTGAACCCCTTCAGAGGAGTGATTATTTCTCACTCTATATTTGAAAAGAGCAATTTAAATAACAATACTATAAAAACACATAGTTGTACCACATCAAAATAAGGGTGGGAGAAGGAACCTCAACTCTGTAGCTCCCAGATTAATACATGTTTTTATAATGTTTTTAAACAAATGGAAAATAAATCTATCCCTGCACTGTGACTATGTGCCCAACTTTACCTGCAACATGTTTCCATTTAATTTCACTTACAAATTCCCGTAGAGAAGGATTTTATGAAGGGAAATATCAACGGACCCTTGTACAAAATAATAACCACTGGATATTGGACTAACAGCTGTAAAAAGTGCACTGAAATGTTAAGAAAGGAGAATCACATTCAGCATTTATGGGATCTATAACAGAGTTGCTCCACTCCAGCAAGTGAAAAGTTACATATGTACTGAAGGGTGCAGAATGAATAGCCCAGTAATAAGCACTGAATACCTGGGTTGTTTACATTCATTGTACACTATTTTATCTCCTTACCAGAACTGCTACAGTAGGATGGTTCCACAAGTTTGCCAGTCTTATCATAACAGGCAATAGCTCGGAGTCGCACACCTTCTCCACATTGGTTGGTCTCTCCCTGGAATCTCGTTCCTAATTGCAGCTCTGTTTTTCCTTCTGCAATAATGCAATCGGACCAATTTCCATGGGGCTGGGTGATAAATGTTTCACAGGGACATGCTTCTGTTTCAACTTGAGGATACACTACTGTATTCTGGCATTTGTCTCGTTTTCTGCTTCTCCCTGTTCCAACCAAAGAAATCTGCTTGTTAGCTTAACATCTGCTGCTTTTGATAACAGTGTGTCATATTATTTATACAGGAGTTTAATACATTAAAACCAAGATGATCCGAAATCTTAATATAGAGGAATATTTCAAAAACATTTATTACTTGTTGCCAGTGCTTTAAAATGCTAAGCAAGGTAGTTATTTCCAGGGGCAACCAGGGACCTAGAGGAACTTAGGCAAATTTTGTTCTGTTGGCTAGAGCATTGAACACTATGAAAAGACTTGCCGTAGTAATTGTATGGCTAGAAAATTCTTTGTAATTGTATGTAATATCATTTCCCCCTAATTATCAGATGAAAACAAATTGATTATTTTGTCGCTATTCTTCCTGCAATCAATGGTTGCCAGAGAAACCTACAAAGGAGTCTAAGTAAGCGGCAACTCTTTCTTTGAAGCTACTTTACAAATTAGTTAAACATGCATGCTTCACACAGACTACTTTGAAGAAAATAGAAAAAAATAATCCCTGATAAATTACTGAGTCTGGAACACATTTAAGTGGTATCCTCCTCCCCGCCATGCTTCTGATATATTTTAAAGGAATATTACTTAAGGGTCTTTTCCCCTCTGTGTCTTAAGGAGTACAACACATCTATTTATCTTTAAAGTACAGCCCCACACTGGAGGACAGTGTGGTATTTCCCTAGCTGGTCCTCCCAGAGACTTTGTGCTTGAAGGACATGCCTCACTCCACACTGGCTATGAGCAGGTCCCATATGTGGGGGAGCAGACCTTGTTCTTTTTCAAAGGGTGTAGTAGAACCTCTGCTCCCCGGAACTTTGTGATTGCCTGCTGGAATTCTAGAGTGCAAGGGGGCTGATAAAACCCTTTGAAAAGGTGAAACATCTGCTTCTCTTGCAAGGGATTAATTCTGCTGGCCTGTGTGGAATGGGGCAGTATTTGTGCTGCCTGAACATGTGCTTGGGATTGTGTCTGGCCACTATGTAGAAGTGTACAGAGCTGGAAAGAAGGATTCTTGGGTCCTCTCCCATAGTCACAGACACTAGTGAGCACTCCCTCCTGGCTGACCGTTAGGCTGCTGTGCAGGGAATCCAAACCTCTGCTGCTCTGGATCTCTGGGTGTTTCAAGCGCCTGTAGCCTGAATGGAGTCAAGCCACTATCCCAATCTCGGGGTTCCCAGGTACACTTTTAGGGCACAAAGCTTTTAACTGGCACCCCTCTCTGAGTGTTGGAACTCCCTGTCCAGCCCCCACAGCTCCACTGTGCAGAGCTGACCCTTCAGATTCTCCAGTACTTAAACACACCCTCTCCCAGAGATCCACCCCAAAAGTGTGAAACCTCTGGTTACAATTTAACTCTGTTGGGGCACACCATAGTTGTGAAGCAGTCAACACACTTGGCACAGTCTAACATCTTTATGCTCTTTTATACATAATCGTGTAAAGCATAGAGAGTATAGATCATACAGAAAACAAATATCTGAAACCATAATGTGGTTCTCACCCTTCTCTTGCGAGTCCTAGGGGAAGATCTGGGTGCAGGCAGGCAGGGTGTCCCCTGCCGCATGCAGGTTGTTACTTGGTAAGTGGTCTCTCCCTCGTGGACGAGAGAAAGTGGCTCCTGAGCAGGCCAGCTTTGCCATTTAAAAGCTTCAGCCCTTTGAGTCAAGTGACCCCTTTGCCAGTTTCCTCACATGAGCACAGACTCCTGTCAGGTGACTTCATTGCCAGGGTGACCTCTCCCTTGCGCAATCTGCTCTGGGCAGGACCAGCAATGCTCGAATTACAGGGTGTCTTGGGGGGGGGGGGAAGAGATCTGGGCCCTTTACTACTTTCAGCGGCTGGGCTCCTTCATCCCACTAGGAAGTGAGAGGCACTGCCTGGCACCCTGGCCAACTGCTCAGCAGAGATTGGCTCAAGTCTGCCAGGTCCCATCCCACCACTCCTCCTCCAGCAACAAGCTGGGGAGAGAAACAGAAAAGGGGTAATGTACTGAGGGAAGTGGAGGTCAGGGACCAGGGGAGCTGGAAGGAAAGGGGTGTTGGAGATCGGGGGGTAGGGGTGAGGTTGGGAGACCTAAAATGGGAAAATAGGGTAGACAACAAGAGCTGTCATTATAAAGACCCTGGGAGACGGGTGGGGTAAAGGGTTGGAGGACAGAGATTGGGGCAGGACTAATGGAGGCAGAAGGGGTGTTAAATGCAGTGGGAGGCAGAATCGTGTTGGTTGGCAGCAGAAGGCCAGCAGGCAGGGAGGCTGGGTTGGGACAGGAGGCAAGTTAGAGGTGAGGCAGGGGAAAAGGCAGATGGAGGGTAATGGTGGGTAGGACAGATGCTGTGGTGGGTGCAGAAGGGGGAGTTATGAATGGGGGAGGAGGTGGGGCAGAAGGGGTAGAGGAGGCAGGGCAGAATGAGGGGAAAACTGGGGTAGGTGTCACAGGTAAGGGAGGAGGGACAGTTAGGGGTAAGGGAGGAAGTAGGGCAGATGGTGGGGATGGGGGGATAAGGGTAAGGGGAGAAGACAGTCTTGCTACAGCTGGGGTTGGCAGGATAGAAGATGTCAGCACAGGAGCCAATCAAAACACACCCTAACACCTCGCTGCACACCGTTTTCAACCAATTTGCACTCGGTAAAAACCCTCCTGCTCTCCCTCCACTCCGTAATTTGAAGTCTGGGGACTAGTCTTTGGCCTAGAGTGAATAGATTTCCAATGATAAGAGTCAACTCCCTCTATTATTATTCTTTTGCCACCAGGCCTTGGAATTTTCAACCCAACTTGGAGGCAAACAGAGTAGAAGGCAAAAGGCCGCACATTCAGAATGGAGTTTGCAGCCTGACAGACACATAGCATTTACAATCTCATGTAGCATTTATAAACTGTACAGACATAGCCACAATTCATCACAATAGTATGCCTCCAAGATGCCAATTCAAGATCTCTGGAGCACACTTCGATAAAATGGAGTTTGGTAAGTAATTATGTAACTACAAAGTCAATAGACATGTTTTCTTTCCTGAGATTGCACACAGTAAGAAAATACAGAATACGCACAATCTACACCAGGGGTCTCAAACATGCGGCCCGCGGGCCGCATGCGGAGCTCTTCCCTGCGGCCCGCGGAGCTCCCCAGGGGAGCTCCGCAGGGGCCCCCAAGAGAAAAGCGGAGGCTCCCGCCTCCGCCCCTCTCCTGGAGCCTCGGCGCATAGAGCGCCGAGTCTCCGTCCGAGCGCCTGAGCCCCGCCCCGATCCGAGCCGCGTGGGGAGGGGGCGGGGCTGGGAGCTCTGGGCTGAGCGCTGCGCTCGGCGTGGAGTTCCCAGCCCCGCCCCCTCACCACGCGGCTCTGAGCGGGACCGCCGGAGACGCGCTCGGGTAAGGGGGGGGGGAAAGCGGGACCCGCCGGGCCGGGGCGGGGATGGGACGCGGGCCCCGCGGGGGCGGGGCTGGGGGGGAGGGGACGGGACGCGCTCCGGGCTGGGGCAGAGGATTAGGGTGCGGGGGGATGAGGGGTTCATGATGTGGGGGCGCTCAGGGCTGGGGCAGAGGATTAGGGTGTGGGGGGATGAGGGCTCTGGCTGGGGCTGAGGATTAGGGTGCAGGGTCCTAGTGCCTGCCCTCCGCCAGTACTGGCAAGGCAGGCTTCCCTTACCCAGAGCCGATCAAAACCAAACCCTCAGCCCCAGCCAGAGCCCTCATTCCCCCCGCACCCAAATCCTCAGCCCCAGCCCTGAGCACCCCCACATCATGAACCCCTCATCCCCCTGCACCCTAATCCTCAGCCCCTTCAAGTGCCATCATACCCCTGCACCCTAATCCTCAGCCCCAGCCAGAGCCCTCATCCCCCCGCACCCTAATCCTCTGCCCCAGCCCTGAGCGCCCCCACATCATGAACCCCTCAACCCCCCGCACCCTAATCCTCTGCCCCAGCCCTGAGCGCCCCCACATCATGAACCCCTCATCCACAGCCCTCACCCCACACTCCAAACCTCTTCCCTAGCCCTGAGCCCCCTCGCATCATGAACCCCTCATCCACAGCCCTCACCCCACAGCCCAACCCTCTTCCCTAGCCCTGAGCCCCCTCGCATCATGAACCCCTCATCCACAGCCCTCACCCCACAGCCCAACCCTCTTCCCTAGCCCTGAGCCCCCTCCTGCATCATGTACCCCTTGCCCTCAGCCCCACAGCCCTCACCCCTGCACTCCCTCCTATCCCCAAACTCCGTCCCAAAGCCTGCACCCCCACCCCCTGCCGCAGCCTGGAGCCTGCATCGAGCACAGAGCCTGCATCCAGACACCCTCCCCCACCCAAACTCCCTCCCAGAGCCTTAGGCAGTAAATCTAAGTGCGTGTTTTGTCCTTTGAGTGAGGTGCATTACTGAGTGTATATATTTATTAAAACTGCGCGCGCTTAGGGGAGGAGGTGGAGAAGAGACAGGGCAGGGGCGGGGCCTCATGGAAGGGGTGGATTGGGGGTGGGGCCAGGGGCAGCAAGGGGGCGTGTCAGTGATGCGGCCCTCGGGCCAATGCACTAGTCCTCATGCGGCCCTCGGGGTCATTTGAGTTTGAGACCCCTGATCTACACGCTGAAACGTCTGATTTTCTAGTCCTGCACCCATTAAGGCAATGGGGATTTTGTCACCAGTTTCAGTGGGAACCAGACCAGGACTATAGCTGTACTCTCTATTCATCTCTATTACTCCTCAGATGTATACATATATTTCCAAAGAGAAATGTAGAAGTAGCAAGGCCTTAATTTTATTAGTTTCCAAAACCTAATTCTTTCAAAATGATGTGTTCTGGAGTTCTAAGGATAATTTTACTCACAAATGGGAAACTTTGCAAATTAACAAATAGGAACAAAAACCAAAAAAACCAGGGAAATAATTTCCACATTTTTCCAGACAGGAGTTCAAACTATAATGTCTTACACTTAGGTCAGACTCAGATAACAAACCAGTTATCGATTAAATACACTGTTCCATAAGATAGCAAAGTCCCCACTTGGGGTTTTTTGTGAAAATGAGGTACCTTGAAATATTCAAAGGGAAAAAATCAAATTATTTAATGCCAACAATCCATCCTATAACAAATATACAAAGACAAATTCAGATCTGGGGTAAGAGAATACAACTCACCTGACTTCAGTGAAGTCCTGTACTGTATGCGAATATGATAATATGCTTTTAAATAGTTGGAGAGTCTTCTAGTGGCACTCACTGTTCTGTGCTTTGCCTGCCACTTCATAGCTCAAGAAGCTAATACTTGTCAACCAAAGGCTGCCAGGGTGGACAAGCTGATCTACTAGCAAACCAAGGGCAGGTCTTCACTACCTGCCGATCTATCAGGGATCCATTTATCGCATCTTGTCTAGATGCAGATAAATCGATCCCCAAACACACTCTCCGTCGACTCCGGAACTCCAGCTTACAAGATACAGAAGCGGAGTCAACGAGGGAGCGGCAGAAGTTGACTCGCTGCCATCCTCATGGCCAGGTAAGTGTAGACCTCCCCACTAGTGTAGACCAGGGCCAAGAGGTAGAGCATTCTACCAGTTAGTAGAGCAGGTATTATTTGTGAACGCCCAATCACCTGGACTTGGGTGACACCCTAAACAAGTAATAGCTACAGGTACTTAGATGGTATGGTGATAGGCACTATGTTTTTGTGCCGAGATGGCACATAGAAATCCAAGATGGTGCTTTGGTAACCTAGGAGTGTACGGACAGTAAGACCTTTCATATAGGCCATCACTGGGTATAAAGGTGCTTATATTTCAAAGTGTAGCAGTGTTAAAGAACAGGAAAATTGGTGTTTGTATTTTATTTAAATTCAGTAAGCTGGGCCTAATTCTCCACTCACTGTGACAATTTGAAGAATCTGTCCAACATATGAATTGTGTGTGAGATTATGAACTCTCTGTATATATCTTTACCATTCTACAAACTCGATTTCAAATATTCAACTTCTCTGTGGTCTCTTTACCTGCATGCTGAACTGAAATTCCAGCGGGGGTAGTGGCAAAGGCCTAACAAGAGTGTGGTTAAACTTTGATGATTGGCCATCTAAATAATAAATAGATGGCTAATGCCCAGGGCAAGTCTGTTTTTCAAGTATAAGCTCTGGTAGGAGGTCACGTTGGCAACAAAGTCACCTGGCAAGGGTCTGTGATCACCTGAGGAAGCTAAGCAGGACATTACCTGACAAAGGTGGATGAAAGTTATAAGAGAGCAGGATCTGATCTACTGGGGGGGGAAGGGGGGCATTTTTCTTCACCTCAAGATGAGAGAAAAGCAACCCTACTTGTAGTAGTCTAATGAGGCAGACGACCTGCCTGCCATCCTGAGCACAGAGGTCCCTCAAGCACTCCCAACAGAAAGATGAGGTAGGGAGTAGCATTGCATTTAGAATGTTTAATATTTTCTAAATGAACTGTGTTTCCTTGTGCCTCTTCTGTTAAGTGAAAGAGCAAGAACATGTTAGACTTTGTGCAATATGGTTGTGTGTTACATGTTTCACAACTACCACATGCTTGCTGAGAACCCAGAAAGCTCACACCTTTGCTGGGATTCTGGGAGAGGGAGTCACGACTGGACCTGAGGGCCTAGGCAAGTGGACTGAGGAGCTCTAATTCCATAAAGGGATAACAGACAAAGTTAGTGCCCAAGAAATGTGCCAGAGAAGCCAAGGGAGGCAAAACCTGCTGAGACATAGGGAAGCTTAAAACACTGGGCAATCCCTCACAGCAATCTGGTGGACAGCTGGCAGGGGGGTGCTGACCAGATCTGTGATGCTTCACTAAGGCAGCCTAAATGAATTTGCCTTGCTGTAGTAGCCGTAGCAAAGCCAATTTATTGCAATAAAGATACCTGTCACATGTGTCAGTGGGAGCAAAGCAACTGATTTAAGTAACCGTAGGAGAACATCAGTTTTACACCAATTTAGGTCTTAGATGAACGTACTCCTGACTTACACTGGAGTAAAAGTGAGAGGAGATTTAGGCCCATGGTATAATATAGCATAAGAAATAGCAGTCAATATAAAAAAAATACATATCTAAACATACCACAAAAGGGCCATTCACTTAATTCCTTATGATAATAGCTTAGCTATATGTTTAGGCATAGTAATCAGAGATGGATGGAGAATTTTTATTTCTCTATAAGTGAAGGCATCACTAGGGAAGGCATTATGCTATAAAATCTTTTGCCAGAAACAACTGAAAATTCTATAATGACATTTATGCAAAAGGGTACCTTTATTCTTTAATGAGCTGAGCTCATGAATAAAACACTTTGATTCCATTTGTATAAGGAATTATGTTATTGAAAACCTGAATCACTCCAAACAATAACAAAATAATCTTGTAGTTGATTACAAGTTATTCCAGAAGAAAAGCAAAGTGATAGCCACCGTAGTTATACTACTATTCAATTCCTAAACATTATTATGCTGGATATGTTTACTAAAGCCGTCATGTTTAATTTTTCACTCTGCTGTAAAAGCCTTTGATGTATCACCTCTACTAATGGAATAACAAAAAGTAACCAAACTATGGTCCTTTTAAATGCAAAATAGAAAATATGAAATGCTTCAAGTGCAAAGCAGTATACCTACTGTAAGTCTTACCCCCTCCCTCCCAATTCAGTTCAATTTGGCTTAATAAAATACATCAGAAGAAAAGACTGTTATTAAAACAAATGTACCTGAATTATTAATATTCTGCAATTCTTCTCAGTTTGTTCTGTGTTCAAATTACACATAATATTTTTCCAGTAGTTACTGTAGAATGGCTTGAACCAGGATGTTTTACTAATATTTGGAAATGACCAACTAAAACCAGTATAATGCCCTTTGCAAATTCCATAAGCCCAGCATTACTTACATTATTAAAGCAATATGTCTCCCACAACTTTAGATTTCCAACCAGATTTAAGCCCAACAGTTACAGGCAAGTAACCTTGATTTCTTCTTCAAATGATGGTCCCTATGTGTATTCTACACATCCACATGGGTGACTGACAAGCAGTATTCAGACCGGGGTGTGTGTGTGTGCACTTAAAGATGCTTAAAAAACTGCAGTTGCCACCATTACATCCACAATGGAGGCCTGAACTAGCATGTAATGTTGTGTGAATGCATGAATGGAACTCCAGGCCACTCTGCATATGCCCAGTATTGGTACCCTCCTGTAGAGATGCTGTAGAAGCAACTTGTGGTCTTATGGAATGTGCCCTCATTCCATCCAGAGGAGGGATATGTGCTAATTGGTATCATGTGATGATGCAACCAGAAATCCATTTGGAGATTCTATGACAAGATATTGCTTGACTTTGCAACCTTTATGCTATAGCGAGAAATAGTCTTGGTGATTTTCTAATTGTTTTGGTCTTTTGTATGTAGAATTCCAGGCCACATCTAACATCAGTGAATGAAATCTATTTTCTTCAGCAGAAGCAGGGAGTTTCAGGAAGAGAATAGATACATGGATTGGTTGGTTGACATGGAATTCAGAAATAACTTTAGGGAGGAATCTGAGATGAAAGCAGCGGGAAATCGGCTCCTTGTAAAAAATGGTATATGGTGGATTGGCCATGAATGTTCCCATCTCACTGACCCTTCTGGCCAAAGTAACAGCAACTAAACATGCAACTTTCATGGGAAGGAGGGGACACAGAACATGTTGCCAGAGGTTCAAATGGTGGTCTGCTGATTACTGGTGAAAAGGTCCTGACTAGGTCTTTCATGAATTTAACTGTTGTTGGGTGAATGAAAATGGAGGGAGGGAGGTATTGCTGCAAGACGGACACACAATGAGCTAATGGAAAGACCAAAGTTCTTCAATGACAGGAGATAATCTAAAATGACTGGGATATCTGCAGAGTCTGAGGAAGAGCGATTATGCCATGCCCAGAAACATCTCCATTTAGCTAGATAACAGGTCCTACTTGAATCTTTCCTATTTTGATTAAGAATGACTTGGATGGCTAACAAACATGAGCATTCTAGATCTGATACCCATCCAAACACCAGGCCATGAAGTGAAAAGGGTCTGGACTGAGGTGTCTGATTTGGCCATCTTCCTGAATTAGAAGATCTGGGAAGAGACAGATCCTGATAGGACAAGTTGACATTCTCAGAAGTTCTAGGAACCACAACTGTCTGGGCCAGGTGAGTGCTATAAGAATGACTCTAGTCCAGCTGTGGTGGAGCTTTCTCAAGACCTTTGGTAGCAGGGGAATGGGCAGAAGGCATATATGAGTTAGTCTGTGCATGACAGCAAGACAGTGTCACCCTGGGAGTTGTGACCAATAGCTGCTCTGGAGTAGTTCAGGGGAAGTTTACTGTTCATTTGGAATGTGAAGAGATCCCACTGAGGTGTTTTCCACTGAGTGAATATTCCATTCAGGACACAGCTGTGTATTTCCCACTGGTGGTCTGGTGAGAAGTGCCTGCTTAGGTTGTCCACTGAAGAATTCTGAACACCTGGCTTGGGTAATGATGTGGTTTTCAATGCACCAATTCCAAAACTTACCTGCTTCCTGGCAGCAGGGAAGGGATCTTGCCCCAACCTGCTTGTTTATATAAAATACTGTGGTGATGTTGTCTGCCATTACTTGGATATGGAGTGAATGTATGAATGGGAGGAAAGCCCTGCAGGTCAGGTGGGCAGCTCTCAGTTCCAGCAGATTAATGTGCAGCCTGACCTCCCATGAGGTCCAAGTGCCCTGTACTGCGTGGTTGTTCAGGTGAAAGCCTCAAACCAGAAGGGTTGCACTTGTTACAGTGTGTCCTAATAGAGAAAGGAATACCCTGACCATAGTCTTTGGTCTGTGAGTAACCTGTGTTATCAGATTGCTCATTGTCTGAAATATTTCTTTGGGGAGTGAAAGTAACCCCGGCATCATTCCAATAAAGTTTGCCATCTGCATGCAGCTCAAAAACAGACTGTTCTTTGCTCACACAGACATCCAGTGCTGCTAGAAGATGGAGTAGCCGAGCTGTCCTGCTAGGAGCCAATCATCCAAATATGGGAAAACTGTGTAACCATGGTGTTTTGTTTAGGCTGCCCTCACAGAGAAAACCTTCATCAATACGCTGGGTGCTGTTGCTAGTCCAAAGAGAAGGACTCTGAACTGGTAGTGTTCCTGACCTACTAGGAATCAAACAAACTTTCTGTGGGCTAGATGAATATCTCCATGAAAATGGGCACCCTTCATATTGAGAGCTGCAAACCAAATTCCCTCCTGTAGAAAGGGATTATGGACGCTAGTGTAACCATCCTGAATTTTGACTTTTAAATAAAGATGTTTGGTTGTCAAAGATAATGGGTCTCCACCCGCTGTTTTTTGAGGACTAAGAAATAAAGGGAATAGAACCCTCTCCCTTGATACTGAGGTGTCACTTATTCTATTGTCCCTCATTGGAGAAGAGAATTTGTCTTGTGGCAAAGAATGTCCTCCTAAGAATGTTCCATGAAGAGGAACCAGGAAGGAGCTTTGTAGGGAGGAAAGGAGAGAAATTAGATGGAGTAACCATGGTGGATAATTTCTAGAACCCACTGTTCCTTCATGATAGAGTCCCAATTGTGCACCAAAAGTGAGAGATGGTCCCCAAAGATGGGGGGGACAGGGAGATAGAAATGGTTGGCTTAAATAATGTTGGGCAGTTCTCAATGGAGGCATCAAAAGTAGCCCTGAATGGGTGGGTGGGAGGGAATGGGTAGAAGCTGTGATAGTAGAGGATTCTGAAAATCGAGGTCTCTGAACCCTCTGCCACTTGCATGGATATATGACTGGATGCTGGTGGCAGAATGCTTGTGGAGGCAGTTGTCTTGGCTGCTGGTGTTTTCTCTTCAGGGCCAGGGTGCAAATTCTCAGGAAGTGGTGGTTCAATCCAAAGTTTTTCCAAAGTGTAGACTTACATCAGTTTTCTCGTTAAACAAATTTGATTAATTGAATAGTAAGTTCTCTATGGTGTTCTGCACTTCCTTGTGGAACACTGAAGAGTGAAGCCTCATCACTATACCAGTGTCTAACCCTCTAAATGCTGTGCCCATTGCAACCACTGTAGCTGCCAGGATATTTTTGCCTCTAGTCTGCCTTCCTTGATGAAGGATTGAAATTTGTCTCTGTCCTCAAGGAGATGTTTGTCCTTAATCTGCCAGTTAAAATTATGTTAGTGCAGTTAAAATTATATTTTGTTAACAAAGCCTGATAGTTTGTGATACAGAACTGCAGGCTCATAGAGGAAAAAAACCTTTCTTCCCAGAAGGTCCAACTTCTTGGAGCCCCTGACAGCGGGGATAGTCTTAGGATGTTGTGACCTTGCTCCCTCCATGACTGCTTGCTCCACTAGCAAGTTGGGCACTGGATGGGTGAAAAGGAACTCAGTTCCTTTGGTTAGGACAAAATAGCATCTCTCAGCTCTTTTAGGTGTTGGGGAGCATAGGCTGAGGTATGCCAGATTACTCTGGCTGGCTCCATGATGCCCTCTTTTACCAGGAGTGCCACCTTGCCTGGATCTGTAGCTTACAGAATGTCCTTGGACTTGTAGGTTACAGAATGTCAAGGAACCAGTGATGGGAATTCTGGACCTTCTCCAGTGGGATCTGAAGATCATTTGCTATCCTCTGCAGCAGCTCTTGGTACTGCCTCTCATTGTCTGGTGGAGATGGTGAGGACAGACTGATTGCTTCTTCTGGAGATGAAGATGAGATTTCCTCCTCATAATGACGGATCTGGTGGATGTGGAGTGGGAGAGGACTCATGGATTGATCCAAGACATCTGCCATATGGTTCCACAGGCCCCAGTAGGGCAACTACGAGGGGTCAACCAGATGAGGGGGACCCCATGGCATCAAATACTAGAGGTCCCTGGGAAATTCATATTTGGGAGGATGGCATTCGGCTTTCCTTGAGTGCTATCAGGACTCATCTCCATTTGAGGAGATGAAGGACCAGCCTGAGCATCTGACTCGTCCGAGTTGAAGAATTGCTCTCATTCCACTGGTGGGGATGACAGTACCAGAAGGTGAACACTTCTACCTGAGCACTGGAGCAGAGATGGTTCCAGTGTTACTGAAGAAGTTTCATCATCCAGTGCGGCAATGTCCCTCAGGAGAACTGGGCCCAAGAGGAGAGGGGACTGTAGCTAACGGAAGAAGATATCGTCTGGCAAGAAATAAGTATCCATATGTCCCAGTGTTTGGGGCATTCCAGAAGTTAGGATCCACAGTTCTGACGAATCCCAAAATGTTGTGGGTGACCAGTCCCCAAAGGACTGATCTTAGATGGCCCAGTGGATGTTGATCTTTAGGTTTAGGATCGAAGCCACCAATAAAATTGACTGATTCTTTTTCTTTTGCACTTTAACCTCCTGCTTGGGGGTGGGGGTCTTAAGCAGTCCTGAGACCTTAGGATCTGCATACAAAGGCTGGCCCGACCTTGACAGGGTTGGGGGAGGATCTCTTCTCTTAGGAACAGACTTGGACAGGAATCTGTCCTTGTAACCAGGACAGTGCTCCTTACTCTCATGTGAAGCCCTGGATCATGAGTCCTTGGGCTTACACAGCTCTAGGCTCCGCTCCAAAGTTCATGCTTGGAGGGGTGATGCTTGCTAGTTGGCATCGATATATGGGGGGGGTTCCATGACCCAGATCTGTGTGAGAACTCATAGCCTTCTCCATAACCTGTTTCCTCACCTGAAGCTCATTATTTTGCATGTTCATGGGGGATACAAGTGGCAAATGATGCACTTTTCAGAGATATGCATCTCACCCAAACAGTAGAGGTAGCATTGGTGGTCATCACTCACAGAGAAGAAGCAAGAGAAGAAATTCTTGAACCCTGGGACCCCAGGCATAGTCCCAGACTTTAGGGAGGGATTCCCCAGCAAGCGGAAAAACAAGCAATACTATAAAAACTCTATGCTAATAAAAAAAACAATAGACAATATCTAGTTACAGGCTATAAAAAAGAAGCTGGAGAAATCTGTGTACGCTGAGGACTCTGACTCAGGCCATGCAGTGGTAAGAAGAAACTGAAGAGGCGTCAGCCCTTGGTCTGGAATGTGAGGAAATCAACTGCACATGTGTGGGCCAATGGACACTGCCTGTTAAGAATCTCTGGACTCGGGGGGTATGGTGCGTATGCATTCCCACGTGTAGAATACACGTAGATATGAGCACTAGAAGAAGAAACCAATCTGCTAAAGACAAAGAAATGTGTATTTACCTGTCTGACCTGCTTAGCTAGGTGGAGGACAATTAAAGTATATTTACATGTAAGGTAAACAAAGCCATAAAACTAAACAAATGGGGGAGATGACCATTTAACAATCATGCTGGAGGACAGAATCTGCACCCCAGGAAGCCTTCCTGGCTCTTGAGGCTGAGACAGTGGACTTTGAGTATCATAAGGGGAGCAAGAAGACCTTTTAGTTATCCATCACTGTGGTGACAAATTTCAGAGTGGTAGCCATGTTCGTCTATATCAGCAAAAAGAATGAGGAGTACTTGTGGCACCTTAGAGACTAACAAATTTATTTGGGCAGAAGCTTTCGTGGGCTAAAACTCACTTCATCAGATGCATGGAGTGGAAAATACAGTAGGAAGATATATATATACACACACACACAGAGAACATGAAAAGATGGGGGTTGTCTTACCAACTCTAATGAGACAAATCAACTACAGTGGGCTATTATCAGCAGGAGGAAAAATCACTTTTGTAGTGGTAATCAGGATGGCCCATTTCAAACAATTGACAAGAAGGTGTGAGTAATAGTAGGGGGGGAATTAGCATGGGGAAATAGTTTTTATTTTGTGTAATGACCCATCCACTCCCAGTCGTTATTCAGGCCTAATTTGATCGTGTCCAGTTTGCAAATTAATTCCAGTTCTGCAGTTTCTTGTTGGTGAAATAGGAGATAGGGCTCTTTGAGCCTGTGAAAGTTGGATTCCCTAGCGCGGCGGGCTAGGGATGCTGCTAACTTGATGTAGGAAAGAAAATTGCTTAGGCAAAGATTGTAATTTACTAAAATTAAGTTTTAGTCACTAGAAAACATGTTTTGTTTATTGTTATTTGTAATGACATCTGTCTCATTCTTGCTTAGTATCACTTATATCTCTTTTCTCTGTTAGTAAACTGATTCTTGTTTTATTACAAAACCACCACAGTGCTGTGTATTAAAATTAACTGTAAGTTGTCAGATAATCTAAAAGGCTGATGTGTGCTCCATCTCTTTGGAGGCAGCAAGGTTCACTGGACATTCTCAGAAGAGGGTCTGGACGCTGCTCGGAGATGTCTCTGGGGAACTCAGGAACAGGGGTTCCACCGTTTGTTATTTGCAGGGCACAGTTAGACTGACCGAGAATTTAATAGTTTGTGGGCAAGGTAGATAGGCTGGTGTATCAGGAACTGACACACAGCTTAGCAGCAGCAAAGCTTTCACTCTTGCTAAGGTAAAATGCTAAAACAGTGGGGCTCTGAGTTCTAGTGTCCTGAGTATGTCACAACAAGTATCACTTTTGATCCATCTGCAGCCAGGGACGGCTCCAGTGTTTTTGCCACCCCAAGCGGCAAAAAAAACAACTCAATCAGCGGCACTTCAGCCACAGCTCTGCTTGCTGCGCTGGTGCCCGGAGCTGGCCCTGTCTGCAGCCCATGTTGAACTAGTTTGGGTCAATTCCTGCACTGCCTTCACACCTACATGAGCCCTTTCTATATAATAATGGACAAATAATTTGTTCAAAGATGAACAATATTCTATCTGTAATCTGACAAAAGTTCAAAGTCAATTCAGCAACATCGGAAAAAGATTGTTCACAAGTCATGTCCATAAAGCATAACATATAAAAAGATTGATTGTACCTGTGAGTGATCTTCTTCTACTTTTTGTTGATTCACAATCTGAAGAGCATGCTGTAAATTTAGACCAAGGGGTGAATGTGCAATCATCTTTGCAGGGAATTAGACACTCCTGTTCCAGGGCAGGCATAGGTTCTGTCCACTTCATGCATTCAGTGACATCTGCAGCCTGGTCATTGTCTGAGAGGCACACAACAGCTAAAGAGAAAAAAAAACCTCTTTGTTAATGCTGATACATTTAATTTCTGCATTCTAATAAACCAGCTACCTATATATGCAACATTTGCTTTTCTATACCAATAATATAAAGAAAATCTATATTTAGTTATTATTCATACTGCATTCAAAGGTGAGCTAGGTGCTTCACAGACATGGTAAAAGACATATCCTTGCTTCAAAAAGCTTATGATGTAAATCAGACTCTGAAAGTTCAATATTCTCAAAGAGTCCATTGTTTTACACTTTGTGGGCAATATCCAGGGGTGGCTCCAGACACCAGCACAGCAAGCGTGTGCCTGGGGCGGCAAGCCACGGGGCGGGGTAGGGCGTGCCAGTTGCTGTGAGGGCGGCCGTCAGGCTGCCTTCAGTGACATGCCTGCGGGAGGTACGCCGGCCCCATGGTTTTGGCGGTAATTCGGCAGCGGGTACGCCGAAGGCGCGGGACCGGCGGACCTCCCACAGGAATGTCGCCGAAAGCCACCTGACTGCCATACTTGGGGTGACAAAATACATAGAGCCGCCTCTGGCAATATCTTGACCAATTATATAGCATAGGACCATCCAAAATCTACTTACTGCTACAGCTGGACAACCCATAACAGAAATTTGATATAAGCCATGATATCCATTTTGCTTCAGAAATTAGAATATAACCCTTTGGTTGTACATGACAGCATTTGAAAAGGCAAAGATATAGATAAGTGCTTGTATGTACTCATAAAGAATGACTACTTATCTTACAGTCAATTTCACAGTTTCATAGAGTTTAAGGTCAGAAGGGACCATTAGATCACCTAGTGTGACTTCCTATACACAACAGGCTATTACATTTCTCCTTAATACCCCTATATCAAGCTCAAAGACGTTACTTGCACTTAAGCATTTCAGTCCTCAGGAGACTCAACCATGTGCTACAGGCACAGAACAGGAGAGACCAAGGTGTCACCAATGTCCAGAGCCCCTACAATGGCAGGGAATTGATATGCCCAAATCACCCTATCTAGTGAACCACACCTCACGTTCCAGAGGAAAGTGAAAACCCCCGATCTTGGGGTGGGTGGAATCATCCTCAACCCCAAATCACTGTGATCCTGAGCATGAGAACAAGACGCACCAGACAGGCACCTTAAGAGGATTTTCTGTACTACCTCTGAGCCCTGATCTACCCTGTCCAGTGTCCAGTCTCCAGCTGTGGTCAATCTCTGATGCTTCAGAAGAAGGCAGGGGGCAAAAAACAGAATACATCTAGCCAATTATGCATTAGGGGGAAAATGTTCCTTCCTGACTGACATTTTGGGGTCCACCCAGACCAGTAAAGGGTTCTGTCACTGCCTGCCCTGTAAGCTGGGGGCCGTCGTACTGTGGAGCCATGGTTCAGATCCCTGACACTAGTAGGCAGCACAAAAGCATAAACTCACACGATGGCTTCCACCAGCCCATTTACTCTTTGCAGGGTAACACCAACAGCCCTTCCAGTCCTGAGCCTCCCCAAATACTTCCTCCCTGAGTTCTTAATTACCAGCCTCTTGGACACCATTCTGGTTAGTCACCACCACTCCCCGACCCAAGATGTGAAACCAGCCCCCTACTCATCAGCTCACTTTGGCACACACACTCCACACAGTTTGCACACCACAGACATGCTTGGAATGAAAATAAACAAGAAGTTGATTTAATAGTAAAACCACAGATTCTAATATGAAATAGTAAAGGGGAAGCAAACATACACAAGTTTTGCAGAAAAGAAACAAAGGTGCAACCTCAGCCTTTATCCTTTCATATTAGAAAATAAATTTCTAATTAGAAAAGGAATAATAAGAGTTACCTACTGCCTTAAAAGAGTTTCCCAGCATACCATCTAGCTATAGGAGGAATCCAGAATTCATGGACAGCCTCCTGCCTCAAAACTGTCCCCCAGTTCTGAATGTTCTTCGGTTCAAACCCTTTTCCATTTTAAAAGGATTTGCAGTTTTGTTTTCCTTCAGTTACTGTAGTTATTCAAAGAAGGGAAAACTCCTTCCTCTCTTTGTTTCTTGTCAGTTTCAAGCTTTCCCCCTTTGCTTTGATAGTTTCTCATTGTTCTTTCCTGGGCTGGACAATGGCAAGGTGCTTGAAACAAGTCTCCTCTGGTTGAGGAGGCAGCCCCTTCTTACCTGGTTGCTTCACTGCCCTTTTGTGAGGCGAAGCTGAAGTTGCATGACAATTACAGTTTTATTTATATACATAGATATACCTTCATAACCATAAACACTGTGTGTGTGTTTCTCTCTCTCATAATGACTATTAAGTTCAGTGCATTACAAGCTTTCACAATAGCTCTTACAGTCAAATAACACAGTGTGCAAACAGTTGGTTTAACTGCTTATTGTGGGGGTCTAAACCTTCCGTTCTCCCCTTAGGGAGACTGTCACACCATCCCCTGCAGGCTGAAGACCTGAAGCATGAGATTTATTACAATCAGGCTTAATTCAGAGCTCCAAGTGTTATGAGCATGTTGAGGGTGATGCAGGTAATCCTGTTCTCCCCACGGCCATGAAGAAAGGGGATAAAGAGGGAGAATCAGATTCAAAGGCCAGAAGGATCCAGTATGACCATCTAGCCTGACCTGCGGCATACACAGGCTGGTGAATTTCTCCCAGAAGCTGGATTAAAGCGGATCTTTTAACAAGAGATTTAACCTTGTTTTAAAGATGCCAAGCAATGGTGAATCCACCACCTGCCCTGGTAAGCTGTTCCAATCTTTAATTACCCTCACAGCTAAGAAATTGCATCTTATGTCAAGGTTAACTCTAACTTCAACAGTTTGCAGTTCTTAAACCTGCCAAAAGACAAAGGGCTGTTGGCCTCAAATTGTCTGCTAATTCAGGAGACAGTCTGCTGTCCAATGGTATCATTTTTCAGCCCATTCTTTGGGGACCTTGTATAGAGAGTCAGAGAGTTGAAGATTTCATTATAATGCCACTTCTTCCCCTTCTGTTCCCCAGTGCACCACTAATGCTGATTTACTGTTGTAGATTCAAATTTAAAACATTATACTGCTATTGAAGAATTTTTTTTACATTTTATTTTACTTCAATTTTAACCCAGTTCAGAGCTTTCCTGGACATTTGACTATAGTGTGATGCTTAGAGCAACGGCAAAAGTGTATTGTATTTGTATTTAGTTTTGCATGCAATTTTCCATGCCTTAGATCCACCCTCCTTGGGTTGTGCTGCTAGTGAGAAGAGGTATTTTGGAGGCACATTGTGAATGCATGGCCAGATCTGAGAGATCTGCAAGCCATGGGAGCTGAATCCACCCCCTGTTCTGCAAGGAATGGCCAACCCCATTCCTCAGCCCCCATGGAACAATCAGATGGCAGCTCTGTAAGGGGAACCTCACAGAAATTCCAGTCCCTCGTGTGGGTTTTTCATGTCTGGGAATGATCTGGGCCTCTTGTTCTTAAAGTCTGGCAATACTATAATGATAATGCTTAATCCAGAGCCTGGAAATGCCTCTTACATGAGTCCTGACTGCCAGAATCTGAAGACACAATTCTATTTAAAGACCTTTAGCTATGTGAGTACCAGTCAGCTCCAAATAGTTCTCTGCCATCTGGGGATATTGCTAGATTCAGTTGGCATATAAAAGTTTCAGTCATTAGTGAATCACATGTAGGTCACATCATCTAAGCCAGCATGAGAGAGAGAGATGTCTTCATGTAATGATGTTGTTTGGGAATGGGGGCCAAGGGTAGCTAAAGGCTAAGTCTGAACTCTGCCGAATAAAAGATAAAAAGCTCTGTAGCAGCCAAACTCCATAAACTCATGGAGGTTCTGCTGCCAGAACTGTGGATATCAGAGACTGATGATCTGAGCCATTAGCTATCAACTTAGAGTCACGGAGGATATTTCATACAAAATGAAAGTGAATTTTTCCTTGCGGAAACATTGTGCTTAATAGTTCAAAGCAGGCACACTGTTTAGAGTCTCCAATTATCAACAATGGGCCAAATCCATTCATAATATAACTTCACTGACAGCAATCTAGTTGGATCGGGGTGAATGTGGCTCAATATACCTTGCCATTTCATTCTAAGGGTAGCAGTGTTAAGAGCTTATTGTACATAGACTGCGACCTTTTTCTGGAAATTTTTTTTTTTTAAATAAAAAACTTACAGCCATTTAAAAAAATGTTTTTCTCAACTGCTGTCTAGAAGACGAATGTTAATATTATTCTGATTCTGAAATGCTAATAATTTCTGGACAGCTGACATGAGTGGCTGATATATCAACATATGGAAATAGCCAGTGACAGGAAGGACAGTTTTGTGGTTAAGATGCAGCAGTCAGACTTGGAAGAACTGGATACAAATCCTGTGTGACCTTGGGAGAGTCACAATCTCTAAATGTCACCATGAGGACGATGATGCTACCCTACTTCATGGTTGTTTTGGGAAGATGCATGTATTAATGTCTGTGTGCTGCCCACACACTAAGTTACAGGGTCAGTATAAGAGGCCTGGACAGAGATTCAGCCTATTGATGACAAATAATCACAACAAACCATAACAGCTTGCACTTTTATCGTGTCTTTCATTATAGGATCTAAAAGCTTCAATAATAATTAATTCTCACAATACCCCCAAGATTATTAAACACAAACTACATACCAGTTAAGCAAGGCCGGGACAGGTTGCGACTTGACTAAGGCAATCAATCAGGGGCAGAATCAGGAGCAAAGCCCAGAAGACCCTTGCCTAGACACTAGATAATCTCTCTTTAAGGACCAGCTCTGTTGTCAGTTACACCACAGTTTGGCCCCAGGAGCCTAGTTAAGACAAGTGCTCTGACTTCATGTAAAGCCACATCCTATGCAGTAAAGCTGTACAGCATAACATTATCTAATTTAGATTTTATTATGTCTTAATTTTAAAGGTTTGCTCTATTGTTTTATGGAGATTCCAAATTAATCCATACTTTAGTAACTATGCATAATTATTTTAATCTATCACCTAATATAGCTTAGTGCACCAGAGAAAAGGAAAGGTAATTAATTCTTTTCTTATATCAACTGGTCATTGAAGATACATAGGAAATCTATACCAGAATGAAGTCACAGGATTTTTTTTTTAAAAATACAAATATTTCATGGGAGTATGAGGTGACTTGGCAAAAAATTAGAGAAGAAAAGAATTTATTAAAATGTAACTAGATTTCTGAGGAAAATTCAGTATTTTAAAGAGCATATAAAAAAATCGAGAGTTGCTAAAGTCTCTTTAGACTCAAGTGACAGTAAGTCAGCATATTAATAACTACCTCCAAATTGCTGATCCTTGCCTTTCACTTTCAATCTTTTTGACCCTTACCATCTCTCAACAAAATGATACTGAGTTGAAAATGATACTGAGAGATTCTCATTCTCAATTGCGAAAGCAAAGGGGCAGAGGTTGCTTTCCTCTATGATAAGGCATGGTAATTGTCCTCTGCTGGGAAGGTTAAACAAGTAATAGACGTTGAAGCCTAAGGTTTGAACAGCCTCATTATCTTCATCAAGGGCACCAAAAATTACTTACATAAACTTGCCATATTGTCCCATCTTAAGTATTATTGAGGCAAAGTAAATATTTAAAACTTCTCTTTAGGAGTGTTATGACTGCTAGCATCTTCAGGAGATGAACAATACGCTATGCTACAGGAACTATGCTCTAGCATTTACAATTGCATAATTTAAAAAAATGCAGCAATATTTATTATTATATGACAAAATGTCACAATTAATTATATTAACACTGACATGATTTTCAAATAGAGACAGATTTTAAAATAAACATTCTACGTCCCAATGCTCTTGTAGTCTAACTCCCTGATCCTACAAACAAGTACACATATGCTTAATTTTAAGTACACGATTAGTCCACTGAGATAAATGTGACCATTCACACGCTTAACTTTAAGCATGTATCTAAGTGTGCATGGGATCAGGGCCTATATTAGACATAGAACATGAGAACTTGGTGATAAAGGTAAAGGGTGGGCAAAGGAAAATAAGATAGTAAAATAAATAATAATGCAAATCATATTCTACAGCATGCATATCTAATAAGCGATAATATTTTAAAGAGAGACAAATGGCACAGGAGAGGAGGAGTACATAGCACAAGAGAAATCTGGGTGAAAAAAATGGGCTTTTAACAGAGACTTGGAGAAGGAGACAGGGACGCTTGGACCACAAGAAAAGTGATGTTGTTCCATGCATAGGGAGCAGAACAGAAAAAACCTGGAGACAAGAGTGAGACAAGAAGTGAAAGGGAATGAACAAGGTGGCCCAGCCATAGGAGCGAGCTTAGAAATAGGCCATGGAGGGGTGAGAGGCAAAAGAAAAGGAATCGAGTGTCAAGGCTGATGTTATTTGCAGAGTGGAGAAAACAACAGGAAATAAAGTCAGCATAGCTGCAGGAATCCAATTATAAGGTAACGTATGGAAATATGCAACTTATTTTTGCACATTGCAAACATATTAATTCCTTAGTTAAATTATTGATGTCCTCCAAGGTAAAAAAGAACCCACTTCCAAATGCAGATCAAAGCATGGTGAATAAAGCTAGATCAAGACCTTTTAAACTGATACTCGGAACAATGGGTAGCAAGTAAAAGATTATGTCATCCCATTCTTCTTTTAGTCTAACAATTTAGGATGTGGACTCTGCTCCCTTTCTGTGCTTTAGGCACCTTTATGTCTACACATCATGGAAAGAGAACTGGTCAGGAAGGGTTCTATAGTGGAAAGACAAAGACTGTCTGGGAATCCGTAATGGGGGAAAGAAGTCGCAGAAGGGTAGAGAAGTGTCCCTCCAAGTCAGGGCTGCCCAGAGGATTCAGGGAGCCTGGGGTCTTCGGTGGCGGGGGCCCCCCGCCACCGAATTGCCACTGAAGATCTGGCACTTTGGCGGCGGGTCCCAGGGTGGAAGGACCCCCCCCGCTGTGAGTCTTCGGGGCACTTCAGCGGTGGGTCCTGGAGTGGAAGGACCCCCCGCCGCCAAATTGCCGCCAAAGACCCAGAGCGAGTGAAGGACCCTGCTCCAGGGTGGGGGCCTGGGGCAAATTGCATAGGGCGGCCCTGCTCCAAGTATAATTTTTAGATGGTATTATTTAGACCACCCAAGAAATTATATGTGGATGAACACTTCCATACCCTTTTACAAATTCCTTCCCCCTTTACAGACTCCCAGAGAGTTTTTGTTTATCCAGTTTAAATAATGTTTAAATAGCACCCTTAAAGGCCAAATCTTCAGCTAACTTAAAACTGTTCCTGAAATTTGTACATACCAATGCTGAACATGTTGATACTAAGCTGGCATACATGGACTCAGTAGCCTTACAGTTAGCTGTGGGACAAGGTGAATGAAGTAACGGGGGCACGCAAAAGGCACTCTTACTATTTTGGGAATGCAAAATGAAAGGCCACTTCTGAAAAATTGGCCCCAGTAAACTCCATTTGTATCTAGAAATCAGATTTTGTCCAAGTGGTTTGATTTAAGTGGAGTCTGCTGGAATTCACACAATCGTAGTAGATAACTCATTTTCATTCAATGCTTTATATTTTCAAAAGCCACTGTCAGTGCATGTCATACCACAAATGCATGACTTTTTCTTTAATTTTATTTGAATTATCATCCAAAACATGAATTGATTTATTTGATCTCCCAAAGCCTTGTTTTCATCACTTCAGTCACAGGAAACAATATGATTTGTGCTACATGCTGACTTATATATATGCAACTTTCGAGCAGAACAGCATGAGCCGCTAAAATAAATTAAACAATAAACCAGTAATTGCTTGTTAGGGCACTTTAATTGACTCATAAGTACCATATGTGAAGCAGGAAGGCTGCAGGAACCCAATTATAGGTTAGCTTATGGAAATTAGCAAGTCATTTTGTCACGTTGCAAACATACTCCCTAGTTAAGTTATTGGTGTCCATTAAAGGAAAAGGAATTTCAAATTCAAACACATCTTAGATGCCTTTGATAAACACAATGGATCAAATTTATCCCTGGTGTAACTCCAGTGAGGTTGATTAATAAAAATATTTGTCTTCAATGGTGCTAAATTAGGATGCATTTGGCCCATGTGTGCTTTCCATTAGGCCAGAGATACATTTTTCCCATAATCCTCAGTTCTCTCATTAAACTTCTAAATAAAATGTTCACATGAAGAAATTTCTGCTATGTCAACACTCCACATTTTATGAGTGGGACCAAAGGGCAGTTGTGGTCCATTTGCAGCCTCATGACTTGAGGAAATATAAACAAAATATAAATTTCACCCAACAGTAATTTATGATTCTGTACTACGTAGCAGTTATAAATGGATATGAACAAACACTGCTAATATTAAGACACTGCCAAACAAAGTGTGACAAATTATCACCTTGATTCCCATGATTCAGCTAAGTCACTGTCTAACAGGCCCTGTTTGAACTACCGTGCAGGAGTCAAGTAAATCCCTTCATAGGAATTACAGATCAACCTGATTTCTTTCAGACTCACTAGCAGATCTCATATATTTGAATATTGTCTCTCACCAAAGCATAAATTATACCAACACTCCCATCTCACATATTTTTAAAGTAAATACCACAGAAAAGACAGGCTGCTTAATATTTGAACTTCTACTTAAAACTAAATTTAGATGCTGTTTAGATGCTCCCAATTTACATTCTGAAGTAAAGCTCAAAGCAGGCCAGATGCTTTTAAATTATTATTGAATGAAGCGCTAGGGCTAGAAGAGAAATTAAGCATTTCCTTTTGAACTCTGGCTAGTCATTCTCATCACTGCCACTAAACAGGACTGAATTGAAAACAGGGATGAGTTTGACATTCTGGAGCAAGTTCTATACTCTCATAATTTAATGTACCTCTATCGACTTCAATATAAAACAGCGACTGGCACAGAAAAGGTAAACCAGGCACTCCCATATTTCTTCTCTTATAACATTAGAACAAGATGATGGTCAAATAAGCTAACAGGAAAGGCAGTTAAAATTGATTTTAAAAAGTACTTTTTTTATAAAAGGAACTCACTGCTATAAGATATCAGTGGCCAAGAACATAGTAAGACTCCAAAAGGATCGTACATTTACATGAAGAATAAGAGTATCCACATTACAGTTACATTAGACAGACTATTAGCCCTTTGCTTCAGGGCATATGCGAATCACTAACTAAAGAAAGTTAGGAAGAAATTTGATTTATCATCAAATCATACTAGTTTGATTTAGTATGTTCCTGTGTTTTATTTACACATACAACTAAAATGTGTGCCATACTCTAAACTTGTGGCATCTGGAAACTATATTCTTTAAATCACAATTATCTCTAGTTAAATGTGAGCTTCAGAAATTCCTTCAATAAACTTTTATATGGTAGAATCAAGGGCTTTATGTATTTAACATACAGAGATGCCGAACAAATCTTTAGAGGAACACCACTGTTGTATATGGCTACTGCAAAAGCATATATTTTTCATACTTTATATGTTGGGCTCAATCCGAGGCTCAAAAGCAGACTGCACACTGAAGCTCCATTATGTTAGAGTTACACAAGCCAAGGCTTGCAGGATTAGGCCCACTGGCCCCAATTCAGGAAAACAGCAATTGGAAATATAAAAGCAATATACGACCAATAGACGAGAAGTCTATCAATATAAATCAGAAGTTATGAAGTGTAGAAAATTGATTAGGAAACCTAAAGAAAATAGAGAAAAATCCATGGCTGGCAGGGCTAAGAACAACAAGGAGATTGTAAAATGTTTTAAGAACAAAAGAAATCATAGCAATAATATAGACCCTTACTAGATGGAGATTGCAAAACTGTTAATGATGCAGGGGGAAAAGCAAAAGTGTTCAATAAGTATTTCTGTTCTGTGTTTGAAAAGAAGGATGATGTACTTACATCACATAAGGATGAAGAAGTACTTTTCAATCCGCTAGAAGCTAAGGAGAATGTTAAACATAATCTACTAGGGATAAACTTTGTAAAGTGTCCAAACCTGAATAACTCATACCCAAGAGTCCTAACAGAATTGTCCAGGGAGATCTCTGGCCCACTGGTATCAATTTTTAATAAATCTTGGAATAGTGAGGAAATTCCAGAAGGCTGTAAGAGTGGTAATATATTCATAAAGGGCAAGTGGGATGACATGGATATAAACCAGTCAGCCTGAGATCAATCCCAGGCAAAATAATGGAAAACCTGATATGAGACTCAATTGATAAAGAATTAAAGGATAGGAATAGAAATGATGCCAGCCAACATAGTTTTATTGAAAAATAGGTCTTGTCAAATAAACCTTATTTCATTCTTTGATGAAATTAAAAGTTTGGTTGATAGAGGTAATTGCATAGATGTTATATTCCTAAACTCCTGTAAGGCTTTTGACTTAATACCAAATAACATTCTGATTACAAAATTAGCACTATATCAAGAAAGCAGATATTAAATAGATTAAGAAATGGCTAAGTGACAGATCTCAAAACATAGTTGTCAATAGGGGATCATCATTCAGTGGGGCTGTTTATAATGGAGTTCCACAGGGACTGATACTAGGCCCTATGCGATTCAACATTTTCATCAATCACTGCTCATAAAATGTGCAGGTAACACAAAGATTAGTAGTAGTAAATTTCAGTGAGGTCAGGGAAGTCATACAGAGAGATCTGGACAGCTTGGTAACTTTGGCCTGTTGAAATGAAATGTGTTTTAATTCAGCCAAATGCTGAGCTGTTTGTCTAGGAACAAGGAATGCAGGCCATATCTGCAGAATGGGGGACTGTATCCTGGAAAGCAGTGACTGTGAAAAGGAATTAGAGATCATAATTGACAAGCAACTCAGAGAGATGCTGTGGCAATAAGGCTAATGCGATAAACAGGAGAGCAGTCAGTAGCAGTATGAGGGTGATTTAACCTCTGCATACGGCATCTGTGAGACCAATATTGGAATACTTCATACAGTTCTGGTGTCTGCAGTTTTAAAAGGATGTTGAAAAATAGGAGAGAGTGCAGAAAAGACTCACAGATATATGATTCAAAGGCTGGAAAAAATGTCTTACAGTGAGACACTTAAAGAGCTCAGCCTGTTAAATTTATCAAAAGGCAGATTGAGAGGTGACTTGATTACAGTGGGCAAATACTTTCATGGAGAAAATACTGGGTACTAAAGAGCTCTTTAATATAGGGGAGAAAGGCTTAACAAGAACCAATGGCTGGCAGCTGAAGCCAGATGAATTCAAATTAGAAATAAGACCAAAAAAAAAAAAGCGAAGGTGATTAACCATTGGAACAAGCTACCAAGGAAAGTGGTAGATTCTCCATCTCTTGATGTCTTTCGTTCAAGACAGGATGCCTTTCTGGAAGATGTGCTTTAGCCAAAACACAAATGATGCTTTAGTCAAACACAAGTTATTGGGCTCAACACAGGGATAACTGGGGGAATTTTAATGATCTGTGAGATAGAAATCAGATTAGATGATCTAATATCCCTTCTGCCTTAATCTCTGTGAATCTGTGAAAAATTAGAGCCAGCGCATAATGAGAATTGAACTATTTTTAACATGACTGCTTAGTTTATTATTGTTCAGAAAAATCTATATTCCATGTTAGATAATTATTCTCATTATCTCTCAATGTAGCAGTAACTAGGTAACAAATGAGCTGTGAAAACAGAATTTAGAGATAATTTGGCTTTTTTAAAAATTGAAAATAACTTTAAAGTTCCACAATATTGACCGTTTCTAAGAATAGATTAATAAATCATCATGATGATCTCATTTATTTTCCATACTGAACTGCTTCCTTTTCTAGGTGTATTTTCTCCAGATTACCCAGATGGTAACATTTATTCTACTCCATTAGTTTAATGTGGGGTACACAGTATTCTCAGGGTGCCATGAAACCTGCAGTCATGGAAGGCTTATTTATAAACCACCAGTATAGGAAGGCAAGATGTTTAAGGTCCCAATCTGGCAAAGATTTACAGATGTGCTTAATTTTACTACTGTGATTAGTCCCCCTGAACTCGATAGAACCACTCATGATAGTAAAGTTAAGCACATGTGTAAGTGTCTGCAGAATCATGACATACAGTAGGACATTACAATACAATGATTAAAAGATAGAAGAAAAGGAACAAATAGTGTTGGGATGGAGATTAGTGATGGAAGGCTACTTAGAAATACTGAATCAGGTTTTAAACTGATTCTGATATCACCAGTGTGTCCTACCCATTTTTAGATGTCACTGGCATCAGTTGACTGTGAAGGAATAAAGGGTGATTTTTTGATGCACAGGTAGAATGGCTGTCCCAGGTGCAGAGGACAACCTAAGAAATGCACACTTATCACATGCTTAGACTCTTCATACTTTTAAGATACTGGAGGCTACAGCCACAAAAGGATTTAGATACCTAACTGCCACTTTAGGCATCTAAGTCCAACATTCGGGTCCTAAAAAACCTGCTCAGCTGCTCTCTAACCCTGTAGGCACCTAAAGGTCCCATAGCACCTAAATTTCAGCTAGTAATGCCCCATGGTGCCTAAATTTCTGCCATGGGGCATGCACACAACTGCCTACATCCCAACATCCAGATGTCCAGTTCACACCTGAGCCCTAGTGGGACCCTCAAACTATCTTGCCTTCAGGGCCCGATCCAGTAGTTCTGCTCACCAGATTGGGCCTCACACAAAATGTCGCAGAAGGTGGTGGCAGCTGTAGTCCTCTCCCACTTATAACGTTTAAAATGCTTAACATGGTTAAAGCACTCACGCAGGTGCTAGGAGACCTGGGTTCAAGTCCTTCCTCTGCCTGATGTGGACCAAGAACTTGAACCCAGCTCTCTCCCCTTTCAGGTGAGTTTCCTGAGCTATTCTGGGATGGGTTGCTCTCAATCTCACCCGTTAGGGAGAGAAATACATTGTGTATAAATAATGTAATAGACATTCAAGTGGAGATATAAATTTGGGTAAGTGCCTGAGCCACTGGGGTTTGGAGTCATTTTCACTCTCTCTCTGGCTCAATGACCGTATTTTATACAAAGTGGAACAGCTCCAACAGGAGAGATTGAGACACCCACCACAGAATACTCTTCTGGGTTACACAGTCTGTGGATGCTGTCTCGTTCCCTCACCCCACTTTTATTCTAGCTTTATGGTAGGTTTTGAATTTTGTATTTATTTTCAATGTATATTAAAAGGAAAAATCAATGAAAATATGTAAGATGCTTAATGCTAGAAATCCTAGTGCAGTCTTCTCAGAAAATGAATCAAAACACAAAAGTGGGTTTCTTTTTTCCTCTTTCTGTGATCTACATTTGGCTAAGAACACTAGAGTTCAAATAACTAGTAGAACCAACCAGCACATTAAATACCTATTTAGGGCAGATTATTTATTACAATCCTTGAACATAAACAAAGACAGGCTGTCTCACACACACACACACACACACACACAGATTGCATATGAGATGAAGAGGATTAAATACATCAAGTAACATGAGAGGCAGAAAATAAAAAACTACTCAGAGTCAAATTGGAAAATCAATTCGCACAATACTTTTGAAGAGATTGATCCTGGTCTGACTGAGGACAGAGGGAGTTTTGCCACTGACTTAGGTGAGTAAAGAGACTGACCTAAAAATATTACAGACCTAACCCAGTTTCCATTAAAGTCAGTGGGAAGAGTCCCATTAATTTCCATGTTAATTGAATTGGAGGTCGATGAATGGCACCTGTCTCATAAATAGACCAATTAAACAACTTGAGGAGGGATGTTTGGCAGCAGGTGAGAAGTGCACATCACATGAAAGGAAGGGTTGGGGGGTTGCAACCCCACCATTGCATTTACACTAACCTGGAGCCTCTGTGCGCTGGTCTGGTTTCCTGTCAGGACAGACTGCTTATACCCTAAAGGGCCTTTACAACTGTTTGGTATAGTCAGGGTACAGGGAAGTTTTGTCCACAGCCCCCTACACTGGCCACAGGAGGGAGAGAGAGACAGCATATGAACTGTTACACTAGCTCTACAAGCTCCTGAGGATTCTCTTGTACTAAGAAGGTCCTTGTGCTTTTTACTATGCTGGTTCTAACACAGTTAAGGACCAGAACACTTATATCAATCACTTCTACAGCTACTTGAAATATTCACAACAAATCCCAAACCACATGAATTTTTTATTATACAGCCTGAACATAGAGTCCTATAAAAGAGTTGCTAAGGTCAAAACTCTTGAGTGAACCACAGGCTAATTTCTGGCTTTGCCTCAAAATGATCTATTATAATAAAGTTATAAGGCCTGATACAAGGCCTGATACAAATCTGAGTGGTACTGCAACCCCATACACCATGTCACAATGCCACTCACTCAAATTTGGCACAGCCATTCCTTTCACACTGGAGGGGCAGCCAGGCTAAATCTGCGTGGCATGAGGGACAGAGCACTGAAGTGCTGCCTAAGGCGGCAGATGGTGTTGAGCAGCCTCCGAGGAGGAGGAAAATAGGGGAAAGGAATTGTGAGAGTGATCAAAGGAAAAGATAATCTCATAGGGAGGGAGGTATAAAAGTGAAAGGAGAGAGGAGGAGAATAGTCTACAATACTCAGACAGCATGAGCCTAGGGAGCTGTGGGGTTACAATGTTAGAAAGGGCAGGATGAGGATGAAACACAAGGAAACGAGGAAAAAATATGTATCCTGAAGCCACGTTTAAAAATTAAGTGAATATGATGATGTCAAGAGGTTCCGTAGGATTGATCCTTGGAGATCCTTCAGATGCAGTAAAGGGCAATACACAGTGAAAGGCCTTGACTTGCTCCCTGTGTCCTTGGTTGTTGCTGGTTGTTTTGTGCAAGAAGCTCTGAGAATGAGTACTTAGGGTCTGGGCAGATCCCCCTGGATCTGGAGAAAGCAGTGAAAGGCCCTGATTTCCCCCTGCACGTTTGGCTGTAGTTGAATGTTCTCTTCAGGTAGAAATCTGAAATAATTCCCACTGAAGCCAACAGAATTACATCAGCATATAAATCAGAAAACGAGGCCCCAAATGTTTACCCTATGACACCAGCGCTTCCTAACTGTCTTCACTTCAATATGAGACAGAGTGGCAGACTCCAAAATGAGCACATCTGGATTGACTGAGTACTTAAGTGGGTATAATAGATGCCTTTGAACTTGATGGGCAGTAAATAGCACACTTGAGCCTTTGTAAAGGTCACTGAATACCAGCAAGTTTCCTTTCACTGTTATTAATCATAGCCTGTGCTCCCAAAAATATGCTGGGTGCCTCACAAAAACAAGTAAAGATACAGTCCCTATGCTGAAGAGTTTATAATTTAAATCTGACAGGACACAATATACAAGAGAGCAGGACAGTCAAAAAAGGGCACAGGGAAACAGAAAGGAAGGACAACAGTGACAATACTATGATCACATAGTTCCTCTCACATCTTGATGCTTCTGTTGGAGAGGGACTGGATGGACTGCATTGAGGAGTGAACACCCTTTTTATGGTGCAGAACCAAACTATATGGAGCATGGCTGCCTGGCAGCATTCACTTGGGACATGTGCCAAGTGAACAGGGGAGAGAGACACAGATAGTCCCTTGCTGCATGGATCTTCTCATTATTGAAAGAGCATGCATCCAGCCTGCACAGCAGTGTAATGCTTTGGGGTTCAACCCAGACCAGTAAGGGGTTGTGTCACTGCCTGCCCTGTAGCTCTGGATGTCTCTGTGCTGTGTAGCCGTGGTTCAGAGCCCTGACACCAGCAACATGCTCACAGCACAATAGTCTCACACTGGCTTCCACCAGCCTGGGTTACTCATTGCAGGATGACCCTAACATACTCCCAGTCCCAAATTTCCCCCGAACTGTCTGTCCTGTAGTGTCTAGCCCTCTCCCTGAACACTTACAGAAATTAAGTTAGCTGCTCCCTTAAAGAGAAAGTAGCCAGCAAAGCACTGAATTGGTTTATTGTAAAAGTAAAACAAGTTTATTAAACAAAAAGTCATAGGTTTAAATTATACCAAGTATAAGGAATATAGAAAGGGTTACAAGCAAACAAAAGTAAAAATACTCTTCTAAGAATAAAACCTGTTTTAACAAACCAGAGCCTCTAGTTGAAAGAAGTGTTTCTCACCAAGTCTCTTTTCCTGCACGGCTAACCAGACTCTCTGGCTAGGACCCTTCACAGAGCTTAAAGTGTTCGATTATTTTGTCTCCTCAGGTGAAGAATACCAAAATGGCTTTTTTCCCCCTCCTTATATCTTCTCAAAGTTCACTGACCTTCCTTCAAGAGGCAGGAAGGCTTCCTGGAGATGCAATCTCCATGCCCCCTTATGACTTACCTGGTCACCTTTCCCCACTTGCTCTCCTGATGCTTTTGTTTACCTTGCATGTAAATGTGTGTTTCTTTGTCTTTGGTCACACTTTGCTTCATTTACACTCTAGACACATTCAAGCAGGTGGAACCGCATTCCCTTCTCTGGAACAGACAAGACTTAGGCATTGCTTGCCAAACACATGTTAAGAACACACTTCCACTTCATATCTGTAAAGTCATTTGTGGTTTACCATACATACATCACACACAAATATTAATTATCAGTGAGTTATGAGTTTTCCAGTGATGTATTACATGCCATCTTTTGGGCATCTATCATGAGAACAGTTTGCCAACTGGCATTGGGAATTCTTAGGGTCTTACAGGTACTTCTAATCATTAGACTGAAGTCTCAGTGGAGTTGGTACATGGTTACTTGTGGAGGTGGATTCATTCCATTTTCTCCCAGTCTTCACATTTACTTGTCATCTGGCCCAGATACCTGGTACTGAGGGATGGGATAGGGAATTGGTCTGAAATTGATTAAACTCATCCTGTGCTACTGGGGCGAATTCTGCTCCAAGTGCCATTGTTTCTGCCAGTTGAGTAGAAAAGGAGTTACTCTGGATTTGTAATGCTGTAATTGAGAGCAGAATTTGTCCCATTAGGGCTTTTTTTTTTTTTTTTTTTTGGTAAACTAGTCAAGTTTCTCCCAAATTCTGACAACTCTTTATAGCACTGGGGCTTGTCATCTTTACCTTTGCATAATAAAGAATGTTTAAATGCTTTGCCATCTGAAATTTCCCATCTAAAACTTATAAACAACTAAATCTGTTCAGACTGACTGCCTGTAATAAAAATGCACATTCAAATAATCTATAACACCTAAATTAAATACCTTTCTCAGTCATTCCAGAATACTGTCCACCTAATGTGAGCTGAAACAGAGATATTGTTACTTGAGACTGGAAGGTCATTTTGTACTTTGAAACAGATTAAAAAAAGCGAGAGAGAGATTGTGAAAAGGTTCTCAGGCAGAACTTGAGAAATCAAAAGTGTTGTGCCTTTCAGCAGACTTGCCCAATGGGAAACTTAACTACACAGCTTTGAATTCCATTAAGAACAAAGTCTGACTGTGATGTGCAGGCGATCCAAAAATAAAATAAAATAAATGTTTTACACATTTTCTTGAACATTCTTAGGTATTGTGGGGGAAAATGTTTTACAGAAACTGTTCCTCAGGGCACAATAGCTTTGTTAAGTACAAAAAATCACCAAAAAGAATAGACTAACAATAAAGATGCTGAAGGATGAATTTCTAAATATTTTGTTTTAAACTCTGATCCCCACTAAGAATTGGAACCAGTATTTTTCCTGGATCATGTAAAGTATTCACTGTTAATCCAACAGAGGAGTTGAAATAGGTTTCTCTTCTAGACAGAGATGAGCACACAACTATTTTTATTGTTCTTACTATTATGTTTATTGCTAAGGTCATCACTAACAGCACATTCATTTTTACTGTTATTAGAAGGCTGCACTATCTAAATGGACTATTTTCTTGTCCTTTTAGTTGAGTTAAGATGGGGATGAGGGAGTGGAGAAAAGACTATGAAAAAATGTAAAGGGTAGTATACCTTCTGTAATGTGTTACTGGTCTTCCCACTTCCTATGCTTTGTCTTACCAATAAGAAACAACATCTCAATTAGTAACTGTAATTCAAGCGATCTCTATACCATATTATTATAGTGAATGGAGATTATGGGGATGATTGGCAAAACTTCTATCAATTGCAATAGGAAGAAGAACAGGCCCTGATAGACGTTCCTTTAGTGTACATTTATAAGGAGCCTGATCCTGCAGCCCTTAAATATACCAAACCCCAATTGATTTCAATGGTAATTATGAATGCATAAGAGCAACAGTATGAGGCCATAAAAGTTTTCCATTAATGATTGCTTTCCTAATGATTTTAACCAGATCATCATTATTATTTTCATCTATAGGAACTTCACAGTGATAAATGGATGCACAGCTTGCTGGTTTATGTAAAAATTAAAAAAGTAGCAAAAAATAAATTAGTCAACAAAAAAGGTTCCATCAGAAGTTGCCTTATCGTACACATTGCCGGAAGATCATTAATACTTTTAGGTCTCCTCTGTGTGTTCTACTCTATCTATCCCTAGGGTACGACTGACTGTGATACCACTATATGTTTTCTTATATTACAGTCCTTCCAGTGCAAATCTTTAATCTTGACAATAATGAATTGTCAGTCTGATTGTCATCTTATTCCCTTTTCACCTTTCATCTTTGCTAAAAACTCACAACAGTTTTTGCCATGAAATTGCTATGTGCATGCTTCCTACTTGATGCTAAATGTTTTCACCAGTTGTCTCTTACAGCACTACTGAGGCATTTCAGACTTGTAATGGGGAGAACATGAAGTAGGGGGAATATGTGTGGGTGTCTTTGGGGAGTAAAGTGGAATAAAATAAATCTTACAAAAATGATTTTTTTGGTTCATGTTGTGACTTTTTTTTAAAATAAAGAAAAAGTTTCTGTATTCTGAAATGTATCTAATGTCTGAAAAATATGACTTGTCAAAAATATAGAAAAAGGCACCAGAACAGGTCAACAGCAAGAGAAGCACTAACAGGCAATGGCAGCTCAGGCACAGGCTCCCATTAATGTTGTCGGTGACATAGCAGTCAACCCCAATGTCCATTTCTGTACCCTCCCACATGCCTTCACTGGCATTGGCCCAATTCTTCAAGGTGTTGAGTGCTTGAAAGGTGCTGAGCATCCTCAACTTCTGCTCACTTTAAAGGGGATTTGTGATGGGGCCTACAATCCCCACACAAAACAGGAAGGGGCTAAGAACCCTCCCTGCCCGCAGACAGAAAAACCAACCCCAACCCAGCTCAGTTGTGAGAAATGTCAGTGGTGGAGAAACACACTCACCCCCCAGCTGCTTCAGAGAAAGTAAAAGAGGGAGAAATAGGAAGAGGGGGGTCAGATGAGCTTGGGACATCAAGAGAACAGCAGCCACTCTTTGTCAGACTGCCAGAGGAGCTAGCACCAGGCTGCCTTTAACAGACTGGGAATCGTCGGGAGCACATCTACACTGCATCTTGGAGCAAGCCTCCCCAGCCAGGTCCACGGACGTGCATTAGCGGGGCTCATGTTAGTGCTCTAAGAACAGCAGTGTAGACTTTGTGGCTCAGGAGGGAGCTTGAGCTCTCAAGCCCAACACCCTCCCCACCCCGAACCTGGCTACAGAGCCCCAAACTCCAGCCAAAACCAAAACATCTACACGGCTATTTTTAGAGAGCTAGCACAAGCCCCACTACCACAAGGATCATTCCCAGACGCAATGCAGACATGCTCCTGGCGTTCAGGGGAGGGAGCTGAAAACAGAAACCCAGGATTTTTTGACTAGTTTTTATTTCTGGACTCTGACTTCTATTGATTTGATTTGATTTAAGCAACCACTGCCCAGATACAGGACTGACCCAGGCTTCTCAAACTAGGACATTGCACAAGGCGGTATCCATCCTCGCTGACAAGCTTAGAGATCGGAGTACCTTTGAGAAGTGTTCAGCACCACCTTGCAGAATCAGAACCTGAGATCAGGACTAAAGAAGAGAAGCAGCCATACCAGCCAAATAGAGATCATCTTAACTGACGTACACCCAATGCAACCAGAGGGAAGTCAGTCCAGAGTAGGATGTGGCCCTATTAGCACTGCCAGCAATTCTTGTTAATGTCAGCGGGAAAAAAAAAGATGCATGAAGCTGGAGGGAAGGGAACAAAGATTAACACCAATTATGCCGATACTGCCATTATGCTTAAAATCAAGCAAACATAAAAAGGGAGCATCCAAAACTTCCTACAGTGATAATTATCTGTTCCATTTTAAGATAAGTTATTTAGGAAATAAAATTCAACAAGAAAACAATTCAATACTTTGAAAACCCATTAAAATTCTCCTCTCATATCACTTTTCTAAGAGAGTACTGATGTTTGAAAAAAATTAAGTGTATATTTCAGACACACAGTAAATAGCAGTTGATTTAATTTTACTATTTCATCAGAAGACAGAGAGAAAGACAGAAAGACAGAAACTTAGAAAGCTCTAACTCTTGATGCTACTCTAATGGAAGTATAAACATCCGTAGCATCCCATTATTTCACAACTCAAGAATTGTTGTATTTGTAAACTTTCTGAACGTGAAGTCTATCAAATTAAGATCTGTAAAGGTATTCAGAATTGATGGACACACTAAATTTTATTTCTTTGTTTGCTTTTCTAGATCCTTTTCCCTTCATTGCCTGAAACCTTTGTTTCAGTTTCTCTTTAAACCTTTTTCTCATTCTATTCTCAGACTCACAATCTAGGGTTTACATCTTATCTGTTAATTAATTTCCTTCAAAATGAAAACATACCATAAATATTATGAAGAAGAAACCTTGCTCACGTGTATGGTTGTCAATGTTGAGCAATGCAGCTCTTGATCAAAGTGTGACCCTAAAAGCCCCTTATGCTGACTGTGCACACACAATAAAACATTGTCAGAATATCTAGCCAAACAGTGACTTGTAAAGAATCTCATAAAAACTGGCAACACACTGGTCATAAATATAATTGTGTGGCATATATACAGATTGTGTATGTAGAGTTACGTGAGGCTGGAAATATTTTCTTAAAATATGTTTTGGAGACATTTGATCCACAAGTTTGCCCTAGAACAAAAAATGTTATTTTGCCTATTTGCCTGTGTCTCCAATGCAAACTGAGCAAGGTGAGGCTGAAGACAAAGGAAGTATATGTACATCTAATGTAAACAAAGTGATGAAGCCAACCAGAGAAGCAAATTGGCCAGAGGAGGAGGGAGACATAATGGCACCTGCACAAGCAGCAGTGGAGAAAAACTTTATCTGGGATACACTTCAAAGGTTCATGGCACTATAAAAAGAAGGGGAGCAAACCCATCAGTTATCTATCACTTAGGGAACAGCATCCTCTGAGCCTGTGAATGGTGGATCCTCTTGGCAGGAGCTGCTGATAGCTTGCTGTAAGTGAGAAATTATTTTAGGTAAAGATATAGCTTGCTAGAATTAAGTTTTAGGCACCAGAAAGTTTTAGGCACTATGTCATTGTTTTGTTTGTAATTCTTCTATATCTCTTATTTTTGCCTGGTATAACTATGTTCTTCATTAAGAAACTTATTCTTGTTTTTTTACAAAACCATTGTAGTGCTTTTATATCTAAGTAAGTGTGAGTCCTCAGTTAAACAAACGGACTGGTGTGTGCTGTGCTCTTTGGAGGCACAACAATTAGGTTTGCTGAGCATCCAGGGATTTGGCACTGCAGAAAGACGTCTCTGGGGAACTCAGGGTTCCCTGATTATTACATGCAAAGCAAGGTTAAGATTGGCAGAGTCTTGAGGAGTTTGATGGCAAGGCAGACAGACTGCAGAGTCAGGGAGCTGGCACACGGTTCAGCAGCAGCAAAGCTTGCACGTGCTGAGACAGAATGGCTTACGGTTCTGGGTTCCCAGAGGAGAGTGTCAGACCTAGTCTGAGAGGTATGGATTTTAGCTTGTGTTTAAAATAAAGCTTCATGTTGGGGTTATAATTTTAGGGGGTGGGTACAGTGAGGTTTCAGCAACAGCACACTTGTTTAAACAACATGTTGTGTGAAATCCTGGCTCCATTTGGCATTGACCAGGATTTCATCCATTATTTTTACTGCATTAATGTTACCCAGAGTAATGCAGTGCTTATGTCAGCATAGTTATAACCACTAAGAGTTCACTCCTCTCCAATGAGACAAGCCAGGAACTGGTGAGGAGAGGGTCACATTCTTAGCCGATAGCCCAGGGGTCAGCAACCTTTCAGAAGTGGTGTGCCGAGTTTTCATTTATTCACTCTAATTTAAGGTTTCGTGTGCCTGTAATACATTTTAACATTTTCAGAAGGTCTCTTTCTATAAGGCCTGGTCTACACTAAGGGCGGGGGTCGAACTAGGGTACGCAAGTTCAGCTACGTGAATAGCGTAGCTGAACTTGAAGTACCCTAGTTTGAACTACTTACCCATCCAGACGCCGCGGGATCAAAGTCCGCGGCTCCAAGGTTGACTCCGCCACCGCCGTTTGCAGTGGTGGCGTTCCGGAGTCGACCGGAGCGCGCGGGGATTAGACGCGATAGTTCAAACTCCGAGAAGTCGAACTCACCGCGTCGACCCGCGCGGTAAGTGTAGACATACCCTAAGTGTGTGTGTTTGTATATATATCATAACACTAAACTATTGTTGTATGTAAAGTAAATAAGGTTTTAAAAATGTTCAAGAAGCTTCATTTAAAATTAAATTAAAATACAGAGCCCCCCCAGGCTGGTGGCCAGCAGCAGGGCAGCGTGAGTGCCACTGAAAATCATCTCACGTGCCGTCTTCAGCATGCATGCCATAGGTTGCCTACCCCTGCGATAGCCCATAACTGGGCAACTACATATCAAAGGTCAAAGAAAACCAACTTTTTCACCTAAGCTCTGGCTGGCCAATGACAAAGTGGAATGAAGAAAAAAGGAGACATAAAAAAGCCTGTAATCCAATAAAGTTTGAACTTTTGATTCAAGGAGTGGATTAATTCTGTATCTGGCACCTATAGACCACGAGGGACACAGAAGAAATGCAGGTGGAGATGAACTGCACAAGAGTTCATAATTTCTATCATCTGAATATAAATTACATCTCAGGTTTAAGATGGCAATGAAATGTCAGAGAGAGAGAGGAGAAAATGGCGAAGCACAGAAGTCCCTCATAATGGAAGGAGCAAAAGAAAAAATCCTCCTTCAGAAATTGTAATTGGGAGATTAAATTGTTGGAGTTCATATAGGGTAAGAGTATCCTGGATGCATTGGCCAAGAATCTGTTCTCAGACACACCAGTGTGCATCCAGAGTAACTACTGCTCTCTGGCCCATTGATTTCTTGCTCATATTGTATGATCAGTACTGTTTAAATCTGCACTGAAATCAAGAGGATGAAAGAGAGGGGGATGTAGAATCAGAGACAAGGTGGGATTACTAACCACCCAGAGAATGGCAGTGTTGGTACTGTGCAAGCAGTGAATGTTTTGCTGGGATCAGTGCTCAGAGAGCTAAAAGAAGAGCATTTCTTCAAAAGCTTGCTGAGGAACGGAGTTTGAAATGAGGGAGTGAAGGTCAAGTGAGGTTTTTATTCTATACTTTTATTCTATACTTTTTTTTCAGGCAGAAGCAATTTTGAGTATAAGGCTGGGAAAAATCTGTGTGTGTCATCTAAATATCACACCGCTTGCTCCTTTTTACAGAGCTCAATAAAGGATAATGTGTCCTACAGGTAAAATGTTTTACAAAGGCTTTCTCCAGGCAAAATTTATGACCCATGCTAATTAGATAATTAGTGGGGAAAAGTTAAAACCACAAAGACAGAGGCAGAAAATATGGACCCAGATCATAGCCCTCTACAGACAAATCCACTGGAGACCCAAATATAATCAGAAAAATCCATGACCCTGGGGCTCAAGTTTTTAGAGCATCCTGGGGTCAGTGAGAAGGAGATTTGGCCGTGGCAGAGTGAGTACAGAGTCTACCTAATCTACAGGCATCCCAAGATCTGTGCACAGATCATGTGAATGTTAAAGTAGCCTTGGAAACCCACGGCTGTCCCTTCCTGCCAGCATTTCTCAAGCCTCCCTATCCTTACATGGCAGCATTGCTCCCTGGAGAGACTTGAGATATGTCTACATGACAATCAAAGGTGTGACTGCTGCTTTGATTTAGCTACTTCAAATAACAATAGCAGTGAAGCCACAGTACAAGCCTGCCTGGTGCCCTTTGTATTACTCAAGTGGCTAGCCCCTTCTGACAGGGCTTCACTGCCATTGTTATTCAAACTAGCTAGAACAAAACTAGCTCAGGTATGTCTACATGTACTGAAGTCACAACTCTGATTGCAGTGTAAATATACCCTTGGGCTCACTGCTCAGGCCTGGTCAAAACCCTGTCCTCTCAGAGGGACTTGATCACAGGGAATAGGCATTCATGTAAATTTATCAATTAATATGTTACTTGCACGCAATGTCTGCCTTGTAAGGCTCTCAAAGCATTGTACCAAGATGTGTGCGCCCTGTTTTACAGATGGGTAAATGGAAACAGAGAGACATAAAATGACTTGGACTAAGTTAAACAGTGAGTCAATGACAGCATGTATGACAGAACTCTGGTGTCCTGACTCCTAGCCTGCTGCTCTCATCACTAGACAGTGTTCTTTGCTCAACAGTGGCAGCGTAATCTTAGGAAAATTCCCACAGAAGGATGATGCCATGGATGGTAATTTTCCCCCCAGCTGTTACATCCTTGCCCAACCTCACCAATGTCTATAGAAGAATGACCACATGGAGCTGACACAGAAAAGCAGATGATTGGATGATTACCGGGGACGGGGTAGAGAAGAGTGATGCTGTGTCTGGCAAATCTTGGTCCAAAAGACGAAGTACTTTGCCATTTGTCTTCTTTATCCCCTGTGGGATATATGGGAGGAGATCTTTCAGCCCATGGGGATGAAAATGTAAATTTGTCATTAGGAAGCAGAAGCATGTGTTTGTTAGATTTTTGTACTTGAAGTTGAAAAGTTTTTGAAGGAGCAAGAACAAAGAATATGTTACCATGCTGAACATTTGCTCCCTCTGCATCTAGAGGAATTTTTCATCGACATGCTAAAAAGCAAACATTCATCTTCTGGGCTGGATTTCCTACACAAATACTGTAACTAAACCATTCATACAAAAACTTCCATAAAGTTGGATTTCCTCCAAATGCTTTTGGGGCAATTTGTGGTTCATTCAGTAACATGGATGTGTAAATAATCATATCGCCTTTGATAGAAACAATCTTCAACATTTGAAATAAAAAGCAAAGAAAGCATCCGGTAACTCCCATCAGTACCCAAACAGATATTCATCACTTAAGTAAGAAGTCTTTCTTAAAAGCACACCAAAAATTAGTATGGTGGGTAATGGAAACATTAGAGTAGTGGCAAATTGTAACTGGAATTATAGAATTTATAGAAAAGGTCCGATAGATGTTGCCTAGTGGCAACACTTTACAAAGCAATTAAAAAGCTCATGAATTGAAGATTTATTTTCATAACCTATTAGAAAGGTATCTAGACATATCAAACCAAATTATTTCATAAACTGAAATGGATTTTTAGAAAATGTATTTTGGGTACATTCACTTCAATTCCTATAAACAGCAGAGCAGGTCTGTTTTTCAGCCTCTTTTGCGCTGATGAAACAAAATGTAATCAGTCTCACAAATTAAGATATTTCCTTTCATGAATATTTTGTTCTATGAGAAAATTATAAATTGGTGGGGAAAGAGGAGCATTGCTGATTGAAAGCCTCCCAAAGAATGGCCCCATAGGAAATACATGCCAGTTTAATCTGAAGAGATCTGTGACTGGGATACATAAATATTAGTCCACTCCAGCAACAAAAAGAATATCCGCTAAAGCTTTGTGTCATTCCTTTGACAATCACACTGTTTCTTATAATTACAGGATTAAAACTATAAAAGAGACTTATCCCAATCAGTGGAAAACATGCTGAAGAAAGTCTCACTCACGGGGGACAGAGTTTTAAAAGGCCAGTAAAACTTCTTATACCTTAGTTCAAACAACATGCAAGCCAACATACTGTAGATTTAGATACCATCTCAGTACATTTGATTTACTTGTATTTTCAACAGGACGACAAGTAATTCCAATATAACACTTTATTCCAAAGCTGTGACCTTGACTTTTATCAAAAGTTCAACTGCAGGAGCATTGTTTTGGAGAGCAGCTGAAGAAAGAAGAGAGTTCTCAAAGATTAGATAATGAACTGTCAAATAGAGCTTGTGAAATGCTGCTGCTGTGTCAAATAGACACTCTGATCTAATGTGTGACAGACAACTCAAAAACTATGACGAGGTCCATATGTGGCATACGGAGACTATAAAGCTTGAATTACTCATTTATTTATTTCATAAAGCATTAGGCTTGTGTAGCAAAGACATCCCTAGCACATTCCATGCAGGAATCATCTGTAGCAGGTAAAATGATAAAAAGCCAGGACTGTAAATTAAATACCATATGTTGAAGGTACATGATTAATAGTGTATTTAAAACTGAAACTTAGATAAAGGTCAGGAAAAGAAAGTGCCAAAAGCTGGGCTTCCAATATGGATAATGTTACTAAATACTCATGGGTGAACAATTATTTCAGAACTGCTAAATCATTCTTAAGTTGTTGACAATATCCTGGGTGGCTACATATGATGTCTATTTTAATCATTTAAAAATAACACACTGTGCTAAATATTCACATCCATGTAAACATCTATCAATTTTTTTTTCTTTCAAACATAGTGGCAAGGAAAATTGCACATTACTTACTACTTCACTTGCATGGAAATATGTTGAAACTTCAACTTAAATCTTTTCTTGCTTGGCCAGATGAGAGCATTGCCCCTAAACAGATGGCCCTGAAACTTTAACAAACTGCTATCTTCACAATTTCTGGACATTTCTGAGAGATTCAGAGCACAGTTGGGATTACACAGAAGAAAAGAAAAAATCAGGGTCTGATTCTGCTCGTACTTGCACCGTGTGTCATCATTTACACAGTGGGTATAAAATGCTATCATTCTGACCTGGTACCATTTTATATCCACTTTGCACAGGTGTAAGTGATGACTCAAGATGCAAGGCAGTGGAGAACCAAGATCTCAGTTTTCATCCTTAAAAGACCGACCTGCTGCTATGAATACGGCCTTACCAAATTCACGGCCATGAAAAACGCATCAGACCATGAAATCTGGTCTCTCACTGTGAAATCTGGTCTCACCCTATACTAAGCAGATTTCACGGGGGAGACCAGCGTTTCTTACATTGGGTGTCCTGACCCAAAAGGGAGTTGTAGGGAATTCACAAGGTTATTTTAGGGGGGTCATAGTATTGCCACCCTTACTTGTGCGCTGCCCTCAGAGCTGGGCAGCCAGAGAATGGTGGCTTGTTGGCCGGGCGCCCAGCTCTGAAGGCAGCACCCGCCAGCAGCAGCGCAGAAGTAAGAGTGGCAATGCCATACCGTGCCACCCTTACTTCTGCACTGCTGCCTTCAGAACTGGGTGGCTGGAGAGTCGCTGCTGCTGAGGGCCCAGCTCTGCAGGCAGCAGCGCACAAGTAAGGGTGGCAATGCCATATCATGCCATTCTTACTTCTGCGCTGCTGCTGACAGCGGCTCTGCCTTCAGAGCTGGGCAGCCACACTGCTGCCTTCAGAACTGGTTGGCTGGAGAGTCGCTGCTGCTGAGGGCCCAGCTCTGCAGGCAGCAGCGCACAAGTAAGGGTGGCAATGCCATATCATGCCATTCTTACTTCTGCGCTGCTGCTGACAGCGGCTCTGCCTTCAGAGCTGGGCTCCCGGCCAGCAGCTGCCACTCTCCAGCTGCTCAGCTCTGAAGGCAGTGCCGCCACCAGCAGCAGCACAGAAGTAAGGGTAGCAGTACTGCAACTCCCTCTACAATAACCTTGCAATCCCCCACAACTCCTTTTTTGGGTCAGGACCCCTACAATTACAACACCGTGAAATTTCAGATTTAAATAGCTGAAATTATGAAATTCACAATTTTTAAAATCCTATGTCCATGAAATTGACCAAAATGGACTGTGAATTTGGTAGGGCCCTAGCTATGAGATTAGGTACTGCTAGGGGCTGCTTTATGGAACTGCAATCTTACAAAGGGGTTTTAAAACAAAATAAAATAAATATGCTCTTGGGGCAGAATCACAGACAGCATCATTCAATGCCCTAATATACACTAAGGTAAACATACAAGAACACACACACGTGGAAGGTTTTAATGTTAACAAGTAGAGCAAGAGGAAGATAATGGCTTGCCACATACCAGCTGAATATATGCTATCGTCTAATAAATCAGCATTCATGACTGAATCAACCAAGAGCCATTGTAGTGCACAAAACAAAACAAACTATAGACATACATATGATGGATTGGGCAGAGGCTGATACTGTAAATTGTCCAAGGTAACAAAAATCCAGCTCAACTTGTTATATAAAATTGTTTATAAAATGAGGAAAGTTGGAGACAGGAACACTGGATGCACTTAAGTTAAAAGAACTATAATAAGGGGTCTTCAAGACTTCTAGAAAAGTCACTGTGGCATAATAACCTGAACAATTTTAGAGAAATGTCGATAGCTGAAATCATTGAAATCTGTCTGATTTCAATCAGATGAGGTGGCAGCTCATTTTTTGACCTTTTTTTGGGGGGGGGTGGGGAAGAAGAGATCCCTAAAAAAAAAAAAACAAGAGGAACAGAGGGCAGGGTAGCCTGGAAGGAACAAGCTTCACCATCTTCTTTGCAGCTGCTCTCACCATTTTTTGGGACTCCAGGATCTATCATGATGCCATAGGGTCTTCACCATCCTGATCCTGAAAGATTTCTAGGGCAGATCAAGACAAGAGAAAGGGAACTAGATGTCATCATCACTCCACTAGCTTTGGCTGAATCCCGAACAGCTAAAACATAAACGTGAGGTTCCTGCCATCATCCTCTACCTCATATATATGTTTCTCTCCCTACTTTATTTCTCCTTTTCTATCTTTTTGTTTTTCCATTCTGCATAAAGAGAGTCTGGTTTAGTTAGCCAAAACAACAAGCTAAAGGCAATGCTTTAAACAACTTAATGCTGTTAAAGGTTTCCCAAGTCTTGGAGTAGCTGAAAAAAATGTATGTCTGTAGTTTCCCAGCAGTCTGGCTTCAGGCTATCAGCATCAGAGACAGAACTTTCTATTTTTTGCTACCCTGATGTCTCCCTATGTGTGAGTTTGCCTTGTTTTGTCTGCAAGGAAACAGGATCAGACTTCTTCCACACAACAGTAGCTGCTCACAACTAACTTCTTCTCTTGCCCATCCCAACCGAAAGGCGAGTTAATACTCTATTTCACCGCTTGTAAAACAGATTGTCAGACCAGGGTTCCCCCCTAAAATACTTCATATAGCTAAAGGGAAATGGAATAATGGTAATTGTTAAAATGAAAGCCTTATTAAACTCTCTTCATTTCAAATGCTTTAACTTCAAATGTGTGCTTAAAAAAAGTTTTAAAGATTTTTAATTATGCATATTACAATATGAGTCTCCAGCAATAATTTGACAAAAACTCCAGACTACATTTAACCGTGTAATGTTGTAACAACAAGAAGAGGTTACTCAGTGTAAGATTTTGACCTGGGGGGATGGGGGACAAGATGAGGGAAGGGAGGTTTGAGCACCAGCTTCATCATAACAAGCAACAAGACACCCAGAGATCCATCTAGACTGTCACTGGATGGCGATAGCAGACCCTTTGGATCTGTCTATGATAGAAACAAATAGTCTAGGTGACTTCTGAAATTGTTTGATTCTATCTAGGAAGAAGGCCAACACCCATCTAGCATCTAAGGTATGAAAAGAGTTCTCCTGTTGAGACTTATATGGTTTTGGGGAAAACACCAAGAGATGAATGGGCTTGTTAAGATGAAAGTCTGATAATACCTTAGATAAGAATTTAGGGTGTGGTCATAAAGAAACTTTGTCTTTGAAGAATACCATAAAAGAGAGGGAGATGTATGCCATTAAGGCCCCAATTTATCTGACTCTATGGGCCGATGGGATAGCCACTAAAAAGGCCATCTTCGTGGAGTCGCAGATGAGCAGACCTTCTGTCAAAAGAGGTCCAAATACTTTTGATCCTTGTCATACAGGGTAGTCTTAGATTAGTGTTGCTTACGCTGTTTGTTCACTGCATTCATCCTAGAGAACTAGGTCGGGGTGGGGAGGAAGAGAATAACAATTTGGAGTCTTTGGAGGAGACATAATATTTTTTATCTGCCTATTTGCAAGTTGGTGGAACTGTGGCAGGTGTTTGCCAAACAGTCCTTGCTGAGTCCAGAAGCATTTCATTAATATATAATGCAACGCAGTATGGTGTTGCTGATTGTAAAATGTCAAGCAATTTGTGTTGCAAATTCTTGACCTTTTCAAGTGGTATTTGAAGAGCACCTGCCAGCCATTATATGAGATCCTGAAATTGCCAGAAATCATGGGACGTGATGGTGGCAGCATGATCGCCTCATCTGGAGATGACAATAAGATAGGAGTCTGAGGGGTGGCCTCTTTATCTGCCCTAACTTTCTGTTCCTGAAACATCTCCTTATGCTGGGGTCTTGGTTAGGAGCGCATTGAATGTCTCTATCCTCCCAGTTGTAGTCAGTGTTCTGTCAAATTGTTGTCTGTACACAGCCCAAGGATCCCAATATGGACACTGTGGGGACAGGAGATGGCACTCAAGGTTGGTCCCAACATCCCTGGTGCCGACCATGAGAATCTTCTCTGTGGGCATCAAAGAGTGGGTTCCTGTATGTTTGGGTAGGGAAACCCTGCCTGGAGATGGATGAGACTGAAGGGAGGTCTCCCTTCTCCTCCCAGGGGTGGGGGAACTACCAGAAAATGGTGATGAACCAGGCAACACCAGGAATGATGGCAGCCCAGAGATTGGGGTTGCAGTACCAAGAACTGTTCAGCATCCATAACAATGGAGATTCCATTACATCTGTATCTAAATTCCTGTGGTACCATATGGAGGACTGGTATCCCTGTAGCAGTGTGCTTGGTTCTCAAAGCAGATGGTATCATAGATTTAGAGTGTACCAAAGTAGGCGCTGATCGTGTCTGATGCTTCAGTTTGCATGGTAACAAGAGCTACTGGAGAGGTACCAATAATGAAGCTGTGCTTGATAGTAGCAATCTGGAGGAGTTCTTATCCATACCCTCCTTGTTGCACGTAAATGGTACTGAGGCTTGGTCGGAACTCTGTGTCTTTAGAGCTCAAGGACATTCCAGCCCTGTCAGTACTGGAGGAGTCTTTTGCCTCTACGGTATTGAGCTCAGAGGTTGAGGCTTCTGAGACTGTCATTCTAGTGGCAGACTGAGGTCTTTTGGAAGCAGGCTCCTTATGACGGAGGGTCAGAGCTCCTCTTCTTGGGAGCCATCATTGAGGTCTCTAAAGTCTTCCCTTTCCTAGAGGAAACCTGAGCTGAGGTCGAAGCGGCACTAGATCAAGTGTCTGAGGGGCTGGCAGGGTTTCCTGACTAGACTCTGAAGTTGGAAACACTCCATCAGTGGCAGCCTCAACTTGATCTCCTAGTTCCTTCTTGCTCTGGATTTGAGGGCCAGGGAGAAGTTATATTTCCGGGAAACATGAGATGCTGCCAGGCAGCAGAAACACTTAGAATGGCCATCACTTACCAGGATAGCCTCCGGAACGAGAGGCAGTTTGAAACCTGGAAAGCCAAACATGCCCTGCTGGGACAGGAACAAGGTAAATCCTCTCACGACTTTACTGTCTACTTGTCGCAGGGGAGAGGTATAAAACCTGTGGGTGCCCTGCTAAAGAGCCGGCTTCCCCCTGTTTCCCTGTAGGGTGGCTGGGGTGTATGGGCCAAGACCCTTAGCAGGGAGCCCAGCTGCAGGCCCTAATGAGGGCAGGCTCAGGGTGATCTGCTGAGCCTAGTGGAACCAGCTGGGTTGATGACTGGGAAGGCAGGGAAAACCCAGGGAAAAGCTTGGGGGCGGTGGGGAGGAGCCAGACAGGAAGATAGGAGGGTTGAGGCTCTGTCTCTGCTGGCTGACACAAGCCTCAAAGGCCAGATGACCCAGTGAAGGGTCAGAGCGGGGACAGGTGTTGGGGGAATTGGGAATTTGGGAGTTGTACAGCCACTGTAAATAAAAGAACATGGGTGAAGCACCTGCGAGAGGTGTTTGAGACCCTTTCTTTGGACAGCCCAAGCACAGGGCGCAGGGACAAGGAGAAGGAAACTTGTGCTGCCCTGTGACATGACTAACAACAAATTAAATAATACTAAATTGATAACAAACTAAAAACTATAAACAAGAACTATAGCTGAGGCACACTCCTGGCAGACATGCTAAGGCTCAGTCTCAGGCTGAGGCGGTTGAGAAGGAACTGAGGGCAGTTCACCTGCGCAGCCTGGTATAGCCTCATTGCACAACAAGTGGATGTACAGAATGTGTGCATGGCCAAACAGACATTGCTAATGAAAATTCTCCGATCCAGGGCTCAAGAGGCACATGGAGTACCCTAGGGACATTACTCAAAGAAGAATTAAAGGTTTTTATTGACATCTTATCCCTTACTTAACCTCTGTATCAGCACAACCAATGGTTTATAGGGTCTAAGTTCTGTACAAACATTAACTTATAAACAATGGTGAAAAACTATAATTGTCATAGTAATTTTTCCATGTAACTTATATGAAGTTTTTACTTCTGCAAAGTATAAATCATTTAGATATAGAACCCGAACTTTTTGTTGCCTGAAGAGGTTGCCTAATGTACCTTAGCCTAGTATTGCCACAAACATTTTTCTACATGGCACTGACATTCCTGTCTCAATACATGACTGACTACTGATTTATACATTCAGTTCTTTCATATACTCTACTACACTTCTCTCCAGAAACCCAGAAAGATGGGGGGGGGAAGGGTGTTACTACTTGGTCTCATTTTTTTCTTACTTGCTGTGTAGAACAAATCCACCTGTTTGCATTGCATGAGGTTGCCCTTGATGTTCACAGGGTAAACTAACTGAACATTTATTTTCTTTAATTAGTGCAGCATAACTGTACAGTCTATAAAACTTCACCATAATAATGCTACAAGACACACACTGGCAGAAAGTTAGCATCAGAAATAAGGTTTTCAAAGTTTCCTTTAAACACTTTTATCCACCCAAGCAGCATTTTGTTGCAGATCAGATTTTTTTTTCAAAATCTATTGGAGATGCCTACATTATGCAAGTTAGAGGTAAAGGGTTATTTCTATTTTATCTTATGTTTCATCAAAGTTAGTTTACTGTAGTTCCAGAATAAAGTGCACTTGCAGAGTCAGGCAAAAGATGGAATAACTATGGTGGCATAATGGCACAAAGGAAATGCAGCAATGCCAAACTGCCACAAAATAAAACCTGAAAAAAATAAGTTGAAGATGTTTACACAACTATCACATAGCAATCACACCTTTTTCTTGAATGAAATTTCCCACTTTCCACCTCCAGATCAATTAATAGCAACAAATTTTAGGGAAATTTAGCAAAGAAATCATTGGAACATAACAAGCCACTCCTATCAATAATGCATGAACAATTGTTGTCACGAGCAAATGGAATGCCAAAGGCAAAAGCCCAAATGAGGATTTCATCCTGCACTACTTAACCATTGGAATTTTGCCATTTACTTCAATAGAAGTAGTCCATTTAGGGTTGCATCCCACAACCTGTCTAACTCCCATCCGCACTCCCAAAGGCCCCAAATGCAGCAAAGCTGCCACAGTTTCCACTGCATGGGAAACCAGGAAACACAAGGGGTACAGAGTTAGGAATACCACTTCCCAAATACCCATTACTTGGGCTTAGAACAGGAACGTGCATTTTCCCCTGAGAACCAGATCCCACAAGATGCTCCACACTTTGAACTCCAAATGACTCCAGAGTTAATATTTTTAAATCAGTACATCATATTGTATAAAAATCACATACACTCAGCAGTTTTCTTTTCATTACAAAGAATAGCTGCAGTTAACCGAACAGCATACTGTATATTTAACATCAGGAAAACTCAGAAATGGAAAAAAGCGTCTTGTTCTATAATTCTCACTAGGTTCTATAATTCTCACTGGTGTTTTACATCAGTTTATGCCAGTGTAACTCCAGTTCAAACCAAGAGCTGACTCTTATTCACAAAAAGAATTTCCATATGTGAGAAATTTTAAAAGTCCTCCTGATATGTATCTAATCTAACACAAGGGTTTGCATCAACATTACTGACTTTTATCACTGTATTTGAGTGCAATTTTATTCTATGAGACCTTAAATATTATCTTTATAAACATTTCATACAATCTTGGCTTTTTATCTGCAAATTGCTTATTATATATCTGTTCATTTATACCAGCTGCAATAGTGTAAATTTACATTAACGTATTTGTTGATTCTGGTTTGTCTACTGGGAAAATCCTGACACTCTGGATTTTTAATAAGAAGCACTTCAATAAAACAAAACAAAAATATGTGTGTATGTAACTGGCAAAGAGGTTTTTCCACATAGTGTTGATGTGTGAAGTATAATACAAACTGGGAGTTTCATGTCACTTCAGAGTTATAGTGAGATTTCACAGGGAGTATTTTGTTCTGATTAACTTCCCCCCACCCCCTTTTTTTTTTAAAGCAACAGTTGGCAGCATATATTTTGGTTCCAAAAAAACATATGCTGGTTCCTGGAATTTATAATTTCTAATCCCAAACCCCATGGAAACAAAATTTACAACCAGTCCCTGTTTATGAGATAGCAAAAAGTTAAGCAGCAAGGACACGCTTTTGAGGTAAAGTAGTAAAAAAAAAAACCTGAAATAAATAAATCAAAGCATCATTTTCTTGAGCTATTTTATACTTAGCGGACTAAATTCTGCTCAGTCACAACACAACCTTAGTACCTAGAGTGCCCAAACTTTGACACAATGATGCATGTTATGTAGAGCCCTCAATGTCAGCACTTCCATCGCCCGAGGAGAAGTTTATTGCTTGAGTTCACCAGCAATGAAGACTTGCAACTGAGCAGCCTGTATTGTCCTCTTCACAGGGAGAGGAAGATGCAGGACCAATTTTAGAACTCCTTCATCTGCATTTGGCTCTCCCTGGCACCACACTCTGGGCACCCTTGCATTTAAGAGTGCAACCTTGTTAAATTAATTTTGGATATTCATTCTTGAGTTCAACAGCCATTATTTGGTGATAATGACATTTCTCTAACAAAGTCAGTAATGAATTAAAGAATTTGGGACTGTGCAGAAATTGGGGGCCTCACCTTCAGTCAAATTTGGCCGGCCTACCCACCCACCATGATGGAGGTGCAGCTGAACCAAATTCAGGTGGTGTTGCAACCCCTCTCTGGCTCTGCTCCAGCTGCCAGCCCTGTACAGAATGAAGAAGGTCCACTCTGCAAAGCATCCCCATCCCATACATACCCACACAGACCCCTGAATGCCCCTTCCACCCCACATACACCCCAATAACCCTCCACCATCCCCCACTTATCCTGACAGCCCCCACAGGCATCCCAGCAGCCCTGACATACATCCCACTTACCCCAGGCTCCAACATGCCCCACTTCACCACCAACATCCCATCCCCCAGCCCCATGCTTCTCCCATATTCCCCCCCACACACAAGTCCCACAACTCACCTCACTTCTCCCCAATATCCCCCAATAACCATGAATCCCTCATCCTGCAGTCCCCCAACACTCCCCACTGACCCTTCCAGTTCCATCCCAGGGCCTGGGACCTTCCTAGCCATTCACTGGTGCCTCCCCTGGCCATTCACATGGCATAGGTCAAATATGAATGAGTGGTACTGCCAAATTGCAACACCACTCACTCAAATTTGACCCAGCCACTCCTCCATCAAGATAGCACGGAGGGGAGCAGCTGAACTAAATTTGAGTGGGTGGTATTATTGAGTAGCTGGCAGCATCACTCAGGTTTGCCCTGTTGCAACACCACACACCCAAATCCAGTGGTCAGAGGACCCCTTGATATGGGGACCCTGTGAAAGTGCACCGAGTACAAATTGGTTATTCTGGGCCTGACCATAGTTACTGGGAGTTACAGGCAATGCAAAGATTTTTACTCCTGATTGAAAAGAAACTGGGGTAAAAAAGAAAGTACTGCTTGTCGCACTGCTGATTTGGCAGGTGCTGAATCACTTAGCAATAAAGAAATGAAAAGAAGCAGGCCTCAAAATGCATAATGGAGGATCCAAAACATGGATATTCTAAATACTACTCATTTTCACACACGGGGGTCAGAAGATTACTGAGCTGGGAGGAAGGAGAATAGGTTCATTTGGCTTCAATAATGACACTATTCTAAACTATACTTGATAGGCTGTACTGAAATGTCCAACACCTTTCCTACCACCACAGGTCCAAAAGCATGAATTCCACAAGATACACTCAAATTTTACTAAACTAAAACCCGAGAAATCAAGTACATTAAATTGCCGGAATGATATCAGGTTATCACCAGTTTTATATTAAGACTTTAATGCTTGCAGCACCTCAAGACCAACCATAAACCGATAATGTGTTTCATTACTATTATTATAGTTGCTGTCTGAAATACTGACTCCCAGGGTCAAATTGAATTTCACACATCATTCTGAATTTTCTCTACATTTTCTCTATTTTCTCTATAGCTACTTTAATGTTTATGTTCATCTGTGAAGTTCACGCAACTAGAAAAGGTAGACATCTTTCAAGGTCTTATGATAATACATTTTAATCAAGGTGTGCTTACAGAAATACTTTGTTAGGTTTCTCATCAAATAACTTAAACTTGGTAAATGTATTCTTTCATTCTGAATTTGCAAAGTAGATTTGAATAAGTTAATGAACAAGGCAAAAGAAAACATGATACAAACTAAAACCAAAAGTGAATTAAAAAGCAGGCACATTCATATAAAGGCTACAATTAATCATTATGATGAGCAAATATGAAACAATATATCTATTGAGCTGACATAGCTTTTCTGTTCACCCACCACAGAAGTTAATTATTATGAACAGATGTGCTTAGATTATATCATAATTTATATTCCATGAAACTAAGTACTGAATAAAGCCATATATTTTAATGAACAACTACATTTCCTATTTGTTTGGGTTTTTGTTAATGAGTAAGCTCACCCAGCAACCTAGACTGTTCAAACCCATTCATTTCCAATTCTGCTGCTTTCATCTTTCTTACAGACAGTGATTTTTATGCTGGTCTATTAAATAATTGTTTCAAAGGTGTATTGACAAAGCACCCGCTGATCAGGACAACCCCCCACGTATATGGCATGCCTGATTTCCAACAGCCAGGGAAACAAATGCCTCAAGGCTGCTCTTGCATATTTGAGTTCTCTCTATGGTTGATAGCTAGCAATAACAGCCTGTCAGAGGACAGAGAATTAAAAGATCCCTTGGGTGTCCAGTTTGTCTCCCTGAAAATGCAGGATTGTTCCCAACAGATTTTTTTCGAAGCATTTCTTACATCCCTTTTTAATTAAAAAAAATTGAGAAAAGGAAGGAGTGGCTTAGACCCTGCCCAGAGTAAGACATATCTGTTCAACTACATGGATTTACCAATATCACCTTTGATTTTCCTCAAACATTTCTATATGAGTACCTGACATTATAGTGGAATAGTACCTTCACTTATAGTGGAAAAGAGAAAACAAATCAAATCTGAAGATTTATCCAAACTATGGGCAGCAGGGGCAGCAGCTAAAAAGATCTTATTACACAACAATGGTTTGAAAATCTGCCCTCTCAGATTTTCCTTGAGGATACATAAGTCTGATTCACCCTAGATTAAACAAGTGCCAAAATAGATGGCCTTTAAAAAGGCAATTATATTTTAATGGGCTGGAAGGCTACTTTCATAGTGCATATCTTTAATTAAGAAGTTTGCTTTGCCAACAAAGGCTAGGACAGCAAGAAAAGAAAACCAAATCAGTATACAAGAGACACAGATAGAACAAGGATTCAGCACCTTAATAGCTAGAGTACTATCAAAGAACAAATACCCATGAATAGCATGACTGAGACCCTTGGGAACTAGGTATGGGCAAGAACATACAGATGGTGGGATTTCCCAAAGTTGGGGGTGTGATGGGATCCCCCCTGGGTGCAGCCTGGGACTGGGATGCAGCCTGAGACTATGCCCCCTGAACTGTCTCCAGCCTGGGCTGTCTCTCACAATGCCTTGCTAGTGACCAGCAGCAAGCCCCTCCAGGTGCTGTGATCACTCATCAAAACCGCATGTGGAGCCCCCACACCCGGCTGGATTGCATGAATGCTCCCAGAGCCACTCATGAATCACACAGAGAAATCACCAGAGCCAAATCCCCCCCCAGCGCCCAGCGCTGTACCCCAGGAATATACTGTCTTGGACTGCTCAAGATGGGCATTGCAAATTTATTAATCAGTTCACCATTTCATCAGTGAAAAGTGGACATGTACCAGCCTTTGTCAAACCTGAAGAGATTTGCCCCACCCTTCATACAAACTCACTGGTAAAGATAAACAAGTAAAAAAATTATTGACTATAAAAGGTAGATTTTAAGTGATATTAAGTGACAAGCAAAAAGTCAGAGTGGTTACCAAAATAAAATAAAATAAAATATAAGCATACAGTCTAAACTCTCAACCCTATTAGATTGCCTATTAGACTGGGCAACATCTAGATGAAGCAGTTTTTCTCACCCCGCTGGATAGTGTAGTCCTTAATATACAAGTTTGACCCAGGTTTAAGGAACAATCTCCTCTTTTGGAGTCTTGTCTTCTTCTCAGGGCTTGTCTACACTGCAAAGGTGTCAATTAAACTTGTGTCTTTCACCGGTACTTAATCCCCCCGCCCCCTGAAAGACAAAAGTTTTGCCGATGCAAGTGGCAGTGTGAACGTGACTGTCAGCAGGAGCACTCTCCTGCCAACAAAGCTAATGCTGCTCGTGGGGCTGGAAATATTTTGCCGGCAAAAGTGCCGACAAAGTACCAAAAAAGAGCGTTTACACATGCTGACTTTTAGCAACAAAGCTAGCAACAAATCAACACAGCCTTGTCGTTAAAAGCTGTGTGGTGTAGACAAGCCCTCAGTGTCTTAGTTGCTTGCAGTGAAGGTAGGGATAGGAGAAGAGCCCACTATGTGTCAACTCTGTCTGGTTTATATCCTCAGTCCATGTGCTTTGGGATCACAAGTCCAGGCATGTCTAGGGGGCATTGTTGAGCAATTCCCCTAGGGTGGCCTCATGCAGGTGAGTCATTGAATTGTAGCTCCCTTGCTGGACAATGTCTGTTGATAGGTTGTTTGACACTCCACCCGGGTGTTGGTTACTTTCCTTGCTGTTGCCTCTGGAGAGCTAATATCTGGCTGATTCCCCAATTTATAGCATGTTTTAGTGACCACCATAAAACACAATTCTCTTAACTTCATATACATTAATGATATACATACATGGATAGAGAAATGACTTTCAGAAGATCATAACCTTTCCTCTGATACCTTACAAGGCAGGCTTTATATGTAAGATCATGATTATATGAAAATGAGGAATATGGGGGTTACAGTATGCTCCCGCAAAGAATAGAATGTCACAAGGGGTAAGAAGCTATGTTTTCTAAAAAACTAAGTATTCAAGATTCAGAACAGACAGAGAACATCCTATCTATATTGGGAAGACTCTGTCTTATTACCAGAAATGTTTTCTCCAAAAACTCCTCAACACACCCTGAAGCTAACAGTTGGAAAAGCAATCATTTGACAAGTAGTGCCTGATATATGAGACAAAGGCAGTAGCAGCCAGAATTATCAAGAATCTTTACTGTAAAATGGACAAATAAGGTTCTTATCACCACCTTTTGCAATTGAAGAATATGGGATGGATTTTCCTCTCATCAGTTTCACCCTGGTGTAACTCCATTTTCTTGGATGGAACTTACCCTGATTTACAAGATTAATCTTTTGGGGGAACTGAATCAACTCAAACACTTAGTGGCTTTGGGAGGAATGCCACTCCCACAAAAAGAGAGCTCAAAATATTACTGTGCAATAATTAGATTGTATTAGAAAATAGCCCACATGGATAAAACACCTGTACATATTTCTGGGCATAAAAGATAATTTCTATGCCACTGCTAAGTAAAGTATTTTGATAATACAACTGTCAAGTCCTATGGGTCTTGAACCTCAGTCCAATCCTCCATCCAGCAGCTCACAGACAGCAGGTGGCAACCAGGTCCCTGAAGCCCAAGTGGGGCACAAGCCCTGCCATGATGTTCTGATCAAGAGAACTCCAAGCTTCATGATAGGACTGCAGACCCTATTTAAGCCAGAGAAGGAAGCAGGAAGTTGTCTGTACAACTGGGCTTCACCTTGACACAGGCCACACGTTTGGTATTACCTATTCTAGCCTTCTAATCCTGACTTTCTGGTGGCCAGGTCTTGGTAACTGGAACCAGAGGGCAGGAACCAGGAGGCATTGCCTAAACCTAACCTTCAGGTTCAGGTCCTCTAATTCCATTGCCCGATTCTGACCTCCTGGTATCCTAATCCTAATCCTGGCCTGATTCTGGATCCCTGCCCTCTCTTGATTCTGATCTCCTGGTATTCCACCCCATCCTGAATCCTGCTAATAGGCTCCTGGCCCCTAGACACTCTGCCCATTCCTGACACTAATGCCGAGGCCAGGTCGCTCATGCCCCAGCCCTGACAACAACCTACCTCCCAGATACCAGAATGGTACCATTTCTTCATCTCTCACACAAATACAACACGCTAAAAAAGGTATTTTCAATTAATTGTGTTGCCAGGCCAGACATGACAAACTTCTGTCATTGTAGGAGTGGCACTTCCAAAAGTGGAATAACTAAAAAGAGCACCCTAGGATGCATACAGCAATTGCTGGTATTGCTATATGCTTTGGTGGCACCACTGGGTATCTTGCGAGATAAGGTCCCCATAACCATTCCACCCATCTCTCGTCACTGTACAGTAGATCTAAAATGCCCATTCTAGAATAAACGCTCAGCTTTTCTGAATGGCAGGTTGACTGTGGGTTGTTCATTTATTGTGAAATTGAAAACAGTATTGTAAAACCTCAGCTTTAATCACGCTGCTGATGGACATATGAAATAGGCTATTTCAAGAACATAAACATAACATTTCTTATGTTATGAATATGATATCAAGAAACATTTAGCAACTTTGTGAGGGGTCATATTAAATAAATATTGTGGCTGAGGAATTCCAGTTAGCAACACTAGAGTGATGCTGCCTATTATCTAGAGTGCTAGCAGTAATGTAGAGTAGCAGTATGTGCTTATCTGAAGAAAGCAAATTCAATAATTCCCTGCCAAAAATCTGAATTGGCACTTAGTGAATAGATTAAGAGCTTCAAAATATGTTTATGCATTAAATTCAGTCTAATAATACCAGGATACGTTACGACTAAAACACTATTTTAAAAAATAGAAAAGCCATATAAATAAGTACATTACTTGTGAAGAACACACCCATATAATTTCCACTTTGGTAATCTCTAAAAGGGAATTGGAAACTCTGCACAAAGAATACAGTTAAACCCAGAAGATAAAGGCAGCAATGGCCAAGTACCATCAAAGTACAGACTTATTCTCCTCTCCATCATCACACTCATCTCAAGAAACTGATCCTAACATATGTTCCCTGATCAATGATACAAAAGCAGGGGAAATACAAAAAAAAAATCTTTGCCAGGGCTCCCCAGAGGAAAATCCCTCCCCAGAACCTAGTTGTCAGTGTGCTGTGAACAAAATTATAGTGTTAAGAATCGAATCCCACGTTTCCATAAAAGCTTCTGTGTTTATTTACCCCCCAGTTTAAAAAAAGTGTAGGGGTGAAATCCCTAACATCCACTGACTTCAACAGAGTCAGGATTTCACACTAGGAATATTCATGTGTTTTTTTGCTGTTGCCTAGTTACCCTAATATTGGTACTTCCACACTGCAACAATAAATCACCTATTGCTTTTTGTTCCGAAGGTGCATAAATGCAAGTTCTTCAACCTTTTCAGATAGCGAAACCCCTCTATATCTATGATTAGCATTTCTGGAGTTCCCCAGAATTTGTACATTCTGTTTAAGTGAGATCATTATGAAAAGAGAAAGGAAAATCATTCTTGCAACTTGTTGGAGCAAAAATCTCTGCAGTTTCAAATCTGGCAAATGACAATTGTAGCAATCCTTTGTCTAAACTTCCTCATCTGTGGCCAGGCTTAAGGTCTCTTGTTCTTAGTGGCCATTTTGAGGTAAAGTTTTGATTAAAGCCATTTTTCTAGGAAATGCATGGTAATGTAAATCGAAACCTAAACAAACATAAATGTGTGACAAATCTTATGATCAGTTAGAATTATTCTGGCATCAATTAGCTCTGCTTTTGATATTAGACACATAACAAGGTTCCATTAAAATTCTATAAAAGCAAAATAAATAAATGACTACAGTATTGTACAATACACTGAAGAGGTTGGAACTGTTTAGAATACAGAGGAGATGAATAAGAGGGGATAAGACAATGACATTTGAAAGAGAGACATTTGTTGAGAGAGCAAATTGGGCTCTCAATTTCTCATAGCAAAGGAACACTCAATTAAATGGTAAAGCAGCAAAAATTTAAAATTGACACAAAATACTTGTTTACATGGTGCATAATTAACCTATGGAACTCATTGCTACCAAATATAATTGAGGCCAAGCACTTGGCCAAAAAAAAAAGAGGATCAGACATTCGTACAGATAATATCTCATGTAACTGTCAGATGTTCTAATTAAGGGCTATATACCCTTACACTTCAGGATCCTGATTATCACTACAAAAGTTTTTTTTCTCCTGCTGATAATAGCCCGCCTTAATTGACTAGTCTCGTTAGAGTTGGCAACACCCATTTTTCATGTTCTGTGTATATACATCTTTCTACTGTATTTTCCGTTGCATGCACCCAATGAAGTGGGTTTTAGCCCAGGAAAGTTTATGCCCAAATACATCTGTTAGTCTCTAAGGTGCCACAAGTACTCCACGCCCTTTTCACATAACTGTAAAATACTGCATTAAAATGGGCCCGATTCTCTAAGTGCCCTGTGTGACAAAGTGGGATATGTCTGTATCAAATTATGAACTGCATTTTGTATTATGTATTGAACATGTCTAAACTTGCCAGAGGGCAGCCTGTCCTACTGCATTCCAAACAGCTGCCTTGCCCAGCAAAGGTGTGTAACACCCCCTTCCAAGATTATCTGAGAAGCCATCAAGATTGCCATCTGGAGTCATCGGCGTCGAAGGCATTTCAACTGCTGGTTCACCCCCATGGAACAATGGGTTTTCTACACAGCAGCCCACAGTGGCCAGCACAACTGGTGGGGCTGGAGCTTCTCAGTTTGAGAACATGGCACAGAAAGAGGGGTCCTATTGAACAGTGAGGTTCTGCTATGTGCTGAGCATCACCACACCTATGAAGCACTTGCAGAAGACAAGGGGGACTCAGCCCAGCCTGAAAGACTGGTGACCCTCAGACTTGACAGAAGGGGTAAGCTCAGACTAGAGTAGGGTGTGTTTCGGGACTTTTGTTGTTTTCAAAGATCTGTAACACTCCAGTGTTTTTAAGAGTAAAGTTTCTGTGGGTATGAAATTCCTTTTCTAAGCCTGTGTTCCTTTGCCCCAAAGGGGTTAAACTACAAGTCCAGAGTGCCCCCAGCCTAGGTGAAGTTCTGGGGGAGCATGGTTAAGTGACTGTGGGGGCTCAGGAGTCACAGACACTAAGTTTGGAGTCCAAGACAGCTGGATGGAGGCCTTCCAGGGCCCAAGGAAGGGCTTAGATAAGAAATCTAAGTGTATTCTAGAGACCCAGAGCTAAAAATCAATGGGCAGACTCTAGCTAGACTCTGCTGGTTTGGGAGGACGTGGGCCCCAGCAATTGGGTCCACTTCCAACTGATGTCCATACAGTGGGGCCCTGGGCCCAGTTATAACACTCTGCACACAGAGCTCTAACATCAGCTGCCAGAGGAGCTCCCTGTGGACAGTTCAGCAAGCTTGAGAGAATATACCAGTGTTCTTTCGAACCCTTCATCACTTCTGAATTCCTCCAGAATATTTTTAGTTTGCTGCAGTTTTTGAGCAGCAGAATGTATGTTCAAGTTCTTTTCCTGAAGCTGCTTACTAGTGAGGTTAATCTCGAAAAGGATATTATACCACAAAATGAGTGAAGTCACAGATTTGAACTTGGAAAGGCCATTTGCAAGAGCTTCTGCATCTGAACGTGCCATATTGCCAGATGATCCAGTAAAGGCAGTATCATCAGAAATTTCAAATGTTTCCAAGCTTAGAGAGAAGAGGTTTCAAAGCATCAATGCGACTCTCCCATCTTGTTTGACTAAGTGGTTTCACAGTCAGAGAATTCACATGGCGAGTCAGAATCTCCCAATGGCGTGGTGAGCCTGAGAAAAACACAAACACGTTGCACCAGGTCAAAGAAACGGCTTGCCTCCAAACAGCATCTAGCAGCATCATTGACAACCAAATTCAGAGAATGCGCACTGCTAGGACCGAACAAGGCCCTAGGATTGATTTCCATCATTCTCCTTTGCACGCCATTGTCTTTATCCTTCATATTACTCCCATTATCATAGCCTTTGCCATGTAAGTTTTCAACAGATAGTGACATTGTTTCAAGCTCTTGTTGAATAGTTTCAGTCATAAATGCTGCAGTTGTCTCTTTCAGTGGTACAAAACCTAAAATATGTTCCTTTATGAGCCCTTCAACATTATCTTCATCTGCAGACTTTTCCATAGCCACAAAATGAATGTTCATCGTCATTTGTTCAACATGACTCATATCCGGTGTACAATCCAGTATTATTGAAAAGTACTTTGCAGAATGGGCAGCTACAACAATTTTCTTTTTAATGGCATTTGCTAGGATTTGAATCAGTTCATTCTGCATATTTTTTCCTAAGTAATGAACCTGTGTTTCATGATCCTTCATGACTGGATCAAACAAAGCTAGATATTCAACAAATTTTTAAAAGCTTCCATTACCTGGAGCATATAATTTTTCATTTCTACTGTGGCCGGGGAATGCTAAATTTTGCCCTCCGAGAACTCCTATTAAAGCAATCAGGCACTCTAATATTTGTTGCCAATATTCTTCTTTTTCCTTGATCATATGTAAATTTTCTTCATCGATAGTTTTTCCTTTTTTCAATTGTAATTCAAGTTCTTTCCAATTCTGAAAACATTCAAAATGTTCTGTATTTCTTTCATGTGAAGAGAGAATTGAAGCTATGTATTTCCAGTCCTTCAAACCATTTTCAGTAAGTGATATACCAATTGCTTGATTTCTAAACAACTTGCAACAAAAGCAAAATACAGAGTCCTTCGACACTGAATATTGTAACCAGTTTCGATGAATTTCTTCCCCATTAATGAGTTTCCTCTTGTGATGCTGAGCAGAGAATTTTCTTTTATTTCCATCCTTAGGGAAGGGAAATTCATGAACTTGTTTGGGTCCATGTTCCATGATAATTTCCCACACACTGTCATCACATTTGGACCATGAAGCTGCATCCCCACACTGCAACTTGTTTGTAACTTCCTCATCCTTTCTTCCTTCTACTTCATTTACCGTATATACTTGATGACAAGCAGGTTCGTTTTATAAGCTAACCCCCCCAAGATGGAGAAGTAAAAATGGAAATTTTTTATGACCCATTCATAAGCCGACCCTATAATTCAGGGGTCAGCAAACTTTGGCTCCCGGGCCATCAGGATAAGCCACTGATGGGCCAAGATGGTTTGTTTACCTTGAGCGTCCGCAGGCCCGGAGGTAAACCTAAGTAAACAAAAGTGTCCCGGCCTGCAAGCTGCTTACCCTGATGGGCCGGGACAGCAACCGGTGGGGAAATTTTGGGGCGGGGGAGAAGCTGGGAGTCAGGGGAGTAACCCCTGTGACCACCCCCCACATGACCCCATCCCTAGCCCGGGATCCCCACATTCTCCCCATCCCATCCCAACCCACCTTATCTGGGGAGGGCCAGGGGATGATGTCTCTGGCCTGGTCGGAGCTGCTCCGGCAGGCTGGGCAGCCCGGCTGCAGCCTGCTCCAGCGGGCCAGACCAGGTGGCGCGGCCACAGAATGTTCCAGCAGGCTGGGCCAGGCAGCGTGCTCCAGTGGGCCAAGCAGCACGGCCACAGCCTGCTCTGAGGGGCAGGGACGAGCAGCACAGCTGCAGCCTGCCAGCCCCAGAGCTGCAGCTGCTTTGGAGGCTGGGGGGAGAGCAGCGTGGCCAGAAACGGAGAGACTCTGGCCCCACCTCTTCCCTTCTGGCTCTGCTGGCTGTGCTGCCTCTCCTTGCCCCCTCTGTTGGGGGGAGGGGCTGTGTCCCACCTCTACCACTCTATACCCATTCATAAGCTGACCCCCTTCTTTGGTGCTTCCCTTTTTTACTAAAAAAAAAATCAGTTTATGAACGAGTATAAACGGTACTTCAATTTCTGCATGTGTCTCTGAAGGTGAATAAATTTTATCCACTTCCATATCAGTCTGATGCTGTGAGCTGCCTTCGTCTAGAAGTAAGTTTCCATCATCTTGAGTTTCCAAACTGCTTTTTTTGTGGATGACGTTATAACCCGACACTGACATTATAAACCAACACCAGTTGTTTGGAAAGTAATCCCCTTCCTCATGGTTACCAGATTGGAGTGTGACGTCATCACTTTAGTAGTCTATTAAGCGTTAACGCTGTTACTTTTCTTTTATGGACCTTATTTATTACATGTGAACCAGTCATAACAAAGAAAAATTCACAATTATAGAGCCTGATAATAACGTTAAGGTTTAATAACGCTTAATGATACTCACATTTTGGATTTATAATGCTGAAAGATGTTATTCTTTATTCTTTGGCACCAAGAAACACAATTTTCCACAGTATTCACTCGATTCTTAACCATCTACGTGTAACGTGTGTTAAAATGACTGTTTTGACATGTATCAACTCGCAATATCGCCGCTCTACATGAATTTTCGGCTATGCGATCTCGATGTATATTCAAGCTAGGTGTCACTAGTATTGCAGCTCTTGCCGCTGGTGGATGTGTATCATTGTGGCTGAGTTATTGCTTATCAAAATTGCGGAGTGGGTCATCTTGATCCTACATCTCAAATTTAAAAAAAAAATTGCTAACATATTATTTATTTTTGCAGTAAATAAAATATTTGACATATTAATAAATTTTCAGAAATGTAGAGAAATGAATTATAATTCATATTCCCTCCATACGCGCACGGGAATTGAAATAATAACATCTTCGTTATTTTGTTTTTTTCATCTTTTTTCATTTTTTTTATTTGATTTTTTTCCTCGAATTTGGTGCCCCATTTAACTTGGCACCCTAGGCGACCGCCTAGTTTGTCTATATGGCCGGGCTGCCCCTGCATAGCTGTGATCTTTAAATCTTTGGAAGACAATGTGTCCCTGAACAACTGTAAAGGAAGTCAGAATTGACAGCACCTGCCTTCAGTTTGTGGGGAGACACTGCTCTTTATTATGTTTCTCATTCTCCCCAGTAAGTCCCAGCACAGTTTGATCCTCCTTGGGCTTCTTTCATTGTTCTGTTTAATGATGATCCATCATTTGAAAATATGGCATCCACTATAGATAATTGCTTAGCCCATGTACACTACAGGTCAGATTAAAGAAATCCAGGGAGGACTGAAGAGAGCTGAACTTAACCAGGGCGATGAAAGACAAAATGAAAATCTATCTCCCTTTAAATTTAAAGAGGAGTTTCCTTCAGCTAAGATGATCTTTACTCTTTCTGCATCCTTGTTAAATACAATCTGTGCACTGTCAGACCATATTGGGCTTTTATGATTGAAATGCTCTAGTGGTTTTTATAAATTGTGCACGTCGGACAGCAAGGCTCTCTTGGCTGAGGTGATTGAGCCATTTCCTATTGATCTAGTGCCTTCCCCTCCTCCCCTGTTCCTAATGAAGGCAGAAAGACATAGCCTGGAAATCTTTGATGTTCCATTGCTCTGCTCTTCATTATTTTGATTTTTTATCAATCCTTGTATTGGTAAATGTCTTGTAATATATGTTTTCTGTGTTTAAGCCTTCTGGCTTCCAAAGGCTTTTATATCTGATCAAGATTTTTTGCATAGAAAATAAAAGCTGTACCTAGTACTAGTTTGGTACTTTTGTTTTGTTTTCCAGATACAAGTAGTACATTGTAAAACGTCATGTTAGGAAACCTGCTTGTTTGCTTGTCTGAGTGGAATAAATTGCCAGTTACTGCAGGAAATCAAATATGTATAATTTTATCTGACATGGCCTTTATCATCTGTATTTTACAGAAAACCCCTTCAGATTGCTAAATTGCCTTTGAATAAAATGTATCACTGTGCAGATTACTGTCAGGATAAATTCTTATAAAGAGTCTTCTCAGTGATTGTGGTGGTGGCAGAAAGGGACAATGACTGCAATGAGCTGGGTTCTCTCTTGCTAGTGGTTAGTACCTATAAAAAGGGATACACCGTTTCTTTGACAGCCTCTGAAATACTGACACCACTATAATTATTTGAGGTGGAAGCTGGACTAAACACAGAAAGAGAAGGGAATTGTGACAGCACTGCTAAATATCTTGCTTCTGATACCTGCTAAAGTTTCCTTCCTAAGAAAGAGCTCTTTTGTGAACAATGTGTGATGAGAAATCATAATAAATCTTTCTTCACTTTGACCCATCAACTAAAATCAAAGTGAAGAAAAAAATTGTTCTGTAAGAACACAACACTAGGAGATCAATAGCATGCACAGTAATGATGACAATTAATTTCCATGCACAACTCCATTACCTAACCTCAAACTGTGAATTTTATACACACACACACACATGTGCGTGCGCACCTCCACTCTCCCCATGCTATTTAGTACATGGAGAGAGGGAGACAGAAGTAAGATAGGATTGGAGAAAACTGCATGGGGCAAAACACAAGTGAGTTATGCTGGTGTGATTTGCAACTAGAGCTGATATAACCCCTTTGTACCACACCATGCCACCAGGTATGCTACATGTAACGCACGCATTACCAAAATATTATGTCAAATTTTTGGATGAGTTTTAAGAAATTGTATTGGGATTGGGTTTTGTATCCCTTCCCTGTAAAGCTAAGTGTTTTAGCTGCCAAAAATCTTAGAGGCAGCCAAAAAAACCCTCAGAACCATTTCATCTATTGCACCTTATATTGACTCACTTGCTTTCTACCCCCTAATCTATTTTCCCAGGACTGATTCTAACATTCCCAAACCTCAAGCAGTTTTTAATAGACATAATTACAACAATATCTCTCTGCCTCAAAAATCTCTTTTCCTCTTCCCCGCAAATTTGGAATTCCTACAACTGAGGCTCAGTATGAGCAAAAAAGTGACAACCTTTCTAGCAAGACCTCCTCCTTCTCCTCTTCACTTCCAATACCCTCTCCTTTTTCTTCCTTGTTTTTTCTTCTTGTGAGATTTTATCTCAAGGTTGCCAAAAACTCAGGAGATTTTGGCAGAATCGAATCCAAATTTAAAATCCATGTCATATTCTTAAACTGATCTAGAGTGTGTTTGTGTGTTGGTATTTTGAAAGGTCTTGATTATAGATACAGGATTATTTTATATTCTAAAGATTTTAAACTTATTTTCCATGAACAGATAATATAGAAAATTTACAGAAAGAGCAGATCAGGCCTAGGGTAAAATTTTCAGTTGCATCTAAGTGACTTAGGGGCCTAAGTGTTATCAAAAGCCAACAAGACTTAGACTCCTAAATGCCTATGTCACTTTTGAAATGAGATTTATGTTGAAAATTCTATCCCAACTATGTATAAAGAAATTTCACACTCTATGGGTAAACAACAATGGGTGGAAATTTTTTATGGGAAACATTTATGGTTTCAATTTGGTCCAAGGTGCTCATCATGATTTAGAGGGAAAAGTAATTCTAAGTAGCTAGATAAAAAAAGTGGGAGTATCATTGGATGGGAGCGCAGGTTAATGATATTCAATTAACACTTAATTGATCTGCAATAAATGAGAACCGTAAAGGAAGTAATGAAGAAGGTGGCTTCCTTTTCTTTCTGTCACTCAATAGCTATCTAGATAACTCCACTATAGTAGCTGAGTGCCTCACAGACTATCACATTTATCCTCACTGCATGAGAAGAAGTACTTAGAGAAATGAGAGAAGAGTGTATTATAGAAGCACCATTACTGGCACCTTGCTGGTAAGGATAGGTCAGTATTCCTAGTCTGTCTCAACTGTAGAAATTCATTTCAATTTCAAATTTGTTGTAATAGAGTAATGCTACTGTAGTTTGGTTAAAATTACAGCCTTCCAATAATAGATGGAATTTATTTCGAGGTTTTGTTGTTGTTGTTGTTGTTGTTGTTTGTCGTTGTACTTTTTAGTGCTTTTATAGTACTTCTGTAATTCAAGCAGATGGCTGCTTTTTTCTGATGTGTCTTAATGTCCTACAATATTATACAACATTAGTCCACTACTCTGACTTACTATAAATGCATCCTCAAGACCAACTCTGCTCTGACACCTACAGATCAGTGCTCATTTTGTTGTGCATCAGTCAGGGGTAGCTGATTTTTGTTACTTACTAAATTGGAACCATCAGGAAACCTGTATAAACCACATGAGCTTATTACTGGTATCCTTGTCCTCCCTTACCATGTGTTTGTTACAGCCATTTGTTTCATTTGCATTGTCTTACAGAGAGTTTTGCTGCAGTACTAGGCTTATAATTATTAGTAATTTTGGATCAACATAGATATATACATAAATAAAATGTAATCTAACAAAATAATTATTTGTTTGGTTGAAGCTTTGTTTAATTTTTCAAAAGTGGCCAATTTACCATATTTTCATTTACATGTGAGCCATTGGGTATAAATAGAGGGGTATATGTCTGGGTGCAAAAAACGGATTTCTTTGTTGTAACTACATTGCGGGAAACGAAAGGTGAAATAAGAGACACTAGAATGAAGGAGAGGCTGATAAACTGCAGGCTGAGATGATAGGGTTACTTGTGGCCTCATCTGGAAGAGCAGTTAAAAGGCACAGAATCCCAAGACATTTGTACAAATAAAAGGTGGAAGGGGGGTAAGGTCCAAGAGAGAATGATAGGAAAGTAGTAGTTAAGCATGATATTATTAACAACAAGCCAGCAAAAATACAAAGTATACAAGTCTCATGAATTTACAACACATTAGAGCAGTTACACTTGTTAAATTTGAATGAATTTTTACAAGTCACAAAGTCTCCCTGTGTAGGAGAATTCAGACTAAACAAGATTCTCAGGCAGAAAATTTCAGGGCTGCCCTGCAAAGTGTTGATCCAGATCCTGGGTGGACTTTCACCCCTCCTCCCAAATATACACACGTCAGACTCTACTCCTGAGCTAACCCTGCAAACTTATTTTTTCTATAGTTTGTTTTTCAAGTCCTCGTTACTGATGCTGTCACATGCTAGATCAGTGTTTATGCACTAGCTATCCTCCTAAGGCAATGTGTACAGTAGAGGGAGTGGGACTCAAGCCGCACACACTTGCCAATTGCCAGATACCTAAATCCAATATTTTCCTGGTGGTGGGATTCAAGACGTGGAATGACACCTAACTTTGGACCCCAAGAAGTGTTGCTATACATTCTCCATCTTCCAAGACAGAAGAGATTCCCACATCCCTCCACTTAAACACAGAATCCTCCCACTCCACACACCCCTACATAGCAATGAGGGTCTTCACAGTCCTCCTCTCTTCCATTTTCTCATGGTTTGGATGAGTTTTGGCAGCACTGCCCTGTTTTTCTCCTCTCAGTGATAGGAGATGGTTCGGTGGCTTCAAAATATCACTGAACCGTCGCGTTGAGTCAGCTGATCTGTGTACTAACTGCATCTATCTCTCTCTTTCTCACACACACACACACACACACACACACACAGCCAATTGCTGACCAGTTCAGGTAACAGTGAAGCATACAAATTTCGGATATTGTTCCACTGATGGCATATCATTGAAGACCAAAAAAATGTGTGTTTCCAAATTTAGTGGCTCCTATGTTAGGGTTTGAGAGGTGTTGGGAAACCTTAACACTTACTAAAGATTATGGGCACCATCTTAATGTCAAAACTCCAGCTAGAAACATGATCAGACCCAGTGACAGTTGTGAAACCCACAGCACAGTTAAATATAAGGTTCTTATTCTACCAATGCACTTATTTAAAAACTAAGGAGTTTTTAGAGGGAGCTAATCATTAGAGGGAAGCCACTGACAACAGGAAAGAATTATACACAGAATTATACCAAATACCTATAATACCACTGTCAAATTTAATTATGAGTCGGTATTTTTGCCAAATTTTCTGCCATAAACGTATTCAATATAAACTAAAACTATCACGTGGTCATTAACCAGCCAACTGTAAAGAATTCCAACATGTGCATCTTGAAATCAATGGTTCTGTGAAAAACAGTCTGCAGTATTTCACAGCTGAAGTTTACAATTAATAAGTCTTTTCATTCAGCTAATCAGCAATTACATTAACCGCACACCTAACCACTGTATCTGATAATTATTTTACAAGCAAAACAAAAATGACAATGTTGATGCATTGTGATGACAAATCTCATTATAACTGGGTTACCACAAAATAATTCTAATAGAAACAATGATAAGTTATGCTACAACTTGATAATGCACTGGATAACTTTAAATTGTATATGGAATGTGAGCACATTTCTGAATGCTACATTCATAGACAATGCAAGAATTCTTTCTTTTGTCTGATTTAGTTTTAGAATACTAATTTACCTCACTGCTTTATTACAAATATCAGAGGGGTAGCCGTATTAGTCTGGATCTGTAAAATCAGCAAAGAGTCCTGTGGCACCTTATAGACTAACAGATGTATTGGAGCATGAGCTTTCGTGGGTGAATACCCACTTCGTTGGATGCATGGACTCTTTGCTGCTTTATTACAAACTATATCTCTAGAGACAATTTTGTACATATTTTAGACTATGAGATTTTCCTGAAACAATCACTGCATTTAAACACACAACCACTAGAAACAGGTGCAAGATTGTTGGGGTTTTTTTCCCTGCCATAATGATGAGTTTTTAATCTGTGCATCAGTCTAAAACAGCCATATGTACAACATACTTGCACATACCACAAAAGTTACCAGCTGGAGCCTGAAACCTGCACTGAAAGAGACAGAATATTCTTATATTCCCCTCAGTGAGTCTGATTCCGATTTCTATATTATCCATTTAAACACGATCTTTTTATTGAAATATATCTAAGCCTATATCTAACTTTTAATGTGCTAGGCACCTAAAGGTGCTGCCAAAGTTAAAACAGCGGTGTAGTGAGGCTGTGTGGTTCCCGGAGAGAGATGAGTCCCTTCGGACATCAGAGTCGGCAGAGCCATGGAGCTCTGAGCCCGCCCCCCAGAGGGTCAAGCATTGCCCCAGAAGTACAAAGGCCCATCCTCAGAGCTCACTGAGAGAGCAACCGCTAGGGAGACCAGATGCCTCTGGCCTAGCTCGCGATTAGGAAACCCCAGCAGTCTGCGGTAAACCCAAGGACTGGCCTGACCTGCCCCGCGCCAGCTACCAGGAGGAGTTGCTGGGCTGCCCCGCACCAGCTACCAGAAGGCGTTGCTGGGCTGCCCCGCACCAGCTACCAGGAGGCGTTGCTGGGCTGCCCCGCACCAGCTACCAGGAGGAGTTGCTGGGCTGCCCCGCGCCAGCTACCAGGAGGAGTTGCTGGGCTGTCCCGCGCCAGCTACCAGGAGGCGTTGCTGGGCTGCCCCGCACCAGCTACCAGGAGGCGTTGCTGGGCTGCCCCGCGCCAGCTACCAGGAGGCGTTGCTGGGCTGCCCCGCGCCAGCTACCAGGAGGAGTTGCTGGGCTGCCCCGCGCCAGCTACCAGGAGGAGTTGCTGGGCTGCCCCGCGCCAGCTACCAGGAGGAGTTGCTGGGCTGCCCCGCACCAGCTACCAGGAGGTGTTGCTGGGCTGCCCCGCACCAGCTACCAGGAGGAGTTGCTGAGCCTGCCCCGCACCAGCTACCAGGAGGCGTTGCTGAGCCTGCCCCGCACCAGCTACCAGGAGGCGTTGCTGAGCCTGCCCCGCGCCAGCTACCAGGAGGAGTTGCTGGGCTGCCCCGCACCAGCTACCAGGAGGTGTTGCTGAGCCTGCCCCGCGCCAGCTACCAGGAGGAGTTGCTGGGCTGCCCCGCACCAGCTACCAGGAGGTGTTGCTGGGCTGCCCCGCACCAGCTACCAGGAGGCGTTGCTGAGCCTGCCCCGCACCAGCTACCAGGAGGCGTTGCTGAGCCTGCCCCGCACCAGCTACCAGGAGGCGTTGCTGGGCTGCCCTGCACCAGCTACCAGGAGGCGTTGCTGAGCCTGCCCCATGCCAGCTACCAGGAGGTGTTGCCGCGTCTACCCCCACCAGCTATCGTGAGTAACCCATGGTGCTGGACCCCCTTAGGACACCACCCCAACCCAGGTACCTCAAGAGGGGGAGTTTGGAAGTAGCCTGGGGGCAGCCAACCCTAGTCTGGCTGCAGCACTGCCAGAACCACATCAGTAGCTTGTGGCCAGGATCCCCACTGACCCAGCAGCGGGTCTTCTGCCGCTGCTAGGGCCCCGGGCTGGGGCGCAGTGGAGTGGGAGGGGCTGTGTGCCCCCTGCCACCCAAGTCACAGGTGGCAGTCTCCCCCTCTCCCAGGCCCTTTGGAAACTAGGGCCTGGGCCTACTGTTTATATATTGTTGTTGCTCAGCCCCTTCCAGAGGGCCTGACCCACCATTGCCCCGCCCTGTCTTAGGGCCTGGGCTTATTGTGTTTGTTTCTGCCCTTACAAAGGTCGCTGAGGAAGACTCCCACAGCTGAACTAATTCCCCACAAGACATCTTCCCGAGTTTAGTGAGGCAGTGTGGTTCCCCGCCACCCCAGAGAGAGACGAGCCCCAGCTTACCTCTCTACAAGTGGTTTGAAGAAAGTGAGGGGACAGGTTCTAAACTCATCTATGCATTGTTGTGCTCAAATAGGCTGCTGTGGTGGGTGGATAAGCAAGCCATTAGAATTTCAGAGAGAGAGAGGGAAGACAGCCAAGTGGCCAATTGTTAACACATTGTCCACCACACAGAAGATCAAGAGTTTCTCTCTTGCTCCTCAGATGAAAAAGACTGGAAATGATGCAAGAGAGACTGCTCAGTCCTTGAAGGGGAGGCACTACTTTGATTCTCTCTCAAACAACATCTTCTGCCCAGTGACTACAGCAGAACCTATATGTATGCAGACCTCCTTGGCTCAGGGAGGTGTGATGGGCAGTACAGAACATTATGAAACCCAACAGATACCCTTCATGTCCCCCCCCCTCACCACACAGACACACCTTTATTATCCTTAATGAAGAGAAGCAGCAGTAATTTGGCCAACGAGATAGGAGAGCTTCACATGCAGGAAAGCAAGTAATTCAGCTGAGATGAGTTGAGAGGTTACAAATGGGTCCCACTATGGCATGCTCCACTAATGACTGCAGCATTTCATTAATATTCAGGTGCAGTGAAGTCAGGGGGTATAAAAAGGGGCAGTTTCTAGGGGAAGAGGAATGCCTGGGGAACGGTTTTCCTTGTCTGTAGGAGCTTGGAGCAGTTCTTTGTTAGTTTGTTTATTAAGGTTTCCGAGCTAATCAAGTGTGGCTTCCAAATCCTGCACACTCGGTCCTTTTATTTTGCTAATATCTAAATCAATAAATGAGGCTTCTGTAAAGAGATGTTTTTGCTTTCCTTCAGAAGAGCCTCTGGTAATTGGTGGGGGAGGATCAGAATATGTGGTCTTCTGTCCAGAGGCTTTGCCAGGATATGGCAAACAAAAGTGACATTGGAAGTAAACAAGGGAGAAAAGTAGGATGCTTCTAGAATATGCCAGTGTGTGAAATGCAATAATAGGTATTATTTCCATGGAGGGAAAATGGTTTGTTTTTATTAAATTTGTTACCACTGTATTTTCATAACTAGTTTTTTTTAAGTGGAGCCTCATTACAGTCTGTCATACATGAATATTTACTTCATCCAATGGCTTTTGAAAAAAGACTTCAAAGAAGCTTTTATAATATAGGATATGCATCCACTAATTAAATACCACCTATCCCTTATAATGAGCAACACTCTGCCCGCCCCAATCTGAATTTCTAAGGCAACTTGATTATGTCAGAGTTGAGGTAAGAGGCCATTTCTTGAGGATCCTCCATCACAGACATCAGAGAGCAGTAAAGTCATTGAAGGGCATCTAAAGCAGGAGCAATTTTCTCAGTCTTGACACTTTCTAGTAAATTAGTCACTTGTCGAGCAAAGTGACAGTTATACAGCAAAACAAAATCTTGTAGAGCTCTTCATTTATTCTTGGAAATGTTGTCTATGTTACTGTCAAGTAACAGCAAAGTCCCTAACCCGTTTCCTTCTGAAATGCCCTATCTCAGGGGGCTTCTTGCAAATCATTTCTTAATGAAGTTTAAATGACAAGTATATTTTTTTTAGCTTTAGGTATAGGTAACTGGTTTTCCCTACCTCCCTGACATTTTCTATTGTAACTAAATCACTCTATAGAAGGCAATGTATGGGATACGAATAAAAGATTTGTTATTTAACAAAGCAATACCTCATTATAGGTAGCTTAACCACACCTTATAAATAATTACTAAATAAACAATCATTAAAAGTGCAATATACAGCATATAGAAGATTGCCAAATGTCTGGCTTTACTGTAAATCAATCCGAGCCAGATTCTGTTCTAACTCATGGTGAGTAGCATCTGACTCCAGAAGTGATTTCACTGAGATCGTTCATGGAGTAAGGTGCTATAGAACATATGTAAGAGTATCAGAATCTGGTCCATAGATGGAAATGGATGTTTGATAAAATACATATAAGGGGGTGGGGGGAGGGGAAAGAGGAGTTAAATATAAACATCTTTTAAAAATATTTTTTGCTTATTTTATTACACATAATTGGTATGCATTTATTGCTCCTGTAATTTTCCAGGTCTGTCAGCCCTGAAGACTGAAATCCTCTTATCTAGGCAGGATATGGACAGCAGGGCCTGGGCAGCAAATTGGAAAGTTTCTGCAACCTGATGCTCTAATATGCGTTGAGACCACTTCTCTCAACTGGCAAAAGGATAATAATGGTTACTTAGGGAAAGAGAGATGAAAGAAATTCACATAAGCATTCTTTGGAGCATAAGTACATCTTGGATAAATATGCTGCAATGTCATGCAAACTGCTTCAACTTTAAAAATGTGGCCTCTCCTCTATAGCTGCTGTAAGGAAGCTAATCAGTGGGAAGTGTGGTGCTGCTATTTGGTATGTGGACTCATGCCTGGGGAATCTGAATGTAGCAGGTCAAGATATACCTGTGCTCTACAACCCCTTGATGAAATGCCAGAGTTCAAGCTCCTCCATGAGACTTGTTTATTGAAGTGAGGCTGGGGTCAGATGTCTAAATACTTATGGACCCTTGTTCGAGTTCAACTTCAGGAGCTCCAAAACCGGTGACTACTTTGTTGCTGAGGGAAGGTGTAAATGAGGGGACACCCCCTTTCTTAAGCAGCAAGGCAGCTGCAGCTGCCATCTGTACATGTCCCTGCAGCTGTGGCAGGTGGCAGCAGAATAAGGCAGCAGGACAGCAGCAGCAGCTTTTCCTTAAGGTTTCCCCACCAGAGAGACTGCCCACTCTTTTTCTTCTCTTTAAGCTCCCTAAGATAAGCTACAGGAGCACTGACAAGCTGGTGCCTTCCTTCTTAGCAGCAGTTGGAGCAGAAACCAGGGGAGGGGCCTAATGTGACAGAGCACTGCACCCCAGGCCTGCAGGAAACATCCCAAGAGTCTCTTTACATTGGTCCCACCCCAAAACTCACTCATTCTCAGTGTCTCTGCCAACCAATAATGCATAATAGTTTGGCTCTAGCATATCACAGGATTAAGAAGCTGTTATGAAACTAGAGTTAAAAGCAAAGCTATGGAAAAATAGAGAAAATTCGATCTGATTGGATTCTGATATTTTATCAGCAACACTTTGCTTAACCCCATCATGTTATCAGGTTCCTTCCCTGGGTTTAGGACTTTCCTCCAGAGGTGCAAAGCAAAAAGCCCTCTATTTTAAAGTGAGAGCTTTTCCTGGAGCAAAAGCAAGTACTGTACTTTTTTTTTTAATATGCTTTGAATTTTGGTAGTGAAGTTCATAGAAAGTTTGTGCACTGTTAGAACAAAAAGATTATCTTCAGTTCACACAGAGAATGGGGAATAAATATGGGGATGACACTTCAATTTATTGAGCCCTCTTTGGAAACCTCCCATGGAAGGTCACGTGGTCAAAACCTCTTAGTCAACTGTATTTTCAGTTTTCAACAGCAGTTTAAAAAACACCACCTTTTCTTCCATTTGCAGCCCACACACTACCAAGGCTTCACTTTCCTTTCCTTTGTTCCCAGATTATGCAACAAATATAGTTTATCGTTAAAAAAGAATTCTAATCCTATAAAGGAGTAAATTGTTATGTCACATTCCTTGTAGCTTAAGATACCCAAAGAATAAGGTTTTCCCAATAAAAATAATATTTAGTTAAAATTTGTATTGTTTTCTCAGCTGACCGAGAACAGTCAAATCTCTTAGCCACTATCCAGGAATCAGTCCAGATTTTTGCACTCACACTCTCAATATAACTAGATCTTTATACTGTCCAAGTGCTTAACCATCAACGGTCAGAGTCTGACTCTCTTTCCCACACTGACCAGTACTTTACATCTCAAATAGTCCCATTGAAAATCCAGTCCCATGTAAATTATTGATAATCAAAATAAGGCAAATGTATAAAAAGATGAGATTTTTATCAATAAATGTCAGTAAAAATTGATTTCACCATTCACTCACAACTGACCAAAAAAATAATCCTTCAATAATAATCCAAATGTACAGATAGGCAATGTAAGAAAAATGCTGCTAGAGAATGTAGAATTTCATGTAAGGATATTTACTTTGTACTTTTTGACATGAGATGTTGACAATGTGTTTTAACAGTTAAGTATCAGAGAGGTAGCCGTGTTAGTTTGGATCTGTAAAAAGTGTACATGCATCTGACGAAGTGGGTATTCACCCTCGAAAGCTTATGCTCCAATACATGTTAGTCTTTAAGGTGCCACAGGACTCTTTGTTGCTTTTAACAGTTAATGCTTTATAACTTTTTGAATCTCAGCATGTACTGTCATTAACTAATTACTGTCCTGTAATTTCCTGCAGCTATGAAAATTAACTAGATACATTTTAAAATGCTTAAAACCCATAATTTTGCACAACTGTAAAAACTGTAAGATAAAACTAGAAATAAATGTTTAAAAATAAACATTGATATTTTCCATCAGAAATTATAAAAACATAAAAATTGATGGAAAATATCAAATGTTTTCTTCCAAGCCTAGATATAAGACAGAATTTCCCCTTCTGGCTTTTCTCACCTCCAGAAGACTGCTTTGAGGATTACCTCTTTCCACAGCACATCCACTTTATTTTTAACTGGCAAAAGAAGGTTACCTTGAAAATTTCATTACCACCACCTCTGAATGTTGAGCATACTGCCCTTCATGCACCCCAGACTCAGTAGGCCCCTCCTTCAAGCATTTTATTTTAAAACCTAGTAGCTCCAATCACTTTGTTTCCAAACTGGCATGTGTAAAAGAGTACAGATTCTACCAAGTTCTACTCTCCACTGCACACATTTGATCAAATTAGTAATACCAACCATTTCTAGATTCAGCACAATATAAAACACTCAGCAAATTCTGTTTATTTCTCCCCGAAACCACAAAGGCTAAACATATTATACATCTACATGGTCAGGGAAAGCCTCACATGTAGCAAATTGCAACACATGCCCAAGTGTTGAACTAGGAAGCAGAGTGGACATGGAGGGAGTTCCTACAGCTTCCTGTGTACCATGGAGTCCAGATCCATACCTGCTTTGGAACGAGTGTGCCAGGGTGAGGAAGAAAGAGTGCTGAAGATGAAGCAAATTGCAATGCTCACCCAAAACAATACACAGAGAGGGAACAATGGGCTGAAACTTCAACTCCCCTTTGGACCATGTAGTACTGGCTGTTAAACAGCTCCTTCGGCATATACCCCAGGTAGGCTCCGAGGATTCCATTCGTCTGCCCCAGGCCTTCTGAGCACACAGCAAAGCTTTTTCATGTGGACATTTTTCTTGCCCAGGATTTCATTGTATGGTATTTGAAACTCATCATCCCCATAGTGTTCAATCAGTATTCTATGTACAGCCTGTTTCTGCAAAGGCTCCCAAGCCTGGGAAATGCTTTCTTGAAAAGCTGTAGTTAATATAATGCATGCATACATTTTCTGAATGGTGTTATACCTATTTCCTTTGTTGAATCCAGATACCTGTACTGTTTCAAAATTTGTCTCTGTGTTATGTGGCCAAGGGAAGTTACTATTGTATCAGTTCACAATCTCCTTCAGAATCTTTAAACAAAACACAGGGATTTGACAGCTGGAAATTTCCACTGTCTGCTCATCAACATCAATAAAGCAAAGGATTCTCTATGAAAATAATGTGAATTTTCTGTATTAAAATACACTTTTCAAACTATGGAAAGCACATAAAATATACTACAGTCTATCAATAAGAGAGAATTAATGAAAATCTTAGATTAAACTTTCTGGGGGCGGTGGAAAAAAAGGCTTACCTCTCGACTGCAAACCATGGCCACATGCTTCATTGATTCCCAATATGCCCTGTCTCACAGAATCTGGCACCAGTATACAGTGACTCCATTTATGGGTCTTCCATCTATGATAATAAACAAAGAGTTAAAGGGGGTGTGCTATTATGGTTGCTTGGAAGTGAAGACAGCATTGAAGCAAATTAAAAAAAAAATCACACTGGAGTGAAGGTTCATGGTACATATCAGTAATTTAGGGGTAAAAAACAAACTACAAGAATGTTGTAATTTTCCCTCAAACAAGCTTTACAAACTTAAGGTCAGATTTAATATTAAACTTATACAAAATCTACATGAGCCTCCAATCTTCCTCCTTTGTTCATTTCTTATTTACAGTCTCAGTGCCTTTTTCAAAGTCTACTGAAATCAATGGGAATCTTATCACTGACTTTAGTAACTTCTTGATCAGAGTCCTCTCCTGCAAACCCTTATTCACGAAGTTAATGTTTTGCAGAATCTGCCTTCTGGGTTACAATGTGTGATATATAAGAATGCAGGTGAGCATCTGCCCATATATTTTTACAGCTGCTTAGAAACATGTATGCATAATGTCTACCGGAATGTGCAGCTTTGTCGCTACATGCATTTTTACTCTTTTCAAGTACATGTTATAATGTCGTGATCTGGGACTCAGAAGTTTGTATACAAAGATATAATGGATCTCTATTTTCTAATACCTGTATAACACATGGTGTGACATTGCACCCCATAATGCTTTATAGAAATATGCTTATGAGTATAAATATGACATAAATGGAATATGTTTTAAGCTAGATATGCTTTGTAAACATATCTTTGCAAAGGTTATGTTCTACTGAATGTATTCATCCTATTTGTATGCATGTATCATTTTTATATCTGAAGGTATGAGTGTTGGCTCTATGCTTGTATTTAAAGTGTTTGCTGTAGGAAGCACATAAGGCAGATTTGGTCAACATAGTGTGAAGAGGTTATGCGAGTAATTGGGAGTACTTAGCTAACAATGGATCTTGGGAGACGCCAATCAACATCTAAGCTTTCCTGGGAATGTTCAAACTAATATGTAATCAATGGTGTCAACCTGCAAAAAGCTGAATCATTCATAGACATATGACTTGCCCAGGTGACTGCAAAACTCCATCTTGTGGAAGGGATTTTACACAGGAGAAGAGAGGGGTTTCCACCCACAAGAGAAAGACTATACAAGTCCCCGGAAACCCCTCCATTTTGTCTTCAGCTAGCTCAAGAGACAGCCTCTCCACTCCAAAGAGATGACTGAAAGAACTGGAACAAAGGACAGTAACTACGGGGGGTGGGTGAGTGATTGCTGGCCCAAGACTAGGAAGGATTCTAGTCTGTCAAAGAAGCTTATTGGAACATCTCTGAGGGTGAGATTTACCTGCATTTAGTTTTCTACTGTATTAGGCTTGCGTGTTTTTGTTTTATTTTGCTTGGTAATTTACTTTGTTCTGTCTGTTATTACTTGGAAACACTTAAATCCTACTTTTTATATTTAATAAAATCACTTTTTACTTATTAATTAACCCAGAGCACTTATTAATACCTAGGGGAGCAAACAGCTGTGCATCTCTCTCTATCAGTATTATAGAGGGCAAATAATTTGAGTTTATCCTGTGTAAGCTTTATACAGAGTAAAATGGATTTATTTGGGGTTTGGATCCCACTGGGAACTGGGTATCTGGGTGTTGGAGACAGGAGCACTTCTTAAGCTATCAGTTAAGCCTGCAGCTTTTGGGGGACATGGTTCAGACCTGGGTCTGTGTGTGTAGCAGGCTAGCGTGTCTGGCACAACCAGGCAAGGTACTGAAGTCCCAAGCTGCCAGGGAAAACAGGCTTAGAGGTAGTCTCAGCATATCAGGTGGCAGCCCCAAGGGGGTTTCTGTGACCCAAACCATCACACATGGCCAGAGGATTTTACTGAAGAGTGGTAAATAGTTTCCTTCATTGTGCTATTTGTCTACTCAGAAACTAAAAAATACATATTAATCAGTGAGCTGTGTGCACCTGCAGAGAAGAAGGTGGAGTATCTGCAATAACCATACAATTATCATTAAGGTAGGTTAGTGATTGTGATCCCACATTAGATTAAACTGATATTTAAAATATATTCAGGGGTGGTTTGTTTTCTCATGCATCTTCACCCATTTTTAAAACGGAAGGTTGCCTTTTTAGGATGGTGTTTACACTGAGGCTCATTTTGGTGAAATCACACATTAGTTCTACTAAAATGCATTTTTTTGTTTATACACAGCTAATATTTATATGGTATTTTTTGTGATGAAAAATTATTAAATAAATTGCACATGATTAAAATATAAAATGTATTTCTGGAGAACTAGAAACCCAATGTCAGAGATTCTTAGCTGCTTATTTACAGAACCTGTAAACTGGACAGACAGGAATATCTTCACATTCTCTTTCTTCATACAAGGTGTCCGGGCAGTCCTGTCCCCCATTGGCAGCGTTCTGAATGATAATCCTATATCGGAACTGTTTAATTGCTGTAGCATTGTCTGTAAGAAAAAAATGCAGCAAACATTTGTTTTCCAGGCATAGTTGGCATCATCAGTTAGTACATTAGCTATCTAGGTTAAAATCCCGCCTGAGGTTACAACTAGTAAAACACTGAAAGCTTGATCCTGCAAAGCAGAGAGGGGTGCCGTTCTATATCAAAGATACCTTTATCTGCTTTAGAGTATCAACACATCAGAGGAACAGAACCCAGAATGCTTATGGATCAATTTTCTAAGTGATAAATCACAAGCTAGGGCACTGGGGGTGGGTCTGTTACAGATCAGCAAATCAAACAAGAGAATGGGATGAGTAGCTCGTTAAACATCTATCTATAATGTGGAGAAACATGGGGGGGAGGGAGGATTCAGGACATATACCAGAGGTCTCAAGCTGCCACTAGTAAAACATACTCAGAGTTTTTAAAAATTATAGACAATAACTTTCTAACATAAACATTATTGGAACCAACGTGTGGTGATTCTACATCGACCCTCATTCTAACACAAGGTCATACCATCTAGAAATAAAGAACGTGTCAGATTTACAAAACTGGAGGCAGCATCCTGGAATGCAGTGACACTGAAAAGGACTTAAGAAAATGATAGTTTCTCCTGAAACAAGAGATCCAGTGCAGTGCTGTAGCTAAGAAGACAAATGGGATCCTTACATATGAAGTGGGAGTAGGGTGTTGAAATGCTTTCTGGAATACCAAGTCCCATTCTAGAGTCCACACTCAAAAAGGATGTTGAAAAACTGGAAAGGGGTCAGAAAAGAACTACAAGAATGATTCAAGATCTGGAAAACATGCCTTATAATGAGAAAATGTAGGAAGCTCTATGTTGTTAGTTCATATAAGGAAAGGTTAACAGGTAACTTGATAATGGTCTACAAGTCGATATACGTGAACGAGATTTCTGATAGTAGAGGGTTCTTTAATACAGCAGAAAAAGGCACAACAAGTCCAATGGTTGGATGCTGAGTAGATACAAGGCCCCTTTTTTTTAAAAAAAAACAGCAACCACTGGAACAACTTGCTTGGGATGTGGTGGATTTTTCATCACATGAAGTCTTTAGTATATCTTTTTGAAAGACTTCCAGGCTCTTGATCTATAGCTTAAACAAAAGGTAGGCGCTTGATGAACAAATTTATGGATGCAGTTTATGGCCTGTGTTAAGTAGCAGATCGGACTACTTGATCACAATGGAGCCTTCTGGCTTTACAATCTATTATGAATAAGCACCTAAATATGTACAGTACTTAGTTAAAGATCACAAGTAGTCCACATTGAAGTCACTGGGATTACTCACACACTTAAAGAAACGCTTTGCTGGATCAGGGCAAGAGTGATCAGCATCCTGTAGGCTCAAATCCTTGCTGATTTGTACACTTCAGAAAAAAAATCACCATGCAGATTAGCCCAATTACAAAAGGAGCGTCTTTTTCTGTGAAACACAGCCAAAACTGAAACTCATCAGTTTTCCAGGCAAGGACTGAGATAGATTACATTGGGAAGAACGTTCATATAGAACCTGGCTCTTAGTAGGCATGCATACACTCCGCTCCTGTTAAAGATCCCTCTGATCCTTACTGGATCAGATCCATAAGACTTGGTTCAAGTCAGTGCTACTGAACCATCACCTCCAAGAACACAACATTCGTTCAACTTCATATATGTGTATTTTAGATTTTAAAAACTCTATGTAAACGTGTCTGCTTCATTAAAGATAATGACATACTTAATGTTCTGATAATAAATATCATGTTTGACTACAGAAGCCTACTTGCTTTAATGAGTTACACACTATTTAAACAAAGATTTTTGCAACTTGGAAAACGTATAGTAGAATGTTTTGTGGAAAAGCTTAAAATGTATCATATCAGTGAACCCTCTCCCCAGTATAATGAATGCTGCCCACAACAGAGCACACAGTCAGTTGAAGGGTATTATGCAGGTGCCAAGCCTGAAGTCTTTACTCAAACTCCCATTGAAGCAGATAAGATATTTTTTTCTGAAACGGTTGAGGAAGGATGTGCCTGCTATCACTAAAATTAAAAACTAGAAGAAAAAGAAGAATGCATAAAATCAAATGGGTTTTAACTTCAGAAATTACTTCGTATTCAAATCTGCATATCATCATACAGCAGCATCTCTACTATCACAATGTATATTGCTTACGCACAAAAATCTACAGTAAAAGAACACTGTTATGGTTGCAAGATGTTAGGAAATGCCACAATTAAGGTTACTTGTAAAACCTTAATTCAACCCTCCTGTACATATACATTATGATACAGTCTTCCATTATTTGATCACAAAACTACTTTCCTCACAGGAACCCTGCCTCATTCAATGCACAGGTGGACCAGCTCTGGGGATAAATCAGGATTGTGTAGTACAGTTTTGTAAAAGCAGCAAAGAATCCTGTGGCACCTTATAGACTAACAGACGTTTTGCAGCATGAGCTTTCGTGGGTGAATACCCACTTCTTCAGATGCAAGTGGTGGAAATTTCCTGGGGCAGGTATATATAAGCAAGCAAGAAGCAAGCTAGAGATAACGAGGTTAGATCAATCAGGGAGGATGAGGCCCTGTTCTAGCAGTTGAGGTGTGAAAACCAAGGGAGAAGAAACTGGTTCTGTAATTGGCAAGCCATTCACAGTCTTTGTTTAGTCCTGAGCTGATGGTGTCAAATTTGCAGATGAACTGGAGCTCAGCAGTTTCTCTTTGAAGTCTGGTCCTAAAGTTTTTTTGCTGTAGGATGGCCACCTTAAGATCTGCTATTGTGTGGCCAGGGAGGTTGAAGTGTTCTCCTACAGGTTTTTGTATATTGCCATTCCTAATGTCTGATTTGTGTCCATTTATCCTTTTCCTTAGAGACTGTCCAGTTTGGCCGATGTACATAGCAGAGGGGCATTGCTGGCATATGATGGCATATATTACATTGGTGGAAGTGCAGGTGAATGAACCAGTGATGTTGTGGCTGATCTGGTTTGGTCCTGTGATGGTGTTGCTGGTGTAGATATGTGGGCAGAGTTGGCATCGAGGTTTGTTGCATGGATTGGTTCCTGAGCTAGAGTTACTATGGTGCGGTGTGCAGTTGCTGGTGAGAATATGCTTCAGGTTGGCAGGTTGTCTGTGGGCGAGAACTGGTCTGCCACCCAAGGCCTGTGAAAGTGTGGGATCATTGTCCAGGATGGGTTGTAGATCCCTGATGATGCGTTGTAGGGGTTTTAGCTGGGGACTGTATGTGATGGCCAGTGGAGTCCTGTTGGTTTCTTTCTTGGGTTTGTCTTCCAGTAGGAGGCTTCTGGGTACACGTCTGGCTCTGTTGATCTGTTTCCTTATTTCCTCGTGTGGGTACTGTAGTCTTGAGAATGCTTGGTGGAGATTTTCTAGGTGTTGGTCTCTGTCTGTGGGGTTAGAGCAGATACGGTTGTACCTCAGTGCTTGGCTGTAGACAATGGATCTTGTGGTGTGTCCGGGATGGAAGCTGGAGGCATGAAGGTAGGCATAGCGGTCGGTAGGTTTTCGGTATAGGGTGGTGTTGATGTGACCATCACTTATTTGCACCGTGGTGTCTAGGAAGTGGACCTCCCGTGTAGATTGGTCCAGGCTGAGGTTGATGGAGGGATGGAAGCTGTTGAAATCGTGGTGGAATTTTTCCAGAGTCTCCTTCCCATGGGTCCAGATGATGAAGATGTCATCTAACCTCGCTATCTCTAGCTTGCTTCTTGCTTGCTTATATATACCTGCCCCAGGAAATTTCCACCACTTGCATCTGAAGAAGTGGGTATTCACCCACGAAAGCTCATGCTGCAAAACGTCTGTTAGTCTATAAGGTGCCACAGGATTCTTTGCTGCTTTTACAGAACCAGACTAACACGGCTACCCCTCTGATACTAGTACAGTTTTGTTTGTGTCTGATTTCCTATATTTCTTAAAAAGGCAAACTGAAAAACCAGATATTTCATCATGTGGCATCATACCAACACCCACATGGTTCATCAACAGAGTTGGAACCTTTAGATCCTCCAACCAGACTTCGGCACTGGAGGTAATGGAATAACTGATAGAAGTAGTAGGTTGTCATCCTCTGTGTGGACCAGTAGTAGAAGGGGATGAGGCATACACTTTACCACTGGGTTTCAAAGATATTTGCTAACAAAAAAAGAATGGTGAGACTCAGAAATCTTGGGTTCTGTTCCATCTCTGGACAGGAGTGTTCTCTCTAGTGGGCACAGACTCTTTTGCCCATTCCCCCTAAACTGTCCACATCTCTTCCAACCTATCCCAGTCCTATATCTTCCCCACCCCTAGCTCCTTGTCCTAGTCCTATTCTCCTGGCTTACCTAGTCCTAGTCTTCCCCTCTGAGCTTGGTGTCCAAGTCCCAATCTCCCACTCCATTCCCAACCTCTCCCCTTCCCCACATGCAATCCCAGTCTCCTTGCCCAGCCAGTCCCAGTTCCCTCTCCTGCCTCCTGTCTCTCCCTCTCCCCACTGATTCCCAGTCTTAATCTCTTTCCGAGACTCTCATCCAATTTCAGTCTACTCCTCCCCCAACTCCTTGCCCCCATCTCCCCCTTCCATGGCTCCTTGCCCAGTTTCTTTGCCTAGACAATTCCAGTTCTTCCCTCACACCCTGCTTATAGAAGGATGCCTCTTCCCCCGCTTCCCCACACTCTTTTCTAGTCCCAGTCTCCCCACACAGCTCCTCATCTAATTGCATTGATCCCTTCCCAAGCCAAATAGCTACCTGTTCTGTTCTCCACCCCCATTTCCCTCACCAGCTCCCAGTCCCCTTGCCCCTCTACCAGCCCCAACTATGACAGTATAACTTCAGAACAAAAAAAATAGGCATAGCATCCGAGGGAAAAAACCATTCTGACAGGGTCCAGGCTTTGTTCCATTTGGTTTTAAATCTGATGTAAATCACTGTTAAAATAAATGCAATAAGCTATTACCTAGTATTTTATGAACACTTGTCTAGATGACCAAACTACAGTGAAATTGCTAGTCTTTACTCTAGACAGCCACAGCCTGGAACAGCAGGGGCACTGCAGACTTAAATACATTGACACAGCTATAAAGGGGAGTTTGTGTATGCCCTGCACATACAATGGCAGGCTCCAGTGTGTGATATCAGTCTTTTAACTTTCCCCAGCAACACAATTCACCAAATCAAAAGCTCATGAAATAATCTTACCATGTTTTCTTATTAACGTTACTATTACAGCAGTGAAAAACATCTTCCCTACACTAGCTGTCTGTAATATAATTTAGGACGTGTATCGTCGTCTTTCATTATTAAAAATCAATGGATAAATACCCCTACTCATTCCTAGCTTTACAGCATATCAATTCACACAGATATTGTCTGCGTACCCAACACACTCAGGAATGATCTCTTCTCAAGAGGGAGACAAAAAATGTAAGGGCACTACAAGGTTCAAGAAACAATAGATAGATCCTTCACTACCCATTGCAATATTTTTATTAGGGATGTGACCTTCCCATTCTAACACTCCCCCTCCCCCTTTTAGACCTCTATTGACAAATCATTGAAGCACATCATCTGTGATAAAAGTAGCCATCTCCCATGTGCAAACACCATCCATTTTGTAGGTTATTGAGTAACTCTAGAGGTGAACATTCTGCAATCTTCATTTTATTCCTTTTTGGTTATAATTTTCACTTTCATCCTCAGAGACCAATTACACCAATTATAGGAGACAAGGGTGAACAGAAGTCACCCTAGAGTATTTGAAATGGCAGAGAATCAATACATTTACTTGTAACAAACTTTGTATTCTTGACTCATCACAGGTATGTGATTCAATTGCAATTCGTTTTTGAATTATGTATTCCATGTGTCTGTGGTTGCCCTAAATGCTGCCAGCATTTCTGAGTTGTGTGATAATCCTTTGCCAAGAGGCTACCTGATTTGTGATAACATTAAATGGAGGGAAAATACCAGTTTTTAATGTTAGAAAAGTTGGATGCAGTTTTACAAGATAAACCACAAACAGCTTAATTGGTAAAACTGAATTTTGCAAGTACAGATTAATCTAATCTCTGATGTTATACTGGTACACATTTCATTTTAAATCTGTAATGCAATACGTTCTCTTGCTTGAGCTGTAGCTTAGTCCTTTGCAATCTGCATACTGTTTTCATTAAATAAAACTCTTCTACAAAAAACAAAAGCAGAAAAAACAAAAACAAAAAACTTAACAACCTATATACATATAATGGCTTGTAAACTTCAGATCAGGTTTGTTTTAACTGCACACTGCAAATGAATTTTTTTTTTTACAATGCAGCCATATCAATAACAAATCTGCAAGCAACAAACTCCCACAACTGAGAAGATTTAACTTAGAATTATATTAAAACGATAACACTGCCAAGTAAATTAAATAAATAATTTATTCTCATTTTAATTGTAGAGGATTATTTAATAAACATACTAATTTAAAAGGTAATTTATTCTACTTCATTATATATAGTTTATTTGATCTAAAAATAAACTTAATTAAAACAGGATTCACTTTTTAAAAAGCAACTCATTTACCTATAAAATCTAACCGGGACTAGGGTGACCAGAGCGCAAGGGTGAAAAATCGGGACAGAGGGTGGGGGGTAATTGGCACCTATATAAGACAAAGCCCAAAATATCGGGACTGTCCCTATAAAATCGGGACATCTGGTCACCCTAACCGGGACTAATCTATGTAGTCCACTGACAATCTGCAAAGGGCAAGGAGGCTGGTAGCAAAAATGAAAGTATTTTGATAACAACAAGCACTTTCATCCAAACAACTACTAAAATACTGCATTGGTCATAAAAGCTGACAACAGATCCCTGAAAACACAGGAGACTAAAGACCCGCTGTATCAAAGTTCATCTGGTAAATGAAAGTGATAAATGGTGCTTTAAAATCAGCAAAGCTGGGAATCTATTTATGCAAGCCTGGTGTGCCTCTAAAAGTTTGGGCTGGAGTCAAATATATGTTGGCTAATGTACTGATTTCATAGATATCAAGACAATAGCAATAAGGACTTTTGAAATTATAAGCATAAGAATGTTACAAGTTTCAAATAAAGACCACTTACATTTCAAATTTCTTTACTAGGGGGCCACCAACACCCTACAGGGTCTCCCTTAACCCCCACTGCCCCCTCCCCATCCCTCTTCTGCAAGCCCCCCCTTAACCACACTGCCTCCACCCCATTCTCCCTTAACCACACTGCTGTCCCCGTCCCCATCCCCCTTCTGCAAGCCTCCCTTTACCATTGCTGCCCCCCTGCCTCCGCAAGCCTCCCTTCACCACTGCTGCCCCCCTCCTACTCCATATGACTCCCTTAACTGCACTGCCCCCTTCCCGCCTCTACAAGCCTCCCTGAACCCCCGATGCCCCTCCCCCTTCTATAAGCCTCCCTTAACCCCACTGTCCCTTTCCAGCCAACAAGCCCCGCAGTGGCCACTGCTGGTGGCAGCCACAACTGCAGTCCAACGCCAGCAGCTCAAGTTGCCAACAGTAGCAGTCACTGGCTGAGGCCAGAACTGCAGGATCAGTTCTAGCTCAGCCAGAAACCGTGAGCAACCGGGATCTCCGAGTGAGATCACAAGCATCCCTGCTTCACCTGTCACCCTGACTTCCTCTCACCACTCTGCCACAGCCAGACCCTTGTGGGAGCAAGGTTTCCTGAGTTGCACTCCTAGGTGTGATAGAGTCTCCCGGGTTTAATCCTGCAGCTTTCAGTGAGGCCATTCTGTCCCCCAACATTCCATTTAGGACTGTCACCTGACCAGACACGGTAGCTATATTCCAGATCCAAAAGCACACTCTAATCAGGAGTTGTGGCCCTGTACAGCACAGCTTCACGTACCCAAATCAGCCAGTGGAGTCCACTACATATCACAGAGTCCAATGGGTAGAATCAGTGAGAGTTTTACTTGGGCAAAGAATGTGGGATTGGACTCATAACAGACAGACACGGAAGTAATGATTTGAAAATCATATAGGGGTAGATTTTCTGAAGCATCTTCACTTGGACTTGAACTCCTAACCCTTTAGGCACTGTTGAAAATCTCCCTCTTAAATAGGCATAATGCTATTTAGTGGAAGATTTGAGGGATGGTTTGAAACTTTCCAGTAGGCCTGGTGGCAGGTGAAGAGGGAGAGCCTAACAACCAGTCTGAAAGTCTACACTTCAGATCTCACTTCTAATGCTGTGAGGCGATGCTGGCCAGCCAGGTTTGAAAACCTGGGGAGTGTATCACAGCTTTGTTTTAACTAGGACTTTGATTAAACAGGGCTAACCTGAAGTTAGAATAAAATATAAACTCCATTACATTATTTTGTAATAATGAAGTAATTTTAAAACATTAACAAGTTGCTTAAACAACAAATTTATTAGTATAGAAAGGCCTCTGATGGCCTGGCCATTCTGTAGTTTAATAATCATTAGGGATTAAGGGTACAAATATTTATCTGACCATGCATAAAAGTTGGAGACAAAAAACTTACCCATTTACTTTCTCATGGACTCATCTATTCAAGGTAACACATACTGTAAACATAAAGACCTGTGAAACTTTATTGGTCTTGAAAACCATTGCCTGGGTGGGTTGAGGTGAACAGGTTTGCTTAAAATCTTATTTATTCTCATTTTCAGAATCTTACCATGTTGGCATGTCGTAGGGCAGTGTGTCCACTCACTGAAAGGGGTAACAACACAGTCTTTTTTACACGGGAGCAGACATGGACGCATGGTTTCAGGTCGGAGGGAATCTGGACACCTATCAATACAATTGTAAATACAACATATGAGAGTCCCTAAAATAATGTATATGTGTGTGTGTGTGTGTGTGTGTGTGTACACACACACACACCATCAGCTAAGTAATAAAAAAAGGATGCACATGGTTGTGGTTGAACTCCATAATGCATAGCCAACAAGTACGACAATTCAGTTCTTTACATCTTGAAAACCTTCCAGGTTTACTATCTAGCTTGTTTCTAAGCTCATTTCTGTTCATACTAGGCCTAATATTACACCCCAGCTACCTCTGGCTCCCAGAACAACTCTTGAGATCTGTGTGCAGCTAGCACAACTTACAACTCGCCTTCAGGCTACTCTAAATTGTACGTAGGATTTGGCCCAGCCTTCACCAACCTTTGCTTTAGGAAAGTTCAAAGGTGTCTTAAAGCTTCATTTGCAATCCCCCTCCTGACCTGCACTGAGCACTCTTCAGGCACAAGCCAAGATCTAGGTCTATATCTTTATGGGAATTTGTGTCTATAATTTTCTCAGTAGACTACAGTAAATAGATCTTTGTGATTTTGCAGTCAATTTCAGACTCCTAATTTAAACATGAAATACATATTCTAATGAAAAAAATCAGATGCAAGAATCATGGGTGGAAGGGGAAAGGGGCAGTTCTCTGTGATCAGGAACATCAGCTGTTCTAAGTGGGAGAATAAAAACAGAATTAGCCTTTCACAATCTTTATTAATTTCCATGTAGAAAGATTGCTTGGGAAATACTCATCACCTACCTGAACACATCCAACCAATAACTAAATATCTATCTATATGTATATTACTGTACCACTAAAAGATATTAGAAACAAAATTAAATCTGAAAATCACAATTCAGCTAACTGAACTATTAATACATTTTTGTACTGCTTAAAAGTATCAAACAAGGTTTTAAAAAAAGAGATACAATGAAATGCATTGATTCAATAACCATGAATATTCAAGAGGGAAGAAAGAATTCTCAGTGTGCAATGATTTTTTTTTCTTTCATTACATCTAGAATGCAGTGGTATATAAGCCACTGCAATCTATTTTTATTCAGTGTTCTTTTTTATACCCCATTTTCAGTGGCTTTCAGTTTCATAAGGTGGTGTGTTATGTTTCAGCTTACATTTTTTCAAATAATGGGAGGGTGGGGGAGAAGCATGAAGTAAAAAATTCAGTGTGGTAACACAAAGATTATTTATTTGGATAAATTAAGTTCCTGAAGCCACACGGCTAGTTTACTACTGCTTCAGCAGTTTTATATTAAAACCTAACTTGTTAGTCAATTTTAATAAACAATTATATACTGTAAAATACATTAAAAACTAACCATTATTCTGTTATATTACTATCATTATAGTCTCAAAATTTGCCATTTTACTGCCAGGAGCCCCAAGTCTGTAAAGAGCTTCCACATAGGTGAAGAGATCCAAACATGTGACGCTCATTGCAGGATCAGGGCTCAAAGTCAATACATTTAATAGAGTACTATTCCTTTCCTCTCTGGAAACACCAGGTTATTCTAATCTCTTATCACCTCTTTTACACTTTTCTATCATTTTTGGAGTTCCACTAGTTACTTCTTTCCTTCTGAAATACTGGAAGTCCTTTCTTTAATTAAGAAACTGCTTTTGAGAAACTTCAGAGAGGTTTGGTTTTGCGTCTTTAATTTAATTATTTAGGGGGAAAGGGGGTTGCCATTGTAAAACACATTGAAGTGCAGAATAAAGAGGAACAAAATCATCCCAATGAGATCCTCCTTAGTGGCTCAATGACCTCCACATTTTCTGATACAATCCATTCCATTACACTTCACAATTAGAATGTTATTGTAACTATACAATTAGATTTGAACAAAACATTTCCACTGAAACCTTAAAATGCAGGAGTGCTGAATTCTGAAGATCCCAGTGCATGCTATAATTTTCCATTTCTCTCATACTACAACCCAAGTCTTTTCTCTATAAAAACTCCCTCTTTCCTCCTCTGCTAGTCCTAGATCCATCCTCCCCTTCTCCCCAAGTGTTTACTTTCTCATTTCAGCTCCATTTCCACTTAGCTAGTAAGCAGAGGATGGGGACAAATAACTATTTTACACATTATATGGCACTACAAATGGTATAACTTAATGGTGATAAATTTACCGTACATTAGTGGGTACCAGACATTCTCTTCTTTGCTCAATTAATTTCATTAACCTCAAGAATTTTAATTAACTTTATTGAAGTGACCACAGCCTGCCCATATTTAGCAGTATTGTTTTGAGACATGCAATAAGATTTAAAACAAGGCTGCAAGGAATAAGCGATGGCTTGATTTTTTTTTATATTGGGGAAATTATCTGTGCATCTCATTTCCTGGGTTAGTAAAACAAAGTAGAAGCTCAGAATATACACAGTGCTAAATAAATGGTTTTAGTGTACTTATTGAAATAGCAATACAAATCAACTCTTCCAAGTGAACTGTTTCCTCTTTTATTAACAGGATTTTGTTAACAATAGGTTGGTAGCTGTTATGTTCCGTTCCAGGTTATATTTTAATCACAACTTCCTAGCAGCAAAAACATTTGCAAAAAGTCAGAATAAGAATCATAGATTAACCATTGTAAATTTTTTCAGCCACTGAAAAAAAACTGTATTGTGACCCACTGACTGCTACATTTACAAATAAAACTGGTTTATCCATTCATTTTTTGTTATATAAAAAGATCCTCTCTCAGAAGCTGGAAAATTAAGCTAGCAATAAAAATACTTTCATAGCTTCAGTTTTCCCAAAACACATTTGAATATTTGCATTTTTAATGTACTGTAACTACAAATAATTACTCCAGCAATGCAGTCAACGCTGCATCTGCAAGAACCTCTTTCTCCCAATACCTTTTATTTGTAACCTGGCCAAAATTATTCTTCACACAGAAGACCTTCCGTGTTTGCATGCCCACTCCACAAGTAGCTTCTCCATTCCAGCTAATGGTAGCATTGAGGGCAGTTACCAAAGTGTCTTCAGAACAAGGACCCCATGGAGATGTTTCCCAATAGAGCTGTGTGCAAATGTGATCATTACATAAGCGATACTCCTGTAGGGCCCGGTGAGGAGGACAGGGTTTCCCACCTGAAAGTAGTGAAAAGAATAATATATTTATTATTATAATCAAGAGAACATTGTGGATGGATACCACATGTGGATATATAAAGTTTGTTTTATGAGAAAGAAAGAAAGAAAGAAAGAAAGAAAGAAAGAAAGAAAGAAAGAAAGAAAGAAAGAAAGAAAGAAAGAAAGAAAGAAAGAAAGAAAGAAAGAAAGAAAGAAAGAAAGAAGTTGGTCGGTTGGTTTTTGACATTTATGGCTATAGTAACAGCCTTCCAAAATACTGCTTCCCCATTAAATGAGCCTTGAACAAAATTGAATTCTGAGGAACAAACAATGGAAACTGAAATGTGTGAAGTAGATTTCCAATTTCCCATGCTGCTACCACTATTCATAGGCTAATTGATTCCATTTAAATGCCAGCATCACCCTGGCTTTCCAACAACTATATTTAAATATTACCTTTATAATATGTTCACTCTGACAGATACAGCAATTTCCTGCCATATCCTTGTGGCACTGTGACAGAATACACCTGTGTTCACACCACCACACTATTATAAGAACATTTCTACAAAGGTATGCCTGGTGAGGTATAATTTAAAAAAAAACAACTCATAACTTTCTGATCGATAATATGAAAAAAATGCACATAGCAACATTATATGTAAAGCTATGAACATAAACTGAAATCATGACTGAAGTATATTTCCCAGATAAGGCTGGGGAGTGGCTAAACCAATTCCTCAGAGACAAAGGGCAAGCTTATGCCTCAGGCAGGTGTCCACAAGGCTGATGGACAATTACCTGCCGAGTGGCCATTCTCTGAAAACAAAGGGGGCAGGGACAAAAATCTACATTTTAGCAAAGAAACAGCATGGAGTTTTCTTTCTTCATTAAAGTGTGTCTCATCTTCTCCCACGGGAAATGCTTCTCAAAGGGGGGGGCAGGACTATAAAATGAAGGGGGTAAACCCCCCAAGACACCCCTCTCCCTATCCACCTCACTCTGCACCTGAGAAGACAAAAGGAAACAGCCACTGGACTCTAGGGGACGGGTCCTGTCCTGAGAGTTTGGTCAGCAATCTGCTGGAGCATATGGTGAGAAAGTTTGCTTTGCAATTAAGAGTTTTGTAAATAGATACTACTAAACATTTTATCTTTATTTTTCTTTTAACCATTTTTGACTCTATGCCTCATTACTTATGCTCACTTAAAATCTCTCTTTGTAGTTAATAAATTTATTGTACTGTTTCAGCTAATCCAGTGTGTTTAAGTTGGAGTGTCAGGGTACTCTATTTAAAATAATAAGAAGGCATATTATTCCCTTAAAGAAATAACAGACTTAATATATTTGTACAGCCCAAAAGAGAGCTGCACAGTACAGGATATACATTTCTGGGGGAAGATCCAGGACTGGGATTGTGTTGCCAAGGCTAGTGAGAGCCAGGGTATAGCTGGCAGGCTGCATTTACACACAGACACTGAGGGCATGGTTGAATGATGGAAGGCTGTTTGTGAGCGGCCCAGGTGGGCGCTGCCACAGCAAGGCATTGCAAGGCACCCAAGGCTGCAGAGCAGGTGTGACATAGCCCCCCATTAGTCGGGACTGTGCCCTGGTATGTCAGAGACCTTTTTGAATTATGTTTAAATATCTTTGATGTCTATTGTATTAAATGAATGGTTTATGTATTATTATGGATCAGGATTGTATGTACCTTCTCAAGGTGAGAGATGGGACAGATGTGAGATCAGGATTTGGGAAGGGGGGCTTCAAAGGACTATATTGAACAATGTGCTAGACAAGAATGGACTTTCAGAACAAATATCAAGTGGCTTTCCTGGGGAATAGCTAGGGGGAGATGAAGGCAAATTTCCTACCCCCAGTTATGCAAAATCCCAAACTTTTGAAGTTCCATCCATAGGAGTAGGCCATTGTCTGCTGATCACCTGTTACATGAGGCCAAGATCAGAGGTCCAGAATGTACAAAGGAAACAGTGAAATAGTCCTGATTGTTCCGGTTTGGAATCTGAACTTGTAACCATGGGGAAAACCCAGTAGTGGGTTTTGAAGAACTGACACCTACCAGAGCCCGAGGTGATTGCAATATGCTCCGAGAGATTAGGGAGGCTATACAAACAGAAAACTCAATAATAATGAGGGATTTCAACTGTCCTCATATTGACTGGGTACATGTACCTCAGGACATGATGCAGAGATAAAATTTCTAAACACTATTAATGACTGCTTCTTGGAGCAGATAGTCCTGAAACCCCCAAGGGAACATAAAATTCTTGATTAAGTCCTAAGTGGAGCACCGGATCATGTCCAAGATGTGAATATAGCTTAATCATTTAGTAATATAATTAAATTTAACATCTTGGAGGGTGGGGGGCAGAAATACCAAAGAAACCTACTATAGTAGCATTTAACTTCAAAAAGGGGAATGACACATGAATGAAAATTAAAATGAAATTAAAAGAAATAGTCACAAGAGTGAAATGCCTGCAAGCTGCATGGAAACGTTTTTTAAAAACCATAATAGAGGCTCAAATTAAATATATACCACAAATTAAAAAAAATAGTAAGAGGACCAAAAACGTCATCATGCCTAACTGACATAATAAAAGTGGCATTTAGAGGCAAAAAGGCATCCTTTAAAAATTAGAAGTCAAATCCTTCTGAGGAACATAAACTCTGGCAAGTCAAGTGTAAAAGTATAATTAAGCAGGCCAAAAAAGAATGTGAAGAACTAGTAAAAGACACAAAAACTATAGGTATTTTTTTAAGTAGTCTGCCAAACAATCAGTCAGGCCACTGGACTATCAAGGTGCTAAAGGAGCATTCAAAGAAGACATCGCCATTGCGGAGAAGCCAAATGAATTATTTGCATCAGTCTTCATCTCAGATGATGTGAGGGAGATTCCCACACCTGAACCATTCTTTTTAGCTGATAAATATGAGGAACTGTCCTGGATTGAAGTGTGAGTAGAGGTGGTTTTGGAACAATTTGATAAATTAAACAGCAATAAGTCACCCAGCAATAAGTCATCAGAACCAGATGATGAAGCAATAAGTCATCAGAACCAGATGAAGAAACTCAAATACGAAATTACAGAACTTCTAACCATAGTATGTAACCTATTGCTTATATCAGCTTCTTTACCAGATGACTGGAGGATAGCTTCGTGACACCAATTTTTTAAAAAGGCTCCAGAGGCAACCTTGGCAATTACAGGCTGGTAAGCATAACTTCAATATCAGGAAAATTGGTTGAAACTATAGTGATGAACTATGTATCTGATAATCCTGATGAACATAATTTGTTGGAGAAGAGTCAACACGGTTTTTGTAAAGAGAAATCATGCCTCAGCAATCTACTCATTCTTTGTGGGGATCAACAAGCACGTGGATGAAGGTGATCCAGTGAATATAGTCTACTTGGACTTTCAGAAAGCTTTTGACAAGATCCATCACCAAAGGCTCTTAAGCAAAGTAAGCTGTCATTCGGATAACAGAGAAGGTGCTCTCATGGATCAGTAACTGGTTAAAAGATAGGAAACAAAGGGTAGGAATAAATGGAGAGAGGTAATAGAGGGATCTCCCAAGGGTCTGTACTGGGACCAGGGCTGTTCAACATATTCATAAATTATCTAGAAAAAGGGGTAAACGGTGAGGTGGCAAAGTATGCAGACAATGTAAAATTTCTCAGGATAATTAAGTCCAAAGCAGATTGCAAAGAGTTACAAAGGGATCTCACAAACGCAGGTGACTGGGCAACAAAATGGCATATGAAATTCAGTGAAACAGCCTCACAGTCTGAGCCCCATGAGCCTGAGTCAGCTGATATGGGCCAGACGTGGGTTTTTCTTTGCTGTGTAGATACACCCTCTGAGTACATTTCTCAGACATGAAGGAAAGCTCTGTATAAGCTTGAAAGCTTGTCTCTCTTGCCAACAGATGCTGGTCCAATAAAAGATATTACCTCTCCTTCCTTGTCTCACTAAAGTCATATTATTGTCCTTTTCTCCCTTTTTATCCTGATAGACAGCAGTATTTATCTTTTCCTGGTATTGTACAGTAGACTGTTTTATTCATTGTTCAGAATGTTCAGAAAGACTTGTGGCTTTTGATTGTTATTTATGTTTTATTTCTTTTTGAGAAATTCAAAGTCTTCAGTTCAAAGCATTTCACTTCTATTTTAGGTTTTCAGATCATATATTCTTGTGATTGTAGAGCATGCGTATTTGCACATGTATTTTCTTTCAAATTAACAATTCTGGTTTTTATTTTGCTTTTGAAATTCTGCATCTATTTTGTTTGCATTTCAGAACATATTGCTACCTTCATGGGAAATATGCAGCTTACTTTAATTTTTTATTTTAATAATTTGCCACCTTTTAGTCTTTTTTAATAACAGTTGCCATTCTGTCTATACTTATATAGCAGTTTTCATCCCAATGTTCTTTACAAACTTTAATGGGGGCCATTTATGTGAATAAAGATAACTCATATGAGGATGCATTTGCAAGCTTAAGCTGACACACAAACATAACCTGTGGTTTTAATGATGATTTCTAAATGGTGTTTAATAGAGATTTTTCTTTACTTGTGGGGAAAGTATGGTTAAGCACCAAGTTAGTTGCACGCATTGCTGACAATAAAGGTTATTTTTTAGAACATAGACAAGGCCTTAGAGATCTGACATCCAAATGCTGACCCAGTACTTCTTAGTCTGTCATATCTGATGGAATTGTCACCATCAGATAGGACACAGACCATTTTTAAAAATGATATTGGTATTTTCTGACTTTCTGTTGCATAGAGAACAGCAATGGCCCAATCCTGATCACAGATCTGCACATGCTAAAACCAAGAAGTTGTATGAATTCTGTGCTTGAGAAGAAGCCTTTGTACAAAATTGTGCCAGTAGAAGAACCACCATAATGTAGTCCACCAGGTGTGTTATTGTAAGCCAGAAACACATGCCTAATGTATGTGTCTTTGAAGAGCCAGAGAAAGGGACGCAGCTATAAAGCTATTTACATCATTCTAAAATTCAAGAACCCGGAGCACATTTGATGACTCTAATATATATAACATGTTTTTGCTTTTATAGTATCTGATTTTACACATATTTCTGTTCTCTTCTAGACTGGAACTAATATGCTTCTATACAGTTACATAGGTATCGAGAGTTTGTGCCATACATTTATTTTATGTGTGTGTGTGTGTGCATGCGTGTGCACACGCGTGTGATTCCTCTTTTAGGGGTGGCAGATCCTCAGCTGGTGCAAACTGTGATAACTCTTTTGAAATCAATAGAGTTATGACAATTTCCACTAGCTGAGAACCTGCCCCTTAAAATCAAATAATCCACAGAATAAAATGTATTAAATATCTTTCATTAAAACATAGTTATATTGGCAATGGGTATAATCTAGCCACACAGATTAATCTTTGCACAGATTTTTGTAAGTGCAAAGATTCATCTCTGTGCGAAGTATTATTAATTATGACTATAATATTGGTGTTTGGGTCTTATCCAAATGCAGTTCTACTCACCCTCCCCTGGCAGTGCCAGGATAGATTTAGTTCTGCTTTGTTTCCCCTCTGCATTTTTACTGGAACATGAGTGGGAACAAGATGACCATTCTGACCAGTCATTAATGACACAGTCCATCGCACACGGTACTTCACAAACCATCGTTTCAGGATGGAGAAGCTCTGAGCAAAGGGTATGTGATACTTCTTCATCTGAAACAAACAAGACAAAATTAAGCATAAAAAAGTGGGGTGAGTTTGGGACCATTTTCAACAAATATGTTCTATGTTGCATACACAATCAGGCCTGATCTACACTAGGAAATTAGGTTGGTATAACTACATTGCTCAGGGATGTAAAAAATCCACCCCCCTGACCAACGCAGTTAAACCAACCTAACTCCTGGTGTTGACAGCACTAGCTTGACAGGAGAATTCTCCCATTGACCTAGCTATCACGTCTGGTGATGTCAGGGCCGGTGCAAGGAAGTTTTGCGCCCTAGGCGAAACTTCCACCTTGCGCCCCCCCCCAGCTCGCTGCCGACCCCTGCCCTGAGGCGCTCCCCCCGTAGCAGCTCCCCCGCTCTGCCCTGAGGCGCCCCTCCCCGGGGAGCCGTGCAGCAGCTCCCCACCCCAGCTCACCTCTGCTCTGTCTCCTCCTCGAGCATGCCACCCCCGCTCTAATTCTCCTCCCCTCCCAGGCTTGTGGCGCCAAACAGCTGATTGGCGCCGCAAGCCTGGGAGGCAGGAGAAGTGGACCAGCGACGGCATGCTTGAGGAGGGGGTGTAGCAGAGGTGAGCTGGGGTGGGGAGCCCTGCGGCAGCTCCCCATCCTCCCGGCCCGGGGAGCCATGCCGCACCTCCCCACCCCAGCCTCCTCCCCAAGCACACCGACCCTGCTCTAATTCTCCTCCCAGGCTTGCGGCGCCAAATGGCTGATTGGCGCTGCAAGCCAGGGAGGAGGGAGAAGTGGAGCGTTGATCGTGCGCTTGGGGAGGAACGCTGTAAAAAAAAAATTGGTAGCACTGCTTTTTGGTGCCCCCAAATCTTGGCGCCCTAGGCAACCGCCTAGTTCGCCTTAATGGTAGCACCGGCCCTGGGTGATGTACGTACATCAATCAATGGGAGAACCCCTGCCATCGGTGTAGGTAGAGTCTTCACTGAAACACTGCAGCAGCATTGCTGCAGATTTTTAAGTGTAGACAAGTCTTAAAATGTGTATACGTGTGTAGAACAGTATGGAAAAAACTGTTGAAAAGAAAGCACTAAAAGCGTTTGACATATATACACTTTGAAAAAACAAAACAAAAATTTGTTTTAAGTCTGATATTTGATCTACAAGCTTAGGCCAGCTTCTGGGGAATTGAGAACACTGCTAATAACTAAGCCTTTTAGATTTATAAAAATCTAGGAGATGGCAATCATGAGGGAATGAAATGAATAACCTTCAGATGGAACAATACAAATCACTTATTACCAGGGCCCCATATTTACCAAAATTCTGCAGCTATAGGATTTGTATCCAGCAATGCAAATTGTATATGCCCCTTTCTTGCTTGCACAAACCAGGGAGCTGATGTTTTGATACCTCTGCTGGAGCGTAGGCAGAATGAGTGGAGTGCCAGTTCCTGGAGTACTTCTCACTTAAACCTTAAGAGACATGGCTATGTCTACACTAGGAAACTTACTGATGCATCTGCACCACTGTAAGGTCTCCTGTGTAGCCGCTCTATGCTGAGGGGAGAGAGCTCTCCCGTTGGCATAATTAAACCATCCTCAATGAGTGGCAGGAGAGTGTCTCCCACAGACATAGCTCTGTCCACACCAGTTCTTCTATTGGTGTAAATTGGTATAATTTTTTCACAACCCTGAATGACATAAGTTTTACCGATAAAATTGCTACTGTAGACATAGCCTAAGCAAACAGAGCTGCTAGATCTCACATAGGAGAGGAGAGAGACTGCACCAGGGAGTCCAAGGGAACCATGAACAAATGTGGGATACCTGGTAGCAATGCCAAGATTGTAATCCCTGTGGCAGGAGGTGGGCAGAGCAATGTAAAGAAAAAAAATGGAGGAATGAGAGTGAGAGGACATGGGTGAGAGAGCAGAAGGTTGAGGCCAGAGATGGTAGGCAGACGAAGTCTATGGAGAGGTTTGAAAACAAGAAGAGGGCTCACAGCACTGAACTGTTAAGGCTCAGTGTGAAATCATGACCCCATTGAAGTCAACAATAGTTTTGCCATATTCTTCAGTGGAGCTAGGATTTCACCCAAAACACAGAACACACAGGCCATGACAGTATGTGATTAAAAACCCCAAACAAAGCACACAATGAAAACATAGTGGAGGAGTAAACACGGCATTGTGTTCAGTTAATTTATTTCTTTAACAAAGATTTTCATAACCTCACTATCAAGCAACAACATTTCTGATGTCAAAATTACAATTAAGAACAAAATGAAATAATAGCAAGTCTCTAAGACAATAGTGAATTTAGGGTAATGATGAGAGATTTCCCTAGGAATGAGAGTTGAGGGTTAGATTGTCTTGTCCATTTAAGCTCAGTGCAAATCAAGAGGATGGATCAAAGGTGGTTCTAAGCCACCTTTATGCCCCTCTCGCCAAATCCTGGGGCTTTCCAGGGTCATTGATGCCCAGTTGCCCTTAGCCTGATAGCTGGAGATATCAGGAGCATGGTGACACGCTAGTCACACCTCTTTTCTTTCCAGAATGCCTCCTACATGAGAGAAAGTGTGGGGATGGAGTACAGCTGCTACATCAGTTCTATCACAATGAAGGATGACACAAAGAAGATCCCCAGGTAGCCAGTTAAGATGGATTTCCAGCTACTTTACACTACTGGTCTGATGCAAAGCAGCTGGATCATAAAAGTCTACATTACGGTGACCAGATGTCCCGATTTTATAGGGTTAGTCCTGATTTTTGGGTCTTTTTCTCATACAGGCTCCTATTACGCCCCACCCCCGTCTCGATTTTTGCTGTCTGGTCGCCCTAGTCTACATTAAGACTACCACAAATCCCCTTTTCAATATGCATCTATTTACCAATTGTTGTTAGAGATATTATTTTTTCTAAAGCAAGATAAAACAAATGAATAGCTTCATTTAAAAAATAATGGAGCAGAATTTCTTAATCATTTTATTTGTAACTTCGTTACACAAACCATATAGGAATCTTGAACATTCCATATAACATTGAAATGTACCTTTTTGCAGACATAATTTGTTGTTGATGGAATTTTATCTCACAAACTATAATTGTAAATGGATTCAAAAGAAATGTGGTTAGCTTTGTTGAATCATTCCCCTGTAAAACTTTTCCTGACCCTCCTGTTTAATTATATGAATGGATACGGGTGTGTACGCAAAATATGTAGGCCGGCAGGAAGACAAGATTTGGTAACTTTGTTGAATCGCTCTCATATCTGAATTCTTTAAAGCTCAGCTCGAGCTCTTTATGAGTAACAATCTCACTTTGACTGTTACATCTTTCACCTTTAGGATAATTGCAAACCTTTCCTTTTAGGTTTCTTTACCTCATATGAATCTAGGAAAAACACAAAGGAGTACCTATGCCTAATTAGAAGTAGGGAAAAATTAAAATTTAGACTGCCAGCTGCAAAAGAAAGCTGGCTTTTCCCCACTTCACACATTATGGGAGTTGTGTGTCTCGCAAGGCAGCTGAGGATGCAATTATAACTAAGAGGGTAGAAATCTCTATTGCTTTTGCAAGACAACACATGTACCAGTGAGTAAATAAGACAGGCAGGGCTACTAGTGAGACTGCTTAAAGCTGTCAGTAGGACCACAGTAGTATCTGCATTCATATCCCTCAATAATGACAGACTCATTGCCCTTGAGGTACAAATAAAACTTTCCAAGCATGGTATGAGAAGTAATAGAGAATCTAGCAGGCAGACTATAAGAGACATAAAAAATATTTTATTTTTGTCCTCTCCCTCAGACTTGACATCCCTGATCACTCTATTATTCTAGCCTGCTGAATAATAAAATCAAATCCAAAAACCTCTCTGAAAGAGAGCCTCTGGTCCTGTTGAATTTAGGACTATTTCTACATTGCACTTGGCAAGTTCCTTTCTCTCTACCTACAGACTATGTTTAATCATTCCCTCAGAAGAGTCCATTTTATCACCCTTGGTCTGGATGCTAACATCATGCCTATACCCAAGGTGGAAAAAAACAAAACCTTAAGCCACGCTTCAATTATATACTTGTCTCCCTAAGTCATTATGATACCCACGTCCTTGCTAACATTTTGACAGCTTGCCTCTGCAGCAGTGAGTAACATACATGTGTACATCCAGGTGAGGCTGGATTTTAAGAAGTCATTGGTGCTATAATGCTAGAGGATTACATAATTTAGGTGAGTATCTGCATTCATCTATCCTCTGTTATTTATATTCATAGGAAGAAAGCATTCAAATAGTCAGCAGCAGAGTTATGAGCTGGAATGGACTAACTGGGTTTGAGGCCAAGATGCCATGCTGCAAGCACCAGCTCCCCCTTTTCTTCTCTCACAGGGCAGGGAGTTGTCTACATTACATAGTGGACTTGAGGCTTGTGAGTGGCTGCCGATGCTGGACAGAGAAGCTGGGCCTCAGATCAAAAAGTGTTGGTTTTTGTTTCTGTGCTTGAACCCTCGTTGCCTTTGAAAGCATCTGTGCTGTGCCTTGTACGGTCTGTCTAAAATGTTTCCAGACCAACTAAAACCATTTGAACAAGATTTAATCCTCTTGATGCAGAATGTGGTGGTAAGTGGATCCTGTTTTTTTTTCTTGATTTTTTCCAAGGGGTAGTTTGTGGCACAAGAATTCAGGTGTCTTGCATAACGTAATGGACATCCTGATCCTAAGCCCCAGTGGCATATTAGCCACCAGGCCACCATGCCCAGAGGCCCTGGCTAATTAGGGGGTCCTGGAAAAATGGGCACCCCTCACCCTGGCCCGCTCCTCCCATCTGGCACTCCTGCCAGGAAGTGGGGTTGGGGCGCTGGGGGGAGGGGAGGCTGCAGACAGAAGGGGTGGGGAGGGGCCCCGGCTTGCTCTGGCCCAGGGCCCCACAGAACAGTAATCTGTCTCTGCTAAGCCCACTGAAATCCATTCAAGTCTTTCTATTGACTTCAGATCAGGCCTGTTGAGAGTATGTGCAACTTCACTCAGATCATGGCATCGCTCTCATCAGGGATGAGTTATGGCAGGATTCTGCTCCCAGCTTGGAGGAGGGCACTTGTACTCATTAATTTTGAATTCATGAGGGAGACAGCTATGATGTGCCACACGTACTGGATGAGAGAGCGAGCCAGGAACACAACCACCCTCTCTAATTCTTCACCCTGACTACTACTTCTGACTCCAGCCAAATGACAGTGACAGCAGCAGCACTTTGAGTGCAAGTTCATGGCTCTCCCACTTCAGCAGAAAGAGGCAGATTTCAATGGTTTGATAGATGACTTTGCCACAAAATGCATAAAGATATTTTAAAACATTTGCTTAACTGATTAGATTTTTAGTCATATTCACTGTGTGCACTTTTTAGACTGCTAGCAAAATAGATTCTGAGAAAGATAGCATATAAAAAATATATAATGGGCATTTTTTATTTTCCATGGAAAACTACAACAGGGTACATCTGAAAAGACGACTCCGAGTTTCATGATTTCCCTTGGATGCAGTAATTTCCCAGAGTTTACTGACTGGACCCATGTTTATCGTATGCCAACTGCTGTGATGTTTGTGTAAAGTTAAATTATTGCTCATTAGTAATCAGAGCCACAAAATATATATATTGTTTTAAAAAGCTGATGTTTATGCATCAGAATCAGATAGGGAAAAAGGAACATGGGCACTTTTGTGGGGGGAACCCTTTGGTTAACTGGGGCTCTTCAGTTGGCCTGGACTGGATCCAAGTCCCATTTAATCTAACCTACTGCTCTTATCACTCCCTTCATTTGCTCTCTTGAGATCCCAAATACTTGATCAATTTAACAAAAGGTCTCTTACATTTATTTGACATGGCAGACAGCCCAGAATTAGTCCCAAGAAATGATGTTTAAACTCTTTGAAGAAGATTTTCTCTGCAATTTACAGATAAAAAGTTGGTAGCATTTGGTCTGGGCAATATTTTCTTCTTCCCAATTCTGAGGGCCTACAATGGATTTAAATGGTGTACAGGCCTCATGAAGACCTGCCTCAAAAGGGTGAAATGCATCCTTATTCCGTTTGTGGTATAGATGTAGTTGGCAATCAGAAAACAACGGGTAATAAAACTGTATGTTCAAAAGACAATGGCTGGCATATTAAGTGGGGGAAAAATCACCTATTCTAATAATTGGAAACAAGCTATTTGTTGACAAAGCATTGAGAATGTAAGGGCTTACACCTATAAGCTACCGTTTTTAATGGCTACATTCGATTCCCAACCCAAACAATAACTTTTTGACACTACTTTTCTGAATTCTTTCATGTTGGGAAATATCTGAGATCCTGAAAAGGATGATTATAATGTTTTGCATGCTATTACAGAAGGACAGCACCTAAATACTAGGTGATTAGAGCTAAATAAACATGATCTAATCTATCAAGATACTATATCCTGTCTTTCTAAAGACAACCATAACAGGCAATCAGTCCCAGTTTCTTAAAGTCAGCGTCCAATAATCTGAAACAAAATTTAAGGATCGCCTAATGTCAAAACCATAGATGGAAAATGTGCATTACAAAAGCATCTGGCCACTGTTTTCAGAGCTGAATGTCATTACAGAACTGAACAAACACTCCTGAAATCTAGGGAAATCCAATTCTGGATGTAAATTTTGCAGCTTGGCGCGGCCCATTTCAAGTAATTGTAGGTGAAATTATTCCCAGCATGGAGTTGCAGCACAGGAACAATACATAGACTTGGAAAGATTTGATCTTTATTGTTAAATGTGAGTGATTTTACTGTATACACATAAACAGGTGAAAAAATATTTTCAATTATGATAATAAAAAAAAAACAGATAGGCAAAGTAAGAAAATGCGGCTTGACACTTAACATTTGATTTAAGGGTATTTACTTTGTAAATTTTGGTATGTGATTTGACTATTTGTGTTTTAATGGTTACAAATTTTTAACTTTTTGAATCTCAATGTCTACCTGACGCTAAATAATTATTATATGACCCCTCCCCCATTGTGTGACCCTCCTACAATTTCCGCAACTGTGACATTTTTAAATCAATAAACAATTTTTTAAAATGTCTAAAAATAAACATTGATCTTATTAGTTGAAATTATTTTAAAAAAAAAACCCGAATTCTGCCATGCCTAACTATACATGACTTATGTATAACTCAAAATTAGAGCTAAGTGGAAATCTGAATCTACATCCTACAAGAAATCGATATTTTGATTTTTCCCCCATCTGAAATATTAACTTTTTACACAGAATGAAAAATTTCAGTTCTGAAATGTCTAAATATTTTGTTTTGACATTTTTGGTTAAAACAAAATATTTTGACATTCCCAAATCAAAACATTTGTTGCAGTTTGTTGAACGGACTCAAAAAGTTTCATTTTGAGTCAGTTCAACATTAAACTGCATCTGCCTATGGTGCCACGGTACCTCTTGGGAGTTGTAGTTCTGGTACATCCCTGTTCTATTCATTCCCTCTGAAGCACCTGGCACCAGCCACTGTCAGAAGGCAGGATACTGGGCAAGATAGACCATTTTTATGTCCTCATTTTTCCTACGGGTTGGCTCCCTGGCCAGACCACATCTCCCACGATGCACGTGTCCAAATGTAGTCTGGTCAAGGAGCTAGACCCACAGAGCAGAGCAGGGGCATGAAGCACCCAAAGCACAGCTCCCATAAGGCACTGCTGAAACAACAAGGAGATGCTACTTAATGTTGAATCAACCTGAAATGAAATATTTCATTTTTATTTCCTTGATGGAAAATCTATTTCTATGGCAACATTAAAATATTTCTGTGGAAATTCAGATTCTGCAGAAACTGCATTTTCCATCAAAAAGTCGTTTTAATAGAAAATTACTGATCACCTTATCTTAAAATAAAGTTTCAGTTGGACATAAATGGTGTAAGCGCTATAACTGTCAAATATGCCTTGGAAATGTATTGATAACAGCTACAGTTCTCTTTCTACCCTTTTACTTATCTGTAGCAACTACGAACACCATCAATTACCCCAATGCATATTCTAAAACTTTAGCTTCCTCTCAGAGCCAAAGACAATGAGAATCAAATGTACACACCATCACTACAGATGTGACATCCTCGCCTGGGGAACATCAATTAAACTGAAGTTGAAGTACGTTGAAGTACATAATTTTGATTGATAAGAAGTCTTCCAACTATTGTTAGTCCATCAAACCAAAGACTCCCATAATTTACAGGTAGATAAAACTTTCATCTCTCCATCTTGCAAAAGAGAACCCCTACTGGGCAACAGACAGGAATAACTGCCTCTTTTCCTGTGCTAAGTGCTCTTTTGTTTCCTATACATTAACAAAGACAGAAATGACTGTGAAAAAATTAAGTTTAAACCAGCTAGGAATAGCTTGCTGGTGACACATAAAACTAAAAGTTCCAGAGGTCAAACTCCCTAATACCCCAAGATGCCCAATATAGATTTCATCCCAAATTAGAAATTGTATATTTGTCTGCCTTATGAACCAGAAATACAAATCTCTATATATGAATAATCTGCTTTGTTCCTCCAATGTAATGTCGCATATCCCAGGACAAGCCCTGAAAAATGTAAAGAGAAGCTACTAGATATCTAATCTCTCTAGTAAGATGAGAGACTGTGCAGACTAGGAACTATCACAGATGTCTGGTTTCTCTCTAAAGAATTGTTACACTCCTGAAATGATATAAATTGTATGACACCAACAGTAAAAAGAATATTGAAAGATATACACCTAACAGGTTATAACTTTGAAATATTAAAAGAAATTGCTTAAAAGAGGGGGCAATTCCAATTCATATCTGGGCTAATATTGAAAAACAATTTTGGAAATGAATCAAACATAAAAAGCTTCCGATAAGAAACAGATTGAAGAAATTTGTTATAGACCCATGCCATCTACTGGATATCAACAGAAGTAGCAGAGAAACTTAGGGCTGTTCTACATTTACCTGGGGATCAACGTGTGGCGATCAATACATTGGCAGTCAGTTTAGCGGGTCTAGTGAAGACCTGCTAAATCACAGAATCATAGAACTGGAAGGGAGGTCATCTAGTCCAGTCCCCTGCACTCAAGGCAGGACTTAAGTATTATATAGACCATCTCTGACAGGTGTTTGTTCAAGCTGCTTTTAGAAATCTCCAATGATGGAGATTCCACAACCTCCCTAGGCAATTTATTCCAGTGCTTAATCACTCTGACAGTTAGGAAGTTTTTCCTAATGTCCAACCTAAACCGCTCTTGCTGCAATTTAAGCCCATTGCTTGTCCTATACTCAGAGGTTGAGAACAACAATTTTTCTCCCTTCTCCTTGTAACAACCTTTAATGTACTTGAAAACTGTTATGTCCCATCTCAGTCTTCTCTTCTTCAGACTAAGGAAACCCAATTTTTTCCAGTCTTCCCTCATAGGTCACATTTTCTAGGCCAGGGATCGGCAACCTATGGCACCTATGCTACCTGCCGGAGCAGCATGCCATTAAAAATCCTGCCCAGCCTGGCCCGCCCGCTCTTCTCCGCCCTCCGCTTCCCCCGTGGGAGCAGGGGGCAGAAGCATAGGCATGCGCACGGGGTGTAATGCAGGGGTGAGCAAATGGCCCCACTCTCCTGGTGCGGCAAGCCGCGGAGTCCGCGCTCCCGGGCCAGAGTGCCCGGCTGAGCACATCAAGCCACCGGCCTCTCCCCCGCCTTCCCTCCTCCCTTGGAGCCATGCCACCGCCAAGCACGCAGCGCTCTGGGGGCCGGGGCTGCACACTCCCGTGGGGCAGTGTTTGGCTCTGCAGGGAGGCAGACACACTCCCCCCTCCCCTGGAGCCATGCCGGCGCACGCACAGAGCTCTGAGGGGCAGGGCTGCCCGCTCCTGCAGGACAACATGTCTGGCTCTGCGTGGAGCAGAACATGCCACTAGGAGCCTCATGGTAAGGGGTCTGGGACCATTGGATAAGGGGCGGGGGCAGTCAGGGGACCGGGAGCAGGGTGAGTTGGACAGAGGGTGGGATCCCGGGCAGGGTGGTTAGGGGCAGAGGGTCTCTGGAGGGGGTAGTCAGGGAGCAGGGTGGGTTGGAGGGGGCATGGGAGTCCCAGGGTTTGCAGAGATGAAGTGGGGGTGGGGGCTGCAGAGAAGAAGGGGATGCGTGGAATAGGGGCATATCCCCCCACACACTCCCCAGCCCTCTGCCTGGAGCCCTGTGTCCCGTGCCCCACACACACCCCAGGCCCATGCCTGGAGCCCTGTGCCCTGCGCCCCGCACACACCCCAGGCCTGAGCCCTGTGCCCCGCGCCCCGCACACACCCCAGGCCCAAGCCCTGTGCCCCGCGCCCCGCACACACCCCAGGCCCCTGTCCTGAGCCCTGAGCCCTGTACCCCCCTCATACACACCCAGCCCTCTGCTTGACTCCTTTACCCCCACCCCCATGACTCCAGCCCTGACTCTGGCACCCCACACATACTCAGCCCCCCCCCTCCGCCCTGACACCTGCACCCCCCCTCACATGCCCCCAGCCCTCTGCCCTGACTCTTGCACCCCCCCACATACCCAGCTTCCCCACACCCCATGCACCCCCCCACATCCTGACTCTTGCACCCCCCACATCCCCTCCAAGCACCAAACGGGAGCTCCTGGCAGGGGCGGCTCCAGGCACCAGCTTAGCACGCAGGTGCTTGGGGCGGCCACTTCGGAGAGGGGTGGCACGTCCAGCTATTTGGCGGCAATTCGGCGGAGGGTCCCTCACTCCCGCTTGGAGCAAAGGACCTTCCCCTGAATTGCCGCAGATCGCGATCGCAGCTTTTATTTATTTATTTATTTATTTATTTATTTTTGGCTGCTTGGGGCGGCAAAACCCCTCGAGCCAGCCCTGGCTCCTGCACACACATTCCCACCTGCACCCCTTGCACCAAATGGGAGCTTCCCAGGTAAGTGCCCCACACCCAAACCTCCTGCCCCAACCCTGAGCCCCCTCCCTCATTCTAGCTCCTGGCCAGACCCTTCACCCCCAGCCCTGTGCTCAGTGCAGAGAGAGGAAGAGAATGGGCCAGAACCAGGGAGAAGGTAGGTACCCACTGTATGTGGGCAGGGCCAGGACACCAGACTGGCAGCGGGCTGAGCGGGTCCGGTAGCCGGGATCCCAGCTGGCAGGAGCTGGCGGATGGAACCCCTGAGCCGCTCAGCCCACTGCCAGTCTGGGGTCCCAGCTGCTAGCCCTGCACAGCCTGCTGCCAGTCTGGGGTTCTGGCTGCCGGACCCTTGCCAGCCGGGGTCCCAGCTGCAGGCCCCGCTCAGCCCACTGCCAGCCTAGGTGAACAGAACCACAGAACAGCAGCGGGCTGAGTGGGCCAGCGGCATAAGATCAACATTTTAATTTAATTTTAAATGAAGCTTCTTAAACATTTTGAAAACCTTGTTTATTTTAGAACACAACACTCGTTTAGTTATATAATATATAGACTTATAAAGAGAGACCTTCTAAAAAACATTAAAACGTATTACCAGCACGCAAAACCTTAAATTAAAGTGAATAAATGAAGACCCAGCACACCACTTCTGAAAGGTTGCCGACCCCTATTCTAGACCTTTAATCATTTTTGTTGCTCTTCTCTGGACTTTCTCCAATTTGTCCATATCTTTCCTGAAATGTGGCGCACAGAACTGGACACAATACTCCAATTGAGGCCTAATCAGCACGGAGTAGAGTAGGAGAATTATTTCTCATGTCCTGCTTACAAATACTCCTGCTAATACATCCCAGAATGATGTTTGCTTTTTTTGCAACAGTGTTACACTGTTGACTCATATTTAGCTTGTGATCCACTATGACCCCCAGATCCCTTTCCACAGTACTCTGTCCCAGGCAGTCATTTCCCATTTTGTATGTGTGCAGCTGATTGTTCCTTCCTAAGTGGGGTATTTTGTATTTATCCTTATTAAATTTCATCCTGTTTACTTCAAACCATTTCTCCAGTTTGTCCAGATCGTTTTGAATTTTAATTCTATCCTCCAAAGCACTTGCAACCCCTCCTAGCTTGGTATCATCCACAAACTTTATAAGTTTACTCTCTGTGCCATTATCTAAATCATTGATGAAGATATTGAACAGAACCAGACCCAGAACCAATCCCTGCAGGACCCCACTCATTATGCCCTTCCAGCATGACTGTGAACCTCTGATAACTACTTTCTGGAAACAATTTTTCAACCAGTTTTGCACCCACCTTATAGTAGCTCCATCTAGGTTGCATTTCCCATTTGCTTATGAGAAGGTCATGTGAGACAGTATCAAAAGCCTTACTAAAGTCAAGATATACCACATCTACTGGTTCCCCGCATCCATAAGGCTTGTTACCCTGTCAAAGAAAGCTATCAGGTTGGTTTTGACACAATTTATTCTTGACAAATCCATGCTGACTGTTATTTATCACCTCATTATCTTCTAGGTATTTGCAAATTGATTGCTTAATTATTTGCTCCATTATCTTTCTGGGTACAGAAGTTAAGCTGACTGGTCTGTAATTCCCTGGGTTGTCCTTATTTCCCTTTTTATAGATGGGCACTATATTTGTCCTTTTCCAGTCATCTGGAATGTCTCCCGTCTTCCATGACTTTTCAAAGGTAATTGCTAATGGCTCAGATATCTCCTCAGGCAGCATCTTGAGTATTCTATGATGCATTTAATCAGGCCCTGGTGATTTGAAGATATCTAACTTGTTTAAGTAATTTTAAATCAACTGCAGATCACTCTCCCGTCAACTCCTATACTCCACCTGAATGAGAAGCACAAGAGGAGTCAACAAGAGTCTCCCATCGAAACAGCGTAGTGTTACCCTGAAGTTAGTAGATCTAAGTACATCAATTTCAGCTACGTTATTCACATAGCTGAAGTTGCTTAACTTAGATCGATCTCCCCCCGTAGTGTAGACAAGGCCTAAGAATACTGACAGCTGAGGGTAATTTGGAAAGTGTCCAAAGCAAAATAAAGAGGATTGCCATTCTTCAGCAAAACAGGATATAGAAGCCTAAGGTCACTGTGTGGATCTTAGAGTTGACTGAACAGACAAATAAGCTGCAGAATCTAGAAGTGCTATTGGACATGCGGATAACATTGATGAACAGCTCTCCCACTCTTCCCAGGTTAACAGGACTAAGCAGCAGCAGTGAGATATCGTGTCAAAGATTATATTTCTCTTTCTATTCTTTAATACAAACAAATGACAGTTATCTTATTGAGTCTACACTCTTATTAATGAGTCCTCAGGTAACTACAGTTTGGATTTTAACAAATGCTGTAAGCATGGTCTCCTTTGTAAGCCCAAGAAAATTGGCCTAAGAGATCTAAACAATAATTTTAAGCAATTGCTTTTGATATTTAAAATTTGTCCTGTTCATACCAAACCATTCAAATAGGAGGGACCAAGCTCCTAGAAGTACCTTTAAGATAAATACATCCTTCCTCCTTGGAGAAGGACTGGAAGTATGCTAAATGTATTAGAAGCACCAAAGAACTGATAACTGGCAGTTATAATGAATGTAATAAGGATTCTTGGTGATTTGTATTGTTCCTTGGTTAGTTGCTGGGTTCCAAGACTGGTCTATGTTAATTGCTTACATGAATGCACATGTACTTTGTATTCAGTACATGCCTAGAATGTTCACTAGATCTACATTTGATTGAAGAACTGTTGTTGTATGACTAGGTCAGGGATCGGCAACCTTTGGCATGCGGCCCGTCAGGGAAATCCACTGGCAGGCCGGGACGGTTTGTTTTCCTGCAGCATCAACAGGTTTGGCCAATCGCAGCTTCCACTGGCCACAGTTTGCCGTTCCAGGCCAATTGGGGCTGCAGGAAGCAGCAGCCAGCACATCCCTCGGCCCACACCACTTCCCACAGCTCCCATTGGCCTGGAATGGCAAACCGCGGCCAGTGGGAGCTGCGATCGGCCGAACTTCATGGACGATGCAGGTAAACAAATCATCCCGGCCCATCAGCGGATTTCCCTTATGGGCTGTGTGCCAAAGGTTGCTGATCCTTGGACCAGGTGGTTCTGGGTGAATTAATATATGTTTTGAATGGTTAAGAGCATACTGTCCAAGGTAAAAGTTACACTAAGAAACTAGCATTAAAAATTATAAGCTAACACTCCCTGGTATCTATAAAAGGGTTTTTCCTAATAGCTCAGTGATTTGAGCATTGGCCTGCTAAACCCAGGGTTGTGAGCTCAATCCTTGAGGGGGCCACTTAGGGATCTGGGGCAAAAATCAGTACTTGGTTCTGCTAGTGAAGGCAGGGGGCTAGACTCAATGACCCTTGGAGGTCCCTTCCAGCTCTAGGAGATAGGAATGGAACTTAGGAGATATACCTATGTGGGCTATAACACTTATCAAATTGGCAAATCTAATTTGTTAGATTTCAGCTTCAACATTTAACTGGCACCTTGGCAAAGTCATAAAATTGAACCCCGCTCCAGCTTATAGTGGTGCCCGGCTGTGTGCTGGCCTTCTGCACCAGAGGTAATTCCACCCTTTATAGTTTTTCAGCTGTACCTGGAAAAAAGGAAAAATGACTCCTGCAAAAAATGTTGCATATTTTAATGACAATTACCAGTTCTCCATCAATAGTTATCCTTGTATCACTTCACATTTTCCACTGAAAATAATGACAGTCTTCTAAAATACTCTGCATATCATAAAATGTTATGGCCCGTTTGAATCTCAGAAAAGAATGCCAATAAACTTGGTTAAATGTTTGCCTATTACAGAGGAAAATGTCAGCAGACAGTAGTAAATTCTGAAAAATTCATAGTGACTTTATGCCAGTTCACTAACAGCAATTGCCTATCTCCTTCAGGGAAAAGCAGTTTGCTGGCAAAATCTTGGCCTAGCCATTTATCAGTTAGTGGAAATATTAAATTTAAAAGCAATAACAATAAAAATGTAACAATAAAAGATTGGATGTAGGCAATTTTGGATATATTCAGCTCGTAATAACAATGCATGAATTTTTTCATGTGGCAACACCAAATTTAGACAAACACACCAGCTGATTTCTGAGCTAAGTTTTATTGCTTACACTACCTCTCAAACTGGAAGGCCAATATCACTTCACAGAAATTCTTACCTATCGGTTGACTTTTTCTAATGCCAGTCAACAGATAAGAACCTCTGTGAAAAGTATTGTCAGTTTGTCACTGAAGGCAGCAGCATGTGGAATAAGTCCAATTGCAATGGTCCATCACTATTATCAGGGACCAGTAATAGAAAGAAAGAATGAAAAAATGAATAAGAAGATTAGGGGCAAAAATCTACGTGTAAAAACAAAAGTGGAAAATAAAAAAATATTGCACAAGAGAGACAGGAGGAAATCTACACTAATATGTTTAAAAAGAATCACAGAAAAAAGCAATTAAGCAGGTCACATAATCACAGATTTAAGAACAAAAGAAAAAAATTCTTAGTTAAAAATGTGGTTATGGAAGAAAAGAGTGTGAAGAAAAACTCCACATAAAAAAAGAGAAGAGAAAAAAGAAGAGAAAGGGAGAACGTGATGGGCTGAAAGAATAGGATGTAGAAATAGATCCTCAGGTGAAAGAAAAAAATTATACTGGAATTGTAGAATGTGTACTAAAGGAAGAAGAAAACTAATAATGGAAAAAAAGAAAAGTAAAGGATCAGGAGAATAAGCAAATGAGAACTAAAACTACTGAAGAGAGTGTGAAAAAGCAAGGGACTAAGGATATGTCTATACTGTCACGCACAGCATATGGGTGTGAATAGTAGTGCACACCAAAGAGCAATTTTGTAACTCCCCCATGTGGACCCTCTGGGGGCAAATGAAAAGGTTCCTAGTGTAGTCCTTTTCAACGGGATTACATTAGTGATAACTAGGAACCTTTTAGTTTGCACTTGGAGGTGTTAGAGTGCAGCACTTTGGTGTACACTGCAACTCACACCCCCATAGTTTGAATTGTGGATATTGTAGAGATGCAAAAACAAAGAGAAAAAACAAGAAAAATGTGTCTAGAAATGGATAATCACAGTAAAATATGAAAAGCAATCTCCCTAATACCTACCCCACTCTCCCTGCCTATGCCCCCTCAGCTGTGCACAAGTGGGCTCCAACATAATTGCCGCATTAGTGTCTAGGCACAAATGGCTTTGCAGTGTAGGGAATATAGGTGCAGATGTTTTTCTTCTCTGTGCATCCCCCTCATGCAACTTAGGTCATTCACCCTCAACAACTGTGCTGGGTAATCAAAGAGAAGGTTATGGTCTGTAGTATTTAATTCAGTGCATCAGCCCAAGGTAGCAGCAAATGAATCACCAAAAAAAGTTTACAATGCCCTTTCTGAAGTAAAAATGAACTGTGACTGGGATGCCCGGGAGCCCACACTGAGAATGCTTATTCAGGGCAAACTGCAAGGAATAGAGCAGACAATCCTCAAAACAGGTGGTTTATTCTATAATTAGATTCATCAAGCCAGTAACAAAACTCAGTAATACCATATTGGTTACCAAGAAGCTAAAATACAGTCCCCTTTAAGCAATCCAACCTTTGGCTCCCACCTAGACAGCCAAGTCCAATATAGTGAGAGGTTACTAAAAATCTCATTAACCATATAGAAAGTTCTACCAATCCCAAGAAATCGAACATATGGCCCACCAGGTCAATGAATATTTCAGATCTCACCCAAATACACATTTACAGCCAATCCCTATTAACTAAATCTAAGATTTATCAAGAAAAATAGAGTTGCTATGGTTAAAAGATATACAGATATGAGTCAAGTTCTTAGGTCAGTTTCATAGCAGAGATGGCAAGGCTGCTGATTTGTAAAAGTCCTTTTAGAGTCAATTTAAAAAGTTATAGTCGAAAAGACAGTCCGTGTGCAGAGTTTGTTCAAATTCTTCCATGAGAATTCCAGGGTGGATCCAGAGTAAGCTTGGAGACCTAAATCTTGTGGGCTTAGACTTTCCCTGTCAAAGTTTAAGCAGATCTGAAATAAAAAGGGTCAGGCCCAGGGCTTCCTTTATAGCTGAAGCAAGTCGGATGTTGACAGGTAATCCTACCACCTGGACTTTGATGAAAGCAAGCCGACAGTTTGATCTCTATTCAATGGGTCCTTTCTCAGACAGTACATTTAAGTCATCCAAATTACTAAAACAGTCCACAGATAGTTTACTATGTAAAATTACAAGAGTCAAAGAAAATTGAGGTCAATAATATTATACCACGTCCCATCTAAATGATAATATCCCCTTTTGATCACTGAATCAATAGAATACTGTAATGAATCATTGAAGACAGGCACAAAAGTTTAGCATCTACAAGCTAATTAGATCACATTGTTAAACATCTAACAAGATAAACACAGACAAATACAATTAGTATCTACTCTTGATTCTCTAATAATACAGACCTACATATTAAAGATTCTAGTCTATTTAACATGGCTTTCATAACTATCTACAAGGATGGTCCTGTTTATAATTTCAATACTCTTCTAATATATCCCTAAGGGTTGCTTCCAGGTCACCCAGCCTGCTGATTACTTAATCCTCACTGGCTCAGTGTCACACAAACATTTTCTCTGTGGACAAAAGTGTTAAAAAGCTGGGCCCTTCGTTCATATCCACAAGGGGGACAAAGTCTACAGAGGGAAAAAGCATAAAATGTTGGTGTGAGATTTGTTTTCCACAGTCCTTGGTATGTTTAAAATACCATCCTTTCAGGTCTCATTCTTTGGTGTTTAGTGGAATAATTATTAATATTTATTTCTAAATTATTTACTTTTTTGAAGTGTCCAAAAGCATGCCAAGCACTTCACACTACAGGTAAGTGTCACACAAGCCCTAACGAGCCGACAGTCTATTTTCAAACAAGACAACAAAATAGCAATGTAATAATGAGGGAGAAGGACTGTGTTAATACCAGTAAGATCACACAGCTATTCAGCAAAGGCATGTGCACAGTATGGTGGAACAAGATTTATTTTTCTGCCTTCATTTAAATAAGTATATATGAGAAAATGTCCTGTTGACTAATTTCTTCTGTACAGCACAATAAAAATGGGCCTTTGGGAGGGATTTGAATGCAGAGCAAACTAGTTTGGGAATGACCTTCCATAAATAGGGGGCGGTGGACATGAAACAATATTACAAAATTATCACTAGTCTCAAGGTTAAAAAAATGACTTTAAAATGATGAAACTGCATTAGCTATGTTACCTGAAAAATGCTTATTTATTAGTAGCTGGCCCCTATATATTTATTGTTAAGCTCAAACACAGCCAGGTGCTTAAAGAATTTGGTATTCATGTACATGCTGCTCTTGGGAGTGAAAACAAAGGGACTAATTCTGGCTTGCAGTATGCATACACAACTCCTCAGGTGCATCTGAAAACAAAATGAAGATGATTGTATTCTTGGAGAAAAGTATGTAAGCTTAGGTAGTTGCTCCTAATAATTAGTTAACATTGCATATCAATTTGAAAATGTAAAGCACCCTGTAAGTACTAATATTATCCTTATTAGGTTCTATTTCTTTTCCCTCTGTCTTTAGAGCTTTTCTTTTTCTACAACTGCTCCTGCTTGATATAAATTGTGGAATTTATGCAGGTGGGTTGATCAAATCTGATTATGATTAAGTTTTGTTGTTGAGAGTGCCACAGTAGTCTAACTGAAACAGGTGTACTTCTATTTTCTTCTCTATATTGCTTTGTTTAAAATGTTAATCAACATAAAATTTATGTAGGAAACTTGTATATGGACAAACTGGATCCACTAAAGTATTGTGTGCTTTGAAGAGGTATATTCTTGAATATTTAACAGAAAATAATGGCTGTGAGTGGGCTGCTTTACCCAACTAAAGACATGGTACATGCAAATTTTAAGTTTCCCGGGTAGAGTCCGAAGGAGTCCCTGTTCTGGCTGTGGCTTTTGAGCATTATTGCAAATAATAAATAGTGACAATAGTGCTTTTTATTATCAGTGGACATCTTTAAGTGTCTAAGTACCCTCCCTGTGTGCAGAATTCAGATACCATCTTGGTCCTCACGCTACAAAGTGTTAGAAAGATCCACATTGTGGTACATGCTCTCTCACAGATACTTTACTTTTGTTCTTTCTTCTTTAGTTCTCAATGAAAAGAATGAAAATCAGTCTAACTGAAAGCCTGTGTGTACAGAAAAGTGTGATGATGCCATTCATGCTCACTGCCTGGCTGTGATTATCAGAGGGAGTAGTGTAATAACCAAAGATCCTGTGCAACTGTAATGCCGACAGACCCCCATCATTTGTGGGTGGGATTGAACCAGAGACCTGTGCAGCTTAGTGCATGAGCCTCTACCACATGAGCTAAAAGCCAACTGGCTGCTAGCTAAGGCTGTAAAGCAGACAAATTTAACTCTCTCTAAGTGTCTCAGTGCCACTCGATGGGACGGAACACCACACCCAGAAGGTGTGTGGGTTACACAATGACACAGACTCAATGGATAGCTTTGCACAGGGCCTAAGTACCATTCAACCCCCCAAATATGAACCACAAATGAAACTTAGCAGTTTGCCATTTCTTTGATGAAACATAACCACCATAAGCAACTGGGACTCCTGTCTCTAACCAGAAAACTTAAAATTTGCATACACCATGCCTTTACTTGGATAAATCAGACCATTCAAAACAACTAAATAATACTTAGTCCTGCCTTGAGTGAAGGGGCTGGACTAGAAGACTTCTTCCAGTCCTACGATTCTATGATTCTATCATTTTTACTCATAAATGAATGCCCCAAAGAGGAAGCTGTAATTAGCATCAGAAACTGACCCACTTATAAAGAACAGATTTGCACAAACAGTTTGAATGCGTGTTGGCAAAACTCTTGTTTTCAGATACTAATGCTGAATGCTAATGATGATAAATAATTATAAATATCTGGACTCTCTGAAATACATCCCACTCAAAGCCTGCAACTGAGTTTGTACTAAAAAAGAGGATCAAAATAAAAGAAGCAAATAAAATTAGATTTATGCCTCCTGCTCAAAACAGAGCTGATTTAGAAGCAACTGACACAAAATGCATTATATTTTTTTGTCACCTTGGGACCTAATCCTGCAACAAGATTCTGAGAGTTTCCTATTGGACATGCAGCACCTGCCAGGAAATGTTCTGCAGTGGAAGGATTGAATTCAGAGGTAGTTTATGTATTTGTTTTCTTCTTCCATCATGTCTCTCTTCAACTGCACAAAATACAGATTAAAATTGAAGATGAGGTAAGATGATGTAAAGAAGGAAGTAATATTGAGGCACCATAATTCAATGCCATTGCATTTATTTAGCTTCAAAACAGACTCAAAGAAAAAAGAAATGTAAGCAGTAAGTGAGAATGGTCACCGGTTAGGAGTCTGAAAGAATGACTGAAATCTATTCCCAGAAAAAGAGATACAAATGAAACTGTGATCTTGGGTTAACGAGTAAAATCTATGGGGAAGTTCAAGTTTTGCCAAGTGCCAAAATATCAGTCAGGATGACTAGGCAATTTTAAGTTGGTCTAAGTTACTATTAGCTAACACACACTGACGTAGCCTCGACACATTTTCCTAACGAAGACAAATCCCCAATTTTAGAAGCACGAAAGTGTTTAATTTCTACTATATTTGGCATAGATTAAATATTAAACAAAAGGGGGGAATCAAACAACCTATACAGCACAATATAAATGTTACATTTTCAGTATGCTTCCATTTTGTCTTTGAGGCTGGAAATCTAATTACATCATTAATAATTATGTCTACATGTATAGCCTGTAGTGAATGATTCCTTTGGAGACAGTTAAAGAATATTAAATATCTTAGCTGCTCCATCTTCTATAACTGGTCCACTGGTAATACTGAAACAACAGTCTAATCCTACCCACAACTCAGCTATGATGGTATCTATAAAAGAATGTATACTGAAAGGAATCATTTAGAATAGTCTACAATGGAGACTGTTCATTTAGAAAAGTTTCAAGTTATTTTATTAATCTAAATGGTTAAAAAGATTTAAAATTAATTTTGTTCTTTAAAAAAATTCTGTCATTTTATCATCCCCTTTATTTAGAGACTGAGGTATTTCACAGCCAGAGAAATATAATATCTGGCAGCTGCTCCTGTACTTCATTGTCATGCAAAACGCTCATTGGCTTCAACAGGAAATTTTACTGAGTAAGCAGTGCAGGAGCATGAACTAGTATGGATGGTGTAATTATTAGATAAAGAATATCAGATCTACACACGTACCAAAGAAAAATGATAAGGATCGTAGTGTGCTCTTTATCCATGCATACTACCCTCATTACACCTCATTGGTATCATGGATATCAATGGCAGGTGCAAACATCTCTCAATGTACATTATCATCATCAGCCTTTAGATAAGGAAGAAGATTGTAATGTGACGATGTACAGTCTTCCTCTTAGGTTCCTTGTTGCTCCAAGGAGGAGAGTATGCTGCACTGGGTGTATGCTTGTCACAATGTAGTTATGTTGACACATCAGGGGGCATACACTTCTGGGTGCTTTGGAGTGGGTAGAATCAAGGCTCTGCCCAATCCCCAGCCACCTGCATGAGCAGGAACATCGCAAGTCTGTGAAATCTGTTTATCGTTGCACACAGGAAGTGGCAGCATGGAGCCCCAGCTCAAGGGACTACGGGGATCCCTGATGTCCCCTTACTCCAGCATGCAGGAAGAGCCAGGATTTGGCCCTTTATAAGCAAACAGCCACTAATCCAGTCACATAAAACATTTAGAGTGCATATATGTTTGACAACCACTGACAAATTTCCTGTCAACCAACAGGACTAAAATATGCAAACTAGACTGTGAAGGGTGGGGTGGCTCTGCTCTTACCAATGCCACCCTACACCATGAAGTTCTGCTCATACAGCAGCAACAGAAGAAGCAAGGATAATGACAAGGGGTGGAATAGCAAACAAGAGAGTGGGTGTTCCCTCTGATGTCATTATTGCACCAACCTGTAATTAACTATCTTAGGCACAAGCTAAGGTTAGTGTTACAGGTCTATGTGTAAATTGCTAAGCCTGAATGGCACACACCGATAGATAACCTTCTTATCCAAGCCTCCATGCCACACGGGCCTTTTACTATATTTGTGTAGGTTCCAAATAAAAATTAAAAATGTCTGAATTGTAAATGGTCTAGAAACTAACTAGTCAGTCTCTGTACAGGGTTTTTTTCCCTCGGGTGTTGGTGAACTACCACTCTAACTTTACTACTAGATTAAAGGAAAACACAGAATCGGCAAATGGAATCAGAAGAAAACCCCCTCTATTCAAACTCCCTAAAGTGTCAAGCTTGTCAGGCAGTATTTGGACACACTTTTCAAAAATAAGAAGTAAAACAGTAAAACTGGAGGATATCTGATAAAATTTGGTTTCCTACCACTAAAAATTTCACACAGGAAAAAAGCAATAATCTCTCTGTAACTTAGAAAAAAATTCCATTCTGATTATTCAGTTATTAAAATGGGGAAGTGTCATTTTATGACAACTGCTTTCGGCAGGAGATATTTCATACTTACACACTCAGGAAATAAGTAAGGAACAATATTAAAACCTTCAGTGTTAATCTATATTTTCAAAGCTAAGCATATTCTGACAAACTTTCTAATAGTGTTCAAAATTCATACTATATATATGAGCATGATTACATTACTCTAATTTATTTTTTCTCCTTTCGTGCACAGCAATAAAATTTTACCTTTGAACTTTCATTTATTACAACTTTTACTTGATTGAGTGCATGCAGGCACAAAAATGTAATAAACCTTTACTAATCCAATAAATTAGTGAAATCCGACATTGCAAACAGAATCTCTCTATCTACATACCTATTTGAAAATGGAATTGAAAAATCATTTTGTTTAAAGTTCTAGTTAAGCAACAGGATTTTTTTCTTTTTTTTTTAATATTAATGTTATAGAATTTCATGTTATATGTTTGGTGAAAACTAGATAATATTTGTAGAGTTTAAATGTAATTATATTGTCAGTTTAGGAGCTGTTATAACTGAGAACTCGACAGACACTAAACAATTAAGGACTCGATCCACCAGGCTGTTGAGCACTGTCAAAGAAGTGCACAAAACCAAAGTGCCAGAACTGGATGCTCAGTGTTTGCTTGGCACCTGTGCAGAGACACTATTGTAAAACTGGACTCATTCCTGTTGCCATTAAAGTCGGTGGTAAAAGTCCCATTGAACAGGCCCACGCAGGGACATGTTCATGATGCTGAACACTATGAGAATAGCTCTAATCAAAACACAGCTGAGGCCTTGTCTACACTACAAGACTATTTCGAATCAACTTAGTTCGAATTTGTGGATTCGACCTTATGAAGTCGAATTTGTGTATCCATACTAAATACACTAATTCGAATTTCTGAGTCCACATTCACGGGGCCAGCGTCGACTTTGGAAGCGGTGCACTGTGGGAAGCTATCCCACAGTTCCCGCAGTCCCCGCTGCCCATTGGAATGCTGGGTAGAGCCCCCAATGCCTGCTGGGGGGAGAAATGTGTCGAGGGTGGTTTTGGGTAAGCGTCGTCATTGAACCGTCAATCACAACCTCCCTCCCTCCCTCCCTCCTTGAAAGCGCCTGCGGGCAATCTGTTCGTGCACTTTTCTGGTCAGTGACAGCGCGGACGCCACAGCACTGCAAGCACGGAGCCCGCTGCGATCATCGCCGTTTTCTCCTCCTCGCACTTTATTGTCCACCTCTTCCACAGTCAGCTGATGAGAAATTGGGCTACTTTTCAATGGTGCTGCAAGCACTGGGGGACCATAGGGGACGTTTTACAAACATCAACGTCGGGTGGCCGGGCAAGGTTCATGATGCGTGTGTTTTCAGGAACTGTGGGCTGCTCAGACGCCTGCAGGAAGGTAGTTTCTTCCCGGACCACGAAATAACTGTTGTGGATGTGCAGATGCCTATAGTCATCCTCGGGGACCCAGCCTGCCCGCTAATGCACTTGCTCATGAAGCCCTATACAGGCGCCTGGGACAGCGACAAGGAACTCTTCAAATACCAGCAAGCAGCGAGCAGCGTGACCTGTGACTGTTCAGTTTCTTTACAGAGAAGCTGAACCTGCCCCTGACTTGCATCTGAAGAAGTGGGTATTCACCCACGAAAGCTCATGCTGCAAAACGTCTGTTAGTCTATAAGGTGCCACAGGATTCTTTGCTGCTTCTACAGAACCAGACTAACACGGCTACCCCTCTGATACTTGAACCTGCCCCTGTTTCTTTACCCAGTTACTGTTGACTCTCCTCTTCGGTTACATACCCCGTTCACCCCGTTACCCCCACTTCCAGCACACGTGTAAAAATAAAATACATGTCCCATTATTACTTAACAAAGGTTTCTTTATTCATGACTTTTCGTGAAAGGGTTGAAACTGGGACGCAGGCTGTGCTGGGTAGGGTGTGCGGTGATGTAAAGACCGCCTCTAAACTCAAGGAATGACAGGCTCCTGCTCCTAGAGCGGTCCGCAGTGCCGGAATGCTTCTTTCAACGGAGCCTGCCATCCCTCTTTATGGAATTCTGTGTGCGGGCGGATATGTGACCTTGTGGTGGAGGAGGACGGATACAGATTCCTCAGCTGCGTGACTCTGCGGTCCAGGACAAGGACCGCTGTATAAGATCTGTAACCGCCCTCCCCCACTGCAAAGTCACATCTCCCCCGCCCACATAGATCCTGGAAACCACCTCCAAAAACCGACCAGGGTGCCTACTGACTGCACCATGTGTGTGACCCGCTGCTGATCCTGCCCCCGTGTCTGTACCCTGGGAAAGGTGACTGTCCTATGCAATTAACCACCCCCTTCCCCACGCCCTCCATTCAAACACAGTCTTCTTTGAAAAAACATAACGGAAACAGTAATTAACAGCAAAGCATTTTTATTAATTAAGTAGACAGTTAGGGGATGGGACTGGGATTGGGACTACTGTGAGTCTGGAAGTGAAGGACTTCGGCAAATGTAGGGTATGAGAGCTTTTAGGTACTTGAGCACTGTGCTGTGGTGCAGTGACAGTATTCACGTCCCCGGCCGCCCCTCCTCCTGATTATTTTCGGTGAGGGGGGTATGGGACTGTGTGGCAGGGGAGTGCGGTTGCAGATACACTGCAGGGTGTCTCTGTCCTCCTGCGGTCCTGCAGAACATCCACAAGGCGCCTGAGCGTGTCCGTTTGCTCCCTCACTAGTCCAAGCAGCGTTTCAGTCGCCTGCTTGTCTTCCTCACGCCACCTCTCCTCCCGTTCACTGTGTGAGCGCTGGCACAGCGAGACGGTCTCCCTCCACTGGCTCTGCTGGTCCGCCTCTGCTAGGTAGCAGCCCATACGTTCCTCGAACATCTTGTCCCTTGTCTTTTTCTTTCGCCGCCTAATCTTTGCCAGCCTCTGCGAGGGGGATGCTGTGGCAGGTCTGGAGACAGAGGAAGCTGTGAGATGGGAAACAGGGAGTGAGTTCCTTGCAAAGATACATTTTTGCGAACAATTAACTGAGTCTAGGCTGTCTCTGTGAATTCTGGGTTGAGACCCCTGTGCCTGCTGGGGCAGAAATCATTTTCGCGGTGGATTCTGGGTAAATGTCGCCAGTCATTCCTTCCTCCGGGAAAGCAACGGCAGACAATCATTTCAAGCCCGTTTTCCCAGAATTGCCCTGGCATACGCCATAGCGTGGCAACCATGGACACTGTTTTGCCTTTTGTGTATGTCACCGTATGTGTACTAGATGCCGCTGACAGAGGCGGGCCAGCAGCGCTACACAGCAGCATGCTTTTGCTTTTGCATGACAGCAGAGATGGTTACCAGCCATATTGTACCATCTACCATACCATAAATTGGTAATAAGATGGTAATAAGATGGGCATGGTTACCTGTCCTTTTGCACTGCCCCATTTGGTGCTGTCATAAGTGCCCCTGGCCGAGCAGCCAGGGGCGCAAAAGCAAAAATTGGGAATGACTCCCTGAGTCAATCCCTCCTTTTTGGTATCTAAAAATAGAATCAGTCCTGCCTAGATTATGGACAAGTGTACTAGAGAACCACTGTATCATAGAACCAGAGAGCACAGCTGCTCTGTGTCCGATCCTGCATAAATTATGAGCTGTATGCTATTCACAGGGGGTGCTCCTGCAACAACAACACCTGTTCATTCCGTTCTTACCCCAGCCTTCCTGGGCTACCATACCATTGTCCCCCCACTTGTGTGATGAAGTAATAAAGAATGCAGGAATAAGACACAGTGACTTGTTTGTGAGAAATGAGTGGAAGGAAGCCTCCAGCTGCAATGATAGTCCAGGCAGGACATTAAGAAGTGTGGATGAAGGAGCCCATCATCCCTCTGCTAGTCCAGGGGCAATTGAATCTTTTATTTACAATGAAGGGTGGGGGCTGATGGAGCTCAGCCCCCTGTTGCAATGATGAGGACGGTTACCAGCCATATTGCACCATCTGCCATCAAAAATTAGGGACAGGCGCCCTTGATCGACCTTACTGATGCTAGTCGGCATGGTTACCAGCCCTTTTGCACTGCCCCATGTGCCAATAGGCTGATGATGAGGACGGATTTCCATCTTTTTGTACCATCAGCCATCCATAGCGTGGGGGGAGCAAGGATGTTGGTGTTGAGTGCTGCACCATCGCGTCTATCTGCAGCATTCAGTAAAGATAGGGTGACATGTAAAAGAGTCAACAGAGGATTGTTTTCACTTCTGGTGGTGGGTGGGGTGTGTGCGCAAATTGCCAAACTATGCCCTGACCCACCGCAGACACTGTGTTTGACCCTAGAAGCATTTGGAGCTCATCCAAGAATGCAAATGATTTTCGGAGACAGCAGGAACTGTGGGATACCTTGCGTCCTCATTCCCCCCTCCCTCCATGAGCGTCCATTATATTCTTTGGCTTTCCGTTACGCTCGTCACGCAGCTGCGTGCTGAGTCTGTGCTATGCCGTCTGTCCGTAGATTTTTTAAAAATACTTTGGACCAGGCGTAAAATTACAGTAATTACCCTAATTAGATGCAGGAGTCTCCGAGCGAGATCACCCTGAGGAGGGTCACTGAAGGAGATAGAGAGCGCATGCTGCGTGAAATCTAGCACGAACCAGGGCCCGATGCAGCCGTGCTCGGGGAGGCAGTGCTCCCTGAGTACCTCATGAAAGCCTTGCGCGGAAAACTGTGCTACCACGGAGCACCCAATAAGGCAGCTCTCCCCAGGAACCTCCTGCTTATGCTTTTCGATTAACGCAAGGAGAGCTTCGTGGATATCTCCAAGGATGATTTCTGTTCTATCCCCATATCTAGAGAGACCTCCTTTTCACACAGTTAAGATTCCTGTTATATTAAGAATAAAAGTTAACATGGTTAAAGCACTTACCGACTGCTCCTTCCCCTGATTCAGGGTCCGGGTTAATGGCCGGGGAGGGTTGTTGGGGGATCTCCGTGACGGTGATGAATAGATCCTGGCTGTCGGGGAAACCAGCGTTGTAAGCGCTCTCGCCTGCCTCGTCCTCCACAAACCCTTCCTCAACTTCCCCGTCCGCGAATATCACCGAGGAACTGGCCGTCGACACTGTCCCATCGTCAGAGTCCACGGTCACTGGTGGGGCAGTGGTGGCAGGCTCCGTAGCGTCCGTTTGCCGCTTTGATTTTTTGGTAGCCTTGTCTGGGGTCCTTGATTTTCACGCGGTGCTGCATTGCATCCCGCCTGTATCCTCTGTCTCTCATGGCTTTGGAGACCTTCTCGTAGGTCTTCGCATTCCCTGTTTTGCAGCGCAGCTCCGAAAGCACAGACTCCTCGCCCCACACACCGATCAGATCGAAGAGTTCCCAGTCAGTCTATGCTGGGTCCCTCTTTCTATTCACAGATAACATGAACTCCTCTGCTGGAGAGCTCTGCATCGTTGCAGGTGCTGCGGAGCTCGCCCCGATGTCCAGCCAGGACGTCAGATTCAAAGTGCCCAGACAGGAAAATGAATTCAAATTTTCCCGGGTCATTTCCTGTGTGGCTGCTCAGAGCATCGAAGCTCGGACTGCTGTCCAGAGCGTCAACAGAGTGGTGCACTGTGGGATAGCTCCCGGAGCTACTAAGTTCGATTTGCATCCACACCTAGCCTAATTCGAGCTAGCCATGTCGAATTTAGCGTTACTCCACCTGTCGGGGTGGAGTACCAAATTTGAACTAAAGAGCCCTCTAGTTCGAATTAAATGGCTTCCTGGTGTGGACAGTTGAGCGGTTAGTTCGAATTAACGCTGCTAAATTCGAATTAAAGTCCTAGTGTAGACCAGGCCTGAGCATTGGTGAATAGGAGGGAATGTGGGGGTAATGGATGAGGGGGAGAAAGAGTATTTAGCCAGCTTGTGGTTATTGAAGTGCAGTGCCAGGAATACAACTGAGGTATGTAGAGGCCAATTTTAGGATTTTCAGTTACTCAGTGTCAGCTGGGAGTAGTGTCTTCTTGAACATTTTTAAGAGCTGGTCTAGATGAAACAAACAGCAAGGGCAGCCATAAAGATCAGAAACTGACCCTTTGTAGGATGAAGCCCTAAAATGGGTAAGAACCACTATATAACACTGATGATACTTGACCATTCAAAATATCATAAGTAATCATGAACATGTATCATAATCTGTGGGAATCATTAACTCTGTGGGTAAAATACCAATAAGAAAACAAAGGACAAAAGTAACAGCTTATGCAGCCAAAAACATAATATACTGTAAATGTTGCACCGAACTGTAGGCATAAAGTTGCCACAACCTCTGTTTTCCTCTGAAAGGTCACTTGAAACTGAAGCTAATGTTCTATTAATTAAATAACTGCCACTTTAATGGTTCTCAGAATAATGTAAATAAAACAGATAATGGCATGACTTTCTGCATACAATGTTCTAATCAAACTTCTTTCAATAATTGTCTGAGCAAAGGTAAGAGGAAAATAGGAGGGAAACCATTAGACCAGACTATGCTGAGGCTGTAAAAACTTAGCACTGTATTTTAGGATGGATGGAGGAATAGATAGATTTGCTACACAAAGGAAGGATAGTTGTGTGAATACAGCACACAGGGATTCATAAAAACTGGGCTCTATTCCCAGTCTTAACACAAATGTCCTGTGATGAATAACCTTAGGAAAGGTTTCAGAGTGGTAGCCATGTTAGTCTATATCAGCAAAAACAATGAGGAGTCCTTGTGGCACCTTAGAGGCTAACAAATTTATTTGGGCATAAGCTTCCCTGGGCTAGAACCCACTTCATCAGATGCAAGGAGTGGAAAATACAGGAGCAGGTATAAATACATGAAAAGATGTGGACTGCCTTTGGAAAGTTTCTTTTGGCCAGAAATTCAAAACCTAAAAATGTGCACACCCAAGGCAATATTGTGACTGGCTCCTACCTGGGTGTGTGTGGGTGGGTAGAGAAAGTACACAAGGAGTCCTCCATTACTCTATGCCTCATGCACAGTTGTGTCACAGTTGCAGTATCTAGACTCAGTGGTTTGCAGGGACTTCTTCAAAGTTCACAGAACTCCACAGGGGAAACCCTATGGAGGGGGTCTGGAGCACAGTGGGGAATATGCTGCACTGAATGGGTGTAATACAGGGTCTCCCAGAGCTCATGTCTTCACTGCAGAAGTTAACTCAAGTTATAACTCTAGTGTTGCCCTCTGAGTACTATCCACACACAAAAACCCTTAATTCAAGTGTTTGGAGCTTTTAACTTGAGTTGGCTGGCCCATCTTGGATACAGGCTATAGTTCAAGCTGGCATAGCTCATCAGTTGCTAACCCAGTTGCTCTGTGCAGAACTCCAATCTCTGTACCTCTCCAGTATTATTTAGCAATATGGCTACACTCATTCAAGTAAGGCTCACTTGAGAGGAGTTTATTCAAGTGTAGATCATGGCAGTGAAGACACAGCTTTGGATTGATGCAGCTCCTCATCACCTCCATTTGGACCAAAGCCTAATAGGTCAGTTAATCACACATGGATAATCAAACTAACCTGGTCAGTTGTCTGGTCATCTGCATGCATAACTACCTAGATTGCCAGAACAAAAGATGCAAAACCTGTAGCCACATCTCCATTGCTACAATGATCAACAGCCCCACAACACATCTCAACTAGGGTGACCAGACGTCCCGATTTTATCGGGACTGTCCCGATATTTGCTTGTTTGTCCCGCGTCCCGACCAATGTTAGGTCGGGACACTGGACAAACAAGCAAAGGCTCCGGAGCCCAAAGGGCTCGCGCCCTCCCCTGCCCCGACTCCGCCCCCTCCTTCCCCCATTGGATCCTTCCCCAAATCCTCGCCCCCATCCCCGCCCCCTCACTGCCCCATTGTCTCCCTCCCCAAATCCCCGCCTCTTTCCAAGCATGCCATGCCCAGGAGACTCAGGGGAGTGCGGGGCCGGGGTGAGTGTGAGTCTGGTACCTGGAGGGAGAGTAGGGGGCGGCCCATGGGGCTAGTTGGCGGCTGTTCTCCCCACCTGGGCAGGGGACTCGGGAGCAGCCGCTGCTGCAGCTCCCACTGCTGCGGGGGGAGGAAGTGGCCAAGCACGTGGCGCTCGGTGGCTGCGGCTTTGGTGCCCGGGCCCGAACCCCCCGAGCCCGGGCCTGCTGCGGGGCAGCGCGCACACTGCGCTCAGCCCCTGGCCAATCACATCTGGGCTGGCTGCCCAGCTGGTGCAATCCCGTGGCGGAGGCATCGGCAGCCCAGTCCCGTTCGTTCCCCTGCAGGACCCGAGCAGGATGCGGGGGGCTGGGGCCTGCTGCCCCCACTCCGAGGCCGCCCGCAGGATTGCACCAGCTGGGCAGCCAGCCCAGACGCGAGTGGCCAGGGGCTGGGTATGCGCAGCGTGCGCGCTGGGTCCCCGCAGCAGGCCCGGGCTCGGGGGGTTCGTGGGCGCCAGAGCCGCAGCTGCTGAGCTTGGCCAGCGGCCGCTTCCTCCCACCGCGGCAGTGGGAGCTGCAGCAGCGGCTGCTCCCGAGTCCTGCTGCCCAGGTGGGGAGAACAGCCGCTGCCTGGCCCCGCAGGCCACCCCGTACTCTCCCTCCAGATACCACGCCTTAGTCCTGCCTGCTCGGGGCCAGGCCGGACTCACACTCACCCCGGCCCCGTGCTCCCCTGAGTCTCCCGGGCCTCCCTCCAGCGCTTGCGGAGGGAGGAGGAATCGGGGGTGGGGGATTTTTTTTTCTCTGCCGCCATTTTTTCCCCCTCTGCCCCTGCCCCGCCCCCCCGCGTCCCGATATTTGACCTGGGTGATCTGGTCACCCTAATCTCAACATGCATGGATCCTACACATGCCTGTCACAACATGTGGTGTGCCTCATCTGTTGCATGAAATGCCTGATAACTATGTGGGGGAAACAAGATAATCACTATTGAATGAACTCACAGAGAGAACACCGTGTCACCTGTGGGTGAATACTTTTCATAAAGCAGTCATTCTATATCTAACCTCTCAGTCCCCATCCGCAAAGGAAATCTACACAACACCTTCAAAACATGAGCCTCGGCGCTTAAATTCATAACTCTGCTAGACCCTGAAAATCATGGACTGAACAGAGACGCTGAATTTATGGCTTACTATTAAAAAAAAATCTATAACCCACACTTAATCCCCTGCCAGCACTTTTTTTCTCCCTAGGACTGGAGAGGTGTTAATGGATCACTTCACCTTGAATGGTCCTTTGAAATATGTTTTAACTATGTATGATAAACAATCGGTTCCACCAGGTATTTAGCTGTGACACTGAGGCCTGGTCTACACTAGAAAATTAGGTCAGTTTAACTATGTCAGTCGGTAGCAGGATAGTTAAGCCAACCTAAGTCCCTGTATAGACAGCATTATGTCAGTGGAAGAATTCTTCCATTGATGTAGCCACCACCTCTCGGGGAGGTGGAGTATCTATACCAACGGGAGAATCCCTCCCATTGGCGTAGGTAGTGTCTACTCTGAAGCGCAGTTGTTCCTGTTTCGCATTTTAAGTGTAGACAAGTCTAGGTACATATCCTAGGCCTGAAGAAGAGCTCTATGTAAGCTTGAAAGCTTGTCTCTCTCACCAAACAGAAGTTGGTCCAATAAGAGATATTACCTCACCCACCTTGACTCTCTACCATGATCTCACACAACTGCAAACACTGTGCATTCATTAAGTAGATTAATGAACATGCAGCAACAGCTGGTTCAGACAATGTTACCAAACTTTCATCTGCAGGGGTCCCTGGTTCCTGGAGACCTCCTCCCCGGAGACAGGCTGATATGCTAGTGTCATTGTAATGAATTAAGTATCAGAGGGGTAGCCATATTTGTTGCTTTTTTACAGATCCAGACTAAGAGTCCTGTGGCACCTTATAGATTAACAGACGTATTGAAGCATAAGCTTTCGTGGGTGAATACCCACTTCGTCACCCACGAAAGCTAATATGTCTGTTAGTCTATAAGGTGCCACAGAACTCTTTGTTGTAATGAATTAGTAAGTTACAAACACAGACAATTGTCATCAATGGAATTGCTTTGTTATAAAATAAATCTACACTCACATATAAACACAAAGGCCATCTGTGGGGACTGAACCTGGAACCTTCAGCAACAGACACTGGTCTCTACACTTCATCTAAAGATGAACTCCTCTGTCTGACAGTAAACTGTACGGTTGTAGTGCCTCAGACCAGCCACCAGAGGGATATAAGATCAAATACACTAAGCCTTGTATTATTCAGTGGTTACTGGTAATGCTCCTGTGCTGCATGGTACTAGAATTGTCCGGAGTAAATGAGAAAATGTAAGTGTTGCATACCAAGCCAGTTATGCAGGTATAGCGTGGCTGCAAATCCCACGTAAGGCAGCTCTGGGGAATCTTCTCAGTGAAGTTGTCACAGGCAGGCAGTGAGCTGGCATATCCTCTAAGCTGATCAAAGCTAGGCTGCTGAACAGCATGGGTCCCAGCATGTCCAAATAGGGCAGGGCAAAGGTCACCTTTACACGCACTTTTGGAGGGGTGTAGTGAAGCCCCAGCCATGCCCTACACTAGGGTGACGCTCCTGGAGCCAGTCACATCAGCTGTAGTTCCAGAAGCTTCTACTGGCGCTGCACAAAACAGCCAAGGTTTTACACTTGGCTGTGTATTATCATCATTCTTAAGTGGCTACAAGAGAGTATTTTCAGCCAAATATGGAAGGTTGAAGAGAATTCTCTGCTGATTCTGAGTGAAATATGAACTTGTTAAACTGAAACCATAATGGAAAAAGCCTTCTGTGAAGCCAGGGTAAATCCTTGCTTAGCAAAGACTTAACCTACCCTCAAATACTGAGTTCAAATGCACTTCAGTAGGAAGACGCTTGTAAGGCATCTCACCAGCAACATACCTTATCTGAAGCTGACAAGAGATGTTAAATTAGTCAGAATTCTATAATGAGCACTCCGACATCTATGAATGTTGAATTTAATTTCATACAAACTGAGATTGTACCCAGTGCTGTGGCATGTTGTATAAACCTTAAGATATGGGAAGAACTAGAGTAAGACTATGATGAAGCAGGGAACCACAGACTAGCTTTTGGGAGGAGAGAGACTCTGGAGCAAACAACCCATTACCAGATTAAAACAACGAGGAGTCCTTGTGGCACCTTAGAGGCTAACAAATTTATTTGGGCATAAATAAATTTGTTAGCCTCTAAGGTGCCACAAGAAATCCTCATTGTTTTTGCTGATACAGACTAACACAGCTACCACTCAAACCAATTACCAGATTGTAGTCACTATGTGGTCAGAGCAACAGGCAAGAAAGACGATCTTAACAGCTGTGTTTTGTGAACTAGGGTGCATGTGCAGGAAGCAACATGAGTGTTAGGGAGGTCTACCATACATTCAGTGATCATGGGGTTACAATCTGATGATGTATAGTATATGCAGGTCTCAGCAATACCTGACACTCTGCCCTGTGTTATTGCTTACTTACTATATACATACAGATGCAAACAAAATGAGTTTTCAGAAAGCATATGATCCCTGTCTGACTGCACAAGATAAATTATTCATATCAACAGACTGCTGGAAAAAGGGGCTTTTACTTACCTCTAGCGGTCTTGCCCATATATCTCAATGTTCCAGACCATGACAAATGGCTGGATAACAACTTTCACTCCCCCCGTCATCATCCATCTTCCTACTAGGCTTATTTCCTCAAATCCCGGTGATGAACCTCTGTAGTCACTTATCTGAGCAGTCAAAAAATTTATTGCCTCTAACAGGAAATGAAATTCTCCTCCAAGTGAAATGAAATGGACACAAAGGGCAAAAATTCAACTGTGGAATAGGTGAGTGCACTTTCCGCTGTGTTTCATGGGAGCTGCTTAAACTTATTCCAAATCTGAATTTGAACCAAAACGCACAATGTGTGTTAATACTGGCTTAAAATAACCACAAATTTCTACTAAGGATGGTGTTTGGATTTTAGAGGTCCCCCTAAGACAACTAAATTCATGACCACCCATAGTAATCCTGTTTTATCTCTACTGCATATTATATGCCTCAATGGAGTACAAGTGGAGTACTCACTAATTATGCTAGACTGGTTTTGGCCTCCAGATTTCATTGGCAGGTTCATAGGCAAAGCTTGCCAGGAGAACAGCCCATCAGGGCCACACAGTAGTCACAGGAGCTTTGGGGAGGCCACATGGGCACTGGACTGGGACTCAAGAAACCTGCGTTCTATTCCTGGCTCTGTAACTGACCTGCTATGTTACCCCGGACAAATGGTTTCCCTTTCATCTATATTATCTATTTGGATTGTAATGTCTTCAGGTCAAGGACTGTCTCATACTTATATTATATGTACAGACCCTACCACAATGGGGAATTACCTAACCTTGGTTGGGGCCTTGAGGCACTGCTGTAACAAATATAGAATAATAATGTAGGGTCACATCAGTGTCTCCACACACTTCCTGACTGTCCATGGGTTTGTTTACCAATCACTGGACTTTCTGGGACAGAAAGCGGAAAGTTCTCTTCCTGAAACCAAACTGTAAACAAGATAAGACTGTTTCTGATTAGTCCCAGTCTATCTGGTCCCATTCTGACTGTTGATGTATGCAAATACTCCCAAAGTGACAGTGTAAAGGTTGGATCCTTATCTGCCATACATTCATACTGTGTGGTACAAATGCTTTTCAACAACCCGCACGTCTAATGCAGGTGACTGTGATTCTGTTACATCTAGTTAAAGGTCTCTTCCTGCAGACAGTTTCTCCTTTGTGTATAGTAGTCTCTCACACAGAACCATGACTAAACTGAGTGTTTCAATAGTGAGATATGCTGAGTGTCTTCCTTATTACAATGAACACACAGAGATCATAAATGTGTCTAGTATTTTTGTTTCAATATCAGTGAAATGAATGCTGAATGTGCACATAGTAAATTAGCTCAAAACTAGCATCTTAAACATGCCTTCCCCAGAGTTTTTAATTTTCCCACTTGGCTATTTTTTCCTAATCTCTCCCTGGTACTTTCTCCAACCTTCACTGTTAGTTTGGGACCAGACTGTGTGTTTAAGCACACTGTAAATGCACAAACTTCATCAGTGACAAGCCCCTGCACTCCTTAGAACCTCCTGTGTACGTTTTTGCACCATGCTTTCTGTCTTGGCATGGAATCAGTGAGTGCTTTCCCATCTCTCTTTCACACCTGCACAAGGCACAACTGCAGTCTGTCCCTTTATGTCCTGGGGGGCTGGAGTCCATGTATATTGTAATCGCCACTGCGGGAGTGGCTGGGATACAAATGAGGGGCACTTTGAATTTTTCTGGACTTAATGATCAGCTATATTTGAAAGTTACATGGCTTGGCTGGTAGCCATTCTGAACCTACTGAGAGACAGGAGTCTAGAGAGGCACAAAACATGATGGGCATTTTCCACTGGCTTTGTCTTAACCTTTAGATTCGTGCTGTCAAAGAAATGCCAAGGTTCCATAGAACCTAGAGTGGGTGACTCTTCAACTTTACATAATTGAACAGACCAGATGTGTGGTAGAGCTCTGTAGACCACCACTGAAGAAAATTTAAATGTCTTTTCTTTATATACTGTATGGCGAGAAATGGTAGAAGAGGAGTGACTGCCACCCTCCAGTGAAGCTGGAGGTAAAGTTAAAACTAAAGCTGTCTGGAAAGAAGGACAGTACTTGTGGCACACATATCTACACCAGCAACACCATCACAGGACCAAACCAGATCAGCCACATCATCACCGGTTCATTCACCTGCACTTCCACCAATGTAATATATGCCATCATATGCCAGCAATGCCCCTCTGCTATGTACATCGGCCAAACTGGACAGTCTCTAAGGAAAAGGATAAATGGACACAAATCAGACATTAGGAATGGCAATATACAAAAACTTGTAGGAGAACACTTCAACCTCCCTGGCCACACAATAGCAGATCTTAAGGTGGCCATCCTACAGCAAAAAAACTTTAGGACCAGACTTCAAAGAGAAACTGCTGAGCTCCAGTTCATCTGCAAATTTGACACCATCAGCTCAGGACTAAACAAAGACTGTGAATGGCTTGCCAATTACAGAACCAGTTTCTCCTCCCTTGGTTTTCACACCTCAACTGCTAGAACAGGGCCTCATCCTCCCTGATTGATCTAACCTCGTTATCTCTAGCTTGCTTCTTGCTTGCTTATATATACCTGCCCCAGGAAATTTCCACCACTTGCATCCGAAGAAGTGGGTATTCACCCACGAAAGCTCATGCTGCAAAATGTCTGTTAGTCTATAAGGTGCCACAGGATTCTTTGCTGCTTTTACAGAACCAGACTAACACGGCTACCCCTCTGATACTTGTGGCATGACATCTAAAGGAACAATCTGGCTTCTTTTACCAGATCCACAGATGAATATTGAGAGCACACATTAATTGCACTAAGGCATGGCTAAGAAAATATATCAGGTTGTACAGTTGTGTATCACATACTTTTGCATTAAAAACTCCACAATAGGTCAATTAAGACAAATGTACGTAACTAGAGTGACATCATGAATATTGATCGTAGTGCAGGCTCTAATTCATCGGTAATGAAGTGAGCAATAGTCCTCGGGGGGCAGGGAAAACAGCTGATCCATTTCTAATCAAATTGCGGCACTGAAATATAACCTCAATGGAATATCATCTTTAAAAAATTATGCTTCTCTGTAGTCATGCCTATTTCAGCCCATACAAATGAATAGGTGAGTCTAGACAAAGTCAAAACCTTAATCTGCCAATAAACGTCTTAACCTTCAGAACACATGACTTGCAATGCCGTAGGTGAAGACATAATTGAAGAGGAATATTTAATGTTTTTCAATCAACATGACAGAAAATGACGATCTGAATCTCAAATGAAACTCTGTGCATGGATGACTATTTTTCAAATATATTAGTCCAGCAGCTTCCCCAAATAATGTAAGTGAAAGGTGGAGAACTAGTTCAAAAGACATAGGGCAGGCTGGCGTTTAAAGAGCTACATTTTATCTACTGCAATAAAACATTTTACTTAGTTCCCCCTTACTTTAAACAGAACATAACCTCATTAAATGACATTGCGTGAAAAGAACATAAAAGCAGTAAGAGAAAAAAATAAACACTTTCAGAAGAAATTAATGTTTATTGCTTTCAGACTTTGATACTAGGCTCTTCTCTACTTAAATGCAGTTTAAATGTATTACTTGCCATGGCTTTTACATTAAACCCAATAAGTCTGCTAACTTCTGATAAAATTCCTTATCTCTTTCTTTTTGAACTCGCACAGAGATCCAAGGTTAATTTGCAGATATTATCTTACGAAATAAGTACCTTAGTCTAGAGTATTTAGAATACTTAAATTTGAAAAGGGATAATCAAAAAAATATATAGGAAGCTGTCACTGTTACTGGACTCGCTGCACCTCGGTTCCCTCTCTGGTCTCTGAGTGCACCCCATCATGCCTTTACCAATCTCGGGGTGAAACTTCCTCAATTCCCCACTTTTAGATTAGTCCAGAGGTTTTCAAACTGTGGGGCGCGCCCGCCTGGAATGTGTGTGGGGGGCAAGCAGCAATGCCAGGCTGCTCAGGCCAGCTCTGCATGACAGGGCTCGGGGACAGAGTGCCACTTCCACCCCCTGACTCACCTCAGCAGGCCACCCAGCCTATGGGTCAGCGTGAACATCCACTGCGACTGCCAATTTCTGCTCTCAGGCAGCCTCCATGCCCAACACTGGCTCTGCCCCCAGAGACAGTCATACGTGCCTTACTCAACCCTGAAAACCTGAAAGGGGGAAGGGCAGGCATTGTGTCTATTTTTGTCTGGGTTGGGCAGGGGGGGGAGGGGGAAGCACATCCAAAAATTTTAACTCAAAGCATGGGCTCAGCTCAAAAAGTTTGAAAACTGCTGGATTAGGCCTGTGTATCAATTGTGCTTAATCAGCATGTCCAACTGGGTTCTGGCACTTTCCCTTTGGGAGTCTGGCTAGTGGCATACAGGGAGCAGGCAGCCTCCTAAAGCCAAAGTAATGTTTATTTTAACAGTGGGAACAAAGCATTTTCGAACAAACAGTCCATATGCATGTCTACTTTACCTAAAGGCTCACCAAACCTGCATGTTAACATAGGAATGCCTAACTTTTTCAGACCTTCCCCTCACTCCTCTCCCCCTGTGGGGCGTCATGTCTTAGACTGGCTCCCCTGAACAACCACCCCCCTCTCCTGAAACAGTGGTCCCACCAGAATTCTTTTGTTCTTCTGCATTCCTGGGCCCTTTCCAGTCCTGACATTGTCTCTCAACTTTCAATTGTTTGCTGAGAAGTGGCTTATCTTGAACCAGTCTTCCCTTTACTTTTTGTTTTTGCCCCCAACAGCCCCTTATTAAACTAAACCAATATATTCACAGACTAAACATCCCAATAACCAGGTCAGATACAGAATTCATGAATTATTACAGAGCAGCTCCAAATCCATCACAGAAACAATTATACAATTGTATAGTAGATAGTTGACTTTAATCTCAATACTTGGCTCAAGACGTTCATCCAGAGGATTTATTCATTTCCAGGCTTTGTATACTATTTGTTTCTCCTTTATTTGCACTGCAGTCTCACATGATTTGATCTGTAAGCTTTGTAAACTATCGGAAAACGTGAGTTCACTTGTTTCTCCCTTTATACATAATTGTTCATTAAACCCAAGGGATATTATGAAATTGATGCTGCTCCAGCATTCCTTACCCAGAAAACACTACCTGGGCTAGATATTCAGGATCCTGCCCCAAATTAATCTCTCTCTCATGAAAAGAAGATTAATAAATGAAGATCCTCTCAGAACTGTTAAAAAAAGTAGAAGGCTATTGTGAAGAGAAGCGAAAGAAAGATTATGGGGATTTTACACTGTTTCCTATGGGAAATGAGTTATTTTTAATCAGATTTATTCCAATGCATTCATTTATTTTAATAGCTTGGGAAAATAGGGTCACATTTACTCTTGATTTACAAAATTATGCTTGGTCAACCATATGCAGTACCACAAACACATTTCTTAATACCACAATAAATAATGTAACAGGAAACCTTGCAAAGTCTGAATTAATGCAGACTACTATGAAATAAATGAATAACAGCTGTAGAACTATTTTCCTGAGTTAAACTGCATATAGCATTAAAGTGAAAACCATAAGATATTTATTTATTGATAGCCAAGAAATTACCACCCTTACCTATGCATGACTAGAGATCTCTCTGCTAATGCTGCAGCTCAGTGAGTTTTCAAGATAGAGAAGGCTGACTGATTTGGTGACTATTTAGATTCATAAACAAAAAGGAACACCTCCTCACCCTTTTCAGGATCTAGTTGCCTTTGATGTAATACTAAATATACCATAAAAACACAGTGTTAACGGCATAGCAAAACTTTAAGGGTGAAATCCTTGCTCAATTGAAAACAGTGGGAGTTGTGCCATTGCGTTAGATGGAACCAGGATTTCAGCCTAAGGGATCATTTTCATTTGTACCAGGTACTGTAGGGAGAAAATAATCTCATCTTTCATCTGCTTCAACACTCAACTAGTGATTTAAAGATTGTAGCAAGAAATGTTTTCCCCCACTACATGAATTCTTTACTGGTCTCCTTTGAACATCAAGCTTTTTACTACAAAATGGACATTCTACAGTACATATAAATTTCCCATTAACAAATGGAAACAACCAGTCAGTCTGGGCTAGACTGAGCCTTTAGGCTCTGCCCTGATCAAAGGAAAGTACATAGCTGCACAGTCCCAGAAGGAGATCTGGAAAAGGAATTGTACTCAGAGATCACACTCTCCTCCTAGTCTTGAGGACAGTGTAAGTTACTTCACCCTCTTAGGGGAACAGCTTACTTTCTGGCCAGCTCTGCTGGCTGGCATATAGAGAGACAGAGCCTTCCTCACCCACCTCCCTGTTGGGAGCGATTATTATTGTCATTCCTGGATGCATGTATAAGTACTTTTCTCTTCCTTGTTCACTTAGATCTGGCTCCATTTGAACTCAATAGCAGAATTCCCACTGACTTCAGAGGACCAGGATCCAGCCATGTCACTGATGTGTGATTTTTTTTCCCCATCCTGGTGATGTGAGAAGAGATGGGCCTGGTTTTATGTTTTGTTGTTGTCGGCCAAGCATGGAAAGCTTCTTTGACTCATCTTTCACGTCTCATTTGTTCTGGCTGTGGGCTTGACAGCCACTGGGTCGATATGACGGATATTTGAGGGTGCATGTGACAGTTGCACTTTCACACAACTGGGTGGGAAAAATACACACCACAGTTTACAGAAAAGAATCGAACAAAATCGATACAATCCAATTCCCACACTTCAGTAAAAGTTTGATAAGAGTATCAGAACTAAGGAGTGTTGGAAAGATTCATTAAAGCTGTACAAGATGGGAGGAATTTTGTTCAAACAGTGTTTCAACCAGTGGAAAAAGTGTCTCAGCAATACAGGGATGAGTCAATTTCTAAAGAGACTTCTCCCCATATGTATGTTCTGCTACAAAAGTTTTGTATAGCCATTTGCCAACTTCCTAAAGCTATAAATTGAACTGGCTGCTCTTATCTTTTTTGCTTGTTTAACTCCTTTAAGCACAGGCAATACCTAGTTTTAAACAATTACAGATGTCTCTCATACCGACAGATTGAAAGACAAATATAGAACAATACATTTTTAAATTATCTATAATCTTCTCAAAGGGCTAATGTTTCTCAGTTCACTCTATGTTTAGCATTTTGTCTAAATCTTCAGGTTTTTAAAATACAGGATTCAATCCACAGATAAATAAAAACTTTATTTAAAATTAGAGTTTGGCTTCAAAAATGTGGCAGATGAACTCAGTTTCTGTCTCTCTTTGTTGTTCTTACCCACACGTTTTTGTGTCTTGACTTAAATTAAGGCCCAGTCCTGTAACTGAATCCACTGTCATGGATGCCTGTGTCTGTATAGAGCCCTGGATCTATAAGAAGGTCTGAAACTATTCCCATAGAAGTCAGTTTCAAAACTCCCATTAATTTCAATGGGTGCAAGATACAGTCCAGGAAGTTCTTTCCCATACCCATCCTAGGTGCTTACCAATTTCCCTCGTCTCATATACATGCTGTTTTATGTCCATTATCATGGCATGACTAGTCTCTTCTTACTGCTTATACATAGAGAGAGATCTAATAAAGAGTCAGTGCATGCCAATATTGAAGCAGACTTAGTGGGGAGTTGTAATGCGGTATACTAGCCCTTTTAGCCTAGAGGCAGCCAGAAGACACTGTTCCGGGAACATTGGGACAAAGGCTCAGGAAATGGCCAAAGTCAGAAGAGAAGAAGAGGTTCTGGGGAATTAGTAGTTGGATGGGAAAAACCAAGGACACTGTCCCTTTAAGGGCCTGAGACCAGGAGCCGAATGCAGTAGGGTGGGGTTGGGCTCCTCTCCCTCCCAGCCAACTGAAGACCTCTCCAAAGGACAGTGGATATACTGCCTTCTCCCTCAGAACAGGGAGAGGCTAACAGAAGGAGGAAGCCTGAGCCAGAAGGCTGAGCTGTAACTAGAAAGGGCTGGGAGTGGCAGTTTTGCAAACAGCAGACTGGGACAGAAGCTTTGCTCCACGTGTGGTAAAGAGCCAGAGCTGAGTCTGGTGGACTTTTATTTTGGGACGCTGACAGTTATTAAACCAGCCCTGGGTGGGAGTACCATTCTCCATGAGAAGGACTGTGTGGAGTTCTTAAGGAACTGGGCAGAGGAGCAGCAGATGCAGGGCAAAAACATCTCAGGCCACAAGGGTAGTGTTCAGGAAGGGGCTGCCCTGTTACAGGAGTTCTGCCTGAAAACTGATGGCACAATATGGCCCCATCTTAATCCCTTCATGGTAGAGCTGGTCAGAAGTTTTGAAATTTTGATGAAGATAGTACCCATATTTGTGGATTTTTGACCTGGTCTACTTTACAGCTAGCTCACTAAAAGAGAAGTCTGGGAAATGTAATGTTTTCCTTCAGTTTTCACTCAATATCACTTTGAGCTACCATTGCGTAAAGGATAATGCAGAAATAACTTGGATCCCAATACTCCTCTGATCATGCATTGCAGGGGGGAATCCAACTACAGAAAACACTACTGTGGGGCCTCAAACGGGAGAGTAAGGATTAATTTATAGAAACACACTTCTGTTTCTGCTACAGGTAATAATTGGAGATATACCAATCTCCTAGAGCTGGAAGGGACCTTGAAAGGTCATTGAGTCCAGCCCCCTGCCTTCACTAGCAGGACCGATTTTTGCCCCAGATCCCTAAGGCCTGGTCTACACTAGGACTTTAATTCAAATTTAGCAGCGTTAATTCGAACTAACCGCTCAACCGTCCACACCAGGAAGCCATTTAATTCGAACTAGAGGGCTCTTTAGTTCGAATTCGGTACTCCACCCCGACAGGTGGAGTAACGCTAAATTCGACATGGCTAGCTCGAATTAGGCTAGGTGTGGATGCAAATCGAACTTAGTAGCTCCGGGAGCTATCCCACAGTGCACCACTCTGTTGACGCTCTGGACAGCAGTCGGAGCTTGGATTCTCTGACCAGCCACACAGGAAATGACCCGGGAAAATTTGAATTCATTTTCCTGTCTGGGCACTTTGAATCTGACGTCCTGGCTGGACATCGGGGCGAGCTCCGCAGCACCTGCAACGATGTAGAGCTCTCCAGCAGAGGAGTCCGGCCAATCCAAGAATAGAAAGAGGTCCCCAGCATGGACAGACCGGGAAGTCCTGGATCTGATCGGTGTGTGGGGCGAGGAGTCTGTGCTGTCGGAGCTGCGCTCCAGCAAGCGGAATGCAAAGACCTTCGAGAAGGTCTCCAAAGCAATGATAGAGAAAGGATACAGCCGGGATGCAATGCAGTGCCGCGTGAAAATCAAGGACCTGAGACAAGGCTACCAAAAAGTCAGAGCGGCAAACGGACGCTCCGGAGCCCGGCCCCAGACATGCCGCTTCTACGAGGTACTGCATGCCATTCTAGGTGGGTCTGCCACCACTGCCCCACCAGTGACCGTGGACTCAGTGGATGGCATAGTGAACCTGGACAGTTCCTCCTCGATGTTCGCCGATGGGGAAGATGAGGAAGGGTCTGTGGAGGACGGCGCAGGCGACAGCGAACACAAAACCGCTTTCCCTGACAGCCAGGATCTCTTCATCACCCTCACAGAGATCCCCTACCAACCCTCCCCGGCCGTTAACCCGGACTCTGAATCAGGGGAAGGATCAGGCGGTAAGTGCTATAAACATGTAAACATTTATTTTTTATAAAACAGGTATAAAAAATAGAAATGCTATATATAAAATTTTCAATGAAAAACTATACGTGCTGTAGGCCACATAGGAAAAGCATACATTGATCTTTCCCGTGCACTGGCGGGAGTGGCTGGAAAAGGGTCAGAGTATATGATTTCCAGATTGCCTTTAGCGGGAGGGCACAGCTATCCATTAACTGATAAGCAGAATGTACTGTAAGGCTTACCAGGACTGTCTGCTAGACGGATTCAGCTGTCTCTCCCCACTTGTCCGCTCTCCTGTGCAATGCCGCAGCCAATGAGAGCGTATTCCGAAATCTCGAACTTGTCCTGAGATCTCGTGAGACTTGTTGCCCTGTATGGTCTTGTTCAGAGAAACTGACTAGACTGTGTTCACTGTTCGCAAACATGTATCTGTTCAAGGAAATCAGTTACTTTTCCCATCACACAGCTTCGGCTCTTTCTCGGACTGCCCCGGCATCCCCCTCGCAGAGGCTGGCGCAGATTAGGCGGCGAAAGAAAAAGACTAGGGACGAGATGTTTGCGGAACTGATGGACTGCTCCAGAGCCGAGGCGGCAGAGCAGAGACAGTGGAGGGAGACCCTATGTCAACAGCATCGCACACACATCGAACGGGAGGATAGATGGCAGCAGGAAGACCAGCAGGCGACTCAAACGCTGCTTGGCCTAATGAGGGAGCAAACGGACACGCTCCGGCGCCTTGTTGATGTTCTGCAGGACCGCAGGCAGGAGGACAGAGACCCCCTGCAGTGTATCTGCAACCGCCCTCCCCCGCCAAGAAGTCCTGCCCCCCCCTCACCCAAAAGTACAAGACGGAGGGGCGGTAGGGGCCGTGAGAACTGTCACTGCACCACTGCATAGCGCTAATGTACCACACACCTCTCACGCTATAAATTTGTAGAAGTGCTTCCCTTACAGGCTCACCCAGTCCCAAATCTGAGTTTCATCCCCCCACTGTGTATTAGATTATTAAAAGCTGTTTGCTGTTATTCACTGTTTCGGTCACGTCTTTCATGTCAGAGGATTTTTTTGTGTATGGGGGGGGGAGGGGATTTATAATTGCACAGTATAGCCTACATTACCAGGGTACAGACTGGGGGCATGATCAACTGCAGGGCACACACACACTGCAGTCAGTAGGCACCAGGGTCACTCTGTGTGGTGTATGCTGCCCCGGGTCATTCTGTGAGGTGTATGCTTGTCCAGGGTCCTAGCGCCTGCCACCCCCTTAATGTTAAGGCACGCTGCCCTTACCATGCACTTCCACCGTAGCAACGAGCCTCTCCGCTGCCCTGAGCCCCAACAAGAGCCCTCATCCACGGACAGATACTCACCCTTCCCCCACACCCCTCACCCCTTCCTACGCCCAAACCCGCAGCCCACTGCCGTCATCCAAACCCCTATCCAAAGAAGGCACCACTCGCCCCTTCCTGCAAACCCACCCCTTCCTGCAATCCCTCCCCTTCATGCACAACCACTTGCAACCGTCCCCCACCCCAGAGACCTATGTAGGAGCAGGAGGATGTCATTCCTCTATGGAACAAGCGGTCTGTACATCAGTGCACACCGTGCCCAGCACAGTATGCGTCCATGTTTCAACACCTGAACAGAAATGCAAAGTAAAACAAAGATTTATTAATAATGAGTGTAACAATTAATTTGCTTTAAAACGTGCTTTGGAAGTGGGGGAAACTTGGAGAACGGGGTATGTAACCGCAGATCGAAATCGACACATACAGACACAGGCTCAGGGTCAGTTTCTCTTGAAAGCAAGTGGAGAGTCATAGGTTACCCTGCTCTCCGAGGAAACTTGCTTTCAAAGCCTCCCGGATACACAGCGCTTCCCGCTGGGATATTCTCTCGGCACGGGTGTCTGGCTGAGCGTAAACTGCAGCCAGGCGATTTGCCTCAACCTCCCATCCGGACAAAAAGGTCTCGCCCTTGCTCTCACAGAGATTGTGTAGCACACAGCAAGCAGCAATAACTACGGGGATATTCTTTTCGCTGATGTCCGAGCGAGTCAGTAAGCTCCGCCATCTCTCCTTGAGACGTCCGAAAGCACACTCCACCACCATTCTGCACTTGCTCAGCCGGTAGTTGAAGAGTTCCTTCTCTCTGTCCAAGGCGCCTGTATAGGGCTTCATGAGCCAGGGCATTAGCGGGTAGGCTGGGTCCCCGAGGATCACTGTAGGCATCTGCACATCCCCAACCGTTAGTTTGTGGTCCGGGAAGAAAGTTCCTGCCTGGAGGCGTTTAAACAGACCAGAGTTCCTGAACACACGCGCGTCATGAACCTTGCCCGCCCACCCAACGAAGATGTTGGTAAAACGTCCCCTATGGTCTACCAGTGCTTGCAGCACCATTGAAAAGTAGCCCTTTCGGTTAATGTACTCGCTGGCCTGGTGGGCTGGTGCCAGGATAGGGATGTGAGTCCCATCTATAGCCCCACCACAGTTTGGGAATCCCATCACGGCGAAGCCATCTATGATGTCCTGGACGTTTCCGAGAGTCACTACCTTTGAGAGAAGTTGCTCAACGATTGCGTGGGCTACTTCAATCACAGCAACCCCCACGGTAGATTTGCCCACGCCAAAGTGGTTCGCTACTGACCGGTAGCTGTCTGGCGTTGCAAGTTTCCAGAGGGCTATGGCCACTCGCTTCTGCACACTCAGGGCTGCTCGCATCCGGGTGTCCTGGCGCTTCAGGGCAGGGGACAGCAAGTCACAGAGTTCAAGGAAAGTGCCCTTACGCATCCTGAAGTTTCGCAGCCACTGTGATTCATCCCAGACCTGCAGCACTATGCAGTCCCACCAGTCCGTGCTTGTTTCCCGGGCCCAGAATCGCCGTTCCACACCATGAACTTGACCCATTGCCACCATGATCTCCACGGCGCGGTGTAACCTGCTTTGTGAGAGGTCTGCGCCACTCTGTGAATTCCTGTCCTCACCGCGCTGCCGGAGCCTCCTCGCCCGATTTCTCAGCAACTGACTGTGGAAGAGGTGGAGAAGTTGACAACGGCCATAAGTGCAGCGATGATCGCAGCGGGCTCCATGCTCGCAGTGCTGTGGCGTACGCGCTGTAACCGACAAGAGAAGGGCGCGAACAGATTTCCCGCCGGAGCTTTCAGGGAGGGAGGGCGTGATTGACGGTTCAATGACAACAGTTACCCAAAAGCACCCTCAACACATTTTTCCCCCAGGAGGCATTGGGAGCTCTACCCAGCATTCCAATGGGCAGCGGGGACTGCGGGAACTGTGGGATAGCTTCCCACAGTGCACCGCTTCCAAAGTCAACGCCAGCCCCGTTACTGTGGACTCAGAAATTCGAATTAGTGTATTTACTGTGGATACACAAATTCGACTTCATAAGGTCGAATCCACAAATTCGACTTAAGTAGATTCGAAATAGTCTTGTAGTGTAGACAAGGCCTAAGTGGCCCCCTCAAGGATTAAACTCACAACCCTGGGTTTAGCAGGCCACTGCTCAAACCACTGAGCTATCCCTCCCCCCTAACCAGAAGAGGCAATGGTCAGGCCAACTCGATGTCGTCTACTCTAGTGCATGGTACTAGAATGATCTCCTTCAAGAACTTCAGAAGAATTTTGTGAGACACCAGCAATTCACCCCGGGATTTCTGGGAACTAGGGGTCAAGTTCACACAATCCCACTTTCTCCATCCTATAATGCTTATTCCATCCCATAATTTTCACATTATATTAAAAATTACCATGGTCCTGAACACCACTTTTCAGTCTCTACCTTCTCTCTGGCAGAAGCATGGACCCTGCTCAGTTCAGTGCAGTTGTCATTAGCAACCATCAATACAGGATGCACAATTCACCTGTATCTGCGGGCCTTCAATGACTATTACTACAACTAGTGATGAAGATGTGATGTCAGAGGATGATGAAAACATAAAATAAAAGTGTCAGATTGTCGCTGGAATTCATTGTGCAAGTCTACATGGTGGACTTCTGGGTCTGAGAAACAAGCACTGAGTAATGGCATCAAATAATAATGCAGGTTTAGGATGATAAGCAGTGGCTGCAGAACTTTCGGATGTGAAAGGCCATGTTCCTGGATCTGTGTGATGAGCTCTCCCCAGCCCTGTCCACAGGGACAGTGGGGAAAAAAAACAGAATGAGGGCAGCATTGACAGTGGAAAAGCAAGTGTAGATCACACTCTGGAAGCCTGCAATGCCAGATTGCTGTTGGGTCAGTGGGCAATTAATTCAAAACTGGAAATTCCACAGTGGGGACCATTGCCATTAAATGAATCTTGCTGCACAGGACTGGGACTCTTGGTAATGTACAGGAAATAGTAGATGGATCTGAAGCACTGGGTTCCTAAACTGGTGGGATGGTAAACAGGACACGTATCCCTATTTTTGCACCAGCCCTCCTTGCCAGTGAGTACATATACAGAAAGGGATACTTTTCCATGGTTATGGGAACACTTCACTGATATCTCTGTGAGCTGGTCAGGGAAGGTGCATAACACTTGCCTCTTTAAGAACCCAGGATTCTTCCAGAGGCTGCAATCAAGAACTTTCTTCCCTAACTGGTGCATTCAAATGGATGATGTTGAAATGCCAGTAGTGATTCTAGGGGACTCAGCTGCCCCTTGCTCATGAAACCATATATGGACCAGTCGACAGCACCAAAGAAAGATTCAGCTACTGGCTAAACAGGTGACCATTCAATGTGCATTTCGTACACTGGTGATGTTTAGTGACTAGATTGGAACGTTTGCCTTGCTGAGGTCCAATCATTATTGCTGCATATTGTGTATTGCATCACATTTTTGTATCAAAGGGGGAAAGACTACTGGCAGGGCGGAAGGGTAAGGTGGAGTAGTGTCTGCTTATTTTGTCCATATGGACACAAGGGATCAGTGGAATTGATGTTCGTCCATCGTTTTCGAAGAAGACCTTAACATCTATCAGGTTGTGAGCTGTCCACAGTGCGTCCGCAACATGGTTGAAGAAGGCCTTAAAAGACTGTTTTAATAGCCACAAACTGATTCTTTTGGGAACTTGTGTGCCTATGTGTGTATAGATCCTAAATATGGGTTAGGTATTGACTACCATTATGAACTCTCCAATGTGGCATGTTTGCTTGGTGCAAACTAATAGTCATATGCAGAGTTTCAAAAAAATAAAACCTTATTGTGTGCAAATAAAACAGGAAACAAGTTAAAGTGCAAACAAATTAAAAACATTAGAGCAACATTGTTGCGGGGTGACCCATATTCATAAAAAGAATAAGTACATCAGACATGTTTATATATTAAAAACATTACAATGTTTCATTCATGCTAAAAAATAGCACACTCTGCTTGCTGACTGGTCCAGTAGTTATCACAGGACAGTGTAAGTGCTATCGTGGTTCTCCTTGTTTTCCTCAGTGTGCAGTGGTAGGGGGTAAGGGTTCATGCCTTGCTGCTACATGCTATGCTGGGGATTTAAGAGCATGGAGTTTTCCATGGAATGAGAAGGCTGTTGTGTACAGGTCTTTAAACACTGAATTCAATAATGTTCTGCAACATCTGAATTTGTTGCCTGAGCACAGCCATAGCATCCTGGTGCACTTCCTGATTAGGGTGACCAGACAGCAAATGTGAAAAATCGGTTCGGGGGTGGAGGGAAATAGGAGCCTCTATAAGAAAAAGACGCAAAAATCGGGACCATCCCTATAAAATCGGGACATCTGGTCACCCTATTACTGATGCACCAGTCTCTCTCCTGTGCCTCTGCTTCAGCATCAGATCTCTCAATTTCTGGTCCTTCACCCTGTTTTTGGCCATCCAGCCCCTCCAATCACTGTGTTCACAGTCAGCAGCTGTAGCAGACTGGAGGATGTCAGAGAACATCTCCTCCTCTGACCTCCACTTTCTTTGTCTTATCTGGGTCAGGCATTCAACAGGGATGGAGGGGGCACCTCTCAGGGCCATCACAGCAGAGACTGCAGATGAAAACATACAGATACATTGTTAGATTGGCAGCTGCAAGAGAAAGGCAAGTCTCAAAGCTCCCTTACATTATTCCCATAAAGACCGTCCATAAAAATTGCTAGTTGCCACTTCAGCTTTGGAGAAGCTTGTTACGGCATGGCTCTGCGGCTCAAGCCATTGTGAGTATGGACTAGATGGGGGATGGGAGTGGAACTGTTGCATAGAAGGTTTAGATGCTGGGTATCCCTAGTCAGGCTATAGGGAAAGTGCAGTGAACTTGCCAATATTTTCACAGGCAGTGATTTTGGATGATATCTTACTCACAAGGATGACAAAGGTCCAGACAACCCAGCTACCACTGACATCCTGAAGCTACCATCGCTCACTTGCTGCGAGCCTATTCACTGCAATATGTAAGTGAAACTTCTCACAGAGTGGCACAGGAGTATCTCCTATTGTGAGAAAAGAAACAAGGCCTCTATCCCTAGAAGTGTTCAGGAGAGGACTGCAGAGTATTTCCATGAGAGTTTCACTGAGATTGTTCAAGAGGGTAAAAGGGTCATCTCCGGTCAGATAAACAAAGTACTCCTCATGGTGTGAATTGTTGTGCCCCTGGAATAGCACAACAAGGCCAGAAAAGGGAAAAGTGATCGCCACTTCCACCTCTTTCTTCTATCTCTATCCAAGCACAGGATGGTAATCTGTTCCAGACTGTGTAAAGCAAACTGGTACGCTCATCTTTTTGAATTCCATTCTTAACCCATATTAGTTGATAGAAGTGCCAACTATATATGCATTCCAAAGCACTAACTTTAATTGTATTCCCAGTGCTGGTTTTAAAAAGTTGGTACCTTAGTTCTCTAAATGCAAGTATGGGCACCATTTTTAAAGAGGGAAGGGAAGGTTTTGGCCACAAAAAAGGGAAACAAACCTGCTCATAAGGAATAATGCATCTATTTTCTTACCTGAGCTCCCTTCTCCTTCATCACTGGGCTCATCTGTGCTCTCCTGGAGGGACTGGCTCAATGCATGGTTCGTGTCTCCTGCCATGACCCCTCTCCTCACCCAGCTCTCAAGATGTCCAGAGTCAGGGTGCTGGTGGGATCCTTTCCAAGCATGGCATGAAGTTCATTGTAGAAGCAGCAAGCCCATGAGGCAGCCCCAGATTTGTTGCTGCCCTCACTTGCCTTTTGATATTCACACTGAAGTTCCTTGGCTTCCACCCGGCTTTGATTCTTATCCTTATCACGTCCCAGGTTTAGCATCCCTTGACCAACCCGCACGCAGACGTCTACATTCCTTCATCTGTTCCTTAACTGGGTTTGCACAGCCTCTTCTCCTCCTAGGCTGAGGAGATTCAGGCAGGAGTATGTCCAGGTGTAGCTCTCAGTCTGCGCTAGGCTGGAATGGTTGGATGCTTTCAAAGATGGGCTAGTAGGTGTGTGCTCACCCAGATGGGCAACCAGAAAAAGGCATTTCACAAATGATGCTAAGAATTTTAAAGGGAGGGGGCAGGCTTCCAATATCTGTGACCGCCAGGCAGTGAAGTTCAAAATTGTGACCAGTGCGGCCACAGTCAGAGGGACAGAGCATTGCTGGAGGACTGTTAGCGTTGTCTCAGTTATGCAATGTCTTTTTCTATAGAAGTAGGTCAACTTTGGCTTGGTGTCATTTGGGGGAGGGGGGCTATTGCATCAGTGTAACTTTGCGGGGAGATAAATTGAGGTGTGAAGCCATGCAAAACTAAACTGAAATAAGTCAATTTTGGTCAACCTAACTTTGAAGTGTAGGCCAAGCCTCAGTGAAACAAAGTTACCACAGGTCAAAGCAGAATTAATTCCCTGGCATGCTTTGTGACATCCCCGGCCCATGCCCAAGAGGGCACAGTGTACAACTGAAAGCTGGTGGAAGTGCCAAGGTCCCACTTGTGTTACTTGGTTGAGGATTGGCAGTTACAGAACAGGATGCAGAGAGTCCCTCTGCGTGGATGGACCTGTGGGCTTGGGCCCCAAATTCTTCCCTACCCTCGTCATGTCCCATATGACTTTCTTACCTTCTCCATATCCATACTATTTTTGCAGACTGGGGTAAGAGGAATGCACTGACTCTGCATTCTCTTCCTACGGAGCTTTCATATTAAACCCTAATCCTGCAAACATTTATGCTTAACTTGAAGCCAATGAGACTATTCTGATGCTGAAACCTAAGCACGTGCAGAAATGTTATTGCCGAATCAGGGCCTTAGTTTGCTCCCTTCAATATCTTCTGGTGTAGGACATGGATTCAACTGTTTAAAAGGCCAATTTTGTTTTGTGAAAACCTCTCAGAAGTTTACAAAGTTTTCATTACTAGTGCCTCTGTGGCATCCATATTAAATTAGTAATTTGATAATTTTCTTGCCATTAGAAACAGTAAATATGTCACACATGCTACAGGCTGACTTTTGGTATTTTATTTTTAACAGCACTGTAAATAACATACTTTGAAAGATAAATAATTGATCATTTATCTCCCAAGCATCTCTGTACTGCTGTCTATCACCAATCCCCCCATGTGAACGAATTAGGAATTAGGAAGCCTTCCTAAATGAATGATTCACCACACCACAACCTCCTGTGTGCTCCACAGTCTCTTGGTCACAGGGTCCTCCAAAAAAAGCATTACGCGTGATATGCTATGATACCTACATACAATGAGGTCAGTTAAGAATGGAATTGATACTTAGCACTTATATAAAACTACCTATCTACATATCTCAAAGGGCTTTACAAAAGTGGATGAGCATTATCATCTCCATTCTACAGATGGGAAAGTGAAATAGAGGGAGGTGGTGGGATTTCTTCCAGGTCACAATGGTATACAAAGGCAATAAAAGCCCCATATCTAGCCAGAGCAGGATTTTCCTGATGCAGGCTATATGGACGACAGCAATAAGGCTGTCCTCAGAAGACCCCCTTTCAACCCCTGGTGTAGGAGGATGGCCTCAGGACATGAGAGGTGTGTCGAGGTGGGGCTACAGCATGCAGCATCTGCCATAGGGCAGTCAGCTGTAACTTAGGCCCCAGGGTAGCCTAGGATTGGGAGATGCAAAAATGGCTTAATGCCACCATATCCCCCATCCACTTGGGACTGGGGTTCTGTGCTGCACCTCCAAGGGTACATCTACACTTTGTTTTAAAAACCACAGCAGAGAGTCTCAGAGCCTGGGTTGACAGACTCAGGTTCACAGGATTCAGACTACGGCACTAAAAACAGCAGTGAAGACATTGGGCTGGAGCTCAGGCTCAAACCCTCTCTGGGCTTCAGAGTCTGAGCGTCAGGCCAAGCTCAAATATCTACACAGCTATTTTTAGCACTGTAGCTCAAGCCCCACGAACCCGAATCTGTTGACCCAGACTGAGACTCGCTGCAGCAGGTTTTACAATGCAGTGTAGATATAGCCTATGAGGCTCAGCACAGAACCTCACCCCCAGTGTTTTACACTGTCTACTGCTATCAACTGGATTACAAACTGGAAGAATACAATGCAGTCTTAATTGAATATTTCCTTGCTTTTGAAGACCAGAAGGTGAAATTCTTACCTATTTCTGAAAGTTATTTAGTGATGTCTAAATTGTATAAATAGTTCTGTGATGAGGTTCACTCAAGTTTCAATCGTCAGATTTTCTTCTCTTGGTAACCTTAATTAAATCTAGAGCTGCAGCTCCAGAAGAAGTCTGCTCCTAGAGCATTTTTCCATATTAATCTCTTCAAGCTCCGATCCCTTCTGAAAACATTTTTTCCAAACTCATTTCAATACTTTTCATCTGTTCACAATTTAATCATTTTTGAGTAGAGCTCAAAAAAAGTGTAAAGCATCCAGTTTTGGTCATTTACATATCCCTCCTGTTTAATCAGTGTTTGTTGAGGAATAAAATCTCTGAAAAGAAAATGAACTTTGTGTTTATAAAATAAAAATGTGAAGTTATATTTAGTTTAAAAACAGTTGAAAGTGTATTTTATGATGCATGCTCTGTTTCACAGAGTAGAATATCAGCGTTGGAAGGGACCTCAGGAGATCATCTATAGTCCAACCCCCTGCTCAAAGCAGGACCAATCCCCAGACAGATTTTTGCCCTAGATCCCTAAGTGGCCCCCTCAAGGATTGAACTCTCAACCCCCTGAGTTTAGCAGGCCAATGCGCAAACCACTGAGCTATTGGCATTGAGAGGTATTGTCCTTTAAGTTATGCATTACAGCCATACATACAGGATTGTATCTAGAATCCACTTAAAGAAAAGAAAAAAAAATCTATCCTAAGTTTTTTCAAATGAAAAAAATTAAGTGCACTGCTATAAAATACAGTAAAAGTGGAGGATTTTCTTAGTCTGGTAATTGAAAGAATAAAAAAGGTGGCTGACCTGAACAAAATTCTTCTGACCAGCTGTAGGCACCTCTTGAATGAATAGCTGAAAATTATATATTTTGAACTAGACAGATAGATAAATTTTAAAGATTCCATTCAATAGACTCTAACCTACAGCTCCAATTTAACAGTCTTGCAGGTCACTCAGACTCACCATGCTCTTTAGATAACCTTTATCACAAACATAGATCAACGTGTGTCAAACTCATTTCATAACATTTAAAATAAAAAAGGGCAGTACTACAACTGGTTGTAATGTGCTGATGTTTGTCTTTAAAAAAATTGCTGCAATTCCCATATGCTCAAAGGTGAAACTCCAATCGTTTCAATTCTCCAAGTTCTAAGAAGCTTGGTTTTCAGATGGACTGAATACCGGCTGCTGCCACTGCTGGAGTTGCTGGTGCTCAGCACCTGTGAGAATCAGACCCTCTCTGTGGTATGAAACATTGCTACGGAATAGACTGCCTTTCTCCATATGCTCCATTATAACAACTGAGATCATCCGAGGATCTAGAAACTGTCTTTGAAGTGGTTGGGAGCCATTAACTACAGTAGAATACTAAGAAGGGAAGTTATAACCTTGCTCCTCTCTGAAGAGCTAAGGGAATGAGGAACTTTAGCAGTCATGTGACAGTGCTCTGAGGCATTCTGCCTATGCCGGGCAGGCTTAGGCAGAATACTTCAAGGGGCACTTGGTGAGGAGCACCTCAGCAGTGGACCTCATACCGGCTAATATTGAGCACAGGGAGCATGGGCCTTGGCCTCATCCCTAATCAGCCTGCCTGTCCCTTTTGAATCAAAGATCACCATCTGCCAGCCAAATAGCCGAGTACTAAAAAATAATGCTGGGTCTACATCCTGCCTGCCTTCTTTGTGGTTGCTATAAAGGTGGAGGAAGGAGCCCCACCATCCCACACTGAAAGCATATGCCACAACTGGAAAAAGCACAGCCATGATTTAGCCTGAATTTTGCTGCGACATGCCTGACTTCAAGGTGCATATCTACCACCTGATATTTATGTATGCAAACATAATCACTACATAAATTATTTAGACTTTTTGAACAGCTGTCTTCCCAAGCAAGTGAACCATGTTTGCCAGTCCTCTTATATGAGTAAAGATTATTAAAATGCTCATAAGATAGAAGTGTTTGTGTTACAATGTTATACCACTGCCCTTACCTTACAACAACTAAAATGGGTCTGAGTTCTTTACATAACCATCAGTTTCAGAATAGTGCTGTGAGGGCTTTGAATTTATCCGTCCACTTGAATAAATGATGGTTCTGTTCCCCATCTAAAGCAGTACACAATCTATAATCTGGCTCCTGGATGCTTGCAAAGACAACTACAAAATATATGCAATAGTAGTAATTTTACTGAGTTTGGGCTTGATGAGACCAATAATACCCACTAACTCAGAGCTATGCTAAATCTAATAGGACAGCCTGGTCAAAGGCAGGTCAATCTGCCATGAATGCTCACCTGTCACGTACTCCAACTCCTTATTCTAGGAACACTCAGAGCCCTTGTGCCCACACTGCAATAGATTACTCTGGTTATAATCTAGTATTCCACATGGCCACAAGTAGAAAAAGAGATTTCCCTCCTTTCTCGGGGCTAGGATATGAGAAGCATATCAGAGTGTGGGGCAGGCAGAAATAGTTTTGTTTCCATACATTAGTTTGTGTTCACTATTTAGAGCTCTGATTGATATTGTTAGCTGTGATTTTAAAATGAATTAGCACGTACAGTAACTGCTAAACAGAGCTGTAGTCTAATATTTACAGTCCTAGTTCCAGTTCATGGTTAACTAAAATTATTCTAAATCATTCAGAAATATTTTCAGGGTGTGTTAACTGGGCTGAAGACATCAAGAATTTATGGTTGACTAGGTGGTTATATGCTGTTTGCTGTGTTTATTTTTTGGGGAGCATGGGGTCTCTCCAAATAATTTGGAGACTAACTTTACACACCTTTGGTAGGTAAAGAAACTTGATCCATCAGAACAAAGGAGTCCATTTATTTACTGATAGACTCCAAAGTCTCACTTTCAGGATCTTTGTTTTCAGTGGCTTATAAAATAGTGAGTGTCTCCCCTCTCCCCAAGAAGAATTCCAAATAATCTCCTATAGTTTAAATTCATAGAATCATAGATTAGGGTTGGAAGAAACCTCAAGAGATCATCTAGTCCAACCCCCTGCTCAAAGCAAGACCAACCCCAATTAAATAATCCCAGCCAGGGCTTTGTCAAACTGGGCCTTAAAAACCTTCAAGTATGGAGATTCCACCACTTTCCTAGGTAACCTATTCCAGGCCTTCACCACCCTCCTAGTGAAATAGTGTTTCCTAATATCCAACCTAGACCTCCCCCACTGCAATTTGAGACCATTGCTCCTTGTTCTGTCATCTGCCACCACTGAGAACAGCCTAGCTCCATCTTCTTTAGAACCCTTCAGGTAGTTGAAGGCTGCTATCAAATCCCCCCTCACTCTTCTCTTCTGCAGACTAAATAACCCCAGTTCCCTCAGCCTCTCCTCAATAAGTCATGGGCCCCAGCCCCCTAATCATTTTCATTGCCTTCCGCTAGACTCTCTCCATTTTGTCCACATCCTTTCTGTAGTGGGGGGTCCAAAACTGGACGCAATACTCCAGATGTGGCCTCACCAGTGCCAAATAGAGTGGAATAATCACTTCCCTCGATCTGCTGGCAATTCTCCTACTAATGCAGTCCAATAGGCCATTAGCCTTCTTGGGACCAAGGTCACACTGTTGAGTCAGATCCAGCTTCTCGTCCACTGTAATCCCCAGGTACTTTTCTGCAGAACTGTCTCTTAGCCAGTAAGTCCCAGCCTGTAGTGGTGCCTGGGATTCTTCCGTCCTAAGTGCAGGACTCTGCACTTGTCCTTGTTGAACCTCATCAGATTTCTTTTGGCCCAATCCTCCAATTTGTCTAGGTCACGCTGGACCCTATCCCTACCCTCCAATGTATCTACCTCTCCCCCAACCTTAGTGTCATTCGCGAACTTGCTGAGGGTGCAATCCATCCCGTCATCCAGATCATTAATAAAGATGTTGAACAAAATCGGCCCCAGGACCAACCCCTGGAGTACTCTGCTTGATACTGGCTGCCAACTAGACATCGAGCCATTGATCACTCCCCATTGAGCCCGATGATCCAGCTTATAGTTTCTATCCACCTTATAGCTCATTCATCCAATCCATACTTTTACTTGCTGGCAAGAATACTGTGGGAGACCATATCAAAAGCTTTGCTAAAGTCAAGATATATCACAACCACTGCTCTCCCCATATCCACAGAGCCAGTTCTCTCACCATAGAAGGCAATCAAGTTGGTCAGGCATGATTTGCCCTTGGTGAATCTATGTTGACTGCTCCTGATCATCTTCCTCTCCTCCAAGTGTTTCAAAATGGATTCCTTGAGAACTTGCTCCGTGATTTTTCCAGGGACTGAGGTGAGGCTAACCAGTCTGTAATTCCCTGGATTCTCCTTCTTCCCTTTTTAAAAGATGGGCACTATATTTGCCTTTTTCCAATTGACCGGGACCTCCCGCTCACAAGGGCTCAGCTGTTCTATATTCGAACAACTCATGTAATGGATCATGGGCTCTCAGGGTATGTCTACTCTTTGAGTTGGGGGTGTAATTTCCAGCTTGAGGAAATATACTCACACTAGCTCTAACTGAGCTAGCACGGTAAAAATAAGTATGGCTGTGGCAGCACAAGTGGTGGGAAGAGCTAGCTGTTTCAGTACATACCCGTCAGAGATGCTAGCTATGTACTTACCCCATCGCACTGTCACTCTATTTTTATCATGCTGGTTCTGTTAACACTAGCGCAAGTACGTCTCTTCAAGCTGGGAATCACACCCCAGCTCAAAGCATAGACATACCCTCAGTTTTTCATCCGTCCTTATGCAGGCAAAACTTTCACTGAGAGTAGCTGCTGTGTTAATGCTCATACAGTACAAACAAGATCAATAAAGCTTAGAGGGCCCTTTCTGAGTCTCAGTGCTTTATAGAGTTCCTTTAACCAAAGACAACAGCTCCTAGTCCTTAACCATATAACTTTTATCTCTTAATTTTTTTCTCATTTATCCCTTATCATTAGTGGCACAGCACTTTATCTGTTCTCTTTAGTAAATTCAGTACCCCTCCTGTTGCTTAATATATAGGTAGATCTGGAAATCTGATTTGCTCCATTCCCTGTTTTAAGGTTATGTCCATGATTGGTTCATTTCCATGTTGCATTAAAAAATGAGCACATTATAATAATTTTACAATGAAATAATTTATTTCATGGTTCATTTTCTAAGAGGACGAATGATCAAAATGTGGGGTTATGCTGCTCTTATTTATAGGATCAGCTGGAATCTAGGCGTACCACTCTTCCATAAGATTTAAGAATTTACTTAGCCATAAGCCAGGAAGGCAACAAATTTACAACTCACATTCAATACGTTGAACAGAATAAATCAACTTCTCTGAGAAATTAAACAGAAAGTGCAACTTAGTACGCTGCCAATAATCCATCAGGGATGGGAGAATTCAAAATAAATTCTTCACAACATTAATAAGGGCTTGGGCTAGGAAAAGATTCATATTAAATCAGAACCCCTAGTAAAATTGTTAACTACATGCATCAAACAGAGAATAAATAAAATACTTTGTACTTACAGCATCTTTTACCTGAGGATCTCAAAATAATTTTGAAAGCTTTACAAGTATTAGTTACATATTTTTCCATTCACAATCTTTTTTCTGTCTAAATGAATTATTTTAGATTAACCAGAGACAAGAAAGTATAAAATCTCCATGAGGGTGCACATCTTTTTGTGGCAGCCTATACTGAACTGAACACACATGGCTGGCTAGCTCTATAGGCAATAGTTCTTAGAGGCTGAAAGTTGTGGCGTACAGGAAATAAAGATATATATTTATATAGCTAAGAACACCACAATTAGTATCCCACCCCAGAGAGTCCCCAGCCTTCCAGTGGTATAGATTAGAGTAGGGTAAAGTTTTTTCAGCTAATAATAAATTTGCTGAAAAATGCATTTTTCAGGCACCAAAACTATTTGTGAATTCAGTTCAAATGCAAGAAATAGTATCAGCTGAAAAAAACATCCCTCCCTCCCCCCAAAACACCCGCACTGAGCCAAAATGTATTTATTTACTCATTTCTGGTATAGTGTATTCCTTTTAAACCCTGGCAGAGCACAATATTGGATCTTAAAATGACATCACTTTGATTACCGTGCTTCCCTTCAGTCCCAGCTTGAATTCCAACAGGATTTCAGTGATTGCTTTCTCAAGAACTGGTAGAGCTAATAGCAATTTGGAATCTCAGCTTTCAAATGGTATAGCCTTAACCCTGACCGTGGCAGTGTCTGAGATTATTGGCTGCTAAAATCACCTCACAGTTAAAATGAGCATGTACATATGTGAGAAAGAGAACAAGAACAATAATTTAAGGCTGCACTGGGGTATAACTACTATTGGTCCATACCTAGGGCAACAGATCCTGAATTCGAGCTTACATTTACATATTTAAAATTTAATTTTTCATTTTAAAAAAGAAAGTATGTTTCTATCCCTCATGATTGTGAGTGTAACTGATATAGTGGAGTTTGCCTAAGTCTGTAGATAGCCTGGGGAAAAAAAAGCTCTGAGAGGGTCTGAAAGTGCTGACTCCAAGACCCATTTCACTGGGGTGGGGCCCACCAATACATCCGAACAGAGAACTCTGTATGGCAGGAGAGGAAGAGTGCAGTGGGCCTGGACCACCTTTCCAAGATACCAGGGTGAGCCTCCCTGCTGCTAAACACTTGCCTCTCTGAGTGACAGAGGGGATCCTTGCTGCTGCTCCTCATGTTAGAAGGATGCTTCCACTGCCTGCCACTCCAAGCAAGGGGCAAGGTCACTGTTCAGGGCTACAGTAGTGGAGCCATAGCTGCCTGTCACATGGTGCGTCTGGAGCCCTGCATTGCCTTAATCCCAGTGTGACAACAATAAAGTGGGGGAATGGGACAGAAATATCAAGACAGTAATCAGAATGTTGTGATTTTAAGGTCTGATAACTCAAACTGCCGGAGGGAGCTGGAGTGATACAAATGCTTTCCAGTTCCAAGCACTGACTGTGTAAAACCCCAAAGCATTGTTTCTAAAAGAAAACATGGTTAAATAAAAGGAAATCATCATATTTAACCTATGCGTGACTGGAGCCATTAGAAGTATTAAATTGATTTATTCTAAAAAGCAAACCTACCAATAGGATTAATACATTTTAAAATGGTCATTATGAAAACCAGCATGGAATGCTTAGCAAGTAAACAAACTCTAAAGAATATTCCTGTTTTGTATGCTTCTTGCATTCACCAGCCCTTGTAAAGACTCCTGAGCCCTGTCTTTAAAACGCTAGTGTTAGAAGCACAAAATTGTTTAAATCAGCCCAAAGTAACAGTTAAAATGATGATAATGATTCATTTTTCACACAGCAAGAATTGATTTTCATAAATCATCTTTCCTGTTGCTTGTGCAGACCCATATCTATCACTGCAAAGGTTCCTTGGGTTGACGCAAGGTATAATTACAGCTAGATCTACGTCTGCTAACTCCCTTTGCTTAAATTATTATTGTAGCTTGCAGCCAATTGGTTTTTCATTCTATTCTCAGCCTCAATGAGAATACTTGAGTAAAGTGTTCTGCCACCAAGACAGCTCCCACAATAAGGACAATAGCATGTTCTATTTCTAGACTATTATCTTTACAGAGTCCCACACAGTTTAAAGAACTCCAGTATCAGTAAGGGCCTAAACCTGCAGCATGAAAAGGGGTTGAGAGTGCTCAGCACTGCATACGATCGGGTCCTACATTTCTCATGTCCTCCATTCTCTTGTTTTGCCAATAACTAGAAATAATACTTATTTGATTATAGTTAGTATCTAGAAACATGGTATGAAAATATTAAACCAGTGAAATCACAGAACAATAGTGTTTGCTTTCTAAAGTACTAATGCAAGATTTACCGATTTTTGCTAAATTTATTTCAAAACTTTTTTTCTTCTGTTTGATCACATAAACACTTATTTTGGTTCAGTATCACAGAATAATCTTTTGTTATTAATTTGGTTTCTTGCTAGGTATAGGACCAGCAAAAGGCAAATTAACAAATGACTCTGGGTATTACAATAAACCAGATTGCTGACTAGCAGAACACTGACTGATCGGTTTTAAAATAAAAAAACCCAAACATTTTATAATCAATTTACAGACGTTGCTGATAGCTAAGGTTCAGTCCATAGGACTAAAAACTATTTTAATTCACCTTTCCTTATAATCATTTTAAGATGCTAACATTTCTTAAATACTTGAAAAAACTGATAGATAATTTGCATGAGTCACACTTCTTATATTATGATAGTTTTTCATTTCATTTCATTTATTTTAAGTATGTAACAGAGAAACTAGAATGAACTACCAACCACAGCCCTTGTTTGTTCACAGCCTACGTGCAACACAATCTACATTTCTTAAAATCACACTCCAGCGCTCCTCGTTAGCATTTATATTGCTTCAATCTGTTTACAATTGCTTTAAAAAAAAGCCAGCTTAATGTGGATGGGGGAATATACTAATAATTAAGACAGTTCCCACATCTCTCCATCTGAACTTTAGACAGTAACAGTGTTTCAACATTAATTTTTCTTGGCATCTAAATGAAAAAACTGGGAAATTTCGTACAAAGCCACGCAAATTTAACCTCCTAATTGGATTGACCTTTTTACATACAGAGCTTGCTCTCAACGCTATTACAATCTTGAGTTTCCTTCTAGGTACTGTATGGAATATTCATTCTTGCATACAACCTTCAAGTGTACATGTCGCTACCAAGTAATACCTGGAGAGCCACCTAGAGCTATATGAATTTTGCAAAAAACACTGCTCAAATATTTATTTGTATTTTAAACAAGAGTTGGTCATGTCTTTGTATCCACTTACCAAGAATATTTTAGGAAAAAAGTTTACTGGCAGGAACTATTCACAGAAACAAGTGAATTTTAGGCAAATGGACCATATTTGTGGAAAGAAAAAATGAATATGAATATTTCAAGAGTTACTCTCATCCAGCTAGGGAACAGTAATACACTCTAATAAAAATTAATAATAATAATAATAATAGTAATACACTCTCTCACCTGTGTGTCCAATCAAAAGAGTTCAAATATCAAATACTGGCAACAAACTTCTCAGGAAAATGTTAAAGACTGAGAATTATTCATAGAAATTATTTGTTGAGCAATTTCAAACAAATTAGAGAAAATCATGATCAGCTCACAGATAATTTGTGGACAGAGAAAAGGTTGAGTTGTCATAGAAACTACTTGTTTTGAATTATACACCCAGGTCTGCTAAGGATACAATTTAATAATCTAATCTGTGATACTACCACATGCATCTTTTCTCAGTTGGCTTTAAGCTTTCCTTGTCTTTCCCCTGCCTATCATTTTGCACACTGATCTTTTAAGTAATGTGTCTTGCTAATGAAGTAACTGCTAAATAATTAAATAAAAACCCACTTATGGAAACATTTTATTTGGATGGGACATCTTGTATAAATCCCTCTCCATTACACAAATTATTCCCTTTTATCCTTTTTATTATATTATTTGTATTGTAATACTGCTTCAGGGCATCAGTCAAGGATTCCTCCCCCCTCCACACTCTCATTGTGCCAGGCATTGTTCTCACACACAGCAAAAAGATGGTCTGTCCCAAATAGTTTACAATCTAAGAATAAAATGAGAGTCAACAAATGCATGCAATAAACTGACAGGCAGAGCACAAGATAATTAGATGATTATGAACAGAGATTATCAACTGTGTAGTCCTCCTACACTCTCCACAACTCTAACCATAACTGAGCCATGAGAAAAAACTACAGAGCAAATTATAAAGATATGGGCTATGACTGCTAGTTACAGAACCTCCGTGGACATCCTGAGCTATGGGGCACCAAACCAGGATTACACGGCCATCCTGTGCCTGGAATAGCAGATTTAAGATCACAACTGCAGCTGAAATCAAAAGTGAATGATTACTCTAATATTTTTAATCTATATTATAAAATCAAGAGATGCAAATGACACTGGGGTTAGGTATGTGGACACATTTGGAACTCCAGAAAATATTAATGGTCACTTTTGTGGTTTCTTCAAGATTAGTTACCAACAGGGCAAGGATTGACAGAACAGAGTCCCTGAAATGTTAAAAAAGATAAACTGACATACAGTAATAATTAAAAAGATGGTCATGGAGAAAAGGTTGGCATTAATATCAAGAGGAAGAAATTGGGTATGCAAGCATACACAGAACCACTAGAGTATTCTAAATCCAATGTACCTGTCACAACCTGAACTTTATTGTTAATGAGGTATTACATTCATCAAGGAAATAGGGTTTTGTAACATTCCAGGGCCCAAATAATTTATTCTTTGTCTCTTTAGTAAGTCAGCAATCCTGAAGATGTATGCAGTGCTGAATACTGATGTCAATATTGGATAGCACACTGGCATCAGAGAACTAGACAAGTGACTGGATTTCAGGATGCAGCAGCAGACACCGAAAAGGCAGCTGAGACTAATGAACCTATCAGCATGTGAAGCAGCTACGCTAAAGGTTTACAACAGGACAATAGTTAATGCAGTGCTTTGAACATGTATCAACTTTGTAAGTTCTAAGTATTAGTACTGCTTTTATGCTATTGCAGCCATACCTCGTGTGCCTTGTGATTTGTCACAACTTCCTCTTAAGAGCTCAATTTAGTTACTAGTTCCACTGAAGACTCTGCACAGTTTTGATGCTCAGTCCCACAGTTCTTATTTAAGTAAATAGCCCATTGATTTCAATGGCAATTTTGCCTAAGACAGCACTGTGTAAGGACTGGAAACTATAGCCAAAGCAATTAATGGTATTAAGTACTTTCGTAGAAGGATGAAGACGACAAACAGCGCTTTTTTTCAACTTTGATTTCTAGGACTCTGTGGTAAATAAATCCTACTGCAATAGAGATTGAGGAAGGTTTTAAAAGAGCATCCATGAATGTTTCCAACCTGTCAAATGAGCTATGGTATGTCTTGTGAAATCTCCCAAATTAGGGTTGGACAAGCAAAACAAATGTTCAGTTATAGTGACAATAAAGAAACTGTCCAAAATCCCCAGCTGAAATTCAAAAGGGATTTTTGTGCTACTCTTGCAATGCTAGAAGAAAGGTTTCAATCACTTTCTCACTTCCAGTAGACATTCAGAATATATATGTATTTTTCTCAAGGAGACTAACTGGAATGTAAATGTGAAAGCAAAACTGACAGAACCAAAAAAAACCCTCCCACATTGCTCATCATGAGCTGAATGGCTGAAAGTGAAAAAACTACATTGAAACTTCCAATTTCTTGTTGGACAGACCAGCAGAGAGATGCCCCAAAATTGGGATGTCTCTGCATGTACAATTACTACAAAGCAACATGCTGCCATGATCAGAGATTGCCCCAGGTTTGTGACTTTGTGACCTTGCACGTTTTCTCTGAGTTTGAAGTTGACACAAGTTTAAGATCCCAATCCTGCCAAAAGATGTACGCAGGTGAACCATTGCACCAGTGGGTAGCCTCAATGGGGTTCCACACCAGTTCCATCTGTGCTCACATCACTGCAGAACTCAGCCGAAATTATCATCACATCACCCCAGAGACCACTTAGAAGACACTCAGCAACCCCCTAACTCCACTGGAGCTATTTACAGCAGCTGAGGATTTGGCCCAGTAAGTCTAAGGACACAAAAAAGCCACATACACATTCATACATATTTCAAAGGGATCTTTGCTCTTCAGCAGATTAGCTGCTGTTATTTAATTGTTGATCAGGTTCTAATGCACCATCTCTCTCAATGTATTCTTAAACACGTGCCAATTAACTCAACTTGTTATAGACTTGGAACTGTTTCCTGTAATGGCTTCAAACACCGTGCAATGGGAGAATCATCTCCATCTCAGATATAGCATTAAACTGGCAAGTTCCAAACTTTTTCAGTTTTGACCCGACAGTACAACTCACTGTGATTAAGGGCTGCAAAATCATGCCTTACGCAATAGAATCTAGAGATCTGACAACATTGACCTTATCGAGACTGATGAAACTGTTGGCTGCATTTCAAATTGTGTATGAGAAATAAGCCCTCATTGCTTGTTTGTAAACTTCCTATAAAATATATGCTTTATGCATTATTAACAAGTTGTAAACCGAACACAAGGTCGGTCTCAAACTGCTGGCAAGTAAACACAGTATTACTCAGCACAAATCTTTTCATTTACATAACATCAGATTCTTGTAGCATAATTAATCTTGGCAGCACAACTAAGCTTTCCTCAGTATGCTCTCTTAAACAGCTGTTATGATGAGAAAAGTATTCCAGATTTTTTTGTGAAAGAATTTAGTGCTATGTTAGTGGAAATGCAAAGAGCCTGATTCTGACACCCTTACTCAGGCTGAGTAATCATATTCCAATAGTCCTATTGACCTCGATGAGAGTCCTGGCATAAGTACTATAACACGAATGCAGGAAGTAAATGGGCAGAATCAACCCATTAATATTACACTGCTAATATATTCGTTTAGGCAAGGGTGAAATATAAGTCATAACAGCAATAAATGACTTGTGGCAGTGAGTCATTTTATTTTAATCAGAGATGGTCTCAAACTAGAATCCCAGATAATAACAGCTCTAGACTTTGGGGAAACTCAGATCCCATTCCAAAACCTTGTGTTTCACATTAAATTAAATACACTGCTATAATAATAAGTCTTTGCAATTGCCCTTTACCAAAATAGATTTTAAAGGAATGCACAAAACAATATGCACATTTAAAGGTGACCAACTTAAAATTAGCTGCACCTACCTTTATTGTTCTTGCATATGGCTGTCAGTATGCGATTTCCATGCCCACATTTTCCATGATCAGGTACACAGACTCCTTCGGAAATGACCCACTGGTAACACATCGGGTCTTCACAAGGAATAGATTCTACTAAGTGTGGACAACCCTGAGACATACCAATGGGTTCCATAACAACATGCCTTTGTCTCATTCTAAATCCTAGAAAGACAGAACAGAGACATTTATCATCATCAGTATTAAGATATTTTGTCTGCAAAGGTTGATATATAGGGCATGTGGAGTTCTATGGCATTTCAAACTATATTTTTAATAAAAAAACACTACAGCAATGTTCATAAGTAAGGCTGTGAGTCTGTCACAGAGGTCACAGATTCCAGCCGCACTGCCTCCCACCCCAGCCGTGGTGGCGGTGCCAGTCCCAGGCTGTCCCCTGTGCCCCCCCCCCCTCTCCGAGCACCAGCGGGCACCCCAGACCCCGCTCCAGTCCAGCAGCTGTACTCCCGGAGCCCCCCAGAACACTCAAGTTTTAGACAGGGGTATATAGTACAAGTCATAGACAGGTCACGGGGCCGTGGATTTTTGTTTATTGCCCATGACCTGTCCATGATTTTTACTAAAAATACCCATGGCTAAATCTTAGCCTTATTCATAAGGCCTTCTAAATATTTGCAACCTCACTGGCCTTGCAAAAAAAGATAGAATGTATCTCTCTATATTTACAGTTTTGTCATTGCAAACATAATGTTGGTTGCAGAATTCCGGGAGTCTTGATTTCCACCACAACCCATCCCTCAATTCCACTGCCATTTGATCCAATACATGCCTTTTCATTGAACTTGGATGTAAAACATATGTCCAAATACATGGACATAAAGAAAGAACTATATAGGTCATGATGACAATACAATTTTAAAAAGATAAAGACGACCAAACAAGTAATTCAAAATCTAAACCACAGTTAACCTCCTTCTGGGACTCTGAGATTGAAAAATCTTGTTCTGAGATACAAAAGACCAGTTTACTGAGAAATAATTACTCTGCTTTATGGAGATATAAAATTCATATTGGACCCCCTCAAAATAACATCCTTTTAAAGTGGGAGATTCAAATTTAATATTGGAACAAAAAGGTTACAAAATAATTAAGTATCAGAGGGGTAGCCGTGTTAGTCTGGTTCTGTAGAAGCAGCAAAGAATCCTGTGGCACCTTATAGACTAACAGACGTTTTGCAGCATGAGCTTTCGTGGGTGAATACCCACTTCTTCGGATGCAAGTAAAAAGAATTAAAGAACTGAGTACATAATTTAATGCCATTTGAATGAAAACAAAAGTTTTGATGCTATATTAAATAGTGGAGCTAGTATGCAAGTAAGTGTCTTTCAGCATGGGTTTGTTTTGGATATGATAGAGTATAAACTAGCTGTATCCATGGTTTGAATTAATGGATTTAGCATGGTGTGCAGCCATTCTGCATCAAGCAATGTGCTCATTAGGACTCATTGACTCAGCAGAGTTGGAGGAAGCAAGTCCGTACCTGGATGGAAATCGTCTAGAGAAAACATTTGATGCTGCAGAAAGTAGGGCTGGTGATTCAGAAAACAGCACACTTCCCTCTACTACACCAACATCCCAGACAGAGGACATGGTACAGAGCATGATTGGAAGCCACAAACCTCCCAACCCTGGAGGTGGGGGCTGCTCCCAGCATAATTTAGACATGCCCTCATGTCTGCCTAAATTGCAGCAGTCTTCCCAGGCTGCCCTATGAGCCCCCAGCACTGCCCGAAATCTCCACACTGCTACATGTTGCAACTCTGAGCCTGACATTCTCCTCCCGCCTTCCAGCTCCACACCCAGCGTGCCCCCTACACCAGGACTTTTGAGACAGTTCTCAGAAGACTTTTAGAGCCCCTCTATGTCTCTCTAGCCCTTTTACCAAACATAGAGAGGCTGGAGTAGGGATAAGGATCTCAACCATATTTTTCAAGAATAACAGCCTACAACATCAAATATCAGAGGAGTAGCCGTGTTAGTCTGGATCTGTAAAAAGCAACAAAGTCCTGTGGCACCTTATAGACTAACAGATGTATTGGAGCATAAGCTTTCGTGGGTGAATATCCACTTTGTCAGACACATGTAAACATCAAAGGCCACCTTCTACCCTAGGATCCACCTGTTGGTTCCAACTTATATCAAATGAATTCAATAGGAAACCACGTTTGGATCCAATTGTTTTAAATTCCTATCCTAACCTGCTGATGTTGAGTTTAATTCAGATCTAATTACAGGCTGTAGCATATGAGAGAAACAGTTAAATAACCTTTTCTTCCCTGGTGATCCTGGCAGTTCTCACGAACACAGGGTCCCCATGCAGACCAGGAGGAAACCAGACAGTCAGAAGAACATGGAATGTTGCACAGCTGGGAGGTAGAGGGAGCAGGGCCAACACACAGTTTCTTGTCAACAGGCCTAGTGACTAAACAGAAAAGAAGTTATGGACTGTAGTTTCATTCATATAAACTTCACAGAGCTTCTGAATTTACTATTGGCATTTGTTCCCTGGAGCAAACCCAATCTGCTAGGCTCTAATTAAGCAGCAAAAAAGAATCTACCTGACCCAAAGTGTTTTATGTTCTAAGGCGAAATATTTAAGCATTGCTTAAGTCCATCCCTATTCAGCAAAGCAGTTAAATGCAGGATTATGTTAAGCACGTGTTTAAGGGCTTTCCAGTCTAGGACTGGACTGCTGAATCAGAGTACCAGCTGTATTTTCACTCTGAAAGGTACCTATGTAAAAATGAAACACCTTACTCAGCAGATCCATGACCTGTGAATATTCAGGACAGGTCTGCTTGCTATAGAGGAAAAAAAAAAGTGTTTACATTTTACTGCTATTAATACTGCAGAAACCAAAGGTGATGCGGTGATTAATTAAATTCTCCTCTGGCTCATGCACCACATTGGTTTAACTAAATTCCAACTGTTGTTCCAAATCTTGCCTTCATTCACGCCATTAATTATGTAGATCTCCATGGCTGTGCGTGATGGATAGATTGCACAATTCCAGCAGACTCTCCATCTTGGAAGACAATATGGCCCAGATCTATTTACATACAATACATTCAATGAAGGGACCATGGGACTGACTGGAAAAAAGTGTTTTCAAAAACTATATGCATTAGCAAACATTTCTTTGTTTCTTCCTGATGTTCTACCATTTTATGCTTAAAGGAATCCACGGTCTTAAACTGCTTTTACAGAAGGCTTTGGTGCTTGTCTCAGCAAACATTAATGCACAAGGTTCTCTCATGCCAGTACTTCAAGTTCAGATGCAGGAACACTGAGCAGCAACTTAGATTCTAAGTCATGGACTCAGAATTCATACCTCTTGCTCCTCAGGCACTCTAGGATATAACTGTACTATTAAATGGCAATAGATGAAATTTAATTCAAAACTAATGAAAGATACTATTAATGTTAAAAAGACTGCTTTCTGAATGATTTCTGAAAAACAATATTGCCTTTGACATATTCATTTAGGGACTACACCAAGCTGGCAGGAATCCAATTCACCTTACTGCTAAAGTAAATAGACCTTTTCTACAGATTGCAGAAGTCAGAATGACAGAAAGGGTAAGAAAAATATTAGAATTTTAACCATAAGGCTTTTTTTTATCAAGAGGCTTTCTGCGTTACTTAATATCCCCTCAGCACTAGGTTTAGCAAAATAATTTATCATTTTTGTAACTCACTGGGAGAAATGAAAGCAAATCCGTTTTAGGGCACAGAGTCAACTTTAAGAATTAAGTCACATCCCATTCTACTATAACTGTTTCATTTCAGCCATGTTGTGCATCTCTTGACATTATTTTGAAATAAAAATGGTAGCAATCATCCATACATTTAGAGTATGAATATATAATTTCTAAAAATAACTTGATGAATTAGAAATAGGCTCATGGATATGGTCAAATGTCAAAAAGTCCTCCAAATTTCTGCCAGTAGTTACTGCATATTGCAGAGATGAAAACTTTTAACGAAATACTGTATTTCAGAAATAAGAACAAAAAGGAATAGGCTGCATTAATAACAGTATTAAATGAGCTCAGTCATTTCGACTAGACATGATGGCTGTAAAAGCACTGCTTCTTTTGCCACACGAAGGCCAGGTGAACTCTAATAGAGAACTGACCATCTGTAAAAGAGTTCCATCATTTGTCTAGCCATCTGATTGGCAGACAACCCCAAACTCAAAGGTGGCCCCCACTAGTTCAAGGAAACAGTTCATTCATTGACCCTGTTCTGAGTTCCAGCAGAGCTTTATTTGCTTTTTTTTATTTGTCTGACTATATACATAGTATTTCTTTAAAACTGTAGCAGAATAACCGGTAGGAAGGAGATGGGTAAAGGTTCTGCAGGAAAGCAGAGAAAAATAGGCTGAGTACTTTTATGGATAATGCTGTTTTCCTTATTCAAATAAAGTTCTTTGTTCAGTGTTACAATAAAGTCTCTCTTTCTGTAATTCTTTTCATTGCCAAATGACAGAACTCAATCAAACATGCAACCTCCTACAAGGCAGAAATAGTTCGTCCTAGATCAAGGATGCTCTATTGCAAAGGGTCAGTGGGAGAGAATTCAGTGTATTGCTGTGATAAATGAACAGAGCTGCTAGACCTCTGCCTATGTATTGGAAGGGTCAGGGTTTATTGCACCTTCTAACTTGTTTGATAATTGCACTTGTACTGTAAATAAAGCATTTACTTTGTTTGGGAAAAATGTCATATTTTCAGCTTGATAACACTTGTGTTTCCTCTCAGAATTTCTGGGTCAATGCCCCTGAATCAAATAGCAGCCCATTTACTATAGATTATGTTTGTTCCTATTTTTTAAAAATCCTATGTTCTTCTGGATCTGTAGAATAAGCCTGAAAACTCAGTTGAATGCAAATCTTGTAACTTGTTGAAACACTGCCCAGTTCTATAGCAGTGACTTATATAAATTAATTCTTGGCTAATAAATATAGTCACACTGATGCATTGAGTTTCGACTATTTACATTCACACAAGGCAATACTGAGATAAGGAACAATGTTCTTTAACAAGAGAGTGAATGCACATCCTGACTACAGAAAGCCTTCCCAAAACTATTTTTCACTCCTCCCAGAAGATAAATAATACTTTCTCCTGGACTTTTAACTTCATCTCTCAAGATTGTTAGTTTAAAATGAACACCTAAACATTTCAGAAATTCATGGCCAGAACAGAGAAGTTTCTAGGTATCTGTGACAAGCCTATTTCGAACACACGTAACAATGTGACAACGTCAAGATTTATTGTCCCTTAAGGAGTATCTCAACTTTGCCTTCACCTTAGTCGGTATTCACCTATCAGGACAATACATCTTGATATCCACCACAACAGAAGTCAATATATTTTTAATGTTTGGCAGAACCATACAGAGTTAGTTATTACCAGAGGCCAAGATAAGGATAGTATCCATTTTTAAAAGTTGTTATTGGTGACGCCAGGAAATACAGGCCAGTGACTCTTATTTCTGTACTAGAGGAAATTAGTTGAGAAAATAATTGAAGACTGAATTACAATATAAAACACCTACATGAGTATACAATAGAAACAAATAATCACAACTTCTGTAAAGGCAAGTCATATGTCTCCAGCCTGAAAGACACTGTTTTGATAGCGATGACAAAATAGTGGGCAAAGGATAACTGCATCATCTTTTTTGAGCTTAGAAATGGCTCTGACACTAACTCCTCACATGAGACTGTTAAGGAAACTTGCTGCATCCTGTGTCTGATAGAAAGGGATTTTTTATGCATTTAAAAAAATTTGGAAGCTACAAGGTGAAAAGACCCATTATCAACTGAAAACTACTTCATAGTATAAATAAAAGGCTAATCTCCACATGGAAAGAAGTTAATAATAGGTTGCCAGAAGCAACGGTGATTCAGTATATTTAGGAACAATCAGGAAGTCCTGCTACATGAATTAGGTGACATCATAAACTTTTTGAAAGAGAAAAGATGTCTTCCTGTGTTTGTTCATCTACTAGTACAACATGGTCCCAATCCTGCTTGGTGCATCTCAGCGCCACCACAATAGAAATATATCTGGCCAACATTTACAATGGGGCATAGTGCTTATTCATTGTAAGTACTATGACTGACCAGCAGAAGGTAGGAGGAATGCAGTTGAGAATCTATTGGAAGAGTCTTAAGGGAGTAGGGATACTGGGGATCAATGAAGGTGATTATGGGAAGCCTGGGTGTGCAGGTAGCTTGTTGATGATTGGTTAGAAAAAAGCAAGGGTCACAGGATACTAGAAAGCTTTGAGAAAAGGCCACAATGTACTTGGAAGTCACATTGCCAGAGAAGTCATGAAGAAGAAAGGGAAGGGAATCCAGAAGTTTTGGATACGCTTCAGGAAAGGCTCTGAACCAAACCTTGGAACAGTGTGAGATTAGCCCTCCACTAACAGTTTAAAATTAGGATATTTTTATTCTAAGTAAAACTTCATTTTTTATGACTGTCCTTTTCTTTGTGGATGTTCCAGTTTGGTCAACAAAGAGAAATTAAGTAATTTTGTTTTTAAATAAGCAAAAATATAATGCCCTTATCACTGGGCTGTGAATGACTTTTACATATTCCAGTGGCATAAATGGCCCTAAAATATAAATATGCACACTTGATTTTTTTAGACTTCAAAGATAAGAAACTGAACTAAAATCTACAGTCTCATGCAAATTGATTGGGTGAAGCAGACTAACTACTTACCATATAATAAATAGCTCTATAAATAAATGCACCAGTAATAATGGAGTAAATATTACATGTCATATCAAATACCTTCATGAGAAACAAATCACATTTTTTAAAAAAGTTAGGTATTTTACCTTGAAAATGTTTTCTATATAATCTGCTCCTTTCACTTCAGCTAGCTCCTAGACATCTGAGAACTAAAAATGCTATACCTCTGTGATAAATGGGTTGCTTTCCCTCATGAATTTAAACCCTTAAGATCTTGAATTACAAATTTAAAGCATGCCAGCTTTACACCCCAAAGATTTGCGTAAAATCGTTTTCAGTCTTGCTTCCAAAGGGTTTCCATTGAAGAAGCCAGCTGTTACATATTTATTATTCTATTATGTGACTTTAATCTTATAAATTCAGCTCACAGAATGTTAGATCAATAGCTCAACATCCCAACAATGCAGATTTGACATAGGCGTGCTGAATATATTTCACACTGTGGAGGTACAGTCTTCATCATCTTCTGAAGCCAGGTCATTTTGATAAGAAAGGGCCGGTTTCTTATCTGAGAAAAAAGTTACTCTGAATTGGATCCACTAATCCAGATGCTGGATTATCCAGCTTCAGTAGCAACAGTCAGTTAGCAAACAAAGATCCTTTCATGACACTGCTGACCATCAGTTATCTTTCTCCCCGAGTACCAGTCAAATTTTCCTATAGCCAATACATTCTAGCCTATTCTTTCCAAATACTTTCACAAACAAGACAGGAAGGTCAGGACTCAAAGATCTGAGTCTCCAAAATCTAAATTTCTTTGTCATAAACTGATTTTTGTCTTCCTGCAGCTGTACCAATATAGGCATGAATTTGAAGAGCAGTACACATTGAATATAGGACAGGGTTAGTGCTAATTCAAATACAGTACAAGTCCTTTATATCTTCCAGCTGGCTAATGAGTCCAAAGTGGCTGCTAATACCCTTGCTCATTTACACAAATATGTATTTATCCTATTGCATGACATCCCCTTGGGCAACATTTACTGTTTTTAAAGAGAGCAAGAGCTGCCTAAACAGGGATATGATCTCCCAAAAGGTTTTGATGCTGCTCTGGAAAATTGTAAAGGCCCATATGACATATAGGATATATTCTGTTTTGAACAAAGAAAAGTTTGAATAAGTTCAAAAACTGGAGATAAAGGTCAAATTCTGTTCTAAACTATGTTGGCATAAGTCTGGAGAAACTCCGCTGAACTCAGTTGTAATTAGTCTGGATTTACACTGATGTGACTTAAAACAGAATTTGCCACCAAAATTCTTATATTATGTACCATAAGGAAAAATAAATGACTTATGATATTTAAGAATTTAATTTCTTTCATGTGTGTATGGAGGACAGATGTTTAAGAAAATATACTATAGATGCCAAAGTCTATGGAGACAAGACCTAGCAGTGTGTTTGCAAGATAGTTCAGTAGTACTCTTTGTCTAAACAGGGGCAGAGGCAGGTGGGGAGAGAAATAGAGCTAGTCAAACAATTTTTCACAAAACTTTTCTCAATTGAAACTGAAGTGTCTTCCAGAAACATATTGGTTTTGAATAAAGTTTTGTCAGGAAAGTTTCTCCAGTCCAAGATGGTATTTCTGACAGAGAACCAACAAGAGACATACTCCTGGAGGAGACTCAGTGATTAGGGCAGAAACCTGAGATGTAGGAGACCCAAGCAGGCATCTGAACCTGGCTCTTCCATATCCCCAGTGTCTGCCCTAAGCACCAGGCTATAGAGGCTATTGTTGGATCTTGTGCTCTCAATTTTTCCATTAAAATTTCTAGAAGTCTCGATTTTGTTCTGCTTTGTAAGGAAAACAAGTTTCAAAACCTGAAATTTTTTTGCAAAATGGAATTGTTTTTTTCCAGCCAGCCCTTGAAATGAAGATGCATTCTGGTGAGAAGTTGAATCAAGATGTTGTATTTAAATAAATGGATTTGCCTTTACATTTTCACTTAAAAAAAAAGTCTTGATAGACACACACAAAAAACCACAATACATTTGACATAGTGTTTAATTAAGTCTTCCTTCAAAAACATTACGGTCGGTTACAGTGCCCAAGATAATCTTCTCAGATTGATCTGAAAAGATTCAGCCAACATTGCCTTCTTTCCACTGTGGAAGCCACAAACGTAGCCACAACCCATCTCACAGAGCAGTTCATCACATCTGGAAGTTATGCAGAAAACATTGCTTCTAGTAACAATGCTGAGTACTTTTGGATACAGGCCTTAGCATATCACAATTGTAAACTCTTTGGGGGCAGGGACCACCTTTTTGTTCTGTGTTTATATAGCATCTGGCACAATGGGGTTCAGGTCCGTGAGCGGGCTGCTAGGTGCTACCACAATACAAATCAAAGTTCAAGCACAATCACAGTTTTGAGGCTTACTGCATGTGGACGTGCCCATTAGTGGTTTTGTCAATGCAAGAAACTGTTGTGAGGGTAAGAAAGAGAGCGAAAATTTTATCCTATTGTAGTCACTAAAACAGTTTCCTCGCTTGATGAGCCACATGCACTACAAGATACTGAAGAACAAAGGAATCTGTTTTGTTGGGAAGCCAAGATTTCAGTTTCTTGGAACAGGAGAAGAAGCAGTTGTATATGGACTGAATGGAGTCTTGTTTTTCTGTAGTCTGAGAAGTTATTTTGCAGGCAGATAGGACATGCAATCTGCCATTAATAAAGATTTGCTTTGGCTTTGTAAGTAAATAAGTCTAAACTGCAATGTTGTGTTCTTACTATCTTATCATCTCTGCTCAAAGCCATATTCTACAGGAGCAGTACACACTGCAGATAAAAAAGATGAAGATAAATTATTCATAATGTATCTGTATCCACTCATTACTCTTCCAAAAGCAAAATAACTCACTCTGACTCCAACACCTGTCTGTCTGCTCAGAAGGTGTGTCATTATTATGTTGGCTTTCTCCATCAAATCATAAGAAAGGTTGTGTGTTGGTCTTGAGCAGAAGATTAAGCCATACCAGAAATAGCCTAACATACTGTAGAGCCTCTGAGTTACAAACACCAGAGTTACAAACTGAGCAGTCAATCACATGCCTCGTTTGGAACCGGAAGTACACAATCAGGCAGCAGCAGAGACCAAAAAAAGCAAATACAGTACAGTCCTGTGTTAAACTACTAAAAAATAAAGGGAAGTTTTAAAAAAGATTTGACAAGGTAAGGAAACAGTTTCTGTGTTTGTTTCATTTAAATTAAAATGGTTAAAAGCAACATTTTTCTTCTGCATAGTAAAGTTTCAAAGCTGTATTAAGACAACGTTCAGTTGTAAATTTTTGAAAGAACAATCATAATGTTTCGTTCAGCGTTTCGAACAACCTCCATTCCCAAGGTGTTTGTAACTGAGGTTTGACTGTATTGATAAATAACTGAACCAACACCAAAAAACAGCCAAGTGGATTCAACAAATGGGGACAAGGGGATGAGGCAGGTCTGCCCCTCCTCCTCAACCTGTGAGACAGGAGGAAGACTGAACTCATTCCAAGAGAGACTGGAGAGTGGGAGACAGTATGTCCCCATGACCACAGATGATGGGCCATGGTTTCAAATCCGGGACCCATAGGAGGCAAGGAATCTCCACACAGACATGCTGTGCTGGCTCTGGGGCTCACTGACTCCCTCCTCCAGCTTCCAGGCAGCATGACTCCAATGGAATCAATTACCAGGCCACTGAGACATTTTTATCCTTACCCACAAAGGTATTTCTCCAGCTCAGCGGCAGCAAAAAAGCATGCAGCTTCATGCTATTGATGAGTCTCACAATATTTCTTTACCTTTCCAATTTATAGATCCCTGTAATAGGCATTTTAGGATAACCTCTAACAACATACCTTCCTTTAATTTGTGTGTCCCAGATTCTATCACACTTTGGACACAGTACACTTCCCGGACTTGTATTCCACCTCCACAAAGGGCTGTGTGCTTATGTCGGCGAGGGTCCTGTCCATCAAGGAGGAGAGTAACTTGGCATGCTTTCCATTCGGAAGTCCTCCATGAAAATCTTTGAAAGAAAAATAGTGTGTGTAAAACAAGGTTTTATAGAAGACCATGGGGTATTGGGTGGTTCTTTATATTAGAAATTTGTTATTCTTTAGTATGCAAACACTTTAATCTTTGTCATACATCTTCCTACTTCAAGACATACCTACCAGTGCCAGGCAATACATTAATCCAGTACTTATGTAGAATTTTTCACACTTCTATATCAACAGAGATTAAGTGATTTGCTCCATACAGGGAGTAAGTCTGAAAGCTGGCTGTTAATCCTGCCCTCAGGTCACAAGGCCATAACTCTCTGTCAGTAACTAAGGACCTAATTGTGAGAGGTACTGAACACTTGCACAGTCAACAGAGTACCAAGTGTTCAAGAACATCTTGGGATTTGGCCTCTGAGTGATAGCTTCATAAAGTTACAGGGTTTATCGGGTACTACCAATTGCTTGCAGAAGAGGACTACAGTACTTGAGTTAATTTCTCTTTCTTGAAGTTGTGACACACATCAGATTTAGATAAAAAGTATTTTCTCAGCGCAGTTAATTTGTGTATAATAAAGAAATTAAACACTCAGGAAAGGTTTAAATTCTTACACACAAATATGTAAGTGCCACATAGACAAACACCCACATTTGAATTGAATACATCTGAGGGTTTGTGTATTAGAATACACGGTGCAAATGGAGGTTCAAAATAGCTGATCTGCCAAAAAAAGAATTGATTAAAACTATGGAAAGGAACAAACAAAAATCACGTTTTTCCCATCTCATTTACAAGTGTGGGGATCTTTCAGAGGCACTGACAATCTCAGATCCAATGAACAGGACACCAGACTGAGAAACAATTGACCATCTGCAAAATGGAGAAGATACTTCCTCTCCTATGTGAAAAACGAACATCTACAGACAAAAAAGCACTATATAAATACCAAGTATTATAATGTTTCTGTTGACGCACGTATTGTGTTATCTATATTCCTCCTTAGAGTCTTCTGCAATCTTTTCTATTGCCTTCATTTCTCCATATTCCCTCAGTCTCCATATGGTCTTAATTTCTTAAAATATGTGCAAAATAAGTTTCATTCCTTCCTTTGCTCCCAAAACAAAATACACTCTCCTGTTATCTCAATTTCACTGGTTGTTAAATTTGCATGATGTATTTGACTTGTCACATAAATCATAACTGCATGCACCTTTGGATGTCTTTTGTGAAGAAATATTTCCAGCTTGAAATTCTATGTGTTGTCTTTAGAAAATATTTGTAGGTAGGGCATAGATATTACAAGGAAACTTAAACTGCAAATTATTTGCAAAAAAAAACCTGAGCACACTTCAACATTTTCTAAACATTCTATCTTGTGAATATCAGTCATTTCTAGCCTCAAAGCACTTATGAATTTTGTAATGTCTTCATGGAAGATGTTGTGAATATTGCCAATTATTTCTAATTTACAGGTACTTTTCAGATTAGCTGTCTTGCTCTCTTTTAAATAATATGCAGTATATCTTGTGCACATTTGGATACATTCACAGGGTTTATTACCAGCAAAGAGGAATATAGTCTGTACATGACATGCATGAAATAATTGTACTCCCACAATACATAAATTATAATGGAGAATTCTTTTGTACAGAAGTTCCTTTTGTAGGTTATCACAGCTTTTCTAATATTCAGTATTAATGCAGGTCTCCAGTTTTCACATGAAGACAGAGAATCACACTTAATTGAAAAAGGTAATCTGCCACATTTCTCCCCACAGCAAATTAAAATATCACATCTTTTAGAGTATACAGGGCCCAATTTTCAAAACTGGATGCCTAAAAATAAGTATATATAAGTCCTTATTTCATCATCTAAATACTTGTTTTAGGCACTTATGCACTAATTTAAATCAGCATAATTTTAGGCTCTGGACCTTCTGAAAATCAGGCCATTAGCATTCAGAATTATACAACATAACTAAATGTATCTCAGCTCAAACATAATTAAACCTCATCTGTCTACAAGGTTGGAAAATCCCCTTAGAATTGCAGTATACAGAATAAGTGGATATTTTGCTGCTGAGCAACCATGTGCTGTAGTCATTGCCTGTTTATCAACAGAAAAACTTTAAAGTAGAGGGTAAAACCATATCAATTCAATGGTGTTGCTTTTATCAGTCAGACAGGCCCTATGATGCAATAAGAGTTTATGAAAAGCAAAATTCTACTCATGTATTAGTTGATTTAAATATGCACACTGTCAGTTTAAAAAAAAATCAACCATACCAGAGAGATATCGGATATACTAGACTTATCATCTACTGTATCACAAACCTACCATACAGCAGCATTTCCCTGCACTTAGTGTAAGGAGGGTCTGAATGAGCTCTCCCCTAACATCTAGTGATGAACTGGGAGGGAAAAAATTCAGAAGACCATGTTTGCACAGACACATCTACTCTGTCCAGGTGTGCTGCAGATAGAGCTGCTGTGCCAAAATGATCACATAACACAAAAACCAGGGGTCACTCAATGAAAGTAATAGGCAGCAGGTTTAGAACAAACAAAAGGAAATACTTCTTCACAGACACGGTCATTTGCATAATCAACCTGTGGAACTCATTGCCAGGGGATGTTATGAAGGCCAAAATAATAACTGGGTTCAAAAAAGAATTAGATAAGTTCCGAGAGGATAAGTCCATCAATAGATATTAGACAACATGGGTGGCGATGTAACCCCCAACTCTGCATGTCCCTAGCCTCTAATTGCCAGAAGGTGGGAGTGGATGACAGAGGTGGATCACTCAATGATTTCCTGTTCTGTTCATTCCCTCTGAAGTACCTAGCATTGGTCACTGTTGGAAGACAGTATACTGTGCTAGATGGACTGTTGGTCTGACCCAGTATGGCCGTTCTTATGTGGATCTCAACACACTTCCATAGAAATGAAATACAAATACTTTAAATATGACATTGAATATTTTGTGCAGCTCTATTAACACTTAGCATCTTGAATTAGGTCTATTTTTTTATTCAGAGAGCAAGGATGAGCCGTCTGACTACTTATCTCTACATAGTACCTTCTAAGTACTAGACAAGTTTATGTCTTTGATTTTTAAACTTACACAAGTTCTCCTCTGTGTGATCCTCCATTGCAGCAGGTTTCATGTGTGTGTGAAGGATTTCGTGTTTTGAAAGAGTTCAACCCAAGAGAAGGATTTAATCAAAAATGTGTATTTTGACATTTCAGTAGTTTGCATTGGCAAGGAGCATCACAAGCAGGGTGCAGCTGCTGAGAATGTTATGTTCTCAACTCTTAAAGGTGAGAACTTGGGTCTATCGGTCTTCATTGCTCCTGTTGAGCATATCATCAAGTTGGAGTAGAGAGGTTATTTGACTTCTATATTTGTCACTGGTGTGACCCCTGCTGGAATCTTGTCTCCAATTTTGGTGCTCCCAATTCCAGAAGGATTTTGGAAAATTGGAGAGGGTTCAGAGGATTCAGACAAGAGCCACATGAATGATTAAAGGATTAGAAAAACTTCCTTACATAGCGATAAGCTAAATAGAGCTTTTTGAATCTAACAAAGAGCAGGTTATGGGGTATCTTGATTACAGTCTGTGAGTATCTACATCGGGAACAAATGTTTAATAATGTGCTCTTCAATCCATCAGAGAAAGGTATAGCACAATCCAATGGCTGGAAGTTGAAGCTAGACAAATTCCTATTGGAAATAAGATGAACATTTTTAAAGGTGAGAGCAATTAACCACTGGAACAAATTACCAAAAATTGTGTGGATTCTCTATGACTGACCACTAGGAATTCTTTCAGGGAAGTTTTGTGGCCTGAGTTAAACAGAAGGTCAGACTAGATTATCACAATGATCCCTTCTGGCTTTGGAATCTTGCTGGGTAAAGTGATCTCTGAGGTCAGTCTCAGTCCATTAAAAGTCTTGTAGATTATGACCAGAAACTCTGCTCATGAGCCAATGAAGAGCCAGTGGAGTTCAGGAAGTACAACCATGTGTCAATGCTGGTCTTTGTTACTAATGAAGTGTGTTGTCTTGTGTTGTACCTTTTTCACTTTCAAGCTTTTGCACTGAAGCCCAGGTAGGAGTTATGATGGTCCAATATGGAACTGAAAAAGGCATGTTTTACCATGTCTAAATCCTCATATGTGAGAAGCTAGTGAACCCTCCATATCAAGTTTCTGTATGCCCAAGAATAATGAGGCCTGTATCTGAATAATGTTAGCCAGGACATTGCCCTTTAGAGCACTCTCACCACTCCCAATTCAAAGAACTAGTCAGCGATTACACTACTGCTTTTCGGAGTGAAAGAGAAGCAGCCTATCTGTTCTGAATTGGTACACTTCCATGTAAGTAGTAACAACTCTAAAAAGGATTTTCTAGCTTTAAATAAGACACATTATGAGCATAACTCATAATACAATACCTTCACATTCAGACCTCAGCATGCCCTCTAAAATAAAAGAGCAGCTCTTAAACATTTCTCATTATTTCCAAATACTTTTAATTTTTAGAAAGCTTTGACTTGCTGACAAGGCAAAGAGGTTTCTCGCTTTATTAAGTCATTGTCTTATTACACGACAACCATGGAAACTCAAGAGAATTCAAGAAATAATTACAATTCTGGCAAAACTGCATATTCCCAGTGAACATGCACACACACATTTGGGGTCCAAACAATATTATAAAATAGTTTAAAAGAAATTGCTGACTCCATGATAGCTATGTTGCAAATAACTTCTTTATAACTTATTTGATTCATAGCATCATAGAAATGTAGGACTAGAAGGGACATCGAGATGTCATCTAGACTATCCCCGAAAGCTATTTGTCTAACCTGTTCTTTACAACCTCCAGTGACGGAGATTCCACAACCTCCCTAGGTACCCCGCTCCAGTGCTCAGCTATCCTTATATTTCAAATATCCTACCTAAAATCTCCCTTGCTGCAATCTTGTCCTACTGTCAGTGGACCTGGACAACAATTAACACTACACTCTTTGTAACAACCTTTTACATATTTGACGATGTCCTACCCCCTTAGTGTTCTCTTCTGTATACTAAATTTGCCCAATTCTTTCAATCCTTCCTCATAGGTCATATTTTCTAAACCTCCTATAATTATTGTTGTTCTCTTCTGAATTCTCTCCAATTTGTCCAGATCTTTCTTAAAGTGTGGTGCCTAGAAATGGACACAGTACTCCAGCTGAGACATCACCAGTGCCAAGTAGAGCAGATCAATTACCTCCCATGTCTTAGGTATGATGCTCCTGTTAATACAAAAAAGGTTAATATCACTCTGGGGTGTAATATCACTCTGCAGTGTAATATCACTCTGCGGTGTTGAGTCATATTCAATTTGTGATGCACTGTAACCCCTAGGACCTTTTCTGCAGTACTGCTGCCCAGACCCGTTGTTCTCCCAATTTTATATTTCCGCAGTAGATTTTTCTTTCCCAAGAAGAATACTTTGCACTTGCCTTTACTGAATTTCATCTTATTGATTTCAGGCCAGGTCTCCAATTTGTCAAGATTATTTCTAATTCTAAGCCTGTCCTCTAAAGTGCTTGCAACCCCTCCCAGCTTGGTGTCATCTGTTAATTCTATAAATATACTTTCTACATCATTATCCAACTGGTTAATGAAAATATTGAATAGCACCAGACCTAGGACAGACCTCAGTTGATACAGTCTCCCAGTCTGACAGCAAACTATTGATAACTACTCTGAGTATGATGTTTTCACCTACTTGTGCACCCACCTTATAGTAATTTTTCCTAGACTATATTTCCTTAGTTCCTTGTGATACTGTGTAACTTATTAAAGTCCAGATAGATCATGTCTACTGCTTTCCCCCATCCCTCCGGCTGATTATCCTGTCAAAAAAGGAAATTAGGTTGATTTGGCATGATTTGTTTTTGACAAATCCATGTTGGCTATTACTTGTCACCTTATTTTCCTCTAGGTGCTTACAAACTGATTGTTTAACAGTTTGTTCCAGTATATTTCCAGGTATTTGAAGTTAGGCTGACTGGTTTATAATTCCCTGGATCCTCTTTGTTCCCCTTTTCAGAGATAGGTACTATGTTTGCCCTTCTCTGGTCCTCTGGGACCTTACCAGTCGTCCATGAGTTCTCAAAGATAATTGCTAAAGGTTTAGAGATTGCTTCAGCTAGTTCCTTAAATACTCTAGGGTAAATTTAGTCAGGCCCTGCTAACCTCCTCATCTCTTTAGCCTATCAAATTGATTCTCTTTGTATGTACACAGTTTTACATCACTGTATTCACTTTAATTTATTTATTCCTGATTTAAACCAGGTAAATGAAAGAAGAATCAGGTTTTGTGTTTAAATTTGCCAAGCATATGAATAACTAATAGCAACACAGAAATACACACTACGCTTCATAACACTTAACACTGCTTTAATATTTTCCTTTTTGCATTTAAACTATTGATTTTAGGAAGTTATTTTAAAATTTTAACTGTAAAGTGAAAAGTTCTTCAAACTTTAGCGTCCAGGCATGTGTGGAAACTTATAATGGTCTTACCAAAAAGTCTCCTTTAGAAGAACTAATTTTCTGGAGCTGATGGCAGCAAGTTCTTTCCTTAATTAGAGTGATGGGGATGTACAAAATATTTACCACTGCCCTCTGCTAGATGAAATCAAACCAGCTCAAGTGTTTGCCTTATCCCAACAGAAGGAAGGAAACATCTCAAGAGCTACAGGCTTCAGTTCACAACAGGTATCGTGCACACTCTTCCTTTGTTCCTTCCTCTTCAGGCATGGAGAGTTTCATAAGGGAGCGGTCCCCCTGAGAAGCTTCCTTGGGCAATTGGCAGAGCTTATGAGAAGAACTATATCTTAAAGCAAACTAAACCAGAAGTCAGATTGTGTGTTTCCTAGGAATTAGGGAAGTAGAGGTAAAATATCACTGTACAGATAGTAAGACTAAAATGAAGTTCATATTAGAAGGAATGTGAGTAGGCCTTTCAAATGCTGAAGGAAGCCTTAAGCTTCCAATCCTGGATCTAGGTTCTTTGAACTCATCCCCTTTCTGCAAGAGAAGAAAAGAAAGGATGGAAGTCCACCTTCACTCCAGCAATGCAATGGACAAGGCACACGTGACCCAAGAGTGAGAAAAATATATACTCTCTCTAGGTATTCCATTGACAGTGGGGAGAAATAGCATGCCATTCTCCTCAAACAGAAGATGACACTCCTAGCATATCTCAGGCAACATTATTCTACAACCGTGAGGTACCAGTTTCTAGTATGAAGGATTTGAATCCTGCCAAGTTGGCTTTGTCCTTATCTGAAAATTTCCAATAGTGTTTATGGGAAGATAACCACCAGATCAACAGGCTGTAGATGGTAGTATGGAGATATAACATCTCTTACTGACTGCAGATGATGTATGTAGGCTCAACATTTAGACATTTCTGATCTTGTATTTCTCATATAGGATTTTAGACTCAATGGTATTGGATCCAACAGGTCTGCAATGTATACAGTACCATTGTATAGTTGTTTGCTTTCCAATTGGTTAGATTTCCTTACATCCAGTATATGCCTCTGTAGAAGAGATCAGCCAAAGGAAGGACTTCTAGAAATGAAACCTCTCACAAGCTTAACCAAAACACACACTAGCTGATGTTCAATAACTTCATAGCCTACTTCCAGTCCTGGGGGGCACCTAGTCCCTGGAAATCATGGCTAACTAAACGCTGTGGATTGTTTGCAGAATTTTTGCCCCACTGGCTAGGACAATCTGAAATCTTATTGTCATCATTCTGGGCCAGATCATGTGAGAATGTTGTGCTAACAGAAAGGGTACCTGGCTCAGCTCCTAGATGGGGTGCGGCCAATAGCAGTCCCTGTGCTCTAATGTGCAGAATGCCAAAAAGCAGGTAGGAATGGGTGGGAAGAAGCTTAGAGTTTCTGGGATCATGAAAATTCCCCCCCCACACACACACACACAATGACCCATGGTACAGAGCTGGCATACTGAGGGAACAATCTGTTCCATCTTAATAGGTAGAGCAGAGCACACACAACCCTCTCCCTGTGCTACCCAAAGAGTAGCACTGGGAGAGCTGTATGAGGCACCAGCATGGGGTACAGTCTCTGGTGCGCTTGCTGATGTTCCACACCACCATCTATACAGTGCTGTGGTGCAACTGTCACAACCTTGTACTCTAATGCATCAGTGTCAACAAAAATGGCAGGGATGGGAAACTAGGCTACAGACACACCTCTCGTCACTTCCTCATTAACCAGCAGTTTGTGTATTTCAATCAGGTATCAACTGAAACAATTGTACACAGAGCATAAAATCAGCAGGACAATCTCTCATTCTTTTTGTCTTTGAAACTGACATGCATTTAGGTGAAAGAGTAAAAATCAGTACACAAGAGCTTGTTTGTTGGATCCAATCAAGGAATCAAATTTTTGTAAACCCCCCCCACCCCCGCTAGCTGGGGGCACAGAGCCGATCAGCAATTGGCTGACTTTGAAGGAACTCAATTGCGATCCCATTAATGACACCTGCATAGGTTTCGCCTTTCCAAGAGGATGTGCATCTTGCAGAGCTCCCCATCCCCATCCTCTCCGCCAGAGGCTTTTTGGCTGCAATATGAAGTCAGCAATCGTGGGGACAAAGTGTCTCCTTGTGGGAGGGGCTTGGAAGTCGGTAAGGTCAAAGCCATGCTGTTCCCTCCCACCAGTCCCTATTTTACACACGAGGATGTTCTTTTGTGTGGAGAGAGAAGAAATAGTCATCCAAGAGGAGCTTTCACTGCTCTTTGCCTGTTGTGGACCCTTTCAAGTTTTCCAGAGCCAATTAACAGATAGCTATGGACACCTGCCCCACCTCCATGAAGTCAGAGAGGCTCTGTGTATGCACAGGAGCTCTCTTTCCTCACCTGCAAAGCCACGGATTCTGCCCCTAGTTCTGGCCTCTGTGCAGCAACTAAGCCACAGTCCTTGAGAGGGGGAGCTTTCCATGGAATCTAGCTGGGCCATGGAGCACAGCCATGTGAGGATTCTCTTCAGGTGTCTATATAATAAGATTCCAGGATTGTCATTGTCTCTGTCACTCTGAAGCCAAAGATGTCCAAGTCAGTGCGAAGCGATGGAAGTGGTTAAAGGCATGGTTGAGTGCACTTTCTGTTCAATCATCACTGGGATTCAGAGTCTGGTACCATCCAATTTTTAAGTTCTCAGCCATTTTGACTTCACATATTATACCCAGGCAACAGTAAGACATGTATCTATGCCATTCCAAGAATCCTAGACCATTGTGATATCAGAGGTAATTCAACCAATCACCAGTCTCACTCTCCAGCTAAGTTTCATGCAACAGTTTCAGACAGTGGATTACTTGGTCCAGTTGCTGCACCCATGTGCCCATCTGATATCCCCCCAAATCAACACAAATTGCCCAGCACAACCCCCAAAACACAAATCACCAGCACAACAGACAAAATAACCCCTAACACATACAGCCCTTCAACATATCACTTCCCACTCATTCAACAACCACACAGATTCATATAGCTCTCCCAAAATACCACACCCCACACATAAATCAACATAATCAGCACACACACAATAACCTCGAACATCACTTTGAAGTCTAGAATGTCTGAGTCAGTGTGAAGCAATGGAAACAGCTACAAGCATGGTTGAGAGCTTTTTGTGTTTAGAGTATCTCTGAGATTCATGGTGTGTTGCCTTTCAATTTATAACATCTCAGCCATTTATGAATTCCACCCGTGCGGCAGCATGGGCTTTCAGCTACTAATACAAGAAGAAGTTTACTTTTATACTTTAAAAAAAATCTTTGAATCATTAACCTTTTTGCAAAAATGGGGGGGGGGGGCGCAGAGAGACAGGAATAAATTTGACCTTCATTATCAAAGAGCTTTGCTGGTTCCCAACAAATAGGCAAACAGGGCTTTGCATTCCACTTGAAAAGGTGCTGATAAAAGCATGTAATATACCTGGGGCACGGATGCAGAAGTTCTTTTCCTCCTACGTTGCAGGCCTCCTTCTCTTCTAGCTCAGGGCACTCCTTTCCAGTGCCTACTGCAATGTACTTTATGCTCCTGTGTCTGCTTCGGAATCCTGGTGAGAGATCCCCTGAGTGACAAGTCTTCGAGCAGCTGCTCCACACAGACCAAACCGATGTTTCGCAATCTTTAGGCATGACACATGACTGAAAGGTCAGTGGGATGGTTTCTTGCATACAAAGGCTGTGATGAGAAAATGGGAAAAAAAATCTGAGGAGTTCTTGTTTGTTGCTGGATTTTAATTTTTCTACAGTCCCCTTCCACCTGACTCCCCTCCCTCCCCCCAAAAAATTACATACAGTTTCTGATCTCACTTCCATCAGTGCAAATCCAGAGTAATTTCAGTAAAGTTAATGGAGTTATACCAGGGTAAAATTGGCATAAGTGAAAGGTGAATCAAATCAGGTGTGATATCATAATTAATCTGGCATGTTTTAGGAAAGATTGTATTTAGATTTTGTATGCTAAAGTATCTTGCACAGTATATGTCCAGCTCATCCCCTGAGTTAGAATAGATTCAAAAAGCAGTTCAGTGATGATATACTCTGCAAACTTCTTTTTATGAGCTGGATCAAGCCTGTACTTCACAGTCTATCCAGGACACACAAAAACACACACACACACACACACACAGAATATTGCAGAACTGCTGTCACTATAAACAGTTCACGTCACCACATTCTTTCTGTTGGTATATCCAAGAGTCCAAGTGAGTCAGGAGTTCAAATAGTTCCTGTTGAACAACACTTCCGAGAGACTAGAGGGAGCTCAACATCTTTAGGGTGAAGCAATAAATGTAGGTTTTTAAACCCGTGATTCTGGGATCACACCAAGAAGTAGAGTGACATGCTAACCAAAAACATATTAGTTTTAATAGACATTCTGGCTTTGCTTTCTCTTGGCTAGATTAAAACCACTAAATTAAATATTTCTGGATCTATAGAGTGATTCCAACGTCAAATGAAAGCGAAAGCTCCTGGAATTTTGCAGCTGGATTCTGTGGATCTGATTCTCCACTATTTGCTTCTTTTGTCATTGATACCTGTGCAAAATCATTGTAAAGTGCTTGTTCACTTTATAGAAGTGAGAATCAATATGCCAGGTGAACATGGAGAAGCAGGCCTTAAGAGTTAACAGCTGCAGACAGCTTTATATTAGAATGACTCAGGAGTACCTCAACAAAAAAACAAAACGCAAATAATCCCTGAAGTACAGCATTAAAACAGCTTTTCAAAAATACATAAGCTTGATTACTTCAGGCAAGTAACTTCTTACAGTAGACAGACTCAAGCCAAGTGCCCATTTTCTCTCTGATTAAATATCCCAATGCTAGCTATAGGAGCACACATATGCAGGCAGCTACCTGATCAATTCCTTTTTTTTTTCTGCTCAATGGCATTTAGTAGAACTGCAAAAGAGAACCCGCAGAAAACAACAATTCCTGCTCCACCCCTTTACAGTCTCTCCTCCTTCACAGCCATCCGCCGTTCAGCCACAGAGCCATCAATGGCCCTCTAGAATAGAAGAAAACCCCTTGTCCACCCTCCAGTCCCATAGCAACTGGTGCAATGGGAGGTTGGAAAATGAGAGAAAATATAGTGACTTAGGGGCAGGGGGTTCACCAGGGAGACACCAAGAAAGTGCAGATGGAGGTGGAGAAGATGGAGCCAGCAGGGAAAGAAAACTCTGGGATGGGGAGTCCCAGGGAAAGAGAGAGTAAGCAGATGTTTGCCCAGACTTGTAAATGTCCATGACTAATTTGCAAGGCTGGTATGAAACTATTACAAATGTAGCTCAGCTAAGTGCAGACTTCTCTTTCCTTTGTAATTTTATTCTTTTCCAGCCCCTAATGGCTCACAGTCAGGGTTTTACCGAATGCAAAGAACAAAGCGTGTAGCTCTTAAAAGGTGGGAAATGTCAAGGGATCAGTTATTGAATCTCTTTTAGATTACTTACTAACACAGTGAAACTAACCAGGGCACATGCTGTCATTCAGGGCTCTTTACTAGAAACCGGATATTTATAAAACTAATATAGAAGTAATCCTTTTACATGCTTCTTCCATAGTTATCTAAAGCGTTCTAGGTGCCTGATAGTACACAAGAGACATGAGCCCTGTCCTGGAAACTTATAGTCCAATATCAGACACGTGACAGCTAACGGGAAATAAAGCTGAAGGAAGGGTTTGTGAGAGGGAGGACAAGAGTTACACCAACAGCTATTTAGATTGCAAGCTCTTCAGGGCAAGGACCTTCTCTTTGTTCTATGTTTGTACAATGGGGTAGTGGCTTCGAGGTGCTATCATAATACATGTAAGTACTAAGATCATTGAGTTACTCAGCAACGCTTGGTAGACAATTTTAAAAAAATGTGTAACATCTCTTTTGTGTGTCCCAGTAGGTCTCAGGGAAGAATTCAATAAGGAGAAGGTAGTGGTTTGGTGGACCAGCTCAGGCCACAAAACAGGAAGTAGAACGGGAGAGAAAAAGAAGAGATGGTTGTGGGAGAAGGGGACAGAGCAGGAGGACAGAGGGAGCATATAGGCTGTGATCTTTGGTGGAGTGGCTCAATGCTGGGGTCACGGGGGATTAGGCTCTGGCTCCTTGTTAATATATTTTCTGCCAACATACCCCAGTATAAGGTAATGTGACCCATGGAACATTTTTGGGGCCAGCTGCACAGACATTCTACATGGAACGCCAGTGTGGAGAACTAGGAGAGCAGGATATTTTTTGCTCACTCCAAACTGCATCACATTGCTTTCTTGCAAAACCTTTTCCCCCTTTAATTTAAACCCATATTCTCCCCCATGGACCCCAAACCATGATTCAATTGAATATATACATGAAAAATACTTTCTAGCCAAAGGTAAACCTGTGCTACGGCCTAAGGATAGTCAAATCCCTCCCTTACTGCAAAGCTGGCACAAACAGGAGTACCCTGTGTGTGTTTACTCCCCCCACCCCCCAAGAATTTTTACCCTGCCATACACATTTTTCTCCCTCTCTGAAGATATCTTTACACTTCTAGCCACTTACTTCTCTTCATTCCCTCCACCCCCACTGTTTTCCCCCCCCCCCCAGCTCTGCCCACTCTCTACTCCTATTAAAGTAAGAATCTGAGATGGATTTTTGAACCCACAGTATTTAACTATGATGGTCAAGTGATTGAAACATGGGACTAGGTCTGATTCCCGGTCTCATCCTCATTCCCTCTATCATGGAGGGCACCTGTGTCACAGTCTTCCTATCTGTAAAATAGGGATACTAACCTCTTCAGTGAGGTGGGGGGGGGAGGGTAAACATGCTCAGAATGCGACTTAGAGGCTGACCCAACTGCTATTGAAGTCAATAGGATAATTCCCATGGATTTCATTGAATTGGATTTGGTCTTTATATATTGCCCAAATATGGCTTTAGGGGCCTAACTGTAAGCACCCACATTTGAAATTGTTTAACATCAACCCTTCTGTGTCTTAGTTTCCTCACCTTTAAAATTAGGAAACCACTTCCTTACCTCTGGGGTGTTGTGAGGGTGAATTAATTAGTGCTTAGAAACACTAAGTGCAACATATTGTTATCCTAAGCAAAGACTGTAAGTGAGCTAAACATGCAAAATTAGGCACTCATTTCAGGATGATTGTGGTATAAAAACCTGAATGGAACAGGTTGACAACACTATGGGATAGCTCTCTGTTGTCCAATGGAGCCTAGAATGAGAACTCCATAACAATTTTAATTTTAGATGTAATAGGTGTGGGATCGAAGTTATAGGAGGTGAAATACTTACTCATTAATCCCCTCCATCATGACCTTTAAACATTAGCACAGGTATAAAATGTCAATACATTTTAACAATGGATTGGCAAGCATATCCAAACAGCTTCGGAGCTTATACCCACCCTAACCATCTTTAATCTTTTTCTTTGTAATATTAAGCTAGGCAGAGAGCCTTATTTCCCTTTTACTAGTTTATCTATACATTGCTCAGGACATTAGCAAGACAGTGTGCAAAATATTGTTTAAAAACCGTTTAATTTCTAATAGATAAGGAGCTAGTGAAAGTAAATTACTGGCCAATCTGATTATACTGGGAAATTTCAGTGGAGCTCAACATGGCTAGTAGGGCACCTGATACCAACATTTTAAAGAGAGTGTCAGCTGAAACTAGCCTTACATACAGCTGTATAACCCCATTCCATGTTGGGGGGTTTATAGCTGCAACTGAGATTAGAAATCTGCGGCAAATACTGGATCGAACAAGTTAACGTAAAGCGAGTAAACAGCCCTGAATGGTGTCAAAGAACTAGATTTTCTTTTCATTTTAATATTTCTAGTGAGCAAAGGCAGTGAAAAATAGATACATACACGTGCACATACTCTGGCCAGTGTTACCTCATAACATCTGTTCCCCAGCAGACTCCTATGTGCAACGACCCACTAAAATGTGAGTTTCACTGGTTTGTATCTGTTAGTGCAGAGACCTGAAGTCAAAATAATTGTGGCAGTGCCACCCAAAACCAAATGTAAAGACATGCTCTTTCCTCTTGGACAAAGCTCAGACACAGTCTTATGTATTCCACATGTATTTGCGGCAAACTCACATAAGTAAAGGCTAGACATGTGAGGCATCACTGTTAAGTTTGCTGAGCCTGTGAGCCAAAGATGCAATTTCACTGCCCAAATGAAAAGGATGTTTGGGAGACCTAGGTTCAAATTCCAATCCTAGCTCACTCAGGGATCCAAAATGGGAATGAGAAAATGGCTTGGGAAAAGACTGAACATAAGGCTTTGTCTAGGCTGAGACCACCTCCAAAAATGTTCACTATTACGACAGCACAAGCATTGACTTGTTAGAACTAAAAATGTACTCACTATTCTATTTCATCTATCTCGGCAGGCATTTATCTCACAGTCATGATCACTATGGTACCTGGGACCAAGCTTTTAAAAAACGAGTATCTGAAGTTGGGTTCTGAAATTGTTTGGCCTGATTTTTCAAAAGTGCAGAGTACATTCAGTGGGAACTAAGCATGTCCAGCACTTCTGAAAATTAGACCAGATCTACTTAGGAACCTAAAATGGATTTAGGACCCTAACTTTAGGCACCAATTTTTGAAAATCTTGATTTAGGATTGTCTAATCTGTCTAATTTGTCTAACCCAACAGAATGAGTAGATCTTGGCCCAATCTCCTGTAGGTTTGCTCAGATGTGACAATGCAGAAACCACCAACATAAGTGCCAGAATATACATTCTGGTGACTTAGGCAGAGGCTTCTATTTAAACACATGCAGACTCTTTGGAAAAACAAAAGAGAAATTCTCTTGTAATCCCTGAAATAAAAGAATGCATGATGTTTGATTTCACAGTGATTCTTTTCAGGCCATAATTATTAGAATTGCTTCCACAAAGATTGAGGTCTGGCCGCCCTTCCATCACCTTCAACTGAATCACAAAGTAATTCTATCTTAGAGCTTTTTTTTTGTGTGCAAGGCTGGTGCATTTTGCTTATGCACTTGTGGCTGGAACAGTCAAATGAATCCCTGTAGGGTGCAATTTTTTTAATTGAATTGAATACCTTATGCAGGGGATTCTTCTTCTCACACATAATGCTTCATGCTGGACAGAGGAGGTTCTTTTGGCTGGCTTCTGCCATGTTAGTTAACAACAATTAATCAGAAAATAAAAGCAGGTTTGAGGCAAGTAAGTTTCGTACCATTGCTAGCCACCTCAAGAGGGCAGGAAGCTTCTATTAGTATGAACCATAAGCTTATCGGATAAGAAGCCAAAATGAATTCCCCTTAGTAATCCTGCAGCTGCAAAGAGATGACTGCTGTCTTCAGCCTCATAAGACATTAAAGCAGTTTGTGGCCTTAACGAAATACACTTTTTTGGCCAGAGAAGGAGAGTTCTTTTCTATTTACAGATTCATTTGTAACTGTCTAAAACAGAAAGTTTAATTTCCATTTGAGGCATCTTTGCAAATATAGGACTCACTCACTCACAAATATTTCCAATAAGTACTGCTCACAAACATAAGTAATGGTGGCACAAACTACCGCACAAATTAAACAACTTCAATAATAAGGAAGGCACCATGGCTAACATTATACAGTCATATGTGCTGTAACAGTCTCAAATTTTATAATATCAGATTCACAGGTATTTACCTTCCTGAAATACTCTCTGATAGTCAACTGAGCACTTTGATTATCTGGCATTTTTCTTTTATGATTAAGCAGCTAATGAGCATGGTGAAATTGTTAGGACATTTATCATAATTATTCAACACCACGAGAGATTTCAGTACAGACATATTGTGCGGTACTGCCCATTTGCTTCAGTTTTTCTCATCTATAAGATACATCTCATCAGTACCCATTCAACACCCCAAAGAAGAAACCTGGGCCAGGAAAAAGAAAAGGCTCATTTTCTCTTTCCAGTTCCACAGCAGATTTTTGGCTGCCTAAGCTCAGTTCTCCTCAGGGTTATGCAAATGTGTTTGCTCTTCTTTATCAGTGGCCAAAAATATCATCATTATTGTAAAGAGATGCTTTACAGGACCTGCAAGATCTGGTCCATTCTTCAAAAGCAAGCTGGCAAATATGCCATGCAATGAAATGAGTTTGACATTACCGAGTGATTGTTTATGTTGTCTGGGACATGTTGTAGTGGTGACATTTTAGTTCTAGTATTACATGTGCAGAATGCTTTGGATTTTAGGTTTCTAGTACCAAATTGCACAATTTCCACTAGCAACTGTGTTAAAAAAAAAGATACCCTTATAATGAAACGTGATAATCTGAGCACTATAAAATAACGTGATCCTTAACCCCCAACCAAATCAATAAAGGCAGCTTATTTTATTTGTGCAATAATAGTAAATTATGAGTACTAATAATAGTAAATAAATCTCTTATTCAGGAGAATCTGTCATAAGAAAGTCTGCCAGAAGGAGGTTGCAGTGATTATATCTGCCCTATAAAGATCAACTAGCACAGCCCAAAAAAGGGAAAGGCACTGGGCAAGAAGGTGGCATGGCATCCCTCCAGCAGCTAATATCTCCAACGGATGGTGATGGGACAGTAGATGGGAGGGCTCTGAGTTACTACAAAGACTTCTTTCCCAGGTGTCTGGCTGGTAGGTCTTGCCCACATGTTCAAGGTCTAATTGCTCACCTTATTTGGAGTCAAGAAGGAATTTTCCCCTAGGTCAGATTGGCAGAGACCCTGGGGGGGGGGGTTCACCTTCCCCTGCAGCATAGGGCATGGGTCATTTGCAGATTTAAACTAATGTGAATGGTGGATTTTCTGTAACTTGAAATTTTTAAATCATGATTTGAGGACTTCGGTAACTCAGCTGGAGATTAGGGGTCTATTTCAGGAGTGGGTGGGTGAGGTTCTGAGGCCTGCAATGTGCAGAAGGTCACACCAGATGATAACGATGGTCGTTTCTGACCTTGAAGTCTATGAGTCTCTGCCAGTGGGGCTCTATGGCACCTCAGCTATAAATTGAACCTGCACCTTCCCCCCTACATAGTGGAAGCCTGAGTAGGGAATGTAGTGGTGGAAACATACTCTTCTTTTTCTGGGGGTGAATCTGCCAATGGATGCTTAGTGGCATGGAATGTGTAATTTAACACAATTTGTAGGCATCATCTGTGGTGAAGCAAGCACGGTAAGCGTCAGGAAATCAGTTAACTGGGTATAAGGGGATGTCTACACTGCACACTAAGCCAAAGGCTCTGACTCCGGTTTGAGCCCAAGCCCTGCTTCCATCCACATATAAATCAGTCTGACATAGGGAGGGGTGGGAGTAAGAACCTGAGTCCTGCTGTGACTCAGGTCCAAGCCCTGTAATTTTGCAGTGTGAATCCAGCTCAAACTGCAGACTTGAGTCAGAAGTTCTGGGTAGTGCAGTATGGACATGTTAGCATGGCTGTGAGACCAGTGTCCTATAAACCCAAGTTTACAATGCAGTGTGGATGCTCAAGATCAGGCCTAGAAACACCGAGTCCACAAGCTCAGATCCCACAGACCTGGGTTTACAATGAAGTATAGACATACCCTAGAGCCCATGAGCCAAATTCTGATATCACAGGGATACAAATCAGAAGTAGCTCCATTAAAGTCTATGAGGGTAAAATTGGTGTAAGCAAGATTAAAATCAGGCTACGTATTTAGAGTCATGCAAAAAAGTAGAGCTGTCAGAAACTGCTGGAATAGTTTGCCCTGAGTCTTCTTCTAACCAATAAAAACATCTGTACTTTGCTGCAGATATAATAAAAGCAGGTACGAAAAAGGCTACAGGGTATATTTCATCTCAGTAGGTGTGCAAAACTGCCAGTGGCATTAATAGAAGTAAAGCATCGAACACAAAATAACCCCATATCTCTCCAATTTGAATGTGAGCAGGTGCCAGGAGCTACAGATTAGTGAGAAATACATAGAGTTCTCAAAAAATTCAGGAACAAGATTTTTGAAGAACATCTAATGTTACTGAAAAAAAATGTTTCAATCCTAAATTAAATGCAGTGCTAAGATGTTTTAAAATATAAATCTGAGGAGAAATTGGAAAAATAAAAGGTTTTCACTGCTTGCTGTACAGTATTACAACCTTGATATTGAAATTATAGGAATCCATACCGTATGGTCTAAAAAAATGACTAGGTAGCAAAAAGAGGATGGCAGTCAACAACTGCTATCACAGAAAAAAAATGTAAGACTTTATTCTCTCCAATATACTCTCATACCTACCATTGGCATGAATAAGATTTGCATATGCATATGGAGGCCCATAATTATGCTTAGATGAAAATAAAACTATTACTGAATTTTCATTAGCTAAAGCAACATTGCTGGAAATATCAATATCTCAATTGTTATTGTGCCAAAATTCTTCACTGAGTTGCACCCATGATGTAATCAGTGAGAATACCAAGAGTTTAGGTTGGGATAGAGTTTGGCACATTCGGTCTAACAAAAGTAATACTATATTCTACAAGAATAATTTGTATCTATAGCAAAAAAAATAAATTGGAATTGTTAATATTAGAAAGAAAGCAATATACTCTTCCATTTCCTTTAATGGACAAACAAAAATAAGTTGAGACTAGTATAATGCCGACAGACCCTGGTTGTCGGCCGGCAGGATCAAACAGGGGACTTCTAGAGCTTAGTGCATTAGCCTCTATCTCATGAGTTAAAAGCCAACTGGCTGTTAGCTAAGGCTATGGAGCAGACTCATTTAGCTTTCCCTCTCTAAGTGGTCTCAGTGCCACTAGGTGGGACAGAACACCATACTCAGGAGATATGTGGGTTACACTAGCACAAAAAGGAGCATTAAAAACAAAATTCACAAACAGTAAAAGTATGCAAAATAACCCAATTACATTGGCTTTGCAAGGAGGGTAAACAAAGTAAAAAACAAAAAGTGCATTAAAATGTGGGTTTAAAACTTAAAAACTAAGTGCCTTTGCATCGTGTTACCAGGCAGAACCTGTTTGCCAGCTTTCTACAAAACAAAGCTATTTTAGATCAAATAAAAAGATGAATGTGAAGATATCCTTACCTCAGCATAGCATTTTTCCCATCACTCCTTGTACACCTAACCTGCCTTGTCTGATAACCTATCTCTACATCCCATGGCTTGGAATAATGGTGGGATTTATAACTGTGCAGTTTGAATGTGCTTCGTTCTGCAGAATCTGAACTGAAATCCAGCATAGTTCTTCCAATAAGACTAACTTCTTTAAGGTGAGGCAACCTGCATTTACTCCAAGGTCCAACTTGAAGACTGTAAGTGTATTCCTCTTCCCCAAGAGAACAAGAGATAGGGACATCACAGATTCTTGACTCAGTAAGGTTTGGACAATTGGAACCACCATAGAGTGGAGGAGAGAGAACAAAACGAGTTCTGTGTTGTAAACTCCTCACACAGTCTTTGCTGCACTCAGACCATTTGGAGAATTCCGACACAACACAATCCCGCGGACAAGGTATTAGACAAGCTTGTTCTACAGGTGGCTGTGGTATAAAATATTCACATATTTCACTGGCAACTATAGTTCTATTCAGTTTCTGAATACAATGTACGCTTCTGTGTTGTAGCCCGTGCTGTGCAGTCACACAGTCTGTAGTCCTTGGTTTGACTTCACCATGAGCAAAAGGAACAAGCACACATATCTGCCATTCTGAAACTTCCCACTCAAAGAGTTCAAGGTGCCAGTCACATACTTGAAAGCAGCTCCTTTGGTTTTCGGGTTTGTCCCTCAGTTCACAGTTTGAATGGTGGGTTGTCCAACCTTCTACATGGACACACCACACTGCTCGACTCCGAATACCACCTGACCCGCAGTCACCTATACATCGCCCCCAATGACCTATGAAAGAAAGAAAACATTGAGCAAATGGTTAGAATGCCCTTCTAAAGGAAAAGTGAGATAATCCAGTTCAGAAAGACTAATTAGAATCCATTGCTGCCATTAATCCATACTAGAAACCTCCTCCTGAAGTCAATGAGAGTTCTGTGGTGGAATAATAGCAAGATCAAGCTCGAGAACAGTATATCACAGTTTCAGTATACCAGTAAATAATCATCATCTTGACCCTGCAGTATGCTGAGTGCATCCTAAATGCCAGACTTGTCTCTCTGCCCATTGACATCACTGGGAGCTAACCCCTTTCAGAGCTTTGAGGAAAGGTGACCAGCCCTCATTTTTCTAATCCTGATCAATATGGGAAACTTTCAAACAGGTTCCCATATTTACACAAATCCTCCCTAACATCCAAAATTATAGGCAGCCAATAACATTTCTGTAATAAAATGCATCCAAAAGCCTAAGGAAACACAAGCATTTCATTTGCGCAGTTTTTTCAGCATAAAAATAATATGAATCTGGTAAAAGGAATAGCTGTCTAAAAGAAAAAAATTCAAAAGTCAGGTTAGACAAAAGAATAAACATACTCAATAGGGGCAATTAGTCAATAGAATGACTACATGGCAAGGCAGCTGAATCATTAGAGATGTCAAAAACCAGGCTAGATTAAAAAACAAACAAACTAGAAAAATAAGATCCTCCTCTTTGCTGGAGGCTGAAGTGGAAGAACGGACTTTTCTAACCTTATCTACTATTGTATGTACGATAGGCCAGGTTTTGCAAAGTGCTTCATTTGGGAGCAGAGGATGTTCAACAGCTAACAGAAAATGATCAGCACCTCACAAGCATTGAACTTTAAATTACTCTGGAGAGAATAAATTCAATATGTACTGCAACTGCAAGGTACCATAGCACATAGACCAAAAGGAAACTTACTATGAAATTTTGTAAGTGCATATACAAACACATCAGAATTGTTAACCGTAGTTATATTAATCTTATCTAATGAGTTACTAGTACTTTTTTTAAAAAAAGATAAAATTTTGCTGTTTCAGCTTTGTTTCATCAAAAAAAATTCTATAAAATAACTGATATCAAGTTTATACTGTATGAAATTACTGGCAACCTGGGGGAAAAAGAAACCTGGACTGAATTTGCTATGTTAAAAAAAGAATACAGCCAACCTGACATGAGAGCTTAGTTATCTATATCATTCTTTACCTTAGAAAGTTTCCAATTTCCAGTCACAACACTATTTCACTGGGTAATATATTATGACTATAATGTGCACTTGAAAATACACGGCAACTGTGCTAGAGTTTTAAGAGACCTGGCTGATGAGCTTGCTGGACTGTTAATGGGTGATTTTCAATAAATCTTGGTGCACTTCTTAAAAAGGGTAAATGGGATGACCCAAGTAATTATAGGCCTTTCGGCCTATCATCAATCCAAAGCAAGATGTTAAAGAGACAGATATGTGACTCACTTAATAGAGAATGAAAGGAGAATAATGTACTTAGTGCAAATTAACATGAGATTATGGAAAAAATAGATCCTTCAAACGAATGGAGATTTTTTTGATGAGATTACAAATTTGGTTAATAAAGGTAATAGCGTTGATGTAATATACTTAGAGTTCTGTAAGGCATTTGACTTGGTATTGCATGATATTTTGATTTAAAAAACCTAGAAAGATATAAAATTAACGTGGTTCATGTCACACTGTCAGGAGTGGCTCACAACCATGTGTACTTACCTCAGGGCAGGCTACCAAAAGCACCCCAAATGGGTGATATGTTCTAATTAGATTTAACCAAGCCAGCAACCAATGTGAATTCCTGGATCACTATAAAAGTCTTACCATGGAATGACAGACAGTCTCCTTAGACTTTCCAGTCTATCTTGCCATCCAGGCAAACAGGACTTAGTGATAAATGGCGACTTACACCAAAAATCACAACATAGGATGCTTCCAATCCCATGGAACTAGTCACTTACTTCAGATCAATTGGTGCCCTAGATCCTACACCAAAGACAAGGCCTGCAGTCAATCCTTGAATAAACTATCCAGAGGTTTATTAACTTTCTTATTTCTTTTTCCTAGTTATTTACGGGTTAAAGCAAGCAAACACACACACATGAGCTGCAATCTAAATCTTAAAAATGACAGAGTTGTAGTGATCTGTCAATTCAAAGTGCCTTTCAGGGGGGACCCAGGAGGTAGCCCCTGGGGATCTCTAGCTTCAGTTTGGTGTCTCTGGCCCTGTGAGAGTTCAAACAGCAAACAGATAAAACAAAGACACAGGATAATATTTCATTTCCTTCATTCAGCCTCCATGCCCATAGGACGAGCTTTCTTGCACATAGGATTGGTTAATGGAAATGCTTTGTATTGTGATTTTCCTTGATATCTGATTTTGATAGTTCTTCTGGACGGGGGAGTGGGGGAGGGGGAAAACACACTTCCCATCTGGATTCATAAGTTTAGAGCAAACATTTTCAAAGTTATAAAGAAAACCTTACATATTTCCTTATAGCATGGAATACAGACATTACAAATAAGATTAATGCAGGCAGCAACTTACAAACATTCTAGAGAGTCTAAACACCAAATACATTCTTATAAGAATGACACACTAACATAATTGAATGGTCTGGTCTCCAGCCATGAGTTTGTCAGTTCTTAGCTAATGCCAGAGCTGGCGGCATCTGGCCTGCCAGTACCACAGCCCACATTAAAAATTGTCTAACTGATAGGTCTCAAACTGTAATTGTAAAGGGGGAAAATAGTCACCAAGGAGATGTGTTTTCAGCAGGGCCCAGCAGGGATTAGTTCTTGGCCCTATACTATTTAGCATTATCAATGATCTGGAAGAAAACACAAAAACATCACAGATACAGTTTGCAGGTGACATAAAAAAATGGGTGAGTGGTAAGTAATGAAGAGAACAGGTCACTGATTCCAAGGAATCTGGATAGCTTGGTAAACTCTAAGCAAGCAAGCAACATGCATTTTAATACAGCTAAATGTAAATGTTTACATCTAGGAACAAAGAATGTGTATAGGGTGACCAGACAGCAAGTGTGAAAAATCGGGACGGGGGTGGGGGATAATAGGTGCCTATATCAGACAAAGCCTGAAATATCGGGACTGTCTCTATAAAATCAGGACATCTGGTCACTCTATGTGTAAGACCATAATTACAGAATGAGAGACTCTATCCTGGGAAGCAGTGAATCTGAAAAGTTTGGGGATCATGGTGAATAATCTGGAAAACATGAGCTCCCAGTGTAACGGTGTCCAAAAGAGCTGACACGATCCTAGGATGCATAAACAGGGGAATCTTGAGTAGGAGAAGAGAGGTTACGTTACCTCTATTTGGCTGTGGTTCACCTGCTGCTGTAATCCTGTGTCAGTTTTGGTGCCCACCATTTGAAAGGAGGATATTGATAAACTAAAAAGGATTTATAGGAGAGCCACAAGAATGATTAAAGGATTAGAAAACATTCAATATAGTGAGAGAATCAAGAAGCTCATTCTATTTTGCTTAACAAAGAAAAGGTTAAGGGGTGACTTGACTACAGTTTATTAAATATTTGTTATCCATGTAGATACTTATAATGGGATTTTCAATCTAATAACAATCTAATTTTTTCAAACTCATCAGAAAAAGGGTACAACACGAGCCAATGGTTGGAAGTTGAAACTAGACAAATTCAGAATACAAGACAGACAATTTTTTTTTTTAAACAGTGACAGTAATTAACCTTTGGAACAATTTACTGAGGGTTGTGGTGGATTCTCCATCACTGACAACTTTTAAATCAAGATTGGATAGTCTTCTAAAAGCTATGCTCTAGGAATTCTTTTGTGGAAGTTCTATGTCCTGTGTTATGCAGGAGGTCAGACTAGATAACAGAGTGGTCCCTTCTGGCCTTAGAATCTATCAATCTATTCCTATAGGATTTTTTAGAGCCAGAAGACGACTTGCGATAATAGATGGATTTATAAGAATACATGGAACTTCAGAATACCATGTTAATTTCTGTTTTATCAATTTTAAAATCTGTCATATGTTTACAAGTCTAAAAAATTAGACTTAATTGCAATTATATTATAATGTAATTCAATCAAAAATGCAAATGCACACTCAGCATAGCATTGCAAAGTAGGCTATTTTTCAACTTTTTTTTTTAAAGTAGAGATCATTAAGAAACTGCAAAACAGGAAGCCTCATAAAACAGACTCAGGTGCAGGCAGTATTCCCTGAGTGAAGACCTATCTTGTGACGAGCTTTGTATTTCTGTTGACATTTTGATTACGCTTAGGTCTGGAGGCATAGTCCAGGCTCAGCAGCACGATCCTGACTAGCAGCCTAAAACTGAAATCTATACTGAGAGCAAAACTCCTGATAAATTAAGAGCCATTTTGTCTGAGCAAGAAGTAGAGGCACATATCTGAGCTGAACAAAGGATTAGGAGAGAACACAATACATTCCACATTCTGTCTCTAAACATTACTGCTACCCCTTCTCCTCCCCAGAGCTAAAGCAAGTTGCTCCGGTGCAAATCCTGCCAAGCCTATTGTTTCCTCTAAGGCCTGGTCTACACTAGGACTTTAATTCGAATTTAGCAGCGTTAATTCGAATTAACCGCGTACCCGTCCACACCAGGAAGCCATTTAATTCGACATAGAGGGCTCTTTAGTTCGAATTCTGTACTCCTCCCCGACGAGGGGAGTAGCGCCAAATTCGACATGGCTATGTCGAATTAGGCTAGGTGTGGATGCAAATCGAACTTAGTAGCTCCGGGAGCTATCCCACACTGCACCACTCTGTTGACGCTCTGGACAGCAGTCCGGCTTCGATGCTCTGACCAACCACACAGGAAACAACCCGGGAAAATTTGAATTCCTTTTCCTGTCTGGGCACTTTGAATCTCATGTCCTGGTTGGACATCGGGGCGAGCTCAGCAGCACCGGCAACAATGCAGAGCTCTCCAGCAGAGGAGTCCAGGCAATCCCAGAATAGAAAGAGGGCCCCAGCATGGACTGACCGGGAAGTCTTGGATCTGATCGCTGTGTGGGGCGATGAGTCTGTGCTTTCGGAGCTGCGCTCCAACAAACGGAATGCGAAGACCTACGAGAAGGTCTCCAAAGCCATGACAGACAGAGGATACAGCCGGGATGCAATGCAGTGCCGCGTGAAAGTCAAGGAGCTGAGACAAGGCTACCATAAAATCAAAGCGGCAAATGGACGCTCCGGAGCCCAGCCCTAGACATGCCGCTTCTACGAGTCACTGCATGCCATTCTCGGTGGGTCTGCCACCACTGCCCCACCAGTGTGCGTGGACTCTGACGAAGGGCTAGTGTCGACGGCCAGTTCCTTGTCGACGTTCGCAGATGGGGAAGATGAGGAAGGAGATGAGGAGGGGGAGGCAGTCGACAGCGCTTACAACGCTGATTTCCCCGACAGCCAGAATCTCTTCATCACCCTCACTGAGATCCCCTACCAACCCTCCGCAGCCGTTACCACGGACCCTGAATCAGGAGATGGATCAGTCGGTAAGTGCTTTAAACATGTTAACATTTATTTCTTACGAACAGAAGGTCTATATGCAGGGGAATGGAACAGGAATCTTCCGCGGAGATCTCCACGAAGCTCTCCTGGAGGTAGTCGAAAAGCCTGTGGAGGAGGTTCCTGGGGAGAGCTGGCTTATTGGGTGCTCCGAGGTAGCACACTTTTCCGCGCCACGCTCTCAGCTGGTACTCCGGGACCAGTGCCTTGACGAGCATCGCAGCATAGGGCCCTGGCTTGTGCTGGCTTTCATTCAGCATGCGCTCTCTATCTCTCCGTGACACCCTCCTCAGGGTGATCTCGCGTGCAGACTCCTGCATGTAAGTAGAGTGATTTGTGTACTATTAGTATTGGTAGTGCTTCACTGTTCCTTAGAACAACAAGAAGCGTCACTTTAGAGCCACGTGCCGGAGGCTACAGAGTGGCAGCATACAGGGATCTTTTCCAAGGGAAAACCGCGAGGGGGTGGAACAGAGGCAGATTTTATGCTTTCAGGATTGCCTGCAGCAAGAGGACAGAGCTGGACATTGACTTTTAAGCAGCCAAAAGCCTTTGGCTTACCATGCCTGGCTGCTCCACGGATTCAGCTTTCCTGCCCCGCTTGTCTGGTCTGCAGTGCAATACCCCAGGCAATGAAAGCGAATGCAGAGAAATCGAACTTTCCCTGAGTGAGTGCTCAGGAGATAGGTGCCGTCCATGGTCTGGTTCACAGGCAATGAGTAGACTATGTTTCATTTTTAAGAAAATGCATCTTTGTAAGCAATTCACTCCCTTTTCCCCCTCACACAGCTGCAACAGTATCCCGACCTGCTCCACCATACCCCTCACAGAGGCTGGCGCAGATTAGGCGTCGTAAGAAAAGGACACGGGACGAGATGTTTGCTGAACTTATGGGCTGCTCCAGAGCAGAAGCGGACCAGCAGAGCCAGTGGAGGGAGAACCTCACACAGCAGCAGCGCTCACACAGCGAACGGGAGGACAGATGGCGTCAGGAGGACCAGCAGGCGACTCAAACGCTGCTTGGACTACTGAGGGAGCAAACGAACATGCTCAGGCGCCTTGTCGATGTTCTGCAGGACCGGAGGCAGGAGGACAGAGCCCCCCTGCACTGTGTCTGCAACCACCCTCCCCCGCCACACACTCCAAAACCCACCTCACCCACAATAACAAGAAGGAGGGGTACCAAGGGCCATGAAAACTGTCACTGCACCACAGCGGACTGCTAAATTACCCAAAAGTTCTCAGTCCCTAGATTTTGAAAAGTTCTCACCTTTACTGTGTTGTCGAGTATTAAAAGTAGTTTGCTGTTAATTACTGTTTCTGTCATGTTTGTTTGCTGAAGACTTTCAGTGAAGGGGGGAGAGGGGTTTGGTAATTGCATAGGACAGTCACCATGAACAGGGTACAGACATGGGAGCAGGATCAACAGCAGGTTACTCACTGAGTGCAGTCACTAGGTACCCTGGTCAGTCTGTGAGGTGTTTTTAATGTTCTGTTCATAGGCGGCAGGTGCCCTGCTCCAGGTATACTTGGAGGTGGGTCTCTCCCCCGGCCCAGCCTGGATCGGGCCCTGGCCCACGCGGGTCTCCCCCCGCCCCGTCAATTCCCTGCCTGGAGCAGGTCCCAGCGCCCACCTTCCACCCCTCCCCCGGCGTGTCGTCTCCCCTCCACCCCCCGCGCTGCGTCCCTACCTGACAGTAGAGCGGCTACCGGCACAAATGCTGTCTGCTGCCCCAGGGTACTAGCGCCTGCCATCCACAAATGGCAAGGCAGGTTGCCATCACCCTGCCCTTCTACTGTTGCCCTGAGCCTCCACAATGCCCCAAACCCTCAGCTCCAGCCACAGCCCGCAACCCCCTACGCCTCCTCCCCCTTCCCACACACCCCTCACCCCTTCCTACACCCCCACCCCCAGCCCAGAGGCTGCACCCAAACTCCGTCCCAAAGCCTACACCCCTCACCCCTTCCTGCACACCCACCTGTAACCGTCCTCCCCCCAGAGACCGCTGTAGGAGCAGTAGCCTATCATTCCTGGAGTCTAGGAGCGGTCTCTACATCACTGCACACCCTACCCACCACAGTCCGCGTCCCTGTTTCAACCCTTTGACGCGAAATCATTATTAAAGAAAAGGTTTTTAAATAACAATGCTCCATTACCTTTATTTTTACACGTGTGTTGGAAGGGGGCAAACGGGGTGAACGGGGTATGAGACTGCAGAGGAGAGTCAACAGTAAATGGGTAAAGAAACATGGCCAGGTTCAGCTTCTCTGTAAAGCAACTGGACAGTCATAGGTTACCCTGCTCTCTGAGGAACCTAGCTTTCAAAGCCTCCTGGATGCACAGCGCTTCCCGCTGGGATCTTCTAATGGCACGGGTGTCTGGCTGAGCGTAATCTGCAGCCAGGCGATTTGCCTCAACCTCCCATCCCGCCATAAAGGTCTCCCCCTTGCTCTCACAGAGATTGTGGAGCACACAGCAAGCTGCAATAACAATGGGGATATTGTTTTCGCTGAGATCTGAGCGAGTCAGTAAGCTCCGCCATCTCCCCTTGAGACGTCCGAAAGCACACTCCACCACCATTCTGCACTTGCTCAGCCGGTAGTTGAAGAGTTCCTTCTCACTGTCCAAGGCGCCTGTATAGGGCTTCATGAGCCAGGGCATTAGCGGGTAGGCTGGGTCCCCGAGGATCACTGTAGGCATCTGCACATCCCCAACAGTTATTTTGTGGTCCGGGAAGAAACTACCTGCCTGGAGGCATTTAAACAGACCAGAGTTCCTGAACACACGCGCGTCATGAACCTTGCCCGGCCACGCGACGTTGATGTTGGTAAAGCGTCCCCTATGGTCCACCAGTGCTTGCAGCACCATTGAAAAGTAGCCCTTTCGGTTAATGTACTGGCTGGCCTGGTGTTCCGGTCCCAGGATAGGGATGTGAGTCCCATCTATAGCCCCACCGCAGTTTGGGAATCCCATCGCAGCAAAGCCAGTTATGATGACCTGGACGTTTCCCAGGGTCACTACCTTCGAGAGCAAGAGTTCAACGATTGCGTTGGCTACTTGCATCACAGCAACCCCCACGCCAAAGTGGTTCGCTACTGACCGGTAGCTGTCTGGCGTGGCAAGTTTCCAGAGGGCTATGGCCACTCGCTTCTGCACTGTCAGGGCTGCTCGCATCCTGGTGTCCTTGCGCTTCAGGGCAGGGGACAGCAAGTCACACAGTTCAAGGAAAGTGCCCTTACGCATCCTGAAGTTTCGCAGCCACTGTGATTCATCCCAGACCTGCAGCACTATGCAGTCCCACCAGTCCGTGCTTATTTCCCGGGCCCAGAATCGCCGTCCCATAGCATGAACATGACCCAGTGCCACCATGATCTCCACGGCGCGGCGTCCCGTGCTTTCTGACAGGTCTGTGCCAGTCTGAGACTTCATGTCCTCACCGCGCTGCCGTTCCCTCCTCGCCCGATTTCTCAGCATCTGACTGTTGAAGAGGTGTACGATAAGGTGCGAGGAGTTGACAACGGCCATAAGTGCAGCGATGATTGCAGTGGGCTCCATGATCGCAGTGGAGTGCTGTGGCGTCCGCGCTGTCACTTATAACAGGAAAAGTGCGCGAACTGATTTCCTGCCGGCGGGAGTGACGGTTGAATGCTGACAGTTACCAAGGACCACCCTCGACACAGTTTTCCCCCCCAGCATGCATTGGGGGGAAATCCCAGAATTCCAATGGGCAGCGGGGAGTGCGGGAACTGTGGGATAGCTTCCCACAGTGCACCGCTTCCAAAGTCGACGCTTGCCCCGTTACTGTGGACTCACACAGTCGAATTAGTGTATTTAGTGTGGATACACAAATTCGACTTCATAAGGTCGATTCCACAAATTCGACTTAAGTTGATTCGAAATAGTCTTGTAGTGTAGACATACCCTAATAGGCAAGTACTTGGGGGGGCGGGGGATGCGAGATGGAACGGCTTGTTAACTTGCATATTTGCTATGTTAAACTTCCTAGTGCTAGCATGCAAACTACTTGTAGGTGTGAAAGTTAGAATGTTTCATAAATATAATATTTAGCTATTTGTGCCCTGGCTTTTAAGTAAAATTAATTATAATGCTAGCTTTAGTAAGCCTCACAAGATATTTGAATTGCATTATGAAAATATAGAACACTAAGCATTATAATACATATAAGCATAAGCATGTAATTTCTGACATCTTAGACCAAAGGAAAGGTTTTAGGTGTGGGTTTTTTCTGGGGTTCCCTGCACCCTCAGATCTCAATCCTTCTCCTTCCACCATGCATAATCAGTAAAGATAATTCACCCCAAAGCACCAGACAGTATTTGTTCTCTGTAGTACCAACAGCAGCCAATCTCCACCACCCGGCTTTTAAAAGCCAATTAGACTTTTAAGAAGGAATTAAATCTCCATGTGCTGAAGGTGCCTCCTGCATATGGATCTAAGGAGAATGATCCCAAGCATGTTGCTACATGCGTATATATGGCTGTAGAAAAGACTGGAGCAGGCAAGCTCGTGGACAACTGCAATCATGTTTTCAAGTTAACCACAAACTGCTAAAACAAACTTAAAGTTTTACTTTTGGAAAAATTGTGTTCCTAGTTGAAACATGTTAGCATGTTTTTAACATATTGTCACAGTGTAGACAATTGGCAATTTCAGCAAAGAGGCAAAAGAAGAATCAGATACAGGGATTTAACTAGACCAGCTGTTCTCAAACTGTGGGTCCAAAGTGGGTCATGACCGTATTTTAATGGGGCCGCCAGGGCAGCCAGAGACTTGCTGGAGCTCAGGCTTCAACCCCACTGCCCGGAGCGGAAGCCGAAGCCTGAGGGATTCAGCCCTGGGTGGCGGGGCTCAGGTTACAGGCCCCCTGACTGGGACTGAAGCCCTTGGGCTTCGGCTTTGACCCCTCCCCGTTCAGGGCAGTGGGGCTCGGGTTTTGGCTCCCCAACCCGGGGCAGTGGGAATCAAGCGGACTCAGGCTTCGGTCCCCCCTCTGAAGTCATGTAGTAATTGTTGTTACCATTAGGTGGTCACGGTGCAATGAAGTTTGGGAACTCCTGGGTTAGACCCCCTGCTTTATGGATAGCTAGAGGACCTCTGCAGAGCCACAATTTGACATAATTCATAAGCTAAAAATGTAAATACATTAAATATTGTAAATTACACTAAAATGTAAATATTTTTGTTCAAGAGAACAAAGCAGCACAATCCCTTACTTTTAGGTGCCTTGCCACCCCAGGGAAACCTCAACCCCCATGTTAGAGGCCCAGGCAATTAGATGCCTAAGAATGGGATCTGCAAAAGGCATCACATTGAGTGGGGAGCCAGCTAATCTAGCCAGTAGGAAATGCTGAAGGGATGGCTATTGACTAAGCCCTGCCTCTCAAGGGGAGTTAAGCACCGAACTCTGGGCCAGGGAGAGGTGCCTATCTTTGCTTGGGATTCTCAGCCATAAACCTGACATTCAGCTTCCTGAAATTAGGTTGCAAAGCTGTTTCTTGCAAAACACACACACACACACACACACACACACGGGAGGTGCACCATCCTTACAACTTTTAGCCCCGTCTCCAGGGCATTCATCTGGGATGTGAGAGACCCTGGTTACAGTGAATATATGAATATATAACTACCGATACCCAATGGAAGAGCTCCAACAGCGGTGACAGAGAGCATTGGCCCAGAATATACCATAGCCCAGGGATTAGAACCACCTCTGTAGGGGAGGGAGAGAGATCCAAGTTCAAATACCTTTGCCACATCAGGCTAAGGGAGGAATGGAATCTAGGTCGCCCACATGCTCTAACTCTAACCCCTGGGAAGTTACCTTTCCCACCTCCTCCCATTTTGTGTGGGGTTAGGTGTGCTCTGAGCAAGACCCAAAAGCAAGATAGGTGGGGAATGCCTAGTTTGAGGATCCTGTTGTGGCTTAGGCATGAGCTAGGTGCCTGAGCACCTAGGCTGAGGTGGCTGCGTGCATGTTCACTGGCAGAAACTTAGGCAAATCGGAAATGTTAACCGTGGAAATTTAGATGGCTACAGAGTTAGGCAGCAGTTAAGTGGGGATTTTGAAAGTCTCAGCGTGAAGATGGGTGGGGGGGAGGAAGAGAGAACAGGATGATGTCATGGTAAGAATCTACCAAATCAGGACAAGGAGATGGATGAGGCATTTCTAGAACAAACAACAAATGTCCAACACACAGAACCTGGTAGTGTAATGGAGGACTTTTACTACCCGGACATCTGTTAGAAAAGCAATATGGCAAAACACAAAATGTGCAATAAGTTCTTGGAATGTATTGGGGACAACTTTTTATTTCAGAAAGTGGAGGAAGTACCCATGGGGACAGCTATTTTAGACTTGATTCTGATCAACAGGAAAGAATTGGTTGCAAATCTGAAGATAGAAGGCAATTTGGCTCAAAGTGACTATGAAAGGATAGATTTTGTGATTCTAAAGAAAGGAAGTATCAGAGGGGTAGCCGTGTTAGGCTGGATCTGTAAAAAGTGACAGAGTCCTGTGGCACCTTATAGACTAACAGATGTATTGGAGCATAAGCTTTCGTGGGTGAATACCCACTTCGTCTGACGCATGCAGGTATTCACCCATGAAAGCTTATGCTCCAATACTTCTGTTAGTCTATAAAAGGTGCCAAAGGACTCTGTCGCTTTTTAAAGAAAGGAAGGAAAAGAATAGCAGAATAAGGGCAACAAACTTCAAAAGAGCAGACTTCAACAAGCTCAGAGAACTGGTAGGAAAGGTCCAATAGAAAGAAAATCTAAGGGATAAAGGACAACTGGCAGGTTCTCAATGAGAAAATATTAAAGGAGCAACAGCAAACTATCCCAATACCAAGGAAAGATAGGAAGACTAGCAAGAGGCCAATATGGCTCCATCAGGAGTCCATTAATCACCTGAAAAATCAAAAAGCAATCCCAGAAAAAGTGGAAACATGAACATATTGCTAAGGATGAGTACAAAAGAATAGTGCAAGCAACTAGGGACAAAATCAGAAATGCGAAGGTACAAAATGAGTTACACCTAGCAAGGAACATAAAAGGCAATAAGAAAAGGTTCTTTAAATGCATTAAGTTAGGAGCAAGAGAAAGACATAGGAAAGCATAGATTCTCTATGTAGTGGGGAAGGAGAGCCAACAACAGATAACATCAGGAAGACTGAGGTGTTTAATGCCTATTTTGCTTTAGTCGTCACAAAAAAAAAGGTGAATCGTGACCAGATACTTAGCACAATTAACATTAACCACACAGAGGAAAGAATGCAACCAGAATAGGAAAAGAACAGGTTACAGAATATTTAGATAAAAGTTTAGATGAGTTCAAGTTGACAATTTCAGAATAGTTAGCAATTATCTCTGAAAATTTATGGAGGATGGGTGAGGGCCCAGAGGACTGGAGGAGGGCAAATGGAATGTTAGTCAACAATGGGATGCTGTTACTGATTCCAGAATGTTAGCTTTTTAGCAACAAAAGTGTCATATATAAGGCATGGGAGGTAATTTTTCCACTCTACTCAGCACTGGAGAATCCTCAGCTGGAATACTGAGGACCACACTTTTAGAAAGACATGGACAAACTGAACAGGGTCCAGAGGAGAGCAACAAGTATAAAAGGTTTAAAAAACCTGGCCAAGGAGGAAAGGTTAAAAAAGCTGGTTACGTTTGGTCTTGAGAAAAGAAGACTGAGTGGCGGACCTGATAACAGTCTTCAAATGTTAAGGGCTGGTATAAAGCCAAGAGGGGCTTAATTTGCAGCAAGGGAGATTTAGGTTAGATATTAGGAAAATCTTTCTAACTATAAAGGATAGGTAAGCACTGGAATAGGCTTCAAGGGAGGTTGTGAAATCTCTATCATTGGAGATTTTTAAGAACAGGTTAGACAAACATCTGTCAGGGATGGTCTGGTGTAGCTGATCCTCTCTCAGTCCAGAGGGATGGACGGATGACCTCAAGATCCCTTCCTGGCATATATTTCTATGATTCTAAATATTGGATTTAGGTGCCAGACACCTAAGTCCTTTTACGGATGTAGCCCTTAGAAAACTAAGTCTTCTTTTCAAGAGTGACAAACACTTTGGAGACTAATTCCCAATAACTTCCAATGGCACTTAGGTACCTAAGTCACTTTTGGAAAAGGGACTAAGGCACTTCTGAAAATTGTACTCCTTCTGCCTATATTTTCCACAATTAGATTCAGTTGCTGAACAGAGGCTCATAAATATTCTGAAAAAGAAAAAAGCTGCATTAAACTTTCTGATAAAGTTAAAATATGGCATATATTTCCAAGAGAACTATATGAGCATCTGCTAACAGATAAAAAAATAGCTTTTAAAGAGGATTTTTTAAATCAAATCACATATAATAATCCACTGGCACTTTAAATATACATTCTTGAAATTTCTTGTAAAATATTCCACACCAAATCCCAAAAATTATCTACATATGAAAACAAACAAACTGAAGAGTTAGATGCTGCCATCATTTTAACAGTAATAGGCTGTCATATCATTTAAGTATTATTGCATTGAATGAATTTATGAAATGTTGATCATTGAGGTGTAATTACTATAAAGAAGAAGAATGCAGCTTTTCCATGACTTGATTATATTATCATATATTCAGCCTAAGCAGTTTTAATAGATTCTATAAGATGTGTTTTGTTTAGTGCATATTTTTAAGCAGGTGTTAATTTATTAGGTCAAGTATAATAGTCAGGCTTCAACTTACTTCATGCAAATATCTTTTTAATTAAATTATTCATTTCACTGGATTAGTTTAAATGATACTCTGCAGCATATCACATCATCGCTGTAAGACTTTTCTTAGGGATGAAAGATTTTCAGAGTTTAATTAGTGCGACGTACACAGCAACATTTACTGTTTTTAGAGCTATACATCAAAGTAGCCTAAAAAACCCAGAAAGGAATGTTGGGTATAAAGGAGGGATGGCTAAGTGCACTTGCCAAAACGCATCATTAGAATGAGTTTACACAATACTGCAGTAGAATTGTTCTTCTCTGTAGTTTTTTGCTCAACAGCTAATCCATAAAATAGCTGCAACTTTAACAACAATCACCCTGACTGGATAGAACGAGAAGAAGCCTGAGCACAAATTGAGAATTTAGGATAAAGAATTACTAAAACAGACAGTCAAGCAAGACACTGTCACTGTCACTGACCACAGCCTCCAAATGCAATGATTCTGTGGTACACATGCCAGGAAATTTGCTGTGTGCCAGAGATGCGGGGGGGAGGAAGCTAAGTACGTGTAAGAAAATCAGATGCAGGACTCATTAATATGGATTCGCTGCACCTCCTGATAATCTCTTTTTGGACACGAGAGTAAACTAATCCACAACGCTTCATTGCTCAGCTAAATTTCCTGCTGTATAGCTTAACGAAGTGGAAGGATGCAGATATTTGCACTCAACAGTGTGCTCTGTAGTTAGTAGTTAATTATTTTTAGGAGCCATTTTAAATTTACACTTCTCCATAAATAAATTTAAAATCAACTAGAAGTATCTGAAGAATATGAAGACTAACAAATGTTATTAGAAACCCCATAAAATGATGACACCAAGGAGGAAGCATTCTGGAATGATACGTTAGTTGTCCTGGCCTTAGATAGAAGGCCACCCACAATTAAAGCTAAAGAAAAAATAAAGTGAACTTTATGTGAGAGAAATCAGCTTATGAAAAGTGGGAAATCTCCATCCATTGCTACATAATGAAAAAACAGTTGACTGCCCAAAATTTAAGCAAAGGAATTATTTTCTTACACAGCAATTTATACAAGCAATAAAGGATATAAAAGTGGCCCTTTATACCGTAGTTGAACATCCATGGATTATATTGGCAAGAGGGCTCAATTCAGATAACTAATTTACTTATTAACTTCTAGTCTGACTCATTTTCATTGTAGGTAAATAATTCAATATATCATCCTAGCTGTCAGCAAAAGAAGTATAAGTCTCAACAAACAACATATAGATGCCATACTGGGATAGTCCATGTATACAAGGCCTTTTCCTACCAAACATCACCCTTAATATATAAATTGTAGAGTAAACAATATTACATACCCAGCCAGAAAACTAATGGGAGGTAAAGCAATAAAGAAAGAAGCTGAGAACAAGATAAAAAGAGGTAAGAAAAATTCCCACAAGAGACACTTGAGAGTCAACAAATGATTCCTTTATATAAGGGAAATTCACAGAAATGAAACTCAGCAACAACAAGAAATGATAAGTGCTCTAGGGAAATATGTAATTGGTGTATGTGTTACATCAAGTTAATCATATTCAGAAAGGCTGTGTAAGACCTCAAGGTCTAGAACACAGGCCTACAGCACTACCAGGCAGCAGACATATCCAGACTGCCACCCAGCAAAAACAGTAACCAGATTCAGCTCCATTTCCCATGACCCTCTGTGGAAACAGACCATAGGAAGTTCCATCACAGGGGTTTGACAGCCAGCCAGCCTCACAGTAGTCCATCAAAATGCCTACTTACCATCTGAGAAAATTTCTGTCCAAAAATTTAGACCAGTTCTAACCAATAAAGCACCATAAGTATTTATAATATGGCTCTTTTACACGACTCCAGCAATGAAAAAAAAGAGCCTTAAATCTTTTATACCTGTTTTATACTCTTAGGGGAATTCTCCAAGAACAATGGAGGCAGGCTGCTAAACTCTGCTCTGTTTGAGGGGACAAAGCCTGCCCCATGCCTACCTCCTCAGAAACACCCCAAAGCCTTGCCACTCCATACCAGGTATGCAGCAATAGAGAGCAAGAGGAACAGAGTCTCACTCACTCAACCAGCTCTGGTCCCCCTGGTGGTCATGACGTATCCCCACCTAAGTTCCCTGTAAGCTGCACGGCTGCGCAGCAGCCTTCTTAGTGCCGCGCAGGCACTCAGGGACCCCCCCCCCCGCCCTGGGCACCTGCCGCGGCCAGGGGAGGGGCGCACCTCCCCTGGCCCCAACCTAGCCCGGACTGGACCCAGCTGCAGCTGGCACGGGACAGCCCAAGCTGCGGCCAGCACACCACTGCACGGCTCGAACCCAGCCGTGGCCCGAAGCTCCTGGGGGAGGGGCCCTCCTGCACCCTAAACTCCTCATCCACGGTCACACATCACCTCCATATTGGTGCACATAAAATTCATTCTGCAAATGGGCAGAAAAAATTAGAGAACACTGCTCCCCATGCAGGCACTCCCAGCCCCACCCCACCCGGTGATGATTTGTCTCCCTGCTGGCTGCTCAACCAATGTGCCTGCGCTGCCGGGGAGGGGCACATGACTGCTCTTGTGGCTTCCATTTGTTTCCCTGCCAGAAGTCATCTTTCTGCAGGGAAGCAAAGAAATCTGCAGAGACGTGAATTCTGAGCACGCTCAGTGGCACAGAATTCCCCCCCCCGGGGGGGAAGAGAGAGAGAGTGTGAGTGAGTGAGTGTGTAACCCACACACCTCCTGGGTATGGTGTTCTGTCCCATCTAGTGGCACTGAGACCACTTAGAGAGAGATTAATGAGTCTGCTCTACAGCTTTAGCTAACGGCCATATGGCTTTTAGCTCATGCATTTCACTTCAGAGGTTCCAGGTTCGATCCCACCCGCCAATGATTGGGGTCTGTCGGTGTTACATGTGCAGTTCCTATTAATTAAATAGGGGTATGTCTTCATTGGGCAGTTAACCTGGTTTTAGCCCCAGACCACTACCACCACATAGAAAAACCTCTGACATAAGTTTGGAGCCACTTTAAAGCCTGGCTATCTAACATGGCGGAGTGCATAGGTGAGTGCCTGGGCTCTGGCTTAACTCAGGCTGGAACGTGTCACTGTTTCAAGATAACTAGCTTTGAATACCACCCCTCTCCCTCACTCCTCTCAAGGAATGCCCACTTAGGTCCCAGACCTCTAGCCTTTACCTGTGTCTGAGCAGAGACCCATGTCCCACTGCCTTCTAACTGGGGTTTTTTCTGACTGCACTCACCTTGAACTTCACTGTGATAATCCCAAGCAGGTCTGGCAAATGTCCAGCCCCTGCTCCTTAATTTCTGTCCAAGACAATGACAGAATTTTTACCAGTGACCACATAGCTATTACAAAGGAAAGTACTTTTATTTAGGGACAAAAGCATACAAAGAAAAGATTTAAAAAAAATAAAATGATCTAAGAGCTTTACCTGTAGCCCATCTGTCCTAAGGCAACCCTGGCATGTTCCAGTCTTTCCAGCTCTCCAGCAGGGTAGAGTCCTTCCTGGGACAAAAGGTCACTTCCATTTGTTGGATCAAAAGGAAGACCCCTGAGCCTATTTTCCAAAATCCTTCATCTCCCAGCCTCCTGACAACAGGTAAAACCACTTACTGCCCCCTCCCACGGGGGGTCCAAGCCTCAAAGGGCAGGGTATCTGCATAACCAGCTTTGGGATTTTGTATTAATCACTCCCAAGTGATTTTAATTCCTGAAGACCTTGACAGCCCTCCCAACCAGCCAGCATACCATCCGTGACGCACAGAGATATACATTACTTTTATAAAACTGAATACAATCATCTCAAGATATACCTGTGTTCGTCATTCCTGTCTCAGAACCCGCCCTTTTTGTACAGAGAACACAAGCAAACACATTCCAGTGCTAAGAGTCCTCCAATGACCATCCCACATTTCCCCCCAAAGAACAGACAAGTTCTCCCACAACTGATCAGAAAAGAATCCTAGAGTGTCTCGGCACAACGAACCATGGGGATATAGTTCCAGACACACACAGGCAAGAGCAAAAAAAAGAGTGAGGACACAGAAATGTGGGTGTGGCTTTGCTGTGAAGATATTCACACCTGGGCTAACCAGGATACCCAGATACGCATGCCAATCATGCAGGTTAACGCTGCAGTGAAGACTATAGAAGTTGGAGCGAGTGCAGACTTGTTGGATCTGCCAAGGGTAAGAGTTCCAAAAACCTACAACAGAATGAAAAAAGTTCTTCTTAGGCCTTGTCTACACTACAAGACTATTTCGAATCAACTTAGTTCGAATTTGTGGATTCGACCTTATGAAGTCGAATTTGTGTATCCATACTAAATACACTAATTCGAATTTCTGAGTCCACAGTAACGGGGCCAGCGTCGACTTTGGAAGCGGTGCACTGTGGGAAGCTATCCCACAGTTCCCGCACTCCCCGCTGCCCATTGGAATGCTGGGTAGAGCCCCCAATGCCTGCTGGGGGAAAAAATGTGTCGAGGGTGGTTTTGGGTAACTGTCATTATTGAACCGTCACTCCCGCCCTCTCTCCTTGAAAGCGCTGGCGGGAAATCTGTTCGCGCCCTTCTCTGGTCAGTTACAGCTCGGACGCCACAGCACTGCGAGCATGGAGCCCGCTGCGATCATCGCTGCACTTATGGCCGTTGTCAACTCCTCGCACCTTATCGTCCACCTCTTCCACAGTCAGCTGCTGAGAAATCAGGCGAGGAGGCTCCGGCAGCGCGGTGAGGAGAGTGGTGCAGACCTCTCACAAAGCAGGGTACGCCGCGCAGTGGAGATCATGGTGGCAATGGGTCAAGTTCATGGTGTGGAACGGCAATTCTGGGCCCGGGAAACAAGCACGGACTGGTGGGACCGCATAGTGCTGCAGGTCTGGGATGAATCACAGTGGCTGCGAAACTTCAGGATGCGTAAGGACACTTTCCTTGAACTCTGTGACTTGCTGGCCCCTGCACTGAAGCGCCAGGACACACGGATGCGAGCAGCTCTGAGTGTGCAGAAGCGAGTGGCCATAGCCCTCTGGAAACTTGCAACGCCAGACAGCTACCGGTCAGTAGCGAACCACTTTGGCGTGGGCAAATCTACCGTGGGGGTTGCTATGATTCAAGTAGCCCACACAATCGTTGAGCAACTGCTCTCAAAGGTAGTGACTCTGGGAAACGTCCAGGTCGTCATAGATGGCTTCCCCGCGATGGGATTCCCAAACTACGGTGGGGCTATAGATGGGACTCACATCCCTATCCTGGCACCAGCCCACCAGGCCAGCGAGTACATTAACCGAAAGGGCTACTTTTCAATGGTGCTGCAAGCACTGGTGGACCATAGGGGACGTTTTACCAACATCTTCGTCGGGTGGGCGGGCAAGGTTCATGACGCGTGTGTGTTCAGGAACTCTGGTCTGTTTAAACACCTCCAGGCAGGAACTTTCTTCCCGGACCACAAAATAACGGTTGGGGATGTGCAGATGCCTACAGTGATCCTCGGGGACCCAGCCTACCCGCTAATGCCCTGGCTCACGAAGCCCTATACAGGCGCCTTGGACAGTTGAAGGAACTCTTCAACTACCGGCTGAGCAAGTGCAGAATGGTGGTGGAGTGTGCTTTCGGACATCTCAAGGGGAGATGGCGGAGCTTACTGACTCGCTCGGACATCAGCGAAAAGAATATCCCCGTAGTTATTGCTGCTTGCTGTGTGCTACACAATCTCTGTGAGAGCAAGGGCGAGACCTTTTTGTCCGGATGGGAGGTTGAGGCAAATCGCCTGGCTGCAGTTTACGCTCAGCCAGACACCCGTGCCGAGAGAATATCCCAACGGGAAGCGCTGTGTATCCGGGAGGCTTTGAAAGCAAGTTTCCTCGGAGAGCAGGGTAACCTATGACTCTCCACTTGCTTTCAAGAGAAACTGACCTGTGTCTGTATGTGTCAATTTCGATCTGCGGTTACATACCCCGTTCTCCAAGTTTCCCCCACTTCCAAAGCACGTTTTAAAGCAAATTAATTGTTACGCTCATTATTAATAAATCTTTGTTTTACTTTGCATTTCTGTTCAGGTGTTGAAACATGGACGCATACTGTGCTGGGCACGGTGTGCACTGATGTACAGACCGCTTGTTCCATAGAGGAATGACATCCTCCTGCTCCTACATAGGTCTCTGGGGTGGGGGACGGTTGCAAGTGGTTGTGCATGAAGGGGAGGGATTGCAGGAAGGGGTGGGTTTGCAGGAAGGGGCGAGTGGTGCCTTCTTTGGATAGGGGTTTGGATGACGGCAGTGGGCTGCCGGTTTGGGCGTAGGAAGGAGTGAGGGGTGTGGGGGAAGGGTGAGTATCTGTCCGTGGATGAGGGCTCTTGTTGGGGCTCAGGGCAGCGGAGAGGCTCGTTGCTACGGTGGAAGTGCATGGTAAGGGCAGCGTGCCTTAACATTAAGGGGGTGGCAGGCGCTAGGACCCTGGACAAGCATACACATCACAGAATGACCCGGGGCAGCATACACCACACAGAGTGACCCTGGTGCCTACTGACTGCAGTGTGTGTGTGCCCTGCAGTTGATCATGCCCCCAAGTCTGTACCCTGGTAATGTAGGCTATACCGTGCAATTATAAATCCCCTCCCCCCCCCATACACAAAAAAATCCTCTGACACGAAAGACGTGACCGAAACAGTGAATAACAGCAAACAGCTTTTAATAATCTAATACACACTGGGGGGATGAAACTTGGATTTGGGACTGGGTGAGCCTGTAAGGGAAGCACTTCTACAAATTTATAGCGTGAGAGGTGTGTGGTACATTAGCGCTATGCAGTGGTGCAGTGACAGTTCTCACGGCCCCTACCACCCCGCCGTCTTGTACTTTTGGGTGAGGGGGGGGCAGGACTTCTTGGCGGGGGAGGGCGGTTGCAGATACACTGCAGGGGGGCTCTGTCCTCCTGCCTGCGGTCCTGCAGAACATCAACAAGGTGCCGGAGCATGTCCGTTTGCTCCCTCATTAGCCCAAGCAGCGTTTGAGTCGCCTGCTGGTCTTCCTGCCGCCACCTGTCCTCCCGTTCGATGTGTGTGCGATGCTGTTGACATAGAGTCTCCCTCCACTGTCTCTGCTCTGCCGCCTCGGCTCTGGAGCAAGCCATCAGTTCCGCGAACATCTCGTCCCTAGTCTTTTTCTTTCGCCGCCTAATCTGCGCCAGCCTCTGCGAGGGGGATGCCGGGGCAGTCCGGGAAAGAGCCGCAGCTCAGTGATGGGAAAAGTAACTGATTTCCTTGAACAGATACATGTTTGCGAACAGTGAACACAGTCTAGTCAGTTTCTCTGAACAAGACCATACAGGGCAACAAGTCTCACGAGATCTCAGGACAAGTTCGAGATTTCGGAATACGCTCTCATTGGCTGCGGCATTGCACAGGAGAGCGGACAAGTGGGGAGAGACAGCTGAATCCGTCTAGCAGACAGTCCTGGTAAGCCTTACAGTACATTCTGCTTATCAGTTAATGGATAGCTGTGCCCTCCCGCTAAAGGCAATCTGGAAATCATATACTCTGACCCTTTTCCAGCCACTCCCGCCAGTGCATGGGAAAGATCAATGTATGCTTTTCCTATGTGGCCTACAACACGTGGTTGTTAAGCGAGGGTCATTGTTATGCAAAGTAAAAGTCAACCATTCACAACAGTAACAATACACTAATTGCCCTAATTAGATGCAGCATTTCATGAACGAGATCACCCTGATGCGGGTCCCTCGGAGTCACAAAGAGCGGATGCTAAGGGAAGCCCTGCAGAGACCAGGACCATATGTGGCCATGCTTGTGGAGGCGATGATTCCCATCTACATAAGGATGTCCTGGCGCGGAAGAGTGTGCTTCCACGGAGCACCCAACAAGGCACCTCTCCCCAGGAACCTCCTGCGGAGGCTTTTCGAGGACCTAAATGAGACCTTTCTTGAATTGTCCCTGGAGGATTATTGTTCAATCCCTATATGTGTGGACCTACTTTTCATATAGTTTTTCACTGAAAATTTTATATATAGTATTTCTATTTTTTTATACCTGTTTTATAAAAAATAAATGTTTACATGTTTATAGCACTTACCGCCTGATCCTTCCCCTGATTCAGAGTCCGGGTTAACGGCCGGGGAGGGTTGGTAGGGGATCTCTGTGAGGGTGATGAAGAGATCCTGGCTGTCAGGGAAAGCGGTATTGTGTTGGCTGTCGCCTGCGCCGTCCGCCACAGACCCTTCCTCATCTTCCACATCGGCAAACATCGAGGAGGAACTGTCCAGGTTCACTATGCCATCCACTGAGTCAACGGTCACTGGTGGGGCAGTGGTGGCAGACCCACCTAGAATGGCATGCAGTGCCTCGTAGAAGTGGCATGTCTGGGGCCGGGCTCCGGAGCGTCCGTTTGCCGCTCTGACTTTTTGGTAGCCTTGTCTCAGGTCCTTGATTTTCACGCGGCACTGCATTGCATCCCGGCTGTATCCTTTCTCTATCATTGCTTTGGAGACCCTCTCGAAGGTCTTTGCATTCCGCTTGCTGGAGCGCAGCTCCGACAGCACAGACTCCTCGCCCCACACACCGATCAGATCCATGACTTCCCGGTCAGTCCATGCTGGGGACCTCTTTCTATTCTTGGATTGGCCGGCCTCCTCTGCTGGAGAGCTCTGCATCGTTGCAGGTGCTGCGGAGCTCGCCCCGATGTCCAGCCAGGACGTCAGATTCAAAGTGCCCAGACAGGAAAATGAATTCAAATTTTCCCGGGTCATTTCCTGTGTGGCTGGTCAGAGAATCCAAGCTCCGACTGCTGTCCAGAGCGTCAACAGAGTGGTGCACTGTGGGATAGCTCCCGGAGCTACTAAGTTCGATTTGCATCCACACCTAGCCTAATTCGAGCTAGCCATGTCGAATTTAGCGTTACTCCACCTGTCGCGGTGGAGTACCAAATTCGAACTAAAGAGCCCTCTAGTTCGAATTAAATGGCTTCCTGGTGTGGACAGTTGAGCGGTTAGTTCGAATTAACGCTGCTAAATTCGAATTAAAGTCCTAGTGTAGACCAGGCCTTAGTTCTCCTGTATAGTCATAGAAGAGGAGGAACTCAACCAATATAGAACACAAGAATGGCCATACTGGGTCAGACCTAAGGCCCATCTAGCCCAGTAGCCTGCCTTCTGACAGTGGCCAATGCCAGGTGCCCCAAAGGGAATGAACAGAACAGATAATCATCAAGTGATCCATCCCATCACCCATTCCCAGCTTCTGGCAAACAGAGGCTAGGGACACCATTCCTGCCCATCCTGGCCAATAGCCATTGATGGACCTATCCTCCATGAATTTATATAGTTCTTTTTTGAACCCTGTTATCTCTCATTATCATTCACTAACATGAGAAAATTAAAAGGACTCTGGAAAATTTTAATACAACATAAACAAATAGATTTCAGAGAATGTCTCAAACTGTCTAACACAATACAGTAATAATGATGTAAGAGCAGTTACTAAATTAAATCAATCCAATAGAAAAAAATCTATAGATCATTTTATTTACCAGCTTTTATCTGACAGAAAAAGTCCATATTGCTTAGCTAATTCAGTTACCACGAAGTAATATAACACAGTAATTGTAGCTTGTAATCTGAATTGCTTTTCATGCCTACAGACTAAAAATTATGCAATAATTATGCTCGCAAGGACACAATGACATTTGCTCTTACACTCTGACATGCAAGGCTCATGAACATCAGAAAAAACAAGCTATTTAGATAATGAGTCTATATTAGGAATAAATTGTTTCAGTACTAAATATCAACCCTAAAATGTGCACTTTAATAAAGGTTGCTTAATAAGCATGTTATTGCTTAATAAGGATGGCTATTATAATTATGATTTGTTTAGTATGACATTTAGCTGAGTTGCCATCCGTTCATCATCTGAGAGATCATTTAACAATGAATATCTCTCAAAGTTTGTCACCATGGCTATGTACTCATTTATGAACTCAGGGACAAAATTAGCAATTAATTAAATATGTATGTTAGTAATTTCAACAGATATTGTCCAAGTCACATTTAATATATAACATAATGAAAGAACCCTGAAGAAAATGAATGGGCAATTGCTCTAGAAGTCTTATTTTTCTTATGTTTGTTTTTATTTGTGTCTTTTGGCATAGGTCATAACAGAAGGGTTCTATTTAGAAACCAAAAATATACAGAGGAGCATTTGCACCTGGCTGAAATGATGTTTCTTTAAAAATAATGTATTAATAATCACAGTAGACAAAAACCACCAAATATAACAGCATCAAATCATGATTTTATTACTGCCAGACTGAAGAATTACTTCAGGCAGCTTCTATCATAACTCGTCAAGATCATCCGTGTACTTGGATTGAATATTTGCAGTTGGCATAAATCCAGCATCTTTCCATGTGACACATTTGAGTCTGACACAATAGAAGGCTACAAGTTATTTTTATTTGTCTTCATGGACAGGTGTTGCTGACTCAAAAAAAAAGTCAGTTTTGTTTACACATTTTTTTTTAAAAAATTATAAATTATTGGTTACTAGTTGCAAGAAAAAAAAATCAGTTAAAGCTGGCTTCCTGGAAAACTCTACTAGAAATTTACTCATAAAATCCTCTTTATCTAGTGGAAACAATATGAGAAAGAGAGCGTAAATGAAGCTCACATATATATTCAATTCCCATTGAAATTTGTTTTAAAATTTGCATTTTTGGAACTGAGCCAAAATCAAGAAGCATTAGTCAAACCTCTGCGAGCTTTGGTAGTTTAGATAAAAAGGAAACAGGGTCAAGTCACTGTGGATTTTATAGGATGCCTCTAATGAGGTTTTGTAAAATTAAAACCCACTTGCTTGCCCAGTTTAGAGATGGAAGAAAGCAAAACCCCCCTGTTCAGACACCCTGGACTTTGGTGCTCTTTATTTTTAACATGCATGCATGGTTATAAGTTTCCATGGACACTGAAGAAATAAGACAACGTGGATCCTGTCTCAAAGAGCACAGAGCTAGATTCCCCTTCCATGCCCCCCACACCTGCTTTGTTAAACTCTAGCAATACAAAGCTGGCAAATTTTGTAGATCCAGGTACACCAGCACAGTGGTTGTGCTAGGGGTATGTCTCAGGGAAGAGAGAATGGGTGGAGAGGTGTTAGTGATGGATAACAGTGTGGGGAGGAGGGGAAAGAAAAAAAAATTAGAAATTCAGTTTTAGACAAACTAAATTTGAGGAGGTGGCAGTACATTCAAGACTTGACATTGGAAAGACAAATCTCAGCTGAAATATTGTTTTCTCCTCTTGGTTGTACTTAATTGTCTCAATTCTTTTGCTATTTATTATTAAATAACAATTCGGCAAAAGATCTACTATAATTTCTATGAAAGATGCTATAAAAATAAAATTGTATTGCATTTGTAGTGTCATACGAAGCGTATAAAATTCCTCTGATTTTTCTGATTAATTTTAAATATGTGCAGTGCTATTTAAAAATTTCATGACACAGTATTAAGTAATTCAGAGTCTTAGTTATTCATCTTATTCTAGATTTGAATAAGGATGAAGTTTAGTGATTTACATCAGTGCAGTAGTTTTTTTTCCCCTCCAATTTTACAATTAAAGTCTTCACATTATTATCCACATGGGGACACACCATAGACACACTCCACCAAATAAGATGTTCTGCAGTAATGGATAAAGAACAGCGCTTCTTATGAAGATCCAGTGATTTATTAACCTCTTGGCACTGGGAGGCAGAATTTCTCAACACTAAGCACTAATGTAAACTGCATTAGCTTAGCTGTTGGATCATGTACTCACGTCAAGGAGACAACCTAGGAAAACATACTCCCTCTCTACACTCCCTAGTTTTGAAAGCAGGAAAACACCTCCCATACAAAGCTGTTTCTATAATACCAATATAGCATTTTTTGATAGTGAATTAGGAGAAACTTTTGGTCTTGATAACTTTGACAATTAGAAAGACAGGTCACACTTTATAGTAAGGTTCAATTCCTAAATGTTTTCAACTGGTTAATAAATGATTAATAGAAGTCATCAGCATGCTACAGACAGGAGTAGTGAGTGCCATAGACGGTTATCTACATCAGTAGAAGGTGTTATAGGTGGTTACAAGCAAGCTCTTACTTTCTCTAACAATCTATAAGAATTAATTAACCATTTATTAAAACACCTATTAATCCCGTATCAGCTATTTACAAATGCAGACTTTATACAAAGTCTGACCAAAAAAAAATGTTTTTCTTCATCATTTTGCTTTGACCAGGGCCGGCTCCAGACCCCAGCGCGCCAAGCGTACACTTGGGGCAGCGTGCCTCGGGAGGGCGGCAGGCGGCTCCGGTGGACCTCCCGCAGGCATGCCTGCGGAGGGTCCGCTGGTCCCGTGGCTCTGACGGACCTCCCGCAGATGTGCCTGAGGAGGGTCCGATGGTCCCGCGGCTCCGGTGGAGCATCCGCAGGAGTGCCTGCGGGAGGTCCACCGGAGCCGCGGGACCAGCGGACCCTCCGCAGGCATGTCTGCAGGAGGTCCGCCGGACCGGCGACCACCAGAACGCCCCCCGCGGCGTGCCGCCCTGCCTGGGGCGGCGCAAATCCTAGAGCCGCCCCTGGCTTTGACAGAGGACTCCACACTCTGATCAGATTCACCAGGTCCTCAGTGAAAAAGCCAAGAATCCCCCAATACAAAGCCCCTTGGAATACTGTATTTCTAGGTTTCCCCTGCTTGAAATCAAATCCATGATTGTGACTGAGGCCTCCTTCCACTCTGACAATGCACGGTCCCTCCACACATAATCTCAGGTGCATAATCCGACCTATAGTTTGATAGTTGCCACATCAGCAAAAGCTGTTTTTCCCCCTCTCCCTGTTCTTTTCACAGACCTTACTCCATCTGGCTTTTATGCCCATAAGAGAATTGTTCCAATTTATTCTTCAGCCATGCATAAGGTCCAGATTTTATGTCTGGACCTGCCTGCTCACTAATCAGGCCTGCAAAGGGTAAAACTGCTGCAGAGGCATTATACTTAGCCAGAAAGAGAGTGACCCACACATCTCTCAACAGTGAACTATACCAGATGATTTATGGAGCAGCATTAATGGATTCCAAAGGGAGCCATAACCAGGCCATCTCTGCTAGAGGTTGATTGCCCTGACACAGGGCCACAGTGGGAAAGTTAAAAGGGAAACCCTGGCAGGTGGTTCAACATCTATTGGGAATTCAAGCTCCAAAGCCTAAGGAGAATTCTCACACTGATTCAGAAACAATGAAATATACTTGGCGTAAATCACAAAAAATTGCCATGTGTTGTTTTAGGCTCCCGAGTGAAACCTCAGGAATGAGGCTGATGTGTTTATAAAATGTAAATGCTTAGAATTAAAAATAAATCTCTGCACCTCATCATGTAGTCCTTTTCTCAAGCAAAATTCCCATTATTTCAATGGGTATTTCACATGAGCAAGGAGTGCAGGACTAGACTGTATATCTGACTTTTGAAAAGCAAACCCATTTCCTCAGCCTATTTTAAAGGCCAGTCATCTGGATTTTCTTATCCTTTTGTGAAGCTAGAGTTATAATATTTACCCATCTCCGTGTTTTCAGTTGTCCATGTTTTTTCAAAGCAATTTTGACAGGCAAGAAATTAAGTTTGTCCGACATTAAGAGAAAGTGTGAAAACTGTCCTACTCTGACAGAGGGACTATGCACCTGAGATAGAAAAACCTTTGGCACCTGGAGTAATAAGCAGTTACTGATTGAGACTCTGAAGTTCAGTTGTCCAAATGTTGCAATTCCCTCTCACACAAACATCCCAACACATTGTTCTGCTCCTTGCTACTGACGTCCATCTGCCCATTCATTGTAGTCACTTTTAGGGAAAACCATTAATGACTTTCAGTAACTAATAGTTGAAAGTATTTCATAGCTTGTGAGGCAAAGAGTCAAATCTTGGACGCTTCAGAGCAAGTGTCACTCCAAAAAACATCAAGAAGGTAAACCACAAGAATCTGTCGGTTTCGGTAAGAATTGAAAACAACGGTCTAGACTCTCAGATTCGCTGTGGCCACTTTGCACCAAGCCACAGACACAAACCAACTAACCTCATGTAGTCTGACCAGTGGAGTATTTTTATCCTATGCCACACATCCCTGATGTAGGGTGAGGGCAGAAAAAGATGGTTACTCATCTTTGTAACTTGTTCTTCAAGATGTGTTGCTCACATCCATTCCAATTAGGTATGTGTGTGCCATGTGCACTATCATCGGAAGATTTTTACCCTAGCAACACTCAGTGGGTTGGCTGAGGCGCCCCCTGGAGTGGCGCCTTCTTGGCGCCGAATATATGCCCCAGCCGACCCAGCGCCCCCTCAGTTCCATCTTGCTGGCTACTCCGACAGAGGGAAAGGAGGGCGGGTTTGGAATGGATATGAGCAACACATCTCGAAGAACAGTTACAAAAGGTGAGTAACCGTCTTTTCTTCAAGTGCTTGCTCATACCGATTCCAATTAGGTGACTCCCAAGCCTTACCCAGCTGGTGGGGTCGGAGCGAGATGTTGCGGAGTGAAGGACCGCTGAACCAAATGCAGCATCACCCCTGGACTGCTGAACTATCGCATAGTGGACGGTGAAGGTATGCACTGATGACCAAGTCACTGCCCTACATATCTCCTGTATTGGCACGTGTGCCAGGAAAGCAGAGGATGAAGTCTGAGCCCGCGTGGAATGGGCGGTAAGGTTCGAAGCTGGGACTCCAGCCAAGTCATAGCACGCGCGAATGCATGATGTGATCCAGGACGAGATGTGCTGGGAGGAGACCAGAAGGCCCTTCATCCGGTCTGCCACAGCAACAAACAGCTGTGACGTTTTCCTGAAAGGTTTTGTTCATTCAATGTAGAAGGCGAGGGCCCTGCGAACGTCCAGGGAGTGCGGCTGTTGTTCCTGTCTAGAGGCATGCAGCTTCGGGTAGAAGACAGGGAGGAAGATGTCCTAGTTGACATGGAAGGCAGAAACCACCTTAGGGAGGAAGACCGGGTGGGGTTGCAGCTGTACTTTGTCCTTGTGGAACACCGTATACGGTGGTTCCAATGTGAATGCCCTGAGCTCAGACACACGCCTCACCGAGGTGATAGCTATGAGGAAGGCTGTCTTCCAGGAAAGGTACAGGAGCGAGCAGGTAGCCATCGGCTCGAACGGGGCACCCATGAGTCTGGAGAGGACCAGGTTAAGATCCCACGTATGGACTGGTTGTCTAATTTGTGGGAACAGGCACTCCAACCCCTTGAGAAATCTAGTGACCATGGGATTGGAGAAGACAGAACACCTGTTTTCACCAGGGTGGAAAGCTGAAATAGCTACCAGGTGCACTCTGATAGATGATATTGCCAAGCCCTGCTGCTTTAAGGACAGGAGGTAGTCCAAGATGATAGGCACTGATGCCTGTAGAGGGGCCGTATGACTCTGAGCGCACCAGCAGGAAAAACGCTTCCACTTGGCTAAGTACGTGGAAATTGGAGGGAGTATCCCCTTTCCACCGTGCGCAGGACCCAACTGTCTGATGTTATGTGAGACCACGCACAGAGGAAGCAGTAGAGACGATTCTGGAAAGGCGGGGAAGGATCCTGAATGGTGCCGCCGACTGCAGCGGAGTCGGCTCTGTGAGCACGATCAGGTCCAACGCTGTTGAGAACATCTCTGGCATGGCGGGCAGTCTCAGCTCAACCGTGGTGTGCACCGGGGAGTTTACATGCACCGGACTCAACAGCCGTTGCGGTATCGGCGTCAACATGCTGGGACCGTTAGTTGTCCTGTGCCCTCCGGCAAAGGAAGTGGCTCCGATTGTGGTGCAGGAAGCGTCGGTGGCTGTCAAGCCAGCAAACAAGGAGCAGTCAGCACCTGCTTGGGTTGCTTCTGCTTCTGGCCCGGAGACAAGGACCTGCACTGTGGTGGAGGTGCCAGGGAGATCTGACGCTGCGAGACTTTAGCAGGGCAGTGCAGGGCCAGTCGGTGCCACGGGGCACTCCGCACCGAAGACGATGATGCCGAGTCCCGATGAGCAGAGGAAGGAACCGGGCTAAGTGCTGCCTCCATAAGGAGCTGTTTCAGTCTAATATCCCGCTCCTTCTTAGTCCTTGGCTTGAAGGCTTTACAAATGCGGCACTTGTCCACTTGGTGGGATTCCCCCAAACACTTTAGGCAAGAGTCATGGGGGTCTCCCATTGGCATTGGCTTCAGACAGGCCAAGCTGGGTTTGAAGCCTGGAGACCCAGCCATGGGCCAAGGTACCGGATAGGGGAGAAGACCCTCTTCCACCCCTCTAAGTAAACTAATTATAACTATCCTAAGTAACTAGTAACAACTATCAACAATTAATCACAAACTATTAACAGGTACTAAGCGAATGCTAAGGAGAGTGGAGATCAGCAAAGCTGCGCTCCACAGTTCCAACGACCATCACAATGGTAAGAAGGAACTGAGGGAGCGCTGGGTCGGCTGGGGCATATATCCAGCACCATGAAGGCGCCATTCCAGGGGGCGCCTCAGCCAACCCACCAAGTGTTCCTAGGGTAAAAATCTTCCGATGATCGTGCACGCGACACGCACACACCTAATTGGAATCGATATGAGCAAGCACTCAAAGAAGAACAAGAGGACATGGCCAGGCATACCTGCTCCCTGGTGAATTCTGTTGGCTGCAACAGCCCTACCAGTGCTTTGCTTTTGACCAGGCACTGTATCAGCAACTGAACAGTCTCAGGACTGACTGGATTGGATTGGGTGCAGACACCATAAAGCCATCTTTTCCCTCTCACATGCTCTACACCTTAGCTATACCAACCACAGTCCAGGATCCAGCCCGTTGGCTTCATATTAAGTCAGTTTTAAGTACCTCATTCTGTCAGTGAAGGAATTTTCATTAAGTTTCAATAAGATTTAAAGATTTAAAACAGCACTCTGAATTTAATTAAATCTTCGTCATTGACACAGCTTGGCAAAACTGAAACAGGTTTATTTAAAAAAACATTTTATAATAAAATACTGCTTTATGGATTCTTAGATAGCAAATAGTCCATTCTAGAATCAAACATACAGGATTGAGTCTCAAATTCAGCAAAGCATCTAACCAGATGATTAAGTTAATTCTTACCCAGCTAAGCAGTTAAGTGCTACCTAAAATTAACTGCTTAAGCGCTTTGCTGAATCAGAGCTTTAACTCCTACAGTTATGAGAGAATTTGGAATAAGCATGTTTTCACCACACATTATCAGTAACACAGCAGTTCTGTCAATGCTTCCATGCTGTAGGTTTCTATCCTGTTTATACAAAATAAAGTTATGAAAAGCATGAAAATATCTTAACAGGAGATTTGTTAAACAGTAAAACAAGTAAAATCCTGCTTATTAAATACATATTGCTCTTCTTGTTATAAAAGATGCAATTATTATTTTCCCATGGCAAGACAGAAGAAAATCAGAGTTTTATTAAAGACACCAGAGAAAGATGTAGTCATATTTAAATACCTTGTGTATACATTAGCAAACAATATCATGAACATGCTGTGACAATCAGGATCTACCCCTGGGGAGAACAGAAGGTTTTAAAACCCCAACATGAGCCATTGAACCAACTGATTGCACACTGTATTATTGTACCATAAAAGTATATCAAGTAAGATCTTTTATGAAAGCTTGTAATGTTCTGAACTTGATGGTCATTATGAAATACGTACACAGACTGTGGTTATTAATCTATGTATTTCCTTATATAAAAACTCTGCTCATAACCTGTACTACAACTTCAACTACACTTCAACAGTAGGGAGGGACACCTCCCAAGCCAGTTGTTTACCAGAAGACAAATTCAAGTACTCCTCCATCGTCCAGCGCAAGAAAAGACAATGATGGAGAGTTAATGAGAAGACAGTGAGACATCCTGGCTAGAATTTCCTTTTTGTCAACTGTCTGAAATGGGCCATTTTGATTATCACTACAAAAGTTTTTTTCCTGCTGATAATAGCTCATCTTAATTAATTAGCCTCTTAGAGTTGGTAGGGCAACTTCCACCTTTTCATGTTCTCTGTATGTATGTATATATATCTTCCTCCTATATGTTCCATTCTATGCATCCAATGAAGTGGGCTGTAGCCCACGAAAGCTTATACTCAAATAAATTTGATTCTAGAACAGGTGCCACAAGTACTCCTGTTCTTCATGCCAGGAGAGAGAAAGAGAGAGGAAAAAGCCTTTTTAAAACAAGCTTGGAACTGAGGATTGTCATCCAGAAACTAAGGCAGAGGTGGATTAAGATTTATTGTGGCCCTGGGCACAAAGAACATTTGGGTCCCTCACAACCCAGGGCTCAGGGGCACCAGAACCAGGGAGGTGGGAGGGCATGCCCACCCCACATTTTTAAAAGTGGACAGGCCATGCCCACCCACTTTTTAACATGGGCATAGTAGCCTCAGGCAGATGTGGAGCAGTGGCAGCCTGGGCGTAGTTTGGGTTGGGGCAGGGGTTGTTGCCCTCCCAGACTACAAGCCTTGGGCCAAAGGCAACAGGAGGAGCAGTGCCACATGTGGTTGCTGCCTTGGGCACAAAGCCCAGTGGGGGCAGCCTGTCACTGGGAGCAGGAGAGACCCAGCAGGGCAGCCTGGCAGCAGCAGGACCTGGTGGAAGCAGCCTGGCAGCGGGAGCTGGGCACGGGCATCGAGAAAGCCCAGGTGGAGTGTGACCTCCGAGGCTCCCTGCTGCCTCCCAGTGGAGGCAGGGCCTCCTCTCCTCGCAGAGTGTTTCTGCATACGCTGGGAAGGGGGCATGAGGCCAAACCGGAGCCCCTGCCCCTGGGTGCCACTAGCAGTGGTGTGCCCCGGGGGCAGGAACACAGGCCGGTGGCTGCTCTCAGGCACTCCAGCCCGCACCCAGGGCAGATGGAGAATCGGGGGCTCCCTGGCTGACTCTCACCACTGCTCAGCTCCAGCTTCTGGCCTGGCTTGGGCCTCGGGAAAGGACGATGACCAGGGGGCAGGGCCACAGTTCTGGCACCGGTGCCTCCCCACACCAACTTCTACGTAGGTTCCAGTGCTTGGAGGCCCCCAAATTGGCCTGGGCCCTTGGGCACAAGCCCCGCGCATTAATCTGCCACTGAACTGAAGGACAACAACATCTAGGCAGGAAGCTGAATCTCTCCTAGAGCTGGAATATGCTAGGAAACTGGTCAAAGGCGATAGGTAACTTGTACCAAAAAAGGGGATTTTACCTAATATGGAAGTGTAAAGCCTGAGGTTTCATCTTTATATTTATTTTCTGTGTAACTCATTTATATGTTTGCTTTTTCTTAATATTTCACCTTTGAATCTGTGTTTTTTTCCATTAAATAAACTTTTGGGTTATTTTTACTCCAAGCAGGTCTATGGTGTGTGAACCGTGTGGAGTGCATATGCTAAGGTGAACTGGTAATTGGGGTTTCATGCTTTCAGGGTGTGATGAACCACAGAGGAATGGTCTGAGTATCTGGTACATAAGAATACGGGAAGCATGGATTTGACAAGACTTGGGATTGGAGGGGCTGTTGGTGTTATCCTGTAAAGAGTACGTAGACTGGTGAAAGCCAGGGTGATACCTTGGCTTTTGGGCAGGACTACTGGTGTCAGGGAATTGAACCCTGGCTGCACAGACTAACTGCCCACAAGGTTACAGAACAGTAGGTGACAGAACCCTTTACTGATCTGGGTGATCTCCAAAACATCACAGGTGCATATCAAACTGCTTACGAGTCTATTCTTCCCTTGGTGCATACATACAATTTTCATGAACATTAATGGGAATTATGAGAATGCTGAGTGGAAAAGGATGTCAACATGTCTACTAATTGGCATTCAAGGCATTCAAAGTGCACCAGAGCTAGCAGGCCTATTTATTGTGCAAATGTAAGAAATTAAAGTGAAGAGTAGAAATTTTGAATATGTACACATTACATAAAAAATGTGCATGCAACACATTTTAGATGAGAAGCTTCTTTCGATCCATTACTATATTGGGCATGATTTTCATTTTTTAATTTACAGTCCATGTCTGTAAAGTAAGATTACATTTTCATGGTTCCAAGTTCTGGAAAAGGAAACGCTGCTAAATGGATCTAGAAGAGAGTGCATTGATCTAGAGAACTTGGAAACAGATATGTAGAAGTAAACATTATAAATTGCTATGCTATGATCTCAGAATGATGTCTCTTAAATGTTCTTCAGTAGTAAAATAACTGCTCATCTAAAAGATTCTTAGAGAAAAGGCTGCCATCAAAAAGAATAGATGAATTTTTAGTAGTGTCCAATCAATCTGAATCTAAGAGGTAGAGATAACCAACTTTCTAAACAATGTAATGCAGAAGGTTGGGATTTTTTGATCCAGGTGCTTCCTTCCAAACCCTAGTGCGTCTGATCCTTTTATCATTTACTAAATGGGAACATTTATTTTTAATTTTTACTGCTAGAATTCCCATTCCCCTTATCTATGATAGAATGGTTTAACTAGATTGATCACTTTAAGTAAGAGTAAAAAAGGTGAGGCAACTGCTCATTCCCGCAAATTGAATGGTGGTGCTGTAAGCTCACTTTTCTTTGAAGATGAGGTGCCAGAAGAATCTAAGAGTTAGAACTGTGTAGTTACCTTTTCAGACTTCACACTTGATCTTGGAGTGTGACCATAAAAACTCTCGTGTTCATAAATTTTAAGGACAGAGGAGACCACCGTTCTTCTGATTATTTAGTATTCGTTTTACCATAGCACCTCGAAGCCCCAGTCATAGACCAGCATCCCACTATGCTAGGTGCTATACAAACAGACAAAAATGATGATCCCTACCCCAGGGAGCTTATAATCTAAGTACAAGACTGATGGATACAGACAGACAAAGGAGTACCAGGAAACAAAGTCAATACAGGCCAGCATGATAGGCCAGTGATATCAGCTCACCAGCATTGTCATGTTTTTTTGTTTGCATCACAGCAAAGGAAAGTTTTAAGGAGGATTTTGGGAAGGAAGAATAGTTTGTAGATTTTTATGAGGAGCTCCTAAGCATGAGTGGCAGCATGGGAGAAAATACAAAGGTGCTTGTTTGAAAAAGTAACATATGGATACTGGAGGCTGGCATCATAGGCCAATCAGTCTATTGATCTCTCAATAGCAAATGAGAGATGATAGGTTGGCTGGGGATAGGCCATGAAGGGCTTGAAAGTGAAGACAAAATCTTATGTTTGGTAAGATCCATGAAGAGGAGCTAGTAGAAGGAAGTAAAGAGGTGGTAATGCAGTCAAAGTGACAGGCTAGAAAAATGAGGACAGAGTTCTGTGGAATCCCATAGAAAGGTGGAGGAAAGATGAGGAGGGTACTCAAAGGATGTGCTGAAGGAGCAATGAGAAAGGCAGAAGGAGAAGCAGGAGAGGAAAGAATCCAAGGGAGGAGCATGGTCAACGGTGTGAATGGTAGCTGATCGGTTAAAAAGAATAAGGCTGAAACAGTGGTTCTGAGCTTTGGCTAGCAGGAGGCTGTTAGAGACTTTTGTGAGAGCTGTTCAGTGCAGCATAAGTGGCAGAAGCTGGACTGAAGAGGATTTGGGATGGAATTGGAGGACTGGAATTTAAGACCGATTATAAACAGCACATTCAATGTGCTTAGAAATGAAAGTTTATGGAGAGATAAATGGGGTCAAGGATGAGGATTTTTCTAAGATGGAAGAGCTACAGCATGCTTGTATTGTGCAGTGAAAGAGCCAAAGCAGAATGAGAAGTTAAAAAGAGTAAGGGAGGGATGAGAGTGGGTGCAAGGCAGATCAATGACATGGGTGTCACTGGAGCAAGTGAGAGGTTAGAGGAAGAGATTAAACAAGAAACGTCTGCATCTGACACAGGGGAAAAGGAGGGAGCTGTGGGAAGGGAAGGATGAGCCAAGGAGAAAGGGAAGATCAGGTTATAGTCAGTCAGTTCTCTCTCGGAAGAAATCAGTGAGATCCTGTACAGAGAGAGAAGTGAAGGCAGGAGGAGGGAAGGTTTAAGGAGTGAGCCAACGGTGGTGAAAATCCAGCTGGGATTGAAGAGGTGGGATTCAATTAAGCTGGAGAAGTAGAGTTTTGTAGCCAGAAAGATGACAGAGCTGCAGAAAGAGAATGAACTTGTAGTGGAGGAAGTCAGCCTGGCCACAGGATTTCCACCAGATAAACTCTGCAGCATGATGGCAGAATAGGAGGAAGCAAATGTTATAGGTGATCCAGGGTGTTGTGGTTGACATGGTAGACCTTGCAGTAGGAGAGGGGGAAATAGTCTAAGATGGAGAACAGTGAATGAGGAGGGAAATAACCACCACCATATCAGTGGAAAAACGGGAAGAGGGCTGAGAGCAGGAGAGAAGTTTTCAGCACTGATGGATGGGAGTCACAGAAAGGCCAAAGTGATAGGGCATAAATAAGGGGCTAATAAGGTAATGCTGAAAAAGACCAGATGATAGTCAGAAGGGAAGCGGGGGTCTCATCAAGAGAGAGCAGTGCTTGGTGAAGAGCAAGTCAAATGACCAGCCATGTTGGTGAGTGGGTGAACTGAACCAGGGCTGCAGGGTGATCAAAGAGGAGAGATCACGGAAATGTGAAGCTAAGGGTTGGGATGGGTCATCAACATGGAAGTTGAAGTCACCACGAATACGTGTGTGAGAGAGAGAGCGCGCACTACGAGTAAAAATCAGAGAGCAAGCTGACAAGGAGGAGTTGAGTGGATGGTAAATTACAACAGCATGAAGGGGAGAGGACAGAATAGTCAGATGCAGAGCTGTTCAAAAGATAAGAGTGGGAAGGGGGAGAAGGGGTTGGAAGAGGCAGGAACAGGAGTGGACGAGCCCAACACCCCAACAATCATTCCAGAGATACCAAGAGAATGGGAGCAGGGAGGCAGGAAGAAGGAGGATGGCTGTGAGGTTAGGAATGGTGGCACAAAGGGGGCAGAGGTGGTGGTGAGGATGTGTGTGGGGGCAGAAGGTGGGGAGAGGGAGAAATGGCCAGGGCTGAGGCAAAGGAGGGTATGAATGTGGGATCTGGATTTGTGCTGGTGGGAGAAGGGGGAAGATTGGGATGGAGAAGGGAAGTAGACTTTCTTTGCGAACACAGTTCCCAAATTAGAACAGAGAAAAGAGGGAGAAAAAACAAGAGACTCAATAATGCTGGGCTGTGAAGAATTACTACATAAAGAGCATTTTCTTCCTCTGAGTGTTTTCTTCTTTTTCAGTTTATTCCTGCAAGCAAAGCCTAGAGAAAAGCTAAGGAAAAACGGGGAACACATTCTCCAGGCAGTCATAAATTCGTTGTCAGTAAATCAGAAGAGCACAGGTACCGTGACTGTTGCAGGGAGCAGAATATCAACTGACAGTTCTGAGCAATGAGAAAGCACAAACTTCTCTTTTTTATTTGCTGCACCATAGAAATTTGAAAGAAAAAAAGAAGAATCAGATTTTCTTTTAGTTCCAATTTACAGATTAACAGTTTAAAGTTGATGTTTTTTCCTTCAACCATTTAATATAATTTCTTGATCCCAAGCTACATCTTAAAAATAAATGGAAAGACCATTTTATACGATGTTTAGTTTACCTTTCACAGGCTTTTTACTGGTAACTGAATACCTTATAGAGGATGCCATTTTAGTTATCCTAATATTGTAGGAGACACGCATTTCTGAATATGCAGTTGTCAGAGCCAGATTAACTTCTGGGAGCAGCATGGAGCCACGGCATGCAGGCAACCTGCCTGAATGCCCCTTTTAATGGCCCGGAGATCGCTGCCTGTGATTTATTTTTGCGGGGCCCCCCTTAAGCCAGGGCCCTGGGCATCAGCCCCTAAAACCCCTGCCTAAATCCAGCCCTGGCAGTAGTTACTATTGAAGGATTGAATACAAAGGCTAAACTTTACATGTACATCCACAAACCACTTCTTAGAAACAGTTTAAAAGCTTGATCTTTATAGGTCCTAAAAGCCTACTGAGTGATATGCTTTCACTATACCCAAGATTCCATTGTTTAGCACAGATCCATTTTTCCCCAAGGCCATCACAGATGCAGCAGGATGTACAGTATAAAGAACAATACTATAATAGAGTTTGTTGAACATATACCTGGGCAAATTTTTCCAATGTGCGAGTTTAAACTGCACGTTGAAAAATACATGTGTGTGCAGAAATCATAGTTGTGTAAACAAGGGACACCATGTCCACATTTTTTAAAAAGCACAATTCCAAGCACAAATGCAGAATCTGCATGCATATATGTTGTGTGCATATTGTACAGCTGAACTTAGACATTTGTGTTTGAAATTTCAGTCCACGCTGCACTAGGGGATTTTTAGAGTCAAATTTTCATAGGCATGAGTAATCATTTAATGAGACTCACCCCTCACACAGGCCTTTGAAAATGTAGCTCTTAATAGGTTAAATTAACAGGTTAATAGTGTGTAATGCATGCATGTTCCCAAAAGTAGACTTTCACATTCAACTTGTTTCTAGTTCCTAGAAGTAGCTTCTTGGAAAATATCTGTACTAATGTAATTATAGGTCCAGTACCCCTGTTGCCTCCAAATTGCAAAGATATTCACACACAGTCACCAATTTGCACAAAAGATTAAAAAACTAGAACAGTTTTTCACATTACAAATAGATATTTGCATGAAAATTTAATTTTTAAAGAGCTTTGCTAGGTAACCCCATGTGGTTTAAATTAAGCATGCATTGATTTCTAAATTACACCTTTTATAAAGGGGTCAAGTATAAATCTTTAGACTGTTTTGAATTAAACTTTAGCACTGGTAATCTTTCTGTAGCATCTTTGTTCTGCTATGTCACCAAGACAGCAAATCAAATGTTTTCAAATATCATTTCAGAGAGATGTTCATTTATCATCTTCATTTTAAATGGGGAAATATAGATAACTGGGTCTGAAAAATAGAAATCTCATTATCTTTACTAGTATTGTCAAGAAAATGTAGTGGTTATTATTTAAATATGCTTCAAAGAACTATTACAACTTTTCAAATATGATTTTAAAAAGGCGTACCTGTCACAAGCTGGTTTCTGCTCAAATAGGGTCATTTTTAGGTTCATCATGATTGGACATGAAGTCCCTCAACTTGCTAAATACTGACAGCAGAACAGTGTTACTGCAAGTGTAATCAGAGCAGTGAATGAATTCAACTGAAAGTGGGGTCACTGAAAGTATATAGCTACCACAAGGTAATCTTTAAGCACTTAATGATCAAACTAGAAATGGATTGCATATATAATAAGATTAACCTAGATACATGTTCTTTTGGTTAGCATTTTTAATGTACTCCTGTTCTACTAAAACAAAAACTCATTTACCAATTCTTAACACCATAGTTTTGTCTAGATTTCATTTATAAGGTTGCTAAACATTAATCCATTAAATTGTCACATTCCAGAGAGGTATCTGACTCAGTTATTTACTGTTACTCCTTTTGTACTGGCAGAGAACTGTGCGCAACTGTAAATCCAATGTTCTAAACCATCACATATTGAGGCTCAAATTTAGAATGGGGAGAAAATGCATTAACACTAAATACATGTGCCTCATTTAAAAATTCCGCTGTTGTCATTCCACAGCTTCTGACATATTGTGTTTGGGTTTCTTTTCTATTTGTAGTGTAAGAATAATTGCAGTATCTCCAAGGGCACTATATGGTAGTTGGGGATGTATGTGAACTTTTGATGATGACCACCAGTGGACAGCAAGTTCCTTCCCATCCATTTACTTCAAGTCTTCTTATACCAGCCCAAGAAATTAGAAAAAGAGGAACAATCAGTGTTGTGCTGATAATAATACTTAGCACTTAGATAACACTTTTCATCCACAGATCTCTCAGCACTTTGGTGTCACTACCCCTACATTAGTGGCCATTTGATTGACATACCTCTACTGGTTCATCAAGCAGCAAAAGAAAATTCAACAGCACCATAATTAACAGTAAACTGTATTTAGAAAGAACACTTTAATTAGCCAGACAGATGGACTATGTGAGCTGGTTGGGAAGATTGCAGAACCCAAACCACATGACTCTTCTTTAAAGCTCCATTTGCAAGTCCAAACTGCGGAAATGACCAACAAACTGATGAATGTAGGGTATTAATAGAACTTAGGGCATGTCTACCCTGCAATTAAACACATTCAGCTGGCTCGTGCCAGCTGACTTGGGCTTCCGAAGCTCAGGCTAAGGGTCTAGTTAATTGCGGTGTAGACATTCTGAGTCAGTCTGCAGCCCAAACTCTGGGACTCTCTCACTGCACAGGGTCCTAGAGCCCAGGCTGCAGCCCAAGCTGCAATGTCTGCACCACAATTAACTAGCCCCTTAGCCCGAGCCCCTTGAGCCAGAGTCAGCTGGCATGGCCAGCTGTAGATTTTTTGATTGCAGTGTAGACAGACTGTTAGAGATTAGCATACCCATCTACCTGGCAAAATTTTTAAGATGACACTTTGTCACCAAAAAAAAATGCATATTTGGGTCAAATTCACCATTTTGTTTTTCCAGCCAAAAACTGTTTTATTTTGACTTTTTCAGAAGGAAACATTTAGATTCAAAACAACTGCTTGTTTATAAGTTTACTTCCATTTTATTTTTAGAAGTGGTAAAAATCCCTCAAAATTAAACTAAACAATTTGTTTCAAAACCAGACATGTTTCATTTGACCCAAAGCATTTTTTAAACTTTAGTTTCACTGAAAATTTCATTTCAGGTTGACCGAAAACTAGTTATTTTTAGTTCAACCACTGAACTAAAAAACAAACAAACAAAAAATCAGTTATTTACACAGATCTACAACCAAATGTGCAGCCACATCAAACTGCAAAAACAGAGTGCAGAGAGGTCCAGAGGGTTGACCTACTTTGTCCAATATGAAAGATCTGTTCTCTCTAGCCAAAGGTTGAAATAACTTTATCAAATGAGCTTTCATTCCAACAGGCACTCTTATGCAGTTCATTGATCCATTGAAAAATAGCATTTTTGGAGACTCATATTCCTTCCTTTTGAACCTCAAAACAAACAAACAAAAGGCACAAGACTTTGTGCTTAGTAAAGTTAATTTAATTTGAAATAGATCCTAATAACCCTCAATCATTAATTACATATTTTGAACCCATGATTAGAAGAGATTGGATGACCACCAAGTAACAAATCATGTTAGAGCTGAGTTGAGCCATAGGCTATAAAGATAATACTATTTGGCTCAAGTAATTTTCAAGTGAATTGATGAACACTTATCTGGGACTTCCAAAGAATTTTAATGTGCATCATTAACATTCTCTTACACTTGAGTAGCTTACTCATTAAACCCAAGCTGATTTGAGCTCTAGCTCATTTGGATTTAGCTACTATAGGTAATGCAAAAAAAGTCATCATTTAGACTTGATCAAGAAATATTTACGTAGGCAAAACTCCCATGCTTTGGCTTTAAATGGGAATTTTGTCTGAATAAGGACTGCAAGATACGGCTTCAACAATACTAAGAAACGTAACTCAGACATGCGAGGAGGAAGTGTGTCTCAGCTATGCATGCATAACTTCAAAATCTGCCCTTCAAATACAATGTAAAGTATTAACTTTGTATAAAATAATTATGAGTTTTGGTGGTCAAATCAACGAGCTAAAGAGACATAAGGCATGTTGAATCACATATTAACTTCTTATTTAAAACATTTAGGGCCCGCTTTTTAGAGGGGGTGAGTACTCATGCTTCCAACTGAAGCCCCTGGGAGCTGCAGGTGCTCAGCATCTCCGAAAATCAGCCCTTAATGATTTCAGATTTTCCACAATGATTTTAATTTGTACTGGATCTTTACATCTATAGTGACAACAACAAAAAAAACCAAAAAAAGCAAAGAAGAGATCCTGAAAATTGCAGAAAATTCATGTGTCTGATAATGCACATTGCTTCCAAGGGCAGGTAGCAATCTAAATTATTAACATGTTCACTTGTCTTCTTTAAAATGTTATTTACTGATAATTAATATTCCTTATTGCTAATAGGGCTATGATGTAATGTTTTGTCACACAACAAAAAGAGAACTCCTGTATGTTGAGTCTTCAGGTAATATATGGATCAAAAAGTTTCAGATTTCTCTAACATTTCTTTCTGTACGACGTCCCAAAATGAATTGCAGCTGCTTTGTATAAATTCCTCTTCCCAACCACTATGATGACAATATCCTGTATTCTTCTAAATATTCTGATTTAAATCTATAAAATAATTTTGGCAGCTAAATTACGCAACTCAGTGCTTTCCTGTTTTAATTTTTACATATGCAAGTACACAATATTCATAATTACTTAGACAATGTTTTCATACATCTAAATGTCTTTGTATAATGACTGTTGCCCAAAGAATTTCCCACTGATAACCAACAAATGTGTTTACATTGCATGTCTATTCATTCTCCACATGTACATTTCTAGCAGAGTAAGACGAAATCACTCCCACGCAGACAAAGTTTATAAAGACTGCATGGGGTCAAACTTACCAATAAAGCCAAATCCCAGACAGGGGAAAATACAACAACAACAGAACATCAGTCCCCAGCCTTAGCTTTCCCCCTCAGCCTGGCTGTCCTCAGGATTTCTTTCAGGATCTCACTCTTCTACCCCTAGCTCTCTCTGATCAGAGTAACATCCACATCCCATATCACCAATGGAATTAAGTCAGACCTGCGACAATGAGTCAGCAGAGTTTATTTAGCAGCAATATGCAAATTTCTAACTCCTGCTAACAGAGTGAGTCAAAAGAAGTCTCGCATTCCTATGTGGCATTGCAGATCCTGCCAGGCTGTTATAACCAGTGTTGTAATGAAACTGCAGATCCCAGTGGCTGACTTGCTGAATATTGGTTTGCAAGTGCACTTCCATAAGGCATGCTATTTTGGGGGGGGAAGGGGAGGGTTAATAATTCAGTCCAATACCTACATTTTGGACCACAAAGACACTTTAGGATTTCTGACATTTTATTTCTCTCGAATATTGTCTGTTATTTACTGTTGGTTAGAAGTATACATTGCTAAATGGTATATAGACAATGTGATTTTTCAAAAATAATCAGATCTCTCCTCCTGTCTGAGAAAAAAAAATTGTTCACAAATACTGCAATGAATTAGAAACTGAATTTCATTGCGCCATGTTTTCAATTGCTTTTTTGCAAGTACTCATGAACATGAAGCTTTGTTCATGGAAAATGAGTTTCGGGCTCATGGTTAAATCCACGTCATGACTAAATGAAATTCATTTTGGATGGAGTAGCATAGAAAACAAATGTTTATCAGATTAGCAGAGATGGATGATAGGTAGCCATGCAGAGAGGTAGAAAATGAAGGGGAGGCAGAGTGGGGCGGAAAAATAAGAAAGTTACAGCTGGAAGCATCCACTCATCACCTGTCTGGACCCAGTTTGCACGGGATAAGCCCCCTGCAGCTTCTGTGAAAGGCAGGCAAACTGAGATGCAGGTGGGGACAAGATGGGCACTTTGACACAACAGAGAGGAGTTGAAGACCTTGACAGGTGGAGAAGTATCTCCTCAATGCATCTTCACCAATGTACCTGGAACCCACTGCCCAAGAGAGCAGAATCCACCCCAGAAGAAGCAACAAAAGGTAGAGCAGCCAGTAGGACTCCACCTGCAAGATGCTATATCTGCACAAGACCAGCTGGTTCTCCTTCCCTGAAGAACTTCCTCTGGTGTCTGCTCCTCCACCCACAGCCAGGCTGTAGAGGAGAGAGCTGGGTCCTGGAGAAAGGGAAGAGGGAATTTGCTATGAGAGACATTTTCACTTCTGTGAGAGGTGAAAGCTATCTTCTCCCAGACTGTGCCCCCCTCCTCAGTCAATATACCACCATGGGTTCAGTGTTGCCAAAACTCCAATCATTAACACAATTAAAAGACAGATAAATTCAGGACCACCTCTCTCACAAAATGGACTTTGCAACATTCCTGTGCAGAGTCCCTAGCATAGAGCCAATTTAATAAACCAGCCAAGGATCCAGCTGCACCATTGCATGTACACACCACACACAAATACTAAAAACTAATTTTACATGTTTCCTTACTCACAATGTTATGTAATGTAAAGATATAATAGTTTAATTTTTATAGCAGTGATTCTGGCCAGGCCAGACTCAAGCTGTTACAAAGGAAAAAGCTTAAGATGTCCTAAAAACAGGAAGTCAACATGAGCAAAGGGACAGGGCATCAGACTGGGACTTAGGAAAGTTGGGTTCTATTCCCAGCCTCTTCTTCTAAACTGCTGCATGACCTCATGCAAATCACTTTCCCTCTTCTCTGACTGTTTTTCTCCTCTAACCCCGTATCTATTATGTCTGCTTAGGCTGCAAGATCTTCAAGGCAAAGATTGAATCTTACTGTGCATCTGTACAGTTTCTAGCAAAATAGGACCCCAATCTGTGTGGGAACTAGAATTGCCAACCCTCCAGGATTGTCCTTGGACTCTCCAGGAATAAAAGGTTAACCCTTAATTAAATATTATGTCATGTGATGAAACCTCCAGGAATATGTCCAACCAGAACTGGCAAGCCTAGGGGAACCCTCATACCAACTGTTTGGCCATCTGCCTGAGTAAAACAAAGGTTGGTGACATGATTGCACTCTCCCCATACCAATTATAGTTATACTCTTCCAATAGGGTGACCAGATGTCCTGATTTTATAGGGACAGTCCCGATTTTTGAGTCTTTTTCTTATATAGGATCCTATTACCCCCCACCCCCTGTCCCGATTTTTCACACTTGCTGTCTGGTCACCCTATCTTCCAACCAGGAAAGAAAGATAATCCCATGTGAGTAATCACAACACATTTAATAATGAATATGCATACAATGAGAATAGCTTGCAGGCAAATCCATAGGCTGAATTTTTTCAGATGTGATAGGAGGCAAAAAAAATTCTAAAAAGCAAATCTGTAAAAAATCAGTGTTTGAAAACAGATAAAAGGGGCAGAATTCATTCATTAGTTCACTCAATTCTACTGACAGTGCCATTAACAGTATCTTTTCCAAATATGCAATAAGGAGATGAGGTTTTCCTAATGGCATTTTAACTTGGAAATGAAGCAGTATCAGACTACCACAATTTTAAAAGTTAGGCATAAGCACGGGTAACTAATTTGCATGCATAGGTTAGGCGTGTGTGTGTGTGTGTGTGTGTGTGTGTGTGTGTGTGTGTGTGTGTGTGTGTGTGTGTGTGTGTGTGTGTGTGTGAAAGAGAGAGATTGTGTCCACCCAATTATGATAATCTGCCTGTAAAGTTTTGCAAAAAACTCCGCTTTAATACTCTCCCAACTACGATTTTTATTGGAAGCTATAATTTAGCTTTCTCTTAGGAAACAAAAAAAAGACTATGTCTAGCTGGATTTTAAAGCTCAGAATTAGTGTTCATCATAAAAAAATAACTATTGCAACATGCTGATGTTGAGGACAAATCCTTTCAAAAGATTTCATTTCAAATACAAGCATTGTTTGAAGTACGTTACCTTACACTACAAAGATGATTATATTTTTTTCAAATGTTTTCATTTTTTTCAAAATACCAAAATTGATTAGACTGTTTTAGAAACGGTTTGTTAAATTACACTTACATCAAAGGTGTCTTTGAGTTTTACAAGTACATGAAACCATTCAAACCAATGAGCCTCTATATTTTATTCAGAACTTAAATATGGGCAAATTGTCTGTTTTCCTGAAAAGTGTTTTTGAAAAACTTTAGTTAGGATGGGGAGTAAAATTGTATGGCCAACTTAAAAACTCCTGAATCTTGTAATTCTAATAAAAATGCTGATAGAAGCTACTGTAAAATATGCATTCAATGGCATGTATGTTTAAATGGCTCAGTGCAGAAACACCAATATATATAGTCTGACTCTCTAGGATTACGTCTAACAGCTGAGCTGATATGACAAGTCATCGGGTGTCAGTCAAACAAGGTAAAAGATAAGTGGTTTCACTGATCAGGACATGTGTCTTGCCAGGGGGAAGAACAACAGATGCCACTTCCTGTAAAGTCTTGTGTATTTCCTTTCTTTAGGGAATTAAAGATCCAGGCTACTGAACTGCTTTGGCTGGCAGTTGACCTTTTTAATTTCTCCAGTACACTTTGTTCATAAAACATTTGCTGGTTCAAGAAGGAAAATATCTGAACAAAGAGGTCCAAATGTTTTATATACTAAATCCAAATTCTCAAACCAAGGGGTTAGCCATGTTAAAAAACCCTAATCTAAACGTATTACTCACATATGCTAATGCCAACAGCTGAAGTTCCAAAGCTAGAACAAAGATGCAGGGCCAAATTCTGTTCTTGGTTACACCAGTGTAGCTTCATTGAAGTAAATGGAGTTAATCCAAAATTCTCTCTCTAAAACTGAGGCAGAACTTAACTCAACATATAATGCATCTGTGTGCATTTCATTTCCAGCTGTATTAGGGCTATTCCTTTCCATATCAGTGGATATTTAAAGAGACAAAACTCCCTTTCTAAAGCAGATCAAAAGAAAAAAAATCCAGAACATAAATAAAGAACCCAATACCCCTTTTTCATATAAAGCAATAAATTAGTAGTGTTTCTCTGCACAGGGATTGTCAGACTAGTTGAAGAAGCATAGAGGAGAGGATCAGTGTTGGTGGGGAAAGCTGAAGGACCCCAGATAAGCATTCACACAACCTCATACTCAGGCAAACATGCAGCCACATGTATATTTAAAGTGGCAGATGGTACCTTGAAATCCACCCACCTTCTTAACTTTCTCGCAGTTTGCACCTATTGTAGCTGTCTCCAAGACCAGCTCATGCATACAGGACAGCAGCTCAGACAGTTCCATACCAGTCAAGCTTCTGTGCTCCATGGCATTCAGTTCAGCCTGGGATGACACCAAAAGACACCCACATCCCTGGCAGCATTTAGCCTTTTGATAAGTGGAGAAATGGGGGAAGGATCAGAGTTATCAGAGGGGAGAGAGAGAGTAGGGCCAGAGGACAGTCTGCATAAAATACATTTTAAAAAACCAGAATGAATGAAATAAACATGGAAAAGAGAAGTGACCAAAAAAAAAAAAAGAGAGAGGAGAGAAGAGAAGAGAAAAAAAGGACAGAAATAAAGCAACAGGATATGCCAATCCATCCTAAAGGAGGATGACAGTCCAACAACAAAAAATTGGTAACTACTTATTTAGACAAACAAACCAGGCCAAATTCATTCTTTGGGTAAGATGATGCAGCTTAATTGAGCTGAGCTGTGTATTACACCCGCTCTTCAGCAGGTATGAATTTGGTGTTTCATCCTCAAATTATACCATCTGTTCACTGAGCTAAGGAGTTTTACCCCACAGGGGAGCTATTAAAAAGAGTACTATTACCAAGAGTTCTGAGAACAGATCTTCAAAATTTCTGTGCAGATCTCAACGTACTGAAGGTTGTGTGTGTATTGGCAATAGCCATCTGGGACCACTAGTCCTAACTACTCAGAAATGTCACACAGACACCACTGATTAAAAAACTAACTAGTCACAACAAATTCTCTCTTTCCTCCAAACTTCAGAATCACTTTCTCCCTCATCTTCTTAATAATCATTAAAAAGCCTAGTACACTGCCAGGACAGGCAATATTATGGATAAGCAGCATAACACACTCCTCTTTTCACTGTAAGTAATCAAACACTTAGATTTACATCGATTGTAAGCTTTCAGGGGCAGGGACTGTCTTTTTTGTTCTGTGTTTGCACAGCACCTAGCACAATGAGGTCCAGAACTGGGGCTCCTAGAGACATTACTGCAATACAAATAAAAATCCCAAACTCATGATGTCTAAACATTTGGTTTATATAGCAGAAATCTGACATACCATAAATAGATAAAGTGCATGCCAAAATACCACACAATCACTACATGATTTTACAAGGTAAAACTGACACAGCTGAAGCACCCATCCTACCTGTTCTGTTTCTCTTCCTCCCTGCTTCTCTCTGCCTCACTCTTGTATATGCCGCTTGGTCCTTCCCTCCCTGAACACACTGCCCAGCTGCTGCGTTTCATTTGCTTCTCTCCTGATCCTCTCCACTCATGACTGGCAGCTCCAGCTCCACAGATGCATTCAGCCCGAGCACCCTGTTTCCTCCTCAGATGTAGCAGGAGGCCCTTGCTCCCCTTCCTTATTTTCAGACACTTACCAGACTCTTGACAAGAAGAGCTAGCAGCATGTGACCAGCCAGACTTCCACTCACCATCTGTGGTCACTGGACCAGTTTGGGAGCCAATGGGATATGAAGAGCCTTTGAACTTCTAAAGGAAGTTAAGGTAATAAGGCATTCTAAGGGAATGTTAGTATCCAGTAGTTCTTTTTAGTGGCTGCTATTTTTTCTGTATTACAGTACTAATGTAAATTACTCAAGGGTAAGAGGAATTGATTGCAGCCAGTTGACACTAAGGAAAGCAGGATGGCAAAACTGATAAGCAAATTGGGAAGCAGAATAGTGGATTTGCTGATTATGTAAATGTGGCAGTCTGAAGTTGAAGGTGTGGGTCTGTATTTCACAGATAAAGATGAATAAAATGGGAAGAGAGAGTTTATGGCCTAAGCAATTAAATTTAACTTTCTAACCAATAAACTGAAAATGGGACCTAAACCCACTATATGAGATTTGGGGATTAAACTTTTCTGGGGCTTTGATAAAGCTGTGAGGCCCAGTTAGCTAAAGAGGGACCCGAGTGTGATGAAAATGTCAGATTATTTCATTCTGATGCCTCTGATCTTTAGTTCTGACCTGAATTCTTTTAAATTAAAGCTTTACTTGCAACAATTTTGATGTTTGCAGCTGAGAAGAATGTAAGTAATGGTAAAGCTCTGGAATGGCCCTGCTGAGTGGCCCAATTTTTCTCTACAGATTGGACTATTCTGCATCCACAATCTGTTCCAGGGATTCCACAAATGGGAATGTCTTTCTCCTCCATTTCACCTTAACATCTTGGATTAGGAGGAGCTGGAACGGCATGAAGGAGTATGCTAGATATAGTGACTGCCAAATACAGTGAAATCAAGTTCACCAATTCATTTATGTTGTCCTGGAGAGAGAGGCAACCCAAGTTGTCAGAAGCAGATTGGTCTGATGTGGAGCAAGGGATATTGCCTCCTCTGCCAAAGATGTAAGGGAATGCTTGAAATATCATTCCAAGCTAAGAAAGAAGCTAGCTGAGATTTTCAGTTCCTAGAAGATCTTCCCCTAGGTTCCATGCAAGACGTGGTCAGACAGCAAGGCAGGCTGTAGCAGGAGGAATTCTTTAAGGAGACACTAAAGACACAGGATCAACAATAGGCATGGACTCTGGCCTCGCTCACAACTAGATTTGGGGAGGGAGAATTCTTTGGGAACTAGGGACCCATAGGCATTACCAGCGGGAAACACAGAGGCTTCCTCATCCAAAATAGGAAATAGGATAACTGACAGATCTTGCCGAGTTCCTGCACACAAGCTGGGAGGCTACATGAGAACAAGAAAATGTCATATACTGTACATCATTCCACATGCAGCTACAATACCAAATGAGAGTTTATCTCAACTCTTAGTGGGAAAGAGAGTGCCATATCATATAAACACCTCTCTTAAAAGGCCAGTTCCCAATTTTTGGAAGATGTGGCTTCCATGAAAGTTTTAAGTGCAACTCCAGTGTCAGGAAAAAGCTATCTAAATGACAGGAGTTACGCAACAGGGAGATGAAAAGACAGGATTTAAGAAGTTTCCTAGAGTAACTACCAAAGCACAATTAGCTCTTTTTTCAGAAAACTCTTTGAATGTAGTATAGAATATGTACCAGTGCACCTGGCCAACATGTCTTACAGCCTGGCTAAACTTGGTAAAATGTAGATGTAGAATCCAGATTAACCAAACCAGACAATCCCTGGAAGTAGAGCAAGCCAAAACTCAATTTCCCGTTCTAACATTTTGAAATTTGGTTATGTTACAATTTGGAATGCAGCCAAATTTTTTTCTAACTTTCATTCTAATCAGAAATTCCATAAGGATTATTTATTTATTTTAAACACCGACAGGCAGTGCTTCCAAAACAAAATAGCCTCCCTCGGTCTCCAGCAGCTCCTGACAGAAATTAATTCTTGTAAACTTCACTTTTAACCAGCACTGAATTAAGCAGGGAAAGTGACAAGAATTCTATCAGTCAAGAGCTGCCAGGGCTTGCAGGATCTGTGGCTCCACCATGCAGATTGCTCCAGGACAGGAGCTATCCAACTCCTGGGCTACCTGACTCCTGGGACAAGTCACTCATCAGATGTCAGGAAACCTGAGCAGCCAGCAGGCCCTCGAGTGTGAAAAACCTGGGATCCCCAGCCCTGGAGCAGTCCATGTAGTGGGACCCTGGGGTTGTGTTCCCTAGAAGCCCGTCACACGACTTCTAGGCTCTTGGCTCCATGGCAGGAAGCCCTGACAGCCCATGGGATTCCCGGGATCCTTGCAGTGGAATCAGAGACTGAGCCACAGTTAGAACTATAGGGGAAGCAACCAAGCTAACTGATTTGGGGAAGGACTGGCAGCCCAGAGCCAGCATAACATAGCAATGCCCTAGAGAAGGAACGGGGAACAATATTTCCTTTTTGCGTTATGATTTTTTTTGCTTTAGTTTGGCTGAAGTGTTGCTTGGACCTACCCTGAGGCCCACCTTGTAAGATATTGAAAAATAAAAACCAAGTGAGGAATAAAAACACTCTGGAGTGGGACTGATTTACTCCATCTGCCCCCCTTTGCCAGAGGGGGAAGTGCTGAGCCCAGCGAGGCGAAAGAGTTGCCTTGCCACAGACCCCATCTTCCTATTTGTTTTGGAAATGGCTATGTACAGTTACAGCTCTATGAAAATAATCAGCATCATTGTCACAGCAGGTATTTTCATATACAAGAGGAAACAAACTCAGAACATAAGTATTTGCAGTAGATAAGACACAAACATAAAAAGAGTCACAAGTGACAATTACTGCCAAAGCTCACATTTAAATATACCATAGCTGCAGTGATCAGATTTAATTCTGTCAAACTAAAATGACTAACATTTACAGTGATGATAGTTCCCTAGTTAATTATCAGATAAGCATTTGCTTCAAAATAATTTTATGCTTGTATGTGAATATCTTATTTGATTATAATCATCACAGACTTCTGAAGTTAATTAGGGCTAATTATTTCTTAATGTGATTAAAATACTAGGAGAACAATATAAACTATTTTTATGGGTAGTAGTGATTGGAACAACAATTATTCCAAAATAGAAGATAAAAAAATCACTGATATTTTACAGTAGATTTTCACAAGTAATCTGGCTACAACAGAATTAGTGAAATGTTAAGTCTCAGTTACATGGCATGCTGTTATTTAGACCACTTTTAGTCTCTCTCAAGTGTACCTCTTTGGGGGACTGATTTTGCTGCCTTCTCCTTACTGGATCACTGGACTGCAGTCCTTCCATTTCCAAACTGCTTTAACACAACCACTCAACTGGGTTTAGCCCCTGTACGCCCTTTTACGCCATGAGTCTGACTGTTAAAGTGAATGAAAAATAGCTTCTTCAGAGCAAAGCTTTATTTCTAGAGCTAAGGGAATAACTGCTTTGTGAGTTCAGGGACTGAAGCAAAAAAAAAATCCCCAGAAATGTAGTTTGGACTAAAACTTATTTTTCTTTGCTTGCCAAAATAAAGAGAAAAAAATAATTTGCAGGCTAATGAAATGTTTCTAATCAAACAAATGAAGTATTTCTAGTTCTTGGTTTCTCTTTGGTTTGTTCGGGAATGTTTTGCACTTCTTTTTAATGAGCTACATTTCAAAACAGTGTGTTATTTTGAGAAGTTGAACCATTTTGTTTCAAAGTGATCAAAACAATTTTTCCCCCCTAATGAAACTATTTGCCAAATTCAACCGGAATTTGCAAATAATTTTGGTGCACTGAAAAAAAAGTTTTTGCCTAATTTTCTCTTCTCTGAAAAAATTCACTCTGCTTTAATTATTTATTCCTTAATCCAAAGGTACACACCATGCAGACCAAAGGGTAATACCAAAAAAACCTCTATATGCATGGGTCTTACCTACACTTTAATCTTTCCTTGTAACCTTTTTGAACTTTCCTCTCACCTCCATCTCTAGGCTGAGTGAAGCAGAGTGCTCTCCTGCAGCTTCTGCCTCACTCTATGTGTCTGTCAGCATATTGACAGCCAGCCCACTGACCACCTCTACTTCCTGCCTGAAGAGCATCTTTAAGGTTATAAAAATGTAAACCTTTGATCCTAGGTTCAACCTAGGAAGAGTAAACTTTGCCAGCCTAGTAGGCACCAGGCTGGAGGATATTTCCTACTTAACTTCCCCATTGTTTCCCCAAGGATCCTTGGTATTCCCTATGATAACATCTTATCTTTGCCATTGTTTTATTTCTTGTTCCTTACAGCCTCCTTTGATTTATCTCTATGCAGCCAAGCAGGTTATCTTGTGATCATTAGCCTAAGTGGCACGGCATATATTTATAAAAACTGCTCCACATAACTCCCTCATTCTCCACAGTAAGTATTTATACAGGACCACATGATTCCTTTTGCAGTGGCATCATTGAATTTGTGAGACAGGTTATTCCTCAAGAGTATTCATATGGAGTCATCCAAGGCTAAGTAAGCTATCCAGCTACAGAGGGTTGCTATCACACTACCGGGGGGAAAGGATATGGCTCTGTCACAGGGAGGACACTGGCAGCTGGTTACTTCTGGCAGCAGGCAGTGCTCCACCCCTACTCCCAACCCACCTACCATGGTGATGGAAAACCGATATGCTGCCCTGGCAACGAGCAATAAAGCATCACCCCAAAAGGTGGAGGAGAAGGCATGTACCCACAAGGCTTGGAGGATCGCAGCCACCATACCCAGGAGGAAACGTAGAGCAGTCATAGTTGGTGACTCTGTTCTGAGGGGGACAAAGGCACCCATCTGTTGTCCTGACATGGCATCCCAGGAGGTATGCTGCATCCCAGGGACCCATATCTGAGACATTATGGAGGGATTGTCTGGGATCATCCGGTCCTCTGACTACTACCCCATTCTACTCATCCATGTGGGACTAATGATACTGCGAGGTACAACCCTCAGAAGATCAGAAGTGACTACAGAGCTCTGGGACTAAGGGTGAAGGAGTTGGGAGTGCAGATGGTGCTCTCTTTGATCCTTCCGGTCAAGGGTAGGGGCCCAGGCAGAGATAGATGCATCCTGGAGATGAATGCCTGGCTTAGAAGATGGTGTTGCCAGGAGGGCTTCAGCTTCCTTAACCATGGCATGCTGTGCCAGGAGGAAGGACTGTTAAGCAGAGATGGGGTCACCTATCGAGTTGGCATCACAGACACCTGGTGGGATAATACGCATGACTGGAATATTGGTATAGAAGAGTACATCTTGCTCAGGAAGGACAGACAGGGAAAAAAGGGAGGAGGTGTTGCCTTATATATTAAAAATGTATACGCTTGGACTGAGGTTGAGATGGAAATAGGAGACAGACGTTGAAAGTTTCTGGGTAAGGATAAAAGGGTGAAAAACAAGGGTGATATCATGGTAGAGGTCTACTACAGCCCACCTAACAAGGAAGAAGAGGTAGATGTGGCTTTTTTTAAAAAACTAATAAAATCATCCAAAGTACAGGACTTAGTAGTGATGGGGGACTCAGACATCTGTTGGGAAAATAACACAGGAGGGCACAGATTATCCAGTAAGTTCTTGGAATATATTGGAGACAATTTTTTATTTCAGAAGGTGGATACAGCTACTAGGGGAGAGGCTGTTCTAGATTTGATTTTGACAAATAGGGAGGAACTGGTTGAGAATTTGAAAGCGAAAGGCAGTTTGGGTGCAAGTGATCATGAAATGATAGAGTTCATGATTCTAAGGAATGGTAGGAGGGAGAACAGCACAATAAAGATAGTGGGTTTCAAGAAGGCAGACTTTAACAAACTCAGAGAGTTGGTAGGTAAGATCCCATGGGAAGCAAGTCTAAGGGGAAAAACAATTGAAGACAGTTGGCAGCTTTTCAAAGAGACATTATAAAAGGCACAAGAGCAAACTATCCTGCTGCGTAGGAAAGATAGGAAGTATGGCAAGAGACCACCTGGGCTTAACCAGGAGATCTTCAATGATCTAAAAATCAAAAGAGAGTCCTACAAAAAGTGGAAACTAGGGCAAATTACAAAGGATGAATATCAACAAATAACACAAGTATGTAGGGACAAAATTAGAAAGGCCGAGGCACAAAATGAGATCAAACCAGCTAGAGATATAAAGGGTAACAAGAAAACATTCTACAAATACATTAGAAGCAAGAGGAAGACCAAGGACAGGGTAGGGCTGTCACTTAATGGGGGGAGGAGAATAACAGAAAATGTGGAAATGGCAGAGATGCTTAATGACTTCTTTAAAAGCAGCAAAGAGTCTTGTGGCACCTATAGACTAACAGACGTTTGGAAGCATGAGCTTTCGTGGGTGAATACCCACTTCGTCGGATGCATGTAGTGGAAATTTCCAGGGGCAGGTATATATCTGAGCAATCAAGAAGCAGGCTAGAGATAACAAGGTTAGTTCAATCAGGGAGGATGAGGTCCTCTTCTAGCAGCTGAGGTGTGAAAACCAAGAGAGGAGAAACTGGTTTTGTAGTTGGCAAGCCATTCACAGTCTTTGTTTAATCCTGAGCTGATGGTGTCAAATTTGCAGATGAACTGGAGCTCAGCAGTTTCTCTTTGAAGTCTGGTCCTGAAGTTTTTTTGCTGCAGGATGGCCACCTTAAGATCTGCTATTGTGTGGCCAGGGAGGTTGAAGTGTTCTCCTACAGGTTTTTGTATATTGCCATTCCTAATATCTGATTTATGTCCATTTATCCTTTTCCGTAGAGACTGTCCAGTTTGGCCGATGTACATAGCAGAGGGGCATTGCTGGCATATGATGGTGTATATTACATTGGTGGACATGCAGGTGAATGAGCCGTGATGGTGTGGCTGATCTGGTTAGGTCCTGTGATGGTGTCGCTGGTGTAGATATGTGGGCAGAGTTGGCATCGAGGTTTGTTGCATGGATTGGCTCCTGAGCTAGAGTTACTATGGTGCAGTGTGCAGTTACTGGTGAGAATATGCTTCAGGTTGGCAGGTTGTCTGTGGCGAGGACTGGCCTGCCACCCAAGGCCTGTGAAAGTGTGGGATCATTGTCCAGGATGGGTTGTAGATCCCTGATGACGCGTTGGAGGATGATGACTTCTTTGTTTCAGTTTCCACCAAGAAGGTTGGTGGTGATTGGACATCTAACATAGTGAATGCCAGTGAAAATGAGGTAGGATCTGAGAAGGCTAAAATGGGGGGGGGAGTTAAAATTACTTAAATTAGATGTCTTCAAGTCACCAGGGCCTAATGAAATGCATCCTAGAATACTCAAGGAGCTGACTGAGGAGATATCTTAGCCATTAGCAATTATCTTTGAAAAGTCATGGAAGATGGAAGAGTTTCCAGAAGAGTGGAAAAGGGCAAATATAGTGCCAATCTATAAAAAGGGAAATAAGGACAACCCGGGGAATTACAGACCAGTCAGCTTAACTTCTGTAGCCGAAAAGATAATAGAGCAAATAATTAAGCAATCAATTCGCAAACATCGAGAAGGTAATAAGGTGATAAGTAACAGTCAGCATGGGAGAAAAATTGTTCTTCTTGTCCTATCCTCGGAGGTTAAGAAGCAATGGGCTGAAACTGAAGCAAGGGAGGTTTAGGTTGGAGATTAGGAAAAACTTCTTAACTGTCAGGGTGATTAAACACGGGAATAAATTTCCTAAGGAGGTTGTGGAATCTCCATCATCGGAGATTTTTAAGAGCAGGTTAGACAAACATCTGTCAAGAATGGTCTAGATAATACTTAGTCCTGCCATGAGGCAGGGGACTGGACTAGATGACCTCTTGAGGTCCCTTCCAGTCCTATGATTCGGTAACCCATCACACTACAAAGAATCAAAACAATTTCCCCAAGTTGCATTTGCAACAAATATCCACATTACTGCCTACACAGATTATTTTTTATTGACATTGATTTAGAACATGTCTGCAGACTGGAGCCCTGATTCTACTCTTCATTTAAAAAATAAGTTTTAAAATTCCATTAAATTGAAAGAAGTTGCTCCTGATTTTGTATGGGTGTAACAGAGCAGAGTCAGACGCAGTATCTTACATGCCAGACAAATCTCTAGATGAAAATTAAACAAAAACTGGGCCCAATGCCTAGTGAAACCAGCCATCCCTTCAAATAAAACAGAAGAAAACAGTTCATAAAGAAAGAACTAGCAATGTGTGGGGAAAAGAGACCAAAATTATCACAGATGAACTGATCTAAATTAAAAGGTCTCTATCTAGACAGACATTTATACCTAGTTCATCAGTAAAGTACCCAAGTGTATAAAAACCAAAGGCCAAGTGCAATTATATTTCAACAAAAGACGCCCCTGCACCAATCCCTGAAGGCAGCTAGACAGACTCTGGCAAGGAGGAGTTCTACAGTTGTGGTTCCAGAGTCAAGATGACTCTGCCCTTGAACATATTCAGATGGAACTTCTGGACAGCAAGCAACATCCATTGCCAAGGAGGGGTATAGGGGAGAGGAATCAATACAGGCAGCACTGCAGAAAGGGTAAAGAAAAGAATTAAGTCATGATTATTTTAAATTCTGAGAGTTTAAGCAGAGGATCATTCTAGCACAGTAACTAGCAAAAGTTTTATTGCTAGTAAAATGTTCTGCTCTGTATGCTTCAAACCACAGATGGTACATTTGCTTTTGTGTTGATATGCCACTATGGAGTCTTGCCTCCTGAGACTTGTAAGATTCTGCCTCTTATAATCCTGTGCCCTAGAGACATTTCAGCTGCTAATGTGGGCAATACATAGATTTCCTGTGCCAATTATTGAAATGGGAAGAAGATTAATTTCTTTTATTAACCATTGTATTTGTCTGACTAAGTGGCACTCAGCACTGGCCCTGGAACAAAGGTGATATGTCATCTTTTCAGCGCCCTGATCCTGGGACAAGTAGGAATTAAATCAGCCAATGATGCAATTTAGAGCATCTTCAAGACTATTTTAAATTGCACCTGGCTGCCCGCACAACCAAAAAGCCATTCTGGCAGCCTGAGATAGCTAGAGTGCAGTGGAGCTCTAGCCACACTCCCTTTTCCCCAGCTACCTCCCTGTGCTGGTTTCAAGCGGTGAAGGAGGCATAGAGCCAGCTATGGCACAAAGCCACCCAGGGTTCCATCCTAATATTAGCCATTTAAGATGGCTTCCTGGTCCCTTTGCACCACCGAAAGATTAGCCCCTCCATCTTAAAACCTCATTAGTTCCATTCCTGTTACCCTCCTGCCTTAACCTTCTCAGCACACACACTTATTTTGCAAAGTTTGTGAAAGAATCATAGGATTAGAAGGGACTGCATGGTTACCTAGATGCAGGATTTGTTGTGTCTAATCCATTCAAGGCAGATGACTATCCAGCCTCCTTTTGAAAACCTCCAGTGAAGGAGCTTTCACAACCTCCCGAGGCCGTCTGTTCCATTTTCCTGCTGTACTTACAAATAGGAAGATTTTCCTGAGATTTAATTTACATCTGCTATGCTGTAGTTTGAACCCATTGCCTCTTGTCCTGCCCTCTGTGGCAGAGAGTACAATTTCTCCGCCTTTTTGATGGCAGCTTTTCAAGTATTTGAAGTCCGCTATCATGTACCCCTTCAATCTCCTCTTTTCTAAAGTAAACGTATCCAGTTCCTTCAGCCTTTGCTCATATAGCTTGCATTCCATCCTTTTGATCATCTTTGTCACTCACCTCTGTGTCCTTTCCAGTTTCTCCACATCCTTTCTATACATTGGTGACCAAAATTGGACACAGTACTTCAGCTGAGGCCTAACTAGTGCCAGTTGTATTAGTTTCCCCACTGACAGGCCCTGAGTCTGTTCTCACTTATATTGGTGTAAGTCAGGCATTATTCCATTAAAGTCAATGGAGAAACATGAATGTAAAAGTGATGGAACATTATCAGAATTAAACCCAAAAAGATATTTTGACCAGATTCAGATTTGATACAGATCAGGTGTGGATTTGTCTCTGTATGCCTTATATTGGCAAACACAATGGCACAGATCTTTTTTTAAAAAAAAACATAAACAGACTGGTACCACCACCAAGAGTGGATTAGCCCCTATGGTGACTAACTCCTACTGAAGTCAGTGGCAGTTTTGTGAACATTTGGGGTATACTTCTTGAAGATAAAAAAACAACAGGGAAGGTAATTGGCATAGGAGTGTACAGCTGGCATGAAAATAAGTTTACAATTGTAGACATTTCTCTATCGGGCTCTGTATTCAATTTCACAAACGTAAGTTCAAAGAAGATGGCTCCCTTAAGCCTACATGTTGGCAAAAAATTTGATCCATATGCAATCGAAATCACCACTTCACATCCAGTGGCTAGACTGGTGTCTAAGTGAACTTATATTTTCAAATACATGAACAAATATTGGATCTAAATTTATTAAGTAATGAACAGAGGTAAAGGAATTTATGTCCAACTAGTGGTTTATAGTTATACAACGTTTCTTCCAGTCATGCCCTACAGACCTGCTTCAGGACTCTGAAGGTGGTAATATATAATTGCTGCTTTGGTAATCAAAAAGCATAGCACTCTAAGGCCAGGTTTATACTAGAAACTTTTGCTAGTATAGCAGCTTCAATTAGAGGTGAAATTTGTGTGACATTTCAATGCCAGCAAGAGCTCTAGTGCAGATGCAGTGCTTTTGCCAATATAGCTTATTTTGCTTGCTGAACCAGTACAAGCAAAACATTTCACACAAAAATAAAGTAATTTTAGGAGGATTGCTTATTTACAGAGACATTTTTCTGGGCCCAATTACTTCCTCCCGCAGACAGATAAACTTCGTGGGAAAGTTTTTCTCACAAGTTCCATTTCCCCTTGCAACAGTGCTTACATGGACACAAGGTGAGAGACTTGGTTCAACAGCTGCAAAGAAGTTAAAAATAAATAGGAAGTTTGAATACTCCTTGCCATACTATTTTATTATCCATCTCCTATGAACTACTACAGAGGCAGGGTGTAGTGGTGCTAGATTGGATTTCACTTCTACAGCCCCTGCACCAGCTAGAACCTTAGTATTGTGGCTGTATGTGGGAGGAATGCATTTCACCCATAGTCCTTTCCTTGCACTGATCTCAACTGCTCTTTGCCCCACAAAACAAAAAATTGTGCTAGAAATTCATTTTTAGACACGTTTAAAGACTCTCTCCTCTTACGTAATAGAAATAGAAATCACCAATAGAAATCAATGGGGTGGCATCAGATAACTAAGTGGGATTTGATCCAATGCATGAAGGCTCATACTGACTCATTCCATGTAATGTGGTTTTTAAAGCTGTACTAAACCTTCTTGTATACAGTACCATGTACACACCAGAGTTAAACTACAATACATAACTTCCTTGCCCTTCTCCAAGAGGCATGCTGTATTATGCATGATTTTTAAATATATTGGGGACCACAACTCCTAATGACTAGGGCCCTGCCAAATTCATGGTCCACTTTGGTCAATTTCAGTGTCATAGAATTTTTAAAATACCACAACCCCACTAAAATAATCTCGTGGCCCCCCTGCAACTCCCTTTGGGGTCAGGACCTCCAGTTTGAGAAACACTGGTCTCCCCCGATGAAATTTGTATAGTATAGGGTAAAAAGCACACAAGACCAGATTTCATGGGGGTAGACCAGATTTCACGGTCCATGGCACGTTTTTCATGGCTGCAAACTTGGTAGGGCCCTACCCATGACTAACTGGAGTGCCGAGTGCTCAGCACTACTGAAAATTACAGCCCTAGCAATCAAGATATTTTGCCATCTTTCATGGCCAATTCTCTTTGGAATAAACAAAAAAAACCACAATCCCATACCTTCTGACTTCGATGTTTATCATTTCCTTACCTCACAAAGAGTGAGCTTCCCTCTACTGTTCTCCGACAGATCAACTACACTATATAACCCCAATAATAGAGTTTGAAGTGAAGCCCCAAACCTGCAGAGGTTTACTGACTTTGGTGGGAGTTAGCACAAGCACAGGGCTATCCCCATATGGATCCAATTGCAGACTCTGGGCACCACGTTGCTGCTCTCTTATCAGTGTACCAGATTTCAGTAAAAATGAAACACTAATGAGCCAAAATCTGCCCAGGGACACAACTCCCATAGGAGTAATAGCATTTGGTCTACGTTCTACAACATACATCATGCCTCAAGTTTAAATTAAACAACAATATCTTAGAAATACCCCTCTTGCAATTATGACAGAAATAATCACATCAATCCACTGAATTTACAATTGCAATGAATCAAGAGAATAGAAACTATATTTAGTAGATTTTCTATGTTGCTAGATGCCTTCCCAATATTTCACAAAAGTAAGAGCTGAAGGCTAACACAACCTTTAAAATTAAAATTGCAAAACAGTAACAAAATTAACATTACAAGGCAGTAAATGCATGTATTCAGAAGGGGACAATATGCCTTTATGTTCATATTCTCCTGACGTCACTTGATTCCAATTTCACACAATGAGTTATGCCACAGTACAAAACAGGAACTTTTTTAAAAAATTGGCCTGTTCTCGTGCTAGAAACAATTTTCAATCTGCTGTGATTTTTGCCAGACAGGATATTTTATATGCTATACTTTTGTCATTTAAGGAGGTCTTGAAATGTGAAGCAGCATTATTATGTGACAAAGACTGTTCAGCAAAGCTTTTTATCTTGTTTGCTATTAAATGTCATTTTATTGCTATATCAATCAACTAAACAATTTTCAATGTCTGAAAAACAGTGGGCAAGGGAGACAGTGGAGAAAGTTTTAATTTGTTTACATCTTTGGGCTTGAAAGCTTATGTGACTGTTAAGGCAATTTTTGAAACTTTCATTATTGTAGTGATTATAAGCCAGAGTAAATATGAATAAAAGTATATTTAATATCCACATGAGATCCTGAACATTTTGAAAACCAAATTTAAACAGTGTAGGAAAGGGGCCCATAAACCATGAGTGCCAAAGGACCGTTGGCCATCTTAATTTAGACATGGCAATGAGGAGGTGGCCAGAAAAAGGTAAGAAGAGAGAAACAGCTAAATAGGAACAAAATGAATGGGGGGGGGGGGGTAAAATAAGAGAGGAAAGAGGAAAGAGGAAAGGGACGGGGGGAGAGGATGCAGTAGCTGTAGGTTTGATTTATTATATCAACCCCATGCTCTTGTTTTCCCTAAACCACTGACTGCCACAAACTGGGACTGGACAACAGGGGATGGATCATTCAGTAATTGCCTTGTTCTGTTCATTTCCTTTGAAGCACTTGGCAACAGCTACTGCCAGAAGACAGGATACTGGGCTAGATAGACCATTGATCTGACCCAGTACGCCTGTTCTTATACCATTAAATTACTGGCTTGAAAAGACTACTTTTCTTTCCCTGAAACTGCACTTGTGCAACTATGTATATTAATACCCAGTCATATTCATCTGGATTCCCCCTACACTTCTACTAAATTAACTGATGAAAATTGATAATTTTAAGTTACTCAGCCTCAGCATTTACCTTGCCCAAATCTCAAATTCTGATACTATAGTTATAAATCTTTAGCTGAATATCATTGTCCCACTCCGTCTCCTTTTGAAGTCAGTAGCAAAAGTTCCAACAGGAACATGATCAGGCCATATTTTGACATGGTTACTTTCTTTCCCAAAAGCCATGTTATCAGCAACAAGTAAAAGGAGCTATTCGCTAAACACCATTTAACAATACACACTCAATGAAACATTACAATTCAGAGAAATATTTTAAACATAGGAACTCAGGAGTTTTTAAATAAACTTAATTATGCAAAACACTGAATTCATGAATGTGCTAGCAAAACAGCAATTTGAAACAGATGGGTCATAATTTATAACAGTTTCCTACAGATGGGATTATAGTACAAACTATTTGCCACATTAGGTTTTGATCAAAACATTGCATAAAAGAAAAATTACATTTCTCCTAGTGTGTACTGCTCAGCATATAGAAAAAAGGTATGAAGTTATGCCACACTTTTTGCAGTGTATGTTGGAAAATTCCTGAATTTTAAGTCTCCAGGAGGTGGTCTCCTATATCCTTATAAACCTAAATTCCCATCAAATGTTCCTTTCCTTGAAGACTTTTTGCCAACGAAGGCTATCAATACTTTCCCCTAATTTTAGCAGAGATGGTTTAACCAATATTTTAACTAAGGGGTTCTAACACAACACATCCCTTCAGTAGCTAACAAACTCTGTGCATTAGAGTTTGTGCTTTTAAAACCTTCCATAGATTTTTCTAGCCTCTCATAGGTCATGGACCAGACTCTAAAGGAATTTACTCAGGTGAAGACAATGCAGTTACACTGATGTAAAACTGGTCTGCTTACTAACTAACAAAATCTGTTTACTGTACTAAACAGGATCATTTCATGTACCTTCCACCTGGTTTGTTTACACTATTGAGCTGTTTCATCTTATGGTAATATTGTAAACTTCATGGGTCAGAGACTATTTACATGCATGTATAACTCTTCCCACAATAGGGTCCTGCTTAGGGCCTTCAGGTGCTACTCCAATACAAACAATATCCATTTTAGATTCATTTAAAATAACTGTTTAAATACCAGTCCCACAATCATTTGTGCACAATGCTAGCTTTATGCACATACGCACTCCCATTGGTTTCAATAAAGCTAATGATGTTGGTAAGGTGAGGCACATGTGTAAGCCCAGGCCTACACTTTAGAAGTTTGCTAGTACAGCTATTCCAGCATATATAATTTGTACTAGCAAAAAAGTCCTTTTTCCAGTATATCTTATACCAGTCCTCCTGGCATAACAACGATGCCTACACTAGGGCTTTTGCCAGCACAGCTACATCAGTTGTGGGTGTGCTTTAGATCTTTATTGAACGGTAACCAGGACAGAACTTAGGTTTGTGGGCATACTGTAGTCCTTACTAAACATTTGTCAGACCCATTACAAAACTATTAGAGACTAGTGTAGGTGACTGTCAGCTCAAGAGAAACTTAAGTTCAGCCCAGCACAAACATTGCAGATTATAATGGCAGTGGTCTGTAGCAACGCTACATGGTACTTGGAGATAGCATCTTGCTGTAGCTATTTCTATCACTTTCATGAGATACGAATAGTTTTACGAAAGAGAGTAAAATACATAAAAAAATAGTAAATACAAATTTACACAAATAGTTTTAAAAGACAACATTTATTTGAAATACCTCCAGCAGTACAAAGCTTTTAGGACTTCACTGAAAAATCAGACTCTCTAGGCCAAATTTTGCTCTCAGTTAAACCTGTGCAAACCAACTGACTTCAGTATGGTTACACTAATGTGAGCAGAACTGAGCTCTCTTTGATTTTCTACATTGCAATATCAGAATGCATATAACAGTACAACAGTACAGTAGATTCAGTAAATAAACAAACAATTTAGATTGCAAAACCTTTACAGGCATCAATCCTTAAGAGCATTGTTTAAAGTTAGTCGATTGCCACTAAATTGTTATCTTATGGTTGCACTTAAATTAACAAGCATTTCAGTGAACTTAAATTGTGAAAAGCAAATGTTATAAAAAAGTATGTGTATTTGAAAATACATTAAAAAAAACACAAATTATGAAACAATCAGGTTTTGGCTATATTCTCTCCAGGTTTTAGCTCAAGCCTAACATACAGTTGTGGCCTTAGTTTATATTCTGTAACCACCATCGATTTTAGTTTAAAATGTGAGAGATGCAATAAAGTTATTAACTAATACATAAAATTCAATTTTTATATATGTTCTGACACATGGAAGTGTTAATACCTAGCACTTTAATTATGGAGAAAATGAAAATACAAGGTTACAGGAGGAGTAAATAGTGTTTGAATTAGGATTGCAACTCTGAGCACCCCATTGCACCAAGTATTGGGCACTGTAACTCACTTATGGCTTTGTTACTTTTTTCTAAATGAAGCCCTCTCAGACTCAGGCCACTAAAAGCTCTACACCATACCATCAAGTATTCTCACACTCTCTCTCTCTCACACACACACACACACACACACACACACACACACACACACACACACACACACTATACAGAGAACAATCTACTATATGGGCAATAGATTATAACGAAATATTACACATTTAAATATCATACACACGCATATTTATCTAGCATATCATATGCAGAAAGGATTTTCTATATTGCCATAATGGCAGATTTTTATTGGCTAATATTTAAATAGTCAGCATTTTCCGAGAGTTACTTCACCTTTTTATCTGTGACAGTGGAATTAAGGCATATTCTTTTTCTCAGCATTGTCAATGGGAAGCCCTTATTTCATATACCAATATTAACCATGTTTAGATCTTTCCAAATCATCAGAGTGAATTGATGCTAACAGAAGTGACTGACACCAACATCCATTTTTAAGTTATTTATTTTGGTCAGTAACCACAAAGGAGGTCAACACCAAAGAGTCTCTGCCAAACAGTTTAATATATAAGACGATAAATGAAGAGAGGGAGGAAAGTGGCACAAGGTAAGTGGTCAATGCAGAGATTATTACACATGGGGATAACAAAATGTTGGTTGATACAATGTAGGGATTTTTTCCACTTTTTCAAAACTACACACACACACACGAGAAGATATTCACAATTACCCCTCAGCCTTGCCATTTTCAGTCAGCTAGTTTCTTCAAGGTACTATGGTAGAAATGGGCCTTCAAAAGCCATTAGCATATGGATAGGGTAGTGGCCTTGCAGACCAGCTCAGGAAGAGTGTTTGCATGCCTTGGGGACAGTGTGGAAAAAAGCACAGAGATAGTAATGGGAGAAGTGATCAGTTTGTCAAGGCTGACCTGGCTGGTGAAGCAAAGGAGAGGACCACACAGAAAGACACAGGCAGATGAGCAGAGTGGAGCAAGAATTATGCAGAATCTTGACGGCAAGGACAAACTACTTGAAAGTGATTCAGTGGAGAAGGGGAAGCCAGTGAAAGAACTCAGAGTGGGGTGCTAGAAACATAAGAGAGATGGCAATCTGACAGCATTATGGCATCACAAAACTAGGGGATTCAGCCCCCAGAGTATATCTTTAGATGTCATCAGGACACTATATTGTCCCCTAGATCACCCCTTTCAGTTCAGGGGGCATGTCTGAAGTGGCAGTAGTTAAGTTTGTGCATCTTCAGCTGCTGAAACAAATGACTGGTACAATAGGAAGTGAGACGTACATTAGAGCAGTCCTAAAGCTGCTCTGAACTTATGCCCTGTGCTGCTGTAGGCCCTGGACAACTCAAAAATTATAGAAGAATACCGTGACTTCATCTTTTGCCACTGCCATGCCTCACTCTCCAAGATTCTAATGCTGAGGATCTAGCCCTACGTTGTTGTTTTTTTCCCTTGAAGATGACATATTGTTGGCATAGGAGAAAAATCAGCTTGTTAAATTGTGTTGAGAAAATAAGTATTTTGCACATCTCCACATTCATTTGGAAATAATTTGTTTATGCAGTGATAAAGCAGTAAAGATATTCATATTTAAGTGTAAAACAATGAGAGACAAATTTATCTTCACTGGCAATGAGAGTGTGTTCCACTTTTCTGCACAACCCATTAGCTAACTATACCTAAACCAAAGACTTTATAATGTTATGTTTCTCATTTCATGAATTTTTATAGCTAACGTGTTTTCAGCCAAGAATAATGTGGTGATTAGAAAAAGAGTTCAATAAGAATGTGACAATGTAATAAGTATAGAAGTTAATGAATTTCTCTGTGACTAAAAAACAATTATTGATCACCAAATTTTTGAAAGCTTTAGATCAATTGTTATGTCATTTACTACAAAAGTTTCTAAAATGAATTAATGACAAGTTACGGATAAAAGGCTTTGAAAGTAACAAGTTATTGATTTTTGCAAACTTTCTATGCAATTTAAGGGTTTGATAGCACCTAATTTAGACTAATACTTTTCTTTTTAAATGCATCAAGATGATTTGAAGATTCCCTTTCATAATAGTGTCTGGATTCCTCATAGTTCCCCCCCAAAAATAGTTAGGAGAACCTATATTTTGACTTACCTGACTTATATAACCTTGTTTATCTACCAAATTATTATCTGGGCTATTCTAAATGCAATTGAGGAAAAAGTGCCTCTTTTTTTAAATCAACCTGCCAAAAATATTCAGCATTTTAAGTATAAATGTAGACACCCTTCAAATACTAAAACAGTTGGTTTTGCTTCATTATTTTATTTTTTTCATCTTCCTTGAGTTACTTAAACTATTACTACATTTTGTGCAAAACAAACATGTCATTTCAAAAGTTAAAACATTCTAACCAATGGCTTTGCGGATTTGTAAATGCACATGGTTTGGCACTATTACTCTATTTACAGAAGAAGCTACAGAGCTGGATTTCATACTTGCATAGGGATTTGAAAAAAAGAATACTTCTGACTGAGGGCAGTGAGTATTTTGCAGCTAAATTAAATGAAATATAGAAACCATCTGTTTTACACACTGAAATGATTAATTTTTGGTAGACATTATAAAAACGGGTTATTTTTTGGCATAACATTTATTTGTACGCCACTATAACTGGCAATCCAGCATTCTTCGTAGCAGAGTTATAACTACATTTTCCAGTTATCCATCTGGGCCTTTTTCAATTCAGTGGTTTAATTAAAACTCAATGGTATTATCAATCTGTTGCATTTTTCATTTTGATGGTTATTACATTTACAGTACAGCAGGAGTACAAATTAAAGGAGGAGGATGAATCTGATCTTAAAATTTCATTTCTGGTTCTTTAGTAACATACATTGTTGTAATATTTTCTATCTCATTCATGTTTATAAAACAGTTTTCATGATCTGCTTCTTTATGATTACAATAAAAAGACAAAAAATACACTTTTGGAACAGCTTTTCACATCTCACAAGGCTTCTTTCATCATTTATTCCATCAATCTGGTCAATGGATGTGTGCCAGAATTTAAGTTATATTCAAGATCTAGGATACAGCTGTTGATGGTATTTGCCTTTTCCTTCTTAAGTCTTAGGTTGTCAGCAATAAAGTACACAGCTAAGAGACAGACCCATAGGAAGAAAATATTAATAGTCTCCTAGGAGATGATTATTATAAATTTCAATTACTGTTTAAAGTTACACAGTGGTAAGACCTATGACAATTAGAAGTAAAGCATGATTGTAGATATTTCATTAAGCAATACAGTTTAATCCAGGGGTAGGCAACCTATGGCACGTGTGCCGAAGGCAGCATGCGAGCTGATTTTCAGTGGCACTCACACTGGGTCCTGGCCACTGGTCCGGGAGCTCTGCATTTTAATTTAATTTTAAATGAAGTTTCTTAAACAAACATTTTTAAAACCTAATTTACTTTACATACAACAATAGTTTAGTTATATATTATAGACTTATAGAAAGAGACTTTCTAAAAACATTAAAATGTATTATTGGCACGTGAATAAATGAAGACTCAGCACAGCACTTCTGAAAGGTTGTCGACCCCTGGTCTAATCTATGCAGAGACACTGCCATGTTGGTGATTTAAGTTTGGGTCACAATCTTAATTCCTGACTCGCTGGTCTATAAAACAGGAAATAAGGTTTACTGTGCTATAGCATGCTCAGTCCTAATCCAGGAGAGTGGAGAAGAATGAAACAGAAGGCAAGTGGACTCAGTGCATAGTTACCTCTGTTATATGGCAGAGGTAAAAAACAAGCCAACAAACCAACCAACCTTTTGTAATCCTGGATAACAAGGGACAAGCAATTGTATTACCAATGCTCCTGATACTAGTTTTCCTTCCAAAATAGGACATTTTTACATATTGGGGCATACAACCTACAAGTGAATACAAAGTATTGCCGTATTTACCGAGTAATAGCAGAGGCAAGAAAATACAAAATTATTAATTTCAAATATAATACAATAAACGTAAACTAGATTCTTTCCCTTTTAATGATAAAATGATTTTAATCATTACAAATGTTCAGCTAAAAGGAGGGAAAACATCTTTTCATATTTGTGCTTTATGTCTTTAGAAAATGAGTACCCTGGAGTCTTTTATAATTATGAAGATACCACAGTATTAGTTCTTAAATGTTTAACAACACAGCATATTGTAAAATAGAGGTCTCCCAAAGAAGGGATCAAAGACAATAATGGTGATACAAAAATACTATTGCATGTTACAAAGTGAGGACACTAGCACCTGGGCTGCATGGAATATAATAACTCTTTTGGAAACTACAACTAGCTTGGCTGGGATGGGAGTTGGTTTTGGTTTGGGGAATAGACAAAGATAAAATGAAAGCAAAAGAGGAAACAGTGGGATAGGATACATTTTGCTTAAAAGTTAAGTAAAATAGAGTGAGCTTTGTGTAGTCAACAGGAAAACAAAAAAGCAAAAAAACTAGCATTTCATATGCACCCTCTGTCACACATTCAAACATTCTCCATTTTCTTATTACAATGAAAATCCATAACATATTCATGACTTGATGGTTTCTCAGAATCCATGGATGGGATTCTCATTCTGATAATGAAGTAGCTATATTATGTCACCATACCACACTGACATTTTATTTTCCTGCACCAGGGAGTCCAGTACATAAGGCTCAAAAATGAATTGCAAAGGGTAAACTAAGCTATTTTTTAAAACTCCATGAAATTCTAAACCGCATCACGAAAAGACAGAATCTTAGAAGTTAGAAATGGGAAAGACCTATTAGGTCATCTAGCTGTCCCCAGACAGCAAGAGTTGTTCCCTATAGCATGTTGTATTTCTAGTGCTTTGTCCATTATCAGTCTAGTTTCAAAGGTCTCAAGCACCCCTCAGGTTCTCAGTTTCCTTTAGGAAATTATTCCAGAGTCTAATAGATCTGGCTATTATACATCCTTTAACACAGCCTCTAGTAGTTTGGTTGGTTCTGAAGGTGGCAGGGCATTTGGGGCAGCACCATGTAAGGAAGGCAGATATTGTTTAATTATCCTTCCTTAAATGGTACTGCCTCAAATGAGCTGTTTCTCCTGCTTGGTTTGCAACCTCAGCTAAACACGAGGGCAAAAAAACTCCTTCTGGACACACAAAGGTATTCTAAAAGCTTCAAGCTTTCAGGAACAAGCACACTTCAAATATTCCCTATAAAAACAACAAAACAAGGTTATCTCCAGCAGATATTAACACAAGTGCAGAGAAGCTTTAGTTACTTTTATTTATTAAATGGTAAACAGATCTGTTGACAAAGTTATTTACTTTCAAAGGCAGTAAGAGAAAGAGGGTCAGATACTCAATGTTACTGAATAAATCAGAGTTGAGCCAGGATGTATTGCAGGTTTCAAATGAATTGAACAGATCAAACAGAGTTTGAGGGAAGGAATATTTTTATAGCACTTGTGCTGTCCTAAAGAGGAAGGCACATCCTGCCTACCTACCTTTCCCTCCTTCCCTCTCTGGCATTGTCTAGCTATTTGGCTGATGAAGATTCACAATGAAAGATCCGATGCTCCCATCAGTTTTCAAGGGTTTGCGGAAACTCCATTAGTCTTAACTAAAATAAATTTGTTAGTCTTTAAGGTGCCACAAGTACTCCTGTTCTTTTAACTGAAATCAAATCTCCTATTTACATCCTCAGTTTACACAAACAGAGCAGAACCCATAATCTAATTTAAATACATGAAAAAAGTCTCACAGAATGTCAGTAAACTATTTTTATTCTTATGTGCTTCAAGTCATTTTCTGGCCTGACATCCAATAAGGAACTACTAAGAAGTATTTTATCAGATTTAAAGTAGGTTTTCAAGGCATCAACATGCATTATGGAGTGGTATCTCTTAAAGTATGACCTGCATTGTTTTGTTTTTTTTTCCCCAGTCGGACAGATGCAAAGCCCATTAAAGTCAGGGGAAAACTTCCATTGACTCCAGGGGCTTTCAATCGGTTTGTGTTCCCTAAAAATGCAGGTAGTTACCCCTACTTAAAGAGTGGAAAACTATTCACCTGCTTGACCAATGAGAGCCCACCATCTAACCAACTCCAGTTTGTTGACCTGCAGTACAAAGAATGAGAGCAGGGAAAGGTGCCTGGGAATAAAATACTCAATGGGGACGCACAAGGTCAAAGAAGTCAAGTCAGCAATACCCCGAGGAACCACCTTCTTTGTAATCATTTAATATTTTTAACTTGTTGCCTGTCCAGTCCTTTTACTGTCAGTAAAGGGTTCCTTTGGCAAAATAATAATTAGAACAGTCCTGGATAAAATAATTTTTCTTCCTAGATAATAGCTGAGCAATGCACAAAACTGTATTCCAATAGCTAAATTCGCACTAGACTTGGCATGCCAGCAGTGTGAACACCATTCAGTCATGCTATATAAATCGCTACTATATAAACAATGTTTCTTAAGATTGTTCCATGCAAAGACTATGATAAACTTAAGACAGAAAGAGGGTATATCTATAGTATTGCAGTTAGCCAGCATTACTGTAAGACATTGGGGGGAAATTATGTAGTACTTTTTACAAAGGTTGTCCACAGAAGCAAAATCCTTCATTAGAAAGTATCATCTTATCCCACAAACAAAACAAATCACACATTTAAGCCTTGGTTTTGTTTCCCCAATTCATTCACATTAGAGAAAGTTTAGATTAAATAAAATAGAAAATAATAAAATGGAAATATAAAAGCGTAACTGGATCTTGCACAAGCTACACATGGAGGAGATGACCTGGATGGGAGGGAGATTTTCAGAGGCATGATGGATGCTGGCACAAGACCTGTTGACTCTGAATAGAAATTGGATGCCTAACTGGCCTTCGTACATCCTCTACCATCTCCAGCATTATTGACTTGCTAAGATTCAATAATTCTTAACATTTACAAAAATAGCATTAAGTACCTAACCAAAATAAAATACAACCTTCAAAGTATTAGAAATCTGGTCATGATTATTTGTATATAATCCTTAAAATCTAATATTATTCTGTAAAAATCTAAGGAAATTGAATGCACAAAAGCTTCATTCCAAATTTTGCTGGAATTTTTTTTTAATTATTATTCAAAGTCTGATCTTCAACATTTTATCAGAGTTCTTATTTACTAAAGCTAACTACCTTGTTAGGATATTGATTAGTTATTAGGTATGTCATGATTTAGTAATGAATTAAGGTTTTTTGAGGGTGTTTATCAGGAGAACTTCAGGTACTAGCATCCATACCAAAGAGAATGAAAGCAGAAACCCATCAATATTTGGACAGGCCCTCAGGCAAGAGTTAGAAGTAGCTTATTTTTCTGCAACGAACTGCTTTTGGTTTGAGTGACTTATTTTGCACTAAAAGAAACAATGATACAAGAAAGAACAGAAATTAAGTCTTGCATAAAAGAATATGGTCTCTCTCTCTTATCCTAACAGGCTGCTTCCGCTCTGCCTCATAAAATAGCTTACAGCTGCACTCCACAAAAATATAAAAAAGAGCAGTACAAACAAAATTATAGTTATGTAGCTAACTTCACAAACTTCAAAGTGCTATTCTTCACTCAAATCCACCAAAGTTATGTAGCTCGCATCAGACACTGATATCAGAAAAAAAAAAAGATAAAAATTTTCAAAAGCACCTAAGTGACTTTAGAAGCCTAAGTCCGTTGACTTTAACTGGATTACACAATTTCAACTACTTTAACCATGAAGCCATCCCTTCTCTTGCTGCAATCACCTGTGTTATTTTCGACATGCCTTCCAACTTTTGCAATAAGCAAGACCTGGGCCCTATGACCTTCGCTACACAACCCTGATTAATTCTAAGCATCATCCATTGTGGGCACTGATGAGGGTACCAGGCAGGGTATTGAGGGGAAATAGTATGTGACCACGTGATCATTAAAGACTGGATCGTAACGCCTGTATATGAGGGGGCCAAATTAAGGTTGCATGGGCAATCTTAATTCTGGCATTTCATAAATTTTGGTGATTAACTTTGCAACTCTAACATTCTTTTAACAGTTTCTTGGATGTAGTTTCCTTAGTTTTTGAAAAAGCAAACAAATCAAATTCCATCATTCAGGAACCATGACGACTCTCAACAGAGTGATCAACAGACTTGGAATCTTTAGTCCTACAGCGCAGGCTCCTGACTGCCATTTAAGCTAACAGGAATAACTGATAGCAACAGTGGGTTGTCATCTTCTTTGTGGACCATCCACTAGGAGATAAAGATGACACTTTTTTGCCAGTAGGTCTTAGATATTTTCTGACAGCGTAAGAATGTCAAAATTCAGGAATCTGTGTTCAATTCCAAGTTCTGGAGATGCTTATAAACCTTTCTGCCCTTGTTCCTCCTAAACCTGACTCCTTCCACCTCTGTCCTCTCCAGCTTATCCCTTTCTCCCTTCCTCAGCTTGTCTCCCCTTTTTCCAGCTTCTATCTGTCTCTCTCCCCCCAGCATCCCAATCAGGCTACCTTTTCTCCTCCCTCCATCCGCTATCTAGGCCAACTATGGAGGAACTGCAAGCACAAGAAACAATCTCCTTGCTCTCAGTTCTGGAGACTGGAGCTACAGCAGCCCCTGGCAGCCATGAGGATCAATTGCAAGGCAAGTTCTACTCAGCCCTAGAGCATGCCAAGTAATTCTGTGAGGATGATGAATACACAGTCCAGATGATGCACTGGAGTTGGGTTGGGATGGAGCATGCTCAGTGCGGACTAAATCTGTAGACAATTTAGCTTCCACACAAGCCTCTACTGAGTATGTGCAAATTGCAATTGTCAGATATCTCACTTACCTTGTATCGCTGAAAAAGTGCCACATTGACTGAAATTAAGCTTGTCCAATTAACAAACGCATACAAAAAGCTATTACAAATTTGGACAATAATAAATTCTAGTGAAAAGTTGATGAATTTTTTCAGTTAAAAACCCATGTACAAATGAACACTAGAGATCTGCAAACCCAGTAAGCCATGGAAATGTTAAACAGGGGTGCCTACCAGTCTGTTACTCAATTAAACATTTTTACTAGGCGTTGAAAGGACCTCAGAACAAAACAATAGCTCACATGCAAACTACAGGGTACAATACCTGACAACAGCATGAGTTAAAATACCGAGTAGAAGATATACCTTAAAAAAAATCACTTGGTTTTTTCCCCCTCTTTGTACATCAAGCCTTGATTGTTATTTTATCTGGTTGGCACAAATTCATTTATAGTTTAACTCCGCTGACTGCAAAAGAAACTGTGTTATGTCGAGAATTAATTCACATTAATTGCTCCCTGTAACAGCATTGGCACCTGCCTCTCATTAATGCCCACTCTCTTCTGGCTGATACGTGCTTGCAATCACGCAGTTTTGAATGGGGCAGCACCCACCTCTCGCAGGTGCCCCCCATCTAGTTGGGTGAGAGCCTGCTTTTCTTTCAGTTTACAACAGGGCAGCACCTGCCTCTTGCAAGCGCCCCCGGCCAATGGTTGTTCGGCAGGTCTTCAGTGACTCAGCCCTCCAGCCAAGTCACATACACGGTCCCCCCTTCCAGAGACTACAGTCTCTAGCTCCTGCTCACAGTCCTGGTATGGGGCTGTAGCACCAAGACTTCCTCCCCGAAGGCACTGTCTTCTTGAACAGCCCAACAGGAGCCTATCTCTGTACCTTTGGTTGGTGTCCTTTTGGCAGCCCTCATCTGGGCTCAGTCTTCAGACCAGAACGGCCCATCACAGTACCCTCGCCTGGCCTGGCTAGGTTCTGGGCTCAGCCTGCCTGCACTGAGCTGTCCATGGTCCTGCTGCTCTTCCTGCCAGCCAGCCACCGGGTCTTCAGTAGCCTTCCCTAGGCTCAGTCCTGCCTGCAGTGAGCGGTCCACGGTCCTGCTGCCAGGACTAGGACCCTGGAAGGTCCTGCTAGTCCTTCCAACCAGCCAGGCACCCAGTCCTCCCTCTTCAGGCAGCAACTGACAGCTCTGCCTCTGCTGCTCCCTTTTATATGGCCCTTCTGGTCATTCTGCAGCCACTCTAGACTGCCTCAAGGACTTTTCCTTTGCTCTTTTCTAGGGCAGGGCGAGGCAGGGCCATGAGGTCTCCAGCAGGGGGCCTCCAAACCTACTCTGCCTGTCACACACCCAATAATGGTATTTGCCAAAGTTGTGAATTTGAAAAAGAAAAACAGACAGACATTGCATCAAGTCATACAGAAACCAATGCAATATAAATTACAAATGGCCATCCTTTATTGATAATGCTTACTAACTTACTACAACCAACCAAAATACATTCACTCATGTGGCCTCTGATCCAAATGACACGACTATCACCTGACGTTCTCCACTCTGTTCATATTTTTATACCATGAAATCACCATGGTATCTGAGCACCTCTCAGAGTGTACTAAGCAACATGACCGGAAACATTTATTTGTGATTCTCTCCCTTCCTCTCACTTGGAGAAATATAAAGTGAGATTTTTGTTTTAAAATTTATGTATGTTGTACTATTGAAGGTGACTTCAAACACATGCACTTAAATTTGGAATGGGAAACGGGAAAGTATGAGGTGGTTCTTAGATCCTACAGAAGATAATCCACAATACTGGACTGGCACCTGAGAAACGTCTGCTTCCTACGTAGAAGTGGTTCAACTTCCCTGCAGACAGCTCCATTGTTACTGCGGAGCAGAGATCTCCATGCCACACACAAGAGACAAAAATCCAGCAATCATCCAGGTCAGAGACTAGCAGAGTTTATTATTAATAATCATGTTTATTATAGTAATGCCTAGGTCCCAACCAAGAATGGTGCCCTATTGTCTTAGGTACAGTACAAACACAGAGTACCAGACAGTCTTGAAGACCTTACAATCTAAATAGACACCACACACAAGCAGAGTGAACAATATGATGGCAGCAAGTGGCATGTTAGGTCCTCCCTCCTTTTTTTAAGAGAGTTTACTTAGGAGGGGATTAGGTAAAAGGATAGGGAAGGGACATGAGAGGGGACACTGAAAAGAAGAGGACTAAAGGGTCAGGGCAGGTCTGGAGGGAAGCTGAGGAGAAGAGACTGAAGCAGAAGGAATATTGGAGCAAGCTGCCAATCAGGATAGGGCAGGGAAAGTCTAATTAAAAATGTAGGAAGTTCTCAATGGCCAGAGGTCTCTGCTTTGGCTGCTTCTGCAGCTGTTCCTCCTGCAGCTAGAGTCTCTGGCTGGTTCCTCTCCGCAGTTTTTCTCCAAAGCCACAGAGTGGTAGGGAGGGGAGGCATCAATTGGCATAGGTGCTGGAAATAGGGGTGCTGTAGTACTAACAACCCAAATACATGGTTTCTGCCTTCAGCACACTAACTATAAAAGTTGTTCCAGCAACAGCATCAATTCGTCCCTTCCCCAGCACAGTTCTGGGTTGAGGTACTGGGGGAAGGCTGTCCCCAAGTGAGCCTCATTTTACCCCCTCCCTCCCAGTGCTCCAGTCCTTGCTTTGGCTGCTTCTGCTGCTGCTCCTACCAGCTGGAATTTATATTTAATTTGGTGTGCACTGGGGAAGGCATAGGAGGCTGTTGCAAATGTCAAAGAAACAGAGGACATGAAAGCATCACCCTTTGAAGTGGATGTGGAAGCCACACACATATGTAGAGTGTGTGTGTGTGTGTGTGTGTGTGTGTGTGTGTGTGTGTGTGTGTGTGTGTGTGTGTGTGTGTCTTATTGGAAACCAGATTCAGGTGGGAGCATGCATACTCAAGGCAGTGGAGCCCACTCTGAACAGAGAGAAATTTACTAGTAAAGATATTCACTGAAAGTTAAATGTATTTATTCATTGTGGTCTTTCTGCCTTGATTACATTTATGAGACTATATTTTCAGCTTTCCTGCTCAGAAAAGCACATTGGAGGCACAGAAGGCAGAAACCCCACAAAGTTGGAATACAGAGAGATTTCACTGTCTCCTCAATTTCTCTCCCCTTTGTGGTTCATGCACAAAGAGCCACACTGAATGCAGGTTAAATTGAACAAGGGAAACTTTATTTAACCCCATGCACTGCTCTGTCCATGTGGCTGCATCGCTTCCAGCATAACTCCTCACATCTCCATTTTCCTGGTATTCCATCAACACCTCCTCCCTCCTCCACACCATCAAGTGACTACAGGCCCTCTGCCTCCAGTTCCGCTGATCGTCTCTTCCCTATTTTACAAACATTTCACTATAAACATTCAAAACAAGTGAGTGATGCCCAGACCCCTGCCCATTGTCCCTTTGGCCAGAGGTTGCAAGCACGTAGCCAAATTGGACTCTTGTCTTTACAACAGATACAGCTGGTACAGAGTCTCTCCCTTTGTAATCTGGTCTCCTCAACAGGAGTTGACACCAGAAGTGATCTATCTCCATCTCACTGTGACCTGTCTGAGTCTAGCAAATGCTCTGTGGAGTCTCCTTCCTCCCTGTGGGGTTCACCGCTGGATGGTTCTCTCTCTCTTTGCATTGTGTGTGGATCTGTGTGTGCTCTCTGGGTGTTGTGTCTGCTGTATTGTAAGTGCCTCCTGTTCCTTCAGACCACTTGTTCCTCTTCTGTAGTCACCTTGTATGGCCTTGGTGCCACTGCACCCCTTAAGGCTCCTTTAGTCCACAACTTTCTGGTGTCTCTCTAATGGCTGGACTGTCCCAGGAATGTCCGTCACCAGGGCTGGTAGGTCTTTGGTTGGTCTGTCGTACTCTAGTGTCTGCTTTCTCTGATTGTTGGACATCTCCTCTCAGCTGTGTCTCCATTCTTCTTGCAGCAGCAGGTCTCCCCTCATGGTAGCAGGGTTTTGATTCTTGCCCCATCAATGCCTGCACTAGACTGTTTTGGCACCCTTGTCGTGGGGTTAGCATTTCTGGCACACAGGAATACAAGAGGTCTGAACCACAAGAAAGAGCCCTAGTGTAGCAGTCTTAGTGTTTTCAGTTGATTCCACCTTACAATTACACTGTAGGTCTGCTGGGGAGGAGATGGTGGCAGTCAAACTCCCATTTGCATGCAAATTCCTTGAACTCCTGAGGCAAGTTGGGGTCCGTGGTCAGTGAATAGCACCCGGAATGCCGTATCTTGCAAAGTGTGTCTTCAGTTCACCAATCACTGACTTGCTTCTTGTGTCAGCCAGGGCATTGGCCTCCCAAAAGATTTAAACAGTCCCCTGCAATCAATTATTACTTTCATTTAAGATAACTAAGGCTGCTCCCACCTTTTCCCAAGGTTCACTGGGCAACATACAAGGTAACAGTCTCTTCCTGCTAACAGTTATCATGTGATGAACAGGTGACACACCCTACCTTTCTATCAAGGAGTGGACTTATGTATTCATGCCCAGCCAGTAAACACACTCTTGAGCCCATTTAAGGCAGCTGTCAATGCCCAGATGCGAGGCACGTATTTTTTGCATGACATCCTTACATAATGAGGTGGGGAGAAGAGCTCTCTGTTCTTGTAATAGGATTCCATCCTGCAAACCCAGCTTATCTTCACTTTGAAAATATGGTTATGCTTCTACCCATACTTTGCTTTCTTCTGGCTACCCTGCTAGTATTGCTCTCTTGACTTATTGTAGTTGGATGTCTTTCTATAGCCTTTGATTTCTATCAGCTTTGCTGCTGAAACTGGGAGAATGAAACCAGTGCGGCATGGTAATATGTCTTGCTCCTCTTTCTCCAACTCACTGATGCTAGGTATATATGCTCTGCTCAGGAGGTCAGCTAACACCAGTAGTCTTCCTGGACAATATCTGCTCTCCATCTGGTAGCACTGGAGTTACAGCAACAGGTGCTACAATCTCTTCAGAACACTAAGGAGGGGCTTTGCCATGATTGTCTCTGTGGGTTTATGGTCTGATTGCTCTATTCCCAGGGTGGAAAAGAGATAGAAAAAGAACTTCTGACTTTGGTATTATTTGGATGTATCCCTATTCAGTCTGACAGGGTTCTGCTAGCATAAGAGAATGGCTGCTCCTGCAAAAGAAAGCTACATCCAGTCCTTTCTCTGTTGCATCACACTGGAGTATTAGTGGCTTTCCTGGCTGGTGGTACTTCATGACAGGGGCATCCATCAGCATGTCAAATGCTTACTGTTGGGAACCTGCCTAGACCCACTCAATGACATGCCTTGTGAGCAGATATATGGGTTCCACTACTGCAGCCAGGTGTGGCCAGAACTTGACCCATTATCTATCCGATCCCTATCTGATCCACCCACTGTACACTAGGCTTCCCTTGGGAGCAGAGATCAGTAGGGTAGCCAAATCTCTGTTCTGTAGCAGAAATGCATCCATTCCATTGGATTAGGTCCCTACATGGCTGCAGAGGAAAGGGCAAGACTAAGCCCTAAAAGACTGAACTACCGTATACAATCATATAATCCACTTTTGAGCAACTACACAAAAATAAATAAAGCTCTTGGTGAACACTGGAAATGCCAAACAGTAACTCTGAATAAAATTGTCTAAATTCACAGAAAAGCACTGTGCTCTTGACTTTGCCCTCTGTTTTCATTCGTTCAAAAGCTCTGAGTTATATACCCCTCTGAAATACAGCAGTAATACAATCGCTAACAACTACCTTCAGTGGTGCTGTCAGCTGACATTATATTAGTTATTAAGGTCTTCATTGCATTTTTCCAGAAAAAGAAGAGTAGGAATACAATATGTTGGTTTTGATCTCTTCTTTTGTACCAGAAGAAGGTAAGAATACGACATAATACTCAAACTATATTTGACACAGAGATACAAGAGAAATTCAGTAGGTATTTAATTCCACACACCCTCTATATTGTCAGATTTCCAACTCAAGTGAAATCACTCAAGCCTAAAAAGACTTATACAAGGGTTTATACATTGAAGGGTTGCAAGGGTACAAATAAGGGCAGAATTAAGCTTCACAGCTTATTTTGTTTTAGGGGAACTAAATTGCAATGTTGCCAACTCAGCACTTGCTGATTTACATCAGTGTTCCAGGCAAAATCATATGACGTGTTTTTTTTCTTAAAGTTTCAGCGCCTGGAGTCATGTAATTTTGTGTACATCTCAGCTTTCATTTAAAAAAAAAGTTTCTAGCCCTCATGATGGTGAAGAAAAGCCTGTAAACATGACTGAACTGCACTCTAAAGGCTCAGACACAAGAAAGCAAACAAAAATAACTTCACTTTTTTTTTTTTAAGTAATGATTTGCGGAGTGGGGGGGGAGGGCGACTCTGGAATTTTGATTGCCTAGGTTGGGCAATGATGAAACTAGTAATAAAAATAAATACATCCATATGGAATAAAAGGGTAAATTTTCAGGGCCTGATTCTTATTTATCTTACTCTACTATAGTTACTCTACCCGGAGTAACTCCACTGCATTCAAGATTTACATCAGTGTTCCAGGCAAAATTAGGCCCCCCTTGCCATCAGACCTGACTGTGCAATGCCTAGCACACTGATAATACTACATAAATTAACAATAAGCTTTTCATGCAAAATACTAACTTAAGCTAAACAAATGGGACAAAATATGCACAGTACTTTCTAGAAACAAAAGTTGCTTAGGTCTTGCCCGCAAATTATTATACAGATATATACAAAGAACCTGTCAGATCTCCTAATGTAGCATTTTTCTCTACAATAGGTACAGTCTAGTTCTAGTTGGTACCAAATTCATCCTTGGTGGAACTCAGCTGAAGTCAATGCAGTTCTGCCAGGGATGCATTTGCCATATGATGTTGCAGTTAGGCCTTTCCACTACAGTGAGGCAACAGCTCAAGGCATATTTGAATTTTCTGGACTCTAATGCTGTCAGCCAGCAAGACAGACTATTTCCTTTGAAAATAAAGAGTCCTTAGGGGTGGCAGAACAGACGGAGCCCTAACCTTTACTTGTGGCTCCGGTAACAGATACTGCACCTTAAATAATTTATATGATGTGATCATCTGGTAGCTTCAGCTGCAAGAACAAAACATGCTGAAACAAGATCTGTCCCAATCTGTGCAATAACCACGGTTCAAAGACTGGGTAAAGAGGACAATCTATTAGGCAGGCCAAGGCCTTCAGGAACCTGGAACTTTAAGCACTGAACCAATGTTTATTACTGTTTAAAACATCTTATACCACAGCTCTTAGGTTTATGGTGCACCATATAGTCTTGTTCAACTTTATTCCAATTTTGCTATAAAACAAAGCAGTAAACGCCTTCAAATTACAGGCCAGATTCGCTGCAGGTGTAAACAAGTTAGACAATTGCTGTACATGGTACACTATAAATATTTGGCCAGCACAGGAATAGTTTGCATTTAAAATAAGATGCAGGAAAACTCTTAAAAGCCAGTAACACTGTATCAGCATGATCAGAAATGGTTAACTGGAGGATGATTTCAGAAGCAGTGAGATGCAGTGCGTTCCAATCCCCTCCAGAGAACTGTTAGACTCCTAGGCACTTGCTTGGTTAAGATGAAAAAATCCAAATAAAATATAGTGTTGAACAAGATGTGTGCTTACATTCACGCTTCAGTCACACCATTATTCTCTGCATCCCAACCTCTAGTCTTCATTTGTACGCTACCTGTTTAGACTGTAATATCTTCAGCCTAGGACGCTTCATACTTGTCTATAAAGCACAGGTCATGTCATTGCTGCTATGCAAATAATATGTATCCCAAAGGCATCTCTCCATGACTGAAACAGAAGGGCACTTTACAGAATGAAGACAGTAATAATTCCAACCCCAAACACCCACAGAAAGGATCTAGGATTTAAATCTGTGATTATATCCTGTCCTTGTAGGATACACAAACAGCAATAGCATTTCAAGCAGTCTGTGGGAAATAAATTTGCTCTTGGCTGAGATTCTGCCAAGCTTCAGCTCGGAGTACATTTTACTTGGTCATTAAATGTTTCATAAAAGGAGTTTATAATGGAAACACTGACAGACTTGTAACTGCAAAATACTGCTAGAATAGTGCTTAATAATGTTTTTTAAAAAAATACAGAAATTGACAGAGAAAGATATATAGTATGTAGGTCCACAGTTTCCAAAGATTTTTCTTCTCTGTGCACACTAGATACGAGCTCCACTGTCCACACAGGATGGTTTCCATTGTCAAAGATTTGTGTGTGTGCCTAGTCAAGCTGAAAATTAGGTTTGTATTGTGTGCAGCCAAGGTGGACCTACAGATTCCGATTGGGTGCACGACAGGAATTTTGGGAAGTGGATTCCTGTGGACTCCACTGCCCACCAAATCTGCAACTCAGAGTGCCATACAGCAAGGTAAAAGAGACAAGCAACTCTGCCCCCAGCAGCCTGTCAGCAAACACCACCCAAACTCTTGCTTCCAGCAGGCTTGGTTACTACTTGCAGGGTGACCCCAGTCCTGAATTTTCCCCAAAAACATGTGTTCTGGTCTCCTGGACAGTTCAGATATTATATTTCCGTTGCCCCCTAAAGGATCAATATCCAACAGCCTGCTACTTTAAATGGAGTTACCAAACAGCTCAGTTTAAACGCAACACTGGATTAGTTTTGATTTTTAAAAAATAATGTATTTAACTACAAAGAGATAGATTTTAAGTGAGTACAGTGCATTAAAATCAGAAATAATTACAAGATAAAACACTAGTAGCTAGAGACTTGGTTCAAGGTAAAATCTTTAAAACACATTCCCAGCATCAGAACTGACCAAATTCTCAAGTCAGGATACCCCAAATTCAAAAGGCTGTTTCTTGGGTCTTTTCATGTGAAAGCGGGGGGGAGGAGAAAAAGATCCTAGGGTGCTTTTGACCCTCACTTTTATAGTCCAGTCACCCTTTGAAATGCATTTTCCTGAGGGTCACCCCCAGATAAAGTTCCTTCCTGCTGTGAGGACAGAGAGATGGGAGTCTTGTGCTGAGAGAGGTTCCATATTGTTAGCTAAAATGAAAATCAATCTGTTCCTGACCTCCTTTATTGCCAAAGCATGACCATTTGACAGGTGATTGCCGATCAACTTTGATGACTCCTGCTAGAGGCGTTATCTTGTCCTTTGTCTTGGAGGAACAGGTTTACCCCATTCACAGACTTGTCTGGTAAACATATTTCAGCTTATGTTCATAACATTACCTATAAAAGGTATTACACATATTTACACATATTTCACCATGATATGATTGACCAATGAGTTATTAGTTTTCAGATGATACCTCACAAGGCATATTACAATAGTGTGTAGGATGTGAATACAGAGGTGCATTCGGTCAGACCACTGCATATAAGTCATGGCCCCGATAGGCCTGGATAAATTTGCACTGCAGCTTTTCAAATGGTATGGACAGCTACAACAGTGGCATTGGTAAAACTGGGCTGCCAGGAACCGTGTGACCAAATTAGAGGAGTGACCTGTTGAGCCTCTCACCATTCTGATTTGGGGAAAATGCCAGCATTCTCTCTACCAGATATTGGTAAAGTTCCCCCTAAGTTCCAATAATTTTTTCCATGCTACCCGCCCTGACAACACACCAGTACCTTCAGAGAGCAATATTTAGTATGAGTGCTTGAAGATAGTTGCTACACAGCAATGAACAGATTCAGCCATTTGTATCATTTTAAAAACTATGACAGGAGAAAAACATGAAAGGTGTGCATATGTGACAGGAGCTAATCATTTTAAGATCTGAACAAATGCTCACAGAAACATTGTATCCCTACTCACCCCGCCATACCAACTTCATTCACAGCTCTTTAGTACCTAGTCTTAACCTCCATCTCGTACCCCTGCCCAAGTTCAAACACTGCAAACTAGTACACGCACAGCCCAGTGACGCAGCTTTCTGAGGAGTACTCTAGGCAGACAGCTCACAGGGCACTTCTTCAAAGGTAATTTTGCTTCTAACAGAAGCCAGGTATATGGAGGAAGGGGAAGGTATGCAACTGAAAACTATGATCATAAATCTCAAAGAGTTGGTAGAGAAAGTGGGTGGGGAGACAGGAAAGATTGTTTGCTGGGAAGATAGAGTAAAAGGCTGCCAGGTTGTGTGTAGGATTATGTTCATGCTTCAAAACAGCCATATCAGTACTATGTGACTCATTTCTAAGAATACAGCAGAATAAAATGGTCAATGACTGTTCCCTTTCCTTTCCATATGAAAAGCAAAGAGCATGTCTAAACTTTCCTTCCTTCCTTAATGAAACTATTATTGATTTTTCATCCTTGTGAATCATTGCCTTGGAGCAATTTCTTTTAGCTGCAGGTTCTCATCTGATTTGTACGCATGCTTAAGGAACAGTTTATCAATAGAGTCTCCAGAGATACATTGAAAGGATTTTTTAGAAAGCTAAGAAATAGTACATCCATCATCTACCATTTTGGTTAAACAAAGAGACAAAACAGAGAATTATTCATGAAGTGAATTGAGCATCATCATTTCCATGCAATATCCTGTGTCACATCAGGATTTCTGTCAGAGTAAAGCCAAAAGTAATCCACATGCAGAGAAAGTCAGATCAAAAGGAAGAATACTAGCATCAGCAAATTGAAACCCCTCATTCCACCACACAAACTATGGTTATGTTACCATGGAGCCCGTTTACATATGTGGATGTTTCATATGCTGATAGATTATATCTGGCAGGAGCAGAGTGCAGCACGTATGGCTGTCCACAGAGTTGAGGACAGAGGTGGGGCACTGAAACACATCAACCACCTCCATATAAGTGGAGGGAACTATGAGAAATGACATCATTTGCCTGCATGATTAAATACCTGCATTGCTTTTGTGGAGTGATTTAACAATTGCCAAGAAAAAAGTATTGATAAGTAATTCTTAATAAACAAAGCAGTTATTTCACCTGGTAGAAGTAATTCAAGTTTACTGAGTAATTTCTTTTGAAAGTTAATTAATTCTAAGTACTAATACCAGTACATTACAAGCAATTTTATTGGCTTATAATCAATTTTTTTGTTTTCTGAAGAACTCTTGTTCATGCCTTACAGTATGGATGCAACTACTAACATAAGCAAAGCGGAATAAATTAAACATGCAAAAGTTAAAAACATGTTTTTCTTATGATTATTTACTTTGAGGATATAATTCATAACGCTAGCCTATGCTTGTGTCAGTGGTTTTTAAAATTACCACATGATGAACAAGAACCTAGTTTTCTAACTAGCTGCAAACCAAAAAATAAAATGTGCAATCATTTTCATGAATGGTTTCCATTTGTGACAAGATTGGGACTCACCACCGCAGTGCCTCCTACTAGTTGTCTCCAGGAATTAGCTCAGTCCAGCCCTCTGGAGTGCCTTCTTCAGCCGGTGATCCGCTACCGCTGGTCCGCTGTGTCCCTCCTGGACCCCGGTGCCCCCCTGGCAGTACCTCCACAGTTCTGGACCTCCCCCTCCCAGGGGAACCCCCACCCACTATCCCCACTTCGCCTCAGTCTTGGCTAGTGCCCAGTCTCCATTTAGCTCCCGTTCACTGGGGCAGACTCCAGTATAAGCCACTCATCAGAGGCAAAGGGCTTTGGACCTGCTGCCTCTGCCTCCCCATGGGCTGCCCCTGCAACCCAGTACCTAATAGACCTTACCAGGCCTTCAGCCTGGGGCCTTCCTAGCCCGGAGCTCCCCAGCTCCCTTGGCCTTTCCCCAGCCCTACTCCACTCAGGTACTCTGTTCAGGTCCCTGCAGCCAGGTCCCTCCCTCTCAGAAGCTAGAGGGAGTCTTGGGCCTCTGGCTCACAGCTTTTTTATACAGGCCAGCTGTGGCCTGATTGGGGCGTGGCCCAGCTGCAGCCGCTTCCCCAATCAGCCCAGCTTTTCCCCTGCCACAGCCCTCTCCCAGGGCTGTTTTAAGCCCTTTCAGGCAAGAGCAGGGGACCACCCCACAACACCATTATCCATCAAAATTTCATTTTGGACTAATCTTTCCCACCAGCTCTAACCTAGACATATTGCACTGGTGAAAGTAAGTAAATGCATGATTCAGAACTCATCCTGTTTACCCACTTGGATACTGCACTTGCTTAGTTTCCATCTTGCTTTTCTAGCCTTATCTTGCCATCTTTACTTTATGTAGTAAATCCCACAACTTTAATAAAAAAAAATTATCCTATGTTTCTCTTGGACCAACACAGGTCATGAAGCACACTACAAAGCATATTGGAACACAAGATAAGGCATTCGCAATCAAGGTGCAAAGACTGTGGAACAAACTTCCAGAAGAAGTTTGAGTAAATAAACCAGCACAATGACCAACTACGTTCTGAAGTGTTCCAAGAAAAGAACCTTAAACTGAACAGGAACAAATCCCAGATCAAGCTGAATGAGATTAGTTATGTAGGACACATTCAGTGACAAAGAAAAGTGGAGAAAATTATACATATGCAGAGACCTTAGAGATTCATTGGCAAATTCATTCCTAGTTAGTCACAATTAAGTCCTTCACTCAGACTGCCTCTTCAGGAAAATACAGAATGACAGGGATTATTGGCAAAATAAGAGCTTCGGTGTCTGTATTTAAAGAGCTGCCACAAAAGAACCAATGCTGAATTATTTTGAGATTAACAAAGTCCAAAATCTTCTGTGATGCAAACTCACAGAACCTGGGGATTGGGCTCCCACAAGATAATCACATTTTGTAGCATAAACTTCCAAAGCAGTCACTAAAACGTAACTGAACTGCACTGAGATTCAAAGAGAATTGATCATAGCTAGTTTTGGTTGCAGGCAATTTCATTCGCATATATGGTCAGAAATCTGTTGAAGCAGAAACAGACCATAAGCCATTGGCAACCATTGTACAGAAACCACTGTGCATTGCACACTTAGACTTCAGAAAATAATCAAGTTTCAAGAGTACTCAATAAATGTAACACACATGCCTGGTAATTTCTTAGAGTTAATACATTTTCAAAAACAAGGAGTCCGGTGGCACCTTAAAGACTAACAGATTTATTTGGGCATAAGCTTTCGTGGGTAAAAAACTTCACTTCTTCAGATGCATTTTGAAGAGAGTCTATTTAAAAAAAACTAAAGCAAAAACATGCAGGAAAAATAATCTGAAGTAAATAGGATTATTTACAGAGTATTACACATTTCCAAAGCAAAAGCTGGTATACTCAGAATGTGAAAATACAAAATGACCCAATGTTACAAGAGCTATATAGAGAGAATTACTCTAGGTGGATGACTAACAGATAAAGCACAGATGGCAATAAGCATAGAAACTTAAGACAGGAGAGATGAAATTGCTGAATAGGGTAAGAGATCTGTAGAAAGGCTATTGATCCCATCATAATGGCACAGCATGTTAAACATACTACACAGTGTCCCTTCCTGTATTGAGATGTGCAAAAAAAAAAGCCTGAAGTGTCCTCTTCTCACTAGACATGAAAAATGCCATCAAAGACAAGGTATCCATATGTTGCCATACAGCAAGATACTGTATAACAACTAGTTGGGGAAGTGCTCAGTAATGAGGGATAAATCCCATCCCTTTCTGCTATTATATGATTTGGAGGAAGCCCTGTGATGGGATCCTCAAAGATTTCCTCCCCCACAAAGCCTCCTTTAATTGTCTTACCATGAGAGGAGATAATCTAGTCTCCACTTAGGTCCCATCCACTTCCCACTGAACCAATGGGAAAGTCTTTCCCTACATACAGAGAGCAGTAATTTTAATATTGTTTAATAATCATTCTAAAGAAAGTAAAATATCTAGGACTAAAATGGTGGCCTTTTATGAAGGTCTGTCCAAGTTAAGACAAAAGCTCCGCATTTACATATTCTTGCCTCCTCTTATCACCTTACTTATTTCTGTTGCTGTGACAAAGCAACTGTGGGCGCTACTGTCCACACAAAAGCAGACAGTCCCTACTCTAAACGGTCATGATCTAAGAAATGGGATTTTGATACTAGTGGGGCTCAAAGTTGGAGATGTGTGTGCATTTTAAATGCCTCGGAGAAAGAGTTAATTCGGTTCACTTGGTACCTGTAGCTTTAAGGGCGATACATTGTACATTTTGTATTGGCTATATTAGTGGATTCAACATAGAATTACTTTCGCATTTTTTCACTGTTTTATGACATTGTTGGGGTTGATTTATTTCATTTTAAGCCAAATATTTGGCTATAACTCTCCAGCTAACTGGGGCTAGTGATCAATGCTGCTAATATTGGAATAGCATTTGAATTTTATACTCCGTTTAATCAATCTGTTGATTTAATTTTCTTGTGTAATATATTCAATAAACTGAAGTTACCACCTCAGACTCCTTTGCTTTTGAAACACAAATTTATTTATGTGTATATACGTGAAATATATATATACGAGAGAGAAAAGATTCAGAGAGTCTCTCCCTGAATCTCTTTTACAAGATACCAATGTATTTATCCCAAAAGATAGCAGATCAAGTGGACCAATTAAAGTCAACCTCCTGATGTATAGGCCTATAAGTCAATATGGTGGTATCCAGTATCAGCAGCTTCACATCCCCTGCATCTGTTCACTAGTTTGTTCTGCACACTATCAATATACTACAAATCTGATTTGGTGCTTTGTGTGCTGTAATTAAATCATTTTGAGGGCTTTGAAAGCTGGCTCATCCATTTCAAAACCCATCAAGGACAAACAAATCAGAGTAACGAAGGTGAAGTAGTGATGGCAAAAATTTTACTTTTCTTTGAGCAGTATCCTGTCACATCAATTGATGAGATTAATATATAGAGACCAGCAATAAATAATTCAAGTTCAAATCTTGCTTATAACTAGGATTCTACATTTCAGGTGCTGGTGTACTAACATTTCAAGGACACTTTTTATTCTTTTAAGAGTGCAATGTCTTCAAGAAGTGCACACGTTTCTTCAAAGTAAAAGTTGGGTGGTTTTTTTTTTCAAACACTGTTTACAAGTTAGCTATCAGTGTGAGGGGTGCTTAAATCCATGGAATTCCTCCCATACCCCGTTTATTCCAATAATTTAGCATTGTAATCCTCCACTGTCATTCATCCACACTGTTTGCCTTTTTGGACGGTATTTTAGAAAAAGGTCAGCAGTCAAATTGCCATCAATAAATACCAAATATGAAAGTGCTCAGTATTGGAGCTGCCCAACTTGAAGTCACATTACTAAACCAAATAGCATGTTGGGTTTGTTTTAAAAAACTACCTGAGGTGGGCCTTAACAAGAGTATGTTGCAGAAACGTGTATGAAAAAAAATTAAAGAAAGAGTAAGGCTAAGTTCTGCCATCTAGTGCACACACACATTGACTTAACTGGGAGATACAAATTCAAGTGAAAACAAAAATCGGTTCTGAGCAGCATATTTCATAAGATCATTAGGACACAAACATTGCTATCATCATTTCCTCCAGCTTCCCTGACTCACATTTGCCTCCCTTCAATCTATGCAAAAGGTCACAGCTCAATAAGTTTCCCTTTCTGTGACTATACCTATATCACTACCTATTTGTGGCCTAAGAAGTATGATCTAGTCCTTAGATTGCTGTCCTTATGATCTTACAATCACCACTTTTCATTTTGATAAGGCATCATTTGAAGTTATGGCCCTATATAATAGTTAAATATATTTTTCTATTGCATGCAGATCATTGCCAAAAATAATTGAATTTCGTTTAAAAGAAAGTATTTTTGTTTATTTTGGGGAAAATTCTGGAAGCAATACATTTTTATAATCCTCTCTTTTTGTCAGGAGAACTGTAATGGTAGATGGGTCATTTGTTTAAGAGAAAAGTGTGATCTCTACTGATTAAAATGTTTTCATGGATTATTATAACTGTCACGGGGTGCACCACTCACCACTGGGCTGGTGCCTCCTCCTGGTCATTTTGGGGATTATCTCAAAGCCGACACCTTCCCCCCCACACACACACCCATCTACAGTTTACACACTGCCACACTGACTCTCCCTCCAATCTGAGGCCCCTCTCTCAGCCTCATGAACTGCCACATCCTCCAGCTAAGTTGCTCTGTTTCCCCCTTCCAGGGGGGAGAGGTAATCACTGTCCAATAGTCTGGCCACTTCACCAGTGGCTAATGGAGTGGTGGGGACCCAGGCTCACTCACTACTCTGGGTCCCAACCCAGGGACCCTCTAGATAGCAGCCTCTTGCTGCAACTCTTTACTTTCTCCCAATGCTGCCACACCTCCCTGGGCCACTTCCCCATGGCCACAACATCTTCTTCAGCCTTACCTCAAGGTATTCAGCTACCCAGCCTCAGCAGCCAGCCAGGAGCTCCCTCTTGCTCTCCTGGTCCCTGCCAGCAATTGCTCTGTCCAAGGTCTCAGCCTGTTAAAGACACAGTCCTCACATCTTGAACTCCCAGCAGCAACTGATCCTTCTCTGCATTGCAGCTCCTCTTATATGGGCCTGGATTGGCTGCTCCCTGCAGCCCTTCTCTAATTGGCTGCAGTCCATGCAGCCTCTCTATGCTGCTTAGAGGACTCATCTCCACTGTTCCTTCCTGGGGACAGGATATGATAGGACCCTGGCTCCCCTTAGCCCTTTCCACTCCTGTGTGGGGTGGACACTCCATCATAATAATCAAGATCAGATTTCTTAAGAAGGTTTAACATTCAGAGCTTTGAAAATAAGTACCACAGTTCCATGTGCAATGTTTAGGTCCCAATCCTGCAATGATTAGTGCACATTCTTCAGTTTACACACTGAGTAATCCCACTGAACTCAGACTTCTCATGCACAGTGTGTGTGTATATAAAGTTAATCATCTGCAAATGTGTTTGTAGAATCAGGGTTTTTAGTTATATTATCTTAATTTCAAATCAAAGAAATTAAAATACAGTTATGCTAACAAATATCTAATGTTACTTGAAATGTATGAGCACTGAATTAGAGTATGACGGGAAATACTGTATTGTAGTGTTAATGCAGCAGTATATTGCCATGTTGCAGTGTATATAATTAATACATGGAGTGGTATAAAAATTATCCTGTAATTAATTTGGTATTTCAGCATGAGTTCATTGCTCACAAACACAGATATTTAAAATGTCTTATGCTGGTCATCTTGAACGAGGACCACATCATTATATATTCTGTGTAAGGCACATATTTAATAGAAAAGCTATTTTTAGAAACCTTAAAGAAAGTTTTTTGTTTTTTTTTAAGAACACTGAGCCTGTAAAGTGACTCAGAGTTGGTATCATGAGTTCACCTGTAAAATCTAAGCAACAGAAAAAAATGTAATAAATATCTTTTAATAAACACTAAAATTTACCTAAAGTAACTCTTCTATACATTAAAGTGTAGACCTCAGGGATTAGAAGCAAGTACTGTGTCATTAAAAAGCATTCAAACGATATATATCACTATATCCAATGGTTCAAAAAGATCAAACTCTAAATCCGAGATGGATTAGTGGGCAGAGTTCAGGTGAGATGTCAATGGATCATAATAAACACCAGTTATCATGTAGCTCTGCAATTATTACTTGCCTATAACCACCATGAGTATTTTACATATTTGAATTGTATTTAAATTACCTATCTTGATATAATAAATCAAAACTTCCATACTAAAGAGTTAGTGCAAAATGTGAGCAAACTATTCCAATACAATAAGAATGTACATTACACACTGAATTATGATTTACAAATGTCATACTTTAATGCCATGGTCACAAACCGGTCAGTCATGATCTCCGGCGGCAGCATCGTGTGGCTGCCTCTAAGGCAGACTCCCTGCCTAGCCTGGCCCCACACTGCTCCCAGAAGCAGCCACTGCAGCCCTGCGGGCAGGGGTCTCCCTCCACACACTGCTCCTGCCTGCAAGCACTGCCTCCATTGGCTGGGAGAGCTGCCAGGGTGGTGCTTGCAGAGGGGCAGCACGCGGAGCCACGTGACCCCCCCGCCCCACCCCAAGGGCCACGTTGGCCCCTCCTGGGAGCAGTGTGGGGCCAGGGTAGGTAGGGAGCCTGCCTTAGCCTCTCTGCACCCGCCACCAACCGGGAGCCACCAGAGCTAAGTGCTGCCTGGCGGGAGGCTGCACCCCAACCCTCCATCCCTGAGCCCCCTCCCGGAGCCAGCATCCCAGACCCCTTCCTGCACCCTGAACCCCCTCCTGCATCCCAAGCCCCACCTTGACCCCCCTCCCAGAGTCAGTACCCTGTACCCCCTCCTGCACCCCAACACTCTGCCCCCTCTCACACTGCAAACCCCTTGGCCCCAGCCCAGAGCCCACACCCCTTCACGAACCCCAACCCCCTGCCCCAGCCTGGTGAAAGTGAGTGAGGGTGGGGGGAGAGTGAGCGATGGAGTGGGGGGGAGGGGGGTGGAGTGAGAGGGACAGGTTAGATCCTGGGTTGCCCTTAGATGCAAAAAGTGATCTTGGGCATAAAAAGGTTGGAGACCACTGCTTTAATATATCAAGCTTTTGTTCATAAGTAATACATATAGGGGAATCACTGCAAATTTAATTGGAGTATAATTCTTCAGCTGTTAGCCACTAATTCGTATTGTTTTATCATTTCATTGTTACTATAATATGTAAGCCAAACTCAGAATGTGTTTATTATTAAAAAAAATACCACACTGGCACCAGTCACCTTTTTAAAGTCTCCAGTAGAGTGAAAATGGTGGTGTTTTACACAGCAAAATCATAAACAGCTTCTGAAGAGTTATCACTGTAGAAGAAAATATAATCAAAAAATTCTGCAATGAATGGGTAGAACCAAATGTTTAATGTATTGACTAGATAAATTACATTGGTTTGTCAGTACTTTTCTCAGGAACAGTTGGGTACCAAGCCACGTAAGCCTTAGTGGTGCAAGGATGTCAGATCCTCATTCATGGTGTTCCGACTGGATTCTCTTTGAACATATGCCCTTTCAAGTGAAATTAATCAATCTCTTTATCACTCGCGCAGCATCTGGAGCCATAATCATTACCCAACTGCTGAGAAAGAAATGAAACCACTAATCGCACAGGGAGTAGGGCTTAGTGTTCTGAACAGGAAAGTTTTTATTAAGTTCTAATTTGAAAAGTGATTTTTCATGGCTAGCCTTCCAGGACACACCACACAAAAGGAGGCTGTGCTTCAGCAACTGTCTACTACTTATATCCCCCAGCATATAGAACCAATATATTTAGAACTACAGTAATTAGCTTTTTATCATGCTTTTCTACATTTAATACCATAATTCTAAAATCACTGGAATACTAAAGTATGACACTTTCATGATGCATTTCACTATGAAACCTCAAGGTCTCTGAATGAAGGAATAGCCACACACAAAAAATCTACATCAGGAAAAACTGGCAGATAGTGGATTAAATACCATGTCATGGACATTAAGGACCATACACTGCCTCTAGTCTAGATAAAAGTACATCACTCCCATTGATCTCAATGGGAACTCTCTATGCAAACTAAAACATTAAGAAGAAACTTTGGATACCAACCAGCTACTGGAATAAATTTAAAATACACAGTACAACCACCAAAATGTTAGACTGCCACACAATATGCTTTACACATTCAGTCTCAAAATGAAGTCAATAGCAACACTTCCAGTATCAACACTGCCAATAACTTCCATTTCAAAAGGAATGAGATTGAGCTGCAAATGTATTCGAAATCTAGAGAAATTCTAAAATCAGTGGAAAGGTCCATTTAACAACCGCTGGACCCTAGAAACCATCATGAGCCATGTTATGTGAGTACAGATAATATTCAAGCATATTTTTAGTGTTTTGCAATTAGAGGGAGAGGGTCCTCACACTAATTTTCTGTTCTAAATAGATATTAGTTGTATGGATACACCATTACCCCCAATATATTGAATTAGTTCAGTTAAATTGTTGAGTAAAACCCTCGCTGAAGCTAACTTGAGATGTACATTATTACAAAAATACTATGTAGTACTGAAGTGCAGCAGAGTAAGTAAGCCTAGCACTCCACTGAAATGTGACTATCCATTTTTAATGTTGTGCTCTTACCTAGCAAGAGAAATCTTTTCAACAGCTGCATTCAATTAAAAAAATATTAACCCCAAGGAAAAAGTATAAAAACATCCCCATCTGTTTTTCTTATCGCTCATTGTGCTTCTTTTGTGAGTGAAATATGCACAACAATGAAATCCAACAAAGTTGAATGAAAAGTACTACAATTCCAATAATAAGCTCCCTTTAAAAAAAAACCTGAACAATTTAAAAGAAACCACATTTGCAGATTTTCCTGTGTGACCCACAGTTCTGTTCCCATAGTAACTATAAAGAAAAGAAAAGGATAAGATGGCTAACTCATACTTTTCCCTACACTAACAACAACAAAAAAGCAGCCCTATTTTCAAAACCTACTATTGTAAGGGAGGGAAGTGGGACATTAAAAGATTAGTGTAAGAATCTCCTATGTAATCTAGTTTAAAACACCACCTGTTGTGCACTTAAAGTTTGCTAGAGAAACATATTGAAAGGCATATAGACTTTGGGTAAAAACTATTGAAATAGTTTCACAAGCACAGGAATACCAATATTAACAGATATATGCAATAAAGTTTTCTTTCTGCAACTAGTCTAGCAAGTATGGTCCTTACTCTAGCAGCTGTAGCAGTGGATTCAGAAGTCGATTTCCTCCTGTATTACTAGTATTTTGTACATTATCTTCAGGTATACAAGAAGAAAATCTTTTAGAACATTTCTACTCTCCCCCCTCCCTCCGCACTTCCTTAGTAGATCTTTTTTCTGTGCCTAGTACCCCAATACTTGCATGACTGTTTGGCAACCTCTTTTGGAGGACAGTACAGCATCTAACAAGTTTTGGTTTTGTTTGTTTCTGTCAGCAATGCCGCCTCCACAATCACAGAGGGCTCCTTGGCAGGACATCCAGTACAGTTCTGCTGCATGAGGGGGAGGCGTGAAGGGGGTGTATGCTTCCTATGTGGCATGGGACCCAGCTGGGCTATTGTGACCAGAAGGGCAGCGCTTAGAAAGTAAATGGAGGCAGGGCTAGTAGAGAGCACGGGTAAGCCAGAGGAGTTGCCACTTTGCAGATCCTCTGGTCCTCCTACCTACAGGAGAGATACAGCACATCCACTCATTTATGGAATGCCTTGGTAACTATATATCTGTACAAGCTGTATCTTATTCATAGCACTCAAAACCACACCAGACACTTCAGATGTACCATAACAAGATCTGGTCCCTGCCACAAAGAACTTCCAATGTAAGGTTATACAAGAAGCAACCAGAAATAGTAACAAATATATGATATGAGGAGAGGTACGAGGCAGGGAGCCCAAGGGTTACAAATGTAATGGAAGCTCCTTGATTATTCCAAGAGTAATTTTTTAAAAAAAGTTTGTTAATAAGCTGTATATTTGTGGGGTTAGGAGAGTGTTAGAAGAGCTGAACTGATAAGGGTGAGGGTGATAGAAGGGTTGGTGGATGTAGTAAAGGTTAGCAGCCCAGCGAGGTGAAGTGGAGTAGTGAAACAGAGAGAGAGTGCAAGAAAGGGGCAGGAGCCACAGGGTTGCAGATCAATTAGCAGCATGAGAGAAGGTACAATCCTGTCCATTATGAAAACATCTATTATATTACCTTGAAATCTCCTTGAAGATAGTTGACTATGATATGCGGGAAAGGGGGAGGAGGAGAAGGAGGAAGATAAAATTAGGAAGCAGGGGAAAAGTGATGGATGTGAACAGAGTTAGAGAGAGAGATAGGGAAAGTAATAGGTATGCCATCTGGAGATCGGGGAAGTGGGGAGGAGACAGGAAAAGACAAGAAGTAACAGAAAAGGATAAAAAAGTGATACAAAGATGAAAGTGAAGAGAGAAGAGAAAGGAAAGTGGAAGAAAAAAGGAAGCAAGAAACCCTGCACACCTCTGAGGTCAGAACTGATTTTGTTTACCTCTTGCCTCCACCCCTCTGAAATTCCACAACCACCACTACCATTGGGCACCTTATTTATTTCCCTATTGGAGCCTTAAATCCACCCCGGAGTCTGCTAACTGACTTATATGATGACTAAGTACATTCTTCCTCTGCCAATACAATCTAGTTTTCAACCCAATGCAAGCTACAGAAAAAAATGAAGGCGTTGATTCTTTTTTTTTTTTAATAATAATCCCCAAATCCTTTTTCTGATTAGTGTGCTGGATGATTGTTCCATTCAGCATATGTTCCCCATATTAGTTCCTTATTCCCAGACTAATTTTTTTTCTATTTGTTTATTTAGCACTCAACAGCATCAGTCATCTGCTGGCCCTAACATATCAACAGACTTTATCTAGTGAAGGTGTATTTAAACTATATTAAAAAGTCAACAGAATATTTTATTTCCATTTTTAATCAGTTTTCCAACTGGCTTTTTAGCTAATTGCAAAAAAGGGGAGGGGGAAGAGGAGGAAAATCAAATGTTCATTTGTTTAATCAACATTTTGTTGCCATTGAAATTTTGAAAACAACTCTCCTTACAAGCCGAGACCTCTTTTCTGAGAAGATTTACACAATAACTTTAACTGACACACAAATAGTCCCATTGACTTGGAAAAATTCTTACAAAAACCATAAGAGAGGTGTGGTTTCTTGTGTTCTCATTAGATGTGTTTGCTGGTTATTTAATACAAATGTATAAACATAGCTCAAAGACAGCTGAACTACTTTTGGTCAAACCTTCCTTAGGTTTCTGGCTGACAGACAAGCATAGAAACTTTCAATCCTACAGAAATATGGTGAAGATTATGAGTGGCTGAAAAATGGGATTCAAGGCTTAATTTCACCCTTAAATAGTGATAACTGACACCATTACAACATACTGTTCAACATAACCTACTGAATTCAAACTGCAAATAAGAAACAATGCTCTGTTTTATTCCAGTATGTGTTTGGATTGTAGCATTAAAGTGGTACCCTCGTTTAAAAAAAAAAAAGGGTTGGGGGTTAGAAAAGTAGGAGACCAGCGTGAATCCAGGAACTGCTTCAAGAATACAGTGGTCAAAAGCAGAAATTGCTAAGCAGCACACTGACTTAGTTGAGTCTCAAGTGTCATGAAACCCCCACATGGGCAGTATATAAAGGTAATTTTAAAATATTTATTTCCCTCATGTGGTGAGCCCTGATAATCTTAGATGGATTTTCATTCTCATCTTGTGAAAGACTATTACTTGTATCTCAATAATCCCTAAGAAGATAAGTGGTTCTCTGATTTTCATAAGGAATGAACCTCTTATCAGTAGGTTTGAGATTCAGTCTTTAAAAGATAAAGATTCAGACCCCTTTTAACATTTGGTGCATTTAGATGAAAAAGTGTCTTTTAACAAATAGGTCAATGATCTTCCTGAAATTAAGACACTGGGAAATGAGGCAGAATCATCTGAAAATTAAACAAAAAAGGTTCTTTTTGCTCTTGCCCATAACTGCATCACCCATGTTCGCTAATAGTTCAAAAGGCTATCATAACTTTTCCATTATATCAGAGGGGTAGCCGTGTTAGTCTGGTTCTTCTCTTGCATCCGAAGAAGTGGGTATTCACCCATGAAAGCTCATGCTGCAAAACATCTGTTAGTCTATAAGGTGCCACAGGATTCTTTGCTGCTTTTCCATTATAGTTTATTCCTGAAGGGCTAATGATCAAAATAAGGTTAGCAGTGTGTGTGTGTGTGTGTGTGTGTGTGTGTGTGTGTGTGTGTGTGTGTGTGTGTGTGTGTGTGTGTTCCTCTCAGATGTTTGTAACAACTCTAAAATAAATGAAGATTTTTGGTCACCTTTGGCAATCAAATTTGGGTCTCACGAACCCTGGCTTCCTGCAACCTACAAAGACTTGCAAATTAATAGTATATTCTTCAGGATTAAATCTGTTTTTCTGTGATTACCTACAACGCAAGTTATTCTTCCAGCATGATGGCTGACTCTTAAAGTTCCTCCATTCAGAAAAGTGAGTATTTCTCTCTTTAACTGAATCTCCATTATTTCCTGATGAGGAACACAATGGGCCTAACTGTCTATGGTCTATGTTTGTTAGAATTGCATTACCTGGCACATCCCTCGAGTTTTTGTCAGATCACTCTCTCTCCCGGAATGTTAATATAGTTGGTTTTCTTCCTTTGTCAATATTTTTATTTTTATTGTGTCACTGAAGTGGGTTTCCCAGCCAAAGAGTTTTGGCTCAGTGATGATAGTCTTTGACTTTAATTGTTGAAGAATTCTCCAACTATATTGGTCTCTTTCAGCTGCCCTCTTCATGTTAGTGCACTAATTTCAGCTGCCAGATATTTTTGTCTTGGTCTTCTAGCAATAGACTTCCTGGGTGATATCCTGATCTATTGAACTCAATGGCAAAACTCTCATTGGCTTCACTCCTTGATTCTAGAGAAATAAGAACTGAGCAAATTGTCACTAGGCCAATGGGATGGTCTTAACAAAAGGGGATTAGGACTAGTAGGTGTAAACTGTTTTGTACAAAAGATTTTGAATCCTGGATTAAATCTGACACAAAACCCTTCCTTGATTTTAGGTAGCTCTCTTTCCATTTAGACTAGAGAGAGAAAACATTCCCAAGTGCACTGAACATTTAACCAGAAAGAGAGAACTCATTCCTAAAATCACTATTGGTTCTATGTTGTAAAAAGATACAACTTCTTCTAATTGTCATCTGAAAAGGGTGCCTTTGCTATCCCTTCCCCCTATTTACACAAACAACTTTGGTAGACTCAGATTACATGTTACAAATCTGAGGATTAAATGTGGAGTCAAAGGCACCACTAGTGACATTTCTTGATGGCCATAAAAATGCACCTTGAAGTTCCAGGAACACATGGCAAACCCCAGGAAATACAGTGGAGTATTGTGAACTAGTACTGAACCCTGAATTTTGTCAGCCATTTTAAACCCATAATGGTCTATTCCCATTACTTGTTAAAAATAGGGAAATATTTGTGCTGATTTACATTTTTAGACCAAGATCTTCATATCAAAGTCTCAAATAAAAACTGCACTATAGATTAATAAGGGTATGAATATTTAAACTTAATAAAATGTTTCATTTGTCACTGTTAAAACAACAGCCATATTTGCATTAAAGAAATTATAGATACACTTTAGGACTGTTCAAGAGATGAAGAAAGTTAACATGATGAAATATGGAAATCACTAATTGGATATCACAATGAACACTATTAATTTACAAGCATTTGAAGGCAATTAGATTTTCTCCAGATAGTAACCGTGCTTTGTTAGCAATTGATAAGCTTCAGAAAATTATTCAGCCATTAAAATTTGCAGAGTAATTTAATTGGTATAATTATTGCTTTTATGTGTAGGCTTGTGGTCACATTACAAGTATGGTGACAAGCAGTATCCTGAAACCAACAGATATCTTCAGTGCAATGCTATATTAATGTATCCTCTCTAGAAACCCACAGCTTAAAAATTTCTATCCTGAATAAGAAAGGCCAGCAACCTGTATTAAATTTAAGTGTGGAAGTCTTGATTAGCTAAGAGAAGAGAATTGTATAATCCCCATGAAAGTCATAATTCAGGTTCCTAGATTTTAGGAATATGGGGCCAAATTTAGTTGCAATTATATTATTTGAATGGATATACACTCACTTACACCAAGGCTTAATTTGGCCCACAAAGCCCAGTTTTACAGTGTGTGGACTTTCATAAGATACTCAACCTAGCACCTAGGCAAGGAACCCCCTATTTCATCCACTTTAGTGTTTATTTCATGCAGGTTTTTTACATCCTATAAGGAGCTCATGAGTGTCCCCATGACTTTATATGGTACAACATTCTCTTTAGAAAAACAATTTTACCCTAAAGGTGATTTTTTTGAAAGAAAATGGTCAAAATAATCAAAGTTACAAACCATGAGAGTTAAATCCAAGTTATTAAAATATCTTTTAGTGTAAGAATATTGCATTAATTTACTAAGTAGACTGCAGTTGATATGCACGTACATACAAATGGATGCATATTATTATTCAAGTGTATACGTAACATTGTCTGAGGGTTGTATTGTTGTCTACTTGCACAAAAGCAAACACCCTTGCCCCGCCCATCCTCCAAGGCCTCACTCCCGTCCCACTCGTTCTCCAAGGCCCCACCCCCACTCCATCCCCCCCTTCCTCTGTTGCTCACTCTCTCCCCACCCTCCCTCACTCGCTCATTTTCACTAGGCTGGCTCAGGGGGTTGGGGTGTGGAAGGTGGTGAGGGCTCCAGATGGGGATGTGGGCTCCAAGGTGGGGCCAGAAATGAGGAGTTTGGGGTGCGGGAGGGGGATCCGGGCTGAGGCAGTGGGTTGGGATGTGGGAGGGAGTGAAGGCTCTGGGCTGGGGTGTGAGCTCTGGTGTGGGACCAGGGATGAGGGATTTAGGGTGCAGGAGGGGGCTCCGGATGGGGATGTGGACTCCACGGTTGGGCCATAAATGAGGCGTTCAGGGTGCAGGAAGAGGCTCTGGGCTGAGGCAGTGGGTTGGGATGCGAAAGGGGGTGAAGGTTATGGCTGGGGGTGCAGACTCTGGGGTGGGGCTGGGGATGAGGAGTTTGGGGTGTAGGAGGGAGCTGCGGAGCTGGCGCTTGGGGTGGAGGCAGCGTGAGGAGCCCCCGGGTGCCCCTAGGCATAGGAGCCAGAGGAGGGACATGCCACTGCTTCCAGGAGCCAAGCAGAGCCACGGCAGGCAGGGAGCCTGCCTTCACCCCACTGCACCTCCAACCAGACTTAACAGTCCAATCAGCAGTGCTGACCGGAGTCACCAGGGTCCCTTTTCGACCAGGCGTTCCGGTCAAAAACTGGACACTTGGCAACCCTAGCTGCATATGGGTGTCCACGCTCCACAACCACACTCCATAAAGTCAAGTACAGACGCTCCCCGACTTATGCAAGCGTTCCGTTCTGGAACACCTCGCGTAAGTCGAATTCTGTGTAAGTCAGGAACGTATACCCGGCAATTACGCAAAAAAAACAGCAGGAAGTGTCTGTAAGCTAAAGCAACATTGTAGTTAAAATTTAGGATTTACAACAGTAAATAAATTCAAAGTTATGAGTCCACAGATACCTAAACTAGGCCACACTACATACGTAGAAAGGGGCCATGATAACAGTCTGGGAACCACAGATGTAACTCCCGCAAAATTATTCCAGACCAAGTTTTACAATTACAGCAACATTGCATGAAGACAGGTTCTGTCCCTTCCCTACTCTCGCCAAATATTTCCTTGGAGTTCTTAAATTAGAATACCGGGGGTGGGGGAGGGGAAATGTGATTCATTGTACCTGTACATAAATGCATGTAAAGCTAAATATACCCATTAGATATGCACACAAAGGGCAGCCCTGTGCGCTCTCATGAGGGCAGAATGTGCACGTGTTTATTCTTATTCCCTTTTTCTTTTTCAACCTTATTGCATTTAATTTTAATGTCCAATACTTTAAAACCATATCTTTTGAAAGGTTCTCAGCATAAAAAAAAAATAGGGTTTGAAAATGTAATCAGTGAAAACACTAGGGTATTTTTCCATACTCTGTTTTGTTTTTTAATTTAAACACCAGTTGGACTACTAGAAGACATTTCAGCCTATGGGGCAGGATTTATTTTCCTCACCAAATTTTAAAAGCCTGAAAATAGAGGCTTATAACTTAAGTGCTTCTTTCTTAGCCATAAACACCACAGAGCATTACAATAAATCTTGCAGTATTGTTACTGCAACACTGCAGCTAAGGATTGACTGTATCAAACCTAACCCTAGGATCTTAAATATTTGACTGCTAAAAAATATTTTTTTTTTAAACTTCTGCTTCAGAAAGGATATATTTATCAATCGCTGAGGCACATGCACCCTGACAAGAACAGTTCTATTGTTTTCATTGGAGTTTCATGACAGAAGTGCATGTTCATGAAAACCACCGAACCATCCTTCTGCTAGTTCTATAACATATTTTCTAAGGTCCTCAAGGGTTTAATAATTCTTTGTCAATTGGAATCAAGTGAAGCTGACATTTTAAGAACATTTTATGTACACCGCTAAAGACTTACAGTACAATGCATTTCAGAACTGGAAAGAAATACAATAAAACCTTGAAGGACTTTTGTTCTTATATATCCCACCTTCCAAAATATAGTGGGGATGTCTGTTCGGTCAGCAGGCTTAGTTCTCAGGGCCTACCATTTGTCTCTCTCTTTTGGTTCAGTATATCCAGGACCACCAAAAATTGGGTTCAGCTGGGTCAACTTCCTTATTGGTAACCTCCTAGTCCTACACATCCTGGGGCTAGGTATAGCGGAATGTGGGGCAGGTAGGGGGACCTGGGGTCTTTACTCCACTATCCCACATCCTGCTTACCTTCCCCAGGCCACTTCAGACCATACCCAATGCCTCAGACTTATAGACTTGAAGGCCAGAAAGGACCTATTCTGTGATTACCTACTCTGTCCTACACATTGCAAGCTACAGAACCTCACCCATCCACTCCTCCATAACCACTGGCTGAGTTACTAAAATCCCCAAATCATGATTTAAAGACTTCTAATTACAGAGAACCCATCATTTACTCTAGTTCAAGCCAGCAAGTGCCCCATGGCTCCACACTGCAAAAGTTGAGAAAGTGTCTCTGCCAGTCTGACCTGGGGAAAGATTCCTTCCTGACCAAATATGTAAATCAGTGAGATCCTGAGCATGTCAGCAAGACCTGCCAGACAGACATCTGGGAAAGAATTCACAGTAGTAACTCAGAGCCTTCCCCATCTAGTGTCCCATCTCTGGCCACTGGAGATATTTGCTAATAGCAGTCACAGATGGGCCACATTCCATTGTAGGCACTCATGTCATACCATCCCCTCCATAAACTTACCAAGCTTAGTCCTGAAACTAGTTAGGCGTTTTGCCCCCACTGCTCTCCTTGGAAGGCTGTTCCAGAACATCTCTCTTCCAATGGTTAGAAACCTTCATCTAATTTCAAGCCTAAACTTGTTGATGCCCAGTTTATATCCATTTGTTCTTATGCCAACATTAGCCCTTAACTTTAATAACTCCTCTCTCTCTTGTGTTTATCCATCTGATGTATTGTAGACGGGCCGACTCACCCCCGCGGCGCCTCCTGCTGGTGACTCCGGGAATTAGCTCTTTTCCAGCGCTGGAGCGCCTTCTGCAGGCTGGTGATCCACCTGTCCTCTGGCCCCCGTGTCCCTCCCTGGACCCGGTGCCCTTTCACATGGGGTGCTGCCCCCGGCAGTAACCCCTTTCTCTCTGGGTCTCCCCTCCTTGGGAACCCCCACCCTCTATCCCCACCTTGCCTCAGTATTGGCTACTGCCAGTCATTGTCTAGCCCCACACTCTGGGGCAGACTGCAGTATCAGCCTATTCATCACAGGCAAAGGGGTTTGGACCTGCTGCCTTGGCCTATCCCTGGGCTGCCCTCTGCAACCCCTAGTACCTGTTGGCCCACTGTTAGGCCGCAGCCTGGGGCTTTCCAGGCTGGAGCTCCCCAGCTCCTCTGCCTTTCCCCAGCCCTGCTTCACTCAGGTATCCAGTTTCTAGCTCCCTGCAGCCAGGCCCTTCTCTCTCTGAAGGCAGAGAGAGACTGACTTTGCTTCTGGCTTCCCTGGCCTTTTATAGGGGCCAGCTGTGGCTCAGTCTGGGGCGTGGCCCCAGCTGCAGCCACTTCTCCAATCAGCCCAGCCAAAAGGCTGTCTTCTCAAGCCTCGGCCCCTTCCCAGGGGTGTTTTTAACCCCTTCAGGGCCGGAGCAGGGGTTCACCCTGCTACATGTATGTATACAGAGCAATCATGTTTCCCCTCAGCCTTCATTTGGATAGTGAAAAGAAGCCAAGCTCCTTGAGTGTCCTCTCGTAAGGTAGGTTCTCCATTTCTCTGATCACCGTTGTAGCCCTTCTCTGCACCAGTTTCTGTTTGAATTCATCTTTCTTAAATATGGGAGACCAGGCTGTACACAATATCCCAGATGAGGTTTCACCAGTGTCTTGTATAATGCTTGGGGATACAGCCTTCAGATTGTTTCTTGCAACTTTGCCAAAGTAATCCCAAGCCTCCTCTATATTCAGACCCTTGAGTTTCTCAGTCCAGTTCACTTCCCTAACTATTCGCCTTAATTTTTTAAGTGTTTCCCTTTCAAAATCAAGTACTCTATTTGCAGACCTGTTTGGTGCTTATCCTTCCATTTAGTTTAATCTGAATTAGCTCACTCAATCCAAGGTTGTCCTCTACACCCAGTTCTTCTATGAGGTCCTCAATTTGGAGAATGACAGCTGTTTAATTATAGTCCCTTTCTTCAAACCCCTGAGTCTCAGAGCTGATGCAAGGTGACCTTCTGCTGCCTGCACTCAGGATTCTTCCTACCAGTTGGGTGATGTCTCAAAGAAGAGAAGGAAGACTCACTGCCAGAACTCCTCAGTCAGAGCTTCTCCCATTGTGACAGGGCAGTGCTTCTCCAGGGAAATGGCTTCCCTTCTCCCCTTTTCCCTGGGCTGTTGGACCTGTCTTTATATTGCTGCTTTCCTCAGGATCAAGCTCAGTAGTGCCTGAGGTGCGGAGCTTACCGGATCCTGTGCTGCTCCAAGCCTTTCCCCTGCCTAAACCCTGGATTGGGATTTGCAAACCCCATCACGCAAAGTTAATTCAAAAACCATTTGTACAACATTACATGGGAACCAGAGGATTTTTGTTTTTCAAATGTAACACTTAAGATTTTGTGACTCTCTCTTAGAAACACATTATGAAGGAACATAGGATACTGGATCTTACCTGTTGTACACCTAGTCCAATATCTTATTTTGTCTGAATTTGTCTAGCATCAACATTCAGCCATTGGGTGATGTGATACCTTTCTCTGCTAAATTGAAAAGCCCACTATTAAATATTTATTTCTCTTGTACGTTCTTATAGACTAATCACGTCAACCCTTAACTTTCTCTTTGTTAAGCTAAATAGACTCAAGAAGCTCAATCTATCACTATAAGGCAGGTCTTTAAATCCTTTAATCGTTATCGTTGTTCTTCCCTGAAACTTCTCCAATTTATCAACATCCTCCTTGAACTGTGGACACTACAACTGGGTACAATATTTCAGCAGTAGTAGCACCAATGCCAAATACAGATGTAACATAACCTCTCTACTCCTCCTCCAGATTCCCCTATTTATGCATCCCAGGATCATATTAACTCTTTTGGCCACAGCATCAGCTGATTATCCACCAGGACCCCCAAATCTTTTTCAGAGACTACTTCCCCGGATAGACTTCCTCAATCAGATAAGTATGACCTACACGTTTTTCCCCCTAGATGTACAGGTACATTCAGCTGTTTTAAAACACATATTGATTGCTTGCACCCAATTTACCAAACATTTCAATTCACTCTGAATCAGTGACCTGTCCCCTCTTCATAATTTACCACTCCCCCAGTTTGTGGTAAATCGCAAAACTTTATCTGCGATTATTTCAGTTTTTTTCCAGGCTATTGATAAAAATGTTAAAAAGCATAGAGCCAAGAACAGATTCCTGAGGGACTCCACTAGGAACACACATCGTGATTTCCAGTTTACAATTACACTGAGACCTATCAGTCAGCCAACTTTTAATTCATTTAATGTGTGCCATGTTAATTTCATATTATCATTTTTTAATCAAAATGTCATGCAGTACCAAATCAAATGCCTAACAGAAGTCTAAATAAGCAGTATCAACACTATTACTTTTATCAACCAAATGTGTAATCTCATATCAAATTAGTTTGACAGAATCTATTTTCCATAAACCCACGTTGATTAACAAAAAAATAAAGGAAAGTAATATAATGAGTGCCAATCAAGTGTGACAAATATGGCAATTTTCTGAACAAACCTTGTTGAATTAAGCTAAACTTTATTGAATTAAGTTTATGTATCATTGTGGGGCCAGGATTGTATGCAAGTCCCTGGGGGCAAGGGAGGGTGACCAGATATCCCCATTTTATAGAGACAGTCCCGATATTTGGGGCTTTGTCTTATATAGGCGCCTATTACTCCTCACCCGTCTGGATTTTTCACACTTGCTGTCTGGTTACCCTATGGAGGGGGATCACAGCCCTCCAGGAACAAAGAACAGTGTGGTGGGATTAAGGAGATTCACTCATGTGGTAACACCTCCGAAAAGGTACCACCACCTGGAGATACTTGCATATACTGGTTCAAACTGGATTCTCTAGAGACCAGCAGACAAAGAAAAGACTTTTGGATAAATAACCTGAGTTTAAACTGACTCAGGGCCTGCTTTCTGAGCCATAAAATGGATAAGACTTTCTGTCCAAGGCAGGGCTCCAGTCCTGCCTGGGAAGGATTGGACCTGTTCTTGGGGTTGCTTATTCTGAGCAAAAGGTGTTATGAACTTGTAACCACAGAAAAACCTGTGTGGGGTTTGAAGAACAGTTCACCTGCCAGAGACCTCATTGGAGCTGGGGTGATCTCTAGCAACCTTTGAGCATGCACGTACATTCTTTTATTGCTTTTAATGCATTTTCTCTGTAATGCTTTTACCTTAAGAATATGCATGCTTGTTTAGAAAGACCTAAGTGGTAACTTAACTATGGGCAATTACACTGCTTATAGCCTCTGAGATGAAGGCAAAGCAGGCCTGCTTAGACAGTCTGACTTGCTGGGGAATTCAGTCTAGGCAGGAACTGTGCAGCCTGGAAATATCCTGGTCAGGAGGGAAGAGAGACGTCTCAGCCCAAGAGAGGTGACTGCTGGAAAGCTGAAAGCCTAAGAGTGGTGCCCTTGCTGGACCACAGAGGAGGAATACAGATGAAGTTGCTCAGAACTGTGACATAATTAATTATATTACCCTCCTTTAATTCTTTGTTAGATTGAGTTCTGTATGAGCCACTCCATTATCTTGCCCAGGCTTGATATCAGGCTGACAGGCCTATAATTACCCAGGTCATCCCATTTACCCTTTTCAAAATATTGGCACATTAGCTTTCTTCCAATCTTCTGGAAATTCTCCAGCATCACACAATTTACTGAAAATCAGTAGTTGTAATTAATATCTTCCTAAGTCACTACTGGAATGGAAAGAGTGATTTTACCCTATGATGAGACTACACCTATTTTTTCCCCAAAATACATAACAGAGATATCTGTTGAACACTTTTGCCTTTTCTGCATTAGTATTGATAATTCTACACCATTTCCATCTAGTAATGGACCAATATTATGGTCAGAATTCTTTTTTGTTCCTAACATACTTAAAAGCTCCTTCTTGTGGTCTTTAATTATACTGGTCATAGATTTCAACTTGTGTCTCTCTGCTTTCCTTATCAATTTTCTACAATGCCTAGCTTCAGATTTATAGTCATTACTATCAACTTCTCACTTTTTTATTTTTTGTAGCTGCCTTCATTTCCCTTCTAAACCAGGTCTTTTTTAAAACCAATTCAGCCTCTTTCCTCAATTGCTAGAGGAATCTATTGTCATCTATTAAGTCCTTAAACAATTCCCAATTATTCACATTCTTCTGATTAAATTCTTCTCCCAGTTGATTTGACTCAGTTGTTTTCAGCTTTGTGAAATAAGCCCTGTTAAAGCACCAAGTGTGTGTGTGTGTATATATACAAATAAATAAATAAAAATAAGCACTGGTCTGGACTTTATTTTATAGGACGTCTCATATTGCCAGTAGTAAAACATCCTTGGATGTTTCTAAATATTGTAGATGACAATTTCCAAAACTAAAAAACTAATTGCAACCAACACAGGGGAATTCTACCTCATATAGACAAGTAATGTTGTGTGATCTGTTGGTTTGGTATTATTTAGAGTTTCCAATTTAACATGTGGTGATTTGGCAGGGTTCATTTGCCTCTAGATCAGCCACAGCATCACAGTTAATTTGGGAGTGAGGACCCCCAGGTATGCAAGACAGACACTCACACTTAGGCAAGACCTTTTGAACCTACAATAGCTTTATTAGCATAGTCAGCAATATCACAAACACTTTGACCTAGCTAAGCAGACAGAGATAAGACAAGCATCCAGAATTTGCCTACTCATACCATCCTTTGCAGGGAACCTTGTAGTAGTACAATGACCCATGAGTGGTCCTTCAGCTGGTAGGCTCCAGGTATATGGGCCAAGTGCCACCTTATATTAGAGGTTATGCTAATACTAAATAAGCCTAATGCATATTCAGTACGGGCATCAGCCCCTTTTCCTTATCTGTTTTTCCTTACCCTACTAACGTGGGGATGCCCTTTTCCCATCGGTTAATAGGCCTTTTACTTCAAGTTTATTAGTATTAATCAGTTAGTTGACAAATGCTGATGTGGTTAATTTAAAATATCTAAAGCTAGTATAAAGTGTCATTTTGTGGTTACCTGTCAGCAGTTTAGCAACAATTGCCTATAACAGCACTCTATCTTGGGATATAGGGTCATTTACTGGTTAGTTGCTTATGTCAAGTCTTTAAGCCTTGGGCCTTAGATAGTTTGGCTAAGCTATTGTTTTACAGTTTGGGACCTGTAGGCTTTTGCATTACTGCATTAATCCATACCTATACCTTATTTAGCATATGCCCGTATATCAATAGCAATAGCAAGAGGAACGGATTAGAGATCTAAAAATTAATGGTAGCTTATCATGACTAATCACATTTATATTGTGTAAACCGAGAGAGAGGTTATAACCATTTATGTTAACGTTCCAAATGTGTGAATCGTGTTTCAGTAATATCAACTAGATTGAATTTATACTCACAAATGAGCAATGCCAAATCCTCTTATTTGCTACTGAGGTTCCTAGCACTGGTGTACAGGAAATTAAAGAATCTCTTCTCTTCACGTCCTTTGGTTCCGTTAATTTTGTTCTCAACTTCTTGATTCTCCCCTCTTTTTACCCTCCCATTGTGTTATTTCAGTTTAATAATATTACCCTCCTGACTACTCGAGCCAGCCTGTTCTTGAGGAGATTGGTTCCATTTCTACTGAGTCTCCTCTTCCCATAGAAGAGGGTGGACCAATGTTCCACAAAACCAAATCCTATTCCACTTACCTAACCAGAAGTTCATTTTTAGAATCTTCTGCCTTCTGTCTCCCTTCACTCTCGGGACAAGAAGATAACAAAGAAGATCGCTTGGACATTATTCTTCAGCATGCTTCTGAGTTCCCTGAAGTCATCTCTTACCTGCGGTATATCCCATGATGCACTGTCATTAGTGCCCATAAATGGATCCTTGCCCATTAACTTCAGAAATTCCTCCAATCTCATGTGAGTGATGTCGCGTGTCTTGATTCTGGGAAGACAGCACACCATCCTGTTGTCTGTTTATCCTTTGCAGAATGTTCTTTTGATGCTTCTGAGTGTTGAACCTCCAGCAAGGATGGACAGACTTCCTTGGAAAGTTGAGGAAACTCTTTATGGGCAAAACTGATTTTTAGAGGCTGGGCTTAGCTACCATGCACAGGCTTTCCCTTCCCTTAGACCCCCTGGTTCTTAAGAGGTATCTTTCACAGTTTAAATATTGAGGACCTGGTATCAACTTGAAGCAGTGGTCGATCCTGGAGTCTCTGCAAGTTGATCGTGATCTCGAGGCCACTAAAAAGTCTGGCAGCACAGCAGGGCTCAGCAGGCTGCCTGCCTGCCGTGGCCCCATGGCGCTCCGAGAAGCGGCTGGCTGCTGGCACATCCCTGCGGCCCCTGGGTGGGGGCTGCAGCTTCACACACTGCCCCTGCCCCCAGCACCAGCCCTGTAGTTCCCATTGGCCAGGCAGCGCTTGCAGGAGTGAGCGACGCACAGAGACCCGCATCTCCCCTTTCCCCCAGGGGCCGCAGAGACATGCCAGCAGCCCAGTTGCTTCCAGGAACAGCGTGGGGCCAAAAAAGGCAGGCAGCCTGCCTGAGCCCCACTGCACCATCAGCCAGGAGCCATCTGCGGTAAGCGCCTCCCAGCCGGAGCCTCCACCTTGCACCCCTCACACACATCCCAACCCCCTGCTCCAGCCCGAAGCCCCCTCCTTCACCCAAACCCCCTCCCAGAGCCCACCCTCCTCACCCTCTCCTGCATCCCAACACTCTGCACCAGCTATAAGCCCCCTCCTGCACCAAACTCCCTCCCAGAGCTTGTACCCCTCACTCCTTCACCCCAACCCCATGCCCGAGGCTCAGCCAATGCACATAGTTGAGAATGTTACGCTGATTTGTGACAATCCCTGAAGGATTAAAATTCATGAACGCTCCAGTGGATTCTATGAGATTAGGTGCAGTGTGACCACCTGACCCCTGCACCTAAACTTCCTCCCAGAGCTTGCACCCCTCACTCCTGCACCCTAATCCCCTGCCCCAGGCTCGGCCTAACGACCCCTCCCACATTCTGAACCCCTGGCCCCAACCCTGAGCCTACACCCCCTCCCAAACCCCAACTCCCTGCCCCAGCCTGGTGAAAGTGAGTGAGGGCGGAATGGAGTGAGTGGGGCAGGGCAGCTCCTGGGTTGATCTTAAATTCAAAAAGTGATCTTGTGTGGAGACCACTGACTTGACCAGGAGGAATTCCATACAGCTAAAAGCTTCCTCTTCTCTCTAGTAGCCACAGTCCACCCACCCTCCTCTGTCTCCAATTGTGAAAAATGTAGATGTGACCTCTTGCCTCCGATAGTTATGAATGGCCAGGCCTCTCTTCTGGCTTCCTGTCTCCCCAACTCCTTGGTGGCCAGCTTCTTTCTTCCTTGAACCTGGTGTACTTGATGTTTCCTGAACTGGGCTGTCTAGGAACTCCTCAACTTCTCTGGTTCTCAATAGTGTCTGTATTTGCCTGTCCAATCCAAGAAGTTTCTCCATCACCGGCTTTCACTTCATGTGTAGTAAGTCCCTTCTGGCTTCAGGCAGGAAATAAAACAACGCACATCCATTGCAGGACACCCACAGTTCCATCACTGGCCATCTTGAAACTGCATGTAGGAGCAGAACCTGGAAGCAACGCTTTTCACACTCCTGCTCTCAACTACCTCCGAAACTCCCCTATTAGCTGCCCCTGTTTGTGGCTCTCGAATTCACCCAGCAAGATCTTTTTATATCAAGTCTCTCTGTTTAGCCCAGCTCCATACCTCACCACCAGGAAACAATGGACCACTCAAAGACTTCAAACACTGGATCTGATCAAAGCGCCAAGCCTCATGGCCTTTACCAAGGCACCAACAGACAGATATGTCTCAACTGCTTACCCAAGGCCTCATGGCCCAGCTATGCAGCCTGTTCACAGAGAACCCACAAATGGAGCAAAAGCACCACTCACTAAGTGCCACTGCCTCCCAGGACAAAGTCTCCTGTTAGCTGCCTCTGTTCAAGTGATAGCATTATGAAAACCCAGACTATACCAAGTGTCACTTCAGGATACAGCATTTCAGTGAACTAAAAGATGGAATAAACTAAAGTAGAGGGGGAAATATATGTATATATACACACATAAATAAATAAAACTACATGAAAATACTATTAGGACATTTTTCTTTGGGAATTTCTTATAGTGCTAAGTCAGAGTAGGAATAGGAACAGACTTCTTAAATCTTAGGAACTAGAAAGTGAATAAATAAGAATATGTTGATTCCTACCTGTTTTCCAGACAAATTGATGATCTTTCCTGGCTTCCAAATCAGTTGTTTGTAACATTGAGAGCACAAGTAAAAGCAAGATATTCCTCATGCCCTGCCATGCCCAATGAGCAGAAACCCAGAGATCCCTCAGAAACATAATTCAGTTTCTTGTCTTCTCTAGTCCTAGATTTGGAAGAAAAGGCAAAATTAGTTTGCTTAAAATACATAGTAATAAAGCAGAGCACTCAGGGTCAGTACTACTCAGTATACATTGCACATCCCCTTCTCTGGCGCAGAGTCTGTTATGTGGGTACTTTAGAGATGGTACATGTAGAGATATGTACTTTTAGCTCTGGAGGCCCCTGGTTCAATTCTAGGTATCAGCCAAAATGGTGGCCATTACCAATGCCCTTAGTGAGTTCCTAAAAAGCAATTTGCTAGTGTCACAGCTTTAAAATTCAAGGCTTTCGCCACAATATGTCATGTGAGAGCCTTATGCAACATTTTTTTCTCTCTTCGCCTATTTATCTTTAACATGCCCATCATCCATGATATCTGGTATTTTATAATTAAACAAACCATGGATGGAGACAGATTCAAGCTGCAAAGTTCAGCTCTGGATACGAATCCCAACTTCCATGAAGCTAAGGACACTGAGACACAAGATTTGGATTGCCAGTTCATCTCTGCATACTGTATGTAGATGATACAGTTAAAAAATGGCATTAGAACTAACTGAATTTTGATGTGAAAGTGAACGTTATACATGTAATCTAAACTCTTTCTCCTACAAGATTAGCTTTTGCATTTATATTTCCTAAATATAAATTCCTACATTTGTAACTGGTCATTAGTCCCACATTTCATATGTCAAAGTTTCACCGCTGGGACAGGGCAAGCAGAGTGATAAGATTCTTCTGCAACATGTTATTGGCATCATTCGGTGCCTTTCATTAAAGTTATCAGATATTAGAAGTTTAGTTCTGAAATTCCATTACATTTCCAGCCTTATGAAAAAGGCAGCATTATTACAATACATAATACACAGTATGGTTCTTGATAAGAAGTCAAAGATAAACCTGAAAATAGTGGATATACACTAAATCTTTTAATTTGGAGTTTTATTGAAATTACTCAAACAGTTTCTATCATGATAAACTCATGTAATTATAGTTAATCAGATATTGACTAACTGCTGTGGAGGATACAGTGTTGTATCTGTTTAGCTTAATTCATTTTTATATTTTAGCTGCATTGCGAAACCTGTAGAGATATCAAATTGAGCTTTTACACAGGAAAAGTAATGCAGGCAATGTAAGACGCTTGCATTCATGGACTTTTCCCAATATTTGGGGGTTAACGTTACGACCTAGACTTTAAATTTCAAGAATAAACATTGCACCCTGAATTGAAGGGAAAAAAGCAAATCCTAGTCCTTGATCTAGAGCTAAATCCTAAATCTTACAGGGTCAAACAAAGGACCATAAGTGGCCTTGTAAGCAAGTTTGCACTGGGTTAATCAAGCCCAAGAAGCCAGCCGGGCCTGGTATAGAAGTGAGGCATAGGGGCTCTGCACCCTACTCTTTGGATCCAGTGCATTGCAAATGGGACGACTTCAGGAGAGAGAGTGACACACATACCTCAATTCCATGCCAGTGGAAGCTCCAAAAAAGTTTTTGTACCATTTCAGAATGAAAACTGCAAGTTTCAGCCAAAAAGAAATTCAAGGGGGGCGAGGGGAGAGAAGAGATAAGAAATCAAACGTGAGAGGTGGGGCTCTCTGGGTTTCCAGGCTCCCCACTGCTGAGTTGGGAGCCAAGTGTTGGTGAGAGCTGGGGTTCCCAGGGCTTTCAGGCTCCCAGCCTGAGCCTACAATCCCTGGCACAGCAAAGTTGTCTAGGCACGATCCAATGATCCCTGGTCCTGGAGCTCTGCACCATGGAGCTGCCCCAAAGCCACAGACCCTGGAAGCTGCAAGAGACCCTGAGCTCACTAGGCAACTTTCCAACATAAACTTGCCTGTGATTAGACTAGAGTTCAAATCCAAACTGTTCTTGTGAAACATTTTGGGTTTCGCAAACCAGCATTATCTGGTGAAGTTCTACTCCACAGGAAAATTTTTGGCCAACTCTAACACTAGGCCATCCTGTAATTAACTCTACGTGACCATCACTCATCTGGACTAATCCTCCTCACTCCACAACAAATATCAAGGGGCACCGCTTCCCCTAATGTCATTCCCAGCATCACAACCACCATGACTGATACTATGTGTGACAGATGTCCTACATCTGGGGGAGAATTGGCAGGGTTTGGCAACACTGGTTCTGTGACATTCTGTGCCTTGGGGGAGCACCCTGTAACCCCATATTCCTCATTTATATACAGTTGTGAAGCATGCCCTTTAAGGTACCGGGGAAAGGTTACGATCTTCTGAAAGTCATTTCTCTATCCATAAATGTATATTATTAACCCATATGAAGTTATGAGAATTACGTTGTATGGTTGTCACTAAAACATACTGTAAATTGGGGATTCAGCCAGATATTAGCTCCAGAGACAACAGCAAGGAAAATAGCCAACAGTCGGGTGGGGTGTCAATCAACCCATCAACAACCACTGTCCAGCAAGGGAGCTACAATGCAATGACTCACCTGCATGAGGCCAAAAGAGGAGAATTGCTCAACCTTGCCTGGAGACTCAGCAATGCACCCAGACATGCCTGGACTTATTTTCCAAGCACACGGACTGAGGGTATAAAACCGAACACAGGAGGCCCATGTGGGGCCTTTCTCCTTCACCCATCTATGCTGCAATTAACAAGGACACTCTGAAGACTCCAGCTGAGAGGACTGGCCCAGATTTCAAGGGTGAAATCTGTGTACTATGAACTGCAATATCCAGTGGGGTGAGAAAAACTACTTAGTCTAGTTGTTGCTCGGTCTAATAGGGAGGAGAGTTTAGACTGTTTGCTTATATTTTATTTCTTTTGGCAACTAACTCTGACTTTTTTGTCCATCACTTAAAATCTATCTTTTGTAGTCAATAAATTTGCTTTATTGTTTATCTTTACCAATGAGTTTGATGAAGTGTTTGGCAAATCTCCTCAACTTTCCATTGATGAAGTGGTGAACCAATTAATAAATCTGCACTGCCCATCTCGAACAGTACAAGACGGCATATTCCTGAGGTACAGTGCTGGGAGCTGGGGGGATTTGGCTCTGGTGACTTTCTGTGTGTGATTCATGAGCGGCTCTGGGAGCATTCATGTAATCTAGCTGGGTGTTGGGTCCCCACATGCGGTTGTGCTAAGTGATAACAGCACCTGGAGGGGTTTGGCTGCTGGTCACTAGCAAGGCATTGTGAGAAAGCCCAGGCTGGAGAGAGTTCAGGGGGCACAGCAGTCCCAGAGTCCCAGGATGCACCCCAGGGATCCCGTCACAGGTTCTAATCCTACAAGGAACTTAAGCATGTGCTTAAGTTCAAGAATGCAAGACATCTCTCTGAATGCAATGGGCCTGCTCATAAACTTAAATTTAAGTACAAGCTAAAGTGCTTTACTGGATCAGGGCCAGAGTGCTAAGCACTTTGCAGGATCATGCCCTGTTCAGGCACTCTGCTGCTGACCCTCATGAGACCTCTGTAGGTTCAAATAGGGCCCTGTACACCTGGGACCCAGCCAGCACTCCACATTGTGGCACTGAATAATGCCAAGATAGGGACTTTATCTTTCTACTAGAAGATATTTCACTAAAGACCCTAATCCACAAATCCAAGGAAACCTCAGACAACACTCACTGCCAGTTGTGGTTTTTTAGTTTTTGTTTTTTAGCTCAGGTAGCACTCATCAGCTGCCTTTTGAACATACTTTCCCCAGCTCAGAATTGGAAGGGTTAGTGGGTAGCAGTAACTCCCCAAGGGTAGGAGACTCCTGCCCTAGTCAGGAGGCTTGGCATCTGTTAGTTCCTTGAGAAAGACTACAAAAATAACAGCCTGCTGTTGTCTGAGGAGTACAGAGATTACATTAAGTCTGAAAAAGAAACCCACAGGAATAAATTAAAGACCCTGAACCTGATTCCCATCTTGCTTACACCAATGTAACTCCACTGAGTACATTGATTTACACCGAGGCAAGCAAAATCCGAATTTGTCCCTTTATCTCAGTTTGTATAACACAATTTGAAACACTAGCAGTTCTGTGCAGATATGATAAAAAGTTACCACACAGGCAACATATGCCATCCACAGCAGCATGAATAAATTACATTATGAAGGCCACCAAGATTTCACATCAAATTTAGTTACTGAATATCTCAAACTTCCAAATGTGAAGGCATAGTTAACTGTGAATTGGCAAATACAGAGAGGAAAAAAAATCTGTAGTTCACATTTAAAAAAATAATTTACAGATTATTCAAACTATTAATTCTGATCTGCACTTCATGTTCATGATGCATTTTCCTTATAATTATTTATTGTTTTTTTCCCCAGATGAGGAAATTAAACTTCAAATCACAACTCAAAAATATATATTTTTCTCTCCCCCAAAATTCTTTTACTGTATTTTCTTTTCTGGTCACTTATAGGTTTCTCTCTCCACTTACTCCCAAATTTAAAAAGTGGCCAATTAGGAGAGGTAACAATGATTTTTATAGTCCACGGTTATCCAAGACAAACTCATTACCTAAAATAATCTTGTGCCCACACACTACATATGCATTAACCCTACAAACACTTATGCATGTGCTTACATTTTAAGCACAAGTCATCCCACTCACTTCAGTTGGATTATTCACATGTTTAAAGTTACATGTGCATAATGCTTGCAGGATAGGGGCATCACATTAAACACTCTCTTGATTTTTCCAGTTTATTCAATGTCTTTTCTGACATTCTTAGAATCATAGATTATTAGGGTTGGAAGGGACCTCAGGAGATCATCTAGTCCACCCCTCTGCTCAGAGCAGGACCAATTCTCAAATCCCTAAATGGCCCCCTCAAGGATTGAACTCTTAACCCTGGGTTTAGCAGGCCAATGCTCAAACCACTGAGCTATCCCTCCTCCCTTCTCATATCTGAGTACCCTACCCATCCTGTATTTTCACACCGTGACAACAGTGGCATAGAGCCAAATCCTGCAAATACCCACATGGGTACATTTCTCATGACATTAAAATCAGGACTTGTTCCAGTGCTACGCTCGTATGTTTGAAGGATCAGGCCCTTTATATTATGTTTACATTATATTTTGAGCTGATATTAAAGATCAATCAGAATGTGAATAAAATTGTTTGCATGCACATGTGACAGTAAAGGTTCAAAATCCATTTTCTTTGAAATACCTTCCACTAATGGAAATTGCATTGTAACAGATGTATTATCATAAATGCCAGTGCCATCTTATTAGTGAGCATGTATTTAAAAGACAGTACAGTAAAAATGGCTAACTAGCAGGAAGTTTATTTCTTTGTTTTTTAATTCTTTCCTACCCACCCACCTCAGATTAAAAATGAAAATCTACACAACAGAATGCAGGCTGCAGAAGCTACCACGTACCACAAAACTACCACAGTCCCTTTAGAGGTGAGCAGCCATAGAGCACATCAAGGGACTCTGTTCTCTTTGTATATTAAAAATTCTTATTTGGTTATTAGAGTCCTGGATTTTCTAGAGAGAAATTGGTGAACGTTGCCAACCAGACTCTGCCTTTCCCTGCATAGATGGATAGCAAGATGGAGAGGCTGTAATGAAACTTGCTGCCCAGTCCCACGCAGGTAACCAGAATGCTAGTGCTTGCACACCCAGAGCACAAGAACCAGAGTCCCAGCAGTGCTAGACACTGCTAAAGCAGCAGGGTCTCTGGCACTGCTGGGTAACCAAGGCTATGCCTCTTCCTGCTCTCAACAGCAGCCAGCCATTAGTGACCAACACTGGAGGAAATAGACAATGAACGCACTCTGTTACAATAGTATAGTCATTGATGTTTCTGCAGGTACCCCAAAGAGAAAATAACTGAGATCGCTACCACTAGTGCAGTACCCCTTCACACTCCTTGCAGTGGCTTCTGTATGAATTTGTGCAATATTTGTTACTCAACCTGAAAATGAACTGGCTGAAGTCTGAAAACCCAAGTCAAAGAACTTAATTCACCCTTGTCATAAGGAAGTAAAATTCTCTTTGAATTCAGTAGGAGTTGTGCCCACTTCAGCCATGGTTGAATTTGCCCTAGTATTTTTCTTTGCAATGAGAATACTTATGAAGAGAGTTGGGAAAACTATTACATTTGAAAAACATTATGCAACTAAAATAAACCGGCACAATTTTAACAACGATAGAAAAAGCACTTGCATGTCTCATATCTGACCTGAAAATCATTTGGTAATTGTCCAGCACAAAACACTTTAATGATTATTCAATTCTCTTAGCAGAAAAAACAAAATTAAAAACAGTAATAACAGTTTGCCTGGAATACAGGGCAGAAACTCATCACTTATTTATCCTAAGATTTATAGATTCTCACTTATCTTGACCTTTTTGAAATGTTAACACCATGTACTACTAAACTCTGCCCTGCCTTCTGCAAAAGGTATTATCCAAAGACTAATCCTATTTGATTCCTCATCAGCAGATCATAGCTTGGAATGGTGCCTGTCAAACCACCCTTTACATGTGCCATAGATAACCTGTGATAATCAGCGGATCAAAGGTCTTCAGGTAAAGTTATTCTAAATTTTACAAACATTGAGATTTATAGAAAAACTAAAGAAAAAATAATGAACTAGACTGTGAATTTACAGCCAGCCCCGAGTAAGCTCTCTACAGCCACGTCCATGGAGCCAGGATCTGGTCCTTCACTATTAGCTATTGTTTTGTGTGCATGTGTACATGTACACACACATAATTTTTAATATCATGAGAAAATACCAAGCTAAACTGGAAACAGGTTTTATTCCCATATGATTTATACACACACCTCATCAATTCTTCCACTGCTGACATATTTTAGATGAAGATAGTCTTGTGGCTGAAGTGCAGTGACCTAGATTCTATTCTCAGCGTTGCCACAGACTTCCTATGTGACCTAAGACAAATCACTCAGGGCCAGATTCTGCCACTTGTGGAGTAAAGTACTAGTAGTCCCACTGACTTCAACAGAACTACTCAACAAGAGTAAGAATGGCAGTGTGGACCTTCGTGCCTCCCCTTTTCCATTTATACAATGTAGTTACAGATATTTACCCTCCTTTCTGAAGCACTTTGAGATCCATGGATTAAAATGCACTGTGTAAAAGTGCTAGATTTATAGATCTACAACATTAGTTGGCAATTACTTCTAAATGTCGCCTTCTTAATTGGTTATTTATATGAATCAGAACATTAAACTGCAGAATACTTAATGCAGTTTGCTACAATAATTGTGAGAGTGGAAATATTCTTAAAAGAATACACAGTGCTAGTAATATATCTGCATCTGGAAGAGAACTTTTGCAAACAATTAGGGGGTATACCATCTAAGTCAGTCTACTCTGGAGTATTACCCAGAGTAAGTCACACCGGTGCACTGTGTCTACCCTAGGGTATGCATCCATGCAATTACAGCGAGGCAGTTATACCAGTAGCTGGTAACTCCAGTGTAGACAAGGTCCAATACAATCTACAGTAGTTGGTCCTTTTTCCATTTTATAACATCAGTGACTCCTTTTTAAGAATAGATGTTTAGCTGCTGAAAAAAAAAGCCACTATAAAAGTTTTCACTACCTTTATTATTTCTAAATTATATCTGTAAATTCAATAATGCCTGCTTCTTGTTCTGCAACTATGGAGGAAACTGAAGGGTTACACAAAGTAACGCTCAACGTACAGACAGTAAAGGCCATTGTTGCATTGCAGCTGAAATGCTTCTAAAATTATAGTGACCTAATTGGGAGAAACATATAAACCCCAAAATTTTCCTGTTTTCTGTCATGAACTTCGGTTTCAGAGTGCATTCTGGAAACTTAATAAAAGTTTACATTTAGAAGTTTAATTATAAACTTAGATAAGTGGGTTATAATGAAAGATATCTCTAGCAAGGGAGCCCAAACAGATGCATTACAAATACATTAAACACCAGAGGATGAACTTTCCATCAGCGAAATGGTTTTAATTAAAATAACGACAGAATGCAACTCTTCTGTGAAACGATATTGCTGTTACATCCAGTTCATTGTAAGTATTTACAATGCACACGATGAAAAAAATACTTGACTTTCAATAATAGAAAGTATATATGATTTTAAATTTCTCTAAGCAGTCCAGATCAATGGGTCAGCTAAAGAAACGCAATTGGAGCAAAACTTAATTCATCTGTATGCAAGTGTATATATTATATTACAACAACAAAACCCTACTTTAAAAGAATATTAAGGTTGCAAGGTCAAGAATTCAGAAGTTTTATCAAAATGTTGGCACTTCCTGTCTTTATTTATACAATCTTATAGTATTTTTTTCCACAGGAACCTTGCCTTATTCAGCGCACACAATGTTTGGTGCTCACTGAATGGTTAACTATTTAATATTTTTTTTATCCTCGCCATTTAATGCATGGCCACATGCATTATTTACCGCACACCAGCCAAACCCTGCACTGAATACACAATTATTTATTTCCTCGTAGACTTTTCTATGGTCTTATCATTGTTGTATCTTAGCGCTTTACAAGCATTCATGGATTTATCTTCACAACACCTCTGTGGTATTCTCCTTCCCATTTTACACACAAGGTAACAGAAATTAAGGCCAGAATTGTCAAAAGAGTCAGAGTGTCCAGTCTGAGAAACATAGGGACTCATTTTTCTGACTGAAATTGAAAACAAGGTCTTATAATGGAAAGTGACAGGGGATACTACTTGCACTGCCTTTCCTTTGCACACCTGTACTTAAATTTCTGAACTGTTTGTTTAGTACAGTGATGAAATTTTATTGAAGTTTCCTCAGAATACAGCAAAATTAATAGACAGAATTAATAGAATAAAAAACATTCTGAAGATGCCAAGACAAGCAAAATTTTGCATTCAAGTACAAACATTAGGATTTCTTCACAAAGCAATGCTGTGATGTATTAAAAAAACTTCAACAGGCTAGTGCCTAGACTGGATCTGTTACCAGTTTAATATCTGATGCACCTTTTAGCGCTGGCAGTCTTATGGACTGGATGATCCAGTAAGTCTTTTCCATCTCTAACCTATTGATTTATAATAAGAATAGTGCCCATAATTGTGCTGATTCTGGAATACTGTTAAAATTGGATTAGCAGGACAAAGGGAAAAGTCCAGAAAGGATATTGCATCTCTATTTAACTAATAGGTTGTGATGTGCAAAGCTTTTGCTAAAACAATGGGTGTGTACCACAGCCAGAACAAATGATTGCATATACATGCCCAGCTACCTGATTCAGGAAATCAGATACAGAGATCCAGGAAAATTTTCCAGCAGCATTGGAACAAGTTTTTTAGTGGCAATGCTGAAAGCCACTGAACCTGAAAATCACTTCAAGCCAGAGGGTTCCTGCCGCACCCTCAGCACCGCTAGTTCCAGCACCTCTGAAAATGCTACCATTTTTGCATGCAATTAAATGCAGGTGAAAACATTTGTGGGTGCAAAATTGCATCTCCAAAATTGGAGATAACTGGGAAAAAATCATATTCATAACAGGCTACTGAAGCTATATAAATGGCATAGGCCATCTTCAATTCTTCTTTAAGCTATAAAAATACTCAATTTTGCTGCAATGCCTACATTTTAAAGAATAATATGGTCTCCACAGTGTTGGTACCTATGAATTTTGCCCTTATTACTCTTTCCTTTCCCACTACCTAGTTTTAGGCCAGACACAAATGAGCTAATATAAACAGACACAAACACATCCACATGATAAATTCTATTGTTTCAACAACTCATTTCCGAAGTGCTGAAATAAACATTTGTTCCAATGCATGCTCTGTCATCAGATGTTTACCTCAATACATTTAAGTATCAACCTTCAAAAAGGGCAAGGATTGGAAAACCTGAGTAGCACTCTGTAGGACTCAAGAAACTGACAGGCTGTAGAATAGACCCGTGCTAATGCACACACTAAAACAGGAGTCCCAGCAAATAGCAAGTGTTGTAAAAAGCTCTTATATAATTAAGGCTTCATTATGTCTACAAAATATACTCTGCAGTAATACGGTACATTTACTACCACATTCTGACATTTTACTCTAAGTAATTAAAGCTAGAGGTGTCAGAATAAATGAACAAAGGATATTTTGCGTCTGACAAAGTGGGTATTCACCCACGAAAGCTTATGCCCCAATACATCTGTTAGTCTATAAGGTGCCACGGGACTCTGTTGCTTTTTACAGATCCAGACTAACACAGCTACCCCTCTGATAAGATATTTTGTGACTTACTGTTGGTTCATGCAATTTCTTTTCAATTCCCCACCCCTAAAAAATTAGCAATTTGCAAGAGGTCTTCCAGTCATTAGACACAACTGGTAATGGCATAGTGCATTAAGACAAATGTGTAAAGAGGATTCTACTGTGAAGTATAACAGTGATAGTAACAAAAAAGTCCAGAAAGGATACTGGAACACACACACACACACACACACACTGAGAAGTTGACAGACAGAGGTGTTAGCGTATGAGAGTGTGAGGAGCCTAGAGCTGACCCAGCACTCTGGTCACTAAGGGTATGTCTACACTGCAATGAAATACCCAGGGATAACCCAGTCAGTAGACTAGGCTCTCAGGTTACAGGCTGCAGGGCTATAAAATTGCAGTGTTGACATTTGGGCTCGGGCTAGAGCCTGGGTTCTAGACCCTTCCCCTTCACAGCTCAGATCATTCTGGGGTGTATTAACTGGAATGTTATGTCAGGGATAGGAGGCAACTTTCTTGCTCTACTCAATACTGGTGAGGCCTCAGCTGGAACTCTGTCTAATTCTGGGTGCCACACTTTCAGAAAGACGTGGACAAATTGGCGAGAGACAAGAAGAGCTACAAAAATGATAAAAGATTTAGAAAAATCTGATCTATGAGGAAAGGTTAAAAAAGGGGCATGTTTAGTCTTGAGAAATGAAGACTGAGGGGGACCTGATAATAATCGTCAAATATGTGTTGGGCTATTATAAAGAAGCTGGTGATCAAAAGAAATTGATCACATCCACTGAAGTGAGGACAAGAAGAAATGGGCTTAATCTAGACAGGGCCACCCAGAGGATTCAAGGGGCCTGGGGCAAAGCAATTTCAGGGAGCCCTTCCATAAAAAAAGTTGCAATACTATCATATCATGTATTTGGAAATGTAAAAAATAACCAGTGAAATACATTCAAACATTTACTTTTAATAATTTGAACATGATTTAAAAACATTAAATGCTTTAATGGTATGTATACATTTGCAATTACATAATGGGCTGCCGCTGGGTGATGGTGATGGTTGGTGCCAATGGGCTGTCGCTGCCTGGGGGTGGCACTGCTGTTGCCCAGGGCTGAGTGGGGAGCTGGGCTCTGGGTCAGGGGGTGCCCGGTTCACAGCTGAGGGGGGGAAGGGGTCAGGGGGTGCCCGGCTCAGAGGGGCTGGGCTCGGAGCTGGGGGGGTCAGGAGGGGGTGCCTAGCTCAGAGGGGCTGGGCTTGGAGCTGGGGGTCAGGGCTGTGGGGGGGGGTCAGGGGCATGCCCGGCTCAGAGGGGCTGGGCTCAGAGCTGGGAGTCAGGGCTGTCGGGGGGGGAAAGGGGGTATCCGGCTCAGAGGGGCTTACCATGTTGCTTACTCCTGCTTCCCACATCTCCTAGAGCCTCAGCGCGCCGCATTCAGAAGCGGCCCTGGACAGCGCAGCAGCGGCCTGGCTCCACGTGACCTGAGCCCCCGTTGCTCGGCCGCAGCTCACAGCCCCGCCCCCTTACCATGCGGCTCTGAGCAGAAGGAGCTCAGGCCCCAGCAGAGCCGCGCCACTTTATCTCTGTCCAGGGCCGCTCCTGGAAGCGGCGCGCTGAGGCGCCGGGGGAAGGTGGAGGCAGGGGGGAGCCTCCAACATTCTCGTGGGGGCCCCTGCGGGGCCTGGGGCAAATTGCCCCACTTGGCCCCCCTGGGCGGCCCTGGTACTAGAATAGATTATGAAGGGAGATCATGGAATCTCACTCTGGGAACAGGGGGAGAGGGTAAAAACAGATACTTATCAGGAATGGTCTAGATGAGCGTTTCTCAAATGGTCTAGATGACATTGCAGCCCCCACAGCCGCATGTGGCCACCAGCAGATTTTTTTTTGTGGTCACCAGAGCCTCCAAAGCAGGGGTGAAGATTGGGTGGGGGGGAGAGAGCAGGAGAAGCGCCACCTCCCTGCAGCACGCAGCTGTTGCTCCTGAATAACTGCTATCAAAGGCAGTGAGATGTGCCGCCTTGGTGTTTGCACTGGTGCCTCCAGCAGGGATCAGCACCCTGCACCACGCAGCCTCCTTGGGGGCTCTAGGCAGCACTTCTGGAAACATGCGGGCCAACGTGCATGGCACCAGAGGTGGATTCTGCCAGTGGAGGTGGCTGCAGTGTTGTCATGGCACCCCATGGGCAGCTCCCCCAGCCAAGGCATGCCCAGCCTGGGACTCTATGGGCGATTAGTGAATCCCTGACCCACCTTCCCTGGGGTGGGCTCTCAATGAGGGTCTGTGGAAGGCAGGGACAGAGAGACAGGTTCGTCATAGCAGCCACCAGCAAGAGTTGATGGCTGCACTCTGAGGTCACCAAAAAAAATTGTTGTCAGAACCCCCATCTAGATATACCTGGTCCTGTCTCAGCTCTAGAGGGTGGACTAGATAACCTCTTAAAAACAATGAGGAGTCCTGTGGCACCTTAAAGACTAACAGATTTATTTGGGCATCAGCTTGTGGGTAAAAAACCCACTTCTTCAGAAGCATGGAGTGAAAATTAGCTACAGGCAAATTATATATTGGCACATGAAGGAAGAGTGTTACCTTACGAGTGGAGAACCAATGTTGAAGACCAATTTAGTCAGGTGGATGTAGTCCACTCCCAAGAATTGATGAGGAGGTGTCAATACCAAGAGAGGGAAAATTGCTTTTGTAGTGAGCCAGCCACCTCTTAAGGATACTTCCAGTGCTACATTTCTATGATTCTGTCTCATTCAAATGATTTGGAATCACCCCAGTAGTGCTAAACCACAACCCTACATGAACTGCATGATTTCATCTTTATTACTCTTGTCCTCCTCTTTTCTTCTCTTCTGCAGTTTGTTAAACTCACTTGTATGTTGTTTCATATTGGAGTGTAAACTCTTCAGGGCAGGGATCATGTTTCTTTGGAGCTTTGCACAACGGAGCCCCAATCTTGAGTGGGGCTATGGGTACTACCACAATACAAGTAACTAAAAACACAAACAAACAATCATAATAAGGCTGTGGACTTATAAAAACTAATATGATAAAATTATCTAAGTAAGGTCAATTATCTGTTCAGCTTGTAGACAACCAGAGTTCCTGTTACATCATTGGTCTCATCATTTTGACCTTCCCTGCTGTCATCCCCATTATAGTTCAATTAACAGAGGAATCCTGCAGTGGCCTGATGAGCATCTGCTGCATCTACCTGGCAATAATTCAATAAGGAAGCGCCACAGGAAGAAATAATGAGAAGTCAACCCAGTTGTGCCATTTCCCCTTGGGAGTGCAGAGCAGTTTGGTTTATGGGGAAGAGCATGACCTTCGGAAATTATCAGTTCATTTCACATTGCAGAGCTTCAACATATTATTGCTAACTGAAAAACAAAAAACACACTGGTTTGTTTTTCAACTATGCAGTCAACAACTTTCTGAAATCAGTTTTTCTGACACGTGTGAACTATTAGTATCCCTTTCCAGATTGTAAACAAAAAAGTAATTGCAGCTATTTTCTGCATCTTGGTTCTACGAAATGAATGGTGCGTTTCACTCACTCTTCCCTGAGTGAAATATTAAAGCTTAGAATGTAGCAAAACTGAAACGATGTACACACACACACACACACACACACCATTGGTGCCAGCTGGCAATTGGGTTCACTGTTCTGTAAGAGCAACTTCTAACAGGCCTGACATACTCACTACACCTAGCACACTGCTTTCATAGTATTTATCCATAAAGAATATCATCTGAAGTCTTAAATGAAAGCCAGAATCATTAATATTGCAACATGTACATACAGTATGTAAGAAATTACGTATATTAATACTGAAAATATGTTCCCAAAAGTCTGAATCAAGGCAGGGTTGACAAACTTGTTTCTGCCAGACAAAGGAAATATATTTACCTGTCTGCCTCAGTTCATAAGTAAATTAAGCATTCTAAGCCAACACAATGGAAGCCTCATTTCCATACAATGTCAACATGAGGATGTGAAGGCAACATGGAATCAGCACATCAGGAATGAAACCATGGCATCATCCTGACTCTGGGGACAAAACAATGACCTTTGGGGTATATAAGGAGAACGCAAAAGGGCACCATTTTATCCTGCACCTGAGGAAGTACTCAGGCAAAGCAACTACATTCATGAAAATGGAATTCCAACCCGCCTTGGTTGGAAATGCTGCAAAAGACATATAGACTAGGGCATGACTGCTTTTTGACAGCCTGTTAAAGTTAAGTTTAGTCTCTAGAAAAGCATAAGTAACCTTTCTATTTTCATTTTCCTTATTCACCCTCTCTTAAATCTTAACCTTTGATAATAAATATGTATGATTGTTTTGACAATAAATATATTTCAGCGCTGTGACGTTGTGTAGGAATCGATCCTCATTTTAATCAAATGAGTTGGTGTGTACACGGTCCCCTTGGGCATAGCAAAGCTGGTATGTCTATCAGTAGCCAGTGACAGAGGCTGGATATCACAAGGGAATGCTTCAAAGAGGCTCAAAGACTGATAACCTGCAAAGCAAAGCAAGGGCTAGCATTACCCTGAGGAGATTGAATGGCTAGCAGGCTGGCGTTGTCAGGGAGCTGACACCCAGTTTCGCACCCACAAGTCTCTCTTGCACTGAAGGCAGAGGGTAACAAGGTGGCTCTCAGTCCTGGGCACACTGAGAAAAAGTGTCACAGCTTCTTGTTGACCACAGAAGAAAGCACAGACTCAAAAATCCTAGGTTCAATTCCAGGTTTTGAAGGGATCTGTGTACTAATGGTTATAGACTGTTCTGCCCATGTCCCCAGTTTTTGTCCCCTTTGTTCCTATCCACCCCCAATCCCATCCTGGCTGCTGCCCCACCACCACCATCCCCACTACTAATTGCCACTATCCCCCACCACCCAGCTCCTGCCCTCCTCCCCACCCCACCCCTGGCTCTCCCACACACACACCAGTCACCCTTCTGCGTTAGAATAAGGCGCTTCCTTCATTCTCTTCCTCCTCTTCCTCCTCCTCACTGCCAGGGTACCAATAGGGGGATCATTGAAAGAACAAAGGAATCTCCCTTTTCTCAGTTGTGGAGACTGGAGCCACAACAGCCACAAACAGCCAGGAGGAACAACAACAGGGAAAGTTATACTCAGCCCTGGAGTATAACTCGGTCACATTCTGTGGGGAAGGTTCATGCACAGCGTGGTCGGCATGTAGGAGCTGTAAGGGGATGGAACATGCTCAGTGCACACTGAATCTTCAAAGCATTTAGCTGCCAAACTAACAAGTTTCTACAGAACTCATGTAAACTCATTTTCCTCAGAGAGGCTTATAACTTTACCAAGTTTGGGCAGATTTTCATTAGGTTAGCAAAAGACACACCTGACACCAGGACGACACCTCTGCTAGATTTCAAGTCCCAGCTCCAAAGCATAGAGGCAATGGAACATCTCAACAGAAGAGCGGAAATTTTAAAACATGGGCAAAATATTTTTCTGTAACGTCATTCTCAGAAACAATGGAATCAATTTAGCTCAAGCTTTCCAAAAAAAGAATTCAGGCAGACACACAATATGGAACATACCAACCTAAATAGTAGATTGGTAAAGTTGTAAGAAATTGAAAACAGAATCCTATAAGGGGAAACACTGGGCATCTTTAACTACAGGCAACGCTACCACACACACACACACACACACACACACACACACTCTTACTTACTTACTTAAGGGAACTATACAATAGAATATATATTACATTAAACTGATTTAAAATGGCTTTAATCCCAGTAAGGTCTAGCTTGATTTTGGCTCAAGATCAGTATCTGAAGTATACACCAAATACTGTAGTGGCCAATTTTGCTTTAAAACTATAGTACAATATTAATAACCCTTACAGGAACAAATATCTGTTCAAACACATTTGGCCCAATTCTAAGCTGCATAAAAGGAGGTATAAAGGGGTTGGGTGAAGGACAAGTGATAGGATACAATTTGTATTTTGAAAATGTATTCGCCTAGGGGGAGAGCCTGGACTTCAACTCAACCAGCTAGGACATGCTAAAGTAAAACCTGCCTTGTCCATATGTTAGAGTTTTAAATCAGTCTTAGTTAGAATATGCTAGTTAATTCAGAGTTCAAGGCCAAAAGAGACCACCAACTCATCTAACCTCCCATATACCACAGGTACCAACACCACCAAGCACCTGCACAGTAAAACCAACACCCAGAATTAGACCAAAAGTATCACAACCCACAGGAGACTAAACTATTACGTGTTTCAGGGAGACAATTGAGGGAACAAGGTGCACCAATTCTCAAGGCCCCTACAATGGCAGGAAAATGATTAAATGAGATATACCCAGATAATCCTGGCAAGTGATCTGCACCCACATGCTGCAAAGGAAGTTGAGAAAAACCCCAGGTCACTGCAAATCTGGCCTGGGGAAAATTCCTTCCTGACCCAACATACAGCAATCAGTTAGACCTGGAGCATTAAACAAGAACCAGCCAGTCAAGCACCTGAGAGAGAAAATGATCAGTGCCATCTCAGAGCACTGGCCCACCCTGTCCAGTGTTCCATCTCCAGCCACAGCCATCTCTGATGCGTCAGAGGAAAGAGGGGAAAAATACACTGGGGAACAGGGGAGGAGAATCCCTTCCTGATCACTGCAAGTGACCAAGTGAAGCCCTGGAGTTTTTAGAATCATAAGACAAACCAGTATTGAGCCCCTATAGGCCTGAGCCTATGCTTTAAACTTTCGGCAGGGTATAGGCGGGGTGCCATTATTTGAGCAGGTAACACCCCAGGACTGCTAAGCCCTGCCTTCTACCATCAGAAGCAATCCTCTCATACAATCATACATATATTTGTCCCACTCTCTCAAAACCAATTAAGGTGTTTGTCTCTGTAACATGAACTGTGAGGTTGTTTCAGTCCTGTGATGGTTACAAACCTTCTAATTTCCAGACTGAATTTGCTCATGGCCAGTTTATACCCATTTGTTCCTGTGCCAATATTGTCGTTTAGCTTAAAGAGCTTTTTATCCTCCTTAGTGTTTACCCCTGGTTTAGGGAGACCAATCATGCCTCCTCCCCCTCAATCTTTCTTTTTGCTAGACTAAACAAGCTCTTCTAGTCTCTGCTCATAAGATAGAGCTACTAGAATCAGGGATGGCTCCAGGCACCAGCGCAGCAAGCAGGTGCTTAGGGCGGCCAACAGAGAGGGGCGGCCTGTCCGGCTCTTCAGCGGCAATTCGTCGGCAGGTCCCTCAATCTCTTTCAGAGGGAAGGACCTGATGCCGAAGAATGAAGCGGCAGTGGTAGAGCTGCCGCCAAAGTGCCGCCGATCGCGGCTTTCCCCCCCCCCCACCGCCACTTGGGGTGGCAAAAACGATGGAGCCGGCCCTGACTAGAATGAGCTTCTTTGCACCTGTTCCAGTTTAAATTCATCTTTCTTGAACATGGGTGACCAGAACTGTATATAGTATCATACCAATGAAATCATACCAGTGCCTCATACAATTACATTAATACTTCTCTATCTGATGCATTCTAAGATTGCATTTGCCTTGTTCACAGCTGCATCACATTGCTGGTTCATTCTGTGATGGACCCACACTCCCAGGTTTCTCTCCTCCTCTGTCACTTCCAACTGAAGATCCTCCAGCTTGTAGCATAAATTTCTATTAGGCTGTAATTGAATGGCCCTGCATTTTGTACTATTGAATTTTTTCCCATTTCTGTCACTCCAGTTTTTAAGGTCATCCAGATCTTCCGGTGTAATATTCTGATCATCTTCTGCATTGACAATGCTCCCCAACTTCGTACCGGTAGGAAGGTTCATTAGCACACTCCTTTTTTTTTTGCATTCCCCTTATCTTAAAAAAAAAAGAGGTTATTTTCTCAAAAGGAAGAAATCAGGTTAGTGTGGCATGGTCTATCTTTGGTAAACCAATGTTGCATTTTATCCTCGTTACAGTTTACCTCCATACATTTAATTATTTTTTTTCTTTCATAATTTGTTCTAAAGCCTTGCATACTACTCAGATCAGACTAACAGGTCTGTAATTGCATGGGTCACTTCTTCCCCCTTTCTTAAATAGAAGTATGACAGTAGCTATTCTCTAGGTCAGGGGTCGACAACCTTTCAGAAGCAGTGTGCCGAATCTTCATTTATTCACTCTAATTTAAGGTTTCACGTGCCAGTCATACATTTTAACATTTTTAGAAGGTCTCTTTCTAGAAGTCTATAATATATAACTAAACTATTGTTGTATGTAAAGTAAATAAGGCTTTTAAAATGTTTAAGAAGCTTCATTTAAAATTAAATTAAAATGCAGAGCCCCCCGGACCGGTGGCCAGGACCTGGGCAGTGTGAGTGCCACTGAAAACCAGCTAGCGTGCTGCCTTCGGCACCCGTGCCATAGGTTGCCTACCCCTGCTCTAGGTCATATGATACTACCCTCCTAGGTAAATTTGCTAATCTGGTAGCATGGATTCCTAATAATCTCATGTCACAGTATTCAGTAGTCCGGGATTTAAATTATCCAGTTCCCCCTGATTAGAGTGCATCAAGCGCTAAGGTTTTCCTTTTACCTCAGAGATGGTAAATTTCCATTTCTATACACTCATTTTAATCTGCTGTCCTGCCTTCATGTGCATGTTCCATATTATCATTTTTATTGATAACCATGGCAAAGCGACAAGCGACCAGGGAGCTTTGCGAACAGGGGCTGCTAACAGGGAGTTTCGCAAGGGAGTTCTCCAGGTGAAGGAGGAGCTAATACAGCATCTGTGGGGTAAGTGACTGTCTGTAGTGTGTTTGTTTGTGTTTGGGGATTACTTGCTGTGTGCTGAGCTTGTGTTTGTCAGTCTGTTTGTTTGTTTGGTTGTTTGAGGGACCGTGTGCTCTGGCTGGCAGTTGGAGGCAGGTTTGAAAGCTCGAAGCCTCTGGTAATTGGCTGAGCCTTAATCAGTGGGCGGGGCATTCACTCAGGCCAGGGCTTTATAAAGCCGCGCACAAGCGACCAGGGAGCTTTGCGACCAGGGGCTGCTAACAGGGAGTTTCGCAAGGGAGTTTAGAAGGGGAGTGGGAGCCCCTCGCCAGCCCTAACCCCTTCCCCGTGGCCCCCCCCTAAAACCTATAAACTGAACCACATTCCAAAACTACTTTCCATAAACCACCCTTTCACTAATTAGGAGACAATGCAGGCAGAAGCCCAGCAGCAGAGTGGGGGCTATCCAGTTTATTGCACTGACTGTCGCATGTATGATTACCTGCCCTGTGGGCGGGTGGCGTATGTGTGCAGTCGGTGCAAGGAGCTCCTGGCCCTCAGAGACCATGTACGGACTTTGGAGGCCAGGGTGGCGGAACTGGAAGAGCTGAGAGAGGCAGAGAGGTATGTTGATGAGGCTTTCCGGGACACTGTAGAATTGTCCCACCTCCGCTTAGACAGCTCCTGTGCTGTTGAGGAGGAAGAAGGGCCCAGGGAAGTAGAGCAGTCAATGGGAGCAGAGGGAAACCTTCCCGTAGTTGGGACCCTCCTTCCAGATGGTGCTGGGGTTGCCTCTCGCACTGAGGTTACCTCTCCGGGGGAGGGAACTCCAGTTTCTAGGAAAAGGCAGGTGTTAGTAATGGGAAATTCGATTATTAGAAATATAGATAGCTGGGTCTGTGATGACCGGGAGAACCGTATGGTGACTTGCCTGCCTGGTGCGAAGGTTGCAGATCTCTCGAGGCATCTAGATAGACTTATGTGTAGTGCTGGGGAGGAGCCGGTGGTCGTGGTACATGCAGGTACCAATGACATAGGGAAGGGTAGGAGAGATGTCCTGGAAGCCAAATTTAGGCTGCTAGGGAAGAGACTGAAATCCAGGACCTCTATGGTGGCATTTTCAGAAATGCTCCCAGTTCCACGCGCAGGGCCAGGTAGGCAGGCAGAGCTTCAGAGTCTCAATGCGTGGATGAGACGATGGTGTAGAGAGGAGGGGTTCACGTTCATTAGGAACTGGGGAAACTTCTGGGATGGGAGGAGCCTATACAGGAGAGATGGGCTCCACCTAAACCAAAGTGGAACCAGACTGCTGGCACTAAACATTAAAAAGGTTGTAGAGCAGTTTTTAAACTAGGAGATGGGGGAAAGCCGACTGCTGCAGAGGAGCATGTGGATCGGACACAGACTTCTCTTAGGGGAGAGTCTGATGATAGAGAATCTCCAGGTTATAGTCAGGAGCAGAGGAATGAGAAGTATAATGTAAGGGCCGGATCAGATGATAAACAGTCACATAAAAAAGAATCTGGCACATCAGAAAAAGGCAGGCTAATAAACAGGGACAAGTTTTTAAAGTGCTTGTACACAAATGCCAGAAGTCTAAATAATAAGATGGGTGAACTAGAGTGCCTTGTGATAAAGGAGGATATAGATATAATAGGCATCACAGAAACCTGGTGGACTGAGAGCAATCAATGGGACACAATCATTCCGGGGTACAAAATATATCGGAAGGACAGAACAGGCCGTGCAGGGGGAGGAGTGGCACTATATGTTAAAGAAAGTGTAGATTCAAATGAAGTTAAAATCTTAAGCGAATCCACAGGTTCCATAGAGTTTCTATGGATAGAAATTTCATGCTCTAGTAAAAATATAACAGTAGGGATCTATTATCGACCACCTGACCAGGACAGTAATAGTGATGATGAAATGCTAAGGGAAATTAGAGAGGCTATCAAAATTAAGAACCCAATAATAGTGGGGGATTTCAATTATCCCCATATTGACTGGGAACATTTCACTTCAGGAAGAAATGCAGAGATAAAATTTCTCGATACTTTAAATGACTGCTTCATGGAGCAGCTGGTACGGGAACCCACAAGGGGAGAGGCGACTCTAGATTTAATCCTGAGTGGAGCACAGGAGCTGGTCCAAGAGGTAACTATAGCAGGACCGCTTGGAAATAGTGACCATAATACAATAGCATTCAACATCCCTGTGGTGGGAAGAACATCTCAACTGCCCAACACTGTGGCCTTTAATTTCAAAAGGGGGAACTATACAAAAATGAGGCGGTTAGTTAGACAAAAGTTAAAAAGTACAGTGACTAAAGTGAAATCCCTGCAAGTCGCGTGGGCCCTTTTTAAAGACACCATAATAGAGGCCCAACTTCAATGTATACCCCAAATTAAGAAAAACAGTAAAAGAACTAAAAAAGAGCCACCGTGGCTTAACAACCATGTAAAAGATGCAGTGAGAGATAAAAAGACTTCCTTTAAAAAGTGGAAGTCAAATCCTAGTGAGGCAAATAGAAAGGAGCACAAACACTGCCAACTTAAGTGCAAGAGTGTAATAAGAAAAGCCAAAGAGGAGTTTGAAGAACGGCTAGCCAAAAACTCCAAAGGTAATAACAAAATGTTTTTTAAGTACATCAGAAGCAGGAAGCCTGCTAAACAACCAGTGGGGCCCCTTGACGATGAAAATACAAAAGGAGCGCTTAAAGATGATAAAGTCATTGCGGAGAAACTAAATGGATTCTTTGCTTCAGTCTTCACAGCTGAGGATATTAGGGAGATTCCCAAACCTGAGCTGGCTTTTGTAGGTGACAAATCTGAGGAACTGTCACAGATTGAAGTGTCACTAGAGGAGGTTTTGGAATTAATTGATAAACTCAACATTAACAAGTCACCGGGACCAGATGGCATTCACCCAAGAGTTCTGAAAGAACTCAAATGTGAAGTTGCGGAACTATTAACTAAGGTTTGTAACCTGTCCTTTAAATCGGCTTCGGTACCCAATGACTGGAAGTTAGCTAATGTAACGCCAATATTTAAAAAGGGCTCTAGGGGTGATCCCGGCAATTACAGACCGGTAAGTCTAACGTCGGTACCGGGCAAATTAGTTGAAACAATAGTAAAGAATAAAATTGTCAGACACATAGAAAAACATAAACTCTTGAGCAATAGTCAACATGGTTTCTGTAAAGGGAAATCGTGTCTTACTAATCTATTAGAGTTCTTTGAAGGGGTCAACAAACATGTGGACAAGGGGGATCCGGTGGACATAGTGTACTTAGATTTCCAGAAAGCCTTTGACAAGGTCCCTCACCAAAGGCTCTTACGTAAATTAAGCTGTCATGGGATAAAAGGGAAGGTCCTTTCATGGATTGAGAACTGGTTAAAGGACAGGGAACAAAGGGTAGGAATTAATGGTAAATTCTCAGAATGGAGAGGGGTAACTAGTGGTGTTCCCCAAGGGTCAGTCCTAGGACCAATCCTATTCAATTTATTCATAAATGATCTGGAGAAAGGGGTAAACAGTGAGGTGGCAAAGTTTGCAGATGATACTAAACTACTCAAGATAGTTAAGACCAAAGCAGATTGTGAAGAACTTCAAAAAGATCTCACAAAACTAAGTGATTGGGCAACAAAATGGCAAATGAAATTTAATGTGGATAAATGTAAAGTAATGCACATTGGAAAAAATAACCCCAACTATACATACAACATGATGGGGGCTAATTTAGCTACAACGAGTCAGGAAAAAGATCTTGGAGTTATCGTGGATAGTTCTCTGAAGATGTCCACGCAGTGTGCAGAGGCGGTCAAAAAAGCAAACAGGATGTTAGGAATCATTATAAAGGGGATAGAGAATAAGACTGAGAATATATTATTGCCCTTATATAAATCCATGGTACGCCCACATCTCGAATACTGTGTACAGATGTGGTCTCCTCACCTCAAAAAAGATATTCTAGCACTAGAAAAGGTTCAGAAAAGAGCAACTAAAATGATTAGGGGTTTAGAGAGGGTCCCATATGAGGAAAGATTAAAGAGGCTAGGACTCTTCAGTTTGGAAAAGAGAAGACTAAGGGGGGACATGATAGAGGTATATAAAATCATGAGTGATATTGAGAAAGTGGATAAGGAAAAGTTATTTACTTATTCCCATAATACGAGAACTAGGGGTCACCAAATGAAATTAATAGGCAGCAGGTTTAAAACAAATAAAAGGAAGTTCTTCTTCACGCAGCGCACAGTCAACTTGTGGAACTCCTTACCTGAGGAGGTTGTGAAGGCTAGGACTATAACAATGTTTAAAAGGGGACTGGATAAATTCATGGTGGCTAAGTCCATAAATGGCTATTAGCCAGGATGGGTAAGAATGGTGTCCCTAGCCTCGTCAGAGGATGGAGATGGATGGCAGGAGAGAGATCACTTGATCATTGCCTGCTAGGTTCATTCCCTCAGGGGCACCTGGCATTGGCCACTGTCGGTAGACAGATACTGGGCTAGATGGACCTTTGGTCTGACCCGGTACGGCCTTTCTTATGTTCTTATGTTCTTTCTTATGTAAAGTATTCATTTAGTTATGGGCCCAGATTATCTTTCATCTCCTTCCCATCCACACCACATAGCAACCCAAACTCATCCTTTTTATAAATAAAAATCAAACACTACAAAACGTCTTATTTTCATTTGCTTGGCAAGAACTAATTTAGCTTGATGCTTAGAAATTCACGTTATTCCTACATTTTCTAACCTCCTCAAAGTATCAGTCTCTGCTGATCAAACCATTTTTCCATCGCCTATTGGCTCCTGCTTTCTCATAATGTCTTCTTTGAGATGGTTATTCCTTCAGCTGGATCTGGAGCTTTTCCTGACAAGTTTTTTCCCCTTATTTGGAATGCAAGTCTCAGATGCTTTTTGAATAGTTGATTTGAAGAAATTCCAAGCCTTCTCCACAGTTACGTCCTTGAGTTCTTCAGTCCAGCTGACTTATTTACCGAATTCCCTTAATTTCCCAAAGTCTATCCTTTTGACATAGCTGATGACCTGTTTTTGATTATCTTTCCATTTAATTTAAATGGAATCAACTCACGGTCACTCAATCCAAGGTTATTTCCTACAACCAGCTCTTCTATGATGTCCTCACTGTTTACCAAAACCAAGTTTAAAACTGCATCCCCTCTTGTTGAGTCAGTGACAATCTATCTATCACATCCAGGAAACACTGGACCTTACCCATATTAGTAGCATTTATTCTCCAGTTGATAACTGGGAAGTTAAAGTGTCCCATTATGACATAATTCCCAACAGTATTTCTAATAAATATCAGAGATCTCCATCCATATTTGAGTCCACCCCTGGAGGTCTTTAGCAGACCCAATAGAATCTTTCACAATCTTTCCACAAAATGATTTTTGACCCAAACAGATTTTGCTTTGTTTACTGTCTCTTCTCATTTCTTCACAATTTACAGCTTTATTGATGAACTACTCCACCACCTCTATCTTTATTCCTCTCTCCCCTAAACAGAAAATTATCTTCAATACCTCTATTCCAGTCAGGAATATTCTGCCATGTGTCTATAATGCATATAATATCCTGCACCAATAGGGCCAGTTCCTCCATTTTATTGCCCAGGCTCCTTTCATTTGTGTACAATCATCTCAGTTGTCTGTCTCCCCCAAACCTCACCCAGTTTTCTAGCTGGATTAGTTATAATTCTTTCACTAACTGCAACACCTCCCTGACTCCTACTCCAATCAATATATGTACTTTCTTTTGCTTTGCTGTCCACACTATTACCTTGTAGTGGTCCATTATCCCTTACTAGATCTTCATTTAGCTGATTTTCTTCTTCATGTGCATTGAACCCAGGCATGGAGATTTCATGAATCTCTCCCAACCTTCTCCCCTCATTTCCTAGGTTAAAGAAAATACTAATTATGCCAACCTTTATCCCAGAAGGTTAAATTTCCCAGGGACTCAAGTAAAGTCCATCAGCCGAGCAGAGTTTTCTTTCTGTGAATGCATCCCAGTGACCAATCATCCCAAAATCTTCCTCCCAGCACAAATCCTTGAGCCTTCTGTTGATCTTAACTATCTGGTCACACCTTCACCCTCCTTCTCCAGGGACCAGAGCATTCTACTGACTTTCAACCTAGCTTCCACCTCTTTAAACATTTGCCCCAGCCAAGAGTAGTCATTCTTGAAAGAGGGAATCTAGCAGTGTCATTCATCCCAACACGCAGCTCAGTCAATGGATTTTCCCCCATTCCCATGAGCATCCTTTTTCAGCCTCATGTCCATATCTCATACCCTTGTTCCTGGCAGACAGCACACTCTTCTGTTCTCTGGATCTGACCTGGGGACAGGCCTGTTATTTCTTCTGAGTATGGAATCCCCAGTCACACAGACCTGTCTCTTTCTGGCATTAATCTGTTTTATGTTCTCTCTCACAATCCCCTGTACATCATACTCATTTTTCTTCTGGCTCCAGCCCCTGGTTATCTCTTCCTCTCTTCTGCAGGGATGGCTTCCCTTCTTTTCTTCCTCCCCTCCCCAGCTTCTGCCTGTTTCTCTTCTCCTTATTCCCCAGTGCAGCAAGCTTGTTACTCAACTCAATTTCACAACCACTAGCTGGTCTTTTTCTCTGCTTTGTTTCCATGGGCATGTTCTTTCATGGGTTACGTTCTTCTTCTGGACGTCTCTCCCCCACCCAGGTCCTTTGTTGATCAGGTGTCTGCAAATCTTCTCTTCTCTCATGCACTATAACTTCAAATTCCCATCTGAATTCTATCATCATCTCCAACTGCGTCTCTAATGCCTGAATCTTTTCTGCCATGAACTCTGTCAAATGACGTTTCACGCATAAGTGATTTCCATCAGATACCCACTCAAGAGCGATATACATCCTGCAGCTTCTGCATCTGACCACCTTCCATGTCTCCTCTGTTCCTTGGGTCACTTCTAGTGCTGCCTCAGTAGCCATTGTTGTCTTCTCTTCCTAGACCCTATTGCTAGGAGGAAAAACACACACTCTCTCCAAACTCCCACTGAAACTCTGCTTTTAGCTGCTTGGTGCTTCAATGTTCACTAGTGACTGGCTCTTGAACCTAGCAAAATTAAGTCAGCACCACCCCCTCATTAAGGAATATCAGCAAGCACTGAATCAAGCCAAACACCTGGAACAAATCGCTCTCATACACACATCAAGACTGAACCTCCAGAACACAAAATCACCACTCTCCTCTCAGGCCAAACTCCCTCCTGCCCCACAGAAACTCCAGTGTTAGTTGTTCACACGTTCTAAACAAAAACACCTTTTTTATCCAAGTCTTCGACATATAAAAGTTATATTGTAAATAATCTTTCACAAATGGCACTCTTTCCTATCTAGATGCATTAATGAGAAGGGCTGAGTAATCTAATGCTAAAGACTTTTTTATAAGGAAACATTCACTGACTAGTGTTTTGCCAAACTTAAGCCTTCATTCTTCCATCTGTAACAATGCTGCTTCAATTTATATTTCAAAATGCCTTAAAACTGGGAGGAATGGATATTGGCAGAAATTCTCTCTCATGTGGATTTATATCTGGTAGGATTACTAGCTTCCTCTGCAAAATGGCTTTACTTGAAATTACAAGAAATCTCAGTTGTTGATTGACTACCAAGTTAACTGCATTCCTGCTTGCCTACCATCAGAGACAACTCCTACAGCTCCTTCAAATATTAAAAACTTTATTTTCCTCTCAGTTACTCTCAAAATTGTCTGCCATGTAATTTTGCTATCTTACCCAACTTGTGCATTTCAATAGCTCAGAGATGGGAATGTGAGTTACATGCATGCCTTGATGGTAAAAACAGTCAAATATATTGACTATGCTACAATTTATGCAAACAAGTCTAAAATGAAGTTACAATTTAAAATCATGCAAATAATTTATTGAAAGTCCTCTACATTTCTTCAAAGCTCAGTCTCCTGGACAATATGTGCAGGCAGTGTGGGAATCTGACCCATCTTAGACATTTTTTGCTCAAATGGTAAAGATAGTATGGAATCATGAATTACCAAGAGTCAGAACTATATTTGCTACATAATTTTTCTTTAATATACAAGACTAAAAAAAAAAACCTTTTAATAACACACCACAACTGCCCTGGGTTATACAGAGATTGATCCTTAGAAAGTGTAAAAATCTTGTATGTCTTACATTTAAAAACATTGGGATGTTGATGTGCCTGAAATTGCTTTTTATGAGCATCTTATTTATAAGACTAATGGCAAAACTCAAGATTTTCTTGTGTTGGGGGAGGACGATCTTTCTTACCTAAAAGAAGATACAGATGTGCAAGTGAGAAATACATAAGATCACTAGGCAAGATTTAAGTTACCCCATTTACTACTTTTCTTACTACCACAATATTGACAGTAATGTATTAGTCATTCTGTTACCAAGGATTTCAATTTGCTACATACACAAGACAGTCTTTAACATTTTTAACCACACAAAACAAAAATCTTCATTTTAACAATCACCCTCTGGCAGAGTGCCTGCCAGATAGTGAGGGGTAGGGTGCAGAGTGGGGGCAGCTGGCTTCAATGGTTTTACTGAGCATGCTCAGTCCATGTGCGCATGTTCAGTACAAGCCAAGCAGCAAATCTGGGGGGAGGGAGGGGAAGCGACCCTGCCCCTGCCACCACCACCATGCAACCCCTTTGCCCTTGGGAGATGAGAATTAAAAAATACAGGAAAATGCAGCTTTTATCCCTGGGTTGCAGCTCACTCCTAGATCCTGGCTGTACCTACTCTGGCAAACATAAGAATCCTAAATTTTGAAAGCATCCTCAATATTCAGGACCCTCTCCTAAACACTGAGTTTTAGGCACATCACAAAAGTTAGTCAGCTTCTGAGTGCACTACTCACTTGCAGATAGCAGCATTGGTGAACAAATGGGAATGTATTTACAGCCAACATTCCGCAAAACAACTGGAGAGCATTCTAAACACCCGTCAAATATGTGCTGTTCTTTATAAATGAGCCACTAATCTCTTCAAGTGCTATGTAGAATTGACCAAGATTAAGAACTGCATTTAGAACTAGCATGGGCATTCATTAAACACACACAAAACAGCTCGCTCGCTCTCTCTCCATTTAGATACTGCTGATTGTAATAGTTATGTGTGGGACTGAAAAAGCCAGGAGAAAATAACTTCTAATCAATAAGACTAGTAACTAATTTTCTAGAAAAATGTAAGGTTCTCCAAGATACAAGACAGAGAAGAAAAAAAGTCAGTATGAATTGTGACATGGCCCATGTCTAAGCTTACAGTGGCACCGCTGTGATGCTGTAAGAGCGCTTGTGTAGCCAATTTATTCTGATGACAAAACTAGCTCAATAAGTAGCAGCAGCTATGTTGGCAGGAGCGCGTCTCCCACCAGCAGAGGGCTGTGCTCACAAGCACTTATGCCGGAAATTTTTTTGTCACTCTGGGGTGTGAACAAACACACTCCTGAGCAACTTACATTTTGCTGGCGTAAGTGCTAGTGTAGACATGGCCTTAGAATATCTAAAAAACAATATTTCCGCATCTTTAGAAGTAGCTTGCTGAATATCATCCATCTATATAGGGGTTTTCTTAGTATGGAAGACCTGACCAGTCAACTGTGAACTCACAAACAACAAATTAGTAAGAAAAAGCAAGGCGGGGTGGGGAGGAGAATTAATGCCCATTTGCTCCAGGGTAGTATCTTAAAAATAAATAAAAAGCTTTGTGCTTCCTATTATATAATTGTGCATAGTCTCATGTTGATCTCATTTGAATATATTTATGAACATCATCATCAATTCTATTTAACAAATCTTGTAAACGTCACCTATTAGTATTAGTATTAACTTCAGGATTTCTTTTTAAAATTAGAATATAAAACACAACTGTTTTATCTGGCCCCTTCTCTCTCCCTCCCTCCACATGCGCACACTGCACACCCACCCACGCGTAGAAGCATGCTTAGATTCATCTAAGATTTATAGTGGTCTCTGATGATGCAAACTATAGCACAGTGCTCTGGCAGTCTAGGGAGGAGGCCACAACCACCCCTCCACAGGAAGGAATGGAAGAGGCTTGGCCAGGATACACACCAATTCACTATATCCCCTTCAGGTCAGTAGCCTCTAACACCCAACTGTAAAAATCAAGCTGCACCACCTAGTAGAAACCTTAGAAGGAAAATCATCAGTGGCAGAGGCTTAAATTCCCCTGGGGCAAATCCCCCTCAAACAAAGGGAAGTGTAATTTATACCTCCATGCACCAGCTTCAGTGAATCTAGCCCACAGTTATTTATTCATCTTTTTATGTATTTATTGCCAAAGTTATTTATCATCCCATCTTAAACTCCCCTGGTGAAGTTGCTACACATACCATAAACATTTTGTTCTAAAACAGTTATTCTGGATGCTTCAGAACATAAACTTTTGATATTTTAATTCCAGAGATATATTTAAATCAGTGCTACTTAGACACTGCAAGCACTGGAGACAGCATAAGACAACACTGAAATGGTGAAAGAATAGTTCAGGAGTCTACTTCACTTTTTACATATTTGCTTAACTGAATCTCACAGTCTATTACTACATGACAACATTTGTACAGAAATTAGAAATTTTACTCTTTCCACATTTTCCCTTTTTCTCCTTCGGTTAAATGCCAGCTGTTAACACACCCTAACTCTCATCCAGAGGAGGATTAAGAGTTCCTGCCAGAGCTAAAAAATGTTATTCCACGGGGCATCCATTGGATATGGAGTTTTGATGCAGGAATACAATTATTTTCCCTCACTTTTCTATCAATTCACTTTTTTTAAGTGCACTTATACTGCACTAGACTACATTTATCCAAACCCATCACCTAACAGCCCTCCAAACTGATTTTGTGGTAGCTGTGTTGATCCCAGAATTTTAGAGAGACAAGGTGGGTGAGGTAACATCTTTTATTGGACCAACTTCTGTTGGTGAAAGAGACAAACTCGTGAGCTTACACAGAGTGTACTCAGTGCCACAGCTAAATACACTGTGGAACAGATTGTTTAGCATAAGTCGTTAACCTTAATTCAAGGTGAAGTAGCCCTTCAGTAATGGGGTGAGGGGAAGGAGCTAGTATTGTGTATTCTGCAATTGAACCTCTGCATTTCCATTCCAATGCAGCTAAACGGTTTCTAAATCCATATTCCATCCACTCAATTTTCTCTTTTTCTTTTTACATTTTTCCCCTTAAGAACAGGAAATTTTTGGTAATGCACTCATTTATTAGGTTGAATATTTTGTTTCCTTCTATTTTCCATAAAATATTTTAATTAGTAGTTTTATTGTAATAAAGATTCCCAGATTTTACAGCCAGAAGGACCATTATAATAATCTAATCTGCCCTCCTGTATAACACTGGCCAAAGAACCTCACCCAATAATTTCAGCATCAAGCCCATAACCTCTGCTTGAGCTATAGTATCTTTTTAAATCAAGATGGGATTTTTTTAAGACTTCAAATGATGAAGAATTCACCATATTCCTAGGTAAGTTGTTCCAGTGGTTAATTACCTTCACTTTATTTGTGCCTTAACGGAAAAAATAAAGAAAAGTAAATATATGCACTCCAGCCACCCAACCCCATACCTCTCCCCTTTGTTTTAACAAAAGGGGCTAGTGATTTTGGGTACCCATCATGAAACACCTGAAAGACACTTAATTTTCAGAAAATGCGTGCACCACATATTCTAAAAATCAGGGCCCTTTTAAGGTGTCTTAAAGGAATCCCAAATTAGCTGTCACATTACATATCTTTGCTGAAAACCCTTTCTTGTGATGATCTCATGTCCCGTGAAAAATAGTCACCCACTGGTTTCCTTGTTCAGAAAGAGATTGCATTCATATTTAACTCCGACATGCCAGAGTATTATTGTCATATTAAAAATCACACTCTTCATAGTGTCTTAATAGAAGCAGATATGTTACCATGAGGGGTGGGGGACAGCAAATCTGAATATCTTAAAGTCATGAACGCAAAAAAAGACAAAAATATAACTTTCCCAAGGGCCTGATTTTCCCTAAGGAGGTGACTTTAGATAGGACTCAATTAAGTGAACACAACAAAGTGAAAGGGAGAGATGTAGTGCAATCTCTTTATCATGAAAGTTGAACTTACAAATGTAGAATTATGTGCAACAAATAACTGCATTCAAAAATAAAACAGTGTAAAACTTCAGAGCCTACAAGTTTGTTTACATTTTGCAGGAGATAATGCTGCCTGCTTCTTGATTACAATGTCACCTGAAAGTTGTTAATGTTAACGCTCACTTAATTTTCGTTGAGGGTGGTTCTTTCTGGTTCTCGGAGGAGGAGGAGTGACAGAGCATGAAGTCTAAGATGCGGAATTAATTGTCTTTTAATTATTGATAGCTTAGCTAACTTACATATGACTTAACACACACACAAAAGTTACCCACAAATGCATACAAACCCTTGAACAAGACGATGTTAGCAAAATTTAACAGGAGAGTTAAAATACTTAGAGCAAAACAAAGTAGTAGAATTTGTACCGCATGCATTACGAGCCAGCACTTGAGTCGTGCTTGGGAGGAATTTGGGAGTGGGAGAGCCTGGTCTTGGGTGATCAGTCCTCGAAGGGTTGGGCTTCGGTATGATTCTATTGAATCATAGATTATTATTAGATTATTAGGGTTGGAAGGGACTTCAGGAGATCATCTAGTCCAACCTCCAAAAGTGCCGGCTGAAGTTATAGGGTCCCTAATAGGTACAGAGCGTGCGATAATTGGTTGGTCACTTAGGGCAGCTCTTTATTGCCTTATTAGGAGATGTTTTAGAATCGCAGAAGGTTTCACCTGAGAGTGTACTTCCTTGTTTCTGGGTGGCCGTTGTTATGCCTTAATAAGGTCCTGCAGTGTTCCTTGCCCCATTTTTCTGGGTCCCAGGTTCTCGTGCGGGTCACGCAGGGGCTTGGCCAGACAATGTTTGCCTAGGGTGTATTAACAAAAGTGAGAACGGGTCTTCGCATAGCACTGTTTTAACTGCTGTTGCAAGATATTTACGTGCCAGATGTGCTAAAGATTCATATGTCCATTCATGCTTCAACCACCATTCCAGAGGACATGGGTCCATGCTGATGATAGGTTCTGCTCGATGACAATCCAAAGCATCCGAGACAGATGCCACCATCAGAAGGTTGATTTTCTTTTTTGGTGGTTCCGTTTCCGTAGTTTCCGCATCAGAGTGTTGCTCTTTTAAGACTTCTGAAAGCATGCTCAACACCTCATCCCTCTCAGATTTTGTGAGGCACTTCAGATTCTTAAACCTTGGGTCCAGTGCTGTAGCTAATCTTTAGAAATCTCACATTGGTATCATTTTTGCGTTTAGTCAAATCTGCAGTGAAAGTGTTCTTAAAATGAACAACATGCTGGATCATCATCTGAGACTGCTATAACATGAAATATATGGCAGAATGTGGGTAAAACAGAGCAGGAGACATACAATTCTCCCCCAAGGAGTTCAGTCACAAATTTAATTAACACATTTTTTTTAAATGAGCGTCTTCAGCATGGAAGCATGTCCTCTGGAATGGTGGTCGAAGCATGAAGGGGCATACGTATGTTTAGCATATCTTGCATGCAAATACCTTGCAATGTCAGCTACAAAAGTGCCATGCAAATGTCTGTTCTCACTTTCAGGTGACATTATAAATAAGAAGTGGGCAGCATTATCTCCTGTAAGTGTAAACAAACTTGTTTGTTTTAGGAATTGGCTGCACAGGAAGTAGGACTGAGTGGACTTGTAGGCTCTAAAGTTTTACATTGTTTTATTTTTGAGTGCAGTTATGTAACAACAATCTATATTTGTAAATTAGAATCATAGAATATCAGGGTTGGAAGGGACCTCAGGAGGTCATCTAGTCCAACTCCCTGCTCAAAGCAGGACCAATTCCCAACTAAATCATCCCAGCCAGGGCTTTGTCAAGCCTGACCTTAAAAACCTCTAAGGAAGGAGATTCCACCACCTCCCTAGGTAACACATTCCAGTGCTTCACCACCCTCCTAGTGAAAAAGTTTTTCCTAATATCCAACTTAAACCTCCCCCACTGCAACTTGAGACCATTACTCCTTGTTCTGTCATCTGCTACCACTGAGAACAGTCTAGAGCCATCCTCTTTGGAACCCCCTTTCCGGTAGTTGAAAGCAGCTATCAAATCCCCCCTCATTCTTCTCTTCCACAGACTAAACAATCCCAGTTCCCTCAGCCTCTCCTCATAAGTCATGTGCTCCAGCCCCCTAATCATTTTTGTTGCCCTCCGCTGGACTCTTTCCAATTTTTTCACATCCTTCTTGTAGTGTGGGGCCCAACACTGGACACAGTACTCCAGATGAGGCCACAATTGCGCTTTCACAACAAAGATTACACTACAGTACTTGTATGAGGTGAATTGAAAAATACTATTTCTTTTTATTATTTTTACAGTGCAAATATTTGTAAGAATAATGTAAAGTGAGCACTGTACAGTTTGTATTCTGTATTATAATTGAAATCAATATATTTGAAAATGTAGAAAAACATCCAAAATACTTAAACAATAGAATACCAATTGACATTTATTAACAGTGCGATTAAAACTGATTACTTTTTTTTAAATCGCGATTAATTTTTTTGAGTTAATCATGTGAGTTAACTGCAATTAATTGACAGCCCTAGCCTAAACTCTTTCAAGAAATAACTGTAGTAATTAGAGGCCACTGACTATACTTAGAATGTTCAGTTTACCTGCCTATCATCAAGAGTAACAGCTACATGATTGAATATCTGAACTATTGTAATCTCTGGGCCTGATCCTACTTTCATTGAAGTAGGTAGACATTTGCCATTGGTACATCCAGTTTGAGTGAACTGGAAGCATTTGACCCACTTCTGTAATCTAAATTCAATTATTTTTAATAATCGTGCTATTTCTACTGATATAATGTAAACATTTATTTTGGATCTGAAATCCTTTAAAAAGTCTGATGTGCAATAAGATTTTTGCTGACAATTGTGGCTGCACAGAGAAAGCAATTCTCTCAGTTTGGATCCTTCCTAAAACCATATCATAACAAAATTGTGACATGTAAAGTGATTAAGGAAAAAATACCAGGAAATGTTCCACAGGTCTTTGATCCATATATCTTCCAAGCTCTACCCTGAATTAGAATAAATTCCTGCTCACACATAAATCAAGCCTAGTATACAGGAGAAAGTGGCAAGAAATGAAGCATCTTGTCCTACATATGCTACATTCTTAAACCAAGCCACCCAGTAGTTAGTATGTACTTCACTAATTCATTGCTTTTCACAATTTCTAATGTAAAACAAAGTCGTCATAATAGAATCTAAACAATATTTTCCTGTTAAGTCACTGATTCAAAATTCTGGTCTTGTTTAACAAGCAAGATTTTTTTTATTCAAAATATATCAGGGGAAATATCTGCATATTTTCATTTCTTTTGTTATTTTCCCTTATTAAACAACAGATCATACAATTTGTAAAATAATATTATGTGCCCAGATTATTTAATACAAACTTGACTATGCACAGCTGCCATGTGCTAAAAGAACTTTGGCTAAAAATAAACATTAAAATTATTCTAGAAATAAAAACTCAGTGTTGCTAACTCTCTTATTTTATCATGACCCAAACAATAGTTGGTGTTTTTCTTAAAGCCTCAGCTCCTGAAGTTATGTTATGCAAGAATCTCAGCTTTTTCTTTTAAAAAAAATATAAAAGTATCTTGCCCTTATGGCCGTGGAGAAAAGCTTGAAAACGTGAATCTTAAGAGGCTCAAAAATAAGAAAACCCCAAATTTTATTATTCTTTAAAATATGATTGTGGGGGGACCTCAGTTGCAATTTTGAACTTGAGATTGGCAATACTGACTAAATACTAGGCCTTATCACAAGCTCTGTCACCAAGAGCCAGATTGTAATATCCTTTTCCACACTAGAGTAGGACCTTACTCTCCAAAGGGTCCCATTAAAATCAATTAGGTCTATTTGTGGAGTAAATGGCTATTCAGCATGAGCAACAGCAACACAACTTTGCTCTGAGTGAATTTATATTCTAGCAGATGGTTTGGGATGATTTAGTCTCCTTTCTTTACCGGTCTTCTCATGCAAATATCTAAAAAACAATTATAATGCATAAAAATGGAATCCAAGCACTGCAGGAAGTGATCCAGCAAGTGGAAATCTTCCCTGTGGGTCTATGGAAATCTTCCTCTGTGCATGTAACGTTTTCCATCCCTAGTGGCTTTCAACATGGAAGACTTTGTAATTTAGAATAATAGAAATAAAACAAGTCTCTATGAGAGAGACTGTGTGAGACTTGCTATGTAACAGCAGCCATCCTAAATTGCCTCAAAACACTGCCCCTTCTCTCCCCTCAGGACAGACAAGCAACACTAAGGCCAGGTCTACACTGCCACTCACTTAAGTATAATTTACGTCACTCAGAGGTACGAATAAGCCACCCCCTTAGCGCCAGTGTGGACAGTATTAAGTCGGTGGGAGAGCTTCTCCTGCCGACATAGCTACTGCCTTTCATGGAGGTGGATTTTATTATGCAGCTGCACCGATGTAGCACTTCTAGTGTAAACTAGCCCACAGAAAACTGCACAATAAGCCCACATAGCTACATATAACCACACCCCAGCACACTGGGAAAAATATACTGTCTTTCAAAAGAGACTGAGGGCTGGTTACAGTAACGCTGTAAGTCAACCTAAGTTACGCTACTTCAGTTATGTACGTTACTTAATTGAAGTCGATGTAATTTAGGTCAACTTACAGCAATGTCTACACCAAGGTATGTCAACGGGAGATGCTCTCCTGCCTACTTACTTTATACCTCTCGGAGAGGTGGAGTACAGACATCAACGGGAGAGTGCTCTACTATCGACTTAGCTTGTCTTCACCAGACCCGCTAAATTGATACCGCTGCATTGATCGCAGCAATGCCAATTTAGCCAGAAGTATAGACAAGCCTTTAGAACTGAGGCCCTTATTATGGGCATCAAAGGCCCAATGGCAGTTTTATTAAGAGGAGGGATCCTGCTTAACTAATTCCCCCCGCTACTGTCCTGGTGGAATTCTTCCTTGCAGACAGTCACTAGTCTTCTGTATTAGACCCAAGTTTTGGACCCCATCTGCTTCAAGACAGCTGGGTCTGAGCAGAGTCCAGCTAGACACGGTCTCTAGTTCTGGCCTCTACTAGAGTGCAGGCTCCCCTCTCTGGCACCTCTCCTTCCAAGATTCCTGGGGTTTTGGTCAGTGACTTGAGATGGAAGGCAAGCTCCTTCTGCCCCACTTCCCCAGAGGCATCTTCTCTTTCTGGTGAAGGCATGGTTCCCTTTCCCAGAAAGCATGTCTCTTTGAAAAAACAATCTAACACTTTCCTCTTTACGTCCTTCCACTGGGGAAGTTGCATGAACCACCACCATCTTCCCCCCCCCCCATGGGATTGCTGGGAAAAGAGATATTTAAAAAAAACAAAAACCAATGGTTCTACAAGAGCAACTCCATTGTTCTACCAAAGTAGAGCTATTCCGTTAATAGTCCAGCTTCACATTCCGAGATTATTGTCTGTTCACTATGTACCTGGTGCCCACTATCAAAACGATTATCTAATTCAGGACTGCAACAACCAAACAATATTTCACAAAACGTAATTCATAATTTGACACAGGCATATTCCTCGAACTGCCACTATTATTTAAATTAGATAATTTATTATTTTTCCACTGCTTGTTCTAAAGAGAGTTACAATGATGTGCAGTGTTATAATGCCAGTTATATCCCATCCAAAGGCAGCTGGATTTCAGTGCCAGTTTAAGTGAAGTGAGTCAGTTATTAACAGTTATGATGGTTTATTAATTATTATAGTAAACATCAAACCTCACCTGGAAGTATTAACCAGTAAGTTGCTCTTCAAGTAACAGCATGGCAATGTTTTCAAAAAGTATTTATTTACTTATAATTAAAAAGCAGAGACTGTTGGGCATTGCCTGTAATGCAGAAAAGATCAATAAAGCTGTACAAGAAAACAGCTTTACAAAGTAATGTTTTATATATTTGAGATAATTCCTAAAAGAATATTTTTGAATAACTTTTGCTTCTTCCTCCTGTGAATTTCCTGGAAGCTGAAAGTTTCTCTCACCTGTGGATGATAACTTCTCATCCAGTGGCAACATGGATGTTTGACAGGGTTATGTTACAAGTTAATCTTATCTAAACTGCAAAATGTTGCAGAATATTGCTTCAGCAGAGGTTAGAGTGCCTGATTTCACACTACTTGTTGACAGCACATCAGCACTGCTTAGTGGTAGATATTCAGTGCAATGCCTGGAAAACCAGAAAAACTACCCTGAGCTCCAGAAATTATAGTTTTCTGTTCATCTCTAATAGCATTTAGATTCCCAGTCATAATGTGATATTGTTGTTCAGGATGACTTAGCTACTTGCAGTGAGTAACAGAGGCAGTATAATTTTACTATCTCGGAATTAGGAATATTCTGACAAGACTTCTCTGTGCCAAGAGCAGTTAATCAAAAAGGGAAATGAAAGGTTCTTCTTTAAATTGCAGTAAGTCCTAGAGACCTCCATCAGGGTCAGGGACCCATTGTGCGGGGTGCTCCACATGCGCATACGGAGACAGTCCTGGCCCAGAAGAGCTTATTATAGTTTATGAAGGGTAATGTGAATGCAATGTGAAGCAGCAAAAAGGAAGTATACATAGAGCTTGAGTGCACAACTTTTGAGCTATGTATCCAATAAATATTCTATGTACAATCCAGGAAGAGTGAAGTACTGCTACTAATATAATGATCATAAACACCAACGTGAAAGTAAACTAGGATCGCTCACTTCTTCAACTAGGGAAGGATGTAATTCTGCTTGTCCACATCTACACCTTTTTCTAGAGAATTTGTGCTACATAATCAGAGCATCCATCAGTCTGACCCATTTGTATCAATGCCATCACTAAGACATCCCATGCCCTCTGATACCAATTGGTGATAAAATGTGGGATTGCTTTAATGTTCTGGCGAATATATTTTTAGCTGACATTATTAGGTGTCAACGCTTTTTTAAAAAATGGGAGACATCAATGTTCTTGGAACAAGGAAACTGTGAAAGAACACTGTACAATATCATTTTGACAGCTGACTGATGCTAGGCTTCTCCATTGTGTGAATGGAGAGAGAAATCCATCCTCCTAAAAAAGAATAGCCTTGAAGAATCCTTTATGTGGTCTCAAACTTTCTTTGTATCCTTGTTGGTTCAAAACTTTGAATCCTATTCTTTCTGGCTGCTTAGCTTCTTGGACAAGAGTCTGGAATTCAAGGATTTGTACCAAAAGCAACTTGAGGATATTCTACATGGGGTCTTATTTTTAAAGGGGGAATTTAACCAAAGTGTCACCTTTTTAATTTCCCAAGAAGGATGTTTTCCAACTAATGTTTTAAAGCTATATCCTCACCTTCTCCTGCACAGCATCTGCCCTTTAAACCAGAGTCCAATTAAGCAGAGTTAAGAAATGAAATCCGGGGGGCATCATTTTTACTTAAAGATTTCTCTGCTGGATAGCAAGTTAAATGTTACATTCTGAAGCAAAAATGATATTATCATCCACAGATTCATTGTGCATGCGCGCGCACACACACACACCCAACCTGCTACAATAGCTCTAGTTAGTTCTTCATTCTACGCCAGTGTTTCTCAACAACCAGATGTGGACTGGCACCAGCCTCGGAGATCTCCCGGACATGGTGTAGGAAAGCAGCAAGCCAGTCCCTGGTATCAAAAGGGTTGAGAAACACTGTCCTGTGCCACTAAGCTGAGCAAGCTTCCTAGCACTTCATTAGTGCCGGACCTGAGCGCTTTCCTGTCAGCATGGAGTGGCTACACTAGACACCTTACAGCGGTATAGCTTTACCAATGCTGCTGTGTCACTGTAAGGTCTCTAGTGTAGCCACTCCATGCTGACAGGAAAGAGCTCTCCCATCGACATAGTGCTTGCACACTACCACTTATGCTGGTGAAACTTAAGTCACTCAGGAGAGTCTTTTTTCACTGAGTGACAGTTTTGCTGACATAAGTGGTAGTGTAAGCATGGTGTTAGGCTCTACCAGATCATTTAAAGCCACAAAAAAACCTCACAGAGAACATGAGCAGTAGTTTGTATTAGCTAGGTTATGCCAAATGGTGCACCTTCAGGGTGCTAATTTCAAAAGTGCTTTGTGTTCGCCTAACTCTGTTGCCACTGAAATGAAGAGAAGCAGAGAGTTAGCAAAATGCTGAGTACTTTTGAGAATCCTGCCATTAAAAACTTAATACAAGACTCTAATGTGTGTAAGAGCCTAGTTGAATAATACTAGATGAAGATTTCGGGATTTTTGTGCATATCTTCTAATATTTCTGTCTGTTATTTTCTCAACTCTAAGAGCGTTTGAAAATGGCAATACAAGATGAACTGCAGCAAGTACCATAGTAGACCTACAATCCCATACAGCATCATCATGACAACCAAGCTACAGAATGCTTATTTTGGCCGGGGCTGGTTCTGATCTGAGAAAGCAAGGCCAAGACTGGAATCCACTTTGGGTGGAGAAAGAATTAAATGTCTACTTAGAGAGGAAGTGGATCTCCAAAAATGTGCGGGTGAATAACTGACCCAAAAGAATGTAGTTCTAAAAATGCACTGAACTGTGCACAGGTCATTGCATAACACACAACCAAGTCAAATGAAAGTGGGGAAGAGGTTAGGGAAGAAAAATAATCTTGATTGTTTTTTCTTCCTCATTCGACTTCTGGATTTTGCCCCTCATGTACTGGTTCCCAAAACCTTGCCCCATCAGGGCCTAGAGACAGAGGTGCAGTAAGTTTTTATCTCAGTCCATATCCATCTCAATCTTCTTTCCTTCATAAATTCTTTGTAAAAGTATTAGTTTTCATGGGACGGAAATAACTGTCAGATATGGGCTGTAAACCGACACATATCTACCTATTAGAATCAACCTACATTTGACCCTCATACTGTGACCAGGTTGATGTGGCCAAGATTAATGAGTCAATTATTTCTGGACAAGGTACAAGGCACACAAACTGCTTCACTGTTTTAATACCAACTAGTATGCTCTTTCAACAGCTTTTCATACCCATAAAATAATCCTCTGCAATTTTTCATTAAGACATCATGTGTATGAGACTTATTCTGAAAATACAGAAATCACTGAGATGAAAAGGAAAGAGGCATAATGGTATAGTTCAAGCAATTCTTAAAAACCACTGTCTTTAATTCTTTGTTTGACAAATTTCATCTCCTACGAGATTCAACATAATATAGCATAATAAAATGTTCAGTTTCATCGACCTCACATAAGAGCTAAAAGCCAGTCCATACCACCACCATGTTGGGCACTGAATCCCCACAAACTTAAATAAAGCACACACACGACACTGAGTAAGAAATTAAATATATTTTAATTAATTAGGATTCTAAGATCTATCACCATTTCAAGATAAGGGTTGAATCAATATAATCCAATTATTTGTTATTTTTGCAATAAGTAACATTACAACATAACTAGTTGCTTAAAATGGTCTTTAAACAAGCAGAACTATTACCCCAGGATCAGTTCTGCACCACAACAGAATGGAAGATGAGCCAGAGCTGCTGTAATGTCTTCAGTGACGCATTCTTGCTTCCTCCTCAACATTTGACATAATCTAGCCATTATGAGCTAGGTACAGATAAAAATAGAGCAGCAACGCTGCACGGACCCCTCTTGAACCTGCAATGTAAGCTCCATGACTTCCCCACCCAAGGCCGAGGAAGAAGTTAGGGAATCTATGTCTAGCTACAAGCCCTAATTATGGGAATCCCTTCTTTCCCTGAGGGCTGGACTGCACTTTAAGACATGGCTTCAAATAAAAGGCAGCGTAAATCCATTCCATGAGGAACTCTGCACAATCCCTGCCAGAACCTCCTGGTGCAGAAAGAGTGAGGCCCACATGCAGCGCTATCTTGCATCCTTTGAGGTGATGTCCATCCCTGGGATGCATGCAATGGAGCAGTTCACATGGTCTCCAGAGCTCAAAAAACTGCAACTGACCTCAGGCCAAGCACACATGAGGAGCAGCCAGAGGAAGAGGGCTCCCTATGCCTCTCCCTCTCCCTCACAAAGGCCAATCACAATCTGGCCCTAAGTTTTTAACTTGACAGTTCTTGAGGTTCTGGGATAATAATACAGCTATTACGATCACATGCATGCAGCCACCTGCCCAACCTCAAAATTCCCAAAGTGTCAAATATCATGCATTTAAACAGAAATATTGCAAATCACAGAACTCCTGATTCTAAGGATAACAATGAAGGCTTATTCTTAGCATGTACTGTCTAAATTAGACACTGCAGAAAAGGGGCCTACGCACATCTCTAGTGTCTTTTCTGTATTTGTTCAATGAATGAATGCGTATATATGTGTGTGTATTCACACACACCCCTCTATTCCACTTGCACACCCGTATCCCAAGAGAGAATGTACTCTCTCATATAATGGAGAATGGTAGACACTAGCTCCATTCCTTTGTTTGGGTTATTCTCACTATTAAAATGGTTCCTTGCATAAAAGGACAAATAGGTGTTAAGTAATTAGCTAAAGTATTCTACTTGGCCTTCTACATCTTTTCTCTGAGCATAGGAAACACTGAATCTTCTTTATAGACTGGGGTTTAAATCAGAAATTTTTTAAAATACGTGTTTGAATCCAGAGGAAAGTAACAAAGGAAGATATTTCTAATTAAGTTCATTACAAACCCCTTTAAACGACTTTACCTACACTTGAACTCCCATAGTTCATATGGTAGAGTCTTGCTTCAATTATTCTCATAATCCAAAGAAAGAAAAATCATAAAAAAACCAGTTAATTGAAAAAAGCAAGTATCTAAAAATAGAACCTACCAAAGTTAACAAGGTGCTAATTGGGATTTGATCATTTATCCCCTTTACTCTTATCAGAGAGAGAGGGTGCAGGCGCAAGCCTTCAGAAGATCGTATACAATGATGTGTGTGAACACACTCAGGTCTCAGAGTATAATCTTCCTAAAAGCATTTTAATTTTAATAGTATGTTAATATATTTATGTGGGAGTAGGATATGTATAGGCAGTCTAGCTCTTGCCATCTACCTCACGATAGCAGCCTCAGTTATGAGCGAGATATTCTGTATCCATTACAACAATGCCTCTAGATGTTATTTTCCAAAGTCAGGCATAAACTCATCACATAGAATAATAGAGAAATTAGAAACGAAGGAGCCTTTTTGTGTCATCTAGTCCAACCTCTTGTCAGTGTGGGATTGTCCTCTACTGTATCTTCTCCAGTGTCCTGTCTAATCTAATTTTAAGAATCCCGTAGACCCTCTCTTGAGAGTCAATTTCACTAACAGCTTTCACTATTGGGAAGTTTTTCCTGATCACCTACATTTTCCTATTCTTAATTTCATCCCATTACTCCTAGTTTTGCCCCCCATCTGGCCACCCTGAAGTTTCCTCATTACCTGGTATTTATACGCACCCAAAATTGGTAGGCTGCCCTAGTAGTAGTAGTAAAGAGGCACACTGCTAGTTTAAATTTGTTCATTTTGCAATGCCCTCTTTCAATCTGTTTCCGAGGGGGGAGGGGTGGAAGGGAAGAGGGAAAGAGATCACTTTCCAACAGTTTCCCCATCATTTCACTGAATACACTAAAACTGTTTTACATACTAAATCTAATTTATCCAATATCCACACCTGCACTCACAGTGACAGGCCTTATAGTCAATTCCAGTTTTGTAAAGTACCAGATGTTGCTTATTCTTTAACAACTTGATATATAAGGAATAAATTGGTTGTACCATTTCATCTTGCTCTCTAATTAAAGTTCTTGAAAACTTTAGAATTACTGGAAAAGACACAGCTGAAAATGGTTAGGAATAACTAGAAACCTAACGCTTCCCTATAGGAGCCATTTTCTTCATTTCATGTGATTTTGAGCATGCTCGAGAAGACAAGAAAATGTAGTCTCTAAATTAATTTTCTCTCTCTCTCTCTCATTTTACAAGTGTTAAGTAAATGTAATTTGCTTGTAAAAGTTTCTGGAGTAAAATCCTTGGAGATACGTCCTGTGCCTCTAAAACAACAGCACCTCAAACAGCAGCAGAAGCTTCCCCACGGCACATGTATGTTTCACCTCTCCTCTGGAGAGTGCAAATCCAGGCAGGAAAGGATTATTCAGTTTCCATATCCATTTCAATCTTGATACCTATGCTGAAACTATAATACAAACACCATCTGAAATGGTGGGTTTTGTGGTACGAGATTGGGATTAATGATGTTTGAAACAGCATGTTAACTAAGCAGTAACTTTTGCTCCATCTGCAGATTGCAGAGATGCAATAAAACTGATAAAATTCTACTGTGAGGAAGGGCAGGATTTAGGTAGCCTGCGCAGGGCTCCATAGGACTAGTGATCCAGCTCTGCATGTTACTGTATATTGGGATTTCAATGCATAGCTGGATCAAGGAAGGGTAAACAGATCCATAGACCATTGCCCTCCACAGCGTGTTGATGGAGGAGATATAGAGAAGCCAGGGGATTGAGCTCTGGCTACCGAATATGTTTTGGCAACAATATAAAAAGTCTTTAGAGACAGTTATTTAAATTCTGCTTATTTACTTAGACTAACTAAACATGTGAATTTTGATATATAAAGTTGGGTCAAAGTCAGCCCTGATGTAAACAAGGGCAACTCCCACAGAAGTATTGTGGAACAATATAAAGGACAACAGGTGATTGCGCAGTTTGGTCAGAAAATAAAATATATGGAGTGCAACTCACACCGATCTAGTGTTATAGCTGGTGTGCAAACCAAGTGTAATTTACACAGCAGTGCAGGGCCACCCAGAGGATTCAGGGGGCCTGGGGAAAAGCAATTTTGGGGGCCCCTTCCATAAAAAAAAAAGTTGCAGTACTACAGAATACTATATTCTCGTGAGGGCCCTGGGATCCGGGGCAAATTGCCCCACTTGCCCCCCACCCCGGGCAGCCCTGGGGAAAAAAAAACATTTAAAAACCTTCCACATCTTGGCACAAACCCAGTTTTGAGAAAACTTCTTTTCAAGTCACCTTTACAAGGTATCACTGGTTCTCAGCATCAGCTAGTGCTAAAAGGCACAAAAGCTCATTAAAAGGGTTGGACAAATATTTTCCAAAAAAAGTTTTTTTGGATCGAAAACTAGGGGTTTTTAAAAAGCAGAAGAAAAAAAATCACGGACAATGTCTGCTTTCCTTCAAAATTGGTTGTGGTTTTTTTTAATTGAAAAGCTGAAATTAGTCTGCCAAAACCTGAACATGGTTTGAGGTTTCAGAAGTGTGTGGCTAAATATTTGCTACTTGCTGTGTTTGACTGTTTAAAGAAACAAAAACAAAAATCTGCTTAAAAACACCAAAACTTTTGAACCACCTCAGCTTGTGACCAAATGCCTGAGCCATCCAGTCAGAGATTTTTCCAGGTTTCTGATACTCTGCTGGCTTCCTTGACTCATATCTGTCGCCATAACTTTGCGTTCATTTAGCTTAGAACATAAGAATGGCCATACTGGGTCAGACCAAAGGTCCATCCAGCCCAGTATCCTGTCTTCTGACAGTGACCAATGCCAAGTGCCTCAGAGGGAGTGAACTTAACAGGTAATGATCAAGTGATCTCTCTCCTGCCATCCATCTCCATCCTCTGACAAACAGAGGCTAGGGACACCATTCCTTACCCATCCTGGCTAATAGCCATTAATGGACTTAACCTCCATGAATGTATCTGTTTCCCCACAAACTAGAGACAGTTACTGTGGGTTTGTCTTTAGTATAGACTATGTACATACTCCACGAACTGAGCATTTGAGCTTGTTCCAGAATCTGGCATGAGCCTATGTTGTGAAAACTGACATGCTCAAAATAGCACATGCATATGAATGGACACAGGGTTCTAAAATTAAATTAACCCAGGGGGTCTCAAACTGGAGGTCAGGACCCCTCATGGGGTCATGAGGTTATTACTAGGGGTCACGAGCTGTCAGCCTCCATCTCAAACCCCGCTTTGCCTCCAGCATTTATAATAGTGTTAAATATATTAAATATATTTTAAAAAGTGTTTTTAATTTATAAGTGGGGGGGTCGCACTCAGAGGTTTGCTATGTGAAAAGGGTCACCAGTGCAAAAAAAAGTTTGAGAACCACTGAATTAACCTGGAGCCTCGGGGAATGTGTGTGTAGGGGTCCTCCCTTGGTAGGGCTGGGAAGGAGGTAGGTGGTGTAGGATATTGCTCTTCTCATGTGATCCCTCCCCCATGGCTCTTGGCTCTATCACTGTTAATCTAAACTGGATAATTTTAAATGAAGCTACCCGCCCCCGACATGAATCTCCCTATGGCACTGAAATTAAATGTAGACTATAATTTGAGAAGTGAAAGGGATGGTAGCCATAAGGAAAAGATAACGGCTTGGCTCTTTGTGTTAAATAACTGTCTGCAAGCCTCAAACTGCTGAATGACCTTTAGGGTAGGGAAGGCTGTGCCTCTCTAAACAGCCTGGCCCTGCCCCCTATCCAACCCCCATCCACTTCCTGCCCCCTATCCAACCCCCATCCACTTCCTGCCCCCTGACTGCCCCTCTCAGAATCCCCAACCCATCCTGCTCCTTGTCCCCTGCCCCACAAGATCCCCCCCACCAACCACCACCCCCCTCTCCCTGCCCCCTGACTGCCCCAAACCCTATCCAGCCCCTCCTCCCCCGCTGAGTCCTGACAGACCCCCGGAATGCCCACAATCCAACCCCTCGTTCCCCATCCCCTGACGACCACCCCCCAAACCTCTGTCCCCTGACTGTCCCTGGGACTCCCTGCCCCTTATCCAACCCCCCGCCTCTCCCCTCTCCCGGAGCCTCAGCGAGCCGCATCCAGGAGCGGCCGTGGACAACGCTGCAGCTGCATGGCTCCAGCGGGACCTGAGCTCCCATCGCTTGGCTGCAGCTCACAGCCCCGCCCCCTTACCACATGGCTCTGAGCGGGAGGCGCTCAGGCCCCGCTGGAGCCATGCCGCTTTAGCTCTGTCCAGGGCCGCTCCTGGACATGGCGCTCTGAGGTGCCGGTGGATGAGGGAAGGCGAAGGCAGAGGCAAGGGGGAGCCTCAGAGATTCTTGTGGAGGCCCCTGTGGGGCCCGGGGCAAATTGCCCCACTTGCCCCCCCACCTCTGGCTGGCCCTGCAGTAGTGGGGGAGAGGAGGCGTGCAGGGCAAGAACAGCAAGATAAAGCAAACAGCAGGAGGGTATAAGATGAAGTTGCCAGAAGACAAGTTTACCCTCCATTATTGCTTATCCTGCTACAGCCTCCTCTCAGCCCCCTTTCTGGTACTGTCCTTTTGGCCCTGTTGACATGTAACCTTGATATGCTGACCAGCCACTTGCTTGTACAGTATTGAAGGGGGGGAAAAAATAAATAAAAAAATAAAACACACCTCCCTTAAAAATCTTCCTCCCCAGAAAAAGCAGTACTTTAGGGCCTGCCGCTGACTTCATTTATACAAGTTTTACACTTCAATGAAGTTACTCCCAATTTACAGTGATGTCAGTGAAATCAAAATCAGGAGTTAATATTTTACTATGGCAAATAGAACCATCAGCATTCCCCTCATTCCTTAAAATTACCTTATAACCTACCCCTGAAACATATGGTCTCCTTCAATACTGGTGCTATTGGCACACTATCAATCAATAGAGAGAAGCAATAGGGAGCAGTTGACATATTCCTTTCTTTTGCCCTAGAGAAGCCTATTGTCTGTCCAACATGCTTGATATCTATTGATCAGACAAGCTGGAGTCCTGTGGTTCCCTCAAAAATCAGGTCCTAGCGTAAGGTCCTACTGATTGGTATCATATTGTACTATACAACAAAATCATATTGTACAATAGCCCACAGTTTATTCTTTTTTCAGAGTAATCCTCTATAGCAGATAAATGGAAAAACAGATTAAAAACCCTACTGGTCACAGCATCCTTTTGTTCCCAACAATAATGTGGGACAAAAATTAGATATACTAGGCCTTCAGGCATAAGTTATGAATACGCATTATATGTAATTGGGTTACTCCTCACTGTCTTCTACAGGTCATCTGGAAAGTAAAATTGAACTCGTCTCCTCTCAGACAAGCCCTAACAGCACCATTTCATGTGTTATACATTTAGTCGATGTATCTGCACTGAAGTCAGTCACATACAGAGCAAGTACAACTTGCCCAAATGATATAAAATACAGTAGCCAGCAAACTTTCCCATCAAAGACTTAGCAGGGACAAGAAGTTATCGGTTACTCTCAAAGCTAGGCAATTCAAAAACAAAATATTGGCATACTTTACAACAAGTTTTTTGCTTTATTAAAAAGGTATTCTATCTAAAACCACTGAAATGCACAGCTTCTCGAGATTTTCATTACCATTTTTCAAAGCCTGACTGTGGTTGTGGTCATTTGTCTCCAATTTCTATGCTGAAAAGTTGAGAGGTTCCATAAGGAAGAGACACACACAGCCCTGGTCTACACTACAAGTTTAGGTAGAATTTAGCAGCGTTAGATCGATTTAACCCTGCACCCGTCCACGCAACAAAGCCATTTTTGTCATGGTAATGTGGACACAATTCGACGGTATTGGCCTCCGGGAGCTATCTCAGAGTGCTCCATTGTGACCGCTCTGGACAGCACTCAACTCAGATGCACTGGCCAGGTAGACAGGAAAAGACCCACAAACTTTTGAATTTCATTTCCTCTTTCGCCAGAGTGGCGAGCTGATCAGCACAGGTGACCATGCAGTCCCAGAATCGCAAAAGAGCTTGAGCATGGACCGAACGGGGAGACGAATCCATGCTATCCAAACTCCGTTCCAAAAGACTAAAAGCCAGAATATTTGAAGAAAAGAAAAAAAAATCTCCAAGAGCATGAAGGACAGAGGTTATAACAGGGACCCGCAGCAGTGCTGTGTGAAGCCTACCAAAGAACCAGAGAGGCAAACCAGACATGCCGCTTCTATGATGAGCTGCATGCCATTCTAAGGGGTGCCCCTACAACTACCCCACCCCTGTGCTTCCCTCCTCCCCCAGCCCTCCCAGGCTACCTTGGCAGTTGTCCCCCCATTTGTGTGACGAATTAATAAAGAATGCATGAATCTGAAACAATGACTTTATTGTCTCTGCAAGGGGAGATCAAAGCGGGGAGGGGACGGGAGGGCGGTTGGCTTACAGGGAAGTAGAGTGAACAAGGGGGCGAGTTTTCATCAAGGAGAAAAACAGAACTGTCACACTTTAGCCTGGCCAGTCATGAAACTGGTTTTCAAAGCTTCTCTGATGCACTACGCGCCCTGCTGTGCTCTTCTAACCACCCTGGTGTCTGGCTGCACGTAACCAGCGGGGCGGCAATTTGCCTCAACCTCCCACCTCGCCATAAACATCTCCCCCTTACTCTCACAGATATTGTGGAGCACACAGCAAGCAGTAATAACGATGGGAATATTGGTCTCGCTGAGGTCTAACTGAGCCAGTAAACTGCACTAGTGAGCTTTTAAATGTCCAAAGGCACATTCTACCACCATTATGCACTTGTTCAGCCTATAGTTGAACTGCTCCTTACTACTGTCCAGGCTTCATGAGCCATGGGAGCAAGGGACAGGCTGGGGTAGGTGCGACCACGCGGTGCTGCCAACTGGGAGAGCTGAGGCAGAAGCCTCCAGCTGGCATGATATTCCAGGCAGGACTGAATCTCCATTAGACGAAACTTAAAGAAGAGAATGACCTGGAGTCATTCCCATTTTTGTTCAGGCGCCCCTGACTGACCTCACCGAGGTCGGCCAGGAGCACCCATGGGACGATGATGACGGTTAGCAGTCGTATTGTACCATCTACCGTCCGCAAGGCAAGGTAAGGGGATGCTGCTGTGTAGCACTGCAGTACCACGTCTGCCAGCGGCACCCAGGAGGCATACGGTGACAGTGAGCTGAGCAGGCTCCCTGCTTGCCATGGTATCTCATCTGCACGGGTAACCCAGAAAAAAAGGCAAGAAATGATTTTTTGCCATTGCTTTCACGGAGGGAGGGAGGGGGGCCTGATGACATTTACCCAGAACCACCCGCGACAATGTTTTTGCCCCATCAGGCATTAGGAGCTCAACCCAGAATTTCAGTGGGCGGCGGAGACAGCGGGAACTGTGGGATAGCTACACACAGTGCAATGCTCTGAAAGTCGACCCTAGCCTTGGTACTGTGGACGCACACTGTCGACTTAATGTGCTTAGTGGGGATACACACAAGCGACTGTATCAAATCGATTTCTAAAAAATTGACTTCTATTAATCAACCTAATTTCATAGTGTAGACATACCCACAGAGTTGCTAATGCAGATTTTTTGGGGGGGAGAGACTTCATTGGGAAAGAAAAGAGTGTAGAAAGCCCAAAATGAGTAAAGATAGTTGTTTCCCCATTCATTATACCTCTCTTCATCCATGCATAAACACCTAATTCTCTACTGAGCTCCATGGAGTATTAAGCTCATTTGGGGAGTGGGGGCGGGGAACAAGACAGCATCTAACTTGACAGTTTTGCTTTACAAAATACCATTTTGTTTCTGCAACAGGACAGTAGCAAAATAGAAACTACCATTCCACTTCTCAGAAATGAAAGTCATCAGCTGTAACCAGAGTGAAGGTATGGCCTATGGAGCAATGAGAAGGCACATAAAAAGTGATGACACTGGGAACAATCTGGTCTGATGAACTGGGGTCCAAGTGTCCAAAGAGGCTTCTGCTTTGCCTCTATGATGGCTGGAAGGAACTGAGGTGGTCAGTATGCCACACCCCTTTTTATAGTTCTACTCCTGGGCACTACTCCTAGAAGCTTCCACTAGTCCAAGCTGTGCCATTGATGCATCCCAAGAATGGGAATGTGCAGAGGCCACTTGAAGAATTTAGACTACCAAGCACTAGCCAGCACCACAAGAAAGCTCAGCTAAATATTTTTCCATCTCCACAAAAAACCATCACCAGTTTTGCATCTACATAAAATTTACTTTTGGATACAGTTGTTTCAGTTTGTTATATTTACCTATATGTATTGCATATTTTTTCTCTAACTGTGTTGATTTCTACAGTCAGTTATACAACTGGTCAAAATTTACATTTTCATTAAAAAACATTAAATTGGGTAATTATAAAAAAAAGTGTGTGTGTGTGAGAAAGAGAGTGAGAGAGACACTGACTGACTGCTGGCAGGCAATACACACAAATGCAGTAAGCCTTCATTGTTTCCACTGGCACTGGAGGGAAAAGGTAAGCGGGAAACAATTATATCTCAATGTCAAAAGAAGATTGAGAAAAAAATATGTCAAATATATCCCATTTGTTATCTCTGTGTTTGTTTTCAGAACAGAGTTTACAGGATACCCAAATATCTACATCAAGCAAGTTTATCTACTTATTGTAAATACCAGCAATTCCACTAGCCATCAGCTAAACTGTCCTGTAAATTTCTCTCTTATTGCAAACTATGAAAAGAGCAGAACACTAAATGCAAAGATGTTGCCACCATTCTGAATGTGCAGAACTGCCCCTCTCCAAAAGAGCTGTATACTGGAATAAATAAAAATTAAATCTTCCAGCAAACACTGAGAAATAGGTACTGACATGTAGCAAAACATTTAATACTCAGGAAATGGAACTCTAGGATACCTCTATACAATGATGGTTGAAAGAATTGTTAAACAGCTGTGATGGAGAAGACAACATTGGTAACAAAATAGGGAAAAAATATACCAAGACTTGTTACCTGTGATATAACATGGCTCATACATGTCATAATTTAAGACCACACTGTAGTCAATTTGAGTCTTTCCAGTCCCTTACTGGGCTTTGGATCGTGCCCTACAATATTTCTTAAATTACATTGATAACTATACTTTCTGTCTCCAATAATAGATTATGAGTATAAAGCAATAGGAATGTTTGTATTCTGTTGTCCTGATTGCTAGATGTAGTTTTATTAATTGCCACAGTACATCAGCTTTGCAAAGCTATCATAAAAATTTACCAGCCCAGATCAAGATTTACTCATCTGTTTTGTTTTTTTTTTACAATATTTATGCACAACATAAAGACTAGCGTGAGAATAATTTTGAAGGCGCATGTATGCTATAAAAATATTTTACTTGTGAATATAGCTTTTTATACTATAGAAGATAATTTGCATAACAATGTTTTGAATAGAAAGTCAGTTGATTTACCCAAGGATTCTGAACCTGAATCTTTAGCTTTGCTGCGACTGAAATTCAATTATTTCCATAGTTAAATAAGCTATATTTAGTATAATGATGTATCTACCTAAAACTAGGAATTTCACAACTAAGGTTACTACGTGTTGCATCTGACATAGAATGCATGATAGAAATGTTTATCATTTCTAGATGCAAGAATAAGGACTTAGGTTTGGCAACTGTTCACAGCTTTCATGCTTTGTTAAGAGATAACAAAATTAATTGTGACACTAAATCCACACAAAGAAATCGCAATTCATGGCTGTGACCTTATACAATTCAAACAAACAATAGCTTAACACTATTTATTCCTTCCCTATAAACAGCTGACATAGCAAGAGATTATAGCCACTCCCCAGGAGCGCAGGTCAGACCAGTGGGCAAGGAGTAGAACGGTAACTCCATGCATGGTCAAGCCAGAAATTAGAACTATCTAAGTATTATAGGGTTTCTATATAGCACCCAACACCATAGTATCTAAACACTTCCCAGATAAATTTGATCTGCAGGATAACATCCCTAGCTTCCCATTTATGGGAGACTGGAGAAAGGAGAGGGGAAGGTGCAGGGCAGCCCATGATAAAAAGAGGAAGGGACCAATAGCCCATGCAAAGCATATAGTCTGATCCGTGGGATATATAAAGTAGACAGTGCAGTTTGAGTTTTGGGGCTAAAACTCCATCTCAGGGTTGCGGTAACTACATAAATCACTCGAGCTTTGCTCTTGTGGTTTATGATATCTCCAGAGAGCCTAGATTGAATTATAAGCCTATAATTCAGAGTTGCCTGTTTATATAAACTTAATAGGATTTCAGTGTAGATTCTGTAATCTAAATTTTGCTTTAGACCAGAAGTTAAAAACAAGGGCATTTTAGCCATCTCAGAGCTTGCACTCAGATCGGTACTTAAATAAGGATAGATCAATGTTCCCCCTCTCCTGAGGATCAGTTATTAACCTTCCCACCAATAGTTCAGGGTTCACTCTGCATGGCGAACATAAGATGTTCGCAGTCGTAGTAGTTTTGTAGTCTTAGGTTAAAGGCTAATCATGGTCATTTTAAAAAAAAAAACGAACAACGTTCTACTGGACTGTTCATTCCACTGGCCAATCTCTCTCATAACAGCAGTGAAGCACTGGGGGGGAGGGGAAATCTTTGCTTAATCAGCAGAAGAAAAACATGGGGGTTTGTATTATTAATAAGAAGGTAGGTAATTAGAGAAGTAATAGCCGCCTTCCATCCCGTAATACAGTTAAAGTTGCTTCAGTCAAGACTGTCTGGTGGACAACATTCCCAGACAGTTTAAGCAACCTTTCCAACTATAACAACTTCTATTCTCTGCAGGGTTCCAAGCCTATTTCTCTGTGAGATGGAATCACTACAGAAACTTGACACTTTGGACCTTCAAACACCCATGCCTGTCTCTGAAAAGGTTCTAAAGTCAGTAGAGAGACATATTTCAGAAGCTCTACAAAGAATAATCAGGAATTTTGATTGAAATTCAAAGGGAAAAGCTGCAGTTCGTGTTCCAATAAAGTGACATTAAAACCCTCACTAAGTGACAGCTCTCTCTGCTGAGTATTATGGAAATCAACTTGGTTCCTTGAGAATCTTCCCCCATTAGGTGGATTTCAGAGTTATCTATGTTAGGACTGAGCATATTAAGTTCCAGTTCAGAGTCTTTCCTTCCTCCCAGGTGTATCACTGTCTCAACTGCAATAGAATCAGAGCTCTTCCAACCATGTGATACAGACTCTGTACTATGTACAGCTATCAGAAATTATCATTAAGCTCAAGCGATGGGGGGGGGGGTCCTACTGCTAGAGCAAGGGGATCTGTGAAGTTAGAAATATCTCTGGTAAAAGTGTTAAGTGTGGAGTCTGGTGGTATGTCTACACTGCAAAAAAAGACCCACAGCATGGCTGCAGCTGGCTAGATCTGCTTACGCAGGCTTGCAGGACTTAAAATTGCAGTGTAGACATTTGGGCTGGAGCCTGGGCTCAGACCCACACAGTGGCTACAGCACAAGTGTGTACAATGCATTTTTTAGCACTGCAGCCTGAGCCCCCTGTGCTGAGTCAGCTGACCCAGACTCAGTGTCACCTTTTTTTAATTGCAGTGTAGACATACCCCTAGATAACTGGATTCAAAATCTAACAAACATCCAGCCAAGCCTGACCCATAGGAACACATCATCCAATGTTGTGCCCTGATATGTTGTATATCCCTGAATGTAAAAAACCCACACACCTCCCCTAGTTAGGATTTATACAAACTGACTCCTCAAATGCTGGGGGGGAAATGCATAATACAGCAAATATTATGCTAAACATCAGAAAATTTGCATCCAAAACCAAAATGGCAAAAGTGCTCCAGGTTCATTGGTTTCTAATTTACTTAAGAAAAAAATATGCAACTCGAATTTGCACTCTGTGCTCAGGAGAGGCTAATAATTGGAATAGCAGAACGATTAAATATCAGGAATCAGGTGCACTAGCAGAATTTAGCATACAGGGAAACTTGCACAGTGCTACAGCTATTTCTAGTAAATGTGTTAAATGTAAGAAACTAAGAGCATAGAATGTAAAGGTTTTTTTTTAAAAGTGGGTTTCTACAACACTGCTTACTCAAGCAGTGCTCCCACTGAATTTGGCCCAGAGCATACTGTGCATTTTTGCTTTGGCCTTAACCGTTTCTCCTCATTGTACAACTACTGCTTCATGCATCCTGAAGAAGTCTCCGCTTTATCTTTTATTATCCAGCCATTTCAAAAATTCAATCAATATCTAAATACTGTGTCAAACTGCACCATTTCAATCTACATCATTTTAATACCAGTATGGATGAAGGTTGTTTGAACTGCTCACTCTATTATAGCAGCAGACTGCCGTCTATGGTGCCACCAGTGCACTCGATGGCCTTTTCAAGTCTCCCAGTCTCCACTGCTTCTAGAAGCTGAGCCAGAAACTGTGAAATAGGTACGCAGAAGGCATTGCAAATGAAATGGTTTAGAACAACACTAGCGTGGCCACAGGACAAAACTGTAGCAGTTCAGAACATGATTCAGCAATGCTAGTGGCGACATACTGGATTGTTTATGCTTAAATCTCTCCTATCCCACTGGTTCAATTAGGAACAGTTCAGTTCGCCAGCACAGACATGGTCTGTACATGAAAATGCAGTTTTTATATTTCTTCACTACTCAGTTGCAGTACAGCTGGCCAATTAAATATTTAGTGCCTGATATCTTAATATTTAATTAGATACAAATAGCCTTGGTTTTGCACTTTCCCTGGATTAAAAAAAAATGTTCTGCCACACCATTGCACATGAACATTTAGGAGTATATCATAATTTACTCAACTGACAAACTAGGAGAAGCATTTATGTTGTAATTCAATCAATTGGTAAAAAGGATAATCTCGATGTTAATGCCTCATGACTGGCACCCAGCACATGACGAAAGACTCATATTTGAATCCAGGGAATGGATAAAATCAATGCTATTTGTCACTAAATAAAGGAGATATTGTATAACTGTATATTTCAAGTTTCAAGAAATTACGTAGAGTAGTTTTCACAGACAAAACCTTGAAGGTATCATTTAATGTGTAAGATAGTACAGAGCAAGATAGTACTTTATATTTTTGGTAAAAACTGAAAAGCCTGAACCTTTAAAATAATTTGGGTAATTTTATGGCTAACAGCAGTCTCCATCCTGAAACTTCAACTCCCACTGATATCAATGGTAGTTGCAGGCACTCAGTACCTTGCAAAATTGGACCCACCCATTGTAGATTTGCACCCTCAAGTCGTCAAGTGTCATGTTTCAGGGCATAAAATAGTCATTTGCAGGGATCAGGACAGACTATTTGTTCTCCCCACATATAGTACATTGCAGTGTGCTGAGTGCCTGCAACTACCATTGTCCTGAAGACAACAAGAGCTGAAAAGTGCACAAACCACTTGGTATATTATTTTGGGGGCTTTTATCTCATTTACTAGGGACGCCTCCGTTCTTTCTTTTAAGGGCGCGATAGCGTGAAGTGCACGCATGAAGGTATGAGCATTAAATGAAGTTCACACAATGAAGACACCCAGACAGAATATTCCACATATACCCCTATACAGTATTTCAACAAAGCTGGCAACATTAAGAAATCCTGGCTTTTAGGCATGAGCATAGTGTGGGGGAGAAAGCGGGGTGTTGTCCCCCAAAATTGCAAGCCTTCGGCAGGCAGGGAATTTGCCCCACATAGCCCCATTGGCCTGACTGGTGCTGCCCCCCAAAACAGAAATCAAACTATTCCTATGCTTTTAGGTGTAAAGAAAAGAAACACTCAGGTGCTTGCCATCTCTGAGTGCTTTAATGATATTTTGACTTTGTAACATTTTATCTGCCTTGCTGGGAAGTCGCTTTGTAACTGTGATGACAGCTCAGGTAAATCTGCGATCTGAATTGTAAACTAGGTTGGCTGTTCTAGATCAAGGGTCAGTTATCTTTTCCCCCTGAATTCAGCCTTCACATCAACAAAGCAGATATCAATTTCACACACCAAAAGACATGTTAAAACAACATTAATGGACACATTTAAACCATATAAACAAGAACATTCAGCATTAACAATATGATGCTTGGAACAGATGTTCATCTCATGCTGCACTCACTGTACCTAGGTATGGTCATTGATATGTTAGATCACCTAATCTTTTCTTTTGTTTGTACTTAGCATTACGTTTTCTTTATCTCAACAATGATTTAACATTTGTGGGAATTTTTTTGCTATAAAACACTGAGCAAAATCTTGCTTTTACTATTTGAGGGAAAAGGGGGAGAAAGGAAGAAATGGTAGTGACAGCACAGGTCAGGATGGTATACAGTAGATGGAGGCAAACAGAACATGTGAAGGTGCAACTTGCTATTCCTTTTAAAAAGGAGCAGCATGCACATTCTCCCCGTTCTTCCTCTCTCCCCCAGCATATACTACAGTGCATACGGGGCCAGGCACCTCAGCTCTTCAAGATGCCAGACCACATCCCTTGTGTCTACAGTGTTCCAGCAGATATGGTAGCCAGTCCCCCAACGTAGCTCTTTTGGGGACTAAATTTTGACCAGGGTTGGTTCATTACTACACTTTGCCAATCAAAGGCAATATTTCTGGGCTAGCATTTACAGAGGGATATCTGGCTTCTGTCTATGACTACCTGCAGTCTAATTAATTGATCTGATGCCCAATCTTACATGGCGCTGCTGAGTACCCTTAATTCTCACTGGTATCAAACAAGTGGAGGCTTCTTAGCCCTTACATGATTAGCCTCAAAAGTCCACAGGTCTTTCATATGCTTCTTTCTATTTCTAAGGTCCCTGCAATCTCAACTTTGACAACCTGTCTAAACTGAATCTCTTAAGAAACATAGGTGGAAATTGCATTTAACCTATAGTTATGCAAGTTCTATTTGGAAAGTTTGTAGACAATTTTTTCCCTTTGGTTAATCCTAACAACATTATCCATATTTACAATGAAGTTCATAGGAACATAAGAATGGGGTCAGACCAAAGGTCCATCTAGCCCAGTATCCAGTCTCCAACAGTGGCCAAAGCCAGGTGCCCCAGAGGGAATGAACAGAACAGGCAATCAAGTGACCATCCCTTTTTGCCCATTCCCAGCTTCTGGCAAACAAGAGGCTAGGGACACCATCCCTGCCCATCCTGGCTAATAGCCATTGATGGACCTATCCTCCATGTACTTCTCTAGTTCTGTTATGAATCCCTAATACAAAGTAATAGTATATGTAGATGTTCCTGCAGTGTTGAAATTTCTTTTAAAGGTACTTTGATATCAATGTATACATATCCATAATATCCTTATAAATATATTAACTCACTGCCCTACAAGTTCTGGCTTGAGCTCATTCTCATTTCTAAGGCTGTTGCCTACCTAATGTTGGGAACATTGTAGTTCAGAAATAAATCATTTGACCATACAACACGAAGTGGAAGGGGTAAACTCTAGTGACACATATGGTGGTAGCTAAGGGCCTCATTCTGAGCAGAGCTCCCTATGAAGTCCATGTCTCTGTGTAAGAAAGGCAGGTCTATTTGCAGGATTAGGCTTTTGTCCTGTAAACTACTACTATTACAATCTGCATCCAAGCTCTCCTTAGTTCAAGCTTAGCCAAATCCTACCATGAGCTATTCAGATACAAGTCAAGAGATGAGTAGTGGGGGAAAATAGTTCCTGTTTATTCCCCTCAACATTTAAATGAATTTACTTTCATTATTCTTTTATCCCTTTTGAGTTCACTTGCTTCAAATATTCACACGACTGAGTTTTGTTGGAATGATTACTCAGCAAATTTCAAAAGACATGCATACATTTAGGGAAACTGAATGTGCATGGTGAGTATTTTACTCCTGAGGGAAAAAATAAATGTGGAGGCTCCAGCATGGTATTGGAGAGCAGAGGCCACTGGCTGCACAGCGGTGGGAGATGACTGTACATCTCCCCTCTGGAACACGGATTTAGCAGTGAGACTGCACCCAACCCTGACACAGGGCAAGGACCAGGTCTACCCCAGAAACACACGAGGGCCCTGCCCCTCCATGACAGGTGTGGACAGTCAGACTCAGCAAGGTAGGATCCAAGTGTGGAGGGGCTTAGTATGGGGATTTAAATCCGTAATAGGATTTTTAGTCTCATTTGCCGAAGGAGGGGGTTGGAGGAAGAGAAGAGTGGAGAATCCTCAAAGTCTAGCAGAGATATGAATACAAGTTTCAGCATGTAGGTTGAGAGGGTTCTGGGTGCGGCAATCTAAGTGCCAGCGGCTCAGTGAGGGATCTGAATGTGGAGGGAATCGGGATGCACAGGGGCTTATTGGGGCATTCTAGGTGCAACAGTAAGGGGACTCCGCGAGAGGGTCAGGTGAAGGTGGTTGGGGCTCAGCAGGGGGAGAAAAGAGCTCAGCGGGTGGTCCAGATGCTGAGGAAGTGGGGCTCATCAGGAGTGAGGCTCAGTGGGAGGGTCTGGATGCACAAGGTGGGGGGGAGCTCTCTATATAGGGATCCCTCCCCCTGCAGCTGAGGAGCAATGGGTGTGCAGGAAGCGGGGGAGTTTCCAGAGCTTCCTGAAGCTGGGGAAAGAAATCTGGGGATGGGTCTGACTTGGCCCCAGGTGCCGTGCAGGGGAAGAGGAAGTCCCATCCTCCCCAACCCAGCTGGGACTAGCAGCTGACCCTGATGCAGGGTAGGAGCCACCAGCAGGGTCTTCCCCAGTCCCGCCCCTTGCCCTGCAGTGAATTACCTCCCTTTCTGGTGGCTGCCCTGGGCACTTTAAACATACTGCTGGGGAGGGTCGCATCACCGCTCTTGTGGCTTCCCTTTGCTTCCACATCAGAAAATAATTTTTCTGTAAGAAAGCAAAGAAATCTGTGGGGGACAAATTCTGTGCATGTGCAGTGGCGCAGAATTACCCAGGGAATAGTATTTGAATAGTCATCGCAGCCATGCCTTCTGACTTTACCAATGAGAAAACAACCACCATTAGGCAGATCCTTCAGTGGTGGAAACTGCCATAGCTCCATTGATGGAGTCAGATCTTCAGCTCCATGTGACTTATCTGACACTCTCATCTACACACAGCTCAAAGAGTCAGGGCTTTGGAGCGGATCCCGGAGCAGTGGAGCTGCAGGTTTTTGCCTGGAGCTGGAGCGGAGCCGGAGCACAGCTCCAAAGCCCTGCAAAGAGTGAACAAAGATTGGCAGACGTTTGTAATCAATCCGTAGTTCCAAAAATTGCAGAAAACTTAAACCAATAATTTTGAATATCATCTGCAGAATATGCAATCAGTTCACAGATATAAAAGAGCTAAATTAATCAGAGAGACTACGCTGAAAATTATTCATTCAGCTCTAATTCAAGGTAACTCCAGTGGGCCAGATTCTTATCAGCTGTATATCCAAAGTAATTCTACCATTTTCCTTGGAATTACTCCAGATTTATAGTAGAGTAACTGAGCTCAGAACCTGGCCTGTTTACGTGAAATAAAAAAAATGTCAAAGACTTCAGTACTGTTACACTCAGTAATTCAGCTAAGTGAAATGTACTGAGTAAAGGAGGAAATATATTTCTTTGATCTCCTAACTCGCCTGATCCCAGCCCACGCACTGTGATGTTCTCCCCTTGTTTCTAATAGTAACTCCCATTTCAAAACATGTTTCAAACCTAGCAAATAAAACATTTTTTCTAATGAAAAGACATTTTTTTTTCCCTGATAGCAACAATAACTTCAGAACAACCTAACTGGGGCAATTTCAAAGCGAGCAGGAGAATGCTGCAGCTACAGGAACAAAAAAAAGAAGGAAGGATAAAAGTACCTTGACTTTCCTTTGGTTTGCTTTCAGTTATCTTTGTAGTACAATCTGCCTCAGGAAAATACTGATACTAATTTATCATTTAAAAGCATATTTAATTCAAAGCTAAGTCTGAACATTGTTCCATGTTAAAAAAAAAGCTAGGGTTTTTAAACTGTTTTTTATTTTTTAATTAAAGCAATATGTTGAAGGATTTAGGATCTTCAGGTCAACAGTGATTCAAGTTATTTTAAATTAACTGGAAATGTATAATTTATCACAGACACACACAAGCTACCATCTTGTTACCTAGACACATGGATATACATACCCACAAACTTTGTCTTTTCCCAGGGATATTGATATTCAAATGTGATGTCACTAAGCACTCAAATTCTCTCTCAAAGATTTATGCACAAAGCTCCCAACTTCAGGAAGATTGCTTCTCCATTCTTGCCTAGTTTGTAATGCCATCAAGTGGAGTTCAATACTGTGTGTGCAGAGCACGCACACTCCCACCTGAAGCCCAAGAGAGTCAAAGGCACTTGTTACCTTGCAGGAACCAGCCCTTACTCAGTGATGTTCCAAAGCAGTAGACTTGGAAGAGCCCCATGGAAGTTGCATAGACTCATACAAATGTAGAGCTGGAAGGGACTTCAAGAGGTCATCTAGTCCATTCCCCATGCTCAGGCTTGGGAGGAATAGATAGCTCAGTGGTTTGAGCATTGGCCTGCTAAACCCAGGGTTGTGAGTTCAATCCTTGAGGGGGCCACTTAGGGATCTGGGGCAAAAATCAGTACTTGGTCCTGCTAGTGAAGGCAGGGGACTGGACTGGTCCCTTTCAAGGTCCCTTCCAGTTCTAGGAGATTGGTATATCTCCAATTATTAAATCCTATAAAACCAAGATTCTGAGAGGGCTGTCTTGGGTCCTCCACACAGGCAAAAATGAATTTAAGGCATAATCCAGAATAGTGCTAAGTACCTCCTGTGATATGCTAGGTGTCCTCAAATCCCACTTGAGCCTGGGAAGTTTTTCAAAAAAAAGCTTAGCACTGAGCAGAATCAGGTCCTTAGAAGGGCTGTTTGATTTTCTGTAGAAAATGCAAACAATGTTCAAATATGCCTTTGATAACTTTCAGAATGACTCTTCTAGTCAGTTTGCAGCTGCCATTTTGGAAATAATGGCATGATGGGATTTTATTACTTCCTTGATTTAAGATTTGGCTAAAATGTACACCTTCCACACTTTTAAAGTGACATTATTTTATTATACTTGAATTTTATATCTTTTCAAAAGGCTTCAAGAGGCCTGATTTTTAGAGGCTCTGAGCACATGCAGGTTCCACTGAAGTGCCAGGTGGTCATGACCTCTAAAAATTTGGCCCTCTGGTTTCTCAGGCTGGGCACATAAAATGAAGACACCCACAATTAGTGAACTCTCGAAATTTTAAGCCCAAGCGATTTGCCCAAGGCCACACAGCAAGTCAATAGCAGACCTGGGTCTAGAATTCATGAATGTCTAGCCCCACGCTCAATCCACTTCAACCACATTAACTTAGTTTTAACAAGGAAAGAGTGCCTTAGAATGCCGAACAATCAAACCCATTAGTCACTGCGAAGGTAATGATGTATAATGTGCTAAAGCTCACCTAAATTGACACTCCAGAATAGAACACCGGGACAAAGTCAAAATCTGAAGATTAAGCTGTGTTTCAATAGAAGCAATCTACAGATACTTTCCATACACAAGCATATTTTTGAAGCTAAGGCTGTGATTTAATGAACTACTCAAGAAGAAATACCATCAGAATCAGCAGTATAGCTGGAAATACCAAGTCTTCATGCTTTTTTTCATTTTTGCAAGGTTCTTGCAAAATGCATTTGGCTCTGAGGGCTTGTATTACTGTATTGTTAGGGAGTAAGAAGAGATCTGTAATGAAATTTAATTTCTGATGTTTCTCTTTAGGGTGGGAGCTTTTTACTCAAGCCAAAAAGCATGACAAAGTGAGTGCCAGACTGACAGAATTAGGGGCCCAGATCTTGCATATTTCTACCAATTACAATTTAAATTGACAATCTATGAATCCAGCCACCTGCTGAAAACTGACATCAATAATAATTTTCCAGTCAGCACAGATGTGCCATTTCCCCTCTGTAACACATCTCTCTGTAGTTTTTTCCAAGCTTGTCCCTACACACAGAATGCCTACTTTCTTAAGCAGTACAAAAAGCTACTACCTTTCCCTCACTCGGATCCCTCCTGAAGTCTCACTTCTATTGTAATACCTACCAATACCTGTAACAGCATGGGGAGGGGGAACTGGGATTGTCCATACACTACTTTACCACTGTGACAGACCCAGGCCAGTGGGGTACAGGAGTCTGGTAGAGGGCAAATATACTGGTCACTGGCTGAGCAGTTTTCTGTTCCCTGAGTGACCAGAGCAGGGGCTGCACTAGAGTAATCAGGAACCTGCTAGAACCAGTTCAGGCAGACAGGCTGATTAGAACACCTGCAGCCAATCAAGGCAGACTAATCAGGGCACCTGGGTTTAAAAAGGAGCTCACTCCAGTCAGGGAAGCGGGAGCCAGAGGAGAGGAAGTGTGTGAGAGGAGCTGGGAGAAAGTGGCACAAGGAGCTGAGGAGGAGTTGTTGGAGGACTAAGGAATACAAGCGTTATCAGACACCAGGAGGAAAGTCCTGTGGTGAGGATAAAGAAGGTGTTTGGAGGAGGCCATGGGGAAGTAGCCCAGGGAGATGTAGCTGTCATGCAGCTGTTACAGGAGGTACTATAGACAGCTGCAATCCACAGGGCCCCGGGCTGGAACCCAGAGAGGGAGGTTTGGGGGGAAGCTGGGCCTGCCCTCTAACTCCTGATCAGACACAGGAGGAGTTGACCCAGACTGTGGGGAAGATCACAGAGGTGAGCAAATCTGCCAATAAGCACAGGACCCACCAAGGTAGAGGAGGAACTTTGTCACACCCCACACACACAAAAAGTGTCATTGAAATGTTGTATAATCAGGTAATGGCCAAATACCACCCAAGCACTTTATCTGTACATTCAATACCCCCCTCCTTTCCTCTGTCTTCTAGGTTTTTAGATGAGGGCTATGTATGAGCTGCAGGTGTAATTTCCAGCCTGAGGACAAGTACATATGTTAGCTTTGATCTAGCTAGTATGCTAAAAATAGAAGTAGCGCCTCAACAGCAGCAAGACAGGCTAACCACCCGAGTATGGATGGTTCCATACAGGATTGTACTTGGGGCAGCTATCTTATCCTGCTGCTCATGCGGTCATGGCTATTCTATCAAAGCTAGTGCACATACATCTACCCGAGCTGGAATTTCCCATTTGAAGTATACGTGTACCCTTAGTGGAATTTGTCTTTTTTTATACTGCAAGCTCTTGCAGGTAGGGTCCCTACCTTCTTTTAAACTCATGCAGCATGTAGCACAGTGTGAACACCGTTGGAAACAATAGATATTCAACATTTTACCTTCCAGGGAAAGTTGGTCAGAAACTAGATTTCATTCTGTGACACTGGGCTTTCATCCTTCCTTCCATGAGTAAAATTACTTAACTCTTTCAGCAAGGTGGTTGCTATCTTTTTCACCCAAAGTGTAGCACTCTGCCTTATTTTTAATAGGGTAAGCGTGTTGTAAGAAATAAGAAGGCTTCTGGGCTGCATTCCTCTCATGCAGGGCTAACACCACTCTCCCATATAAGCAGGGTAATGAAGTGAACCCTGTGCATATCCCAATTCTTCTTACAGTTTACTTTCTTAAAGTTAAGAATTTTAATTTTCTGAAGGTGATAGTTCAGTGTCCACTAAAGTTCTACATGTGAAATAAAGGCGTAACATAAAAATCAATGCCCACACACTTATTAGTCCCTAACCCTCTACCAAGAGGTATTTTTAGTAAGTGTAAGCATATTTGGGGTTTTAGTCACTCGCAATATACATACACCACTTAAACTGAAACCTATTTTCTTTCTTCCAACTGATTCCTTCCCCGTCCTGCTCTTCTTGCACTCTCATACAGACTGATAAGTGGCTACGGAAGGCATTTTGATTTTTTTAGTCTGTTTTATTAAATACTTCTTTATTTTAAGGTCAACGATTTGTATCTGACAAATAGATATAAGAACAAGAGGCTTGTCAAATCTGGGGGCTTCATAGCTGTGACAATATTCCCTGAAATAAAAATTAGGTTCACAGTAAACTGCATGAACCTACTTTAGCACTCATTGTTCAACCCATGAGTATTTCATTTATTAAACACCCCTTTCTTACTCAAGTGTGTACAGAACTGCAACTCTGCTCCCTGAAAGCTCAGATAATCTGACTCGGGTATCCTCTAATGTAGAACAGAAAAGTTGGCTAAGTAGAAATGCCTCTGAAAGATCAGAAACATTCAATCCAGGTGAGTGATAAGTGGAAAAATTAGGTGTTTGTCATCTCTTTAACATAACTCTTCGGTAATGATTTATAACAACTTGACGGGCTGCTTGCTAATTCAAAATATGCTACACAGATTTAAACAGTAAAAGGAACTGCAAATGTTTAAATCTCTCAAGCTTTCAGCCAAGACAAACTCTTCAGCTAGAGTAGATTTCCATTTGCTAAAATAATTTAGGAAAGGATGTTTTCCTCTAGAGCACATACATTTGTCCTGGGGAGGGTCTAGGAAGGGGAGGGGAAAGCTGAGCCAAACCAAACTTTCAAGTTTGTGGAGTGTCAATACATCGCATGGCAATTAATGTGCAAGACCACAGAGTGAGATGTGTTACCTCATGATGCAACACCACATCTCAAATAACCAGTTCAAGCAGCGCAGCTGAAAAGGACATGAAGTATGTGTAATAACAACAGAGACCTGGACCATTTGCTCTGAATTCTTTCTGCAGACAGAAGTGTGATGAATGGTCACACAAAACCAAAGTACATTGCAATGACATTTGAGAGAGAAACAGATATGAAGGTAACATCACAAGTGCACTTGAACAACAAAAAAGAAGAGGAAAGTCTAATAACACTTAATTCTACTGGAAAAAGCAAGGACTCAAGACATTCAGGATCACTCCTGAACAGTAAATAAGAGTCAAATCTTCCCCTCCATGGGCAAAAAGAAAACTAGACCACCAGAAACTGAGTTTCAGCTGATCTTGTTGGCAATAGGTAGAGTCAGAGTCATGGGATAGCCTATTCCAAATGCTCACTCAGAGTTAGGGTTTCTGTATAATATAATGCTGACAGACTCGAGTCTTATATTTTTCAGAGGGAAGGAGGCCCAACAGGCATATATACATCTCCACACAGCTATTAGTTGAGAATCTACAGAGCTGAAAACCTGGGGAGGGGCTTCCTCTGGTTCCAAGGGCAAGGAGATGAAGCCATTATGCAGGGCCGGCTCCAGGCCCCAGCACGCCGAGCGCGTGCTTGGGGCAGCATGCCGCGGGGGGGGCGCTCCGTCCGTCGCCGGGAGGGCGGCAGGCGGCTCCGGTGGACCTCCCACAGGCATGCCTGCGGATGCTCTACTGGAGCCACGGGACCAGCGACCGGCAGAGCGCCCCCCGCGGCGTGCCGCTGTGCTTGGGGCGGCGAAATTGCTAGAGCCGCCCCTGAAGCCATTGTCACACATCTCCCCTCTTCCATATGTGTCTACTGGTTATAGCTGGTAATCAGGGTTGGACATGCCCACAGGTATAGGGGAACTCATCCAAAAGGCCCTGACCCCCCAAAGCCTAACCCACAGATTTCAAATATAGCTCTGGAATATTTTACTGCTTCTCCACTGAGTAACTTTTAAAAAAAAAGTCTTTTTAATCTAATTTTAAGAGACAACAATGAGATGCAGAACTACTTAACATTCCATCAGACATCCAGGAGACAGATGGCCTCTAAACATTCCACCCCTAAAACATCCACCACCACAATTGTTAGGGCCTAATTTTTCCATAGTTTAGCCCCAAATGATTTTAAGCACTGGCTCCACCCCAAACCACAGTCCATGAGAAGCCAGGGTGGTGGGGTTCTCCCAACTGCCTTTTTCCTGGAAGCCCTTGTCACCCCACTCTAAAGCTGCTTGTGCCTGTGCAGTCTCCAGCCCCCTCTACATGCTTTCAGATACTGGATGCCTGGGATTTAAATCCGTAATAGGATTTTTAGTCTCATTTGCTGAAGGAGGGGGTTGGAGGAAGAGAAGAGTGGAGAATCCTCAAAGTCTAGCAGAGATATGAATACAAGTTTCAGCATCTAGCACAATGGGGCCCCAGTTTGGCTGGCCTCTAAGTTCTACTAGAAGACAAATGTTAAATTATAAATCCACAAATGAATTAGGATCACCTGTAATATTTCAGATATTCATTCCCAAGAGACATCATCCTGGAGATTTCCTGGTTCTCTCACACCAGAGCATTACTAGCAGTAGTGTAGGAAATGTTAAGCTCTGCATAGCAGCACTAAGAACACTTTCAGAACATTAAAAAGAGACCAAAAATCCCTGTGCAAACACAGATACAAATTTTGGACAAAATTCTCCTCTCAGAGCCACAAGGCAGATCTTGACTCTGCTCACCATTCAAATGCACAACTCCCAAAGTTTCTTTTGAAACAAATGCTAGAAATAAAACAGACTAAAATTAAAAACAAGGAACAAGAAAAACCTAGAAGCTAAAATGTTAAAAAAAAAAAAAAAAAAGCACTGTATGTTGGCCCATGTTCTTATTACCTCCTCAGGTCTGGCAATATTGATTGCTACAACACACCCCATATGCAAGGGCAGTGCAGAATTCAATCCACCTGTAAAATCTTTCCACAGCCCTCCCTGACTCTCTCACTGCTAAATACCAGTATGAGTACCTGGCTTTTATATCAGACCGGATACTGAGTTCAGAGCCTGCTCCCTTACATTATGCTATTCCTTAAACATGTTAGCCTTTATCAGTAGATCCAGATTTGTTTGGGTGGGAAAGTTGTTTTAGTTTAAGTGAACAATTAAGCTTTCCAAACCCTACATGGAATCTGCACTGCTTTCCTGGTGATACTGCAGTGCAAGCAGAGCCAATAACTAGGTCAATGATAACGACTTACCAAGTAGAAAGAATGTGCTTGAGTCTGGGTAGACTGCTCCATGCTAAAACCTATCATCCGTAAAAGCACCTTTTTGATTACTTTTGTTTTGCCCTAGAGAATACCTTAATGTTTTATTGGTAATATAATTTCTGGATAGCAATGTTGTCTTGCCAATAAAAGCACAAGAAAAGAAAGGAAATAAGGTGAAAGATTAGAAAAACAGCATTGCTGTTATTAAGCCTTTAAATTATAGGCTTAATTTCAACTAAATATTTGGTGTCTTTTGTACTGTTTATAGTAACCTGATTTTTTTTCCTAAAAAGAAAATCTCATTACTGCAACACAGTGTCAAACACCTATATGGTTAACTACATCTGTGATGACTATGCTTCAGCTACAAGTAATCTGTTAAACAGCACATCCCCAGCTGGGGACCCTAATTAGGGTGCAAACTGCCATCCAATCCCCTTGACAGATTGATGAAGGAGACCTCTCACAAGGTGATCCAGAAGGCAGCATAGATACCATTAATCATTTATCTGTTGATGAGAATACAAAAAATTCTACCATTTAGAGTTTTATACTCGAAAGTACCTTGAGAAAACTAATGCCTAGAACACTAGTCAAATATAATTAGAAGGCAGACTTTAGTCCTTAAGTTTTAAGCTAAACTTAAAATCTAAAAAGACATGCTCAGACTTTAAGGAAATTTGACATTTATGCTTCTGTTACTTTTTTTAAAAGTCGGAAAAAAACCAGACCGGTCATGGAGTTTTGTTACAAGGGTAATAAAAGTAGTTAGGCACCTAAATCCAGATTTAGCCACATAAATGTCAGGTTTAGGTGCATAAATCCCAATTTTAGGCTCCACTGAGATCCACAAAACTCCCACCAAACCCTGAAGATGCCTCAACTCACTTGCCACCTAAGTTTGGAAGGTAAAAGGTCCCTTAGGGCCTCAGGGCATGCACACTGCTGCCTCACTCCAGCTGTCTGGAAGCCTATGTACCCCCAGAAAGATCCATGGATCAGGGGAAGGCTGGCAGACAAATACCTATTTCACATGCAGGACAAACTAGTAGGTGTGCTCACAGAGCACCTACATGATCAGGTCCCATTCAAACTCTGATGGAGGAGGAGGTGGTGGTGGTACTGCTGCTACTGCCACCCCTGGTAACTTTTAGCCCAATGATTAGCACACTTGCCCAGGATGTGGGAGAGCCAGGTTCAATTCTCACTGGTATTGGGTGGGGAGGGAATTTGAACAGGGGTCTCCCACCTGTCAGGAAATTGCTCTAACCCATGAACTATGAGATATTGTGCTATAAGGTCCTTTCACTCTCTCCTGATGAAGCTGTTCCACTGTAGATTAAATAATGAAAGAGCAATTGGAAAAGGAGGACTAGACAGTGGGTCTCCCACCTCCCTTGTAAATGCCCTAACCACTGGGCTACAGAGTCAACCCCCCTCTGGCCCAATGACTAAGGTCAATGTTATCCACAGTGGACAGCCATTGGGCCAAAGAGAATGAGAATGACTCTTCTGAGAAGCAGGAGACCCCTATTCAAATCCTTTCTCCCCCTGCAGCAGAAAGGAGAATTAAACCTGGGAGAATCAAACCTCCTACATCCCAGGTTAATGCTCTAACCTGAGCTAAGAGTTATAAAGTGGGCCTACTTTCACCTTCTTCTCATCTGGTGGCAGCCATTTTGTGTGGCATGAGGCAGGCACCTCACTCCCACAAGAAACTACTTTGGTGCCTATGCCACTTGACTCATTCCTGTTCATAGATTGCTAAACCAAGATAAGCATGTCCCTTCAGCCCAATTTGGGACACAAGCCTATATACCTTGCCTGCCTTTGTATCAGTCCTCACCCACTGTAACTGAATGGGCAGCTGAGCCCATTGAAAATTTAATTTAAAATGTAAATGCTCATGTTTTCTACAATATGTAACTGTAGATTTATTTAAAATACAAAAATCCATATAAAAATCTATACCAAGAACATTAAGTATTGAATAGCTGTATTACACAAAGTCCTGTCTGCCCTAAACATAGAGGCCTTGAGCTAGCCGAACAAGCATGTGCTTAACTTTAAAAATCACACAAAATAGTTCCATTCGCTTCAATATGACTGCTCCCATAAATTGTGTGCATGCTTAAGTGCTTTGCTGGATTAGAGCTTGAATGAAGCAGTGGCCTGTGGAAGGGCAGTATATGATCGTATAATTAAAGACACTATTGTAGTGCATAGGCACAGAGGGGCAGAAATAAGATTGCATGAGCTGCCTTAATTTTGGCATTTCCTGACTTTGAAGTGCTTTTCTTTGCATATATGTTTTCATCTTCCTCATTTAGTGTGTAACCCCACGCCTCAGACACTCATACCATTCAAACCTCGCAACAAGGCACTCCAGACCTCAGCCGTATTTGCCACACAAGCCTGTCTCACTCACATCTACCCATCACGTGGATTGAGCAGGGATCTTGTGGCAGGGGAGAACAGTATGCCATGTAATTAAGATATATGTGCACAGGCCAGAGCCAAAATTAACTGGGCAACCTCAGCTCAGGTGTTTTCTGACCTGAGTGCTTTGCTTTGCACACTTAGCATTCTTTTCATGTAATTTTGTTATGGAATTTCCTAAGATTCTTTTGTTGTTTTTATTTATTTATTTTACAAAATGGAAAAACTAAAGAAATTCTATCATATGCAATTATTTGCCAGGCAGAAATAGAAGACATTGTCCTGTCCACATAGTATGTAATGGGGCAGGAATCTATTCTATACACAGCATTACACATCATACAGAATGAGACAGGGCTCTTTCACAAACCTGTCTTGTTCCATTGACACCCTCCCAAAATCATATTCCACAATCAACTATGCATTACAAATAAAAATTGTCATGTAAGCAGAATCCCCATAATACGTTAACAGATATTTCCATCAGCTTACCTAAGCATTACCAGTGGAACAATCGTAAATCATTAATTTAACAAAAAGCTGCACATACTGGAGTTCATTTTTCTGAACAGTTATAACTCAGCCACATCAAAATTATTTTCACCAGACCAATGAAAGGAAAATCTGAAACCTGAGAGCCAAATTTCACATTTCTGCCATGTGCTATCAAGGAACTAAAGCAATTTAAAAAGTTTCAGTAAATACACATGATTGCAGAAATGCGTATTTTCTCCACTCACTTCACTACCACAGTAGGCCAACTCATTTTTTGCTTAAATTAAAAAAAAGAAAAAAAATGTCTCCTGGCATGAGAAAAGGTAAAAATTTGGCAAAGTTATAAACATTCACAAATTGCCTGTAGAATGAAAACTCTTGGACAACCTTAACTATGGGAGTTAGTACAACTCAGCTTATACATCTGTCGTCTATAAGCAAAAGGGCTTTAAAGCAAAGTACCTTTACTTTATAGGGTCCTACTATCTGCATGGGAGGCGCGTGAACCACCAGCTGAGAGGAGGCTGAATCCCCTGTGAGCTGGTCCCCACCACCGCCTATTGCCTCCAGCCCCAGAGCGCCGGGAGGGAGGGCGGCGTGGCCCCAGCGCCAGAGCGCCAGGAGGGCGGCGTGGCCCCAGCCCTAGCCCAAGCCCTAGCCAGGGCCACGATGCACAGGGGAAATGGCAGAAGGGGGTCTGGTGGTGGAGCATGGGAGGGGCCATGCCTGGCTGTTTGGGGAGGCACAGCCTCCTCCACCCTATGATACCAGCCACCCATGACTATCTACTAAACATTCCAGGCCAGTTCTGCAACCATTGCTCATTCACTTACTCATGCAAACAGTCCTACTGACTATCTTGTGTGAGCACGGATCGCAGAGTCAGGTTTACAGTAATTATATGGAACTATAGTTTTATATATGTAGTTCTGAAAAAATTCAAATTTCGTACAGCATTAGCCCCATTAAATCCACTTAAATGAAACATTCCACTGGGGACAGCATATGTATCATTAGCTCAATAAGCATGTGTATTTTTTCATCTCTCAGGATAATCTAAAGTAACGGGAACTCAACAGCAAAGTAGAAACTAGTATCAGAGGGGTAACCGTGTTAGTTTGGATCTGTAAAAAGCAACAAAGATTCCTGTGGCACCTTAAAGACTAACAGATGTATTGGAGCATAAGCTTTCGTGGGTGAATACCCACTTCATCAGACTAGTTACTCCTTGCAAGGTGACATCAGCAGTCCTTCCAGTCCTAAATCTCCCCAACTCCATCCTCCGTGTTCTTAAGGGCCAGGCACTCAAACCATTCCCCTCTGGTTTGTCACCCCCACATGTGTGAAATCAGCCCTCCAGTTATGAGCTCACTTTGGCGCAAACACACTCCATGCAGTTTGCACACCAGAGACCTGCTTGGGATAAAAATAAACCAAAAGTTTATTTAATAGAAAAAACACAGATTCAAAAATGAAATAGTAAGGGAAGGCAAACATATACAAGTTACACAGAAAGCAAACAAAGACACAACCTCAGGCTTTACACTTCCATATTAGATAAAATCCCTTGTCTAATACAAGTTATCTTTTGCCTTTGAACAGTTTTCCTGCGTTCACGGACATATTCCTGACTAGAAGCTGCCCCTCGGCTTCTGGATGAAAACCTGAGTTGGAAGCCTCCTTTTCAAAAAGACTTTTTCCTTTCCCTCTGCCCTTTCCTGGCATGTAACTCACGGTTATTCAGAGTGGGGGAAATTCCCTCTTGACTTGAAAGCCAGGATGTCTCAATCTTCCCATTAACTCTAATGGCCCATCATTGACTTTTACTGGGCCAGACTATGGATGGTTACTTGGAGCTGGTTTTCTGTAAAGACCTGGCTAGGCAGGGGTCCATTCTTGCTATGAAGTTCTAGTTGAAGTTGTATTATAGATTATGAACACAATTTTCTACATGCATAAATACATAAATTCATAACCACAGTTGGTACACATAGATAATAATGACCATCAAGTTCAGAATATTACAAGCTTTCACAAAAGATCTTACTAATATACTTTTATAGTACAACAGCACAGCATGCAATCAGCTTATTCATCTGCTCATTTTGGGAGGGTTAAACCTTCTGTTCTCCCCTCGGGTGTCTGGACTGATTGTCACAGACGGGTTCTAATATAGGGTAATATGATTAAAATTGAATGCTTCCTGGAGGAAAATAATGTGCTCTTCAAATACTATTTAAAATGCAGAGGGAGGGCCCAGGGCAGTGGCTGGTGTGTGAACATGCAAGATCCAAACCCTAGAAAATATCACAGCAAAAGCATGATCATCCACCATTCGATAAAGGAGGTGTTCTTGGGCATAGCCATAGTACTTAAGGTACCTGATTCACAAAACAAAGCAAGTGATTAACATGCTCACCTTGTTCAGGGTAGAAAGTAATGGACAATTTGGCAAGTGAAGCATTTCAGATATGGCTGTTAGGACAATTGTTCTGTTATTGTTTACTGGTCATTAATATTACTTTCTCTGTTACACTTAGTTAAGTCCTTTCGCGTTTTGATCCTTTTTTCCTTTAGAGGGAAGAAGAAGAATTAAAGTCATTATTGAAAGTTTCTGACCTGAAGCTATTAGTCCCAGCAGGATTATTCTGATTTTACTTTGCAAGTGTAGCAGAGAACAGCAGGTATGCAAATCCCCATGAAGACAGATCCGTATTAATTCTAACCATGAATATGTAGTCATCTCTGTCGTTGGAAAATTAGTTGTATCTTCATTTTCAAATCTTGATTTGCAAAACACTCCCTCAAATTCATCTCTGCAGGGCTTCACTCAACATCCACACCTTCTGAAACACAGTCAGCCTTACTGAACAATTCCATCTAGCTGCACCAGCATCTAAAACTGTTCTGGCAAATACCTTCCAAAGCACTTTTAGCAGCTTTATAAATAGGGTCTTACATCCCTTACTGCACTCCCTCCTCCTCCTTTACAGAGAAAGATTATTACTATCATTATTAGTGAGGCAATAGGGCTAAGAAGTTCACCTTGGTTAACTGGTTCCACTGGCCCAAAAGAATTTTAGATGCACAGCCACAGCTTACCTAAGCCTCTTGAGCTCTCCTGTATTTCTACCACCTGCCTTCCCTCTACCAGTTCCCCTGCCTTCCTACATCACAGAATTGACACTGTCTAGTCACTAACCTATTACAAGTTTATTTGTTCTAATTTAAATTTTTTAAAAATATCTTGGAGTTTGAGGCAGTTTTAATTAAACAAAATGCACATCATCATCTTCAGATAAACTCCCAAATACAAGTATCTTCCTTTTGAATATAAAAATGAAAGTAATTAATATTCTGACTTCTAGAGGTGCCAGATATCCCAAACAAACTAACTCATCGGCTTAACCACATTGATCAGATCCCCCACCTCCCTCCCAAACAACAATCAAACCCCATCACCTCAGCCCATCAATCTTCTTTCACCCTCAACATCTGAGACAAAAAGGATGACCTTTGCAGCATGCCTGGAAGCTTAACAAATTCAGGCTGTTTTGGATTCAGGGGGAAAGAAAGTTCCAGAATTGAGAATCTTTCAAGAACATCACCCTGGTGGAAAGCTACTCCGATCTCTGCTGGAGTAGTGTCACTTGGGGAAGGGGCCATCAGGTTGACCATGGATGTATTTAAGGGATCCTCTTTAGTTTGTTTTTAGTTCTTGGTGTTTTTTTTCCACATTTCTTGCCAAAATTAGACCTGATGTAAGCAGATGCATCAGAAAGATTTGGCCTGATGTATTTAGTACATCAATGGTATAGTGCATAAAACTGGCTGTGTTTTGTTTGTTTCTTATACTTTCTGTTGGGCCATTTCTCTCTCCGTCTTGTTTGTTTGTTCTTTAAAGTTTCTCTTCATCTCCTTTCTAGCTTTGACCCAAGTCATGATCTGAGTGGCATAAACTGCTCTTCTCCATTCCCCCCTCCCCAATCTTTTTCTCTCTGTTGCAGATCACTAAAACCGGAGCTGCATCATGTCTTTTTTCATTCCTTTTCTTCCATCTTTGTCATTCCATGGTTTCAATCCAGTGATCTTTCTGAACACATTTACAGTCCCAGTTTTTTGCTATCAGCTTCCTTGTTTGCCTCCTCTCTTTCCTCTGTTTTCATTCACCAGAACTCTTTCTTGTCACATCTCATCTTAGTTCTGAGTTACCACCACCTTTCCATTTCTCACTCATGCATCTCTTTTTATTCACATACCAAATTTTCATAGTCTTTCTACACCTCCTTTAGCATAAGTAATTTTCTGCTATTTTAAAAACATAAGCTGTTTTCTTTTCTATGAACCAAACATTTATCTTGCTGCTACCTGTAGACATTTTAAAGCCTCTCTACATTTGTTTATTCTTCAGCCAGATTAGACCATGGAGCAACCATTGTCCGATTACACTTTTTTGCTTGATCATTTCAGTACACTTAGGGCTCAATTTGGATCTGAAAGTCCAAATGACTTAGCACCAAAAAGTCAAATAATTTAAGTATTCAAAGAGCCTGCAGTAATTTGTGCACTAAACCTTTTCTCCAAGCAGATACAATTAAATATACCTGTGCTTAGGATAGTGAAATTGAGACACAGTTTGACCAAAAACTGAGAAGTTTTAATGCAAGTTTTATCTGATTCTGTTTGAAAATAACATATCAGGAGTGTAAGTGCATTATACTTAGAAAAGTAACACAGACAAGGCTAAGGAAGCAGGAAAAAACATCATCGAACAAACAAGGTCTTAAAATGACAAGCTACTCTTTCACATATAAACACAAAAAATAATATATGAATAGTGTTTGCAAACTCCTCCCACAGATCCATAGGGCCACATGACTGCAGGTTGTATAGCATGTCTGAATTTGCCCAATAAAGTAACTTGGGCTGATAAATATCTGAATTTGGCTTAAACTTTTTATTATCATTCTGGGAAGTTGTACTTATTCCTCTACCCAGTTCCCAAAGGTTTAACCCTAGAAGTTCTGCTTCTTGAATGCCTCTGAGTAGGCTTGTCTGTGTTAGTCCAGAAAATATAGAGTATATGGCACATAGACGCCTGGATACATTTATTCTCCAAGAAAATATAAATCAGATATGTTGAAATTTAGAAGTGCTTAGAAATTGGGTTTTGGTTTCATAAGAACATAAGAACGGTCTCATACTGGGTCAGACCAATGGTCTTCCAGCAGTGGCCAATGCCAGGTGCTTCAAAAGGAATGAAAAGGCAATCATCATGTGATCCATCCCTGTCATCCTGTCCCAGCATCTGTCGGTCAGAAGCTTACAGACACCCAGAGCATGGGGTTACATCCCTGACCATCTTCTCTAAGAGACATTGATGGACCTTCCTCCATGAATATATCTAATTCTTTTTTTAATCCAGTTATAGTTTGGGCCTTCACAACATTCCCTGGCAATGAGGTCCACTGTGCACTGTGTGAAGTACTTCCTTTTGTTTTGTTTTAAACCTGCTGCCCGTTAATTTCACTGGGTGACCATTGGTTTCAGCCCATTAGAGACAGAGAGAGAGAGAGAGAGAGAGAGCGCTTTAATCCCATAAATTAATGACTATTCACCATATTTGATAGACTGACAATCACAGTCATGTTATAAATAATCATTTGAATACAAATTTAATAGACAAATAGTTTAGAAATATTCTTTCTGTATCTGTTTCAGCATATTTTATGACATAGCACACAACTGAGTGGCAATTACCAACACAAAAAATGTGTGAGCAAAGAATCTTGGCCTGGGGTTTTGAGGTGTGCCACAGCCTAGGTAGTATGTCAGTCAACCTGCCACAGTCTCCCCCCCAAACGCCAAAAAAACATAGGCTATTTATTTTTCACTGAAAGTAAGTCACGCACTACAAAATGCTGCCATATAAACTGCAAATTGTTGCAGTACATATCCTTTTAGTATTGGTAGATGCACTGGAATGTGTTGCAACAGTGACACAAGATATGATAGGTAGGGATAAGTTATGTTTACGGTTTATACCTGTACCGAACTGCTGGACCTGTTTGGAACCTGTAGTTGTCACAATATCTTAGAGATCATGTGTTATGCCCAGGCATAGCTGCTGGAACCAGGGGTGCTGACAGTGCTGCTGCACCACCTGGCTTGAAATGGTTTCCATCATATATAGGGTTAACAGCTTCGTTCAATGGCTCTCAGCAACCCCACTATACAAATTGTTCCTGCACTCCTGTGCCCAGGAATTATTTCTCTCACATAATGCAAATCTCAGTTTCTATTCTGGTCTCTATTTCTGGTAAAAAGAAAATGGCTAGGAAACCAGTTCTGAGTACCACAGCCAGAACAAAGAACACTAAAGTTATCAGATGCCTAAGCAGAGATCCTAAGTACTCCTAGATATAGATTAACCACTGGCCGTGTTTTCTGGGACTACATCATGGCTTCTTCTGCCCAACATGATCTGACAAAACGGAAGCATACAGAAGACGGTGTGCTTCCCTTATATGGTACAGAACTACAGCTGTTTGAGTTTTTGCCTGTTGTTGAAGAAATATAGATCAGAAATTGCCAAAATTACAGTTAATTTCTACAGAACTGTGATTTGGTGTTTCTTTATTCTGAAAGGCTGAACTGATCAGAAAATGAGCCAGGCCATGGATAAAATCTATGTACTCACTGTTACTATTATGCTGCTGCAACTGATGATGAAAATTGATATTTTACTTGCCTATTAACAAAAAAAAAGTTATTCATTCCAAGCCAGAGTGGAAATAAAATATTGCTACACTGCTTTAGAATCCAGACCATCTCATCCATTTTAGTATTTTCCAATAGTCACTGTTTTCAGACTATTTCTTTTTTGGGAGTCCTTTTCACATTTTCTATTTAGGTCTCCTTCTATCCATCCCCCCATTACTACAGTTAAATAATGTAAAATGTTCATTATTTGGAAACTCTTTATCTCTGCATTATCATTTCTCCTTAACTTACCTTCCCCGGCTCTTCTTTTCATACTGTACTTCCTAGTCAAGGTATATGTGCTTGAGTTTTAATAGCTTTCATGTTCTTTGTACTATAATTATGTTTCTATATGTGCTTACAGCTCATACTGTCCTATCTCTTTTTCCTCATTTTCAGTACCTTGGTCAAGGGCATCTTACATACATATCTGTACACACACAGGAACAGAGGAATTGCCACAGTGGATCAGGCCAGTGGCCCATCTTGTACAGTATCCTGTCTTTGATATTGACGAATACCAAATGCTTCACCAGATGGGGCAAGAAACCCTACAATAGGGAGTTATGAACAAACCTGCTTGCATAGAAGTTTCTTCCTACCCTCCCCCAATTAGTTTATGCCATGAACATGAGGGTTCCCGGACTCTTGGATTTTTAGTTTAAAAAAAAAAAAGAGACTTACACCCCTCTTTTTTCTCTCACTATGTCTTTCACACTAGGGGCTTGTTTAGGCCTGGTCTACACCTAAAACTTAGGTTGACCTAGCTACATCGCTCATGACCTGTGCAATATAATTAGGTCAACGTATCTCCCACTGTAGGCACAGCTGGGTCAACAGAAGAATTCTTCCATTAACCTAGCTACCTCCTCTCAAGGGGAAAGATTTACTACAGTAATGGAAAAAACCCTTCTGTCACTGTAGTAAGTGTCTATACTACACTAGTAGCATAGATACACCCTTAAACTAGAAAGCTTTGCTGCTTTAATTATACTAGGATCGTTAAAGCAGCCACACATGCTACCCCCCCCCCCCCCCGTCCCATCCCCAAGTGTGAAAGCAGTTATACTAGGATAAAAGTGCTTACACTGATTATAGCTTATTTTGGTTCAGGAAGCAAAATAAGCTATACCAGTATAACTGTATCCACACTGGGGGCAGGGCTACACTACAAACTTGCATTGGCGCATCTGCGATACTGTGGTGCTTCTGGTGAAGATGCTCAAAGCTGATGGGAGAGAGCTCTCCCATTGGCGTAATAACTCCACTTCCGTGAGAGGTGGTAGCTATGTCAGTGGGAGATGTTCTCCTGCCGAAATAGTGCTGTCTACATAGAGGCGGGCATCGCTCAGGGCGACCTAGTTATACCAAAATAAGTGTGTGGTATAGACCTGGCCTAGGACTTATACTGGTATAACGATAGCAGTAAAAAGTCACATCCCCTAACCATAGTAAAACTTTTCTAGTATGGACTAGGCCTAAGTAACTACTAAAATCATGAAAACTCAAACTTTGAGACAAGCGTGCCAATTTCAAGCAATACAGTATTATAAAAGTCTTGTTTCTTGAGCACTTGTCAACAATATATGTGTATACAAAGAAGTTAAGAAAGCTCGAAGAAGAAACATCCCATCACTAAATTGAGAGTCCTTGAGCATCAGAGACACAACTTAAAAAGCAGCCACTACAACATGTAGAGAGCTTTCCTGAATGTCATTTACTGATCCAGAAGTAATGAAGTAGGAGGTAACATGACCCCAGACCACAAATCACCTCTTTCCCCTAGTGCATACATATGGAGCTCAGCAGCTACCATCTGTCTACAACCTATTGAAACATAATCACTGAAAGAAGATCATGTTAAACCAAAATATATAGGTTTAACCCTTAAATATGAGGTTTATTGTATTTTAGTTTCTTCAGAGGATTACAAAAAAAAATTTTTAAATCACATAATAAAATCAGACCAAATTACAGAATATTAATATCGATAGATAAGATAGATATTCCTCGCAGAAACATAGTTAAAAAAAACAGATCTCCAGTCAGCTTTTGAGGAAAGGCTTTTTAGATAGTCTTTAGTGAGAAGAGCCACTTACTTGTAAACAATAATCAGATAATCCATAAACTTTCCCCAACCCCATTGAAGTAAATGTCAAAACTAGCATTGACTTAAAGAAGGATCAGGCTCCTCGTATCAATATTCACACAAGTTATAATATTAAACACTAGGCTAACTGAAAGCCCAAATTAGCACTTTTAGAAGATAATATATGGGTATAGAATTCTTCTGCTTTTGAATTTTAAGAACTTTAAATGATCACATAATTACTAAGTGCCTGATCCTGCAAAGACTCATGCACGTTTAATTAATGCTCTTTGGTGGGTCCCATTGAAATGAATGAGACTGCCCACAGTTTATAGGATTAAACTCACAGACAAACATACACACAGACATTTTTGCAGGATCAGGGCCTAATTCTTTTAAGAGCCCCAAACAAAGAGATACTGTTGTATTTAGACTAGTATTGCAAGATTAGGAAGTATAAAATTCCATTCTTTAGGCATGTACCCCACTGGAAAATATTGTCTTTGGTATTTGTTATATAATGTGAATGCTGTATACCACCTACATGTAACCAATGGAGGCCTGATGATGATTAGGGCTTTTGGGTGATAATGAAATGCAAATATTTACTAATAATGTAGCTAAGAGTGTAATTCTTTACCATTAATTAGTACCGTAAGTTAGCATTAATTGTACATTTTTATCTCATTTTGAGAAGTTTCTTTCAAGCATCAAAATACCTCTTTATTGCTTATATACTTGTTAAAGAGTATACATGTCTGAAAGCTCTAATTTTTAAAAGTTCATTGTACTATATCTATTTATTTCAGAAGCATTATGATTTCTGAAGATCCTCGTAAATGTTATTATAAGGTTACCTCTCCCATCTTTGACAAGGTATTACTTACACCAAATTTTAGTGCTTTCAAATGTTAAAAAGTTCGCCCATTATGTTCAAACTTCTGAAAACATTTTATTCCCTGAGCACTTAACTTGTGGAAGCATCACACACCTGTAAAAGCACAGCCTGTGCAAACTGTAAAAAATATTACCAGGTCCCTTTCTCAAATACTTTGATTGAAATTCATGTATATCAGATGCACCGTACTAGCTCTCATGGTTTATAAATTCCCCTCTGCCCCCACTCCTACCCCTCACCACACCCCTTTATCGCTCATAGCAAATATAAAAATATGAATAGTTGTCTTCCATCTTCTGCACAGCTTCTTTCACAAACTTCAAAGACAATTTACTCCCCAGAAATATAAAATTAAAAATCTCATATTTAAGATAAACAGAAAAACGTTGTGTATTAGAAAAATTAAATATTGAAAATGCTATTTTCATATCAATAAAGGTTTAAATCGTGTGAGACAACTGAAGACAATGGGCAACAAGTATTCCTTATGGCCATACATCCTTTTAAAACACCCTCCACAAATGGTTAGCTCACCATACCAGTTTGGGGGGATTGGGGAAAGAAAACCAGTCATCACAGGTTTATTGCTGGTCATCATTCTTTATTGTCTCCAACACAGATAAAGAACAGGTTTCTACATGATTTGACCTTTGCTGAGTAGTAAGACATGGAGTAAATTGAAATATGAAGAGAACCCAGTGGTTAAGGAAATAAGGAGCATATAAAAGTCCATTGTTTCAATCACTAATTGAAGTGTTAATGTAGAAAAAAGACAAAACAGATGCGCAGCATTATTAACATTCAGAGTACAACTTGAGAAGTTATGTTTTTATAAGCCATCTAGCACTGGACATAGGAGATGAGGTGCATGTTAACCAAAAATGACAACTGAGTACAAGCGATGCTACTTTTAAAAGCCTTTAAACAAGTGCTGAGTTTACAGTGTATCTCCCCAGCCCCATTTTTTTCCACATGCAGGTAAAAATGTTATTATGTTTTGCCCTGATTAATTTTATATTTAATAGCACTTCTGATCTTTTTAAGACAGTTTTAAAACAGCTATTATAGCCATATACTAGGGGACACAAAGGGATATCCCTGAAGATTAGCTGCCTCCTAGTTACCCAACAAACCTGTACCATCCTTGACACTCAGCCTGAAAGATAAATTTATCATTTTGACATTCAACTACAAAGAAAACCACAAAAAATGGGGTCATTTTTTATCATATCCTGTACTATGATTATGTAAGACAACATATTCCGGATATTTAAACACTGCAGAGACTACCTGTATAATTCTGAAAAATACTACTGGAGCTCCTCCAGAGACAGTTTATCGCCTGCAGCAGGATAGATGCTATGAACTGCATGATAGTATCCCTCACTTTTCCAATCAAAAGATGCTTTTAGCTTTGGTGATGCAAGAATGGTGTTTACAGTTGAACAGTGACCAGTGTAGCAATAAAGAACTATTTCCAACCATTTTTACAGAGAGTGTATTTCAAAAGAAATGAAAAGCAACTGATACTATCTAAGCTCTTTGAAGGAAAAAGAAAAAAAAAGTACTGAAGACAGCGCAGAAACTAGACAGTAAAAAAAAATCAGATGTTTTGATTTCACCTATGTAGTTGAATCCCAATTTTACACAGGATCGCAGAGTATTTAAAATCAGGACACTGACTGCAGAGAGTTGTGCTCGGAGACGTAGCTATTTCTTAAACAAAGCATATACATTTTAATTGCAGATTTAATCTGCCTCGTTTAAACACTTTTGCAACGTTTGTTTAATGCCACAGAAGCGGCACTTTCACAGCAAGCGTCTCAACTCCGATTCCAAGTAGTTTATATTAGTAAAACAAGAACGCCAATTAGACTACAGGACCGTACTCTAAAACGAGCTTTGCTTAACCAGGAAGAGCATCCACCGTGTTACAGTCTAGCAGATTACAGAACCCCGCGAATTTCTCCCTTGTCTTAATGCATGCACAGCCTTTGGGGCAATCGCAATGCAGATTAACCACCACACCGAGAGGGAAATTAACTCTCTCGTCTTTTAACAGGCTGAAGCGCTCCTCACCCTAGCGGTTCCATTCCGTCTCAAGTTTACAGTGCGGAACAGGGTTTGTTGGGCTCCAAAGATTTCCATGACAATCTGAGAACATGGTTAGGCTGAAATAAGATCAGAGTTTGTTGAGGTTTTTTCATAAAATAACCAAGTTGGGGGGAGGGAGAGAGAAGAAAAGTCAGTTGTGTGAGGGATCAACCCTTCTGCGAGCTGCTGCTGCCTAGGTCCCTAAATCCCGGACTCAAGGCGCATCCCAAGCGCCCAAGCAATGGGCAGGTGAAAACTGCCTGCAGCCAAGGTTTAAGGTGACCGTTTACACCGGCCTCCCAAATCAGCATCCCCTTAGGATCTGCCAAGTCAGCACGGGGCGGCTGTTTCCTAGCGGAGGGCGGGCTGCGAGCACAGAAGCCGAGGCGGCGGCGGCGGCGGCTGCTCCCTGCTAAGGGACGGGCACTTACCAGCCTTGCCTCAGTCTGCCACGGGGGCTGGCAGCAGCAGCGGCGCGCTTCCCCGAGCGGCGGAAAGATGGTGGTTTAGCCGCGGACCACCCATCCCAGCGTATATGCATGCAACAGCCGAGAGGGGGTAAGCTCTGGAGGTGGAACAAGCGCTTTCTAACGCCACCTGCTGTACAGCTCTGCAGCGTTATTGGCTGCTAGGTGACTCCCCGAGGCAAGCGGGCGAGCCAGCCCCAGCCCCCTCCTACCCTCCCTTTCCTGATCATTAGAGCAGCTCCCCACGGCAGCCTGGGCTTGTCCTGGCGGGGGGCGGGAGGTGCCCTTCGCCCCCCTTCTCCCACCTCAGGTGCCTGGTGGAAGCGCTGCACGTGCCGCGCTTTATGCAACTGCAGGGGTGAGAAAGTCACTAATATCCCCCACACCATCCCCTGCACCGAGCTGGGGGCCAGAGAGCCCAGACCCCTTCCCTGCCCGGGGGGAGGGGCGGTGTAAAGGGCTCAGACCTAACCACCACCACCCCCAGCAGAGGTGGGGGAGAATGATGGAAGACAGAAGGCTCAGACCTCACAGAGGGCAAAGTTGGAGGCAAGAGGGTCTCATTTACACTGGCTGGTTTTCCACTCCCTCTGCTCCTCTACAGCAGCAGCAAGTCTGCCTGGCACCCACCCCTGAAGCACAGGGTGCCCAGTGCAGGATGCACACAGAGGAAGAGCAAGTTGTACCTTTTATCTAGTGGCTGCAACACTTAAGAAATAACTTTGAATTTAGAACAAGTAAAGGCTTCTCTTAGAAGTGGCATAAAAAACAAGGAAACAGAAGTGGGACTAGCATATAGAAAAGATTTTGGCCAAAGCCAGTCATTTGCACCAAACCACGGAAATGCTGTCAGTAATTGGTAACTAAAAAAATAAAATTAAAATAAAGCAGCTTTCCACACTCTTTTAGCATATCTGCAAAATAGCCATGTTGGTCAAAAGCAAGAGTGAACAATTGTCCCAAAGAATATCTTGTCCCACTGGGATGAGATGGAGATGCAGTAACATGAACCTTTTCCTGGTCTACCAGTATTGGCTTCACGCTATGCGGCCCAAGATGTTGAGTCTTTCTCAGTGGCTTCCTTCACCTCAGGTAGCTAGGTGCCGTCCTGCATCTTTGCCACCTGTGTTAGCCATCATTTCACAGCTCTCACTGGACCTGTCCAACTCGCATAATTCCCAAGGTGATATTTCGGACAAGCTCTGAAATATGCTGATGGCATAGCTCAAAGAAGCAATCCCCTACTTCACGTTACACCCCTCCACCATAATGAGGTGCAGGTCAGACTTGGGGAGGGGGGAGTCAGCATCATCTCAGCACGACAACCAAGTTCAGGATCTATTCAAGTTGTACCCTCTCCATACTGTTGTATGGCTGCGAAACCTGGACACTATGCCGCTCAGACTGGGCAAAGCTGGAGCCTTTCCACACACAATGCCAACGTTGTATATTGGGCATAAAGTGGAATGGCTTCATTAGTAATGCAGAAGTTTGTGGTCGCTCCGGTCTACAGGCTACTGGGGCCGTTGTCCGCAGGTGGCATCTTACGCTTTTCGGACATGTCACAAGAATGCCACAAGTCGTTCCAGCGAACATTGAGGGGTGGAAGCGGCCCAAAGGCAGACCCCCTATTACATGGGTTCATCAAGTCTGTTCCAGTGTTGGACTCTCAGGCTATCAAGCCCTTGCGGCCACACAGGAATGGACCAAATGGTGAATGATCGCTACGGCCAACCATTCGGCTAAGCGTTGAAGAAGAAGAAGAAGAAAATAGCCATCCCAGTACTCATTGTTTAATCTCAAAATTAAAACTAAAGTGTGCAAATCAGTTGATTGAATTACAAAGGGCCAAGTGATCTGAAATTACATAGGATGTGGGAGCCTGCACCGCCAGTCACCATTTGTAATCGTGGGGAAGCATAGACAACACAATGGCAGTTCTACCTAGCAAGCAGGCACTATTATTACCCGTGCTAGAGCAACAGTGAAAAAGCTAAGGAAAATGACAGTGTACTCTGACAGAACAGAATCTGGCCCTTATTTAAGTAGGTATTTTATAGTGATGCTTGGGGGAATGAGGACACCATTTTGATAGAATGGGAAAGGACTTAGTGGCAAATGACTTCCTTTTTGCCAAGGAATAGAGGCACTGTCTTTGCACCCCTTGCTATACCTGACGCAGTATCCCTGAAGAGGTTGATTATATCTTCACTCCAACAGGGAGCAGCTCCTCTTGCACTCTGCATTAGAAGCAGCTGCACCAAGAGAAGAAACCTCCTAAGCCTTCTTCCTATGAGACATCTTCTCCTCAACTCACTTTATCTCTTCAGCCAAGTACAAGAAGAGAAAGTAGGTGATAATCCCTTTGGAACACAGCACTTAACACTTATCTGGTAGGTGATAAATGCTGCATTCTAAAGGGATTAGCATGGAAACTTCACTATAAACAGAGGAAAAATCCACTAAAATGCATTGAATCAACTGAGGACTTTTACTTCTCTATGGTTATGTCTATATTAGCTCTTTCTCTCTAAAAGTTCCCAATACTGCTACCACAGTTTCATAGATTCATAGTTTTTTATAGCCAGAAGGGACTATTATGTTCATCTCGTCTGACCTTCAACACAGTCCATAGATCCACAGACAATTTCTGCATCAAGCCCATAACTTCTTATTGAACTACAGTGACCTGAAGAAGAGCTCTGTAAACTCAAAAGCTCTCTCATCAACAGACGTTGGTCGGATAAAATATATTACCTCACCCATCTTCTTTCTCTGAGCTACAACATATCTTTCAGAAAGACACTCTGTCTTGATTTGCAGATTTTGAATTATGGAGAATCCATCATACCAGTAGGTAATTTGTTGCAATAGTAATTACTCTCACTGTTAACAATTTGTGCCTTGTTCCTAGTCTGAATTGTCTACCTTCAGCTGGATCCTGTTATGCCTTTTTCTGCTAGACACAAGAAGAGGCATCTACTATCAAGTATCAAAGGGGTAGCCGGCCCGTGTTAGTCTGGAAGTGAGTATTCACCCACGAAAGCTTATGCTGCAATACATCTGTTAGTCTTTAAGGTGCCACAGGACTCATTGTTGCCATCTACTATCAGAATCTCTTTCCTAGGTAGGTACTTATAGACCATGATAAAGTAAACTCTTACCTTTTGCTTAAATAAATTAACTAGATTATTGAATTTTGTAAATTTCTTACTATATTTTTAATAATAATCCCAATAAATAACTAAATATTGAGTGAACTTTTTATATTTAGCACAATAAAATCACAATATTATATTTTCTTCAGCATTATTATTGTATTCATCATGCAATACTTAAGGCACTTCCATGATGACTCATATGGGTGAGATTTTCAAAACTCAAACTTTGTCAAACTTAAATGGCTCAAGAGCACAAATTATATTGACTTCAAAGTCACTTAAATGCTTTTGAAAATCTTACCCTGTATTTTCAGGAGTTCAATTATTAGTACAAGAGAACTCCAGACTGGCTGAAGTTCTCAAATAAAGGGGGAATTTTGATTTTTGAGCAAAGTCTGTCACTTTTTAAGAAAATAAAAGAAATATTCTTCTCATTCTTCACTGATACTTTTTGAATGTTTCAAAAAAAAGCTACCTATACTCAATAACCCTTTTTCTTATATCAGGATATTTTAATGCTCAGATACAATTAACCAAGTACCAAATGACTGTACACATAATGAAATTATCCCAACTATTTCTCATGGCTCTTTTTTCTGCATTGTTGCTGATGGTTCATCCTTATACTCCATATACTGTGAGCCTAATTACGACCAGTGTGGATCAAGAATAATTCCACTGACTTCAGTGGCATGAACTGGCATTAATGAATGACAATCAGGCCCTTTAAGTCTAATATATGACCTTTGTGATATGACACTACATCAGGGACAACCTCGTTAGGCACCAAAAATTAGTCCACTCGACATTTTTCCCAATTTCCCATTCAACAATCTACACCATTTTAAAGGACAAAGTTGCGTCAGCCAAGAATTTCTTCTTTAGTTTTTTTTTCTTTTAAATCATCCCTCTGGATCACAAAATCCCTTTGATGACGTTATTATTTATATTGCTGATGTTCCTAGAGGCCCCAACAGAGATCAGTGCCCTATTGTGACTAGGCACTGTACAAACACATAACAAGAGAGTCCTGACCCTGAGGAGCCTACTATTTAAATAGACAAGACAGACAAAGTGTAGGAGGGGAAATAGAGGCACAGTGAAGTGATTTGCTGAAGGCCACCCCAATCCATAGCAGAGCCAGGACTCCTGACTTCTAAGCGTGTGTCCTAGCCACTTGGGAACACACATTTCCTTCTCTTTTTTCAGACATCTTCCTGGGAAGTTCCCTGGACAGAAAAAGCCTGCTAGTGTACATAGGCAGTTAATTTCACCTAGTAGCAATTCTGGAGATTTCCCAATCCAGCTGCTCGAGCGGTTGCCAGCCCCCAGTATAGCAGCACTGATGCTGTGTATAGTGAGGCAAAGGTACAGTTTGCACTAGTGCAGTTTACCCTGAGTTGAAGCAGGGAGTGCAAGTTGCTGCTTGTATCAGCTTTGCCTACCTACATTAGGAGTTTGCACCAGTGCAGCTATGCTGGTGCCTGGCCACCGATGGCTGAAATCCCCAGTGGAGACAGATCCTTGGATGTAAAGCAAGCCTACCAAAGAGCAGTGGGGCATGCAGGACAGGAGATGGTAATTCCAACTGAGAGCCCATTCCTTCCCCAGCATCCATTTTGGCTCAGCTCCTAACCCCTCGAGTTAAAATTTCCTCAAAGCCTTTTGGAGGAATAGATCTTCCAAAAGAAGCGCATGAAGTAAACAAGGAGGCATATCTGCACTGGTCAGTTTGAATCACAGAGCCTCAGTAGAGAGAGAGACAATGAGGAGATAAAAACAGACTGTACAGTGAGAGGATCTTAGAAATCTAATCAGCTTCCCACCTTTCAACCCACTTCATTGTTTTCTCATCTAGGAATTGGATGATCGTCCTGTCATTCCTGCTCATCTTGTTGGATGGGTCTTGTAGATCTACTTGTCTCAAGTAAAGGAGAGTGGAACCTGGAAGAGAGTATTAGAAGTGCTAAAATAATTCTCTTTTATGGATTACTAGGTCAGATTAAAATGGGAATACCAAAGCCACTTGAATGACAGCTTGGATCAAGCTCATAATGACCTGGTTTGTGTAGGCCAGGTGTTATGTAGATTGCAGCTTGCTATTGTGCAAAATTTTGGCAACTCACACTTCAACAGCCAGTTCCAAGGAAATTGGGCACAAAGCCACTTACTACAGACAGATCCATCTTCAGCAAGATAGGCAGAGAAACCTTCCTTTTCTGATTCCCTGTCCTTTAGGGGACTCAGTCAGCCTGCTATATCCTGGGCTGTTTTACAAGCTAATAAAAGGATGGGGTTTCAAGCAACATCAGAGAGAAAGGAAACTTGAATATAATACCTTGTATTTAAGAGTCATATCTCTAAGTATGCTTTTTCCTTTCCGTAAGTAGCAAAAAATTAAGTGCAACATTATCTAGGAAACAAAACCTTCCATTATTTGTCTTAAAGATGGTCAAACTATTCATTACAAATTATATTAGTTTGTAATATAGTCTCTTTGTTAGAAAATTAATTTAGTCTCTTTGTTAGAGAATCTTTCACAAACTGATCCACCTATTCTTTGAATGTTTGCAAGTAATCAAGGAATAGTTTGAACCAATAATTCTCAAGACTAGGGCTTGTGTATGACTTATTTACCTCAGCTTTTTTCGCTATTTATTCATATTGCAGGCCTGGTTATATAACCCATGGCACTTTTTCTGCTCCCTGTATGGATGACTAAAACATTTTAATTACACATGGCAGAATTCAATTTTTTTTATTTCAACAGATATCAATGTTTATTTTAAGCATTTTTTCCATTTTTTATCATTTAAAATTTTCACAGCTATGGGAAATATGGAGGGGGTCAAACAATATTATTTAATGACAGTAGATGTCCAAACAGTTATAACAGTTAAAACACAAATTGGCAAAACTACATGTCAAAATATACAAAGTAAATATCCTTAAATCAAACTCTAAGAAGTTCTCAAGCAGCATTTTTCTTATTTTGCCTATCTGTAAATTTTGATCATCGATAGACATTTTTTTTTCTGTTCGTGTGTGTATAACATGAAATCAACATTTACCAATATTGACCAATAATCCTTACAAGCAATGATATGCAGAACAAGAAAGTAAGTATTTTTGGTACACATTTTTGTAAGAATAATTATTCATTCTGAAGTCTGATGGACTTTCGGGATATGTGAACATTTTCACAAATACCCAGAATTTATTCATACATTCACAAATAAGTAAAGATGGCTCCACAAATCAGAGCAAACCAAGTTACTTACTGTTATTCATTAATCAGATTTATATTTGTTGTTAAGCAGTAGTGGATTTTTGTTGGTGATGGTGTTTTTACAGTATTCTACCAATGCTGGTCTTTCTCCCTCGCCTTTTTTTTTTTTAAAGGAAATTTACAGAAGAGAACAACTTTGGACCATATGACTCCTATTAGTATACTGGAACTGCAAATACATGGCAGATTTTTCAAGTACTAAATGCCATACATTTTCTGTTGCAATAATAATAATTTAAGTAGTGCAGTCAACATACATGGCACTATAAACTGTAAGAAAAAAAAAAGCCAAACAGATGATGAATCCTAACCCCAAAAGCTTTACAGTTTAGGAGGCAAATATTACAAACAAGACAAGCAGAAGGTAGCTGTAGTTATTGGGGCTTTAATACTTCATGGAAAAGTGGATTTTGAAAACGGTCTTGAATCTGTTTGTTCCAGAGTTCTGTCAATGGTCAGAAGTTATTTTTAATAGTCTATTCTGTGCTTGGATTATGAGAATTTGAAAGAAAAGAAAAGAAAAAAGGAAAGGAAAGGAAAGAAAGAAGCTACCCTGTCACCCCTAGAGATGGCCCTTCAGAAATCAATGCTAATGAACAAAGTGCAGCACCGGGAGCTTGCATCTCCTTTGCAGTATCAGTTCTGTGGATTCACAGGGGACTCTATGAGTGCCATTATTTATAATTAGAGGGGGGATAGAAGAAAGAGATGAAGTCATTCATCCATGCTTTACAAGGGGTCATATCTCTCTGGCAGATTTAACAGGGATTAACAAATATTCAGTTTAATAATATTCTTATTTGGGGGGCAGAAATCTATTATCTTACGTAATGGAGGGATTTATCAAGACACCAACCATAATTTGGTAGCAGTGCTGACTTCAACATACACTTGGGTAGTGAGCTCCTTAAGAGGTAGGAAAGAGACAGGATATGTAGCTAAAATATTAACAGTGGTTCTGCACATACCACATTGGGTAACAATTGTTGTCCATTACATCTAGGGTATTGGAAAAATTGGATTGGTCAAAAGAGCCTTTTGGATAGCGGACATGTAAGTAAACAAACTGTTTACTCTGAAAGTTACTGACCTCAGCCAATTTCTCTTTTTGGGTGGGGAGGTGCTAAGAACTAAAATGTTTGAGGTGGGGTGGGTCTGCTTTTTCTTCATAATAGGAAACCTGCAAAAAGGCAAGATCCTACAGCAGGAAGTGTCCCTTTTAGAACTTTGTACATTATAAAGTTATCAAAGTGCAAATTAACTTTTACTCTGGGGGAAGAAAAAAAATTAAATCCTTTACATGCATAATTACCACTCTGGATATAATCCAACACACAACTGGTTAATGCAGAGGATTATTTGCGGTCATAAAAGAACATAATTTACGTTTATGGGCCTAGTCCTGCATGCCTTTTATAAAAAGCAGCCATTGACTGCTTCCATGCTAGATTCGTTTGTGCCAGACTCTACAAAGATGGCAAACTCTCACCTGGGGCAAAGCTCACAGCCCATGTTTTATGTATACTACAAAGGATCTTCCAAATTTTTATTTTTGTACACAGTATTCTCAGCAATTCTGGAATTCATTTCCCACGCTTTTGATTGACGAACTTGGGTTCTGTTGACCTCCAAAGCAATGTTGCAAGACAAGTCTATTCTCACTTCAAACCAGGAGAAGCCTGAATTGTGGAGAGTTCTAGGTTAGTTTTAGTTGACATTAGTTCATTTGGAAACATTGGCTCATTGATTAATTCATATTTTTCCCTTTAATTATTTTTTGAACACACATCTAGAGTCTGCAATAAGTGTCTTGAAGAAATACAAACTAATAAATCAACAATTGGTATCCATAGGCTATTACACCCGGAATGCACAAACTGAAGGGTTTGATAAGGAAGCATTTATTTAATATTGAATTTTTGTCTTAGTCATCTCACACACTATGCAATTTACGATTTTGCTATTCTTTGAAATACTCTTGTTTATATATGCGTACAGGGAACAAATGCATAGGGGACTTGGGGGAGAAAAGCTTGAAAGCTCTGTAAGTAGGAAACGAATAGAAATATTTTAATCATACTTGCAGCTAGTCTTTTTTAAATCTGAGTGTTTGGGAGAAAAAAATGACACAATGACAGTTAATTATAACTGATCCTGCAACACTTCAACACAGACTAATAAGTTCAGAGAGCGCTGCCACCGGTTGGCTATCTCCTCAGGAAGCACTGAGCCTTTGCCTAAAATAGGTTCATTTGTTTCTTGGTGCAAAAACAAGTATAATGATTTGCTTTGTAAATACATCTTACAAGGTGCTGTAGTCTTTAGAAAAATGAAGAATGTAGTGAGAGGAACTATGTGCTCCAGCACATGTAGGGTTTAGGATTACAAAGTCTCTTTTAAAAATAGGTTTGACAATGTGTACAGAAAGGCCATTAAGACATTAAATCTATGAATCAGGAAAACCACTGTTTGTCTAAGTTGTTTGTCTTTATTGTGTGTGCATGTGAGACTGAGCATAAATTACTGCGGAGCAGGAGGAAATAAGAAGGTGAGCATTACGGAATGACAAGTATGGTGTTAGGATGTGAACTGCTGCCTTGATCACTTAGTAATAGTGCTGCCTGCTACAGCACAAGATGGCTATCTTTAGGAAAGGCTTTGGGTCTGTCACTACCCAGGCTGCTGATGCTCCTGCATGTCATGCTCATGACAAGCTTGTGATCTAGGGAAGTGGGAGAGGGTGGCAGTTTGCTTCACAGGTACCATGTCTTATCCGATTCACGGAATGGCATTGATTGTGACCTCAGCAAAGACAAATATGTTATAGGGAATAGAGGGGATGGACAAACTGACCTAATATCTAAATTTTGTGAGGCGTCTGCCAGTTTTCTTCAAGAATTTGTAAGGAAGGAGTTTACATTTTAGATGTAAAATTGTGAATATGTTTATCAGGTTATATATGATGCTTATACACAGACACACAAACTCTTACATTTGTGAGGACACTGGCAGATGTGTTGGTATCTAAATATTATACCACTTCTGGTGCTTTGTACACAACAGGCACCTTTATAAATATGATATATAGCTGGGACAAAGACAAGGGTGCAAATTCTTCAGCAACCTATATTCTGTGCAATGCCACAGGACTTCAGTGGGATTGCATGGGATGTAGTTTACACCTGAGCAAAATTTAACATAAGGCTTTCCAGTCTGAACAAAAACAGTGCATCCAGTGATTAGACCTGGCTGATACAACTAGCCAAATGATCTCTATGAGCTTGGGTTCTTTGGGTGGAAAAGACTTATAGGATCTTCCACTTTCCAGACAGTGTCAGATCCCAAATCAAATAATTAGTCCACAGCCACTCCTAAGCCCTATTATCTCTTGTCATCACATTCATAACAGAATACCTGAAGTAGTCCCAGACCACAAAAAAATTTATCACTACAAGTATCATACAGTTTCCCCTGGTACTGCATCACATTCATGATAGTCTTCTGCAGCAAAACCCAGCTTTACAACAGCATGCCTGCCTCTTTTTCTGCACAGCAAGACTCCAATCAGGAAAGGTTAATAGCTCATGAAACACATCCATGAAGCTCCTTTTGTTTTACACTGCAGGTAGAATCCTTTCCCTGTCATGATTGTTGAACAGGTGGCAGATACATTATATTTTGCTGCACTTTACACATTTTCCTTTCACCAGCATCCTATAACACTTCCACTGCATGTTGGCAGAATTGTCTTTAGTACACCAGTACCATTATCATGTTATCCAGCCGGACCAACAAGACCATTGCATTCTTAATTCCCAGGGACTACAGCTATGACAATAATAACTGGATGGTCTTTTCTCGAGATTTCTGTTCTGCACTATCATTTGTTGTAATAAAATGTTTCATAAATATTTCTTCCTCATAGGAGCCATAAGATCTGATTCTGCATTTGTTTCACACTCAAAACTACCTCTGAAGTCAATAATCTCAAACAAGATACTGCCTGGGAAAATCTCCCACTGGCTTAGGTAGCTCCATTGGTGGTAGCAATGCAAGCAGTGCTACTGTAGAAAGGGCTTCGGCTTGATCTTATCATCTAGGTTTAGCAGATTTAGAGAACAGTTTAGGGAAACCATCATTTACCTTCATATACCTTCTCAGCCATGGACAGTGGTCTCTTACTGTCATGAGGCATGAGCAGGGCAGCCAATATGCCTGCTCAATTTCCAGAAAGGAATCCTGAACCAAGGACTAAGGAATTCATAGAACAGAGTTTGCAAAAAGTGTCATATGTTGAGCTTCATCCCACAGCACCCTGATGAACTGATAACCATACCTACGTGCCCTGTTCACCAAGTCATCAGGCACATCAAGGATCCATGACTCCTTCTCCACTGTTTGTCTAGTGGAATAGGCATCTATTCTTGCTATTGCCTCTGCAATTATGCTCTCTGAGCAGATTCACAGACATTCCCACATTCCATCTGATCTCTATACAAACTTTAGGAGCAACTTACTAGTTCTGCAATTCTATTTTGACCATCTTTGATGATCCTTAAGCGGATGTGCATTGCTCCAATATGGCTGGGGTAAGAGATCAGTAGCAAGAGGCAGGTTATTCCATGTGTATCTAAAGACAGATGAGCAGCTGGAACAGAAAAAAGTCACTGATTTTTAGCTTATTTATGCAATTCTAAATTCCACTTTCTAGGCATAGTATAAAATAGCATCAAATAGTAGACAAGTGTTTTAAAAGGTTTGGCAAATAGCATTATATGGGGCTAAAGAGGGAATAAATAGAGATCTTCAAGGCCATGCTCACATGAAATCCAGTGCCAGCCTAACCCCTAAAATAAGTACAGTGGAGTCTAGAAGATTTCAGTTCTATTGTAAATCTTGGAGTGGTATATAGACTTTGTTCTTTCAGTCAATCAGGGGAAAAGTTCTGGGTTGGTGAGGAGAAAGAAGAGAAACTAATAAGCGGTTGAGTTGAACTTGTTCACCTGATAGTAGCTCCCTTCCATTGGTACAGTACTGAAAAATATTTTTTTCGGGATCATTCCATGTTAATCTTAATTCAAGATCTGATTGGTGGTAATTGCCCATGATTTGACTGATGTTTTCCCATCCATCTAGAAAACTGAAAACAATCCTTGTAAATGATAAATATTGAATTGCTAGCAACAAAAAGAATGGAAGAAATAAACGTGGATGAAAATTTCAAATATATTTGGTGAGACCCATGCCCAGGTTCTTTTTTTCCCCGTACTAAGAAAAGAGCAAAGACAGCTCTACATCATCTTTGTGCTCCCACAATCCTCGGGGCAATACGGGACCATTTTTGACCCAAGCATAATTTAGAGCAGCTTCACAGCAGCTCTAAATTATTACCAGCTGCAACAGCCACCAGGGGCCATGATATAGACAAGATCATTGGAACATGGCATGCTATAGCTACACTTCTTCTAGCTATGCTATTTCTACCCCAACCAATGGCTTCCTCATGCCAGGAGGTTCGTTACATGCCTGGAAAGGCACACAGGGCATGTCTTCATTGCAGTTGGGAGTGAGCCTCCCAGACAGGGTAGACAGACTTGTGCTAGCAGGGCTCAAGCTAGCACACTAAAAATAGCAACATTTACATTCCAACTCTGGGTCTCAAGACCCCCTAAGCTTGAGAGCCTGAGCCAGAATGTCCACATTGCTATTTTGAATATGGTAGCTCGAGCCCCGTGTTGCCTGATCTATTGATTAGGTGATTGATTTAGAATCCCCAGTGAACACTCTGAAATTTGGTAGGTTCAAATCAGGCCCAGTATTATCAGAATTACTGCTTTGGGAGTCCTGTGGGGGCACAGCCAGGACAACAACACTCACACTCAGGGAAGGCCATCTGTCACTGTAAAATAATTATTGTTAAAATCATTAGTCCAATAAGTAAACCAATCCAGACAAGTAAAGCAAGGTACATGGGTGCCAGGTTTTAATAATTTTTGGTGTTGCTCATAACGGGTCCAAGTCCCTCCCCCCACACCTGCCATGTAAACCAATATAATGGATTGGAAACAGTAAGTGTTTAACATTCTCTCTATATTGTACAATATCACTATCATAAGAAAAATGTATTTAACTAAGAAATATCAACTATTACTACTACTTACATATGACATACTGTGTTTGAGTACATTCTTCCTGTCTATACATGATAATGACACAGCTCTTTTGAATATGGAAACAACCAAGCACTCTTGGATCAATAACCCTCAAAAGCAAATACTTTCTAAAATTAAAACAAAATATAGCTCCTTCTTTTGCACCACAAGATTACAAGGGCTATCTAAAAGTGGAGACTCAGAATCAGTACTCGCCTGCTTCAATACATTATATTTTGTTGTAAGCTTATACAACAAATTATATACTTTACTTTAAAGAGTATGAAATAATCAAGTATTGTGCCAAATATGATCATACCCCAAACTGACCGCTGAATTTAAGTTGCATGTTTTTTCCCTCAGGCACTCAGACAGTATACAGCAGTGTTCCCTCTAATTTTTCCCCACTCATGTGCGGAATGAATCTTGTTATGTGCACCAGTATGGAGGTGATGTGTGACAAATCGCCTCAATATTGGTGCACATAACAAAATTAATCGGGGTGGGGCTGACGGGTTTGGAGTGTGGGAGGGGGCTCGGGGTAGGGCAGACAGTTGCGGGGGGGATGAGGGCTCTGGCAGGGGTTGAGGGCTCTGGGGTGGGGCTGGGGATGAGGAGTTCAGGGTACAGGAGGGGGGCTCAGGGCTGGGGCACAGGGTTGCAATGCGGGGGGTGCGAGCTCTGGCTGGGGGTGCAGGCTCTGGGTTGGGGCCAGGGATGAGGAGTTTGGGGTGCAGGCAGGCTGCCCCGGGACTGGGGCCAGAGAACTCTCCCCACCGGCAGCAATGAGCTCCACGGAGCGCTGGTGCTGGGGGAGAGGCCTGCAGCAGCCCTACATTGGTGGAGCCGGGCCCACATTCTTGAGTATTGCTGGAGCATGGGCACCACAGGCCCACATAACTCATTCCCTATGGCGATGTAGTACAACTCCAAGGCTGGCCAGCACCATAACAGGTCTATACTCACTCTATCCTTGGGGAGACCGCTAAAGGTTGAGCCAGATCCTGGTCTGACTCTTGCATCCCAACGAAAAACTCCAATGGCTGTACCTGAGACCAGATGTTTTATAGAGCTCGATAGTCCTCATGCATATGTATACATAGCTTTTCTTTCCTTTACCATATCTTAATTTCCTCACCCTCATCATTTTGGGGTGCCCTGATTCTACAGGTTAGTAAATTAATTAAGCAAAGCTCATTAATGTATACAGTACATCAATTGAATTACTATGATTACCTCTGGTTAAGTATCTGCTAATGTTCTCTCTAAAACTGGTACAAACTGCCTTCTTTCACCACTTGGTACTATTACAAAACAACAAACAGAGTCTTATGCCATCTTGTGACTTAAGGTCACTGTTAATTTACTTACTTATGCTAACTTTTTGAGCACTATTCCTAGCCAGACTATAAGGCCCTATACTTATGCACACTGCTTAAGCTATTCTTATAGGTCAAAGCCTAAAGGTCTCTTGCATTTCTGCTACCAACTCCTTACCCCTTTTCTTATGATTACTGTTATAATTACTACATGGCTACACCTGCCAGTGTAAGTCTGTCTACCTGGGCTGGGAGACTCACTCCCAGCTGCAGTGTAGACATACCCAAAGGGCCTTAATGTTGAGCAGGAGCTGGCCTTTATCGACATGGGTTATATGGCTCTATTTAATCTAAGCCAATAATAGAACTGGTCATATAGACTTTCTGAGGGGAAAGTTATGCCCCTGAAATCTGACAAAGTTGAGCATAAGTAAAAACACTATTTAAAGAACTGTCTTTTTAACAAAAGAATACTGAGACATCTACAAAAGCCTACTTCCCTCCACCAATGATTGATTAGATATGAAATAACTGGGAAATCAGAATTCACAAAATCCCAGACAGTCTTCCATTTCATGTAAAGTTGCGGTCTTAACCTGCCAAAAGAAATCAAGTGTAAGAATATAATAAAAGGAATGGCACCTCTCCCTTGGACTTCAAGTTACTGTTTGACTTTAAAACTGTCCTTAAGAAATAAGTATGGTGGTTCATTAACCTTGTTGCATTTACACGCATTTCAGAATGGCAAATATCCATTTGATAGATCTATTTCCTATTATCTATTTGACAGAGAATAAATCGATTATCCAGTGGAAACAGAAATTTAAGATGAAGCAGGTACTCCTTATAAACAGATGAAAGTAAGACATCTGGCAGCTGAGTGACATGCTCAATCTGTATGCTGTTAAACTGAACCTTTACTTACAAATCCCCAAGACTGCACATGCCAAACAGCCTCAGGTTATTGAGGTGCAACAATTCTTAACAGCAAACCATGAAATAATGTAATACTCACAGGAAATGGGTGGTTCTAATTACTGAAGCACAAAGGTGTGATGTAATAAATGTTCTAATTACTTATGGCCAGATCGTGTAAGGCTTCCACTGAGTAGCACTTATTCACTAGCTGATCTCAGTGAGACTACTCACTGAAGTGCTACTCTGTGTGTAAGGTTTGCACTACTGGGCTCTTTCAAGCCGCAATCTATCTGGAGGTAAAGAGCTTCCATCCACTGAAATGATAAATAGTAAACATTTATTGGTACAGACATAAATAATTCTGAAAATCCTCACTGGCTTGAATTGTATTCAACAGCATCTAGAGACTTCTCTGCAATGAATAATAGCAGCTACAAATTCAACACAGTCAGGATATTCAGGAATCCACAAAAGGAAAAATGAAAGTGTTCACTGCACGTATTTCCTCCAGAGTTTTAAAGTCCGACTAATAAACACTTAGACCAGATAATCAAAGGTTAAATCATCATTTAACTCCCACTGAAATCAGTGATGTTAAGAACCTAAATACTGTTGATGATCTGGGTCTTAGATATCTAATGCTGGAGAAGCTTGTGTAATACACTGGTTTAGTTATATACTTGCAAGATTTTTCAATCATAGGAAATCGGCATTTAATTTTTTTATATTTTATTAAAAAACAAACAAAAAACATTTTCAACATTTTGGGGGTGTTAATACAGTTATTAATCAGGATATACCAGCCAAAACTTTTACACTCTGGAACTCAAAGGACTACGTACCCTGTTGATACTCAACTAATAATAATAATGCACAAACACCACACCAGATCATGCACCATAGAACCAAAGGCAGTAGTGACTCTTCACACATAGATCTGCCCATGCTGCAAGGAAAGGGGTGCATGAGCTATCTCTGTGGCAGTGTTTCTACCCTCTCCAAATCTAGACACATGTTTGCTCATCTGAGGGTCTAAGGATACCAGCATGGGTAGGAGCCCAAAGGTGGAACTGTAAAACATACATTGTCCCCTCTGGCAACTTGTGGGGATTCCACAGCAAAGCTAAAGCTATATTAACTTTCCTCCACAGTCCCTTTCACACAGGGCCATCCTTAGACATATGCAGAATACGCAGCTGCGTAGGGCATCACGAAATTTGGGGCACCACATTTAATGGTGCCCTACATATGTGCCCTACATATGTGCTTCGTATGTGGCAACGGTGGCAGCCAACCCCATCCCCACCCCCTGTTCATTCCTAGGGGGGGGTGCGGGGCCCAGGACAACTCCCTCCGCCCCTGCCCTGCCCTGCCTCTTCCCACCCCCACCCTGCCCCCATTTTCCACCCCTTCTCCCAAGCCCCCTCCCCCAACAACAGACATGGCCCAGGGAATTAGCAAGGGGGGCCTGGCCCTGCACTCACCAGCGGTGGTGGGAAGCAGAGCAACCCAGCCTCAGCCTGCTCCACTCTGCTGGCTCCCCGCTGTATCGCTCTGCTTCCCACCGCCGGTGAGTGCGGGGGGGGTGGGCAGACCCTTTCCCTCAAGCCCCTCCCCTGAGCAATACGGCTGGGGCGGGGGGAGGCGGAGCAAGCTAGGGCCAGGTCATTCCACTTCCTGCTGCTGGCACCAGGCCCCCCAGTAAACCCCCAGACCACTCTGGGCCTGTGCCCCACCCCCAAAGTGGCCCTCCACAGCTCCTGCCTCCACGGCCCCGCAAGCCTTGAGCGCAGTCCAGACCCTCAGGGGTTGTGGGGAGAGCAGGTGCTCGGACTGCATAGGGCACTATAATTAGTAGGGACAGCCCTGCTTTCACATGAGGAAAATACCCATCCCCTTAAGGGGGGAGGGGGTCCTGAAAGTTTTCAGAAGCGGGACTCATGCCTCCAAACCACACAAGAGGGGTTCATATAGTGCTTTATCAACAGTGTGAGAATTCAGGTCCTCCACTCCCTCAGAAGAATTGACAGGGAGGGGAAAATGCCTTTAAAGGAACCTCACCGTGTTTCTCTCTCTTCCCCCCCTGCAGATTTTCCCCTACAGGGAAACATGACTTGGCCAGAGAGAATTCTTCCCACAGGTGGTTGAATAATATGAACTAGCTATTTGGTGAAAAATTGGGTTTGGAACTTAGACTTTCTACAACTACATTTACCAAAAAAAAGTGCTATGAATTAAGCAAAAACGATCATCCTAGAAAATGGCTTTTCACTCAATAAGTGGGTTAACTGGAAAACAGAAAGAATGCTCCTTGGTCCAGGAACTCTTCTTTATAATTGATCAGATTGTTACATTTCACAGACTGTATCATGACATTCCCCAAATCAAGCTAAGGCCAAAAAGACTGAAAATCATTCTAATCTAATTGCAGATTCAGCAGTAGCAGGAATTTTGTAGTCACCTCCCAATAAAACAAAAGAGGCTTTTGCCAGAAACGAACCATCCCAGCTTGGAAACTGCCTTGAAAGCCTTCATGTACAATCTCCAGAAGTACTCAAATTCCTAAGAAAATATAATGTACCCACTCGGAAGGAATAAGCAATACTTATAAAGAGTTTTCGCTTCAGCAATTTACTTACATATAAAAACATTAAGGAGCAATAACTTTTTTCACTGAAACTGAGCATGTGTCCAGTGTCTTTGTTTTCCTTCCAAAGAGACATGCTACAATCTAAAGAGTAAGAACTCGTCTACACTAAGGAAACTTGCAAAAATTTCCACTGTTACTAACACCATTCAGCTCCACTAGTGGCAGCAATTACTAGAGCCCAAGGGTAGACCTGCCGCTGGAATTTTAAGCACCATATCATCTACTCTGAGCAGTGTTAGATGACACGATGCTTACTATTCTGCAGCACAATTTCAGGGTAACTACTCCTATATTACCCCTGGGGTCCCTTGAGGTCACCCACTTAAAGGTTTCCAGCTCCCAGGTGTCACCGGGTGGAGTCTCATGTCTCACATCCTCCTGACCGGGGTTTTTAAGACTGCACAATTCCCTGTTCAATACAGTGATAATCCCAGCAAGCAAGTCTGCCTAAAAGGCCAGTGCCCGTGCTGTACTCTCTCATAGGGCTATGACCAATGTATTGCCAGGAGCTACAAGTTACTACATGCTCTTTCTAAGCAAGAACATTTATTCTTCAGATGAAAGCATTGCAGAGCACATCATAAAAAAAACCAAACATTCCAATACGCATGCTAAAAGCTCACCAGAAGTCACTCATCAGTCTTATGGGCCCCTAGCAAGCTAAAGTCTTTCTAAGCCTTCTGCAAGGGTGCATCATCCCCTCCCCCAGCCCCAATAGAAAATCCATCTGCTGGATCAGGCAGAAGGGCCCTGAGTCAATTTAAACTCAGGCTATTTATCCAAAAGTCCTTTCTTTGGCTCTTGGTCTCTGAGGAATCCAATCTGAACTAGTATATGCGAGCCTTCCCAGGAGGTAGTACCTCTCTTGGGTATTACAATCTGAGTGTTTTGCCATTTTGCCATAAATCACCACCCACAATTTTAGGTTTCTGAAGGAGCTATGGCAGCCCTCCTCCATAAAGCAGAACAGAATCACACATAAATCATTCATTTAATACAATGGACCCCAAAGATTCAGAATTCAATAAGATCTCCCAAAGATATGGCAGGAAGTTGCCCTCTCTGTCACAGACCATGCTACACTAGGGTTTCCAACATTGCTACCACAAGTGGAGCTAACTGGCATTAAACAATAGTGAGAAATTTCTGCAAAGACTTAAACAATATGCAAAGGGTTAATGCACTAATCTTTCAACCCAAAGGTTGAGGGCAAATCCTGTTCAAATCATAAAGTGAAAATAAATGACTTAGTCTTCATCTAAGAGATTGATTCTGTGAATTGCTAAGTGCCCACAACTCCCACTGAATCCATTGGTACAACCATGGGGGTCACCAAAGGAACAATATGGTCTTGGAACCAACCACATCATTAGTTTTCCCCACACTGGTCATTCCCTCTCACAGTTATACATGTTAAAGAACTGATATTGTCCAGAAATTTCCTCTTTAAACTTCCCCTCTGGTATTTATCCTATTTAGGAACACATTGCACATCTTTGAAACCCTTCATAAGAGACAACCATTCAGTTTTGTAGATTTATTATTTTTTAATTGTGCAAACTTTGCATGTGCCCAGTGAATAAGGCTTGGCTAGGTAGTAATAAAAAAAAAGAACCTTCAGATTTTGGCCAAATTCTTCATTACAGTATAGGCCATTATTATTGTGTCACAGATCCTAGCGAGCTCCCCATCCTGACCACCCACTAGGATTGCTGTAAGGGGAATCCAAGCCTCTGTGCTTAGGACCCCCTGTAGTGTTTCAATCCTGAACAGAGTCCAGCCATTGCCCAATTCTTGGAGTCCCTAGGCATACTCTCTGGGTGCAGATCTTCTATCTGTCCATCCCCCCACCCCTCCGCCACCCACCCACCCCTGAGTGTTGGAACACTCTATCCAGCTGCCGCACATCACTGGATGCAGCGCTAACCATTCAGCCTCCCTGGCACATAAACACACACCCTCCCAGGACTCCACCCCCACAAGTGTGAGGCTTCTGGTTACAAGCATCCTTCACTTTAACATCACCTGAATTTTGAGAGATTCACTTTGCAGCCTAAATGTTCTTTTAACATTATTTTCTCAGATGGGATTTTATAATGATTACCAATTACTGTCTATGAAATATGAAACATTTGCCCTACTGCTACATTTACTATTCAACCTTAAAACAAACATTTTAAATATATTCTGCCAAGTGTCTGAACTCAAATACAGCAGTCAAAACAAAGGCAAAAGGTACAAATAAAGAGGTTGCAATTAGGTAGATGAAATCAAAATTATCTTGCATTTTGTCACTTAATTGCTCATCTGCTTTGGACAATTTTACAATTCTTCAGCACATGTAAACATGTATGGGGAAATTTATGAATTATAACAACATAGAATGTCTCCTTTTTTTCCTACACAATAATGAAGAGGTGCTATAGGATTTGTAGCAACAAATAAATGGTGTTTGAGAAGTGGCATTTGCAAAAAACTGATGATTATTTGCAGTTAGACAATTAAAACTGTTAGTTTCTCAATGGATCTGTTTACCCAGCTATGCAGTGTGTTATAATTATGATCACTCATCCAGAGAACTGCTAAACTAGCACAGCTAATAAAATCAATATGATCAAGAGGTACAAAAACACAGTAAAAAGAAAAATAAAGTTGCAAGGAAAACTATTTAGAATGACACACCTGCCCTCAGCTTCCATACTCTGTTACTCACCAGCTTTTGTGGAAACTTGTTCATTGTTTAGACAAGACAGGACAAGAATGGCCATACTGGGTCAGACCAATGGTCCATCTAGCTCAGTCTCCTGTCTTCCAAGAATAGCCAGTGGCAGGTGCTTCAGAAGGAACAAACAGAACAGGGCAATCATTGAGTTATCCATCCCATCATCCACTCCCATCTTTTGGCAATCAGAGGTTTAGGGACACCAAGAGCATGGGGTTGTGTCCCTGATCATCTTGGTTAATAGCTATTGATGGACCTTCCTCCATGAATTTATCTAATTCTTTTTTGAACCCAGTTATACTTTGGGCCTTCACAACATCCCCGGGCAACGAGTTCCACAGGTTGACTGTGCATTGTGTGAAGAAGTATGTCCTTTTGTTTGTTTTAAACCTGCTGCCTATTAATTTCATTGGGCGACCCCTAGTTCTTGTGTTATGTGAAGGAGTAAATAACACTTCCTTATTCACTTTCTCCAAACCATTCATGATTTTATAGACCTCTGCATAACCTCCCCTTAGCTATTTCTTTTCCCAGCTCCAAAGTCCCAGTATTTTTAATCCCTCCTCATATGAAAGCTGTTCCATAACCTCCATCATTTGGGTTGCCCTTCTCTGTAACTTTTCCAATTCTAATATACCTTTTTTGAGATGCAGTATTCAAGGTGCGGGCATACCATGGATTTATATAAAGTCATTATAATATTTTATGTCTTATTATCCCCTTTCTCATGGTTCCTAACATTCTGTTAGCTTTTTTAACTGCTGCTGCACGTGGAGTGGAGGTTTTCAAAGAACTATCCACGATGACTCCAAGATCTCTTTCTTGAGTGGTAATAACTAATTTAGATTCATCATTTTGTGTGGATAGTTGGAATTATGTTTTCCAATGTGCATTACTTTGCATTTATCAACACTGAATTTCATCTGCCATTTTGTTGTCGAGTCACAGGTTTTATGAGATCCCTTTGTAACTCTTCTCTGATTTGGACATAACTATCTTCAGTAATTTTCTATCATCTGCAAATTTTGCCACCTCACTGTTTATTTATGAGAGATAAAGGAGATGACACTGAAGACCCTAAGTCAGAGAAGATTTTTTATTTATACCTCTATTAAGAGGTCTCTGCCTGTTGGGTTTCTACATGGGAAGTAAGTGTTTTAAATGTTCTGTTCCATGTCAGGGTGAAGGCAGTATTTGTCAAGTTTTCTGAGCAACATGATGGGAGGAGGGAGGGCAAGAATCAGAGTTTTAGAAGCATAAGTGTCTCCCCAGTGCTGCTCACTTTTTGCTTTTAACTGAGTATCTTAAAAATTTCCTGGATTTGTGTATTTTGATTAAGGTAGTTTTAATATTTTTATTTCTAAATTAAACAAAAATAAACAAACTACTAAAAACAGCAGCAAACGGCCCCGTCCCCCCAAGACAAAAAAAATGTACAAATGGTGGCTTTTGTTTTTTCTTTCTATTGTTCTGGTGAATTTCCAACAGCAGCTACATAGCATTTGGGAGAAAGGATAATGTCTTTCTACAGAGAGGGGCACTTGGCTCTCACACCTTAAAACTACTTGCTAACTCTACTTTCCACCACTCAAGGAAATAAAATTGCAGGTTACAGTTAAGGACAGTCTTTGTGAAAAGGTTAGTAAGCGATTTAATTTCAATGAAAATATTGTAACAAATCTATGGTCATCTATGATTGCACGATAGTCATATTACTTTGTACACCACATCTGCTATAAACTTCTGTGACAGCACAGATAAAATTCAGATGCTTTTTCTCCAACAGCACAAGTCCCTACAAATAGGAGAACCCCCTGCTATTAGCAGTATTGGGATTGTGACACACAGCTGAGCTTTCATGACATTCCATGTGGTAAAGATCAATGGCCCACAAACACTAATTCTTTACAGTTTCAAGTTATACTTCCTGACAGTCCTTGAATTTTTATTTTATACTTGCTTGAAGAAAGTTAGCAAAATACTGGAACCTGAGAGAAAGGTTTGCTGCATAAATAAGCCCTAAATCAACTTGAAATTTTTAAATCCTGTTTAAGTAGAATTAGGTTAATTTCTCTATGCTGAGATCCTTTGCAAACCAAGCACAGTTAACTGCAGCGATGAGAGACAGCAAAGTTGTGTATTTATTCGGGGCAAGAGTCCAATAAATAAGACATTCACAGCACTATGCTAAAATTATAAGCAATATTTATGCGACACTTTCCACCTTTATCAGCAAGTGGTTGGAGAGCATTTGGTATCCATCTGATGATGCTGACTTTCACAGCTCGATTGTGACTTAATTTATCTTGATTAGCATAATTATTTGCTAGACCCTTTTTTCAAAAAGAGCTAGTCAATTGTAGGTCAAAATAAAAGTGCCACATAGTGCCTTGACCTTTCAACAATGGTGACATCTGTCATCATGGGTTACCATAAGATGCCCCAATTGCTAGTGCCGGGGGGGGGCGTGTTTACTGGGGCAGCTCCTACAAGCCCCATCCATTAGCAGAGGATGGCTTCACTAGGCCTACTTAATACCCAGATGGCAGCAAGTGATTTATGTGAGAAGGTTTCTTCAGATTGCACCTAGTGGCAATCAAGTCTTCAAAGCCCAAAGATGAGCTAGGAACAAAGGTTTTAAACTGTGACAACGGTTTATAGTATTAACTATTTGTGATTCTGTGTTTGTCCACATCATTAGGACATTATCATCAAGTTACAAGGTGTAAAGCTCAAGAACTGTCATGACAATAAGAACGATGTTACATGCATATAATCACCCTTGTCTCAAAGCACTTTCCAAATTTAACAGCATAATATACGAACTATGCGCAGTGATTACTCAACCCACCATTGACATATAGCTTCCTCTGCAGCTGAAATGCAGTAATACACAGAAACCCATATGCCGTTTAGGACAGGAAGTAAAGAATATGTTTTCCAGTTCAAAATGCAGGGGGAATCAAGGGAGGCAGAATGTAATTATCCACATTGGATTGTTGTCAGGCCGCAGAAATTAGCATCCTCATCTGTACAAATATGCCATAGGGTCTTTAAAGAGCACAATTGGTCTCACGTGAAAGACAGCACTTTGAGCAACAGTTTGACCCCTTGTATCCTGCTTGGATATCGATTAAATGTTAACTCAGTAGGAAGAGTCAAGAGTGCTACCCGTACCCACAGGCTGCAGCTCCAGATACAAGAGTGGGAATCTCCATCCAGAGAAATAAATCCTGCAAAATGCACTTTTTTCCAACTCCCACTGAGTTCAGTGGCAATTGTGAGGTGCTGAGCACCTCACGGAACAGAGCCTATACTGCATAGAACACATTCGAGTGGAGAAGAACTAATCATGCTAGCAGCAGGCAAATTTGAAAATTAAATCACCTCAGTATGCTCTGCTGCAGTCACTCAAGTTGGTTTTCTAACTGCAGGACAAGAAGTTGTAGAAGATACCATTCTTACAGAATATGCCATGATGCTTTGGATCTTAGTTTTATCTTATATGGGTGACTGGCGAAGAGCATGCTCATTGAAGGATCCTAAAACTGAAGCTTCTAGCTTAGAGCCCATCAGAATTTTGAGTGGGCAAACTTTCTCACTTGTTGGTCTCTACTTCTCAGCCAGTGCAGAGTAGCAAGAGGTTAAAGTCAACTGCAGATCTTCTATGACTATTGTCTTCAGGATAACACTTTTGGAAATGAGGTTTGGGTTCTGCCTCTCACTCCAACCTGCAAATAAAACTCAACATATTCTGTACATTTTTTTCTCTGAATATTGACATCCCTAGCAACATAAAACCCGGTGAGCAATGTGACAGCTGCCAAGGTCAATAAGAGTTATAGTGAACTGCTGAATAAGTGTTGGCTGCACAAATCAAAGCTGCATAAGGGCAGCCTTAATATACAAAAATATGCAACTTATTCCGAGTGGTTTTTGAATTGAGAATATGTGTGTGCTTATTTATCCCTTCTTTAAAATGAGTTATATAATGAAGTGTGATTAAGTCAAAGGGTGATTACCAAAGCCTAGGATCACATTTCATGTCAGTTTACTAGAGACAGTCTGTCCCCGTTGAAAATAAATTTTAAATGCTTTTTTAAAAAACACTCTCTCCCCCAAGAGTAGTTTTATGAGAGCAATGGTAATGAAGGAGAAGGTGGAAAAATCCTAGCAGGAAATTTTAAAATCTGGACCCTTTACTTTGACATAAACTCTGATTTGCACCTACCTGAGCTATAAATACAGGGTTCTGGATTAAGAATAAATGAAAACATTTTTAGCCTCACTGTCTTTGCTGTATTAAAAAGGACTTCCTCCACAAAAACAGCTAGCTCATATTATGAATGAGTTGCCTGCCAAATGTTAATTTTTAATGTATGACTTGGAAGAAAACATAAAATCATCACAGAAAAGTTTACAGATGACTCAAAAATTGGGGCAGTGGTAAATAATGAAGATGACAGGTCATTGATTCAGAGCAATCTGGATTGCCTTATTAACTGGCACAAGCAAACAATATGCACTTTAATGTGAATGTACATATCTGTGAACAAAGAATGTAGGCCATACTTGCAGGATAGGGAACTCTCTTCTGGGAAGCAGTGACTCTGAAAGATTTGGGTTGTAGTGGATAATCAGCTGAACATGAATGTGCCACTATGGCCAAAATAGCTAATGCGATCATGGGATACATAAACATGAAAATCTTGAATAGAAGTAGAGATATTATTTTACCTGTATATTTGGTGCTGGTGCAACCACTGCTGGAATACTGTGTCCACTTCTAGTGCCCACAATTCAAGAAGAATGTTGATAAATTGGAGAGGGTTCAGAGAAGAGCCAAGAGCCAATTAAAGGATTAGACAACCTGACTGATAGTGATAGATTGAGTTCTGAGAGTCTATTTATCTTAACAAAGAAAAGCATAAGGGGGACTTGATTATAGTCTATAAGCATTACATGGGGAATAAATATTTAATAATGGGCTCTTCACTCTAGCACAGAAAGGTATAACACAAGCCAATGGCTGAAAGTTGAAACTAGACAAATTCAGTCTGGAAATAAAATGTAAATTTTTGACAATGAGGGTAAGTAACCATTGGAACAATTTACCAATGGTCTCATGGTGGATTCTCCATCAGACAATTTTTAAAGCAACATTGGATGTTTCTCCAAAATATATTCTCTAGGAATTATTTTGGGGAAGTTAGAGCATCTTTTCCCACACAGTATGAAACATTGCTCTTGCCTGCCTGTGTTGTACAGGAGGTCAGACATCACTATACTCCATGATCACAGTGGTCCCTTATGGCCTTGGAACCTATGAATCTATGGACACCCAAATTGCTGGCATGTATCAGGCTGCTGGCCATCTGATTGGTGAGGATGATGATAAAATAATGGAATCCACCAAAAGATTAATATCTGGGTTTATCTCTCAATTCTGTATTCCAGTTTATAGACATAGGAATCAGTGTATTAAACTGGAAAAGTTGTATTTTGTTATGCTTTCATGCAATTTAAAAACAAACAATTTAAAAAAGTCCATTCAAAGGAGTTTGATTTCAGACACAGACCTTGGGTGCCAAATTTTATCTCTGAGTAAGAGTTTACAGCCAAGTTATAAAGCCTTGAAAATAGACGCTCACAACAGAAGTGCTGACACAACCTTAAGTGGAGTGCTGTGAAAAATAACACTACAATAATTACAGTGAAATAAGTGTTAAAAAGAGGGATGAGTTCTCTGTCCTCCTTCAGATAGTTGCTTGTTCTTGGATTTTGCTTTGAGCAAGAGAGCTACCAGCAGATGTGCTGAAAGAGCTTCTGCCTTTCTTTTATTCTATTTTAAGATTGCTTATTGACACTCTGAAAGGTCTTAACTCTTCCCTCAGTGCAAAATCACCAATAATAAAATCTGAGTACATGTAACACTGGTTGAAGATGAGTGGTTGTGACAGCTATTCAAGCTTTGATGCCAGCTTTGTCCATAACGACTCACAAGCCATGCAAGTTAGAGCATCTTTTTCCACACAGTATGAAACATTGCTCTTGCCTGCCACCTAGCTGGGAGGATCACAGAGCCCTTCACCCATTGCCAAGTGTGTTAATGAAACTCATTGATTGGTGTTCAGCTTGTTTTTTTCTGAAGTTAACCAGGCTGAGCAGAGTTTCAATCACAGGTGGAGCTGTCTGGTCAAGCAGAGGGGAAATGCTAAGCAAAGGGGCCAGATTGTGTGGCACAGTCACTACTGCTTATGATAAAGAGAATATATTAATACATTTTGTAATAATAGAGCTAGACACAGTAGTTGCTTTACCCAGGGTTAGTGCATTTTGTTTGAAATAAGCAAGACAAACACTAGGGGAAGCACTCACATTTATCAGAGGCCTTAACTTTGTACCACTGCAAAATGGATTCATAATATCCAGCTTCCCTTTATCATACAAGATAGCGTCAAGGCAAAAAGCAGCAAAAAACCTAATACAGTTTACAGTTAATGCAAACCACAAAATTACAAAGCATGCTGGCAGCTTATTCCTCCCTGACTAGTGTGTTAGTTTATTGAAGCACCACCGGAACCAGGCAAATGATAATTTTAACAAGGGCTCGCCATTTCAAAGCAAAGCAACTTACCAAACATAGAGGCACAGGATAAGAGACAAATGTTTCAATTTATTCCTTTCTGCAGCTGGGGATAGTTTAAGTTAGCTCTAAGACACTATCTCAGGTACATTTGCACTCTTCTTAATAGGATATACAGTTAGTTGTATCTAGAAGCGCCACTGTCTAGTGAAATGGAAGACGTATTTCATAAACTATAAATATTTCCCCCTATCCAGTCATGAGATCTTTGTTTTTCCATTTTCTTTAATACTAGTCAAAAAGGGTCAACTCTCACTGAAGTCAATGAAAAGACTCTTATTGACTTCAGATCAAGAACCAGGATAGAAGTCCATTGACTCCAATCAGAGTTGGATTGGGCCCTTGATATGAATCTGCTCATGCTACTATCACACTATGTTTAATCTCTGGGTTCCTAAGTGCCCACACAGTCTTCATTCTGCTAACCATTTTTACTTCTGTATAGGTGGTTATACTATGTTCATCACCATATCTGAGCGTGCTGTGGAACTTGATCCAAAGACCATTGAAGTGGATGGAAAGATTCTCATTGAATTCAATGGGCTTTGAAATTGGGGTCTATAAAGCTCCAGCACTCCCTTTGAAGACTTGAAATAATTGGCTTCCAAGGATTATTTTAGGAGTATACTCTTTTGGAGATTTTAGTTTTGTTTGTTTTTCTTTTTGGATAAAAGAATTAATTTAAAAATTGCACTGTTTGAATAAATTGGCCATTTTCCCAGAGCGTTCTGTTGCTTTTTCATATTTCATTACATACATGCATCTCTTAGAATGCAAAATCTTAAATCAGTTAAGTGCTGGGTTAGATTTAGGAAAATCTGTTTTATTTCATGCATATTTCAGTGTTAAACCTGGCAGTGTTTTAGTATAAGAGCATGCAAAATTGATGAAATGTGCTCCACAGTTTTGCTGGAAAATTACACTTGTTTCATGCCCAGCCTCTCAAAATTTTGCTTTACCACATGGGGAGAAAATGACAACATGCCTATTTTCACGTTAATTTTCAGGAAATTGTCTAAGAAGTGCCAGAGTTGGAAATGAAATGTTAAAACATTCAGAGTTTGAGTTTCTTCATCCAATCATTTCAAATATTATATATAATCTAGTACTATTTACTAACATTTCTGTACACAGATATAAGGAACATGGGTCCCAAACGCAATCTAAAAAGGTTACTAAACAAAATTCTTTGTGATCTAGGGTGGAGTTTTCAAAATATGCTTCACAGACAAGCAGTGGCCAACGGAACAATTATGGCAAGTCAGATTGTGCTGGCTTTTCCACTCCACTCTCTGTCACAAGCTGCTTTATAAATCTCCAGTCTGTGCTCTTCTTTGAAAAAAATACTATTTGCACTATGGGCCAGTTCTACAAAAAAGAAGGCTGGGAAATAGATGCCATCTTTAGGCAATGGAGCAAGCAGTGAGACCAGTGCAGTGAGAGAATTCTACTATTCAGGCGTTGGCTGGGTAGCAAAACAAAAAAGTGCACAGGAAAGAGTAGATAGAGGAGGCGATAATGTGAAGAGAAGAAATGATTTCCACCCTCCCAAGAAACGCAGACAACGAGGACACTTTTCACACCAAGTGGTTAAATGGGAGTTTGAGCTCACCTGTACGCTGACATTTCAGAATCATTCCTGCCTTTCTCAGTTCCAATTTCCAGCAGTCTGGAGTAAACTACAGCTCACCACAGATATCCCTGGCCTTTCTAAAAACGGTAGCTCTCCAGTTACTAATATGACTTTTACAAGGGTGAAACAATACTTTCCTAAACCTGTAACTAGCTCTGGACCAAATCCTTACCATATCTGTGTAAATTTATAAATACCACACCCATCACTGTGGTATGTCCTGGGTGCAGCACCTGGACAGAGTTCGGGGGGGGGGGGCTCGCTAGTCTCCATGCCTACAGAGCACTTGAGAAGGGGAGGGCTAACAAAACAGTTGCCACAGAGCTGCTGACCAACCCCACAATATTCCCTGGAAGTAATATCAGTGATTGCCCAAACAATGGTAATGGAGGCACAGGGAAGTAACTCTCCCACAGTTTCTGGGTGGGGTGCAGGCATCTTTCCTGTTCTGAGAGCGAGAGTCAAAGGGCCTCAAAGTCAGCTCTGAAGTGAGTTATCGGAGGATTTGTTCAAACACAGGGTTGCAAGTCAGATTCCTTGGGCCAGATCTTCAGTTGCTGTTAATTGGCTTGAGTCCACTGAAGTCAGTGGGGCTATGCTAATTTACACATGCAGAGAACCTGAGCATTAGGAAGGTTACCATTTTTCTAAAGATTCCTGTTAAGAGAAGATTCGGTTTTTTCTCCCTAAACCAATTTTTCTTCATTTCCCCCTTGTTCTTTGGCACTGCTTTGTCTGAAATGAACTTTTCCTTTCTCTCAACTGGTTTTTCATTATTTGACTAACTTGAACGATTGAATGACAGCAACAGAAAGTCTAGTACTTTCCTTATACAGGAACAAATTATTTTAAAAAAAAAGAAAAACTTCTCACATGAGATGATCTCTTTAGACACATGAAATATTAATCAAACTTTTGCAATTGGAACTTTTAAAGAAGATTCTTGTCCCCTTTTTAAAGTTATTTTAAATTTTTAATGAAAATTAAATTTCAGCATTTCCCTAGATGAGTATTTGATAAAGAGCAGATCAGAATCCTCTCCCTCCATTTTCCTGGAAGTTTATAGATGAACGTCCTTGCAGACAGAACACCTGCACACTTAAGGCATGTAGTTTGACTCAGGAAAGAGTTATTGGCCAGGGGCCTGGGGGTTGCCTGAGGCCGCATGAACTCGTGTTTTCAGGCTTCAGCAGGTATATTCAGGAGAACATAGAAAAATGGACCTTTTTTATTTTAAAATCAATAAAATGAGCAATCTTATTAAGTTACAAAAGGGGGTTTTGCTTTACCTTTACCAGTGTTGGTCCTTTATTTTGTCTCATATTTTGTTTTTCTGGTCTTTACTGCCAGACAATAGGTCTCAACCCCTATTGAATTTTAGCTTTCAACATCACTGTCTTGTCAGGCAATTTTTTTTTCTTTTTTGTTAATGTCAGTATGTTGGTTCCCTTCATAGTCTGGCTATTTCTTAGCAAGCCAATTAAAGTGAAATTTAGGTTCATAAATAATGCTAGATAAATGCTCTACAAACAGCTTGCTCTTTTTTTGGATCAGTCAATAGACCAGAGGTGGACAAACTACTGCCCGTGGGACCGTCCTACCCGGCCCCCGAGCTCCTGGCCCAGGAGGCGAGCACCCAACCCTTCCCCTGCTGTTTCCCTCCCCCTGCTGCTTCAGCTCACTCACTCCGCTGCTGATGCAATGCTCTCGGCAGCAGGGCTGTGAGCTCCTTGGGCAGCGCAGCTGCAGAGCCAGGCCTGACCCAGTCTCTGTGCTGTGTGGTGGCAGCGGCGGCATGGCCCACCTCCAGCCGGACAGTGTAGCTGTAGTGCCGCCAGCCACTGGTGCTCCAGGCAGCGTGGTAAGGGGGAAGGGACCGAGAGGGTTGGATAGAGGGCAGGGGAGTTCGGGGTGGTGGTCAGGGGGCAAGGGTGTGGATAGGGGTTGGGGTGATCGGGGGCGGGGGGACAGGGGGTTGAATGGGGGCAGGGATCCTGCGGAGGGCAGTCAGGAAGGAGGGGGGTTGGATGGGGCGGTAGGGGGCAGTCAGGGGCAGAGGTTCCGGGGACAGTCAGGGGCAGGGCCGGCTCCAGGCACCAGCATTCCAAGCAGGTGCTTGGGGTGGCAATCTGCAAGGGGCGTCAGTCTGTGTGTTTTTGCCGCCCTAAGCAGCACGCCGAATTGCCGCCGTGGATGGCGGAGGCAGTCTGTGTGCCCTTAGGGTGGCACACGCGTTTCCATGGCGACGGAAATTTGGCAGCAGCTTCTACGTTCAGCTGCCCGCAGCAGCAATTTTGACAGAAGCTGCCGCCAAATTGCCACCACCACGGAAACGCGCGTGCTGCCTAACAGCACACGGGCTGCCTCCACCGTCCGCGGTAGCAATTTGGTGCACTGCTTGGGATGGCAAAAACAGTAGAGCCGGCCCTGGTCAGGGGACAGGGAAAAGGGGTGGTTGGATGGGGCAGGGGTCCCGGGGGGGCCGTCAGGAATGAGAGGAGGGATTGGATGGGGCGGCGGGAGTCTGGGGGCAGTCAGTGGGCAGGGAGGGGTGTGTGTGGATGGGGCAGGAGTCCCTGGGGGCCGTCAGGGAACGGGGGCGGGGGTTGGATGGGGTGGGAGTCGGGGGGGAAGATAGGAGGTGGGGGCCAGGCCACAACCCCCTCCCCTAACCAGCCCTTCATACAGTTTAGGAAACCCAATGTGGCCTTCAGGCCAAAAAGTTTGCCCGCCCCCTGCAATACAGAACCAGATGAGGAGTCTAGAAATGTTATTTCTAACCCTAGCTCTGCTACTCACTGAGTCAATCAACTCTGTTTCATGATCTGTAAAATAGAAAACAAAAATTTAAAGTGCTTTGAAATCTATGGATGAAAAATATTTTTCCTTACCTATAGAATAGGTACCAACAGTGTAAGCTTCTCTGATACTTCCTCACCAGTGTCCTTCACCGCTGACCTTGTGAACTCTAAGGAGGAGACCATAGTGAGCTCTAGGGAGGATAAAATAGTTCATGCCACTTAAATCCCCGATTTCTTCAAAATGGACTATAGTTTCAAAAACATTTTAGCACTAGACTGGTTTCTAACATCTTAGTGTTAATATTAGCAAGGTCATGTCTAGCATAATATGGGTATTCCAGGATAATAGACATGACGCAACCTCCACAAAGATGACATTCAGGCAGATAGACAGATGTACATATCTTCACCCTTATTTCCTTATGTAAAGCTCCCAATACAAACAATAAAGCAGGTTATGGATATGGGACACTGGGATTTTAATTCTATAGCAAAAATTGCTTTGCGTGGGAGAGATGATTCTGATGTCTATTTTTAGGTGTTTTCTCAGGTGAATCGCAGTAGTATCTAAGATGCTTTCATAAATGTTATGCTATTTAAAAAACAAAGGATATCCATCTTCTCAGAGGGACACATTGAAATTCCTGCACATAAAACCCCCCACATCTGTCCCAAGGGAATAAACACAGATGTATGGGAAAATTCAACTGGCATTACATACTGACAGTTGAGAGACGTGGGTGAGTACATAAGGCCAAATTCTTTTTTTGTTACACTGCTAGTAATCCACAGTAACTCCACTGGCTTCAGTAGAATTACACCAGGTGTTCAGTGGTAAAACTGAAAGCACCGTGTGGTCTGATGTGAGAAATTTTCTTCCAAAAGCATTTAAAGACTACCTGTGTGAGAATACCCAGCAGAATCAACACTGGTTTCTCCTGGTACGAGGAGCTGCCCCAGTGGGCTGCACCATTTGTGTGTCAAAAAAGTGACAGACACATCACACTCTTACCATACATTGTGGCATACAACTCAAGATAAGCCAAAATGGTATAGCCCAGCATAGTTGAAAGCAATTGTGGCATCCCTTTCACTCTAATATGCATACAACTAAAGGTGAGCTCTTAATGTCCTTTGCAAGTGGGCACTCTTCAAGCGCAACCTCATACTAACAGCTTTATTGGACCCAATGATCCTTGCTTATAAATATATAAAACAGCCTAGCAAAATTCTGCTTACTTTCTCACTCCCAAAAAAATTCCCTGGTGAGTGTGCAGAACACTTACACATTTTCCTATAATCATGGTACGGTTAGGAGAATAGATTTTTGCAGGTAAGCAGGTAAGTTTTCATGACAATTTCACAAGGCTGCCCTAATATACAGCATAGATTTCCATCTGAATTCAAAGCCTATCCTAATCTCAATCCCAGTTTTGGAATCCAGCTACATGTTAACCATTAATATGGCTCTTCAGCCTCTCTTTTCTGGCTCCAGTGAGGATACTAATAGACTCCTCTGCTAATGCCTTCCACAGCAGTTTTTAAATGGAGCCTCCTGGCTTCACTCTGCCTATGTTCCTTTCTGGACCATCTCCTTTTTGCAGCTATCTTTGCATGCCACCCCTGACTGCACCCTTGACCAAATTCTGCCCAGTTATGTATAAGTAAATCCAAATTAGCCCCATGAATGGTTGGTCTGGATGTACACCTGTGTCTCTGAGAACAGAATTTGGCCATGTGTGGGTTAATGATGCACTCTTTACAGTACCCAGGGCCGTCTCTACTGTTTTTGCCGCCCCAAGCAGCGTGCCGAATTGCCGCTGCAGGCAGCTGAAGACAGAAGCTGTCACCGAATTGCCGCAGCTGCAGAAACACACGTGCTGCCCTAACGGCACACAGACTGCCCCCGCCGTCCACGGCGGCAATTCGGCACGCTGCTTGGGGCCGCAAAAACACACGGACTGCCGCCCCTTGCAGATGGCCACCCCGAGCACCTGCTTGGAATGCTGGTGCCTGGAGCCGGCCCTGACAGTACCACATAAAATGAGAGGCTGAGTCAGCCAGATTCACTGGAAACCAGCTAATAATTAATTTTGCATTTTGTTTTAGTAATCTATATTTAATGTTTTCAGCCAACAGAATTTCAGAGTTCACGATGAGAGTTTTATAATTAATGACCACTCCTCTGGTATATTTTTGTGGATCAATTAATGTCAAAAGGAGTTAAGGGCCCAAGATAAGCTTGTCATTAAATGCTTAGTTAAAAATGCCAGAAGATTCATTATTGCTATTATAAATTAGGAATGATATGGTGCATTTTTCCTTGTTGGAAAAGAAAAGGTTTATATGTATATTATACATCTCTACATTCACTGTGAAAATTAAGTGAGCTGCATGGTATGAAACATCAGTTACATTAAGATAGGAGAACATGGGGAGAAAAAAAGTTTGGTGAACCAAAAAATATATATAATTATTTGAACTGGTTTACAAGTTAAAGTTCTGTTGCCTTTCTGTTTTTTACCTGTCAGATGAGACCCAGCTTTCCCATCCCCTTAATAAAAAATCCTAGAAGTAAATATTGATGGTAAATATACATTACAGTTAAATAAAATAGAATGCTCACCTTGTCTTAGTACAGTCATAAACAGCACATTCTTATTATGAAGGGACATTGCCAAGTAGGTAAGGCCCCAGTTAGAGGGTTTTGTTAAAATAAACCATGGAATAGTGAGTTGAGTTAAAGCCTTATGTGCCAAATCCAGTGATTCTTAGTCTTTATTCACACAAGCTTTCATTGGCCTCAATAGAAACAGTAAGGGATGAAGGTATCAGAGGGGTAGCCGTGTTAGTCTGGATATGTAAAAGCAACAAAGAATCCTGTGGCACCTTATAGACTAACAGACGTTTTGCAGCATGAGCTTTCGTGGGTGAATACCCACTTCTTCAGATGCAAGTCTGAAGAAGTGGGTATTCACCCACGAAAGCTCATGCTGCAAAACGTCTGAGTAAGGGATGAGTACGGATTGACTACTACTACTCACATTATCGACAAGGCATCTTTTCTTGTTTGGGAATTCTGGAAGAAATCACCAACAATTAGCCACCCCTGAATTCTAAGTTTCTGGAAGCATTGTCAACCCAACCATTCAAAAAAAAAAATCACAAGTCAGGCCCAAAAGAGTAATAAGATTTTTTTTAAAAAAGTGATAGATTTGAGTTATTTTTATTTGCCACCTTCTTTTTGAGGCTTTAGGGTTCACATTTTCAAGCTTTCCTATGCAACTAAGAAGGCTAGAAACTTAAAAAAAATCAATGCCAGCATTCTTAATCACATGACTCCAGGAGCTGGAGTTGGGGGAAACAGCAACAACACTGGATACCATCACACTTGAAAGAATTGGCAACACTGTGTCTAACATATTACTTCCAAAATCACTTCTTTCCTCTCCAAAAAACTAATTATTGTTACTCCTCCTCAAATCTACTCTTCTACCATCAACCAATTAACACTGCCCCACCCTTGTTTGCAGGCCCTACTGCTGCTACCCCATCTCACCTTCTCCCCTGGGCAGCAGCAGCAGGCTCTGCTCCCCAGCTGCTCTTCCTCCGGCACCTGGGCCATTTATTTCCTTTTCTGTTCTGTATGACTGGTGGGATAGAGGAAATGATGAGTTACAATTAAACCAATATACATGCCTCTGTAACTAAGCAAGATAGGCCTTCCGGATCCAAATTGGGACAATCCTGTTAAACCAGAATATCCAGCCATCCCAGCTTTCACACACAATAGAAAATTAATGGAAAATGTGACTACAATAGAATTATGCTAGCGCATGAAGGCTACAACTGTGTCAACAATTTTTGATGTCAGAACTGGACTTCTGGCCTTGAAGCTCAAAAAAAAGCTTTGGAGAACTCTATAAAGTGTAGCCACCACAATCAGTGAATAGTGTCCACTGCTGGGTGACCATAACCCTGATATACGCCAAATGTGTGCCTGAGTAGGAATAGAAGCCTGTTTTCCCATGGTTGAAAACCATTTTTAACCTATAATTAAAGTTCAAGTCTGATGGTGTTATGTATGCAACTGCCAACTTGCTACAGATAAATCTGGACTAGGAGGCCATGTTGGAAAATTACCCTGTCTCTTGTCCAAAGTGAATACTCTTTGAATTCTACATTCACTACTTTCCATCACAATTTTGGGAACAGTGTATTACAATTTTATATCCCACATAATCCTATGTAAAAGCTTTTTCCCCTTTTATTATATTTTAATGTTTACTTTTATCTTTGATGGACTGTATTACTAAATCTTATTTGTAAGATGAGATCTGGAGTGTTCTCAGCTCCCATTGAAGTCAACAAGAAATTAGCACTGAGATTTTCACAGAACTAGCTTTTGAATTCATATATTTTTTCATTTATGTGAGTCTCTTTTTGTATGGTAATTGGCAAGGTTTAACGAGAAAAGATATTCACCCTGTATCCCCAGACATGCATAGAAATTTTTTAAAAGGTCGATATTACTTGCTTTGAACTACAACCAAATGATGCATTTTCCATTTGTATATTTGCACTCAGATTTGTGCCTATATCTTAATATGCTGATTGTGACTGACGACTCCATTTTACCCTATCAAAAGCTGTTTCTATATCAGAGACAGTAGCATCATATTTGAGCCACTTTTAAATGAGCCAAGAAATTAATCCAAATGACATTGCATATGCAGCAAAAATATAGAGATTTAGAAAAACAGATATACCAGTTTAGAAGAGAATATTAGTGTATGCTGGCGATCCATTGCTAGTAGTTAACATAGCCAAAGAAAACACTGAGTACTTAGTTTAAAAAGTTAGTAGTACAGCTTGAAACAACTATGGATTCCAATGCAACTGATCAAAATCTGAACTATTGCTATCCTCCAAGACATGGCTTTAGAACCTGTGAGCTACAAAGGGATGCATATGAACTGTGGCCAAAAAAAAAAAAAAAGATCAATTAAGACAAAAATCTGCCTATTTCCACAGAACCAGAAGGACCCAGAGGGAAGGAAGACAGTGATTTGAAAAGCAGATCATGTCTAATAATTACAAAAGAAAAAGAAATCCAAGCTGTACAGAATAAGTTTTCTAGGAATATATCCCATTAAGAAACATTATGCAGGAACTGTCCAAGCCTTAGCACCCCATTAATTTAGGGTAAACATGGGAATTGATAACATTATTGAAAGGAGGGAATTCCAAACCAAACAGCATGTCCCCTTTTTGCAGGCCAAGTTTTCAAAACAGGCATCTCAGAGGTGCACACCCATTTAATACTTTTATTTACATTGTGGTAAATGACCATGGGGTTCAATCAGGATCAGGTCCTCATTGTACTAGGTACTCTATAAACACCCAGGGAGACATTCACCCTACTCTGAAGACCCTACCATCTAATTTAAGATAGGATGCAACAATCAAGTGTCTTACAAACAATAGGAGGGAAAGAGGAAGTTGGATATGAGTGCAACAAAAGAAATAATTGGTTACAGAGGCTAACAGCTTTTTCCTATCCTTCCTTCTGATTCTGGTAGAAATGAGCTGCTGGTTGGTGATTTCTCAGATCTCTTTTTTGGTGAAGTCTTTCCAACCAATGCCCAGAATCTTATGTAGGCACTTATTTTTTAAGGTGTCTAGTTTTCTGTCTAATGTTTTAGCAGATCTCCAGCTCTTGCAGCTATAAATTAGCACCAAAATTATGTTTGAATTGAAAATTCTCAGTGTGTATCTTTGATTTCCATACATTGTTGCATTTAATAAATGCTATGGATGCCTTTCCTATCCTTGATGTCGCTTCCTTCTTGAGGTCTCCGTTAGTTAATCTGGTGCTGCCCAGGTAGATGAACTGTTCTACTTTCTTGATATTTTTGCCTTCTAATGTGATGTAACTGCTTGATACATGGATTTCAATGATGGTCATTTTAGCATAACTGATTCTGAGTCCTGCTTGATCTGCTATTTTTGCCAGGTTGTCTGTCTTTGTAACTTTTCAGAGGTGTCACTCACTAGTCCGATATCATCATCAAGTCTAGGTCTTTTAAGCATTTGCCATCTACCCATGCTATACCCATGTTTGTGGGGCTAATATGGTTCTTTATGCAATCTATGAGAATGCCAAACAGTGAAGATAAAATGAAGCCTTGTTTCACACCAGTGTCCACATTGAACCACTCTGTTGTCTGATTGTTCTCACTTACAGAGCACTTTTTAATCAATATACATGATGTTGACAACTTTAGCTGTGATTCCATAGGACTGAAGAATATTCCACAATGTGTGTTTGTACAGGCTTTCAAATACTGTTTGAAAAATATAAGTTAAATTGATGAAAGGGGGAACTTGCCATTCTATACATTCTTTATGATAGTTATTAGTCTGAATATCTGATCTACACAGAATCTCTAGGGCCTGACTCCAGCCTGCTCTTCTCTAAACTTTGCATCCATTGCTTCTTTCATCCTTTGTGGTATCACACTGCAAAAGGCTTTCCCTACAACTGAAAGCAATGCAAAACTATGCTCTGAAATGTCCCTAGCCTCTGTTGGCCAGAAGGTGGGAATGGGCAACGGGGAATGGATCACTTGATGATTACCTGTTCTATTCATTCCCTCTGAAGCACATGGCAATGGCCACTGTCAGAAGACAGGATACTGGGCTAGATGGACCTTTGGTCTGACCCAGTATGGCCGGTCTTATGTTCTTAAAGAAATGTAATTCCTCTCCAGTTGTTACAAATCAGTAAGATCACATCTTTGAGGTATTCTGACAATGATTCCATGGTTCCACTGGTCAGGAGGGATCTCTTTTCTCCAACCTAATTGAACAGCTCTGTCAATTTTTGTTAGAATGGTTGTATCAAGTACTTTTAGCATTTCTGCTGTATTTGGATCATCACCCACCACTTTTTTACTTTTTAGTTTTTTTACTGCAGCCTGTACTTCTGATATCTTTATTTGACCAATGTTAATGTCAAATTTACCAGGATCACATGTTTTATCAAACTCTGATGCTGAGGTAGGATTACTATACTGATGACTCAAATGTTCCACCCATTTGTTTTTTCTGTCCTACCTCAGCTGTAAGTTGTGATGGCAATTACATGCCAGTAAGCCTAACCTCAGTACCAGGCAAATTGGTTGAAGTTATAATTAAGAACAGAATTATTAGACACATAGATGAACACATTTGGGGGGAGTGGGAAGAGTCAACATGTTTTTTGTAAAGGGAAGTCATGCCTCTCCAATCTATTAGAATTCTTTGAAGGGGTCAACAAACATGCGGTCAACAAACATGTGTACAAGAGTGATCCAGTGGATACAGTGCACTTAGACTTTCTGAAAGCCTTTGACAAGGTCCCTCACTAATGCCTCTTAAGCAAAGTAAGCAGTCGTGGGATAAGAGGGAAGGTACTCTCATTGATCAGTAACTGGTTGAAAGATAGGAAACGAAGAGTAGGAATAAATAGTCAGTTTTCAGAATGAAGAGAGGTAAATAGTGTTGTGCCCCCAGGATCTGTAGAGGAACCATTACTGTTCAACATATTCATGAAAAAAGGGTAAATAGTGAGGTGCAAAATTTGCAGATGATAAAACATTACTCAAGATAGTTAAGTCTAAAGCAGACTGCAAAGGGTTACAAAGGGATCTCACAAAACTGGGTGACTGGGCAACAAAATGGCAGATGAAATTCAATGTTGATAAATGCAAAGTAATGCACATTGGAAAACATAACCCCAACTATACATACAAAATGATGGGGTCTAAATTAGTTGTCACCACTCAATAAAGAGATCTTGGATTCATTGTGAATAGTTCTCTGAAAATATCTGCTCAATGTGCAGCAGAAAAAATATTTTTTAAAAAAAAGCTAACAATGTCAGGAACCATTAGGAAAGGGATAGATAAGACTGAAAATATCATTTTGCCTTTATATAAATCCATGATATGCCCATATCTCAAATACTGCATGCAGATCTGGTCACCGCATCTCAAAAAAAGATATATTGGAATTGGAAAATGTACAGAAAAGGGCAACCAAAATGATTAGGGGTATGGAACAGCTTTCATATGAGGAGAGATTAAAAAGACTGGGATTTTTCAGTTTGAAAAAGAGACAACTAAGGGGGGATAAGACAGAGGTCTATAAAATCTTGACTAGTGTGGTGGAAGTGAATAAGGAAATGTTATTTAATCCTTCACAACACAAGAACTAGGGGTCACCCAATGAAATTAATAGGCAACAGGTTTAAAACACACACAGTATTTCTTCACACAACACATAGTCAACCTGTGGAACTCTTTGCCAAAGAACGTTGTGAAGGCCAAAACTAAAAAAACAGAGTTTAAAAAAGAACTAGATAAGTTCATGGAGGATAGGTCCATCAATGGCTATTAGCCAGGATAGACAGGGATGGTGTCCCTATCCTCCGTTTGCCAGAAGCTGGGAATGAGTGATAGGGAATGGATCACTTGATGTTTACCTGTTCTGATCATTCCCTGGCATTGGCTACTGTCAGAAGACAGGATACTGGGCTAGATTGGTCTGACCCAGTATGACCATTCTTATATTCTTATGTAAGTATTTTTCAGTTTTTGCTCTTTATTGGCCCATGTCCTGTTTGGAAATCTCCACAGAGGGTTTTAATCATTTGATAAATGGCTCTGTGGTTTCCTATCATAGCAGCAGTCTCAGCTTTAGCTGCTAGGCCTTCAACGTTTCTTTGTTTGACTTTCCTCACGCTGCTTTTCATGGCTTTTTCTACTTTCGTGGTTGGTCTTATCAGTCAGGAGATTTCCTTACAGTGCTTTTCTTTCTTTGATGAGACATCAGATCTCTTGGCTTAACCAATTCTTGCTCTGTGTTGATATCTACCTGTGACTGCTGCAGCTTGAGTCACATTGTCTCTGAACACTGCCCATTCTTCTTCAGGGCCAGTCTGTGTCTCATCTTCCTCTGTCTCTGGCAGTGCCTCAAATCTGTTCCTTGGTTCAGGTTGGAATTTCTCACAGTACTTTGTTTTCAGTTTTGTACTGTTGATTTTCTTTACCATTTTCTGCTTAAAATTGATATTTCTCTATTTTAATTTCAGTTTAGCAATGAAACCAGCAACTGCAATCTTTACATCTGCTGCTCAATGTACTGTTATGTCTTGGACGGATGACTTGAATCATGAGCTAATGCAGATGTGATCAATCTGATTTTTCATTTTGCCATCTGATGAATTCTATGTTTCTTTGTATAGTCTTTGTGAGGGAAGAAGGTACGCCAAAGAACTAGGTTGGATACCAAGCATTCAATGAGTCTCTCACCGTTTTGGTTGATGGTTCACAATCCATGCTTCCCCATTGCTCTTTCCATTCTTTGGTTGTCACATCCTACTTTAGCATTGAAGTCTCCCATCACAAGGAATAAGTCATATTTTAGGTATTCTATCTATCACTCTTTGGAGGCAATTGTAGAACTCATCTTTGTCAAAATGTCTGGCATGGCTCAGGAGCATGAGCACCAACCTTACGTAGACAATTTAGCAGCTGGGCATAAATCCTAAACTGGCTCTAAGTTCTATACTTAGATTTCACCAACCAATATCAAATGTAAACTCCTCAGGCACTATAACAGCCTAACCATGGAGTCACAGATGGTCTCCTTGGGTACTCCAGTCTATTTTGTCAGCTAGGCAAGCTTACCTTTGTGATAGGTGTTCCCTTACATCAAAAATCACAACAATAGTCCAACAGCAAAGAGTCCTGTGTCACCTTATAGACTAACAGACATATTGGCGCATGAGCTTTCGTGGGTGAATGCCCACTTCGTCGGATGCATGTACATGAAAGCTCATGCTCTAATACGTCTGTTAGTCTATAAGGTGCCACAAGACTCTTTGCTGCTTTTACAGATCCAGATTAACACAGCTACCCCTCTGATATTTAACAATAGTCCAGTTATTCCTAATCCCAAAGAACCAGTCACTTACTCCAGTTCAACTGCACTCTAGATCTTACAAAGACAACACTTGTAGCCAATCCTATACTAAGGTATCCAAAGATTTATTAACTAAGAAAAAGAAATGAGAGTTACTTACAAAGTTAAAGCAGGTAAACATACACACACAAATGCAGTGTTGCCAACTCTCATGATTGTGTCGTGTGTCTCACGATAATTATTGTTTTCCTTAAAGTCCCAGCTCCTGGCATCAAGTGGATATGTCATTATTTCAGCCTTCATTTTTAAAGAGAATGTAATTTTCTAGCCCTTGTGGCTGTGGAGAAAGCTTCAAAGTGTGACCCCAGTGCACTCTAAAGGCTCAAAAAGCAGAAGGCAAATAAAAAGAACCCCAGAGCTGTTATTTTTACATAATCTCATTATTCTAAAGCCAATCCCATGATTCTTGGTGAGCCTGACTCATGATTTTTGAACATTTGGGTTTGTCAATATTGAAAATTACTCACAGTCTTAGACTCTAAAAGCTGATAGACGCTGCTGTGATATGCAAGCTCTATCTGTCCTTTAGGGCTAATTCAGACTAAGCAGCTGGGTATCCCTTGTATATGCTTCAGCCTGGTCTACGCTAGGAAAATAGGTCAGTATAACTACGTCACTCAGGGGTGTGAAAAATCACCCTTCTCCCCCCCCTCCAAATGATGCAGTTAAACTGACCCAACCCCCAATATAGACTGCACTATGTTGAGGGCAGAATTTTCCAGTTGACCTGTGTACCACCTCTTGGGGAGGTGGAAAACCTCTGCTGATGGGAGAAACCCTCCCATTGGCATAGGTAGTCTCAGCACTGAGGCACTACAGGAGCGCAGCTGCAGTGGTGCATCATTTTAAGTGTAGACAAGTCCTTAGGAATCTTGCCCTCCCAAAGTCCAAGCAGAATAGAGATACAGATTCTACTTGTCAGGGTTTTTTATTCCCTTCCCCCAAAGTTCAAGATGATGGGATGAGTTCAGTCCACTGTTCAACATGTAGAATGTAGTCTGCTGCCATCGCTGGTGTCACTGGGTTCTGAAGTTGCCTGTACTCCCCTCCCCAGTTGCAGGGGAAGATTCTGTTTTTGTTGGGATGGGTTCCATTCCAGAAGCTCCTGCTCGGCTTCCCCTTTCCCACGTATTAGGTGCCCTGGAGAAGGAGGGTTACCCTCGGATGTGACTCTCCTCACCCTCATGCTTCTACTTGCAAAGTCAGGTAACTGTAGGCCCAGGGACCTGTTTGCATGAGCAGTTTCCCACTGTATGTGCACATTTCTCTTTTGAGCACTTGAGAAGTGAACTTTTTTTCCTCAGACACAATTTAAGAGTCAAGCTGGAAAATGAGATTGAATAAGCTTCATTTAAGTACCAATTCTGGTCCATCAGCTCAACTAAAAACTTACTGGAAAACAAACAGGAGAGGGAAGGGAGACACCATCAGAGACACCCTAGGGAAGCAGGAATTCTGAGGTAAATGGTTCTAATTGCAGAGTGCAGCAAACTGGAAAGGATAGCACACGTCCATATGGAATGTGGAGTATCTAGCTACAGCAGAAAGTTTATAGATGAGAGAAGTCATTTTAGACATGAGAACACAGCCCACCCATGGGCACACTTAATGACATCTTAGACCAGCAAGATGCTGTACCTACGAATAAAATGTTTAGTATAATACCGATATCAGAAATGAATAAAACTGCAACACTAGAAAAATGAAATATAGCCCCGTATAGCAATGCAAAGTAACATCAATATCTAATTCAGCAGCATATGAAAAATGATGTACAGATTACAAAAAAAAAGTTACTTTTTTGTTGACACATGCAGGCCTTTATTATCTACACCAATAGATACTTTAATGATAGTAAGATTTGGGGGAATAGAAATCAATTCAAAATATAAAACCTGGGAAACTTATAAAAACTAAAATCCTTAGCTATTGAATAAACAGAATGAAAAAGAAAAAAGATAATTTATACTCTTCATTGTTTTCTTAAAGAGACTGTACACTTACAGGTATCTATCAAACATTCTGTTATCCCTTTCATGCTCCTCTGCAGCATACTACTCCACTTGTCTCCTTAAGTCAATAGGAGTTTGGCCCTAGTAAGTACTGACTATGGAATTTGTCCTTCAACATCTGTAAAGAACTTTGTGGTTCTTGGATAATGATTAAATAAGTCTATACGAAAAAAGTATTTATTTTTGAGCTTTTGAATTTGAAGTTATGGGTTGGGGGAGAGGCAGAAGGCACATGTGGATGAGAAAATTCCCTTGTTTTCTGCCTAGAAAGCGCAGCTTAAAATTTTCAGATGTGACTAGTGATTTTTGATGTGCTCAATTTGAGATACCATTGAATGGCCCAATTTTCAGGAAGGGATGAGCACCCACCCTCTGAAAACAATCAGGCTCATTTACAAGCATGTTCAGTTGAACACTCTGAAACTGGGGTACCCAGAAATCACTGGTCCCTTTTTAAAAAGGTGAAAAAGTTACACATATTCAAATTATAGGTCCATAAAATTGCCGCATTCAATTTAAATATACTGGATCCAAAAATCTCCCTTTGTTTATTTCTCTCTATGCTGCCTGTCAGCATTCGACTAAATAAACTGAGAATTATAAAGTATTTTCTTCTGACACTTTGTATTCTATACAGCAAACACTGTACTAAGAATTAATTTCAATCAGATTTGAAGTAACCACTTTCAAGTATTCCAAAATCTTAAAGCACAACTGTGTTTGAACGTTGAAGGTTGGGTACAACCTTCACCTATGGAATGAGGAATTTCTGGCTGATCACTTGAGTGTTTGTTCTCTTATCTGTCTAATCAACTTAATAGTAGTCACCATTCATGTCCTAAATATGCAGTTACTTCAGCATTTCCTGTACTTAATATAAGGATAGCTTGAACTGTAAAAATATTCAGGTAACATTTATTTAGTTACCTCAGGAATTTGGCAAAAATTAAGGATGGCCACTATATCAGTCACTGAAAATTAGAATTTATATATTCAATTATTGTTCCCCTAATTTATAATTATAGCCTTTACTACTTCAAGCTGGAAGCTTTTCAAAGCAGACCTGTGAGCCTCGATACTCAAACAGCTCCTGATTCGCCAAAAGGCAAACTCAGTAGAGCAGGAAATGAAACAAGTCTAGAATGTCTTTGGAGATTAGCCATGTCTTCCCGAATGGCACCACTTGCAAAGACAGGCAAGTGAGGCATCACTAAACCAGTTAACACTGAAATCTTTATCTCAGTTGTATTCATTATATATTCACAGCTCTTTCTAAACTTAGATCAAGAACCAATCATAATCCATTTGATACCCTGAATCTGAAGCTTGGCAATGGAAAAGAAAAATCATACAAGCGGAACTTTTCTTCTGTTGTTGCATACATTTTTCCTTTAACATGATTTGCAGATTGCCTAATTTAGCATTTTTGCATCTTTTTTTAGTAGTTTGGCTTTTCCTAAGCTTAAACATTATGGCTCAAAGCCTTATCTTAGCCCCATACCTTCTGCATATGCATTGGGTTGAATTTCACCCTTACAGAGAGTCTGCAATAGTTAACTCCTGTAGAAATACCCATGAAATAGAGCTTTGTACCAGCTCAGGAACAAGAAATGGGACTGGACCAAAACCCCATGTCTAAATGTCACATTTGTAAAAGACAGAGATCTGCCTAGTAGCTGACCACAGAAAGTATAGTGGCTTGCTACATCAGAGTTACCCACTCTTGTGATTTTAATCACAAATCTTGTGATATTTGGTGTTTATATAAAGCCCTAGCTGCTGGAAACAAAAGACTTTATGAGCTTTCGGTTTTTTTAAAAGTAAGTTCCTAGCCCTCATGGTTTCAGGGGGAAAAAAAAAGCTTAAAAACATGACCAAAGTGCAACCTGAAGGCTCAGAAACCAGACAGGAAATTAAAATGTTGATTCTTTTTATCTTTAAATCTCATTATTTTTAAGCCAATCTCATGATTGGGGCTGGGATCTGAGTCATGATTTTTGAGTGCTTGTGGCTGGTAATTCTACTATCTTATTCACAGCTAAGGGAGTTCTCCTTTAGCTCAAGCCATTGAAGCTTTTAATTTAGTGCAGAAGGTCTCTTGTTCAATACTACTAACCCCAGAATGTGAGATGCAAGTGAGAGCTGATTGTATGACTAAGCAGCCAGCCCAGATAACTCTGGGACTCACTCTTTGGACCACAGAAGGAGGCCAGGTTTGGATTTGTCAGCTTTTGTACACAAAATATTTGTTACTGTACTGTGTGGATGGCAGCAAAACATGTTGCTTAACTGGGTAAAGACCAGGGCTGTGGCACAGTTTGGTACAAGCTGTACAGATGACACCAAATGCACTTCATAACTTGGTCAGCGCACTACAATATGATCCCTGGCACAGTAGAGTTGGAAGCAAAGCTGGGTCCTTTTGTGTTCAACATCAGATTTTCAACTCAAACTTCTCCTGATTTCTCAAACTGAAAGACACACTGGATTTTAGATGAGAAATGTTTGATGTTATTTTAGCCCGGCATTTGTTTCAGTTGTAGTTTTTATCATCGTATTTTAAAATATTTTAAAAGCATATATTGTAGGGCACCAAAAACAATGCTGGTTTGTTCCTTTTACTTAGTTTACATTTATATTGTACACACACAGTGCCCATTCTAAACTCTGGGTACCCTCAGTGCTCATTTTAAAAATATACAACATAACACTCTGCAATCAGATCCTCAATTATCCCAGCACAGCACTCATCATAAACTCTCAAGCCCTTCAACACCAAAAACCTAGCATTGCTCCCATTACACAGTTTCACAAATCTCCTTTTAATTCTAGCAGCATGAGAGATCACCCCAGAGTTGAAATTGACAATCAGTATTTCAATTAATAATAGCTATCAAAAGCCAGATATATTTCTGTTGCAGAAAATGTTGCCAAGAAAGATACTTATGCACTTTATGTGCACATTTACTACTTTATTATCAGCTGAATGGGCTGTACAAATAATATGTCTAGATTAGGACTAGCCATGCCTACAAAATTCTCTCTAATAGGCTCAACTACTTTTTTTTATTTAAGTTACCTTGAGGTTTTGTCCAGTTCTCACACTGTGAATTCTTCTGAGCAAAGATTGTCTCACTACAAGCCTGATCCAAAGCCTATTGAAGTCACAGAAATATTTCCATTTACTTCATGGTCATTGGATTGCATTCTATATGTTTGGACAACATCTGGTCCAAATGGCAGGCACTACTATAATACTTTATTATTTCTTTACTCTATAAGTCTTCTCATTTTTGTTTACATTCTGATGTCCCTCTGAACCACACAAATAATAAGAAAAAAAGTTAACATGCTGTTCAATTGGAACGTAAAGCCTACTAAACAGATGTGATAGCTATTGTCAATTGCAGCTTTTCTTTGGGATCCAGCTAATATCAGACTAACAGGTTCATAAACAAATGCAGATTTAAAGATTGTCATTCAAATCTCCTTTTCAGATTTTCTTCCTCGGGAAGCCGATACACTAACTCTTTTAGACATGTTAACTATTTCCTTATATTTAAGTCAGACAGCTTCATTTTTCTTTACAAAAAATCACTTACATTAAAATGTTGATGAAAAACAACAACATTTGTGAATACATTTAAAATTGACTTTAAATTTGAATTTGCAGCCATTCCCTAGCAATTAAAATATGGACATCGTTTCACATTTGACAGTGACCAGAGATCTACATTGTTTAGGCCCTAATCGTATGGATATTTAAGTACCTGAGTAACTTTTTGTAAATGAGTTATGCCCACTAAGTTCAATGGAATTACATGTGTAAAGTCAGGGCTGTCCAGAGGATTCAGGGGGCCTGAGGCAAAGCAATTTCGGGGGCCCCTTCCATAAAAAAAAGTTGCAATACTATAGAATATTATATTCTCGTGGGGGCCCCTCTGGGGCCCAGGGCAAATTGCCCCACTTGCCCCCTGCTCTGGGCGGCCCTGTGTAAAGTTGCACCTAGACATAAGTATTTGCAAGACAGGGAATTGAGTATAGCTAAGCAAAATGTTAAGCATATGTATGAGCATGGTATGTAAAATTATAATCAACCCATCTAATTTAGCATTATCCCGAAGCATCTAAATCTGTTCTCCTGTGTGTTTTAAATTTTACTTCAGGTACTACAAAGAAATATCAAGTCCTCCCTTATGGTACATTGCTATTAAAATACCTTAGTATATTTCTCTACATTAAATATAAAAGATTAATTCTGTGTTATGCTCTGTATTAGAATTCTGTGAACTGTACTACAAATTAAAAAAAATGTATTTCAGTGCTCCTTAAAACATAGTGGGGGAAAAAAGTAGAAATTATTATTTTCAGTTGCTGAAGGGTTCTTTTTAAGCACACTAGAAAAATATATCTGTCTTAGACACTTAAAACTACTCCAGCAGCCTGGTAAGTCAGCCTGTAGCACTCAGCGATATAAAATCAACATGCTGCAACCACTCAGTTGTGCCACACTGCATACCCAAAAGAAAAATAACCAAAATAACATAATTATGTGACAAAGCAGACCTACAGGAAGATTTAGAGGTATTGAGTTTGTTTTGTTATTTTTTAATCCTTCCCATCACACTGTTCAATGTACTTTGTGAAAGATGGAAGTGAGAAACCCCATCATGGATAAATTATAGAAAGGAAGAAAAACAGACAGCTGTCTTAAGGTAACACTGTTCATTTCACAGTTTCTTAGCACAATCTGGTTTTAGATATATTTATTTTTCCCCCTTATTTTAATTAGCATGAACAGCAGTATGATGGAACCATGCTCAAGACTCCACAGTTAAATTGTGATAAGCTCTTTTTTCAGCTCCATATAATTTTTGGTTAGAAAAAAATTGAACTAGCCTGAAAATTGCCAGGTTTACTATGAAGACAAAAGAGTTTTGTCTATAAATTATGAAGAAACTTGGTCATGCTGCTTTTTGAGTTACAATGTCACTAAAATTGCCATAACTTGAAACATTAGCCTTACAGCTCAAAATGTCTTATCTCTGCACATTTGAGCATTCCATCCCCTTGCAAACTAGTATGAAAGAAGTATGAGAAGAAAAATAAGTTGCTATTAAATAAAGTTAAAATTGTTGCATCTAGTTTTCTAGTGCGTGTGCTGCCTATACATAAAGACATGGACAAGTTTTGCCCTGTAATAGCTGATTGCATGTTAAGAAGACAATGAGTCCTTACACTCTTCACAGCTAACAAAGAGTCCCCTTTAGCTCAAGTGGCAGAAACCTGTGGGTTTGGTGCTGAAGCACCAAGGATCTTGTCCCAGCTTTGCAGGAACATATGATTTATCTAGTAATGTGTGATCTAGTAATGTGTGAGTTTATTTGCAGGTGTCACATCCTGCCCCAGTATCGCACTGAATGGACACCAGTCTGTTGTGAGTGGCCCCAATCACTGGTTCTCACATGCTTCTAAACTCACTGGCTCTTACCGTGACCAGACAGCAAGTGTGAAAAATCGGGACAGCGGGTGGGAGGTAATAGGAGCCTATATAAGAAAAAGACCCCAAAATCGGGACTGTCCCTATAAAATTGGGACATCTGATCACTCTACTGGCTCTAGATAGACTCTAGTTACTGTTTCTAGCTCTGGGTCTTTAGGGCACACTCCCAGGCTCAGACCTTCTGTCCGAGCTCTTCCTGGGGATATAGGATTCTTCAGCCCAGCTGCCGTAGACCCTGAAATCAGTGAATGAAACCTCCCAAATTCTCCCTTCCCCAGCCACTTGCACACACTCCCTCAGGGTTCCACCTGGCTGTGGGCACTCTGGGCTTCTAGTTTAACCCCTTTAGGCAAGGAAGCAAGGAGCACAGGCTTTAGCAAAGGAATTTCTTTGCCATAGCCACTTTAAAGAAACCTAGAGAGAGGCACAGATCGTTGCAAAACAACAAAAGTTCTGCAATGCGCCCTTTAGTCTGATCTCTCCCCTTCTGCAGGTCTAAGGTTTGTCATTATTTCAAACTAAGCAGAGTCCCTCCTGCCTTCTCTCTCTCTCTCTCTCTCTCTCCAGCCAGACCATCTTACATGTGCTGATGGTCTGCCCCAATGCTCAGAGAAGCACCCCTCCCCTTAATTATAGTTTATTTTGTGGTGTGCATATTCTGAGAAGCTGCGGATCCACCAGCCATGCTGGTACCCCTGGGTAGAAAAAAACATTTTTCCCTGAGTTTGGGCCAGCAGTTAAGAGACTATCAAAGTTGATGGCTCCAGATTGCTATGGTGACTTCTCAATGATGGTCTATCAACCATGTGTTAAGCATCTTTCCTGGGTAGGTTGGCTATTTGGAAAGCCACTTAATAACTTTGTCCAAGGCAAGGTTGGACAGGTTCTCAGTACAGAATACAAAATGGAAGTCCTAATATAAAATGCAGCTCACAGGCTGATACAGACATATGCGACCATCACAGCAGCCTCACCCAAAAATAATTTTCTGCCAAAGATTGAAGAGATATAGGTCAAGGTATGTTAGATGTAATTAAAAAAATATGCCAGTTTGAAATTTTTACTAGCACCTAATAGCCCAATGACAGATCAAAGACAGTTAACATTCCAAATGTTCCATATTATGGATTGGGTTGTTAATGGCCATATATATTTATAGAACTGTTCCTGAAAGGTGCTGAGCACTTTGAAGAAAAGCAGTGTGCTATTAAAGTATGTTGGGAGTTATGGACACTCAGCACCACTCTAAAGTACATTGAAGGATTGGGCCCTAGAAGCCTTGTTTTTTTTACAGGAAAAGTAAAGTATTTGTAATTGCATTCAGATTTTCAAAATATTCTACTGTAAATTTGAAGGTGTCAGGATAGTGTTGTTATTGGTGTCAAACTCCTGACAGATTCAAAGCAACTGTTTGCACCTTGTATTGTTTGTAGATGCATAGAAGTGTTAAGTACCATTGTTAATGATCTTTCTAGCCAAAATTGGCTTGACATTTTAATCTTGACAACATTAATTTCTATTCAATGCACACTCTTTTTGAAAGAAACATAAGGCCTATGTAACAGGAATAAGACTTATTGTTTGGGAAAGCAAAAAACACCATTTACATGGGCCTGATGCTCACTTTTTATGAAGCGTCCATAGACCGAAGAGGCACCCAGCATGGATTGGGTACAGGTGGATATGTGCCATGCATCTGGGAAATGGCTTGCATCAAGAGGATGAGTATGGAAGGTATGGCAGGGTTTTCCAGTCTCTGTAGGAGAGAGTTACTGGCTAAGCAGATTGTGCTTGCCTCATCAAGGAATAAGTAGAAAAAGTTATATAGTTTCTGAATTGTAAATGGAGAAGATGAAATATGTTGCTCTTTTAACTACAGAGGGACATTGGGACAAAGTAAGGAGAAAGGTGGAGCCTCAGGGATTCTCAAACTTTTGTCAGAATGACACCATTTTAATGGATTATTGGCTTCTGGGACTCCAGACAGCAGGGAGGACACCATTTTGAAGAGCAAAATGGTATCCTCTGCACAGTGTGACCTTTTATATATGGCGCATGCGAGGCCACACTGGGCGGAGCAAAATGGTGTCCCTCCATGCATCATGAGCTTGCACACACCGTAAATGCAAGGTCACACTCTGTGGAGCAACATGGCATCCGCATACTAGGAATCACCATGACCCCAACTGCTGATGGCATGACCCTATTTGGGGTCTCAACCCAAACTGTGGGAACTGCTGCACTAGATGATAGGAAGGAGGTGAGCTGGTATGGCTAGGCCACAGCATGTTATAAATTGGAAGGTAGTCTATGGGCAAGTTTTCAGCCTATATCAGAAGCATACCTGATACAGGCTGGGTTTAAGAGCATTTCTGGTCCATTGGCTGAAACTGGGCAAAACTCTGAATGACTTTAATGGTACAGGATCAGGCCTTAAGTGCACAGGGTGATATTTTGCACTTTAATGTGATGAATTTTGAATCTCTGAATATTTATCTTTCTTCTCTAAATTGTTCATTTCCATACATTCAAATGCTGAGGTTTCTTTTCATTGTAACATTCTTTGGTGTACACACACACACACCTTGTTTTAAAGTTAAAGTATTTAACATTAATGTTCAATTTTTGGGTCAGTTATAACAGAATGCGTCTTTCCTATGATGCCAACATTTTCACATTCATATTATCATTTTGCAGAATCAGCTCCAATATCAAAGTTAATAGAATCTGACCTGAAGAAGAAAAAAAAACACTAATGTGAGTTGTTTCTGACATCAGTGATATAAGTGCTTGAAAAGAGCTGCATTGTAGGCACCTGGTGCAGCACTGTTGTGACAAAATCCGGAGCTCACTTTCTCCAGTTCTACATTGTCACAAAGTGGTGTTTCTGTGTAATGTACAGGACACCGAGGGGCTGACAGTCAAACAAGGGAGTGCCAGTACAAATGGAAGCATCAGCATAAACGCCACTTGTTTGCTCTATGCTGCCTTAGGGGCAGACAACAAGCCAATTTACCCCCAACAGCAGCCTGGGAATAGGCAGAGTGAGAAAACTCAACAGATGAGATACACACTGAAGTGGCTATATCATGCATCCCATTTCTTGTGAGTAATCCACTTGAGCATTACACAGATGGATTGTGATCTCACCAAGACTCCTCAATAGAATTACAAGTTTATAATGCACAATTGGGCCTATATTATCCCACATATGCATATAATATATACATGTTTTAATACTGAAACAATGTTTTGACCATTTAAAAATTAAACTATTACGATTATATCAGAACATAGCTCAGCATTCATTAACACCTTCAAGAACATTTTTTAAAGGTATTCAATGGTATTTTCAATTACCCATCACCGATTTAAGGGAACTGTCCTTCAAAGAGCTTTATTATTTAAGGATTATACGAGTGGGCACTATATCAGTGGATGTACTTGATTTTTATGTAAATCTGGGGAAAGTGTGTGAATTAATTTTATAGGGATGGAAATTACTGACCAGTACCTGTATTCAAAGAGGCACTGATCTATTCGGGTGGTATTGGCAACAGGACAAGACACATTATGCTCAATGCATCAGAGAAGGGAAAAGAGGTATGCTTGCTCCTGAGGTATAGCAAAGCTAAGTTAAATTGTTAACCAGCCTCTCCATCTTGAAAGAGGCTGTGGGTGACACAGCATTTTATTGTTTAGTATTTCTTAAGCAATGACTGGGTACTTGGTGCTATACAAGAGCATGAAATGCACTAATGCACAGAAAAATGCAGATGGAGGCCACTGTAATTCAGAGTACTATAAAACAGTGCATTGTCATGACTTCAGAGAATAAATTTAGTGTTAAAATAAAATATGGTGAGAGTTCTGCAAGACTGATTTTGGACCAAATCCGGGTTTACGCTGTTGCCTCCTAATCAGTCATCTGACAATGTGGACATGTTCCTCCATGGTAGAACTTCTTCCCAGTTGCATAAGAAGAACTTTAGTGACACAAGCAGTTGACCTGCAAAGTGAGTTTAAGACACTGGAACAATAAGCTGAAGAATAGGACTGCAAGAATAGCTTTATCAAAAATTACAGTCATGACTCCCAGGAAATGCATTTTTAACACAGGCACTACGAGTGATTGGGATAATTACTTATGATTCTGGTGTATCTCCATTTTACTCAAATGGCAATTATATAGTACTGAGAGTTTATGGTAAATCTCTAAATATTATTGAACAGTTACTGTGTCATTTGTGGCTGTGTTCTGTTGCAGTTACATTATTTGTGCCACAATTGCAGTTTGGTAGAATTAGAAACAAAGGCATGGTTTGAAATTAGTGCAGATAAAGCACTTAAATTTGTGAGATACATAGTGGTAGGAATATAGGATTTGCCACACCCGATCAAACCAATGAGCCATAGGTCTGGTATCCTGCTGCTTACATTTCAAAAAAGGGAAAGCAACAAAAGCCACATTTAAAATCCACCTATTGTCCTGTGCTGGCCAGGGAGAAGTTTCTTCCTTGCTGAATTTGCTGGTTTGCTAGATCGTGTGTGTGTGTGTGTGTGTGTGTGTGTGTGTGTGTGTGTGTGTGTGTAATATTAAAGTCTTTCCTAGGAAGCTGTGCATCACCCTTCAAGCCATGAAAGAATCCAAGTACTGAGCATCTTCTATGTCCACTCCAAGAACATTTGTTAGGGAATTGTTCCAGTAGGTCTTATGCCAACATGCCTCCCCTATTTCTACCTTGTATATGTAGCCCTGCCAAATCCAATGCTGAATTTGTCTTACAGTGTCTGGTTACCTTGTCCCAACAAGTGGTTTAGTAGCCAAGGTGAAAGGAATTAGGTATTCTTTCCCAGTCAGGCATGAGAGAAGGAGTACTAGAGTATTTCCCACCGTGGTCTCACTGTCAAGTGCAGAAAGGACTTCCTGTCCACCTTGAACCTGGGAACTCTTGTCTAGGGCACTGAGTGAGGCAGCACTTTGGACCAGCTTTCCAAAAAATCCTCCTGCTGTCTTCCCAAGACAGCTTCCCCTCCCTCAGTGCCAACTAAAATCAAGGCTGTAGCCAATCTGAAAACAGAGAGACTTTGGGATTCCTTACCTCTTCAAAGAAGAGTACAGGACAGCCTCTAGCTAGACTGTCAACAGGCTCATAGAGTGGCTTCATGCCTCCATGAAGCAAGATTTGTAAGCACTGGTAAGTGTGTACACAAGCTGCAGGGAAAAACAACCTGTTTGGAGTTCATCTCTTTAGATTAAAGCCTTTCTAGACAGGTGTCATGGTTACTGATCAAGCTGCAATTTAGGCCCCTTTTAGTCCATCTCGAGTGTACCCTTCAGGTGGCAGGCCTGGCTTCCTGCATCTCACTCTGTGAGAAATCTGACTCTGAGAAATCCAACCACTCTTAAGGTATGTCTACACTACGGGATTATTCCAATTTTACATAAACCGGTTTTTTAAAACAGATTGTATAAAGTCGAGTGCACACGGCCACACTAAGCACATTATTTCGGCGGTGTGCGTCCATGTACCGAGGCTAGTGTCGATTTCCGGAGCGTTGCACTGTGGGTAGCTATTCCGTAGCTATCCCATAGTTCCCGCAGTCTCCCCCACCCATTGGAATTCTGGGTTGAGATCCCAATGCAAAAACAGTGTTGCGAATGATTCTGGGTAAATGTCATCACTCTATCCTTCCTCCGTGACAGCAACAGCAGACAATCATTTCGCGCCCTTTTGCCCTGGCAGACGCCATAGCATGGCAACCATGCAGCCCGTTTAGCCTTTTGTCACTGTCACCGTATGTGTACTGGATTCTGCTGACAGACACGGTACTGCAGTGCTACACAGCAGCATTCATTTGCCTTTGCAAGGTAGCAGAGACAGTTACCAGCTATAGCACCGTCTGCAATTGGAAATTGGCGATAACGTTTATCAGTCATTTTGCACCGTTTGCAATTGGAAATTGGCGATGACGGTTATCAGTCCTTTTGTACCGTCTGCTGCTGTCATGGGTGCTCCTGGATGGCCTCACTGAGGTCGGCCGGGGGCGCATGGACAAAAATGGGAATGACTCCCCAGGTCATTCCCTTCTTTATGTTTTGTCTAAAATAGAGTCAGACCGGCCTAGAATATGGGGCAAGTGTACTAGAGAACCAGAGAGCACAGCCGCTCCGGGTCAGAGCCCCAGAGATCCCGCAGAAATGATGATGCCATTCTAGGGGGTGCCCCTGCAACAACCCCACCCGTTTCTTCCCTCCTTCTTCAACCCTCCTGGGCTACCGTGGCAGTGTCCCCCGCATTTGTGTGATGAAGTAATAAAGAAGGCAGGAATAAGAAACACTGACTTTTTAGTGAGATAAAATGAGGGGGAGGCAGCCTCCCGCTGCTATGATAGTCCAGGCAGTACAGATTCTTCATTAGACATGAAAGAGGGGGGCTGATGGAGCTCAGCCCCCAATTGCTATGATGAGGATGGTTTTCAATCCTTTTGCACCATCTGCCAGGAATGACCAGAAGTCATTCCCATTGTTGCCCAGGCGCCCCCAGCCGACCTCACCGAGGCCAGCCAGGAGCACTCACGGGATGATGAGGATGGTTTTCCACCATTATGTACCATCTACCATCAGGAAAGGAAGGGGAGGGGATGCTGCTGTTCAGCGCCGCAGCACCGTGTCTACCAGCAGCATGCAGTAGACATACAATGACATTGAAAAAAGGCGAGAAACTATTTTTTTCCCTTTTCTTTCACGGGGGGTGAAGCGGGGGTAAATTGACGAGATATACTCTGAACCACCAGGGACAATATTTTTGACCCTTCAGGCATTGGGAGCTCAGACAAGAATGCAAATGCTTTTTGGACACTGCGGGGACTGTGGGATAGTTGGAATCTTCAGTCCCCCCTCCCTCCCTCCATGAGCGACCATCTGATTCTTTGGCTTTCCGTTACGCTTGTCACGCAGCACTGTGTTGAGTCCCTGCTGTGGCCTCTGTCTGGAGATTTTTTCAAATGCTTTGGCATTTCGTCTTCTGGAACGGAGCTCTGATAGAACAGATTTGTCTCCCCATAAAGCGATCAGATCCAGTATCTCCCGTACAGTCCATGCTGATCAGCGCTCCACGCTGGGCAAACAGGAAATGAAATTCAAAAGTTCGCGGGGCTTTTCCTGTCTACCTGGCCAGTGCATCCGAGTTCAGATGGCTTTCCAGAGCAGTCACAATGGTGCACTGTGGGATACCGCCCGGAGGCCAATACCATCGAATTGCGGCCACACTAACTCTAATCCGACATGGCAATACCGATTTCAGCGCTATTCCCCTCGTCAAGGAGGAGTACAGAAATCGGTTTTAAGAGCCCTTTATATCGATATAAAGGGCTTCGTTGTGTGGACGGGTGCAGGGTTAAATCGGTTTAACGCTGCTAAATTCGGTATAAACGCGTAGTGCAGACCAGGCCTTAGACCAGATCTCTGGGCTGCAGCTGCCCATTTCACAATTGTGTTAACCTGACAGGCCCAACTGAGTTTGGCATATGTAAGCTTTTCCTGTGGGAGCCTGTAACAGGGGCTGATTAGTGACTCCAAAACAGTTTCTTCCAAACAAAACATTGATTCTTTCACCCAAAGGTATATAGCACACAAAGCAAAGGGTTACACAAACAAACAAAGTCATATCTGCATATTTCTTCTTACCTACACAATCTTTTCCAAGAACCATTTTTAAGCTCCCCTCTGGCCAGCTAACCCCCATCTTTGGCTGGGAGAAGCCGACTCACCTGCTTCAGCATGCTCTCGTCTATGCATCAGCCCAGTCAGTCCAGCTGTCACACAAATGGTTGACAACCCACTCCTCTGCTTCTTTCCTAGGTTGACATCTTTAAGGTTTAGGCTCTCCTTTTATCCTAGGCTTTTTGGTCTGGGAAGAATACAGCTCACCAGATTCGTTGGATCCAAGGCAGGAGTATTCCCGTTTTTAAGGATTTCTCCATTGTTTCCTCAAGGATTCTAGGTACACCATATGATAGCACCTTATATCTGTCATTGTTTTGTTTTGTTTTCTGTTGGTTGGTCCCTTACAGTGTCATTTGGTTTAACTCTATGTATTCAGTTAGGATAATATGACACAGATAATTGTATCAATTTATAAGTGGGGATTATATATATATATATATATATAAACCACAACAATATAAAAAAATTCAAGTAACTCCCTCATTCTCTACCCCAACTTATAATCAAATTCATGGAGAGAGAGCCCACCCACCCCCCAAAAAACCCAACATATACTACACAGTCTCTTAGCAGGATTTGTGTCAATTAACCTGTCTCCCTAGTTTGAAACACTTATGCTCTCACATCACTTGCATAAAGTCATGTAGCGTATCAGAAGGTAATGTTAAATAGAGGCTTAGGTATCACCTGTCTAACGATTAAACCTTGCTATAGTGATGAAATACAGAACCACAAAGATGCACTATGCAGCATAAAAATGGCTACTCAACACCTCACTGAAGATCAACAGAAAATCTTAGCATTTTATGCCAAAATACATCATGCAGATTTCCTGTCCGAGTTACTTTTTTGGGCTTGTTTATCTTGCTAGTAGATACGGCAATACAGACTTAGAATCACAGAATATCAGTGTTGGAAGGGACCTCAGGAGGTCATCTAGTCCAACCCCTTGCTCAAAGCAGGACCAATTCCCAACTAAATCATCCCAGCCAGGGCTTTGTCAAGCCTGACCTTAAAAACCTCTAAGGAAGGAGATTCCACCACCTCCCTAGGTAACCCATTCCAGTGCTTCACCACCCTCCTAGTGAAATTTTTTTTCCTAATATCCAACCTAAACCTCCCTCACTGCAACTTGACACCATTACTCCTTGTTCTGTCATCAGGTACCACTGAGAACAGTATAGATCCATCCTCTTTGGAACCCCCTTTCAGGTAGTTGAAAGCAGCTATCAAATCCCTCCTCATTCTTCTCTTCTGCAGACTAAACAATTCAAATTCCCTCAGCCTCTCCTCGTAGGTCATGTGCTCCAGCCCCCTAATCATTTTTGTTGCCCTCCGCTGGACTCTTTCCAATTTTTCCACATCCTTCTTGTAGTGTGGGGACCAAAACTGGACACAGTACTCACCAATGTCGAATAGAGGGGAATGATCAGTCCCTCGATCTGCTGGCAATACCCCTACTTATACAGCCCAAAATGCTGTTCGCCTTCTTGGCAACAAGGGCACACTGTTGACTCATATCCAGCTTCTCATCCACTGTAACCCCTAGGTCCTTTTCTGCAGAACTGAGTCCTAGCCATTTGGTCCCTAGTCTGTAATTGTGAATGGGATTCTTCCATCCTAAGTGCAGGACTCTGCTCTTGTCCTTACTGAACCTCATCAGGTTTCTTTTGGCCCAGTCCTCTAATTTGTCTAGGTCCCTCTGTATCCTATCCCTACCCTCCAGCATATCTACCACTCCTCCCAGTTTAGTGTCATCTGCAAACTTGCTGAGAGTGCAGTCCATGCCATCCTCCAGATCATTAATGAAGATATTGAACAAAACCGGCCCCAGGATCGACCCTTGGGGCACATTGCTTGAAACCAGCTGCCAACTAGACATGGAGCCGTTGATCACTACCCATAGTGACTGTCCACCTCCCACTTGAGCATGGATGACATCTATGATTAGGAGAATGATTTAGTTTCCCGTACATTTGGTCTCTTACTTCTTTGCAGACTGGCAACAAAAATGCCAAATATGGTGGTTATTTTTGTGAACATTGTTCAGTAGAAACTGGTTCAAAACACACAGAACAGTCTTCAGAAGGTAATGCTTTTCAATTAGTATTGTCCTGGGTCATATTTGAACTAACGACCTGGAGGTGTCCTATATCTGGTTCCCATTACATGATACAGAACATGGAGATGCTAAGTGTTAATTTTCACGTGTGGTTATTTTGTCCAAGTTTTTATTTGTTGAGCTGGAAAAAAGAAGGAGGAATTCACGTACACATTATCAGCAGTGTTAATAATTTTTCCCACTTCAGTCATTTTTCTCGGTTCTTTAGACTGGGTTTTTCAACCTCTCACAAGAGTTTGTGCACTTCAATGCTTGAACTGTTCTTTGTAGTCCTGTAGAATAACAAGTGTCCTCCATTAAATATATTTCCAGAACAGAAGTAGTACCCTACTGTAAGTGGGTCCAGCTCCACACCAGAGAAGTGCCATTATTACAAAACTCGCTATAACAGATGCAAGGTAAATTTAGATGCAGTATTATTTAGAGGGAACAAGTGATGCACGGAGATTTTCTTTTGATAAAAAAGTTACGGTCTTTCAGCACTCACTGTTCTATCACTGCAGAGTCACAGCTGGGTCAATTTACTAGACTTCCTCAATACTGATAAAGTAAGCCATTACATAGTGGGTGTTTGTGACACTGTACCTCAAAGTAGCACCCTGGAACCCCCATATTCATCACTGTCATAGGATTATGTTTTGTAGAAAGTATGCCTTGTGAGGTATCATTCAAAAATTCTTGATTTCTTGAATTTTAATATGCTGTTAGTTTGTATGTGCTATCACTGTATGTGAAGTTATGAAGTATTGCTATATATGCTACTGAAATATGTTGTGAGGTTGGGAAAGGCCCAGAGCCAGCCTTTCAGTTGCAACAAAGGAGGGCCAGACAGTGTTAATAGTCCATCAAGAAGAATCAACTATTCCAGAGACTTCTCAGGGAAGGCACATATGCAGTGCACATCACAGCAAGGATCTTTCTAGCAGCTGGAAGACAGTATAAAAGAGGGACAGTGACATTATCACTTGGCCTCTCCCCTCCCTCCATCTCAACAAACACCTGGAAGATCATCTGGAAGACAAAGACTTTGAACTAGGGAGATTGGTCCCAGGCTAGAAGGGGGTCCATCTGTGTACTGAGGAACTGTAAGCTGACTGTACCATCTGTTAGGGTGAGGGACTATTTGATTCAAATTTTACTCAGTCTAAGTTAGAAGTTAAATACAAATAATTCTGCAGTCTCTTAGGTAACAAACTTTGATCTCTATGCCTGCTGCTTATAATCATTTAAAAATCTCTCTCTCTCTTGTTAATAAATCTGTTTTATATTTTACCTAAAACAGTATGTTTTGATTGAAGTGCTTGGGAATCTCAGCTCAGATTACAAACGCTGGGGTATGTCCACTTTCCCATGAAGAAGTGGCAAGCTAATTAGTGAGTTTGCACTATCTAAGGGAGTTCATGAGTGGCTAGGAGATCATTTATGTCCCTGCCCATGGATGGCTGTCTAAGTGCAGTGCGGATCAGAGGCTTGTAGCATCACAGTGTGAGGGATGGCCCAGGCTGGTGGGTTTGGAGGTCTCAGGGGTCCCACAGACCAGGCTGTACCCCAGGGACCCCGTCACAGTTATTTTCAAGGATGCAAGATGAAGAGTTCTATGGATGTTATATACTTTTCAGTATAGGGAAGAAGTAGCGTGTAGTTCATTTAAATTTTTTTTTAAAGTAATAAAACTTGTTTTCTTACACCACTTGGTTGCCTTTCTACAGCTTATAAGACACCTTTTCCTACTAAGGAAACAGTCTTGTGTTCAGAAGTTTTCAGATTGCAAAGCTGAGAAGACTTTCTTGCTTTGTATTCAACTGTGATCTGTGATTTACTCATATTAGAGTTACAAGAAACTGTACCAAAAGAACAATTAAATCTACAAATTGTACTCAGTAAAGTATAGTAAACACTGTGAATTCAGAATACCCATGAGGTTGAGAGAGATGTTCAGAGAGGGATTGCGCCAGCTTTAGATCTTAAAATGGGTATTACATAGCCACAAGAGTCCCCAGTTATGTTAGCATTACTTATACCTTACTGAATCTCATTCCATTTTATATGTTTGGCTTATTCTGGTCACAGAAAATTCTTTTATTATTTACTTATCTAGTGACTAAATGTGCACTGTGCACTTCAGAGTAAATAGACATAGTTCTTAACCCAAAGAGTCTGCAATCTCATTTTAAACAAGACGTAGTCAGGGCCAAGGAAACAAGTGTGACAGTAATAAGATACTGTGGTTACTTATCCTTCTTATGCATGGAACTGGATGACTACATTATTTTTAGAATTAAGGAGATAATTTGTTGCTGTCTTTAAAAAAAAGAAACCGTTGTAATAAAAATGATCTTTTCCCAAAAAAGGTATCCATTTACTATACAAAGTATATCCATATCAGTATCTTTCGATATACAGGTTCCATATATCCCAGCACAATTTCAAAAGTCTCCCAAGAGTATCTGCAAATATGCATGGACTTGCAATCTACTGAGATATCTCTAGTCCTGAACGGGACACAAATAGTATGCCCAAAACACCTTTCTTGAAAGTCCTCTACTTGAGTTTTCTTCCTGGTTCTCTAAATTTTTGTTTCACTGTTCACTTTTCCATTAGTTTCAGGATGCACTATGTCCTCCATGTTCTTCTCCCATAAGCTAATAAGATTTGTCTCATTTTAATGAATTATTACAGCCATGTATTTAATGCATTATTACAACCTGTTCTACTTGGTATGCACTCCCCAAGTCCTTACTCTTTCTCTGCCAACTTAATCTTACTGGTCTCCTGAGAATATTGTGCTTGACATTCCCCAATATTCCCTCTTGCCTCCTGCAACCTACAAGACATAGAGGTGTTAAGACTACTCAGGCCATCCAGTTGTTGTTTTAGTTCCTTATTTTGCTGCGTTTCTGTCTCTAAATTACACTTTAATTCCCTTATCAGCTCCTTCATTTAACTAGCTTGATTACTTAATGCCATGCATGTCTCATTAAGCCCTTGCATTGCATGCATTTCTGCTCCTTATCTCTTCCCTCGGTCTCCAATTCAAACAATTTCCAATGGTCACTTTCATCAATTGTTCCCAATGCAAATAAAGTGGTCTCCTGATCAATAACATACCTTATTAGAACATGGTCAAGCATTTTCTATTTGTTGGCCGACATTCCCTCTTCCTTATTTAACCTAGCACTTCATTTATTCTTACAATATTTCAAGGCCTTTCTTTCTTTGTTACCTATTTTCCCTTAAGGTAGCCAGCTGCAAATATGTCAGGATATGCTATGCACCCAGACTTTGTGACACTCAAAGTCAAAAACCTCTATACTGCCTGCAGTTTATACCGTAAGTGGATCACGAATCTCATTTTCCAAATGATTAGGGACCCTCTGGTACAGAAGGTTCTGTCCATTTGCTGGATAAGGCCCAAATTCTTTCTGGGAAGAGTTGGAAGGACTGACACCAGCCAGAGCCCAAGAGTGGAGTTGGGGGTGACTTCTGGTACTCTTTAGCATGCATGTTCATTCTTTTATTGTTTTAATATGTTTTCTCTGTAATGTTATCACTTTAAGACTAAATCTGCTTGCTTATAAAGTTCTGTGTGGTAATGTATAACTGTGGACATTTACTTGGTCATAACCTCTTAGGAGAAACCAAAGCGCAGATGCTGGCTTGTCTAGAAAGTTTAGCTTCCAAGGAACAACATAGTGTAGACAGGGAACTATGCAGCCTGGAAAAAAGACTCTAGTCAGGAGAGGAAGAGAGACTCGAGTCTCCCCAAGAGAGGTTACACATGAGCTAGGAATCTAAAAATGGGTGCCCTTGCTGACCACAAAGGGGAAACACAAGAGCTGTTGCCCTGAACTAGGACATCCAGTTTTTATAAAGACAGGAAAGCATTCACTGGTTTTAGCTTCTACATCCTTTTTCCATCATACTCCCCGCTTTTTCTTGTACACCTCATTCAGCCCAGTATGCTGAACTCGCTGCTGTGGCGTGCACACTGGAACACTTCGCTACTTCTAATCTACAATTGCTTTTTCTCTCTGGTGCTGTGTGGGTCTGCAGCGCTCTTACAGAATTCATTCCCTTCTGGCACTTTCACAACTTTGTATGCTCTGATGATCTTCCCTGGCTCATGCATCAATTCTTTCCTATATTGCGTCCCTTGCTTCTCCCCTCTCTTTGTTCTGAAGGTTAAACTCCATAGCAAAAAACAGTTCCATTTCATTTTGAACATTCTGTTGCTGACTCTCTTGCACAACAGGATGTTCAAAGGGGTTGAGAAATGGATCTTGACACACAAAATTCTGCATGTCTCTGTTTCTGCAGTTAATACTACAGGAGCTGTACCTGTGTCAGCAGTCAGCATGATACAGATGGCAAGAATTACAGAAGCAGGATACAGTGTTATTAGAAGCAATTAAACAGGTGCAGGTGGGAAAAGAATTGTCAAAAGATCCTCCAACAAAACCTCATGAATTAAAATTGGCTTGAGCAACTGAGTTATTTGCTCATGTACAGAGGGTATGCGACACCAGAATGGATGATGAAATTAAATCCTTCTTAATTTGTTCTGGCCTCAGCCCACGGTGTACTTTCATGAGCATAGGAGGGTGTAGTAGTATGATTTTATCTTTGTATTTGTATAATTTAGAATGAAGGATAAAGAATAATAATGTAGCATGCATTAAATGTATTGATGTATGATTTGATCATATCCTGCCAGCCACCCTTTCTGAAAGCAGAAAGGAATGGCCTAATGGGCCATTGGTAAAGATGCATCAGTCAGAATCTGTGTCTGAGTTGATTTCAAGGCAGTAACAGACCTTTTAGGGTCACCACTTTGTTGTAGGTTTGGCATTTTAAAATACGTAAAAGAATGCAATGATTGTTTTCTCTTGCATTGCAATTTGATGTTCCCGTTCAAATGCTTTGTGTAAATCAATACTGTTTTGTGTGTGAAAAAGGAATGTATGTGTGTTAGAAGATAAGTGTGAAGACCATCACCAGACCAGATGTTCTAGGGAGGAACCGAGGAAAGACGTAAGGGCACCAGGAGATTGCAACACGTCTCTATTGAAGTGTCAGAGGAGGGCAGATTGATGACTCTAAATATGAGACAGGCACCTATCAATGGGGACAAGATAACTGATCAAAACCAGCATGGGATAACTCCCTGAGAGACTTGATGAAAGAACAAGATAAAGGGATGAGAAGAACAATTTCAGAAAACAAGCACTCAAATGACAACTGATTACAGTATGACATGCAAAACTCATTGGTCCCAATGAAGGAAAATCACTATATAAACAGGTATCAGAGGGGTAGCCGTGTTAGTCTGTTTCTGTAGAAGCAGCAAAGAATTTTTCCAGAGTCTCCTTCCACCACGATTTCAACAGCTTCCACCCCTCCATCAACCTCAGCCTGGACCAATCTACACGGGAGGTCCACTTCCTAGACACCACGGTGCAAATAAGTGATGGTCACATTAACACCACCCTATACCGAAAACCTACTGACCGCTATGCCTACCTTCATGCCTCCAGCTTCCATCCCGGACACACCACAAGATCCATTGTCTACAGCCAAGCACTGAGGTACAACCATATCTGCTCTAACCCCGCAGACAGAGACCAACACCTAGAAAATCTCCACCAAGCATTCTCCAGACTACAGTACCCACACGAAGAAATAAGGAAACAGATCAGCAGAGCCAGACGTGTACCCAGAAGCCTCCTACTGCAAGACAAACCCAAGAAAGAAACCAACAGGACTCCACTGGCCATCACATACAGTCCCCAGCTAAAACCCCTCCAACGCATCATCAGGGATCTACAACCCATCCTGGACAATGATCCCACACTTTCACAGGCCTTGGGTGGCAGGCCAGTCCTTGCCCACAGACAACCTGCCAACCTGAAGCATATTCTCACCAGCAACTGCACATCGCACCATAGTAACTCTAGCTCAGGAACCAATCCATGCAACAAACCTCGATGCCAACTCTGCCCACATATCTACACCAGCAACACCATCACAGGACCTAACCAGATCAGCCACACCATCACCGGTTCATTCACCTGCACGTCCACCAATGTAATATATGCCATCATATGCCAGCAATGCCCCTCTGCTATGTACATCGGCCAAACTGGACAGTCTCTAAGGAAAAGGATAAATGGACACAAATCAGACATTAGGAATGGCAATATACAAAAACCTGTAGGAGAACACTTCAACCTCCCTGGCCACACAGTAGCAGATCTTAAGGTGGCCATCCTGCAGCAAAAAAACTTTAGGACCAGACTTCAAAGAGAAACTGCTGAGCTCCAGTTCATCTGCAAATTTGACACCATCAGCTCAGGATTAAACAAAGACTGTGAATGGCTTGCCAATTACAGAACCAGTTTCTCCTCCCTTGGTTTTCACACCTCAACTGCTAGAACAGGGCCTCATCCTCCCTGATTGATCTAACCTCGTTATCTGTAGCTTGCTTCTTGCTTGCTTATAAATACCTGCCCCTGGAAATTTCCACCACTTGCATCCGAAGAAGTGGGTATTCACCCACGAAAGCTCATGCTGCAAAATGTCTGTTAGTCTATAAGGTGCCACAGGATTCTTTGCTGCTTATATAAACAGGGTGCCTTGCCATGAAACTTTGGGTTTGTCCTGCCAAGAATTCCCCGAAGCATTGTATTGCATATGACAGAACCCGGCTCCTACCTACCTGTGATCAACCTAGCTGGCCACTAGATTGATCTGGTCTCTGGATTGGTAACTATAAGATCGACTAGCAGCAGAGAGAGCATTGCTAATTGTTGTATTTCCAATAAATGCAGCATATTGCCTTTTCCCCTGAAAAAGATTGTGTGCTTCTTATAAGCATAATAAGGGGACAGACAAACAAACAATGCAGAGATTGGAAACATTAGACTGCTCTGCAGAGGGGAGCAGAGGGAAATGTTTCGATAGTTGGGACCCTCTTTCCAGATGATGTCATGGTATCCTCTTGCACTGTGAATACCTTTCTGGGGAGAGGGACCCCTGTTATTAGGAAGAGAAAAGAATAATAATGTGGGATTTGATTATTAGAAATACAGAGAGTTGGATTTGTGATGATGAGGAGAACCACATGGTGAATTCCCCGTTGGGTGTGAAGGTTGCAAACCTCAAGACATCTAGACAGGCTTATGTGCAGTGTTGGAGAGGAGCATGTATGTACCAGTGACATATGGAAAGGTACGACAGAGGTCTTGGAGACTAAATTTAGGTTGCTAGGTAAGACATTAAAGTCCAGGACCCCCATGGTATCATTCTGAAATGTTTCCAGTTCCAAGCACAGGGCCAGCTAGACAGACAGAACTGCAGGGCCTCAATGTGTGGATGCGGGACTTAGGTTTATTAGGAACTGGGGAACCTTTTAGGGAAGGGCGAGCCAATGCAGGAAGAATGGGCAACACCTAAACCAAAATGGAACCAGATTGGTGGCATGTAAAATTAAAAAGGTCATAGCAGAGTTTTTAAATTAAGGGCTAAGAGAAAGCTGATAGGTGTGGAGAAGCACATGTTTGAGCACATGGTTCGGACAGAGACTTCCCTCAGGGAAGGATTTCTTAAAGGGGATATGCTATATCCTAGTAAAGAGGAGAGGATAGAAGTTGAAAAAGTACAGGTAGGAGCTGAAGAAAACCCAGTCAAATGAAAAAAGTCCCATTCAATCACATCACATGAAGGCAGACAATTAAATATTGACAATTTTTATAAGTGCTTCTATGCAAATTCAAGAGGTCTAAATAACAAAGGTGGGTCAACTTGAGTGCTGGTATTAAATGAGGATATTGACATAATAGGCATCACAGAAACTTTGTGGAATGATGGTAATCAATGGGATGTTAATTATCAGGGTACAAAACACATAGGAATGACAGAGAAGGTTACACTGGTGAAATGGCACTATATGTGAAAGAAAGTATAGACTTAAATACAGTAAAAATCTTAAATGAATCAAACAGTACCATAGAATCCCTATGGATAGAAATTCCAGGCTTGAATAATAAAAGTCTAGCAGTAGGAATACACTACCAACTACCTGATCAGTATTGTGACAGTTATTGTGAAACGTACAGGAAGATTAGTGAGGCTACAAAACCAGAAAACCCAATAATAGGGATTTCAGCTATTCCCATATTGACTGGGAACATGACACCTCAGGATGGGATGCAGAGAAAAAAATTCTGGACACCATTAGTGATTGCTTTGTGGAGCAGGTAGTCATGGAACCCACAAAGGAAGAGGCAATTCTTGATTTAGTCTTAAGTGGAGCACAGGATCTGGTTCAAGAGGTGACTATAGCTGAACTACTTGGTAACAGTGACCATACTGTAATTAAATTTAACTTCCTTGTGTGTGGGGGGGGGAAGATACCAAAGAAACCCACCACCGTGGCATTTAACTTAAAAAATGGGGGAAAACACAAACATAAGGAGACTAGTTAAACAGAAATTAAAAGTGAAATGCCTGCAAACTATTTTAAAACAGCATAATAGAGGCTCAAACTAAATGTATATCCCAAATAAAAAAATAGTACAAGGACCAAAAATGTCATGATTGCTAAACAGAGCAAAAGGGAATACATAGAGGCAAGAAGGCATCCTTTAAAAATTGGAAGTCAAATCCTACTGAGGAAAATAGAAAGGAACATAAACTCTGGCAAGTCAAGTGTAAAGTATAAAGGCAGGCCAAAAAAGAATTTGAAGAGCAACTAACAAAAGACACAAAAACTAACAATTTTTTTAAGTACATCAGAAGCAGGAAGCCTGCAAAACAGTCAGATGGCTCACTGGACAATCAAGTTGCTAAAGGAATCCTCAAGGAAGACCAGGCTGTTGCAGAGAAGTTGCATGAATTCTTCGCATCATCTTCATAGTAGAGGATGTGAGGGAGAGTCCCACACCTGTGCCATTCTTTTTAGGTGACATATTTGAGGAACTGTCCCAAACTGAGCTGTCAGTAAAGGAGGTTTTGGAACAAATTGATAAATTAAAAGGTAAGTCACCAGGACCAGTCACTCAAGAATTCTGAAGGAGCTCAAATATGAAATTGTACATACTACTTGTGGTATGTAACCTATCATTTAAATCAAACCTCTGTACCAGATAACTAATGTAACACCATGTGTCTGATGAAGTGGGTATTCTACCACGAAAGCTTATGCTCCAATACATCTGTTAGTCTGAAAGGTGCCACAGGACAACCGAGGAGGGGATATGATAGAGGTCTGTGAAATCGTGAATTGTGAAAAGTGAACAAGGAAGTGTTATTTACTCCTTCACAAAGCACAAGAGCCAACAGTCACCCAATGAAATTAATAAGCAGCAGGTTTAGAACAAACATAAGGAAGTAAGTCTTCACACAATGCAGAGTCAACCTGTGGAACTTGTTGCCAGGGGATGTTGTGAAGCCAAATGTATAACTGGGTTCAAATAAAATTACATAAATCAAGATGGTCAGGCATAGATGACTTGTGCCTCCCCATGCTGGGGATGGGGCACAATCTAAAGGCGAGTACATGTGACCACCTCATGTGTCTTCTTGACCAGCAACCTCCTCTGCCCTGGGCCTAGTCCCGGGGCTGCTGTGCTCCCCACACCCTACGTTACCTGAGTAGGTGGCTTTACACCTCTCCTGCTGCGCCTTCCACCCTCCCTCCTCCACTCAGCACATTCAGCCACTCTCCCTGGCAGCCAGGCCCGGGCTAGGAGCGGGGCAGAGCTGCTTCTCATGTAGCTGAAGCTGGCCATTCCAGGTCGCTGCTCTGTGCAGCGTAGCAGCTGCTGGAGAGACCCTGGCTCGGGAGGTGGCAGCAGGCCACCCGCCACCCAGATCTGGCCACTGGGGACAGGGGCCAAGCAAGGCAGAAATATGCCAGAAGGGAGAGGGGACTCTGGCTTGCTCCTAGCAGCCAGGCCCAGGTTGGGAGCAGAGGGTACAGGGTGGATGCTCTGCTGCGCAGAGCAGCAACCTGGCATGCTGACATGAGAAGCAGAAGGTCCCACCCCTTCTATCCCCAGCAGCCGGCCCCGGGGGGGGCAGCCCACCACCACAACCTCCCCAGCCGGGTTCTCTCTCAGGCAGTCGCCATGCTGCACAGAGCAGTCACCTTGAGCAGCCGGCATGAGACATGGCTGGTCCCACCCTTTCCACTCCCCTCTCGGGCCCAGCTGTCAGAGACAGGGGCTGAGCGTGCTGGAGGTCAGGCACAGTGGGAGAAGGACAGAGCCCCTCTCACCCTTCCCCCCCCTTGCCAGTAGGAGAAATCTGGGGGGTGTCTCTTGACCTTGTATGTCCCCCAACACATCACCTAGGGATGCAACCCCTTTCTTTAGGGATCCCTAAACTTCTAACTGCCAGAAGTTGGGACGGGATGACGGGATGGATTGCTTGATAAATTGCCCTGTTCTTTTCATTCCCTCTGAAGCATCTGGCACTGGACACTGGCAGACACAGGATACTGGGCTAGATGGACCATCGGTCTGACCCAGTAAAACCATTCTTACCATGTGAAAAAACAATATGAAGGAATACTGTGACACTTATTCTGTCCACACAAGCAATAAGAACAATTCTTAGACCAGGGCCACCCAGAGGGGGGGGCAAAGGGGGCAATTTGCCCCGGGCCCCGGGCTCCGCAGGGGCCCCCAAGAGAAGAGCGGAGGCTCCCGCCTCCGCCCCTCTCCTGGAGCCTCAGCGCATCAAGCGCCGAGTCTCCGGCCGAGCCCCTGAGCCCCGCCCCGATCCGAGCCGCGTGGTGAGGGGGCGGGGCTGGGCGCTCCAACGGGGCCTGAGCCCCGCCCCGCTCAGAGCGGCGTGGGGAGGGGGCGGGGCAGCTGCCTCTGCTCGGCGTGGAGCTCACAGCCCCGCCCCCTCACCACGCGGCTCTGAGCGGGGCGGGGCTCAGGCCCCGCCGGAGACACGCTCGGGGAAGAGGCTGAGGCTGAGGCCGAGGCCGGGGACGGGGACGGGGACGGGGGGGAAGCAGGACCCACCGCCGCCGAAGCGCAGCCCGGTCTTCGGCGGCGGGGGGCCCCTTCTGTTCCGGGACCCGCCGCTGAAGTGCCCCGAAGGCCCGCGGCGGGGACCCCTCCCCGCCACCGAATTACCGCCGAAGACCGGGCTGCGCTTCGGTGGCGGGTCCCGCTTCGGCGGTAATTCGGCAGCGGGGGGCTCCCGCCGTGGGTCTTCGGGGCACTTTGGCGGCGGGTCCCGGAACGGAAGGGCCCCCCGCCGCCGAAGACCCCGGGCCCCCGGAATCCTCTGGGCGGCCCTGTCTTAGACCACAGCAAAATTCAGGACTACAGTCTACTCTGCAGACTGACTTTGTAGGACTGTGACCTAAGACTAAAAAAAAAAGGGAAATAAATATCTGTTGGTGGTAGTAGACCATGTTATTCTTCCAACATGGAAAGTAACCTGTAGCATCAATGGACAGTATTGTATGGTATCTAACTATAAGAAATTTCTGTATGGAAAGTTTTCATGCAATGTCCACTTTCCAAATTTCTGTTTTGTTCCTCAAGCACACAGTCTTATTGGCAAAATTATAATTAAGCTTGGCAGAATTTAATTATTTTTCATAATTGTGAAAGATATCAATATTTTTAAGCTTTTTTATCTATCAATTTACATTTTCACAGTTGCAGGAAATTATGTGGGGTCAGACAATTATTTAATGACAGACATTGAGATTCATAAAGTTAAAGCTTTATAAAAACACAAACTGTTAACATTACATGTCAAAATATACTAAAGTAAATATCCTTAAACCAAACTCCAAGAAGTTCTCAAGCCGCATTTTTCTTACTTTTCCTATCTGTAAATGTTGATCATCATCAATGGAAATATTTTTGGTATGCGTGTATATGTTCAATCGACATTCAATGCGTGCAATCGACATTTACCAACATTTCTACTACAAATCTAATTCTTCCAACCCTAACTATAATTCTGCCTCTCAGGCTTTCAAAACGAAATTATTCAAAGTGAACCTGACCACCTAAAAGATGTCAAGAATTATGTTCTAGTCTTTATTGTAGCGATTTATCCATAACCTGACATTTAAAACCACTGCTAGATTGAAAGGATGCCATATTGTTCAGACTAGCAGTGATATGCATAAAAGAGAAGGGGCTCTAGAAGATTTAATACAGATGGCAATTTGGACCTACTTATTTCCAGCACATGGATTAAAGTGTTATTTTAATTATTGTACACATAGTGTTGTGTTTATTTGTATTGATTTAACAATACACACAAAACAATACAAAGACAACAAATCTCATATAAATGAATTAACAATAATCACCTAGCCAAATAGTTTAGTGTTGGGGGGGGGGAAGATAGCTCAGTGGTTTGAGCATTGGCCTACTCCTAGGGTTGTGAGTTCAATCCTTGAGGGGGCCACTTAGGGATCTGGGGCAAAAATCAGTACTTAGTCCTGCTAGTGAAGGCAGGGGGCTGGACTCAATGACCTTTCAGGGTCCCTTCCAGCTCTATGAGATAGGTATATCTCCATATATTTATTTTTATTTAATGCTGCCATGACTGGAAATGTAGGCAGCAAACATCGATCTGTCAGTAGATATTAAAACCCCTGCAATTCTTTAAGGTCTATTGTCACACTGCCTGGAGTGGGTCACATCTAAAAATGCCAACCACAGGACAGATGGTCAGAAAACAGGGTAGATACCCCCAACTGGCAGTATGTTCTATCATTAGACTTTATCAAGTGATAAAAATGTACTCCTGGATCACTATTCTAATTTTACCATAGAGTCGCTGCCAATCCCCTTAGGCATTCCAGCTCCTTATTACCACCCAGACAAACTGAAGTTCTGTGATATTCATTATTATAACCAAAAAACACCACACATTAGGTTCTTCCAGCCCCAGGAGGCCAGTCACTTACCCAGATAAATGTATACTTTAGATTACACACCAAAAACCATGCAGATAGCCAATCCTTTAATAAACTACAAGTAAGGTTTATTAACTAAGAAAAAGAAATGAGTTATTAAATGGTTAAAGCAGATAAAATACACTACAGATGGATCTAAGCATATAGTCCAAATTAACAGCAGGGATATTAATCTGCTAGTTTTCTATAAATCACTCTGGGTTGCCCAAATAATTTTGGAGATCTCAGACTTTTTGTTCAAAGGTCCCTGGTTAGAATTCACCAGTCCAGAGATGGGGTAGGAAAGAGGTGGCCAGGGCTCTTTGTTCTCTCGTTTTATATCTTGAGCCTTTTTGCTGGAAAAACTTAGGTTGATCAAATGAAGGAATGTGTGTAATCAATAACAAAATAAGTATAATCTTTTACTCTGACTCCATTAAAATGTGGAAAACTGTGTCCAGATGCCTAAAGATGGACCACTGGTAATTGACAAGAGATGTTTGTTATCACACTTGTTCTGTGATTGACAAGATGCTGGTGGTTGACAAGGGGTATTTGTTATCAGATGTGTTCTCTGACTGATGAAATAATGAACCATTGACAGATGCTTAAAAAAATAAGAACTTGTTGCCACAGATGTTTTTGGGAACAATGGTTTTGTCACAGATATCTTTAGTTTATCAAGTAGGTAAATTGAGATATCTGGAATAGAACTCAGATCAATCATGGGAAAATAATTTCTTCATTCTAAACAGAATATAAAGGGAAGAGTTCTGGGAGTTAGTCAGGAATGGATCAAGCTGCAAGGTCATTTCTCCAGTCTGGTATGTATAGCTTTTCTATGTTATGTTTTAGTAATCTGACTAATAGAGTTTGATTAAATTCTGTTTAAACTCTCCTATCTAACATCTTGTGTTGTTATTCTTATTAAATTCAAACACTCACCACCTCACACATGAAAAATCAGTCCCATTATTTGTATTCATAGATTCCTTATTCCATAAATACCTGGTTCCAAATGTCTGCTTTGTGCGGTCTCATAGAAATTGACTATAAATCTCTTCTAGAACAAAAACACAAGGACCATAGCTCATAAAGAAACCTTTATCCTTGTAAATATACCAGGTAAGGCTTTAGAGATGTGACGAGTACTCAGATATTTAAAATATCTGACAGACTGAAATACTGCTGTATTTCACCTTGGTAATGGCGTTACGCTCAATGTGGCTTCAAAAACGGAGGCAAAGTTTTTACTATCAGAGAGCTGCTTTGCTTCCGGGTTATAGTGTAAGGTTTCCTGCTTGTTGCCTGCTCTAGGATTCTCCTTCATGGAAAAATAAAGGATTATAAAATTGACTTAAACAATATTTAATAAATCACTATGGTATATCCAAAAGCCATTTCAGTATTACAATAAAGGTAGGAGACAGCTGCCACTGGGAAAGGTAGGCATCTAACTGCCACTTGTGCCTTTGAAAATCTCCCCTGCCATTAATCAAACGAGTTAACATGAAATGGAAGTTCACTTTTTTTGCAAAGCTACAAAAAAAATAATTTTTACTTTTGATTGTCACTCAATTTACAGTTACCGAACTGGTTAACTAGTTCAGCAATATTAGTAAGCAACCTTCATAAGGCAAGAGCCCTTTTATTGAAGAGTTGAAAAGCTCTCTCATATGCACAGTAAAAGTATATTAACCTCCTCCCTTCAAACAAAATATATGTCCTTTGAGAAAGAGGAAGTTATCTAAGAACTAGAAAATTGCAGCATCAAATCTGTCGAAGTTACCTGTCACATTGGTACATCATCTAAGTGCCAACAAAGCAATCAACAACAGAACAAAGTAATTTGCACAAACCAATCTCTCCGCCTGCTGAAACAGGAGGAAGAAGTGTTAAATAGGCATTTATGCCCTACATTTCAATTGGAAAATAAAAATTCAAAGTACTTACACATTATATACTATTTCAGACAAAGTGGTCACAAAATAGGAAGATTTTGCAGTCTTTGAAAAATAAAGCTGGGCAAATCAATGATTACTCATAGTCCATCATGCTCCACTCATGCTGATTATTAAATAAAACTTGTTAAGCCTCAATCTACACATCTGTATTTCAGATATATGTAAAGACAGGAATCAGAAATTCACTTTAATGAGAACACTTAGTTACTTCCCTGGTATAGCAGTCTTCTACTCTCCAGACAGTTTCCTCAATCACAATTACAATTTGCATTGCAGTAGTAGAGCTTTTAGTCAGGATTCTGGGCCCCCTTGTTCTAAGGGCTATACAAACAGGCATATCCTTTCTCCCAAAGAGCTTACAATAGAACCCATTCTACTAAGCTAACATGCTGTCTTTCCAAACTTTCATCCATGACTCCAGCTGGAGGTGAAGAAATCCTCATTTAACTTTATTTGTATATCTTGATGGTTCCAGCACCCCACTTAATTCCACCTGCAAGCCCATCTAGAAGTACATAGGGCCTGATTCAGTGGTGCTGAGCACCTGCAGCTCCCATTGCCTTCAGCTGGAATTGTGGGAACTCAGCGCTCCTGAAACTTGTGCTCTTATGGAAGAAATAACTAAGTCACTTTCATTCCTTTTGAGGACGTTGCTTTTAGAATGGAATGTGTCAGAATATAAATGTGTAAGGTCTAAGACAATAGGCAATATTTTTGCCTAATGTGCATTTAATACAAATTGTGAGCTAATCTCAGTTATGCACAACTAGACCCGGCCCCAGACACATAACATACTCGAAAATCAAAGTTGGGATTGTGATCCAAGGCCATCAATTTTCCTATCTAAATATTATTGAATATTAAGTCATTTTAGGTACTCTCCTGGTAAGTTATTCCTTTTGATTGGAATCCTGGCCCCACCGAAGTCAATGGGAGTTTTGCTATTGACTTCAATGGAGCCAAAATTTTACTCTCAGTGCTTTTGAATAGACCTACACGTTCTACTGTCTCACAAAAAGCTGCTGTAAAATATGGTACCAATAACACGATATGTCTAAGTAACAAGAGAAAGTTTGTTCTTCAACATCACACTTTTCTTATGTTTTCATCCTACATTTCTTGGGTAAATGCTAACATATCTTGACTATGAACTTCATTGCTCTGTTTGATTTCTTCTGCATTCTCCTCTACATGTTTCTACTGCATTCAGAGATTGGCAGAATTTGCTGAAAAATGAAGGTTCAGTTGACCCAAAGCTATTAGTGAATTTGACCCAAGATCACTAAATAGTTTCAGCCAGAAAAATGTTTCAGACTAGAGTCACAAAATGTCAGGGGAGGTGGTGGTAGTGGTGCCCACCTTATAACTATTATCACAGTGAGTAGGGCACTCACCTACAGGGCCGGCTCCAGGCACCAGCATAGCAAGCAGGTGCCTGGGGTGGCCAATGAAGAGAGGGGCAGCACGTGTGGCCGTTCAGCGGCAATTCGGCGGCGGGGCCGTCACTCCCTCTCAGAGCAAAGGACCTGTTGCTAAACTGCCGCTGTAGAAGAAGCGGCGGTAGAGCTGCCACCTATCATGAATGCGACTTTTTTTGCTGCTTGGGGTGGCAAAAACGCTAGAGCTGGCCCTGCTCACCTGGGATGTGAGAGACTCAGATTTGAGTCCCCATTTTGGAGCAGGAATTTGAATCCAAGTTTCACCCTCTCCTCCAGCCACTTTGTAATGCTAGCCTTTTACACATGCCTGGAAACAAAAAGTCTTTCAAGTCAAAAAACATGTTTCATTTGGCCTGACAGGGCTTTCTTTAATCAGTGTGCCGAAATTTTTTTGGAATTACCAGATTCGGTTTGGCAAAATTGTGCAAAATTTTTCAGGACTAGCAACAAAAAAAACCCCTAAGTTATTTGCCCAGCTCTAATTGTAAAAATTAATGAAAAATATGGGAGCCCTCTCATGGCCAAAATACCTCAGTTCCAATGGGTGCTTACTGAAGACTCTAGCTTGTTAGATCATGCAGCTACTTCATATTTCAAAAGGTACTGTGTTCAGCTTAAATCCTTTTATTTAAGTTTTATATCTTTTACTCAGACTATAGAATGGATCTCTTCATTTACAACCCTGTTACATTTTGTCACCCAAGGATTCTATATTGAAAATGTATTTCAATAATCCGGGTCCGAGGGATCCAGGAACAGAGGCCAGATTCTCAGCCAGTGTAAATGGGCACAGCGCCACTGAATTCAAAGTTGCACCAGCTGAAGATCTGGACATCCATCTTTAATTCTGGTTCTATGAAATAGCAGCACATTGTTCTGCTCACACGGCTAGATCTGCCAATAGGTTCACTCTTTTCAGGGAGAATAGTAGCTAGAAGGTAGACATGGACATCAGGAGATCCTGGTTCCAATTCCAACTGTAATTCTGGTAGACTATGGGCTGGGAATCAGAAGGGAGAGCCTTATTCAATAAAAATCAGGGGGGATATGGGTTAACCTCCACTCCAGTGCCACTTCACACCATCACTTTTCCTACATGTGGTTATTGTACAATTTTGCATCCACCCTTTCTAACAAGTAAAAACCATTTGTAAATTTACTTTGCCCCTTTTGCATTTGTTCTTTTTCCTCTACTAGGCATCTTTTCCTCTCTCTTTGAGTGTATTTTCCCTTCATTTTCATGTTTCCACATTAGGCAATAACTGTTCCCTTCCCACTCTCCTTTCTCAGGTTGTGTTCTCTGTCAATTTTACATTCTTACCCCTTTCCTCTCTTGTGGGCCCTGTCCCAAGCCTCACTGGACTTCCCCAACCTTTTCTGTCATAATTTAGCCTAAACAGAAGACAATGTGCAAAGCAGAAATTGCCATAATCACCATCAGAAAGTCAGTACTGCATTGGCTAATTCGCTAAATGTGTACCAAAAAGGCAGGCGAAAGGGATTATTGTCTGTTTGTTCATCTGCTTGTCAGCTGTGTTTTGTACTATTTGTTTGTTAAACCTCTTTTACAAAGGGCAGCCTGCATTAAAACAAAAGCTCCAATATGAACAGTGCTGACAGGATACTTCCCTCTCCCTCACCTACCCTCAAAGTGCTGCAATCTCACAACCTATAAAATGCCCCTATTATCTACTGCTAAAGGAAGTTTCGTGTAACTCATGTATTGATTAAAACATGAATTTAATGATGGCAGTTAAAACCTGGGACTGTGCACTGAATTACATATAAAATGCAGAAATACGTTAAGAAATCATGCAAATAATTACACCCAAGTTGGGTAAAAGGTTTTCCAGCAAAATTAAATTGCTGCTTCAAGTTTCACTTATTCTCAGTGAGAATCTTTTCCCATCATAATGGGAGATTTGGGGTAGGATGGGGGTTTAAATAACATTGTTAAAGCTGTACTCTCTTCTTCTTGGTGGCTCATTGATTCATATGTGGCAAGTGTCCCGGTTCAGAAATCAACTTAGGTGGGGCAGTCCTTATTTTTAGGCAAATATCAAAATCATGGAAATTTACCTAATTGCCATAAATGTAATTAGGTTGGTGGTTTTTTGTTTGTTTGTTTTTTAAGGGTAATGCTTTTCAACCTGGGGTCCAGAGACTACATCTAAGGGGTCCATGAAAGGTTGTCATTACCATAGAACAGTGGTTTTCAACCTGTAGTACACGTACCCCCTGGGCATCCACCAACTAGTCTAAGATTTCCAAAGGGGTCCGTACCTCCATTTGAAATTTGAAAGATCTGCAAATGAAAAGAGGTTGAAAACCACTGTTTTAGGGCCTTAAAACTGATTTTTTTTCCCCTCTTGTTTTAAAGGACTGAATTGTGTGGCCACTAGGTTTATATGGACCTATGGTTACAGCAGAAAAGACTCTCTAAAAAAAGAGAGAATCAGTCATTAAGTCATTATCTATCTAGATCGTTGAATTTATTATCATTATTGGGTCTAGTCCTAAAGTTACCTTATTCAGAAGGAAGTCCCATTCACATCAAGGATACACTAAAAAGGTCAGGATTTGGCTCTTGATTATTACAGGAATTTTTATAGTGCCCAATACAGTAGAAACTGAGTGCCCAGATTTCCTACAGATTATGCGTGAGTAACTGGTTTTCAAGTAACCTTGGAGAGGGGTTCTCAGTCTGGTCAGGGAGTTTCACAAACAGTCAGAGATCCTGGTATGGAAGAGAATGAGAACCTTTGATTGAAGACAAATACAAGAGTCCAAGAAACTAGGTGATGTGTGAGAATGACTGAATCTGCTTTCAGAACTGCTTTGCTTTGTAATTTCCTCTCTCTGTCTCTTTCTCAAAGTAAACAATGCAACCTCTATAAATCAACACCCTTTTGGACTTCAAAACCAAGAGGAATCTCTTTACTAACACAGCACTCAGATTAAATAAGTTTAAATACACTGTTGGACTAGAAAATCGTCAGTTAGCATTAGGGGGAGGGACAGGAAAGGAAAGGGCAGTTGATAACTCTAATTGTTATTGTTTTCCTGATAAATTAATCATTCCAGGAAGTCTTTTATCTGTCTAAAGCTAGTTTAGACTTTACATTTTATTCAGAAACAATCATGTGTGGAGCTTTAAGCCACAAGCCTCAAATGCCATGTTTCTGTGGGATCTACTCCCTCTATGCATCAGAATGCTTAGCACACTGGAGAAATCAGGCACTGAAAACTGCAGAGCTGCCTAGAAACTCAAACTCCAATTTCAAGCCTCCCAAACCAAGAGCTGAATCTGTACAGTGTGACCACACCAAGAGGTGAATGGTTTGGAGCTGTTCATCTTCTGATGGGCTAAATGCACTTTGGAATCCTGGGGTGGGACTGGTGACCTGAAATGGCCCTGGCAGCAATTAAATACCCACTGTCCTATCGCTTAGCCCTTATGTCCCTTTTCCTGCTCTTTATTGACTTCCTTAATTGTTCCTATTGTCATCCAGATACAGCTATTTAATACAGCCCTCTCTCTCTCCCTTTCCCAAAATGCCTGGAGCTCAGTAATACAATTGTCAGGATCTGATAGGATCGAGCTCAAGTTCTGGGCTATGGATAGGGCCCTACCAAATTCATGGCCATGAAAAATGTGTCACAGACCATGAATTATGGTATCCTCCCATCCAGTCTTGTGTGCTTTTACCCTATACCATACAGATTTCATGGGGGAGACCAGCGTTTCTCAAACTGGGGGTTCTGACCCAAAAGGGAGTTCGGGGGGTGAGGGGGTGTCACAAGGTTAGTGGGGGGGGTTGCAGTATTCTCACCCTTACTTTTGCGCTGCCTTCAGAGCTGGGCAGCCAGAGAGTGGCAGCTGTTAGCCTGGCAGCCAGCTCTGACGGCAGCGCCCCGCCAGCAGCAGCGTAGAAGGGTGGCAATACCATACCATGCCACCCTTACTTCTGCACTGCTGCTGGTGGCGACTCCCAGCCAACAGCCACCGCTCTCCAGCTGCACAGCTCTGAAGGCAGAACCGCCTCCAGCAGCAGCAGCACAGAAGTAAGGGCAGCAGTACCGCAACACCCCCCCCACACACACACACAATAACCTTGCAACTTCCCCACAACTCCTTTTTGGGTCAGGACCCTTACAATTACAACACCGTGAAATTTCAGATTTAAATAGCTGAAATCATGAAATTTACAATTTAAAAAATCCTATGACCGTGAAATTGACCAAAATGGACCGTGATTTTGGTAGGGCCCTAGCTATGGACCCTTTAAGGCCCTCCTCAACTGAGTTGTGTGAGCAGAGAGACTCTTTCTACAACAAAGAAGATGGGGGAGGGGATCTCCTCATATTCAACAGTCCCGTACATCATTCTGATGAATCAATCTAGCTAGGTAGATTTTTTTTCCCCCTCAGAAAAAGAAAAGGCTGTGCATTATTGAAATTGTCCCACTGATTGGAAATTGAACTTTTTCCCCCAAAGAACTGCACTTTGACTTCATGGCTGAAGAGTACAGGAGCTTTAGTAGATTAATAGTCATTGACAAGCTTTTTATCTGCTGACTCAAACCCATTATTAGCTAGTGCTTTTCTCCTGATGGTCATTAGCAAATTGCAGACTAACACTGGAGCCCTATAAACCCCCGCCCCTAATGGATTCTTTCAACAGCCTGCTATAATGTGACATTATACTAATGCAATCCTTAAAGGCAAACTAGTGCTTAGTCAGAAAAAACAAGTTCAATGGCGTAAGCAATTTCATATTATTTGACAAAGGATACAACTGTTTAGGATACAACCCCGCATTCCTTATATAACCCACATGCTTTATATTACAGCAGCCTTTTTTCCACTGTGTTTATCCAAAGGAGGTGTGACATGGATCTTAGTTGAATACTCTGTGTGCTGCATGCAGCTAGAAAGACCCAGAAATGTCCAGAACAGGGTGTGGCAGTTGCCTGCATGCTCAGTAGCTGTTCTGAAGCTGCATATGAATCTTTCATTGTGGGCCTACCTGGTAGGTAACACCTTAGCCACTTGCTGAGAACTGAGCCTGTAAGAGCACAACAGGGGAAGGTTATAAATACAGGAGTTAAAGACAGCCCTGTGGACTCAGTGGCTTATCAACGCAGGACCAAGAGATGTTCCCTATGGTAAGGGTTGGGTCCTACTTCCTGTACCACTTTGGATACATTCCAGCTTTATTTCCTAGAGAAGCATTCTGTTAAGATAATATTTGACCCACCCTGGTGTGTTTTATGGACCTAGAGAAGAGCTGGGGGGTGGGGGCGGGGAAGTGATTGTTGTCCCAAGACACTACTGTATAGAACTTACATTGAGCTATCAACTCTAAACTGGTATTGTGTCTCAATTAAAGAGAATGGGGTAGCATTTAGTGTGCTGAGGTTTTGTGAATTCGTGCCCAACTTAGCTGGATTTACAGAGAGAAGATAATGCCCTATAAAGTGAGAGCCTTATCGAGATCCAGGAAATGGATTTTTATATGCTGACCCCAGTCACTGAACCACTTAGGATACAGGCTACAGACTTCTGTTTCACCAGCAATTGAGAGGATGAATCCACTATTAACACAAGGGCTGGAATGCTACTACTGTGGAGCTCCCCAGACTGATTGGTGACAGGGTTCTGAAGTATTTGAAAGGACTGAGATGCTGCCATGTTTCAAGCTCTGAAAAGTCCAAGTAACACACCACACTACGTATCAGGGTCATGCTACAAAGACTGAGAAATCACTTCAGAGAGAAGACCAGAGGGGGCAGTGCCAATGTGTGCTGAAGTATGGAAGAAGCCATGTTGAAAATTTGCATGTGTATGTTTGTAACAGAAACAAGCAGGAAAGTTGACTAATAGCTTTGTTTAAAAAGTTATTCATAATATTCCAAATACTATTTACAATATTGTGTACTATTTAAGATGGGTTGTGTGTGCATTAAATCTTGTACTAACAAAGCATATAGTTCTTTCTCTCTCTCAGAAAACTGACTGGGAATTAACATCCTTTACATACAATAGCCCAGAAGGTTAACTCTGTAATGCTCTATTAAGAGACAACTCCAGCCTGTGCTTCAGCAAAGAGTTACCCTGAGGTGCAGGAAGAAAGGGAGTGTACAGTGATACAGAATATTGCCTGGTTGGTGTGCATAGTGTTGAGCCAGTGTCCTTTCAGTGGACGAGGCATGCAGAATAGACCCTTAAATGCTAATAAGCAAGTGCCAGATTGTGGCCAAGGCTACCCAGCCATGTAGGAAATTTTAAGAGGGAATAAGCACCCCCCGCATGGTCTCCCCTCTCTGGGCTTTGTAGGAGAAAGAGGAAACTGTACAGTGGCTGCTGCTACTCCCCTGGGCAGTTGTGGGCAGGAGTAGCTTCAACCCTTCCCTACAATGCACCTTCCCTACAGTGCACCGGGAGGAGGTTAGTAATTTCCTACAGACTCGGATCATGCCAAAGAAAGGAAGGCTTGGCAGCCTAACAAAGTCATGATTCCTTTCCTGGGTTGGTGTACCAGCACACCACCCTATACAAAGGGCAGATGAACACAGCAATGTATTAATGACTGACTAAACAATTGGAAGGTTATTGGGTAAACTTATGATCATGTGGGCATCCATGGATAAGAATTCGATCTAGAGCCTATGGAGCACAGTAGGATAGTGATTTTTGCCTGGGCATTGGTTGTTTACTCCTTCACTGCAAACTGTCCTTACTAGGCTTGTTTTAATTGTAATGGTTTTTAGTGCTCCTTTAATTCTGTGGATTTCTTTAAAAATGGTATTTGATCAGCATGCTATCATGTGATTACCATAATCAAATCAAACAATGAATTTGCTCTATTTAAAGTGATCTATTTCACTATTTAAAGTGATCTATTTCATGTAAATAGGTGTAGCAAAATTGCTGGAGTGTATAATGTTGCTATTTGATGCTATAATTGCATATAATGATGCTGTAACAGTGAAAGGAGGTTATAATGCATCTTATTTAAAGTGGGCTTCTAATCTGAAAAATGACTCTGTAAAAGTGCCATCTTGAGGTTGTTTACTGGGGCTTAGTGCCTTCCTGATTGATCTGCTCTCCCTCTTCCCACAAAAAACCCCAGAGTCTATCCTTGCAAAGTCAAATCAAAATAAAGGGGCTGAATGTGTTGGCCTCCAGCCACCAGATGAACGGTTACTTTTCCCTGGTGGCTGCATTTTCTGTTTCAGAATCTCTGCTTTCATTTAAAAAAAGTCTCTAACCCTTCTGATCACAAAAATCCTTTTGAAATGAATTTAAACCAACCTGTTTGCCCCAGTACGCAGACACCTGAAATAATAGCCTCAACTGATGCGATTTGCCCCATTCACTTCAGTGGAGCATGAACTCTAAAGCCAATAATGAGCAAGTCTGAGGAAGGACAGTCTACTAAGTCAGTCACTGACACTTGAGAGACCCTGGTTCAATTCTCTGCTTTGCCACAGACTTCCTCTATGATCTTGGACAAGTCATGAAGCAGGCAGTTTAAACTGTGGCTGTCTGCTGTTGGAGACAGAGATTCTGGGGTCTGCTGGCCTGGAGAGACCCTGAATTCTGCTCTTATTTACCCAGTGTAAGCAATGGCTCCTCATCTCCAATAGCAGACAGCCACAGTTTAAACTGCCTGTTACACACACGCACCAGACTCTGGTTCGTAATGCAGAGTGAAATGTATTGTAGTCAGAACAATAGCAGATAATCTCAAAAGGCTAGATTCTGCCCCCGCCCCCCACTCCTCTCAGTTGAACAGTACTTTATATCATTGGTTTTAAAAGATACTCTTGTGGTGTCAGGTAGAAATGAGCTTGAGGGTGGCAGAATCTGGCCCAAAGGGAGCAACTCTGTGGAGAAAGATAGCCTGGATTGTGAGCCCCTTGTTTACAATGGTGAGGAATTCTATGCTCAAGTAGTCCCCTGGGACTCCAGTGAGGCTACACAGGTGTGTAACAGCTAATTGTGATCAAGGGGTTCACAGTCAAGCCACCAGTCACTTTTCTGACTGTAAACAGCACTTTAAATGTAAGAAGTATGCTGCCCAAAGTGAAGGGATATACAGCAAACACATGGTACTGCCACCTTGGAAGATGCAATATCTGGGTGATTCCTAAACATGTTTCTCTAAAAGTGGCTTAAGCAATAAGGTCACTTTATGGGGTAGTTGTCTTCCAAGTTCAGTTGTGAAAGTTGACATCCTTTCAGAAATAAAGGAGCACAATATAATTTAAACAAAATAATAATTTCTCTTCAAGTTGCATATGAATTTAGATTCCAAAAGAAATCAGAAGTGAGCTTGTGGTTTTTGTTCAACACTAACTCAAAGGCTATAGTATATATTTCTTGTTTCGTGGGGAGAGGGGAATTGCTTCTCACTACAATCCTCTAAACAGTGTGTGTGTGTGTGTGTGTGTGTGTAACTTTACTCATGTGAGTAGTCTCACTGATTCCAAGGGAACTATGCAAGTGAGTAGTTATATGTATGTATATGTCTGGCTTACGGCCAGATCCTGCATATTATTTTGGCCAAGTGGAAGTCATTATCCATTTTTATGGAACACCCATGATTTAAAAAATGTATAAAATGCTACCATTAAACAAAATCGGTGAAAAGAGCCAAAGAATTGTGTGCAAAAATTAAATCTTTCATTCCATTCCTCAGCCCACTGAGGCAAACCCAGGGGAATTTATCCCTTCAAGCTGGCCTTTCATAGGCACTGAAGCCATTGCATTTCCTGCCTAGATTCAGGTAGCTTAAAAGGATACGGTCATATCTTTTAAGATGTACCACTGGATTCCTCACTGCTAGAGAAAATTAAAAAGGAAAATTGCCTGTCACACCCAGAGAGCTAAGATGATGAAGGCTGAAGTCTGCTCAGATTTTCATTCTTGGGCTCAGCCTTTAAGGTTGGTTTATTTATTTATTTAATGCACCTTGTGTGCTGTTTAAATACATAATCTTGGTTTTCACAAAAGTGATAAATTAGCCTGGAGTTCCAATCCCTCTTTTTAGATGGTCTGGACAAGTCTTGGGGAATTTTATCACTTTGATGGCATGTAATCTTCAGTGTTAGAATGAGACATTTCCTTTCTGTTTTCATTCACCATCTAGCTAGGTGCCAGGACTGATGGTGCCAGGACTGACATGCATAAGAAGCTATTTGCCATTTTACTAATGCTTACATGTTATCTTTCACTTCTACTATTATTTTTCCATACATACTCTTCTGGAGACCAGTAGACATATTACACTGCATGTCTTTGTAAGTGTCAGATTACTCAATCAGACAGTGACCTTGCTGTACTTTGGCAATCTTAAATATGCATTTGTTAAAATAGGCAATGGGGACGTGTTGACATAGCCTGTTGAGCTTTGTTCCATTGTTTGTATGAAAGATTCTATACAAGCTGCTAATACATCCCTTTGCCTGGACGTACTGCAGCTTAATCTTGCATTATAGATCATGTTTTAACAATATCTGCCAAAAGAAATTTTTAACAGCTTCAAAATCTAAACAAGACTATAATAAAGTAACCATAAGGATCTAATTTAAACCAACAGAAGCAAAGGAATTTAATACTTAATTTCCATCTGTAATACACCTGATAGTACCTAGCCATAGCAGAATTTTGCCAACAAAAGTGTGTAATGTAGACAAGGCCTTAGTGGAATGACAGCTCCTCTTAAGAAGAGGCCACTATCCCCTCAGGTTATGCATGCCTAGAAGTCAAAATGCTGTCCTGTGCTGCAGCCCACCAAGCCCTACATGCAGACTCATCCCTGGCTAGGGGCTAGCCTGCAAGCTGTGGGTATATGGACCCCCTTAAAGCCCAAACACCTCCCTTATCGAGGTCCAGATATCTGGTGTCCCCCACCACCACCATGATTGATGGCTTGCACAAAGTCCTTGGGGGTGTGGCAGGACTTTTCCCTCCCTTTGAGGAGCTGGTTAACAGTTTCTTCCCCATGTCACTAGGGATGACATCCACCCCATCACAAAGGGTTTTAAAAATGGTGACAACGCCCCAATCAATCATTTTGGCCTAGAGCCACTACAGAGCAGAAATCATCAAACACTGATCCAAGGGAGCTCATCTGCTACAACAGAGATATCAAAGGGAGACAGGAGCAAGAAGAGATGCACAGTAGTCCCGTTAGAGAAGACAATTTTCCCCTATGAAATGGATTTCCCTCAACTCTTTTGCCCTCTCCTTCATTTTCCACATATTTTACCACGCAAATCCAGGTTCCCCGTATGGAATCCCTCCCCCTTCCAGCTGGGATTCTGATTAGCTTGGGAGTCCGTCTTTGCCAATCCTTAATGAGCTAGAGGGACACACTGCCCAGAAGCTGAGCACACTGCCTCCACAACCCAAGAAGCAAGGAACTGGCGTGACATTCAGAATTTAGTTCTGCCACATGCTAATGATAGTCACCACTAGGCCAGCCTTCATATTTGTATTTTAACAAGGCACAGCCTTCCACACCGGAATGAGAGAGGGCAAGGATAGCACTGAATGAGTGGGTGAGTAATTTGTTCAAAACCACGAGTTTCAGAAGAATGTTAGAACTCTAAGGCCTGATCTACACCTAAAAACTTAGTTCGACCTAGCTACACACCTGAGAGACATAGTTAAGCCAACCTAAGCCTCAGTATAGACAACACTAAGTCAACAGAAGAATTCTTCCCTCAACCTAGTTAGCACCTCTTAAGGGGGTGGATTAACTACAGTGACAGAAATACCCCTTCTGTTACTGTAGCAAGTGTTTACATTACAGTGCCACAGCAGCACAGCTGCAATGCCGTAGCTGTGCCACTCCAGTGTAGATGTACCCTAGATTACCTTGGTAACCCTTTCAATATATGCAGCAATGTATACACCTGGAATCCAATGACTTTACACCTTTTAACCCACCTTCTCCCTTGATAAGGTGTTCACTGTATTTTCCAACTTCTGCAAAAGACAAGGATGATATTTTGGAACACACACTTCTGTTTTCCTTTCTGTTAATGTTGAATTAACAGCCCAAAACAATGGACAATATGAAAAATGTATTTATCAACAAATTCAGATTGTATATACAATGCTAACTAAAAATCCTTAAATGAATAAAACATGATGCAAAACATAACTGGGTGTATTTTTACTAGGCAAACTTAAACCTTGATTTACTTCCATTTCACTAAAACTTTATTGCTTCCTCGTCAGATAGGACGCAGACTCCTTTCTGTATCTCAGACAGTAAATATAGTTAATGTGCTGAGGCTGCAATGCATCAGCAGTGAAGCTGTTTAATAGTGACATAAGTTATTTCAGTGACTTTTCCCACAAGTGAGAGATGAATCCGTGTGCTATAAACTAATACCACAGGAATGATGCTATTTCATCCTAGCAAAGTGCCTGAACTATATTGTTTTTGTATCCTGGTGGGATGCTACAAATGTAGCATGTATTACAACTATATGCACTTAGGCCATTTTTCTTTGTTTTGGTTTGGGTTTTTGTTTTTTGTTTGTTTGTTTTTTAATACTTTCCTACACTGAAAATTGAATTTCAGTGTCCGAATGATGGCAAAGCCAATTACTTTCATTTGAACCTGGTAAAATCTGCAAACCTCAGAGAAAAAAAAAGCATAACATGTTATATACATTTTAAAATAATTATACCTCCAGAACCTGAGCAAGGGACTGCCCCACTCCCATCACACACATATACCACAAGTGCTGCGCACCAAGGTCCCCATCTCCATTAGGCCACCAATATCTCAAGAGATCATTTTAAAGTTTCCAGAACAATTCCGTTCAACCTGCAGTTTGAGTGCATTTTTGCTAGGTAACCAAGTATTGCTGGTCCCTTAAGTGGTCACTTATAAAAACAGACTTCACTGTGTATTGTGATTCTTTGATAGAAATCTCACATGCAGGGAAACAGAGTGAACATTTTGTAATACACTTATCAGAAATTACAGGAAATATCTTTTATTGACTGATGGTAAAGTTCAGTCAGCTAATAGTATTCATCTATTCAATATTAATACATTGTACATTCACACCAGTCCTTAACCTCCAACCATGCACTCTTCTCCCTTGTTGTACAGGTTCTTGCTGATTTCTTCTAAGATTGACTAGCCAGACTATGATATCCCTGATGCTTTCTCCCCTCCCCTGGATGATTTTGCCATGACAAAAGTGTCTCCCACGCTGTCTACCTCTAATTAAGGGTGCCCCCAGACATTTTTCACGTGGTATGCATAACTAAACATGGTGGAGAATACACAGGGCCAAATTTCAGTGAATGGCATTTCCACTTGGTACATGGGGTCAAAATGCCACTTGGTTTGAGTCCCTCTCCAATGGGGCCCAAGGGAAAATTGCCTCTTTTCCCCCACACACACACACTCAGGAAACCCATCCCTACCATCCCCATTGGCATCCCAGCCAATGGTACACACTGTGTATAATGGGCATAGGGCTCTGCTGCCTCCAATCCCTCCAGCGGTGTCAGCAACCCCATGCCCTCTGACTGCCTGACCTCCCTTGCTGCAGTTCCTCCCCACTGTATAGCTTTCGCCTTTAACTTCTCATTCCTTCCCCTCACAACACAAGAATTTTCTGAGCTCCTCCAGCCTCAAAGAGCCACCCCTTTTCTCACCCCTCCACCTAACTACCAACCCATATCCTATCCCTTTCTTTTCTTCTCCTCAAACACGAGTGCATAGTCCGCATCTGTTGCCTCAAGTTTTTTCCTCCAGCTCCATCCTAGATTCCCTCTCCAAACTAGCTTCCACCATCTCTGCTCCACAGACCTGCTCTCAGCAAGATCTAAGGACAAGTTCCTCTGTCCTAGAGCCACCCTTCTCTCTATGTCTGGATGATATCGCCTATTCATATGACTTTCATTTTCATCTCTATGCCACTGACTCACACATACACCTCTCCACTCCTGACCTGCCTCCTTCCACCCAAGTTTGTACCTCAGGATCTCTGACATCTCTTCTTGCATGTCTCCCAGTAGATATGCTTTTCCTGATCTTGCTTCCAAAAACCAATCACCATTATCCCTGCGCTCAGACCTCTAACCTTGGACTCTTCCCTCTCCCTTGCCCCACACACCCAGGTTACTTCTGCCTTCACAGTATTTCTGAAGTCTGACCTTGTGTGTCCAGATAACTAAAATCTTATCAAGGCTGTCATTGACTCCTGTCCTGATTATTGTAATCACCTCCTCACTGCCCTTCCCAATACACACATCACCCTGCTCCAGTTCATCCAAGGTTGCTATAATCCCCTCCCTCTCTGATGCCTCACCTTTCTCCACCTCAGGGTTAATAAATCTTCTAAATCCTGATGGTGATCAAAACTCAGGCCTTCCCACTTATGTGTCCTAGTCTCCTCTGACCATGGAGCTGCCCTGATGACGCTGTTGGTCTGCTTCTCCCTCAGTGGTCTCCAGGCATTTTTCCACACTATCTCTTGCACATGGAATACTCTTCCTGAGCTCACCTGTAAAAGCACCATCCTCTCCTTTACTTTCTTCCTGAAGTCCCACTTCCTCTACAGTGTCTACAAGAAACTAGCTGACTAGGTCATCTAAGTATCAGAGGGGTAGCCATGTTAGTCTGGATCTGTAAAAAGCGACAAAGAGTCCTATGGCACCTTATAGAATTGCATGGCTGTAATTATAGACTTACTACGGAAGTTCTGGAGCATAAGCTTTCGTAGGTGAATACCCACTCAGTCAGATGCATGTGGTGGACATTTCCAGAGGCAGGTATAAATATGCAGGCAAGAAGCAGTCTTGAGATAACAAGGTTAGTTCAATCAGGGAGGATGAGGCCCCCTTCTAGCAGTTGAGGTGTGAACACCTAGGAAGGAGAAACTGCTTTTGTAGTTGGCTAGCCATTCACAGTCTTTGTTTAATCCTGAGCTGATGGTGTCAAATTTGCAAATGAACTGAAGTTCAGCAGTTTCTCTTTGGAGTCTGGTCCTGAAGTTTTTTGGCTGCAGGATGGCTACCTTTAAATCTGCTATTGTGCATCCATGGAGGTTGAAGTGTTCTCCTACAGGTTTTTGTATATTGCTATTGCATTTATCCAACTCCCAAGTGAACTGCTCTTTGTCATGAAGGGAGAAGTCAAGTGCTGGGGAAAATGTGTAGGAACTCTGCAAATGAACATGGGAATGAGTGTGGGTAAAAGATGAAAGGGCTGGATTCTGGGGGGAGCCAAGGAGGGTTTTTTCCTATGTTGAACCTAAAAAAAAATGTAATTAATAAGCCATGATCTATTACCACCTTGAACCTTTTCACTTTCAGGCAGGAAATATGGCCTCTACTGAACTTGGAAAGTGTCTAGCATATTTTGGGAGTCCCCGTGTCTAAATAAATCATAATTTTTTGATGCTGTAGTAAGCAGGCTGTCTCCCTGGAATTGCATGGCTGTAAGTATGCCACTTTGTATGTCCATTTGGGTCTTAGCAGTGGTCAGGCTAGAGGTCCTGCTCCTGCTCCAAAATTCAGGAACCTTTGAACTAAAGGATAATTGGTTATCAGTATAGGGCCTATAACCAGAGCTGGAAAAACAATGGATTTTTGCTTCGCTGGTAATTTAAAAAATAAACAAACCTAATCCAAAATTTTATTTTGAGTTGAGTTACACTCTATACATCACCCATTCTCATGCAGCTGAACTACACGTCAGGGTTACCCACTTTGTCAGTGCCAGGCATGTCATTCTCACTGCCTCAGAATAAATTACTTACAGGTATATGTGATATTCAGCACCAATTTTCACAGGACTTAATTAAGATGACATCATTCTACTGGGGTGTATGAACACTATCCCTCTTTTGTTTTCAGAGCCTAGGTTAGAACTGAGGAGCTCCTGAACCAGTCAGCCCATGTTGCCTTGTGTGTCAGGCATCACTAACCCGATTTTGTTAGAACTAGAGATGTTCCTCATAACTGAAGTTTCATTAAATATACCAAAGCTGATGAGAGCTGCAGTGTAACAATTAAATTTTATTCCCCCCACCCCCAGTACCTACAAATAGACATGCACAAAAAGTTCAACATCACTATTATAATTACAACACATCTGAATTCCACAGTCTTTGCAATTATATTAAAGGAATCCTGTGAAAAATGTATATGAAATCTTAGCTATTCTGTGTCAATGAATGTATCTCTAAGGGCAAGTCCACTGCATTTTGGACTATTTCTTCCCAGCATTCATTTGTCAAAAAACTAACTGGAGTGCAGAAGTTAAATGCTTTTTCCACTAGAAATGTGTATAGTATACAGGCTCTGTGAAGTTTAAACATGTTTTCTTTTAAAACTCTAAATTTCTATAGAGAGATTGGCTTAATACCAGCAGTTTTGCAAACAGTTCTTATTCTGACATATCATCAGAACTTTCAAATCCATTTACCTTCTCTTAAGCTGTGATAAAACTAATGTTATTTTCATGTAAATCTTCAATACTTTTAGGCCTGGTCTACACTTAAAAATTAGATCTAGCTATGTTGCTAAGGGCTGTGAAAAATTTCAATGCCCTGAGCACCGTAGTTAGGTTGATCCACTAACCCCCAGTGTAGACACCACTAGGTCAATGGAAGAATTCTTCCATTGACCTAGCTACTGCCTCTCAGGGCTGGTCTACACTACAAGGTTAGGTCGAATTTAGCCATGTTAGGTCGATTCTATAAGCAATGCAGCTACACAACCAATCCCGTTTCATCGACCTAAAGGGCTCTTAAAATCAACTGCTGTACTCCTCCCCAAGGAGGGGAGTAGCGCTAAAATCAACCATCTTTCAAATTTGGGGTAGTGCAGATGCAGCGTTGTGCAATTCGATGGTATTGGACTCCAGAAGCTATCCCAGAGTGCTCCAACGTGACCGCTCTGGACAGCAATTTCAACTCTGATGCACTAGCCTGTACACAGGAAAAGCCCTGGGAACTTTTGAATTTCATTTCCTGTTTGGTCAGCATAGCGAGCTCAGCAGCACAGGTGACCATGCAATCCCAGAATTGCAAACAAGCTCCAGCATGGAGTGAACAGGAGACACTGGATCTGATTGCTGTATGGGGAGAAGAATCTGTGCAGGCAGAACTTTGATCAAGCAGAAGAAATGCTAATATATATACACCAAAATCACACAGGGCATGGTGGAGAGAGGCTACACAAGGGACAGACAGCAGTGCCGTGTGAAAGTTAAGGAGCTCAGGCAAGCCTACTACAAGACAAAAGAGGTAAACGGTCGCTCCAGGTCAGAGCCCCATACATGACGCTTCTATGATCAGCTGCATGGCATTCTAGGGCGGGACTCTACCAGTACCCCACCACTGTCTGTGGACACCTGCAAGCGGGGAGTCTCACACAACACGGAGGAGGATTTTGTGGATGAGGAAGAGGAGAATGTGCAGCAGGCAAGCGGAGAATCGGTTCTCCCCAGCAGCCAGAACCTTTTCATCACCCTGGAGCCAATACCCTCCCAAGCAGGTTCCCGGGCCCTGAAGGCAGAGAAGGCACCTCTGGTGAGTGTACATTTGTAACTACGGGGGTTAAAAGCAATTGTGTTTAATGTTTGACTTGCCCTGAAGAAATGGGACACATTCGCGGCCAGTACAGCTACTGGAAAAGTCTATTAACATGTCTGGGGATGGAGCACGAATCTCCAGGGACATCTCCATGAAGCTCTCCTGGAGATACCCTAAAAGCCTTTGCAGAAGGTTTCTGGGGAGGGCTTCCTTATTTCATCCTCCACAGTAGGACATTTTACCATGCTAAGCCAGTAGAAAGTAGTCTGGAATCATTGCAGCACAAAGCATGGCAGCGAATGGTCCTAAGTTTTTGCCACATTCATGCAATATTCAGTCTTTATCTTTCTGTTTTAGCCTCAGGAGAGTGATATCATTCACGGTCACCTGGTTTAAATAGGGGAATTTTTGTAAGGAAACAGTAAAAGGACCCCATTCATGCTGGGCTGTTAGCGCTTGACTAAAAGGGATCATCCCAGAGAATAGCCACGTGGTAGAGGGAGGAATGTGCTGCATGCCACCCCTCCTTTTAAACGGCAAACCCAGTCAACATTGCTTGCTATGGGAAAGGAGGGTGCAGCAGTTTGAAACCATTCCCACATGTTATGAAGGCGGAAGAAGCCAACCCCACGTACCCTTTGGCATACCCATGGCTTCCTGAAAACCAAATTCTTTTGCCCAGCCGTGTGTGATGTGTCACCATACCGGCAGGAGCTCAATATAAAAGGCAAAATGCAACCTTGTACCACAACCTCCCTAGGCAACTTGTTCCTGTGCTTAATCACCTGACAAGAAGTTTTTCCTAATGTCTAACCTAAGCCTCCCTTGCTGGAATTTAAGCCCATTGCTTCTTGTCCCTAGCCTCAGGGGTTAATGAGAACAACTTTTCACAGTCCTCCTTGTAACAACCTTTTAAGTCCTTGAAAACTGTTATGTTCCCCTTCAGTCTTCTCTTCTCCAGACTAAACAAACCCAGTTTTTTCAATCTTTCCTCATAGGTCATGATTTCTAGCTCTTTAATCATTTTGTTGCTCTCAACTGGACTTTCTCCAATTTGTGCACATCTTTCCTAAAAAATAGTACCCAGAACTGGACACAATACTCCAGCTGAGGCCTTATCAGTGCAGAGTGGAAGAATTGCTTGTCATGTCTTGCTTACATCATATGAATTAAGTTGCTTTCCAGATTTTGAGCCAGCTGCCAGAACATAGCATGGACTCTAAGGGTATGTCTACACTACAAGAGTAGTTCGATTTAACTTAGGTCGAATTTGTGGATTCGACCTGATGAAGTCGAATTTGTGTATCCACACTAAGGACACTAATTCGACTTTGTGAGTCCACACTAACGGGGCAAGCGTCGACATTGGAAGCGGTGCATTCTGGGCAGCTATCCCACAGTTCCCGCAGTCCCCGCTTCCCATTGGAATGCTGGGTAGAGCCCCCAATGCCTTCTGGGGGAAAAATGTGTCGAGGGTGGTTTTGGGTAACTGTCGTCATTCAACCGTCACTCCCGCCCTCTCTCCTTGAAAGCACCGGCGGGAACTCTGTTCGCGCACTTTTCTGGTCAGTGACAGCGCGGACGCCACAGCACTGCGAGCATGGAGCCCGCTGCGATCATCGCTGCACTTATGGCCATTGTCAACTCCTCGCACCTTATCGAACACCTCTTCCACAGTCAGCTGCTGAGAAATCGGGCGAGGAGGCTCCGGTAGCGCGGTGAGGACGTGAAGTGTGAGAGTGGCACAGACCTCTCACAAAGCACGATACGCCGCGCCGTGGAGATTATGGTGGCAATGGGTCACGTTCATGCTATGGGACGGCGATTCTGGGCCCGGGAAACAAGCACGGACTGGTGGGACCGCATAGTGCTGCAGGTCTGGGATGAATCACAGTGGCTGCGAAACTTCAGGATGCCTAAGGGCACTTTTCTTGAACTGTGTGACTTGCTGGCCCCTGCCCTGAAGCGCCAGGACACCCGGATGCGAGCAGCCCTGAGTGTGCAGAAGCGAGTGGCCATAGCCCTCTGGAAACTTGCAACGCCAGACAGCTACCGGTCAGTAGCGAACCACTTTGGCGTGGGCAAATCTACCGTGGGGGTTGCTGTGATGCAAGTAGCCCACACAATCGTTGACCTACTGCTCTCAAAGGTGGTGACCCTGGGAAACGTCCAGGTCGTCATAGATGGCTTCACCGCGATGGGATTCCCAAACTGCGGTGGGGCTATAGATGGGACTCACATCCCTATCCTGGGACCGTCCCACTAGGCCAGCCAGTATATTAACCGAAAGGGCTACTTTTCAATGGTGCTGCAAGCACTGGTGGACCATAGGGGACGTTTTACCAACATCTACGTCGGGTGGCCGGGCAAGGTTCATGACGCGCATGTGTTCAGGAACTCTGGTCTGTTTAGACGCCTGCAGGAAGGTAGTTTCTTCCCGGACCACAAAGTAAGTGTTGGGGATGTGGAGATGCCTACAGTGATCCTCGGGGACCCAGCCTACCCGCTAATGCCCTGGCTCATGAAGCCCTATACAGGCGCCCTGGACAGTGACAAGGAGCTCTTCAACTACCGGCTGAGCAAGTGCAGAATGGTGGTGGAGTGTGCTTTCGGACGTCTCAAGGGGAGATGGAGGAGCTTACTCACTCGCTCGGATCTCAGCGAAACCAATATCCCCATTGTTATTGCAGCTTGCTGTGTGCTCCACAATCTCTATGAGAGCAAGGGGGAGACCTTTATGGCGGGATGGGAGGTTGAGGCAAATCGCATGGCTGCTGATTACGCTCAGCCAGACACCCGTGCGATTAGAAGAGCCCAGCGGGAAGCGCTGTGCATCCGGGAGGCTTTGAAAGCTAAGTTCCTCAGAGAGCAGGGTAACCTATGACTGTCCAGTCTCTTTACAGAGAAGCTGAACCTGCCCCTGTTTCAGTTACTATTGACTTTTTTCAGCGGTTACATACCCCGTTCACCAGGTTTCCCCCCTTCCAACAGACGTTTAAAAATAAAGTTATTGAAACATTTTTAATTAACAAAGTTTTCTTTACTAACGAATTCTCGTTCAAGGGTTCCAACAGGGACGCAGACTGTGGTGGGTACGGTGTGCAGTGATGTACAGACCGCTTCTACACTCGAGGACTGACAGGTTCCTGCTCCTACAGCGGTCTCTGGGGGGAGGACGGTTACCGGAGGGTGTGCAGGAAGGGGTGGGTTTGCAGGAAGGGGTGAGGGGTGTGTGGGAAGGGTGAGTAGGTGTGGGGGGATGATGGCTCTGGCTGGGGCTCAGGGCATCGGAGAGGTTCATGGCTAGGGTGGAAGGGCATGGTAAGGGCAGCCTGCCTTGCCATTTGTGGATGCCAGGCGCTCGGACCCTGGGGCAACATACACCTCCCAGACTGACCTGGGGCAGCAGACACCTCGCAGAGGGACCCGGGTGCCTAGTGACTGCACTCTGTGTGTGACCTGCTGTTGATCCTGCCCCCATGTCTGTACCCTGTTAATGGAGACTGTCCTATGCAATTAACAAACCCCTTCCCCCCCCTTCACACAAAGTCTTCTGCAAAGAAACATGACGGAAACAGTAATGAACAGCAAACTATTTTTAATACTCAACTACACAGTTGGGGGATGAAACTGGGATTTGGGATCGGGTGAGCCAGGAAGGCAAGCAATTCTCATACTTTAGGGAATGAGAGCTGTTTGGTACATGAGCGCTCTGCTGGGGTGGAGTGACAGTTTTCACGGCCCCTAGCGCCCCTCCTTCTTGTGATTTTGGGTGAGGGGGGGACAGGACTTTGTGGCGGGGGAGGGCGGTTGCAGATACAGTTCAGGGGGGCTCTCTGCTCCTGTCTGCGGTCCTGCAGAACATCCACAAGGTGCCGGAGTGTGTCCGTTTGCTCCCTCATTAGTCCAAGCAGCGTTTGAGTCGCCTGCTGGTCTTCCTGCCGCCACCTGTCCTCCCGTTCGCTGTGTGAGCGCTGCTGCTGAGAGAGGGTCTCCCTCCACTGGCTCTGCTGGGCCGCCTTGGCTCTGGAGATGGCCCTCAGTTCAGGGAACATCTCGTCCCGAGTCTTTTTCTTTCGCCGCCTAATCTGCGCCAGCCTCTGTGAGGGGGATGCCGGGGCAGTTCGGGAAAGAGCCGCAGCTGTGTGATGGGAAAAAGGAAGTGATTTCCTTCCAAAGATACATGTTTGCAAACACTGAACACAGTCTACTCAGTTTCTGTGAACAAGACCATACAGGGCACCTAATCTCATGTGCTCTCAGGACAAGTTCGAATTTTCGGCATTCGCTTTCATTGCCTGGGGTCTTGCACTGGAGATCGGACAAGCGGGGCAGGACAGCAGAATCCGTGTAGCAGCCAGGCCTGGTAAGCCGTAAACTTTAGGCTGCTTAACAGTTAATGGATAGCAGTGCCCTCCTGCTGCAGGCAATCTGGAAAGCATAAAGTCTGACCCTGTTCCAGCCCCTCGCGGCTGTCCCCGTGAAAGATCCCTGTATGCTTTTCCTCTGCAGCCTACAACACGTGGCTGTTAAACGACGGTCATTGTTATGCAAAGGAAAAGTCAAGCATTCACAATAGTAACATTAAAGTAATTCCCCTAATTAGATGCAGCAGTCGCCGAGCGAGATCACCCGGAGGCGGGTCTCCAGGAGAAACAGAGAGCGCATGCTGCGTGAATCCCTGCACAGACCTATGCTGCCATGCTGGTCGAGGCGATGCTCCCATTATACCTCCTGATGGCCTGACGCGGAAGAGTGTGCTTCCATGGAGCACCCAACAAGGCACCTCTCCCCAGGAACCTCCTGCGGAGGCTTTTCGAGTACCTCTCAGAGAGCTTCGTTGAACTGTCCCAAGAGGATTTTTGTTCGATCCCTATATGCATTGACCTTCTTTTTATATACTTTTTATTCCTGTTTTGTTAAGAAATAAATGTTTACATGTTTATAGCACTTACCGACTGATCCTTCCCCTGATTCGGAGTCTGGGTTAACGGCCAGGGAGGGTTGGTAGGGGATCTCTGTGAGGGTGATGAAGAGATCCTGGCTGTCGGGGAAAGCAGTATAGTAACCGCTGTCGCCTGCCTCGTCCTCCACAAACCCTTCCTCATCTTCCCCATCGGCGAACATCGCCAAGAAACTGCCCCTCGACACTATCCCATCCTCAGAGTACACGGTCACTGGTGGGGCAGTGGTGGCAGACCCACCGAGAATGGCATGCAGTGCCTCGTAGAAGCGGCATGTCTGGGACTGGGCTCCGGAGCGTCCGTTTGCCGCTTTGATTTTTTGGTAGCCTTGTCTCAGGTCCTTGATTTTCACGCGGCACTGCGTTGCATCCCAGCTGTCTCCTCTGAGTGCCATGGCTTTGGAGACCTTCTCGTAGGTCTTTGCATTCCGTTTTTTGGAGCGCAGCTCCGAAAGCACAGACTCATCGCCCCACACAGCGATCAGATCCAAGACTTCCCGGTCAGTCCATGCTGGGGCCCTCTTTCTACTCTGAGATTGCATGGACTCCTCTGCTGGAGAGCTCTGCATCGCTGCCAGTGCTGCTGAGCTCGCCACGACGTCCACACAGGAAATGAGATTCAAACTGGCCAGACAGGAAAAGGAATTCAAATTTTCCCGGTGCTTTTCCTGTATGGCTGATCAGAACATCTGAGCTCGGACTGCTGTCCAGAGCGTCAACAGAGTGGTGCAGTGTGGGATAGCTCCTGGAGCTAGTAAGTTCGATTTGCATCCACACCTAGCCTAATTCGACATAGCCATGTCGAATTTAGCGCTACTCCCCTCGTCGGGGTGGAGTACCGAATTCGAACTAAAGAGCCCTCTAGGTCGAATTAAATGGCTTCCTGGTGTGGACGGGTGCACGGTTAATTCGAATTAACGCTGCTAAATTCGAATTAAAGTCCTAGTGTGAACCAGGCCTAAGAGTGGGAGCAGGATCTGCCGTCCCCTGCTGCCCCAGCCAACAGTAGAAGATCACAAGTCCCAGTAGCCTTGTGCAGACCCCAGATTCCCAAGAAAGTCTGAATACTTCTGCCAGTGCCTCTAGTACAGCAACGACTGCAGGGCTATGCCTACAATTTCCAAACAATTTCCTCATCACTTGAATTAGCGCATCTATGATCTTATACTACTCTCCTCTTTCCCCTTGGATGTATCCCTCTTCCTTAACTGCTCAGACTCTTCCAGTGTTTGCCCTCTTTCTCGCTCACTGCTGATTGACTGCCTATCATTCTCAGGGCTCCAAGTAGCCCAGGATTCCATAGCCATAGCATTTGCTGTAGAATCCACCCCTTGATGTAGAACTGTGCTTTCATTAAATAGATCTCATGTGATTCCATTCTTACTCTGACTTGCACTGGTACAGGTAACTCCATTGAAGTCAATGCAATTTCACTTGTTTAGAACTGGTATAGGAGGCAAATCATGTCCTTTGTTTCTAGGCTTCATGGAAACATAACCTTGAAGACTTAAACTGTGTATAAACAGATGCAGGACTGTCTACCCTGGCCTGCAGACAGCAAGAAACAATAGCTCAGAGGGATGATCATTTTAACTGAAACATCAACTACTCCACAAACTTAACCCATTTCCCATGCCTCTCTGGGTGCCAAAAGCACACAATGAAAATGAGATGGTTAAAAGGCAGTGCAGCTAATTTGCCTCTCACTATTTTGTACTTCAGTAGAGTTCTACCTGATTTACAAGTGAAATGGGAATTAGGCCCCAGGTGTGCTGGAGGAGGTCTAAAGCAAAGGCTCATGAATACACCTTCTATTGTGGCTTATTGTTTCAATTATTAGATATAGTACTTCATATAAGAGGGTGACAGATATAATAGGGAGCCCATTAACTTTAATGGGAGTAGGATTAAACCCTCAATAATTCTCCAGCATGTCTCTCTCTCAGATCATGGGCAAAAGAATTATCCTTATTTTGTTCTTATGCTCCCTAGATCCAGCATACGTGTTAATATAGACATGAGTTACATTTTCTTTATTACTTGTGTATAGGATCCTTGCTTTCAGGCACATATTAAGAACTAGAGACTATCTTCTGACCTCCTCCTTCATAACAAGGACCCATTTTTATTTAGGGTAGGTCACAAACCATTCATCAGTAGAATTATATATTGTATTCCTTACTCAGGCAAAACTCAGGAGTACAGAGTACAATATATAACTCTAAACTATGGAAGGATTGTGACCTACCTAAATAAAAATGAGTTCTTTGTGTGTTTCTTTGTAGGTAATCAGGACACTATGGGTTGAATAGACCAGAACAAAAAATTGACAGTTTGTGCTGTAATTATCTGTCAACTATCTCACAAAATAACCCACATTATAGGGGATAGATAACCTACATAGGGCTAATTATTTCAGCCTTGTAAGTAAAATGTGAAAAATCACTTCTAATGGCAACTCAGTTTATTTTCCAGCAACTATTCTTTCAATCCAATCATTCTACCTTTAATCCAGAGCTGCAGCACACTTTCAAGTAAAACACTTTGCGTACATCAAACTCTCAGTAATCTTATTTTTTCCCCCTATGTCATACATACATTCAGTAGCTCTATGCATCCACAATACCTGCTCAGCAATTCTCCTTTTTTAGGCTTGGCCTTTTCAACTCAAACTAATGTCACTGAAGGTTTTTCTTTGACACATTTTCAGAAATTTCTGCACCTTAAGATTTGAATCATGCACTCTTTATAATGCCTATTATAAACAAACTAAGGTTGCATGTGTAAACTAGAAACAGGTAGTCTGATTCTCCCCTTACACTGTGTAGACATTTACACCAGTGCAAAATGGATAGGGAAAGTGCACAAGTTTTCATCTGGCAACACTTACATCCTCTTTGCACAGGTGTAAATGCTTATACAAGGTGCAAGGCAGCGGAGAACCAGCCACAAACATTATGGCATATGATTTGAGGAGGTAGAGAAATATGGAAATTCTGAATGCAAATGCCATGTAAATAGGATGAGTTAGAAATACTAAACTATACTTAATATATATATGCGCACAATGTTTTCACTATATACAGCCCCAAAGTTTCCTTGATACATGATCTCTCTGAAACAGGACTTAATAAACAGATGACTAAATTGATGGCTTTTGGACTATCAATCTCTAGAAGATGTGTAGGATTGCACTGGTCAAATAAATTATATAAAGAGTAAAGATTGAAGAAAGGCACTGATGCCTGCATGCCGATGGAAAAATTGACTTCAAGCCAGAGCAGACAAGAAATATTTTGAAAATACAAATTATGTACTAGGACTACTCCCCAGTGGAGTGAATAAATGAACAGCACAGATGCATACTTTAGTATGGTCCCCACAACATAAATGGCAACTACAACACTCTTTGGATTTGAGCACACACTTTCTCCTGTAGTTCATGGACCTGAACTGTAATAGCACAAGTAATGCTTATTTTATTGGTTTGACTTCATTTTCCTCCTCAACTTCTGCAACAGAAAATGCATTTAATAAGGAAAGCAGTATTGTTGAATGGGTAGGACACTAGAGCGGATCTGTGTTCTATTCCAAGCTAAGCTAATTACTTGTTGTGCAACCTTGTCACTCAAACTCTGTGCATCAATCTATGACACGGGGGAAGTAATGATTGCTAACCTTGGTAAAGTGCATTGAGATCCATGCATGGAGTGAGCTATATACATGCCAAATATTAACATAAAACATTAGCTATATTTATATAAACATATAGATACTTGATGCAAGGTTTTATTTAACATATTACCCAGTAGAGAGAAGTCTACACAGCTTAAACTCCGTGGAGACCCCATAAGGTTCTGATCAAAAAGGTTACTCCTTATAGTCCTTCTTTGGGCATTGACTGTCCAACCTCATGTTCTGATTGGCCAAGTGAACATTTTTTGTAATGTCACAGCCCTGAACCAACTCCCAGTGGCTAGAACTTCCTTTCTTAAAATAAAGCCCATATGGCCCATCATGTTGTATGGGAGCATAGAAAAGATAACAAGGCTACAGAGAGAAGAGGGGCAGCTTGTTGGTTAGGATGGAGAGGAGATGGAGAAGGAAAGACCATTTTAAACTGGCCCTTCCCCTCCATAATGCCAAGTTGCACCGTCAGCAGCATTCTGGGGATCTCAGGCACTTGTAAGTGTAAAAAGTGAAGTGAGAACTGTGGAAAATTCCTGTTTAATTTTTAGAGTTAGAGGTAGTTAAGATTGAGTTCTGGGGTCACAAATTGCTGCTGAAATGGCAGCTGGGCTTCCAGAAGGGTGGAAGAGGTCCTTAGTCTCGTAAGAGTGAGTTATAGAATTGTATTCAACCAAGAGCCAAGCTGCACTATTGTAAGCGCTTTTACATTATTGGGGAATCTTAGCTTTTACCACCTTTATAACTTGTAGAGTGGCACTAGCAGTTTGCTGCACTGAGGTAGTGCAAGTCTCTCAACTTTGTTAGTGACCTCTCAACCAAATTTGTCTAGTTAAGAGAAGACCAGATATCAGATGAGCGATGTTTGTCCTCTTGTATTCCAAAAACAGAAGTACCAGTTTACAATGTGAGCTGTGCATCACACCTATTCAGCCAGAAAGATGCTGCAATTAGAGGAGTGAGGGGGAATATTTCCCAGGAAATCTAAATGAAACACACTCTGGCAAAGAGCGCATAAACAAGCCTTCACAATACAGAATATTGGTAACTTTCCTTAGTCTGTAAAGACGAGACAATTTAATAATGCCAATAAAAGTGATGAGTGAATGAGAACGGTGTCAGGTTCAGAGGGAAAAGTGTAGGTGATCATTTATCTATCTTAGGTAATCACTGTCATATCTAGACTCTGACCACAGTTTAAAAAACTGAACACTTTTCAATAAGAGCCATTATGGTCTACACAATAAAGGCGAAATATCTTGTCAGGTTCACCCATGTTATTGATTTGGTCTGTTCTGAAACCAGCATATTAAATCCTTCTAGACTTGCTGTTTAATAGGGTTTACTGGGTAAATGCATATGCAAGAAGCTTCCATCCATCATCATTTTGACATGCAAGCTAAAGTCACTTTTAATCTCTACATAATATATGGGATTATATATTCATTTAATATAATCTTGGTGCATCAGTTCACAACAGGAGGCTAATATGCAAAGCCCTCTTGAATAGCTATTTGCCCACTCCTTGAGTATGAGGTACAATATATGAATGCCCTTTCATTATACAGCTGACTTATTCATTTGACAGACAACACCGCCATGGAGTTTTTGGTCAGACAAGGCTCCCAGAATACCATAGCTGAGCGATCCTTTGGGCATTAGAAAACAAAGGAAAGGGGAAAACAGCTGACGTGAAAAATTGAAGGAAAACTGAAAGGTGCAGTCAGAAGGCAATGGGAGATCCAGGCAAAGGTGGGATAGTGGCTAGGAGAAGATTCAAGAGACCTGGATTCAATTCCTGCCTCAGCTGCAGACTTCCTGTGTCACCTTAGACAAGCTACTCAATCTGCTTCATGCCTCAGATCCTGGTCTATAAAACATGGCTAGTATTTCCTCTACCTCAGTAGAGTGTTGTGAGCATAAATTCCATTAATGATGGGTGGTGCTCTCATGCTCTGGTTCTGAGGGCCATATAAATATGCAGGCTAGGTCTGTCTAGGTGCAAGTAGCAGAAGCAATAGCTGTCCAATCAATGATTTAGCTGCCAGCCTTGCGGAGCAGTTGCTACAGGTGCTAAACGTATGTTGGGTTCGCACAGCAGGTGCACATGGGAACTAAAGGAAGGGGGAGAGCACACACAGTTTAAGCCTTGTGCATATTTACTGGGTTGATCTGTCCTTGAATCTGGCCAATCTCTAAATAAAGGGATGCCAGACCACTTTCCATAAGCCCACATCCAAGGCAGCATCTCTTCATTCCCCAAACCCTACAGATAGTCCCTAGGAAAACCACTGGAGCAGCAGGCTGTATTCATCTTTCACTATGTTCCCTGTGGGCTGCATCTAAGTGTTTTTTCTGTCTGTAGGAGCTTTGGCAGCATAGCTGACATGGAGCACCCCTGGAGGGGTGCTCGGGGTGTAGTATGTCAGTGTCCATGAGTACATGTTCCCTTGACCCTGACATGCAGGTACAAGTGGTGCATCTCAGCCTTTTCCCACAACCACTAGTTAAAAACTAGGTTGATTACTTGCAATCATCATCCTTATTGAAAAGTTTAGTTACCATATCTTTATAGTTATTGTTGTGGTCCTCAACACTGTAGTACCTGAGAAAAGCTTCAGGAGGGTGGGGGGAGAAGAGAAGAGAAGGGGAGCCAAAGGCTAACATCAATTAAACAAACCATATATATCAGTGGTTCTCAAACTGGGGCCGCCGCTTGTGTAGGGAAAGCCCTTGGCATGCCAGGCCAGTTTGTTTACCTGCCCTGTCCGCAGGTCCAGCCGATCACGGCTCCCATTGGCCGCGGTTCTCTGCTCCAGGCCCATGGGGACATCTGGAAGCAGTGGCCAGTATGTACCTCGGCCCACACCACTTCCAGCGGCACCCATTGGCCTGGAGCAGAGAACCGCGGCCAGTGGGAGCCGCGATCGGCCGGACCTGCGGACGGGGCAGGTAAACAAACCGGCCCGGCCTGCCAGGGGGGTTCCCTACACAAGTGGCAGCCCCAGTTTGAGAACAACTGATATATATGGTCAAGTGTCAGGTCCCCATGGGGGATTTCTTCCCCAAATACCAGACTCCCCACAAAGGAACTCAAACTACACAAGAGTGAGAGCAGAAGTTATTTGGTTTAACACGAAGCAGAGGCATTGGAAAGAAAGGAAGCTGACAGTCTTGGAGCTGATGCATTCTGACTAAATGTTAAAGCTTGTCATTAAACACGGCACAAATGCCCGAGGGGACAGCAGCACAGGCTTCTGGGTCTCCAGCATTTTAAACTCCCAGCAGATCAGATTTGAGGCAGCTGGTGAACAAGGAGTTCCCCAGACAGACACAAGAGTGCTTAAATTTCAGTTCTGAGAGGAGATAGCAAGGCAAGCCCTACTTCAGGGCTGAAAGAAGCCCAGAGTGAAGTTTCAAATGAGAGTCTTATTTGTACATGTGCTTTAGATTATTTTCATGATCAGAAAGGAAAAGACAGCTAAAGATACATAGTTCGAACTATGTACCTGATCTTCTGAAAATTCCATCCTGAAGTGCCTAAGAGCGACCTGGAGAACAGGTCCCATTGATTTTCAACAGAACTTGTGTTTCTATGTTAGGTGCTTATGAAGACATTTAATTTCCAAGATGCATCTACTAAGTAGTCAATCTATATTAAAATTTGATCTAAATTAAAAACATGCAGGCCATATGACTAATCATCACTGTCAAAGTCTACTAGGTCTCTCTTTTTCTCCCCATGACAATGGGAATTCGTTTACCAGCTATTTGTTAAATATACACAGGACATCAAATTAAATATTGATTGATAAATAGCATTTAATTTTCATTGCAAAATTCAGAGTTAAACTTGTCTATTCAAATGAGATTAATCTTTATAGAAGCTGCTCAAAAACGGTATGCAAAAGAGAAAATGTTCAGTTTTCCCATTTTTTTGTCAAAAATTGACAATTAAAAGTTTCATTGACATTTTAAAATTTTTTAAATGTTGAGCAGCGCTAAAATTTACATTGTAATTGCTATATCAAACATTATTCCATTAAGACCCCTCTCTGCTTCTTTATCTACAATTTATTGGTCCACTTCCCAATCAGTAATCTGAAAAAATGGGGGAAGAGGACATATCCACAATGTTAAGTTCATGTGCACATTCTCACTTGATATTTCAAAGGCAGAACTGGAATTTTCAAAAATGTTTAAAATATCATTGTAAGTAGAGATGAGCCCCAAGTTCAGATCCTGAAAGTGTGAATATACCAGATACCCCATTTCTTATTCTATATTTCAGGATGAGGCCAAGTGACTGCCTTGGGATCACAATTAAACTTTTAAATACCAAGTCTACTACATAGTGGCATCAGTCAGTCATTCAAGACAGCTTAATATTTATTCAGTTCACTTCAATGAATTAGTTATAAAAGACTACCTTGCTGTAATTTGTTTCAATATATGTTAGATATTCATCACATGTGTAGTAAATCATCATGTTCCTCATTTAAAGGGCTTGACGACCAAACAGTCTTTGTCACACTTCATTCCTGCAAAACACACACAGCAGTATGTAATACTCCATACAACTCCATGGGGATTTTAGGTCTGATAAAAATCAATAATGAAGATGCCAGACTGAGTAGTGACCTATCTGTACAGCAGGAAGCATCTCATACAAACTTTATGCAAAGTCCAGAAGCACCGTTAATTAGGATTCCAAGAAAAGCAATGAAAACCATTTTTAAACCACTTGTTTGACCCTCACTTTTATTAATATAATTAAATATAAAACAAAATGAACATTCTAAGTAAAATGTCTCCACTTTCCTATAGTGCTTGCATTCAGATGAGGAAGTACAAAAATGTACAGAATAGTTCATAAAGCTTTGTACAGCGGCACAGGTACTGCACATGCAGAAACAGTTTTTCAAAGCAAGAGTCACACAGTTAAAAGGCCACAAACTCCCTAAATCAGCCACATATCAGAAGCTGAAGGTAGATGCTTTTTGCTGATCTAGGAAAGCCACCACAAAACCCAGCTGGACCAGCAATTCTCGATATGGATGAGAAAACATCCTAGATTAACCCTGCTGGTGCAACTACAACAAGAGAGCATTCACTTCTGGACAGGGCATGTTTGCATCATTACCCTCCCAAAGGGTTCTGGGGGAAAATAACCAACGAAAATCATGCTGAATCAGATCATCTCTTGTGCCCTTGTCACTAACCAGCATGTGAGTAATCGTGCCTAGTGGTCAGAGCAGAGGCAGTCAGGCTAGGAAAAGCATACAATCAGAGCCAACGGACAAAACCAACCAGGGCTGGAGCAGACAGGGTGGGACAGCAGCAGGGCTGAGAACAAAGGAAGAGCAGGCTTAAGCCAAGCCAGAGCTCACTTGTTGCCATTGGGCTTAAGAGCAGGCTTGTTGACGTCCTCAGCCAATCAGGTAGCCTTACTATGCTCATAGGCTCAGCTGTGCTCATAGGCTGCCTTGAAACTGGGCAGGTGCAGCTGCAAATCTTCATTCCAGACAGCCCCAGCCATACCTCTCTTTAGTCACTGCTGTCCACTTTTTGGACAGCATCAGCCAGCTGCAGACCTCCCTAGAAGAAGCAATTGTGGGCTCCTTGCAGCAGTATTCCCCCCCTCCACCCGGTGTATTACTTTCTTTAGCCAGAGCCCAGTGTCTGGATTACACTGGCAGATACTGGAGTGTCCCAGAGCTGAACAAACCCACAGTGTGTGTGTGTGTGTGTATTTCCTGTGTGGGAAGAATGAGTGTGGTTTTAATAAGGAACAGGCTGACATGTAAAAAATATGCTATTCCTTTTTAAATAAGAAAGAGGCATCTGATATTTGAAGCATCTGATCCCAAAGGACCTGAAATGTTGAAATCAAAAACTGATCCGATATGAGGAAAACTAATTGCCTGAAACAGCACAGGCCCTGTTCTGAATAGCCTTAAATGGCTAAAAATGCTAGTATTTATTTTGCCTGAAACCATGGTGAATAATCCCCTTTCTTTTGAGTGTTTGCTTTGCTGCAATGAAATCTCCTATCCAGAAAAAACTCTTCCTTGCAAGATGTTTCAGAGGTAAAATCCACAGAATGATTTATTATATAAAGGAGGACTTCACTGAATTCAGAGCAACTGGTTCAGACCAAGAACAGTAACAGGCCTCTCAGAGAGGCTTCCATAAACCTAAGTTGTGCTTTGGCTCTGAGCAGGTGCATCTGCATGTGGATAATGCTGTATTTCTCTCTCTACTACAAAAGATCAGCAGCAAGGAAACCCATGGAAGAACAGACAAAAAGACTGCCTGGCCTCCGAATGATTTAGTAAAACACACCTGGGCTGCAGAAGCTTTAATCTCCATACATTGTAGGTACCTGCAAGGGACAGCTAAAAATGGAAGATTGGTATAACACGGCCAAATTCTGCTCTCACTGTAAAGCTGGAGTCACACCATTGATTTTTTCAGTGTAACACAGCAAAATTTGGCCTTGAACTGTTACTCTAATGAGTTTCTCTCTTCTCCTGTGCACTACTTTTTATTCAGTGTGGCTTGCTGCAGCACTATTAGTATTACAGGAATTAGAGCTCCCAGAGGTTTCTCCAGGTCTCACTATATTCTCTGGTTTTCCTATACTCTAATCATACCATAAAAGGCATGATGCTAGCTGAGAAGATGGCAAGCCTGTATAGAACATGAATGTAAGATTGGTCTTTCCTTACTTAATAAATGACAAACTAATGTCACAAACAGTTTACATATTTAAAAGCACCAAACAGTGGATTAAAATACATATCCCATTGATAACAGTCATATAGCTACAATCCTTTTTTCTGTTTTGAAGTAATATCTCCCATTGGTCTGAGAGAGGCTCATTCTGGCTGAGTGGAAGAGTAACAGAAGGCCCCTGTCACAACCCTTTCCCAGCCCAAAGACCACCTTTCAGCCTCTCAGATTAAAGGACTCAGCAATGTTATGCACACTGCCAGGAATGAACAGCTCTTATCTGCAAGGCTCACAAAGATGCTCTATAAATGAGAGATGCAATATTATTGTGAGGTATATTTAAGGCACATTTGCCATGTTCTGGCCTCAGTATAGGTAGAATTACAAAGTCACTGAATTAGAGATACAAGATGGGTGAGGTAGTGGTCTAATATCCTGGGACCAATATAGTCAAAACTGCTTACAAAATAAATAAATCACTAAGTGTGCGTTTATTCCAATTTCTTCTTTCCTTGGTGTAACTTCATTCTCTTTGAGGGAGTTACATTGGGGTGAATTTGGCACAGTCTCTTTTCCATAGGCATGCAGTAAACACAAGTGCTTAGCCCTGATACTCCAAATGTATTAAACTTATTAGGCAGAAGTTCCCAGGGCGGTACTTTACACCATTATGTAACGCTGAGTGGAAATGATATAAAATGGGTAGATGCCTGGGGGAAAAAATATGATGCCAAACCTCTTTGGAAAAAGTGTGATGTAATGGTTAGAGGTGGGTATGACTGTTATGGCTACTGACATCTATTCTTCATTCTGCCACTGACTCTGATCTTGAGTAAATCAGTTAAATAAACAGAATCATTGTAATGCTGCTATAATTATTATGTACTGTATCTTACAGGTGTATTGTGAGTCTTAGTGAAGTGCTATAAAATGCTTCAAGTCCCACAGAGGGAAGTTGCTACAGAAATGCAAATTATTAAGCAGTGAAATTCTTCATGTGTACACACAGTGTAAGACGCTATAAAAAAGTCATTAGGCCATAAAGATATGTGAATAATCATGTGGGAATTACAACATGTGAATTGGAGGGTGTGATTGGAGCTTTATATTCAACTGTTTGTATGAGCTCACCATTGATAGAGCCAAGCTGCTCTCAGCAACTTGACAATTTTCCTAAATTCCATGAGAGGAAAATAGTTGTGACTTGCTCATTTGAGTAAGTCACTCTTGTTTTGCACAATCTCCTTCCCCTTTATTGATGCCTATCTGTTCTGGCATCACTTGAAAGTGGACTGAGGTGTATTTAATGACTGGATACCCATTATATATCATGTAAATCCTATACATTTCATCAAAAATAGAAGTGTGCAGGATGACACAAAGACAGACAGACAGCTGGGCTCTTTGTTGTTTTTGTATTTCAGCTGAAATGAAAGATTTTATTCAGACAGAGGCATCATTGAAAATGTAATTGCCCTGTGTGAAATTGCCATGTTTTTCAATAATAATGGGACAAGTTGTCATTGTTGTAAGTTCACTCACTTCAGTGGAGTTATCCCAAAAATGATTTTGGCTCACTGTGTTCAAGGGTTTATGTGCATGAAGTATGAGTCATCAGTTTGTACTTGGGTCTCACACAACTGATAATACATTCAATTCAAGCAGTAGGTAAAAAACGAAATAGGAGGAAGAAGAGAATTGGGTAGCCAGTCATGAAAGACTGAATGGTAAGAAGAGGAGGGAAATAGTTGTGTGTTAACATTTTGGCAAATGCTGCAATGATTTACATCCTGCCCTGAGGGTTTCTTTGAGGTTTATATTGATCATCTTGAACTGTGTTTTCTTAGATCTACTAGAGAATAGCATTAATATTGGTTGGGGGAAAAGAAAGAATTTACACTTTGTTTTTACATCTTTTTCCAAAGTTTGGTAGGGAGGAGATGGACAATCACAAGGACCCACTCGTACTTCTATAGGGCTTTTCATCCATTGATCTCAACATTAATTACAGGATGTAAGCATTACCCCACAGTTACAAATGGGGAAACTGAGGCACACACACAGTTGACATGACTGGTTCAAGTTCTCACAAAAAGCCAGTAGTAGAACTGGCAAGATAACCCAGCTCTCCTGACTGACTGGACCATGCTGACCAAATTTGAGATGTCAAATTGAGCTTGAGTCAGAACTCATCTCATTTCAGAAACCTTTAAGCAATTTTGATGTATGTTATTTTAAATGTACTTGAAATAGAGAATGCAGAGAATGGTGACCAAGAAGGACCTGAAGCCAAATAGGACTACACATGCAAATAGCTCCTGAGCTGAAATATAAAGTTACTTCCCCCATAAAAAATGCTCTGAAGTTTTGTCCACACTTACCTCTTTGACAAAGCCACATCTCAGGTTTTATTTATTCAAAACCAACACCCAGGTAGCTAATCCCTTATTTTATTTTACTCCCAATACTGAGGAGACTTTAGATAAATGGTTTGGGCTTGTCCCCATCATTAAAAAGTAGTAAGATAAGAAACAAATATTAGAGAAAGTGTTATCCGACAGAAGAGTTGAGAATTCTGATCATGACAAATTTTTACTCTGAACCCAACAGAGACTGGAGAAATTGAACAGACTAGAATGGCTTGTGCACTGGAGATTTTTAACATCCCCGAGACTTAGCCGAAGCAAAAGCAAACATGTTACATGACTGCAAGAAACCAAAGAACTGAAAGGAGGAGGATGGTGGTGCTTCAGGGAATTACAACACATCTATCATGAAGGCAATAACCCCTGACTGGGAGTGTTTACTACCCATGAGCCTCTGAATCCTCACTCCAGGTACTTAAAGTTTTTTAAAGGTGTTTCACTCATTTTTAATGCTTTTATTTTTACTGTTCATCACTTTCTCCTCAACTTTCCCTTTTATTAATTCAATTTCTTTCTTTGCTCTGTGCTCTCCAGGAAAGGACACAGTTTGTAAAGGTGTATATAGCTATCTTTATATTGCAGTCACTTCCACGTTCTGCCAGGCACTTTCCAAACAGAGAAAGATACAGCCCTTCTGGGGCCTCTATCATAGAGGGTCAGGGGACCTAGTGGCTAGCACGGCCGGTTTTCCATCTACACCCTGGAAGCTGGGAGAGATGCCTGGCCCATACCCCTAAGCCGGAGGCATCACAGCCTTGATCCATGTTGAGGCCTTGCTCTTAATTGAGCAGGGTAGGGCCACATAGGCCCTCCAGCTCCACCATGCCCTGGCCTCTTAGGGAGCAGCCTCAGTAGAGTCCTCCACAGTGTTTCCTAGTCTGCCATCCTGAGCCACTGCCTACTTACTCTCCTTCAGTTTGGACAATAGGGGGCCATGCCCCAATCAAGAACTGGATGATCCCAGAGTTCAATAACGGAGCTCAAAATGAATAGAGCCCCAAAAAGCCTGTCGGTTCTCAAAGGGGGTTGGAGAAAGCACTCCCTGTAGTTCTGTCTCAGGCTCAATCTTCTGTCTGGGTTCCCCGGGAGAAAGGCTTGTTCTCCTTGCAGCTGCTTTGCTTTTTCACTTCAGCCTATGCTTCTGAGCTCTTTTTAACCTGCTCTTCCTACTGGAGCATGCTCTGCAGGCTTGGAAAGGTGCAGCTACCTGGGCCTAGCGTTGTCCTTTAACTCCTTTTGGCCTAGTGTGGGGTTTGTACACCCCATCACGCCTTCATTTGTCTTTGCTGCTCTTCAAGGGAAGAGTGGAGAAAAGAATAAAAAACAGACATGCTAAGAGCTTGCGCATACTAAGTGCTGAGCATGCTGGCACTCTAGCAAAGCACTTAAACCCAGGCTTAATTTTAAACATGTGAGCAGTCTTGTTGGTTCCAATGGAGCTACGCATGTGCATGAGTTAAGCACTTGTATAAATGCTTTGCTGGACCAGTTCCACAGTGCTCAGAACCTTGCAGGACCAGTGTCTAAGTGGTCAGGGCAATGCATGGCTTATTGCGTATGTGTTACTGGTTACACTTCTGTTTAATATACTCTATTTTCCTCTTCCACTCTCCTTCTTTCAGCTACTTATCTTACTCCTAATACCAGTAGTTAAGTAGATTGGAATGTGGCCCCAGCCAAAGAAGGGAAAGGGAATGTTGCTTACCCAAAGCAGGGAGAGAAAGAATAACCCATGCCCAGTATCAGTCAGTGTCTATTTTGCTCCCTGTGAATGGTCATCCCCCTCCATCCACACAAGTGAGAGTTATCTCCTAAGATAAATGAAATAGGTTGTCATGCAACTTAGTCATACAGCTTCTTGTAAGCCTTGCCGAGTGGGTCTTCAGGTGGGATCTACATGGTCACCTACTATGTGCATAAACTGATTCTTCATCGGGACATGAAAATGCCAAACAGCAAAGGATGCTTCTTTCTAAATGTACAGTAAATACAGAATTGCATCTTAAATCTCTTAGGATAGAGATTCCATCACCTTCCTAGGTAACCCATTCCAGTGCTTCACTACCCTCCTAGTGAAATAGTTTTTCCCTAATATCCAACCTAGACCTCCCCCAGTGCAACTTGAGACCAATGCTCCTTGTTCTGTCATTTGCCACCACAGAAACAGCCTCACTCCATCCTCTTTGAAACCCCCCTTCAGATAATTGAAGGCTGCTATCAAATCCCCACACACACTCTTCTCTGGACTAAATAAGCCCAGTTCCCTGAGCCTCTCCTCTGCTGGACTCTCTCCAATTTTTCCACATCCTTTCTGGAGTGGGGGCCCCAAAACTGGACCCAGTACTCCAGGTGTGGCCTCACCAGTGCTGAATCGAGGGAAGTGATTATTCCCCTCTATCTGCTGACAATGCTCCTACTAATGCAGCACAATATGCTGTTAGCCTTCTTGGCAACAAGGGCACACTGCTGATGCATATCCAACTTCTTGTCCACCATAATCTCCAGGTCCTTTTCTGAAGAAGAACTGCCGCTTATCCAGTCGGTCCCCAGCCTGTAGCTGTGCATGGAATTCTTCCATCCTCAGTGCAGAACTCTGCACTTGTCCTTGTAGAACCTCAGATGTCTTTTAGCCCAATCCTTCAATTTTCTAGGTCATTCTTGACCCCCTCTCTACCCTCCAACATATCTACCTCTCCCCGCAGTTTAGTGTTATCCACGAACTTGCTGAGGGTGAAATTCATCCCATCATCCAGATCATTAATGAAGATGTTGAACAAAACCAGCCCCAGGACTGACTCCTGGAGCACTCCGCTTGATACTGACTGCCAACTAGACATCGAGCTGTTGATCACTACCCGTTGAGCCCAATGATCTAGCCAGCTTTCTATCCACCTTACAATCCATTCGCCAATCCATATTTTTTTTAACTTGCTGGCAAGAATACTGTGGGAGATTAAGTCAAGATATATCATGTCCACTGCTTTCCCCATATCCACAGAGCCAGTTCTCTCATCATAGAAGGCAATCATGTTGGTCAGGCATGACTTGCCCTTGGTGAATCCATGTTGACTGTTCATTATCACCTTCCTGTCCTCCAAAGACTTCAAAAAGGATTCTTTGAAGTTCTGCTCCATGATTTTTCCAGGGACTGAGGTGAGGCTGACTGGTCTGTAGTTCTCTTTTTTAAAGATGGGCACTATATTTGCCTTTTTCCAATCATCCGGGACCTCCCCCGATCACCACAAGTTTTCAAAGATAATGGCCAATGGCTCTGCAATCACACCAGCCAACTCCCTCAGCACTCTCGGATGCATTAGATCTGGACCAATGGACTTGTGCATGTCCAGCCTTTCTAAATAGTCCTTAACCTGTTCTTTCACCCAGGGCCGCCCAGAGAATTCCCCGCGGCCGCGCTGTGTCGGCACCTCCGGCGGGTCTCGAAGATGGCGGCGGCCCGGCTCCTGGCCCCGCGGTTGCAGTAGCCGCGCTCGGTTCCCTGCCGGGGCCCTCGGGTGCCCCCTCTCCCGCACCGGCTGCCCCGGAGCTGAACGACCCCCCTCCCGCCAGCGAAGACGGGAGAGGAAAAGTTTTCCGGGCCCCCTGGAGTGAGTGAAGGACCCCGCTCCAGGGGCCCCGGAAAACACTTGTGGGGGCCCCTGCGGGACGCGGGGCCTGGGGCAAATTGCCCCTCTTGCCCCCCCCTCTGGGCGGCCCTGCTTTCACCACTGAGGGCTGCTCAGTTCCTCCCCATACTGTGCTGCCCAGTGCAGCAGTCTGGGGGCTGACCTTGTCTGCAAAGACCGAGGCAAAAAAAGCATTGAGTACTTCAGCTTTTTCCACATCATCTGTCATTAGGTTGCCTTCCCCATTCAGTAAGGGTCCCACACTTTCCCTGACCTTCTTCTTGTTGCTAACATATCTGTAGAAACCACTCTTGTTACCCTTCACATCCCTTGCTAGCTGCAACTCCAATTGTGCTTTGGTCTTTCTGATTACACCCCTGCATGCTCAAGCAATATTTTTATACTCCTCCATAGTTATCTGTCCAGTTGTAGGTCTGCAGTGTTGGCAGAACTATTTAGGATAGTTTCCACAATGCCAGGATATGTTACACTTTGCTCAGTTCTTCCTTTTGCTTTCAAGAGCAGAAAAATCGTTAAAGCAATTCAAAGTTAGAAAAAATTGTAAAGAGTCAAGTAAAATAATTGCCCTAGTATTGTACTTGTGATCTCATCAGCAAAATCACAAGGCATTAGGGTATCTAGGTCATCTTCAAAGCCTGACTGCAGTGATTGGATTTATGGAGATTATAAGGTTAAAATAATTAGAGATAGATTGAAGGTATAAATCAAATACCTGAAATTGACCTTTTGAAAATCTGTTTGTTAAACAGTGCAGATATTTAAAGCCAAAACACTCACCGGTATTATAGAAGTTATATTTAAGCATAGTGTAGGGTGGGACCTCCTTATCAATGGCCAGTTGGGATACACATATATATGTGTGAACATGGCATGGATCTCCAAAGAGCAGGCCAAGTTTTGCACTCATTTATACTTATACAACCATTAAAACCTAAGTGGTTGCATAAGTATAAATAAGAACAGAACTTAGCCTCACCATCTCTAATTTAAAGGCATTAACTAGAAATAATTCAGGAATTAATACCACAGCAACAGTGAAGTGAAGAATACAGCCAGCTCCATATAGAACTAAGAGGACACAGGCAGTATTAACTATTATGCTTGCTGTATTGCCTGCCATTTGACACACACTGTTGTGACTCAAGTGAGTTTGCAATACATACAGTATTAGGAGCCATATTCTGCTCCTTCACATGGGTGCCAGCATAAGGGGCTGCGATGAAGTTCAAATTACTCCAGAATAACATTGATAGGATCAGTTCTGGGCCCAGAGCCAAGGTGACCAGATAACAAGTGTGAAAAATCAGGACAGAGGATGGGGGGGCAATAGGCACCTATGTAAGAGAAAGCTCCAAATATTGTGACTGTCCCTATACAATCAGGACATCTGGTCACCCTACGCAGAGCCAACCACTGGTGGTCCTCAGTCGGTTATGCAAAAAAAAAAAAGTGGTCTTTATTTGGCTGTCACTCCCTTCAGGCAGGGCACCATCTATACCATGGCACCATCTTTCCCAGTGCAGCGGGGTGGTTTGGTCAGTCATCAGGCCTAGTTTGGGCCTCTGACAGCCTTCATTTCAGTTCAGTGTCCCTTGTTCTCTGGAGGAGGTCCCTGCTGGACTGGCGTCTGGGATGGTAACCCCTTGCCCTGCCCTTCTTGGGGCATGTGGTTAGTAGGGGGACCCAGGCCCTCCTGCTTCACTAGGTCCTGGGCCAGGGCACTGAAAGTGTAGCAGTGGGGTTGGCCTAGGTTCAGCCTGCCCCTGTGCCCCTTCCTACAGCACCCTGTGCCTCAGTTTAGGGTGTGCTCACAATCTGAGTTACAATCCTTGCTTCAACCCCCCATAATCTAGGGCCAATACCTGTGACCCTTAGGTAACCTTTCCATAAGTTAGTGTCACAAAACCAGGAACAGGAAGACTCCCAGCCAGACCCCCTCCATAGCAGAGCAGTTCTACTCCAGGAAATGGCTTCTCAAGCTTCTTTTATACTGGTCCTTTCCCCAGAAACATGCTCAGCAGTGCCAAGTAGTGGGACAGGGCCTTTTGGGCCCAATATTGCAAACAGCCCTCTCTTGCCTCAGTGTGGGATCTATACACCCCATCTCATCCAACAACAAGCAAGGCACTAGGAGGATTCCACAATATTCCTGCATCAGGCCTACCTTCCTTCAGGGAGCTGACAGGCAGCAGTCTCTCAAGCAGTTCCTGGTCCCAGCTAGTCTTCTCAGACTGAGAGCTAGATGTCTACTCTCCTACCCAGCCAGCTTCCAACTGATCTGGGCTCTCCCCTTTTAACCTCTCCAAGCCTGGCACCTATTGCAGATGTAGCAGGACAGAAGTGGACTGAACCCAAGAAGCTCATTACCCCTTTCCTGGCCAGTCTAGGGTTTGACTATCCTATCAAAAGTACCTAAATAAGACAGCAGGATTTAGCCCAACAATTTTAGAAGCAAGGCTGGTCCAAAATTTCTTGTCTAAACTGTTTGATGGAAAATTGAGTTTTTCCACAAAAAGTGTTTCTTTGTTTTGCAAAAGCAAACCAACCCCACCCCACCCCAAACATACATATTGGCCAAAAAAATCAAAATATGTAAATTCAAAAGGGCAAAGTAATGCCTCAAGGGAACTATGGCCTGGATGCCTTAAATTTCCATTCCCTCTCCCATGGAAGGCCACACTACAGCCCCTGTGATGCATCCAAGCCCCTCACCAAGACAGGACAAGGTGGTATGTCGTGGGATACGTACTCCAGACAGCAAGCCCAGCCTATAGAGAAGAATGAGAGTATAAAGTACCTGAAGGTTCCCTGGGGCACCAAAGCACTCATTTGAAGAAGAAAAATCGTTTGTAACTGAAATATTTTGCAGGGGAAAATATTTTGTGACCAGTTCTAGTGAGAAGTTGGTATATTTCTGATCGAGTGAAATAACATGGGGCTGGAGAATCACAGCCCCAATCTTCGCTTGTATTTTGCCCTACAGCACACCCAGAGAGAATCTTACATTGTTTTAGGTAAGCTATTTGGACAGTGCTATAGCATCAACCAGACATAATCCAACTTCTTTGAACATTAACATTCTTTTTATTTCAGCAACATGCCTATATCTTGGCAATAGTTCCACAGACATACACTTTCCAAAGTTGCCAAAAAAACATACAGCTGGTTTACTATAGACATAATAGTTGATTTATTACACACAAATACTTAAAAGTGGGGAAATGTTAACTAAACAACCAGTAATGCATTTCAAATTGAAAATAAGATATAAATAGGCACTCAGTCACTGTGACACTGTATAATCTTTTAAATAGGTAGGTGGACATTTTTCCCCCTCTAGGACACATCAATTCAATCTTTGCAAAAGGTAATTCTGCCATCAATGTTGTTCCTGAAAATACAACTTTTGGTTCAAAACTGTCATTCTACAGTGTGGTAACTGGAACAGTCTGTCCATGAGAGCTCTCTGTAACAGTTGATATTGTGTCCAGCAGCTGCTCCTCCAGAAACTGAGCAGGAATCTAACTGGGCATTTTCAATTGACAAGTCCATTGCTGCTGTACTAACATCTGCCGAGTTAACCATAATCCTTTTTTGCACATGTAAGTGCAGAACCCTCTGTCCCCCCGAATTACAGTGTATGAGACTGGTCCTGTAATATCTTGAATGGCAGCTGGCATCCTGAAGACTACGGCAGTAGTTTAGAATCCTCGAAAGCTTGTCCCTGAGCTGATTTCCAATACTATTTAGCCCCCTTTTTCAGTAACATCTTCATTACAAGTGTTGGTAAGTTTGGCAAAAAAGTAGCATAGAATCATAGTGTTAGAAGAAACCACAAGATCATCTAGTCTAATCCCCTGCCAAGATGCAGGATTTGTTGTGTTTAAACCATCCAAGACAGATGGCTATCCTGTCTCTTCTTGACAACCTCCAGTGAAGGAGCTTCCACGACTTCCCTAAGCAGTCAGTTCCATTGTCCTACTGTTCTTAGGAAGTTTTTCCTGAGATTTAGTCTAAAATCTGCTATGCTGTATTTTGAACCCATTGTCTCTTTTCTTGCCCTCTGTGGCAAGAGAACAATTTTTCTCCATCTTTTATACAGCAGCCTTAAGTATTTGAAGACCACTAACATGTCCCCCCATAATCTCCTCTTTTCCAAAAGAAAACACACCCAGTTCCATCAGCCTTTGCTCATATGGCTTGCATTCCATCCCTTTGATCATCTTTGTGGCTTGCCTCTGTATCCTGTCGTTTCTCTGTATCCTTCCTATACAGCAGTGACCAAAGTTGACACTACTCCAGCTGAGGCCTAACCAGCACCGAGTAGAGCACTTCCCATGACTTGCATGTTATGCCTCTGTTAATGCAACCCAAAACTGCATTTTCTTTGTTTAGAACAGCTCCACATTGTTGACTCATGTTGAGGTTGTGATCCACCACAACTCCCAGATCCTTCTCAGCAGTACCGCTGCCAAGCCAGTTATCCCCCATTCTGTATTTGTACATTTAGTTTTTATTCCCTAAGTGTAGCACCTTACATTTGTTTTTGTTGAATTTCATTTTGTTGCCTATAGCTCAGTTCTCCAATTTATCAAAATCCCTTTGATTTTTAGTTCTATCCTCCCAAGTGTTTGCAAACCCCCAACTTTGCATTATCTGCAATTTGATCAGAATGCTCTCTATTTCTACATCCAGGTCATTAATAAAGATGTTAAATAACACCAGACCCAGAACATATCCCTTTGGAACCCCCCTTGAGACCTTCTTTCAATCTGACACTATTCCAGTAATAGTTACTCTGTTTGCGGTTGTTTAACCAATTATGTATCCACTTAATGGTAGTTCTACTGAGCCTGCATTTCTCCAGCTTACTTAGGAACAAAAAGTCATGTGGGGCTGTGTCAAAAGCCTTGCTAAAGTCCAGGTATATTATGTCCACGTCATTCCCCCCATCCACCAAACTAGTTACCTTGTCAAAGAAGGGGGGGAAAAAACCAACCTGTTTGGCATGATTTCTTTAGTAAAATTCTTAGTATTATTGTAGTAATTCAGCCAGCATAAGCCGGCTTTCAGCTCTGAAATATTCCTATATGTAGGTGCACCCCAAATTGCTTTGACTTTATCTTTCACTAGGCATAGTACCTGGGCATCCACTTTATATCTCAAGTATATCACTTATGTGCCAGGACTAAACACTTATTCTTTTTCAGGTGCAGACCTGTTCCCTTTAGCTTGTTTAGCACTTCAGCTAAATTTTGTAAGTGTTCTGTTTCAGTGGTACCTGTAATTAGCATTTCATTCAGATATACTGCTCCACTGGAACTCCCTGAATCAATGCCTCCATGGTTCTTTGGAAAATAGCCAGGGCTGAGGACATACCAAAAAGTAACTGATTATATTTAAAACAGTCCTTTGAGCATTTTGAGTGACTGCTTGTAATCTTCTTCCAGGACAATCTGTTGTTAAGTATGGCTCATGTCTAACTTGGCGAACAATTATGCTCCTACTAAAACTGCAAACAGATCCTCAATTTTTGAAATTGGCTGTTTTAATTGTGAAACCTTGTTTATAGTCAACACCATCCAGCTTCAAACACTGGTACTATTGGTGCAGCCCATTCAGAAAAAAACTTTACAGATTCAATACCACCAGTTGCGTGTAGTCTTTTTTACACAATTTCAACTTTTTATTTCACAGCAAAGGGTACAAGTTTGGGCTTGAAACAAAGCCTGACAGTTGTTTTTTTTGTAAATTTTAGCAGTAGTGCCTTTTTAAAATGCCCACTTCATCTTTAAGTACTTCCTTACATATATTTTAAACAGTTTCCAGAATTAGATCTTGTGATTTCAAGTGATATATCTTTCCTTTCCACTCCAGTGGAAAGGAGTCAGCCTACCATTCTACTGGGCAAGTTAGGGCCAGTACCAGTAATCACTAGCAACAGTAAATGCCTTACTTGACTCTGATGGCTAACCTTCACATTGATGGCTCCCAGTATTTTTACCACTTCTCTAGTATGTTTTTAATTTTACCCTGCATTACTGCAGTGGAAGTGGTTCACTACCTTTTCACCAGGTATCATATGCTTCTTGGTTCATAATAATCATGCTACATCCCATGTCAAGCTCAAATCATACCCCCCCACACACACACCCCATTTCAAGTGAGGCCAATGTGGCTGGGACCTACTTTAGGTATATTTGTTACCCATTTACTATAGATAGTATAAGCTACTTCCATTTTTTCCTTCTCACTACTTTCCTCCTGCAGTACATGAAAGGTATCATAGCGATTAGATTGCTTTTTATCATGGTTTTGTATGTCTGCTTTCTTGGTTTTGTTTCAACTTTCTTGAATGTGCCCAGTCAATCCACAAATGTGATTTTTAACTCAGCAGACCATTGGTGCCTATTAACTATCTCTGTTTTAACTGCCTCCACAATAATACTCTCTGCTAGACAATTAGATCTGTTTCTAGGTTGCCTTGCAATTTTGTGCACAGTACCTTGTATTTCCTGCATGCTATTTCCATCTCCCCAGGCTCCTGTGACTTATGTTTGTAAATCCTATACATTTTTATTTGCAGATTCCATAGCCTGGACCAATTTCAGAGCTATTTCAAATGTTCACTGTGGTTCAGACAGTAATCTTCTTTGCATTTTGTCATCATTAATGCCACAGACTAATCTGTCTCTTAGCATTTGTGTCAGAAGCACACCATAATTACAATCTTGAGACAGCTTCCTCGGTTCTGCCACAAACTCTCCTCCTGTCACCCTGGATTTCCTTGTCCCAGAGTTAAACTCAAATCATTCTGCTATTTTACTGGGTGTTGGGTTGAAATGGTTTTTATTTTAAAAGAACAGCTTTACTAAGCTCATCAAAAGTTTTTATCCCTGAGCTTTTTAGGGGTTAGCAGGTTTCTCATTAAACTGAAGTCTTGACCCCTACACTGCCAAGTATTATCGTTTCTTCTCATCTTCACCTATAACATCATTAGCAGTGAATAAAATATATTTTTCAGTATTCTTCCCAAATTAAGTGTTGTGGATTAAATAGTCCCATATATTGCAGCCATTTCACCTGTGTTTCTATGGGTGTATAGACCTTACTTACAGATGTCTTCCCAGACCTATTTCTCTTTTTTCTTTCAGCTCCACCTCACCACCATATGTTGTAATATAAACAAGATATAATCCAACTTCAAGTATTAACAGTCTTTTTAGTTCAAGCAACTTGCATACATCTTTGCAATAGCTCCATTGACCCACACTTTCCAGAGTTGACAATGCACAACACAACCCTGGAACAACCAAACATTTCCTTGTTTTAAGCTACCTGCCTACTCCCCCCAACGGCTGGATTATACACAGTAGAATAGACAATGTCTCTTTAAATTATCTGGTCATTTTGTTTCCTAAAAGTAACTGAGGATAGAGATGGGGTAGGAAGAGGCATATGTACTTTGGTTACATATTGGACTTCTGTAGAATAATTTGGGGAATAGTTACCGTGACCTGATTAGCATCCCTTTTAGTGGTTTTAAAACATTTCAGACGGTGGGGGTATTGCAGGGCAAGCGAATAGATCCCTAGATAGCACCACTTCATATGTGAAGAAGGGATCAGCTACTAAATATAACTGTGCATTGATTTTTGCTGACTAACATGGAGAAAATCTTTTTCTCCTAGTGGTTCAAGGTTCTTTTATCCCTGCACTTGAGGGGGGGGGGACCAAGGTCCCTCACCGAAGGCTCTTACGTAAATTAAGCTGTCATGGGATAAAAGGAAAGGTCCTTTCATGGATTGAGAACTAGTTAAAGGACAGGGAACAAAGGGTAGGAATTAATGGTAAATTCTCAGAATGGAGAGGGGTAACTAGTGGTGTTCCCCAAGGGTCAGTCCTAGGACCAATCCTATTCAATTTATTCATAAATGATCTGGAGAAAGGGGTAAACAGTGAGGTGGCAAAGTTTGCAGATGATACTAAACTACTCAAGATAGTTAAGACCAAAGCAGATTGTGAAGAACTTCAAAAAGATCTCACAAAACTAAGTGATTGGGCAACAAAATGGCAAATGAAATTTAATGTGGATAAATGTAAAGTAATGCACATTGGAAAAAATAACCCCAACTATACATACAACATGATGGGGGCTAATTTAGCTACAACGAGTCAGGAAAAAGATCTTGGAGTTATCGTGGATAGTTCTCTGAAGATGTCCACGCAGTGTGCAGAGGCGGTCAAAAAAGCAAACAGGATGTTAGGAATCATTAAAAAGGGGATAGAGAATAAGACTGAGAATATATTATTGCCCTTATATAAATCCATGGTACGCCCACATCTCGAATACTGTGTACAGATGTGGTCTCCTCACCTCAAAAAAGATATTCTAGCACTAGAAAAGGTTCAGAAAAGAGCAACTAAAATGATTAGGGGTTTAGAGAGGGTCCCATATGAGGAAAGATTAAAGAGGCTAGTACTCTTCAGTTTGGAAAAGAGAAGACTAAGGGGGGACATGATAGAGGAATATAAAATCATGAGTGATGTTGAGAAAGTGGATAAGGAAAAGTTATTTACTTATTCCCATAATACAAGAACTAGGGGTCACCAAATGAAATTAATAGGCAGCAGGTTTAAAACAAATAAAAGGAAGTTCTTCTTCACGCAGCGCACAGTCAACTTGTGGAACTCCTTACCTGAGGAGGTTGTGAAGGCTAGGACTATAACAATGTTTAAAAGGGGACTGGATAAATTCATGGTGGCTAAGTCCATAAATGGCTATTAGCCAGGATGGGTAAGAATGGTGTCCCTAGCCTCTGTTCATCAGAGGATGGAGATGGATGGCAGGAGAGAGATCACTTGATCATTGCCTGTTAGGTTCACTCCCGCAGGGGCACCTGGCATTGGCCACTGTCGGTAGACAGATACTGGGCTAGATGGACCTATGGTCTGACCCGGTACGGCCTTTCTTATGTTCTTATGTTCTAGAAGAGGGGGAAATAGCTAGCCATTGTATTCTACAAAATATTCTTGCCTGTAGTCTTCTTGAAATATCAATGACAGATAATGGACTACATTTCATATCTGAGAAGTGGTTTTTTAAAAAAAAAGACTGAAAGCAATGACACTCATTAGATTTGCTCTTCTGCTTCCGATGGCAAGGCAGAGTAATTTTCCTCATACCTGCTCCTTTGTTCCCCCCCCGCCATTTCTTTCCCATTCGTCTTTAGTCTCGTTTTACTTAAAAACTCATTTCGTTGTCTCCTGAGCTCATTAATGTTCCCTGCTTCAAAGGCCTTTTAAAACAACATATTGGCACATATGTATTACTCTTTATATGAAATAATTTTGTTTAAACTGTCTCCCACTTGTCAGGTAATCGCCAGTGTGTGCGCTCATATTACTATCCCTAGACGAGTAGGATATTTATCATAAACACTTGTTATAACTATGGTGATTATAATGAGAATTCACAAAGTCCAAAAGTAAAGTACAAGGATTTCACATCCATGAGGGAACATTTGCACCAAAGAGGAATGTGAAGGTGAGCTGTATTTATAAAATAATGTTCTTTTCTTTCATGTTCCTTGCCAGTGTAAAGTATTTGTTCAGACTACAGCTGGGCAAATAATTCAATTAATTTTTTATTTGGCTAACTTCACCTCATTGAATTGTTTTCAAGCAGCTTACAGTTTTTTTGTATAGTTCAATAATGATTTGAAATTTGGCAAATAACTCTTTTGGTCTGTAAATCTGTAAAACAGTGTTCATACACATTCAAAATTTTGATTGGACATGTGTCAAATACTATGCTTGTTCCCTCATTTAGAATCAGCTTTCTGGAGAGAATGCTTATGTCTATGATTTGCTAGTTACATTTTTAAATAAAAATAAGGTTTTGCCATTAGAAGTCCAATATGTGTTACCCAATTCCTTTTTCTCTTTTACTAAAATGTCCCAAGTACACTGGGCTCTCGTGTGGCATCAGTTTTTAAGGATCACTGCCCTAAGTGAGGAGTTATGTCCCACTTAAAAGGACATTAGTGCAAGGATATTTTTATGAGCTATCACACACAATGAATATTTAACATACAATTAAATCCAAATTACATCCTGGGGAAACAATTCCATTACTCCATTATCAGTAGTACTTCTCTGAAAATGAAGTAGCATGTTAGAGGTTTCAGGAATGCCTTTATCACACAAGTTTATTTACTACAGCCACTACCAGCAGCAGCGCTGTAGTAAAAGCTTGGTCTGTTTTCCCATTCTAAACTCTGTTTTCAGGACTTTATATACAGCGGACATAAAGTGTACTCTGGGCTGAAATGTAGCATATAAAGTCTCACCCAAAGAGAAGAAAAAATTGCTTAAGAAAGATGTCAATCTATTTGGACCCGAAAATGCAGTTATTCTGAAAAAGCAATCGGTCCCAAACCCCAGTGTTTTACATATTTGTTTTCCTTTAAAGCAGGTACACCAGTTTCTTCATAAGGAACTAGTGTTTTAGTACAAGAGGTGAAATCCTGCCTCAATTGAAGTCAATGGGAAAACAGTTACATCAATGGGGCCAGAATTTCAACCAAGATCTCTCAGTTGTGTTGTGCCTTTTGTGGATGTTGCACAACAACTCCAGGGACAAGTCAAGCAATGGTGTTCACAGGAAGAAACTATGGCCTTTGTTTTCTGGATACTGCACCTTTAAATCTCTAAGAACTCTTAAGAAACAGGCGTTTCTAAGAGGCAGCTTGTAACCGCATATTGTGTTCTCTCCCCCAGCCTACTTTTGGTTCCTTAATCAGACTGAGGGCATCCACTTGCCATCTGGTCCTTGCACCTGACCATTTTCCCATTGGAAGAGAGGTATTGCCAACCCCAAATGTCCAAAAAATTTTGAGTCAGGCCACAAAAATAATTAGATTTGCTTAAAAATCATGGGGGATAACAACTGTTGGGTTCCTTTTGTTTGCTGTCTGGTTTGAGCCTGTAGGGTGCACTTGGGTAACCTTTTCAAGCTTTTTTCCTGCAACTACGAAAACTCGACGTTTTTATTTTAATTAAATGAAAGTTGAGATTTCCTTACAAGTGTCTCCATTCTAGAAGCTGGTGCTTTAAGAAAAATACCAAATATCACAAGAGTTGGCAACACTGGAAGGGAGTGCTGGCACATTGCTCCCTGAAGGGAGTCCCTGGTGACTAAGTGAGCCTATCATTTCCAGAAAAATATACAGGTGGCTCAAAAAGAGCCACAGCTAGAGGCAAGAAGTTCCATTGGAAAGAGCTCAGTTGAAGTTTTCTAAGAGGTTTATTACAAAACGAAGCACATTTTTGGAAAGATGGGCAGCATACATTTAATGAGAGGGCTTAGCTAGTTTTCTATTACAAGAGTGCAGTTTTAGAGATAAGCTGTTTGGTGCTCCCCTAACACAGAGGCTTATTTTTCATTCACATAAAGGTTAGGCCATTGGTCCTCATACATAGCAGACAAAGCCTTTGAGTACTTATGAAGTAACTAGTCTTAATTCCCTCCATCCTAAGTGGCAATGCCACACATTTAACTTTTGAACACTTTTAAATAATAATGCTTTGCATTTCTGTAGCACCCTGTTGGGGGAGAGGCTTTAGAAAGAAAAAGCTTGAGAACCCCTGCTCTATAGTGTCTAGCCATTCCCAAGGCTAAAGGCCAGACTCTCAGCTGTGCTCAAATTAGCTCTTTATGCCTCTACTATACCAATTTTGATGCTAGTTCTGTGCCAGCCCAGTCTCCACTGTAGATTAGAGCAGCCTCAGGTTGTTTAAAATTATAACCAGCTGCCCGCAGCTTCACATGGGTCATTTTGGCAGCCAGGAATTGCCAGGGTGTCGACTGGATAAAGCCAAACCCTCTCCTGTGCCCGGGCAAGGGAGGGGCAGTGGCACAGGAACTGCTACAGTGTTTGTGCCACCGGAGGATTCCCTTGTGCAGGAGGAGCACTGCACCAGCCACCTACGCTGCCTCTCTGGCAGTTTTGCACCGAGAGACCTCAAAATCCCCTCCCCCCAGTCTAAAGGTTAAATGGTAACAATATATGGACCAGATCTTTCATTCCTTGTGCCCCCAAAATTCCCATTAGCCCATCCAGACGTTCTACATGAACAATTGCTCTGATCTAGAACCAGTTCAATGGGGATGTAGTTTTCTATTGACTTCAATGAGTTCTGGATCAAGCCTTAAACTGACAGAGCTGTTCTACAGCACCAAGTCTCAGAGCATTACCACAGTTTTAAAAATATATTTGTTTAAAAAAAACAAACCCTGGAATGAGTAACTGAGCGTCCACTTTAACTTCTGTCTCCTTCCTTCCTTGCCGGATATAGGGTTTGACCCCATAAATCCAGGGATAAGCCAAGATCAGAGGATCTCACACAGCTCCCTTGGCTCCTCATGGGTTTGTTTTCTGTAGCACTTTCCATCTGAAAACAAAGTGCTTTCCCTATAGTCATGTAGCAGCACTACATCCCTGGTGGAAGAGAAGTATTTTCCACCAATGTAAAATAATGTTCTGAAGCAGAATGAACTTGCCCTAGGCTGCACAGAAAACCTGTGTCAAAGTGAAGACTAGACTCCAGATTTTCAGATACCCACTCCAGTGCTCTGACTGCAAGACCTCCTTCCTCTCCTGTTCTATAGGCCAAAAACTGGAATGTCTAGAACACAAACAACAAAATAAGGTCCCTGCTTCAATAGTGGCTTACACATTTCCAAATATCAAAAAGAACAGCACCCATTAAGACACACAAAAGACCCACAGAGAAAAAGAAAGTATGCAGGTACATATAAGGAGTCCTTATATTTTCTTTTAAATTAATGTGCCAAAATTAGTAAAAAAAAACCAAACCACAACACACACTTCATCTGATAACTGCATACAGGATATATCTACAGATTTATTAGATCATTTCCTTTATGGACCTTTCACAGGGTCCACTCACCACAAATAGCATCTCCTGCTGGTAGCTCTGGGGATTAGCTCTTGTCAGGCCCTGCCCTCCTCTGGCAGCATCTCTACTTGTTCTCTCTTTCATCCTATAGTCCTTCTCACTGCTGGAACTGCAGCTTCCTGTTCCTGGCTTGGCCCTCCTGCCAGGTCACTAAGATCCTCCCCTTCCAGGAAAATCAAGGTCCTTCCAGACCAGTTAGCAGCTTCAACACCCTGCATCACTTCTCAGTGGATGGTAGAGAAACCCAGGCCTGTCCTCTACAGTGGGTTCCAGTCCAGGGACCCAATAACAAGCAGCCCTGGTCTGTATGGTCCAACACCCTTGCTGCTGTTTCCCTGGGCTTCTTCCTACTTAACTGGCATCCCCCTCCTCCTGGATTTGCCTGCCAGTCTCCAACACCCTGCTCCCAGAGCATGACTGTAGACTACCCCCATTAGGGCTTATGGCTCCTGGGCTTTACACAGGCCCCTCCTGTCTCTGCCCAGCTGAGCCCATTTCCAATTGGCCTGCTCCTTGTCTCCTTCCTCAGGTGTAGCCTGGGCAGATACTTGGCCTGCCTAGCCACTTTAACCCCTCCAAGCCTTGTGTGGTGGGGTGGATAGAGTGTCACAGGTGCATTTAATGCTGTAAGAATGAAATATATATAGTTACAATTCTCTCTGCATAGACAGGGAAGAATAAACTGTTAACATGATTAAAACTGGAAGGAAAAAAGAATGCCTCTTCCAAATTTACTCCTTCTCATAAGCAATTGATTGGCAGGTCATCATAGGCTCAATCCTGCAATGTGTTGAGCTCTCTGGCCCCCCATCCAGCAAAATGCTTAAAAACATTCTTACCTTTAATTATGTGAGTAGTCTTAATGATTTCAATACAACTATTCACAGGCTTAAAGATGAGCATGTGCTCAGCTCACTGCACCCTACATCATCTGCAACTAGCACAGCTTGAATGGTGGCCATTTTACAAACATTTGATAATTGCATGTGTTCAGAGAAGAAATGAAGAGGTACTAATTGAAGTACATATTTAAACTTCTCTCTTTCTGGTTTATTATTGACATAATTCCTTATCACTTAGCTGGAGCAAGAAGGGGAAATGTGAAACTTTAAGCTGCCTCAAGTAAACTTGTTTTCTGTCATATCTAAATTTCATAAATGTTACAGTTATGCAAACACAGAGTTGCTCTAAAATATAAAAGACATTAGAATAGAATAGAATATCAGGGTTGGAAGGGACCTCAGGAGGTCATCTAGTCCAACCCCCTGCTCAAATCAGGACCAATCCCCAACTAAATCATCCCAGCCAGGGCTTTGTCAAGCCTGACCTTAAAAACCTCTAAGGAAGGAGATTCCACCACCTCCGTAGGTAACCCATTCCAGTGCTTCACCACCCTCCTAGTGAAAAAGATTTTCCTAATATCCAACCTAAACCTCCCCCACTGCAACTTGACACCATTACTCCTTGTTCTGTCATCTGGTACCACTGAGACCAGTCTAGATCCATCCTCTTTGGAACCCCCTTTCAGGTAGTTGAAAGCAGCTATCAAATCCCCCCTCATTCTTCTCTTCTGCAGATTAAACAATCCCAGTTTCCTCAGCCTCTCTTCATAAGTCATGGGCTCCAGCCCCCTAATCATTTTTGTTGCCCTCCGCTGGACTCTTTCCAATTTTTTCACATCTTTCTTGTAGTAGGGGGACCAAAACTGGACACAGTACTCCAGATGAGGCCTCACCAATGCCGAATAGAGGGGAATGATCACATCCCTCGATCTGCTGGCAATGCCCCTACTTATACAGCCCAAAATGCCGTTAGCCTTCTTGGCAACAAGGGCACACTGTTGACTCATATCCAGCTTTTCATCCACTGTAACCCCTAGGTCCTTTTCTGCAGAACTGCTGACTAGCCATTCGGTCCCTAATCCGTAGCAGTGCATGGGATTCTTCCGTCCTAAGTGCAGGACTCTGCACTTGTTCTTGTTGAACCTCACCAGATTTCTTTTGGCCCAATCCTCTAATTTGTCTAGGTCCCTCTGTATCCTATCTTACCCTCCAGCATATCTACCACTCCTGCCAGTTTAGTGTCATCTGCAAACTTGCTGAGGGTGCAGTCCACACCATCCTCCAGATCATTAATGAAGATATTGAACAAAACCGGCCCCAGGACCGACCCTTGGGGCACTCCGCTTGAAACCGGCTGCCAACTAGACATGGAGCCATTGATCAGTATCCGTTGAGCTGACGATCTAGCCAGCTTTCTATCCACCTTATAGTCCATTCAGCCAGCCCATATTTCTTTAACTTGCTGGCAAGAATACTGTGGGAGACATATCATAAGCTTTGCTAAAGTAAAGGAATAACTCGTCCACTGCTTTTCCCCCATCCACAGAGCCAGTTATCTCATCATAGAAGGCAATTAGGTTAGTCAGGCATGACTTGCTCTTGGTGAATCCGTGCTGACTGTTCCTGATCACTTTCCTCTCTTCAAAGTGCTTCAGAATTGATTTCTTGAGGACCTGCTCCATGATTTTTCCAGGGACTGAGGTGAGGCTGACTGGCCTGTAGTTCCCCAGATCCTCCTTCCCTTTTTTAAAGATGGGCAATACATTAGCCTTTCTCCAGTCATCTGGGACCTCCCCCGATCGCCAAGAGTTTTCAAGGATAATGGCTAATGGCTCTGCAATCACATCCACTAACTCCTTTAGCACTCTCGGATGCAGCGCATCCGGCCCCATGGACTTGTGCTCATCCAGCTTTTCTAAATAGTCCTGAACCACTTCTTTCTCCACAGAGGGCTGGTTACCTCCTCCCCATGCTGTGCTGCCCAGTGCAGCAGTCTGGGAGCTGACCTTGTTCGTGAAGACAGAGACAAAAAAAGCATTGAGTACATTAGCTTTTTCCACATCCTCTGTCACTAGGTTGCCTCCCTCATTCAGTAAGGGGCCCACCCTTTGACTTTCTTCTTGTTGCTAACATACCTGGATTATAGACACTGTAGACATTTTAATCTCTTTTCTTAATTAGATGATCAGCTTTAATGATACTTTATTATATGCATTTAGATATTTTCTTGTGATATCAACAATTTACTGTACTTAAGGGGATGTCTGGCATTCAAATGGTGGACACTGGCTCTGGGTCTATCATTTCTTCAGTGTTCATTTATTTTGTCCTCCATGTCCTTTTATGATTTACATTTCCTAGTCTCCTCATATCAGTCACTCTGTTTTCTTCACCTCCTCATTACTAATTCATCCAGCTTTTGAATCAACATTCAGATCAGCAGGTTGGCTCCTGTGCCTACACTTACAATCAGCTCAACACCAAGACAACAGAGTGCGATCATCACCTTTAAATCCACACATTAGCGTAATTTAAGGAATTTTTATAAGGTGACTTGTGTTTATTAGGAAGAATATTGCATTATGTTACATTCTATGCTTCTCTATTTCACTCTGTATTTTAGCTGAACAGACACATACTTGTCTTATGAAGGGATTGGGTTTTAAGTGCCATAAATAGATTTTTTTTTAGTTTACAGGCTCTTTCTAACTTCATTATTCTCCCTGCCACACAAAATAAAGTTTTTCTACACTGTTGTTGCTGCTGTAGAGAAATGCATTTTCTGTCTTGCCTTAAAAAGAAAGATACAGCAAAACACTGACGGCACAAGAAGCAATTTGAATCCTGTGATAGAAAATATATCCCTAGCAGACAATGCACAGTAATAAGTAATAGTATAAGAACACTTTGACATTAAAAGAAAAGTGCCTAGTAAACCATTTTTAACCAAATACGTTTTCTTTTGCCGTTTTCTTTGGTAGCGAAGAAACGGAGGAAAGAAAGTAGAAAAATGTATGACTGCACATTACTCAATAACTACAGAACTGTTTTTAATAATGTACATTATTTCTGCTTTTGGACAGGCAACGTACAGAGGTCAGGCACTATTACAAGTCACTTTACTCAAGGTGCTTTTATACACTCTACTGTTATTTTCACAGTCATTATCCTGTGTCTGGAACAGCAAAGACAAGAGTATGTCATAGTACTGTGACTGCCTTGTTCTGTGTGTTTCGCTCTATGTAAGTTATATTTGCAACAATAGTTCACCAAGTATGTATCGATTTTAAAAGTGTAATATTGATGTCTAAGGCCATGGGGTTCCAGCGTGACAAACCACACTTTAAATGCCATCCAAAGGGATGCTCTGTATCTTATCTGAATACAGGCTCTTGTCGACTAATTTACATCGCTTCTACAGTAACATGATGAATTTTGAACTTTAATAAATGCTAGTTTGTGACTAGCTTTATGATTTCATCTTAATGAGCCTCATTTTGAATGTTAAATGTCTGACAAACATTGGGAGCTCCCATTATTCAATAGCTCTTCAGTGACTTATGAGATGACAGTTATGGCCTCAGTCCAAACGGTAGTAGACAGGCATCCATATCATCCAAAGCACCAACTGATGCTTTCAGCAGTAGAATAAAATTCAAAAAGAACAATCTGAGGGTTTTTTGTTTGTGGAATGTCCACAGTTGGATCCCAATGTTTAAAAATGCATGTATTATTCAAAATTCTGCTACATGTTGGTTACTCTTTTGACACTCAAAATTTGAGCTGTGATGCTTCATGATGATTAGCTGCATAAATCACATGGTATTCTTACTCTTCTCCACTGGCTTCTGGTGCAAATGATCATGGAAAGAGAACTTCAAAGGTTGTTTTTCATCAACATTATTGCCAGGAAAACATCACTGCATCAACATTCACAGGAAATGAACAGAGAAGGGGAGTGGGCAGAGCTGAAATGAATTAATGGTTCAGTGCAGACAAGCATCCATAAAGGACTGCATGATTGGACTCAATGAGAGTGATTCCATTGAATCGAATGGCATCTGGATCAGGCCCAAAGTGTTTTCCACCAGTCACCCAAATCTACTCAATTGATGAGCTAATTCATTGTGATTGAAGATGTTTGTAGAGGGAAGTTTACATTCATGCTGCCAATACTGTATCTATTCTCTGGCCAGCCTGGATAACATTACATGCAAGTGTGTCTGTGGACCAGCAAGCAGGATTCATATAGAGCCCTTGCAAATGTAAACTCTCAAACTATTTGATACTCCATATCTACCACTGGACTATTAATAGTTTCATGATCTTCATGTCCCCAGCTAATGGATACATTAAATAATGATAAGCAGATAAACTTTGAAATATAGTGTGAAATAATTATTATACTCTTTTGGGTGAAGCCCTAAACCAAGTTTCTGTTTCTTTAAAATTCCCATGTCACTTCTCATAGAAACGTCCTCAGACTTGTCCAGTATAGTGTATGCTAGGTGACTGCCACCTTCTACCCAACAGGGGATTACAGGCTGAATGTATGGAGTTGCAAAGTAACCCAGGGTTCTAGATCGGTGTAATCTATTATTTTCATTTCATTTTCCTTTGATCTATAGTTAACTTTAAATTGCCACAATATGCCTGTAGCTTGTGTCTAAACACCCCGTGTTGCAGCAAAAGATTACTCATGTTACAATCTGAATTCACACCAACTATTTTGTTTCCGATTATTCTCAATTATTTGCCACATCAGAAAGCGAGGAGTCATTAATTAAAATATAATTAACAGAAAGTAGCTCCAACACCACCACGTTTATTTCAGTGAGCAGGTGTGAATAGCAGGGAACAAGTAGCAATGACACAACAGGAGAAGAAGGAGAGTTTATATAATATGTTCTTAAGAGACAACAGCATCCAATATGTTTATAGATTGAAAAATTTGCAAAGAGGCACACTGGCAGAATTTGCTCTCAATGATTCTGGTTAGAAATCACAGCCAGCCAGTGACCAAATAAGTAGGGGAATGGCTTGGTTTAGAAATGCAGCCTAGTGAAACTCCATTTAATATCATGAGTACTATTGTCTTTTCAACACCGAATCTAAATCTTTTGTAAGAATTATGCCATAGCTGAGGTCCTGTACATGAAAATGGAGCCCCCAGAGCCTTATGAGGCTAAGGAACCACTGTCCCTATCTTCCCCAGCTCTAGTCTCTAGTACTAGAGACAGGGTTAAGGTTATAGTTGATTTATGTTACAGTTGCACCTAGAAGCCCTGTTACTGCAGCCCCATGTGACACATGCTGTATAAGCACATAACCAGATGCAATACCAGAAGAGTGGTCAGTCTTATCTTTTTAGACTGTAATATGGTAGGAGGTGAAACAGAGGCACCGAGATGTGAAATGACTTGCTCAAGGTCACACACTCAATAATGAAGCCAGAAGCAGCCCCAAGGTCTCCTGAGTCCCAGTCTACTACCCACTCCATTAAACCATTCTGTCTCTCTTAAGGTGTAAGGAAAATAACAATTACAGATTAGAATCAATGGCTTTACTGACCTAACAGGTAATTATTATTTTTCAGAATTATTTTAGTGACTAATGCTTTCTAAAGTGATTAGCAATTTGGGGTGCTCAGCTTGAGATTCCATGAAGAGTCCTGAACTTCAGAAAGTTCTGGGCACTTTCCCTTTTGAAGAAAAAAAAATACAAACTCCAGATCCTTTTAAGGTATTGGGCACCCATGGGTGGCGGGTGAACAAGCCTTTGGGGGAAGCTAGCCCCTGGCCCCTCCCCCTCTGCCCGAAGCTCTGACACTCCCCCTCCTGTTCCTCTCCTCCTCCCGTCGGAGACCAGAGCACACACCCCTGTGCGCCCCCAGCCCCGGAGCAGCTTGGCCCCAGTGCCCCTAGCCCCGGAGAACTGGGCAGGCAACGTGGCCAGAGCGCCCCCAGCCCCAACGCACTGGGTGGGCAGCACGGCTGGAGCACCCCCAACCCCAGTGCCTCCAACTCCAGCTCCAGAGTGCTGGGTGGGCAGCGCAATGTGGCCCCAACCCCTACGCCCGCAGCCTCGGGCCTTGCAAGCACCAGCTCCAGCCTGCTTGCTCCAGCCTCTCAGCCACAGAAGAGTGGGAAGGGACCTAGAAGAAGGCAGGAGAGGGTCTGGGAGTGGAGTGTGGGCGGGGTCACACCAGGCTGTTTGGGGAGGCACAGCCTCCCCTGGCCTATGATTCCCGCAGCCCATGTGGGCACCCAAAAATCACTAGTCACTTTTTAAAATCTTGCCCAAAATCTCTTTGTCTCAGTAAAAGGTTGAGCAGCAAATTACATAAATTAGTTCTACATGGTGTAAACAATGTTTCCTTTTATCAATTTTAAGTTTGTTGCCTTTTCATTTCATTTCAGTGTCCCTTTCTCCTCATATTGCAAGAGAGCAAACAAGAAGATTCACCTCTCTACCACTCACTTTTATACATGTTCCATCATGTCATGTTTTATTAGACTCCTCTCCAACCTATATAATCCCAATTTCTCTTCATAGTGAAATAGTTCCATGTTTCTAATCAGGTTAGTTGCCCTCCATTGGACCTTTTCTAGTTCTGCTTTATGCCTTTTGAGATAGAGGGGAGTTGAACACTGTAATGCAGGTGAGGGTGTACCATCAGTTTCATATTATGGATATTGTCTTAATACACCACGTTGATGTAAGCTAGCATCTCAATTGCTTTTTGGACTGCTGGTGTGCATTGGGAAGTGGTTTTCACTGAGCTGTTCACAGTGATGACCATGTCTTTTTCCCAGAGTTGTTACAGCTAATTTCAAGCCCATCAATAAGTATGATTAGTTCAAATTGTTCTTTCAGTGTGAATTACTTTCACTTGTCTACATTGGATTTCATCTGCCATTGTGTTACAAATTGCCTAGTTTGGTTTGGCCCTTGAACATTCCACACAGTCATCTCTTTATTAATCTACTCTAAGTAATTTTGCCTAACCTGAAAATTGCAGCACCTTGCTGTTGACATACTTTCCCAGATCATTAGCACAACTCCTAGTACAAGTCCTTGGGGCACCCGGCTATTAATTTATTTCCCATGGTGATAATAGTCCATATTTATTTCTCTTAAACAGTGCCTAATCCATGCTGGAACTTTGTGACTATTTAGTTCTCAAGTGGCTTTGTCCAAATAAGCTATATCTGACATGGCACTTTCATTCTCAGCCCCTATTTTCAGTTCTAGCAACTTCTAACTTTATCTTCTGGGCTGAAATTTCTCATGCTTGTTCTCAACATAGAGATAAACGTTTCTTGAAGAAAAAAATCTAAAGAAAATCCATTCATACATTTTGAGTTACCCAAGGGTAGAAGATCTTTCAGACATTAAAAGATTTATTTATTAATGGTCAAGTGCCAATAGTGGCTCAGAACCTGGGCTGCATTTGGGCAGTTTTATTTTGAAGAAAAGAAAGAAAGAAAGAAAGAAAGACCACTGCTACTTTGTGTTAAAAGTTGCTGGGTTCTGGATAACATGATTTTTCTTTTGACACATTTTAAACACTGTTGATACTTTTTCTGCTAACGATCCACTGATGCTTTATAAGCTGAATTAATGATGCTATCCACTTTTAGGCCACATCTACACTACACAGTTTTGCTGATATAAGGCAGATTGCGTTGACTTAACTATGGAGGGATACACATTGCAATGCTCCTCCCACTGCTTTAACTCACCGGCTACGCCAACATAATAAAACCACCTCAATTAGAGGCATAGCACTTAAGGTGACATAGTTAAAGCAATGCAGTGTCAGTGTGAACACTACATTTCTTACCTCGCCCTAAGTGGCCTCCAGGAGGTATCCCACAATGCCCAGCAACCGTGACCACTCTGGTCACAGTTTTGAACTCCACTGCCCTGCAGCCAGGTACACAGGTACACGTCCCTCCCCTGTTAATGCCCCGAGAAGTTTTGAAATTGCTCTTCCTATTTGCTTGGTGTGGAGAGCTCACATAGTTACTGCCAAGCTGAGTAGGTCGGTTCCATGCAGCAAACACACTCCTGTCTGGAGTACATGGAGATGGTGAATCTCCTGGGTCTGTGGGGAGAGGAGGCGGTACAGTCACAGCTCCCCAGCCGCAGGAACATGCTCGGGGCATGGAGGAAGAGGGCTCTGATCGGGACACACAGCAGTGCCATGTAAAAATCAAAAAGTTGCAGCAGGCATAGCAGAAGGCAAGGGAGGCAAATAGTCGCCTGTGGTGCAGAGCTGCAGAAATGCTGCTTCTACAAGGAGGTGGCCGGGGTCAGGGTGGTGCTGGTGCATAGCCCCCACATTGTGCTCCTCTTATCGCCTTGTGTTCATAACGCACAGCACAACAGTGAAGAGCAGTGCAGGACCCATGCTTTCTGGCACAGATGGCTGGCTTGCAGGTTATCAGAGCAGTTGCAAAGCTGCTGGAAATCTCGTAGGATGCCCATGAAATGATGGGATTGAGAAACCTGCATCATCTGATACTGAATCTGCCTCCATGAGGCATTTCAAACCCTTCCCAAATGGGGACCAGTTGCACAGCAGGATAACTACCCATGGTGCACTACTCTCTGTGTCGATGCAAGAACTGCTACTGTGGATGCCCTCTGCCGACACAAGGAGCATAGTATGGACATGTAACAGCGGCTTAATTACAGCAGTGGCTGTACGTCGACATAACTTAAGTCAACTTAACTTTGTAGTGTAGACATAGCCTTAGACTGCACATGTCCCTTCCTCATCTTGTACATTTGTAAGCATCGAGACACCTGTTTGATGTCACAGATGATTATTTTGCTGTGTAACCATGTGCACTTCAAAACATTTATTAAAGCTATTGTAAATTGATCCAGATAGAATTTGGTACTGCAATTTTGACCATGAGCCTTTCTTCAGAAATATACTATAAAAGAAGAATCTTTGTATTAGACCATTCCCAGGCAGGATAGATGCATAGATGAAAGTCACAGCCAACTTAAATATTTCTATCGTCAGGTGAAGAGGTGGCTGAGGAGCATACAAAGTGCTAAGAGGCTTTTGCAAATTATTAAGTGCCAAAGCAAGGTTGAAATATTTGATAAAGAGAAGCCATTCATCAAGGTCATATACCAAAAGGAATGAAGAGTGGGTATGACATTTCTTGGACTGTGAGTCACCTTGTTTCCACCTACCTCCAGAGCGAGGGAGTCTTGCTTGTAGGATCTCAGTGTTAGTTCCCCAACACAACCAGCCTGTCAGCCACTCAAACACTCTCCTCTGGGTTACATCAGTCCTGTCTTTGCTTGCAGGTTAAGGGCAGATGCACACACACCCTCCTACAAGTCCTCTCAAAATATCCCCATGTGGAATCCAGCCATTGATCACTGGATACCCACAGAAACCCCAGATCCTCTGTTCCCAAAGGAACAGCATACATAGTTTACCAGTTTTACCTTAGATCACTGCTCCTGTATCACACAAAGCACTTGAGTTGAATTATAGAAGAAGCAGAAATCTGAGAAAGAACAGAAATTCAAATAAAAACCAGTGTTAGAAATTGGAACAAATGGTTGCATGTAAAATATGATCATATCACACATTCTAATGTTTAAATTTAACTAACACATTATCTTCCTGTCCAAAGAACCCTGTCTCACCCAAAGTTCTCTCCAGTGTTTTCAACTGAACCTGGCTGAGACCGCTTTTCTTGTGAAGCATGCTCACTGTCACTTTACTTCCTAGGTGAAGGATGCTGGAATATCTCTTTTTACACCCAAAATATACCAGAACAGATCTTTGATGTTTACCTCAAGATACAGTCGCTCCCCCCAACCCCGCACTTTGCTGTTTTTCCTCAACTCTCCGCCAGTTGTTCATTAGCATTTGACTTAGAATGCTAATAGACTCCTGTTGTATGACATACAAAACACAAGGGTCCACCCCAGAGATAAGTGTCTGGAGGAGTTTGTCTCAAGACACGCTTCCTCTGAGTGACTGTTTTTAACTACAGACCTATAGAACATAATGTTTAGCGTATACATACACCTAAGTCCTCACATATTCTCTGTACATGCATCTCACAATGTTTTTCATTAGACCTTCCACGACACACTTTGGTGAGCCCAGGGGATCCATGTACTTCTGTATGCCCCAGTGCTCTGCCAATTGTCATACAGAGGTTTTGGGTCAGAGTGGGTCTTGTGTTTAACGCTCATGAGTGGGAGTAAAGAAATCAGCGGTCTGTTCCCAGCTCTGTCATTGAGTTGTTGTGTGACCATGGGCAAGTCACAGGCAATCACATTTTCAGAAATGCAGACTAATTATCTACCTCAGTTTTTGAGATATCAAATTTGAAACACCTTGTTCCTGATTTTCACAGTGCTGAGGACCCACAGTTCTCACTGACTTCCTTGGGAGCTTCCTGCCCTCAGCCCCTCTGAAAATCAGCCACAAAATGTCTCAAGTCAGGTACATACTTAGTGAACACTTCTGAAAAATGTGCCCTCAAGCTTGCTGCCTCAGTTTCCTTACGTCTCCCTAATGGTGAGGAAAGGATTCACTCTGTAATGTTTGTGAAGCACAGCAGCCTTTGAATGGAAAGCACTAGAGAAGTGGAAAATATTATTTCAATACCATGAGAGTAATCATTCCTGTTACAGTATGGGAAAAGTTTGAACAAAATCAAAACAGCAAAAGAAAGGATGTTGATGTTCAGAGGCCAAATGAATATGGAGTCCACATGAGACCAGGGTGTTTTGCTTTCACTGCAGCACGGTGGCTATTTTATTGATTGCCAGCAGTTTTCTTGTGGAAGCCTGGCTCTTGCTGGAGGACTAATCATCAGCGATACTCTTCTTTGTAGAGATTTGTTTTTCTCCTCTGCTTTGAGACGATGGCAGATCTGTTGGAGTGGTCCTTAGTCTTGAACCCTGCTGGGTTTGATATCTTAGTAAAGATTTTAGCTGCTGGGACTGAATACCGCTTTATAAACTATTCTGGCTTCAGACTCTCCTGGAGCTCACTTGATTAAGCTGCAACAAGACAACAAACATTGGAAAGGAGCATTGAAATGACTGCAGCCAAACTGCAGGCCACTTTGGTAGCCGATTGCTTACAGCTCGGAGCTCAAAGGGCTGCAGCTTGCTCACCATGCTGCAATCTTTTCTCTTCACAGAATCAGCTCTCCTTAGCCAGCTCGGCAGCCTCTTCTCCTCCAGCATGCCCCTCCCTGGCCTGCCTCTTGAGCTCCTGCCTAATCTCCCATCTGTGCACATCTGGCCAGGGCTGGGACTAGTCATTCACAAAGAGACCAACCGAGCTCTGTAGCCCAGCCCATGTTATCAATTTCACTAATTGTTTCCTTTGTAATTCTTTATTTCTATCATCACAGCACACAGAGACCAACCAGGACAGGGACCCATTGTGCTACACAGACATATAGAGAATACACAGATCAATGACAGCTCCTGCTTTAGGTTTCTTTTGCATTCTTTGAAAAGCTCAGATTGACAGAGTCATATCTGTAAATTCTCATAGGGCAGGGGTCCCCAACGCAGTGCCCGTGGGTGCCATGGCGTCCGCCGGGGTGTCTAAGTGGCGTCACCACTGAAATGCCGCCGATTTTGGGCGGCAAAGCCTATGGATGACGCTGCTTGTCAGTGGTATTTTGGCAGCGACGCCTATTGACGTTGCCGCTTGTCGGCGGCATTTCAGCGGATGCTCGTCCGCCGCCACGGTCCTCTGTGGCTCGTCGTCTGGCACCCGCCAGATGTAAAAGGTTGGGGACCACTGCCATAGGGTTGGGGACCACTGCCATAGGGTGCAAAAAATAAACAAAAAGGCAGCAGCGAGTCTCAGAACCTGGGTCAACTTTGTTACACCCACCTCTTAAATCCAGGGTAACAACTTACACTCAGGGGGTTCATGCTATGGGGCTAAAAATAGCAGTGTAGACATTCCCATTCAGGCTGGGTCCTGGGTTCTGAAATGTGGCGAGGAGGTAGGTCTCAGAGCCTGGGCTGACTGCTATTTTTAGCCTTGTCAGCTGACCCAGGATCTTGAGACTCACTGCTGCGGGGGTTTTGTTTGGGTTTGGGTCTGCAGCATAGATGTACACACAAACACTAACTAGATACTGTCGGGAATACATTATAGAGTTCATATCATAGTAAGGTTGTATTTGTATTTCTATTAACTTGTGTCCAGCACTGTGGCTGGAGAGTCATGAGAAAACATGACCCAAAACATTGCAAATATAAAAAAATCCAGGTTTGAAAACTAGTTCAGACACAGAAAAAAAAATGCAAGACCAAAACAACAGTCACATTAGAAAATGGTTAACCGGCTACAGGTTAAACAAGAATGAATGAAGATTTCAGATACCCTCACATAGGAGTTCTGAATTGGGGATAAATGAGAGTCTAATCTGATCTTGTTTTATTTGATCATTAAAATGGCCAACTCTAGTCTATTGTTGTTTTTCTTAGAAGTCCTTTGGCTTTTTTTTTGTTTTGTTTTTTTGTTTTAATGTGAAATGCTTTTAATCAAATGAAAAGATTAAAAGTTAGACAAATCTTTTCACAGTGCCTGAATGGTCTGAGCTCACCAGGCACAAAAAGAGTGTAAAACAAAAACAGCAGAGTTTGAACTTGAATAATAAAATCAGTGACGTGCATAACACTGAGGAAAGGCAAATACTCTCAGCAAGCACGTAAAACAAAGGCGAGACCATTTTCAAAATTATAGAGGGGAAATAATACCAAGGTGCTCTAAACGTAGTGTCACTTGCAATTTCTTAGGGTATCTCTACACTGCAATTAGACACCCACGGGTGGCCTGTGCCAGCTGACTCAGGCTTGGGCTAAGGGGCTGTTAAATTGCGACATAGACGTTCAGGGGCTGCAGCTCGAGCTCTGGGACCCTCCTGCCACATGGGGTCCTACAGTCTGGGCTCCAGCCTGAGCCCAAATGTCTACACTGCAATTAAATAGCCCTTCTGTCCAAGCCCAAGTCAACTGGCAGAGGCCAGCCGTGGGTTTTTAATTGCAACATAGACATACCCTCAGAGACAAGTCATAGGCATTGGGATTGGGTTACCTAAGTGATCTTACTCCTTTTACATTTATATCTAATAGAATAACAATAATAAATGTTTGGAAATATCAGTGCACTTTTAGAACTGCTATCACAAACCTGATCACCTTTCTTTCCTACCCACCTCACTCACTTTTGCTAAACAGGGCAAGAACAAGTATTAAAAGATACAAATCTAATATACTGTGCTGCAAGGATTGTTTTCTTCTGGGCACATTGCACCTGCAGCCTCTCCCACGAGCAGATAAGAAAATAAGCTATAATTATATATATTGATATAATTTAAGAGCAAGTTATATAAAATTGCCATGCTAAGCCTGCTCATTAACTAGCTGAAATGCCCTCTCTGGGATGCCTTTTTCCTTTCTTTTAAGAAATCCCAGGAGTCAGTTCTCAGCGTGTTTGTTATTTTACTTCATTTCTAAGTCTCTCAGACACACAAAAAGCATTGTTCATATGCCAAGATGGATCTCAATATGTTTGCTCTAAATTATTACTAGATTGCCAGACCCTGTTTTCAAAACCAGTGGCTTGCTAAAGTAATTAGCAAGCTTCAAAATGTAGTAAAGACTGCATCTATTCAACTGTATAGTTCTGCAACACCTAATTAGGAAGAGTTAGCCTGCATAAAATACCCTTGTCAATGAAGGGTTATCTGACTAGTTCTTTTTAATGACTGTTAGTATCAAATTAATAAGGAAAACTATACATTTAACGAAAGACTTTAAATAAAGTGTACTAATGGTAATAATGAATCACAATATACAGAAGACCAAGATGCTTCCAAAGGAGTAACTGTCTATCTTTGAAGCACCCAGATGCAATTTCTCACTGAAACGCACAGCAAGACATAAGGAGAATGATGTGTTTCGTAATGATCTGTCATACCTAAGACACTCAAATGCAGGCCAATATTTGGTTAATTTAACTTCTTTGCATCTATACTCAACTTTTTAAATTAAGGTTTTCCTTTTTCACTTATTTTTACACATAGGATTACTCTATAGCTAAAAAATAGCAGTACTTGCTATATTTTGGGCACATTGACTGATATACAAAACCTCTGATAAAGGCCAGGTGGTGTACTTGGAATTATCTCTGTTCTTTCTTTGTAGGAAATCCCAGACACAAGCTGCCCTCAAAAGAATGACTGAAAAGCCTTTTCTTTTTCATTTAAGGAATAGTAGCAGAAGAGAAAGTAAGATGATCACCAGGAAAGGAGACTGATATAATTCAGTTCCCTAGAGAACAAGATAATAATCATTCTGCTTTATTAGTAGTACTTAAATCCAGTCCTAAAAGCACTTACATTAAACCTATCAGTACCCTAAAACATAACCAATCTTTCCCAGCTAAACTCACTGCAAACTGTTTCAATATGGCTATTATAGAGAGGAGATTTCAGTTCACAACTCAGAACTCTATTGATGTCTGAGGCGTTTACATTTCCTCCAGCTACATAAAGGACTGGAGCATAGACACTCTGGCTTAGCAGTCACAGCTGAACTGCTGACATCTCTGCAACTCCTGGTGTGACCTGAGCACTGCCCGGCCACAGATGGCCTCCACCTTCTGGGGGGTCCATCTTAATGTCCTGTGAGGAAAGGATATACCCCCAAAATTCTGTGGAGGATTGGTCACAGGTACATTTTTCCAGTTTCAGATAGAGGCCGTGCTTCCACAGTCTTTCCAGGATGGAACAAACGTGGTAAAAATGCCACTCCATGTTCTCTGAATATGGTGAAAATTCTGGCAGACTGTACATGATCTAGACACTCCAAAATGACAGGCATGGCATAGCGGCTTCAGACCGTCAGCTGGTTTAAGGCCCAGGTAATCTATGCAGCAGTGTAGCATCCCATGCTTCTTAACAAAAAGGACCAGAATCCCTGATGGGGAGGTGGAGCACTGGATGAAGCCTTGGCCAGTTTTCTCTGGATGTACACACAAAGGGTTGCCAGTTCTGGCTTGGACATTATATAGATTTGTCCATAAGGAGCCTTCACCCTGTCTTGCAGGATTATGGGGCAGTCATAATCCCAGTGTGGAGGTAGCGTGTCCACATTTTTCTTTTAAAAAATGTCCACATAATCCTGATACTTATCAGGAAGATGGGGGCTCAGGCTGGGAGCCGTTCCTTCTGGCTAGCCACCATCATCAGGGGTTCCCCGACAGGTGCTGTCACCTCCAAATGGCTGCAGGGACTGGGCTGGCAGTATGCAGGCAGATCCTTTGGCAATGTTTATAGTGGAAGATGATTCTTTTCTCTCTCCGGGAGATGCAAGCCAGGTGACACTCAGAATAAGAGGGAAGCATGGGAAATGAATCATACTGAATTGACGCAGCTCCCAATGTCCCTGGAGTACAGCCTCTAGGGGTACTGTTTCCTATGTCAATGGCCCTGAGGACAGGAGAGACCCCATCAGTCATCTCCACAAGAACTGACATAAACTTTAACCAGAAGATTTGTAGAGTTTTGGCAGCTTCAGCATCTATGAAATTTTCAGTAGCCCCAGAACTGATCAAAGGAGTGGGGAATCGACCTGGCCCCATCTGCGGTATGTAACCCTATCTGTACTTGGAAATGTGGAGAGGACCCACATGTCCCCAATCAGGTTTCCCTTGAATTTTAAGCATAGTCCCCTGGGGATGCCCAGCCTGGGCCTCCATACAGCCTGGGTTTGCTTGTTTCCCAGTTCCTCACTGGTGGCAATGTGAGGCAGTCCACTATGGTTAAGAGGTGAGGGCATGTCCTGGTACTCTGCAATAAAAGCATCAATTATTGCACCATCGACGTTTCTTCTCTTCCAGGGGAAAGCATCTGTGGCCCAGAAAAACCTGCAATGGTTTGTGGTTGGGCCCGGGGTTTCTGGCATTGCATGTGGATGAGGCAGCAGCATGGTCCCCTGCTTATCCTTTTACACAGCCAATTGTCAGTACAGGGAGGGAGAGGTCAATAAAAGCATCCAAGCTGGTCATGGTCTCAGTGCAGGCTAGCTCATCCTTTATGTCCTCACTAAGTCCACACCAAAACTGGTGCAGTTCAGCTGCTTCATTCCACTCAACGTCAAGCGTGAGTCACCAGAACTGAGCAGCGCAGGAGGCAGTGGGCTGAGTGAGCATGATGCGGGCCATCAAAAATAGTGGAAACAAATTGCAGGAAGGCATTCTAGTCAGTTAACACCGAGCTGTCCTGTTCCAGTGGTGGGAGGTCTAATCCAGCACTTCTCCAGCTAACGAGTCCCACTCTGGCCTGGTCGATAGGTGACATTCAAGGGCAGAGCAGGAAAAGGAGATGACACTGGTACAGGAACCCTCTGAACATCTGACCGTTCCCATCAGAAAGTTCAGGTGGCAGTACTCCGGGGCCCTCTTCAGAGGGCAGTGGCCCAGCCCAAGCCTGGACCACAGTCTTCTCTTTCTGGGACTACGCTAGCTACTCACAGAGTGTCTGGTTTTCTGCTACATGCTGCACCACTTGGGTCCATAGCAAATGGTTCTCAGTTTGGAGTTGAGTGACCCATTCCTGCAGATCTGGTACCCTTGGGTCCAGGGGGTGGTGACAAACCCATCCCTTTCAGATGCCTGCTAAGGGGCTTCCACAGATGGGGGTCAAAAGGGTCTGAGCAAACTGAGGGTCCAGGGAATAGGCAGTCTTGCCTGGTGGTCATAGCTGGGTTGGTGTCATCAAGTCCAGGATGGTCACAGCGTAGTAGTCAGCACACCAGGATCAGCACAATCACTAGAGCCAGGATCAATAGGGAAGAGTCAGGGTCAGAGGCCAGAGATCATAGATTGTTACCAGGCTGGAAACAGGAGGCAAAAATCAGGGTCAGAAATTGGAGATCAGCAAGTAAGTTGCAGTCTGGAGTCACTGCAAACCAGAAGTCTGTGTAGTTGCCTAAACAACTTCCTGGGCTACATTTCAGGCTTAAACAGAGAGCCTGGGTCAATCAGAAGGCCAGAGGGTGCTGTCTCTGAACACTCTGAGCAATACTTCCTGCGGTGTCTAATCTCCATAGTGTTCTTTGGCCACAGCTTTTCATAACCTTCTAGTGGTGATGTGGGAATGTCAGCTGTCCCACAGATCCCAAGTTTCAGTCCCATGGGTCCTTACAAGACAGGCTCATTCCTACCTTTTATTACTCTCACTATTTCCGTTGTTGTGCCTCTGTGCTTTCGGCACACTCACCACTACTCCTGGGACACATGGCTCCAGCTCTACCCATTCCCAGGACTCAAATAGTTGCAGAAGGTATCCCTCAGACCTGCCTTTCCCATAACATCTAATGAAACAGACAACCATTCCTCTGCTGGACCATCCCATTTCATCATCCACTTCACTTATCACAGTTCAAATTGGGAAGAACTACCCAGGAAAGCAGACTTTAAAAACACAGATTCCAGGCATCTAATAGCTATTGACTGCACAGGACCACTACCTAGGTACGGGGTGGATGCAGACAGCAAAAAGTGACATGAAGGAAAGTTGACGCTGATCAATGCAAAATCTGCCACTTAAAAACAAACAAAACTATGTTTTGACTATGACTATAACAGCGTTTAAAGACTATAACAGCGTTTAAAAGAGAACTGGATAAATTCATGGAGGTTAAGTCCATTAATGGCTATTAGCCAGGATGGGGTAAGGAATGGTGCCCCTAGACTCTGTTTGTCAGAGGGTGGAGATGGATGGCAGGAGAGAGATCACTTGATCATTACCTGTTAGGCTCACTCCCTCTGGGGCACCAAGCGTTGGCCACTCTCGGTAGACAGGATACTGGGCTAGATGGACCTTTGGTCTGACCCAGTATGGCCGTTCTTATGTTCTTATGTTCTAATGTACGTAAAACACAACCTCATCAAACTGGAACGGGTACAAAGAAGGGCCACTAGAATGATCCGAGGAATGGAAAGCCTGTCGTATGAAAGGAGACTTGAGGAGCTCGGTTTGTTTTCCTTAACCAAAAGAAGATTAAGAGGAGATATGATTGCTCTCTTTAAATATATCAGAGGGATAAATACCAGGGAGGGAGAGGAATTATTTCAGCTCAGTACTAATGTGGACACGAGAACAAATGGATATAAATTGGCAGTCGGGAAGTTTAGGCTTGAAATTAGACAAAGGTTTCTAACCATCAGGGGAGTGAAATTCTGGAACAGCCTACCGAGGGAAACAGTGGGGGCGAAGGACCTCTCTGGCTTTAAGATTAAGCTTGATAAGTTTATGGAGGGAATGGTTTGATAGGATAACGTGATTTAGTCAATAGGTCAATAACGTGCGACCACTGGTAATTAGTACCGAGGGTCAATGTTGGGATATTGAAAGTCTTTTTCCTGAGTGTCTGGCTGGAGAGTCTTGCCTGCATGGTCCTGGTTCAGCTGATCGCCATATTTGGGGTCGGGAAGGAATTTTCATCCAGGGTAGATTGGCAGTGGCCCTGGAGGTTTTTCGCCTTCCTCCGCAGCATGGGGCAGGGGTCGCTTGCTGGAGGATTATCTGCTACTTGAAGTCTTTAAATCAGGATTTGGGGACTTCAACAGCTGAGTCAAGGGAGAGAATTATTTCAGGAGTGGGTGGGTCAGCTTTTGTGGCCTGCATCTTGCGGGAGGTCAGACTAGATGATCATAATGGTCCCTTCTGATCTTAAGTTCTATGATTCTATGATTCTATGATCTGATATAGGCTGCATCATTGAGACTTGGCTGTATGACACCACAAGTCGTGCACTAGCTCACCTCATCCCTATGAAACAAACCTGCAGCCAGACCAGGACTGCTCACTCAGCTACAGTGACTCATCTCTCAAGCAGAGCCTGCAGTGACTCATCCCTCAGACATGCTGCAGAAAACTATCCTTGTGCAGGGCTCAGATCAGATGACCCCCAAGCACAGATATTTTCACTCTTACCATCAGAGACACGAGTTAGTCTGTGGAACAGCACCACTCAACTAGGAACCCTCCTGCTGCCTTGCTGTGTTACAGACTCCATAGGCTTCCAGCCTGCCCCTGTTCTTGCCTGAGCCTTGCTCCAGCCTGATTCAGCCTTGTCTGTGCCCTATTCCAACCTTGCTCCAGACCTGCACCTGCCTCCTGACCCCGAGGCTCTCGGACTGACTCCAACCCAGCTTCAACCTTTGGCCTGCTTCTGGACTCTGACTTCAATCCTGATTTGGCTTGTTCTGACCCATGGCCTGTCTCCAGACCCCAGTTTCAGTGGTGCCCATGGCCCAGTCCTGACTCTATGTCTGGCTTCAACCCCTGTCCTCAACCATTGCTCCAACCACCAGCCCTGACCACCTAGAGCTCAGACCCTGACAATCCCCTAGGATACACAGGACATTACAGACCTAGACAAGACAAGAAGGCAGGCAGCTCTGTATTCATCTGCTCTGCAAGCTTCAAATGCAAGACAGGTGCCTCAGGTAAGACAATTTGATTTGAATTCACCCATCTGAAAGTAGAAACCAGAGCCAAAGCTAACAGGTTTTATGCTCATTTACAGACTGCCGCAGACTACAGGATTCATAGAGAAGCTCACTGATACCTTATCGGTGACGGTGATAAATCTCCCAGGATGACAAGTCTGAGGTATTTCAACATGCATACTAGCAATGCCATAGATGCCAAAGTTCCAAAACTCATCTCCTCACTTGCTGCCTAGGACTGTCACAGGTCATCTCTGGTCCAGTTCATGCAGCCGGTCAGACCCTGGACCTGGTCTTCAGCCTAGATGTCAAGATTGAGGCCATCACAACCCAGGCACTGTCTTGGAAAGATCATTTAAGGCAGTGACCCTAGACCCTCCGGCTCCCAGGCAACAAGAAAGAGCCATGACCCTGATTTGTTGGAGACCACAAAGACTCATAGATGCCAACAAATTCCAAAACCTGATAAAGGACAGCAGCACTCCATCCATAGGATGCTCAAGCACGGGCTTGGAAACACTGAAATTGCAAACCAGACCAAGTTTACTATGCAGTGTAGACATAGCCTCTGTTACATCCTCCCAGCCCATTCCAAGCATATTTTATTCAGGGAAAGTGTCTGTCTCATTCCTGGGACCAGACATGCTGAGGAGCCAGTAGCAGCAACACATCTGCAGAGAGATGTGCACCACTTCTCTTCTGCAATTGGAAAACTGCAGTGCCCATGGTGCACTTAGATGAGGCAGTGATGGCAGAGACAAGATGGAGGGGAATTGGCGCAGAGGGTTGATTTTAAACCAGGAAACTTGAGGCTACTTTTACGTTTTGCCCCTGGCCCTGTGAATCCCAAGGGCAGGCCTGTAAAGTGATAAACTGGAAGCATGACTGAGCAGGGAGAAAGATATCCTCTCCCTTCATCCCAAGGTAGGGTTTTGAGTGCTACCTGATGTCAGCTGACAAGCTTGTTAGCAACAGACAGCCAGGCTGACAGACCCAAAGCCATCTGCCCCAGCTGTTTCCCGCTCTGCTGATGTTATCATGCTGGCTCATCTTGGTACATTTTGTTGTTTTTTAAATTCTGAATTAATTCATTTATATTTAAATATTCAGGTATGCTTTCTAAAGTGGGTGGGTGGACACTGAGCATCTGGAGCTTGTGTGGAGCAGATTGCATGTCAAAGGAATGGAAAGTTACGGGAGCTAGTGGGCAGCACTGCTAGAAAATGATCATTGGAAAAGCAAATTCCTTTCAACTACATACTCAAAAAAGTGTAATTATGTATTACTTACTTAGCAACACCAATGTAATTAATTTGCAGCACTTTAGCTACCCAGTACCTTGGTTACTGTAACTGTAATTTAAATTTAATTGCAGCCTAATTTAATTTACAATAGGTGACCTACTTAGAGATTCTCTGAGACAGAGAAAGTGAGTATGTGCATGTACAAAATTTACAATCCCTGAAGCAGAAAGATGGCTTTCTGGGCTCTCCTGACTCCACAGCCAAATGTATGTGAAAGTAAATGGACAGGAGACTGCATTGCTTAAGGCAGGTTGCATTCATTCAGTATTTGTAAGACGCAGTTCAGGTCACTTTTCACCCTCTTACAAAAGATAGTTCTACCAAAACACTGTGCAAACTATATCCCCATTTAAGCAGCCTGATATGCAACAGAGACCACTCACATGTATAGCAGTCCCCCATTTCGCAACTTGAATGTATAGAAACTCCCCATCCAGAATCGTGATGTGTTTCAGGGGCTTCTGTGTCACGGAAGAAGATTCCACCTCTCCCCAAGAAATATTTATCTTTCTTCAACTTATCCACCATTGCATCAACCAGTTGACAGCCTGATAAATTCTGATCTGCCTGGAAAGAGTAAGATCCTTATGACAGTTGGAAAAATTCTTCATACGTAGCAGACACAGGGCCGCCCAGAGGGGGGGGGGCAAAGGGGGCAATTTGCCCCGGGCCCCGGGCTTCGCAGGGGCCCCCAAGAGAAGAGCGGAGGCTCCCGCCTCCGCCCCTCTTCTGGAGCCTCAGCGCATCAAGCGCCGAGTCTCCGCCGGGGCCCCTGAGCCCCGCCCCGCTCAGAGCGGCGTGGGGAGGGGGCGGGGCAGCTGCCTCCGCTCGGCGTGGAGCTCACAGCCCCGCCCCCTCACCACGCGGCTCTGAGCGGGACGGAGCTCAGGCCCCGCCGGAGACGCGCTCGGGTAAGAGGCTGAGGCTGAGGCTGGGGCCGGGGCGGGGCGGGGGGGGGAAGCGGGACCCGCCGCCACCGCCGCCGCCGCCGCCGCCGCCGAAGCGCAGCCCGGTCTTCGGCGGCAGGGGGCCCCTTCTGTTCCGGGACCCGCCGCCGAAGTGCCCCGAAGGCCCGCGGCGGGGACTCCCCCCCGCCACCGAATTACCGCCGAAGACCGGGCTGCGCTTCGGCGGCGGGTCCCACTTCGGCAGTAATTCGGCGGCAGGGGGCTCCCGCCGCGGGTCTTTGGGGCACTTTGGCGGCGGGTCCCGGAACGGAAGGGCCCCCCGCCGCCGAAGACCCCGGGCCCCCGGAATCCTCTGGGCGGCCCTGAGCAGACAAGAACCAAACAGATCAGACAACAATGGCCACCACAGTGGGGGCAGAACCATGCCTTGAGGACAAACAACTTCTCTGGAGTTATTTCAAACGAGTTCTAGAGGGGCTGCGGCTGCGGCAGCCTGCAAGTTAGACCCGGACCTTTTGCTGTCACGGATCCATTGATGGCAGAAATTGTTAATGTCTTCATAGAGGGAGGCTAATGTGCTTTGTAGGATGATACGTGGGTGATTTTAGTGACTGTGCTGGGAGTGATGAATGGATTTTATATTGGGACTCTTGATTATGGACTGTTTTTAACTATCTGCTGGTAATAAACCATGCTGATAGACTAGGTGCTAAGTATGCATGGAGTTATTGTGTTACCTGAGAGGGGAAACTGTGAGGCAGGCATGCCTATCATGCTGTGGCCCGCTGCAGGAAAGCACTCCCAGCAAGGCTAACACAGGTCCTGTGATGGAGAGGTAGTTTTCCAGATAGTTAGCTTCTCTCTCAGCACATGCTCAGTGTAATCCATTAGGTGCATGAATAGCCACATGGGCCTTAGTGTGCTGAACTGGAGAAGCAAACTTTTTCAAATAATGCTTTAATTTTTTTCCCCCATAGGCAGGTGGGTGCCATACACTCTGTTGGGGCAATACTGAAGCATTAGACCCTGGTATGATGATCTGAGCCTTGGTTTGATCTCTATTCTATCTGTGACCAAAAAAAAAATTGCCAAAATATTTCAGCTCTAAGAAAAGGTATTTTCCCCCCTGGGGACTTATCTCATCAAATAGTCCCAAATTTGGATCAATGACCATATCCTCCATCCCGATGAAGCACACCAAATTTCAAGGCAATCTGTTAACCATTTAGATTTTAGAGCACTTAGAACACTCAACCTTTAAACAGAAAGCTGATCTTAACCTTAACAATAGAAAAGCTACCTGTCCCTCTGCTATAATACTTCACAGTGTATGTAGTTAGAGTTACCAGATTTTTCTAAGTACATAATGCAAGAGGGCTTTGTAGAAACTAAATACTGGTACATGGAAAGACTCCTTTAGATCTTCTGAAAGAGAGGTCACAATAATTTCATCTGCAATTACTAGAAAACCCTTTTAGTAAAATCCACTTAGACAACGGTACAATGTGCTACATTCTGTGTGCTGAATGCAGGCATGAATTTGTGTTTGAGGTAGCACCTCTCTTTTTGTATGTGAATGTGTGTCTGCTGCTTTCAGTTTTAATAGTGGTTTGATGGATCAACACTTTCATCCAAAATAGCTACATCACGTATTATTACAAAGAATAAGAGACTGCTCCCCGAGTGTATTCTTGGGTGAGCCTAGACAAACTTTGTAAACTCTTTCCATTATTTTAATTGAGAGTTAAGCCACTGACTGATGTGTTATCTCAAATAGGGCTGGCCAAAAAGCAATTCCATCTTGTTAAATTTTTTGAGGTTTCACAATTTTTTTCCAATGCAGAATAAAAATTAGACCTTTAGAAGTATCATGAAAAAGCCCACCCACCCCAGAACAGGTAACTAGGGCCCCATCCTTGATGTGAGAGACCCACGTTCAAGTCCATGTTCTCCCTGTTTGAAGCAAGAACTTGAACCTGGGTCCCCTACACCCCACCTGAGTGCCCCTAACCACTAGGATATTGTGGGGCATATGCTCACATTTTCCAGTTGAAAATACGTTACCATGAAACATTTTGGTTTCCATGAAAAAAGCTTCACTGAAAATTTTTCAACTAGCTTTAATCTCAAACTATTTTAAACATGGGTTATCTGAATGCTGAAAAGGCCTCAATTCAGTAAAGTACTTCAGCACAAATTTAAAATTAAAACTGTGCAGAAAGCTAAAGTGCTTTGTTGAATTAGGAAGAATGGATTTCAAGAGTTCTGAGTTCAATTCCCAGCTCTGCAACAGATTTCTTTAATAAATTACTTATGACCAGCTTTTTAGAAGTGCTCAGTAGCCTGACACACCATAATTCATAATAGGAGTGACTCATTTGAGCACTTCTGAAAATCTGGCCACTTCGCTGAGCTTCCTAAATAGAGCTGGGTTCTTTGGCAAACTTGCTCCCAGTTGCAGGCACTGAACTCTTTTGAAAATCTAGCCTATAATCTGACTGTGCCTCAGTTCCAAGTTGGTAAAATGGAGATTCTACTTCCTTTCTCCTACCCTTTGTCTATCTTCTCTATTAGATTGGAAGCTCTTCAGGACAATGCCATCTGACTATCTGTGTGTACCACACTTTGCACAAGGGGGACCTGATTTTGGTCAGCGCCTCTATGCAGTACTGAAATTCAAAACATTAATAAATGATACTTATATCTAAGAAAGGTCCACACGTTCCCAAATTCGAAAGGACTCTGGATCCAAATTCATTCCTATGGTTTTAGTTCTAGCTTGCACCCAAAACTGGAAAGGTGTATTTTCCAGTTGCAGTTCAGATGTGGCCAGAAAGCTCACTGAAACCCAGGATCACCCAGGATATACAGTATTTAGAGCCAAAACCTTGAGATAACACCTCATCAGATTTTAGCTCCATTAATCTTCATTCCAGACCCTATCCTGGTTCAGTCTCAAATGTGAACTCCACACCCTGCCCCTAAACCTGATCTGGATCCTAATATTCACACTAGCTATTAAAGTGGGTTGGCCTATCACTCCCCAACACTGTATTATTGCATATTATATAGAATTTCCATTTTAATCTTCCCATTATAGAAGTCACCTGTGCACTCACAATAGCATGTAAGTTTGGTAACTACTTTTGAATGCTGTGTCCTCCACAAACCCATGTATACAGCAGAGATCAGAGAGAATACATACAAAACATATCATAGAGCTTTTGCATGAAAAGTCAGACTCCGATACTTTCCTGAATTATAATGACACCAACTGCTCTTTATCTGTTTCATTGATCCTGTCACAGGTTCAGATTTCTAAAGCCATTTGCAGGAGGATGATTTCAATAGTCAATATTTTCAGGCATCCAAAAAAGATTTACCTGCTCTGCTTCTCCCTTTGCCCTATGTCACAGGGTGAGCTGGACCTGTAAGAGGGGTTCAGGTTCCATCTCTGACCTGTACCTGATTTCCCCCAGATCAAAGGAATTCTGGGACTTGTAGTGGCAGTGCAATTAGAATTGTAGGCTCAGAGCAAGGCTTGCTGGGAAGGAAGGAAGTAGAATAAAAACCAAGCCACTTTCTCACCTGATCAAAGCAGTGAGTGAATAAACTAAATCAGAGCTATTCTTAGCCATAAGTTGCCAAGTATTTTTTTTCCTCTTAGAACAGATATTTTGCTCTTCTAAAAATAATTTTTTGCTCATCTCCAGTTACTTTGTGATGTTTCCTCTTAGAAGTGAAGAGGCAAATTAACCACATGAATATGAGGTAAGAGGGCAAAGAATCAAGAGTAGCACCACATAAATGTAAGCACTCTTAGAGCACTTCATGCTCTTTGCATGTATATTTCCATGTAATCTGGTGGTACTATTCCAACAGGGAATAATGTCAAACCCTAGGGAGCAGCCGGTCTTCCTTTTACTCCCTGTATTTCTTTTCTTTAAGACCACACTTGTTTTCCACCAGTTTTTCAATGGCAAATTTACTCTTATCAGCGGTGCGCGCTGTAGGGAGGTGATTGTTTGTTCAAAAGAGTGCTGTTATTACAGAATGGCAGGATAATAGAATCCCTGCCATAATTCTCTATTATTTGGAGTGAACTGGTGATTTTGGAGATTTACATTTTGTTTCCTAAAGTGAGATCAGCGCTGCATAGAATCAGCCCACTGAAAATAAATAACATCTCTTGTTTTGCACACCTCATTGTCAGCTGACTAAGGATTGACTGCAATTTTGTTCTGGCAGTACGTTACTCAGGCTTTAAAGAAGAAAAGAAAGCAAGTGGTCATTTTAATGGATGAAACACTGGCCTTTCATCTGTGGGAAGATTAACCTGCCTTCCCAACTGAAAGGCTGTTTGGTGGTCTCAGATGCAGTGACTGATTTCTCTTACCTGTAGAATAAAATGGTCCCATTTAGTCCCCTCTGAGTTCAGGCAGGCCATGGTTTGCTTGTACATTTCATATAAGATACAGAGTTGGGATCCTGGCTTAGGATACAAGTGATAATGAATTTAGTGGTTTCCTTCTCTTCCATCCCAATTTGTGCACATCACAGAATCACTGTTACAAGTTGGCATGATTAACAATCTCTGCTCTCAAGGGCAGACCCATCCTGGAAGAGCAGGGATGTCACAGGTCAGAATAAAGTTAGACATTAAAATTGCTTTAAAAAATCAATAGGGTGCTAAGACAAGTGCACTGTTCCCAGCATAGCAATTCCAGAAAGCAATCATGTTGTGCACTGCTCCCTGGGAAGGTCTATTTTCCCCTTCCAAGAGAAAAAACAAAACAAGCCAAAAAACAAAAGAAAAAAAATGAAGCATATGCTTTAGACTGGGTATCATGCAATTTGTTTTGTTTTGGAATAGGAAATTTAATCAACAATTCTTTGGCTATCCCTTTTTGGTTTAATTATAGCTGGTGCACTAGGCACATCCCAGATGCGTAACCATGATTACACTCACATACCACTCAGACGGTAAAGAGCAACTTCCACCTATCTTCAATACATTCATATTAGGCTGTTTTAGTGCACTAAATGTAAGTGCATAGTCTGCCACCTTGTGGAGGCTACAAGCAAAACTCACCTTGATTAGCTAGACAGTATTTAAAGCTCAGGCTATTGTGTAATAGATTTCTTCTCCCTCACTAAAAAGGTGAAGAGGGCTAAAGAAGTCAAGTCAAATACATGAAAGCAAGTAGCTCACATGAGAATATAGTCTGCTGGCTTTCCCTCCCCAGTTCTAACAGTTTATAGAAGTTGGAGAGTTTGGGAAACTTCCCTCATCAGTGAGCTTGCCCAAAATGCTAATGTTTTCCTGTTTCATTATGGCCAGAGTGAGCCCAGGCCTGGCAAAAAGAGTCATTGGAGAGTATAAAAATCAAAATTAATGCATTGAATGCCTAACAGATATTATATTATATCTGTCTAATCAAGCCAGTAGATGCCTGAGCAGTCGGCCAAGAGTTATGAGAAGAATGGGCTGATGAGATGAGATAGAGAGGCATAGACATACCACATACAGTATGTCCCAGGGAGCCCCATCCTTCAGCCATTAGGCATATTTTATATTTATAGTGCAGTAGTGCCTAAAAGTCACACCATTTCAGCTCCTGTTTTCTAAGCCTTAATAGGCAGCAGGTTTAAAACAAATAAAATGAAGTTCTTCTTCACACAGCCCACAGTCAACTTGTGGAACTCCTTGCCTGAGGAGGTTGTGAAGGTTAGGACTATAACAGCATTTAAAAGAAAACTGGATAAATTCATGGAGGTTAAGTCCATTAATGGCTATTAGCCAGGATGGGGTAAGGAATGGTGTCCCTAGCCTCTGTTTGTCAGAGGGTGGAGATGGATGGCAGGAGAGAGATCACCTGATCATTACCTTTTAGGTTCACTCCCTCTGGGGCACCTAGCATTGGCCACTGTCGGTAGACAGGATACTGGGCTAGATGGACCTTTGGTCTGACCCAGTACAGCCGTTCTTATGTTCTTATGTTATGTTCTAGGCCTAGGACAAACACACGCTGCCTCCACTCACCACCTACATGGGAGCACGTTCTTCCTCATTCCTGATCAGCTACAATGTGCATTGCTCCCACATAGCTGGAACAGTCTCTGCTGTCACAGCAGGAAGCAAAGCTGGTCCATGCCTTGATTCGGGAAGCACTCCATTTGGTTCCAGGCTGAGAAGAAAACATAAATGCCCTTGGCAGTTAGTATAAAAAAGATTGATGACTTACTGCCAGGGAACAGTAAGAGAAATAACCAAATATAAACAGACAAAACTCAAGGCCTTTATTCCAGCAGGGGAAAAATAACCTTTTAGTTCCATGGCACTTGGACCCTTCCTCCACCGTAGGACCAATTAAGCTCTCTGCAGGGCCAAGGCACCAGGGTTTAGCAACCCAAGACTCCCAATCTCAAATAGCCTCTATTCCTCCACAACATGGAAGAACCTTATACACAGTTGCCTCCACCTTTTATGGAAGTTCTTAGCCAGAACTAGAGGGCCTTCCCTTCAGAATTGGGAGGTAGGACTGTTTCTGCTGGGTAGGGCTGGTCCCAGTGTAATCTGCTTCCCCACACCAGGCCAGCACAAGGAGAAATCACATGCGGCTCCATCTCAATGGCCAGTACCAACCCACAGTGCACATTGAGACCAACGTCCTGCTAACACATAATGTTTAGTCACATGCAGGTGATCTGCAAAGGAGGAAAAGAATGCCCTTGAGTTACCAGAATCCTGTTATGGGAGAAAAGAAGCACAATAAGGGAGAACAGTGGAAAGAAGCCCTGAGGGGCCAAGTTGTTCCCTCCAGTGGAGATACCTGAAGAAGGGGGCTGAGGGGACAGAAAACGCCACTTGGTTCACCTCACTGACTTGCAGAGAACTTGGACACTCTTCTCCTGCACAGGTGAATCTGGGCTTCAATCTCTTCCACCTTCCAGTTGTAACAAATGCAATGGCCCAGAATCAGCACCCTGGATTCCCCTGGGATGTAGGGTAGGTAGCCTTAGGGGCATTTGCTGTTGCAGTTTACAGAAGTGGATAGTTGGCTAGAGATTCAGCTACCTCTTTGGTCTGGGTTCTTATAGCCCTACAATGCGTCCTACATAGGCAGATCCCTGTATCCATTTGGACCCCCACTGTAAGGATGTAGGGGTCCATCCACAGCACCTGACTGCAGAATCAGTGACTTAGTGGTTCCCCGTAGCAGGGGAACAGAAAAGTCTGAGCGCTAAAGAATTCAGGAAAACCGACTAAATAAAAAGCAGACTCCTAAATCCTCCATTCAGCTTTTGTAGCTCACTTGGCTATTCAGTGCTTAACTGCTCATCCCTGTCTAATAAAAACAAAAACAAAACGATCTGAGAAGGTATAGTATATTCTTTGTCATGTCCCATAATCAGTTGCCATCAGTTCTGAATGCAACTGAAATCAAAGACTAAACTGTAATAAGAGAGCCTGCAGCCCTATGTCTGTGTATCATTTACCTTAGCCCAACATGTGCTCAGAGTCTCTGGGAAGATTCTACAGGTTGCACCAAGGTGCTAGCATTTGCAGCCCTCTTATCTTCATACTTCTGAATGTTTCCCAGAGGATCTTTTCTAAGTTGTATGGTCAGTTTTTGGAAGGAAGCGATAGTTGTGTTCAGCTTCCATATATGGTGAAAAATTGCTTCCTCTACTTATTGTGCCAAGATGGGCAGGAAAATACTTATGTTTGTCTTTCAAGGATACGATCATTATCTGCCTTAAGTAAAAGTGGCACAGAAAGTGCCTGAAATATTTTAAAAGGGGAAGCCTACACGTTGCCATCACATGCTACTGAAACAGTCTCATTTCTTCCTGTTTATTTTTGAATGTCCTTCCTGCAAATGCCAAAAAGACTGGAGTGGATTGTTATTAATTTGCTACTCTACCCAGAGCAGAGCCAAAAAATGGTAGCAGCTATCTCACCTTGGGATGGGACTGGTGGGGTGGAATGGCTGGCTTAGCCAGAATCCCCACAGAGGCTCTGGTAAAGTGCAGGCTGGAGAGCAAGTTTCTATACTCTTTAGCAGGATGCAGCATGCATCTTCCCCTTACATCCTCCAACCAAGCCCTGCTGCGTGGGGCGGCAGAAGGCAGATCCATAGAAGTGTTGGACATGCATGGCACCTCCATTCCCAAACCTGACTGTGGCTAGCCCCTGACCTGAGGTACAAAGAGAGTGAGGAGAAACCTGGCACCCTCTCTGTCTTGTACATTCACACAGAGCCACCACAACCAGGCCCGGTGTGATTTACTGGAGAGCCAGTTCAGACATATGCAGATACAGTCAGATATATAAAGCGCTTGCTAAATTCTAGGTTTGGACATAGAGACAGCTGGGAGCTTGGTAATGGCATAGGGAGCTCATTGGTTTAAATCCATCCCAAGGCATTTGTGACTGAAAGTTATGCCTAGTTTGCCAGCAATACAAGGTGCAGCTCAGAGAATCTCCTGAAAAGCCATTTCTACAACCACACCTACAAGAAATGAGCTAGCAATTATAGTTATTTCTACTGAGATATAGAACAACAAATTCTTTATTTTGCCATGCTGCAGACTAGCCTTTGCAGAGTGTTTGTATCCTCTTATTGATGGTTCTCTTCTACTTCTTCCCCCTACACTTCCCTATTGTTCTATTACCTTGCCCCAGACCCCCCTTTATTCTGTCACGTCTAAAATTACATTGTCGGCACTCTGAGGCAGAGACCAAATTTTCTTATCTATATTGTGAAGTGGCTAGTATATTTCCAGCATAAATAACAACAAGAGAAAGAAGACTGATTAATTCAAAGCACATTGTAGAATGCATAAAGGTTAGCCTGAGTGCCTATATGTTCAAGGACAGTAACTTATGGCAAGGTTACTCGGGGACCTTTAAGGACCAAAAGATAAATGAGCTTGGGGTCCTGATCCCCTAAGCAAATAGAATTTAGGCTCCAGCTGCCCATCAGTAGTAAATAAGTACTTAAGTGAAAGCAGCAGTTTGTCATGGAGTGAGTGGCCATTTTTCAAAGGCGTTATACTATTTGGCTTTCAGAGTCAGAAAGAATCAGTAAAGGCATCACATATGTATCCTACTATACCTGAGGGGTCTTTGGATGGGGCTTAATTTCTGTTAGATGAGGGGAGAACTGACAGTTTTTCCCCTGTTGGGGTGATATGGTCTCTCTCAGCTGTGAGACAGCTCTTGTGACCAGAAAAGTGACCAGCTGTAGGACTGCTCCATCCTTGATTAGGTTCCATGAGATGGAAACTGGGTGGAGCAGCAAAAGATGCCAGAAGAGAAAGATGGGGTGGAATGTGTGGAAACTACATGGTCATACCCCTGCTTCAGAAGCACTCCCTAACCATGGCCAGTTCTTTCTCCTTATACTCTTTTGAAACCATCAGACCAGATCCATCACAAGTAGACTCTGGACTTCCTCTGAGAGACAAAAGTACAATGCCAATACCTTACCATCTGTATACTGCATTCAGAATTTATAGACTGGATTCATAAAATAACCTTAAGAGACAAATCTGTACACAGTTGCCAAATACTTCCAGCTTCAGACGAAGGCAACTTGTGTTCATGACAAGTCACGGTACAAACACCACCACAAATCTGTGCAAAGCTATAAACACTATTATAAACAAACTCTACAAAGTTTTTATCACGACTCATGAACATGTTTAACAATTAAATTATTGGATTAGACTCAGACTAACTGAATCTGGCTGAGGGTTTAGAATGGGGAGCTTAAAAAAAATCACACTTCTCTTATCAGAGCAAATCCCTTTTTTAAAAGGGCTTGTGTCAGACTGATAAATGAGAATTAGACCTGTTAGAAGCTTAAATGTTCTATTCAGTTCTTAAGCCTATTCTTCAGGCAACTAATATCTCCCCAGACCTGGTGGTGTGAATTTTCCTACCACCCTTTCTTAATTACACATACACTGACAGAAAGAGAATTGTGTGATTCCAGCCTCCACGTTTCTGTCTCCAAACATGACAGAGAAGGCTCAGTCTTAAAATGGAACAGTATCTGGTTAGACTAAACAGCAGTGGTACAAGGTTATAGTCACAGAGCAGGAAAACTATTAATGGACTGTTACTGCAATCAGTTATGAGGGCAATACTTTATAAGTTGAAGCAGGTCAAAATTTTTGTTTGGAAGTGTATTTCAGTAAAAAAAATGACTTTTTCTAAACAAAATTTTCTGAGAATGTCAGTTTCATTGGAAATTTTCCATTTGTTTTTCAGTGAGTAACTGATAAACTGACAAATGATTTTCAGTTTTCAGTTTTACATTTCCTCCTTTTTTTCTATTTTGCCAATGAAGAAAGAAAAAAAAGGGGGGGGGGGGACAGGGGCAAAAATCTCAAAAATGATTTTTTGTTTGTTTCTTTTCAAAAGTCCAACATGCTTCACATTCTGGTTCTGAATTTTCATTAAAATTTTCTGCAGAAGTTTTTTCCTCAAAAATTCAGAATGGTTTTTAACATTTTTCATGAAAAACTATTGTCATTTTTCAACTGATTCTATTGTACATTGGCCCTACACTAACATTTTTATCAATGACAGGAAGAAAACATATTATCATCACTGATAAAGTTTACAGAGGAGACAAAAACTGGGGGAGTGGTAAATAATGACGAGAACAGGTCACTGATTCAGAGTGATCTGGACTGTTTGGTAAACTGGGTGCAAGCAAACAATATGTGTTTTAATATGGCTTAATACAGGGGTCAGCAACCTTTCAGAGGTGGTATGCCGAGTCTTCATTTATTCACTCTAATTTAAGATTTTGCGTGCCAGTAATACATTAACATTTTTAGAAGGTCTCTTTCTGTAAGTCTATACCATATAACTAAACTATTGTTGTATGTAAAGTAAATAAGGTTTTTAAAATGTTTAAGGAGCTTCATTTAAAATTAAATTAAAATGGAGAGCCCCCCGGACCGGTGGCCAGCACCCAGGCAGTATGAGTGCCACTGAAAACCAGCTTGCATGCCGCCTTCGGCACACGTGCCATAGGTTGCCTGCCCCTGGCTTAATATATATATGTAGGAACAAATAATTTAGGCCATACTTACAGGATGAGGGACTATATCCTAGGAAGCAGTGACTCTGAAAAAGACTTGGGGGTCGTGGTAGATAATCAGCTGAACATGAGCTCCCAGTGCAATGCTGTGGCCAAAAGAATTAATGAGATCCTCTGATGCATAAACAGGGGAATCTTAAGTAGGAGTAGAGAGGTTATGTTACCTCTGCATTTGGCACTGGTGTGACTGCCACTGGAATAGCATTGCCAGTTCTGGTGCCCACAAATCAAAAAGGATATTGATAAATTGGAGAGGGTTCAGAGAAGAGCCATGAGAATGATTAAAGGATTAGAAAACAAGCTGTATAATGATAGACACATAGAGCTCAATCTAGCTAACTTAATAAAGAGAGGCTTAGTCTGTAAGTATCTACATGGGGAATAACTATTTAATAATGGGGGGGAAAGCAAAAAAAAAAAGCATAACATGATCCAGTGGCTGGAATTGAAGCAAGACAAATTCAGAGTGGAAATAAAGCATATATGTTTAATGGTGAGAGTAATTAACTATTGGAACATTTACCAAGGGTGGTGGAAGAGCCTCCATCACTGACCATTTTTAAACCAAGATTGAATATTTTTCTAAATATAAATTATTTTGGGGAAGTTTTTTAAGACAGAAAAATCATATTGTCTAATATTGGAGTCTCTGTATTTACAAATTTTTTCTTAAAAGCAATATATACACTTATTTTCTTTTATTCAATAAATACAAAATACCTCTGTGTATGAATTTTTCAAAATCAATACTAAACTTTTTTTTAAAAGCCATGAAAAAAAGTAATCTATTTCTCTTTGGGAATTATTACCAAGCAAGTTGATGCCCAGCTGGATACTGGTAAAGCTTTTCAATGCAATAAATAGTGCTGATATAATTTCACTGACATATAGATCAGGATAAAATAGCTAGTTCATAGCCCAGTTGCTTGAAATACATTCAAGTATGAGCAGCTATGAGAAGTGGGAAATAAAACAAGAGTTTATAAAATTTCTTGCTAGTGTATCTAGTTCAGTAAAAGAAGAGTTGATTGCAAACATACAATGAGGTTTTAGAGCAGAGGAAAGATTGTTATCTTACACAAAGTCCAACATGTAAAAGGAGAAAATAACCATTTTAATAAGGTATAATTATTGACTAGACTCAATATAATAGCCTGGCAAAAATCCTTTTCTAAAATTACAAGAATTTACTATTTATTAAACATGTCACCCAAGCCTCAAAATATTAAGGTAAGTAAGAGGTAGTCTAGAATATAAAATGGTACAAAGAGAGCATTGCAAGCAACTTCCTTGCAGTGTGATTAATCAAAGCCAATTGTACTTGAAGTTCTGTGCATAGACTGCCATTGTTGGTGTCCTCCTGCTCATCCTCATTGCTAGCACATGTAAGAACTGAAGTTGCCATTTCCCCATAAGGTGTGAGAAAAGTGTCCATGAATGGTAATCCATGTCAGCTTCTAATGGCCTCTGTTTTTGTAGGAGAGCTCTCTCTCACTTTATAGCACCTCAAAGGTTTCCAAGACTGGAGATCTTAAAGCAGAAAGTGGTTCCTTAGCCATTGACAGGCCTCTGAATTTGTTTACTGTTGCAATCACATCCAATGTGAAATTATTCTTGCCTACCTTCTCTTCAGAGCAATGTTAAGTGATGTGCTCCTTGAACACACTTGACTGACAAAGACCTTGGCAAAAGGAGAGAAGGATCAGATGTAACACCAACAAGACCCCGGTCATCAGTAGGCAGGATTGAACCTGGGGGCCTCTGGAGCTTAGGGCATGAGCCTCGATTGCATGAGCTAAAAGCCCTGTGGCTCTTAGCTAAGGCTGTAGCCATCTCATTAATCTCTAAGTGGTCTCAGTGCCACTAGAGGGGGACAGAGCACTACTGCTAGGAGGTTGTGGGTTACACAGATACTAAGCATATAATATCAATAGAGACAAAAGCAAGCAGACTTTATCATCAGTACCAAACTTACTGGGAGTTGAATACTTACCATAGGGTCTTACATAATACCCACAGAAATTAATGGAAAGACTCTGACTTCAATGGGCATTAGATCAGGCCTTAAGTGAAGATGAAGCTTCCTCCCTGACTCCCAACAGCCCACCTCGCTCATCCTCAGAAACCTGCCTGGTCTCCCATCATTGTCAATTTTTTCTTCCAAAAGGGGAATCTCATTTTTGATCAATTACCTGTAGCTGGCATTTTGAAATACTAGCCATAACCCAGAGTCCTTTGCATTGAATACAACGATGCTTCAAAGGAAACATCCATCACAGAAGATTTTGGAGTACATTTGAGACTGAAGTTGTTTGTAGCACATGGCAGAACAGAAACCAGGAGACGCATTTTGGAGGGGAAACCCAGAATGAACAAATTCCACAACGAGACACCAGCTCAGAGATGTCCTGTTGGTGAGGGATCATGATGAGATTTTTATTTTCTAGCAATGCCCCTTAAGTGGTAGGTGACTGCCTACTTTGCTATGTGAAAGGCTTCCCCCTATGAAGATGGAGAAGCTGAATCCTTATATATCTGGCAGATCATTTCCATCCTTTCAGCTTCTTGGAGCTGCTGGAGCTTTGTTTTCACCAAGTGGCATTGTTGGAAACAGATGGGGCAGGAATACTGAAAGGGAAGGGATAAACAAGTCTCTGTATTTCCCACTAGTACAACTACGCCCCTTAATCTGTGTGTTACAACTGTGGTAAGAGGGGCCTACTTTCCAAGGGGTTTACATCATAAAACTTTGGGCAATAGGTTCAAAAGCACCTGTGTCTCTTAGGAGCATAAGTCCCATTGAATACGTTACCTTTCCTATTTTAAATATAAATTTATAAACCCCTCAGTTAATATTCCCTTTTTCACAAACAAAAGGAAGGAATTTGGATTCCCTAACTTCATGCTACCTGATTAACAATGATGTGCTAGGGACAATGTCAATGGTGTAGATTGGATTCAACAAGTTTGACGTAAGATAGCAGCAGAGGTTGTGCAGTTTTGTGCCAAGATCTGACAACACTAGATCAGGCTCTTTACCAAGCTCTTCTGAAGAAAGAATAAAAGGGAAGAAGTGGGAGAATTGGAAGGCAATAGCAGACTTCGCTAGCTATCAGAACTGTGTGTAGCTGGAATGCCTCCAACCTTCGAAGCTGAGCATTATGATAAAAAAATTCACATTGAATTGCTCTGTCTTTTGGCATCACTGCAACTTCTAGAAAAACTAAACTAAGGCACAAATAAGAGGCAAATCTTTGAGTAGGTCTAATAACAAGTCTAGTCTGCTTAGCAGCCATGCCACTCCCTTAGTCTGTTAATTAGAGACATCACATTCCCCACACACTCCACAGCAGCACTTTCCAGCAAACGGGCTGCTTTACACTGGTTCTGGTAATGGGACGCAGGTATCCTGTCTTACTCTTTCCCTTCATCTCCTCGGGGATTTAGTTTGGATCTTAGTTTCGTAAGCAGACATTGCCTTCTGGGTAACTGGCACCCCAGGGAACCATGAGGGTCCCATTTTGGGTTCCCCTGGGTTATGCCACCCACCACATTCATCTATGCAATTGTTATGGGAGATCTCACCAGGTGGCTCTGTTGGACAGTCTTCTGAATTCTTTTTCTTAGTGTGCAAGCAAGTTCAAACTCTTGGGAAGATAAACTATGTTGTTGTTAGGCTGGGGTTGTGCAACACTGTTTGTGGAGGCAGCTTCAGGAGAGACGGATCTGTATGAGCAGTAGAAACGTTTGCTGTATATTTGGGCTACGATGAGAGTCAATTCTTCAGGCAGAGTCATTGGGAACTGAGCATTGGTGTTGGTCTGAGATTTCACTTTCACCTAGATAATTAGATACCTTAACATCCCAGGATAACATAGCTTCCACAAGAGTGCACTGCTCTGTCCTTTCCACGTACAACTGCTCCAAACCCCTTGTCACCTCTTCTTTGAGTGTTACTGAATATGCAGAGCAGGAATTGGTATAAATTACTGTGTACACTCTTAGGTTAATTTATTCTGGAAAACAGCCAAATGATGCCATAGACTGACTGTATGGCTCCACCCTCTCCTTGCCCAGCCAAAACAAAAACATGTGGATGACTAAAGATGTAGAGTTCATACTGAGGTGCTACCTGGAGGGCGAGAGACTATGATGCCATGTTGTCCCACCCCACACACCATCTTTTCATCTCATCTATTGGAAACAGTAGAGGGGATGTCAGGAATTAGTACGGGAATTAAGACAGAAAGGAAAAGCAAAATTTGTCAGATTTCTTCATCAGATCCTGGTTATGTATTGAGATGATTAAAATTAATTACCCACTTATATTTAAAATTAATTACCCACTTATATTTACTTCTCAGATCATGCCTGAAAACAGTTTGAAGACCTCTGCTTTAATCTGTGGGGTGGGCCGCTATAGGGGAGCGCACAGTAACATTTGTGGGGGGGTGCGGCTGGGGCCCGGCGAAGCTTCCACAGGGGATGGGAAGGAAGCACTGCCCAGCTCCACTCCTGGCCCCGGCCCTGATCGCCAGCCCCATGCCCGGGGTCCCGGCTGCTGGCCCTATGCCTGGGGATCCTCTCCTGCCCCAACCCCCATCTTTGGCCCCCTTACCCCTGTTCATGTCCCTCCTCCTCCCGGAGCTGCGTGCCCACTCCCAGCACCATGGGGGAGATGCAGACAGAGATAAGGGAGGGTGTGACGTAAAAAGTTTGGGGACCACTGGTTTAACGAGACAGACATGATGTTGACTAATATAGTTTATTTTAATAATTAAAATATGAGATTAGGCAGGACCAGAACAAATGAAAAAGAAATTAAAGCAGCTGAACATCACTTACATATAATGAAAACATCTCAAATAATGTCAGACTGGGAAGCATTATTGAAATGCTCAACTCTGGAAATGAAAATTCTAAGCCAAATTAATTCCTTCTCAGATGTAGACTGACAAAGAAACATGGCTTTTAGGGTCCCTTTTTCCTTCTCTGGCTTTTTTACTCTGTGTAAAGGGGATGCAGTGCTTAAGTCCATCCCTATTCAGGAAAGCACTAAAGCGTGTGTACATGGTTAAGTGCCCTTCCTAAATATGGATAGTTCCTGAATTGGGGCCAAAGTCAATACATTGCTATTTGTAATAAAAAAGTATGAAGTCTGTGTTAAGGCTGTACATGAAGTAAGCCACCCTCTCAGTCATTTGAGGGTTTTCATGGAACAATGGCAGAGTCATTAGCTCTGAGGAGTCTGGCTTGACCTCCTACTGAGCAGATCAAACCGTTTTTTGATAAGCAAGACCAAAATCCCAGGGACTGACTGTACAAATGGATTCTGGCTGGACAAAAAGGGGGTAGGCAGTTGTTGGGGAGCTGTTCAGAGAAACCAGATTGACACAGGCACCTGCCGAGATGTCTGAAGAAGCTAGGCCTGACTAGGTCCCTATCACAGGATGGTGGAGCTTTAGGAAGGCATGCCTATAGACTTGTCTTCAAGTCTCTTTTTCTCTAAATGCTTTGTTCCTGCTCGTAAAATTAACAATAATTGGTTTTAAGAAGTCTGTCTGCTCAGATTCCCAAAGGAAAGAACTGCAGATGCTGAACTCGGTCAGATCTGCTGGGTAAATAGTCAATACAAAGGATACGTAGCCTAAGGCCTAGTCTAAAAGTGGGAGAATTGCAAACATCCACACTGGGACAGGTAAAAGCACGAGGCCAAATATCTGAGGGGTGCGCTCAGAGAGACGTGACTGAGGGCAGAGCTGCAGCTAGCCAGTAATCATAGCACCAAGTCTGAATTTGCCCCTGTGCTACTTTATAAGCCTTTTACTTATACATTATGAACAAGTTTCGTGAGCACAAGTGTTCAAAAAAAATTATAATGAGGCTAGATAAACAGAACAGTGAATCAAATTGGATTTGTCAGTACAATTACAAAACTACATCTCAGTGCTTTCAGCTGAATCACTATTGCAGATTAGAATATTAATATTTGTTTATATGATGGTTTTACTACAGAGAACACTGAATAAGAGTATTGCGGGTGTTTACAGTGAGCATCTATGAGTAGTGGGCTTGATTCTCTACTGCCTGGCTCCTTTTGCACTCATGTACAGGAGTGCCAGAACAGGGGAGGCCAGGGAGCCATGGGCCTCCCACTTTTTACCAGCTGTAAGGGTGAGTGACAGGGGGAGGGGGCAGAGAGGAGCTAGCAGGGGGCAGGGCTTTAGGGGGAAGAGGCAGTGCGAGGGCAGGGGAGAAGGGGCAGGATCTCAGGGGCGGCGTGGCACAGGGGCGAGGCCACAGTTCAGGCACCTTGTAGCCCCCATACACTTTTAGGGCGCTTCCACCACTTCTGGCCATGTACACTGTGAAAAGTGAATGTAAAGGATGCGCTTCACTTCAGAAGTTATGAATCTGATCCAGGAATCACTGGGTAAAATTCTTTGGCCTGTGTTATGCAGGAGTCAGACTAGACGGTCATAATGGTCACTTCTAGTTTTAAAAATAATCTATGAAGACCCTACCAAACAAGAATGGTAGCATTTTTACGTCAACTGCTCATAGGGTAGATAGCAGTGGAGAATCAGGTATTTTGGTGGTTTTCATTTTTGTTGGTTGTTACTGCTGTGTGGTGGGTTTTTTTCCCCCTCTTCCCATTAAAGACCTGACTGGAGTGATTAGATTTACACTGGTGTCAGTGACAGCAGAATTCAACCCAAAATAGCAATGTGTGGTTTAGAGAACCTAGTTCTATCAAAATTCAATTCCATTCTTCTAACTGTTGGGGTCAAATTTACCCTTGAACACTTGCACATTGACTTCAATGAGTGGCCTCCCCTCAACATTGCTGAGTGCAGAATTTGGCGCTTTGTGTTTAGATGTCCAAATTGAACTTTTAAAGCTTGAGCCTCTGCCAAGATTACAGTAGCAGCAATGCAATCTTTTCCCTCCTTAATAGAAAGTACAAAAGTCAAAGTATCTCAAATAATCTTGTTCTGCACACTATATGGAAAGCATCTGCAAACATGTTGAATATTAATGCTGAATAGTATTGGCCTGTACAAAACAAATAGAATTAAGCTTTTTCAGGCTGGGTATTTCCACCTAAGAAAATTGCCCAATAACTCTTCTGCAACATGTACAATTTGCATAACCAAGAGATGGCAGCACTCCATCAACCATTTACTTGCTGCATTCATCTGAAATGTAATTATGTGCCTGTAGGCACTATACCTCAAGTATGAACAATACTATGAGGACTGAAAACAATGTATTACCATAACAAATGGAACTAGGCCAAACCTTCTAAAAGCATCTTTTTCCCTTACAAAGACTGTGATGAAGAAATTCATTCACCAGCACATTAATTATTTATTATCTCTGCCTGCCCTAAGAATAGGGCTATATGGGGAGGCCAAGTAGCCTTCATGACACCAGAATATAAAAGATATACATTTTCAAAACATGTCCAAGATTAAATGTGATTTAACTCCACTTTCATAATGACATAATATTTACATATCAAATACTGTATTTGTATCTTGATACTCAGAATGCTAGAGCAGCCCACAACTGTTTCATAGTAACAGGGGGTTTTTGATCCCTGGAAATTATCTGGAAGATCTGCGCACATTATTTAGTACCTAATTCTGTAAGGTGCTGAGCACCTGTTGAGTGTCTTCCAACAGGCTGAGTTTGAAGAGAGTTAAGAGTGCTCAGTTTCTTGAAGAGGCATACAGCACCTCACAGGATGAGGCATCTTCCAGGTGCCTTTGCTAACAATGATAGCGAAAAGATTTCCCCATTGTGGATCCCATTATCTTTCTATAAAAGTCTAGAGAATCTATAGAAAAGCCCATCAAATCTGTTTAAAAGAGAAAGAAAACAGTACAGAGTCATCCTCCCCAGTAGCATGGCAGGGATGTCAATTAAGAATAGAATAGAATGTGGCCAATAACAGGAGAGAAAGTGAAAGTCAGACAGAAGTTGAGAGGGAAAGGAGTGTTAAGAAATCAAATGTTCTTTTTGTTGATCAGTTGGTTTGTTATTACGCACTGTATGGCACTAGTGAGAGAGCTGGAAACAAGAACCTATGCAGAACATGAAACACAGCTAAAATAACCATTTTCACCTATTTTTTCCTCCCCTTAAGGATTTATTTTCTAGTGGCAGCGCTCAGAGAGAACATAAATTTGGTTTATAATCTACAAGAAAGCTCAGAGAAGAACAGCACAAACACTGCTCACATTTGCATGATAAAACACAGTTACTGTCATCATTAGTCTTGGCTGCATTATTTATTGTAAAGAAATTATCCAACCTGGTTAACCCTTGTTTTAATTTGGGAATCTTTCTAACCTGATCCTGGTTCTGCCTGGTTATTTGTTAGTAGTTGCAGAATAGTATATGCAAAAAATTTCAGCCAATAGGCAGTTCATGAACTCTTCAGTTTAACAATTTGCCATTTGCTAAGAGAGAGAGAGAGAGAGAAAACAAGCATGTGTGTGTGAGAGAAAGAGAGACTGGTCATCTAAATCACATGGTATTGTTTCCATTTTCTAACTGAATGACTGAAAGTGGTTCAGCAGGAGAATAATAAATAACTAATGATGAGAACAGAGTATAGCCAAGATCAAATGCACTTACAGTCTGAACTGCTAAAATTAATGAAACTTTTGGGATTCACCAACATTTTCACAAATGACAATCAACAGAATACTTGTGAACAAAGAGTAACATGACCCCTTACAAATTGGTGGAATGAACTCAACACACTCATTTATGAAAATATTTGCTACTCCCTTTCTGTATTATTCCACAAGCTCTGATCATGGTTGCTGCCAACGAGACCTGATTATCCTCTCAGCTGATATTGGGTATCAATGGAAGACTATACAGCAAACAAGAGCAGTAGAGCATAAATGCCTCCTAATGACTATTTGCATCTGGCATGAAACCTGAAGAAGCCAATATCTACTGTGGAACTATTTGGTCTTAACAAGCTAGTTTTGCTTGAGTTACAATAAAAGTGTGCAGAATCCAGTCTGAAACCCATGTTGCTATATTTATAGTCACAAGAAACTGTTTATATACTGTAAATATATTGGTGGTTGCTGACCTGAAAAAACCTATTATAACAACAAGCCTATTATAACCATGCCTGATACAAAGGGCCCATTTTCTCTTCATATTTATCCACTCTCTATGCTGTTAAGATACAGGGACAGGAATACTACCAGGCTGCTGGTGAACAGGAGATTAACTGCAGCTCAGCCACTCCCTTCCCATGCACAGATGCTCAAAGGAAAGGGTAGGTGAGTAGCTGCATGGGAGACAGGGGTCAGAATTCCTTTGGGAAGGTTTGACTCCACAACAGTGGCTCATTAGGATTGGGTTGAATACTAAAATGAGGATTTTTTTTGATTTACCTTTTGATTTTGTTATTTTGTTTGATATTTTATCTCTCTCTCTTTTTTACAAACACAGACCCTTGAGGCAAAGCCTGTGTACAACTGGGGGTTTTATGCTCAGTCATTCCAGTAGCTAAAGAAATTCAAGAGTTGCTGTACAGTCAGCAAGAATCAAATAATTTTCAGCAGAGTTACTATATTTCTGTCCATTTGACCCCTGCACAAATAATCTCTCCCCAGTTATGGTGAAAAGAAACTGTTAATGATTCAGGCTTGAGTCTGCACGCACTCTGCAATGTATCACTCCCAGTGCCGCCTCTGCTCCCTCATCACATCAATGGTCTTGGGTCGGAAAGGGAGGCTTAGTAGACAAATTGGTTAGAGACCAGAGGAGAATGCAGTGGTCATGATATTCATATCTCTTTTATCTCAATGCAACCCTGCTGATGTTTTGTCATTGAAATCAAGAGGTTGCACTAGCATAAGTGAGAGCTGATTTGACCCATTTTCTTTTGGGCTTTACAAATATTTTCAGATTCTAGAAGAAGTAGAATGGCTCCTGTTCACTTCTCTGCATCTATTGCCCACCCATGGTACAGGTTCATGCTCTACTTCAGCATTCTACCTTGGTATGTTAGAATTCTGTTTCCCTGGAATGTCAATGTGCATTACTCCTGAGTTAAGTGTGTGTCATTCTCTGTACTCCATCACAAAGCCCATGAGACTCTGGCATATGGATCACTTGCAGGATCAGGCCTAAATTCAGGGGATCACGGTGATTAGAAGCTCCGATTCAAAATCTGAACCTAGTGTAGTTAAAGGATTATGGGCCTTGAACTTTTCCCAGGTTCAACTCTGTGTGGTCCCCTCAAAACCTCTATCAAGTCCAAAACCCGCAGAGCTCTGTATCAGATATATACAAATCTTTGTGCTGCTTGTAATCCCTCTACTAAATAACAGTTTTTCATTTCTGTTCAAAGCACTTCACAACTGTTATCTGATAACAGACTTGCAAAGGAAGCCAGTATTTTCTGACTGCAGAAAGGCTGGCTGAAGACCACAGAGGGAGTCGGAAGTGAGATTGGAACACATTACGTTTCAGGAGCTTCATCAGAAAGAAAGTCTACATCTTATCTAAGATATTCATTATTTCTTGCATCTTTACTTTATTCCCACTTTTAAAATAAACATCTGGCCTTGATTCTTTTTTCCCTTGAATCAGTTTGACTCCAGTGTAACTATTGACTTCACTGATGTTACTTCCGATTTACTGATTACACTAGCATGAGAGGAGAATCAGACCATCTGCTGGAACATGTCTGGATTTAAACTTTATTTCTGAAAATGTGATCTTGCTCCTCAATCTATTTTTTTAAAACTTTCCCAGCAATAATAGTTTTTCTGTTAAAGATGTATGTATACTACACACTTCCTCATTTATCCCTGATATTTTTAATTATGTCAACGATGGGTTTCTTCAGATGATAGGCAGGGGGCAGTATTTTTGAGAACTCGTGCTAACGATTAACGCATTTAAAAAGCTTTATTTTGCTGCCATTCTCAATGAAACAAGAAAAGTTAGAAAGAAAAGTCATTACAAGCAGACAGTCTTTGACCCTGAAGACAAATGTACAATGTTGGCATAGCTACTGGAATGATGAGTTATTTTATACTACCTTGTAGAAAAAAAATAATAAAACATCCTGTATATATAAAAATAGTGACTATTAAATGTGTGGCTAATGCAAGTGAATCTCATTCTTTTTATAAGAAATAAACACAGTTTATAAGATGACAACACAGTTTTCAGCAGAAAGGACTTACGAATATGTAAACATGCACTGCTGATCTGCGTAAACAACACATATCAAACCATTCACAGTAAGAACCAGGGGGGGTCAAAAAAGTTAGACATACAATTGCACATGCAAAGTATGCACTTAGTTGTGCACCTAATTTGCTCAGTCATTTTCCACAGTTGTGCAGGCAAAAAAGATAATTGTGCCCATACATGACTAGATAGGCACATTTGTATTTCCTATGTAATTCCATTGAACATGCAAGTTAGGCATGTAATTACATACCCGTGTTTGTGCATTTATTAATTTTGCCCTAAATGTTCAGCATGGATTTCAAACAGGAAATGCTGTTCATTATCTGTAGATTACCTTCCCAAGTAGTTTGTGTTCTCACCTGATTTCCTAAATTACTGTATATACTTGTTCATAAGCCGAATTTTTTTTTAGTTAAAAAAGGGAAGCATCAGAGAAGGGGGTCAGCTTATGAACAGGTATAGAGAGGGAGAGGTGGGACACAGGCCCTCCCCCTAAAAGCAGGGGCAAGGAGAGGCAGCAGAGCCAGAAGGGAAGAGGCAGGGCCAGAGTCTCTCCGCTTCTGGCCACACTGCTCTCTCCCCGAGCCGCCAAAGCAGCTGTACCTCTGGGGCTGGCAGGCTGCGGCCACATCGCTCGGCCCCGCCTGCTGGAGCAGGCTGTGGCCAGGCCTTTCAGCCCCCGCCACCAGAGCAGGCTGCAGCTGGGCCTCCTGATCTGGCCTGCCAGAGCAGGCTGCGGCCATGCCACCCACCCTGCCAGAGCAGCTCCAGCCAGGCCAAAGACGTCCTCCCCTGGCCCGCCCCAGATAAGGTGGGAAGGGATGGGATGGGGAGAGTGTGGGGGTCCTGGGCTAGGGATGGGGTCATGTTGGGGTGGTCACAGGGGTTACTCCCCTGATGCCCTGCTTCTCCTCCCCCAAAAAATATTTCCCCACCAGTTGCTGTCCCGGCCCGTCAGGATAAGCAGCTGGCAGGCCGGGACACTTTATTTACCTCCGTGCCTGCAGACGCTTGTGGTAAACAAACTGTCTCGGCCCACCAGCGGCTTATCCTGATGGCCCGGGAGCCAAAGTTTGCCGACCCCTGAATTATAGGGTCGGCTTATGAATGGGTCATAAAAATTTTCCATTTTTACTTATCCATCTTGGGGGGCGGGGGCGGCTTATAAATGAACTGGCTTATGATCAAGTATATATGGTAAGTGGAATCAGGCCTGATCAATGAATAAGAAACCTCCAAGGAAAACCCAAGTGCTAGTGATTCAGTATGTGTCACTCGTTCTTTTGAGCCATAAAATAGACACAATCCAGTTTCAAGATGAGAGCACTATATTGGCATATGTAGCCTTTTGTTTACTGAATTATAAACAGTGTATTGCTGTTGCCCACCATTTCTGCAGCAGGTGAGGAACGGTACTGAGAAGATGTTTGTTCAAAAGAAAAAAAATGTATTCAGTATAGAACATTTAAAAAAGCCTGTGCATTAAGACCACAGTGATGATTGTTGTGTTCCATTATGTGCATGCTCCCATTTCAGCCAACTGAAAATTCCAATTAATCAAGTCAATTAAAAGGAATTGTAGGTAACCATTTCATAGCATCCACTTTACAAAAGAGATAAATCATATCTAGTCAGATGCCTCAAAGTCACTTAACATTCATGCTGGAAAGCACAGGGCTAATATTACCAGAAATAAATGTTGGCCTGAAATCTACCGCATGTCTAAAATTATAGCAAGAAGGACCACTTGCTATAGTGAGAGCCACTCACCTCCTTTTGCTTTTTCCTGAAGTGCCAGGCTCTAATGGCCTCTTTCTCCTCCTGGGTGCACAAATTAACTCTGCTGCATGTAATAAACTCCAGTGTTACCTGATGGGATACTGATGACATTGTATATATTTGCTAAGTTGAAATACTCCAAGCAACTGAACAATTTCTCCTACATGCAGCTTGCTAGATACATTACTCTGAATCTAATTCTTTCCATCTACAGAATCAGAATTTCCATTTATAAGTTGTTCAATATCTTCAGTGGATGACAAATTAATTGGAACACTTGAGAGTGTGTATTACAAAGAACTGACAAAGGTATGCTTCTTTAATTATGATGAACTGAACAGAAATGTTTGTTTGGTTGTTTTTTTTAAAAAAAGCCGAATTTTGTTGCTCAAAGCCCAGACAAAATTAAAGAGTATTCCGGGGGGGCGGTGCACGTGCAATCTTTTTATTTTCTAGATTAGTAATGCAATTCCCCCACTGTTTTGCTCTGCCCAGCTATGCCCAGCATGCCCAGTGATGTCAGCAGCCCCAGTGATCATATAGAAAAATGTAGACAGTCACTAAATGATCAGTGTAATACCCAAGCCAAGCTGAACGCCTGATGGGTAACTATAGGACAAAGCTTCTTCAATTCTACCTTGGAAAAGGCACACCAGACAACTCATTTCTTCCTCTCTCTTTCTAAGGTGACTGTTCTAAAACTATTTTAAAGCTATTCCTATTTCTAGCTAATTTTCTTCCTCAAATTCTTTAGTTTCCCCCTGCACTTCTGCTTTAGATTTCTTTCCCACCTCAACCCACAAGCAGCCCTGCTACTCTGTTGAGCAGCTGTTTATTGAGTTCAACCCTAGCATGTCTGGTTTTGTAACATGCTCCAATGATGGGTATAAGGATGTTTTAAACATTTTGTCACACAAATTCCTTAGGGGTTGACTTCACTGATTATAACAAACAAACATCAACTGGAAAACAAGTTGTTAGTGACTTTTTCCCCCTAACTAGGTAGGTTACACTAGCTCTTTTGTGAAGCATATAGATTGTACCATTTGGTCCTGGATCAGAGGAGGACTGTTTCATGGAAAGCGAGGAAACCATCTATAAATACAGGGCTTGATTCTCTTCTCACTAATTCTTGTTTTACACTATTTGGCTTTAATTGAGTTCCTCCTGATTTACCCCCAATTTAAAGGCCTGACCTGGCAACACACTGAAGGAGTTTCAAGTCAATGGGACTATTCACATGCTTAAAGTTAAGCACATGTTTAAGTGCTTTACTAGATCAGGGCCTATCTGAGCAGAGAATCAGGCCTGATAGCTCTAGTTGTATATGACCATGGGTTAGGTTTCTCAAATTTGAGCTGTGTGAATTCTTTTAATTGAAAACCATTTCAATACAAACTCACAAATTTGAGTTCACCAAAAAGTTCATCTGTGAGTCTGAGACAAGCTCTGAGTAAACCTGGGTCAAATTACAAGTGATCATCAGACAATTTATCCTCCCACAGAGAAATCTTGTAAAACTCAATGGTTTAGACCAGCAACCAAAGAAAACTTGACTATTGTGGATGAATTCCACTTTAAGTTCTAAGGTTTGTTCAAGCCCAAAACTCAAAGTGAAACCCAAGAGGTGGAAACTTATATGAACCAAAACTAGATTTGTCCAAACCATTTGTGAACAGAAAATGTAACTCTCACACTGCTCTTTTTATAATTAGCACCCGTAATGGTATTCTATAGCAGAAACATATGGCTCATTGGGTTCCTAAACTGAGCCATTCCATGACAAAGGAAAGTTGGAAAGGGAACTGTGTAATGAGGAGCTGACTGCCTAACATCACTATTTCAGAAATTAAAAATATCCCCATGGTCACTTGCAGAATGAATTCACGACCTCCTGGAAGATGCTCAGCTGCAGAATTACACTTCCAGGTATTGATATCCCGCTCCTCTCTCTTGGCTCCATATCTTGGTTATCTAGTGTGACATTATTGACATAAACTGTGAGCATATAGATCATTGTTGCAACCACGGTCCTATGGTTGCACCAGCTCTTGTACAGAGGAGGCCAAGTGGGGCGTCTATGGAAAGGTTGTAGTTTGCTGGTTATGATTATGTTGTCTGTATGTGTGTATTATTTTTGTATTTGAAGTTATGAATATTGGCTATGTACTCATTTGATTCTAAGTAGCCTGGGTGAAGCATTTGGTCAGCTTCTTAAGAAAGGACTATTCTCAGTAAGTGCCCAATGAAGAAACACTTAACTGACAATGGACTTTGGGAGCTGCCAATCCACATCTGAGCTTTCCTGGGAACATTCAAACTAACATGTAAACAATGGCGTCAGCCTGCAAAAAGCTGAATCATTCATAGATATATGACTTGCCCAGGTGGCTACAGACTCCATCTTGTTGCTGTGATTTTGCACAGGAGAACAAAGGGGTTTCCGCCCACAAGAGAAAGAATATAAAAGGCCTTGGAAATCCCTCCATTTTGTCTTCAGCTGGCTCAAGAGATAGCCTCTCCATCCCAAAGAGATGCCTGAAAGAAACTGGAACAAAGGACAGTAACTACGGGGGTGTGAGTGATTGCTGAACCCAGACTAGGAAGGAGTCTAGACTGTGAAAGAAGCTTATTGGAACATCTCTGAGGGTGAGATTTACCTGCATTTAGTTTCCTACTGTATTAGGCTTAGACTTGTGTGTTTTTGTTTTATTTTGCTTGGTAATTTACTTTGTTCTGTCTGTTATTACTTGGAACCACTTAAATCCTACTTTTTATACTTAATAAAATCACTTTTTGCTTATTAGTTAACCCTGAGCAAGTAATTAATACCTGGGGGAGCAAACAGCTGTGCATACCTCTCTATCTGTGTTACAGAGGGCAAACAATGTATGAGTTTACCCTGTATAAGCTTTATACAGAGTAAAATGGATTTATTGGGAACTGGATGTCTGGGTGCTAGAGACAGGAGCACTTCCCAAGCTGTTTTCAGTTAAGTCTGCAATTTGTGGGGGTGACATGGTTCAGACCTGGGTCTGTGTTTGTAGCAAGCTAGCGTGTCTGGGTCAACAAGGCAGGGTATTGAAGTCCCAAGGTGCCAGGGAAAACAGGCTCAGATATAGTCTCAGCACATCAGGTGGCAGTCCCAAGGGGGGTTCTGTGACCCAATCTGTCACATCTAGAAAATGTAAACCTGTCTTTAAGTCTGGTGCAACTGGCTGCTACTTAAATGCTGCATTATGCTCATCGGTTAAATGTCTTTGTGCCTCAACTTTCAAAGGTTACAGCATCTGTGTAGCCAATGCTATCTAAGATGAATATCCATAATGGTCCTTTTTAAATGTCCCACACACACACACTTCCTTTCTCCCCTATGACAGGAGATCCTTGAATGGTCCCTTGAAATACGTGTTAATACTTATAGTAAACAATCGGTTCCACTTTGTATTTTGTTGTGACTCTGGGTACATTTCCCAGACCTGAAGAAAAGCTTTGTGTAAGCTGGAAATCTTGTCTCTCTCACCAGCCAAAGTTGGTCGAATAAAAGATGTTACCTCATCCACCTTGTCTTTTAAAAAGAGAATATATTGCGGTCTCTTTTCAGTACTTCCATACAGGAAACCATTGCCCACAAGCACTTACAGTACATGCTTGCATTTCTGTCTGGTACCAGAGTCAGTCCCACCACACTGAAACCTCTGTGCTGCTACTGAATGCTGAGAGAGAGCACAGTGGGACATGTCTCTGTGAACAGGGTCACACATCAGTTACTGGTGATTGTAATAAACACTTCTCCCCGTGATTAACCAAACACACACTGAGCCATGTGGCTCACTTTCTGTGTCATTTAGCACTTCACAGATAAACTAAACATCCTGCTCTACCCTGAGTGGTGACTCAGTTCTTCCTAAATACTTAGTTGAAGTTTGTTTACTGCCGAGCACTGTGCTCCAAGCGGGAGGAAGAGAGGTCTGACTCTTTTGTCTGCTCAAAGATCCCCAAACTTTGTCAACTCTTATTTATTGTTTTTTACGTTATATAAACAAAATTAAGCTGTGGAGAGTCTATTAACAAAAGGCCTACACAGCACAACCCACGGCAATCTGCAAGGTATGACTTAATCTTCCAGGAAAATCAATTTTACTTCGAATAAACTAGCAAAGAATGGGGATTACTCAGGGGAATTAGTCTGAGAAGTATGATAGAAAAATATAGATTTTTTTTCACCACTGGAGTATGGTGCTGTAGTGCATATTCAGTGTGGTATAATTATACAGAGAGTTCTTAAAGCAATTCCAGGTTTGTTTCCCCTGAGGCTCCTTAGATCCAAGTATTTCTGCTGAAGATAAGAAAACCAATATGAGAGACTAACACCTGTTACATTAAAAAAGAAAAAGCAAGCATCTTGAATAAGTGTCTATGGTCTCAACAAGCCACCAAAACCCCACTTAGAAATCATAGAAATGTAGGACTGGATGGGGCATTGATCGGTCATCTAGTCCAGTCCCTTTAAGTATTATAGACCATCCCTGCCAGGTGTTTGTCTAACCTGTTCTTAAAAACATCCAATTACAGAGATTCCAGAACCTCCCTAGATAATTTGTTCCAGATCTGAACTTTGTTAGAATACTTTGTGTCTCTTTCTTGTTTTGGTAAGGGAGAGTTTGACCTTGTGCTCCTATTTTCCATATCTGTGGCAGGTCCTTTTGTGACCATTTGGAGGAGTGTAGAAGGGTGAAACTATGCTAATACAAGAGAGGTTAATAAATGCCTTGTGTACAGCTGCAATGAACTTTATTCACAGATGGTAGGGCTTTGTTTCGGAAAGTGAGCCATTGTAAAGAAACCAAAGAAAACTAATTCTGCTCTCGGTTTCATCTATGCAATTATTTTTTTAAAATTTGTAACTGACATTAGAATTTGGAGAGACAATGTGGACCAATCAAGATATTACCTCACCCACCTTGTCTCTCTAATATCATGGGACCAACACAGCTACAACAACATTGCATATAGCAGATTTTGGAGCATTTTCCTTTGGGGAATTATATCAATATCCACCCCCAGAGTTTGGAGGAAGCAGAAAGGCTCCACACCAACTGTTTGCACACCTGTGCCACCCAGCATACAGGATCAGGGATTCACTTTTTACCTCTGTATTATGTTTCTGTACACTTGATACTCAGATAGGAACTGAAATCTATGGGTTTTATCCCAGTGTAGACAGATGGAGCTCTCTCTGCTCCATCACTAGCTGCCAGCAGGACTGAGAATAGAACTGCACAAAGCTAGCAGTTTTTGGAATTCACTTGCAATCCCACGTTTTAGCATTTATACAGAGCTTTTAATCCTCAAAGAACTTTACCAAAATTAACTAATTAACCCTCACAACCATCCACTATTGAGGTAATTCTTATACCTGTTCTACAGATGGTGAAATTAAGCCACACAGAGGTTAAGTGATACACTGACCTCTGCAGAGAGAGTTAGTATCTGAGCAGGAACTGCTGTTCAGAGATTCTTGGGGCCGACTCCTACTCTCAGACCACACTTCTCTTGTGTTTTCTAGAGTGGACCCAAACCAGAACACACCTCTGAACACTTCCTTAAGTTTTGATCTGGCTTCAAACTGCTTGGCTGTCCCTCTGTAAAGGATGGAAGCAAAACTTCCTATCTGAACATGGGGAATAATTTAGATCCAGATTCAGACCTGAGTTTTGCAACTCAATCCATCTCTAATATTTTCATAAATGTTTGTGAATTTGATTCTGAGTGAAATGTTGCTCTTATTGAAGAGAGCTCAGCTTTTCCTAGCTAACAACCCTTATATTCTCTATCTTTGCTAAAATAGTGAATTTGTAATTTTTCCCCGAGACAAACATTCATCTTTTTTACAGAGAACTTCACAATTTTCCAACAAAATGATACCGTTTTAATCTGTAGATAATACCTTTTGGCCTTGTCCATGCAAGGGCTTTTTGTACCTACACCAGTATAAGTGAACTGTGCCAGTGTAAAATAAGCTACAAAGATACAGCTTGCCCTGCTTTGAAGCCCTCTTTATACTTATGCACCATATCTACACTGGGGCTTTGCACTGGCTCAGCAGCAGTGATGTAGCTGAAGTAGAAAAAATACCTTGCACGTTTTTAATCAAAAGATGTACTAAAACATTGAGCTGAGACTACAAATCATTTCATATGATTGTATGTGGGGGCATGGAGGCATAAGATTTCATTTGGCTGGTGATTAACATTTGTTCCATATACCTACAGCTATGAGCAGAGCTGGCAGCTGTGTACTGCTGTACTCTCACTGAGTGTCAGACCCATGGCTCACGTTGTCCCAGTTGCATTTCAACACATTTCCCCTTTCCCCCCCTCAACCTCTATACCCCTATTCTTTGCTGTAGGAAATAACAACTCAGACAACAGTAATGTCTCTTTTCCTTATTGGTAAATAGTGCGAGCACAGCTGCTGTGATGATGATGATAAGGCAGAGGTCTGTTCTCAAATGGAAAAAACAGAATGGCAGTTTACATATTGGCTAGAAAACAATCAAAAAAACCTGCAGCCCAAAGCAGCAATCCTGTTTCTATCTCACTTCATTGTCTTAATGGGATTCTTATTCTTATTCTATATTTAGAGACATGGGAAACTGTGCTAACTACACTACCCATTGTTTCTTAACCTCAAACAGCTTATATCAACTGCTGTCCTTTAAGGACACTGAATATAGAGTCTAATCAAGCTAGCTAAACAAGATTTTGGAAAATAAAAATAAAAAAATTTCTTCTTAATGGGGGGGGGGGAGGATGACTCCTCCTTCTGCTCACCTCTCTACAGAAAAGGGGGGACAAGGATGGGCTGAACTAATCTTTGCTTTTATATATCAGTTTCTGGACTTTTTTGTAAAAACCCACAGTAGATTTTAGCTCATTGCAGTGTGTCTGTTAGCTTTTTCCATCATTCATCCTGACCAACAAATGGATATAAAGATCTCAGTAATTTCCCTTCCCAGTGGTTGGTTGGAAATGAGGAGAGACCAGAGTGCCACACAATAAATACCTGGGGATTTTCCTCTTGTTTACAACATTTAGGCCTGGTCTACACTACAGGGTTAGGTCAAATTTAGCCACGTTAGGTTGATTTAAAAATGAATGCATCTACACAACCAACCCCATTCCGTCGACCTAAAAGGCTCTTAAAATCAACTGCTGTACTCCCCAGCGAGGGGAGTAGCGCTAAAATCGACTTTTCTGGGTCAAATTTGGGGTAGTGAGGATGCAAATCGACGGTATTGGCCTCCAGGAGCTATCGCAGAATGCTCCATTGTGACCACTCTGGACAGCACTTTGAACTCCGATGCACTAGCCAGGTACACAGGAAAAGCCCCAGGAACTTTTGAATTTCATTTCCTGTTTGGTCAGCGTGGCGAGCTCAGCAGCACAGGTGACCATGCAGTACCCCCCAGAATCGTAGAGCATAGAATGTTTCTACGCTCCCCCTATCATCTCCGTCCCTGAGGTTATCACAGATTAGAAGGCGAAAAAAACCGCACTCGCAACGACATGATTTCCAAGCTCATGCAGTCCTTCCGCACTGATAGGGCACAGCTTAATGCATGGAGGCATTCAGTGGCAGAGGCCAGGAAAGAATTAAGTGAGCACGAAGAGCGGAGGCAGGACGTGATGCTGAGGCTAATGGGGGAGCAAACAGACATGATGAAGCATCTGTGGGGGAGCAAACAGACATGATGAAGCATCTGTTGGAGCTGCAGGAAAGCCAACAAGATACAGACCCCTGTTGCATCCACTGTATAACCGCCTACCCTCCTCCCTGTGTTCCATAGCCTCCTCACCCAGATGCCCAAGAATGCGGGAGTGGGGGGGAGGTTCCGGGCACCCAGCCACTCCACTCCAGGGGATGGCCCAAGCAACAGAAGGTTGTCATTTAAACAGTTTGATTTTTAGTGAGGCTACAATAAGCAATGTGGCCTTGTCCTTCCCTCCTCCCCCAACCCACCCGGGCTACCTTGTCCGTTATCTCATTTTTTTTATTAATAAAGAAAGAATGCGTGGTTTCAAAACAATAGTTACTTTATTTCGAAGGGAGGAGGGTGGTTGGCTTACAGGGAATTAAAATCAACAAAGGGCGTGGGTTTGCATCAAGGAGAAACACACACAACTGTCACACCGAAGCTTGGCCAATCATGAAACTGGTTTTCAAAGCCTCTCTGATGTGTAGTGCACCTTGCTGTGCTCTTCTAATCGCCCTGGTGTCTGGCTGCTCAAAATCAGATACCAGGCAATTTGCCTCAACTTCCAACCTCGCCATAAACATCTCCCCCTTACTCTCACAGATATTATGGAGCACACAGCAAGCAGCAATAACAATAGGAATGTTGGTTGCGCTGAGGTCTGACCAACAGCACCAGCGAGTTTTTAAACGTCCAAAGGCACATACTACCACCATTCTGCACTTGCTCAGCCTATAGTTGAACTGCTCCTTACAACTGTCCAGGCTTCATGAACAGATTCCCCCAAGCTCGTCGCTGGGGAGCAGGAGAGCAGAGTTGCAGGGGAAGAGATGGAGCCATACACCATGCACTGGAGGTTGCTAGGAGCCGGGCAGGGAAGACATTCCCAGAACCCCTGGCCAAGCCACATGTCCGACGAGGATGGTTACCAGTTCTACTGCACCGTCTGCTGCCAGCAGCACCCAGGAGGACCAGTACGGATCCCCCAAGCTCATCGCTGGGGAGCAGGAGAGCAGAGTTGCAGTGGGAACGGTGGATGACAATGGTTAGCAGTCCTACTGCACCATCTACTGCGAAGGCAAGGAGCTGCTGCTGTGTAGCAATGCCAGCTGCTGCAGGTGCTTCTATGTTGAATGCTTGGAGGTCCAGGTAGGGCAAGGTACCTCGGCCAAGGCAAAAGAGCAAGAGCCTTGGAGCTGTTACATGTGTCAACCACAGAAGTGCTATGGGGTGTTACAGCGCCGACCAGACTGGAATGTACGGCTGCAAGACTTCTTCACCAGTGACAAAGGACAGGAATAGGATGCACCTAAAATCTAAAAAGGCCCGCACATTTCCCAGAGTCACTACCCTTAACAGAACGTCAATGATTGCATTGGCTACTTGGATCACAGCAGCCTCCACAGTAGACTTTCCCACAACAGTAGCGGTGATGGTGAGCTAAGTGGCTCCATGCTTGCAGTGGTATGGCATCTGCACGGGTAACTCAGGAAAAAAGGCGCGAAATGATTGTCTGCCATTGCTTTCACGGAGGGAGGGGCAACTGACAACATGTACCCAAAACCACCCGCAACAATATTTTTGCCCCATCAGGCATTGGGAGCTTAACCCAGAATTCCAACAGGCCGTGGAAACTGCGGGAACTGTGGGATAGCTACTCACAGTGCACCACTCCATAAGTCGATGCGAGCCACGGTGGTGAGGACACACTACGCCGACTTAATGCGCTTAATGTGGACATACGCAATCGCCTGTATAAAATAGATTTCTAAAAATTGACTTCTATAAAATCGACCTAATTTCGTAGTGTAGACATACCCTTATACTATATCTAATTGAGCAGGCAATGATAAGGGAAAAACATGGCAAAGAAGGGTTATTCTGTTAGGGCTTGACTTTGCTAGAAAATGTTATGATGTTGAAGAACAATTGTGAAGAGTCAAGTTAGCTGAAGCAATGTTGATAGTGAGTGATTGATCATTATGAGTGACTGGACATTGACAAGTTGTGTTCAGCATCATCTCAGCTCATTGTGCTTTAACCTTAACTAGCCAACATTGTCGTGTTCAATATCGTATCAGCTGACTCAACTCTTCACCACTGAGTACAGGATACTTTTTTTTTTTAGTGAAGACAGACTCTTCCAGTTACATGAGTCACAGATTCAGTGCTCCTCACCCCAAAAACCTATACTGGGCAACATTTCTCAACAGATGGAGACTGAAGCTCTCCATGCAAAAATGAACTCTCAATTACCACTAGCTAAAAAATTGGTCCATTTGATTATATTGTACATTCTGAGATCATCTCTGTACTAAACTTCTGGCTTTTGCCTACGCTATAGTGGACTTTCAACATAGATGGGGCTCATAATCCTAAATTCTCTAAAATTTTAAAACACACAATTTGCATAGATAGTCTTTGCCTCTTTCCCTGGTAATTTATTCTTGAATCACATAATCCTAACTGTACCATTCCTCCAATAATTATCCACCTTCTCCCAGTGTTTGTAACCATTAAGGTCTCTCAACATTTTGTCCTGGACAGTGTTATAGGAACCAAGTCTTCATCCCACTTGACCAGTGGAGAAGGGTTGCCGTCAGAGACCCAATTATGGCTTCCTGTTATTGAGCCACCTGGCCCTGGTGCCAAGTAAGAGCTGTAGAAACCACCTTGTGTCAACTTCTGCCACAGGCAACAGGTCTCTCAGAGTGGTCCTCTTCCAGTGGAGGATTTCTTTTATAAATGGAGACACTGAGACAAAGAGAGGTTGACCCAAGGTTGCTCAGTTCGCCAAAGACCAGGCTAGCCATAGACTCCAGGTCTTCCAGTACCCTGCCCTGTCATCTGATTGTTCTACATGTATTCATATTGAGCTGAGGAGGAAATAGTTTATCCACTATAGCACCCAGCAGAGCAAGTGGGAATTCTGAGGTAAAATTCCCATTGAATTGTTGATATGCAGGAAGAGGGAAGTGAGAGTGGGGAAGCACAGCTCCCCAAGCAGAAGGGTACAGTGCAGTGTGAGCCCCCCCCCCCCCCCCCCACCACCACCCTCCTGTTTCAATCGACTTTAACCATTGCTCATGTCTCATATGCATTTCATGATTTACGAGTCCCAGGCTTAGTCAGTGGTAAAGATGAAAACAAATTGCTGTCTGGGAGAAACACCAGAGGCTGGCCTCCTTCCTCAACAGCTGCTGCATCTTGACAGAACACTAGGAGTTCAATCACCTTCAAAATCAGGACTCCAGTAGGATTTTTATACACTGGAATTATCCCCATTTCCTCCTCCTCTCCTCCCCCCTCCGAGTCTCTCTTTCTCTCAGGTGGTGGCACTGCAGCACCATTTGTGGCCATCTATGCATATCCCTTTGTCAGACTTTACAGTGTTTCTTAACAAATTATTAGAAGAATTTTCACCCCTTGCCCGTTCTTCCCCTTCTGACTGATTCAACTGGTTCTCAGGGGCTGCAGTATTGTTGTTGTTTTGTTATTAGTTGTTCCAGACAAAAGTATTTCTAAAGGGGAGGGAGGTATTAGTCATTTCTTAAATGTGATGTCTGTCTCTGATTTCCCTATTCTTATTCTCAGAATTTTTGTTTAGGCTTCATTTCTTCCAGTCAGAAAAGCCAGAATGTGCTTTGAGAAAGAATGTATCATGTTCAAATTTAATGAGAGGATAAAATGTTTGCAACTTCTTTGTTTATACAAAAAAAAATCAAGAAATGAACATTGCAGTTTAGTGGCAACATCACTTAGTTAGGTGTGATAGCTGGGTTAGCACCTCATGCACTCCTTACTTCAGCAAAAATTCCCAGTAGGCCTTTAGGAGTGTAAAGCCCCTAAACCCGACTAAAGTTTGAATGTTCCTGCATTGTATGCCCCCTATGTAACATGAATACAGGCCACAACACTTCCTGCCCCCTCAGAACTTTGTCAATACAATGTTAAACTAATTTAAATTAATGTCAATCCAAATCCCTCACTAAAATCATTTTTTAAAAACAGTTTTGAAAATCATTAGAATCCATCCCTTTCTATGTTAAGAGATAGAGATTTGGTGACATACTGGCAGCTAGGTACAGAAGATAAATATAAGCTGATTTACTCAACTTGCAATCCCATTGATTTCAGTCAGGCCCCCCATGTTTTTAAGACTGGTATGCAAAGAAGTAATTAAAGTTATAGTTCTACCAAAAGATTATTTATCTTTTCTTCCTGTTGTGCCTGTTAAAGCAGCATTCTTATTCAAAGCTAACAAAAAAATACCAATGGGAAAAAACAACTGAGGGTCTTTTAAAAAATAAAAATAAAAAATTCTTTGCCATGAAGGCTGAAAGCAGTCTGACACTGTTAAATATACTTTACAAATAGGGGTATGTGCCTGGTAGATTGACAATCCAAATAAATAATTAATTAATAATACTCTACATTTATATAGTTCTTTACATCTTCAAAGTGCTATGCAAATATGAACTAATTGATATAGCCTGAAAAACAGTCCTGCCAGTCTAATATCATATATGCATTCACAGGATAACAAATTATTAACTAAAAGGAACAATTTCTTTGGGATATCATCATCATAAATTACACACTTTTTTAAAGATATTCTTTCACCCATCTGATTAATGATTGGATTGAGGCAGATTAATTTACTTACGGCTTGTGGAAACTTAATAGGTGGAAACTTAATAGAAGCCTGATAGAATTGTCAGAGGTAATTGATGCTTTAAAGGGCATGAAATCTGGAAAAGCACCCAGTCGGGGCAGATTCACAATGGCCTTTTTCAAAGCACAAAGGGATATAGGCTCTTTGTATTCTTTAGACAAGTTTAATGAATTGTATAACATAGGAATACTCTCTGCTTCCTAAACCATGAGAGGCAAAAGTTGAGCTAATATATCAAACCAATAAGGAACTTCTTCATTAACTTTAGATGTTGTGTAAACATGTTCCCCTTTTCAAGCAGGTTTCTGGTGATTCTAAATCATTTTTTAAAAATTGACTTTTTAATTGAAATTTTTGCACAGAACAGTAAAAAAAATGTTAGGGAAAGACAGAGATTTGACAGCTCTTAAGTCTCTTCTCACAACAATAAATAATTATATGGAACTTGAGGGTCATATTTCTATTTCAGTCATTTTTCTCTGCTTAAACACTGAAATGATAAAAAATGTTTGCATTAAACAAACAAAAACCAGGGAAATAATCTCAACCATTTTTAGTTTCAATGATGAACGCAGAGGGCACATTACAAAATCTTTGCACCAGGAGCCAGTCCTGTTAGTTTATGATATGCACAGGAATTGGGCATATATATTTGAGGGGAAGAATTCAAGGTGGAGAGAATCAAGTCATTCAGTTTACCATAACAGACTAGCAGTTTCATCTGTAAAATGCCTGGCTAGATCTGTGAGAGAGAACATACTTTCTTTTAAAGTCAGCTTTTCTGTTCCTGATCCCTCTCTCTGTTACTTACTACCATGAAGTTCTGTCTGCTGCATTCACACTGCCCGTCTTCACATTAGCTCTCGTACCAGCCAATAAGTAAAAACTATTGTAATGCTGTCTGGTTTGTAAATGAGAGGAACAATAATAGAAAGTCTGAGCCTGACAGTCAGCAATCCATGGTGATTACAAAGAAAAGGGGCTGCATTTTTTTTGCTGTGTTTTGTTATTGTTATTAAGGTCAATGTCATCCATCAAGACCTAGAGTTATTTCTGACACGGTTTCAAAGGTCAATTGGTCATGTGCAGTGACAATAGAAATCCATGGAAAAGTGTACCCGAAATCTAGGGAATGCTCCCTTTCACTCACTATTGTCCTGACCTTACTCATATTTCAATGCCAGAAAACAACAAAGAGAGGCATTTTAAAACACTGATTAAATTAAAGTGAGCATCAAGAAGAAACGGCGAGCAGCTCATTTACTTATAGACCGGAGCCAGGGAAATTCCCTCTCTTAGGTGTCGGTTCCTTTATTCGAAATAGCCAGTTTTCAGCCAGTGAATATATTTCATCAGTCTCTGGGTTAATCAGTGGTACAGTTTCAACATATAGGCCTGATGCGGCCACAAATGAAGTTGATGACAAAACTCCCAATGAGTTGAACTGGAGCAGGTCCTATACTATGACTCCCTTGGACTGTAGCTTCAGGATTTTGTGCACCTCCCCTGACTCCATATTTCACAAATAAAACACTCCCAGTCAGCTGAAATCCTGGGGATTCACCCAACGCATACAGAAAAAAAGTGCTGAAATCCACAAAATATGAAGGGGCAGATGTTGAATCCAGCACCCAGCTAGATACTGGGGAGATGCACAAGGGAAATGAAATCCCACCTACAACCCCTGCTGGGTACTGGCTGCACAGACATGAGGCTGCAGTAGCCGCTGCAGCCCTAGTGCATGTCCTCCTGTCTTTTGCTCCGCAGGAGAAGGGAGCAGTGCTCCCTAGTGCACCAGTAGGAAGATAGCTCTTGGAGAGGTGAGTTCTGTACCATACAGGGCATGTGAACTTTCTAAGACCCATACTGGATGAGTTTGTTCCTAATACCTTGTGCTTTTAACAAAAGAGCCACTCTGGGAATGAGTTTTGTGGGTGTGTTTGTGGAGAACATAAACAAGGTAACATCTCAGATAGTTAAGAACTATATATTGACCACATCTACTGAGTTGATGTAATGGGTGCCACATTCTAGGTGTTTCCAAACCTGGGGCCATGCAATATTTCTGATATATGAAATATTAGCAGGCACCTCATCTCAATTTATGGAAGGAAATAAACATTGAGTCTAGCTGTCCAGTGACTGTACTACCTGCCTATTATTAACCATGTTGATCATGATAGCACATAAAGGCCAGCCAACAACAGGGCCCATTGTGCTAGGCACAGGACCAACAGAGTAGGAGATGGCCCCTGCCCTGAAGAGCTGTGGGGAGGGACATAACACACAAGCAGAGTGAACAATGTGCTGGCAGCAAACAGCATGTTAGTGCCATAAACATGTTTGATTGTGGGTTTTGCTTTGTTTTTGGGGGTGAGGGTGAGTTCAGAAGGGATAAGTTAAATGGAAAGAAAAGGGAAGGGCAAGAGGATACTGAAGGAAAGGGGACTCAGGTGGCAGGACAGAGGAGACAAGGGTAAGAAGGGCAGGTGCAGAGTGAAGCTGAAGTAAAGGGACAGAGAGGCAGACGGTTGGAGCAAACAGCCAATCTGCACTGGGTAGAGAAAACCCTTTCAAAAGTAGAAAGTTTTCCACATACCCAGAGACCTGAAGGTGTGGATTAGATAGTTTCAATCATTTCTAGTCAATTTATCTCATCTAATTTGGTAATAGTTTACTTTACAGGCCACAAATTTCATGCGAGTGCTCACTGCTTTCACTGCGGTAACTGTGCCTCATTTAATGGCAATGGCAGTACCAGAGAATGCAATGGAAATTAGATGGTAAATAATTACAAAGTAAACAGTCACTTTTATCTTCTCTAATGATGTAGCTTCATCAAGTAAAACCCATTAGTTAGTTAGTTACTATGGCCCAAACAGATCCCATGAATGAAATTGCATATTTCATATTTGCCCAATATATAAACAGTAAAATGCTACCTCTAATTTTTAGTAATGTTTACCATGTAAAAATGAAAAGCACACACTGAAACGTGAATTCTGCTGATAAGGTTAGAGCAGTGGTTTTCAACCAGGGGTCTGCAGATCCTTGGGGGTCCTCAGATTATGTGTCAGATTTCCAAAGGAGTCCACGCCTCCATTTTTTAGGGGTCCACAAATTAAAAAAAAGGTTTAAAACCACTGGTTTAGAGTATAATGATCAAGGACACAATAGTGTTATATATACAGATTTGCCCACTCAAGATGAATAGAAAATTAATTTGTTCAACATGCAACAAGGAATTCACATTCAATTAAGCAAATGGAATAATGAGTGTTTTCACTTACACAGAGTCAGAGATGAATCTATTGTCACAGTTATAGTGCTAGCTGCACCTCTGGTGCCTCTGTGGTCTCTGAGGTCATGTCTACACTACAGTATAACACCCTTGGCTGGCCCATGTCAGCTGACTCAGTCTGCGGGGCTCTAAAATTGTAATGTAGATATTCAGACTGGAGCCCAAACATCTATACTGACATTTTCTAGCCCCACAGGCCGAGCCAGCTGACATGGGCCAGCCAAGAGTGTTTTACTGCAGTGCAGACATATCCTGAGTGCACCCACTAAGGTGTCGGGTCTCAAACCTTTTTTGGGGGGGAGGAATTCCATCATTCTCCCCTCTTAAGGGAGTGTCTATACAAACATTTAGTTTGTGGCAAACCCATGAACCCCTTTGAGTGAACTCTGTTGATGGGAATAGATATGCATCTGTATAACTGAGGGCAGAATTGGACTAATATAGCTAAAATCAGAGTTATTTTTGGTTGGTCTGCTTCATATATGAAGACCCATACAACATGGTACAGTATATAGAAAATATAGGCGTTATCCCCAGATCTGCCATTTTTCAATGAAACTAGGTATTTATGCTGCACACATCACCATTGTATCTGAGAATCTTTATTGCAATATGAGATCTGTGGGAAACGTTTATTTTTAATCTTGTCAAAATGTGGCCGAAACATCACAAGCCTATAGAAAAGTCTTCTATGTTAGACTATTATAACAATTATTCATGGCCTTACCCTCTGAATATGCTGAGAAGGGTCCAACGTGAGGAAAAACACTGAAAACCTGAGAGCAGAATTTGGCCCTGTGTGACCTCAGCATGTTACTTCCATATTGAAAGAGCTACATTGATTGTCTGTCGACATCAAATTGATTTTAAAATTGCCTTACAGACTTAAGACAGTGCATACATTTGTGACTTGTCTATTAATCTGACTCTACCTGAGATCATCTGACCCTGATCTATTGGAGACAGGGGCGGCTCCAGGCACCAGCACGCCAAGCGCGTGCTTGGGGCGGCAAGCCACGGCGGGCACTCTGCCGGTCGCCACGAGGGCGGCAGGCAGGCTGCCTTTGGCAGCGTGCCTGCGGAGGGTCCGCTGGTCCCATGGCTTTGGCAGACATCCCGCAGGCTTGCCGCCGAATCCGCGGGACCTGGGATCTCCCGCAGGCAAGCCACCGAAGGCAGCCTGCCTGCTGTGCTTGGGGCGGCAAAATACTTAGAGCCGCCTCTGATTGGAGACACAGGGTGGGTGATCTTTTATTGGCCTAACTTCTGTTGGTGAGAGAGACAAGCATCTGGTCTATTGATCATTCAAAAAAATGTGGATTAAATGGTATGTGTCTGCAGACCCAAAGTAAACCACTGGTTGCGGTTACAAATGCTGAGTTAACAGACTCATTTCAATTTCATGATCTATTATTCCATACAAACGTATCCTCTCTGGCAAAGGGCTCATCTACAACACAGAAACACAGCTGTATTGTGGTTTACTGGAAAGCATCATGGAATGTATTTGTATAAATGAGCCTTTTCACCCTATTAGGGTGAATTGTTTTGCACTGATGATAAAATAAGCTGTATTAGCTCTGTTAAACTTGCAAAGGTATGACAGTTTGATACTAGTTTAATAGTAAAAACTATTCCACACCTATTCCATTCCAAAATAGAAAAATAGAAATTTTGAAAAATAACCACATAGAATCTCTTACAGTATTCTGCCTGCATTAAGTTTATAAGTTATACAAATGGAAGATATAGTAAATTGGAAATAGGACTGAAGCTTCACCAAGGCAGTAGCAATTTTGATAATGGTTCAGTAAAAATCCAGAATTCCCGGGGGCTTAAATATTAGTGGTTTACAACCATTATAAACTGTATCTTGACCTGAACACCATAATCACATGGTATTTATTAACATTCTAGGCAAAAGGGTAATTTACAGAAAGTGGCAACAGGGATAAGGCCTGGTCTACACTGTGGGGGGGGAAATCGATCTAAGTTACGTAACTTCAGCTACGTGAATAATGTAGCTGAAGTCGACGTACTTAGATCTACTTACCGTGGTGTCTTCACCGCAGTGAGTCAACTGCTGCAGCTCTCCTGTCGACTCTGCCTGAGCCTTTCACGGTGGTGGAGTACAGGAGTCGACGGGAGAGCGCTCGGGGATCGATTTATCGCGTCTAGACCCCCGCTGGTTCGATCGCTGCCCACCGATCCAGCGGGTAGTGTAGACATACCCTTAGAGGCATGAACACACTTCTGTATCAGAAAGACTGAAAAGGCTAGGACTGTTTTATTTATAGAGGAGATGGGGACAGTAAAAAAATGGAAAAAAGAAGGTAAATTCAGTGCTCTTGTTTACCTTCTTTCATACTTTCAGAACAAGGGAACATTTAATGAAACCGAAATACATTTAAAACTGATAAAATAAAATTTTTTCCACAATAAATAATCAATCTTTGGAACGCATTACCACAAGATGTCAGTGAGTGCAAGAGCTTATCAGAATCCAGGAAAGGATTAGGCATTTGTAGGATAATGAACATCCACAATTATATTAGATAGGATAAAAATGTAAGAGATATTGACCCTCATGTTTTGGGTCATCTGCCTCTCCCTAACTGCCAAAGGCTGGGAAGATGGTTCACCTATGGAAATGTTCCATAACTGTCCCATATTGGGATTTCTGCACCTTCTTCTGAAGAATCTGGTACTGATCATTATCAGTGACAGTATAGTGAACTAGATGGATTGCTGGTCTGATCTGGTATGACTTTTCTATGAACAGCCTTTTTAAAAAAAAAAAAAACAGCCCAGATCATATGACAATGGAGAAAATGCCCCCTTAAAATTACTTTAAAACTATTTACAGTGAACTGTTATTCCAAGGTGCTAAACCAACTGATTTACTATACCGCTTTCTTTGTCTTTTTACTTATAAACAAGACCAACACTTTGACAATAAGGACAAATGTAGACCTAGCTTGCAATTTAAAAAAAAAGCTGTCAACACTCCACAACTGTTGCTTTTATTACCCAACTCCTCTCCCCTCGCCCCCCACCGCCCCCAAAAAAAACTATTTCATTTTTAGCCATGGTAAATCACCAAATTGCTTTATTTCCAAAGAGAACTGCTACCTTTTAAAAAAGCCTTTGTATGCAATATATTCCACAGTGCTAAGCCTCATTAGTTTTGCTCCAGCATGCATGTGTTCTTTACCAGCATCCTTATTTTGTACAGAGGTATCCTTTAAGGAAATTGAATGCTACAAGGTCTATATATCAATGTTATGAAGCTGTATTTTTCATGAAATCTGTAAATAAGGTCAACATGATAGGGATATTCCAGAAGACAGATCCCTTAATAGTTTTTGAGAAACAGCCTGTTTCCCTGTAAAAAGTCAATTTACTTTTGACCCATACCTATTAAGCGGCATACTTGGTATAAGATGAAGCAAAGTATAATTCCAGCACTTTTCATGGCTTTTGGTAAATATTGTTAGGCTGATGTATGCGAGTGTAGCTACCCATAGCTAAAGTAGTAAGGTAATGAGGACTTGGGATGAAAATGAAAAGCAGCTCAGAACTTCCTTCAGGACTGTGGGACCAAGCCTGCTCCCACTGGAATCACTAACTTCAAAAGGAATAGGATTGGACTCTGTTTCACAGTTTCTTTTTCTGCCTGTCCCCCGTCACCAGCTAATCACAGCCTATTATTGCAAACATTATTGAACTTAGGTTAAAAGGTCCAGATGCTCTCCAGGTCAGTTGTGACTGAAAATCGTTATACCTTGATGACTATTCAGTGGCTTGTGAGAAATAAATTAGTGGCTGAGTCCAGTTCCTGGTGAACAGCTGTCCACCATACAAAAATCACCACCATAATTGGAGTGACAAAGAAGGAGAAAAGGTGAAAGAGAGGACAGACAAAAACAGAGTGAGGAAGAAAATATAGGTGTAGAAATACAGGGAACCTAGTGAACCAATCAAAAACAGCTTAAAAAAAGAGAGAATGGATCATAATAGTTAACAATCTAGTAGGTTTTTTTAAATCTCTAATCTCATCATACTGCCAGGACAGGATATTATCCTCCAACAGAGAACAGATCAGATATTCAAACTGATATTATACTTGGTTTTAGCTAAAGAAAGAAAGAAAGAAAGAAAGAAAGAAAGAAAGAAAGAAAGAAAGAAAGAAAGAAAGAACTCACATGCACAAAAGTGTGCAGAATTGAACAAAATGCCTGCACGAAGATTGGAGAAAGGAGAAGAGAAGCAAGAGATGGACAGCAATAAGGACACGATCGCACACACAAAAACTCCCATCCATCTTTGTGGGACTTTTGTGCGCATAATGACTACATAGTCCAACTGGTGAGAGCTGGAAAGACAAGGATGACAAAAAATAGATTTAATGAAAAGAAATTGTTGTATTTCACTTATTGAATTGTCATGGTGCTGGGCAGTTAGTGCACAGCAAGTTGAGAAGTCAGTTATTTCTTTTAAGAGAGAAATGAGTGGCCAGCAGACATTGGATCCATAAATTATTCTAATCCACTTTCATTTACAAGTGTGCAGTTTCTGAAGATAGGCTTTGAGCAGAGGTAGTTTTAGCAGTAAAAGCAGCACAGTTGTCACCAACTCCGGTTTGGTGACTCTTTATCTCTCTCTTCTTTAAAACTCCACATATATTTCTTTCTTGAAAGGTTTTAATTCAGGACTCAGAGTCTTTGTAACCCTAACTAAAAAAACATTAAACTCCTTTTGTTCTTATACTCAGCCACATGTTCTCAAGGATCATTCAGGTGGGGAACCCACCTGCTGGGTCTTGGAGCCAGCTTGACTAAGATTTCCTTACAACACCAAAGGAACTAAATAATCACTTTGTCACTTTGATGGCACTTATTTTACTGCAAAGGGACCCTCTTAGAGACAGCCCCTAATTGCTTAATTGCTGTCCAGCAAAAACCACTTGCTTTTCACTTCTGACTAGCACTGCAATGGATACAACCCTGTTTGGGGAAGATTTGTATGTGAGTTGGAGATAACTTGTTTTATAAAATGAATCTGACCCTTACCGCTTTTGCAACAATATTTTATATCTAGTTATACTGCTGGCTAGTTCTGGTCCATCAACACCAATCAGAACTAATCAGGACTGTAGCCTGGGCTCAATGTCCAAATCCTTGTGTAGGAGGAAGCCAGAAGAAGAAAAATTAACATTTCTGCTACCATAACCAATAGTCCTCCAGAAGTAGGAACGCACATACTAAATGGTGGTGTGTGATACCATCTGTGCACTTCACAAGATCCAAACAGGATGCTCGTTTAGAACTGTTCACCCATCTCTTATCCCCCACAATCATGCTCCACTGCTCAGCTTTTCATCCATGTGTATCTATGCATCTACCCTGTCATACACTTTAGTCCTACATTTTTGTCTAACAGAATCACTCACTTGCACAGTGCCTAGCAGAGAATCTGGCGAGGGCCTGAGGTTGCCATCACTATATAAATTATATACAAGGGTCACTGATACTCCAGGTGTTTGTGGGGTTTTCAATCTATGTTTTTGCTTTTCTCTGTTACTAAAGCCTCTCTCTTGACTGGAACAATGCAGCCATCATTTCTTGCTCCACAATCCAAGAAGGCCATAAAAGTGCTATTCCAAGTGCACCGCTTGAACTCACTCTCCCGGACACTTTCTGCTTTTTTAGCATCCTGGCATGTGTTCACACGCCTTCCAACTCACTGCACTCTAACATACGCTCATTAGGGGAATATTGAAATCTGCCTCCATTCAGGACACCTCTGTCTGGAAAATATAAACTGCAGTGTAAAGCCTTGAGTGGCAATGGCTTCTATCTGGCAGTATCTCTAGCTTTCATCACCCGCTGGAAGAGATCAGACACAGAATTATGACCATGATGAATAAGATGATGACAATTTACTAATATTATTCCTCCTCATTGATTGGCTATCAATATCAGAAGTATGTGAGCAAAATAAATTTATTCTTGTGTACAAGTAAACTGTATCTCCATGAAGTCCATGTAACAATGGAGGCAGCATGTTCCATTGGATAGAATCAGGAATCGTTGGTACGATTCCCAGCTCTGCCATTGATTCTCTGTGAGAATTTTGCCAAACCAGGTTTCCCCAGGTGTAAAATTGGTATTAATCCTTTGTAAAGCACACAGAGAGCTGCCTGTGAGAATTGCTAAGTATTATTATTACAACAAGCTATTTGTCACAAACATGCCTTGTTATTTCAAGTGACAAGCCCCTGAACTATATTGAAATGGCTTGACACAAAGTTGTGAGGGAGCAACAGAAGCCAAAAGGAAATCTCAAACAAAGCTTAATGTCTAATTGAGTTTAATGGCATTTTATCTGTAATCCAACGACGTAAAAAAAGCCTCTAAAATGTGCACACATTTTTGCTTTCTAACAGAAGGTTTTACCCTGATGGTAGGTCAGTCTTTGTTGGCAGCCTGCACTAAGTTTACTAATGTATCTATTGGAGTGGTTCCAGCTTAAAAAAAAAAAGAGTTTGGTTTATATTACTTGTTTTGTTTTGATCACTTCTCTCTAAAAATCTCACACAATGGGCTAAATCAGATTCAGTGGTAAATGCTGAAATACTATAAGGAGTCCAAATGGCTGTGGATTCTTCCCATCTGTCATGGGTTGCAACTAGAATACTATACTAGCAAAGTGATATTACTTTCAAACTAAAAATAAATCATCAAGCCAAGTCTGTGTCGCTAATCCTGTGTGTGTTGTCCTACCAGTGACCTTTCCCTGGCCAGTACAAATTATACTCTTTAGGGAATTCATAGAAACTCACTCTTCTTGCTCGCTTGTTTCTGTTCTGCTTGTGAACTAAGGCAGCCAGCTACATCATACTGAACCAACCATGTTAATGTACAGCATTATGGGTTGTTGTGCTGCTCTCCATTATGATATGGCCCAGTTACTGTCGTACTCATATCTCTGAACTTGTTTACTAGTGATCTGTAAAGACTGACACTGGTTTGGTGTAATGGTAAAAAAAGAAGTGGGTAAACTAACCTAAACTAGACTCCATACTGCTGAAGTGGGTAAGTGCCATCTGTGTTTACCTCCCCATACGCTAGTGGTGGGAGCTCAAGACTGCCCTGTGCTCTGTGTGGTTGCAAGGGAGGGGGAGGTAGGGAGCCTCTTTACAGACATGCACAAAGATGATTTGAGCTGGACTAACATCTCAGCCCTTGCATCATACTCCTAACAGGAATAGGGCTCATGTCAAGCTCCCTTGCTGGAATGTATGCTCCCTTTCAGCAGCAAGAACTAAATGGGTATGCATACATGATGCTCCATTTCAGAGGAGTGACAAAGTCTACTCCATGGCAGATTTCCTCATCCTCCCATTAAATCCTGCCACATACAGGGCAGGCAGGATCAGAGCTGCTTCTCTGTTCACCATCCTGTGCTAGGCAAAGCAAGATTCAGCTAACCCATTATAAACATGATTTACAATGGAGATGCTGGTACAGCCTTATTGACAGGAATGTTATGATTAGTATCAGATAATACAAATACCCATAATGGCTCGTAAGTTGAAATGGTCTGTTTAGCACATAGAAAACACATTTGCAGAAGAGTGCAATAAACAAACTCATCAACCAATAACAGAAAACTGCTTCATTTGTATTTTAGAGAAATCTAATCAGTGATTCAGAACAGGAGAGTGAAACACAAATACTCATTAGAGTGGGTTGCCAAGCAAAGTGTTATTCATGACAGACTGTTTCATATCACATTAAATTACAAAAATATGAATACCTTTTATTTACTTATGGTCTGATCTTCAGAGACTGTAAACACCCATGATTCCTATTGACTTCAGCTGGAGTCATCAGGTACAAAAGCACATCTGAAATATGCCAAGGGAGCCCACATTGGAAGTACCCAAAATAACAGGCTATTTTAAAAAAAATTAGTTTATATGACTGGCTCAAGGTCCCACAAGACATCTGTGGCAGAGTCTGGAAGAAGACTTGGGTCTCCCAGTCCCATGCTTGAACCAAAAATCTTATCTTTGTTTCCATGCTTCTTCTGAAAATGTCAATTTGCATGCACAAATCTGCAGCTTGCCTATAGAAACAGGTGCCCATGGAGTTTTGTGAATGAAAATTTAAAAAGTTGACTATTAAATTCTCACTGTTCATATAATCTACTTTCTTCAAAACAAAGAACCATAACTTCTCATCAGTTTCATAGAAGTTTATAGTAACCAATAGGTGCACAAGTGAATAATGTTTTGTTTACTCCAAAAGTCATGAGAAAGAACTCTGACAAAATTTAATCAGAATGCATCACTAATTGTTCCCTTTACTATCTATGTAATCAAAATAACTTTAGGAGTTAGCTCTGTTTAGTGTAGCCATCCTGAAAATGGCACAGTTCAAATCAGGAAGATGGGAATCAATCTTCAGAATTCAGATCCAGTTCCCATTTTCAAACATACCACATTTCATGGTTTTAATTCAACCTCAAAGAGAGGGGCTATATGTAAAGGTTGGGTCTAGATGTGGGTTGAACTTCCCCAGATTTTAAGTGGCTGAGTTCAGACTCACATCTGTCAGAGACATTACAGATTTTCAGAGGCAGACAATAAGCCTGGAGAGGGGACATTTGAAAATTGTTTGTTATAACTTCTAAACAAAGAAACATGTTCCCATCTTAATAATAATAATGAAAATAAAATACACTTATACCACAAAGTATTTTTTTAAATAAATGTCCATGGTTTGAAAGAAAAAGAAAAATAATCATACATTTTTAAACAGAAAAAAATAAAAATCAGCTGAACTATAAGCATTGAGAAAGATGAAGATTTTGACACACGCACTCCTGGAAGTATAAGAATGGGATTCATGTGGCAGGCCCCAACCGTTTGCAGACATGAAAAGGATTACCTTTGAAGTGTAAAGATCAAAAAACATTTTTTCAGGTAATAAGATCTCTCTCAGATGGATTTCAGTAATAGGAACTGGCTTCTCTATAGTGAAGTAATAAAAAAAAGGAGCAGAACACAATAAAACTACAGCTAAGTCATTCACCCTTGGATACTCAGCATAAGGTCTCCCAAAGTTATGAATGAAGTTTACAGTGGTTAATGTAGCATTTGCACATAATGGAGAAATGTGTAGGAGTCATCTTGATGAGGCTTGAAATAACTTGGGGATTGTGGTGACATCATAACAAACCCAAGAGCAAGGCTCAAGCTATCTGTGACATCACAGAACTCAGAGATGCACCAACACACTTTTTCAGAATGTCTGTTTTTCAAGGAGTCTCAGGGGGCTGTGGGTGGAGGAGAAAAAGAGAAAATAAATTCTATCCCACTTCTCTCTCTTTTCCATGCTTTCGCATGCAAGGCCTGCTGCTTTTCTTCCTTCACTACTTCTTTTTAATGGCTCCCTAGCTTTCTTGAGCTCGTTCCTCCTTCCAATGACATCAGCAAACCAAATATTAGCATAGCCTTTGTTTCCAGTACAGATTCACATTAGCCATTCCATTTTAACTTTTGTTTTTAATAGCGCCTTTGATCCCAGCATCTGAAAGCGCTTTACAACAACAAGGGCGCCTCACACCATGCCTGTCAGGTAGAGTAAGCATTCGTATAAACACTTGTTAGAAGCACAGAGGCAAGTTCACTAAGTGGCAAAACTGGGACTAGAAACCTGTGCTTCTGACAATCAGTCCCCTGCTCTAGCCATTGAACAACATACTCTCCCATTGTTATTTCTAAGGCTCTCCTGCACTCCCAATTTACACTTTTTATTGATGAGACTAAATTCAAAGTGGTGCCGCACTGAGTGAAGTAATATTGAAAGTTGGGAGAATTGTAAGAATGTAGTGAAAAAACTAACTGATTTATGTAATGTCACACCGGCAACAGACAAGCTTTTGGTGACCTCAACCCCTTGAATCATTTTTGTTTAACATATTAGCAACGGGCTGATTCCATTGAAATAAATCCATCCCTTACAGGGTCTATACACAGCCAGAAATGTATTGGATGTTTCCTGCGGTTCATTTAAGTCCCTGATTCTGCTCCCATTGAAGTCAATGGCAAAACTCCCATGGAAGTCAGTGGTGTAGGATCAGGCCCTGGCCCACAAATTTACCCAGTTCAGTTCAGCTGTAGAATCAGATTTCCAGTGACATTTTTGCTTTTTACTCAATTTTCCAGCTAAGCTGAGCTGACAAAAACACCGAGACATCAAGTGATTTACTCGGGGTTACACAATGAGTCAGTAGCACAAGACCAGATTAAAACTCAGGATACTCCATGGCTCCACCAGTTCTCTTCCCAGTAGTTCACACAAGCTCCAGCTGTTTGCCCTACTCACATGAACAGAATTTAGGGAAGTCTGGGGAGAATTTCATTTAAGTACAAATTCAGCTGGCAGCAGGCTTTCTGCTGTCAAACATTCAACTGGATTTTAAAGGACTTCACATCAATTTCTAGAATGAGGCCCACTCGTGTCACCCCTTTTAACCAACAGCTGTCTCTTTTTCTCTTTCAGTTATCTAAGAAGCAGAAAAGGTCTTTGGAATTTCTGATTTAATACGTCTTCTATGAATGAAAAAGAGAAACAAGTTTAACCACAGAACATTTGCTCTCTTATTGACTGCAGCCCTGGGAGACTGTGTTTGCAGCCATTCTGCATAGGGACCAGCTGAAGAATCAATCTCCCTCACTAGGAAGGCATGACATGGAGGAGACCTAATCAAGCCAAGTTACAAGAGTTGGTATTTCAAATAATTATCGCAGATATAAACAAAACTTCACAAAGGAGCTGTAGAGCTTAAGCAGACTCCTGAGGAATCCCCCAGCATAAGGGGAATCCCAGATGCCACAGGGCAAACATCCCCCTTCCAACACAGAGGGCCTAAGTAGGAAAAAGAGGATGTGATCAGTTTGCCACTGCTCTAGGGAAATTTCAGCTGCTTAAACAGCTCTTTCAGGCTTTTGGCAGCTGGGCTTAATTTAGTACAGCTCTGAGGCTGCTCTAACTTGTACTGGGGACAACATTGGTCTCAGGATAAAAGGAACCCAAGGAAATGTAAATCCCCTTTTGCCCCCCAACACAAGTTTTGCACCAGACCTGGAAATGTAGGCCTATATCGTTCTCTACCTATATAAATTACAAGATTGTGCACTATTGAAGTTAAGGGCAATTCCCAGGACTAATGTTGTAAAGAATGTTACCCAAAATATTGACTTCCTGTCTTCATGGAGGATACATGTAAGAAAATTAAGCCCATTTTTAATAGCATAAGTCACCAAATTGATCTTGTTTTAGAAATAAGGCAATTTCATGAGTATTTATGTAATGCTGAATTATATTCAGTGCTAATATTTTGGGACATCTGAATAATAAAAAGTGGCATTTAGTTTAACAAACAAACAAACAAAAAAGCCATGCCCACTCTTAGTATGAAACATGAGTAAGAGTGATGGAAATAACTAGTTATGTTGTGTTACATCACAGCAGTAATATATTTTTGCTAACACAACTTGCCTGGGTGCTGAAAGGAATGTTTTATTCTCAAACAGTTCAGTTCTCAAACTATTTGTATAGCCTAAACTCAGCATTCCAAGCAGGGGAAAAAGTTGCCTCTTAAAGAATAGCAAATCAAAGATGCAACATGAGTTTTCTGAGTAATGGACAGCTGCCTAGCACAAGATCTAACAGGATCTCAAACATCCCAAGTCTTAATCATGTGAAACTTTCAGGCAAAATGGCAGTGGAAACAAAATGATTATTTACTTGTTAACTGAATGAATCTGTTATGAAGTCAATGATTTTACCTGCTGTGAGCATATAGGTATATGGAAGAATATATATATTAGTAATTTTCCCCCAAAGATAGCAAAGTAAAACAAATTATGCCTCACAATACCCTGGTAAGCTAGGTAAGTATTAGTCCCATTTTATAGATAGAGAAATCAAAGTACAGAAAGATTATGTTACTTGCCCAAGGTCACACAGGAAGACTGTGGCATGGCCAGGAATGGAGTAAGTCTGGTGATGTCAAAAAGAGTTCTCACTTCGAGTTTACCTAGTGGCCTGGTCAGCTAGATAATCCTTAATTTTCCTTAATATTTAACTCGGAGCTTTGTGAAAAATAGCCATGCACTGAGGTTCCAGGCAAGCTCCAGCTATGAATTTCCTGGCTTCTGTCCATTTGTTTCACCACATCCTAAATATTAATGTTATTATATTTTTTCCATTGTGGGATTGAAAGGATTGACCAGAATATGTCCAAACTCTCAGGAAATACATACTGTTCGGTAATTAGGCAATTTTCTTTGTAGCTTTGTAAGGGCTAGAATAGCACAGCTTCTTTTCTAAGCAGAGTCTGTTATGTAGAGAGGAGGTGGAACACACACAGACCCTGCAGGAAGAGCATACAGCATAAGTGGAAGAATTCCGACTGAGAAAAAAAAAAACATCTTTGTAGAAGTTAGAGTTTGCTCCAAATCCTGCCTGGCAGTTTGTTTGTTCTTTTTGTCATGTAGGTTGTATTGAAATTCTCTCCTTGCTTGCGTGTAACTGCCATTTGCATTAACTAGGAACCCAAACAATACAAGCTTACTAAGAACATGTCACTAAGTGTAAGAAATCTTATACATTTTATACTTATTTAAAGTTTACACAGCTTGATCCAAATTCTTGCTGCCCAATGCACATAGCGACATGCCAAGAAAACTCATAGGTGTGAAGATGATGCCTCACGCAGCCTACAGGCCTGGAGTTGTGCAGTGTAATGGTACACACAAATGTGTATACTTCACATCCTGACCCAACAATGGGAAGTATGCAACCTCCATCCTTGCAAGATTATTGATGCTGGAAGAGCGATGTCGGTCAGTCTGTCCCCCATAAAGTCTGGGTGTCTAGCAGTAAATTTTACAAATTATTTCCTCACCCCAATGAACAACTTTCTCCAAATGATTGGGAATTTTAAACAAACTACAACTTTTACAATTTTTTTCTAAGTGACGGTAAAAACACACTCCTCTGCTTCCTGTTGTCATGCTTCACATCCTGTGACTTCACACAGAAGGATCACAGGAGGGTCATGACCTGGAGGGGGTAGGATGCATTCAAGGATGCAGGGTTTACCTACTAGGGAGGCTAGAGGGGTGGGGGAAGATGGTGAAGCCTGGGTTAGCAGGGCTTTCACCTCCCCAAGCTAATAGAACTTCCTGCTATTCTGTTCTTTCCTGTAAACATCTCTTCCCCTCAAGAGTCCTTGTTCTTCATCTCCTGAGCTAAGTTTACCCACCCATCCTACCAAGGCCTCCTGCAGGGCCCAGCTATAGGCAGAGGAGTGGTCCTTCAGATGCTGAAGGAAGGAAAGCAGCCGGTCTGGTTCATTGGGGAAGGAATCTGACTGGTATACCTTCCTGCTGCTGTCCTTTGTGGATTCCCTTTTCTCTTGTGGTCTCTGCTTCAATCCCAGCTCCCTGGCTGGATACTGTATCTGCTGCTGCTGGGAAAGGCAGGTATAACTGAGGCCAGATCATTGTCCCTCGGGATGGGTCATTGTCCATCAGGATGGGATAGCCAATCAGATATGGTAGAAAGTTATTGTTGAAAACCGTTATGTGACAGTTCAGCACTAGTGAGGAATCTAGGAGCACTCCTAAATGACATACTGAATCGACCATTTTTGGGTGTGCACCTTTAAGTGAAAGAGAATTATGTGGGGTAAAGGATCAGTAGATGAAGGTACAGTGGTGGATTGGTGGGGTGGGGGGGAAATAGAGGAGGAAGAGAACTTAGGGAAGGAGATGCAAGGACTCAGTCCTCTCCAGCGTAGGATCATTTCGCAGAGTTTGTACAGACAAAAGCTCTGTCAGCTACTACCACAGTGAAAGACAAGTAAGCATAAGTGGTCTTGATAACCCAGACCCCTGGTCACTGTGGGATGATCCGCAGACCCACCATAAGGTCCACCTCCAAGCTCTGACTGAGGAAACTGTTCTTTGTCACCTCCTAGCTGGACTACAGTATTGCATTATATGTCTGGGCATGAAGCATCAAACCTGTCCTCCGTTCTGTACATTGGCTTTCCAAGCCTATTCAGCCAAGTTCAAGGTGTTGGCACCCATAACGCTCTATGGTCTGGGCCCAGGATATCTAAAAGATAATCGAAAATTTCAGGATGAAGACTGTGGTTGACAACTCTGTCCGTCAGACACAATGGAACCTTCTACCATAAGATGAAGTTTGTCTGTGCAGTAAAGAGAGCTTTCTTAGGGGCTAATCCGAGACTCTGGAGAGAACTCCCATAGGAACTAAGAACTATAAACCTCACCTCCTTCCACTCCTACTGCAAGAGGCACTTCTTCAACTTTGTCTTCTCTGACCTAAACCCATAGCAGAGTGTAGGTATTTATTTTAATAAAGCCTGCCAAAACATTACATTGCACCCACTATTTCTCCTCAGGGACAGGATGAGAGAGAAAATGAGCCACACATGACAAACATAAGTCACATGACTTAATGCACTACTGGAAGGTGCTCAGATACTCAGCCATGAGGCCAGCATGAGAATCCATACAAAATAGGACAGAATGCCACCTCCTTCACTCATACAAACAGAATTCTAAGACGACTGCTACCCTACATCTGCCTAAAATGAACTTTGTTTCACAAGTCACTAAATACACTTTGTCTACTGACCTAAAATTCATTTTCCTCTAAAGCTCATACAAATAAACCTCAATTCATGGGAACATTAGTTAAAGGGGTTACAAATACGGAAGCAAGAAATTCAGCTTCCGATTCAATTAATATTTCCCCCTCCCCCCAACACACACACACACACACACCATTTGGCCAGCTAGACACACTGCAAATTCAAAGGTAAGTGAAATTTAAATGTTATTAAGAAGAGCAAACATTGCTCTGTATAGACCTTAAAGGGAGCACACACTTTTCAATAGCATTTCTCTGAGTTCTTAGGAAGCCCTGCCTTTGTCTTCCAGTGTAGATTGATAAGCAATTCAGCTGCCACATTACTACATACAGGCTACTTTTTTGCTTGTTTCCCTTAGCTTGATAACTCCATTTTAAACTGAGTCTCCTCAAGGTCATCTGTCGCCCAGTAATTTCCATTATCACTCAGACTCTGAGGAAAACATTTTCTTTGATAACTTAAATTTGTCAAGATTGGTGCTGAAACCTGAGTTTTATTATTAAGCATCAGATAAAGACTTTTAAAAAAAATCACACCAGTGGAAAAGATCACTTATGTACAGGAGTCACTTTAAGTATTCTTGTTGAATATTTGAAAGATGAACGTATGTATAAACACACATCCTTTATATAACTATAATAGTTGGATATTCACTGTTTGCCAGGTTCAGTCAGCTTCTCAGGTGTGTTCAGAAAACCCAGATGGACAGAAAACTCTACGGGCACTATTCTCATTCGCACCAAGGCTACTTTACAGTGCCTCAGCTTAAATGTGTGTGTGTGTACATTCAGCCTCCTTTCTAGAATAAATACCCAAGGGTTCCAATAGATTTTTCTTTTTGAATTAGTAATTAATAAACTCTTCAGTGGGGATAATTAATCAAGCAACTTAAAGTAGATTAATGGAGACTCTCTTCAGAGGCAGAATGAACATTGCCCAGTTTAATTAGTTGTTCAGGGTGGAACTCACCGAACTAGAACGAAGCAAAAAACCAGGAGATGAGGTTTGATTTTTAGGCTCTGCTACAGTGTTGCCAGTTCACATGTTTTTAGTGTCATATCTGGAGTTTTTCTTAAAGTCCAAGCTGCTAGAATCAGGAAGTCATGTGAATGTCAGCTTTCACAAAAAAAAAAAGTTCTATTTTTTTGAGAAAAGCTTGAAAGTATGACTCAAGTGTATACTGAAGACTCAGAAACCAGAAGTAAAGTAAAGAACTCAAAATTTATTCTTATTGTTTTAAATTTCCTGATTCTTTGGGGCCTGAGTCATGGTTTTCAAGCACTTGGGATAGGCAATATTGCAGCTGCTTCATGCGAGAGCAAGCAGAAATTACTCTAAGAAATTCTAGTACTCACTACTCCTACCAACAGAAGAAAGAGCAGGATCATCCCTTCTAAAAAACCTGTGGGAGTGGGTTAAGATGGCAGAAATCACCACAAAAGTTCCTTTTATGCAGTTTCTTAGTCACTGTTCCATCAGGGCTTGCAGCCCCATCCTGGAGAGTAAATCTGGTGGTTCCCCAGCAATCCATGGATCTTGACCGATCTGCTGAAGATAAGAACTATACATACAGAGCCCCTGTGCTTCCATGCTAGCTCCATGTCCTGGCAACCAGCGGCGTATTATCGCCTAGGCCAACAAGGCCTAGGCCTAGGGCGGCAAATTTGCAGAGGTGGCAAATTTGCTCGTGACCCTTCCCAAACTCCGCCCCTTCCCCAAATCCCCAGCCCGCCTCCTCCTTCCAGGCGCACCGTGCTTCCATTCTCCCCCCTCCCTCCCAGGCTTGCCACGCGAAAGCGCTGGGAGGGAGGGAGAAGCAAGTAGCGGTGCACTTGGAGGAGGCAGAGTAGAGGTGAGCTGGGGCCCGCGGGCGCGGGGAGTAACCCGGGGGAGCCGGGAACCGCTCCCTGCCCCAGCTCACCTCTGCTCCACCGCTGCCATTCCCCGAGCATGCTGCAACTCCCCTTCTCCCCCCTCCCTCCCAGGCTCGCTGCGCAAAAGCGCTGGGAGGGAGGGAGGCAGAAGCGAGTAGCGGCACGATTGGAGGAGTCGGAGCAAAGGTGAGCTGGGGCCGGCAGGAGCGGGGAGTGACTCTTGGGGCGGGGCAGGGAACCACTCCCTGCCCCAGCTCACCTCCACTCCACTGCTGCCATCCCCCGAGCGCGCCACAACTCCCCTTCTCCCCCCTCCCTCCCAGGCTTACCGTGGGGGAGCAGAGGTGAGCTGGGGGGAGGCAAATTTTGAGGGCCTAGGGGTACCAAATTTGTTAATCCGCCACTGCTGGCAACCCCCATTTCCTAGCAAGGACTCCCTCCCTACCACCACCACTTTTACAAGGCCTAAGAAGTGTGTACTTTACGGAAGCAATTGCCCCTCCCCCCTTGCACACTAGAGAGATGATACATGTCCAGAGGGACCTCTCAAGTGCTGATCTTGAGAATACAATCATGCCTCAAATCATTCCATTTCTTGCTCTAGATTTCACTCAGACAACACCCATTGCCTTCAATGGGAGTTTGCCTAAAGTGAGGGCTTTTAGAATCTGGCCCATTGAAATCAGTGGGAGTTTTGCCTGAGGAAGGTTTTCATGATCTGTGCCACAGCAAGTTAATCAGCAAGTATTTTTTCAAGCAGCTGAGAAAATTGCATACCAAGAAACAAGAACTGTAAATAGGGAAGTACTTGAAGAACTGATGCACAAGAGTGATATGACACCTGACTGCTTCCATTACGTAAATGTAATTTATTCAGACAAACAATTAGAATCATGCATCATTTCTGTACAAGCTGCCCCTCAAGTTCACGCAGTGGGCTGATATCTTGTGTCTGAAAACAGGAAGTTCTAGCTGTAACATGAAGTGACCCAGACAGTGAAAAGCTAGACAGTAAGCTAAATTGGAAGACAGGAAGTTAATGTTCATATTCATACCACAAACAATAAAGTAACAAGCAGGTTCATCTGATATATGTTTGGCAATATCACATGTCACTGAAAGTTATAAAATATAAGAGCAAACTGCTGATATAAATGTTTATGGAAAGACAGAATGATGCTAAGAACCCACTAGATCAGGGGTGGGCAAACTACAGCCCAGGGGCCACATCTGGCCCTTCAGATGTTTTAATCTGGCCCTCAAGATCCCGCCAGGGAGCAGGGGTAGGGGCTTCCCAGCTCCATGCCCTGGCTCCTGGAAGCAGCGGCATGTCCCCGCTCCGGCTCCTACGGTAGGGGCAGCCAGGGGGCTCCACATGCTGCTCCTGCCCAAGCGCTGCCCCCCTGCAGCTCCCATTGGCCAGGAACAGCGGTCAATGGGAGCTGCAGGGGCGACGCCTGCAGATGGGGCAGTGTGCAGAGCCCCCTGGCTGCCCGTACCATAGGAGCCGAAGGGGGGGACATGCCGCTGCTTCCAGGAGCTGCTTGAGATAAGCACCACCTGGACCCTGCACCCGACTCCCTCCTGTGCCCCAACCCCCTGCCCGAACCCTGATTCCCCTCCTACCCTCTAAACCCCTCGGTCCCAGCCCAGAGCACCCTCCTGCACCCCAACCCCTCATCCTCAGCCCCACCCCAGAGCCCATACCCCCAGCTATGGGCCTCTTCCCTCCCACCCCCGCATCCCAACCCCCCCTGCCCCAGTCCGGAGCCCCTTCCCATACCCTGAACTCCTAATTTCTGGCCCCACCCAAGAGCCCTCACCCCTTTCTGCACCCGAACCCCCAATTTCATGAGCATTCATTGCCCGCCATACAATTTCCATACCCAGATGTGGCCCTTGGGCCAAAATGTTTGCCCACCCCTGCACTAGATACATCATCCCAGTTTGACAGTGAACCATTGTTAACTACTCTGAGTATGGTCTTTCAACCAGTTGTGCACCCACCTTATAGTAATTTAATCTAGACCACATTTCCTTAGTTTGCTTATAAGAATGTCATGTGGGACTGTGTCAAAAGCCTTACTAAAAAGCAAGATACACCTCTACCCCGATATAACATGACCCGATATAACACGAATTTGGATATAACGCAGTAAAGCAGTGCTCCGGGGGGGAGGGGGGGGGCTGCGCACTCTGGTGGATCAAAGCAAGTTCGATATAACGCAGTTTCACCTATAATGCGGTAAGATTTTTTGGCTCCCGAGGACAGCGTTATAGAGGTGTATATCACATATACAGTTTCCCCCATTCTTAGGCCAGTAACCTTGTCTGCTTCTGTGATCTCCTTTCTTTGACCACTTCAGACCTTGCTTATTGGATTTCACAACTCCCTCTTTTCCTATAATCTCCTCCTGGCTGCCTCAGATCTCCACTCTGAATCAGCTGCTCTTGGTCTATTGCTACTGTCACGTGAACAACCCAAATAACAATTTATGGTGAGTTTATTTGCCTACATTACAATGAAGTATTCTTCATAAGGCACAGGCAGGAGAGAGGAGCCCAAACCAAAACCCCAGGTCCAGATCTGGATTTTAAATCTGTAAATCAGGAGTAACTCCACTGAAGTCAATGGAGTCCTTCCAGATTTACATCTCACTAACTGAGAGCAAAACATGTTCCTTTAGCTCTATAATAGACAGAACCAAGAGTCCTGAGCCATACACTCTCAAACTCAAGCTTCTCCAAGTCCAGGATGTTCAAACTCAGTCCAGTATACAGACAGGTTTTAGCTGCAAACTCACCTCCAGATCCATGATTTCGGTCCCAGCTCACCTCTACCCAATAGGGGCCTGGTCCTGCACTTCTGAAGGCAATGGGAGTTTTGCATTTGACATCACTGAGAGCAGTGACTGGACCCTATATAGGCACCCTTTACTAGAGGGGCCTCTGAACTTTATTTGGAGTGTTCTGGGGAGGGATAGCTCAGTGGTTTGAGCATTGGCCTGCTAAACCCAGGGTTGTGAGTTCAATCCTTGAGGGGGCAATTTGGGGATTGGTCCTGCTTTGAGTAGGGGGTTGGACTAGATGATTTCTGGAGGTCCCTTCCTACCCTAATAATCTATGATTCTATGAAAAGCCTGTGTACTGCAATCTAGCCTTACAGACTACAACTCCCATGATGCCTTGGGGAAAGAGGGGGAGACTTCCTCCTGCAGGGAGAACAGGTGGTGGATGCCACTTTGGGAAAGGGAGTGAGTGAGATTGCTGCTATGGAGCTCTGCCCATACCAGGGGCTGTGGCTGGGAGCCTACAGGGGCTTTGATTGAGCAGGGAGCCTCAGAGGCTTCACTGGAGCCAGGGCAGAGACTGTTGCTGTGCCTGGAGCTGACTGAGGTGGGCCTGCAGTGAAGGAACTGTGAGTAACCCCTAGTCTGGTTTGGGAAAGTACTTGCAATGGAAGAGGCACAGGAGAGAGACTGAGTCTGAGGAGAGGCAGAATGATCTTCCCATCGAACCAGGACTCAGAGTTGCTGACCTTTGGTGGGACCAGCTTCAGTTGTCAGCGGGGTTGTGCAGCTTGTTACCTTGGCTGGTCTGATCCACAGAACCAACTGAGTACTGTCTCCAGCTGCAGAGCTCCAAGTGCACTCCCGCAAACTAGTGTCTGGAACTCTGAAATCCAGAGGCGTGTACATTCCAGGGTGGGGTAAATGGTGGCAGTGTAAATGCCAGTTAGATACGTTTCATTTATTATTGTATACTGTATTTGTTAATTGATTTTATTCAATTGCCCCCTGTGGATTTAAATTAGTAGTGACATATAATCTTAGTCTGTTATACCTTGAATTTTTTCAGTTATTAAGTAAAGGTGTGTTAACTCTAATTTAAGTGTATTGGATGTATATTATTTATAATTGGTATTTTTGAGTTATACCCATGCTACAGATTATATTATTATTATTATTTATTGTTAGAACAGCTTTATTCCTGGAGGTTCCCAAGGCATGCCATTGAGTGTGTACAGGGGCCAGCCAGGCAGAGGCACCACCAATTTTAAATTCCTTTAGGAGTAAAGGGACTGCAGCAGAGGGATGAATAGAGGATTCCCACCTATCCAACAGGAATACTCAGAATCTTCTTTGATGTCAACAACATCAGGCACCCAGGCACATAAGTGAGTGTTGTCTGCTCCCAAGTAACCCAGGGAGGAAAGGGGGGTTACACCTAGATCCCAAGTAGTGCTACCACCAGTGCTAACTTTTCACCAGCAGCCATGAAATGGGAATTTAAATCCTGAAAATTAAGTAGCCGTATTGGCTTCACAAACACTTCACAAGCAACCTGGCCAACTGCAGAATATGTTGCAAGATCCACCTATTTGTCAAACTCACCCATCATAAGAGAAGACAAGGGGCCTAATCCTCTCCTGCCTTGTTCCTTGTGCGGTGCTTTACAGTGCAAGGTGGGTATAAAACACTAGCAAATCAAAATGGCTGCAGGACTACCCAAGGTGAAAGGTCCTGGCTGAACCAGGCCCAAGGAAATACTAACATGGGGGGAGGCGGGGCATTAGAAAAGCTCCTGGAACTTGGGAGAAATAAGGAGCAGAATTTATTATAAGCTCACTATTGACATGTTTGGCCAATCCAAAATTACCTATTCTGCTCCTAAGTACTACAGGTATAAGCACTGTAGAATACCTTGCAAATCTTAGGTTAGAGAGATACGTCATTTGAAACTCGACATTTTGATTGTATCATTAATTGGCTTATTTTCAGGAAAAAAACAAAAACAACTGGATTCTCTTGTACTTTCAACCCAAACATTGCAGCATTGGACTAATGCCTTACAACCAGAAAGTGAATTGAACTAGAAAGAAAAATGAAACGTTTCAGTTTAGTTTTACTGTCTCAGCTGAGTAAAGGGCAAAAAGTAAATTAAAAAAAAATCAGTGCTGAAGAGTAAATGAGATTTTTCCATGTTCTTTCAGGTTTTATAATTTCAGTGTCATTTCCTGATTTTTTTTAATTAGGTGATTTTTAATCATAGTATATCCTTTTAGCCAACTAAGGCTCTCATTTCTATTTAATTTTTTTCCGCATGAAGAGCACTCCAGTATTTTCAACAAATGGAGAAAAAAATACATTAAAAATTTTTTTAATGACTGGCATAACCACCGCTCTTCCCTTCCAGCACATGTTAAAGAACAGTATCCCTGAGCTATTGCCTCACTGCACCATGACACAGCATGCATTTAAAAATACATTATCTAATTCACCATGGCATTTTCTGGACTATGTAAAATGAAAGTTATAACAGAGAAAAATAATTTTCCTGAGGACAATAAGAACATATCATGTCTGCTTAAAACTTCAGAAAAATAAAACTAGAAAAAAAAATACGGATGACCAGATTCACTGGTACATTCTGGCTGCCTTGTATCACCAGAGCACCACATAGCAGCTGGAGTGTACTGGTGAATCTCACCATTAGCACTTTTCATCAGTACTCAACACATTTCACACTGAAGACACGGGGCCTGACCTTCCTTGTTACACAAGTGAAAATCAGTGTAAATCACCAATAAGTGGATTGAGACTTAACAGATCTAAACTATTAATAAAAGGAGAATTCAGTCCTTTGGATAATTCTTGAAGATCCAACATTCGTCATTCAGGAATATGGGGATATTAATCATGCTATTATTTGTAAATAACTAATATGAAGATAATTTGTTTACTTTTTCCCTAAACATTGGTATTGACTCTATTACACAGTCCTGCAGTACAAACTTTATATGACGGGACTTCCCAGTGCACATCAGAAAATCATTGAAGCACAGAACCAAAACTAATGAGACATTTGTTGGGTTTTCACAATCATATCCTGGCAGTAGATTGCAGCTGATCTAATGCTTTACTTTATTGCAGGTAATGTCATTATTTTCCACAGTTTTTGCCTGGAGGGTTTCCTCACTGAAGCCTCCTTTTCATCTCATTCACCACCTCCGCTCGCCAACTTTTTTAATTATCTTGTTTACACTCTTGTCTTCTTTACTACATATGAATCCCATTGGGCAGTCCACCATCCCAATTACTTGGCTATCCATTTTAAAAGTCTTGATTCAGTAAGGGAGGAGCTGGAGGGCAGGCACCATCTTGGCAGAGAGAAGCCACTGTAGGAAGTAAAGAGGACTGTGTTGCCTTGGATGTGGGTGCACAGAGCCTAGGGAAAAGGACTTGTGAAGGACACTGCTAGACCTGGATAGGTGGTGAACACTTTAGACTTAGGGTATGTCTACACTACGGGATTATTCCAAATTTAAATAAACCGGTTTAGCAAAACAGATTTTATAAAATCGATTGCGCGCGGCCACACTAAACACATTAAATCGGTGGTGTGCGTCCACGGTCCAAGGCTAGCGTCAATTTCTGGAGCGTTGCACTGTGGGTAGCTATCCCGTAGCTATCCCATAGTTCCCGCAGCCTCCCCCGCCCCTTGGAATTTCCGGGTTGAGATCCCAGTGCCTGATGGGGCAAAAATCATTGTCGCGGGTGGTTCTGGGTACAGCCTCACCCCTCCCTCCCTGAAAGCAGCAGACTGTGGAATTGTTGTGCATGAGAGTGTGAGAAACTGACATGCAAGTTTCAAGGTTGAGGCTACTTCTTATCTGCTGGTAGGCAGTAAACAGGATAATAAATAAATAAATTAGAAAGTGGGACAGAATGGCAATTACCCAATGAAGTTACAGTTGTGCCTGTGTGTACCTTGTTAACCAATTAGCAACTGCTTGATTGCTTGGCCTTAATTGTATATAAGAGCATGCTGGAGAGAAATAAAGGACTTTGCTTTCAATCATATTGACTGTTGAGCTTTGTTCACGCACGCCTGCGCTGCAACAGCAGACAACCGTTTCGTGCCTTTTTTGCTTGGTGAACTGTGCAGACGCCATAGCACAGCAAGCATGGACCCTGCTCAGCCCAATACCGCAATCGTGGATGTTTAAAACACCTCGTGCACTCTCGTGCAGTATATGTTGAACCAGGACCTTCAAACCGAGGCGAGGAGGAGGCAGATACGGCAGCGCGGCGATGACAGTGATGAGGACGTAGACACAGAATTCTCTCAAACCGCGGGCCCCTGCGCTTTGGAGATCCTGATGGTAATGGAGCAGATTCTATCCATTGAACGCCGATTTTGGGCCCGGGAAACAAGCACTGACTGGTGGGACCACATTGTGTTGCAGGTGTGGGACGATTCCCAGTGGCTGCGAAACTTTCGCATGCGTAAGGGCACTTTCATGGAACTTTGTGACTTGCTTGCCCCTGCCCTGAAACGCCATAATACCAAGATGAGAGCAGCCCTCACAGTAGAGAAGCGAGTGGCGATAGCCCTGTGGAAGCTTGCAACGCCAGACAGCTACCGTTCAGTTGGGAATCAATTTGGAGTTGGAAAATCTACTGTGGGGGCTGCTGTGATGCAAGTAGCCAAAGCAATCACTAAGCTGCTGCTACGAAAGGTTGTGACTCTGGGAAACGTGCAGGCCATAGTGGATGGCTTTGCTGCACTGGGATTCCCTAACTGTGGGGGGGGGGGCGATAGATGGAACCCATATCCCTATCTTGGCACCGGAGCGCCAGGGCACCCAGTACGTAAACCGGAAGGGGTACTTTTCAATGGTGCTGCAAGCACTGGTGGATCACAAGGGACGTTTCACAAACATCCACGTGGGATGGCCAGGGAGGGTTCATGACGCTCGCGTATTCAGAAGCACTACTCTGTTTAAACGGCTGCAGCAAGGGAATTACTTCCCAGACCAGAAAATAACAGTTGGGGATGTTGAAATGCCTGTCGTTATCCTGGGGGACCCAGCCTACCCCTTGATGCCATGGCTCATGAAGCCATACACAGGCAGCCTGGACAGTGGTCAGGATCTGTTCAATTACAGGCTGAGCAAGTGCAGAATGGTGGTGGAATGTGCATTTGGCCATTTAAAGGCGCGCTGGCGCACATTACTGACTCGCTCAGACCTCAGCCATACACAGGCAGCCTGGACAGTGGTCAGGATCTGTTCAATTACAGGCTGAGCAAGTGCAGAATGGTGGTGGAATGTGCATTTGGCCATTTAAAGGCGCGCTGGCGCACATTACTGACTCGCTCAGACCTCAGCCAAACCAATGTCCCCTATGTTATTACTGCTTGCTGTATTCTCCACAATCTCTGTGAGAGTAAGGGGGAGACCTTTATGGCGGGGTGGGAGGCTGAGGCAAATCACCTGGCCACTGATTACGCGCAGCCAGACACCAGGGAGATTAGAAGAGCACACCAGGAAGCGGTGCGCATCAGAGAAGCTTTGAAAATGAGCTTCATCAATGGCCAGGGTACAGTGTGACTGCTGTGTTTGTTGATGAACACCCAACCCCCTTGATTGACTCATTCCCTGTAAGCAACTCCCCCTCCCCCTTCGAGTACAGCTTACTTATGCAAATAAAGACACTCATTTAAAAATCATGAATTCTTTATTAATTCATTATAAAAAGAGGGAGAGAAGTAAGGGTGTGTTTTGGGAGGAGGATAGGAGGAATGGAGAAGGCCATTAAAAAAATTTCACAGTAACAACAGCCTTCGGGTTGGGCTGTCCACGGAGGTGGAGTGGGCGGGTGCACGGAGCCTCCCCCCACGCATTCTTACACGTCTGGGTGAGGAGGATGTGGAACATGGTGAGGGTTGAGGGTGGTTATACAGGGGCTGCAGCGGCACTCTGTGATCCTGCTGCCGTTCCTGAAGCTCCACCAGACGCCGGAGCATGTCAGTTTGATCACGCAGCAGCCCCAGAGTTGCATCCTGCCACCGCTGATCTTCCTGCCGCCAACTCTCATCTCGGGTGTCCCTCCTGTCCTCACGTTCACTGGCATCTTTCCTGTAATTTGATACCACGTCCTTCCACTCATTCAGATGAGCTCTTTCATTGCGTGTAACTTCCATAATATCCGAGAACATTTCATCTCGCGTCTTCTTTTTCCTCCGCCTTATCTGTGCTAGCCTTTGGGATGGAGGAGGGACGCTTGAAAAATTTGCAGCTGCATGAGGGAGAGAAATATTTTAAAAGATACATTTTACAGAACAATGGTTACACTCTTTCACAGTGAACAGCACTATTCACCTTACATAGCACATGTGATTTCCCTACAAGGTCGCATTTTTCATCTTAATACTGACTGCCTGCAGCTCTGGAGTTACAGATCTCACAGACACAGGTCCGGGAATCAGAATTCAGCTTGCATGCGGCCATGGTAAGCCACTGTCTTTCGGCTTCTGTAGTGATTTACCCCTCCCCCCAACGCATGGCTAATACCACGCTAGCTCCCTGCTAATCAACATCCTTCCCACCCCCCCACCCACTGCGTGGCTGGTAGCTTGGGGAAGATCCCCGCTTACCAAACACAAAAAAGATCATCGGCATTTCACTCCTCCCCTCCCCCCGCTTGGCTACATGCAGGAAAGGATTTTTTTTAAGCTGCTGCAGTCCACGAACCCAGTAGGAAAATGGCCATCCCCCTTACTTAAATTCCTGATTTTTAACCAGGACGATATCACTTTGCTGAGGATAATACAGCGAGATAAAGAACGGATGCTTCTTGAATGCCAGCAATCACCGGGACCATACGCTGCTATGCTTTGCCATGCAATGATACCTGATTACTTGCTACATGCATGGCGTGGTAAAGTGTCCTACCATGGTGGGCGGAACAAGGCTGCCTTGCCCAGAAACCTTCTGCAAAGGCTTCTGGAGTACCTACAGGAGCGCTTCATCGAGATGTCCCTGGAGGATTTCCTCTCAATCCCCGGACATGTTAACAAACTTTTCTAAGTAACTATACTGTCTGCGAATGCATCCCAAGTCCTCAGGGCAAATCAATCATTAAAAAACGCTTGCTTAAAAAACAATGTTTGCTATTTGCAAAGGTACACTCACCAGAGGTCCCTTCCATGGCGTTATTGTCTGGGATAGTTGCTTGGGAGGGCTGGGAGGAGGGTAATTCCGTCAGGGTGAGAAAAAGCTCCTGGCTGCTGGGGCTCACGGAGTGCTGTGTGCTCTCTGCTAGGTCGTCCTCCTCTTCTTCATCTTCATCTTCCCCGTCTGCATAATCCTCAGCCATGGCAGAGATTACAACCCCCACCTCGGAATCCACGGTCAGGGGTGGGGTACTTGTGGTGCAGCCCCCTAAAATTGCATGCAGCTCAGCATAGAAGCGGCATGTTTTTCGACCTGCCCCGGACCTTCTGTTTGCTTCTTTGGTTTTCTGGTAGGCTTGTCTGAGCTCCTTAACTTTCACTCTGCACTGCACTGAGTCCCTGCTGTGGCCTTTATCCGTCATAGCCTTAGAAATTCTTTCAAATACTTTTTCATTTCGTCTTTTGGAACGCAGTTCTGTTAGCACTGAATCCTCTCCCCATATAGCGATCAGATCCAGTACCTCCCGTGCAGTCCATGCTGGGGCTCTTTTTCGATTCTCAGGAGACTGCATTGTTACCTGTGCAGAGGAGCTGTGCGTGGTCACCTGTGCTGATGAGCTCTCCACGCTGGGGACGCAGGAAATGAATTTCAAAAGTTCGCGGGGCTTTTCCTGTCTACCTGGCCAGTGCATCAGAGTTCAGAATGCTGTCCAGAGCGGTCACAGTGGTGCACTGTGGGATACCGCCCGGAGGCCAATACCGTTGATTTGCGGCCACACTAACCCTATTCCGATATGTTAATCCCGATATTAGCGCTACTCCTCTCGTCGGGGAGGAGTACAGAAACCGATTTAAAGAGCCATTAAAATCGATATAAGGTGCCTCCTAGTGTGGACGGGTGTGGCGTTAAATCGGTTTTACGCTCCTAAAACCGGTTTAAAGGCCTAGTGTAGACCAGGCTTTAGACTCACGTATATCCCGAGGCAAGGTGACGGTCGAGTAGCCGAGCAGCAACATACCTTACCAGGCCAGAGGCTGAGACCAAGCAGCCACCAAGCAGCATATCTCAGCTTTATGTGCACCACCGGTGGTATTAGAGGCACTAGGAAGGGAGGAGATTCTGGGCATCTCCGAAAGTTGGGGGAAGGGATTGTGTTACTGTTTCACCCCTGTTGTTGAATTCACTTATGTTTCCCACCCCCAGTCTAGCCCATTGGTCTGTACCCATTCCCTTCCCTAATATTCTTTTATATAAATGATTACAAACCTCTCCTGTGTGTGTCATTTGGGTCTGTGTTAGGTGTTACCACACCCACATAAGCAAAGGGGAAAAATGCCCAACCCAGAGAGGAATAGGTGCAGGCCAGCACCTGTGGGCAGTGCGTGGGGAGAGAAAGGTAGCTGGCACACTACATCTAATTTTTATTCTGCTTTAGACTCATCCATAGAGTATAACCTCCATTTTGATTACAGTAGTCTAGCAAACTGGTATATATATTGAGGGCATCCAAAAAAAAGGGGTTGTCTCCCTGTAAACAAGTTCACTCACCACTAGGTGCCCCCTTGGGGCCAGGCATAGCAGCTTTCTCACTTATCTAGCAACCCATGCTGACGATAATCACTCCAACCCTCCAGTGGCTTCTCTTCCAGTGACAAGCCCCTCCAGCAGGATCACAAACTTAAGTGCACCTCTTCCTGGGTCACAACTGTGCAAACTGAAAGTCTCCAGAACGTCTAACACAAACAAATTCTTCCCCATCTCTGGGGATCTTCCTCAGCCAGTCATCAGCTCAGCCTGTAGTCACCATGCTGGGCTTGATAACCCTTCTGGTGAGCTTAAAGGTCCCCTTCCTTGGGGCTGGTAGGGAAACCCAGTCCCCACTCTCTACTCTGGGTTCCAGCCCAGGGCACTGTACTGAAGAGCTAGGCTATGGAGTTCTACATATTTCTATAGTTTTCAATAGGTCACTTCCTATCCAGCCCCTTAAGTTCTCCCTCCTGGGTGTGTCTACACTGCAACATAAGCCAGGTTTAAAACTCAGGCTTGAGTCTAACCCCCTTTCTGTCTACACACAAATCTCTCAGACTTGGGCTCAGACTTAGGGTGCTAGGACCCTTGAGGGTGGAGGTTCTGGACCCATGTCAAGCTGCGACCCAGGGTTTGAGTCCTATTGCTTTGTAACGTAGACACAGCCTTGCTTGACTTGGGTCCTGGGCATCCCCCAAAGCATCCCACAATCCCATGGGCCAACTTCCTTTGTCTTTTCTATCCCAAGAATCTCCAGATCAACTCAAGTAAAAATGAAAGCCACCCCCTTTGATGTACAGCAGCAGCTCAGTGAGTCAGCATTAACATTTCACTTGTCTTCTGATCACTGAACTGCAAACATACCATCAGAGAATCTTCCGTGTTTGAAATGGAGACTGAGCAGAGAGCAAGCCTTTTGCAAAGCATACTGCTTCATGGTCACGGGAGCGCAGCCAGATTTTGGTGAATCTCTGGTGCAAAGATGGCAAAACTGTGGACTTTAGTAAAAGTACCAGGAATGACCATGCATACCAGCTGATCGCAAAGAAGCTAGGCAGCTTTGCAAATTTATCAGACCAGTGACCAGTGCAGGGAGTGTATTAAGCAGCTCAAGAGCAGGTACTGGAAGACCAGGGACCAGAACTGCACCTTGGGCAATTCGCAGACATTGTGCCAGTTTTATGGGTAGTTTGACCGGGTGCTGGGCACTGCACCCAGCATGGAGCCAACCGTGGTGCATGATGACGGGATGGCGCCTTGCTGGCCCCAGAATCCAGCATGGGGACTGACAGGAACCAGCAGCAAGCACTGAGTGAGGAGCATGGAGTCACTGTTGATGAAACTGGCCCCAGAGCAGGCTTTGTAACAGGATGAGCAGCAAATTCTGCATCCATATTCGAAGAAGCTGTTTGATTCCCTTCCCATCACCCGCCTGCCTGCGAGGAACATCCTGCTGCTGAACCTGTAGCAGTCACGGAAGGAACAGAAGCTGGCCCCCTGAGCCCACTAAGAATCAATGCAAACGTTTTGAAAAGACCAGGCTAGCAGCATGTATCCATTAATGGCGGACTGTATCCCAGGAAATACATACAGTAAAGAACACCGTTAGAGAGTATTTTTACTGGAAACGCACAGATTTTTGCTAGGGCCATTCCTGTTTCTTAAAAACAACAATATTACATTTCCATGCCTTTATGTTTGCTGCTTTGTAATCACTTAACATTCTATGGAGCTGCCTAGAAACAGTGGACTGCTTGTGTGTATTTGAGAAATGTGATCCATTTTCAATACTAGCCTATTTCATTTAGAGGTAGTCTATGCAGTCCATAAGTGCCACAATCATTTGTTCCAAGTATGACTGGGATCTGAATTTTTGTCCAAAATGTACTGGGGTTGGGGAGGAAAAAGGCTATGGAGTTCTATATATTTGCATGCAGCCAAAACAGACTAAATCATGTGGAAGCTAAAGCAGCATCCTGTTGATTCCCTCATGAATTCTGACCCAATCTCAGGTGCTGATAGCTGCAAACTTTTCCTGAAGCAGGAACTCCAGATAGGTAGTCACATTGTGAGGAAGGGTGTATTTTCCAGGACCAACTCAGTAGCTGATCAAGCCACTCCACTCAGACGTGCTGTTCAGTCACTAGATGTTTGGCTGCATACACTTCAGCCCCCACTTTGGCTGCATACACTGCAGGTTTCCCCACCAGCAGCTTGGAATAACATCTCCCATCGCCAACAGGACACCACAAGAACAGTTATGTCCTCCAAAATGTGAAACCCTGAAATGCTAGATAAAACTTTTTATAGCACGGCCACTAACCACCCCCAACCCAAGTAGTTATGCAATTTTTGTAAAACAAAAGCTACTTTGAATTTTTAAACTTACCATTGTCTCTACACTAATTTAACTATGATTAACCAGGCTGTGTCCAGGGAGATTCTGTGGACTGACGCATCCCTTTCGCAATGTATTGCAGTTCATTTTTTAAATGTAACATTTTATGTCTTTGAAATTCCACAAGAATTAATTCTGTGCTCCTCCACTGAGCTAGTTGAGACCATAACTCTGTGTGTCTTGTGCTATTGCAGGCCCCTTGACCTCTACCGGCCACTACACCTCCACAGGTTGACCTCAGTACAGCAGAAGTCTGACCCAGCATACCTTCACGGACTCTTAAAGAGGATGCGTTTCCTTCATGAACTGATAGTTGAAGTTCTTGAGAAGGCCAACAAGCAGGTCTAGTACCAGAAACAGACAGACTTAAGATTGGAGAAAAGGCATAGCAAGAGTCAGGAGGACAGGCACAGGCTGGCCGCACAGCCTGAAGATAGGGTTTCAGCACAGAGGAAGCACTTGCTATGCAGTTCCTGGAATAGGAATGTCAGCTAAGGGAGGAGGATAGAGCTCAGCAGAGAGAACTGTTCAATCAGTGCTGCAAGTGTACCGGCTCCTGCTGCCTCTCCCACAGCCTAGGTGACTGTTGTACTGTTTTAACGCATTTATAAATAAAGCCTTTTATGTCATCAAGAAAGTTTTTTGCTATCATTGCATCTCATTGTATAATCATGATTTGAAGTAAAGCTAAACACATGATCAGGAACAATTAGAAATTAGTCAGAAAACGCTATTCCTCTATACAACTAGGTACAGCAATCCACACTTCAATTGCTTCCTTATATGAATCCATACTGTGACTCATCCCCCACTGCAACCCACCCCCCATTTCATAAATCATCATGTCATTCATAACTACATTCCAGGGCAATCAAGCTTCCATCCCTCCCCATGCACTGAACCCTTCCTACAATTAAGTAGCCCCATCCCCCCACAAGCACATTCACGGAGGTACCATTCCCACTCTTTCCTTGAGCCATGCAAGTCCATAATGTGGGAGAACAAAGCATCCCTGACTTCTATTGCCTGGATGCATCCAGCTCCAGCTGCGTTGGGGGAATTTCTGGCTGAGTGTACCACTTCAGCAGCCCATCGCTGTCATAAGTCCATTCAGAGGGAAATGGCGCACCTCTTGCTTCACAAAGATTGTGAAAAGCACAACAAGCCATGGCAGTGCAGACAGCATTGATGACATTGGCATCCAAATGGGTCTGTAGGCATTTCCAACAGGATTGCAGTCTGCCAAATGTGTTCAACGAGCATTCTATACTTTGCTGAGAGTGTAACTAAACTGCCTTTTGCCAGGGTACGGTTTCATAAGCGAAGGCAAAAGGAGATGCACAGGATTCCCCAGAATAACAGTAGGGACAGTACCTCCATTTATGACCATGTCATTTAATGGGACTAGTGCCACAGCCTGTCCAGGAATGTAGACTCCCAATTGGTGAAACACCCTGGTGTCACGAACTTTTCCAGTGCAGCCCATGTTAATATTCATAAATTGCTGTCTGTCTGTGGTCCACGAGGACCTGCATAACAATGGAGTAGTATCCTTTGCCATTTATGTATTCATATCTTCCTTGAGGAGGTCAAATTACGGGCACATGAGTCCCATCAATGGCCCTGGCACAGTCTGGAAACCCCATTCTCTCCAAGCCTGCAATTACCTCAAGAATATCTTTTATGCCCGCCACCTTGGGTAAACCACACATGTTTAGCTCAGAAAATTCCACCATCACTTTACCCACAATCGACTTTCCAGCACCAAACTGGTTGGCAACAGACCTGTAGCAGTCTGGGTTAGCCAACTTCCAGATGGCTATAGCGACCTGCCTCTGGATCAGCAATGGTGCCCTCATGCGTGTGTCTTACACTCAAGGGTTGGGGCAAGCTGCCACAAATGTAGCTTTCTTCATGCGAGTATTTTGGACCCCTGCTCATCATCCCAGGTCTGCATGACTATTTGATGCCACCATTCTGTGCTTGTGGATCTGCGCCAGAAGCATGGGTCTGTGTAGGGAGCATCAGCGGCTACATCGAGTGTCATGAGCAGCATCAGCCAGTTCAAGTCTGCCTTGCCTGGGTAACTCCTCCTCCATCATAAATTCTATTAGTGGGTCAGAAAACACCACCACCATGTCCACCAATGCCTCATGGAAGCGCTACCCATTTCCTGACTCAGGAGTGAAAGCACAAGCAAGAGAACTTAAGGAAAAAGGGTCTCCTTCATGTTGCTCAGCAGGCTGTTCAAACTTCCCATAACATGCTGGGCAGGCAGTAAAATTTTCTCACAGTGCACCACAGTCAAAGGGATAGAGCAACCACATTTCAGGAGCCTGGGATATGGTTAGTTTGACTCAGGTCTGCATCCTGCAGTATGGACACCAGAGCCCTAGGTTCAAGCCTGGATTAGAAAATTCTTAACACAGAGTTAAGAATTATTGCAGAACCCTCAGGGTCTTTAACACTGGTCAGCTGACTGAAGTCCCGCTAACCTTGGGCTTACATTGCAGTTTGGTTTTCTGCAATCAGAAAGTTGGCAACCCTAGCCCCTCCCTTCCCCCATTCCCTCTCCCTCTGTTGCTCGCTCTCCCACACCCTTGCTTACTCACTCAGGGTGAGTGGGAGGAGGGTTGGAGTGCAGGCTCTGGACGACACTTACCTCAGGTGGCTCGCAGAAGCAGCCAACATGTCCCTGCACCACCCCCGCAGCTCCCATTGACCGGGAACCACAGCCAATGGGAACTGCAGGCAGGGGCGGCTCTAGGAACTGCGCTGCCCCAAGCAGGGCGGCACGCCATGGGGGGCGCTCTGGCGGTCACTGTTCCCACGGCTCCGGTGGACCTCCTGCAGACGTGCCTGCGGAGGGTCCGCTGGTCCCGCGGCTCCGGCGGCCCTCCCGCTGGCACGCCTACGGATGCTCCACCGAAGCCACGGGACCAGCGGACCCTCCGCAGGCATGCCTCCTGCGGCACGCCGCCCCAAGCACGCGCTTGGCGTGCTGGGGTCTGGAGCCGGCCCTGGCTGCGGGGGTAGTGCCTGTGGATGTGGGCAGCACGCAGAGCCCCCTGACCACCTCAGGGCCACGCCAGCCATTTCTGGGAGCCGCTTCCAGGAGCCCTGTGGAGCCAGGGCAAGCAGGAAGTGTGCCTTAGCCTCACTGCACCGCCAACTGGACTTTGAACGGCTCAGTCAGCGGTTCTGACCGGAGACCCCAGGGTCCCTTTTCAACCAAGCGTTCCGGTAAAAAACCGGACACCTTGGCAACCCTAATTGCAGTGTACACATACCCTCTATCTCTCCCAGGCCTCTGCCTGGAGAGCTTTCCTTACTCTGAGCTTTCTGCCTGGCTCTCTCTCCAGCCCTTTCCCCAGTGGGGTTTTATCACCACCTAGGCCAACCTTCCACACATTCCCATAATTTCAGCCAACTTCTGCTCTTTATGGGAAATGTGCCTGATTCCCCTCAGGTGGGGCTCATACTATAATCAGGTGGGCTTAGCCTCAGGCTCTCCAGCCCACAGACAGACAAGCCTCCCTGTTGCACTTCTAAACCAACAGAATTAGGAAAGTTTTCAGTGACATACATTTCTGTATAAATTGCCTGGTCTAGTTTCCTGCCTTTAAGATTTGCTTTCATTCCATTTTACTAAAGCTAAAACCTAAAATGTAAACATAAATGAAAGGAATTAAAAAAAGATCAGAGATGATTTGTGAATCACTTTGTGAATTTATTTATTGCTGGGTTTACTTTTATTAACATGTATTAGATCTTGTAGCCTATATGGTGACAAAGCACCGACTTCTTTCCACACTCACGCTTTTAAGCTGCAATATGGTTTCCTGAAGTTGCAATTTCAATTTGTTCATTCTTCCCCCTTAACTCATCTCTTTCCTCTTTTTCATACAAAGATGCCATTATGAAATCCTTCAAATATGCTTTTAAAGTTATCGAGATTATATCAGTGACAACTGACACAGAGTGCTCTCTCCACCTGAAATGGCTTGGCAGGAATAGATTAGAAATATTTGGTAAAAGAATAGAAGCCTGCAATGGTGTGGGGGATCCCATCCTCCAAATAGGATTCTGTTCTGTAGCATCTTACATCAGATAAAACCTCTTCATTAGTTTTCTCCAGGTAGAGCATGAATTGTACCTCTAGCTTTCTGTATTTCCCAGTATTTTCATGAGCATTCATTTGTATTTCTAATAGGTCAGCACACAGATAAGTGAACAGTACATAAAGTTCTTCAGCTAAATGTTTCATAAACAGATCATTACAGAGATATTTGGTGCACTGTTGCTATAGTTTTGTACACAGTTAGCAAGGAGAACACATTTATTTGGAACAATATTGTTCTATACAAGTATATATGCAGATATCTCATAGCATTTGTCACAGAGACAACCAAGTGCCCCAACTATCAGCTAACCAGATTGCTTTGAGAAGTCCCAATCACTGGATCTCGGGCGTTTTAAGCCTCAGAGTCTGAACAAAGTCCAGTTACTTCCCTGTCAGGTTCCCCGGGCACACTGTCAGGGCACAGATCCTCTATCTAGCACCCCATCCTAATTGCTGCAAACACATGAACCCTCTGCACAGTCCCAGGGACCAGTGCTGACTCAGACTCTGCCGTAGCTTAAATATGCCCTTCCCACAGAACTCCACCCAAAGGTGGGAGCCTTCTGGTTTCCCTTTTCAAGAGTCCACATGGTAGGGGTAGCATTTAACACGCAGATACTTTGCCCAGAAATCTAACACGCTATTGTTCATTACCTAATCCCATGAGAAATACATATATTTATACAAAGATAATCAACTCTACACACATTTCCCTGCTTCAGTTTCCTCACCACTCCATGGCATTCTTTGGGCAGGGGTCAGAGTCCTTTAGATCTATCCACAGTCTTCTCCTCCAGTGCATGGCTTGTTTTCTGAAACATGGAGCCTTCGCCCTACGCCAACTTGCTTCCTCCAACGTTGGCCAGTCTGTGCCCTTCTTTCTTCTGCCCAAACTTCCTGTATCTCTCCAATAAGTACTTTATTAAAATCCTGCTTGATCACCTCACTTCTTCGTCCTATATCTGGGAATTTTCTCCTACCCTTCAGGCAGGAAGAGGATGTACTTTCTTCCACCTGCAAACCTTTAGCATATCTATTGTTCAATCAAAACCCTCAAAGTTAGGTACTCTTGATTGTTCACAGTGCTGCGTACATCTGTGACGGGGCTTGGCAGCAACAGTGGATACACATCAACTGAGGGCTTTCCATAATACAGCAATTTCATAACTTCATAATACCAGCTAGAATTCATAAACTGCACAGAAAAATTTCCAAAATCATCACAGCATTATATGTAGATGCATAAATAGATTTGTAGATGTTACGTGTGGCCTCATTATACATGCTGAAGAAAGACTGTATGGGGTCAGCATTATTATATACACAAGTATTTGAGTAGCACTGTTATACACTTGTGGTATTTCATGCTGTACCTATCTATGTGGCTGTCCCTTGGTGGCTGCCACATTTTGTAGCATTTGAATTAGGCAGTATTTTGTTATTCGCAGTGGTCAGAATTGTTACACATGGGTCCGAGTTTAAAGGTTTAATTCATATTCAGAAGTGCTGAACACCCACAAATCTTACTGAAGTCAGTGAAAACTGGAGGTACTCAGCAACTCTATCAGACCACATGTGCTTAGATACCTAAATATGTATTTAGGAGCCTAACTTTAAGCCTCCCGTCTCTCTGTTCAGCAGACTTGATTTGCAATCATTACTCCAGTCTCAAGGCACAGGCACCACCTCCTGCCTGCCCCCAAATGGAACCATAAAGGAAGGAGTCCCTGGCAAGCGGTGTTCCACAGTATGCAGTTGTAACCACTGCTGCCACAACCAGCCAATTTGAGCCCGGGACCTTCGGCACAAACCTCCACTACCTAAGCTAAAGGAATAACTCCATTAGCTCAGAACAGTAGTAGGCCATAATCCTTTGTAAATCAACCATAGAGTGTATGACACGCACTACCATGCTACCCAATCCCTCAAAATCCTCATAATGGGACGATGGCAGTTCCACTCTGCACAGGACTGAAAAACAGCCAGGCTTTTTGGCAAAGTGCAGATCTGTATATCTGAACAGTGATAGTATAGTGATCTGAAGAGGCAAGTTAAATATTTGTCTAGTTAAAAGAACAGGAATGGTTCCATTTCAGTGCAGTGTGCAATACTAAAAGAAGCTGTAGGCCAGTGTCTGTGCACACTGTGATGAAAATAAAGTCTGGGGGCATTTCTTTTTTTTTAAATGAACTGTGTATAACCACTGTTCAGCCTTTTCCCCTACATGAAAGGAATGGACATCAAAGTACATGTGCACTGAATTTAAATATCTTCAGTCTCAAATAGCTTTGTATGTTTTATTTCTCTCTGTACCCTTACTGTTATGAAATACTGAGTACATTTACAGCCTGCTTGGTCCTCTTGTCAATGAACAAAAACAGCAACTTTTTTTGCTTCTGCTGCTGTTTCAAACAAGGTGTAATGCAGAGAGTATAGCGTTCCTGGGCATATTTATGGCACAAAGCACACTTCACAGCTGGTTTCAAATGTCCATGTAAAACAACTGTGAAAGCAGACAAAATGAGCAGGAATGCAGGTTGCTAAGCTTCTAAAGAACAAGAGAATTACAGGAGTATGTGATTTTAGAGAAAGCTTTCAAAAAGAGTTCTGTGTAAGATTGAAAACTTCTCTCTTTCACCAACAGAAGTTGGTCCAATGGATGATATTACTTTACCCACTTTGTCTCTCTAATTAATTTCTTTTGGAAGCTTTCCTCCAGGTTACTAAATCAGAATAAGCAAGTTCCTAAGAAGTGTAGGATGGGGTCAGGTGTGCCAGACAACTCCTCACATGTTGTATCCATCACAGGAAGAGGATGCCAAACAAATGTTTTCTATTGAGCGGAAGGGTTCTAAACATCTCACAAAGGTGTTAGATAAACAAAAGGAGAAAGAGAAGGTGATGGCAAAACTCTCTATGAAGTGTTGTGGCTTCTATGTGGAAGACAAGAGAATTTCCCTCCATTTAACAAAATGAAAATAAAGAAATACTAAAACTAAATCTGGTTCTCTATGCAAAATACAAGTTTGTATGAAATTAGACCTCTAAGGTAGAGTAAAAGTCTAATTTTTAACATTAAAAACCCCCAATCAAAACTGCAGATACCTTGCTTCAAACTGCAAAGTTCTAATGTGAAAACCACTACTATAGCAACAAAATGTCAATACTTTAATTAAATATACAACTTTACTGACCAACAGGATTATCCATATACCAATTAAATTTTTTCTCTCCAGAACTAGCTGTATCAGGCAGCTATTGATTATCCAGAAAGCAATCTCTGGGCATATTTATTGAATAGAGTGAAATATGCATCTGATTTCAGGCAAAATAATTATGAAATCAGACAACCCTAACAGATGTGTGAGATGATAAAATCTAGAAACAAGGGATAGCTAGCAAAGTAATGCAATGACACTGTGATCCATATTGATTTGAAGAACATTTTGAATGAATGGAACCATAGTTTCTATCTTTTACAGCATTTTTAAGAAAAGCCTCAGGATAGATTAACAATAGCAGGCTCATAACAGTCTGATTTGTTTATTTAACAGAAGTGGTTAAGGAAATGCAGAAGCAATTGCATCCAATAAAAGTAAAGGATGTCTACAATTAAAACACGCAGTGGTGCAGCTGCACTACTGCATCGCTTCAGTGAAGACCCTGCCTATGCCTACACAGGGGTTCTCCGGTCAGCATAGGTAATCCAGCTCCCCAAAAGATGAGGCAGATACAGATTTAGAGCTAGCCCAGAAGGGATTGAGAACGGAGCCCAGAGACAGGGCTAAAGACATTAACAAAGGCACAGGGACAGGCCCTGTTGGACCTTCTACCCCAGAAGAAGGGGTTCTTAATCCATTTTAAACTATGTGTGACTTAGCCAAAAGGCTCAGCCACTGAAGACCTGCCAGATGAGGGCAACAGCCTATAGGTGGCACTGCAAGCAGAAAGAGTGCAGGTTCACTTCCAGCTGACAGGAGGCGCTCACAAGAGGTGAGTGTGCCCCATCACAGGACCCAAAAGGGCTCAAATCAAAGGTATACAGCAGGGGTCGGCAACCTTGCAGAAGTGGTGTGCCGAGTCTTCATTTATTCACTCTAATTTAAGGTTTTGTGTGCCAGTAATACATTTGAACTTTTTTAGAAGTTCTCTTTCTATAAGTCTATAATATATAACTAAACTATTGTTGTATGTAAAGTAAATAAGGTTTTTAAAATGTTTAAGAAACTTCATTTAAAATTAAATTAAAATGCAGAGCCCCCTGGACCGGTGGCCAAGACCTGGGCAGTGTGAGTGCCACTGAAATCAGCTCGCGTGCCGCCTTCAGCACGCATGCCATAGGTTGCCTACCCCTGGTATACAGGGTGTTTTTTGTAGTGGCAACCTGCATTGAGGAGAAAGACGTGCTCCACTGTGGCTTTGAACCTGCACTACTACTCAAGATTGTAGGAAATTCCACAAAACCTAGTTTTGGCACAAAGTAATACCATGCTTCTCTCTTCCACATAGGGGAGTGTAAGTCTCCTTTGTGTACACAGGAGCAGCCAGCACAGGACGGATGCATCATTAATAATATTAATCTTTTCCCAGCACAACTGTAGATTGGGGTGGAGGAAGATTCTGCACAGAATCTGACTTAAAAAAAAAAAAAAGCAAGTGAATGAATACAATAAGAAACCAGCTTGAGCCAAAGATGAGCAGAGGTGCTGGGCAACCTTCCACACACATAACTCTATCAATGTATTTCAGTGATGACCTGCAGCTACCCTGAGTTCAATCCAGAGCCCTCTCTTGAACAATGCCAGTTGTTTAGTGGCGTTAATGTACACTCATTCCTATCCGAGGCCTAGGCCAAGATTTGAAGCCATAGCTTCAGAGGTGAAAACTCATATCCTGACTCATTGCACCACTCCTATCTGACTCCCTGGCAAAGGCCCCGCTGACTGTAGAACCATGTTACATGAGATTTCACAAACAAAAGACAAGGTGGCAAACAGTTTAGTTAAAGAGAGGACCTTTTAAAAAAAAATAGGTTGGATTCTCAATGCAGTAGAGAGGTGGGGGCCCACAGGGAGCCAGTCATCAGGTATGGCTTTATCTTACATGGCTGGCTGTGGTTCCACACCAGCAAAGAATTAGCTGGAGCGGAGCCTTACTACCCCTCCCTTTCTTCCTCCCCAGCACACTTCCTTTCTTCCCCTTATACTAAAAATAGGGGTTGCAGTACACAATGTGGCAGAGTCTAGCAGCAGAGCGTATGCAGGAATTCATCAGTACAAGTCTCCAGCCACTCTAAGTTGACTCAAAATGAACTTGGCAAACTGGAGAATCTAACCCATAGTGTCTGGTTTTATTAGTTTAGTTTAGATTAGTGAAAAATATCCATTTCCCAAAATGCTGTTTTGTGTTGGATTCTAATATTCTTAAGATGAAGCAGAAGTATGGTCTAAGGGACAGGACATTAGTGCTTCTAGACACGACTAATATAAAAACTAAAAAGCAAGGTACCACACAAGCACTGTATGAGTGTTGGCCCCATCTTCCTGTCTAGCTGAAAGAACCAACAGGCCCCTGTAGCAGGGCAATCTGCCCATGTAAGGGCTTGAGGAGTGAGACAGCAGCAAGCCCTGGCCTAAGGAAAAGCCCACAGCAGGCAGGTGTTGGGAATCAGCTAATCCAACTAAGCAGCGACTAATGATTGGCTCTGATTCACAGCTGGAAGATATAAGTAGGACCCACCTGAGGCAAAGGGGGAGGGGGCATGAGAGAGAAATACTTTCCCGAGCAATGCCAGAAGTCCACAAGAGGGTAAGAAGGCCGTATGGTCCCCCTGAGGCTAAGAGAGGGCCCCTTAAGCTACTGGGGCGGTAGAGGACCCTGCAGTACCAGTCCAGGTCAGGACAATAATTTGTTACTTTAATATTTTTTGTGGCGGGGGGGGGCAGTGTCACTGACAGCCTGGCCAGCGGGTGGCTGAGGAATTGGCTAGAACAACACAAATAACGTGTTCTGTGATCGGTGCTCTCTTTGTGAGGCACTGATCGATCAAAGTGATGCACTGATCGATCAAAGTGATGGTGTGGGGCAGAGCAATAGAAGAGCCTGCACTGAAGGCTAAAACAGAGTTGGGTGTGGCTGACTGATTTGTCCCCCAGCAGGGGGACAGGCCCAACAGACTATAAAGCTGCTGGTAACATTTTGGTTTTATCTGAAAGAGGTGTAAAGGGAACTCACAAGCGGAAATGCAATTTTTGTCATGCCTGGCACTATTTTGACTTCTACCAAATATATATGTATCTTCTGAGCCTGAAGATATGGAGCTAATTCCCTACAAACTTTCCTTTCCCCAGGCAAACTACCAACATACTTTGAAGTTCCAAAAATGCCCAGAAACATAGAAGATCGCTGAGGCGCCATGGGAGGTCACATCTTTACACCAGCTGAGACCCCTGGCAGGACACCATTAGTCCCTGGCTGTCTGCTCTAGGTAGAGTGACCAGATGAGAGACCTGAAATATTGGGATGCGGGGGGGGGGGGGGGTGCCAGTGGAGCAACAACAACAACCCAAAGCATAGGAAAAATTGGTGGGAGCTGAGCACCTGCCGACAGCTCCACACCCCGCCGCCCTGCACCAGCTCACCTTCGCTCTGCTTCCACCTCCCCTGAGCTGGCTGCCGTGTCCTGCCATACAGCTGATTAGCGCAAGCCTGGGAGGGAGGGGTGAGGAGGAGGAATGCAGTGTGCTTGGGGAAGAGGCGGGGCCAGAGCAGGGATTTGGGGAGGGATCCAATAGGGGAGGGAGGGGTGGAGTTGGGGCGGGGCCGGAGTTGGGGCATGGGGGAACGAGCCCCTCCACCTGTGCGCCAGAGGGCAAAATATCGGGACAATTTGCGTCCGACGCGGGACAAACAAGTAATCCCAATAAAATCTAGCTCTAGGCCATGGCAACCCCCAGGACTCCTAAAGGCTGTGGATGGGTGGATGCAAAAGATAATACAGCCTCAGATTGCGCTAATTTACAGTGGTTGATTGGCCTAACACACAGCTGGCCTGGGACTGGTGGAATTACAGATGCCACTTTTGCAGCCCATCTTGAGCTCCACTGTGTGCTCCTTAGCTATAGGTGGATATCTGGGTTTGTAATGGAGTCATAATGCAACACCAAGTTCAGAGGATAAACAAATGATAGCCAGGGGAGTCAGGGCATGATATCCACTAGAACAGGGGTGGGCAAACTTTTTTGGCCCAAGGGCCACATCTGGGTATGGAAATTGTATGGCGAGCCATGAATGCTCATGAAATAGGGGGTTGGGGTGAAGGGAGGGTGAGGGTTCTGGGGTAGGGCCAGAAATTAGGAGTTCAGGTGTGGGAAGGGGCTCCGAACTGGGGTAGAGGGTTGGGATGTGGGGGAGGGCTCCAGCTGGGAGTGCAGGCTCTGGGGTGAGGATGAGGGGTTGTGGTGCAGGAGGGTGCTCTGGGCTGGGACTGAGGGGCTCAGAGGGCAGGAGGGGGATCAGGGCTAGGGCAGGGGGTTAGGGCATAGGAGGAGGTCAGGGGTGCAGGCTCCAAGTGGTGCTTATCTCAAGCAGCTCCCGGAAGCCACAGCATGTGCCCCCTCCAGCTCCTATGATGGGGTGGCCAGGGGCCTCCACACGCTGCCCCATCCCCAGGCGCCGCCCCTGCAGCTCCCATTGACCACAGTTCCTGACCAATGGGAGCTGCGGGGGACAGCACTTTGGGCAGGAGCAGCATGTGGAGCCCCCTGGCTGCCCCTACTGTAGAAGCCGTAGCGGGGACATGCCACTGCTTCCGGAAGCCAGGGCTTGGATCCGGGCAAGCCCCAACCCCTGCTCCTTGGGCGGTAGTGTGCCAACCCCTGCACTCAAACCAAATACGCAATTCTTGTGGTCAAGGGTGTAGTTACAGAGTAACCATGTGAACCACAACATGGCAACATCAATAGGCTTGCTCAGTCCTGTTTCAAAGATCAACAGCAGTGATAATTAGCTCCTAGGCAGCACTGTTCATCTTCAGAGAACTTTGCAAATGTTGGGCTGAATTCTCAGCTGCTAAGAGTCAGCCTAGTTCTGCTCAAGTCAATGGAGGAGCTATGCCAATTTATACGCATTGAGGATCTGGCCCAGGCCTACACAACTTGTAAAGCAGCGAGGGCCATATTACTCCAAAGAAAACAGCTGAGGGCTGAAACCCCCCGGCCCTGCCGAAACACATACACCCCAGCACCGCCCAAGTATAAAGCCCGCCCCCCCACTGCCCGCCCACTTGGCTCATCATCCCCGCACCCCCCAGGCTCACCTACTCACCCTCCGCCACTCACTCGCCTCCTCAGCCCCCTTCCCCCGCTGCTGGCTCACCCGCCCGCCTGCTTGGCTTGTCATCCCCCCACCCCACCCAGCTCGCCTACTCACCCCCCGCTACCCACTCGCCTCCTCATCCCCCCTCCCCCGGCTCACCTGCCCCCTGCCACTGCCCGCCCACTCGGCTCATCAACCCACTCCTGGCTCACCTGCTCAGCCCCCCACCCCCACCTCACCTGCCCCCCCCCCGCCACTGCCCACCCGCTCGGCTCATCATCCCCCCGCCGCCTGCTCACCTCCTCAGCCCTCCCACCCGCTGCTGCCACTGGCTCACCTGCTCCCCCCGCTGCCAGCTCACCTGCCTGCCCACCGCTGGCCTCTTACCTTCTGCTGCTGCCCCCGCCCGCTGCTGCTGGCTCACCCTCACTCCCCAGCCTGCCACTGGCCTCTTCACCACCCCACCCAATGGCTGACTGGCCGTTGGCTCGCTCCACCCCACTGCTTGCCTACTCACCCCCGCGGGCCGCACAGTGAGCCCACACTGGCTACATGCAGCCCGTATGTTGTGCAGGCCTGATCTGGCCTATTAACAGATACCCATGTGATGGGAGAAAGAAGTTTAAGCATGGTCACAATATTACAAATGAGGTCACTGAGGCAGAAAGGTTATGTGGTTTTCCTAAAGCCACAAAGAGTCAATGTCACAGCCAGGATTAGAACTTGGATATTCCTGATGCCCCGGTCATATATCTCTGTTCTGTACCTCATTACTCTAAGTAATGGCAAATATTACAAAGTGGGCCTGATCCTCTGAGGGGCTGAGAATCCTCAACCAAAGCAACCCATTTTGCTTATGTCCATGTTATTCTGTCAATTGACATCAGGGAGGGAAGGAAGTATCACAAGAAGGGATCATTACCCTGTCTAAATTATGGTTTTAAAACATGTTGGCTAAAATACATTAGGTAATTTTTTTTTAAAGAAACCTTTTGTCCTAATCTAGACAAGGCTTTACTTAAACTTACAGGGCAAGAACTTTTACACAGAGTTCCTGATCCTCCTCACAGTGGTATAGATCTGGAGTTCTCTATTCATGTCAATGGATTTATACCGGTATAAAAAACACTGGTATAACTGAGAGAGGTAAGCCAAACTACCAAGGCACAGTCCTTGCTTTGTGCTCTACTACAGCCTATGTTTGATTATGTTGAGACTTTACAGGAAAAGTGACCATCTGTAAACAGTCTTCCACTTCCTTTCTTTTCTATCTGTACTAGGCTGTCTTTCCCCCCCACACACACACACACCCCATTCCCACCGAGTTCTATGTTACTCCATACTTACCCATCTATGTCCAAATTTAAAACTGCATACCCATTCTAAACCCACACCACTGAAATGTTATATTATTACACGTTAGCTGGAAGAGACAGACCCTACAGGTATTTTTACCGCATTTTAAAAGTCCACCTTTTATCCTCATCTAGAAAAACCTATAGTCTAGACACACCCTAAAATAGGAGGAAATGAATTGTTAGATTAAAATGAAATCAAACTACAGATAAATTATCATTTTTAAGAGACTGAGAAAGCCTTGTATTTAGAATCCACTAACAGTTACGTTAAATTGAGAAAACTAAGGAAAAAAGCACTGCTCAAATACAATAACTAATTTATTTTATTATTTTCACTTTAATGCATATTAACTTTGCATTTAGGATTTTACATTTTTAAACTTCCTTTATCAGATATTTTCAGTTGACTCAGAGCATAAACTAATTAGGAAAATCTTCTTTCCCCTGCTTCAGTCCTTGTGGTTTGTTGTTAGATTTAATCGACTCAGTATTGAGATACAGAGCATACTGTCCCATGTAATGTTTACACTTGAGATATGTTATCTGTTCGGGCTCTGTGTCTTTAGTGGTGTTGTAACTACAAAAGATGTGTTTAATAGCAGCTAAAGATACCACAGTGGAATAATACTGACAATGAGGTGATAATTGGAACCTGAATGATGAGGTACCTGAAAACAATAGTTCACTCTAATTAACTTTTACCATCATTAAGAGGGTTAATGATTATATCAGTGACCTCCCAGGTAAATTGATTTGAAACTACTATATTCAAAACTGTAAAATAAAAAAATTAAAAAAATTAAAATCAGATGATAGGCCAAATTCTGTTCATAGCTACATGGCTGTCCCCTCAAACTAACTCCATTATCTTCAAGGAGAGCAGAGCTTGGTCCAATGTGTAAATTTAACCTTCATACCTCACTGAAGTTGTTTCATGTAGCCTGCACTTTCTGAATAAGCAATATACATCAAAGGTATACCCCTTTCTGGTACCTATGACTATCCTTCTAACGTGACCAACCTGGACTAGGTAGAGACAGGAAGACCTATTTCAACAGCTTTCCTGCAAGCTGCCTCTGGAAAGCAGTAGGGAGGAAGTAACAACACACAGTGCTACATACAGTCAGAGCATCATTCCCAGAAGAACTCAGGACTGTTATCATGCATTAAAAGTTCTGTGATTCATATTAATATAGTCTAATTTCAAACAGTACAATGTTAACGTGCTAAGGAACTTCTAGTGCACATCAGCAGGGTCCACACAGGCCACAACACACTGGTGCGAACACACACACCATTCATACAAGCTCTAATACAGGGGTCGGCAACCTTTCAGAAGTCGTGTGCCGAGTCTTCATTAATTCACTCTAATTTAAGGTTTCATGTGCCAGTAATATATTTTAACGTTTTCAGAAGGTCTCTTTCTCTAAGTCTATAATATATAACTAAACTATTGTTATATGCAAAGTAAATAAGGTTTTAAAAATGTTTAAGAAGCTTCATTTAAAATTAAATTAAAATGCAGAGCCCCCCGGACCAATGGCCAGTACGCAGGCAGTGTGAGTGCCACTGAAAATCAGCTCACGTGCCACCTTGGGCACCCGTGCCATAGGTTGCCTACCCCTGCTCTAATGTAATACCACCAAAATGTTATTGAACTTCAGGCTTCCAAATGGGTTCATGTTCAGAAGTACAGTAGTTGCATTTTGTCAGCCCAGGTGCTGGCCTATTGGATTCCTGCATTGGCAGGTGAAGCCTGCATTAAAGGGGCTCCATCTACCAAAACTGCAATGGCCCCTCTCAGTTAAGAGGGGGACCACACGGACACTGGAATCAACTGATTACTGGGGATTTTAAAAAAACGAAAAAACAGAAATGGGAATGAAGAAGAAAATACCTAGGTAAAGCTGTCTCCCAGGACAGCACTCACTTCTCCAATAAGTGAACATTTCTGGCCTTTGGTAACTGGGAAAGTGGACAGAACCCACCTCCCTGAGTGAGGCAGGGGCAGCCACTGATCTCCGGAATCAGATGATTATAGAGGACAAAGACTGAAAGAATCATATAATCATAGGACTGGAAGGGACCTCGAGAGGCCATCTATTCCAGTCCCCTGCACTCATGGCAGGACTATTATCTAGACCATCCCTGACATTTGTTTGTCTAATCTGCTCTTAAAAATCTCCAGTGATGGAGATTCCACAGCCTCCCTAGGCAATTTATTCCAGTGCCTAACTACCCTGACAAGAAGTTTTTCCTAATGTCCAACGTAAACCTCCCTTACTGTAATTTAAGCCCATTGCTTCTTGTCCTATCCTCAGAAGTTAAGAATTTTTCCTCCCTCTTCCTTGTAACAGCCTTTTATGTCCCCTCTGTCTTCTCCAGACTAAACAAACCCATTTTTTTCAATCTTCCCTCATAGGTCATGTTTTCTAGACCTTTAATCATTTTTATTGCTCTTCTCTGGACATTCTCCAATTTGTCTACATCTTTCCTGAAATGTGGCACCCAGAACTGGACACAGTTCCAGTTGAGGCCTAATCAGCTTGGAGTAAAGTGGAATAATTACTAACTTGTTTCTTGCTTACAACGCTCCTGCTAATATATTTCAGAATGAGGTTTGCTTTCTTCCCCCCCCCCCCCAACCAACAGTGTTACACTGGTCGCTCATTTAGCTTGTGATCAACTCTCACCCCCAGGTCCCTTTCTGCAGTACTCCTTCTTAGGCAGTCATTTCCCATTTTGTATGTGTGCAACTGATTGTTCCTTCCTAAGTGGAGTACTTTGCATTTGTCCTTGTTTGAATTTCATCCTATTTTCTTCAGACCATTTCTCCAGATCCTTTTGAATTTTAATCCTATCCTCCAAAGCACATGCAACCCCTCCCAGCTTGGTATCGCCCGCAAACTTTATAAGTGTACTTCTAACACGGACAGACCCCAGTCATTGGCGGGTGGGATCAAACCTGGGATTTCTAGAGCTTAGTGCATGAGCCTCTACTACATGAGCTAAAAGCCAACTGGCACTTAGCTAACTCTTTCTAAGTGGTCTCAGTGCCACTAGATGGGACAGACCACCACACCCAGGAGGTGTGTGGGTTACATACTCTCTATGCCATTATCTAAATTGTGGTAATGGTGTTTATGAGGTAGACATTAACTAGATAAGACCAGCAAATTTATTTAATATGGGGCTTGTGAAAAACCTTCATATGATGACTTTTGGTCACTACTGACCGGGGCTGGATTTGAATTGATGACCTATCTAGATCCAAGGCCATCAGTCTCACTAACAAACCCTACAATGTTTGTGGGGTTTTGTTTTTTGTATTACTCACTTATAGTCAATTATCATTGGAGCTTTAACCTGGCCTCCAGTTGTGCAGGTGTAATTTTGCCTGTACACATAACCGTCCAGGTACTTCTGTTGCATTAACATTTGCTCACACATTTTAAAAGTTTTCATCCAGTGTTTACAGGTAATCAAAGCTGTATGCACAAAGCCCATTCAGATACATTGGCTTTGTATATCACCTGCACACACAAAGGGCTAGTACAAGAAATGTCCATGCACAGATGTGTGTACCAAAGTTGCCACAGACAAGTGGATAAAAAACTGGCCTTTTATCTTTTCTTTTCCTTGATCATTGACTCACTCCCTATTGATTTAAGCATGATATTATCCTGGTGCTTTCTGTGGCACATTTCTAACAAGGTAGTGCTTTATTATTGACATGTTATTTGTAAACTGTATTTTTCTACCACTTAGGACAATCACTGTTAAAGTAACTCACTGCATGATTATAAATTAAATTATAGAAACGTCACAGATTATTCATTTAGACTAATTTTGGCTAGGTTGTGGTAGTGGTATTTCTGTGTATCTTTAAAAAATTGTGATATTAAAGCATTGCCAGTTACTATCTTGACCACTTTCCTTATATGTTGTATCTTTTTCTCCTCCCCTCTGTCTTTTACCTCGTAAACTCTTAGGGAAGGCAACGCATCTTCTTTTATGTCTGGAAGTTGTTTAGGACCTTGCAGACACTACCCAAACAAAGAACAGTAATAATCATAGGAGTGTCTTGTTTGATCCAGTGCCAGAAGTCACAAAGAATCCCATTAAACCCTCAGAGGAGCAGCACACATGGATTTATTGCCTAGTTTATATTTTTCAGGATTAATGGTACTAATGGAAATAAACTTTCACCTGAATTATTCAAGACCTACAATGGAAAAGGAAGGCACATTGCAGTGCGAGAGAGAGAGGGAGAGATCATTTCGCCCATGATATTGTAACAAAACTGGAATGTGAATGTATAATTCAATTTTTGTTCTATTACACTGGATTGAGAGTCAGGAGGTCTAGGTTATCTTCCCAGTTCTGTCAACTAGCTGCTGTGTAGACATAGGTAAATCACTTCACCACTCTGTGCCTCAGCTTCTAAATCGGTAAAAGGGAGAATGTCTTTTTTGCAAAGCATTTTCAAATCTACATATGAAAATGCTTTGTAAGAGTTAACTACAACTAATATAGTTTTCTCGCCTGAAGTAAGGTCTCCAAGTCATGCCTTCCCCTTTAATCTTGTTTGCTACCTTCTACCAAAGACTTTAGCAACACATTTTAAGTGGCTTACGATAAAAGGGCAGTACAATGAAATCAACTCTGCAAATCTTATTTTGCCTAGATTTAATTATGATTAATCTCATTGACTTTGATAACTGTTCTAACATTTCTAATTTTACACAACATTTGCACCAGATTGTTGTAATCTCTCTTATTTCATGCTGTGTAGTTCCATTGTCTCCTGACCATGTAACATACAGCCAATATGACACTTTAAATTCTAGACATTTGCACCTTGACACTGAATACAGCCGGCCGGTATCATAAATACCAGCATTAGCATTCAGACCCACGTCTAAGTCATTCTGCTATGTCATTTTCTTGCTGTAATAATTTTATTCCCTACTTGCAATATTTTAAGTGACAGTGTTTTGTAAAGATTAGAATAGTATCAGAGGGGTAGCCGTGTTAGTCTGGATCTTTGCTTTAAAGATTAGAATATATTTTCTGAAAAATGTTAGAACTTCAGTTGTCTTTAATACTCTTAATATTGCCGCAGTCTTATTTTGAAGATTTTGTCATAAAACTGGGAAATGTCCCTCCCAGAAAGAAACTAATATAACAGCTGTTCTAAGGTAAGAAGTAGGCTATTTTGAATTAAAATAACTATATTCTATGTGTTTTAAGACTGAAATGTAACCACAGAAGGGCTTTGTTAATTAAAAGGTGAGTTTAGTACAGGGTTAATAACCTTGATGCCCTAATTGTGATCATTTTGTTTTAAATTAGGAAAAAGACTTGTATACAGGGGCCCCACAAAATCTAATAGCCCCTGGTGAGTTAATTATTAACTAAGTTCTATTTCATCTGTGGGATCTCTCTTGCACAATGCTATCTTAACACTTGCTCTACTGGTGCAAATTTCAGGGTTTGTCTTTTTGTTAAGCAAGCACTGGACTGCAGCCTACTCAATACATTTCTGCAGGTTCTCCTTTGGACCTACTCTTAGAATATCAGGGTTGGAAGGGACCTCAGGAGGTCATCTAGTCCAACTCCCTGCTCAAAGCAGGACCAATCCCCAAATCCCTAATGGCCCCCTCAAGGATTGAACTCACAACTCTGGGTTTAGCAGGCCAATTCTCAAACCACTGACCTATCCCTCCCCCCTTTTGCTTTTTATTGTGTATTACAGACACTTCCTTTGGCACTGGGATAGCACATTGCTAAAAATACCATTCCCTTCCCCAGATACCTGGTCTTAGCATTATACACTCCATCACCATGGTTATTATCTCTTTTGATAAAACATATTTTGTTAAGATGTCTTGGTCTTCCTGAGCCATTGGCTCAGTTATTGAAATTGTTGCCTCTTGTGGGCCAATGCCTGTAGCCCATACTCAAGGAAAACTCCTTCTAGCAGCCTCTGGCCAGATTCTGCAGGCCTGGGGAGAATTGCTTGGATGGGAACTTTGTGAGGATTGCAGGATTTAGCCCATGAGGAACTAGAGTTAAAGAATTAGCTCAAGGTCTCAGCAAGATTAAGGCATCTAAACATTATATATATATATATCACAAAGGAAAGTCTAGTGAAAAGGGGAAGCCAAATGATTAAATACTAGATGAGACCATTACAAAGACCTTGCATTAAGCAAAAGTATTACAGAGTGGCTCCAGACGACATCCTCCAGGAGGGAGGTACCTAGACATGGACTCTGAAACGAGAAGGCCCTGATTCAACTGGAATTTCTGAAAGGAAGATAATGACAACTTGGCCAATTTTTATCACAAATCTGCCATCAACAAAAAACAGGATTATGGCCAATACATTAGCATTCCAATCTTTCTCTTTATAAGCTTACCTCAGCAAGAAAGCAGCCAAAGGGACTTTAGAGGCAAAAGCTTTGGCTGCTGGGTCCCTAGAAAGCTGCTTGGAAAAAGAAGGGCAGAAACAAGTATGGAATATGCCCTTGGGGAGCATTAGAGAGGGAGCCGCCCTTCTGCCAATTCAGAGGTGGCACTGGACCTGATGTCACTTTCACACACACACACACACACACACACACACACACACACACACACACACACACACACACACACACACACACACACACACACAGTTTTTCACCCATGTAACTATTACTTCAAGTTCATTCCTGAACAACATATATGGACAATGAGGCCTTCAGTGAGTGTAGAGAGAGGATTTCTTAGACTCTGGTAGCCAGTCTCTACACAAAGGAAGGTAAATACTAACCAGGAAAATGGTCCAAGACAAGCCCAAGGTAACACCACTCATATGTTCAGGACATTAGTTGTTCTGTGAGTGTCTTTGGTGTTCCAATAAACTACCTGGGCTCATGAACAAAACATTTCACATTACAGACTCATTTAAACCAGGATCCATGAGCCCATTACAGGAGAGATGCCCATGTGACACCCAGCTCATAGAAACGTAGGACTGGAAGGAACCTCAAGAAGTCAAGTCCATCCTGCTGTACTGAGGCAGGACCAAGTAAACACAGACCATCATGACAGGTGTTTGGCCAACCTGTTTTTAAAAGCGTCCAGTGACAGGGTTTCCACACTCTAGAGCCAAGGCTCTAGTTCCCTGCAGGTTGGAGGCTCCTGGAGTCTCAGCTTCAGCCTGAGCGCAAATGTCTACACAGAAATGAAACAACCCCAAGCCCCACAAGCCCAAGTCGGCTGGCATAGGCCAGCGGGGGGGGGGGTCTGCTGTGTAGAGATACCCTCTGAATACCTTTCTCAGACCTAAAGAAGAACTCTTTGTAGCTTGAAAGCTTCTCTCTCTCACCAACAGAAGTCAGTCCAATAAAAGATATAACCTCACCTATATTGTTACTCTAATATCCTGGGACCAAGACATCTACCACAACACAGCAAACAATATGACTTGTAAAAGTCTTCCCCAATTCTCAAACAATGTTTGGTGGCAATCAGACTTCCATATCTTATTTTACCAAGAATTTGGGTGGTGGAGAGAGAGGGGAAACCTTTGCATCTTCAGACTCACAGGAACAAAGTTGTGTTGTTTTGTTCTTTTTACCACCTGAGAACTTCTGCTTTGTTGTGAAACTTTGTAATGCAACACAATACTGAGATGATGGAATGTGCTTTTGTAATGAGTTATTCATTTTTAACAAGATTCTGCACCATTTGCAAACAAATCACAAGGCTTTGCCCTTTTCCCCTAGCTGTGCTGAACCCCACCCCCCGCCCCGTTCCCACTGAAGTTAATCAGAAAGATAGCTACTCAGTACCTCTGAAAAATCAAGCTTCCGTGTTTAATCCAGGATGCATACCTGCTCTAGGTTATTTCACCATAACACTCTCATTGTACACTAATTTCTGTGGTTTCCTGTTTTGTAATATTTTCAATATTGTTTCTTTCCCTCACTGATGGCCCAATCCTACTAACCATTACTGAGCTAAATTCATTCCTGCTGTTTCTCCACTGAAGCCTATGGTTCCTCCAGGAATTAATTTGACCCATTACGTTTAACTCATTGTACAGCATTTTACTGTCTTATTCAATGGGTTTACTGTCTCCATTCGTTTCTGGTCTCTCTCAGAGCGGCCAACAATAGACTTCTTACCTTACTTAAGTATCACTTGGAGTCACTAGTTGCTTTATTCCCAAAAACTGGAGTTGCCTGTTGCAGTCAGAAGCCCTGACACTGTTGGGACTCTTAAATCCAACTTTAAATGTTATTGCAGAATTCTAGATTTTTAAATGATTCAAGAAAGTATTTAAGTGACTTCATAATGATTTGTTTCCCCACCAAAGACAACCTTCAGTTTTGCAGGAGTCCTGAGGTTCCCCCCACCTGAAATGCTACTTCTTGACCACCCTTCCTCCTGGCTGAGGAAGAGGAGTGGATATATTAGCTGCTTGCACAGCATTCCTAATCTCTGCTGGCTTTAGTAGCAAGAGATTGGCAACTGTGAATCAAACCCAGGCCTCCCACAAGCTGTTCAATACTATTTTTAACCCATAAAATGGTCAGTAATACTCCAGCAAAGGACACCTGTTATTTCAATTGACTGTGGAATCATTCAACTTAAATAACTACAAATGCATGCATCTGGAGACTCCCCTCATGAAATAGACACACCTGTCTTATTTGAACTGCAGTGTAGCTGTGTTGGTCCCAGGATATTAGAGACAAGGTGGGTAAGGTAATATCTTTTATTCGACCAACTGCTGTTGGTAAGAGAGAAATAGGGAGCTGACCCAAAGAGCTCTGTGTGGCTCCACAGCATCTCTCCCTCACCAACTGAAGTTTGTCCAATAAACGATATTACCTCACCTGCCTTGTCTCTTTATTTTAGTGGAGTATTCACAGCAGCAGTCCTTTAGTCTGTTTGATTGTACTGTGTTTCCACAGATTTAAAAGAACAAATATGGCATGCCACAAGCAGTGCAGTATTTAGGAGAATCTTGAAGACTTTACTTGACCCTAGAGGAGCAACATCTACTCATGCATTTTTCTGTTTTCTGTTGTAAATTAGAGCAACATGAGTGGTGGAACCAGAAAATCCCCACTCTTCTCACACAGTGGGCGGATGCACAGTTTTGTTTTTTGGCTGTGGGAGGGAAGCTAACATCATGGTCTTTATCATGTCTGATGCTTGCTAGGCATGGGATTCCTGATTCAGCAAGACATCCTTATTCAGGACAGCACTTAGACATGTACTTTAAGCAGATGCTTACCTGCCTTCCTGAAGTGGGGCCTGAGAGATGGAACATTTTTCCTCTGCAATTGGCTCCACACAACTCCTTACCCCATAAACCACCATTCATTTCCCCACCTGTCTCCTGAAGGCAGCACAGGGTTTGGCCCATTGCAGATAATTATATTGAAATTTGAAAGTTGAGAGTGACAAGAGCAGAGGGACATTTTCATATTAACAGGTTTCTTTATAATAAATATTGAACAATTTTATGAATTATTCTCAAAATAATGTACAGTAGAACCTCAGAGTTATGAACGCCAGAGTTATGAACTGACTAGTCAACCACATACCTCCTTTGGAACTGCAAGTATGCAATCAGGCAGCAGAGAGTCCCTCCCCACCCCAAAAGCAAATACAGTACCGTCCTGTGTTCAACATAAACTACTAAAAAAAATAAAGGAAAGATTTTTTAAAAATTGACAAGGTAAGGAAACTTTCTGTGCTTGTTTCATGTAAATTAAGATGCTTAAAAGCAGCATTTTTCTTCTGTAAAGTTTCAAAGCTGTATTAAGTCAATGTGCAGTTGTAAACTTGAAAGAACCACCATAAGATTTTGTTCAGAGTTGCAAACAACCTCCAATCCCAAAGTGTTTGTAACTCTGGGGTTCTACTGTATTGTAGCAAATGTTAAAAATTCTCATTGAGCTATACACCTAGGACCTCATCCAAAGCTTTTTGAAATCAGCGGCAGTCTTTCCATTTACTTCAATGGGCTTTTGATCTGGCCCGTTACACACACGTTTCAGCTTTTAACATCATCTTTTGCTAACTATGTTTTGATAGAACCAGACTGTTAGCATTTAAAAGTCAATACACTTTCACTAAGTGCAATCCTGTAGTCCTTACTCCTGTAAAACTGCCATTGTACTCAGTGGTCCTTACACGGTACTGAGAAGGTTCAGTGGGAGTTTTACTTGAGTACGGAGAGCAGGATAGGCTTGAAAAGCTGATGTTGTTTTTAAAAAATCCTATTGAAGAGGCCAGCAGAGTGCTTCCACCATCAACATTATTTAAACAAGGAGCCTGAGTAAGTGCCAGCCAGCCAGAGAGATTGCAGAAAATATCTTTGAGGAAAATGCTGTGACCATAGTGAAAGAACCCGGCATGACCCTGGGAAAATTAACTTGTGGAAAGCTTTAAACAAAGAACTGTGGGCAGATCAAGACCCCTCCAATCAGTCTAGCAACACAAAAACCAAAAGCTAAGCTGGTAGGGAAGGAAACATTTGATAGGCGTTTAGAAGGGTTATGTTTATTCTTTTTCATTAAGCTAGAGGATTATTGTTTTGCCCGGGAAACATTTCAAAACATTCGTGTTTAATCCATCCGTAAGTTGTCTTATATGAGTGTAAGAAATAAATGATAAGATAGAAAGTCTTGAAACTTTATTTGATAGCCCATTTGATTAAAAAATATTTAATATATCTAAAAATTAAGGGCCATTTATCATTCTAGATCCACGGATAGAACCCCGGTTGGGTTAATGAGAATTGTACCTGAAAATGGACTGCAGGATGTAGCCGGGAAGCTGGGTTGGGGCCGGACCATGCGGCTCCTGGAAGCCGTGGCATGGCCCCTGTCACTGAGTGTGGGGGAGTCAGGGTCCTGCACCCCCCACTTCCTGCAATTCACCATGACTCTCAGCCAGCCAGTAAAACAGAAGGTTTATTAGAAGGCAGGAATACAATCCAAAACAGAGCTTGTAGGTACAGACAACAGGAACCCTCAGTAAGTCCATCTTGGGGGGCAGGGAGCCCAGACACCGGTCTAGGCTTCCCTCCTTTTCCCCAGCCAGCTCCAAACTGATACCCCTCCAGCTGTCCCAGCCAGTCACACACCCCGGCTCCTTCTCCAGCCTTTATCCAGTTTCCTGGGCAGAAGGCGTCACCTGGCCCCAGTCCTCTCCTGGCTCAGGTTACATGCTCAGGTATCGTTCCTCAAGTGAAATCACACCATGCTATCCCATCACCAATGCAGATAATACCAGTAAAACCCCCACGCAACATTCCCAGGTCAATCATCCCCACTCCCTACTCTGTCACAGCCCCATTCCGGCTCCTACATGCTCCAATGGGAGCTGCAGGGGGGTGCCTGCGGATGGGGCAGTATGCAGAGCCACATGGCCACACCTCCATGTAGGAGCTGGAGAAGAGACATACCACTGCTTCCGGGAGCCTCTTGAGGTAAGCGCCACTCAGAGCCTGCACCCCCTGAGGTGACTCTGTCTGCCGGGCTGAGCCGGCAGTACAGCCAGGGCTGGGAATCGCTCCGGCCCCTCGGGAGGGGTGCAATCAGCCAGGCCAGGGCCTGCCCCAGCCAGGCTCCCTCAGGACCCACTTGCCTTGAGGGGCCCAGCCAAGCTCTCCACACAGCCCTCCCTCAACTGTCCAAGATTGACAGGCAGCTCAGATTACATGCTCTGGGGCCAGGTGACGCCTTCTGCCCAGGCAGCTCAGTTCCAGGGAGACAGGTGAGGTCTCACAGGTGGTGGGAAGCAGAGATTGTCTGGAGCCAGAGGTGCACTGGGGTCAGACCAGGAGGCAGAGAGAAGCCGGTGGGTGGGGCTAGGGGGTGGAGAGGAGCCCTCGGCCTGCCAGCGGGCTGGCCAAGAGGAGCAAGTGGTGGGGAACCAGCGGGCTGGCGGGGTCTCAGGGCACAGTGCAAGCAGAGCAGGCTGGGGCCCTGTCTGAGCATTGGCCTGGCTCCATGGCGCCACTGGTGCCATTGTAAACCCGGCACTGGGTTCCTGCTCCCCTCCCATCCTGTTCCACATTCCTGCCTTGCTCCTGCTCCATGTGTGATCCTTGTCTCATCTCTGCCTTCTACTCCCACACTCCCTCCTGACCAGTGGCTGCCAGTCCCAGCTCCAATCCCAGCTCATCTTCTGGCTACTGACCCCAAATTGACACCTGATTACTTTTCATAGATCCTCCCATTAGGCCAGACTACCCACTCCCCAATTCCTAACACAAGCACTCCCAAGTTGGGAAATGCCACGATGAAGGTTGCCTGTGCAATCTTGATTCACCCCTCTTCTGTGTATGCATTGCGCCACAGTCTTTAGTTACATGATCCCATGCTACTTTTTCCCTGCCAGACCCCTGCCTCATTCAGTGGACATCATGAAGTGTACACTGAATGGATTGTTATTCAAGATGTTATTCAAGATTTTTCCTCATCATTCACTGTGTAGCACCATGCATTATTTACTGCACACCATCCAAAATATTAATTTCTTTCTGGGCTTTACTATGGTGCCCTCATCATTGTATCTTAGTGATTTATAAACATTTATGAACTTATCTTCAAAACACCTCTTTTAGGGGAGGTGGTATTATCATCCTTCTTTTACACATGGGAAATAGACACAAACTGAAGACAAAATTGTCAGAACTGTTCACTAATTTTAGGTACCCTAACCCAATGTGAGAAGCGTAGGGCCTGATTTTTCAGAGTCCTTAGCATTCTATAGCCCTTTTTAGGTTCAGAGTAGAGCTCCCATTAACTCGAGCTGCATGTGCAAGTGCTCAGTACTTCTGCAAATCAGATCCTATCCCAGGCATCTAAATGTTCGGTACACAGAAAATGAGGAACTCACAGTGTCCACCTGTGAAAATTTTGGTTTAAGTGACTTGCCCTGCATCACACAGGAACTCCGTGGAAAGGGCAGGTGTTGAATCCAGTTCTCCATGGTGCCATTCAACCACTTTAATTATGAGAGTATCTTTTCTCTTCCAGCCAGGGACGACTCCAGGCACCAGGGAAGGAAGCAGGTGCCTGGGGCGGCCAATAGAAAGGGGTGGCACTCCATCCAGGTCTTCAGCGGCAATTCAGCGGCAGGGCCTTCACTCCCTCTCTTCACTCAGCAGCGGCACTTCGGCAGCAGCTCAATCGGTTTTTTATCTTTTTTTTTTTCTTTCTTCATCGCTTGAGGTGGCAAAAAAGCTGGAGCCGGCCCTGCTTCCAGCAGTTCTCTGTCTCAGTCACCACACACCTTCCAACTTCTGCAACAAATATGGCCAAGATCCTACAGACAACAGTGGCAGGAAGAATGAAGAAAAAATAGGGTAGGGGTCCTGTAGAAAAAAATTGTATGTGATCCTGTAATTAAAGACTATTATAATACATACTCACAAGGGGGGGGAACTGAGGGTTGTCCAGCTAACCTTAATTACGGCATTTCCTAACTTCTCAGTGTTGGCCTTTCAACCTTGATGTTACATTAAAAACATTTTAAGAAAGTAATTGCCTAAGTTTTTAAAAAACGTAAAACTTAATATGTCAGAAATTCCATCACATGGAACCATACTGACCACATATGTATCATCAGCAAGATTGGGATCTTTAGAGCCACAGCACAGTCCACTACCACTTGAGCCAATGGTGTATCTATAGCAGTAGAGGGTGTTATCTTTAATGTGGACCTGTCAATAGAAGGGATCGAGAGGACACACTCTGCCAGTGGCTTTCACAGCTATTTGTTGACAGCAAAGGAGTGTTGAGAGTCTGAAATAATGGGTTTTATTCCAAACTCTGCAGGAAAATGTGCTCTAGTGGTTATAGACCCTTCTGCTCCTGTCCCCTCGCAGCTGGCTCCTGTCCACTCTGTGGTATTGGGGATGATCTTCCCAAATAGAGTCTGGGGTGCTGTGAAGCTCGTTATGCACAGCCCACTGGAACCAGATGCTGAACAAAGCAGATCTCTAGCCTTTAGCACTGATGATCACTGAACACCACATGCTCTGCTCCTATCCCCAATCCCTCCACTGCTATCTCCCATGGCTCCTACCCACCCCCACCCAATGCTTGCCCCTGCCCTCCCTGGCTCCTGACCATGTTCCCCCACTCTGCTCCTATCCCCCCACCATGGCTCCTGCCCCTCCACTTCCCTCTTCTCCACCCCTTGGTTCTATTCCAGGCCATCTTCTATCCTCCCTGGCACTTGCCCCTCTCCCCTGCTCCAGTTTCTAACCCCTGTCCCTCCCTAGGCTCCTATCCCCTCTCTGCCCTGCCCTAACTCTCTCCTGCACCCCTCTGCATTCAAATCAGGCTACTTCTTTCCTCCTCCTCCTCACTGCCTGGTACCAACAGAGACAGCACGGAGAGCACAGCAGATACCATCTCCCTGCTCTCAATTCCTGTGTCCGGTGCCACAGTGGCCCTGGCCTGACAGGAGTAATCACAGGGCAAAAAGCCCTGCTCAGCCCCAGCATCTCTGGGATGGAGCATGCGCAGTCATTTTGTGAGGATCGTACTGGCACAGATGCAGCAGGGTCAGCAGTTAAGAGCAGTGAGAGGATGGAGCATGCTTAGTGCAGATAATCTTCAGAGAATTCAGCTGCCAAATCCGGACAAGTCTTTACTGCGCATGTGCAAACTGTGATCAAATTTGGGATGTCAAAAGACACATCCTGACACAAGAACACCCCTCCGCCCAGGGAAATTTCAAGTCCCAGAACGAAGGCAGTAGAGCTGCTCAATTATTATTTTTTTAAAACAAGGGCAAAACAATATTTTCCCCCAGTCTCGTTCTTGGACATCGCTTTTTGTTGAAACTTTCCAAAAAATGTCAACCAGAGGCAGACACCCAACAAGGAAAATTTCAGCCCAAACAGTTAAAGTTTGGCAAAGTTAAAAGCAACTGAAAACAGGGTCTTTTAATTAAAAGAGTTGCAATTAACATTGTGAGCCAGATCTCAGCTGGTATAAACTGACATAATTCCAACTGCACAGCTTGGAACTTGGCCCTATGTTATTATTTCAGCTACGTCTAGAGTAACTGGTATATGGAACAAATTTTGGCTACAAATGGCCTTTACACATTTAAATTCTGTTTGTTTTTAAATATGAGTTTCAAAAATTTCATAAAAATAAAAATATTTATATTCAAGTATAAACATAAGGAAGTAGTTTTTGTATCAAATTAAGATGATTTAAACCATATGGATTCCATTGATCTCTTTGAGTAAATGTATTATCTATGTTTATTGAAAGACCCACTTTAAGAAACCAATTTTTGTAGCTCCTTCTAATGGCTACCTAACACAGATGTCTTTGGATTAGCCTGTGCAGTTCTGTAAATAAGGATTTGTATACAGAAATTAAATATTAGGTACAATGCAACCCACAAAATTTGTCTCCCAGATAAGCTCAGTAAGATGTTTTAAGCACGTTGCTTCTCGGTTCTTATAGTGAATTAAGAATTTAGGTTGTATTACTCCTGTTTTACAATAGCTTTTGGTCAGGCAACATGTTGATTTTAAAGCTGGGTTAAACTGTTCTATGGCATTAACCTCAGCCTCAATTCTGATGTATTAATTCTTTCCAAACCTCAGCATTATTTGGTTTCTTATAATCAAGGCTTGTTAGTTGTCTCATGTGTTAACAATATTACATGAGGACTTACCTTATCTCTGGGGTTTAAACTCCTCTATGCAATTCATTGCCTTTGGTAGTTATACTAGGAGGAGCTGGAAGCATAAGTCATTTTAAAGTTGGTTTGAAAACATAAGCAAATCTCCTACAAAAATCTTCTCTGCGTTCATGACCAGAAGCGATGACGGGACCTGAAGAATCCATCCCATAGTTTACAGAAGACCAAGTACATGCTTGAACAGGCGACTAGACCTTTTCTATGTAGACCACCAGCAAACCTGGATGTAGTCCTTAAAGCTCCTAGTTACTTAGCCTAAGAATAAGTTTTAGTCTATTAATGGGACACAACAAAATAGGTATTCAGAAAAGTGAATAGGATTATATAATGCCTTGTAGTTGCTAAGAAAGAATTTACATTTGTATTATTTCAAAAGAATTTATCCCCATGAACAGCTAAAATTTGCATAGGCCCCTATAGCCCGACAACTTTCCACTTACTCATTTGCTGATCTATCCACTCATCACTTCCCTGCAGAATTGCTGTGCAACACTGAAAACACAAGTATCACACACAGCCACAGGGAGAATCCATGGTTTCTGTGGCCTATTGGTCTATTCACAAAAGGACTCTCACTTCTCAGTTTCTCAGCTGCTGTGCCTCTCCCCACATGTGGACGTTATGGGTCAGATTCTCATTTCCACTATGGTCCTTGTATGCCATTCTCGCAGTGTAAGGAGGTTTGGGAGTGGGCGTAATAATAATTTATGTCCACTTTAAGTCAGAGTGATGTTAAGAGGACTTAGTGTAAAAGAGAATCTGGTTGATAGGTTTTAAGATGTGATAATTAGTATATAGGGAACTGGATTGAAACCTGTCAACTTTTTGCACTTGGGCCATTTAGGATGTGCAGGGTAAAATCCTGGCCTCATTGAAGTGGATGGGAGTTTTATCATTGAAGTGGATGGGAGCTTTATCATTGATTTCAATGGAGCCAGATGTAGATGAAATCCTGCAGTGTCTATATGTACCTCTTCTAGCCTTGACTAGAACTGCATGGTTGACCTAAAAGTCCAAAAGGATTCTATTATCCCATCCCAATTTCCTGAGCCATCCAATCCCCATATTTAGTAGTTTGGTAAAATAAAATAAAATAAAATAAAATAAAATAAAAGCATATTTTCCTACTGCATGCTCCTTGGGTTAGTCTAAGGCAGAGCTTCAAGTTAAAATATTTTTTTTGAAAGAACTCTTCTTTCTGTTCTTTGCTGTCAAGGAGGAAAACTGCTTTTTCATCCGTCTCAAGAAGTTCACAGTATGATTGGCAAAATATCAGGAATAATAGGATAAAATGGTGATGTAAATCCCAGAGGGAACAATGCAGCTTTTGTGCAGAACTCTCATCAGAAATCTTGGAAATCATGCAATGGGAAGTGATGCTGGAATTTGGGTTCTTACTCAGAGCTCTTACATGTTAAACTTACAGCACTTAATTTGTTAGTCTCTAAGATGCCAAAAGGACTCCTTGTTTTTACAGCCCTTGAAATGTCTGAATAGCTTGAACTGCAAATAAATCCATGATTTTAGTGTCTACAATCAAAAACCCCCACAACACCTTTCAAGATCCTTGGATCCTACACATGCCTATCACAACATGTGGTATACCTCATCCAGTGCATTAAATGCCCAATAACAAGTTTGTGGATGAAATTATACAATCACTTTGCTGTTGAATGAACTCTCACAGGAAAATGATAAAAGACAAACAACATATCACCTGTGAGTGAACATTTTTCACAAAGCAATCACTCTATAGCTGACCTATCAGTCCTTATCCTCAAATGAAACTTGCACAACACTTTCAAAAGATGAGTCTGGCAGCTTAAATTCATTAAGCTAGACATCAAAAATCATGGATTAAACAGAGACACTGAATTTATGGCTTATTACAACAATCTGTAACCCACTAACCCCCTCTTTGTCCTATGACTGCGGAAGTGTTAAAAGGCCACTCTACCTTAAATGCTCCCTTACAATATGTTTAGCATAAGCAGTTAGCACAATCTGTTCCACCTTGCTTTTTGCGTGAGGCTGGGAGTTCTTTTCTCAGGGTATGTCTACACTGCACAGTTGGCGCAAAACTTTTGTCTTTCGCGGATCCCCCCCACCTCCCGCGAAAGACAAGTTTTATTGACGCAAACAGCAGTGTGAACGCGGCTTTGTCGGCAGGAGAGCGAAGTTTATGCTGCTTGCAGGGCTGGAAGTATTTTGTTGATAAAAGTGCTGACAAAATACCGCAAAAGAGTGTTCACACTTGTCGCTAAAGCTGCATAGTGTAGACAAGCCCTCAGACTTGAAGAAAAGCTCTGTGTAAGCTCGAAAGCTTGTCTCTCTCACCAACAGAAGTTGGTCCAATAAAAGATATTACCTCACCCACCTTGATGCTCTCATACCCTTAACCATAAACGTGACTAGAAGGTATGTCTTCAGTGCAGAGTTAACTCAAGTTTTCCACACTCTCAAGGTAGCCTGATTTGAGCGAAAGCAGATACACTGCAAAAAACCACTCGAGCTGCTCTGTCCACACTGGTGTGCATGCACTCACTTGTGTGTGGCACTGAGACTTCTGGGGGCATATCCCATAGTAATTTGCACTTCAGTCAGCTGAGCCAATCTATTAATTCCTTTCCAGCGAATTACCAGTCCTTTCTAGGCCTATGGGAGGAATTGTGACATGGCACTAGAAGGACTGGTGACACTTGAGGACAGCTAGCCTGTATCCATGCTACAGAGTGGTTGCATTAACACCAGATGAGGTGTACTAACTTGAGCTGTAGCCTATACCTCTTGAGAGGCCAGCCAATTCCAATTAAAAGCCCTACCACACTAAAGATAAGGGGTTTTGTATGTGGAAAGGACTCAAGTTTGGGGCAACATTCTAGTTACAGATCAAGTTAACTTGGCAATGAAGGCCAGCTGCAAGTGTACACCTGCAGGAATGTTTACTATGATTGCTCAGTTTGCATTATTAAACTTTAGTCCAACCCACACACATATTTTCAAATCAAGCCAAGGCACTAGTTCTCAAATGAGAAGTACAGCCCCTGTTAGGGGCTCCTGTTAGAAGTCATTGATGCATGGTATTCAGGACCTAAGTGACTGGGTGGATTAAATCACTTCCTTGAGGCTCTTTTGTAGTGAAGAAAATCTGAACACAAAAGAGGGTGCTAGTACCCACCAGCCATCTGACAAGCCTGCGCAGTCAGAGGGACAGGGTGGCACTAATGGGATTTCCTAGGTTTAAGATGCTTTGAAAATTTTGCTATTTTTGCTGAAGCCATGTTCTAACAAGTTTCATTAGAATGGTAAGTAGGAAGCATTGTCTAGTGGGCAGGGACCAGGCTGAGCCCTAGAGACTTGGGTTCAGTTTCTGAGTCATCCAAAAACGTCCTGTTTGATACAGGACAACAAGGATGGGACCCAAACTAGGCAGATATTGTCTGGGAGCCACAGAATAGGTCTGTCAGGTCTATGACATCATTCCCCCCTCTTCCCTCCCCCGCCCCCGGGTACCATGTTGAAACCCCATCATTGGAGATGAGTGAAGGTAGGGCTCTGCCATGGTTGGGGATGGGGTGAGAGGAGAAGCTAGTTCTTGTGGCATTTTCCCTCCTACATATCCCCACCCTCACAACAGAAGATATCTCAGTTTGTGTGATATTAATTACAAGTATTTAAAGAACTCAAAACTATGATCAGCTTGGGAGCGACCTGAACAAACATAAAAATCTGTTGCCCTTTTTTTAAAAACAACAACACTTTGTGTTCTTAATTTATTACTTAACTAGCTCCCATATAATTGGATTCCCCCCTGCTCCCACTCAGAAACATAACACTTGATACATTCCTCCATTTTGAAAACAAGAGTTGGTCATTTTCTGTATCAACTTGCTAATAATAAAATAATAAATTTCCACTCTAATATTCAGATTTCAATGTTTCAGCTTTACAGATAAATATTTTTACATACAGATATACAAATATATATTCTAACAGGCCAATATGCAAATGTGGGTTTTTAAACAAAGCAACTCCCTATCATTGAAAGATATTGGTAACTTCCAAAGAGTCCAGTGACTAGATTGGTTCACAAGGGGAAAGAGAGCTGGTTGCCTTGGAGGTACAATGAAAAACAATTGGCAATGGAATCAATTACAGCTGGAACATGGGGGCACCATGACCAAAAGAGTCCCTTTCTGGAACCTAATAGTTGTGTACTGCCTGTCTCAACAACCTAGACATATTTCTCTAATTGCTGAAAGTTTAAAAATATGTCACTGTAATATACATACACAAGCACACACACTTTACTCTGCTTTCAGATTAATTTTTTTTAAACACATACTTTGGGCCGAGTTGATTATAATGCATCCTATCAGCTAGGTAGATATTGCTTTGCAGAGAGGTCATGAAATCCACAGCAACAGAAAAGCCAGTGAAAAGCCATTATTTCACTCTCTCCTTTTCATTTTAGTATAGTCATAAAGGTATCCAAGGCACTGACTGCAGCCTCTGAGATGTTTTAGAAATGTTATAATGATGCCAGCTGGTACAAAGAAAAAGTTTAGGCTAAAGGCACAGGTACAGTAACATTATATAAAAAATAGTCAGTTAAACTATTCCCCAAATTAACTGTTGCTGTGTAGCCTGCGGCTATAAAAATCTTGATTGGCCCAGCAAACTTTCAAAGCCCGCATCCTGTCTGTCTTCTTGCCTTAGGGAGCCTTTTGTATGAAACTCATTGTTAAACAAAGCAGCTACTCCAGCAAAGGAATCACTTTAGGAATTTAAGCCTCATGTGAAAGGATTATCAGAAGCCATTGTTTTGATGTTTCTTAATTTGCTGTGTTTAAGAGAGGAAATGTTAAACCCGTTTATAGTCTCAATTCATGAAAACCCCTTGGCTTGTTTCCATGGAAGTCAAGTTAATTTCCCCTAAACTGTTCTAAAGTGTAGTTTTTGCATAAAGTGTGTATTAATTCTAAGTAAATGATGCATCTGAAGTTCACTAAGCCATGCACCCACTGTGTGAAAGTGATCAGTTCTCTCTTGCATATATCACAGAGAACTGGCATATACAGGACTCTAAATAGGGGAAGAGCAATATAAATGTCAACAGATCTGAATAATATTCAATAAATAACATTTAGTAATTAGAAAAATGCCACTTCACCTATTTCTTGGGCCTACAGCAAGTAGTGTTTTTAATTCACTGCTTTAAACAAATTAATTAATTTTATTACTTTGACTTTGCTTTTACCAAGCCATAATATTCCAGAAGTAGTTACCTTTATCACATAGGTGTCAGGTGAAGATTCTTACTGCCCATCCAGACTCCTCACTGCTTCTGGAAATCCAAAGATATAAGGAGTAAAGACATTTTCCATCATTGGTGGGCAAGAGCACTGGTCCCTTTCCCACTGGATTAGAATTTTACCACAGAAATTCATGTATTTGTGACCTCCACACTTGATTATTGTAACTGCTGAGCTTAACAAAAATTGCAGTTGGTTCAGAACACATCACCACACCTGCACAGCAACACAAGCTACCAAGAAGGGCACATTGGCCCGGGGCTCTGCTCTTTTCAATCCCTTCCTGCAGGTTACCAAGTCAAATTAAAGATTTTACTCCTATCTCCAAAGCCCTCCCAATTTAAATGAGGCACCGCTTGACAATGTGTGATCATGACTTCCCTTGACAGCTCTGTTACGCTGCAACTATGAAACTGTCAAATTCAAGAGTGAAACCTGCATGCGCAGCAGATAATGCTTTCTCAGTAGCTTTCCCACAAATCTAGAACTGCCACAGAAGAGATCAAAATGATCCACAATCTCAGGACAAAAAGAATGAGGAGTACTTGTGGTACCTTAGAGCAGGGGTGGGCAAACTTTTTGGCCCGGGGTTGTGCAACTGTATGGAGGGCCGGGTAGGGAAGGCTGTACCTCCCCAAACAGCCTGGCCCCCGCCAACTATCTGCCCCGTCCCACTTCCTGCCCCCTGACTGCCCCCCTTAGAATCCCCAACCCATCCAACCTCCGCCCCGCTCCTTGTCCCCTGACCGCCCCCTCCTGGGACCCCCACCTTCATCCAACCCCCCTGCTCCCTGTCCCCAGACTGCCCAGACCCCTATCCACACCCCCGCCCCAACAGCCCCCCTGGGACTCCCACCCCGTATCCAACCGCCCTCTGCTCCTCATCCCCTGACCATCCCCTCCCGGGACTCCACACCCCTAACTGCTCCCCAGGATCCCAACCCTTATCCAACCCCCCCCCCGCTCCCTCTCCCCTGACTGCCCTCCCAGCCCCTATCCACATCCCCGCCCCCTGACAGGCCCCCCGGGACTCCCACTCCCAACCCTCCCTGCTCCCCATCCCCTGACTGCCCCCCAACCTCTGCCCCATCACAGCCCCCTCCTCCCTGACTGCCCCCCAGGACCCTCCACGCCCTTACCCAACCCCCCCACTCCCCGCCCCCTTACCAGCAGCAGGAGCTCAGAGCCACAACACCCAGCCAGAGCCAGCTGCACTCCCCACGCTGCCCAGCGGGAGCGGCGGGCCACAGCCCGGTCAGCGTGGCAGCGGGGGAAGGGAGAACAGCAGGGGAGGGGCCGGGGACTAGGCTCCCCGGCCGGGAGCCCAGGCGCCACGCAGGACGGTCCCATGGGCCAGATGTGGCCCAACGGCCGTAGTTTGCCCACATCTGCCTTAGAGACTAACATATTTATTTAAGCATGAGCTTTCGTGGGCTAAAACCCACTTCATCGGATGCATGCAGTGGAAAATACAGTAGGAAGATAGATAGATAGATAGATAGATAGATAGATAGATAGATAGATATACACAGAGAACATGAAAAAAGGGTGTTGCCATACTAACTATAATGAGTGTAATCAGTTAAGGTGCGCCCACTCTCCCGACTGCACCAGAGTTACTTGCGGGGGGCTCTGTCCTTCTCCCTCTGTGCCTCCTCCCGGCACACTTCCGCCTCACTCAGCTGCTCTCTCTGGCAGCCGGGCCCAGGATGGGAATGGGACGGAGCCGCTTCTAACACCAGCTGAAGATAGCTGCTCCAGGTCACTGACTGAGCAGTGTGGCAGCTGCCTGAGAGACAGCCCAGCTGGGGAGGCAGAGTCCTCCCTCCCATGTAGGGTTGCCAAGTTTCTAATTCCAGAAAAACAAACACCCCTGCCCCACCCCCTGCCCATCCCTGCTCTGCCCTTCCCGTAGTTGGGACCCTCCTTCCAGATGGTGCTGGGGTTGCCTCTCGCACTGAGGTTACTCTCCGGGGGAGGGAACTCCAGTTTCTAGGAAAAGGCAGGTGCTAGTAATGGGAGATTCGATTATTAGAAATGTAGATAGCTGGGTCTGTGATGACCAGGAGAACCGTATGGTGACTTGCCTGCCTGGTGCGAAGGTTGCGGATCTCTCGAGGCATCTAGATAGACTTATGTGTAGTGCTGGGGAGGAGCCGGTGGTCGTGGTACATGTAGGAACCAATGACATAGGGAAGGGTAGGAGAGATGTCCTGGAAGCCAAATTTAGGCTGCTAGGGAAGAGACTGAAATCCAGGACCTCTATGGTGGCATTTTCAGAAATGCTCCCAGTTCCACGCGCAGGGCCAGGTAGGCAGGCAGAGCTTCAGAGTCTCAATGCGTGGATGAGACGATGGTGTAGAGAGGAGGGGTTCACGTTCATTAGGAACTGGGGAAACTTCTGGGATGGGAGGAGCCTATACAGGAGAGATGGGCTCCACCTAAACCAAAGTGGAACCAGACTGCTGGCGCTAAACATTAAAAAGGTTGTAGAGCAGTTTTTAAACTAGGAGATGGGGGAAAGCCGACTGCTGCAGAGGAGCGTGTGGATCGGACACAGACTTCTCTTAGGGGAGAGTCTGATGATAGAGAATCTCCAGGTTATAGTCAGGAGCAGAGGAATGAGAAGTATAATGTAAGGGCCGGATCAGATGATAAACAGTCACATAAAAAAGAATCTGGCACATCAGAAAAAGGCAGGCTAATAAACAGGGACAAGTTTTTAAAGTGCTTGTACACAAATGCCAGAAGTCTAAATAATAAGATGGGTGAACTAGAGTGCCTTGTGATAAAGGAGGATATAGATATAATAGGCATCACAGAAACCTGGTGGACTGAGAGCAATCAATGGGACACAATCATTCCGGGGTACAAAATATATCGGAAGGACAGAACAGGCCGTGCAGGGGGAGGAGTGGCACTATATGTTAAAGAAAGTGTAGATTCAAATGAAGTAAAAATCTTAAGCGAATCCACAGGTTCCATAGAGTCTCTATGGATAGAAATTTCATGCTCTAGTAAAAATATAACAGTAGGGATCTATTATCGACCACCTGACCAGGACAGTAATAGTGATGATGAAATGCTAAGGGAAATTAGAGAGGCTATCAAAATTAAGAACCCAATAATAGTGGGGGATTTCAATTATCCCCATATTGACTGGGAACATTTCACTTCAGGACGAAATGCAGAGATAAAATTTCTCGATACTTTAAATGACTGCTTCATGGAGCAGCTGGTACGGGAACCCACAAGGGGAGAGGCGACTCTAGATTTAATCCTGAGTGGAGCGAGCTGGTCCAAGAGTTAACTGTAGCAGGACCGCTTGGAAATAGTGACCATAATACAATAGCATTCAACATCCCTGTGGTGGGAAGAACATCTCAACTGCCCAACACTGTGGCCTTTAATTTCAAAAGGGGGAACTATACAAAAATGAGGGGGTTAGTTAGACAAAAGTTAAAAGGTACAGTGACTAAAGTGAAATCCCTGCAAGTTGCGTGGGCCCTTTTTAAAGACACCATAATAGAGGCCCAACTTCAATGTATACCCCAAATTAAGAAAAACAGTAAAAGAACTAAAAAAGAGCCACCGTGGCTTAACAACCATGTAAAAGAAGCAGTGAGAGATAAAAAGACTTCCTTTAAAAAGTGGAAGTCAAATCCTAGTGAGGCAAATAGAAAGGAGCACAAACACTGCCAACTTAAGTGCAAGAGTGTAATAAGAAAAGCCAAAGAGGAGTTTGAAGAACGGCTAGCCAAAAACTCCAAAGGTAATAACAAAATGTTTTTTAAGTACATCAGAAGCAGGAAGCCTGCTAAACAACCAGTGGGGCCCCTTGACGATCAAAATTCAAAAGGAGCGCTTAAAGATGATAAAGTCATTGCGGAGAAACTAAATGGATTCTTTGCTTCAGTCTTCACGGCTGAGGATGTTAGGGAGATTCCCAAACCTGAGCTGGCTTTTGTAGGTGACAAATCTGAGGAACTGTCACAGATTGAAGTGTCACTAGAGGAGGTTTTGGAATTAATTGATAAACTCAACATTAACAAGTCACCGGGACCAGATGGCATTCACCCAAGAGTTCTGAAAGAACTCAAATGTGAAGTTGCGGAACTATTAACTAAGGTTTGTAACCTGTCCTTTAAATCGGCTTCTGTACCCAATGACTGGAAGTTAGCTAATGTAACGTCAATATTTAAAAAGGGCTCTAGGGGTGATCCCGGCAATTACAGACCGGTAAGTCTAACGTCGGTACCGGGCAAATTAGTTGAAACAATAGTAAAGAATAAAATTGTCAGACACATAGAAAAACATAAACTCATGAGCAATAGTCAACATGGTTTCTGTAAAGGGAAATCGTGTCTTACTAATCTATTAGAGTTCTTTGAAGGGGTCAACAAACATGTGGACAAGGGGGATCCGGTGGACATAGTGTACTTAGATTTCCAGAAAGCCTTTGACAAGGTCCCTCACCAAAGGCTCTTACGTAAATTAAGCTGTCATGGGATAAAAGGAAAGGTCCTTTCATGGATTGAGAACTGGTTAAAGGACAGGGAACAAAGGGTAGGAATTAATGGTAAATTCTCAGAATGGAGAGGGGTAACTAGTGGTGTTCCCCAAGGGTCAGTCCTAGGACCAATCCTATTCAATTTATTCATAAATGATCTGGAGAAAGGGGTAAACAGTGAGGTAGCAAAGTTTGCAGATGATACTAAACTACTCAAGATAGTTAAGACCAAAGCAGATTGTGAAGAACTTCAAAAAGATCTCACAAAACTAAGTGATTGGGCAACAAAATGGCAAATGAAATTTAATGTGGATAAATGTAAAGTAATGCACATTGGAAAAAATAACCCCAACTATACATACAACATGATGGGGGCTAATTTAGCTACAACGAGTCAGGAAAAAGATCTTGGAGTTATCGTGGATAGTTCTCTGAAGATGTCCACGCAGTGTGCAGAGGCGGTCAAAAAAGCAAACAGGATGTTAGGAATCATTAAAAAGGGGATAGAGAATAAGACTGAGAATATATTATTGCCCTTATATAAATCCATGGTACGCCCACATCTCGAATACTGTGTACAGATGTGGTCTCCTCACCTCAAAAAAGATATTCTAGCACTAGAAAAGGTTCAGAAAAGAGCAACTAAAATGATTAGGGGTTTAGAGAGGGTCCCATACGAGGAAAGATTAAAGAGGCTAGGACTTTTCAGTTTGGAAAAGAGAAGACTAAGGGGGGACATGATAGAGGTATATAAAATCATGAGTGATGTTGAGAAAGTGGATAAGGAAAAGTTATTTACTTATTCCCATAATACAAGAACTAGGGGTCACCAAATGAAATTAATAGGCAGCAGGTTTAAAACATATAAAAGGAAGTTCTTCTTCACGCAGCGCACAGTCAACTTGTGGAACTCCTTACCTGAGGAGGTTGTGAAGGCTAGGACTATAACAATGTTTAAAAGGGGACTGGATAAATTCATGGTGGCTAAGTCCATAAATGGCTATTAGCCAGGATGGGTAAGAATGGTGTCCCTAGCCTCTGTTCATCAGAGGATGGAGATGGATGGCAGGAGAGAGATCACTTGATCATTGCCTGTTAGGTTCACTCCCTCTGGGGCACCTGGCATTGGCCACTGTCGGTAGACAGATACTGGGCTAGATGGACCTTTGGTCTGACCCGGTACGGCCTTTCTTATGTTCTTATGTTCTTATGAGGCCCTGCCCCTCCCCAAGGCCACGCCCCTGCTCACTCCATTTCCCCTCCCTCCATTAGGACCTCACATTATCACAGCTGCAGTGGGTCCATTAAAGGCCCACTCCTGAAACCCAAATACAAATCCATAGAGCACAGCCACAGAAATGCACCTGTCCAGATACCTATATAAATAAATCTGTAGAAACTGACACCCACACCTACATGCAGATACACACATGTATTCATGTGTACACATCTAGCATGCACTAACACATATATTTCCACGTTATTTATTATTACAATTGTTGTTTAGTGCCTAGAGACCCCAACTAAGATCAGGGATCCAGGGTGGTAGGTGCTGGACATACACGTGAAAAGAGAGAGTCTGCAACAAAGAGTTTATAATGTAGCTAGACAAAGGTGGGGAGAAATATATAATACATTGGCTCTTCTGCAATTACTAATCAACATCGTTCACTTTTTAAGCAATCATACATTTCTTTTAGAGTTCCCTTCTCTTTTAAAAACTTGTTATGAAATGAATACACACATTTTATGTCATCAATTTTTTTGTGCGCAAGCCAGCAAAAGGAATAAAAGTCAAAGAGTTAGGCTGCAAATTTTATTCACACAGGTATACACATATGCGGCAATACACGCACCTCCCTACGCAAAGACACAGTCTCTTACACACATACAATACATGCATGCACACATTTGCCTGCACAGAGACACTTTTTCATACACTTTTCCAGGGGCAGCCTAAATCACCCAGCCAGAAAGGGAGGAGAGTGGGCTAGAGGGGAAAAGATGGGGGTGAGAGGAGAGAGGATGGGGAGGGAAAGAGGCCAAGGATGAGAGCAGGGTGGCAGAAAGAGGGGGCAGTGAAGGAGAGAGAAGGGGTGGGGGGCATGTGGTGTGGATGAGGATGCAGGGGGAGGCAGAAGGCTACAGATGCATGAGGATGTGGGGGGCACAGGGGTGTATAGGGATATAGTGGGAGTGCAGCAGTGTATGGAAGTGAATGGGGTGCAGGGCTGTGTGGAGTGACAACTCTGGGAGGTGGAGAGAATGGGTGGGAGAGCGCTGTAAGGGGTACAGGGCCGGGCTGGGTAGGTGTGGGGGGCAGAACAGTATGGGACGGGGGAAGGATGCAGTGAGGAGGATGGGGGCCGGGGGATGGGATGGGGAGGGATGCAATAGGGGTGTGGAGGGGTTGGGGCAAGGAGGGATGCAGTGAGGGGGTGGGGGTGCAGCCCCATTCCCAGCACTCAGAGACGGGGATACATACCTCCAACTCCAGGGTGCTGGCAATGGGGCGACAGACAGACCGTGGTTCACTACAGGGCATGCGCCGCAGCTGGAGCCCAGCCACAGGAGGAGTACGAGGAGAAGACGGACGGGCAGCAGTGGGAGTGGTGCACGCCATGTGACCCCTCAACAGCCACCTGCTGAGCGCTCGGGAGTCGTGGTTGCACTACTTCCTCCCCTGCCCTGACCCATCCAGTTGGAGCTGCGCCTTGCGGGTGGGAGGCACGGCAGCATGCAGACCCCCCCGGTAGCCCCTAAGGCTAGGAGCCGGACATGCCGGCTGCTTCCCAACCTGGGAGCTGTGCAGCCCGGCGGTTAGCAGGGAGCCTGCCAGCCCCGCTGCGCGTGCCGTGAACTGGACAGTCAACAGCAATGCTGACTGGAGCCGCCAGGATCCCTTTTCAATTGGATGTTCCGGTCCAAAACCAGACATCTGGTCACCCTACTCCCCTGGCACATTTCCCGCTCACTCGGCCCCTGTCCCCGGCAGCAATGCCTGAGCAGGGAGCAAAGGGAACGGGGTCACCTCCGCTTCCCCAGCCAGGTTCTCACAGGCAGCCACTTCACTGCACAAAGCTACGACCCGGAGCGGCCACCCTTAGCTAACACAACTAGTGGCTGGGGACAGGAGCCAAACATGCCAGGGGGCCGACATTGCGGGAAAAGGACATAGCCGCTCTCTCTCCTCTTCCCCTGCAGGCCGAGCAGAAATCTGGGGGGGACACTTGACTCCGAATGCCCCCACCTACATATTGCCTATGCACAATGCACACCATGACCACTCTGGTCACTCTTGAGCTCCACTGCCCTACAGCCAGGTACGCAGCCATGCACCTCTTTTAAAGCCCCAGGAAGATTTGAAATTGCTCTTCCTGTTTGCCTGGTGTGGAGCACTCATATAGCTAGTGCCCAGCTGAGCAGGTCGGCTGCATGCAGCAAACACGCTCCTGCCTAAAGTACATGGGAGGTGGTGGAACTGCTAGGTCTGTGAGGAGAGGAGGCTGTGCAGTCACAGCTCCACTCCAGCCACAGGAACGTGCTCAGGGCATGGAGGAGAAGGGCTGTGCAAGGCCACGCCGCAGTGCCATGTAAAAACTAAAGAGCTGTGGCATTGCAGAAGGCATGGGCAGCAAATAGTCGCTTTGGTGCGGAGCCACAGACATACTGCTTCTACAAGGAGGGGGCTAGGGTCAGGGTGCTTAGCCTCAGGCTGTGCGAAAAGAGAGCATGATTTTAAGGAAGAATGAAAAGAAACAGAATTAAAACTTTCCCTGGACAAGTAAAAACAGACACCACTGGCATTGACTTTTTCATATAGATGTAAACTGCACCGGGTTAAATTAACAATGCCAGGCTCAGCACACTACAGCATCATACATTACTGTGGCTCATAGTTAAAATTCTCCTTCAAGGCCTCCCTCAACTGAATAGCCACCCCACTGAGCTCCTCTTATAGCCTTGTGTTCATAACAAACAGCACACTACTGAACAGCAGTGCAGGTTCCCTGCTTTCTGACACAGATGGCTGGCTTGCAGGTTACCAGAGCAGTTGAAAAACAGCTGGAAATCAGTAAAATGCCTATGGAGTGATGGGATTGAGAAACCTGCATCATCTGACACTGAACGTGTCCCAATGAGGCATCGCAAACCCTTTTCAAAACACCCTGCAGTCAGTTGCACAGTGGGATAGCTACCCACGGTGTACTGCTCTCTGTGTTGATGCAAGAGCTGCTACTGTGGATGCCCTCCGCTGTCACAAGGAACATAGTGGGGACATGCAACAAAAAAATTACAGTGGTGGCTGTACATTGAGGTAACTTAAATTGAATTATCTTTATAGTAGATATACTGTAACTCTAGCCGCGATGAGCTGTAGTAGCTGTCGGCAGGAGAAGCTCTCCCATTGACATAGCGCTGCCTACACCAACACTTACATCAGTGGTTATCAATCCGGGGTACGTGTACCCCTGGGGGTACTCAGAGGTCTTCCAGGGGGTACATCAACTCATCTAGATATTTGCCTAGTTTTACAATAGGCTACATAAAAAACACTAGCAAAGTCAGAACAAACTAAAGTTTCATAGACAATGATTTGTTTATACTGCTCTCTATATTATACACTGAAATATAAGAACAATATTTATATTCCAATTGATTTATTTTATAATTCTATAGTAAAAATGAGAAAGTCGGCACTTTTTCAGTAATAGTGTGCTGTGACACTTGTATTTTTATGACTGATTTTGTAAGTTTTTAGTTGAGGTGAAACTTGGGAGTACACAAGCAAATCAGACTCTTGAAAGAGGTACAGTAGTCTGGAAAGGTTGAGAGCCACTGACACATCACTCAGGGGGGTGGCTTATTCACAGCTCTGAATGACATAAGTTATACTGACATAAGGTCTAGTATAGTTTCGTAGGTAGTCAGATACTACAGACATGGGCACCATATAAGAATACAAATGACAGACCAACCATATAGACCTTCCAGGCATAGCACAACAAAGCCAGGTGAGGGCAGGAGGAAAAGTCCTACCTATAATTCATCTTCATGTCATGCTTCTGATTAAATAGTATCTGTACTTCTTCATTCCATCGTTTTTAATAAAACGTGTCCAGGTCCCTCTTGAGATGAACTTCAGTTACTGGTTTTTCAGTTCAGTTTATATCTACATATCTTTTCTGTACCTCCAAGACTTTTCTGAGTTCAGTGCGCTATGTTGCGAACCTTCTGTTTTTAGTCTACAAGATTATTTCTGACCACTCTTAGTGGATATTTAACCCAGACATTTATTTATGCAGAACTGTTTATGTATGGAACACTTGTCATACAAAAAGCATTAGCTGTCTTTCTATGTAAGGTATTTATAAAACAGAATGTTGGTGCTTACCCTATGCAAATTGGTCTCTATTCATCTATATTTCCCGGACCCTCCATTTTGGACTACAGTGTTGTCATTTATACACAGAGGGCTGGATTCTACCCGAAGTGTTGTCTGCTGGGTATTAGAGGAGCTGCACAGCAGTGTGAACCCTCAAACAGAGTGTGTCTGGCTTGGACAGAATTCCTCTGAGGGACTCCCCAGCAGCACACACCATGGTGTGCAGTATACTCCCTAATTCCACAGGCAGCACCCCAGCCCCTTGCGGGTACAGAGTACCTTTGGGAGTGCTGGAAGGGAGCAAGGACTGTACTCCCCATGGGGATTCCAGCCAGTCAGCCTTTATGCAAAGGCATCAAGGGCCTAAATCTCCTCTCACTTACACCAGGCTAAATCAGGAATAGTTGACTGAAGTCAATGAAGTTACACCAGCATAACCTGTGAGGTAGGTATTATCTTCCTGGTACATATGAATAAGTTGATGCAAAGGGGTATTAAATTATTTGCCTTAGATCACATGGCAAGACAGTGATAAAGCCAGGAATAATACCTGGAGTCCCAACTGACCTCAATCCTGTGCTACAAGCACTACCACAGGCCCTCCTTTGTCAAAATTAATATACTTTTTCTTATGCCACAAGAGGGGAATGCAGGAATTGCCATACTGGATCAGACTCGAGGTCCAGGACCCTGTCTCTCACAGCGACCAGAATCAGATGCTTCTATGGAAGGCAGATGTGGAGACAGCTACCCGCCTCTTTAGGTCTCAACCTGATCTCTATAAGGACTTGTCTTCACTTAACATGTTGCAGCTGCACAGCTGCACTGATGCAGCACTTCAGGGAAGACACTACCTACGCTGACAGGAGGGCTGCTTCTCCCACCCACGTAGGAATTCCACCTCCCAGAGAGGCTGTAGATATGTCTGTGGGAGAAGCTCTCCCATCGACATAGCGCTATGTACACCAGGACTTATACCAACCTAACAGCATCACTCAGGGATGTAGATTTTCTACATCCCTGAGCAATGTAGTTGTACTGACATAAATTACTAGTGTAGACCAAGCCTAAGTTAGAAATAAATCAGTTTGAGCCCTGAAAGCATGAGGTTTAAAATCCCATCCACAATTTTTTATTACAAAGTATCATAACTCTCACTGTTTTTCATATCCATATAAATTTTCAATCCCTTATTCAATCCTGTTCAGTTCTTAGCCGCAACAGCTTCCTGTGGCAGAGTTTCTTAGTTTAATCACATTGAAAGAGTATTTCCTTTTACAGGTTTTGAATGTTCCACCTTTTAATTTCAATCAATGTCCCCTTGTTCTTGTGTTATGAGACAAGGAGAAAAGACGTTCCTGATTTACCTTTTCTAGAACATTCATTATTTTATAGGCTTATCAAGTCCTCTCTTATTCATCTCCTTTCTAAAGTAAACCATCCTAGCCTTTTCAATCTCTCTTCCACAACCTTGATAATTTTCATCAGACTTCTCTGAACTCCTTCTAGTTCTGCAATATCCTTTATGGGACAGCGTAATAGGAAAGTACTTTCCTGATTTCCAAATGCACTCTGTCCACTAGCTTCACTCATTTTCATAGATACTTGACATATTCAAAGGGCTAGATTCCGCATTGCTCTGTCCCTTGTGAATTCATTTGCACCAGTACAACGTGCGTGCACCATCCTGATGAGGTATCATTTCACACTCACTATTCACTGGTGTAAAGGATAACATAAAGGGTGGGATCCTCAAAGCAATTTAGGCCTGGTCTACTCTACAGAGTTAGTTCAAAGTAAGGTAGCTTACGTTAACATAACTCTGCAAACATCAGCTTTCGTGAGCTGCAGCTCACTTCTTCGGATGCATAGAATGGAACACACAGACAGGGGATATTTATACATACAGAGAACATGAAAAGGTGGAAGTATGCATACCAACAGGCAGAGTCTAATCAATTGAGATGAGCTATCGTCAGCAGGAGGAAAAAAAACTTTTTGAAGTGATAATTAAGATGGCCCATAGAAGGTGTGAGGAGAACTTAACTAAGGCTTTGGCTACACTTGCATTTCAAAGCGCTGCCGCGGCAGCGCTTTGAAGCGCTAAGTGTAGTCAAAGCGCCAGCGCTGGGAGAAAACTCTCCCAGCGCTGTCCGTACTTCACCTCCCTGTGGGGAATAACGGACAGCGCTGGGAGCCGCGCTCCCAGCGCTGGGGCTTTGACTACACTGGCGCTTTGTAGCGCCGCAATTTGCAGCGCTGCAGAGGGTGTGTTTTCACACCCTGCTGCAGCGCTGCAAATTTGTAAGTGTAGCCAAGCCCATAGGCATCGGGCTTTGTTGCAAGGATGCCAGCTCTGTCCAGCCCGATGCCAGCTCTGTCCACATATCCATTCAAGTGACACCATCATAGGACCTAATCACATCAGACACGCCATCAGGGGCTCGTACACCTGCACATCTACCAACGTGATATATGCCATCATGTGCCAGCAATGCCCCTCTGCCATGTACATTGGCCAAACCGGACAGTCTCTATGCAAAAGAATAAATGGACACAAATCTGACATCAGGAATCATAACATTCAAAAACCAGTGGGAGAACACTTCAACCTCTCTAACCACTCAGTGACAGACTTGAAGGTGGCAATTTTGCAACAAAAAAACTTCAAAAACAGACTCCAAAGAGAAACTGCTGAACTTGAATTAATATGCAAACTAGATACTATTAACTGTGGTCTAAACAAAGACTGGGAATGGTTGGGTCATTACACCAATTGAATCTATTTCCCTATGTTAAGTTCTCCTCACACCTTCTATGGGCCATCTTAATTATCACTTCAAAAAGTTTTTTTTCCTCCTGCTGACGATAGCTCATCTCAATTGATTAGACTCTGCCTGTTGGTATGCATACTTCCACCTTTTCATGTTCTCTGTATGTATAAATATCCCCTGTCTGTGTGTTCCATTCTATGCATCCGAAGAAGTGAGCTGCAGCTCACGAAAGCTCATGCTAAAATAAATTTGTTAGTCTTTAAGGTGCCACAAGTACTCCTGTTCTTTTTGCAGATACAGACTAACATGGCTGCTACTCTGAAATCTGCAAACATCGACACTAAAATGTAGCTCCCACCAATGTAAGTCACCCAATACACCCACTTCAGAACTCCACCTCCGCGAGAGGCGTAGCGCTTAAGTCAATGTAGTTAGGGTGAGGACACTGTGTTACTTACATCGCCTGTTGACTGACAACCCCCCGCAGGACTCACACCTGGAGCTCCCCAGCCCTAAGACTGACAGATCTGTCAATGCCTCACAATGCCCTATGCAGTTAAATTAGTGGAAGTGCTCCTGGCAGAGATGAGACATACTTGCCAATAGTGAGGGGGTAGAGTAAGGGCAGTGGCTGCAGTAGATGTTACTGAGCATGCTCAGCCTGTGTGAGCATGCTCAGTACAAGCCAAGCAGCAACTCTGGGTGAGGGCATGTGACACACACACACACACACACGCCCCAAGCCTGGCCTCTGGCCCCCGGTGAGGACGCACACTGCCAACAGAAGGAGCATAGTGTGACTGTGAAACACTGCTTTAATTACTGCAGTGGCTGTACACTGACTTAAGTCAACTTAATTTTGTAGTATAGACGTGCCCTTGGGTCTTGCAATGCTGAGCATCTTGAGCCTAACTCTGAGGAGCCTAGAAATTCACAGGAACAACACCGCGATCCACAAAGCCTGAGTTAGGTGCCAAGATTCCCCCTACAATGAATAGGAAGAGATAGGTACCTGAGAATGCAATACACAAAGCCACAACGCTAGCATATTAGGCAGGCAGCCACCTAAGCCAGCCAGTGGGAGATGCCAATTAGAGGGGAGTGTTCTAAGACCCACCCCTCTCTCAGAGATAAATGCCTAAATCCAGACTGCAGGGAGGCGCTTTGCTCTGCTTGTGATTGAGGAACGGGGGAAGATAGGTGTTAGGCCACCTAAGTTGCATGTAGGAGCCCAAAACAAAATGGCTGGCTGGGGATGGAAGGTGAAGCACCTCTCTTATAACCTTTAGCCTAGTGGATAGGATATTCACTGAGGATATGGGAGACCCCCAGGTCAAGACCCCCCACCCTCATGAGGAGAAGAAAGGGATTTGAAAAGGGATCAGCCGTTTCTCAGGTGAGTGCCTAGCCACTAGGCTACACAGTTCATTGGCCCAATTAATAATTATTCAGTTGTTTAATTAAAGTGGAACAACTTCAGTAGGAGAGATTGAGAGAGACCGCTATGAGAATATATCTCAGATCAGTGGTTAGCGTACTCACCTAGGGTGACCAGATGTCCCGATTTTATAGGGACAGTCCTGATAGTCGGGGCTTTTTCTTATGGGGCGCCTATTACCCCCACCCTCTGTCCTGATTTTTCATACTTTCTATCTGGTCACCCTATACTCACCTAAGAGGTATCCGATCCCAGTTCAAATCCCTTCTTATCTCAGGAGAGGTGGGGACTTAAACCAGGAAGTCTCCACATCCTGGGTGAGTACCCTATCTAATAGGTGAAAGGTTCTAAGGGAAGTCCTCCCACCACCCCCTGGCTATACTGTGTGAACTTGCCTGTGGGGCCCAAGGAGCTCTTCGGTGCCCCCCCTCTATTTGTGAAACTTTTGCATATCTTTTGAGGCATGATCTGCATACATGTATATCCCTGTCGTATAAGACGATACATTTGCACGGTAGAATCTGTAAATCTGTATTTATTCATGCCATATATAAGCAAATAAAAAAATTGTTTCCTCTAAGCTTATAGAAACTTTTTAAGAATAACTGAAATCAAGAAATTGCACCAGCATTGGGTGAACCAGTATTAAATAGTGTTTTACCATAGGTGATAGCCTTAGAATGTTAAACCTAGTCCTTTAGTTCAAAAGGTTGCTTTTATCATAGGTGTTTTACCATAGGTGATAGCCTTAGAATGTTAAACCTAGTCCTTTAGTTCAAAAGGTTTGTGCTCTCACAAACTGATGCACAGCATCAGAGAGATCCAAAGACTGGCCAATGGCCTTTTCAAGCGATAAAATAGCAAATGATGTCAGTCTCTTGTCGGCCATTGTCGATCGAAGATATGTTTTAATGAGTCTGAGCTTCAAAAAGCTGCGCTCACCACTAACAACTGAGACTGGCAAAGTGAGCAGAATCCTCAAAGCTAGTCACACAATAGGAAAAGTGTCCTTCAGCTCTACATCATGAATAAATTGGAGAACTTGGGGTGGAGAGTTCTTCCCGTGTTGCAAAATGTGACAGATGTTGTCCAATTTGATGTAGAGGTCCAAACATTCCCCATGTATCAACATATCTACAGTTGTTTGTTTTTTACTCCAAATGTATCTAAATTGCTTGAGAAATCAGTTACATAATTAAAACAGAATGAAAAATTCCACATACAGAATACCTGAAACATGTTACTTCAAACATTCTATTTTCCTGTTTGTCGCTAACAACAAAAACAGCACCCTGCGCCCAGCGCCCCCACAAGCCCGACATCCCAAATGGTCACCTGGGTCGCCTGCCCCTAAATCCAGCCCTGCTTGTTGGCCATCACAGCAGAAAGGATGAAATGTGTATGGAGACTACACTCCCTCTTGTAACCACAGGTAGTTTCTGAAGGTTAAGGATTAGAGAGACAAGTGGGGCAGTAAGGACTATGCTGCCAAAACTAGAATGCCCTAGCCATGGAATTCCCACAGAACTTGGGCAGATTCAAGTGCTAATGTGATGAGCTGTTCATGGTGATTACTTCAGTCCTCCATGGAATCAGACTATCTACCACTTTATTGTGATCCTGGCGGGGGCATGCCACAAGCTCCCCCTTATTGATATTAAATAGCAAGTCTCCATCACCATTCTCCTAACTCAAAGTGTGCAGACCTGGTGTGTTAGGCTTAGAGGAATGGTGGAAGGAGGTTTCCTATTTAATGGCAGGAGAAGGGAACTTGTGATATGTCCCAGCTAACACCACAGTGATACCATTGGGACGGATGAGTTTATAAAAATATAAATAATTAGATTAGATTGGTTGATAACTAAGATTAGATAGAAATCAGATTGAAAGGATAGAGGATTCCTAATTAACAGCTGGGGGGACAGAAATCATGATGTGCCCCACCCAGGTCTTCTGCTCCCCATGCTATACCCTCTTTGGGAATAAGCTGAGGTTTTCTGTCTGCAGGGCTCATAATGTGTCTCACTCTCACAAGCATTAAATTACCTTATTTTTAGATGGACAAAAACACCTATGCACAGGCAGAGATTTTTATTTTAGCTAATTTGTGTTTATCAGTATTTTTAATACTTGCCCAGAACTGAAGGTTATTTCCTGCATTCTCCCTGGTTTCTTTTTATGGATGAGACATTAGTCCCTGGAATCCCTGTTCTTAATGAGCTAGAGCAAATTCCCCCAAAGGCTTCCCCCTATTTCCCTCTGAATCCCCATTTGTAATTCAACTCAGCTCACAACATTTCAAACAGGCCTGCTCTGTTACAGAGGGAACCCTTATTTCTCCCCATCCTGCCCAGAATGAGTTACTTTTTATTGATTGTGGAACTACTGAAATGGAGAATGACTATCAGCTTCATCTGTTGCTAACTTTTCATGCTCTTGCCCCTCAATGGCCCTACTGTCTCTCCTCCTATCTGATGGTTTGCTTCTTATGAACTTCTTATTGTTTGCCTTTCCTTCCCTGGCTATTTTTTGTTCTCTTCACTGTTTAACCTTACTTATCCAATGCACCCTTCATTCCACACATAAAAAATTTAACTTCAGAGGGAGAACAATGCCAGGATCCAGTCTTTGTTCATTTTTTACATTTCTTTCGTGTTTCTCTGTACAAATTTTCTGAAAAGCCGGGTGCACAAGTTAGACTGGCTCCTGGGGAGATCTTACTTAAGTTACTAGCACTTACAAGGAGTTAATTAAGCTGACACAGACCTTTCCTTTCAAGCATTGTAAGGGTGATACTTTCACAGGAACAAGCTGCTCTTTAACCACTGTGCATATGTTTACTGCTGACTTGCATACACAATGGTTGTGTAGAGAATATTTTTAACATGCTCTTTTCCCTCTCCCTCTATCTTCCAGCCAGTGTCTGGTCCTGTTTAATTTTACTGCATGAATCCTCGCAAGTTAAGTAAAACAAGTTGCCCCTATAGGTTGGAATTTATCTGTGTGGAAGCTGGAAGGTGCATTCCACATAAAGGTATAGTCTACAGTGCGTCAAATGTAAACCTACCTGATCCTTAGTGTTTTGTTACTCAGCAATAAGTATTATTTCCACCAACTTTCACCCAGAGAATGGGCATGGGGCCAATAAAGCACTCACTGCCATTCCTTGTCCACCTGCCCGTTCGGACAGTAAACTGTACAGTTTTTGCATTGTTACAGCTTATGTGCTATTCCATTCCTTACCTAGAAGTGGGGGCAATACTTTTATTTATTCACTCACCTCCATTTCGGTATGTATGCCTGATTCATAATCACAGCCAAAATGCATCTTCTAATTCTCTACAGCATATACATATGATAACCTCCAAGCACAATTTCGTAATTAATATAGAAAAAAGGACTTCCCTCTATTTCAGAAAAATGGCACATTAGGACTGAAGGCTGAGATTGTCAAAGCTTCTTAGGACAACCAATTTGCATTAATTTTAAAAGGAACTAGGCATCCAAATCCCTAAAAATTAACACCATGGAAATCCTGTCTTCCTAATGCATCAGACACTGCTCTCCTGAGTAATGGACTGTGGACTAGTTTGCCTTGGGTTTGTTTTGATTTGCTTGGTCTTGGTTTGCTGCTTGTCTTGCAGCATGCAGCCTTGCACTGGCAAGAGCACAGATAGATGGCCAGAGAGGTTTTGTCTGTCTCTGTCATCCATGATTTCAACTGTTTGTTTTGGACAATCATTCGGAATCGGTCACGATTGGCTTTTTCTCAAGGTTTCTTTACAACAGTGACACTTATGCACTGAATCAGTAAACTAACAGATCAGTGATTTTGATCCCTCTTCTGATAAACAAACAATATAGAATAGAATTTATCTTTATATTGTACCTTTTGAACTCCAGATATCTTAAGGTGCAAATATTTAAGTTAGATACTAGTAGTGCAGTAGCTCTGTAGGTCAAAAGAGAGGCTGTGATATGCTCAGCAAGAGCTCACACACAGATACATGGCCTTGGACATTAGAATCTGTTTAATTTGAAGAAGGAATAGGACAGCAGTTGGTAATTACTACTCTTTTAGATATAAGCCATAGGAATTTTAACTTCCAGTTTCATATATATTTTACAGGACAAAACATCCTTCCTATGACAGGGTGCTTTTAGCAGCCAAAAATAGAACCTATGGGAAGCCAACCCCCTGGTCATTTGGGGCACCCAGGCTACTGGGTGTGGTTAGAACAGGACAAAACAAAAAAACCCTCCAAGAGCGCAACTGCCAAATCAAAAAAAAAGTGGCTGGAATGCTGCCCCTGGAATTGTGCCGCCCCAAGCACATGCTTGTTTGCTGGTGCCTAGAGCTGGTCCTGCCAGCCAGGGTTTCCAGGAGCTGAAGGGAGAACTCATTCAGGCTTGTCTGGGCTCCGCTTGTCAGCCAGAGCCAGGAGGATTGGGAGGCAGCCGGTGTGAGGACAGGCTGTAGCCTAAAGGATTTATCTGCTTGCTTGCATAGATATATCTTTTCTTATAAGTTTAAGTATTTGATGTATTGTAATAGGTTTATAGATTTATATTAAAAATAAGTTTAGCTGTAATGCAAGAGACCTACAGGCCAAAAACCTATATGTTAAGCTAAGGCAAAGTTAGCATATCTATATTAAGACCTTTTACCCAGAAAGTAAAGTTGACCTTCATCTTGTTACCTAAATAGATTTCAGTACGCCTAGGTCTAAGACCTTTTACCTAGACCAATAGACAATGAAGAATGGCATAGGGGTTTCTTTCGAAGTTGTACCTATTGATTTAACAGATATAGTACAAGGAAACTTATGTGCGTACGTACATGTCAACAATACATACATACATACTAGCCTATGGGGTAAGTGTACCCTAACATTTCTGTGGGTGAGGAATGAAATTTGGACATAAGAGGAAGAATTTCTGGCAATTGTGCCCTATAAAAGAAATGACGCACCTCACTATCTTCATCTTCATCAAACTATCGATGCTATCCATCCACGATGGCTAACAACTATTAGTAGGCCGTACTTATTTTCTTTTCAAACTTTAAGTTCCAAGGGGACTAGGCTAAGCTTGGTTTCCCAAAACTTTTGTTCTTAGTTTTGTTTATTAGGTTTTAATTTTAAGTTTAAGTTAGTTAAGTAAACTCTAAGTTAGCTTTGACAGCTCTTCACATTAGTTTCCTCTGCACACCTCTGCAAGAGGTGAGAAACTCGAACTCCCAGAAGCGAGGTCCTGTGTCTTTCAACACCAGGTTATCAAGATAAGGTGTGAATATATTAACCCAAGTTTTGCAGCATATAATATTGTATTACCATATGTATCTTTTGAATAACAGTAAGACAATTGTAACTTTGTAACTCTGATTATTTTACCATTTACTTACTATTTCATTGATTTTAATAAAAGGTCTTTATGACTATATCTGCCTCAGTGTGAGCTTCCTGTCATACCCCAGAGGGTCCTTTGTAAATTCCGTGGAGCCTGATTTGGGTCAAGAACTTTTATCTTCTGATCAAACAGATTGGCGAGCCTAAAACCCATACTAATTAATATTAATAATTATTTATTATCAATAATTAATAGAAAATTCAAAAGTAAAATTAAATTAAATTGATACATTAAATTAATATTATTAACACACCCTAGATCAGGCAACAAGCTGAACTGGGGAAATGATGGAGGAGTTGATATGATGGCTGGTAGAGCAACAAAAGGAGATGCAGAGGATGCTGCAGGCATTCCAGCAGACTCAGCAGAGCGAGTGACAAGCTCTGCTGGAATAGCAGAAAGAACAACAGTGAATGTTCCAGAAGTTCATGCAGGAACAGGCCCAGGTACTGCAGCAGTTAATACAAAACATGATAAGTTCTGCTGCAGAGAACAGAAGTCAGGCAGAGGGGGTGGGGCTGGGGCTGACATTTTGTAAAATGGGCCCTGGGGATGATGCTCATGCATTCTTACTGACTCCCAAAAGCATTGCTGCTGGCACAGGCTGAGGTAAAGGATTACAAGCCCTACAGTTAGCCTCTTATCTGACAGGAGACGCTCAAACCACTTACATAGCATTGAGCAAGGAGCAGGCCAAGAACTATGACATGTTAAAGGTTGCTATGTTGGACCGTGTACACTTTCAGCCAAAAAATACCAACAGAAATTTAGGGTGGCCAGGTGCAGGCCCTCTCAGAGGTCCAGAGAGACTGGGCCACTTCCTGCTTTTGAGACTCCTAGCCATAATAAAAATAAAAAATGACAACACATGAAAACAAAATAAGGCACCAAAAAAAGAGTGAGACATAATGGTGAATATTTTCTTATTTAACAAATGTTTTTCTAGACTTTTTCTGTGCAAATGCACTAATTATTGAGGAAAAATCTAGCTTTCGTGCAATGTCACAGTTGATATTAAGCATGGCGAGCCCATTCAAACGCTCTTGTCCCATAGTTGAGAGAGTGCGCCACATTTTGGTCCGATAGGGATGCGCATAAAAACAAATTGCAAAACTTATCAAATGTCAAAAAATTAACAAGTGTCTAAATTTGAGGCCCCTTTGAGCTTGAGGCCCAGGCCAAGTGGCCCTCCTGTCCCCCCTCTCCCCTCTGATTGGCCCCGGCCAGGTGGACTTATGGGATAAGGCCCAGAGCATTTGCACAGAAGTTGATTGATTAAGCCAACCAATGGCTGAGGCCAAGGGGGCAAGATGTGGAAGTGGTTATGGAAGCCATGATATTAGGGCAATTTACACAGATCCTCCCAGATACCAAGATCTGGATGAGAAGACAGCAACCAGAGATGGTGGAGGCAATAGTAAAATTGGCTGAAGTGTGTGTTGAAGTGGATTTTCCAAGGAACTTGTCCAACACAAGCAGGAGTGAGGAGGCAAGATCACTCAAGCAGTAAGACCTGCGAGTACAAAAGAGGAGGAAAGAATGGCCACTTCAGCCAGCCAGGATATAACCTGCTCCCAGTCGGGGTGGCAGAGGGGAAGGCCACATTAAGTGGGACTGTCATATCTGGAATATGGACTGGGGGAAGATAGCAGCTGGACTGGGGTGATTGGGGTTATTGTGTATGGTTAGAGTAGGAGCAGGTTTGGAAGGTTAGAAGGGATCATTTGCACTTGTAGTGAAGCTGATAAGATAATTAGCTCACCAGCTGGATGGCTCGGAGAAGGCAAGCAGTATAAAAGCCAGGGCATAAAAGTGGGGTTCCTAACTGCTGCTATGTTTGTGTTGTACCTGGAGCACAATGGAGAAAACAATAATAAAGAGTACTTGATTAAGGTACCTGGTGGATTGCATATGCTGTTTAATTCATCCAGAGGGCTCACTAGCCAAGGTTTCTAGAAGCTGAAGGGGGAACCCATTCACATCTCCCCAGAGCTTGAAGTCCTTACTCAGTCAAGTCTTGCATTGAATTCAGTGGGGGGCTTGCCTTAGCGAAGATTAAATAAAGGCTTCAAGCTGCAGCTCACATTTTGTAGCTTAATAACAAATTATTTTCTACAGGGCTAGATGACCTATTGAGGTCCCTTCCAACCCTACAGCTCTATTATTTAGTGAGCTGCCTGTGTGTTCATAGCACTTTACAAAAGTAAAAAGAGACAAGATTCCTGCCCCAAACAGTTTACAATCTAACTCAGACACTACTTAAATACCAAAAGGATAGGTGCCATAGAGAAAAAACATTGAAAGACAGATAAGTTAAAACATGTTTGATTCTGTTCAGTATCTTCATCAATTATTTAGATAATGGCATAGCGAGTACACTTATAAAGTTTGTGGGTGATACCAAGTTGGGAGGGGTTGAAAGTGCTTTGAAGAATAGAATTAAAATTCAAAATGATCTGAACAAACTGGAGTAATGGTCTGAAGTAACTAGGATGACATTCAATGAGGACAAATGCAAAGTACTTCACTTAGGAAGGAACAATCAGTTGCACACATACACAATGGGAAATGACAATCAGTTGCACACATACACAATGGGAAATGACCCCTAGGACAGGGGTTCTCAAACTGGGAGTTGGGACCCCTCAGGGGGTCATGAGGTTATTACATGGGGGGGGGTTGCAAACTGTCAGCCTCCACCCCAAACTCCACTTTGTCTCCAGCTTTTATAATGGTGTTAAATATACAAAAATTTGTTTTTAATTTATAAGGAGGGGTCGCACCCAGAGGCTCGTTATGTGAGAGGGGTCACCAGTACAAAAGTTTGAGAACCACTGGCCTAGGTAGAAGTACTACAGAAAGGGGTCTGGGGGTCAGAGTGGATTGATCACAAGCTAAATATGAGTCAACAGTGTAACACTGTTGCAAAAAAAGCAAACATCATTCTAGGATATATTTGAAGGAGTGTTGTATGCAAAACCTGAGAAGTAATTCTTCTGCTCTTCTCCGTGGTGTTTAGGTCTCAACTGGAGTATTGTGTCCAGTTCTGGGTGCCACATTTCAGGAAAGATGTGGACAAATTGGATAAAGTCCAGAGAAGAGCAACAAAAATGATTAAAGGTCTAGAAAACATGACCTATGTGTAAAAATGGAAAAACTGGGTTTGTTTAGTCTGCAGAATAAAGGACTGAGTAGAGACATGATACCAGTTTTCAAGTACATAAAATATTGTTACAAGGAGGAGGGAGAAAAATTGTTCTCTTTAACCTTTGAGGATTGGACAAGAAGCAATGGGCTTAAATTGCAATAAGGGCAGTTTAGGTTGGACAGTAGGAAAAACTTCCTAATGTCAGGGGGTGATTAAGCACTAGAATAAATTGCCTAGGGAGGCTGTGAAATCTCCATCATTGGAGATTTTTAAGAGCAGGTTAGACAGACACTGTCAAAGATGGTCTAAATCAGGGGCAAACTTTTTGGCCCGAGGGCCACATCTGGGTGGGGAAATTGCATGCAGGGCCATGAATGTAGGCAGGGGCAGGGGGTTGGGGTGCAGGAGGGAGAGCAGGGCGTGGGAGGGGGTGCGATGTACAGGAAGGGGCTCAGGGCAGGAAGTTGGGAAGCAGGAGGGGTGCGGGGTACAGGAGGGGGCTCAGGGCAGAGGGCTGAGGTGCAGAATGGGTGCAGAGTGCAGGAGAGAGATCAGGACAGGAAGTTTCAGACTCAGAACAGGAGGTTAGGGTGCAAGAGGGGCACAGGGTGCAGGAGGGGGTTGGGGGCTCAGGGCAGGAGATTGTGGTGCAGGAGGGGTGCAGGGTGTGGCAGGGGGCTCAGGGCATGAAGTTGGGGGCTCAGGGCAGGGGTTGGGGTTCAGGGTGCGGGCTCCAGTCCAGTGCCACTTACCTGGAGCGGCTTCAGAGTGGCAGCATGCAGAGCCCTCTGCCCCGCCCCTCCCACCCCCCCGCTCCACAATCCATATTTTGCCCCTTCCTGGTTTAAATAATAGTTAATCCTGCTCTGAGTGCAGGGAACTGGACCTAGATGACCTCTCCGGATTCCTTCCAGTCCTATAATTCTATGATTCTATGTGAAGACTTGGGGGGCAAATCAGAACAGGAAGGTATGACTGTTCTGCAAATGGATTACGTTTCCCCCCATCAGTCAACTACATTACTCTAATTGTGTCTACACTGCCACTTTCAGCACTAAAACTTTAGTCATTCAGAGGTGTGAAAAAACACCCCCCTTAGTGACAAAAGTTTTAGTGCTGAAAAGCACCAGTATAGACAGCGCTTTATCACCAGAAGCCGCACTCCGAGCGATAAAGCTACCACCCTTCGTTCGGGGTGGGGTTTTTTATCGCCGGGAGAGATCTCCCCCGGTGATAAAGCGTTACTACACTGCCCATGGCACAGCGCTGTTGCGGCTGCGCTGTAACATGGGGAGTGTAGACATACCCTAAAAAAATGAAGATCTTCCCCATTATTCCACCAATTTAACTGTCACTGCCTCCCTCAACTCCCCTATCAGAACTGCTATCCTTCTAGCTGTACAGGACTCCCATTGGAAATACTCAGTGCCCTTCCTTTAAGGCAGCAGAAGTATAGCTTCTCTGAAATGTAAGGCATGTCACAGGAAATTGATCATGCTACCCCTTCAGCACTTGATGATCTAAGGACCAGGAATCAAACATCAACTGTTCTGAACACAGAATAAATACATACTAAATTATTCTGCAACTAAATGGACCTCATGGTCATCAGCTACAATATTCAGTGTAAGTCTCATGGACTTTGCAGCTGTTAGGGGAATAGAACCCAAGAATCAAGTCTTTGCTCCTTGACCTATAGGAGAATGTTCCCCAGCTGCACTGATATTGGATTTAAACCCTTTGTGGATCAGTTGCTAAAAAGTGATAGTCACAAATACTTTTGCAGGTTAGGCACTATATTTAAAGAAAGGCAGTAGTACACATACAGGTTCACTAGCCAGTATGCTGAAAACATTTCCAAATCATTCTCCAAGGCTAGGCATAAATTGCAAGTCTTAAAAATGTATAAAGACATGGATTATGAATTTCCTAACTCCTTGATGCATCTTGACCATATCCCAGAGAGATTAAAAGTGTGTCTTCAAATTCAGTAAATGCCACTGAAATATATATTGCATGTACTTTATCTGCTAACATATTTGCTAAAGTAATCTGAAGTGGGTACTTAGTTTGGTTTTTAAATCATACAACAGTCAATCTTTCTTTAAGGACTTACTTTTGGTGAAATAATTGTTACCCAAGCAGCTCTGCCTTCATCGGGGGGGGGGGGGGTGAGTGAAGGGGGGATGTTTGTTTTTTTGCATTTTTGAAAGAAAAGGGACAGTGCTCCACACATCTTCCAAACCACAAAACAACCGTTACAAATTGAAACCACAGTACGTGAGAAGACTGAGCATGTGATTACCTAAGACGTCAACAAATGTGGTTTGAACTGGGCATTGTGCCAAGTTCTTTGTACAGAAACCCTAAGGAAAAAGGAGTAAAAGTGTCCTTGTTTATGACAACCCTCCCTTAGCACCCAACGAGATCTTTCTAGAAGGAAAGAGACAGATAGAAATGCTATCAGGGTCCTTGGATATATCAATGCTTCTTCCTGTTTTTATAACCTTTTCTTTAAGGTTGATAAAGCATCACTTAGCACACAGTGTCCTGAACACAGACTGTACCCTAGACCTATTTTTAGAATAGCCACTCCTGTATGTTTTTCAAAACTTTCACTCAGAAGTGAACAAATAGTCTCAGTAACAGGTCTGTTTAGGCTACAGTTCCTAGAGAAATAGATGAAGATACAAAATGGCTGCTTCCAGTCCTGCAGCCCTTACTCATGTGATCAGTCCCACTGACTCAAGTGGAAGATGAAGGATCAGGATCCTAGGCTACCATTTGAATTTATTGGCAAATGTGATGACGTGTATTACTCCAAGTAGGAACTACACATGATAAGCACCTACAACCTCACACTGCCCCTAATCATGTTCAACTTACATGTGGGCAAACAGTGAAATAATTTATTTGTGAACATGTTTGCTAAACTCAGCTCACCATTTGATTCAGTTACATTCATGCCCTCTTTTGTTCACTTTTCCAGGAAAACCCATGCAGCCATTTTATGTCCACATTAATGTTTGGGGAGGAGTTTTTTACCTATACAAATACAGTTACTCATGACCAATCAGGTAGAGTCAAGTGCAAAAGAAAAGAAAAGAAAAGAAAAGCATTCATATGTGAACAAGTATGTTCATGTCAGAAGTGCTTGCCTGAACACTTTGTATATCCATTGTATTTCTCTTGATGGGAATGTGACAAGAGAAAATTAAATGTATAGTCTACTAAGCAACCAATAAAACTGACTTATAATCTCTTCTCCCCCGTTCCCCCACTCCTTCAATCAGGAAGAAAAGTAGCTATTGTGAGGTCCATGTACATAGCCTAATGTAACGCTCCTTCTTGTGCAAAAGCAGACAGGAAAAGATTTTGAGTACCCTAAAATTTCCTAGGCCTGCTTGTCTCCTACTTTGTCACCTTCCTTAAGTGCTCCCCCCCACCTTTACCTGAGTGATTCAACACCCCCATGATCTCGTCAGACAATCAGGGAACAGGAACTATTTGACTTACATAACCTTCACAAATATCGAGCAACAATCCTGCAGTACCGAACATTCAAAGGAGCACTCATCGCGAAGAGTCCAGCGGGGGAAAAAAAATAGACCCAAATACCTGTAAAAATTATTAGTAAATCAGTGAACTGCCACAAACATTTCTACCAGCTCTGTACCAATGTCCTTGACTTTGACAGACAAAGTGAATGGATTTGCCAGGCCCTATTTGTATATCCACTGTCTGTGCCTGAACAAGTCCTGCAGATTGGGAGAACTTCAGTCTACAGGGCTGTCAGTCTGGCAGCATTCAGAGGGGGATTTTTGTTTTGTTTTGTTTTAAGGGCAAAGGTTAATCTGTGTTTTCAATAGTCATCTCAACACATACATTAACATTGCCTTCACCTTGCTGAAGATAATTAGCTGCGTAACAAGTGAAGGGTATAAAAATTTTCTTTGAGGAGAAAGTAACTCAAAAAACAAAAAGTGGGCCATAGCCCTACCACCATGTCAGGAAAGAGTAGGTCATTGCTCGAAGACCATGCAATGGCTGTATATGCACGTCCTGGCTTCCAAGCATTCAGAAAATGTTTTGAATTCTGCAGTGAGTTAATATCTCACTGGGAGAGACTTAGAGCACACAATCCACAGAGAATGGACCAGGTGTCTAGCAAAATTTGCTCCTTACGGCACTGAACTTGGCTGTCCCTCCCTGAACTAGCAGGGCAACAGATTTCAACACCAACTTGAGAGGAAGCAGAGGGCAGGCATTATGCCTGTCAGCCAGATTCAAACATGGCAGTTACCGTTGTGAAACACACAGCCCTAAGTCTGGTTTTAAGAGGTTTTATAAAGAGTGGAGAAACTTTCCCTACTCTATACCATCAAGAATGCAGAATCATGTTTTGTCTGTTCATAAGTACCTTGGGTTTGTTTATTTGTTTTCTGGTTGCATCAGTGGAAATTGGCTGAATCCTATTTTAAGGCAATATTAAATTAAATTAAATTAAATTAAGGCAATATTCATATGTGCAGATTGCTCCTGAAGACTGCTAGAATTAAATTGTATAATTTAGCTGTTATTGGCCTTGGATGAACAGACTGAGTTAGAAGAAGATTTTTACTCCCGCCTCTGCTTTCAGAACCATCTCTCAGCCACACAAACAAGACATTTCACCAGATATTTTGAAAACTGAGAAAATGAACAAAAGAGACCACCTCAGACTGCCCAGTGCACATGCAGAATGTAGAACTTCTTTCCCAGAAGCAAGAATTAAAAGAAAGAGGCAAAAGTGGCAAAGACACAATGGTAGAATCAGGTAGGGTGACCAGATGACTCGACTTTATAGGGACAGTCCCAATTTTTTAGTCTTTCTTATATAGGCTCCTATTGCCCCCCAGCCCCTGTCCCGATTTTTCACACTTGCTGTCTGGTCACCCTAGAATCAGGTGCCTAGCATACTTTGCTACAATGAGTATTTGCTTTGCCTTCTACGCCCCAGTGGGACCGCCATTTTGAAGACTGGCTTGAGGAGAAGTGGTGGGGCTGATGCCCAATGCCAAACATGTCATTTACTGTCATGTAGGCCCAAAGGGATGAAGTTAAAATAAATACCGACCAAGGCATCCTGGGGCATGTGTTGCATTGCTAGCTGTCTGGGTACTAGGACACAAAAGCAAAGTGGAATGGGTCTAATTATCTTCTAAACAGCTAGGCCCCATTTACACTGGCTGAAGAAATCATAATAGGGCCCATGGGCAAAGTACATTTTCCAGTGTCTGAGACTTGTGTTCTAACATGATATTATTGCAGCCAGGACATCAGATTTTTTTACCTATCTAGATGGGAATAAACTATGTTGTAACCATGTATCCATGCTGTGATACTGCCTTCTGTTTACAGGCAAGACCAAATTGTGTTATACACCATAAAATATATGAACTATATAAAATGTGTAAAATGGGCCTCAGTGCATTGCTAGCAAGGGCCATACTAGCAAATACAATCCTTATTAACCAGAATTCTACTGCGGGGCAGGCAGGGCCTCAGTGGAACTTTATAGTACAACACTAAACCAGGATAATAAACCAGGAGGAAAACATTTCTTAGCAAAACACAAGCATGTCCAAACTGGGGAAGCCAGAACCCTGCCTTGCTCAGGCTGAAGGAATGATTTATAGTACAGGTAATAAACCCCAACTTTTACCTTGTCTTCATAATCCTGATCTGATTGCGGTTCTGGAAGAAACCTGAAAATGCCTCCTGGAGTGCCCTGCCATATAATCAAAGATAAAACCTTCCGCTTCACTGATGTGCAAATGGAGACATGTTTGTTAGAAGGATTAACCGAGTTGTTCAAAGTGTCTCTTCAGAGTCAATTCAGTCTACTCTGCTTCCAAACAAGCAATAAACTATCCACCGTGCAAGCAGATTTTCTTACCCATAAACACCACCAAAGAGAAGAAGAGGTCCAGAAACTTAATGAGTTTGGTCCCCTTTGAGTTTGGACTGATCAATGTCAACAATAATTTTGACAGGTTCTAAAATAAGCACTGTCTGTCTTCAAAATGCTTAATAAACATCATCCAATTAATCCCCACAACACCCCTCTCAGGTAGGGAGATAAGCATTGTTATCCCCATTTTACAGATGTGTAAAGCAAGGCCAGGAGGTTAAGTGATTTCCCGGTGGCCACGTAGGGAGATGGCATTAGAGCACAGGAATTACACTGGTTCCTACTAGAACACAGTACCTCTTTAGCATGCAGCCACTGACATCTTGGCCCGGTGGGGATCCAGGCAGACAATGCTAAGAAAGCTGCCACTTGACACCCAGCTTTCTTGCACTCTCTGCATGTACTCTGCCACTCACAGGCTTGATGTCTGTCCCCCTTCAGCAGACAGATGTAAGGGAGAAGCCTACTCCCCCAGCATGCACACAACTTCAAGCAGCTTGAGACCCTATTGATAATATCTCCTGCCCAGACTGTGGCAGTAAGAGTTTGTTTCCTAAGGAATCTGTTGCCTCCTCCTTTTTGTCTTGGGCCAGCTGGGCCACAACACTGGTCTCCTCTCCTTTTTACAAGAAAATTGTCCACTCCTCACCAATCTTCACCCCAAACATATATACCAGTTCGGGGCATATCCCATAGCCCCAGCATCCTTGGGCTAGCCATGTCAGTTATGAAAGGAAAAAAATTGCTTGAGCCCCAGCACCTTTTTCATTACAAATTAAGCACTACTTAACAGCCCCTTCCCAGAAAGCTGCACTGCAGTTTGGGGCATGTAGGTCTATGTTAAGGCAGGACCACAGGCTACTGGCCTTGCAGACAGGTGGCCTCCAGATTTGCTAAAGCCAGCTCATGTTTTATAGAATATCAGGGTTGAAAGGGACCTCAGGAGGGCATCCTGTCCAAGCCCCTGCTCAAAGCAGGACCAATCCCCAAATCCCCCTCTCAAAGATTGAATTCACAACCCTGGATTTAGCAGGCCAATGCTCAAACCACTGAGCTTCCCTCCCCCCAAACTTTACTAAAGTTATAATTGTTAGTGCTATTCTGAATCTATTTCCATCATGTTTATTCTCCAAGTCTTCCCTTTAGCTAACCATTTCCGTTGTGAAGTAACCATCTTCTTTCCGGATAGTTTCCAGATAAACACTTAGCAGTGAAGGGTTCTTCATAAATTTCTTCTTATAGTACTCTCTGTGATCTCTCTACTAATTTAAAAATATGGCCCATGAACCTTCCATAATCTCCTATTAGCATACTAATAGGCCAATTTTGTTTGATGTCATAATTCCTGATCTTTCCATCACTCAAAGTCATATATGAATAATAGAGAAGGCTGCATGCTTCATAGAAACACTATCAGGATGCTGTGCTGAGGCATCATTAACATTACTGACTGAGAAGATGCAGTACAAACACAAAGCACAGATTAGTAATTTCTAAGAAAATTACTACATACCTGCAACATTTTGCATAGTTTGCACTTCAGGAAGGCCTGCTCAGGGCTAATTTACATGATTTCTGAAAAATCTGTGCAATACAATACATAGCAGAAGGAGAAAAAACATCTTTTTTGTGCTGGCCCTGTAATCTGAAATGAAACACAGCAGGTGGAAGGATCCCAACCATTCAAAAGGGATTTCTCGTTCATACACCAAAGCCCATTTTGGTAAGATGTACAATTAACAGAGTTTTGCATGTAGATGTGAAAACAGTGGATATTTCTAAAATGAGATACTGCCTAATAAATGGCACAATAATTTCAGACAGATTGAGAGTGTGTCCATTCATATTTAAAACACACTCATACAGGGGGACAGCACAATAACATGTGTTACAAAGTGAGGAGCAGTTTATCAACATAGTATTGTTATTCTTTATTTCCATCATAGTGGCACCTATATGCCATAAATCAGGGATCAAGTTCTCTTTGTGCTAGGTGTTGTACATACAGAATAATGTAATAATCATTATTCCATTAGCTGAAAGTTTATTTTGTTAAAGTGACTTCAAAGTAAGTAAGTGATGTTTACAATAATTAAACTAAATGCAATTTAGTTTTTTACTCCATCTCTGTGAATCTACTTTATAGATAATTTCTCACTGTGGAAGTTGTATTAGGGACTACTTTATTCTCCAGGGAGAGGCACTGATATTTATTTTTAGTAGACAAAAATAGGTTAATGATTCACAATTTGAGAACTTGCATTGTTGGCAAAATAGTGTAAGGACATGTAGGATTTCACTTCCCAGAGTGCGCATTTTCAAAAACAAACACATGGCAAATGGGTGAGGGTACGATCTGATTTTCATAGTAATTTTCTCACCAGAAAAACATTTAATGCAAAACACAAGCTTGTAAATTGCTATTTGTTAGCACTGTCTCTGGAAGATTAGTAGCTCACTCATTGAATTACATGCTTCTGCAGAAACAGCCCCTTTCTTTTATCAGGTTGGAAATCATTAACTCACACACTTCAGTCCCCCTTACAAAGGAAGTTTTCACTTTTTGGGGGAGGGGTAGTTAGGAGAAACAAAAGGAGCTATAGATATAAAACAGCTATGTGAATACTGGCTTCAGCAGCCTGCAGCCAAACACATTTCAATGCCATAGGTCCCATTAGGATCTCCAAATATCCCACATAGTCTATATGTGCAACACAGCTTCAGTGCTATCCACTCCATTAACTATGTTGCCAGCATCCACACTTCCCACTTTGCCTCTACATATCTACCCATCCCAGTGCTACCCATCCCATTAAGTAGTTCACCAGCTCTCAAACTTCTTATACAGCCTTAAAGCTGATGATACATTTATGACCTTTTTTAGTTGTATGTGAATTTGTATGCCATAGACTTAGCCTCAACAGTTTGAGAGGCAGAAAACTCGTTGTAGCCGTATTGTATTTATTCAGAGGGGATCTCTAGCCTAACCTCTGCCTCTCCCAGGTCAAAATGTGCTCTCCATTAAAATGTATCTGTCTGTCATCTCAACTTCTGTCAATTTAGGACCAAAATTTCCAAAGTGCTCAGTTCACATCTAGGAATCTAAATGAAATGGCCAGTTTGTGGCAACTGCCTGTTGCTGAACACTTTTGACAATCTGGCCCATAATCTATGGTTGCATATTTTTATAGTGAACTCCTCAAAATATGTCCAGTCCCTGGAAAGCCTGGATTTTAATCACACAGTGGTATCACTAAGGTGAGCTGAACTTCCTGCACTAGTGAAAACTGTTCATGAGAAAAATGTTTGGCAGGATCAGGCCCTCAAATGTTATCATTTGACCTTGGGAAAGGTACCATAATATATCTAAATAAAGAAATTCACACTCATTTCACACACTTGCAATTGGTCTACTGCACACTTGAAAGACCACAAAATACATTAATGTTTCATTTTTAATGTTGATTCTCATCCATTGCTTTTAAGATCATGTGTGACAGGTGTCTAACAAGAGGACATGAGTGTATTATAGACACATCTGAAAAGCTGTTTGTTTTGTTGTATATGTAATAGAGATTGTTAGTGAAAAATTTACCTGCCTGAATAATTAATTATGCCAGAATGGTAGTCACGCCACACTTAAATTTGGGTTCTTGTTTTTCACTTACAATGGGGCATTCAACCTCTGGAGATTGTCTTTGTTTGCTTGTGTTTTAAACAGAATATCCAGCCCCAATTTTCAGGATATAATCTCAACATCGGCTTGAATTTTCTGAGATTTTCAAGTAAATCTGTTAATGAATTCCCAAATTCCAATAAGCTAAAATTTAGCCTTTAAAAAGTTCACACTGAGTTTCATGATGCTTCTGGCCCCTCTAACTAAAAAACTAGAGACTATCTAAAGTCAGAAATTTGCATATAGTGAATCTGCATCTCTAATATAATCATTTTGTTAACTAACAAAAAGACTAGTGTTATCTGTCATAACTGAATACTCATGCACCTTTGTTAGCTAATGGAGACCACAGCTTATATTAGCCATATGTATTCTCAGACATGGTGTGAAGAAACCCTTGTGAACAGTAGTACAACACTGACTTTTGTCAGATGCCCAGGTAATACTCCCTGCATCCAAAACTGGAGGCTAATACAGAGCCTAGACCATGGGCATTGTTAGATAGGGGGGTTTCTATTGCTTTGAGAAGACCTTTGACAAAGTCCCACATATATGCCACGGAAGGACCTCAATGTGACTTATGTGCTTTGTTATCTGCAAAATATATAAAATATATTACACGCACACACACACACACGATACTCACCCACCACAAAGAATAAACTGAACCAATGTTTCCAAAATAATTAGTATTTATTATAATCCAGTATAGAATGGATGCTACGGTTGTGAATAAATTACCCTAATTGAAACCTATGGGATTACTCATGAAAGTAATTTACCTGCATAGGTGTTGGCAGCATTAGATCACTGTAAAGCAAGCATGCCCTTACTTTATTGTCTCTGTATGCTTTTGTTTGTCCTTGCCTATTCCATCATTGCCAAATCTGGTGATTTATTGTAAACCTCAGAATGTTTTGCTTTTCTTAAATTATTATCCAAAATCTCCGGTTTTTTAAGCTTCTAGCCCTCATGCTTACAGAGGAAAGCTGGAAAAACGTGACCCAGAATTATTTTTTTTAATCTCATGCTTTTTCAAGCCAATCTCCTTAATTTTGGGGGTGCTGACTCATCTTTTGCAGCTCTTGTGGGCAGCAATACTGCCATTCTGGCACTGTTTCATATCACTTCCATCTATTTTCTAGCTGCTACCCTCACTGTACACCCTTCAACATATGTGCTACTCTGAGTCTGGGCTGGGGTTGAAAACCAGCTGTGGGGAAGAGAGGGTTGGGTCCAATGCTTAATTTGTGCCAGAGCTGAGCCCCTGCGCCTCTAGGTTTGGCAGTTCTGAGCCCTGGCACCTCTGGGCTTGCCACCTCAATTGCTTGTGCCCGGTAACTAATTGCCTGATCCGCCCACCTCTTTTATTACAAATTAAGCAGGGGTTGGGTCCACTTTGAGGGGTGCCCTTCCCTCCTCTGGGTCTCCTCCAGGTCATCCAGCACAGTGCCCCGTTATGAGGGCGAGCACAGGGCACTGGCTGAAAGGGGCTCCCCCCACCCCAACTCCAGCTACCACCGCGCCAGTCTGGAGGCGGAGAGCAGACCCCTGGCTGTCGGGGCACTCAGCGCCCCACGGAAACGGCCGCAGGACAAGGGGCAGGGCACGGGCAGCAGCCTGGCGGAGCCTCCCCTCTCCGAATGAGCACCCCGCCCTCCTCCGCCCGACCCCTAGGCAGCGGCTGGGGCAGCCGCACATGCTCACTAACGGACAGGGCATATGCGGCTGACACCCCCCCGCCTGGGAGGAGCCACAGGCAGGCTGCAACCGCAGGGAGGACCGGGGGGATTATAAGAGTCCGGGGCGCGCCGGAGGGACTCCGGAGTTTATGTGGCGCAGCTGCAAGTTTCGGACCGTAGCGAGACTCGTGGGCAGCTTGGAGGCAAGGAGCGGGGGGGATGGCGCACGTCGGGGACCGCCCGGACAGCGTGGATGTAAGTGCGGAGAGCTGGGGCGGCTGAAGGAGAGCACCAGGCTCGGGCGGGAGCCTGCCCCCAGCACTTTGCGCGGCGCGGGAGAGGTTTGCCCCGGTTGGCGCCGCACCCAGGGAGCGCCTGGCGTCGGGTCTGCAGCCAGGAGCCCGCACACGCACCCATGTGCCAGCTGTTTGCAAACAAAAGTGCATTGAGTCCTGGGGCCAGCGCGCGGGCAGGGGATTGCTAGGGGCAGGCGCGTCCTCTCTGCTCGGCTGGAGACGGGGGCGCAAGGGGCTAGGCGGTGGCTACCTTCGCCTAACGGGACCCGAGGTGCACTTTGCGTTTCTTCTCCCTCCTTTCTCCGCGCGCGCGTGTGAGGCGCAGTTGGGAGGCGCCCGGCGCTGGACTTGCAGGGCGGGCATCCGAAAAGAGCTGAGCTCTGAACCCCGTTAAAACTTGGCGGGGTTTGCGGAAGGTGAAAGGGCGGAGTTTGGTCCCCAGCTTCTTGCTGTACTTGCGTCCCCTTAGGCGTTTTAAAGCGGAGCTGTCAGATGAATTTCAAACACTTTCCTTCCATCCTTGCTGCCTTCTCAACCAGTGCCAACGACAAGGGCTGTCCGTGCTGGCTTGAGCGCACTGTTACAATGTAAGATTTCGGGCGGATGGTGCCGCCCTGATGAGTTTGCTACCAAAGATAAAAGTTGGATCCACTTGGATCAAGCCAATTTGTTGCAGCAGCCAGCCCCGAAATTCCAGTGTCTAAACACAGAACGAGTCTAGTTGCTCCTAGGGTGCCCAAAGTGCTGGGGACAGGTTTTGAAGCCCTGGATTTTTATTTTTTGGCTCTGCTATTTTTTCAGTTTAGCCCGTGGAATTTTGGGACCAGGTACCAGATTTGGGGATTTGCAGTGCTGTGGATCCAGGATTCATCAGCCACATGATATTTTGGAGATGTGGTGGTGGAATATGAGTGCCCACACTTTCTCTCCATTTAACCCGTGAAATTTTAAAGGGGGGGGGGTGGAAATAGGGCCAAAAATTGCCTAGATCTGGCAAGATTCATCTTTTATCTATAACTTGTAAAATGCATAAATAGATCAATCCATTGGGAGCTTGTGTATCAGATTGTTAATAAGTGCCTTATAATCTCCTAGGATGCATAAACCCTCTGAAAATATTATATTTATATAATTTTTATTATATGTATATAAACAAAGAGTAATTGCATAAGAGTGGCCATTCCCTCCAACCTGTGTTGTTTTGCCAGTTTGGTTCTTTTAGCCGTTGGTGGTTTCCTGATGCACTTTCATGCCTGAGGCCGCCACTGTTTCGCTTCCTTTTTCCACTAGTGGGCACAGTTCAACAGTTTCCCCAGCTAGGCTCCAACAATCCCTCTTAGTCCCATGACCCCCTGCAACCACTGCAGAGGGAGGGGAAGGTGTTTGCTCTTGGTGACCTTTCTAAGGGTTGTGGCTCTTCTCTATTTAAGAGGTCACCTCTTCTGAGGAACTGTCAGTTGTTCCTCTGCAGGGAACCCTCACTATTATTGTTTTCTCTTGATCGCATTAGTTGAATCAGTGGGAGATCTGGTTAGAGGATGCTTAGTTACAGACCTCTACACTTATGTAGTAAGAATTAAAATGAAACTGTTCTTATGAATGATATTCTTTGGAGACAAGTATCAGAAAGGTAGCCGTGTTAGGCTGTATCCACAAAAACAACTAGGAGTCCGGTGGCACCTTAAAGACTAACAAATGTATTTGGACATAAGCTTTCATGGGTAAAAAACCCATTTCTTCAGATGCATGGAGTGCAAGTTACAGATACAGGCATAAATATATATTGGCACAAGAAGAGAAGGGAGTTACCTTCCCTTCCCTTTTTTACCCATGAAAGCTTATGCCCAAATAAATCTGTTAGTCTTTAAGGTGCCACGGGACTCCTTGTTTTTTGTGTTTTTTATTCTTTGGAGAGCTATCCTATAGTAGCAGGGGATGGGCTACCCACTAGGCGATGCAATAGACCTTTTCCATTGGTAAGGTGAATCTGCTAAAAACAGATACAATAGATGTACTGAAACCAAGATAACATTTCAGTGTGGCAATTATCCTTCCCGTCCGCTCCCCACACACAAACATTGTTTCCCAAAGAGGAGGGAAAATTAAGTAGAAGTGATCAAAACTTTTAAATATTGTTTAGATAATTAAGTTTAAAGTAAACTTCATCTTACTATGGTTTTTTGATTAGCATTTGGAAGTCTTTCCCTATCCCTGACCATGCCTTCTTAGGAATCTCTTTAGACATTAATGTGAAAATATCTATACATAGTGAACAGTCTTAGTGGAAGTGGAGTTGAGGTCTAACAGCTTTTCTTTCATTTTATTGTAGATGTTTTCTGGGTTCACCATTGAATTTCCTGATAATGGCACTGATGAGATTGGTTCGGGCCGTGACTATGGGGACTTGGAAGAGCCATGCTTTGGGCATGAAAATGCTAATTTCAACCGTATCTTTTTGCCAGTCATCTACTCCATCATCTTCCTGACCGGAATCATTGGCAACGGATTGGTTATCGTTGTCATGGGCTACCAGAAGAAATTAAGAAGCATGACCGACAAATATAGGTTGCACCTTTCAGTGGCTGACCTCCTGTTTGTCATCACTTTGCCATTCTGGTCTGTGGATGCAGCTATAAGCTGGTACTTTGGGAACTTTCTGTGCAAGACAGTCCATGTCATTTACACTGTCAACCTATATAGCAGTGTCCTGATTTTGGCCTTCATAAGTTTAGATCGTTACCTGGCAATAGTCCATGCTACCAATAGCCAGAGACCAAGAAAGCTGTTAGCTGAAAAGGTAGTGTACATAGGCGTATGGCTACCAGCCATGCTTTTGACAGTGCCTGATATAATCTTTGCCAGTACTAGTGAAGTAGATGGAAGGTATGTATGTGATCGCGTCTACCCTCATGACAACTGGCTGATTTCATTCAGATTTCAGCATATTTTGGTAGGATTTGTGTTGCCTGGTCTAATAATCCTGACTTGTTACTGTATTATAATTTCTAAGCTGTCACACTCCAAGGGTCACCAGAAGCGCAAAGCATTGAAGACTACAGTCATTCTCATCCTTGCCTTTTTTGCCTGCTGGTTGCCTTACTACATTGGCATCAGCACAGACACCTTCATTCTGCTTGGAGTCATCAGGCATGGCTGCAGCTTTGAGATGATAGTACACAAATGGATCTCTATTACAGAAGCCATAGCATTTTTCCACTGTTGCCTGAATCCAATTCTTTATGCCTTCTTGGGTGCCAAATTCAAAACATCAGCACAAAATGCCTTGACATCAGTTAGCAGAGGATCAAGCCTTAAGATCCTTTCCAAAGGCAAACGTGGTGGACATTCTTCTGTTTCTACAGAGTCAGAGTCTTCAAGTTTTCATTCCAGCTAACACAGTCTCCTTCCCATCATTTTGTAATAAAGAACATTTAAAAAAAAAGTTACATGACATTTCGGAAAAAACAAGACTGACCATAATGTACAGTTTTATTTACGGTTGGAATTTTATATTTTCTTTTAGTTTCTGTGAAGTTTAATTGACTTATTTATATAAACATTTTCATGTTGATGGCAAAGTGTCTAGGCAGGACCTGTGGACAAGTGGTTAGTTCACCAAGTTTTAGTACTTGTCTGGTTGTATAGATACGTGAACTAAACACTTTTAGAGTGTAGCAAGTGACTGTTCAAAATTTAGAAAATGTTTTTTTGTTTGTACATAAATGTTCCAAATGTGTTCCTGTTTAAAAATTATTTTGAGTGATATTCAAGAATTCCCCGCCACCCCACTATAAGCTGTTTGGTTTACAATAGTTTAATTCTGCTGTAGACAATGTCACTTATAACCAAAGCCTCTTCTGTCAAATGCTAGATTTTTTTTTTCAATTCTCAGTAATGGATTGCTTTGCAAAACTCTGCTATGTAAGGTTGTTAATAAAAGTACATGATAAAAACTACTTTGAGTGGTATGTTCTTCAGATCTTAATTCCATATACTTTATTTTTCTTACCACTTTGAGTTGGTTATTAATGTTCAGTCTTTGAAACCAACATAACTCATCTGATATGGGCCTAGGGGAAAACAAGAGGTTTCAAATATATTGCTTGTCCAATGATGAAACAAACTATATTCATCAATACAGACAACTGAGCAGCTTAGGGCATTTATTTTGTACCAACTTGTTAATGCTTTTTCCATTAAAGCACACATTTAGTGTAGCCAACATTGCCTTTACAATAGCTTATCCCTGCTTTAGTTAAACTGTTAATGGCTATTTGAAAACAAACAAAAAACCCTTCTTTATTGTAATATACTGCAACCAGAATGTCTTTTTAACCACCTTAACAGGTGCTATCAGCCTTTTAAGGAAAATCAAAAACATCCATGTTAGAATGAGATTCTAATTGCTCATGGTAAGTATGCAACTTCCATAAAATGCTTTTTTTCAGGTGCTGTCTGATACCTGCATGTAACAAATCAGATTGGCAGTGTGTAGATATCTTGAAAGGAGATTTTACATTTAATGTAATTATATACAATCCAAGTTAAACTCCCACTCTGTATAATACACATCAGAAAAATTTGAAATCATGTTTGTAAGTACAACTAGAATACAATCTAATACAAGTTCTCATGAGCCTTTTGCAATATCCTCACAAATAGATGATTTCCTGTCCTTTAAAATCATTCTACATGTGCTTCCCCTATAAGTTTATTATATTTATATTGTATGCCTAAGGCAACATTGGGGTCTGATTCTGCTGACCCTGACATCAATGGTGATAGATTAGACCCATAGTTTGCAAGTCAAAGGTGACAAATGCTCCAATTTAAAATGCCACTTAAGCACATGCTTAACTTTAAGCAGGTAAATAGACTCATTGCAGAGAAGCATGTACTTTACCAAATCAGGGCCCTGCCACCCATTCCACAAAGCACAGATCTACTTAAACAGGAACAGTCCTCCAAAATGAGAGGATAGAGATGTCCCTTCTCTTTCATCTGTTCATAACATTTCAAAACCCCTTCCTGATTCCTTATAAAGTCAAATCCTACACTTCTGCAATAAGCTGTAAGGTTTTATAACTGGCAGTTCCATAAGCCAACAATAGTCAAAGTAGCTGAACCAAAATCCTTTCCTCTAATAGACATTTTATTCCAGCTGCAAACAAAGGTGGTATGCTGTTTCCTTTGTGAAAAGTGTTTTCATCCCATAGAGCTTTCTCCATTGAGCTGCCCACATCCTGGTATGAATCCCAAGCAAAGTCAATAGTTCATTTGCCATGCAGTGAAGTAGCTTATTGTTACTGAACTCATGTATAAACCATGTTACTGAGACAAGGTTTCTTAAAAGTCAGTAGTGTGGTTTCATTTCTATAGTGTTCAAATTAAAAAAAATCACATGCATGTTGCCGCTAAGCTTAATTAACATATTCTGAGGACAGTATAACTTATTTATTCTGTTTAAAATTTCAAAAACTGTCGTTGGGTAATTTACATTTTTTGTCCTAGGGAAAAAATACTATTAGATTTCCAGCAGAAGAAACTATTACAATTAGTGTTACAATCCTATTTCCTTATGCTAGTTACTGCTGTGTATTAAAACTGTGAATTCAAAAGTAGTAAATTATAGATATCCAACCAAGAAGGAAAGCTCCTTGAGTATAATTTTTGTGTTCCCACTTAAACAGAAGACATTGTCAAGTGTTTTTTACATGACTAACAATCGTAAGTTTGTTGTTCTGGTATTTTTAAAAGATATATTGTTCATATTAGCCACACAACTCTCTTAATTGAAGCAGATATTGGCACTTCAGAATACACTGAGTCAGAATGTGTTCCCACATGGGTGAGTATCCTAATGTTTTTATGGGGTTGCAGTGGTGTAAATGAGAGCAGAATTTGTAAAATGTGTTAAATCCAAACATTTTCTGTATCTCTATTTCCTTGTTCTTTATTATTTAGGATACTTGCATGAACATAGGATCTTTGTGTCAGAGTTCATCTGCTTATTCCCCACCTGAAGTCATGTAATCCTCAGTGACATCAGCTGGGGAATTAGCAGCAGGAACAGATGAATTCTTGAGGAACAAAAGATCCTGTTTCCATCCAATTGTCCTGCATAACAGAAAAAACAAGGGAAGCAAAATGAGGAAAAAAGATATGGGGGCAGAACTTCCTAAATAGAATGTTGATTTCTTGCTTTTTAAGTTTTCTGTAAAGCATCAGTTACTCATTGATTTTGACTCATTTATTTCCACCCCTATCCAATTACACAGTCTCCTTCAGTTCCAATCACAAAAGACTTACTGGCTATCAACCTTCTGCTGTTTAGTTGTTGATGAAATGTTTGTAGCACTCTTAACATTAATTTAAGCCATTCCCATTAATTTAAGTCATTCCCATTACGCTTTGCAGTCAGTCGACCTTTACTTTAGGCAGAGAATTAGTGGAAGAGAATGTGCAAGAAAACCAACAGTGCATGCTACCAGTGAAGACCATTGAAAGGAGACCTTTAAAAACAAAACACAGGAAGTGTTTGTGTGGAAAATAGGCTAGTGAATTAAAACATCAGAGGCCAACTCCTACAGTCTTTCAGGATTTATTGCACAAAATTACCACTGACTTCAATGGAATCTGAGAGAGTAAGCCTTGCAGGATCATGTCCTCAACATCTAGTAAGAGTTGTAAGATCTTATAGGATTTGGCTCCAGAAAAGAAAACAAGTCAAAAATAGAACATATTTTTAAAGAAGTAAATTACGCAACTTGAAATATTACTGAGATTTATGGAGACATTTGTAAATTAAATACAAATCTGTCATGAGGAAACTCATAAGAAATTATAGACCCAGTTCTTTTCTGTTACACTACTACACTACACTTCTGCAGATTTGCAACTCTGTAAACAAAATGCAGAACTTGCTTCATTTTTAAAAAAATGTATTATCTTTAAATACATCATAAAACTGAGGGCCTGACTTTGCTCTTATATCAGTGTAAATCAGGAGCAATTTCACTTTAGTCAATGGATTTACCCCAATGTAAAACTGGTGTCAGAGGTGAATCAGATCCTCAGGGTCCAGTCTACACATTGGAATAATCTCTGGGCAAATCAAACCCGCACATCAGAATTTTAGGAATACAAACTTCAGTCTCTTTCCAAATTAGTCATACTTTAGTAAGCAGAATAATCAGTTAATTGTTTAATTTTTAAGACCCATAATGCCTAGTCACACCACTTTCATTATATAATAAAACAATAGCTATGTCTACCCTCTCCTAAAAACATCAGACAATGCACAGCAAATGCAGCACACATATAAACTCTGGTTACAACCCAGTTCATATATTTTTACTTGTGCTAAAGTGATATACAGGGTTAAAAAATCTATAATATATTCACCGAGGCCCAAATGCTCTCTTCCCATGCAAAAGTGCTCAGAGGGGAATAGAGTAATACACACTCAAACACCTCAGCTGTACTTGAATTGCAGTTTGCAAACTCTCCTTCACTGGTCTGGGGGACTCTCAGGGTTCGAAAGCGAGCAGAAGCAGCTGAGTAGAGGGACTCCTCCGGATTCCCCTGCAAATAGGGGCAGTTCTGTGTTTTTTTGCCGTCCCAAGCATGGCAGTCAGGCAGCCTTCGGCGGCATTTCTGCAGGAGGTCCACCGGTCATGCTGATTTGGCGGCGGTTCTGTGGGTGATCTGCCGGTCCCCAGGGGCAGCTCTAGCCATTTCGCTGCCCCAAGCATGGCGGCATGGCGCGGGGGGCGCTCTGCCGGTCGCCGTTCCCGCGGCTCCAGTGGATCTCCCGCAAGCTTGCCTGCGGATGCTCCATCGAAGCTGCGGGACCAGCGGACCCTCCGCAGGCACGCCTGCGGGAGGTCCACCGGAGCCGCCTGCCGCCCTCCCGGCAACTGGCAGAGCGCCCCCCGAGGCATGCCGCCCCAAGCACGCGCTTGGAGTGCTGCGGCCTGGAGCCGCCCCTGCTGGTCCCGCGCGTTCGTCGTACCCACCGCCAAATTGCTGCCAAAACCGCGGGACTGGCAGACCTCCTGCAGAATCCCTGCCGAAGGCTGCCTGACTGCCGCCCTCACAGTGACCAGCAGGCCGCCCACCGCAGCTTGCCGCCCCAGGCACACGCTTGCTGCGCTGGTGCCTGGAGCCGCCCCTGCCTGCAAACTTGTGCCTCAGCTTTTGCAGCATGGAACAGTAGCCATACTCCCATATTCTGTCATTCTGAGTGGTTTGGGGGAGTGCACACTGAAGGGTTAAGGCTGCCTTGGGAAACATTAACTCTCCACAAATTTTCCTATAGATTTCATTTGAGGACCTCAACACACTTTAAAAACATTAGGTAATGCTCCCAATGACCCACTGAGGTAGGTAAGTACTACATCTTTTCATAGATTGGTAAACTGAGGCACCAAGAGGTTTAGATCCTGATTTTTAGAAGTGCCAAGTGCCTATGGCTCCCATTTACTCCCTTTTTTAGCACGTCTGAAAAAATCAGGCCCTAAGCAACTTGCCCAGGGTGACACAGTGAGCCACTGGCAAAGTCTGAATTAAAATACAATCACTTAGCTACTGCTGTGATGGGAGCATTATAAATGCTAAAGATTAGTTCAGCAGATACCTCTATCCCCTGGAGCATGCTAGGCAGAACCAAGTTCAAAGTAACTGTCTATTTTCCTTCACTCTGCTGCCCCAACTGGGAGCACAGTCAGAATACTTTGTGTTGTTGGAGAAGGCATTACGCAATACCGGTAATTCATTACATTTTATATTCTCTCTCCTATGCTGGCCAAATCAGATGGCACGGACTCGACACTTCAGAGCTCAGTTCTGAACTTGCGTGGTTCAGAGGTCATAAACAGAAGTTCCAGGATGCAATAAGCAGGTGAAGGAAAGCTCTCTTGTTTTTCCTTGGCTAGTCTTACTGCACAAACCTTTTAGAGTGGGTTCTACATCCAAGCTTATGTATAAATCAGAACAAAATCACCAGGAAAATATAAAGGAAATTACAATAAACCATGTAGCCATTTACACAAATGCTGAAAGGTTTATCTTGTGATGGTGGAGCTCAAGTTGGACAATGAACAAAATGGCCCGCTCTACACGTTCAGTTGAAAAGCCCATTTTTTATATTGTTTGGGAAAGGAAATAGCATGATGAGGAAGTACTTCCTTGATCCAGACATGCCCCAAAGTTCCCAAACAATGGTGCATTCTCATATAGTGCAGAGTGCTGAAACTTGGGAAACACTTAAGCAGATAGGGCCCTGTTAGTTTTGCTCAAAGGATGCCACTCCCTCACTTTATGTTTGAAAGCTCTACACATTAAGTTTCTCCTTGTTGTTAAAACACAAACACAACTGCCGGTCACAAGTAGGTAGCAGTGTAAGAGATGACTGAGATCACTGATTATGAAGAGTCTACAGTATTTAGAATTTCAGAAAATGTTTTCTCTCAATTATATAAAATTTCTTGACTTTTTAATTTTTTTCTCCCAATATATATAATCTTTAACATGCCTAGGGTTCATTAAGCTTTTCACACCTACTGTAGTGCAGTAAACAAAGTTCTGATTCTGCTGCCACTCTGGTACTGATGCAGTGCAGAGTTACATGGTAGAAACCAACATGACGTTTGCTCAGAACAAGTCCAGTCTGAAAGGAGGCTGGCTCACATGTACATAATCATACACTTTCATGTGTAGATCCAAGAAATAAAATCCTGATTCAACTGAAGTCATTGGCAAAACTCCCATTGATTTCAATGAAGTGAGGATTTCACCCAAGGTTATATTGCAGGTGGGATAGGAGGACACAGTGGTTAGCATGCCTACTTTCTCAAGTGTAGACAAGTCTCCTGTGACATATTCTCACTATCTGCAGAATCATGCCTTTTATTTGGACACATTCTTATAGACCAATCCAACGCCAGCTGAAGCCAAATGAAGTCTTTCCACTGACTTCAATGGGAGTCAGCAGAGATGACCTATGCCTGCCCATAGTGTGTCTGGGGGGTGCGGTGGGAGAAGCAGAGTGAGGGCAGCCGGCTCCAGCACTGTTACTGAGCATGCTCAGTCCGTGTGAGCAGGCTCAGTACAAGCCAAGCAGCAAATTGGGGGCGGGGGGAATATGACCCTGCGTATCACATACACACCCCCAGCACCTCTGGGCCCACAAAAAGGTAAACATTTTAACATGGAGCACATGGAATTGTTCTGCTGAATGTAACTGAAATAAAATACCATATAATTTACTTTTTTCAGCAATGTTTTGTCTTGCTGTCAGGAGCCCTGCATGTGTAGCTTTCAACAACTTATGAGCAGTTAGTTCTAGTGGCACCTATGTATTTAAAAGAAATGGGCCAATATTTTTAAAATACCTTCTGAAATTCACATCAGAACAGACTCTCACCAGACAAAGAAATTTAAAATTTTCATTAAAGTATCACACTGTCCAGTCATTTTTTTGCTATTGATGTTTTCCCCTGCTGTTTCTACTTTCCTCTTTTTGAAGTTACAAGAACATTTCTCTCTTCTCCTGCTTTGCCTGCTTTTTTGATATATCTTTATAGATTATCAAACAGTTCTACAAAACTATACATAACGTAAAATATGGAGGAGCAACAAATAAACACTTTACAAAGCACAGATCCCTGGCTGTTCACAGTACTTCCTTAGCCATCTCATGTACCTCTCTCTTCCACATCTGGGTTTTGCCTTAGACAGAAGATAAATTCCTCCCATATCACATGAAATTCTTCAATTTCCTATTGAAATGTTGATTTTTATTCTCAAGTTTCTTATAATGCAAACACAACCCAGGCTTGTTTACGTCCTAGGCCCTTATTCAGCACTCCTTAATCAGGCACATCTCCCGCTGACCTCATCAAGAAGTCTGTCTGAATGCAGTGTGCTGAAGAGGCCCCTTATCTGTGTGTCAGTGTCCTCAGTGATGTCAACACATCTCTGAGAATAGGGTTTGTCAATTAACTTTTGTTCTCCATGCTGGTGGCTACCACTGCAAAGCAATCATAAACCAGGACAGCCGTCATAATTATCAGTTTCATGTCTAAGTGTCACCCTTCCCTCAGCGTGTGGGACATTGCAAAACAGCCACAATAAACGTAACAAACATGCAAAATGCAAACAGAACATCCTGACAACATTCCTCTTACCTCCCACTCCCTTCACTCTTCCAGGTTGCGCCCTCGGTAGCCATTTCCCATGCTTGTCTTTGCACCCCATCTCCCATGCTGTCCCTTATACCAGGATTCTCCATCTGGGGCACCAAGTGGTCTTCAGTCAATTGCCTATTTAAAACACACTTCTTCTGCTAAGCTTGTCAACGATAATCCACCAAAGAAAGACATGTTGTTACATTTAACTACATTGGGCTAAACTGTACACTCCATTACCCTGGAGCAATGCCTCCACTAAAGCCAGTGGATTCATATCAGGAAAACAGAGAGCAGAGACTGGCCTCTCTCTCTCTCTATTGTAAGTGGTGGTTGTTGTTGTTGTTTTAAATGACACTGGTAGTTAAATATATTTTGTGCGAATCTGGATCGTTATGGACCTGAAATATACTACTTTCTGGTTAGATTTTAAGCTCTTGGAGACAGGGATCATTTCTCTCCTGATTTTGTACAACTGGCCAGCACACTCTTGGAACTCAAACACAAGTGTACTGATGAATAAAGCTAGGGACCTCTGACAAGAATAAAAGGGGAGAGGGAAAGGATTATTGTATAAACAAATGGTCAAGGTGAATATACTTAAAAAACGGTGGATATAGTTGAACACCGGGGAGAATAATTTTAAATTATTCTTTAAAAGTGTGGATGGATGGACTGAGATGGATGACAATAGGAAACTGAGTTCCACGTCCCCCACAACAAAAGCTTGATCATCAAGATGGAGTCAGAGCACAAAATCCTGTCAGCATAAGGTTGAAGGAGATCTTAATAACAGTGGTGTTTTAAACTAGAAGATATGTAATAGAGCGTTGCAGTTAGACTACAGAGAGAATATGATGGGTTGTTCTACTTTTCTGATTATAACTTTTAAGATAAGTCAAATGTGAGAAGCTAACCACTATCAATCTTCATCCAATATGTACAAAGTCCTCAGAGGGTAGACACTGGTTTTCATCTTGCTTAAAAAATTTTACTAGTTAAAAATTAGAAGGGCTTTGCCATTTAAGCATTCAGTTTTTGCTTTAAGTATTACCCTGTAAAGCTCTCCCGACTGTTAACTGAAGCATGAAGCAAGGGAGAAACTGGTTTAGAGTTTAGAAGTGGGGCTAGGAAAAATGCTTTCAGCCTCAGCCTGAATCCCAGCTTTCGTGTAAGGCAAGAAAACATAGTAACCCCTATTTCTGTTAGCCAAAATGAATTGTTGTGCAAATCTAAGTTGTGTTGTCTGCATGACTGGCGCTACCCTATGCTCTTGGTACCCTGAAAGAGATGGAAGTGCTATGCTCTGGCCAGAGTACCCAGCACGCAACATCACAGCAGCCTCATTGGTTTTGGAACTGAACAGCATTTCTAGCTAGTGCTGAGGGAGTAGTGGAGTCATGACCCACTCTCATACTGCCCCTTCCCACTAGTTACTACCCAGGAGGGCACTAAGAGGGTCTGCCCATCCCAACACTTCGTGACTGACTTCTGCATAAAGAGGGGGTGATGTGTGAGGGGTACAGTGTAATTGAACCCTCTCAACCCTTTGCATACCCAGGCAGGGGCCACGCTGGCCCTTTATGCCTTCACAAGCTGCAGATCTAATCTGCCCTCTTGCTTCGGTTTCCTTGTAACTGCCAGCAAACAGCAGAGATGATTTGCCCACTCAACCATCTATTTATCTAAATCCCTCCTGTGACTGCTCAAGCAGGAAAAGGGCACCCAGCTATGGATATATTTTTCCCTTAAGTGCACAAGCACCAAGGAAACTGAGATAGGCAGACAGTTATCATTTTCACCATTAAGTCCTCAATGAACTCAGGTCACTCAGTGCAAGCAGGATGTTTAAGTGCAGATCAGCTGCTTGTCCAACAGGCAATAAGCTGTTATATGTCATTTGTCCTGACACAGGTTTCACTTGTCTTGGTGCCAAATAATAGAATTTTTCACAAACCTACCACTAGGTCAATAACATGTCAACAGCATACCAGCCTCATTGTTAGCCCGCAGTGTCTAACTTATGCAACATTGGACCTGATACTGCTGCAAGTGATTTTGCTTACTGGCAAAATGGTTGTCAATTTAAGATAAAAATAGTGGCCTTGATTTTCTACTCCTTTGCACCTTATGAGGATATACACCTCAATACAAAGTGAGTGTAAACCACCACCAGATCATGCAGCATTTCACACCCACTGTGCACAGGTACAAATGACTAGACAAACTGCACGGCAGTGGAAAATTAGGCTCATAATTCCACATACACTTTATAACTAGCGAGAAGGGCTTCTGCTTTGAAGAAATGCAGCTCGCCCCCATCCCCTCCCCCAAGATACCGTATGTGTGAACACAAACATAAAGTAAATAACTGAGGAGGGCTACAGAACATGTCTGCGCACAAATTCAGCCCATGCACCAGAAAATTAATTGAACCATACAGCATCTTCCCTCTCCCTTCCACAAAACTCAACGTGAGCTGTCCATCTATTTGTGAACAAGCTCTTCAGCCACTAAAGTATTTTTAATCCTGAATCAGCAAAACCCGATAATGAATCTGAGCTGCTGCAAATGAAATTATTTTATAAAGAGTGGAGTTAATCCAACCAAAGGTCAGTGGAGATCAAAAATGCTGTCCGTTCAGGACTTAATGATATGTTTCTACCTTTGTGAGCTCCTAATTTCTTTAGATACCTAGGAAGTTATGTCATGGCTAATGCCTCCCAATTGTATGAATGAAACCATAAGCCCATTTTAAATCTAATTACTGATGATTATCCAGCTCTAACTCATGGAGAAGGCCTGCCATTTTCTCCAATTGGAAAGACTAATTTAATTATAATGACTATTCTTTCCAGATGCTCTTATTTGTTCCAGAGTATGACAATAAATATTCAGGGTTTCTGGCAATGAAACAATTAATTGTTATGATCTGGAAAAGGTGTACAACTAGTTCTAACACACTGGAATTGTCACACTGCTCAACCATTTTTGCCTGTACTATTGAGATTCACACAACTCCGCATGCAATATGTCATGGATTCATTCCCAATAATGAAGGTAGTTGAGAAATCTGAGCAGGTGCTAGCAGGGGTGTGAAAACAATTTTTATAGTAGAGGAGCTGATGATGGAAAGCATGTATTTGGTATTACTACTTCAAGCCAGGGGGTGCGGCAGTACCCCGAGCATCCCTAGTTCCAGCACCACTGGGCGCTAGTAAATTATATTCCTCTAAAAGATTCATACATGGATTTTTTGTGGTACTGTATCCTATATTACTTTTTCAGACTGGACAATTAATAAAAATTGGTGCAGTGAAAACCTAATGTATAAGATTGATAAATTCATAGTACCAGAGAGAAATAAATAAAATATAAGCTAGTATCAAGGGGAGGGAGGGAGGCATTAAATATGACCCAGGAATTCAAAGTCCTAGTAAGATTTTTCACTAAGTTAAGCCTGAAGACTAGGACACACCAATGACTAGTTAGAAGGGGAGATTTTTATGGTGTTGCATTGATCAAAAATAACGTAAACCCCAGAAACAACAATAATAATAGGCAGCAAACTTAGTAGAAATAATGTCTTCATAGGTAAACTTCTATTCCCTTTTTCTCACCACAGCCTCCCAAATTCATCCCTTCTCCTCCCATAACTAAGACCACACTGTCATTAAAGGAGGCCTTCTTTTAACTGAACTCCATGGAAGAGAAAGTGTGGGGTTTTAAATTATATTTTGGAAAGCTATATAAAAACAAATCACAAAGATTTGCTAAATTGTTTATCTTCATGCAGTTGGAGCAGTTGCATTTGAATGAATAGGACTATTCATGGTTCATAATATTAAGTACATGCATGACTTTTTGGAGGATCAGGGCCTAAATGATTCTTCTAAACCAAGGACTTGAGGAGGACTCATTTTATATGACCGTTAGATGAGCCAGATACATCCTTCATATAGCTCCCTTAGTCCCAGTGTTTTAAGCATTTAATAGAAACCAACAGTATAATATGTACGTAGAAGACCTTGCATATATTGGAACCATTTGATCTAGATGGATGATAATTTGCTACTGAGATTCAGACCTATTTTAGGTGATATTTTGGAAGGGATATAATTATAAATTAATTAGATATAGGCATCTATAGCACACACACACACACACACTGCCAGGTCTCTGCTTTCCATAGGGATTAAATGAATACAAGGCTAAATATTTGGAAGGATCCCTTTAATCTCAGAACTGATAAAGCTTTACATTGTGTCCTTTAATTTTTCAGACCCAATCCCATCTATATCTGGAGTCTTCCACAATTTAAGGCTTATAATTATTTCACTATTTTCCTAAGTGGTATTTGGAACCCTTTGTACATTAAGGAAATTCACACTGGTACAACGACATAGATTTACATCAGACCAAACTCCCAATGTGGATGGCGCTGTACCTGCACAACGCCAAGCTTATTCATGTTCATTTTATTTCAGCATGACATCAGTTAAGCACACCTACATTAGGAGTTTGCACCAGTGTTGTTTTACTAATGAGAGTTTCCTTAATGTAGACAGGGCCTGAGATTACATTTGTCCACTTTATCAGTTTTACCTAGGTTTCTCCTTCAAGAATTGCATCCTCATGAAAGGTGCCAGTCTGACAGTCTTGGAAACTGAACCGCTACAGCACAAGCCGAGTTGATGTAAGTTTCTCTAATTTGGAGAGGTCACTTCTGTAAATGAAGAGAGTGTTCACACCCCTTGCCATTCGCTCTTTGGCCTCTATAATCAGATTGCCAGCAAGGTTACCATGTGATGTAGGTGCCTGTCTAATAGCAGCTGGACTGAGACTACGAATTTATTTCACATAAACCACCAACAACCATCAGATGTAAAAAACTTCCAGTCACTACCAAACTGGGCAAATTCATATCAGGGGCCTAGAGGTAAAACTGAGCTGTCTAATCCCATTACAGTTCCCCTGTTAAATTGATTTTGTTAAAAAACAAACAAATAAAAATAATCAGATCACTATTACTCAGATTAGGACCTACAATAAAAACACACAGTATTTTTCCACTGAGAAACACACTTGGAAAATGCTAGATATTAATTCACTCTCTGTATATCACACCCCTAAAGAGTTTCAAAATGCTTTAAAATGTTAGATAATCAAGATTGCTGATGTACTTCAAAGCACAAAGAAATACCTGATGGGTAGAGAAAACACACATATTGACCTCACAATCAATAGATATTGAATTTTCCCCACTGAAATTTTGCTTTAAAAGTTAGTAACCAAAAATGTAAATTCAAGTAAATAAAATAACCACCTCAACATATAAGAAAAAACAAACAAGGGGAAAAAATGAAAGCCTTAAATAGTCCAAATGTCAGAAATACCTAAACTCAGATTCTCTCCTTTTGCAAGCAAACAGATCTTTTAAACCTTCTCTCATCACCACCAACACTAACAAAGAAAAACCTAAATACACAAATCAAGACTCGCTGAAGGATTCTTTGTTTTAACTTGCTGAGCTGCACAGATGTCTTCAAAGGCCAATCAGCTAGCGGTAGCCAAATCATGGAGCCTCAAGGACATCTTCAAAGTGCCACTGACTGCCCACCAGAGCATTAGACTACATTGACCTTTAATTGACCTGTCTACAAATAAGGAGCATTACATAGAATCCACTGTGGTATCAATGCAGGATTTATCTATGACTGAAAGGTGTAAAAATGAAAAGAGCAGATTTGAGTGTTTACCTGCTTGTCATTAACACCAACTATGCAGTAGTATGGTAGCCCTATCAATCCCAGGATTTTGGAGAGACAAGATGCAAAGGTAACATCTTTTATTGGACCAAGTTCTGTTGGTGAAAGAAACAGAAGGTGATCAAATAAAAGATATTACAGGCGAGTCTCATCTTACGCGCATTTAACATGCGCGAATTCAGCTTTGTGCGGTCAACAAAAACAAAAAAAAGAGAAAAATAACAATTTAAATACTGTATCTGCAGTGCAGGCAATTCCGCCGGCCATTACACTCAATGTAATTTTAACTATACGTGATTTTCGCTCTACACATTGAAAGCGGAACATAACCCCAGCGTAAAATGAGACTAGTCTGTACCTCACTCACTTTGTCTCTCTGTTAAGACAAATTGTTAGTTAACAATTGACACTGTGAGAATCAGAGGTAAATCCTAGTTAAGTCTTGGCTGCCTGAGTGTGGATTCTATTAACATTCCTTATTGTTAGTTAAGATAATTACCCAAACTGGATTATAGATAAGCAAGCTTTAGATCCTCCCTATATATATAAAAAACATGCGAGGCTGCATTACCTTTCTACCTTATTAAATTTACTGCACCCACATAGAATACTCAAATTTAGCCCATCTATTGGCTGGCATGGATAAATTCTTTTTAATCTTATTTTAAGCTGATATACCAGAGGAGAAATGTCATGCTGCAAAGTTGAAATACCATACCACTAGATTTGCATATGCACACATAAGGAGACTTAAGTGAAATCTATTCCTGGCTAAAACAATAACCTGATTGGTTTCTACTGACTCCAAAATCTACTCATGTCTTGAGTTAATTGCAGCTCAAAAAGCAACACCGTAGTTCAAGGATGATCTTTTTGTTCAGTGTTTGAATAGTGACTAGGGCAATGGACCTTGACTAGTGCTCCTAGTGCTATAACAATACAAATACTAAACACTGATGATAATAATTAATAATGCACCATTTACTCCTATTTTACCATCTGGGGCTCACTTAAATGAAGTGTTTCAGAGGTGTTAATTATGCTTGATGGTAGGTGAAATAATTTACTCTCTGTAGCCTTCCCAGATGGTCCATCTCTCAGAAGATACTAGTATTTTTTTTTTATACAAATATCTGGTAATGAAATGTTTCAATGCAAACTTTAGTACTTGGGAATACTCTGTGTATTAGATTGCACAAACAAGCATACAAATTATGCTGGCAGCATGTGATAGAAATACTATAACTCTTCTCTTCCTACTTAATTCTATTTAATTCTATTGAGATATGGACAAAATGCAGTCTATGAGACTGAGCATATGGCTGGGAAGCAGGAATTCCTGAATTCTAATCTCTGCTCTACCCTGATATACTCATGTAGCTCCTTGGGAATGTCACTTCTCCTTTAAGTGATTTAAAAGCATCCACACAAGGGAGTTGCACTTACTTAATTAAATCAGTTTCTAGGCCAATTTAACTACATCCATACAACTAGTATGTGCAAACAAGATCTTAATCAAAAAGACTCACTCCACTTTTCTCTTCTGTCTCTCACTCATTCATCAATTGCAGTTTAGTTTGTGGGAGGAAATCTTTGGCCTGATTGAGCCCCAGATTCATCTCCCTGCCTGGGCTCCTGAATGGGGTCCCTTTTAAAACTTCTTCCCCCAGCAGACTGCCAGCCCACAGTATTACAATGCACCCCCAGCCATAACACACCTAAGCCTGACTGCAGGCTAGAGGGAGCAAAGACTATGGGCTAGTCTACAGCGGCAATGTTAAAGCACTGCCACGGCAGCATTTTAAGGTAGCTTGTGTAGTTGTGCCAGTGCGCTGGGAGAGCGCTCTCACTTCCTCGAGGGGCATAGCGCACTGGTGCACTGTCTACACTGGCATTTTACAGCACTGAAACTTGCTGCACTCAGGGGAGTGTTTTTTCACACCCCTGAACGAGAAAGTTGCAGCGCTGTAAAGTGCCAGTGTAGACAAGCCATATGGCATTGTCTTCACTGAAACAAAGGGCTTGTCTTCACTACCACCCTACATCAGCACATCTCCATCAATACACCTGCACCCATGCAGCGCATATGATGAAGATGCACTATGTCGACAGGAGAGTGCTCTCCCATCAAAGTAATTACTCCACCTCAACAAGCTATGTTGACAGGAGACACTCTCCTGCCAACATAGCGCAATGTAGACCGTGCTTTAAGTCTATGTAATTTACGTCGCCTGCGGGGGTGGCTTTTTCACACCCCTGAGTGAGGTAAGTTACATTGACTTAAGCGGTAGGGTACACAAGCCCAAAGGTGGCTTTTAAAAGCTAGATAACTAATGCAGGATAGTTATCTTGCTGTAAAATACTAACTAAAGACAGGGCTCATGGCTTACCTCACCTAGCTTAGCTCACGGTAAGACTACAGTGCCTTATCTCCACTACGATTTTACAGTGGGATAGCTAAGGCATGGTAGTTATCCCATGTCAGTGAAGACACAGCCAATGACTCTGCTCTGGAAAGGGGCTGTGTAGTGAGTTGGTGTGGCTCCCCTCCTGCCCAGCAGAGGGAGCGCCCTTGCAGGCACCCAAGTGGGCGGAGCCACCACCACCTGTCCCCATCCCCCGGAAGTCAAGGGGCAGGACAGGAAGTAGAAAAGCCTGCCGCCAGAGCTCAGTCAAAGCCCAGCCGCCGCCAAGAGCAGACGTGCTGGTGGGAGCTCCTGACTGGGAACCCTCCCGGGCCCGAGGCAGCTGCCCTGACTGGCCGGAGCTCCCTCGCGCCCACTACGACAAGGAGCCGCCGGATCTTCCCCATGACAGGTACTGGGAGGAGCCGCTGGAACTCCCCCGCGCCCACTACGAAGAGGAGCTGCCGGAGCTTCCCCGCCCCTGCTGTTACCCGGAGGAGCTGCCTGAGCACGCCTGGCCGGACTTCCCCAAGGAGCTGCCGGACCTGCCACCAAGCCCTGGTCCCGAGGAGCCTATGCAGATTGACTGGCCTGGAGCTGGTGCCCCGGACAAGGTAGGCCCTGAGGGGGAAAGTGGAAGTAGCCCGGGGGTAGCCGACCCCTGTCAGGCTGCAGACGCAGAAGTCCCAATGTCAGTGTGTTGCGGTCAGGACCCACTGACCAGCAGCGGTGATAGCCGCTGCTAGGGCCCTGGGCTGGGACACAGTGGAGTGGGTGGGCTTGTGTCCCCCCTGCCACCCCACTCGCGGGTGGCAGTTTTCCCCCTCACCCAACACTCAGATGTAAGGACCTGGGCCTATACACCTACTGTTTGGTTGCTGCTCAGCCCCTGCACCAAAGGGCCTGAGCTCCGTATATACCATTTGCTGCTCAGCCCCTGCCCCAAAGGGCCTGAGCTCCTTATATACCGTTTGCTGCTCAGCCCCTGCCCCAAAGGGCCTGAGCTCCTTATATACCGTTTGCTGCTCAGCCCCTGCACCAAAGGGAGCTCCTTATATACCGTTTGCTGCTCAGCCCCTGCACCAAAGGGCCTGAGCCCATTGTACTGTATTGCCGCTCAGCCCCTGCACCAGAGGGCCTGAGCCCATTGTACTGTTTACTGCTCAGCCCCGGCACCAAAGGTCCTGAGCTTCTTGTATTGTTTGCTGCTCAGCCCCTGCACCAGAGGGCCTGAGCTTCCTAAACACTGTTTACTGTTGTTCAGCCGGTTCAACTGGAGACGTGGAGTGAGTCGGTGTGGCTCCCCTCCTGCCCCAGGAGGGTCGAGCCCCAGCCCAATCGATTACAGGCTGTTACAGGGAGCCATATAATGTCTTCAATTGTACCTACTTCCACTGCTGGGAAGGCATATCACCATCTCAAGCAAATGTTGCCTCCACAGTAGTATATCCAAGGAGTCCTGAGGAGCTGGCCTGTGCCTAATGCAGCAGAGGTTGTTCTTTGCCTGGTTAGGGCCCCTAGTGCCAAGAATGCAAAGGAAGACTAAGGGCTCCCACATCTATGGAATTTCAGTGAGTGACACTGCAATCCAGCACATGCAGTCACAACGCTGTTTAAATTTGGCCCGGCTGCCCCTCTGTCATGGGAGAGGGGCAGCTGGGGGCAAAGCTGAGTGGTGTTGTGACCAGGGGCGGCTCTAGCTTTTTTGCCGCCCCAAGCACAGCAGGCAGGCTGCCTTCGACGGCTTGCCTGCGGGAGGTCTGCCGGTCCCGCAGCTTCAGCATACCCACCGCCAAATTGCTGACGAATCCATGGGACTGGTGGACCTCCCGCAGGCAAGCCGCCAAAGACTGCCTGACTGCTGCCTTCGTAGGGACCGGCAGGGCACCCCCCCGCAGCTTGCCGCCCCAGGCACGCGCTTGCTGTGCTGGTGCCTGGAGCCGCTGCTGGTTGTGACCCCATGCACAAGGTCACAATGCCAACAGAGGGGAGCCACGCCCAGCCACTATGGGGTGACTGCAGGACAACAGGGCTGCACAGAGGGTTTTGGGGACCCAGGGAAAAATCTGAAATTCTTTCCCCCCACTCTTCCAAAAAACATTAAATAGACTGAGAGGAGGCCCTGAGGGGTAGGTACTCAGGATATTCTGTTACAAGGGCCCTGAGATCCTGCACTGCTTCTGATACTGCCTCGTTTGATCCTCATTTCCTAGTTATTCACAGACTTTCTTAAATGGTACTCTTTCACACTTTGCAGCTTAGCCTAAGGAAATCCTGCAAGAACAATGTGTGACTGAAATATATGCAGGTTTCCCAACTGGTAGTAAGAACCATTAATGTTGCTTTAACTAGCAGCAAGATAGAGAACTCCACTACAAGCAAAACACTAAAGGTATTTGTTTTGTACAAGATTATTTTTGATTCAAGGTTTTTCAGTTTTATTTTGCGGTACACACTGTAAAGTGCCCCCGTAACCTGAAAGGCCCATCTCACTGCCAAACTACACTGCTTCCCCTGATAAACTCGAGTAGGTAGAATCTCCAAACCCTTCCAACATATACTCCCAGCCCTTCCAGTTAATGAATTCTCTTGCAATCTCCTTTCAGCTATTGACATCACCCTGTGGCATGCTCCAGCATGGTAATATCAAGAGAGGAGGCCTAATTTTCTGTTTGTAAAATCTGTCCACCCTACATCATGGTACTGCTCCATCTTTTAAAAAAAAATGTAAAGTGAATGTAGTACTGAGAAAGATGCTGGCTTGATGGCACTGGAGGCTGACATCCTGTATGTATCTACAGGAAAGATGGCTGTGCAAGCTTCCCCTACACTGCCCTCTCAATGTTCTTCAGTCTTGTTCTAGAGCAAACACCTCTATAGGTGAGGGGATATAGCGCAGTGTTCAGGGACCATGGATTCCACAGCCTGTCTGCTGAGACTGTCAACAAGGGTGCCAGCTGATTCCAATTATCCACATCACAAAATCAACATTACACCTTTCCACTGTGAATTGGATTTAAAACACTAATTTGTTTCACATAGGCTAATAAACAGCTACCAGGTGGATGGTTTTCAACCATTTCCAAAACAGGCTGGATTTGGATCTGGAAGGGAAAAGTTCTGTATCCTATTACAGAACCTCTGAGCCAACCAGTCTTCCTTTTTCCTTTTCCTTTGTATGTATTTACTTAGATTTAGATAGTGCCTACCATCATCTCTCACTAGTTAAAAGCTGTTGTGGATAGTCTTGTATTCATAGCATATCAAATTGCCATGCCTTCTCATTTTCCAATGTGCCTTCATTGTGCAGAGTTCCTTCAGCGGAGGGTGCATGCAATACAGTAAGAGTAATGATTCTGATGGCAGGGATTGTGAGTTAGTGGGGCGTGGGGACTTGATTCTCTCTCTTTCCCAGAAGCTGCTCATATTGGCTAACCAAACACCTCAAATGTTTCCATCCTCAAACTCTAATGTTCCATTTCCATTTTTTACTTGGGGAAAAAAACTTGATAAATTATTAAATATATGTATTCAATGTTTTTTATCCACTGAGATATATACAAGATGCAGTTACTTGAATTTCTTTGACTCGAACATGAACAACTATCAGAAATGTATCCTACACATTAGTATACAGTAATTTCAGGTACAACAGTAAAAGAAAATATAAATTGAAAACAAGATATTCTAAAATGCATAGAATTTTATAAATTAGTTTTACAGTCTACTACTTTGTGACACATTCTCTAACTGTAGTCATGAAAAACAAAAAGCAGCAACCACCTAAATCACTGGCTTCAGTTTGTTTTTATGCTGGAAGATAAAAAGCAAATACTGTTACCCATCCAGTTATGACAAGAAGAGGCATAGTGTGAGACATAGGTGCTGGAACTAAGGGTGCGGGGGGAGGGGGGACGCACTTCCGCACTTCCTGGCTTGAAGTGGTTTCTATCATATACAGGGTTTACAGTTTGGTTCAATTACTCTCAGCACTCCCCGCCCCCCATACAAATTGTTCCACCACCCCTTGTATGAGAAGGACTATAAGAACAAAGCAGATAGTGTTATAATTTTTATCAGGCCAACAAAGAAATTTTAATGCTCAGACTTTTGAATTCACAGTGCAAAAATGTTCCAATGACAGCACTGTTGCATTATCTCCCTTTTGCTTATCTCTTACACTTAAACTGCATTTCCTCCAGTTTTCTGTAAAAAAAACAAAGGTGTACCCAGTGCACCCATTTCCCCACTCAAGCCTCAGTGTTCTCAAGCATCCTAGCTCCAACAACCCTTTCTCTCCTCTTGGATGTATAGCCTTTAAAAAGGAGAGACTCTGGCCTAGAACCTGATCCAAAGCCTACTGGAGATGCCCACTGACTTCAATGGGCCCCTAAAACAGGGTTTCTGGTACAGTAGCCTTTCCAATTTCCTTTACCACAATCCCAGCTAGTGGACTAATTTTGATTAATTGTGATTTTTCAGATAATAGGTCTTTTCAGAGGAAGTGTCACACTGTTCCCTGTGCAGCTTCAGTGATGCAATGATCAGAAGAACCATTGGCTTTCTCCGTCGTTTCTTTTCTTTTATACATTGGCTTTTCAATATGTTTGCTCAAATTAAAAAATTACCTAATTGGGCATTAGAACTTCAAAATCTTCATGTCACTAGTTATAACCCTGTTTTGTATAGCTACAAAAATCAACATTCATTCACTAATCATCCCTTTCTAAGCACTTTTGTTCTTCTTAAATAGCCCAGCCATTTGTCTGAAGTCAAAAATGGCATCTATATGTAATTTCCATGCTAATTTGGCACCATCACATCCTTTTGATGACAGTCTGTACTGTTTCCCCTTTTTCTTCTGCTCCTTTCAGCTGCAGGACCCAGATGTTAAGTTCAGGAAAGTATTTTTTCCTGGCAGTGATATCTGGGTCTGTCATTGGTATCTTTGCTGATGGCTGTTGTAAAGCTGCCTATGAGACGGTACAAGATCAGACTGCGGACAGGCTTTCTTATTTTAAGTTGCCTTAACTATGAGGGAAGTAAACTAAAATATCACAGACATGTTCACATTTCAGATCCCGTGAAATATAATGTTGCTTATATGTTTCCACTGTTGACAGCTCTTTATCTTCCTCCCTAGCATCTGTAATCAGAAACTGGAAGTGGGTACCAAGGGGAAGACTTTCAAAAGTGCCAATAAAGCACTAGAGGTGGTGGCACAGTTTTAAAAAATTGACCTAAAAGAGGAAAAGCTGGGTGTAAAGGAATCATGGGGTGAATGATGAGCGAAAGGGGAAAGGTAAAAGAGAAAGAATGAATGGAAAAAACACAGAAGATTAAATGTTTGTGAAATTTCATCTGTCTCTAAAATGTGATGAAAGTCTTTCAAAAAGGAGCAATGGAAATGTTGTTGATACTTAATACTTTTTCTCCAATTTTTCTTTCCCTTAACCCCATGCTTCCCTCCTGGGATCAGTTGCCACAGCATTTGATTCTTCATCATATTGAAAAGGTATTTGTCTCCTCAGAGGCTATTGTATCACTTACTCATCACATGTTGGCTTGCCTGGAGTACAGAATGAATCAAGCAGCTTGCATCTACCCCTGAAGCACAAAAATAGCACCTATGCAGCCTCATGAGTGACAAATCCACATTTTCCTGAAAAGAAGGCCTCTGCAAGAATGTACAATGTGTTCCCTTTGTACCTAGATGGAAATATTAACTCTGCAGTTCAATAACAACAAATTTTTAGAAAGCATCCATCATAACCAGTGTTACCAAATGCTTTACAGTGAGAGGCAGAACAGAGTTGGGTACAGGAATTCAGAAAAAGAAAGGGAAAATGAAAATGTATTGAATCACAATCATAGAAGAGAAAGCTAGTAGAGATTTGCTTGGTCAAGAAGCAAACAATGATCCTTGCAGGCTGTTAACAGGGGAGAGAAAACAATATATGGGTAAAGTAATGGGGATAAAGAAAAGGTAAGAGGGATTTAACTCCAACTGTAGGTGAAGACAAATTGAGAAGTTCTAAAATGAGATAATACTACTATTTAGCACTTCTTATTATTCTTACAGATCTTTCTACAAACAAGCTTATGGAGATTAGGTGCTGTTTGGAGTTTGTGATCAAAGTGTCGGAAACAATCGGTTACACTTGTGACGATGAAAACTTCAGATCTGAGTGTGCAGATGGAAAAAGGAAAGCATGCCCATAATTAGCTGTTTTGCATAAAAAAGTTAGAACAGTGACACATGCTAATACAAGTGAGATTAGAGGCAGTAAGAAGACAAAGGCGGCAGCTTCAGAAATCCGACAGAGATATTATCAACTCTTTCTGTTATGATGTTAAGCCATTTTTTGCAGCTGCAGGCTGTTCTATTATCAGGGTAAATCAAAAAGAATAGAATTTTGCATGAATGCAAGTACACCTGACCTCCAAGTTAGATGCAAAGCTTGGACTCCAGCTCCTCTGTGAAATAGTAATAATCAGGAACAGTACTCTGGGTATTGGCCTGTGAAGAAGCACACCAAGATGATTAGTACAAGTAAGGATGGATGAATAGGCTGATAATTGTATTTAGATAGTTCTGTTACATGGATCATAGTGGGAGGCTACACAGATTCAGGGAAACATATAATAGAAATAATGGAGCTACAATTGAACCATGTTGGACAGGGAAGCAAGAAAAGCAGCAGGAACTGGCAAGCAAGGAGAGAGGAGAGATGTGTTGTTCTTGAATGTTGTATTATGGGTGTCTGTTAGATACTGAGTCCTTCATTAGGTCATGTTAGCATAATTAGCAGACAGATGCAGGAAACCCCAGCTGGGCAGGGCAGCACAGAGCAGCCAATTGGAGGGAGTTAGAAGATGAAGCACAATAGTAGAAGCACTGTACTACGAAGCAAGGAGCAGAGGGTCAGTACACACAGCAGCAGCAAATGAGAGTGGCTAGCAGTAAGGGCAGCATCACAACTCCAGCAGACAAGAGAAAACAGAATTTTGATTTTGGTTTTTGTCTGATTTTATTTCATTCTGAGCCTTAGACAAGATTATCTAACCATTTCCTTCCCTGACAGATAGGATGCAATTAGATGAAACTTCATGTGGGTGTGTAAATTTGATAAGTAAGAATACAATGAGATTGTTTTTGTCCTGCAGCTCTGACAGCAGCAATTTTTTCCAGCCAACAGCATCCATTATGAAGGAAGAGTACTGCATATTGCTGAGCTGCATAGATTACATAACTGAGAATCTAAATTCAGTCACCAATTGGCTGCAGTGCTCTGAAGAGACTTAGAAATTTCCCCCAAGCCTCTAACTTAGGTTTCATGCATGCACTTGTGAATATCCAATATCTGAATATTTTCCAGTAACTAGTGGAAACATGTTGCTGTTGAAATAAATTACTAAGCTATACATTTATTATCTGCATCACACACATTTAGTACAGAATTATAGATGTTAGGGCTGGAAAAGACCAATTAATCATCTTGTCAATCACCCTGAAAATGAAAGAATGTTCCTTACTACCAGTATCAAGAGAATTAAAATCTTACTGTAGCAACATCTTTGTGACAGTAGTGTACTTCCACTGCAAAGAGAATTAGCTCTCATTGGTTAACAGTAGCTGCAGAATGTGAAGGGATTTCTAATGTGTCTTGGTAATGCGTCATGAATATGCTATATAAAAGTTCTACTAGAGCTCATGGAGAGGCACAATTTGGCCTGGTCTACACTGACTGCAAAGTTGATGACTTTCAGTTAATTTGATTCTCCACAACTGTGTTCAAACATGGTAAAAATCTACAGTGTAAACCAGCTCCTCTTGCTCCAGTATATTTCAAGTGAGTTAAAAGTTTTATTCCTCCTTTTCTCATCCTATGTCCATATTTATAGATGTCAGATGCTGACAAGAACGATTAAAGTACAACCTGCATCCTCATATATGTTACCCATAACAAAATGCTGCAATATTCTATGGTCATCACCCAAAACACTGGAATAATGCCATGTAAGTAAAGTTGGTGAGAAAATGTTTGTTTCCCCAAGAAAAAGTCAAAGATTTTCACTGAAAGCAAAAGTATCTCTAGTATGCAAGACCTTGGAAAAAATTTTGAAGGAGAAAGTAAAGGACATTGAGGTCAATGGTAATTGGGACAAAATACAACATGGTTTTACAAAAGGTAAATCATGCCAAACCAACCGGATCTCCTTCTTTAAGAACAGATTTTTTAGACAAAGGAAATGCAGTGGATCTAATTTACCTCGATTTCAGTAAGGCATTTGATACGGTTCCACATGCAGAATTATTAGCTACATTGGAAAAGATGGGGCTCAATATGAAAATTGAAAGGTGGATAAGGAACTGGTTAAAGGGGAGACTACAACGGGTTGTACTGAAAGTGAACTGTCAGGCTGGAGGAAGGTTACTAGTGGAGTTCCTCAGGGATCAATTTGGGGACCAATCTTATTTAGTCTTTTTATTACTGACGTTGTCACAAAAAGTGGGAATGTGCTAATAAAATCTGCGGATGACACAAAGCTGGGAGGTATTGCCAATACAGAGAAGGACCGAGATATCATACAGGAAGATCTGGATGACCTTGTAAACTGGAGTAATAGTAATAGGATGAAATATAATAGTGAAAAGTGCAAGGTCATCCATTTAGGGATTAATAAGAAGAATTATTGTTATAAGCTGGGGATGCATCAGTTGGAAGTAACAGAGGAGGAGAAGGACCTTGGAGTATTGATTGATCACAGGATGACTATGAGCCGCCAATGTGATATGCCTTGAAAAAAGCTAATGAGGTCTTGGGATGTATCAAGCGAGGTACTTCCAGTAGAGATAAGGAGGTGTTAGTACCGTTATGCAAGGCACTGGTGAGACCTCATCTGGAATACTGTGTGCAGTTCTGGTCTCCCATGTTTAAGAAGGATGAATTCAAACTGGAACATGTACAGAGAAGGGCTACTAGGATGATCCGAGGAATGGAAAACCTGTCTTATGAAAGGAGACTCAAAGGAGACTTTTGGTTAGCCTAACTAAAAGAAGGCTGAGGGGAGATATGATTGCTCTCTATAAATATATCAGAGGAATAAATACAGGGAGGGGGAGGAATTATTTAAGCTCAGTACCAATGTGGACACAAGAACAAATGGATATAAACTGGCCCTCCGAAAGTTTAGACTTGAAATTAGACAAAGGTTTCTAACCATCAGAGGAATGAAGTTCTGGAACAGTCTTCCAAGGGGAGCAGTGGGGACAAAAGACATAACTGGCTTCAAGACTAAGCTTGATAAGTTTATGGAGGGTATGGTATAATGGGATAGCCTAATTTTGGCAATTAATTGGTCTTTGACAATTAGCGGTATATATGCCCAATGACTTGTGATGGGATGTTAGATGGGATGGGATCTGAATTACTACAGAGAATACTTTCCTGGGTGTCTGGCTGGTGAGTCTTGCCCACATGCTCAGGGGTTAGCTGATCGCCATATTTGGGGTTGGGAAGGAATTTTCCTCCAGGGCAGATTGGCAGAGGCCCTGGGGGGTTTTCGCCTTCCTCTGTAGTGTGGGGCATGGGTCACTTGCTGGAAGATTCTCTGTGCCTTGAAGTCTTTAAACCATGATTTGAGGACTTCAATGGCTCAGACACAGGTTTGATACAGGAGTGGGTGGGTGAGATTCTGTGGCCTGCGTTGTGCAGGAGGTCAGACTAGACGATCATAATGGTCCCTTCTGACCTTAAAGTCTAAGTCTAAGATATTGCAAATTCAACCTGGGTTGTGAAATTCAAGCTGGGTTTTTTTGAGGTTTTTGTTTTCTTTTTTCTTGGGAGGGGGAGGAGATCCACACCAGCACAAGATTCTACTGATCTATATCCACTTCCAGTGAGCTATGCAAATCCATTGCCTCCTATGTGCTCAGCTCTTGTAGGTCAAGATGAGGTGATAAGGACAAATCCATGCTGACTGTTAAAGAACAAATTGTGTCAAACCAACCTGATAGCTTTCTTTGACAGCGTAACAAGCCTTGTGGATAGGGGAGAAGCGGTAGATGTGGTATATCTTGAATTTAGTAAGGCTTTTGATACTGTCTCACATGATCTTCTCACAGTCATGCTGGAAGGGCATAATGAGTGGGGTCCTGCAGTGATCCGTTCTGGGTCTGGTTCTGTTCAATATCTTCATCAATGATTTAGATAATGGCATGGAGAGTACACTTATAAAGTCTGCAGACGATACCAAGCTGGGAGGGGTTGAAAGTGCTTTGGCAGATAGGATTAAAATTCAAAAGGATCTGGACAAACTGGAGAAATGCTCTGATGACAATTCAATAAGGACAAATGCAAAGTAGTCCACTTAGGAAGGAACAATCAGTTGCACACATACAAAATGGGAAATGACTGCCTAGGAAGGAGTACTGCAGAAAGAGATCTGGGGGTCATAGTGGCTCAGAAACTAAATATGAGTCAACAGTGTAACACTGTTGCAAAAAAAGCAAACATCATTCTGGGGTGTATTAGCAGGAGTATTGTAAGCAAAACACAAAAAGTAATTCTTCTGTTCTATTCCGCACTGATTAGGGCTCAACTAGAGTATTGTGTTCTGTTCTGGGAGAGCACATTTCAGGAAAGATGTGGACAAATTGGAGAAAGTCCAGAGAAGAGCAACAAAAATGACTAAAGGTCTAGAAAACATGACCTATGAGGGAAGATTGAAAAAACTGGGTTTGTTTATTCTGGAGAAGAGAAGACTGAGGGGGGACATGATAACAGTTTTCAAGTACATAAAAGGTTGTTACAAGGAGGAGGGAGAAAAATTGTTCCTCTTAACCTCTGAGGATAGGACAAGAAGCAATGAGCTTAAATTGCAGCAAGGGAGATTTAGATTGGACATTGGGAAAAACTTCCTGCCAAAGTGGTTAAGCACTGGAACAAATTGCCTAGGGAGGTTGTGGAATCTCCATCATTGGGGATTTTTAAGAACAGGTTGGACAAACACCTGTCAGGGATGGTCTAGATAATACTTAGTACTGCCTTGAGTGCAGGGGACTGGACTAGATGACCTTTCGAGGTCCCTTCCAGTTCTATTATTCTATGATTCTATGATGGTATTGACTTCTGCACCTCTTCAAATCAGAGGCCGTTAGTTAACAATCCAATTGAAGATGAATAAGCCAGGATAAAATCCATTTCACTCCTACCTTAGTAGTGTCAGTTCTTAAAAGGAGGAATTGTACATATAAGCCACATACTTGAATATTTACCTATCTGATCTCTATGGACAGCTGCTGTTTGCACACACAAGTTTGGGGAGAGGGGGTAGGTTGTATGTGCAAAGAGTTATGTGTGCACTTGCATTCACAAATAGTTGCAGGAGCGAATTTCCAAACCTGCCAGTTTGAATCTTGGCTCTTTAGTATAAGATTAATTCACAGATTAGACAAGTACCTGAATTCTATAAGAAAAATACACAGTATATGTATAGTGAGCCATAACTTTTGGAGGGGGGTTGTTTTGTTGGATTTGTGTGTGTGTGTGTGCGTGCGTGTGTGCATATAAATAGCTGCTTGCTTTTTCTTCAGTAGTTAGTCAAATAATTTGCACATCATACTTTTCTATATAGGGTCTTATACCACCCCCATCACCATGGTATCAGAATGCATTCCAGAAGTGCATTAAGCAATGTGACTTACATCATGTAGTTTGTTCTCTTTCTCATCCTCGACCCCAGAGAGAGAATTACATGTGCAGTGTAGTTTTGGTTTTGGTGGGGCAGCTTATAGACATATAGGGCAGCCTTATAAACAGTTACATTCATCACTATTTAAAAACAAATTACAATCACTAACAAAGGCATTTGACATGAAAGCTTATTTGAGAACCACCTTGTCTACAAAAAACACTTTGTGGAACTCCAACTCTCAACATTCTTTTGAAGTTTCATATGCTCCTTTGAAATTATTTCAGACAACTTTGTTATGAAAGAAAAAGTAATGAATATTGCCAAATGCCTTCTGAAGAGTTCAGATAATTGCACCTTCATAAAAAGAAAAAAATGTCATCCACATTCCATGTGATATTAGCTAATCAGAACTTTTGTGACTATGCTGTAATCAAAACCCAAGCAGGCTTTGTTTTATTTTTGTTTGTTAGAAAGACCAGCAGAAAAACAGTAGCAACTTGCAAGCAAAGGAAAAAAGGTAATCTAAATAGAAAAATGGTTACAGTTAATGTGAGTTTTCACTAGAAATGCTTCTGGGATTTGCTTTCAAACTACAGACTTATCTGCTTTCATTTGATAAGGGACAATGCTACACAAACTGTCTGAGCCGCTTCGACTCTCTGACCAAATAAAAGAACACACGATTCACACTTGCAAGTAGGAAAACATTCAAGTTCAGGTAACACAAGAATAAAGGGAAAAGGCCTATCTTACAAATGTGCATACAAATGTGAAAACACTTAGACTCTATTTTATATTTGTAGTGTATTAAAGATGCTAGGGCACAAATTCTGCCCTGAAATATGCCTACAAGACATCAATGAAGTTGATGGGAGTACTTTGTAATTACATACAAGAGCACAATTCTGATCTGTTTCATAGAGATAACATTCAAACTCTATTTAGACGGATCAGACATTTTTCTTTACAAACAACTGCTAAAGTTTCCCTTTATTATGGTTTCTTTCATTATCTAAGGATGTGTTCGTACCATCACTGCATTGCTTGCTTCCCCTTATTACACTCTTATATGTTAGTTCACTGGTCCTGTCTCTCTGTACTTTTGGCAGTCAGAATCTTCTTATGTTTCAGAAATGGTGATGGCAACAAAGCAAGCTGAAGATTTTGGTTCAAGTCATACCTATACCATTTGAGCCTTTAAAAATCTTACCCATTATTAATAATCACCCCATAACCTCCCCTTCCTGTACAGCAATAAGTTCTACTGATATCAATGTCTTTATACTGGTATGGTTGCATCCAGCCTATGGAGAGTCTTCTTAGTGTATATGCAAAAGGCCTCAGGTGGCACGTGACCTAGATTCATCACCGAATTTGGTCCACTGGTCGGATCATTAGCTACACTGACACGGGCCGGGTACAGTGTAATACTTTATCTATGCTAGTAAGCAATGCCAAAGGCTAGGCTACACTACCCAGGGTGTGCCAATACAGCTATACCAGGATAGCTATACTGGCAAAGCCTCTTAGCATGGATGCAGCATATGCTGAGAGAAGGAGGTTTTCTGCTGGCACAGTAACACCACCACCCCAAACAACATTAGCTACGCTGACAGAAGCACTCTTCTGTCAGTGTAGCTGCATCTACATCAGGGTTTTGTCTGTTGAGTAGGTTTTTTCACACCCTGACTGACACAGCTATTCCAACAAAACTTTGTAGTACAGACTTGGCCTATGGGACTTTACTCTCTGAGAAGTACAGTAACCTCCCACACACCATGAAATTGAACTGGAAAATAAAAAATAAGGGACTAAATCTTGAAGTCTTTTCAAGGAATATTTTTCTCTAGTAAGGACTCAGTAAAAACTAAGGCCCAGAGCCTCCCCTCTTATGGAAATACCTAGTGAGCTGGCCTGAGGGGAGGAAAACTAAGCTCATTATCACATAGTATAATTTCATGGCAGAGAAAGAGTTGGGCAGAATGAGCTGCAATGCTGTCCCCAGAACCCAGAAGATGCCCTGTAATGCAAGCAAATTCTGTAAATCTGCTGAGGGACAGGAGCTTTCTGCACAGCAGACTCTCACATTGGCTCTGAGGCCCCCTAATTCTGTTGCAATGTGGCCCTAAAGCACAGGTCTAGTCACAGCTCCTCCCAGCATTCTGCCCTATAGAGGGGGTCTCCAGTGCAAGGGGGTTCCACATAAAATCTACAGAACCCGGAGCTGTACTCCCTTTTCCTGGTAATCTGTGGAGGGCTGGTTGGAGAACAATGGTGGGAAGACAATGTGTCATCTCCCACCTGGTCCACCCTTTCTCAGCCCAGGCCCACTCACTCCCTTTACATGGAACCTGACTCTGTGGACAGTCCTTGCCAGGGTCCCAAGAAAGACAGGGCAATACCAGGGAAGCTGCTGTCTGCTAACTTATGCACAGAACAATGAAATCTGTGTGCAGATGTAAATTTCTGGCCAGTCCGTCTCTAGCTTTGTGGATCCATCAGCCATTCCTTCCCCTTCCTCACAGAGGGAGGCTGCGGTAGCTGCTGAGGCCACTGTAGACCTGAGGCTTCATTACTGATTACAGAGCAGCTCCACTGCAGCTCATTGGTCTTTGAGTGGGGATTAAGTCCTCCCCCACCCTATCAGGAGAATTCCATAGGCACAGCCAGATTATTCAGGCTGTGCACTGACAAAGAACTTCAGGATCTGGACCAACCATTAACTACAATAGGAGTTTTATCTGTATAAAGACTACATTTAATTTAAAAAATAATAAATTAATTCAGATTCCAACAAAGGTTCTGGAACCCATTCTGATTTGGAGGCAGAGTGCTCAGCTTCAGAGGGTAGGAGAAGAAAGAGCACATTGACATGTTCTTCAGCAAACCGAGTGGCCACAACTTCGGAGTGACTATGATGAAATCTGAAGGGAATTCCATACAACTTCTCTCATAGAAGATTGCCACAATGTAGGGACTGTGGGGAGGAATTCCCCTATTTGAAGACCAAAGCTCTGATACACTGCATAAAACATGGCTTGATAACGCATGCTGTAATATTTAGACTAGTTATTTGCAAATATTTTTGACCCAAAATTTCATCATTTGAAAGTTAAGTGGCATTTTTTTACCCATGAAAGCTTATGCCCAAATAAATCTGTTAGTCTTTAAGGTGCCACCGGACTCCTCGTTGTTTTAGTGATTTATTCCTACCTCAATAAAATACCACTTACAGCTGATATTATGGTATATGTAAGCTATACAACAGACGTGTTATTTATATTTCTAAGGAGTCTCCATCTGCCATTTTGCAAGGCAGAGAGGATACAGCTTTTTACAGTGAAGATGCACTGTTGTGTTCTCTCAGAGAATTTACATTTGTGCTACCTTATTTTGTTGTTTCCTGTAAACTCGAATAGAAAGGCATTCCCACAAAAAGTATGCAGTTGTAAGTTCTCAACTTTTTTATTTCACACATGAAAGACTACTTTAAATATTTGCCTGAATTACATCCTTCATATTATAACAACTTCTAAAAGTTCAGTGCTTGAAGCTCTTTTCTCTGCCAATGAAATAGATCTATCAGTATTAACATGTTAATTCAAATATGTGCTTTAATGGGATCCTGACCCATGACAACCATTGCTTTCTGCATTCATAGTACAAATCAGCGTGAGATGGCTAAATTCTCACATCTCAAACAAATATTCAAGACAGACCAGTTAAATGGTTTGCAAAAGACTTAATCTGACATAGTATTATCAGTTTTCTAGTCTTTCTTAACTATCCATGTAGCATGTCCAGGATATATAAAGGTAAATGTGAGCTAGCACTGCTGAATTTGTGCTAAATTCAAATCTCCAGCTCTGTGTTTTGAGATAACATTGTTAAATTTAAACCAAGATTTTGAATGATTCAAGATATGCTCTTCAGATTGTTTCTGCTAAACCGTAATGTGTTTGTCTACAACATATGGTATAGTCATTTCTTAAAGGCTGGTTCTCAGCAGTACACTTCTTTCCCTATAACCCAGTATGAAGATTGGAACTGGGGACCCATCTGCTCACATCTATTGACTTCTCAACATAATCACAAAACATTCAGTTAACTGTTGCCACTCTAAATATTGTAAGGATTTTTTATAGCATGGCAAATAACAGGAATGTGATTTCACTTTATCCAGATCTATTTTAAATTATTGCCAGAGAAAAGAATAAAGGGAACAAACAGCTGCAGTACTGAATCATGTAAATACAATGACATAGCTGTATAATGCAGGCTCCTTGTTACACTACTTTCCTATTTTTCAAGTGAGGAATGTACAAGTGATAATTGTTCTAGTTCAGCAGAAAAACACTTTTAAAAAGTACACCCAAGAACATGAGATGATCCCTTATATGGGGGTATCTAAAATACAAATAAAAAGGATCTGGAGATATTTTATATTTAATTAGCTATATATGAGCGTGTAAGCAGTAAAAGGGAAAAATCAAAGGGTTGCCTGTGTGGTGCCTCTTGGTAAAATAATCAGCTTTGATGTTACTCTTTTGATAAACCACAAGATTTTGGGTCGAGCAAGGGGCAGCTCTTTAGGATTTGTTCCCATTTGACATGGCTTTGACAAACATTTGTAGATTTTATCCCAAGCCAAAACTCAGAACATATTGTATTAAACTATCTTTACAGGACAGCCAAACACTGTGATGTTCCTTGAGTGTTCAGAAAGACAGGGCAGAGGAAAATGTGGGAGAGTGAAACTAAAAGGAAAAATCTAAAACTATAAAGAAAATGACAGCTGAGTCAATGGGACACATCTATTCATAGAGGGGCAGGTCCCCAGATGTGTAAACTGTCATAGTTCAATCGAAGTCAATAACTCTCCTCAATATATCAAATAAGTGAAATCAGACTGGATGGATTGAGAACCCATTCTGAGATATATTGTACTACCAAGAATGTGTTCATTTTTAGAAGTATATATTTAACACCAATTCATAATAACTAAAGCATAAATGTTGGTCACCACTCTGACCAATCTGGCCTTTTACCTTCAACTTAGAAATAATTTTTCTGTTATTAATTCTGTGACTTCACTCTAACACATGAGATAAGAATAATAAAATGGAGTTGGGAGAGGGAGACAAAGAGAAGACTGCTGCAAAATGGTAGGAGAAACAGAAAAGTATGAAGATTATAAAGCCTGTTGGAGCATGAAAATATGCATGCACAAAAAATAACATGATCATAACTTTTCACTGTATACCTCAGTCCTTTCTTTCTTCAGAAAGAAATCTATTATCTTTTAAATTCAGTTCTTCTCTTTTCTTACATAGCTTTCCTCAGCAACAGACTATATGGTCCCATATAACCGGAACAGAGCTAAGTAGAATCCTAGAGTGAGATTCTGTGCTGAGTCTCCCACAGGGCTTGTCTGCACTTGAAAGTAAATCCAAATTAAAGTAGTGTATAAACTTAAAGCACAATAGCTATTCCTGAATAACTCCATGTGTAGACACCCCTAAATGGAGCAGCACAGAACTCACAGCATAAGGACAGGGGAGGCTAAGAAGGTGGGAGGCCCCGATCAGAACTTAAACAACACTGAGGTCTGTATAAATTATGACAAACTCCTGGGGCTGCCCTATGTGCCATAGCTCTGCCCAGAATCTTGGCAGCACTGCATGTTTTGTGACACACACCACAGGCCTAGCATACCCCATACACCACGTTTTATGAGGGGTCCTTGGAGGACAACCTTATGGCTGTCTTTCTCAGTGCCTGCACCAGGGAAATTCTTACCTGATCCAGATGCAAGTCTTTCAGAGTCTATTTATGCCACTCCAGCCCTTTTACCCAGCATAAAAAGCTCAGAGCAGGTGTAATGATGACAGACCCCGGTTGTGGGGGCACAGGATTGAACCTGGGGCCTCTGGAGCTTAGTGCATGAGCCTCTACTGCATAAGCTAGAAGACATGGCCCTTAGCTAAGGCTGTAGAGCAGACTCACTAATCTCTCTCCCTAAGTGATCTCGGTGCCACTAGATGGGACAGAACACCACCCCTAGGAGGTGTGTGGGTTACACATGGTCAAGAATCTCAGTTCTAGTCTTGAATATGACTTTTGAATACTGTTCTAACATAGCTTGGCTCTAGCCACCCCAAAGAGCCAAAAACATTAGAAAATATTTTTAAAAGAGCCATGTTTTTCTTCCAAACATGACTCCATTCTCAGTGTAGACAGCAGCTATGTCTATTACTCTTTTCATATGATAGCTCTGCTTGAGTTCCCTAAATAGTTTTAGGATTGTTTAGATATGTCCCTTTTTTAAAAAGAAAAATGTATCTTGATGGTTTGTATCAATCCCATTCACAATTTTGTAAACGTTCAACAATGAAAGACTGTTTGACTGTGTAACAGGGTAAACCCTGCTCCTGCTGTGAGGGGTTTAAAAGTGGCCTGGCAGGGCTTGAGAGCGACTGCTCTCAAGGCTGGGCTGATGGAGGAAGTAGCCGCAGCTGGGCCACACCCCATCAGGCCCAGCTGGCCCCTATAAGAGGCAGAAGAGGCCAGAAGCCCAGACAGTCTTCCTCTGCCTGAAGAGGAAGAAGGGCCTGGCTGCAGAGGCTATAGGCAAGGTACCTAGGGTGAAGCAGGGCTGGGGAAAGGCTGGGGACCTCCAGCCTAGAAAGCCCCAGGCTGCGGCCTAGCGAAGGGCCAACTGGTACTGGGGGTTGCAGAGGGCAGCCTGGGGTAGGCCAAGGCAGCAGGTCCAAACCCCTTTGCCTGTGATGAGTAGGCTGATACTGCAGTCTGCCCCAGAGTGTGGGGCTAGACAATGACTGGCAGTAGCCAATACTGAGGCAAGGTGGGGATAGAGGGTGAGGGTTCCCTGAGGAGGAGAGACCCTAAGAGAAAGGGGTTACTGCTAGGGGGCAGCACCCCATGTAAAAGGGCACCGGGTCCAGGGAGGGACACGGGGGCCTGAAGACAGGTGGATCACCAGCCTGCAGAGGGCGCTCTGAACACTGGACTGAACTAATTCCCAGAAGCACCAGCAGGAGGCGCCGCAGGGGTGAGTCCAACCCGTCTACAGACATGTATTACCAACCAGAAATGTATTCCAGAGTTCTGTTTGAAAATACAGGATGACTCAAAGCTAAAACAGCATTCTACAGAAATAGCTTATTTAACCAAGTTGTTTTTTTACACTCTCCTTTTTTCATTGTTTTCCACAGTGCCAACAAATTTGTGGCATATGGTGTGTATGAGAATATGTCATCTCAAAAATCAGAAAGAAGAAAGTAGGAGAAAATATCACAGGGGCTAAGTGTACTTACCAGCTGGCAAAGAGGGAGATGTAGTGAGCAGTAGCAAGTTACAAAATGCCCACCTTAGGACGGCAGCTTTGTGTGTCTGCCATATTTAAAGGGTCAGGCCCCAGAAAGACTTTCTGGGAAAAAGTTTCTGTAAGAGAATGACTCTGTATCAGGGTTAGTACAGGGATTAGGCAGACAGAAAAGGAAATGCTCCTGGAGAAGGGATAGTTTTTGTATACCACCACTATAGCACATTGCAAATTCTGATAGCTAGCTCAGAATATGTGTGAGTAGTAACCAAAAATCACCGCCACATTTTGAGTGTTTGGTGATCTACAAGAAATGGTATCTGTCCTGATCCAGTAGATAAGAGTCAACATTATAAGCATTGCAGCAACGAAGGTTTAGGTTGGACATTAGGAAAAACTTAAAGCTTAAGCACTGGAATAAATTGTCGTGGGAGGTTGTGGAATCTCCATCATTGAAGATTTTTAAGAGCAGGTTAGACAAACACCTGTCAGGGATGGTCTAAATAATACTTAGTTCTGCCACGAGTGTAGGGGACTGGACTAGATGATCTCTTGAGGTCCCTTCCAGTCCCATGATTCTATGAAAAACTGCTACCACAACTTCCAGAGTAGCAGCCGTGTTAGTCTGTATCAGCAAAAAGAACAGGAGTACTTGTGGCACCTTAAATTTGTTAGTCTCTAAGGTGCCACAAGTACTCCTGTTCTTTTTGGCATCCTTGTTGGCAATATCTGGAGAAATACTAAAGACTGAATGTGCATAAAGACTGAACTACCATCTCAACCCTACAGCCTGCTATGTCAGTGTTATATTCAGGTACTTGAGAGCAGGTGTGAACTCACTGAGGTAGCTGAGCTCTGTCCCTCTGTTTCTGTTCAGGTCCCTTGTGACTGGTGTGGTCTCTCTGAAGAAGGCACAGCCCATTTGCAGCAGGCTTAGCACCTTCATGCTGTAGCCCTGGTCCTTCTTCATTCAACTCATCTGTGGAATTGGCAAACAATGCCCTTCACCTGACACATTTCCATATTAAAATGAGGCAAAAGTTTATATAAATATAAACTTATTGCTAGTCATTATATTTTACTATTCCCACAATCCAGTCATTGGCAGACAATTATTCTATGTACTGTTAATTGTAAACGACAGGTGAGAATGCATATTCCAAAGGGTCTCTTATATGTGTGACAACATTTGAGTGTTTTAAAATTCTTTCAGATAAACTGAGGTTTTCCAAAAGTAACATCAGAGAAGAGTGTGGCTTTGCAGAGGGGCAGGGAAACTCCACAACCCCTTAAGCCATCCTTGTGATTGTTACAATGATCATAGTAATTCTGCAGAGACACTCCTTTGTCAAATTGAAAGTTAGCAATCAGTATCAATGGGGGTCTGTAGGATGGGAGTCTATAGAGAGAACATTAAATTGTCAGAGTGAAATGGTTTCAGTGAAAATCTATGGAAGCCAGGTCAAAATAAAACAGGTTTATGTCACTAAAAGTCAATGCAGCCCATATTTACGATGTTCAGATGATATGAAATAAATCTGTCTGAAAAAGAGCTCTGTGTAAACTCAAAAGCTTGTCTCTTTCACCACCAGAGGTTGGACCAATAAAAGATATTACCGCACCCACCTCGTGTCTCTCATATCTTGGCATCAACACAGCTACAACAAGAGTGCAAACACAAATCTGTCTGGAAATTCATGTCTAGATCTTGTTACCATGTTTGAACAAAATTAAACAAGGTAATTGTGAATCTGTAGAAAATGAAGTACTATGTCACAGTGACAATTATATATGCATATGGGGAGCCAAATCTTCAAATGTGAGAACTGAGCTCTGCACTAGGTCCTTAGCGTGGCACTTAAGCACTTAAAATGGGTTTTTAGGCTGCTTAGATTAGGTTCACAAGTGTAGGATCTTAATACTTAACATAGGCTCTCGCATTTGAAAACTTGTCTCTAGATGCCAAAAGGAAGCAAAACCACAGAGAAATGGAAGGTATAAGTTAAATGCGGCTACAGCAACTCTAATTCATCCCTATTGTACTTTGGTATTATCAGGTAGCAGCAGAACACTGAGCAATGAATTTACTTTCAATATCTCTTTGAAAGTATTTACAATTACTTAGTGCACAATTTGTATAATAGGCTCACAGTATATTGGTACAACCTATAGGGTCCCTAAAGAGCTTCTCAGCTCCAGATCCTTGATCATTTGATAACACTGAGTCCTGCTGAGTGAAGGCTTGAGTGAAAGCAGTAATTCAGAATTTCCTTCCTTTCCTTCCTTAACGTTCTTTTGACATTGTTTTGTGTGTTTATTGTATTGTAGGGCATGGCAAACCTGATAAGAGAAAAGCAAAGGTCAAGCCCACACTGGGAAGGTAAAATGAGTTTCCTTTCAGATCAGAATGGTTGAGATACCAATATACCCTGGAAAACCTGGTAATTTCTGACAGATATGATCATACTTTCTGACATGGAACAGACAGGTTTTTGGTTAAAGAGCATTCTCTGTCGTCATGAGAGAGTCAAACACAATGCTAACTTTCAGGCATCTCTCTCCTCTGATGGACAGTCAGCATGGCTCATTTCCTGGGCATCAAGAGGGGAAATGTTTTTTGCACAAACCACTGCACTGAGAAGAATTGGAATGATATGCTTGATGACAGCACCAACACACAGTACCTAAAAAATTCCCCAGCAAGTTAGAATCCACTTTTGAATAAAACTATGTACATCATAGGTTAGGCTGCGCACACAAGAGTTGATCCAAGATGATTTGCTTCTCTCAGTTGCCCCACAATTTACAGTTGTGACTATCACATTCTTTGGGCAGTTCATTCTCCTCAGTCATTTTAAGCTTGTTTCTCTAGGGGGAACTAAAACAAAAATCACATTACTGTACCCAAATGTGGTGGTCGTTTTAATTTTAGTAACTTTCTAAAAGGATAAACTTTTTTTTCCATTTCCTCTGTTTTGCTACAGCTTCTCTTCTAACCTTCCACGGTGTTAGCTAATAACATTGCTCTGATACGATTAGATGCATTCATCAGAGATAATGAGAGAAGATAGCTGTGACCTGTTGGGATTTTTTTTCCAAAGGGAAAAATTCCCCAATTCCCCTCCCTCCCCGCCCCCCATACCTAAATCCTGTGTCAAGCCAACCATCTGTCCAGCTGATAAAAGCTGGATGCTGTTTCCACACAAGCCCATCATTTCTGCTCCTGAAATCGTCTGGGCATGGCTACTACAAAATAACATTCAGTGCCTCTTCTCCCAAGAGGAGAGTTTGGCCATTGCCTCCACAGCACTCCAAGGCCCTGATAGGACAAGATCAATTCTCAAATGGATCTCAGATTCAAATCCCAGTGTGGTGGAGGAATCACTAGCCAGACCTTGTTTCTTAATTTTAATGAATAAAGGGCATTCATATTTGTTAATGGATCCCTATAATGGGAGCAAAACAAGCAGAGAAAGAACAATTTGATATTGGTGGTGGGTAGGGCTACTGGGAGCATGCACCACAGAAATTCTGCACTGGAACACAAATTTATAACATATTAATATTTGTATTATGACTAATTAGAACACCTAGTTACATTAGATAGGATTTCCTTTTTCCCAGCGGATATAAATCCTCACCCTTACGGCTACAAGCCAACCACTAGCAGATGAGGGTTAGGAAGAAATTTCCCTTTTGGGCAGATTAAGAACATAAGAATGGCTGTACTGGGTCAGACCTATTGTCTATCTAGCCCAGGATCCTGTCTCTGGCAGTGGGCAGTGTCAGATGCTTCAGAAAATGAACAATTCTGAGTGATCCATCCCCTGTTATCCAGTCCCAGTTTCTGGCAGTTGGAGGTTTTGGGACACTGAAGCAAGAGGTTGCATCCCTGACCATCTTGGCTAATAGCCATTGATGGACCTACCCTCCTTGAACTTATCTAGTTCTTTTTAGAACCCAGTTATAGTTTTGACCTATACAATATCCCTTGGCAATGAATTCCACAGGTTTACTGCACAGTGTGTGAAGAAGTACTTCCTTGTGTTTTTTTTAAACCTGCTGCCTATTAATTTCATTGGGTAACCCGTAGTTCTTGTGTTATGTGAAGGACTAAATAGCACTTCCATATTCACTTTCTCCATTCCATCCATGATTTTATAGACCTCTATCATAGTCCTCTTTAATGGTTTTTCTAAGATAAACAGTCTCAGTCTTCTTAACTCTTCTCGTATAGAAACTGTTCCATTCCTGTAATCATTTTCATTGTCCTTCTTTGCATGTTTTCCAATTCTAATATCTTTTTTGAGATTGGATGACCAGAACTTCATGCAGTATTAAAGTTGTGGGTGTACCATGGATTTATACAGTGGCATTATGATATTATCTGTTTTATTAACTGTCCCTTTCCTAATAGTTCCTAATATTTTAGATTTTTGGATTGCCGCTTCACATTGAGCAGATATTTTCACAGAACTATCCACGAAGCCTCCAAGATCTTTCTTGAGTGTAGCAGCTAATTCAGAGCCCATGATTTTGTATGCATAGCTGGGATTATTTTTTCCAATGTGCATTTCTTTGCACTGATCAACATTGAATTTTGTCTGCCATTTTGTCACTCAGTTTAGCGAGATCCCTTTGTAACTCTTCAGTCAGCTTTGGGTTTAACTATCTTGAATAATTTTGTATCATTTACAGACTTTGCCACCTCACTGTTCATCCCTTTTCTCAGACCTTTTATGTCAGTGATCCTCAAACTTTTGTATTGGTGACCTCTTTCACACAGCAAGCCTCTGAGTGTGACCCCCCCCTTATAAATTAAAACCACATTTTTTTTATATTTAACCCTATTATATATGCTGGCGGTGGAGGTTGACAGCTTGCGACCCCCAAGTAATAACCTCGAAACCCCCTGAGGGGTCACGACCCCCAGTTTGAGAACCCCTGATTTATGAATATGTTGAACAGCACAGGTCCCACTACAGATCGTTGGAGGATCCCACTATTTACCTCTCTCCACTGTGAAAAATGACCATTTATTCTTACCCTGTTTCCTATCTTTTAATCAGTTACTGATCCATGAGAGGATGTTATCTCTTATCCCATGACTGCTTACTTTGCTTAAGAGCCTTTGGTAAGGGACCTTGTCAAAGGCTTTTTGCATGGGCGGCCAGTGACCTGGACGTTGGGGGAGGCTAGCCCCTGGCTCCTCCCCTTCTGCCCGAGGCCCTACCCTTTCCCCTCCCTTTCTCTTCCCCCCCTCTGGAGCCCAGCACCCCACCATGGCCTCCAGCCCCAGTGCACTGGGTGACACAGTCCAAGCTCTGGGCCGGCAGCATGGCCCAAGTGCCAGCCACCCCAAATCCCCGCAGCAGGCCAGCCAGCTCCAGCTCCAGCCCCAGCCTCAGCCTGAGCCAGGGCAGAGCACCGGGAACTGCAGGAGGGGGCCTGGGTGCGGAGTGTGGGCGGGGGCATGCCAGGCTGTTTGGGGAAGCACAGCCTCCCCCAGCCTATGATATGCATCACTCGTGGCTTTTTGAAAGTCCAAGTACACTACATTGACTGGATCAGCCTCGGTCACAAAGTTGTTGACTCCCTCACAGAATTCTAATAGATTGGTGTGGCATGATTTCCCTTTACAAAAGGCATGTTGACTCTTCCCCAACACATCGCATTCTTCTGTGTGTCTGATAATTCTGTTCTTTACTACAGTTTCAAACAATCTGAAGTTAGGCTTACCGGCCATGATTGCTTCTGGAGCCTTTTTAAAAAATCAGTGTGACATTAGCTACTCTCCAGTCATCTGATACATAGAATGAGTTAAGAAGCAATAGGTTATACCATAGTTAGTAGTTCTGCAATTTTGTATCTGAGTTCCTTCAGAACACTTTGGTGAATATTATCTGGTTCTGGTAACTTATTTCTGTTTAGTTTATCAATATGTTCCAAGATCTCCTCTACTGACACCTCAATCTGGGGCAGTTCCTCATATTTGTCATCTAAAACGAATGTCTTGGGTGGGAGAATCTCCCCCATATCCTCTGCAGTGAAAACTGATACACAGAATTCATTTAGCTTCTCCACAACAGACTTGTTATCCTTTAGTGCTCCTTTAGCATCTTGATCATCCAGTGGCCCCACTGACAGTTTGGCAGGTTTCCTACTTTTGATGTACTTAAAAAAATTGGCTGTTAGTTTTTGGTTTTGGGAGCGGGAGGGGAGTTTTGGCCTAAGTTTAGAGTGTGATTGTTAGGTGTATCTGCCTCTTACACTCCCTCTCTAAACTCTCCTGTTTGCTGCTCTTGTTTGATTGCTCCTCTGGTCACTTAGGAGCTGGCTCTTTAAAACCCTGTTCTTCCTGAGTTAGCCCCAACTTCTTGTCAAGGGATCCTAATGGGGTTAGCAATCAAAGGATAGCAGGGTAGAGCCTCATTAGCAAGCTCTCAGCCAAGCCTGGCAGACTGCTTGGCTCAGTACAGAGGCCCCACAACAGACCACACTATACAGTTTAATCAAGCAAGAACACAGCAAACAAGCAAGCACACAACAAACAAACTCTCCCCAAGGGTCACACAGTCTCTCCTCCTTCACCTGGAGAACACCATCGCAAAACTGCCATATGCTGCTCCTGTTTGGTAGGTTATTCCATAATTATTCAGCATGTGATTGATTTCTTCTTCCTCTGGTACTAATTACAGTCAAAGACAGGCTACTGAGCTAAATGGACCTGGGTCTGATCTGTGATAGTATCTCTTATTTAGAGTTCTCCTGGGATTTTTGGTTGTCCCAATATTTTCTGCTGAAATTAAGCTTCATTTACAAATTCATGTTCCTCTAGCCTCGCTGTTTGGCCTAACAAAACCTTCTCAGTGTAAACTGATTCAGTACTGTCTTCCTGAATCTGTAGACTCACAAACGGGAACATCAGCTCTAAAAGAATTGAGATTACTAACCTAATTCATCTCAGTGAGCTGCTAACTCTGAAACCAGACATTATGTCAACATTAGTAACTTTTATTTAATGATCATTTAGTAGAAATATCTGGCTAATGTTGTTTATATGCTGTGGTTAGAGTCATTTGAGAAGTTATTCCACAGAGTAAGGTCTGTGAGTTTCAAAGATGCAAATAATTGAATGTTCTGTAAACAAAAAAATGTCATGAAAGTATGGATACCCCATTTATATCAAATGAAAAAAAAACAGGAGTTGTACAATAATGTTTAGACTTCTTGAAAATTCCAGCCTAAGGGTTTGGTGCTCAGGTCCCACTGAATTTCCTTGGGAGAAATGCAAACCTCTGTATTAATAGAAAATAGTCACTCAGTATGCTGATGCTACTATTACCTATTTAGTTGTTGATCTCTATAGTGTAGACATCCAGTCCTCAACACAGCACTTAATGACATCATACTAAAGAGCTCACTCACTCTTGAGCTGACACAGGCTGAGGACTAGTCTACACTACCAGCAAAGCCCCCTAGTGGAGATCCAGTGTATACTGGTGTGATGTTGCACTCCATATGATTTTATGAAAATATGCTAATGAGTATGAATATAATGTAACTGGAATATGCTTCATGCAGAAGGTCTCTTGTAAGGTATCATTACAAAGCTTATAATCTACTGAGTGTGATCATCCAATCTGTATAAATGTATCATTCTTGTATCTGAAACTAACAATATGAAATACAACTGAGGTCCTATTGTAATTATGCAAAGTGTGGGCCATTAATGGTGGTTTGGAATCTTGATGGCTCCCATCAACTAGGACAATTGGTTGTAAATGGCTCTGTTTATTTGCAAGCCTTCCTGTGAATCAGGCCAGAAAGAATGAAGGCTTGGGGTCTCACAGGACATGTACCCATGTCACCTGGTACTGGAATCCATCTTAAACCTGGTGCTTTTCCATTTAGAAGGAGGGGTGGGGACCCAGAGAGATAAAAGATTCCTGCCTTGTGCCAAAGCTATATAAAGGGGTGGAACAGAACAAAGGGGGCTGCAGTCATGAGAAATCCCCTAGCTACCACCTGAGCTGGAACAAGGACTGTACAAGGGGAAAGGACTGTGCCCAGACTAGGAAGGAGTCTAGTCTGTGAAAGAAGCTTATTGGAACATCTCTGAGGGTGAGATTTACCTGTATTCAGTTTCTTAAATGTATTAGGCTTAGACTTGCGTGTTTTGTTTTATTTTGCTTGGTAACTTACTCTGTTCTGTCTGTTATTACTTGGAACCACTTAAATCCTACTTGTTATACTTAATAAAATAACTTTTGCTTATTAATTGACCCAGAGTAAGGAATTAATACCTGGGAGAGCAAACAGCTGTGCATATCTCTCTATCAGTGTTATAGAGGGCGGACAATTTATGGGTTTACCCTGTATAAGCTTTATACAGAGTAAAATGGATTTATTTGGGGATTGGATCCCATTGGGAGCTCGGGTGTCTGGGTGCTAGAGACAGGAGCACTTCTTAAGCTGTTTTCAGAGAAGTCCACAGCTTTTGGGGGACGTGGTTCAGACCTGAGTCTATGTTTGCAGCAGGCTAGCATGTCTGGCTCAACAAGACAGGGTTCTGAAGTCCCAAGCTGGCAGGGACAACGGGCTCAGAGGTAGTCTCAGCGCCATCAGGTGGCAGTCCCAAGTGGGTTTCTGTGACCCAACCTGTCGCAACTGGCAAAAAGAGTTATTTTGTCACTACAGTTAAACCACTTCCCTGAACAACATAAGCATAAGCTATACCAACAAAAGGCCTCTTTTCTGGTATAAGCTGCTTCTACACAGGGGGCTTTGCTTGCCAGCATAACTATGTTGATTAGAAGTGTGATTTTTTCACACTGCTAACTGATGTAGCTGTGCCGGCAAAACTTTGTAGTGTAAGCCTGGCCTGAATTTATTGGCCTGCATCACAGAAAGCACATCTCTAATCTGATTCTGAGAGTATGTAAGGGAAAAGTTTGCTATATGGAAATGGCCTTGTTATCCACTTCAAAAGATGTGTTACAGTTGTTATGTGTCTATTTATTTTTCACATGCACCCTAAGCTTTTCAAAAGAGTGCATGTTCCACATCAAACAAATTAATAAATCCTGTGGACCCAATCATCCTTTAATTTTTAACAAAGTCAAGGGCATTACACCTATGTACAACAAGTCTGAGATCAGAATCTAGTCCTCCATCTATAAAGACATTTCTCCTTATATAGCAGTATTTTTCCCATTTTCCTTCAGTTTCTTTCTCTCTCCTCCTTAGTGTCCCTGCGCAGCTGCCAGAAATTTCTAAATTGGTGAGCTCACTCTCTCCCTCCCTTTCCTTTTCCCTTTCTCTCCCTCTGTCAATTTCAATGGGCTCCTGCAGTTACTTGGACAGACAGCATTCCGTTGCCAAGCAACTCTCTGAAAGAGAGCGCATGCTGCCCTTGCACAGACAGAGTGTGGCCGTCTGTTCCAGTGATGCTGTGGCCTAATTTCTGTCTCTCTTGTATTAAGTACAAAAGGGGACATCTCCAAATGTGGCGGGAGAGGGAGTATTGAATTATTTGCACTATTTTTGTTTGTTTTCCCCCCACTCTCCTGATTGGGTGAATCCCCTTGCAACCTAGGGCCCCCAGAAGTCATGCACGATTAATCCACTTGCATGCATTTGGAACTGTTCACTGTGCATTGCAGATCACTGCCAATTTTCTGTTAGCTTTTGGCTGTAGTAATAGTACGTATGGAGATCTGTTAAGCTTTCTCTTAACTCTCAGTTAAGAATAACTTTGCATGTCAATTCCCATGGCCATTCATTCATAATCTTTTCCTACCTGACTCTTTTTCTCCTATTTGTATTACCATGGTGCCTTTTCAGGCATGCAAGCATAGTCTCCCTCACTTTCTTTCCTTTCACCATGTCGTCCCAAGACAAAGAACAGTCAGCAGGTTTTTCCCCAGCCCCAGGAGAAGTCAACATTTTATCCATCCATTTAGAGATGTTTGCCAAACCTTCTCAAAGTTCAGGGATATCTGGGTGCAGATTTTCTAGTTTGAACTCATCTCTATTCCATATCACATAATCCCTCACTTCTTGTTAGAGACAAGAGTATCATAAAAAAATGATTTTAAAGGCCCAGTTCTGCAGTGGTTCCGTACATTCTTTTATTGGCATGATTTTAATATGATGGTTACTGATGGCAAATGCTGTGTAATCCATGCCTCTGTCATCTCTATTACAGATTGCAGCAGGCTCACTCTACCGGCAGTGCATGTGAAGAGAGAGAAAGCTACAGAGCATGAAGCAGCCCAATATTGCTGCAATGCTCTGTGCATTCCACTGACTCACCTTTCACTTTTGGACCAAGTTTGAAGTCCCAGTCCTAATCTACAAGTCCCAAAATGAGTTGGCACATGGCTACAGAGACAATCAAGAATCTTCATCCACAACTCTCCAAGACAACTGTAATCCACAGAGACAATGCAGTTAAGTAAGGCCCTGTATGCTTCATACACATATTAAAGATCCCATAGAGCTTTATGTAAGGGGAGGGGTCCCAGCCAGAATTTCCAACTTTTCCCCATATTGATTATGGGGCATGCTGTGTGTCAGTTGGCAGCTACTCCCCATCCCAGAGTATTTCAGTGTACACATTGCAAAGAGTAGGACAGTGCATTTGTATACCATTGTCTTCTACGGAACATGATCAGAATTGCTCAACTGTGTGCCATTGTTCTTATACTGTTAGCAAAGTAGCTAAAGTGGTAGGATCGTGTTCTTTTGGAGCAAATGATGTGGCTTCTGTTCCTGCTATTGTGAGAAGCAAGAAACCATGGTGTTCAGTCTAGGAGTGTGAAGTCAATGTATAGCTTATGAAGTGTTCTGGGATGCTCTGGAATGAAAGATGCTATTTGAATGGAAAATATTAGTATTTTCATGTGTCCCACATATATATCATTTGGCATTGCACAGTACCTCAAGCTTCACACACACCACACATGGTGGAATAGCATGGAAGTCTATCCTCTCAAAAACACAGACTGGTAACACTAAGACAACAACAACAACAAAATACACAATCTAATTCTTGCAATGAAGACAAATTGCCAATCACATTTGTAGTTAACCTTAAAAAAGAAAAAAGAAAAGAAAAGAACCCCAGAAGTTGATGCTGGAGTTGGGAGATACCAGTGAACATAATTCCTGTGCTCCTTTACCAAACAGACTTTTATCTGCTAAGAACGGCAAGGGACCAAAACAATCTATCACACGGATATTGAACTCCTCGCCCACTGTCAGATGCATCCTACTTTATGGATTCCTCTGGTCCTGCGTCAATTTAAGATGACACTACAATTTGGCCCACTGCCAGCAAGCAGCAAGTGAAATAACGCTCCAGTTCTTTTGCACTGGGAACACGCAGCTGTCTTCAAAGGGAAATAAACTAATCCTAGCCCATTTCTCTTTGACAATACATGTTTAAATAGCTCTGCACTTGGAGGGAAACTGACTAAGATTCATTAGTTTCCTTCGGTATCTAGCTCATTGCTGGTGGAAAGGGAAACAGACCAGAAAAAGAAGTTACTCAGTGCAGTAACGATGGCTCTTTGAGATGTGTGTCCCTATCAGGAGCGGTGCCAGGGTTTCTGGCACCCTAGGCAGAATTCGGGGGGCGGCATTTTGTGCGCTCCCCACGGGGCGCGCGGGAGCTTCCGGTTCTGCTCCCATCGCGCCGCCGAAGAAGGACCCTCTGCCGAAATTCCACAGGCGACAGCGGCAGTCATTGAGCTGCTCAATTGCCTGCCGCTGTTTTCCGCGGCACGTCGGCAGAAGGTCCTTCTTTGGCGGCGCAACGGGAGCGGAACCGGAATTTCCCGCACACTCCGTGGGGAGCGCACAAAATGCCACCCCCCGAATCCTGGTGCCCTAGGCGACTGCCTAGGGTCGCCTAATGGAAGCGCCAGCCCTCGTCCCTTTGGGTGCTCCACTGTAGGTGTGCTTGCATCCCTGTGCTGCTGATCGGAGAACTTCGGTAGCAGTGTCCATTTGGCCCGCACGTGTGGCCACCAGGAGGCTAGCCTCCCTCACCTACTTCTCTATCACAGAATCCTTGACAAGAACTCTGAAGTAGAGGGGAGGAAGGTGAGTTCTGGAGCACTCATGGAACACACATCTCAAAGAACCTTCCTTACTGCACAAGGTGAGTAATTTTTCTTGAGTAATGTCTCTATGGGTGCGCCATTGTAGGTGACTCCTGAGCAATATCCCCACTGGAGAGCCGGGGCTTTGGAGTCAGATCAGTTACAGATGACAGCATCATGGAGCCGAAGATGGCATCGGAGGTGGAGTCCCCAGTGATCGCATAATGTTCTGGGAAAGTGTGGACTGATGTCCAGGTTGGTGCTCCACAGATCTCTAAGATAGGGCCGTTCTTGCAAAAGGCAATGGATGATGTGGAGTATGTATGAATAGTATCGGGGCGGGGTGTTATACTGCGAACTTGATAACATCATCTAATGCAGTTTGAGACCCACTTGGAGAGACTTTGTGCTGATATTGCTGAGCTCTTTGATCTTTCTACAATGGAGAGAAAAAGTCTTGGGGACTTCCTGAAAACCTTTGTCCTGTCCAGATAGGAGGTTAGGGCTCTCCTGACATCTAAAGCATGTAGTATAGCCTCCCTGTTGTCTCAGTCTGGCTTGGGTAAAAGGTCAGATGGTGAATCAATTGATTCATGTGAAATGGGGAGGTTACCATGGGAGTGAATTTTGAGTGTGGTCTGAGATTAACTTTGTCCTGAAAGAATACCGTGTAGGGGGGGATGTGCCATCAGAGCCGCTATTTCTCCTATTCTCCTAGCTGAGGTAATCGCTACCAGGAAGACTGTTTTCATTGAGAGGTATGTAAGTGAACAGGTAAGTGGCAAACAAGTTTGTGGTCAGCGTCCCCCACTGCCTGAATAGATCGTGAAGTACTAGTTGGTCTAGCTCCCACTCAAGACCATATGGAATCTGTGACTGAGACTGTCCACTATGGAGTTTTGTGTGCCAGGGAGATAGGCTGCTGACAGTGTGACGTTGTGGGAGATACACCATTTCCATAGTCTTATCGCTCCGCACAGAGGGAGGGCGACCTGGCTCCTCCTTGTTGATTTATGTAGTACATACAGGCTACGTTGTCTATTAGGACTCTTGTGTGCAATCCTTTGATCAGTGGGCGCATGCAATCCTAGCCGCCTTTAGCTCCAGGAGGTTGCTGTGAAGAGATACCTCTTTGGGTCACCACTTCCCTTGTGTAGTGAGGTAGTTTAGATGTGCCCTCCAACCTATGAGCTATGCGTTGATAGTGAGAAGCAACGACGTGGGGGGTGGAGTTTGCGAGAAGGTGATCCCTTTGCAAACATTGGCTGGGTCTTTTTCCACCAATCTAAGGAGTTCTAGATCCTGGCAGGCAGGGAGATGGGTTTGTCTAGTCTGTCCCTGTTTGGTTTGTAAACTGAGCTGAACCACATCTGGAGGCATCACAATTAAAGCCTGGCATGTGGTTTTACTGCTGTGCCTGATGCCATATGCCCCAAGAGTTGGAGGCAGTATCTGATATATGTGGGCTGTTTTGAATGGTCTCTGAGTGTGGCCAGGGATAGAAATCTGTGTTGACGTAGGAGAGCTCTGACCTGTACCGAGTCGAGGTCGGCCCCTATGAATTCTAGATGTTGCACTGGAGCGAGGGTTGATTTCTGGTTGTTGATCTGTAGGCCCAGGTCTGTAAACATGTGCATTGATCAGGAGTTAACAGCATCCATCATGATGGACTTGGGTGGAGTGTGGGGGAAGAGAAACTCAGTCTCCCACACTGGGACATTATATTTTTTGTCTGCCCACTTGCTGGTATGTGCCACCAACGCTGGGGTCTGCCAGATGGTTCTTGCTGGTTCCAGAACGGCCTTGTTAATGGGTAGGGCAATCTTTGAGGAAGAGGATGAGTGGAGTCCATCAAGGAGACAATGGTGCGTGTCCTTGACTTCCTCTAGTGGTATTTGGAGAGTGTCCGCCACTCTCTTCGGGATGTCCTGGAAGAGGTGAAAGTCATCCGCCAGAGATGACAGGGGAGGCATGACGGCCTCATCTAGGGAGGAGGAGGAGGAGATGGTTCTTGGGTCACTTCTTCCTCAACAGCACCCTCATGTTCCTCCATGATTTCTTCCAGAGGTTCCGAAGCTCGGAAAGCCATGGCCAAAGGGATGTCCCTTGAGGGTTCTTGGGTGGGACTAGAAATTTGAGAGGCATGGTGGTAATATGCAGCCTGATGGTCCCAGTATGTCCACTGGAGTGGTGGTGGCATAGAGGTCAGTGGTGATGCCCATGGGTGGCCATACAAAGATTGTGGTGGTGGAGCCATCTGAGGTTATGCTCAAGGACCCTGCTGATACTGGGCACTGTAAGGAGATTGGGAGGAGTACTGTGATGCCACCTCCTCAGGTTCGCTATCTGAGCCCTCACTAGAGAACAGGGGAGCATGACAGGGCAGTGGGGAAGACTCCCATGCCAGTCGAAGACTCAGTGCAGAGGTTCTAGCACCAAGAAGAGGGGACTCTGATACTTCTGATACACAGAGGTCCCAAGAGTGTTGGAATTCTGGAGGTACCGATCAACTCAGTCCCATTGGCGCTACTTGGGGAGGCCGGAGATCTTGTCCATACCAGTGGCTCTGGTGCCGAATAAGGTGTCGATGTCAGATCACATACCGGCAATATATTTTTAGAGGAGTGCTTACTCTTGTCCTTGTCCCTCGCTGCCAATGACTCGGTGTCAGTGCCCATCGAGTCCATGAGCTTGTCAATGGTACCTGCCACGGAGGACTTCCATGAGACATGGGTACTGGTCTGCAAAGGTCTCAGTGCTGATGGTACCGAGGATACCGAGTTTGCCAGAGAGCGTTTACGGCTATCTTGGGGCTCACTGTGGGGACCTCCTGCTCTCTTCTTCCTTTTGTGAGAGGGGTCACAGGGTTGTTTCTTCAGCCCACATCCTTTAGATGTGGGTACACTACTCAAAGATGAATTACATGATCGTAGTCAATTACCTTCTGCAGCCCACTTCTGCCATCAGTTACACCTGTACAGCTCCACTGATTTTACTGAGGTTGCTGGTGTATTAAAAACAAAATTTCTCTAGCCCTCTATTGTTAATGTAGTTTCTCTTTAAACAGGAAAGGGTCTATTAGGGAAAATGACTAGACAAATGCTAGTCAGTTTCACTCCATAGGGTAAAGGATTTTTGCTGCCTCAAAGACCAAACATTTAGGAAGATGGAAAAGCAGAAAAATAAGAAAGGGGAGTACTGACAAAGAGCAAAAGGAGAGAGGAAAAATAAACAGGACAGAAAAAGGAGACACTGAAGAGGCCAAAATGGAGAAAGAGAAAGAAGGGGAAAGGGTGGGTCTTTAAGTGCTCCACATACATGTTTGCCACTGAGGCTTTGGCTACACTTACACTTCAAAGCGCTGCCGCGGCAGCGCTTTGAAGCACTAAGTGTAGTCAAAGCGCCAGCGCTGGGAGAAAGCTCTCCCAGCGCTGTCCGTACTCCACCTCCCTGTGGGGAATAACGGACAGCACTGGGAGCCGCGCTCTCAGCGCTGGGGCTTTGACTACACTGGCGCTTTGCAGCGCCGCAATTTGCAGCGCTGGAGAGGGTGTGTTTTCACACCCTGCTGCAGCGCTGCAAATTTGTAAGTGTAGCCAAGCCCTCAATGGAAAATATGGTTAAATGAAACACTGAATGCAATAGCTAACTTAAATCTTAGACACAATCTAGAACTTGGTTTCAGGTTGGTTTTGTAGGGGAGGGCATCAAGATGAATCCATTGGCATGGAAAGACCAATTCCTCCTCTAATCTGGAGTCAGGACTGTCCTTTGCTCCCCTTGGAGCACAGGATCTATTTTATTAGACCACCTCAAAGATTTTTGGAAGCAGTAGGGTTTCAGGTGGCTTCAGGCAGGACTCTGTTCAGCTGGTGGACTACTCTATCAATGGTCTCATAACACAAGAACTAGGGGTCATCAAATGAAATTAATAGGCAGCTAGTTTTAAACAAACAAAAGGAAGTATTTTTTCACACAACACACAGTCAACCTGTGGAACTCCTTGCCGGAGGATGTTGTGAAGGCCAAGACTATAACAGGGTTCTAAAAAGAACTAGATAAGTTCATGGAGGATAGGTCCATCAATGGATATTAGCCAGGATGGTATCCCTAGCCTCTGTTTGCTAGAAGCTGGGAATGGGTGACAGAGGATGTATCACTGATTACCCGTTCTGTTCATTCCCTCTGGGGCACCTGGCATTGACCACTGTCGGAAGACAGGATACTGGTCTAGATGGACCTTTGTTCTGACCCAGTATGGCTGTTCTTATGGTCTTATGTCTAGTTGGATATTATATTTCATCTTCAGTTATTGAAACACTGGCCCCTAAACATCTTCATTCACTGCACTGTCTTCACCAGTCACCTTGGTGTATAGCAACCTGTGACAAATGAAGCAGAAAAGGAGGTGAGAGTGTTGATGGTAGAAATCCTGTTCTGAGTTAAATTAAATGGGAGAAACATATGGGAATGGAAGTGTGATGGGGTACAAGAGGGTAGTGAGGCTGAGAAGGGGCCAATTAACTGGATAGGCTACAGCTGAGGAGAACTGGGTAGCCTAAGTAACCCCTGAATGTTGATGGAGCCCAGGTGAGATGGACTAGGTGGGACTAGTATAAACCCAAGAAATTGACAGCAGAAGAGGGCTGAAGTTAGTGAGCCTATAGCCACTCTCTGGACATTGGAGAGGGAAGGAAGGAAACATAGGTAGGAAACAGCCCAGGGAAATGGTAGCAAGGTTTAAGACGGTGTAGAACTTGGCTGCTGATTAGAGGGTCCCTGAGCTGGAACCTGGAGTACAGGGTGGGCCCAGGTTATCCTACCAGCCAATGGAGAAGTGGCCCTGTCTGGGCAATGAATAGGAAGACTGCCTGAGACTATTTGTATGCAGACACTTTGATACCCCAGAAGGGGAAAAACAGATAATGCCCTTGCAGGAGGGCCAAATCACAAAGAGGAAGTAGCCAAGCCACAAAGAGCAAGAGATGAAGAGAGAGTTCCCTGAGTCACAGAGAGAGAGACAAAGAGGTGGCAGGGTGTGATTGGACAAGTATCAGAAGTGGGTGTCAGACCTGGAAGGACTTTAATCCCCAGAGCAGCCAAGAGGAGCTACCCAATCAGCGAGTGGACACCATGACAGGGAGAAACATATAGGAAACCTCTATTTTATACTATGACTGTGGTGGAGTCCACAAAAGGTTTCTCCACCTTAGCATCAAAGTATTTAAATTGAATTTAGATTAAAAAAAAATCCTAACACTCTCACCTGAAAATTCTTTAAAAAGCAACTCCATTAACCTACCTACATGAGTAACTATAAGCTGCAGCTTGCCTCATTTAATCAGTAACAATATTCTGGCAAGCCTCCCTCCAGTCCCCAAATTTACAAAGCGATGGGGTGTTTCCAGAGAAATACAATGAATTGTAGGATGTGAGATATAGTTCAGTAACCTAAAATCTATGGACCAATTCATTGGGTAGGCTTCCCTCCAGGCAGGAGATGAATAAATCCCACTGATGGGAACTAACCATATCTCATGAGGAGAGACTAGGCCCCTAAAGTCCTTCTCTAGGATGAACTGTTGCCTTCAGTTACATCAATGCTGTCTCACAGACTTCAATGAGAGATTAGATACCATAGTGATAAATGCCTTAAAAATACCTGGTATATATATTTAAATATAAATACGGACCCACCTGCATTTGTCAACCATATTAACTTGCCCCGAGATCATTTCCGATCTTACAAGGTAAAAAGGGTTGGGTGGGGTTTGTTAGATACACACACAGAGGTTCTACTTGATCTTAAGTTTTCAGTGCCTTGATTTAAACAAATGTTTGTTGTGTAATACGCTTTCTATCCTCCAGTTCAGCTGTAAGAAATGGCTACACAAGGAGCTCTGGCAATACCACTTCATTAATGCAGCATCTACAGTGAACACATCCAGTGCAGCAGGCAATAAAACATCTGGGACATCTGTTGGTAGTAAACTAAGGACAGCGCAAAATCATCTGATACAGTTGAGAACTCCAATACCTAAATAAGTTATTTAATTTAAAATCATAGAATCATAGGACTGGAAGGGACTTCGAGAGGTCATCTAATTCAGTCTCCTGCACTCATGGCAAGACTAAGTATTATCTAGACCATCCCTGACAGGTTTTTGTCTAACCTGCTCTTAAAAATCTCCAAAGATGGAGATTCCATAACCTGCCAAGGCAATTTATTCCAATGCTTAACCGCCCTGACAGTTAGGAAGTTTTTCCTAATGTCCAACCTAAATCTCCCTTGCTGCAATTTAAGCCCCTTGCTTCTTGTTCTATTCTCAGCAGTTAAGAAGAACAATTTTTTCCCCTCCTCCTTGTAACAACCTTGTATGTACTTGAAAACAGTTATCATGTCCTCTTCTCACTCTTCATTTTTCCAGACTAAACAAACCCAATTTTTTCAATCTTCCCTCATAGGGTCATGTTTTCTAGACTTTTAATCACATTTGTTGCTCTTTTCTGGACTTTTTCCAATTTGTCCACATCTTTCTTGAAATGTGGCACCCAGAACTGGACACAATACTCCAGTTGAGGCCTAATCAGTGTGACGTACAGCAGAAGAATTACTTCTCGTGTCTTGCTTACAACACTCCTGCTAATACATCCCAGAATGGTGTTTTCTTTTTTTGCAACAGTGTTACACTGTTAACTCATATTTAACTTGTGGTCCACTATGACTCCCAGATCCCTTTCCCCAGTACTCCTTCCAAGGCATTCATTTCTCATTTTGTATGTGTGCAACTGAGTTTTCCTTCCTAAGTAGAGTAGTGTGCATTTGTTCTTATTGAATTTCATCCTATTTACTTCAGACCATTTCTCCAGTTTGTCCAGATCATTTTGAATTATAGTACGATCCTCCAAAGCACTTGCAACTCCTCCTAGCTTGGTATCGTCCGCAAACTTTATAAGTGTATTCTCTATGCCATTATCTAAATCATTGATGAATACATTGAACAGAACTGGACCCAGAACTGATCACTGCGGGACCCCACTCATTATGTCCTTCCAGCATTACTGTGAACCACTGATAACTACTCTCTGGGAATGGTTTTCCAACCAGTTATACACCCACCTAATTGTAGGTCCATCTAGGTTGCATTTCCCTAGTTTGTTTATCAGAAAGTCATGCAAGACCGTACCAAAAGCTTTACTAAAGTGAAGATATACCATGTTTACCACTTCCCCCTATCCACATGCCTTGTTACCCTGTCAAAGAAAACTATCAGATTGGTTTGACACAATTTGTTCTTGACAAATCCATGCTGACTGTTATTTATCACCTTATTATCTTCTAGATGTTTGCAAATTAATTGCTTAATTATTTGATCCATTATATTTCTGGGTATAGAAATTAAGCTGACTAGTCTGTAATTTCCCAGGTTGTCCTTATTTCTCTTTTTACAGATTGACATTATATTTGCTCTTTTCCAGTCTTCTGGAATCTCTCCCGTCTTCCATGACTTTTCAAAGATAATCACTAATGGCTCAGATATCTCCTCAGTCAGCTCCTTGAGTATTCTAGGATGCATTTCATCAGGCTCTGGTGACTTGAAGACATCTAACATGTCTAAGTAATTTTTAATTTGTTCTTTCCCTATTTTAGCCTCTGATCCTACCTCATTTTCACTGACATTCACTATGTCAGACGTCCAATCATGACCAACCTTCTTGGTGAAAACCAAAACAAAGAAGTCATTAAGCACCTCTGCCATTTTCACATTTTCTGTTATGTTTTTTTCCACCTCTTTCAGTAATGAGCCTACCCTGTCCTTGGTCTTCCTCTTGCATCTAATGTATTTATAGAATGTTTTCTTGTTATCCTTTATGTCTCTAGCTAGTTTGATCTCATTTTGTGCCTTGGCCTTTCTAATTTTGTCCCTACATACTCGTGCTATTTGTTGATATTCATCCTTTGTAATTTGACCTAGTTTCCACTTTTTGTAGGACTCTTTTTTTATTTTTAAATCATTGAAGATCTCCTGGTTAAGCCAGGGGGGTCTCTTGCCATACTTCCTGTCTTTCCTATGCAATGGGATAGTTTGCTCTTGTGCCCTTAATAATGTTTCTTTGAAAAACTACCAACTATCTTCAATTGTTTTTCCCCTTAGACTTGCTTCCCATGGGATCTTACCTACCAACTCCCTAAGTTTGCTAAAGTCTGCCTTCTTGAAATCCATTGTCTTTATTTTGCTGTTCTCCCTCCTACCCTTCCTTAGAATTATGAACTCTACCATTTCATGATCACTTTCACGCAAGCTGCCTTCCATTTACAAATTCTCAATCAGTTCCTCCATATTTGTCAAAATCAAATCTAGAACAGCCTGTCCCCTAGTAGATTTCTCCACCTTTTGAAAAAAAATTTTCTCCAATACATTCCAAGAGCTTGTTGGATAAACTATGCCCTGCTGTGTTATTTTCCCAACAGTTGTCGGAGTAGCTGAAGTCCCCTATCACCACCAAGTCCTGTGCTTGGGATGATACTGTTAGTTGTTAAAAAAAGCCTCATCCATCTCTTCTATTGGTTAGGTGATCTGTAATAGACCCCTACCATCACATCAGCCTTGTTTTTTATCCCTTATCCAAATACTTTCAACAAGTCTGTCTCCTATATCCATCTCAACCTCAGTCCAAATGTTTACATTTTTAATATATAAGGAAACACCTCCTCCCTTTTCCCCCTGCCTGTTCTTCCTAAGCAAGCTGTACCCTTCTATACCAATATTCCAGTCATGTGTGTTACCCCAACATTTCCATTTTCCTTCTGATACTTAAACCAATATTAAGGCATGTTTGTGGCTCTTACATTAGTTTTGCTTGCAGCCAGTGTCACACTTTCTTTCATACTGCCCCCCTCACGCTTGGGAGGCGCTTCCTGTAATAATATGCAAAGTTACCTCATTATCCTCCTTCAAATCCCTCCTTAAAAGTCTCCTTTGCAGTGACGCCTCTAAAAACACTTAACAGTTAGGCAAGTGGTTCTCAAACTTTTGTACTGGTGAGCCCTTTCACATAGCAAGCCTCTGAGTGCGACACCCCCTGCCCCCAATAAATTAAAAATACTTTTTAATATATTTAACACCATTATAAATGCTGGAGGCAAAACCGGGTTTGGGGTGGAGGCTGACAGCTCGCAACCCCCCATGTAATAACCTCGTGATCCCCTGAGGGGTCCTGACCCCCAGTTTGAGAACCCCTGAGTTAGGCCATTGGTGTGCAGAAGCCACTGCCCACCGCACTAACCAATACTGTCTCATGGTTTCCTCATCTGTCTGCATCTATCTGTTCTCTCATGTTTTATACTTAAATTGTACATTCTTTGGGGCAGGGACTGTCTTTTTGTCCTATGCTTGTACAGAGCCTAGCATGATGGGGTTCTGCTACATGATTAGCAATCCTAGGTGCTACAGTAATATCAATAATTAATAATAATATGACAGCCTCTTTCAACAAGCTGGCCTCCTTGGTGAGAGGCTCAGGGATGCCAAAAGGAACTTTTAAAACTATGCAAAAATCTTTCCCCATTTTATTGAGAGAAGCACTTCCTATCTTGTGAACTTCTATGCTGCCAAGCTGAGTAAACGGCTGTAGGTCTCTTTAACTGAAGCCCATGTAGCTAAATATTCTCTTACTGAAGAAAGATGTATTCAACCATTCCTTTCACCTTCAACCTTTCGATTCAAGTCTCTGAAAAGCGACTATCCATGCAGCAAGGATTTAGGAAGACAAGCAAACAGAACCTAACCTAACCCACTATTGCACAGCATTTAAATAAAGCAGAAGTTGCTCTCATACCTGTAGCCAAGTGCCCTGTACCTGCTTCCCAGAAGTATGTGATCCAAGACAACTGTGAAATGGTTCTCTCTCAACAGTTAAAGTTGTAACCAGCTTCTGTTATTAAACCTCAGTTTAGCTCCTTTATAAATGGTTTGGAAAATTTGGTTTGGCCTGAAAATTTCCAGATTTACTCTGAATGCAAAGGATTCTTGGGGGAGGGGGGTAAGTGTGGTCAGACCTCTTTTCTACTACAGGTCATTAAAAATTACTCTGATTTGAAATTGTATCTTTTGTCTAATGTTTCTACATCACTCTGGCTCAAATATGTTTTTTTACACCACCTTCAAACTTTACACATACTTGAATCTCCTTGATAACTCATGCACTGTCTCTGTGTAAACTGAATATGTTGTAATTAACCAAATTTATTAATGATTTTTGTTGTCGGTAATTTGGGATCCAATCCTGTTCCTATTGATTTCAATGGGAGTTTTATTTTTTTTTGCCATAGACTTCAATTGAAAGACAATACTCAAAGGCTAGTTATCAGTGGTTCACTATCAAACTGGGAGGATGTATCTAGTGGGGTTTCACAAGGGCCAGTCTTGGGTCCTGTTCTATTCAATGTTTTCATTAATGGCTTGATAATGGAGTAGAGAATATGCTTATAAAATTTGTGGCTGACACCAAGGTCGGAAGGGTTGCAAGCACTTTGGAGGACAGGATTAGAATTCAAATTGATCTTGACAAATTAGAGAATTGATCTGAAATCAGCAAGATGAAATTCAATAAAGACAAGTGCAAAATACTTCACTTAGGAAGGAAAAATCAAATTCACAACTACAAAATGGGGAATAACTGGCTAGGTGGTAGTATGGCTGAAAAGTATCTGGGGGTTATAGTGTATCACAAACTGAATATGAGCATCAGTGTGATGCTGTTGGGAAAAAAATAATGTCATTCTGTGGTGTATTAACAGGCCTATTGTATGTAAGACACGGGAGGTAACTGTCACACTCTACTCAGCACTGGTGAGGCCTCACTTAGAGTATTGCGTCAGTTTTGGGCATCACACTTTAAAAGGTGGACAAATTGGAGAGAGTCCAGAGGAGAGCAACACCTGTGATACAAGGTCAACAAAACCTGATCAATGAGGAAAGATTAAAAAATCTGTTGAGAAAAGAAGATAAAGCGGGGGGAGAGGGGGTGGGGAGGACCCCAAACCAGTCTTCGAGTATGTTAAGGGCTCTTATAAAGACAACTGTGATTAATTGTTCTTCATGTTCACTGAAGGTAGGACAAGAAGTAATGGGCTTAATCTGCAGCAAGGGCGACGTAGGTTATATATTAGGAAAAACTATCTAACTATAAGGGTAGGTAAGCTCTGGAATAGACTTCCAAAGGAGGTTGTGAAATTCCCATGACTGGAGGTTTTTAGGAACAGGTTGGATAAACAGCTGTCAGGTGTGGTCTAGGTTTATTTGTTCCTGCCTCAGCACAGGGGGCTGGACTTCATGACTTCTTGAGGTCCCTTCCAGACCACAATTCTGTGATTTTGTATATTGCATGTAAATGCATTCTTGTCAGGGAGGAACTTAAATTAGTATTTTAAACAAAGTTGTGGGGGTTTGGAGGCTATTAGAAATCACAATTGTTTGATATGAGGTGCCATTATGGAAGTATTTAATCACAAAACAGTACCAACTATGTGCCACAATTTGTGCCCAAGGGTGAATCAGATACACATTGTCTGCAGTGCCATAAATCAATACAGTAATTGTGAAAAAAGTGACTAAACTGCAGCAAGCGGTAGTAACTGCCCACTGAGCATCCATTTTGCGTAGTTCCTCTACTTCATCCCCTCTCATGGCTTTTTAAGAGGCAGGCTAATTTAAATGTCACTTATTCTAAAAAGAAGGCAGTGTTTTGGATCTCTTGCAAGAACTATTCAGACGACTAATTGAATAGCTCCCACTAAAAGCATTTTGTCAGGGTTTGTGGTTTTGAAAAACAGGACTAGCAACAGTTCACACGTAATCAGTGATGTACTGTGCCATGTTTTCCTCTTATTCTGGGACTGTGCATGACTGTTGTCTTCGGGTTCAGGAATTTCAAAGTACGTAGTCATTGTAGACACTTATGCTAATGAGAAAGTTTCAGGAAAAAATAACTTCTACCAACCTACACAGTGGCTGATCTCTTAATAACATGAGACATTAACATTGGAAGGAAAAGGACAAAGCACAGCTACTACAGCCATCAAAAATTAGAGACCTCATTTGGTGCAAAGATAATAATGGTTTGATATCCAGTGTTATCAGTTACCAAAGAGGAAGTATGTGCAGTGGTCAGAGCAAGAGAATGGATGAAGTTCTACTCCTGGATATGCCACTCACTTGCTCCATGGCATTGAGCAAGTCACTTAATGTCTTTGTGCCTCAAATTTCTCATCTGTGCAACTGAATAATGCTTCCTACCCTCACAGAGATACTGTAAAATTAAAATAAACAATAATTAATTTACTTTTCAATTTATAATATTAAAAATTCCTATCAAAGGATCCAAGTGTTTTTTGCATGTTAAAACACAGTGACACAGAAAAAAAACAAAACCAGAAGCCTCTCCTCATCTCCAAACTTGGAAAATAAGCAATAAAAATGAAAATCAATCCCAAACAATACCCCAAGCCATTCACGTGTACCAGCCCTCATTGTATCTCTACATCAGGGATGGCCAGCCTGAGCCAGAGAAGGAGCCAGAATTTATCAATGTACATTGCCAAAGAGCCACAGTAATATGTCAGCAGCCCGCCATGAGCTTCCCCCACCCACTCCCAGTGCCTCTTGCTCACCAGCAACCCCGCTGATGAGCGCCTCCCCCTCCCTCCCCGCATCAGTGGATCAGCTGTTTCATAGCATGCAGGAGACTGGGATGGGGAGTGGGAGGAGCGAGGGCATGGCAGGCTCAGGGGAAGGGGTGGAGTGGGGGCAGAGCCAGTGGTTGAGCAATGAGCACCCCCTGGCACATTGGAAAGTTGGCATCTGAAGCTCCAGCCCCGGAGTTGGTGCCTATTCAAGAAGCTGCATATTAACTTCTGAAGAGCCGCATGTGGGTCTGGAGCCACAGGCTGGCCACCCCTGCTCTACATCCTCCTAAACCCACAAAAAAATATGAGGTTTGCAGGGTCCTCTGAAGGTAAAAAATTCAGGCTATTTCGGACTAGGACAGGGAGCAAGGCCCCTCACAGAAAACATCTTGCAAGGAATTTTTAAAATGAGCTAATTCCATACTGAGTGCCTCTGCTGATTGCAACTGCAGGGGGAGTGGCAGTTTCTCAAGCAGACAGATCTTAAATTATGTAGGGCTTAAAAAGTCAAAACAAACCCCTTATACTCCATATAAAAATCCACAGGCAGTCAACACATGGAGCACTGGTGTCCTGTGTTCCTGGACAGATGTGCTCCTTAACAGGTTGGCCATTGCATTCTGCACAGACTACTTTCTGGGAAGACTATAATGAAGAACCTCACTGCTGTAGTATAGTCTTAAGGTGACAAAGGCATGGAACATGGAGGCAAAGTGCAATTAGTTACTGGTTTGTAAAGTGCTTTGAGATTCTCAGATAAAAGGTGCTATAGCAGTGCAGGGTATAAGTATTTTATTGTCATTAGACATATAAGAGAGAGGTTCCTTAAACACTTTCATACTGAGAGAAATTTTCAAGTACCTGTATTTAAAACTTAGACCCATTAACTTTTCACTCATTGTTAAACATTTCCATTATATTTTGCACAACTGTAATGATACTTCTGAAATGTCACATTGGCTGGTCCTCCAGCCATTTAAGCCAGTGGAACTATGCATATGAGCAAAGTCTGCAGGATCAAGCTTACAGTTTATAAGCCAGTGCCATTCAACCAAAATATGTTATTTAAAGGCAACAGCAAATGCACCAATGAAAACCATAAACTAGATACACACATCAGTGACATCTTCTAACTCTAATGCTGTTTATGTCTCATTTACAACACAGGAATTCATGACAATATAAGTCCTTCCTCAAAAAAAAAAAAAAGTTTTCCCCTTCTGGACACTGTGACGCAATACAATTGTTGGACAATGTTGTGTTTAATACTAACCAGTCTGGCAGCTCTTGTGCTTTCTTAACATCTTTCGCAGCTTCCTTATGTTGTTTTTAAAGGGCTTTCTTTAACTAAGCTTGTTTATAGCACTAAAGGAGGAAGAAACAAAGCAATTGTAAAGCTTGTTAAAAAGTAGTTCATATGCTATTAAAGGTGACCTTGCCACTTCCAGTTCTATTTATTCTACTTCCTTTCCAAAGCAGGCCATATTATTCTATATAAAATGTAAGCACTTCTGAATAGAGGTAGACCTGAACTCAAAGCCAAGTTTGAACATGTAGCCTGTTAAACTTTTAGAAAGTTCAAATCCAGATTCAAATTTACCAGTGTAGGCCCATCTGAAAATGGGCTCTTCAATCCAGCAGACAGAAGTGTAAGATCCAAAGGCTGGATGTTAAAGCTAGACAAATTGAGACTGGAATTAAGGTGAACATTTTTAACAGTGAGGGCAATTTATTATTGGAACAATTAACCAAGGGCTGTGGTTGATTCTCCGTCAGCAATTTTTAAATCAAAATTGGATGTTTTTCTGTAAGACATGCTCTAGTTCAAACAGGAATAATTTTAGGAAAGTTCTATGGCCTGCATTATGCAGGTCAGACTAGATGATCACAGTGCTCCCATCTGGCCTTAGAATCTATAAATCACAGCAAACTGAAAACTAAAACTCTGTTTATGCTGGGATCAGATATACAGCAGAGTTCTAGCATAGTTTCCCTGATCAAGGTGACAAGAATATTTTTCTGAAAACTCAGCTAACCAACCAAATGCTACAGCCCTGAGGGAAGGTTTACACTACGGAGAAAGGTTGATCTAAGCTATGCAATTTGAGTTAAGTTAGTAGCATAACTCAAGTCAATGTAGCTGAGATCTACTTGCCACGGGGTCCACACCGCGCTGGGTCGACAGAAACTCTCCAGCCGAGTTCCCTTACTCTTCTCATACCAGAGTACCAGAGTTGATGGAAGAGTGATTGGCAGTCGATTTAGTGGGTCTTCACTAGACCCGCTAAATCGACCCCCGGTGGATTGATCACCGCAGCATCACTCCCACCAGTAGTGGAGACTAGCCCTGAGTCTCTGCTGATTTACATTGGTTTTACACTGGAGTAGCTCCACTGACTTCAGTAGATTATTCCTGATTGACACTGGTGTGAGAGCAGAACTAGGCCCTACTTCCCTTCCTACTACTTCACCTCAGATGTAGTCTACACAGTAATTTTACAACATAACTCTAAATCAATCTTCAGACACAAAACTCTGTCCACCTTGGATAGGGAGATTCTGCTAGAGTTCTACTAGAAACAACATAGCTGTAGCTAATATAGTTCTGGTCCACAGGTGCACAGAAACTCAGTGAGAGCCAAATCTTCTGAAATTGACTCAGTGAGTAACACCAGTTAAGTGAATGTAGTTACACCAGGGTAGATTTGCCTTATACTCCTTAAGAGGCTGAAAATATGTCATTTCCCAATTACTTTAAATTCCCATTGTTTTATTTAAATCTGACTCTTCAAAAGTAATTGATAGATATCTATTTTCAACTGGTGTTTGGATGCCATGTGACAGGAGCAATATAAAATCCTAAGAAAGTTATGGTAACAGATCAAATGTTAGTTTTTGAAAGATTTTTCATGTTGCTGTTTATACACAAAAATATAGGCTGTATGTTTTTGAAAAGTTACCTTTTGACTAGGTAACAATTGGAGATATACCAATCTCCTAGAATTGGAAGGGACCTTGAAAGGTCATCAAGTCCAGCCCCCTGTCTTCACTAGCAGGACCAATTTTTGCCCCAGATCCCTACATGGTCTCCTTAAGGATTGAACTCACAACCCTGGGTTTAGCAGGCCAATGCTCAAACCACTGAGCTATCCTTCCCCCCCCCTCTTTCCTGTCTACTAGACATTTAGCATCTCCTGGAAGATATACTTTCTCACAAACTTGTTTTATTGAACAGAACTTCATCTCTATCCATCTATCTTGAGATTCTGTACTGCTTCCCAGCCCTGTAGTATTTGATCATTTCCACGTTAATAAGATTGGCAATAGAAAAGCTCCGAGTGGACTTCTCCCTTTTCACAGGTTTTGTTTGCTTGTTTGTTTTGTTTTGCACAGAAAGTTCTGCTTTGGATCATTTACTTTAGGAGTAAAGTGACATAGGATGGAAATAGTTGATGATGTGAATGTTATCTGCTAATAAGGGGATATTTTACCAAAGGGGGAGCTTAGCAGATATTCCTAAAGGTGCTCAGACTTTTGATTCATCTTCTCTTCTCTGGAAGTTCATTTCACTGCTGGATCCCTTTGATTGAGAACACTTTGTCCTGGATTTCATGCACTTAGTTTTCAGCTTTATGATATGTTTTATTCCAGAGGAACACAACTGAGGTTTTGGTTTAATTAATTTAAAGCTAATAACAATGTTAAACTGGTAACCTAGGAAACTGGCATCCTCTCTACATTGACTGAGTAGGTACAGCACAGGCAGTGGCAGTACAAGCTTCTCTGTGTTGCTCCAACAATGTGCCTCACTCATGCATTGAAGGAACAACACTGTCTTAAGTGAAACTGTTCTGTCTATAGTGGGTACCAAGAGGGTAGTTCAGTCCATATGTCCATTAAATCCAGGCCTTCTCCACTGAGACTGCCAATTGTGAATAGCTGGTTTTGTGATATGGTGGTTTTCTCTGGCAGTGGCATAGGCTCTTGCATTATACCATTGCATAATCTAAATTCTTCAGGAAGCAAGTAAGTTATATGATTTTTTTTAATTTAAAGAACAATTTAATTTAAAGAACAATTGCTCAATTTCAAAAAGAGGAGAAAGTAGTCCTTACTGCATGTTATCAGCATCTTTAATCACAGTTTAATTGGAAAAGGCCAAGGACTGAAAGGGCATGAAGACTGATCAAGATTGAGCCACGTAGGCAGGACAGAGTAGGGGAATTTCCAGGTTGAAATTTAGCAGACAAAGTCTCAAGGCAAAAGCAAATTTAGGTCTTTTCATAGGAAAAGAAAACAAAACAAACCCGCTTGATCCTCTAAGACACTATAAAAACCCAGCTCTTCATGAGTCAGTTGTCACATTGACCAACAAACATTTCTGTAAATGTATGGAATGCAATTCATTTGCTTATAGCACAGAAAGATAGATTAATTAGACTTGTGTTTTACAGAAACAAATAGGAAGATTTTAAATTAATGAATTAAATGTTTGGATAATTGACAGTTTCCAACAAAGCTGGAAAGATATGTGATTGGAGAATATTTTAAATATTTTATTTAAATATCTTCCATGACTTTATTCTCATCCACTTTTTGCAATTAGAGAGGGTTCAAATCCACAGAGCACAGAGGGGCTTAAATGTAATCATAAGAACATATTTAGTAAAGAAATATTCAGTGATTTACTGTTCCATATCCTCCATGGTTAACTCAGACAGAGAAGCCATGCATAGTGAATTAGTTGGAATGTCCGCAATGAATCAAAAAAAGACGTCATTCTAATGTGTGGTATGCCCAAATTTCTACAAGCAACACTGTGGTCAGGTAAAGAATTTATTAAATCTGAAAGAGCAACAACAACAAAAGGGTAGCATAGGATTTATATAGTTTCATTTATGAAAAAAAAGATTAAATGATAATCAGTTACATTCGGTTCAACTCAGTTTCCCTTCTACAGACATTGGGCCACATTCTCATCTTTTTTATCTGCTGTAGAGGGAAGCACAATGTTGATGAAGAATAAAACCAGCAACTCACCATATGCTCCCTAGAACACCAAACAATGCAGAGGTTTCAAATGCCTGTGGATGGTGCTCTACAGCAACTGGGGGGCAGAAGGGGCAGCATTAGGAAGCAGCTGCTCTCTGTGGTATAAGGCATACGCTTGCATAAGGTTTCCTGCGATCCCTGTTCCCCGCTTGCTAAGTTTATTTACCCCACTCTCCGCTCCAGCACTTTGTGTCAAGAAAGCTAATTCTCCAGCTGAGGAAATCTGAATGATGCTTGTGTGTTGATTTGAGAAGGGAGTGGAGTCACTTGATATAATGACACAAAGTGCTTTCCACAAAAGTTATGTATATGCTCTCAACCCCAATGGCCTATGGAGCAATGAATCTGACACAAGCACAACCACTAGTCTGGTGTTTCATATATTTCAGCATAGACGGTTCCCTATAGGATTACAACTAATAACCTGAATACTCTTGGGATCCAAAGGCACTTTGCAAATTATATATATATAGTCCTACTGAAATGCTGCCATCTCTGGGAACGTGGTAGAAATCAACCAGTACAACTGGATAAAGGAGAATTTAACTAAAGACAACAGGGAAAACTCCTGTTGCTACAAAAAGTGCCATGGAATATTTAAGGTTTGCAGACAAAACCTTGGGTTTTTTAAAGTCTCATTCAAAAACCCATAATAGCATAAAATCTCTAAAGAGTTAGACTAGAAATATAGATTATAAATTTCCTGATATTTGCAGAGTTACTTTCATGATACAGCAGAGGCCAATTTTAAAGAATGAAATCTTTCTTATGGTAATTGAAAAGCAAGCACCTAACGTTCAGTTTGCAATGTTTTAACTAAGGCAATACATAGTTTGCTACCACTTAAGTGTTTGTCAAAGTTATTCTCCCAATCTATGTATAGACTGTCTATGATTGCTAAACATATTATTTAATCATTCAAGTTTTCTGAATAGAATTAAAATATGATACTGTAAATTGTGTCACTTTCTTTGTGTTCTCTTTATACAATACCAGGAACATATAAAGAACAAACAAAATTACTGCATACAAAATACTAAATAAAAATACCTTAAAGTTGCAAAGTGAAGCATTCAAAAAACAAGAAATGTCCAAATTAAAGTGCAGATCCTACAAAGGCTTAAATACATGCTTAACTTTATGCATTGCAAGTAGTCCCACTGACTTCAATTAAAAGTTAGTGGGACTTGAGTTTCAAAATCACTTAGGTTCTTTTGAAAATTTTACCCTAAACCCCTGTAAACTGATAAAATCAAAACCAATTTTCACCAGACCACCAAAAGGCAGATCTGTGAACTGGGATTATGTCTCTGTCAAATTTCAAATTTATAACATGTACTGCTAAAACACTGGAGCTGTTCAAAGAAAGGTCACAAGCATTCAAATGTAAAGGGTAAAAGTGTGTATTTCCACACTCCTTGATGGCTAACCTTTTTTCGCTCAAACTTAAAAATAATTGTTCATGAGCTGAAAACAAACATACAAAATTTCATCTCAAAAGATAAAAATTTAACAAAGTCATAAGGATATTTAAAATAAAAAATATTGTTCAACCTTATCTACATATAATTAACTACATATAATATCAGATGAGATGAGATTTTATTCTCTGATCATCGGGAAGACCAGGGACTAATTTGAGCTCTGGTATAAGTGGCATTAATCTAGTGAACTCAATGGAGTTACCTCGTTCACACCGAGATGATTTTGGCCCCAGGTGTATTTGTCTGACTAGGTCTGGCACTGAAAGGTTTCAACTGTAATGAGAGAGATTGCAGAATGAATCATATTACCTATTGGCTAAGTACTGCTTCTTGCAAGCTCTAGTAGTTTATCTTCACTATATGATAATAATGACTTTTCTCAAGCACAAAGAATTATGGTTTTTATCAATGGTTCATGCCAAACACACACCCTTAAAAGAAATCAGCCTAAAGCAGGTGCATTGAGCTGTCAGACCTTGAAATTTGTTTTGAAACCAACCACCTGTTAGTGTAATTGTGTAGCTGTTTTTCCTGGCTTATGGGATTTTAGTTCAGCTGTTGTTCTCATGATAGCATTTATTTCCTCTAGGAATCACTCAGTCCACTTCCACACTTCCACTGTGTGACTAACATCTCAGGGTCTGATTCAATGTGTACATGTAAAAAGGTCTGTTGTAGTTCCTTTAATCAATAGCAGACTTTGTTTACAGATAAGTCGTATGATTTCTGTAGAAAAATGTAAGAACTGTATATTAAATCCTTTTTATTACATATAATCATTTACTCTTCTGAGTTCCTTGCTTGTTTTAGACAGAGACAAAGAACATTTACTCTTAATGGATGAGCTCAAGGATCACATTTAGTGTTGGTTCCTGACTCATATTTTACTAACAGAGTAGCACTGTTCCTGCCACAGTATCTAAAGCCTGATTCAGCATTTCCATTATAACCTTCCATTTCAAGGGGTTTATGACTTGACTGCAAAAGTTTATTCCAGGTTGAAATTTAGCAGACAAAGTCTCAAGGCAAAAGCAAATTTAGCTGACAAAATCTAAAAGAAAATAAAACTATATTTGGGTTGCAAGTATTAAAAAAATAAACAGAAGGTGACTTAAGATGCTTGTTATGTTTCTATAACTCAGAAATGGCATTTTATAAATAACACTGTGCTTGTAATTAGTCTAAAATGGACAATACTTGGCTTTGCGTTTGGAAACAATTATAAAGATAAAGTATTAGATCATCTATGTCAGAACTATCTTCCTAGGGTACAGGATCCTGATTAATGGGGCCCAAAAATGTACAAAGTACTACTCAGTACAGAAAAAAATAAGACAGGATCACTGCAGTGAAGATCTTAAAAACTAATTTCAGACATGACAAAAAGGGAGGGGTCACAATGCACAAGGGAGTTGTGGGGAGAATGGAGAGCATCCACATCAGTAAGATTACATGGTTGTTCAGTGAAGGCTAGTGCATGGCAGGATGGAGCAAAGAATTTTTTTAAGATGATAAAATAAATAGACTGAATAAGTAGAAGATTTAAACAACAAATTTCTTGTATTCTTTATGAAAGTGGGTCTTCAGGAAGGATTTAAAAGAGAAGGCAATGGGTTTGCAAACTAGCTCAAAAAAGGACACCGATTTATAAACAAAGTCTTTGCATTTATAAATAATAATTTAGTAAGTGAGCAAATAGAGTTTTTATTGATATATGTTAATGTTTTATAATAAGCACACAATTAAAAAAAGATACAGATCTATATGCATAAATGAGTTATTCATGTCATACAATGTGTGGTATGCTTTCAGAGATACTTATACAAGCTACTGAAGAACTGATAAGAGTGCAAATAATGGAAACTTTAATTACAGTAAGCAATCCCTACAAAAGTGCACATGGGGAAGTTCAACGGATCTTTCTAGTAACTGCACCCTCTCTATTCTCATGAAAGGGCCTGCCACAGTTTAGGGTTGCCAGTTTTGGTTAGATGTATTCCTGGAGGTTTCATCACATGACATAATCTTTAATTAAAATTTGAACTTTAATTCCCAGATGGCTGGCAACCCTAGCACAGTTCAGACCCTTTGTTTTCTGGATTGCTTCCTGCCAGCACCCTATTAGACACGAGCCCCCTCCCCCTTCAACAGGCGGGGAGGGGGGAGACACAGGGTACCACAGTGGTAGTGCTCTTCCTGCAAACTGGAAGGCTCTCTGAAGCACAATGCCTTCCAGTAATCCTGCTGTAACCTTAGAATTAATTCAGGGTGCAAATCCACCTGTCACAGATAACAAGTTTTTACTCATCAGCTACATAAACTATATAATAAACAAGTTTGGTGAATGACATAAGTATAATCACAGAGACATGAAAATTTTATTAAAAATACAAATAAATAAAAGCATTAATGCAACTGAACCAAAAATAGATACATGCAACAGGAAAGTCCCTAGTGCTATCATACTCACTGCTGGAGACCGTGGAAAAGACAGACAGAAGGGAGTCAGTGGAGTACACCGTTAAGTGAGAGGCGACGTTCCAGCTTACACCAGCCTAGTCAATCCTGTTGTACCCAACTAAGGTCAGGCAAACACCATCTTTACACAACTTTTCCCAGTCTCTCCACACACATCTGGGACCCTCTCTGATGAGTTTTCAGCCCCTTGCCCATATGTGGTATTCCTACTGACCTTCTTTGGTATTCTGGAGCATCATAAACTTCCGAAGTCTTTCCCAATGCTTTCAATATGTCAGTGTGGTTTGCTCAATAGCTATAGCTACACAAACATCCCCCCAAAAGCTACTACTTTAAACTTATTTTTGCTCATTTGCGATTTAGTTGTTTGTCACAAGCTACATATTGCTAAATTTTATGACCTTAGGTGAAGCACTTATGTTAAGTCCCATAATTATTAGGGCTCAGACCTCAACCTTTTGCCAACCTTATTAGGGTTGCCAACTCGGCAGGATTGTCCTGAAGTCTCCAGGAATTAAAGATTAATCTTTAATTAAAAAGTATGTCATGTGATGGAACCTCCAGGAATATGTCTAAACAAAATTGTCAACCCTAAACCTTATCTTGATACTATTTACTATTTTATGTGCTTCTCTATTTGTATTTCAACTATATGGAAATCACTTAACTACTAACAGGATTATTATCACCAATATATAAATTAAGCTTGCCTCATAATCTCCAAAGGATCAGGCCATGGGTCACTGGTCAACAATGCTGAATTTGTGCAGCTTCTCCCTGCCCTCAAAAGTGGATGTAAACATAAAAGTATTCATCAAATAGCTCCTGGCATAAAAACAATGGAGGATAAAATATTAGGATACGATATTCTGCATTTTTTTTTACAAACACACTGATAATTACAGAATCTGAGTCCAACTTCAAATATCTGTATGACAGAATTAATACAGAACCACATTTTTGTAAAACTGTGAAGTATTAAATCCCAGTTGGCTGCAGTTTTTTCACTGTTATAAGCAGTGATTAACTATGCATCATATGAAATTTGAGTTGTTTCCTCTCAGCTATTTGAAATCACCCTGGGACCCATTACAGTTGAAGTGCCAACAAGATTTTTCTCCTGTTTAATGTACCATCCATCACAGATCACAGTACATGTTGTTTTATTATTAAGAAGAACTCTTCCAAAACTAATTGGGAAACTCAATTATCAACATCTTAATGAAAAAAGATTACAAAACGTTGTATGAAGTTCTGTAAAAGAAATACCCCTTGCTTCTTATCTAAGCATGTATGTCTCCAAAGTTCCTGTTTTGTAGAAGTTTTATTAATTGCAAATGTTGTTTGTTAGAGGAAAACCATGATTGAAGCTGTAAAACAAAGAGAATAGTTGTGGCTTTAATCCTTTGAATAAGGCTTTGTTTCCCATTGACTAAAAACTTCCTAAAGGAAGTGGAGCTGGGAAAATCCAGGAAGGATTTGGATTTGCCAAATCCAGTTCCTACTCAAATTTGGATGCAAAGCCTTTGTTATTCATTTGTGAAGTTTGTGATTTTTTTTTTGATAAATTACAAACTACATACTCGCCAACATTTGAAAGTTATAAAAATAACTTAGCGTTCTCTCTTTGCCTCTCTCTCAAACACACACACACTGAACTCTTTTTTTTCTTAAATCAAATACTAATTCAAGTTTTCTTTTACAGATACTGCAGGGAGAATTTATGTTTGTATTTGTTTGGTTGTTTTTAATTACTTGCAGGAGCATTCAGACATTGAGCTGATGAGGGCCATATAAGTATAGTACCTAGAGAGATGAATTTGGGGAGAAAAATACAAATGCAACTTTTTACCCCATTGAAACATGTTCTGCAGCATGCAAAATAGGAGAAACACTTTAAAATCACTTTCCATGATAAAGAGTGATTGCACACTAAAAAGTGCACTAGTTGGCAATAAAGCTGAGCTCTCTGAGGCCTTTCCAAGCCACCCCAATTTTTGTGTTTTCACGAAAACATTTTAATTCTGTACATGAGTTCAAAAACTTCCAAGATTTGATTAGCCAAAAGCATAGCCTCTTTGTAGTCAGAGCCTAAGCAAACATTCATTACTATACAGGGAGTCCCTGCATACATTGGGGTTGCATTCTTGAAAAGGTCAATGGATACTGAAACAACGTATACCGGGGATTTTTTCCCCATCAGAAATAACGGAATAAGGAAGGGATGCATTCACAACTTCAGCACACTCGCCTATGACAATGCTCTTTTTGCCTAAACAGTGTACCTTTTTATGACAGGTTATACACTACACCTTTTACACATAAAATGTTGAATAAAAAATGTAGAACCCTACCAACACCGTTCAAACACACAGAACATTTTAATTCAGTAAATACAATATAGTAACAGTATAAAACAGTGTATTATATAAAAGAGCTAAACTTAGGTAGGGGTGGCGGCTGGGTTTTCTTGGGTGGGCTTTTCCATGGCTGGCTTTTTGGCTGTGGAAGTCTTAAAAAAAGATTTTTATCAACGTTTGCTCTCCTGCATGAATCTTTGAACAATAGATCTCCCTGTAGCAAGCCACTGCATCATTGGCAGCCCTGGAGATTTTGGCAGACCGCTCATGAAAAGGATCACCACTCTAAGATTTCTGCCATCTCATCCAGCAATCCAAAGAAACGGGAGAGATCCTTTATTTGTCAGTTGCTCAGTGTGCGACTCCAAGAACTCCTGTACATCCTCCTCCTCGAAGCTGATATCTTTCACCAACTTGACAATTTCTTGCTCGAGAGAAGAAACGGCATCAAATCCCACGAAGCTGTGGACAGCATCTGGCCATGCACGGCACCAAAGGCCATTCATACATTGCCATGTGACCTCTTCACATGACACATCAATGTTTTCCACACCATTCAAGATGTTGTAGAACTTCCAAAACTCCTTTACACTAGGCTTTCCTTCACCTGCTGTCTCCTTAATCATTATGGAGAATGTCCTCTGTAGGTAATAAGTCTTGAACGTGGCCGGCGGACACAAGTACAGTACTGTACCATACAACAGGGAAACATATTCCAATTCACGTTGCTCCTGATACATGTAAATGATGGGTATGTACAACCAGGAACAATGTAAATTGGAACACGTTCCCCTATTGATGAGAGAGGGATATCCGAAACAGATAAGGGGGAGATGTATACTGTATCTCTGAACACTGCTGTCAGAGGCAGGGGCCAAACATGTACCCCTGTATCACAAATCAGATGACTTTTTAATTTTTGATCCTAAAAGGATTTTAAATGAAATGCCTAAGCTCCTTCCCAAATCACATTTTATATTTAACTCTCCATTTCTGATTAATTAAAGTGCATGTTGGGAGATTAAAGGGTATCTGATAGAGTTTTATAGATTGTTACACAGACAGGGATTGATCATGTAAGGTGCTGAGCACCCTCAACTCATCCTGACTTCAATGGGCTATGTGACTGCTCCACATATTGCAGGATCAAGCTCTTAAGTACAATCAGCACTGTATTTTAATAGTTTTTGTGATATTGATATCAACACGAGACCCAAGTTTTATAGCATTAGGCCAGCCTCCAGCATAGACCATTCGTGCCTCCTAATACTGGGGAAAGGGAGCACACGTGTCTCCTCTGAGAGAAACTTCCAGCCTCACCTCTCGGGGCAAGGGCAGCCAATCCCTCTGGCTCCAGGGGGGATGAGACCACAGGAGCGGGAAGCATGTGCTTCTGGGCCCGGCTGGGGCCAGCTCCAGCCCCGGCTGAGCAGAGGCCAGGGAACCTGCTTCTGGCACCTTCCCATCCTGGTCCCCGGGCTGGGCACGCCATGCTTTTCCTGCCTCAAGAGTTACCTGCCAATGGGGTGGGAGCTCTGTCCTTCCGCTGTGCCTCCCTCCGGCATGTTCGGTCCCTGCCTGACAGTGGTGCCCAGGGAGCAGAGCAGGATGGAGCCACTTCTCATGCAGCTGAAGCGTTGTTTTGTGCAGCACAGCAGCTGCCTGAGAGAGCGCCCAGCTGGGGAGGCGGCAGCGGCAGCCTGCCCTCTCCACTCCCCACCCAAACTGGGCTGCTGGGGACAGGGGCCGAATGAGCAGAAAATGTGCCAGGAGCAAAGGGGGACTCCGGCTCACTCAGCGCCTGTGCCAGGGACAGGGATCAATCGTGCCGGGGGTACAGATGCAGTGGGAGAAGGATAGAGCTCCTGTCCCTCCCGCTCAGCAGGCCAAGCAGAAATCTGGGAGAGCACTTGACCCCGTAGATCCCCCCCCCTACACGTCAGCTATGGGCTGAGGATGCAAATGCTAGTATTTTAAATATCAAGAATATCAACATCTAAACACTAGCATTTGTGCCTAAAGATCAACTATGTCTGTAATATTGAATGCTAACTTTAAAAACTGAAGTCTATTAAATAAACATGAAACCTTTCAGTAGGGACACAGGGAGATATAAATAAGGGGCGTACCTTTAGCACCACTGAAATGCAATGGAGTCAATGAAAAAGACGTTGGTAGGATAGAATTGTAAAATGGTTAAATGTCTGCCAGAAAAACCAAACCTGGGACTGTCTATTCTAAACTGAGCAACTAGGAATTCTACATTGCACTTCTGATCATAACACTTGCCAACTATCTTTCTTTTCAGATAGAGAAGCTAGTTTTAATTTAAACCCCACACAGCTGACCAGATCTCATCCTGGCTTTGTGATTATGTGGCTGAGGCATAAATTATTTAGCACTAACACATGGTCTGTCATGTCTTGTTACTTAAGTGTAATATGCTTTTCATCCATGTATACTCAAGAGGACCACCTGATTGGCTGCTGGTGATGTTATCCCCATTTGGTAATCCGCAGTGAATCCACAGGGAATAGCCAGCCCATTCTAGGCAAAGTTCCTAGTGCCTTTTTTACAGGTCTGTGCCTAATAACAGGTTTATTCCTACTCATCACTCTTGGGTTCACTGCAGGTGAATTAAATGGTTTTCAATAAAATTGCCTCAGTGAATGTCAACCATTTTCCATAACAGAAGGTGCAGCAGATGAGCTATTGTTTACCTTTAAACAATGCCCCTTCTACTTTTCAGCAAGCTTGACCTGAATTTTGTGCCAAGGGACCTGGATTCTGCAGCACTCTGGTGCAACTGCTTGGAAATCCTACAGCAGCTTTAAATACACAGACCATTGAGTTTTGTATTTAATCAAATATAAAAATGAATACAGCTAGTACAGTTGCCCTATTTTAATTTATGTCTTTATTTTCAGTGTGCTGCAGAATTTTGATCTGAAAATGCATTTCTGTATTGTAGGACATGGGGAAGATAAGATTTTTGGAAAGTTGGGGATCATGGCACATGGGGAGGTATAAGATGTGGTTTGGACTGTGGGAAAAGCACATTAGGTGGATGTTTCTTGTAAATGGATCAGCAATGAAAAAGTTAATGCTGCCCTTTAAACTCCCACCTTTAGGATTCAGAGTTACTATCCTGTTTAATAGGGTAGTTCACTTAGAGCTATTGCTTCAAGCTGTTTGCAGACATAGGCAAACATCACTGCATCAGTTTGCATTTGGACAGTTCTGTGACAATTTTTTTTTTAAATGAAAAAGCCGATTCTGCAGCAAATTCAGTGGTAGTAAAATTCCAGAGAGCAATGAGCCTTTCCAATATAGCAGCAAATGCACCTTTCATCTATGGTGAGTCACAATATTTGCATTTGCTGTCACTAAGTGCAGCAGTAAGAACTGGGAAAGAGAAATCTGACCCCTCTTGAAAGTCTACATTTTTTGGGTGCTCTTACATTACTGTTAAAAGATAATACAACTATCAATATGCTAATTATCTAAAAACTTACCTCTCCACTAGACAGAAGAAAGTACCACAAAGATTCTCAAGCTAAATTCCCTCTAAGCTGCACATCCATGCACCAGGCTATCAAGGGCTACGGCTGGAGGAGAGGCGCCTCTCCCCCGGCATTTGAACTGCTGTGGCCGGGAAGAGGCACCTCTCCCTGAGCCCGTTGAGAGAGGGCTGTGGGGAATCTTCTCTCCCTGCTGCAGCCTACACCCCAAACTGTTGTGTATTTGGTTGTCATGGGTTTTGTTACTATGGCAACTGAGTTAGACTATTAAGGGATAGCTCACCCGGTTTCAATCGGCTGAGTGAGCTCTCTGTTTCTGTAAATAAAATGGAGGTTTTGGTTAGCTGTCTGCTCTCTGGCCTCAAGTGATTGCTTCCTACACCGGCTGCCCCTAGGACATAACACTGGCGACGAGGATGGGATCCTGGTGCTGCTCCAGTAACAGAAGGAAGTAGAAGTCAAGGTAAAGACCAAACAAAGAAAAAAAGCTGCTTGTTTGCACTGACTGTGAAAGTGAAACTAAAAATCATGGCTACTCTGACCAGGCCCCTGGAGCCTTTTGATGAGAATACAGAGCAGTGGCATGTGTATACTGAGCGTTTTGAGCTTTTTGGTATTGCAAATGGCATTACAGAAGCGAAGAAGGTGCCAATATTCTTAACTGTTGTAGGGGCTAAAACCTACTCTCTGCTACGCAGCTTACTACACCCTGTTAAGCCTGAGACTAAATCTTACAGTGACATTGTGGAAATCCTGGGGTCTCATTTCTCCCCAAAACCACTGGTAATTGTTGAAAGATATAGGTTCCACAAAAGAGACCAAAAGGAAGATGAAACAGTTGTACAATTTGTAGCCATTTTAAAAAAGCTAGCAGAACACTGTGAATTTAAAGAGATGTTAAATGATGCCCTGCGTGACAGGTTAGTGTGTGGCCTCTGAAGTGAAGCTATACGGAAGCGCCTACTGACAGAGGCTCTGCTTACATTACAGAAGGCTGTTGATATTGCTGTCTCCATGGAACTGGCTACAAGGGAGGCACAATACATCGGTGCATCCCCTAGGGTGCAAAAAGTGTCACAAGAACTGACCCACAAAACGGTGCAGAGTCAAGAATGTTACAGCTGTGGTAAGCTGGGTCACCAGGCATCAGAATGCTGGTGTAAGGACCTGGTGTGTCGACACTGTGGCAAAAAGGGACACATTGAGTATGCCTGTAAACAAAAGAAAAAGAGGCCTGTGGTCTGGCCGACAAAAAGAGGAACCTTGCATACCCTAGAGCAGACCCAGGATGATCAAGGTGACACCTCCTCACAAGAGGAAGTGCCACTGCATGTTTTGTCTTTGGCAGCGGGCTCACATGAATACTGGGTAACCCCCTTATTGGAGGGCAAACCTATACGCATGGAACTAGACACCGGTGCAGCTGTCTCGCTGGTTCCTGAGACTGTGTATAAGGAAAAGCTACAGCATCTTCCGCTTAAGGCAACAAAAACTGTTCTGAAGACGTATACAGGTGAAGCTGTGCCCATGTTGGGCACTATTGATGTTAAGGTGGAGCTCAATGGACAGGCGGCTAAATTGCCACTGTTTGTGGTGAGAGGTGACTACCCAGCCTTAATGGGTAGGTCTTGGCTTGGGAAGATTCAGCTGAACTGGGCAGAAGTGCACCGGATGACTAAAGAAGAAACCAGTCTAACCCCTATACTAAGGAAACATGCTGCTGTTTTTGGAGATGATTTGGGAAGTATGAAGGGAATCACTGTGACATTGAACATTAAACCTGGCAGTCCACCAAAATATCTGAAAGCCCGAACTGTGCCATATGCCATCAGGCCAAAAAGTTGAAGCAGACCTGGAGCGCCTGGTCACCAATGGAGTCCTAATACCAGTTACCCATAGCTCATGGGCCACTCCTATCATTTCAATAGTGAAGAAAGATGGCTCTCTCCGGATTTGCGGTGATTTTAAAGTCACTGTCAACCCAGTGTTGTGTGCAGAGCAATACCCGCTTCCCCGCATCGATGACCTCTTCGCAGGCCTGGCCGGGGGACAAAAGTTCAGTAAGATTGATCTGAGTCAAGCATATTTACAGATGCACGTCGATGAAAAGTCCCAAGAGCTGTTGACTATTGTGACTCATAAGGGGCTTTATCGATACTGTCGCCTACCCTTCGGAATCACATCGGCTCCCGCCCTGTTCCAGAGGGCTATGGACCAGATCTTGTGTGGCTTGTCAGGAGTTCAGTGCTATCTGGATATCCTGGTCACTGGAAGAAATGAAGAGGATCACTTAAAGAATTTAGAGGCTACCCTACAAAGACTGGAAGAGTATGGCCTACGAGTTCGCAAAGACAAGTGTGAATTCTTCAAGCCCTCTGTTGAATATTTGGGACACATCATCGATTCTGCAGGTCTTCATAAGGCCCCTGCAAAAGTTAAAGCTATTGTGGAGGCTCCCCCACCTCGAAATGTAAGCCAGCTACGCTCATTTCTAGGACTACTGAACTATTATGGAAAGTTCATCTCACAGTTAGCCACACTGCTAAAACCACTTCATGAGCTCCTTGGGCAGAACAAGGCCTGGAAGTGGACTGAAGCCTGTGATGTTGCATTTAACAAAGCTAAGGATGCATTGTTAAATTCTGAAGTTCTAACGCACTTTGATCCATCCTTACCCCTGCAATTGGCCTGCGATGCTTCCCCTTATGGAGTGGGAGCGGTCGTGTCACACATTATGCCTTCGGGAGAAGAAAGACCTATTGCTTTTGCTTCACGCACTCTAAGCAAAGCAGAAACTAACTACGCCCAAATCGAACGTGAGGCATTAGGAATTGTTTTTGGAATTAGGAAGTTTCATCAGTACCTGTTTGGGCGAAAGTTTACTCTTCTTACAGACCATCGACCTCTGACATCAATTTTTGGACCCTACACAGGCATTCCCCCATTAGCTGCTAGTCGTATGCAACGTTGGGCATTGATACTTTCTGCACACACATGAGAAATCAAATATCGGAAATCCACTCTGCACGGCAATGCAGATGGCCTCTCAAGGTTGCCTTTACCGGTCAAACATAAAGATAGTGCCCAAAAGGAAATCTTCTACTTTGAACAGGTAGAGAATACACCCATCACTGCTACTCAGATAAAGAAGGCAACCCGCGTTGACCCAGTATTATCCCAAGTTATGGACCTGGTGATGCATGGAAAATCTCGACAAACCTCTCCGGTCTCACCCGACCTTGTTCCCTACATGTCCAGGCGGATGGAGTTATCGGTCCAATCTGGTTGTTTGTTGTGGGGGAGGCGTGTCATTATTCCACCACCCCTGAGATCACAGATGTTAGAACAGCTACATTCCGGTCACTGTGGAATAGTGCGCATGAAGAAAATTGCACGAAGCTATTTTTGGTGGCCTAGATTGGACAGTGCTATTGAAGAGAAGGCAAAAGCTTGTATGTCATGTCAGAGTGTAAGAAATGCACCCCAGTGGGCACCCCTACACCCATGGGACTGGCCTGAAAACCCGTGGCAACGTATTCACGTTGACTTTGCTGGCCCCCTTGAAGGAAGCATGTTCTTGGTGGCAGTAGATGCCCATTCTAAATGGCCAGAAGTCTCTATAATGCAGTCCACTACTGCAGAGTACTATCCAAAAACTACGAGGACTCTTTAGTCGTTTTGGTCTGCCAGAACAACTTGTGAGCGACAACGGACCGCAGTTCGTCTCTCAGGAGTTTCAAAATTTTATGAAGGCAAATGGGATACACCACATCACGTCAGCACCATATCATCCGTCCACCAACGGATTAGCTGAAAGATTTGTGCAGACAATGAAAAACGCTTTGAAATCAGCAAAGGGACAACACTCCATTCAAAAGCGTCTGGATACCTTCTTACTTTCCTATAGAAACACACCTCATGCTACGACCCAGGCTTCCCCAGCCTTTCTAATGATGGGACGACAGCTGCGCACTTGCTTTGATCTGGTGAAACCTTCTGAACCCAGACAAACTGTGCAACATCAGCAGCAATATCAAGTAATCAGACGGGCACCCAGAGCAAAAGACCGAACCTTTAGCCCAGGGCAGCCAGTTTTGGCTCGGAATTATACTTCCAGAGCTAAATGGGTCCCGGCCACAGTCATCACTCAAACAGGACCTGTTTCCTATACAGTCCGGACTGCAGAGAATCTTACCTGGCGGCGACATGTAGATCAGCTGTTGCCAGGTCATGCCAGTCTTCAGGACCCATCTGCAGTTGAGGGGTCTGACTTCACCCCTCCTGGTGAGACACCGAATCATGAGTCACCTGTTCCTGACTGTTCTCCTCCATTACTGCCGGCAGCTGAGATACCCCTTTGCCCAGCACGAGCTGATACCATCTCCTCACCTATTCGTGCTGCGGACCCTGAGCCCCTAGTACTTTCGGGTGCAACAACACCAGAAGTTCGCCGTAATCCACCTAGAGACAGAAGGCCTCCTCATCGGCTGGATCTTTAGTTAGGGCGAACCCACGGTTATGGGGCAAAATAATCCCCAGGGTTTAGCCGGGAATGGAGGCAGTCTACCCTCCTTCTCTAGTTTAGTGTGTGTTTTATTTAGGGGATGTTCTTATTAGGGCGGGAGGAATATGTTGTGTATTTGGTTGTCATGGGTTTTGTTACTATGGCAACTGAGTTAGACTATTAAGGGATAGCTCAGCCGGTTTCAACCGGCTGAGTGAGCTCTCTGTTTCTGTAAATAAAATGGAGGTTTTGGTTAGCTGTCTGCTCTCTGGCCTCAAGTGATTGCTTCCTACACCGGCTGCCCCTAGGACATAACACAAACCCCTCACCCCTGGCCCCACCCCAGAGCCTGCACACCCAGCTGAAGCCCTCACTCCCCACACCCCAATCCTCTGCCTCAGCCAAGACCCCTCCCACACCTCAAACCCCACAGCCCCACCACACATCATCTCCCTATCGGTTCACATAACAAAATTCATTCTGCACATGGATGTAAAAAATTAGAGGGAACATTGGTCTCAAACAGGATTTTAGAGACAAGATGGGTGAGGTAATATCTTTTATTAGACCAGCTTCTGTTGGTGAGACAGAGAAGCTCACACAGAGCTCTTCTTCAAGTCTTAGAACGTGTGGTAACTGCTTATGCTAAACAATGTTTCCCCTTGCATTTAGCTGTGACACTGAGTACCTTTCCCAGACCTGAAGAAGAGGACAGTGTAGCTTGAAAGCTTGGCTTTCACCAACAGAAATTGACCCAGTAAAAGATATGACCTCACCCACCATATTTTTCTAATATTCTGGAACCAACAGGGCTACAGCAACACTGCATACAAACCAGATTTTCTCCCTTTTGGTGATGCCTTCCAACTGCATGCTGCAATTCAGGGGGCGAGGAAGGATTTTGTCTTGTGTGATGTATGTGAGTCCGTGGCTGCTACAGTCCATAACTCTGAGAGATGGAGCTAGAAAGGGAAATTACCACACGGACTTGAGCTGGGAGCAAAGCCGGACTAGAGCCAGCAGAGAATACGCAGGGCGGGGCAGGATGAACACCAGCCATACAGCAAGAGCTTCGTTAGGCCAAACGCAGACACTCGAAACTCCAATTTCACTTGATCATTGCCTGCTAGGTTCACTCCCTCTGGGGCACCTGGCATTGGCCACTGTCGGTAGACAGATCCTGGGGCTAGGTGGACCTTTGGTCTGAGCCAGTATGGCCGTTCTTATTTAAACTGGACTCGCGTGCTAACCAGCCCGCCCAGTCTTGGGGGGCGGGGAAGGAGAAGCAGCCACGGCACCAAACAGCTGGGCACAACCGCCATTTCTGGCCTCAGCTGGGCACTAGCACCTGCAGCGGACGGAAGCACCTGGCTTTGCCTCAGCGCGAGCTATTCCCCAGGTACCGGCCTGCGCGAAGGGTACAGAGGCGGTGGCTGGGGCTGCGGGGCGTCCGCCCGCCCGCGGGGAGCGCAGACTGGCCCGGGGGGGGCTGCTGGACAAGGCCGCAGCTAGTGCCGGGGGTGGGGGCTGATGGTCCCCAGTCTCCCGGGGGCGGGAGGAGCTGAGCGAGAGGAGATGCTAGCTGGGGAGGGGAGGGAAGGCCGCGAGCGGGCTCCGCACTTCTCGCGAGAGAACAGAACTCTCTGAGAGGATACGGCCGCAGGTAGATGTTCTCCCGTTGCTGACAGCCGCTCTCGCGAGCGTTGTGTGCCCGGAAGCATTGCGGCCACGCGGCAGAGCGGACTGAGTAGTGTGTGCGGCTAGAGCCGAGGAGTGGGGGTGGGGAGCGGGTTCGCCACGTCCTGTACGGGAGCCGCCAAGGGACAGAAGCTGCTGCAGGATCCGGCCAGATGCCCAGCGCCGCCCGCAAGAGCCAGGAACGCGACCGAGCGAGCATGGAGCCGCCGCCTGCTGATGTGGGTCCGGGCGGTGTGAGGGAAAAGGCACCGGGTCCGGGGGGCTGGGCCGCCCGTCCCTGGAGGGGTGCTCGGGCTGCCGTGAGGGACGGGGGCACTGCCCACCCCGGGAGGCCTTCGGGGGCTGCTGGCTGCAGAGGCGGCCCTGGGGAGGGGAGGCAGGTGTCCCTAAGGTTCCCCCCCAGGGCAGGGAGCGGGGAGCCAGTGCCCACACCACGGAGATGGCTTCGTGCTCGCGTCCCGCTCCCCCGGGCTCCCAGAGGAACTGTGCCCAGCCTCGGGAGTTGGCCTGTCACAGGGGCTCCTCCCCCCGCTCTCCCCCCCCAAGGGGGCAGCTGCACCTCTGTTTGGAGATCTCTGTGTTTATACGGCCCTTCTCAGTCTAGTGTCTGAGCTCCCAACGAACGACTGGCTTTTTATCCTTCGTGGGGTTGTGTCATAGGAGTGTGTACTACCGGGGTCCTCACACGAGCAATGAGAAACACTCCAGTTATTCTCATGGGACAGTCAGGTACCAAATCAACACCTCAGTGTCCCCGCACCAAAATATGAGTTATGGCAGCATCCTGGTGGCCTGGGAAGCGTTTGTCTTACACTTTGAGATCACAGGTCAAAGCTGAGGAGTGGTAAGCCAAAGTCTTTTTGCATATAAAGAAAACATTACCTTAGACTACATCAGGGGTAGGCAACCTATGGCACGTGTGCTGATTTTCAGTGGCACTCACGCTGCCCGGGTCCTGGCCACTGGTCCAGAGGGCTCTGCATTTTAATTTAATTTTAAATGATGCTTCTTAAACATTTTAAAAACTGTATTTACTTTACATACAACAATAGTTTAGTTATATATTCTAGACTTCTAGAAAGAGACCTAAAAATGTTAAAATGCATTACTGGCACGCAAAACCTTAAATTAGAGTGAATAAATGAAGACTTGGCACACCACCTCTGAAAGGTTGCCAACCCCTGGGCTACATCTACTCTACACTTGAGGCTCTGAGATTGATCCTCCGGTGGTCGATTTAGTGGGTCTAATGAAGACCCACCAAATCGACAGCAGATCGCTCTCCAGTTGACCCCTGTGTTCTACCCCCCACGAAAAGTGTAAGGTAAGTTGCTGGGAGAAAGTCTCCCGTCGACCCCACCCCATCCTGCAGTGCAGACCCTGCGGTAACTCAACCTAAGGTGCATTGACTCCAGCTACATTGTTTACATAGTTGGAGTCGTGTAGCATAGGTCGACTTACTGCAGTAGTGTAGACATAGCCTTAATAATGGCATGTGGGACAAACATCAGTAACACGTACCCAGGGAGTGACTTGTTTAATTTTAAAATGTGAAAAAGGAACCCTTCATAATTAATTCTGGGCACAGATGGCTTCACTAAAAACAATAGAAACTGGTAAGCCTCTGTTAGCTGCAATTAAATGTACACAACTGCCAAAATATTCCAATAGAATAAGGAACTTGCCAAATCTGTTCACTTGTCAGGCACATGCCTGAGTAAACTGATGAACTTTACTTTGTTCCCTGGAGATCTGCAGATTTGGGCTCCAGGGGACTAAGAGGGAAAATGGATTCCAGGATTGGGATCCCTCTATTTATAATATCCTGTTCCCATGCATTTAATCTTGTAGCAGTTGTCAATGCTACATCAGCTCATCTTGGCTATCATAATAACACATAGGGAAGCTTATAGGAAATAATGCTATAATTATTTTAGATTACCCTGTTGTCCTGACATGGGCCAATTGACTATGCAATTATTTTTTACATGCTTTAGTATACATTTTTTTTGACACAAATAATTTTTGTTTGTCCCCTCCAACACCTTTTAGGATTATGCTAAGGAGAGATATGGCGTGTTACCACTGATTCAATCACAAGAGAAATCAGGTCAGTTACAAAAACAAAACAAACTTCTGAAACAATTAATACTATGTTGGATACTTGTGGTGCCAGTTTTGAACTAAAATACTTCTTTGCTAGACTGTTTTTCTGTCTCCCTTGTCACTACTTGTCTCCCTATCCATGTCCATTTATACTACTACATCACAGGTGTCAACAAAAAAAATTCATTCCAATTGTTACTCCAGAATTATTGCTTTGAAATGTTAAAGGCTCTGAAAGCATTTGCATTGATCTGCAAAGACAGGTGATGAAATATTAGACAATAAAATATGGATGTCACTCAGGCCAGACCTACACTTAAAATGTAGGTCAACATAACTACGACACTCGGGTATGAAAAAATCCAGTCCTGAGTGCTGAAGCTATGTTGGCCTAATCCTTGAGGTAGATGCAGCTAGCTTAATGGAAGAATGCTTCTGTCGACCTAGCTTCTATCACTCAGGGACATGGTGTTCCTACAGAAATAGAAAAATCCTTTCTGTTACTGAAGGCTTCATCTACCACAGGGTTATGTTTGCATAGCTACAGCGCCATAACTATGCTGCTATTGTCCATGCAGTGTGGACATGGCCTAATTTGTTAAAATGTTAATTCTTTAGCAGGGAAAGGTCCACAGATCCTCACGCTGCCTATTCAGCTTGTTTGCAGTACTGGAAGTAGAGACAGATCTTTCAGTCACTGAAGCAACCTAAATGTCCCTCAAAGAATCAAGAGTCTTTCTCTTTGTCTCCCACTGCAGGCTTGACTCTTTCTCAGGATTAAAATAAAATTGCCATGTACAATGTTACTGTTCTAAAACTGACTTAGTAAAATTTAAATTAGTTCAGCAAGTCCTAGGAAATGGAATAGCATTTGTTCCCTTGGTTTGGAGTAAGCACTCTGATGAGATATTGCAGCAGCTATCGAGCCATATAACTATATATGTACTTATGGCCCTCATCACAGTACATGAGCACCTAACAAACATGGATTTTTATTCTCACAACACCGCTGTGAAATAGGGAAGTATTCACATTTTACAGATTGGGTTCTGAAGTACAAAGAGACTAAGTTACTTGCCCAAGGTGTCACACAGTCTGTGACAGAATGAGGAATTGAACCCAGGTCTCCTGTGATCCAGCACCTTAACCACTGGACTAGTCTCGGCTCATAGCCTTAGATGCAAGAAACTATGGCAGAAAATAGTAAAACTTCAGGAAAAACCTGCCCCTTGTACACATCCTCCATAAAGGATTGTGTAAAGGGAGATCTTTGCCTCTTCTGCAGAGAGACCAAGACTTGGCAGTTGCTGCCTCTCCAAGAAAGTGATTGTGTGGGTTCTCCTCAGGGAAATGCAGAGCAAGGCAAACAAATGAGGAAGGGAGGAGAAAGAGCCACAGGAGTAGCAGCAAGCAGTGCCTCCCTAAAATGGATCAATGGCTACATCTACATTATGAGCTGGGAGGGTGAGTCCCAGCTTGTGTACACATGCTTGTGCAAGCTCTCATCTGAACTAGCACAATAAAAATAATACTGTAGCTGCAGCAGCACAGGCTAACCGTCCCATGTACAAGCCCGCCTGAAATCTATGGGTACGTACTGGGAGTGGCAAACCTATGCGGCTGCTGCTCTCAAGCCAGAGAATCCAAAGGCTGTAGGAAGCTGCTGGATACTACATCCATAGCCACTGCTGGTGGTTGCAGTTCTGCACAAACTATATGGGGCCACCGAAGGACAAGAAACTGACATATCAAGATATACTAACAAAGAAAAGCTGATACGTGTTTATGGGCCAACTCCATAAGGATTGCCCAAGCTGCTTTTCCTCCTGTGCCCTTCTCCTGGGGATGCTGACTACCCCAGCAAGCAGATCTGGTATTCCAGAGCTTCTTGGTTTGGAGATTTGCACCACAATAGAGTCCCAAGAGCAGCTCCCTCCTGCTAGTTTCAGACCTTCCACCAAGCAGCCTTGTGGACCTCCTTACCTTGGTAAGGCGCAGTACCCTTCTTTGCCTTTCAGGGAAGACCCTGCACCAGAGATCTCAAATCCAAAGAAACCCCAACAGAAATGCTGTGAAGGGGGAAAGTGCAGGAGCTATGGGAAATTCAATAGATTCTGCTTATTAGCAACCCCTTGGTTACTAGCAAAAAGTTGCCATTATGCAGCAGTTGCCAATAAGCAGAGGGCAGGTTTGTGGAAGTGCTGGGATGTGCCTTCCCTGGCTGGAGGCCCTTCAAAACTGCCTATGGATAGGGAACTAGAACCTTGATGCCCAGGCTTTCAGTGGGGAGGAGGGGTTGTGGGCAGGGCAGCAGCTGGGGAGCATGAGGGCAGGTCCCTCTACCTGCTGTAGGTCTGGAGGGAAGCTGTGAGCAGGGCAGCAGCGGTATGGGGTATTGTGCAGCTCCATGGGCCACCAGCACCCCTGCTCTCTGTGGAAAGCCCTGGCATCCAGGCTACAGCTTCTCTCTCTGCAGCTGTTCAGCTTACAGCCCCCCTCTCCTAGTATGCAACACTGGGACTCCAGCAGGGGCTCCCCCATTAAGTGGGGTACAGGTATCCCAGCCCCTTATTTCTGTGTTCTTGATGCGGGCAGATTTGTGGCATGTTCTAGCACTTCTTTCCCTGACTCTAGCTCTGCAAACCTGCCTGCATCTGGGTCATCCCCCCCCCCCCCTCCAAAAAAAAATAGAAAAAGAAAAAAAGTTCTCAGTATCAAGCATTGCCAGTGTCCAAATCCGTTCCACTTGGTATTGGAGGAGGTAGTCAGATCTGAGTGGGAAAGCCCCTCAAAACCAAAACAACTCACAGAAGAAGGTAGGAAACTCTATAATCACAAATCTAAGACCAAGGTAGATGCCACTTTCTCATTCTTAGTTAAGAATGTGGTAACATAGGAAGGGAGGCCTCTTACCAAAGGACTCCACTGACAGAAGAGTGGTCTTATTGCTTAAAGGAAATTATGAGTCTGGTTTGGCTGTAACAGCATCAGCAATATCTACCCCATGGTATCCTGCATGGATTCACAGTCTTGGAGGAACTACCACTCAAGACAAGAGAGCCCATAATTTGGGTGCTTCCTTCTTGAAAAAGTTTATAGTAACTGTTCTTCTCTGACGTCCATATGGACACTCCCCTTCTCAACCAGAGTCATGAATTACAACATGCTATATGTAGTCACATGTGGCTTTGCATGTGGAAAATCATCATAGAGGGTAAACAGCTTCTAGAAATTGTTTAGAAAATTATTGGGTAAAATAGTGGCAGAGACACCAACAGAAGCAAAGAAATAAAAAGAAAAGACAATGACTAGACAGCACAGGAAGAAATACAGACCATTCTGCAGAGAAACAGCAGACATAAGGGACAGATTGTCCTACTTTACTCGAGAAGAGATTGCAGACCTGTGATCCTAGATTTCCTATATGATCCTTCAGCGTGTGGCAAGAGCTGCAAACTCATCAATTTCCAGGTGGACTAAATGATGTATATTGAAGACATACAAACAATGGAATACGGTTCCTCTGTCATTAATTAGAACAAACTCCTTAAGATCAATAGCCATGTTCTTGCCCAAAAGAGTCTTACAGACACATCTGTAATGGGGCCATATGGTCATCAACCTATGGTTTGGTAGGATAGTGCCTGGTGCTGTAGTTCTTCAGTAGATGAGTTCAAGTAGGAAAAAAGAAAACTTTGTTTAGTTCATCAAAATTAACACCCTTACCCTCAGAAATTCTCTTACTTTTAAAATCACAGTCTGAGGATTTGTGGATTCTGCCTCACTGAAAAATAGGACATTTTGTATATGCTTATCTGAAAATGTTTTCTTCAGATTACAAGGTCCACAGAACCAACATGCCTGAGAAAAATTGGGATTTATAAGGAGAAACAATATTCGTTTAAAAGAAAAACAGTGGAAAAGTACTTTCTTGTCTACATGTTCAGCTGCTCAGATATTCTCACAAGTCCTTACAATTGTAGTTTGCTCTACGATATTCTCCCTACAGTTGAACCATGTCGTCACTTCCCTGCTAAAAGCTTTTGTACTTTAAAGAAAGTGTTTGGTGATCACTATGTGTCGGAAGGGCACAGTATAAAAACATCTAATTGTCTTAATATGGTAAACTGTGGAGTACTAATACTGTCTCTTCCTTGCCTCTCATTATGGATTAGTCTTTACACATCCTATTTGATCTCAGTGTGACATTGAATACTGTTGCTCATGCTATTTATCCAGCACACTCCTCTTTGAATACTTCCTTTCCACTGTCTCTCATTTCGCTTTTCCCTATGAAGTGCCTTTAGGTTTTTGTCAAGAACCAAAGAAATTGGCATCTCCTCCTGAGGGGGTGGTGTTATCTTTAACCTTGACTATCACCATTAGGTCAAGGCCTTTCTTTTTGTCTGTATTATCCATTGGCTTCTAACTCCGCACTAACTTCCCACTCTAAGTTTAGATTCTGAAACTGTTCACCTGGATAAAAAGTCCTTTTTGGCTTGTGTCTTTGGCTGTTTTTGACTGGGGTTTTTACTTAGCTCCCTTGACCCCAAACATATTTTTTCCCCATATTTCATGTGTCTAAGTTTGTTCATTATTTTGGAACATTACTAGAATACATCCTCAGTCACTTCCCAACTTGTTTAATGAAATTGCTTCTCCTTAAATTTAGTGGCATAAATTTTCAAAAGTGATTTTGAATACTTCAATTTTTTTAGTGCCCACATTTTGAGACATCTTAGTTGAGTAACCAAAATCATTAGTCACTTGACAATTAGCCCGAAAGGTACGGAATGATGCAGCCAATTTATTCTCCCAGTCTAGGAAACAGGACTATTATCCCACTATATTAATGGATTCCTATTTCTCCCCAAATCTAAGTAAAAATTGTTCTGCTACTTCACACAACATTTTCATAGGTATTCTTCCCTACTACACTGATCTCAAACCCATCTCCTCCTTCAATCATGGCCTGTTTGTAACTATAAATTCAGTCTCTCTTCTGCTAATGTTGGCAACCCTGCGGCTATTTGATGTTCTCATGTCCCATTAAATCATGTCTTTAGAATCTTTCCTGTCTGCTTCAGGCTATGATTGCTAATTAAACCCAATTGACTTTCCCTCCCTTTAGCCCATTTCCCTTTGCTGTAACTACTTGCATCTTTACAGCCTTTGAATTTCAGCTTTTTTTTACTCAACCTTCATAAGTCATCTTCCACTCTCTGCCTTTTATATTTATGCAGCACCATAGGAATATCGAAAGGCACAGACCCTGCCTCTAGGAATATACAATCTAAATTGGGCAAACACTGATAAAGACAAAGGTTTGGGGGAGGGAATGAAAGAGCTTGGTTTACAATGAAGATTGACTTGTACAGTTGATACAGCTTGTTTTATTGGTTAAATTTTTCCTTGTTTAGAATAAGGTCAGCCACAAGAGAAGCTGGAGTGGAGTTAGTGGATAATAAGTAATTTAATAGTGTGTTTTGAACAACAGGTGAGGATTTTTGTCACCCTAAAAGGAAGTGGCTGTTTTGGGTGTAGTGCACAGTATAGAAAAAAGGCATAGATGTACAAGTGGGAGGAAGAGACAGAAGGAACAACAAGGTGAAAAGAATGGGTACAGCTTAGGGAGTGAACAGGACAGTAGATAGAAATAAAGGTTGATGTGTAGGCAGAAGCAAAAAAGTGTAGCACCTTGAAGGTGAGGACTTGGAGCTTGAGTTTGATCTGGGAAAAGACAGCCATTAAAGGGACTCCTGGGAGAGGGGACATAGTTGGAACAGCATGAAGGGAGGATTGTTTTAGCTACAACTTCTTGGATGCCTTGAAGAGAGATGAGGGTCAGGGTTACAGTCATGCAAGGCAAGAACAAATCTTGGCATGAACAATCAGCATGTTAGCAGAGAGAGGATAGAAGAGTGAATTTTAGAAATGTTAGAGAAGCAACAATCTACAAAAGTAGCTGTGTTTACTTCTGGAAAAATAGTTTTCTTTATTCTCTCTTTGGAGCTTGTTTTATTACCCTTTCTATGTAAGGTGAAATAATTCAAATTCATTTTTAAACTATATAAAAATTCATAGCAAAATGTGAGTTGTCATGGACCATTGTGTACAGTAAACTTTTAGAAATGTTAATTTAATGCAGATTGCTGGTTAAGTCTAATGCATTAGAGATTTGTAAAAAGAGTGACATATCAGTCTGTCTTTATGTTAGCTCCTGGAAAAAGTTGTAGCTTTGAAACATTGTGATTTTAAATTAAGGTAATTCTAGTTCTGCCTAAATATCAAACTTTTAGAAGTGCTGGAAACTAGAGGTTGCATCATTTGCATATTTGCAATAGGAATATGCTGAAATTCAAAGATAGGGAATTGTTACTCGATAACACCCTTTCCAGCTGGGTAGATTTTTCCATCTGAGTCCTCTGTGTACTTTCGTTTTGTAGCTCTTTGTTTCTATGTGTTTATTATTTGCAAAGGAATGACTAGTTCTTTCCTATTTGGAGGAGTAGTGCTAATTGCAAAACAATTATGAATGTGTTGCTAACAGAATTTTAGGTGAAATGACATATGTTACCTAGAACTATCTTAATGTACTCATGTTGTAAAAAAGAAAAAAGAATTTTCCAGACCAAAAACTTAAATCCCAGAAATTAAATCCCAACCCAATAGAGAATAATACCATTGCAGGGCAAGTTGTGAAAGGTATTCAAAGGCAGAGAGGAGTTCAGAATGGCAGACAGTAACCTGGAGTGGCCAAGCGATGGGAGAGTTCTGATGGAAAGGGAAACTCGGAGTAGGGATGATCGGGTTTCTAGTTAGGGAAATTACATTTGGTATTTGGAAAAGGTGGATCCCACTGAATGGAGAATCCTAGAAGCAAGGATTGAGCTCTGTTACTTTAGATTTCCGGTATAACATATCTCTTGTGAAGATAAAACCATTATCCCTTTTAATGAGTAGTGGTTTTAACCACATATCAACTATGAATGATTAGATGTTATTGCTAGAATTTGTGGGTTATAAAAAGTTACTTATACTGTAACTGAACATTAGATACTGTTTAAAAATAAAAGTGAATGCTCAACATTATTCAGCAAAGTTACAGCCAAGAAATTAGGAAGAAGTACAATTGAGAAGACAGGTAGAAATAAAGCTATTCTCATGGAGTTACCGTATTAACTGTTTGCGGCAGTGTGAAATGTCAGTTGTCTGGTTAGTTAATCCCTTTAACTATCGATTTATTTTAAAAATATTTTCCCCAATACTTTAATATGCTGCTTTATGGGCCATATTCTGCCCTTGACTGACCACACACAATTCCCATTTATAGGAATTTAAAAAATAAATACATATGGTCTTTAGAGTTTTATGAGATGCACAGAGGCATGTAGTAAGTGAAGTTCTCATTCTTAACTGACTTTCCATTCTTCATTCCAAAGTAGTGATGGCTTAAAACTTAAAAGCAATATGCATTGCTTCCAAAATTGCACTTTAATCAAGACACTTAAACCATTGTCTTTATGAATCGTTAGACCATGTTAGTGAACACATTATGAAAGTCTAGTGTAGACAGTGCTCTGTATAACACATAGTAAGCTGGTAAAGCCTACGAGGACCTTGGACTTTTATAGTGTGTGTTAGCATATTTTCACTAACGTGATCTAACACCACATCCTTAAATCCTAATCTAGACAAAGCCTTAATTTTCAGAATGGCCTTTGGTTTTCCAGTGTCACTTCTTCATTCTTGGAATTTTTTCCTTTCTATTTCGCAGTCTCCATTTGGCTATAGTTAATATAACATGGCACTTCAGCACCAGCCCAAAGATGGTATACAAATTTCTAGGCTTGTAGGTTATGTCTGCACAGTCTGTGGGAGTGAACCTGGGTTGGCTAGAACTTAAAAAATAGCTGCTTTGAACGTGTGGTTTGCACTGTTGCTCCGGCTCTGAAGCCCACCCCCTCCTAAGCTCCACAGCCTGAGATGCAACTTCAAGGTGCTGTCTATAGAGCTATTTTTACAGTGCTAGCATGAGCCGTGCTAGCTCAAGTCTGTCAACCTAGGCTTGGAGGCTCACTCCCATGGGCTGTGTAGACATACTTTTAAAAATTCAGCCTCTTTGGATATTTAAGCACCTAAAGATGCAGAAACATGTCTAGTGGGGTTTTCAAAAGGACCAATGGATTTAACTCCCAAAGTATAATGTAGGAATTCTGACTCTAAGCAATCATTGTCAGACAAGTAAAAGACTGTATGTTACATAGAGATTTCACTTGCAAGGCATAAGCCCTGTTCTTCCACAGCACCCTGGACCGTATTTTTAAAGTGATTTAGGCCCTCCGTGTCAGTATTGAGTTATATAAGTTTGGGTTTGCTCATGTAGAATTTTTTATGGATCCATCCATAGCTCTGTAGTGTTTCTGGTTCATGCTTTTTTGCAAGTACACCTGCAAAATAATTTACCTGTTATAAGGTTTTATGTCTCCAAAGGGCTGTAAAAGCATTAATTAACAGAGTTTAGAAACTGATGTTCAGCATGACTTTCTACCTACACTACTTCTAATCTCTAAACTCATTTAGACCTTGTCCCCAATGACAATTACAAGTCAACCTGTAAACTAGCCTGAACCATCTTAAAGCTAGTTGATCAAAGCAATTCATGGCATGTTGCAAATGGGACTGGGGTGTTTTTAATGCTTTTTAACACCCATTAATTAGTAATGGTTTTGGTTTTGTCATACAAAGATAAGCAAGTGCTGTAGAGAAGTCTAGTGTTTAGAATGCAATGACAAATAATATTTATATTAAGATCAACATATCAAAATAACTTTTTCATTTGATACAGATCGAGTTTTGGTTCGAATAAATGACTTGACAGTAGAGAAAGCTGATGAAGTGGTTTGGGTTCGTGGCAGGATTCATACAAGCAGAGCTAAAGGTGAGATGCATCCAAGTTTTTTCTTGTTTTGTTATTACAATAAACTGAGTATTTTGTATTTTCCTTACAATGTCTCCTTCACCAGAGAGAAGCAACATTATAAAACTTCTACTACTTATGTGTGTGTCACAAGAAAATACCAGTTTACTTCCAGAATTTCACTATCCTTTTTCAAAACAATTATTGGCACTTATTTCACATTTAAATTTTAGTTATCATAAAAACAATACAAATTAGAGAATGGCAGCTGCCATCTTGCTGCCCTATGTGATAATTTGAGACAGTAGCAGTCTCTCTCTCTCCCTCCCTCCCTACCCTCCCCCCCATAAAATGTTTGAGAGAAGAGAGACTCTGAGGTTGTTCTTTGTTAAACTGGAATCTGTATTGAAATAACACATTTTGCTGTATGTAGCATTACTTTTACTAAGTTTACTTTGTAGGCAAACGGTATCCAAGAGTTTTAAAAAAGACGATCTTAGTCATTCTATTTTAGTTGAACTTTAGAGATTTGTTTAAAAACATACTTTCACAGCTACATAAACATTCAGATTTCTAAGCAAAACTGAATCGCATTCCAAATCGCTGCACAGACCAAAATCACTCTGCAAGCTGAATAATTAATTTATGGCTTAGTTTTTGTTGCCATCTTGTCCTCTAAAGAAAACAAAACCATTTTAGTTTCAAATTACCAAAAAACTTCAAATTAAAACAAACAAACAAAAAAATCATCTTTCTCAGCTGAGAGAAAGGGAAAGTCCTCTGTAGGTCCTGAGTACTATGGGCTGTCACACAAGGCTGACAGCCATTTTTCTTCACTGGAACCAGAAGTTCTCCCTTGAGATTCGTTTGCAGTGTGCAAACTGAAATAGGCTTTGGCCTTTCAGGTTACATCAGACACTGACAACTGTTGGGGCTGATTTCAGCTGTTTTTGTCTATTCTGTTGAGAGTTGATAGTCCTCCCCAGATTTGTTGAGTAAAGAACATAAAGAAAATGGTCCTCAGAAATTACACGATAGTAATCTGAGAACAGGAAAAAATGCAGAAGGCAAAGAGGGGAGAAGAGTTCAGTCCAAAAAATTCCCTGAGAAACCAGTTTAGTTAATCTTTCTGTGGAGATAATAAAAAAAGAGAATGAGAGAGAGAGAATAAAAAGAGAATGAAAGAGAGAGCGAGCTTGTTCTGGTTTCTCTTGCTTTGTCACAGTCCTACCCTCAGATCAGAAAATAACCTTAAGACAATTAGACTCTCTCTTTATATGATTTTTAAAGGTTTTAATTTGTTCTCATTTTAAAAAGTTAAATTTAGGGAGATCTGTCTTGAGTTCTATAATTGTACTCCTGAGTGCATTCTTTGACAAAAAATTGAAATTTCTGCGCACAATATTTTAAAATGCTGCAAAATTCTGCGAGTTTTATTTGTCAATAAATAAATGCAGAGGCTCCAGCATGGCAGTGAGGAGGGGCTGCACAAAGGTGGGAGATCACCTTGCAGCCTCCTTACCCCCAGGACCCAGACTCATCGGTGAGGCTGCACCCAACGCTGATATAGCACAAGGCCTGGGTCTGCCCCAGAAACACCCACGGCTCTGTTCCAGGTGCATCAGGTGTGGGGCAGGCAGGCTCAACCAGGGGGGATCCAGGTGTGGGGGGATCCAGGTGTGGGGTGAGAGGATTCTGTTCGGGACAATCTGGGTGCAGACAGCACCATGATAGCATTGCCAACTTAATCCCCAGTGTAGATGCAGCATGTCAACATAGCTAACTTCGCTTAGGGATGTAGAGTTCCTACGCTAACAGAAAAACCCATTCCATTGGTGTTGGCTGCATCTACATTATGGGGTTATGCCAAGCTACACTGACATAACTGTGCCCTAAGTCCTGGGTCCTTAAAGTTGAAGAACACAAGTGAAGAGAAGAATTTATTTGTCTTTCTATATCCACAAATGAATACAGTGTTACATTTAGAGTTGGTCACATTTTTATAATCAAAAAGCTTGTCTAAAGAGAAAAATTTCCTCTTGAACAACATGGAAAACATCTGAAATTTTTTCATCAAAACAAAATTAAAAATGGTCAGTTGTCAGTTCCTTTGGTTCTGCTTCCCTCTTCCTTTTCTCATTTTTCCCCCCAGTGGAGAATGGGTAGAGGGGGCATTAAACAAACATTAAATTTTTGTAATAGAAAATATTTGATCTTTTTTCGCAGCCCTTGTTCTATTTTGAGAGATACAGTAATTATATAGAGGCTTATAAGAAAATATGACACCTTAGAAGATTGAAACCAGATTTCTTGGCACAGCTTATTGCAAGATTTTTTTTTTTCCACGCTACACTGATGGAGGTCTGAACATATTATATGGGAAACATCTTAGATATTAAGGTCTTATTTTCACTAGGAAAAAAATATGCTTTAAAATCCTAGTTTAGACAGGGCAGGTAATATATTTTAGTTAGCTGAGGTAAATCCTAGGCTCTCCCCTACTGCAACCAATTAACAACTCCAACCAACTAACAAGTGTTCAAAACAAACCTTTTTCCCTGTGTAGGATCTCTTGCATTGGGCTGCCCTGTATTATTTTTACCCATATCTTTTAGTGAGACTTTGTCTTGGCTATAACAGTATCTGATTTGAACACTGACGTTCTTATTATGAGACAAACCTTATTTCCACACGTGAAAGTGATTGAATGTAGGCTGTTAAAGCTCTTCATGAACTTTAAGTTTTAAGGAACATCAAAAGATTTTGATACATGAAAAGAACTATAAACCTAAATATTTTTCTTGCATCCTGATGCTTTCTTTTTCCCTTTGTCTCATCTCAAAAGGCATCTAATCTTGAACTAGATATGATCATGACTCCTCTTTGATATTTTGTTTCACATGGTTTAGTCCTTTGGAAGAAGTTCAGATTTTTCCTGTTTTCTTTTAACTGTGCTGTTTTAATCATCCCCAGCAATGAAATTTGTTTGATCACTTATCATTTTGTGTGATTAGAAATAGCTGATACGAGAAAAGAGAACATTTTATGGAGTATACGAACAAGCCAAACCAACATTACTCGTGACAAAAATATTGGAATCACTTTGTAATGCAGCCTCCCATCAGTCTGTAGCAAACAACTTTTCACTTTTGGTTTTAGTAAAACTGCTACATTTTTGTTTCTAACCTGTGCAAATCAGTGTCCTCCCATTTAGTTTACCGTCCTCTCCTTGAATATTTACTAGTATGATTACTATGCATCTGTTCTGAACTGTGTGTTTTTCTTAAACCCTAAACCAACATTTCTCAATATCTATTTTATCTGATCACCTTTCTTTGTTTGCAACTCCATAGTGGTGTGTTCTTTTTTTAGTAAAAATTAACACTTACAAAACACTGGTATTTGATGGATGTAGAATAGGGATAATTTATCTGTGGAAGATTATCTTTGATAGATACATATATATCACTGAAAAGAAGTAGATTTGTCTTTGTACTGTTAGTTTGTGGAGGCATATTTTACAAACAAAAAACACAGTACATTTACCTCTGCTGTGCTCTGTTTAACTGTAAAGCTGTGAAGACTTTAATTTACAGCAGTCTCTTAATGTTGTTTGTGTTACACACGCAAGTAAGCTCATCCTTACATACCTACTTGTCTCCTTTGTTTTCGCCTTCCATCCATGAGATATGGAATTTTTTTGTGATCTGTTTTCTGAAAATCAAATACACTGAGTAGAACCTCTGCGGTCAGCATAATAGGGTAAAAAGTCTTTAGTGTTCACATCATTGCGATGTTAACTTTTGTACTATTTGGTGCTTGTTTCATTTTCATATTAGCATTGACGTTTTTTTTCTTTCAAACAAAATGCGTATCAGATGCTCTCCATTTATCTATTGAGACTTGTTAAAATTGTCTGCAGCTGCATGTTAGAGCTACGTTATTGCAAATTAAATCTGCAGTTCTAATTCTCAAGTCCTGTAATGCATAATTTGAACTGAGAATATTTGTGTATGCAATGCAATTCAGAATATTAAAATTATGACATTAGATTTGACCAAAATGTCATCTCATACAAAAATGTCAGTAAAGCTACTGGTCACTAACGAAAGTAAGCATTCAAACACTGTCCCTTGGGGAAGTGTGTTAAGTCCCGGGTATTTGGCTGCAACTGTGGCCCATACTGTCCCTAGCAGGAAGATTGTGTTCATATTTGACCGAGAGATGTTGAACTTTGGCAGAATCAGGGAATTCCCGATGTGGAAAGAGAGATTGAAATGGAAACTAGCACAGAGAGCCCAAGTGTTCTCCGTGAGTGGGACATGGGGTTGTGCTAAGGGAGTTGAGCATTGCTTTTGTTTGAATGATGATAGGACGTTCTCTGAAAGATCAAGGAAGCTAGTATCTGCTGATGTAGAAGAGGTTCAGAAATGTATCTAGGGGTTGGAAGTCCGCAGGAACCATCAGGAATTCCAGAAGTCCTTATCCGTTCCCATTTGTTGTGGCTAGAAAAAAAGAATGGGGATATATGCATGTGCATAGCTTAACATGCTTTGAATAGATGTACAGTCCCTAGCTAGTATGCTACCCCAAGAGTGATGATGCCTTACACTGCCTAATAGGAAGCTGTCGCTTTTCTGTTTTGGATCTGAGAAACGGATACTATCAAGATACCCATGGAACTGCCCAGTATAAAAAACCAGCCTTTGTGTGTCCACTCGGAGTCTACAAATTTCTGAGTGCCCCCAGGGAATATCAGGGGCCCTGGACACATTCCAGAGGTTAATGGAGTGAATGGTTAGTGACGTGAACTTTCTGAAAGTCCTGGTGTATCTGGATGACTTGGTAATGTTCATGCACACTTTGGAAGAGCATGAAGAACTCTTGTGGAAAGTGTTGGACTGCCTGCAGGAATAAAAGTTGAAACTCTCTCCAAACAAATGCCAGTTTTGTCAAGAAAAAGTAAAGTATATAGGGCATGTTGTCTCTAAAATGGAGTTGCTGCAGATCCAGATAAGCTGGAAGCCATGATGACATGGCCAAGACCAAAATCTTGAAAGAATCTTGAGGTTCTGAAGTTATTACAGGCTATCTGTAGAAGGATTTTCTGCCTTTTGTCAACCCTTAAATGAAAATTTAAAGGAAAAGGTCGGGCTCTGCATGTAGGTGCCAACTACTACAGAGTCAACCCTTTGGAGAGTGGGAGACTCCCAATTGTAAGAACACTTTTTGGATGTTATAGATGCACTGACACCCATTTTTTTTAGTATCACAGAAGCATGTATGTGGCTGTTAGTGAGGAAGAACTGGGAGGATTCTCTACCAAGAATATCCAGATGTATGGAGACCAGTTGCCTATGCTAGTAGGAGTCTAGCATTGTCAGAGAAAAACTGTCCAGTTCACAAACTAGAGTTCTTGGCATCAAAGTGGGTGACTGAGAGACTGTGAGATTCCACAATTATCTCTATGGAGTGAAATTCACAGTCCATACATATAACAATCCTTTAACTTTATATCCTGAAGTCCCATTTGGATGCCATGGAGCTTACATGGTTAACAGCATTGGCCACCTGTAATTTCCAGAATATGTGAACTTGGATGTTGATGCATTATCCTGAAGGGCACCTGAGGGGAGGTTGCCAGACCATGAATTGACATCCCAGATACTGGAGTGAGAGCTTTGTGTAAGATGGCTGAGATCTGGCCTATTGATGCAGTCGTGAACCAGATTAGGGCTATCAACATGCTTAGAGCCCCTCCTGGTGCTATATCTGAGGTGTATACAAATACCACCCACCTGGATCTTACCTCATTACACAGATTGCACCAGGAAGATACCACTAGTGCCCAGCTTTAGAGATCCTAGGCTGAAAGTGATCTTGATTGCCAAAAGGTTAGGTAGACCTGTGAATATCATACAGAATGCACATCCAGATATCAAACTGACCTTGAGAGAGACTAGTAAACATTGAAAGGAGGCCTATTATGTCAAGAGACTAGGAACTTGCTTCATCACCTTATCAGCTAGTGTTGCCAGGAGATTTCAGGGACCTGGTTCTGAAGTCCTTGCATGATGAAGGAGGACATTCTAGGATAGACCAGACACTTGAGATGGTAAGAAGAAGGTTCTGTTGGCCCAGATTAGCAAGGAATGTAGAGGAATATTTTAAGGATTGTGCCAAATGTTTAGCTCAAAAGACTTAACCCATCTTCCCACTTAATATCCAAAACAAGGGACCCATATATCTTGTGTGTATTAACTTTCTGTCCTTAGACTCTAACAACAAAGGGAATATTAACGTATTGGTGATAACCGACCATTTCACTTGATATGCACAGGCATTCCCCACAGAAGATCAATATGTGCTATTGCTGTAGCCAAGATATTACGGACAAGTACTTTATGCACTATGGTTGGCATCCCAGAATTCGCTCTGACCAGAAAATAGACTTATTAAAGAACTACTACAAATAATTGGTATAAAATAATCTTGGATGTCTCCGTATCACGTACAAGGAGATCCACAGTCGGAACGTTTCAAAAGGATGATTTTGTACGTGGTTGGGACTCTCAGCCCAATGCAAAAGCACAAATGAAGCCAACACATTTCACAGCTAGTACACATTTTTAATTGTACCAGAAACGATGCTAATGTAGTCTGCCTTTATTATCTAATGTTTAGGAAGGAAGCAAGACAACCTTTGGACATTTTTTTTTGGGGTGACTCCAGATGACTTGTCTCCCTGAGATGTATCTTATAGATAGTTATATATATAAAAATTAAAGTATAACACACACACACACACACTAAAAAAAAAGTAAAGCAACAACTGAAGACCTCCTATCAACTGGCTATGGAGACAGAAGACAGTGAAGTGAAGACAGAAACTCAGAATTAGACTCAACGTGATCAATGCATAAAGGAGCAAGAACTACTCCCAGGAGACCAGATTTTGACAAGGAACTTGGGAGGAAGAGGGAAGAACAATCTTGGAGACAGAGGACATTCAGAACCCCATCCATTCAGAAATTACTTGGGATTCCCGTATATCGACTCCAGAGAGAAGGAAGAAAGGAGATAATGTCAGAACTCTTTACAGGAATCACTTGTTGCCTATTGGGAAGTTGGTATGGTTTCCTGGAAATGAGTCTGGGGAGAGATGGCAGCTAAGCCTACTACTAGAAGTCAGGCTGTTCCACATAATTGTCATGGTCTGGTGGTGAATTTGCACCCTCATCACCTTGCTGCACTCAAGTACCATCAGGCCTGCAACAACTCATCAAGATATGTGGAGCCCACTAATGTGGAATAAACTGGACCTGTGAATCTAGGAAAGTCCACCCTCTGGGGTAGTGTTACTTGTGGGTTATATGGTGTTATTGATGTACCCACTCCAAATCGATCTTCCCTTTCCCTTTTATATGCTTTCTCTGTTTCCCCTTGTAAATAAAGTGTACCTTGATTGTGGGTTTAATGTGTGTGTGTGTGTCTGAGGTGTCAGAATAGTATGTTCACCAGGTATCAGACTAGTCATAGGGATAAGTACCAGGTTGGAGATAGTTGAAACAATAGAGGAAAGTAAGGTAGGTTCCTCACTATCATAAACAGGTGAACACACCACCAGTTAGCAGCTAAGAATCCAGGCAGTTGAAACCCATGGTGGCCAAAGCAGAGGGACACCTGTAAGGGTTCCAATTGCTGATTAGCTGCCCTTACGGGTACAACAAGCCATAAAACCCCATTACATATAGACAGTGTGTTGATTTTAGTGTTCTGCAATGTAGGTAACCAACAAACTTACAATGACAATTTTTAGGGAAGCATCTGGCTTTTAGCATGTGCACTGTCAACAATTTAATGGAAATATTGCTGTATCATTATGAGTCAGAGCTGGATATTAAGGTGTTGACGCATCTTGTCAAGGGATGTTAAAACAATGGAATGTATGTTATTAACACTCTGTGTCTGAACAAAATGCAATTAAAATCATAAACTTTGCTGCAAATTAAATTCAGTAAATTTTCATTAGAAGTGTGAAAAGAAATGCCAGGTTGTTGCAACTGTCAATTAAATCGGTTTGAGTGGGTTTCACTTCACTGAGTGAGAGAGACGTATTTCAGAAATCAACAAACTGCATTGTTGTACTCTCTGCAAGCTACTACCATTGTCTTGCTGTCTATTCCTTCAATTCTAGATTGAATAAATTGATCTTCTAGGAATTTCCCTCAGGTTTTTAACTGTTTAAGTTCTTGTCCTCCTCCAGAATCAATATTCTTTCTCGTTTTCTCTGTGTGTGTGTGTGTGTGTGTGTGTGTGTGTGTGTGTGTGCTGATGTTTAGTCCCTATGACGTAAAATCAAGACTTTTTTGCTCTCAGTGATTGTCAGAGCAAGTCTGTAGTGACCTAGATGCCTTTAACTTCATTTATTCTTTAATTTTGGCAGTGACTGAGTAAATTTAGGAAGGGACAAGGAGAGAGAGACTGTTTGTTTGACTTATTCTAAAGCAGGGGTCTCAAACATGCGGCCCGCGGGCCGCATGCGGCCCGCGGAGCTCTTCCCTGCGGCCCGCGGAGCTCCCCAGGGGAGCTCCGCAGGGGCCCCCAAGAGAAAAGCGGAGGCTCCCGCCTCCGCCCCTCTCCTGGAGCCTCGGCGCATAGAGCGCCGAGTCTCCGTCCGAGCACCTGAGCCCCGCCCCGATCCGAGCCGCGTGGGGAGGGGGCGGGGCTGGGAGCTCTGGGCTGAGCGCTGCGCTCGGCGGGGAGCTGCCCGCCCCGCCCCCTCACCACGCGGCTCTGAGCGGGACCGCCGGAGACGCGCTCGGGTAAGCGGGGGGGGAAAGCGGGACCCGCCGGGGCCGGGCCGGGGGAAGGGAAGCGGGACCCACTGGGGGGGGGGGAAGGGAAGCGCTCAGGGCTGGGGCAGAGGATTAGGGTGTGGGGGGATGAGGGCTCTGGCTGGGGTTGAGGATTAGGGTGCAGGGTCCTAGTGCCTGCCCTCCGCCAGTACTGGCAAGGCAGGCTTCCCTTACCCTGAGCCTCTCCAACCCCAAACCCTCAGCCCCAGCCAGAGCCCTCATTCCCCCCGCACCCTAATCCCCAGCCCTGAGCACCCCCACATCATGAACCCCTCATCCCCCTGCACCCTAATCCTCTGCCCCAGCCAGAGCCCTCATCCCCCCACACCCTAATCCTCTGCCCCAGCCCTGAGCGCCCCCACATCATGAACCCCATCCCCCCGCACCCTAATCCTCTGCCCCAGCCCTGAGCGCCCCCACATCATGAACCCCTCATCCACAGCCCTCACCCCACACTCCAAACCTCTTCCCTAGCCCTGAGCCCCCTCGCATCATGAACCCCTCATCCACAGCCCTCACCCCACAGCCCAACCCTCTTCCCTAGCCCTGAGCCCCCTCGCATCATGAACCCCTCATCCACAGCCCTCACCCCACAGCCCAACCCTCTTCCCTAGCCCTGAGCCCCCTCCTGCATCATGTACCCCTCGCCCTCAGCCCCACAGCCCTCACCCCTGCACTCCCTCCTATCCCCAAACTCCGTCCCAAAGCCTGCACCCCCACCCCCTGCCGCAGCCTGGAGCCTGCATCGAGCACAGAGCCTGCATCCAGACCCCCTCCCCCACCCAAACTCCCTCCCAGAGCCTTAGGCAGTAAATCTAAGTGCGTGTTTTGTCCTTTGAGTGAGGTGCATTACTGAGTGTATATATTTATTAAAACTGCGCGCGCTTAGGGGAGGAGGTGGAGAAGAGACAGGGCAGGGGCGGGGCCTCATGGAAGGGGTGGATTGGGGGTGGGGCCAGGGGCAGCAAGGGGGCGTGTCAGTGATGCGGCCCTCGGGCCAATGCACTAGTCCTCATGCGGCCCTCGGGGTCATTTGAGTTTGAGACCCCTGTTCTAAAGTGATATAGACTGGAGAAGACTCTCGGTTTACCTGCAGTTCATGTAAAGTGAAACCTTGGGGAATAAAAGTGGGAGAAACTTTAGGAAAAGTAAAACTTATGACTAAACTTCTGGTATTTAAAAATAATTAAGATTTAGAAGCAGTGTCAAAAGGCAAGTGCAACAGTAGGGCCATTCTCACAAATGAATTATTTGGAAAATATCAAAATTAAAAAGGGTAACTTTATCAAAGATCAGTGAATACTGATATGCTCTGTAGTTATTCATACAACCATTCTGACCTCTTGTGATTTGTAGTTTTCAGTCCTAGCTTTCTATCTTGTATAAATATCAGTGATCTTACTCAAGTTGCTTTAAAAACAGATTTTGTTATTTATAGACATTTTTTTTCATACATTAGAGATAAGATCATTCTGGCTTATCTGCAATTTCGAATGCTCATGCATATGTACCTTGTTTCGTTTTTGTTAAAACTCAGGCTTAATTTCAAAGTATTAAAACATTTTTCATTCATAAAGATCCTGAGTAACTTGGCCTTAATACACCTGCATTTTTTTCTCCTTTTATTCAGGGAAGCAATGTTTTTTAGTCCTACGTCAGCAGCAGTTTAATGTGCAGGCTCTTGTGGCTGTGGGAGACCATGCAAGCAAGCAGATGGTAAAGTTTGCTGCCAAGTAAGTAAGCAATTATATCCTGTTGTCAAAGTAAACAATGGTGGGAACCATGACTCCAAGGGGTTGGGACCATTTTCACACATTAACATCAATGCTTCATTTGTTTTAAAATGTAGTTATTTAAATTGTCAGTTCACTATTGCGTTGAATACATTACACTTACAAAAGATAAAATAGAACAGAGGCTTGAAATTCATTCTGAACTGCTGAAGCAGCATTCTTTCTCCACAGACAACCTACGTTTACTTCCAAGCCAGCTAACAAAAAGCCTGGCAGGCTTAGCATAGTGGGTCACTTTTTTAATTTTGTGTTTAGGGGGAGAGGTGGGGTGTGTGCACATGCTCAGTCTTTATCTTCCTTAAGTAGCAGATCTGCAGCCTAGTAGAATGTTTTTTAACTAGAATAAATATAAGCCCTGAACTACATTTTATTTGAAATAAATTCCATGTTGCAAATTGATTACTGAGTGGGAGAAAGTTGAGAGTTGTTTTTATGAACCTAATTGATCTAATTTACTCTTTATTGTTGTCCCTTTCAAGCTGTGCTCTTTTGTTGTTTTTTATTTTTTGGCAATGATTAGACTTGTTTCCAATTAACGAGTGTGTTACAGCTGTTTACAATTAGTTATTTGCCTTGTATTATTCTTAAGGCTAAAATGATGAATGTGAGTTAAAGGGGTCTCTTCTCCTTGCCCTCCTTTCTTAAGCTTGACTGGACTTTCAGGTTTTGGGTCATCTGCTACTTTATATGTCTCTGTGGAAAAGGTGATTTTATAGTAGAACTTTTTGAACTTACAAGTCTTTTAGCTGAATGTCCACAAGTTAAGATATAGAACCAATCAATAATATGTTTAACATGTGGCACTTGAGGTGCTGCTGTTCAGTCCTTGGCACTACCCATGTGACTGGGAATGTAGCCCCCAGTAATTAGCTGTAAGAGTGTGAAAGCCTTTGATGTGTTAGAGGAAGGGGGGGTGGGATTCATTATACCATACACTCCCAGAAGCAGAGTTAGAAGGTTAGAACAGTGCTTCTGGTGATTAGATGTAAGGCAACGGGAAAACAGAGCCAGCAATGTTTGTTGTTTGGCGGCACTTAGTGTTGACACTACCAGCAGGATACATGATGTTTACAGGTGTTGAGGAGCCAAAGTGAAGTTTTCTGTGTCTCCATGTGACAGTCTGTGTTTAGTTTCTTCCCAGCACTTAATAGATACTTTGAAAGAAAAAGGGCTTTCTCTCCTGTTATGCTGTCTAAAGGATCATCTCCACTCTGGTGGCTTCCTTTATGCCAATGAATCCTGCATAAACTCTTCTAGCTCTGGTATCCAGCCTTGTTCATTTTTGCATCTTCAGCTGTCTCAGGCATCTCCTGTTGAATGTCTTGCTGTTATCTTTATAAAACTGAATTTCTTATTTTCCTCCCAGTTTGTCTCTTCCTCTTCTTTCTAATCACCATTGATACAGTTTCACTATTCTTCCCATTGCCGTATCATTTTTTATTTTTTCCTCTACTCTTTCCCCCATGTACATTCTCATGCTAAATCCTGACACATCTTCCTCTTAGCGCTGTCTGTGTTTTCCTTACTATCCCTATGTTCAAAACCATTTTACCTACGCCCTGGAAGTCAGTTGTTTTGATTGGTGTAACTTTCTTACTGCTCTCATTTCATCTCTTTAATCCCTCACAGCCTTCCTGTTTTTTTACCACACGAAATTCAAGCACCTTGTCCTCACCTTCAAGGTCATACATAATCTTACCCCATTCACTTTATTAATTTCTTCCTATGCTCTACCTGCTCCTTGTTGCTTATTATTTTATCTTTTTCTTCATTCATACTGCTCCCTATGCCTCAAAGAGTCTGCCATTTCCTCTCCATCATTTCCACTCCCAATCTCCTCCTCGTAAGCCCTGCTAAACTCATTCCAGGACTTCTTCATACCTTGCTCTCCTCCCAGTAATCCCTTTTTATCTGACCATACTTCAACTGTTGTCTTCTTTGTCTTGTGCCAGCTAAGATTGTTTTGAGCCGGTGACCATTATCTTTTGCAAATGTAATGCTATAAATAAATGATAAATAATAACCATGTACTTCCCTGCCTTTCTTGCTGTCTTTTTCCTTCCCTTCAACTTGTCTCTTCCTACCCAAATATGAATTGATGAAATATCCTTTATCTCATAAAATATTTAAGATTTAACTTGACCTTTTCCCCTGTGGCAGCATGTAGACCTCATATATGGAATAATACCCATAACTCTTGACTCTGAGTTGCCTTGCTTCCTCTGTCTGCAAGCTTGTATATGTCTAAGAACTGTTTTAAACATCTGGTGACATGATGCATATGTGGTTTACAAAAAGACCCTACGATAATCTAATATCAGATTAACAAGATTCTTGTAAAAATTCTCACAGGCAGTAAACAAGCTAGTTCCTGTTTTTGGTATTGACATATGAAAAATGAGAACTTTCATAATCTGCCGTGGTCTAACAGTATTAACATACTGCTAATATATTGTATTCTAAATGTTCCAGCTTTCATGCAGTATTTGTCTTTCTCTAAACAAAGAGAATATCTATCTAATCTCCGCTTTTAAAAAGAGATTGAACTGTAAATTGATCTATGATACACTTCTGCTTTTAATTTTTGTAAAAAATAAATGAATTGTTGAAAACAATGTAGTGCCCATAAAAGATGCTAGATTAACAGCCCTGGAATTGAAGACCAGAGAACACACAGTGCCATGGGCAATATCAGTTCAAGCTTCCCCTAACTTTCCCATCAAAAAGTCTCAGTCCATTCTTGGAGTGGACCCTCTGTAGAAGTAAGGAGGGTACTTGTCTCCTTGCCATTTCCATTAGAAGCCTCTGCTGAGACTGCCAACAAGGGTGTTAACCAGTGCAATTAGTAATTTGTTAAAACTTATAGTCAAATTATTTTTGCGAGTTATATTTCCCAGAAGGCATAGGGTGTAGGTGGTGGTGCTGATTTTTTGGTTTGTTTGTTTTAATTCTTTGCTGGGCTTTTCCCTACTTCTCAGTTTGTACCACAGAAGGTCATGTGGTCTAGCAGTGAAAAAAAAACAAGACTCTAGGTTCTAATTTTAAAATGAGTTACTGACCTGGTGTAACCCTGGTCAGTAACTTGGTCCCCCTCTGTTTCAGTCAACCAGCCAGAAAAATGGGTTTAAAAAAATCTTGCTGGGAATTAAATGATGCAGCTGAGTTGAGCTTAGCTGAGTAAATAAATCACATGCCTTCAAAATGGAATTAGAATCATTTTAAATCATTCATTATCATCTATTCTTAGACCACTACAGGGGAAAGGTCTCTTCTTCAGCATTGCTCCTATGTCCATCATAAAGGCCCTACCAAGTTCACGGCCATGAAAAACATGTCACAGACCGTGAAATCTGGTCTCCACCCATGAAATCTGGTCTTTTGTGTGCTTTTACCCTATATTATACAGATTTCATGGAGAGACAAGCGTTTCTCAAATTGGAGGTCCTGACCCAAAAGTTGCAGGGGGGGTCACAAGGTTATTTTAAGGGGGTCACAGTATTGCCAACCTTACTTCTGCGCTGCCTTCAGAGCTGGGCAGCTGGAGAGCAGTGGCTGTTGGCCGGGCGCCCAGCCAGCAGCAACGCAGAAGTTAGGCTGGCAATACCATACCATGCCATCCTTACTTCTGCATTGCCGCCTTCAGAGCTGGGCGCCCAAGAGGGGTAACTGCTGATCAAGGGCCCAGCTCTGAAGGCAGCAGCGCAGAAGTAAGTGTGGGAATACCGTTGTGATGGGTTCCCCCCGGGGTGCCACTTGGAACTAGGGTACCACTGAGCCCTCCTGACCCACCAGCCTGGGCTCCCTTTACACTGCACTGATGTGACAGGCCCTCAAGCTTCCTCCAGCACACATACCGGTAGGGACACACCCAGCTGCAGCTGTATACAGATGCTTAGATCACTCTGCATGGGAAGGCTTCAGCTAAGGAACTGCCCAGCTACCCAAGTGCATACCCCGCTCTGGAGTATAAACCCAAAATTATACAGTCTTGCACTGCACAGTGATCTGTACAGTGTAAGCTCATGAAATTCGTCTACTCCCTCAATGTGGAGAGGGAATATACAATACCTTTTGCCCCAAGATATAACTCTCCCACACTGGTTTGTGATAAAGCAAAAACAAATTTATTAACTACAAAAGGTAGATTTTAAGTGATTATGAGGGATAGCAAACAAATCAAAGCAGATTACCTAGCAAATAAACAAAAACGCAATCTAAGCATAATATACTAAAGAGATTGGATATGAGTGGCAACTTCTCACCCTAAATGATGATTTAAGCCAGTTGCAGAGATTCTTAAGGGGCCAGCTTCCCATGCTTACAGCTTAAAAAACCCAGGTATTCCTTTCACAGTCGAGAAACCCCTCTAGCCTGGGTCCAGCACTTCCCCCAGTTCAGTCCTTGTTCCTCAGGTCGTTCCCAGAGCCTCTTTGGGCAGGAAGTCAGTGAAGAACGATGATGAGGTCACTCCCCTGCCTTAAATAGCTTATGCATATGGTGGGAACCCTTTGTCTCCAAGCTTGGTTACCACGCCTGGTCAGTGGAAAAACCCTGGTATTCCAAGATGGAGTCCAGTACCAGGTGACTTGGTCACATATCATTGTAAGGTCACAGCCGCCATGACTCAAAGGCTATTTGTAGCATCCTCAGGAAGGCTACCCGGTGGGAGATTAGCTTCTTCTAAGACCTGTTCTCTCTAATGGCCCTTCCCAGCCAGCTTTCTAGACTGATTGCATTCTGCCTAGTGGACGTTCCCCAGGTGTAAACACATTTGTAATAGATGCATAGACAATATTCTTAACTTCAGATACCAAAATGATACATGCATACAAATAGGATAACCATATTCAGTAAATCATAAGCTTTTCAATATCTCACATGACCTATCTTGCATAAAATACTTCATAGTTATGCCATAATCAAGTTTCACAACCATACCATGCCATCCCTACTTCTGTGCTGCTGCTCGTGGCGGCACTGCCTTCAGAGCTGGGCTCTTGGCCAGCAGCCGCCGCTCTCTGGCTGCCCAGCTCTGATGGCAGAGCTGCCACGAGCAGCAGTGCAGAAGTAAAGGTAGCAGTACCGCAACCCCCCTCCCCCCCCCAGATAACGTTGAGACCCCCCCCCACCCCCTATAACTCCTTTTTGGGTCAGGACCCCTACAATTACAACAGCATGAAATTTCAGATTTAAATATCTGAAATCATGAAATTTACTGTTTTTAAAATCCTGTGACCATGAAATTGAGCAAAATGGACCGTGAATTTGGTAGGCCCTATCCATTATAATGAAAGGGTTGCACACCTTGCCATGTTTGAATGAGTTAATGAGAGTATAAAACTACTGGTGATGACTGTTTTTCCCCTCTGACTTTATCAGCATGATTTAAGCTGCTGGTGCAGTAATCCTCAGTGGCATCAATCAAAGGTTCTGTGTCAGCATTGTTACTGCTGCCTTGCCTTATAAATGAGGTATTGACTCCAATTCCAGGGAAGTTGGTTAGATTTGGTTATTGTAAATTGTAGTTTAATATTATAGCAGGGCATCAGGAACAACTGTAGTTAAGGTATCATAAGAATTTCCATTCTAACACCATGTTCAGCCATTTGTAATTTGCTGAAAATTTCCAGGATTGACCTCTCCCTGAAGGTCAATTTTTTTTTCAGGTCTGAGCAACAACAGTTTGTTTTCTGTCTAAAGTAAACTAATAAGTACACAAGCTTCTTACAGTTAGTTCACGAGAGTGTTGTTCAAAACAGCAGCTAAGAGAAAGTGATTCACTGCGAAGTGGCTATTGTGGGTTTTTGCCTGCCAAATGAAGCTGTTGAAAGATTATCATCACACAGAGACTGCCATAATACAGTCATGTGGTTAAAACAGAAAGTATAGATTAATACACGTACAGATAACAAAGAGAGATTAAGGCATTTAGTGGCCATTATAGCAACTAAACTTTCTGTCAGCTTTGAGGAAAGAAAGTTAGTGTAGAGCAGTGGTTCTCAACCAGGGGTACACAGAGGTCTTCCTGGGGGTACATCAACTCATCTAGATACTTGCCTAATTTTACAACAGTCTACAGCAGAAGCGAAGTCAGTACAAACTAAAATTTCATACAGACAATTACTTGTTTATACTGCGCTATATACTATTCGCTGAAATGTAAGTACAAAATTTATATTCCAGTTGATTTATTGTATAATTATATGGTAAAAATGAGAAAGTAAACAATTATTCCGTAATAGTGTGCTGTCACACTTTTATATTTTTATGCCTGATTTTGTAAGCAAGTAGTTTTTAAGTGAGATGTAATTTGGGGGTATGCAAGACAAATCAGAATCCGGAAAGAGGTATAGTAGTCTGGAAAGGTTGAGAGCCACTAGTGTAGAGTAAGGGAGTAGATTGTCATACAGAGGTCCTGTTTTCTGTAGAACAGCTTTATAGACATAAAGACTAAAAGATTGTGAATCCTGTGTAAATTAGTGTTTTTCTTTGTTTTCTAGTTCAGGTGCTCTCACATCTTGTAACTTTACTGAATTAACTGCTGATATAATGTGCATAAATATTGTTGTGTTTAATAGAATACAGTTTTGGTCAGTGTTTGTGTAGCTGATTCAGGTAAGCTGTGTGAATACTAAGGAATTTTACCAAAAAGCTCCCACCTGACCAGGGGAAGCTCTGCCATAGACAAGTTTAAAGCTGCTTTCAACAGTAATACCACATTTGTTAATTAAACATACTGATATCTGTTTTAACTAAAACTATAGCTACTTCTATTGAACAGTGATCTCTGGGTGCTTGAACTGCCCATTGGGACTATTAGCAACAGTCTTAAAATAGAGCAGCTTTGAGATTGCTCTAATTGGCACTGGATGCCACACAACCCCAGATCAGAGTAAAAACTTGGGGCTTGTCTATACTTGAAATGCTGTCACACTTCAGTGTAGACACTACATGTGTCAACATGAGGGACTCTCTTATTGGGGTAGGTAATCCACCTTTACGAGAGGGAGTAGCTAGGTTGATGGAAGAATTTTTCAGTCAACCTACCATTTAACTTGGGGGTTAGGTTGGCTTAACTACATTGCTCAGGGATGTGGATTTCTCACAACCTAACTTTTAGTGTAGACCAGGCCTTAAAGTCACCTTTGACCCCTCCTCAACTGTGCTGAGTACAACTCAGCCGTAGCTCAGGACCTGAGTTTTTACTTGCATGCTGGATTTGAAGTCTGGCATAAATGAATAAGAATGTAATTGTGGTTACACAAATAAATTGATTTTAAAGTAAGTTATGAACATTTGTAAATGAAAGGTGGAGCACATGCAGGAGAACTCCATTAAGCTTGATGGATGCGGTGCCTCTGTATGCGCACCTGGTTAATTGCACAGCTGTTTGGTTAGAGCAAAGCTGCTAAAGCAGAAGGAGACTGTAGGATTGACAGACTTAATGGCTTTAAAGTAATGGGTAGTGGAGCTTTTAAAGTGGCTCCAGACTAAGGAGCTTTACAGCATTTTTGTAACTAACCATTTGTTCACAGCAAGGAACCTGCAAACTCTTTTAGCAAAGACTGCAGAGTTTGTAAACTGTGCTAGGTAAATAGCTAAAAAGCAACATTAGAGCTAAAACCCCAACCAATTAAATGTTAAATTGGTTGTATTTCACACATTCTATAAATATATTTCAAATATATTCTATAAATATTTTCCCTTTTACCTGTATTTAGACATTATTGTTAATACAAAACATGAAATATAGAGGATGTACAATGTGGTAAGTAAACATCACTTGGAGTTTCCTAACTCTTAAATATTTAAGTTTACTACCTTAGTGGTACATCAATGCTAGGTATTTTTCATTCAAATTATATAGTGTGTTGTTTATATATGCACTAACTGAGAATCAACTGGTATCATAGGTTACAAAGATAATTTACTATACATATAGAAATTCATGTGTGTACATATACATTTAATTTCAATAAAGAATAATTGGAATTATTGTACATTTGCCAAGGCTTTGTCTACACTGTTGTCAAAACTTTGTTGAAAAAACCACACCCCTGACTGACAATTTCACTGACAAAAGCACTGGTGTGGACAGCGCTATGTTGGCGGGAGAGTGTCTCCCACCAATATAGCTACTGCCGCTTGTTAGGGGTGGTTTAATTATGCCAGCAGAAGAGCTCTCTCCTGCTGGTGTGGAGCAGCTACACAGGAGACCTTACAACGGCACAGCTGCAGCGGTACACTGTGCTGCTGTAAGGTCCGTAGTGTAGAAATAGCCTAAGTTGCTTCTGGTTCCTTTTTTATAACAAAAACCCATAAAGTGAAATCAGTGGTGCCAGTGATCAGTCCTGGAATGAAAAATCTGACTAAGAAGCAGTTATGTAAGTCAGCTGATCTTAACTAATATTATGATCTTCCCCTCTGTGCAGAATTTGGTCAGAATTTGAATTTCTAATTGGTAGTGAAGGAAAATTGCTCTTACCATATTAAAAACGTTCATCTTCAGTTAATGTGGCTCTATTCAGATTTGCCAGACTGTTGCTGGTATTGGTATCATGGTGTTAACGACGGTGCCAATTTTAAAAAGGAAAGGGGGTTAATCAAAGTACAATTGTTTCAGACTCTAGGGAAAATAATTGCAGAGTAAAACTTTGTTTTTGAACTATCATTTATTTTGAAAAGAAGAGGGAGCTAGTAGCTGTTTGTATAACATTTTAACATAACATCCTCCATTTAAAATTGCATAATTAATTTAGCAACATGGTTTTTAAATGTAAAAGTCAGTCTGTATTTCAGCTTTGCACATGGTCTTTTTCACCTAAAAGGCATATTGCTGCTGCCTGCAGACTTTCTGAGCAATTTTAAACAGCATCAGCAATGCTTTCCTCTTACGTGCTTTTTGTAACACTTCTCCATGGCATTCACCACATTTGAGGCCCCTGTTTAGTAATTGGGTAGAGTGGATTTTCACCCAAATGAATTTAAAGAAGGTGTTCTGTTAGTCTGTACACTTGGAATACATTTATCGTATAGTACAGGGGTGATCAAACTTACTGGCCCTCCGAGCCACATATGACAATCTTCATAAATTCCAGAGCTGGGGCACATCTGCTGGGGCTTGAGGCTTCAGTCCCAAAAGAGGCATCTGATGGGGGGCAGGGCTGAATCCCCAAAACCCCCCTCCCCACTGGGCAGAAGCCCCTACTCCACCATCCTGCTGCAAAGCAGAGATCCTGAGCCCCGCCCCCATGGCCGTCTGGTAGGTGGAGAATGTGGAGTGGTCTGAGGGGCTCTGTGAGCCACACTTTAATGGTAAAAGAGACGCATGTGGCTCATGAGCCACAGTTTGGCCACCCCTGCTATAACATAATCATATTGATTCAAGAGACTGTAGCAGGTTTAAAAGTACTAAGAGATTTTCTTCTTAGCTAGTGACATTACCTGGGAAATATTTTGAAATATATACCATTCAGAAATTATTGGCCAAGCTTTTTGAAGGCCTTATGCTCAATTTGTATGTAATGTAATAGGTTTTGACCATCATATCCAATCCATTCCAGAATTTCAGAGAATGTTTTAGGCATCAGCGGGCGGAAACCCTATTGATCTGAGGGGAAATTGGAAAACCGAGTGCTAGTCTGCACTAGAAGCACTACAGCGGCACACCTGCTGTAGCATGTCTGGTGAAGATGCTCTCTGCCAATGAGTTTACCTGCAAGACAGTAGCTATATAGATGGGAGAAGCTCTCGCGCTGTCCACATTTTTCCCCTGAAGGGGGGAAAATGGGAGACACATGAAGCAGCTGCCAACTCTTTAGCACAGCCACAGCCTCATGCATCTCTGTAATTGTCTACCGGTCAAAGAACTGATAGCTGGCACAAGTTAACGCCTTCTAGCATAACAATACCCTATTTTATCTCAGTTTTTCCTCCCAATAGAGTTTAACCTGAAGACATCCTGAATGACTTCTCTCCCAGACAGAAGAATAAGGGGGGAGAGGACAAGGGTGTGTGTGCACGCGCACAGGCCCTGGCATGAAGGGGAGAATGTGGCAGCGAGGTGTAGGGAGAGATGGGAATGGGGCATAAAGAACCCTTACTAGAGAAGAGATGGGGGATCCTGGTATTGGGGAAGGGGGCACATATAGAGCTCCTAACATGAGGGGGAAGGTGGGAATCGGGGACGGGGGGAGGGATAGCTCAGTGGTTTGAGCACTGGCTTGCTACACCCAGGGTTGTGAGTTCAGTCCTTGAGGGGGCCATTTAGGGAACTGGGGTAAAAATCTGTCTGGGGATTGGTCCTGCTTTGAGCAGGGGGTTGGACTAGATGATCTCCTGAGGTCCCTTTCAACCCTGATATTCTATGATTCTATGACAGACAGAGCCTCTGGCATGGGGGCGGAGAGAAGAGTCTTTGCCATGGGGGACCCTGGGATCCAGAAGGAGGCTCACCCAGAGGCCCTGGCCTGGATGAAGTGGGATTGGAAGAGAGTGGGAATGGGGCACACGGGGGGATATTGGAGGACCCTGGTATGGGGGGGCACACAGAGCCCCTGGCTTGAAGGGAATGGAGGCGATGGGTGGCAAAGAGGGGAATGGAGTTCAAAAAGATATAGTGATGGGGGGAGGGGGTGATGGGAGACCATGGTAACAGGAAGAGGGTAGAATGGGAGACAGATAGAAACACACATCCACCCCCCACCCTCCCAGGGAAGTTGCAGGGAATCCCTGAAAAAGAAGAGGATGGTGCGCGCACACCTTGTAGAGAGGGAATGAGAGGAAGCCCATGGTGTGTGCATTGAGCTCAGCCTACAGAAGCTAAGAAGTGTCTCGCATTAAGTAGACTAAGGGTATGTCTTCGCTACCCGCTGGATTGGTGGGCAGTGATCGATCCAGCGGGGATTGATTTATTGCGTCTAGTCTAGATGTGATAAATCAACCCCCAAGCGCTCTCCTGGCGACTCCTGTACTTCAGTGCCGCGAGAAGCGCAAGCAGAGTTGATGGGGGAATGGCAGCAGTTGACTCACCGTGGTGAAGACACCACGGTGAGTCGATCTAAGTACGTCAACTTTAGCTACGTTATTCCCCCACCCCACCCCAGTGTAGACCAGGGCTAAGTGGATCAACTAGACAGCTGTGCTTAGACCATTGGCCCACAGGGATGTATGCTTGGGATCAACTGTTCGTAATCTTCCTTTGGGTTACAATTAGGGTTCTTTGTCACCTTGACACGTTAATCCCAACTATACATACAAAATGATGGGATTGAAATTAGTTGTTGCCACTCAAGAAAGATCTTGGAGTCATTGTGGATAGTTCTCTGAAAACATTTGCTCAATGTGCAGCGACAGTCAAAAAAGCTAACAATGTTAGGAACCATTAGGAAGGGGATAAATCAGAAGACAGAAAATATCAGAATGCTACTATATTAAATCCATGATGTGCTTACACCTTGAATACTGGTCGCTCCCTCTTAAAAAAAATAAATAAATAAATAAAATAAAAAATAAAAATGAAAGGTACAGAGAAGGGCAACAAAAATTAAGCCTATGGAATAGCTTTCATATGAGGGGAGGTTAAGACTGGGACTTTCCAGCTTGGGAAAGAGACGGCTAAGGGGGTAGATATGCTAGAGGTCTGTAATGTCACAAATGATGTTGAGAAAATGAATAAGGACGTGTTATTTACTCCTTCACATAACACAAGAACAAGGGGTCACCCAATGAGGTTAATAGGTAGCAGGTTTAAAACAAAAGGAAAGTACTGTTTCACACAATGCACAGTCAACCTGTGGGACTCAATACCAGGGGATGTTTTGAAGGCCAGAACTATAATGGGGTTCCAAAATGAACTAGATAAGTTCCTGGGGGAAGATCCATCAATGGCTGTTAGCCAAGATGGTTGGGGATGCAACTCCATGCTCTGCGTGTCCCTAGCTTCTGACTACCAGAAGCTGGGAGTGGACGAGAGGGGAGGGATCACTCAATGATTGCCTGTTCTGTTCATTCTGTTTGAAGAACTTGGCCTTGGCCTCTGTCAGAAGACAGGATCGTGGGCTAGATGGACCATTGGTCTGACCCAGTATGGTGGCTGTTATGTATCATTATTAATTAATTAACTAAGATGTTAAAACTGACCCATTGCCGCCTTTAGCAAGTTGTAATTCTTTTGATGCTAGCCTTAAGTTTGGAGAATTATAATGCTGGAACTTGCAAATGTTACTTTGCAGTCATTAGGTTTTTCATAGAATTTGTCGCTTTTATGTAAAACCACAGTGGACCAACCTGAATGTGAAGTAAGTTGCATGTGGAGTTACACAGTACAATCTTTCTCTGCAACAGTATCTCCTAATTCCAGGCTAATCAAAAGGACAGACTTCACTATTTAAATAGGAGTGCCCTCATTAAATTAACAATACAAGGGAATGATGATTTTTTTTTTAAATATGGGTGCATATGAAGATTAACTTTTAATTCCTATGTGTTGGTTTAATTGGAAGAGGAAAGATCTGAGAGCCAGGATTTGTGGGTTCTATTCCCAGCTCTTCTATTGAGCTCAGTGACTTTCACCTGTCAGTTTCTACATCTGAATAATGGGGCATCTGCTTACAGTTCTTACTTAACAAGAGTTTGTCAGGCTTACCTTAAATAATGTTTGTAAAGTGCTTGAAAGCCAGATCTTCACTACAAAGTTTTGCTGGCATAGCTGTGTTGTTTAGTAGTGTGAAAAAACCACATCCCTAACCCACATAGCTATGCCAGCAGCCCCCTCCCACACATGTAGGTGCAGCTTATACAGGCAAAAGCAGTTCTTTTGTAGGTATAGCCTATGTCATTCATGGAGATGGTTTAACTATACTAGAAAAAGAACTTGTTTTATTGGTGTACACTATCTTCACAAGGGGTTTTTGCCAATAGAGTTGTATAGCCTCTGTATTGTAGACTAGCCTTAAGATCCTTGAATGAAGTTGAGATTAATACAAAATAACATTAGTTGTAATAGTTGCACTATTTATACTTTCATAGGACAGAAACATGAAAAAAACACCCTTCCCAATCCGTCACCTTCTATCAGCTAGCTAGCAATGGTACACACAGTGAAAATTTGTATTAGCTTAAGAAAGGTAAATTGTATACAATATCCATATAACTAGATGGGTGAAATTATTATTGTAAAATCTACTATATGAGATAATTATTCAGATAAGTTAATTGTTGTGTTCACAGGTCTCAAGTATCTCTTTCATTATTGTTCATCACCTCAGAGCTTTGATTGCTGATAACACTTATGCTTTAGGTCATATTGTTGAGAAATGTTCAAAATGTACAAAGCTATATCCTATATATTTTATTGATCTTCAGTGAAAGGAACTTAGGTTGCAGTCTGTGTTGTATAGCTAATGAATCACAAGCATGTTACCTCTTTCAGTAATAAGTCATGCAGTTTAAACAAGTTCAGTCAGTTTTGTTTTTCCTTACCAGCTAATGGACTTTCCTTCAGTTTGTTATTCTGTTGGTTAGAGTTAATCTTCAGACTATTGCATCAGCTGATTTGTGTGGCAGATACACCAGTGTATATCTGCTAATGATGGCAAAATATTAAGATCTTTGCTCTAAATAGGAACTCCCTCTTTCCTCCCTCCCTCCCTCCTATTAGAGGCTGTGTGTGCCCCTCTTCTGTCATACCAGGATCCCCCAATCTCTTCCGTAACCAGGAGTCCTGTGTGTCCCATTCTTTCCTGTCCCCTCTTCCACTTCTCCTTCTAGATTTGTTGCTTTTAAAAGTATTCTGGCGTGATAAATTCAAATGGAGGTAATAATTTTACATTATGTAGTTATCCTCCATTTTAAATTTTAGTTTGACAGTTAAGTCAAATTTGAAAATCACACTTGTATGAAAAAATTATGCCTACTGTTGTTACAAGTAATCCCGAATATTGCAAAAAATGAAAGAAACAAACAAAATATTTATTGGTCCTTTCACTATATTAACTTTGTGCATTTGACAGTATATATTGACTTTGTGCATTATTCACTTTGTGGGTGGTCCATTTCACTGTTCTCCTAATGGTCAGGTGAACTGCCTGTTTCATACATTGACATGAGACCCTTGTACTTTTGTTCTGAGGGTAGATCCCAGGTTCTGCAAGAGTGTTACCAGTAACACAGCAGTACAGCTGCTGCTATATCTGATTTTGGGTCCAGAGTGGCTCCTTTTCTCTGGGCCCCTCAACAAGTCTGAGGTGAAGCAGTAGAAGTGGGGGAATTGAGACTAGTCTCTCTTTCATTTCTCTGGCTTCTGTATATGGCAGGGAGCACTGGGAGTCTGATGTTAAGGCTGTGGGATCCCTTTCACTGGCTTGAGGAGCACCACGAGCATGGGAGCCAACTCTGCAGGCCACAGAACAGAAAGCACCTGGTGGCAACATGGACAGATAAACCATTGAGGGGAAGAGAGACAGAGAGAGAGAACGGATGCCCTCCTCCAAAATAAGACCAAAAGAGACAAGGGTCAACCTGCCTTTTCCCCCTTTTCCTTCCTAGAGCTAGGAGTGCAGCAGAACCAGGAAGTGCAAAATCCTGGAGGGAGTCCTCTGTTCAACTCACTATATGCCTCCATAGAAGTAGGGCCCGTAGAAAGTGTGGGACCTGGAGAGCAGTTGTATCTCCTGTCTCAGGAACCAGGAAGCCAGGAGAAAGTCTCCACTTCTAGAGAGCTGAAAGACAGTGGGAATTCCGCATCCCTGGCAAGACTCGCTCTGCAGCAATGATTGGGCTCAGAAGAACAATGACAATCCCCTTCCCAGCTTCATCCATAGGAAGTTGGAAAGTAGCATGTTGGAAGGCTGAATGAAAGTTAACAGGGAAGACGCCTCGGCAGTAGCGTGAGGCTGGATGTGTTTGTAAGTTTCAGACTGGCTCTTGCTCCCCTCCTTGAGACAGTCATATCAACAAAAACATAAAGAACGATCTGTGTAAAACATTATAAAAAAGAATTTAAGAAGTGTCTGGGGAGGCGATTAGAAAATTGAGGGGTTTTTAATTAGGCTGTTTAAAAAAAAAATCTTTGACTGTTTAATTTTGAACTTAATTCTATACAACATTAAAATAGGTAGTGCTTTGATGGAAACTTACTAAGTGTCTGCTTCACATGGAATCTCTCAGAACAAGAAATGACTGATTCATTTAAATCAGAAAAGATCTTAATGGTAATCTTTAATTTACACAGTAGATGGTTCAATGAACAGCCAAGAATTCAGACATTAATCACACCCTCTAATTTGTCATTCATGTTAACTGAAACACAAAGGTTAGCGGTTTGATTTTTCAGCTGTAATCAGTTTGAGTTTAAAAATTCAGATTCTGTGTAATTCCAGTCTTGACTGGAATCCACATTATATGTATTGAAGCCTTCAATTAAAACCATAGATACTTATTTATATAATGTGAATGTTTATGGTAACATAAAAGCTAGGCCTCTGTGTTCATTAAAATAAACTTGCTTGTGTCTGATGTCCATTGAGATGCCCACATATACCTGGCTCTAGTAGCAAGTGTGTTTTGTGCTTTGTAAAGCGATATTTCAAAAAGGGAGGAGTAGAAATACAAGGACCAGGGACTCTTTAGTTCTCTTTAATGACTTCTCCGTATCCACAATCTCTGCTTGTGTTGCTGAAGCAAACTTGTGACTTCATCTCAGTTTCCTCCAGCCTTTTCTGTGGGTAGACCTTCTGAATCCTCATTTGTGTCTTCATCTCTTTCCTTTCAGTTTGACTGTGCTGTAGCATTCTCCTCAAATCACAGCTTGTAAAACTCTAGCATGTCCAGAATGTTACTGACTCCCTTCTCCCATGTAGAAAGAAAAAGTACTCTCTCAGCCTATAAAAACACCATTGGCTTCCCATTCATTTAAGTATCCCATTTAAAATTGCTCTCCTGATCTGTGTAGTCTCCACAGACTTTCTTCAGCATATCTCACCCTCCTCCTCATTCTTTATTTCCTCCCTGCTCCTTCTGTTCATCTAGCATTGACTTCTGTTTTTCTACATACTTTTGCCACCCTGGTGGAAAAGCCTTTTCTCTTTTGCTGCTCCTGTTCTTTATAACAGTCTTTCTGAATCTCTTCATGGATGGTTTATCTCATGTAAAATCTTATTTGAATATGTAATTTTTTTGTGTATTCTTAATTTCTCTTCTCCTCTGCAGCTGGGCTTCAGTTTTAGATAAGTTATAAAAAAAAAAATTATAGGGTGGAATAGTTAAAGCTCAGCATTGGTCTTGCTTTGTCTTGCTTTGCATTTTACATCCATTGCTGCCACAAATAGCTGAAGAACTGGATGGACCAGACAAAACCTTCAGTAGTCTATGTAAAATGACTAAGAAATGGCCAGGAGTACTGGTACCATGCATTGTGGATTTATTTTCTATATGGCTTAATGCTGCTTTTTGGTTGTTGGTAGTATCATTTCTTTTTAAAAACACATGAAAAAGAAAACAAGGCTTTTTGCTGTCTTTTGTCCTATACCATTGACTTTAAAATACTGACAACCAGCAGAGAACATTAAGAACTATTTTGTTTATTGTGTGGAGTAGAGTTTGGCAGGTATAAGGGGAGGGGATGTGTTTTTCAAGGTTGAGTTGTTTTAACTGGTAATTGTCAGGTTCTTTTAGATGGCAGATAACCTATTTTCCGCATTACCCATTGTATATTATTCGGTGTGTAGAGTAGAACTAGTTATCCTTTTGGATATGGTTTATTAAATATTGTTAGTATACTTGTCCATAGTATGACGACACTAGAAAATAAAGATGAAGAATCTGAACTTCAGAAAACTATCTGGAAACTCTGTGTATATTTTCCTAGTTCTGAATCCTCTCTTGGTAGACTTCTTAGAAGCTAACTGGGTAATATAAAATTTAGATACATCTCTTCTGAAGCAAATGGAGCCATCTGTGACGTTGCACTCTATATGATTTTATTAAAATATGCTAATGAGTTTGAATATAATGTAACTGAAATATGCTTCGTGCAAAAGGTCTCTTGTAAGGTATCATTACAAAGCTTATAATCTACTGAGTGTGGTCATCCTATTTGTATAAATGTATCACTCTTGTATCTGAAACGAGAAATATGAAACATAACTCTGAGGGCCTATTGTAATTATGCAAAGTGTGGGCCATTAATTGTGATTTGGAATCTTGATGACTCCCATTAACCAGGACAATTGTCTGTAGATGGCTTTGTTTTACTGGTAAGTCTTCTGGTATATGTGTGTGCTGGCAAGTGGGTAATGAAGTCTTGCATTGACATGTGATCATGTCACTTGAACTGGAATCCATCTTTAACCTGGTGCTTTTCCATTGAAAAGTTGGGGTGGGAACCCAGAGGGACAAAGGATTCCCGCCTTATGCAAAAGATCTATAAATGGGTGGAACAGAACAAAAGGAGGAGCCATCATGAGGAATCCCCTAGCTACAACCTGAGCTGGAACAAGGGCTGTACCAGGGGAAAGGGCTGTGCCCGGAATAGGAAGGAATCCAGTCTGTGAAAAAAACTTATTGAAACATCTCTGAGGATAAGATTTTATCTGTATTCAGTTTTATTACTGTATTAGACTTAGATTTGCCTGTTATATTTTATTTTACTTGGTAATTCACTTTGTTCTGTCTGTCACTACTTGGAACCACTTGAATCCTACTTTCTGTATTTAATAAAAATCACTTTTTACTTATTAATTAATCCAGAGTATGTATTAATATGTGGGGGTCGGGGGGGAGCAGTGGCAAACAGCTGTGCATATCTCTCTATCAGTGTTATAGAGGGCAAACAATTTATGAGTTTACTTTGTATAAGCTTTATACAGGGTAAAACGGATTTATTTGGGGTTTAGACCCCATTGGGAGTTGGGCATCTGAGTGTTAAAGACAGGAACACTTCTGTAAGTTGCTTTCAGTTGAGTCTGCAGTTTTGGGGCATATGGTTCAGATCCTGGGTCTGTGTTGGAGCAGAGTGGTGCGTCTGGCTCAACAAGATAGGGTGCTGGAGTCCTAAGCTAGCAGGGAAAGCAGGGGCAGAAGTAGTCTTGGCACATCAGTTGGCAGTTCCCAAGTGGGTTCCTGTGATCCAACCCGTCACACCATCAACTTATATTGATCCAGAAACTTCTGGTTAGAGTTAAGTTATATTGCTGATGAGAACCAGCACTGAACAGAATAAAAACACACCCTTTGGCCTACACCCTAGGAAAAAAGTGAACTGGCAGTTTGAGATGATTCTTCCAATTAAATGGCAGAGAAATTAATATAGACCAATAGGATCTAAACTACAAGTTTATTTAATCTAGGACAGGCATTGGAAGGAAAGGAAGAGTATATATATTTTTTTCTTGGTGCAGGCATTACAGTAGTAAAAATAGACAAATGCAAACAATTTAAATGAAGGTGTGCATCTTTGGATTTAAATGAGCATTTAACACAGCTCACCTGTACCTGAAAATAGGCCAGTTATAGCACAAGAATATATATTTTTTTTTCTTGGTGCAGGCATTACAGTAGTAAAAATAGACAAATGCAAACAATTTAAATGAAGGTGTGCATCTTTGGATTTAAATGAGCATTTAACACAGCTCACCTGTACCTGAAAATAGGCCAGTTATAGCACAAGAATATATGTTACCTATCATCTATAACAGAGGGAAGCTGATCACAGAAGCAACGAAAGGCAGGCTAAGAAATCTAGGGATGAAGAATGTACTTAGTGGCCTGTCAAACTTGCTTCTTTTCTGTCCCTTTTGAGTACCTTAGCTTTTTGACTCTGAAGGCTAGTATCTGCCTCCCTGTCTGAGTGTAGTTTAATTTTTTTTTTTACCAAAAGTAAATGCACACAACTATAATATTAACATGGATTTGTATCTTAAGTTATAGCTTAAATGAACTTTCTGTTTGATCTCACCAGCAAAACACAAACAAACCTGCAGGTGATTGATTTAGTTCTCACCTTAGTGTTCCTTTAATTTGGGGGAACCACCATTTTAGACCCCACAGCCTGCAAAACATGCACCCTACTTTGAAATCTGTTCCTAAAAGATGTTTGACTCTGGAATCTGTTACTACCTCATTCTGTTGCAAGTACACAGAGCAACCTTTTTATTTTTTGTTTTGAAGAAAGAAAGAGTAAGAAAAAGCAATTCCCAGACAGAAGTAGTAGTAATCAAATCTGAAATGTTGAAGAAATGTATTTAATTATTACCCCTTTTCTCCCCAACCCTCCGCCCCAATGTTAATTTATTGCAACTGGGAAATTTTATTTTAGCAAAGACCTTTTGCTAGCTCAATACTTGTATATAAATAATAATGACTTTACCTAAAATGCTCTAGTCTTATATTGTTCCAGCATTATGTACAAAATGTAGTTTTCTTGGTGGGTGATATCCAAATTAGTACTTAAAAGTGTGATGAAATTATTAAAATGGCTATCTCTATTGACAGCATCAACAAAGAGAGCATTGTGGATGTTGAAGGCATTGTGAGGAAAGTGCATCAGAAAATTGGAGGCTGTACTCAGCAAGATGTTGAGCTGCACGTCCAAAGGGTAACATGTTTTTAAACAAATAGTGCACCTGGGTAATTATTTCTGACACCTTTTTAATACAAATTTATAAAAAATGTCAAATTTATGTTTTCAATAAAAGTTCATAAGATTTGTAGACTCGTCTTACAGTAAACTGCATTAAAACACAAACTTAAATGCTTAATACAGTAAACATGAAGCACTTTTGTGGTTTTTGTTTGTTTTTTTTTTACACACACACTCATGCAATTTTAGGAATTTGTGGTTTCCATCTGCTCTTTTAAAAAAAAAATCCTCATTTGGAATCATATTTTGAAGTTTATAGCTAGAACACTTTGGCTACGATTGGCTTTTAATTCCAGGTCTGATTCTTGTCAATAGCAAATTCTGTCCATAGAGATCTGCCTCTTTCTTTTTAAGCATAAGGCAAGAATTTTTTTAGATGTTTGTTTAAGTACAGAAAAATGCATATGTCTTCACTGTGATGCAGAGGAGCTATGCATCATACATGTCCCCTCTAAAGTTCTGTGACATACATTTAAGAGAGTACATAAATTCCCCATAGTTTGCATATTGAGGCTGGGGAAGTGCAGTTTGATAGAATTAGTATTTAACATTTATATGGCATCTTTCACCAAAAGGACACTTAAGCATTTTACAAACTACACCCTCAGGATGACTGCATTTTAGTAGTTTGTATGGGTAGAGTCCAGCAGCCCGCCAATGTATAGAACATTACACAGGTGCAGTGGGGAGGTATATTTTAGTCAAGAATATTGAGGAAAGCCCCTAGACTTACTAAAAGTTCCATGAAATTTGTTTTAATAATCATGCAAATCAGGCAGGTTGTGGGTTCTTACGAAAGTGTCCATACATGCCTTACCCTACATTTAGAGAGTAAGTTAAGGGGACTGTCTCTTAATCTGTGTTTGTGCAGTGTCTAGTCCAACGGGCTCCTAATCAGGGCCTCTAGCCACTACCATATTGCCAATATAATAAAACTTTATCCACATGGACTTCTATTTATCATCCTCAGAAGGGAAAAGGACTGATGTGATCTTCCAAAAGCCCAGTTATGAATCATTAGGCTGGCATCTTCAGGCTGTCTCTCCTTGATGTGCTTATTCCAAAAAAGATATAAAATTCATTGTTTCCTGTTTTTTTGGAGGAAAGAAATGACACTAAGTGTTCCAGTACAGCCATGAGAATAAAGCCAAATAAACATTTCCCTCTTTTGACTTTTTGAGTAAAATCACACGCTTCCAGTTAACGATTTATGCAAACACTGTTTCATGTTTATGCCAGAAATACCTTTTTGTAAATCACCCTTTTGTTTTGAGCTGAGTTTTATGCTATTTCTGTTACTATCTCACTTTCAGATCTATGTGATCAGTTTGGCTGAGCCCCGACTGCCTTTGCAGCTGGATGATGCCGTTCGAGCTGAGGTGGAAGGAGAGGAGGTGAAAACTTTTGTCCCTAACACACCTGTGAATTTTCATTGTATTTGTAGTTGAGCAAAAACATGAAAGCACTTCTTAATGCAGTGATTTTTGCTTTTTGACTTTTATTTAACTTCCTTTACATCCAGACTGTGTGTGTTCCCTGAAACCTTCTCATCTATGTGATGCTTGCTGTGGTACAGTGGGAGTCAACAGCTACATAATTTGCAGATACTGCTCTGTTGTACCAATTAGTGTTACAGGACCTCATTCTAAAACAAGTTACTTGTGCCATGTTTTAGGTTTTTGGCAGTCCTCGAGGCTAGTTTATGCATTGTATCCATTGTGAAAGGCCACATCTTGAACACTCGTGATCACACTGGGGGAACAAAGAACTGGTCATAGATTGCAAGGCCAGAAGGGAACATTGTGATCATCTAATCTCACCTCCTGTATAACACAGGCTATGGAAGTTCCCCAAAATAATTGCTTTTGAACTAGAGCTTGAACTTGATTAAAAAATTGCCAGAGATAGAGAATCTACCACAATTCTTGTTTGAATTGTTCTACTAAGTCCCTCAAAATAGTATTAGAAGTCCTCCCCTGGATTTGCAAATACTGCAAATGCTTTATAACCAAAGTGTGTTTCACTCTGTGGAATGTATTTCTTTGTGTGTATATGTTTTCATTACATGCCTTTTGTACAACTGTTTAGGAAGGAAGAGCTACTGTAAACCAAGATACACGGCTGGACAACAGAGTAATTGATCTGAGGGTAAGGAACTGGTTATGTTACATGGTTAACTGCAGCAATTTAGAGCTTAAATATCCATGAGAACCCCAGGATTTAAGTTAATTGTTTTGAGCTCATGTTAACTGATCATTATAGATAACATTGGGGAAAAAACTATTGCACTAGTAATAATTGTGCTAAACATATGCACTTGACTTGAAATCCTACCAGGGTTTCAGTGTTTCATGATATAAAGGTACATAGATTTTAAACAGTGTCCATGTCCTCTTAGATGTCTGATTGACATAGAATTCCAAGGATTCAGGTAAGAAAGTACTCTATGAATACAGGAGAGAGATACTGGATGACAAAATAAGGACTCGAAAGCATTTTGGGATGTAAGTCAGAGATGTATGTGGCTCAGTGAGCTCATTTTAATTTGAGTTCTTGGTCAAGATTTGAATTCAAGCTCCCAGACATGAAAGGTTAGATCCATTGTGGAACTAATCCTCAGTTGTATATGTCTGAAAAGCCTGGGCTGCCATAGTGGGAATAGAAGAATCACAAACCTCTGAGAATTATGCTCTATATTCATCAGTGCTCCTTCAGAGCAATTGTCATTCCTGTTTGTAACATCATTTAAATAACCAGGGTCCCATGTAAAAATTCTCAGAAATTTTTAAATTCAAACAGAACTCAAATGCAAAGTTTTACTCTAAAGAGCAGATGGTTTTTGTTTAGAAACAGTCCAAGAAAAAAAATGATCGTAGTTATTTAGATTATAGTCTTTGGGACAAACACCATGAAGGGGGAAAAACAATAACAGAAAATGTGGAAATGGCAGAGGTGTCTAATGACCTCTTTGTTTCAGTTTTCACCAGGAAGGTTGGTGGTGATTGGACGTCTAACATAGTGAATGCCAGTGAAAATGAGGTTGTATCAGAAGAGGCTAAAATAGAGAAAGAACAAGTCAAAAATTATGTAGACAAATTTAGATGTCTTCAAGTCACCAGGGCCTGATGAAGTGCATCCTAGAATACTCAAGGAGCTGACTGAGGAGATATCTGAGCCATCAGCAGTTATCTTTGAAAAATCATGGAAGGCGGGAGAGATTCCAGAAGACTGGAAAAGGGCAAATCTATAAAAAGGGAAATAAGGACAATCCAGGGAATTCCAGACCAGTCAGCTTAACTTTTGTACCCGGAAAGATAATGGAGCAAATAATTAAGCAATCAATTTGCAAACATCTAGACGATAATAGTGATAAGTAGGGCTGTCAAGCGATCAAAAATATTAATCGTGATTAATCGTGTGATTTTTAAAAAACTAATCACAATTAATCGCACTGTTAATAATAGAATACCATTTATTTAAATATTTTTGGATGTTTTCTACATTTTCAAATATATTGATTTCAGTTACAACACAGAATACAAAGTGTACAGTGCTCACTTTATATTTATTTTGATTACAAGTGTTTGCACTGTAAAAAGACAAAAGAAATAGCATTTTTCAATTCACCTAATACAAGTACAGTAATACAATCTCTTTATCATGAAAGTTGAATTTACAAATATAGAATTATGTACAAAAAAACTGCATTCAAAAATAAAACAGTGTAAAATTTTAGAGCTTGCAAGTCCCACAGTCCTACTTCTTGTTCAGCCAATCACTCAGACAGACAAGTTTGTTTACATTTGCAGGAGATAATGCTGCCCATTTCTTGTTTACAGTATCACCTGAAAGAGAACAGGCATTCTCATGGCAGTGTTGTAGCAGGCATCGCAAGATATTTATATGCCAGATGTGCTAAAGATTCATATGTCCCTTCATGCTTCAACCACCATTCCAGAGGACATGCGTCCATGCTGATGACAGGTTCTGCTTGATAACAGTCCAAAACAGTGCGGACTGACGCATGTTCATTTTCATTATCTGAGTCGTATGCCACCAGCAGAAGGCTGATTTTCTCTTTTGGTAGTTCGGGTTCTGTAGTTTCCGCATTAGAGTGTTGCTCTTTTAGACTTCTGAAAGCATGCTCTACACCCATCCCAATCAGATTTTGGAAGACACTTTAGATTCTTAAATCTTGGGTCGAGTGCTTTAGCTATCTTTAGAAATCTCACATTGGTACCTTCTTTGCTTTTTGTCAGATCTGCAGTGAACTGTGTTTGCTGACCGTGTAACTACTTTTATTTTATATTAGCTCAGGTGACCTCATTTTAAACACAATTTAACCAGCCAGTGTGGCTGGAGCCAAATCACACTTAAACAGAGTCTAGAACAGGGATAGGCAACCTTTGGCACGCGGCTTGTAGGGTGACCAGACGTCCCGATAAAATCTTTGTTCTTTGTCCCACGTCCTGACCACTGTATGGTTGGGACACCGTTTGTCCAATTTTTTTTATTTTTATTTTTTTGCTTCGCTGGCAGCGGTTCCAATATTTTTTTGTTGTCATTTGGTCACCCTAGCAGCTCGTCAGGGAAAGCTGCTGGTGGGCCAGGACGGTTTGTTTACCTGCAGCGTCTGCAGGTCCGGCCGATCGCAGCTCCCAGTGGCTGCAGTTCACCATTCGAGGCCAATCGGGGTTGCAGGGTGGGCCACCTCCTCCCACACCCCAATTGGTCTGGAACAGTGAACTGTGGCCAGTGGGAGCTGCGATTGGCCGAACCTGCGGACGCTGCAGGTAAACAAACTGTCCCGGCCTTGCAGTGGCTTTCCCTGATGGGGCGCATGCCAAAGGTTGCCGATCCCTGGTCTAGAAACTATGTTCTAGATGAGGGAACTGTAGTTTCCAAACTCAGTTTGGCCTCATCCACAATGGTATGCTAAAACAAATTAGCCTGAACTTATTCTGAACTGTGTTTAGAACCACATTTTAACCCCAGAGTTGATATGGTCAGTGGGAAAGCAGGGCAGAAGTGTATATATTTTGAAGAATACAAAATTCAAGGAGAGAGACATGGTATGATACAAGAGGCATAATTAGGAAGAATGAGAGAGAATTACAGAAGAGAAATTTTAAGGTAAATGTTGTGAGAAAAATACCTTGACGGTCATACCGTAGTAAGGACTAGTCTCTTAAATTAAATGGCAAAAAAAATTCCTAGATGCAATTGTAAATACACTGGGCAGTAGAAAACATTTGATAGAACAATTGTGCACTGGATAAATAGACTAAGATTACCACCTAGACCTTTTACATTTCAGATGTTTGTTTGTTCTACATTTATGGAAGTCTAGGGATGAAGATTTGGTTTTTAAGATTCCTTTAAAGAACGGATGGGAATGAAACATCTGATACTTAAGCAAAATGAATAGAAATTCAGCCCAAGCTACTTAGGGAACAAAGATATGAGTGTGGGGAAAATTACTTTGGAGGATTAAGCGACCATATCATCTAAGTAGGATTCTGCTAGGCCTTCGTCTCAGATATGGTCTAGTGACTATGAGAAACATCTACAGCTGGGGGGGATATCTTCAGGCCCAGGACTCTTTATAACCACTGCCTCTGCTCCTCCTCTCTCGGCTTCTCTTCATTCATGGGTCACAGGTAATAAGAGAAAACTCAATGAATCTGATGCTGACAATATCTCTTCTCTGTGATCAGCAAAAAGGAAGTTTAGGTTAACCAGGAGGTCAGGGTCTTTCTATTTAAAAAACAAAAGCCCTATGTGGCAGTTTCATACTTAAACCATTTGTCTAGTTCAGGAAAAGAGGTTTGAAAGATTAGACAGCACAATAAAAAAAAAAAAAGTTGAGTTCTTTTCTGCTACCTCTGGTGGTCTGTCTGACATTCTGCACTCAGCACGCACGTTATCCCATGAAGCACTGTCTCTTACAAATTAACAGGAAGTGCTGTGTAGGGCAAAATGGACTCTGCAACAGGACAGGTAGCAAAGGACCTTGATAACAGTAAATTTAGGTACTATTTTTAAATTATGATCCTTGGCTTTCTGTAAATGTCAGCACTGCCACTTTTGTCATTTTAAAATTGTGTGTATCAGGGAAGAAAATCATTTAAAAGCTTCAGGTTCTGGCATTGCTTTCTAAAATATCCACTTTCATGGACAGCCATGAGCTGCTCTGAGCACTATAAATAAAATTCATTTGTGAGGCTAGTGGGAGGTGAATTGAGAAACAATATATCCCAGGTTGGACTGATACAAAAGGTATCAATCTTGTGTTACCATTATAGGATTCAAAATATTGAATCAACATCCCACTACCTCTCTTGTATGCTTGTACTTAAATGTGCTATTCAGAGACATACGTGCCTTTTGTTTTCATATATATGATGGCCAAAACTGTTAAAACAAAAGGCCCATTGACAGAATATGCCCCTCTGTTCAGAAACGACACACTATTGTAATAATATGTACAAGATATGCCTTGTGAGGTATCATTTAAAAATTCATAAATTGTTGATCAGTAATACCATGGCAAAATGCACATAGCAACATTATATGTAAATTTATGAACATGTTTCCCAGATAAGTCTGGGGAATGGCTAAATCAATTTCTCAGAGACAAGGGGCAAGCTGACACCTCAGCCAGATGGCAACAAGGCTGATAGACCATTACCTGCTAAGTGGCCATTCTTTGGCAAGGAAGGGAGCAGGGACAAAAATCTTAGCTCTAAGCTCTTAGCAAAGAAATAGCGTGGAGTTTCCTTTCTTTACTAGATTGCCTGTCGCCTTGCTCCCACCTGAAAATGCTTCTTAAAGTGGGGGACAGAGTTATAAAAAGAAAGGGCAGACGTGCTAAGACACCTTTTCTCTCTCTGGCATTGCACCAAAGTAGACAAAGGAAAATAGCTGTTGGATTCAGAGTGGGAGTGTGGGGTCCTGACCTGAAAGCTTGGTCAGTAATCTTCTGAAGCATGTGGTGAGGAAGTTTGCTTTGCAACTAAGGGTATGTCTACACTGCAAAATTAGGTCAAATTTATAGAAGTCGATTTTTTAGAAATTGATTTTATACAGTCGATTGTGTGTGTCCCCACTCAAGACCATTAACTTGGCGGAATGCATTCACAGTACCGAGGTGAGGTCGGTCAGGGGTGCTTGGACATAAATGGAAGTGACTCCAGGTCATTCTCTTTTTAAGTTTCGTCTCATGGAGATTCAGTCCTTCCTGCAGTCGTACTGCACCATCCACTGCTAGCCTAAGATGTATAAGATGGTGTGAGTGGATCAAAACAAAAAAGAGACCAGATTTGTTTTGTATTCATTTGCTCCCCCTCCTCCATGAATAGTGGGGGGAGGGATAGCTCAGTGGTTTGAGCATTGGCCTGCTAAACCCAGGGTTTTGAGTTCAATTCTTGAGGGGGCCATTCTGTGTGACAGTTGTGTGTTTCTCCTTGATGCAAACCCACCCCCTTTGTTGATTTTAATTCCCTGTAAGCCATGTCGTCAGTCGCACCTCCCTCCATCAGAGCAATGGTAAACAATCATTTTGCGCCTTTTTTCAGCGCAGACGCCATAGCACAGCAATCATGGAGCCCACTCAGATCACTGCAGCAATTATGAGCACTGTAAACAACACGCACATTATCCTGCAGTATATGCAGAACCAGAACCTGCAAAAGCGAAACCAGGCGAGGAGGCGACGGCAGCGCGGTGAGGAGAGTGATGAAAACATAGACACAGACTTCTCTCAACGCACGAGCCCTGGCAATGTGGACATCATGGTGGTAATGGGGCAGTTTCATGCCGTGGAATGCTGATTCTGGGCCCAGGAAACAAGCACAGAATGGTGGGACCGCATAGTGTTGCATGTTTGGGATGATTCACAGTGGCTCCGAAACTTTCGCATGTGTAAGGGCACTTTCATGGAACTTTGTGACTTGCTTTTCCCTGCCCTGAAGCGCAAGAATACTAAGATGAGAGCAGCCCTCACAATTCACAAGTGAGTGGCAATAGCCCTGTGGAAGCTTGCAACGCCAGTCGGTAATCAGTTTGGAGTGGGCAAATCTACTGTGGGGGTTGCTGTGATGCAAGTAGCCAACACAATCATTGAGCTGCTGCTATCAAAGGTAATGACTCTGGGAAATGTGCAGGGCATAGTGGATGGCTTTTCTGCAATGGGATTCCCTAACTGTGGTGGGGTGATAGATGGAACCCATATCCCTATCTTGGCACCGGAGCACCAGAGCACCCAGTACGTAAACCACAAGGGGTACTTTTCAGTGGTGCTGCAAGCACTGGTGGATCACAAGGGACGTTTCACCAACATCAACGTGGGATGGCCAGGAAAGGTTAATGACACTCGCGTCTTTAGGAACTGGTCTGTTTAAATGGCTGCAGGAAGGGATTTACTTCTCAGACCAGAAAATAACAGTTGGGGATGTTGAAATGCCTATAGTTATCCTTGGGGAACCCAGCCTACCCCTTAATGCCATGGCTCATGATGCCATACACAGGCACCCTGGGCAGTAGTAGGGAGCTGTTCAACTATAGGCTGAGCAAGTGCTGAATGGTGGTAGAATGTGCTTTTGGACATTTGAAGAGTTGCAAATTTTATCTAGATGTTGAAAATGAGAAATTGCATTATTTCTCCCTTTTTTAATTTTGCTGTTTAGTGATTCTTGTAATAGTTAGAAGTCAGTCAGTTATAGCAGGCAGAAAGCAGCAGTAAATGCTTCAGAATTCCTTTATGAATTGTTTTCTGCTTCTCTGTATATTTAAATAGGTATAGGTTGTAAAAAGCAAGATGTAAAAATTAGGTTGTTTTTTTAAAGTAATGAATAGTTTGGATTTGTCAAAATTCCTAATACATATATCAAGCAAAGGCCATTTCTTGTGTGGTGTTGCCGATTTTAAATGTATGGAGCACTACTTTTAAGTAACTGGTAGTTCTCACTACTTCCCTAGTAATACAAAGAAACTGTTTTTTACCCAGCTGAAAATATTCTTTCATACGTTAGAGTGACAAATGCTTTAAACTAATAATTCTGAGCCTGCAATAGGCACTGACTTTTCATTCATTGAAGAATAAATATAAAGAATGCTTACTCCTTTTGCACACCATTTAAAAAAAAAAATAGTTTGGTTGGGCATAAACACCTCTTCAGAAATTGTTGGAATACCCGTAGCTCCCCATCACTGGGGATGGGGTGGGGGGATCCTGCAGCTCCCTGCCACCATGGGGATCAGGGGGACCGGGACCCTGGAGCTCTGCGCCCCCATGGATGGTGGGGGCCTTGGAGCTTTTAGCTACCCCACAGCTGCCCAGCCCCTTCCCATTTTATCATAGATATTTTTAGTAAAGGTCACGGACAGGACACAGGCAATAAAGAAAAATTCACAGAAGCCTGTGCCCTGTCCCTGACTTTTACTAACAATATCCATGACAAAATCTTAGCTTTACTCATAGTTCCTGGCTCTGCACCTCTGAGCTCAAATTGCAACTCTCTTATAACTCAGTCCTGCAAGGTGCTAAGTTCCATTGGAACAATTTTTCCCTCTGTCTAGGTATTTTGTATGGCTACAGTCACTCTATTGTAGACAGCACCTTTTGACTGAAATGTGCTCACTATATATTTACAAGCTTAATTATATCTTTAAAATGGATCTTATTTTTAATTCTACTGTGTATTATTAAAATGGCCAAAAAATAGTGGTCGATAGCCAAAAATGGGAAGAGATTATGACCAAGAAAGCACAGGGTTCAAATAGTTAACAGTATTTCTTCCATTGTTTGTGACAGAGGCCAGATGAGCTGGCATATGAAACCAAAGCAGAAGACCTACTTCGAACATTAATACAGCAATGTGTTTGTTTCAATTTCCCGTTTAATTCCATGAAGGAATCTTCACAGACTATGGAATGGACTCAGTCTATGCAATTTGCCAATATATCAGTGGAAGATTTTGTGTTATAGGAAAAATAATTGTGATGGTGTAACTTTTTTAAAGGCAAAAATAAAAATAATTCACAGTGAGAGCATGTCACTATCTTTAATTTGGTCTTTTGTACTTAAGTATTGTAGCACTTGGGTAACAGCATTACATACCACTGTAAAACCCCACAGTACTAGATACATCAGCAGAGATAGTTAAGGATAGGATGACAGCTTGAATTCCTTTCTTTAGCCAGTTCAGTTTAGATCTGTGTTGTCCTAAGGCTTATTTTACTGCAGTGAAAATGTTTAAATGAGAGAAGAGTTGCTTCATATTGACAGGGAATAATCTGTCACATCTTCAGTTCAGGACTGGCTGGCTCAGGAAACTGGTAATAGGATACAGAGCTTTTCACTTCTAGGTCAGCAGTTTGAATTTGTTTTACATTGGTAGTGATGGCTCTTTAGCAGCCTTTGTGAAATGAGTTGGTGGCCTGTTTAATTCCTGCTGAATAGGTTGCCACATCACAATGGACTTTAAATAGGTACCTTTGTTGGCAGTCTCCACAGAGAAGCCAATGATTGAATGGGCATTGAAAATCAACTACCATCTCACCTTTAGAGGTGGTCCTATCAGGTCAGCATTGAGGCACTTTGGAGAGGGTTGCATTGTCACTGCTTGTGCTGTACCCATTATGTAACTAAATAAAAGCATCAATCTCCAGGCCTGTCAATCTGACAACTTTCACAAATACTTTTTTTTTTTTTTTTTTTTTTAAAGAGAACTTACTACTGTATGTGGGGTTAAGAAGACATGGTCTTTGCTCTGCGGCCTTGCTAAAAAGATAGAAGAGGAATTCTTGGGGAAACTACTTATAAAAGAATGGTTAGATCTCAGGTGGCTGTATTACTGTGTACAGCTTTAGGCTGAAGAACAAATAATTACTTTCAGATTGGGAAGGAAGAGATGAAAAAAATGGGATTTTGCTTTTATTTTTCATGATTTTGTAGCCCAGGAATTCTCTGTCTCCTGGAATTAGTGGTAGTCCATCAAACATATGGAAGAGGCATTATTACTCTGCCACCTAAAAGGAATAGTGTAGGAACTTGCCTCTGAGCATTTTGATAGTGGCATATCATATAGTGGCATATATCTCCTTCCTAATCAGATATAAGGCACTGACAATTTAGGTCCCAAATTTTGTGCGTTGGATGGTCATCATCTGGTGGACAATATCTTCCAACTTTTCAGTATTAAATTGCAAAATAGAAAACTATCCCTCTGGATCATTCCCACGGTCTGGATGCAGCACTCTATACTGCAGTGCCTAAGCCCACAAGGCTTGGGGTCAATTTGTTGTCTTGACATCTGTGCCTTCCTCTTGGAGTGAGTATATTTTGTAAACTGAGCAGGGCAGGGGTTGAAAAAAGGTAGAGGGGACTCATTTCTTAACTGTTATTCAAAACCTTAGTTTCTGCATTCTGAAATTATTGGGAGCACAGTTGTGGTTAAGACATCAATCTGTGAAAACTCCAGCAACTATGAAGAGAGTCTCACTCACTCATACACTAAAATATATAATTAGACTGATAATTTAGAGTTTATTGGCATTTTATTACAAAGCCACAATATTTTATACCTTTCTATTTTGCTTTTTCAGTTGAGTGAAATTTTCATCTTCCGATGGAGATGAGACTAGGTTTGTTTCCAAGCATTCAGTATGCTGTCTGTCTAAACTTGGATGATTATGTGATCTGTTTTGATTGTTTTATAGGTATATGTGGTTTGGTGGCATGTCGTGAAAAACCACAAGTCTCTCCTCACGTAACAGATACACTGCAGAAAGAAGAAGTAAACAGTGCTATGACGCAGATCATATTTTTTTTAAATGTTAGCTTTTGCAAGCAACTGAAAGATCTGATATATTTATATACAGCTGTAGATCACTAACTGTCAAGTTTCATGCTGTTTCGGCATGAAATCAGGTGTGGGTTCAGTGTTGACGTATTGAAATATTTTTCAGTATTGACTTTTTTCACACCAAAGCTCCAAAAAGCGTTAAAGGAATATTTAGTGTACTTAGATGTACAAGTGGATTAACTGTTGCACACATGAAAAGCAATATCCTTATAACCGTTTTTTTTAAGTTTTCACTTTAAAAGGCGATTTACATTTTGTAGCAAACATGTGAAAGACTGAACAAAAGGCAGTTTACTTGACCAGTTTTTGTGGTAAATTTTAAATGCTTTTATGTCTCTCTTTTTTTTTCTTTTTTTTTTGGTGGGTGGGGTATATCTATAGGTACATCTTACATTACCTCCAAAGGCCCTGTATTTCAGTGGTCTCTTTAACAGGACTAAACTGATTTTTCTCCCTTATGTGTTTTACCAACGTCATTGTTTTTATCTTTGTATTCATTTAAAGCTAATTCATTATATATTTCTGCATCTGTTTTGGTTCAGTGCAATGAAAGCTTTCTAATAGATTTAGCTTTTACAGTGTTATCGTACTGTAAATCTTATCTTGGAGAAGAATGATGCATCTCACAACTCAGTGGTTCTTTAAGAGGGTGTAAAATTCACACTAGTGCCTTCTTGTAACTGGATGCACTGTAAAGTGAAGTAAAAGGGGTTTCACTTGTTACCTTTGCTGTTGCTGTTTTCAGGTCATTAGTAATTCTCAGTTCAGACTTCTCTCTTTTTCAGGCCATTGGGAATATGGGATAATAAGCACTCCTGAGAGTGCCTAAACATTCTCATGGTCATGACAAAAGTAATAAAGTTCAGCAAGTAAAACTAATTCAGGATTCATTATTTTATTTCCTTTCTTATAGACCTGTACTAGTCAAGCTGTCTTCCACCTTCAGTCTGGTATCTGTCAGCTCTTTCGAGAAACTCTCATTCACAAGGGGTTTCTGGAAATTCAGACTCCCAAAATCATCTCAGGTATGGTGTGGCTTAATGTGGTATGGCATTTACTTAGCTCAGCAATACTGGATTGATATTTGAGGGGCTGAAAAATGATTTTTTTTTCTTTTTAACAAGCAATAAATTACTATCTTTTAAATTTAGAATAGCATCTCCTAGAAATCAAAAACAGTGTTCTGTTGTTCTCCTCTCCTTAGATGTTAGTAGTTGGCTCACTGCTTGCACCTTTTAGTGTTAGTACTCCTGACAAGAAAGGATTATTATTACCTGACTTGGAGTCTCTCCTGGGCATGTAAAGATTCTGTTAAGTTAAACAAAGCTTGAACTCTTGAACCTGAACACTCTTGAATGTTGGGTACCACCAATCTAAAATCCAATACATTTAACTTAAATGCAGCTTCCCCACAGAAGAGCCTTCTCTCACTTGATACTGAACATAAGATCATTCCGTGGTAGAAAATATTGCAAGTTCTCACATCTATAGAGAGCAAAATACGGTTATTTGAAGCTGCTAGCATAGCTTTGCATGGAAGCAGGGCTTAATGGCTAACGCTAGGAGTTGGGAAATGTAGATTCTGTTCCTGGCTCTGCCACTGATTTGCTGTGTGACTTTGAGCAAGTCAGTTAATGGCTCAGTGCCTCACTTCTCCCATCTGTAAATTGGAGATGGTATGTGCCTGCCAGGGGTATGGCGAGGCATCAGTAATGTTGCTAAGGTTTATGGCAATTCTCTGATGGAAGGTATTATATCAGGGCAAAGTATTAGCGGTGGTATTCTTTCTTTGGATGTGCCTTACCCAGACATCTTTCTTAGAAGTGGATTTTGTAATTCTCCTTTTATTTTATGAGATCAGTTATCAGCTGAGACTGTAGCGGCAGCCTTTTATAACCTAATATGCGCAAGCAACTGTCTTACTACAGAAAATCTCACTGAACGCAACAGTTCACCTCCTTCATGTTAGATGTCTCTGTGTTATAAAAACAAGAAATGATGCTCTAGTACAAATGGCTCACAAGGTCTCTTTTTATATATGACCCTCCAGGAAGTGTGCCATTCTTACTGTGTTGCATACCAATAGTGCAAACATCCTATTTGTTTCAGTGAGGTTATGTTTATGCAAAATCGTTAAGTAAAGTAGGTACAGTCTATGTATGCTAATTTTCATATTTAAATATCCTAGCTGTTTCAGTATTCAAGATTTCAAAAGTTGTTGGTTCATGCTCAAGAATAATTATGTTACCGTATTTACTTATATTAAGCCATTTCTACTGAGAATGTGCAAAAACAGCTGCTGAAAATCTGAGATTTTAGGGGGGGCGGTTGTGTTGCAACTCAAATGGCATAACGTTTTTGCACATGAGTTTGAGAAGAGAGGTATTGATAAAAAGAGAAGCTTATCTTTGTGGAAGAGAGGATAATCTTTCAGTACTTACATAGTACTCTCTCATCTTCAAAGCTCTTTAAGAACATTAGTTAACGATTCCTCACAACATCTTTTGCTACCTAGGTAGGAAAGTATCATTCTCATATTATAGACAGAGAAACAATAGTAAAGTGACTCACCTGAGGGCACAGAAGGGAGTCAGTTTCAGTTGTGGTATTAGAATGCAGGAGTTCTTTGCTCCTTATGACTTTGCACTCAAGTGCGCGCGCTCTTGCTGTCTCAGGATAACTTTTTATGCCCAGCATGTTACACCCCTAAACTGAGTAAAGGATTTAGACGTACAATTCCCATTGAAATTAATGGCTGCTCTATGTATATTCCCCTAATTGGTTTTGAAATATCTCATCCTAAGCTTTACGTATGAACCCAAACGTACTTGACTAGATCAACCTCGGGCTTTGTAAGTTTTTATATTTTAATTGCTGTAAACATTTGCTTTTTCAGCTCCCAGTGAAGGAGGAGCCAATGTGTTTACTGTATCCTACTTCAAAAGCAGTGCCTACCTGGCTCAGTCCCCACAACTGTACAAGCAGATGTGTATTTGTGCTGACTTTGAAAAGGTTTTCTGCATTGGACCAGGTCAGAATAACTTTGTTTTATTAGAGTTTTTCATGCTGCAGTGATGGCTTAGCTTAGAGCAAGCCTGTGACAAATGGGATGATGTGCACACACTGAAAGTTTGAATCCTTTCGCTTTTTCTCTACATAGTGAACAAAAGTTTCAAGGCTACTAATTGGGCTGACATAATGACCGTGTTTAAGGGGTAAGCTGGTGGAATAAAAGTGCAATGCTCAAGTCAGATGCGTTGATAGAAAGCACTGGTGTTCTCTAGCCGATGTTGCCATGTAATATTCCAGGCCCTATGATGAAAAAGAGGGAGGACTGCAATGGAAGTTAATAATTCAGTGATGAGCTAAAACAAGTTAGCAAAGCATCTACTAACTCTGTGATGCCAGAAGCTGATGATTCTTGATGAACATGCTTTACTTGTCCAATACCAAGCAGTTAAAAATATGCTTAGTTTTTTACATTCTTTAAATTTATTTTAATTCCTAAAATGCACCCCTCCTGTGTTGTATGTCTAGAAACAACTTCATTTAAACAACACCCCCGTGTAAATTGGATTGAGAGCAAAGAACCCTAGTCCTTAATTTCCAATCTCCCTTTCCTCAAAAGCTGAAAAACAGAAATAGCATCCGCTGAGCACTAACATATATCTTTGTCAGAACCGTAAAACTGGTACATTTAAAGCTGGTAACTAGTGATTTATTTCTAAATTGGCAGAACAACATCTAAAGTAAGAGAATTAAAGATTTCTAAAGGTACCAAGTAAGTCTTGCTCATTAGCAAAATTAAGTTCAGGGGATAGCCCATCTCTATAGGAAGAGTTGTGTGTGGTTTTAGGTAAGAGGAATTGTCATGCTCACATACAGTAATGCATGATCGATGCAAGACATGATGTGATTGATTGATTGAGTTATTTTTTGTAAATCAAATACTATTGTAGTCATTTCCTTTAGGATACAAGGTTGTTTAGAATTTGTATTCTAATTTTACAGTGTTTAGAGCTGAGGACTCCAATACACACAGACACCTAACGGAGTTTGTTGGTCTGGATATTGAAATGGCTTTTAATTACCACTATCATGAAGTGGTTGATGAGATTGCGGACACCTTAGTACAGATATTCAAGGGACTTCAAGAAAGGTAAATAGAGCCTTTTTCATTCTGTGGACAGCTTCATCTGCTTGAGATCTCTAGGGTCCTTGCAGGAAAGTAGTGGGTGCTCCATTCTCACTCTATCAAATAACTGCTAGGAACCTGATTTATACCGAGAGAGCTTCAGAATTAAGGCTCTTACTCTGCTTGACTTTCCCTGTGCATCTTAGATTTTGGAATTCACTGAAGAAATGATCTTTTTCTACCCGGGGCTGTAATTCCTAGGGTATGTCAGAGTGCATTAAGAAAACTCACTGTTGGAATGGCCTCCTAACAGAAATCATCTGTCCTCAAATTTAAATGTCCTTACTCTTGTGCACATACAAATTCTTTGTCCTTATTTTGATATTGAGCTATATATTTGCTCTTACAGAAATTTTTTTAGAATCCTATTTATTGTAGTAGTCAGCATTATCTGCTATGAAAGCCAAGAACAGTATTTTCCATTTTTTGCCACATACCTCACATGACAAATCTGGTTCATCAAGTACTGGGAGGAAATCTAACATCCGTTTACAAATTATGCAGTATCTTGCTGCCAGAAACACAGATCTTATTACTCGACCAAAAGGAAATCTGTGTTTTTATGATGTTTGATTTACGTAATACTTAATTTCAAAGGAGTAGAGCTAGTAAAGAGGGTTGGGGTTTTTTTGTTTTAAGAGCAATGATTCTGAGGATAAGTCTGGTCAGGTAGTTACTTCTTGAGAGAGGAATGAAGCAGCAAGAGTATTGTTAAAATATTTAACTTTTGTAATATTTAAATGGGGATTGCATTATCTTGGATAACATTCAGTTTTGATTATATAGAACTCTCCCAGAAACTGCTTCAAATTAGTTTGTGTTGCAAGAGTGACCTCTTGTGGCAAAAATGTGCACTGCAATTGTAAGCTTATTTGACTGCAAATGAAATAACTCTTCTCTTCCTCCCCCCCCCCCCCCCCACAAAAAATGTATACAGGTTTCAAACTGAAATTCTGACAGTGAACAAACAGTTTCCTTGTGAACCATTCAAGTTTTTGGAGCCAACTCTGAGGCTGGAGTACCGTGAAGCTCTGGCTATGCTCAGGGAAGCTGGAGTAGAGATGGGGGATGAAGACGATCTAAGGTACATACATATTGTTGGAATGTAGCACAATCTTGTAAAAGTGGTCTAGCACCGTCTGTTAAGGTGTCGATTTTGCATTATGTGACCAAAGAGCATGAGAACACATCCCAAGTTTTGAAATGAAGAATAAACTAGACCATATCTGTTGAAAAATTAAAGTGACTGGATATGAAAATAATTCTTTTTTTTCCCCACTGTAGATTTTATACCTAAGGGCTGGTCCACACTAAGAAGGGGGGTCGAACTAGGGTACACAAATTCAGCTACGTGAATAGCGTAGCTGAATTCAAAGTACCCTAGTTCGAACTACTCACCCGTCCAGACGCCGCGGAATCAAAGTCCGCAGCTCCAAGGTCAACTCCGCCACCGCCGTTTGCAGTGGTGGAGTACCGGAGTCGACCGGAGTGTGCGGGGAGTTCGAACTATCGCGTCCAGATTAGACGCGATAGTTCGAACTCCGAGAAGTCGAACTCATCGCGTCGACCTGGCAGGTAAGTGTAGACTAGCCCTTAGAAAGCCCTGGGACCCAACACAAAACAAACTAAAAGTACAAAGAGGGCAGAACTCCTTTTAAGAATAAAACATTTGTCTGCCTGGCAGTGGCAGGAATCTGTGTGAGCATGATTTTAGTTCAAAAACTCTACAGTCAAAAATCTTGCTTATTGATCAGCCCTTCTACCATGGAAATTTGCTGTACATTTTTTCCTGTTTAACATAAGTCATGATCTAATTCCCATTGATATTGATAAAGGCCCTGTGGGTTCACAACAGCTTCCAAGTACATTTACCACATTAAAACATTTCTGCTCTTTCACATCTGTACAACAACATAGAGGTGTGTGTTACTCTACAAGTAAATAAAAATCAGGGCTTTGGAGTGGAGCTGGAGTGCGGAGCAGCTCTGGAGCAGTGGAGCTGCAGGTTTTTGCCTGGTGCTGGAGCAGAGCCAGAGAACAGCTCCTAAGCCCTGATAAAAATAACAGATCTCTGCCCCCAAAAGGTTGTAGTCTAAGGGTACAATATTGCAAAATGCTTATTTCCATATCTAACTGGTATCATTTTACACCCATTTTACACAAGTGTCAATGATTGTGCAAGGCAGTAGGGAATGAGGCCCATAATCTTTCCCTAGTAAAAACAGTGTGAGAAGAACTGGCAAGGTAATAGCAAGCACATATGTAGATATCAGTTAATTCAGGGGGGTTATATTTCTGCAAAGTGGGATGTTTTAGGACACTACCACACTTCATTTAAGAACACAAAGAAACGTGATTAATGTTTTTAAAATTCTGAGTTGTAGGATCTAAAACTATTCAGGATCTATTTGTATGTTTTCCAAAGGAGGGTGTGGGGGAACCCATCAGATATAAATCTGTTACGTTCTTTGAGGTGTATGTCTGGTAACGGTCTAAGTTGATTTAGTCTGATGGTGAGAATATTTCTTTTCAGCACACCTAATGAAAAGCTTCTGGGTCGTCTGGTGAAAGAGAAGGTAACAGTCACTTCAGAATAAATTACTCTTTTTATTAAAACTGAAGCTTAATCTCAACATAGAAAACGAGAGAGAAATGACTGTTTTGTACAAAACAGCTTTTTGCACCTCTAATGCAGGCTCTTCTCTGAACAAGCCAGAGTCATTTGGGCAGCATTCTATGATTGGCATAAGACTTTCTCAATGATTGTTCTAGATCAGTGGTTCCCAAACTTTTGAGGGTCATGCCCCCACTTACCCATGTCCGTGCCCCTTGGGGCTGGGAGTGGGGCCGCAGGTTTGGATGGGGGAGTGGGAATGAGAACAGGGGTAAGGGGGCTGAGGTTGGAGCCGCAGCTAAGCTGGGGGTGGATCTAGGGCCAGGAACGGGGCTGGGAATGGAGCTGCGGCCAGGGGCTACGGCTGGGGCGAGAGCAGAGCTGCAGCTGGCCACGGTGGGGGCCTGCGTCCGGGTGCAGGGCTGCTCCTGGCACCAGTCTTGGCCCCGGGCCTGGAAAAGAGCCGAATCTGGGGGTGGAGGCAGGGCCAGGAGTGGGGCAACTGCCAAGCCCCCGGCCAGGTGTGGAGCCGCACCAAGGCTGGGGACGGGGGCTAGGTGCGGGGATGGAGCTGGGTGGTGCTCCCTCCCTGCCCCCTATGGGGGCTGGCCCAGGGTCACTATGCGCCCCCCCCCCCCAAACGTTCCTACACACCCTTCTAGGGGGGTGTGCCCAGCAGTTTGGGGACCTCTGTTCTAGATGTGTGTGTGGATTTTTTTTTACTATTGTTCATCAATCTATTGACAATTTATTTTCTTTCACATGAATAATTGTTCTTAAAAGCTAACCATAAAGTAAATATTTGAATATCTTTTTATTGGCTTGTTTAATATTTGTTGTTTACCATCTCACTAGATTGTAAATTCCAAAAAGATAATGCTTTAAAAAACTACTCTTCCCAGAAAAGATGTTTAGTTGCTCTAACCAAAACACAATGTGAGTTTTTCCTGGTAGTTTTGCAATAACTAGTTCACTGACAAACATCATTCTGAGTACATTCACCCTGGTGCACTAAAAATAAAATGTAGTCATTTAGTCTGGCTTCCATTAGGAATGGTGGGAGAAGGAAAATCTGCTTGGTATATTAAAAAAACAATAACACATTTACAGAAATTAAAAGGTACAGAGACTAGAGTGAAATCCCTGCAAGCTGCTTTGACACTTTTCAAAGACGACATAATAGAGGCCCAACTTGAATGTATACCCCAAATTAAAAAACACAGTAAAAGAACTAAAAAAGAGCCACTGTGGCTTAACAACTATGTAAGAGAAGCAGTGAAAGATTAAAAAGGCATCTTTTAAAAAGTGGAAGTCAAATCCTAGTGAGGTAAATAGGAAGGTGCATAAACACTGCCAAATTAAGTATAAAAATGTTATAAGAAAAGCCAAAAAGGAGTTTGAAGAACACTAGCCAAAAACTCAAAAGGTGGTAACAAAATGTTTTTTAAGTACATCAGAAGCAGGAAGCCTACTAAACAAGCAGTGGGGCCCCTGGACAATTGAGATACAAAAGGAGCACTTAAAGACGATAAAGTAATTGCGGAGAAACTAAATGAATTCTTTGCTTTAGTCTTCACGGCTGAAGATGTTAGGGAGATTCCCAAACCTGAGCCGTTCTTTATAGGTGACAAATCTGAGGAATTGTCACAGATTGAAGTGTCACTAAAGCAGGTTTTGGAATTAATTGATAAACTTAACAGTAACAAGTCACCGGGTCCAGATGGCATTCACCCAAGAGTTCTGAATGAACTCAAATATGAAATTGCAGAACTATTAACTATGGTTTGTAACCTGTCCTTTAAATTAGCTTCTGTACCCAGTGACTGGAAGATAACTAATGTAACACCAATATTTAAAAAGGGCTCTAGAGGTGATCCTGGCAATTACAGACCGGTAAGTCTAACGTCAGTACAGGGCAAATTAGTTGAAACAATAGTAAAGAATAAAATTGTCAGACACATAGAAGAACATAAATTGTTGGGCAATAGTCAACATGGTTTCTGTAAAGGGAAATCGTGTCTTACTAATCTATTAGAGTTCTTTGAAGGGGTCAACAAACATGTGGACAAGGGGGATCCAGTGGACATAGTGTACTTAGATTTCCAGAAAGCCTTTGACAAGGTCCCTCACCAAAGGTTCTTATGTAAATTAAGTTGTCATGGGAGAAGAGGGAACATGCTTTCATGGATTGAGAACTGGTTAAAAGACAGGGAACAAAGGTAGGAATAAATGGTAAATTTTCAGAATGGAGAGGGTAACTAGTGGTGTTCCCCAAGAGTCAGTCCTCGGACCAATCCTATTCAACTTCTTCATAAATGATCTGGAGAAAAGGGTAAACAGTGAGGTGGCAAAGTTTGCAGATGATACTAAATTGCTCAAGATAGTTAAGACCAAAGCAGACTGTGAAGAACTTCAAAAAGATCTCACAAAACTAAGTGATTGGGCAACAAAATGGCAAATGAAATTTAATGTGGATAAATGTAAAGTAATGCACATTGGAAAAAATAACCTCAACTATACATATAATATGATGGGGGCTAATTAGCTACAACTAACCAGGAAAGAGATCTTGGAGTCATCGTGACTAGTTCTCTGAAGACGTCCACGTAGTGTGCAGCAGCAGTCAAAAAAGCAAACAGGATGTTAGGAATCATTAAAAAAGGGATAGAGAATAAGACAAAGAATATCTTATTGCCCTTATATAACTCCATGGTACACCCACATCTTGAATACAGATGTGGTCTCCTCATCTCAAAAAAGATACACTGGCATTAGAAAAGGTTGAGAGAAGGGCAACTAAAATGATTGGGGGTTTGGAACGAGTCCCATATGAGGAGAGATTAAAGAGGCTAGGACTTTTCAGCTTGGAAAAGAAGAGACTAAGGGGGAGGGATATGATAGAGGTATATAAAATCATGAATGGTGTGGAGAAAGTGAATAAGGAAAAGTTATTTACGTGTTCCCATAATATAAGAATTAGGGGCCACCAAATGAAATTGATGGGCAGCAGGTTTAAAACAAATAAAAGGAAGTTCTTCTTCACACAGCACACAGTCAACCTGTGAAACTCCTTGCCTGACAAGGTTGTGAAGGCTAGGACTATAACAGGGTTTAAAAGAGAGCTAGATAAATTCATGGAGGTTAAGTCCATTAATGGCTATTAGCCAGGATGAGTAAGGAATGGTGTCCCTAGCCTCTGTTTGTCAGAGGGTGGTAATGGACGGCAGGAGAGAGATCACTTGATCATTATCTGTTAGGTTCACTCCCTCTGGGACACCTGGCATTGGTCACTGTTGGTAGACAGGATACTGGGCTGGATGAACCTTTGATCTGACCCAGTATGGCCATTCTTATGTTCTAGGACAAGGAACTTTATATTCAGGAATGCTAGAGCTCATAACAAATGCAGTGTCCAAAAAGCTAGTAAAGATAGTACAGTAGTGCCCCTTGTTAACTATTGTTTTTCAAGCTAAGATATGGGTAAAATAAATGGATCAACTGTTTTTCCTTTTCTTAAATTGTGCAAAAGTTAATAAAAAGATGAGGTTTTAAACTAACAGACCTTTTGTTTAGATTTAAAAGAATCATTGGTTGTCGCTTCCTCTATGTAACCCTCACCTCACCCCATTTGATCTAGTATTAACTTTATTAAAATATTTCATCTTCTTACAGTACGATACAGACTTCTATATTCTTGACAAATATCCCCTGGCTGTGAGGCCTTTCTATACAATGCCGGACCCAGGAAATCCTGTAAGTAAAGTTGTGTAGTGTTGTCAGTGTAAAAAAAGCAAAGTCTTAATCTAGCTATAAAAACCTAATTTGACAAACCACAGCTGAGTTAAAAACTTTTTCTTATGTGATCTGCATTTCCAATAAGATTTGTTATTCACATTGGTATTAAGAGTAAACCAATATCTGATGGGTCATACCTGTATTATCTGCCAGAAAGAAAAACAAACAGAGCTGTAAATATTAGAAACCCATAGGAGAAAACTTCCCAGCAGAGGCTTTGTCTTTCAGAGTACTGCTGTTTCTGTAGTCACTAAGGCATGGAGAGCAAAACTAGTCTTACAGGGGAATAAAAGCTGTAGCCGAAGCCATGCTTTCTTTAGTTTTTGTATGGAGTCCCCTAACTGTTGCCAGAATGGGCTCTGCATTTTTACGTTTACATTTGCTGAAACTCCAAATACAAATGTTGTGATTCTGCAAAATGGGACGTGGCAGAATTCAGGTTCACAAATCAGTTTGTCCGAATGTGATGACAGGAAGCAGAGCTGAGTTTACTGATGCAGCCCACAGTACTTCACACCATCACCTAGCTGCATAAAGTATCATAGGTGAAGTTACTGAAAAGAGCATCTTGGCTGGTTGCAGGCTGAGCAGGTGTCAGTGGGAAACAAACCCTTCTCTCCAACTTCAGTTACTAATGAAATGCAAACTTTTCCTTCCAGAAAAACTCCAACTCCTATGATATGTTCATGAGAGGGGAAGAGATTTTATCTGGGGCTCAGAGAATTCACGATCCTGAGCTGCTGACAGAAAGAGCCCAGCATCATGGCGTTGGTAATAAAATGTTTAAACTTCGAAAGGTTACAAATTGTGAGATAGAATTTGTTTTTTCATATGACTTCCAAAATCTGCAAAGCATTGGTAATGAGGGGGAGAACAGTTCAACGTTGAAGCACGACATGAAAACCTTTTTCTCTGTCTATTTCTGTCTTTAGTTTCAGGCATGACAGGCATACTCCTTGTCTGAATCATTTGCATCAAGGGAGTTCTGAATGTTTTTCTATACCTTTAAAGGAAGATTTGGGGCCAGTTTGAGACCATAATCTGGGGCAATATTGCAATAGTAATACTGGCTCTTGCATAACAAACTAATTTCTTCCTAATTGAACCATTTTTTAATCCATTATAGTGTTAATCCTTAAGAAAAACCTATAAACTGTTTTCTAAGAGCTGTAGAGAGTACAGGAAGTAGGAAGGTTTTCTGCAGCAACAGACAGGGTACTCTTATGAGAGCGAGTCCCACCCTGGCATGGTTCTGGTATACTACTTCCAGTGCAACTCCCTGCTGCTGCTGACCCTTAGGCTTTGAACCAGTAAGAGGGGAATGGGTCATGTAGGGAACATCTGTCAGTGGAACTGGGGAGGGAATCAGCATGGATGCAGCCAGGATAATAGAGGGAGACAGAAAGGAAGTGAGCGGAAAACAGAAGTGAATCAGGTGAGGTGAGTATTGAGTCAGGATACTTTGTGAAGGGTAGCAAGCAGGGTGGCAGTGCATCTATCTTGGAGGTAAGAAACAGCAGCTGGGAGAGCTCTCTTGCTGGTGGCTGTGAGGAGACAGAGAAGCTGAAAAGAGTACACTGAGCTTCAGCTTCTCAGAATAGTGTACCAGCATGAATGTTCCACTATATTTCTCAGCTATGTAAGGGTTAAGATTACCATGATGTACAGTAGAGGCCTAGCTGCTATTTTACTAAAAGGCATTCCCCTAGTAAATCACATCAGGGGACTTCATGGAGTTTCATTGATTATAAATTAAAGACAATATTCCAGATAAAGTCATAGCTTCTAGACAGTGCTTCATTATTTACATCTGTTTGATGGCTACAGACCGACATCTGGTTTCACGGCTTCATTGCCCCAGTTTTTGTTTTGTAGAATCATTATGGATACACCCAAGCATTTAGTCTTTGGGCTTCTTTGAGTATATTACAGTCGAACCCATTTATCTCGACCTCGGTTAACTTGCCAACCCTATTAAGTCGACGTTTTACAAGTGGAACCGCCAAACTCCCTCTTTGTCTTATGGGTTTCTCATCCCTTATGTCGATTCCCCGAACCCTAATATCTCGAGCCCGGCTCCCCGCGTCCCTGACCCACCGCGTCCCCAGCCGCCCGCTCCCCGCGTCCCCAGCCGCCCGGCTCCCCGCGTCCCCAACCCACCGTGTCCCCAGCCGCCCGGCCCCGCATACCCGGTCCCTGCCCGGCCCCGCCCGGCCCCGCATACCTGGTCCCCGCTTTGCCTGCCGCCCGCCCACCCGGCTCCGCTTCGCCGCCGCCCGCCCGTCCGCCCGGCTCCGCTTCGCCGCCCGCCCGCCCCGGCATACCTGGTCCCTGCCCGTCCCTGCCCGCCCGCCAGGCCCCGCATACCTGGTCCCCGCTTCGCCTGCCGCCCGCCCACCCGGCTCCGCGCCGCCGCCCGCCCGGCTCCGCTTCGCCGCCCGCCCGCCCCGGCATAACCGGTCCCTGCCCGTCCCCGCCCGCCCGGCCCCGCATACCTGGTCCTCGCTTCGCCTGCCGCCCGCCCGCCCGGCTCCGCTTCGCCACCCGCCCGCCCCGGCATACCCGGTCCCTGCCCGTCCCCGCCCGCCCGCCCGGCCCCGCATACCTGGTCCCCGCTTCGCCTGCCGCCCGCCCACCCGGCTCCGCTTCGCCGCTGCCCGCCCGTCCGCCCAGCTCTGCTTCGCCGCCCGCCCGTCCCCGCCCGCCCGGCCCTGCATACCCGGTCCCTGCCCGTCCCCGCCGCCCGGCCCCGCATACCCGGTCCCTGCCCGTCCGCGCCCGCCCGCCCGGCCCCGCATACCTGGTCCCCGCTTCGCCTGCCGCCCGCCCACCTGGCTCCGCTTCGCCGCCGCCCGCCCGTCCGCCCAGCTCTGCTTCGCCGCCCGGCCGTCCCCGCCCGCCCGGCCCCGCATACCCGGTCCCTGCCCGTCCCCGCCGCCCGGCCCCGCATACCTGGTCCCTGCCCGTCCCCGCCGCCCGGCCCCGCATACCCGGTCCCTGCCCGTCCCCGCCCGCCCGGCCCCGCTTACCCGGTTCCCGCTTCGCCTGCCACCCGCCTGCCCGGCCCGCTTACCGGGTCCCGCTTCTTTGGCTGCCCGGCTCCGGGTCCCCGTCCCGCTTCGCCGGATCCAGCCACGTGCAGGCACCGTGGTAAGGGGGCAGGGAGGGGGTGTTGGAGAGAGGGCAGGGGAGTTCAGGGGTGGGGGGGTGGATAGGGGTTTATCTCGATCATCGGTTATCTGGACTATTTTTGGCAAACCCCTAGGCCGGCGACATAACAGGGTTCAACTGTAGTAAGATGAGACATTAGCTCTGCATGAAAATAAAAATTATTTTCTTCTCTAGACTTGGAGAAAATAAAGGCTTACATTGATTCCTTCCGTTTTGGTGCACCTCCCCATGCAGGTGGTGGGATAGGTAACGTATCTGCCTTGATTTTATTTTTTGCTAGCTTCCAGTCCAAGTTTAACATCAGATGGTCAGTCTCAAGTAACTTTATGATTACAGTAATCAATCAAGTGTTCAGAATAAAATTCAAAAAGTTAACCTGGATGTATGGTATGGCCTTGTTGAGCAACATTGTAAGCTCCTTATCTAAGAATATTTAAGGAAAGAAGCTTAAATTGTGAGCATTAGTAATTTCGTAAAATGGAAAATATTGAGGGACCAATCTGCCAAGGTTCAGAGACACAGAGCACAAGAATAAATCACATGTTAGTCACATTGATCATTCTGATTCTCAACTTTAATTAAAAAAAAATACTCTACTTCCTATGATTTATTATAACTGACTTAAAGTGAATAAAGATAGTGGAGGCTTTAGGCCCCTCACTACTTTTGATGAAACCATTCTGAAGTCAGGAGAAACCAGTGATTGCTTTTATTTTATTCATGGTGAAGTTACCCAGCTGAATCTCATTGATCAGCTACTTGTTCAGCAAAGGTATTGAGGTTTAGGGGCTTCCTATGTATGAGCATTTTAAATATTAAAGTGAACAAAAATGAGAGAATTTTTCAAAGTGTATAGCATTAAATTTTAAAATGCATTTTAAGCACAGCAATTTGCAATTGCACACACTGGTCTCAGCAGCAAAATGTGACCTATTTATGCATTTTGAAATAGAGTTCTATGTGTCCTAAACACAGTAAGTGCCCGAAACCAGTGCTCTCTGTTTTGGTCTCCCTTTGCATGGGTGTCTTCTTACCTTTGTAAAATGAATTTAGAAAATTGTAAACAAATTTTCGGAACAATTTCTAAATCAGATATATTCTTCAGTAATTAGATTTATAAGAAATTGTAAGCAACTCATTGCAGAGAGGGCTTTATGTCCGATGCAAGTGTTAGTGAGCTGGAAAGGCAGCCTGAATGGTGAAGTGGCAACATTTGCTGATGTCCTGACCAACCTAATAATTGTCTCTAGAGAAAACTGTGAGGAACTTCAGAGGGACCTAACAAAGCTAGGTGAATGGGGAGCATGACGGCACATAAAATTCAGCATTTATAAATACACAGTACTACACATTGGAAGGAATAATAATTTCAGTTACATCCAGTAGTAGGTATGAGTTCTAAATTACCTATAACCACTATGGGGTAAAGAAGAAACTTCCCCTAAGCATAGGTTATTCCATAATTGTCTACTAAAGTTTCTGACACTTTGCCCTGAAATATTTGGTACTAGACACTGTCAGAAACTGCTCAGATGTGTACTGGCATCTACTGTGTTCTTAAGATAGCACTGATTTTTTTCATGATTTTTTCTCTCCATCTTTTTTATTATTATTTATTAATTGTAGCACCCAGAGGCTCCCAATGAAGTTGGGGCCCCATTTTGCCCTTTAGGGCCCACCTACTTAGTGTGCATAGCCCAGTCCAGGCACGCAATAACTAATTTTATAAGGCAGAGTAACACATGGCAGAATGTGTGTGGTGGTGGGAAACTTACATTTTTTTTGGTGCTAGTTCCATTTTGTAGTCAGTTATGCTGATATCTGAGAGCAGTTGCTGATATCTGAGAGCAGTTGTACGCCCTGTTGTGTGGTCCTTACTCTGCTGTATATAAAGCTTGCTAGAATTGTTAACTGCGTGTTCATGTTGTCAAGAGTTAGAAACTAATGACTGACTAGACTGGATTTAATTTTTATAGGGCTGGAAAGAGTAACTATGCTCTATCTGGGACTGAGCAATGTTCGTCAAACCTCCATGTTCCCTCGAGATCCCAAACGACTAACTCCTTAAGACGTCTGTGTGAAAGTTTTCTCCAGTCCCCTGCTATTGATCAGCCTATACCCTGACTACTTGTAATATGCACTAAAATAAGGAAGTCAAATCTACTGAAGTGCCACAACAATAATATTTTGAATCCTTCATTACTATCTGTTTAAAGGGAAGTATTTTAATAAATCTGGAATCTTTGCAATAGGTGTATGTACATTTTTAATGTAATGTCATACTTACATTCAGTTAATGTTATACTAGTGCATTACTTAGCAAGTTTCTAAACACTTCAGTTTTAATAACTTGTGCAATAAAGACTACAAAAATATGAATTTTTTAACTTACAGCAACAAGATTGTATATCTTGTAGTACAGTATTTGATCGAAGCTTAAACAATAACTGTAGACAATGGTAACCTAAAAAGCAGGCGGAAAGTGGCAAGTTGCTAACTAATTTACCTGATAAACTAAGTATTGTGAAAAGTTGAACTTTCTTAACTAAGTGTTCATACTAAACTGTAAAAATAGATTGCAATAAAACTCAAAGTAAATTATCTATTCCGTATCTGTGTTTTTTTTCCTTTGGGTTCATATAAAATAATCCTGAGCATACAGAAGTTGTTTGGAAAGAGATGCTACAAACACCTGAAGTTTAATTGGGTTTTTTTTTGTGTAACTCCTACAGAAAGTAATATAAAGACAATGGAATCACTCTTAGTTTTGTGTGTATTACCCATTTATGTGGTGGGAACCTGCCCCACCCCTGTCAGGAAGGGGTTAAAGAACTATTCTGGGCAGTCAGCTCCAACCCCACACACTTGTGAAGCTTGCTGCACCAGGAGAAGGCCAGCTCCTTAAAAGTGAGTATCTAAGCCCAGTAAGGGGTGGCACGTACACAGACGCAGAGCTAGGTCACAGAACTCCCTAAACCCCCAGAGCAGGGACTGCTGACTAGAAAAGCTGTTTAAGATTCTCTGCTGCCTGGACCCTCTGGATAAGTAGATAGACTTTGTTTACCTTGTTTATTTTCTTCTCTTCCTTAGAGCCCAGGAAGCTCAGCCTAATAAGGGGTTCGAAACCCAGCCCTGACAACTGACCCCATTGCCTTGCAAAGAGAGTGGGGCAAAGCTGGACTTTTTGAGAGTTACAGAACTGTTCAATTTTTCCTTTCTGATTTGGACTATGAAGAGGGAGGGAGGAACTGCCTCCCTGATATTCACAACTCTTTAGACCAACCCTATAGCAAATCCTGTTGCAAGAGAAAGGTGTTGGGGCAAAAGAAGCACCCAGAATGGCATGTTGTAAAGGTAAAGCCCCTGACAACATACAAAACAGGAATAACTGAGGAGAAATCAGCAAAGACATTTCAAGAGTAATGCATAGAAAATGAATTTTAAATAGAGATTCCTATGAGGTGGTTTCTTAATGTCCAGTCCTTATGGAATAGTTAGTAAAAGAGGGAGCACGTTTTTAACATATTTACACCATCATTTTAAGACAGGAGAATAATGTGATCCAATAAATATTGGGTTCTGTTAATTATAAATCCTATGAGCAGGGTGAATTGAGCAATCTGCCACTGTTTTGCATCTCTGACATATAGAACTGAAAAACTACATTTTTTATTGATTTTTTTAAAGTATTTTATATTCTGTTCATAAACTTGTACATTATTTCCCCAACACAGTGTTGCCACCTGAAAGCTCTTGTATTAACTACTCTTTACTTTTAAACAATCCATGTAGCTATATGGGGGAGGGGAGAAAATACAAATTAGGATGTGTGTATTTGATTATAGCCACAAGCATCAGTTTGTGGAGCAATTTCGTCATATTTTTCCTTATTTCTAACACTGATCAGTTTTTTTTTGTTTTTTTTTAAATTGCTTGAGATTGGCTTTTCCCATCTCTCAATAGCTTGTTGGTTTTTTAAAGCCTACCAAGGTCAGTTGTGCCTTCTCAGGATGATGCATTGCCTTCTATAATGAAATAAACTAAAATTATTAATCTTTGTATATATGAAAAGTCTACTCGCAAAATCTTCAGAATGAACATTTTGTTTTGTTAGAAACATAATTTTGGTGAGGCTAATATTTGAAGTAGGTTTTACCTTGTGAGTGAGGCTATGTTATAGGCTGTGACTCTGAAAATATCAATGCTAGATTTACTTTTATGGTATCTGTGGAGGGCCAGGTGTTTGCTGGAATATGATGTATTTAGTAATAAATTGCTGATTGCATGAGAGGTTTTAATTATGAATACACTATTTATGGAAATACATATTTGTGTGTTGATTACTTTCATGCAGGTAATTTATTTAATATAGAATATCTTTAATTTGTTGTATGATTAGATAAAACATGTAATCTTCCCATACATTGGTCACTCCAGCTGTAAAACAGTGGTACTTAGATACCTAATCAGTGTGCTGTACTTTATCCAGTAGGCTAAAATTTTCAAATATGGGTGCCTAAAAATTAGGCACTTAATTCAATTTTTATGCACCTCAATATAATGGACTTGTTTTACAGAGGTGTTGAGCATCTGTGACTCCCAGGTTCTAAAATGTTGGCCTTAACATTTAACGTGTTTAGAGATCCTTCTATAGGAAGAACTTTATAGATGCTAAGTGTTGTTGCCACCTTGATGTTAAAGTGCCTGGGAAAGCAAATACTGGTTATAATACAAGGATCAGACTATGTGCAGTTGTGGAGCATTTTTCAAAAAGGCTAATCAGTTTTTGCAATTGCCATCTAACAAGGCTTTAAGCTCTAATGGTTTGTGATGGAGTTCTCTAATAAAACATAATCAGTTTAAGATGCCAAAAGCTTTGATAGAAGTCATGCAATTCAGAGAATACACTGCACGGATTTGCTGTTGTGATGATTTACTGTGGAATTCTCCCAGAATTATTTATTTCTGTTTAAAATCTGTTGCAGTGTCCCAGTTGTATTTAACAAGCTAAATGGATTATAAATACAGCTGATTATCAGAGATTAATTACTACTAAATTCTAGCTTCAAAAGAGTTGTTTATTCAGCCAATCCAATGGGAATTAAATTCAATTAACTTTTTTCATACAGAGCTGGTAATGTATCCAGATGAGTCTTTTTTGGAAGCCCCATTTATGAAAAAAATCACTGCCTCGTGTTTTGTGCCAACAACAAATTGAGGAAAGACTGTTTCAGAAAGAATTAAATGCAGGTTGCCATTTGCTCCCTTAGCCATGAAAGTATGCAGCATGTTTGGTGCATACATACCATGTAATCACTGCGGATACTCTTTGGCAATGTGCTGTATCTGTTTTTCCATAGGAGCTGTCCTAGCTCATGTTTCAGTTCAGTTTATTCACACTGGCTGCACTAGGGCCATATTTAGGATGTGAAGCTGGACTTCTCTATATGCATAATCCTTAATGTGCAATTTCCTCTTGGCTTCCTAAAGAATAATTCACAAGAATAAACACCTTCTGCATTAAGATTTACATTCTGCTATGGTGGTGGGTTTTTTTAATGTGGGGGTAAAACACTTTATTATAACATACAGTTACAACTTTACAGATAGTTCTCCTACAATTGTATGGATGCTGTCTTGATAAATATTGAATCTCCTATAGCAGATTTAGAAAAATCAATTGTGCATAATCCTTAATTTCCACCAATTTTCAGGAGGGATCCCAAATTTTTTACCATTGATCTGCATGACTGCTTCCTTTTTTCCAATCCAGACTTCTATTTTTTGTATTCTTAAATATATATAAACATTCCAGAATCTGAAAGGATATTAGAGAGCAATAGCCACAGAGCCTCTGTAAAACTTGCTTTACTTCTAAAATTTTCATACAAAATAAACCTAGGGGGTAGTTCTCTTATGAGAACACTTCTGTATTCTTCAGAAGAGAGTTCTCTGTCCCGCTGAGCAGATTCAAAGGCAATTCAGAGCTGCCAATCAGCAAGCCCAGGGCTTTGAAGATCATCCACTGGCTGCATAGAAACAGAGTCCTGCCTTTGTCAGCAGGAAGTCAGGCAGAAGCTAACCTTATTAATATTTCCATTCCTTTATTTAACTTTAGCAGTCAGAAGCATGCAGTTATGGGGTGGACCTACAGAGCAGTGGGCTTCCTGATTGACAGCTCTGAATTGCCTTTGAATCTGCCCAGCAGAAGGACAATCCATTTAGGAGTATTGCCAGGCATACTATCCTGTAGACAATAAACTAGCAGAGAAACCAGTCCCTCCTCTTATGAAGCAAAAACCATTTCACAGAGCTAGTGAAAGTTGCTTTGAACATTAAGAGCAAGAGAAGTTGGTGCATTTTATTAAGAGGAGAAAATTCATTTTATAGTATCTGGCTTTGATATCCCTATTCCTTTTCCCCCTCTGGCTGCTCCATTCATCCTTGGACTGGGTCCTGCCTAATTACAGCTGCCTGGCTTGAGTTTTCTTTTCTTAACAGTTTTACTCCGTCTTATCTCCAGCCAGGTGTCAGATGAGGCAGAGAAACAGAATACTTTGCTCCAAAAATCACAGTTAAAAGAAAAAATGATGTATTTAGATTAGCTTCCTTTATATGCACTATTATATACTTCAGAGTAGCAGCCGTGTTAGTCTGTATCCGCAAAAAAAAAACAGGAGTACTTGTGGCACCTTAAAGACTAACAAATTTATTTTAGCATGAGCTCCGAAGAAGTGAGCTTTAGCTCACGAAAGCTCATGCTAAAATAAATTTGTTAGTCTTTAAGGTGCCACAAGTACTCCTGTTTTTTTTTATTATATACTTGTGAATGTTAGTCTGTTTTCCTTTCCTTTCCATCTAGCCTGTTTTCTCTTCATTTGTAGTCTCTTCATCTGCAAGTATTTGTTCTCCTGCTTGTGAGAATCTCTTGGTCTTAGTGGTCACCATTTTTTCTAACTTAACTTCACAGTGCACTTTTTTTTCCTGAACATCTGTCCACTATTAGAATCTGGTCAAGTGTTCAGTTTGTAATGACAGTGCCTGGGGTGGTGGTGAGGAGGGTATGGGAAGCACTATGCAGATTCCATTAACTTTCGCATGGTTTTTTAAAAGACTTAAAGCCCTTCTACATATGAGAACCAAAACAAGAGTTGGATTTTAGCATGAGTAATATCCATGTAACATGAGTATTCACATTATAAAGTATCAGAGGGGTAGCCATGTTAGTCTGGATCTGTAAAAGCAGCAAAGAATCCTGTGGCACCTTATAGACTAACAGACGTTTTGCAGCATGAACTTTCGTGGGTGAATACCCACTTCGTTGGATGCAACTTTATAACATTATAAAGTTGTATGTGGATCACTTTTACAAGTGCACTAGTCATTAACAGGCCAAATAAGGCTGTGAACTAATTTCTGCATTTTCTGCTAATTTCTAATGCCATGGCTTTTCTTTAACTTCACATTGACCTACAGGGTAAATGTTTACATTGCTAACAAAATAGATATTGTTCACAGTGAGGAATGTATTTGCTCCTTCTACCAATCTAGTGTGTTGAGGTCAGAAGTGGAAACCAATGGAAATTACTCATCTTAAGTGACGATCCCCTTCCTGAGTTCTGAAATAAAATATGGTGGAGAGGAAGGGATGGACTAGATTCCGCCAATGTTCCAAATAATGGTAGCGTGCCATGATACATGTGTTCTGCTGCAGTCTCATGTTACGGAAACATTAACTTTCAGCATCAAGGGGATGGCCATTAAAGAATGACAGAGATCACAGAGAATACAAAAATAATCTTTTAATTGCAAGAGAAATGTATTGCCTAAATTTTACAGCAAAGGTCAGTGTACCTGGATAAGATAGATAATGTTAATTGCATACAGATAAAAAGCAAACAATTTGCACAGTTCAGGGCCTGTATTGCTTGTCTACCTTTTTTCTTCACCCAAATCATGTCTAGCTGCTTCCTCCATCACATCTTCGTACCTTTTGCACTTAGAATCCCGGTACTTCCAACATCAAGAGATCAAAAATCATGATTGGCCCACAAAACCCCAGTCTCCCCCACCCACCCACACTGTACAGTATTGTTCTAATTTTCTCTTGATGTTTGAACTCCCCCTCCATGTCAGAGAGAAATTTGTTAGCCACTCTCCTGAATGCATTGGGTAAGGTGATGTTGGTCCTTGCTGCCCCCACATCTGCCTATCCTCTGCCCAGCCATTAATCCTCACTCCCCAGTTCTGCCCCCGTTCAGCACCCCTGACCCAACCAAGATCAGTCCAGCCAAGCCATCGATTCAGCCCCTTAGCCCCAACAACCTCACTTCTACTTTTCCTGGTGTTTTTCACCTCCCCTATCCTGGGCTTTGGGGCCTGAAGCGGAGTCTGCTTTGCTCCTTCCCAGGCCAGGTATTGCAAGCAGGACAGGAAAAGAGAGGAGGGAGCAAAGCTATGCTGAGCTACAGGGTTCTTTGCTCCTTCCTCCCATCCAGTGAGAATAGGGGAGTGGCTCTGCAACCTTCCAACAGGTCTGAAGTTCACAAGGGGGGGTGGAACTTCTTACATCATTGGGAGATGAGCTCTAGCACCCACTGAAATCCCCACGCTCACAAAAAAAATTCTGTAAGTTTGCAATGCTGGAACCTGCTCCCTGACCTGATCTATTGTGCTTCAGTCTTCTCCAAGCCTTTTCTTAAAACAGTCCTAGTCCTCCACTCTCTTTCTGTATGTTGTCTGCTTAGGGCTTGATCCTGTGAAGCACTTGAAACGCATGCATGGTGTTAAGCACCTGCTTACGTTTTTTGTCAGATCAAAAACCTTTATTTATTACTTATCATGCTAGCACCTAAGAGCACACTGAGCAGCAGACAGTACCTGCCTTGAGTAGCTTACAATCTAATTCAGAGGTGGGCAAACTTTTTGGCCCGAGGACCACATCTGGGTGGGGAAATTGTATGCAGGGCCATGAATGTAGGGCTGGGGTAGGGGGTTGGGAATGTGGGAGGGGGTGCGGTGTGAAGGAAGGGGCTCAGGGCAAGGGGGTTGGGGTTAAGGAGGCATGTGGGGTGTGACGGGGCTCAAGGCTAGGGGTTGAGGTGCAGGGTACAGGAGGGGTTTGGGGTGCGGACTCCGGCCCGGCACCGCTTACCTCGAGCGGCTCCAGGATGACAGTGGCGTTAAGGCAGGCTCTCTGCCTGCCCTGGTCACATGCTGCTCCCAGAGGTGGCCAGCATCTCGGGCGGTAGCTCCTGGGGATGGGGCAACCCCCGAAGCTCCCATTGGCCACGGTTCCCCATTCCCAGCCAATGGGAGCTTGCAGGTGAGGGCAGTGCACAGAGCTCTCTGCCCCTTTTCCCCTCAAGGGGCTGCAGGGACATGGTGCCAGCTGCTTCCGGGAGCAGCACGGGGCCAGGGCAGGCAGGGAGCCTGCTTTAGCCCCGCTGTGCCATGGGGCTGGCAATCCCACGGGCTGGACTGAAAGCCCTGATGGGCCGGATCTGGCCTGCGGGCCGTAGTTTGCCCTCCCCTGATCTGATTAGACACAGCAGACAAAAGATGGCAGACGGAGTGTAACACACACAGTGAACTATGTGATGGTTTGCTTATTTTGGGGAGGAGTGGGATAGAATTGCTAACTTTGTAATTTTTAAAAACTGGACACTTGAGTGGGAGTGCTGGAACCTACCCTGCCTCACCTCTTTCTGCCCAAGGCTTTGCCTCCCCCCCCTTTGCTGCTGTTTCCCCCTCCCCATCACTCACTGCTCCCCCACCCCCCAAGGTTGGGTGGGACTCGCCTGCACAGCTGGGTCTGGAAGCTGCAGTGCTCAGACACAGGCAGAAGATGGCCCCAGCTGAGTAGGGACTGGCACAGGTGATGACCTGGCACCTCCCATGCCCTCAGTAACCAGAATTTTGGTGTCCGGCCAGTAGATCTGACCAGATGCTGCCAGGTTCCCCTTTTGACCAGACTTAGCCTTTTATAGTAACATACACCTTTGCAAATATTTCACTAGACACACTGATTCATATTACTACCTGTTCATATTGGCTGCTAGTGTTAAAGGACCTGGATGTTGGCTTAAGGATGAAGTAAACGGCATGGAGTCCAATCACTCACTCTGAGCGCACAAGGATTTACTGACTGACTGTCCAGTTTCCATTGTTCTTGGTTACAAGCAACAGCAGCCCCAAAATCCAGAGCTATCTATTTAAAAAAAAAAAGGAGCTCTAAATACTGTTACTCATGGCAGTTATTGACTCAAAGGGTACAGCCAACTCATTGACTATACTTGCAATTTGATATTAAGAATGTTCAAGAGACTAAACAACCAAGCTCAGTCAAATGTACTGTCTAAAGACAATATAGATGGTACAGGATAAAGAGTTAATATACTGCCAGTCCTTCCCAGGAAGTGAAATTTCACAATGTGTTCAGTTCATCTTACACTGATGATGTGCATCCCAAATGCCCCCTTAAACTAGCTATTTTTCATAGGATAGTTGTGTACAAGTTACAGAATCCTGTTCACATCACTTACAGTTGAACTAGCCAGCTTGGTCTTTGGTGCTTCCTGTACTTTCCTATTTTTCTACTGAATATTAAATTCCAGATGTGAAGGGGCATGTAGATACTCCCCAATGCAAAGCATTCATACCTCTTACATGGAATTTCAAGGAAATAATATATCTTTGTTTCCAGATATTACATTTTAGAACATAATGCTCATCCATTTAGCTTTTGACAGTTTTTGTATTTGCATAAGCCAAGTGCTGAGCTATACTTGTCCTGGAGCATCATGGGATATATGCCTTAGCATAAGTAGGAAAGAATAAGTATAATATAATTTATCATGATTGCCCAACACACACATGCGCACATATATATATATAAAATATTAATACCAGGTGCATAATACCTATCAATATAATGTGTGTATACACACACATATATATATGTCTGGACTAGATAGCAATTGTTCATTCAATGCGAACTTGGCATGAAAGGAGTTAAAACATTCCTGTAAAACCTTTAATACCTCCTGTGTTCACCTTACAGGTATGTAACCTTAACTCTTTCAATAACTCCCATGTGCATTTACTGTAATGCTTTATATTCATATTTGGTTTATCTCCAGCAAAACTGATAATTCTACAGGTAGCTCTACTGGGGTTTATGATGGGTTAGTGGTGTTTTTTGTTTGTTTGATTTTCCTACTCTGGACTCAAGTTCATCATGGTAACTGATAGGTACATTTTATCTGATCTTTTGATAAAATAAATTACTGCAATTGTTCTCATCACATGGTGTTTGTGTGACTGATTCCTCTATTAACTTTGCACTCTGATCTTGTACTTCTCAAACTTTGCTTAGAATTGGTGGTAAAAAGTGGGGTTACTTAGGGCTTGTCCATATGGAGAGTTATGTGCGTGGCAAGGTGGAGTGTAAATCTACAATGCACTAGCTGGCCATGCACTAACTCACTGGAGAACAGCAGCAGATCAAAGCACACTACAGAACTTTAATGCACTGTAGCAGGATCCACACATCCAGTTAGTGTGTGGCAAGATAGTCAATGCACAGCAGACTCAGTTGTAAATGGACAGTGCACTGTCTGTATAGACAAGCCCTAACAAATCTTCCCAGGAATCAGTTTCTACATCTGTCACATGGGGTGATAACTTCTTGCATTACAGGCATGTGTTGAAGCTAAGTTGCTGTTCGTAAAATGACTTGGGTAGAAGGCATTATAGCATTTCTGCAAAAGTACTTTGTATTGATCCAATCTGTAATATGATAGTATAGACCACAGCACAGTGCTAGTTGTATGGGTACATGACTTCTAGCCAAGTTGATCCATGTGCAATGGAGTGCAGACAGTAACCTAGACAGAACACTTAAGCAGTGAAGACTGGACTTAGGGACAGTGCTTGGAGGAGTATTTGAATTACAGTCGAACTCATTTATCTCGACCTCGGTTAACTTGCCAACCCTATTAAGTCGACGTTTTAGTAGTGGAACCGCCAAACTCCCTCTTTGTCTTACCGGTTTCTCATCGGTTATGTCGATTCTTTAATCTCACCGAACCCTAATATCTGGAGCACAGAAGAGCTTTTGCCACTAACCGAGGTCGAGATAAATGGGTTCGACTGTAACTCCGGCGGCGGCCCTGCCCGGCTCCTGCCGCATCCCTCCCCGGCCACGCGACTCCTGCCCTAGCCCCGGCTCCCCAGCCCCGCGGTTCCCCGCGTACCCGCCCGCCCGGCCCCGCTTCCCCGGTCCCCGCTTCGCCGCCCGCCCGTCCGCCTGGCCCCGCTTCGCCGGTCCCCGCTTCGCCGCCCGCCCGTCCGCGCTTCGCCGGTCCCCGCTTCGCCGCCCGCCCGTCCGCCCGGCCCCGCTTCGCCGGTCCCCGCTTCGCCTGCCGCCCGCCCGCCCGGCCCCACTTACCCGGTCCCTGCCCGCCCGGCCCCGCTTACCCGGTCCCCGCTTCGCCTGCCGCCCGCCCCGCTTACCCGGTCCCCGCTTCGCCTGCCGCCCGGCCCGCTTACCCGGTCCTGCTTCGCCTGCCGCCCGGCCCCGCTTACCCGGTCCCCGCTTCGCCTGCCGCCCGCCCCGCTTACCCGGTCCCCGCTTCGCCTGCCGCCCGCCCCGCTTACCCGGTCCCCGCTTCGCCTGCCGCCCGGCCCCGCTTACCCGGTCCCGCTTCGCCTGCCGCCCAGCCCGCTTACCGGGTCCCGCTTCTTTGGCTGCCCGGCTCCGGGTCCCCGTCCACGGCCGCCCGGCCCCGCTTCCCTGTCCCGCTTCGCCGGATCCAGCCACGTGCAGGCACCGCGGTAAGGGGGCAGGGAGGGGGTGTTGGAGAGAGGGCAGGGGAGTTCAGGGGTGGGGGGGTGGATAGGGGTTTATCTCGATCATCGGTTATCTGGACTATTTTTGGCAAACCCCTAGGCCGGCGACATAACAGGGTTCAACTGTACTTGTATTAAGTTCCATCCATGTTGGTACACGATCTGAACTTTACCCAGGTATTAATCCTGCTGAAGTGTAATCTGTACTCTGGTTGTGGTATATGTGTGTAGACCTCACTAAAACAGCAAATTTAGTGTAGACAAGACCAGAAACGTAGAGCAGAAGTCTACTGATGTTGAGGGTGTTTTTAGTGCTGTCAAATGATTAAAAAAAAATAACTGTGGTTAATAATGGTGACTGGTCCTGCTCTGAGCAGGGGGTTGGACTAGATCAGGGGTCTCAAACATGCGGCCCGCGGGCCGCATGCGGCCCGCGGAGCTCTTCCCTGCGGCCCGCGGAGCTCCCCAGGGGAGCTCCGCAGGGCCCCCCAAGAGAAAAGCGGAGGCTCCCGCCTCCGCCCCTCTCCTGGAGCCTCGGCGCATAGAGCGCCGAGTCTCCGTCCGAGCGCCTGAGCCCCGCCCGCTCCGAGCCGCGTGGGGAGGGGGCGGGGCTGGGAGCTCTGGGCTGAGCGCTGCGCTCGGCGTGGAGCTCCCAGCCCCGCCCCCTCACCACGCGGCTCTGAGCGGGACCGCCGGAGACGCGCTCGGGTAAGGGGGAAGGGAAGCGGGACCCGCCGGGGCCGGGCTGGGGGGGGGAAGGGAAGCGCTCAGGGCTGGGGCAGAGGATTAGGGTGTGGGGGGATGAGGGCTCTGGCTGGGGCTGAGGATTAGGGTGCAGGGTCCTAGTGCCTGCCCTCCGCCAGTACTGGCAAGGCAGGCTTCCCTTACCCTGAGCCTCTCCAACCCCAAACCCTCAGCCCCAGCCAGAGCCCTCATTCCCCCCGCACCCTAATCCTCAGCCCCAGCCCTGAGCCCCCCCACATCATGAACCCCTCATCCCCCTGCACCCTAATCCTCAGCCCCAGCCAGAGCCCTCATCCCCCCCACACCCTAATCCTCTGCCCCAGCCCTGAGCGCCCCCACATCATGAACCCCTCATCCCCCCGCACCCTAATCCTCAGCCCCAGCCAGAGCCCTCATCCCCCCGCACCCTAATCCTCAGCCCCAGCCAGAGCCCTCATCCCCCCACACCCTAATCCTCTGCCCCAGCCCTGAGCGCCCCCACATCATGAACCCCTCATCCCCCCGCACCCTAATCCTCTGCCCCAGCCCTGAGCGCCCCCACATCATGAACCCCTCATCCACAGCCCTCACCCACAGCCCAACCCTCTTCCCTAGCCCTGAGCCCCCTCACATCATGAACCCCTCATCCACAGCCCTCACCCCACAGCCCAACCCTCTTCCCTAGCCCTGAGCCCCCTCGCATCATGAACCCCTCATCCACAGCCCTCACCCCACAGCCCAACCCTCTTCCCTAGCCCTGAGCCCCCTCGCATCATGAACCCCTCATCCACAGCCCTCACCCCACAGCCCAACCCTCTTCCCTAGCCCTGAGCCCCCTCGCATCATGAACCCCTCATCCACAGCCCTCACCCCACAGCCCAACCCTCTTCCCTAGCCCTGAGCCCCCTCGCATCATGAACCCCTCATCCACAGCCCTCACCCCACAGCCCAACCCTCTTCCCTAGCCCTGAGCCCCCTCCTGCATCATGTACCCCTCGCCCTCAGCCCCACAGCCCTCACCCCTGCACTCCCTCCTATCCCCAAACTCCGTCCCAAAGCCTGCACCCCCACCCCCTGCCGCAGCCTGGAGCCTGCATCGAGCACAGAGCCTGCATCCAGACCCCCTCCCCCACCCAAACTCCCTCCCAGAGCCTTAGGCAGTAAATCTAAGTGCGTGTTTTGTCCTTTGAGTGAGGTGCATTACTGAGTGTATATATTTATTAAAACTGCGCGCGCTTAGGGGAGGAGGTGGAGAAGAGACAGGGCAGGGGCGGGGCCTCATGGAAGGGGTGGATTGGGGGTGGGGCCAGGGGCAGCAAGGGGGCGTGTCAGTGATGCGGCCCTCGGGCCAATGCACTAGTCCTCATGCGGCCCTCGGGGTCATTTGAGTTTGAGACCCCTGGACTAGATGACGTCCTGAGGTCCCTTCCAACCCTGATAGTCTATGAATCACAACATTAAAAGTCACCACTAAACACAGTTTTAATCACAGTGTTAAACCATAATAGAATACCATTTATTTAAATATTTTTGGGTGTTGGGCGAGTACTATCTTCTTCAGCAGAACACTCAGGAGCCTGAAGGCTTTTTTTTTTTCAGCCAGCTCTTCCTATTTCCCCAACCCCAGCTCAGCTGCCACCAGGTACACAGGCAGGGAGAGGGGGACACCCTGACATCCAGCAATGTTGTCAGGGTACAATGAGTACAGCAATGACTGTTTGAGTACAATACCATAAAACAGTTTAGGATACAGTTCTACTTAAAATTTGTCTGAAATGGCTCCTCTCCCAACTCCCATATAAAACTGAATACTCACTCCTCTCCCCCGCCCCCAGTATGCAGTAGTTAAGCACGTTGATGTTTGTATATACAAAGGGGGATGTCACAGGGGATGGGGAAAGTTTTTTGCGGGGGGGGGGCAGGCAGGGAGGAGTTACATAGAGGGTCATGTGAGGTGGTCAGGTGCCCCCCATGTGTCCCTCCCATGAGGGCAGTACAGCAAGAAATGTCTCCTGCACCACTGCGGGGAAGGAGGTGGTAGCAGCACTAGAGCCGGGCGAGGCACGTCTGCCCCGGAGGCGGGGACCACTGCCCCCCTGAGCACGTTGCCCTGCTATACACTTCATGTTTGTTTAAAAAAGCCCGGCAGACGTTAGGCGCGAGGCTCCAGCGCAAGCCACTGAAAATTGGCCCGCTGGCGCCGCCGCCGCCGCCACAACGGAGGGGCAGCTGGGACAAACCTGAGCGGTTCCCGTTTAAGTTGAAGTGAGGGTGGTTCAGCGGGGCACAGTGTGTGAAAACGGCGGCCGGCCGGCAGGTGCCGCTTGTCGCCGGCTCAGCTCACAAGCCTGGAATCACAGAAACGACGGACTGGAGGGGACCTCGGCCCTCTTCAAGCGATTAGCAACCGAAGAAAGGGGCCGGCACCATCGCGCATGCGCGGCCGCTGCTGCCTGCGGTGCTCAGACACATTCCCCAGCAGAGGCTGAGCTGTTGTTTCACGGTCCCTTAATTTGCCGTCCGCCGACTCGCAACCTTCCCCTTTAAATGCCACCTCCCCTCTATCTGCAGGCCGTGTCGGGTTTGGCGCGAAAATTTTGCCGGGGAACATTCGGAAGAGGCGGGGCGCGGGCAGCGGCGGCCGCTGATTGGTCGGTGGTGGCGCCCGCTAGCCACGTGGGCTGTGTCCGGAGCGCGCGAGTTGCTGCTGGACCGGTGGCGGTGGGAAGGCTGAGCGCGAGCCATGGATTTAGCGGCCGGGGATGCGGGGGCCGCGCCCCAGCAGCTCCGCGACGAGGTGGCGGAGAAGTGCCAGAAGCTGTTCCAGGACTTCCTGGAGGAGTGAGTGCCCCCGGGCAGCGGCAGCTGTGCGCCCCCCGCCGCCGGCGGCGGGACGCGGTCACGGGGCGGGGGCAGCCGGGCCCTTACCCTGCACCGGCTGCGCTCCCGCCCCTACGCGCGGCTGTTGCCCTCCCCCTCATGGCGGAGATGCTCCCCGCAGGAGGCGGGAGGAATGGGCGGGGGAGGGGCGCACCTTGCGGCTGCTCGGAGGTGCCCGACCCGGCTTCGGGAGAGGCACCTTCCTTACTCGGCAGCCTCCTCAGCCCTGTCTCCCCGGGAGCGCGCCGCTGTTAAAACCCCGGACGCTGCGGGGTGGAGGAGACCTGGGTCAGTGCGGCTGCTTGATGGGGGCTGAAGTCTCTCGGCACCTCCCTGCACTGATACGGCCTCTCCTAGTTACAATCATACACACCCGAGCTTGTTTGCAGCTGGTTGGTGTCCGTTATGTTTGACCTGAGGGGGGAGGGTGGCTTCCCTCTGGTTTACTTCCTTTTGAGCATTCCCTTGTTAAAGCAAAGTGTAATCCCAGGTGTCTTACAAATTAATAAATGGTTAGACCCTGATATGAGATTTCTTTGTACCTTACTCACTTGTGCTTTGCTTTGTGCATTTCGGATCACTGTGCACAGAAAATGCTAGTACTTGACAGAAATCAGCCTTTATTTTGTACCCTTCGTTTCTTGTAAGATCATGCACATGTGACACCCAAAGGTTACTGTTAGCAAGACTGCCAACTTGTTTTGGCCTAGATTTGAACTGTGTTTAAATTTGGTGCTCCATAATATCTCATTGTCATGAATAGGGAGTCTCTTCTAAGGCTTGTGAGAGAGAATGTGGGTCTCCCTTGGGTTATTTGAATTTTCCCAGAGAGAGCTTTTCTTCCAAGTCATTGACAGGAATATTTGTTCAATAGCTGTTAATGAAGCTTTGTATGGCGTGGTCGAAGGTTCCTTCATCTCTTGGTTGCTTAAGTTTCATTTTTCACATTTGAAGTTCAGATTAGTCCTCCAGGGGATCTTCAGTCAAAAACCAAGGCTGTCACATGGTGCTATTCCTCATATAATCTGTAACAATCATAAAGAAATAAAACACATTTTATCTGTGCAGGTCATTGTTAAACTATAAATAAAATCCTGTCTGGGGAACCAGGTATGTGAAATACAGATCCAGTTGTATTAATTCATGTTGAAATCGCCATTTGTGGATCAGTGGACAAAGGGGCAGGAGGAAACTTGTATTTGGCAGTGACATTTGCAAGTGCTAGTGGTATATGGCTTTTTCTCCTACCCCCTTTTCACAGGACACTGAAGAATTGTATTCAGTTGCTGTTTGGTATACAGTACCGCAAAACTTTTTCCCTGAAATGCTGTCCCTTTCAGATTCCAGAACAGTGATGGGGAAGTCAAATACTTGCATGATGCTGAAGAGCTAATCCGCCCAGAGAGGAACACATTAATTGTGAGCTTTGTGGATTTGGAGCAGTTCAACCAGCAGCTCTCTACCACTGTCCAGGAGGAGTTCTACAGGTAAGGCTCACCTGAGATCTGGACAACATGACCTGGATATTACAGTAAAAACATTTCCCCCCATTACATCAGAACTTTCTGCTGACTGGCCCAATTACTAGCTCTGCCCACTTCAGGTGCTGTGTTTAGAACTATCAACAAACATGAGGCAAATAGGCAATTGCATTTGTGCCGTGAGGAAAAGTAGATGGACAATATGGAAATACTAAATTAATCCATCCATTGTAGTACTTGCTACTTTGAAAATACTTTATTGAGCCAGTTGCTGTTTTTAGTCTCAACATCTGTTTCAGGCTAAGCTTGACCCAGAAGACTTAGGGCTTGTCTGCACTGGCACTTTACAGCGCTGCAACTTTCTTGCTCGGGGATGTGAAAAAACAGCCCTGGAGCGCTGCAATCTTCAGCGCTGTAAAGTGCCAGTGTAGAGAGTGCACCATTGATGGTAGCTGTGCTCCCAGTGCTGGTAGCTATTCCCCTCGTGGAGATAGGTTGTTTTTTTAATAGAGCTGAGAGAGCTCTCTCTCTCTCTCCCAGCACTATGCCGTCACTACACAAGCCATGTTAAAGACATGAAGTGAAGACGTGCCCTTAGTAGTGAAATAAGCTTTACCCAACCCCCTTTTTATAATGAAGAGCAAAAATGTGTTATCACACAGTATTTCATATTTGGCATTTTTATACTTGCTTACGTGTCCTGGCATACTATAAGCCAAAACTTACAAAGGGAGCCCTTTGACTGGTTGTAAAGGGAAAGGAGTTTTGTGTAACTTCTGTAAAATGTGAAATTTTTTCTTGTATTTCAGAGTTTATCCTTATCTGTGTCGAGCAGTGAAGACTTTTGCCAGAGACCATGGAAATGTTCCTCCAAACAAAGACTTTTATGTGGCATTCCAAGATCTACCTACCAGACACAAGTAAGATTATATAATTTTAATAGTTGAAACACATTGAGCTGGACTAAGCAGACATAGGATAAAGAAGATCTGACAACAATAAACACATGACAAGCAATGAAAATATGAATAAATTAATAGATTCCAAAGCCAGAAAGGGACCACTGTGATTATCTAGTAGTCTGACCTCCTGTGTAACACAGGCCAAATAATTTAGCCAAAATAATTCCTAGAGCATATCTTTTAGAAAAACATCTAGTCTTCCACAGAAATATTTCCCAAGCCCTCTGTCACTTGTAAATAGACAAGTGACTTGTCTATTTTAAAATCAGTTTAAAACATGTTTTTTTCAAAACACAACTCTCATACATTTGTAATGCTGACTTAAACTTTAGAAATCATCCAAATTATGTTCATCACAGATAATTTTAGAAACACAGAGTAAATGAGCAAGTTTCATTAATGCTAAGCATGATATCTGCAGTAACATGTCTGTTGTAGAATTATGTTGGTGTGGTACTGAATGCTCTTAACTACCCCAGTTAAGTAAAGCACTTAAGCATGTGTTTAGATTCCATTGTATTACTTAAAACTTAAGCACATATTTATCTTAAGTGCTTAAGTATTTTGCTGAAATGAGGCATAAAACTGGAATGCCAGGTCACCTAGGATTTGAATGGCTATTAATCTGATATTTTTAACAGAATTCGAGAGTTGACATCAGCCAGAATTGGCTCATTGATGCGTATTAGTGGACAGGTGGTACGAACCCATCCAGTTCATCCAGAGCTTGTAAGTGGAACCTTCCTGTGTCTAGACTGTCAGACAGTGATAAAAGATGTGGAGCAACAATTTAAATATACACAGCCAAACATCTGCAGAAACCCAGTCTGTGCCAATAGAAGGAGATTCCTGCTGGACACAAACAAATCAAGATTTGTTGACTTTCAAAAGGTATTTCCATGGCTTCCCTAGAACTTTGTTGGGTGTATGTGTTAATGATGTCTGCATATTTAGAAGGTGCTACTGCCACTAGTTCACATTTAATCTTGATTATATGGAGTCAGATAATTTGCAGTCCTAACACAAGGGACTTGAATTTATAAGTGGCTGTTTTCTATCTCCAGAAGATGTATTTTTAAGTGTTTGAAGTTACAGATGAGACTTAAGCAAGTTTCAGACTTGAGATGCTTTATTCGTCTATAAATAAAATACACACATTTTAAGGCAGGAGAGCATCAATGCCAGTTTCCCATAATAAGCAAGGTAAAATTGTTCTATGCAAATATTATGCCAACAGTTTTTTCTATCCACCTAAAATAGAGTTTAACAGTTATTAACTTTGGTTATGACTGAATTATATTAATATGGAGTGGTTCAGATGAGCAAAGCCAACCCATTTTATCAGGCTTTTAAAAAACAGTAGCCTTCATCTCTTTTTATGCTGAAACACTTACTTTTTTTTAAACATGGTTTAATGAGAGTGCTATTTTGAATTTCAAATTTATTTTGTTATTAGGGTGTGTAAAAATTGTCGATTTGTTTTGAAAAAATAAAACATTGGATTTTTTTAATTGATTTTTTTTGTTTTATTAATTTTTTTTCTTTAAAAAAAATAAACCTATAATCGGAATTTAATACAAAATATGTTAAGACCTACATTTATAATCTCTCAAAACATTTTAAATGAAAAATAAATATGCTGTTTTGTGTTTAATTACATTCCAGCTACTGTCCTAATGCAGTTTGACACATAATTTTTTGTTCATGATTTGTAATAAATAAGCAATATATAATTCACTGTTTTCTAACATACTAAAAATGCACATTAATAAGAATCTGAAAATATTAAGCTTTATAATTGCTTAAATCAATGTATATTGTTATAATATACATGCCTAGAAAGCAAAAAGATGTACCAAATCTAGTGTAAAAGCTCTATTTAGTTGTAAATCAACCTGATTTTTCTAATGATTATATTAACCAATGTGAATATTTTCTTTCTTTAGAAAATAACTGAAGTACAAGGGGAAAAGTTGATTAAAATCTACTTAAATTGAGGCTTTCCACATGGCGATTTAAATTGCCTTGATTTTAAATTAATCCACCCTGCTTTTTTACAATCTTTACTGTGTAGATAGGGCCTAAATTAACTTATGCACTCCTTTTGAGGAAGGAAAAGATTTAGCTCTTTAAGTCTGTCACTTCAAGGCATTTTCCCCAGCCCTCAAATTATTTTTCTGACTTCTTTGCACCCTATCCAATTTTTCCAGCATCCTTAATCCTCTGCTCCAGTAGGACATTTTAAATAGTCACCTTTTTTTGTTTAAAAGGAAGTGGCATGATTTTGTTATGACTGAAGCTTCCAGAGGGCAAATGCCATTTCCCCACATGTTAGATATAAAAAGTTTAGAAATACTTTTAAATTGCTAAAAATTTAACTTGTCAGTTTCAGCAGAGCATTTAATATTCTCTTCCTCTTTAGGTTCGCATTCAGGAGACACAGGCTGAACTGCCTCGAGGAAGCATTCCTCGCAGTGTAGAAGTGATCCTGCGTGCTGAAGCGGTAGAGTCAGCCCAGGCTGGTGACAAGTGTGACTTCACAGGATCGCTGATTGTTGTGCCCGATGTAGCTCAGCTCTCCACCCCAGGTACACTGCTGTCTGTAAATGGCGACTTAAGCTGTCCTGTGTGCATACTTGAAACAAAATTAAGACTCTTGTTCATATGGCAGGTGTGCGTGCAGAAACTGGTTCCCGTGTCAGTGGTACAGAGGGTTATGAAACTGAAGGAATCAGAGGACTTCGTGCTCTGGGAGTCAGAGATTTGTCCTATAAACTAGTCTTCTTAGCATGTTATGTTGCTCCAACAAATCCTCGGGTGAGTATTTCAAGAAATAGACTTAAAGATCTGACTTGAAGAGAGTGGTGGGTTTTTTGCCTCTCCTAGAGAGTGAAGCTTCAGTTTATATCTGTTTATGATTTTGCCCTGGATATGATGTGTTGCAACTGTTATATTCCTCTTCCATCTTGGTTTATGTAGCAAAGTTTCTCTTCCCATGTTCTTACTGTGACAGGGTCTGTCAAACCTTTTCTGCCCTCTGCTAGAGACATCAGTGCCCTGACACTTCCTGCCCAAGGAAAACCACTCAGTTTAAGCAAACCAACAAGATAGTCCTCCAGAAGCCTAGAACAGTCAAAAGGAAATACTGACCAATCAAAAACCAGCAGGCTCTTTAAGACGGTGTGCCTGCTTTTGCTTAGGGGCAGAGCTGGGTGAGACAGGGACAGAGGAGGAACTCCTCAAGGATAAGCCAGAACTCAGGTTCACATCAGGGCCTTGCCCTAACCGCTGCAACTTAGCATGTACATTTTAAGGTTGCCTTTTTTTCCTCTTTGTATAAAGGTACAGACATCCTAAACCTGAGTTGTTGATTTGTTATTGTTTAGAGACTGATGCCAAGTTTGCAACACAGGCTGCTCTGTGCCAAGCGGCAGCCAAGCCTTGCAGATTCTGGCAGGGAGCACATGCAGTACCAGGCTTGGGCCTGAAGGGGTTACTAGAGAGCAGCCCCGCCTCCCACACATATACTTCAGAGGTGTAACTATCTGGCCTACTGTAGAGTTTTAAAATAAGAAGGTAGTAAATGACCCGTCTCCTATCCAGTCATACATCTTTCCCGTCTCTCCCCGCATCTCAATCTCCTGGGTGTTTTAAGGTCATCTTAAATGTGACATGAACAATACCAAGCTCCTGATCTTGAAATTGTGGATCTTTGGGTGCTCCCACTGTACAAATGAACTAAAAACAGTTTTTAAAACTATCTGTGTCTAAGTTTTAACATAATTTGCATAATTTCAGTAGCAACTGGACATCTGCATAGGTGTGTATTTGAATCCTTCTTAAATTTGCTGGAAGCAGAAGTATACTTACTCTAGTATTAGTGATATGCTTTCCGTTTGCAATTAATTTCAATAGAGAATTAAAAGTACAGTTTTAGCACAGACTCTTTAACCCATTTCACTACTGAATTCTCTTTTGCTATGGGCAAAATGCTGCATGTGGCTCCATTGCTTTGAGAGTGAAGGGGCTCAGTGGTATTACTGGAAAAGAAAAGGATGTTCCAAATGTACTTTTTCCATGGAAATCAAAAAGCATAACTTAAATTCCTCAATTTTTGATTTCCCTGTTAAACAAACCCACATGCTTCTGTAGAAATCCCAGCAGGCTACACTGAACAGAAACCTTATTTGTCTTTTCCATACTAAACTTGTGTGATTTCAAGCCTGTAGTTTTCTTCCTCCCCACCCCCCAGCGCTGCCATACTTTGGATTTGTATCATGTTACCTCACTCTTACTTTCTTATTTGTATTTAGTTTGGTGGGAAAGAGCTCCGAGATGAGGAACAGACTGCAGAGAGCATTAAAAACCAGATGTCTGTAAAGGAATGGGAAAAGGTGTTTGAAATGAGCCAGGATAAAAACCTTTACCACAATCTCTGTACCAGCCTCTTCCCTACTGTACATGGTAAGAGTCCAGCTGTTATGGCAGGGTGAGCAGATTGCATTCTTGATAGTATCCGCCACTGCTATTCAGTAATGTGTTGGGACGGGTTGAAGACATGTAACTAATATCTCAAATCCTCCTGTCTAGTTTTTATAGTGCTCTATAAAAGGTTGGGTTTTAATTTAATATTTTGGAATGAAATGCAATCAGAACAGTAATTTCCGTTACAAGGTTGACCTGTTTATTTTCTAGTTGTTCCGTAAACCCTACAGCCTAGCAGTTGGATGCAAACTTTGTCTGGTATAGACACTCAAAAACATCCAAGGGATAGGACTTCACATATCTCTGTTTTGAATGGAGTGTATGAAATATTGTTCAGACAATAGCTGCAATTTGATAATATTTTGATACTGGCTCAGAATAATTGCTTGTGAACTCACTTAGGTCCCCCTGTTGTGTCCAAAGATTTGGGGCTGCTATAGTGCCAAGGAAATCAGCTTCCTTGTAATTTGCTCTACCTTAAAATTGCATCGAGCATATAAATGCTGTTTCCAGTGCATGTTGTTGAAATACATGAGATTTTAAACTTCCATTGGGTTGAATTTTTATCTACACAAAGTGTAACATTCCAAAGCTGCATTATGGGCCTTCACTGGAACTTCTCTTTATGGTGCAGGCAATGATGAAGTGAAACGAGGGATTCTACTGATGCTCTTTGGAGGAGTTCCTAAGACAACTGCAGAAGGCACTTCATTGCGTGGGGACATCAACGTTTGCGTTGTTGGAGATCCAAGTACAGCCAAGAGTCAGTTTCTCAAGTAAGCATATCTTTAAAATCCAGCACTTAAATGTTGCCATTTGTAACCAGAGCTGGGAGTGTGTGTTTGAAGAAAGTTGTAAAGCACTTAATGAATATGGGAAGGCAATGCATTTGCCTCCTAAGCTAGTACTTTGATATGTGTATTCAATAACTTTAAGGAGCACTGTCTAGTAGTTAAGAGTTAATCTTGTAAGGCTTAAAATATTTCTCCTCCTTCAGGTTTTACTGTATCCCAGAGAATTTAAAAAAAAAAAAATATTTGAGTCAAGCCATACTTGAGGTGTATCTGTACAGCATATTTGTTCAGCCTTACCTCAGGTAAAGAAGAATAAGTTATTTGAGCACCTGTTTCCAGAACCATGCAAACACCACTGAATATTTTTTGACATACAGAAGCAAACAATAAACTCTGTTGGCTACACCGTAAGAACAATGTGGTGGTGATGGTGACATTAGATGCCAAAAATGGACTGGTGCTTGACAAATATGGTAACAAGTGTTGCTTTTGACAGAATTTGAGTAATAAATGCAGTATATTTTTATACCCCTTTACAGCAGAAATAATAGTACCATGGTTTATACTACCCATTTTTTAGAAAATAAACAAGTAAATTTATTATATTGTTTAATATTTGGTAAATTATGACATAATGCATTATTTTTATGGGGTTTCCACTCACAGCATAGTCTAGAGGAATGAGCATAGATTTTGAAATAGGAAGAATTAAATTCTAATTCCAATTCTACACTGACTTGTGATGAGGCCTTTGACCAGTTATTAAACATACAGGTGGAGGGAAAACAGATAAGATTTTTATACTTTACTTCTGAGGTCCAGTAGGTTTTTTAGAGGCTTAATGTTTGCATAGCACTCAGAACATGTTGGGAAAGTAACTGAAATACTTCTCTGATGGATTGTATTTAGTAAGGAACAACCTATCCTAAATTATCAATTACGGAGGGACAATCTACACTCACTGCTATATTTGCTTTCCACAAGCTACTCTTAGTATAACCTTTTGAGAGATGTACCTGAATATTTAGATGCCAATATCTAAACTGTATTGTTACATTTTATTAACCTAAATTTGGGATATTGCAGATTATGTACTATCTCAGGGATCAGCAACCTTCTGCGTCCTCAGGTTCAGCTGATCGCGGCTCCCACTGGCCGCAGTTTGCCGCTCCAGGCCAATGGGGGTAGCGGGAAGCGGCGGCCAGCATATCCCTCGGCCTGATAGAGTGGTAGAAGGCATCACTGTGTAAAAGTTCTTGTATCTGCACCTCCTGCAACATTTCTAATAAAAGTGGATAGTTAGTGCAGACTAATTGGTACCTCTCTCCAACAGACATGTGGAGGAGTTCAGTCCCCGTGCTGTGTACACCAGCGGAAAAGCCTCCAGTGCTGCTGGTCTAACAGCTGCTGTAGTGAAAGATGAGGAGTCTCATGAATTTGTCATTGAAGCAGGAGCCCTGATGTTGGCAGATAATGTAAGTCCACTAACTAAAATCTGAAGCAGCATTTAAGAATAGTAGGGTTCCAGTATTCCCTGTGTTGTTTTGATTCACTGTATACAATTTTGCAAAAGTTTTTTGTATTTTTTTTTTTTGAGCTAGCTGCTGTAGAAGTTGGATGATCTTATTTCTTTACTCTTGTTTTAGGGGGTTTGTTGCATTGATGAATTTGACAAAATGGACATACGAGATCAAGTTGCCATTCATGAAGCAATGGAGCAACAGACTATATCCATAACAAAAGCAGGAGTTAAGGTAACTTGCACCATTCCTTGCAGAGTTTGCATGTGTATCTATGTATTTGTAACATATATGTTTAAATACAGGTTACTTAACCTTTTTGAACCTCACTTTCCCCTATCTGTAAAACTAAGAAACCTACCTTGAATGCATTGAGCCTTATATAATAATTTAAAAGTGCCTGCTGCAGTATTTCAGATACTACTATCTTAACTGTTAAAATGATGACCTTTAATGTGAACTGTATATCAGGGCAAAGTACTAGTTAGCCAAAACTCTTTCGTGGCATCATTTCTACTGCTTTTGTTGTGCTGCTGTTGTCAGTAGAGGTTCCCTCTAAATCAGTGGGTATAATGCAAAGTATGTGGCTGCATTAGCAGACAGATGCCTAAATTCTATACCTACCAGTTGGAAGAGAAGTCATAACTTGTTGCGTTTCCTTAGTAAGTGGCACTGACAAGTGACATGTTAAGGCTTTGGTAATTTTTTTCTTTCATTGTCAGGCTACTCTGAATGCCAGGACCTCCATTTTGGCTGCAGCAAACCCAGTTGGTGGGCGTTATGACAGATCAAAATCTCTGAAACAGAACATAAATCTGTCGGCTCCCATCATGTCCAGATTTGATCTCTTCTTCATTCTTGTGGATGAATGTAATGAGGTAAATACAGGGGCAGGAGCTGTCAGAGCCTTTTCTTCTCTCTCTCTCTCTCTCTCTCTCTCTGCAGTCTACAGAATTACAAGGCTGGAAATATACATCTGCTGTACAAATTATGCTGATTTCTAGTAGTTTGATTTAACTTGTGCTTTGGCTGGTCACTGAAGCTGTGACTGCTGCCAATAGTCAACATGATATTTGCTTTGGTGTGCTAAGACCACAGTTTACCGTATCGTCTGTGTTTTCTTGTACTCCCCTGTCAGTCTGTCTCTCCTTCTTTTATATGTTATCTTAGATAGCCTTATACCCCATAGAATTTGCAGTCTTTTTTGCTTTTTGTACCCTGTTTAGTACGATGGGGTTCCTATCAGTGACTGTGGCTCTGAGCCTCTATGATAATACAAATAAGAAAATGAGATGTAGAAAGCGTTGCCTTTCTCTGTTCCCTTCTCTAAGATTGACTCTCTAACAGGCATGGAGTTGATGGAATACACAGAAAGTAGTCTGAGATGACAGTGAGGGAATTCTAAATTCTCTTTTCCTTCAAGTTCCAGATTCTACCACTTGTTTGACTCAGATACTATTCATAAAGTAAAGTTCCAAGAGGTCATGGCCAGTCTCATTTAGGTTTTTTACTACCTCTTCCACCTCTTTAAAACTGCTAATGTTCCAGTGGTATGCTGTGGCATAGAGTTTTGATAGTTTTGCTTCTGGAAAAAGTAGCTCTGACATCAAGGGAACGAATGGGGGAGCAGGAAATGAAGGAACAATGTCCCTGTTGTGTGTTAAGTTGATGATGGCTTCACTGCTATATGAAAATGATCTAACAAAGCAATGACTTCTTAGGTTATGGATTATGCCATTGCCAGGCGCATAGTGGATCTGCATTCCAGAATAGAAGAATCTGTTGATCGTGTGTATTCACTAGATGATATCAGAAGGTACCTGCTATTTGCAAGACAGTTTAAACCGAAGGTAACTTTACTTTTTATATTTTATCTTAGAATACAGAAAGGTCTAAGGAAGTGAAGTATCAGAGGGGTAGCCGTGTTAGTCTGGATCTGTAAAAGCAGCAAAGAATCCTGTGGCACCTGCATCAGACAAAGTGGGTATTCGCCCATGAAAGCTCATGCTCCAATACGTCTGTTTGTCTATAATGTGCCACAGGACTCTTTGCTGCTTTTAAGGAAGTGAAGTTACTACTCTGCTTAATGTTTTCTTTGTGCAGGTAGAAAGTAAATCAATGAACTGATCCCATAGTATAGCAGTTAATTAAGCTGTGGCGTGGAAGTTTGGAATATTTTGGATCCACTTGCTCTCCTTATAAATGCCAGAACCCCCGACAGCACAGTTGAGATTGGGTTTAAAAACTTGAGCTGAGTGTCTGTCAGTACCAAAAGCAAATGAAGAGCTTCATCATGTTTAATTCATATCTCTGGGTGTGGGAGAATAATCATTGCCTCAACAGTATCTGGTAATCTGTAGTGTAGTGACTTTGTTGCTTAATCAAGCAACTGAATTGAAAAACTTTTTGTTTTGAAAGGTTACTGCACATAGGAAAATGTAAATTTGAACATAACTGAAGCAAATTCTTTGTTGTTGTTATCCAAATTACAACTTAAAAGTGGCTTTTAGAAATATGCAGTGGAACTTTCAGAAGTTCCACTAATGGAAGCAGTATACTTAAACCAGTTCATTATGAACAAATGTACCATCTTATTTCAATCAGATTTCTAAAGAGTCAGAAGACTTCATAGTTGAGCAGTATAAACGATTACGTCAACGAGATGGCTCTGGAGTTACGAAGTCATCCTGGAGAATCACAGTACGACAACTGGAGAGCATGATTCGACTGTCTGAAGCTATGGCCCGAATGCACTGTTGTGATGAGGTAACACACAGCTTTAAAAAAAAAAAAAAATTAAAGAGCTACATAAAGGCAATTAGCATTTTGGTCTTGAAACTTGACAGTGATACTCTGAATTTGCTTTTTCCTGGCCATTTTCTTCCCCAGCTTAAAATAAGGTCTCTGATTCACACAGTACTCAGTTGTATGGCATGTCAACTCCTCTTTCATGTTGCTGCCTTGTTCTCCCATATTTAAAAAATCTCTAGATGTTGTTGGGCGGGAGGGAGGGGAGGGGAGGGATACTGTGGCTCACATTTTCAAAGTTACCTAAGATGTATGTGATCTGCTCGATTGACTATTAATTCATGTGCTCAGCAATATTAATATAAATGTTCACTGCTCATCAAAACATGCAAGGCAGGAGAAGGATAATATTATGAAGATCTACTCAATCTACTGAGGTACAGCTCCATTGGCATTGTGATTGAGTGGGTTTGGGAGATGCTGCCACTTTTCCACCCCCAATCAAGAAGGAGCCAAGCAGAACCCAGCAGGGCATCTAAGCCTCACTGTTGCATTGCCAAGTATAAGGAGCCCAGCAGAGCCTATGGGTGTATTTGAACTCAGTGAGGGGGAGCCAAGACCAGGGAACCCAGAGAACATGCATGATCATATTTATGCAGTTGTTCAGATCTAATGAACGTGGTTTCTTGTATGGATGGGATTTGGAAAACGTCACTACTTTTTTTTCATAATCTAATCCCAGTTTAAAAACCCATCTGCTTCAGTGTGAATATAGGATTAACATGATTTTACTGATTACTGTTTGAATTTGACACATTTTGTTCTAAACTGTTATGATATCCAAAAAATATCTGCTAGTTATGTTCTAAAGATGCTTGTCAGGTCAGATTTTGGCTAAATTTAGTTTTAAAAACCTTGCAGCCTGTAGTTGGGCTAATGAAGATGATTCTAGTTAATTTCTTTCTGGTTCCAAGGGGACACACTTCAATTATAAACATTCTTGAATACTGTTGCCAGTCAAACCTCACAGCATTGTGTTGTTTTATTGGAAACCTGAAAGTGAAACAAGCGAGTTTAAATTTTCATAGTTCAAGTACTGTGCAAAAAACCCACTAGTGAATAGTAAAAGTGTCACTTTCTAAGAAAAGGTTAGGATTATCTGTAATTTAGGTAATGTTGCTTGTTGTGTTCAGGGTTGATGTCCTGTCAAAAGTCATTAAGTGACCTTATAAAAATGTCATTGTGGGACTCGATGTTCTCTATTTGTGGGCTCAGTTTGAACAAAAACTTTTTTTCTAATTGCCAGCCCTGAAAACTCAGGCTATATATTCATCAGTAATCCTATGCAAATTTTCTGAAAGTCACACGCTGCCAGAGGGCATAGTTTGGCCTTCAGAATCCTTATAGTTTATGGCAATTGCATGAGATAGAAAGAACCAACCTTGGTTGTCAGCTGAGGGTGAGTTTCTGGGGCTGGCAAAAAAAAAATAATTCTACTTTTGATGTAGGATTAGTGAGATGTGACCATGGAGACCTCTGCAATGCCATTCTTTGTGATTCTACCCTGAGAAGTGACTATCTGAAGTACAATTCCTAGATTCTGAACACAAGAATATGTTTTGCAAATCTCTCCCAGGTTCATCCAAAACATGTGAAGGAAGCATTCAGGTTATTAAACAAATCTATCATCAGAGTTGAGACTCCAGATGTCAATTTAGACCAAGATGACGAACAGCAAATGGAGGATCAGGAGGCTGAAGATGGAGTCAATGGTAAGTCACTTGCTGACAGTTTCTGGCTTTGCTCGTGAATGGGAGGAGGGACCTTCCAATGTTTAGTGCTTAATGGTTTGACAGAGTGCATCTGTCCTTTTTGTTTCCTGCTTCAACCTACTTTCCTACTTTCTCATGCTCCAGGGCTTGAGTAGGGGATTGTACTTAACTCTGCCACTGTCTTGCTGTGATCTTGGGAAAGTCAGACTGCTTCAGCTTCCAGATCAGCATAACGATGCTAATTACCTGAAGCTTAAACTTCATTCATAAAAATTGTTGATACAGGCGGTGCAGATGCTGCAGCAGGTGTCAATGGCCTTGTGAATGGGATCAGTGACCACTCTGAGGATACAAACAAAGATGCAGCCCCCAAGGCTTCCCTGAAACTTGGCTTCTCTGAATACCGCCGAATCTCTAACCTCATTGTGCTGCACCTCAGGAAAGCAGAAGAAGGTAAGAACTAATTTAAAAACTGTAAAGTGAATGGGCTACATCATCACAGATGCTCTTTGATTATATTGTAGTGCAGGGCTTCAACTCTGATCTGGCATTTGTCAGCAACAACATAGCTGGTTCGTGTAATAAACTTAGTTTGGGTCCGATTCCACATTCGCAGCATTGGCCCATTGCCATTCAGATCAATGAAGCCATAATGCCAAATTCAGTATCATTCCAGCATGACTTTAATTTTAAGACAGCAGAATGAAACGGCTTCCTCAGTGCTCTTTATAAGAAAGATTGAACCAATACTAGAAAATTACAGTTTGTCAATGCGCTATGTTTTGTGTGTCGACGCATACTTCATGAGACTGCAGAACAAATTATTTGCCAGGACTAACATCTGAGTGATCGGATCGGTACACAAAATAAAAGCAGAAGTTCAAAGCAGACCCATTCACTGAGGATATCATCGCAACTGGCAAAGAACTGGTCTCTGTACTAAAGGAGGAAAAACAGCAGTAAAGGCAGAATCTCATTGAGAGTATGGACATGACCCACAGCAGGAAGAAAGCATAACCACTCAAGGAAGGCAAAGCAACATCTCCTTGAAAATGGTAGGGCACTGAACAAACAACCTAAGATGCAGCTTAAGTGGCAAGAAGAGCAGGAAACTTTTGTATACTGAATTAACCTCCAGAATTAATGCCCTTAAGAATGGGAAAGCTGCTGGCCTAGTCAGTGTTCATACTGAACAAATGAAACCATTTGGACCAGCAATAAAGAACTGGTTAATTAAGTTACTTTGTATGTATCTGAGCATCCAAGATCTGGCAACAAGCATGTGTTGTGGCACTCCTGAAGCTGCAGAAGGACACAGTGGAGCTGAAGAACTTGCATACCTATATCACTGCTGTGTCCTCTACACAAACTGTAAGAGCATCTCATCCTACACCGCCTGTCACAACTTGTTGAAAAGGACCTAATCCTAGAGCAAACTGGATTCCGCCCAGGCAAGTCGTGAACCTGTCAAATGCTGAATATCACTGGATACATTGAAGATGGCTTAGAAAATGGTATAGTAACAGAGTCAACAAACACAGCACCTACCAGCAGCATATGACACAGTAAGTCCCTGAAGGCTCCTCGCTAAAATATACATGATGAAAGGTCATCAACTTGTACAACTGATAGTGTCTACTAGAGAACCAATGTTTTTACTTCAAATAACACGGGAAGTGGAGCCTATGGTGGCAACAGAAAAACTGTCTACCAAAAGGGAGCATATTCTCCTCAATACTTCTCAGCCTCTATGTGAATGATCAACTCAGAGCTGGTGCTTGGCATAAGCAGACTGAGCAATTGCTTAGGGCCCGAGCAGCTCAAGGGCTATTAGCTTTTTTTATGTGTTGTGTGGGGCAAAAATGCATCTGCTTAAGGCCCCCCAATGGGCTAGCACCACCTCTGGATCAACTGGTAAAAGAAGTTTTATCTTGCCAATGACCTAGGTGTCTCTGCCCAAGCCACAGCTCTTGCCCAGATCAAAGCTACGCGAACAACAGCACTGTCAGGGCTCTGTCTGTCACACCGAGAATCAAGTGCACGCCAGCGCAGCCAAAATGCAAGTCCTTCTCTTCCATTTTTGGAATCGTGAGGCCAATAGACAACTCGGCATCATCAGGAATGGGATATCACTTGCCCACTGGTGGAATCCTGTCTACTGTGGAGTGTTGCCAGGCCGCATTCTCTCCTTCAAGGCACAGGTGGAGAAGATGGAAGGCAAAATTAGCACCTAGAACAGTATGCTCAGAAAGTTTGCTAATTGCAGGGATCCCCATTTTGAATCCTAAGAGCCACTGCACTTGCACCTCACTATTTGAGAGCCAAATACACATGTCCAGTGTGGGAAAGATTGGCTCACGCAAAGCAGCTGGAACCTGTACTGAATGACAGCTGCCACAGATGTCTAAAACCAACAGACATGAACAAGCCTTTATGTGCTTGCTGGAGTTGCTCCTCCAGATATCAGGAGAGTGGTCACAAGCAAAATTGAATGATAATGACAAGTTGAAGATACCAGACGTCTGCTACATGGTGACACATGTCCTCCCTAGCAGCGACAGAACTGCTTAAAAAATGTAGCGCACGCTGCTCAAAATACTCGACAAAGATGTCAAAATGCACGTTGATGTTGCCGAACGCCTTCCTGCAGGTACCAAGAGAGATTGATAGACCTGGAGATGTTTAAATAGCCTCCAAGCAAGAGCTGGAAGGTCAATATGCAGAAATATGCAGAAGTGGGGTCTATGCTAATGACCTGGACACATGTGACTCCAGTGAAACACACACCATCTGTTGGTCTGCCAGCTTTTGGAGGAATCATGGAAGATCTCACCAGGGCTACAGACCAAGCCATATTATGTGCCCAATGCTGGAGATTGTGGTATAAGGACACAAGAAGAATATCCTCTCAGACCGTACAACCCATTCAGAAACCAAGTTCACACAAATCCCATGAGGAAACTTTTCTTAGGTTAGACTTTGGGTTCATTAACACCCAGTCAGCTAAACCAAAGAACATTGGTTTGAAAGTTGGGAGAAGGGCTGCATGGTTTGTCTTAATGAATTGGGTTGGGGGCCCTTTTTCACAGCACCATCGATCCACAATATGTCAGCTGAAATGAGGTCACTGCTAGGTGAAACATGGCAGCTGTTTGACAGTAATATAGCAATCCTACAGAAAAAATTAAGATTGGAAGTAAAGATTGCAATATCCAATTAAAGCTGCAAAAGTGGCTTAGGTAGACAGAATGTGCAGTTATTACAAAAGATACTAGTGTCTTCCTCTTTGGGCAGAACAATAATGCTTTACTTGGAGGAAATTAGACAGTGCTGCTTGCCACTGCTTCTTACCTTTTGAATCTTCTAGCTGGTGTTTTTTCCAGACCGTGTATTTAGTTTGTGAGCTGCATGGATGGATAGAAATGAGAACTTCAATTCTCAGTCTAAATGTGACTCCAATGTGATTGTGACCTGTCATCTGTCATCTGTCATCATCTCATTTCCTGGGAAATCAAAACTCCTTGATGCAAATAATCTGACAGGTTATTTTGGGTTTCTCTTTTCAACATTGTAAATGTTACACTAAACCTTCTCTTTGACAGTTTGATTAGTATCCTCCTGCTGCTGTATGTTTATGCAATCTGGGGATTGGCATTGTAACTAGAATAATCTAGGTTTCTTTTTTCCTTGCAGAAGAGGATGATTCCTCATTAAAGAAGAGTGATCTTATTAATTGGTACTTAAAGGAAATTGAATCAGAAATAGAGTCTGAAGAAGAGCTTATAAATAGAAAGAAGATCATAGAGAGAGTCATTCATCGACTTACACACTATGTATGTATGCAGTTGCGTGGATATTTAAAAGGGTTTTTAGCTTATAAAAGATTTTTTTTGATACATTTGACAAGTTAGGAACATACAGTATCTCTGTGCGCAGGCACCAATAATTGGTGCTGTATAAATACCTAGATATCTTTCTGTTAAAACTCTGGTCATGGAAGGAAGGTCAGAATTACAGGCTGGAAAAGAGGTGAGTGAGCTTCAGGCGTTACATACTTTCCTTTTCCAAGATTTCCTTTGTCCTGCTGAATTGCAAACGAGAAGTGGTTAACAGCAGGCTGTGATACTCCCTGAAGCTTTTCATGGACTCCAGTTTCTAGGGCTGCTATTTTTCTTGTAGTGACTTTGAGGCATTCAGTAAATAACGTGAACCTCCCTAGGAATGGAACTTTACCCTTTCTTTTGCCCATGTAGCTGAAATATTCTTGTGATCAGGGTTCCAGGGCGGGCCACACTGATATTGCTTGGTTAGAGCAAACTGCAAAGAATGGGGCCGATAATCCCCCAAACTGGTGGTTATTCTGATACTTAGATTCACCAAGCCAGCAACAAAATAGCATCCCCACTACCTTACTGGTTTACCCAGAAGCCAGAAGTACAGTTGTCTTAAAGCAACCCAGCCTTGAGCTCCTACCCAGACAGCCAAGTCAAATACAGGATTACTGAAAATCTTATTCATCATATAAAAAGTTGTACCAATCCCGAAGGACCAGACACATTACCCACCAGGTCAGTGAATATTTCAGATCTTAACAAGAATTGGCTATAAGCGTGTCTTTGGGTAACTAAACTAAAGTTTATTAAAAAAGGAGAGAGTGAGTATTGGTTAAAAGATCATTATACATACAGACATAAATAGAGTCCTTAGGTCAGTTTCATAGTAGAGATGGTGAGCTTTAGAGTTGCAAAGAGTTTTTTCAGAATTAGTTTCATAGGTCAGAGTCCAGTGTCCAATATCGGGGTGACCCACTCTGGAGCTGGGGACCTCAGTCTTGCGACTCAAACGTCCCCTTATGAAGCTTAAGCAGATCTGAGATAACAGGATCAGGGGCCAAGAGCTCTTCTTATAGTGCTTTGGCAGGCCATCAATAGCCTCTTGACAGCAGGCATTCCTTGGGTGAAGAACAGTGGCTTTAAAGTAACCTATTTCCTATGTATACACAGGTAACTAGTTGCATGCATAAGGTAATTATCCATTAAGCAGTTGAGAAACAGTTTACTACAAACTTCAATGAGAAATCTAGTCAATTATGTTCTTATACCCAAGTTCTATCTAAATGTTAATATTTCCCTTTTGATCTCTGAATCAATAGATATAGTAACAGACAGGAACTGTCTCTTTACATGGTTAACATCTAACAAGGGATAAGTAAACACATACAATTAGTGTAACCTCTAATTCTCTAACAATATGGGTTTGCATTTCAAAGCTCTAGTCTATGTGGCTGTGTTAGCCCTAGTTACCATTTATAAATAGCTATTCCTTATATACTTTTCTAATATGTCTTTAAAGGTTAAATTTAGGTCATTTAGCTAGCTAGTTGCTTTCTGGCTCAATGTCACAGTCTTCACTCCTGAGTTTAGGTCTCTGTCACTGTGGCGTAACTCGCTCTCTGGAAATTTAGATTCTCTCTATCTTTTCTCTCTCTATTAAAATGACAGCTGCCAGAGGGAAGCTGAGAAGTCAGTTTTAATCAAAAGCCTAACTAGAAAGTACTCCTTGGTCTATACTTGGCAAGAAATGCTGCTTCTCATTATGGCAGTGTTTGGGGCAGGCAAGTCTACTACTTAAAACAGTGTACAAATGTTGCTAAATTGGCTTGCTATGTAAATTCTGCAGTGCCAAGAGTTACTGTTTTAGGGGTTATCTACCTTGGGAGGGTACCTATTCCTGACCAAATAGATTAAGCTAATTTGGTATAAGGCGCTCTTATTCTGGAATAGTCATCCTCAAGGAAATCCTAAAGGGACGTAACCTCTTTGCAGCTCAAGTGCCACCCAGATCAATCTCCAGCAAGAAATGGGTTGGTTGTTCAGTCTCTCTGCCCTTGGCAATCTTATTGTGCCAACTGAAGTTTTCGGTGACTATGTGATTGCCAACCATGTAGGGGCATTCAATTTGTTGGTCTTCCATGCTAATAATATATCCGTACCAAGAAAGCTGTCAAAACTGAACCAGGGCTGATGAAGGTAATTGCTGGGTTTGGCTATGAATATCTTCATTGCTGATTTTGTCCTGCCACTTGATATGGAGCAACTGACCAAGACTATGAGAAAAGACATCGGTCCAGTGCTCTTCAGCCTTCCTTAGTGTCCGTTCCTAGTTTCGCTGCCATACAAAAGAGTTGGTATAACTGTAGGTCTGTAGATACACCGCTTTGTAGAAACCTTGTTGTCACAATGTCTCTATAGAGGCCGTTTAAGGGTCTGGAATACGGCAGCAACTGCTGCTGTATGAGCATCCACATCTTGTGAATATCTTCCATGTGGTCTGTGACGCTTCCTGAGTATTTGACAGTTGCCACCTACTCCAATATCGTGACTAGGCAAGTTAGTACTGAGCTAGTTGTAGTCAGGAGCTGGAGGCTGATAATGGCCAGGGACTTGGTTTTGTCCATATTAAAACAAGGCCAGTGCATGTTGCTTTGTGCCCAACCAGATCAGCCATCCTCTGCAGTGATTCACCAAACCGACCCAACAAAGCAATGTCATCAGCATATTCAGGGTTTTGAAAACAAAATGGTATTCATCCTAATGTCACCAGCAGCTGCTGTTTCATGAGCTGAACATGCCTGGAGGGTGTTTATACAGCAGCTGACCACCTACAACAACCTGGTCAATTATCCTTGTAGCTGAAATGGAAGAGTCATCTATTCCACATCCTTTCTGTAGTGGGGGGCCCAAAACTGGACTCAATACTCCAGCTTGGGTAAGCCTATCCACATTTGTTTTACTCTAGATATTGCATCTTAAAAATAGTGAAGATGTGGTGGCACAGGCTTCAGTGTCTTATTGACACCCAAATGGTTCATCAGCAGAGTTGGAACCCTTAGTTTTTCCACCCTGACCTCAGCCATTTCAGCTAATGGAATAACTGATAACAAGAATAGGTTGTCATCCTCTGCGTGGAGCAGCATTAGAGAGGGATGAGACACACACTTTGCCCGTGGCTTTCACAGCGATTTGCCAGCGCCAAAGAAATGGTGAGACTCTCTGGAATCTTGGGTTTCGTTCCAGGCTCTGGAGGGAAGTCTGCTCTAGTCAACACAGACTCTACTGCCCCATGCCCTCCAACCTGTCCAGTATATTCCTCACCCCTGATTCCTTGTACCAGTTCTGTTCTTCCCATTTACCCAGTCTAAATCTGTGTGTCTCAGGCCTAGTCTCTCTTGCCTACCCAGTCCCGGTTCTCCTCTGACTCATCAGATCTGTCTCCCCTAACTCCAGGCTCCTCACGGATACCAGCTCAGTTTTTCTCTCCCCTTATCTTCCAGCCCACCCCTAGTCCCACCAGGCTTCTTGTCGTGATTTGCCCCTTTCCCTGTTCCAGGTCTGGTTCTTGTCTCCTCTGCATTTGAGTCAGTTGACTTTTTTCCTCCATACTGCCTGAGCACCAGGAATGGGGGCATTGAATTTACAGGGAGGGCAGGCTCCTTGCCCTCAGTTCCACTGCCTGGCTCCACCTCCGCTTGGAGCAGCCATTACAGGGAAAGTTCTGTTTTGACCCTGTGGCCCCGGACCGGATGGAGCATGCTCAGTTGCTCTGTGAGGGTGGCGCTCGCGCAGTCTGGGCACATGTATGAGCTGTCCTCAGAAGATGGAAACTTTGGAGATTTTAGCTGCTAAAATCTAAGTCTTTACTGAGCATGCATGAACTGTGAATTTACCCCCCAACCCCCAAAAATTATAATTTTGATCAAATTTGGGCAGATTTTCCCAGGGACAGCAAATCACACGTCCCTAGCACCCAAATTTCAAGTCCCTACTCCAAAGTATGAGGGCACAGAACTGTTCAAAGAAAAGGTTGCCAAAATGTTTTTACATTGTTTTATTAATGTATTTTGCCCCCTAATCTCATTCTTGGGAGTAGTTGAACCATTTTGGCTGAAATTTTCAAAATAAAAATTCATCTGAGACATACCGGCATGGAAAATTTCAGCTTAGATGGCCAAGGCTTAGTAGTGTTATAAACAATTTAAAACATTCCTATAAGGGAAAGTGTTGAGCAACTTTTAATAATAGGTGGTGCTACCTGCCCCGCCTATAAGAAGGGTCAGCTGCTCTAAGAGGCAAAAAACAGGGAAAAACTACCAGAAGAAGAGAGCCTGTGGAATCTTTCTCTGCAGGGAAAAATTGAAGCAGACAGCATGTACAATGGAAGAGTGGGGAGAGATGGGGGTAATGAAGTTTGGGTAGCATGAGGACTAGGTGAAATAAGGATGGGCATGCAGGATTAAAGGGGTAAGCAGTGAACCACATCCTTGGGAGGAAGGCTGATCTGGTTGTTAGAGCACTAGGCTGTGGGAGACTTGGATTTAATTCCCTGCTCCATCACAGTCATCCTCTGGCTCTTGGCAAGTTGCCTAGACCCAGATCCCCAAAAGTATTTAGGCATCAGACGCCTGTTGAAATCTGTTACTCCATTTGTACTTGGATATCATAGCAATGGGGGTGCCATATAAGTACTTACGATAGAAACATGCGAAAGGGAGGTGAGGGAAAAGATTTAAAGTGCAAAAGGGAGTTGACTTTTCTTTAAAAGAACAAACACTCACTGCATTAGAATTATATTTGAAAAATAACTGTGTTCAATATTAAGGCTGTAAGCCTTTGTGTGAGTAAGGATTTTTGTGTCTGTTTCAGGACCACATTCTAATAGAACTCACCCAGACTGGGCTAAAAGGCTCTGCAGAAGGAGAGAGCTTTGATGAAGACCCATACCTGGTAGTTAACCCCAACTATCAACTGGAAGACTAGGGGTTGTAACATACCATAGTAGGACTTAATTTGTTAATTGCATGTTGGAAATGCATTCTTTGTACATTGTTGCAATACTCACTGAATAGCTAAATTCTTTAATTTGTATGAACACTTCATTGTGGTGTGGAGCAATACTCTTAGTAATACATGATTATCATAGATATTCAGCATTCCTGGAACGTGGTTTTATATAAGTGATAAATTATATAATGTTTCTGTGGGGTTTTTTTTGTTAATGGTCCTCTTCCAAACAAAGCAAGGTAAGGCAACATGAAATCTTCAGCATGGAGCTATCCAGATGCTTTTTTAACAGTGGAGAAATTTGCACCATTCTTCTCTAGTATCTGTTAGTGAGATTTTATGATGTAGATTTTTACAATTCTGTTTTTCCTATTAAATAAAAATTTGTTAAATGTCTGTGGGTGTCTTGGGGGATGGCTTTGTTCTGAGACTGGGTGCTGTTTCACTTACGAACTTTCCTCTTACTCTGCTCTGCAAGCTGAAAATAATATAAATACTTGTATTTCAGACAAGCTTTTACCTTCACTGTCTAGCTGATGCTATTTGTAGAGGGTTTCTTTAAACCTTCCAATATCAGGTAATTAGAAAATCTGACTTTCACTTTATTTTAAGATATACTTTTTTTTGTTGCATGTTTAAAGTAAAACAGTCAAAACAGAGAAAGGTCCAAAATATGATGATGCTTGATGAGGGCAGACAGTCTTGTCTTTGGTATACTCCCTGGTTTGTGAACTGGCAGAGAAGTGCAGCCACACGATAAATGTGGATTCTTAGGGTGTGGACTTTGGTGAATTAGTAACTAGATTTTTAATCTTCAGTCCTTCAATCAAATCTTAGGCAATTTTGCTCAGGTGAAGTTGTTGTGCAATGAGAACCTCCTGACATATGCTAAAAAAGGCAAAGAAAATCACAAATGTGAGCAACTGGTAATTTTTACTCTTCTTGTTTAGCTTTGTCTTCAAAAGAAGTAAAGATAGTGTAGGGACCTAAAGATCTCTTGTGACTGATAGAAAATACTAAACACTTTTTTTTTTTTTTTTGGAGTGATTGTCCACATATTCTTGGGGTATGGGGAGGGGAGAGCTGACTTGTGAATGGGGCCCACGCTACGTGTGAAATTGTATTCTTTTGAATAGCAGTGGCCATTGGGGCTGTGCTCATGTCCTAGGCCTGTGGTCCTCAACCTTTCCAGACTGCTGTACCCCTTGTAGAAGTCTGATTTTTGTCTTGCATACCCCCAAGTTTCATCTCACTTAAAAACTACTTGCTTCTAAAATCAGACATAAAAATATAAAAGTGTCACAGCACACTATTACTGAAAAAATGCTTATGGTCTCTTTTTTGCCATATAGTTATAAAACAAATCAATTGGCATATAACTATTGTACTTACATTTCAGTGTATATAGTATATAGAGCAGTATAGACAAATCGTATGAAATTTTAGTTTGTACTGACTTCGCTAGTGCTTTTTATGTAGTCTGTTGTAAAACTAAGCAAATATCTAGATGAGTTGATGTACCCCCTGGAAGACTTCTTAAGTACCCCCAGAGGTAAATGTACCCCTGGTTGAGAACCACTGTCTTAGGCCCTAGCAACCACCATAATTGAGGGTCTAAGGGGTAGGGGGGCCTCAACTTGCCACCCCTTGGCTGCGAAGCAGAATTCTGCAGTGTCCACATGTCTTCACCTGCAGAGATACTTAGACCTATTATTGTTGAGGTGGGTTTTTTTAGTTATATAGACAAATTTAATTTACACATTTGTGTAAAAATAAAAAAGAAAAGTAAAAGTAAAAATAAAAGTAAGTTTAAGTGAGATTCAGGGCATTGGTCGGATTCTTGCCCCCCTGCACCAGGGCCAGACCCCTCCCCTGTACACCATACATGGGCCTAAAGTGGCTAATGGCAAATCTCCAGAATTTAAGGTCTGCCTTTCTTGCCATTCAGTAGGGCCTGTCAACAATAGCCACTTGAGGTGCTTCCTGTGCTTAGGAGAGGGGCACATGTCTGAACACTGGTCCTTTCACAGGAAATTTTCAAAGCCCCCTCTAGAGGCTTGAGAAGGCAGATTGAAGCTACATCTTCTGGAGGTATCTCTGCAGACATTTACAGATCCTGGCAAGCAACTGGAAAGACCACCTTTTCTTGGACACTGGCACTTCTCTAGTGCCATTTGGCCACCAGCCCAGGAGAGGGGCCACAGGTAGCACAGCACCAAAGATCAAAGGTGCAGCTCCCTCTACAGTCACAAGACAAAAAATTCATATCCTAAGATTGAGCCTAACCCAAGCACTAAGGTGAAATATGTACAGATGGTTGCTTCACACAGCACTGCACTGCTACTGGTATTGCTCAGGCAGCAGGCCCTTCTCTGGCATGTGTGCATTCACCAGATTACTCTGACAGCAGTGATACCAAGGAAACATGTGCCAGGCTAATCAGTACCAACCACTGGGGGCCTGGTGACACATGCAGAACCGATGGACTCATCTATATAGAAAATCTTGCTGGCAGGCAATTCTTGGCACCAGCTAACTTGGCCCAGTACCAGATTCCCCAGTCCTGGACCGACTTAAGAGCTGGTTCCTTTTATCACCTGTTGGAACTGGCCACAGTCCTCGCTCAGCTGGGGGACGCTGGACTGGCATGCTCCCTCTAGGGATGAGGACTTTGCTACATTATCCTGAAAAGGATGAGAAAGCTGACTATTCTTGTTGGAATGTGACCCTTCCCCACCGTAGATAACCCAGTGGGATGTGAACAGGCAGTCGAGGAAGGAATCCTTTAGAGACACGCATTAATCTGAATCCAGAAGGGAACCACTGAACTGGTACCCTCCTGTGTGCCCTCCTTCCCCTCAGTAACTTTACCAACCTTGGGCCTGTAGCCTTTTATTCTATTTAATGTTAATTGTACTCCAGTGGGTTCTGCTCTGGCAGCTACAGGCTCAAGTTCAACAGAATTATCTGTTTGTTCTGGCTCTACAGTCCATAGGAACACATGAAACCGTAGGCAAATAATGCATACAGTTACAAGAGCCATCTGTCTTTTAGTACTTTAATAAAAGTTACCAATGAAGTTATAAATGTCACAGCATATATAATTCCTAAAGATAAGTATAATGTATCAATTATACCTACAGACATACATCCTCCTAGATGGTGTTAGTCTGCTGGACCTCTCATGGATTGACCAATATGGGAGTTGTTCCTGCTGGAGTTTCCCATAGGAAGCTCAATTTGCCTACTCTGAGCTCCCTTTTTTATACTGCTAATCTGTCTATACCTACGTTCTACCTATGTACATGAAAGTGTCAACCCTCTTTCTTATTGGTCTGTGTCCCCTAGAAACACAAGAGACTCTGAATTCTATAGGCTGTGTAGGTTCTTGTTATTGATGTACCACCTTTATCTCGCAGTTAAAGGCACGTACTGGTTACAATAAATTTATTTGTTGTTACAGCACTTTATAATTTAATCTTCCTAGCTATACTTTTTTGTAATATTACCAGTTGGTACCTCCTTTTTTTTCCCCCATAATCTTTCAGGTTATTTCTCAGTCATTGACTTACACCATCATTTCTTGTCTCCAATAGCTAAGCTAAAGTCTTGCAGGCATCAACCCACAGTTTCTTGAATTTCAGCTTGTCCTACTCATTTCTACTACATAGTTCCTCTAAATACTGATCAGTCTTATACTTTAATAATCCTACAAATCAACTCTGATTAACATACAATGAATATATGTAATATAACATTGATTAATCATAACATCACACAATACATGGATACTAAACTATTGGCTGCAGGCCCGAAGGGCCTCCTTGGGGTTATCAGTCCATACATTAGGAAAATGGCTTCCTCAGCAGACTCCAAGGTAATTTTCCTCAAAGCAACTAAGCCAGCTGGCTCCAGTACCAATTCTGGTAACAAGTGTTGGAGGAGGAACAAGAGCTTGGCAGAGAAGACCTCCAGCCACTGGCTATTTCTTCCTTGTCCCCGAAAAGACAATTAAGTTTCCCTCTATCTCCATTGGATGAACTACAAGTTTTTTATCAGAGGGATAGCCGTGTTAGTCTGGATCTGTAAAAGCAGCAAAGAATCCTGTGGCACCTTATAGACTAACAGACGTTTTGCAGCATGAGCTTTCGTGGGTGAATACCCACTTCTTCGGATGCAAGTGGTAGAAATTTCCAGGGACAGGTTTATATATGCAAGCAAGAAGCAAGCTAGAGATAACGAGGTTAGTTCAATCAGGGAGGATGAGGCCCTGTTCTAGCAGTTGAGTGAAAACCAAGAGAGGAGAAACTGGTTCTGTAGTTGGCAAGCCATTCACAGTCTTTGTTTAATCCTGAGCTGATGGTGTCAAATTTGCAGATGAACTGGAGCTCAGCAAAGACTGTGAATGGCTTGCCAACTACAGAACCAGTTTCTCCTCTCTTGGTTTTCACTCAACTGCTAGAACAGGGCCTCATCCTCCCTGATTGAACTAACCTCGTTATCTCTAGCTTGCTTCTTGCTTGCATATATAAACCTGCCCCTGGAAATTTCCACCACTTGCATCCGAAGAAGTGGGTATTCACCCACGAAAGCTCATGCTGCAAAATGTCTGTTAGTCTATAAGGTGCCACAAGATTCTTTGCTGCTTTTAAAAGTTTTTTGGGATCTGATTAGAATGTTGTATATCCCTCAGAAAAGCAGCATAAATTGTTGGACATGCTATAGCCATATTCGTTGGGCAAAATGGTCTTACCAATCAAGTAGGGGATTTTAGAACAGACAAAGATTATATGAGCTACTCCTGCACGTGTCCCTGTGATCTCCACGTATGCCGATGGAAGATACCAGGTTCTGATGGATGTAAATATTTTTTTTCAGCATTCTATCCCAGGGTGTCTGGTTGTCCATGCTATCCAACAGAGATCAAAGCAACAGACCAGATCTAACTTCTCTGCAAGTGGGTCTTTCTTGTTGAAAGCATTCTTGGTGATGCTTCAACTATGAGTTTCCAATTATCAAGAACTTCTTGCAAAGTATGATTCCTGACTTGAAGGTCAGTCAACACCTTCTCCACTCACTATGCTTTGGTGCAAGGCTCCAGATCAGATGGAAGCATCACTGGGGCTGTCCTTCAGCTGGTATTTGAAATAGGACTCCTCTTGTTATGCTTGTAAGAAGCACACAGGATCTTTTTCAGGTGAAAAGGCAATACGCCACGTTTATTGAAGATACAACAATTAGCATATGCATTTAGTCACACTCACACTGTCCTGCCTGTCAACGTTACAGTTACCAGTCCAGAGTCTGGATCAATCTTGTGGCCAGCTAGGTTGATCACAGGTAGGTAGGAGCCAGGTTCTGTCGGTCAGGACACTATGCTCTGGGGAAGTCTTGGCAGGACAAACCCAAAGTTTTGTGGCAAGGCACCCCGTTTATATAGTGATTTTTTCCTTCACTGGGACCAATGAGTTTTGCGTAGTCATGCTGTAATCAATTGTTGTCTGATGAGTGCTTGTTTTCTTAAATTGTCCTTCCCATTCTTTATCTTGTTCTTTCATCAAGTCTCTCAAGAAGTTATCCCATGCTGGTTTTTATCACAACTATCTTGTCCCTATTGATAGATTCCTGTCTCATCTTTAGAATCGTCAATCTGCCCTCTTCTGACATTTGCATGTTGTAATCTTCTGGCGCCCTTGCACCTATCCTCAGTTCCTCCCTAGAACATCTGGTTTGGGCCTTCACACTTATCTTCTAACACACACATTCCTCATTCTCTCACACACAACAGAATTGATTTATACAGAACATTTGAACAGGAACATCAAATTGCAATGCAAGAGAAAAACAACCATATTCTTATTTTAAAATGCTAAACCTACAACAAAGTGGTGACCCTAAAAGGTCTGTTATTGCCTTGAAATCTGCCCAGACACAGATTCTGGCTGATGCATCTCTACCAATGGCCCATTAGGCCATTCCTTTCCCCGATTCAAAAAAGGGTGGCTGGCAGGATATGGTCAAATCATACATCAGTACATTTAATACATGCGACATTATTATTATTTATCCTTCATTCTAAATTATACAAAATACAAACATAAAATCCTACTACTATACTCTTACCCACCTCCCAGGATGGGGATATTGCTTGCTAGCCATCAAGAGAGGAATCTTTGTGACGATCACTCTGAGAGAATGGATACTCACCCCACACTAACCGTGGTTCTTCAAGATGTATTGGCCACACACATTCCACAATCTACCTTCCATCCTCATTAGTTCAGAGTCCTGTCACATGGGATTCTTTATTGGCAAAGGAACTGAGAGGTGGTTGAGATATCCCCACCCTCTCTATCGGGTGGCCAAACTGACTGACCCCCACCCCCTGAGCTGCATACAACAATCTTCAGAAGTTCGAGAGCCAGGGCACACCTGCTGAGGCTCAGGGCTTCAGCCCAGCAGGAGCTGCCTGACGGGGCTCAGGGCTTCAGCCCTGCTCCTTCTGAAGTCATGAGCCCCAGCAGGTGCGCCCCACAGGGATGAAGCCCCAAGTCCCCCCCTCCCCACTGGGCAGAAGTTCCTACCCCACCACCCTGTTGCAAGGCAGAGGTCCCAAGTTCCCTTCACCCTCCCCAGTATAGTAGGTGGAGAATGGAGGGAGGATGGGGGTGGGCTCCATGAGCTGCACTTTAACAGTAAAAGAACCGCATGTGGCTTACAAGCCACAGTTTGGCCACCCCTGCTCTATATCCTCTCATACAGTGCTCACAATGCTCCAGGGGCACAGATGCAGCCCCAACAGATGCTGCTCTTCAAAGGATTATTATCTAAGCACTAGGAGTAGAGTCTGTATGGATAACACCCCTCAAAGAACCACCTTCCTTACTGTAAGGTAACCAACCATATTTATGTTTGCATAACCTATGCCCGGCTAAATGGGGCAACGGTGAAGTGTTTTTAAAAATATCTTTGTTTTATCATCCTTGTGCTAGGTGCTCGTGGGCATGTTATCTGCACAATAGATAATGCAAGCTAAAGGTTAATTTTATTATTTCTGCTCTAGCATAAATAGCATAAAGCACTGTTCTCTCAAGCAGGTTAGCAAAGATGGATCTAGGTTGTAAGGTAGTGTTAATTTTTCTTGTCTTTTCTCCTTGTTGTGGGGTAGACTGGAAACTAGTTCAGGGTTTTATTGCCATTGCTGGTCCCCTAAACGATGAGTCAGTAAGCAATTTAAATCTTCAAAACAAGCTCTTAGGCAAAGAAGCTCTTAATGTTGTAGTGGATGAAGGACATAATTTTTTGTGCCACCAGCCTTTTTTGGCTTCTCTGCCACAGTACTTCTCCTACCTTCACGCAAGTGGTGTGACGCATTATAAAATCTTTATGCCATGGATACACATCCTTCCAGAGGGGAATGCCAAGAATCCGGAAGAGGCTACAGTTCAGTGCTATAGACAACTTCTTAAGTCTCTTACTGCTGCAAACCTTAAGCCAGTGATAATTCTGCATCATAAGCATTTGCCTGGGGTTGTGCTCACACAGTCCACACTTGGGAAGCACAGGACCTTTGCTGACCTCTTTGTGGAATATGCTGAGTTTAACTTCCGTTCTTTTGGTGATATGGTTGACATGTGGCTCACTTTTAGCGACTTGCCTGAGATCATTGAGAGCCTGCCGTATGATGATCCACAGACCTCTCTCCAGAGTCTAGCTGCTGCACATGAAAAAGCTTATAAAATCTACCATGAAAAATATTCTTCAAAAGGTAAAGAGAAAATGGGAATGGAATTCTGTTTGACTTTCCTAAACAGTGTGTGAAGTGATGAAACTGTAAATGGCTGTGTGTGTGTGTGTGTGTGTGTGTGTGTGTGTGTGTGTGTGTGTGTGTGTGTTTCGGGACAGTAGCGAAAATGTCTATAGAAACATTTTGAATGATCAGTTTCTCTGAAATCTCTGCATTTTAAAATAACAAAATATTCCCCAGTTGAGTTCACACCATAGAGAAATAGCTAAATTACCTTCTGTTTTCTTTAACAGCTTAAGAGTATCTTGGACATTTTTAAAGAAGTGAAAATTGTGCGCTAAAGGTTATGGTCTACATTAAAATGTGTATAACCTAGGGCTTAATTCAAAGCTTTGCACTCACCCCTCAAAGACCCGGATCTCCTGCTGTCTTTTTTCTATGTTCTTATGTTAAGTTAAACTCATAGAGACAAAAGAAAGTCGTAGGAAGCTTCAGTGGGAAATCTCCCTGGCTTCTGGCTATCTTGCCTGGCCAAGCTCCTTGGTGGTGGATTTAAGGGAAGCCAGGAAGCCTTGGGAGTCTGGGCTCCAAGGTTTGTGAATCTAGAGCCACCCACCAGGCACAGTGCTCTAGAGCTATGGTTCCCAGAACTGGGCAGAGAATGGGAATTCCCTGTTGTAGAGAACGTTGAAATTTTTGGTTTTCATTCCTAATCAGAATGAAATGAAATTTATAAATTCTCTATGAAACTGAATGACCATTCTCCATCCAGTTCTAGCAGCAACCACCACCTGGGAGAGGCTTAAGACTTTTTTCCCCCTTTAGTCCATATTTTGTGGGCTTTCTTTTTGTTGGCTTTTGTTAAGATTCTTTTAATGCTAGTGCATAGGTTTTGGGTAGAGATGAAGCTTGCCGTCCTGAAATTGTTCAACTTAGGGACGTTTTTAAGTAGATCATTTAGTTTCTCAGCCCAAAACAGTTTAAAAATTGACCCATCAGACCTAGAACTCTTTCCCTGAACTCCTGCTTTCCACTAGTGCTCTGTGCGATCAGCAGCTGGTGTTGAGCAGTCTAGGACACTTGCTGAACTCCTACTCTTCCCCTCCACCTTGCCCCCAGTGGACATCTTTTAAATAATGTAATCTAGAAAAATTGGTTTCTAATATATGGACTGTGAATCTGCATCTTTCATTCTTTTCCCTCCTTCCCCCAAGTAAATGATATAATAGGCACTTTTTTTCTGTATTTTTCAGATGGAAAACTGTCCATTGCACTGGAAATCGATCATGTCTTTGGGAGTGCAGCATTGGAATCTTTTTTAGCCTCTCTTAGGGTGATACTTTATTGTCTTGGAATTCTTGTTTATTAACTTGAACTTGATTAGCGTTTTTTTAAGGAATAAAAACTTATTGCAATTGTAATTTGATCTATCTGATTTAGTAATATTTATTTATTTCAGTAGTTTAATCATGTGAAGCTGAACTAATTTTTAAACGACCAAATTGTCCTGTTTGGTAAGCATTACTTAAAAAGCATAGACACTGTATTCGTCAGTTAAATCTTCATCTTAAAATGTAACTTCATTCTCATGAGTAGTCCCAGTAAAGTTGCACAGGTGCATAGTTACTTTAGGATCCAAGCCTTTGAAAGATTTGATGATAAATTACATTCACAATTTGCAGCTGTAATAATGTGAATGTTCTGCATGTATTATAAGGCTACTGCAGAGAGATGCCGCACTGTTGTTTTCCATGTGATTCCAATTAATAAGAGTTCACATTTTAAATACTGACTAGTAAAAATCCACTTTGCCTGTTTTATTTCCTATTTAACTCTTGTCTCCAACTTTATTTTTCTAAAAGCTGTGTAGTAGCTGTGATGATTCTAATGGCTCCAACCTGAGCTATTCATGCTCTGTTGGCCAAGTATGTCTGGTTGGCACAGTCTGGAGAGAAACCAGTCCCATCAGACCAGTTGTCAAGCTAGGGCTCAGTTGAAGTGGTAGGTTGTAAGTTTAGAGTTCATCTGACTGGAAATAACAGCTCTTCTCTACGGTATTGAGTTCTTTGGAAAGATCAAACACTACCTATTAGTCTGCTGAGGCCAGAAGATGTTGAGATTGAAATCAGTGACCAAATACTTCTTAGGCATTGCATTCATTTGCTTTTCAAATGAAATAATGAGACAATATGTGCAGGTGTGGCACTACCAAAGGCTTTTAAAAATGTACTTTCTCCAGGTATGTATTAGTAAACTGTTCTGAACCCCGTTGCAAAACTTTATCTGCATTGCCAAGACTAGTCATGAACTTTCTCAGTCTTGACTATTTAATAACTAATTGCAAATGATAAATGTTAAACACACAAAATACTCTGAATCATTTGATCAGCTTCCATATCGTTGTAGTCCTGAGAAACAACCTTACGGCTGTAAACCAAATGACACTTTGATTCTACCTGTTGTCCAGTGGGATTGGTAGGAATTATACTGTTTCCTGGTTCCCCTATTTCTGTAGGACTTCTGAGTCCTAAAACTAGAATCACTGGTAATCTTTCAGGTATTTCTATATAATACTTCATTCTAAGGATAGTGCCAATTCAGAGGAGACATTAAGAAATTATTCTTTTTCCTAAGCAATTTTTAATAGCAAAAATTATTTCTGGAGTAGTGATTTGCCTTTTCTTCTTTCCAGGACTCTCTAGATTTTCTCTCTCTCAGCCTGCAATACAACTGTAGAAAAGAAGTAGACTTAAAAAGGAAGTTGAATGAGTTACAGGTAATTTTGAGCAATGTTTCAAAGTAAAAATAGTAAAGAGATTTCTAGACTGCTTTGGACTTTTAGGGATCCAATCTGCTTTTGGTTACACAAGTGCAAATCCTGTGCCAGTTCAATTTTGTGCCTGTATAACTGAGGGAAGAAATATGTTCTTAATGTTTTAAATTACTATGTAGAGATCTTCACCAAAGGGAAAAATGTTCTAAATATGTTTTGCATGTGGGGAAATGCATTCTTTTTCACAGCTACTTTTCAAGTGTCCTCAAAGGAAATGGAAAGGATTATTATTGGGGTTAACATTAATATGAGATAACATATCAGTGGTAGAGTGGAATAGATGGGTTTAAGACTATTGCCCATATACTGTAATTCTGTTGAACTGCTGAAACCACTAGCTGTGGTTATATGTAATGTCTTTAAAAGATTAATCAATTAGAAACAATTCATTTGACAGTTAATGGCTGTTTATAGCCACTTCCATATGAGGAACTCAAAGTAATTTACCCTCTTAAATCCTCTATGAGCTAGGTGTATGTTGTCACAGTTGAGGAAAACTGCACCTACATTTAGTGGTCCAGCAAGGGCACCACTGTCAGGCTTCCGGCCCAGTAGCTGTTGCCTTGCTTGGATGGGGACCAGTGTTTTTCTCTCCCTCCTGACTGGGATGTTTCCAGTCTGCATAGCTCCCTGATTGTACTGTGACTTCACTAGCAAAAGACAGGCTGCATAAAGCAGACCTGCTTTGCTTCTCCCCTCAGAGACGGCACACACTGTAATGGCCAACAGTTATAAGTTGCAGCACTTCCTATGCAGGCCTATTTTATTCTTAAGGTAAAAGCACTACAGAGAAAACACATTAAAACAGTAAAAGAACCTGAATACATGCTAATAAGATTGCCAGAGATCACTCTGTGCTCTGACAGGTGATAAGTCTTTCAAACCCCTCAAAGGGGTCTCTTCTATGGGCACAAGTTCGTAACAGCCTCAGCTCAAAACTAATGCCCAGTCTTAGGGGGGCTCAGTAAACCCAGTCCTTCCAACCCTTCCTGAAGGATTGGGGACCTCCATGGACCACAGGTCCTGTTCATTTGCTGGATCAGGAAACAGGCCCTGAGCTTGTTGGCTATTTATCCAAAAATCCTTTCTTTCTCTGTTGGTTCCTGTAGAATCCAGTTTGAACTAGTGTATGTGTACTTCTCCAGAGGGTGGCTTCAAAGAACGGATAAATGGAGGAATTTTATTAGCACTCCCCTCTTTGTAGAGGAGCTGTATACAATCACCAACACACAAACAATTGCATTTTTAGTACAATGAGCTCCAAAGATGTTAAGATAAACATTATTGATTTACGTTTAGTTCCATCAAATTTGTCCAGGATATTGTCACCTGTCATACATTATTCCCGTTTTTGCTGATGTGAGCACAGAAGTTGTGTGTCTTGTTGAAGGTCTCATAACAGGTGAGCCGCAGAGCAAGGAAGACACCCCAAGTCTCCTAATTCCTCCCAGTCCTGTGCCTTAAACACATGACAGTTGTTCTTCACTGAGCACCCAGATGTTCTTCTTCGAGTGATTGCTCCTATGCATTCCAGTTAGGTGTGCGCGCCGCGCGTGCACGGCTCTTCGGAACATTTTTACCCTAGCAACACTCGGTGGGTCGGCTGGGCGCCCCCTGGAGTGGCGCCACTATGGCGCAGGATATATACCCCTGCCGACCCATCCGCTCCTCAGTTCCTTCTTCCCGCCCGTGACGGCCAGTTGGAACAGTGGAGCGCAGCTTAACTGACCTCCACTTCCCTAGCTACTCGTAGTTTCTCTCGTTCTGTTTACAGTTGTAGTTAACTTTATTTTGTTTGTAGAATAGTATTTATTTTACAGGGGTTCGGGGTTTATCCCCTTCCCCTCACCCGGTACCGGGTCCGATGCCCGGTCCACAGGGTTGTGTAATGCTCGGCCGGCCATAAGCCGCTGCCGACAAGAGACCCTCTCTTAAGTGCCTCGAGGGATCTCACCACACAGATAAGTGCCGCTTTTGTGAGGCCTTTCATCTGAGAACAAAGGGGAGCGGGACTTTCCCCTCAAGCAGCTCCTGAGGGAGGCAGCTCTTGCTCCTCCGCTCTCGGCGCTGAGCGCTGGTTAATCTTCAAGGAGCGCTCCCTCGGCACCGGATCGCCGGTACCGCTAAGGCCTCTCGGCACCGACCATCGCCGACGTCCCTGCTCCGCAGCTGAGCGCGATGCTCAGTCGGATCGCCCGGCACCGATGTCTGCCACGGCACCGACAATATCCGCACCATTAACTCCGGCCAGGCAAGAGCCGTCGAGTCCGGTGCTGGAAAGCTCCCCGGTACGAACCGTGGTCGAGCTCGCTACGAAGCTGCGTCCGAGCCGCCTGCTCCGCAGCCGAGCGCTATGCTCAGTCGGCTCGCCCGGCACCGATGTCTGCCGCGGCCCCGACAATATCCGCACCATTAACTCCGGCCAGGCAAGAGCCGTGGAGTCCGGTGCTGGAAAGCTCCCCGGTATGGTCCGTGGTCGAGCTCGCTCTGAAGCTGCGTCCGAGCCGCCTGCTCCGCAGCCGAGCGCTATACTCAGTCGGAGCGCCCGGCACCGATGTCTGCCGCGGCACCGACAATATCCGCACCATTAACTCCGGCCAGGCAAGAGCCGTCGAGTCCGGTGCTGGAAAGCTCCCCGGTACGGACCGTGGTCGAGCTCGCTATGAAGCTGCGTCCGAGCCGCCTGCTCCGCAGCCGAGCGTTATGCTCAGTGGGATCGCCCGGCACCGATGTCTGCCGCGGCACCGACGATATCCACACCATCAACTCTGGCCAGGTAAGAACCATTGAGTCCGGTGTTGCAAAGCTCCCCGGTACGGACCGCGGTCGAGCTCGCTAGGAAGCTGTGTCCGAGCCGCCTGCTCCGCAGCCGAGCGCTATGCTCAGTCGGATCGCCCGGCACCGATGTCTGCCATGGCACCGACGATATCCGCACCATCAACTCCGGCCAGGTAAGGACCGTCGAGTCCGGTGCTGGCTAGCTCCCCGGTACGGACCGCGGTTGAGCTCACTCTGAAGCTGCATCCGAGCTGCCTGCTCCGCAGCCGAGCGCGATGCTCATTCGGATTGCCCGGCACCGATGTCTGCCGCGGCACCGGCACTATCCGCACCATTAACTCCGGCCAGGCAAGAGCCGTCGAGTCCGGTGCCGGTAAGCTCCCCGGTACTAACCGTGGTCGGGCTCGCTAGGAAGCGGCGTCCGAGCCACCTGCTCCGCAGCCGAGCGCTATGCTCAGTCGGATTGCCCGGCACCGATGTCTGCTGTGCACCGACGATATCCGCACCATCAACTCCGGCCAGGTACGGACCGTCGAGTCCGGTGCTGGCAAGCTCCCCGGTACGGACCGTGGTCGAGCTCGCTCTGAAGCTGCGTCCGAGCTGCCTGCGCCGCAGCCGAGCACGATGCTCAGTCGGACCACCCGACACCAATGTCTGCCGCGGCACCGACAATACCCGCACCATTAACTCCGGCCAGGCAAAGCCGTCGAGTCCGGTGCGGGAACGCTCCCCGGTACGGCCCGTGGTCGAGCTCGCTATGAAGTGGCGTCTGTGGTGCGAGCTGTGGTCGAGCTCACTATTCCCTCCACGCCGGAAACATTTCCACAGCGAGGGAGTTGCTGGCGAGGGCAGAGCCTGCGCTGCCTCAGCCCCCGACACCGCCGGTGCGGGTTACATAGTCAATCGGCAAGCCTGCCTTGATCAGTCCACCCTCCGTCGGCACCGCAGAGCGGCACCGTTTACGATCGCGGTCCCGCAGATGTTCTAGGTCCCGCCGATCGAGGTCCCGACGCCGCTCTCAGTCTCGGCACCGTTCTCCATGTCGGTACCAGTAGTACTCGCGGCACCGGTCAGCGTCCCGCAGCACCGATCCATCCCGGTACCGATCCCGGGCGCAGCGTCGAGTGACGTCAGTTACAGACGCAGACTCTACCATGGGCTTTTCAGCTCCTCCAGGGCCATCCAGACACGCATCAGTGTCGTTCCGTGCGGACGCTTCCTATGCGTAGGACTCTGTTTTCCGATGGGCCCTCCAGAGTCTTCCAGGAGACCTATCAGTGGTCATTTTGGACGCCTTGGGTGTCCTACCACGCCAGCGGCGTACCAGTGATCCCATCTCGCTCCGCTCCGTCGGAGCTCTGGGTGCCAGAGGTCACAATTAGCTGTCCCCCTCCGACCGGTATGGAGCAAGCCCCGGTTCATCCACCGGGCTCCCCGATCCCGCCGGATCAGGAGGTCGTCCAGGAGCGCGAGCCCACACAGGACCCGCTTCTCCCTGGCCTTTCTTCTTCCTCCTCCCCGGATAGGGGGGGCAGGAACATACTCCTCGGGCCCTCCTCTAATCCAAACGCACCAGCCCCTATATCTAAGGAGGCTAGGCGTATGGTCTTACTGGGCCGTAAGCTATACTCGGCGGGGGCCCTGCAACTTCGTGTGGCAGACTGGCAAGCCCTGCTTAGCCACTACTATGGGTGGCAGCCAAATTTACAGAGGCGGTTCTTCAGAACTCCTGCTCTGGCCTCGGGGGTGGCCACAAGATGGCTCCAGTTATCGAGCCTTCCCTCGCAGCTGCGGCACACTGTACAGGACTTGCCCTTCAATGACAATGGCCTGTTCCCTGGAAACACTGGCCCTAAGCGGCAAAGCCTAGAGGGCAGCAGGGTCGCTTTGAGCTCTCTCTCTGTCGGCATACACACGCCGGTAATTCAGAACCGACATTGCCGTCCCCAGCGTATCCGCTCTTTCCCTGCGCCTTGCCAAAGTCAGTACTTTGCCAGCGGGCGTGGCTTACGCGCTCGTGGGCGTCAATCCGGACCCCAAAGGTACAGGAGGTACCTAAGGATGAAACCTATCCCCTAGGCGAAGGGAGGTCTCAGACCTATCCTAGCCCTGCGGGACCGTGACAAGTCACGATGCAGATAAGTTCCGCACGGTACCCAGGGGGGACGTCAATCCCATCCTTGGATCCCGGAAACTGGTACGCCGCCCTCCATATGCAGGGCGCATGTTTCACATCACTATTTCTTCTCCACACAGAAGGTGCCCTCGTTTGGGGCCTACCGTCGTTTCCAGTATACGGCCCTCCCGGTTGGCCTCTATACAGCCCAAGTGTATGCAAAGTGCAGGGCTGTAGTCGCCGCGTCTCTTCGCCACTGTCGGATACACGTTCTCCGTATCTAGACGATTGGCTCATTCAAGGGACCACCAGGCCCAAGTTACCAGTCGTGTGGGCATCGACACGGACCTATTCCCGTGTCTAGGCCTGATGATCAATGGAAAAATCCACTCTCATTCCCACACAGGGAATAGAATTCATTGGGGCCACCCTGGCCTCCAGTCTCTCCAGAGCCTGCTTACCTCAGCCTCGGTTTCAGGCGAGGGTAACGATTGTACAAGGCCTACGGTCCTTCCCGACAACTTTGGCTCGCACTTGCCTAGGTTTCCTGAGTCACACGACTGTCTGCACGTTTGTAACCGAACATGCCAGGCTTCGCCTCCGTCCACTTCAATTGGGGCTCACCTGGGTGTACCACCCGGGCAGAGATACCATACTCGTGGTCGTCTCGTTCCCCCCGAGCATCCTAGGCTCCCTCGACCGGGAGTCAGCGCCCTCCCTGGTGTATCCATGGAGGCTGTTCCATTCACCCCTCGGGGTCCCTCCGGACAGACACCCCATCTCTCGGCTGGGTGCTCCCCTGGCTCGGCTTCGCACTCACGGCCTTCGGTCGGCGCGAGAGATGGCCTTACACATCAATGTCCGAGAGCTGAGACCGGTCTGCCTTGTGTACCAGGCGTCTCAGCTGGCGGATCGCCTCAGCAGATCCTTCCTGTCTCGCAAGTGGTCGTTTCCTCCGGACATTATCCATTCCGTTTTCCGGACGTGGAGCTTTGCCCGCATAGCCTCCTCGCTCTCGCAAGAACGAAGAGAGAAAGAAGTTCTCCTCGTTCCAAGGCCTCTCCCCAGGCTCGGTCTTGGGGGGGTTTCCCTGAGGCCGTGGATCAGCCATCTGCTGTACGCCTTTACACTGTTCCCGCTGGTTCACAGGGTCCTGCTAAAACTCCGCAGGGACAGAGCGCACCTGATCGTGATCGCTCCAGCGTAACCCGGGCAGCACTGGTGCACCATGTTGCTACACCTGTCGGTAGCCAACCCTCTCTGCCCAGACCCCGTGTCGCGGGATCACAGCGAGCTTCACCACCCTTGTACTCCCTGCACCTCACAACAGGACTGCTGCGTGGCTAACCCGTTCCGAGTTACGTGGTTCTGCCTCGGGTCTACAGGATTCTCCGGGGTGGTAGAAAATCTTCCACTCGGTTAATGTATCTGGCCAAGTGGACGCGTTTCTCCTGCTGCTTCGAAACACGCAATGTTTCTCCCGCCGAGGTCCCGATCCATTCCATCAGGTTCCTCAGGGCTTGGAGCGTTTATACCCCCCAAGTGGGGCCCCGCCATAAACCTGGGTCCTCAACCTGGTTCTAACCAGTCTATGCCTGCCCTATTTGAGCCAATCTCAGCATGCTCATTGATATACCTGTCCTGGGAGACGGTTTTCCTGTAGCCTTTCAAACGGCCAGACAAGTCTCCGAGATACAGGCTCTCACAATAGGCCCACAGTATAATGTGTTCCTCTAGGACAAGGGCAGTTCTTACCACGTCCGCCCTGCCTCCCTAAGGAGGTGTCGGCCTTTTATATCTACCAGGATGTCTTCCTTCAGGTCTTCTTTCCGAAGCCACTCTCATTGCAAGGAGAACAACAATTGCACTCCTTCGACGTCCGTAGGGCGTCCGCAATCTATATCTGGCGGACAGAGCCCTCTCGTAATGCCCCCAAACCGTTGTCGTACCGGCATACCGGACGAAGGGCTTACCTGTCTCCTCCTAGAGGATTTCATATTCAATGACGTTGTGCATCCGCACCTCCTGGATTTTTGGCCCATGTTCCATGGAGCCATCTTACTGCACATTCCACCAGGGCTCAGGCTTCTCTGCTGCCTTCCTGGCTCACATACCCTTTCAGGGGATGTGTCGTGCAGCTCCCTGGTCCTCGATCCACACTTTTGACTCATTGGTCCAAGAGTCCATAGCTGATGCAGCCTTTGGCTTAGCAGTTTGCATTCTGCAACATCTAACTCCGACCCCACCGCCTACGTAAGGCTTGGGAATCACCTAACTGGAATGCATAGGAGCAATCACTCGAAGAAGAAAAGACGGTTACTCACCTGTAGTAACTGTTGTTCTTCGAGATGTGTTGCTCCTATCCATTCCAGACCCGCCCTCCTTCCCCACTGTCGGAGTAGCCGGCAAGAAGGAACTGAGGAGCGGATGGGTCGGCAGGGGTATATATCCTGCGCCATAGTGGCGCCACTCCAGGGGGCGCCCAGCCGACCCACCGAGTGTTGCTAGGGTAAAAATGTTCCGAAGAGCCGTGCACGCGCGGCGCGCACACCTAACTGGAATGGATAGGAGCAACACATCTCGAAGAACAACAGTTACTACAGGTGAGTAACCGTCTTTTATAGTGATGGCCATGTTAGAAATAGAGAAAGAGAGAAGAGAAGCTGCCTGTGCATTGTCTATGCAAAACACAAAACAGGTTTAAAAGATGCTCATTGTTTTGAGAAATCCACAGACATTGCCTCTACAAGCCACACAAAGCCGGGGAAATCCACACTCTCACTGAAGCATAGCTAAATGGCTCTGTTTTGTCACCACAGATCAGACAACAGCCATGCCAGGAAACAGCTGTGTGTTGCTCATTGGCATGTCGCTACTGCTTTTCTAACTTAAAACAGGTGTTTGAAAGCACTGAAAATGCAGTTTGGGCAGCGATCACTGAATGTTACAACTGAAATTACATTCCGCCTTTTATCCAAGGCTTTTAAAGCGCTTCACAAATTTTTTGCAGCATCCCTGTTAGGTAGGCAAGGAGTTTTGCCTCCATTTTACATATAGGGGCACTATTTTATTCTATTTCTGGCTTTACAACTACCCTAACAAGCTTTGTATGTGTAATTGTTCACTTGTGGTAGCAATGGTGGAAACATTAGCAAGGACAGGGCTCACAATAGGGTTAGATCACGCAGCGATGAAAGTACCAAAGGTCTCTCTCTATTAGTGCTCCTATCAATTCTGCCACAGGTAGTGAATTACAGCTACCACATTTACTGGTGTATGTGCATCCAGCAAATGAGTTACAGAACCAAGAATGGAAGACAGGATTCCCTAATCTCCTGGCCACTTGACAGTACTTCCTCCAGTTAACCTTTGCAGCTAGACCAACCATTTTTGTTGTTGTTGAAACAATTTCTTAGCTAAGAGGTTTTTTTTTTTAAATGAAAAATCAACCCCCCAAAACTTTAGTGTTTTGAAAATAAAAGGTGGGTTTTGTTTTTCTCCCCCAATTATCCCTTTTTGACCAGTCCTCCTTAAAAGTAGGGATGGAGACTGGTGCCAAATATCTCACTTCTCAATCCCTTCCCTTATTCCATATGCCTTCCCTCAATCCCATGAGCCTTTCACCTCCACTCTCCCAGGCACTAAGAGGCTTCCACTCTTCAAGCAGGCAAATGAGCCTTATATTCTCTCCCCTCCCCCTACTTATGTCCCTGACCTCTTGAGCACTGAGCCACTGTTGTCTCTGCCAGGTCTGCCTTGGCCCTAGACGCTGCTCTGAGCATCTTGCCTTACTGCCGCCTCTACTGCTTAGCATGAAGCAGAATGCAGAGTCCAGCAGCAACAGGAAGCTGGGCAAGTCTGCCATGTGGTTTGGCAGATATGCCCTGATCCCCTCATTCCTCTGGCTATATATGTTCCACCCCACAGTACCACCTGGAGACCTCCCAGGAAACAAGCTAGTTCTCAAAGTAAATACCCAAGGGTTAATATTGAATAGGCTGCATACGTGTGTATATATGTACATATTTTTTGTGGTACAAGCAATGCAAATTTTTTTTCACACCCCCCCTCTTGATTATGTGTTAATCTGCCTTTTAAACATTCTTATCCCTGACGTGCAATTTTGTAGGCATTCTATCAGGTTTTGTATCCCATGTTGAAAATAATAAATGCCAAGCTTGTACCTTTGTTTATCTCCTTCATACAACGTGATGCCATTTTTTTGTCTTACAGACTGTCAAGGAGAACACAAAAGTTTTACTCTTTGGTCTAAAACTTCGTGAATGTAACTCCATGAAAGAGAACCCATTTATAACAGTAGCTGGCATTTTCCAGGGTAAGTGACATGTTCAGAAGGAAGGATTCAGTTTCCAACTCTGCCAGAAACTTCCTGTAAGATGTAGGGCAAGGCGCTTAATCGTTATGCCTCAGTTCCCCATTTGTCAAATGCAACTTAACATTTCCTCCTTCCCATACTTTATCTGTTTTGTCTGCCTAAATTGTCTTACTGTTTGTACAACACCTTGTACAATGGGGCCCTGATTTTGGTTGGTTCCTTTAGTCTTCACTAAACAAGAAGTAATAATAATAATAGCCACATTTTGGTTGAGCATCCGATCTAAACTATAAAGCTAATGTTTCGGGGACTCGAATATTATCTTCCCAAGCAGGTAGTATTGGGAGAGGCAGTTTTTAAAAGACTGGATTTCAAACCATGAGCTTATGTATATCGTAATTTATCCTGACGTAATGTGTGGTCATTTTCTTAAATCCCAGGCTTTGACACATCCCTCATTCGTCACTCGCACAAATCTCCCAGCACAACACACGCTCCCACAAGTCATTGGTTTAAGGTTTCTTAGAGCTGCCTGGAAAATGGAGCAGCTTGGTAAGCTGCCTGCCGGTAGAATCTAGAACCTTCCACCCCCACCACTTCCCTGATTAACTGCTAGCCTGTGCCCCTTCACAGACAGCTTTACTTCTCCAGAACCGCTCCCATGTACCTGACTAACTGCCAGCCTGGAGGGCTATGCCAACAGTCATTTGGTTGAGTTGCACATGTATCAACCAGAGTTTTTTGGTTTTTTTTTAAACTGCCAAGGTGCAGGAGGAGAGATGAGTGAGAGAGGGATGTAACTGCTGTTATTTTACCAAAATTTTACAAAACAAAGATCACTATTCTCACTCTCCCAAAGCAATCCTGAAATTGCCTGCCTGAAAGTGTTATCCTTACCATAAACTTGAGTGCTTACAATAAATCCACAGATCATCACTAGTTTTACTGCTAAGGTAAAAGGTGAGAATAAAAGAAGGTGCAAAAAATGAGAATGGGATAACAATACAAAGTAGCTAGGGGAGAGGCTTTTATTGTAGCTATTTAGCACTTAGAAAAATCTATACATACACAAGCGTTTATCAGGTACATATCATGGGGAACTGAACTGGCTAATATCAGAAGTCACATGTTTTTTTGCAACTGAGTTGTATTTTTCTCTTGTCTTTCAGCAATTAATCAAGACAAAGCATTAGCAGTGGGATATGATGTTAATGAATTCTTAAACTACTCATCAATTCATAAAATTAGGTACACAGTTTTTGTTCCTTAAGTGAAGTCTTGTAAACTCTCATGTCCTGTAGAAGACAGTGTGCTAGACAGATGGCGTCCTAAAGCCTTTAATAAACATGCGATGTCAAATCATTTTTAAATGCAGTTTCTTTTTAACTAGAAATGCTCTGCATTTCTTTCTTCTTCATCCACTGAGATTGCATCAGGCCCAACGGAGTATCTTGTACTCCTGTAGAACCTGCTCCCATCACTACAGCTTACAATGCAATGCCTTTTTGAAGGTGTTTTATTGTCACTCTTGTGAGGCTAGCTGGATTATACACAAGTGTATGTAGTAGCTGTGTATAATAGTATAGTAGCCTTAGCATCGTTCATTACTGTAAACTCCTCAGATTACAAATTTAACCCTTGTGGGTTTCATGATCTACATAGTTTAGTAAGTGCAGTGCTCATGGAGTCAATATGCGCCACAAGGGTTTTGTCTTCATCTTTGACCCAGGTGTAGTCAGACAGGCCATATGCACCCAAAATGCTGGCTTAGAAATGTCTCCTGTGCAAGTCTGTAGAGTTAGTCAATTGTACACCAGAAGTGACAGACAATTGACCATTGGATTGATTAGAGCATTAAGACAGCACAGTGTAGCTAGTACGTTGGAGCTGAAAAAGAAATGACTATTTATTAGCCGTATAGTCTGCAATCTGTAATAATGCCACCAATCATGACTCTATTTTAACTTTTTTTTTTTTTTTTTTTTTTAAATCTCTAGTCCACATGTAGCTAATACGACTATTCAAAAAAGACTACAAGAGGGCCAGGCTGCTGCTCTCGCTCCTCTCTCCTCCTATCAAACAGTTTGGGAAACTTTTGCTAACCAGTCCGAATTGGAGAGAGACACGTTTGTGCATGATGTTTTCCCAAGTGGTTTCCTCTGGGGCACATCCACTGGTTCCTTTAACGTTGAAGGAGGCTGGGCTGAGGATGGAAAAGGAGAGAGTATTTGGGACTGGTTTGGCCAGCAAGGTCATGTCCACATGAATCAGACCGCAAATGTGGCATGTGACAGTTACCACAAAATTGACTATGATGTTTACCTGCTCAGGGGTCTTCAGTCGAAGCTGTACAAGTTTTCTATATCCTGGCCCAGGATTTTTCCCACTGGCATTAGAAACAGCTTCAGCCCCCAAGGTGTAAATTACTACAATAAATTGATAAACAGCTTACTGGACTCTAATATTGAGCCCATGGTGACCTTGTTCCACTGGGACCTCCCACAAACACTGCAAGATCTCGGTGGATGGCAGAATGAAAGCATTATTGATACTTTTGCAGACTATGCAGACTTCTGCTTTGCCACCTTTGGGGATCGGGTTAAATTTTGGATTACCTTCCATGAACCTTGGGTCATTAGCTATGCTGGCTATGGTACTGGACAGCATCCCCCGGGAATCACTGATCCAGGAGTAGCATCTTATAAGGTACCCACAAAGAGGAGCTTGCATTCTTGGGGCTATTGTAGTTGTGCTTTTTCTTTGATTACATTCTGTTTGTGTTGATTCTGTGACCTGGTGGTGGGGAAATCTCAAATGATCTGTATGTAAGGCCTGCACTCTCTCATCAAGACATATCCTACTGCAGCACTTATAAGAAATCTGCTAATTAGCAAGGGCTTGATTGATAGGCAAATAAAGGGTTAATACTTAATTGTAGCAAAACAAAGAGAATGAATGTGTTTGCTTGTATCCCTCTCCTCCCAAAGCCCTTATTGTCACATCACTCATCATTTTAGGCTGGGATTTTCAAAGAGGCCAAAGGAGGTTGGATTTCAATGGGAGTGCGATTTGAAAAACCCAACCTTAAATTGCGAGACATTCAGGACAGGTACTGTATCCTGCCATGTGTTTGTGCAATGGCCTATACATAGAGAGAAGACCCCATTGCAACTGAATTGAAGGTGTATCTGGGTTGGACTGTGGCAGCTTCTTAACATTGCTTGTCACAGCTATGAAATAAGTTGACTGAACTTCAAACCTCAAAGCTTGAATCTGCATTTGCGGCTAAGGTGGCAGGAGAGGTTTCTTTCCTCATTGGATTCAAACTAGTTTTATGTAGCACTTTCTATGAACTTGACTGGGGTTTTATGTTGGGTAGGAATGTTTAATTTTTATATGTACTTAATCTTCATGTCTAAAAGTTCTTAAACTGCTGGCTCCAAACCTGTGTGCAGTGCTGTGACTACTTCCCTCCTCCTTCTCTCCCAAGGTGGCTCACTCAATTATTAAGGCGCATGCAAAAGCCTGGCACTTATATGATGACCGATATCGTTCCCAGCAGCATGGTAAAGTGGGAATTGTGCTGAATTCAGATTGGGCTGAACCAAAGACCCCAACAAGTTCTGAGGATGTGAAGGCAGCTGAGCGCTACATGCATTTCATGCTAGGCTGGTTTGCTCACCCTATATTTGTTAATGGAGACTACCCAGATATCCTGAAGTCCCAGATCCAACAGAAGAACCAGCAGTGCTCTATCCCAGTTGCCATCCTCCCTTCATTTAGTGAGGAAGAGAAGTCCATAGTGAAAGGAACTGCAGATTTCTTTGGTCTTTCTCATTACACTTCCAGACTGATCAGCACTGCAGTTAATGACACCTGTATTCCAGCCTATGAGAATGTTGGGAACTTTTCCCAACATGTTGATCCTTCTTGGCCACAGACTGCCTCCTCTTGGATCAGAGTGGTCCCTTGGGGGCTGAGAAGGCTGTTGAAGTTTGTTTCCCAGGAATATACAGGGACTAGGATCCCAATTTACATAGCAGGGAATGGTGTGCCCACAGAAGATGGAGGGGATGTTGTTAATGACACGAAGAGAATGGATTATTTCAGGCTGTACATCAACGAGGCTCTGAAAGGTATGCAGTATTTATTTTTAAATGGTTAAATGTTATTTAATTGGGCCAGTGTTTTTTCACTTAAACTTGTGACAACATGTGAACATTCCCACTTGTGTGGTACCATTAAAGCTACATCCTCTGTCAACTGCAGCTACTAGATGTGACTTGATCCCGCAGACCAGGCCTGAATACGTTTCCCAGACCTGAAAAAGAGCTCTGTGTAAGCTCAAAAACTTCTCTTTCACCAACAGGAGTTGGTCTAATAATAGATATTACCTCCCCCACCGTATTCTCTCTGTGCATACTATGTAATGCAGGCACACTTGGGCCCAACCCTGCACTGAGCTCTGGGGGAAGACCCTTGTCCTTATACAAAGCCCTATTGAAGTCAATGTGCTACTAGGCAAGTGTCTGAATCCACCAGATTGGATCTCCTTGCAGGATCAGGGCCAAAGTGCAGAAGACTGGCATATCTCTGCCTAGAGTATGAAAACATCATTTTGTGTGTGTGTGTGTGTGTGTGTGTGTGTGTGTGTGTGTGTGTGTGTAAAGTGCTTTACAAAGCAGCTCAGTATCATTAACTGTGATTGGTGACCTACCGCTGTTGGTAATCTCCATCTGCTGGTTGTAGGTGGATGCACCTTGGTAGGGCAGTGTGAGGAAGCTGGCACTGCTGCCCCTACTATACACGTTCTGTGGTTAATTATAGGACTTCTTTCTCCAGGAAAGTCCAGTCAGCACTGAATTTACATGACAGTTCTGTCTCAGTATAGTAGTAGGTCCATAAGAGAGCCGTACATTTGCAGTGGCTAAAGACACTTGACCTTCAAAATATAAACATGTTGGCTTAGGGGCCAGAAGAAGGAATCAAAAGTGAGGGTTTGAAAGGAACAAATAGTCCTTAGGGACCTAATTTCCATTGACTTGTGAAGGGAGTTAGGCATCAAAGAGCCACTTGTGCCTTTGAAAATCTCCCACATGGTAGCACAGCTCACCATGACTAGGTTGTTGGGCCAGCTTATAGCTGAGTTTTGAAACTATCTACATCTATGCACATAGAAAACTAATTTGATTTTTCTCCCTCCCACCTCTTGTAAGTACAACAAATTGTGCCTTGCCAATCATCGTTTTCAGTGATAAACAAGTTATAGATTACAGCCCTGGAAATGCTCAGCCAGGGAGACTTGAGGTTTTTCTTAAATAAAAAAGGAAAAGAGCTAGGGGAAACATATTCACAATATTAACACAGTTCCTTTTCTTTGAGCAAGTGCATCTCCAAATTAAAAAAAAAAAAAAACCAAAATATTTTTTAAAAAATTAATATTTTGTATTTCTAAAAACAACTACTAAAAAAATCAGCATGCTCTAAGTATTATAAAAATACAGGATAGTGAGTGCATTTATCACTGCCTCCTAGTGGTTGCTTTATAAAAAGAAGTCCTGTAACTAACAGGTGCCAGATGGGCCAGATTTTTTGGACTCAAAAGATCCTAGATTCTGTCCTCCACGCAATATATATTGACATAGATGACAATACTGACAATACTGCACAGTACAGAGATTGATTACAATGTGTTATGGTTACTGGTGGTCTCGGATACATGAGATACTTTTCTTTAGCCTCACAATGCATCCTTGGGTGTGTCACTGTATCCTTGTTTGTTCCTTTGTGTAATATTGCCCATTGTCCATAAAAATATTCAAAGTCTAACGTATTTCTCTATTGTATTTTAACAGCTATAAAGCTAGATGCAGTTGATGTTCGGACATATATTGCCCGATCCCTGATTGATGGCTTTGAAGGCCCAATGGGTTACAGTCAACTATTTGGACTACATCATGTGAATTTTGAAGATGGCAACAGACAAAGGACACCAAAGGAGTCAGCATATTTCTTCTCCAGTGTTATTGAAAAGAATGGTTTCCCCAAAGAAGTCATGGACAGATCTCTTCAGTCACTGACGTGTGATTCACCCCCACCACCAAGGTTACTCAGTTTACCAGCGTCTGACGTACCTTCAAAGGCAAAGGTTGTTTGGGAAAAATTCTCACCCCAAACTAAGTTTGAAAGGGACATGTACTTCTATGGAACCTTCCCAGATGATTTTACGTGGGGCGTGTCCTCCTCTGCCTACCAGATTGAAGGAGGTTGGGATGAGGATGGCAAAGGGCCTAGCATTTGGGATAACTTCACCCACGTCCCAGGGAACATAAAAAATAATGAGACTGGAGATATAGCTTGTGATAGCTACAACAAACTAGCTGCAGATCTTTACATGCTGACAGCTTTAAGGGTAAAGAGCTATCGCTTCTCTCTGTCTTGGCCTCGCATTTTTCCTAGTGGAAGAAATGATTCCATAAATAGCCACGGGGTTGATTATTACAACCGACTTATCAATGGTTTGACTGCAAGAAATATCACTCCTATGGTCACTCTGTACCACTGGGATCTGCCTCAGGCTCTCCAGGACATTGGTGGCTGGGAGAACGATTTGTTGATTGAACTTTTTGATAGTTTTGCAGACTTCTGTTTCCAGACTTTTGGAGACAGAGTGAAATTTTGGATGACCTTTAATGAACCCTTCGTCATTGCATGGGCTGGATATGGGGTAGGAGATCTTCCACCAAATGTGAAGGATAATCCAGGTCACACTCCCTATAAGATTACACACACGTTACTAAAAGCTCACGCCAAGGTTTACCATATGTATGACCGTAAATACAGAGTAAGTCAGAAAGGGGTTATTTCTTTGAGCCTCAGTACTGAGTGGGTTGAACCAAAGACACTGGATGATCCCAGAGATGTGGAAGCAGCAGATCGCTATCTGCAGTTTGCTCTAGGGTGGTTCGCACACCCAATTTTCAAAAACGGGGACTACCCAGAGGCCATGAAGTGGACAATAGGGAACAGGAGTGAGCTACAGAACTTGCCATCCTCCCGTCTGCCAGCTTTCACGGCGGAGGAGAGAGAATACATCAGGGGCACAGCTGACGTCTTCTGTTTCAACACCTACACCTCCAAAATTATAAAGCATAAGACCACCAAGCTAAAACCATTCTCTTATGAGGATGACCAGGAGCGATTGGAGGAGGTTGATTCATCCTGGCCTACCTCAGCACTTACAGAAATGAGACCTGTAGCCTGGGGTCTCAGGAGGCTGCTGAATTGGATTAAAGAGGAATATGGCAATCCCCCAATTTACGTAACTGAAAATGGGGTGGGAACACAGACCAAATCTGACGTTGATGACACTAACCGGATATTTTACTACAAAACATACATCGATGAAGCTCTGAAAGGTATTGGGGTTATTTACATTAGTGCTAGCATGATGATGAAAGATTTCCACCATCATGGGCTCCAGGCCTGCTTTTTCTCCCAGTGAGGAATGCCTTTTAAAAGATAAGCATCCCTTGTCTTCCCTAACGCATCAGGACCTGAAGATGCTTAGACTGAGATGTGCAGCTTGCCAGGTCTAAATTGGAGGTCACCCTCCAAATAGTTTTACAAATAAAAATTGAGCTTTCTCAGCTCCTTTATGCTCACCTTCCCTTCTCGTTCATTTACCCTTCTTTCCCTTCTCTTATGCCACGCTGGCTGATGCTTCTGGATGGATATATTGGTCAGGCCCGAATAGCTAGCAATTACCATCCAATGGTGGTTCTGAATTAGGAAGCTTTCACTTTCGTTGTCCCTTCCATGAGCTGCAAAGTTAGCTTAAACAGCATGTTGGGGATTTCCATGGTTTGGGGGACTCTCCAGGTGTGGAAGAGCCAGCCTGTACCACCCCAGGCCCCGTAGCTAAGAGCGTCAGAGGAGAAGGGGAATTGTCTTAAAAAATACTGAACCACTGGCTCTACAACGGACCCTTGGGGAACTGCTGCAGCTAGGCATCGTTTAGTGCAGCCTTATGGATCTGGGGCATGGAGCCTTGATTTTTCTACACGCAGGCCTTAATGGGGAAAAGGGGAGTTGATGATGATTTTAACTGAGGTAACTAAACTAGAGATGACGCTGCGCCATGAAACTCAGCTCTGGACTTTGAGAGAAACTTTAAGGGTGTTCAGATTCAGGGTTTTGTCTTTTTTTCCTCTCCCATCTCTAAACTAGAACAAACAGAAAAGACATTGGAGCCTTCATTATCTTCTGATAATGCCAGTGTAATGTACTGACTTTGCATAGATGATATTGCCCTCTAGGGACTAGCCCACCCAAATAGTAAGGGATGTTTCTAAAGATACTAGCTAAGGAAGGTCTCCTTTAGCTTGAGGATGGCTTCTGTCCCACTTCCTGAAGGGGTGTATGATTCATCAAGTGTTCGTGTTCACACATGAATCCTTTGCAATACCTTGTAGTTTACATTAGGATACTTCACTGATACTGTTCTATCACGTATGTTATCCAAGCAACTGTTTTGTTTTGTTTTTTTAAATATTTTCAGCCTACAAGTTGGATGGTGTTAATCTTCGAGGATACCTTGCTTGGTCTCTCATGGATAACTTTGAATGGTTGCATGGTTACAGTGCCAGGTTTGGACTGCACCAGGTTGATTTTGAAAATCCCAACAGGCCAAGGACTCCCAAACGCTCTGCTGTGTACTATGCTGAAGTCATACGTAACAACGGGATCCCATTACCAAAAGAGGATGAGTTTTTATATGGGGAATTTCCAAAGAATTTTTCATGGAGCGTAGCAACCGCAGCATATCAGGTTAGGAGATCATAATGTCATCTGTACATTACCAGTGAACAATTGATTGTTTCAGAGGACACTCAAAGCTTTTATAAAACTGGGATTTAGTAAAATAGGAGGAGCTTATAATAGCTAATATCAGACTGGGGGAACGCAAAGACACTTAAGAATAAAGTATGTCCTAAAATGGGAATTTAACTTCAAAAATCAAGAGATAACTTGTTTTTATATAATTATAGATTGAAGGAGCCTGGAGAGCAGATGGGAAAGGACTTAGCATTTGGGACCAGTTTGCTCATACTCCCTTGAAAATTAGCAATGATGAAAATGCAGATGTAGCTTGTGACAGCTACCACAAGCTTGAGAAGGACTTGGCTTGTCTGAGAGCTCTCCAAGTCTCTCACTATCGCTTTTCAATCTCCTGGCCCCGTGTTCTCCCAGATGGAACTACAAAGCATGTAAATGAAGCTGGATTAAACTATTATGAGAGGCTTATTGATGCTCTCCTTGCATCTAATATTAAACCTCAGGTAAACATCTATATATAAGAAGATTTCAGGATTGCCACTGCCTGTGTGTCATTTTGAAGCCTAGAATGTCTGTTGTCAGTGTGAAGCAATGGACACAGCTACTAGCATGGTTGAGAGGTCTTTTTGTTTAGAATATTACCAGGTTCAATCACCATTGGTATTTGTAGTCTGTTACCATCCAATTTTTCAGTTTTTCAGCCATATTGGGCTTTTTTTATGCATGTGACTTTACACCTGTAATACGGTACAGACTTTCCAGCCCTACATTTTTATAATTCTGTTAGGTGAAGTCACCTCAAGAGGTCATCTTGTCCAGGCCCCCATGCTGAGGCAGGATTAAGTACACTTAGGCTACCCTGTCAGCTGTTTGTCTAACCTTTTCTTAAAAACCTCAAGCGTGGGGGATTCCCTAGGTAACCTATTCCAGTTCTTATTTACCCTTTTAGTTGGAACATTTTACCTAATACCTAACTTCAATCTTCACTGCAGCAAATAAAGATGCTTGGGACTGTGAATCCCATAAAAAGCTGTTAATAACAATTTGATACCAAAAATAAAATTTTTCATTTTCTCAAATTGCCATGTGCAGTCGTCCCTGAGTCCTCTTGCTGAACTCTCAGTTTTTATGGACTTCAGGGGGAGTTGCGGTTGTTCAGAAGTCTTGCAGGATTGGCCTCTATCTTTGTAAATAACCAAATCAAAGTTTATTTTCCCCTTCAAACGTGAAGCACCTGAATGTCTCAGCCTAGAAAAAAAATAGGAATTTTATTTAAAAGGGTAAAGAGGTTTTCCCAGCTGCAGTCCTTTGTGGTGTGAAATGTGGGGCTGAGAAGAGATGCTTGATGCTCAGGGAATCTTGGGTGTCTTTTTAAAAAAATCGCTACATTTATAGGGCTATCAATTCACTGTCTTGCATTGGGTGGGTGCAGGGAGGGGAGGTACCAGATTCTAATTTTAGCTTGCTTTGACAACAGTTCATCCACTTGGGTCCATCGCTGGGCTGTTGTGACTATTGATTACATTAAGGATCAAATCCAAACCTGGCACAAATAGATGCATCTCCAGGGCTGGATTTTTACCAGTGTCTGAAAAGACTGTAGAAGTAATGAGTAGTAGTATTTGTGTGTATTAGTGACCACTGTATTGGGCTGCGCACAATACAGGCTTCGGGAGATTCCCTTTATGATACTAAACAATGTAAATGCCTATCAGTCAGTGATAGTCATGTGATGATAATGCAGGCTTCCGTAAGTAACGTCATGTTCCTTGTCCATTTCTTCATGAATGAGAGTGAATCAGTGGTTATCTCATAAAGTAACTAGTGATGTTTGTAACCCATCTCTCTACATAGGTAACCATTTACCACTGGGACCTCCCCCAGGCCCTGCAGAACGTTGGAGGGTGGGAGAATGAAACTATAGTTCAGAGATTTAAAGAATATGCTGAGTTACTTTTCCAGAGGCTGGGAGATAAAGTGAAATTTTGGCTAACCCTCAATGAACCCTATATAATCGCAAATCTTGGCTATGGCTATGGCACGTCTGCTCCAGGTATGGCTACTGTCTTTAAGCTGTGTTCTCCAGTGTGAGTAAGAAGCAAGTTCATGGTTAATCAGGAGACAAAGGATGATTTTATGGTTAAGGCACTGGATTGGGACTCAAAGGTCTGAGTTCAATTCCAGGGTCTGCCACAGACTTTCTTTGTGACCTTGGGCAAATCACTTTTATGTCTCTCTGCTTCAGTTCCTTAGCTGTAAAATGGAGTTAGTTTATACTGGGAGTTTCCAAAGAACTTTTAATAAAACATTCCTTCTGCAACATATCAGTTTGGGAAATGACAATGTGAATTACTAGTGGACAATCAAATGTGTATGCAGAAAACACACAGGTTTTATAAAAATTTTTTATAAAGGTTTTACTTAATAGGGGCATTGCAAGGATAAAATCTGTGAGGTGCTGAGTACTAGATAGGGTGATCAGATAGCAAGTCTGAAAAATTGAGGTGGGGGTAACAGGCGCCTATATAAGACAAAGCCTTGAATGTTGGGACTGTCCCTATAAAATTGGGACATCTGGTCACCCTAATACTAGAGTATGGAGGGCTATATAATTATCCAGACAGGACCATACAGTACCTTCTGTGGAAACACCTGCATATGAGGTATGGAACCCTGCAGTACTCACACATCACATCCTTGAAGTCATCCCCTAATGGGAGATTTCAGACATGCAGCTTCCCCACATCATGGATCTCCAGGAAGGGAAAAGTTCCCTCAATCCTATGGCAAGAGATTCTCTCTGTATGTTGTTCTGGACCCCTCTGCCCTGCAGTTTGGCCCCTGTGGTGCCAGATGAGATGGTGTTTCTTCTTTTACTGGCAGTTCTAGTTGTTCTTTTTGTGTTACTCTGCTGGAAACGGCAGGCCTGGTTGTGGGAGCAGTCCTGTCTTACCTCATGTGTTGCTTTCTTCAGGAATCTTTGCTAGACCAGGTAAAGCTCCTTATATAGTAGGGCATAACTTAATAAAGGCCCATGCTGAAGTCTGGCATCTGTACAATGAAACCTACCGTCCTAAACAAGGAGGATTAATCTCCATTACCATTAGCTCTGACTGGGCTGAGCCAAGAAACCCTGACAAGCAGGAAGATATTGACGCTGCGAGGCGATATGTGCAGGTACACAGGAGATCTCACTAATACACCCTCTGCTCTTTCTCCCATTTTCCTAATCCCGTGGTTACTATGATGCAGAGATGCCTTGACCTGGATTGCTGCCTTGCCATTTTCTAGCAGATTGTTGCAGTGAACCAAGCCTAACATTGAGGGTCTCAATATCTTTTTCATGTACCAATAGTTTTAATTGTGTAGACCCTCCTTAAGATTTTTGTCTCCCAGGGACACCCATCCTCTCCTTGATAACACCCTGTAGCAGAGCAGTTATACAGTAAGCAGCAGAGAAGAGCCAAAATAGAAATACAGCAACACAGCCTTGCTGTTCTTACTGATAACGTAAGGCACTTCCCTGCATCTCTGTTTGCTCATTCATTTAAAGTTGCTGATAAATGGTATGGCACAAATTTTGCCATTGGCTAGTAGAATTAGTTCAAATTCTTGCATGGCATTCAGTTGGAGATGTGTTATTTAACCCCTCAACCCCTTTCTTGTTTTCTTGGCTTAGTTTTACGGTGGTTGGTTTGCTCATCCCATTTTCAAAAACGGGGATTACAATGAAGTGATGAAAACGAGGATACGGGAGCGCAGCCTGGCCCAAGGGCTGAGCACATCACGGTAAGCGCCTGGTAACAAGACATGAGCAAATACGGTAACTTCCACCTTGTAAAATTCCACTGTCCTGCTAAGGATGTGTGTGTGGGCTAGTAAATATTCATGATTATTTCAAAGCTGGGGTGAAGTAGTTATGATAAATTTGCAGTGACCCTTACTCCTGAGGTATTATGTTACAGTGGTTAAAACAGTGGCCTCGCTGTAACTCAGGTGCAGTGCCAGTAAAACTCAGCAGACAAACTACCTTCTGAGTGTCATATTTATTATGAAAGGATGGGGAGGATAACGAATTGGGATTCAGGGTTATGATGATAAACCGTATGAATCATTTCCCCTTGAAAATAAACCTGGTTAGGCCAAGGAACATTCTCTAGCCTGCTTAGTTCTGCAGTGGTGGGATCCCAGCATTGCCTCCTAATCTGTAGTGACTCACATCTTCTTTACTATACAGTCCAGCAGTTACCTAGCAGTGGTTTGAAACCTTAACTCTAGCAATAATATTTTCGTTTGTTTGCTGTCCAAGATGTGAAGAATGCCCCTAACAACCTGTAACCCCTCTTTTTGTCATATGACTGCAGTGGTGTTAACTGGCCACTCTACCTGGAATGGTCCCTTAGAATATGTGCTAGCTACTTATGCTAAACAATCTGCTCTATCTTGCATTTAGCTGTGGTCAGGGCCAGCTTTAGGCCGATTCACCCGATTCCCCCGAATTGGGCCCCACTCCTAAGAGGGCCCCACGCCGGTGCCTTTTTAATTTTTACTCACCTGACGGCACTCCGGGTCTTCAGCGGCGGGTCCTTCACTCGCTTGGGTCTTCGGTGGCGGGTCCTTGAGTGCTGCCAAAGACCTGGAGCGAGTGAAGGACCCGCTACTGAAGTGCCACCGAAGACCCGGAGCGCTGCCAGGTGAGTACGAATCGGGCCCTGCACTTGCTGAAGCTGGCCCTGGCTGTGGTGCTCCGAATACCTTTCCCAGACCTGAAGAAGAGCTCTGTGTGGCTCGAATGCTTGTCTCTCTCGCCAACAGATGATATTAATTTACCCATCTTGTCTACTTTAAGGAGGAAAGCTTTGTCAGGGTCAGTCCCTTCCTGCTTGCACCAACTCACTGGTGTAGCTCAATCCATTTTTCAAGACCACCAAATAAAGTTGTATAAAAAAGTGCTCACTGTCTGTACACAGGATTAAGTCTGACCTGTTTTGTGTAGAGTATTTTACCTACTTGATTTCTGACCTATGTAAATTCAATCTGTTACTCTTTTAAATGAGCAAATGGAGAGGATTTGGGACAAATGAATTTATTATCTTAATTAAATACATCTATAGGAGTTGCTGTAGAAAGTTCTCTTTTGCTTTTGGGTATAATGTTAAAACTATTTCTGCACATCTCATTTGCAAACAATGAACTTCTGTAAAATCACTTTCTTCAAGAGTTTCTTTGGGGTAATGGCACAAACAGGCAGCTCAAAATTGTACACTGGATGCTCTGCAGTGGAAGACCTAATTCTCCTATACAGATGCATTGAGTGTTGCTTTCAACTGCTCTTAAAAATGGTATGTTATATTGATCAGCTGTGAAAAATTGAAGCCTGGCAACTCAAGAAACTTAATTCAAAGGCACCGGTCTGGCCAGAGGGTACATCATTCCATTGTGCTATCACAGCTTTATCATGAGATGTTGGGAGCAACATCAAACTTCTGTGCTGCAGATCACCTTCCCTTTCACAGAGTCTGGCTATACCCTGGCCAAATAGTGAATCCTCTTCACTTTCATAGCATGGTGTAGTGAAACTGGCAGAGCTGTGCTCTTGAGCTGTGCAGTATTTCTGATCATTTACCTCTGAAAAGGTAAAGGAATGTTTGATAAAATGTGGTCTTGAAGAAATTGCTTAGCATGCTCTGGAAAAGGAGTGGTTTGGTGATTGGTAGTGCATTAATACTTGAGTTCTGGTCCCAGCTCGGGAAGGAGTGTGTTCTAATGGTTGGAGCAGCTGGTTGGCTGTCAATATTCTTGTGTTCAAGTTCCATTTCTGCCACTGTCCCACTTTGGGGAAGTCTCTCAGTATTCAGGTCAATACAATGGGTATTATGATGCTTACACCAGAGGTTTTTAGGTTGAATAAATTTGTGTCCATAAAGCACTTTTCACAATCACAGTGGGCTGTGTAAGTTCAATTATTTCTCATTATTATTGTTAACATTCTAACAGGTATGTAGTTTCTTTAGGGGAATTCAGTTTTTTTCTGAAACTTACTTGTTTTTAAAAAGGAAAAGAGATTTGTTTTGTGGTCAATCCTTTAAACATTTCCCAGTAAAAGGAATTTTAGTCTTTTTCTTGTTTTTCCCTTTTAATACAGACTCCCAGAATTTACTGAAAGTGAAAAGCAGAGAATTAAAGGCACATTTGATTTCTTTGGTTTCAATCATTATACCACAATATTGGCATTCAACTTAAACTATGCTTCTGCCATCTCATCCTACGATGCTGATAGGTAAGACATAAGCATAAAGTTATAGTCAAATAACACAGTCAAACTAGAGCCTGTGCCAATATGATCAATGTTTAAACATTAAAAATTAACTTGGCAAGCTCTTGGACTTTTAGACACCCAAGACTTGGGCTAGTAAAATATTCACTGAGTCAGAAGTTTGGGTGCTGTCCAAAATTCAGGGAATAAATGTGATACTTGCTGCCCTTGCATCACAAGCTTATGACACTGAATTTTTAGCAAGCACAGTTAAGAACAGAACCAGTAATAAAGGAAAATGTGTTTGTCAGAAGTTGATATAAAAATGGTATCTTTATATACTCTGGCTTTTAAGATGGCAGACTATACTGGCTTCTAGATACTTAATAGTTGTCTTTTTTAAATGTGTGTTTGTCGTAATGGAATTTGTGTACCAACTACAATGTGAAGCTTTAAGGGTGAAACAACTTAAATACTAAACATACATAAAGCTTCTTTATTTTAATATTAAAATAACCATCTGGCCTAGTTTTGTATTTAATAATTAGCAAATACGGGCTGCTTTTAACAACTTTTTTGGTTTATAGGAGGGGGAAATACTGGTAATTTTCCTCTCCACGTATGGTCCCACATAAATAGCTGTTTTGTCATCAGTGTATGGAGAGAGTTTGTAGATAATTCCCATAACTTCAGTGAGAGTTGGTTATCTACATACATGGAGGGGAAAATGAATTACCAGTATCAGTGAAAATATTAACCACTGCCTTAAACTATATCAAACTGGACTTGGGAAGAGCTCTCAACAAGCAAGTATGAGGATGGGGACACATCACAAAGAGGGGAGGGATCTTTAGAGCTCACAAGCATCCTCCACAAATGATTTAAAGGCCTGCTGAAAAAATCTTTCACATTTGTACTCTCTGTATTTTGTCTCTTTTTTTGCTTTTTTTGAGTTTTATCGGTTGTACATAGAAACTGCCTTGAACTCAGTAGCTCTCTGAAACCTGCCCATATCTTTGAAACTTGAACCCTTCTGTAATTTTAACCAAAAACTATATACACTATGGACTCAGTCATGTATTGTTTGCATCCCCAAAATTGCCATTGATGCACAAGGAATGCAGGATTGAACGTACACGCTCTCTTGGAGGTGCTAAAGTATTTAGCTATACATGTTAGAACCTGCGTTATTTTAGGGTTAGGGTTAGTTTTTGACATAGCTTAAGCCAGTGGCTGTGAGGCTCTTTCAAGGTGAACCACATCTTAATAGATTAGTGAGGTTCACTTCCCCACACCCAATCAGATCACACCTCATTCTCAAGGCCACCCCAGCAACTGCTTACCTGGGGAAAAGTAATGCTCGAGGAAAGTTATTTGTGTTACTGTCTTTAATTAAATTTTGTTCTTTGTCCCACCTTTTGCAAGACAATTCTTTTAGGTTTTTATTTCACCTCCATATTCTCCCTCCCCCCATTTTTTTTTTAAAAACAAAAATAATTTGCTCTGTTCCTCTCTCCCCTCAGGCTCCTTTCCTTCCCTGCCCCCGGTGGTTCTCTCAACCTCCAAATGCTACTCAGTTCCCTGCTTCCTTTCGTTTCTGCTGTCTTGCCAATGCTGCCTCGGTCTCTTCTCCCTTCTATGTGCTGCCTAATTTCCCTGATTCCCTGAACATTCTCCTCCACCATGGGAAGGTCTTGGTGATGACTGCCAGCTTCAGTCTTATTGCTGCTTCTGTTACTTCAGTCCCAAAGACCCAGAAGTTGAAGGGTAGAATTTGTCGGGCAGCCATTCATGTGATCTGTTAATATTTCTTGTTCATGAAGTTATCCCAGGCACTTCTATAGAGCATATACTGTTGACTCTGCGACAGTAAGCTCTTCAGGGAAGGAACTGTCTGTCTGTACAGGGCCTAGCACAAAGCCCTGACTGGAACCTCTAGGCACTGCTGTAATAAATAATAATGTACAATTTGATTCTTGACCTAAGCTGTGGGAGTTGGCAGAATAAGGTGTTTTATTATTGTTACATTCTGATTCTCATCCACAGGGGGGTAGCTTCAGTAACAGACCGGAGCTGGCTGGGCTCTGGTTCCTTCTGGTTAAAGGTGACCCCCTTTGGCTTCAGAAAGATCCTGAGGTGGATAAAAGAAGAGTATGATAACCCTCCAATTTACGTTACTGAGAATGGGATTTCTGAACGTGGAGACCTAGGCCTCAATGACACTTGGCGAATACACTACTACAAGAGTTACATTAATGAAGCATTAAAAGGTACCGGTTCCTTCTGATCAGAACTATGCTTTCACATTTTACCAGGAAACTTATAACGTAGTGCTTGTTCTTAGTTCAAGTAACACTGGCATCATGAAGGTTCTTGGGTCTTGTCTCTCAGCAGTCCCAGTCTCCTGTGCTGGCAGAGGCCAAATACTAGGGGCCATTGACTCAGTACAGAATTAAGACCAATAACTTCAAACACTTGCCACCTAATTCTAGACTTTTGTTCTTTGCCCCCGTATGTTGCATCATACTCTGTTTGCCTATGATGTACCTAATCACAGCTGCAGAGAGAGCTCGTCCTTTTGTTCAGGTTTCCCTGATGGAGCACTAAGCGTTGCTGTGTCTGAGACCAGCACCATCAACTACACCATGTATCTGCATTACTGCTGCAGTGTACCTAGCCTCCAGTGGTCTTCAGTGAGGCAGACCCTTGTTCAGACTCTCATCTATTGTGACAGTTCGCTTTGCCATTCAGAACTGTTGTTCACAGTAGCTTATGGTTCAACTGTCTGCTCAAAGAATGGTTTGATGAGAATTAAGATCAGTCGTCATGTTGCTATTTAATACCTCATCTGTGTAAACATATACCAGCCTATTGTCAGTACTACCTGCCGTTGTTTCATGTTAGTTACAGCAGTGGGTAACTGGGTGGTGGTGGTGAAGTGGTATTCTTCCAAGCTGTGCCCACTTTAGCACTGCTAACCTAAAGAGATCATAAATCCTGAGATTTTAAAAGACCATATTGTGTTTTTTGGTATGTTTTGATTTTGTTAAACTCCTCCTGCCCATCCCCAGTATTTGTGTGAAAACTAAATCTATTGGGCAAGATGATTTTGGCTCCTGCTCCAGGATTTCTCACCCCAGCATCTGCCTGTCCCCTGCCCAGCAATTAATTCTGTCCCCCGTTTTATTCCTCCTGGGGTTCTTCATTCCTCTGTCTCAGGATTGGGAAGTTGTAGCAGGGTACCCTCGATCCCTTCCCTGTCCTGTTTAATTGCTCACAGGAGGGAGCAGAACCATGCTGGACTCTTTGTTCCCTCTTCCCTTCCTGTGAGAACACCGGGCAGAGGGGGAGGAACTCTGCTGGCTTCCACCAGGGTTAATTTTTCAATGGGAGCAAGGGCTCATCAACTGTGAAAATAGTGTGAGAGATGGCAATACTGCCTTAGACATGCCCAGATGAGAGTACTGATGGAAGATCATGCAGCTATTCAAAACATGATCATATCTCCTCTTTATTGGGAGATATCACAGGAGCGGTTTATACACTGCAATGTGAAGGCTTTCTTCACAGTCTGAAAGCTTCACTTTTTTTTTTTAACTGACAGCTTAGATTCTGGAGCACAAGATACCAGCCATCAGACTACGGTTCAATTCCTAAATTACACACAAAAGATAAAGTGAATGAAATAAGGATTTCCCTTTAACGGCTAGTTCTGAACTAGAATAAGGTTGGGTTGAGGTATGAAACCTGGGTATATAAGGTAACTAATTCCTCCAACACTATGATCAGATATGCCAAACCAGTGGAAAAAATGCAGAAATTGGGCTTGGTTTTGGCTTAATTGGCTTGAAGCTTCTTTTTTTTTGATTGCCCCTGCTTGCCAGGAGCCAATGTGGGGAGAGAGTCAGGGGTGCACAGTGGGCCCACCACAGCCCCAGACAGCATGCCGGAGGGATCTAGTCACATAGAGTGTTGGCGTTCTTAGGGATTGGCTTGTTTTGAAATGGGACTAGCTTGATTTTTGGCTTATTGTGAAAGTCAGGGTGCTTATTTACCAAGTGAAGGTTGGCAATGTGCTATGCATATCACTTTGGTAGCATACTGAATTGTCTTCCATATTGACAGATGCCAAGATTAACTTATTTTAAGGCTTATCATCTATTATGTTTAATACCTACATGATCATGCTTTCACATTTGGTGCATTTCAACAGCTGTTGTACTTGATGGTGTTGATCTCCGAGGCTACACTGCATGGTCTCTGATGGACAACTTTGAATGGGCAACAGGCTTTGCTGAAAAATTTGGTTTCTATTACATCAACTACACTGATCCCAATCTGCCCAGAATTCCCAGAGAATCTTCAAAATATTATTCATCAATCATACTATGTAATGGCTTCCCAGACCCAGCAAATGGACCACATTTGTGTCTCCAGCCACAGCCTGAAGGTAACTAACTAGAAATAGAACATAGGGATTAATATTAATGTCTAAGAGCATCCTAATGATTTCTACGTTTATGTAATAAAGTACATTACTTTGTAGAATTCCCTACAGCCCCAGCATAATCCAAATTAGGGACTCAGTTACAGTAGTTGCTAACTGAGCTATTATTGGTGAATACACTGGGAACTGATGTTTCTTATGTTGAACTACATGTGGCTGCTGCATACACCTTCAAATATTACTTTACATTTTTATGAATGAAGAAAAACACTTTTGCTGCAGATTGAGAATATTGTCAAAACTAGGAATTTCAGTCCACAGAGGAGTTTAGGTCCAAACCCCTAGAACCAGTTGCGCTAACTTAAAGGGTATGTAATACTTGTATGGCACCCTTGGTGTATGTGATGCTTTTCAAAACATAGGGATCTAGCAGTCTTTGGAGAATGTAAGACTCTTTAAATGAAACACTTTCCTATCCAATAGAAAATGATCTCTGCCTAAGCATGGCAGAGTGTGAAGGTAAGACTGTGCAACAAAATAACTTTTGAAAATACCAGAAAAAAATATTCAGAAGTGGTTTCAGAGAGTTAGGTAAACATAAAAGCTGTATAATCTAATGATTGGTGCTAGATTAATAAACTTTTTTTTTTGAGAGAGAGAGAGAAGGGTGAATTTCCTTTTGAATGGTCTTAAATTAAAATGACCAATTACTAACCTATCTTCCCCCACCTGTTGTTAGACAGTATACTGATTAGCTGCCCTCAAAGAGCTATGAATGAGTGAGGAGAAATCAAATAGTTGTGTACATGAAGTAGTTCATAAAAAGAGGTATTGATGATATTCAATTCTTGTCTTCCCAGGTACTACTACACCAACTGCTAGCACAATGGGGTCTGTGCACAATGCGTCCAGTGGGAAAGTACAGTTTTTAGGATTCAGTTTAACTTCACTGAATGCAGAAATAGGACTGTATGTTCTATTTGCTTTTGGTGTGATTGGTGTGTTAGGACTTGCTCTTTTTTCATACAAATATGGCAAGTTATCCAAAAGAGTGAGTAAACCATCAGGCTAGAGTTAAGTAAAATATACATTTTTTAAGTATGTGCGTGTGCAACATAAAGACGTTCCCTTCTTAAGGACCAGACACGCAATACCACCTGTACTTGTTAGCTACTGTTAAATAGTTATAGTTTAAGCTAGGAACAACAGATGAAAGAACCTCTTAAGTTAATGTAAGTGCTAATTGGTTAGCTTTTTTTATGTACACCTATTTTTAAATCAAAACTAAGCATTGGCAAGCTGTTCACCATTTTTTATCTAATTAAAGAACTTAGGGAGATCTCTTCTTGAGCCAATTTAAGGCAAATGCTAGTTGGCACTATGACTGACTGACTAGTACAATATTCCAAAACGATAATACACATTTAGAAACAACAAAAGCTGTCAGGTAAGATCACTGGTCTTGAGCATCTGTCCCCCTCATCCTGGATGTAAGTCTCTCTTGTTTAGAGGAAGACACTGCTGCTGTGACATTTGCTAGTGTTAAGCAACACTAGATACTCCCTCACAAGCATAGCATACTTCCTTGTATGTAGCTATTTTGATTTAGCATTACAGCATTTGATCATGTCTAGAAAAGGTCTTCAAAATGAACTCTATATCCAGTTTGATTTACACTGTGTAAAATTTTAAAGACAAGCTCAAACTATTACAAAATTGGAATGCATTCAACAAATTGTCCTGGAATGTCAGAGTTTTCCAAAAAGTTGATTAGACTGATGATGTAATTTACATCTTACTGTGCTTAACTTTCACATGCCAAGTTTCTAAATGCTGTTAAAGACAACAATGTAAAATTAGAAAGTAGGGACAGACTGTGGTTTGAACAACCATGTGACAACAGAAAAATTAAAATTTTAGATAAAATGAATTGGTCTTGCTGAGTTTTTGTACTAGCACTTATCACTTGTAGTATTAAGCACCTACATAGATCTAAAAAATGTATTTGCTATACTTACCACAACCAAACTTCAAGTTTTGTATGTTAAATTCCTGTGTTTGGTTCCATCACTCACCCTACTCATTCAAAGTTGGTTGTCTCCTTATTAAACATTCCATCATTTACAGCTGGAGTCCCTTTCTGTTTTTATTAGAAAAATTAAGCTGTCTAATAGTCTTAAAGCCTGGCTACTAACAGTTCTTGGGCAACAGCATTTTCATCTCTGTCCAAAGTAAAACAAGAGAAGGTAATGCAAATGAACTTGTTTAAGCACAAAAGAGGTAAGTTGTAAAAGAGTTTGTACATAGAAGTTGCTCTGGTTAAACTAAAGGCATGATGATGAAACTTGGGCAGACACTTATCACACCTTTAGCAATTCTTAGGTGTAGATCACGTTCCTCTTGCATGTAGCTGTTAAGAACTCCACTTTGTAGCTCACTGAGTTTGAAGGAAAGCTACTGTATGGGAGCTATTGTAAATGCTCTAGGCAAAGGAAATGTCTTCATGGTACTAAACAGTAATAACACAACAGTCCCTTAAATGTTCCACTTTACCTGGGAGAAAATGGGAGACAGATCTTGTCCCCTTGAACCAACCTAGCACAGTATCCTGGAGTTACTCTTTGCTTCTAGCAGCTGCAAGTAAGTCCTGAAATTCTAGATCAGGGGTCAGCAACCTCTGGCACGCAGCTCGCCAGGGTAAGCACCCTGGTGGGCTGGGCCACTTTGTTTACCTGTTGCATCAGCAGGTACACTGATTGCAGCTCCCACTGGTTCATGGGTGAGGGATGTCCTGGCTGCAGCTTCCTGCTGCCCCCGTTGGCCTGGGACTATGAACCGCAGCCAGCAGGAGCTGCAATCGGCCAAACCTGTTCTAGATGGTTAAAGCAGCTCCACAGCAAAAAGCCACTGGGAAATAAGGGACGTACTTCACACGATCCACTGGATTAAGTGTAGTTTTCTTTGTAATGTGTACATAAAAGGAACACTCTGTAACCCCTATCCCACAAAGAAATTTTATACAAAACTAGGAACTGCTTGTTAGTTTTTTGAAAAACAGTTTATTGAGTGCTTGGGAATTAAAAACTACAAGGTTTTGCTGGCAGTTGCAGAAGCAAGAGAAAATTAAACAAATATCCGATTTGCTACCTACTGCTTCTGACATGCTCAACTTGCTCACTCATTGGCCTACCAAGTACTTCATATTAATGCTGGGTCTTAGACTGCTGTAGCAGAATAGTCCTAGATTTAAAAAATGCCTTCCAAGATGGCAGTAGGGCTAGTAAATGCTGATAAAAGTTCAAAGAATTAGAAACTTCTATCATATTAAATAGCATAGCACTTCGTATTTCAGTCATGGGATATGAAGTAAAGTATTATATAGTTCAGTCAGTGTAACCCATAAGCCCCACTATGCAGCAGAAGTTTTAGTTTCATTAAATCAAATGAGAAAAATCATTATTGCCTAGTTACTCAAAATTACATTTGTTGGGTGGAATTTCCATTCCAAGTATTGTTTTCATCTTCTCCATCATCTTGAGTCCTCAATCTGTATATTTTTCCTTCTTTTTTAAAGTCCTCCCCACGCTTTTCCAGTACTCGTTTCCTCACTGCTTGCCTAGACATGAAGAAAATTCAATTTAAGAGCAGTTTCCTTAACAGCAATTGCATTTATATTATCTCTTTTCCTATGCCAGGTTTACTTCTCATTTTGAGGTTTGCTTGACTGGAACAAAGTTGCAATCTATTGCTTTCCTACAGATCATCGAGCTCAATTTAGTTGAAAATATTTGTGACTTTAGGAGCTATGCAGATCCTCTATCTGTAATAAATGTCTGACAGGGGGGGAGAGAGCCTTTGCAGCTGCTGGGAATAAGGAGCAGGTGAAGCAAATGAGAATTTCTTCAACTCTCATTAAGGTAACTTTCCGGTACAACCCCAGGTTGAGAAGATTTGAGGGCAGTATGGAAAAATGGAGAGAGAAGAGACTCGAAGGCAGTCAGCAGTGCCAGACTATCAGATAACGCTCCCAGACATTTTATTCTTTAAAGCAGTGTTTCTCAAGTGCAGCCACCAGGGGCTTTTCTTGTGGCCACAGCCTCCTGGGCTGTGATGGGGGTGCAGGAAAGCAGTTGTCCCTCCCTGGTACTCCTGGAGACACAGCCTTGGTGTGGGTTGCTGGGGCTTCCAGTTTGGCCCTGCTCCCCCCGAGAGTTCCCCATCTTCCCAGGGATAGCATGGAAGACAGGCTCCAGCCCCAGCTGGCTGACTCTGGGACTGTCCCCTAGCCATGGGGCTTCAGGCTCTGCCCCCCACCCAGGGCTTGATTTGTCCCTAAACTTGCCAGGGCTGAGTGAGTTTGCTATGAAAAGTGATAGACAGACTGACTAGCTAGCTAGCAATAGATATGCACAGATACATGTCCAAATCATTGTCATTTGTTTTTCCTAAAGGCAATTAAGTATTTTAGGAAAAAGTGTGAGCAGCCAAAACAAGAGTTGGTGGCCACACTCTGAGGCCACCAAATAATTTGGCCTGAGAATCCCTGCTTAAAGCTAGTGACTATAGAAGGAACATTCCCAGAATGGACTGATTATGCAATAACCATTCTTGCATTAAAGATGTTTGAGAACTAGTTCAACAGGGTACTGGAGTTCCAAGGTATAATCAAGAGCCTGACTGATGGCTGGGGTTGAGTCATGAATTCCCCCTCTTGCTTCTAAGACTGCCAACTGAAATCCCTTCTCCATAGCTACAGCCTGTGTGAAGTCTGTTTCTCCTTGAAAATAACCACTAGCCGCCAAGCATTAGTGCAGCAAAGGAGACTCACTTGTCTGTCTGAGTAGAGCTGGGAGAAATTTCAGTCAAATTCACCCAAAAAATGGTTTTGGGGTGATCAAAACCATTCAGGTCAGCTTGGGTGAATAGTTTCAACTGAATTAAATGAGGGGAAATTTTTTAAAGAAGTCAGAACAGTTCGTTTTGAAATGGTTTGAATCATGTTCTTTCAAAACAACATTCAAATATTTCCCTTGACCCAAATGAAATTTTCATGTTAAAGAAAAATCAAAGCATTTGCTCAGCTCTACCTCAGAGTACCTCTCAACCACTGCTAGGGAAATACTATCCCCCTTTTACGGATAGAATTGAAGCACAAAATAGATTAAGTATCAGAGGGGTAGCTGTGTTAGTCTGTATCCACAAAAACAACGGAGTCCGGTAGCACCTTAAAGACTAACAGATTTATCTGGGCATAAGCTTTCGTGGTAAGTGGTTTTTTTTACCCACGAAAGCTTATGCCCAAATAAATCTGTTAGGCTCTAAGGTACCACTGGACTCAAGACAGATTAAGACACTTGCCCAAGATCACATAAGAAATGGGTGGCTAAGCCAAGAACTGAATCCAAGTTCCAGTCTCCGATGCATTAGACTAGATCATCTTTCCTATCTTATTGTGGGCCAGCAGCAAAGATGTTAACATATGTGCAGTTTTAGTCCTTTTGTAGTTTAAAAAAAAAAAATTAGAAATGGAACACGACTCAGATCTGCTTACCTGCTTGGCTCCACAGTGCTAGATGGTAAAGGATTTGAATGTTCTTGTTGATGTCCTGCTCTTGCTGTAGGTTGCGAGGAGGGAGGGCTGGTAAATAAGAAGTTGCTAATAAACCTCCAACCAGCTATGAGTGGATAAAGTATTGTGCCCAAGAATTTCCAAAGATTTCCACCTGATGCCTGTACTACTGAAGTAGCAGGTCTTCCCGCCTATTCAAGAACAAAGGAAGTTAAGATATTTTTGAAGAGCAACAGATTTCACAGGATATTTGACATACCACTGGTTGAAAAGTAGCTCAATGCATATATGTAGACACCCAAATATTTCAGTTTGTCTCTCATCTCCAATTCCACCACACTGACATAATGTGTGCTGGGAGTGAGTTCTGGGCACCGACCATACAAATGGGCAGCTGGGAGCTTAATAACTTTGTTTTATAAGTAGTTGAAAAATATTAATAAATAGTTTATTCAACTTTTTCTGCACTAGATCAGTCAGCTCAGGGCTCCTTGTGGTAAACCTTAAAAGGTCTACCAGAGACTGAGGAGAGCTCCCATAAAGGGTTGGCTGAGTGACTATGGGAGCAGAGCAGGGAAGCAAGAAGGCAGCCTGGTCACTGGAGCCAGTATATGCAGCAACATGCTCATGCTTTGGCATTTCACTACCAGTGCTGTACGATGGTGATTTTGCTCATCCTTGGTGTTTAGCATTTCAAAATAAATTAGCATTTTTCTTAGCCTGTGTCTAGGGCTCCATGAACATACACTTAGCATTACACGATGGCTATTTGTTAGCTAGGGGAAGACAAAGAAAAGGCAAGGGTGAAAGTCGAAAATCCAAACGAGTCTGTTTTAGCAGCTTCTAACTATTAAACATATTGACTTTCAAGTTTCCTAAATCCTGAGGAATTTAAATCTCCCTTACAAGCACAAATCTCTATACAGTCTTAACTACAGAGTTGTAACTGATGCCACTAATCAACAGCATACCATGAGGAGAGTCATCTTTCCAAACAGACAAAAAAATCTTGATAAAAATGTATTCAAGAATTACACTAATTGCCTAGGACTGGTAACGTAAAGTAGACATTTAAGTCTGAACTGTACCTGTAATGAAAGATACAATATTGTACTTATTTGTGAACTGAAAAGAAATATATACTTGCCGGCAACAATACTATTGAAGCACTTGGTGCAAGCTCTAGGTCTAGTAATTTCTTTCCATAATCTTCTTTGGTAAACTCCCTTCTGGGAAACATTGTAGCCAATGAAAAATTACCGTAAGTGTTGCCAACAGTCTGTAAGAATGCAACATATTAACATAGGTCATAACTTACATTCAAAGTATGAAGAGATTTGCCCCTTCCAATATGCTTTCCTGTAACAACCCCACGGTTCTATTTCAAAATATAGGAAAAGTGCAAGAGTTTTACATATTTGATTTCCTCTCTCTTGTCAGTCACATCCTTCATTGGGTAGAATGGGTATTCTCCCAAAAAAGAATGAATGCTGCTCTATTAGACAGACTGTAGGTGGTGCTGAAAAGGTAGCAATCAGAGCCCTCAATGTATACAACAGGAAGGGAAAATGGAGGCCCTAGACTGGTGGTCAGAAAAGCAGACAACTATGTGCCAGCTGTGAACCTGTTTAAATTCAACCTCTGTCAGCCTTTAAAGTCCATCTCAGCAGTAAGAGGGACTGTAGCACACAATTTTGAGCCCATCAAAAAATTCCAGTTTCTAAAAACAGTGATGAGTGTGTCAGCTGTTATGGATAAATTTAAGTGTTCTAGGATTACCTTTTCTGTAACTTTTAAAAATAAAGGAAACATTAAATTTACCTGTGCAGCAAACTGCCTAGCTTCTTCCAAGGGGGCTTCAGAAGGAAACTGATTAGTAAAGGAAGATCCATCTGGGAGGCGGAACTGAATTCTCGCTATAGCACTGTGGGAGACATTTCACTTTTAGTCAGTGCACACAAGAATTTCAGGCAAGTGTCTTTTAGTATTCAAATATAGAAAAGAATGGTTACACTTCCCTAAGTTAAAGTCAGACAGATTGTCAGTATGGAACCACAGGACTGAAGGCTGGAATGCTCTGGAAAATAGTAGCCAATGGATCACACATACAGTCCTCATAGAAATGAGCTTTAGGCACAAGGCTGTACAAAGAGCCAAGAGTGCCAAACCCTCCCCCTGCTCACTTTCTTCTACTTATTTTGATTCCAAAATAGGGATGGAGGATCGGGCGTGTAGATCTGTGTAAACAATCTACTCAAAGAGAAGGGTATTTACAATACAGTGTTGTCCACATGCATTCTCTTGTTGGTACATGGTCCAGAGATCAGATTCTTTTGGACAGCAGTGTTTGCTGAGGTAGCACCTGCCCCCTAGATGTCTTTGTACTTCAGACCCAAGGGCATGAAGAGCAGGATAGGCCCAACCATCCCTCAATTCTTTTGCCAACAGAGAATCTCAGGGGAGCAGGATTCTGTCATAACGGGGAAAGGGGAGGGGTCATGGAATCCATGTGGACAACACATCTCGAAGAACCTGCAGGGTAGGTAACCATTCTTTGAGTGAGTGTCTTATGTGGATTGTTGACTAACAAGCAGTTGTCTGTTTGCTTGGAGGTGTATAGTAGAAGTCCTCCTTAAAGCATGACAGAGGAAAACCGTGCCAAAGCAGGCATCCAATCTGGAAGCCTCTACCAAAGAGTAGGGTCTTGTAAATGTGTGAACTGAGCTCCATGTAGCTGCCCTAGATTTGAAAACTAGAGACCCTCGTCAAACATTATAGCTCGGGCAGCTACTGTAGCTAGATGTATCTAACCTGGCCAACTCGTAACATATTCTTATACAGTTGGATACCCTTTTAGATAATATGAAACTATTGCCTGACCCATAGCCCTCTCTACAAAGCAATAGTTTAAATGTACTTGTCCTGTCAACATAAAAGGACAATGAGCTTCCCTCAAGGTTGAGTGGGGCTTATGGAAGAAAACTGGGAGATAAATGAACTGGTTTACATGGAACAACTGTGGACAACTTGAGATGAGGTCTGAGAATGACCCTGTCCTTATGAAACACGATGTAGGGAGGACTCGCCCTGAGGGCCTGAATCTCCCATAGTCTGTGAGGAGATGAAATGACCACTAAAAAAAGGCAGTCTGCATAGATAAGTGATAACAGAACAGGTTGCTATGGGGAGATCCATCAACACTGCTAATAATTTAATATATTCAAGTATAATACTGACGGAGTGGGCTCTGGAAGTGGTGGAAAAACACGAACAAAGTTCCTCCTTAAGGAACATTACTACTGTAAACTGGAGGGGAAAAGTGATAGCAGGATGATGTACCAAATAGCCCTAATATAGAGCTGATCAAAAGTCCAGATTGCTTCAGAGCTAGAAGACAGTCCAATATTGCTGAAATGGCTGTTGTTAAGGTAGAGCTTCTATCACTTCAAGCTGAACCAGCACTACAAAAGTGGAAAATCCTAGTGTAGATGCAAAAGATACTGCTGGGCTTCTAATTCTCGGAAGTAAATATAACAGACATTTCTCAAAATTCTGGTAAGTTCTCTGCACTTTTACATACTGATGAGAAAGACTGATAGATAAGCACAGTCAAGCTGCAAGATAAAATCCACTCCTTTTAACCTGAATCTATGATAGGCAGTAAAATCATAGAGCCCTAACCAGCACAAACTAGATGTCCATAGAAATAATGCAAAAGTGAAATAGGTGATGTAAGAAAACAAACTTGCGCCTAATAATAAAAGAAAGCCACATGTCTGTGTGTACATCAAGTTGAAAAAATGAAAAACAGACAAGATTCTCTAACTTAATGCATAGGGGAAAAAGTTGATAATTCTGAGTAAGATTTCTGTTTATTCCTGATCATATTATTTATCATTCTGAGAGCCTCCATGAATAATGTGCTTCAAGCAGATAACTAGAAAACACACACATTTCTTGAAAGAATCAACAAGCTTACCTTACATCAACAACGTTGAATCATTCCAGCATAGTATCATCTAGGAGATTAGGCTCTGGTAAAAAAGCGTCTAATTCAGAGCTAAAGCTAGTAGTTTCCTCGCCTCCCTCCTCAAAAATACACACTGGTATACTGGCGCACTGCTCACCTTCTTTCCCTCTGAGACGCTTCTCTTCTAGCTTCCGCTTCAGCCTGCTTAGCTTGCTGAGCTGCAGCTTTTGCAGCTTCTACTTCCTCCTTTGTCTTTGCAAAGCGAGCTGCTCTTTCAGCACGATCCTTTAATGCGACAAACACAAATTTGTTAACTTGTGCTGTAAATTGTGTGTTAATACCTGTTCAGACAGAGTAACTGATGCAATCTGCAATTAAATATTTGCTCTTGCCAAGAGCCAAGGAAGGGAGAAAGAGGCCAACCCAGTCATGTTGCAGACACTGCAGAAGAGAAACATTTCCCCTCTCCTAACTGTTCAGCTTGTATCTTGTTATTTGATAAGTTATTCATTCTACTGAATACTGGAATTCAAGCTTGTTCAAATTTTTCTAAAACAAATTTTGGTATAACACTAATGTAAGACCTAATTTCTAATCACAGGACTCTTCAGAAGTTATAATGATGAAGTTCTGAGAATCAACAGTGGTTTTCAAACTTTTTTTCTGGGGGACCCAAATGAAGAAAATTGTTGATACCTGTGACCCAACAGAGCTGGGGATGAGGGGTTTGGAGCATGGGAGGGGCTCAGGCAGGTGGTTGGGGTGCAGGAGGCGGTCAGGGCTCTGGGTGCAGGCTCTGGGGTGGAGCCAGGGAGGAGGGGTTTGGGGTGCAGGAAGGGGCTGCGGGAGGCTAAGGCCTGGGGCGCGGATTTACCTCTAGCGGCTCCAGGTCAGCGTCGCAGCCGGTGTGCAGGGGTAGGCTTCCTGCCTGTCCTGGCACCCCAGACTGCACTGTGCCCTGGAAGTGGCCAGCAGCAGGTCTGGCTCCTAGGTGGAGGCATGCAAGCAGCTCTGCGCGACTCTCGCCCACAAGCACGCGCACACACCCACCCAGTTCCGGGAACCGGCCAATGGGAGTGCAGAGCTGGTGCTCAGGGTGGGGCAGCGCGCGGAACCCCATGGGCCGCCCGCCAACGAGCCAGTCCCGCTGCTGGCTGCTTCCGGGGCACAGCGGGGTCAGAACAGTTAAGCACTAGCCTGCCTTAGCTAGGCAGCACCGCTGATGTGACTTTTAACGTGCCGGTCGGTGGTGCTGACCAGAACAAGGTGACCCATTAGTGGGTCGTGACCCACTGTTTGAAAAACACTGATCTAGAAGGAGGATTTCTATTGACTGATATGTGACTATTCAACAAGAAACATTTTAAAATTTTGACGGCAACTGCAAAGATGGTGGTGGTGGTCAAGGTGATTTCACACCATCTCTGTCTGCATTTCTAAACCACAATTAACAGTATGTAGCAACTCTTGTGCCCAACAATGCCTCTTATGATATTCAGAGCAGCTCTGGCATCATTACATTCACTCAGAGACAGAATGAGAAGAGAGACATCACTAGACTTTTTTTTTTTTTTTTAAATATATAAAATTATTATTAGGGAACTAAATGCACGAAGTACTAGCAACCAATTAAAAAAATAGCACATCTCTCTTGTGCCCCATTGAACCTGTTCTGGTCTGTGCCATATGCTGAGCTATTTGCTGCTTGGTATGTGAGAAAAAGGAACCTTTTGCTTTTGTGTGTGTGCACAATCCATTTTCATATAAAGAAAAACAAATTATTGATTGCAAACTGAAAAATTGAATTATTGTAAAAATCTATAGCCTACAGAAGCTCTCTGACAGTAGTAACCATTAATTGAAAGTATGGCTTCCAAAAGCAAAGAGGGCGGACATTCAAAGACTTTTATAAGAGGTTTGCAATCTGTTATTTTAGTCTTCCAGTTGACTGAGGGGGTGGGTGGAGCGGCCTTGCAATGAGTTACTAAATCCCAAGTAATCTGATCAATTTATCTATACTTAAAAAAATACAAACATTACCATTGCAATCTGGTGTTTTATACGCTCCCTAGCTGCTTTTTCTTCTGCCTTTTCTCTGCTCCTTTCTTCTAACAATCGCTTCGTTAATTCTTCTTCGTGTCGTCTTCTGTAGTCCAATATTTCTTTCCCCGTTTTTCTTCGATCAATTTCTTTCTTAATTTCCTTCTGAAGGAAGATGACACACATTACAGAATTCAACCAACAAAATATTTCTTTTGAACAAGAGTAAAACTTGACTTAACTGAACTGGAGCCTGCACTGAAGATAAATAGATTTAAAATATAATCTAATTATATGAGTGTTATTTAAAGAAAGATCTTAGAGACTGAAAGCAAAACCAAATAAGAATACCACTGATAGTAATACATTTAGTTACATTTTACCTGTTCCTCCTCTTTCCTTTTCTCTTCTCGTTTTTCTTCAAGTTTTTTTGTTATTCTAAATAAAAACCAACAAGATTAAAAGAGAACTTACAACTGTGGTTTGAAATGTTAACATTTCCATTTTGGCTTTTAAAAGGATTAGACAAAATTCAATTCTGTCAAAAATTCTTAAGAGGGAAAACATGAAGATGACTGAATTTATGAGAGTAATCCTATTTCATGGAGCTATTCTGTATTAACAAATAGGGTTTTGCCTTATGTGGAAATTTGGGTGCTGATTCACCAACCAGTTTCTAATCTCCAATAATTTGATATTATCTGTTTTAATATATCCCTTCTATAATTTCTTATTAAGCGACTGAAAAATTCAACCATAAAAATGATATTTTTACACACTCTATAAATGGAAAAAGAAAACGATGCCATAACCAAGATCTCAAATTCAGTACCAATGGGAAGATGAGGAGCACTGCCCTTCCCACACATCTATCCATAAGGAGAGTTTAGGAGCTCCAGAAAGTCCTTGCCTCCCTGTGCCTTCCTTTGCAACTTAGCAGGTTCCCCAGGGCCACATTGTTTCTTCATCCATTTGAACTCTCCCTCTCAACAATGGTAACAGCTTTAGCCCTTCTGGAACTGAACTAGGAAATGGCTGGAGATTTATCAGATATGTAAGTGATCAATTCTTCAGGTTGGTGTAATTATTGAACAGGAAAATGATTTATTGAGAGCAAAGAGACTAGACTAAAGTAATTGTATAACCATGTGCAAAGTGAGAGGCTAAGTATCTGGATAATTACCTCTAAATCATAAGACCTGGGCAGCTCTAAGAATGAGTCATGATCATCGAATCTGAGCACCAACCCATGCACTGAGAATTCAAATTCAACCCAGGGCACATTGCTCCAGTTACACATTGCAAACATGTCAAACAAATAGGGCTTTGGAGTGGAACCTGGAGCTGGACCACGGAGCTGCAGGTTTTTGCCTGGAGCTCGAGGGGAGCTGGAGCACAGCTCCAAAGCCCTGCAAACAAAGCACAACCATCATGCCCATTCCAGTGGAAAGGCAATGGAACTGGGACTATTCTTAGCTCTGCCACGGACCCACTGGGTGACTTGGGGCAAATCACTTCACCTCTTTGTGCCTCAGTTTCCCATCTGTCAAATGGGAATAATAATGTAAGGTTCTTTGAGATCTAAGCACTATATAAAAGCTAGGTCTTTTGATTATTACCTAGCCCAGTAACATATCACCTGCAACCCTAGGTGAGGAGTACAGCTATCTAAATGAACACTACTATCAACAAACACTCTGTTTAAAACACTAGGAAATTAAATGGCAAAAAACTGTCATTAACACAGAATTACAGTTCCCTGGTGATAGCTTGTGTCCCTCTAAAATGTTGAGTTCACAAAATTCAAAGTTCTGAAAACCAGGCAATACAGAGTTAAGGTAAATGAGTCAAGTTTGTATGGGCAGTTCTTTGAGTGGTGTTCCAATAAGCCTATAAAACATACACATTCCCCCATTCTGCTTCTTCACAGTAATGGACAGGTGCTACTTGGTCACTCAAACCCTTGTATAGGCCCTTCACACTTGCACACAAGATACCACCTAAATCTATACCTCCTCCTACTTATCACTAAATCCACAGACTACTCTCATATCCCACCTCACTACAGACAATATACAAGGCAGGAAGACCCCAGTGCCCTGCTACAGACACAAGCAACACAAATCTGTATTGAAATGATGCAGACTGTAATGTCAAAATGTATATATACTTCTTTCCTTTGATAACACATGGGGGAATGGGACTTGGACTCAGATCTCCACATATCACTATCATAGCTCTTCCAAGCTGCTCCAACTGCTCCTCCATCATTCAGTACAACTACACCTAACACACATGCTGGAGTGCATGCAGATCATTCTCAAGGCTATTGCTAGCTCCAGGGGGGCAGAGTTAAGGTTGTACAGTTATTTAACTTAACTCTGTATTTCGTGGTTTTCAGAGGGCTGAGTTTTGTGAACTCGACATTCTGGAAAGGTCCGGGCTATCCCTAGGCAACCGTAACTCTGGGTTTGTTTTTTTCCCCCTTCTTCTATTTAAGTCATATTGCAGACTAAAAGGAATCTTTTTACCCTAATGTTAGCCATATAACCGTAGGTCTAATTCACTGAAAGCAGAGACATCTTTAATTGCTTTAGGAAAACCTTTTACTTCACTTAAACGCTTCTCAGCCGGAAGTTACTAAGGAGTTAGATCTCAGTTTTAGGTATTTTTAGGACATTCACTAAACAATCTTTGCTCACTGGCTGTACTCCATTGAGCTACTTACAGGACCCAACCCACCTCCACCCAAGTTTAATATCAAAATCTTTCTTGGACAATGAACAGTATCAAGTTCTGCCTTGCATTTCCAAATATTCTCACTCAAACCTGTAGAAAAATATGAACATGTCTATTCAACTACTCACTCCCAGCCTCTCCATTAATCCCTATTATTAAGATCTAACTTGCTTTGCTTACAGGATATCTTGAAGGAAAATAAGATCTCCTGCTTCCATTTGATAAAACATTCCCTGACTGTTTTGAGAGTTCGGTTCAACAGCAAAAAGGTTGAATAACTGATCTACCGAAAAGCATGCTTAATATGCCAAATTTATCACAGTCAAAATGAGAGAAAGGAGGCTTTCCATGTTCGTCTAGTTACCATGTCAAGCAACAAACGTCAGTTAATGAGTGGACAAAGGGCCATTTCAAATTAAGAGAATTAGAATGTTACAGATTTGGCTCTGACTGGTAGATCAGCGCCTGGCACTCAGATTGTCACAAGGCAAAATCCATTAGCTCTAGAGTCTCAGAAATCTGATGCTTAAGATTAAAATAGTCACTAGTAGTTTTAGCCATTTTCTAAAAAACATTAAAACTTAATTTAGAACAAGAAATATGTTAATCATGCAGCTTTGGTTCTTACCACTGTTTTCACCTAAGAAAATGTAATAATTAATCACAGTATTTTAGAATAGATAGAAAGTCTACAAAACAAACAAACAAAAAAAAACCAGAGACAAACCTTTCCACTTTGGTTGTAAGGTCATTCACAGGCTGTGGCTCAGTCACTCTCTCATCTGAAGAATTATTTGATTCCTGAAACTGATTTGCCTGGCTTGAATTTGCTCTATCTTCAAGTGTTTTAGGAAGTCATACAGAGGAAGAAAAAAGGCATATTTGTCATGTTACTATTTTTGCTAACAATTGCCCTCTTAAAGAAACATACTGGGCTGTGTTGTAGGACTACTGTTTATCAAGCATTAATTCCTCTAAAAATAATGCTTTGCTAATAAGGTCAATAACCTAAGGAGGAGCAGATATTTAGAACTGAAGAACTGAGTTTAATTTTAAGAACACTGTAGTTGAATATATTAATTACTGTCTTACAAGAGCTTAATTTTCTACTCACTACAACAATGTGAGATGACAGGACTTGTGGCCTTTTCAGATGTGCTCTGAGAAAATACTGTCATCCCAACAAGGACACACATTTTACCACCATTCATGTTAATTTTAAGAAGATGGCAACCATGCTGTTAATATTTGAAGAGCAAACTAGTATATATAGAGTTGTCGTTAATTACCGTCAGAAGTGCTTATTGTCTCAAGTTGTGTTTCACAAAGCTCAACCCTTCTGGACTGAGAGTTTTCGGAAGTGGTGTTAGCTTGGAAGGAGGGACTCTGAGCAGACAACTCATTCCCATTATCTAATGCTTCATTTTTTACTGCATGCATCTTAGAAAGAAAAAAAAGCAGTGATAGACAAGACTATAAAATTTAGATTGTGCTCTCAGGCTTGAAATTTAAGCCTTATGAACCATTTTTTCTTTGGTGGGTGAAGGCAAGCCTTGTGAGCCCTACAAAAATAAATATTCAATAAGTTATCAAATATATTGTGTCCCAACTGTATTGCAACTTTTTTCTTAGCCCGTATGCACTGAAAACATGTGAACACTATATTAAGAAACTAATGCTTCTACCAAGTTTATCTCAAAGTTCCCGTACATGATTTTAACATTTCTTTCTGTCTAGACTGATAGAGAAAAAAGTTATAACATGAATGGGCTAGAACCATGTTTGAATAGGATTACTGCTGGAATGTAGTGCTAGTCCTATGCTTTTAAAATCTTTAATGTGATATAAATTTGGACAGACAATGTGAGTGAGATAATATCTTTTACTGTACCAACTTCTGTTGGTGAAAGAGAGAAGCTTTTGAGCTTACCCAGAGCTTGTCTTCAGGTCTGAGAAACATACTCAGTGCCACAGCTAAATCATGAACAGTAATAAAGATGCTGGATTTATGGCTCATTATAACAACCTGTAACTCACTAAACCTCCTTTGTCCTATTACTGGAGAAGTGTTAACTGTCCACTTTACTGTGAATTAACTCTTGCAACATCTATTAACTCCTTATGTTTAACAATCTGTTCCATTCTACAAACATAAAAATGGCCATATAGGGTCAGACTAATGGACAATTTAGCCAGTGTCTTGTCATCAGACAGTGGCCAGCACCAGATGCTTCAGAGGGAATGAACAGAACAGGACAATTTATCAAGTCATTCATCCAGTCCCAGCTACTGGTGATCAGAAGTTAAGCACGTCCAGAGCATGGGGCTGCGTCCCTGACCATTTTGGCTAATAGCCATAGATGGACCTATCCTTCATGAACATAGGTAATTCTTTTTTGAATCCAATTATAGTTTTCACCTTCACATTACTAAACCATGTCCAAGCCCTGCTAGGAGAATAGCTCTGAACAGAGCAATGATAAAGAATTGTTTAGCACATGTATCCTTTTTGTGTCAGTGTAGTGTAGGTGCTCTTAACCTCCTGTGACAATTGGTTTACTTAACATGGACAAATAGTTTTCAAAATTAGTTCAGCTTTGCATAATTGGACAGGGCAGTAACTTTGCTGCCAGTGAGTGAGAGAATACCGTTCCAGAAGTCCTTGCTTCCTCTGGTCATAACTTGGGCCCAATGATGTCTGCTGTCTTGGAAAGATGAAGGCCACAAGCCCTCGTGACAGTATTTAATATACTGAAAAAGCTGGTGTGTAAGCATTTGTTACCTGTTTGACTTTGTGGATTCTGGTAATAAGCTCCTCTGCAGAGACACTGCCAGCAATTACTTCCAAGGGGATTCCATTGTCTCCTATAAAGAAGCTGGATGGAATACATACTACAGGATCTGCACAGTAATAGTAAAGGCCAATAAATGGATGTAGTTAAAGCAGCAAGTTTAAAAGAAAAACTAATGAGTAAGCTACTAGAAAAGGAAAATGCAACACATCAATCTGAAATCCACCACTTCAAAAACAGAGAAGACTAGTTTAAGTTAAAGCACTTCTCTCCAATACAAGGCTTAAAAAAAATTATGTATGTATCTGAAATCAATACTGTTTGTGAAAGAATTCATAAACATGCCAGAGCAGTGTATCATGTATAACGGTATTACAGATAATCTAATTATGCTTTAGAACAAGTATATTATGTTTTAGTGTTAAGCAGAATATGAAATAATAGTAAGAAATCCACTAAAATCAGTGCACATCTGAGTGTCATATCAATATGACACACACATTCTGGTTGTACTTCAATCAACACTAGCTATTGAAAGAACAATATAAAAAATAAATATTCAAAGTTATCTTCAACATCAAAGGATGTATGTAAGTATGGAATTTGCTCTTTCTTCCTCTGTCCCCACCACCACAGAGAATTGTAGGAGTTTTAAGTAGAGGGCTATTTATTACGCATAATAGAGTTACTCTTGATTTACATCTGCATAACTGAAAGTGGAATCCAGCCCTTGGAGTTAGACATTTTATTCCTCTTCCTCCATCCCAACTTCAATTAATAGTATAGCATCTCAATTATTTATTTTTTGTAATTCTAAATATTAACACCACTACATATCACCAGTTACGGTCTTTCAAGTCTCCAATAACTGGGTTATTCCTATTATGTGCAAAATCTGATTGTCTTCAATTTAGAGGACATTATGTGATCAGTTATTGAACTCACTCTAATTACATATCTTTACCCAAATAACTGAAGAATGTTAGCTGGTCATAATGGCTTTTAACTACATTTTAAATATATGTATTTATATGTACTCCTACATATGATCTTCTACATATACTCCTACGCCTTATGAAGCAGTTTCAACGGTGTCTCTTACTGGGAATCTTAATCCTAGGGAGAGGGCGCTATAGCTGTAAAGAGCAAATATCTTTAAAACAATATGAAACATTTGAACTGATTTTAAAAGGATACAGATTTGTGAGAACTGTAGACATGCTTCGCTGTATAAAGCAAAAGATATGTTTAGCAGATCATACTAATCACTTTACACCAATCATAGATTAGGAAGAGTTAGTCTCATCACATCACAACCTATAAGTGACACACACTCATTGTATATGGGAATGTTCAAAGACTCATGAGATTATGGAAAATGACCTTCTGCTACATTTTCTCATTAATACATTGGAAATAGTCAACATTCTTGGCTATTGCAACAGGCTGTAAAAGTCCACACTAGATTATTTTAGTGAAACTATGGTGCAAAATACCACCACCATTTTGGATCACTGGTAGTACAACACCTGACTCTGACAACAAGTATAATGAAATTTTCAAAAATTCTCCATTGAGTGCTTCAAGATAATGGGATTCTTGTAAATTTCAATATACTGTCTGCCTATGGAATGGAGAAGCTAGGTACAGCTAGGGATAGTGCTACAATTCTGAGTAACTCAGTGAGGGACGTTGGTGTTTTTGTACTGTGTGCACAGCAATGATTCAACCCTAGTCAACCCATTTCCTAGGTTTGTTTCTGTTGGCACATCCAGGCCTGCAAGATTTTTCAATTGTTGTGACTCATGGAGATTTCTGAACTAGCTACAATCTTTAACTTGATAAATTCAGAAGTCCTTTTAGAACACTCACATTTGTCTGATTTTATAACACTTCGTTATTGTGGTTCTTCACTTTCAGAAACGACAAGGATCAACCAGACCATGATTTGACTGTTGACAATAATACTGCAGCAGGAATGTACTAGAATACTTTTAAAGCTGGAGTAAATCATATGCATCATCTGCTAATTTTTTAGCCTCCAGCTGCACCAAGACTACTGAATGTACTTCAGATGCAAGGCTCTAGAGCAAACAGTAGATGTCTTAAAGAGCTAGGTATTATTATTATTATTATTAATAACCAAAACTGAAAAAGACCGTACAACATGTAAAGTGTTAGAATGTGACCAAACCTTTTGATATCAATTTTAATAGCAACAAAACCATCTGAGGCTGCTTCAGTCACCTTCTGATCCTCCCAACTTGCAGACATCTGTGTGGATTGTTCATCATCACCTGCAAGAGATATGCCTTCTTATCACAAACATGAAGCTAAACACATCACAAACTGCAGTCCGGTCTGACACTGGCCTTACTAAACTTGCATGAATTTGGCTTCACAATTGACTGAAATCTTCATAAAATACAGGGTTTTAAAATGTATGTATTGTTTTTAAGTTATTTTGTTCTCAATTACAAGTAGTAGTTTTCTTTGAGACTTATTCAAGAAAAGGAGGGTTAAAACAAAATGTAAATGCTTCAAGAACATCCAAGAAAGCCTAGAATTTAAGATATATTAGTTAATAAAACATATAATAATCTTGAAGGGCAAAAACAAGCCAATTATCCCAAAGGCTGTTATTTGCTTTGAAAATGAACAGAAAACAGTATTCTGTGATTTGAAGAGTGGAAAACATTTTACATGTGGTCATCAACATGCACATCAAATACTCCTTGAACATTTTGAACTAGGAATAGTCTGTATTAATTTGCTAAAGGCTAGAAACCTTATTTGCCAGTGAATTCTAGCAGCTTGCTAAAAATGTTCATTAAAACCTGTTTTCACTAATTTTTTTTATTTTAGTAATGTGTTTTTTGGGACAGGCCATTTAACAATTTTTCTCTTGCTACAAAGTAGCTCTGTAAAACTCTTAATATTATTACTGTGTATTTGCTAGTATAAATGTGCCTAAAGCCTTGTGTGTGCAATTACTACAAAACCAAACAAATGAATTATAGCTAATGTACCAAAATGTCAAGTCTTTCATCAAACATATTATGGCAAATAGTGTAATAGTGTTCACAAAAGAAAGACTATAGTTGTGAATTAGAAGAAACTTCCATTCTAAACCTCTGTTTACTATAACGTTCCAGTCCCAAAAGTTACATTTCAGAAGTTCTCATGCTTGGCAGACCAGTTAACTACTTTTGGAAAATCTGGAGAAAATCCATTCAGGCATTTTTTAGTTATCAAAGAATATTGTACGAACACTTTTTTTCTGGTTTGACTTAGATTTAAAACTTTTATGCAGGCATGAACATAAACTATATACCCTGCTAGATTTGAAAGATTAAATTGTGAAAGTGCATCTATTTTCCTCGTCATATGCAATTTCAGAAAAAAGGTTTGATAGCTAATGTAAGCCCCTAATTTCAACGTAATGAACTGAAGTCACTCTCTTACTCAGTGGAGCCTCAGCTAGACATCAGGTAAGCATGCCTCTCTCTTTCTATATTGTCTCAGCAGTCTCCCTATGAGTGTGTCCACATTAGGAAAACTGGTGCTTTCTTACCATACAGTAAAATCCTAGTGAACACATGGGCAGTCTGTAGTTTTGTCACATTAGCAGATTAAGGTAAGACCTAGGCCCCCCACTAGTGTTTATCTTTACTTACTAACATGTGAAAAGTACAAACTGTCTTGTTTTCACTATGATTTTACCACATATTAGTTTCTACATAAACTAATATAGTAGAAAACACAACTTTTTTCCTAGAAAAGACAAGGCCTATAAGCCAGTTTTATTTTGAAACAGGATACTGATGCATAGCTACACATATGACATCAAAATGTGTTTGGAATGGATTAAATATTAGTCAGTCTCAATCAGATTTATTCACTTGTAATAAGCAAACAGTTCTCCAGAAAGAACTAATCCACAGTAATTTGTCTTAGGCCTTGGCTACACTTGAGAGTTACAGCGCTGGTAGTGGCTTTACAGCGCTGTAAGTCACTCCCCGTCCACACTGGCAAGACACATACAGCACTGTTATCTCCCTGGCTACAGCGCTGGTTGTACTCCACTTCCACGAGAGGAATAAAGAGAATAGCGCTGCTGCTGGGGCGCCAGTGTAAACAGGGAATAATCTTACTTCGCTGTAACTGACCTCCGGAAGCTTCCCATAATGCTTTTAAGTAAAGATAACTCTCTTTGTTTTGTTGTGAACTCGGGGCTCCCTGAGCTGCTTATCAAAAAAAACAAACACAGCTACTGTTTGCTGTGAATGAGCTCCCTTTGGAAGGCCCAGAGCTAGTGTTTGCTTGAAGAGAGGGGAAGGAAGGGGCTTGAGGAGAGAAGCAGCGCAGCGTGAGGGGGGGGGTCCATTTCGGGGAGGCTGCTTATCTGGTCTGTGAGGAAAAAAAAACAAAGAGGGCTATTTGCTTTCAGTGAACGAGTCGGAACTTGCAAGGCAGCTCCTGACAGAGTATCGGCTCCAAAAATCCACTCTCTCTCTCCCCCATGCTCCCTGTCACACACCACCCCACCTCCCCTCTTTTGAAAAGCACGTTGCAGCCATTTGAACGCTGGGATAGCTGCCCATAATGCACCGCTCCCAATGCTGCTGCAGATGTTGCAAATGTGGCCACGACAGTGCGCTGGTAGCTGCCAGTGTGGCCAGACTGCAGCACTTTCCCTACTCAGCTGTACAAAGACAGGTTTAACTCCCAGCGCTGTACAGCTGCAAGTGTAGCCATACCCTTATTTAGAACTGTAGTGACTCTTAATTGTTTGGAATCCACTATTTTGTTTTCTTTTGTAATAATGATTGTTTATATAAGTCTGGCTATTTCATAACACTGTTAGTTGGCTCTCCATTATATAAATATATTATCCAATGACCACAAAAAAACCTCTCACATAGTAATAATTAGTTAATAGAATACTATTTACTTTTTTAATGACAGTAGGAACACCCATTCCTTTCCTCAGGCATTGCACCTCAAGCAGACCATTTGGCCTTTCTGCTTCTTGGAGGAGGGTTGTTTCAAACCAGCTATGCTGACAAGTGTTTGCCAGCCACATGGATGAGTTCTCCCTTGCATGTTTTGTACTCCAGAAATTTGGGACCATTTGATTACTATATTATTTCTCGCTATTACTATTGGAAAGACCCCTATAATTCCATTTAATAAACTTTGAACAAAAAAGCTATAAAATTATTTAATCTGGGAATCCTTTGGATTGACACATTTGTCTTTTATTCTTCTTTAACATCAGTGGTTCCCAAGGTGCCATCTACAGACCACTGCTGGCTTGGTGCTGGCTGCTCCTCCTTGCTTGCAACTGCTTAGAGGCAAGCAGGCACTTTACTGCATGCTTTTTTTCAAAAAGGATACACTACTATCCTATTAGATAGCTAAAAATACCTAAATCCTTGCTTAATATTAGCTTTTCCATGTAAGCAATTGCTGCAGTTTCCACAACGTTGTTGTGAGATCACAAATGTGAGAAGTTTTCCACAGTATAATCTCTATAAAACGTGACCCAAAACATGAAAAAGTTGATAACCTATATTACATAAACCATGTCTCATGCCATTTAGTTTAAAGTCTATAACCATAAGTGGAGGGGGATTTCTATCTTGTGTCTATTTTTGTTTACATAATCCTTTCCTCTTTCCGGGTTAAAGTTCATCTAATGTTTCCTACTGTAGTAAAGTATTAACTTTTTTATTTCAAAACGATTAAGAATCCAAATGCATATAATGAGCCTCAGAAGATCCAAGACATTAAGTTAAAAGGGGGTTCTAAATGTTGTACACTATTTAGTAGAATTACCAACTGGCAGAACTGTCTTGGGACTCTAGCTCCTTAGGCTGTCAGAGACCTTGTAGGTTTCTAAGATGGGAAAAGTATCACTTTAGTACTTCTAGCAGATGAGTACAGTGTTTATATAGTCTCAATAGAGAGCACTGACCTTTTCAGCTTGCTGGGTAAATACAGTTATCAACAATGAGAAAAGATGGGTGTATTTTCCCCATTATGCAATGACTGTAGAAAACAACCATTCCAGTCTTTATCTGTGTGTCTTGTACAACACCAAACACACTGTTGGTGTTAAATAAGCTTTTCCATAGTCAGCATCAGCTGTCAATCGGCTCAAATCTTTTCATTTTTGAATACTTTATAACCATACACAAAACACGGTAGTTCAGTGGGTCTTAAGGATTAAGTGGTTAATTGGGTCCTAAACCAAAATTTCTGTGTTTTTCTCTGGTATTCAGCAGGTCTTTGTCAATTAATATGGCAAAGTCCAGTTCTAAAATGCGTTGAAGATTATGTGTTTGTTGATATATAAGAAATCATATGAAATACCACCTGTAACTGAAGCTGAGACTTGATGGGAGAAATTCAGAGTTTACTAGACAACTCTCGATAATTGAAAGAGCTATCAGTGCATTTTAAGTTATAGAAAAAAATGCAATTTAAACAGAGTACACAATTTACTAAGTCTATTTGGTGGAAGTACAGCTTCCAGTCTCAGAAGGGTCAACTCTGCCCTCCATCTTTAAGTAAACTGAATTCCATTCCAGTTGCCTCAGTCTGTCTCTTGCTCTCCCTCTACCTTTTGGATAAGAAATGGTCCTATTGGCTTTTTATTAAGGTTAAAAATTCCATGGCAATTTTGTATAATAAGGGTTTGTTGTGATGTCCAAAGTTTCCCCTCCCACTACAGTTGCAAAGTATGCTACTGAACTGTTGGCCTCCATCCCATTAATGGCACTATCAATATATATAATTTGAAAAATGCTTTGGAAGCCCTTGGAATGATAGTTATTTGTCAGACAGCAATTCAGTTATTTATTATACCTTACTTCAAAACCATGTAATGAAAAAGCCATACAGAAATGCACACATATGTTAGGGTTAAGGTTATTATAAGAACCTGAATTCCAAATTTCCTGACTTGTTCAATTACAATCTTAACACTGTAATCATATTTTTCTGTTTTTAATTTATTTTTATTTTAAAACAAGAAAAGCAGTTCTGTAGGTATTTTCTAAAAGGCACCAAACATTTATTTTGATGTCCAAACTTTACAACCAGCCAAATATATTTTCTTCCCCTCCTAAAAAAAAAAAATCGCCTCCGAGGCAGGAAAAAAAACATGTGACGTTTCAGTTTAAGAGGCACTGTTTCCAAAAATAACCAGCCTTTACAAATTCAGGCTTATAAATGAAAGTGCCATCTCAACCATAGAAACGTAAGTATAGTCTGGCAAGAACACTGTAAAACCTGATGTGGACAGTACAGAATACAGAAACGTATCTGTGTGGGTTTTGCATCAAATGAAGGATTAGTTTTAAAGGAATTAATTCCATCAAAAAGTGAAACAGAAAGCTTTGTATCTGCAAGTTAGCTACCTATAAAATTCTGGAGAATCAGCTTTTAGTATTAGTTATACTGCATCTTCTGTACAGCAGTACAGTCAGTAATATGTCAGCAGTTATTTGAGGCCACTGATTAACCTTTTGGTTCCCCAAAGGTACATGTTCCCTAGGCTGCTTTTTTTGTGTGCAAGTCTCCAATCCATTCCCTAACTTTATTTAATGTTTCAAACCAGTTTATATTAGATGGAGGCATACCAGCACTCCCTGCTCTTTAAAACCAGCAGCCTCTGTCCCTTTATTTGCAACTTCATGGGACTTCCTCAATTTACTTACATAATATGTCTTTACACACCTGTCGTATTTGAGCTATACCATTAAGCTTTATAAACTGTGAATACAAGTAGTATTTAGGGTTGTTGTGGCAAGAAATTGGTGTTGAGCAAAACTAATGCTAACTGACTGAAATTCTTATATAAACTTGTTTTATCAGACCCAGTCTGAAAGACACTTAAACCCAAATAACCCCTTTCCTAACTATAAAATATTTTTAAATCACTGGGAAGAACAATCCAGTCCTTTATTTTCTTTTGCCCGTTCAGTTACAATGTTGACCCTAAAATTAAGCAATTAATTTCTACTTCTGTTCTTCTTCACTATCTTTCTCCCTTTCTCCTTCTGGAGCCACACGGATTATTGATAAATCTGTGGAAGCAATATGCATGTTTAAAAATGTTTTCTTGCTGATAGTGCAGTTCTAGAATGGTTTCACTGATTAGCGCGGAAAGATGCTTTTAACAGAGAACTGTTCTAGACAAACTACAAGCCTACACCATGACTCTACTAACACTGTTAATAGAAAAACTGTCACTTATGGGAGCAATATAAAAACCTATCACTGTAGTATCCAAGGATCTTAAACACAGTTGTTGCCAAGCCTGGGTTCAAGTGTAGTATGAACAAGATGTGGGTGGGGTCCCTATGCCTGTCCATCCCCTTTGCCCATAGAGCCAGAGTGAAACTGCTTCTTGGTCAACTAAGCTACAAAATAATAGTTCTGTGAACAGATGGCTTCCAGGATGGCTCAGCAGGAATGAGCAGAACTCTAACAGTTTCATTCTGGAGATGCTGTTCCCACTGGGGAAGAGGTCTGTAGCAGCAGCAATACCAGCACAACTCTCTCCTGTAGAATTTCCATGAAGATAATTTTTAAAAAATGCAGGATACTTGCAATCATGCAACCAATTTAAAATCCCTGTAATCATGCAATTATCCACAAGATGGTACACCCACACAGCCACAGTTTGGTCCATGCTTATACAAGCAGGAAAGATGTACCTAATTTTCAAATATTTACTAATAAGTCAAAATCCTTAAAAAGCAAGGTTCAGCACACACTTCCCATTTACTGATATATACATGCAAGTTTGAAGTTTTAACACACACCCATGTGAGAAGTGAAAAGAGGTCTGAAACTTTTCTTCAACTAGTAGATAAAAATTCACTTGGCTCTTACTGAGTTACGAAACTTTTCCCAATACACTCACTTCTAGGACAAGAGCAAGGCTCCTCTCTTGCAAAGGCCTCCACAAAGACAAAGCCCAGTGGAAGTCTGGGGGTCTGCCCACATGGAGTCAACTGTAGGAGGAGGTCCAAATATGAAAAATTTCATCCCAAAAGACAATTAATAAACAGGGCTTTCAACTTGAACAAAAATGTTACCTCATAGAATGTTACAATTAGGTAAATGTTAAACTACAGACCTAAATTAAGTTAAGCCACCCTGTCCCCAAAGTTTATTCATGCAATTCTTTACCAAATTTCACCTATTGTCTAGAATAAACAAATTGATTTCCATTTATCTGAAATACTTTACCTAATCTCAACAAAATTAGCCAATAGGTGGGATTTGGCCTAGTTATGGCCATTATTATTCAAATTTGGCTCTTCATTTTAGAATTTAGAACATAAATGGGGAAAGAGACCAAAGAGCAACAGAACTGAACTGGAAACCTAAAGAAGTGGTAAGTAATATCCTGTTACACTTGACAGGACTACATTAGAAATAAAAAGTTAATACATTTAATACTATCAAGAAGCGCCTTGAAATGGCTGAAATGTCCATGAAGTTAATGGAAACTTAGCCACAAGCAGGAAAATAAATCAGTCTTCACTCAAGTCACAACATTATGTCTCACAGGTAAATTGTCAAAAGTTGCCAAATGTGTATGTCAGAAGGTTTCCTGTTGTTTACTAATTACCTTTCCATTTGATCTTACATAACATACTCATGATAACTGCATCCCTAACTATAGAGCCAAGGGAGGAACCACTTGTTCTGTATATAAATCTGTAAAACATTTTGGGATCTTTGCTATAAAAGAAACTTCATTAAAAAGATGTCTTGTCAATTTAGAACACTGAATTCCACAGACAGCTCCCTCACAGCTCAGAAACAATATCACATCCCACTCTATAACATGAGAGGTATAAAATAGCTGGGCTGAGCCAATCCCACTTTTTAGCCATCACATTCATTATCCATAGCTACCTCCCAGTGGGGGATGCAGAATAAAGAGCACTCTGCCAGCCAAGACCTAAAAATGGTTACTTCCTATTTAAATTGTCTTTTGTGACTTTATCTGTGGAACGTAGGTGCATCCCATGTTGTTGTTTTTTTAAAGTCCTAGTAGTAGGATTTGTTCTGGGCAGTGGTGGTTGGTTAGTTTTAGCTATTTTTTTGTATGAGATGTTCAGAGGCCTTCAAGCCACAAGTATCTAAACTACACCTCTACCCTGATATATAACGCTGTCCTCGGGAGCCAAGAAATCTTACCGTGTTATAGGTGAAACCGCATTATATCGAACTTGCTTTGCTCCGCTGGAGTGCGCAGCCCCCCCCGGAGCACGGCTTTACCGCATTATATCTGAATTCGTGTTATATCAGTTCGCGTTATATCAGGGTAAAGGTGTATAAGTCATCAAAATAAAAAGATCATTCATAAACAAATACAATGGAGACAAAGTAAAAAATAATAACCTAACCATCTCCTCCCAATTTCTTACACTTTCTAAACTGTAAAGCAGTATACACAATGTATGCATGTGTAACGGTGGTAATGAGAGAGCTGTACCCAAAGTTTAACATAAGAACATAAGAATGGCCCTACTGGGTCAGACCAAAGGTTCATCTAGCCCAGTATCCTGTCTTCCAACAGCGGCCAGTGCCAGGTGCTCCAGAGGGAATGAACAGAACAGGTAATCATCGAGTGATCCATCCCCTGTTCCTCATTCACAGCTTCTGTACAGAGGACTCAAAAGAGCATGCAGACTGCACAGGAACAGTATAAAAAGTTACAGATGTTATGAAGAGGAGAGAGGGACAGCATAAAGCTTGACGTACCTATAGGGGAAGTCTGGAAGCAAGCAGAGCATGGAGAACCAGGGAATGCTGTAGCACTGGCATGACAGCACAGAGAGAATTTTGTGTGTTGTGACTAGCAATAGAGACCGCTGCATAAAGGGGCAAGCAGTTGTAAAAGAGCTATTGATGGCATTGCAAAAACAGAACCAGGAGACAGCACTTGGGAGTACAGAGGCTGCAGGCTGGTATAGTTAAAAGTACAGACAGCTTTATAGGGGCCCAGGGACTCCATGAAGCAGTATAGGGGTGTAGAGTTTGCACTGTGCACTACAGAGAATGTAAGGTAACATGGTGACTGCTTAAAGTAGTAGAGAGAACATATCACAGCACTGAGCATTATAGGAGACCTGGGAACAGTATGGGGTAGTATAGGGGGCTATAAAGGAGCATATAAATTATAGGAAATCTAGAAACTGCATGAGGCAGCACAGAGGGGTATATAAAGGCAGTATAGGAAACTACAGGGTCAGGGGGTGGTATGGGGCCAACAGGGTCAGGCTACAGTATAGCAGGCTTGGGACCTGCCTGGGACAGCACAGAGGCTGGTACAGAGAACTAAAGGGTCAGGTGACAGTATGGGGCAGCAGAGGTGGTGGTACAGAGGACTACAGGGTCACGTGATGGCATAGGGGGCTTGGGACCTACCTGGGGCATCACATATAGTAGAGAACAGCGGTTCCCAAACTTGTTCCGCCGCTTGTGCAGGGAAAGCCCTTGGCAGGCTGGGCTGGTTTGTTTACCTGCCAAGTCGGCAGGTTCGGCCGATGGCCGCGGTTCCCCGCTCCAGGCCAATGGGAGCTGCTGGGAATCTTAGACACGCTTTGTAGACCCCCAGGGTCCGCAGGCTGACACTGGCGTGCAGGACTAGGGGGCCAGGCAGTGGTATGGGGGGCGGGGGGCTGGCTGGGGCAGCCCAGGGGACTACGGGGTCAGGAGAGGGCAGGGGGGCCTGGGGCTGCACAGGCGGGTCGAGGGGGGCGGACCAGGGAGCTCGCGGGGCAACAGGCGCTGTCAGCAAAGCGGCTGCCCCGGGGACTACGGCCGGGCCCCGGGCCCCGCTTCCCCAGCCCCGCCGCCGGTTGTACCTGACACGAACACCACGAAGACCGAGCTCTGCTGCTTGGCGGCGGCGATGGCGGCCGGGATGGTGCCGCGGAACCACAGCATAGTGCCCCCCAGGCCCGAACCCCTAGCCGCCCAACCTGCCGATGCGCATGCGCCACAAGACCTGCAGCCTCACTCTGAAACGGTGACTAACCGCCCCCCAACTCCCGCAGGGCGCATGCGCTGCCTGCTGAGTAGGGCGGTGGTAGGGTAAACCTGGCTGTGATCCCCCCCTGCACATTCCTCTCGCCTCTCCCCGTTGCGAGTGACACATAACGCTGCGCGGGTGCGCGCGCGGCAGATTCACCACGGTAGGGAAGAAGCCGCCTGGACGCGGAGTCTAGGCGAGAACGGCGGGCGGGGGACTCCCCTGGGCCGCTGCGCCCTCATAGGGGGGAGAATAGCGGGGGACGTAGAGGCGCCGGGCCTGGCCCTTCTCCACAGCCTGCGCCCCCCGTGCCTGCGGGGAAGGATCGGCCCCTCCCCGGGCCCCCTCAGGGAAGGGGGTTCCTGGGGGCTGCCGGCCAGCCCGGGGCGGGGCCTGCCCCAGGGCTCGGCCCCGCTTGCAGCCATCCTCGGCCGGGGGTGGGGCGGGGGCAGCGACCCCGAGCGGACACGGGAGAAAACGGCAGGTGGCCCCGGCAAGATTCCCCAGGGGCCGGGCTTGTCTCACGCGGAGATCGGCGGAGTCACCCGCCCGCCACCACTGGCTCCAGGCTGCGGCACCGGCTGGGCCGTGGCCACCAGCACGGGCTGGGACCCGCTGTACGGCCCAGAGTCATGGGCGGAAACGGTCCCTGTTCCCGGTGGGGGATGTTTTCACTACGGCCAGGGCTGGCCGCAAGGGGTGTTGACACTATGCATGGTGGTGTACGTGTAATTCAGAGTCTAAGCCCCTGCAATAAGGGAACGTACCGTGGGTCTGTAAAATGGTGTGTACGCCCATTGCACCATGGCCAGTGTTTTTAACCTTTATTCACGTATAGACCTCTGAAAATTTCAAATAGAGATGCAGACCCCTTTGGAAATCATAAGACAGGCTGCAGAGCCTCAAGTGTAGCAGGCCACAGGTTGAAAACCACTGCACCATACAATTAAAAATAAACTGACATTAAGCTTTATATGCAGCCTTCTTGGGCTGAGAACACTTTTAGACCAGTTTTAGAGCACATAGCAGCAGCAAGCTGCAGCTTTTCCTATGTAACAAGTTTGCAGCACTGATCTTATTTGACATTCAAACTCTCTTCAGAGCTACAGGAACAATTTGTTACTGTTGCATGTGATTCTGGTAGGCACAAGGAAGATAGCATTAACGGAATTGCTTTTAAAAGGAGAAATAAATTAGTCTTCTGGGACCAAACTGAGCACTTTCATGCTTTTTGGGTATTTCTTGCAGCAAAGTAAGAACAGGTCCCCAACCCAAAGAGCTTTAATAATAAACATGACCAGAAAAATCAAGGAGTTACAAGAAGGATCAAAATAAGCCTTTAATTAATGGGAGACTATCACCTCTCCATCATAAACCACAAATCTACAGAGCCAAGGCTAGAACAACTCTAAACACTCAGAGGTCTACTGCTTGAAGTAAAAGAAGGTCCCTATTAACTATAGAAGGACCATTATAATCTTTCTAATTTTCACTCAGCCAGCAGAGGGTAAAATTCACACAAACATACAGATCAAAATTTTCAAAACTGACTAGCAATTTTGGGTGTCCAATATGAGACCTTGAAACAACTTGATTTTCAGAAAGTGATGAACATCAGACCCTTTAAAAAGACTTCAAAAGCTGGGCAGTCAAAAATCAAGGCCATCAAAAAATCACTAGTCACTTTAAGATCAGGCATTACCACCAAGATTTTCACTCTACTGAAATCAATGGCAAAAACCTCCCATTGATGTCAGAGGGATTGGGCCAATGTTGGAATTACGATTATTTATGCAGAGTATTACCACAACACTAACTTAACTTTTGTTCAATCCCTGTGCTGTATGGTATGGATACAATTGCTCTAAACATGTCTAAGAAACCTAAATAAGAAGCAATTTACTACACCCAAATAGTAACAAAACTTTTATAAGCATTTTATGAAGATGCTTACAAATTGGCTAAACCCCGGGGGAGTTTAGACCCACAGTGTTTGGCTCTAACATTGTCAGGCAGATATTAGCAATGAATCCTTTAAGAGTTTATGTGGTTATACCTCTTAATAAACAAGTGGTATCATTGCTAATTATCAGACCTTAGATAAGGCCAGATGAATCAGTTCCTTATATTTACTATAACTCGTACCCAATTAGCCATGTTTTTATTTGTATTACTTCAGCCCAAACTTTAAATAAGATAACACTGGTAATTTGAAGGGTCACTACAATTTAATCAGTTCTCTCTCATTATCTCATTTGTATTGGTCACATGCTTTGAGCCTATTGCGCATGCTAATACCCCAGCACAATTTAAAACCATAGGTCATCCAAATCTAATGTGGGTCTATAATCCTACAGCCCATACCTGCACTGAAAGCAATGACAACTATCCAGAACAAAAATATTTACTTAATTGTGAAGGATTTCCTTCAGCTATAACCAGAACATCAGCTTTTGGGGAGATTTAACTAGGGGAACGTTGACAAGGTTGGCACAAGAAATTATGAAGAGCCTTAGACTAAAATAAAAATTTCAGATTAGGGTGAATTACATGTAATGGAAAAGTGATTTGACCAATTTCCTTCAAACTTTACATAAACATCCTCCTTGGTTTTAGGATGAAATGCAACACTTTCCAGGCAACTGATTTTCTAAGCAAATATTATATTACAGCTAAAACTGGACTTTATAATGGAAATTAGCTGCATTTTTAATTATGAAGAGAGACTATCTCCTGTGCATAAGTCCGCAACACATATGGAGAACAAAACAAGCCTACAACCAAACAAGTTCCCACAAGATTAATTATAGCAAACAGCAGACTGCTCAAAACAATCTACATGGTCAATGTGACATTTTAAGGAATAATTGAGTACAGAAACGTGAAAGCTAACACAATTCATTATTCCATCTTGAGTACAGATGTTTGGTTTATAGGTTGGGTGAATAAGCATCCCATTTTATACCTCAAGCTTAATTAATTCTTCTCTCAGTTTGACAGAATTAAGTTCCCATGTGCACACCAATGCCTGATCCATGCCTTGAAACTTAATTTGCAGGCCTCCGTGTTGTAGAGACCCAGTGACGCAGCTGAACGTGCTAAAGACCTGCAGAATGCTACATCCTGCAGCATCCCGGAGAGTAAGGTGTTGACCTTCCTCCTTTGCGGAGCTTAGCCACAAACCACTAAGCAGGTCAGCTGCTCTTCCTATGGCTTACTTCTCTTTTGAATCTCTCTTTACGGGGGAAGTAAGTAGGGTTTGGACATCAAGACCGCTTGGGCTCTCTCAAGAAAGGTCAAGAAAACACTTTCAGGGAAACAGGTTAGATTCAAGTTAAATTTTATCTGATCCTGTTCTAAAGGCCAATTTTTATTGCAATGTGGGAAAACTTGCCTATCCAGTTTGGCAGATACTTGGAGGCCATAAGCAGAATCTTCGAATATGCTGCCATGATCTTCCACCTAAATGAATCTGACCTCTTGTGGGTAGTCTCAGTATTAGCATGCAAGGGGTGAGATTTAAATTTTATTTGCTAGTTTTTGGCGTGTCTTGACTTGACACTGTCAGTTGATGTTTTAATTTGTGATTATAAAATCTATGTGGAAATGCTGCAAGGCTTTGTCAGGCACATTTATTCATTAGGAAAATACTACAGAGAAGCGGTAGCTTCTTTTATAGACAAAGCTGTAACCAGCTTTCTATTTATTCGGCGAACTGTATCCCCTGGCACCCTTTCCCAAAGTCATAAAAAAAAGTTCCTGTCTGCATCATATTCATAAACCCATCATCATATCCTCATTTCAATTCCCACTTAAAGCCTTCCTCTTCTATGATTTACTTGTGATAGCAGCACATGCCTGTATCCAAAAACTAAAAGAACAGTGATTATATATAAAGTATGTGCAATGCTGTAAGATTTGCTTTCTAAAGTATGCACCAAGTCTTAAAAATTAAGCACATCATAGACAGGAGAGTAGATTTGGGCAAAAGGTAATTTTTTTGGTCTGGCTCTCATTAGGCAAGTTGTAAGCTAAGTTCTGTTAAACTCCGTTCCCTAAATATGAGGAAAACTTGCAAAATGGCATAATATGGATTCACTTAGGTTTCAAACAGTCCTATAGTTTAAACAAATGCACTGAAAAAAGTTTGTATTTGTAAACATTTATTTTCTTGAACTGAAAAAAGGCTTGCATCAGCACACATTGTACAGCCTTGCAAATTACACAGAAATTGAAAAGATTGTTTGTATGTGCAATGAAACTTCTGATGTCCAGTGATCCTCTGCAAATGATGAAAACATATTTAAATGACTTAAGAAGGGTCCAGCACTTATTTAACACAATTATCCTAGAGTGCAAAGAAAGAAAAAGATTTATACCGGTGGAAACACAAAGTGCAAATATTTTGTCATTTGGGGAGATACATTTTAGTGTCTTCACCCTTTTACTAAAAACAAATTGGCTTCAATGAACATTCTTTGTAGTTTAGACATTCATATTCCACTTTAATACTTATGCTAACCTGTTTGATTAGGAATGAGTTCAAGAATATAATTTATTTGTAATTATCTTTCACACTGTCACAGTGAATCTTGAAAGGACTGTGTATGGAGTTTAGAAGTTATTGAAACTGCTTTATTTGAAAAAGAAACGGGAAGAGAAATTTGTTAACTGAAGATTTTTGCGTAGTTGGCTAAAAAACAGTGTAATTTCTTAATAATTATTCTCCCTTCCCTCACCCCATTCCACCCCAAGCCCTAAAATAGATAGCTGTGTGCTGGCTGTGAAAAGGGATTAGAAAATACAGATCTGAATATGGGTATTCATTATGAACAAAGTTTTGCTGTACAATAGAGATTTGGATCTGATACAAGAATTCAGAAATATAAAACAAAACTACTATAAAAGTAAGGGGCATTTTAACAGCATTCCTCATAGAAAGCTGCCTCTCTCTATCTTGTCAGAATGGATTCTTACAATTGTCTGGGATTAACTTTATATCTATTTTTCTTCTTCTTCTTGCTGGATCACTGGGTTATTCTTCCAAGGCTATAATGTCATATGAGAACACATCCCAGGAGTCTCTATGAAGAGAACCGAAACCCCATAACATCAAGCCAATCAAGTAGAGAAGAGAAGGACATGGAACTAATAAAGGCTGAATGTCCAACAATGTAGCTGCTACTGAGAACTAGCCCTTTCCAGAATATGAAACTCATAGTGCTTCTTGCTTGTTCTCAGCCTAAACTTGTTAGCTGAGTTACTTTGTTTCTTCAGTGCATTTTGGGCTGCTGACATCGTAGGGAACGTAGCTAGAATTGTATATGTGGAGGCCAAGTCACTAGGTTTGGATGGTTCAGTGTTCACATTACTATCTCCACTGCCACAGTAACGGTGTTGGTGTTGTGTCTGTAGACACTGGGGATTCCTTAGCCACCGAATCTTGGCACCAACTTTAAAAAGTTCTCCAAATAGTTTTTCAGCTTCCATACGAGTTATTCCTTCTGGCAGTTCAGTAATTTCTAAGACTTTTCCAACAACTGAAACAAGAAATATGTAGAATTAAAACTGGTCATTACATTTAACAAGGATTCAATCTTACATAAAATAGTGACCTTACATTAGATGTGAAAATTATGTTTGATGTGAAATTAACTCTGTTTAAACAAAATACATTCTGCTTCTCCTATATTTAAAAAAATGTGGCACTGAACATCAAAACTACTAAAGTTCCAACTGCGTTCAACTGGAGTTAAGCACGCAGGCTAAAAGATAGTACAAGGTGCTGAATAATTAATAAGGGTTTGTCTTATATGACCATTTAATTTGCAGCAAGCTGGAGTCTGAGTCTATTCCACCCTGCTGTCCATAGGGACCCTGCTGATGCATACTCTGCCGTTTCGAAGTAGGACAGACCAACACACAGTAACGGTTTGTGTGCATCAGCAGGCTCCCTAAGGACAGTTCGTGTAGGGTAGATTCACACCTCAGCTTGCTGCTAACTAAATGTTCATGCAGACAAGCCCTTACCCTAGTTCTGCAGCAGAACTGAGGACTTAAGACTAACACTTAGATGATTTATTAATGGGATAAAAAATATGGTTGCAATAAAAATGTGGGACAGTGAGAACTGTGACTTGCTTCACACAACAGCTTTGGCTATCTGCTCTCATGGCGGAGACTTCCTAAGGAAAGCAACCCAGCTTCCTTCTGTATTCATTGATACACAAAGAGAGTTGGGGGTGATACACAAAACATAATTCTTTGCCATCACAATAAAATCATTTATCTGAAGATTTCAAAATGATTTATAAAAATTAAACCTCACTGCACCCATTTCACATATAAACAAACTGAGGAGCTTAAATGATTTGTTCAAGGTGTCAGTCAGAACTAGTTCTATACATGTTGTCAAAGAGCAAATCATGCCAACTGGGGGAGGAGGATGTTAGTTTCCCCCTTATGCACCTGATCTTGTCCAGTCAAAATGAACTCTCCTCCAAATCTCCTTTCAGGGCCTAGCTAGCAAGCCAACAAAGAAATAGATTTTGATCAGTCCACGGAACACAGTCCTAGCATTCTGGCCATCCCCTTCCCCATTTATTGGGTAGCACTTGTTGCCTATGGTCTGCACAGTGGAGAGAGGTTGTACCTTTGTTCCACCCCTCATATTTATTGGCAACAAATGCAGTGTTTTGATTTACATCAGGAAAAAACAAAGTAAATCAGGAATAAATTTAGTTCATGTATTGCATTCATAGTTCTGGTAAACTAAGAGCAGTTATGGAAGAATTTTGTATTATATTAAACATGTCATTTACAAATATTTTGGTATTAACTTTTACATTAAATAATCTGACTTACTATGTCTCCCTTGGTTTTCTTTTCCCTTATCTTTTCTATGTTTTTCTCTATCTATTGTTTACTCTGATTCTCTCTTCCTCTCTATTTGCTTTTGATTAATAGTTTCTTCTTTCTCTCCATTCCCATCTTTTCCTGTGTTTGCTGTCTCCCTCTTTGCTCAGTTACTGTTCATTCTTACCTACCTTTGATTCACACTTCATTGTCCTTCCCTTTTATACTATTCATCCCTCCCTCTCCTACTTTATCTCACTCATTAATTGTACCAACTTTCATACTTGGGAGCTCCTTTTCCCTTTGGCACATCTGCAGCTGCCCCAGACATTCCTATTCTGCTGCAAGTCTCACACAGACAATTCCATCACACAGACATCCATTTTTCTGCAAACCCTTCAGACAACCCCCCATGCTTCCAAACAGATGTCCATTGACATTGTTGTACCCCCTACAAGCACCTTCCATACTGCTACCCCTTCAAGAGATCCCATGTAACCAACTCCTACAGACACTCACCCCCACAACATCCATGCACACTACTTTGCTGCACTCTACATACAGATATTTTCCAGACATTTCACCCTTATAGATAGGAATTTCAACAGTGACAAAGGCTATGACCCCAGACTACCTCCTCTCTGAGGAGACCCCTCTGACTTTCCTACACAGATACACACCACCAACATAGGCAACTCCTACTCTCCTGCATCCCATGTGTAAAAACCCATTAATATCCAGTCCTCTCTGTCATGTATCCAATTCTGCATCAGATGTCACAGTCCCATTCCCCTACACGGGTCTGAATAATACAATAAATAAATTAGAGTAATGCTCTCTCACTGCTTCTGTTTTTGATTCAGCAGTTCTCTCAGAGTGCAGCATCACCTAACAGTTACATACCTGGTTCCCCTGCACCAAGATCTGCTGAAGCGGCCTTCTTAGCTGGTTTCCTTCCTCTGTTTCCATGTCTGTGTCCAGGTTGACACTGAGCTCAGACAAACATCACATGGTTAGAATGTAACTTTTAATATTACAAATGTAATCAAACAAGAGTTACAAGTAACAAGGGTCACAAGTTATGAACCACTGTCTGTAGTTAGTATGCTACACTATGACAGTATAGAAGAGGGACAGATTTCTGGGTCCACTGTCATTCCTGGGGCCTAGCATTATTGCACAAAAGCACGTTCAGTCCCTGGTATGAGGGCAAATAGGAGGGAAAGGTGAAAGTAGCATGTTAGCCAATACATATATATTAGGTGTAATGTACACCATGATAATAGGTATTATATGCATTGTTTTAATACAGTATAATGGACAGTGGCAGATTAGCCACTGGGCCAAAGGGGCCTGGGCCCAGCGGCCCTGAAAAAAATGGAGCGCCAGGCGGGCAGGCACAGTAAGCCCCTGCATCCCCACCTTGCTCCCTGGCTGGAGCACCGGGCTGGCAGAGCAAGCCCTCGCACCCTGACCCCATTTCCCCCGCAGACCACAGGGAATGACAACCTTTTGCGGACCCCTTAGACCAGTGGTTCTCAAACTTTTGTACTGGTGACCCCTTTCACATAGCAAGCCTCTGAGCGTGACCTCCCCCTTATAAATGAAACACACTTTTTAATATATTTAACACCATTATAAATGCTGGAGGCAAAGCAGGGCTTGGGGTGGAGGCTGACAGCTCGCGATCCCTCATGTAATGATCCCAACCCCCAGTTTGAGAACCCCTGCCTTAGCCATAGTCTGCACACCCCCGGGTCCACGGACCACAGGATGAAAACCACTACATCAGAATTTACAGCCAAGTGGTACAGACTAACATGGTGTAGACGTGCCCAGGAGTTGGCACTTGTTCATACCTGTTGGCCTGTTACATGTCCATGTAATGAGGGTGGAGGGTTATATTGCAGTGGCTGGCCGAGCAAAGGGTATCTGGCATCTCCTGAAGATGAGAAAAATAGTCTTAATACTTTTTCTTGGTTTAATATAAAAACTCTAAATGCTCTTAACAGTCTACACCTCACAAATATGGTATACAATGTAGAATGAATGTACACAAGGAAATAATTGTAATGTGGTTATTACCAGAAAAAATACAAGAGTTGGCCTCTTAAGAGAGCGAAAAAGCACTTTAAGAATTCACCAGACAATGGTAAACTTGTGGGGAAATAATTAACTGAGCACAAACTATCAAGTTCAGAAGTCACAGACTAAGGGCTCCTTAAATTTAAAAATACATTTTTTAAAAGTTATAGGACGCACTTATGACCCCTGGTTTCTCTACCATAGTCTCATCTAGATTCAAATCTCCTCAAAGAGTTTTAATAAGATTAAAACTTGTTGCAGTGTTTCCCAATGCCACTCACATCTTGAAATTCCTATCCACTTGAGGGGTCCATAAGGTGATTGAATTGAAATCTTTAAAAATTATGAAAAGGGACTAAAGAAGTTGAGACACGATTGACAATGGGAAGTCTAACAATTATGCAAAAGTTAGTGAACACATGCCATTTATTAGGGAAAGTAGCCAATGTAGAGAATATGTTAAAAAATAAATACGATTTATTTCTGAAAAGTGAGGCAATAAAGAATTTCTTTTTCTGCCTGCAAACTTTTTCCACATATCACACCCATTATTCTAAAATTCTAAACCTGCATCTACCTTTTAGTTTCTGACAGGTAGCAGCAACTAATCAGATGATAAACTTTTTAGCTAACTAATCAATTGTTATGTGCTATTCACTGGCTCACTAATCTGGACTTGGTTATTTGAACAGTGTGAATCAACTGTCTTGTCATGACAGAAGAACAGCCATGTCTCTAATCAGTGAAAACTTCCTACTCATTGCTCTTCCACTAAGATGATGGCAGCAGGTTCTGCTCTTGGTCTTTTACAAGGAGTGTCTCTGAGAAAATATTAATTGTGAGAGCATGGCAGGCCCAAAAGGATAGAGATGGCAGGACTCTCTACTTTCTGGCCCATTGATGATCATGATGGGAGGTCACTACCTAAGAGCTCTATATCAGTTATTAGTAACATTACTGTGGTCATGTCTAGAGGCTCCTGTCTCGTTGTTCCGGGCAGCGTACAAACATAACGGTCTTTGATCCAAAGAGTTTACAGTGTAAGTAGTGGCTCGATCAGTGGATTAATCAATGGATCGAGGATGAAGAATGAAGAGTCTGGTGAGAAGGCAGTTTATCTTATCCTACATTTCTACTTCCCTTTCCCATGTACCATGTCATGCCCACCTAGTGCAACGGATAGGCATTTAGGACTGACCGAACTTTTCTATCCATAAAAACAACATCCACTGTGACAGTATATTTAAGGTTTGCGGTTTCAATATAAAACTAATTTGTTTTGTTTTAATTAAAATATATCCCAAATTTACAATCCCTTAGTGCTAAAAGTTATTTATGAAGGAGCTTCATGGTTCTAAAAGCCCCCATTACTAGCATAAAGTTCATGGCTTTTTTATTTGGGGCGAAGAAGGGTATAGAAGCATAAAGTTATTTTTTTTTAATATAAGTCAAGGAATACATTTTTTAAACACACTGGCAAAAACATTAAAATCACAGTTTGCCCTCAAAACTGATGAAAATTGAAAAAAGAAGGGAATTTTCATGTATTTTTATATATATATATATTTCTGTTAGCTAAAAATCTTACCTTGTCCAGGGACAAAAGATCTAGAAAATTGGGACACAATAGAAAGAGGTGTTAACGTGGGACGGAGGTTTTTCATGTTTGATAGTTGAACTGGTGCTGGTGACTGGGCTGGTGAGGTGGCAGGACTGTTTAGTTGAGGACTCTGCTGTAACTAGAGTAAACATGACACAAAGATATTGGTTCAAATCCTGGACACAACAACCTTAATATGTTTGACATTACTGTTTGACAAGCACTGGATTTATTTTGTTCCTCTCCAGAAATGAATTATCTCTTTTTAAATATAAGAGCCATAGTACAAATGATCTCAGGGGGGAAAAAAAAATCATACCTGTGTGGCACTGTCTAAAGTGCTAAACTCGGTGGATTTCTGTCCTCTTTGATGGTCACAATAATATTTATTTTGTTTCCACTGAGGAGGTGAATGGGTTCGAGGCTGAGGATTGTTGGGTATATTTAGCTGCATCATTACTACTCCTCCACCTGGTGGTGGAGCTACTGCTACAAAACAAAAAGTGGGAGGCTATTGTTAGAAATTAGTTCATTGTGCAACTCATGCTTTATTTACTGAAAATTAGGAAAGTGACAAAAAACAGCTAGTGAGATAATGGGTTGCTGATTTTTGAAAATACAGGGATTGGTCTTCTGTAGAATATTTTATTTCCGCTACCAAATAAAATCCTTATAGATCACTTAAAAGGAAGACAGCATGATTTGTAAAGATGAGTTGAACTATTGAAACTTTTAATATCATTATTAAAACATTTTCTAAGCAAATTGTTCTATCAAGCAGTAGTTGAAAATGCTCTAAATTTACCATGCTTTTATTTTCTGAACAATCATTAGAGCAATCATTACTTGAAGACAAGTGAATATTTAAGGCACAAAATCAAATAATTAAAAATTAAAGTCTAAGCCAGTGTCAAGGAATGCTGCACATTAGGCAAAAGTAGCTGAATAAAAATAAAAACTGTCCATCATGCTTCATGGCAATTAGCAATGATATGCTCAGTGTTTTATTTTTAAGAAAAGACACAGTAAGAAAAAGCGTAATATTTAACTCTTATATAGTGCCTTGCATCAGAGGAAGCTGGATTATTCCCTAATACTCAAGTGAGGCAAAGATCCTCATTTACAGATAGCCTGGTGAAAATGAGTGAGTGAGTGAGGGTGGGGGAGAGCAAGCGACAGAGAGGGGGGATGGAGTGAGTGGGGGGGAGCCTCTGGGATGGGGCAAGGGTGTTCGGTTTTGTGTGATTAGGAAGTTGGCAACCCTAGAATAAAGCAAATGGTTTCATGTAAGAATTTATTTTAATTGTCCATCTTTATAAAGAGCCACAGAGACCACAATCCACAAATTTTACCACAAACTGCTTTTACTTGACTGGTGTTACTGTATATTTTGGACACAAAAGACTTGCATTTTTAAATTTGGAAGCTACTAAAAAAAAGTTGCTTATAGTTTTCACTTCACTACGCAACAGATCAGTTAACTCACACAAAAAAACAGTGGTTTTGCTGCATTTCTAAACAAATAATTAATTGCAGGGTTTTATAGTGAGGTCTCATATTACTAAGACTACATTACTTTTGCAAAATATACTATGCTATGAAATGTTTACTAGTACTCTACATTAAGTTCTATAAATGATTAACACTAAACACATCAAAATAAATGAAGTAAAAATAATATTTTGCACATCTAAATTTTCTTCCAGCCTCAGATCAAAAAGCACTTTACAATGTTAGGGAAGTAGTATCCATGTTTTAAAGATGAAGAAACTAAGGCACAGAGTGGTTTGTGACTTGACCAAGGTCACTAAGGGAGTCAAATGACAAAATAGGGAATAGAATTTAGAACTCTTGATTTAGTCTGTTGCTGTAATCTCCAGACCATGTAGCAACAAATAAATATTCATAATATACATATGCAATTATATATAGGGAGAATATATGATGGTATCATATAAAGATTTTATCGGGCATGGTTGTTATAGAAGCATAATTTTGAAGTGGCAAAGGCATAAATAAAGATGGCATTTCTTCCTGAAAGTTTGCCAATTAAACCTCTGAATTACAGATCATGACATATGCACTGTCTATGTGTCGCATATTTTACTGGAATTATTTTTGTAACTCTCCATCTGTTCAGACAGATTCCCTTAGCACTAGGAGTCCAACTGCTGAGACTCAGACCAAGGAAAAAAATATATTTTTCTAAAACCTCTAAAAGTTACCTAACAGCTTTTCTAAACATAAGTTTCACCACCTGAAAATGCTTCTCTAACACAAAAAGTGACTCTGTGATCCCTGTAAGTACTCAGTCCCATTTTCTAACAAACAAAAATACAAAAGCATGTATTTCTTTCTACTCCTGTAGTTAGGCCTGAATAAAGATATAGCAGACACTGTCAATCCTGCAGAGCTTATCCAGTCAAGAGAAGGAGAGCTGTTTTTTATTACACTTTGTGCAATTTTTTTTTTTAATCAATTCCAATCCAATCGGGTTTGCATCCAAACCCAAAACAAGCCTATTGATGGTGATGGGTTTACACAGATGCCACTGTGGGCATAATCTGGCCTGCAGAACCTTTATTATTGGTTATGATGCATGAGGAGGAAAACCCAGATGGACTCTTAACACTGGACTGAATTCCCTTCAAGTGCTCCAAATAATCTGTTCCCAGAGACAAACTCAGTCACTTGCCTCCACACCTTTATAGACACCACAAAAATACACTGTCTACCCTCTCCAAACTGGATTATTGTCCCTAAAGGGCACTGTTACTTGAATTACACCCTTTTCTTCTCTCTCTCAAAAAAATTTTTTTTACTCATGTCACTCAAGATTCAAACTTTGATAGATCTGATCCATGCCTCCCAATGGTGTTACACCAAAACTGTCAAGGTAGATTATTAACTAGCCAGAGTGGGAGAACACTTATTGAATCGTTAGACCGTCTGGTTTATTTTTAGGAATTCTGGAGTGACTCACTCTTCAGCCCAGCTCCAGACTGAAAACCCCTCCAGCCCCTCCTTTCTAGCCTTTGTCTCTTTCCTGGGCCAGGAGGCCACCTGATCTCTTTGTCTCCAACACCTTCAGTTGGCACCTTTGCAGAGGAGAGGCCCAGGCCATCAGCTGCTAGGAGACAGAGTGTCAGGCATTTATGTACACTGGCCCTTTGCTCTGCAGCAACCATACACCCTTATTCCACCACCTACATACTTAAGACCTGCATAAGGGACACTGAGGCACCAACACAAGTTTAGAACTGAGATTATAAATATCAGTCCTATGAACAGACCAGTTGCTCACACTCCTCTCTTTGAGAGCCCTATGTTAGCAGATAATATTAGAAAGAGGTATACAAATTAAGATTACTGTTGAGGGGTTAACTTGCAGGACACTGGCAAGATGGCAGACTCCTTTTAGCAGTACACTATTTCAGTTCATCTGCAGTATATATTTTTTCTTTGTTTGAAGCTTGTTTATCTATGGTTCTTGAAGAGTGAGTTTAATAGTTTAGGTATATATTATAGATTTATAGAAAGAGACCTTCTACAAATGTTAAAATGTATTAGTGGCACGCAAAACCTTAAATTAGAGTGAATACATTAAGACTCAGCTCACCACTTCTGAAAGGTTGCTGACCCCTGATCTAATCCTTCCCCAAACACCTCGAAAAGAAACTCTGCATCCTCATCCGCCATGAACCCACTCCAAGGATCATCTACATGCTTTCCAAGATACGCAAACAAGGGAACCCAGGTAGACCCATCCCATCTGGCCATGGCACTCTTACTGAAGGAATATCAGGATTCATCACCACACAGAGGACCAGGTTCCTCCAAGACAAAACCTACTTCCTCCAGAAACTCTGCTACATCAACAATCTTCCTCAGAACACCATCCTGGATGTAATCTCTTCACCACCACCCCCCACCAACATCACTCACAATCACTGCCTGCCTCAAATATCTACAAAACAACAGACAACACTCAGATATCTACCCCAAATACACGGCTTCAATACAGGGAAAAAACCTCTCACAGCACACCCTTAGTTGTCACACTGGACACCATATGGGGTATCATCAAACAATTACAACCCCATACTCGATGGTGACCACATCCTCAAAGAAATCTTTCCTGAACTCCATCTTCTGATCTTTGTACCCACCAAGCTCATCATCAGAAGCAAATTCTTTACAGACTGAGACACACCAGTTCAAAGCTGCACCAGACCCTGCCAGAAAAAGAGATGCAAAACTTGAAGGCACATCTCCACTGCTGTGATCATGAACACTCCCATAACACACCTTTCAAAACTCATGGGTCCCACTATGGCTATCACAACATGTGGTGTACCTCACTCACTGTATTATATACCCAGACAACTAAGTAGGTGAAACCAGACAATCACCCAGAGAAATTATAAAAGACAAAAATGCCACATCACCCATGAGTAAGGCCCTATTTGAATTGCAGGATGATTGTTTAAAAAAAAAAATTGTGGCCGAGTTGCGGACAAGCCATGGAAAATTGTGGAAAAGTAATAAGTCATTATTATTTGCAGTAATAAGATCCATTATTACTTTTCTGCGATTTTCTGCTGTCGGCTGCCCAGGGCTCAGAGCGGGAGCCTGGGGCTGACAGCAGGGGCACCCGCTATTGACCACCTGGAGCTGAGAGCAGGAGCCCAGGGCTGACAGCAGACATCTGGAGCTGACAGTGGGGGTCCCGCTGTTGGATGCCTGGGACTAAGAGCAGGGGCTCATGTTGTCAAAACTGCAGTGAAAGCATAATATGGCGGGATCCGCAATTTCTGCAACTTTGCAAATTAAGTAGGGCCTTACCCAGGAGTGAACATGTTTCACAAAATTATCACTCCCATATATGACCTCTCAGTCCTCATCTTCAAAGGAAATCTGCACAACACCTTCAAAAGATGAGCCAAGAACTTAAAATCATACCTCTAACTAGGAAATAAAAATCATGGACTTAATAAAGACACTAGATTTATGACTTATTACAACAATCTGCAACCCACTAGCCCCCATTTTTTGTCCTATGACTGGCGACTTAACCTTGAATGGTCTCTTACAACATGTGTTAACTACTTATGCTAAACAATCTGTTCCAACTTGTATTCAGCTGTGACACTGAGTACCTTCCCAGACCTGAAAAAGTGCTCTGTATAAGATTAAAAGCCCATCTTTTTCACCAACAAAAGTTGGTCTAATAAAAGATATTACCTCACCCATCTTGTCTCTCTAATATCCTGGGGAACAACATGGCTACAAAAATGCAAACTAACGTTTGTAAAACACTTTGTATGTGAAAAGCTCCATATGCCTGCTACTAATATTATAATCTATTAGGTTTATTATTTATTTCAGTATATGCACAAACTAACGATTTTATTCTAAAATGTGGTTTAAGCTAGCCAGGTGATTCTGCCAAATCATGTTCTCATCTGGAGAAACTTGCCCCGAATAAAGCCACTGAAATTAGCCATTATTTTGTCTAGAGTTTCATTTTTTAAATTTTATAATTATATCAGTGGAGAAAAGGTCAGTGGGGGATAAAGGAAACAATGAGTATACTTCATACAGACAATATGACAGCTGGTAACTTGACTAACTGTTACAACAATTTGATAACTTACTATACTTCTTTGGACAGAATGGTTGTTATAAACTAGGAAAGTAAAGCAGTGACTAAACCTACCATATAAAAATCCTGGAGGAGTTAGTTTCCTGTGACCTCTAGTTGAACAAATTACTGTCCCCCTGCCCATAGCTTGAAGAATGCCTACTATTTTTCCTCCTCTCCCCCAGCATGACTTCTCCATTGTTGTTTCTGGTTCAACTGATGAAAACTAGAATCTGTTTCCTGAGCACAGGAGCTAAGTATACTGCTTCCACAATGTATCCAGCCTCTGCTGGATCAGGTACAAAATCAAGTCTCAAACTTAGATGTCCCAATTCTAGACTATATGGCCAGCTGGAAGGAGATACAATCATCCTTACAGATCAGCAATCATCCCTATTGAATAGCTCTTCTAAGGGGATCCACCAATAATTTAAATTTTATTCCTTTTTAAAATATACATGGAACCCTAGCCTACATAAAACCATAGGAACCAACAAGATTTAGGAAAGTGAATTTGAGCAGAAGTTGAACATGTTACAGTTTGGAGCTTTTGTGCAATTACTATGATGTACTGCAAGTTATAAATAGTAAGGGAGAAATATTTCAGTAAACTCCCTTGTCTTTCAAAAATGATCTCTTCATTAATAATTTAGTTTGTGTTTGCAATCTTCTCCTGTCTTAACTCTCAACCACATATACAAGCATGGCATACTGAAATATGTCATTACATTGTAGAGAAAAATTATTTATAAGCTTTCCATAACATGAGGCAAACAAAAGTGAGAAATCAGGCTAAATCCCCAGTATAACTCAGACACATCAACTGCTGGTTTTAAAATATATCTATAAAGCTAATGCATGGATTAATTCTACATTTCCCCCTTTAAGCCGCATTTATCAAAATACACAGCATAATAATAGCTAGAACTTTTTCTTAGTCATTCAGAAAATGTAGTTCTGTTTACTTCACCGACCACCAAAAAGTTATATTCCCATACCTGTACACTGTTGTCCTTGAAGCTGCTGTGAGTTGCATGGGGAAGATGTTCTAGGAAACTGCATTGGCTCTGATCCTGGAGGCTGCAAATATCCTACTGATGAACTGCAGTAAACAATACAACGGTGACACATAAATGAGAATTAAAAAGATATTATATATATATTTCAACCATTGCTTTTGAACTAGTTGACAACACATGCTACATACAGGTAAATAGAATTTTTATATCAATTCCTCAAAGAAAATATAATGCTTTTATTTTTTTTTTTAATCATTATCTGTTTTTTTCTGAAAATAGAAAACACTAAAAAAGAAATTTCAGGACTCTTCACACCTCATGACTTAGGCCTGGTCTACACTAGAAAGTTGTATCACTTTGACTATACTGGTATATTTAAAGTAGCATAAGCTCCTAGTGGTGATGAAGTGATGTTAGTATGAAGGTGCTTTATTTTGGTATTCCTTTCCAGGAAAGGGAAGAAACTTTACTGATAAGGTAACTTTACACCAGTGTAACTGTGTCTACACTAGGGGGTGTACTATATAATTATTTCTTCAAAAACAGTCACTGCCCCCCCATGTCCCCAACAGTTTTAGCGGTAGAAGAACGGTGTGTAGACCAGGACTTAGAGGACAGCAGTCTACATCTTTTCATGTCTGTGCTGAAAGATTTTCTAAAATTATTCTTATAGATTAGCAATCTGTTAGTGACACAAAACCTATCTACAAGCAAGAAAGCTCAAATACAAAAGTGTGTGTAACAAACAGGTCCTCCAGGAAAGTTTTCAGGCTCCTAGGTCCAAAGGTTATAATGTCCTTTAGTAAATGTAAAGGAGAATAAATTTAGAGGACAGGAAGACATAATCCATCAACATTTTGGCCATAAATAATTTTCTGACTGATGAATGCAGAAAAAATGAAGACGATGATAGCTTTTGGCGTGAATTATTATAAAGTATAAAAGTAAAATAGATAGACAGAGGCCCATATAGGACTGACACTGTGGATATCTTTCTTTTCTCCGTGTTCATTTTCACTTTGTTTAATACGCTGCCTCATAGTCTGATTCTAGGTACCCCCAAATTCTCCTGTCGAGGCCTCCACATGGTGAAAAAGGGCCACCATTTTTACTGAGGGTATCCTGCAGCTTTAGTCCCATTGACAGTAATGGGGGAATCAGAGAAGGACTAAAATTTGAAAGATGGAAGGCTGAAGTCGGAAATTCATGAGATCCTTTTAAAAAATATTGTGAGACTTGCAACAAAGTTATATGAGTTGGTAGCACGGAGTAAAGAGTCACAGAATTGAGCCTTAAAGTTGCTTACAGATTTAAGAGGTTCTTGTATCCCTTGCATACCCACGCTTCTATTTTGGATTCAAAAGGAGCATTGGCTGTGCAAGGAATGCAAGACTGGGCTGAAGGCCAGGGAGTTGCATGCTGGCTCAAAGCCAGACAGCCAGAGCAGGCTGAAGGCAGGAGTTCAACGGAGGAGCTTACTCGCTGACTTCTCAGGGCCAGAGAGCTGGACTCAGAGGAATCATGAGAGGGCCACTGACTCTGAGGACTCAAATCTGTATTACTGTCCCAAAGTCACTTCTGTGACAAACCTAGTGACTAAAGAAGTCTCTCCAAAGTTTTAAATGTCATGGCAAAAAGGAATTAATGCATTTCCTGGGGCTTGGCATAAAAACTGTTCCCCGAACAAGTGGCTCTCAACCTTTCCAGACTACAGTACCCCTTTTCAGTAGTCTGATGTCTTGTGTACCCCCAACTTTCACCTCACTTAAAATTTACTTGCTTACAAAGTCAGACATAAAAATATGAAAGAGTCACAGCACACTAGTACCGAAAAATTTGTTTACTTTCTCATTTTTACCATATAATTATGAAATAAATCAACTGAAATATAAATATTATACTTACATTTCAGCATACAGAGCAGTATAAACAAGTAATTGTCTGCATGTAATTTTAGTTTATACTGACTTCACTTGAGCTTTTTATGTAGCCTATTGTAAAACAAGGCAAATATCTAGTTGAGTTGATGTACCCCATGGAAGACCTCTGCATACCCCTGACTGAAAACCACTAACCTGAATGATTCAGCAAATACTCAAACTAGAAATTCTGTTACAATAAGCTACTTCAAGAAGTAACCTGAGAATCTTTTTGTTTTGATTTTTCAATCACAAGTCCCAATTACTGAATAGAACAGTGTTCTATCTACCTTCCATCAATAACAGGAAATAAAGGGGACATAAAAATGTATACTTTTGTTACCTAGCTGTAAGAAGTGGCCACAAAGCCACACTAAGAACTAATATTGAAAATACTAAGATCCTAAAGCAAACTCTGTTAGGGGACTGGAAAGTAATAAGCAGGTTACTGAAGATCAAATTACTGAATTACTCACCTTAAATTATTCTGCTGACCTGATGGAATGACACTGTAATAAACGGGTATTCCTGTTGTGGGCAGATTTGACTGACTGGGAATTATAACAGGCTGCTGATATGTCTGCTGGGGCATTCCTTGGGAACCTTGAGGCACTGAAACCTAAAGATTGAGAACATGTGAAGACTTATTTTCTGCAAAAAACTTCCTCCTCTGCCTCCAGACCACTCACATCACACAAGAGTTTGTTAAAAATACAGCTAATGTTAAACACTAAAACGCATGTTAATTCCATAATTACCCTATCAGAGATATTACCCATCCTAGAAAATTCTCCACCTGATTATCTAGCTACATATTCTAACAATTCAATTTTTGATGAACCTGTGGAGTCTGATGTATTTAAATCAGAATTGTAACACATTTAATATTTATGCAACAGAGACCTAAGTAAAATAATATGCAACTAATTGAATATGTAAAGTTATCAAGCTACATTTATAGTATAAAGCAGTTAAAATTAGGGATGTCACTTAATCGCAGTTAACTCTCATGATTAATTAAAAATTAATTGTGATTAATCACAGCGTTAAACAGCAGAATACCAATTTAAATTTATTAAATATTTTGGATGTTTTTCTACATTTTCATATATATATATATGAAATTCTGTGTTGTAATTGAAATCAAAGTGTATATTATTTTTCAATACAAATACTTGCACTGTAAAAATGATAAATTGTATTTCAATTCACCTCATACAAGTACTGTAGTGCAATCTCTGTCATCAACTGCACTCAAAAACAAAATAATGTAAAACTTCAGAGCCTACAAGTCCACTCAGTCTTACTTCTTGTTCAGCCAGTTGCTAAGACAAACAAGTTTGTTTACATTTACAGGAGATAATGCTGCCCTCTTCTTATTTACAATGTCACCAGAAAGTGAGAACAAGCATTTGCATGGCACTTTTGTAGCTGGTATTGCAAGGTATTCACGTGTCAGATATGCTAAGCATTCGTATGCTCCTTCATGTTTAGGCCACCATTCCAGAGGACATGCTTCCATGCTGATGACGTTCGTTAAAAAAAAAATGCGTTAATTAAATTTGTGACTGAACTCCTTGGGAAAGAATTATATGTCCCCTGCTCTGTTTTACCTGCATTCTGCCAAATATTTCATGTTATAGCAGTCTCGGACGATGACCCATCACATGTTGTTCATTTTAAGAACACTTTCACTGCAGATTTCACAAAATGCAAAGGTGGTACCAATGTGAGCTTTCTAAAGATAGCTACAGCACTCGACCCAAGGTTTAAGAATCTGAAGTGCCTTTCAAAATCTGAGAAGGGTGAGGTGTGGAGCGTGCTGTCAGGAGTCTTAAAAGAGCAGCACTCTGATGCGGAAACTTCAGAACTCGAACCACCAAAAAAGAAAAATCAATCTTCTGCTGGTGGCATCTGACTCAGATAATGAAAATGAACATGCGTCGGACCGCGCTACTCTAGATTGTTATGGAGCAGAACCCGTCATCAGCATGGACACATGTCCCCTGGAATGGTGGTTGAAGCATAAAAGGGACATACGAATCTTTAGTGCATCTGGCATGTAAATATCTTGCGACGTCGACTACAACAGTGCCATGAGGGCACCTGTTCTCAGTTTCAGGTGACACTGTAAACAAGAAGCAGGAAGCATTATCTCCTGCAAATATAAACAAACTTGTTTGTCTGAGTGATCGGCTGAACAAGAAGTAGGACTGAATGGACTTGTAAGCTCTGAAGTTTTACATTGTTTTGTTTTTGAATGCAGTTTTTTTGTACATAATTCTACATTTGGAAGTTCAATTTTCATGATAAAGAGATTGCACTACAGTGCTTGCATTAGGTGAATTGAAAAATACTATTTCTTTTGTTTGCTGACAATGCAAATATTTGTAATAAAAAATAAAGGAAGCAGTGTACACTTTGTATTCTGTGTTGTAATTGAAATCAATATATTTGAAAATGTAGAAAACATCCAAAATAAACAATAATAAAATACAATTTATTTAAACAGTGCAATTAATCACAATTAATTTTTTTAATTGCTTGACGGCCCTAGTTAAAATATCACCTTATTTATGTGAAGGAAAGCGGTGTCACATGCTTGTGAGTAGCAGTGACTCAAGCAAGCTATCAGGCAGACTGGTTTTTGTTGTTTCCTATACTCAAATTTAATTTTTTTGTTGTGAGCTGGTGTATTACCTTTTTTTTTTAAAATGGGAAGGGCTCTGAAGCTGGACCAAGCCAAGGGGAGAAATCCAACTCCACTCATCAATGTACCCATCAGACTTAAGGGGCAAACATGATGCCATTTTGCTTGGAGGGTAAGACAGAAAGCCTAAGCCTGTTATTTGACAGAAAATAAACTGGTAACCTTAAGAGTGTGGACTGCAGAGTAGTAGTGGTAAAGGTGCAGGTGAATGTGTGAGTGTAAGATACAGATACGAAAACAAATGAAAAAAATATAGGAGATGTACAATCCTCATGGAGAGATGAGCCAAATTCCTCAAAAATGTCAGGATGAAAGAGACTCATGTGTTGGTGAATCCCTGGGGCAGTGAAAGAACAGTTACTTACCTTATAGTAACTGTCGTTATTGGAGACATGCTGTCCTCATGCATAAGAGATTGGATTCTTTTGGCCAGCAGTGTCCATTGTGGCCATACCTGTCATCCCAGATGTACCGTGCCATATAAGGGCACATAGGGCAGTGTGGGCCCGACTGTCCCTTAGTGCCTTCGCCCATACAGAGTCCCACAGGGCTAAGACACTGTAATAGCAAGGAAGGAAGACAGAATGTGCAATTCATTTGGACAACACATCTCAAAGAACCACAGTTACTGTAAAGGTAAATAACTTTCTTCTTTGAGCAATTGTCCATGTGGATTTCACTGTTGGTGACTAACAAGCAGTTGTCTGTTTGCTTGGAAATGGATAGTAGAAGTTTTACTTAAACAATGACCGCAGGATAGCCATACCAAAGTAGGCATCCAATGTAGAAACCTTTACAAAAAAGAGTCGTCTTGTGAATGTGTGGACTGAAGTCCATGTAGCTGTCCTGCAGAGTTCAAAAATAGTAACATTCTTCAAACAAGCAGCAGTAGAGGAAAAGGAGGAGCTGTTGTTGCTGAAACCTCTGCTTCTTTCTTGGCAGTTGTGAGATCCTTTGAGCTGGCAGAGGAATGCTGCTTGAAGAAAATATCTGGTAATACTTGCTTCCATCTGGAACATAACGGCTCAGGAAACAGAGGCACTCTAGATCATTTAAGGAATGGAAAGCCTTATCTGTCTTTAAATTAAAGAGTTTGTTGCCTTCAAAGGATAGGTCCTGAATTGTTGTTTGGCTACAGAGGTGTCTCAGAAGATCTCCTTGGCTCCAATCTTCATAGATTTCCAGGGAGGTCCACAGTACACACCGCTATGTCAGATGCACCCAGTGCAGCCTGTAAGGAAGTGTAAAATATCAGCTGTCCTTTGGGCATGATCGTCTTTAGTTCCTCTTGGTGTTCTTGAGGTAGCCTGCCCACAAATTCAGACACTTGTCCCAATTCAAATAATTATAATTGAACAGAAGCACTTGGTACTTAGCTATGTGTGTCTGCTAGCTGGCAGACAGAGTTGTATCTGAATGCATCCAGACTACTGGGGTCTTTTTCCCTAGGTTAGCATTTGGGAGGCCCCTGCTGCTTCGGCCTCTCTTACATGGCAGCTACCACAAGTGACCTTGGTAATGGGTGGGACCTCCTGTCAGCTCACTTGGATGTGGATGGAATGTATATTGGCATGTCACAGGTCTTACACATGTTCCAACAATACAAGCATGGCAAAACTGCCAGGCATGGGAAGACATAAGATGTCCAGGAGTTTGAGAGGTTTCTCCTGCACCACTTCCACAGGTATACACAGAGTCTCTGCCATGTGCCTGACGAGGTCCTGGAATGCCTTGAAGTCATCAACTGGAGATGATGTTGGGTGATTTACTGCCTTGTCGTGAGAGGATGAGGAGACTGCAATGGGTTTGAGCTGTTCTTCCTCTTAAAAATACTACTAATCACTTTCCTCCTCCAACCTTTCCAGAATCTGAGGCTGCAATAGCTGGCCTAGCTGTTTGGTCTATATTGCCCCTTGGGGAAGAATAATCAAACTCTGGCAGGGGCCAATAATACAGTCTAAAGAGAATATAGATGCACTCCTGCAGGGCATCCAATAGGCCAATACAGCATGGGTGGAGGAGTTAGGGGACACCAGGAGGGATGTCCTCTATAAGCCCTGCTGCCCCTTACAGATTGCTCCCCAGAGTCTCTCCCACTCTCCCCAAACAGGGGAAGAAGGGTATGCAGGTGAAGAGTCCCTACTATGCCCTGACAGGGATGATGATGATGATGTACACCTCTGTCAAGGAAAGGGCATCCTCTCAGGAATGCCCTGGCTCTGTTGTTCTCTCCTTAACAGAGTAGTGGGTGCAGTTGGTACCAGAAATACCCGCTTTAACTATCAGGGCGACTTCTCAAAATCTGATGACTTAGCTATCGCCACCCTCAATCTCTCAGACCAAAAGAGCCAGCACCAGACTCACAGATAAATCACTTGGCACAGTATATGCCTTAGGTACCAACACACTAGCTACTGATGTGCTGAGGACCAAGGAACATGGTTCCAAGGTTGCCTGTAGAGAAGCGCTGAGTCCTGAGGGGCCAAGTACTCAATGACTGGTACTGAGAGAGGAGCAGTCTGCACGGTTAGTGGGTACTTCCAGCTCTAACACCAGGGCACCAGAGGGATCCTTCTCAGACAGCTGTTGGCTGCTCCTTGAATTTTGAGCCTGAGACAAGTCAGAATTATGAGTCATGTGCCTCGTGTAAGCAGACAGACCGGAGTACTGAGGTCTAGCTGCATCCTTCCTTTCGACATCCAAGGAGGCTCACATATAATGCTATAGAAGGAACAATCTTAAGTGGGCTTCTCTAGCTTTTTGAGCCTGCTTAGCGGACGGGGGGCATGACCCCTAAACAAAACAGGCACCTCGAGTGCCCATCATTAAGTGGCATTAAAGCTTCACAAAAGTGCTGGTTTCAATCCCCGGGGGTTTCACTTCTGTCACTTTGATAGAACTCCTGTAAGGAAGAGGGCAGGGAGTGAGTTCCAGCCTTATAAGATTTTTGCATGTGCTACCAAAAGGCAACTAGTCTAACTAACCGCTAACACTAAACTAGCACAATCCACAGAGAAGCAGGTGGACATTGCAGCGGTTCTGTCTCACTGCCACGTGTGGTAAGAAATAACTGAGCGATGGTTGGGCCTACTTTGCCCTTTATGCCCTTGGGTGGGTGTGGAGGTGGAGGGGCCCAATGGACACCGCTGGCCAAAATAATTTTATCTTGCATGCTTGAGGTGCATGTGTACCATGAATGGATTGCATGTGGATGACCACTTGAAGAATGCTCAATGTATGCCATCTTTATGGAAAAGCTGATTAAGATCCAAATCCCAAGAAACTTTAAAGACAGCCTACATTGACTATTTGTACAAGATTTAATAAAGGGGATGAATAAACAGTTATACATTTAACTACCTAAATAAATAATTGGAGATGTACCCATCTCCTAGAACTGATCTTGAAAGGTCATTGAATCCAGTCCAGTCCCCTGCCTTCACTAGCAGGACCAAGTACTAATGTTTGCCCCAGATCCTTAAGTGGCCCCCTCAAGAATTGAACTCACAACCCTGGGTTTAGCAGACCAATGCTCAAACCACTGAGCTATCCCTCCCTCCCATTGAAACAATAGCTGACTACAAATATCAAGACAGGATGCTGGAAACTCTACACTAAAATGTTTTGAGGGACTGAAGTATGAGGGTTTTTTGTCGTTTTTTAATCAGATCCAACCCAACTACTCAGGGCAACTGTTGAAAAAGGCTTTAGTGAAATAGGCTTTTTTTTTAAATACAACATACTGGGAGTTGGAAGGCCTTTGCCCTATTCCCAACTCTACCAGTGTCACGCTGCGTGAACTCAGGCAAGTCACCTGAGTTTCTCCTTCTGTAAAACAGAAATGACACTTAGCAACATTTTGTAAAGTGTTAAAAGATCTTTGCATCAAAAGAGCTTTAGAAGTGAGAAGTTACACATTTGAATATTAAATGTTTGTGCCTCTGCTTCATTCCAGAATGTTACCTTAACATAAGGGTTATACCAGTGCTTCTTAAAGTGAAACAAGTATTTAAGATGAAACTTAGGAGGATCAGAGAATGGCATAATGTGATTGGGCAAAATAGAGGGCTGGCGACTGAAAAAATTTACACGAGGCATATCATATAATTATTCTACTTAGAAAATTCTCTGCTCCCCATTTACCATACATCAATTATTCCACCAAGGGAAGTAGCTCTGCTATAGAAATTAAGTGATAACCTCCATGATTAACTGACTTGAGTTCTACATAATAGCAAGGAAGACTAGTGATGACAATAGCTGCAATAGTGCCAAGTAATGTCAAAATGTTCTCTTTCCCCCCAAAACAATGCAAAAGCTTGGTTATAGGGATTTCAAAGTTTGAGTTCTAGGAATTCTAAGAATTAATCAGGAGATTTTTCTGTAACAGAAGACAAAAAACAACAAAATGCAGAAGTTTTAACAGCTCTGGTTTCATGTACTCTACACGATATTTAATGCTATACTTTGACTGTAACACCCAGGCCCTCCGTGCAACTATTTAATGGAAAGTTGTGTATTTGTAATGCTCCTGCTTCAGACATTTCACATTACCTTTTTAAAATACGCAAGCTCCTGCTGGAGCTTTTTTCAGCCTACAAAGTTGTTCAGATTTTTTTAAATTGCTTTAAATATTAAAACAAATGACAAGGAAGTTCTGTAAAGATAACTTACCTGATAAGATGGCACTGAAGTATAAGGAACAATCACACCCTGTATCTGATTTCCAATGTTGTTGTGTTGGCTACTGACTAGATTTTGATTCTGAGACTGCTGAACTCCAACCAACCCCTGGTAGGCTTGCTGCTGGTTAGGCATAACTTGGTAGCCTGTAGTTACACAAATATTTAAATCTTGTTTTGAAAACAATTACATTACATTGCATCTATAACATGTTTTACACATAGATGTACATATGAAAAGGTTATAGTTTTGTTAAGACAGCTAATAGAACTTTCTCATCGGGATGTCAGGCCAGACTTAATCCTAAATGTATCTTTTGGAAGAGCAAATATTTACAAAACTAAAAAGAGTAATAGACTCAGGCTGTAAGGCCAAAAGGGACCACCATGATCTAGTCTCACCTCCTACAAGCCACAAAACCTCACTCACTCACTTCTGTAATGGATCCATATCCTCTGATGAGTTACTGAAGTCCTCAAATCTTGATTTTAAGTCTAAATTACAGAGAATCCACCATTTACTCTAGTTCAAACAAGCAAGTGACCCATGCCGCATAGGAAGGCAAACCCCACCCGCACCTCCACCCATCCCCCAGGGTCTCCGACAATCTGGCCTGAGAGAAAATTGCTTCCTAAACCCAAATATGGCAATCAGTTAGACCTTGAGCATATGGTCAAGACCCACCAGCCAGACACCTGGGAAAGAATTCTATTTAGTAATTCAGAGACCTCCTCATCTAGATAGGTTTCCAATGTTTTACTCTAAAGTCTAATGAAAAATTAAAAACAAAAACAAAACAGTCCCATGCACTCTTTATAATCCAGACATTGCAGCATTGGGATATACATAACCTGAAAATGAAATACAGTAGAAACAGACTATACAAAAAAAAAGTTTTAGTGTTTATTCTTCAAGCAATCAATGTAAAAAATTAAGCTTGATTTTGTAAATTCCATTAATGTTAATAATTTAAGAGGTTATTCGTCTCTTTGGTAAGGAAATTTTTTGTTGTTGCTTTAAATATATGAACATTAATCCAGCTGTGTCCTTTTAAAAACTGGTTATTCCACCTTTAGAGAAGTCTCAGTTGCCTAATAAGAACCATTAGGTTTTATAAACAGTACTAGTAGGAGTTCTCAAAAAGGAACAACTATTCAAAGCAAACAAAAATAAACCATTGACCCTTCATCTCTGGCAGCTTGGTGAGAGTGGAATTTACAGTGTATACAGAGGATTAAGATCATTTGGATCCATTTGTCTACACCACGAAATACCAAACACAAATCAGTTACTCTCCGGTGACGACAGCAATACCAATATGGTGACAATTACCATTTTCCAAGTGCCACTGAACAATGTCGGATAGTTATACAGTAACTGCCTGCACAATACTAAAAAGAGGCTATTCTATCATTAAGACATGTAAGTAATTCTCATTAATGCTAATGTGAATTACACAGTGTATCAATAACAAAATAACATCTCTCATTGATTTGACTTGTAAGCAAGTGAATTTCGTTAGTTTTCCCTGTCAGAAGCACTTTTATTTTCAACAAGCCTAAACTTTTAAAAAACTAAAAAAAAAAAAACCTTAAGGAAGTTTCTGCAAAAATACCACAATTTTAACATCACAATGATGATGAAAACCACAAGAACCTTAGAAGAAAAATGTTGTGTGTTATAACAACTTCAAACTCCATTAGTCTTTATTACTGTGATCAGCTCCATAAATAAAATAATAATATAGCATTGTTTTCATGGTCCACCCAAATATATTGATAGATTTTGCTGGTTTTCTAAAGCTCTCTGGAAAAAAACTGTTCTGCTTATGGACAGTCTGATGGGAACATTACAGCAATTTGTTGTCCATGATTACAGATGTCACAAGGTCCAGGCAACTCTTCCCCTTTGCATCACCCTCTCAGTTTGCCATGGTTTACCAATCACCTGCAACCAACGAAGTGAGAGGTGAAGAAACTGAAGTACTGATGGAAGGATGACTCTTGACATAAAGAGTGTTTAGGTTCTTGTGCCAAGGCTAAGGTGGATGTCAGGAGATCCTTCTTCTCTGCTATTATGTAGGCAAATCCTGCTCAGTGGAATCATTTCTACTGGTAGGTCACCTAATCAACCCAGTTTGCTTCCAACCAGTTTCTGAATCAACATCACCTGATTCTCTACTACTTTGTACGTGTGCAACGTGAGCGTGAAATGCTATCAAATCAAGAAGTGGGTGCAAAATATAGAAAATACAAAGGCAGTGGAAATTCAAGGCTAAGTGCTGCTCAGTGGCGGAAGCTCTCACATCTACGTCATGGACAAGACTGTCAGACTCAGGAGCTCTCAAAATAGTAACATGATAGAAGAATATAAGCACACCATCCTCCCAGGATGAATTTCATCCAGGCTCCTAATTGGAAGAGGTTCTATTTGTGAAATGTGAGAGCCATTCAGCCATGTGTGAACTGACAAAAACCAGTAGGGAATACCCAAGCTCATTATTGGCAAGGTTAAAGAGGATAAGTTGCCAGCAGCCCTCAAACATGCAATAATTCAGTCCTTGCTTGCAACAGATCACTTTATTTAAAATAACCTTGCCAATTATCATCTGGTCTCTAAGCCTCCCCTTTTCTGGGAAAGGTCATTAAGAAACTGGTGGCAGGGCAAATTCAACTGACATACTCTGATTCTTTGGACATCAGTCAGCCAATTGTTCCCTGACAGTGGACTGAGATCGAACAACTTTTTACTTCCACTAGAATACAACTTATTATCAAATATTTACATACAGTGCCAATGGTACACCTGCAGCCCTGTCAGAAAAGGTGGTAGCATAGAACTGAAGGGTAACTGATGCTGTAGGTTGATAACCTTACAAATATGATACAGTGACATCTTCACCATCTAAGGGACTAAAGAATCAATTAAAAATGAAAATGGAGCACAAAATAAAAAGGGGAACTACATGAAATTTACACAGCTGTAAAAATCATACATGGGACTTTGCCTGTAACGAAGAATTCAGAAATCTGTCTGCCAGTCCCACTTCCAGTTTCATTAGAAACCTATGTGCAATGCAAGAAGAGCAATGAAACTTGCCTGATTTCACAGTGATTTACATCAGGATCACACTGGGATGAACATACAAAACAGAATGAAACAGTGTGTAAAGGCCACCTGTATTGCATATAAAATCATTAAAATCCATACGGACAAAAATGGCAATGACTCAGCTCTAATAAAAGCCTGCTCTTCTATTTGAAGTGTTGGTCACTTCCCAAGATGTATCTAGTGTATTTTCCACCTTTCTGGAAATAGTATCTCGAATTCACTCAGTAACTTAGGAGAAGGGAGAAGAGTAAGTGATGTACCATTAATTTTACAAGGTGCTCAGAAAACATGATGATTGCTAGAGAAATACCTATATGTAAACAGCACATTGCTTACACGCATTCAAATGATTAGTCATGCAAAACTATAAAACAAAACCTTTTACAAATACATACATGTGTACATGGATATTGTAGAATTAGAGGTCATTCAGTGAAGGACAATGAACATTTTTGAGCATGGAAGAACTTGTATGGAAAGAGATTAAAGAGACTGGCATTGTTTACCTTTGAAAAGAGATGAATAAGAAGACATAATAAAAAGTATAAAGAATGGCTAATAGAAGAGAAAGCAGCATCTGTTTTCCCCATCTAATAATGCAAGGGGATATTAAATGAATGTTAAAAGGTGGAAGATTCAAAACTGATAAAAAGAAATGCTTTTCACACAATGCATAATTAGATTGTGGAACTCATTGGCAGAGGATGCTGAGAGGCCAAAAAACTCAGCAACACTCAAAAAGGGACTAGATAATTATATAGATGGCATTAAGTACTGTAGCTCTGGAAATTCTTGTTAACAAATTTTGGAAGAAACATGAGGAAGAAATCTAATGTGGGAGGAGAGATTATTCTACACCTGTGTAACTGCAGGGTTTATTGAACCTTCTTCTGAAGCATCTGGTGTTGATCACTGTTGGAGACAGAATGCTGGACTAGACAAATATTGAGTGCAAACTAGTATGGCAATTTCCATATGCCAATACATATTTTAAATTAAGAGAACAAGAATTTCTAAAGGACAATGGAGATCAGATTAATAAAAGTACTCATATTTTTGTTTAAAGTATCAACAAGATTTGATGGAAACCAATTCAAATCAACATTTTATGAAATATAGTAACTTCATGATGAATGCGATCAAGCATTAGGGACAGAACTAGTATATTTCTGTCCTGCAAAGAGAACCTTACCCTTATAAATCAAAACACTGCACCTGTGACCACAACTGACCACATAAAATGATGTTTTCCCCCAACTTAGCCCCACAAACAAAAGAAGCAAGTTTCATACAAGGGCTCAAGGTGGATTTGCTTTCTACTAGGGCAGGGGTGGTCAACCTGTGGCTCAGAAGCCACATGCGGCTCTTCAGAAGTTAATAAAGGTGAGTTGCATCATACACGCATTTAACTTATGCAAATTCAACTATACGTGCGCTGCAACCCCCCCCAAAAAACCAACAGGATACCTGTAAATAGTGCGGGTGATTCCACCCAATGAGCATATGCCCCGGAGTGAACGTGAGATGGGACACGTGCATCTGCTGTTCCCTCAGTCGGTCTCAGTTCCCACATGCCTCTCATAGTGTGAGCATCTTGCCGCACTGAGTGTGATTCTTGTGATTAAAGATATGTATTTTTCGTACAACGTGGCCCCTAAACACAAGCCAACTACTTCATCTGGTGCTTAACCGAAGAAACAGCGATCTGTTCCAACGCTAGAGGAAAAACTGGCTGTGTTGGACTTATTGAGAGACGGTATGTCTGTCTCCAACGTGGCGCATAAATATGGCCGCAACGAATCTAGCATCTGTGCCATCAAGATTTGAGAGAGAGAAATTCGTCAAGCCGTGGCATCAAGTGCTCCAATAACTGCTAAGGTGATGAGCCAGGTGTGTGATAAGACTTTAGTGAAGACTGAAAAGGCATTAAACATATGGCTGGACGACATGAACCGTAAACGTGTGCCTATCGATGGCAACACGTTGCGAGAAAAGGCTCTTAGCCTCTATGTGCTGTTCAAACCTCCTGCCGAAGAGGGACAACCTTCTGATGAGAAGGAATTCAAAGTCAGGCAAGGCTGGCTTAACAGTTTTAGGAACCGCTTCAACCTCAAAAATGTGCAGACTACTGGTGAAGCTGCATCTGCCAATGAACAGGCAGCAAAACCTTACCCCGAACAATAAAGAAAATCATAGAAGAAAAGGGCTATCTTCTGGAACAAGTTCTTAATGCTGACAAGACTGGGATCTTTTGGAACAAAATGCCCAACCGCACTTACATTTCAAAATCAGAAAGACAAGCCCCTGGCTTCAAAGCAGCTAAAGACCGTGTGACTGTTTTGTGGCAATGCGGCTGGGCATTTAATAAAGCCGGGCTTGCTCTACAGGGCTGCAAATCCCCGTGCCTTAAAAAGCAAGAACAAAAACCTCCTGCCTGTGTTCTGGCAATCAAATAAAAAGGCTTGGGTGAAAGCAGCATTATTTCTGGATTGGTTCCACAAGTGTTTCATTCCGGAGGTCACGCGGTACCTCGAAGAGAAAGGACTTGACCTTAAAGTGTTGCTGATCGTAGACAATGCTCCTGGCCACCCTGCAGCACTCCAGTTTGCACATAACGACGTTGAAGTCGTCTTTCTTCCCCCCCAATACCACCTCCATCCTCTCAACCAAGGCGTGATTTGCTGTTTCAAGGCCATGTACATGAAGCTTATGTTCTCGCAGATACATAGTGCTATGGATGCTGATCGCAATCTTAATGTGATGGAGTGTTGGAAGTCCTTCAACATTGCCAATGGCATCACTTATATTAAACAGGCAATGGATGCAATCAAGCCTGAAACAGTCAATGCACGTTGGCGAAACCTATGGAAAGAATGTGTGAATGATTTTAAGAGTTTCCCGACCATTGACAAAGAAATGAAACGCATTGTTCAGGTGAGCAGGCAAGTGGGTGGTGATGGCTTCGACAACATCCTTGAGGAAGAAATTGAAGAATTAATTGAGAGCCACAGAGAAACACTGACTAACAAAGAGTTAGAGGAACTGATAACATCGTCTACAGAAGATGAAGATGATGACAAACAAGAAGAGCCAGCAAGTTGGAATCTTCATAAATTTGCTGAAGTGTTCCAAGCAGCGAAACACTTGAACGATTTAATTTCTGAATATGATCCCTCTATGGAACGAAGCCTCAAAATCACAGGTAGTATTACGGACAATTTGAGACTGTATCAAGAAATGTTTGAGCAGGTCAAGAGACAACAGCGACAGTTGCCGATCACCATGTTTTTCAAGGAAAAACAACCAGCAGCAGATGAGCCTACGCAATCAACTTCTTGAGCTGAACCAGAGCCAACCACTTCATCTACGCCTTGCTCTCTGTCACCCAAGCTCTCCATCACATCCGTCTCCTGGATCAACATCAAGCCCTGATGACCCCTTGTAATTACCCCCTGTAATTAAAAATACAGTACTGTACAATTATATTTTGCATATGTACTGTATTATATACTGTACATTACTATATACATTATACTTATTACTATACAGGGTTGTATACACAAAATCACTGTACTTTATGGGCTATATGTGATTTTTGCCTTACACGCTGACTTTAGAACCTAACCCCCATGCAAGATGCAACTCCACTGTATGTGGCTCCTTGTATAGGCACCGACTCCGGGGCTGGAGCTACAGTTGCCAACTTTCCAATGTGCTGAGGGGTGCTCACTGCTCAACCCCTCGCTATGCCATAGGCCCTGCCCCCACTCCACTCTTTCCCACCCCCTCCCCTAAGCCTGCTGTGCCCTCACTCCTCCCCCGAGCCTCCTGCATGCCACAAAACAGCTGATCGGGAGGTGTGGGGAGGGAAGGGGAGGCACTGATCAGCAGGGCTGCCAGGGGGTGGGAGGTGCTGGGAGCGGGGGCTGAGGAGAGGGGGAGATGATGGGGGTGCTGCTGATGTATTACTGTGGCTCTTTGGCAATGTACATTGGTAAATTCTGGCTCCTTCTCAGGCTTAGGTTGGCCACCCTGCACTAGGGAAAGAGCACAAATGATAGCTGTTAAAATAACTGATTTAAATGAATGTTTACAGGAAAACCATGGTTGTTACTCCTGCCTTGCCTCACTCCAGCTCTAACCACTAGACTCTGACTTTAGACACTAGGCCTGACTCCCCACATCCTGGTAACTGACAGTCTCTTTGTGAAAATCAAAGTCAAATACTGCACTGCAATTGGGGCATGTCATGACTGAGCTATATTGGCATGCATATGTGGGTGAAGTTTCCATAGAACTTGTCCCCACTATGCCACTCAAGTTGGGTTTTGGTATTTTTACTAGCACCAAAATGTTCTTGATCAATACATGAACATAGCAAATCAATTCATTCAGACTCTTCCTAGGATAAACGCAGCATAATGTAGTTCATATACAAACAAACTGCAATTAAGACAAACATGTATTCATTTAGAAAGATCACAAAAGGGCATCAGATAAACACACAAAAATGATTAAGAAATATTCAGAGTATTATCAGCCATTCGAATGAACACTGTAAATTGGTTTTATTCATACTGGTTTGTGAAAAGGAGCAGCACTGAAATCTGAATGTGATAGAACAATCAGTATATTAGGATATTAGCTTCCAAAAATTATGCAGTTGAATCTTAGTTCCATTATTCAAGAAAATCTAGACAGTATATCTGTGCATTAGATTCAAAATACAAGACAGGCACTGCACATAAATATTTTCAGTTTGTCATATCAATGCCATTTAATTTATACACCTCTACCTCGATATAACGCTGTCCTCGGGAGCAAAAAAAATTTACCGCGTTATAGGTGAAACTGCGTTATATCGAACTTGATCTGATCTGCCAGAGCGCACAGCCCCACCATCCCCGGAGCACTGCTTTACCGCATTATATCCGAATTTGTGTTATATCCGGTGGCGTTATATCGGGGTAGAGGTGTACTTTGAATCAATATTAAGGAACTTCCCAAAGACAGCACTTACAGTTTTATTTAGTATGAAGAAATCTGTGATTCTGAACTATATATAAACTTCCCATGCCTTAATTATCCTTACAGATTTTTTTTTAAATAAATGAGATGCCTCAATTTATTCAGTTACTAGATGATGTAAGGCACCTAAAAAGCAGTATACTGTGAGTAACTATAAATATTGAAGCTACAGGATATGATGGATGCAATTAATAGTGCTGCAAACTAAAATTCTCGTTTCCAAGCAACTGCAATGTAGCTATGAATATTTTTCAGTCTCTTCTGCACTTCCAGAAAGAGAATTAATTTTGCAAGCTGAGAGAATAACTAGGACAATATAAATTGATTGCTAAGAAGGTTCCCCAGAGGGTTTAAAAAAAAAAAAAGGTTCTATTTTTAGAGTTACGATTCCACCTCGGCATAGGAAGTGGCATGACAGAAATGCAGCACTCAGCAGAAAAAGGTTGCGCCTGGAACAGATGGTTTTATTTTCAGAAATATTCTGAACTAGCAGCTACAATAAAAGAACATATGCTTCTTAATATTTGCTCAGCAAAGTAATTAACAATATTTTAATTTATCTGTTAACTTAAATAACATCTTGTTTATGGCACCTGGATCACCACCTAATGCAGAAAAAACATTAAGAGAGAGAAATATTACTTTCTATGAAAAAATTAACAAAAAAATGTGCTTAGAAAAATTCAGACAAATAATAACTAGTGGTAATCTTCAGAGTTAGAGGTTGTACAGCAGAGGCTGGTTTTAACTCCCTCTTAGACAAATCACAGTTACACCCCCCCGACATGAGTCGCTTCCTCAATTAGCTGAAGCACCATCTTCCTTACGTTTTTTTATGCTCATGACACATTTTGGACAAGCAGGTTGTAAACTATTTGATTAAAAGGCAGCATATAAGTCAAACACACACCTGAAACCCCTTTAAAAGGAAGCGAGGAAGCAGCTGAAAAAGAGACCGGTTCACTGTGAGAAATGTAACCCTCTCAGACAGTGTTACGGCCCCGAATCCAACAGCTCACAAAAAAGGCCAAACCATTCCACAACATTAAACAAATACGCTTCAGTTACAATGTTTTCTGAAAGGTTTCAGAGTGGTAGCCATGTTAGTCTGTATCACAAATATAAACAACAAATATTTGTAAAAAAAACAAACAGGTCATTGGAAAGCTGTTTTATAGTTATTAAAAACTTCATAATACAAATAAAATTGACAGCTATTAAGCAATACAATTAAAAGTAATGTGTTAATTCTCAGTTTGGTAGGGTGTGATGGGATGGATCACAGAAAACCCCTTGGGAATGCCAACTGATGTGCTGGGACTACCTCTAAGCCTGTTTTCCCTGGCATCTTGGGACTTAGAACCCTGCCTGGTTTGGGCCAGACATGTTAGCCTGCTACAAACAGACCTAGGTCTGAAACACGTCCCCCAACAGCTGCAGGCTTAACTGAAAACAGCTTAAGAAGTGTTCCTTCTTCAACACTAAGATGCCCAGCTCCCAATGGGGTCCAAACCCCCAATAAATTCATTTTACCCTGTATAACGCTTATACAGGATTAACTCATAAATTGTTCGCCCTCTATAACACTGAGAGAGAGAGATGCATAGCTGTTTGCCCCCTCCCCCCAGGTATTAATACATACTCTGGGTTAATTAATAAGTAAAATGTGATTTTATTAAATACAAAAAGTAGGATTTAAGTGGTTCCAAGTAACAGACAAAACCAGAAAAAGGCTAATGTAGTGCCCATCTTTAAAAAAGGAGGAGGAGGATCCAGAACTACAGGCCAGTCAGCCTCACCTCAGTTCCTGGAAAAATCATGGAGCAGGTCCTCAAGGAATCAATTCTGATGCACTTAGAGGAGAGGAAAGTGATCAGGAATAGTCAGCATGGATTCACCAAGGGCAAGACATGCCTGACTAACCTAATTGCCTTCTATGATGAGATAACTGGCTCTGTGGATGAGGGGAAAACAGTGGACATGTTATTCCTTGACTTTAGCAAAGCTTTTGATACGGTCTCCCACAGTATTCTTGCCAGCAAGTTAAAGAAATATGGGCTGGATGAATGCACTATAAGGTGGATAGAAAGCTGGTAGTGATCAATGGCTCCATGTCTAGTTGGCAACCGGTATCAAGCAGAGTGCCCCAAGGGTTGGTCCTGTGGCAGGTTTTGTTCAATATCTTCATTAATGATCTGGAGGATGGCATGGACTGCACCCTCAGCAAGTTTGCAAATGACACTAAACTGGGAGGAGTGGTAGATACACTGGAGGGTAGGGATAGGATAGAGGGACCTAGACAAATTAGAGGATTGGGCCAAAAGAAATCTGGTGAGGTTCAACAAGGACAAGTGCAGAGTCCTGCATTTAGGATGGAAGAATACCATGCACTGCTACAAACTAAGGACCAAGTGGCTAGGCAGCAGTTCTGCAGAAAAGGATCTAGGGGTTATAGTGGACGAGAAGCTGGATATGAGTCAATATGCCCTTGTTACCAAGAAGGCTAACGGCATTTTGGGCTGTATAAGTAGGGGCATTGCCAGCAGATCGAGGGACATGATCATTCCCCTCTATTTGACATTGGTGAGGCCTCATCTGGAGAACTGCATCCAGTTTTGGGCCCCACACTACAAGAAGGATGTGGAAAAATTGGAAAGAGTCCAGTGGAGGGCAACAAAAAATTATTAGGAGGCTGGAGCACCTGACCTACGAGGAGAGGCTGAGGGATCTGGGATTGTTTGGTCTGCAGAAGAGAAGAATGAGAGGGGATTTGATAGCTGCTTTCAACTACCTGGAAGGGGGTTCCAAAGAGGATGGATCTAGACTGTTCTCAGTGGTAACAGATGACAAAACAAGGAGTAATGGTCTCAAGTTGCAGTGGGAGAGGTTCAGGTTAAATATCAGAAAAAAAACTTTTCCACTAGGAGGGTGGTGAAGCACTGGAATGGGTTACCTAGGGAGGTGGTGGACTCTCCTTCCTTAGAGGTTTTTAAGGTCAGGCTTGCCAAAGCCCTGGCTGGGATGATTTAGTTGGGGATTGGTCCTGCTTTGAGCAGGGGGTTGGACTAGACCTCCCGAGGTCCCTTCCAACCCTGATTTTCTATGATTCTATGAACAAAGTGAATTACCAAGCAAATAAAATAAAACATGCATGTCTACACCTAATACAGTAAGGAAACGGAATGATAAAATCTCACCCTCAGATGTTTCAATAAGCTTCTATCACAGACTGGACACCTTCCTAGTCTGGGCACAACCCTTTCCCCTGGTATCGCCCTTGTTCCAGCTCAGGTGGTAGCTAGGGGATTTCTCATGATTGCAGCCCCCTTTGTTCTGTTTCACCCCCTGATATAACTTTGCACAAGGCGGGAATCCTTTGTCCCTCTCTGGGTTCCTACCCCTCCTTCTAAATGGAAAAGCACCAGGTTAAAGATGGATTCCAGTTCAGGAATTTAGGGTGTGGGTGTAAAAAGAATTTGCCCTTAAAGAACATTGTAAGGGAGTGGGGTGGAAGAGATCTGCCAGCAAGGCTCCAATCTCCCCAACCCTATGGACCAACATGATGGCTACTAAAAAGGCTGATCTTGGAGCAGAAAACTGGTTGCCATTGGTTCAAATGGAGGTTTCATAAGGTATCTAAATACCAGGTTGAGGTCTCAGGTCAGGGTAGGGTCTTTAATCTGGGAGTAGAGATTTCCCAAACCCTTAATTAACCTAGACAACATGGGGTGAGGAAATATCAAGAACTCGTCTACTGGAGGATGAAAGGCTGATACTGTGGCCAAATGGACCTTAATCGAGCTAACTGATAACCCCGATTTCTTTAGATCCAACAGTTAATCTAGGATGACTGAAGGCTGCAGAGATTCAGGCAGAGGGTGGCAGTGGCAACACCAATCGAAGACTCTCTTCCATTTCTGCAGGTAAGTAGTACAGGCTGACTTTTTTCTATTCTTCAACAACACCTCTGCATTTCTGCAGAGCAGGAAGATTCTAATCCCATGAGCCACAGAGGAACCATGCCCTCAGGTAGAGAACCCCAGGTTGAGGTGAAGCACAACCCATAGCCTGTGAAAGCAGACCAAGAGTGGTCCAAAGCTTGAACAGTGGTTGGATGCATGGATGAAGCAGGTATGGAGACTGAGCTTGTCTCAGTCAGGTCAGCACTGTAAGGATAACTGGCTTTGTCCTGTCTGATTTTGTTAATCACTTTTAGTATCAGAGGTGTTGGAAGAAACACAAAGCAGACCCTTCGTCCAAAATGGACGACAGGCAGCCCATAAAGAGCGGTGGTCCCATCCCCCTCTTCAGCAGAAGAGATGGCATTTATTGTTTCTGGAGGTGGTGAAGAGAGCCACCTCTGGCAGTCCCCATCCTTGGAATATACTGCCTAGCTCCCATTTGTAGTCCTGGGAGAAGCATCTGCTGAGAATGTCAGCTGCGGTGTTCTGAATACCTGGGAAGTAGATCTGAGGAGTTATACACCTGTTTCATAGTTGCCTGACTTCGGCGCACAGGGAGGGAAGGATCTCGCTTGTCCTTGCTTGTTGATATAGAATATGCAAGATACATTGTCTGTCGTGACCCTGAGGAGGGGTAGGAAATGAAGGCAGGTGCTCCTGACTGCCTTGAGTTCCCACAGACTCATGTGGAGATTGGTTTCCTGAGTTGTCTATCTGCTCTTAGTAATGAGGGCATTGAGGTGAGCTCCACATCCCAACAGTGATCCATGTGTTGTTAAAGTCATTGATGGAGCCGGGCAACAGAAAGGAATGCCTGCCCAGAAGCTGAGTTGATCTCTCCATCAGTCTAGGAAATTCCTCTTCCGTAGAGGAACCGTCACAAGCCAGTCCAAGGTTTGCCTGGCTGGAGAATAGGACATTCTGAGCCAACCCTGGAAGCAGCGGAGGCATAAGTCGTGTGTGGTCGGTCACAAAGGTGCAAGATACCATGTGTCTCAAGAGCTGAAAACAGTTCCTTGTTGTGGTCCAAGGGCTCCTCTGAATTGATCCTACCAGACTTGACAAAGTTATGAATCTGTCTAAGGGAAGGTAGGCGCTGTGTCAACAAGCCCAAAGATCCCCCTACAAACTGTATCTTCTGTACAGGAGTTAATGTGATTTTTTTTATATTCGGCTGGAGATCAGACTCCTGGAAAAGAGCAAGGGTCATTTGGGTGGAAGACAGCACTGCTTGTAAGAATGCCCTTGAGTAGCCAGTCATTTAAGTATGGGAAGACTAGGATTGCTTCTCGTTGGAGGTAAGCAGCCACTACCCCCAGGACCTTTGAGAACACCATTGGGGCCAAATAAAGGTCAAAGGGAAACCCCAATATTGGAAATGATCCTGGCCTACAGTGAAGTGTAAGTATTTTCTGGGAAACAGATGTATCATTACATGGAAATAGGCATCTTGCAGGTTAAGGGCCAAAACCCAATCCCCTTCCTCCATTGAAGGAATTATACTTGCCAGAGTCACCATCCTGAACATCTGAGACTTTACAAACTTGTTCAGAAGTCTTAGATCCAAGATTGGTCTCCACTCTCCATCCTTCACTGGCACAAGGAAATACTTCAAGTAAAACCCTTTGCTCTTATAAGGAGGTGTTGCTCCTAAATTGAAGGAGAATGCTCATGTCTCGTCTCAATAAAAGCTCATGAGAGGGGTCCCTGAAGAGAAACGGGGAAGAAAATGAAGGGAGCAAGGGATGTAAAGTGGACGCTATAACCCACTTATCTGTAGTGATCCACCCCCAAGCATGCTAGAAATGGGAAAGGCAGTCTTCAAAGAGGGGGAGGCAGAAGGTGAGCAAATGGATGCAGCTGTAAAACCAGAGGTGAGAGGATTTGAATCCGACAAGCAACCTGTCAAAACTTGCTTTGAAGATGACTGGGTGGTGGTGGAGGGCGGGTGAGCAGCCCCCTTTCTCTGAACTGTATGTCTTTTCCTGCGGGGTTCGGTGGATCTATGGAATCCAAAGAACTGAGCATGACACAATTTCTGAGAAGCCTACTAAATGTCTTATTTGTAGGAATATATATGCCCAGAGATCATAAAGTAGCCTTAGTCCTTCAGTGCATGCAAGGACTCATCCATGGTCTCCGAGAAAAGTTTACAAACATCAAAAGGGAGGGCCTCCTCAGTGTTCAGGACTTCTCTCAGAAACCCTAAGAGTTGGAGTCATGATCCCCTCTACGTAACTACCACTGTGGAGATGGACCTGGCAGGAATGTCCATAGCATCCAAAGAGGCTCGAAGAGCAGTTCTGGCCAATGACTGGCCCTCTAAGATGATGGATTGAAATTGCTCCCTCTGTTCCTGTGGCAGATGTTCAATAAAGGCTAGTTTGTAAAATTATATTTGGCCATGATTGTCTGATAGTTTGTGATCCTGAATTGTAGTGTTGTTTATGAGCAGAACTTCTGTCCAAAAAGGTCCGGTCTCTTTTGGTCTTTGTTATATGGGGTAGACTTGGAGGAGTGTTGCTTACCTTGCTCATTTACTGTGTCCACCACCAGGAAGTTAGGCAGAGGGTGTGAGAACAAGAAATCAGATCCTTAGGGGGACCATAACACTTTTTATCCACCGATTTACATGATGGTGGAACGATATCACGTGTTTACCACACAGTCTTCGCAGGATCCAGGAGCACCTCGTTAATGAGTAATACCACCATGGAGGTGTTGCTGACTGCAAGCTATCCAGTTTGTGCTGTGAGTCCTTGACCTCTGAATGGAATCTGACGAGTGTCAGAAACCCTCTTTATGAGATCTTGAAATTCCCCAAAAATCACTGACCATGGAAGGTGGAGGAGGCATAGCCACCTCATCTGGAGAGAAGGATGAAATAGGTGTTTGAGGGTGGGATAACCATGCTCTTCAAACATCTCATCCTGTGGGAGGAGAGAACTGTAGGATTCTAGCCTACTTATGAGACGGTACCAGTGGTCTGGCAAATTGCTGATAATAAGCAGCCCCGGTGTGACAGATTTTTGTTATTAATTTGCTTGAGGCATTAGGTGATTAGGCTGAGGCTGCAGGATTGTTAGGGGAGGGGATGAAGGAGCACACCAAGTGACTAAATTTTAAACCTTTATTAATAAAATAACAGCGGCGAGTGCTGGGAAAGCTTTTACGTTACTTGGCAGAAGGAAGAAAGCGTTAGTGCCCCAACCCTAACCCATTTTCATATTCACATGCATGACCAGAGGCTGGCCAAGCCTGGGTGTAATGTAAGAAGAGGGGGAAGGGTGGACGAGAGTTTTGTTTTGTGCACAGGCCGTTTAGGGTTTGTTGTTGATTTGCTTTGGCTTTTAGGAGGGTTTTTAAGTTCTGTGGGGGTGTTTTTGGGGGGGGGGGGGATTTTGTTTAGGGACCTTTGTTTTTTGTTTTCATTTAAACCAACTTTTTGCGGCTTTTTTAGCTTTTTAAAAACACACCGGCTTTAGGGATGCGAAAACTTTGTTTTTGCTGGCTTTTGCTGTTTTACTAGTTTTTGTAGCCTTTGCAGTTTTGCTTAGCTTAGGCATTTAAAAAAAAAACAAAAAAACCTGATTGGGGTTGGAATTTAGGCTTTTGGGGTTTGGTTTTTTTTTTTTTTTTAAGCAGGTAGCCGAGAGTTGGTTGTGTGCAGTGGCCTTGGGCTGAAGTTAGCCTTTTATTTTTGGACCTAGCTGGAGCATTGTGTTAACCCATTCCCTTTTTTTTTTTTTGGCCTTTTGCAACCTGCAAAGGAATCTTTTACTTTACACTTACACCTTTAACCTTTCCCAAAATACCTTGCAATGCCTGCAACAGCGTTAGTAACATACAATGCTGATTTGCCTCTCCAGGGGAACCCCTGAGGGAGGGGGCCATTGGGTTGTGACACCGAGGTCCCAGTATGTCCAAGAATGGGTTCCTGAAAGGATATGTCAGAGAACCCTGTACATCAACAGGAGCAACTGAAAGTCTCCTTCATCCACCTCAGTATCACCCAACGGAGGAGCATACGCAGAAAATGGTGGAAGTACTGCAGCACCAGAGGATGGTGATGGTCAGGAGCTCAGCGTCTCTGTACTGAGAGATGTTCAGTACCCATGAAGTGTGGGGGCTCCAGTTTGTCCATTACAGATAGATCCTTAGTGTGTCTTGTGGTACCGAGTATGGGACTGGTACTAACGTGGTAACCAAGACCAACATTACAGTCAATCGGGGGGTGGGGATACTGATGCAGGCGCTGATGGTGTCTGGTCCTGTTGCTTACTTGGTACTGAGGGCGTTCGCCGGCCCATCTCTATATAGCCTCAGTATCCAGCATGAGGAGGCACAGGGACCATGCACAGGCCAAACAGACACAAGTAATGGAAAATCAAGGGCTCAAGAGGCCCATGTGCACCTGAAGTGGAGCACCCAGAGGGACACCACTTAAAGCAGCAGCATTCTTCTGTCAAAATGTCGTTAATAAGAATCTGAAAATATTAAGTTATATAATTGTTTAAATAAATGTATATAGTTATAATGTACTCTCCGAAGTATCAAAAAGATGTACCAAATTTAGTTGGTAAATGCAACTTTCTTTAGAAAACCACTGAAGTACAAATGGAAAAGTTGATTTAAATCATCAATTGTAATCAAGGCTTTCCACTTGGTGATTTAAATTGCTGATTTAAATCAGTCATCCCTGACACAAAGGAGGGTATAATGATTTCAGCTTATGACCACATGCCACATTTAAAGAACGACCACAATTCTTCATATTTGGACTGCTACAAAGTTGTATACCTTGAAAGATATTTCTTCACCATTAGCAAATGTTGCTTTACTGAGACTTCAGTATCTGACAGTACCAGCAGTTTCCTTTAACACCCATAATCACGTGAAATAGTGAAAAAATTCTACAAACCTGTCTGCTGTGCAGGCTGTGGCAGTGGTGGGTTTTGCTGTGTGTTGTAATGGACAGCAGTAACTGGTCGATATTGTTGATTGGAGTGTGGATACTGGCCTGGAGCACAATAACAAGCTGGCATCTAAAAAGGAGCAACATTTTGGAGATTCACATTTTTAGGTTTATAAAAGGCAGAGTGCAAAAACACTGAATCCTGGAAAAAAAATCACAAAATAAAGGCAATTCTATTTTCTTTGGGTCATATCAAAATAAATAGCTGCTTTCTTTAAATTTCTCAGCACTCAAATAGGGGGATTAAAGAAAATAATGATGATTAGGATTCCTAGGCCAGTCTTCATAGCAAAAATTTTAAACGTAGACATATTGGAGAGCCTCTTTAAAACTAAGCAAAATAAAATATGTGCCGAGCATGAGAATATATAAAATTTATACTTGAGTAGGTTAAATTTAATTTAAAAATACCACTATTAATGATACTATATGCTTCCTAAACTCTAATTTTTTAAGTCTTTAGGAGTTACTGGTGGATAGGCATGAAGCTTGGATGACTGCTCATTCCCCAAGTAACGGAAGCCACTGACTTCAAACCAAGAATTAAGAAAATCAAATTTACTATCCAAGTCCATTGAAATATAAAATGTTCACGAATGGCGCCAAGGATAATCTTTTAAATAGTTGTCTGAGAAGAAAATATAAAGCCTTTGTACCTGTGGTAGAGGTTGCTGCATATATCCCTGTTGCTGCAGCACTTGCTGGTTGACAGGATGGCTGGATGCAGAGTAGTTGGGAGTAGGAACTGGTTGGCCTTGTGGTGGTGGCAGAGGTGAGGCTGTTGCTATAATATAGCCAGACTGTTGTGGGGGCTGAAGGACTACAGTAGACTGGAACATGGTGGGGTGAGGTTCAGCACCATCAGCAGATGACTGGCGGGCAAGACTCATATGGCTAAATTGTGATCCTAGGTTGTCTTGCTATAATAAAAAAGGATAAACATTACATTCACAAATATTCAAACTAGGAAAAGTATAGTTACTAGGTAAATTCTTCAGTAAGTGAAAAATTAAAACATGCACCTGTGCAATGACCATATGTTAAAACACTAACAAAGAATGACAAGGCAAGCTTCAGAACAGAAATAGAACAGTGTGCTAAGAACAGTGTAGTAATTATTAAGGTTAATTGTGGAGAAGTTACACAAATGGAGAGAAACTTAAAAGGTTTAACATCTTAGGCTAGAAACAGATTTTCTTTCATAAAAGGAGGCTATCTTTCATAAGGGTTAAATATAGAATTGCTATGAATTAGAATCAAACAATTTAAATTATGTCAATAACTTTTCAGATCTAATTCCAAAGGGGAGGTGAAAATGTTTAACTCTAATCAAAACAGGATGCATACAGCATCACCGTATTTAAGAAAAAAATATCCGATTTTCTAGAGATTGTGTTAATAATGCTACTAGTCTTGAATAAAAAAGACTGTCCATTAGTCTATGAGTATATATAATACTGCTAATATGATACCAAGATCAACTGCTAATCCTCAAAATAGGCACAAATGTTAAGTTCTGCATGAGTCCATGTTGTAGTCTTATTTATTATTTGTATGTATTACGGTAACATCTACAAACCTCAGTCAAGGATTGGGGCCCATTGTGCTAGGCACTGCTAGTGCCCAGTGAAGTTCTGAGTCCTTCATTATTGTAGTCCCAAGCACTTTTTCTACAGTTTATACTAGGGCCTGGAAATAGTACTCATGGCTAACAGCAGTTGTGTTTGGTGTATCATCCAACAGTGATATGGCTATCATCATCCAAAGAACACATGCACTCACTAGTATTACATCTTTTGCTAACCCGTAAGCTTCAATTCACACCTTAAACCTGGACTTTCCAAAAGGCAATAGAACACAGAGGTACTATGCCGAAGCTATATTATGGCCACCTGGCCCTCCTCAGTTAGTCCTGAGGAAGATCATATGGCTGATATATACACTCTTCAACTGCTAAGGAAATTAAGTATTTGGAAAACTATCTGCATTGCGTACAAATATTTTCTTTACCTTTTCTGATTTCTGTATTTTGTGGAACTACATCCTGTGTTTCATGATTAAACACTTTTTTCTCAATGCTGAGGATATGTCTAATGAAACCATTAGCAGTTTTCAGTTGCACTTAAGAAAATTGTTATATTTTCACAAGTGAACTTTTAGCTCTTTATTTGCCACTATAAGCCACCTTGGGCTTTTAGTACATTGACTTATGTCCTAAAGATGGCCTACTGACTCAACTATCCAGCTTAGCCCGTTGTTTTTAGGCTTAACATCTCAATGTCTGCTTTTCAAAATACATAATCTAGAGGAAAGTTGGTTCATAAGGAGACTGAAACATGAAATATTATACTTATCCACCAAAAACTTGTACAGTGTAGGCTGAGGCAGTGCAAGTTATCTAAACTCTGAGCCGGAGAGTTTACCCTAGAGAGATGATATAGTTGTCAAATCACCATGGGCCATTTAACCTGCTGTCTTTTTTATGATACTACCAATAAAGAGGCAAACATAACTGTCTTTTTAGGAGTTATGGATATCTATAATCTAGATTCTTGACCGAGACCATCACCCATTTCACTGTGCTGAATGAGTACTAGCCATCAGATAGTACAAATTTAGGATGCTACAAGAGCAGCCTGCATTTGAACCAGTGATCCATTGGTGAACTGCTTTACATCCGTTACTAATCTTCACCAGTCTCTGCTTTAATAAAGTCTAAACATAAACCAGACAAAATAATGGAATAACTGATGGACCAAAAAAATTCAGAGTGCAGTTATTTTCTTCCTTCAAAACTGTACACTCAAATATAGGTAACAGTAATTAATCAAGTGATTTTAATTACACAGCCTAATGAAGTAAGATGAATATGTACATTCTTTATTAGAGAAATGGGCTTCTGCACTATTCCAGCACTATTGATCAAAATATTAGCTATATATACACACAACCACAAATAAATGTAAAGTAGGTAGTTATTGAATAATAGAAACATGCATTAGGATGACAAAGCAGAGGTATGGGAGCCGGGAGACCCTCAGTTCTAACCCAGGCTCTGATTCAAATTCCAGCCTTGGACAAGTGACTTATCTCCATCATGTTTTGATTTCCCTATGCTAAACTGGTGAAATGATACACACTTATCTCATAGGCTTATTGTATTACTTAATGTTGGTAAAGTACTTTGAAGGTGTTCTATACATTGAAATATACATGATGGCAAATTCAAAGGCCTGCTCTATGCTCATAAATAGATCTGTTGCTGGCAATGGTTGTCAGCAATGAGTCCTCCTGAACCAATGTTGAAAACAGTTTACCTGCTTATATGGATGGGACACATTATTTTAATTCACTCCTTCTGCCAAATCTAAAGAGCACTTTTTGCATCAATGCTGAAAAAGTTTTTTTTCCCATTCATATTGTTTACAATGCCAGTGCAAGAGGACTGATTACTGACACCTCCTATAAGCAGTGAGCCCACACCCACATGTTTTCAGGTACAGTAAGGGAGGGGTTTAATACCTGAAATGCAGCTGAAATCAAAACACTCATTCTCAATAGAAAAAGCCACTTGTAATGTTTTGATGACTCTCTCTCTCTCACTTTAGAGGTAATAAATAATAATAATAATATTTTAGACAGTGCTTTACAATTTCAAAGTGCTGTACAAAACATAAACCAATCATCATGAGGCTGACCTACAAGACAACAGCCAAAAGTCTCCTAACTTGAATATGTGGTGTGGGGAGTAAACTCAGGGTACTGGGGAGAAGAAATAGACAATGGACACCTAAGAACTTCAGTGCCAATATCAGCAAAGGGCTCCCAAAATTGCTACATAACAGAGAGGAAATAAAAAAAATAGAAAAAGACTTTAAAAACAATGAGTAAGAAGCTACTCTTTAAAAGGTAAGGTGAAAAATTAAGGTGGTGAAGGATACTAACAGCAGCTACATCTGAAACTATACACCTCGACCCTGATATAACGCTGTCCTCGGGAGTCAAAAAAATCTTACCATGTTATAGGTGAAACCACATTACATCGAACTTGCTTTGATCCGCTGGAGTGCACAGCCTCCCCCTCCCCCCCCCCCCGAGCGCTGCTTTACCGCATTATATCCAAATTCGTGTTATATCGGGTCACGTTATATCGGGGTAGAGGTGTATTTAGAGATTTAAAATAAAGTATTTTACATCATCCTGCTTTTATTAGCATACATTCACTGTTTCAATCTCATTCTGGTAAATTTATAGGAGACTATCCCCACCCCATCAGCATGCATATATATCTATGCTTATTAAGTAATAGTATTTAATATATTTTACACACGCTGTATACCATAAACCCTATTTATTAGATTACTACTATATATAATTAATACCTCTAGATTTTTTTAAAACTGATTATCTGTTACTAAACTTCTTTGGCACCATTTTAGTGAATTTCCCTTGTTACGACTAACAGACCACATCAGCCATCAAGATATCCAGAGCAGTCTCCCTGTAAAATATCTGGAATCCCCAGTTCCAGTTCACCTGCTTGTCAGTCAACTTCATCCCTTAAACTTTGGCATCAAGAGAAGCATACCTGCTCACTCACCTCCCATGAAACCCTAACACTCTAGGCCACACAATCCCAGGATTGGCATCTGAAGAGGCTGTGTTGGTAAGGAGAGCTAGCCAGTGCACCTGATAGTACACCTTGAGCTCTCCTTTTCATTGGGCAAGGATGCTGGGGAAATATGAGGCATAGTGGAGCTCTTCCTACTGCTCTGGCAAAGGGGCTCAAACTAGGCGCCATACAAAAACAACAAAAGGGGCTAAAGGAGGGAAAGCAAAAAGAGAAATCAACAGCTGAGAAGTAGGGGCATAATAAAAGAAACAAAGGACAAAGAAAAGAAAAAAATCAAGGGGCATAATAAATTAATATTGACTGGCTATCGGAGCAACAGTAATGAAAAACTCCATTGTATATATTCCCCTCAAATGTCAAGTAGCGTGCAAGGATCTTAGGAACTGGTTTTCCCTCTAGGCACTATTTTACTGCAGTTGACATTGCAACCAGTCAATGTTTGTGTTACACACACACACACTTCACCCATGCAGAGAAGAGGTGAATAGAAGATATAGTACCACAGAATATTGCTGGGTAGATGAGACTGGCAGGAGCGGGGGTGGATAAGAGACTGTAGAGTATTGAACAGGCTGTGAAGAAGACTGCAGAGACCGGATAGGCTGAAGAAGTAACAGTTTTATAAACAGTCAATCAAAGAGAATAAGAAAAATGGAAAACAAAAAAACCCCAAAAAAACCTGAGTAAACAGATATTTTGCAATAGCATCTGACAATATAATTTAATAGAAAATTGAAAAACTTCAGAGAGTAAGAATTAATGTGTTTTTACATTTATCTATCTCCTATCAAGAGGGGCAATTTGCTTATAATTATTAAATAATAAACTATATGACAAAGCAGCAAATTAAGTTTAATTTAAACATAGATAATTTTGTTATTTTTAATAGTTATATGTAAACCACTTGTTTTAAAGTAATAAGTATATATATGCATTTTAAATACATATTTCAGTTTTTAAATCCAGCACTAAGCAAGCGCAAAAAACAAATCAAAACATGCCATTTTATTATTGAGCAAAAGGTGCATTTTGAAATACAATTGAATTTACCACTCCTAAAGTCTTATATGCATAGCAGGGGCACTAAAAATAACAAAGATTTACCACCACTAACAATATTTGCAATATGTGATTAATATAGTATATAAATATAGAAAAAGGTTTTGGCAACTCAGTGTCAGACACAGATATGTCTATAATGCAAGATTATTGTGTTATGACAACAAGCCTATAGAGACTGAGATTATTATGGAGAAGGCAATGACAGCTCTTGGGAGGAGGAAAGAAAACACATGCATTCTGTATTGCTCTTGTACATCCCATACTGGTAACAGGCTGTACAGATGAGTCTGACCAGTTTCAAGACGATTTAACTCCGTAGGCTGCAGAGTTTAAGCTATAGTGTAGGTGGCAGCTTGAGCACATAGGACAGAGGATTTAACACAAGGAAAATAGACTAAGATGACAGTGAAGGTAAAATGCCCATGAATAACTTTTCAACAAGTTTGAACAAGGTTGTGTCACTACCTAAGGCTGGTGAGGCAAGAGCCTGTACTTGATGCTTGGAATCACCGCTGTAAAAGTAGGACTATTTTGTGGGGGTTTGGGTCAGCCTTAAAGTGGTCTATTAGCTTCCTCTAATACAAGAATAGGAGGTTAAAACAGATCCAATTCTTTAGTGCTATTATACATCATTATGAAATGTATAAATTAATCCTTTGAATGTGTCATGGGGTCATTTCATGATTTAAATTAAGAGATTTGGGACTGGAAGAGAAAGGGAATGTAGCTCTGTGTTAAAATGAAATAATTAGTCTAATATACAGTATAGGGACATGGCAGAAAGGATAGAGAGTTTGGCCCTTGTTAAATGTTTACCATTTGAGCCCTGGTTCAGTTACTTTCATTCTGCTAAGCAGTAACAGCCGTGTTAGTAAGGTGGCGATGCTTGCTACATCCTTGATATCAGAACCTTGACAGTTCATCTTTCTGCTTTTTATGTGTTTTAGGAAAACGTGACTGCCCTGTCACATCGTCTGGAAAACTGGTATGTCTGGTGATTAAAAAGAATATCCAGTTACATGTATGTGGCTAGCTAATGCTTCTCTTTCAAAAAATTCCACAACAGATCAGTCTACTATTTTCTTATTATTGGATGGCAAGAAGGCTCAGTCGAGCATCACGTATTTGACATGTGCACCTGTGATAGGATGTGATTAGCTGCTGGTTGCTGCTGAGGTGGTTGCTGTGGCGGTCCAGGCACTTGGGTCCTAACAGGTTGCTGAAGCATAGGAGGATTATACACAACAGGAGTGCCATCTGGGTTAACGAATGGCTGACCTAGAGTGTGGAGGGAAAAAAATAAAATAAAAGACGTTATTTAGGTTAAGGACAGACTGAGATGAATATATTTAAATCCAATGTCAAAAATAAAGTCTGATATTATAACATGAGATCTGAATTACTATATTTTATACGATTTTTTGGGGTTATATTACTAAATGCTTGCCTTTACAATTAGAACAGCAATTACCAAAGGCCTCATTTGCAAGATAATTTGTAATTAAAAGCCCATACGTTTCTGTGGTAAATAGTGATCATGTCCAGAAAATAGCTAGTCATTTACCAAAGACAAATGTATGAACTAAAATGGATGACCAATATTTATTTGTGTCAGTCTTGAAAGCTCTTTTTCAATTATAAGGACTGAAAAAAGTATAAAGAGAAGAAGAAAAATTCATTAAACAGTTTTCTTCTCCTCATATCCTTAAGAAGCAATTTAAAAGTGTCTCCCTTATCATCTAAAATGCCAGCCAAGATGTATGGTAATGGAAAAAAAGAGAAATTATTTCTCTCTCCATAAAACAGTTATAATTACATTGCCATTGTCATTAAGAACCTTTTAAAGAGCTATCCTCATTAAAGTGAATTTATTCAAAACTTTCAGCTGAACTGGTATGTAATACTATATTCCCATGAAATATTTGCATCCCCAACATTGGAGCAGCCTGCTAATGTAAGAGAACCAAAAAGTGAAAATGATTAAAAACTGACTAATCAGTAATAGTGAAAATGACTGATTTCAGTGTTTGAGCTCAGCAAAGATGCTGAAAGGAAACAGAACAGCAAAAAACAGAAAAAATAAAACTAGATTTTAAAACATATCATAGTCTAGGGTTTTATTAGTAACAATTAAGTTTACAAAAAAAATTAATCCAAGAATTTCCATTTAAAGATGAGGGACTGAGCGCTAACTTCCTGTCTCATTTCCCTATATCAGCCTGAACCTAACTACTTTGGTAGAAACAAGAAATTCTCAGCATTTCCATATAGTCTAGGCACCCATGTGTTTATATGCTAATGAAATCTTTTCAATTTTACCTGCTGACTAGGTCACATTCCTACAAGGATAGAAATTTAGTTCCCACATAAGGATATTTCAGTGAGGGACATAAGACAGAAGCTAGATCAAGGAGACCAAACAACACAGATCAAATAGGCTACAGAGGTTTGCATAACAGAGGGATGTAGGAAAGGCCCAACATTCAGTCTAAGGCAGTGGTCCCCAACGTGGTGCCTGCAGGTGCCATGGCGCCCGCCGGGGCATTTATGTGCGCTTGCCTAGTGCCCAGCAGGGGAGAGAAGCCACGGCCCAGCACCTGATGGGGACAGAGAACTCAGGCTGCCAGCACGGTGTTCTCTGTTCCCAGCAGGCGCGGGGCCCGCCTAGTGCCCAGCAGGGGAGACAAGCCGCGCCTGCCGGGGACAGAGAACTCCGGGGCTGCAGGCTGTGGGTGCCGGTGTTCTCAGTCCCTGGCAGGTGTGGGCCTGTGGCGTAAGCCAGAGAGAAGCCGCGGCCCCGCGCCAGCCGGGGACAGAGAATTCTGGGGCTGCAGGCGCCGGTGTTCTGTCCTCGCAGCTTCTCTCCGGCTTCTCTCTGGATTCATATATTATGTTATATTAAATATGATGTTTTTCATATTATTTAATGTACAAATACAAAATAAGTCTTGAAAAATTGTTGGTGCCCGCCACACTCGTCTGAAAACATGAATGTGCTACTGGCCACAAAAAGGTTGGGGACCACTGGTTGAAGGCTATGTCCAGATTTGGAGCTGAGGGTGTGGTTCCCAGTTTGAATAGACACACTCATTCTAGCTCTCAGTGATAGCTGCAGTAGCATGGGCAGCAGCGAGCAGCAGCACAGGTTAGCTATCCCAAATATGTACCCATGGGATTCAGGTGGGTTTGTACTTAGGGCAGCTAGCCCGTGCTACCGCTGCCAAACTACTATTTTTAGCATGCTAGCTTGATGAAAGCTAGCGTGAGTATGTCTACTTGAGCTGGGAATCACCACCCCAGCTTCAGCTGTGGATGTAGCTTAAGACTGGGCCCATTCATTTGATAATTTCCAACTATATTTGATTTGGCTTAACACTTCTCCTTCAACCTCAGGGACTGGGGATCCATGGAGATATTATTCACAGCCTTAGGGAGTCAAGCATTTTTAATTCCCCCTCTCCGCTACACACACACACACACACACACACTTTCTAGGCTTTACTAAGATCAGTCTTGCTCCCCACTGTGACTAGGGGGAGAGATGGGGGGGGGGGAAGAACCTTCTCTCACTGTGTGGGAAGAGAGGGAGGAAGCAAAAAGACTCTCACACTGCTAAGTCTGCAGAAATCACTGTCAGGGAGAGTAAGAATTTAACCTGTACTCTTTGAACACTCTCTAACTCATGTGAAAAGGCAGAACTAGAAGAGCAGTCACTTCTTCCCTAACTGCCCATGAATATCGGTTATCATCTGGGAACTCATCTGAACAGAATGTTGCGGATATTCATACTGTTCTGGAAGGGTATTAATGTCACTCAACCATTGCTACTGAAGGATCCTTTCCTGTAAACTTATCACACAGGCCTTCTATAATGAAAGCAAAATTATTGACTGAGAAAGTATAAATATGTAATTAATGGGCCACACTATTTGAAATTAAGACAGTTTTATAACGTGAATTAAAAGTAGTTTCAGGTACCTGCTCTTAAGTCCTCCTGCCAACTAGTGGGGTTTTACAATCCCTCCTCCCCCCCTTTCTTTTTTTTTTAAATATAAAAAAAAAGTTTCTCAGTCTCCAGTTGCTATGTGGAAGACCTATAAACAAAACATAGTAAAACTGACTAACAATACAAGAACAAAAAGTGAAACTGATCACACACAAAATGTTGTCAAACACACAGTAAACAAACTGGAAAAAAGAGAAAGTATTTTTCTCTTTAAATTAAAATTATTTATACCAGTACATATAATAAAATGATGCAAATATAATTTTCAAGTTAATGTTGTTCCGCTGAATGTGCAATGTTTGCCCAATTGAGTGATGACTCTTAAACCCAGTGAATACGGGAGGGCTAAACTGACTGGTAAATTTGAGACATGAGATACTAGGAATGTGGGCTAACAAAGGGATTATTACACCTTAGTTTGAACTATAGTGTAGCTGTTAGTCAGAACCTGGGCAGGGAAATCGTCATCACCTTGCTAGCAAGAAGTCTGTTTACTTATGGCTCTGGCTAAGACTGTTTTAACTCCAGTAGAGACAGAGCCTAAAGTTCTTCATTTTCTGGTGTGAGCATTTCACCTTGCTATGACAGTGACTGTGGCAAAATATAGATGAATGGTCAATAGGAACATGGGACATCCACTTATCAACTATGCAACTGTTGTTTTATGACCAGGAAAGTCTACAGTGCTGCTGCAGCACCCAGCCTTAAGATACTAAACATGCCATCTTCAGTGTATAACAAGTGCCTGGGAGCTGGGAAATGCATGCTATTTCTGGGTACTGGTTTCTCAGTGTATAGCATGGCTGGCTTTAGCCATTCCTTACATAAGGCATATATGGAGAAACATTTAAGTAACTGATACAAGTACTAACACAACCATGAATGTAAAATGTTTTCTCTAATATGGCTTACCATATTAGCATATGATTTGTTTTAAGGAAAAAATATAGTCAGGGCTGAAAGACAATGGATTTATTTAGTTGAGTACAAAACTAGTTTCAAAAGTGAAATAATTTAATTCCCATTCCCCACCCCACCCCAGAAATATGACCCTGAAGGAAACAAAAAGTACACTGATGAGACATAAAAACAAATTTTAAAAAAATGTAACTTGCCAATGTATAACAATAAATAAAACAAGGCTGTAGCTTGATAAGAAAAATATTCCCAAATATTTCATTTTCTAGAATTAAAAAATTATCCAAGAACCCTTTGTTTATACCAACTTCTATTATATTAAAAGCTTCCCCAAATATTAAGACATGATACAAACAATATATTAAACATGTATAATACAGTATTGCTGAACTTTTTTGGTAGTTCCTCAAGCATAGACTTAGATTTACTGTAACCTGTAGGCTAATCCAGTCTGGTAACAGCAGGTTTCTTCCCATCCCTATTGTGAGGTAACCATTATCCTTACATATCAGAACATTTACATTAAGTGCACTGAGCAAACACTAAAAACACACAACACTGAAAATGTTGGGGGCAGGGTTGGGGGTGGAAGGAAAAGACAACACTACAATACACTCACAAGTTAAACAATTTACACGTTATTCCAAAGTTCCAAAACCATAATAAAAATGTCCACAACTGGATACCAACCTGTTTGAGGGTTGATCAGAATACTGCCAGGTGGTATGCCTGCCGCTTCCAAGGGAAGCAAAAAGAAGCTAGTGCTAGTAGGTGTCACTTGCCCACTTATGCCACCATCAAAGGAAAGAGATTTACTAGTGCTGACAGTTGGATAGACAGCAGGTGTGCCATGAGAAGGCTGGCTTAGAGCTCTGACTGGAAGAGGCTGCTGGGTGTGAGAAAGAGAACCCGTGGATGACCCTACACTACTAGAAGACTCTGAACCTAGGAAAGGAGTAATGAGAAATTGTTTTTACCTAGAGTCAGAAACATCATGCTCATTTAAATATATAATTTTTAAAAGCTTACCCTTAAACAACAGCATGTAGCTACAATATTAAACTATGGATTTTTCAATACAGCCTGAGTAGAGCACATCTATTACAAGCATTCTTCTGTAAACTCTGGGACTGATTCTACACTGCCTTGATCTTTGTTTAGTCTTTTACAACAGACTAAAGTGAATATGAAATCAAAATGGTAGCATATTATACCCACTTTGCACAGGTGCCAATGACTACATAAGATGCAAAGGACTGGAGAATCAGACCCTGAGTTCTTTGGCAGCCGAAGCATGCAACTAAAAGCAACCTTCCAATAACCCGGCCATCGGAAAGTCCCTAAAACATGTCTCTAGATATTTTTGAGCAGCACTTGTCTTTTCCTAAAGTCCCCTTTGAATATACAGTTCATAATATTTTCCATTAGACCTTTCTTATAATAGTTGCATAACGTGCAGGTGCAGAAAATTAATGTAAATGTTTAAGCATAAGAAATCTTAATCAGCTGCCACTAAATAATCTAGAAGAGAAAACAAGACTCAAAACAATGGTGTGATGAAAATTATGTGTCATTTAAAAATCAATGCAACTATTTTAAAATTATTTGAACTGCCTTTGCAGGAAATTATAAGTTAGAATACCGTATATACTCTATCAGAAGCCGGTTCGTTTATAAGACATCCCCCCGAAGATGGATAAGTAAAAATGGAAAAAAATTTATGACCCATTCATAAGGTGACCCTATAATTCAGGGGTCAGCAAACTTTGGCTCCCGGGCCATCAGGATAAGCTGCTAATGGGCCAAGATGGTTTGTTTACCGCAAGCGTCCACAGGCATGGAGGTAAACCTAAGTAAACAAAGTGTCCCGGCCTGCCAGCTGCTTACCGTGATGGGCCGGGACAGCAACTGGTGGGGACTTTTTTCTTTCTTTTTTTGGGGGGGGTGGGGTGGGGTGGGGGGAGGACAAGCTGAGGGTAACCCCTGTGGCCACCCTCCACATGACCCCAACCCTAGCCCAGGACCTCCACACTCTTCCCATCCCATCCCACCCCACCTTATCTGGGGAGGGCCAGGGGATGATGTCTCTGGCCTGGCTGGAGATGCTCCGGCAGGCTGGACAGCACGGTTGCAGCCTGCTCCAGCGGGCCAGACCAGGTGGCGCGGCCACATGTTTCAGTGGGCTGGGCCGGGTGGCATGGCCGCAGTGTGCTCCAGCAGGCCAGGCGACGTGGCCACAGCCTGCTCTGGGGGGCAGGGCCGAGTGGCATGGCTGCAGCCTGCCAGCCCCAGAGCTGCAGCTGCTTCGGAGGCTGGGCGGGAGAACAGAGTGGCCAGAAGCAGAGAGACTCTGGCCCCGCCTCTTCTCTTCTGGCTCATCTGGCTGTGCTGCCTCTCCTTGCCCCCTCTGTGGGGGGAGGGGCTGTGTCCCACCTCTACCACTCTATACCCATTCATAAGCTGACCCCCTTCTCTGGTGCGTCCCTTTTTTACTAAAAAAAATTGGCTTATGAACAAGTATATACGGTACTTTATATTTGTATTGCATTTTTTACCCATACATCTCAAAGTAGTTAAAGATAAATATTATTAACTTTGTTTTACAGATGAGATAACTGAGGTACAAAGAGATTGAGGAAACTGCCCAAACCACAATCACTGTATCCTAGTGCTATGACCAATCTCCACTTGCCCATAGTCCTTTTCTTGATTTCACAATTTTCTTACATCTGCATCAGCTTCTAGATTATGTAGAGATATTAGACTCATCTTTAACGATGTTGTCTTCAATAAAAGTTAAATAAATATAGGCCTAAATGTATAATTGACTTTAAATCACCACAACCTAGGAATGCAGTGAAAGAACCACCACCACCATTTCAGAAATCAAAATAAAAAAAAGTTTTTATTTTTAGCAAGATATTTTCTTCTAATTTGGTTTGAGAAAATCTTTCTATAATGTATCTGATCTAGATTACGGTACAGCTGTAACTGACTATCAAAAGTCACCATCAAAAAATGCTATTCCATTGCTAAACCAAATAGCCAAAATTTATGCCATAGATTTTGAAATGTATACAAAGTACTAAAGATAAACATTTCTTAACAAAATTTTATCAGATCTTCATTTCATACAGAAATTCTGCTTATGATATTAATATCTCCTGTCTTATTGCAATATGCTTTAATGTACTTTATTTCTCTTTTATATTTTTGTGGGGGGGTATTGGGGGTTTAGCGTTTAATGGCCAATGTTTAATGGATCCTCGCTGAAGACAGGGTTTATAGCATTGACTAAAGCCTAGCATAATACAGACAAGTACTCACATCCTTTTACTTTCCTGCACAGCACTACCTATAATTGTAACCCTACAGTCAGTTGTTTATTTTAAGCCCTGAAACTCCCCAGTGCAGAGAATGCCAATTGTGTCATATTGGCTGATCACTTTAGAATGCAGTTGACATGTCCAATATGCACTAAACAGGCTACCAAATTTGTTTCACTTTCTACCAGGTCTTCTGAAACCGACATAATACTGTTTATAGATGCAGAATAAATTATGAGCTAGCACACCTCTGATTCACAGAATCTCATAGAATGAGTACGTAGTTCAATCTTCTGCAGTAAGACAGTTTACTATGGTGAAAATTCACATTACTGGGGTTTATTCTGAATTAGGTGTATACTTCATTTCTAACACTGCCAGTTAGAAACAACGGAACAAATATGAATAATAATCCACAGGCTTTATTACTGAATTGGTTCTAATTAAAGGGATACCAATGGGATATCAATGTGCAGTTATCTACAAATTTGCCATGCAGCTTTGACTGAAGAGATGAACTCAGACTGAAACAGTTCTGAACTGTAACTCTGTTCCCCTGCACCAAAGTAGTAAATAGTTTTATTCTGACAAGTATTTCTACATACTTTCACAGATATGAAATAAATTCCAATAGCTAGCAAAAGCCTTCTATAACTTGCTTCTAGCTTTACAACTAGAGTTCCAAGATGTTCATTTCATTTCAAATATGAATTCTATTTTTATACAAAAGTTAAACACACAATGGGCCTAATCCTGTGGCCAGTCTTAGTATGCAACCCCCATTGCAGTCAAGAGGCTTTCTGCGCACAGAGGAGTTACAAGATTGGACCCTATCCCTATGTATACATATGCAGTGTGCATTAACTATCAGGCAAACTAAACAGTTTTATGTAGCATCAAAGTACCACTTATACAGATTTATTATACCTGTCTTAGACAGCTTGCCTGTGCTTTTGCTGCTTCCAGAGCTATCTCCTCTTGTCAGAACTGAAATCCCACTGAAGCTGCTGGCTTTCGTTACAACTGGCTTCAGATTGCGGATGGAACTATCAGAGTCCGTGCTGCTCCAGGGTCGGGGTTCAGAGTACTGCAGCTCATTCTCAGTACTGCTTTGATGGCTGTTGGCTGATCTCCCTGAAGCTTCCTTATTGACTCTGTAATTGATCAACTAAACTTTTAATACACGCATTGTTTGCAAAGTAAGGAAGAAAAATTAAGGTGAAATGCATGAAGAATACTTTGAGATTCAAAATGATGCATTAAATACCTAAATATCTGCCGCCTTTGCTGTGTACTATTAGTTTCCTCCTCTTGGATTCTGTTGACATTTTTAACAAGAGAGCTTAGTATTTATTAAGAAAATGTAAATAGGAACCAATTTAAATTGCGAATACTCTTACCTTCTGTCAATAAGATAATTGTCTTGGGAATACAGGGCCTGGAAAAAAAGTATAAAATTTAATTTTAATTATTTTCTTTAATGATGCATAGAGACTCTAATCAAGATGGGACCCTATGGTGTTATTTTTTTACTCCAATACTTAATGTCATCCAGCTCTTCCCGTATAGTATTCCAATCCTCTTTTGTATTGACGATGCCTCCCAACTTTGTATCATCAGCAGATTTCATTAGCACACTCTTACTTTTTGAGCCAAGATAAGAAGTGAAAAATACACTAACTCCTCGCTTAACGTTGTAGTTATGTTCCTGAAAAATGTGACTTTAAGCGAAACGATGTTAAGCAAATCCAATTTCCCCATAAGAATTAATGTAAATGGAGGGGGGAGGAGGGGTTAGGTTCCAGGGAAATTTTTTTCACCAGACAAAAAACTATGTATTATATAGATATACACACAGTATACGTTTTAAACAAACAATTTAATACTGTTCACAGCTATGATGATTGTGAAGCTTGGTTGAGGTGGTGAAGTTAGAGGGTGGAAGAGGGAGGGATATTTCCCAGGGAATGCCTCGCTGCTAAATGATGAACTAGCACTCGGCTGAGCCCTCAAGGGTTAACACATTGTTGTTAATGTAGCCTCTCACACAAGGCAGCACAAACACGAGGGGGGGGGAAGACTTTATAGTTTTCAAATAACTATTTTTGAGCTCTGCAAGTGTAAAATGTATAAATATTAGATCAATAGGGCTCCCTACAGTCTGACAGATACCATAAAGGAATGTAGTGATCTGAAAAGCCAAATTATGATCTCCCACCCTTTTCACTCACCTGCACTATGCAACCATTATCTACGTACATGACAGTGTGGAATGATTATGGACTATTGAGAAAAATATCAGTTTCAAGATATTTGATATATTTATTTTGTCAATACTGAAATATATTAATGACTATTCAAGTGAATCCAAAGGCAAGGAAACAATATGTAAAATAATTTAAGCCTAACAATTATCTATCTAAGGCATTCTTATTTACATACAAAGAATAGAAAGGGACTGCACATTGACTGAAAGGCTCATACACACACTGCCAAAGTTCTGAAACATTGCCTTGGGCGGTCAAAAGGAACTGAGAGGCAGTTGGAGTCAATTTGCCCCTTTACCCTCTCAGGTGGGAGGCAAGAGGACACTCAGGGTGCAGACACAGCCCAAATACACTGTTGGCCAAAAGAATCCAAACTTAAGTGCATGACACAAGCACACCAACAGTAATACATTTGGACAGGCACTTGAAGAACCATTACTTCTGAACATTCTGGGTTGAACGATTGTTTCTTAGTTTTGGTTAACTGCTTTCTAAAGGAATAATACAGAGGACAAGTAAAATATACAAATTAAAATAAGTAAATGTTCTGATAAGTACTGTAGAATAATTTGTTAACAAAAAGTTTGTTCTCTTTTGCTGTTGGACAAAGTAGAAAATACTTTAATATATATAGGTGCAGCAAAACTAGTCTACCAAAGATTATTCTTCTCATTTTAGAATGAGAATCTTTTTTTGTGTGCAGATAACGCAAAAAGGCACCTTAAAACAGATGTCCTTCCTGTATGTTTTTTATTTATGCTTATTTTACTGACAAACAAGGCTGAATTCCAATTAGCACTGCAGAGATAATGCTGCTCTGGAACAGTGAGTTGGATATTTTACTTTCTCAGATGTTCTCATAATGATCATCAAAACCATCAGAACTGTTAAGTATCAGAGGGGTAGTTGTGTTAGTTTGGATCTGTAAAAGCAGCAAAGAGTCCTGTGGCACCTTATAGACTAACAGACGTTTTGGAGCATGAGCTTTCGTGGGTGAATACCCACTTCGTCGGATGCATGTAGTGGAAATCTCCAGGGGCAGGTATATATATGCAAGCAAGAAGCAGGCTAGAGATTATATGCAAGCAAGAACGAGGTTATCTCTAGCCTGCTTCTTGCTTGCATATATATACCTGCCCCTGGAGATTTCCACTACATGCATCCGACGAAGTGGGTATTCACCCACGAAAGCTCATGCTCCAAAACGTCTGTTAGTCTATAAGGTGCCACAGGACTCTTTGCTGCTTTTACAGAACTGTTAACTAACCTTTTTTTTATTTTTTATTTTTTTTTAAAAACACACTGTATATAGATGAAAACCTACATCAAGAAGAAAAATCCTTTAAAATATGAACTATGGGTACCTGTATGTATGCAATTGTCAGACTGAAAAAAATTTCCCAAGAGAAAGATGCAGTGAGATTTCCTTTTCATTTAATACCTACATCTTGTGCAAATATTCGTTCTCTAGCTCTCTGGTACTCTTCTTCTCGTTCTTCTATAGATTTGCTTCTTCTGTCATCTTTTAAGCGTATTCGCATCTAAATTAAATTAAATAAGTGATTAGGTAAAATACCAATTTCTACAAGAAAACAGCATGAATTTATAGACAAGGCATCAATATGAAAATATTAAAGTTTCATACATTTACCTGGTTATCATCTTTGTCTAAACTAGAATTATCTCTTTTAAGGATGTACCGTTTCTGAAAATCTTCACATTTCTCATCCTTTATATGCTCACAAAACTTTTGATCAGGTCTAAAGAAAGTGATTACGAAAAAAAGTTATATTTCAGACAAAATGATGAACAATTTTATAAATATATAAATCCATATATCAATATAAGAGATAGACTGTTTCTCAAACTATTACACTTGGTGTCAGTGTATTAAAATATCACATATAAAATATTACAATTTGACTGGAGTGTTGGGTTTCATAATAAGCTGTTGACCTGCAAACTGAAAAAATATCAAAAGTATAAAATGTTTCTGTAACCTGACAACTCTTGCTGTCATGAGGCACACAAAACCTTTTTCTAAAACAGACCTATTCCTTCAAAGTATGTTTTCAATTCCCAATGAAAGTAGCAAGCAAGCAGGTTTCACTAAGGACTCAGAAGTTTCTCATAATCCATAGTTGTAGCAATGCAAGGGAATTTAGGATGTGCATGAGACTGAATGATAAGTGTCTACTGTTTAAACAACTACAAAACTTATTTCAAGGGAAATAAAACCATAAGGAGATGGGAGTGATGGAAAACAAATTAAACTAGTAAAATAAACAATAGAAAAAGGCAGGAGGAGGAAGAATGCAGTCATGCATGCAAGCAGAAGTCTTGCAAGAATGCAGGAAGCTAGAGTTCATGAGGTTTTTTTTTTTTTGGTTTTTTTTTTGTTAAATCCAACTGCCTTATGAATGGATCATTAGACCTCCTCCAAACTACTGATAGGTAACAAAAACTACTGACAACAATGGCAGTTATGCTAAATTATTTACAGTTGCTTGATCAGTTCTCAGACAACTGGAAGGAATTTGGCTATTGAAGAGTATACATATATATGGTCTGTATTTCGGTTTTTTTTTTAGTTATTACTCAGAGCATTTGTATAAAAGCAGGATTTTTTTTCCTTTATAATGTGAACTGCAGTACTTTTAACCAAACCTAACTAAATGGTTGCTGGATGCCCAAACATACTTAGCAGGCATTTCAGAGAACCTTTAGACTGTCTTACCTCTTTCTTTTAAAGGTCCCTGAATTTACTGCCCTGCAATCACCAACTTCCCACTCCACTGAGACGTCCCAGTGTGGACTGGGTTGTTGATATCAGTAACACCACTGATCGACGCTGGAGCGGGGAATCTGCCTATGAGGAAAAGGTAAGTTTGGTTTTATTCAATATGGAGCAGATCTCCAAGATTTTCTTTCTAAATTCTTATTTTATATCCCAAGTGATTTAAAATAAGAATACTGAAAACCTTAAAAAAATCATCCTGCTGTCTATAGGTTAGATGAAATGCCTGCTAATTAGTAATTGCATTCATTAGGGCTTCCAGAGACTATTCACAAGATTGTTGGGTAGTGTTTTTGTTTTTAAAGAGAAACATTCCAGTTTGCAATTAAGAGTTCTTTCACTACTGCTATTTATTCCCCACTTCAAGTAATCATAATCCCTGGTCTGAGACATCAGACTTTGTGGGCATGGAAATGCCTGATTTGAGAAATATGAAAGTATAAGTTCAGATAGGGAATTTATAGCAAAACCAAATGGATTCAAATAGTAAAAATATTTAGTACCTCAAAATTTATATATACTTTCCATCTTCAAAGTACCCTACAAACATTTATTGGTTAAACCCAATGCCCATCAGAGTGTTACTAGTCCCATTTTACAGATTACAAAATTGAGGTAAATGGATTAGATTATTTTGTGGCCCAAAAATCAGAGGGAATCCATGTTAGCACTGGGATTAGAACTCAGGCCCTCCTAGCTCCTAGATTTGTGCCCAAACCACTAGAACATGCCACTCTCAAAGATCCTGTTTCATGCAAATATACTGAGTAATAAAAACAACCAAAAAGTACAAAAGAAATATATTAGCAGAATGGTTCAGAGAGAATAGCTGTGTGTTGTAAATCTTGGCTTTCAAATGGGCTTAGACTTTCTAGAGCTTTCATCAGCAGGGTTAAATCAGACTTCATCTTTCTTACACAGGTTGTGTGCGCACATGCGTGGACGTATGTGTAGAAGACAGACAGGTCTTTTGGATGAAACATATACTGCGTGTGGATATTGAAGATCTCATGATCCCATTGTGACACTATCTCGGGGAAACACCCTGCACCCCCATTTTCATCCTTATAATATGATTATGTGGCATCCAGTGCAAAGTTTGTCATGTCGGGTGTCTTTGGAAGGCTCATGATGCACTGATCGTTGTTATAGTAATGTTATAGGTTGTAATTTCATGTATATAATTATGAGGCTGAAAAAGTGTCCTGATGGCTTAAAACAAGCCCAGGCAAAACTCTGCAGGAACAGAGGGGCAGTTCACATCTCATCAGGGCATGTATGGGACAAACCCAGCCCAGCCTCACAGGAACAAAGGACACTGGCCTAGGCAGCAACAAAGGATTTGTTCGACTCTCGAGTGAGTTATCCCCTCTTCCCTTGGTCAGTCTGAGACTACGATGAGGTAATGTTCACCTGACCCTGAAGGGGGGGGCAGAGGCAAACTCAAGAGGGAAGAAAGAACATGATAAAAGGGAGATGCGTTTGCCATGTTCTTCCTCTGTCTTCCACCTCCACCTTCAGACACCACCACCAAGCGACTGCAGTGCTGATCAAAGGGGAGAGCCTGGCTGAAGGGCAACCAGCCAGCCTCTGGTGAGAAGCATCTAAGTTTGTAAGGGCACTGAAAATGTTAAGATCAGCTTATAATGCATTTTGCTTTTATTTCATTTGACCAAATCTGATTTGTTGTGCTTTGACTTATAATCGCTTAAAATCTATCTTTTGGTAGTTAATAAATTTATTTATTTATTCTACCTGAAGGAGTGTGTTTGGTTTGAAGCGTGTCAAGAGATTCCCCCTTGGGATAACAAGCCTGGTACATATCAATTTCTTTGTTAAATTGATGAACTCATGTAAGCTTGCAGTGTCCAGCGTAACATAACTAGACACTGCAAGACGGAGGTTCCTAGGGTTATGTCTGGGACTGGAGATATTGGCTAGTGTCATTTGGTTGCACAATCCAAGCTCTGGCTGGCCAAAAGTGCTCACTCACGTAACTGGGAGCAGACTACATGTTATAGGCTGTGCGTGAACAGCCCGGTAGTAGGTGTTCTCACAGCAAAGCAGGGTAAGGCTGGCTCCCAGACTCGAGGATTGGAGTGACCTAGCAGATTCTGGTCCAGATAACACCAGGGGAACGTCACACCCATGTCTCCTTATGTAATAGGGGTTTGCCCTGTGTCCTTGGCAAGAATGTCCCAACCCCCACAACTGTATAGCTGTGATTGTCAATTTGGTTTCTACCTTCCACCCAGCTATATCTATTAATTACTTAACAGTGAGATGAAAGTTAATATATACATTTAAGATATTATTACTGAAAGCAGTTTTCAAAGTTGTCCAACTGTTCTTTAAACCTGGCTTCTTAAATTCTGAACACAATCAAAAGACTACAAATTTTAATCAAATTCAACAACATTTGAGAGAAAAAAAATGACTTAAAAGTTATAATTAAAAATGCAAATAGTAAAGTAAACAAGGCCAGTTCAAGCAATGCTGGAAACCTTCCCAACCCCATTCCCCCATTAAGTGGGCCTCCACATGATAGAAACCAAAATTCAGTGAGGCCTCTTATCACTTCACTTTGCCACAAGCTGTCCTATTGTTCTAGTTCAGGGGCTGCCGCTTATTCCCACAGAGAAGCGACAAGGAATGTATCTAGAACTAGTGGTGTGTGTTTCTGAATAGAGTTACAGAATTAATGGACTTTTTTTTTAAAATACAAAGACAGAGCCTGTGATGTGACCCATCCAGGGCTGCAATACATACTCTGATCTCACCAAGAGCTAAGGATCTTATTAACGTGACAGCTTTAATATGGACTTTCATATTTCACATCACATAGCACCGAATGAACAACAAAGATCTCAGTGGCGCCCATCCTTGGGAGAGTGAGCTCCCAAGTGTTAACTGACTCCTGAGGCTGCAGATTTGGTATCATTGTCTAAATTGGCCTTGAGAGTAAATCCATGCACCAAAATTTGAAGAATTATTTCAAAATTATGACAACTTACATTCTCGTATTGCTAGTTTTGTTTATTATCACTGACTTCCCACTCTGGTCCACATTATGTTCCAATCCAAAGTAAGCAGCTACTCTGTGCAACAGCATTCTATGGTAAGATGTCATGGGGGGAAACTTTTTGCGTGGAATTCTGGAAGAGAAAAGTACTCGTTTTACGAAACAACAAAAATACTTTTGAATAATTTTGTTAAAATTGCAGCACTTACTCGTTATTACCAATGAAATCTAAAATTTCCTGTTCTAATTTCAGCAGCATCATTCTGTCCCTGAAAATAAAATACAACACTCATATAGGAAACACTCCAGAATTGCAAATATATGAATTTTAAACATGCATAGATAACATCCGTTCCCCTAATGACCAGGCAACGATAGCAGTTTACCAGGAGGACCATAAGTTATCTAATTTGCTAGTGCGTGTGTGGATTTTTAGAGTAGAATTGTTCTGTCTTGTAAGAAACCAGAATACAAAGAGCCCTCTCTATCTCTCTCTTCCCATGAGAGTCAGCAGAAACAACAGTCATTGAGATGATGTGCTCAAGTGAAAAGAATAAAATGGCTTCAAATCACTACCATTGTGGTCCCTGCTGGCTAATATGGGTAAGCAGGACTCCCAAATGGACATGGCACAAAAGACAATTACCTCCTGTGCAGGAGATGGGTCGCTGGCCATGGGGCTATCCACACTGCTGTCTTGGGCATGGCCAGCAGGGGAATCAGAAGTTGCTGGGTCTCTGCAGCCTCTGAGCAGGCCAAGAAGGAGGCAGGGATGAGGGGTGGGAAAGGGAATGGGGGCTGGTCCCCGGTCTCTGCCTCTGCCTCTCCTATGGTCAGTGCAACTGGCACCCCCTACTCCAAAGTGTGTGTGGAACTCTTCACTCCTGCACAGGCCAAAGGATCTCAGCAAACACACTGACCACAGCAGGGCAAACTGCCTGTCTCTTCCCTGAGGTAGGAAGGGGAGGGGAATGCATATCATTAGAAAAATTTCTGGGAGCGTCCTTGCCTTGATATGTCGTTCAAGTAAAAGGTGTGCTATTCTCTTATTTAATTGAACTGTATACTTCTTAACCCCATTAATGCCTTAATGGCTAAATTCTAAAAGGTTATCTGATTCTAGAATCTAGAACTATATTTCTGCACGTGGCTCACCAAGGTGCCCCAAAATTTCCATCCAGCCCACAACACTGAAAACACTGACCATCCAAAATGTGCAATTTCTCCCTGTAACTTAGACACTGGCATCTTCTATATAGGACCAAAATAAAACAAGGGAATATGTTACAAAATATATATATACACACACTTGAATTTCTTTGCCCTTTTCATAGCTCCCTATAGATAACAATACATGAAGAGTTTTTAAAATATGATAAAACATTCTTTAATGAAAATATGTAAGTCACTTATTATTTTTGTCAACTGCAGATCTTCATTCTCAATTTCTTCTTCAAATTCATAACTATGAACATAAAACTATGAATAAAAGATAAAAAACTTCGTTTTCATATATCTTTTTTTCAAATATGGCCCAGGCAGGTAGTGAAAAGTAGTTACCATCTGATGACTGCTTGTAACTTACATAACGTGAGTTTCAATACAGTTCTTAGTGTCACCATTACCACAATTATGAATGTAACTGACATTAATTAGAACCTTTATTTGAAGCCTCAGTAAAGGGACCAAGGAATTAATGGGAATGGAAAACTTACTGAACTTTCACCCCTAGAAGCAATTCATCCAGGTCAAGACTGAGACAAACTGATGGAGGAGCAAGGGGAGGCTTGACCTGCTGCTGCCAGTACTACATTTTCATGTAACCTGTCATCTTTCAGCAGCACTAAATTCAACTAATGTTAAAAATTTCATGGATGCTTAGATTTTAAGACCAAAAGAAATAATTACTATAATTTAGTCCAATCTCCTGCAAAATCCAGGCGACAAAATTTCACCCCGTAACTCCTGCATCAAGCTCTTAACTTCTGGTTGAACCAGCACATTTTTTTGAAAGATATCCAATTTTAATTTAAAGACTTAAAGTGATGGAGAAGCTATCAGATTCCCAGCTATCACATTCCCATTGTTTTAATGGTTAATTACTCTAAGGGTACGTCCACACTACCCGCCAGATTGGGGGTAGCGATCAATCTATCGGGTATCGATTTATCGTGTCTCGTCTAGACAAGATAAATTGATCCCCAAATGCGTTCCCCATCGACTCCAGAACTCCACTAGGGCGAGAGGTGGAAGTGGAGTCGACAGGGGAGCCGTGGCTGTCAATCCCGCGCCATGAGGACGGGAGGTAAGTCGATCTAAGATATGTCGACTTCAGCTACGCTATTCTCATAGCTGAAGTTGTGTATCTTAGATCAATCGCTCCCCCCCCACCCAGCGTAGACCAGGTCTCACTGTTACAAATTTGCACTCTTTCCAGTCTTCATTTGCCTTGACAAAAGCTTCAAGTCGTGACAACAGCTAGGCAGCTCATGCACTGCGACTACTGTCTCTCATGCTAACCAGTACTATTTCATTCTTTCCTTGTAATCCCCTCCAGTTCGTTGTATTCGCTTCTTGTCTCTTGTTAGATACTTAGGGTGTAACTTTAAAAAGTTACCTAAACTGGAAAGGATGGTGAAAAAACTGTTTTTGGTGGAGAGGGAGGACAAAAAGTCCATCTCAGCAGCAGTATCTTAAATGGTTTCTAAACTCACAACTGCTCATGATTAACTAACCTTTTTCATTTATAAATATAAAATCAGTCATTAACACAGCTAGTGTAGCTCTAAAAGAGAAACAGTACAAAACAACTGTTTCAGTGAAAACTGTGGCCCTTGTATCATTTGGATCAGCATCATGATAAAAACAACTATTGAAACATGGCTGTATTATACAGCTTGGTTGTATAATACAGCTTGGTTCTCGGGGCGCAAAACATTATTTACACCAATCAAGCCAGTCATAGCTACACAGTATTCTTATCCCAGTAATAACAAGGCTTATGAATTTGGAGCTCACATACCCTGGGGATGGGCTTTGTATAAGTTAGATAAGACAGAAGTCCACAAAAAGGGAGAACGTTTGACAGTTTGAAAAGAAGAGTAGAAAAATCAAGCCTTGACATTTAAATCTCTTCTTAAAAAAATGTTTTCAGAAACATTGTATACATTTTACAATTATATGAAACTGAAGACGTTAAAACGTTGAGTACATTCTGATGCTTTACTATAAAATTTGCCAGACTGCTTCCAGCACCAGGGATCTATTTTACTTTTAATATTCACATTTAACTCCCATTATCGTTGAAGTGCAGTTACTGTCAGGAAATAACATTAAAAGTGACACCTTGCATTCCACATACTTCTCTCTTCCACAACTGGTATACAAACTTCACTCTGTCCTTGAGTTAACTTAGATTTTTTCCTACTGACGGTAATGCAGGCTCAACCTGGTACCCCAAAACTCAGGTGGTATTTGCTGATTTATTTAAAAAAAAATTTTTTTTTTAAATCACCACCACCATCACCAACTAAAATAATTCTGGAATAAGAATCCATTCCTCAGATACCAGACTTAGTGTGTTGGTTGCGCATTAGAGTATCCTCCAACAGACTGAAGAGTGATAGCAAAGCTGTTCTTGGAAGGCTGATTTTTGCCTAGCATGTCTGTCCTGGGCTCTGAGACCTCTTCTTACTTATGAGGAAGAACCAGAAGATGTGCAGTGGATCCTGTTGCCCCACTCCTCCCTGTACCTCAAATAGTTTTGTTGGTACCCCTAAATCCTGCTCACCCCTGCACAGTAGAACCATGTCAAATCTATCGCCAGACAGACCCTGGAGGTCCAAAGAGATTAGGGAAGGATGTGCTTCTTGATGTGCAAAGCAGGAAAAAAAAGAAGAGTAGTTATATTAGTTATGTGGCATTGATAAGAAGAGGTGGGGTTGTAAACTCAGCACACACATTTTGTAGACACAAAGGGACACATTCCTCCTCTCGGTTCCACAGATAAAGCTCCCTCTGAAATCATTGGAATTTACACCCATATAACCTGAGGCAGGGTTTGGCCCATATTGACACCACCAATGAGTGAGTTTGAGAGATGCTTTTCTTACTATAACTACATCTGAAGGTGTGTTACATATTGAAAAAAAGAACAAACCTCAGGACCTGCTATTCAACACCATTGCAACGTACCACATTTTTGCATAGCCAAGTAAAAATATTACACAAGGATGCTGATCCTGCAGACACTTATCAGTAAATTTGTAAACATGAGTAGTCCTATTGAACTCATAACATGGATAAGTGTAGGGCCCAGATCAGTTAGAGTACAGGGGAGTCAGCATTTTAAAATGTTTAGACACTCCACATCAACTATACAAGATCACGTTTAAGACCTTTGCAAGCTAAGGTGTTTCTAGTGAAAGCTCTCAACATGCAGCAGATTAACTAAAAACAAAAAGAGAGAAAAATTAAATTAATTCAAAACATTTTAATTTAATTTACCTGGGATTGTTTTTGAGTGTATTTACTAAAAATTCATGTAGATCTATGCCAGTTGAATCTGTGTATTCTTGGCTGGAATCTATAAAAAAATGTAACATGATGTTATTGAAAAGATCATGTGCTCATTCTCTGAACATGGTTCTTATTACATTTTTAAGGTGCTGTTCATATAAGTGATTGAATAAGTAAAACTCGGAATCTGGTAAATCTAAGACTGAGATGCATATATCGCGCATTAGCTGATCAACAGATACCATTCCTAACTCGGTAAACTCAGCCTCACAATAGCGAAGAAGAGCTCTGTGTAGCTCTAAAGCTTGTTTCTCTCACCAACAGAAGATGGTCCAATGAAAGACCCACCTTGTCTCTATAGTAGCTAAGGAAATGACATACAAGCAACAAAGTCTCATTTTGCAGATCCAATGTGGAATCGTAGGTTTTATAACTACTTTTGTCAGTCAGCTGAGGTAACTGCATATTTTCAAGCATTATAGATTAGCTCTAGGTGACATGTAATACTTGAAAAAGTACAAGTCTAACCTTTGTGACACATGATTTATCATGTATTGCTACAAGCTCCCGTTCGGTGTACCTATCCTTCAGTGGAATTACACATTCAAGAGATGCCTTCTGTGACTTCTCTTCAACAACTTCCAAATATCTCCTCACAAGAGCAAACATTTCAGGTTACGTAGCGCCTCTTCTGGTTCCTGCTGTTTTCAACCCCTATTAGCTTGGGTGCCTATGCTTTGTGCCTCAGAATAGGTGATGCAGAAAGAAATTTTATCTACCTTTGAACTATGTATTGGCACCCATCACTGCAATATCTGAGCACCTCCAAGTGTTCTAATTCTTAGGGCTCTCTTCTTAAAAAGATATGCTGAACCTCCAACCCATTTCCAAGTTAAGAGCAGCATAGACTTGTGCCTAGGCTCCAGCTGCCCCTGCTGGTCAGTCCTGGATTGCCTTAACCCAGCCTGCTCTCAATTGCTCTTGAAAACAAGATGCCAAATTTCCAGCACCATTCCTGGTAAAACATTTATAAAGCTGAAAAATGAGGTGCTCTTTATTTTAGTAATTTTGGTAAATTTGTTTAATTATCAGTTTTTAAACTATAACAATTTAGTAATCATCAATGGGTAACCGAACTCTAACATTAGGCAAGTTTCTATTTTCAGCACACTTTACAAGTTAAAGTGCTTAAACTACCAAATGAAATGTAACAAGATAGAATAGTAGAGATAGGCAACAGTTTTAAGTCTATTACTCTGCCTTTAATTCCCTATCATCATTTTGACAAGAATAATTTCTTTCATGATTTGTTTAGGGAACATATTAAAGGATAAACACACTGGTTGGGTTAAAAGAACATCATGGTGTGGCTTTCTCCACCCAAAACTTGATTTCAAGATTTGAGGACAAAAAAAAAAACCCCTCAGTTAATTCCTGTATCCCAACTATTTTAATTTGTGTGAACTTCTGATTTCCAACAAGGAAAAGAGGCACTGAAATGACACAAGAAAGGCGGCTATGGGTTTGAAGTACATTGTAAATATAAGTACTAGAAATTTCATTAAAAAAATACTGGTTTTATGGCACTGCAGCACAATTTATTTGATTCAAGATGTCTGGATAAATGTTTTGGGGTAATTTATTTGAACAAAGGCTGACCTAAAACCTCAGGATTATCCATCAGCTAACATATATACTCAAAGTTTTGCCATTTAATAAAGTGTTGTGCACCAGGGAGGGGAACAAATTTGTATTATTTTTGTATATCTGCTATCTCAGTTATCCTTTAAGTTTCTGGTAAATTGAAAAGAATAGCTCGTCCTTAACAAACCAGTCCACAACACTGTAAATGTTCAGGATGTTTTTACTCCTGCTATTGACCCACTCCCATCTTCATTCTGAAGAACTTAGAAATCTTTCTCCTTTTAGGGACCTCTCAAAAAGCACTTATACATTTCTGTAAGAATATTGGCTTCTCATGAACATGGGGAAAGCCTCCCCCATTTGCTTCTCCCATACAAAGCCAAGGCACAATCTCAGCTCCCAAACTCCTGGGTGCACAAGGACTGCTCCCTTGTACAGCCCCTTTAGAATCAACTATCCCAAAAGGTATGTGGGGATAAGAGCAGGCAACAGCCTCATCATCTTCATGCCACCCTGCATCAGGGAGGGAAGTATGTCTGCTGTAGCATGCACACTCTCCTGCAAACTGGGAAGCACCCCAAGAGATGGTACCTCCTGAAATAGATTCCCTCCCCCAAGCCCAAATAAGAGATTCCCCCCTCCCCTTATTTTTAAAAAATGAGGTAAGTTTTCAATTACATCTTAGAAGGTTAAAATCAAATTCTTCTCTCACTGAATTTTCCCTCCACCTATTATGTACGCATACTATCCTCTTAATATTGGGATTCTGGCATGAATGATATTTAAGCATTGGTTTCCAAACACAAAGAATTACACTGTCCACAAACGATACACATTTAGGCTTATCAATTCTCTCTCTAAACTGAAGAAAGAGAATTCCATCCATTTTTCAACCACCACCATGAAAAATTAAGGAGAGGGGATCTGATGTTTGCCCAAGTGCAAATGTTAGTTCATCAAAAGTTGTGCATGTTGTGTTTACACATAGAAACTGCACGTGCACAAGTGGACCCTGGGGTGAGGTTCCAAAGAAGAATCAGGCCTGAAGTCTTTGCTGAAAACCTATATGCATTTGACTTTCAGCACAGCAGAATTATTCACAGTAATTATTCCATCAAAGTCACTCAAGGTTATTAATATGGACGTCTACGTCATGGATAGTTTACTTAAAATATAATTTAAAAGCAGAGTGATAACAAACCTCTTGATAACATTTTTCTGGACAATTTATCACTGGATTTTTCCTTTTCCGTTTCATCTTTTGTGGGCTTTTCTTCTTTCTCAAAAGACTGCGTTAACTGGATCTGAATTTTCTCCTGTTGAAAAGTAAGATCAGTCATAATGGAAACTATTTTAAGTGAGCTATGGCTGTACCAGAAAATTGCTTTGTAACATGTTCGTTGATAATGGAAAAGTAGTGTAATAACGGTTTTCAGATCCTCTTAGAATCAGAGAACTCACTTCAAACAAAAACTTATCAAAATGTATGGAGAAAATATGGAAAGTAGACGCATTTAAATATTTTATAGCACACATACATCTCAAGGACATATCCTATTTCATGATTATATTAAAGTGTTCTAGGTGTTTAAGAAAAATAAAGCATAGGCCAATTTTTTAAACAGTGAATCGCTCAGTTGACAAATAGGCTCCTCATTGCCAGTTTTTACTCCCTCCACCAAGCAACCACAGTGAGAATGCTAAGTAAGCTTTCATAGCACAACACCAATGACAAGAACTTCTTGAACAAGTAGGTTTGAAGGGGGACCAGCTTTCCAATTTCACCAACAAGTTGCCTTCCCCCAGCACCCATGGCACCCCGAAGCAGACACCCCCCCGCCCCAAGTTTTAGTCAGGGTATATAGTAAAAGTGACAGATGGGTCACAGGCCATGAATTTTTGTTTACTGCCCATAACCTGTCTGACTATTTACTAAAAATACCCGTGACTAAATCGTAGCCTTAACAATGGAGAACAGTAAAAAGGAATACCCCATCTGAATGGATGCATTTCTTCTACCACCACTGATTGCCCAGGACTCTGATGGAAAGCTTCCTGTGCCTCAAAGCCTGAACAGTCTAATGAAGTATGACCCACTTGCCTGGAAAGTTATAGAAAAATCTATGTTTAGCTTTTATTCCCTAGGTAAGGCTTTGTGTGCTTTGATCTGTCAGTGGTGAGGATATTTACTCTAGGCATATTGCCTTAACAGAATCCACACTGAAATTCAAATAGAACTTTCTCATCAGAGCTCTTCATTTGCTTGTCTGTTCACACACACAGAGATATTGTTCACTTCCACTATTAATAGTCATCTGAGTTACCCAGGTTGTAAAGTATCCTAAAATTTATCCTCACTTTCCGAGTTCAAGAGCTCTAGAATTTGACTTAAAAGGATTCAGGGCCTGGTCTCAGCTTTCACCCACAACCTCTGGAATTAACAAGCATAAATGGTGACCCAGTGAAAAAAATCCAGGCCACTGAGTGAACATATAAAATAGTCCTTGACTTTTTTTTTTTTTTTAATTATTCTAAGGAAAATGTCCTTTAAAGGAGAAAAATCTCAACCCTATTCAGAGACGATGATGGACTCGTAGGCAAATAAATTACTAAGATAGAAACAGTCTTCTCTTTATGAAGTTGATGAGAATCTTTATTTACCGGAGGCCGCATACAATCCTAAAGCATCCAATTTTTGAAAAAATTAGCTGTTCACTTGCCATCATTTGAACCTAGATAAGGTATTATCTCTTTGTAAGCACCTTGTAACGTAAGACCAAACTGAAAAGGTTTGGCAGTCTCTGGGATTCACTGCTCCAGTTACAATTTCCATCATTCAATATTAAAATTCCAAATTTTATATTTGTATAATATAATATAATATAGTTTTAGAAAATTGCATTTCTGTAGCACCTCTCATCTAGGGACCTCAAAGTACTTTATAAATATTCATAAATTAAGCCTTAACACTCTTATGAGGTATTATCATCCCTCATCTCTGCAAGAATCTATCAGTCATAAGGGCTAAATATAACTCAGTCTATGAAGTAGACAAAATGATTGTTTCTGGGGCCAAACCTAGATCCACAGCCCAGTAGTCTAGGATTGCCTTTCCAGCATGATTATTTAGTAGAATACAGAAGTATTTCATAGAATTAAAAAAAATTAATGACTTATTGGATAATTCTACAGATAAACCCTGGACATGACAGAGCACTTGTGTAATCTTTATGACCATAGATCATTTATCCTCTAACTAGGTCTGTCCATAGAAGGAAATGCTCTGGAGGCTTTGCTGCCCAATGCATATTTAGAGTAGTGCCTTGAATGATGTGATTCTCATAATAAAAACATGCTCTTCCAAAACAAACTTTGTTAGTGATCTTTTGAAATGAGTAGTTCAACTAATTTCACGTCTCTCATTCTAACCAGATTTGAAAAACTCTTGGTTTTGGAGAAGACCACCTGAAGCTTTCTGGAAAGAGGATTCTAACCCAAAAAGAGTTTTTTTCCCCTTGTTGATAGTAAACATTATGAACCTCAGCGTTGATGGAATATTAACAAGATTGGAATTTCCTGCACACAAGACATAATGCATTAAAATAAGAGTCAAAAACAAGCTCGTTGCCATTCCCAATCGTTTTCTTTTCTAATATCATAGGACAGTCTTTCCATTCCACTAGTACATCAGGAGGATGTTAAACAACAGCTACTAAAGTTATATATTTTCAAATTAGAAGGTCTGGATGACTTGCATTGAAGAGTTTTAAAAGAGCTGTCTGAGCTCATCACTGGACCATTAATGTTGATTTTCAATAGATCTTGGAATAGTAGGGAAGTTCCAGAAGACTGAAAGAAAGCTAATGTTGTATTTAGTATTTAAAAGGGGTGAACAGGAGGATTTGATATCTTTTTTTGATACGATTACAAGTTTGTTTGATGGAAGTAGTAGTGCTGATATAATACTTGGACTTCTATAAAACATTTGACTTAGTACACAACATGTTGATTAAAAATAGCATATAAAATTAACACAAATTAAAAGCTGGCTAACTGATAGGTCTCAAAATATAATTATAAGTATGGAATCATCATTGAACAGGGAGGTTTCTAATGAGGTCCCACAGGGATTGGTTCTTGGTCCTACGCTATTTAACATTTTTATCGATGGCCTAGAAGAAAACATATCACTGATTAAGTTCACAGATAACACAAAAATTGAGAGAGTGAATGAAGATGACAGGTCTCTGATACAGAGTGATATGCATCACTTGGTAAGTGGGGTGCAAGCAAACAAAGTGTGTTTTAATATGGCTAAACATAAGTATAAACATCTAGGAATAAAGACTCCATACTTACAAGATGTGGGAGACTATCCTGGGAAGTAGTGACTCTGAAAAAGATTTGGGGTTGTCACGGATCATCTGCTGAACATGAGCTCCAAGCACAACGCTGTGACTAAAAGGGCTAATGTAATCCTTGGATGCATAAACAGGGGAATCTCCAGTAGAAGTAGAAAGGCTATTTTGCCTCTGTACTTGGCATTGGTGCAACCATTGTTGGAATACTGTGTTGTGTTCTGGTACTGATAATTTAAGAAGAATGTTGATAGATTGAAGATGGTTCAGAGAAGAGCCACAAGAATGATTAAAGGATTAGAAAATATGCCTTATAGTGACAAACTCAAGGAGCTGCATATATTTAATTTAACAAAAAGAAAGGTAAGGGGTGACTTGATTAACAGTCTAAGTACCTACATGGGGAACAAATATTTATGTAATAGCAGGTTCTTCATATCTAGAAGAGAAAAGTGGAACACAATCCAATGGCTGGAAGTTGAAGCTAGAAAAATTCAGACAGAAAATAATGCATAAATTTTTAACAGGGAAGGCTACTAACCACTGGAACAATTTACCAAGGGTTGTGGTGGATTCTCTATCACTGGCAATTTTAAAATTATGATTGGAGGTTGTTCTAAAAATATATGTTCCAGGAATTATTTTAGGGAAATTCTATGGCCTGTGCTATAAAGGAAGTCCGACTAGATGATCACAATGGTCCTTTCTTGCCTTGGACTCTGAATAGCATACCTTAGGGAAAAGTTACACTTGTGCAATAGAAGAAACAACATTGTGTCCGAAACATCTTCATTATGTAGTACAATAAACTAATCCATATTGGATATAAATTTTTACCACAAAGTTACAGTGGTATATCATCTTTGGCTGCTTCTATGTTAGCCAGATAAGAAAACAAAACATTGTAGACACAACTTAAGCATATATAATCTATTAATCAGAAATGCTTTCCACACAATAACTAATTTACATTACATAAGAAGTTTAAACTCTTGCCAATTTAGTTGAATTTAAGATGAAGGGTATCACATTTGTGCTGTACTGCAAAATTGGAGTGCAGCAATTGTTTTAATGAGTAACTAACAGAGGGACAAGTGCCTAAGCTTTGTTGGCACTCCTTCACAGCCAATGCCTTCTACAACTGGCAAACTATCAACTGGCTAAGACAGTGGTCATATCAAAGTCAACATTGTAACGTAATTCATTGCATATTAAGATAACAACCTAGACTATCATGGAATAATACCAATCCCACTTCCCTCTCCAGTCTGGAAAAACTTTGATATTTTCCCCATTCAAGTACTCACAGACTATGATCAAAACACCACTTTACCTATTCCTTTGTAAACTAAATAAACAGAGTTTTTCATCTCTGTAAAACAGGCTCTCCAGACCTTGAATAACTCTTGTAGCTTTTTTCTGAAATCTTTCCAGACTGTCAACCTCCATTTTAATAGTGTGGACACCATGTTCCAGTAATAGTCTCACTGATACCATATATAGTGGTAATACTATCTTCCTGCTTCAACTTGATATTCTCCTCCTTATACATCCAAGGACTGCATTTGCTCTCTTAGCGGTCAGTTGATTATCCACCATGAGCCCTAAATCCTTTTCTGAATCACTGCTATCTAAAATAATCCCTCATCCTGTAAGTGTGATGTGTATGTCGGCATTTAGCTGTATTAATACACATTATGCTCAAGTGAGCCCAGACTACCATGCGATCCAGAGTGCTCTGTATAATTGGCCTGTCTTTACAATTATTTATCACTTCACCAATCTGTATCATCTGCAAACTTTACTAGCAGTGGTTTTATGTTTTCTTCCAGTTGATTGATAAAGATATTGAATACCATCAGGTCAAGAACAGACCCCTTGAGGGACAGTTGTGAAATGGTCCTATTGACTGATGACTGCCCATTTGCAATTACTTTTTGAGATCTATCAGTTAGCCAATTTTTAATCCACTGTGTGTTTTGTATAGTGCTTTTTTATTTTCATTTTAAAAACAGAATGTCATGTGATAAGGTAATAATTGGAGATATACCAATCTCCTAGAACTGGAAGGGACCTTGAAAGGTCATTGAGTCCAGCCCCTTGCCTTCACTAGCAGGACCAATTTTTGCCCCAGATCCCTAAGTGGCCCCCTCAAGGATTGAACTCACAACCCTGGGTTTAGCAGGCCAATGCTCAAACCACTGAGCTATCCCTCCCCCCTCTTTTGATACTAAGTCAAAAGCCTCATTGAAGTTTAAGTGCATTACATCAATACTTACTTTTGCCAATGAAACTTCTGCTCTCATCAAAAATCTGTATCAAGCTTGTTTTGACAAGACTTACTTTCCTTAAATCCATATTGATTTGCATAAGTTACGCTGCCATGTTTTATTTTTATTTTTTTATTCTTTGCCACTCTCTCCATGATTTTTCCTGGGATCAATGTCAAAGAAGTTGGTCTATAATTACCAGAATCATCCCATGAACCCTTTAAAAATATTGCCATAACTTCAGCTTCTTCCAGTCCTCTGGAGCTTCCCCAGTATTCCAAGATTTGTTAAATATCAACATCAATGGCTAAGAGAGTGATTTTGCAGATTTTAAAGTCTTTGATGGTAATTATCTGGTTCTACAAATTAAAAGATGTTTAAACTATGGCAGTTTCTGTTTAACATCCTCCCAAGTTACTGCTGGAAGAGAAAATATTTCTTTATCACCGTAAACGGTTAATGAACTGTCCAGCTTCTTTCCAAATACAGAACAGAAATATTTATTAAACACTTCTATTTGTGCATCATTATTGACTATTTTAACGTCCTTATCTGTAACAGACACATACTATTGTTGTTATTTCTTTTGTTCCTCATATTAAAAAAATTCCATTTTACTGTCCCCTTAATCTTACTGGCCATAGTTTTTTTTTTTAAACCTAATGCCTTTAGCTTTCCTTATCAACTGACTACATTTAATGATGGCTGAAAATAAGAGAAGCAAGGGAAAGTCAAGGAAGTGCATTACTTTACCACTGCATCCCACATCACAGTGACAATCTGCACACAACCTGGATCCACAGAAGCAGCAAAGCTTACGAAACTGGAGGAGAGCTGAGTCCTACACACTGACTTGGAGATGATAAATCCTGCTGCTAGTTGGTGTATAAGCATAGACCATACCAACATATTGAACAGGGAGCAGCAGAACCTTTGCCTCCTCCAGAGTGAGGAGTCCTGCTAGTAGAAAAGTATGCAAAGAACGAGGCACTGCAAGGAGAAGCAGCAGTGCTTGAGCTGCTCTCTCCAAGGGCACAAAGCACACCAGATCCAGCATTACCGCGGGCACTTCCTAGAAGGCTGACCACACAGACTTCACCTTCTCAGGTTGAGATAACTGAACTCAACAACTGGGAGAAGGTGAGGTTACTTATCTTGTATGGTAGATGGAGTTCATTGAGATGTTTTGTCGCTATGTTGCTCCACACGAGGCTAGAGTGTGTGCGCGCGCGCAGGCGCAACATAGCAACAAAACATCTCAAAGAACTCCAGCTACCATACAAGATAAGTAACCTCACCTTCTCCCAGTTATTGAGTTCAGTTATCCCAACCTGGGAAGGTGAAGTCTGTGTGATCAGCCTGCTAGGAGGTGCCCGTGGTAATGCTGGATCTGGTGTGCTTTGTGCCCTTGGAGAGAGCAGCTCAAGCATTTGTGCACTTTTGACTGGAGATTTGTTAGCAGTGTCCATGTCATTTGTCTCCCCATGCTCTGCCCAGCCACTCCAGTTCCTTCTCAACCTCAGAGCGTGGAAGGACACCAAAGTTGAGAGGAAAGGAGGGTGGATGATGGGGCATCCACAGAGACAAAATATCTTTCAAAACTGCAGTTACTGTACAAGGTAAGTATCCTCTCCTTTATCTTGGAATTATCATCCCTATGGGTGCTCCATATAAGAAGACTATCAGTGCAGAAGAGGGAGCAGATTCTGGTGTCTGCTCTGGTGGTATGTGTTAAGACATTGGAGGAGTGAAGGGGGCATGGTTGTCTAGTCTGGTGTGAAAGGGGATGGTGGTATCTCCTCCTCTATTCTCGGCTCCTGTTCCTCTGCAAGGACTTCTTGAGGAGGACATGGAGAGACCTGAGGTGTTGGTGGCTAAGAATCTTATGTGAGGTCAATGCAAGGGGCACAGGGTTCCAAAAGTCCCACCGAGGAGGGGAAGGAGCAGGGCCCCAGGGGTTTTCCTGTTGGCTGATTCCTGGGGCCTTGTCCTCAGGAACACCGCAAAGGAGAGAGGATGGAACAAGAAGGTGGTATAGCCTTGGATGAATATTTCTGAATCAGAGGAAGTGTCCTCTTCTGTGTCCAGTGTTGAAGCTGAGATCATCAGTACCTTTGTATGAGGATGACTGGGGGTGGGATCACAGGGGGGAGGGTTGCTGGTTCTAGCTGGCACATGGGTGCAGGTGGGAAAACCCTCCTGGTACAGGAGGGAGAGTCCTCCTCATAGGGGACTCATGTTCCTCCAAAGTCTGAAGGTTCTTGTGTGAGAGGAACCTGGATAATACTAGTGAGCCAGGGGACTGCTCCTCTGGGTGAAATACCTCCAGCAGTACTGGGGAGAGTACAGATGATCAGTCTGCACGCTCTGTGTGAAGGTAGATGGTACCACGTGAATAGAAGATGATTTCTTCAAAGAGTCTTTACTCCTTGAGGAGTCCTTCCACTTGGAAGAGTCTGATGCCTGTACTGACTAATCAGTTGTTCAGGGCTGTTTGGCAGTGGCCTTCTAGGTACAAGAAGCCTTTCTTGGTGTTGCTGATACCTCAGTACCATGACAGGTAGAAGCCTCAGTGGTATCCACACAATAATGCAAGGTTTCTTTGTTCCCAGATCTAAGAAGGGACTTCTCTCCTCTCTCTATCAGGGAGACTGGGGTCTCTTATATTTAGATGTCTTCTGAGAGACTGATGCTGTCCACTGGCCTCAGCTTGCTGGCGATGGAGGGCTGGGAAGAGTCAGGTCCCCCAGGTTTAAGGAGGCACTCCATGAGAAGCTGTTTTAATCAGTCAGTCTTCCCTCAATTTGCGATCTGCTCTTGAAGCCGGAGCTGATCTTACACTTTGATAGGATGTGAGCCTCTCCAAGGCAGTGCAGGAATCTAGAGTGCTTGTCACTGTGGTGAAAGGACCTGTGGCAGATCTGGCAAGGCTTGAGTTCTGGGTTCTTGGGTATAACCCACTGGCTGAGAAGACCCAAGCAAAAAGGGGGGCCCAACTTTAAAGAAAAAGGGAGAAAGGGAACACCCCCTTTCTTCTCCCCTCCACAAAGCACAAACCATGTTAAGTGAAACCAACATTAAAATAAAGGAAAGAAAAAAATCTGTGTCAATTAGACAGACACTACAGAACTCAGTCTTGAGCTGCAGGCAGTTGAAAGGAACTGGAGTGGCATGGGTCCGCTCCTTCCGCTATACATTTCAGGTAAAGTCCAGTTTATTTACTAGCAATTAAGATCAATACCACAGTTAAAGCCAATATGCAGAACTTCAAGCTAAACTCAAAACATACGTTTGTTTAATATGGCTCCTAAAAATAAGAAGCTAGCAAATTACCATATTTTACATTCTAACTATAAAACTGCTCTCTACTTTAGTATCTGAATGATTTCCAGTAGTGCTTATGCAATTTAAAACTTCTTCAAAAGATGTTAAAGCAGTTGGGAATTAAAAACCAAAACCAAATCAAGCAAACCAAAAAACTCTAAGCCACAATTCTAGATCACGATGAAAGACAAACACTACTTTGGCCAAAGGACATTTTGGTCTTATGTTGTGCATTAAAAAAGAAAAAAAAAAAAAAAGCGGGAGGGAGGGGAGGCATAAAGGATGGTCATGATTCTTTTCCAAATATTTGTGATAATAAATATACATCATTTTGTTTGCTGTTTGCATGTTAGAAACAGATCTAACTGAAGGCTATTAAGTCTGACAAGGTGGGTGAGGTAATATCTTTTATTGGACCACCTTCTGTTGGTGAGAGAGGGGCAAGCTTTTGAGCATACACATAGCTGATGAAGAGCTCTGGATAAGCTTGAAAGCTTGCCTCAGTCACCAACAGAAGCTGGTCTAATAAAAGATATTACCTCATCCACCTTGTGTCTCGAATATTCTGGGACCAACATGACTACACCACCACCACCACCAGCATATGATAGTAAGTCTTTCTTTCAAATATTCTTTGAAGAGCAAATGACTTCAATTAGGTTTCAGTAGCTTCAGTCACATTATTTTTACCTGAACGTCCTGTGATATTTCAGCTATGGGAGGCGGTGGAGATTCTTCACACACAGCAAGGCTCCGAACTAGCTTTAACTTTGTATTTGACTAAAGAAGAGTATTTTTAATTAAAAACTACAGTTAAACGTACATCAGAATACCTCACAATTAATTGATATTAATTACTACACTCAATTAACTACCAAATGCATAACAAATTGGCTGGAATATGCATGTTTAATATTTTAAAATAAAGTCAATCTTTTTGACAGGGAAAAATAAACAGTCACAGCTTTGAAGTCATCATATCACCACAACAGAATAATTCCAATTAATAAAAAAAATGAAATAAGAGGCGTTGGAAAGGCATTTCCTCTCTCTAGCAATAAGAAGCCACCAAAAATATAAAGGCAAACCACAAAAGCAGACAACTAGGCAAGACAAAAATCTCAAAGCAAAACAAAATCTTTACTGCCAAAAATAAAGGCTATAACTAAACTCAAGCCATTTTTCACAAAGTGACAAGGCTTCATCAAGCATGAAGGACTTCCGTAGCATGCCAGCACACAAGTCTACTGTACCTTGGACCTTTTTCCTGTTTGTCCAAAAGACTGCACTGGCCGCTAAATGGTGGGCACAACAAAAAAAAGTTCATATTAAGCTTTATACTTGTACTGTAGGAGACATTTATTAATGCAAAAATCTGCTGAGCAGAAACAAAGTAGTTATTTAATAGATTTGATCATCATGTAAGTAAACATGTGTTTTTAGCCTGACGTTTGAGAGTTATCCCATTTTCCATGGCAAAAAACCCCAGGCTTCTCATCTTCATTTTGCATCTTGCAAAACATGGGTATTGGGGGGCGGGGGCAGGGGGAAAACTGTTACCAGTTTTGTACAATTATTTTACTTTATAAAGTCAGATTATAAAGTTTTATAAAGATTATAAAGTTATAATCAATTTTTATATATAAAATAAAACTAACTCACTACATGTCTCTAGCTATTGCTATGCCTCCTCTCTCTTTCTGGCTTAACTCCACCTTTTCTTTACTCTTTCCTGCAATATACCGGGGTTACCAAACTTTTTCCACAGTGCGTAGTACTACTTAGGGCTTGTCTACCAATAATTTTTGCATCGATTTATCTATACTGGTTTAGAAACTGATGTAGCTAAATCAGTGCAAACCCCAATGTGGATGCAGTTATACAGGTATAAAGGTGCTTATATTGGTATAGCTCAGGGGTCGGCAACCTTTCAGAAGTGGTGTGCCGAGTCTTCATTTATTTACTCTCATTTAAGGTTTTGAATGCCAGCAATACATTTTAACGTTTTAGAAGGTCTCTTTCTATAAGTCTATAATATATAACTAAACTACTGTTGTATGTAAAGTAAATAAGGTTTTTAAAATGTTTAAGAAGCTTCATTTAAAATTAAATTAAAATGCAGAGCCCCCTGGACCGGTGACCAGGACCCGGGCACTGTGAGTGCCACTGAAAATCAGCTTGCATGCCGCCTTTGGCACCCGTGCCATAGTTTGCCTACCCCTGGTATAGCTTATTGCTGTTACTAAACTGATATTGTTAAATTGGTACAAAAACCTGTGTGTAGGCAAGCCTTTGTAGAAATTGTTTTGTGGACTACCTCCCCAACTGCTTATGTAGAAGAGAAATTAGTATACAAGGAGTAACAATATTTTAAAGAAAATACTACAGAACCACTGAATATTGGAGAATAAAGTATTCAGATTTATTTTATCTACAACCTACTGTTGTGATGCCATCAACAGAGTACCTAGTGGAGCATCTCTTTGGAATGAGTCTACAAGAGGAGTGAGGGTGAAAGAGGTAATTTAAGATAACAGATTTGCTGAAATGGCTCTAATCATATGCACTTGGGTATTCAGCAACAGTAATGTCTGCTCTTCAATTATTTTTTTAAAAAATCACTTTTGCATATCTTATCTTAAAAAGGATCAATAAACTTCAACCATGATCTCAAAAAAGCTTTCACCTATGAAGCAGAGTACGTCATAACATAATGAGGAAACGTGAAAGGCTTATAGTATCTCTGGATAACAAGTGTTATCAAGTGTTGCTGTCTTCCCCTGCCTCCATCAAATTAGGCCTTTGGGTTATATCTGATGAAGGGCTAGTGCCTTAGCCCTTGTCTACACTATGAGTTTAGGTCGAATTTAGCAGCGTTAGATTGATTTAACCCTGCACCCGTCCACATGACGAAGCCATTTTTGTCCACTTAAAGGGCTCTTAAAATCAATTTCTGTACTCCTCCCCGACGAGGGGATTAGCGCTGAAATTGACATCACCAGGTCGAATTTGGGGTAGTGTGGACACAATTAAACAGTATTGGCCTCCAGGAGCTATCCCAGACTGCTCCATTGTGACCGTTCTGGACAGCACTTTGAACTCAGATGCACTAGCGAGGTACACAGGAAAAGTCCTGGGAACTTCTGAATTTCATTTCCTGTTTGGCCAGCGTGGCGAACTCAGCAGCACAGGTGACCATGCAGTCCCCCCAGAATGTTTCTATGCTCCCCATATCATCTCCGTCCCTGAGGTTATCGCAGATTAGAAGGTGAAAAAAACCCGCACTCGTGATGACATGTTTTCTGAGCTCATGTAGTCCTCCCGCACTGATAGGGCACAAGCGTAATGCCTGGAGGCATTCAGTGGCAGAGACCAGGAAAGAATTGCTGTGTTTGCTTAATGGCAAGAGTATCATGCCTCGCTAGTGATGTCCGAGCCAGATCGCTGTGTCATATGCACGCCGCGGTGTGCAGCCTTGGGGGGGGGGGGGCATGACCGCTTTGTGTGCAGGAAGGCCATAGATAGAGACATTGCATTAGGTAGCTTCTGTAGCTAGAGAAAACATTCCTGTGCATTCAGCAAAGTCTGTGGCAAAAAAAGAGAAGCCCCATAGTGTAGTGGTTATCACGGTCACCTAACACGCAAAATGTTCCCAGTTCGAAATTGGGCAGAATCAGGTCACTGTTCCTTTTTCTGACTCCCCTACTGCATTTTTAGTATTAGAATAGACCCCGCTGTGAAATTTTACTTCGAATTATATCAATTATGAATTAAATATGGAAGCTCTCTCTAAGTTATAGTCCCAGGTTCCTTACCCTTTCAGCTGCTCTGATAAATTCACGTTTTTGTTAGGGGCGGGAGAAAATTTTCATGAAGCCTTTTATAGGGACTAAATGCTATCTAGGACTCTGAAATAATCTTAACATGGCCCATAGAGTGCAATCCTTCAACTTGTGGAATGACAAATCCAGAATGAACTGCTCCTTACTACTGTCCAAGCTTCATGAGCCATGGGAGCAAGGGGCAGGCTGGGATAGGTGCAACCGCGTGGAAATGCTGGATGGGAGAGCAGCCTGAGATAGAAGCCTCCAGCTCGCATGATATTCCAGGCAGGACTAAATCTCCATGAGATGAAACTTAAAGAAGAGAGTGACCTGGAGTCACTCCCATTCGGTGCTCTAACAGGAGGATAGCCATGTCTGTCCAGGCACCCCGATCGACCTCACCAAGGTCTGCCAGCTGAGCTCAGACCGCTGCCAGTCTGGGGCTCCGTCCATCGGCCTCACTCAGCCCGCTGCCTGCCTGGGGTTCCGATCATCCAGGCAGGCAGCAGGCTGAGTGGGGCTGGCGGACAGGACCCTGGGAAAAAGGCACAAAATGATTATCTGCCGTTGCTTTCATGAAGGGGGGGGTGCCTGACAACATGTACCCAAAACCACCCGTGACAAAGTTTTTGCCCCATCAGGCATTGGGAGCTTAACCCAGAATTCCAATGGGCAGCGGAGACTGCAGGAACTGTGGGATAGCTATCCACAGTGCACCGATCTGTAAGTCAATGCTAACCGCGGTAGTGAGGATGCACTCCGCCGACTTAATATGCTTCGTGTGGACATACGCAATAGACTGTATAAAATCGAATTCTAAAAAATAGACTTCTATAAAATCAACCTAATTTCGTAGTGTAGACATACCTTTAGTTAGTACAGCTTTTGTAACAGTGATGAACATGGTAAAATACTGAATTGAAGGCTCAATTCCTGTATTATGGAGAGTCTCTCTTCTAATTCATTATAGAATTAATCATGTACAAAGTTGAACAAATAGTATTTCAGCATAACACAGAATGATATTTAAAAGAGCCACAGTGCAACTAGAGGCCTTATCCATTCATCTACTGATTAAATTGTGATAATCATACCCATATATACTAGAGTAGGGTTGAGCATTTGACTGGTCCTAAAATAATTGCTCAATTGACCAGTCAAATAATGTCAAAAATGGTCAGTTATTTAAGATTGAAACTTTGTAGTGTCCAATAGGCTTAGTCATAGATAGGTACGTGTGACTAATTACAAAGGACAGTTTACTTATCTGAGTTAAAATAACTCAGTTATGTGAACCAATGAAATGAAGCTCTAAAATATGAAACTATTACCTTTTAATGCAATGTTAGGTTAGCATTTAAATGTAAAATGTATTCAAGACAGAGTAATTACAAAAGAAAAGTGAAATTAAACTCCTAGCAACTGTACAAGGAAAAAAAATAGTTTCTAAATTCACTTATGCTAAGTAGGCAACAGGACAACTCTTCCAAACAACAGTTCATCTTTTTTCCATGTGGGGATGGTGGTGGAGAGAGATAATGATTGTGAACCCTTCTCTTCAACCCCCATTCCCTTCTGAGTAAATTTCTGAATGTTTGTCTAGTCAGTTTAGATTTTTTGGACTTTTTCCACATTTTCAAATATACTGATTTCAATTAAAACACAGAATACAAAGTGTACAGTGCTCACTTTATATTATTTTTGCTTACAAATATTTGCACTGTAAAAAAGATATACTATTACTTTCAGGGCCATCCTTAGACATAGCAGCAGCGTAGGGCACCATGAAATTTGGGGCACCAAATTGCCCCAAATTTCATGGTGCCCTAGGCAGCTGCGTGCTGCATACACGGCAGCACCAGCCCTGCAACCACCCCTATCCCCTGGCCGCTTGCTCCCCCATGGGCTGCGCCCACTGTAAGGGGCAGGTCCATCCCTAGGAGGGTGTGGGGTCCCTCACAACTCCCTCCACCACCTCTTACCCTCCCCCATGCTCTGCCCTTAGCCCACCCCCATTCCACCTCTTCCCCCAACAACCCCACACTCATTGGCAGCAGCAGGAAGTGGAGCAACCCAGCCCTAGCCAGCTCTACTCTGCCAGCTCCCAGCCGCGGCACTCCGCTTCCCGCTACTGGTGAGTGTGGGGAGGTTGGGAAAGGATGCTGGAAGCGGAGCGACGCGGCCCCAGCCCGCTCCGTTTCCCTTGCACCAGCCCCAGCCATGTTACTCGGGGCAGGGGGAGGTGAGGGAAAGGTTCCCCTCCCCCAGACTCACTGGTGGCGAGAAGCAGAGCGCCGCAGCTGGAAGCTGGTGGAGTAGAGCTGGCTGGGACCGGGCTGCTCTGCTTCCCGCTGCTGCTGGTGAGTGCGGGGAGGGGGGGGAATCCCTTCCCCCAAGCCCCTTTCCCTTAGCGACATGGCTGGGGCCAGGGCAAGGGAAGCAGAGTGGGCTGCTCCCAGACCCCACTAATCCCCCGGGCCACTCTGGGCCTATGGGGCCCCCAAAAGTGCCCCCCACCACAGCTCCTGCCTCCCAGACCAGGGGGGGCTGGGTGGGACGACACGGGAAAGAGGCCTGGGGCTGCATAGGGCACCCAAATGGCTAAGGACGGCCCTGATTACTTTGGTGTATTTCAGTTCACCTCATACAAGTACTGTAGTGCAATCTCTTTATTGTGAAAGTGCAACTTACAAATGTAGTTTGTTTTTTTTAACGTAACTGTACTCAAAAACTAAACAACGTAAAACTAGAGCCAACAACTTGATGCATGAAGGAGCATACAGAAGTTTAGCATATTTGGCATGTAAATACCTTGCAACACCGGCAACAACAGTACTACGCGAACGCCTGTTCTCACTATGCGGTGACGTAAATAAGAAGTAGGCAGCATTATCTCCCGTAAATGTCAACAAATTTGTTTGTCTTAGCAACTGGCTGAACAAGAAGTAGGCGTGAGTGGACTTGTCAGAGGTGATCTGAAAAAATACTATTTTTTTAATCTTTATTACAGTGCAAATATTTGCAATAAAAATAATAAAGTGAGCACTGTACTCTTTGTATTTGAAATCAATGTATTTGAAAATGTATAAAACAACCAAAAATATTTATAATACATTTAAATTAGTATTCTACTACTGTTTGACAGTTCGATTAAAACTGATTATCGTGACTATTTTTTTAAAAATCTAGGGTTTGTGTTAGTTACATGCATTAACTGCCATTTACAGCCCTAATTGTAACATCTTTGGGGCAGGAACAGTGTCTTAACCGGTTTAGTGTGCTTTGTATACCACCATGTACATCAATGGCCTGGTATACAAATAAAGATATACACACGAGACCAGAAAGGGTTAAGTAGCTTGCAGGCTAAATGACCCAGATTCAACCTTTAGGGACATATTGGTAGATAATGTTTGTGGTTGTGTGTGTTTACATATATACTGTTAGAGGTTAACAATGTAATCAAACAGTTCCTGTCTATGCTGTATTCTGTTAATTCAGAGATCAAAAGGAGATCTTAACATTTAAATGAACTGTAAAAATAGTGATATCGCTGTATTCATCTCTCTTTGAAATGTATAGCAAATCACCTGCAAATGGTGGAAAACGGGCCTGTAGCTAATTACCCAGGGGTTCTCAAATGGGGGGGGGGGGGAAGTCGTGAGCTGTCAGCCCCCACCCCAGATCCTGTTTTCAATCCAGCATTTATAATGGTGTTAAATATACTTTAAAGTGTTTTTAATTTATAAGGGGGGGAGGTCACACTCAGAGACTTGCTATGTGAAAGGGGTCACCAGTACAAAAGTTTGAGAATCACTGTAATTACCAGTGATGCTTAGGAAATACATCTATTTCAAAGTCTCCATGATTGCCCATTGTTCGCCTAAGGACTCCGAGCTGTCAAGGAAAGGCCTGGAACTGTATAAAGGTATCTTGGGTCCTGATCCTTATCTCACATCTGCTTGATGCTTTATATAGGGGAAGCTTGAGTCATAAGAGTGAGATCTCTGGTCCCATCTGGATCACCCTGAATATGAACATTGGACTATAACCTATGGATTTAATTCTGAAAGAACTCTTTGCATCAGGGCATTCTTGTTGGAATAACTGACAATATTTGGCCATAGTCAGATAACCGGACAATTGACAATCTTGCAAGCCTATAATAGAGTGAAGTAGTCAAACAAATTCACACAAAACTAGAAACCTTTTCCCAATCTCTTTCTGACAATATGCTTTTAGTAAATCTGCATATTTACCCATATGTATTCAGGGTTTAAAGGCCTCAGCCAAAGCAGTTACACATATGAAATTATAAATCAATCCTGGGAACACAAAACCACACCCCATAAAATAAGGAGTTCGCCAACATGCATTTTCAAAAGGCACCAATAATACCAAGAGAATGACATAGTCCAACATGAAAGTTACCCACAAAACCCAGTACAATAAATGCATTTCATATTTCATTAAGCAGAGTTACAAATAACCAATTACAATTAAATTAAATAGGCAGTGTTGGACAGCACTTTCTTCATCATTTTAAAGCATCAAGCATCATTTTAAAAAGTGAAGCAAGTCTCAAGACACGGTGAAATACAACTGTGCATGGAAGGTAATTATCTTAAGTTTCTGGTGGAAATAGCAAGATTTTGATATCTAAATGCACAAATATATTGGTCACCAAACAATAACTCATCTTGAGAGAGTTGCAGTCTGTTTCTGCTTATGTGAGATTTAACTCAATACACATCACTGTGCTGGGGAGGCAATAAGAATATATAGGATAATTCTCGGGTTGAGGATACAGAAAATAGCAGCACAGATACCATGTTGACAAACAGAACAAATAATAAAAAGGTGAAGTGATCAGTTTAGATAACAAAAGATGGGATTCTCCTTTGTGAATACATATACATGTGAATTTTCCATAACCAAACCACAAGACAGTGTGACTAAGGACAAGTCCACACTACAGACTTCTGCAGGTATTGCTGTGTCAGTCAGGGGTATGAAGAAGTGTGCTCTCTGGCTGATCTAGCTGTGCCAGCAGAAGTCTGATGTGTAGAGACAGCTATACTGGCAAAGCGATCAGCTTTTCCTGATATAGCTTATTTCATTCATGGGAAATGGTTTTACTATACCAGCACAAGCACTTCACTGGCAGAGTATACTAGGTTCCTAAACCAGTAAGGCATTCCTAGTGCAGGCACAGGCTAAGACATATCAACAACATAAGTGACATGCAGTTCACATTACATTCACTTGATATTTTTAGGCATTTTATTCACAGACATTTCTAACGCACTCAGCACTGTGTTACATGAATGTCATCATGGGATGGATGGGGAGGGAAAGCAAAAACTGGACACGCAAGTTATACCACACGACATTGAGGAGCACTGACCAGGTGGTAAGAATGCATAGCTGGCATTTCTGTCTCATTTATTCAATCACAGATAGTGAAAATGGCTGTGATTTCAGGATTTTTTTTTAAGATACACAGAGATGCATTTAACAGCATGGAAGATGGAGCCCTGAGATCAGTCTCGAAGACTTCCCCTCCCCCCCCACCACACACACAGAGAGTTAGGAAATGAGGGAAAGAGAAACCAAGGGGTATTTATGGAGGTTGTAGAATTTGGAGAAGAGGGATGAAGTACAGGTACAAAAAGAGATATTTGTTTAAGTTAGAATTAGATGAAATTTTAGAAATCTATCAAGAAACTGAGAAATCTACATAGTCATTGAAACCCCAAAATAGAATTATAAATCTTTAACATAAAATTTGTCTTTATTTTATATAATGATTGCATAAGTGTCCTAGCTCCATACCTCACACAATCTCTCCCTCCACCACTTGCACTGCTTCCTTTCCACTACCTCTCTCACCAGCTTCCCAATGAGGCTATCCCCTTCCCCAATCTCAGACAGCTAGAGCCTTCCAGTCACATTTTTTCTTTGCTAGTAACAGCATGGGTCTTTATGTTACTTCTGTAATTGATTATTCACAGGGTAATATCACATCCACAAATTAACAATTATTTTTAATGCATGGATGACAGTATATTTATGATTGCAACCCATGTACAACATAAAAATCTTAAGATACATTAAAACAGGCTTTTTCATGCAGTAGAAAAATCTGTAAGTCATGAATGATTCATGGTAATTATTTTTCAAAAAATGGTTAATAATGCCATATGTTCTAACCAACATCACAACTACAAGGTGGATTCAAGCAAAAATCTTGCAATAACTTATGTGGTTTTTTTAGGGCTGAGACTGTCTTTTCTTCTTTGGAAAGCAGAATGCTCTGGCACATTTTTAATAAGTATTAAAATAATTATAAAAATATTATAAATAAATATAAAAATGCTCTTGCACATTTTTAATAAATATTAAAATAATTACTACTATTATTATGGTGCATATTGTAGGATTGCTACAATATAGCAGAGAACAAAACAATCAAGTTTTCATACTACTTGTAAAATGTGTTAGTAGCATCTTTTGACAAATTATACAATTCCTAAAATAATTGCGCGTAAAATATTTTTACTGTATAGGCTCATGTCCCTATTAGTTCACTCATTATCCAATAAGAAATTAGCATACCGAAGCACAATATCTTAATAGATTATTTCCATAAAACTGCTCTTTCACATATGTGCCTCACATTTCGAAGCCTGTTTAAAAATAACTTGAGAGTCATGAGAGAAAAATTGGACAACTTTAAAAGATGATTGTCCCTCCCAAATTACAAACTTAAAGCTTCACTAAGCTAAATCCTTACAATCATGGGTGGGCACCTTCTGCAACATACGTAAATGGCTATATATTGTGAGCAGTCGATTCACTATGTGCTGTACAAAACGGAGAACGTAATTCCTACCCTTCAACTAAACAGATGAACCAAACAATTGCTTTATCACAAAGCCATGGAGTAAATTCATTTTAATTATTTTTTAATACATACAAGTGTAACGTGATTTTGCTGGCAGATTAATTTTGTAGGCTGGGCAGAGAAGAGAATTTTAAGAATGGATTTGAATGGACTGGGACTGCTTGCTGCTCCAGGATAAAGCACACATTCTAGGCAAAGAGGCCATTATGATGGAAGGAACAAAGGATATGTCTACACTACCAAATAATTTATGTCCTTCAGAGTTGTGAATAAGCCACTCTCCTGAGCGACGTAAGTTACACTGACCTAAGCACAGGTATGGACAGCACTATGTTGGCGGGAGAGCTTTTCCCACCTACATAGCTACTGCTGACTATTGGGGGTGGATTAATTCAGTCGACAAGAGAACTCCCCCCTGTCAGCTTAGCATGGCTACCCTAGAGAGCTTACAGCAGCACAGCTGCATCCAAGCATCCAGCTGCAGCTGAAAGCATTGGGAGAGCTGCAGGAGCAGTTGAAAGGCAAAGGGTATGAAAGGATAAGGGCAGCAAATTACCCACAGTAAAAAACAAAACAAACAAACAATGAAGCAATGGATCTAAACTGTCTTCTCCAGTGATTTTCACTACATTTGATTAATTTATTCATACACTACTTAAGGAGACAGGCAACATAATTCAGGCACGCTTGAGACTGATGAGTCACTTTTCTTATTCAAATTGTGCTTACAGTGATGTTTACAAGTGCAAATAAATTACTCAACATACTGCAACTCAAGTATTCTGGTATTGGGATCCCTACTGTCATGGATATTTAGTTTCAAAATATCAACACTGGCTTCCAGAATTGGGAAGCGTCAATTTTACTACATTAGGGAAGGAAGGGAGCTAAGAAAAGCGAGTGTACAGAGTGCATTAAAGTAATCAGTATTCTTCATGCAATAATATTCTGGCTAGTTTACCTATTTTATCTTGAACAGCTATTTTTATTTGGTCCCCAGGGCATCACCTGGTCTGAGTACTAATAATGGGTGGTTGATGGGAGTTGGGGAGGAAGTTTTCAAGGGAGCAAGTGTGATGCTGAGAGCACTGACTCTCCACAGCAGTGGCATATTCCTCAGGAAAGGTTGCATTCTGTGCTGTCCAGCACAGGAGCAGTAGCACCAAGTAACTGATGGACATGAAAGCCACACCTTCCAGAGCTTTTCAGATTTGGAAACTTAGCAAAGGGATTTAATTTTGTCAAGCTGGAGTGGGCAATGAACCTAATTTAGGAGAGAAATTCTTTTAGAGGTGTTATCTAGAAAAAAAACTGAAGCTCTAAACAAACAAAATAGGAGAACTAAAGTGAACCTATTTCTAATCAACATTTGACTAAAAACTACTTTGCAAAACTCAGAGCATGACTCAGTGGACTCTCTCACCTAGTAATTTCTCTAGTTAGTCTTCATCTGCACTTGAATGTATAGTAAATATATATATTGCCTCTCACCTCCTACCATTTTAAAATGTAAGCTCTTCAGGCCAGTGACCATTTCTCTGAATACAACTGTACAGTACCTGGCCCCACAAAATCCTTACCACGATTGTCGCCTGGGGACACTACACTTAATATCAATATTAAACATTAACTAACAAGGCTGTAACGTTGTATGGGGCAGGGACTTTTTGTTGCGTATTTGTATACTACCTAGTATGACAGGTACTAAGTCTCCAGCCTAAGGGTATGTCTACACTACCCACGTTATGGCGCAGCCGTCGTAGCGCTTTGATGTGGGCCGTACAGACAGCCTTTATCCCCAGGGGAGAGCTCTCCTGGTGATAAAAAACCCCACCCCTAATGAGTGGTGGTAGCTTTATTGCCCGGAGCATTGTTCCTGGAGATAAAGCACTGTCTATACTGGTGCTTTTCAGCGCTAAAACTTTTGTTGCTCAGGATTTTTTTCCCACACCCCTCAACAACAAAAGTGTTAGTGCTGAAAGTGGAAGTGTAGACAGCCTCAGTCCATGACGAGGCTTCTAGGGACTACAGAAATACAAATAGATTGTCATTGGCACAGGAAGGGACGTGTGATGAAGAGATGAAGGGTACCCAGTTTGTTTGTTTTTTTAAAATATTTTTTCTAGCTTCCCCCATGCCCCAACCCTAGATTCAGTCCTGATGAAGCTTAATTTGAGTTTAATATCAATTTAAGTGTGTCACAACATTACCACCATAGACTTGTACAGGGCCTGTATGAGAGCATCTAGCACAGTTGAACCAGACACCAGAGCTTCCTTCACCCAGAATAATCTTCATGAGATTTTTGTTTTGTTAAATTATGGACTTTTTAAAATCATGTATTTTCTCGGCCTCAATAAAACTGAATGCCAGGACCTATTCACAACTCTTATCACTACAACTGTGAATCAAAATACCTGGGAAACAGCTTTAAAAAAACAAACAAACCCACAAACATCAATGGTAACTTCTCTACTAAGTAAATGCTCAACTTAGTAATGTTGAGACTGACAATGGGGAAATAAAAACAAAATTAACTTGTTGCCTTGTCCCTCTACAACATGGAAAAACTTAACATCCTAAAAGAAGTTCAAATGAACCCAAAGGAAATACTACTACAGATAAAAGGCTAGAGTGTTTTTCCTCTAGTGAGAAACTCGCAGTTTGCCTCCAACCTATTAAAAAATAACTCACCATTAAGTATGCGTATTGATAGAAATAGGAAGGTGTAGGGGTGATAGAGGAGATATAATCCTCCTGATTCACCAAAACTGATAACGTTTGCTTGGCTCTTGACTAGGAAATATGTAAAAAGTAATCACAAGACATAGTGGCAGAGCAAGAGAAAGAACTGTGTTTACCATAATATACTGATGAAAAATAAGAAGAGAAAGACTTCTTACCGGCATATCATTTTTGTTGTCAGTACAACTTTCATCCTTTTCTATTTGAATCTGCTGATGGCTTCTTGATTTTATAAGGTTTTCGACTGGGGTTATATCTTTAAATTCAGCCTCTGAACCATTCATTGCATCAGTTTCATCCTTTAGAGTAACAGTATCAGACATCCTCATTAGAGAAGGTTACTTTAAAATTCTACAGGAAATAAGGAACCTTTAAGAGGAGAAAGAAAAGTACATACATTTACTCTATAGAGCTGAAATTGTATACTAATTCAAGAAGATTTACACACACACAGTATTTTCAATAGACTGCCACCAACAGGACATTTTCCCCACCAATTTTCTTTTTCTCATGTCTTGGGTCATCATGAATGAGTATTCATTTTAGTTCTGTCACCTTAATCCAGATGCTTATGCTACAGGTGCACCTTACAAAAGAAAAAAGGCATTAACTAAAAGTTTATGCGAGTAGGTCATGGTAGACCAGAGGTGGGCAAACTATGGCCCACGGGCCACATCTGGCCCGTGACACCGTCCTCCCCGGACCTTGAGCTCCTGGCTGGGGAGGCTAGCCCCTGGCCCCTCCCCCGCTGTTCCCCCTTCCCCACAGCCTCGCCGGCAGCACTCTGGGTGGCGGGGTTGTGCGCTCCGGCCATGCAGAGCGGCAGCCTGTCTTGCTCCAGCCACCAGACATCATGTTCTGAGTGGCATGGTAAGAGGGCTGGGGGGCCGTCAGGGGCCGGGGGGCAGGGATTGGATAAGTGTGGGAGTCCCAGGGGGCCTGTCAAGGGGTGTGGGTGTGGATAGGGGTCAGAGCAGTCAGGGGACTGGGAGCAGGGGGGCTGATAAAGGGTGCAGTGCCAGGGGGCAGTTAGGGGGTGGCGGGGTCCCGGGAGGGGGTGGTCAGGAAACGAGGAGCAGAGGGCAGTTGGATAGGTGGTGGGAGTCCCGGGAGGGCTGTTGGAGGTAGGGATGTGGATAGGGGTCGGGGCAGTCAGGGGGCAGGGGGGTTGGATAGGGGGCGGGGGTCCCAAGAGGGGGCGGTTAGGGGACAAGGAGCGGGGGGGGGGCGTTGGATGGGTCAGAGGTTCTGAGGGGGGCAGTCAGGGAGCGGGAAGTGCTAGGGGCCGGAGGCCAGGCTGTTTAGGGAGGCACAGCCTTCCCTACCCGGCCCTCCATACAGTTTTGCAACCCCAATGTGGCCCTCAGGCCAAAAAGTTTGCCTACCCCTGTGGTAGACCCTCTACTACCTCCCTCCTCCATATTTTATACATTGGTGTTTTCAAATACAGCACTGGGTTTCAGTTCTAATATAAGAAATTGAAGTTCCTCTAATTCAAAGGGAGAATGTTGATTTGAAAAACTATAGGGAACTGGTCTGGTGGATCAGTAAGCCAACACAATGAACTACTGTGCAAGATTCACAAACTGAATGAAAACTTCCATATTGTCTTCTTCCCAGTCAACTACAGTTGACAAGAATAACTGTAGATATTACCTTACATGTCAAAGGTAATGAAACTGGTCACAGCACATTTCTTAAGTACCAGAAAGAGAGACAGCATTGACGATTAGAATGGTGGAGAAACAGTACACTAGATGATGACGTACAAGAACAATATAAACATTCCATAGCTCAAATAAATATTTGGAGTCACCATCCTGCCCAAGTCTCAACTTCTTGCAATGCCAGTTGTCAGGAAGATATGAAAACAATAAATCTACACTTCACAAAACAAAACAAACACACCACACACCACAATCAATCTAGGTAGAATGAACTTAAATTTAAAACACTGATTTTATTTTTACATTTGAGGGATTTTAATTCAAAATAGAAAAACCTAGAGCACAGTTTATGCCAGTCAGATACAATATTTGTTCCTTATTACCTGATGTATCCTACAGATTTGGAATTGTGGTCTCCCACAAAAATAAAATAAAGTAATCCAACGTTCCTTTTCACAGTCGTCAACCAAGATGTTAGTTGTAATGAACCATCTGGAATATGGCAGGAGTCGTCCCATGTCCTTGTCACCAGTGTAGAATCCTTGACTGAACTATACTGTCTTGGATCAAGAATACCATCCCTTTTAGATGCCTAAAACAATAAAAACAGTTCCATTGGTAACTTCCATTAATGAAAATCAGGAATATTTCTTGTAAAACTAAAAAAACAAAAGTCAGCATTTTTCATTTCCATTCAATTTTGTTTGTCATTTTTGTTCTACTTATTTACTTATCTACTGGAAGAAGCTGTACTGTTTTTCACCAATTTGTAAGCAATTCCCAAAGTATAAATTAATAAGTCGTTATAATAAACATCAGTATGTCTAGTTACACCATGACAAAAGTAACGTCCCTATGCCATGTAGGTATTTTCTGGAATTGGGCTGTAATAAAGAATTGTTTTAAATATAAAACTTGGGGGAAAAAATATAGTTATTGGCAATTGAAACTCATACAATTCTTGGTAGGATAAATCCTGTAAAAGCACCATATGCAATTCATATTACAAGGCCACATCATACCCCACAGACCAACCCCAGTGCCTTCTACATGCTTCCTAAGATACACAAACTAGTGAATGCAGGCAGACACATCATATTTGGCCATAACACTCTTACTGAAAGAATATCAGGACTCTCAGAAGCCATCCTATAACCACTCAACCCACAAAGGGCCTGTTTCCTCCAGGACACAACTCACTTCCTCCCATAGAATGCATCTTTGCTTCCATGGACGTCATCTCCCTACACATCAATGTCCCTCACAAAGATGGCATCACTGCCTGCCTCAAATATCTACAAGACAATGGACAAGCCTCAAATATCTACCACAAACACATCACCAAACTCATCCATTTCATCCTCACTCATAACAACTTTACATTCAACAAACAAACACTTTGTCCAAACTATGGGAACAGCCATGGGTACTAGGATGGCTTCCCGATATATCAACCTTTTCATGGGCCACATTTGGAAAAATGTGCCACAAACTCAATGATATACCTGACATATCAATGATACTTTCATCCTCTAGACAGACAACCAAAACTCCCTCATAGGATTTCCACCACAACTTCAACCATCATCATCCATCAAACTTTCTTTAGAACACTCCCACACAATCAGCAACTTCCTGGACACCACAATCAGTTTCAACAATAGAACCGTAGAGATAACTATACACAAGAAACCCCTGGATCACCACACTTCCCTCCAAAGATGCATCTATCACCCCCAAACACACAAAGAAATCTTAGTTATAGTCAGGCATTCAGACTCCATAGAACATGTTCCAAAGAGAAAATCTGGGATACACACCTTAATATACTTAAAACTGCCTTCACCAAACAAGGACACTCCACCAGAGAAATAGATCACATTATGGGTTGGGCCACCCAAATATTCTGAGAGAACCTGCTTCAATACAGGAAGAAAAAAACAAACAAAAAATGACGTACTCCCAGTTGTCACTTACCAGCCCACACTGGAACTCAAACAGCATATCAAACAATTACAACCCATACTTAATGGGAATCATATCCTAAAAAAATCTTTCCTGAACACCTTCTTCTAGCCTTCATAACACTGTAACACACTACCATCACCAGCAGAAACAAAATTTCCACAGACCAGGATATATCAACTCAAAGCGGCACCAGACTCTGCCGAACAGACGCAAAACCTGCTGACATATGCCCACTGCTATGATGATCAACACCCCCCCCTCCCATACATCTTTCAAGATCCCTGGGTCCCATCATGCTTATCACAACATGGGGTATACATCAAGCAGTGCATTAAATGACCCAACAACCATCTGAGAGTGAAATTAGACAATCACTGTGCTCTCAAATGAATTCACACAAACATGGTAAAACACAAAAACACCCTATCATCTGTGGGTGAACATGTTTCACAAAATATTTATTCCATATCTGACTTCTCAGTCCTCATCCTCAAAGGAAACCTGCATACCCCTCTTCAAATTATGAGCCTGGGATTTTTAGTGCCTCTAATAGGCACTAAAAATCATAAAACCAGTGTCTCTATTGAATCTGTGTCTCTCTACAACAATCTGTAACCCACTAGCCCCCCTTTTTGGTCTTATGACCGCATAGGTGTTAATGACGCACTTCATCTTGAATGATGTCTTGCAACATACGTTAACTCCTATGCTTAACAATCTCTTCCACCTCTATTTATAGAGGCAATACTCTGAGCACCTTTCCCAAACCTAAAGAAGAGCTCTGTGGTGCTCAAAAGTGTGTCTCTTTCACCAACAGAAGTTGGTTCAACAAAAAAAAAAAACAAAAAAACCCAACCCTGTGTAGATCTAACACCATCACAAAAAATAAAATGTACCCTAAGGCAATGGAAAGGGAGCACTTGAATAATAAATCCGACTGTTCATCATATTTTGGGGAAAAATCCACACCATCTATTTAAAGAAAGACACATAATAGAAGAAGATAAGTGGGGTTACAATAAAAGGCAAAAGCTTGCTGGACCTAGCAGATTTATCCTGTCAGACAGTTCCTTGTGTCCTTCAAGTTCCACGTCTTAATAAATAATACCTTCTTATGCTTATCATATACACTTACATATATTGGACTCTTTTAACCCAAGTGCAGCCAAAACTTGGCCTAGAAGGCAACAGCTCTTAACAATACATAGCAACACATCATAGTAGTTTGGTACGAGAAATGAAAAACAAACACTCTACCGATAGAAACTATGGACATAGAAATAAATCTCCATGGCACTGGAATTAACATCCTCTCTCTTGCAAAAAGATCTTTATTTATCACCAGTGGTCAGGAACTTGCTTTTACATATCATCTGAAAGACAGCACAATGCCCCTTAATGTTACAAATGAAGCATTTCCTCAGAGGGAGTAGCACAATGAATTGAATCAACAGCACAACAAGCTGCAGAACCACAGATTACATTGCAGGCCAAATCTGATCACACTTAGTTTATGAAGTTTGATGAGATATGCAGCCTGAGGTGATATGTACATATTAAGCCAATATGATCCCTGTATTAATGTAATTTACATTTTAGTGATGACTCCAACTCATAGTGCCCCATGTTAAGTACTTTTAAAGCAGATCATTGGCTATCTAATTTTCAAAAACAATGAAGTACCTACCACAGTGAATATATATTTTAAAATGCTGATTAGTGCTGCTTCTATTCTCCCCACCCCAGCTCTTCCATATACCCATTTTATTTCCACTCTGGGCAGAAGAGTAAAACTCTTAACCTACAGTGGATTCAAAATGGAATTGAGATACAGCTATCAGAGCTTCCCTACATTGTGAATTAAGACAAATTAACTAAAGCTATGAAGTTAATGTTCATAAGTTAAAGCATATTAAAGATCCATGTTGACGCAGTCATTCAGAAGTAAAGTGACCTTAGTTTTCCGTAGCTTAATCTTCCCTCCTTTCATAAAAGGTGTCTGTCCAGGAAACCCTCAGAGTCATCCTTCCCAGTGATTGTAAGAACATAAAAATAACCCCCCCCCACTCTTCTTTTAAGTGGGACAGGAGAAAGGAAAGGGATAGAGATAAGCCAGTGCCTGTGGGTTGTTCATAGGTTTACCTCAACTACTTTGGGTGTGTTAAAACTACATCTGTTTTCTGAGTAAAGACAAAGTCTCTCAGGCCTGGTCTACACTAAGGGAGGGGGGGGAGATTGAACTAAGGTACAAACTTCAGCTATGCGAATAGCGTAGCTGAAGTCGAAGTACCTTAGTTCGGGCTACTCACCCGTCCAGACGCCGCAGGAACGAAGTCCGCGGCTCCCCCGTCGACTCCGCCACCGCCGGAACTCGCTCCGGTGGAGTTCCGGAGTCGACGGGAGCGTGTCCGGAGTTCGAACTATCGCGTCTAGATTAGACGCGATAGTTCGAACTCCGAGAAGTCGAACGCCGCCCGTCGACTCGGCAGGTAAGTGTAGACCTACCCTCAGAGAAAGGACTTTTGAGGATTTATCTGTTTAAGACTTGCCACAAGAGCCATTCTAAGTTCTCTCTCTGTCATTCATTCCAGATGAAATATAGATTTTAAAATGTGAGAATCTTTCCTTAAGGTTCTTGAGAACTAGAAGGTACATTTCTTAATGTGAAGGAAAAGGGAAAAGGACTGGCTTAGAGAGGAAATTCCTTAGACACTCCTTGTACTAATGAAAGACAATGAGTATGAACAGAGAAGCATTTCACCCAACCTATGGACAGACTCGATGGCTGCAAGAAAACAACTTTTAGGATTCAGTCCTTCATAGAAAGAGACTAAAAAGGAGAGCACTGCCAGCTTAGGAGGAGAAGACTATAGCCCTATTGTGATAGTCAAAAGGTGCATTTTTCCAATGGTAATGGGTCAATCAAGTGAATGCAGCATGATTGAAAATCCCTGTCAAGATGCACACTAGCACTTTTGAAGCAAAGCTGGCTGTATTTTTAGCCGATGGAGGGATCTTAAGGCAAGCAGAATAGATAGCTGCTACTATGATAGGAAACCATGGACCCTGTATTTGGGATGCTTCGACCCCCTTCTGAGCAGCTTTTTTAAGGGCACGTCTTCACTGGCAATGTTAAAGCACTGCCACGGGAGCACTTTAATGTAGTTTCTGTAGTCATTGCATAGCACTGGGAGAGAGCTCTCCCAGCACACTAAAAAAAACCCACCTCCACAAGGGGAATAGTTACCAACACTGGGAGCGCGGCTCCCACCACTGGTGCACTGTCTACACTGGCACTTCACAGCACTGAAACTTCCAGCGCTCAGGGGGATGTTTTTTCACACCCCTGAGCAAGAAAGTTGCAGTGCTGTAAAGTGCCAGTGTAGACGAGCCCTCGGAAACAGGAGAATCAGTATAAGAGCAGAAGCTGCTGCCATTACCACATGTGGAACAACAGAGATGAAACTAGAGCTGTAGCATGAGTAGTCCAGCAGAGGGCACCAAAACTCTTCTGCACCCTGACTAGGATAGCTATTGCCTTTTCATTTGGAGATCAAGGACAAATCCATGCATTATGAGTCAGTGTCTAGGACACTAACATTTTTTGTTCTCCTTCTTTTAGTTTACTTCCACATTGCTCCCAATATGTGGGTTATTCTGCAATTGTTCTGAAATTAACCCCACAAAGTAGGATGCAGCCAGTTCTGTTTAGCTCAATATTAGCAGGCCATGTGTTCCAAGTTTCTTTGAACCATCATCCAGCTTATGTATATAAAATACTTCAACATGATTGTTTGATATCACCAATACTGCTTCATTTGAAAGAATATGCCACACTGCCCAATGCAGTTAGAAGAAGTTAATACAATATCCCAGCATTATGCAGATTCAGCTCGTTCCTCTTCCAAAATGTTGGCATGTAGAAAGAGCTTTGTGGACATGGACTCTACAGATGTGCTCATATTTCAGATTTTTTGAGACAAGAATGAGTCTAGTAATTGAGATGAGAGAGCTTTAGTCTGGCCCCTATAATAAACTATAACTTTAAGAACATGTGTAAATTAAAATTAATACAGTCTGCTTAGAGGATTTCTTAAAGAAATCCTTTAGTCATGGGCATGTAGATGCAAAAAACAGTTATAAACTTGTAAGAATGTTACATTTATCAACCAGAAGGCTTCTTGCAAATTTATCCATGCTGTACCCTAGTGACTTAAAAAGATTTACATCCAGGATGAATTTTGCTCTTTTTACCTCTCTTACTACTTACACAAATATATTCTTTTCAAAAGCTCAATATAACCCAGGATAGGTTAAATCACTATACACACTGCATTAATATTAGAAGCTATTTTTATTTGATAACTACAGTTTAATCAAATATTAATATAAATTTCAAAGACATACAGTAGAGCCTCAGAGTTATGAGCACCTCGAGAATGGAGATTGTTCATAACTCTGAACAAACGTTCAAAAGTTTACAGCTCAACATTGACTTAATACAACTTTACTATGCAGAAGAAAAATGCCACTCTTAACCACCTCAATTTTAATGAAACAAGCCCAGAAACAGTTTCCCTACCTTATCAAATGTTTAAACTTTCCCTTTATTATTTTAGTAGTTTATATTAAAAACACAGTACTGTACGGTATTTGCTCTTTTTGGGGCGGGGGGGGGGGTGTCTCTGATGCTGCCTGATGTGAGGTGAGGTGTGTGGTTGACTGGTCAGTTCGTAACTCTGGTGTTTGTAACTCTGAGATTCTACTGGATAATGGTGAATCATATAAAATACTGCATTATTAATACTCCTCTTCTAAAATGAATGTATATTACACTATGTATATTATGTGTCTTATTGCCTAAAACATCTAGAGATAATTTTAACAAATCCAGCTGGACAGAAATGGCTTAGTTTACCATGAAGTCTTGATAGGTCAGACCCTCCAACCTCTTTTTGGAGTAATATGTAAGATTTCCTTCTCTCTTATTTGAGAAATTAGAGTCCCAGGATGATGATTCTGGTTAGTTTTAGGTCTATACATACTTATGAATGGTACTAGTAAGTAGTACTATTTTATCTACACCTCACATCAGGGAGAAAACCACCACCAGATAATTCAGTATATATATATTTTTTAAATGCCCACTTTCTATTATGGGCTTTTGCACACTAGTCTCTCCAGCACATGTGTATCTTTCAACAGAATTTAAGCACCCACTTGAGCTTTAAAAGGCTGCAGGTTGGAATAGCACCATTGTTCACAGAAGAGCTGAGATTTGCTAAAAGGAAACCTTTTGTCTCAATATTTACATGTGAGAGCTATTGAGGAAGAAGAGTACTTTTTTGTACCAGAATATGAAATTGAAGTGAAGCACCTATGAGTAACTGGCAGAAATCTGTTGCCAGAGTTGGTTCACCACCACCTCAGTAATTTTATCCAGAAAAGAAATGGTTGGATATTGGGTGATAGATGGCAGTATTGTTGACATCAAGGAATGGTTTCTTAAGAACCCATTGGACTATTGCATCTTTCAGGAGTCAGATTTCCCTCTCTGCACAAAGCACTGATGTTCTTGGCCATTGGTGCCTAGAAGATCTTCATTGGCTTTCATCACCCAAAAAGAAGAGCAGGCACCTGTTATGGCCTAGGAACCTCTCAGAAATTTCATGGCCTGTGAATGATCAGGCCAAAATCCATCAAGGAATGTGAACAATCATTGCTGTCCAATTTCCAACCAGAAACTCTTGAATTCATTCATCTTTCCAGTGAAGTAAGACAAAAAAAAATCATCATAATTTGATATACTTGGGTCTGAGTCTGGGTGAAGGCAGTAAGCATAAGCTAGTTAGGTTATTATCTGGAGCTGTTCAGCCAATCAAGAATTTGCTAATGCAACTGAGAGGCAAAAGTCTGGACACTTTCATGGATGCAAAGTATATTTGCACAAACTCCTTGTACTACTGATGATTGGATTGAGAAAGAATGTTCACTTACCCTACAGTAACTGTGGTTTTTAAAGATGCCTTGTCTGCAGTTACTGCAGGGTAAAGTAACCACTCTTTCTTCAAGTAATTGTCCATGTGTATTCCACTTCTGGGGGCTCAAAAGAAGTAACTTATGTCCTGGAGGTGGATACAATGAGTCTACTGAAACAGAGGACAGCTCTATCAAAGGAGGCAACAGATCTAGATCCCTGTAGCTTAGCACTACTTCTTGCTAGAGGGAGGCCAGCCCAAACCTGAGCGGCGTTGACATGACCACATGCACCATGGGGCAGGTCAAAAAGCCCAAAGCGGGGAGCCAACCAACAGCCAACCAGCAATATGACACAGGAGCTGCAGGAGATGCCAATGCAGAGTGAGAGCAGATTAGGCTTGCTCCACAACTTCCCGCCCTTGGATCTTCATCACAGGACAACACCTGACCCACTCCCCTGAGGCAGGACCCAATCCCTGGGCCTCCCATTCCACCAGGGCAATATCCAACCCATGTTAGGCACTCAATGTTAAGACACCTCACCTCTCAAGCCCCTCTGGGTCACAACAACAGAGGGTAGCCCAAAGAGATTTGCAGCATGAAAAAGTTTGGGAACCACTTCTCTAAGGCAAGCAGATAGTCCACGATAGCAGCCAGTGGCTCTTCCAAAGGAGATAGAGAACCTCTTCCATTTAGCAGCACAAGTAAATTTGGTGGAATCCTTTCTGCTACAAGCTAGGATGCTTTGAACTGCTAAGGGGCAGGCTCTATCTGTCAGTCAGCCAGCCTCCAGGCCATGTGATGGAAGGACGCTGGGTTTGCAAGTAGGACTTATCCCTTCAACTGCATGATCATATTGGGGTATCAGAAGTTTGATATGGGGCAGTGCTGACAGATTCATGAGGTTAGAATACCAAAACTGCCTGAGACATGCTGGGTTCATTATCATTAGCTCTGTGGCCTGTCTGAGGACTCTCAGTATCAAGGGAACTGGAGAGTAGGCATACATAAGCCCCCATTACCTTAGGATCAGAAAAGCATCCAAACAGGGACTTGTTCCCTTTCTGGAATAGGCACTTCTTATTGTGGTTGGAAGCTAACAGGTCTAATCTTGGGAGCCCCCACCTATGAACGATGACTTTTCGAATAACCATTCATGGTTGTCCAAGTATTTTCAACTCAGATGGTCAGTGAAGGTGTTTTGCAGGCCAGGAAGGTGTGATGTTACAGACAACCTGTGACCGTATAGATCATTGTTGCAAACACTATTGTATAAAAGGTTATCGTGTAATGTGTCAATGATCAGCAAATCATAACCTTTCCATAATTATGCTAGCTGTATGTGTGTATCATTTTTGTAGTTTAAGTTATGAATATTGGCTACGTACTTGTATCTTAATGTGTTTTGATTCTAAGTAGCCTCAGTGAAGCATTTGGTCAGTTTCTTGAGAAGGGACTATTCTCAGTAAGTGCCCAATCAAGAAACACTTATCTGACAATGAACTTTGGGAGACGCTAATCCACATCTGAGCTTTCCTGGGAACGTTTAAACTAACATGTAAACAATGGTGTTGGCCTGTAAAGAACTGAGTCATGCATGGACATGTGACTTGCCCATGTGACTCCAAACTCCATCTTGCTGTGATCTGGCACAGGAGAACCAAGGGGTTTCCACCCACAAGAGAAAGCCTACAAAAGGCTGCTGTATCTCCTCCATCTTGTCTTCAATCCTGCTTCTTGCCTCTGGAGGGACTTTGCTACAAACTGAAGCTCTGAACAAAGGAATGAATGACTCATCCCAGCTCTGGATGTACTCCAGAGGCTTGATTTGTGCCTACAGTTTATTCCATCACTGCTACAAGCCTGAACCAAGAACTTTGCCATTACTGTATGTAATTGATTCCATTTAACCAATTCTAGCTCTCATCTATATCTTTTTCCTTTTATGAATAACCCTTTAGATTCTAAAGGATTGTCAAATGCGTGATTTGAGGGTAAGATCTAACTTGTATATTGACCTGGATTTGGGGCTTGATCCTTTGGGATCGGGAGAACCTTTTTCTTTTACTGGGGTAAAACCATTTGTCCCCATAACTGGTGGTGATACTGGGAAACTGTAGTGTCTAAGGGAATTGCTTGATTGACTTCTGGATAGCCAGTGGGGTAAAACCAAAGTCTTCTCTGTTTGGCTGGTTTGGTTTGCCTTGGTGTGCAAAGGAACCTCAGCCTTGGGCTGTAACTGCCCTGCTCTGAGCAACTTTTCCAAGAGCAGCAATTCAGGGCGTGTCCCACCAAAGGCAGCATCATTACAGAAGGTGAGAGCCACTGGACTGCGTGGTGACCGATGCACCAGAGTTCCAAAGTTGGACTGCCTCCTGGGAAAGATGATGAGTGAGCATCTCCCTGCTTACTGATAACAACCATGGTATTGTCCATGAGCACCTGTACTGTGGTGCCATGAAGTACTGAAAAGAAAGCTATGCATGCCAACCAAATGGTTCATTTCCAGAACATTTATGTGAAGATCTGCCTTGAGGAAGGGGAAAGCGACTCCAATGCCCTAAATCCGAAGGCGGCCCAGTGAACTCCCCACAATGCATATGTTGCATTGGTGATCCCTATTGCTTAGGCCTCTCGAACGAAATCCATGACCGAGGAGCCCTTGAAATAGACTTGATAGTGCCAGTCCATTTTCTTGGAGGTAGGCACCATAAATGAATGAATTGACCAGATGTCCCTGATTCCATGTGAACAACCTCTGAAACTCCCCTCCAAGGAGCCAGGTTCATAGGGATCCAAGACAGGTAACTCAGTTCTCTCCCAGGTTCTCCAAAGCCAAGAAAGAGAAGTAATATGGTTTAGCGGAGCATGTCTCTTAGATGACGGGGGAGGTCATGAATCTGTAATGGTGTAGGCAATGGCACTGGGGCCAACAATTTCTTCACAGAATGCAGTAATGGAGGGTTGGGCAGATCCAATACCATCAAGACTCTTTGTACTATAAATTGAGTGGTTACAGCAGAGGCTTGGAGTGAGGTATCCTGCTCTGGAAGTGCAGTCAGTAGTGGAGAGGTTTTAGCCTCTGCCAAGAGAAGATGTCTCCCTCTGACTGCAATTCCTAGGCACCAGGGGTTTCAGAATTGGTATGGAAAGGTCTGGAAAATGCTTGTGCATTGGGGGCTTCTATACTGACGTCTTTGTCGCAACCCTATGCTCAAACATGGCGTCTGTATGACCAATTGTCGGTCAAAAGGTCACACTGGTGTCGTGTGCAACACCGTGGTGCCGTGTGCTACCCTAAGGTGCGGTGTGCAACATTATAGTGCCGTGTGCCTATTCTCGAACCTTCTGTCTGGTCAATTGTAGGTCACATTGGTACCGTGTTGCTACAATACCAGCGTGTCGTGTGCATAAACTTAGTGTGCCGGGTCCAGTACCTGTTGACTTAGAGGGCACCAGCTTGGAACCCGGTTGGTATAGGAGCTGGGGACCAATCAGATGCTGACAAGAGTAAGGGTCTTCGAATAAAACTATGTCCCGCGCCAAAAACTGCAGGAGTATCCGTGTGTTAACTGAAAGGCCTGATCACCCTTTCAGCCAGGGTCTCCTCCGGATTTTGCTGGCCCGTGTCGTGTCGTTTTTGGATTACCCCCCACCCTTTCCCCCAATTCATCATGCACTTGGTGTCTGTGCTGCTGGTCAGCTGCGCCTGGAGTGTGGTATGTGCATTTTAATTTCTGTAAACATTCTGTTGGTTTAGCTTCTTTCCCTTTTTCCCTTTCCTTATTTGATGCAAGGTTGTGTATATGAGAGCCATATTGCTGTATTAATTGCCACTGTAGTTAGTTGGTGTATTTTACAATATTCGGTTAATACGTGTACAGTTTACTCAGTTTGTGTGGTGTCCATTCCGGATTTTAGTGAGCGGTTAATCACAGATTGTTTAGTTTCTTGTTGTTGGATGTAAATAGACTGTTTCAAGTTGTGTATATTGCTGCTCTGGTGATATTTTTTTGATTGGTGACTTGTTTTTCTCTTGATTCGAGTTGTGTGTGTGTATTCCTGTTCTGATAATATTGTTGGTTGGTAAAATCGCTCCTCCCCAGCCCAAGTTGCAATTTACCCTTGTTAATAAATGGCCACGTGGTTTGAAATTTTAATTTGTCACATCTTGATTTTCCTCTCTCTCAAATATTTCACTCAAACCTGCATTGGTCTCGGTCAGTCTTCTATTCAGATGCTTCCATCCTTGGTCACCAGTACCAAATACATTGATAGCATCTGGAGGCTGAGGGGGGTTCTTATGGTGACTACTTGGTGCCAAGTCAGAAGTTATTCTGGACCTTGAACTGCCGCCAATACTAGATATGCTTGGGGCTGGAGATGGGAGTTCTGTGTCTCTGGTCACCATGGGAGTGGTACTCCTTATGACCTCTCCAGAAGATAGAGAAGAGGATGCAAGAGAGGTTCTGGCCCACTCTGTAGCAGAGGAGTGGGGACTTCCTCCATGCTGAAGGTGCTCTGGAATCCAGATTGGACCACTGGCTTACTGGAGCATTCTGAGGGCGAGTCTACATTAATATTTAGTTTGTGGGAAGCTAGGGTATACATCCCCCCACACTAGACTGCTGTGCACTAAGTGTCTGTGTGGACTCTGCTGCCACACACTAAAAGTTTCCTAATGCATTTTGATCTACCCCACTTTGAACAGGAGTCAAAGCACACTAGAGAACTTTTAGTGCCTGTCAGCAAGGTCCACAAACACTTAGTGAACAGCAAGTTAGTAGATTTACACACCTGCTTCTTCTGAACTAAATGTTAGTGCAAACAAGTGAGTCCAAGATGACCAGTTTTCCTTGTATTCAGCAGCTAATGAAGCTTTCCTGGAATTCTCGAGGAGAAAGGAGGACTTTTGCAAAGAAGGAGCATATACAGCACTTACCTTCAGACAGAAAAGTCACTTAGAGTGTCCACTGTTGATAGGGATAGCTTGTTCAGAAGATAGGCAGGTCTTGAATCCAGGGTACTTGAACTCCACCACATCCAGAGCCAAGGCAGCACATGGACTTGTAGACCTTGTTTATCAGTAAATTCACACACACTTACTTTTTTTGGCTAGTGGAATAAACAAACAATAAAAAACCCTAAATAACTAGCATCTAACCAAAAAGGATTTATTTGCACCGTGTGCCAAGAGGTAGATGCTACAGGCGTTCAGTCTTGCAACCACAAGCAGTAAGAAGGAACTGGAGAGCTGCTGCCATTTCCCTACCTTTTATACTCTTGGCTACAGTGTGCCAGAGGGCTTGGAGGGGTGACCCCAAACACTGCTATTCAGAAGATTCTTATCTAACTCGCCTGGAAGGCGCCAACTTCGCCTGGCAGATTCATGCATGTGTGGATAGGTAAAACTGTTAAAATAGCAGCTGAAAATAATTTTAGCTTAAATAGTGTACTGAGCTCAAAATATTTTAACAACTATTTAAAAAAATAATTTCACACCTCTGTGTAGGATGACAGAGCCTGTATGGTTTTCACTAATTTACCTTAAACCCCCCCCCAAAAGTTATAAGCATGCATATGATCAGAGAGTCATAACAGAAGTACTGATGTCTAGAAACTAAGGTAAATCATGCAATATTTTCTATAGTATTTTGAACATTTGTCCATTTCTCTCTACCCTGTTGCCTCACAACAGCACACACACTTTGTTATTCCCTACTGCCACCTCCTCTTTTCCACCAGAAACACTGCTGCCAAAATCATCTTTCCTGTTTTGCATCTTCCACACAGCATCATGTATCTCTGCACTGGCTTTCATTTTAATATTACAAAATTCAAACCATTTTGCATATTCCAAGCAATACAAAACTTTGCCCCGGCATAAATCTGTTCTAATCTCCTACACACGACCCTTCTTTCAATAACCGCTCCTTTTGTTTCCTTTGCCTAATCCCAACTTTTCATACTGCTCAATACGTCACCTTCAAGAAAAACTTTTGAAAAGCCACCTGTTCCATGAAATATACCAGCTAGAAGACCACGTCAATACAAAATAAGCAGGGTACCATACAGCAATGTACAGTACCCACTTTTGACTTCAGATTATGAAGTCTTCAAGACGAGAACCCCAAATGGCGGAGTTCATGTTACACTTTACCATACAGACTTATGGAGATATACTAGTGATACTCCTTAAAATACACATTAAAATAAGGCACACAGGAATTGCCATAAGTTGCAAGCCATTTCCTTTGGAGATATTGTTGACTGGATTTTATATACTAAAAACCATTTCCTGCCAAACCAAACAAACATTTTTAGATAATTAATGTTATATATGTTTGTGAACAAAAACCTAAAAAAAAAAAAAATTGTGAACTATGACTAATCTTCTATTTTATGACTAATCCTCTATTGGTATTGCATCGGTTATTAAAGCTATGAACTGTATGTGCTGCATTGTATCTAGGTAAAGCCAGGTCAGTTTTCTTAAGTAATACACATCATAGTGCACATTTTTTTTTTCCAGTAGATACATCTTTTAAAAGGTTTTTCCTCTATTTATGTATAAGATTTAGTATTTACCAAAATATGTATCTGAGCACATATTTTCTTTAACAGCCATTTCTTTAGCTTTGCAACAATTTATTACTACCAACTGACAAAACAGAACATTAAAAAATAGATGTGAAGAAAGAAAGAATACTTTTTCACCAAATGCAAGAAAAAAATAGATATGCTTTAATTTAACTGCTCAAAACAGCAAAGCAAAAGCATAGATCACGTTAAAAAAATCCACCCTGATTGAATTGGCCCTGTCAATACTGGTTCTTCACTTGTGAGGTACTCCCTTCGCGTCACGTGTCATTATATAATGCCTGCATCTGTAACTTTCACTCCATGCATCTGAAGTGAGGTTTTTTACCCACGAAAGCTTATGCCCAAATAAATCGGTTAGTCTTTAAGGTGCGACCAGACTCCTTGTTGTTTTTGTTAAAAAAAAGTTTGCATCAGCAAAATGCTGCTTTGTACTCAGACCATAATACACTTCCATTAAAATCTCAAAATATCAGAACACGGTTTGGCATTCATATTTTAAAGGCATACATTGTTTAATCACCGGTAACCATTTTAAAGGGATAAGATTTTAATTATTTAGCAGGTTACTTAAATGGCCCAAAAATCTTCGTTTAAGTTCAAAATGAATGTGAAATACAAAAGCAGCCCACAACAATTATACTTAAAAAAAAACACATTAAACTAGAAAAATATTTATATACAATTAGATTTTTATTGTTAAAATGTGGGAGCTTTCATTTTTTCTTTTATTTCCATGCACAGGAATGGAAAGGTGATTAGACATGAAAATGTCTAAGATATGAGTTTTAAATTCCTATTGTTGATGGCTTGAATAGATTTCTAATTTTAACAGCACAAAGCCTTTAATCTGTTCTTGGCTTCCAGGTAACCAACTTGTACCACAACTGTTAGTAACCAAAAGATGACAATTATCCGGGAAAAGTTTAAACACCACGCAGGAATTATAATGGACATCAATTCTGACACAAAATGTACTGTAGTAAAAAGATCTAGTGATCTGGTACATTACTCTATTTTTGATATATTATGCTATTAGTTTTCACCATAAAGTTGCAACATGCCTATAAACCAATACTAACTAACTTTTCCAACCTGTATTTTAAAAAGCAGTATAAAATGCCAGTGCACAGAAAAAGAGTGGAGTGTACACATTTTTCAACTGATAAGAAATATAATTAACCTGTATAATCTACAGATATTTAATGTCCAAATTTTCAAACTGCATAATTAAAAACAAAACTGAAAACAGTCAGTAGTTTTTGTGTTTCTTGGGCGTATGGCTTTCTTCTGTAATCAAAGCAATGACAGTTATGGGCTTTGCTTTGTTAGGGCATTAACTTATAAATTTAAAAAATGGAAGTACCAATCTTGAAGAAATCAGCAGTCCTCCTTTTCTAATCTCCTGAAAAAGATCATTCTCTTATCTAAATTGGATTTGTTCTATGACATAAAAATTAGATTAATGCCCTGCATAGGTTTAAATACATCTATCATGTCTTATTCAGCCTTTTCAAAATGAACCTAGAGCAAAAGTCTATTTCCAGTTCAATCATTTTATCTATCAATATCTTTATAAAAGAAAACATTTTAGCTTAATTACAGTTAAACTGTTTCACCAGCACAATGGCAAGAGACCAGTACTGTAAAATGAACACTTTTTTCCATTTTAAATAGTGCAACTGAACAATATTTTCCATTTTGCAACATAAGCAAATTATGTCTTGTCTTAACAAAAGGATAAATCTACAATAGTTTTTCTATTCTGGCAGTAGTATAATATTCAGCTGTAAAAATAATCTAGCAAGAATGCCTCTCAATCCAGTTTACACACATATTCATACACACATGCACAAATATATATTTTAAAGAGTATTTTTGTGGGCATCTGTGTTAAAACAAGTAATCTACAGTTTCTCTTTTAATATCAATGTTTTTAATAGTTATTAACATTTTCCATGCTAACTGCTTAGGCCTAAACATCGCTTTTGTAAGAACATGAATCAAATTAAAACTATCAATGGTTACAGCTAGTCTGTAGAGATTTTTAGCTTTCTTTTCAGATTATGTTTTAAACATTACATTGCAGAATTCACATACCTGGATCATACTGGCATTTAGCTTCATTATGCTGAATTACTGAAGATATGCTTTCCATAGTATCTCATACCTAGGCTTTTGTATTGTTCCTTTAAAGAGCTTACTGCACAAATACACTTAGCTTAACATTCAAGCATTTGTACCTGCTAAAGCAATCTGTTAAGGCACTTGCTGAAGCCTCAGAGACAATAGAAAATCAACAGCTGTATGTTGTGATGTCAGTAACACCCTAGCCAGTCACCACACAGAGAAACTAAAATGCATCAGAAGCTATATTGAGCTCTTCGTTAGCAATTCAGTATCAAGTGATGCAAAAGCCTTGTGAAGCTGTAAATGTGCTATAAAATGGCTGTAGGGGGGATTTTAGTCATTATCTCCATTAAAATTCTATTGCACATCTCAGAGCATATGAAGTTTATTATTACTATGAAATTATTATTTTTTGTTAACTGACAAACAGTAAATATCGTGCAAAACTGGTGTTGCTGTGCAGATAATCATTTTCTTTCTAAAAACAATGCTTTTTTACCTTTTCCATTTCACGTTATAAACAATGGGATTAAAAAAATTAATTAAAAAAATCCTATCCATTTACTAAGTACTCATCACAGTAATATCTGAACAACTTTTTAGTCAGATTTTTTTTTAAGTGTTTTATCTGTTGCTGTATTTTCAACTTTAAGGGCAAAATAAACAACCAGCTAGTGTAGCTGAAGGTAACATTTTGCATGTTGGTTTGGTTTCTTCAAATCCCCTTAGATTTCTCTGGAAAAGTGAGTTACTTCACTATACCAGCAGATGGACACATGAAAAGAACCCATTTCTGATGACAGCATTCACATGGATGCTTACTGGCTGAAATAACTCACTTGCAGACTTTCCAAGCAAAAAAATGAAACAAACTGAACTACCAACAGCAGACTGGTAGACTAGAATTATCTCCACCACCAAAATGGGTAATATTGTCTGGGCTAGTATAAGATGATTTTTCAGAACCCAAATGATCAAAAAAAGCAGTAATTATTCCCCCCCGAAATAAAGGGTGGACCACTATCCATTTGCTGCAGTTCAGAGGACCAGACTTCCAAAAGCAGCATCTAGATCAGAAGTGGGCAAACTACGGCCCACGGGCCACATCCTGCGCACGAGACCTTCTTGTCCGGCTCCTGAGCTACTTCCCCAGGAGGCTAGCCCCCGGCCCCTCCCCTGCTGTTCCCTCTCCCCCACTGCCTCAGCTCACACCGGTGCAATGCTCTGGGCGGCAGGGCTCCTCTGGGTGGCGCGGCTGTATCACCACCATCCACCAGTGCTGCAGGCAGCGCGGTAAGGGGTCGGGGGGGGGTTGGATAGAGGGCAGGGAGATCGAGGTGGTGGTCGGGGGCAGAGGTGTGGATGGGGGCAGGGCAGTCGGAGGGCAGGGAACAGGGGGGGTTGAATGGGGACAGGGGTCCCAAGGGAACAGTCAGGAAGGGGAGGGGGTTAGATGGGGCAGCGGGAGGCAGTCAGGGGCAGGAGTTACGGGGGTGGTCAGGAGACAAGGAGAAGGGATGGATGGGGCAGGGGTCCTGGGGGGGGGGGACATCAGGGAACAGAGGGGGTTGGATGGGGCAAGAGTCCTGGGCGGGGGCCGTCGGGGGCAAGAAGCGGGGGGAGGGAAGGGGTCAGACAGGGGGTGGGGGTCGGGCCACACCTGGCTGTTTTGGGAGGCACAGCCTCCCCTAACTGGCCCTCCATACAATTTCAGAAACCCGATGTGGCCCTCAGGCCAAAAAGTTTGCCCGCCCCTGATCTAGATAATGTTGCCATGTCCAATATAGGGCTTGTCTCCATGGGAATGTTACATCAAATTAGTATGTCAACTCTAATTGCAGTAATGTAACTAAATGACTGAAGCGTATCCATACTGCTATGTTATACAGGGTTAAAATACTTTTCTTGTTAATCACTGCATTCGCATACCTCTGCGCTTGTTCAAATTATCCACTTAGCACAACATTCTGTCGCACAACTCTATTCTCTGATTTTTCTCCTGGTGCATTTTGGGGACACCCACTAGAACCCCATCTGTGCGCACGCATAAGAGAAAATAACATTCTCATGATTCCTAGATTGGCATCCATTAATTTTGCCAGTGCCATTTTTGAACTGCTGTCAAGTAGCATGGAGGAAACTCTGCAAAGTGCCATGATCCTAACAGTCATTAATACAAACAGGATGATGCACATATACTGGCAGGTTCTGGGGTGGCTAGATTTGGCAGTGCAGCTTTGTAGGGCTTTGGATGCCATGGCAATATGGCTACAGGAATAGGTAACTGAAATCAGGCAGTTACTTCTGCAGAGCATTTATCTGGAGCATCTTTATTTGATGGAGAACCACTTCGGCTCAGTCAACACAGAGTGTGTGGTAGGATAGAGAGCGGCAAAAATGGGATGACCAGCAGTGGATGCATTAATTCAGGATGCAAAAGACTTTCCTAGAGGTCAGTGAACAAAATATGAACTATGCATCTTGTCATGGTTTTGTAATCACTGCAGGCATGTCGATATGCCCTTTGAAAGCTCCATTTCTGAGGGCTAGTCTACACTTACCTGCCGGGTCGACGCGGTGAGTTCGACTTCTCAGAGTTCGAACTATCGCGTCTAGGTTAGACGCGATAGTTCGAACTCCCCGCGCGCTCCGGTCGACTCCGGTACTCCACCACTGCAAACGGCGGTGGCGGAGTCGACCTTGGAGCCGCAGACTTCGATCCCGCGGCGTCTGGACGGGTAAGTAGTTCGAACTAGGGTACTTCGAGTTCAGCTACGCTATTCACGTAGCTGAACTTGCGTACCCTAGTTCGACCCCCGCCCTTAGTGTAGACCTGCCCTGACAGCCAGCATGCTTATCTGCTCTGAGACAAAGCAACCATTACTGAGGAATGCTGTGTGTGAGAGAGGCGGGGGGGGGATCTGTTGCTGTCTGAACTTACAAGACAGCATGCTGACATGCTCTCAGCCCCTCCCCCCCCAAATCCCACTCTCTCTTCCTCCACATACACACAACACACTCCCTGTCACACTCCAGCCCACCCCCCTCATTTGAAAAGCATGTTGCAGCCACTTTCATGCTGGAATATCACAATGCACCGCTCTCTGTGGCCATTGCAAGAGCTGCTAATGTGACCACCTCAATGCACTTGCGCTGCAATCTGTCCCACTGACAGCTGCTTTTCCTATGGTGCTCTACGAAGGGGTTTAACTCAAAGTGCTCTACATCTGCAAGTGTAGCCATGCTCAAAGAAAACAAATGCTGAGGCCCATTATCAAAAGACTTGCTCACTCCACCCAAACCCTACTGTTGTGTTAACTGCAATTGGGGGTTTAGTCTTAAAGCTGAAAAGGTCTCTCTGAGAGTCTGTTATACAAGGAGAAAACAGTTCCTTGTCCCCTTATACTGCAATGAGTATATAATTTTTTTCAGTTTACTATGTGCATTGGACGGCATTTCCAGTACAGTCAGTTTCAGGATTCATGCACAGCTCTGTGAAGAGTTGAGGAGCACACTCTTGTCCAGGCCCTGGAAGAGGGTATATATCAGTAACAGCAGCAGCAAAACTGAAACAAAGTCAACAGGCAGCAGACAGGTGGCTGCACAGAGAAAAAGGGGAGGAAGAATGGGCACAAGAATGTCCAGTGTTGTTGCACTCTGGACTGCTCTAGAGATGGAAGAAAACACTCATGAACAACTTAAAAAAGGATTTATTTAGCGAAAATTTCAGAAAAACAATGAGGAATCCACTGGCACCTTAAAGGCTAACAAAATTTATTTGGGCATAAGCTTTCATGGGTAAAAAACTCACATGCCCAAATAAACGTGTTAGTCTTTAAGGTGCCACCAGACTCCTTGTTGTTTTTGTGGACACAGACTAACACGGCTACTTGAAAAATTCAGGACATACTATTTCACATGAGATTTTGCATCAGCAAGAGTAAAGTTGGTGGTGTTTTATTTTGTGCCCCCTCCTCCCCACTCTTCAAGCACACCTCCACTTCCTCAGCAGCTAATATTTTACAGATGCTAGGATCAGAACCCTACACACACACCAGTGAAATTCACCAGAGCCAGGCCAATCTCATTCTGTTGCTTGGAAATGGTCTGAGCAACAGTAATAGAGCTGATCCCTGGATAGGATGACTACAAATCAGAAGTTTGGAAAAGAGCTGTACTATCACAACAACCATGTTCAACCTAAACAGCCAGGATACTGGGAGATGGGTAGAGAAACATGCAATAGTACAGTAGCCACTCCACCACCTGTCTCATTTGCAAACATTACCAGCAATGATTTTGTTTTTTCTGCTAAAACATTAATAAAAAAAAAATCTTTAATAGCACTGGGTCAGGAACAGGTCCCTATTGCACAGGGAATCTTCCTACTCCCAATCAATTTTTTCCAACACCAAACATGGTGGGATATAAAAAGATTAAGTTTCTACCTTCAGGAGTCCATTTCTTTAAGAAAACAGCAAGCCTCAAGATAGGTCTATTTAACATTAGATGTTTCTTCCCTACCACTTCCCCTTCCACCCCAACAACTTCATTAGAGCAGCAAAGCAGCCAGTGCAACTGCACCTCCTGCCCCCCATAATCTATCTTCCCCATCCCTCCTGCCCTCACTGTTGAGTAGATTTGGTATAAAAAGGTAGTTTCTGAAAAGAAATATTTAGTATTAGTGGTCATTTTCTGCTGTTATTCTTCAAAACTAAAATTTTCTCCTTCAGCAGAGACATTCTTCCAGACAATTCCACAAAGAACTACTCTCAGAATGACCACCACATGCTATTGTTCTCAGGGACACTCAGCCACAGGTTGCCCTCAATTAAGATGCCCTCCTTTAAAATGGCTACTGACTCATTGTTTTCTGTGGAAATGAAGCCAAGCTGCTCTCAGAGAAAATCCATGGCAAGGAAGCAGAAAGAGCACTATAAAGAGTATTGTGAACGGACGCAAAGAGGACCACTGCCAAGGACAAATAGAGACTTCAGGCCCATTGAGAAAAATGGATCATTAAAAAACTTCTTACCAACGATGCAATCAAATCACCCACAGAACAAGACAACCATGGATCTACATCACAAAAAGCTGATGAGACTCATGAAGAAGTCTGTCAACTGTTAGACATCACTACCAGATTTTTTTTTTTTTGAGTAAAAACAAAATTAGTGGAAAATTTTATATTGGGAAGCTTTCAGCTTCAGCTAAATATGGGAGTTAGAATTTTATACTGTTGTAAAATATTGATCTTATTCTAAACTCAGAAGCCAATTCTGTGTCTCCTGCAGTCAGCATTGGGTATTAGTATCATTTAGTAATCAGCTAACAGCTACTGTGATCCCATGAAACAACCTATAGAAAGATTTAATTAGCTGTAGTCAACAAAACTATATATATTCTTAGACAGTAAAAAGGGTAAAAACAGGAACAAAACAGTTTTTTCAAGAGATATATTTTAACATTTTTATGTTTTAAAAAGGTAAATTCAGATATGTGAAGTAGATATAATTTATCATCCTAGAGGACTCCATAACATTTGATACAGAATGGTAATGTAACCAGGAAGATTTAAAACATGTTAGTCTAGGTTTCCATTCATTTGGCACCCTGATGGATAATATTTACATTTTTAATTTGCCAGTGAATTAGTTTCCCAAACATCCCTTTGTTCCCAGGCATTAGAACCTGGCAAATTCTTTCAAATAAAATTATTTTAAAATTACTTAGGGAAGCAGGGAAGAGAGAAAAACATTTTGAAGGTAAATGTATAGGATCCACGAAGAAGAAAGGCCAAAACAAAAAAAACAAAAATAAACAAAACACCCATGTCCCCTTTAAGGCCTCCAGTCTGACCCCAGCCAGCAGAGCTCCAACTGCTTCTTATCATTCTAGGAGGCAGGCTCTCCCACCTTCCCTGGGGCATCCGGTCAAGGGAAGAGTTGCTTAACCCAGTTCATCAGACCCTTATCTCAGGCCATGGCTACACTTGCAAATTTGCAAATAAACTGAGTCTCCAGGGCCCAGGTGAAGCCAGTAACCTAGAGCCCAAGGGGCCTGCAACCTGTAGCAGCCAGAATGGCTTCTGGTCCCTTCTCTCTTGCCCAGCTTCCTTTTCTTGTTTATATAGCCCAGTTCCAAGGGTCGGACAGAGTGCCCCTGGATTGTGCCCTAAGATCTCTTGGCTGTAAACTCCCTCTTGTCCCTTTAAGTATGCCCCGAGCTACAGGAAGTTGCGACAAAAATGCAACTGGAAGAATTTTTTAAGATAAGAACGCTGCTTATTTTCGCAGTTGCATACATTCAAGAAAGACTGACAAAATTTTCTCAAATTTAGGAAAACAAAACAACCCCCTCCCCAACAAAACCTCTCCCCTAGCTAGAGGCCACTAATGTAAAATTTTAAACAGAAAGGGTCTATTGAGGAAAGTGTGGGGAGGGGAGGAGGAGGAGGAGAATGATGAGGAGGAGTCAGATTTCTAGCAAAAGTCAAATTGCAATTTAAGGGTCCTAATTTAGGACCTACATTATATCCCTAAACTGAAATGAGAATTAATATCTAACTTTGCAGAACAAAACGGTCTACAAACATATACTGTGCATTATGTATGAACTTTAGATTGGTGCTATATTTACTCATAAAAAGGCAATGCTTTATGGTTAAAAAAGGCGTGACAACCTTTTCTGCAATCTTCAGGAGAGCAACAAAGCTGGCCTGGCCAGGCCTTGTAAGATAGATATCTTCATGATAAACATGAAAATTCTGGAAATTTGAACAAACTAGCAAGATCCTCCTTAGTTAGTCCGAGTTGTTAGAGTGGCCATATACTATTGAAAAAAATACTTGCCTTTAGGTGTAATTTTAAGGCTTTGGAGTTCACACTTATAACATCAGAATGTCATGATAGTTTGATCATTCTTGAGCTACTCTTTCCTTGAGCCGACACCAGTTGGAGCAGTTGGTAGAAAAATAAAGTTGACTCATTTCTGAAGTTTGCAACTGTGTTTTTAAAATTTATAAAAAAAAATTTGTTAAGGATGCTTGCCAGATGGATTTACAACACTTGTGCTTCTTTAGACTGCAAGCTTTTCAGGGCAAGGACCATCGCTTTCGTATGTTTGTGCAGTGCACAGCACAGTGGGGCTCAGGTCCATGCGCAGGACTCCGAAACATTACTAGAATACAAATAACTAAAGTCACATATGGAAGTTCCTGATGACTAAACAATGCAATGCACTTTTTAATCTACCTTTATTTCCCACTAGCAACATAACTTTGTACGATTAGTCACCGTTTATACACACACCATGAACTAGAAAAACTGGGGGGAAGTGTAACTACCTGTAACAAGAGCCCACTTACCCACAAAATGTAGCTGTTTATAGAGTTCTTTACAAATAGTGCCTAAATCAGCTTTATTTTTCTCTCTACTTTCCATTAAGATATAATGCCAAATTCTTGGGACAGTCTATCTTGAATCCCAGGATGCTAACAACTAACATCACTTTCCTTGTCTTAGTAAGTTTTACAGGAAATGTGCAGTAGTAGCTGCCTCCTTACATTAGATATTGCAATATACAATATTGACAAATTTAACTCTCATGAACTTATTACCAAATGAAACATTTATTTCATTTTGGGAAGCATAAGAACATAAGAATGGCCGTACCAGGTCAAACCAAAGGTCCATCTAGCCCAGTTTCTGTCTACCAACAGTGGCCAAGGCCAGGTGCCCCAGAGGGAGTGAACCTAACAGGCAATGATCAAGTGATCTCTCTCCTGCCATCCATCTCCATCCTCTGATGAACAGAGGCTTGGGACACCATTCTTTACCCATCCTGGCTAATAGCCATTTATGGTCTTCACTACCATGAATTTATCCAGTTCTCTTTTAAATACTGTTATAGTCCTAGCCTTCACAACCTCCTCAGGTAAGGAATTCCACAAGTTGACTGTGCGCTGCGTGAAGAAGAACTTCCTTTTATTTGTTTTAAACCTGCTGCCTATTAATTTCATTTGGTGACCCCTAGTTCTTGTATTATGGGAATAAGTAAATAACTTTTCCTTATCCACTTTCTCAACATCACTCATGATTTTATATACCTCTATCATATCTCCCCTTAATCTCCTCTTTTCCAAGCTGAAGAGACCTAGCCTCTTTAATCTTTCCTCATATGGGACCCTCTCCAAACCCCTAATCATTTTAGCTGCCCTTTTCTGAACCTTTTCTAGTGCTAGAATATCTTTTTTGAGGTGAGGAGACCACATCTGTACACAGTATTCAAGATGTGGGCGTACCATGGATTTATATAAGGGCAATAATATATTCTCAGTCTTATTCTCTATCCCCTTTTTAATGATTCCTGTTTGCTTTTTTGACCGCCTCTGCACAATGCGTGGACATCTTCAGAGAACTATCCACGATGACTCCAAGATCTTTTTCCTGACTCGTAGCTAAATTTGCCCCCCATCATATTGTATGTATAGTTGGGGTTATTTTTTCCAATGTGCATTACTTTACATTTATCCACATTAAATTTCATTTGCCATTTTGTTGCCCAATCACTTAATTTTGTGAGATTTTTTGAAGTTCTTCACAATCTGCTTTGGTCTTAACTATCTTGAGTAGTTTAGTGTCATCTGCAAACTTTGCCACCTCACTGTTTACCCCTTTCTCCAGATCATTTATGAATAAATTGAATAGGTTTGGTCCTAGGACTGACCCTTGGGGAACACCACTAGTTACCCCTCTCCATTCTGAGAATTTACCATTAATTCCTACCCTTTGTTCCCTGTCTTTTAACCAGTTCTCAATCCATGAAAGGACCTTCCCTTTTATCCCATGACAGCTTAATTTACATAAGAGCCTTTGGTGAGGGACCTTGTCAAAGGCTTCCTGGAAATCTAAGTACACTATGTCCACTGGATCCCCCTTGTCCACATGTTTGTTGACCCCTTCAAAGAACTCTAATAGATTAGTAAGACATGATTTCCCTTTACAGAAACCATGTTGACTATTGCTCAACAGTTTATGTTTTTCTCTGTGTCAGAATTTTATTCTTAACTATTGTTTCGACTAATTTGCCCGGTACCGATGTTAGACTTAACAGTCTAATTGCCGGGATCACCTCCAGAGCCCTTTTTAAATATTGGCGTTACATAGCTAACTTCCAGTCATTGGGTACCGAAGCAGATTTAAAGGACAGGTTGCAGAACTATTAACTAAGGTTTGTAACTTCACATTTGAGTTCTTTCAGAACTCTTGGGTGAATGCCATCGGGTCCTGGTGACTTGTTAATGTTGAGTTTATCAATTAATTCCAAAATCTCCTCTAGTGACACTTCAATCTGTGACAGTTGCTCAGATTTGTCACCTACAAAAGCAAGCTCAGGTTTGGGAATCTCCCTAACATCCTCAGCCGTGAAGACTGAAGCAAAGAATCCATTTAGTTTCTCCACAATGACTTTATCGTCTTTAAGCGCTCCTTTTGTATTTCAATCGTCAAGGGGCCCCACTGGTTGTTTAGCAGGCTTCCTGCTTCTGATGTACTTAAAAAACATTTTGTTATTACCTTTGCAGTTTTTGGCTAGCCGATCTTCAAACTTCTCTTTGGCTTTTCTTATTACACTCTTGCACTTAATTTGGCAGTGTTTATGCTCCTTTCTATTTGCCTCACTAGGATTTGACTTCCACTTTTTAAAGGAAGTCTTTATCTCTCACTGCTTCTTTTACATGGTTGTTAAGCCACGGTGGCTCTTTTTTAGTTCTTTTACTGTGTTTCTTAATTTGGGGTATACATTGAAGTTGGGCCTCTATTATGGTGTCTTTAAAAAGCGCCCAAAGCATTTTTAAAAAAATGGAAATATGTACCTTAAAACTCTCTATTTTAGTCTCCCATCACTACATGAGGTAGTTACACAAACAGCATCCATTTTAATACTACAAAAATAAATATCAAGCAACCTGAGACATAAAAGACTCCATAATGTTTAATATAGGGAAGGCCGTTTTAATCTTATTAAAATGTATTTCTATTCTTATTGTTTAATGAAGATATGAGATGCTTATGTACTTCTGGCATAATCACATTAGATACTTTTGGAAATATAAATAGCTCCAATTTAAACTGTCACGTTCCAGTATGGATAGATAGTTTAGTAGTTTGAATTCAGCAAGAGAAAGACTAAAGCTAGAATTGTCGCCACTATCAGAACTCTCTTGGCTTTTCAACTTGTCACCCACGCATATGTTCACAAAAATATTCAAGTTAATGGTACAGAAAAACAATAATACAACTTCATCCTGTGATGAACAAATTGACTCACATATAATCAGAAAGTAAATGGGTTACAGCTATATGCTTGAGAACATGGTCTTATTTGTCACAATTAGTCTGCTGTTGTGTAAGCAAAGACCTCCATAGTGAAGCAACAAGCTTAGAACAGGTCATCATCTGTCCAAATACTTAATAGGCCCAAACCCCTTTAGCTTTTAGAAGCAGACAAGATGAGGCCTATTCAAACTATATATTCAGATCATAGCTTTGCTATAACTTTTTTTTTAAATATACAACTTTAACCAGATGACACCAGTTGACATGATCTTCATTGCTTGCCAGCTGCAGGAAAAATGTAGAGAACATCTCAGACCACTATACCTGGAATTCATTGGCCTGACAAAAGCCTTTGACTCTATTAACAGGGAAGCGTTGTGGAAAATCCTTCTGAAGTATGACTATGCACTGAAATTTGTCACTATTCTTCATCTCCTCCATGACGACATGCAAGCGGTGATCCTCTGTGACTGACTTACTCCAGCTCCTTTTAAGGCTAAGACAGGCATCAATGCTCTTCTCCATCTTCCTTGCTGCAATGCTTTATTTGATCAGTGATAAGATCCTGGTAGAAGTACAGCTAATCTACCAAATGGAGAGCAAGCTGTTCAACCTTGGCTGCTTTTGATCCAGAATCAAAACATCGCTGACTTCAGTCGGTGAGCTGAAGTATGCTAACGACACTGTAGCATGTGCTCACTCAGAAACAGATCTTCAGGTGATCAACAACATCTTTGCTAAAGCATATCAGAAAATGGGACTGAAGCTTAGCATTCAGAAGACAAAGGCCCTCCAACAGCAAACTCCTGGTGCACAATTCCCAGCACCAGTAATACAGATCCACAATAACCCTCTAGAGAATGTTGTGCACTTCCCATATCTTGGAAGCCACCTCCCACATAAAGCTGATATTGATGAAGAAACCAGCTTAAATGTGCAAGCTGAGCTTTTGGTCATCTTTGAAAGAGGATGTTTGAAGATTGTGACATCAGAACCAGAACCAAAACCAAACTTGTGGTCTATAAAGCCTTTGGGATGCCCACCCTACTGTATAGGACTGAAACATGGACAACATTCAGGAGATATCTTACGGTGCTGGAGAAGAACTGGAAATAAAGAAAGTCACCACCACTGCTTTGGCCTTGATCAAGTCACTTTATCCCTCTGAACCTCAGTTTTCCCAATCTCTAACAAGGAAATACCACAGAACAATACTGACACTGTCTTCTGGTTGTGCATGTACAGATACTACAGCAGTGCAAACTTATTATTAAACATAAGTGCTTATTTTTCCCCAATGTTTTTGGTGTGCAATGAATTGTGTATAAATACCTTGTATACAATAGTTATTTACAATGAAAAATGAAAAAAAAATCTCTTTCCACATGTTTAGTCACCAACACAATGCCTAATCATGCAGATGCCAAAAGCCTTCAACTTCCAATACATTTAAGAGTTGATGACCCTCACTGGATCTGTCTAAATGTTTTACAAAAATCTCTTCACCAATGTTCATTCTGAACTCATTAATATAAAATAGAAGTTACAGTCACACATCAAAGGGAAACTGTTTTTAAAAGATCAGATGATACCATAGTCCAAAAATATTTACAATTTTACTCCATTTTATTTATTTTAAAAGGTATGTGATTTTGGAGGTGGAGAGATGTTTCTATACATTAGTCCTCACACTCATTTGAGGGCATCTTCCAACAGAGGAAACAATCATGGCACTAACAGTAACTCTAAAACCAGTCAATCCAAAACAAAGAAACAATAAAAACCAGTGATTGGCTGCCTGAACAAGTTACTTGATAACACAAGCCCCACCACTATGATCAAAAGCAGCAAGTTATGTCAATGCTAGCTGGCAGCTGAGACGGGAAGACAGTAGGAGAAAAAAAAATGTGTAGACACCTGAATGATACAATGTTAAATGCCAAGAACAGTATTATAAACATGATAAAATAGGTACAATTATTAAAATACAGGGTTCTAACACAAATATTTACTGAAATAGAAAAAACCTCATCTTTGAAAAGGGCAATGGCTCAATTCACAGAAGCAGCATCACAATTAAGAATTAAACTTCTACTAGAAATAATATTAATCTCCCTTCCCCCCCCCAGTAGCAGCAGCAGCTTTCAACAGCGCTTCAGACACTGTGCTCTACTGGAATTCTTAATAACTCTCCCTTTTTAGCACCAGCATTACTACATTTGAAGTGCCAAAGTGCAAGCAAAGGCCAGACCAAAAGGAGAGCAAAACATCAGCATAGGTGAACTCTATCCCCATATCATCAGAATATGCACTTACAAGCAGACACTACATGTGCAATTAAATACTGCAAGTAGTCAAGGGGCTATATTATATGTACACACACAACATGTAAGCTCAAAGCCTTGCAAACAACTTGAGTGTCACAATATTCACTGCCTTTACAAAGCCAGAGCAATTAAAGCCTTGCTAAGATCCTTGGTGAATCAGAAGCACTTACTCTGCAGCACTGAGGCCCATTACAGGGACAGCTGGCAGCAAACCCCAAATTTACGTTGCTTAAGCACCATGCACTATAAAATACTCTTGTCAAATCTTCTTAAAAAAATTGCATGTGCATTATTTATAGCAGGGTTTTGAAACTCACCAGGAGGTAGCCTTGGTGTTAGGGCAGATACCTCTTGCTGGTCCCATGAAACTCTATTCAGATTTCTCTGAGTTATATACTGCTGAAAATTACCATTTCCCATTTGTCACTTGCATTGTACATCTTAATGTTGGCAGCATGCCAGAACCCCATAACCCTTGCACCAGAGCCCTCCTTTGCCACCTCACTTCAGCATACACTGTACTCGGAACACCAGAGAGCACAGAGTTAGCCTGACATCTGCTGGAATAGTTGCAGCAATGGGAAAGGAGAGTGCAAGGGCAGTCATCCACTACTACCCCTCTCCTGGGCCATCCCCTTGGATGACCTTGGGTCAGTTGTTTCTCCTCCTTCAGAGGGTGTGATAAGCAGCCCTGGACAAGACTCAGCCCACCTCCAGTAGCTGAGGTTACAGGGTGAGAGAAAGCACTCAGCTGGAGCTCCTGCCCTCCCACCTCCTAGACCCAGCAGACCAGCCTCCTCTCTGAGGGCATATCATAGGGCGGAAGCTTTGCCATTTCCCAGGGCAAGGACTGTGGGCCCCTAAAAGCGATACTGTACTGTAATACAAATGAATGGGAATCAGGAGAACAGTTCTAGACTCATTCTTCTATTGACTGATATTAATGCCACACACTTAACTTTAATTAAATACACAAAAGGGTATAGTAAAAAGAATATTTAAGCTTGCAATGTCAAGCACTCAAAAGTTAGAAAATGCAAGAATCCAGGTTGCCCATGCAACCTTAATTCACCCCCTTGTGTATATGCATTATGAGACATAAAACTAAAAGATCAGATGTTATTTGTGCCACTGGGACTGTGCCTCATTCAGTGCACAGGATGGACGGTGCTCCCTGAATGGGTAGCTATTCAATATTTCTTTTTATACTCTTTCAGTGTCTGACCTCATGCATTACTTACTGCACACTATCCAAACCCAGCACTAAATATGGAATTATTAATTTCCTCATGGGCTTTTCTACCATGCTCATCATAATATGAGTGCTTTGCAAACATTAACTTGTCTTCACAACACCCCTCTGACGTACAGATGAACAATTAAGGTAGAGTGATTAATGCCTAAATTAAGTGTCCACTAATTTTGGGTGCCTACTGCCTGACTTCTCAGTGTATTTAGCATTTATGTTCAGTGCTCCCAATGACTTCAGTTGCAACTGCTCAGGACTTCAGGAAATATGACCCCCGGTGTCTCATACACCCAGAAAATTAAAAAAACACAGAATGTTTAGTTTTGGTTTAAGTGACATGGCCAGAATCATACTGGAATTCTGTCATAGAGGCAGAGACAATAATTCAATTATCTAATGGGGTATTCAATGACCTAAATCACAAGAAGTTGTAGTGAGTCTGCAACACTCCAAGGCAGGTACATCTGATTTAAAATAATAAAAAAAAACTTCCCCCAACCAAACCACCTGGTTTCTGGTGGGGGGAATGGCACGATAAGAAGGAGAGAAGAGAATATGAGGACATAGGGTTGAGGACATGTTGCCAATGATCATTAAGGTGGCTGCCGAGAAAAAAAAAAAAAAAACAGACACACAACATGCTGGATGCACTATTAGTGGAAGTCTCCATTGAGGAGTTCGGATTTTTAAAGTGTGTCACACCTAAAGGAACATGAATGTTTTACTTTTCTAAGAAGGTTGAGGACATGAGGGTATGTACTGTGACCCAGTATATAAGAATATAACTGCATTGTCAGTGTGGTAGGTACATGAATTATAGAGTGAATATAAATCAAGGCAGCATTATGAGTTTTATTATCTCATCTTGATATATTTATAGCCCTTCAGTTGTCGGTTTTTCCTTTATAGTTAGTTTATAGATTCTTTCTATATAATTGGGAAGAAAAATAAAAGTGTCTTCCTCCATTTCTCCCCTTCATTCCTTTGAACTTAGTTTCCATCATTTTCAATAAGCTTTTTTCTTCTCCATTGTCCTTTACTGTCCTGCTTCTTCCTTCAAACAACTTATTTCCCCACAAAACAAACAAAAAGTAAGAATGAACTGTGGGTATGGCCATGTATTTTACCTCTCACATGGCTGAACCACTCAACTTTCCATTTTAATTAAAAGGCTCGATTCTGGAAATATTTATTGCACTCAAGTACCTTTGCTAAATTACATTAAGTGTCCTCCTCACCCACCCACAGGGGTATAACTGGGAAAATGCCAATACAGACCTTGCTTAAGTGACCCACTCTAAGGTACATGCTTCAGCAATACTCCCAGTCCCAATGGTATCAGGATTACAAGACTAGGACATGAAACCAACTTTCCTACAGGGAAGGTAATTTGATAAGATAGCCCTTACAAAAGCTTCCAAGAAGTCATATCCACAAATTACAAGTTTGTTTGTACTCCCTATCAGTTAATTATATTGGAAATCCATGAATTACATAAATACATCAGGGAAGTCAGGATTTAATAAATCTTATCAGAAGCCTCCAGACCTATTAGCCAATAAAATATTTACACCAAATCCTAGATATCATAAATGATCCTTATTTCTAGGAGTGATAGCATAATTGCACGGAGCACAATCTAGTTCTCTCAATTTTATGGAACATTTTCAATATACAGTACTTTACTACTTTTAAAAGAATTAAATCTATGCCATACTGCATACTGACTTAAGTCTTATTTCTCCATCAAAAAGTTACTTCACATACCATTCTAGAACAATACTCTAAGGTATCAAAACTCATTTATACACTATCCACATACAATCCCAAGTAAAAAGATCAATAAACGTAATTGTACAAACTACTCTGGAGTCAAGAAGTGCTGTGTCATCAACAACATTAAAAACTGAAATATCTCATTATTTAAATCATGTTGCATCACAAGTTGTTTGACAGGGATAGCTGTGTGAGCATTTGAGTTGGAGGGTAGAGGAAAGGGGGTGGTAAATTAGGTCAAAGAGATGAAAGGAACAAAAATATGGAAATTTGCCCCATTCTCCTGATTATAAGATCACTGGAGCACTGGCTCCTTTTACCTTAATACAGAGGAAAGTTAAATACAAGAAAAAGACTTGCTTAATAAAGCTGTTTGTAGTACAATTAAGCATTTTTTTTTAAATCCTAAAATGCCTAAGTGGATCTGAAACATATAGAGAAGAGAGGCTTAAAAGCAAGTAGTGTTTAAGACTAATGAAAGCCAGCAGCAGTAAGAGTGAAGGGTGAGTGGGAGTGGAAAACAAGGCTAAAGAGAAGAAAATAACGGGGAAGAAGGGAATTTAGTGGAGGAGAGAAAGCCATAGGCAGAATGAGAGGAGAAGCAAGCTTGGGAGCCAGCAAAAAGGGAAGGAGGAAAGATCCTAAGGGAAGGTGGGGGGAGAGGAGCTTGGGAGGGGGATGAAGAGGCAAAGGTACACCTAGGCCTGAGTTTGGATTAAGTAGCCTATGCTTTCTAGAAGGTTGCGAATTTAATAAATAAACTTCTGGAAAACTGCTAAGGAATCCCATTCCAATACATCATACTCCTTTCACCAACAACTGGTATTTAGGTATATTCACCATCGTTCCTCATAACTGGACACATTATAGTCAGACTTGACAGAAATTTGCTATTATGTTTTTAGTACCTACCAGAAGAGAGAATTCCTATTTTCAATTCTTATTGCCAGTGTTTCTGAAAAATGTCACATGTGACAAATAAAAGTGATGGACTAGGTCATATGAAGCGTGCCAACACCAGAATTATTAATCTCCTAGACTGGCAGAATGTTTAAATAAAGGCCCTGGAAGAGTAGCTTATATCCGATTTCCCCCCCTTTCATTACAACAGGAAGTGCAAAAATCCTATTTCTGCAGTCTAACAACAACACTGGATCATAAAAGTGCTGGCATCCAGTATTTGCTTTAGTCAAAAACCTTGTAGCCACCTGTGGCCTAAAGAGAAAAAGCACTTCATTTTCAGCTATTTTGTCTTTAAACTTTATTCTATACGAAAAGAATTACAAATTCATTATTCATTGTGAACTGATGCTAAGGCCTTAGTTTTGGACACTTTTGTTAAGAAACAGGTTAAACATAACTGTATGTGTATTTAAAAGATCCTAAGTTTGAGGTTCCATGATAATCTATTACCATGTAGAGGCATAAAGCTTTTGTAAACTTTGTTTTCTAAACATGTTCACTTTCTAAGCCTGAACATCATTCTGGGATGAATTAGCAGGAGCATTGTAAGCAAAACACAAGAAGTAATTTTTCTACTCTACTCAGCATTGATAAGACCTCAACTGGAGTATTACATCCACTTCTGGGCACCACACTTTGGGAAAGATGTGGACAAACTGGAGAAAGGCCAGAGGACAGCAACAAAAATGATTAAATGTCTAGAAAACATGACCTAAAAGGAAAGATTGAAAAAACTGGGTTTGTCTCTTTTCCAGACTAAACAACTGGGGGGGGGAGGGGAAGAGGACCAAGAGGAAACAGAACAACAGTCTTCAAGTACATAGAAGATTATTGCCCTCCGCTTTATAACAAATTGTTTACCTTAACCACTGAGGACAGGACAAGTAGTAGTGGGGTTAAACTTCAGTAAGGGAGATTTAGGTTAGACATTAAGAAAAACTTCTTAACTGTCAGAGTAGTTAAGCGGAACAGGTTACCTAAGGTGGTTGTGAAATCTCTGTTATTGGAGATTTTTAAAGAGGTTAGACAAACACCTCTCAGGGATGGTCTAGATAATGCTTAGTCCTGCCTCTGTGCAAGGGACTGGCACAGATGAGGTCCTCTATTGAGGTCTCTTCCAATTCTACAGGTCTATGATTCTGTACAACTAGAAACAGATCTTTTGCCTCAACCCCAGCCACTTTATATATCACAAAATATACAAAGTAGAAAACACACAGCTGCAATCTGCCTATCACACCATCCATAATTAGAACTATAGGTAAAGGAATTGCATAAAATGTGTTTATCATGGGAATCCAGCTTATAAAACCTGCTTACAACAACAAAATCAAGTCTTCAATATAACAGGTATATTAAGAAGATTACGTTGTTCATTTTTCTATTTTACTTTTGGTTAAAAAAGGAAAGCTATTCAGCAGTTCCAACCACTTAAACTTAGAGCCATTTTAAAAATAAGTATCATTCTAAGAGGACGCAAAAAGCAGACAGTGATGTAGCTATTCTATCTGCACTTTGGATTACACTGTTCTAATTACAACTACATTCAAGACAATTGTCCAGAATACATTATGTACAACCATTTTCCAATGTCAGAGCCAACAGTTATAATATTTCCCCCATCCAGAGTGAAGAGAGATTTAAAGAAAAATGGAACCCAGGTTAGCCCAATTCGGTACAGCAAATGTGTATGGTACAGTTTTTTGGCAGGGTTTTTAAATATATATTAAGTTTGAGCAATTAAGTAATTAGTAGTACTGTGTCTACACCAGCAATACATTGCACTTTTATAGCACCTTTCATTTGAAGAGCTCAAAGCAATTTAAGAGCCCTTAATTAAACCTCACAACATTTAAGTTTCCTGCCTTAAAGAGAGAGAAATGATTGGCCCAAGCAACTCACCTCTCTTTAAAAAGTTTTTTTTTAAATATGAATGCTACACTAACATATAACACAACCCTATTTTTGTAGCAAAAACATATGATATGCACCCATTCACAGTTGGTTCAGACATGAGACCACAGAGGAGTCAAGGTTAGGAGGAATGGGATAAAACATGGGACTACCTTATTTTAAAACAAGCAAAAAGCTTCACATCCACTTGTACCAGCAGTGACCCATTTAAATTGAATTAGCCTATTATACCTATATGCAGATACATTCAGAACTTTGGAAACACTCCTTCTCTTGCCATCGTCATTAAATGCCACCTCCACTTTTGCTAATCTAGCATCAGGGAGACAGTCTGTAAGCAGCTTCATACCCCATCCTTTATAACTGGGGAAATTTGAAACATTCACTATCTCTTTAAAGGGGCAACATCTTATAATCACACCAGTTTCTCCACTGATCCTCTCCTGATACCACCACCTCAAATGGTTCTGCCTCAAACTAATTATAAAGCCACCATGCGCAGATGCAGCCCCTAAAAAAGATCCTTGGAGTGTAACAAGCCCAGTGCAGGATCCCAGAGTACAGCTACACTGAAAGCTCCTTATGAATCCTTAGGTACAGCCAGCTTCTAATGGCATCTCAGCATGCGACCTGTCCCCAATCCCCAGGGTGCTACCACCCAGACCCCAATGCAGGGGCCTTCCCCCGGATTCAGCCACCACTCCCAACCACCCCAGGGAATCTGCCTCCAGGCCCCCTCACCCAAGTACAGCTACACCCTCCCAGTGCAGGGACCCCTCCCCCAGGTGCAGCTGCCCCCCAGTGCAGAGTCCCCTCCCCAGGTGCAGCTGCTCCCACCCCTTAGTGTAGGGACTCCTCCCCAGGTGTAGCTGCCCCCAGGGCCCCCACCCCAGGCCACCTCCCGGAGCAGTTGCCTCCAGGACCCTCACCCCAGTGCCCCCCCCAGCAGCCTCCCCCAGGACCCTCACCCCCGTGCCCCCCGAGCAGCTGCCCCCAGTGCCGGGCCCCCGGCCAGGGCGCAGGGCGCCCAAGGACCAGCCACTCCCCCACACGAGCGCGGTACTCCTGCAGCCCTTGGGGCCGGCAACACCGCCGCGGACCCCTCACGCGGTGCGGGAGCGCTGGAACAGGCTCCCCTCCCCCTTGCAGGGCGGCGGGCGATGGCCATAAAGGGAGGCGCGCCCCTTACCGCGATGGCGCTAACCCAGCCGGGCGGATAAGGGCGGCGACGGGGCCGGCTCGGTGACGGAGATTCACACACGAGGGAGAACTGACCCCATCACCAGCCCCCGCCAGCGGCTCCGGTTCCTCCTACTGCCGCGGCGGGGACAGAGACCCGCCCCCCTGCCAGTGCCTGCGAACGGCAACGCACAATCCCGCTGACCGACGTCAGCCTTGGCCATTTACAGTCCAGCATCCGCCCCCAGCGCTGCCGCTGTGGTGCACATACCACTTGCGCATGATCTCGCCCACTGAGGGGTCGCTGGCCAATCGTAACGGGTGGTGTTGCTGAATGACGGCCCTAATTACCAATAGGAAGTCGGTGGACCGGCACAGAGAGACCCGCCTCAATAGTCCACCACCAACCAGTGGAATCGCGGCATTACGCTGACAGACGGTTTTCATGTCTAATGACAATCAAGCCAGTACTTGTTCCCGTAGTGATATTATAACCCCCTGCCTCGCGAGCTCTGGCACTGTGCCCAACCAGAAGCACCAGCTCGCTGGGAGCCCCCTCCCCTATTATCAGCAGCGAGCGTCTCCCCATCCGCCCAAGCCTCCGAAAACAGGTCCCGACCGTTTCCCTAAAGTACAGCGTAGCCCGTGTTCCCCAGCGCAAGGCGTCCTGGGAATTGTAGTCTCTTGTATTAGCATGCACCTTGCTTGCCCCCCGGAGCCTGTTTAGCAACTGGCCAGTCGGAGCGCACCGGCCTCCGTAATTCTTCCTACCCTCACCCGCCATCTCGCTTATTTATAGGAGGAAAAGAGTTCTACCGCCGCCTGCCATGCAGTCCACAGCCCCACCCATTGCTCTCTGGGTTCGTCGCGCTGTCAGTCAGCCCCATACACCCCTTCAACACAGCCCCTCCTTCCCCATCTCCTACAGTAACTGCAATGCCTCTCTCTCCCGAGAATCGCTGGAGTCCTTCCCACACAGCTCGTGCTACTCGCCTACACCCCCCAATAGAGCCTTCCCATTCAGACAGCCCCCACACCCAAACACAGCTCCCCCCTGCATAGCTCCCACACACCCCATGTAGCGCCCCCTGCATAGCTCCCACACACCCCGTGTAGCGCCCCCTGCATAGCTCCCACACACCCCGTGTAGCGCCCCCCCGCATAGCTCCCCCATACGACTGTATAGTGCCCCCTACATAGATCCCCGCCGTATAGCGTCCCCCCTGCATAGCTCCCATACACCCCGTGTAGCGCCTCCCTGCATAGCTCCCCCATACGACTGTATAGTGCCCCCTACATAGATCCCCGCCGTATAGCGTCCCCCCTGCATAGCTCCCATACACCCCGTGTAGCGCCCCCCTGCATAGCTCCCACACACGCCTGTATAGTGCCCCCTACATAGATCCCCGCCGTATAGCGTCCCCCCTGCATAGCTCCCATACACCCCGTGTAGCGCCCCCCTGCAAAGCTCCCACACACGCCTGTATAGTGTCCCCGTGTAGCTCCCATAGCTTCACCCCGCCCCCCCCGGAATAACGCACCCCTCCGTAGCTCCCACAGCCTTCCCGTTCGTGCTGTCGCCCCGCCTCCCTTCCCTGAAGATCGCTGTCCCGGCGCACCCCCTGGACAAAGTGGAGGAGACGAGAGCGAGGCGGGTCAGGACACGCGATCACAAACCCGCCCTCCCCCACCAGCGGGAAGGGACGAGGGAGTCGCTTGGTCCGGCGCGGGGTGAGAGTCGGGATAGGAACAACCCTCCCGCGTCTCAACTACTCCGCTCCCAACCCCCCCGGAAGCGCCGCTTGTGCGCCCTCGGCCACTTATTGGCGGCGGATTTTCCCCCCCCTGAGGGGGGGTTGTTTGGGACCACGGCGGTTCCCGCCCCCGCCAGAGGTCACTTCCGGGGCTGAGCTAGAGCGAGCCCGCGTGAATCCCGCGTCGTCCTGGGGAAGTTTGGTGGCGGCGGCCGCAGCGGCAGTAGTGGTAGGTGCGAGTTAGTCAGTGGAGGCGGCGAGGCTGCTGCTCTCCTCTTTTACGCGGGATAAAAGGTGGCCAGGCAAACTTAGCCAAAGGGTCTGGTCCTTCCTAGCCCGCTTCGGGTCGGGGGGCTGGCGGCGCCTCGCCTGGGGGAGAGGAGACGCGATTATCCCCTTCGCCCGGCCGTGGAGTAGCGCGCCTTAGGGTCAGGGCTGCGGTGTGTGGCGTGTGGCAGGCCGCGTTCAGTGGGGCTTCAGCAGCTGGGCGTTAGTCCTGTCTGACGCCCCATACCACTGCCTGGCTCCCTTCCCCCCTTAATGTTGGCGCTCGCGGTGACTCCCCAGGTTGTGTCTAGGGTGGAAGCTGCACCCCATTAAGCTGTTTGCCTACTGTCGGAGCTGAGATTGTGCTGTGTGGGAGTTCATCTAGGTAGGGGGACTTGAGGCTAGATCGACTTGTTCTTGACTTGAGGAAAATCCTGGTCTCAGAACCACATCTGAGACCTCTGTTTCTCTTGTGTGTTCATCTGAGGGATGTAGATCCATGACCACCCAATGGCTAGTGACCCTTTAGAAAACACTGCAAACGTGTCATGTTACAGAAACCTAGCAGTCTAGGAATCTAGCAACTCAAAGTAATTACTCCATGTTCTGGGATTTCTGCTTCTCAAATTTTACAAGGGGATTCACTTTTAGAAACTTGACTACAAGACTAATGAACATCGGATATGTTAAAACAGAATTTTAATGACTTTCTTGAAATGTATTTGTTAGTTCTGTCCCCAAAATGATTTGGGATGGCAAGCATCTGACTGTAGAGCCCTACTCCAAATGAGAAGCTCTACAAAATGTACCGAGAAGCTAAATTTCACAGCTGTGCAGGAAACAGTTGAATGGTCTAGGATGGGGGTTCTCACCACAATTTTTTTGGGGGCCTCAAAGTGTGGACACCAACTCTTGCTGATGATTGCACTGACACTTTTTCCTAAAATATTTTATTAACTTTGGGAAAAAAATAAATAAATATGCACATGCACACATCCAGATCGTTGTAATTTATTTATGTAGGTTTATTTATTTATTTTTTACAGACTCAATAATAAAACTTGCTGTGAAAAGTTATATTTGTATGTTTGTTAATATCATTTTTCACAGGACACTTAGCTACCTGGGAGGCTGTGAAAAGTGATATGTGATATTAAGAAACATACAAGTATCACATTTTACAGTCTCTCAGGTAGCTAGTTAGTCTGCTCTGAAAAGTGATGCATGCATGTTTCTTAAGATCACCTTTCTCAGCAAGTCCCAGGACAAATTAAGTCCTGGATTGGAGGATCGGAGTGGAAGGCAGCAGGGGCCTAGGGGCTGGGGGTAAGGGGATGGATGCTGGGCTTGGGGAGGCAGCGGAGGACAGGGGCGATGGGGGTGCGACTGGAGCTGAGGGGAGGCACCCACGGCGAAAGCCCACTGCCGCACAGCTAGAGCCTAGGGCCAGCATCTGTCACTGCACAGCCAGGGCCAGGCTGTGCAGTCAGTGCCTGGGGCCAACACCCACCGGGGTCGGCATCTGCTGCTGCATGGCCAGGGCTGGGGATCAGCACCTGGGGCCAGCGACCCTGCCACATGGCCAGTGTCCAGGGTCGGCATCCAGCGCCAGGGTTTGGAGCTCATCAGCGTCGAGCGCCGGGATTCGGAGCCCGCCAGCATGCGGCTGGGATTCAGAGCCCACTGCTGCATGGCTGAGAACAGGGATCTGCACCTGGGTCTGGCGCCCACTGGAGCCTAGCTTCCACACCCGCTGCCAAACAGCCAGAGTCAGCGGCTGTGGCCAAAGGCCAGGGCTGAGGATTAGTGCCTGGGGCCAGCGACTGCTGCCGCATGCCCAGTGCCTGGGGTCAGTGTCCAGAGCCGGGGGTTGGAGCCTGCCACCATGCAGCTGGGGTTTGACGCCCACCGCCAGGGATCTGCACCCACTGCCATGCAGCCGGCATCGAGGACCTGCACCTGGGTCGGGGGCCTGCCCAACGGCCAGGGCCAGGGTTTGGTGGCTGTGGTCAGTGACCAGGGCTGGGGACCAGCGCCTGCCATCAGCAGCCGGGGCTGAAGATTGGCATCCAGGGCTAGCACCTGGGGTCAGTGGCTAGGGGTTGTAGTGAGCGATGGGGGGTCAGCAGCTACCACCAGGGGTGGTGCCCCAGAGCCAGGGATCAGAGGCTGTCGCCGTGCGACCAGTGGTTGGAGCCTGAAGCCGTGTGGCCAAAGGCCGGGGCCATGTGGCCAGAGCTTGGGGTGTCTGTTTGAAACACCGCAGCTGGAGTCAAGTGTTGGTGCCAAAGCCCCATGGTTGGAGCCCTGGTCCATGCAGCCAGGCACCCGAAGTCCCACCACCTGAGCCTGCTGCCCAATCACCCCAGGACTGAAGCCTGAGCCCCACTTCCCCCCCACACCCCGCAGGTCAAGAACTCACCTTTCTCCTTCAGTGTTGTGCCCCTCCTGTCTCCAGAGGCAGTGCAGGGTGGCACTCTCAGGAACAACAGGGAGGGGGAGAGGGTGATGCTTTGCTCCCCCTCCAATCACTGCACGAAAAGCCCCTGGTGGCTGCATTTGGGAAACGGTAGTCTAGGAGATAAGAACAGATATAACTTAGATAATATTTTTACTTCACGGTCTAAGAGACACAGACAAGGTTTTCATCTCAAGGCCAAAAGACCAAAAACATCAAGACACTTGATCATGGCCTTTGATAGGCCAAGAGACTACTAACACTTGGATCTTAGCTACTCTCATAGCACTTTTCATCAGTAGATCACACTTTACAAAGAAGTATCCACATTTTACTGATGGGGAAACTGAAGCACAGAGGGGTGAAGTGACTTGTCTAAGGTCGCTATGAAGGTCGGGGTGAAGCTATGGGACACTGGCACTGTTGAGAATAGAACCCAGGTTTCTTGTATCCCAGTCCAATGCGCTGTCTGTACTCTCTCCCATAATAAGGGAAAAGTAATAATGTAAAAAATTAGGAACAAGTAATTTTGCCCGTGGGCAAAAACGTTACAAGGATAGATATGCTAGGTAGCTATCCAAGTTATTGTCTTACTTAAGTTTTAAGGGGCAGAGAGATTGTCTCTCATCTGTGAAGTGCTTGGCACAATTTTGGGTGCTGTGAAATAATGCAGTATAAACTCAGATTTGCAGAATGTGGGCTTATCATCATTGCTTAATTCAGAAATAGTGTCAAAGATCTGGGAATAAGAGGAAGGATTTTTTTAAATAAATGCTTATAAAGAATGTCTGTACAATCAATAAAACTAATAAATCAATGTACAGGCTAAGAGAAGTACAGGATTACAAATGCAAATTTCTAAGAAAGAAAAGGCAGTCTTTGAAACTACTTTTAATTAACTCCTTAAAACTACATCTTAAATTGAGTGTTTCTTTAAGAAAATACTTATGAATTTTACCATAGATGTCAACAAGAGCTTTAGTGAAAGCATTTTCTTGTTTGTGCTTGAGGTAGCACCAAAAGGCCACAATCGGGATCAGGATCTCATGGTGGTAGGTGCTATAATAAACGCAAAACAAGGTCCTTGTCTTGAAAGCTTGCAGCCTAATTTAAAATAAGATGTAACAAGAGAATAAAACATTTGGTAGGAAAGGAGGATGAGGGTAAATGTTGTTAGACTGCTCTCTTAATAGGCGAGTAAAGAGTACAACCTCATGGTTCCAAATAATGTAATTTTATATCAATGTATTAGTAATCCCCACTTACACCTTCCCTAGCAATTATGGAGTTTCTCCATTGTTCATTTGTCAGAGCTCGGTGAGTCAGAAGGCCTCTGAATTCTCCCTTTGTCTTATTCAGCAAATGAGAAATTAGAGAAATGTTCCAAAATTTGAAAAGTCTCTCCCTGTAAATGACCTTTGTTTTATATCCAACAGAACTCAGTTGTCATATTTTCAGACAATAAATGTTTGTTTATATGAATGCTTCATAAATTACTTCCTAGTCTTTTCTTGCTATTGAATATTTTCAGTCATTATACACTGCTCTTATCAGAGGATCTGAAAGTGCTTGATGAAAGTGAGTACCACATGAATTTTACAGATGGCGCAGAGAAATGAAGTGCGACCTCAGTTAACCAGTTATAATTTTAATCATTTAAACGGTTAACTTTTTACACAATATTTACAACCCTACCAGAAACCATACAAGGAACAACACCAAGCAGGGGCAAAGAATACTGTTCCACTCTTAGGGTCGACAGCCTGATACCCACAGGGGGAAAGGGCCAGATACTCTAGGGGATGCCTTTTTTTTTTTTTGCTACTACTCTCATGTGCCTGGCACCCTCTCTGAGGAAGCAAGTTTGGAAATGTCAAGGGTCTTTAGATCCAATCCATAGTCAGTCACTGCTTTTGGGAACTGCCTTTCTCCTTTCCATTGGAGCTGATTGGCTTCTGAAGCTGACAAATGGTCATTTAATGTTATTGCTCATGGCTACTCTATTTAATAATTTCCACTCCTTGCACCTGACCATCCCCCTTTCCCATCCTTATTCAGGGACTCTTCTCACAAGAACCTGTCACAAACAGAATTGGCCTCGTTGTTTTGTCTGGGAACCGTAGGGGAGACCTTTCTACCCAGATGATTTCCTTATCACAGAGAAGAAAGGGGAATATCTTGGTCTTATCCCAGACCGAGGAGACTGAATAAATACATATGCTGCCTCAGATTTAAGATGGTAATGCTTGCCTCCATTGTATCTCCAGAGGCTCAGCACTGTTTTATAGTTCTTGAATTTCAGGACACATACTTCTGCATGGCTTTTACACAGTCCACAGGAAGTACTTAAAATTCATGTTGGGGCCCAATTGCTGCCACTATAAGGTAATGTCATTTGGACTTTCCACGGCATTAAAAGTCTCTATGGAATGCTAATCTCGGAATGAGGGACATCTGTGTCTACCTCTTACCTGAATGACTGGCTGATCAATGGGCAATTCCAGCAAGAAATGGCGGCAAGCCTGGAATATGCCCTTTTCCTGTTGTCATGTGGCCCTCCTGGTGATTTAAGAAAAATTGTGTCTTATCCCATCACAGATGAAAGTTCATAGGAGCTTTGATTCCAAGTGTGTGCAGATCTAGGACAGATTCTTGATGCAGTTGATAGAACTTGGGATACAGTCAAACTCAAGTACAATGGTATGGATGTGCCTGGGACTGTTAGGCAAAATGTCAGCATGTACATACGAGATTCTGCTTGCCAGACTTAACTTGCAGCCCCTGCAAATCCAGCTCAGATCTGTCTGTTCGCAGAACAAATAACAGTCGTGGTCCTATTTCGTGTGCAGTCAGAACAAAGATGGTGGTGGGAACTCAAGAACATATCTGGTGGAATATTGTTCCTACCCCTTTCTCAAGTTACTTTAACCAATTAGTTTAATCATGGATGTTTCAGGGACAGGTGGTTGAGCCCACTTGAACCACATACAGATGCAAATGACTTGGTCCCCAGCAAACATGAAACTCCACATCAATGTCCTGGAAGCCTGCATGACCTTTCTAATGGTTCTCCAAAACTACACAGTGCAGATCCCAGTGGACTATGTGTCCAGAATGCACTACATAAACAAGCAAGGAGGTGTATGTCTCTGCCTGGAGACTATTGAGCTCTGGACGTGGTGCCTCTGACATGAGATAATCCGATGCCTGTTCTACTCTGAGGGGTCAGTAACAACTTGGTGGACTTCCGGAGCAGGCAACTGGTTGCCAATCACAAGTGATTGCTGCAGAGGTCCATAGTAGAGTAGATATTCCTTTGCAGGAGGATTCTGATAATAGACCTTTTTGCCACTTGTCAAGGCCAAGTGCCAGAATCCTATGACCTTTCTACTACAGGAGCCCAGGGTTACTACCATTTATTTTCCTTCTTGTGTGCCTTTTGACCAATTCCCCTGATCCTCAGGGTGATTTCCAAGATCGAATGAGACAGAGCCAAGATCATTCTCATTGCTTCCTACAGGCCATGGCAATTTTGTGAGACAGATCTACTGCACATCTGTAGTGAGTCGGTGTGGCTCCCCTCCTGCCCGGCAGAGGGAGCTGCCCTGCCAACACCTCAGTGGGCGGAACTTCCGCCCCCAGTCCCCGCCCCCCGGAAGTCAAGGGGCGGGGCAGGAAGTAGAAAAGGCGCATGCCCAAGCTCAGTCAAGACCCAGCCGTCGCCGGGAGCAGACGTGCCTGCGGGAGCTCCCGGCTGGGAGCCCTCCTCGGCCCAAGGTAACCGCCCTGCCTGGCTGGAGCTTCCCCTCGCCCACTACCCAGAGGAACCCGCGGAGCCTACCCGGAGCCCGTACTGGGAGGAGCCCCCAGGATTGCCGAGCGCCCGCTATGAGGAGGAGCCCCCTAGGCCCTGCTGTTACCCAGAGGAGCCGCCCGAGCCGTCCTGGCCCAACTTCCCAGAAGAGCTACCGGACCTGCCGCCAAGCCCTCCACCAGAGCCGATGCAGACCGACTGGCCTGAATCGGGTGCGACGGACGAGGTAGGCCTTGAGGGGGAGATGGACTGTAGCCCGGGGGTAGCCGACCCTTGTCCGGCTGAGGGCACTGATGTGCCCATGTCAGTGTGTTGCGGCCAGGATCCCCACTGACTGCAGCGGGTCCACGCCGCTGCTAGGGCCCCGGGCTGGGACACAGTGGAGTGGGTGGGCCTGTGTCCCCCCTGCCACCCCACTCACGGTGGCAGTCTCCCCCTCAACCCAGCGCTCTGGCATAGCAGCTTGCACTTGGCTGTTGCTGCTCAGCCCTGCCTGAGGGTTTGAGCTAGAGCTGCTGTTTTGCTGCCCCGCCCTGACGGAGGGCTTGGGCTTTATGGACTTGAACTGCTGCTCAGGCCCTGCCTGAGGGTTTGAGCTAGAGCTGCTGTTTTTGCTGCCCCCGCCCTGACTGAGGGCTTGGGCTTTATGGACTTGAACTGCTGCTCAGCCCTGCCTGGGGGTCTGAGCTCTGCTTCTTGTTACTGCCCGCCCTGAGCTAGGGCTTGGGCTTACAGACTGAACTGCTGCTCAGCCCTGCCTGAGGGCCTGAGCTCTGCCTCTTGCTGTTGCCCCGCCCTGCTCCAAAGGGCCAGGGCTTATTGAACTGCTGTCGCTCTGCCCTGCTCCAGAGGGACAGGGCCTATTGAACTGCTATTGCCCGCCCTGCTCCAAAGGGCCAGGGCTTATTGAACTGCTGTCGCTCTGCCCTGCTCCAGAGGGACAGGGCCTATTGAACTGCTATTGCCCGCCCTGCTCCAGAGGGCCAGGGCTTATTGAACTGCTGTTGCCCTGCCCTGCTCCAGAGGGCCAGGGCTTATTGAACTGCTGTTGCCCTGCCCTGCTCCAGAGGGCCAGGGCTTATTGAACTGCTGTTGGCCAGCCCCTGCTCCAGAGGGCCAGGGCTTATTGAACTGCTGTTGCCCTGCCCTGCTCCAGAGGGCCAGGGCTTATTGAACTGCTGTTGCCCTGCCCTGCTCCAGAGGGCCAGGGCTTATTGAACTGCTGTTGCCCTGCCCTGCTCCAGAGGGCCAGGGCTTATTGAACTGCTGTTGCCCTGCCCTGCTCCAGAGGGCCAGGGCTTATTGAACTGCTGTTGCCCTGCCCTGCTCCAGAGGGCCAGGGCTTATTGAACTGCTGTTGCCCGCCCTGCTCCAGAGGGCCAGGGCTTATTGAGCCGCTGTTGCCCTGCCCTGCTCCAGAGGGCCAGGGCCTACCTGAACTATTGTTGCCCTACCCTGCTCCAAAGGGCCAGGGCTTATTGAACTGCTGTTGGCCGGTCCCTGCACCAGAGGGCCCGGCGATCTAACGTTGTTCCCCGTGACTCCTAATAGCTAGCAGGCGAACAGAAGTGAGTCGGTGTGGCTCCCCTCCTGCCCGCTGGAGGGTCGAGCCCCGACCGACCGATTACAACATCCTTTGAACTGCTTATCCAGCTCTCAGATCTGAGCAATATGGTCTTGCAGCACCATGGCCAGATACTGCATCTAGACCTGAAGTCACTGCAACTGATATTGTGGCTATTGGCTGGTTAAGCACCACGGATAGAGACTGTTAGGTCCAAAAAAACTAAGAGCAGGAAAACTTCAACTAGAAAGAAAACTAGACCCAGGGCAGACATCAATACCAAAGATCATCAAATACTTATTGAACAAAAGGCTAGCCTTTTGTTCAGCTTGATTTCAGGGTCTGCCTCACAGCAATCTTGGTTTGTCATCCTGGTGCAGTTGTGTTCAGTTTTTTCTCACTTGATGGCATAGCAGTTTTTCAAAGGACTCTTATTTGCCTGGGACCTCGGCTTAGTCCTCCAGGGGCTCATGGAGCCTCCCTTTGAACCTTGTTCAGAATGCTGCTTACATCATCTTACTCTGAAACTGGTTTTCCTAGTTGCTGTCATTTTAGACCAGGAGTAGGCAAACTTTTTGGCCCGAGGGCCACATCGGGGTTCTGAAACTGTATGAAGGGCCAGGTAGGGAAGACTGTGCCTCCCCAAACAGCCTGCCCTCCACCCCCTCCCACTTCCTGCCTCAGAACCCCCGACCCAGCCAACCCCCCCCAGCTCCCTGTCCCCTGACTGCCCGACCTCTATCCACACCCCTGCCCCTGACAGGCCCCCTGGGACTCCCACGCCTGTCCAACCGCCCCCGTCCCCTGACTGGTCCCGGGACTCCCTGCCACTTATCCAATCCCCCCACCCCCTTACCATGTTGCTCAGAGCACCAGGACTTGCAGCAGCACCGCCCAGCCAGAGCCAGCCACACCACCGCGCAGTCTAGAGCACCAGGGCAGATCTGCGGCTCTCACAGCCCCACCACCCAGAGTGCTGGCAGCACGGCGAGCTGAGGCTGCGGGGGAGGGGGAACAGCAGGGGGCTAGCCTCCCTGGCCGGGAGCTCAAGGGCCAGGCAGGGCAGTTCCATGGGCCATAGTTTGCCCACCTCTGTTTTAGACAGAAAAGTGAGTGAGCTTCAGGTAAACTTATGGCTGAACCTCCCCACACAACATTGTATAAGGATAAGGTGGTGCTGAATCCTTGAAATTCATCTCCAGTGTGACTTCTGAATCAATCTACCTGTCTTCTTTCCTAAACCACACACAGTACCAAGAGGGAAGCAATTTCACACTAGATGTTCTTGGGAACCTTGCTTTTATAATGTTGACAGAGCCAAACTATTCACACAGTTTCCTGCTTCGTTCTTAATGTGGTAGGCGAGTCCTAAGGTCAGGCCATCTCGTCTTGGAAGATATTGAAATGGATAATACAGTGTATCTCACTTCATTACTGTTGGCTGGTGTGCCTCTCCCACTGAATATCGCTGCACATCAGGACACAAGCAACATCCTGTGTCTTCTTCAGAAATGTTCCAGTTTCCAAGAATCTACAAGGTGGCAACCTGGCATAAATATTATGCCTTGGGCTCAGGTGCCAAGTTTGGGAGAGGTGCACTGCAATATCTCTTCCACTGATGTAGCTGAGACTCCGCCTCATACCATTTGGAGGGCATACTACTTTTCAGTCACCAGCAACACTGATACAGGCTTGAAGACAGTGGTTAACTGTGGTTCTTTGAGATATTGTGGATCCCATGACCTGTACTCCATCCCCACTTTTCAGAGTCCTCTGTTATCATGGGCTTTGAATTGTGAGGCAAGTAAAGGTCAGAATGGCTATAACTCTCCTTCATGCCCTCACATAGGGGCATAGGGTGCTGGTGCATCCCTGACAGATATTGCTATTCAGAAGAATCTGATTTCATGCACACAGAGAATGGGACCCATGCTGACTAAAACATTTCAGAGACCCACGTGTACTGTAGGGTAAGTAACCATTCTTTCTGTGCTCCATTGTAGATGGTTGTGATTTTTATTTCTTTCTTAAAGTTGTGCACTTTGCCTGTAAACTCATCTATTTTTGTACATCTGTGAAATTCTTAAGCTGCTAGTCTATGATACAAAGCATAAGAGATTTTTTCATTTAGTCTTAGAGTTCATTGGGGTAGGGGGGTGGAGGGACTGTATGGGTTAGGTAAACTAAAGCTGAGCTGATCTTATACTCCTAATAAGCTTACCTCCAATTTGGGCACATGTGCCCTTTGTTTCAATTTTAAACTTTTTGTTAATCCTTCATTTTGTGTTTAGTCTTATCATGTTTAAGTCACAGGCAAAAGGTAACTAAATGCATCTGATAAATAAAAATATCAAAGTGTTCATTCAACCACTTATAAACCAGCTTCCTTAGTTAAATGATGAGAGAGCTTGAACTGCAAACCAAGAGTTAATTGTCTAAACTAACAGCTGTTGAGAAAGTAATACAAATCAACATCATTTATCATTTATCAGTTAATCATTTCATGATAGGACTATTACTTATTGCTACATATAGCTATAACATGTATTGTATTAGAGTATTCAGTACCCAATTCCTCTTGTTTGTTTCTTGCAGATTCAACATGTCAAACACAGTCCAAGAAACTTCTACAGTTGAAACTTCTTGTTCTGAAGATGCTGATACTAAGCTATCCTTCTTACCTGAAAAACTAAGGGAAAGACTGCTTCCTTTTCAGAAGAAAGGCATCTTGTTTGCACTTCAGAGAAGCGGCAGGTAAAATGCTTATATCATGGTATGCTGAAAGTAGTAATGCTGTTTTAGAAATCTGTTTCTGGAACAATTACAAAAGGCTTACAAAAACAAGTGACAGTTAAGTTTCTAAAACGTAACTTGCCTTATTTAATATATTCTGTATGGCTTAAAAACAAATTTTAATTTTCTTAAAGAGTAAGTAGATAGTAATAATGCTGTATTCTTGAGCAACCCTGCAATACCAAACCAGTGTCTATATGAAGGTAAAAATCAGTAAAGACAGAAAGTTTGTTTTATACTTCTACTGAGTTCTCCAAAACTGACTATTTACTCGTTTCTATAGTTTTTTGGGGTGGGTTTATGGGCATAGCTGAGAGCGTTCAAGAGAAAAACAGTTTGGGCAGTTGAAAGGTAGAGAGATTTTGTTGAATAAGGGCTAGTAACAAATGCATGAGCATTTCAGCTGCATTAATTTGGGGTTGGTTTAAGCAGGCTTGTGGTGACTTATGAATTGGTACTTTTCTGTTATGTCTACTATCCTATGCTACAATCTAAATTCTTGTATGTGGGGGGGGAAGTGAGGAATTAAGACTTTGCCTATATTTTTGTAAAATTAACCTTTAAGATATTGTAAATTGGTGAAGGAAAGTCTGGCTGAACTTGCAGATGGACTATAACAATGGTTCTGAGCAGCTTGAACTGCTCCCCTTCATTTCCATGGAGTATTAACTCTGAAGCATAATTATGGTAATTTAAGAGTCAAATAATTGGTAATGCTCTAGTGCTGATCAAAGCATGCGTTAAAGCAGACTGACCATATTATGAAGATCTATTTAATCTACTTCAAAAGGATACCTCAAGATAGATTGGTGGTGGAGTCTAGGAGATTGCTGCCATTTTATTCATATCTTGAATCATGTCCATGATAATCCATTGTGAGGGAGGTGTTACTGAGGTAGTTGGGGCCAAAGCTATATAAGGCTATATAGTTTAAAAAGAACACTTTGAATTTTGTCTAGAAGTAAACTCTGAGTCAGGACTGACTACAGTGTAATATGACCGTTAGAGCTATTATGGATCTCTGTGGCTTCTTATTGCTTATGCTATGTATATAATGTGTCAATGTAAGAAGTATGTTTGTGGAAAGAATTAGTAGAAAAATACCCCATCCTATTTGCTATGATGACTTACAGTACAGAAGAAAAATGAAAGCTGATAGCTTGGAAGATCACTGGACATTTTTGTGAGTTGTTCTGTCTCACATACCTTCAATTAACATGGCAGGCACAGGAATTCCAAGAATTTCAGTGCTCAAAGAAGTGGCATAATTTTTCTTTTTCAGTGAAACAAAGTAACATTCTGAACTAGTGTTGCAGCATGTTTTGTTAAAAATTTTTTACTCAGGGGCTTTTTTACCATTCAAAATCTCACTTTAAATCTTAAACAGAACAGCCCAAACATAGTAGTACCTTAAGTTCTAAGGGGTGCTTAGAAACCATTTAGTTTTTTGTGGAGGGGAAGGTATGTGCTTTCTCCCCTAATCCCCATTTTTAGTCTTTGTCCTCAAAGTTTACCATGACATGCAACCTTTGCTTGGGTCAAGCTCCCTCAGAAATTCTTCATCTTAACGCTGTGCATCTGGCCAAATAGATTTGGGCCAGGCAGCAAGGAGGAAGGACAGCCCGGTAGTTAGGGTGCTAGCCTGGTACTTGAGAGATCCAGGCACAGTTCTCTGCTCTACCACAGACTTCCTGTGTCCTTCCTTAGGCAAGCCACTTGGGGTAAGGGTACATTGCAATGTAAGCCTGGGTCTTTGGGACTCAAATGCTCAGGCTCAGTGTTTCTATGACCAGGCTTGAACATTCAGACTGAATATTGACCCTAGGTTTGGAATTTCTGGACCTCGGTCTCTGACCCTTGCTCACGTGTCCACATTGCACTACACAGACTCGAGTCAAACCAACCTATCTTAGACTTCCTATTGCTCTTCCCAGCTGCAGCCTCTCTAGCCCTTTTGTTTGTGGTGCACTGTGGGAAAACTTGACACTGCATCCCTGGCACTTTACTGGAAGTTGTCTCATCCTTCCAAGCTGTATTTTGGGTCTGCATGCTTCTGGCTGCCAGAGCCAGCAACATGAAGAAGTCACTGTTGAAGAACTTGTCCTGCTTAGGCTTCATTCCCATGCCTTGAAACGGCAGATCATCCATGAGATGCTGCTGAATGTTTCAATGGCCTTTTCCAACCTATCAAAAGGAGGAGGAGGAGGAGGAGAACAATTCAGACATAGCAGACTCCAACTGGATAATGCTGCTCTGGCTGTCTGTATAGCCGCTAATCGGCCTTGTGTAGACTGGCACTTCTGGAGCAGGACCACAATCACAGACTGGTGGCATCACATAGGTATGTGGATGTGGTACGAGCAGCAGTGAGTCCAAAACTTTCGCATGAACAAAGCCATTTTTCTAGAGGTTTGTGAGTGGCTTGCCCTGATCTTGCAACGTCAGGACATATGCATGCGGGTGGCCAGGCTGACCCAGAAGTGGGTTGATATGACCATCTAGAAGCTGGCCACTCATGACTGCTACAGGCCCATTACCAACCAGTTTGATGTTGGCAAGCCAACTCTGGTGGCTGCAGCGGTTTGAGGTGATCAGTAGTGTGATTTACTCAAAAAGGTGATGAGCATAAACAATGTCCTTGAAGTAATTGCCAGTTTTGAAAGAATGGGGTTTCATAACTGTGCTGGGGTCATTGATGGGACCTTGCCCTTCTCTAGGAGCACATAAATACATAGACTGCAAAGGGTACTACTCCATTGTTATGCAGTCTCTGGTCAGCCACAGAGGCCGATTTATGGACACCAACATGTGCTGCACTGGAAAAGTTCACGATGCCAGTGTTTTCCACCGATCAGGAGTCTGCCTTCATGGACAGGCCAGGATGCTAGTCCCATCAAATGACACTATCATAAATGTTACTCTAGGAAACAACACATAATTCCTTTTGCCTTGGCTTACGAAACCATATCCTGATCTCAGAGGCCCTGGCAAAAGACAGTTTAACTTTACCCTCAGTAGGTATAGAATGGTGGCTGTGCATTTAGCAAATTGAAATCCGTTCTGGCGTGGTTTACAGAAACATTTGGATTCCCATGTCATCAATGCTGTTCACGTTATTGTGGCTAGCTGTGCTCTTCACAGTCTTTGTAAAGCCGAAGAAGAGTCATTTGCACTTGAGTGGACCTATGACAGCAGTGGTTTGCTGAACCGGTACAGTCAGACAGAAAGTACACATGTCACAAATGGAGCAGGATGCACCATGTGCAACAGAAATCCGGGATTCTTTGTGTGCCTACATTATGGACTAGCATGGACCAATGGAAGAGGGAGACAAGTATGTTTATGAATGTATTTGTATAGCATTGTCAGTAATAAATGATGTACTATTGCTGTATACTCTGAGTGGGATGGGGATGTGATTATCATGAATTTTTACTTATGAATGAAATGACTGCCTGGGCAGTGGAGGGAAATGGGGGTTTGTGTGTTGTGAACTGGATTTTCATTATGGATTCATCTCAAAAGATGTATTGAAAAATTGTTTCAATACAACTTCCCAAGTATGCCTTTTCATGTCCATCATTATTCTTTGCTATACACACACACACACAACACACACACACACACACACACACACACACACACACACACACAATGATGTGAAGCAGTGATTGTAATAAATGTTCTTAATGAAACAAAATCCTTTATTTGTTAACATGTCTGTATTATAAAAAAAACAGTATTAAAGAATTGACAGGCAGGCCAGCGGCCATGAAAACACCAAAACCAATAATAAAATAAAGTGCATAACAAACATTGAACAGTACAAAATAATTAAACCAGTGAAAACAAATAATACCCCTACTACTTCCTACCTCCCCACCCCGTTATCTTTCCTTCTCAGCAATGTTTTTTGCATGCACTTGGTGCTGCTGCGGTGGAGAAATGCAGGAGGTACACTTGCCCTTGCCAACTAGCATTCACTCCTGGTTGTGTAGGTCATCCAACCATGATATTGTCCAATGCGTTCCTGGTCTGCAGGAGATGGTACTGTGGAGGGGACTCAGGATGTAGTTCATATGGAGCAGGAGTCTAGCCTCTTGTTGCCATTAATGTAAGCAGCCTCTCAAACAGGTCTTTTTGCTGCACTCTATCTTCCCCCTGCAAGTAATTTCCCTGCTCCAGAATCCGCACAGGAAGTCTATCATCATATTCTGTAGTCTCTGTGCCTTTCCACTTGCTGTGAATCCTTCTCCCTTTGGTAGCTACTTGTTGGCCATGTCCAGGATGTCCATTGTAAGGTCATCATGGACCTGCTTCCTCTTTGACTACTCCATAACAGTGTGAAACCCAGGCTCCTGCTGGACTGCTGAGGTGAAGGGGTCTGAAGACAGACAGACAATACATCAATGACTCAGTGCTTCAAAAAAGGTTCAGTATAGCATCAGAAAAAGTGCCTTTGGAATCTCAAGGTCCAAAACAGATATTTTGTGAAACTCAGCCTCAGTATAGTCTCAGAGCAACAGCTAAATTCCCAGATGCTCCATGGACACAGATGAAAGTTAACCAGAGTGTAAAGTGAGCAAACATAATGGTAAGCTGAAATTTACAAATAACACATGTTTAAAAATTGCAGACCATTTTAGCCTGGTGAGGGAGGACAGTTGCCATAGCTTACTACTTATGGTTTCTCAGTCCTTTCAGGCGTTTCACATTCTGGAGGATGTTACAATCCTGGAGGTTCCTGAATGGCAAAGGTTCCAAGCTACTAGCATCAAGCCAGCCATGTGTGCCAACAGGGTTTTCAAGCTAATGGCTATTGAGCAGCACATCTATGAGTGTGGTGGGCTGGAAAATACGCAGTTCTCTGAAATGTGACTACTCATCTGGTGTTCCTACTATGGGAAGAGTTTGCAGCTATCCACACCTGGGATTGGGTCAAAATTCATCAGGGAATCAACAGGATGTTGTACTAGCATCCTTGTGGATTAGAGACTCCCTGAAAGCTGCTGAAAACTCTGCATTTGTGCAGTTACCTGGGTACAGCTAACTTATGTTACTGCCTGCTCAGATTCCATCTGCCTATAGACTCCATGCAAATTCATGACAACATTGACTCTCAGAAAACTGCATAGTGAGTACCCCTGCTTCCCCAGCACAATTCTGGATTGCATACACCCCACCCTCTGTATTTCAGGCAATGATTTAGTCACCCATATGCTATATTTTCCCCCTCCCCCAATACAGTTTACAGCAGGGTTGTTAACAGTTTGGCAGACTTATACAGTGCACCATACTAAAAGGGAAGGCAAATTAATGATCTGAATTGAAACACCCCAGCACATCCTTTTAAGAATGTGCAAATACACCTCTACCTCGATATAATGCGACCCGATATAACACAAATTCGGATATAACGGGGTAAAGCAGTGCTCCGGGGGGGCGGGGCTGCGCACTCCGGTGGATCAAAGCAAGTTCGCTATTATGCGGTTTCACCTATAACGCGGTAAGATTTTTTTGGCTCCTGAGGACAGCGGTTTTTCGAGATAGAGGTGTATCTAGTAAAAATTTTCACTGTAAATGCTTGTTTAACTGTGCTTCCTGGTATACATTTTGAATTCCACATAGTGTTTGCGGGGGTGGGAGCAATGCCAAGGCGTTGGCATGCATTCCACCGTTAGGGGATAAACACTGGTACCCGCAGCTTGTAATAATAGCATAGGGTCAAAAGCTGGAAAACCCTCCCATTTGAATATCAATAACAAACATGGAATCAGACACTTACCAGGCTATTTTTGCCTTTTCCATTTCTGCTGCCCTTTTCTTGGTGGGCTGCTCCTCTAGGGTATAAACAGCTCCTCCGAGTATGGATCCAGAATGTGCTGCAGCTGTTAGAATCAGGGGTCAGAACATCACTATCCCCACTGATCAGACTGTCATGAACCCCTGGGGGCTCAAAGCAGTGCTCAGCACCCAATAAAAGGTCTCGTAAAAGAGGCAGAATGATGGAGAGTTTCCTGAGGTGCAGTTTTGATCCCTGGCTTTCTGAAAGTCACTCAAGCTGCTTAATCTGCTCCTTGCACTGGTCAAGGATCTGTTTAATCCCCAACGCTTGCTACTTGTCTGCTATTTCTTGAGTACACCTGATTATTTCTGGTACTCTTACCAAAGTTGAATGTCTTGCTTGTCTTGCACCAGAGATTTATAAGAATCTGACTATGGTCCTGTGACCAGACAGCGGCATTCTTGGCAAAGGACTTCTTGTTGGTGGCCTTAGCTAATGCAGAAGACCAATCCCTCTGTTGACGGTGCATGAAAACGCTGCCAGAATAAAATGGAAGGGTTAAATGCCATGCAGCTGTACTTGAACCCAGGTGGGTTGCTTCCGTTTCCTGGGAGTTGTTTGTCTAGCCTTGGAATCGAAAGGCCAAGAAACACTTTAGGATAGCGTGGCGGACTCTCCGAATACAAGTCTTAGGACCCGGGCCTGACCTGCATCCACAATGCAACATGATGCCATTTAGACCCAAGTGCCAGTGGAACTTGGGCTCAGACCCACCTTCCTTGGTAGATCTTAGAGCCTGGATCCTGAGGGCTTTCGAGCCTGAGTTAGGCAGATTTGGCTGTAAACGGAAAGGGGACTTGGGCTTGAGCCTGGGCTTACATTGCAGTGTAGATATATCCTTGATATCTCTGTTCCTCAGTTCCCCAACTGTAAAATGAGGACAATTAGTAGTACTTCCCTACTTCACAATGGTATTGTGAGGATAATCACGTTAAAAAATCATGAGGCGCTCAGACTACAGTAGTTGGGCTCTATAAATGCCTTCCATAGGCAGCATAGACTGCATTTGAGATCTGTAATTGCATTTCTTCATAATAGGGCTGTGCACTCACTAGCTAAGAAGGCAATTTAACTTAAATGGATTTCTAATAACTTTGAAGTAAAATGGTGTTCAAAATTTCAAAACATTGTCTGATTAATCATACTTGCTTCTTTTTTCTTTTCAGTGCATTATGTAATTCTGTTTAATGTTAATTAGAGTTACTTGTGTATATTTGAGGGAAGCATAAGCTCTTTGGAATCTTATACTGAATGTGATGCATAGTTGCCTCAAGGAAACTTTAAAATTCTTCTCACCCTATTTTTTATTAATCAGCTAACTGTCTTCCCCATTTTTTTTTCTTTTAGATGCAGTATTTGCCTAGACCGAATATCTAATGTTCTTCTGATTTATTGGAATAGGTTTTTCTTTTAAACACTGATATAATATTGTAGATAATATAATGTAGGATGTATAGAGGGGGGTGTTTTCTCAGCCTAACTTTAATCAGTAGAAATCAGTATGCTGACAAATACAGTATTGTTTGGGGTGCGAGAGAGAGGATATGCTCTGTGATGTAGTGAAATTGAAGTAAACTCTTAAGGTAGAGCAATCTGAGGTGATGTAAAATCATAGATTGCTGAGAGAGACTGGCATCCAGTCAGGAAGCAAGACTATCTACAACTATTTTCCTTCCCTTCAACTGAAACGTGCAACCCTTTATGAACTATTCTCTACTGGAGCTTGTGCTTAATTTATTCCCACTGCTACTTTTAATTTCAAAATGTGTAACAGAAAAGAAGGAGCATTTCAGAATTAAGAATGAAAGCAAATTAATACCATACAGAATATCAGTGGTAGTTTGTGTGCTGTGCAAAAATCAAATAGGCTGAAGTACTTCTGTTTTGTCAAATCAGTTAGAATGCTGGCAACCATAGTAGTAGAAAAAAGCGTTTTTTTGTTGTTGTTGGGTTTGTTTGTTTGTTTGTTTGGTTTTTTTTGAATAGCCAAAATGAGATAAGGAAGAATGGGAAGAAAACCAATCTTTATACTTGCAAACCACCATACTGAGTATATTATATAAAATAATATTGAATCATTCCTCCTTTGCAACAAACTTTGTATTACTAAAAATGCAATCTTAATCTTGTGTGGGTGGATCTATATTTTACAGATACTTGACTGAATTCTTAAATCTGAGTTTTCTATTGGTTAATGTAAATAAATTATTTGACTTTTCAAAGCCATTTTTGGTCACTTGAACACCATCAGATGTAAGCTACCACTACTTAAACTGAATGTTTTTCTCTCTTTTTATTAAATCAAAATATACCCAACTCTTAAAAAAAAAATTCTTTAACTTTGCAAATTCTGCGCAAAGAATGGGTGAGCTACTCAGCTTTACAAAATTTATTGCAATTCAGGCTTACTGCAATAAAGGAAATCCAAGGTTTTCCTTTATGATGGGAGTATTGGTAGGGTGAGGGAGAGGCTTGAAACAAACACATGATTTAAAGTGAGTCTCTAATATGAGAGAAATTTGGTAGATAATTTGCTGTTGGCATCACTCTAGAAGCTTCAGGTAAAGATGGAAGGATGTTTTTAAGGTAGGAAAAGGAGCTATACAGTGCACTATGGAGTTGCTCAGTCTTCAGGACTTCACAGGAAACTGGGAATCCATGAATAGATTCTCTCAACAGTATATATTTCTGTTTATTGTGAAGGTATTTCAGATGCCTCCTTACGTCTCAGTTTGCTTAATTCAGTCTTAAAAATGAAATAACTCTATAACTTCATGAGCCTGAAGGCCAATAATATAAACTTTAGAATGTTTCTCTTTTTTTGTTTAAATATTTACCAAGAAGTATTGAGCAGAGCTTTGACAGGCTTTTACAGGTTAAATACAGATTTATAATTAGCTGTAAATCAATGCACCACACTTGTAGTCTATTTAATTTAAATGTATGCAAGTAACACAGCCACCGCCTAGGTATGTCTACACCTACTCTATTTATTTTCAAAAAGAGGATCTGAGGCACTTCCATTTATGTCTGAAGTCCAAACAAAAATAAACTAAATTCCTACAGTTCTTTGATTACCTGTCTGTCCAAAGATATTTCCAAATATACCTGATAACATGCACGAGAACAGGTATGAGACTAAGCTTTCTCTATACAAAAATGCCTGCCTACATGGATATTTACAACTGGTTACAACACATTTGTGGCCCAACAATCCTCTCACACTGTTTTTATTTTTTATGGCCTGTATAGAAAATATTACAGCCATGTTAAGAGAACTGTAGTGCAGTCCTATGCCCTTTGTGTTGGCTGGTGATGAGCAGCTAATGAAGCTTGGCCTCACTTACTAAATATGTTGGAGAGAAGGAGAAAAACACGTTAGCTAGCACTTAGTAAAAAGTCTAGTGTAGACAAGACAGTGCATTCTGTTGTGTACTAACCTGGGTGAGGAAAAGCTTAGACTTTTACCAGTTTAGCTCATGTTAAAGGCAGCATGCTGTGTAAATTAGACTTTAAAGATGTTATGTAGCATGTGTTAGCCAACGTGTTCTAGCATCGCACATTTAATCCTAGCCTAGGCAAGGCCATAGAGTAGGAAAGAAAGTATTTTTACCTTACCATATGTTAGCTAACATGAGGTGAAATCCTAGTGAAAACAAGGCAATTTGTAGCTTTCACATGTGTTAGCAGGTTGAGTTAAACATTCGGAGGTTAACTTGACAAGCTAACTTGTTAAAACTACAACTTCCCTTGTCTACACTGTTTTTTTTTTTTTAAAATATACCTTTCTCTTAGTGTAGGTGTGGCACTGCACCCCATATTCTTCATAGTGATATGATATGATTATGGCATAATTATGATGCATTTTATACAAGATAAGTCATGTGAGGTATCATTGGGAAAGTTATGATTTGATGAATATGATCATCCTATTTGTATGAATATATCATTTTTGTATCTGAAGTTCTGAATATTGACTATGTATCTGTTTCAGATGTAGTTACACCTGGGTAACGCCCACTAGACAAGATGCTTTCAATCTAAATAGCTGGGGGGCGGAGGGCCTATTCAGGGTAATGAGCCATTAGAAAGAACAATAGGCCTTAGGAGAAGCTTATCTCCCACCTGGTGAGTCTGTCTGAGAACACTCCAGATAGCCTGTTAGTAATGGCTGCTATGTCTCTAGAAGGACATGTGGCCAGATCACATGTCTCTGACATCCCAAGATGGAGTCCAGTATTTTTCCACAAACCAGTCTGGAAACCCAAGTTTTGAAACAAAGGGTTCCCACCATATGCTAAAGCTATATAAGGCAGAGATTGACTGACATCATCTGTGGTTCTGCACTCCCCACACAAGAAGACTCCTGGAAACACCTGAGGAACAAAGACTGAACTGGGGGAAGTGCTGGACCCAGTCTAAAGGGATTTCTAGCCTGTGTATGAAAGACCTGGGGATTCCAAGCTACAAAGCAAGTGCAGTTTGTGCCTTAAGAATCTACAAGTGTACCTGTACCATCAATTAGGGTGAGAGATTGGATATGAATAGCAGATTATCTAATATATTAAGCTTAGTTTGTGTTTTGTTTATTTGCTAGGTAATCTGCTTTGATCTGTTTGCTATCCCTTATAAACACTTCAAATCTATCTTTTGTAGTTAATACCGTCAAACCTCGCAATAACACGCCCCACTATAACGCGAAATCGCATATAACGCAATCATAGGTTGGCTCCCTTTTAAGGCATAACACAGTACTGTACCAGTGGTCTCAAACACCATGGCAGGGGAGAGAAGCTGCAGCCCCGCGCCTGCCGGGGACAGAGAACTCCGAGGCTGTGGGTGCTGGTGCTCTCTGTCCCCAGCAGGTGCGGGGCCGCAGCTTCTCTCCGGCTTCTCCGGGGCTGCGGGCGCTGGTGCTCTCTGTCCCTGGCAGGCGCGGGGCCGCGGCTTTTCTCCGCCTTCAAGAGGAGCTGCGGCTCCCCTCCTGCCGGGGACAGAGAACTCTGAGGCTGCGGGCGCCGGTGCTCTCTGTCCCCGGCAGGTGCGAGGCCACGGCTTTGCTCTGGCTTCGAGAGGAGCCGCAGCCCTGCACCTGCCGGGGACAGAGAGCACCGGTGCCCGCAGCCCTGGAGTTCTCTGTCCCCGGCAGGCGGGGGGCCGTGGCTCCTCTCCCCTGCTGGGCACTAAGCACTAGGAGCACTAGGCAGCGCACAACAATGCACTGCGTTGGGGACCACTGACAAACTGACAGGTTTGAAACCCCGCTATACCGTGACCCCGCATTTAGCACGATGGAAGTTTTTGGACCCCAAACATCGCTTTATAGCAGGGTTTCACTGTACATTTATTTTATGTTTTAATCTAAGCCAGTGCATTTGGAGTGAAGTGCCTCGAAAGCTTAGCTCAAGGCACGGGGGCTGTTGCATATTCCTCTCCTCATTGGGTGGGGAGAGTGAACTCTATGAGCTTACACTGTACAGTTTGCTGTGCAGCACAAGATGGTATAATTTTGGGTTTATACTCCAGAGGGGGTACGTGCTTGGGGAACTGGGAGTTGCCTTGGCTGTAGCCTTTCTATGCAGGGTTTGGTCAGAGAACCTGCATGTAACTGCAGCTGGGTGTGTCCCTACTTGTATGCATGTTGTGTGGAAGTGTAGGACCCGGAGCGAGTCTGCAGCTTGCCACCACAGCACAATGAGAGAGGGAGCCCAGGATGGTGGGTCAGAGGGGTCAGTGGTACCCCAGTTCCAGGTGGCACCCTGGGGTGAACCTGTCACAGTAGGCATGCTCTCCATCTGTTGGAAGTATATAGCATAGCTAAGAGCAGTACCTGCTGACTGAATGCCTATTCAGTCCCCTTTGCTGCTGCTAAAACTTTAGACTGAGTAGGAGTATTCCAGGAGCAATGCAAGGGACTTTGTGTAGGACAACTGAGGGAGGGGGAATGAGGAGCTGGCCAGCCTGTAATTCAGAGTTTGGGGTCTGTGACCTCATGAGGACAAACAAAAAGTTGAAGGGGGTTGATTATTCAGCAACAGCAAGGGAGTAGTGGTGGGAGTTGTGGCAAAGGAGCTATTGTGCGTGTGCGGAAGGGCAGTGTTTCAGGCTGGACACATTTATTTGCTATGAGGAGGGGAAGATACCCTTATCTGTTAGCTGTTTATTCGGGAGATCAGAAGTTACTTGGTGGGAGATGTGATTTTTTGGGGGGAGGGGGTGAGAAGGAATTGGTAGGGTGGATGGAGTATCTAATTTTGAGCCCCAACACTTAGCTTGGGCACTGGCTGCCCCTTTTAGAATTATCATAGTCCTTTTACTAATTACTCCTTTAAGTAAATAAACAAATTAGAAATCATAATAGGATTCATATATAGATAGAGTTTATATACACAATTGCTTTGTTTCCTGGCTAAGAATATATTAATGCATCCCAGCTATAAGCAAAGATTAAATGGTTTTTCATCCACAGGCACACTTTTTCCCCAGATGCACTTAGGAAGAATGAACTCTCATCTCTTGGATGCATTCTTTTGAAATAGAATCTTTAGAAACCCTTACAAATATTAGTCCTGCATATGGAATTCCCACTGAAGCCAGTGGGGATACCTGCAAGTCTTTTCTGTGTAGATTGGACCTATTACTGTTTTCCTTACCTAGTACAATCACCCAGGTACACTAACTTTTTTTGTAATTAGAGAGTCTCAATGCTAATGGCTAGAGGAGTGAAAACATTATCTAAGTTGCTCTGTTTGCTGGCAGATTCCTTGCATTGAAGTGCATGCTGTCTCACGTAGGTGTATGGTTTACTGTATTTTGTAGAAACATCCAGAGATCCCAACTGAGATTGGGACCAGATTGTGATAGACACTGTACAAATGCATAGTGAGAGAAAAGTACCCAGCAGTTAAACACCCAAGGCTGGTCCAGGTCAGCTGACTTGTGCTTGTTTGCAGGCTGTAGATTGTAGATTAGATGTTCGGGCTTGGGCTGGAGCCTGCCCTGTTAATAGGCAGCAGGTTTAAAACAAATAAAAGGAAGTTCTTCTTCACACAGCGCACAGTCAACTTGTGGAACTCCTTACCTGAGGAGGTTGTGAAGGCTAGGACTATAACATTGTTTAAAAGGGGACTGGATAAATTCATGGTGGCTAAGTCCATAAATGGCTATTAGCTAGGATGGGTAAGAATGGTGTCCCTAGCCTCTGTTCGTCAGAGGATGGAGATAGATGGCAGGAGATCTATCTTGATCATTGCCTGTTAGGTTCACTCCCTCTGGGGCACCTGGCATTGGCCACTGTCGGTAGACAGATACTGGGCTAGATGGACCTTTGGTCTGACCCGGTACGGCCGTTCTTATATTCTTATGAACTTATGAGCTCCAATCCAACCCTGAATATCTACATTACAATTGTATAGCCCCATGAGCCCAAGTCAGTTATCCTGGACCAGCTGTGGCCATGCTGCCGGTCTTTTATTTCAGTTTAGAAATACCCAGAGAAGCTAAATGACTTGCCTGAGGTTACACATCAAGCCAGTGGCAGAAAAGAGAAGAGAAATTAGTCTCCCAACCCACTGCTCTATGCAGTAGACCACATTGTCTCAAGTATTTTAACTGTGCTATATGATGGTTGGAACACAACAAAGTTGTTTTAAGTACGTGCTCTAACACTGCTGCAAGTATAGACAGGCTCTTAAACTAAATGAGTGCTATAGAAAATGAGAACTTCCTGTTTTTCATCCCCAACAAAGAAGGGAGCGTGAGAGGTTAACATTGAGACACGCTCTAATTACAAAAAAATTAGTGTACCTGGCTGATCTTGCTAAGTAAGGAAATTCAGTAGCAGGTCCAGTCTACACAGAGAAAGTGTGGAAGTATTCCCATTGGCTTAAGTGGGAATTCCACATGTAGGACTAGGTCTGCTATTTGTAAGGGTTTCTAAAGATTCTTCCTCAACAGAATGAACACAAGATATCTGGATCAACTGCATCTATGGGTTAAGTGTGTCTGTGGATAAGAACCCATTTGATTTTTGCTTATAGCTTAGATGCATTGATATATTCTTGGCCAGGAAGCAAAGCAAACTCTGTCTCTATGAATCACATTAGGATGTCTACTTTTGATTTGTTTATTTAGTCAAACTAGGATTCACTTTTAATCACAGAAATCAGGTTGTTTTTAAAGAAATTAAACAATGTGGTTTCCTCCAAAGCCCTATTCTCAAGGCAGTGAGCTGTCATCAAACTTGGAAGACTTGTAGGGTCTTCCAGCCCTGTACAAAATTTTTTAAATATTGCAGCTTTTTAAAGGTATATCTTCATTGTGCATTTTATGAAGAACTGATTCTTGCCTCTTTGCTCTGGGGTTTTGTCAGCACTCTGGCCAGTCACTAGTCAGAATGCTTGGGACAGGGAACAGTTCGTAGCTCTATCAGTGTCCCAGAAAGTTTGATGGAAGTGAGAAGGATGAGTTGAACAAGCTGAGCAAGGCCTTAATTTCAATTTTCACATAAGGGAGCTTTGAAAAAGGAGGTATAGTTTCAGACTATGAGACCAACAGGATACAGGGAAGGGAGACAGCCAACATGCTCAGTGAGGGCCTAAGCTCTAATGAAGTCAGCAGCTGATGGTCTGGGGTAGAGAGTGGCTTGGGAGCACCTCTTCTTCCTCTTATTCAGTGATTCCATAGTACGGAGTGTCTGAGAGGAGGAGGTAATAATAGTATATTTGCAATGCATTATAAACCTGCATCTGTGGGACGTGGGCTTTGTGTCCAAGCCTGCACTTGAGCATCCACACTGCACTGTAATCCTAGGCTTGCGGTTGCTAGACCTGGATCTCACAACCATGCTGGCGCACCCATTCTGCATTATCCTGACCACCTGACTCAGGTCTGCAGCTTGAGCTGTGTTCACACTGCAATGTCACAGGCCTTGGCCCTATGTCACAGTTGGACTCAGGCTCTCATCACCCCACCACCACCACTAGAAGTGTCCTGGGTCCTGAGTGCTTGCTGATTCAAGTCTGACCTGTGTGTGGATGGACGTTAGGCTTGGGTGCAAATGTGAATCAGAGCCTAGGTTTACTGTGCAGTGTAGAAATGCCCTATGGGGCCAAAACAACTCTGGGTGGAAGGAAAAGCAGCAAATGGCTTAATATTAGGATGTGTATTGTATTTGGTTCTTCTGTCTACTATTCTGTTTTGTTATTGCCACTGACTGGATTGGTATGAGAAAACTCAAATGGTAACTTCCTCCTAACACTATTATTATATATCTTTCCTTTGAAAAAAGATGTACAAAGCACCTCACTACATGATTAATAGTAGCTATCATGAAAACTGTCAATCTGTGATTTACCATCATCATTAGTTAACATTGCTTTTCCTATTGTCATGCATAAGAGACATGCTACTATTTTGTTCCTCCATTGACAGGTTGGCAGAACAATTTGTTTTAATTTTATTGTCTGTAGGAGGAGGAGACCTGTAGGTGTAGGTGGGTGTAGGCCCCAGGGCTGGGGAGAGGGGAAAGAGGCCTCTCTCCCCACTGGGGGATGGGATGGGGAGAAAGAGGCCTCTTTCCCTGCTGCAGCCCTGAATGCCCTAAGCTCCCCCATCACAGCCTGCCACCTACCCCCTATTTCCCCTCCCCACCCTACACATCCTCCAGGCCCACCCAGTGATGAGCTGCCAAAATCTTTGGAACCGGTTCCCTACCGGGTCTTAGGTGGCACGGCTCCGGCGGCTGAAGGACCCGCCACCGAAGACCCAGTAGGGAACTGCCCAGTCAGCACACCACCCACCCATGTCCTGCCCCCAACTGCCCCCCCTCAGAAACAGCAACTCATAACCCCCCCCACTCCTTATCCCCGACCACTCCTTCCTGAGACCCCTCAACCCTAACTGCCCCCCAGGACCCCACCCTCTGCCCAACTTGCCCTGCTCCCTGTCCCCTGACTGCCCCGACTCCATCCACCACCACCCCGACAGACCCTTGGAACTCCCACGCGGCCCCTACCCAACCCCCCCCCTTCCCCATCCCCTGACCGTCCCCCTAGAACCTCTGCCCGGTCCAACCCCCCCACCCTCCCCAGGCCCCAGCCTCTTACCCCCGCCGTGGCCAGGCCCGGGGTCGGGGCTGGGCCGGAGCCGGGCAGCACTGCATGGCCAGAGTCGGGGCCGGGCAGCGACTGGAGCCGGGCCAGGCCGCATGGCGCCTGGAGTCCTCCTCGTGCCCTGCCCCAGCTCACCTACAGGACGCCCTGCTTCCCGCAAATCAGCTGATTCATGGGAAGAAGGGGAGGGGGAGGAGAAGCTGGGGGGGAGCATCAGGGGAGGAGGCGGAGCTAGGTGAGCTGGGGCCGGGAGCAGGGCAGGGAGCTGCCAGAGATTTTGTTAAATTTAAAAGCCATTTTAGATCCGGGACAACCGGTTCTAAAAGGGCTTCTAAATTTAACAACCGGTTCCCGCGAACCAGTGGGAACCGGATCCAGCTCACCACTGGGCCCACCTGTGGCTATGCCCCTGTGTGTTGTGTGCACACCTGTACTAATCAGGTGCGTGGCCCTTGATGGCCTCTTGAGTGGTGGTGCATGTGCACACCTTAAGAGGGAACACAAATGTACGTTTTACATTTTTGTGTAGTTTCCTGGCATTTATTTGAAGAGTTGTTTGTTGCTGGAAATCAGTCTTGTGACTGAAAATTAGACCACCTGCCCTGGTCGGGGTTTTCAAAAAGAAATCCTCTTGATTAGTGCCAACTACACCATTTAATTCAAAGTGCTTTTCAAGTGTCACTATGAAAACTAGAAAACTTTTCTTTGCCATTGCATTCACTTTGTCCCCCAGAAGTAGTATTCAATACATCTTTCCTTGTAGTTGTGAGATAGCTATTGTTTTCTGTTTTAATTTTTCTTAGCATGTACTGGCTTGGTCAATATACAGTGTTTTTAAACCACATTACTGAACTTTCATCTAAGACAAACATATGCAATTCATATTAGCTAGACATTAATGTATATGCTTTTACTTACTAAATGGAAGTGTAGTAGGTGGCTATACCATGAAGTACTTAATTTAATAATTAATGGAGATATCCTATCTCCTAGAACTGGAAGGGACCTTGAGTCCAGCCCACTGCCTTCACTAGCAGGACCAAGTACTGATTTTGCCTCAGATCCCTCAGTGGCCCCATCAAGGATTGAACTCACAACCCTGGGTTTAGCAGGCCAATGCTCAAACCACTGAGCTATCCGTCCCCGCCATGTAAACATATTGTGTGTAATTGTAACCCTAGTTGGTGAAGTCTAAAAATTACCCTAGTTGGTGAACTACATAGTCTCAGAAGCCACGGATTGAATGGGTGTAGGGAATGAACTATTAACTCTTGCTATTAAAGCTTATCTTGAATAGGATTTAAAGATGTGTTGTTAGCTAACATATTCTGAAGCCTAGTGTAGACTTTGTCATATGCTAAGCCTAGGCTTCAGCTTGACCAGTTTAGCACGTTAGTGTACGCTGCCTTGTCTACACTAGGCTTTTAGAATATTAGATGATGATCATATTTTAACTAACACATGAGGCTGTGGAGGCCGTGTCTCCAGACCGAGGTTGAGGAACTTTGGAGAGTCAATGTAGGATCTTGCATAATCACTGTCTGTGCTGTATCTCTTCTGTGAATAAGTGGCATGTCTCTAGTGCTGCCAAGTTGGAACATCTGATGTGTGCTAAATTCACTTTTAAAATACCTAATGTAAATCAAGAGCAAACAATGCCTAATTTAAATCATTTGGGACTCTATTTTTGGTAGAGTAGCCCAGATTATTTATGCAAAGAAGTCATCTCACTTAGTTATAGTTTTATGACTGCATACTGTGATTACTGACACACAAATGTAATGGCTGTTTGCGCACTTCTATATAAAAATATATTCAGTTCACATACTTTAAATAACCCTGGGTAAGATGTTAGTACTAAAGTGTTGACTTGTGAGTAGGAGGCAAATTATACGTTGTAGTGTTATATAAAACTGACTCACATGAGTGGGTGAGAATCCCAAGAATATCAGGACACCCACACCAGTGAAGGCAACATGTGAGCTTCCTCTGTAAAGTATGTTTCCAACAGATTGCATAAGGCTTGTGTTTATTGAAGAAAACGGCATTATTTTTTACATAACCGTGGTGAAAAATCACTTTACTACTAGAACTTGTTAAAGTGCTTTTGCTTCACCTGCCTTTCTTTCAGAAATATACATACCAGTATAGGGCTTCTGTTCTCCCAAAGTTGCATGTAGTTCTTGATTTAAAAAAAAAAATCAGTAAATAACTTACTAAAATTAATCAGAAGCTTAATTTGGTTGTATAAATAGCTACATTAGTTTAAAACTTGATAATGGTTATAAACATTTATTTATGAAGGGGACCGAAGCTAACTGTCCAGCTTTAAAAAGAAACTTCCTTTATAAGTATGTTACTCTGAAGTTGTATATTATGGGAATTCTCGCAGTATCCCCTGATGCATGAGGAACTAGCCACTGTCAGACAGAACACTGGGCTAGATGGACCACACGTCTACACCAGATGATTATTCGTATGCTTATAATATGAAAAAGTGTACAGTTAACTAGATACAGGTTGTATTGTATTGTCTGATTTTGATTGTAAATCTGAAGGGACAGACATTGTGTGGTTCCAAACACAGAAACTGCTCTATTTAAGGGGGGGGGGGGGAGAAAAAGACTCAGGTGTATTTAAGGCATAATGTTAACAGGCCAGAGTGCTTTAAATCAAGATAGCTACTGTTAACAGTATTCCTGTAGGTGTGTTGCTCTTAAAACTTCTCTTGTGAAATTCCTGTAACTACCTACTAACCTCTGCAGATGATATGTGGTATCTTTGCCACCCAATCTGTTTTCATAGTGTTCACATTTATGAGACTACATTTGATGTATACTGTTGTAGGGTACAGTCCAGTGTTGCAATGTGTTTACTGGGTCTCTAGTTAACTCTCACATGCCCAGGAGTTTCAAAATATCATTGCCTTTTTGGCGTCTGCTATAGTAAGGCATTCTAGTTCTTTAACATAAATTGTTGGCTTTGCCCTCTTGAGTACCAGCAGTTGCTTCCCTGATTAGCAACACTTCAGAAATAACTCCCTCTACCTTTTCGTGCTCAGGTCTTTTCTGCCGCTGGGGTTGCAGAGCTAGGTTGTAGATTCCTTCCCTTTTCCTCCCACCTGCCTGGTTGATCCCAAGTCCAATCCAGTTCTCTAGAGGATTCAGTGTTTGGAGAGCCTGCCAGCACTTCCTGCTCTGTGCAGGTCACTCCTCACAGGGAACTGCCTAAATCTGGCATGCCTCACACCTTCTTGGCTCTTCAGATTGAGCTACATGCTTGCCTTTTATCCTATAGCCTTGTCACATGACTGTCAACTGACTTTCCCTCTTCCCATTTCTCATCAGGGCTTGCTTTAGGTTGGTTACATGATACTTCCAGGGGAATTCAACACCCAAAATGCTTGGTCTTACAGGCTCAGAGTCTTGGAACAGGACTGGCTAACGCTGGACTACAACTGTTTCTAAAGGGATAGACTGCTCTGTTACATATACAAAGAAAATATGAGCACAAAATTCTCATTTCCTTCCCCACTGAGCCATATTATAATGCAGTAGGGCTGTAGGACAGGAGTGGGCAAACTTTTTGCCGTGAGGGCCACATCTGGGTATGGAAATTGTATGGCGGGCCATGAATGCTCACAAAATTGGGGGTTGGGGTGCAGGAGGGGGGGTAAGGGCTCCAGCTGGAGGTGCGGGCTCTTGGGTGGCCAGAAATGAGGAGTTCGGGGTGCAAGAGGGGGCTCTGGGTTGGGGCAGGAGGTTGGGGGGTGGGGGTGAGGGCTCTGGGGTGGGGCTGGGGATGAGAGGTTGAAAGTGCTCCAGGCTGGGACCGAGGGGTTTGGAGGGTGGGAGGAGGATCAGGGCAGGGGGTTGGGGTGAGGGAGGGAGGCGGGGTGCAGGCTCTGGGCAGTACTCCCCTCAAGCAGCTCCAGGAAGCAGTGGCATGTCCCCCCAACAGCTCCTATGTGGAAGCGTGGCCAGGAAGTTTTGTGCACTGCACCGTCTGCAGATGCCACCTGTATAGCTCCCATTGGTTGCAGTTCCCAGCTAATGGGAGCTGCGGCGGCAGCGCTTGGGGCAGGGGGCAGCATGCGGAGCCTCCTGACTGCCCCTATGCATAGGAGCCGGAGCGGGCACATGCTGCTGTTTCTGGGAGCTGCACGCAGCCACGGCACGCGCGGAGCAGGGCAAGCCCCCGACCACACTCCCCAGCAGGAGCTCAAGGGCCAGATTAAAATGTCTGATGGGCTGGATGCAGTCCATGGGCTGTAGTTTGCCCACCCCTTCTGTAGGAGCTTACTGTTAACCTACCGGATCACTATAGCATGCTTGTACGTAAGGGGTAATTCTTAAATATGGACATCTTAATTTTAATAAATGTATGTACTCTGATTTCCACTTCAAATGAAACTTTTCATTTTAGGGCTTTACTATTTTAATGTGAACATTCCTCTCTTTTCTGTGTGTCTTCCTGCCTTCCCATTTCCCCTGTTCTTTCTTCTCAAGGGAACTCCCAGAGCTCTAAACTTTACAAATAGTGTCATGTACTCTGTCTGTGGAAAGTTGGGCCATCTCTCTTTTGAAATGTAGTCTCCCTACACAGGCCAGCACAGCCAAAAATGTGCAACTTTGCTTAGTGTTTCAACAGTTAGTACACATGACTTACTCCACTCAAGCAGGCCTTGCTTGTATGACAGCAACCACTCTCTGAAATGACACTCAAGCAGCACAGAATGATTGGATTAGCAGGTAGAGAATTACTGGATCCCTACTACATTATATCTGCAGTCCTCAAACTACAACTGTATCCCCTGACAGGCCAGCTAGCTTGAGCTTTCAACACCACTTCACTTATGCTAGAGATTTTTGTGTGTGGATGAAAGTTGGGTTGGGGCAAAACTTGAGTTCTAGCTCCTATGCAAAATGCAGTGAAGACAAGTCCTCAGTCACATCTGCAGATGAAAGGTATATTTTGTAAATTGTGTGGCATTCTTCCACTTGGATAGGGGAAAACTCATGATTCCATGCTCAGTGTTAAGTCCTCTGTTTTAGTCCTTTGTAGGTTGATGAGCCATTCACAGGACCATCCTTATTTTAGAGGGTATCTGTCTTCTCCTAAGAAACCATATAATCAGAAATATTTAAGCACTTGTAATCTGCTAGTGCATCCTACAGACCATGGAAGTAGACAAGGTCCCTGCCTTAGGATCTTGGAATCTAAGAATGATACTATGAAAAGGGACACCAGATGCCTATGCTGGGAGAGAGTAATCTCTCTCTAGTTGGCAAGAAAGCATGACATTTTCAAAGCTCTCAAGAGACCTTTTTAGTATTGCAAGATAATCCTGGATTATCTGGTTTCATGGCCAAGTAAGGGCGCTGGTCCATGTGGTTTAGCATGACCCCTTAAACCAGTGGTCCCCAACCTTTTCGTCTGGTGGGCGTCAGACGAAGGACCGTGGCGGCGGTCGAGCATCTGCCGAAATGCCACCGAATTTCAGCGGCATTTTGGTGGCGGCACCTCTCAATGACGTCGCTTGGCGGCGGCAAGCAGCATCATTGAGAGGCGTCGCCGTCAAAATGCTGCCGAATTTCGGCGGCATTTCGGCAGATGCTTGACCGCCGGCCAGGACGCGGGCACATTTGGCACCGCGTTGGGGACCCCTGCCTTAAACTGTATTGTCAGATGTATTTAGAGCAAAGTTTCAAAAGCACAGTGATGGAGTTTAGTGAAACCTTAACGGAAGGAAACATTTAAATAAGTTTGTGAGGAGAAAGATTAACCTTAGTTATAGTACTTATGTATGCACTTGAGACATCAATGTCCTGGTGCACCTCACTCTTTTCCCCACATATATGTACACTTGCCATGCTACCTGATCAGGCAAATCTTCCTTTTTAACTTTTGGTGTCTGTATTTTAATGGTGGACTTCAGACTTTGGTTTATTATTCTAAAGTAAACACATTAAACAAAAATAACACTGTTGTCCCTCACATCACTCTGCATGCCTTCTTTTATGAAGTGAATTCCTGAGTGACATCACTGTGTACGGAGCTGTTGTTTATCCTACCATTACAATGGTACACCAGCATGTGCAGTAGGTTGGAGTGAGATTCTAATGCTTGTTGTTGGAATAACAGCCAACTTCTCAGACACGTGCACAGAGATTCCAGCACTAGTCACTGAATCTCTATGAAAGCAGATACAGCCTTTAAAATAATAATAAAAAAATCTTCCTTTTTTCTTAAAAGAAACGGAAGTTATTTATCATTGATCATAAAGTTCTCAAAACAGTTGGACTGGATTACTAAAGAAGATATGTCCAAGACATCTAATACTGTTCTTCCTGCTTTCCTGAAACTTTTTTGGCCATGTGGGCTGATCCTATAACAGGATATGAAACTGAGTGTCTCATAGCTTGTATTTGCATTCTTGGATATAGTTATTACTAAGGTGTCATATGAACAGATGGAATATGAATGATGAAGCCTGAATTGAGTAACTACCAGTGGAGAGGAAATGACTAATTGAACTTGAAAGAACAAGAAGTCTGTCTTCTTGCAGTCAAAATATGTGAACTAGAAATACAGATTTGTACCTTCACTTGTATCTGAAGATCTGTTTCTCCTACTTAGACAGCATGAAATTTTTATTCTAGTGTTGGCAGCTAGTCTGAATACATTAATATAGGAGATAGTGAAGTGAAAGCTTTTAGCTTAAACAGAGATTTTCCTTTAAAAACAGTATGTAATACTAAATAGAGGTCTTTAAGTCATAAAGCTATGATTTGTGTCTCTCATGAATTCTATATATTCAGGCTACAATGACAGGTGAGTGGCTATATTTTTCAATATTATTCCAAGTGATCATAAATTGGAGGAGTTGCAGTACAAAACATTCAGTACTTTCTTCCACAGCAATGGAATACATGACTTCCACGGCATGGCTTCACTTTCCTTGTCCCAGACTCTACTGGACAAAATCAGTTCTCAGACCTAGAGATCTTAATCTGTTGGTGCTATATTAGCTGTGCACAAATTTAAAATTCTGATTGTGGAACAATGAACAGTGTATTGGGGTTGAATCCTTTAAATTAGTGGTTCTCAACCAGGGGTCCGGAGCCCCCTGGGGGGCTGCGAGCAGGCTTCAGGGGGTCCGCCAAGCAGGGCCAGCATTAGACTCGCTGGGGCCCAGAGCAGAAAGCCAAAGCCCCACTGCATGGGTCTGAAGCTCTGAGACTTGTCATCCAGGGTTGAATCAAAGCTTGAGCAATGTAGCTTCATGGGGGCCCTCTGTGGTGTGGGGCCCCAGGCATTTGCCCTGCTTGCTACCCCCTAATGCCAACCCTGGCTTTTATATGCAGAAAAAACAGTTGTGGCACACGTGGGCCATGGAGTTTTTATAGCATGTTGAGGGGGACCTCAGAAAGAAAAAAGATGAGAACCCGTACTTTAAATTATTTTTAGCTGTAATCTAATCAAAATATATTCTATTCCCAATCTTTTATTAGTTCAATGCTAGAAAATTAGATTTCTCATAATACATGGTTATCTATTTTCACCTCTCTTTCAGGATCTCATCTGAAGTGTCATATCAAAACTTCAATTTATGCTTGAGTCTGAATCAGCAGTTTTCAGACTACAGTAGAATCTCAGAGTTACAAACACCCTCAGGAATGGAGATTGTTCAAAACTCTGAAATGTTCATAACTCTGAACAAAATGTTATGATTGTTCTTTCAAAAAGTTTACATCTGAACATTGACTCAATAAGAGCTTTGAAACTTTACTATGCAGAAGAAAAATGCCGCTTTTAACCATCTTAATTTAAATGAAACAAGCACAGAAACAGTTTCCTTACCTTGTCAAATCTTTTATTAAACTTTCCCTTTATTTTTTTAGAAGTTTACATTTAACATATTACTGTACTGTATTTGCTTTTTTTTAAAAATTGTCTCTCCTGCTGCCTGATTTCATACTTCTGGTTCCAAATCAGGTGTGTGGTTGACTAGTCAGTTCGTAACTCTGGTGTTCATAACTCTGAGGTTCTACTGTAGTTTTCAAAATCAGCAACCTACTGGTGACATGTAGATCTGCACCTCTTCATATTCAAGCAGTGATGCATCCTGTTAATTGTAGCCTAATACAGCACTCAGGGATTTAGAGACTTTTCTGAGCCATTAACCAGGGTTTAGAGAAGGACAGCAAGCACTCACTAGGTTCGTGATTTTTTTGGCAAGTGTCTTTGGTCAAATATGCAGATGACTCCAAAAGTGGATTGCTAGCGCAAAGATGAAGGACAAAACCAAATTACATGTGACATAAAGAGATTTGAACAATGGGAACTGCAGACAAAGAGAGAGAGAGCTTTAACAAAATAGGAAGATGTCATTGTAAAACCACAAACATTTGCAGCAGGATTCTGTGTGAGGTCTGTATGATAGGTTATACAAACCCCACACTGGAGAAGATGGAATTAAGGAACATGTGCTCCAGAAACCTGTGGTCCTTACCGGTGTCTCATACTATGCTATTAAATATGCTATATAGAGGTCTCGTATTATTAACACTGCATTACTAAAATTTAATTACCCTCACATTTATAATATAGTATCTACTGTACTGTGGAGTAATGTAAGATTACTTGCCTGCACTTGTCAGCATAAATGGGTATATGGGTTATAAAGTTTTGATATCTTTTACAATGAAATATGCTATATAGGTGCAATATATTGTTCACTGAGATTTGAAATGGCTAATTGTTTCAGAATGCATATTTGTTCTGTAACCAATTGCTATTGTTTTGCTCATTTTCTGAATCCATGTAGTCAGTATAAAAAAAAAAGAGTTGCTCGACAGACTGCCGCAGCATGAGAATTAATTAGAACGTGTGTAATTGTCTTATAAATGGATGATTAATGTACAGAAGCAATTTTGGAAAGAAGTTATTAAAATGAAGATTTACTTTATAAATCCTATGGTCAAACTACATAAATTTCAATCCAGGCAATTAACAATTAATGACATGGACAACATTAATCACTAATTTTTAAGTGAGTGAAAACTGAACTGATTGTAACATTAAGATAGAACTGTGTATTAGTTGACCAGCAAATAAACATGCTTTCTAAGTGCATATTAAATACACTATTGGCCAGACACTGAACTTCTATTAAAAGATTATCTTCTAGCCTCAGTTTTTGTTACTCTGTATTTAATGTATAAAATGAAAAATCTTTAAGGCCCATAGACATGTCCAGTAATTAAAATTCAATTTTTTCCAAAGCTATGACTGGTATATTGTTTGCTCAACATGAAAAATCTTTAAGCACTGCTTAGACAATACATGTATGAGTAAATCTGTTTCTGTTGATGGTTCTAAGAAAAGTAATAGAGCTGAATTCTACATTGGCAGGGTGCATCTTATTGTCCATTATGGAAACCTTTAAGTCAGTGGGACTGCCAGGATCATTAATCATTTAAAGGTAGAAAGGTGACTGTTTCATGTGCTTCTATGGAGGAAAGATGCCAGTGCCCCCAAGGAATACCTTTCTTATTTTTACCTGACACTTAAGACTAGGTTTGCCTTTTAAAAAGAGGGTTTCAATACCATAGTATAGAATGTGCATATTTCTCACTAGTGCATTCAACATTCATTCTGAGCCTCAAGATTGCTTACGGTATGTGCACATGAGGATATTGAAAAATCCTCTGAGGGCTTCTCTGAACTGGCAAAGTGCATTAGTGGGGTGTGATTTGTAAAGTGCTCTAACTACCCATATAGACCCTGCTGGCCTTTAACACAAACTAAGCACCATTTTAAAGCATGCCAACAGAGTTTACGTGGGGCTGTTAGAGAGGTGTGATTTGTAAAGTGCTCTAATGCGCTTTGCCAATATTGTGTAGACAAGCCTGAATATTGCATCCAAATATGAAACACAAAAATAAAAAAATAGTGTGGATACTAGGGTTGCCAATCCTCCAACATTGGCCTGGAGTCTCCCGGAATTGGCATTGATCTCCCGGTGACTATTGAAAAGGAGGTTTTAATAGGATATTTTAAGAAAATGACATTACGTCATGTTGGAAAAAAAATATCTCTCCTGGAATAGCTTCAGTCAGAGGTGGCAGCCTTAGTGGATACACACCTTTGTATAGAATCAGTACCCTCTTAATGAATACTCCTGAGTTCCAAATCGAGAGAATGGAGTAATATGGGAGACTTCCTTAGAAAATGTAAACTTTAAAATACTCGATATCAAGTATTAGACACGCATTTACTAGTGTTTAGGCATCAGTTACTGGAAAAGATCATTTATGAGAAATGGAACCTGCAACTGAATTGAAACTTTGGGTTATAATCTATCAACAAGTTTTGTATGTGTGTGCATTATAAGCAGGGTTAACAGCAACACCCATTAATGTTACCCAACAGTTCCCATTATACAATTGCTTTCAATTACATACAACTCTGACAACCTTTAACTGTTTGGGCTGAAATTTTCCAGATGGGATGTCGTCTTCAGGCTGATTGATTTTTGAGAATGAGGGGTACAAGAGGGAAGGTTTTCATCCAACATGGTTTAGCCATTTCTGAGAGCAAGGCTAGGGAAAAATATGTTTTCCTCATCGTAAAAAAAAAAAAGGCAATTTTTTCTTTGGAAATCTCTAGCACTTCCATGAGTTGGAACAGAGGCTTACATTTTACAGATGAGTAGCCTTTGCATCAGAGATAATATGCCTTTTGCCATTGCCATGAAAATTTGACCAATTTGGCTCAATTATAAACCTTTGAAAAAAATCACAGTTTACACATGCTCAGTACAGACTGGCTAGAGATTGGCAGTTAAATTCCCCAAACAGTCCGTCCCCATTGGGCATGCTAGAGGCTGGAGCTGCAAGATGCTGTACAAAACTTTCCCTGCAATTGCTGCATTGAGCCAGACTGGAATCAGGCACCAGACCTGAGAGCAGGCAGTCTCTCTCTCTCCTGTGCCCTCAGTGTTCCACCAGGCAGCATGGAGAAGGGATATTTTCCAGTAACTGCATAGTTAAAATGCAGAGGGAAGAACAGGTGGGGCAAAGGGGGCTTAGGGAGTAGCTTTACACTAGGTTCCAGCTCTGCCAATGGCCTATGTGAGTATCATTAGCATGCTACTTGGAATTTCTGCGGGGTGTGGTTCAGTTCACTTTTAAAAACCTAAAATTAAACACCGTGCCTGAAAAATTTACTAACTACATATTAGCTGGACAACCAAATCTAGTTGTCAGATAATAAAAGCCCAAAGGTCAGAGGCCCCACCATTGAGGTCCAGGTGCAACTAATTTATCAGTCCTAATTAGGGATGTAAATATTGTTTAAAAATGTAACCATTTAAGCAATTAAAAATGTCGTTTAACCGGTTAACTGATTAAAGGGTGAGGGGCTGGGGCTGCTTGGCCGGCCAGCATGGGGTTGAGGGTTAACAAGTTAGGGTGGGTTAACAGTAAGACTAATGCTTACTGAGTAACCATTTAACTGCTTAATATTTTACATCCTTAATTCTAATAGCTGCTAGGAAGTCAGAGTGTGCTGAGATTTATACCAGGATGCTGCTGCAGAGCCTATTTGGGGGCTTCATCTTCCAGACTGATCTATAGTGAGGAGGTGTTTTGATAAATCTAAAGTTCCACCACCTCCAGTGCTTCTGCGGGAGAGAAAGAGTTTTGTCTCTTCTCCTTTGTGTAGCGAGTCTCCTGATTGTTACACATGTACAAGCTGAAAGCCCATACTTGTCACAACCGGTGTTATTCATAAAGTGTAAAAAAGTTGAAAATGGCTGAGAACTTAGAAACTGAATGGTAACAGACCACAAATTCCAGTGAAGATTGAACCTGGTGATATTCTAATTAATAAGAACTTTCAGCCATGCTTGTAGCTATTTCCATTGCTTCACACTGACTCAGCAGACATTCTAGGTTTCAGAGTTTTGAATTGTAACATTCAAAAACCAGTAGGAGAGCACTTCAGTCTCCCTGGACACTCAGTAACAGACTTAAAAGTGGCAATTCTTCAAAAACAGACTTCAATGAGAAACTGCAGAAATGGAATTAATTTGCAAACTGGACACCATCAAATTAGGCCTGAATAAAGACTGGGAGTGGCTGGGTCACTGCAAAAAGTAATTTTCCCTCTGTTGAGACTCACCCCTTCTTGTCAACTGTTCAGAATAGGCCACTTCCACCTTGATTGAATTGGCCTCGTTAGCACTGACCCCCCACTTGGTAAGGCAACTCCCATCTTTTCATATGCTGTAATATATATATTGCTTACTGTATTTTTCACTCTATGCGTCTGAGTGAAGTGGGTTTTAACCCACGAATGCTTATGCCCAAATAAATTTGTTAGTCTCTAAGATGCCACAAGGACTCCTCATTGTTTTTGCTGATACAGACTAACACAGCTACCACTCTGAAACAGTCCTAATAGTAGCATATTGCTTAATATTATAAGCAAACAATCAATTTAGTGAAGTAACTAACATCAGACATCTCTGTCAAACATGAGGGGTAGAGGCAGGTAAGGGCATTGGCCAATGTGTAAATTGAGAGCAATATGAAATAGCTGTAATTTTATCATTCATTATTTTTAATGTCTCAAAATCTGAAATTGCTATGTACTATCACACACAACCTGGGATTGCAACAACATGCATATATTCTGAACAAATATTGTAGAATATATTATTTCTCACTGCGCTCTTAAAGCTAGTACTGGTCTTACTGCGAATAACACTAGACAGATAAATTCTGAACTGGAAAAATTCAAGTTGATATATATTATAACATGTATAAAGATAATATTTGTTTGTGGAAGATGAAAGTGGAAGTCAGCTTCTGTTTCTACTGTAAAAGTGGCTGGAGGAACCTTCAGAACAAGTAGTTACTCGTATTCACAGCTATCTGATTTTTCTGACAGCTAGATAAATAATATGTAGCTGAAGGGGTGGAGAACATTGCTTCATCCTCTGTGAAAGACACTAAAATAGAAGATACAAAGCTTCTATTGAACATGTAGATGGATATCACATTTAATGTAATGCTAGACTGTACCTGATTTAGTACCTTGTTCTAAACTCTAGCATAAATATATTTGATAAATATGTTTTTAGAAGAGTTAACATTCTGGTAGTATTTATTACAGTATTCAATCTCTTTGGTTTCAATCATAGTATAGGTGACAATAAAGTTAGCTTTTGTTCTTAATCTATCAAGCCATTAGTCTGTTTTTTAATTATTAAAATAAATCTGTAGATAAATGCAATTTTAATTATTTTATCTGTTGTATTCACTGTTACATTTCCTTTTTTTGCATCTAGGTGTATGATAGCTGATGAGGTAAGTTATTTTCCATCTTCCTGTCTAATATCACTTTTATTACTTTTAACTTTAAGAATGTCTCTTTTTGGGGGGAGGGAAAGGGGAAGGCTAGGAATGAGAGAGGCATCATTATTATAATGCTCATTAGATTCAATGAAGCTGTCTAAGTAAGGAAGTGAAAGTTGGAGTTGTGACTGCCTGGTTTAAAAGCAAATTTGAACAACTTGTTTTTAAAGATCAATTTTAATTGCTTATTGTGGATGTAGCTCCTCTCCTGAAAAATCCGTAAAATATTAACTTTACTTATGCAGTAGTTTTAAGCAATTGTGTCACTGTGTAGATTGTTTTTGTGGCTTAAAAATAGCAATCTTAAACCAAAATGACACCTGTTTTAAACAAATAGTTGCAAATATGAATCTATGCAATGTGTACTTAATAAAGTAATACATCTCAGAGAATGAAACAATGATTCTTTGACTTCTTAGGGAAATGTAAATTCTTTGTATATTACAGCATGGTGCCTTTGACTATGCTGTGTAACCAATCATGTCACTTGCATACTATATCTTCAAAGTACCAGATAGAGTCAAGGAAGAATTTTTTAGTTTCTCAGTATAGCTTGCTAAGTCATTTGTGGAGCTAGGAGCATAACTCATTGACTGTCTTACTCAGGTACACATCATTATATTTATTATTTTAGTTTCTTCAAATTTCTAAAATATAACTTTAAGTGCCCATCTTGTCTACCTGTAAATTAACACCCCTCTGTCCCCCCCCCCCCAATAAATAGAGGACTGCTTACCCTAATATTAACAGCTGTGGAGAAGATATGGGGGGAAATTGCATTTTGCAGAATGAAAGATTAACAAATGTGGGCACTGAATCAAGGTGGGGAATAGGGCTGCTGGGGTTCTCCAGCCTAGGGTGAGGGCCCGGGTAATAGCATGGAGCGATCAAGTGATAGAGATGCAAAGGCTTACAGTTAGATTTAATATCCCTTGGGCACTCCAAAGGTTGGGGGCCCAGTAGGCTTCTCTGAGTGATATTTTTAGGCCCCTAGAGCTTCCCTGCCTAGAGTGAGTGAGCCCCACACGCTCTACAGTAATCTTGCAACCCCTCCATAACTTCTTTTTGGGTCAGGACTCCTACAACACTGTGAAATTTATCTTTACCAATCAGTGTTTCTCTTCCAGAAGAGGTTTCACATTATATTTGACTTACACTCAAATATACTGAAGGCCCAAGAACTTATTTCTGGGATCCTAAAAAAGGATTGTAGGCCACTAAAACCACCTTCTTCCGTTGGATTAAGGGCTATGTTTGTGAGGCATACTAGCAAGCAAGAAAACCTTCTCTATATGACTGGGGCCGTTATAAAAGAGATACGGGCCCCCTTCTTGGAAGTTAGAGCTGAGATGATAGCATGAGGAATATAGCACTCGATCCTCTCTTCACTCCTTCATCAAACATCATCTGATGGACCCATCCCTCTGTTACTTACCCCACCCTCGCTTAATGGCTCTTGACCAAAGGAGGTTTTGCTGGGCTCATCAAGTAAGCCCACGTCACTACAGTACTGCAGCTTGTTGTTTTTGAACTGTTTTTATTGTGGGAGAAGACAGGACATTTGAGAAAGGGATATTACTTAGTGGTAACTTTTATCTTTCTGTTCTTCAATCCTGTATTCCTCCCTTTTTCTTACAGTTTCTTAATTTTGAATATGCTATTCTACTTCCTTGACTCTGGGCTATGAGGTTTGGAAGCTGGGTTTATATACCCACTGGGAGTTTGCAGTCTGCTCTTTGCGATCTTGCTTCCAGTAGGGGGAGCTAAAATGCTTGTTTTTATGGACTGTTCCTTTGTGGGATGACAGAAGAGGAAGCAAATTGAAGTAAAGCAAGGGTTGGCAATCTTTCAGAAGTGGTGTGCCAACTCTAATTTAAGGTTTCACATGCCAGTAATACATTTTAACATTTTTAGAAGGTCTCTTTCTATAAGTCTATCATATATAACTAAACTATTGTTGTATGTAAAGTAAATAAGGTTTTTAAAATTTTAAGCTTCATTTAAAACTAAATTAAAATGCAGAGCCCCACAAGACCAGTGGCCAGGAGCCAGGCAGTGTGAGTGCCACTGAAAATCAGCTCATGTTCCGCCTTTGGCATGCGTGCCATTGGTTGCCTACCCCTGAATTAAAGACATTTAATTCTCCCTTTTCTGACATTACTTCAGAATTAATAAGCAGTTTTTAGTGAACTCCAGAGGCATTGCCCCAAACTCTTATTACAAAGCTGCTACAGAAAGATGCAGTTCTCATTAACTCCAGTGCCAAAGTTTGAATTTTGTTTGTTTTCACAGAATTACTTGCTGAGCCATAAATCAGTTCATCATCTAGAAAGGATGTATTGTGATCTACAAAATGGGAGGACATTTTCATAGCGAGCTAGTCAAAGGAGATTTTTAAATGGTCACTTTAAAATGTATTGGTAAAGTTCTAGAGTATTGATGGGACAAATGAATCTAAATAAAAGCCCAGACGGTTATATTGTTCATCTAAAATTTATGCAAGAGATGCTTATTTCTACTTGTTTGATGCAAAAAATTCTCAAATTTGAAAATATATTTTATAAACTCTTTTAAATCCATTTCTCTTAAATTTAGTTTGACCATAAAACTTTTTTCTTTTACATTACATCTTATAATTTTTATAGTTTTTTTTAATTGACGCTATCTGCATACAAACCGGATACTATTCCATGTAAAACAATCAGATACAATTTGAGTATAATTTAGTAGAAAAAAGATTACTATAAATTGAAGTTAAACATCTGAAAGAATTGTCCAATGGCTGAATATATTTTCTGTGGGCCTTTTGGAGATCAAGAAGGTGAAGATTTTTGGCCTCCCTCCCCTACTAAATTCATTATGTGCTTGCTCCAAAACCTATTGAAGTCAATTGGAGCATTTCTATCAGTTTTAATGGTCGCTGGATCAGGCCCCAAGAACTTTTGACCAATTTATTTTGAATGTAATTGAAAACCATGCTTTGCAGCTTCTTTCCACAACACATTAGCTTGCCCCTTCTACTCATTTCTCCCTTTTACTGGTCTTCTCTCTCTCCATTTTTTTTAACTCATCTACTTTGGGACATTAGAAAAGGTGTGCAGGTTATGCTCACCTTTCAAATGCAGATAATGACTTTACTTTTTGTGTATGTCTTTCTTAGATGGGACTGGGGAAGACAATCCAAGCAATTGCTATTTCTTACTACTATAAAAAGGAATGGCCTCTCTTAATAGTAGTCCCTTCATCTCTGAAGTACCCTTGGATTGATGAGATGGAGAAATGGATTCCAGAACTCTGTCCAGATGATATCAGCATCATTCAGAATAAAACTGACACTGGGTGAGTGAAGTTTCTTATTCTTCTCCACAAAAGTCTGTCGTGATTTGTTCAGTGAACATCTGTAAATTAAATGAAATTCACACAGCCGAACATCTAGAAAAGCAAATGATGGTCTTGTGCACAAGACTGGGAGTTAGACAACATGGGTTTTATTTCAGGCTCTACCAGAATTCATGTGTGACCTAAAGAAAGAAATTTAACTTCTTAACCTTAGTTTCCCCATTAAATACAAGTGAAGAGTTGATCAGATATGGTTCCAGATGTATGTGGGTGGAATGAAAAAGGTGTATAAAAGGTTGTGAAACCTATGCCTAGTTGGGAAATTGGGAATGACAGCGTTGGCGACTCCCAAAACTGTCATCTCCTCTTTTGGTGTGCACCACTGACTGTTTTTCTTGGTCTCCATAAGGTTGTAAGAATGCACAATGTAAGATTGTAAGTATGAACAGTACAAGAAACCACTTTATTATATTTATCTTAGATGTATAATTTTTTCTGTGATGTCAATTATATTTGTCCATATTAACTAACAGTCATTAAATTTCTGTGTGTGCTTCACCAATCTCATCTTAATTAACTTTAAGTAGCTGCCTGCATCTCTAGCATATCTTGCCAGTCAAATAGTTATCTTAGCATCGAGTTTGTATGTAGCTACCCGCATGCTTGGGGTGTACTGAATTCATCAGCAGTACATTGGGAGCTTGTGATTCAGTCATTGGCATCCTTGATGCATTGTCATGCATCATTGTATAATGTTATATGTAATATATCTGTTCTGGGAATGTGAAGTGTTTACAGAACTTTTTTGTGTAGTTTGCCAATGTTGCAGATGCTTGAACAGTTGATATTGGAGAATGTGGCATTTAAACCATTAGGTATAGCAGTTGTATTTCGCCTCATGCACACTTTCATACTGGAGATTTTCTGTAACACTTTTTCAGCATATTCACTTTCCTTTCTGGGTTAGTCCTGTTATGATAAATGAATAACCAAACCCTGGATTTTCTTTTCTAGGAGAATATCGACCAGCAAAGTGACAGTTTTGGGTTATGGCCTACTAACTACAGATGCACAGACTTTAGTAGATACTTTGTACAAACAAAATTTCAAGGTAGTTGTGGTTGATGAGTCTCACTATATGAAATCCAGGAATGCAACCCGCAGCAAGATTTTGTTGCCAATTGTGCAGAATGCTGCACGAGCAATTCTTCTTACTGGAACTCCTGCTCTAGGAAGACCTGAAGAGGTATTAAAAGTATTGTTCTTTTTTAAAGGGATGATGGCTCATTTATGAAGTATATCATTTTATAAAGCCTGTAGATCTATACAGTTACATGCACTGGGACATTCTGTTACTTTATGCACTTATTACAATATGAAAAATTAGTATCAGAAACCAGAAGAGGTTGCTTAATTTTGTGTGGTTATATTGGGATTTTATAAAATATATTTGTATTTTTGTACTTACTGTTTCAAGCTCATCAACAGTCAGAAAGATGACACTAGAGAGTAGCCTTTCAAGGAAAACTAATCTATTACATACAAATATATAAAATTTTTGTGCTTAACTAATACCAATATTTGATAAGACTTGTTGGTTCACTTTGAATTCAGTGCAAAATAATACTTTTTATTTAGTTAACAAGTTATCAATAATGTATTATCTTCCCAACATGTGAAAAGCAAGTAGGTATGATATTTTTTACTTAATACTTTCACAGAACATTAATTAGTGTTAGGAATGCTCTAATAAAAACTGGGGAAAAAGCTCTATGAATCCCTGAAATCTCTCAGTTCATGACACAAAAGGTTTAATACAGTTGCCCATCAAGAATTCTGTTCTAGGGTAGCAGTAAACAGTATACGATTCAAGTCCCATTTCTTCAACATTACCAACGGGTTCAGAACAGTATCTATTAGGGCAGCATTATGTCCTGTAAATGTAACCAAACTTGTTTGTCTTAACTATTGGCTGAAGAAGAAATAGGACAGAGTAGACTTGGAGGCTCTAAAGTTTTACATTGTTTTATTTTTGAGTGAAGTTATGTAAAAAAAACAAACCTTAAAGTTGCACTTTCATGATAAAGAGATTGCACTACAGTACTTGTATGAGGTGAATTGAAAAATACTTTATTTTGTTTATCTTTTTTACAGTGCAAATATTTGTAATCAAAATAATAATATAAAGTGAGCACTGTACACTTTGTGTTCTGTGTTGTAATTGAAATCAGTATATTTGAAAAATCTAGAAAACATCCAAAAATATTTAAATAAATGGTTCTATTATTGTTTAACAGTGCTATTAAAAGTGCGATTAATTTTTAATCATTTGAGAGCCCTAATTATATGTACAAGGCACTTCAGGTTTGGAACTGATAAGGAAAAAGAACAACTGATTTTCAGAGGCTGCCTGCTTTTTTTTAGAGGGGGGCCTATTGTGTGCTGCCTGCCCTTCTAACCTTTCTGAAACAAATTTAGAATGTTAATATAGTTTAAAAGGCAACTGCTCATTTGTTATCGACCCAGAGAAAAGAGAGTTGGTAGATAGTTGACATTAGCATAGAAACGTTTAAAGGGGTATTTGGTCATTGGGAGGGCATGCAACTTCTTGCTCATACAGCAAAGGCAGCCCACTTGCATAGTGAGGGTGGAGAAGGCAGGAAGTTCATAATAGGAACTGGAGTACTTGTGGCACCTTAAAGACTAACAAATTTATTGAAGCATGAGCTTTCGTGAGCTACAGCTCACTTCGTCGGATGCATAGAATGGAACACACAGACAGGAGATATTTATACATACAGAGAACATGAAAAGGTGGAAGTATGCATACCAACAGGCAGAGTCTAATCAATTGAGATGAGCTATCGTCAGCAGGAGGAAAAAAACTGTTTGAAGTGATAATTAAGATGGCCCATAGAAGGTGTGAGGAGAACTTAACATAGGGAAATAGATTCAATTAATGTAATGACCCAACCATTCCCAGTCTTTGTTTAGACCACAGGTAATTGTGTCTAGTTTGCATATTAATTCGAGTTCAGCAGTTTCTCTTTGGAGTCTGTTTTTGAAGTTTTTTTGTTGCAAAATTGCCACCTTCAAGTCTGTCACTGAGTGGTTAGAGAGGTTGAAGTGTTCTCCCACTGGTTTTTGAATGTTATGATTCCTGATGTCAGATTTGTGTCCATTTATTCTTTTGCGTAGAGACTGTCCAGTTTGGCCAATGTACATGGCAGAGGGGCATTGCTGGCACATGATGGCATATATCACGTTGGTAGATGTGCAGGTGTACGAGCCCCTGATGGCGTGCCTGATGTGATTAGGTCCTATGATGGTGTCACTGGAATGGATATGTGGACAGAGCTGGCATCGGGCTTTGTTGCAAGGATAGGTTCCTGGGTTAGTGTTTATGTTGTATGGTGTGCGGTTGCTGGTGAGTATTTGCTTCAGGTTGGGAGGCTGTCTATAAGCGAGGACTGGCCTGTCTCCCAAGATCTGTGAGAGTGAGGGATCATCTTTAAGGATAGGTTGTAAATCCTTGATGATGCGCTGGAGAGGTTTTAGTTGGGGGCTGTAGGTGATGGCTAGTGGCGTTCTGTTATTTTCTTTTTTAGGCCTGTCCTGTAGTAGGTGGCTTCTGGGTACTCTTCTGGCTCTGTCAATCTGTTTTTTCACTTCAGCAGGTGGGTATTGTAGTTTTAAGAATGCTTGATAGAGATCTTGTAGGTGTTTATCTCTGTCTGAGGGATTGGAGCAAATACGGTTGTATCTTAGAGCTTGGCTGTAGACAATGGATCGTGTGGTGTGCCCGGGATGGAAGCTGGAGGCATGTAAGTAAGTATAGCGGTCAGTGGGTTTCCGGTATAGGGTGGTATTTATGTGACCATCGTTTATTAGCACAGTAGTGTCTAGTAGTGCCTATCAAGCATTCTTAAAACTACAATACCCACCTGCTGAAGTGAAAAAACAGATTGACAGCCCCCAACTAAAACCTCTCCAGCGCATCATCAAGGATTTACAACCTATCCTTAAAGATGATCCCTCACTCTCACAGATCTTGGGAGACAGGCCGGTCCTCGCTTATAGACAGCCTCCCAACCTGAAGCAAATACTCACCAGCAACCGCACACCATACAACATAAACACTAACCCAGGAACCTATCCTTGCAACAAAGCCCGATGCCAGCTCTGTCCACATATCCATTCCAGTGACACCATCATAGGACCTAATCACATCAGGCACGCCATCAGGGGCTCGTACACCTGCACATCTACCAACGTGATATATGCCATCATGTGCCAGCAATGCCCCTCTGCCATGTACATTGGCCAAACTGGACAGTCTCTACGCAAAAGAATAAATGGACACAAATCTGACATCAGGAATCATAACATTCAAAAACCAGTGGGAGAACACTTCAACCTCTCTAACCACTCAGTGACAGACTTGAAGGTGGCAATTTTGCAACAAAAAAACTTCAAAAACAGACTCCAAAGAGAAACTGCTGAACTCGAATTAATATGCAAACTAGACACAATTACCTGTGGTCTAAACAAAGACTGGGAATGGTTGGGTCATTACATTAATTGAATCTATTTCCCTATGTTAAGTTCTCCTCACACCTTCTATGGGCCATCTTAATTATCACTTCAAACAGTTTTTTTCCTCCTGCTGACGATAGCTCATCTCAATTGATTAGACTCTGCCTGTTGGTATGCATACTTCCACCTTTTCATGTTCTCTGTATGTATAAATATCTCCTGTCTGTGTGTTCCATTCTATGCATCCGACGAAGTGAGCTGTAGCTCACGAAAGCTCATGCTTCAATAAATTTGTTAGTCTTTAAGGTGCCACAAGTACTCCTGTTCTTTTTGCGGATACAGACTAACACGGCTGCTACTCTGAAACCTGTCATAATAGGAACTGTTCATGTTGCACATAGTGCTGCTACTTAATGGTCTCAATCTGGCTTCAAAGAGAGTTCCAAAGAAGTCTTTATTTGGCCAGTATTATTGTGGTCAAAACTCAAGCTCTTGAGAATGGAAGAGATGCCAGTGGCTGGGAGGAAAAAAAGCAAGTAAGTAAATTCTTCTTCAAGTGATTGTTCATGTCTATTCCAAGCTGGTGTGTGCGTGCTGCGTGCATGCCAGGCAGAAGATTTTTCCCCTAGCAGCGTCTGTAGGGTTGGCCTAGGCGCCCCCAGGAGTGGCACCTTCATGGTGCCCAATATAGGGCCCCGCCTACCCCTCACCCCCTCAGTTCCTTCTTACCGCCGGTGACAGCTAGCTGGAACTTCGCTCACTCTTGCAGCGAGCGCCTTGGCAGTGTCTGTCAGACTTTAGTTGTATATACCACTTGCATCTGAAGAAGTGGGTATTCACCCACGAAAGCTCATGCTGCAAAACGTCTGTTAGTCTATAAGGTGCCACAGGATTCTTTGTTGCTTTTACAGATCCAGACTAACACGGCTACCCCTCTGATAGTTGTATATAGTTTGTTAATTGTTGTTTGCCATATAGTTATAGTTAGTTGGTTGTTAGATCATTTTCCCTTTCCCCTCCTGGGGTATGCCCAGGTCTCCAGGGTTTAAACTCTGCGAGGCCTGTGGCAAGTTTATGCCCAAGAGTGATCCTCACTCTTCTGTTGCAGCGCAGGCGTGCGTGGACAGAGCTCGACCATCAATATGATTGAAAGCAAAGTCATTTTATTTCTCCCCAGCATACATCTTTATACACTTAAAGCAAGCAATCAAGCAATTGCTAATTGGTTAATAAAATACACACAGGCAGCAGCTGTAACTTCATTGGGTAACATCATCCTAGACAGCTTTTTAATTTATTATCCTGTTATTGCCTCCCAGCAGATAAGAACGAGCCTCATCCTTGAGACTTGCATGTCAGTTTCCCACACTCTTATGCAAAACAATCCGACACTTCCCCCCTTTTCTCATAATAAAAAAAAGGAAGGCACAGCAAAACATTTTCAACTTATAGCATCACATTACTACAATCTATTACACAGCAAAACTAAAAGCAAATCTAAACACCAGCTGCCTAACTAAACCGTAACAATATCTTCCGCAGTGCCCTACTTTTACCTAAACATCCCTCCTCCAGGTAACGCAAGTGGCCCAAGGGGCCAGGAGGGTTCTGCCAATGTGCAAACACCCACAAAGCAGGTTTCCAATAAGGGCTTCCACTGCAGCAACATGGGGCAGCAAGCAGAAGGCCATTGTATTTATGGCACTCTGCGCCAAAATCAGCCAAGGCCGGACCCACTTCGCCGGAATCCACCTGGCTTACTGTCTTCCCATTTCCCGTGCACCGTATCTGATCCAGTTAGGCCACCTGGCCTTTGCCTCGCTCTGGCAGTTCCCTACTTTCTCATAACAACATTATCTCATCCCTCTGTTCTCGTAATCACGCAGCTGTAATTTTCCACCAAGGCAGCATAGGGAAATTCTCCCCTCTATTCCAAAAACACATAAAAAAGTAACAATAACCAATTAAACAAAACAAAACTAAAAGCCAAATAATACTTCCTCAATCTATAAGGCTTATCCATAACCATGCAATTCATAAATAATTACATGGTACATTAAATGCTATACAGCTAACACCAATTTTCTTTAATATCTAAAAAACAAAAACAAAACTACCCCTACTGGGCAATTAATCATTACTTAAAATATACCAAAACCCTATATAGCTAGCAGGCAAAACAAAAAAATTACTTCATCAGGTAAATCATTTACATTAATACAATTGCTTCCTAGCTTACTCCTAAAATTCAAAGCTAATCACAGCTTAAAATTTCTTACTATTAGCTTCTAATTTTAAAAACAAAAAAAAAACAGCACCACTTATATGCCCTTAGCCTAATACAATTACAATTACATAGCACAATATACAATCTTCAACTAATGCAACAAAATATTCATGGCCAAACAATTGCAAACTAATTTCTTGCCTAAATTTATTTACAAACATTTCAAAACACCAAAAACTTTTCTCTAAGCATTTTTACAAAATTCAACCTTTATTCCCTCTGGCAACCATAGAGTTAAACTTTTAGTCTCGCTACGCCCTCAAGAGTTTTTCAGCCAGCTTTCCAAGCCTTATCTATTGCCTGTCCGCTTGGGCCCGATCCTGTTTTCCTTTCCAAATACGCTGTCTATTATAATATAGGCCACATCTAATATCAAGCAGTCTACAACGGCCAATAATCAGCACATAACACAAAATTAACAAAAAGTCTAAATAGACTAACAAAGGCACTTTACATAAAAATTCTTAGGGTCACATAAATTCAAAGCCATTCTCCCAAATTACCTAAATTTATGCCTAAATAACACACAACTCCCCCCTTGAGAATACTCAACAAACCCTTTGGCTGAGTTTTCTCAAACTTGAAAAACAAAAAACAATTAAACTCTAAAAAGCTGGGGCAATTAATTCCACAATCATCCTCCCCATGAACCCGGCAGGGTTCGGTATGTAAAAGCCCTCACCCCCCAACTCAACCGGTTTACATGCTGGGGAGGGGCACTGCAAATATTTACACTTTTACTTAAACAGTGTCTAAATATATTTTTACAACTCCAGATCAAATGGTACTCCTAATATATCTGTAAGGGCAGTGGGCTATCCTGGTGCTCAAAATCACTCCGAATGGCCATCAGCTGGCCATTCAAAAATTCAAACATACTAGCTCCCACGGCAATGCTTTCTCAGCCTCAATAAAAGAAGGACATATCATTTACAATCCAATTAGGGTGGGCTATACATACTGAAGGATTTATCCAAAACACAGGGCGCAGCCTGTAGAATAAACCCCAAAATTCAATTAATACCACAGTTCCAAACATAAGTCCCACAAATTTCGTCCTGCCAGTGTGTAATTCTTTGTTTCTTCACCAGGGTCAGTTCTCAATGTCTTTTTAATCAGGAATTTCTGGACTTTGGCAACATCAACAACATAAGTGTTTTTCCTTATTTTCCACCACCGGCATGGTTCAGCTTCTACGGGGGAAATTTATCAGGACATCATCCCGTAGTAATTTTGCTTCTTTCAAAAAACAACAAAAAAAAATTCCAAATAACACAATGGGGGCTGCCAAGGGACACCTTGTCCCTTTTTCATGCTGTCCAAAAACACAATAGGACTAAAAAATTACATAGGCCAATCATCAGTAGAAAAATTCTTCTGATGTGGAGGGGTCTTTCTGCAGTAAAAATCATGGGTCCAAGCAGTCAGTCTTTTTTGTAGCGTTTCTTTACCCATAAGAAAAGAAATCTAACACATTCCGGTAATACCAGGCCGAGTTTTGCAGCTCTCATTAACTTTTTTGGGCCCAGTCACGCTCTCTTTAGTCTGGGCTGTTCGCCAAGTCTTATCTTTAGCTTGCTTAGTTAACTCATGCTGTTCCTTTTCCTTCCCTGCTTGGCTTCTTTTAATCTGTGAATCCTGTGTCAGCTATTGCTGCTCATACCGGAGAAGCATAATGGTTTTCCCAGCACTGTCCCAGGCTCAAACCAGCCAGCCTTCTCCGGGCTCCTGCCAAAACAACTTACTTGCTTGTAGGTCCGAACGACCTCCGGGGCCACGGCACGAGCCTCTACCTGCGCCGTGCACTCCAACGTCTTCCCGTCCAGGGCTCGCTTCCAGCGGAGCACCTCCTCGTCCTGTGCCCGAAGGCCGGTCGGGAGAAGCCTCCACAACTCCCCCTCTCTTCTTAATAAGTGAATCAGTGCAGCAGGGAAGATCTTTTCCCTTTGTCGGTTCATAATGTGCAAATAAAACTTCTATGTTATCTTTTCTTCAGCTGATACAGCGGTACTCATATCTGAGCTTGGGTGCGCCTCTCTTTTCGGACGCTCGCCCCTGAGCTCAGGCGCGCGTCTCTGTTGGACGCCCGAGGGCTTCTCCGGCACTCTCCCCTGCGGCTCCCAGCCGCTCACCGCGTCTCTGTTGGACGCCCGGGGGCTTCTCCGGCACTCTCCCCTGCGGCTCCCAGCCGCTCACCGCGTCTCTGTTGGACGCCCGGGGGCTTCTCCGGCACTCTCCCCTGCGGCTCCCAGCCGCCCGCCTCTGGGCTCAGGCTCCTGGCCGTTCGCCTCTGGGCTCAGGCTCCCGACACTATCATCACTCGATACGAATCACGTCGGAATCCGGGGGCTTCTCAAGCACTCCCCGCCGCGGCTCCCAGCCGCCCGCCTCTGGGCTCAGGCTCCTGGCCGTTCGCCTCTGGGCTCAAGCTCCCGACACTATCATCACTCGATACGAGTCACGTCGGATAAGCAGTCCCCGCCTCTGGGCTCAGGCTCCTGGCCGTTCGCCTCTGGGCTTCTCCGCCTGGGTCAGGCCACCGACACTTTCATTCGATACGAATCACGTCGGGGTCACCATTTGTTGCAGCGCAGGCGTGCGTGGACAGAGCTCGACCATCAATATGATTGAAAGCAAAGTCATTTTATTTCTCCCCAGCATACATCTTTATACACTTAAAGCAAGCAATCAAGCAATTGCTAATTGGTTAATAAAATACACACAGGCAGCAGCTGTAACTTCATTGGGTAACATCATCCTAGACAGCTTTTTAATTTATTATCCTGTTATTGCCTCCCAGCAGATAAGAACGAGCCTCATCCTTGAGACTTGCATGTCAGTTTCCCACACTCTTATGCAAAACAATCCGACACTCTTCCTGCTTAAGGTGCCTTGGTGAGACTCACCAGAGGGAGAAGTGCCATATCTGTAAAGGTTTCCGCCCCAGAACTGTTAAAGACAGAGAGCAGAGACTGAAACTCCTGCTAATAGAGGCGGCGTTGAAACCTCAATCTGATGTGTGACCCTCTAACCCGGCACCGAGCACCTCCTCCTCGGTGCACAGCACTCCGGAGTCAACGGAGCGTGAAACGGGCCCGGCTAAAGACTCAAAATCTCACCGACATTGCCACAGGTCGACCTCAGTGCGGTACCATTCATCATCTCTGGTGCCAGTAAAAAAGAAGAGGCCAGTGAGGGAGCACTCACCCCTCCTGAGACCTCAAGGATCGGCCATGCCCTCAAGCAGATTGGGACAGACTGCCTGTTTCTTCCCCCCGCCCAGGGTTTTGTCGACTCCTGTCCAGTTCAGGAAGCCCTCTCCCTGTGGGACTTCTGTGTAGAACACTTGATCCACCTACAGGCGTCGTATCTCCCAGGGATTCAGAACGCACTGGCGGACAGCCTCAGCCAGACCTTCCATGGCCACGAATGGTCCCTTCGACCAGATGTGGTGAACTCAATCTTCTGGTTCTGGAGCACTCCCCGGATAGATCTGTTCGCCACTCGTGGCAACAGGAAGTGTCAGGCATTCTGTTCCCTCAGAAGTCACAGCCCAGGGTCCATCGGGGATGCCTTCCTTCTCTCTTGAGCAGTCCACCTGCTCTATATCTTTCCACCTATTCCGCTGGTCCACAAAGTGATCCTCAAGATCCGCAGGGACTGGGCTCGAGTTATACTGATAGCGCCGGCATGGCCGCGCCAACACTGGTTCACCTCGCTCCTGGAATTGTCTGTAGCAGCTCCACTCACATTACCGCTGGTCCAGGACCTCATCACACAGGACCATGGCAGACTCCGGCACCCAAATCTGGAGTCCCTTCACCTCACAGCATGGATGCTCCATGGCTAAGCGCTGCGGAGCTGTCACGTTCAGACCAGATCAAGCAAGTCCTCCTGAGTAGTAGAAAGTCCTCCACCAGAGCAACGTACCTTGCCAACTGGAAACGATTCTCCATCTGGGCGGAGCAACACCATCAGTTGCCTCTCCTTGCCCCCATACCGTTCATACTGGACTACCTCCTGCACCTAAAACATCAGCATATGTCCTTATCATCAATAAGGGTCCATTTAGCTGCCATCTCCGCCTTCCACCCAGGCTCACATGGGTTCTCAATTTTTACAAACCCTATAGTGAGTCGTTTCCTTAGGGGTTTGGACAGGCTCTTCCCGCACACTCGTCAGCCGGTCCCGGCCTGGGACCTCAATCTAGTACATCTAGACTGATGTGACCCCCATTTGAACCAAGGCCACCTGCTCTCTGCTGTACCTCTCATTCAAGATGGTGTTCCTCGTAGCACTTACCTCGGCCCAAAAAGTTTCGGAGCTCAGGGCCCTAGTGTCTGAGCCCCCTTACACAGCTTTCCATAAAGACAAAGTCCAACTTAAACCTCACCCTGCTTTCCTCCCTAAGGTTGTTTCCCAATTTCACATGACTCAGGACATTTTCCTCCCAGGGTTCTACCCCAAGCCACACTCCTCCGATAGGGAGCACAGGCTGCATTCACTAGATGTAGTAGGGCCTTAGCTTTCTACATAGAGAGAACTAAGCCGTTTCGGAAGTCCGTCCAACTTTTTTTGGCCGTGGCGGACAGAATGAAAGGTCTCCCTGTTTCCTCTCAGCGTATCTCGTTGTGGATCACATCTTGCGTTAGGGAGTGTTATGGCCTGATGAAGGTGCCTGCCCCACTGATTACTGCCCACTCCACAAGGGCACAGGCCTTCCTGGCGCAAGTTCCTGCTCAGGAGATTTGCAGGGCAGCTACGTGTCCTCAATACATGCATTTATGATGCATTTAGCATTTACACAATAGGCCAGAGACGATGCGGCCTTTGGGCGGGCCGTACTTCAATCTGTACATAACTCCAACTCCAGCTCCTGAACTTTGGCTTGTGAGTCACCTGCTTAGAATGGACATGAACAATCACTCGAAGAAGAAAAAACGGTTACTCACTTTCTCGTAACTGTTGTTCTTCGAGATGTGTTGTTCATGTCCATTCCAATACCCAGCCTCCTACCCCGCCGTCGGATTAGCTGGCAAGAAGAAACTGAGGGGTTGAGGGATTGGCAGGGCCCAATATTGGGTGCCACTCCGGGGACGCCCAGGCCGACCCTACAGATGCTGCTAGGGGAAAAACTTCCAGCTGGCCTGCACGCTGCGCGAACACGCCTTCTTGGAATGGATGTGAACAACACATCTCGAAGAACAGTTACGAGAAAGTGAGTAACTGTTTTTTAACACTGTTGTAAAAACTACATTATATAATATTCCCGAGGGAATTCTGTGCAAAACAATGAAAAATTCTGCACTAAAAAATTAATTCTGCTCACAATATTTAAATATTCTGCAAAATTCTGCATTTTTTGTCAAAATAACACTATATAATCACACAATTTTCAATTATTTGCTGACAAATATTTTGAAATATTACCAAAATAATTTAAAATGGTGTGGTTATATTGTCGTTATGTTTTTGTATTATTTTGACAAATAAAATATGCAGGAATTTGCATAATTTTTAATTTTTTTTATGTTTTGGTGCAGAATTCCCTCGAGTACCAAGGTTCTGTCTGGTGCAGACTGGGTGCAGGCAGTTTGGTGGATGGGTCTGGGTGCGGGGGGGGGGGAATCTAGATGTACAGGGGCTAGATGTAGGGTTTGGGTGCAGGGGAAATGGGACTCTGCAGGGGTGTCCAGGGTGAAGATGGTTAGGGCTCAGTGGGAGGGGGCTGGGGGAGTGGGGCTTGGTGAGGTGGGGGTCTGGGAGGCTCCTGGTGCAGGGGGTGAAGCTCGGCGGGGTAGGGGTTCGGGGGCTCAGTGAGGGGGTTCTGGGTGTGGGGACTCCTGATGCAGGGGATGGGGCTCAGTTGGAGGATCCGGGTGCACGGGTGCGGGGAGGGGTAACTGTACAGGGTGCTGCTCCCCCGTCTGCCCAACCGCTGTGCATCCGGACCCCCCTACACCCAAACTCCCACACTGAGCCTCCCTGCACCCAGACACTGCCCCACAAAGCCACCGCCCCACCACCCATCTCCGGCGGTGCTGCGCTTCCTGCAGCCAAAAGAAGTTTCTGGGGTTTGATCTGACCCAGTCCCGGCTGCTCTGTGCGGGGAAAGGGAAGGGGGAACTCTGTCTCCTTCCTCCTCCTCCCCCCCCACACCCAGCTGGGACTAACATCCCTGGATGGCTGGGGTATCCCCAGACTCCTCTCCCCCAGCTGTCTGAACAGATGCATCTGAGCTGCTGGGGAGGGGTAACTGAGTACCGGTGCAGCTTCTCTTTGCTTCCCCACATACATTATTTTCTACAAGGAAGCAAAGAGAATCTCCTGGGGGAGGGGGAGGGGATTTTTCTGCTGCACCACAGTGGTGCATAATTCCCCCAGGAGTAAAATATTTTGCTGTGAAATCCTCTGAGGGTGTGGCAGAAATACATAGCATTGTTGATGTGCAGCAGGTAAATAAGAGCAAAATGCTCCTGGCCCAGAAACTGTGTAAAATCTGGCCCAAAACAGTAGCATCTCTTCCACCTGCTGTCTTGAAATAAGCCTTTGGGGAAGGGAAAAGACAGTGAGAGGTGCTTAATTCCTGGTGGGGGATCAGGACAGATCATATGTGGGCTTAGGAACACTGAAATAGTACAAGTGATCTGAGAGGATTTGAGGGGGCAGCAGAGTCTATGGGATTGCCAGAGGGCTGTGCATCAATTTTGTCTTATGCCCTTTAAACTCAGGGAATGTCTATACTTTGAGCTGCAGGTGATTCCCAGTTCAAGGAAACATACTCATGCTAGCTCTGATCATGCTAATGTACTAAAAATAGAGTGTAGCCTTGGCAGCCTCGGTTGCGGGAGGTGCTAGCTGACCTATTGTTTCAGTTGGCTAGCCTCGCATGCCACTCATGCTGCCACGGCTATACTCTATTTTTAGAGAGCTAGCTCATTCAGAGACATTTGAGTATGTTTCCTCGAGCTGGGAATTGTACGCTCAGCTGGAACTGTAGTCATACCTGCAATGTCTCAGAGGGTATTTCCTGTGTACGTGGAGGGCCTCAAAAGTAACACAGTTTATGAGTGGATACTTCTAACAGAGAATCCTGGATAATCTCCAGACCCCCTTTCTTCATGATCTCCTTTTAGAGATTGAAAGTTGTTCCATCGTTCCGCTTCTCTGGGATGATGTGCATGAAATTCCAAGTCTAAATAAAGAAATTCCTGCTCAGGCAAAAAAGAAAAACAGTATGCATAATGTAGCTAATCTGAGAAGGTCATGAAATATCCTATGTAATGTTATTTATGTGTTTCAAGTTTTGTATTGTAGCCTGTAGAAAATAGAAGACAGACAAATGATTTATTAAATGAAGGTTTTTTTTTAAATAGTTTTGGTGGAGCTAAGGGTATAGAGAAAAATGTGTTTAAAGATCTTTTGTATGGTATGGACCCCTCACATTTTATTATTTATTTTGGTGTCTTTGTTTACAGCTTTTCATGCAGATTGAGGCACTTTTTCCAAGAAGATTTGGAACCTGGAGTGAATATGCAAAAAAATACTGCAATGCTCGTGTCAGGTACTTGTCTTTTTATTTTTCTGTTAACGTCTTGTTTTTTATCTTGTGATAAATGAGAAATCCTAATAAGAAAATAATTAAAAATAAAACATACTGTAATCGTTTGGTTGCCATACTGCAGCTATACGTTCAGAAACAGCCTAGAGCCTATAGGCAAGGGAGGCTAATGGGCAGTGCTTTATTTGTGCCAGGGCTGAGCCTGGCACTTCTAGACTTGGCAATTCATAGCCCCGGCATCTCCGGGCTTGCTGCATGAGTTATGAATGTAAAAAAATTGCTTGAGCCCTGGCAACTCTTTCATTACAAATTAAGCACTACTAAAGGGCGCTGCGGAGGCAAGATGCCGTGAAAGGCAAAGGGAGGATTGCATTGTTCGTTCTTGTGCTCTGTGAAAGCCATAGGGACCAGGCTGCTGCTGCTGCTATTTGTAAATTATTGCTTTGGACTGCCCTAGAATGTTTTCTCATTAGATGTTTTAGCACTTACTGGATTTTTTTATATATAAAATATAAGTCCTGATGATGCCAATTTGGTCAGACTATTAGCCAGTGTGTTAGAAGAATTAAAAATGCCAATAGGCAGGAAAAAAAGTCAACTATATTCTTCTTTGAGTGGTTGTAGACGTGTATTCTACTTGGCATGTTCGTGCCTACTGTACTGGAGATGGAGACTATTTTCCCACAGCAGTACTCGTTGGGGTTGCACACGTGTCCTGTGCCTCCTAGTGGTCCCTCCCAAGGCTATATAAGTGCAAGGCCACCCCAATCCTCCCTCATTTTCTTCTTATTGTCAGTGACCTTAGTCCTCCTTTGAGGGGTTTTCCCCTTACGGTTTTCTCTCTGTGTCACAGTTTGTTGCTGAGATTTCACTAATGTAAATAATAGCATCTAGTGCCTGTAGTTTAGTGTAATTGTTAGGTTAGTTAGTTTTATAGTTTTCTGATTCTCAGCACCATAGGTTATGCAGCATTCCCTGGGTTTCAAGCACTGCCTGTTTTGTGGCACCCTCAACACTGTCCCCCACACATTTCCTTTAGTTAAGCACCCGTAAGCAATATTTGACATTTTTCTGTAATATCTGTCATTCTTTTAAAAAGAGAACACAGATTTCTAGGGATCTTTACCTGAAACAGCATGTGATTGAACAGGCTACGAGGTGTCGTAGCACCAGGACCCTCTTTGGATCATGGGGCCAGCCTTCCTCAGGCATTCTCTACCTCTGTGGTAGTTGCTGATAGTCTCTGAACTCTGATTCTTCCCTGAGAAGGGGAAGAGTCAATCCGTCATCTCCCAAGATCCCTCATAAAAGGATCCATAAAATGAATTAGAGCCATCCAAAATAGGAGACGTTCATTCCTCATTTTTGACAAAAACAGGCTCACAATGTCTACAAGACTCAGATACCTGGGGTAGAGCTGGACCGTCAACTTGTGTCTCCCTGGTACTGAGATGAGAGGATCCCAGTACCATACCATTGACTCCAGAACCGTCAGTGGTACAGCTGTTGACTTTGATACTTATGGATATCTCAGTGGCTCTGCTGCTTTCTGTACTGACAGTCTCTTATGCCTGTGTGGCAGTAACAGATTTGCTCTGTTTGTCAGTACCCTCTTCTCCATTAAAACAGGACATAGGTGCATTTCTAACTCCAGGACAGAGACTACTATCACTGACAACTTTGGTATTGACAAAGATGGCTCCTGGGCCAGTATTGTTCTTAGTACCATCTAAATCCTCAACTTCAGTGTTAGCAACCTCAGTACTAAAGTATCCCTCAGAATCGAGACCAATTCCATCTTGTTCTTTCGCCCCAATAGTGGACATCTTCTCAGTACTGGATCCCTCTTTAGGTCTTGTACTTCTTGGGATGCCTTTGCTATACCAACTACAGTTCCCCCTCCAGTACTGACATTGCCCCCTCTCCTGTTGGACTATGGACAAATGAGGTCATCCAGTAGCCCCACCAGGTCACGCACCACTGAGGCCCACTGACTATTCAGAGGGTTCCACCCACTCTGATTCGGAGTCCTCCAACTCATCTCCATTATCACTGTGGTGAAAGCAGCCCTTTATGTCCTCCACACACCCAATTGAGGGAAAAGATCAGCACCGAGAGCACAGTTGCTCCTAGAGCAAGGACACACCATCTTGGAAATGTATGTATTGGCCTTCTGTGCCTTATGCCGTCTTGCATTGGCTACCCTGGGCACTGTTGGGTGCCTCTTGCTCACATAGATCTAAATTTCTACCCAGTAGAAAGGAAGATTCCCTTATTGTGTGGACCAGCTCCCAGAATGGCCTGTGATACAGGTACTGGACAATGCCTGTCCTCTCAAACCACCTCTATTGGAGGAGTCTTTGCCAGAGAATCAACCTTCGCCTCAAGAAATTAGCGTCACTTCCAGCAATTCTGTGCTCATCTTCCCCAGATGACTCAGTGGTCTGAGGTTCATCTTCTCCACCCACCAGAAGTTTTTGAATCCTATCAGGACTTACCTAGGAGAATGGCTGCTAGTCTAGGTACACAAGCTGAACTGGTAAAGGAAAATACTCACAAGACATCTTTCAGGCAACAGCTCCAGGAAGAATAGCCTCACTGATTAATGACACCCTCTGACAGCCAGTGAAAGTCTTGTGTCTTACACCAGTGTTGCTAGCCCCGACAGTCAAAGATATAGACAAATGATACCATGTACCATTGCAAGGCTTTGAATGTTTTTGCTCCGACCCACCTCCCTCATCATCATAGCCATTAAGAGAGATTGCAGCAGGGGAGAATTAAGTTGACCCCAAAGAAAGACTGGATTTCTTAGCAAGAAAGAGTTATTCTACTACTTTTCTCGAGATGAGAACAGCAAACCAACAAGATCTCCTAGTGAAATACGATATCCTCATCTGAGAAGCAATGTCTAAATTACTAGATAGAAATGGGAGAATTATCAATAATAATGCAGCATAGGGAGAAGTGTTCAACAAGTATTTCTATTCTGTATTTGGTGAAAAAACAAATGTACAGTTTCATCATATGGTAATAACACTCTTTCCATTCCACTGGTGTCTCTGGAAGATGTTAAACAGAAGCTACTAAAGTCAGACATTTTTAAATCACCATGTTGAGATAACTTGCATTCAAGAGTTTTAAAAGAGATGGGTGAAGAGGTGACTGGATCATTAATGTTGATTTTCAATTAGTCTTGAAGCACTGGGAAACGTCTAGAAGCCTGGAAGAAAGCTAATGGTGTGCCAATTTTTAAAAAGGGTAAACCGGTTGACATGGGTAATTATAGGCCTGTCAGCCTGATATCAATTCCGGGCAAGATACTGGAGTTGCAGACACAGAACTCAATTAATAAAGAGCTAAAGATTAATGTAATTAATGCAAATCAACATGGATTTATGGAAAATAGATTCTGTCAAACTAACTTGATATCTTTTTTTGAAGAGATTGCAAGTTTGGTTGGCAAAGGTAATAGTATTGATGTAACATACCTAGACTTCTGTAAAGCATTTGACTTGGTAATACATGACATTTTGATTAAAAAACTAGAATAATATAAAATTACATGGTACACATTCAATGGATTAAAAATTGGCTAACTAATAGGTCTCAAAATATAACTGTAAACAGGAAATAGTCATTGAGTGGGTCTGTTTCCAGTGGGGTCCTGCAGGGATCGGTTCTTGGCCCTATGCTATTCAAATTTTTTATTAATGACCTGAAGAAGACATGAAATGATCACTGTTAAAGTTTGCAGATGACCCAGAAATTGGGAGGGCGGTAAATAACGAAGAGGACAGGTCACTGATTCAGAGTGATCTAAGTCACTTGGTAAACTGGGTGCATGCATACAATATGTGTTTTAATATGGCTAATGTAAATGTATACATCTGGGAACAAAGAATTGAGGCCATACTTCGCATGTAATTCCTGAGCCTTGGGCAGCTCTAATAGTAATAATATACTTCAAAGTGCTTTATAAACAAATTATTATTCCTGAAGGTATGCTGCGCCAAACAATTGAAAATTCTGCACCAACAAAATAAAATTATGCACATAATATTTTAAAATTATGCAAAAATATGCAAATTTTATTTGTCAAATACACGTGGCGGCTCCAGCATGCCATTGGGGAGCACAGACCACTGGCTACACAGAGGTGGGAGATCACTGTGCAGCTTCCCCCCAGAACACAGACTCAGCGGTGTGACTGCACCCAACCCTGACACCGCGCAAGGACTAGGCCTGCCCCAGAAACATGTCCCTCTGTGCCAGGTGCACCAGGTGTGGGCAGGCAGGCTCAGCAAGGCAGGATCAAACTGTGGAGGGGCTTAATGTGGGGGAAGCCAGATGTGGGTTGAGAGGGTTCTGTGTAGGGCTATCTGGGTACGGGCAGCTCAGTGAGGGATCTGGGTGCAGGGGGAGATCTGGATGCAAAGGGGCTTGGGGGGTTCTGAGTGCAACAGTAATGGGACTCTGCAGGGGGGTCCAGGTGAAGGTAGTTGGGGCTCAGCAGGAGGGGTGTCTGGGTGGAGGGAGGGGGATAGAGTTCAGCAGGGAGGTCTGAGCCGGGGGGGTCCAGATGCTGGGGGAGTGGGGCTCAGTGGGGTGGGGATCGAGGTGCAGCTGATTGGGGCTCGGTACGGTGGGGATCTGGATGCGTGTGGCTCATCGGGGTGGTCCAGGTGCAGGGGGAGTGAGGCTCATCAGGGGGCTTCTCGGTGCAGGGAAGGGATGAGGCTTGGCGGGAGAGTCTAGGTATGAGGGGGTCTGGATGCACGAGGGTTGGGCTAATGGGGGAGCAGCTCCCTGTAGTGATCTCTCCCCCTGTAGCTGAGGAGCAATGGGTGCAGGAAACTCAGGGAGGAAGTCCCGTCCTCCCCAACCCAGCCAGGGCTAACAGCTGAGCCCGATGCAGATTAGGAGCCACCAGCTGTGTTTTCCCCAATCCCGGCACCTGCCCCACAGTGATTTACCTCTCTGCTGTCTGCCCTGGGCACCCAAAACATACTGCTGGGGAGGGTCACATGACCCCTCTTGTGGCTTCCTTTTGCTTGCCCATCAGAAAGTCATTTTTGTGGGGAAGCCAAGAAATCTGCGGGGACATAAATTCTGTGATGTGCAGTGGCGCAGAATTCCCTCAGGAGTAAATTATCTATTCAAGGGAGTGAAGAAAGTAAATATTTTGAGTTCGTTTTAAAGCTAGCTTTAAAACTTTGGAGGTTCTGGCCCCCCAGTCCTGTGCTAGACTACCTATCCAACTATTTATGTCCCTCATCACTGATCACCTCATAACCACTAATGTATTGTATTCTCACAACACTCCTGGGAGATGAGGAAGTATTGCCCTAATTTACAGATGAGGAACAGAGACACAAAATGTAAATTTTCAAAAGCACCTCAGTGTCTTTCCACTGTGCCAGGCTCACACGGGATATCTGTAGCTGAGCTGGGAATTGAACGTAGGTATCCTGAGTTCAGTCCAGCGCGTGCTCGCTCGCTCTCTCTCTCTCAGATCAGTTTCTCTAGATGTATTCTAAAAGTAGAAAAGAAAGAAGAGTTGGTCAGAAACAGATTTGCTAAGAAACTGTGGTTAAATAATTGTTTTTTGCAGAACTTAATTTATAAAACCTTGACATACCACAAATTGATTTTGTGTCATTCTTAATGATTATCTTTATCACTGGTGTGGTTATGTTAGCTCTCAGCTTTATGCACATTTCTGGAAGCTCAGACTTGGAAAGACACATTTCTGTTACTTAGCGTAATTTATTTTGCCAGATAACTTGACTTTCGCTTGGATGGCATTCTTATAAAAATTCATATTATAAGGTTCCATTTTCCCAAAGCAACTTTTTGTTTTACCCCCTGGCTTATGTATTTTTTTTCAGCATTTGACTTGAGATGCCATGAAACAGCTTTGTCTAATATCCAGACAGAGTAACTTTGTTTTTTTCTAAGGTGTTTTGACCATGTGAATGTGAAATTTTCACACCACAAATGTGTGTGGGATGTACATTGTGGTTAGCTATGCAATTCTGGAAAATGATTTTATTTTTGGAATACCATAAATGTGCAAATCATCAAACTGAGTGACAATCTGGTGTGCGCAAAATAAGTAATTTTGTCTTTATGGCCTGAAATAAAAACTTCCTGTGATGTTTAAGCTTGATTTTAATATTTTTATACTGTACCTTCCCTGCATATTCTTCAACTTGGGTATTTATGGTCACCTCTTTCTGAAGGTAAAGAGGTCTGAAGGGAGTCTGAATTTTTTGCCTACCATTTCTTGACTTAACTTTCCCCCTCTCTCACTTACATGAATGAAATGGTACCACCTTGACTCTACCTATGACAGAAAAAGTGCCTTCTTGGAATTGTGTATATATAGCACTGAGTAAATACATATGGGGGAGAGGGACAGGAAGTGTGCAAACAGTGGTGTAGCCAGCATCTTCCTCATGAATATACCATCCTCACAGTAAGATCATACTTCACCAGCTCAGAAGTGAGTCCCTGTGTCTCTTCCTAAGTTGATTCTAGACGGCAGAGTAAAATGCTGCTGAATTGTAAATTCTTTCAAGTGTTTCCAATATACTCCTATCCTGGGCAGGTGTGTGTTTGTGCAGCTCTCCAAAGTTGATGAAATCTTGATGGAATTTGTTATGCTGCTTGTCCTGCTCATCTTCTGGCCAGCATGATAGAAAAGGAGTGAGAATAAAGGAAAAAACAGAAGGGAGGGGCAGTGTGGAAGACTCCTTTCTATCTTCCCTGCTGGTTAAATAGCACTAAGAGGGGTTCAAAAGAGGTGATGCATGGGGAGTGTTCAGATGGAACATTGGGGGCTCAAAGGTTACCTGGCAGTTGGGGTGACACTTAATCATTCACTCAGGGAACAGAGACACTTAAGGAGGAAAGTGGGTTGTTAAAACTCTTGGAGCAAGAGTAATATTTTCTTAATCTTTGACTTGCCTTCAGCATTTCTTAGGACATTTATAGCAACAGAGCCAAAACAGTGATCATACTCTATATTGGCTGTGCTGCAATGGCAATCAGGAAAGTACTGTACCAAACTACCACCTCCCCGTCTCTGCACTGGGCACATGTGCTGGTAGCACCTATTTCTCTTTGGGTCAGTCTTAGACACCCCCACCCACCCTTTTGCTTATGCAGATCCAGAAGCCACTGACACAAAAACCCAGTTGCACACAGAGGAGTTCTGAGATCATTTATGCAAAAGAATATTAGGCAAGAGAATAGGTACAAACCAATGGGCTGAAAGGGGATGGGGGGCGTAAGGCAATTGAACAGCAACAGTGAAACAATTAAAAAACAATCCCTTCCCCCTATGATGGAGTAGGGAGTATTAACCTGGTAATGTTGCATGGGAGTTTTACTAGTTTACTGTCTACATTGATACTAGATGATGGTGGGATATAAGAGTGTGAGTTCGCTTGAGGGATGATAATTGACAGCCAGCATGTAACTTGAGCCCAGGAGTGGGGTTGGGGCCAGGTGACACCTCTGCCCGTAGAAACTAAACAAAGGCTGGAGGAGATGCCAGGGTGTGTGACTGGGTGAGACTGCTGGAGGGGGTTTCAGTTTGGAGCTGGCTGGGGAGACGGGGGAGGCCCAGAACCTGGGTTTGGGCTCCCCACCCCCCAAGATGGACCTGACCGAGGGGTCCTGTTTTCTGTACCTACAAGCTCTGTTTTAGACTGTGTTCCTGTCGTTTAATAAACCTTCTGTTTTACTGTCTGGCTGAGATTCGCAGTGAATCGCAGGAAGTGGTGGGTATGGGGCCCTGACTCCCCCACACTCTTTGACACCCCCACCTCCAGTGGTGCCAGAAAACTTCACCCCACTTGATGCCTCCAATGCACAAAGCTGAGATGCACTAGCCTAGACATGCTGCTCGGTGGCTGGTCAATCTGGAGCTCTAGCCTGGGGCAGGGCCAGAGTTTAATATACTCCTGGCTGTTGGAGAGGCTCCTTGGGTCCCCTTATCTGCTGGTGCACATTAAAGCTGTCCCTAGACTGCTCTAACTTGTTCTTGGCCACTTTGGTTCCTGCCAGCCTCTAGGATTGTGGAGAGGCAGAAATGAAATGGAGAGCCACCTGTACCTCACACCCAGGTACACTGAGTATGGCTCTGGCACACATGGGTATCTTGCCCCATGTTATAAAATCCAGTGTGTACTAAAGAAATGGCTGATTCAAGTTAGCAGAACAAGTTTCATCACCCCTCTCACCTTCTCATTCTCAGGTTTTTTGGTAAAAGAACTCTATGGGACTGCAGAGGGGCTTCAAACTTAGATGAATTACATCAGTTGTTAAGTAACATAATGATCAGACGTTTGAAGAATGAAGTTCTAACCCAGTTGCCTCCCAAAATTAGACAACGCATTCCATTTGATCTCCCAAAAGCTGCTGCTAAGGTGAAATGACTCTCATTCAATATTTTTAAATATCTAACAAACTTGTTGCTAGCAGTAATATCTAATAACTGTGTTTACTATCCTTTTTTATCTGAATTATTTGGAATATATTTTTGTACATAAGGAATATGAATTTATATATAGTATATGTTTGTTATATATACACATCAAAATAAAATAATGGGGCATAGGTTTTATCAACATGGGTATGAGGTGGCTGCATTACCAATGGGTGGTGAAGCCACAAGCGAATTATGAAGCTTGCCCCAAAAGAGCCATACATAATACACTGCGATGTAGTCTGCCACATACAGTAACTACATTAGAATGTGTTAGGATTTTAAATGAATTGTTGGTATCATATAATAAAATACATGTGCATACACACCTCTCTCTTACAGGACCTGATCTAGCTCCACTGAAGTCAGTGGCAAAGTTTCTATTACCTGAAATGGTGCAGGACCCAAAACTCATAGTGAGGGGTTTCCCTTCCACAAAAACACTTCACTTTATAAGCAGAATTTTACTAATATTAGAGATGCACAAAAGATCCCATCCTCTTCATCCTCAGAATGTCTGGTGTGGAAGGTGGGGACACTGCAAGGCTGTATCTTCACTGTCTGAAGAACGGAGAACAAGACTGCCTCTTCTCTCCCTATTGGGAATACTTGCATCAAGACCCTGAGTCAGGGATTTTTACTCATACTTTCCTCAAAGAGAGAGGTGATAAATGCTGCATTTTAAGTGGATTAACACTACCTGGTACCAGTAGGTAACAAGTACTGCATTCCAAAAGAATACTTGAACTCTAAATGTTTGTTATAAAAAAAAAAAATAATTAAGCTTCACTATGAGAGGAGAATATATTGAAGTAAGTAACTGCAGTTAAGGTTCATTTGTATTAATTTGAAATGTCTTGTATAGACTACCTTACAGAATTGTCTAATTACGCTTATTAGCACACATTGGTTGTTTTGACTCATTCTCTCTCCTATATTTTTGCCAAATTAAGTTGTTACAAAAATTGAATAACCACTCAGTACAAGAAATTTAATCTGCATATTTGCAATGACTACAATACTTAAAGTACAGTAATACATTTAGTTGCCGTGTTTATTGGGTAGCTCACTGAAAGAAATTTCATACACAATTAGTTCGTGACTTGTGTTTTTATTAACCAGCAAGAGTTGCAGCCTTTTTCAAACTCTCACGTTTTATATATAATCAAATATTCTGATCTAAAATTATCAACTTCAGTAACTTTCCCAGGGCTTAGTATTTTGTCTTTTGTCTCTTTTTAGTGTACATTCTAATCTGTCAGGAACTTTATTACAGTTAAACCAATAAGTTCTTTAATACATCTATGGGACAACCAATAATTATAACAAAAAAAGTCTCCTTAATAGCAGCCCATCCGAAGACCTAGCATATCCATCCCAACAACCAATCTCTTCCTCTAATTCCCAACAATAAATGTGAGTGTTGTGGTGTTCCCCGAAAGCTAACAAATCTGAGTTCTAGCAGACTGAGAGGTGAGAGCATTCCACACCTGACAATCCTTCAACAGAAAATGCCTGGCCCGCACCTTTCCTCACATTTTCTTCTTGCACAACCAGTGCTCTGGTGTCTGTGTTCTCTGCGTGATGATGCACCACTTAATAAGTCGACAGTCACATTCAATTTCAGTTTCAGAGCACTCTCAAACAGTACAGCGTGTTGCAGTAAAATAATCTCGAATTAACATATGCATGAGTAAACTGTAGCAAAATGTGCATCCAAAAGAAAAAGACTCTTCTTGCCGTTTATAAACTAAAGTTCTCTTGTCTGTGTAGCTGCTACCTGAGCATCTAGGCACACATCCAGATTCAAAAATACAACTAGGGATGTCAGTATAATCTCTGCTATCCTTTCTAATAACTTTCCCCAACCTTAATGTATAACCCTTGAAAGGATTTTCAGTATGATCCATCAACTGGATTTTCTTTTAACTTTGTGGAGAGTGTATAACCCAAAGTTAGGATGTGACCAGAGTACCAAATAGTTATATCTGTTAAGTATTTAACAGCACATGAAAATCAGCATAAATGACATTAGATAAATAAAGTAGAATCTATGTTTTTGTTTAGTTATTTGTAACAAAGGAAAATATCATGAAGGATTGATAGCTGATTACATTGCATTTTTATTTAAATCAGTTTTGTCACATCATCTTGGCTGATTGACTAAAACTAAATCTTACCATTAATGTTCTTTGTTACATGATTATATTTTCCTGATGCTCCACTTTCATATGTAATTAGAATTCTTTTTGCTTGTTCAGTATTTCTTCTTAATAAAAAGTGCTTACTGTTTGATTTATGATGTTAACGGAGTGAGCTCTATTTTTCACCCATAGCTTGTCACAAGTTTCTGTTATTGGTAGGAACATGTGACTGACCTGCTGCCGCACTGATGTTTTTCTATGAAAAAGCTGGCATCTTTGAATATAATTTCCTTCCTTATCTTTCCTTTTGATAGGAAGATGGGACGTGATTCACAGAAGCAGTAATTGTTCTGCCATTTATATTGTACCTCTAAACATTTTTCTTCCCTCCCATTCAGGAGCTGAATACCAGCTTTGAAGAGTGGGAGAAATTAATGAGGGCTCCAAATTCAGATGTCACTGAAAACCACTTTGTTCAAGTCATGGGTCTGATTACACGCATGTATAAACAAACTGCCATTGCCAAGGTAATGAAATCTTTTTATAGTTTTATTTAAAATATGTATTCAATCATATGTTTTAATTATCTCTTTTTCTACTATTTTTATATTGTGTGCTTCCAATGTGTAATCACTTAACTAGTGGACTCGTCATGCTTCTTCACAGAATTGGGACAGTTGGGCATTTGGGTGGTCTTCAGTCACTATAATGTCCCACATTTTTTTAGAGGTGGATAGCTAATTGTGTGAAATGTTTTTGATGGTTGTGGGTATAATAAGCACAAACTAAAACTGTCTGGTGGAGTAATAAATTGGAAAAGGACTTTAGCATGACTTCTTCAGTCTCAGAATTCTGAACAGTATTATCTGGTGTTTAGCGAGACGAGACTCTTGAACTTTCAGTCTGACGTTCTGCATTGAATATCTTATCTGTCTTCTTAGATGCTAACAATGACAATGCTTGTGCTTTGACCAATCTTAGGAGTCAGTTTCACTGCCAATTTGCTCTCACTACTAAGTTTTTTTCCCCCTCAATATTATGTTTACAGGAGGCTGTGGCTCCTTGTCCTAACATCTTTGAGAATTTAAATAATTCTTTTCTTTTATTTATATTTCTCCTGGAGCTCAGAGCCCTCAGGCTAACTTGCATGGCCTTCCTAATTGTTCTTCAAAACTCTACAGATCTTGATGGACAGCCCTTCCACCATGCACTACATAAATGGGCAAGGAGGCACACACTCATCATCACTGTGCCTGAAAATCATCAAGCTCTGTACATGGTGCCACTAGCGTAGGATAACCCAGACGGTTCTTCACCTCCTGGGTATCATCAACAACCTGGTAGACTTCCTGAGGAGACAGTTGGTCACCACTCACAAGTAGTCTTTGAGGGACCCTGGTGACAGACCTGTTTGCTATCATCATCAATACCAACTGCAAGAACTTTTATTCCAAAGGGGTATGAATTTGAGGTTGTTACTGGACACCTTCCTTGTTCAGTGGCTCCAAGACATCTTGTATGCCTTTCCACCAATCCCCAGGGTGATTTCCAAAATCAAAGGAGACAAAGCCACGATATTTCTTGTAGCTCCGTACTGACCGAGGTAGTTTTGGCGGACAGACCTACTACATGTCCATCTGTCTCTGATCTAGCTCCTGGAGTGCATGGACCTGATCTCACAACACCATGGCCAGATATTCCATCTGAACCCAAAGTCACTGGACCTCCGAGCATGGCTGTTGGCTGATTGAATACCATCGACCAAGATTGCTTCCTATAGGTCCAAGAAATCCTGGCATAGAACAGGAAAGTATCCACCAGAAGAATATAGCCATTTAAATAGAAGAAGTTCATGATAAGGGCAACAAAAATGATTAGGGGTATGGAACGGCTTCCATATGAGGAGAGATTAAAAAGACTGGGACTTTTCAGCTTGGAAAAGAGATGGCTAAGGGGAGATATAATCGATGTCTGTAAAATCATGACTGGTGTAAAGAAAATAGATAAGGAAGTGTTGTTTACTTCTTCTCATAACACAAGAACTAGGGGTCACCAAACAAAATTAATAGGCAGCAGGTTTAAAACAAATAAAAGCAAGTACTTCTTCACACAACGCACAGTCAACCTGTGGAACTCTTTGCCAGAGGATGTTTTGAAGTCTAAGACCATAACAGGGTTCAAAAAAGAACTAGATAAATACATAGAGGATAAGTTCATCGATGGGTATTAGCCAGGATGGGCAGGAATGGTGTCCCTAGCCTCTGTTTGCCAGAAGCTGGGGATGAGCCATGGGGTGGATCACTTAATGATTACCTGTTCTGTTCATTCCCTCTGGGGCACCTGGCACTGGCCACTGTTGGAAGACAGGATACTGGGCTAGATGGACCTTTGGTCTGACCCAGTAGGGCCATTCTTATGTTCCTATATGGCCAGCCCATCGTGGTCTTGACCAGATCTAGGCCTCAATATCACAGATCCTTATCTATTGCACTTATAAAGGACAGCCTCTTGTTCATCTCTACTAAAGTATATTTCATAGAATCTCCACTTAGCAGCCACTTGTATCATCATGCTCAGTCTTTTCTCATGGTATCAAAGTTTCTTAAAGGGCTGTTATGCACCTACCCACTGGTCAGAGAACCTACTTCTACTTGGGACCTCAGTCTAGTCCTGGCACTGATGGACCTTTATCAGACTACTCCCTACACCGCATCTGAAGATGATCTTCCTAGTGGCTAACACTTTAGCCTGGAGACTAAGTGTTAGGCAATTATGGCCAAGCCTGAGTCCCTATACAAAATTCCATAGGGACACGGTGGTGCTAAGACTTTACCCATCTAAACCAATCAGTGAGCCTGCCTGTTTTCTTCCTGATGCCATACTTGGCACCAAAAGAAAATAAATTAAACACACCAGATATATCCAAGACTGTTGCTTTATAACACTGATAGGACCAAATTGTTCAGACTGTTGCCCCATCATTTATAGTCATGGGCAGGTGTTCTGAAGTTCAAGCCCTCTCCTCACAGAGGATACTGGAATGGATTACAAATGTATCTCGTGTTAGCTGATGTAATAATCCCAATAAACATCAAGGCTCACTCCATCAGAGCTCAAGCAACATCCTCTGCCTGGTTCAGAAATGTACCAGTTTCCAATATCTGCAAAACAGCAACATGGAGTGCCCCACTGACCTTTGTCAAGACTTATGCATTGGACTCATCTGGCAGAGCTGATACCAAATTCATCACTGTTTGACGGACATAGCTGAAACTCCTCATTCCTGCCATCCTGACTGCTTGCCAGTCACCTGCAATGATATTCACACTGACACATACGCAAGAAAGAACAGTTACTTACCCTTTAATTGTCATTCTTCGAGATGTAGTCAATGTGATCCCATGACCTGTCCTTTTTGGGTTTCAGATTGCAAGGGAAAAGAAGGTGGGTCTTGGCTGCCCTGCCCCTAATGCCTTGTATGCGAGTACAAGAAGGCACAGGGCTCATGCATAGCCCCAGGGCACACTACTATTAAAAAAAAAATTCATGCACATGAGGTGGACACCAACAGTGAGATCAGCTGTGACTAAATGTCTTGAACAGCCATGATTACTGGATGATAGGTAACTTTTTTTCAGGGGGACTTGTACCCAACCAATGGATTATCTAATGAGGGACTTGAAGACACTGAGGAAAGTCACCTTAAGTGGGAACCTTTATAAAAGGAGGACTTTCTTACAGGCCATTTTAGAGAGAGAGGAGACCAGGCCCAGAAGGCAAGGCTGTGGCAGTAGCAAAGGAGGGTCTTGGAACCCTGAAAGGACTGACCAAAGCCAAACGGACTCTGAGTGGTGAGGAAACTGAGAGAGGGGTTTGCATGCAGGTTTTTACTATTTTTCCATAGAGCTATATAGCTTTTGTGTGTTCTTTATGAGTAAAGGGTGATAATTTTAGAAATTCCTTTGCACTGTCTTTATGACTCTTGCATTCAATGTCACATAGTCCCCAACAGGGGTAACAGTAAGTCAGAGGATCAACAGCTTCAGTGAAACTTTGTGAATGTTCAAGAGCTGCTTGGGAGAGCTGGCACAAGTTGCAAGGTCTGGACAGTTGGGCGGGTAAAGTTTTCTCTCTCTGGGTTGGGTGCTAGTTAGAGGATGGGTCCTCAGAGAGTGTGCCCAGAGGTCCAAAGCCCGAGACAGTGCTTAGATTCTGCTCAGACCCAGAAGCCAAGAACAGGTGATATCCCGTGGGTGAATCCTTGTACACTAATCTGGTGAAGGTTGTAACAAAGTTCCAAGCTTTATTCAATAGCTAACTAATCATCTTATGCCTAGGTTGTTATTTGCGTACTCTTAAAGCTATAGCAAGACAAGGCTTTTTTTTCTTCCCTTTCCAAAAACAAACTTCCCTCACATCTAAGGGCTTGTCTACACTACCCGCCAGATCGGCAGGCAGCGATCAATCCAGCGGGGCTCAATCTATCGCATCTAGTATAGACACGATAAATCAACCGCTGAGCACTCTCCCGTCGACTCCGGTACTCCACCAGAACGAGAAGCGCAAGCGGAGTCGACAGGAGAGCATCAGCTGTGGACTTACCACAGTGAAGACACCATGGTAAGTAGATCTAAATACGTCGACATCAGCTACGCTATTCATGTAGCTGAAGTTGCATATCTTAGATCGACCCCACATGGTAGTGTAGACAAGCACTTACCTAATCACCTTCTGGCTAACGTGCTTTTTGGGAATGTGAGAATAGTGCAGATTTTGCCTCCAGACCCACCTTCTTAGGTTAGGAGCTAGAATGGATTAACAGATTTTTTTTTAGATAAAAAGAAATCTAACTTGATGAGGCAGATATAGTGGGGAAACCCTGCACGGTGGTTGATAGTCATCCTGCCTGTCAAAGCAAATAAAGAGAAGGAACTCGACACTGATTAAGCTGTTTCAAATTAGCCATGGGAAAATAATTTGCCTTCCTACTGTGACAATGTAAGGTTATTTACTGTATTTCACTTTCCTTTCTCTTGCTCTCTCTCTTGGTTTTTTAAAAAATCAAAAAGCAAGAGATACATGGCACAAAATAAATGTTTTTAGGTTAATTTGCATACTGGTAGGCCCTGTTAAAAATCAAATTCCTTTTGTGGGAAAAGTTCTTAGTAGAACTACAGTGAGGGTATCTTCAGACTTGTTAAAATACTGTCAAAAGCAGCATGTAGTTACCTTTGCCAACTGTGGAAAGAGAATTCAAATAAGTATTACAATAATTGTAAGTTAACCTTATATGTGAAGCTCTTAAAAAACAATATAGCATTTACTGCTGTAAATACTTCAAAAAGGTAAATCATAATAGATATGCTACTTAGGCCAAAAGAAACTATATTAAAAGTTCTGTGACTTAGTCTATTTGCTATGGCAACATAGCTGAAGCTTACCTGAGTGCTCTTTATTTTATTTTTAGAGAAACTTGAGATACAGTTGCAAAATATTTGAAAACTTTTATAATACTTATGCTTTTGCATCACATTGAATATTTATAAAAAATTATATTTACTCATCTGTATTTTCTATTGTTGAAAATCCGAAAAAAATCCTAATTAAATATTGTTTATAGCAGTGAACAGCAAAAACATTTGGACCAAATAATTGAAAGAAGCTTTCAAAATTGCTTTTTGAAATAAATTAAATCCATTTACTTTCTTTAAACACATTAGGGTCAGGGGAGACTCATCTGAAATCTCAACACAAGCCCAATTATAACATTTTTATATAAAGCCACATCTGTTTCCTTAGGTCTTAAGATGTAAAAAAATTGCTGATTTCCAAATCAGCAATCTGGAAATGACTGTTGCTAATCAAATCACCACTTACTGAGCCACTCTTTCGTCTGTTCACAGGTAACTTTATTGTTGCCTAATTTCAAATGGTTTAGTGTGTGAATCTGCAGGCTACAGAGTTCAGTGAGAATTGAGATTTGCATTTTTACTACTGCAAGTTTACCTCCCTCAAAATTATCTTCCTGGTCCTTTGAGTCCCTCCACTGACACCCTATTCTTAACTGCATCAAATGCATTCCCTCCAAACAATCTGCAAAGCCACTACTGCACACTCCTTCAAATCCCTTCTTAGGAACCAAAATAAACTGTCTACTACAGCTGCAATACACGGCTAGTCTTGTGTGTCCATAACATGCTCGTATTACTATTTCCCCAAATTCCCTTCTTTAACCTTCCCTCTCTCCTGCCATTTGTTTTACGAGCTGCATGTTGTCTTAAACTAAGATTGTAAAATTTTTTGGACAGAAAGTGTCTTTATATATGCCTGTATAATACTCAGTACAGTGGAGCCCCAACTTGGCTGTGTCTTCTCTTTATTACTGTAATACAAATAATTCATAACTAACCAATGCTTGGCACAAGTGTGATAGACAAAACTTTGGAACGTTTCTCTGATAGTATCATTCATTACTAAAAGAGCCACTTATTTAGGTAATAAATTAATCTTTATATTAATGATATTAAGGTCAAAGAGTATAGCCTTCTGTATCAAATACTTAATAGGAATAATCTTCCACTGATACTATATCAGTACCAATATCATATTAATAATTTTTAAATTACTCTAGTTTGCTAAGTTTTTAAAATATTTTGCAAGCCTAACGTGAGTAGAAATAGGAAAAAGTAAATTAGATTATTCTTTCAGCTTTAATCAATGGTGTTAGGGACACAGGTGCAGATTTTTTTTAATGTATTGTTTTTGTTGGTGTCTCTTTAAATATCTCTAGGACAGAAATCAATTTATATTCATTAGATTGTCAGCATATTAAATAATCAATCTGAGTTGTCATTTAAAAATTGCATTTTAATCCTTAACAAGTACCACGAAACTATCAAACCATGAAGACAGTATCTGGAAACGCTTTTCTCTGTTAGAACATGACTCATACGATTTAAAAAATAGTTAATTTTCTTTCCTCCTGATAAAGTCTACATCACAAAAGCTATTAAAGCAGAAACCATCACTATCTGATTTTTTTCGTATAGTCTGTAGAACTAATAAAATTGCACCATTTCTTGTATTCTAGGCAGGAGCGGTAAAGGACTATATCAAAATGATGCTTGAGAATGACAAACTTAAGTTTCTGGTTTTTGCTCACCACTTAAGCATGCTCCAAGCTTGTACAGAGGCAGCCATAGAAAACAAGGTAATTTTAAATGCTCTTCACAGAGTTTAAAAATGACCCCTTCCAAAGATTATATTATTAGTCCCCAATCCTGCAAACACTGAGGCACTTGCATAGCTCCTTCAATTCACAGTTATTCCTGTGAGTGTTTGTGGGATCAGGGCCACAGTCAGTATTGAAAAGATCTCGGTTGTAGAATAATTTTGGGAAATAATGTAAACACTTGTATCTGGAACAGTAAATGCCAGATCCCTTACCATTATACTATTGTAAAGTAAGTCCTTTAGGTCATTGCTAAAATAGTGTACTATAATAGCTCGCAAAATGGTGATTGGAATTAGAGAATATGAAATAATGTGCTTTTCTTCTGTAACGCTTTCCATTTTAAGATTCCCCTTTGCTTTACAAACATTAATAAATGAATTAAACCTCATTGAACTCCCATATGGTAGGTAAGATGATTATCCCTATTTTACAGATAGAAAAGACTGAAACACAGAGGTATTAAGTGATTTGCCTATGATCCTCAGTTAGGAGTAGAACAAAGCTATTCTGTTTCCCAGTTTCTTAATAGTGTCCAAAAAAAATTCCTTTTATGTAAATTGTGGGAATCATTATGTAAATTTTCCATTATCCTGGTATGTTGTAGGCACGTTACATTCGGATAGATGGAAGTGTTCCTTCAGTAGAAAGAATCCATCTTGTCCATCAGTTTCAGAAGGATCCTGATACTCGTGTGGCTATCCTGAGCATTCAGGCTGCTGGTCAGGTAAGGTTAAAAAAAAAGTAGATATTGGACAATGCAATTTGAAGTATAACTGTTCAATGGAGCAGTCATAAAATTAACAATCCTGTTTTGCTTGCAACAAGAAGTAAAATGCCTTGACTCACCTTAGACAAAACCCCAACATATATCTATGAACTATCTGCTGTCCAGGTCACCCAATATCTGAAGAAGAGCTCTGTGTAAGCTCAAAAGCTTGTCTCTCTCTCAGCAACAGAAGTTGGTCCAATAAAAGATATTACCTCATCCACCTTGTGTCTCCAGTATCTTATCTTATAAAAATAGTTTACATTATTTGTAGTAAAAGCAGCAAAGAGTCCTGTGGCACCTTAAAGACTAACCGACGTATTGGAGCATGAGCTTTCGTGGGTGAGTACCCACTTTGTCGGATGTGGGTATTCACCCACGAAAGCTCATGCTCCAATACGTCTGTTAGTCTTTAAGGTGCCACAGGACTCTTTGCTGCTTTTACAGATCCAGACTAACACAGCTCTCCCTCTGATTATTTGTAGTAGTTCCCTTCTGATGTTCAGTCATTCACTGAAATTTACTTGTGTGTTCGAAGAGTCACATCTTCTCTGTCTAGCATTTGAATAATCAGTGAATCAACACTGCTTTTACTAATTTTGTTTAGGGTTTAACTTTTACTGCTGCCACTCACATCGTGTTTGCTGAATTATACTGGGACCCTGGACACATGAAGCAAGCAGAAGACCGAGCACATCGAATTGGACAGTGTAGTTCTGTAAATATCCACTACCTTATTGCAAAAGGAACTTTGGATCCTCTTATGTGGGCAATGTTGAATCGCAAGGTATATATTGAAATAAAACTAAGTAATCAACAAAGTGTTTGTGTGTCTGGAATCCACAGTATTCAAGGATGTTTGCTGTTGAGGATTCTGTAGAGGGGCATTGTCCTAATCTCAGAATATTAAACCAACCAATATATGTACAATTGCAGGGGACCAGAATGACAATTCTTATTCAAAACTAACTTTCCTCATTTCTGCTGTCTTTTCCTAAAAGGCAAAGATAAACCTGTTTTGTTTTTTAAGATGCAAATGGGGAAGAAAAGATCACTGAAGGATTCAGTAAGATTCAGCAGGCTGATGTAGTAGTAGACAAGACAAACATCACAAAACATTTATTTCTGTCTTTCCATTATCAATTGTGAAATTGGGATGGCTTGGATGAAATTGTTTTTGAGACAACTGTTCTTCATCCTGGAAAATATTAACTGAAACTTCTATTAGAAAACTACAGAAATTGAAATTTGGAAAGATGATAATTTTAGAAATATTCACATCAAAATTTGGAAAGAGAGTTAACAGCTAGCTGTGATAGCTTAAAAATTCCTTACATATGACAGGTACCAAAGGACTGGAAAGAAGAGATGTAGGAAGGATGCTGGAAGTAACCACTGCTCTCTAAACCTGACTTAATTAAGGGAAAATACTAAAATGGCTAGGACTGCATTGGTTGGTAGTCTTCATCTGCAAGAGAGACATTTGCATTAAGAAAGATTATACACCAAAATTCTAATGCATTACACTAAAAATTTAGCCCCTTAAGGGAATATTATTGTTATCCATTGGTTGTGTTTGATTTGTATTTTTTTTGTGATGTCAGTGTTTATTCTGGGCTTTATTCAGGGTAAATGGATTAGCTATAGTGCCACAATTGATAAGCACTAGCTGTGCCCACAAAATAAACTCCACTTATATGACTCACCAAAATGAGATGCTGCTCACAATAGATTGTCCAAATACTGGCTCCCACTTAGTGGGATTTAAATATGACCATGGGCTCTGCTAGGCTCTTGGACTTGGCTCCTTCTTGACTGGGTTGGGTCCGGGGAAAATCAGTGGTGATCTCTCTCAAACACCACTTACTTGTGGCATCAAAATCAGGTGCAACTCACAGTAAATTGTGCAGTTCTGTGGCAGTCACTCTCTTATTTTACAGGAGGAATAAAATAATTCACAATATTGACATTTAAATTATCGTCAATGGGTATCTGAATTAAACCCTCACTTAGGTGAATGAGGGCACTTCACACCTATCTGGTCTATTGTTTCAAGCTATTTACAGGCTCATCTAAGCTTCATTTACTCTTTCCACATTTCTGTGTTTTTCTTTGCAACCATAACAATTAGAGATTTATTTAAAAAAAACAAAACAACAACCTGAGACTCTAGAGTACAAGATGATAGCTTCAGAGAAGCGCTGGTATGACATATGGACATGTACAAGCTGATGTGCACTATTTTGTCTTTTTTTTTTTTTTGTCAGAAAGGCTGCTGAACATTCTTAAACCCACAGGTTAATTTCCCCGACAACAACCCAAGAAACCGTCTCTTGTTGCTGACATGCTTGTCAGTAACTGCTCGGTCTTTTTCGAAAGAGTGACTGAGAAGGTGATGGCTGTTGAATTCCAGGCATATTTGGATACCCAGCATCCTTGATTAGTTCCACTCTGTGTTTGGCCTTCTTTTGAAGCAGAGGCTGCTCATCTCAGATTCATGATTGATTTTCTTCTAGCTTTAGATCAGAATCAGCTGATTATTTTGATCATGCTAGACCTTTCAGTAGCTTTTGATATGACTGATCCATGTGTTGTTTTGGTAACTAGTATGTGTTGTTCATATGTCTACAATTGCTTTCCAATATGTCATACCTAGAAAGACATGTGGCTTTTAAAGTTTTACTTTGGGATTTACAAAGGAGTCTAAGGAAGCCAGGTACCTGAATCTCATTACAATTCAATGAGAGTTGTATGCCTAATTCCCTTAGGCTTCTTTGAAAATCCCAACATTAATATTGCCTTGGCTACATTCAAGACCTGCTCCTTGAGCATTGTACAGATGGGTCTCAATATTCAGACAACACCTGCCACTTAAGGATTCCACCACAGCATCTGAAGTCAGCAGTTAACAGTGCTTTTACTTCAGTCATCGCTAGGGTATGGAATTTGCTCCCATCTCTTCATTATCTTGTATATGTTTTTATTTTATTGTCCAGTGCCCTGTGGCCTTTGGAATGGTTAAGGCAGATTGTAAAAAGCACTTCCTGTGGCTGGGAGAGTCAGAGAGCTGACCCCCTTGCAGGCTTCCTCACACTAAGGGTAGGTATTAGCAAGGTGCCTCTCAACCCTAGCTATCCCGAGAGGCATCGCAAGCATATAAAGGCTTTGTGAAAGGGACATATGTTTTTAAGTTTTGTAGTAACATTAATCAATAAATATTGACTTCCCCCAACTGTCCCACTACCAAGTCATCATATAGCAATAGATTTAATCTTGGCATCATCTTGGCCATCTTGATAGAGGATTTGAAGGAGTATCAGATGGTAGCCTTATAGATCTTCAGTCAGTTGTTTAAAACATTTTTTACTTTGAATTACTAAATAGTGTTCTGCACTTTTACAGTTGCTGAGTTATGTTTGAAAGGGAAGTAACACTTAGTAAACTTGGGCAACTAAATTTACTCCGAAGTGTCAAATGATTAAATCCCTCTGTCTGCAGGCCAAAGTTACAGGCAGCACATTGAATGGTAAGAAGGAGAAATTGCAGGCTGAAGAAGGTGATAAGGAGAAGTGGGATTTCTTGAGTTTTGCTGAAGCCTGGACCCCGAACGAAAGTCTTGAAGAGATCAAGAATGAAGTTTTATTCACTCATGTAAGACAAGATGGATATATATCTTCTTCTATGCTCTTCTTTTCTAAAATAATTCTAATACCTAGTCATTAATTGTGCTTCAAATTAAATGCTAAACTGCCCCTATTTGAAAAGAGTGAAGCCTGAGAAACAGGCTTTTAGATTATTACTTATCCTTCTCTCTCTCTCTCTCTCTCTCTCTCTCTCTTCCCCATCCACTTCTTCCTCTTTTGGTATTGATTTTTTCTTGTTCATTTTGCTGCCATTTCTCCTTTTTAGAATGGGTTGATGTGGGACTGTACCAGGTACCTATTTTCTTGTCTAGTTTCATTAGGTATGCTGTCTTAGTGAACCAGTGAAATTATTAGACTGTAGAATGACCTCTTGAGGGAAGTAGTAGAAGCACCATCACAAAAGACATTTAAAACTAGTTTGTAGAAAGTGCTCAAGAATATTCTGTAGAATCATGTTGTCCATTCCTATCAGTGCAGGACTGTTCGCAAGCCTTTTTCTAGCACTGATCTCAAGGAACATTCTGGTGGTTACAAGCACTTTTAGTTTATAGCTTAATGCTGAGTAGCGTGTTATAATTACAGTTAAAATTGACCAAGGCCATCTCTACAATAAAGGATCTAGCTCTGTAATCCATTGTGTCTTTTAGATTATCGCAACATGCTGTTTCATTCATATGTATCTAAAATGCTGTATATTGTATGTTCAATCTGACTCAGTGAAAAATTGGGGTGATGCTAAATGACATTAATCTGGGCACTCATAAAAGAGCATCATATTGGGGATGAACATATAGCATCCTACTACCAACTAAGACAACTTAAAATTTGCATTTGTTGTTAAAAGCAAACAGAAACATTTATTAATTTCATGAACAAAGAAATAATAAATGCAAATAACCCAATTGCCTTCTAAAAATATCTAATATGTCTGATATACCATAAACTGGTATATCTTAACTTTCTCAGTGCTAGTTGAAGGGCGGTGAAGGAAAAATAAATCTTCCCAAAGACTGTAGTTGATTTAATGAGAAGTTTGTATTTAAGAAGAAAAGTTTGAATTTCTCAAGCAATAGAAGAAGCTTGTATGTACAGATCAATTGTTTGAGCTTTTCTTAAGATTTCACAATTTTATCATAGCTCTCCAGTGAAAATTATATTACTAAAGCATGCAAGTAGCTTTGCTGCCCTGTTAAGCTTTTTATCTGCTATCATTTGATATTACAAAAAATCCATGTAGCTCAATTACTACAAATATCAAGTTTCTAGAGTATTTAAGATTTATATGCCGAGTTCTTCTATATGTGAACCATCTACATAATTTTCCTGTTGCTCTTTCTTTCAGTGAGTGATTGGTTGAGAGAGTCTCTCACAAAATGTACAAGCCACTTGTTATGAATAGTTATTCACTTGATAGGAAATAAAATTGGGACCTCCACATTATGATGAATATACACTTCCTTAGTGCTTTATATTTGTTCACTGCTTTCATATTCCAAAGTATTCCCAGAGCCTTTTGGTGAAGATTTTCAAACTTGACTAGTGATATTGGGAGACTCCATTTTTTTGTGTACCTAATTTGAAACACCTTCAAGAGGCCTGTTTCTTAGAGGATGGGTGCACAGCACTTCCTGACAATCAGGTAGGGTGACCAGATGTCCCGATTTTATAGGGACAGTCCCGATTTTGGGGTCTTTTTCTTATATTGACTCCTATTACCCCCCCCCCCCCACACACACACACATCTCCTGTCCTGATTTTTCACATTTGCTCTCTCGTCACCCTACAATCAGGTTTCTTGAAGGTGTCTCAAGCTGGGCACCCAGAATCAACAGTCACCTTTGCAAATCTTGCTCTTTAAATATACTGAAATTACTTCACTTAACACTGAAATGCAGCCACCTCTGCAATGGAGTGTTCAAATCAGGTTTTCATACCAATCAACCGTACACAAGACTTTAGGACAGGAAGTAAAAACTACTATATGAAATTGAAACTGGAGTTTAAACTGGCAGAATGTAATTGCCCACATTGACTCTTGCCAGGAAACCAGAGCTAATACATCTACCTTTGTGAAAAGTGCCAAGAGTGTTTTAATAACCAGAAGATGGCATCTCCTGCAGTACAAGGTTGATCAAACAACATACAGGAACCTTGATCAGTTCAATTAGTGGTTCTCAACCTGCAGCCCATGGAACACTTGCAGCCCAATTAGCACAAATCTGTGGCCCATGTGACATCTTCAGGACCATACAAGTAGTATATATATTGTATGGATGCGGCCCAAATAACACAGAGAGAGCTGCATATGTGGCCCACAATGGTAAATAGGTTGAGAACCACTGATTCAGAGGAAAGAGTTTCCTCCTGCTGAATCACCAAGACAACTTATTGCAGCCCCCATTACTTGGTAGACAGTATCTGGAGTTCCAAGTCCAACCCTTCTTAGCGTATGAATTGTGATATGTTCATAGCTCAAGGTGGTGCATCTGCAAGCCAAGAAAATAACTTTTTTAATATAGTAAATAGCAGTAGGCATGTGACTACTGTAAAAATGTAATGATCATAGGATAATGTGAAAAGGCAAACTATCCTGAAGAGTAGCTGTGCTTTATGGAAAACTTTAAAAAAATGTTGTCTACCAACACCAGTTTGATATGTCATATTTCTCTACATTTCTCTTACTCTGGCCTTCAGTGTGATACACTTGTTCTTGAAAAAGAGATATTTTTTGTCTGACAATTCCAAATGAACCTAAAATATAATCCTCTTTTTGACATCATAGACAGTTGTTCTGGAAATGACCCAAGACCTATACTCTCACAAGTGTCCTTAATTATACTGGCAGGAAGACATCTGCAGGAATTAGAATTAATAATTATTTACTAATATGTGAAGATATGAAACTCCATATAAGTGTTATTTATTATTACAATATATAAACAGAATTGTTTTCAAAGCTCAATATTTTTGCAAAATAGCCAGAATTCCTCAAGGCATCAGTACTCAACAAGTGGTTTATTCACTGTCTAGTTGTTATTTATTTAATATATAAATAATCGCCCACTTCTGGATTGCCCGGAATAATCCAGATAGCTGAGGTTGGGTCATTTCATTTAATAAACTTGCATTATATCCCTTCCTGCTGTTCAGTCTTTAAACTGTTAACTAACTAGTTGTTATGATATCACTCTGAGTGTTTTTCAGACTATCAACAAATGTCCTTCAGAATCTGGCCTATGTTTGGTAATAAGTTTAAATGTCTCAAGTACGGGGCTGTTTGTCCTGAATGTGCTCCACTGTTGCACTTGAGGCTTTTATAACTTTAGCTACAAACTTTTGTAAACTCCATGTCCAACTGATTTTTGCTAGCCAGTCAGTATTTAAAAAAAACTAGTGATTAGCTCAGGACAACAAAAATGGAACACTATTTCAGTTCTAGTTGCCCTGTTTAATAATGTTTGCCAAAGGGCGTAGGGAGAGGGTGATTTTCATATTCATGTTTTGAATTTTCATTTATGGCATCACTAGTGTTAATTCTTCTAGGTCATTTTTGATTCTTCAGGTTTTCATAGGCTATGGTGTAATTCAAGCTTCTCTTCATTTAGCTACTTATAACTGAGTAACAGATTTCTCGTGACTCACTTCAGCATGCAGTGCTTTTTATTCCTCTTCTCTGAGATTCATTTATTTTGAAGTTTATGATTGATGTTATAAAGTATTAATGAGCTCCTTGCAGTGTTTTCAGTTGAGATAGGGGTTCTGCTTTGATCAGTGCTTGTTATTGCTTGCTGCTATTCTGTCTAATATCTGTTGTAGTTTTGCTAGATTTCTTTCTTCTCTGTTCTATTTCTTTCATTTTGTGTTTAGTCCTGACAATAACACAAAGATTGAACAGCCCTAAAAGACAATTTAACAACTGTACTTTTTCTTTGAAAGAGCATTTTTAGAAGTTATGTCCTGTCCACTGGTCTATACCATAGACCAGGGGTAGGCAACCTATGGCACGCATGCCAAAGGCAGCACGTGAGCTGATTTTCAGTGGCATTCTCACTGCCCAGGTCCCGGCCACTGGTCCGGGGGGCTTTGCATTTTAATTTAATTTTAAATGAAGCTTCTTAAACATTTTAAAAACCTTATTTACTTTACATACAACAATAGTTTAGTTATATATTATAGACTTATAGAAAGAGACCTTCTAAAAACGTTAAAATGTATTATTGGCACGCAAAACCTTAAATTAGGGTGAATAAATGAAGACTCGGCACACCACTTCTGAAAGGTTGCCGACCCCTGCAATAGAGCAATACTACTATCCAATCCAAATTATATTATGGATTTTGGCTACCACCTTCAAACTTGGCCATGTTTATTTATTTTCATTCTAGTAGATTAAAGGGTCTTAATTGGTACCTGTTTTTGGTTCCTTTGGTAAAGTTTGATCATGAAGCCATTGACCAATTTATAAAACAATGATCTAGGCCAATATCAAAGAGATTTGTCCACGTACTTCCCAGGAAATCTTCCTCGTTGTACATCTGCTTTTGAATCAATAGACTTCTTGGGCAGAGCTTGGTCAGGGCTAGATATCAGAAAACTTACTTGATATATGTCTGGTAGCTGATGTGTGGCCTCAGAGAGGAACCTTGTACTTTCTGTGCTTTATTGCTTCAGGCAGCAGCAGCACCTGGGTTACTTGTAAGTTCGAGTTAAGCACCATGATCAGAATATTACTCATGATGTTATTATCCTGGTTCTTCATTCATCATTGTCTTATGCAACTGTCAGGGTGTCAGTTGGTGCCATTGCATCTCCCTGATCTGTAATCTCTCTTACTGAGGCTATTCTTGTGCTATATCATTTTATAGTGTAAAAACTGGCCTTGAGATGTTATCTGGCTCAGTCTCCGTTTATCACTCTGTCTCTTCAACAGCAAGTTGCCTCAAGTAATACAGCTATTACTGTATTACTGAGATGGGGATTTTAAATCAGTGGTATATAAGCAATTTTCACTGCACATTTAGTTTGATAAAAATGCTTTGAGATACTAGTTTCGATGGTTCAGGATTTTTGATAGTGTTTATGATTATAAAGAGTTTTGTCAAAATAAACCTCAAACAAGTAAATACACTTGATCTGACTTTCAGAAGTCCTGAGCACTGCTTATGGGTACCAGATGACTCTCGGTACTGAGACTCCAGTGTCTGGATTACCATTGCTTCCTGGTACCTCAAACTTCTCAGCCTTTTTCTACTACGGCCTCCCTATTGGAGGACATTGAGGAGGATGAAAGAAACATTTGATCAATCTCCCCTTTACCAGTGCGGGATTCCCCTCCACATCCATACAGGAAGCCATACTTCAGCCAGGATCCTCATCCATGACAGGGATGGTGGGATCAGCCCTGAGTGCCACCCTCTCTTTCATATTGGCCCCCCCAATTGCTATACTGGGATCCTTGGGCAGCATATTGGCAACAATTTGCAGGACCTCCAGCTCCATTGCACTGAGAGGCAAGGGTGACACAGTCTCCTCTACCAAACCCCCAACACAAGGAGGCCTTGAAGAACAGGAGTCTAGGGTGGTTAAGGAGGCCACCCCTCAAACTTTTATTTCATCCTCATCTCCAGACAAGGCAGTCATGGCCATCAGTGGCCAACAATTTTTGCCCATTCCTGGACTGCGTGAAGAGGGTGGCTGACACCCTTCAGATACCTCTTGAGGAGGTTAAAGACTCTCAAAAGTTCCTGGACATTCTGCAGTGGAGAAACTGCTTGGGAGTCACTTGAAGTGGAGCACCCATAGGGACACTATTCAAGGAAGAAGAAGAGGATAGTCACCCAGTTCAGTAACTGTGGTTCTTCTTCAAGTGATGGTCCCTATTGTATTCCACTGAGGGTTATGCACGTGCACCATGTGCCCGGAGCCGGAGCTTTTCAAAGTAATGTTGCTCAACAGTACACACATGCACTCTTATATTGCCTTGTGGTTTTTCCAAGGTGATAAAGGGTAGGGTGGACTGTCCATGTCTCCAGTTCCTTTTCACTGCCACATTTTCAGAGAAGGAACTGAGGATGGTTTGCACACACGGCCCTATATACCCTTCAGTGTGTGACATGAGATTGTGTAGTGCACATGCATGGGCTGAATGGATGCTGCTAACATAAAATCTCCAATTAAGGGCTCGTGAAGTGCATGCACACCTGAAGTGGAGCACCCATAGGAACACAGCTCTCAAAGAACCACAGATACTGCACAGATGCAGTACCTTTTCATGGGTTCGTATGTTGTTTTTCAGGTGAAATGACCCATCATTAGCTTTGATGGCTTCCACCCTGATCAAAAAGGCCTTTCATCTTAGAGGTACATTTCTCAAGACCTTGAATTGAGCTACTTTTACCACCTGTCAAGAGGTGATGCTGGCCCCCTCAGTAGAAGGATTGTCCAGTGTTTAGAATGCTGTCCTGGAACTTGGGAGACTGGGGTTCAGTTCCTAGCTCTGCCACAGACTTCCTGTGTGACCATACGTATTTAGTCTCTCTCTGCCTCATCTCCCATCTGTAAAATAGGGATACTAGTGCTTCCTTATATCACAGGGGTATGGTGATAATAGAATCATAGAAATGTAGGTCTGGAAGGTACCTCAGCACATCATCGGGTCCAGTCCCCTGCACTGAGGTAAATCTAGACTATTCTTGACAGGTGTTTGTCCGGCCTATTCTTAAAAACCTCCAATGACAGGGATTCCACAACCTTCCTTGGAAGCCTATTCCAGAACTTAATTATCCTTTTAGTTAGAAAGCTTTTCCTAATGTCTAACATCAATTTGCCTTGCTGCAAATTAAGCCCATTACTTCTTGTCCGTACCTTGAGTGGACATGGAGAACAATTGATGACTGCTCTCTATAAAACAGTTCTTAACATATTTGGAGACTGTTATCACATGCCCCCTCTGACTTCTTTTCTTAGGACTAAATATGCCCAGTTTGTTTAAACTTTCATCATAGGTAGGTTATCTAAACTTTTTATCATTTCTGCTGCTTTCCTCCGGACTCTCCAATTTGTCCACATCTTTCCTAAAGTGTGGCATCCAGAAATGGACACAGTACTTCAGGTGAGCCCTTACCTGTGCTGCGTAGCGCAGGACAGTTAGTTCCTACATCTTACGTACAACACTCCTGTTACTACACCCCCAGAATGACATGAAGTCTTTTTCACAACTGCATCACATTGTTCAATTTGTGATCACCTATAATTCACAGATCCTTTTAAGCAATAATACCACTAGCTAGTTATTCCTGATTTTGTAGTTATGCATTTAATTTTTCCTTCCTAAGGGTAGTACATTGCACTTATCTCCACTGAATTTCATCTTGTTGATTTCAGACCAATTCATAGAATCATAGGACTGGAAGGGACCTTGAGAGATCTAGTCCAGTCCCCTGCACTCATAGCAGGACTATTATCTAGACCATCCCAGACAGGTGTTTGCCCTACCTGCTCTTAAAAATCTCTAATGATAGAGATTCCACAACCTACCTAGGCAGTTTATTCCAGTGCTTAACTACCCTGACAGGTAGGATGTTTTTCCTAATGTCCAAGCTAAACCACCCTTGCTGCAATTTAAGCCCATTGCTTGTCCTAGCCTGAGAGGTTAAGGAGAACAATTTTTCTCCCTCCTCCTTGTAACAACTTCTTTATGTACTTGAAAACCGTTATCATTGTGCATTTGTGCATTGTATTTGTGATTGTTCCTTCCTAAGTGGAGTACTTCGCATTTGTCCTTATTGAAATTGAATCCTATTTACTTCAGACCGTTTTTCCAGTTTGTCCCGATCATTTTGAATTTTAATCATATCCTCCAAAGCATTTGCAACCTAAGTTCCCTCTAAGCTGCCGGCCACACAGCAGGTTATCAAGGGCCGCACAGGCACACAGCCAGAAGGGCCTGTACTGGAGAAATACCTCTCTCCCCACTGCAGCCCTGGGCAACCTGCTCCCCAAACCCCTCATCCCCGGCCCCACCTCAGAGCCTTCCACCCCTCCACTCCCACCCCCCAGAGCCCTCATCCTCCGCACCCCAACCCTCTGCCCCAGCCTTGAGCCTCTTCCCAAACTCCAAACCCTTTGGCCCCACCCCTGCCACACATCACCCCCATGTTGGTTCACATAACAAAATTCATTCCGCACATGGATGTAAAAAATTAGAGGGAACATTGCTTGCAACCCCTCCCAGCTTGGTATTGTCCACAAACTTTATAAGTGTACTCTCTATGCCATTATCTAAATCATTGATGAAGATATTGAACAGAACTGGACCCAGAACTGCGGAACCCCATTGATGTGCCCTTCCAGCTTGACTGTGAACCACTGATAAGTACTCTCTCTGGCAATGGGTTTCCAACCAGTTATGCACCCATCTTATAGTAGCTCCATATAGGTTGTATTGCCTTAGTTTGTTTATGAGAATGTCATGCAAGACAGTATCAAGCATTACTAAAGTCAAAATATACCATTCCTGCCACTTCCTTCCTATCCACAAGGTTTGTTACCTTGTCAAAGAAAGCTATTAGGTTGGTTTGACACCATTTGTTCTTGACAAATCCATGCTGATTGTTACTTAGCACCTTATTATCTTAGAATCATAGAATATCAGTGTTGGAAGGGACCTCAGGAGGTCATCTAGTCCATCCCTCTGCTCAAAACAGGACCAATCCCCAACTAAATCAGAAATCTTCCCTTTTCCAGTCCTCTGGAATCTCTCCGATCTTTCGTGACTTTTCAGAGATAATCACTAATGATTCAGATATCTCCTCAATCAGCTCCTTGAGTATTCTGGGGTGTATTTCATTAGGCCCTGAAGACAGCTAACTTGTCTAAGTAATTTTTAACTTTTTTCATTATTTTATCTCATTTTCACTGGCATTCACTACTAATCCAATTGCTACTAATCTTTTTGATGAAAACTGAAACAAAAATAACGAGGAGTCCTTGTGGCACCTTAGAGACTAACACATTTATTAGGGCATAAGCTTTCATGGGCTAAAACCCACTTCATCAGATGTATGAATTGGAAAATACAGTAGGCAGGTATAAATACAACTCCCATCTTTTCATGTGCTGTATATTTATACCTGCCTACTGTATTTTCTACTTCATGCCTCTGATGAAGTGGATCTTAGCCCATGAAAGCTTATGCCCAAATAAATGTGTTAGTCTCTAAGGTGTTGCAAGGACTCCTCATTGTTTTTGCTGATACAGACTAACATGGCTACCCCCTGAAACCTGAAACAAAAATGTTATTTAGCTCTTCTGCCATTTCCACTTTCTGTTGTTATTCATGACTGAATAGTACCAAACCCAGGACTGACTGACCCCTGTTGACCTCACTAAATATGTCCTCCCATTTAGACAGTGATCCATTGATAATTACTCTTGAGTATAATTTTTCAGCCAGTTGTGCACCAACCTTATTATAATTTCATCTAGATCACATTTCCCTGTTTTGCTTATGAGACTGTCATGTGGGACTGTGTCAAAAGTTTTACTAAAATCTAGATATATCACGCCTACTGCTTCCTCCCAGCCACAAGGCCAGTCATGATTGGGAAGTGCTCAGATGCTATAGTAAGAAGGGCCATGTAAGTACTTAAGATAAATAGACATTAAGGTCAATGAACCTTTTGCCATTTATTTCATGGAGCCAGAATTTCACCCAAAATAATTCCCCATCGTTCTGTAAAACAAAAGATGAGCTTTCCGACTGATGCAATTGCAGCACTGATTTAAATGTTCGTTCATCATTTTACGTCCTTAGTGTTGCCAATATGTAATAATTCACTGGATGGAGTATTAATTTCATTTCAAATGAATGTGAATACACTGTAGGTATTAGTGCTCCCTTGGAGTATAAAAATTGCAATAGTTTTTAATATGTACACATTTTAACCCAAACTGTTTGAGTCAGTAAGCTATTTGAAAATGACATTGCTTAGGAAGAACTAGTACTTAAGGAAAGAGAACAGCTTTTAATTCTTTCCAAATGTTAACTCTTTACAGCTTGACTGTACAAATTAATTTAATAAATAATGGATTTAGTTTAAACCATGACAGTTTCAAAATACAGATAAGGATTATCTCCATTTTGTAAATGGAGAAGCTGAGGTACAGAGAGGATATGTGATTTACCCAAACTCACACAGAGAATCACTATGAGAGTTGGGATTAGAATGCAAGTCTCCTGACTCTGTTTTGACTTTATAAACACTGCCTCTCTTACTTCAGAGATTTACATCTTATGTTGTTCAGTCAAATGGATGAGGAAAAGAATCTGATTATTCTCCAACGTTTTTCGTACTGCTTTTCACCGTGGAAGGGTATACGATATAGTGTCACAATAATTACACTGTCATGGTTGAGTTTTTAAAGTATTACTATGTTAAAAGAAAAAAAAATTCAGTAAGACGTCCAGCCAATCTATTTTGATACAAAACTCCCTTCCTAGTACATGTATAGCACTTAGCCTATAGTAATTAATTATTTGAAGTTTACAAATGGAGACATGAAATTCAAAATACCTAGTAAATCCTGGACATTATTCTGCTTGATGACAAGTCAAACTGTTACCTATAAGGCCTTGTCATCAGTAGGGGAGAAAAAGTTTTAACATGTATTAACTAATGTGTTGAAATACAATGTAAAAATATTAGGATTTCCCTAGGGAACCTGCTAACATTTGTTAAAACTGCAACTGCCTTGTCTACACTAGCATTTTGACATATGTTAAAAGTATGAATTTTTTCCTAGTGCTAGACATGTCCTAAAAGCTAGAGCCTATAGTACAAAACCTCAAGGAAACTGGGAATTTGGCTAGTTTTGTAGTTGTGTTAGCTTATTACATCGGTAAACATCCAGTATGTATATATAGAATTATTCTAAAATGATAGTAAATCTCTCTCATTCTGTTGTATATCATTTTTTTTAAAGTACCACACTAACAATTCTGTACATTTGTGCTATGCTTATGCTGATTTAAAATTTTGACTGGAATATTAAAAATTATCATAGTTGAGAAATAGCATTAAATTACTTTTAAATTGAGTTTAAATAATTAAAAGAGAGTGTCTGTCCTTTTCTATCTACTAATTAAAAATTTAAAAAATACCTCAAATTATAAAGACAAAAGACCCATAATTGAGGGGAAAAAAGTTACAACTTTAAACATGTGGACTATATCTACTGGAGAAATTTTGGATCTGTATGTTTGGTAATGTTTGTTTCTCTTTCCTAGTTTGAAAAAGAAAAACAACATGACATTCGTGCCTTCTTTTCACCAAAACCATCTACTGAGAAAAAACGCAAAATTGATTCTTGGGATAAATCACTGAACTTTACTTTAGGAGATTCTAAAGTCACACCAGCAAAGGACATAGAGGAGGGCAGCAGGCATTTGGATGCCAGAGAAATAATTGATGTGGATGCAATTTGTTATGAAAATGGTTGTGAGCCTGAAGCTAAAAGACCAAGAGCTATAAGTACACCTACCCAAAGCAGCTCTAGTAAGAAAAAGAGAAAAACTTTGCCTGGAAAAACAAACTCTTTGTTTACCAAAGAAACTGATCATGAGTTTTCTAGTGACTCTCTGTCTAATTCAAGGAAAAAATCACCTTTAGCCAAAGCCTGGTGTTGTAGTCTTTGCACTTACACTAATAATTTGTTATTACCTTATTGTGAAATCTGCGAATGTCCTCGTGGCAGTGATGGTAAGTAACCCATGCTTCACATTGTAACTGAATAGGCATATTCCTATTTTCTTTTGCTTCAAAGATTATAGTGTTTTTGTTCTAGAATACATATTTACAAATTAAGACAAAATATGAAGAATAAAATCATCACATGAGATGGAATTTTTGAAATTGTCTCCTAATTTTGGTCAGGAGCTTATTTCCGAAAGTCCTGTGGTATGACATTAATTTATCAAAAATGGATACCTGATTAAAGTCAGTAGGATGTAAATTCAATGAGCAGCAGCAGAAATTGTTTCCATGGCAGCAAGCATGCCCTACAGTCAGAGCCCTGCTGCTTTCTTTCCCTTCAGAGGATTTATCATTATCAACAAGCCAGTGAAATTATAGATTTTTTTCCTATCTTTTCACAGCCAAATGATGCAGTGTAGATGCTTTACTTAGTTTAACAAGTATGTAATTGTCACAAGAGCTAACATTTAAGACATAAAAAGTTTTTAAATTTTTAAATATTTAAATTTCTCCCCTCAAAGAGTAAAATTGGAATGTCCATAGTAAGTTTGTTTTAAAATAGCCTAAAGATTGTTACAAAGTCCTAACTATCTGTCCTCATGGTATATACATTTTGGTATTACTGTCATCTAGATTGTTTGTGGAGAAAAGATGAGTAGGCATTTTTTAAAAATCTGTTTAAACACAAATAATAAGAGCTATTAGCCTTTTATATTTTCTTTTTGAAATAGCATAATCAACTAAAGGACATTTTAAACTTCATATTTCATAAGCAAAACAGAAAATTACCCTTAGGAAATTACTGATCCTGTTGTGCTTATTGCACAGTGTACATACTTTATTCATCATGATTTCTACTGTTTTGAAATTAAGTTGAATGTATAACATACTGCTTGTACCTTTTTAATACTATTAAGATGTGAGAAGATCATATTAATTTGCTCCAGGGACCTGAGTTAGTGGACTTGCTTCAGTTCTTGGATGACAAATAGCCATAAAATAAAAGCTACCACCATAGTTGGTAGCATTGTTGACAGTTTCAGTAGTGAATACTCTGTTTAACTCACTGGCTGACACACATCAGTAAGCAGTGTCTGTGTAATATCTATTCCATAGAGGACTTTTGTTTCCAATGTCATAGTCGCTAAAATTCTCTTAAGGAAAAGAATAGAAACAAATATATTTATATTGGTTCTAATTGATTTCACAGACATTAAGCTCTAGTTTCTAAAATAAAATATATTTGCTGTGGGGTGGAGAGAGAATAAGCAATTGATCTATATATTTTCCTCAGATGAATAATAAATACTGTATCAGCTGAACTTTAAAAATTGTATTGAAATGTATTAACATTAGTATTGTTCAACATTAGGAATAATATGCTGAATAATATGTAATTTTCAACATCATGCAATTTGAAATATTTTTAATATTGAAGTTTAAACTTAAAGATTACAGTTTTCAGGTGTTTCATTGTTTAAAATTATCTGTTAATATTTCAGCAAGTCTAAAATTAATTTCATTTCATTTATGGCACAGCTGTTCTTTCAGAATTAACTACTGGATTATTATAACCAAAATACATTTTAGGATACTTTGTTTCAAATATAAATTAATATTACTGTCTAATATTTATCTTATTTATTTAACTATTTTTATAGAAGCAAAGTAAAATTGATCACTTTCCTATTTCTTTAACTATAGATAAAAAGAATACAAATCAAGTGAATGATCCTCCCTCTACTCTGAGTGAAGGAGAAAATGCACCACAGGACTCTAGAAAAATCAGAGGTATAGCAGTATGCAATGCAGACGATGAGAGAAAGGACTTAGTACAAACAGCGACTGAATCATCTGATGAGATTGGGGGAGAAGTAGCTAATGCCATTGAAGATGGATCTGAAGAATGGGAGCAAAAGCCTCAAGAAGGTAAAGAAAAATAGGATTCCTAGTTGAGCCAATCTGCCATAGCAGTTATGCAAAATTGCATTAAACATAAACACTGGGATGCAGATTCATTTGGAAACCACATATCTGAAACACAAAAACGCTGACACCTGCAGAATGACCACTGGGTTTCTGTGTTTCACCATAGTACAGCCAGATGAATTGTCAGGTGGGCTGAACCCAACATTCTCATCCAACTGTGGCAGAACCACAGATATACATAGTATTGTTCACAGTTTGCTTTTGGGTTGCATGACAAGTATGCCCTGTGAGCAACTGCCAATTAGCAGGTTGTTGATCCATGGTACACTGTGTCATTTTATTGAACTTTGTGGCTGCAGATACTAGTCTATTGTACACAACATAGATACATGCTAATGTTTCATGAGAAACACGTATGGGGTAAAAATACAAAGGTCCTTTTAATTTCCCTCCTTTTTTCTTTAATTTTCTCCTGCCCATCTTTCCTATAGGTTTCTTCTACTTTGTGGCTTCGTTTGTGCACGGCAGGATGCAGTGAATTTTGCGGTGCGCATCCTAGTTGTCCGTTGGCCTGCTAGTACAGGTCATATTGAGCTGTTAGATACAGAATTTCTGTGACATGTAGAATGCCTGGTATTCATGTTCATTCTTATGGATACGATTTTTGTCACTATAAAATTATGCATGTTCTTATTCATTCTCATTCAGTTTGTTCAGCAACACCCAGAATGTGTCTAACTTTTTAAAACTTAAGTAAAAGATGCTTCCACGTATTCATGTAACTACTATAACACCTTCTTGTAAGCACACCATCACAGGGTGCTTTACTCACCACGGGTGGCATCGCTTTCTGGCGACTCTGGGGATTAGTTCTGCCTGATTCAGCGTCTCGTTTCTGGTCTTCCACCATGCAGCTTTCCTCCTATTCACTGAATCATACTATGGTTGCTTCCTGACTTGGCCCTCTGGCCAGGTCACTCTGTGATTTCCCCTTCCGCAGGGAGATTTTCCAAGTCTCCCTGCACAAGCAGCATCAGACAGTCCTCTCATCCACTGCCCTGACTGTGTCACTCCTGCAGTGAATCAGGTAGTCATCTTGTTCACTGCCCCCAGCAATGCCATTCTGTAGTGGATGGCAGGGAAGCCCAGGCCTACCCTCTACTCTGGGTTCCAGTCCCGAGCCCTATAGCAAGCAGTTAAGGTATGGATTTTCACCAACCCTATTGCTGTCTTCCCTGAACTACTTGGAGTGTACAGACTTTTATCTTGGAGTGGTTTGAATTAGGTAAGGATAGAGGTATGATGTGTTGCTGTGATACTTTAAATAAAGATTTGTAATGAAATATTATTTATATAAGAATAGTATTCAGGCACTCCAGTCAGAATTGAGTCCGTCTTGGGGTAAGTCTGATACAAACACATACAAAAATACTGTCCCTGCACCCAAGACCTTACAACCTAAGGATAAAAAATACAATATTAGAAGGATGTCTCATGCTCGAACAGACAGAACTGGTACAAAACAGAGGTAGTAGTTTGTGTATATTATACCATTAGAAACATCATTAGAGAAAAGTTTATTAGAATGATATTGCTTAAGTTGTTAGAACCTTGTCTAAGTTTTAATTCTAAGTTCCAAACTAAATATCAAATACTTTTTTGTAGCTTCCCCCAAGGACACCATTTTAGATGCGAAGCAAAGCCTAATATGTATTGAAAGAGCAATGTAAGGCTCTCATCTTATGACTTTTAGATCTAGTTAACCTTTTTCTGTGGCTGGTGTGCTCATTTTCCATTTTTGCTCCAAGTAATGAAGATTAGATTAAAAAAAACAAAAACTTTTCTTATTTTTTATAGGACATGTTGATAATTCAGATACTTTTCCAGTGTATGATGTGCTGAACTTCTGTGCAAGTAGGAATACTGATAGAATTCACCTCTATACAAAGGTAAGTATTACAATGCACTCAATCTGTACAGGTTTCATTATAGGGCAACATTTTACTTTATAATAATGAAAGGTTTACAACGCATGTATTTATATATTAATTTTCTTGTTTCATCCCAAAGCTTTCTTTTTTATTAACTGAGATGTACAAAAATTAGGCAATTTATCTTCTAGTTCTTTTCCACCAAGGAATTAATAATAGTTCACTAGACAAGATAACTTTTCTCCTAGCTTACAAACAAATTGTTTTCTCAATAGATATATTTTAGAAGGCTGATAAATTGGGTTATCTATTGAGGTACAAATGTTAGTGGTTTATGAGGTTTCTTTGCTGTAAAATAGGAGTTTCATAACATTTAGTTATTAGTGTGGTAGACTTTTTCCTCTCCTGGTTGTAAAAATCTTGCCTTTCCAATTATTGCTAAAATGAGTTGAAGAAAGAGATAATCATTGTCATCTTGTGAAGGTGCTCTTACAGGGCCTTATCCAAAATTAAAATCAAAGGGAGTCTCTCTGTTGACATATATAGGCTCTGAGTCAGGCTCTTGAAAATGGTGCTTTAATCTAGAAGACAATAGAGTGCAACATAACAACAGATGTTTTCTGTTAAAGTACTATCAGATAACTTTTGATTCCTTGCTCATGTCCATTCCATGTCAGATGTGCATATGCCATGTGCACTGTTGTCAGAGTGTTTTCTCCCAGCAGTATCCGTAGGGCCAGCTCTATTGCCCTTTGGAGGCCTGCACATATGCGCCAATATAAGGGGCTCTGTTGGCTCTGCACCCTATCAGTTCCTTCTTAGCACCCATGACGGTTGCTGGAACGCTCTTTCTCTTGCTTCAGCAAGCCTTCTCCCAGTGTTTTTCTGAACTCTCGTTGTATATAGTTGATCGTTTTTAGTAGCTTAAGTCATTTTTTTAGAGTTAGTTGTTAGTCCCCTTAAGGGACTTTGTTCCCGGGACGGGGCCTGCCCCGATCCCCGAGTTTCAAGCCTTGTGCAGCTTGCATAAAGCCTATGCTTGTGAGTGATCATCACTCCAGGTGTTTAAAGTGCTTGGGGGAAACTCATGTAAAAGATAAATGTCAGATCTGAGGGGTTTCAGACCCCGCACGCAAATGACAGGGACATCAGACTGAAAGCCCTCCTTATGGAAAGCTGGACTGAGATCGGCCTCCAAGCCAGGCAGATCGGACTTGGCATCGAGCACCTCCTCCTCCGAGTGCAGTGCTCCACCAGCACCAGGTCCCTTCCGGTACCACTCAACCTCTCCAGTACAGGCAAAGTGGCACAGAGAGAGGCACTCCCCTATGCCTCAAGAAGACCAGAGAAGCCTTGGGGGCGAGATGTGACCCATGTCAGGCCACTCGCTATCCCCTCAAAGGCATATGGCTGGGGAACTTACAGATCCCCGCCGAGGGATCCCCCAAGTATGCTGGGTGTCAGCAGAGGCATGTAGCACATGTGGGCACTGTCCACGCCCAAAGCCTTTCAGGCTGCCAAAGACATAATGGCCCTTTGAATCCCGCCCAGGCCTAGGGATCGCCAGCCTGTGGCAGGGGAGCCACCTAAGGCCGTTGTCTCAAGAGGGAAACCCGAGTTTGGGCCCTGTCAGTGGTCCCCAGCCCATCACCAGTCTCTGTCTCTGACCAGGTCTTGGGCATCGAGGTGCCCGTCCCCAGCTTGCCGGCCCCGGTCTCCATCACCTAGATGCTGGTTGTCTCAGCCTATGCGCTGATCACCAAATCCCAGGCATTGGTCACCAGATACCCAACATCGTTCTCCGGCACTGCGACACCAGTCCCTGGAGGCCAAGTGTCGGTCTACTGAACTGCAGCACCACTCATGTGAGTCCTGGCACCAGTTGCCAGAACCCCGGCACCGGTCATCGGAATATCTGCATTGATCTCCAAGTACTCGGAGCCATTCCCTAGTACCGAGGCCTCTCTCTCCGGACCCCCATCAGAGTTAACTAAAGGTCGTGACAGCACTGCCTTGGTCATCCTATGAAGCATCTTCATTGGGCTCCAAAGAGGAATCAGCATCGCCTCTGAAGAGGCACCACCACCACAGATGTCGGTGCCATCCATCCATGGTCCCATAGGCCCTGGGTCAATGGCCAGTCTACTGGCAGTACTGGAATCCATGGGGGATCCCAGTGGCACTGGGTCACTCTTTGCACTCCCTTTCAGTAGTGACCTCTGAGAGGAGCACTGCGGCCCCGCCTCAGCCCATGGCAAAACTGGCTTTGGACTCAGACCATGGCACCGAGATCCCCATGGTACTCCCAATTGAAGGGGCCCCAGGACAGATCAAGGACCCAGCCCCTCCGGTGGCTTCCTGCTCATCTTCCCCAGATGAGGCACTCGTGGGGACTGCTAACCCTATATCCCCCAGTGATATCAAACACCACCAGGAGCTTCTTAAGAAAATCATCTCCAATCTGGGCCTGGAGGTGGAGGAGTTCAAACAACCTGCAGACCCCATTTTTGATATTTTGACAGCTGCGGCTGCAGCCAAGGTGGCTTTCCCCATGCACCAGGAGGTATTCAGGGTGATAAAGGCACTCTGGCAGAGCCCCGCTTCTCTGCCCTCAACTTCCAAGAGGGCAGAGAAGGAGTATTACGTGCCCACAAAGGGCTATGATTATATGTACTCCTACCCATCTCCCGGTTCCCTGGTGGTTGCTGCTGCCAATGAGCGGGATAGGCAGGGCCCAGGCCAGTGCTACCCCAAAAAACTAGGAGGCAGAACTATGTGATGGGTTCCTCCCAGGGTGCCACCTGGAACTGCAGTACCACTGAGACCTCTGACACAACAACCTGGGCTCTCTCTCTCACTGTACTGCTGTGACAAGCTGCAGATCTGCTCTCGGTTCTTCACTCCCCAGACAAGAAGACTCCTGGAAACACCTGAGGAACAAAAACTGAATGGGGAGCTTCTAGGTGGCACCCCAGGGGGAACCTGTCACAAATGCTTGGACCTGTTCAGTAGAAAAGTTTATTCTACTGCGAGCCCCCAGTTGCTTATTGTAAACCAACAAGTGCTACTAGGGCGATACAACTTCGGCATTTAGGACTCCATGATGCACTTCAAAGAGTCACTGCCCCAAGAAGTGTGGCAGGAGTTTGGGGCCATTGTTGAAGAGGGAAAGACCATGGCGAGGACCTCCCTCCAGACTGACCTGTTGGCAGTCGCCATGAGGAGGGGCTCAGGGCTGCTATCAGGGCTGTCACAAGAGGTCCAGCAATTAGTGCGGGACTTTCCGTTCAAAGGGTCCTCGTTGTTCTCGGACCAAATGGACACGAAGCTGCATGGAGTTAAAGACTCCAGAGCCACACTAGATCCCTGGGCCTTTATACATCAGCAGCCTCGTGCAGGCATTTTAGGCCTCAGCAGCCCCTTTGCTTCTCAGGTCCATCCAGGCACGAGACCATCTAGCGCAAAGGGAGAGGTTACAGGTGCCGCCAGAGCCTACCAGCCTCCTCCTCCCGGCAGAGTACTAGCAATGCGCCAGGCAGGCCTACTCAGGCCTTTTGAAGGCACACACAGGGACGGACTTCCAGTCTCCCTTCTGGATCTGGAAACCCCCCCACCCTTTATTTTTCTATCACCTTTCCTCCTACCTCCCTGTTTGGGCAGCAATTACATCAGAATGCTGGGTGCTCAGCACCATCACCATGGGGTATATCCTCCTGTTTATTTCCATCCCTCCACCACACACCCCTTCCCTGTCCCTCTTTAGGGACCCTTCTCATCCAGGAGATACAGGCCCTCTTCTGCCTGGCGCTCCAGGACTGGGGGTGCATGGGGGACTGAGGGTCACGGGGAGGGGGGGGTGCGCCCTGGGCTGCATTGGGGGGGAGGGGCCGCGGGCTAGCCCTCCCCCAACGGGTCGTTCACCCATCGCCAATGGTAAAGGCCCATTCGACAAGGGCACAGGTGTCTTCTGCAGGCTTCCTGGCACAGGTGCTGATTCAGGACATTTGCAGAGCTGCAATGTGGTCCTCGGTCCACATGTTCGCGGTCCATTATGCCATCACCCAGCAAGGCAGGGATGATGCCAGTTTTGGCAGAGCTGTGTTACAATCCACTCACCTGTAAACTCCTAGCCCACCTCTGAGGGCACTGCTTGTGAGTCACCTGACATGGAATGGACATGAGCAAGCACTTGAAGAAGAAAAAAACAGTTACTAACCCTCCGTAACTGTTGTTCTTCGTGATGTGTTGCTCATGTCCATTCCATGACCTGCCCTCCTTCCCCATGGCCAGAGTTGACAGCAAGAAGGAACTGAGAGGGTGCAGGGCCGGCGGCGCTCCTTATACTGGTGCATAAGCGTGGGCCTCCAGTGGGCAATAGAGCCGGCCATACAGATACTGCTGGGAGAAAAGTCTCCAGCAACGGTGCATGCAGCGTGTGCACCCCTGACGTGGACTGGACACGAGCAATACATCTCGAAGAACAACAGTTACAGAAGTTTAGTAACCGTTTTATATGCTAGCAGAATGCTTGGAGAATTGTTTTACCAAAAACTTCAACTATGATCAGGAACCACCACCACCACAATCCAGCACCAAACTTTTCCAGGGTGAAAAATGAAAGTCCCTAGTTGGACTTGAAATTGTATTTACTTATGTGACTAAGCCATCTTCCTTGGTGAAAATTAGAAAAAAAATATTTTCTATTTGATTTTTCAATCATTTTGGGAATATATATATAATTAAAATTACATGTTTATGTATGACTGTGGTTTGGTTTGTAAATGGTTTACAATAACTTACCAGTCTTTCAGTTAAATAAAATACTAAAAGCTCCTGTCCACCAGTAAGTGTTGGATCAAAGTTGTAGTCAAGGGTATTCTTTAAAATGTTCAAAAAGATAATTAAAATGTTTGTATTGGCAGAACATTCATAGATTCCAGAACCAGAGGGGACCATTGTGATCATCTAATCTGACCACTTATATAACACAGGCTTCCCCAAAATAATTCCTGCATAAAATCATATATTTTAGAAAAACATCCAATATTGATTTAAAAATTGAAGTGTTGGAGAATCCACCATTGACCTTTGGTAAACATTCTGAATGTCAGTAAAAATTATGACAGTGCGTCATTTCAACCTGCAAACATAATATTGTTTTCTCCCAAGTTTCAGAAAACTAAGCAACTGGTGCCATATATGTAATGTCAGATCACCTTTTGAACAAAACAAATTAAGAAACCTCCCATTGGTATCCAAAGATTTTGGGAGTCCAAAAAAAAAAATTAGTAAACTTATTTTCAATTGTCATTTGGGGCATTGCTGTCACTGTTTCATTCCAACTCTCTGCTGGTTTTCGGAAGGAGACATCTTCAGTTTAATGGACCTTTTCTTACAAACCTATCAATCTTCAAACCAGCTGTTGTGTTTCAGAAGCAACTGAAATGTGGAACACCTGGGTTCTGGTGCAAGTCTCAACATGAATGAAAGTTTTCTACTCTGTGAATTAAATAAACCATTTGTTTAAATGAACTGGGAAAACAAATTCCTTCATATAACCCACATGGCTCTGCAGCAGCATTTGAACCAAAAACCTTTACATCCTCACCACAGAGATCTACTGCTATAGCTGTAGAAATTAGTGTTATCCTCTATATGGAGCCGCTACTAAAAACAACACATACTTGGCCCATGGGTCATTCATATTCAAGATCTGGGTTCTAGTGCCAATGCTGCCTGAAGAGACCTTGTGCAAGTGAAGCTCTCAGTTGCTTTATTTGTAAAATGAGGATAATATTTGCCTCCCTCCTAGAGTGAATGGTATGAGGCCATACTCAGTTTGAAATACACAGAATATAAACAACAATCGGTACAAGAGGTAAGATTAGAGCTCAGAGTCTGATGGTCTTCTGGTTCCCAGATTAGTGGGTCTTCTCCTCAGCCAAAAGTGCATCTGGAGAGTGTCTCTATCTTGTGTACTGTGACATACTTTAGAGGTCTGCCTTTATTTTTCCCCAACAGAGCTCTTTTTCTGTCATGAACAAGGCTTTGGCCTGCATGGACTTTACGTGGCAGCTCACTTGTTGACAATCATCTGAGAAAGAACTTCCTCAGAGCACAGAGGAGGCACTGAGCATGCTTGAACACGCTTCACCACAGCATGTTCTGTCACTGATTTAAAGTGGCAGAGAGTCATTTTCTCCACTCAAGTAAAAATTCTACAGTTGTCCCCTGTGCTATGCAGTACAGTTGAGTTAATAACTCTCTGTTATTTAATTTAGTGAAGTTTGTGCTTCAGATCTGTTCAAAGATGATATATTATATGTAGGTGAAGATGATGCTTAGAGGTAAAATTGTAGTCCTCTTTAGTTGCAGTATAATACTATGAATCAAATTTCCTGAATTGGTAGTCTTACTGTGCTTTTACATCCACCGTGCAAATACCTTATGAATTTCTTCTAATATTAGGAAATTAGATTGTTTGGGTAGCCATTGAAAAAAATTGGTACTTTTTCTACATTGTATTACATTACAATTGTAAACAAAATTAAAAGACTTGGATTCCTTCAGGATTTAGTGGGTTTAACTAAATTGTCTGTATTGTGTCTCCAGGATGGAAAATCGCTGAACTGTAATTTTATTCCATTGGATATAAAATTGGATAATTGGGAGGATTTACCAGAGAATTTTCAGCAAAAACAAAATCGTTCATTGGTAAGAACAATCTTTCAAATTTTGCTATGAAAATAATGTAATGTTTAATTTGGACTTCTTTAATTTTTATAAATGGAGACTATTTTGTTACCCTGCCTTAAGTTTCAGTTGCTGATTACGTTTCCTCAATGCAGCCAGATTTTATAAATGTTGATGTGAATAATAAATGTGCATTCTGTTACTTTGGCAAATTATCACGCCTCCTGTTACCATTTCTGTAGATAGAATCATCATCACATTAATTAGTTTCTCATTTACAGGATTAGTAAGTGATGTTCATACGTTATCAAAATTACATATCTTAAAGGTTACGTTTTAAGAGTGGCATACTGTGAGTCGAGAAAATATGCTTGACTTTATCACACTTGTGATGTGCGTAGGCCGCAGAGTTCTCAGTGTGCTCTATGGTCACCCTCCTCTCTTAGCAAGACTGTTCAAATCAATGTAGAGCATGACGTGCTGAGACTTGTAGTCTCCGTGAATTCTATCTCTATAATGAAGATAACATCCAAAACATGACATTAGAACTGTTAGGTTCAAAGTCAAACCCTCAGAATTTAGGAAAGGCCATTATTAAGGTTGCCCTGCAACACTGGACCCTTAATTTTTTTAAGCAAAGTTCTTTAATGCAATTTCCTAGCTTCTTAAAAAAGCAACTTAAAAATAACAAATTACATCATGTTTAATCCTATTGATTCCCTCATGATTTATCACAAGGCTGGGACCTTTAAATCTACAGCACAGACCTCAACCAATTGAGCTAACTGAGTAACTGGTAGCAGTAGAAGGTTCTATTATCCATGTAGATCAGCTACTGGGAAGGAAGAGAGACACATTTTGTTAGTGCTTTTCAGAGCTATTCACTAGACAGTAGAAGAGTGAAACTCAAGAATCCTGGCTTCAGTTTCAGGCTCTGGAGAGGCGTGCGTTTCTAGTGCTTATAGACCCTTCTTCTCCTGTCGTCTTCTGCTCCTTCATCATTCTGAGTGTCAACTGAGGGAGATACATTCTGTAAAATGTTAACAAAATAAATAATAAAAAAAACATTGATTCACAGCTCCACTGAAATGTCCAATTTCATTGTGTTCTTCCATGCTGCTCCAGATCTGTGGGAGAGAAATCCTGACATGTACTCATTTTCATTTATTCACAAAAATAAGGATGAGGGAAGAAAATTAGGAGGAAAGGAAAATCATTATGATAGCCTACTTTTTCGGTTCTGAAGGCCTGTTTCTGCATAAGGCTTAAGTCACACCTGGAATAATGTAGTCCCCAAAGTGGATGTTTTTTCACATAGCATAACCAGCTCATGGTTTAGTACAAAATGCTCTTTCAACTTGTCTATAGTTATGCCATTCACTTCTAGTACTGAAACAGATCTAGCACTGCTGGGGGTTTTTTAAGTGAGACATGGGTTGTATCTGTGAACCTGATTGCTGACTTTGTTCAGCTCGCTTTACTGAGCCACAGCTCCCAGTTGAGAGCAATGGAAGTTTTGCTTGAATAAGAAAGGCTGAACAGAGTTGTCCATGTTCAAACATCTGTCTACATTTTTATGCTACCCTAGGAAGGGTTTGCCAGTACGGCTATACCAGCAAACCCTTCTAGTGGAGATGCAGCTATATTTGCAAAAGAGTTCTTTTTCCAGTACAATTAAAACCTGTTCCCTAAACAATATAAGCTATATCAGCAAAATAATTTTGTGCCAGCAGATGTGTGTCTAAACTTGGGCTTTGCCAGCATAGTTACATTGATGAAGCGTGTGGTTTTTTCCCCCTCTCTTGCCCCCAACCTCCCTCCTAATTGACATAGCTATATAGGCAAATATTTTAAGTTTAGATCAGGCCCAAGTCTTAAAGTTTCAGCAGAACCTTTGAAGCTCATATCAGAAATGATTACATCCCAGAAAAGAACATCTTACAGCAAGCAAACTTTTTTCCAGTTGACAAAATAATTTTAAATATAATAATCTAAAACATTTCAGTGTAATTAAATATTTTTGTTTAATACTTGTGCTATCAACCACTTGACCTTCAGATTCAGAGTTTTGTGAGAGAATGGAGTAGTCTAACAGCCATGAAGCAGAAAATTATCAGAAAAAGCGGCAATACTTTTTGTAGCCCTATTCTTGCTGCAGAAGAGATTTCTAAACAACAGGCCAGGCTGAGCAGCACCAAAAGGTATGTGTTTTTACATTTCATTCCTTCTTCTCTTGTATTCGTTGCTGCAGGAGGTCCAAGTTTTTTTGTGTAATGTTCAGAGGAATCATGTTGAGATAATCAACTGAACATTAAGCGATAACTTGTCTTATAGTGAAAAAAATAGGCATTTTGTGTGCATTTGTGCAAATCTGTTAGAACAGAAAATACTACCTGACTCTCTGTCACTATGAGTCCAGTTCAGCAGATATTCTGTTTCTGAAGCTTTAAACATCCAGAGACTGCTAGAGATTCCTGAGAAAAATCTTGCATCCGTATTATTAAAATACCATCTATTGGCTTCCACATTTCATTTGTATTATTATTTATTTATTTATTTATTTTAAGTACCAGCTGTGTGCTTAGAGCTTTAAAAGGTGCATCGGAAGGCATAACTATTCTCCTGAAGAGATTACAGTCTGTTTAGATGATACAAAATATCCTGGGAAACAAGTTTCTATCCTCAAGCATTTATTTATTTACTTATGTTAGTGTTTTGGCAATGTGTGAATAATAGTTTGGTTTTTATTTTGTTGTGGACATCAGCTAGGGTTTTGTAGAAGGAGTTGATTTTATGCCTTTCTTGCTCTCAGGTTTGTTCTGTGTAGACATAGCATTTTTTCTTGAAGAGCCATATGGAAAGGTGGCCAACAGTAACCAAATCAGCTGAAAACGCTTCATATATTAACTTTTTTTTTTCTATTTGGTAGTAGGTCAAATGAAGGAATCCACTGTAAAACTGTAGTCTTGGCATTTTAAAATGTTTCATATCCTGCTGGAAGGGAAGGTCTCTCTCTGCCCAAAGGAGCTATTCCCCTCCTCCATTTTTTTCATTTCTTTCTGACCTCATTTAACATTTCAACAAAATCATATTTGTGCCTTCATCTCTTGTCTTCCCTCTGGTAAATCCCTCCTTTATTTTCTTTAGGTCCCAGCAGTCCAGATTTCAGTCTGTCCAAAATACATCATCATGTTTCTCCAGGCTTAGAAGCAGGAATAAATTATTACTTATATTTATTTCATAATCCAGAATCTCCTTCTACACTTTCTCAGCCTCATCTCTTCCTTAGTTGATTTCCTATCCTCCTCGAATGCCAGTTTTTTTCAGTATTTATTATTGCTTTCCTTCCTATGTGTAAGGTGCCCAGTCAGTGGTAAAATCAAAATTTACCTCTCCTCTGCCTCCTTTCTTGGGCTACATATACACTATAACCAGAGGTATCATTTGCAGTTCATGTAAACATGCCAGCACTAGCTTTTTCATCTCACTAAAAATAGCAGTGAGGCTGCAGTGGCACAGATTGTAAATGCCCATCCAACCTGTCATGGTATGTACTCACATTGTTAGCCCATGCTGAAGCATGTGTTGCCACAGCCACATTTCTATTTTTAGCGAGCTATCTAGATTAAAGCTAGTGCCAGTATGTCCACATGAACAGCAAATTACACCTCTGATTGCAGTGTGGACGTAGCCTCAGTCTCTGATAACATCAGTGTCCTCCCTGACATGGGGCTCATAACCTGAGTGTTGTAATTAGACTTTTCTCATACATACATCCGGGCTCTCTCACCAACATTGTTCTACAACATATATCTATAACTTGTTGTCTCCTCTTAATCTACTGCTAAATTCCCCCTCACTTCCCCCCCGCCACCCCAACAGGATTGGCTGTATTGTGATGGTCAGTAGGAATTCCTGTAAGTATATAGAGCAGTTTGTAATTTCAGGCTTGCAAAACAAGTATAAATCAGCAAATAGTAGTAATAAGTAGAGTGTTGTATTTTTTACCCTGGCACGGGACTGTTTCATTATATAACATGTAAAAGAGGAATCTAAAAGAAATTCTTCACTGTTTTAGAATAACCAGGGTGGCATTTATTGATTTATAGAGATGGTGAGGGGGGGATTAATGTGATTGGGCATAAACAGGGCCAGATTAAAGCATAGGCAAACTAGGCACATGCCTAGAGCCCAGTCGGAGCAGCACTGCAACCCCATGCACCAGGTCACAATGCCACTCATTCAGATTTGGCCCAGCTGTCTTCTGCGCCTCCCTCATTATGACAGAGGGGCAGCCAAGCCAAACCTGAGTGGGCAGTGGGGCAGCTAGTGCTGCTCCTGCATCAGGATTCCCCCAACCTCACCCCGCTTTCAGCAGCCCGTGTCCTCTCTGCTTTGCCCACAAGATTCATTCAGCAACAGTCTCGAGACCAGCTAAAAATACAGGGAACAGCCAGGAGAGGGGTGGCAGGGAGCTCTGCAGGGGCAGACATGAGATGGCTAATAGGGCCGTGTCCATGCAACAGAAGCCAGTCACTGATTGACCTGAGTAGAAGAGGGTTAACTAAGCAACATCCATGCTGTGAGAGCTGGACTTGCTTGTGTGAATAGATTACTAGTGCAGCTGTGGTGGCCAGGGCAGGGTTAATATAAATGCATCCCTACCACAGAAGCATCTGATTTGGTTGGCTGTTAGAGGGGCTCAGAAGTGTATGCTTGCCTAAGGCCTGGCCCTGACCATTAGTTAGTTAGATTGATTAATAATTATATCTTAAGAGTGACCAAAGCATGGGGGGCTATTGAATTTTATCAGAACTTATTTTAGAAGAATAGGGATGATCTTACAATAAAAATATAAAGGAAACTGAGCAAATTCAAAGATAAACTAATTTTTCCAAAACTCTTTCATGGCTTCCAGCGCTTCTCATATTCTCTCCCAAATAGTACTTTTTCCAAAACAAAGAAAACAAAAAAACCTTGGAATATAAGTGATGGTTCACTCAAGTGAAACAGGCTTTACATTGTTTTCTTATTACTTTTTATAATTACATGTCATGGAAAATAACTCATTATCTCTTGGCAGCACAACAGAGAGGTGGCTGGTTTTTTAAAAGAAATCTTACCTAGTATGGAAAAGCTGAACGAGTAAAATACATTTTCCAAACTATACTCATGCCAGGTTTAGGAAGTAAGAAATATTTGGAGGGGATTTTCTACATCAGTATTGCTGTAGGTGATATGAATGTTCTCTAAAGAAGTATTCAGTTGTCTGCAGTACAATTCAGGGAAAAAATGAATACTGAAACAACTTGTAATAATTCCAGATATGTGACAAAAGAGGATGTTGCTGTAGCCTCACTCAGCAAAGCTAACAGCAGTGGGGGCAGCGTATGCTTGGTCATGAAGGAAACTGCGTTTTACCTGAAAAATGAAGGTACTTCTGCTGGGAAAACAGATGACCATTCCACAAAGTAAGTTTGTTAATGTAAATAAAAAAGACAGAATAGCCACAATACAGTGATTAAACTAGTTTTTCCCAAAATTATTTTTACTTTATGTAATGAAATTATAGGATACAAGGGCTTACGTTAATATGATGCACTGCTTAAGATCGAAGGCATTTACCTTGTGCTGATGAACTCAATCTTATTTTCTATAATGATTTAGATTAGGTATGTTAGCTAGCACATTTGTCAGTGGACAGCTGAGTTTCTTAGTATGAAAGAAGAAAAATGTATGATCAGGGAAATGGAGAGTTTACACGCAAACAAGCCTGCGAGGTTGACAGCAAACAGTTTAGAGACACAAAGAGTATGTCTGCTCTTTGAGCTGGGGGGTGTGATTCCCGTCTCAAGGAGACTCCTTGCAGTAGTTCTGATTGAGCTAGCACACTAAAAATATTGGTAGCTGAGGCAGCAAGAGTAGCAGGAAGGCCTTTTAGAAATCTGGTCCTAAAAATATAATTCAAGTGGGCTATTTGCATTGTGCAGTGACCAACCAAAGCAGCATGAGTTTTCATTGAAGTTGCTACTTTTCATGATAAAAGAAACCTAATAGTTGATATTGAGTATTTAAGTATTGTATACTGACCCTGATGAAGTCCAGTCTTATTAAATAATTGCTTCTCATCCTTATTACAGGTTACTTTTAAAAGATGGGAAAGTTTCCCCTGTTCTTAATGCAGACTCGGTTCAGGCTGAAGTTATTGAAGGTCCTGCCATATACAAAGGATATTTGCAGGCTGTAGATAATAAAGGAAATCCACTTTGTCTTAGCTGCCAAAAACCAACAGCTCATCTCGACCAACATTGCAAATCTATTGCTTGGGAAACACGATTTTGTTCTCTTAAATGCCAGGAAGACTTCTTAATTCGCTCTAGTCAGAGTTACCTGAGGAGTAAAGTATTTGAAGTCGAACATGGTGTTTGTCAGCTTTGCAATCTCAATGCCCAGGAACTCTACCTTAGCATCAAAAATGCCCCTAAGAGTCAACGTAAGAGTCTTCTGGAGAGTTCTTGGATGTCTCAGCTTCCATTAGGACAGGTAATGGCTGTGGTATTTAAGCAGTAACACAAATCAGTGTATTTCTGTGGTAGGTGGTGTTTATGCTCCTCAAGTCATTTTAAAAGGTAAGTGGCTGAAAGCAAATGTTTATCAATCAAAAGAATAGAAAAATGTACAACAAATGCACTACTTGGGGTGGATGCTTCTACCCCATAACCCCTAATAGCAACAAAAAAGAGGGAATAATTTTTAAAAAAATAAAAAAGTCCTAAAAACAGAAAACCATTCCCCAAGCAGAATTTTAATCCCAAAAAGGGAGAAGTGCCAGATGATTCCATGAAGTCCACTAGGGATTTGACTGTTGCTATAGATTTTACATGGAAGGTGCTGTAGTATAGATATTATAAAAGCCCTAAGATAAGTAGATACTTTAAAATTCCATTTAATAACTAATGCAGTAAGATGTAAGAGTTTACTGGTTATTACTTCTACCATATGAAAAACTTCTTTAACATAGTGTTTCAATTCTTTAATACAGTAGAACCTCAGAGTTACGAACATTTTGGTTATTCTTTCAAAAGTTTACAACTAAACATTGACTTAATATAGCTTTGAAACTTTATTATGCAGAAGAAAAATGCTGCTTTTAACCATCTTAATTTAAATGAAACAAGCACAGAAACAATTTCCTTACTTTGGGTACGTCTACACTACGGGACTATTCCGAATTTGCATAAACCGGTTTTGTAAAACAGATTTTATAAAATCGAGTGCGCGCGGCCACACTAAACACATTAAATCGGTGGTGTGCGTCCATGGTCCGAGGCTAGCGTCGATTTCTGAAGCGTTGCACTGTGGGTAGCTATCCCGTAGCTATCCCATAGTTCCCGCAGCCTCCCCCGCCCCTTGGCATTTCCGGGTTGAGATCCCAGTGCCTGATGGGGCAAAAATCATTTTCGCGGGTGGTTCTGGGTACAGCCTCACCCCTCCCTCCCTCGCTGACAGCGGCAGACAACCGTTTCGCGCCTTTTTTGCTTGGTGAACCGTGCAGACGCCATAGCACAGCAAGCATGGACCCTGCTCAGCTCCATACCGCAATCGTGGATGTTTTAAACACCTCGCGCACTCTCGTGCAGTATATGCTGAACCAGGACCTTCGAACCGAGGCGAGTAAGAGGCGGATACGGCAGCGCGGCGATGACAGTGATGAGGACGTGGACACAGAATTATCTCAAACCGCGGGCCCCGGCGCTTTGGAGATCCTGATGGTAATGGGGCAGATTCTATCCATTGAACGCCGATTTTGGGCCCGGGAAACAAGCACTGACTGGTGGGACCGCATTGTGTTGCAGGTGTGGGACGATTCCCAGTGGCTGCGAAACTTTCGCATGCGTAAGGGCACTTTCATGGAACTTTGTGACTTGCTTGCCCCTGCCCTGAAACGCCATAATACCAAGATGAGAGCAGCCCTCACAGTAGAGAAGCGAGTGGCGATAGCCCTGTGGAAGCTTGCAACGCCAGACAGCTACCGGTCAGTCGGGAATCAATTTGGAGTTGGAAAATCTACTGTGGGGGCTGCTGTGATGCAAGTAGCCAAAGCAATCACTAAGCTGCTGCTACGAAAGGTTGTGACTCTGGGAAACGTGCAGGCCATAGTGGATGGCTTTGCTGCAATGGGATTCCCTAACTGTGGGGGGGCGATAGATGGAACCCATATCCCTATCTTGGCACCGCAGCACCAGGGCACCCAGTACGTAAACCGGAAGGGGTACTTTTCAATGGTGCTGCAAGCACTGGTGGATCACAAGGGACGTTTCACAAACATCCACGCGGGATGGCCAGGGAGGGTTCATGACGCTCGCGTATTCAGAAGCACTACTCTGTTTAAACGGCTGCAGCAAGGGACTTACTTCCCAGACCAGAAAATAACAGTTGGGGATGTTGAAATGCCTGTCGTTATCCTGGGGGACCCAGCCTACCCCTTGATGCCATGGCTCATGAAGCCATACACAGGCAGCCTGGACAGTGGTCAGGATCTGTTCAATTACAGGCTGAGCAAGTGCAGAATGGTGGTGGAATGTGCATTTGGCCGTTTAAAGGCGCGCTGGCGCACATTACTGACTCGCTCAGACCTCAGCCAAACCAATGTCCCCTATGTTATTGCTGCTTGCTGTATTCTCCACAATCTCTGTGAGAGTAAGGGGGAGACCTTTATGGCGGGGTGGGAGGCTGAGGCAAATCACCTGGCCGCTGATTACGCGCAGCCAGACACCAGGGAGATTAGAAGAGCACACCAGGAAGCGGTGCGCATCAGAGAAGCTTTGAAAACGAGCTTCATCAATGGCCAGGGTACAGTGTGACTGCTGTGTTTGTTGATGAACACCCAACCCCCTTGATTGACTCAGTCCCTGTAAGCAACTCCCCCTCCCCCTTCGAGTACAGCTTACTTATGCAAATAAAGTCACTCTCATTTAAAAAGCATGAATTCTTTATTGATTCATTATAAAAAGAGGGAGAGAAGTAAGGGTGTGCTTTGGGAGGAGGAAAGGAGGGATGGAGAAGGCCATTAAAAAAAAAATTCAGAGTAACGACATCCTTCTGGTTGGGCTGTCCACGGGGGTGGAGTGGGCGGGTGCACGGAGCCTCCCCCCACGCGTTCTTACACGTCTGGGTGAGGAGGCTAAGGAACATGGTGAGGGGGGAGGGTGGTTATACAGGGGCTGCAGCGGCACTCTGTGATCCTGCTGCCGTTCCTGAAGCTCCACAAGACGCCGGAGCATGTCAGTTTGATCACGCAGCAGCCCCAGAGTTGCATCCCGCCACCGCTGATCTTCCTGCCGCAACCGCTGATTTTCCTGCCGGTCTTCCTGCCGCCACCTCTCATCTCGGTTGTCCCTCCTGTCCTCACGTTCACTGGCCTCTTTCCTGTAATTTGAAACCACGTCCTTCCACTCATTCAGATGACCTCTTTCATTGCGTGTAACTTCCATAATATCCGAGAACATCTCATCTCGCGTCTTCTTTTTCCTCCGCCTTATCTGTGCTAGCCTTTGGGATGGAGGAGGGACGCTTGAAAAATTTGCAGCTGCATGAGGGAGATAAATATTTAGAAAGATACATTTTACAGAACAATGGTTATACTCTTTCACAGTGAAAAGCACTATTCACCTTACATAGCACATGTGATTTCCCTACAAGGTCGCATTTTTCATCTTAATAGTGCCTGCTTGCAGCTCTTGGGTTACAGATCTCAGACACAGGTCCAGGCATCAGGATTCAGCTTGCATGCGGCCATGGTAAGCCACTGTCTCAGTGATTTACCCCTCCCCCCCAACGCATGGCTAATACCACGCTAGCTCCCTGCTAATCAACAACCTTCCCCCTCCCCCCCACCCACTGCTTGTCCGGTAGCTTGGGGAAGATCGCCTCGCCGATGACCAAACAGAAAAGATCATCGGCATTTCACTCCTCCCCTCCCCCCGCTTCGCTACGTGCAGGAAAGTGTTTTTTTTAAGCTGCTGCATTCCACGAACCCAGTAGAAAAATGGCCACCCCCCTTACTTAAATTCCTGATTTCTAACCAGGTTATCCTGAACGATATCACTTTGCTGAGGATAACAGAACAAGATAAAGAGCGGATGCTTCTTGAATGCCAGCAGTCACCGGGACCATACGCCGCTATGCTTTGCCACGCAATGATACCTGATTACTTGCTACATGCATGGCATGGTAAAGTGTCCTACCATGGTGGGCGGAACAAGGATGCCTTGCCCAGAAACCTTCTGCAAAGGCTTCTGGAGTACCTACAGGAGCGCTTCATCGAGATGTCCCTGGAGGATTTCCTCTCAATCCCCGGACATGTTAACAAACTTTTCTAAGTAACTATACTGTCTGCGAATGCGTCCCAAGTCCTCAGGGCAAATCAATCATTAAAAAAGGCTTGCTTAAAAAACACTGTTTGCTATTTGCAAAGGTACACTCACCAGAGCTCCCTTCCATGGCGTCATTCTCTGGAATAGTTGCTTGTGAGGGCTGGGAGCAGGGTAATTCCGTCAGGGTGATAAAAAGCTCCTGGCTGCTGGGGGTCACGGAGTGCTGTGTGCTCTCTGCGAGGTCTTCCTCTTCTTCTTCCTCTTCATCTTCCCCGTCTGACATGGCAGAGATTACAACCCCCACCTCGGAATCCACGGTCAGGGGTGGGGTACTTGTGGCGCAGCCCCCTAAAATTGCATGCAGGTCATCATAGAAGCGGCATGTTTTTCGACCTGCCCCGGACCTTCCGTTTGCTTCTTTGGTTTTCTGGTAGGCTTGTCTGAGCTCCTTAACTTTCACTCTGCACTGCACGGAGTCCCTGCTGTGGCCTTTATCCGTCATAGCCTTAGAAATTCTTTCAAATACTTTTTCATTTCGTCTTTTGGAACGCAGTTCTGTTAGCACTGAATCCTCTCCCCATATAGCGATCAGATCCATTACCTCCCGAGCGGTCCATGCTGGGGCTCTTTTTCGATTCTCAGGAGACTGCATTGTTAACTGTGCTGATGAGCTGTGCGTGGTCACCTGTGATGATGAGCTCTCCACGCTGTCGAAGCAGGAAATGAATTTCAAAAGTTCGCGGGGCTTTTCCTGTCTACCTGGCCAGTGCATCCGAGTTGAGAATGCTGTCCAGTGGTGCACTGTGGGATAGCTCCCGGAGGCCAATACCGTCGATTGCGGCCACACTAACCCTATTCCGATATGTTAATACCGATATTAGCGCTACTCCTCTCGTCGGGCAGGAGTACAGAAACCGATTTAAAGAGCCATTAAAATCGATATAAGGTGCCTCCTAGTGTGGACGGCTGTGGCGTTAAATCGGTTTTAGGCTCCTAAAACCGATTTAAACGCCTAGTGTAGACCAGGCCTTTGTCACATCTTTTTTTTTTTTAACTTTCCTTTCCCTTTATTTTTTAGTAGTTTGTTTAATACAATATTTGCACACCCTCCCCCCTTTTTTGTTGTTGTCTCTGATGCTGACTGATTGCACACTTCCGGTTCCAAATGAGGCGTGTGGTTGTCTGGTTAGTTCCAAACTCTGGTGTTTGTAACTCTCAGGTTCTACCATACATGTATTAAGAGGCATAGCATTGTTGAACTGAAGATGGAGTGTGTTGGTGTAAAGCAGTGGTTCTCAAACTTATTTGATTGGACCTTTCTTTGTGTCTGTAGTCATTTGTGGCCCCCCCACAAACATACACAAGTATATGTACCACCACCCAGCTCTAAAGGCAGAGCGGAGAGCAGCGGCCAAGTGCCCAGCTCTGAAGGCAGCGCAGCACCAGCACAGAAGTAAGGGAGGTAATGTGAAAAGAGATATTTGTCAATATCACTTTTCACAGCAGACTTAGCACCCCATTGCCACCCTTACTTCTGTTCTGCTGTCACGCTGGGGCTGACAGCTGGAGTCACGCTGCCTCCTGATGAGGGATTTGGGGGGGCGGGGGAGAGAGCCCGAACCTGGGCTGCCTCCCAGTGAGGGAGAGTGGTAAGGAGAGTCTGAGCCTGGGCTGCCTCCCAGTGAGGGTTTGTGGGGTGGGGAAGGAGAGCCCACGCGGTGGGGCTCCAGCTGTTCACTTCTGGGTTGTGCATGGACCTTCTGCATGACCCCAGCCACCTGGGGCTGACAGCAAGAGCTCTTAAAATAATAATAATAAAGAGCACAGCTGGTGCTTTTTTTGACACATTCCAATGTCATCCCATAGTTTGAGAACCACTGGTGTAGATTATCATGATGGTAGTGGGCTAATGTTTAGAGACTGCTGCTGTTAGGTGTGAGTGCTGCTTTAACTTACATTTTCCTTTTGAATCTTTGCCTTGTGAGGAAGTACATGTGAGCACTTAACTCTAAGTTAAGTTGTTTTGTGGGGGAATTTCCTGTTTTCAAAATATAACTTACATAAATGTACAGGATGAGAACTCAGGGCTGAAAACTAAAGAGCTGGAGAGAGGAATTATCTGGGTAGTATAGCAGCAGCGTCAATCAGATAGTCACATCTCATCTATTTAAAACAGAACATGCCTGATGAGTAAGCTCTAACCTACACTCCAGCTTCTTCAGGTTGTGACTCAAAGTTCTGTATGTGAAGATGAAAAAGCCCTGTAGCTTGAGAAGCTTTGAGTACTGACTGACAAAACTTTGGGCATCAGATTTCCCTACAAAGTATAAGGTTTTAAATACAGCAGAAATGTTGTTTTACCTCTTTAAAATAATTTCATAACTTGTATTAATTTGTAGACTAAAATGGAAATTGTAGCATTAAAAACAATTGTCTTACCATGAACCGCTGAAATAATGATTATTCTTCCATCTAGCTTTAGAAGTTTAACACATTATTTTATTGAAAATAAATACATCTGTGTTCATTTTGTTTGGCTGCCGCTTAACAAATAACTCTTATACGAAAAATATATTTACAAATTGAAAATAAATTAACATTCTTTAAATGGAAGTACAGAATCTGTCTGATTGGAACTGCTTAACAATGAAGAAAAATGAGGTGTTTTTTTAAAAAAGCAGAGCATTGCATTACATGCTTCATCTAATTATAAGTTATATAAGGATAGCTTCATTCATCACTGAAATGCAGCTCTTTTTGGCTTACAACATGGCAACACCGGCAACACACAGTTAGTTTATGACAGGAAGTGAAGAATGCCACATCCAAATAAAGCAACAAGAGATTAGGTATTGTTGAACCCTGCTGGAAGTTGGCCAGGACACTAGTTCAGATGCCTACTATTATTTCAAAATATTCATTAAAGTCTTAACGACAATAGGATGTCATTTCTGCATCTCCTCAAAATACACTTATAGTAACACCCTTCCTCCATGTTCATGATGGGTCATTGCTTCAGCATTGATTGAGAGGGAATAGTGCCATTTGGCACCTACTGAATAAACACCACGTCAGAGATCAAAGTTTAAATGTGGTGAACTTTACCAGTGTCCATTCAGACTTATGAAAAATCAGAAAGGAATAGTAACATTTGGCATTAGCCATCAGCATTTACAACACATTCCTGGTCTTACATGACTGCTTTTGATGGCCTTTGGTTCAAGAACAGCACTGTGTGACTTAAAACGTTTGAAGATATAAAGAGTAAAATAAGTGAGTTCAAACCACAAAGACCAAGTAGTCTTTTTTCTTTACGTCCTTTATACAAACAGTACTATGTTGTTTACTGTTCACCTCCATGTTATGTTTAAATTACAATAGTCCTTAGCCTTTTTTGAAAGCTTTATTAGGGTTGTAATGTTTCACTGTGCTCTTCACTAGAAGACCCATCAACAAAACTGAAACATTACTTCTAAATATAGTAGAAACATTAAACAGTCACCGTCAATATCTGCTTATTTGTGAATTGCCAAGGCAATTATGGTATTTTGACTTTTTTATTTTGTAAGTGACAAGATTGAAAGTGTATCGTTTTTTCTTACTCTAACATTTGTTTTTAGTACTGACACCTGCCATTAATAAAATAACAGACATTAAGGACATATTGCTTGTGTCAGTCAGAAACAAAAATCCTTAATTTCTGTTCTGCATCTTTTCTCAGTTTTCTTTTTTATAATTCTGTAAATGAACACAGATGCATTTGGATATTCCTATTGGGTCCTGTATTTTAGCACTTGTTCTAATGTATCAAACTGCTGTGCACTTGGTGAAAATAAGCTTTCTAAAAATATAACTCCTGGTTGCCTGTTAGAAGTTAAAAAAAAAAATTGCTAAGACTGAATTTTTTCCTTCTCTCAATAAGAGCTATCTTCACATATTGTTTTCTCTGTTGTTCTTACTGTATAAACATGATTAAGGAATGTATGACACAATTTCCTCAGTTCAGAGTTGACTGTTTAAAACTTCTGATCCTATGTCCTTTCTTTACTGCAGTTAAATGAAATTATAACAAACCCAACAGAAGGCCAGTTCTGGCAGGTGGATCATATCAAACCAGTTTATAATGGAGGAGGACAGTGCTCTCTGGAAAATCTTCAAACTCTGTGTACAGTTTGTCATAAGGAGGTCAGTATAAATCAACTCATAATCCCCTGAATGTGTAAGTAAATAGATAATTTATGGAAGTGTCAATGAAAAATTCTACAGCCATAATTTTCAAAAATAACTAGATGACTTCTTGGTCACCAAACTTGATACACTTTAAAGGAGCCAGATTTTCTGAGGATTGGGTGCTCAGCACTTTCTGAAAACCAGTCCTTTTTTATAAATGTCTCAGTTATGCTCCCAAAATTGCTAATTGCTTTTCAAAATATCGGCTCAAGTGTATAAGCACTACACATATGCTATAATATATTCCCACCTGATCCCCTGATATGACCTGCAATGGCTTCAAATCCTGTTTGTTGAAAGTTCTTGCTATAAAACTGTCAAAAGCATTACTTTATATCAGTTCTCCATAATGGGTACAGTAGAAGCTTCTTCTTTCTTCACCTCTTGAGGAGGACTTAATAGGATACTTTTTGCATACGTGATAATTTAGGCTATGTCTACACTTTAAACAAGGAGTGTAATTCCCCTGCTCTCATATATGTGCTTGTGCTAGCTCTCATCAAGCTAGTGCAAGTATAAATAGTAGTGAAGCCACAGTAGCACAGGTAGTGACAATGGAAGCATGGCTTAGCCATGTCAAGTACAGACACACCAGTTTCAAGTGAGCTTGTAGTTGGCATGGCAAAGCCATGCCTCCACTGCCACTGTGCATGCTACCATGGCTATGCTACTGTTTATATTCATGCTAGCTCTCAACAGAGAAGGAGTTCAGGGCCAAACAGCACAAATAGGTTAGAAAGTAATATTTGTAATTTTAGGCACTAGGATTTTACAGCACCTTGATCACTTTACACTTACGAACATTAAAATAAACTATTTTTGATCTCTATAGTGCAGCTAGTTACAGTCATACTTTCTGCAGTCATGCAGAGTTTAAACATGGGAAGTATACAGGGCAGAGCTGATTTAAGTGTCAGGTAATGCAGTTAATTTCAGTGGTGAACACTTATAGTTTATTTTTTCTGACTAATTTAAACTAAAAAGCTATCAGTGGGCCTTCCATCTAAGGCCATGATCCTACAGTTGTAACTGGGTGGGTGCATCCTTGTGCCTGTGTAGAGCCCCACTGAAGTCAGATCATGTCATGTAAGATGGACGGAGATGTTCCTGGCCCTCTCATCACCTCCCCCTAAAGCAGGGGTTCTCAAACTGGGGGTCAGGACCCCTCAGGGGGTTGCCAGGTTATTACATGGGAGGGTCGCAAGCTGTCAGCCTCCACCCCAACCCCGCTTTTCCTCCAGCATTTATAATGGTGTTAAATATATTAAAAAGTGTTTTTAATGTATAAGAGGGGTCTCACTCAGAGGCTTGCTGTGTGAAAGAGGTCACCAGTACAAAAGTTTGAGAACCACTGCCCTATAGCATCAACCCACATTTCCTGTTTCTGTGTAACTGTAACTCAGCTGATCTTGCAACCAGTGAACATAGTACATTGGAAAATGTGACAGGATCAGGTCCCTAAATAGACTGAATGAAGTGAGTTTCATTGTTCTTTAGAAATATAAGTAAAATAAACTGTCAAAGGCAAAAATAATCAACAGCAATAATCACAATTAGTAACCCTTACTTAGTTTGATTTACAGTGGTAGCCTTAGACACACACTCTGTTGGGAGTAGTAAATTAAGTTTTCAGGAACTCAATAAAACCCCTGGTTTTTATCCAAAGATTAGGAGTTTTCTTTTTTGCTTTCTTTGCAAATAATAGTATTAAGATTGTAAAAGTTGAACAAAAATATGATGTGCTTAAGACCTATGTGCTGTGAATAGTCAAAATAATAAGTAATTTGATTATCCTGGTTTTTAGAAAGTAAAATATGTGCGTACAGTGACTAGCACAGTAGGGTTGTGGTCTATCAGTAGAGTTCCTGGTACTACAAACAATAATCTGCAAAAATAAAAATATTACACCAGAAATACTATATCCTCAGTCCTAGATACTGATTTCCCCAAATAAAGAGGTTGGGTGCATTTCAGTGTAGTTATGTTAATTTAAGTTGTCTTTTTCACTCCTTTAGTAGGTTCTTGAAGTGCAGTTTCCTAGAGATTGCTGGTGTATACTCAAGGTGTCACACCAGCAGGTACTCTGCAAGTGATCTTGCAACCACATTTGAACAGGTGTTAGAGTATGCAGACTTCCTGGAGGGGTAACAGTCTTTCCCTAGTATTAAGTATAAGATAAATAGTAAAAAGAAGGCATTCTAAAAATTCCCAGTGTGGGTTTGCGAACAGATTTACGGTGCCACTATAGGCAGCATATATGCTCCAAGTTGTGCAACACTGGATTGTACATCAGCAGCATATACGTGGTAGCATGGTACATTCAGTGCATGTGAAAGTTGTTCTTAGGTTTCTACCAGTGGAGACTGAAGCTGAAGTCCTTTCTGCTGCACTGCTTCTCTCTTCATTTATCACTAATGAGCAATGCCTCACATCTATTGAATTCAGAGGTGGTCCAGTGTTGTTGTTGCTGGAAGCTCCAAGATTAAGCCCTGCCCTTCAGCTCAGGTCACCAAAATGTCTTCCTCCAGCAGCGGAACAAGCTGGTAGTTCAGTTTCTCCTGACCATTTTGTTTTATAACTTGAATTTTTATTCATTTGCATGGAACAGCAACTTCATTTCAGCTCATTCTCCTGAGCTTGTGGAATCAATTGAGTGTTGAGGCTCTAACCGTCAGGTTTCACCGGTACAGTACCTCTAGGGAGCTCCCTTTGCCCTCCTAACCACCACCATGACAGCAAAGAAGCCCTACAAACATCAAGCCAAGTCTGAGGAGTTTACAGGCAGTGTTTCAGGAGCTTCATAGGGTGAGTTGTGCCCTGCTGCTGCAAGCCACTGACCCTTGCTTTGCCAGGGTTACATGTTTGAGAAAGCAAGCTCTGCTCTGCTGCCATAAGCCATTCGCCCTTGCTCTGGCAGGACAAGGGGCCTTGAGTCAGACTGGCATGCAAGGGCCACACTCCCTACCCAAAGCTGTAACTCCACCATGGAAGGCGTGACCAGGAACATGAAGATTTCCAAGGAGACCAGGACCCCTAACAGCCTGCTCAGGGCCAAGGCTTGGAAACTCCAGAGGCTCCAGATTCCAAAAGGACAAAAGCAAGTATTCATTCATGAGGAATTAATCTGTAGTATTAGTGAGCAAGTGATGTAAAAATACAGTTTTAAATTATTTCTCCTTTGCCTTCCCACCAATGAGTGGGGCTCTCCACTTGTACAGGGGCTGTAACAGGGCTCTGTATCATGATTACTGTATGAGGCACATGTGTTCAGCATGTCTGGGATGAGATGCCTGTGATTTCTGTGAAGCCCTTTCTCGGGCAGCGGTGTAATGGGAATTGTGCCTGCCTGGCTTTCAGTCATAGACTCTGTCTTCCAAGAATCTGAAAGGCGAGAAGTGGTTTCTTTCTGTCCCTCTTCCTCTCCATGAGCTGGCTCCACATTAAAGCGTAAGAAGAGCACTTTAGGCAGTCTGTGTCCACAACAGAGGCACAGAAAGTCTCGGTGCTCCACACAACTACATCAACAGCTTTCTACCTTAAGTTCCTAAAACTTAACTTCCCCCTTAAGTTAGCCCCCAGTGAAAAAAAACAGTCACCTTTTCAGAAGGGGACTTCCTTCCAAAAGATCCATTAGGCCATAAGAGTGAGGGATACCATACAGATTTCAAAATCTCCAACATATGAAGTCCATACACCATTTGTTCCCTGTTGATCTCATCCTATTCAAAATGCCCAGGCCTTAGAACCTCAAAGATGCTGCAAGCAAGATGTTAAAATCCTGCACCAATTAGCATGCTAGGCATCTGAGAAACCACAGACTGAGGGAATCAAGGCTTCCTCTATAAGGAAGGTCCTTTGTGGTATCATAGGAAGAAAGTGTGTGAACCTCATCCTAGGAAGATTGCAAAGGAATTTCCAGTCCTCTACAGAGACATGCTACTAGGTTGGTCCCCAAATAATTCCTTAAATTACAAAGCTTTTGTAATGGGGGGTATGTCTATTTCTGCCTGTTGTTCTCCGATAGTAGTAGTAATAATAATAATTCTGCTTATCCTTCCTCTCTGTAAGTCTGTGATTCACTGCTCACTAATTCCCAGTTATTCTGAACGAGGAGAGAAGCTCTGCAACAGAATGAGAAATTTCTTACCTGATCATTTTCTTTCTGATACAAGCTTCTCTCCTCATTCAGCCCACCCTGATTGGTAAATTACTGCAATACAATTTGTAACAAATTGAAAATTTTCTCTAAAAAGAGACAAGCATATAATTGCCTTAAAGTTAGTTGATATCACTGCAAGTTGTTGCCCTAGTGCTAATAATCGGTTGCTGAAGTGTTGCTACAATTTTGGAAGAACTCTATTGGTGGCTTGAACTGAAGAGTTGCACTTAGTCCTCAAGCCTCCAGCAACAACACTGGACTACCTGCAAAGTCCAGCGATGGAAGGCATTATCCATTTGTTATGAACGAGGCGAGAAGCTGCTAGCAGAAAATTACCAGATAGGATATTTCTCATTGTTTTTGTAGAGAATGAATAGCATCATTGGAAGCTTCTGCATGCTGTGTTGTTAACATGTCTCTGTTCTACCAAACCTGGAGGGAGGACAGTATCAGTGGGGATGAAAGGATCATGTAATAATGTGATGTTAGTAAACTTCAAAGCAACCTGTTTGATTTTTGGCACCACTGCTGAGAAAGACAGCAAGGATGTTTGTTACTGTCAGTTGCAGTGATGTTTTTAATGTAGACACTTATCTACTAAGAATTGGACTAGGACTACCAAACTTATTTTGCACAGGTAAGTAAATAACCATCAAATGGTAGTAATTTTAGAAAAAGCTTTAAAAGATGCTGCCTTTTAAGGTAAATGAGTCTCTTTCACTAATGCAGGTGTACTATGAGTAAAAAGTAAGATACAAGCACAGATCATCTTTAAAAATATAAGATGTATTTAAAGTGATTCTCTAATCCACCTTGGAACCATATATTACGGTGTTCTAATCCTGGCTCTCCCACTGACTTGCTGTGTGACTTGGTGCTAGCCATTTGTCTTGCATTTGTTTATCCATGTCGGGAAAGAAATAATACATGTATCAGTCCTCACCAAACTCCCTATAAGAACATTTATTTTCACAGCACTGATGTACAGTGCTACCTGACTGCTAAATATTAAGTACTAGTTGACGGCAATGCACTCTTTTGGTGGACAGGGTTACAAGCATCAGGGCCTGCAACATACTTCAATAGTCATCTTCAACAGTTAGCTGGCTAAAATCTCTTAAATAGAACCTGTGAATTTAGATTATCATAATTTCTCCAAATTGGTCTTCAAATTCTACCACATGAGTGCCTTGCAGAAGAAATTAATGCAACTCTTTTATAAATAGACTGACATTTTGGTGACTTATAGTAGAAATAGCAAATTCCAAATATGTTTTTTTCTTTAATCCAACAATTAACAAGTATATCAGACTTCAAGATTCTAGTTTTAAAAAAGCACATGAAGAGTTTTACTCAGTAAGTAAGACTGATGTCCTTCTTGTGATCTCTAATAGAAAAATCAGTGTTGATCTTTCTTCTATACTCAGTACTTCATAAAAAAATGAGTGTGCCAAATTGGAAGACTTTGGTTCAACAAGAACTTGAAAGTAGTCACCCTGTTACAAGCATCTAGCTTTAAGATAATGTGATAAGTGTTACAACATGTTTGATCTAACATGAGACCCCAATTCTTTAACAATCAAGATAAACTCAAATGTTGAATACTGTTCCTAAGTAATTTTTAATATATTCAGAAACTTCAGTCTTTCTTTTCAGAGAACTGCTAAACAAGCCAAGGAAAGAAGCCAGATGAAACGACATTCTTTAGCTTCAAAATATGGATCTGATATCACAAAATTTTTTATAAAGATGTGAGTAGGATATAGCATCATATACTACTGATGTGAAATGCAAATGTGTTTAGTTGTAATATTTCAGAACTATCATGTATGTGCACGGGTTTGGTTTGGCACTGATGCAGAATTCTGAATCTTTACAGTCTAATTCTTTTAAAAGAGTAACTTCTGATAAATCTTACTCAGTCAAAACCAAGACTAGGGAAAGAAATTATTCTATTTCATAATTGCTTCAGTATTTCTGGGGTGTCAGCAAAACACATCATCATATACCATGACAGTTTCTTCACTAGATGGATCAATAGCTTTAAAACTAAATATCCTGGGTTTTGTTGGCATAAGTCAGAAACTTAATGTTGTTTCAGTATATATTATTTGACCTATTTTTTTCTACTGTATTACTGTTTCCAAATTAGATTATGTGTAACTACACCTTTCAGAAACTGGTGAGGCTCTACTGGAATGTTTATTGACTTTGCATTGTTCTGGCATACTAGGGGCAAACATCTTACAGTAAAGATGGCTTTGCTTAAATCATTATTTGGTGTCTTTGATTCCAACATTAAAATTATTTTTAACATATAGAAATAGACAAATGTTCCCTAAATGAAGTAAGGGAGGAAGGTTTTTTACTTTTCTATTTTTCTATTTCTATTTTTCAATACTTGGGAGATGTTTTGATACTAAAGTGATAGTGGACATATGAATACCTAGATCGATAACTGTGAGTGTCATTGTTGGGGGATTGAGTTTATTTTCAGCAATTATTTTGGCTACAGAATAAAAGGGAAGTGGCAACAGTTTAATTGTCAGAATTACTTGAAGGTTATTGTCTATACTAACTGCATTTTTCTACTTCATTTTTCAAAACAAATGTACTGACCGCTGTTTTCATGGGTGGTATAGTACATTAGATGGTTAATGTTTCAAAATATGACTGAGTCCAACTGAACCTGAAACTGAATTGAATACACATGTGACAGAGAACACTGTATTTCCTATAGGAGCTTGTTTTTTATTAGATAAAATAAAATTTGCGTTCTCAGTACCTCCAGAACATACAGCTCATTCTGACAGACATGTAGCTCTTTCTCTCGCTGCGATCACAGTCTTGTTACTTGAATTTGGAAGGGTAACATCCAAAGTTAGCTCACTATGGCAGTGGGGTATTTCACATACTGGTCAATCACCTCTTACTAGTTTTCTCGTTAAGCAGGTAAAATTAGCTGGTAAAGTATCCTTGATGCCTCTCGGAAAACTTTTCAAAAATTACTTTTAGAATATATGAAAAAAAAATTCTATTGGTTTTCTGTTAACTTCAGGGATTCTCACAAAAAAAATTTGGTGACCACCAATTCTTGCTGGTGGCCACTCTGACAATTTTTCCTAAAATACTTAATTAAATGTAGGAAAAACAAATAAATATGCACATACACATGTCCAAATCATTCTAATTTATTAATGTAGGATTTTTTGAAGACTCATTAATAAAAATAATGTACAGTTGTCTATATTCTTTATTGAACCTAAACACAAGAGAAACAATGTCTGTACAATTCTGAACTAAATTTAGAAATCCTTTTTCATAATAAAAGTCCAAATAATAATAAAAAACGTATCTGCAAATATGTCCAAAATTTCTCTTACATAAATGTAGACAAAAAAAATCAATCCAATTCAGTAATAATAATGATAATAGTGACAACAAACAGAATCCTGTTACATTGTACTTTACTAAAGTTCTGGATTGGATCAGACTATGTGCAAAAGTTCAGGAACTCTTTGAATGGCAAGTCTGAAGGATCCCAGGTCTCCTGTGAAACTAAATTAGCATCCGTGAGCAGTTTCAGTACGTGTTCTTCAGAAAATGCAGTTCACCAAATGCCCTCTCACACAGCACAGTAGTAGAAAACAGGGACAAGAAAAGCAAAGCAACTCTGCTTGTAGGTGTACTCAGACAGGTAGACATTACTCCAGACCTCCAGTACTGTAACACTGGGCTGACAGAAATATGTTTCCATTCTTGCATCATTGTACATTTGCAGCATGAGGTACTTGAGAGTGTTGAAGGAAGTTGATCTGTCTTGCGAGGCAGTTTGTTTGTTTGCAGCCGTAGATCATGAACTAGAATTACTGAATGGGTCGGTCACGAAGGTGTACTGATGGAAAAAGTTTTCCTGAAATAATTTCCAAGATCCTCCAAGAGGATACTCAGGTATTCAGTTACAGCTAAACTGACCTTTTGCTGAACATTCTCATCCTGACAGCTGAGAAACTAACTAAGCTGATAAAAAAAACTGTAGAATCCTGTTCCTCCTGTAGTTGCTGGATGTCAGTGATTGTCATTTTGAATGCATTAATTACTTCAGTTCTGTCAAATATCATTAGGTGAGGTTTCTGACGCTCCAGTTCAAGGAAGCACGCCTTGGTAAAAACTTTCAAAAATAGCAAACAATCATGTACTTCTGGATTTTGTAGCTTTGGGGATAGTTCTGGTGAAACTGTTTTCAAAACCTCAACGAGCTGCTCCCGCAGCTCAAACAGCCTCTGCACACTGTCATTAAAACTAAGTCAGTAGACCAGGTTGTAATTCAGAAGCACCTTATGTGTGTGTCAGCCCATTTTGCACAGCGTTGCAAATCTCCCCTTATTGACACCACTGGCATTGACAGCATTGATGCACTTTTTCACTAGAGATTCAATCTCATCCATACTTTTCATTGAAGCCTTGCTGGCAGGTACTTCTTGGTGGGCAAAACTGTGAAACAAAAAATAGTTTCTGAGTTCAGCACCCCATTTGTGCACCCGGCAGAGCCACTGCCCCATCAGCTGTCAAACCACACAGACTGTCAAAGCTAACATGGCACTATTCCATTCTCACCTGAACACATTCAAAAATGGGTTTGCCAATCACTGAGGCTCACCTGACATAAAACACCTTCAGACAGACAATGGCAATCACAGTCAAAAACGCGAACGCATACATTTACCTTGGGATTTCTTGTGACATCAAAACTCTCACACGAGCAAAGATTGTAGAAAGGGCTCACTGTGACTTTTTTAGCTATTTCATTTAGTAGAAAATTCACCATATTGCTTGTGCTCCTCTGTCACATGTCGTTGCTCAGTGGTATATCTCTGACAAGCGTATTTTCCAGTTGGATGGCCAGAACAATTTTCTTCATGAGTTCTCTGTTGCTGACTGGCTAATTAGTTGTTATAGTTAAGTATCAGAGGGGTAGCCGTGTTAGTCTGGTTCTGTAGAAGCAGCAAAGAGTCCTGTGGCACCTTATAGACTAACAGACGTTTTACAGCATGAGCTTTCGTGGGTGAATACCCACTTCTTCAGATGCAAGTGGTGGAAATTTCCAGGGGCAGGTTTATATGTGCAAGCAAGAAGCAAGCTAGAGATAACGAGGTTAGATCAATCAGGGAGGATGAGGCCCTGTTCTAGCAGTTGAAGTGTGAAAACCAAGGGAGGAGAAACTGGTTCTGTAGTTGGCAAGCCATTCACGGTCTTTGTTTAATCCTGAGCTGATGGTGTCAAATTTGCAGATGAACTGGAGCTCAGCAGTTTCTCTTTGAAGTCTGGTCCTGAAGTTTTTTTGCTGCAGGATGGCCACCTTAAGATCTGCTATTGTGTGGCCAGGGAGGTTGAAGTGTTCTCCTACAGGTTTTTGTATATTGCCATTCCTAATATCTGATTTGTGTCTGATTTGTGTCTGTCCTATCTCGGGGACTCTCTTTCTGCCCTGCCACCCCCACCAACATGACACAGTTCTGCGGCGATCTGGAAGCCTACTTTCGCCGTCTCCGACTCAAAGAATACTTCCAGGACAACACTGAACAGTGCACTGATACACAGTTACCCTCCCACCAACAGCACAAAAAGAAGAACTCCACATGGACTCCTCCTGAGGGTCGAAATGACAGTCTGGACCTATACATTGAATGCTTCCGCCAACGTGCACAGGCAGAAATTGTGGAAAAACAACATCGCTTGCCTCATAACCTAAGTCGTGCAGAACGCAATGCCATCCACAGCCTCAGAAACCATCCTGACATTATAATCAAAGAGGCTGATAAAGGAGGTGCTGTTGTCATCATGAACAGGTCTGACTACCAAAAGGAGGCCGCCAGACAACTCTCCAACACCAAATTCTACAGGCCACTTCCCTCAGATCCCACTGAGGAATACACTAAGAAACTGCACCATCTACTCAGGACACTCCCTACACTTACACCGGAACAAATAAACATACCCTTAGAGCCCCGACCAGGGCTATTCTATCTACTGCCCAAAATCCACAAACCTGGAAATCCTGGACGCCCCATCATCTCGGGCATTGGAACTCTCACTGAAGGACTGTCTGGATATGTGGACTCTCTACTCAGACCCTATGCCACCAGCACTCCCAGCTATCTCCGTGACACCACTGATTTCCTGAGGAAACTACAATGCATTGGTGACCTTCCAGAAAACACCATCCTGGCCACCATGGATGTAGAGGCTCTCTACACCAACATCCCACACGCTGATGGAATACAAGCTGTCAGGAACTGTATCCCTGATGATGCCACAGCACAACTGGTTGCTGAGCTCTGTGCCTTTATCCTCAGACACAACTATTTCAAATTTGATGACAACATATATCTCCAGATCAGTGGCACCGCTATGGGCACCCGCATGGCCCCACAATATGCCAATATTTTTATGGCTGACCTGGAACAACGCTTCCTCAGCTCCCGTCCACTCACGCCCCTTCTCTACCTACGCTACATTGATGACATCTTCATCATCTGGACCCATGGGAAGGAGACTCTAGAAAAATTCCACCATGATTTCAACAGCTTCCACCCCACCATCAACCTCAGCCTGGACCAATCTACAAGGGAGGTCCACTTCCTAGACACTACGGTGCAAATAATTGATGGTCACATTAACACCACCCTATACCGAAAACCTACCGACCGCTATGCCTACCTTCATGCCTCCAGCTTCCATCCCGGGCACACCACAAGATCCATTGTCTACAGCCAAGCACTGAGGTACAACCGCATCTGCTCTAACCCCACAGACAGAGACCAACACCTACAAAATCTCCACCAAGCATTCTCAAAACTACAGTACCCGGCACGAGGAAATAAGGAGACAGATCAACAGAGCCAGACGTGTACCCAGAAGCCTCCTACTGCAAGACAAACCCAAGAAAGAAACCAACAGGACTCCACTGGCCATCACATACAGTCCCCAACTAAAACCCCTCCAGCGCATCATCAGGGATCTACAACCCATCCTGGAGAATGATCCCACACTTTCACAAGCCTTGGGTGGCAGGCCAGTCCTCGCCCACAGACAACCTGCCAACCTGAAGCATATTCTCATCAGCAACTGCACACCGCACCATAGTAACTCTAGCTCAGGAACCAATCCATGCAACAAACCTCGATGCCAACTCTGCCCACATATCTACACCAGCGACACCATCACAGGACCTAACCAGATCAGCCACACCATCACCGGTTCATTCACCTGCACGTCCACCAATGTAATATATGCCATCATATGCCAGCAATGCCCCTCTGCTATGTACATCGGCCAAACTGGACAGTCTCTAAGGAAAAGGATAAATGGACACAAATCAGATATTAGGAATGGCAATATACAAAAACCTGTAGGAGAACACTTCAACCTCCCTGGCCACACAATAGCAGATCTTAAGGTGGCCATCCTGCAGCAAAAAAACTTCAGGACCAGACTTCAAAGAGAAACTGCTGAGCTCCAGTTCATCTGCAAATTTGACACCATCAGCTCAGGATTAAACAAAGACTGTGAATGGCTTGCCAACTACAGAACCAGTTTCTCCTCCCTTGGTTTTCACACTTCAACTGCTAGAACAGGGCCTCATCCTCCCTGATTGATCTAACCTCGTTATCTCTAGCTTGCTTCTTGCTTGCACATATAAACCTGCCCCTGGAAATTTCCACCACTTGCATCTGTAGAAGTGGGTATTCACCCACGAAAGCTCATGCTGTAAAACGTCTGTTAGTCTATAAGGTGCCACAGGACTCTTTGCTGCTTCTATAGTTAAGTAGTTATTGCTTAGGCTGCAAGTCTGTCACAGAAGTCACAGATTCCAGGACCTCCGAGACTTCTGCAGCCTGCGGGTGCACCTGACCTCAGGGCTGCCGGAGCAGGTCAGGTGGCCCCGGGCCAGCCCCACTGCCCCCCCCAGCAACAGTGGTGGTCCCAGGCTGCCCTCCCCAACCCCCCCGCCCCCAGCAGTGGTGGCAGAAATCCCGGGCCACCCTCTGCCAGCAGTGACAGTCCCGGGCTGCCCCCCCTCAGCATCAACAGGCTCCCTGGAGCCCCCTCCTCTGAGCACCAGCGGGTGCCCTGGAGTACCACCACCAGCCATGCACCAGCAGGTTCCCCAGAGCCCCCCCTCCCCCCCAGCACCAACAGGTATCCAGGAGGCCCTCCCCTGCCAGCACCAATGGTGCCCCCAGAACACCCTAGATTTAGTCAGGGCTTTATAATACAAGTCACATGGACAGGTCCCAGGCCGTGAATTTTTGTTTATTGCTCTGTGACCTGTCCGTGACTTACTGAAAATACCCATGACTAAATCTTAGCCTTAGTTATTGCCCATTGGCTAATAAAAACCTGAAAAAAGGTTTTGCTTAGATATGTTTCATTTAGGCTAGACCCAATCCCCTTCCTCTGTGTACAGGGGCACTAGCACCATGACAGAAGCTAAATCTCTAGAATTCAAGCCCTGTCCATCTGTTAATGACGGGCACTTCCAGCGCCTACTCTGTCTAGGAGAGGGACATACTTCAGAGCAATGCTCTATATGTAGATCTTTCTCTAAACAAGCAGTTCTCAACCCACAGGCTGCATGTGGCCCAGTGAGCACACAGCTGCGGGCCAGCTCAGCTGTATGCTAAAGGCTGTCCTCCAGGTTCCCAGCTGCCCAGCGTGGAAGGTCACAGGAAGGGACCTCTGACTCATAGGGAACATCTGCTTTATACCCCCCATGGATCCACCACCTCAGTATTGATATCTATACCAGCCTTGACCCTACTGGAGGCTCTGGGGTGTGCAGTCACACTCTAGAAGTCTGCATCATCTACTGTCTCCAGAGTTGGATTTCCCCCAAGAGATGCAGTTTAGGCCATACCAGCTAGGCCAAGTAGTGTAGACTCAGATACTGTAGAAGCAAGCAGAGAAAACTGAGGAAGGGATCCCATGCAAAGGGGAAAAAATATGGGTTTCTAATGCAATATCTTAATCCTCCCCTGATGAAGCAGTGAACCCTTCTATATCTGTCTGAGTGAGTGACTTCATTTGGTGCATCACAGAGACTCTGGATATCATTTTCATATCCCTGGCAAGTGTCTACAAGTTATGTGTGTGTTTGTGGCCTACTTGTGTGCCAGCTCATTAAATACAGCTGCATTCAATAATCCAGTGCAGACATTAAAATGATTGCCAAACTTTGTCTGGACTAGGAAAAGTTGTTGCATTTAGGTTGGTTACTAGCTAAACCAGACCTAAATTCAACTACTTTTCCTAAACAAGCCAAAGCATAAGACAATTAGTGGAAGCTATTTTGAATCTCTTCTAGATTAGCCAGTTCTATAACAAGAAATGAAAGGTCTTGTTTGTTTTAACTGCTGGGGAGGCAGCAAGTGATAAAAGAAAATCTTCTTGTGAAGATTTAGTCCTACTGTCAGCAATTCAAGGGGAAACACGTCCTATTTCCTAGTGGCAGGTTGAAGTTGCTGAAGACATAAGTCATTTTATAGTTAATATCGCTGGCAATTTTTTCCTGTGAAATCAACATTGTTGGTACTTAGCAAATAATTATAATTGATGACTCTGCCAGCAAATTCATGCTGATGCATTTTTTGTTCCCTGTACTAATTTTGAAAAATACATTGAATTGTGAATAATAGATAACTAAGCATCTTAGTTATAGGAACAATTTTCTGAGGCGGCTAAACTATTTTAAATAAGGGATGAGGTGGGGAAGGAGAGGTTGTATGCTAAATGTAACGTGAGTTAGAAAATCTACTGTTTAAAATGAGCCATTGGGCTGGGCCAGTCTGGTGCTGGAGTAGAGCAGTGACATGTGACACCACTTTTATATGTTCATGATACATTTTGTACTAAGTATGTCTTGTGCGGTATCATTTGAAAACTCATAATCTGCTGAATAATTTCCTGTTGAAATGTGTGTAACAAGACTGCCCTGTAAAATTATGAATTTTTTTTATATAATTGATACTGACATATGTTCTAGTTCTTGGTAATGGCCACAAACCAATTTCTCAGAGATAGACACACTAGCATGCCAGCAAGGTGCTAAGGGGCCGTTACCTGCTTAACTGTCCATTCACCAGCGGGGGTGGGGTGTAAACAAGAAATTTACATTTCAGCCCAGAGACCATTCAAATCTCATCTACACCAGGGCCTGTTCATCCACACCCAGGCGGGGTGTAATTCTCAAAGAGAGGCAGGTACAAAAATGAGAGACCATGACCTTCAAATCACCCCTCTCGCTCCTCCTCCAATCTCTTTGCTCACTGCATCAATGAATACCTGAAGAACATTGTATTGGGAGAGGGGTGTCTGGCTGAAAAAGAAAACTAGCCTGTGAATTGTTGCAGCTTAAGGGGGGAGAATTGTTTTATCCAATCCAGTGTGTTTGGATTGAAGTGTTGGAAAACCTCTACTTGAGAATACAAGCCTGATGCATAATTAAGGTCTTAATCACAGGATGTGTGTTCAAAAATTGCAGCTGAGTTGCAGAGAAGCCATGGAAAATAGTGAAAAAGTAACAATGGACCTTATTATTTGTGTTAATAAAGTCCATTATTACTTTTCTGCAATTTTCTACTGTTGGCTGCCTGGGGCTGAGAGCAGGGGTTCCTGTTCTCAGCTCAGGGGTGGCCGGGGCTCCCATTGTCAACCCTGTGCACAGTGGGGCTGCCCTTGTCAAAACTGCAGTGGAAGCATAATATTGCAGGATCTGCAATTTCCACAGTATCATGAGTTTAGTAGGGCTTATTCCTAATCATTTCCCAGTGTTGGAATGTTGGACTATCAATGAACTTGCACTGGCCAGAACATGGAGCAGTGCAAGATGCACATTTTTGGGGAACAAGACTGGGACTAAGGAGTTGTAGGGCCACTCTAGATGTAATTCATGAGTGGTTGGAAGAGCATTCATGTGTTTTACATGCTAGTGGCTGTGTCTGAGTAGGACCAGGAGTAGTGGCTGTTCACAGTAAAGCAGTGTAAAAGGCACCACAGGCTACTGAGCTGAGGAAATACAGCAGTTCAGGCTGTACCCTGGGGAGTGTTACACACATGCAGCTGAACTCTGGTCCACTATGAACTGCTGGGAGCATTATGAAGGTGGTTTTATGTGCCCTTGCTAAGAGACAGTCATGTAGTACCTCTGTCTAATATCTCACCATTGTTGGTTGGATATAGAGTGAAGTTCATGAATGGTGAGGGAGTAGAAAGACTTCCATGTGTGCGCACTGAAGTGTAAAACCGGGAGGAGATTAGTTTTACCAACGCTTGGTAAAACTAGCTCTAGGGAAGCTTGAATCTATTACAAATGTAACCACTCGTTTATCATCTATAAACCACTTAGGATTTGTGCTGTTGTGATAATCTCCTCATTTCTTCCTGGAAAACAAAACCAGTGAAAAAGTGAACAGCTCCTGGCTAGACCTTTATTTTATCTATGAGAAGGGGACTTATTGAAAGCTAAAATTCTTAGTCTCCTTTCAGATCCATAGCACAAGCTGTAACAGATTAAATTTTAGACCACCAGAAACTGCTCGGAGGAGGGGATAACTAACTGAGGTAGACACAAAAGCAGGGGGTTTGTTCCCTATCACAGAATTCAGTTATTTAATATCCAGTCTGTGAGCCACAGGCAATATTGTGAGACTTAAAGCTATAGAATTAAATCCTACTCGCTGTTCAGCTGCTTATACTTCTATCAACTTTAATACTAATCAAAAATTGAATGAATGTTCTCTAATCTGTAAAGGTTTAGCTTGTCAGATTTATAGGTAGCAATCAGTCTTTGGGAGGGTGTACAATAGTATGTTACAGGATTTTTTTTTTATTAAATAAAAGGTAGGGAAAACTGGTTTCAGTGTAGTAATTCTGATATAAGAATAGAAAATCAGCCTCTCTGCCTAGTATCATAGGCCAACAAGAGAGCACAGAGTCATAGGAAAACAAGGCCACCAGTTTCTCCTATTAAAGTGAAGCTGGCCACAGTATCTGAGAATTCTGAATAATTTAAAGCGTAGTTCTAATACATAATGGATAGGGAAGCCATAAAACACCTCCCCAGTTCAGTCTCACTTGACATTTTTTTGAATTTTGGAATAACAAAGTGTTTCAAATTGTACTCTGAGAAAGCCAGTCTGCTGCCTTTCTTACCTCCGCTGCTTCGGTGTGTGTTACTGAAACAACAGTACTCCTTCCTTTCCCTGTGCAGGAACCTAGTAGAGGAGGGGGGGGAAGGGGAGAGTAAGGCTGTCAGTCTGTGGGACCAACTGTGAAGAGTTCCATTTTATTTGAGGGAGATGGGGCTGCCGGTCCCCATCTATATGTACTCATATAGTCTGTGGTAAGGGTTAAAAACCTCTCTTCATTCAGCCTTTTGGAAATCACCATGCCCACACCGCCCCTGCTAGAAGCACCTGGTGTCATAGTCACAATGCATCATTGCAACATGTTCCTGGTAGTTTTATGAATGTCCTCACTGCACTTGAAGCCCTCAGAAAGGCATGCAGTTTCCTCAGAGATTTGTATTATGGCAGCGTGACCACAGGCACAAGTGGTTCCTGTTTCAGGTTGGCTGCTGTCTAAGGTTCTCTCACATCGGTAGAAAATTACTGCACATTCACAGCTTCCATGGTCAGGAGGAAGATGAGAGGGAGAAGTGATGGGTCTGATGGTGTAGCACAAGAAGCAGAAGCTGAGTAAATAGCCACTGTGGAAGCTATTCATGAGCCTTATGAAATGCTATATTTTGTCCTTTTCTCAGTAACAGCAGGGCACATACTGTGGAATGAGAGAAGAGGATAAAGCAGGGATAAGTCCCAGCACTGAGCCATCCATCTTAGAAACGGTAGTCAGTCAGCAGAGAATAGAATACTGTGGCCTTTCTTTTTAAGATTGGTTTGCCACAATAAGTTTATTTGTGCATAGGTAAAACTTCTACTTTGCCATAAAACCAGTCTCAGTTTCCAATTGAGAAAAACACATCTGGATCATGACTTCTGTCCCTGTGTGAGACATTGGGGCTGCACCTCTCTTTCTGCAAGTACCTGAGAGTATAACAAAAACTGCTTAGCACAGCCAATAAACAATACAGTGGGAAAAATCTGAAGCAATAAAGTAATAGAAGACTGATATATGGGGAGAAAAACAGCACTCTGATCAATGGGAAATGACTATGTCAAACAGAACTAGTTATAGCAAAAATCAAACTCCCAGCCCAGACCCAAGTGAAGTTTAAAATGCCAAAGGTAGATCCTGCCATCAGAGAGAGGGAGAGACCATGAGTAACATCAAGTACCTAACTGAAAATTAGGGTCTAGAATTACAGCCAGAAATGCTTAAAAGGGACACAGGGATATTCCTTGTTAAAATACAATAAAAATAAGTCTCTTGAAAACTTCAAACTGAAATGTTTTCTTTTATTGTTCACACACAAGTTTGGTGATAGTAGGCTGCTAACTTGCTGTCATTTTACACAGCACAGACAAGAACGACATGGCCTCTGTAAATTACCAGTAGAGAAAAAGAATTGGTTAATACACTATTGAAATTGGAGTCTTACAAAAGCTGTTGCTTCTGTGTAATAAGATTAATCTAATTCAGAAAGCGTGGTACAGAAGACAAACGTTTGGCTGGTGTAGAAACTGCCTTGTGTATCAAATTTGGGGATTTTGTCTTCACTCCAACTTAGTTCTGAGCATTCAACTACTAGCACATCAGTTCAGCACCACAGCTGTGTTTGCGATCTCTGTAGCTTTTTAAAGCAAAATATGGGGGCAACAGCAGTGAGTAATATTCTTTATCCCCCTCCCCCAACCTAGGAGATGACTTTTGGGGGATCATTCACCGAACAGGATCACCTGCCAAGCTCCTTCCTTTACACGTGTACTTCCCTCTGCAAGCATGGTGGAGGCAACCAAACAGAGCAGGCAGAATGCCAACAGGTGCCTTATTATGCATAGTAAATTCTCTGTGTCTCAAAATCCTAGGATGGAATCCTGTTTGAGCAAAGGGTTCATAAGGTTGTACCCAAATAAGGTGGTTAAACTGAAGCATTTGATCCAGCAAACTTCAAAAAGCCTTTAGATAAGGGCAGGAACTTCTTTCATTTCTACTTCAAACAAAAAAGTACCAGAGAAGGACTCCCCTTATTCCAGGAGCTAGGACCGTGATACACCAGAGGTAAGGCCAGATCAATGAATGGGCCCAATCCTTCATTCTAGTCCAAGCAGCCCTGCCTCAGTCCAGAAATAGGGATAGGATATCCCATTCTTGGACCCCTGGTTCCTCAGGGTCTCAGGAGTGTTGCAACAGGTTCCTGCACATCCCTTTTTCATTCCCCCTCCAACCTTGAATCAAACCATTGTGAAACAGATCTCACATCTATCTGTCCCCCAAGAAAAAATGGTGCTTGGGGTTCTAACCCCATCTTCTTCATCCATAAGATAAAAAAACAGAATGAACCAAGATAATGAAATTCAGGATGGAAACTCTGCAGTCGACCCAAGGGACCCTTCTATGCCAGTGGATCTGATCAAAACTTATCTGCATATACCCATCAGGCCCGGTCTTTAGCAACTTCCCTTGTTCACCTTGATGCTACCATTATGAAACATTATCTTTTGGTCTGCCCCCAAGGTACTGGTAATGACAATAGCCAAGGTGAGGAGCCCAGTCACTCAAACCCTTTCTTAGGGCTAGTCTACACTTACCTGCCTGGTCGACGCAGTGAGTTCAACTTCTCGGAGTTCGAACTATCGCGTCTAATCTGGACGCGATAGTTCGAACTCCCCGCGCGCTCTGGTCGACTCCGGTACTCCACCACTGCAAACGGCGGTGGCAGAGTCGACCTTGGAGCCCCGGACTTAGATCCCGCAGCGTCTGGACGGGTAAGTAGTTCGAACTAGGGTACTTTGAGTTCAGCTACGCTATTCACGTAGCTGAACTTGCGTACCCTAGTTCGACCCCCGCCCTTAGTGTAGACCTGCCCTTAGATGACACTTATCAGAGCATCATACTCAGGAACCTCAGGAAGCAGCAATATAAGGGGACACTATATTTCAGATGAGTTAATAAAGAAGTGCTGCCTGATCCCCTCTCTGAGGCTCCTCCACATAGGAGTAGACGCATAGGAAGGACCACAGCAGGAAAGGTTTGACAAAAATCCCTGCCCCTCTAAAACGCTACAAAGCCAAGAGTCACCAATCCATTTTTACTTATGGCTGGTAGGTTTTTTGGTCCTTATGCAGAAAGATTACCCCACTGGCACGACTGTACATAAATGAGCTTCAGGGATTCTGAAAGCTTTGGCATCCTTTTGCAGCAAGAAATTCTTTTGCAGACATAAGTGAGGATACCATCAACAGTGATCTGCTGGTGGAAACCCATAATGGTAGAATTCTCCATTTACAGTCTGGACTGCAAAATCCTAACCATAGATGCCAGCCTGTCAGGCAGGAGAAACACCATAATGCAAAGGGTATGTGGTCAAGTGGAATGAAAGAGAGTCCTATGTATCAGCCTCCTTGAAATGAGCAATTGGGTTGGCTGTCCTATGCTACCAGGATGACTTGAGAAAAGACCACATTCTAGTCCAATCAGCACAATGACTTTGGCATACGCAAATCAAAGGAGCACAAGAAGCTCAGGTTTAAACATTGAAGTGGTATAGATGCTCTCCTGGGCAGAAGCTTACCTAAGCTGAAGCATGCTGATCTACATAAAGGGGAGAGTGAACACAAAAGCAGCATAGTGGCAATTCAGAACACCCCTTGAACCAAGACATATCATGTGATAACCAAAGAACTAAGTCACCCCAGCTGGACCACTTCTTATGCTGTCAAAACAAAGATGGGATTCTTCACAGACTTGGACCTCATATCACTGGTAACACATGCTTTGCCTGACCAAATTGCCTTCTCTGTGCTTTTGCCAGTCCTCTAATAGGAAGAGTGATTCAAATGATAAAAAGGAAAGCAGCCATGGAGCTGTGACTGAGTGAAGCTGATGCAGAGATCTCTGCTCTTAGTGGCAGGTCCTTGATAAGATGGAATACTCCTCTATAGTCTAAAACTCTCTCCACATCGATCTTTCAGCCTACACTACAGAATGGACAGAGATCTACTGCTGATGTCGAGATAGAAAAATAAATCCCGGCTTTTCCAGCTTATTAGCATTTCTTTCATATTGCTTGCCTCTCATGTTGCAGCATTAAACGATATCACACATGCAGGCTCATCCATACCTCTGGTGCAGCAGTTCTCAACCAGGGGTACCTGTACCGCTGGGGGCACATCAGCTTATCCAGATATTTGCCTAGTTTTGCAACAGGCTACCTAAAAAGCACTAGAGAAGTCATTACAAACTAAGGCTAATGTCTACACTTGCACTACACTACGAGCTGTAACAGTGCTCGTCTAGTCACGTTATGCCGAAGGGAGAGAGCCCTCCCATCAACGTAATAAAACCAGCTCAACAAGTGGCAGTAGCGCATCTCCCCCCAACATAGTGCTGTGCACATGAATGCTTATGCCAGCAAAATTTATGTTGCTCAGGATGATTATTTTTCACACCCCTGAGACACAAAAGTTTTGCCAACATAAGTGCTAGTGTAGACATAGCCTTAAATTTCATAAAGACAATGACTTGTTTATACTCTTCTATATACTAGATCAGCAGTTCTCAAACCATGATTTCATTTTAATGGGGTTGCCAGGGCCAGCTTTAGACTCACTGGGGCCCAGGGTAGAAAGCCAAAGCCCGAGCCTCACTGCACAGGGCTGAAGCCAAAGTCCACGTTTTTAAGTGAGGTGAAAATTGGGTCATGCAAGGCAAGTCAGACCCCTGAAAGGGACAGAGTATTCTGGAAAGGTTGAGAACTATTTCTCTAGTGGCTCACTCAGTGGTACTAAGTTTCCTTAGTTTCTAACTGTTTTCTTTCCATGAAAGATGTTCCTGGTCACAATTACTCTGGCTAGAAAGCTCTGAAATATCTTTTCTCAGAAAGCATGAACCTTTCTGCATCTTCCCTGAAGACAATATCATTTTATATTCTCCAGAATCACTCTACAGAAGGTGAACTCTGTCCCCTTCCATCACAGAAGCTAATTTTTCCATTTGTTTTGCCTGATGCCTCAACAACTGAAAGAAAACTTCTGTGGATACTGTAAGATTTTTATTTAATAAAACTGACCAATTCAGAGATCATCTTTGGCTATAAACTAGTTTGTTAAGGTAGGATAATCATGCGTGACTGTGCAAGGGGAATTTCAAAACAATCATGGAGCACTCATTTATACATCTTACAAAAATTACATGGACTTGGCAAATTAGCACAAGAAAAGTAATGCACATACTGTATATTGCAATCTGATTTTTTACAAAAAGCTTTTGCTTCTATGCCGTAAGAAGATTGGGCTAATTCAGAAAGCATGGTAGTGGTAGGAGCTGCTAGTGTAGATTAAAACATGATATGCAGAAGGTGCCTGTAAAAAGATGAACAGAACATTAATGCAGAAGAGGCTATGCCAGGTAAGGATGCCAAACTAGCCTATATTATAGATTTACTTCAGTACAGTCTTTGGTTCCAGCCTGAGCCCAGAACCCAGCAACGAAACAGCATGGGCCAGCCATGGGTTTTTCTTTGCTGTGTAGACATACCGAATGAGAATTCCCTGCAATATACTCAATTATATTCCCTGCAATTTCAGGGAAGGAGGGTGAATATGGAGGATGAAAGAGGGGATGTGTCAGAGAGGGAATAGGTCCTACAGGTTTAGGCTTAATAGCTGGTATTGGACTATTTCAAAGAGCTTATCAGGAATGCAGATGCTCCTGCAGGTGGAAATGTGCACCAAAAAGCTACTAAAGTTAAATCAGCCTACTGGGGACAGGAAGTGAGGTGTTCTAAAGCAAAGAGCCAGATTTTCACCCCTCTGCTTGCTGTGGAGAAGGAAGTTGAACTTAGGGTGGAAAGTGAGGGTCCCAGGGTAGAGGGATTTCTAACCTGTATATAAAAACCTGGAAAACCCAACCTGCAGAGCCAAGGCAGCTTGTGCCTTAAGAAACTGCCAGCCTGTTTATCACTCAGGGCAAGAAGTCTGTTAAACTCAGTTTGCGGTTTTGTTTATTTACTAGGTAATCTGCTTTGATCCATTTGCTATCACTTATAACATCACTTAAAATCCATCCTGCTGTAGTTAAACTTATTTTATGTTTTAATCTAAACCAGTGAGCTTTGACCAGAGTGGCCATTGTTCTCTTCCCATTGACAGAGAGGCAGACCAGGTATTAACCCATATAATGGCCAGATCTGACCAGGGCAGGACGGTACTTGGGTCCCAGGCTAGGAAGCTAGTGGTTAGAGAGCCTGCGTGTGACTGCAGCTGGGTGTGTCCCTACCTGTATGAATCCTAGTGAAAGTGCAGGGTGGAGGGCTTTGCAGCTTGTCACAGCGGTGCAATGTGAGAGGGATCCCAGGCTGGTGGGTCAGGGGCTCAGTGGTACCCCAGTTCCAGGTGGCACCCTGGGGGGAACCTGTCACACTTGGGTCTCTCCCATTCCCCCAAAATAGTGCCTTCACTGCAGGCCTCTGGGGAAATTCTGGTGTGGATCTCTCTTAAGTTCTTCTTTTGAAGCTGGTCCATCATGTATAAGTTATGAATGACTATGAATTGCCACGCTATATATCACAGTGAATAGTCCCTGGACCAGGGAAAGCGTGAGAATGACTCTAGTCTGTTGATTAAGGCAGGGGTATGCGGAGGTCTGCCAGGGGATACATCAACTCATTTAGATATTTGCCTAGTTTTATAACAGGCTACATAAAAGCACTAACAAAATCAGTACGAACTAAAATATCATGTAGACAATGACTTGTTTATACTCCTCTATATACTATACACTAAAATATAAGTACAGTAGTTATATTCCAATTTATTTTATAATTCTATGGTAAAAATGAGAAAGTAAGCAATTTTTCAGTAATAGTGTGCTATTACTGAAAAATAGCAGGTAGAGGGGAAAATGTACCCTACGTAAGTGCTGTAACCACTAGGCTAAAAGTTAAAGGACATCACCACTCCTCCATTCTGGATCGATCTGGTCGACCTGAAATTCATCAAAAAAAATTCCAATTTTTTTTTTAAAATTCATTTTGGGTCAAAGAGAAATTCCTCCTCCACCCTTTATTTTTCTGAATTGCAAATGGACCAAAAAAAACCAAACACAGTTAATTGCTCAACACTAGCATTATACAAAATCCTTCAGGAGAACAAAATGCAGTGATTTCTGTTAGGAATAAAGTTTAAAAAGGACATGATACTAGAGACTACTACACCTGGAGGGGTTATGCCTTTTTTTTCCCCTAAAAGAAAGTTAGCTACACTTTGCAGGTACCATGACAATGTGAATTGGTTTAAAAATATGGGAAAGGCATAGTACAAAAGTTCACACTAAGATTTCTTAACGTAGTAGGTCCTTGCGCCTGGAAAATGGGAGGGGAAGGGAAAAATCAGTTAAAGTTCTATCACAAAATTGGCATCTGAAAGACTTTTACTCACCTCTAAACATGGACTTTAGGTAGTTATCCTCTCAAATATGAATCTGGTCCCCTGCGAGCTCTGGAATAATCCATAAGGGCTTCTGACCATCATTCCTTGGAACGTGTTGCTTATTTGGTCTACTCGAGAGTATGGTCTATTAGACACCACTTCTACTGTGATAAGTCTAAGCCCAGTGGGACACCTGTTCCTAATACAACACCCTAAGTTTTACAATAATACTCACAAAAAAGCAATGTCATGATCTAATTTTCCATGCCATAAAATGTACTAATAGGCATAGAGTAAAATGTTGAAGTGTGCTTAGGTGACACACGAGTCTAAGTCACTTAGGTACAGATGCTCAAATGGTATTTATTCACAACAAAATGAATGGGAGTTAGGCACCTAAATACCTTTGAGCATCTGGGCCTTAGGCACTTTTGAACATTGCACCACCAGCTGCAAAAGCAGTCAAGATCCCAAACCTCTGGATGTTCACACATTGTCATGAAGGTAAGAGATGGGTATCCTCCCCATTTGTCGACATTTTAAGCTGTACTGCAAGTGATTTTGTTCCCGAGTCAATCTGTACATTAATCCCTAGAACATGTAGTGTCTGAGGTACTGCCACTTAACTGAACAATTTCAATAGCCAATTATATTTTCAGATTTATTGTATAGTGTCCAAAGACAAATAAGTGCAAGCAACAAAACTATAATGTGTTTCACAGCCATTTTGACATGTGTTTACAACGCAGCTATGATCCTTTGCTGATTCAGAGCAAAACAAGTTGTTGCTTTAAAATAATCCTTTCCTTATTACATCACCACACACATTAAAATCATACTGTTTGCATATTTGACAGAATCGGTTTACAGCATACTTTTATTACCAAATCAAGAGGAACACAGATGCATGCTGTACACTATGTGTCATGAAGATCTAGCGATAAGCATCAATAAGTTGCTTAAGTAATCATGATTTACATATAGTTTTGGCCCAGCTGTCTCACATTTAAGGTATTTCTTTACTGTAGCTATGAGTATGCTTCCCAGCATGAGTAGACAGACACATTAGCTCTGCTTGAGCTAGTGCACTTAAAAAAGCAGTGTGGCCACAATGGCTTGAGTTAGCTGGCCAAATATGTACCCAGGGAGACAGGACTGATTGTATTTTGGCAGCTAGCCTGAGGCACCATGGCCCCACTGCTATTTTTAGCACACTAGCTGAAGCAGAGCTAATGCATGTCTATACTGCAGTTGGAAGCATGCTTTCTTCCAAGGCAGGAGGACATAAAAGCTCAAAAATTGTAAATGATAAATTTAAGGCTATTTGATTTTTAGGCTTAATACCCTGTTACAGCCAAAACTATCCATTTCAGCAGTTCAGAGAAAAAGATACCCGATGCATGTAATCCAGGGCTTTTTTCAGGCAAATACTGCATGTTAAGAGTTTAGCACACGATTGAATTTTCTCTAGATAGTTTGAGCAAAATGTAACAGCATTTTAAAATCAGCCATTGGAATTCAGTGAAAAAGTCACCAAAAATATCCAGAATTTAAGATTATATATGATAATAAATACAACTATGTAATGTTTACACTTCAAATAGACTGCCTAACACAACCTTAGGAGGACTAGTTTAGGAACTGAAAAGCAGCACATACTGCACTATAATTTCAACATGAAGTATTTGTACGAAGCCCAGTGAAGTGTCCATTGGGAAACAAGCTAATGCAAAAATGTCCAAATCTTTGGACACGGGAGATTTTTAGACAGTTGGAGAAATGTCTAATAACTTATATAGCTGTCCCAAATATCAGAAATAAAGGTTGATGCAGGCATCGCTCTGAGAGGCTGGTTTGACTCCTTAAGGAAAAGTTATTCTTGATCACTAATTACAACAGTATTACCTCTCCCTCTCCTTGTCCACAGTGTTTATTTCCATGGAGATAGAGAAATAGTGTTCCACTTGTGAAGACATACAGGATAACTAAAAGCTAGCGACATCAGAAGAATGTTGTATCAGCTGAAAAAGCACCAGCAAGTCGAAAATCCTCTTTTGTGATTACACTGTACATACGCTGAGGCAGTGGTTTAGAGTAAGGTGCAGGTCGAGGTACAGTTATGCGTAAAATGAGCTCCCGGCCTGCAGGCAGTGGGAAATCTGCAACCGCTCCTAAGTTCAGTCTCCGTTCATCTGATGAACCTGACTTCTTCAGTTCTTCATCAAGCGAAGCCATTGTGGCAACCTTAAACAGAATCAGAAGCTTTGCTTAAGGGCAGGTTATTCTTAACACCAACATCAGAAATTATTTTGAAAGAGAAAAACAAAATGTGGTAAATTACACACCAAAAGGCTACATGTAAAACACTAAGGAATAGCACGGCACACACACAGATGTAAGAACCTTATACATGCAGCTGATAAAGCTAGTCCATCTTTCACTTTAACTTTTGACACCATAGGAGACAAGAAATATGAATAGGAAAAATGCTTAATTTTTCAGTTAGAGTTCACAGTACTTCCCTTATTATCCAGACATGTCCGAGTGGGGCTACAAAAGTCTAAAGACAGTATCCCCTCGCAGTATTAGTGCCACTACACAGCCCACGTCCTAGAGTGCACTAAAATCATTGCCCTGTTCTGCATTTCCAGACTCAATAGGCATGTCTGCACAGCAAAAAAAACCTGCGGCTGGCCGTGCTAACCAACTTGGGCTCAGAGTTTTTCATTGCTATCTAAACTTCTGGTCTCAGGCTGGAGCCCAAGCTCTGGGACCGTGCTGGGGGGCAGGGTTTTCTACTATGTAGACATACCCAATGAGAAAACTCTGCAATATATCATATTTTTACTGTCCAAGAAGTGGGGTTACTGTAGTCTACCATGGCAGGGCAAATGAGCTACAGTACACCTAGCGCTATTTTATGTTGCTGATCCCAACCAGTGAACAAAGTAATGTTTATGTTTAGTACAATGGCAATAGCCACAAGATTTCCAACAGACAAAAACAGGATGCACTGTGAAAAGCCTCTACTTCATAAAGAATTAACTTCTCATATTTAAACTTCATTAGATGAGATGTTTAGTGTTTTTACAAACTGTTTTTTCACATCTTGTTAAGTTTCAAAAATCTGTGGATGAGAAGTCAGTTTGAAAGTGGAGAGAGAGAATTTTTATGCTTAATATATGTGATATCAACAAATCATATGAAGCTGTTATACTATATCTACTCAAAAGCCATTCTCTCTGCCCTTACATGAAGCTAGGAAGATAAGCAGGAAACAAGGGACAAAAGCTAATTACCTCATCAGAAGATTCAGTCATCTTGAGAAGGGATGAGAAGAGAACCAATGATGAAAGATAGAAACAAACGCAAGTCAGATAACTTGAAGGTTAGACAGAGATTTTAAGAGTGTTTTAAAGACACCATATACTGAATTCCAGAGTGTTTCTGTCAGGAGACCTATTGTGACAAACATATACTTTGAGAACACAACAGATGTAACACACATTGTTACACAATTTATACACAGGAGGCCAGGGTCAGAACTTAGTAAATAATAAGTCTGTCAATCAGGTTCTATTTACCCAACAAGTAGCTGCTGAAACAATTTTCGGAAATGAAACTTGCTATTTAATAGCAAGCTAAATTTTTGTCCCATCAATAACAATAATGTTTCAACTAGTAATGCCCCCCATAGGGAGATAGAACTGGAAGATAGCTTGGATTATTTCTGCCTGAAAGAAGTCAAAGCCTTTAATTTACGTATATCTTCAGCATTAAAACTTTAACAAACATTAGAAACTTCTGCTGAAGTTTTGGAACTACTAAATGCTGCACTTAATCAGAAGTCTACCAGCAAGGCAAAGGGCAAAGCATACAATATTACAGCATATATGTATGCTTTGTAGCCTTATTGCATTTTGCAACATTATACATCGGTGGGTCTTTCTCAAAGAAAAAAATTGTAAATAGAAGAAAGAAGCCTTTGATAAAAGTGGGGGAAAAAAACCCACAGGATGGGGTAGTGTTACATTTGTTATATCCGCAGCAGAATTCAGTTGCATAGGGAAAATTAGATACAACAAAGTTAAAATCCTTTTAGCAAATCTCAGCATTTTAACTGATAAAAATAAATCTCTACTTTAAGTTAGTAAGAGCCCATTTCTATAATCCCAGTTCACTGGATAAGAAATCTTTCAATTATTACAATAACGTATTTGAGAACAAAAACAGAACATCTGTTACACCACTCTGACTTGGGGAAAAAAGTTAAAATTGCCACAGCTTACAAGATCAGTACGTGGCTGGCAACACAAGAGTTGCTGAATGCTTGGTTGTACTGCTAAAGAAGAATCAAAACAAACCTTTATTCTTAAGAACATTGATTAACAGGAAGAGACAGGTTTACATTTGAGAATTCCAGGATTGCACCTGTGAATACAATCTGCTTCTAACTGGAGTTACTCCTACTGAATCTGAATACTATTTTCTAATGTGTACCATTGCATTCAAAAAAATTGAGAGAAGAGGTTTAGAAGGCACTTTAGTGTCGAAGATTAGTAGGAAGTTTAGTTTCTGTTTGATATGAAATTAGTTTATGCCCAGCAAGAAAACAACTAGTACACACTGGAAAAAGTTTGATACAAGGAGGCCAATAGGGCTATCCAGGTGGTAAACACTGCAGTTTCACCACCTGTCTGAGTCAGTAAAAATGCTGACAATGAAAAAAATATAAAGTAGGAACAGGCTATGGATATCAACGTGCAACTGCCCCTTTCAGCACACTGCAAATATAATTGGTCACGGGTCAGAAGCAGGTTCATTAGTCTCAATACAAATATTTAATGCTGTTTTATAGTTTAAAAAGAAGCGACACCCTTGATTGCAATGATGCACAATTTCCACATTAATGATATGGCAAAATTCTATATGCTCTTGAATTTTGTGAAAGTGTTCTGCCAAGAGAACTCACTATCGCTAGGGTACAGTTGTACCAATGCAACAGCCACAACTGTCCTCAGAATACTGAATAAGATCAAGTTTCGGCCATCCTATTTTAAAAACCAGTGCCATGTTAGCAAACGAAGGGGAGCAACTAGAATGAGTTAGAACTAAATGGTTACCCCCCACACACACCCCAAACAAAAAGAGAGACTGCAGAGGGAGACCAGGGAATGGGCCAAACTACTGAGTATTTTATCTTCTTATAAATCACAAGGGCAAGATCAAATAGTCGAAGATACTGGGCTAGATTTTTTGAACTGTTGTTTTTTGTGCCCACATATTGCAGAGCATATTATTGCAGGCTCAAAGTGCAAGTCTACTCTGAAAGTTACTACTAAAACATCGTAGCAGCTTACCGATCAGATCTCCCTGCATGTACTGAGTCATATCCACTTCTTCTATTGACTAAAATACACTTGTACCGCTTTTTTTCTGATAAGCCCTGCAAAGCCAACACAGCTACAGGAGAGAGAGTGGGGCTCTTCATTCTTGTGCATCATCAACATAATTGTTTACTAAGCAAAGTCTCAATCAGAAATACTTGTGCCAATCCACTGAGGCAACAGAACTGCAGAAAAGTCACAAAGCAGATTTTGTCCTGCAAAACCTTTACCACCAGTGATAAAGTAAAAAACCCATTTTAACTCAGAACCCAGAAGAGTTTGCAGGGCTGGAAGTAAAAAATCTTTATTTATAAACTGAGCACATTTGATCTGGAAAGCTAGATACAAATGTAGAATCACACAATGGCATTGTTAGTCATATTTCAAAGTGAGCTTCACTTTAAAATCACTTAGATGGCTGTCTACCTAGCCGCATCCACAGTCTTATAATATCCCATGGCTTTTGTTCTCCTTTCTTCATGTAGTTAAAGTTCTACTATTGCCAAAATTGTTTTCACAAGGAAAAAAAAACAGGCATGCATATTTATAAAAAAATGCATGCCTATTTACAGATAGAAGAAATCAGCATCAAATGGAGAGTTGTTGCCTCATACTGTCTAAATTAAAGGTATCAGCGAATCAATTGAAAAATTTCAGCTTACCCTCTGGGCATTCAGAAATAACTTGTGGATGATACTACCAGCAGGTCCTCTTCCTGCACCAATGACTGATACTTCTGGCTGCTCCAGAAGACAATTTACAAACCTGGCAGTACAAAATAAGGAAAGGAAAGGAAAGGAAAGGTGAGCATCCAAGCTCTTAACTGTATCAGTTCTTAATTATTTTCACGACATCTTCAACACTCTTCCCTGTAAGAACTACTAAAGCTCCCCATCTAGCTTGAGTATAAAAACAGTTCCAGCTCGAAGAGCACTATTAGGAAAACATGCATTCAAAATTAAATCTGAACCTCCAGTTTAGAAACTTACTATTTTTCCAGTATTACACATGACATTACATTACCAGGATTTTTTCCAAGTCTTAACTCTTGGATCCCTCATCTCTGGTATACACATCTGTCCCTCTACTTCTTTCACTCCATCCCAGCAGGGACTGCAACTCTTATCTCCATTCCTAATCCCCCCCAGGGCTGGAAAAGGCAACCCCTCCTATGCTTACTCACCTCCTGTGCTGCTGACTCAGCTTCTAACTGCCTCATATTAGAGTTTATTGGCTCTTAACCACCCCCTGGCCAATGTGTCCAATCTTCCCCCTGCTGGCTCCTAATTCAGGGAGGAATCAAGAATCTGCAGTTGGGGGAAGCGAGCACATTAAGAACACAGGACGGAAATTAGGAGAATTTCTAGCAGGTAGGGTTGGTCCTAATCAAGAATGGCTCCTCCAAAAGAGTCCCAACACCAAGAGTGAAGAAACCCCTCTCATCCTTGCACAGCAACCACCTTAGCCCTAAGAATTTAGCCTATTCCAATATTCAACTTTTTAACATTCACATGTTTAGCCAGACTAAGGAATAAACAGTCACACTGTTTCTGTGTGGTGGTGAACAGAAAAAAAAATCATGGGATAACTGGTTCCTATTCACTAGTTTTCTTATAGTGCCTCAATACAGCACTTCATATTAGTATGGAAAATAATGGGAGAAATGGTTCTTTTGGATACTTCATTCTACATCGTGCACAGGACAGTAATAAATAAATAAAATACCTGGTTCTTATATAACATTTCTCATCAGTAGGTCTCAAACAACATAGGGAGTTCAACTTGTGCATGTGAAAGTGCACAAGACAGGTAAGAGGGACACTAAATACTCTTATCACATTTACATAAAAAGTCAACTGTATTAAAATAAGTCCACATCGCACACTATTTTCAAAGAGATGGACAGATTACATTACATTGCATTTGGCATCCTCAATGCGTAGGACAGGAACCTTCTAGAAATGTTTCCACCTACAAAGAGTTATAAACGTCTTTCTTTGAAGTGTCTCTCTCATGTGTTGTGGTTTCTGGGCGATCTGCATTATATCATTACTACTCCACATCAGCAATTGTCTAAGCTGTGGAACCTAAAAAAAATATATGGAGAAGCACCAAAGAGAGTAAACTAAAAGTATCAGTCACCTTTCCAGATCTTCTTTTTCCTCCTCCTGATCACATTTCTCTATCCCAAATTTTGCTTTCAATGACCTTGCCCTGGCAATGATAGCTTCTGCACTCATAATCTGAGCAATAATTTCCTGTATAAGGGTGAGGTTTTTTTGAAGGGGGTGGGGGAGAGAAAGGAGGAGGAGGGGAAAAAAAACAACAGCATTTTAAACACACTATAGACAGTACTGAGATCTGCAAAGTTTTTATCCCTGGCTAACATGATGGGCTTACTTCCAATTTTTTGTCCTCTGGGTTTGGAAATCTTAAAACTTTACTGGAATGAGATATTATCTGTTTAATAATCTTCTTAACTGAAGCGATATCTTCCAGCGTTTCTAAAAAACAACACAATTTTAGTCATAGTATCATCACTGCTCTTGAAAACATTTTAATTATTTATTATATGTTATTTACCTTCTTCCTTTACCTTTAGTACAGCTGCATGGATGACACAAGGCAAAAGATGCCTTGCAAGGTCAGCTGGTTTCTGAACTGCAAGATAGTGAAGCACCTATAGCATGTCAAAAAATTAATATATTAATGACAAAATTCATTTAAACAAAAATAAGATTAACTATGACTGATGAGCACCAATGCTTTAATTTCAAAAACGGAACATTAAGCTGCACTTCACCCACTACAACATTAATGAAATAGATACAAGAATCATTAGTCTCAAATGTATGCTATGATGTTAGTCCTCATGATAAAAGCTCTGTAACAAAGCTCCAGAAAATAGTCTGCAGGGATATGGGATTTAAGTCTCTCATCTGTAATTTGCGATTCTAACTCCATTACAACAGTAAGCAAAGAAACTGCAAATAATGAAAGTTTAAATTCAGTGCTTTGTTTCATTTATTAGAAATGCAAATAAGTCTCTAAGCAATACAACTTACCAAGTTACAGTTGGACATGTTTTCAAAAGGCAACTGCATTATTTATTCAAATTTCAGAAAGTCATTCTAAGAACAGTTATACTGGCAAAAAAGCAGTCCATTGTATTCAAGTTAGCATTCTGACTAATGCTAGGGGATTCAAGTAACACAGTTTAATAATTGGAACAAACAAAATATAGTGCAATTACAAGTTACTGGTTAAATCTTTCATAATAGACCATTACATGTTTACTAGGAATCACAGAACAGACTATCACAACACAGAGCTTTTTACCTTCTCGGCCTCTCTGGTATCATCAAACAGTCGCCTCTGCCTCCGGGCTGGAACTGGCTTTGCTGTTTCCCACGCTTCTACCCACATGTTGCTAGGAATCTTCATTCGGGCACTCAGTTCACCCTTAAGTACTCTGTTCCCCTCTTCATCAACCACTTCCTCTTCAATGTAATCTCGAGGAGAGTACCACCTCACAAAATCCTCCAGGCAACAACCAGGGTTAGCTGCCTAGAATGGAAGAAAAATGATAAGATAAAATATATTTATTACATTTTTAATAGAATTTCTCTATATACAATCTGGTTAACTGGGCAATGTGGTTTCATGGACTGAACTGAGGGCTAGGAGCCAGGAATTCCTGAGTTCTAATCACAAACCACCAACTCACTGTGTCAGCACTAGAAAAGGGGCACGAGAAAAGCACTGAACATTCACATTATTAAATGGTACACAGCAATGGAAAGACAACACAATGAAAAAATGCATCCTCTTACTTATATAAATCAGTACAGGTTTACCAGTTATTTCAAGCAAGCTCAAAATTAGGCGTTTGCCTTGTCAATGCTGCAAAAGAGGTTTAACACATGCAATTCCAATTAGCATGAGAAAAGGAGATTTACAACAAATTCTTGTGACTTGGTAAGAAAACTGGAAATGGAATATAAAAATTACGCTGTCATCACTCAGTGCCTGAAAAAGTCATAGGCTGTATTAAAATACTTTCTAAACTAAGGTTTGTATTGGTTACTGAAACAGGTGGCAAACACTTGTTTTAATGCCAATAAAAGTGCCGATGCCTACTTGCCAACCAACTTCATTTTTTGTACCAAATCATTAAATGAGAGCAGCCTATTAACTTTTATTTTGCAAATCAAACACTCCCAATAAGTTATAAAGCCTCATTTAACAATGGCACAATCCGTTTCTGCGCCTATATTGTCACCAGAAGGCATGGTTGTCCACACAGTATACCTTGCCATATTCAATATGACCCCACCTTCCTTTAAGTCATATTTTACATTGCTACTTTAGGTTTTCAAAACAGCTTGTGCTAGAAAAGTTATGAAGTGTTGCATCTCTAAGCAGTGTGGTACACATACCTACTTTTAGGGGTTTTTTATTAACAGATTTTAATTATAAGTTTTAGAAGAATTATAAACTGTGAATTTTTATATGTACCCTGAAATTTTAATTTAGGAAAAGAATAGCAAAGTTTAAAACAGACAGCAAGGGAAGAAAACAGCTGTCAGGAGATCCTTCAGATTAGTCATCTTGACCAACTATCTGAGCTTGCTCATCTCAAAATAGTCCCAGAGAACTCTACAAGCAGCATATACCTTAAAAGACTCCATATCTGAGAGTAAGCAAGCACTTTGCATGCGTGCCCGAAGGTGAGCTCCTTCTGCTGATGTTCCCAGTTTAGCCAATACCTCAGACTGTTCTTCCAGCAGATCTTCCGTCATGGGTGCTGGTTCCTGTAATGTTGAAAAAACAAAGGGCTAGATTCACAAAAGGACTTAGGCTGTGTCTACAATTACAGTGCTGCTGCAGCTGTAGAACTGGAACGCTTCAGTGCAGAAACTTATTACAGTGATGAGAGGGGTTCTCCTGTCACTGAGGTAATTCACCTCCCTGACGGCAAGTAGCTAGGTCACTGGAAGTGTTCTTCCACAGACCTAAGCACAGTGTACACCAGGGGTTAGATCGGCTTCACTACATCTCTCAGAGGTGTAGATTTTTCATACTCCTGAGAGATGCAGCTATGCCAATGTAACTTTTCAGTGTATAGCAGCTGATTCACGAAAGAAATGGTTACTCATCCTGTGCAATAACTGTAGTTCCTCGAGATGTGTCCCCCTATGAATGCTCCACTCTTAATGTGCATGCACCCCAGGCACACTTGATCAGAGATTTTAATTAAGTGTCCATTTGGCCTGCACAGGTGCCAATGGTATCCTGGTACCCCATACCAAGGCTATATCAGGCTGTGTGTGTGAACCACCCCCTCAGTTCCTGCTGCACTGCTGTGTCTCAGGAGAAACTCCAAAGCAGAATGTTAAATTTACACTTTTACTACAGAACATTTGCGCTTCTGACATATTGTGAGTTGGTGCTCTGGGTACAGTTCCCCACACACTTCAGTTGAAAAGCAGCTGGCAATCTAGAACAGCATTTTTCAAACTTCAGGTCACAACACAGAACTGGGTCACGGAACGTCAGGCACTGGGTTGCTCTGGTCAGCACCGCCGACCAGGACATAAGAAGTCCCGTCGGCGGTGGTGCCCAGCTACGGCAGGCTAGTGCCTACCTGTTTCGGCATTGCGCTGTGCCCCGGAAGCGGACAGCAGCGGGTCCAGTTTCTACGCAGGGGGACCACGGGGCACCACGTGCTGCCCACGCCCCAAGCACCAGCTCCACACTCCCGGCCAATGGGAACTGGGGCAGTGGGCCACTGACTGCAGGTGAAAGTCGTGCACCTCCACCTAGGAGCCGGATCTGCTGCTGGCCGCTTACGGGGCGCCCGCGGTCCACGGTGCCAGGACAAGCAGGAAGCCTGCCTCTGCACCCCAGCTGCGCCGCTGACCGGGAGCCACCGGAGGTAAGTCTGCACCCCAATCCCTTGCCCCAGCCCTGAGCCCCCCCCCCAAACCTGGGACCCCTTCCTGAACCCCAAACCCCTCATCCCTGGTCCCACCCCAGAGCCTGCACCTCCAGCCCAGAGCCCTGACCCCCTCCCGCACCCCAACCCTCTGCCCCAGCCCTGAGCCCCTCCCACAACCCAAACCCCTAATCCCCAGCTCCTGCTGGATTGCGGGAATCAACAATTTTCTTCTACTGGGTCCCCAGAAAAGAAGTTTGAAAACCACTGGATTTAGAAGATGCCCATGGAAAATGGGATTGAGAAACCTGCATCATGTGATGCTGTAGCTGCCTCATGAGGCACTGTAAACCCTTCCCAAAGCACTCTGTGGCCAGTTGCACAGTGGGATAGCTACCACAGTGCACTGCTCTCTGTGTCGTTGCAAGAGCTGCTAGTGTGGACATACAACAGCAGTTTTAATTAAAGCGCTTTAATAAAGTGGTATAACATTTGGTGAAAAAACTTGCAAGTATAGATATAGCCTAAGTCTCCCCACCCACTTACTGGCTCCCAGTCCCAGTCTCATATCTATCCCATTTCACAGTCCCAGTTTCCCTCTCCTTACCCGTCAGGCTCCACACTCAGTAACTCCTCCACCTCCTTGTCCCAATCTACTTCCCCCACAGGTCTGCCTCTTGTCCCTTCTGCACTGAAATCAATCCGTTTACTTCTCCACATTGCCTGGGGCAGAACAACATTGAGACCAAAGGGAAGACAGGCCCCCTCCTCTCAGTTCAGATACTTGGACCTGGACATAACACATTCCACAGCTCAGAGCTGCAATTGCAAGGAAAATCTTGCTCAGTCCCAGGCTAGAGTATGCCCAGTGTGGACAGAGTCTTTAGGGAATTTAGCTGCTAAAATCTATATGTCTCTACTGAGCATGTGCAAATTGTGATTCTTTCAAAGGCTTGTAAATTGGCCAAATTTGGTCAGATTGTCTTTGGGACAGCAAGAGGCACATTCCTGACACAAAGTCTACCCCCTGCCAAATTTCAAGTCTCTGTTTCAAAGCATGGCGGTGCTAGACTGTTCAAAGAGAAACGTTGCCAGAATTTTTTTAACATGGCCAAAATAATGTATTTTCCTAGCTTCATTCTTAGAAACAGCTGAACCATCTTGGCTGAAGTTTTCCAATAAATTCAGCATGGAGCAGAAATCTGGCATGTAAAATTTTACCTCTAATGGTTAAAGTTGGCAAAAGTGTTAAGCAACAGAAAACAGGGTCTTAAAATGGGAAGTGCTACCAAACCTACCTATAAGTGGTTATAAAAGCAAATTGCTAAAAATCATACTATAAACACCACTAAGCTACTACTTTCTAACCTGTGTTACTGGAATGTAGAGAAGTTCTCCGGGATGCAGCAAAGTCAGTTTTCCATGTGGATGTAGACGACCTTCTGGTTTTAAGTTTGCAGATTCTTTATTTCCTTCTTTTGTTCCTCCTTTCTTTCCATTTTCTTGTCCATTTCCTTTCAGTTCTTCTGTGTCACTAAGGCATTCAAAAAATTCTTCTTCACTGTCACTCCATGATTCCCAAGATTTCCCAACCTCTCCTCTTTCCTTTTCAGTCTCCTTTTGATAATCTCCACCTGAACGGTCTACTGCTTTCCCAGTATCACCAGAAGAACCACTAGGGGAACGATCAGATGTATATGGTTTTTTCCCCTCATCCCTTGCTTTCTTTCTTTCGATGCAACAGTTTAACATCTACAAAGATAAAAACATTAACAATTAATTTCTAATGCATAAATAACTGTTCACTAATATATTTACATAATGGCAGCAGTGCCATTATACCACACAGTGAAACTTATTAAAAACAGCCTAGACAGGCTCTCAGTTCTAAAAGACAGCAGTATAATATGTAAGAATTTGCACTGATGCAAAGATTTTATCAGCAGTTAGGAGAGGTTACAATTACCACAAGCTGCACTGAAATTGGAAAACTAACTGTGTTTGGGAAAAATCACATGGTAATGATTATCAGAGTTAACATTATCCACATAGTGACTCTAGAACATATCGATAAATGTTTTAAATAAAATAAATAATTGGAGATATACCAATCTCCTAGAACTGGAAGGGACCTTGAAAGGTCATCAAGTCCAGCCCCCTGCCTTCACTAGCAGGACCAATTTTTGCCCCAGATCCCTAAGTGGCCCCCTCAAGGATTGAACTCAACCCTGGGTTTAGCAGGCCAATGCTCAAACCACTGAGCTATCCCTCCCCTTCTTGATTATTCCTATGAGGAAAGAAAAATTAAGAAACAAATTATTCTTAATTTGTGATATTTACCTGAAGTTTCTGATGCAGTAGACAGCATCTCAGATCTGGAGACCCATTAGCTAACCTGCAAAATGTTAAATTTACAGTTTTACCACAGACCACTTGCACTTATGCCACTAGTACGTATTGTATATAGAGTTGGTGCTCTGGGTACAGTTCCCAAAAGACAAACATCCATATCATAAAAACTACCACTGCAGCTACCCTGTTAGACTATGGTTTCAGCAGACAGGCCAAGGACTGAACAGGGCATAGAAAATAAACTACTCCTTTCACCTCTACAGGTTGTTCCTTCAGGTCAGGGATGAGGAAAATTGGGAGACTGTCCCAGGAATGCTTGGACTGTCTCTGCCCATGCTGTACCCATCCTGGGATTAAAAGGATATCAATTTCAGGGCTACCAATCCAGCATCTTTTACAAGAAGTAGACAGACTTTAATATTTTAAAAGGCAAAATTATAATGGAAGGGTAACTAAAAAGTCCCATTTTACTCACTGATGCCACCTTTCACAAAAGAGGATGACTAGGTCAAACAAACAACTAAGCCAGGTCTTTTGAAAATTTATTTTATTTTTGTTATTTGTTAATGTGTAGGCGCTGCATACTGATCACTTCTCTTTCTGTTTGCAGGCCAAAGTCCTGCTAAGATAGACACAGGGCAGGGGCTTCAGCAAAAAAGTAACTAGGTGCCCAAAAGGGGAGATGGGCATGAACATCTCTGCTAACAACCAGGAACCTGAAGCAGGTGCCCCCCATTCTGCCATTCTTCTGATGAGAGAAAAGGAAGGGGGGGTTTTACCCTTACTTTCCCCAGATGCATTGGTTTTAATGTAGAGATTGGGGGTGGGGGCCGAGAAATGTTGGTGCAAATATTCCTTTCTAAATTCTCCTGAATCTCTCCCCAATCAAAAATGGGTGAGAAGCAGGGAGTACTAATTCAAATAATATACATCTAAAATCATTTTTGTAAGTCTGAAAAGCAAAGTATATTTTAAAGTCATAACTAGTTATCCTATCTGTCACAACCTATGGACATTTTCAGTCAAATTCCAATGGAACTCTTACTCTGGAATTAGGTAATTTTTCTCCCATCTGCGACGCATTTCCACTACAAATTCTTGCCAGAGGTGTGCCACTCCTTTTACCCCTCCATGGTAGAAGTTGATCATACAAAGACATAAAGCCAGTTTGTAGGTCAGACTATCTGAAGGAGCTGATTTGAACTGACTGTAAAGATTCTACATGAGAAAAATAAAAAAATAAAAATAAAAAAAAAATCCAGAAAATGACTGTTTTTCAAACTTTTGATTTCACTAAAACACAATCATTATCTGGGTGTGTCAACATGAGAGCAAAACTAAAGTCTGCAAAAGTATTAGCCATCAATGATAAGGGACACAGGTGAATGAAGACAGTTTCTGTAGAACCTCTACTAAAAACTATTCTTCCAGTCATTCTCTAGTGGTAGTAGGACAGAGTTGCAGTAAACTGAGAGAAAAGAAAGGATAAGTAGCAACACCTGCTGGTCAAACAAGAATGTAGCTGGTTTTAAGGTTGTCTATTTTAAAGAACATATTTAAAACAAACTAATGTGGACAAAAGGTGTTCCAGCTGGGAAACATTTTTTTAAAGAAATATGCAACAGAAAAGAATAGCTATATACTGTAGTCAAGCTCCCTGAATTTACCCCTGCACATAGATAAACTAACATTCTGCAAGCATCCTGTGACAAACTTTTTCCAGATATTAAGAAATCACTCAGATTTGAGATATTTCTCTTATGAATTTCAATTAAACTTACATATTCTTCACTCTCCGGAGGAGGATTGTTTCTTGAAGTACTAGGCCTGGCTTCAGATCCATCTGTTAGTTTGTCAGCAGCATCAGGGAATAAAAACTTTGGGGGAGGGGGGAGAAATAGACCATGTCAGTTTTTAACACTTTCCCCACTTTTTCGCTGCACACCTATTTTTTCTTGGTATAGTTATGCTAATATGCTGTGATCAACTTCTTGAGTTGGAACACTGTTATTCAAACAGTGAAGGTTATTTATTCTGCCTTGATACACTTGAAATGGATATTTTCTTGAAATGGATGAGAATATTCCACTACAGTTATTGTGGCTTGTCAAATCTCAGACAAATAGGTATAGCTGTCGGTCAATAAAAAAAGGTAGTCTCCAGAAAAAGCAACTCTACTTGATAGTGGGATCACTGTTTGATTACTCTAGTTATGGATAGGACAGACTCTTCCAACCTAATGCCATTATGTCATAACTAATCACTCACAGTAAACTCATACATTTTTTAAATTTTATAAGCCACAAACATGAAACAAAAGACCTGCATACAATGTACACATGCACACAATATGATGCATGGACAGTTTGCTTACCAACATAATAGTATTGAGGACTTCATTATTTAATGGTGAGTCATCTACACCTCTGTGTTTGCGAATTTTTTTCTTTGCACTGTGAACCATATTTGTGACAGACAATTTATGGATTGGGACTGGTGCTGGCTCTGTGAGCTTTGACAAAGCATGGGTTATATCAGCAACCTCTATAAAATAAGAAATTGTTATAAAATAAGTTCAGAGTTCTATTCCATCATCTCAATTTATTTAGGATTTACAATTCTAACCAACCTGTTAACCTATGCTCTATAATTCTGAATCTATGTCCCACATTTGAAATTAACTGTTTTTAGCCACACAGCTGTAGGGGAGAGTCTGATTACGAAGCAGCCACCAGATCCCTTCCCTCTTTTAGAGATTGAAGATAGCAGCACAGTCAATCCAGTCCTAATGGCTATCACCTATTGCCTAATTCAGAACAATGATTACAGTGCCCAAGTCAACAGAGAAATTAGACAGACTGTCCTACCCTCAAAATAAGATATTAAAATAGAAGTGAGCTAGTTGGATGAGAACAAAGGAAGTGAAAAATAGATTTAAAAAGAGCCCAGGAAGATGATGTAGGTCAGCGGTCCCCAATGCGGTGCCTGCGGGTGCCATGGTGCCTGCGGGGCCATCTAAATGCGCCCGCATCCTGGCCGGCGGTGACAAGCAACGTCATAGAGAGGTGTCGCCGCCGAAATGCCACCGCACCCGCCAGACGAAAAGGTTGGGGACCACTGATGTAGGTGAAAACCCACTGATTATCCAAGATCAAGTGGTACATTTGATTGATGGATAAAGGAAAGGTAAAGAGGGACTAAAGGAAACACCACTTCCTTGATGAAAAACAAAATACAAGAAAGGACTTTGGTTCCCATATCCTGTAAGTATATGTCTACACTGCTATGTAAGCCCAGAGTTCCAACTCAGGCTCAAGCCTAACTCTCCTTCCATCTGCACACACATCATGCTAACCCAGGGCTTGGTCCAAGCCTGAGTCAAGGCACAATACACAGTTCAAGCCCCATTGCTTTGCAGCATAGACACAGCCCCATTGAACTTGTGCTCTAGAAGTCCACTAGAAGAATTCCACAATTCAGTGATGAGCTGCCAAAATCTTAACAACCGGTTCCCTCCTCACCCCACAAGGGGGTTGTGGCCTGCCCCCCCAAGGACCACTGCCCCATCCAATCCCCACGTTCCTTGACGACACCCCCCCCCAAGGACCCCTGCCCCATCCACCCCCCTTCCCTGTCCCCTGACTGCCCCATTGCCACCCCATCCAACCCCTTCTCATTCCTGATGGCCCCCCGGGACCCCTGGCCCATCCAACCACCCCTTCTCCCTGTCCGCTGACTGCCCCCTCGCCACCCCATCCAACCCCTTCTCATTCCTGACTGCTCCCCCGGGACCCTTGCCCCCATTCAACCCCCCTATTCCCCTCTCTCTGACCGCCCCAACTCGCACGGGACAACCAGTTCTAAAAGGGCTTCTAAATTTTAACAACCGGTTCCCGCGAACCGGCTCCAGCTCACCACTGCCACAATCCCATAGGTCGACTTTCTTTGTCCTCTGGACAGTCAAGTCTGGTGCACACTCAACTTTTCCCACACTGCATCAAAAACAAAACACTAGAGTGACCACATTTTGGGAGGGTGCTAGGAAGTCTGGGCTGTGGGTGGCTGGACTCGGGCCTGCAAAATGCAGTGTAGACACAATTCCTAACCTGGGGTTACAAATAAGTTTAGATACTCAAACCCTAGCTCAGGGATTGGCAAACTACGGCCCGCAGGCCACATCCAGCCTGCCAGCCAATTTAATCCATCCCTCAAGGTCTCGCTGGGGGAGCAGGGTCTGGGGCTTGCCCCGTTCCCATGCTCCAGCCGGGGAGCGGGGTCAGGGGCTGCTCCGCGCATACATGCCATGGCTCCCCGAAGCAGTGGCATGTCTACGCGTAGGGGGAGACAGGGGCTCTATGCGCTGACCCTGCCCGCCCCAACTGCCACCTCCACAGCTCCCATTGGCTGGGAACTGTGGCCAATGGGAGCTGCAGGGTGGCACCTGCAGACAGGCCAGTGCACAGAGCCTGGCGTAGCCATGCCTCCGCATAGGAGCCAGAGGGGGGGACATGACGCTGCTTCTGGGAGCTGCTTGAGGTAAGCGCCACCCGGAGCCTGCATACTTCACCCCGTCCTCCCAGCCTGGAGCATCCTCCTGCACCCCAAACTCCTCAGCCCCAGCCCCACCACAGAGCCTGCACCCCAGCCGGAGGCCCCCCCCCCACACCCTCCAACCCCTGGCCCCAGCCCAGAGCCCCCCACCATGAACTCCTTATTTCTGGCCCCACCCCAGAGCCCGCACCCCCAGCCAGAATCCTCACCCCCTCCGGCACCCCAACCCCCATTCTGTGAGCATTCATGGCCCGCCATACAATTTCCATACGCAGATGTGGCCCTCAGGCCAAAAAGTTTGGCCACCCCACTCTAGCTTAACAAACCCAGTGTCTGTTAACTCATGTTCTACTAAACCTAGGCTTACGCTACAGAGTAGACATATTCTAAGAGACAAGCAAAGTCTGGGGTGTGGGAAAAAAAGTGTTAGCATTTGCCTGTAATACTCCCTGCCAAGAGAATCTGAAGGTTCTGTAAAATAATTTATCTAGCTGATGTCATGAACACACAAGATAGTAGAGATGGGAAAATGATCCAATTAAAAAAAGCAATACTTACAAATTATGACATTGAAAAATTAAGAACAAAGATTTCTACCTTTTCCATCTTCTTCAAATGTAGATCTTCCAAGAATCTCATCAGTCGATTCCTTCCGACGACAAAGTTTGAAGAATTCAGTAAGAAAGTCACCTACAAAGAAAATAATTTTCTGAATATTTAGTCAGTGAAGATCCTGTAACAATAAATTAACCACAGCATAAGTCCTTTTCTACCATAGCAGGAGTCCTTGGAGGAGAGGGAAAGAAGTGGTAATTATTTTGACTTTTAATTTGAGAAATGTACCTACTATCATCTCTAGGCCATGTTTTACACATTTGTGGATCAAAACTACAAATTAAAGCTTAAACAAGAGTTAATCAAGGCCAACTAGAAAGCTAACACCAACCCTTTCAAGAAGAAATCCAATACCCAGTTAATCCACCTCCTCACGCTTTGTAGCATGCAAGTTCAATAAACTCTGGGGCTGTTGGCTCAACAGGGAAAATGATAAAGGTTACACACAATATATTACTTTACAGAACAAAATCAGCACATGAACATTAGACAGAAACTAGACAAGTCTGTGGAGCACAGATCTAATAAAACTGCACGTCAGAAATTTTGATTTTCTAAGAATTAAGGGCTTGAAGTCCATTCAGACCCTAAGAGAAATCAGGAGAGGTTGTGCTCAGAATTAAGGAAACTTCTATTCAGCCCTAAACTTCATCTTCTTGATGTCTAGAATGGAAAAAAGTTAAAGATGTCTTACCTAATAAACACTGCGGATTATCTGCTTTTCTGACTCTCACAGACCACTGTGGGGCTTGAATGGGATCCAAGTCACTAAAAAAAAAAAAGTGCTTCATTTTGTCAATACCAGTATTAGGGGGCAGTTACTTGCACCACAAGTAATCAAATGTTCTTAGGAATTGCAAGGTAAGATCTAAAGTATATAAACAAAGAAGTCAGCCAAGCTAGGTTATGGAAGTCATAATATAGGTTGCATTTTCACATCATAATTATTGCTACTGGGAAGAACCAGACATCAAACAGAACAACATGAGTTAAGTGAGAAAAATTAACAACAGATGGAAGTCTGAAAAACAAGGATCCTGTTTTCATGCATGTGTCTAAAAAAGTCAGGGAAGAGAAATACAAAAAAATAAGTACTGTTTAAAGCTAAACAGAATATATTTTGGTATTTAACATTTGTCTTTAAAGAAGATTTAATTGTCCATGTATATTTTCCTCTTCAGTTTCCAAAACTCAGAACCAAACACCACAAATGTGTTAATACAATTACTTAAAGAGTTAGTATTCTTTTCTAAGACAGGTCAGTGCACACTGCTGACCATGCTTGCTAGATGGACTAGAAAGCAGAGGTGACATCCCATTCTTCAGCAAAGATAGCTGTAGGTTTAAGGAACAACTTTTGCTTCCCAGGTTCACTATGAGGCATCTTCCCTCATGTTAAGGCTAGACCAGCACCCCACTTAAATAAATTAATAAAAGAGAGGCAAATGGAAACTAGGAAGAGAATTAATGCACAGACAGGACCACATGTACTATCTATACGGAGATCAGTATGTAATGGCCCTTTCCCAATGCACTCACAGGTTAAAACTGTTAAGAAAACAATTATCAGAGGGGTAGCCGTGTTAGTCTGGTTCTGTAGAAGCAGCAAAGAATCCTGTGGCACCTTATAGACTAACAGACGTTTTGCAGCATGAGCTTTCGTGGGTGAATACCCACTTCGTATTCACCCACGAAAGCTCATGCTGCAAAAGTCTGTTAGTCGAAGAAAACAATTGGTTCTGAAATACAGACATCATAACAGCTGAGTTATACATTCATCAAAGCATTAAAATTAAAAATGTTAGACCTTTAAAGTCTAGGTGACACTAGAAAGATACAAGCTGTTAATGGATGAAAAAAATCTCAACATTTATTAATTTGTATATTTACAAATACACATACTTACGAATAAACATCATTGTCCACAATGATACCTTCTGTTAGATGAGGCCATGTAGCTGCTAAATGGAGCTCACTGAAACAGCAAAAACTTGGTATAAATTATGCTAGACTGATTTCTAAAAGCTTAGGAAGAGATTTTCAAAGAAGTCATAAATGACAGTTAATCTCCCCTAGCTCCCACTGAAATTCAATGGAAGTTAGGAAGCTAACTGCCATTTATGCCTTCCAAAATCTCCCCCTTTGTGGCCTAGCACAATAAACCACTGAATAAGATCCATGAGATTACTATTGTGTGTGTGTGTATAAAAACACATAGTATTCTGATGTCAGAATTTTATTACTGCATTTTTGTTAAATTTGATTTCGTCTTTTTTTGACTTAAATTTTTATTTTTTATGTTTTAACACGAGGGATGATGATGTAAAATTGATAATTAGTTGATTTCTCAAAGGAGTAGAAAATATTTTTAACTCAGACAAGTTGATATGTTTCCACCGACTATACTTTTTTTTATTTCTATTCTATTGAAATGTCTACTGTGCCCATCATCCAGTATCTGACTGCCTTCTAGTAGTGCACTAAACAATGTGACTAACATCCATCATATATGGTTCTTTCCCCAATTCCTCTCCCTACAGGGAAGGGAGAAGCGGAGGGAATTTTTCCATTTTGTTTTGATTTTTAATTTTACGTATGTATGTTAAGTGTCCAACTTCACAGGGAGGGGCAATAGGGAACAGGTTGAGAATGGGTGCATATGTTGGTGGAAGAAATTAGGAGAACAGTGGATGGACGTTTCCTCTTCAACAGAAACCTACAACATGCCCTAAGAAGGGCCGCAGTTAAGGAAGAGACATGGAGATCCCCCAGGAGAACTCAAATTAGCACCTCAGAACTCCCAGTCAACAGGCTCGTGATCCAAACTCGAGGCACTGGAAAACAAGCATAATTTCAACTAGTTCCTGGCAAGTTGTGGCACTCATGATCCAGGGCCACTATAGATACAGGTTTGGCTGCACTGTTAGAACTAATCCTGGTTCTTACAGAACACACAATGGCTACCCTAATAGTCTGCATAGTTACTACACTCTTTGGTATTATGATTTGCAAATTGCTTTGGCATACCTAGAACATTAAACATGCTAAAAGACAAATTCTGTTTAGACTGGGTGAATTTAAAAACACAAAAACTTGGATCTAAAAAAAAAAAAAATCCTACAGGCATTTAATATAAACCATATATACGCAGCCATTTATATCACTTGTTTATGGATCAAGGAAACTCATCTTCTACAAATGCTTTTGTTCTTTAGATAACATAAAGTCAGTTTTGAAGATGGTTTGCTCAACTTATTTTTTTTAAAACATTAAGAGGTCTAAATCTGACACTTTGCATATGGGCACAGCATCTGTAGCTTTGGTACATTTTAGCATTATGATTTGAGTGATAAATACAAAGTTGAAAAAGTTTATAATCTATTATGTTGCATCAAGTACATCAAGTATCCATGTGTCAAAAAATATCTGTCACGAAACTTGGAAATGAAAATAAATGCACTATTCTAATTTTTGCACTATTCTGTATATTTTAGTATTGTTTATAAACTTCATAAAACAGTCTCAACACACACTGCTCTTAACTCCTAAGCAATACTTAAAACTCTGAGGCCTTCTGATAGCACTACATGGCGGCACACAGATATATCACTGGAAAACAAAAGTCTATATAAAATTAGATTTATAGTTCTGATTTTTTTTCCTCAGAAGCACTTACACTATTTTATAATAAGCATCATTTTCTGCACTCTTAATCTCACCTAATAGGATCTTCACAGGCACCAAATGGTAATTTCCCAAATTCCAGGCCTCCAACTTCTCCTCCAATTAGTGCATCTATATCTGAAGATGATCAACACATTTTCCGAAATATAAATATGGTGATAGTTTGCTAGAGTAATAAATAGCACACTACCAAACATAAAACTTACATGGCACATGATCTTTCTGTTGGAACAAGTTGTTAAAATTTAGATAATATAAAATATACATTACTAACAACTGACACACTGTCTTGGCAAACAATATACTCCACATGCTAAAAGTTATTTTAAGGCAATTGAAGAGGAAAAGTTACTTTTATTATTTATATTTTTAAGTTATTTCTTCTTCATTAGAATAACAATGTGCTTACATGATTTCTCTATTTAAATACAGATGTAAACCAAACTAAAAGATAAACGTTACCACCAAATATTTTGTATTTAATTATGCATTTCTTAGACATCTTAGGTCACGCATACCATTCCCTTCTACACATACTACAAATGCAAAACATGTCAAATATATGATCCCTACTGAACTAAAAAAGATCTCCTGAAGTAACCAGGAAGTAGTGTTGGGCATTTGACCAGTCCGAAAATAACTGGTCAACTGACTGGTCAAATATGATCAAGAATGGTCAAATATTTTAAAGCAATAGTAATAACAGTAACAAAAGATACAAAGAAAGAGTAAGACTTCATGGTCTCCAACAGGCTTAGCCTTAGATAGATATTTATGCCTAATTATAAAAAACAACTTACTTAACTGAGGTATTTTAACTCAAAAATATGGAACAATGAAATTAAGTTAAAAAAAATAGAAGAATGGAACCATGATTTAATCAAAAAGGTAGGCCATCACCAACATCTTGGCATTCTTACTTTAATATCTGACAATGTTTGACCACAGACAAATAGGCAATTGTGACCCTAAGAGCATCCCTATGCCAGAAGGCAAGGGGTTTCCCAAGTATCTAGCAGTGAGTTTCAGCTGGCCTGACCAGCTCAGTGTACGCCAACTCACTATTGTTATAATCTGTATCTAAAAGGTGTCATGTAAAATGTCCTTGGAAAACTAAACTCACTGACCATTAATATTCTTGCATGATGTATGTACGGTCAAACTATAAAGGATTATACAGTTGTGCTGGAATTATGACTAAAATGTATTTAAACTAGGCATGTCAGGGTGAGTTGATAGTTGATAAAGATTTTTTCCAGAGTAAGGAATGCAGTTCCACCTGCTTGAATGTGTCTGCCGAGTAAATTGAGCAAGGTTTAACCAAAGTCAGTGACAAGCACATTTGCATGCCTGGCAAACAAACCCATCAGAAGAGCAAGTGGGGAAAATGTGATCACTTAATCTCAATGGTGGGTGGAGACTGGACCCCCAGGAAGCCTTACCGCCTCTTGAAGCTGGTGTAGTGAGGAGGCATGGCCTCCCTCAGAGAGTGACAAGGAGGGACCACCACATGCCCCCTGGTGGGCTGAACCAGGAGAACCATATCTGCCCCGCCGGAAGCAGCAGGACAGGACAGACAGGGGAAGTACAAAAGGTGGGCCCCACAGCTCAATTGCTGCTGGAGCCTGCAGAGGAGCTGCCGGGGCTGCCATCTGAGCTCCCAGGATCGCTGGCCAACCAAGCTCCCTGAGACAAAAGATGCAGGTACACCCCAGGGGGAGAGTAGGAAGCAGCTCTGGGAAACCAGGCAACAGTCTGATTGGCAGCTAGCCTGATACAAGGTCAGCATGTTGCGGCCAGACCCCCGCTGACCCAGTGGCGGACCACTGCACTACTGTTAGGGCACTGGGTTGTGATGCAGTGTATTTGGGCAGGCGCCTGGGGTGGCAGTACTCCCGCTCCTTAGGCCAGAAACCTTCACTCCTCAGGCATCCTAACCTGAGCCTCTAGACTATACTGGTGCCCACTCTTACCTAAGGCTTCTAAACTGCTTAACTGCTCTGCCCTGATTGCAGGCCAGAACCTAACTGTCTGCTGCCCTGCCCTGAGACTCAGACTGCCTTACTGTTCTGCCAGGCCAGAGGACCAGAGCACTAGGTGTAGCTAATTCCCCCCTTTGAGCTCAACTTTACAGATACACAACAGTAAGGAGGCATGGCCTCCCTTAGAGACAGACAGGGAGGAACGGCCACATAGCCTACACCGGTCAATGAACTTGGAGAGATGTACTTTTCAAAGGTAGCCTGGACTATAAAGAGAGGGGCAGAGAACCCCCAAGTGATCCTTCACATAAGGAAACAAGGAAAACCAGCACCTTGGACTCTGTGGGGATTCTGACTAAGAGCTAATCAGCTATTGTTGAAACATTGTTTAAGATTTGTTTCTTCACCAAAGACTGCAGCTTGTTAAGTTAGGTCTTAGCCATTAGCATATTTTTACTTTTGTGTAACCCCTTCTATTTTTATCCTTTATACTTGAACTCACTTAAAACCTACACTTTTAGATAAAAAGTAAAACTAGTTTAATTAAAACCAATCCAGTGCTTTGATTGAATTTAAATGATTGTTAACTCCAGTCAAGATAACAAGATGCAGCACACTTAATATCTTCTGTGAATGTACAGTAATAGGGGTTGTGCAGAGAGATCTGTAAGGAACTTGAGGGCTGGAGTTTACTGATTGTTACCTGCTAGGCCAGGTTTGGGCTGGGAGGGTCTACACTGCAATTAAAAACCTGTGGCTGGCCTGCGTCAGCTGACTCAGGCTAATGGGCTGTTTAATTGTGGTGCAGACATTCGGGCGTGGGCTAGACTCTAGCCGCTAGAGCACAGGCTCCAAGACACAATGGGAGGTCTACACCACAATTAAACAGCCCCTTAGCCTGAGCCCAAGTCAATTGACATGAGCCAGCTGCAGGTTTTTAACTGCAGTGTAGACATACCAGGAGAATCCTGAGAACTCACACACATTTTCTTTACATTAATTGTTTTCTATAAATTAATTTAAAATTTCCCTGAAGACACTATGCACATGAATCTCCTACCTGGTGGTTGTTGGGGCCAGAAATATTGTTGCCAGTCTTGAAGAACATACGTTAGTCGAATAGCTATGCTAACTGGAGGCAGTGGAGTTAAAGGACATCCCTAAAAAATAAATGTAAAGAAACACTACAAATGAATTAAAGTAAATCAACTAGAGTTACAATAATACTCTTTACACTTCACTTATTTGAAACTAAAGTACTGAGTTTAAAAAAAAGTGAAGAAAGGGTTTTCAACATTATGTGAGATATTGTTGTTTCAGTACAATCTCTTCTAAAGTTTCAACCCCAAGCAGGCTACTGTCCACTTCAGTCACTTGGCTTTAAAAAAATAACTGGTCTAATTTTAAACACAAGTTTTCCCTATAATATATAAAAATATACCGTACAGTATTAAAATAGGCCAGATAGTATAAATTCACAAATAAAAATGAATCAAATTAGATTACTTTTAAAACATGGGCCAAATCATGTTTCTTGTACTCAGGTCAGCAATCCTACTGACTTCACTGAGACTCACTGCCTGAATAACATCAAAAGAATATGGTTCGACAGCTAAACTGACATCAATAATGTGGGTGCATAAAGAAGTAGAACATTATTTCAAATCCACACAAGAATGGGGACTAAACTAGAATAAGGTTGGTAATAGGATAAATTACTCTTAATCTTTTGGCACTAGATCAAATCCAACACAAAGATAATGACGAAAATCATTACTGTCTGACTGGTGCTTGATGGCCCATGTGAAATGAACTGGTCTCAGTCCAGATCCTTGTGAACTGATGTATCCAAGTGCAAAGAAAGTCTGAAAAGTTTCTTAACGAGTTAAAAGAAGAATAGATATGTTCCCATTCCTACCATAGTCAAAAAGATCTACGTAATTTCTATCAAACTTTCAAGGAAAATTTCTAATAGAAACTAACTCTCATTATCTCACTATGAGGAGAGATGGGGGAAAGAAAGGTACTAAAAAAAATCCCATCAAGATGTGTCTACCTTACTACAGTAAGCATGTGACCTTATTCTGTCACGGTGCCCTTTATCTCTCCTCTCCCGCAAGCTCTCCCTCACAAATGGAGTGTCAAATTTAGAGCATAATTTCTTGAAGGCAGGGACCACATATTTGGGAAGTACTTAGTAAATTTTCAGCACTCTTTTTTTCTTAGAGTTTTGTGTCACTCAGGAGGCTACAGAATTGGCATAGTATTTTTAGAAAGTAAAGAATTGATGAAAAAATTATTCAGAACAGTACTCACACATTAGCAATTTAGTATGACTGTTCTTTATTTTTAAAAGGTCAGTAGAGCTTTTAATTAAACTAAAAGGAAAATAGGCAGACAAATGCCAATTAAAGCATAGGCCCTTTTTCTTCCCCTTTAATGATTTAAGTTTTTTAAAAATTGCTGATTTAAAAGAAATAGCCTACACTTCACTTGGTTAAACGGCATGATTTCTAGTACACACATACTTACTATCTTGGATTTGAAGATGTCCAATAGACCTGATAAATGAGTATACTGATTTGGCACTTTACGAAGATGAACCATTTCAAAGTCAGTTCGAACTCCAGGGCCCTGACATTCTCCAACATACATTCTTCGCCACTTATGATGTATTTGCACAAACAATGGTACCTGACTGCAAAATATTGAAGCAGTAGATTAAAAAATGTTCACTGTTCTAACATCCTCAGAAGTATTTAACAGTATGTATTTCAAAGCAATTTCAGACAATTCTACACAGAGATATAAAGAAAACCACCACCATGTACTGGTACTTGGGTTTAAATTAAAAATGGTTAAGCTAAAAAATAGAGGTCATAAAATACAACTTTCACTAACAAAGTTAATTGGAATGTACAACAAACTGTAGTAATGTCATCAAATCTTCAATGTCATAAGTAACATTTTACCAAGCATTTTGTCTTAAATTCTGATTTGGGGAGATTTAATAAAGGGTAAGAATATTTTCCAGGAGCTTTAGAAGATTTATGCCATCAGATTTGTGAACAAACTAATTTATAATTATATAAACTAATTTTTTATTAAATTTATATCAAATACTGAGAAAATTCAGTTTCATTAATTACTTGGATAATAAAGTGGAGAGTATACTTATGTAATCTGAAGATGACAAAAGCTGAGATTGGTTGCAAGTAATTTGGAAGACAGGATTAGAATTCAAAATGACCTTGACACATTGGAGAATTGGTCTGACATCAACGAGATTAAATTAAATAAAGTACTAGGCTTAGGAAGGAAAAATCAAATTTACACAAATACAAAAAGGGAAATAACTGCCTAGGCAGTAGTACTGCAGAAGAGGATCTGGGGGTTATAGTGAATCATAAACAAAGAGCAAACAATATGATATGTTACAAAAAGGCTAACATCAATCTAGGATGTATTAACAGGAGTGCCATATCGGGGACATGGGACGTAACTGTCCCAACTGTACTCAGCACTGGTGAGGCCACTGTTGAAATATAGTGTCTAGTTTTGGGTGTCAGACATTAAAAAAGATGGGGATGAACTGGAGAGAATTTGGAGGACAGCCAGAAAAATAAGAGGTTTAGAAAACCTGGCCTGTGAGGAAAGGTTATAAAAAAAATTGGCATATTTAGTCATGAGAAAAAAGCGACAGAAGGAGAACCTGACAACAGTCTTCAAATATGTTGATGGCTGTTAAAAAGAGGACAGTGATCAATTGTTGTCTGTGTGCACTGAACAAAGGACAAGAGCTTAATCTATAGCAAGGGATATTTAGGTTAGATATTAGGAAAAAGCCTTCTAAGGATAAGGATAGTTACATACTAGAATAGATTACCCAGGGAGGTTCTGGAATCCCTATCACTGGAAGTTTTTAAGAACAGGTTGGACAAACGCCTGTCAGGAATGGTGTAGGTATACCCTGGTCCTGCCTCAGCATACACAGGTGGACTAGATGACCTTTCAAGGTCCCTCCCAGCCCTACATTTCTATAATTCTATGAAAATCATGTCTTGTAGACCAATTAATTACTCTTATGGTTTTTATATTTTAAAACAAGAAAAAGTCTATGGAACAGAAGTCATACATATGGTTCAGTGCATTAAAATGTTAATTATCTTTGAAAGAATCCTTTGCTATTAAGGTTAGGCCACGTTCCCACTGAAAGACAATTTTTTGTGTTTCTTTCTGTGGCAATGTCAGACAGTAACAACATATAGTGTAGACTATCAATTTAATATTTTTCCTTACTATGAAGCATCTTCCAAATTATATTCAAAGTGATATCTGGACATGTAATCATTTAGCACTTCACTTACCAACCAGTGTTCCCCAATGCAATCGAAACTGAACTCAGAAGAAGGTTACATTTGGATTCACTAAGAACTGCATCATTATTTGCTGCTGGAGCAATAACCACAAATTCCCGTAAGCCATACCTAAAAAAAGGTAACATTTGTAGTAAGTTACATGTGACAAATAATTGCATATTCCTGAGTCAGTCCTAGGTAGGCTAGAGTACAGATGTCACCAATTTACTTAACTAGTGCGCATTGTGGTAGTAATATAATGGCAATTAAATATTTAAGTCCATGCTAATTAAGAGGCCTGAAAAAAAGCCAAACTATTAAAGTGCATTTTGGATTTTCAATTCATTTTTCAAATATTTTAAAAGTTACACATTAAAACTTCTTCTTTATATAACCACTTTTACAATTAGTGTACCAGAGCATATTATATGTTATTACTTATATTCTAAATCAGGGGTTCTCAACCTGCTGCCCAATCAGCACAGAGCTGCAGCCCATGTGACATCCTTAGGGCCATACAGGTAGTACTGGATGCGGCCCATAATGGTAGATAGGCAGAGATCGCTGTGCTTTTCATTTATTCCTAGTGTGAACATAAAAGCTTGCATGAGGCTATATTACTTTCTTGTTAGTTTCTTAACCATAATTCTTATGGAGGAGAAATAGAAGATAAATAAACCCAACATTTGTGCAAAGAGCAATTTATTTGACAATAACTTTCTGCTTTCCATTCCTATTCTTTAAGTGATCTGGAATTAAATAAAGCCATTCTCAGGAGTTGCAGGGGGATCGCATGGTTATTTTTTTAGGGGGGGGGTCCACAGTATTGCCACCCTTACTTCTGCACTGCCTTCAGATCTGGGCAGCTGAAGAGCTGCGGCTGTTAGCCAGGCACCCAGCTCAGAAGTCAGCTGTTAGACCATACCATGTCATCCTTCCTTCTGCGCAGCGGCTGGCGGCAGCTCTACCTTCAGAACTGGGCTCCCGGCCAGCAGCTGCCGCTCTCCAGCTACCTATCTCTGAAGGCAGTGCCACTGCCAGCAGCAGTGCAAAAGTAAGGGTAGCAGTACCACAACCCTCCATACAATAACCTTGCAAACCCCCCCAACACACACATACACACACAAACAAACAACTCCTTTATGGGTTAGAACCCCTAAAATTACAATTCCATGAAATTTCAGGCTTTTCATAGCTGAAATCATGAAATTTACAATTTAAAAAAATCTTATGACCATGAAATTGACCAAAATGGACCGTGAATTTGGTAGGGCCTTAATTATGATATATGTTAAAATGTTACCTGTAATATAGAAGAAAACAGAATAAAGAATGTATACATACCATCTCACTAGACAATGGGCTCTAGGAGGAAAATCATTGTTCATGCACAGCAAGTCTTGCATAGATAACGGAAGGGCATCTGTGAAACAATTTGATACAGCTAAACGTCAGTATATTTTTACAGTGTCAAGCAGAAATCTGTAGTGTGAGAAAGGTAAAGAGAAAATGTTCTCTAAAGATGTTCTTGAGGTTCATTACATTAGAACAGAATCTTTGGAACAGAAAACTTTTCTCCAGTAAAATCAATTTTACCTCGATGTTTTTTCACACAGCAGATTTAATTCCTAGTATAGTAATAAAAATTTCATATCCCTATTAAGGCCCTCCAGCTTGCCTTCCTGTTTTTACTGCTTTCATATTTTTCCTCCCTCCTTGAGGCCCTATACTGTAACCATCATATTTCTGGGATCCATCATTCACAGCCAAAGGACCTCCTGCAGGTAGCTGTCCATGCTACGTGATACCTTCAGGTAAAGAGATATTTGCACAAAGTCTATTTATTGCCTTTTGGGTGTCCAAGGCCAGAGGATTGTTGGTTTTTAAGGTTTAATACAATTTGTTCCTTTAAAAATAAAGGAAAGACATAAGAAGACAGAACAGTGGAACCCTAAGTTTCTGAAAGTAGGCAATACTTTGGGCCTCATTAATCAATCTAGTTTAAATAGACCAGCACTAATCACCATAGAATCTAGATGTTGTTACCCCGGCAATGACCATTAAAAATAATGCTCAACTAAAAAAAAAAAATATTCAACTCACTGCATTCAACTCTGCACTGTTACTACTCAATGGTATGTGTTCCTTGTAGCTGTGAGGCAGTTGTCCAAAAAGGACCATATTTTTGGAGTTTAATGTACCCACCCTACACACACACACACCATATAATCATTTGAAAGCTTATTTTATGTACATTTAGATGACATATAATGTGCAGCTGCCAAGTGGTGCCATAAGGCCTATAGGCAAGGTGAAACAATAGTACCAAGAGTGGAAAAGTGTCATTTTTTTGCACAGTTCCAATAACACTGCGGCGTGACTATGACAACAGTATTTACTGTTTGTTAATTTCAACACTTTAATGTGGTGTTTATTGGTCAAAGCTACCAAACAACAGTGTATTAAAAGAAGTTATTAGATTTGCATGGACAAGTATTTTTTCCAGAAATGGTGAAGTTATTTAGTATATAGCAAATATTAACATTTTGTAATATCTTGATATGAAATATTTTCATATCACATTTTTAATTGCCAAAGTATCTCAGAAGTGATAATAGTTTTCTGTATTTTCAACTGAAATTTGCTGACGAGATCAGTCTCACACTGAAGTTTGTGCACCAGCAGATGGCGTGCCCATAGTTTGTGCTGCATTGTGACTAGATATAAATGTAGGTTAATTCCTAAAAGTAAGGCTTCTCCATTTGGAAGCTTTTGTACATACAATGTAGCATCTAGTCTGCCTGGTAGAAGATTGTAAGCAATGTTGTTGTAGCTATGTTGGTCCCAGGATACAAGAAAGACAATGTGAGTGAGATATCATCTTTAATTGGACCAATGCCGCCTTAATTAAAACCGCTATTGTATGTCCACACTAGATCCTTGTGTCGGCAGAGTGCATCCACACTAACAACTCTTGCATCGACACAGAGCAGTTCACTGTGGTAGCTAGCCCACTGTGCAACTGGCTGCAGGGTGCTTTGGGAAGGGTTTGCAATGCCTCATGGGGCAGGTAAAGTGTCATGATGCAGGTTTCTCAATCCCATCATTCCAGGGGCATCCTAGTAGACTGTCAGCCGCTTAAGTGTGGTGGGGGGAGAGGAAAGTGGTGTGTTTGCAGTAAGGGAGAGAGCAGGCTGACCGACCCACCCTGAGGCAGGGAGACACCCTTCCCCCCTCCGTCAGCCCCCGGCTCTGCTCAGCACAGCAGTCTCTCCCGAAGCAGCCCGCTCTGCCTGCCTATGGTTCTGTGATTCCCTCCCAGTTCTCCCACAACCACTTCAGCTGCTGGGAGCAGCATCCTGCCCAGCTCTGTGAACTCTCTGTGCTGAGGAATGTCAAAGCAGCACAGCAGTCATAGACCCACACCCAACCCCCACCAGCAGCAGCCTGCCTGCAGCAGCGACATTGTGTTCCTAGTGCAGGGCAGAACAGGAGCATTCCATGTTAATTATTTGCTCTTTGTTCCCCAAAGGGAGCAGCATGCTCAGCTGTCACATACTTCGGAGAGCTTTGAAAGGGGAGGGGCATATGCCTGCATGGCAGCAGAAATCAAAACAGTGAGTAGAGCAGTCACGGCACCCACTGTGGGATACTGGTGGAAGCCAGTTATGTCGACAAAACAAACAGCAGTGTCTACACTGACGCTTTGTCGCTTTAACTTTGCCGCAAAAAGCTTTATGCTTCTTGTTGAAGTGGTTTTGTTTTATCGGCGAAACAGCAGAGTTTTACCTCCAAAAGTAGCTTTGTGGTGTGTACACCCGTTTTGTCAGCAAAAGGCAGCTTTTGCCAACAAAAGGTTGTAGTGTAGAGAAGATCTTATTCTTCTTTGTCCTATGACTGCAGAGGTGTTAAGTGCCCACTTCATTTTGAATGGTTTCTTGCAACAGGTGTTAACTCTTTATGCTAAACAATCTGTTGTATTTAGCTCTGAGGCTGTTTACCTTTCTCAGACCAGAAGAAGAGCTCTGTGGAGCAAAAAATCTTGTCACTTTCACCAACAGAAGTTGGTCCAAGAAATGTATTAATTCATCCACTTTGCCTCTCTGGTAGAATGTTTTCATGTATAGTTGTCTATGCACGCAGTACCAGCCTCTGAAATATTCTAGAAAGTAGTTTTTCAATTCAGAATTTATACATAGGTAGTGTCAGAGGTGACAATACACAGCTTCATATTGTGAATATGCAAATGCTGTGAGAGAAAGAAGTAGCCTAACAAGAAGTGGTGAAGACAACATCCACAAACAAGTCTTTGCCTCATGCTCTTTGTCCCTTTTCAGTGCAGTTACTGCTCTTGACATGTCATCAGCACTAAGACAATCCCATTTGACCCTGAAACATATCCATGGGTGTTAATCAACATATCCACTGGACTGCATGTAACATCAGATATATCAGTCTCCACTGAAATAGCAGATGTTGGTGAAAAACAAATGAAGAGATTTGTGAGAGGTGTACTTGATTCTAATAGGACAAGTAGCTTCTTCAGCCCCATCAAAAAATCTGTCATCAAAACATTTGCTGACATGGTCAAAACGAACAAATATCTGGCAAGGAATGGACAATCACAGCATATCAGTCCAGAAACTGTCTTTCACGGAGCCCTGTCCTTAACAAGATGCAGAGATGAGGTTCTTAGTCACCCAACAGGACCTGGGCCTATGTCCCTCTTCCATACTGATGGAACAATGAGAAGAACAGACAATGCTGAATTAGGGCACCATCTGGAAGCTCTAGCTGAAAGAATTCATGACCTAAGAGCATGTAACAAAGGGTATGTCTACACTTACAGAGTTTTTGCACTGTAAGTTTCACCAGTGATAGGGAACCGGTGAAAGAAAAGCGCTGGTTTACGTACTCACTTAATTCCTCAGGCGTCAGAGAGTGTTTACACTAGCAGCACTTCCATGAGAGCGGCGCTGTAGGGCAGCTATCCCACAGTGCAGCTCTCTCGATAGGTCTTGTGGGAAGGGTGGAGGGGGTACGCGGAAGGTTTTCTGGGTCCCTGCTCAGTGCGCCTTGCTGCACTGCTTCATGTCCCAGCAGCCCCATTACTTCCTTGTGTCTTTCGTAGCATTTTTTTTTTAAACCCTTGCTGTCTGGCTGCTTTCCCTGCCACATCTACAAGCAAAGGAAAAGGGAGTTTCAAACTTCCCAGAGCCCAGCCAAAATTTCTGCAGCGAAAAACGTGTTAGCACAGCTGTATGACCACAGCGAGAAAGAAAAGGAGATCCACAGAGACCTGAATTGCGTGCACTTCAATCTAGCTATCACAAGTCATTGGCCAAACTTCCACCATGTGAGGATAGTTTTGAAAAGCATTTTGGCAAACAAAGATTTGGATGTCTTCATACACAGGTAAAACAGATATTGGATTACCATTGCAACATGGATGGAAAAATGAACTACTTCCTCTATTCTTCAAGGACCCAACAGCATCTGAGCTTCTACAAGACCTTATTTGTACCTGTACCAGTAGGGGGTCACTGCACAATCAACTGTGTCTGTAGTCAAAACAATCTTCCCTGCACAGAACTGTGTACATGCCAAGACAATTAAGAATTTGGTAACCCATGCACCCTCATGAGAGATCATAATGATGAACAAGATGGTGATAATGTTGACTAGGAATGTCACCAGTGCTATCACATTTCAATATCTGTACAAATTATTAGACTATTACCTTTTAGATTATCATTGTGATGCTTTAAGGTCACAGAGAAATCCATCTTTATGTCTTGAAATAGTAAGAGAGGGTCATTAAACTAACAAACTAATGTAAATATTTCAAAGTGATCATTTTAACGTGTTGATGGTGTCACTGTTTATCCCTTGTTTCTATTGTAATGGCATCACTCGACATCCCAACATCATACCTCATCTCAACCTTCACAGCTGTCAGTCTAGCACATTCACTAGAACTAATGCAACTTTAAATTAAAAGTTTTAAATTAAAAGTTTCTTCTACTGAGAAGGCATAGCTACCAAATATTTTGGAAAAAATATTTCTTGCCTTAATCTGTAAAAGTGTTGAAGCACATCATTAAGGAAATCACAGTAATAGGAGATGTTCCTGCTATGGCAATTCCTAATCATTATTCAAGATATATCAGAAAAGAGCTGGGACAGGGACCGTCCATGGAAGGACATTACCAATCAAACAATGCAAGCATGTACTGGCTATCATCTGAAAAAGAAGAAAAGTCTTCAGGGGCTTTGAGATGATACTTAATATGAGACTGAAAATTTACTTGTTCTTGATCGTTTCAAATTCTGAGGCATGTGTTTTAGAGTTCGTGGGTAAATGGTGAGGAGTTAAATTTACTGGACTCTGATTTTAAGGTTTACATGGAGATGAGAAACCTCTCGCCTCCTTGGAGCTAAGATCAAAGTTTAGAGGACAGTGTTGTTGGAAACACTGTAATTACATACATTCACGTCCTTTTCAAAATAAAATAAACAAACAATGCAGGTTCGTCAGCTTTAATTCTGCTGCAGCATTTGTTAACATGCTAAAGAGAGTAAATGTTATAGTGAACAAAACATACCATTATAAAGCTTTGGTATGTTTGTTAGGCTACAATATGTTCTTTCATCACTACCATAATGTTTCACTAACGCAAAATGCTAACATTCAGTATTTACATTAGATTTTAAAAGAGCCAACCCGACATAAGATTCAGGTTTCCGCCCAGAGATATTAGATGTTCCAAACATCCACAAGTTTTATTAAAAGCTGTTCTTTAAAGCAGATTTCAACGTATGGAATATACTGAAACTGAAGACAACAAAATATGATTTTTGACTCATGTTAACAAGAGGTTTGAACAGAGGATTGGGTAGGTAGGTTTTCCAAATTCTAGCCCCCAACTCCCACACTATGCAACCTTCTGAAAGTAGTTTAGGGACTGATTTTCACAGGTACTAAGCAATCCCAGCTTCAGCTGAAGTCAATGGGAACTCAGGTCCTGTGCCAAAGTTTATCCTTTTGTAATATGGGGTAATACCTGCATCATGGGCTTATTTTGAGATCCTCTGATAAAAGGAATAAGTGTGCAAAGTATTGTTATAAAGGGATGCTGTCATTATAAATAAAACTATTTATATAGTGTCATGCCCAGTATCTAGAGTTAAAGTTAATGCTTTTCCAGCTTCTTTTTAGTTCATGCACATATGCATACATGCTAAGACATCTCTTTTCTGACATCTCTCTTTTTTTTTTTTAAACAATCAAGGTATTGTCTTAATAAGAATCCTGTTAGTCTTATAGTTTGCATGACAATGACAGGAAGGCAGAGTTGTGAAACGATGCAGTGTTCATCTGTCCGGAAACAAATGTAACAAATACAGAGCCATCAATTTATTGGATGTAAGGAGTTGTTCCAAAAAGCTATTTGATTTTTTGCATCTCACTTTTTATTCTGTGCATAATTTCAAGGTTTTTTTTTTCCAGAATAAGGAGGAAATTTGAAGAGAAAAGTGAGTTAGGGTACAACAAAAAAGAACCTTGTCAAGCCTGACAATGTCCATTTAAAATTTATCTGTTTTGTTTAGCTATAATATAACCAGACACACAAGAATGAGTATCTACAGATTACCAAATCTTATTTAAAGATCTTAAACTACCATTTTTTGTATTCAATACTAAAAAAGAAAGTGCATATCTTTTATACCAAGATAACAGCCAGACAGATGAATTTTAAGGACCTTTACATTTATAACCTAACAATAACTCAAATTCTTTGGGGAGAACCAACTAACAATACTACATGGAAACTAGTTTCCAAAATATTTAAACAGACATGCACCTTGTGGTTTGAGAGCATAATCTGCAGACCTTCGAAGTTTCTAGGCAAGTCAAATTAATGTGCTGCAAAATTTCACACTACATTATCATGATACAGTGAAGAATAATTTCTGAATGCCATCTACCCTACACATATTTACCATATAAAAGAACAATCATTTACCTTCTACCAACTCCTCTTTCCCATCTTTGTCACTGGCTTCTTGCACAAGATAATGATGAGTAATGGAGAATCTGAAGTCAGCAAATGAAATTTCATCTGATTTCTCCTCCCATATTCCAGTGGTGTATACACCCTGCATATTGAAAAGGGATAAGATATTATTTGGTCATGGTGATTTAGGTTAACCTTCATCAACAACAATGTTCCCATTTTTTACATCCATGTGTGGAATGAATTTTGTTATGTGCACCAATATGGAGGTGATGTGTGGCAGGGTGGGGCCGAGGGGTTCGCCGTGTGGGAAGAGGCCCAAGGCTGGGCAGAGGGTTGGCGTGTGAGGGGGTAAGGGCTCTGGCCGGTGCTGCTGGCTCTGGGGTGAGGCCAGGAATGAGGGGTTTGGGGTGCAGGCTGCCCCATGACTACAGCAGGGAGAGAGGACTCCCCCCCAAAAGCCCTCTCCCCAGCCACAGCTGCTCTGGGACTGAGGGAAAGGGACCTCTCCCCCGCCTGTGCAGCCCTTGGTTGCCTGATGTATGGCCGCACAGCTTAGAGGGAACTTAGATCAGCAATAAAGTATATTGCAAGTATTACCTACAGAATTAATCTTTCTAGTGTGGACAATAAATATGTATTTTACATAGTATCTTATTTTGTATAGATTAATAAAAAAGGAGTCCCAAAATGCTTTACAAAGTTAACAAAATACTAAAGCAAATCTTGCTATGATCAAGTATGTTCATTTCAAAGGTCTGGTTATTCTAAATAACGTATAGAAATATCTGGCAATTCAAAGGCATTTGTATCTCTCTCCTACAAAAATCACAGATTTCAGAGTGTTCACCAGTGCTGTGCTGAAAGACAAAACAGCTCCTTTAGGAGATTACATCTACTGTATACTGCTTGGTTCCAATATTTGGTGTGAAATACTTTTCTAATATTCATCTTGAATCTGACCTCACTTCTAAGTAATTACACAATTCTATCCTTCAGAGAACAGTAAATAGTTCTGTGTATGAAAAACAAACATCAATCAAGTTTCAGATGAAGAAACATTATATTTTAAATAACGGTCTAACTACTGTATCTGCATAATGCTGACTGTAAATATCAACATGTAACACTGCATATGTATGATTAACAACAATTCTACTTTTCTATGTAGTAATGCTTAAACAAAATTATTTAGAGGATTCCTTGATTTGCACCATCCTCTTTCTTGTTATAGGGCTTCTATCACTAGACTAGTGGACTAGACAACTCAAGAGAAGTTCAACCTTAATGTGTAGGAATATATTAATAGTTAAGATTGAAAGTATTTGATTAGATAACCAAGTTTTAACTCTGAAAACTGTGTCCTGACCACCAAATTTAGTTTCATAAAACTCCCTTTGAATATGTAGCTGTCGGCTCACCCAGTACAGAAGAATTTCTCTGCATTGATATGTAGGATAACTGGGTAGTTTCCTGTCTGGTGTACTGGGCTCAGAGAAGGAAGGCCGCAAAGACTCAGGCTATGTCTACACTAAAGTCTATGTCGGCATAACTTATGTCGCTCAGGGGTGTGAATAAACCACCCGCCTGAATGACACAAGTTACACCAATATAAGCACTCGTGTGCACACTGCTATGTCGACGGAAGACCTTCCCTTACTGACACAGCTTCTGACGTTCACTGAGGTTGTTTTATTATGCAAACGGAAGAGATCTCGGCTGCGCCGCTGTTTTTGTAAACATACCCTAAATAGACATACCCTAAGTATTTTGTAGACATACCCTAAGTTTTGTAGACATACCCTAAGACATACTCTCAGCCACAACTGCATCCTCTGTAATGAAATACTGACAAATACTGACTAGCTCCGAGGAGTCATGAGACACCTTTCTCCATGCATCATAAAATGTTAAGTGCCATGGAGTGGAGAAAAAACAAAGATGCTTGAGAACTGAAATGGGAACCTGGACAACAACTTGCGCTTGAACCCAGGAACAAGAACACTGGAGCACACATAAAGGTCAACTCATTACCAATATAACATTTCCTTGGGAGAAAATTTCTCTCAATCATAACTTTATAATTAATTTTGACCACACAGATTCATTTCTGCAAGTAAAATTCCCATTGAAAACTGTTCTTGCTGTAAGTAACCTCAAACTTTAGTCTGCCAAATACAAGGAAATCTGAAGTGTAAATATGAATGCACACTATATATTATACCATGCCATCTCCAATTATAAAACAGAATTTCATAAACAATTAAACTGACCTTTTCTAGGGGCTTGCCTGAAGAAACCCCAATAAGTTTCCAGTCATTCAAAACTTCTTCAACTTTTGAAATAAATCTAGTGGGGAGAAAAATTGTTAGTATTTCCTAAACATCAGAACTTATCTCACTAAAAATGACTGTACAATACAGTGAAATTCCTGAAAAATTAGCACTGTACAACTCATTAGAAGGGAAAAAATTGTTATCCTAAAATAAGTTTTTATACTATTCTTTTTTTTTCCTATTTCATTTATACTAAGCCTTACTCTCACAGAGTGCCTGATTGTGAGCCTCTTATTTACACTGGTGAGCTGTTACTCACATGAATAGTTCCACTCAGTAGTTCTATTTCAGGGGAAATTACATTTCAGATTTTCATTTCACTGATCACCAGTGTAAAATAAGGGGCTCACAATCTGATCTACAGGATGTAGGCACAAACATTCCATTGAGCAGAGAGGGGGAGGTATACCCACACGTACCCAAATAGTATTGTAAACATTAAATAATTTGTAAACCGAATGATTTTGTCTGTCTCACTGACCAGCTCAGGAATTATACACTTGGAAAGTTAATTTTAAAATAACCTGTTTACTGTACAATACAGTGTTCAGATACTGGATGATGTAAGCAGCAAAAAAGGGCAGCATGGAACAGAGAATGATGGCCAGAGTCTGAGCAGGAAATCTCTGGCAAATATTTCAAAGTTGTAACTAACAAATAAAATACAAAACGCACCATACAGATTTAAAGCTGTAATTTTAGTTTATGATTCTGGTGAGAGTGATAAACCCTTCAAAAGTTATTCTTAGTTTAGAAAGTCATCTGAACTTTCTGGATGAGTTTTAGTAGAAACTGAATTTATGCTTTGTAATTCACAGCAAGCTAACAAACATTTTTCACAATAGACGGTTATGAACACTTTCCCCAGTTGATTTCATTATGCTCAGAAATATCAGAAATCCAAATAATAGAATCATAGAATATTAGGGTTGGAAGAGACCTCAGGAGGTCATCTAGTCCAATCCCCTGCTAAAAGCAGGACCAACACCAACTAAATCATCCCATCCAGGGCTTTGTCAAGCCGGGCCTTAAAAACCTCTAAGGATGGAGATTCCACCACCTCCCAAGTAACCCATTCCAGTGTTTCACCACCTTCCTAGTGAAAGTGTTTCCTAATACCCAACCTAAACCTTCCCCACTCAACTCAATGAGACCGTTGCTTCTTGTTCTGTCATCTGATACCACTGAGAACAGCCAACCTCCATACTCTTTGGAACTCCCCTTCAGACAGTTGAAGGCTGCTAACAAATCTTCTGCAGACTAAATAACCCCAGTTCCCTCAGCCTCTCCTCATAAGTCATGTGCCCCAACCCCTAATAATTTTCATTGCCCTTCACTGGACTCTCTCCAATCTGTCCACATCCCTTCTGTAGGGAAATGACCAAGCCAACCATTGTAAAAGTCAATAAATCGACACTAGCTGCAAACAGTAATGTTCTGTCTCCAACAGCTGAAAACGCATACTTAAAACTAGTTATTAAAAATAATGGGAAGACAGATTCTAGTATGTACTTTTCTCCTTGACAGTCTTCATTCTCTGAAACTTTAGTGTAATCACCAGAAGTCCTCTGAATATTATGATTCAATTATAAATATTCACTTTAAACAAAAAATTCCATATCATGGATTATTCAAATAGCAACCCAAATTTATATTTTAACACACAAGCAGACTATAAAACTTTGAAAGAGGACTATGCTTCTATCATAAAAATTAGAGATGGAAAAGGCCTATAAAATCATGTAGGTAATGTAAGATTGTTCTCTACAATCTATTTTCTGATACTTTACATTAATATGTTCACTTTAAGGAAGCACACACACAGGATGATGGGTCTGATCCTACTTTTATTGACTTAATTGGGAGTGGGATTAGGCATCATGTATGTTTTATTGGCATTTCAACATTCCAAATCAGAATTATTCTTATGGTTGGGATAGCACCTTCTGTCTATCTAATCAACCTTAATTAGAAGAGGTCAATTTTCTTCTGTGCTCATTCCATCTGCATTCAGACAAACTAGCACTTCAATCAACTTCTGAGTTTGTGTCATACACAGAAATCCATTCTGTGCACTGTCTACATCACTATTTTAAATAAGCAAACAAAAAGGTGACTAAATTTCCAACACTCCAAAACAAGATAAATTGTTCCCTGTCAAATATTTAGCCAAGCAAAACTGATAATGGTACAATATTTAACCACACAAGCACATATCTGCACTGAACTGAATACAGGAAATACCATATCGCACATTAAGCAGTGACACAGTGTTCGGAGTGGAGTAATGTCACCAAAATGCAGTCCCTGCTCTGAAGAACTGTCTCTTCATTAGCTTTTCTGAAAGACACCCTACTGTTGGTTCTCCTTCAGCGGTAACAGCAGGGAGAGAAGCACAAAGGGACAAGGCTCCAGGAAGTCACTGGTTGTTTTACCACGGGATCATTTAGACGGAATCGGAACAGGCCTACGCAACAGGACGGTGAAAGTGCTGCCAGCTTCCTACGCCAGCACACTCACAAGTAGATACGCTCCGGGGTTAACAACAGGAGTGGGAAACGTGTCCGAAAAACGCTAGGGCGTGTGGGGCCACACCACAGGAGCCACGACGCTGGGGTCTCAGGGGAAAGAGGCGATGATCGGGAGGCGATGGTGCCTTTCCCGGGGGTTCCTGAGCGCAGGCAAGAGTTTGCCGAGGAGGACACCGCGCGCTGTGCGGGATTACACCGGATGCCTCTCTGAGGGCCCCTTCCCCTAAACTTGCAAAGCCGGGGGGGGGGGGCGCTACCCGCAGGGAAGGGCGGCGGCGGCTGGGGGCAGGATGCGGAGCCCGGGGAGGCGGTCTCGTACCTTTCCCACTCGGAGGCGGTGGTGAAATCCGTGATCTCAAACACGTCGGACTCGGGCTGCGGGGAGAGAGCGGGAGAGGCGGTGAGTGCGGGCGGGCTGAGGGGAACCGGTGGGGGGCCGGGCAAGGGGCCGGGGGACTCACCTCGCTGTCCGCCGCCATCTTGTGCAGCCACTGGGCAGTAGCGCGCATAGGATCATGGGAGATTGGCAGGGGAAGGGAACAGGAGGGTGGGGAAGGCTGGCGAGAGAACCATTGGAAATGTCCCCAGCTTTGGGGCTTGCACAGAGAGCCACCCACTGCTCTCGGTCCAGTCCGATATCTCCCTTCCCTTCGCCGAGACAGCCCTGTCCCTACACTCCTCCACACCCCTCCCGAGCGACAGCCCGCCAGACACACCCCTCCTGAGAGACAGCCCTGCCCCTACACACACCCCCCTCCTGAGCGACACTCCTGCTCCTACACCCCTCCTGAGACAGCCCTAATCCTACACCCCTCCAGACACACCCCTCCTGAGAGACAGCCCTGCCCCTCCCCACACACCCTTCTTCAGATACAGCCCTGCCCCTACACCCCCCCACACAGCCTTCCCCAGACACAGCCCTGCCCCTACACCACACACACACAGCCCTCCCCAGAGACAGCCCTGCCCCTACACCCCACACACCCCTTCTGAGAGACAGCCCTGCCCCTACACTCCACCCCTCCTCAGATAGCCCTGCCCCTATACCCCACACACACAGCTCTCCTCAGAGACAGCCTTGCCCCTAGACCCCTTCACACACACCCCTCTTGAGAGACAACCCTACCCCCCCACACAGACATCCCAGCCCTGCCTCTTCATCTCCACACACACCCATCCACATACAAAGGCAGCACATCTTTTCCATCTTCACAGTCTCCTCAGAGATTTTATGCAGTATAGCTATGTCAGTCCCAAGATATTAGAGAGACAAGGTGGGTGAGGTAATATCTTCTATTGGACCAACCTCTGTTGGTGAGAGAGAGAAGATTTTGAGGAAGAAGAGCTCTCTGTGGCTTGAAAATCTCACCAACAGAAGTTGGTCCAATAAAAGATATTACCTCACCCACCTTATTACTTCTCGGAGAGACAGCCCTGCCCTATCATCCCCACACATACACCCCTCTACATACACAGACAGCTCAGCCCCCTCATCCCTGTACAGATACATCTCCATCCCCGCAGACACCCTACCACAGGGAGAGACACCCCAACCTAATACACTCAGAGACCAATGGGGATCTCCCCATCCACCCAGGCTGCTCCACACAGAGACAGCCTACTACATACACACGGAGAGACATGTCCTCCCTCACCCACTCAGAAATGCACACTTCTATACATACATGACCCTACTGCCATACTTACCCTGCTCCTATATATATTATCCAACACACAGATTTCCCCCACTCTTCCTTACATATCTCATAAGACACCATACACACACATCCAGAAAGAGAGAACTTCACACCCAGGCTTGTTTGGGGGCAGTATTTAGGTTCTTTCCCTCGCCAGATCTTCATTCCATTTGTTTGCATGAAGTTCTAACACCTAAATACATTCTTCATTAACACACCTTTGGCCTAGGACTATTTAATTACAGGGTGTACATAATGTAGAAGTAATATAATAGCAAACTATAGGATGTAGACATGAAAACAATACAATCAACATCTAATTTGATCTCTATTAGCACAAGAGTGAATGAATTTGAAAGCATACTAACACTTAACACTTCTTTGATATTCACATACAAGTGAATTGTCCTGAGACTCTGGCATGGGCTTGTACCTGGCCTGTCAGTGTCACAAGGTTATTCTATTTATAAGTAGTGATTTATGATTGGGTTTATTAAGAGCGTACCTTTGCCCAGGGGCGGCTCTACGTTTTTGGCCGCCCCAAGCAGTCATGCCCGGGAGGCGCCCCAGAGCCGCGGGAGCAGCGGACCTCCCGCGGGCATGACTGCAGACGGTTCGCAGGTCCGGCGGCTCCGCTGGAGCTGCCGCAGTCATGCCTGCGGGAGGTCCAGCCGAGCCGCGGGACCAGCGAACCGTCCGCAGTCATGCCTGCGGGAGGTCCACTGGAGCCGCGGGACGAGTGCCCCCTCCGCAGTCATGCCTGCGGCAAGTCCGGTTGTCCTGCCCAGCCTGCCGCCCCCCCGGGAAAGGGCCGCCCCCCCGGGAAAGGGCCGCCCCACGCGCGTGCTTGCCGCGCTGGGGTCTAGAGCCGGCCCTGCCTTTGCCTGTGCTGGAGGGATTATGGAGTCCTCTATTGGCTGGATGTTGTACTGGGGTTTAAAAGAGCCCAACACCATGAATGAGCCAGCAGGTGCATTACAGTATGCAGTTTAGTGACAACTATGAAGTCATAGGTAGATAGGGTTTGTTACAGTATATTCAATAAGATAATATTTTGATTATTTATTGATTTCTCTAAGAAGGGGAAAGGAAAGCAAAGCAAATACTGTATAGTAGAATCTGGCTAATTAGGACACCCCACTGCATGAACTGCCTATTCTAAAAGAGTTTGAAAAGATTTGAAATTAAATAGAAATATAAGAATAAAAACAATGTCTTTTGAAGGATATACTTTATGCATTAGTATGAGGCTGTTTTTAAAAGAAGCAAGGAGTTCAGGGAACTTTTCTGGGAGGGAAGTAATGAATTTTTAGGAAAGTGGTAGGAATTGACATCCAGAGAAAAGTGCCATAAAAATAGGTCAGGCACCAAAAGTGTAGCTAGAAAGACAAGGGAGAGGGATGTAGGCTGCTTCGCATGCTAGAACAGCGCTTTTGTAACTGGGGCCTAAAATCCTACCATGTAGTTTAACCCTGTTTTGTTTCATAGATGGCTGAGATGCCAACTTACAATTCTCCAAACAAAATGCCCAGTGGACAGTTGCCTTGGCAACAGCCTGTAAACTAAACTGTCTGGTTGTAGCAGTGGCTGCCTGAAGGATTTTATGCTAGAAGAATTTGCTTTAATAATGGGAACACAGTTGGCTATGCAATCTGAAGCTCACCCAGAAAATAAAATCAAAGTACACAGAATCACTGTGTGAATTAGCTGCTATCCAGTGAAGAGGGACAGCTATGACCTAAACATTATTTAGCTGCTCTTCGGATTGGTGTCTCTGTTTCAAAACTTGCTCTTTGATACAAGCTCTAGGTAAGCTCAGTGTTTCAGCATATTGTACAGAACCTATTATTTTCAATTATTATTTATGAAGCTCCACAGTTATGCATGGTAACTTACAATAAAGTAAAAAGACAAAATCTTAAGATCACCATCTAATTATAATCTTAGAAAACCAGTTTAATGGAATGCATGTGCTAATATACACTAAAAGTGTTGTCCAGTGATTAGCATAGAGGATTGGGAATCAAGAGTCTTGACTTCTATCCCAGTCTTTGCACTCATTAACTGTGGGACCTTGGGCAAGTCACTCAGCTTCTCCGTATATGTTTAAGCCATGTTTAAAATGGGGATAATACCTGCCTATCCCACAGAGTTGTTGTGAGGCTTAATATTATTGTGTTTTAAACGTTATGAGATCCTTGGATGAAAGGTGCCATATAAAAGTGCAATTTGTTATAAAAACTTGAATTTCATCCAGGATAAATCCATGGGAATAACTATCAACGAGGCTGTAGAGAGTGCTGTGGCACTTGTACTAGGAATTATGCTTTCCTGTTAGTTAATGTAATAAGAAATAAGGGACTGTGCCTGCTCATATTTAACAGTACACAGTAGGAAAATTCTTATTGCGTTCAATGGGAGTTGGATTGGGACGTACATTTTCTCAGTGTTTAGTTTATTTTATTTAATGTTGTGACATCAGTCAGTTTTTCCATTCCCATCAGTTGTGCTGTGATCTCATCTGAAAAGAAAATAAAGGAAGATAAAATAATTAGATGTATAAAAGATCTTAGTTGCATGAAGCAGAAAATGAACTCTTACTTTGCCACTTTGACATTTATTAACCTAAAGGTATTTGTTACCTTGTATGATGGAATCCATAATATAAAACAAAACAAAATCAATGTTACAGTTAATTAGTGGTTAGTCCCTACCCCTCTGTTTATAGCTAGGCTGAAAAATTTAAACATACTATAAAAATGTATTGTATTTAAGGTTATTATTCGGGCTAGTTAGTGTGATAAAAACTTATAAGGAACACTATGAATTTTATTGTTATAATTTAATAACACCAACAGTCCAAGCACTTAAGAATCTCTGCCACAAGTGGAATAATTTAATCTTAAAACAAATATTATGGAACAAAAAAGAACAATAAATTATTCCAAGGTTTCCTTGAGGTAACTTCAGAGATTGATGTGGAGATCATCATCAGCAATATATCTAAAGTTTAATAATTTCTCAGAAACCTAGATTTTCAGCACCCTAAAACTGGAAGTACAGCTCTGATCACAGCAGCTGAAGAGAATCTTAAAGTTAAGTATCCAATACTGCAAATGTATATTGACTTAATCAAGGGACATATTCAGGTCTCTTTTTCTCTGGTTTGTTAGATGCCTTCTATTCTCCAATGTTATATAAAAGCAGAGAGATCAAAATAAATCAATAAAAAAAAAACATACCAAAGTTATCACCTCTTTATAGGTCTCCCAGCGTGTCTTGTATTATCTCTGTCTTTTAGACTGCAAGCTCCTCATGGCAAAGGCTGTCTTTGTGTCTTGTATAGCATGGAGCATACTGTCAGTGCTCACAATAATAAAATAAATCCCCCCTATCCCAGGGAAGTACTGGCCTCCACTTCCAGCAGCTCCCATTGGCCTGGAGCAGCGAACCACAGCCAGTGGGAGCCGCGATCGGCCGGGCCTGCGGGTGGGGAAGGGGCTTTCCCTACATAAGCCGCATCCCAAGTTTGGGAAACACTGCTCTAAACCATAGCATTTGTTTAAACAAAGAAACCTTACCAAAAAAAATTGAACAAACTATGTGTTCAGATTAATTGTTCAGCCAGTCTGTTCTTTATTGTATTTTCTCTCTCCCTTCCTTTGTACATTGTCTATGTAGATTATAAAGTCTTCTGATAAGATATTTCTTTTCATTTTAGTCTTTACTGCACCTAGTTCACTCTTGGTGCTAAAAAATAAAATAAAAAGTTTTTATTTTGCACAGCTAATACTTGTTGGAAACTTACAAGTACATTTGACTCAATATCTTGCTGCAGTGATCTCCATGGGCTAATACAATGCTAAAATTGGGACCTTTGGATGTACTCCCATAATATTTACTAATACTAACAATATCTCCTTTTATTCATTTTAACTTGTAATCTTTTAATTTCATTCCATATTCTTCAGGTTTGGAAAAAGTAAACAGAAATACCATTCATTATTTATTATTCGGAGACTAAAAGGGAGAGAATCCATCAAGCCTATTGCCATCAAATCCATCTAGCGCTGTTGTGATTAAGATTATTTTTATTTTAATAATCAGACACTTGTGTAAGGTTTTACATCTTCATTGTGCCTTAATTAATCCTCACACCACTTCTAACAGTTTGTAACTAACTTCTTTTGTGACTCTTTGTGTAATCATATCCCTATTATGACATTGTAGATGGTTGGATTTCCCTTACAAAAGGGACAAGATATTCTTTTTAATTATAGCAATTAAACAACTGTCCCTGTGGTGAAACATCATGTGCACGAGAAATGTCTGTCAACTGTAAGTCCATATTCCCCAGATGCATTTATTGTAATCAACATGGCAAGGTGACCTACACCTCCTTCAGCACTTACTGGGTAGTTAAGTACAGGTTTCATTGTACTTTCCTTCCTGTGAATGAGCCTAGTCAAAATATCTCTTCCTGGAAAAACAGGCTTTGATTCTCCACTTAGTTAAGACTATTTTGTGCCCCTGGGAGCTATGCTGTCATGCATCATGGGAGGTGAGTCTAGCCAGCCCATAAATAACATAGGCATGAGGCACCAAACTGCAACCCCCATGAGGTACAGGGGCAGCATTTCTAAATCAAAATTTTCAGTTTAAACCAAAAGTTTTGGCTGATATTTCAGTGTTTGGATGAAATTTTTCAGCTTTTGATTTCTGATTGAAAAGTCAACATTTTCTGCATAAAGAAACTCCCAATATAGGGACAATGGATGTGGCATTTCAAATGTGCAGAATAATTCACTCAAAAATTTACATGTATTTATACAGGGCAAAAATCCCATTGACTTGACTGGAGCCAGGATTTCTATCCATATTTCCTCTCTTACTGTGTAGTGAGTAGCTAAACCCAAATTCTTACCTTAGAGGTCACTCCTGCAAGATGCTGAACACGCTGGCCCTGATCCAGAAAAATATTTAAGCACGTATGCTTAACTTAAAGTATGGGAGTAGTCCTACTGACTTCAATAAATCAGCAAGGAAAAAAACCCTTGCCCTATTATACAACTAACAGCAGTGGATTTGGAAATGACTTGTTTGATATCAGATGATAGGAGAAAAGGAATGTGTGCGGTGGGATACATGTTGATGGAAATTAAATTTGTGAGCTCACCCCAAAGAATCTGAATGCCTGGATGAAAATGAAAATGAGTGGCCAGACAATATACTTATTGCATCTCTCCATAGACATACAAAAAGACTCTATTGGGGAAATTGAGGAAGAAGAGGTTGTGTGTGAAGTTCTTACTATAGTACCAAGAGTGTGCTAAGACATGAAGGCAAAGGCCCTGTTCTAGGGAGTTTTCAATCTAAACAATTACTTTGGTTTTGCCTTTTAGGCAGGTATTATCAGTGCCCAGACTACGGCCAGATCAACAATCTGCTTCTTTTCCAAATGAAAGACAGAATTCAAGATGCATCAGTATACTTCATTACCTTTTTCCTTGAAGAAAGAGGAAAACAGACACCTGCATGATTTTGACCTCAACTTTCTGGTGCAGGGATCTTGCTCAGAGTCTAACATTTGAAGTCCCTTATAGGATTAGATGCCCTTCAAAAAATTAAAGTACAGATTCAGCAAAGTAAGTTACATTTTTTAAGTTATTACTTTGACAGTAAAGTTGTGTCTTTCTGTAGACTATACAAACAGGCTACAGTCAAGTGGCTAAGCCTCAAAATTAGCCTTTTGTTTTCAAATTCATTTTGTGTCTTCCAGTTTGCTTGCTGCCTTCTTCATGTTCAGTATACTTTGGTCAGACCACCATCCCTCTGTCTTTTTGTGTGTAGGAGCAATGACAGAAAACAAAAAAAAACAAACAAGGGAGAATTATACCCCTCTTCATCTGTTTTTGTGTTTAGTCAATGTGGTCAATCTTTGGGTGAAATCCTGGCCCCACTGAAGTCGAGAGTAAAATTCCCATTGACTTCAGTGAGGTCAGGACTTCAACCCTTTGTTTTATTTCCCCTTGCATTACCAATTCTAAATTGGTCAGTTTAGCCACAACAAAGGACATAAGAACATAACAATGGCTTTACTGGGTCAGACCAATGATCCATCTAGCCAGGGATCCTGTCTTCTGACAGTGTCCAATGCCAGGTGCCCCAGAGGGAATGAACAGAACAGGCCATCATCAAATGATCCATCCCCTGTCATCCACTCTCAGCTTCTGGCGGTCAGAGGTTAGGGACACATGGAGCATGGGGTTGCACAGCTGACCATCTTGGCTAATAGCCATTGATGGACTTATCCTCCATGAGCTTATCCAATTCTTTTTTGAACTCAGTTATATTTTTGGCCCTCACAACATCCTGTCAACGAGTTCTACAGGTTGTGTGTTGTATGAAGAAATACTTCCTTTTGCTTGTTTTCAGCCTGCTGCCTATTCATTGCATTTGGTGACCCCTGGTTCTTGTGTTATGAGAAAGAGTAAATAACACCTCCTTATTCACTTTCTCAAAATCATTCATGATTTTACAGTAGAACCTCAGAGTTATGAACATCTCGGGAATGGAGGTTGTTCGTAACTCTGAAATGTTCGTAACTTTGAACAAAATGTTGTTGCTGTTCTTTCAAAAGTTTACAACTGAACATTAACTTAATGTGACGCAATACAGCTTTGAAACTTTACTATGCAGAAGAAAAAATGCTCCTTTTAACCATCTTAGTGTAAATGAAACAAGCACAGAAACCGTTTCCTTAACTTGTAAAAAAAAATTTTTTTAAACTTTCCTTTTATTTTTTAGTAGTTTACATTTAAAACCAATACTGGACTGTATTTCCTTTTTTTTTTGGGGGGGGGGAGGAGGGGGTGTCTGCTGCTGCCTGATTGTGTACTTCTGGTTCCAAATGAGGTGTGTGGTTGATTGGTTAGTTCGTAACTCTGGTGTTCCTAACTCTGAGGTTCTATTGTATAGACTTCTATCATCTCTCCCGTAGCCATCTCTTTTCAAGCTGACAAGTCCCAGCCTTTTAATCACTCCTCATTTGGAAGCTGTTCTATACCCCTAATCATTTTTGTTTCCCTTCTCTATACTAGGGTTGCCATGTATCCGTTTTTCGACTGGAATGCCCAGTCAAAAAGGGACCCTAGTGGCTCCAAATCAGCAGGCTCCCTACCTGGATCTGTGCTGCTCCTAGAAGCAGCAACATGTGCCTCAGCTCCTACGTATAGGTGTGGCCAGGGCTCCAATTCTAAAATGTCTTTTTTGAGATGGGGGCAACCAGAACTGCATGCAGTATTCAAGGTGTGGTTGTACCATGGATACATATAGTGGCATTATGATATTTTCTGTCTTATTATCTCTTTCCTAATGGTTCCTAACATTCTTTTAACATTTCATTTATTTTGATTTTAAGGGTTAAATACCTCTGATCTAAAGCACAACAACAAGAGAGGTGAGATGTAATTTTATACGATATTAAATATTAAATTGAATACTGTCTTCCAAATTTCACATTATTTCTAAATTTGAAATGATAACTCATACCTAAGAACGGTACAGCACAGTAACAAAACGGTAAGGTGTAACTATTGGTGGAAAAACTATATATCTGCCCTCTGCTCAGCTTTCCCAGTATGATAAGAATTGCCAGCTATATTACACAATGGTTTATACAGAAACAAAATTGCCAGCTAAATCATGTCAGATTTTTTTTTTTTTTTTGGGACATAGAAAGGTGTGGAACCTTTAAAAAGCTGTATGTGTAAGCATTTCAAGTATGTGCACGCTGGATATTAAACCTCCAATTTTTCTGGTGTTTTTTCTAGAATCAGCACTTATTTTTCTAGTTTTTATAGCAATTTAAAATTGAAAGCAAGCAAACCATGAAGAATACGTCTTGATTTTCAGATAACTGGTTGAGCTTGTAGTGCTAGCAACTAGAAAAAGAGTCTTGCCAACTATTATGTGGATTTAATGTGGAAATTCATGATAAATTGTGAACAGGGAATAGTATAAATTTTTTTTTACTTACTTTTCTAATCATAGCCACACTTTACTTATTAAACAGGAATCATATCATTGACGTTCCATGCAGCTTCAAATGCCTTAGGCAAATAAAGAACACTGTATCCAAGAAAACGAGAATCTCCTGTTTATGTGTATGCATTAATAGCAGTCACCACATAGGAATTGTCATACTGACTCAGACCTGTGCTCCATCTACTCCAATAGCAGATATTTCAGAGGAAGGTGCAAGAGATCTTATAATGGAGAATTATGGAATATGCTCTCCATAGGGAAAAGTTTCTTCCTAACCCTTGTCAATTAGTGATGGTTTTAATGCCTTGAAATTTAAAGATTTATATCCCTTCTAAATATTATTTTAGCCCTATTGAATATCACTGTGGCTATTCTCCATTTTTCTTATAAATATCCAATCCTTTTTGAAGCCTGCAAAGTTCTTGGCCTTAAATTATATTTAGTGGCAATGAGTTCCACAGTTAACTATGGAAGCTTATCCATAAAATATCCATATTTTAGCTCATGCTAAAATAAATTTGTTAGTCTTTAAGGTGCCACAAGTACTCCTGTTCTTTTTACAGTTAACTATGCATTGTGTTAAAAATATTTCTGTTTATCATTTTGAACTTGTCTTTCAATTTCCTTCACACTCTGCTTATTTTTGTTTATGATGAGAAAAGGTAAGGTGTAGCATTACTTACAACTCATTATTTTGTATACGTATACTATCTCTTCTGTTCTTCTTCTGCTCTGTAAATTAAGCAGTTCCAGCCTTTTCAGCCTCTCCTCACACGGACCTCTTTTCATAGTGCTCAACATATCAAGACTGTTTATAAATTGATGCTGGGAAACAGTAAGGAGCCTAGAAACAAATTTTATACTGAATAATTTCACAAGGCATAAAAGAATAAAAATAAAAAGTGCTTTGAAAAGGGACAATTCAAATTAGGGAAGATATTTAAGGAGATAATTTGTTCAGACTCAGTGTGGTTTAACTTTTAATTTTATTTCATCCCTTAGGTTATACTGACCTCTAGAGGCACAAGAGTTGGAATAAATCAAACAATCCAGATAAAAGGTGTGCAGACTAAAAGAAGAACGAGCCTGCCAAAATTCTGAATTTTAAGGTATAGAACTTGTTCCCCACACCAGCACACTCAAACCTTGGTTTGCTCCAATGGGACAGACAACAGCACTATTTTGAAATTATTGTATACAAATGAGCACATAGTGCATGCAAATGACCACTAATTGTTTCTGTGGAATTGGGTTTGTTTGTACATTTGCATATCAACACACAGCATGTTCTTTGAGCTCATTTTCCCCCATATGCTACCCCACGTACACTTTGAAATATACTTTGTGCCAAATCCTCTTCATGGAATTCATGTAAATAGTCCAAATAGGAATATACTCACATAATTCCCTAAGCACTGCAGAATAATAGATATAAGGTAGTTCTACCTACAGGAAAAAAACAAACATTATTTGTACACACAATGTGGGCAAACTGGGTAACAACAGTTTGACCACTCATTGTAAGTGAGGCCAAACTTGTAACAGATGAAAAAAAATTGCTTTAGTTTAAGCAGGCCTTGTCTACACAAGGAACATTTAAAAAAAAATCCATCTAGTACTACCACCATTGTGCTGCACTGGTGGAAGCCCTAGGGTAGGCAAAGTTCTTGCAGCTTCTGGCATATTTACCATTGTGTCAATTAATCATGTGTCAATATAGTATGGTTTATGGAAACTGGTGAGGCTAGATTGAACACCTGGATGAGCTGCACTGTTTCAGCTGTTTAAGGTTATAGTAACAAATCTGTTGAAGGTCTGGAAAGAATTTTCTGCATGGATAAAACAGCTACAATTAAGATATCACACTTTTATAGTTCTGTGGTTGAAAGCTTTTTTTTTAACTGCTTAAATTAGATTTATATTCCATGGCATCATGACTATTAGCATTACTTGAAAATTCACTAGTTACAATACATTCTTGGAACCAGAATAAAGACACAAATTTAACTGTAAGGGTTGTTCTTTCATTGAGAAAGTGCACAGCAAATGACATAAGTTCTAGGATATCAAAACACTGGTTACCATTTGAATTTTTACAGAAAACACATAGAAATCATAGATCAAAGACACAGTTAACAGGTAACATCTTATGATTTTTATAAGCTTGTGTACAAGGGCTTACTACATACCTCAAAAAAAAAAGTGACATGTGCCTCATATCAAATAATTCCTCTTTCCCTAGTGCTAAATGCATAGAAATAGAGGATAAAATACACAGATCAAATGGGTCATTATAGCTATCAACCATCTTTGCATTTTATGTGTTGATATTGGACCTGAAGATGAGTTAAATACTGAGAATTTGCCAAAAAATACAGTTGGGCATATTTTCTTGCTTAAAACTATTGATTACTGCCTCAAAATTTTGTATTTGATCTCCCAAATATAAAGCATATTACTAATAGTTTGTTCTGGAACTTACAGTTTCGCCTGGCACCAGTGACATTTCAACCTATAAGAACAGTTCAACTTACTCCTTTACAGGACAATGAAGTCAATGCAAATGCTGATAGCAACAATATTTTGAGTATTACAAATTCTGTACCTATGCCTACAAAACCATGTACGAAATTTTACCAGCCTCAATAAGCCAAACTGTAGCAAAGGCAGGCTAAAAAGTCACCAGAACAGGCTCCTGCTAGTGTTTCTGATAGCTCTACTTCAACAGGAAACCTGGACTCATTCAGAATGGATGACTATTACAAATGCTCTGCAGACTTGAAAGAACAAGCAAGTGAAATAAAATTAAAATGCAGTAAAGCTGATGTAGGTATTAAAACTGAGCAGGCTGACTTTGAAAAATATCAGCTTTCAATAACCTATGAAAATTCAGATATTGTGAACACCAGTGTTTTTGATGACAGTCATGCTTATTTCAACTCAAGTGAAGTGACAAACACCAAGGAGAACTGTGAAATATTTGCAGTTCAGTGTCCTGCATCAAGCAATGCAGACAGTGTAAGAGCTGGAAACTGCGAGAGAAATGTAGCACCAAGGAGTGCCATTAGAACTTATGTAGAGGAAGTGGATGTTTCAGGGGTGATACCTGCTCATAGTTGGTGTGCAGATGTAGACACTGTGAACGCCGTGCTTGAAAATCATGGTTTAGACTCAAGCTGCAAAAATGAAGTAGTAGAATCATATAATATGCTAGAAGATAAATCTGTAGCTAAAATCATTCCTCACTTTTCTGCTGGGAAAGCAGAAAACAGTGTTTATCCAGTAGTCTTTGGAACAACTGAAAAAATTGCAATTTCAGAAGCAACTGAAACAAAAATCAATAAACCGGTTCCTCTTGTCTATATTACACTATCTGAACATGAGCCACCTAGGGCACCACAGATTGCCAAATATCCCACCAGAAAAAAGGATGTCATCCATAGCATGCCTCCTAATGTGAGTCACAGCTTCAGCATACTTGCTTACAAAGAAAATGACAATAAAATAAAAACTAATACAAATAGATCTGCTTCAAAGACTAAAATGAGTAGCGAAGTACCTCAAGATTTCTCTGTTTCTGATAAGAGTTCCACAAAATGTAATGCACACAATACTAACATCAAGAACCAGATTTTCCCTTCTGTAGGACTGTCTCATCTGGAATATGAGGCTTCCTCAAAGCTTCAGAAAAAAAGACCTCAGATGAAGAAACACCATGTTCTTCAGAGTGCTCAGAAATCTAAAAAGCAAGCATTTCCTTATATCTGCAAAAGTTCAAGTAGCTTAAAGAAACATGTTACTCCACTTTCTGTTCCACGAACACAGTCTGCCTCAGATTTCTTGAATTTGAAATATAGTGACATGTTCAAGGAAATACATTCAAATGACAAAGGCCCAGGGATTTATGAAATGTTTGGGACTCCTGTATATTCCCAAGTGCGTGGACTTGGTCAACATGAGAGCAGATTTTACAGGGAAGTTTGTTCTGCTCCACCTGGGAGATACACTGCTAATAAACGTAAATCTACCTGCACTACTGAGAGAGACAGCAGCAGAATAAGGAGCACCCAGAAAAGAACACGTTCTAAACCCAATAACACAATTGGCATTAAACAAAAGCACAAAGACTTAACACCAGAAGAGAGAAGTTCTGAGTTAAGAGATAGCAACACGGAGCTGGAAGATGTAATAATTTCTGGTCCAGATTGGCACATAAAGGCTTCAAGGAGCATGCCATTGTTTAATGAAGATGAAGGTCAGCAGTTTCTGGTTTTGGAAGAGTTTTCACAATTCACTAAACAAAATGAAATCATTCCGAATTCAAACTTGTCAACTATTAAAGAAGTCCCTTTGGAGCAGTCTTCAGATAATAGAGATGTAGTTAACAATCAGATTCTTGCAACCAATGTCCACAATTTTCAGCAGGTTAATGATAAACATCATGCAGAATGTGTTGCTTTAGTGAGCAGTTTACTAAAGACAGATCAGAACAACAAGTGTGTAGTCCAAGGAAGAGTGGATATGGATGACTCCATGAATCTGGAAGCAAACCAGACCTTCTGCAAATCTATAGATAAATATGAAGCACTGTTTGCATTGTCTTTTCCAGACAGAGCAGACTGTGTATCTTCTCAAAGAAAACTAGATCAGAATTGGACGCACATGTCTGAAAATTGTAATTCAGAAAATGCATCAACTCAGCATCCAACAAACCAGACTTTAAATGCTGCAAGCCCAGTTTTCCAGACTTATCAAAATATTCTAGACTATGCAGATAATGAAGAACTGACTGATGAGTTGCTTTGTTGCCTGGCGGCAGAGCTGCTAGCACTTGATGAAAAAGATACTGCCTCTTCCAAAATACCTACAAAGAATACAGGTTCTAAAACAGAAAATGTATTTGCTAAAGAAGAAAGAGGCAGCATGAATGAAGATGGCAAAGTAGTAGCAAGTGCAGAGGAACAGGTAAAAACAAACTTCCCATATCTTGCTAATTGTTTCCCCATGCTGTAGCAACACCAGCATGAAAAAACAGATGAGCCCCCATATTAGTCAAGCAGATGGTAGCCTGTCCACATCCAGAATATTTGTGCCCAGTTCAATTTTTGTGCCTCATCCTGGTGTGCAGACAGACTTGCCCATTAGAGATTTTCCAAAACGAGAAAACTGTATAGTTAGCCTATACTCCTTTGACTACCTAGTCACTTTCTCAGAATCTCAATAAGCAATTGGCATAAGCAGAGTATCCATCTTGAAGACCACCAGAAGTGACAAATAAGCCTGACCAACAGTGACCATATTCCAGGATGAAAAGAGTAATTATGGAGAAACTAAGATGGGCAAGGCTAAAATAATAAGCAGTGATATAAACTGGGGAAATTGGTCAAGGAAGGGGACAAGAGATATTTCTGCCATAGGAACAAACCCATAGATTTCTTTGGGCCAAGGCAAAAGCACAGGCTCTCTAACCCTAACTACTACAAGCAGTGCCTGCCTTCCACAGAGGGCCGCCTCCTCCTTTTGGATCTATGTTAGCCATCAGATGGCTGCTCTAGAAATGACCATAAAGTGTTGGTTTATCATAGAAGATTGAAATGAGTTTAAATTGGGAAAAATAAAATAAAAATAAGAGAGCTCTATTAGGGAAGGAGCAGAGCATAGTTATAGGACACTGAACCGGGCCTCAAGAGACCTGGGCGCTCTTCTGAACTTAGCCACTAACCTGCTGTGTGACCTCACGCAAGTCATTTCACCTCTCTACTTCTTCCCCCCCATCCCCTTTGTAACTTCAGGGCAATTATTTTTCACTGTGTGTTGGTGCACTGCTTAGCACATTAGGGCACTGATATGTAGGTGCTACTGTAACACAAAATAGTAAATACACACCCACTTGACAGATTTCACTTTCCCTCCTCATAAGCATCCCTGGGTAGATAGGGAAACTATTTCTCTTCATTCTGAAACGCCCCCTTCCAAATTAGCTCCAACTTGTTTCAGAGCAATTGTTCTGGAGGAAGCCATTTCTATGGCTGAGATGTATTTAAATATATTATCTAGTCCAAGGCTAGTGTCAGGTTGATTCTTCAGATTAGTAAAATGTAGGTACTTGAGTGACAGACAAGGGGATACCCTGCTATCAACCTTTCTTCTCAGATGGATTCCCTAACATGCTTTCTCACTGGCATTCAATAGTGCCTAGATACCATACTTACACATTACTTGAAAGTACTTCTTACATACTAGTCATTGTGCCTACGGGCCAACCAGGAGCCTTGTAATTTGACTACTCTAAAGAAATATTATAAAGAAGAATAATTTCAGATTGTTTTTTAAAACATGTGAACAACATTAAAATAAAGCCTTTATCTTCCTTTCTCCTCTGACCCACCCTCTCCCTGACTACCACTCTCTAGCAGAGTTACAGTAAAGTATTCCTGGCACCAAAGAGGGAAAGTGACTTGTTGAACTTCAATGAATCTACAGCATTTCCAGAAAGCAGTCTAGGTAATAAGGCTCCTATCACATGGACTAGAGGTGAAATCCTTGGAAAGGGAGCCTATGGCACTGTAAGTTAAAGTCTGAATATTAAAAAAAAAATGCATTTGCCTCAAGCTACATAATTTCTCTATAACTATTTCCCCTATTATCCCATTTACTGTATGTGTCAAAATATTTTGGATTATACAGATGAGTTCTAGATCAACTTCCATGATACATTTATTTTTTAAAAAGCCTGTCTTTAATTCATATTTAAATTTTTTTCAAATACTGGTTTGATTGCAGGTGTACTGTGGTCTGACAAGCCAGGGGCAATTAATAGCAGTGAAACAAGTTGCTTTGGATACCTCAGATAAAGTCACTACAGAAAAGGAGTATCAGAAGTTGCAAGAAGAAGTTGACCTGTTGAAAACACTAAAGCATATCAACATTGTAACCTATTTAGGAACATGTTTAAAAGATAACATCGTAAGCATTTTCATGGAGTTTGTTCCTGGTGGCTCAATTTCCAGTATTATTAATCGTTTTGGGCCATTGCCAGAAATTGTCTTTTGTAAATATACAAAACAAATTCTACAAGGGGTTGCATATTTACATAAAAACTGTGTGGTACACAGAGATATCAAAGGCAATAATGTTATGCTTATTCCAAATGGTGTAATAAAGCTGATTGACTTTGGATGTGCAAAGCGTTTAGCATGGGTAAGCCTGAGTGGCACACACAGTGAAATGCTCAAGTCTGTGCATGGAACTCCATATTGGATGGCACCAGAAGTAATAAATGAATCTGGATATGGAAGAAAATCAGACATCTGGAGCATTGGATGCACTGTATTTGAGATGGCAACAGGTAAACCACCTCTGGCTTCCATGGATAGGCTAGCAGCTATGTTTTACATTGGAGCCCATAGAGGACTGATGCCTTCTTTACCTGACCATTTCTCAGGAAAAGCAGTGGACTTTGTCCATGTATGCTTAACCAGGTAAGTAGTTTTTTTACTTATATATTAGTTTGAAATAACCACTTTTGATCTTTGATGCAGTTTCTCAAATTGTTTTAATGTTGCTGATCATCCGTGGAAGCTTGGGTTCCTATAAGATAAATGCCTATTTAAGGTTGAATTTACTTAGCATTCCAAGAAGGCTTGAAATAATACTAAATATGAAGGTTTCAAATTCCAAAATGCCATATATCAAAAGTTATGAACCTCTTGTTTTTTTTCCATCAAATCCTGGCCTATTTATATGGAGCTAGAGCATGCCATGGATGGTTAGGTAAATCTCCTGAGTTCAGTGGAGACACCATCTTAAAAATGCCCATTGCCAGGATCTGACTTAGGTCGAGCAAAGGGAAAACAACTTATAAGACTGAGTCATAAATGGGGGAACCCTCACATAACTATTTACTTTTCTATTAGAAAATTCTTTAGCCATTACCATTCTAGAATGTTCTTTTTCTGAAAGAGAGCACATTCCATGTAAGTCATTCAGCAGACCTGGGTGTTTTTTTCAATGTTTACTTTAAAAAAAGTTTATTTTTTTTAGATTTTTAAACAGCAGTTTACACCCAACACAACAGAAAAGTTACATTTGAAGGGGTAGGAATAGCACAACAGGCAGTTTCCTGCTGTCTGCAGGCATTCCAGTGAAATGAATGGGAGACTTTTATGGGCAGCTGAGGAAAGAATTTGAGCCCCACAGAGACAAATGATTTAGTGGATAAGGCAGTGGCTGGAGAGTCATGAGACCTAGGTTCTATTCCCACTTTGTTACCGACCTGCTATGTGACCGAGGGTGAGTCACTGCCTCTTTGTGCTTGCTTCCCCTCCCACAATACTGTGTTGTTCACCTAGGTCCCAAGGGAAGAAAATCCTATAAAACAGCTATTGATAGAGAGAATGTAAAGGAAAATTTGAATATTCATCAGACTGGGTGATTTTGCATTTGCTAAGATGCTTCCATCAAAGACTTTTAAAGCATTTTACATTAATTTAGCATTAATACCCCTGTGATGCAGGTATTGTTCTAGTTTTACAGAAATGAAGGAAGGAGCACACACATTAATTTACTTGTCCCTGGTTGCAAAGAAAGGCTGTGAAGAGGAACCTCAAGGCTAGCCTTTTCCCCTTGATATACATCCAATGACATTGAGAATTAGCCCCCATCTGTCCCCCCCAAAAGTGCCTTACTGTACAACTCTCTTTGAAAAAATCATGGACAACTACAGATGGGAAATTTGGTACCACGTGGGTTTTGGTATTACATCTGGGTTTACCAACAGTCTTCATTAATAGGAAAGAGGCATTAACTAGAATGTTAAAATCTGCATAAAATGCTAAGTTAGGGCCAGCTTCAAACAAAATACAAATGATCTAGAAAAATTAAATACATGGGCAGAAAACAATATTAGATTCAGTTTGAAAAATGCAAATTGAAACAGGCATATGGAAGCCCAGAGGAAGGAAACCTAGAAAACAGTCTTCCCAGTGTTCCCAATTCTTGTGACTTTATCATGACTCATGCCATTTGGGATGTTCTTTTTAAAAAGTCTTGGGTCCTGGAGTCAAGTGATTCCACAAAAATCTCAGCTTTCATGTAATAATAAAAAATAAAAAAAGTTTCTAGCCCACATAGTTGTGGAGATAAGCTTGAGAATATGACCATAGTCTATCCCAAAAGCTCAAAAACAGAGAGGGGGAAAAAAAAGTAGCTAATGCAGATTTGGTCACTGCACATAGGTAGAGTCAGCCAGCAGAGAAATAAATCATTCTTTAAATAGCTTTGATGCAAATGCCTCTGGAATAGCCAGATTACAAGAAAGCTATTGACTAATTGGAAGGAATTCAGAGCAAGTGACAATGAGATCAGAGGAAATGATTTATGAGTTAAGAATACTATCAAATTTATGACAACCTGCACTTTTCACCAAGTCCGCCCCAAGAACGTCCAAGAAAAGAGGAATGACTGGAGAAATTAGGAATTAAAATTGTATCTAGATTTTATAACTTAACAGTTAAGCAACATGGATGTTTTGTAACAACTGTTTATTTTATGTATTAATTTCCCTCACCCCACTATGCAGAAATCAACATGAGCGTCCGTCTGCTGTACAACTGCTGCAGCACCCCTTCATGAAGGGAAGACAATGAACTTTTCAAAACTTCTGCCAAACTAATGTATATTTTTGACTCATATCTATTTCTACCACTACAAAAGGTTAATTTGCATTTGATTTGAAAATGGGAGTGTAGTAACTTACTAAAACTCAACAATCAGCCAAACATTGGAAAGCGCCTATGAGACTGCAATATAATTACACTAGTTTGATTTGTGATATGAAATCCTTATCAGGGTAGGGGAATGCAGTTGCCATTTATCCAGTAAAGAAATTCTTTGCTCTATATACACACTGGTCTGTAAAACTTCTGTAATGAACATTTCCTGTTTTCTCTGGAAATAGGAATGCTATGATAATTTGAGAAGTTTCGTTCTTTTTCCTGGGACTGGTATTAAATTCACTTTGCCATAGTGAAGTTGTCACTTGTCTATATCGCCACTGAATCTGTGCATTTGATGGGTAAAATTTGGAAGGGGGCCATTTAAGATGTCACTAAAACTACAGTATTAAAGAGAAATCTCTGAATGCTGTAAAGGAAGACCGTCTTTTTCCAGGGTTGATGCACGCTCTTTGGACAGATGCATTGTACTTCACTGATACTGAGCAGTAAAAACACAGGCCAAATGGCTATGAAGTGCTTGACTGTTAATTAAAGAGCTATAAAATGCTAATCAATCTACTGTATTCAATATCTTGGTTATGATTTAATGGAAGAAATTTGATTTGACACTGAAATTTGGATATTCAATATAGTGCATGGATTGGTTGCTTGAAAAGCAAGATTACAGCATTTCTGATTGTATAAGATGTGATATTGTGGGTACAAGGCAAAAAGGTAAAGCAGGAATCAAATATACACAGGAACAAATAACTGCTTAGAGGTGATGCTTGAGTCATCAAGCTATTATGAGCTGAGAGGGGTAAAATTTCTCTCTCTCGTACAAATTGAAGTTCTCTCACTTCTCTAATACAGGTAGAAATACACTCACCAAAGAATAAAATATAAACATAACATTGAAAATTTAAAGTCACTTAAGAACTTTTGAGAATTTTACCTTAAGTAACTTAGGAGCCAAAGTCTCAGTTTCAAAAGGGACTTAAACACACAGGAGCCAAAATCCCATTGACTTTCAATAAGTCCCAGGAGAGTTTTAGGCTCCTAAATGCACAAGTCTCTTTTGAAAATAGGATTTAGGAGGATGTCATTTAAGCAATTTTGAAAAATTTACCTTTAGTAACCTAGGTGTCTGTTCTCACCACCTCCAGGAGCAGTGTGCACTATTGCCAATCACCAACATTTAAAAATCATGATCTAGGCCTCCAACAACCATGAGTCACAATCATTAAGTTAATAAATTTTGCCTTCTGCTTTCTAAGCCTTTATAATTCTCTGCTCATAGTGTCAGTTTTCTCTCTGCTTTAAGTGAAAGCTGAGATTCTCATGTAATCACTTGACTCTTAGAACTGAGGCACTAAACACCAAGTATCTCAAGGGCTGGCAAAGTTGACAGTGCAGGACAATTCAGAAGTAACTGACTATAGATTAGTTCCATCATTCAAGCAAAGTAAAATGCAAACTGTAAATTAATGATCTGTAAAAGGAAAAGTAATTTAGATGTACAAAGCAGACTTTCTTCAACTTTTTACTTTAGGAGCAGGAGGATGCTTCACAGCATGGCAGGGAAGTCAAAATGCAAAACAGGATTTAGAAGCCTGTGGCAAAACTTTGCAGGATCATGACATTGTTACTTCATCAATCCTGCAGTTCCCTGTTAGTCTTCCATAGCTGCAGAAGTTATGCAAGTTTTCAGTTTTAATCATCGGAAGTATTGAAAATGTAAAGATTTTTTCTCCTTTTAAAGTGTCACACAACTACTAACAATGAAATTAAAGTGGTTTTTTGGTGATATACATTGGGTGCCATTTTGCTAGCATACATAAACTGAAAGTTCTGACATGAACCAATATGGGCGGGAAGGTCTTGCAGGATCCTATATACATCTCTGCAGGAATTCCATATAAATAAAATCCGGTAGAAAGCAGGAATTAGGGGTGACAGTGACTAACTGGCTTCCTGTCTCCCTTCCTCCTCCTCCCAGCCCACGCATTTACTTTATGATAGATTCCAAGTTGTGTAAGCACGGAAAATGCTAGAACCATTCTGCTGCTCATTGAGAAACCTGTGATAACTGCTGCATTGTATTTAAGCATATAAAGTGCATGCAGAATCAACAGCTATCCACACCAGTTGTCTTTTCTAATTGTAACACAGGCTAAACTCATCTAATAGTTCAGTTACCACAAATTGCACCATAATCACCCTTGCTTTTTGAATTTATTGCAGAATTGTTTCATAATGTACATTTTAATTTTTTAAACATCTTTAGTCCTCATTGTGTGATGAGCATTTGGACTGTTAACTATAACCAGACGAAGTGGGATTTGCCAGTTTGTAGAAAACTTAGTGAACTGCCCTATTTATCTAGCTCAGTGAGGTGTTACCACTGACATGTGATGGTGCTTTTGATATCAGCCCTGTAAGTTATTTCACTGTGGGTTGCTTAAGCAGTAACATACTTATTTGCATTGTTGTTAGCATAGAACAGTGATTTTCAACTAGGGTGACCAGATAGCAATCATGAAAAATCGGGATGGGGTCGGGGGTAATAGCATCTATATAAGTCCCAAATATCAGGACATCTGGTCACCCTATTTTTAACCCATCAGCACACTGCTGAGGCCCATGTGACATCGTCAGGGGTAGACAGGTGGTATATATATAGAGTGGATGCAGCCCATACTACACAGATTGTTGCATATACGGCCCACAATGGTAAGTAGATTGAGAATCATTGGTAGAGTGGATAGTGGGTTATGTAGCGGAACTATCTGCTAGCAAAATTTGATAGGGAAATATATTGGGGAGGGGATGTATTTAATAAAGCAGAACTGCTTCCTGGTGATAAGAACCCTAAATACCTTGGTTAATACAAAAGTCTGCAACACAATGAAAATTTAGGGGCAGTATAAAAAACTGAATTCAACAGCAAAAAGCCAACAAGATATAGTGACTTGGAGAAGCAGAGCCACCACATGATTCTAGGTTTATAAACATAATTCAGACCTAAACTGTCGTATAGAACACTGGGAATTGAGCAGAGTAGCTCAGAATGGATGAAACTATTAGATTGAGGTGGAAGCTATATTTTAGCTTAGAACAAAAATCCAGGGCTTTGGAGCTGTGCTCCGGCTCCGCTCCAGCTCCAGGCAAAAGCCTGCTGCTCCGCACTCCAGCTCCGGGCTCCACTCCAAAGCCCTGCAAAAATCTTTAGCCCACATTAGGAAACCAAAGTTTCAGATATATTATTGGCCACAATGTTGTGTACAATACAAAATTTATAGAACATTTAATATCAGAATTTCTCCTTGAAAAGGGAATTAAAGTGATTTATGTCCATAATTTTACCTACTGAAAAAAATTACTCATCTAGTGATGCTTGTTCTCAGGGTTTATATATATTTAAAATTCCATAGATTGGAGCCAAAAATTATATACACCATCTGTCAAAAGAAAGCAGTTTAGCAGATTCTCTCACTTTACTGGGCAGTCTCAGAAGACAACGTAATGAACATTTCCCCTACACCTGTGCTGACACTTAGATATTATTTCAGTGCCATCAGTAATCTGAAGGGGATGTTTTGCAAAATGGAAGTAGCTGGCAGAATTGAAGTTTGTAACAGGTTACAAAAATAAAACTTATAAAACCAACTTTTTCTTCAAAACTATATTTTAAAGTGTTTGACTTAATTGAATCTACCCAGTTTTCTCACTTTAAAGTCTCTCAGTAAAATCATTTTAGATTCTTGTCACAAAATCTGCTAAACAAGTAAATTGTTCCTTCTACCACTTTTATTAATATTTTCTATTATGTATCACACAAGAGTGGGAGAACATTATGCCACCGTAATAATCCTAACTTCACACTCATTTCCCAAAGTCCAAATAATTCAGTCCCATTTTACAGAACATAGATTGATCCTTATGCAAAGTCCTTGGAAACTAGAGCACCTTCTCATTACATTATCTTACAATTATCTGTCCTATGACCTAAAGTGAGGTATACATAGTTCCAGGATATATAATAATTGCCTCTTCGGGTTAGGGCAGTCTTCAAAAAGGCTGCAAAATAAAGATGAGCTTTAATTTAGCATGAAATAATTGCCAGATACCACTTATACTAAATAATAATGGACAGGGGTGATCTAGAGCAAGCAGTATGTATTAGAGTAGAAATGTTATATTTTTCAACAAAATTCTCACATTCCCCACATTCTTGCAACAACAGCTGCTGCACTGAGTAACTTGTTAAAAATAAGAGGATTAGAATATTCTAGTAACCCCTAGATGTTTTAATATTTAGAAAAACTAAGCATTGTAAGAATAGCCTCAAACAGGGAGAGCATTAAACATACTGATATAAACCTGTTAAAATACCTGATGCTTTGGTGACATCTGAAATTGTTTTAGCATCTGTTATTCAAAGAAAATTTCAAAGCTTTAGAATCTTTGTTGCTTAAATGTTAGTTTGTTGCTATTTCCTAGTGAGTATATAAAATGTTTAAAGTCAAATTTCACCCACTGCGTTAGATACTACAGCACACGGATAAAGGAAAGCATTGGAAATTCAGAGGCCTTGTCTACACACAGACATTGTAGAGCTTTAACTACACCTGTAGCTTATGGGAAAGGAAATAAGAGACTAGTATAAGGCAACTTTACACCAATATAACTGCAGCCATATTAGGGGTTGTACCAGGAAAATTATACTGCTAAAAAAAAAATCTATCCTTAACTGGCAATTATACTGGTACAAGAGCTGTATATATACCAAGGCAAAGGGTCGGGCAGTAGTAGTAAGCCCAAAATAAAGCATACAAGTTATCCAACGACACCTGGATATGATGCACCAGACATTCTTGAAGTGGTTGTAGTATAGCTATATGATTCACTAAAAAAAAAGGAAACTTTTAAATCAAGTTTCTTGGACTTTTTAATTCAAAACCCACCAGTCCCTGCATTATGTGTATCACTACTGAGTTAATTTTTCATTTAGGCTGTAACAACTTTTTAAAGTTTGAGCTATCTTGAGTAAAAGCAACATTATGTATTGTCATTCCAATCTCATTAGAATCATTGGCAGAGGGAATCAGTGTAGTTTATTCTATTTTACAAAGATCCCATTAGAGCAACTGGGATGCCACATCCATATAAAAGGCAATTAAAATGACTCAGTGATCAGACAATTCTTTAAGGTGGTGAGGGAAAGTAATTCAGATGAAGATCAAAGGGAAATTGGAAACAAAATGATCAAATATAAACTGCCCCCAACAGGGAAGGCTTCTGAGCAGCCCTTAAGATAATCAGAGTGACTCCATAGGACATCTTTAGTAAGGGACTTTTATGAGCAAGGAGCTACCAGCTACAATTGTAGGAATATGGGAAAAGTAAGTAGTCCAGTACAAGTAGACACTTGTATTTATAACATTCAGTGTCTGGGAACCAATTACAGCTGACTGATTTAGTCAGCTTCAGTACTCATAGAAGACTTGAGAGGAGCAAGGGAATAACAGCTCTCTCCCCGTAGAACTGCTTGGAATGCCAGCATGCTTGTAATTCTGCTTTGCTGGAGGAAGTATAATTTTAAAACCATGAATAAGTATATTTCAAATTACAGATAAAATAAGCTATAATACTCCTAAGACAGTCCCACAAGGCCTTGAAGGTACTTAATTAAGCTTTACACACTTATTACATGAACAATACATATTTTGATATGGAAAAAAGAATTAAAAGTTCCCATTTGGTTCATATCAAATGAAAAGTAGGTACTGCACTTTTTTTTTTTGAAAGATGCATCTAAGTTATAAAACATGCTTTTCTGAAGTTCTCCGACTACGAATTTCTGCTGAGTTAGAAATTACTGTGAAAAAAGTTAGAAGTTAAACTATGTTACTTTTCAAAATTCAAAAGTGCTTAGTTTACATTTGAAAAACCATGAATGTTTTGTCATCAAATCCAAGGGGATTTTTCATAATTATACAAGCAAAACTGGCAACATAACTATAGGAAATGGGACTGTATTTCTGCCCAGTAGTGAGAGTGGTGAGGTAAGGAACTTTATTAATAAATAGCTTTTACATAAGTTGTCCTTGAAAAAGACAAGTGAAGTTTTAATCTCATAAAAGGGCTGTCTTAAAATTACAACTGGCTATTTTAACACAAAACATTTATCTACAATGAGCAGAAAGGATATACAGCACTTCAATTTTAACCAAATACCAAAAGTACTAGACCACAGCAAGATACAGTACATTGTCTAGAGTACTTTAATGCAGTACTTCCACCATTAGCAATGAGACTAAAGATTCAACGTACAGTAGAATTTCAATAATCCACACACTTAACATATCACAAAAATGATGAGATTTAATAGCTGAGCACTGTAGTGAGGTTTCAGAATTAAGACTTCATTTTTACAAAATACATAGTGTATTTTCTATTAAATTCACTCAAAACAGTAACAAAACTATAATCAAAGTGAAGAAAGTACACTGTGGAGTATTAGCTTTTTTATTGCATTTATTCATTCACTTATGGGACCAATGCTGATCCCGTAAACAGTTGGAACACGCTGTAAATCAAAGTTCTGTAATTTGCAATGGGTTTCAGTCAGTGTGAATTAGTGATATTTTGCTGTTCCCCATCCTCCATATCAACTCTAATCTCAGAGACCAAGACTTCAGTACAGAGATTTACATATTTACACAATTGTAATGCAAACTAAAAATAATCTTATTTGTAGATATTCTTTACAAAGAAATTGAAATCACGGTTTCTCATTAACCTAGAATAGCAACCCTTTGTCAATGTAATTTCACAACCCCCTGGAATCAACGTGAACGACCTGTGTAAGTCATCACCTTAAGTGAAGATCTCTGGCCTTTTTCATTTGTTTTTGACCATTGCCAGTTACCTGCCTGGCACTTCTTCTCCAAGTTATAACATTAGATGCTATATTTATAGTACAATATATTGCTGTATCCACATTGGATGCATAAGATGCATTTCATGGCACAGCTATTTAACAGGCTTACAAGCAAATATTGTGATACTTTGTAAAGAGTATTTTAACACATTTTACTATTTTATCTTCTATTTCTGCATACTAGTTCAGGACAGTTTACATTGCTTACATTTGTCAACAATTCTTCAGTCTTAGTGCTGAGGTGGAGAGGAGAGACTATTAAAAGGGTTAGAACATATCCAACAATGCGAAACAAGTGTAATAATGCTGAAGTACATTTTTCTGAATGTAAAAAAATTCAAAGCAGTTAAGGGTAAAGTTTTGTATCCTGTATATCCATGGGCAAAGGCTAAATGTGGACCTAGTCACATTCTGTTTTTCAATTTAAAATATTTAGATGTAAAAAGTAGTGTCCATTGTTCAAATAAAACTTAGTTACAAGCTTTTGCATTACTGGAAACTGAGTATTACATAGTAATTGATATACCTGTAGTTACATAATATAGCAACTACAAACTCGTAGGTACTGAACAATTTTGTAGTTTAAAGCACTTCATTTAATAATGGAACTAAAGGGCTAAGCTTCAGATTAAAATTCTGAAGTGTTTACAACCAGTTACACTGAGTACTAACTGCATGTGCAGGTGATTTAGGAAAACTTCACTTGTATATTAAAAAAAACAAAAACAAAACAGTCACTAGGAACCAGCTTTTGCTACCTTATACTGAATATATGTTGAATTCATTCATAGCTTATTAATGATTTTAAGCACAACCATAAAATTAGTTAATTGTCAGCTGGTAAAACGGAACTGTAGTATTGGTTTTCAACAAAAATGATGTATACACATTCAAGTCTCACTTCTTCTAAAAAGGCAGAAGACTGTGCAAACAGTACACAAGCCATATGACGACGCTTGCAGACAAAGTGTATACTAGTGGTTTAATTGGAGAATGATTTTTCACAGAGCTAAAAACAAAATAAGTAACCTCCAATTTTGTAACTAATCACAAGTACAATGCACAGAGAATCAGTGGTAACTATTTTATTGTTGGAATATAAAGGAAGGTTGGGATATCATAGTTTTACTCTTATTTATTGTGAAGACTGCATTCTCACCTGTAAAAGAAATATGGCATCACACACAAATACACTTTTTGGAATTCAGAACATGTCTGTTATTCTGAAATGGTAATGGAAACAGTGATCCCTGTTTACTATTAAAATAACTTATAATATTAAAGTTTAAAAAACAACTTACTAATTTTTCACTATAAGTTTTTATGAACTTCAGTTCTTAACTCACATTAATCTACGTAATCATTAAGTAACAGCTCTGCCTATATTACTGCATCAAGCCAATAAACATTTAAATGCACTTCACATCAAGATTATGTAAACTTTATTCTTTTTTCCTTCAGAAAGCTTGGGGCGCATTTCAGCAGTCAGTCTGGCCACAGTCAGAAAACTGAGGCCCAAACTCCTTTATTGCCTCATTGGTGATGCTCTCCTATGGATGACCATACATGGTACTAGATTACCCAGTCTAGTGAAGTGCCCTTTTAAGCAGCTTCCAATAAGGCCTACAGTTCAAGATAAACACGACAAAGCGTCACTTTTGTTTAGATTACTGATGGACTCTGACACAAGATAAAATAAAGTTATGTATATTTTGTTATACTTACAAGCAGCTCCAATCCTGAGTATTTATGGTATATCTAAACATACAAAAATGTATGTACATTTTTCTCCACTTTCTTGTAAACAGTTGTCAGTATACTGTTTTTAATCCCTTTATCTTTGAAACATGCAAATCATACATACAGTATAAATACACAAGGAAACAATTACACTCATTCAAAAGCTAAGCAACAAAAATGGTGGCTGCAGTATTCAAAATTATAAATAATCAATGCTTGAGGCATCCTAGACACCTAAAAGCAGATGATCATTCTACTGTTCTTAGCTGCAGTTGTAGAAATACTGAGATTTTTGCACCTTCCATGCTATTACAGTATTTATAACACTATTGTATGTGGAGATAAAGACTTGTTTACTATACCTCTTCTTTTCAGAGTGAAGGATAAAGCAGCACTTACATATAATGAAACCATGGCAACAACAGCTGGTGTTGCTACTGCTAGATTAGGAAGTTTTCCATTCTAACGATTCTTAAATTAAAAAAGTAAAGAAAAGTGACCTAAACAATTGATTACATGTTCATTCCTTGGGCACTTAACAGCGAATCCAGCATGTCGAATGTATCTTTGTAGTCCATATGCTGGCTGTTTGTACTGTACTCGTGATTGGCATCAGGACCGTTCTCCACTGGCTTCTTGTCCAGTTTCACGAGGGTGCTGAGATGTCCGTAGCCCACCTGGTATGTGACAGGGGGAGGAGGGGGTAAGGGAAGGTTAAAAACAGAGTTGTGAGAGGATACATACTGCTTAACAGAGGAGGAAGAACTAGATGAACTACCTGAACTTTTGGAACTTTTGCTCAATTTGGAGTGGTGGTTGTGAGAAGCATCATTGCTGTGCAACTTCTTTCTTGAAGAGCCGGAACTAGAGGAATTACCATCACTACTCAGGCCAACAGGACTCCTCAAAACAGTTGGTGTTATTCCATCAGTGCTATGTTTACTGCCGCCACTACTACTGCCACCACTATGTGAATGCTTGTGACTGCTACTATGATGGCGATTTGAAGAATGTTCTTTGTGCTTTTCTTTATGGTCTTTGCTAACATGTGGACTTGAGTGTTTGCTTTTTCCACTGCCCTCATCTGATGAACTGTGTCTTTCTGAAGAAACTTTAATTTTCATTTTCAGATCTTCTTTACTGGAACTCTTTTCTGTAGGTGGGATTGGTATTCGCAGTTTGAGTGATCCACCCTTTTCTTTTTTATCAGACACATGTTTTTCTGGTTTCTCAGCATTTGCAACAGGAATTTTCATTTTAATAGGGGAAGTAACAGAACTGCTACTGGCTGCTTGTGGTTGGATGTGCTTTTTATGTTGCTGGTCTACTTGGGTAGCTACATAATGTTCCCTTACATCCAGTTCAAGGGTTTCTAGTTTGCGTTTCTCTCTGTATTTATCCAAGGACATTTTCTGAGGAATTATAGGAGCAGCAACCTGTCCATGGTGTTTGTTTCCTGACTTGTGAGCATAGTCTTGTTTACCAGTGGAATGCTCAGTAAGTTTGTCAGATCTGTGATGTAACCCAGAATGCAATTGTACAGAAGTTCCTGGTTGGAAGTTCAGATTATACTGACTACCAGGTAACGCGGTTTCCTGTTTCTGAGAATATATTTGTTCGGTCCTTGTTTGTTCTTGATGTTGAGGCCATTCCTGGTGTGATGTCAAACTATATGAGGTACTCGGCATTCCTGTAGCTAATATTGCCAAGTTTTCAGGTGCATGACTGTGTTGAACAGACATACTCCCTGAGTTCAGAGGTACTGGTGCAGGAAAGGTTGACGTCGATGATTTTTGGAAGCTTGTGTTGGCAGATACACCAGTAACAGTATCCACCAAAATTGAATTCTGGACCAAAGATGAACCAAGAAGAGAATTCTCAGATGCCTGTCCATCTCCTTTCGGTTTCTTAGCAGCCTGATTAGCCTATATGAAAAGGAAAAAAAGAGTAAGGACAAACTCAGAAAGTACCTACAAATAAACAGTTACCTAACATATCTCAAAACTGGATAAAATAAGGTGGATTTCATAGTTTCATTTTTTTTTAAATTTAAGTTACCATAATAGGGAACTGCAGAGGGACATACAATTATGAACATACTGCCAGGGAAAAGTTCAGGAAGTGGAGAATCTTACTTTTAGGTTTGTGGCAGTTATGTCCTATGGCAAATTACTTAGGCAACAAGTTCTTACCCTCCAATTACGAATCCTCTTCAGTCTGCTAGGCGTTTTCTCTAGTATTTGCAGAAACTCGTGTGTGAGCTCTGGGGGAAAAAACCCAAAAGCCTCTTTTCACACTTGAATCAGTAACAGAATCTATGGTCTTGTCTACTCAGTCAGCTAGTACAGGCAAGCCATGGTGTACATTTACACAACCCCAGCTTGCCACACAGGAACTGGCTGTGTGGACCCTGCTACCACTGTACATCAAAATACACTACAGAACTTACCCTCTTGCATCTTTTCAGTAATAGCGCACAATCTTAAATCTTAAACCTTAAAACCTTAATTTAGTTTAATATCCCTCTTGGAGGTGTTAGCCACTGTGGAAACAGAGTAAATCATTCATTAGTGATATCCCAAGGGCTGTAACTATCCCACCTTGCAGGGTCCTAGAGTCTGGGCTCCAGTGCGAGCCAGAAGTCTACACTGTAATTAAAAAGCCCTGCAGCGGGTCTCTAACTGCAGTGTAGACATACCCTTAGAGGCCAGGGTAGAAGTAATCAGTAATAGGTATGAAGGGGTGTAGTCTAGTATGTGCGGGGGGGAAGTTACTTTGAGAGGCCTCCTGGGAGAGCCCCCCCCCCCCCCCCTTGAACAGAGAGCCTGTGACACACAGCAAGCACAGGAACTGAGTGACCTGCCAAGGGCAGGGGAATTTGGCAGGGAAGGAAGGAGTCCAAGAGATTTAACAAATAGAAAGTCACCAAGTTCAAGAAAACTCACAAAATAAAGAAAACCCAATACACCTAACAAACATATCCTAAACTTAGGCAACTCTAAGCTGCCCCAAGAGTAAAAATACTAGCAGAAAAACAGCAGAAGGCTGGCCGCTACCCACATTATTGCACTAAGTGCAACATGTAATACCATCTGCCTCATGGACAGGTGGCATACGCGTGCATGCAGTGCAAGCTACTCATGGCCCTGAGACAGAGTATGTGCACTTGAGGCCAGAATGACTGAACTGGATGTACAGAGAGAGAGACAGAGCTATACAGAGGAGACTTTCAGGGACATAGTGGAGTACTCCTACCTCTTGTCCGACAGCCCCAGTGCTGTTAAGGAGGATGAAAGTCTCAGGTCATGAGACCATCACACTAGAGCAAAAGGAAATGATCTCATAGTTGGGACCCACCTTTCAGATGATGGCATGATATCCTCTCACATTGAGGATATCCCTCCGGAGGCCGGGAACCAAGTTACTAGGAAGAGATAGGCAACAGTAATGGGGGACTTGATTATTAGAAATGTAGATACTTGGGTTTCTGATGACTCGGAGAACTGCATGGTGAATTGCCTTCCGAGTGCAAAGGTAGCAGATCTCACGAAACATCATTCTAGATAGTCTCATAGGTAGTGCTGGGGAGAAGCCGGTGGTACATGCAAGTATCAAAATGACATAGGAAAAGGTTGGAGAAAGGTCTTGGAGGCCAAGTTTAGTCAGCTAGGTAAGAGATTGAAGTCCAGGACCTCCATGGTAGCATTCACTGAAATGCTTCCAGTTCCAAGCACAGGGCAGTAAGGCAAGCAGAACTGCAAGGTCTCAGTGCATAGATGAGACAATGGTACAGGGAAGAGAGATTTACATTTATTAGAAGCTGGGGAACTTTTGGGGAAGGATTGGCCTATAAAGAAGGGATGGGCTCCACATTAACCAAAATGGAACCAGACTGGTGGCACATAAAATTGAGAAAGTTGTAGTGGATTGTTTAAACTGAGGAAAACCTGATAGGAGTGGAGGATTACATGGTTCAGGTGTAGACATCCCTTAGGGGGAACTTTATCTTAGTATAGAGGATAGGAAAGAAGTTGGTAAACTACAGAAAAGATGTAGTGAGCAACAGGCAAATGTAGGAATCCCATTTAAATATAACACACGAAGGCAAGCAACTGAATATTGACAAAATGTGTAAGTGCTTATATACAAATGCTAGAAGTATAAATACTAAAATGGGTGAAATACAGTGCCTGCCTGGGATTAAAGGAAGATATTGATAAAATAGGCATCACAGAAAGTTGGTGGGAAGAGGATAATCAATAGGACACGCTAATACCAGGGTATAAGATATATAGGAATAAGAGGAGGTCACGTTGCTTGGGGACTGGCATATGTTAAACAAATCAGAGTTAAATAAGCTAAAAATCTTAAACAAAACTGTACACTGTGGATAGAAATTGAATACACCCCCCCACCCCACCCCCAAAAAAAGGCGTATAGAAGTAGGAATACACATTTACCACCTAACCAGGATGGTAACAGTGAATGTGAAATGCTAAGGGAGGTTTAGAGAGGCCACAAAACCAGAAAGCACAGTAATAATGGGTGAATTCAACTATCCTTATACTGACTGGGTAAGTGTCACCTCATGGCATGATGCAGAAATAAAATTTCTAGACACCATAAATGACTGCTTCTTGGAGCAGTTAGTTCTGAAACCCACTAGGAGACAGGCAATTCTTGATTTAGTCCAAAGTGAGGGACGGGTATCGGTTCGAGAGGTAACTAGAGCTCAATCACTTGGATAATAGGAACCAAAATGTAATTAAATGCAATAGGGAGGGGAGGAGAAATAATACCACAAAGCCCACCCCGGTAAAATGTAACTTTAAAAAGGGAATTACATAAAAATGAGGATGCTCGTTAGATGGACATTAAAAGGAATCGTTAAAAGGGCTAAATACCTGCAAGCAGCATAGGAACTTTTTAAAAAGCACCATAATGGAAGCTCAGATGAGATGTATATACTAAATCAGGAAAGACATTAAAAAGGTCCAAAAGAATGCTACCACAGCTCAAGAGCAAAAAGGCATCCTTTAAAATTTGGATGACAAGTCCTAATAAAGATAATAGGAAGGAGCACAAACTCTGGCAGGTTAAGTATAAGAAGATAGGCCTAGAAAGAATTTGAGAAGCAATTTACTAAAAATGCAAGAAATTCTTTTTAAGAACATCAGAAACAGGAAGCCTGCCAAACAGGCAAAGGGGCCACTAGACAACAAAGGCGTTAAAGGAGCACTCAAGGAAGACAAGGCCATTGCAGAAAAACGAAATAAATTCTTTGCATTGGTCTTCACTGAAAATTGATGTGTCAATAGAAGAGGTTTAGAACAAATTGATAATTGTACTGTAATAAAATCACCAGGACCAGATAGTATTCACTCAAGAGTTCTGAAGGAACTCACATATGAAACTGCAGAACTACTAACTGTGGTTTGTAACCTATTGCTGAAATCAGCCTTTATACCAGATGACTGGAAGATAGCGAACGTAACACTGATTTTTAATAGGGCCCTAAAGGCGATCTTGGCAATTACAGGCTGGTGAACCTAATTTCAGTACAAGATAAATTGGTAGAAACTACAGTAAAGAACAGAATTATCAGACACATATAAACATAATATGTTGGAGGAGTCAATATGGCTTTTGTAAAGGGAAGTCATGCCCCACCAATATATTAGAATTCTTTAAGGCTATCAAGAAGCATGTTGATACGGGTGATCTAGTTAGTGTACTTGGATTTTCAGAAAGCCCCTGGCAAGGGGTCTCATCAAAGGCTCTTAAAGAAACTAAGCAGTCATAGAATAAGAGGGAAGATCCTCTCACGGATCAGTAACTGGCTAAAAGATAGGAAATGAAGGGTAGGAATAAATGGTAAGTTTTCACACTGGAGAGAGGCAAACAGTAGGGTCCTCCAAGAATCTGCACTGGGACCTGTGTCATTCAACATATTTATTAATGAAATGGGAATGAACAATGAAGTGACAAAGTTTGCAGGTGATAATTATCTTGAATAATTTTGTAAGTCCAAAGCTGACTCCAAAGAGTAAAAGGGGAATCTCACAAAACTGGTGATGGGGCAACAAAATGGCAAATGAAATTTAATGTTGATAAGTGCAAAGTAATGCATATTGGAAAAAAAATAATCCCAACTATACATATATACAAGACATCTGCTAGCACCCCTGATTAGTATATAGATTTGCAAATGCTAGACAGCATTTATTATTACTGCACTGCAATAGTGCTTAGGGATATCAATCACAGACCAGAGTCTCATTGTGCCAGACACAAATAAAGGGATAGATTATAAACTCTTTGGGGCAGGGACTAAGTCTAAACCAAGTGACGACAGATGGAAACAAGACTAGAGCAGCATAAGGGACCAGTGAGACAAAACTGGTCATCATGAACAGTAAAAACAGTAAACAACTTTGGTAAATATTTAGACCATTTAATTTTCTGTGAGGAGAAAACATTTATTTTTCTTTCTGATAAAATCCATTAAATAGATATTCCATTGTACTAACATTAAGGTTCCATGGGCTACGCCAGATTCACTCCTATTGCACAAAATTGGCTTTAATATGGTTGATCCCATATCAATCTTATAATCCTAAAGAAATTATCTTTAGTGACTAATAATGTGGGTGGAAATGAAGCAAATTGCCATCCCACTTCAGCAAACAATTTAAGCATGTGCTGAACTTGCAACCCACAGAAGGTGAGGCTATCGTGGCTTTTAAGCCATCTTTGGATGCTCTTGGGCTACAGAAGCCCCCAGCCTAATTTAGACAGCCCTGAGAGCACATCTGAGTTATGGTAGCCTCCCCAGGCCGTCCTATGAGCTGCACTATTGCATGTGAAGGCCCTGCCCCTAGCATGGTCCACATGCCAAATCTTGCGAGGGAGTCCTCAGAGGGGCCCACCTTATGGCCATCTTCCAATTCCTGTGCCATGAGAATTCTCCCACACCTGATGTAGGGCTCACATAGTCCCTTTACTCTGCTCTGGCCCTTTTTTCTGGCTTACATGATCAGAGCAGGGGTGAGGGTCTCATCTATAAAGTCAATGTTATTTAAGCATGAGCTCAAGGGCTTCCCTCACCCATGACCTAAAGTAGTTGGGGGTGAGTTAAATGTTAGCTGAAACAATAGCAGAACTACAAGAACAAGGTCACGACATTTAAAAGAAATAAAAAGGCAATACTACTTACCATCTAGCAATTCCAGAGTAACTGAAGGATCAACATATTCCCACCAATGCTTTCCATCCGTCGATACAGGAATCTCCCAATTGGACCACTTGCATGCCAAATGAATGCACACACATGCTATCACTGTGGGTTTGTACTGAAGACAGAAGGTAGTAAGGTGCAGGCTGTTGCAGAGAATTCAAACATGTAAAATAAAAAACCCAAACAAGTCAACCACTAAGATATAGCATAAGGTTTTATATCAAAACAGATATTAAACATTAAATCATGGAACATGCTTCTGATTAAATTCTGAAATTATTTTATAACCTTGAGAAAAGGCAGATCATTTATCTGGTAAATTTAATTTGCTTTTAACAAGAGTAAAAATAAAAATATAGTATCCCTCAGTTCATGCTATTGACATTTTACTTAATTTTAAAGAGGGCCAAAAATTCAACATAACATGGTTGATAAAATTTCAGCCACAGTGAAGTCATTAATACAGCTCATTACTGAGACTGCATATCAAACTAGTAGCTGTGGATACCCAATAGTTCCCTAGAGGTTGAGAGAATCACTTGTGTGACATGAGTAGTCTTCATTAGGCCCAGGTTTGGGATACAAATCTCCTCTCATTTCAATTTCCCAGCTGGCAGTAGCACAAGTACGCTGGTTCAGATTCAGTGATTCTAACAGCTTTTGTAAACAAAACTCTTCCAAACAAGAAACTATCCCATAATAAAGGGACCACCAAAAATGGTTAGGGTCCTCCCAAACAAACATTACATATACAAACTGATTTTAACAAAATTATGTACTAGAATTACATTAAATTCAAACTAATTTTGCAAAGAACACATGGAAGACTTAGATCTACTCCCAAACTTCATCCTTCTGCACTAGAATAGCTGGATACATTTAGTAGTCTGCATTTGGACAACTAATTTCAATTTCACAAATACTAAGATTTTTAAAAAAGCATGTTAAAAACAAACACTGCTTCTGGAAGGACAAACATTGCTTAGACTAATTCTAGTCTACTTGGAAAGAAGATTAGGTAATTTTAAGAGTTTTTAGGCTGACTGCAGTTTCATAAAATTAGGATTGGATCAATGTATTTAAATTAAGAAAAAATTGTCATTAACTACAAGTGTAAACTAGAAACAACTTTGTACTTACCAAGATGCTCGACTTTCTAGGTTAAGTTTATCTCTTTGTAATCTTTAGCTGCTATTCAGGCTACCAGTTTTAGACTTATGCACTCACAAATCGAGAAAATGTCATCAGAAAGCACCACTACACTTCTCATTGTGCATTTAACCCCTTTGTGCCACCAGGCCCTTGTACAATACACCGCACTGCAAACAGAAAGGTACCACCACTGTAGATGGCCCAGTTTTCTGTTGCAACAAGGGTAGGACACATGGAGGGGGCCCTGCAGTAAAGGAAGCTATAGTGTGCTACAACAGTGCAACAAAGAGGTTCAGGATAACAACCTGTTGGTAGCCATGAAATAGGATGTCTGTGCCAAATCCTTGCTTGCTGTAACAAAAAGAAAATTGAAGAAAAATTAGCAATCTACACTAAGCGTTGGCTTCATTCCAAAATTAAAATGCTTTAACCTCAAAATGAAGGATATGGAGAACACTAATAAGATACATTAGCTGCCTTTAAAAGTAAATCTGAGGACAGGTTTACTCATCCTCACTGAGCTACACTCGGAGATGGGCAAGTCATTCAGTTCATCACCCTTCCCTACTATACAGAGTATGTTGATCCTTCTGCCTCTTGAACTGTCTCCATCTGAGTCACAAAATGAGGGAAGTCTCCCTTTCATCTCCCTAGCCCTCCCAAATCTAAGACAGTGTAGGTGGAGGGGCGGTTTTCTTACCTTCCACCCCAATTCTAGTGCTTGCCTGCCTCCCTACTTTAGTTCTAGATGGCTTCTTCCCACAACCCTCCCCACAGCTGGGTCTCTCTCAGCAGAACAGTTGAACAGAGAGCCAGCTACACTAAAGCTCAGGCCAGAGATTAGTGCTCTTCTCCAGCTGAAAGAACACAGAGCAGCTGAGAAAAAACTCAATGACCATACACCAGTAACCCATAATTATCCCAGAAAGTCCTAGAACAGAACTAGTTCCCAAACTAGACAGTTTAAGGGTTAAATTAACTTGTGTGCACTTATACACCTTCTTTAAATCAAAATGTAATGCTCATAAGCATGGAACAAAACATTTGATTACATCAGAAGCTTCAACGTAGATTTTAACAAATTTATAACTCATTAAAAAAGGTCATCAAGTTCAAGTCTTCAACATCCCAAAGACTGATTATGACATCCCTGGGGCCTAACAACCACCAAGTTTCTGGCCTTTATCTGCCAAACCCCCAAGGTCCTCACTTATATAAGAGCACTTACTCTTAAAATGTGTAAGATGGAATGTCTGGGCACAATGAGCTTAACTGAAGATTGAATGCAGCCTTCATTGAATTTTCTTACTTTGATACTACCACTTGAAATCAGTGCTACCTGGAGAAAATGTACTGTTGGATCTTATGTCAAAGGGAGCATTGTCACAAACCTCTATTCTTTTATTTTAAGGAGTTTGTCTGAAAAAGAAAAATTGTAGCAGTAGCTTTCAAATTTAGCAATCTGGGAAGCTTTTCACACCATCATTTTATCAAAATCCAATTGAATTCTGTTTCCAATTACTGCTGATAATAAAGATACAAATGTGTAAACCAGGCTTATGCCTTTTGCTAGGGCTTGGCAATGCCATAACCCATTGTTGATGACATCAGTGAATCTGACAGAAGTGGTAAGAGAATAGGACGTTTCCCCACATGTATTTTGCTAATCCACAATGATAGTAAATAAACTGACATTTGATGGAATTGTGCTACATATTTAGCTTTTACAATCTATGGTAGTTCCGTGGCAAACTTATTTTCTCAAAATTAAACTTCTTTGGTAGCTTTTCCCAAAAAGACACAGGAAAGCATATTCAGGGCTCTACTACTACAAAAAAATGGACACTTTCATAAGGAAACATAACTGAAAACAGAAATGTTAAACAAGATTGCAGTTTGTTACAGTTTTTCTCAATGCAGAGAATAAGCCATCTTCACAGATTTCTATACAATACTGCAACTTTGCTGAAGGATATTTGAGTTAAAGAAAGGTGAAATACCACAAATTCATCAATATGACTTTATATTCAAAAAAGAGTGGGCTGCCAAAAGCTACCAGTGTAACAAATATGATAGTTGTCAAATATGGAATTGTTACTTAAACAATTTTGTTTTACATAATTTTAAGTTGAACAGCAAAAAACCAAGGAAAAAAATCACAATTTGAAAATAATACATTTTAGCCTCAATATAAGTCCACATTAAAGGAATGCTTGCACTCACAGCACTACACAGACTTCTGTAGCGAAGATTTCAAATTTATTCTATTTACATACTTTTGTGTAATCAAATGAAGATTACCAAAGACCAGGATACAGGTGTTTTAGCTCAACACACCAAAGCCACAACAGGGAAAGACTGTCCAAGGTATTCATCTAAACTTTTTAACGCAGCTTAGTGACATCTTACTAAAGCAAAGAAACCTAGTTAACGACTTGTACTCCACTCTTAACTAACCCTTTAACGCTGATCAGGGATTATTTGAGAAATGTGCCAAAAAAGTAGAAGGCTTGTCAAGGCAATGACCTTGTCAAAGGTATAAAAGTCATAGCAAATCAAGAGATCATGATAGTTTACTACTCATCTGTTTGATTGCAGATAAATATGACTTCCAGAATGCGTTGCCTATCATTCTTTATCACTCGGAGGCAGAGCTGTCTAACGTAATTCTTCGTTGCACAACTGACCATGAAAGACTGGCTTGGATACTTGACATAAGTAACCATCCCTTAAGGCAGGACCTGGTACAATTAATCTACCTTCCAAGAGTCCATGGTCTTCCATAAACCCCTGGCAGGATTAGATTACTGAATCAATTGTTAATGGGCACAGGAACCCTGCCTACCTGATGTGGTTCCCAATGTTCAGTCTATGAGCCTTCTCCTGAAGACAAGGTCAATTGAAGGTGCAGTGCTTCTGGGGAGATCTTATAATTATTTAATTATACTCTCAGAAAATTTCAGTGTGCTGATCCCCTTAAGCGTAGGTGCCACCAGCCTGCTTGTTAGTAGGACTCAGACATTTAGGGAACTTATGGCCCCAGAGAGAGCACAACTTCCTGGGACAATCAGGGTATAAGAGCTACCTAGACTCACTGCAAGAAGGATTACTTGGTGAGTAGAAGCTGGGTAGGGAAGCTCTCCTGGTATCCCAAGGGGAGGAAGATACCCAAGCAATCCCTGGAAAGAGATGGACCCAGATGGGCGAGTCTCCACTTAAGAATGAAGAGCTACTAGAATCCTCTGGTCAAAGGGAAAAGATCAAACAGACCCTAGGAAGCAGACTGTGTTGATGAACACCTGATACATAGGGGAAAGACTGGAAGAAGCCCAGGTACAAGGGTTAAGGTTTGTCAATAGAATCATAGAATATCAGGGTTGGAAGGGACCTCAGGAGGTCATCTAGTCCAACCCTCTGCTCAAAGCAGGACCAATCCCCAAATGGTCCCCTCAAGGATTGAACTCACAGCTCTGGGTTTAGAAAGCCAATGTTCAAACCACTGAGAATAGTCTTGTCTGATTGCCAAAGACTATTAGACCTTAGAAAGAGGACTGTAGAAACCTGAGGTAAAGGTTCAGAATAGGAGTGTTTCCTCTACTAGTGACAGGATATAACTTACTTAAGATCTTCCTACCTCACACAACATCAGCTGAATTGTCTTGGTCATGACATCCTCTGGAAAAGATATATATTTGGATCTGCCTCCTCTTCTACAGGGTCACTTTCTCTGTCAGATTCAACCACAGTTGACCAGATTATACTGGTGGTTTGGAAGGCTTACAGACTTTGACTGTGCAATTTTCACATTAGTAGAGTAAGGACAATGGCTCTCCCAAGATACCTGGCAATGAAGGTAAAACAGCTGCAGGTCTCCCACAAGGCAGCAAGGTCAAACCAAAGTCCCTGGTTCCCAATGTTCATTTTCAGGAGAATCTTATGTCCCAGTGTAGATACAGGGTTAACTGGTGAGGGGCTTCTGTTCAGGTGCATCAAGAAAGGTCCCTGAGATGGGGATGAGTGCACCAATTCCTGCCCCTTCAAGTTAATCAGAACTAAGCTCTGAACACCAGATTGGATTGACACCAAGAACTGAAGGGCCAAGGTGGTAATCTCAGCAATAGGAAAGAGGAATATTTTCTCACCTCTGATCTCTCAGCTAGCACAGGAGCCAATAACTTAATTTTTGCCACTACAAACATGAATTTCCCTTTCAACACCAGAGTCTCTTTGGAATGGGAACTTCTTACTGCCAGATCATTACAGATACACTGTCTCCAGACTCCATAGGTAATTGTGGTCCTGTCTCCTCTTTCTTGTCAGTCTCTTAACACTGATGAAGAATGATCTGGATCAGTCTGATGTCCCCCATCTTCCACCTACCAGAATGTCCATACTTTCTTAACCCCAAACTTAGACATTCTAAGGTTGGATCTTTAAACTCTCTAAATCTGTGAATCTTTGAAGTCAGAAGGCACCATTAGATCATCTTATCTGGGCTTCTGCATATTAAAATTTCACCCACTTACCCCTGTACTGAGCCCAATCACCTGCTGTTTGGCTAAAGTATATATTTCAGAAAGGTATCCACTCTTGATCTGAAGACTTCAAGAGATGGCAAATCCACCACTTCCCTTGGCAATTTGTTCCAATGGTTAATCACCCTCACGATTAAAACTGAGTGCCTAATTCTACTTTTAATTTGTTTGGCTTCAGCTTCTAGCCACTGGTTCTTCTTATGCCTTTCTCCACTAGATTAAAAAGCTCTTTAGTGTTTGGGTATTTTCTCCCCAAAGAAGGAAGCTCAGGGCCTCCATCAGCATGGATAAGATTTGAAACTCCATTCTTGAATGGGAAGCTTGTAAACATAAGGCAGATGTGGCAGAGACTTAGTAAAGTCCCCTTCACCCATGCATCTAGGAAAACAAGTACGAGTCTGAAATAGGAAATTTGTTGTTACAAGACAGGCATTTCTTAAACCATGTTTTTCCCCCCTGAATCTGCCATCTTTAGTGAGGCATGTTACTAGAAATTAAGTTTTAGGCAAAACAAGTTTTCTTCGAGTGCCTGATCATGTCAATTCCAATCAGGTGCGTACACGCACACGCGCACGAAGGCCAGAAGATTTTCCCTTAGCAGCATCTGTCGGGTTGGCCTGGGCGCCCCCTGGAGTCGTGCCCTCATGGCACCTAATATATAGCCCTGCATACCTGCCACCCCTTCAGTTCCTTCTTACTGCCAGTGACAGTGGCTGGAACTTCCCTTGGCTATTGCTCAGCAAATTTCTTCAAGTGTCCGTGTATATAGTTAGTTGTTAGTAGTACTCCAGTTAAAGTTTAGTATAGTATAGTACAGTAGTTGGGGTCCATCCCTCCCTCCCCCCACTCCGGCCCTGTGGCATGCTGCGGTCCCCGGGATTTAAAACTGCATGGCTTGCGTCAAGCACATGCCTAAGAGTGATCCGCACTCGTTGTGTCTTAGGTGCCTGGGGGAGACTCATCAGAAAGATCGTTGAAAGATCTGTTGCACGTTCCGTGTGAGAACACAAAGAGCAGGAACAGTGGCTGAAGGTGATCCTCCTGGAGGCAGCTTTGTGCCCCAATTCTGACCCAGGCTCGAGAGACCCAACCCCTATGGCGGAGCGCCTCGACACCGAGGGAGGACTCCTCCAGGGACGCTCGGCACCACCATGCCTCCTCATGGGGGCCATCTGATAGTAGGCACCGCTCCCATTCTCCAGTGCCTCAAAAGAAAAAAAAGCCGGATGAGCGTTCTCCTCTGGCTAAGCCTCAAGAAGTGCGACCCCAGGTGGGCCACTCCTCGCCGTCTCCTTCCGGGGCTGTGTTGACTCCTGTCCAGGTGAGGCAGTTGAGTCTGGCTCCACCTCCATCTCCAGCGCCTACGCAGCAGCTTCAGCTCCCATCCACAACAGAAGCGTACCAGGCCGCTAGAGATCTCCTCCACCTGAGGGGACCATTCTTGCCTGCCAGGGAGGATCCCTCAGCGCAGACGGAGCCCCGTACTCTAGTGCATTCTAAAGGAAAGCCTGCTATGATGTCGACCCTTCACCTTGTCCATCGGCACCTACACGCTCCGACAGAGAGCCGTCTCGCTCTCTGATCTCTCGATGTTCGAGGCGCCGAGGATCGGCTCCTCCGTGGTCTTCAGTGTCTGAGACCTTGGAGTCAGAGCCTGACTCCTATCGCTCAAGCAGGAGCAGAAGCCATAGAGCAAGGTTGGGCAGAGACAGAAGGGAGCATCAGGCGTGGCCTCCGCAGTGGCAGAACCCGCCTCAGTGGCCCTTCTGGACTCCCTGGGCTTATCACCAGGGCCCGGGAGGAACCCAGGGCCCACACTAGCAATGTCTTCAGTCGCCTCCACTACTTTTGTGCCGCCTTCTGCTGTGCATACGCACCCAACACCTACGGTCCTGACGCCTTTCCCTCCGGCACCATCGTCAACTCCGACTTCGGTACTGGCCTTCGCGATGGCGACATACCTGTCCCCCGGACCCCAGCGGCTCCTCTGAGCATGCCGATGCAGCTCCCTACTGTGAGACTGATTCCGATATTGGCTTCCACGCCTACAGCCCCGGCATCAGTACCACCTCCTCTAACGCTGCCCCGGGAGTCACGTGACCTGTCTGGGGCAGATGGCAAGGAGCTTCCACCACTGGCACATGCTTCCTCCTCGCCGGACGAAGCGTTGGCAGGGATGTCCTTAGCTACTGCGTTAGAGGACAACAGAGTTCTACAGCAGCTGCTCCGCAGGGCTGCCCAAGGTTTGGGCATTAAGGCCGAGGAGGTGGTTGAGGACACTGATCCCATGGTGGACATCCTAGCACCCTCAGGGCCTTCACGGGTAGTGTTACTCCTCATAAAGATGATGGTAGACACCACCAAGACTCTATGGCAGATGCCGGCATCCCCACCACCCACTGCCAAACGCAATGAGTGCTGGTATTTCGTCCCCTCCAGAGACTTTGAGCATCTCTACTCCCACCTGCCTCCGGACTCACTGGTCATTGATGAGGCTAACCAGTGAGAGAGACAAGGTTTCCAAGGTCCTTCCCCAAAGAATAGGGATCCTAAACGCCTGGACCTTGTGGGTAGAAAAAAAAAAATCTACTCCAATGGTGGTTTACAACTCCGTATTGCTAACCAGTGGGCCATTGTGAGCAGGTACTCTTATAACACCTGTGCTTTCATGGCTAAGTTCACGGAGCTCATCCCTTCGCACTCTCGGTCAGAGTTCGCCACCTTGGTGGAAGAAAGGAAATTAGTCTCTCATGCTTCACTGCACAAAGCCTTAGATGCTGCAGATGCTGCCAAAAGAGTCATGGCGACAGGGTTGGCTATGCGGCGGGAGGCCTGGTTGCAAGTCTCAGGTTTACCCTACGAAGTCCAAGAAACAATTCAGGACCTCCTGTTTGAGGGTGAGACTCTGTTTTCAGAGAAGACGGACAAATGGCTCCACAGCCTAAAAGATTCCCGAGCCAACCTCAGATCCTTGGGCTTGCATATCCCTGCCACCCAGCGGACACACTTCCGCCCACAACCTCCTCAAAGGTTCCAGCAGCAGAACCACCAGGGCAATTCTAGGAGGAGGAACTGGAGCAGTAGGAGAAGGCAACATCCCTCCGCTAATCAAGGCCAGCCCAAACCACCCTCTGGCCCTAAACCGGCCTTTTGAAGGTGCAGTCGAGGATGGTGCACCAAACCAGAGACTGGATTCACCTTGCCTTATCTTTTCCTCCCGACTATCCCCTTTTTCCATGCATGGTCCCGTATAACTTCCGATCGCTTTGCACAGTAGAGGGGATACTCCATCCAATTCTGTGCCCTCCCGCCCTTCCACCCCCCCTTCCCCGTCCCTCTTCAGGGACCCTTCTCATGAACAACTTCACATTCAGGAGGAGGTTCCACTGAAACACAGGGGTGAGGGTTTCTATTCCCGCTATTTCCTAATACTAAAAGCCAAAGGCGGGCTAAGGCCTATCCCCGGACCTGAGCGACCTCAACAAGTTTTTGAGGAAACTCAGGTTCCGCATGGTCTCCCTGACCTCCATTATCTCTTCACTGGATCCAGCAGACTGGTCAACTTGAAGGACGCGTATTTTCACATAGCAATCGCTCACAACCACTGAAAGTTCCTCAGGTTTGTGGTCAAAGGTTCCCATTACCAATGTACTGTCCTCTCTTTCAGTCTGTCAGTAGCACCTCGAGTCTTCACCAAGTGCATGGCAGTCGTCACTGCCTGTCTGCGGAAACATCAAATACAGGTTTTCCCATATCTCGATGACTGGCTGATCAAAGGCTGATCCAGGGCTCAGCTGGAAGCTCAGGTGGCATTCATCAGAGCCACCTTCGAGAATCTGGGCCTCCTACTGAATGAAATGAAATCGACTCTGTCCCCGAGGGGTGGGGTGGGGGGGGACGGGATGAGACGGACTGCTTCTATACGCCTTCCCACCCATACCGCTCATCCACAAGGTCCGCAGAGACCGGGCTCAGGTCATTCTCATAGCACCAGCCTGGCCCGCCAGTGTTGGCACACGTCTCTCCTAGACATGTCAGTCGGAGCCCCGATTACCCTGCTGCTCTTCCCAGACCTTTTCACGCAGGATCATGGGTGACTCTAGCACCTGAACCTGCATTCGCTGCATCTCACAGCCTGGAGGCTCCATGGCTGAATACATTCGAGCTCTCCTGTTCCGAACAAGTCAGAGAGGTTCTCTTGGGCAGTAGGAAACCCTCCACTAGGGCCACGTACCTGGCCAAGTAGAAGAGATTTTCCATCTGGTCAGCTCAGCATGACTTTCCCCCGGCGCTAGCCTCAATGCCCCAGAGTTTGGATTACCGTTTCCACCTAAAGCAGGAAGGTCTCTCCTTGTCTTCTATAAGAGTACACCTGGCTGCCATCTCAGATTTCCACCCGGGGATACAGGGCCTCTTGGTTTTCACTAACTCCCTGGGTCAGTCGCTTCCTGAAGGGCCTTGACAGGTTGTACCCGCATGTCCGCCAACTGGTTCCTGCTTGGTCCGCCCTAGGCTCATGGGGCATCCCTTTGATCCTCTAGCAACATGGTCCCTGCTCCACCTCTCCTACAAGGTTGTGTTTCTGGTGGCAATAACTTCAGCCTGGAGAATATCTGAGCTCAGGGCTCTGATGTCTCAGCCACCCTACACCGGGGTTCAGCTCAGGCCCCATATGGCTTTCCTCCCGAAGGTGGTATTGCAGTTCTACCTCAATTAGGACATTTTCCTCCCGGTTTTTTACCCCAAGCCTCATGCGAGTACCAGGGAACAGAGGCTCCAAACTATGTCCGCAGAGTGCTGGCCTTTTACATCAAAAGGACGAAACCGTTCAGGAAGTCGGTACAGCTCTTTGTCGCAGTAGCGGACAGGATGAAGGGCCAGCCTATTTCGACACAGCACATTTAATCATGGATTGTGGCCTGCATTACCGAGTGCTACAATCAAGCAGGAATCCCAGCGCCCCGATAACGGCGCAATCTACAAGGGTGCAAGCTTCATCAACAGCTTTCCTGGCTCAAGTCCCCACCCAAGACATCTGCAGGGTGGCGACATGGTCATCGTTACACACTTTCGCTGCACACTATGCATTACCAGGCAGGCCAGAGATGATATGGCCTTTGGTAGAGCAATACTCCAGTCAGTGGACAGCTCCGACCCCAGCTACTAAATTTGCTTGGGAGTCACCTGATTGGAATCGACATGAACAAGCACTCGAAGAAGAAAAACGGTTACTCATCTTCTTGTAACTGTTGTTCTTCAAGATGTATTGTTCATGTCCATTCCAATACCCATTCTCCTACCCCTCTGTCAGAGTAGCCGGCAAGAAGGAACTGAAGGGGTGGCAGATCGGCAGGGCTTTATATCAGGCGCCATGAGGGTGACGCTCCAAGGGGCACCCAGGCCGACCCGACGGATGCTGCTAAGGGAAAAATCTTACGGCCATCGTGCACATGCGCGTGGACACAACTGATTGGAATGGACATGAACAACAATTATGAGAAGGTGAGTAACTTTTTTCTGAGGCACTGTCTGGCTGCTCTGGTGGCTGTTGTGGAAGGCAAATGTATGGCTATGCCTCAGCTAACCTTGTGGATCTTCTGCTACTAGAAGTTTTTGTCAATGCCCCTCTTTCCCCACCACCCAATAGAGAGAGCTTTCTAGGAAGTTATTGGTCTTACTATGGGGTGGACAGCACATCCCCAAAATAGGGATTTGTTTGTACTAACAATACTCTGAAAGGGCTTTCTTGGAGACAGTGCTTCTTAACTAAGAAAAGGTGTTGCCTCTGGCAGATTAAGTTATTGTTGTATCTCTCCCATCCTACCCCTTTAGCACCAAGCATTTGATGCTGACAATAGTTTGTATTCAATGCTAGACACACCAGTTTTCAATGTCTAAACTTAGCATTTATCTACCACAGAACACCACACTGTGGTGCCAAGGAATAAACACCAAATTACGTTAAATTGGGATCATGCAATATATACCTAGCTCTTAGCACTTTTCATCACTAGATATATCAAGCTACAATCCCACTGTGTCAAACTCATCCTGATCTGGTTAGTATAATTCATATTCATCTAGTCTAGTGTGGCGAGATAAGAACAGAATTTCAGGTATAACTGGAGTCTTCACACCCAAACTTTAGTATGATTTAAATGCAGTTTAACAAAATACCCTTAATGTTAAGTGCACACTAGCATTAAACATCAACATGTTCATAAAGAATATTTACACCATCAATACATAAAGTTTGTTGCTACACAGACAGACAATACATCTGAAAAAAGGCAAAGAAATGTAAAGTTTAGCCACCTCACAGAATATACTCTGCTTATAAGGACACCCCTTACAATCACATGGCACAGACTATACATTGAAACCTTAATTCTGATTCCCTCAATCCATCCTTACACACACACACACACACACACCATTACCAGATTCCACCCCCAGCCCTGAAACATTAGTAATTTTGAAAGTATGATGTAATAGCTGACTATATCAGAAGAGGATAGCTACATAAAAGGGGAGTTTGCAGAAAGGTGGTTAAAGGAAGTGATGACAGGCTGGGTAGGGCAGAAGTGAAGCTGCTGATTAAGATTTTATTTAACAGCTGCTCACAAAAAACTCCCCCATTGCAGGATAAAGTAACAGAAAAATGTAGTTCCTGATGTAGATTTCATCGGCTGGAGAAGATTGGAGCTAGATACACACAATCAGGCTTGCATATGTCCAAGTCATATGCAAGTTTTATTTATGCAAGTAACAACTAAAAATTACCTTAAATGGGTAAAAACAATTGCACACACAAAACCTATCAATTGCACCAGAATCAACTTCCAGCTATTTTTCTATAGACTGATATAAATCTTTTAAGGAGTCTATCATTGAGACACAGGACTGCCAAGGTCAATTTTCAGCCACACCCCAATTTCAAAATAAATGTTAATTCGCAAAAAAAAGTCAGACCAGTGGCCCTTATTTTTAAAAGAAAAACAGCTGTGTGCCTTTTTAAAATGCAACCCTAACTATGCAGGTGGTCCCAGACACCTGCACAAGAAGAATAAGTATATGTATAGTGAGTTTATCCAAGTAATTTCTTCCTACACTATATATGGAAAAAACCACTCAAACTCTGTATCTTGGTTATTTAGTTCTGAAAATAGACAGAACTATGGAATAATCTCCTGCAAAATTTTTCTTAAAAAGGCTTATAAAAGAATAATAGCCTATTATCTATAGCCATGCTAGTGGGAAAAAGTTACATAAGGATGCAATCACTGGTTGAACATAGGTTATTTCATTTCTTGCCAACACTACTCCAATTCAAATAAAACAGCTCTCAGATTACAGGGATATTGTTCTTATTTATAGTATCGTTCACATATCTCTCAAAGTGTCTGCATGTGGCAGACCTCCTTATGTATTCTGCCAGTCACTGCTTGCTGATGTGTGCCTTGACAAAGCAGAACTCAACACTGACACAAGATGCTTTTTCATGGATAGAAGAACTTTATTTGTAGAAAGCTGCAGATTCAAAATAACTAGCCCTCTAATGTATTTAATTCTGCAGCAGATACTATAAGAAAAGCACTTGTTTATGAATTAAATCATGAATTGCCATCCCAAATATCTTTTGGCAGCTCTGGAAAAGGGCAGGAGTAAAGTAATGAGGAATCCCAAGGACTTGCTTCTTCCAAATATAAGTATCAGCCACAGGAGTGTCAGCTGATGGAATGGAAGGAAAGAGTGAGATGACAGGGCCATGGAATGAGAAGTGAAGAATGACAGAAAAAAAGCAAGGGACAGAACTAACAATTGGTAGACACATCATGGAAATCGTATATTTTTCTGAATTATGCAGACCACCAACATTTAAAGAGAATTTTCGAGATCTGGCTTTTAGTAACCTGAAATACATCAGTTTAAAGAGTGCTCTTTGGGTAACAGAGAGCTGGGGGGAAAAGGTGTGCCAATTATATTTACTCACACTGGGGAAGACACTTCATAAATCATTTTATTGAAGATCACTGACCTCTCACTAACTGCGTACATTTCACAACATCTGTATGTGGATGTTCAATGGTAATCTCAAAACCTGAAAAATTAAGAATATGTTTCAGAAACTGCAGTACATTTGTATTTGTATAAAAGAAAGATCTACCATGTATCAAACCCCACCCTCTGGAGCCAATGAACATCACAGTGCTCCCTAATGTCAATAAGCCAGATGAGGGAACTAGGATTTGACCCTTATTTCACAATTCTTTTGTACAAATGATATGGAATAAAACCAGTAAAAATATGCTTTCTATGGCTTTTATTAAGTCACGTCTCGTTTGCTAATATGAAAAATTCACATATACGTTGCAGTCAAGAACACGGTTTAAGTTTCAAACGGTATCATGAAATGATTCTGCAAACAGTGATGTCACCAAGAACAATTCTGACTGTGTCAATTGCATTACCTTCCCTCTGTTATAAAAATAAAGCACAAAAAACAAAAGGGGACACAGAGTTTGGTATAAAGCTTTTATCATTTGTTTGAAGAGACCTGCAGACTTCAGCGTGGCATGTAACCTTATGTTCATATTTCTCTACATGGCTCTGGTGATAAATCAAAAATGACACTACAATAGTTTATAAATGTAATCTGAACCCAAAGATTGACTGTATTTAAAAATAACTGTCCAATTTTTGAAATGCCACAAGTTATTAAAAAGATCACTTGTTCTCTGAACTTTTTTATCCACAGCATTACTAGCATTCAACTTTAAGAACATTAGATCAGGTACAATTCTGTAGTCACCTTGCAGCTTCATTTTTCTTATTAAACTGAGTTCTACACAACTACGCACTTAAACAAAAATACTATCATCCATTGATCTGTGTTCAGATATTGGTTTTAGTGCCAAACCTATTTGAAAAGGCACTGCACATTGTAACCTCCCAAAGTGTGGCAACAATAGCTATTTATATTTGGCCAACTTAATATAGCATACATGCTTACAATGCAAATAAGTTAAAGTAAACTGCAACAGAAAGGGTCTGCTAAAGGCCAATGGTATTGGGGATCCACTGTAATGGATGTACATTCAATTGAGTGCATGCAGAGCATATTCTTGTGTAGGCTAGATGCCATTTAAAATAACATACCTAAAGTTTGAAGCATTATTGTTTCAAGTATAACCAGTTCTTGGGCCTGCTGAAGATATGCCTGAAATGTAAAAAAATAAGTTACTGTCAAGACCTACTAGAGAAATTTACTGTACTTACCAAAGTCTCAAATAGAAATGGTATGGGCAACATGTTAAGACCTCCTTTAAGACCTCAAATTTACTTACCTTTGATTTATTATATCCTGATACACATTTGGATTCTCAACTTTAAAAACAGTTAACTGCAACTTGTCTGCTATCACAAAGGCAATTAGCCACTCAATGAGTGGTAGCATAAATCAAATCTGAGAGAACTATTTTCATAACCGAGCTTGAAAATAAGTACTGTATACTACAAGAAAAAGGTACAATTGCTGTCTGATGGGGAAATTTCTTTTTTCCAATACAGAAGAACCTCAGTTACAAACTGAGCAGTCAACCACATATCTCATTTGGAACCGGAAGTATGCAATCATGCAGCAGCAGAGACCAAAAAAGAAAAAAAAGCAGCAAATATAATACAGCACTGTGTTAAATGTAAACTACTAAAAAATAAAGGGAAAGTTTAAAAAAGATTAACAAGGTAAAGAAACTGTTGTATTTGTTTCATTTAAATTAAAATGGTTAAAAGCAACATTCTTCATAATAAAGTTTCAAAGTTGTATTAAGTCAATGTTCAGTTGTAAACTTTTGAAAGAACAACCATAATGTTTTTTGTTCAGTGACGAACATTCCAGAGTTATAAGCAACCTCCATTCCCAAGGTGTTTGTAACTCTGAGGTTCTACTGTAGCTAAACTGGGAAAAACATTAAAAAATACATAAGGATATAAAAGGTACTGTGTCCTTATGATATGTTAATCAAGATTAACCTGGACACCTATCACAAAAGTTAAATGCATTACATCATAGAAAGTTCTTATTACATGCACAAGTGTCCTATTAAAAAGGGAATTAGAGGCCTTAGTTTGCATGAAATATTAAGTAATTGTGATAGGTCCACTAATGGCTATGCTATTAAGTTACACAACAGATAAATTATTTGATTTAAGCAGAGAAGCGTCTTCTAGGGTTGGCAGATGGCATTAATCCAGTCAAGAACGTAGTACAGCAACTCATCTGAGGTGTCAACTGTATCTTAAGCATTACAATTAGATTTAAAGTATTATTTCCACGTACATCACTTTTTGTATCCAGCTGTAGCTCTTGAGGATGAAGACAGGCATGTGCTACTTTGATAACATGTTCGAGTTTTCGTGGCTGTTCTTCCACTTTCGCAGCCAAAAACAATGCAGTAGGAGAGATTATCTGTAAGAGAGGATAATTTTTAGTTAAAAAAAAATAATTTTTTTAATTCTAGTGCAAGCAGGACCTAAAGTTACATGGAGGGGGTGAATTGGTAATTGCAAAAAGTATTAGAAAGTCTGTACTAGGGATGAGACAATATGCAAGAGTAAAAAATGAAGACAGTTACCCTAGCTGAATTTCAGTATGGTAGAGTTCTCCTACTCAGCTGATGAGGGAAAAAAATTGTAAGCATTAAATTATATTATGATCAAGAAATGTTTCAGGCCAAATTAATTCTGACAGATAACCGACAGATTTTTTCATCAGATAGTCACTGAACCAAGAAGAGGTGATTCCATTTTAGATTTAGTATTGGTAAGTAGCAAGGACCTCACCGAAGAACTGGTTGTAGAGGAAAACCTTGGTTCAAGCGATTCATGCGCCAAATTCAGTTTAAACTAAATGGAAGGATAAACAAAAATAGTCTGTAATTAGGGTCCTTGATTTCAAAAGGAAAACTTTAATAAATTAGGGAAGAACAAAGATCTCAATGTGGAAGAGGCTTGGATTTACTTTAAGTCAAAGTTGTAGACAGTATTTGAAGCCTGCATCCCAAGCAAGAAGAAAAAATTCATAGCAAAGGGTTGCAGACCAAACTGGATGAACAAGGATCTCAAACAGGTTATTAAGGGGAAAGCAGAAATCTTACAAGGAATGGAAGAAGGGATGGAGCAGCAAGGAAAGCTACCTCTTGGAGGTCAGAAAGTATAGGAAAAATGTGAACTGCCGAAAGCTAAGCAGAGTTGAACTATGCAAAGGAAATTAAAACAAATACTAAAAGGTTTTTTAGCCATATAAATAAAAAGAAATCAAGTAAAGAAGTGGGACAACTAGAGCAGTGAGGATGGGCTACTTTTTGCAATTACTAAGCAGGGCCCAACACCTAAATGAATACTTAGCCTCTGTTTTTAATAAGGCGCTTAGGGCAAGATAAGGGTGGCTAATGAGTATGAGGATATGGAAATAGAAAATTACCACACCCGAGATGGAAGTCAAACTCAAACAGCTTAATGGGATCAAATCAGGGGGCCTGAATAATCTCCATTCATTAATATTAAAGGAACCTGCACATGAAATTGCAAGCCCTACAGCAAGGATTTTTAATGAATCCATAAACTAGGGGTCCGTACTCTATGACATTGCTAATATACTACTTATTTTAAGGGAAAAGAAGTGATCCAGGAAACTACAAATCTGTTAGCTGACCTCAATTGTATGAAAGGTCTTGCAACAAATTTTGAAACAGTAGTTAAGAATACAGAGATTAATGGTACTTTGGAAAAAAATGGCAGATTGTGCCAGATCAACCTGATGTTATCTTTGAGAAGATAAGTTATTTTCTAGACAAAGGAAATGCAGCAGATCAAATCTACTTGGATTTCAGTAAGGCACTGACATTTCCACATGGAAAATTAGTTAAATTGGAGAAGATGAGGACTAAAATGAGAAATAAAAGGTAGGGAAAGGAACTGGATAAAGGGGAGACTACAATAGGTCACAATGAAAGGTGAACTGTCAGGCTGGAGGGAGGTTACTAGTGGAGCTCATCAGGGATTGGTCTTGGGACCACTATTACTTATTTTCATTAATGACCGTAGCACAAAAAAATGCATGTGCGCTAATAAAATTTGTGGATGACACAAAGTTGGGAGGTATTGACAACATGGAGGAGGACCAGACTATAATAGAAGAAGATCTGGATGATCTTGAAAACTGAAATAATGGAAATGTGATGAAATTTAATAGTTTAAAGTCATGCACTCAGGAACAAACAAGAATTTCTATCAAGCAGCTGGGGACATACCAGTTGAAAGCAATAGAGGAGGAGAAAGACGTGGGTGTATTGGTTGATCACAGGATGACTGAGCCACCAATGTGATGCAGCCATGAAAATGGCTAATGCAATCTTAGGATGAATCAGATGAGGTAATTCCAATAGAGATGGAAAAGTGTTATTACCATTATGCAAGGCACTGGTGAGATCTCATCAGGAATAGTGTGTTCAATTCTGGTCTCCCATGTTTAAGAAAGATTAATTCAACCTGGAACAGGTGCAGAGAAGAGATACTGGGATAATCAGAGGAATGGAGAACCTACCTTACAAGAGGCCACTTGCGGAGCAAGACTAACCAGACTAAGGCTGATGGGAGACATGACTGCTTACTCTAAATACAACAGAGGGATAAACACCAGGGAGGAAGAGGGGTCATCTAAGATAAGGGCAAATGTTGGCACAAGAAAAAAAGATCTAAACTGGCCAACAAATTTGGGCTTGAAATTTGATGAAGATTTCTAACCATCAGAGTAGTAAAGTTCTGAAATAGCCTCCCAAGGGGAGCAATATGGAGGGAAAAAACCCTAACTGGTTTCAAGACTGAACTTGATAAATTTATGGAGGAAATATATGATATGATAATATGGCCTACAATGGCATGTGGCCTCTCTGCGACTGCTGGAAGCTAGTATCTTCAAGGACTGGAGATGGGACAGTAGGCGGGGAGGGCTCTGAGTTACAACAGTTAATTCTTTCCCAGGTGTATGCCTGGTAGGTCTCGCTGACATACTTAGGGTCTAACTGATCACCATATTTGGGGAGCAGAAGGAATTTTCCCCTAGGTCAGATTGGCAGAGACTCTTCAGGGCTTTGGAGCTGTGTTCCGGCTCCGTTCCAGCTCCAGGCAAAAACTTGCAGCTCCACTGCTCCGGAGCTGCTCCACGCTCCAGCTCCGGGCTCCGCTCCAAAGCCCTGTTCTGGGTTGTTTTTTTCCCCACCTTCTCTGCAGCATGGGTCACTTGCTGGTTTGAGTTACAGTAAATGGTGGATTCTCTGTAACTTGAAGTCTTTAAATCATGATTCAAAGACTTCAGTAACTCGGCCAGAGGTTATGGGTCTATCACAGGAGTGCATGGGTGAAGTTCTGTGGCCTGCCGTGTGCAGAAGGTCAGACTAGATAATCACGATGGTCCCTTCTGGCATTAAAGTCTATGTGACTATTCACAGGTAAAACAGTTTTCCAGACACAGGTTAGAATAGGATATTTCTTTTGAAATTTACTAAATTCAGACAGTTCATTTAAGTAAAGATTAAGCTCAGAAGTGAGTGAACTCTGATACTATCTTTTGTTTTGAAAAAGGTGAAGCAGAGTCCCAGGAAGATCCACTAGCTGTTGACTGTCAGAAGCAAGCACAAACATCATTTGGCACAAAAACCTGGCAATCAATCAAAATGCTAATGGATTGGAAGTATGAGACAATAACATGACCAATGATTTCACAGGAGTACCTCTGGTCTGGAACAGTCCCATAATACTTAACACAAAATGTGTGCCTGGGATGCATTAAGCACACCATGATTCATGAACTACAAGTTTTATTGACAAGTAATGCATGTTTGAATACAAATTACTTTGGGGAAGGATAAATGATATACACCCACTCTAAGGACCAATAAGACCTCAATGCAGACTGCCATAATTGGCACAGTATTTGTAAAATTCAATAAACATATTCTTTAATATTTGTATACAATGCCAAAACAGAGGCACTGTTCTATAGCCCAGTTCCTAGATGTCAGTTTTCAGGATCAGAGTACATAAATAGGTTCTTATTTCTCCTAAGCTGAAAAAAATTAATATTTAAAGGAGCTGATCTTTTGAGAAAATGCATTTTGTATTTGCCACTCCCATTTTTCAGGCAAACAATAGAGCAAAGAGTTACTTCTAAAATGTCTGCCAACTCATTTTTCTGTATCAAGGAAACCTGACCTTTCACTTGTTATTCCAAAATTTATCAAGTGATACATAAAAATTGTGTTAAAACTGTAGAGTTAAGATTATAATATGGTCAACCAAGACAAATGTACAGAATAAAGAAATAAGGCCTTGTCTTGCTGCAGAAGTCACGCCAGCTTAATTTTAATTGATACAACTGTAAATGGATTTAAGAGCATTCATCCAGGGTTTACAAATTGTTTTTCAATTTTAAAGCAGACTGAAGTTTTCAATTTTCAATTTTAAAGCAGACTGAAGTTATAGTACAACTTCTGTATGTAGACCAACAATAAGAAACAAACAATCTGCCCATTGAGTGTCAATTACAGATATGTTATCTATTGTAGCAACAAACATTTTAAGCTACATATTGATGCAAAGCTCAGGCAGATATGAATTATAATTAAGGCTACGTTTTAGTCACGGGTATTTTTAGTAAAAGCTACGGACAGGTCACGGGCAGTAAACAAAAATTCATGGCCCATGACCCGTCCCTGACTTTTACTACATACCCAACTAAAACAGGCTCTGCAGTGCATGCTGCCTCTGACTGCAGGCACCACCCCCGCAGCTCCCATTGGCCGCAGTTCCTGGCCAATGGGAGCTGTGAAGCCACGCCTCCACCTAGCAGCTGAATGAGGGGGAGGATGTCACCGCTTCCAGGGAGCCCTCTAGGTAAGTCCAGTGCCTGCCTGACCCTGTCCCGTGCCCCAATCCCCTACCCACTCTCACACCAAACTCTGCTGCTGGGAGGGGGAGGTGGCCTGAGACTGCCCCAGCAGCTGCTGGTGTCCCTGGCACAGGGGCTGCCCGAGCTTCCCCTGAGGCAGGAGCACCAGCTACTGCAGAAGTCATGGAGGTCACGGAATCTGTGACTTCCAGGACAAACTCACAGCCTTAATTATAATGGATCGTCATAGTAGTAACAGTTTAACAAAAATCCCAAATGAAATTACATGCCCTACACCGTCAATGGGTATCGTAGCCCTTTCCATTGAGCCAAGATGGGGGATAACCTAAAAATCAAATACTTGTTTTTCTTGTTATAAAAGTGGACAAACTATGGACAACTGAAATCAGTCACTTCTGATTAGAAGCAGATATTTTCAACTGTTTCACTTAACATTAAGAAAACAAAAAGATCCTCTTAATGTTTCTCTTAATTTTTCTATAAACCTTAAAGTCTAGCAAACTAAAAGGAACACAAACAGCAAATCTGGGCCTCCTTTGAACTACAGCAACATGCAATTAAAAAACCTAAAGCAGGGATAGCCTATTTTTTGTCAAGGTCCAAATTTCTTGGTCAAGGTATAGTCAAGGTCCAGACTCCAGAGAAAGTAATAATTAATATTAATAATAACCACCAGTAAATACAAAGATTTTGGGGTCTGTTCAAAAGCTTCTGGCAGTCTGGATTTGGCCACGGTCTGCCTGCTGACTACCCCGACTTAAAGTTTCCTCGCTAAAGCTGGATCACAGGCAGCAATTGCCTAAGAAAAAGAACACAGGGCTGTTTCCTTTGGATATATTTACCTGCAACATTTAGTATTTTACTTCCCCAAATAAGCTGCATTTCACATTTAAGTTCTGTTTCCTTCTAGCAACAAAATTAACTAAAATGTGTTGATGTTATACTTTAATGTATAAAAGGTATTAAGGTTGCCCTACACTTTCTGTAAAATCCAGTTTTCAGTTACTTATAACTGTCAAACCTGAACCACTTAAACTGAGTTTTCCATGCCAGGTATCTGCCTCAAGCTAAATTTATTCTGAAAATTTCAGTCAGACTGGTTCAGCTGCTTGAGAACCAGACAACAGAATAACGTTTTGCCATTAAAAAAGATTCTGGTGACCGTTTCTTTGAGGAGCACTATCATGCTCTGGAATAGGAACTTGCAAATTAGTAGGAGGTACATTGTTAGGGAATGAACAGCCTTGTGCTGTTCTCGTGAAAACCTGCTCAAACTTGGCCCAGTCATAATTTTTGAAAAGTTTCAGATCACAAAGACAGATAAAATCTTGAAGATTCAGTGTGTACTGAGCACACTCCAGCTATTCACAGCTCCTATGTATAACCAGAGGTATGTGAGCCACCCCAACAGCATGAGTGAGCATGCTCCAATCCAGGGTTACAAAGCCAGACTTTCCTTGCAATTGCTATTCTGGGCCAAGCACAGGAACTAAGAGCAGGGAACCTGTGCCTGCTGTACTTTCAGTGACCCTCTTGCTGGTACCCAGTCAACATGGACGTGTTAGACACCAGACTCAAATGCAAAGGGGATAAGAGTCAGACCAGGCTGGAGGGAAACAAAGTACCTGATGAGACTGGGACTCTGAGATGGGGAGGGATGGGGCGAGGGAAGATGTGTAAGTATGGGGAAAGTGTCAGATCTGACAAGGAGCTGAAGTGTGGGGAAACTGGACAAGGAATCTGGAGGCCAGGGGGACAGGAGTGGAGGGGTTGACTGGGACTCCGGCAGAGAGCCCTGGAGGGTAGGTATTAGGGTTGGTTGGGCAGGAAGACTGGAATGAGAAACCAGAGAAACAGGAAGTGGGACTGTGATGAGGAACCCAGGGTAGGAAAGAGAACTGGGAGAAACAGGTTGGAAGTGATGGGGCAGAAGGGGTGAAAGTGAAGTGGGGATGAGGCAGAGAAGTGAGAACAGCTAAAAGTCTCTGTCCACTACTGCACACTTCCCTCCAGAGGCTGGAATGAAACCCAAAAAAACAGAATCTCACCATTCCGTTGCAATCAGCAAGTATCTGTGGAAACCCACTAGCAATGTGCATTTTTCAGCCCCCTTTAAGTGCTGGTCCACACAGAAGGATGACATCCTACTACTGCCATCAGTTACACCATTAGCTCAAGTGGCACAGGTCTGTGTGGTGGAGCAGAGAGTCCAATGCTGCTAATGAATTATGTGGGTGTCAATATCTTATATGATGGAATCTGTTTTTTCAGTTTGCTTTTTAAAAAACATAGGAAATTGCACACAAAACTACATTAACAGAACATTATTAAGGTTGCAAAGTCAAGCTTGCAAAAATTAGTAAGTGCCAGAATTAAGATTGTACAGGCAACCTTAATTTGGCCCCCTTGTGCACATTCATTTAATAAAGCTTTAATTACATGATCACACACTCCCCACCCGCCCCAGGATACCTGCCTCATTCAGTGCACTGGATATGAAACAGGGTTGCATAGCAAAGAGGCTGTTGTCTGTAAACCCCGTCTCATTTGTTGCAGAAGTTGAAAGATGCACAGTGAATGAACCAAGGGATTGCACAAAGAGAAAGGAGGGTCTCATGGTTAAGGCAGCTGAATGTTGCACTGGAAAACTGGATTCTATCCCTGCTTCTGCCAGAGAATTCTATGCGAGTAAGTCTCACTTGATCAAATAATTGTTAAGCAGTTATGTCTCCAATAACTTCCACTGAAATTCTATGAGATATGTCTGACAGTACTGGAGTTCTACTTAGCCAAATATCAGGTGTAGCATTAGAATGCTTCCTCCATTCATCAACTTCTCAATGTGCCTCAACTTTTACTGAGCACGACCACTTTCAAAGGTGAGAGGTCTCCATGTCCATTCTATCCTTGATTTCCATGGCCTTGTCTAAGCTAGAGTTTTTTGGTATTGTTACTCAAGTTAATCATTTTTGAAGATACTTATTCAGGTAAGAAATGGCTTCCTTGAAACTTCAGACATAGAATGTCAGCGAGGAACACATACTCTTCAAGATGCAAGGACAGCTGAGCTACTCATATGGAGATCCACCTACCATGAGTACTTATTCTGATGGTATTTTATTTCATACCTTTCACTTTAGAGCATAATAGAAGTACTTAAGGTTAGGTGGCAAAACAAAGAGCTCACATTCCTTTTATCAGAGGGCACGTTTTAAAAAAAAATTCAATTTAAGTAATAAGAAAGAAGCATTCAGTTTGCAGCTATAATCTGATTATCAGGGAGTATTCTGGTCAAACTGTCAAGAGTTGGAACAGCACAAATGTTCAAGAGAGCTGTATCTTCTCAAGCCTTCCTTTTTAACAATTTTATCACCTTTTGCAGCTGTTTCTTAACTTAAGTAAAATGGGTTAGTTTCAGTTTCCTAGTGGACAGATCAGCATCAGATATCTGTCATTAGAATGGCCATCCTTATTAGTCTTGTGCCTTGTCTAGACTGAACTTTTTGGTACAGTCTTAACTCTAGTTAATACAACTGAAAACAGACATAGGATAAACATTTGCTACTTTTGCTTCACCATAGGCTAAATATAAGGGGAATGCAAGTGATTTGTCACTCAAACTCATCATAAGACCATCAGGAAAATGTGCAGAATAAAGTTCCTTCAGAATGAATTTTTAAATATTTCATTTTAACTACTCACTTGTGAGGGTAGGTAGCCTCTCAGCAGTAGCTCAGCAATCATTACCTCTAGCGGTATATATGCTCCTCACTGAAGACTACAAGTATGCCAAGCTTGAAGTTTTAAAAGGAAACCATTTGGATGATCTAAATAACAAAGGCTTAAAGATAACTAAGTCTGAGAACGAGTTCTGTGAGGAGAAAAATAAAGATTTCTGAATTTCATTTCAGTTAAGTTTAATCAACACATAAAATAATGTATAAAAGTGTTTTCTCAGTTACTATACAGCCACTACAGTAAGTACAGAAAGTAGCAATTATCATCTACTGCAAAGGGAAAATACTTTCGCGCCTTTTCTAAAAAAAATAAAGTAAAAATGAAAAATATCACATTAAGTTTAAGAGAGCATGGTGTTAACATATGCCTCTGAGATTTAAAAGAACTCTGGAGACAAGATTACTAAAATGGTGTAAGAGGATTTTGGCAGGTGGCAGGAATCCCATTTTTGATCAATCAAAACAGACAATTTCACAGAAAGAGTGAAGATGCCCGTGCTCTTTGTGCAGCATGTAATTCAATGAGAACATCGTTGTTAAACTGATTTAAAATCTCATTGTTCACATTTCAGAAATGCCAGTTATTAAAATATGTAGAAATGGCTCTCCATATATAGTCATTCACTTGCTATTTAAAACCTGCTGTCTTCCTTACACATGTACTTGCTGGGTTAAGTACTTAGGGCTGTGAAAACCCCCACCCACCACTCATATTTTTTGATGTTATGCCACTGAAATATTTATATGAACATATTTTGTTTTTATATTAAGAATTTAAGGCTCTAATTTCAATCTAAAGCAAAGCTACCTAGCCTTAGAAAGTTAAAATGGAAGTGATAAGGACATTTTTTGTTATTCTGCTGTGTAGGCAGTAAACTATAGGACTGTCTAGAACAGTGTTCCCCAAACTTTTTACCTGTGGTAAGCATGAAAGTTCTCAATCAACGCTACAAATAAGTGGTTGGTAGAGTGTAGTTTTATTTGACTCAAAATTCCTAAAGTTAAAGTAGCATGAAACAAGTTATTGCTTTGGCTGAAATAGTAAATAGAGTTCTTTAGAAGTAAAATGTAAAAGGCTGTCAAGATAAAAAGGATCCATGATCTAAAGAGCCTAGAAAATTCAGGCTTTCCAGATTATTCAACTATTATTAACAACCTACTGAAGTGGAAGGGCGAACATTGATGTATTTAATTTTATCTTGAGACATCTGAGAGTCATCAAAATGTAGCCACAAGAATAATTTAAGCCTGTTTGTTTCAGGTCTTCCAGCAGCTCTTCGATATTAGCTACATTCATCTTTGACACACAAATACAGCATAATTGATGTGATTATGCCAGAAAATCTGAATAGCGAAGACTTGAATTTTGACAGGAAAGTTGCAACCTTCTTTTATGGAAAAACCATCATTTTTAAGATAGCACAAAATGAACAATTTAAATAAATTTAAGCATTTTCCCTGGATATACTCCTCTGGACAGATTAGAGAAAAATTTCCAAAAATGCCTAAATGTAAATAGATTTTCAAAAGTGACTGTGGCAGTTAGGAGCCAAATCCCATTGGAAATAAAGAAACGATACTACACTGAGTTTTTAAAAACAATTCTTGCTGATGGGCTGGACATTTGACTAGTCCAAAAATAAATGGCCAACTGACTGGTCAAATAATATCAAGAACAGTTAAATATTTTTAAGCACAAATTCATTAGAACAGCAACAAAAAAGTAAGACTTGATGGTCACCAATAGGCTTGGCCTGAAATAGATGCTTATGTCTAATAACAAAAATACAAATTACTTAACTGAGTTATTTTAATTCAGAAAAATGGAAAAACACAATGAAGTTCCAGGGCATTCCTGCTGGAATACTTGACCGTGATCAAATAATAGGCAGTCTATTGACTGGCTTGTCAAACCTACTTGGTGGGTTGCAGGTGCATGGAATGGTCTTAGAATTCATCTCCAATATGCCCTATAATTTACTCCAGGGACCTTGACCGTTAGACTATCTCAATAAAAAGCTTTGCCAGCTTAAAAAAAGCTTATTAGATAAAGACAAAAACACCTAAAATATTAATATATTGTTTTCAAGCTCAATTCTGTGTGGACGTACTGATGTTTAACCATCTTGAAAGTTAAGTGGTTATAGGTTATGCTAGATTCTTCAAACTACGATTCACAGAGTTGGATTCTGGCATTTCCTTATTTCCAGCAGCCAAATTCTATTAAAAATGGCTAAAAACATTCAATACTTTTACAATACACCTCTACCTTGATATAACGTGACCTGATATACCACGAATTCGGATATAACACGGTAAAACAGTGCTGGGGGGCAGTCCAGCAGATCAAAGCAAGTTGGATATAACACAGTTTCACCTATAATGCGGTAAGATTTTTTGGCTCTTGAGGATAGTGTTATATCGAGGTAGAGGTGTATTACTTTCCTATGATTGCCTTACATGCCACGGGGATGTTATGAGATTGTGCATGGGAGGAGGTGATCAACAAGGCAATCACCGTAATGCAGCCAAAGGCATGAATACTTTGACAACTTCCACAATTGGGTATCAAAATATTTTAACCCTTTGAAGTGCAATAATTAGGAGGAAGAATAGCTTAATCTCACCTACAGTGTTTAGGCACTTTACCAGGATTTTAACATGTGTGACATTAAACAATGACAGGGCATCATGTTTTAAGTGCACTGGATGCTTCTTAGCCTGGTTATCTGGTACAGTATTTTAGCATAGTACTTCTGCAAAGTGATTTGATTTAAATATATAATTGGAGGTCAATTTGAGAGTTTAAGAGTGCATCTTGAGTGCTTTACCTCCCATTTCCCATGTGCCAAGGGCCTCTTCCTTATTTCTGCATTTGGAAACAGGCAAAAATGATATCTACAATTAATACAAAACCAAAGCTAAGTTACAGTTGATGTTTTGTATGAATGTAATGGTGAAACAGTTAAACTTGTTATGTGAATAGTTTGCAGACTTGTGTCTCTGCAGTATCTTCTTTTAACAAGAGTATAGACGTTTTGGTGTTAAAATAGTTAACCAGCAAACCAAAAGTTGTTTAAGTCTCTGTCAACATTGACATTGAAAGCATTAGCTGAAATAATGATAAATTTCATGTTAAACTTTGTTTCTACATGGTTTGCCTGATCAGCGAAAACTAGCGATTGCTGTTCTAAAGGTAGAATATGGATCTAGACAAAAATTTATTAAACTTATGGCTGGTCTCCACTTACCAAACGAAAATGTAGAGAGTTTAAAAATGGCTGTTACAATGTTTCTGTGCCAGAATATACAAAACTTAACCTGAAACAACTGCTGAAACCGTTGCAAGACAGTCATTCTGACTTCTTTCAAGATTTTAAGAATTTACTACAAAGTTGCTATCATTTTGAAAACTTCAGAAACAGAAGGGAGCCTATAAAAATGTATCAGTGAATAGTTTCTTTCAGCAGATCTTATAACATCTAGCAATGGCCATCATGGAGTAGAGATGTTTTAGCTATGAATGTGTGTGTATTTGCATGACCTACTTACATTCATAATCAAGTGGTAGTTAAGGGATAAATACATAATAAGTTTAGTGTAGAATAGTTAAAAGAAATTCAGCTTACCAATAAAAAGGAAATGAAGGCTTAAGCCTTACAATCTGAATTGATCCTTGCAGCCACAACTCAACCTATTGTGACTTTTGGCAGCTAATTTTTATCCCCAGCCTTCCTATTTCTTGTTTTCATGAGTAAGCATTACCTTTAATGTAAGTCGAAGAACCATTAGACATGTACTTTGCATATTCGATAAAAAATGTCAGATAGATTTTAATTTTAAGATCATTAGTACCTTGTACCATTTTAATTTCTAACAGTTTCTTTTTGCAGTAGATGAATTAGTAGTTAAGTTTTCAGCAGGCCAAGCACCCTGAAGATTTGGATAACATTTACTAAATATTCGTAACAGTCTTTGGCCTTTGCCCTATCTACAAAGAACTTGCCAGATAGCCTGGGAGTATGAATTTAAAAGTGACTCACATTCACTTTGAGACCACTCCCTTCATCCTAAAAGAATAGGAAAAGAAAAAATAAGGCAGTGCATTTGATGCCTATGCATCAATACAAATATAAAAGCCACTGTCTAACATAATATTCATAATAAATACAGAGGTATTTGGAGACACCAGTATAAGTGCCCTGAAAGATATGTGCTAGCTTTTTAACTTTTAGTTCAATTAATAATACATTATAAGTTCTCCTTCCATAAATGTAACTTTTCTGAAACTGAAGGTTGCATAGCACTCAGCCACAAGAAATTTAATGCAGCTACGCTTACAAGTTACAGATTTGCTAGTAATTCTAAGGGCAGGTCTTCACTACCCGCTGGATCGGCGGGTAGAGATTGATCTATCGGGGATCGATTTATCGTGTCTCGTCTAGACACAGATAAATTGATCCCCGAACGCGCTCCCCATGAACTCCAGAACACCAGCTCGCGAGAGGCGGAAGCGGAGTCAACGGGGAAGCGGCAGCAGTTGACTCGCCGCCATCCTCATGGCCAGATAAGTCGACCTAAGAGACGCCGACTTCAGCTACACTATTCGCGTAGCTGAAGTTGCGTATCTTAGGTCGATGACCCCCCACTCCAGTGTAGACCAGGGCTAAGAACTAAGTGACTATATATACTAGTGTCCAGTTGAAGGTAGAATATAGCAGCTAAATACTCTTGTCACTACCAAAAGCTGGCCTAGGTTGCTAGATGTGTCTTGGTTTACCACCCAATGGATTTCTTTTTTAGGCTACACCAGTCTGGGCTGTGGAAATATCATGTAAACTCAAGTCTCCACTCCAAGCAACTCTGCTTGAAAGAGGAGGACCATAAACTGCCCACAAACAGCCACAAAAGTAACCTTCATATGCCTCACTTAATTATTCTCAATTGGTCATGGGTTATCAACTAGACCAAAGAGCCTCACACTGTGGGTTGGGACCCCAAAAGGATCGTGACCCCATTGTAACACGGTGACCAGGGTGAGCGTTAGACTTGGTGGGCCTGCTGCTGAAGCTGAAGCCTGAGCCCCATTGCTTGGTGCTGAAGTTGAAGCCCAAGGGCATCAGTGCTCAGACTTCACCCCCCAGGGTGCAGGCCTCAGGCTCGGCTCCAGCACCACATCCCCGCCACGCCTGGAGTCATGTAGTAATTTTTGTTGTCAGAAGGGGGTCACAATGCAATGAAGTTTGACAACCGCTGAACTAGACCATGTATTTATCTATCAAAATGAGAAAATGTGATGTAGTACAAATCTTCTACTGCCCTCGATGGATTAAACCAAAAACACCTTTAAAAGGCTTGTCCGTGCAAAATAACCTAATCATATTTAAACATGATTTTGATATACACTTGAGTCCTAAACCTCTTCTAACACTATTCTTGCCCTGAGAACAAAAAGCTATTTTAAAGAGGTACATTTCATGCTAGATACATATCACAATAAAATAAATACATGGTCCTAACACAGTTGCAACACATATTTTCTCCATTCATAAAACAAGAATAAAGAGTGTCCAGGTCCAGGACATAATCATGTTTCAGAACCATGTTTAAAAAACACTGATATTTCTGTCACACAGACAGAGCCTTAAAATTTTTTGTAGATGTGGCTTAAAGCTCTATTTGATAACCAGCTTGGTGGCAAAAATAGTTCATGATTATGAAATTTGTTTCTGGTCCAATAATTTTATAAGGCTAATTTCTTGTTCAACTTAAAAAAAAATCTTAACACACCTGGATCTCAACTATGTTTCACACCAGTGTTTAAACTATTTTTACAGCATAGCCAGGGCTCAGAGAGTCCATCCATGCCATTAAATAACATACCTCCTTACACCATTGACTATTCTTTATAAGGGGGGAGGAAGAAAGCAAATCTAAAAGATCTATTTTCATATGCTCAAAGACATAAGCACCGAATAAATATTTTTGACCAACACATCTAATATATCTGACAAGAAAAACAGGCTTGAGATTTCACATTATCCAGTTTTTATAAATATTCCAAACAGAACTAATTACAGAAACATCCAAACACAAACAGAATTTTTATTAAAGGTTTAACATCCAGTTCACCAGTAAATTACATACAAGGCAGCTAGAGCTACTTTCCAGACCAGATTTGAGATTTTTCCATCTACTGTAACTGCCCAATGAGTTACTGAAGGTAGAAGAGTTATATTAGTTGACCATGGCTTTTACAAATCAAAGTACAGTAGAACCTCAGAGTTATGAGCTGACCAGTCAACCACACACCTCACTTGGAACAGGAAGTATACAATCAGGCAACAGCAGAGACCAAAAAAAGAAGCAAATACAGTATAGTACTGTATTAAACGTGGACTACTAAAAAATAAAGGGAAAGTTTAAAAAAGATTTGTGAAGGTAAGGAAACACTTTCTGTGCTTAGTATCAGAGGGGTAGCCGTGTTAGTCTGGTTCTGTAAAAGCAGCAAAGAATCCTGTGGCACCTTATAGACTAACAGACGTTTTGCAGCATGAGCTTTCGTGGGTGAATACCCACTTCTTCGGATGCAAGACATCCGGTCTGGTCTGACTTGCATCCGAAGAAGTGGGTATTCACCCACGAAAGCTCATGCTGCAAAACGTCTGTTAGTCTATAAGGTGCCACAGGATTCTTTGCTGCTTTTTCTGTGCTTGTTTCATCTAAATTAAGATGGTTAAAAGCCGCATTTTTCTTCTGCATAAGTTTCAAAGCTGTATTTAAGTCAAATTTCAGTTGTAAACTTTTGAAAGAACCATCATAATGGTTTTTGTTCAGCATTACAAACAACCTCCATTCCATGAGATGATCATAACTTTGAGGTTCTACTGTATACGTAAATTAGACACAAACCATAGTTGCATCAGTTAGGCACGTCATGCCGTGCAACACAGTAACTGGTGACTCCTAACTAGTAAAGGTAGTATTTGTTCCCATATCTAGAGCCCTCCAAATCCACGGAGATCAGCTTTATATCCGTGGATGCAGATAGCCTCAGACCATGTTTGCAGATCGGATGCGGATATAAATTTTGTATCTGCACAGGTCTCTATCCAAATCCCCAGAACTTTAAACTACATTGACGGAGTTTAACCAACTTATCTACAATAGAAAAATCAAGAAGACTGGTCAGTGTGTATTCCTGTTGTTTATCACATTATTTCTCTAGCTTAGGAACATAGCAGAAGTTAAAATTTTAATTACTAGCTGTTAAAATAGTCTCCACTTGAAATAAGAGTACTACAAATAATATTTCTAAAATAGTATTCTGAAACTAGACTACTTTAAAATACAATGAAACTGTATATGTTGTGAAAGCTATGTCATCAGCTGTTGCCTCAAAATTATGTGCAAGTATAGTTTAAGAGTATAAAAGTCAGTACTTACATTTCTATTAAATTTTGTGAAGGAATGATGCATATAAAACCTGTGCATGTAAACAATTGCAGTATTTATTGTAAGCTGAGATCTGAAAAATGGGATTAAGGAAATTTTACACCTCTAGACAACAATACATTATCAATAAAGTTGAAATTCTATTTACCACAAATACTTTTTGTTATGTTATTCTATTAAATAAAGATGTAACTGAATTAATAAAGCAGTAATAAACTGAGTACACATAACTGGTGTGAAGATACTTTTACTCTTTCTTTCAAACACAACAGTGAGATTGTAAAACCAGATCTATCATGTCTCATTCATTGGAAGGAGACTCCCTAATTCAGGATTTATCTTTAGACAGATTTTAATGTTGCATCCTCTTGCTAGGAACAATTTTACTGTATCAAACATTTTAAAATAACTCTCTCAAGTACCCTTTATATAAGTTTATGCAGGTTAAGTTTTCTCTAGGTTAACCCTAGCTTTTAAAATCAAATTGAACAAAAACTTGTTATAATAATTGGATGTTAATTCCAAGAGAAATGGAATAGATTACTTCTTGTGAACAATAACTATTGTTTATACATAAAGTACTTCGAACAAAACCTAGTAATCAGTGAAAAAACTGCCAAGTCTACAATCATGCTATATGACAATTTGAATGAGGGGAATTGTAAAGGTATAATTGAAACACAATGGAAAAAGTTTATAAAAACTGCTTTAGGATTAATCCAAAAAGAGAGGCAGTCTACTTTTAAGTGAGACAACTGGGAGGCCGCCTTTGTGACGAGTATGGACTATATTCAACGTCAATAAAAAAGTCATTCTCCCTTTTATTTCAAGGGGTGGGAGAGAAGAAGTTTGGCTTTAAGCGACTAAGAATATTACAGTAGCTACAAAAGCCAATAGTGATGAAAACAACTTTGGAGTTTAGTCACATCAATGGGGGGGGAGGGGGAGAATCTCGACCCAATCTAGAGAAGCATGTGCTTCAATCCCGCGCCCCCATACTCGGCGGCGGCAGCAACAGCAGAGTTGGGGAATGTTATACCAGCTCAGACCCGCTCCCCGAAGAGGGCTGGACCAACCGGGAGTTTGAGAGAATGTAATAATCACCCCAAGCCCCAGAGACACGGAGCCGGGAACAGAGACACGGAGCCAACGACTCCCGCCCGGCAGCGGCTCCCCGCTGCCTCCCCTCCACCACACCCTAAGCCCCAGCTCCCCTCCCGGCGCCAGGCCCCGGCTCGCTTCCTCTCCAGGCCCCGGTACGCTCCGGCTCTCGGCCGGTACCTCTCGCCACGCCCGGCCTGGTACCTGGGCCGGACCCCGCTCCCCTCCCTACGCGCTGAACTGCCGGATGAGGCCGCGGCCGCCGCCCAGGCCCGCCTCCCCCCGGCCCGGTCTCCCCGTTCGGATACACGTTGAGGCGCTGGCCCATGTCCTGGATGAGGTTGGCCGCCTGCTGCCGATACGAGAGCTCCTTGTCGGCCTCCACCCCGCAGCGCCGGGTCGGCGTGTTCTCCAGCTGCTCCCGGCTGAAGAACCAGCGCGATGCCGACAAAGAGGCGCCGCCACCCCGCGCCGCCGAGCCCGCGCCACCAGACCCACTCGCAGCCGCCGCCATGACACTTCCTCCCCCTCCTCCGGCCCCGCCCGCCGGCGGCCCAGCCGTCGCGGCGCCTGGCCCCTCTTCTCCCTCCATATTAGTTCTCGCGAGAACTCGGGGCCACGGGCCCGGCGAGGATTCCACCTAGCCGCCTAAAACCATAGAGTCTGGCGAGAGCGGAGCTAGAGCGCCGCAAGGGAAACAGTGTCACGTGGTCTATGAGGTTTCCGTCGGCGGACAATCCTATGGCGGCACCGTGCGGTACAGTGGCCCGCCCCGGATGTGGGGCGTAGCGCGAGGAGCCGCTACAGGATAGGTACTGAGAACCCCCCTCCCCCCGCAGCCCGAGAAAAGTTCCGCCTCCATGGAGCCGGGCGGAAGTGAGGGACCATCCGTTGTGCGGCCGCGCGTGCGTCGCCGCTCACCAGCCCCCCCCCCCGCCTTGCGTGATTCAGGGGCGGGGCGGGGCGGGTGGTGCGTGCGCCGGGGCCTCTCTCCGTCCGGGGCAGGCCGCCCGCTCCTCAACGCCGGGGCTCGGCCTGCAGCCGCCCTGCCCCCGCGGCCCTTCAGGCGCAGCCCCAGACGCCCGCCCGCCTCTTGCCCGGGCTTGGGCTGGAGCCGCTCCCTTCCCCGGAGCCCCCTCTGTGGGCCGGGCCGGATTAACTCTCCTCTGGGCCTGGGGCGATTAGACCGTGTGGGGCCCCTGTAAACAAGTCTTTTTTCCCAATTTAAAACAAAATCATCACAATTATGGCATTGACGCTATTAACGCTCTACTAAACCTGCCTTTTAATTAACATAAGGCCCTTCTGTGGTTATAGTTCAGTCTTAAAACACAGAGACTATAGTTATGTTAATTCAAAATCGCCTCCTACATCTTACCTTAGAACAGCTGTTAAATTAGTTTCTTTCTGGGAGGGCATTTGAGTGCAGCAGGAGGCTCCAGGCTGGGGCAGAGTTGTTGGGGTGCAGGAGAGGGTGAGGGGTGCAGGCTCTGGGAGGGAGTTTGGTGCAGGTGGGGATTCTGACCTGGGGAAGAGGGTTGGGGTGCAGGAGGGGATGTGGGGTCTGGGAGGGAGTTTGGGTGCAGGAGGGGGCTCCAGGCTGCTGAAGAGTGTTGGGGTGCATGGGGAGGGTGAGGGGTGTGGGTTTTGGGAAAGAGTTTGGGTGCAGGAGGGGATTCTGACCTGCAGCAGGGGATTGGAGTTCAAGGAGGGGAGGGGGAGGCCCTTACCACAGGTGGCGCAGCAGGACTCAGGCTGCCTGCCATAGTCCCACGCTGTTCCTGGAAGCGGCCAGGTGCTGGCATGTTTCTATGTGCTCTGGGGGGAGGGTGACAGCATGTCTCCATGCACTGCCCGCACCTGCAAGCACTGGGGGCAGCATCATTCATTCATTCATTCATGCCCGTCACCCCAACCGGGGTATGGGCCGCCAACCACAGATCTCCAGAGTCTTCTATCCTGGGCCATTCGCTCTAGCTGGTTCCAGGTATAGCCCATTTTTTTGCTATCAACCTGAAGGTCGCGTCGCCAGGTATTTCTGGGGCGGCCTCTTTTCCGCTTGCCTTGGGGGTTCCAAGCATGTGGAGCATTTCCTCCCCTGCTAGGGGCTGCAGAGATGTGCCAGCAGCCAGCTGCTACCGGGAACAGTGTGAGGCCATGGCATGCAGGCAGCCTGCCTGAGCCCTGCTGTGCTGTTGGACTTTTAGTAGCCTGGAGATTGTGATCGACTGGCAGAGGCTCCAGGATTGACCAGTTGATCGTGACCAATGGGTTGGTGACCAGTCAATTGTATATAATTATGGATTTATTTTTGTGGGGCCCCCTGCTTAGCCCGAGGCCCTGGACTGCAGCCCCTAAAGCCTCTGCATTAATGTGGCCCTGGCTGTGGGCACCAGGCTCACCCTAGACCAAGAGTTGCCAACTTTGTAATAGCAGAAAACCAAACACACTTGCCCTGCCCCTTCCCGAGCCCCCATGCTCACTCCATCCCTCCTCCCTTTGTTGCTCTCCCCCTCCCTTGCTCGCTCTCATTTCACTGCGCTGAGGAAGGGGCCTGTGTGAGCTCCGGCTGGAGGTGCAGGCTCAGGTGGGGCTGGGGATGAGGGGTTCGGAGTGCAGGAGGGGCCTTATAGCTGGGATAGTGAGTTGGGATGCAGGAGGGAATGTGGACTCTGGGAAGTGGTTTGGGTTCAGGGTGCAGCCTCTGGGCAGTGCTTACCTCAGGCAGCTCCTGGGAAGCAGCTGGCATGTCCGGCTCCTTGGTGGAGGAGCAGGGAGGGGTCTCTGCGCTCTCTCCCCATCTGGAGATGCTGCCCTCGCAGCTCCCATTGGCTGCAGTTACTGGCCAATGGGAGCTGCGGAGCAGGCAGTCAGGGTGGGGCAGCGCGCAGATTCCCCCATGGCCACCCCTGCACCTTGGAGCTGGACATGCCTCTGCTTCAGGGAAAAAGAATTTTTAAACAAAGCTTTAAAGATTTTGTTTAAGCAACATGGGGTACACCATTTTGTTACCAATAATGAAGTCAAGGCTGGGGTCGTGGAGAGGTTTAACAGAACTTTAAAATCAAAGATGTGGAGGTATTTTACTGTCCATAGCACCTTTTGATACATCAGCATGCTGCGGGCCATCATAGATGGTTACAACAGAAGTTATCACAGAACTATCAGAGGACGCCCAATCAACGTGACACACAGTAACATGCTGAGCATGTGGAAAACCGTCTACAGGGATAGTTTTAAAATAAAGGCACCACCAGTGATTTTTAAGAAAGGGGATCGTGTAAGCAGGGGTGAGCTGGAGCCGGTTCGCACGGGTTCGCGCGAACCCGTTGTTAAATTTAGAAGCGGTTTTAGAACCCCTTGTTAACTAGCTTCCCTGTGAGGGAAGCTTTGATGGGCTCTGCCTGGGAAGCCTGTAATTCCTCCTCCCGGCCGCCGGGGGGCGCTGCGCTGTGCTGCGAGAGCCATGTGAGCTGCCTCCTGGCCCTGTTGCTGCTCCTGCTCTTTGGACCTCTGGCCCTGGGGCTCCGGCTGCGTCCTGCTGCTCCCAGCCCCCCCCCCCCCGTGTGAGTATCTGCGCCCCTCCCCCGCCTTCCCTGCCCGCAGCCAGCCCCAGCTCCTGCCCCCCCCTGCCCCCAGCCAGCCCCTGCCCCCAGCCACCTCCTGACCCTGCCCCCCCTGCCCCCAGCCAGCCCCAGCCCCAGCCACCTCCTGCCCCCAGCCAGCCCCAGCCCCCCCAGCCTGCCCCTGCCCCGCCCCCAGCCAGCCCCTGCCCCCAGCCCCAGCCACCCCTGCCCCCAGCCAGCCCCAGCCCCTGCCCCCAGCCGCCCCCAGCCAGCCCCAGCCCCCAGCCAGCCCCTGCCCCCCCCCGCCCCCAGCCAGCCCCAGCCCCCCCTGCCCCAGCCACCCCCTGCCCCCAGCCAGCCCCAGCCCCCCCACCCAGCCCCCCCCAGCCAGCCCCAGCCACCCCCTGCCCCCAGCCAGCCAGCCCCAGCCACCCCCAGCCAGCCCCAGCCCACAGCCGCCCCCTGCCCCACCCCCTGCCCACAGCCACCCGCAGCCAGCCCCTGCCCACAGCCGCCCCCTGCCCGCAGCCAGCCCCCTGCTCGCAGCCGCCCCAGCCACCCCCCTGCCTGCAGCCAGCCCCTGCCCACAGCCAGCCCCTGCCCCACCCCCTGCCCACAGCTGCCCTCTGCCCGCAGCCTGCCCCTGCCCGCAGCCAGCCTCTGCCCACAGCCGCCCGCAGCCACCCCCTGCCCACAGCCACCTGCAGCCCGCCCGTCTGCATCACCTGCCCACAGCCAGCCTGTGTCACTCCCTGCCTCCAGCTAGCCCTGCCCCACGCCCCTATCTGCAGCCAGCCCCACATCCACTGGTGCCCTGCAGTTCCCAGGGCAGTAACCCTGCACACGTGCTTTAATGAGGGGGGGGGGCAGGGAGCAGCTGGGACCCACACATGTGCACACCCTAGAGTGACCAGACAGCACGTGTGAAAAATCGGGACGGGGGTGAGGGGTAATAGGAGCCTATATAAGAAAAAGACCCAAAAATTTAGACTGTCCCTGATCACCACCCACACATGTGAAACGGAGCTCATTTCTAGTTCAGCCCAATCTTTTTAAAAAAGAACTTTAGGTAGGGTAAAATACATCTGTATTTTCCTGGACATGTCAGGCTTTTCGGTTCTTAATCACCTCCTGGGAAAATATGGACGTATGGTAACCCTATTGGTACAAAAAATACATGCTGTCGCACATCCCTTAAATCAGAACTTTTTATAGGGAACCCGTTGTTAAATCAGAACTTTTTATAGGGAACCCGTTGTTAAGATTTTGGCAGGGTATCTAAAACGAAGGGTACTTTTGAAAAAGGATATCAGCAAACCTTTACTGATGAAATATTTACCGTATCTGGAGTTTTATTACAAGGACAGTGGCCTGTGTACACATTAAAAGATTATGGAGGAGAGGTCACAGGAAGTCTTTTTACCCTGAAGAATTACAAAAAGTAAACCCTAACCAGGACCGCGTTTACAGGGTAGAAAAGATTCTAGTGAAGAAAGGACAGGGAAGAATGAGTATTTTTTGGTGAAATGGAGAGGATGGCCTGAAAAATTTAACAGTTGGGTTAAAGTGTCTCAAGTTCAAGACCTCTAATAAAGGGAAAAAATGACTGAAGTGAGTTACGTTACTTTACCCAGCATCGCCTCTGTGGGGGCTTTTCCTCAAAATAGTCTGGCCAACAGGAGGGTTTTATAAAGACATGGTGGGGGCCCACGAAAGCACCATTTTGGATGGTGCAGGTAATGAGGGGTCTATGCGCAGGGCCAGACGAGTGGCTGGCAGCAGGAAGCTGGATTTTTTTGGGGCCTCTACACAGTGATTGGGTTTTTTTTCAAGAAAAACTGCTGATGGAATGGCATGGACTTGAAAATTAAACTGATGCATAGCAAAGATGTTCTTTGCCTTGTGATCGGGAATGCCAACCAGAATTATAAGGTGCCACAAGTACTCCTGTTCATATTATTTCAGTGTCCCTGTTTGTAAAACCGGTGAAAGTGACACCAGGGGTTGGCTTGGAGCATGTGGATGCTCTAATGACCGCCAGTGCTAAGTACCCGGTAGACAGGGTGAGCATAAAGATGTTTAGCATTCTGGCCGGCAGTTGTCAGTAACCAGGAAAACCTTTTTTGGGACAGTTACCCAAAGCAGCTCGTAATCAGGTTTATCGATAATGACACCTTCAATGGCAGCTATGTTAAAAACTCTTTTAACTTTAAATATGTATGTGGATGGTGAACAGGTGCCAGCGAAACCCCTACGACCTGATTTTGAGAATGGAAACTGCATGAGGGAGTACATGCAGCTCGTGCAGGTGATTGGGAAATATGTAAAAGACAGATCACTCTTGACTGACCATCGTGAATTTGCCCAGAGTTACATGCTGTATGCCTTCAGTCTGACCCCGGACTAGGAGTGCGCTAATCATTCTCTGATTAAAACTGGAAACCTGAGAGCGGAGATTCGGTTTGCAGTGGTGCTGCTCTCTACGGTTAACATGATAGTGTATGGGGTTTTTGATAATGTACTTGAAGTGAACCATAGAAGAAACATCCTGTTTGACTATATGTGATTATGAACACCATGCAGCTAAGATGTATTTTATCAAAGGATGCTTCTTTTTTAGATGTTTTTCCTAATGACTTGCTCCAAAAGGGGTCTGTGTCCAGAAGACCTTTGGGGCTTATTGTTAACACGCACCCCCATGACTTACCCAGGGAACACTGGCTGGCTGGCCACCTATTTACCAAAGCAGGGGCCGGGCGAGTTCTTTGACTCCTATGGATTTCCCCCAGACAGTAACTTTTTTCCTAAATCTATTATGACTTTTTAAAATCGTAACTCTAATAATGTTGTCATGCGGTTATCATTGTCTATACACCTCTACCTCGATATAACGCAACCCGATATAACATGAATTCGGATATAATGTGGTAAAGGAGTGCTCCGGGGGGGCAGGGCCACGCACTCCGGTGGATCAAAGCAAGTTCGATATAACGCGGTTTCACCTATAACGCGGTAAGATTTTTTTGGCTCTTGAGGACAGCGTTATATCGAGGTAGAGGTGTATATTTTTTTAAAGCAACATAATAGGGTTTTATCATTTGAGCGCATTTTAAAATTGTATACCAATGATTTACCAGAAAATGACCGGACGGTGGTGCAGTTTGTAAAAGGGAAAAAGTCAGGTGTGACCAGACTTGTTCCAAACATGTTTCAACATGTCCAGACGTGTTTGTCTTGTTGTGAGTTTAAAGGGGCGCATCAATAAAGCATATGTTGATTTTTGTTCAAGTCTTTTATTTTACACTGTCAACCAATTGAGCTTTTGTTTTTTAGCAGGTACATTTTTTAAACGGGGTGATGCTACTTATGGCCTTGGCAGGCTCTAGACCTGTTTTTAGTCATTCTAAAAACTCTTTAATGGTAACATGTCCTACAGTGGACATAGGCACATTCAGCTCTGCCAAGTCTTTCATAAAAAAATTCCACCCTTTAGGAGTCCTATTGTTAGTGAAAGAATAAAAGCCAGTTACCCCCCTGACTAAATCGAGCATGAGAGACCCTGCAACGACTTCCCCCCGATACACAAAACTTCCATTATTGGCCCAAGAAGAAACATCTTTATGCTGTCTTGAGTTTATTTAACAATATTTCAGCTTTTTTCTTATAGCAAGGATTTACCCCCCCCCCCCTCCAGTATCTCCCAAATAACAAAGTCTGATGAATTCCCCCTCAACTTCGGGAGGTTTAATTTCCTCTTGCTATTGCTCAGGGAGAAAGAGACCTATTTTAGTATTTTCTGCTTCACCTTGCTTGAGCAATACCAGGTATCTTTGCAGGACCCTCTTGTAAAGTTTAGTCTTTTCGTACTTGGATAAACTCTATCTTTGATGAATGTCTTTCATCTCTGAATCCAATTGGGGAGTGGTTGTAGTTCTGATATTTTCTTCACAGCTAGAGGCGCATTTTATTTGTTCTAACTGATGACTAGAAATGAGGTACAATTTTTCAGCATGTTCCATTATCAGTTAATTAAAAGGGCTGACAGTAGAGGGAGTGCAAAGCTCAACAAAGGACCAATAAAGCCCCTGGCCTGTTTTACAAATAGCTTTTTTCTTTTGAGGGATACCCTTTTATCGCTCCGCTTTTTAATAATCCCCCGTTTTCTTTTTAGTACGCTTATTTGTCAGGGTTTCAGAGGAACGTTTCCTTTTCATGTATTGAGCGCTATTTCTGAGATGGTCGCTACCAGGTTGTAAGAAGCCAAGCATAGAATAGCCTTCCTTTGCTGCAGTTTGGCTTTGATGAAGAATCTTAAAAGAGCCAGGTTTCTCTGCACACAACTAGACATGATTGTTGGGGGGGGACTACACTTTTTTAAAAAGGGGGTTTGATAAAAATATTTATTTTTTTAAGGTGTATACACAGCGTCAGTCTGGGGGGAAAAGGCCTGTTCTTAACCTGAAGGCTTCAGGCATTGAAGCACTTAAATCCACCAGCAGGTACCCATAGGGATTTTTGGTAGCATCCTCAAAAGCCTCCAGAAAGAGTTGTGTTTTACCAGGGTACATTTGCCGGGACAAAGTGGTTATTTGCAGTTTATTGGGGTTTTTGTTGTTGTTGTTTTTTAAAAGAACCATATACTTAGTATTTAAATTAATTGTTTGGGTTTTTTTCCCCTGACAAAACTGTTTTGCACAGTGTACATAATACTTAGGTTCCTGTGGTGAACATATTTGTTAAAGGCTTTCTCAATTTCACACCTTTCAGAAGCACACTCTATTAGATCATCTATAATAACGATATTCACTTTATTACTAGGAAATAACTGTTAATCATTAAAAGTATCAGGTAAACCTTCCAAAAATGTAATAGGTGGAAATTTTGCAACAGCTCTTTATACAATGATTGCCAACAGCTACAAGACCACACAAGATTTTCAGGCATGCACAGTAACAGCTTATTGCTGTTTTCTAACAATTGCTTTATATAAAATGATTTTCTAGAATTCGAAGGATCACAAAGCAAACAGGAAAAGGGGTGAACAAACTGAACATGGCTCTTCACCATAATATCCGTATGGCAAAGTTTTAAAATCCGTCTCTTTTGTCGTTAATGACTTTCTGTTTTTTTCCCCCCACAATCTCTTTTGAGACCTCTCCCATGGGGTAATCCCAGACGAGGAATTTTAAATTTTCAAAATAAATTTGCTCGCTATTCCCTGAGTTGAGCATGATCCCTTTTACTTTCATACAGGTCTTACCGCTAGACAGTTTGTACCCGTATGTTTTAGAACCAGCTGACACAAACTTCACAATGTGTTCATCTGGAGGTATTTCACTGGTCAGATCACCTAAATAATCCCGTAGGGTTGGGTTCCATGCCCCTTCTTTACTTACAAAAATTACAGAATCTGTATCGTGGTAAAGACACCACTCCTGTAAACGATCTAACAGATGGTAGACCTCTAGCCTGGCATAAGCGGTGGTAAAGCATGCGATAAATACGTTAGTATTGCTGGAAAGGGTGCAGCGTTCTTTTGTGTATTTCCAAGATATTACAGCCTTGTCATTGTCAATAAACTTGCATGATGAGACATCATTTTAAGGTACAAAAACGTACTCGAAGAGCCCGGCGGGGTCCATCATTATACTGGTGTTAAATTTGTTCGCTGACCAAATTTCCCCCCCAAGGAATTTAAAAACAGCTTTGAGATATATCTTTTTGCAGGGTTTCCTTAATCCTGTTTAGACGCAGACACATGCCTTCTCTTTCACGGTACTCTTTAATGTACTGTTCTGTGTTTTTTTTTCAATTTGTCTGTACACCAGTGAGGGAACCCCAAGGCCTGTTGTTTCTGTCTTGGGTGCATTTTAATGTAGTCTGAAAACAGGGTATCTGAAGAGCAGTTAAAGTGCCAGATTTCATAAATCTCAGCAATCCTGTACCCTTTGTCTAAAGCCTCCACCAGCTCTGTCGTGCACCAAGTCCCTGTTAAAGCCCTCTCCTCCAGACTGTACATGCAGCGATCCTTTTGTTTTGTTTCTGCACAAAGGATGCACAGGGGAATTAGTTTACTCCCGACTCTGTACAGTAAAATGGGGAAATATAGGCCTCTTGGAGGGTACACTTTAATTTTGGCAATGCCAAAGTACAGATGATATCCCCAGAATCCTCATACACGATAATGGGGTGCCCCACTGGGTATTGTTTAGTCTTGTTAACAAAAGGGTAGAGACTGGTAAAATCGTAGTAATGAATCTGCTCTACGGGCTGCGGTTTGTAATACAGACAGATGGTGTTTGCTCTACCTCTGTAAAGGGCATCTCTAGGAACCAAAGGTTTTTTTTCTCATAAAAAAGCTCCCACCCAGTTATCGTTAGGTAGCATAGTCTTCCATTCGTGTTCCCATATGGTCTTTACCTCAGACCCATGTCTTTTAAAAAATTCAGCCTTAATCATGGTTCGGTTGAACAGCTGGCTGTAGGTAACATTAAGCAATGGATTGTAATAATTTTCACAATAGCAGACAGGGCATCCGTGAGAAAAAAAAACCATTAAATTCAAAGGCCATAGGTTTACAGGCTATGATGGCATAACCATCCAAAAAATAGGACCCCGCATTAAACTCCCCACCCTGCAAAGCATGTTGGATGTAAATGTTCTCTGTGTGGGCTATGTAAAGCAACCATTGATTGGCCGGCGTGGAATCTCTCTTTTGCGGCTTGTGGTAACTATCTAATGGTAGAAGGACTATGGTTCATGGTTTTAAAAAATTGAAGTGGTACATGGCCATGGATATTGGTGCTAATGTAAGGTACTGAAAGGGGTCTGTACACTTAGTTACCATCTCCTGGGTTTTTAACAATCTGCTTTTTTGTCATTTTCATGACTTTTCTGAACCGATCAGAAGCCTCTTGTAAAATTTCAACATCTTTTTGACAATAATAGTCCAGTTCTTTCTGGAGATTGAATTTGTTTTGGCGATTGTGTTGGTACCAGTTCAGAAATCCCTTTTTTTCCCTTCAGGCATCATGTATTATACTCCAAAGTGTGGAAAATACCCCTTGACTCCCTCAAACCCCATAGCCTTGGGTAACTTGCTGAGTTTCATGGGAAGAAAATTTAAAGAATCTATAAATCTGATGTCTAAGTCCAGCACCATTACACACATTCCCACCTTGCATTACGGGGCTGACAGCCATTTTTCTTTAAACAATTGTCTGAGGATAAAATAATAATTGTAGCCATTAGCATTATGAGCGATAAAAGTGTATCCCCTTAAAGCAATTGTCTTCAAAGGTTCGAACAAATTCCCTGACAGATTCTTCCCCCTTAAATTCCTAGCTGGTTTCTTTATCTAAATAACCTATCTTAATATTTTTATTTTTTATTTAATATTTCAAAATAACTCTTAACATTCTCTTTTCTTAACCTACCTTTATATTTTCCTCTTATTTCAAAATAACTTGTTTTTCTCTAAAGTATTTTTTTAATTCTAACAAAAAAGGATCTTTTTATCATGTGTTTACTAATCTTTAAAAACTATTGCTGCTTTCTTCTATTTAATAACCTTTCTTTCCTTTTTTCCTCTAAACCTAACCAAAATCTTTCTTTTTGTAAATCTTTCATAACCAGCCTCTAGTCTTTCATGCTTTTTCTCTAAACTTTTCAAAAAACAAGCACACAACATTCCCGCTATCCAAAAATAATATTTTTTTCTTTCAAAATGGCCGACAGCTAAACCTAACCAAAAATCTTGCTTTTTAAAAAACCTCCTTTCCTTTAAGCTCTCTCACAATATCCAGCCAAGCATATCAAAGCACAAGCACGCAACATTCCCCCGGCCAAACATAAGAAATTTTTTTTTAAAAACCCTTTCAAAATAGCTAACGGCATGAGACCTATACATGAACAGAAACGGAGACAGAGGGCGGGACATAAGTCTTAAATTGGGCGTAGAAACCTGTCAAAAATAAATGGTGATGAATACTATTGAGGTTATACTAGTGCTGTGAAATCAACTGGAAAGCGTCGCCTCTGTTGGTCTACACTGAAGATGACAACCTACTATTCCTATCAGTTCCTCTCTTAATGCTATTACCTAAATGGGAATGAAGGTACAAAGTGCTCCAGGTCACACAGGAAGTCTGTGCAGTGCAGTCCCAGGGCATAGTACCCACATTGTCTGAATCCCAGGCTAGTTCCTTAACCACTAGACCACCCCCCTCACCTAAAACTCATTACTGAATTGGCTGGGAATCAAACCGAGGTCAACTGCTTGAAAGACAGCTGTACTCATCACATTACCACCAGCACTCCAGTTCTTCCAGTAGTTCAAGAGGCAGAGGTCTATGCAGGGGATCTAGAAGCTCCAACCCTGCTGACGATACTTTTTCTCTGTTTTTGTCCCAGTGATCTATCTACTAGTGGTACCTCTTTTCTGTTCCTTAGAGCATGAACAGCAAGACCTGAAGAGGAAGAGATTTATGCAAAGAGGCAGCAGGACTGGGAAAGAGAACAGGTCTCGATGTGTGTGCTCTGCTCAAACTAACTAATGCACCTTATGGTGCCTGCCATAGTGAGAGAGCGGGCGGGGGGGCAGAGATTCTAGCTGTAGAGAGGGAGGGAAAAAGAGGCAGGCTATGTCATGGAGATTTGTTATGATGATGATAATATCTAGCTCTTATATAGGGCAGACCATCATTGGTCAGAATAAGAGTTGGGGGAGTCTCTTCATGCCACCACATCTCAATGGAATTCTGATGTGTTTTGGTCTCATATTTACTCCTGGAACTGTGTTCTGGCTTATTAAATATTCCAGCACTGACTTGACAGAACACTAGTAAATGTAGAATAGGGAAGAATCCTGCAAGGACAAAGATGAACTGGATGATGTAATCTTTCTGTCTCTAACTGGCTCCGAGCCTAGTTGTTGATCACCTTTAAGATTCAGCTGCTCCAGAGGCTATTTTTAACTATAGTGATAGGTGTTTGTAATTAGAATCTCATCAGTGCTTTCATACTTGAATGGTCCCTTACAGTATGTATTAACTACTTATGCTAAACAATCTGTTCCACCTTGCATTTTGCTGAGACACTGAGACTTCCTTTCCCAGACCTGAAGAAGATCCCTGTGTGGCTCGAAACTTCTCTCTCACCAACAAAAGTTGGTCCATTAAAATGTATCACCCCAGCCACCTTGTCTATTTAAACATCTGTAAGAAGCAAAGCCAAAAAGGTTATAAGGAGGGTGGGAGAAAGGGACTGCTATGAAAATTAAGCTGCCCTGTCTCCACTTTGAAGTTTAATTAAAACAAGTAGCTAGGGAATTTACCGGAGAGGTAGAGTACCCCTGTTCAAATCCCTTCTCATCAAGCAGAGGACAAACTTGAAACAGGAGGTCTCCCACATTCTGGGTGAGTACCATAACCACTGGACTAAAGGTTATAAAGGAAGTCCCTGTCTTCCTTCTCTTCCCCCCACCCCGATGTTTTTGTGTGAAGTTAGGCAGCCTCTGAGCACGCCTTCCAGATTGGACCCTACAGCAAGATTGGCAGAGGAATGCCTACCCTCCCATGCTTTGTGGATTGACCTGGGGTTTAGGTGGGAGATAGATGTCCGGGTGCCTGGAGTGAGGCAGCAGTGCACATGCCCAGAGGCAAAAACATAGGTGTCTAGGGAACAATTACTGCAAAATCTTAGGCACCTAGTGAGGTTAGGCAATAACTGAGTGGAGATGTTTTGAATCACAGTGTCACCTAAAACTGGGATTTTAGGCACCTAAATTCCTTTGTAGTATATTCATTTAGACCCTGGAATGTATCTATCTAAGGGCCTGGTGCTGTGAGGTGCTGAGTGTCTACTAAAGATGCTGAGCACCCTTAGCTCCCATTGAATTTCTGTACTCTTCCACAGAGTCTTCTTGGAGAAATAAGATAGATAAGACCTGAATTCCTAATATGTAAAATAAGCAAGGAAGACTAGAGAACTAGTGAGATTATGACTTCACAAGTAGCAGTGTACCGAAACCTGAGCAAATGAGAGGGGAAAGAATAAGGGCAATGCATTACCATTCCAGCAACTTAAAAATGCTTTTAGAAAGAGGTTGTCCAGGCAGTCACCCAACAATACTGAAAGCCCAGGTTTCAACCTACCCTTCACCATCCAAGAAAACTGGGACATCCTAGATAAAGAAAATAATCTTGTCAGTTGAGGAAGGAGTTCTACACTGAGAATTTAAAAAAAAAATTAGAAACAACCATTAACATTTTCACATTTAAAACATGCAGCTTTATTCATGAAGAATACCCTTTTAAGTGAATGGAACATTGAATATCACTGTGTATTATTTATGTATTAATATTTACATTATGATCATTAGGTTTCATAGTTAACAACTGAAATAAAGGGGGAAAATTCACAACTCTCATTGAGCTATTTCCCCCCCCAAGAAACTTGGTATTGATAACACTGCATTGATTTCTATTCAGACGGTTATCATCATCACAACTGAAAGAAATGAAATCTCTGTAGAACAGCAGGGATCCCAAAAATCTGCAGGTACAACCTAAATCCTTAGGACACGGAAATTCCCACATGTGGATTTCCAGTGCCCTTGCTTTTACTTTGAGGATACCGTAAATACTATCATTTATATGTAGATTTTATTTGACATTGAAATGGTAGAAATACACATATGTAGGCATGTACACAAATATACAAAAGGATACAAATTTGGTCTCTGTTAAAGTTATTCAAATTGTTTTCTGTCAAGACCCAAAAATGCCAGAGCATTGCCAGCTTTGAGTTTATCCTGTAAAAGAATGTATATTTTTTATAGCAAACTTTACAAATGTTGTGTATGTTAACACCTAAGATATGGAAACAGGATTCTATTAATAATGTTTCAGGAAATCTCTTTCTGTGGAATTACCTGCTGGAGGAGGCCTGGAATGCTGGAGCCGTGAAATGATCTTACGAGGATTCCTCTGTATCAGTCTATGGGGCTGGTGTAGAGAGTTTTTCCTAACTGTCTCACAAAATGAGACCTGCTTCCACTCTCGGAACTGGGTAGATTCCTACAGAGCTGAACAGATCTCAAGAGATCCACAAGTTTCTGTGTCTCCATATTGGCTCTGGGGTCCCCACCCTTGTCTCCTTGGCTGCACAATTCCACACTGCCATATTGTTCACTCTTCATTTCCTGATTCACTATGGAGTATATTGTAGAAGCTTGCTGGATAGCTCACAGCTTTCTTAAGCTGTTTAGGTCCCAATTCAGCAGTCTATCCCTATTCAACAAAGCACTTAAGCACGTATTTAAAGTCATATCTAAGTCAAGCTCATGCATGTGCTTTCAGTGTTGTGGGGAACTGATTTTTAAAGACTAAGGGGCTGATCCCATACCCTCTGAAGTTAATGGAAAACTCTCATTGACTTCTTAGGGCCTTGGATCAGGCGCTAAAAATGGAAGCTTAAAAACTGAAATAAAAAAATGTAAAGAATTTTACCTTTAGTCCATTATCAAACTCTTCCATAGAATCAATCAGTTTTCCAGGTTCTAGTTCCCCTAGTGGAAAAGGGTAATCTGTTCCCAAAAGAACTTTGTCCTGCAAACAGAGAAACAAATTGGGTATTTCATAAAAAAGCTGCACATTCTCTGTGGGGTTCTTAAAAACAGTATAAAATGATGAGTATATGCCACACAGATTTTCTGTGGTATCTGTTTCAATCATCTTTAAGATTCTAAGTTTTGTTTTCTAAAAAAAACCCAAACCCCAAAAAGAACACTTCCCAAGGTTTCCTGTATTTTGTACAAATTTGAATGAACAGATTTTTGTATAGAAGGGGGAGACTGACTGAACCCAAGAATGATGATTTTAAGGGCTAGCTATGCTTGGGTGTATTTTCATCTTGATACATGGAAAGTTCAAAATGTAAATCCTTGGCATATGGAAAGAACATATATCCCTTTGCAGGAATGTGTTGAACAATGAAACCCTTCCTAGTTTGGTTAACTGAAATAATCTGATATTGCCTTGAAATGTATAAAACAAAGTATCCAACACTCATCTTCTTTGGGTTCTGACCTGGGTTGACTGCAATACAGTGATTCATAATGGGGTCATGACCAGGTGGTCCCATAGTTAAGTTGCCTGTAAAGGGGAAAAGATGGGCTTACCTCCTTTATGGTATGTAAAAACATCTGAAAGCTTAGTTTTATTTCTGCTTGTTTTTCCCATTATAAATCCATATCTTGTGTACCTTGAAAGATTCTGTGGTAATTGGAAAACTAATGGAATTAGGACATTGTAAGAGACCAGAGACTAAAAACTGTGCAACTGAGAGGGGGAGAGAATTTTAAGCTGTTTAAAACACCTTTTTGATCAGATGGTTTCCCCAGTTTGCTCTATATGTAGTCCACACTAACTCTACCAAGTGAAAACTTACTGCCTTCCTGGGCTGGGTATTATTCATATAAAGGAACTAGAATGAACAGTATAAAGTGCAGTCCAAACCTTCACCCTGGGTTTGGCTGCTCTCAGAATGCCTTTTAGGAATCTGGTCAGTTTACATCTTGGGTATTCTAAAAAAGAGAGCACCATTCCCACCTTCCTTATTCTTGGTTGAGCCATCTGCAAAAATGAGTCAGAAAACCACACACATTTTCCAGCAGGATCAGCTCCTGTTAATAGTACAGTGTCAGGCAAAAACTGACAACTTGTTGCACATCTATTTAACTCTGATGTCTAAAGAACAGTTGGAAGCAAAATGTAAAAAGAGTCAACCTTTCTGTCTCATCAAGTACGGTAAGAGAGCTTATATACATGCATCTCTAAGAAGCCAGAAGTCCTCCAGAGACTACCAGATTTGATATTCCAGGATGGATACACACACATGGAGATCTGGAAAACTTGGGCTATATTTACACTATGGACCTTACAACGGCACAGCTGTTATCACAACTTTGGAATGCTTGGGGTTGGCAGTATTAAAACAAAGCCATGAAGCATATTCTCAGGTGTTTTAGGATGGGATTTATTTTATTTGCCAAATGCTGCTTATTTTTTCTGTCTCCAGTAGGTGTCACCCTGGGCTCTCTGAAAGAATCTGTACAAGAAGATATATGAAAGTGTAGAATCTGCAACTTGGTTGTATTTCGTATGTGTACATCTGCTTCACTACAAAAACCTTGGAGTCAGATTAGAATAGGAGAATGTATACCCTTTTTGTCTGCTAATACAATTTCTGAGAACAGTTTACATGAGAAACGTATTAGGGTCTGTGTATTTAAACACCTCAGGATGCTACTTGATTTACAGTATATTTACTGATATTGGGACATTTTCTGCTCCAGAATACACACTTGGGAGAGAAACGTTGTTTCTTCCGTGCGCAACATAAGATACTGTACAATATTATTAGATGGATTTATTTGGAAAGGAGAATGAAATTCAATTTAGTATGTCAGATAAGCTCAACCAATCTAGGGAGATTCTTACATTTTTATTTAAGGTTCCTTATGTGGGCCAGAGCAGAAGAAAGTCTGACGCGCTGGTTTTTGTTCCTCACTAGAATCTCTGGTGTAAACTATCCCAATTTAGCTTTTGTTGTTAGTTTCCTCTGATTTAAAGTATTTTACAGCTGATCACGCTACTGCCAATGAACTGACCTGATGAACTGCAGATAAATAAGGACCTTTGGGAATATTGTGCCACTGATTTCCTGAATGGCTTTGGACAACTAAGCTTCTCCGTGCTTCGGTTTTATCGCCGCCTATAAAATGGTGACTGTAATGCCTATTCACAGCCACCTCCCTCCCAGAAGTATAGTGGGGATTCATTAGTTAATGTTTGTAAAGCACTTTGCAGATGTATGGGACTCTTAAGTCTTAACATGTTATTTATTAATTATTATCTAGGAGTATGGCCTAAATCCTTTTTCCCACTGAGGATTTGTAGTTTGACATATGAATAGATCCACTTAATATTGCAGCTCCGCTTTAAATAAGACATAGATTGCAGGTAGGGCTGTCAAACAATAAAAAAAAATTAATCGCAATTAATTGTGAGATTAAAAAAATCACAATCGTAGTTTTAATTGCACTGTTAAACAATAATAGAATACCATTTATCTAAATATTTTTGGATGTTTTCTACATTTTCAAAAATATTGATTTCAATTACAACACAGAATACAGAATGTACAGTGCTTATCTGATATTATTATGTTTGATTACAAATATTTGCACTGTAAAAAAGATAAAACAAAAGAAATAGTATTTTTTGACTCACCTCATACAAGTACTGTAGTGTGATCTCTATCGCGAAAGTGCAACTTACAAATGTGGACATTTTTTAAATAATAAAATAATAAAAAAAAGTTGTTACATAACTGCACTAAAAAACAAAACAATATAAAACTTTAGAGCCTACAAGTCAATTCAGTCCTTCTTCTTGTTCAGCCAATCGCTAAGACAAACAAGTTTGTTTACATTTATGGGAGATAATGTTGCTTGCTTCTTATTTACAATGTCACCTGAAAGTGAGAACAGGCAATCGCATTGCACTGTTGTAGCGGATGTTGCACGGCATTTATGTGCCAGCTATGCTAAACATTTGTATGCCCCTTCATGCTTTGGCCGTTATTCCAGAGGACATGCTTCCATGCTGATTACGGGTTCTGCTTGATAACGATCCAAAACAGTGCAGACTGATGCACGTTCATTTTCATCATCTGAGTCAGATGCCATCAACAGAAGGTTGATTTCTTTTTTGGTGGTTTGGGTTCTGTAATTTCTACATCAGAGTGTTGTTCTTTTAAGACTTCTGACAGCATGTTCCACACCTTGTCCCTCTCAGATTTTGGAAGGCTCTTCAGATTCTTAAATGTTGGGTCGAGTGTTGCAGCTATTTTTTTAGAAATCTCACATTGATTCCTTCTTTGCATTTTGTCAGATCTGCAGTGAAAGTGTTCTTAAATTGAACAACTAGGTCATCATCTGAGACTGCCATAACATGAAATATATGACAGAATGCGGGTAAAACCACAGAGCAGGAGACATACAATTCTCCTCCAAGGAGTTCAGTCACAAATGTAATTAATGCATTATTTTTTTTAACGAGCGTCATCAGCACGGAAGCATGTCCTCTGGAATGGTGGCCGAAGCATGAAGGGGCATATGAATGTTTAGCATATCTGGCAACGCCAGCTACAAAAGTGCCATGTGAATGCCTGTTCTCACTTTCTGGTCATGTTGTAAATAAGAAATGAGCAGCATTATCATCCGTTAGTGTAAACAACCTTGTTTGTCCAAGCGATTGGCTGAATAAGAAATAAGACTGAGTGGACTTGTAGGCTCTAAAGTTTTACATTGTTTTGTTTTTGAGTGCAGTTATGTAACAAAAAAAATCTGTATTTGTAAGTTGCACTTTCACGATAGAGATCGCACTACAGTACTTTGAGGTGAATTGAAAAATACTATGTCTTTTGTTTCTTTTTTACAGTGCAAATATTTGTAATCAAACATAATAATATCAGATAAGCACTGTACATTCTGTATTCTGTGTTGTAATTGAAATCAATATTTTTGAAAATGTAGAAAACATCCAAAAATATTTAGATAAATGGTATTCTATTATTGTTTAACAGTGCGATTAAAACTGCAAATAATCGTGTTTAATTTTTTTAATTGAGTTAATTTGTTTTGAGTTAATCGCTTGAGTTAACTGTGGTTAATTGACAGCCCTAATTGCTGGTGATTAACCTAAGTGGACATTTTTACTCAAAAGAACTGTAACTATAACAGAATTTGTTTCACAGTAACATAAGACCTGAAACTTAAAGTACCAGAATCTGAAAGAGCATCAGGCTCTTCATTTTACATTGGTGACTTTATGTGAGAAAGTATCTGAGGAAAGAGAGTGTCAATATATGAAACAAGTGTGCTTCAAACAGGGTTTCAGTAGTACAAATATATACCGAGGAAAGAGAAAGAGACAGGTTTACTCTTGCTGGTGCACAGCCTGGCACCAGCCTTGTGCCCCTTCCTAGCAGGACTCACCCCAAGGGAGACAGCAGGGGAGGCTTTGGCTGGGAGGAGGCAGCTTTGCATTCTTCTGAGGGCCCTGTAGTAGCCTACCAGGAAAAGTTCATGTGGGGATGCACTGAACTATTTTATTCTGTGACCAGCCTGGTGATGCCCCTGGCCAGCACTGCCCAGCTTCTTGTTCTGCGCTGGCCTACTGTATGCTGTCTGGTGGAGGGGAGGCTGCCGCAACCTGCATTACTGCCTGCTCCCCTTCCACCTAGCAGATGTTGTACCTCTGGAGTCTTCCACTGACCTACATTGTGGGCTCTAACTGAGAAAGTGCACAGGGAATTTTGGAGGGATGAAGTTAGATACATGATTCAAAGCAGGTTCTTGGTTTTTAATGTTTAAGGGCTCCAAGCCAGCATAATATACTCCAGGTGATGGCTGTCCCCCAAAGACATTAAGTTATGCCTATGCATATCTATGCACACACCTGATGCCTTCTCAGCCCAGTTTCTGGCTATGCACTGGAGATTTATTTGTCCTACTTCTAACCTTCATCTGCAAAACCGACAGTGTCATACTAGGCCCCTTATCACATTGCTTCTCTTTTTGTTTTGAGCCCAGCATGCATTCATTTTATATTTACTGTGTTCCTAGTGCTCATGGTTAAGGCTATGATTTTGTCACAGAGGTCGTGGAATTCATGGAATCCGTGACTTCCAAAGACCTCTGTGACTTCAGCCCCTGCAGCTGGGAGCTGCAGAGTCCTGCCGCCTCCCACAGCAGCAGGGAGCTGTGAGGTATCCCTGCCACCTGAGGCAGCAGGTACCCCGCAGCTTCCTGGCCACCACGGTGGGGTAGGGGAGCCCCCGTAGTCCCTGGCCGCCACAGGGAGGGCAAGGGGATCCTGGCAGGGTGATGCCTGCAGCTCCCCACGGCTGCAGTGGGGCTTGGGTACCCCCGCAGCTTCCTGGCCACCACGGCAGGGCAGGGGGACCCCCACAACTCCTCACAGTGATGGCAGCAGGGGGACTCCCGCAGATCCCCTCCACCATGGGTGGGGGCAGAGGGACCCTGGAGCTCTGAGCCCCCATGGGTGGTGAGAGCCAGAGAGCTCCCAGCCACCGGCAGCTGCTGCAGTCTCTTCCCATTTTATCATGCATATTTTTAGTAAAAGTCAGCAACAGGTCACAGGCTTCCGTTATTTTTTCTTAATTGCCCGTGACCTGTCTGTGACTTTTACTAAAAATATCCATGACAAAATCTTAGCCTTACTCATGATTTCATTGCAAGTGTTGCAATATTTGGTGCGGTTTTTTTAAAGTGTCCTAGCTTCTGGAGACAAGTGATTATGTGAGAATTTCTGCTTTCAAAAAAAAAAAAAAGTAAATTCCCAACACCATATGGGTGCAGAGAAAAGTTTTAAAACATGACCTGAGTGCACCTTAAAAGTGCACAGACCAGAAGACACTGAAAAAGAACCCAAAATTTGTTATTTAAAAAAACACTTGTGATTTTTAAGACAGTTTCATGATTCTGGGGCTCTGACAATTTTTGCAATGCTTGGGTTTGGCAATACTGCAATAGGAAGCCAAACTGCCATTTATTTAGGTCCAGGTTTCATCCCCCTTACTCTATAAGTAATCACATTGGAATCAGTGAAATTACTCATGGAGCAAGAAGCGATTCAACATGAGTAAGAGTGGCAGCATTTGGCCTTTAGTATCTCCTTCAGAAGCCTGCCTTTCTACTTTATTATATATTCACTTGCTACCTCCTATACCTGATAAACACATAACAAATTGAGATAATTTCTAACTAGTTCAAGCAAAGCTTGGATTCCACAATGTTTCATGAAATTTTATCAAAAGTTTTCTGAAAAAAACCCATGAGCACTCCTTGCTTCCCCTTCGTGCCATTTGTGCTGCTTGGCTGAGGAGTCCCTTGTGTAGGGGAATTCCCAGGTAGTGTAAAGCTGGTGTGGCTGACTCTTTGTCATCTGCTCCTGGCCCTCTCAAGTGTGGGAGGCATGCCAGGGATAAATGGGGTGGGTGTAATTGCTCTTATGAGGCCCATTATAAACTTATGCAACATAAAGCAGCACTGAGGCTGCCAATTTCATTCACCAAAAGCAGCAGCTGATTCTAATACGGTCCATCCCCCCTCACTTGATGATTACCTGTCCTGTTCATTCCCTCTGAAGCACCTGGTATTGGCCACTGTTGGAAGACAGGATACTGGGCTAGATGGACCATTGGTCTGACCCAGTATGGCTGTTCTTACGCCCTGCATCTCGCTGGGTTTGCTGTGAGTCCTGCATCTCCAGCAAGGAGTGACATACTGTGTGCGGTTGTTCCAGTTCTGGCTATCAAGAACTGTCATAAAAATAGGCCATTGCGTACTCCCTGTGTGGCCAAAGCACTCAGTCCACAAATCGTTGGAACATAGCTGCTGCCCTGTGGAAGCCAAAGGGCATGGTGCAAAACTGGTAAAGCTTTCCCCAGGACTCAGGCATCAAAGGGATCTGCCAGTACCATTTTGTAAACTCCAGAGTAGTGATATATCTGGCTGCTTCTAGGCATTCCAACAGTTCATCTACCTTGGGCATTGGGTATGCATTAAATTTGGATAGAATGATAAGTGTGTTGTGTCCTCTGGTTTTGGTACCAGCACAACAGGATGCCTCCACTCATGGTGAGATTCTTCTCCTCCCAGAGATCTAGCATTGCTTGTAACTCCTTCCAGACAGTTTTCCATCTTATCCAAGGATGCAGCCGAGGGGTGTCCTGGATTCCTTGCTCTGCTCCTGTAGCTATGTGGTGGTAGATCAGGTGAGTTTGTCCCAATAGAGCTGAAAATACCCAGGGGAAAGACTTGACCAGGTGCTGTGTCTGGGTTTTTTGTTCCGGTTGGAGATCTTCCTCCACCTGTGTGACCTCAAAACTCTGGATCACGGGTGCCTGGGGACCTAGTTCAGGGTCAGGAGGATAAGCAATCACCCTCTGTTCTTCCAAGCCTTTAAAAGGTTAATATGGTGCAGTTGTGTCTCTGTTCTCTTTCCTGGCTGTCAGGTCTCAGGCCACTGGACCCACTTGTTTTACTGCCTCAAATGGTCCTTACCGTCTGACCAGGAATGTAGACTCCAGACGGTAGTAGTAACAGCACTCGGTCACAAGGCCTAAACACACACAGATGGGTGGCCTGCTTGTACACCATTTCTTGGGTTTGTTGGGTCTTTCACAGGCTCTGTTTTGCAAAGGTAACTAGAGATTTAAGCCTCTCACGCAATTGCAAGATATACTGGACCACGTTTGTGGCCTCTCTCTCTGAGCTCAAAGTCAGGCCATTGTTTTACCAACTGAGGTAAAACAATGTGACTTCACTGTTGACCACTGCCATCTGGTGGTAGGCCTGGCTCAGTGTCTGATCATTGCTTTGTACTCATATGAAATCAGTATTTCCTGTTGGATGATCCACCTTCTGTGGGGGTGTTGTCTTGGTGTCTTTCAGGGTGAGGGCAGGAGGAGGATCTTCTGGCTGGTTGGAACTCTCTTTTCTTGGGTCCTCTGCTTTGCCTAAAACAACCATTCCTACTGCACCCCAAAGCCCTTTTAGCCCACAGAGCCAGTGTGGTCCCTTTGGATGGATGTTCACCATATTATTTTAGGACCTCCCGGAAGTATTCCCTGTCTCACTCCAGGATTATAGGTTAGGCCACAGTTGCAACTAATCCTACAAGGAGGGCTCCCATATGTTTCCCCACAGGCAACTGTACTTGTGTAGTGGGATAGAATCATACTTCACCATATATACGCTGGAGAAGAATGATTTCTCTGGGTACCACTGACAAATGTGGAAAGCATTCCAACGGACAGATTCTTCATTCTTCAGAATTTCACTGAAATCTGCTTTGTAGCAGGTTAATTAACTTTATGTTTTAAGCCTTTCAGTCACATATGAGTTTGCAACTTCTATTCCTCTTCTGCTTGACTTCCAGCACAGTCTTTAAAAATAAAATTAACCAATCCAGAAAAAGGATCTGGAATCTCAGCAACCTCCAGAATGCTGAATCACCCAGTTGCAATTCACTTAAATCTACTGAATGAAGGCATAGCATTTCTCACAGTATTGTAAAAGGGAGAGGAAGAAGACACCAAATGGTTTTACACTTGCATAATCAGGGGAAGAAATCTGGTAATATTAAAGGTACAGCTTAAAATTAAAGGGCTAGGCTCAATCTGTTGTGCTGTAATAATATTGAAGAGCTATGGAAATATACCAGGGATTAATATGCCCAACTAAATTAGTTTTTTTATTATAAAATTAGGGTAAATTGAAGGTTTGGAGAGATTTTTGCAGAAAAGAACTCAGTGGAGTAGTAAGTGAAAATGCAGGGACTGCAAGTCCATAAATCTTTGAGGCAAAACCTTGTAAATGGCTCATGAACCTGAAAGTTGGATCATATGTACTAAAATCTTGACATCTATTGCAAAAATAGATACATTGGATCAAAAAAGTATCACAAAGTGCAGTAGAAAAGCCTGGATAGAACGTACATGTTATATTATTATCATTTGTATGGTAGCATCTGTGAGCCCCAGTCTAGGATCAGAGCCCCAGTGCTAGGCACTTTACAGATAAATAACAAAAAAGACAGTCCCAGCTCCAGAGAGCTCACAACCTACATGCACTGAGCCTGATGGGGAATATCTGTGTGTCAAACATGCCATAGGACTAGCAGTTCTGTTGAGAATGCCATAACATGCCTATAAATAAGGATATTGTAAAGCTACTTGGTCTTTACTCTGTCTTTGCTCAGTGGAACGATAGCCTTATTATGTGCAGCTTTGTGTATAGAACTCTCCTTATATTATTTTGGGTGGTTAATTGTGCTATCATGTTGCTGTGTCTTTTGGACATCTTTGAATGATTAAGTCTGTCTACACTGCACAGACACTGTGGGGGAGCTGCATGCAGGAGTAAGGACTCACAAATGGTGGGTATCCTGACAGAGGCCCTGATCCAAAAGCCCATTCACTTCAGTGGGTTGTGGACTGTGCTCAGAATGCATAGTTAACTGTAATCAGTTGCTTCTTACATCTTGTTGCTCTTTTTCTCTGCCTAGTAAAAAGGTCCCTGTGCCAGCCATACAATCTATTAATTAGAGCGGTCTGCACAGACATCTAGTGGTGAAAGTGGGTAATTAACTAGCTTTTTAGTATTTGATGGAGAGAAAACATTGGCCACGGTGTGCCTCTGAGATCTGTATGTGGAAGGGGCCCTTGTGGAAGCAACCCCCTCTTCCCTGGGGAGGGCACTGTGAGGGTCCAGTGAAACGTGTTGGGAGGGAGGGAGCAAGCAGTGGCTGGGACAAGGAAGGAGAAGGCATAGGCTGTATTTACAGTTCCCCTCCATGGTGGGGATTCCCCTGCCAGATGCAGAAGCCCTGTGTGGGTTCCAGAGATCCACAGCCCACTGATACAGGCTTTCTGTATGGATGGCTCTGAGCTCCTGCTGATCCCCTGGGATCCATATAGATCCCAGGTTTCATGGAGTTTGGATGCTATCCTCTTGCCTGCTTCCAGGGAAAGGCAAACACTGCACCCCATAGAGTAACTGGGGAGAAAACTCATTTTCTGTCTTCTGCAGGCTTGCCTGTGGAAGGGACTGTTCAGTCCCACTAGTATTTGGGACATTACAGTTCAGGGTTGGGTTTTTTGTCCCATACTCTTATTTAAATAGGCAGCTACTATAATATTTCCTTTCCTTTCTGCCATGACAGTTAAAATATTTAGCATTTTGTTCTGTTTAATATGCCATTCAGGATTTTCCCCTGAATTCCCTTTAGTGATTTTCCAGCCTATTGCTTCCCAAGCAGAAATACAATTTCTTTTTTCAAATAAAAGTGTTTTTATGAAAACACTTGGGGATTATTTCTTAGGGTTTGGGGTTCTTGTGATGGTTTTAACTCAGGTGAGTATTCTCACTGAAGTGAATTGTTCACAATCCATGGGAACAAGGGTGACAACAATTTGCAATATTGGGCCCATTATTTCTAGAACTCCATGAGGCAGAACCCTCAACTGATGTAGACCAGTATAGCTCCATTGGCTTCATGGAGATATGCCGATTTAGACCAGCTGAGGTTCTGAGATTATATTCACTGGCTGAAATCCTGGTCCCATTGAAGTAAATGGCAAAACCCATTAACTTAACCCACTGTTTAGTCAGGTGTTAGTATTTTGTACCTTGTTAATATGTTTTGTACACCAATTCTATCCAACCACCGGCACTTCTGATCCCTTTGACTCCAACTGCATTACAAAAAGAGCCATGCTAGGGAACCCTTTTAAAAATGGTTTCAGATATAAACATGGTGTACTTCTCAGGGATGTTCAGAGGCTTAACTTTTGTAAACTACTTTGAGATCTTCAGATGCAAGGTATTTTGGAAGTGCAAATTAATACTTTATATATGCCAAATATTAGGATTAATTTTATACAATGAGGACTTATTAAGAAATGGTCTAGTTTCAGCTGTGAATGGTCTTCCTTAAGTATGTCTTGTGGAAGGCCAATCTCAGTTGAAAAATAACTACTGGATCCAGGGGTGAAAGTAGTTTAAAGGACATACTAGCACGCCGGAGTCCTGAGCGGGGCGTGGCCTCAATGGGAAGAGGTGGGGCCTTTCAAGATTTAAAGGCCCTGGGGCTTCGGCTGTGGCTGGGAGCCCCAGGGACTTTAAATCACCCAGAAGCTACCAGCTGCAGAGGTGGCTGGGAGCCCCAGGACTCAGGGATGAATTAAATGGCCCGGGGCTCCAGGCGTGGCAGAGCTCCAGGCCCTTTAAATCACTGTGGGAGCCCTGGGGCTGCTACCCCAGGGTGGCAGGGCTCGGGGCTAGGGCTGGGGTAGCGGCAGCAGGACTCTGGCGGTGATTTAAAGGGCCCGGGGCTCCGGCCACTGTGGGGAGCCATAGGCCCTTTAAATCCCCAGCTGGAGCCCAGCTCCCGGGGCTCCAGCAGCTGGGCTCAGGTGGTGATTTAAACGGCCCAGTGCTCCTGCCACTGCGGGGCGCTCCGGGCCCTTTAAATCACCTCCAGAGCCCTGCTGCTGCTGGGATAGCGGCGGCAGGGCTCTGGCAGCGATTTAAAGGGCAAGATGGCTCCAGCCGCTGCCGGGAACCCCAGGCCCTTTAAAGCGCCTCTGGAGCTCTGGCAGTTGGGCTCTGGAGGTGATTCTGCAGGGGCCGGAGCTCCAGGACCCTGAGCCCGGCTGCCAGAGCTCCGGAGGTGATTTAAAGGGCCCAGGGCTTCCTGCAGTGGCTGTAGCCCTGGGCCCTTTAAATCACCTGAGATGCTGGTCCGGTCCAGCACGGCGTACCGGCTCTTGCCGGTACGCCATACCAGACTGTACGGCTTACTTTCACCTCTGACTGGATCCTAACCAGTGGTGCAAGTAAGCTGGTATGGTCAGGCACACCATACTATTAAGACATTTATTGCTGGTATGCCATACCGGAAAGAAATATTCCAAGAATGAATTGTAGAGCCCTGCACGGATACAAATTTATACCTGTGGATGCAGATATCCATGGATAAAAATTGGTATCCGCTGAACCACAGGGCTCTCCTGGGAACTGCAATGGCAAAAGGAGTAGAACGTGGGGCTGACACTCCCTATGCTGGCAGCTCCGCTGGCGTGGCTGTCCCATCCCCAAACCCGCCCCCAGCCCTATCCTCTGGCGGGGCTGTAAAGACCCCAGACAGGAGACGGGCTGTGTGGAAGGGCTGGGAGAGGCTACAGCCATGCCAGAGGAGCTGCTAGTGTGGGCCGCTGGCTCCTGGGAGTGGTGGCCCCACGTTCTGCTCCTTTCACTGCTTTGGTTCCCAGGAGAGCCCTGAGATTCAGCAGATACCAATTTCTATCCGCCGATATCCACATCCATGGGTATAAATTTGTATCCCTGCAGGGCACTAGTTACAGAACATTTTTTGTGAGGGCGGGTGGAGTCAGGGGTCGGTACAGTACTGGTAAGAGTTAAAATCTATTTGCACCACTGATCCTAACTAGCCACTTGGATTGGAAGTATCTAGCTGCCAAAAGGGGGCTGAAATAATTTTCTGTTTGTGTCCATATTTGAAGCATAAGATTCCCACTCGAGTTCCTCAACAAAGAACTGAACGCAGTATGACTCACCTGAGCATATCAGCCATATATCCTAGGAATTGTTCCAACTCACCTCTCCTATTACATCGATTAGCAGCTTTAGGGCCCGAGGATCATGGACAAGTGAATCCGTGTAAAATGAACCGAGGTATTTCTTTGGATCAACTTTATTATCCACTGCACACAAATCAGGGCGCGTATTGAATCCATGGGAAATACGCCCTAGTGTATATGGGAAAGCACCACCTACAAAGAGGTAATTGTATTGAAAGTGGAAATTATTTCTTTGCTTTACAAAACCTGAAAAATCAGAAAGGAAAAGAGTTAATTTGTCAACACACAGAGAGAGGTTATTGTGCAGCTATATAGAGATTAGTATCATATAATACTCAAGAGTGAGCAAGACATCTTAATCACAAACAACCCCAGGCACAAAATGTAATAAAATGGTGCAAATAAGCATCGTTCCATTAACGTCAATAGAGAAACTCCAATTTGCTCCAGCAGAAGATTTGGCTCCAACGTTATAAGAATTGAGCCACATCGATGGCTAAAGATTGGCATATAGTGTTCCTGACCAGGGATTGAGACTAGTGGGGGACAGGGGGGCAGGGAAGCACACTCATTGGACCAACAATGGCTGGGGGTTGTAGATGATTTTGTCAGCTTAATTTGGGTAGTGAGAGTGTTTACTGCACTGCTCATGATCTCCCCTTCACAGCCGGCTCACAGTAGCTGTACAGTCTTAAGACCATGTTTATAGCGGCAGTAGAACCAGCACACAAAAGTTTTTGCTAGATGCGTCCCATTGACTTTAATGGGGCCAGGAATTCATCCATTGTTTTTCTGGCTGATATAGACACGCCTTTGGAAGACATTATCAGCCCTGTCAGCTACATGTTGTGAGATAGGTTGTGTGGGAGGATGGAGGCAATTTTAAATGATGGCACAGGGATAAGTGCAAGCACTACAAGATTTGATGGACAGAATTACTGGGCTTTCATTGGTAAGAACCCTGTTGGTCAATGCAAATAAATTCTTCAGGCACTGAGGGAAGAAATAGACATATCTGATTATTACATACATAAAATACATGCCAAACAGTTGTACATCTTCTATCCACTTAAGTTCAATCAAATATCAAGCAAACTGAACAGTTTCCTAGACCCTGCTAGGCTGGATCTCTAGTCCTTATGATTTTTAAGGAAAACCTTTGAAATATGAACCCAATGTAAACTGAAGCAGTGATGTCTGTCTCAGCTGGTAGACAACCTGAAACTATTGGTCCTTGGGAAGTTCCCCTATCCGTATCAATGAGTATTAACACTGAAGCTCGAACAATAATAATTTAAATATCCATATTGTTATCAATTTCACGACAGAGCAAAACATTCAAGGAAAAAAAAGGAATATCGGATTCTGAAGATCTGCAAATCCTACTTGCATGGCATCTTGTTTTGATGTCTCACTTTTGCATCTCAAGAGGACTGAGACTGGTGTGTGGGTGGAATTTGTGAGAATACCCACACCCCAAAATAATATACTCATTGACAACCATTATTCAAGTGACACGTGCCAGCTCTTTCCATGAGACGAAAGTGTCTCTGTTCCCTTCTCCTCACATTTCCTCCCCAGCTGTCCATTCTGTCTCTTCAGGAACATAATTTCAAAAGAAAATTGCTTCCCATTGGATGTCAAAACAGAAAAATGGCCAGGTCAACAATATACCAGAAAACAGATGCGCATCTTTAGAGCTCACCAGATTTCATATGACAATATTAGCCATACTGCGAAGTTATCCTGGTCATAGATTTTGTACCACACAGCAGGCAATCCAATGTAAAGAGTACAAAGTTAGCCATGAGGGCTTCATTATGTATATCAGATATGGCTGCATGTCTTTTTTTCAGACACAATCCTGAGAGCAAAATCACAGCTCTAATTAGAAGAGCTTTCTTCCATTTTTAACCTTATTTAAAAAAAAAAAAAACCCTTGATATAAAATGGTACTTAAAACAAACAAGTGGAAGTAACTACAACATTGATATTTCTGCCTTTGTCACTGGAGCACAATAATATTTGAGAACTTAGAATAGCACTGTGGGCAAAGTTTTTGTAATCGCTACAAACAGCGATCTGTCACCTGCATTTTAGTTTGCTTCCTTTATTGGTATAAGCTTTTCTGTGTTTCCCTCTGCTCCTATTGTGTGCCTTTTCTTTCTTCTCTCTTACAAGAGCAGTTCCTTCCTGAGTATCTCTGAGTTGGTGCAGGCTTCTGATTTTGTTTCCAATTTACTCTCAGCTCAGATTTGAAAAGGAAGAAAAAAAGAAAGGAAAAAAAGGGGGAAACAAGAAAGAAAGAAATACTGAATAAACAACTCACCTTCAGCTCTTCTGATGTTCTCTTTGCCAAACAAGTTGCCAGACAATGCTGAAGAGGCTACACCCTTTCCTTTTCCCCACACCATCCATAAGCATTTTGCTCTTATTAGCTCATCATAAATGCATAATTAAGATGGGCTATTAAAAAGTCTTGCCTAGAGTAAGTACTTTGTGGTGACTTTTAATTACTCCTTTTGGTTAAATCTGCTGTGTGGTCATTATGAATCCTAGTGACATATCAAAACATCAAGGACTGGACTCTGCAACCTTTTGTATTCAAAACTGCATTGACTTATCTGGCTTGGGTTTTGAGTGAACATTTTTTGTCAAAAAACTAGTCTCTTAAAGGTGCCAATGAGAAGCTTATTTTCAGAAAGCAGAAGCTACCAAGAAGCATTACACAAAGGCTGCATGATCCATTTTTCATTGCTTGTGATAAATTTTATGTTATCCAATCTGCATATTTCAAAAGCAACCCACAGACTCTGGCCTCACTCCAAATCTTTCCAAAACTCCCACTGACTTCCAAAAGGTTCAGTAGGTCATACTGGTGAGTTCAAACTCAGATATCAATACTGATCAACATGGGTCATCTCTAGAGAAAAGTGGTTGCTTTGGTATCCAGGACTTTTCAATCCTTGGCTTCTTTGCTCAGACTATCAACAAAGATGCCAATTACTGACAGCTGGAGTGGTGTTTTGTTATGTGGACTCAAGTCCACTGGAAACTGGAGACCACAAAACCCAGTTATTTTGGAACATTTGAACTAAACTGATTCATTAGGAATATAAAGGCCTGGTTCCTTTTAACAATCACCTTTAAAATGGCTTGTTCCTTTTTAAATCATCCCCTTTGAGATAGGCCTATGTCTTTATTTTAACTTTTATATTTTTACTGAGTGTTGTTTTTCAAATAATATAAAATTAAATGCTTGAATTTGCTCTGATAACAGACAAAATCAAACAGCAGAACCATTCAATAATACCAAGCAAGAACAGCCGCTTCTGAGGCAACCTACCTCCATGGGCAAAGCAAACTTTCAGTTTAGGAAACATTTCAAAAATTCCTCCCATAATCATGGAGCAAATGGCAGTGGTTGTTTCTCCTGGCATGCCTAAAAACAAGAAAAAGTTTCATAACATAAGACATCACACTGCAGCTTGATGTTTTCCTCAATATCCTCTATACTTAATGCCAAACTTAACAGTTACAGTGCAAATGACAAACTGCATCGCTTTATTTCTTATTACAGAAGCACTCAACACTATTAAGTATCACAGGGGTAGCCGTGGATCTGTAAAAGCAGCAAAGAGTCCTGTGGCACCTCATAGACTAACAGACGTATTGGAGCATGAGCTTGATGCATCCAACGAAGTGGATATTCACCCATGAAAGCTCATGCTCCAATACATCTGTTAGTCTACAAGGTGCCACAGGACTCTTCAATGCTATTAGTCATTTAAGGTTCTTAAACTGTGGTCAGAAAACAGGACTAGGAGCTAAGAACTCCTGAGCTGTAATCTTAGCTCTGACACTGACTCTCTCTGCCTTTGGGACAGAATTTTCAAACTTGGGTGCCTAAAGATAAGCACCTAATACCAAATTTAGGAGCCTAAACCAGTCAATGGATGTTGGCGGTGCTTAGCACCTCTAAAACATCAGGTCACTGATGTGCCTAACTTTAGACTTTGAAAATTTGGGTCTTAACCTCTCTGCATTAGTTTTCCTGTAATGGGGGAAAATAACACTCAGAAGGGAGCTGCCAGGATTAATTAATGTTTGTGCAGTGCTCTGAAGATGTAAAGCTCTACATAAATACCAGGAGAATGTGTTTTTAGGTTACTGCATCTCATTAAGTAAGTAAATATAACAATGTTCAGTTCTTTTTAACACCATGTCAAATAGACCTGTGCTGAATAACATTATCTGATATGGTGTTAAAAATAGCGTGAGCAGCTGGTAGCCCATCTATACTAGAGCTCACATTGGATCTGAATCAAGGTTAACAAAAGGCTCTAGTATAGACATGGCCAATGTAGTGCAACCCAATGTAAGCACAGTGGTCATGTGAACACTTGTGCACCTTTGCTAGAAATGTCATGTATGGAAGTCAGGTGTTTCACAAGTGCAGTGGTGGCTGCAACACCAAAATGTTCTAGTGGAGAGAGGGCTAAAGTGCCTGATTCTGTTCTCAGTCACAGTGGTGTGTAACTCCAGTGAAGTCTATTGAGTTACACAGTGCTAAACCAGAGAAAGTAAGAATAGAATCAGGCCTAACATTTTCCAGGGACTGTCACAATTTTACCCGCTGTTACTCTGTGCTGGACTGCAACTCTAATTTAACTGACAGATGTGGAAAACACAGAAACGAGACAATTCCCTATTGCCTATACTTCTAAGGAGCCTCAAGCACATGTTGTTTCAGCTATGGCTGAAATGAACTTAAATTCAAAATATTCCCTTCCTGGTCACCTGTTTCAGAGGGCATTATATGAATTAATGTGTGTCATTAGCTAATTCCACTTGTCTTTCTTCTAATCATGCTCCCTTTGGGAGCCTCCTCGTTACAGAGGCAGAAGATTTGTTCCTGGAGATCTGCTCTGTAGGAGGCAAGAGAACATTAGAGGCTGCTGCAAGCCCCTTAAATTCTAGTGATACAGATATTATAGGTATATAAAGTTTAGTCAGTGAAGTTTACAGTGTTGACCTAATGGCAGTGACTGATTTTAAAAATGATTGACAGAAAAGTAATGTAGTTTTTTTCATGCAATTATACATTTGCAATTGTCTCCTTGGCATAATGTGTTGCAGATAATGCCAGGTAATGAATGAAGATTAAGCATTGTAGCTCTATACTCACCCACAAGCCAGGGAAGCCAGTACTTGGACATCCTTCCATTTGTCTGCATGTCCCAGGGATGCACAAACAGACAACAGTTTAATAATTCAGCTGCCTTTGGTGAAAAGGAAAAAAAATATTATCTGGACGTAACGGCAGCAAAATGAACTCCAAAATGTATGTATGCTCCAGGCAATACTGTTAAAAAGGCCTTTTTTTTTGCTTTGGCTGTAAATAATTCATAGAAAGGATTACAAGATTTGGCAAAAAATGGAGGTGCTCACTTAGGCCCAAGTTGTAGCCCCTATACCAAGTCTGAGTAAATGGGCTTGGCACATACAGAATCCACCCTCAAAGCTGTGGCATGGCCCTACAACAACTAAAGGGCACCAAGGGCTCCCTGGTTGCTGTGCTCCTTTTCTCATTCCCAGTCCCTGTGTGTGTGTGAATGCTTGAGCCAGTGGATCCACATAGTCAGCGTGGATCAAAGCCCACCATAGCAGCAGCATGAGGCTTGTCTTTGCTAGAGAACTACACTGAATTAGAGCACAATCTCAAGTTAACGAACACTGACCAGCTGACGTGGTGTTGAACGACTGCCTGCATCTACACTGCCTGCAAAGTTGTGCTCGACATCATGTTAGTTGAGTTCTAGGTCATGTTCTGACTTGGTGTAATTTTTCTAGTTAAGACAAGCCCCTAGAAAGACATCCTGCGCCCATGAGGATGGTGGATTTACCCCTGCAGCCCCGATCCTTACTGCAGTCCTTACTCGGATTCAAAAATTTTCCTTGAGGGCTGCAGGATTGGGCCCTTATAACAACATTTTGTCATTTAAGTAAAAGCGTTCTTCAGATTTAATTGTTTGGCACAAAAGTGCTTATCACATTATTTTATCTGTGTCTTACTGCAAAATTAAACTAACTGCAAACTAACATTCTGCCTGATTGTATTTAACACGTAGGGGTGACTTCTCAGAGCATTGGATAGAGGTGCCTTTAGAACAGAAGTCTGCTGTGTTTGGGAACATTTGTTACAGTAGGAAGTATACCTGTCCCACTGCATGGATTCACATTTAGAACTGTTTCTGTCCAATCTGGAGGGCTACAAATCAAGCTCCATTCTTCCCACTAACCCATCTCCACTGGGACTACATTTAACATTCAAAGACTTTGTGCAGGAATAATGGACTTCTCTCATTAGAAAGCCTGGAATTCCCTCTTTTCCAGTAGGATACAATTCTTATCTTTAGCTTAAGAAGCTTACAAGCTGAGAGATTTTTAAATTGCAGCATTACTGTTTCAGAAAAACTAATTTGGATAATTTTTAGAGATTTAAAAAATTTACCGTTGGACCCATGGTGTTAAGACAGTCTGACATTACATGTGGATTGATACACAAATAATACCAAGATTTTTTTAAAGGCTGTATATTTCTGAAATATTTGTTTTCTGTTAAATATGGAGCACAGCAAGTTACATGATAGCGTGGTGTGGTTTAAAGATTTTATTGGCAAGGACGACCTGAATAGCTTGCCATCAACACAAACTCTTGCCAATGAATATATGTGCACGCTGTGCTGTTCATTTATTAGGAATGTGATAAAAATATTAATGTATTAATTACATAATTTAATACACATGTAAATTATACAGTAGGTTAGACATAGTTGTGGTGAGTAGTGCCCATAAATTAGTCTTTATTTTGTTATAAGTTGGTCTTAACTTCCCTCCCCTTTCTTTTTAGTATCTGAATAGTTCCTCTATCCAATATAGAGTTGAAGAGAATTTCTTTGTAAACAAACAAACAAACAAACAAATCTAAACAGTACACAAACCTTGAACACTGGAATTTCAACTGTTGGTAATTTCAGAAAAGAAAACAGAGGAATTGTACAGGTTACAGGCCCTGATTGAGTGAATTAGGCACATGCTTAATATTAAACACGAGTAGTCAGGTCTACTCATATGCTTAATAGGGATTTTAATAATTCTATTTTGGCACATGTATGTCTGGACCAATGTTTCTTGTAAGGGAGATATAATCACAGAGTTGAACAATTAGTGGTTAACTAGTCTTACAAAGTAGATAAAGCTAAAATTTGTGGATAAATGCAAGCTCATGATTTGTGAATAGTAACTGTTGCCATAAGGATCAGGATTATATTCGTAAATAAAAATTTGTAGCTCAGTAAGTGGCTTGATGAACTATTATAGCTCAAGGTCAAATGTAGCTTTTCTTCATCATCTTTACTTTCCAAGGGTGTTTCTGCATGTGGTGCTAATTATTGTGGGAGGTAACTTCCTGTATATGTTCCAACATATACTGATGGCTGTAAGCATCCCCATAAAGTAGAGATTGATAACAGACTGTGTGTGACTGCAAAACCAAACAAGCCATCAAGATGCTGCACTAACAATTCTCAAGCAAATTGAGAGTTCTGAAAAATAACCTCCATGAATCAGTTTCAAGATGACAGTTATAATAACCTGTGGATCAGATACAAAATGTACACTTATTAAATCCAGGAATTTAGACAAATGATGGAGCCCATCTGGACTTCACACTGTTTTAAAAAATGTATAATCTATAAACTCAATTTGGAATTTTTGGTGATGTTTACTCAATTCTGTGTGGCACTTAGATTCCAAGGTTATCATGGCCTGATCCAAAACCCATAGAGGTCTGTAACAGTCTTTTCAAATACTTCAGTTGGCTTTAGATCAGGCCCTTGCTATCTAAGAAATATCTTAGATACATTAAAAAAATTAAATGACTGAGGCTCAGATTTTCCAAATAGCTGTTGGTTGCTAAGTGCCCAAATCTCATTGACATTTGATGCCTAACTCCCTTTGGTCACTTTGAAACTCCCAGCCTTAAACTGTTCACCATTTAATTCTACTTGGACACAAAAATAATCATAGGACTAACTCACACTTTACTAATTATTCACAAACCAAAAAAGTGGCAACTCTCCTAATTTTCCAGCAATAGTGGAGCGAGACCTATAGTGAAGTCTCAATGACTATATGCTCCAGAACATTTGCTGGTATCTCATGATGAATTACCATACATAATTAAAGCTAAACCTATCAAATAGCTACTTATCAGCATGCCTTACTCACGCATAGCTTCAAAGAACATCATTGAGAATCTGCTTGAATTCTGCAGTCCTTGCACACTCACAACTCCCATTGACTTCACTGATATTCTTAGGTGAGTAAAGAGTATGGGATCCAGCCATGAGTGCTCAATTGGATCTATAGGCTTGACCCTGTGTCCATTGAAACAAATGGTAAAAGCTCCCATTGACTTTAGTGGGGCTGGATGAGACATCATATTAACAAAGTACCTTTGAAATCTATTATCCTTGCTTTTTAACATTCATTATGTTAGTTTATTTGCAAATTAATAACATTCAATATTAGCTGTCTCCTCCAGTCATTAGAGCACATTTATGAGTGTCTCTTGTAAATGATCATTCATTGCATAAAGAAAATTAGCTACATTAAACAGATTTTCTGGACCAAATCCTGCTCTCAGATATACTACTGTAAATTTAGATTATTTCCCTTGAAATATTTGGATTTATACTGGTGTAACTGACAGCTGAATTTTTCCCAATGCCTTTTGTTTAGTTAGACTTTCATATCACAACATTCTTTGGGATAAACTAGGAAATGTCTACTCACAGCATAGACAGCAAACAGTTCTGGTGCATTCAGGTCCCATTCGTTGATATGAGATCCTATCTGTACCCCAGGAAAACCAAGCTCATTCACACAGCGATGCATTTCCTTCACAGCCAGGTCTGGTGCTTGCATAGGTAATGTGCCAAGACCGATAAACCTCTTGGGGTACTTTTTTACTGTAGCAGCTAAGTCATTATTTAATAATTGGCACAGATCTGAAGTATCCTCAGGTTTGGCCTGGTATGATATTAAGAAGAAAAGTAAATTAAAGTGTAGTTCCCAAATTTTATCACCTTGACAGATGTTGGAAGAAACCCAAAGGATTGCATGCACATTATTACCAAGGAAAAATGTCACAGCAAACAATACAAGGAGAAGACTTAAACCAAGGCTTTTGCTTCACCACTAGTCATTCTGAATAGGTGTAAGGCCTTTAGGCCAAATTCTGCCATGTTTGAAATCCTAGGGGAAGGATTGATGAGTTGGGTTTACTTTATCTTGCATACACATACATTAGTTGCTTTTCCTCCTACCCCTCAGGGGCATATAAGGCAAGGAAGAATCTGGCCTCATTTGCTGAGGCTCTCAGGATTTTTTAGAGAATGTCTTATAGCACTCATGTGCCTGTCAGAAGGCAAATAGAGACCTGGTGTAAGCAGTTGTATCTTCCAGCTGAATTTCTGGGCAGGACCAAGTGGTCATGTAAATGGTGAAGTGAGTTACATCCATTTTCTTACCAGTTTATACACAAAGCATAAGTAGGTCTAAATTTGCCCCCGTTTGGCATTCAGTGGGAATGTAAAATGATTGTAACTTACATTTTGAGAGGGCAGAATGGGGCACCAGAAGAAAAGCAGCAAATAGGAGAATGTAAGATAAAATGCACTCCATAGACCAGACCTGGACCACAAACTTTGAGTCCAGATCTCAACGGAAGGAGTTTGTATCTGGGGATCTGGTTCGAGCACAGCTCTGCTCAAACATTGAGAATTCTCTTGTAAATATAGAAGCCAGGAGTTTCAAGTGAATCCTTGGCAAAGCAAGTTCTCTCACCCCTGATTTCAATTCTGTTTATTTACCTCTGCACAGGTTTGACCATAGAGTTGGTCTAGTGTCCAAATAATGTTACTGATGCAGTACAAGAATGAAATAATTGGTGTGGAAGACCTCCCATGGTGAGGAATTGTAAAGGCTCTTCTAGTGGTATTATAATGGACATGTTGCTCACACTTAAAATTACCAATCTCAGTATGTACCCTTTGGGTTACATTGTTTAGCAAGAGGTAAATGCCAAACAGTCCAAGTAAAAAGAGAAGTGTGTACTTGAGCTGTATTTTCCATAGGCATTCCCTTAGGTTTTTAGTTAGAAATGAGTGTTAAGTAAAATTCCAGAGCCCTTCAAATTTTGTGTGGGGTGGAACTTGGATCCATACCCAAATGTGGATTTTGCCTCTGGCCTTTTTCTCTAAAATGGATCAAACGAACTCCTTAGATTTGACTACTCCATAATTTAAAGTCTTTGGGATCCAGATCAAAACTTTACATCTTTCTTTTTAACATACCATTTTATTGCTGGAGTTGGGAAGATGGAAGAATGGAGTGGAGGGAGGTGGAAATGTGTGACATTGGAACATGATGAATTTTACAGAGTAAACATGAACAAAAGATTTGTAAAATTTAAAAGTTCTTAGTGCTATTTCTAATATGGCAGCCATGACATCCAGGGAGAACTATATTATACAAATTATTTGGTTCCCTATTTTTTCCTAGGGTGTGTTCAAGGAAAAAACAAAAAACAAACAAATATTTATTTCAGTATAGAATATGGGAAATGTCATCCTACACAAAGTACTAGAGGTGTACAGTTAATTTATGGGCTATGCTGTAATATTTTTTTATGTAGGACATCTGTAAATGAATTTTTATGTATTATCATTCAACATGATTACTGTGAAGTACTAGATACATATAGGAAATGGGCCAACTGAATTCCTGATGTAACTGCATTGATGTTAAATTATTGAAGTCAATGGGTGCTACACCTGGGATGAATCTAGCCCACTGTTTGCTAGGATCAACCTTTTAGAAACCTTTTTGTTTGTTTGTTTGATGCATTTGAAATAAGTGTGAATCTATTCTGCAAATCTAGTTGTGCTGCTAAGTGGGAGGTGTAATTTCAGACTCAGAGCTTCCTGCACCAATAGCTTTCCCATATTGGGAGTGTGATATTTAAAAGAAAGGGAATTTTTTTTGTAAATGTATCTATTCTATTAAATCATATTTGTAATACTTCATCTACGCATTCCAATGTCAATAAGATGGAAATTGCCCAGATACCCTCCTGTGGGCAAATCAGATTCTTCACGATTTACATCCAAACATGATTTGACAAAGTAGACTGGACAAATGGCTCATTAGTTCTACTTTCCTACTAGATGCTTCAGGGGAAGGTAGAAATCCCTCATAAAGCACCTGGCTAATTCTGCAGTGCTGTGCATGAAGGAAATGAATTCTTCCTCACCCCAGTACAAAGAAGGTGGATTTTCCTGTGGCAATTTTTGAAATTTTATTTTTATGGGAAAACATCTATTTGATAGACTTACAACCCAAAGAATCAGAACTTGCCTGTTTTTCCTTTATATCATACACCCCAGTCCTAGATTCATGCTCTGTAAAGGCTCTCTCCTGCTTCCTGTTGCTCTTCTGAAGTTCCTGTTGCTGTCTGACCCATTTGTATTAAATGTTCTCCAGAGTGGAGCTCTGCAGAGTCCAGCTCCTGTTGGAGCAGCTTTGCCACGTTACTCTTCTGGCCTCTCTTCCACTGCCGGAGCAGCTTTGCTATATTATTCTGGTGACTGGCTGAACTGCCCAACTCACAGGCAGCGTGGATTTCATTATTTTGAATTTTATAGTATCTATAACTTACAAAATTTGCTTGCAAGGACTTACCCAATAGTTGAACATTACAGGAACTGTAGAAAGGGCTTGTACAGTGACTCCTACATAGAAGAACAAAAGTCTTTAAATATGAAAATGCAGATTATGATTTTGTCCTAGGTCTGATCATGGTTTGATCTCATGCATTACAGATTAATTATAGAGATTTGTCAGTCAATCTGCAGGAAGCAGATACATTCATAGGGGACAGACTGGATAAAAGCACATGGTTCTTATAGAACAGTGGTTCTCAATGTGTGGTCCACGGACCCCTGGGGGGGTCTGCAGATTTCCACAGGGGTCCGCACCTCCGTTTCAAATGAAAAAAGGTTGAGAACCACAGCTATAGAAGACAATGGGAATTGCACGAGGTATTCATGGGAAGAATATGACCCAAAATGGGGAAAATAATAATTAATATGATGAGTCAGTCTAGCTCACCAAGCAAAACTGGGCACATGTGCAAATGAAAGTACTTTTATGAGTGAATAGTAATTATTCATAATAAGCTACAGCTACTTAGCTCAATCCATATAGATTTACACTTTTAGCTTTGCCAGTCCCCAGTTCAATCTCTGATGTTGGCCAAGATGTCACATAAGTGGGCATTTGTATGGGATTTGAATTGCTGTGGGCCACAGATGCTTGGAATGAGCTTTCTTTGCCCAGAAGCAGCATAACCCTTTGGTTACATACATACGTGTGCCTTAATGTGGGCCTATAAAAATTGGTGTTTGGCTTTTAAAAATATTTTTGTTCATTATCTGTGGAACAGTTATAACAACTTTCTTCAAAATCACTTCAGTTCAGGGACAAAAGCCCAGAGCAGCAGTTAGGTGTGTGTGATCTATTGTTACACTAATCCAGTGGCTCTCAAACTGTGGGTCAAGACCCTGTTTTAATGGGTTCACCAAGGCTGGTTTAGACCTGCTGGGGCCCAGGGCTGAAGTCGAAGCCCAAGCCCCACTGCCCGTGGCTGAAGCCAAAGACCGAGGGCTTTGGCTTTGGTCATGGATGGCAAGGCTCAGGTTACAGGCCCCCCCAGCCCAGGATGGCTAGGCTGGGGCTTTGCCCCCACCACCTGGGGCGGTGGGGCTGCGGTAGCTCAGACTTCGGTCCCCCCCATCCCCCGGTTGTGTTGTAATTTTTATTGTCAGAAGGGGGTCACGGTGCAATGAAGTTTGAGAACCCCTGCTTTAATCTATTGGTATTAATTTAAATACTTGTGCATGCTTATCACTCTTGACTTCCTTTTACTTTACTTAACTTTCCATAAATGTATCTTGATTTCCATAAATGTATTTTGTCATATAAAAAAATCTTTGAAGGTCCCACTTCAGACAGTGAGAACAATATATATATTGATTTTGCTCCCCTTTGTGGTAACAAAGCTTATTATGACAAATGCAGAAACTTTGCATTCACTAACAGCACCTTGAAATCAGTTAGTTTAAAAAAAATGAGTGAGAATTATTTTCATTAACTACAACTGCCTCACAATCACGCTGTGAAATTTTGTAATTTTACAAACACTCTTTCCTAATTTTTTTCCAGTGACTTTCTCTTTCTTATTGCTGTGTTAATGATCCATGAAAACAACAGGGAAAACTGACCCTGATCTTGCAATGTGTGGTATAAAATTAAGCATATGCAAGTGCTTGCAGGATTGAGGCCTAACTCGCTACATAAGGCAAACAATGCAACTGACTATAGGCAACAGTGCTGTTTAATACATACTAAGCAGATAGGAAAAAAATAGAGAAAACATATTTTCCCCTCTCATTTCTTTCCCTTATAGTAATCTTAGATATTACTTGCAGTTACTTTACAGCAGGTAAATCATTTTCTTACTGAACTGTGAGTTTTAAATTGTCAGTGTCCCTTTGTTATGTAGGGACACTGACACTGACAGGGAACAGGTTGAATCTGGATTCTTCTTGGAAGCAGCTTAAGTCTAAAGAGAAACCCACTTTGCTAGTGAATCACTCTTCAAGGAGCAGCATTTTTGCTTCTTGTTTCCTCAAACATGAGCTCTTGTGTTGCAACTGAGTCCCCAACATGGTTGTTTTTTCAGTAGAGAGCACTTCTGGGGATGTGAGTTCATGCTGAGCAACTCCTGCATGGTGCTGAGTGCCCTTAGCTCTCACTGACTTCTCATTTGGGCCCTAAATGTTCATGCTAATTTCCAGTCTTCTGCTTCAAGCAACATTAACCTGCATGTTTACTGTATTTCTTCTGCAGTGCTTCTGAGGAAGAATGATCCTCTTTTTGCCCTGGCCATGCCCCTTTTCTCACATAAATGAGGATGAGACACAAGGGCTTTTTCCAGGGGTCAGAAATGTTGTGGGGAGGGGAGGGAGAGTGGAAGGGAAAGGGTGGGTAGGAATATCCCATGTAGTCAATTTTCCCTTCTACACAGACACATTATGGATTTTGGGGCATTTTGCTCCTCTCTGTACTGCATAGTGAGAGAACACAAAGGTCTTGATCCCTGACTCATTTACGTTCTCCAACAATGCGCCAGTGAACACTTGATTAGCACATTTGGGAACACTTCCCATGTCTTAAAGAGATTATTATTGTGTCTTGTTCCAATCACATTAAAATGGTTAAATCCCATTACAGCCCTCTTCTTAACAGAGCCATATTTTACTGTCCAGCAACTTATCTGTCTTTTTCCTATTTATGCTTTCCTACTAAAGTGTTTGAAGAGGGTGCAATCAAACAACTGTTTAATCAGCTTCCTCAGAACAGTTTATTAGAGGCTTGCAAGCTGGGTTTTCAACTGCTGGAACAGCAGTGGTTAACATGGTGAATGGGTTCTTCCTATGCACTGGTGATGGTCTTATTGGCTCATGTATTGCTGCATAGTTCCATAGCATTTGATACCACTGGTCATTTGGAATGTTATGATATAGGCTTAGCAGGAATAGCACTTGTATGGAAGTGATCACGGTCATCTAATTCTGTGCAGTTTGCCTCTCTTGCCATTCTTTCCCCAGTGTCCCCAGGCACCATTAATCTTCAGCCTTTCTCTGCTTTTTTCCATTTAATTATCCAACTTTTCTTTTTTATGTGATTCACATGAAGATAATTTCCTCTGCTTCCACTATTTGATCAGCTTGTCTTAAATATAGGGGCACCGATGTCCAAGGATTTTTAAATATTAATTGCTACAAAAATTGAGCTATGAATTTTTGGTTCCTGACACTATCTTAAATCTGTTACCTCATTCTCCTCTTCCTTTGGTGGCTCTGATATTCAGTCATTAACTATAAATAGTTAAGAGCCTTGGTGTTCTGATTTTTAAAGGGAAACAGAATCATCTATTTCTCTGACGTGGTAAATTCAGATTTCTACCACCATAAGATCCTTTCCATAATGCCGTTTTTTCTTTCCTTTTCTTACAGAGAGATTACATTAATGCTTTACTTTCTGGCATTCCAGCTTGCGGAAAGGCAAACTGCACAGCAAATATAAAAATGGACTGAGAGAGAGATTTCTGTGCTGAATGTTCCCGGTCACCACACTGTGAAGGAAGAGGGAGATGACTCACCACATACATGAGGTAATAAAAGGTAATAATTGGAGATATACCAATCTCCTAGAACTGGAAGGGACCTTGAAAGGTCATTGAGTCCAGCCCCCTGCCTTCACTAGCAGGACCAATTTTTGCCCCAGATCCTTAAGTGGCCTCCTCAAGGATTGAACTCACAACCCTGGGTTTAGCAGGCCAATGCTCAAACCACTGAGCTATCCCTCCCCCCCCTTTAGTTTTAATTTACTTTTTGAAAAAGTATTTTCTCTCTCCCCCACACTTTTCTAAAATCCTCTTGGTATATCCTGGTTCACTGTTGATATTTCAGAATGCACATCTGCAATGGCCAGCATCTTACTGCAATCCATGGTATTTGTTATGACATAGAGTGATACATTCTGCTATGTCTTCATTGAGGCAGGAAGAACCAAGAAGATTGCACAGAGGGGAAAGGAATTAAAGAAAGTTTAGTTAAAATTAATATTTGAATTCAGTGCCACACACAGCCTGGCTAGTGTGGCATTTGATATAATACTGTGATCTTAACTCAGTTTTCACATTGGCTTTGCAGTAAGTAAGTATTTTAATATACCATCTTGTATTCTGGCTGGAGCCAGGAGGTATGATCATGTGATCTAATCGCTGTTCTGGTGCACCGGGTACCAGTTGCATTTCTTAGCAATAATAAAGTTTTTATGTTGCTGCATAAAGCTTTTCATAAATAGGACCTAATTTACCTGAGTTAATGACATCTTACCCTGCTGGTTACCAGCATTCTTTAACCGAGAGAAACTCTTTGCATCTTCCCTTCCAAACTATGTCATTTTTGGTGGTTAATTTTTAGGGCCATGATCTAATGGAGTAAGGGTCTCAAGTTGCAGTAGGGGAGGTTTAGGTTGGATATTAGGAAAAACTTTTTCACTAGGAGGGTGGGGAAGCACTGGAATGATTGTTTAATAATTTGTTCCAGTATCTTCCCATATATCTAAATTAGACTGATGGTCTATAATTCCTCAGGTCCTCTTTGTTCTCTTTTAAAGATAGATGCCATGTTTGCCCCTCTCCACTTCTCTGTGACCTCACCCATTCCCTATAAGTTCTTGAAGATAATTGCATTTGCCTAATGATACAAACAAGTGCTCATTTGAAGCCAAACTTTAAGTTAGGCATTGGATCAGGGCCTCTTGTCTCATCTGATAACATAATTCCACTAATTCTCCAGTTATTCACAGTCCTCCAGCAAAAACGTGGTAGATAATGTAATGCAAAAACAAGCAGGAAAAAAAAACTTGGCAGAAAGTTCTTTTCTTTTAAATACATCACCAAAAACAAAGAGCTCAAACAATTTTTTCTCCTTTATAGACCACTTTTAAAATCAGGAATGCATATTCTACTTTTGAGGCCATGTTCTGACACCCATACTCATATTAACTTGTACCTTCCTGCACAGAAATTAATTTTGGCTATTTGTGGAGCAAAGTACTGAAAGATAGAATCTGTCTCTTCTGAGTCTAAATGTAAACTGTATTAGTTTTCATTGACTTGCAATTGATTTAAACTAATTGTAATGCTGCAAAACCTTTTCACTGTAATGTTATTATAGAACACTTTGTTGTGAAAGCTTAAGTTGTTCTATTTGATTTATGATTAGTACATTTCATTTTTGGAGTTACCTGATTTGTTCATCTCTTTAATCCGAACCTCTGGATTCCAACAGTTTTCTTGGATAACTCTGAAAACCTTTCCCTCCTTCATCATTTTTGCCTCCCCCTGTGAAATGAAATTTTCATTACAGTAATAAAGTTGTGTCAAGATAATATGGCCTAAATTCTACTGTGTTAGAAGTATGTGGGGCTGCCAGTGCCCATCCAGTGCTAGAATTCAGGCCCTACATTTTTGTTCAATAGAAAAAAAATAAAAAAATAAAAATTTAGAAATGTCATTTGTAATGCAAAAGGACAATATCAAGGTATCTTTTTATAATTGAAAAATGATCCCCTCTCTATTGCTGATACCCTTTGTTATCCTGAAACAATTTATTTAACTAAACTCCATCATTCAGGCACCTGAGTTTGACATCACAGTGATGCTTACGAGTGCTGTTTGTTGACTATGAGCCAAGTTCTGCCCTCAGGTTTGCCCTATTCCTTTGAAGTCAGTGGGCTCAAAAATGATCTTAGTAACTCCAGAGAGAATTCAGAGTAACTCCATAAATTCAGTAGAGTTCTGCAGATTCATCCTGTACAATTGAGATAGAATTAGCCCCAATGGAAGCTGCAGGTTGAATTTTCTTCTTATTAATTAATAAATAAATAAAAGAATACTGAAGCATTCGTATCAGGGAAAAAAGATTCAATATAAAATAATTACCTGAACTATAGCAATACAGCTTTAATGCAAACCCTCTCAGGGTTGTGTAGGTCAAAATATTACCAAGGTCACTAACTTTGACTGTGTCCCTTTAATTGTGAGAAGAGAGAGCAGTGCAACACTTCTGACTTTAATTTTTGATTGGTTTGACAACTGGCCAGACACTGTGTAGTCACTGTCTTGTCAAATCAAGCCAAGGAAAATGAACGTAGCAACTGTTCACAGCCATTTGCAACTGCAACTGCCAATTTTCCTATTGTTTTATTCTTGAACAAATTGATGAGATGTAACCCATCAATACCTGCAAGGTCTGAGAGTTCAGAGATACTCTTAGCTGCTTCTGTTGGGTAATGGGAATGAATGAAAGTTGAACTATGGCAGACAGCTGGATTAAGTTAAGTCTGGACCCTGCAGATTCCACCTGTGTGTGGTAGGGAGGCATGAGCGTAGAGCAGACATGTTGGGGGCGAGGAGTGACGGATTCTGCGATTACACTGATTTAGTGGCTGGGAACCCCTCTGTAAAGGGTGTGGAGAAATAGCACAGTGGATGGCAGCTGGATGCAGTGAAGCCCTAAAGCCTGCTCCAAGCTGAGGGGGCACATTCTCTCCAACCCACACCTAGTTTCCGCCCCCAACACACACAATCAGTTGACTGACGCTCCTGGAGGAGAGGTGAATTTCACTCAGTGTACATTTATTCTGCAATGTAAAATAACAGTTAATTCAGACTATTCCTTGTTATGAACATAGACATACACTTTCTTAAATTAATAAAATTACACTCGTTGCAGCAGGCATACTCAGTTGCATGTCTCCTCCCTATGAGGAGTTAGGCTGTTTTTAACCTTGAATATGTTATTAGCTTCATACATCATTCACAAAATATATTTCCCTGATAAATATTTTAAAACCTCTTTTTCTCTCCCTTTCTGTGCCACCTTGACAGGTTGCCAGAATGAGCTGGCAGCAATATTACATTTGAGAAAATGACTCACAATATTATAGCCAGTAATTACAACTCCACAGTCCCGTTCCTCTGGCAAAATCCTTTAAAGTATATTAGAATTGATTTTCCAAATAGATGGGGATAGCTTAGCCATACATTCCAATACATTTTAAAAATCCAGCATCAAGCCACTGTTGATTATTGTGTAACATGCAGGTAGCAGGATATTTGGGGGTAAGGGAAAGGCCTAGTGGAATTAAAGATTTTGTCATATAAAAATAGACTACGTGCCCTTTATTGAGTTACCACTGGGAGTATTTCAGTGAGCACACTAGACTTTTAATTCTTTCTTCAGAGTCTGCTAGCCTCTAAAGGACTCATATGTATTTTCTTTTATTAATACTGAAAACAATGTTAGACAGATTTTAATTTCACCAAGGGACCTGTCTGCTGTTAATACATAAATACTGAAAGATAAAAAGAAACCCTTTCCATGCAATATCAGGCTATGCAATATGAAAGAGTTTCTAATAAGCTAAGTGCCAGGCTATAAAGAATTGCGATTGCTGCTTTCATCTGTGTTATTTGAATTTTGCGTGATCAGGGATGTGCCACTGATCAATCATGAACCCTCATATTTGTGTGTAAATTCAGGAAAAGCCTGTTTTACAGAACAAACTGCCGTTCTCCTTATTCACCTGACTAAATTCACTCAGATCAATGAGATTACCCATATGAGTAAGGCAAGCAAGATTTGGCCCAACAAAAAAATGAGAGCTGGAAATCCAGTCATGTTGCTACAGTCTCTGGATGCTACCACTAAAATGCACATGATCCAGACACTTCTAAAATACAAAGTTATGTAGTAATTTTGTAAAGTTAATTGGAAGCAGGTTTTGCAGTAATGATAAACACATGGATCCTGAGGAAACTGTTCATGTTTCCAAACCAATGGCTAGAGTGGAGCCGTCAGACAAGGTACGAGACCTCTGTTCTCAAGGCTTAATCAATTTACCTAGGACATAACTTAAGATTTGTATGACATCTCCTCCTAATAGCACCTGGTGTTTTATGCTTTAACAAATTTATGTGGAAATTAAGACACAGATTTAAGAATCAGCTGTCTGAAATCAGTTGAGCAACATGGCAAAGTTTCTTATCATCAGGCTCATCAGCTTCATTCAGAATTTCACTCCTTTGAAAAAATACGTAATTCATTTTTTATGGTTTGATTATTTTTTTACAGAATCTTATGAGAAGCTTTTTCCTCCTCTCATCGTAAGACACATTTCCCCTTGCTCCAGTTCTATGCAAAGGACTTTATTCCCTCCCCATGACAGTAACATCCAACCTCGTCTGAGAGAGGCAGCACTGAATAGCCCATAGTGCTGCTACTACTAGCTTGCCACAGGGTTCCAACTGAATCTTTAAAAAAATTCCATGGTTTATAATTCCAATGATGTTGGTGACATTGGAATGTTCTTGCAATAAACAGATGTTGCATTTTATCAAACTCCTCAACTTTATTTTTATTATTCATGTGTGCTCACACAGATGCACACACACAGACACACACAGTGATTTTCCAAGTTGCCAAAGGATTTGGATGTCCAGTTCCCATTCTGTAGCCTGAGCTATAGATTATATATTACTTATATTGATCACTTAAGAATTCCCAATGATCACTTTGAGGGTTGACAGGTTCTTGTCTCAAGATCAGTATTATTAAAATCTATTAAGATTAATAGGAAAATAGCATCTAAATTAATCAAGTAGCTTGGAAAGTCTCAGTCTATGTTTTACATAATGCATGTAAAGGTTATAACTCTAGTGACGAATCATGGGAGTGAGGCTTTTTTTTTTTTTTAAGCAGAGCAGCTCAGTTACTGTCTTCGCGAGACTAAAGCTGAAAGGGATGCTGAGGCAACACCCTGAAAATTCCAAGCACTAGATATTTATTCTTTTTGTGGTGTTGTGCAGATCTAGTCAATCAAATATCACCCATTCCTCTACCTCTCAGTGCAGAGATCCCATTTGGAAGTCATGTCTGAACCTCAGAAAATGGGAGCAGATTAACTCTAACTCTGTCTTGTTAAACTCACCATCTAACCTGCCAACCATTTAATAATGTAACTGGTTTTAGTTAGTTGACTTAAATGGGAGTGTACACATGCTTAAAGTAAAGCATGTGCTCAAGTTCTTAGCTGGACTAAGGACGTCTCTCCTTTTTGCACTCTCAGCTGTGCACCTTGTGTCTTGCTGCTCACTGTATAAATCAGGGGTAGGCAAGCTATGGCACGCGTGCTGAAGGCAGCACACGAGCTGATTTTCAGTGGCACTCATACTGCCCGGGTCCTGGCCACCTGTCTGGGGGGCTCTGCATTTTAATTTAATTTTAAATGAAGTTTCTTAAACATTTTAAAAACCTTATTTACTTTGCATACAGCAATAGTTTAGTTATATATTATAGACTTATAGAAAGAGATCTTCTAAAAACATTAAAATGTATTACCGGCACACGAAACCTTAAATTAGAGTGAATAAATGAAGACTGGGCACACCACTTCTGAAAGGTTGCCGACCCCTGGTATAAATCATTCTTCCTATTCTTACCCACCAGATACCTCCTCCTTTTCTTCAGATGCAGCCTTAGCTAACTACCTATGCATCACCACAGTATGAGCACCTCACAGTCATTATTAGATTGTATTCTCACAACAACTCCATGTGGCAGGGATATGGGGAACTGAGGCAGAAGCCTAAGGAAGCATAGGAAGTATGTGGCTGTGATGTGAACTAAATACAAGGTTTCTTGAAGTCCAGTCCAGTGCCCTGTGCACTAGATCATCCTCCTTATCTCACCTCTTCAAGCACCCACTCTTCCTTTCTCAACACAATACAATCCTGGGACCCAATCCAGCACCTACTGAAGTCAGTGGAAAGCTCCCATTAACATCACTGGGCAATAGGGTCAGGCTCCTGAAGTGTTAGCTTGCCTCTTCGCTTGTGTTCATTTGTCCTGTACTATTTACCTCCTCAGAGCAGGCTTTGTGTCTTGTGTGTAAACTAATGGCACTATAAACTATTTTATTTATTATTATTACCAACAAATTATTCTTAAATTTTATGTTAAGGGCTCAATTGTTGCTTGCTTTGCACAAGTCTGTGAGGGATAAGGAGAGGGTATAAGGAACCTTCCCTTCCTTGAGAACCTGAGGTGGCTAGATGGATTGGCAGTCCCTGCGCTCCACTGAGGGCAAGGACTGCTCCAGGCTAGTTCCATTAATAATGCTAACCTCTCCAGAAGGCTGGGGGCCTGGGAAGAGAGCTGGCTCATCCTAGAAGGGAGTGCATGTGTTCTCTGTGCTGCTAGTGGCATCTTGAGATACAATGCATTCTGTATCGCCTGCTAAGGCAGGTCACTTCTGCACTGCCCCCGGCTGCAGGTTCTGGTTATATACACCACAACTATAGCAGGTTGGGAAAAAAAATCAGAAAAATTAGTTTTTCAATGGAATTTGCCAATTTATCAAAACCAAAATGTCCTGTAGCGATAATTTGATTTTGACAACGTTCTGACTAAACACTCCCTGCCACGTAGGTGTCCTGGAGCCCACCTGACTCCTTGCCTGCCAGCCTGCACGCTGGGGATCCCCAGGCTTTCATGGTCAGCAGCAGCCCACAAAGTGGACTGCCTCAGAGCTCCTTTCCCATCTAGGGAGAATTTGGGGGTTTTGTTGAAAATTGAAACAAAAGCTGATTTTGAAATAACAAAATCCTCCGGAAAATGGAATTACCTTTCTTTGCACAGCTTTAGCCACGGAACTGAAAAATCAATTATGCACACAGCTCGGTGTATAGTATGGCCCCAAAAGGCGGCATACTGTTCCGACTGAAACCACTGTTCTGTCTTTGCTGTCCTTGCTAAAAGCTGAGGAAAGAATTACTCTTTCTTCTTTTTGAAAGTTATTTGTTCTAGTTCTTTAACTTCTACCAAAATATGATTAGATAATTCCATTTGTGTTTTCTTTTCCTTCTAGACAGCCATATAATGTCAGAAGATCTGGGTCAATTTTGAGGTTAAATTCTAAAATTGGTGATTCTATGGAAAAAAGTTTTTAATTTGATCTAAGTTATGCTTTTTTATTATTAAAATCTGTTTTTTAGATTCTGAATACAGTAGAACTTCAGAGTTACGAACACCTCGGGAATGGAGGCTGTTTGTAATTCTGAAATGTTTGTAACTCTGAACAAAATGTTATGGTTGGTCTTTCAAAAGTTTACAACTGAACATTGACTTAATACAGCTTTGAAACTTTACTGTGCAGAAAAAAATGCTGCTTTCCCTTTATTTTTTTAGTAGTTTTTGTTTAACACAGTACTGTACTGTCTTTACTTTTTTTTGGTCTGTGCTGCTGCCTGGTTCCAAATGAGATGTGTGGTCAGTTCATAACTCTGGTGTTCATGACTCTGAGGTTCTTCTATATTAGGCTGTGGTAATTATGAAGACTGCTGGATAATGTTTCAAATTGAGATAAGAAGGCAGTCAGGTCATCTTATACCCTTTCTCAGTCTTTTAACAGAAAGATCTATGGTAATATTTCAGTGTTTGGAGTAATCTTGCTTCCTAAAAAGGTGCATCTTAACGACTCTGCAAGTTAAACATTGGCCATCAACCTTATTGGCACTCTGCTTTTTAAAGGGTACAGGTGGCTGACACCACAATAATGCCTTACGGAATGAGAACCAGCGTACCTTGCAATGGTGGTCCAGTTGAACCCATCCGCCATAACCATATCTCTGTGAAAGAAGGAAGAAAAGGCCAGTGATTAGACAGTGGTATGGAATGAAAATCAAAGGCTCAGTTCATGTAGTTAGAAAGATCCAAGGGCAAAATGACCCTCATGGATAAAGCCTTCCCTCCCAAATAGCAGCATCTCCCTCAGGTGGAGCCGGAATAGGGCAAAGAGGAGGGGGAAGTAAGCGGCAAAAAAGAAACTCAAAGAGTCATGAAGGAAAGAGGAGGAGGAGAAGAACTGAAATAAAATAAATAAAACAAAAATATCCACTGCACCAGTGTGGGAGAGACAATAGCCTTTTGTGGGCATGCCAGATGCTTAGGTACCATAGATAGTCATCTAAGAAGTAAAGACAGACCCATCCCCTTTTAAGAGTGTTTTCCACTGACTTCTTGAATTTCTATGATTCATTTTCATGGTTAATATCCTTTTAGAGCTTTATTAGCTAAAAGTGGATGCAAAACCACATTTTCTATAGACTGTCAAAAGTGGGACTGTTTCATCTGATGAAAGGCAGCTAGAAAGGGTGGTGCACTTACATACTTATGGTGCACATATGGGCAGGATCTCAACTGGTGTTAATTGGCATTGCTTCACTGAATTGAGTTGAACTACATTGATTTACACCAGCTGAGGATCTAACATAGGATATATGCATCCATGTTTGTGAGAAACCACGTCATATGCGGTGTGTATTACATGCAGCTATGTAGCTGTCCTTCATCCATATAACCTTACACATACACTCATTTAGCATCCAACTAGCTATTTGCACAGCTCTCTTCACAATAATGTTATCCTCATCTGCACAGTGTTTTCTGTTCCAATGATGCACGTATGGAAGATTCAGTTAGATAAGCTTAAGAGATTTTCACCAGAAAACCTCAGTTAAATACCTCGGATCTGGAGAAAGCTTCTTGAAGCTCTGAATACATATCCCGAACAGATAACAACAATTGAGAATTGTCAGTTCCCCCCTGGAATAAGTTAATCATAGAATCATAGAATATCAGGGTTGGAAGAGACCTCAGGAGGTCATCTAGTCCAACCCCCTGCTCAAAGCAGGACCAATTCCCAACTAAATCATCCCAGCCAGGGCTTTGTCAAGCCTGACCTTAAAAACCTTTAAGGAAGGAGATTCTACCAGCTCCCTAGGTAACCCATTCCAGTGCTTTACCACCCTCGTAGTGAAAAAGTTTTTCCTAATATCCATCCTAAACCTCCCCCACTGCAACTTGAGACCATTACTCCTTGTTCTGTCATCTGATACCACTGACAACAGTCTAGATCCAGCCTCTTTGGAACCCCCTTTCAGATAGTTGAAGGCTGCTATCAAATCCCCCCTCATTCTTCTCTTCTGCAGACTAAACAATCCCAGTTCCCTCAGCCTCTCCTCATAAGTCATGTACTCCAGCCTCCTAATCATTTTTGTTGCCCTCCACTGGACTCTTTCCAATTTTTCCACATCCTTCTTGTAGTGTGGGGCCCAAAACTGGACACAGTACTCCAGATGAGGCCTCACCAATGCCGAATAGATGGGAACGATCACGTCCCTCGATCTGCTGGCAATGCCCCTACTTATACAGCCCAAAATGCCATTAGCCTTCTTGGCAACAAGGGCACACTGCTGACTCATATCCAGCTTCTCATCCATTGTAACCCCTAGGCTAGCCATTCGGTTCCTAGTATGTAACAGTGCATGGGATTCTTCCATCCTAAGTGCAAGACTCTACACTTGTTCTTGTTGAACTTCATCAGGTTTCTTTTGGCCCAATCCTCTAATTTAAGTTAATAAAATGGTTAAAGAGTAAATGTTACATGACAAAGTATAGATAGAAAATATTAGAGGAACATTTGATGAAATGTGTTTGGAAATCTGACAGTGGTTTCCAAACATCTTGCCATTTTATACAGTTATTAAGATTGATAAGAAAAATTGTATTTTACCATTACATACAAGACAAACTTCCAAGTATTTGTCATTTTTTATTGTTTATGATGCTTTTCTCCTTAAAAAAGGCAGGCTTTCATAAACCATAAATGAATACTCTGAACCCAAGGGCACATCTTGAAAGTTGAACATTTGCATTATTTTTGGAGTGTAGCCAGTTACTAAACAGCGCCAGTAAGATCAGCTAGTGAACTTTCACAATTATTATAGTAGCAAAAGCTTTCCTTTGTGTAGGACTTTAGCACATATTCCTTGATTTAATGACAAAAATTCTTTTAAATCTCTGGCATTTGGATCCTGCAAGGCACTGACCTAAGGGTGCTCAGCGCCTTGTAGAGGGAGCTCAGAGCTTCACAGGATCAGACCATAACATAATCCTCCTTAGGGCTCAGTCCTTCAAGGTGCTGATCACTCTCTAGTCCAGCAAAATACCCAAGTATATACTTAGCTTTAAGTACGTAAATTGTTCCTTTGACCTCAGTAGGACTATTCAGATGCTTAACTTTAAATATGTGCTTGACTTTTTTGCTGGGTTGGGTTAGTACTCTTGCAGGATTGAGCCTTTAGCCTCTGGTTCAGTAAGATACCTAAGTATGTGTCTAAGAATTGATTTTAAGATGCCTGACTCACATGCATAAGTACCTTACTATATTGGGGCTGTATCTTACTGTACAGAATAGTATTTTAAAACAGAAACAACAACCAAATGAAGTATGTGAAGGAAAATAAGAGATGAGAAATGATCCGGCACAGATCCTAGCAAACTGCAATTAGTTAATCATTAGCATGAAGATGTATTGATTGTGCATTTCAGCTTCCATGATTCAGCAGCAAGGCTGAAGGTCACCTTCTTCTCCCTATTAATATTTAATCAGGAGAGACAGGCTTAAAAGATACAAGTTAGATGTCCATTGAGTCTCCTGAAGAGGTTTAAAGTTCTTTGAATTAAAAATAAAAAACTCCACCAGAGGTTTATTTTCATTTAATTCTTTAAATCATAAGATTTGAAATTATATGAAATAATGAAATAGGACGATAGAGAGAGGGTCAGAATTCCCTATTTTTTCCATAAAGTAACAGTGTGCAGGAAACTGGACAAAAGCAGGAATCATTAACACATCAGCATAAGCAAAATTATGATCCTGCACATCCAGTGCAGGCAGGCAAATCAGTCACTGACTTCAAGTATAAATAAGGCCTCTGACTTCAGCCAGAGATGCTGTCGACTGTGGTATGTTGATATATTTATTTACACCAATTTAAATGTACATACCATTCAAACTGTGTTTTGCCAAGGACACACAGGGTGTGAGCCAGAGTCCACTGAAATAAATGAAAAGACTTCCATTGACCTCAATGGGCTTTGGATCGGCTCCCTAATAACTATGATTATGCAGCTATACAGACAACAGAAGCACTATACAGCTCAACCACATAGACAATAGAGCAACTAGTCAATGATCTATTTTTTTTCACCAATTTTCCCCCTTATGCCCTCAGGGATTAACTGGATGCATTTCATACTCCTCATTCAAGCACTTCACTGATCACTTTTTCACTTCACTTACTCAAAATTACTAGTTACTTTTGAAAATGTTGGCCCATACATTTGGAGCTATAAAGAATTCAGCAAGAGGAGTGAAAAAGCAGTTCTAACCAGTTTAAGAGAAAGTTTTCCTTGCAATATGACCTCTTCAAGTGCAAGGCATCACTAATTATACTGCATAGCTTCGGGGTCTACTGTATCTTCTGAATTCTGATATTAGACTTGGCTCTTTGTTTTCAACTTTCTGATTTATAAGCCTTCTGTGATGCTTCATACTTAAACTTCATTGCCTTTTTAAGGTTCTAGCTTATTTGGATATAGATTTTCAAATGCCTAAACCTAGCAAGATTAAAAAAGACATTTTGTTAACTTTGGCATTATTGATTCAAGATTGCTTTTTCCCATGGTCAAGAGACTCTTTTCTGTGGAGTAATCAGAATCTCCAATGATTTATGAAAAGCTTCTGCATAACGGTGAGACATTGCTAGCCACTTATTGTTGGAGGGCATAGGTGAAATCCCAGATTCTCACCACAAAGCTTCTGCCTTTTCAAGATTATAATCAAGAGCTTGGCAACTTTTATTTTGTTTATAGTCAATTTGCTTAAGGAGCATTTTACAAAGACTAGTCTCAATTTTCATCGTTAGCAAAAAGATGCTAAGGTCTTCAGGGATGGTCTAGGTCGATTTGGTCCTGCCTCAGCACTGGGGACTAGAGTAGATGACCTCTTCTACAGCCCTAAATTTTAATGATTCTATGATTTTTATATATGTTATGGGTTTCCAAGTTCACAGGTGAACAAACCCAACACAAAGGTTTCTATTATCTTAGGTTCAAGATTCTGATGCCAACAATTTAATGTAAAAATTATAAGATAGCACTGCATGTGCCTGTGACAGAGCTAATGGATCAGAAAACACGTTACCTTCCAATCAGTTCTATCTGTATTATTGTTACTGTTGACAGTTTTAAAGAAATAATCACGTGTTCTTAATTCCAGGTCCCATTGCTACTCATTTTTGAATAAATAAATTGCAGTTTTCTGTCCTTCTCTAACCTTCAACCTCCGCTAGCCCGTGCACTTAACATTCACAGAAACACGGAGCTAACAAACCTGCAAAAACTACTTTTGAAATTTGTCATCAGGAACAAATTGAAACCTCAGTATATCAAAGGAAGAGAGAGACACAGTGTAAAGAGAGCTTCAGCTTGTGTCTGGTGCCTAACAGCAAGGTTGAAATCACAGTATTCTTTTGCAGTCAAAAGATAGGCACAATGAGATAAAATAGTTTCATATTGACAGACAAAAACTTAGTAGTCTTTCATTCTAACTACCATGAAGTCAGAATGGAATAAGGGTCTCAAAACAGCCATTACCAAAAAAAAAAAAAAGGCAGCTAATTCAATTCTCATCCTCTCTCTTAACTAATTTGCTAGCTTGCCTCAAATGGAAATATTATATGAGCTTTAAAAAATCACCTACACTCAACTTGTTTGATGGAGTTGATCATACAAAGTCACAGTTTTATCAGAAAATAATTTCAGAAATTATATTCTGTTTAATTATATGATTTTTTTTTAAAAAGTGACTTTACTAATTCTCTACATTGCTGCAGAATTAATAAAAAAGGATAAAAATATATTCCATAGTGTTCAACACGGTTAAGGCTATCCTACAAACTGAGTTAGAACTAGATACGTCTATATTTTTTAAATTAAACAATCTGATTATATGTAACATCAAAAGAATTAGATTTCTTTAGTACAATAATACCTATAGCACATTCCATTTTCAAAGTACTATGCAAATATTAACTAAGGAATCCCCAGAGCACCCATGCCTCCATATTACAGATGGGGACAGTGAGACAGAGAAAGGGTTAAGAAATAGATCACGCCTCTGTGTGAAAAACAAGCTACCAATACTTCTCCCTCCTGCACCTGGGTCCTACTGCACGACCAAGGCAGCTTGCAGCTATGGAACATGGAGCCTAGGGAATTATCTCTGACAGTGCATTTTGGATTTACTAATCAATAAGTGATAAGATTTAGACTACCTCTAATGCAAATATTAAAAATAAACAATTTAACTTGCCCTCTATTCTGAGCAGTATTTGAATTTATTAACTGAGTTTTTCAGTTAGAGTGCAATATACTGAATCTGTCCAATGGCTTAAAAAGTTTCAGCAAAAGAAGAAATAGTTAAAAAAAAATTAGCTAAACACAGAAAGGGTGATCTTGTATCCACTGACATCAATGGTGATACTCCCATTCACTTCAGTGGATGCAGGCTGAATTGCAAAGGGATTTCAGTCTTATTCATTATTAGTCATTTACTTAATGCTTCTTTACACGTTTTAAGAAAATGTGAATATAAACCAAATTAAGGGGGAGATTTAAAGTCAATGGGATTTGGGCACCTAACTGTCCTTTGTGTCTTTGAAAACCTTCCCCTCATAGGTTAACTGTTTTACTAAGAACACAGAATTAATAGTGCAGCATTTTTACAACTATAAATCTTTAAAAAAATCACATTGTTCAGGCAATATATAAAAATACAGAAATCTGCAACCACCCCATCTACTTAACTTAGCAACCAGCATAGTAGGCCTTTGTTTTATCGAGTTTCAAAATTCATAATTAATGTGGATTTAGAAAGCACACACAAACTCAAACTGCTTTAAAGTAATACAAGGGGCTTGAAATAGGGCCCAAGGAGTTTTTCTTTAATAAGTAGTGCAGAATGAGGATCTTAAATCCCCCCAAATCAGAGAAAAACCTATTGAAAACAGATGTTTATATAGTAATAGAAACATTGATAAATCAGAAGCTACAATGGTAACAATAGATGCTGCTCTAATACTGCAGCAAATGTCTAACCTCTTATTACCTCTTTTAGATCAGGCCATTCCATAGGTAGAATGTGACTATGAATATCAATTTTCATCTCTAAAGGATCACACGAGAATTGCTGTTTTAAGAAAGACATTTTCTAATTAACCTTGAGTTCGCTGTACTCCCTGGCATAGCAGATTGCTGTTAACTTAGGGTGTTATTTAAGTCTACCTGCTGGCCTATCAGGTTGTCTACATACAGTAACCAATCAGGGAGCTAACATTCCAGGGGAGCTGCAAAGTAATGTAAAGTCAATGACTCTCAGGAAGTGCTATTGCATAAATTACTGTACAGTGGAGAGTGAGGTTAAGCTGTGTATTTATACATGCAGTATAAATGGAGTTTTTGATCTAGAGTCTGAAATAAAAGTTGGTTTATAAACATAAAACTTAATTATTATAGAAAAACAAAGACTTTAAACATGTTGCTATTAACTCCCTTCTTTCCTCTTCTGAAAGATTTTATAAAGAGGGCATAAAATCCAGCCACTAGTGGATAAATTTGTGCTTCTCATCTTCCCTCTCCTTTTCGCAGAGTCCCTTCAATATTACTTCATAAAAATTTATGGAAATGCAGAATTGTGGCTGTAGCTACTTCTTTGGCTTGGTCACAATACTGGCTCATTTTATCCTCTCTCCCTCATTCAGTATGTCTACACAATATCACTCATTCTCCCCCAGGCTCTCTGACACTGGCTGGGACTATCCTTTATTCGCTATAATTTTAGTACTACTAGCTCAATCTGTGCCCCCCAGCCTATGATTACTGTCTGTCGAACACTATTGGCTCCATCTGGAGTTCTAGGGAAGATCATAAATTATGGTGCTTTTTCAACAGCTATGCACAACTACTAGATCACAACTGTCTCCTGTATCATATAATGCAAGTTGCTGTGTTCAAAAATTAGAATTCCATGCTGAAGTGCAGCTTCTTACATTTGTGTTAATAAAAAGCATGGAATATATTCATTCATTTTTAGAGGAGTGTCATGGAACTTCTTTCTTGCTTACCTCAGGCACCATGTCATGGTTCATCATAGAGGGCTGATCTTGACAACCTCCAAGTGCTGGTCAGAGAATAAGATAAGGCCTTAGGGACAGAGCGGTTCTGCTAACCCAGGGAGCTTGAGACTGGAATTCAGAACCTCCATGTGGTTTGACATCACCAGAACCTCCCAAAAGGAAAATGACCCTGTAATTCAGAGCTGTTTGTTATTTATTTCATAGCTACTAAATAGTTAAGGGTCTGTCCTGCATTATAGTACTACATATCTTTGGGACTACTATATGTATCCTAACGGTGAATCCTTTTATTTGCTCCACTCAGCACAGCGCTGTGCCAAAGGTCTCAGAGACCTTGGCAACTTTATAGGAGTCACATTTGTGTACAGGTGATCTGCTGTTGAACAACTTCTGGTTTGCAATGTGCATTAAAAGGCAGGTAAGTCCTCCAGGGAAATCTTGAAAAACAGTGGGCTTGATTCCCCAGCACCATGCCAAGTTTCTCGGGTGAAATTCACCCCAGTGCAGAAGGCCGATGCATCACATAAGAGTTATACTAGGGGTCAACGTGAGCATGAAGTTCCACTTCATCAAGGTCAATAACGCTCAACAAGTGTTATTGCATAACACCCTGTGGTGGGTAAGGGCTCTGAACTGGAGTGCATTTCACCCTTACAGAATAAAGACTGCATTTTTGTGCAAACAAGAAGAAACTGGAAAAGAGAAACACTCAAAATGCAGACTGTCCAAGCAGAATTGTTTCTAAATATTTCTCAAAGTTTCTATGAGGTATCACAAAGTCTTTAAAAACATACTGCACCCCCTGATTAATGCGGAAGCTTCCATATATTCTTTTTGCACAATCTTCTTTCATGACTTCTTTGAGGTAAAAAGTCTTCAGGATAACTTTGCCAGATAACAACAATTAGGGACCAGGACTGATTTCAGGTACACTGGTGAAAAATCTGGAGTAGTCCCACTGATTTCAGTGACAACTATTGTAACTGACAGTAGAATTAGATTTACTGCACTTAATCTCTTTTCAAAAAAGCAGTTTAGTCAGGGTTTTGAAGGAGTGCTGGGATCTGAGATTCAATATCTTCCATATGGCATTTGAAGATCCCCATTTTGCCTTTGTTTCATTACCTAAGAAAGTTTGTTGTCATATGCGTGGGGAATGATGACACAAAAGATCTTCATGCATCAATAGTCAAACTGCTGAGAAAGTGTTGCCACTCATCTGAAGTATCAAGATTGGTCACTTTCAAGAAAAGTAAAATTGAAACAAAAGACACAAATACAAGATGGCCTTTGTCAAAGACCTCTGTGCCAAATTTGCAAACCAGGTTCTAAAAATGAACCCTCAATTTTGGATGCTCTTTACTGGCACTTGCAAATTTAGTAGCTAGATGTCTAGCTACCTGGTTTGTGTGTATAAATCAGCTATTTTACACACACAGAGAGCATTGCAACTGGTTAAGAGTGTGTGCACTGTTGGTGGCTAAGCTGAGGCTACTTAGAAAATTTGTCCTTTTAGAAATTAAATGAATAAGTATAGAATAGCATGCTGGTAGCAGTTGCTTAGCAACACATTGTTTCTTGGCTTTCCCGGTGACTGCATTGGTCCTTTGAGACTGTCATCAAAGACCACATAGTCCCTGAGGCTGTGAGATGAGTCCATCTTGTAAATGTCACCTTTAAAAATAATGCAAGAGTCTGGAATTTTATTTTTTGCACAATATCAAATAGGCAAACCTTCCCCATGAAGTTAGCTTACTGCTAATAGGGCCAAATCTTCTTCCATGTCTGCAGAAGACCCAGAATCTGGTGGAATTCTAGGGTACCCCCAGCAATGAGAAGCTTGGAAGTGTAGAGCCCATTAATAATTAGCTGTTAAATAGTGCTCAAAGTACTTTACAAAGGTCAGTATTTTAATCCCCATTTTAGAAATGGGGAAACCGAGGCACTCCGGTGAAGTGATTTGCCCAAGGTCTCTCTCTCTCTCTCTCACACACCCCAGGTGACTGGTAGACCTAGGACTAGAACTAGAACCCAGGTCTCCTGAGTCCTAGGCCAATGCTCTAATTTATTATGCCACACTGTCACCAAGGACCACTAGATGGCCTGGAGCCAAGTTCCAGAGAGGCTATCTCAAAGGGAGTGTGGAAATGGCTCTCAGCGCATAGCAGCAGCTAGTGGACTCAGTGGGTACCAACCTCTTCCCTGTGGGTATAGCCTCAGCACACCCTTGGATCCAGACTGTGCACAGCAGACATGCCACACACACACATATTCCACACACACATACACTCTGGGGGCATTAGGATCTAGGCAGTAGCTCTCTTCCTCACTCTCCCCACCCCCGCCCACTATATGGCCTTGGGGGGAAAACTGCAGAGACCTGCCAACCAGAGACTCCAATTGATAGGAGCAGAAGCAGCCAAAGCAGGGACCTCTTGACATTCCTGTCAAAATTGACTTTCTCTGCCCCATGTCAATTGGCGTGGAGCCTCTTTAACTCACATCCTGGGAGTCTGCCAAAAATATCCCACAATCCCAAGGGCTGGCTTCCAGAATCTCCAATCAACTAGAGTGAAAAAGGAAGCAACCTCCTTTGGTGTACTACAGCAGCTCAGTTAATCAGCGTTAACTCTTTCATTGTCTTCTGACCACTGAGCTGCAAACACACGGTCAGAGAGCCTTCAGTCTTTGCAGTGGAGACTGACCAGAACAAGCCCTTTTCAAAGCATGCTGCTTCGTGGTCACTGGAGCACAGCCAGATTTTGGTAAATCTCAGGTGTGAGGCCAGCAAAACAGTGGACTTTAGTAAGAGTACCAGGAATGATCACTCATACCAACAAATAACAATTGGCACTGCTGCAAATTTACCGGACCAGTGACCAGTGCAGGGAGCAGATTAAGTGTCAAGAGTGATCAGAAGTGGACCTCCAGCAACTTGCCAACATCCTGCCTGTTTTATGAGGAGTTTGACTGAGTGCTGGGTGCTGTGCTAAGAATGGAAACAATAGTGCTGCATGATAAACTGATCATCTGGAATAGTACCCTGCTGGCCCCAGGATCCAGCATAGGGTGTGATGGGAGGCAGCAGCAGGCACCAAGTGAGGCCAGCGAAGTGACTCGGTTATTGAAACTGGTCTCAAAGGAGGCTTTGGAGCAGGCGCAGCAGAGCACATCCTGGGGCTGTACTTGGAGGAGCTGTTTGATGTTCCCCTGAGGAACAGCCCACTGTGGAGCCTGCGGCAAACACAGACAGGACAGAAGCCACCCAGAGACTAGTAAGTTTCTGGCTCCATTATAATGTTTATCAATACAATAATGGAAGGGATTTCCATTCTACAAACCAACACAAAAGTTGTTGTAAGCCCCAGCTAGCCGTGGGCATCCACTACTGGCAGATTGTATGCCATCGTCATGGCTCCCTGCTCCCCACCATGTGGAGTTCAAAATGGAGACCAGGAAATGCAGACAGTAAAAATGCCCTGAAAGTGAATTTTTAATGGAAGGGCACAGATTTTTGTTAGGGCATTCCTGTTTCTTAAAAAAGAATAACCTTACATTGTCATACCTGTAAGTACGCTGCTCTGTAACCACTCAGCGGTGTAATGAGTCTCCTGGAAACTGTGAACTGTGGGGTGGGAGATGGAAATGTGTTCCATGCACAAATCTAGCCCCTTTCAGGTACATGTAATCCATGCAGTCCATTGGTGACAGAAGCATTTGTCCTAAGTTCGACTGGGGTTTGAAAATGTATCCAGAAATGTGCTGGGGCGGGTGGTTGTGTAAGGGGATAGCTGTGGAGTTCCGTGTGTCTGCATGCAGTCACAACTGGCTAAGCTGTGTGGAAGCTAATGCTGCATCCTGTTGATTTTCTCATGAATTCTGACTCAATCCCGGGTACTAATAGATGCAAACTTTTCCTGAAGCAGAAATACATTTTGGGGAAGGGTGTATTTTCCAGGGCCACCTTGGTAGCTAACCAGGCAGTGCACTCATAGATGGGCTATTCAGTCACTATACCGTTGAATACTTCGGCTGCATATGCTGCAGGTTTCCCACTGGCAGCTTGGAATAACATCTCCTTTTGCCAATCGGGCTCCACAAGACCTGTTATGTCTTCCAAAATGTGGAAGCCCTGGAATGATAGAAAAAGCTTTTGTAGCAAGGTCACTGCCAGTTGTCCCTCTCAACCCAAGAAGATGTGCAATTTTTAGAAATCAAGAAACAGCTTTGAATATTTAACATACCCTTGTCTCTGCACTTCTTTCATTGTGATTAACCAGGCTGTGTCCAGGGAGCTTCTGTGGACTAAAACATCCCTCTCGCAATGTATCGAAATTCAGTTTGGAAAAGTAACATTTTATATCCTTAAAATTCCATAAGGATTTTTTCTGTGTTTCTGCACTGAGCTGTTTGAGACAATAACTGTGTGTGTCTTGTCCTGTTCCAGGCCCCGTGATCTCTATTGGCTGCAGTACCTCCACAGCTCACCCACACTGCAGTACAAGTCTGGGCAATGTAGCTTCGCTGACCATTCCAAGAGGAAGCATTTCTGTGATGAACTTATGGTTGAAGTTCCTGACAGGACCAACAAACAGGTCCAGTACTAAAACCAGACGGACTTGCAGCTAGAGAAAAGGCATGGTGAGAGACAAGAGGACAGGCTGAGGCTGGCTGCATAGCTTGAGGATGGGGTTTCAGCATGGGAGCAGGCACTGCCTTTGCAGTTCCTGAAACAGGAACCGTGGCTAAAGGAGGAGGACAGAGCTCAGCAGAGAGAACCATTTGAGTGGCTGATATCACTAATGGCTGCGAGAGTACTAGCTCCTGCTGCACCCACATCCCAGCCTGAGTGCCTGGCACGGTACCATCAGATGCAGTCCAGAAACAGCTTGGCTGGGTGGACCACGCAGTCAGGCTCCACAAGTGGGTGGGCAGGGCAACTTAGCCCCATGCATTCCTCCGTCTTTGACTCTCTCCCCTGTGGATGCCTCCACTTCCCTTCTTCAGTACCAAGAGATTGGGAAACAGGGAAAGAAGGGAAAGGAGAATCAGGGCCACGACACATGCAACAATAGGGGGTTTCTTTCTGTCTTGTACATGGTTTCACTGTTTGCACTTGTTTGTGCACTTTTTTGGGGGGAAAGATTCTGTCGTTACCAGGAGTGGTGGAAGCGCCCTAAAAATGGGGGGACCACAGGAGCCCAAACCGCTGCCTCTTCGCCCTGAGGCTCCACCCTCAGGCTGCCCCTTCCCCCTGAACCTCCGCTCCCATGTCGCCCCTTCTCCTCAAGCCCCCGCTCCCGCGCCACCCCTTCATCCCTAGACTCTGCTTCCTGCTCACTCCTCTCCGTCCCCTCCCCCCATCACTCACCCTTATGTCTGGTAAAAAGTGGGGAGGCCAGGGGGCCATGGCCCCCTGTTCCAGCTTCCCTGGTTGTTACTAGTATTTTGGTGTGGTAGGCAGGCCAGCTGCCATTAACAATGGGTCAGTGTTGTAGTTTTCTAATACATGTTATAAACAAAGCTTTTTATGTCACCAAGAAAGTTTGTTGCTATCACTACAGCACATCATACCTTTATTATTTTAAATACACATTGTAAGCACATGATAAGGGACAATTAGGAATTAGTAAGATAACACTATTCCTCGATATGGTTAGGGCAAACTATGGGCACACGAGTCCCATCAATGGCCCTGGCACAGTCTGGAAACCCCATTCTCTCAAAGCTAGCAATTACCTTAGGAATATCTTTTATGCCCGCCACCTTGGGTAAACCACATATCTGCTTGCCTCAGAAACCTCCACCACCACTTTACCTACAGTTGACTTCCCAACACCAAACTGGCTGTCAATAGATCTATAGTAGTCTAGGCTACCCAGCTTCCAGACAGCTACAGCAACCTGCTTCTGGACCAGCAAGGGTGCCCTCATGTGCGTGCCTAGTTTACGCTAAAGTGTTGGAGCAAGCTGTTCATAAAGCTCCAGAAATGTAGCTTTCTTCATGTGAAAGTTCTGAACCCACTGCTGGTCATCCCAGGTCTGCATGATTATGAGATCCCACCAGTCGATGCTTGTGGCCCTGCATCAGGAAGAGCGGAGAGCTTTCCAACTATGCAGTTTTTTTAAGATATATTTATAAATTCAAATTTTCAAGGTTTAATACTTCAGCTGTCATCCCCAGGAGTTACCCATTGGTCTCTTGGGGCCTTCCAATCCTTCCACAAATGGAATCTCATCTTGGACAGAAGATCCCATCCGTTTTCTGGTTCAGAAGAAAGACCTTGTGTCAGTTCAAGCACATCTTTTTATACCAAAAGCACTGTCTGTCTCCTGGTTGCTGGAAAACTCAGCTTGAACCAGGATATGGAAATCACTCCAGGGGCTGGTACCTCTTTATTTAGTCTCAGTGATTCACCTTCATCACCTCCCACTGATTTAGTTCCTCTAGGAGCTATGGTAAGCATCCCCCATAGAGTAGAACACAATCATACATAAATCATTCATAGATTTAATAGAATATGGTCACCAAAGGTAATGCATGTGATTATAATATTGGTCACATCTCCCTCCATACAGAAGTGAATGTCACTAGAGTGCTTGATCATCATCCTACAGGTTCACTCCCTAACTGGCATGACAGTCAATACCTTTTATACTTTCAAATTACAATTCATATAATAAACTTTCTTCCCTATAGCCCAAATCTTTTGTCCATCCCACCTGTCTGGAGGTCAGGGACTGGGAATCCCTGTGGCATGACCTCAGCTTCTGGGGGGGTGGGGAGGGGGAGGAAGATTACTGAACCCTCCCTACACCCACCCACCCTCCCTCTCAGAGGGTTGGCCTTTTGTTCTTCACACACTGCATCAAAGTCATGGCAAGCAGCATTTCCTTCCCCACCAGTCTCAGACTCTTTTACATTTTCACACACCATCAAGCAGTCAAACTGGGGGAAGAAATTCCCTTTCCTTCTTGGCTGTCTAAACAATTGGTTACTTTGTTACCTGCAGGGAGGATCCTACCCCCACTTCTTTCTGTCAGCTACCTCAGTTGCATTCTGACTCACACCTCCCTCTACATGTTGGGGGTCAGATGAGGGAGCTTGATTCACCCTCTCTGCCTTTCCTGGATAAAAGCCTGAATTTGGTTTTAAAGCCCTGGTATCATTTCCAACATTCCTCCCATATTCCCATAGTCAGAGTCCCAGGACCTTCTTTGGTGTCCCATATTGACTGTGGCCTTAAGCAGAGCACTGGGGTTCATTTGTTTGCCTGCCAGCTTCTGAGTATGTATGTCCACTCTTCTCTCTTTCCTCCTGGGTGTGACTTGACCCTCTTCTCATGTTTGAGCCAGTAGTGTTTGTCCTGGTCAGAAAACTTCTGTTGCTCCAGGTCAGTCTCTAGCTCCCCCACATCTCTCCTGCATAAGCAGCCTTTTCCACTCCAGCCTCCATGTCTCAGGACCTCTTGCCATCGCTGCTACCTCTGCTGGACTGTCTGTGGCACCATCTCCTTGGTCCTCTGCATGCCATAAGGAGGACAAGGGGGCTCTCCTCGCCCCTGTCTGAAGGGGGTGCCCCATTCTGCTGGAGAATGGCACCATAGAGTACCATGGTAGTAAGCCTGGCTCAAAGCAAGTCTAATTCAAATGTTGATCTGTGCGCTATGGGGAGCATTGGTGAGTGGACATAAGGTGTTAGAGATGTTCAAGTTGGATCATGCCAAATTTCTATAGTGTAGATGAGAACACAGATTGAACACTGCTGCTGCAAAAACTTGGAATTGAGATTCAGTAAAGGATTTCAGCATATTCTATTAGCACTTCATTGTATTAAGATAACTTAATAAGGTGCTGTTCAATACAACAAAGGAAGCATAAACTCTATTACAAAGTAGAACTGGGTTCCTAGCAATTTGATTAATAAGTGTTAACCTGAAAGCTAGTCTGGTAGTAATTTTCTTTCCTATTCAGTTCTTTACACTTAGGTTAAGGTGCCCAGTGCTCTGTGTGTGTGTGTGTGTGTGTGTGTGTGTGTGCGTGTGTAAGTTGATTAAGCATTTCTATTCATTCTGCTCTTGACTGATGATTAATTTAGAAATATGCAGTTAGATGTTTACATAATGGATAATTAAGTTTATTTATTAAAACATACACAGTTAATATTGTCAATTACTTCACAGAATGATAGTCATAGCTACTGTCCAGAGAAAGATCTCTTGGACCATTTAATCCAACCAGCTGTATATTAATTACACCTTAAAAAGGTATCTAATTTTATAATTAGCACCGCAAGAAATGGTACTATAATTAACATTGCCAGCTTTCTTACAATGCCTGGTTGCTCTTACAATGAAAGCTGATTTCATTGTAAATATTTAAAGAGCTAGATTCATCCCTGATTTCAAATTCATTGACTTTCACCATGTGAGAATTTAGCTTAGTGGGTCAAAACATTCTCAGTTATATCCCTTCAAGCCTATTGACTTCAGTGAGTTGTACAGGTCGGCAGAATATGGCCCACTGATATAAGTTTTCTCTTCAAAAGGCTATTTATTACTGTTCTTGCCAAATTCAGCATCATCATTTAAATGGCTTTTAAAGGAAAATCCCTCCCTTCCCCCAGTAAGCTACCTTCATTTTGCATGGTTAACAAATTTTGAGGCCATTAGTTCTAATGGAGAAGGTTAATGGCTGCAGTGCAATGAGCTGAAGTGGGAGGCAGGTACAAATAAAAAAGGATCACAGAAAGTGTGGAGAGGAGGTTACTAGAGAAGAGCTGTTGGGACATAATTAAAGCATTATTTTGCAAAATGCCCTTTGAAACTAAGTTATGCAATATTCACAGCAGTACAAACTGGCTACTCAAGACCATTTTTAAAGAAGGATTTCCTCAAGCTAAGCAGTACCACACTGGGTCCATAAACTGTACTTGTCTAAATTGTAGTCTTTGCTGCATGAGACCCAGACCATAGAGTTCACTGGATTTAAAATGTATTTTATTGTGAGGTAATTGATGATTTTTAATTTTTATTGTTTGTTGCACTCACTTTCTGTGTCTTGACTTGCTTTGAAATTCCAAAAATCTAGACCAGCTCTAGGGATCAGTTCGCAGAAAGAGAGTCTTAGCTTTTCTACATTTGATAAACAACATCCTAATTATATTTAAAAGCATGAGTTCCACAAATTCACTTGCCATTCTATATTACTTGCTTTCCAATGTAAAGAATTTCCCACTTCTTGAATCAATTGCTGTAGGAAGCAACACTTCAAAAGATGCAAAAGGCTGAAAAAATGATTAGACTAATGTAGTTTTGATAAGCTCTCAAGTATCCTGTAGGGTTTTAAGCCCTTGGACATATGCAGTGAATTGTGTCTGAGGCACATTAGACAACTTGTCTTTCTACATTTGTATCTGTGAAGGTCATGGAAAAGGCAGCCTCTGATGTACAATGTTGTCTGCTCTATGAGACATGGTCAGCCATCTTGACTTCCCATGAAGAATGAAGGAATTGTTGACATATATTTTTATAAATATCATATGCACCTCAGGTTACCAGTGTGATATTCCCTACCTGACTGCATAGACTTAGATCAAACGAAGCCATTAAGGGAACTGTAACAATGGCAAAGCTATTAACTGGGGAATAGCCTGCCTGACTCCAGCCAGGCAGGCAAGGTTTACTTTTCTCAGACCTGAGCCTATGATCAAAAAGAATACTAAAAGCTTAAGGATGCCAGCCTAGAGAAGAAAGGGAGTTGAGTGGGTTGCCAGAAATGGTTTGAGAGAAGGCTCTGGCAGAAAAAGACAGAAACTGCAGCAAGCTTGCTGTCTCTCCCAAACCAGAGATGGAGGTAACTGGGCTGAATGGAACTTTGCAAAGCATGCAAGGAAAGATTAAGTTTTGGGTAAGGGGAAATATGCACATAGGCCTTTATTGTTTTGATCCTTTGCTCTGTGTGCAGTGTACCTTGGGGTGAATCAAGAATACTTTAGTTTGAAGAAGCTGTTTTTGAGTCACTTTTATCAGCTGCTGTCATAGATTCCTTAAAGAAGAGGACTTACAGGTGTCAAACACAGTTGGACTTACTGGGTTAACAAGGTAAGGGTGGTGCAGCCCAGAGATCTGGTCTGTGTGGTTCCTCCCAGAGAGGGGTGAAAGTAGTGAAACCTGTCCTGAAAGGGACTAAGTAGGGTCTAAAGCTCAGCTTGCCCTGTAACTGTGACACCTCCTGTTACATGCTACTCTCTCTGCAGCCTAAAAGTCTTGCAGCTCTTTTAAACAGAATTATATTGTTATTTTGAGCCTAGTCCAAAGCCCACAAAAGTCCCTGGAAAATCCGGTTTTCCCCAAATATATCTGTGGGAAGATGGTTTCTGAGGTTTTGGTTTGATCCATTGTAGTGAAAGTGGTCAATTGCGAAGTCTGGATCAGGATGTGGATCTAACTGGCTGAAAGTTCAGTGGTGAGGTGTGCAGGTTGGGATTCAGGGTTTTGTTTCAGGCCTCTCTCTAATGTTAATATCTGTGTGGTGTGTTGAAGATGCAAAATGAAATATAAATGCTAAGTTTATTACAATTATTCTTTGCAGTTTACTACAAACAATGTAGACTGCAATCTGTAGTACTGTAAGTGGAGCACAAAATAGTGGTTGCTGTCTATGCACATAGCTGTTATTCTGTATTGAATGATTAAATTGATTTTGCCTGTGGTACATGACGCAAGCCAGTTCTGTGAAACTCTGGCAGAGGATACAATATCAAAGCACGAGAGGGCTAAGATAAGAGTAGCTCTGCCACAAAGTCTACTTGCTTTTATGCACTGCCAAGTTTCCAGTCCTCGAACTCATCACCTTTGTATGTGAGGATACTATATTTCAATGATAAATAATAATAATAGTAATCACTGAATTCTCATGCTACTTTGATACTGTCATATCATTTCCATCTCTCCATTATCAGGAGATAAAAATCAATATTAAAATATGTCAACAGTAACATTAATTCTACTTAATTCAATCACTGCTTAATTTGATCTTCTGCAATTCAAAGAAAGCCACATATGTCTACTTCATCTTTAAATGTAAGAAACCTGTCTGCAGTGGTGACCCGTGGGGGGGGGGGTTTGCGGGGGTCATGTCCCCCCCCCCAGAATTGCTGCTTGGGTTGTACTGAGCATACTCACACAGACTGAGCAGGCTCAGTAACATCTGCTGAAGTCACTGCCCTCATTCTGCCCCTCCCCCCCACATCGGGTTGTCTCTGCCTGCTTGTCTGTTTACTAGAGGGCAGGCCTGGGAGGGGAATCAAGATGGATGGCCCAAGAGAGTGAGAGGCACTCTATTATCTTTCCTGTGGATATTTTATATTTGTTACTTCTTTGCTGTTTTCCTTAATCTAAAATAAAAGCCATTTACTCTGCAATTACATTTTTCTCTTTGTGAATCAAAAACCATAATGCTCAGGCCCCAGCGGCCAGATTTTCAACTCTTCAGCACCTACAATTGCAGCTCATCTCTCACTTAGGGCCAGAGTTTCAAGACTAGGGTGACCAGACAGCAAGTGTGAAAAATCGGGACAGGGGATTGGGGGTTATAGGAGTCTATATAAGAAAAAGACCCAAAAATCGGGACTGTCTCTATAAAATCGGGACATCTGGTCACCCTATTCAAGACTTGCTTAAACCCAGCAGCTCCCACGGTGATATCTGTGGTCAGCTTTTCAAAAGAGCTGAGCTCTCAACATAATGAGCCCCTTTGACTATTTGGCTTCTTATTAGATGCCTAAATAGAGGCTGAGCTCTTTTGAAAATATGGCACAAACCATTCCACTTCTAACCCCAGCAACTTCCACCTTTTATTCTGATCATTTTAAGCAGGCATTGGTGGATGAATCGAGCACTGGTAGGAGAAAGTTGCCATTAAAACGAATAAAGGATAAACTAAACTCTGAAATAGAAATAAAAAAAGAATCCAAGGAAAACCTATGATAATCAAAGAGGATAACACTTCAATATCAATCAGACACTGTTAATGTAATTAGATTATTAGCGCTATTATATGCTGTACAAACTGCAAAATGCCCCACTGGTGCCATCATGGATAACAACATTAACGGCTTATGTCATTCAAAAACACCAACACAATCTTAAGAATGGCACATCATAAGAAAATAATGTTTAAAATCAAGAGAATGCTAGAAAACCTGCCATTATCACTGCAGTAATAGCAGCTCAATAATGTACTTAGAAACATAATGGTATTCTCAGAGACAAGGAATCTCCTGATGCAAATAAGGATATGGAAATGTTGTTGCTATGCAGAAGAGCCAAAGAACTGGATAGGCATTAGGCAGGGAGACTGACCTTGAATTAAAATTATGAGCAAAGAAGTTTTCACTAGAGGACAGTTTACATTAGATTCTAATCAAGCTCATATTGATCCCTTGAGAAGAATAAAATTAATAATAGAAAACAAAAATATTTAAACACTTTGTGTTCATCTGCAGGATTCTTTAGTTTATACAAGTGGCATTGCTATGTCTTCCTCACAAGGACTCTGATTCAGGAACGTACTCAAACGTGTGCTTAAGTCTAACTTATTCAGGTCTTGACATCAGTGGGACTTTAAGCATTTGCTTAAGGGCTGTCCTGGATCAGGATGCTTTCCTATGATGGGGCGAAACTGACTGAATCTGTCTATTCTATCTGTCCATCATTCATGCGCTCAGTCTACTATCCTGAGCTACTTCTTACTTTCAAATATTACTATAGTGGGCTTCAAAACTACTATTTTGATCCAGACAAACTATGAAATGTTTTACCTAATTCAGGGCTGGAGTAACTGCAGTTACACAAAGCAAGGGAGAAAAACCCCCAACCCACTTAGGCCTGGTCTACACTAAGAAGGGGGTTTGAATTAGGGTACGCAAATTCAGCTACGTGAATAGCGTAGCTGAATTCGAAGTACCCTAATTCGAACAACTCACCCGTCCACACGCGGCGGGGTCGAACTCCGCGGCTCCCCCGTCGACTCCGCCAACTCCTTCTGCCGAGGTGGAGTACCGGAGTCGACCGCGGCGCTTCCGGAGTTCGAACTATCACGTCTAGATCAGACGCGATAGTTCGAACTCCAAAAAGTCGAACTCTCCGCGTCGAACCGGCAGGTAAGTGTAGACGTACCCTTAGAATAAGGAATACGGGGAAATAATGTTAGGAGAAAAATGTATACCGGACAATATGAGGTCAAGCTTTGGTAAACACCAGCTCTAGTCCTGGATGACATACAAGGAAGTTTAAATACAATGTTCCTTCTACTTTGTTTTCTATGTGTGGCATAAACAACTACCCAAGCTCAAGTTTGAAATCACTGAGTGACACCTACTCTCATTCCCTCTTCTTACTCTGCCTCACCCCCACTCCATCTATTCCTTCATTCACTCGTGCCCTCGCTTTCTGTATGTGTTAATTTCTCCTTTACTTACACACACATACACATTACAATGGGGTGCGGGGCCTGGGTGGATGTGAATGCGCTGGCCAATCATGTCAGCCTGGGGGACCACCCCCAAAGAGCAGGGCCCAGAGCAGTCGGCCCGATTCGCCATACCCTAGGGAAGACTCTGATTGTAAGCATTCAAAAATCACGAGTCAGACCTCCAAAAATCATGAGATTAAAAAGAACTCAAATTATAATTTTTTTATTTACTTCTGGCTTTTGAGCTTTTAGGAGTGCACTCTAGTCACATTTATCAGCTTTTCTCTGGAACCATGTGGGCTAGCAACTCACTTAAAATAAAAAAAACAGATTCTCACATTTTCCTGACTCCGGGAACTAATGTAAGGATCTGAGGGTGCAGGTCTAGAACACAGGGCTGTGGGGATTTCTGACACTCTCTCATCACCAAAAAACACTATCTTGCTGACTGTCTGTGCAGGAGCATCCAGCAAAACACCATCTTTTTAAACCTGAGAGGTCAGCCCCACAGGAAGTGCTATCAGAGTGCCAAAGGCTTGTGGCTGCCTGATTGGCTCATACCTGCTACTTAAGCCAGGAAGTGAGTTGGGTGGGCTGTCTGAGCAACTGTGCAAACTTCCTGCTGCCACCGCCACATTGGAGGCTGTTTTTGCCTGCCTCCTCCAATCCTTATCCAACCCCATTCCTAGTCCACTCCTGACCTGTTCCTTACTCCTGCTCCATGCCTGATCCTTGCCTCTCACTGGTTCCTGCCCTGTCACCTTGCTCTTGACCATTGTCTATCAGTCATGGCTCTGAGCCCTGGCTCTGACTCTGGCTCAACCCTTAACTCTAGCATTTGGTATCTGACCACGGCTCTGATCCTCAGCTTCGATTCCTGGTCCTGACTCTGGATCTATCCCTTGGCTCTGGTATTTGGCAGTTAACTCTGGCTCTAACCCCTGCTTCCATTCTCTAACCAGGATACCTATTCTATCCACTAGGCCAGAGCACGTACATCCTGATTCCCAACAACTAGGGCTTTAAGAAATACAGTAAATATTGGGAGGTTGGCCATAAAATAATGAGAGATAGCAACACGCGCTATCAGTGACAGTAAGGGAGAAGGTGTATGAAATAGGGATAAGGAGTGGGAGAAAGGGGTGAGGAAAGGTGAAAAGGAGAATGAGAAGGCAGAGTGAATGGTGGGGAGGAGGTGATTGTGAATGAGGGCATGGCATGAATGGGAAGAGAGGAAGGAATGAATGAAAAGGGTAGGCAGAGTGAGAGAAGGGAAAGAATAAGATGGGGAGAAAATGGGAGAGATAGCAAGACCTTCCAACTCATAAGGTGAAATCCTGGCTCCATTAAAGTCAATGGCAAAACTCACATTGACTTCAATAGGACCAGAATTTCACCCATAAATTTTAAATCTGAGTATTGGCAGCTATTTGTTCCACACTCAGAAAACAAGAAAGGGAAGAAACTCCAGTTCCCCCTGCCCTGGCTGCGAGTAGCAGCAGTGGTAAGCAGGGGATGAGGGATGTGCTAAGGCACCCACTCTGGGCACAGAAGAACAACGGCATGCCTTGTTCTCCTGTCTGGATGAAGCAGCAGCTGGTAAAGCTTGCAGCCTCCTTTTCTGGGGAAGGAAGCACTATACAATAGGCACTGCTGAGTGTGCAGTTGGGTTTGTGGCTGGATGGGAATCTTGCCCTGACATTGGTTCAACCTCACCGAAGTCAAGGGACATAACTGCCCACTAACAAATCTCTCATCTACATTTACAATACCCATGATAACTCATTCATTGCCTCCTACATCAAAGCCATAGAGAATATGAAATTCCTGCTCATATCTGGTGCTCTTTATTTAAAGATAATCTTCAGCATTGACTCTTTACCTAGACTTCAATGTGAAGCAACACAATGCCTCCTAATGCTTAAAATGCAGTCATATAACAAGGGAGCTACTGTCTGCAAATACTTTTGGCACTGGAAATCAAACACACACTTTTCCAAAACTTAAATGTAATAATGAGGATAGAAGGGATTTATTAGGAAATGTTCATTACATAGGGGGTCATCTGGGATTGCCACAGCTGACTTCCTCTCATTGCTTTGAGTAAATCCATATCTGGTGTGTTAAGGCTTGACTGAGTTACAGTGATGCAGAACTAGGTCAAATTACTTCTGAGCTACAATGCTTTCACTTCTCCATTTGTCAGGAAACACAGGGACCTTGTCTTACTTTATTAATCTGCAGATGTTAAGGCCATGGCAAAACATATATTTCACCTTGCAGTTAATGGATAATGCCATCTAGTGGCAAACCAACAAGCATCGATATAAGGAGTCCATCTAGCTGTCCAGGCTGGGTTTGATGATCTAATCAGTGCTCTAGACAGCTGACTGTTTTAATATGGAATTATAATTGAAAAGTGAACATCAGTGCTCTTTCTCTAATTTCTCCAAAAAATCTTCAAAATGTGTGTCTATTTCAGGGACATTTTGTTCTCAAAAACAGATGTAAACTTTCATCTCAGTGAACTTGTATTAATTACAAATGCAAAGTGTGAAATGGACCCTAGAGAATCTCACATGCATTGCTGTTTTTTATCAGATTTAATTTACAGTATTTAGTAATTATTTTATTTTTTGAAAGTGGAAGCATCTTCAAGCACATGTAAGAAAGAATGCAAGAGAAATTTCCTGATATGACTTGCCAACTAGAACAAGCTGTAACTCTCCTGAGACATCTGAGAGTGAATGACCTTCATCTTTAGAGTGGGTGGGATGGGAGACTTCAAATAATAGCTTTAAAGTCAAACACAGAGTCAAATGAAAAAGGCTTGTGATGTATTGATGATACATACACGGGGCCAGCTATTCATGCTGAATAGTTACTTACTCCATTAATAGGTTTGTTCAAATCCATAGAGAAAGGTACTATCCATCATGAGTAAGATATCAGAATTACCAGTGTGAGGTAGAGATTACATTTTTACTAACCTTTTCTAAACCCTGATTTAGCTTTGGATATAAACCTCTGCATGTCTGATGTCAGTTTGCTTTGATATTTAGAAGTTCATTAATTAAAAGAAATCCTCACAGGTACACACCTCATGATGTTTTCACATTTAATTAAATAAAAATTAAGTGCAAACTAAGCCATAACAAATTAGATTCAGTGGGTGAGCGTTGTCTGCGTAAGTCACACTCCCAAGTGTTATCAGCACTTATGGTGTTGCTTGCTATTCTTTTCAGATTTTAAAAAGGATGCCAGTTTAGAGTTCCTACAGAAATATCTTCAGAACAATATCAACAGAGCAAGATACACAGAATACAGTGCAGTAAGTCTGGTAAAAGCATATTTTAACGCATGACACATTAAATGATGGTATTCTGTGCAAGGGTCCAAATCTGCAATCCCTGTGCAAACCCCAAGCAAATGGGCCAAAATGGCACCACATCCACAGTAAAGCTAGACATTTTTAAAATAAGAGCCAAGCAGGCTTTTGGGCCAATGCAATCAATCAATCCATCCATCCTGAATTTATCTATTGCTAAGAGACAGTTCTACTTCAGACACCAATGGCCACTGCTGCATGTTCCTTCTTGGAAGGACTCTGGCTGCCACAGGAGCAGAATTTAGGATCTTCTCTCCCTCATCCGATATTGCAAGGACAGTAAAAATCTAAAGTCCACTCCCTTAGTTTAGCCATGAGGTTCCTGGGAAGACCAAGTTTGCCACTTCAGTCCCTAGTGGCAACCTCACCAACAGCTTCAGGGTGTCAGCTGTCAGCACATATTTGAAAAGTTCCAGTCCAAGCTCATTTAGGTGCCTCTGTCCATGTTACAGAGCAGCATGTGTGCAGAGGATGGAAGACACAGCACAGTTGTGTTACTGTTCTGAGTTTGCCTGGAATAAAGGAGAGTCTATGGCAAAGCATACCTCATCCTAATCCCCGTTTTATTTAGCCCAAATAGGAGGGCCTGCGTGGGGAAATGTTGTAATTCAGGAAGAAAGTGCATTATAATGAGACTGACTCAGCCAAACCATTTATCTCCTGCATGTTCCAGTATTTATGTTTACCTAGTTCTTGAGCATCCAGATGCCGCAAAGCCCTTTCCAATATCCCCCACCCCCGACCCCTTAGTTTCTTCCATTTATGCTCAGGTGATGAGCTATCTGGACCCAATTACAGCTATACCTTACTGGAGCCATTAAGAAAAAGAAGAAGTGACGCCACCTGAACTGCAGCTGTCTCAGGAAGTGTGGAGGAATGAGTGGCTCACAGAAGCTCTATTTCAAAATCCCAGCATTGTACATGCAGTCAAAATCTGTGTGGCTGCCCTGACTGCAGCTGCACACAGTTCTAGCAAAATTTTCAGCATGTTTAGTTCAAATTCATCTTTGTGAATTGCCACCATCCTGTGTACACAAAAGATCATGCACCTGTAAGCTCCAGTGTTTGTACATTATTAATTGTACTTCACCACAGCATTAGAGGCCTCAGCTCCACTGTGCTAGGCACTGCACAGACATGTAACAAAGAGATGGTCCCTGCCCTGAAGAACTTACAGTCTACATAAGTTTGCATATAAGATAATTCGAAAATGTGTCCCTCACTGACTTTTATGAAAGCAGGATCAGGCCCTTGAATCATGAGAAGGCAGGGAAAGGCATGGAGAGTTAATCCAGATAAATGAGGAGAAAAATCATAATTAACAAGACAACAACCAAGCTGATGTACTTAATACAAACAACAAGAGAGGAACTAAACATTTGCTTTTATATAATGTGCTGTATCTCAAGAGAAAAGGTACATTTACAGGTAAAAAATTTGCTAGAGTAAAATTGAGATGTCCTGGAAAATGAAATGATAAAGAAATCTAGGTCTCCCTGCTTAGAAATGATTTTTCTTTCCTCCTGAATTTGACCTTTTCTGAATGTAGAAGCTTTTGAAAAGAAACTATTTTCTTACTGCCACAAAAATAGTATCTCTCTGATCCCACCGTGGTTCGAAGTTGATGCAACCTAACAAGTCATGTTACAAAGAGGGTTGTAACCATACACCCCCCAAATACCCATTTACATGCTGATATACTTAATGTGGAAAGAGCCAGACATCTGAAAGTAAGACTCCCTTGTCTGAGTGTCAGGCTGTAAAAATTAATTACAATCAATCGAAAGGTATTGCTTTTTTGTAAATACACCAACAATTTCTCAAAATGCTTATTCTTTAAAATAATAATGTGAAAACAAAGTGAATCCAATGGGATTCTTGTGGCTTGAGAGAAGGTACAGAACTCACAATTTGCAGGCTTATGAACTATCAGTGTTCTGTGATGATGAATACGTAGTCTAGATGGAAGAAAAGAAGTTGCCTGCTTCACCTGTCAAATTATCTCCTGCCAGTTGATTAATTTGAAGGGCATGGGCATCCGCTCTGATGAAAATCGGCCTGTATTTTAGCCGCCTGTGAGAGACAAAAATTGATTTTTGTCATTACTCTTGTAATATTATTTTTATCTAACCCTAACAATTCCCTAGAATTACTATCTACAGAATCTATTACTTTGGGAAAGCAAGTAGCTTTAAAGTAAATTATTCCAAATCTGAACTGCTACCTCTAAATAGGCCAGACTCTGTGATGCTACCCCTCTAGAAAACATTTGGGTACAAATGGGAAACCGGTTCTGTAAGATACCTGGGAATTCAAATCTCAAACAACCTAGATGAGCTGTATGATTCAAATATCAAACCACACCTTCAGCAAATGAAAAAAAGATTTGGAACACAGGGGGATGTATGCAATTTCTTGATTAGGAAGAACAGTCACAGTCAAAATGATTATTTTGCCAAGGACAACTTTTTTGTTTCAAAATCTTTCTATAATCACCCCAGATACAATTCTAGCAGGAATACAGAGAATTTATATGGAATAAGAAAATATTGAGAATGAGTGCAGATACTTTACACTGACCCTTAAACTGGGGGTTCTAGCGGTTTCAAATATTATATAGTACTATCAAGACAGCTAGTTCAAAGCAACAGCTGATTGGAGGTGTTCTAATCCAGATAAACACTGGCTCTTTATTGAACAAGAAAATTGTGGCAGTGCAAATTTTATTAGGGTACTACAGATTAACAAAAAGTCACACTTTCCAGATATGTATACACATTCTTTAGAAAAGCCTACTCATAAGAACGGTCAGTTTGGGTCAGATCAAAGATTCATATAGGCCAGCACCCCATCTTCCGCCAGTGGCCAGTGCCAGGTGCCCCAGAGGGAATGAACAGAACAGGTAATCATCAAGTGGTCGATTCCCTGTCATCCATTCCTAGCTTCTGGCAAACAGAGGCTAGAGATACCATTCCTGCCAATCCTGGCTACTAGCTATTGATGGACCTATCCCCCATGAACTTATCTAGTTCTTTTCTGAATTCTATTACAGTCTTGGTCTTCAGAGCATCCTCTGGCAAAGAGTTCCACAGATTGACTGTGCGTTGTGTGAATAAATACTTCCTTTTGTTTGTTTTAAACCTGCTGCCTATTAATTTCTTTTGGTGACCCTTAGTTCTTCTGTACTCTATGGGTTTGGGATAGAATGGATATAAATCCTTTTTTCATTTGCCAGTGACACTCATTTCAAATAGTCCAGATTTTTCAACCTAAATCACAAAAAGGTATTTAAAAGATTAGGAGAGTCATGAAATGCATACAGTTGGCCAGCTGTTCTCCAAAGAAACTTTTCTAACTTATTTAGAATTCAAAACTAACTAACTTGCCCGCTCTCCCAATGGTACAGCTTCTAGTTGATTAGGAAACAAAAAAATTACAACAATTTTATATCAATCAATGTTGGCAGACAATTTTCCTATCAAAGAAATGTCCATGTGAGATATAGTTGAAAAAAATTTGGATAGACAAATTATTCTAGAGGAAAGGGCTTTGATCTGAAAAAGAGGGCCTGCAACATCAGTTGGTAGCACAATAAAAGGACATTTCTGTGAGACATTGTTTCAATGGTAGCTCATACCAATCAGGTTAAAAAACACAGCGAGATGAATGGGGATACATTTTGGAGAAATTGTGGTGAAAGAGGAGATTTTATACATATATGGTGGACATGTCTTATCATTTGTGAGTACTGGGGTGTGATTTGTAACCAGATATTACAAACCGTTGGATATTTATTACCAAATGATCCGGTTGATAATCCTCCTGGAGCTTGTCTTCCTAGTGGAAATGGTCACACACAAAGCAATGAAGAATTAATCTAATCTCTCATCTGCTAGAACTGCAAGAGTACTGATAGCCTCACACTGAAGGAAAAAATAAATCCAAAACTAGAGAAATGGTTCCAAAAAAATATGGGACGTTGTTGTAATGGAAAAATCAATGCATCAGTTACATACCCAGCAAAACAGACAGAGGACAAATAGATTCTTAGATATTTGGTTACTATTTATCCAATACTCAAAGTACATTTGCCTGCAAACAAACAAAAAACCCAAAACCCAGCACACCTGTCAATTTTTTTTTAATATGAACGTTTTATAGACACACCTGGTTTGATAAATATGAGTGGAGCCAGTAGTTTCACTCAGCTTAATAAAATCATAAGAAGCAACAAATCCTAGTGGTGGAAAGAGGTTCACTTTGGGCTTGGCTACACTTGCAAGTTGCAGCGCTGGTAGAGGCTTTCCAGCGCTGCAATTAGTAACCGTCCACACCTGCAAGGCACATCCAGCACTGCAACTCCCTGGCTGCAGCGCTGGCTGTACACCTGGTCAGGTTGGGATGTAGCGATTGCAGCGCTGGTGATCCAGCGCTGCTCATCAAGTGTGGACACACACCAGCGCTTTTATTGGCCTCCAGGGAATAAGGAGATATCCCAGAATGCTTTTAACTAAATTACTCTCTTTGTTTTGTTATGCAGCCTCTCTTGTTTTGTTGTGAACTCCAATCGGAGCTCCGTTGAATTGCTTATCTAAAAAAACAAACACTGATCACAGCAAACAGGAGCTATCTGTACCTGGCTGTGAACGATCAAATGAGAGGCAGGGAGTGAATGTTTGCTTGACAGAGAAACAGCGCTGGATGCAGGCTGTTTGCAATTAAGACTAAGGGTTCGTGAACATTTTGTGATTTTTCAATCCAGGAAGCTAACACACAGTGTTGGCTCCAAAAATCCACTCTCTCTATCTTCCCTGCTCCCTGTCATAGTACACCAACCTCCACCCCCCTCTTTTGAAAAGCACGTTGTTGCCACTTGAATGCTGGGATAGCTGCCCATAATGCAGCACTCCCAACAGCGCTGTAAATACTGCAAATGTGGCCACACACCAGCACTGGTAGCTGTGAGTGTGGCCACACACCAGCGCTGTTCCTGCACAGCTGCATGACCAGTGCTGTAACTCCCAGCGCTGCAACTTTCAAGTGTAGCCAAGCCCTTTGTAATATGGTAACTTCCTGCTAAAGAGAGATTTGATTACCATATTACCACATAATGTTTCTTTAAACAAAATGTTTAATAAGCTCAGTGTTGCAATGATTAATATTTTATTTTTGAGCATTACATGGCAATGACTTGTAAACCCATTAAAGCTTCCTAAATAAACTTTCTAAACACCCAAACTCAAAAAACCAAACCAAAACAAACATAACAACCACTTCCCCATATTCATTAGATCTCTGCTCTTTTTATGATGGCACTTTGAGTTTTCATTCTTCCTTCATTGGTACAGTGGCATTTATCAATATTTGGGGCTCGCACTTGCTAGGTGTTTTTTGTCTGCATGAAGCAGCATCAATATCATACAGAGGGAGAACGAGCGGGTAGCTGATATTATTTGCCCTCAATTTTACAGAGGTCACTGTGTGCTACATGCTATTAGGATCATTAGTTCAAGATGTGCATGTTATAGGTGACATTTCATATCCCAAGGATAAGACACTTGTTCCATTTTACTCCGGAATTACTTCTTTACTACATGCCCTTGTTTTGTATTTATTTGCAAAGATTAAAAAAATGCCAACGAAAAGAGAATTTTTAGGCCTTAATTATATTGAAGACAACACCAATACAGGAGGAAACAAGTAACTTAATCTAGACACAGAAACCTTAATGGATAATTTAAAGAATCTGTTTTGCAGCTTCTGGGATTAATAGCTGTGTTGTAATATTCTTTTAATTTTATTTTATTTTTAAATTTGGTGAAATTTAATTTAAATTTAAACTGGTGAAAAATGCCAGACTGACAGGCCTAAGAGACTGAATCAGGCAAAGGGATTTAGATACATTTCTTCAATTAATTTTAATAGGAAAGGTATAGCTAACTGCTCAAGACAGATTTGAAAATCTCAACCTCAGTTTCTTCTACTTATCCACAGAACAGGAACAGCATAAGCATCAACAGTGCAAACTTCCTCACACTGTTCCCAATCTTGGCCCAAAGGGCCCACTTCTAGGAGTAACAGGGTAAATCAGTCATTCAATCCTCAGCCTGTTTGCTGAGCATGCCAACAGGAGTAGCAATTAGTGCCAGTTGTGGTGGTGGTGGTGATTTTTACAGGATGGTTACCTTCTTGTCTATTGGGACTGACACTTAGTTTTTGCTTCAGAAATATCTTCCAAGATTGAATGGGCTACCATTACTTGCTGTTGTAGACTGAGGACAGAGACATATTGATGTAAATAACAAATGAACACTCTCCTTTGAATGTCAGGCTGGAGCCATTTGACAGAAGCAAAGGAATAAAGCAACAGTGCTTGTACTAGCATACTGCAAAACAATGCCTTAGAGAAATAGGATGCATAATTACCAGAAATAAGCAGTTTTTCTTAGTTTAGGAGATGCATGAGACATGGCCTTGCACACAGACATGGCTGAATGAAAACAGTATTGCCTTTGCTGCTGCTTCTTAAAACACAATTAAATTGTTACTGCTGAACCAGTCCATCCACTTTCTTCGTGGAGTACCCTTAACTTTTCCTAATAAGTGTGGTCTCATGCTGCACTCAGGCTATAGAGCAATGTGGAGCATTTATTAGGTAACACCAGTAAAAGCCAAACAAACTTCACTCTCAGGAGTCTCTGAATGCAGCATTGTACTCTGCTAATTCCTACAGAAGTGTTCAATCACTTGTGTTAAAAAGAAAAGAGAATTATTGTAAATCTAGAACAGATGCAATTCTTTAACCCTGAACAAACATAATATATAAGGGTACTCTGGGACTTGTTTACAGTTAAGATGGATATAGTTCAACTGCATTTAGAGTGAAGTAGAATAATAAACATTCTATACTTCTGTAGTGATCATTGTCAGACAGAAGGACCAGCACATGTTTTGCTATTCACACCCTTGGTTCTACCTGTAACCATTTACATTAAAAACCAGGAGTGGACACCAAAATACCATTAAGATCATAGATAAGCCCAGCTGTGAACAAAGGTTCTATTAAGAAACATTCCGCATTCTAGTCACAGTGTGTTTGAATATCCCAGTACTCACAGAGAGAAGCCATCCCAAAGTATGTCTGGCAAGTATTTATGGAGGCTGCTTCTGGTTCTTTTATTGTGTTTATTTTTGGATTCTCCTGCTTCATGGCCAGCAAAGATGGGGGGAAATATCAAGAATATTTGAGGGCTAAGATACAAGCCCTGTAACTAATACAGCTAGTAGGGAAAAAGTCTTCCCTTGTTTGTTAAGCCTTTTCCATTTGCTGAAGAACTTGCAGTCCCTGCACATGGGGTCTCACAGAAGTCAAACAGCCAACCTGAGAACAGAACCCAGGTATCATAAGCTCCCTGATCTAAGCCCTGTCCACTGAAACACACTGCCTCCATGGGCTGTAGGAGATGATGCCCTTGAAATGCCAACAGAAATAAGGGGTGCTGATGGTTTGGGAAATAGAACAGGACTACTTGTGGCACCTTAGAGACTAACAAATTTATTTGAGCATAAGCTTTCGTGGGCTACAGCCCACTTCTTTGGATGCATAGAATGGAACATATAGTGAGGAGATATATATACACATACAGAGAGCATGAAAAGGTGGGAGTTGTCTGACCAACTCTGAGAGGCCAATTAAGTAAGAGAAAAAACTTTTGAAGTGATAATCAGGATAGCCCAGTACAGACAGTTTCATAAGAAGTGTGAGAATACTTACATGAGGAGATAGATTCAATGTTTGTAATGGCCCAGCCATTTGGGAAATAGCTTCCAATCATAGTGATGGGTCAGGCTCTGTTTCCTAATGGCTAGCTTGGATACACAATGATTTAAATTAGATGCCTTGTTTGGGGAGAGGAACTTAATTGTGGTGCTTCTTTATGTTTTGGATTTTGCTTTGGTAAATACAAAATAGATCACAACCCCTCCCCCACCTTGAGCCCAGGGTAGGAAGTGCAGTGGCAAAATATCAAGGCAACAGAGCCATTTAAAATAAAATTTTCATCTCATCGTCAGCTTCCTGCTCCTACTGCCTACCCCTAAGATCAGAGACTCACTGTGCAGTACAAACACAGGAAGTCAACACCCCTGCCCTGAGGAACGTACAGCTTAATGTGAAACAAGCAACGGCAATTGAGGGCTACTAGCAAAAGAAGGGAAGTGGGGAAGGAGGATGAGGATACTGAAGACACTGGTTATGTAGGTAGGTATTGTACAGTTCATGGTTCTTGAGGGGTCCAAATCATCTGCAAAGTGTTTTTATTTTACATTAGATGGGTGTCCTTAAGTACTTAGCCATCACTATTTGTCTGATTTCCTGTAGATGTCAAAGCAATATTGCATCTTGGGAAAGGGACCTGCAGGGAGAGAGTAGTGGCTTATAGTCTTATTTGTCTCTCTGTTTATATTAAAAATCCTTCAGTCTGGATTTTGGGAAACTGCTTCTGACTGACTCTCCCCCCCACCCCAAGTACAAAACAAAATTGACAAACTAATTGGTTTATGGAGGGGATAAGGAGAGATGGAGGAACCTTAATGACATCTACAGCCCTGGCAAAAAGATGGAAATTAAATAGCCACATGAAAGGCTAAGAATGAAAGAAATCTTATACACAGAGCTTTCAGACATATTACATTGAACAGTACACCTTGCTCTGGAGCTCATTTGTGTGCTCTCAGGCAGCACTGGCTGGGTCAGAGAAGGAGGAGGACACCCTCCTTGGCCAGTTCAGGGCACCCTGCCCCATCCTCCCAGGAGCACAGAGGCCTGTGAAGAAAAGAGGAGCTACTGGTAGATTGTGGATAGGGGAGGCTAGAAAGAGGAAGAAAGTCTGAGCCAACACCATTTTTCACAATAGGCAGTGTAACCTTTTTGTTGGAATGGTCCCAATTAATATTATGTTGTTAAAAGTAAAGGTGCAAAAAAACAAAAACAAAAAACAAAACACCCCAACTTAGTTTTTAGGTTTGAGCCTCTAGAAAATGTATTTAGTAGAGGACCACTAGGTGACACTTTGAATGATACAACCAAACTTTATTAAAAGAAAAATGAGTAGCTAAGCAAACAGGCAGGCAATTACTACTTACATAAATACTACTGTTACACTCACACTCAAGATGAATTGGTGGATCAATGCAGGGCCAGCCCACAACATTTTGGCACCTGAGATGGGGAGCTCAAATGACGCCCCCCTGCCCCCTCGCTTGGGCCAAAACTTTTAAAGGTCTCAATTCTGCCTTCTTCCTGTTCCACCTGAAGGTCCACAGTCTGGGCCAGCTCATACTCTATTGAGATGGTTGCAAGGCCGAGCAGCCTCTCCTGTGTCATTGTGGAGCGTAGATGTGTTTTATTAACTTCATTAGCTTGGAGAAGCTGCATTCTCCACTGGCAACTGTTACAGGAAGTGTTAGAAGTATGAGCAGAGCAACAAAAGCATTTGAAAAGAGGGTGGTCATCTTATTTGTGCACATATATTCCAGAACAGCCTTTGGAGTTGATCCTGCTGAAATGTATCTTGAAAGGGCTTTCAGTTCATCACCTAAATCACTCACATCAATATCGCGCATGTCATCATGTGTCAACACTGTCTCTAGTGCCCTGCATTACTGGTATAGGTCTTCTTCAGGTTTAGCGAGGAGTTTTGGAACATCATACAACATCCCAAACATACTGCTGTATTCTTTGAGCTGCATGAAACTTCTTCAACTGACTGTATTGCACAATCTAGCACCTGGTTAAAGAATTCAACTTAGAATTGTTTGGGGTCTCTTATGGGATTATCCCATGCCTCATAATCAAAATGTCTTCTTCTTCTTCAGTGACTCTTGTATTCTTGAAAGGGTGGGAAAATAGCTTCAGTGTGAAGTTCCTCTCCCACCTTCTGTGCACTCTTCAGAACATTTTGAAATCCCTCATCTGACTGGTAATACTGTAGGTATGATTTTGCTTTGTCCAGTTATTCCATTGCTCCAGATATATCAAGGTCAACACCTTGGAGTCTCTTGCTTACAACATTTATTTCAAACAGTATGTCATACCACAACACTAAGCCACACAGAAATTTGAAGTTATGTATGTTTCTGGTGATTCCATTTCCCTCTGCCACTCTTCTCCCACGAACAGTTCCTGTCATAGCATTATCCTCCATAATGGCAACTATGGCACCATCTATCTTCCCAATTTGGTGTTTGATAGGCTTTATCGCCTCCACTCGACTTTCCCATCATGTGGCACTCAGTGGTTTCAGTGTCAGAGAGGATGTTCCCAGATGTTGCTTCAAAATTTGCCATCAATGAGCTGATGCAGAGAAAAATACATAGATGCTTTGAATTACATTAACAAATTCAGCATCCTCACTAGAAGTTGATCCTGCGTCACTGACCACCAAGTTCAATGAATGAGAACTGAATGGGACAAAAAAAACTAGAGGGTTTAACTCTTGGATTCGTGTCTGCACTCCTCTGTTCTTTCCTCTCATGTTGGCACCATTATGGTAGCCCTGACCTCTCATGTCAGCTATTGCAATTCCCATATCTTCCAGCTTTTTAAGAAGCACATTTGTCATACCAGCTCCTGTAGTATCATCAATGTCAATAAATTATAGAAAATGCTCTCTGACAGTCACCATTGCAGGGACATTTTCACTAGGTTCTGTTGTTGTTACAAAATGCACCATTAAAGTCATTTGTTCCGTATGGCTGATGGAATGGAAAACCTCTTATGAAAGGAGACTCAAAGAGCTTGGCTTGTTTAGCCTAACCAAAAGAAGGCTGAGGGGAGATATGATTGCTCTTTATAAATACATCAGAGGGATAAATATCAGGGAGAGAGAGGAATTATTTAAGCTTAGTACCAATGTGGACACAAGAACAAATGGATATAAACTGGACACTAGGAAGTTTAGACTTGAAATTAGACGAAGGTTTCTAACCATTAGAGGAGTGAAGTTCTGGAACAGCCTTCCAAGGGGAGTAGTGAGGGCAAAAGACATATGTAGCTTCAAGACTAAGCTTGATAAGTTTATGGAGGGGATGGTATGATGGGTTAGCCTAATTTTGGCAATTAATTGATCTTTGATTATTAGCAGGTAAATATGCCCAATGGTCTGTGATGGGATGTTAGATGGGGTGGGATCTGAGCTACTACAGAGAATTCTTTCCTGGGTGCTGGCTGGTGAGTCTTGCCCACATGCTCAGGGTTTAACTGATCATCATATTTGGGGTCAGGAAGGAATTTTCCTCCAGGGAAGATTGGCAGAGGCCCTGGAGGTTTTTCGCCTTCCTCTGCAGCGTGGGGCACGGGTCACTTGCTGGAGGATTCTCTGCACCTTGAGGTCTTTAAACCATGATTTGAAGACTTCAGTAACTCAGACATAGGTTAGGGTTTGTTACAGGAGTGGGTGGGTGAGATTCTGTGGCCTGCATTGTGCAGGAGGTCAGACTAGATGATCATAATGGTCCCTTCTGACCTTAAGCCTATGAGTCTATGTCAGGCGTGCAGTCCAGAATAACAAAGTAATATCTTGCTGACTTCAGATCTGCCACAATCTTGTTTGACTTTTGTTGCCAGTAACTGTATGATCTCATTTTGAATTGTTTTTCCAAGGTAGTGGTGTGTGTACATTTCTTCGGTGGTGACACTTCTTAGATGTTCCTAGAGTACAGCATCAAACTCAGCCATCAGCTCCACAATTTTAAGGAAGTTTCCATTATTTGGCACATACAGCTGATCTGAAGTGCCATGCAGTACTAGGTTTTGGATAGCAAGCATTCTCACAATGGCAATGAGTCTTTTCAGAACATTTTGCCAGTAAAGAGACTCTGATGCAATCTTTTCTTGATGCTGAACATCTATGGTGGCCTTTAACCTTACTCTCATCTCAAGCTCTTTCCACCTATGGAATGCTCTCTGGTGATTTGCTGCCTTCTAGTGGAATGCCAGATTTCTAGCCAGATTTTTCCAGTCTTTTGTTTCTGTAGAACCCAATGTGGCTGGAACATTAAACTGGAAGAGTTTGCAACAAAAACAGTATGCAGCATTCTGGGTTTTTGAGTACATAAGCCATTGGGGCTCTCCACTTTGTCACTATTGGGAATTTCAAGCCAGTAATGTGTTGGATGGAAACTTCTATTTTCATTGTCTTTGGGGAACATGAAGTTTTTCACTTGATGTGGCCCATGCAGTACAAGGAAGTCCTTCAGGCTACTGCTCAAGTGGGTCAACAGTCCTGGATCATCTAGACTTAAGGAACTTAACTCAGCAGCAGCTGTTTCTTGCACATCCACCACACTCTTCTCTGATCTAAACTTTTCTTCAGGTATGTGCATCCATTTGAGATGGATATAGGGATGCTGCAGTAGCTGCCAGGTCACCTGCACTCTGACTAACTGGAAGATCAGGCATCTCACCACCCACATCCTCACTGGGGCCAGAAGGCTCACCATGAACATTTGTGCCTATGTATCTCAGGAGAGCTCCTTCCTTCTTAGATAGAAAAGCTTCCTTTGCTTTCTTTCTTTTTCTGAAGAAAGAGGGGCGTTTGCTTCTTTCACTCATGATTGCTGTTCTGTGCCAGCTATAGTGGTTCTCAACACTCAGTTGAAGGGGACAAATAAGCAGGCTGGTAGCAGGGCCTGAGTGAGGGAAGATATCAGCGTCTTAAGGGCCTAACTGGCTCCTACTACTTCAGTTGACTTCCTGTTCTCCTCAAGTGGGTTCGGGGAAGCAGCAGGAAACAGGAAGCTCCTTGAGAAGCTGGTGTTAATCAGTCCAGGCTCCTGGGGGTGCTAGAGAGGTCTAGGCTCCTCAGGGTGCTTCTCTTCCTCTCTCTCTCTGCAGCTCCTGCCCTGCTGCTTTCTGTTATTCCCTCTCACCTTTTCTCCCACCTGCCTGTTAGGTCCTTCCTCCAGCACAGCACTTCACAATCTCTGTGCATCTAGAGCAGAGAGAATACATATGCACCAGCAGCAGACACAATCTTCTACACTCTGGGTCCTACTGGCGCCCCCCCCCGCTGGCATTTGAGGCGGCCGCCTCAGTTCACTTCATGGTAAGTGGATCAATGGGTGATCAGTCCAGTGACAACAGAGTGAAGTACAGGTAGTCCTCGACTTTACGATGTTCGACTTTCAACGAACGGCACTTATGATGCTTCTGAACTGACACCCTCATTCGATTTACAACAATTGGTTTCAACTTTACAAAGTTTGGTCCCACCGTGGAATGGATTGCGGTTCTGAGTTACCACGTTTTGACTTAGGACGCAATTTTCAGGAACCAATTGTGTCATAAGTCCAAGGACTGCCTGTACAGCCTTGTAATCCTGGAACCTAATGGTACCCTTTATATGTTAATTGGAAAACTCTCACAATTTAGCAAAATTATTCCTGTTATAGTCCATTATAATACAAATTAATATCAAACTGCCCTTTACCATAATTATATTTCTACCATCTTCTTATTGGCTCTTTACATTACATATTATTTAAATTAACTTCTGCACCAATGTCCTTCAATATAGACATTTACTAAAACATTCATAATTCTCAAAAAACATTTATTACAAACCTTGCTTAAACCAGTAAACACCAAAACATAACAATAACATAACCCTGGAACATGTCCTTGCTAACTCTTACTTTCCCATAACACTTTGTCTCCAATGTATCTTTGATTTTTCTCACAATAGCAACTTCCATTTCCCGTACTCCTCTCCACTTAGGCCCAAAACCTGACTTCTACCGTACTTATTTTTTAAGCTAAACCATCCTATAGACTATATATAGTAGGGGAAAGAACAGAAAGGGCCCAGCAGCTCTAGCTAACTCTGCTCCCTTCCTTGCAACAATGGTGTCTGCTCAGGCTGCTGGCCTGTCATCCCCCAACCAAACACCATCATGCACCTCTCTCAGTCACCTGTGCCCTTCCCTTTGCAGGATAGGAAGAGAGGAGCAGAGGACCCAGAGATGCTGATGGGGAAGGAGCAGTGGAGGTGGAGCCAAGCAGATAGGGAAAGCCTATATTAATTGTACTAGGGAAGTAGGGAGGAGATTCTGAAATAATTGTCCTGGGGAGGGAAGGAGGAGCTGCAGAAGTTGTACTGCTGAGCATTATTTGAATTGGAGGGGCATGAATTGAATTGGGGGCAGCTGAGCCAGGACCACCACTCCTTCCTCAAATCCCCCTCTCCTGCTGACCCACAAGAAGCCCGTATTGGGATCCTCTCTCCACCCTGGCCAAGGCTTAAGCGGCCTGGGCAGGGTGTCTCCCCCAACCCTCTGCTGCTTACCTTCAGCAAATTGCAGAACTGAGAAACCTTAACAACAGATTTTAATGAAAAACAAGCATTATGATCTATTACTTATGGTGTGATGTTACAAAATGTAAGTGTTCTACATTTTGGTCATTCATTTTATGTGTTGATGGTTTGTGTCTCACATTAGCAGGTTTCAGTGTTGAGAAGTATGCATACATAGTCTCTAAAAATCACCTACTTTCATTGTATGGAGTTGTTTGAATTTGCTTAGAAAAATCTCTCAGACTATTTTATATAAGAATATCTTTTAACCCAAATAATTAAAATGTTACTACACCTCTACCTCGATATAACGCTGTCCTTGGGAGCCAAAAAATCTTACCGCATTATAGATGAAACCGTGTTATATTGAACTTGCTTTGATCCACCGGAGTGCGACCCCCCCACCCCCCAGAGCACTGCTTTACCACATTATATACAAATTCGTATTATATCAGGTGGCGTTATATCGAGGTAGCAGTGTATAATATCTTAAATACCCATTTGATGAGAAAAATAACATACATAGGGCCTTGTGGTGTTGCATATTAATGCAGAGCTCACAATTGGAGAAAGAGCACTGGGTTCACAAACACTGCAAGGGAGTAAGGATGAAAAGGAGATTAAGGTGAAAAGATGCAGGACCTTGCTTAGAATAGCTTCAGGAGCAAGGGAACAACATGCTTGGACAACCAAGAACACCAAGCCCCCACGCCACAGCCTCCTAATATAAACCCCTACCCCACAATACTGCAAACGCACCAATTAAGTAACTCCACTAAATAATGGCATTTCATAGGCTTCTGTGAAAGTTTTAAAATATCAGCTTGCATCACAACCCTTAATGTTTATTGAAATGTAGTTTTCCTATTTAATTAATTTATGTTTTAAAGTACAGTTGAATACATCTTGAGGATTAGCACCCAGGATTAAGAGATATAATATAGATTTAGGCCATTTGGATATTCATATTTCAGTAAACATTCCCAAACAGGTCCTATTAAACCATTAGAAAGAACTTCTCTTTCTAATGAAAGTGCTGACTATAGTAAGCATGAAGCACCTCCCCTAGATTCTGGCAGCTTAAAATATAACCTGTGTGTTTGTGCAAACTCTTGCTTGCCTTTCCATATTCACCACATTTGATTATTACCAGCACTGATGAAGAAAAATGCTATTTGGGTACAAATCTCTATTTAGTCATTGCTAACAACCAGGAAAGTAAAACAGAATAGCTATGACCATGTTATTGGTTTTTGGCAGTCTTTATTTCCCCTCACATGCCTTGGAAGTTTTTAAATGACAATATTTCTTGCATTCCTCTGCAGCCTTGGATGTGTCAGACTAGTGGACTGATCACAACCTAGGGACCAGAAAGTGTTAAATTCTAATTAATTCTCCTCTGACTTGCCATGTGTCTTTGGGGAAGCCTTTTAGGGCAAAATTTATATACATGCACACCATCCCCTCCCATTCATGAACGGTTGATTTGATTTTTGGGATCCTGCCACAGCTCTCTCCCATTAGACACCTAAAAAGTGAGGTACCTAAAAGCAGTGGAGATTTTTTTGAAAATGTGGGCACTAACCTCTCTGTGCCTCAGTTTCCCGTTACATACAATGGGAATAGTAACCCTTCTTTTCTTCACTAGCGTGCTTTGAAAATGTAAGAAGTGTTAGCTTCTGCCCTCAGTAAAAAAAGACTGCAGTTTCTGACAGTTATTGAATAACTCTTCTCCTGAAGTACATGTTAAGGAAACTTCACAGGGTGATGAAGTTTGTGGAGGTTATGTGGAAGGGCATGGGGGGCTGTAAGGGATGATTTAGGAGAGGGGAGCATGTGGGGTGAGGAAGGGCAGGACATAGGTAAGTTTGTGGAGGTTACGTGGGAGGGCATGGGGGGGCTGTAAGGGATGACGTAGGGGAGGGGAGTATGTGAGGTGAGGAAGGGCAGGGTGTAGGTAAGTTTGGAAGGCTGGTTGTACAGATTATTTCCTCCTTGCCCAGCAGCAGTTGCTGTGAAATCCTCAACAGTGGGTCCTTATTTCGCTAGCAAAAAAAAAATCACCTAAATCCTCTTGAGTTTGATGCCCCTCCCCCCAAGAATGGCAGCTCCTAAACTCCCCTCGCCCCAAACCAAATCACCACAACGAAACCGAACCAAGAGCAGTGAAGCAAATCCCTGTAGCAGCTTCGAATCCAGGCTCTTGAGTTAGGGAATAACGCAGGGGAGCCCAGCTCTCTCACCCCACTCCTGCAGGCCCGGCCTTACAGCCTCAGACCAGCCCCGAGACCACCACCACCACCACCTACCTCCCCCTCTCCAGCGCCACCCCAGAAAACGCTGCCACAGAGAGGGGCCGAGTCCCAGCCGCGCGTGGGACGCCCCAGCAACGCGTTGCTGTGCCTGGGCGGCAGGAACCCCGTCCCACAGGGTGTCCGCTCTCCCTACAGCCCGCCCCCTGGGACCTGGCGGGGGCTCTGAGTACAACCCCCCCCCCGGCCCAGCTCCCCTCTGGGGCTGGGCGGGGCCTCTAATTGCAGCCCTCCCCCCAGCTGCTCGGGGGGGGGGCTGCAATCAGACCCCCCCCCCCGCATCTGAGGAGCCGGGAGGCTGTTCTGATTCCCCACCTGCCCGGGGGCTGGCGAGGAGCCGCTGGGGGAGTTTGTTTGCCGTCTGTCCCCATCCCTCTGATGCTCTGAGCCCAGTCTCCTCCTCCTCCCCCCGTGCTGGATGCTCCGCGCACTCCTCGCTGCCCTGCCCCGCTCTCCTGCCGCCTTCTCCCACTCCGCGAGACATGGAGCCGGCCGCAGCTGGGGGCGACCTGGCCAGCACCCCGGACCCCACCATCGTGCAGCCCCCCGGGGCCACCCCGCCCTACCCCTCCCGGGACCAGCAGGATGAACAGCTGCGGATCGGGGAGAGCGGACAGTTCAGCGAAGGGCTGGAGGACAGAGGTGAGCCCCGTCCCTACGCCCTGGCCTCCCTCTCCCCACATCCTCCCCGAAATCACCCCGGCAGCCCCCCACCTACAGCACACACCCCTGCAGCCCCAACACACACCCTTCAAAAACAAGCACACTCTGCATCCCTCCCCTAAATCACTCCTCGCAGCCCCCATAATAAGCTCTCCCGTCCTAAATCACCCCACTGCAACCTTCCCCAAATGCAACTTTCTCGTAAATCGCCCCCGCGGGCACCTTTGCTGTCCCCCATTACCCCCTTTTCAGTGCTCCCTCACGCCCCTACATTTCTCCCTAAGGCGTACCCCTCCCCCAGTCGCTCCCTGAAGCCCCTCTCACATTTGTTCCGCCACCATATTCCCCCTCTGTAGCCTCTTAGCGTTCCCTCCGACACCCCCCATTATCATAATTGCCCCGACACCTAGCCTGACTCGCCCATTACAGATATCAAGCCACTTACCGTTCTTTAATAATCGCGGCCCACCCCTCAACACACCTGCAACTCTTTTGCTTTCATCACCCCTGCAGCCCTTCTAGTACACACCCTATACCCCCTGCACCTGTTCCTTACTTATTATTTACAACTGCTTAACACTGGTACCTGCAACCCTCCCTTTAATCGTTCTCCTCAGCCCCTCCAATAACTACCCCAACAGCCTGCCCCCAGAAGCTTCCTAAGACCCACCCTATACACTCTGTCCCTATGCCTTCCCCCATGCCACCACAGCCTCAGAACAGCACTTCTTTTCCAGATGAGAGGCTGACAGCCTAAGTAGTTCTCGGAGATTCTCAGATATATAGCCAGTCTAACTGCTTTCCACCAGAGAGTGGGGTGGGAGAAGCCCCAAGGATGCAGTCAGGGCTAAGGAATCAGCCATGAGATGTCCCAGAGGCTGCAGACTAGAGGAATGGGAGAGGAGGGGAAGCTCCTCAAAGAAGTAAATCAGTGATAAAAAGGGAGGGGTTCAATGAGGGGATTCCAAGGAGGGAGTCAGTGCTGGGGTCTCTGCTAACCTACTTCCTACAGAAAGGCTGCTGTTTGCAGATGGGATTGAGCCCACTTAGTGCAGCAGCTGCCAAGAGGCTCTCCAAGGGGCTTTGGTGGGCCATGAGGTGGTGCTTAAATCTATAGTGCCCCCAAAAGTGCAAATCCCACCACTGCCAACATAAGCCATTAAAAAATCGTGAGCCAGCTTTCCCCCCAAATCATGAAATTTAAAAACCAATAGTGGTTGGTTTGTTTTTTTTACCTGCCCTCTTATTTGAATATCTGGGGAAAACTGCTAACCTCTAAACTGTGTGTGATCTTTACAGGTTCAAAATTCAACCTTATATGCACATGCACAAATGCAGGCATCACTGCACTCCACTTACCCTTGCCTATCCTCTGGTTGTAGGAAGCTGCCATTTTATCCCTCTCTGTTCTCCTCCTTGATCACTATCCTGTCTCCCTCCATGCCCCAATTCATGCTTCACTTGCATTCACTCGCTATGCTCCCACACAGTCTATTGCCCCTCACCTTCCCCCTCTCATTCTCATCTTCTCTCTCTTCTACTGTCCTTCATTTTACTGTCTGCACTCCACATTCCCCTGCACCTCCTCAGTCCCCATCCTGTGCCCCACATTTCCCTGCATCTCCTTAGGCTTCCTCAGGCTTCCCATATTCCTCTTTCTCTTCACAGTTCCTTTCCAGTTCCCTAGCCATAGAGTATATGAGCATGACTATCTTCCTTGAGATCCATCTGGGGTTCAGTCATATTGGGGAAAATATGGGAATTGGTGCCCATCTTTACTAGGGACTGCCTTGCTTTCATGGCCAAAGGGTGATCCATGACTGACTCCTAGGTGCTACGATAATACAAATACATAATAAAATACTACTAATAATATATAAAAATGGTAGACATCGTGACAGAGGGCAGCTTGTGGCTTTAGTTCCATTGGAAGTAATGGGAAACATCAGCCATTTTGACTAAGGTCAAAATTCAAAAGTTTGGCCGGAATTTGGAGCTCTAGAGAAACTTAAAATCTGCAACCCCCACCCTCTGTCATGAGGTTTGTGATAAAATGGTCAGAGCTGGCACCTTTAAAATCAAGGGAGATTTTGAGAAGAGACTTCCCAGCTAAATTGGCCTGTAGTAGGGTTAAAGGAGAAAGAGTCCAGGAAACTGTCTCCAGTATTTCCAGAAAAAGTTTCAGTATAATTTTTTTAGTTTGTTTATAATATTGCTGAAATATTGCACTTTTTACAGTGGCTCTTTCCAATGAATCATAAATGTAGACACAGTCACATAGGTATGAATCTCTAATGCAGTTGGCTTCAGTAATTTTTCAAATACTGTACTTCTAAGGATCCTTTTGCATTTTGTTAAATCAAAAAAGGTCATGAAGTATTTGGAGGGAAAATGGTTCTTTAAGGGCTTTCCTTAGTTAATGAGAGTCTTTCCATGGACTCTAATTGACTTTGGATCAGGTCCTTGATTTAACACTGTAATCAGACAATAGGGTTTTACTTTTTTCAATTAACAAACCCAACAACATAGAAATTCAAACGTGACATTTTAAAATGCTATTTTAGTCAAATTAAAAAAAAACCTTCTGTTAAATCAGCATGTGGTATCACTTCATAAACATCTTGTGTTCTGGAATTATTATTTAATGTAATAATTTTATTTGTTGTGAAATGTATATTTAGGTGGTGAAACATAATATAAAATGTACCAAATTCAATGCATTTAACAAATGCATCATCTTTACGTTAGGGATATTTAGGTACTAAATCAAGTTATTGTTTGCAGCAAAATTATTCAGCACCTTGGTTTCAGGGTGGAGAAATCTTATCAATAGATGCAAGCTCGTCATTTTGTAGCAATGCAGGTCATATTTAAAGGTGGTTTAAAGTGTGCTGTGGTCAGTTAAAATTAAACATTGTTTTGTAACATGCAGTGAAAAGATCAAAAGCTCTCCCTCATGAATCTGTTTGCTGTATGTAAATTAATGAGCTAATGTTTTTTGTAAAAGGATTTTCATGCTATGTGTTTGGTAGCTGCATGAATATGTGTGTATGTTTGCATGCAGTCCCCTAGGACTCATTAAAATGAGATGATGCTTCTTGTGGGGCAAAAATTGTAAATAAATAAAAGTAGGTGACTTATTTTAGGGAGGAGGAAAAAAAGTTACATCCTTCTAACCAAGAATATTCCAATCATTTTTAACATACACGTTACAGTGTAGCTCTCATAGCGGGGGTGCTTTGATTTTATGAAATTAAGGAGCTGAATCTTATGCAGTGGGGAGCACTCTTGGCACTTGAATTACAATTAGCGATAAAAAGGGGCTAGCTGTGAATGGTTTTCCTTTTATTTAGCTAAGAGTCTATATGATTCATAAACATCTATTGTATGCCTTGATCTTCATGGCAGCAGCTGTCTGTTACCTGGGAATTGGATGATGTATTTAAAGAAAGAAACAAGCAGGAATGAATGTGTCATTCTACCTGATGTTTGTTTCACCTCAGAGCCAAAATCAGCCAAAAGCTTTACATCTGGACAGAATTTGGACCTTAAAGTAGAACCCTTAAATGCTGCTAGAAAAAAGAATGCCAAAAAACAAGGAGAGAGGTTCTCTCTGTGGTTATACAAAATTAGAATAATGAAATCTTATCTTTATCTCTAGACCTGTTTTTAGGTGTTAGCCTCACAAAAGCCACCATTGAAATTGTGCACCTTTGTTGGCAGTGGCAGCAGACAGGTCTAGTACTGAATGAATATGGAGGAGGAATTAACCATCTGAACTACTTGCAGTGGTCCTTCTAGTGAGAAGTGTTTATTGTTGCTACCCATTCCAGACCTGTTCTGTGAGCATACAGAGGAATCAAAGCCTTGAGGGCTATCAGTCTGGTAATTCGAAAAGCATTAAATGTGTGTTGAAAATAAATCCAATTTAAACATAAAAATTAAGAAATATTATAGGACCAAATTATTCTCTTACATATAAGAGTGCGGCTCCTCTTGAAGTTAATTAGTTGCATGTATGTAACTGAGGGCAAAATTTGGCACAAAGAATTTAATAATTATGTGTGAAAACTCTGTACAAACATTAAGTAATTAATCCTTATAACACCCTTGTGAGGTATCCTAGGCAAATATTATCCCTGTTTACCAATGGGGAAATTGAGGCAGTGGGGTTAAGTGATTTTCCCAAGAGCACAAAATGAGTTCCTAGTTCTAACGCCCAACCCCGTTTTCAAGCCATCAATGCTGCTTCTCATGTTTATAATGCACTAGCTTTACAAATTCAGAGCCGTACAGTAGTTTCCGTTTTCAAACACATGTGTTTTCTGAAAAAGTGACAGACATCCTGGAAGACGCACTGGAGACTGACTGGATTTTACATTTGTTAAACAAAATATTCCAGAGATCATGAGTGAAACAGATTTGGATCAGATTTTACAGTTTCTGGTGAAAGGAAATATATAAAAAAAAACTTAAATGAATATCATAATTAGGGCTAAAAGAAGATGAGGGGAGAGAAGGAGCAGAAGACTATCACTATTTTTCTGATATTTAAATTGAATTGTTAGCTGGGGATTAGGATGGGGGAGACGGGAGGGTTCCACAGTTGGAAAGCATGGTGAAAGACAAAAAAAAGTTTTAAAAATTGGTTAGGACATAGGACCCAATTCTGCACCCACTGCACTGATTTCAGTAAGAGCAGGATCAGGCCCTAAATTCCTCTCTCATGTCCCTTTATGTGGGGATTGTATGCCTTTGCAGGAGGATAGATGTTATGCTCTAACAGAGAGACAAGGTGGTGGATGAGGTAATATCTTTTATTGGACCAACTTCTGTTGATGAGAGAGACAAGTTTTTGAGCTACATATGGCTCTTCCTCAGGTCTAATAGGTCTTTTTCATCTCTAAGTCTTTTTCATCATCCTCCTAAAATACATATGCTCCTGCTTTGATACTCGATTTGAGCATTGTATTTTAATGGATCAGCAAGTTAACTTTTCAGGTGTGTGAGCCTGGTGAACTTAACACTCCAACACAATTGTTTTTCCCTGTGTTCTTATAGTTCTCGTCTGGAACTAGAGTGACCAGATGTCCCAATTTTATAGGGACAGTCCTGATATTTGGGGCTTTTTTTTTTATATGGGCTCCTATTACCCCAACCCCCGTTCCGATTTTTTACACTTGCTGTCTGGTCACCCTATCTGGAACTAAGGCCAAATCCTGAACCATTGAAGTCTGTAGTTTTATCATTGACCTAAATAGGTGCAGGATCAAGTCCCCCATGTGTACCTGTATCGGTGTCTACATGGGGATAAAAAACCCATGGCTGGCACGGGCACTGCAGCTGAAAAATTTCTGTGTAGACACTGGGGCTTGGGCTGGAGCCTGAGTTCTAAGGCTCTGAGGGTGGCGGGTCCCAGAGCTTGGACTCCAGCCCTAACCTGTCTGTCTACACAGCAATTTTTAGCCCTGCAGCTTGAGCTCCACAAGCTCAATTCAGCTGACCCGGGCCAGCTGTGGCCATGCTCGTGGGGCTTTTATCCCCATGTAGACATACCCAGTGAAATTACTGTGAACCTTCCTTTAGTTGCCTGAAGATAGCAGTGCTCTTCTGGGGTGAAGAGTGCAATTTATACTCTGTCAGGTGAAATGCAAACATTAGAGCCAAAACATGTTCTCCTTGCTCACTCAAGCACTCTTATTAGCTTCATTCACCCGAATTCAGTGAGGTGAGTAGAATTAGGCTCATAATGTACCATATACGATATATACAATTATCTGTTTGGTCCTGAATTGACACAGATGTGTTTTTCTTTTTTAAAAGGAGTAATGTAATGTTCACACCACTTTGTGTATTGCCTTTATCAGGTTTACTAGAAAGCAGTACAAGGCTAAAACCTCATGAAGCTCAGAGCTACAGAAAGAAGGCGTTGTGGGTTTCATGGGTCTCCATCGTTGTCACACTGGCTCTTGCAGTGGCTGCCTTCAGTGAGTATTGGGAATATTTTAAACTCTTTAAGCCTTTTTCTTGGCTATCAGAATTTCTCAAAATCCTACAAGATGCTTTGTGCTTTTATATCTGTATTACTGGTGGAGTGATTTCTTTGTAGACTGCTTGGGTCTGCATGGTGCTTATAAATTAGTAAAACAGCTTTTTCTTTTTTTTTCTTCAGCAGAGAGGGTTGCTGAGGGTCAGAGGAAGATATAGGATATTTTGATTTCTGTTAGCATTTGTGCATGTGGAAAACTGTTCATTTTTCAGACTAGTCTTAAAAAAATCATTATACAGTGGATTGCTTTCAACCAAGGAGTTCAAACATGAGAAGTCTAGACCTACCTGAGGCTTATATTTGGAATGCTGTGAAGATAGAAGATGAAATGTAGTGGGAAGATGTATAATTTCTCTTAGGCTGGCAAATACCCTAACACAAAGCTAATTTTTGGGAGTGAAATCCCAATCTTTTTAATAAGTCTATCTTCCTGGAGGCAAATTTAATGACATCTATCTGGTAATCATTTTCATATGGAGAATTAAAAAATAATTCAACATTTTCATCGTGTGAAAAACTGGGTTATAGGTTATTTTTTTAATTTTGTGCCGAATAAAAGTGTCTTTATTTAACTGCACTAAACAGCACTTTTTTCTGTTTTAAAATAACACATTTACTATCAGTTTATTATCCTAATAATACAATGATCTTTATTTAATTTGATGGATAAAACAAGACCCATCATGGGTCCTGAATTTTGCAGTGAATAAAAAAACAGTTAGTTCCCTTTGTTTGTTTATTTAGAGCCCAGAATGTTTACTGCTCATTAAAAAGGAAAAGCTCCATGCTTCTATCTAGGAGACAAGAGGCTTCTGAGATCCTCAGAATGTCATCCTTCATTTTGGAAAAGACAGACTTGTATTTTCTGGGAGCTGCAGCAGCATGTGTTTTATTATTCCAATCTGTAATGTTGGACCTGCTGCTGGAAGTTGGTGTCAGCCCCCAAGAGGGATTATTAGAATCTGACCAAATGGTCTCTGCAAAAAATCAGCATATATTACTCGAAGCTATTTATATGAAAAACAAATACAATAGTTTGACTTAAAAAAAAAAGAAAAAAAAAGAGAAGGAACATTTAAAAGCAGCATCTAATGCATTATAGAATATAAACATTTTATGAGAAAGGAGGACAGCTGAGTTTACATTTTGTTCTGCTTCATGAAAATTCAGTAATTTCTTTTTCATACTGGCACGGTAAGAACAAGATTGATTATTGTCCCTTCCAAAGAGTTTTGTTATGAAAGTTTTATAAAGATAATAGATCAGGTGATATATATGAATTATGGTTATTTAGACTTACTTATATTATAGCTAATAAAGCTAATACAATTATTTTTAGTCACTTGTTTTCAGAGATTAAATTTAATGTTAGGAAATACCAAGAAGTTTTTTGTTTCACTGAAAACAGCTTTCATTTATCAAAGTCGCAAGACATTAATAAGTACAAAAACAGATTACTATAAATATCTATTTTTCTGTGAAATATTATGATTTTTAAAGTTAGTCTGGATAATTAGATTATTTGAAAATCTTACCTGGTCATTATTATCATCATTTATTCTTTGTATTATGGTGGAGTAGGATGTGAAAGCTGGGTATGATTATGATGGTGGGGACACTGTCCAAGACAAGCAGATGATTGCATTATTTTCTCTGTCATCCTAACACAACTAAGGGTTCAATGTGGGGGATTGAGGTGATGACATAACACTAAAACAAAGTTTACCATAAAGGACGAAGTCTCGTCTAATCACCTGTCTAACCAGTCATCTCCTTTTTTTACTTTGGAAAATATTTAATGATGCATAAATGAGGCCCTGATCCTGCAAATAAGCACCTGCTTAATGTCTCGTGTGCAAAGCAGGTGAGTAAATGTTTACAGGATTGGGGTCTTAAAGTGTAAGCTTTTCAGGGCATTAATTTCACATAGTCACATAGTTACATGTATGTTCCTAAAGCAGTTGTCTTTAGGAACATACATGTAAGAGTGATTTAAAAAAAAAAAGATATACAGTAACTCCTCACCTAACGTCTTCCTGCTTAACGTTGTTTCAAAGTTACATCGCTGCTCTGTTAGGGAACATGCTCGTTTAAAGTTGTGCAATGCTTGCTTATAACATCGTTTGGCTGCCTGCTCTGTCCACTGCTTGTAAGATTCTGTAGAAGAGCAGCGACTTTACAAGGGAGCTTTGCACAAGTTCCTCTTCTCCGCCTCCTCTCCATCCCTCCCAGCACTTCCCCTGCCACCAAACAGCTGTTTGGCGGCGCTTAGGACTTTCTGGGAGGGTGGGGGAGGAGCAAGGAAGCGTTGTGTCTCTGCTCCTCTCCCTCCCAGAAAGTCCTGAGCGCTGGGAGGGAGGGGGGAAGAGCGGGGATGCGGCGTACTCCGGAAAGGAGGTGGAGTGGGCGTGGGAAGAGGTGGGCCTGGAGCATCCCCTGGCAAAGTTGGCACCTGTTCTTCTGGGGGGAAGCTGCCGCTGCTGCTGCGCAAGGTGCTTCCTAGCGTCCTTGCCTGCAGCGGGCTGTGCCTGTGTGGGGTAAGCCATGGGCACCTCCCAACCACAGTACAGTGCTGTACAGTATATAATGCCTTTTGTCTGCCCCCCAAAAATTTCCTTGGAACCTAAACCCCCGCATTTACATTAAATCTTATGGGAAAATTGGATTAGTTTAACATCATTTCACTTAAAGTTGCATTTTTCAGGAACATTACTACAACGTTAAGTGAGGAGTTACTGTATAAAAGAAGCTATGGTAAATATTCAGCACGCACGTAATCTCAGGAAAAGACTTAAAACTGTAATGACATAATTTTTATAGACTATACCAAATGATTACACCATTCATCTTCGTAGTGAAGTTGGCTACCCTACAATGAATGAACAATGGGTCACTTTTTGTGTAATACATTGTTAACATGTTAATTAAGGACCACCTCTTTGCCCCTTCACTTGAATTCATTGGGACTGTTGACAAGAATAGCGAGAGCAGAATTTACCCCCACATATTATAAACACAGTTAATTATGCATAGACTACTTGGTCTTAACAGGGTGGTAATTGTATTTATGCTCAATAACAGTTAATAATTACAGATATATTGATTATGTCCAACTTATTTTAGGTGTTTGAAATACATCTTTCATCACGGTATCTAGATGCCAAATTTGTTAAGAATTAAAAGCAGATGCAGTACAAATCTTGACATTAAATCTCTGTGACTGTTTAAATGATCAATTGTCATATAATTAACATGTAACAATGTATTATTAGAACCTTTTATATTCTTACTATTAAGTGTCTTTTGAACTCTGAGTGATTGACTGTTCCATATGGTCCTTTACAATTTCTTAATTCTGATTGCAGTTTCAGCAGCTGACCATCTCATTAAAGTCTCCCATGTTATATCATTAATTATCAGCTCTTTTTCATTTATGTTTTTTTTTGTTGTCAGCTTGTTCCTCTAGCCCAGGGGTTCTCAAATTTAATTGCACCGTGACCCCCTTCTGACAACAAAAATAACTACATGAGCCCAGAAGGGGGGACTGAAGCTTGAACCCCTCCCAAGCCCTGCCACCCCGGTGGGGGGGCCAAAGCCTGAGGGGGCAAAGCTGAAGCCCAAGGCCTTCAGCTCCAGGCAAGGGGCCTGTAACCTGAGCCCTGCCACACAGAGCTGGAGCCTTCAGGTTTTGGCCCTGGGCGGTGGGGCTCCAGCTTTGGCTTTGGCTCTGGCTCCGGGCCCCAGCAAGTCTTAGCCAGCCCTTGCAACTGCATTAAAACAGGGTTGCCACTTTGGGGTCCCAACCCACAGTTTGAGAACCACTGCTCTAGCCAATCCCTGAGTTAGGAGACATGCCAGGTGATCAAAAGGTTGCTGCCTGTTTGACATAAATGACCGGTTGTCAGTTTAGTCATCTGACTCTGACAATCCTTCGCAAACACCTGCTATTTCCTCCTCACTATTTCCTCACAACCCATTCAAACTATTTTTTACTACTTGTTTATAAAGGCAAAGTGTTGGCTATACAGACCTGATCTTCAGTTTCAGTGAGGAACAATCTTTCCACTGTACCTACCATCTTGTGAGCCTGCTCTGCTAGATGTTTGATAGCTGTCAGACTGCATTGCCTGCTTTCTGACTACTTCCTTTTGATTTGTCATTAAGTTCTCCCTGTACACTTCTCTTTCAGTCTTCATAATATTTTATCCCCCTGGGAGTCCTGTACATTCTTATTGCACCACTACTGCAGTAGCACATAAAAAACCTGTTAGAGAGGGGGACCAGCAGTGAGACTGCATGAGACCTGCATCTGTAAAAATAGAAACATTAGAAGGATAATAAAAATGTTGGGAGGGGTATGTGTGTGTGTGTTTGGAGGGAGGGTGGTGGAAGTTGAAATTTGTTCCCTTCATGCTTACAGTGGTTGCAACTAAAATAATCTCTAATTTTGCTTTACAATCCCCATCTTCAAAAAGAACAGGAGTACTCGTGGCACCTTAAAGACTAACAAATTTATTTTAGCATGAGCTTTCGTGAGCTACAGCTCACTTCTTCGGATGCATAGAATGGAACACACAGACAGGAGATATTTATACATACAGAGAACATGAAAAGGTGGAAGTATGCATAACAACAGCTGCAATGCAGTCCCCATCCATCCATCCATCCATCCATCCAGGATTAGCTAGAGCTGCATTCAGAACTAATTTTGCAACTCCTTAATCAGCTGGAATGGTCACTGTATGATGTGAGACATTTCTTTTCAATGGGCTGAGCTTGTTGTCCCTGCATAATTTGTGATACGATAGTATTCTTAAAGGAGGTTGATAAATCTGACACTAATGGTGATAAGCATGTGCAAAGAAGGTACTTTTAGGGAAGGATGATTGTCAGCAGGGGCTTAGAAGCTGGGCTGCATCATGCTAAGCTATCTTTGTGCCAGGCTTATTGTTGAAAGGGGCAGTGGGCATGGCCAAAATTTACATATAGATTGTAGTGCTGTGAGAAAAGACATTGGAAATCCTATGGACCATTGGTGTAAAGGAAGAATCTTTGTACATCTCCACAATACCCTGCTTCCACTCTTCAGCATCGTGTCTTGCTCATTTGCTATGTTGCTATTGGGTCCTGATGTTGTCTGCATTAATTTGACCCCTCCGATAGGGTTTTTAGGCTGTGAATGGTGAGTTAATGCACAGTGATTTATAATATTTAAAACGAGAGGTATAAAACTCTAGTAATGGCATAACAGATGTGTAATGGTGTAGCACAGGTACCTTGTGATGAATGAATTGTTGAAGTCACAGTCAAGTTGCTACTGAAAATCCAGCTGGATGGCTGAAAGAGGGAAGCTGCATCGGTCTGAGTATATTTGGTTTCGTCTGGTTAGAAGAGCTAAACAGGGTTTGGCCTGGTCCTTGGGTGGAAGTCTTCCTAGGGAAAAATGATTTGGTTGAATATGCTTATCTTTTGTGTACCAGACAGCTGAAAAATAAGAATGACAGTAGAAGCAGCTTTTTCCTTTAGCTCAAAGAGTAGTTCCTCTGTTGTCAGATGCAAAGATGTCCTACTCTTGACGATTGTTCAGAAGCTTCAGCTACTGCAGAATGCAGCTTCCTGCCTCTGAGCTCTGTGCAGGCCACTGCAGTCCAGTTGGTTCTGGGTGCAGTTGAAGGTGTTGGTTCTAAGAGTAGAGCTAGAAAAGCCTTGAGTGCCCATAAAACTTTATAGACTTTAATTAGGGTGTCCATATGTCCCTTTTTTAAGCCCTCTCCTGGCCATCCCGACTGTTTTTTCTGAAAGGAGGCATTTGTCCCATTTTTGCTGTTGCCGACTTGATCAGTTGGCAAGAGCAAACAGGACAAATGCCCACTTTTGTCCAAAAAATGGGGTGTTGTGTGGAGGAACATGCAGGGTGAATGTGAGTGGAGATGCCAGCAAGCCCCCTCGCCCCCATTTCAGCATGTGGGGTCAGGGGCCAGGCAGGGCTCCAGTGACTGGCAACAGCTTCCTAAGGGGGCTCCCGCAGGGTTCCAGCGATGGGCAACAGCCTTGCTGGGAGGGGTGGGGGCTTGGGCGAGTGGCTGGAGATCTCCTGTTTTCTCTTTGGGAAATATGGTCACCCTACATTTAATTTATAAAACCCTTGATATCAATGAAGCCTTAAGGTGCAAATCTACAAGGCCCTTAGTGTCTGGAGACCAGACAATTTCCAGACTACTCATGCCCATTGTGCCATTTGTTTTTCTGGAATGCTCTTGTTTCCATTGTAGACCAAGCAGTGCCAGATAAATATATTCACTCTGCCTTTCTCTTCATTTTTTAATTTGGATGGGAGTGGATTCAGTTTGTCAAGAGCTGGTTTTAATTTTTGTAATATATTCCCAGAAATTGATCCCGCGCACAGTACAAATAAGTAAGTAAAATTAGGTTCATTTTTTTCCCAAAATACTTATAGAATCTGTATTTTAAAAATTATTTTACTCATAATTGTTTCTTGCCTTTTAAATAATAATGCATTGCATTAACATAGTGTTTTTTACTTAGCGATTTTGATTGCGCAAACAACAAGGATGTCAAACTTGTTATTTCATAACAGCAACTGCAACTTGGCCATCTTGGGTGAATTTCATCCCTGACGTAACTCAGCTGATATTATTCACTAAGGAGTTGCCCCATTGTAGGTGCACATTAAGCCATGAACCTTAGTTATGTAGGAACAGGAAATACTATGTTTGTAATTGGACTGTGGCTGTGGAAAACAATAGCTTTTTCCCTTCCCTTCTGTGCTATTCAAATCTCATTCCTAAAAGTGCACAAATACAGATTTTTGTGGTAATAGCTTAATTCCTGCCAAGCAGACCAAGATCTTTTAGAATATCATCAAAGCCAGAAAACACAACTCTCATTTTAGCAGGCGTGCGTTTGTCTAATTTTGTCTTATGATTCAAAGAATGTCAAGTCTGTTAATTTGTCTTCCTGATTAGATTAGCCAAGACTGTTATAATAAACAGAGCAGAGATATTAATACATAAATGTAATGTATAGTCAAAATTCTGAAGTTGAAGCTCCCTTTGCAGACAAGGACTGAATAAGGATTTAGGGATTTGGCATTGTGGAAACAGCTATAAAATAAAGTATAACTGATAACACATCCTCTGAGGTCCTTCACTGGTAATCATCCAATCCAGTTTGTGAAATGTGCTGCTATTCTGAGAAGTCAAATTCTATTTGAGAAGTTCTTTGCATATGACCTTAATAGAGGTAATTCTGCAGCTGGTAGGATTTTTATCAGACTAGGCTGTTGATATAGGATTTCATAGATTAGCTCCAGTACTGTATGTAAATATGAAAGAAACTGACATGCATATGTTACTGTATCAGATCATTCTGAGTTTCCACATTAAATAGTGAAAATTACATAGACAATGTGAGCTTTCATACATTTGGATTAGAGACGGGCCCAAACTAAACCCCTCATTCTAAATACCCTCAAATTTCAGGATAGTTCAGTGCTGAGTAGAACTTCATATTAGTCCAGCCCCTGTCTTTATAATGGTTTGTTCCACAGCCCCACACCCAAACACCTGCAAACTATGGGAGGTCTGGATTTAGATCCAATCTGTTGGTCAGAATGATTAGAAAGCAAGCGACAGAATTTCATTTCTGACTAATGACAGGAAATGTGGGCCTGATTCTCCTCTTACGTTATTTTTACTCCATTGTAACTGCATTGACTTGAATGGAGTTACTCCTGATTTACAGTGGTGTAAATGAAAGGAGAATCAGGCTCTATAAGTATTTACATGGACGTGTTGATATAATTTTTCACTAGTTACCATTTAAAGGAAAACTGCACAAACAACTGAGTTAGTGGATTTCTATTAATGAATTACTTCTCTTTCCCAGTGATACATTTTTAGCTGTTGCTTCAAAAAGAGAAATTTTTAAAAATTGCACATAGTGACGATCAGTGCTTTTCCTTATGTTTGCATGGTGCCGTGCAAGTGGCAGCAACAGTGGAAATTAATTATAATTAGAGGATTGGACAAATTAGAGGATTGGGCCAAAAGAAATCTGATGAGGTTCAACAAGGACAGTGCAGAGTCCTGTACTTAGGGCGGAAGAATCCCATGCATTGCTACAGACTAGGGACTGAATGGCAAGGCAGCAGTTCTGCAGAAAAGACCTAGGGGTTACAGTGGATGAGAAGCTGGATATAAGTTGACAGTGTGCTCTTGTTGCCAAGAAGGCTAACAGCATTTTGGGCTGTATAAGTAGGGACATTGCCAGCAGATCAAGAGACGGATCACTAGGAGGATGGTGAAGCACTGGAATGGGTTACCTAGGGAGGTGGTGGAATCTCCTTCCTTAGAGGTTTTTAAGGTCAGACTTGACAAAGCCCTGGCTGGGATGATTTAGTTGGGGATTGGTCCTGATTTGAGCAGGGATGACCTCCTGAGGTCCATTCCAACCCTGGTATTCTATGATTCTAATAAAAAAAGTAGGCCAGGATTTTTCAAACATGACCAGTGATTGTCAGTGCCTGAGTTTTTGGGTGCCCAACTCAAGAGTCTTTTAAAGGAGGCTTATTTTCAGAGGTGAGTGCTTAGTGCTTTCTGAAAATCAGGCCCTTTTAAAATTTCTCAACATGGGTACCCAAAAATGGAGGCTGTCCACATTCATTAGTCATTGTTGAAAATCTTGGCCTTCATATTTTCTTTTCCAGATGCTATACCAAATCACTTGGCCTTTCCCATTGTTAAGGGCCTGGATTTATATTGGCAAAGAGCCATTAGACACATACTGACATTTAATATGCAGGATCCCTCCCAACCATGTAAAAGTTAAAAAAGTGAACAGAAATCCCTTCTGAGTGTTTAAACATCCGATTTTACATATTGCACAGGACATTTAATTACACCTACAATAAAAAGACAGAGGGCACAGTCTCTCAAAAGTATCAATGAAATAGCAAAATTAAACTCCAAGGGCTAAATTCTACTGCTGGTGATACCTATGCAACCCCACTGGCCTCAATGTGGTTGCATTGGTGTAACTATGAGTGTAATTTGGCCCCACCATATTATATGAAGGCTTTAAAGGACAAACCAATTACATGTACAGCTCCAGCAGAAGATGGCCTTACAATATAGTGAGGCTTTTTTTAGTAACAGCAAAATATGGTTTTCACTCATGTGAAAATAAAATGACAGTATGCCTGCTGCCCTTATGCATACAAAACTCTACGTGACTTTAGTTGAAGAAGAAAAAATGTGTAAATATGTAACACATCAGGCAACCTTCTTGAAGTTGTCCAATAAAATATAGTGAGTTGGTATCAGGTAATCCAGTAGTCTAGTCTGTGAAATATAAAGAAGACCACATCATGATGCATGTGATTTTATGTTCTTAAAAGGAAAACAAAAATTAAGTTGAAAGTTTATGATTGTGGCAGGAGCTTATTAAAGCAGATTTCACATTCAGATGCCAGCCTTTAAAACATAAGTCCCCTGCGTGTCTTTACATAGAAAATGGAAGGTCAGTCATTCTCTGGGCCAAATTCTGCAATAATATTACAGCCCTTAAAACCCCACTGATGACAAGAATTTGTCCCAAGGAATTTTTCAGCTAAGATGGACATCCAATATTGAGGGAAATCTAACATCAGCACTTTTGCTGGTCACAACTGCAATACGATATCATAAGGAACAAAGCTCAGGTAATTGGTCCTAGTCCATTTGTGATTGTTTAGGTCAAAACCAATGCTTAAAACCAGTGCACATCCTGGAGCACAGCTGTCATGTGCTGTCTAGAAGATTAATAATAATACCTTCTTCCACTCTTTGTCTATTTTATCTATTTAGATTGTAAGCTGTTTGGAGGACTGTCCCTTACTATGTCTGCAAGGTGCATAGTAAACAGGGGTGCTGAAACACTTTGTATAGTGCGGGGTGCTGAGAGCCATTGAACCAAATTGTAAACCCTGTATATGATGGAAAACACTTCAAGCCAGAGGGTGCGACAGCACTGCACCTATGCTAGCAGACTACTGTAATGCAATTAATTAATAACAGTATATATTTATGTGCAGCTTTATGGGCTCCACAAATTTAGCCTCCGATAGTGGAGCCCCACTCATTGTGAAGACAATGAGGTCCTGTGTGGGCAAAAGCATCCAACCATGCTTGTCCAGTTTCAGGGTTGGAGTCTTATGCAGTAAGATACATAACTATCAAATGTCAGATAATTCAGTAATTGGGCTGGTGTAAATTCCTGCACCTGTGCAATAATACATCTTTTCCATATCTGTTACATAGTTAAACTACACTATTGGTGGGCAGAATGTGCATTTTGACTAAAATACTACATACAAATCTTTAGGAAAATTCATAAACATTATGCTTACTGCAGTAATGACGTCCCTAATTTAAAATAACTAGATATTTGAAATTACTTTTCTTCAAAGGGCAAATGTAGAACTACTCACCCACAATATCCAATAAAAAGCAAGAACAGCAAACCAGACCTGTATTAGAAGAATAATTGAATCCAATTTTGTACTAAATATGGTAGAAAAATCAAACGATCAACATGATATTGATAATACAAATTAATAACTCTACTACATCAGGCCAAGCTACCATGTGAAATAGATTTCCTTATGAATTCATGATATGCCAATCAGACTTGATTTCCTTATACATTTTCCTGCTATATGCCACAAAGTTATAACTTCTGTTTACTATCAGAGATGAACTTGTAATTCTCTGTGTCTGGAACAAAAGACATGTCAAGAATAAGGAAAGAATGTGAAAGTTTAATATTCATTGCAAAGTAATGTTTTATTCAGAGTTATTGGTTGTATGTGAGGCTGTAAGTTGCTATGTAATTAAAACTAAAACTTTTCAAAAGTGCAGTGTTAAAAGATGGAAATGAAAATCATGGTTTTACTTTTCTTAAAATATGCTAGGAACTTTAAAATATTAATTGATTTAGCTGAACTTATTAGACCCTCAGATGCAAAGACTATTACCTCATTTGAATATAATAATAACATTGTAGCTGTTTTGCATAACAGAGCCTATTGAGAACATTGATTATATAATTTGACACTGGTGAATTTTTTTTAGAGTGCAATTTCTTCAATTCTAGTATTGAATTAACTTCTCTTTCAGTTGAAGTTCTGGCCAAATCGACTTTAATTCTCACCCTGCACAGTATTTCACTTGCCAGTTAAACAATTTTTTTGTATGTGGGGTACAGATGAATAGTAGAGAAATTTTGCTACCAAGCAAGGATTCAGGGAAATCAGACTTAGATGACAGTGGTAAAAATACATGGTTGGTCTACACCTGTGCTCCCACGGTTGCCAACACCAATGAAGCTGCACCAGTGCTACAGCAGTAATTGTAGCAGAAAAACTAGATGCTGTCGCAAAAGGTGGTGCTGCTTCAGAAGGTGGCACTCTTCCTTCTGAGTCTAATGTTCTGACATTCTATTCAAAGTCACTGTGCTACTGGAGGTGCTCTCCCTCCATAGAAACACAAAACTAATGTCCTGGCCGCTTGTATTCATTAGATCAGGGGTCGGCAACCTTTCAGAAGTGGTGTGCCAAATTTTCATTTATTCACTGTAATCTAAGGTTTTGCGTGCCAGTAACACATTTTACATTTACAGGGGGCAGAAGCTGGGACCCCAGGCTGGCAGTGGGCTGAGCCACTCAGCCTGCTGATGGTCTGGGGTTCTGTCCACCGGCCTCTGCCAGCCAGGGTCCTGGCCGCCAGCCCCGCTCAGCCTGCTGCCGGCCCAGGGTTCTGTCCATCTAGGCCGGCAGCGAGCTGAGTGGGGCTGGCGGCCGGGACCCCGGCTGGCAGGGGGCTGGTGGACGGAACCTCAGGTTGGCAGCAGAGTGCGACTGAAAATCAGCTTGCTTGCTGCCTTTGGCACATGTGCCATAGGTTGCTGACCCCTGCATTAGATATTATGGCACTCTTTGGAAGAGTGGGCATGTTAATAGTGGTCTTGTGGCAGAGTTCAATTTGGCAAGTTATAATCCATCTGTATAAATTCACCCTTGATTATTTCAGTTGAATAAGTTATTCTTCATCATTACACATACTAAACTCGTATACAGTGTTATACACCGGTAAGCATTCCACCCCAGTGGTAGGCACGTTTCATTGGGGTTGTGCAGTAGTCATTATATATAGATTATGAATCAGTTACTAAATGTTTATAAAACATATGTAACTCATCAGGATGAAATATTACATAAGTTAAAGATTATTATAATAAAATAGACAAAAGTACTAACTTTTCATTCTGGGGTGATGGTACCCAGTATAAGCTTCTAAGGGTGTGATCCTCATTATACACTCAAAATTCCCACTTACTCATGAAATAACTACAGAGGCAGCCCTTCACTATAAAAGGTAGTATGATCTCAGGCTCTCTCAACACTGGGCCAATAAGACTGGGCAAACGGATTTGTATCAGATAAGAACAAACATAAACCATTGACCAAAATTTGAAGCAATCTCTTGATTTGAAAAGATAAGAACTTTTATAATCACTAATTTTCACTTTCACTTGCAAGGCAACCTTCCCAGTGCAAAGAACAAGGGCCACTTTTCTCCTCCTCCTACACCTTCCCAGGAGACCCCCCTTCCTTTTCTCTCTTCTCTAGAAGCAGAGAAGAAAGGGAATAAGTAGTTACTCCCACAATGTTGAGAAGCAGATCAACCAGCCCTCAGCCTGAAACGGGTGAGCTATGTAACCAGTGACTAGAGTAAGCCAGCTATCCTTTTGATTGGATAGACTGAGGCCATTGGCGGGGTTTAGTCTAACAAATGGCCCATCAAGGAGCAATGCTTTTGTCAGCTACAGCTGCAGAAGGCTCAGTGTTCATGTAAGTTGCTTTTGCAGATTGCAGCATGAACAATATCACCTTTTTGGAAAGATTATATTGGCTGCTTCAATGCAGACAACAACACTGAGGCCATAAGTACTGAGAAGAACTATTGCAGAACAAAAATCCCTTCCATATTCTAAACAGAGAATCTCTCCTCCAGATATTAAGGTTTGTGCATCAGTGAATTATTGAGTGTAATGTCTCTTTTTTTAATATAGCAAGGTGAAGAAAATGTGGACGTACCTTCAATCTCCTCATTCCATTTAGTTTCCTTTTTTGAGGGCTCACAATTTTCATGAAACATCTTGTGGATGAAGAATGAAAATGCCTCCCCAAGCCTGGAAAAATATTAATTTCTGCAGGTTTTAGGGAAAAGAGATTTATTGTCAGTCTGTGGGAGATTTAATAGAATGAAAATGCAGCTTCCAGTGTCAGCCAGGAAATGCAGTTGGGGAAATCATAAATATTTGCATGTTTTACCGTTGTACAGGGCCCATAAAAAGCTTTGTTAAAACGCAGTTAGAAATGCTAAAGTCTGGTATTAGAAAGGGAAGTGCCTGTCTGGATTTTTTTTTAAATTGTATATTTAGAATGTACTATGCTTTGGTCAGAAGAATTATTTCTGATCCAGTAGGTTAACATTGCTTTTCCACAGCAACCAATGGTTTGGGGTTTTTAGTAGCAGAGCTATGCACTTTGAATGTTGCTATATTTCACATTCAAGAGAGAGTTGGGTTAATCATAGGGACATATTCTTCAGAAAACTAGCTCCTCTTTAGAGGTGGACACTATGATTCAGAGTAAGGTAGGTCTACCTTTTAACCACCATTGAAGATCCAGTCCAGCTCCACTGAAGTCAATGACACAACTCCCTCTGACAGAATGTTGTAGGATCAGGCCCTAAGTGAATGGCTAAGTTGTTAGGAGAAAGCCACTAAGCAGTACATTAGGGAATAAGAAATCCTTTACCAGCACTGTTTCATAAGTAATCAATTAGTCTATGCCTGTGTGGGGAAGGGTTGGATGGATGAAAGGTTTCAGTCCTACTGTTGTTGTTTCATAAGTAGATAATGAATGAGGGCTGTTTATACTCAGAGGATTAACGTTTACCTCCTGACTTGATAGGCCTCACTGTACATGACTTACTGCAGCAGCCAACATTTATCAGACTATGATGTTCAACTCTGTGGAACTAATAGTACACAAAGGAACATATTTATTTGCTTTTCTGTGTGGGACATTAAATATTAATAATAAACTCAATATCTTTTTACTTAACACGACTTGATATTTCCATGTGTAAGAAAATATAACGAGAAATATTATCAAAAAATCCCCAAAATCAAGAAACAGGCCCACAAGATAAACTTTGGCATAGGTAATGGTTGTAATTAGGGCTGTCAAGCGATTAAAATTTTTTAATCATGATTAATTGTGTGATTAAACAACAATAGAATACCATTTATTTAAAATATTTTGGCTGTTTACTACACTTTCAAATATATTAATTTCAGTTACAACACAGAATACAAAGTGTACAGTGCTCACTTTATATTTATTTTTTATTACAAATATTTGCACTGTAAAAAACAAAAAAATAGTATATTTCTATTCACCTAATACAAGTAATGGAGTGCAATCTCTTTATCATGAAAGTTGAACTTACAAATGTAGAATTATGTACAAAAAAAGACTGCATTCAAAAATAAAACAATGTAAAACTTTAGAGCCTACAAGTCCATTCAGTCCTACTTCTTGGTCAGCCAGTCACTCAGACAAACAAGGTTGGTTACTATTTGCAGGAAATAATGCTTCTCATTTACAATATCACCTGAAAGTGAGAACAGGCATTTGCATGGCACTGTTGTAGCTGGCATTGCAAGATATTTACGTGCTAGATGCGCTAAAGATTCATATGTCCCTTTATGCTTCAACCACCATTCCAGAGGACATGTGCCCATGCTGATGATGGGTTCTGCTTGATAACGATCCAAAGCAGTGGAGACTGACACATTTTCATTGTCTGAGTCAGATGCCACCAGCAGAAGGTTGATTTTCTTTTTTGGTAGTTTGTGTTCTATAGTTTCTGCATGAGAGTGTTGCTCTTTTAAGATTTCTAAAAGCACGCTCCACACCTTGTCTCTCTCAGATTTTGGAAGGCACTTCAGATTCTTAAACCTTCGGTTGAGTGCTGTAGCTATTTTTAGAAATCTCACATCGGTACCTTCTTTGCGTTTTATCAAATCTGCTGTGAAAGTGTTTTTAAAACGAACATGTGCTGGGTCATCATCCCACCTATAACATGAAATATATGCAGAATCATAGAATATTAGGGTTGGAAGATACCTCAGGAGGTCATCTAGTCCAATCCCCCAACACCAACTAAATCATCCTAGCCAAAGCTTTGTCAAGCCGGGCCTTAAAATCCTCTAAGGATGGAGATTCCACCACCTCCCCAGGTAACCCATTCCAGTGCTTCACCATCCTCCTAGTGAAATAGTGTTTCCTAATATCCAACCTAGATCTCCCCCACTGCAACTTGAGACCATTACTTCTTGTTCTGTCATCTGCCACCTCTGAGAACAGTCGAACTCCATCCTCTTTGGAACCCCCCTTCAGGTAGTTGAAGGCTGCTATCAAATCCCCCCTCACTCTTCTCTTCTGCAGACTAAATAACCCAGTTCCCTCAGCCTCCCCTCATAAGTCATATGCCTCAGCCCTCTAATCATTTTCGTTACCCTCCACTGGACTCTCTCCAATTTGTCCACATCCCTTCTGTAGCATGGGGATCAAAACTGGACGCAATACTCCAGGTATGGCCTCACCAGTCTCATGTAGAGGGGGTAAAACAGAGCAGGAGACATAGAATTCTCCCCCCTAGGAGTACAGTCACAAATTTAATTGATGCATTTTTTTTTAATGAGCATCATCGGCATGGAAGCATGTCCTCTAGAATGGTGGCTGAAGCATGAAGGGGCATAGAATGTTTAGCATATCTGGCATGTAAATACCTTGCAATGCTGGCTACAAAAGTGCCATGCAAATGCCTGTTCTTACTTTCAGATGACATTGTAAATAAGAAGCAAGCAGCAGTATCGCCCGTCAATGTAAACAAACTTGTTTGTCTTAGCAATTGGCAGAATAAGTGGTAGGACTGAGTGGACTTGTAGACTCTAAAGTTTTATACTGTTTTGTTTTTGAGTGCAGTTATGTAACCTAAGAAAATCTGCATTTGTAAGTTACACTTTCAAGATAAAGAGATTGCACTACAGTACTTGTATGAGGTGAACTGAAAAATACTATTTCTTTTGTTTATCATTTTTAAAGTGCATATATTTGTAATAAAAAATAATATAAAGTGAGCATATACACTTTGTGTTCTGTGTTGTAATTGAAATCAATATTGAAAATGTAGAAAAACATCCAAAAATATTTAATACATTTCAATTGATATTCTATTGTTATAAGTGCGATTAATCGCAATTAATTTTTTTGAGTTAATTGCATGAGTTAACTGCGATTAGTTGACAGCTCTAGTTGTAATGAAATTTGTTGCTAACTGCTCCCTACCATACGGGCTCCTGAATATATGAATGCTGTCATTCTCTCTCTGAGTACATGAAAGGATTCTCTATCTGAGTGAAGATCTCAGTAGCTGCAGATGCTAACAGCAGAACAATCTGATTTGTGTGGTTTGGGAATCCCAAGGAACACTGAGGAAGACTGCACACAACTATAACTTTGTTGCTGGTCTCTGATAAAGAGCTGTGCATTGGATTATCTAGTCCATATTTGCCTAAAGAGAGGTGGTGTGGTCTAGTGAAAGTCTTAAGAGTTAAGGGTCAAATTCAGAAGTGATGTGTAATATGGTGTAGATCCTCTTAGGCTAAGACTCCCTTAGATCGTCTTACACCTCAAGTGTGGGCCAGGTCCTCAAATTTGACTACTGTGAAGCTACCCCTGTGAGAATTAGTCAGTGTCATTTTACATGCAGGGGAGCCAGGTGATGATGAAAAAAGGTAAGTTTTGAAAGATATAGGCTACTTTAGCTTACCCTTCTTTACATGCTTTTTAAAAAAAGCAGTGTTTCTTGCTGCCTTCCTCTTTTCTTTGTTCAGAAGTCTGCGTCTAAGTCATGCATCTTAAAGGGATGGAAAGAAAATGTAAGTTGCATCAACTCATTCCACATAGACCAAGGGTAGGCAACCTATGGCATGTGTGCTGAAGGCGGCACACGAGCTGATTTTCAGTGGCACTCACACTGCCTGGGTCCTGGCCACCGGTCTAGGGGGCTCTGCATTTTAATTTAATTTTAAATGAAGCTTCTTAAACATTTTAAAAACCTTATTTACTTTACATAAAACAATAGTTTAGTTATATATTATAGACTTATAGAAAAAGAGACCTTCTAAAAATGTTAAAATGTATTACTGGCACGTAAAACCTTAAATTAGAGTGAATAAATGAAGACTCAGCACACCACTTCTGAAAGGTTGCTGACCCCTGACCTAGACTCACTGAGACCCATAGGCAAGTGGCGAAAATATTCAGGAAGAGGGGGCTGAGTAATATGGACAGGCCCCACTCTGTGGTGTGTGTATATGGGTTGCTGTCTCTATACTGGCCCAGTGTGGAGGGGTGGCCTGGTGCAAGTAGGGAGAGGAGGATGGAGAGCAAGTCTGCCTACACTCACCCCACAGTAGGGCTGAGCCTGGCTCCCTGCTCCGGCTAATTGGCTCTCATTGCTCGCTGATGCTGTTGGGGGCTCCTCCACATGGGGTTGCGGGTTTTAGCCAGCTGACCACCCCAAGAAGATGAGGAAGAGAAAGAGGGGGAAAAAGGTCATCAGCCCCACATAATACTTTGGAATGAAGATGGGATGCTGATGTTAGGGCTAAAGAGGCAAGGGGTTCCTAGGTGAGCCCTAGGGGACTGGAGCAATGGAAGACGGGAAAGGGGAGTTGGTGCAGCCAGGAGTTGGGGGCTTTTGAACTGATCTATAGAGTAGATGGACTTGGGTGTAGGGGGCAGCAGAAGGTCCCTGCAGGGAGGAGGGACGGTCGAGCAGCAGGGTAGGCAGGGGAGGAGAGGGAGGCTAGGGGAAGGGAATTGGTTTGAGAATGGTGGGGATGGGAGAATAGGGGAGGTTTCAAGAGGTGGGTTTATTATTGGGGGAAGGGGGCTTGGTGAGCAGTGGTAGGGGAGGAATTGGGGTGGCAATGGTGGGGGTTTGGCAAGTGGAGGGAGGGTTTAGGTAGGGTGATGTTTCCTGGGGTTTTTGTGACTGGGTGGGTTTGTTTGGGGAGAAGGGAGTTGGTGTGAGGAGGTCAGATGGGTGGTGGGCTGTGGGGGTAGCAGAGGATTGGGGGTTATTTGTGGGGTGGGAGGGAGAGGAGCACAGGGAGCTGTGTGGCGGTGCTGGTGGCTACAGTTGGCTGTGGCTGGGTATAGCTCCTTCCTCCACAGCCCTCTTCTCCTCTCCCTGTGTCTTGCTCTCTCTTTCTCTCCACAGTCCCCATGCCCCAGCCCTGCTCGCAGGCACCAGGGAAGGATGGACTTGCTGCCACTGCACTGGGAATGGGTGTGGGGCTGGGTGTGGGGCCACATTTGGGACAGACTCTGCTCACATCACCATGCTGGGCCCCTGTGGACATGTGCCACCATTGCCTGCTGCCGGGGACTCTCCCTGCTTGTCCTGCTGCTGGGCAGCCAGGCAGCTTGGTGCCAAGATGGCCTTGGCACTGCCAGGGGCAGGGTACCACCTGCGGAGCTGGGCTGTGCACATGGGTGGCAGGATGGCTGAGATTAGCTGGGTCTGACTCCCCCCCTCTAGCCCTCACGACCTGGCGCCTATAGATTTACCTGTGAATTTGTTTCAGGAACTTGAGAGTTCTAATCCTGTTTGTGTCACTGTATTTCTCTGTAGCCTTAGGTAAGTCACTTTACCATTGTAAGTCTGTTCTCCATTTGTAAAATCAGGACATAATATTTTGCTGCGCCATATGGATGATGTGAGGATTAATTTACAGTAGTTAATATTTGGAGGTACAGGACTAGATCCTGAATTGCAGATAGGAGTGCTTGGGCAGCTCAGGGAAGAGGGGTACAAAAGGGGCTTTGCACTCCTGTACAATGGGGGGGATGCCCTGACCTCTTTCCCCCGGTACATGGCTGCTGTGGCAGGGGTGGGTAAGAGCAGCTGCAGTGGTTCTACTCCACCTAAGGATTCCTTAACTCCATGACCGGGTAAGGGAGTTTGAGGGCCAGTGAAGAGACACAAAGCTGCCCTAATACAGGACAGAATCTATTCTGTAATGTGCAATATATGTTCCAAGCATTCTTAACATTTGAACTGTGCTTTGAGATCTTCAGAGGAAAGGCCCTGTAGAAGGGCAAAGTATTGCATTTTCCAGTTGCTTTTGGTTTTGTTCAGCTTTGTCCTATTCTAGAATTTCTCACGCAAGTATAAATAGGTTATTCATCATGCAGTATAGGATACATAAAGATCTGACCTTTGCTTTTAATGAATCTATTTAACTGTTGCCCAACTGATACATTTCACAGTTAAATGTAATTTAAAAAGCAATATTGGCACCTGTGCGTACAAACAGGTTGTCACAGTCACACTGCATCTTTATTTTAAAGAGGCAGAAGAAGCTTGGTCTTTAGCCTGAATATCTGCTTCTACGAGATCTGTTTATGAAAGAACGCAAGTAGTACATATTCTCTGACTTACTTCCTGCATGTGTAAACTTTAATACAGAATTATTTTAATTTTTGGCTTGTTCAGAATGAACGTAGTTAAATTTTTTGGCAAGATGCAGCCAAATTCTAGAGCAGATTAATAAAATGTATTCCATTCATGCTGGTCTATAGGTCTGATTCTGATCTCATGGTGGTGGAAATGCCTTGACTTGTGTGGTGTTACTCCTGATTTACAGTGGTGTTCCTTAAGTCAGAATTGGGCTTTATTCTCAGTGCTTGGCTTTGATAGTTATTGACATTCATGTCACATCCTACAGTACAAGTCTTAGGACAATGCAAAAACATCAAGATAGGCAAGGTCAATGTACTGGTTCTGCAGGAGATGGTGATCAAGGAGTCAACGTGGTAGCTGCCCAGCATGCAAAATCCTCACTGAAATCAATAGGAATTCCTTTCAGGCAGGATCAGGTCAATGACAAAGATTTTATTTTGCTTATAGTGCTAGGCTTGAAAAAAATCCACACGCTATACAACCAGTTATAAAAACCCATAAAACATATCTGGTCAGGCTATCTGGTCTTCCAGTTTACTGTTACATAGACATTACAAAACAAAATGAAACCAGTAAACACACAGGATGACAAAAATACAACAATACTAATATTGGGGTCTTTGTATCCCAGCCTAGTAACAAAAGACTTCCCCAATCTGCTTAACTCTTTTCATCCAGATATCAAAGTCTTCTCTCTAACAGTTAATTTAATGAGAAGAATGCTTGTTGACTGTAGTATCTGAGCATCTTGCAATCTTTAATATATTTATCCTAACACAACACTGTTGCATAGGCGCAGACTCTGTGGGTGCTCTAGAGCTAAAAAATGGTGGGTGCTTAGCACCCACCGGCAGCCCTCCTATCAGTGCCTCCCTCCTGCTGGCAGCCTTGCGGGTCAGTGCATCTCCCTTCCCTTCTCTCCCCCCAGTGCCTCCTGCCCGCCGTAGATCAGCTGTTCCGTGCCATGCAGGAGGCACTGGGGGGAGGAGTGAGGGCTGGGCGTGGTTGGGGGAGTGGGCGGGAAGAGGCAGGGTGGGGGTGGTGCCTTGGGGAAGGGGTGGAATGGGGGCAGGGCCTGGGGTGGGCCCACACCCCAGCACATTAAAAACTCGGCATGTATACCCCCTCCCCCCTGTGAGGTAGGAAAGTGTTATCCTCTTTTTACAGATGGGGAACTGAGACACAGAGACACTAAGCGTATATCTGCACTGCAGCTGGAAGAGCATTTCCCAGTGCAGGTAGACAGCCACACCATATGTCTGCTTGAGCTATTTTAGCACGGTAGCTGTGGCAGGATGGGTGGTGGCTTGGACTAGCTTCTTGAGTTCAATCCCATCAACTCCTTCTGGTATTTTCTCAGGCAGCCTGTTCTGTCATGGCCACATTGCTATTTTTACTGCACTAATATGTGTACCCGTGCTGAAAATCACCCCTCAGCTGCTGTATAGACATACCCAGTGCCTCTTTGCTCAGGGCCTAAATCTTTTTCTCTGTTTATGAAAAGATCTTTCCCTTGGGAAGGAATATCCTTTTAGAGTACGAATTGCATTAGAGTCAAGTTATGTTCTTAATCATTCAGGATACTATTTTAGAAGCAAAACAAAATGAAAACAAGCCCAAACCACAAAAACCTGTATTGCCTCTCTTTCTGTCTCTCCCTCCGTATTTGCCTGGTATGTTACTTCCTACCATCTTTTATTGTCCTACACAAAGTATTTACATTGTCTCAGACTTGCAATTTCCCTTTTTCAAGTCTGTGCCTTATTCAAATGCTTAGGTAGAACTCCTGTACGGATTTTTAACAGTAATCTCTATAGTACATTTTATTCTATTTCCACCATCCTTAGGGTCAAATCCTGCCCTCTACTATGCATACACAACTCCCATTGACGTCAGTGGAGTAGCACATGTGCGTACCTGAGGCCAGAGGCTGAGCACTGATAATCTCCATTAATAGGTTTCAATGGCAAATTAATCACCTTGTTTTTGTTTTTCTTGTTCCTTTGGCAGCTGACTCTTCAGCTGCTTCATTTGGGGAGCTCCCAGGGACAGGAACTTGCATGCAGAGGTTACAGAATCAGGTCTCAAGTCTGTATTACGTCTTTTCTGTTTGTCCTTTCGTTTTCATTTGTTGTGTAGTGAGTGAATGAGTTCCTTTGGGACTCAGATTATATGCACTATTCAGTGCCACTGGGAAGGGTGTATTAGAGAAAGTGTTTTGGGAATAATGATTCTTGAGACCTAGTCATGGTTCTGCCACCAATTAGTGGTTAATAACTCTCTACCTCTCTCTGTGCTCAAGCCAACTCATGACTTTTATCACGATTCTCACAATATTTGGTGTTTTTCCTAAAGCCGCATCTCCTAGAGTCACATGATTACATAAGAAGCAAGTATTTCCTTCTTTCTTAATAGTTGTGGAGAAAAGCAAGAATCCTAAAGACTAAGGCTAGAAGACATGTAAAAAAAAAAAAGTTTGGGGTTCTAAGAATCTCATGATTTTTAAGCCAGTCTTACGATTTTTGAATATTTGGTATTGGGATACTGAATAAATGTGTGTCATGGTGCCTATCTTTCCCACAGGTGTGTTGTGAGACTTACAGCTCAGCCGGTAAGAGATCTACATGTAGAACTTTGGTATGAATTCTAGCAAATGCTATGTGCAATATCAGGAGCTTATTTAACAAATATTTGTAAAATGCTTTTATGTCCTTGGATGAAGTGTGCTAGAGAAGAGCAAAGTACTATATTTAGCACCTCCTATCATATTATAAGATAAGAAGCCGGTTGTGCAGCTGGAAAAAGAGAGGGTGAATCAGTTACAGAAATATATTTATGCACAGTGTCTCCTTTGCACTCTGACTTAAGCACATATTTGTTTGATTAAAGAGCGTAATGAAACAGTAATTTATATAAAAAAAAGACAGAGGTTGATGATAACCCTCATGGTCCCCTCCAATAATAAATGTAATGAGTTCACTGAATATTAGTCCTCTACATGAATCACTTCTCAAAAAGAAATAAGAAAAATACAGTAGCAAAATAATTGAAAAGAAGTATTTCTTTCACTAACTCAGGAGTAATATTACAAATATTTATAGACCTGCTTTGAAACAATCCAACTAGGAAATCAGACATTCTTTCACACTGCACCCTGAATTAAGTTTATGCCATCTCAAAACACCAGGTTATTTTAATATAGCTGTGAGTTGCATAAACAAATACATTATCTTGGGTAGTGTTTTGCTTCTGTCAGCACCTAAAGGTGCTTTGCATAATATTACTACCACTGCAGAATTCTACATAGGCAGACTTCATACCTCACATGTCAACTGGGTGAGGTGTGTTGTTGTTGAAACAACAAGAATATCACAGTAAGTTCCTTTGAGGTGTCTTACACTGGTTTATATGACCACTAAAAAGTGATTAAACAACAAATAACTTATAGGAAAAAGAGTCAGCCAAGGCACAGCAATCATTTTAGTAAGGCTGATTTAGTCTGATAACATTAAATAAATCACTTATAAAAGGATATAGGATATTTCTTTTCCAGTTTAAAGTGCTTTGACTGTCATTAATGTAGTTTCCATAGATGAGGTCATTCTCTGGAAGCTCTGAAGTGCCTTCAGTTCTAAACAAAACTATTTAGAGAAGGAAAAACAGCAATCTTCCAACACCCAGTAAAAACACTCAGCTTACAGTAAATAGTAGATAATTTCATAGTACAAAGGGCCAGGATGTGGGGTCTAGTAGAACTGCACGCAGAGAGAAGTGTGTAGCAAAGGTGGTGTAAAGCTCTCTTTTGCAATACCATGACTCTGGGGCCACTATGAGCAGGGCCACTCCTCTGGAATAAGTCAAAGAGGCCTCAGGGCTGCACTAATGTGTACCAGCTACTGTAAGAGTTCCTGCCCTGGCTCCTCATTCCCAGATGTTTTCACTTGGACTGGGGCCATTCTCCCAGAGCCAGAGTTGCCAGTTATATGGCCACATTCACTGGTGGAGTGGCACAAAATGGAGCACCACACTGGAAGGTCTAGCTGATAGTTTAGAATCCCACTTACAACAAATTGCCTTTTTAGTCTGTTGAGTTGCTGTTTTCCTAACTGCTTTATTTAATCCTCAGAACAGCCCTGTGAGGTAAGTACCATAGTCCCCCTTCCACACTTGAAGAAACGGAGGCACCGAGCCACTGAGCCCTAGTCTACACTACATGGTTAGGTTGAATTTAGCTGCATTAGGTCAATTTTATAATGAATGCATCTACACAAGCAACCCCGTTCTGTCAATCTAAAGGGCTCTTAAAATCAACTTCTGTACTCCTCCCTGGCAAGGGGAGTAGTGCTAAAATCGACCTAGCTGGGTCGAATTTGGGGTAGTGCGGACACAAATCGACATTATTGGCCTCTGGGAGCTATCCCACAGTGCTCCAATGTGACAGAATTGGACAGCACTTTCAACTCCAACGCACTAGCCCGGTACACAGGAAAAGCCCCAGGAACTTTTGAATTTCATTTCCTGTTTGGTCAGCATGGTGAGCTCAGCAGCACAGGTGACCATGCAGTCCCCTCAGTATCGCAAATGAGCTCCAGCATGGAGTGAACGGGAGACACTGGATCTGATTGTTGTATGGGGAGAAGAATCTGTGCAGGCAGAATTCTGATCAAAAAGAAGAAAATGCTAATATATGCCCCAAAATTGCATAGGGCATGTTGGACAGAGGCTACAACAGGGACACAGGAGTGCTGTGTGAAAGTCGAGGAGCTCAGGCAAGCCTACCAAAAGACAAAGGAGGCAAACGGTCGCTCTGGGTCAGAGCCCCATACATGCAGCTTCTATGATCAGCTGCATGGCAGTCTAGGGGGTGACCATAACACTACCCTACCACTGTTTGTGGACACCTGCAAGGGGGGAGTCTCATGCAACATGGAGGAGGATTTTGTGGATGAGGAAGAGGAGAATGCGCAGCAGGCAAGCGGTGAATCCATTTTCCCCAGCAGCCAGGACCTTTTCATCACCCTGGAGCCAAGACCCTCCCAAGGCAGGATCCCCGACCCTGAACGTGGAGAAGGAACCTCTGGTGTATGCACATTTGTAACTACACTACAGGGTTTAAAAGCAATAGTGTTTAATGTCTGATTTGTCCTGAAGACTTGGGATGCATTCGTGGCCAGTAGAGCTACTGGAAAAGTCTGTTAACGTGTCTGGGGATGGAGTGGGAATCCTCCAGGGGCATCTCCCTGAAGCTCTCCTGGAGATACTCTGAAAGCCTTTGCAGAAGGTTTCTGGGGAGGACTGCCTTATTTTGTCCTCCACGGTAGGACACTTTACCACACCAAGCCAGTAGTCTGAAATCATTGCAGCAAATGGTCCTGGGTTTTGGTCACATTCAAGCAACATTCATAGAATATCATGGTTGGAAGGGACCTCAGGAGGTTATCTAGTCCAACCCCCTGCTCAAAGCAGGACTAATCCCCAGACAGATTTTTGCCCCATATCCCTAAGTGGCCCCCTCAAGGATTGAACTCACAACCCTGAGTTTAGCTGGCCAGTGCTCAACCACTGAGCTATCCCTCCCCCCCAGGCAGTTGGTCTATATCTTTCTGTGTTACCCTCAGGAGAGTGATATAATTCATGGTCACCTGGTTGAAATAGGGGAATTTTTGTAAGGGAACAGTAAAAGGACCCTGTTCATTCTGGGCTGTTTGCACTTGGCTAAAAGGAATCATCCCTGAGAATAGCCATACGGCGGGGGAGGGGGGGGGGAAGGGATTGTCCCAAATAGCCACGCAGAGGGGTGGTGGGAGGTGTGTACTGCACATCCACCTGAAAACCGCAGCCCCTCCTTTTAAATGGCAAACCCAACCAGCATTGCTTGCTATGGGAAAGGAGGGTGCTGCAGTTCGAAACTATTTCCACATGTTATGAAGGCGGAAGAAGCCAACCCCACGTATTCTTTTGCATACCCATGGCTACCTGGAAACTGAATTCTGTTGCCCAGCTATGTGTGATGTGTCACCATACTGGCAGGCGCTCAATATAAAAGGCAAAATGTGACCTTGTACTTAAAGCACATGTGCTTTCTGCTGTGAATTGCTTGATTCACAGTGAAAACGTCTCCCTTTTGTTCTCAGAAATATATCATCTTAACTTTTACTCTCCCTTTTTATCCCTTCCACAGGTGCAAATGTTTCTATGCTCCCCTTTTCATCTCCATCCCTGAGGTTACTGCAGATTAGAAGGCGAAAAAAAAAGCACTCGCGATGACATGTTTCCCGAGCTCATGCAGTCCTCCTACACTGATAGGGCACAGCTGAATGCATGGAGGCATTCAGTGTCAGAGGGAAGGAAAGCATTACGTGAGCGCGATGAGAAGAGGCAGGATGCAATGCTGAGGCTAATGGGGGAGCAAACAGACATGCTCAGGTGTCTGGTGGAGCTTCAGGAAAGCCAACAAGAGCACAGACCGCCACTGCATCCACTGTACAACCACCTGCCCTCCTCCCCAAGTTCCATATCCTCCTCACCCAGACACCCAAGAACGCGGGGGGTTGAGGCTCCGGGCACCCAGCCTTCCCACAGTTTTGATTTGTAGTGTGGCTACAGTAAGGAAGGTGGCCTTGTACTTCCCTCCTCCCCTACCCGACCCAGGCTACCTTATCAGTTACCTTCCTTTTTTAAAAAAATAAAGAAAGAATGCATGGTTTCAAAACAATAGTGAATTTATTTCCTTTGCCAGGTTGATCGAAGAGGGGAAGGTGGTTGGCTTACAGGGAATTAAAATCAACAGAAAAACACAACTGTCACACTGTAGCCTGGCCAGCCATGAAACTGGTTTTCAAAGCCTCTCTGATGCATAGTACGCCTGCCTGTGCTCTTCTAATCGCCCTGGTGTCTGGCTGTTCAAAACTGGCAGCCAGGCGATTTGCCTCAACCTCCCACTCTGCCATAAACGTCTCCCCCTTACGCTCACAGATGTTATGGAGCACACAGCAAGCAGTAATAACAATGGGAATATTGGTTGTGCTGAGATCTGAGTCAGCAAATGGTGCCAGTGAGCTTTTAAACGTCCAAAGGCACATTCTACCACCATTCTGCACTTGCTCAGCCTATAGTTGAACTGCTCCTTACTACTGTCGAGGCTGCTTGTGTATGGCTTCATGAGCCATGGGAGCAAGGGGTAGGCTGGGTCTCCAAGGATAACTATTGGCATTTCAACATCCCCAACAGTAATTTTCTGGTCTGGGAAGTAAGTCCCTTCTTGCAGCTGCTCAAAGAGCCTGGAGTTCCTAAAGATGCGAGCGTCATGCACCTTTCCCAGCCATCCCATGGTGATTTAGGTGAAATGTCCCTTGTGATCCACCAGTTCTTGCATCACCATTGAGAAGGACCCCTTGCGGTTTATGTACTGGTTGGCAAGATGGTCCGGTGCCAAGCTAGGGATATGCGTTCCGTCTATCGCCCCACCACAGTTAGGGAAACTGATTGCAGCAAAGCCATCCACCATGACCTGCACGTTTCCCAGAGTCACTACCCTTGATAGCAAAACGGCAGTGATTGCATTGGCTGCTTGAATCACAGCAGTCCTCTCAGTAGATTTGCCCACTCCAAATTGATTCCTGACTGACTGGTAGCAGTCAGGCATTGCAAGCTTCCACATGGCTATCACCACTCGCTTCTCAGCTTGGTATTCCTGCGCTTCAGGGCAGGGGAAAGCAACTCACAGAGTTCCAGGAAAGGGGCCTTACGCATGCGAAAGTTTTGCAGCCACTGGGAATCATTCCAAACCTGCAGCACTATGTGGTCGCACCAGTCTGTGCTTGTTTGACGGGCCCAGAATTGGCGTTCCACTGTATCAACCAGCTCCAATGCCGCCATGATGTCCCAGTTGCCACATCCCATGCTTTCAGGAATGTCTGTGTCCATGTCCTCCTCGCAGTCGTCCTCGTGCTGCCATCTCTTAGCCAGGTTCTGCACATACTGCAGTACAATGTGCGAGGTGTTTACAATGCTCACAACAGCAGCAGTGAGCTGAGCAAGCTCCATGCTTGCCATGCTATGGCATCTGCACGGATAACCCAGGAAAAAAGGCGCGAAATGATTGTCTACATTTACTTTCACGGAGGGAGGGGAGACTGACGACATGTACCCAAAACCACCTGCGACAATGTTTTTGCCCCATCAGGCATTGGGAGCTTAATCCAGAATTCCAATGGGCAGTGGAGACTGGGGGAACTGTGGGATAAGCTTCCCACAGTGCACCGCTCCATGAGTCAATGCTAGCCATGGTAGTGAGGACGCACTCTGCTGACTTAATGCGCTTATTGGAGACACACAATCGACTGTATAAAATCGATTTCTAAAAATTGACTTCTATAAAATTGACCTAATTTCGTAGTGTAGATATACCCTGAGTGATTTACCCAAACGTCTCTTCCAGAGAGCTTTGCAGAGCTGAAAACCAAACCCAGATCTTCCAACCATTTCCTTTAAGTACATGACCATCTTTCCTTAGCTAGAAAGAATTGATGTTCTAACCAGGATAACAAACCCCAGAATTTACAGTTGTCCTTATTAATCCTGTTTAGTTAATACAATCTTCCTTAGTTATCTTTAAAAAAGTGTTTTCAGACAGGAAGCTTCTGAATTATTCATATTGGAATCATGCATCAACACACATATTGGTCCCCTGAGACACTAGTGCTATCTTACTGTTATTTCTAGGTTTTAGTTTGTCAGCATCTTGCAGTGAGATTAGCAATTAGTAAACCAGCGAAATTGAAAACTGCTCTGCTAATGGAGGACATGGAAGAGCTAAAGTGATCTGATCTGTTGGAAAGGATTACATCTGAAACGTATTTTGATTTTATTCTCCTCATGTCTACACTGCATTATTTCATTTCACTGTTCATTTTATTATTGTTAACTTTAAAAAAAATCCCAGAAATAGGCTCACAAATCCACTTAAATGCGTTTCAGTAGACATCAGACAGAATGGCCACTGCTGTACTTATAGGTTTGGAAGGATTAATTTTTTATATCTCACACACACAAGTTGACAAAAATATTTCCATCAATAATAATCAAAATATATAGATAAGCAAGTAAGAAAAATGCTGCTGTTTGAGAACTTTAGTTTGATTTAAGTATATTTACTTTTTTTTTACATTGGATGCTGACAACTTATTAATGGTTATGAAGCATTAACTTTTTGCATCTGAAAGTCTGCACTTATTAAATAATTGTCTGATCCTCCCTGCATAATTTTGCACAAGTGTGAAAATTTAAATTGATTACAATTTAAAAAATGTTTAAAAATAAACATCAGTATTATCAATTATATATATTAAAAATAAACCTTGCCAAGCCTCTGTGTGTATGCATATGCGCACCCGCTTGTATACATACACACAATCTCTAAATCTCCCAAAATAACTCAATTACTGTACAACAATGGAAAAAAAATCAATGCACCAGCAAGACCTCCAAGTACTTTATAATAATTGGACTAAAGTGTGTGTGTATGTATATGTATATATATATATAGCTGCACTGGTCTAAGGTAGTGGTGGGCCACACAATGTCTCCTACACTGCGGTGAGTGCAATATGCAACAGTTCTTTAAGGCTTACAATATATACTCCCTGCCCCACTGCACACACATAGCTGGCCAACTTTACATATTTTCTACTCCATCTACCCTCTTTTCACCAAGTTGCTTTTGTGGGGATCAACTTGATAATAACTCCTGCACTCCCCTAAACGTAGTGGCTGCAATTTTGTTCCCCCGTACGCAAGCATTCTAGGGGGGAGGAGGAGGATATTCCTTACTCCTCATCCCTCCCTTGTGATGTCATGTGAGAAGGGGACCATCCCTTAGCCTTACTTAATTGAGCTTTGTAGGGACCCTTTAAGGTTTAAATTTTATATCGATAATACCCAAAGTCACACAGTGAGTCAGTGGAAGGGCTGGAAATAGAACCTAAGAGTCCTGACCTCTAGCCACCAGTCCAGCCAATAAACAGAATCCTTTACTATCTCGCTATAGAATATTCCCACCCCCCCCATCAGTCTGTTTTAATTTATACTGAAGCCATAGCTATGAAGGACTGAGACCCATTTATATTTACAAAATAATTTGTGTTCTATTCATTGCACAGACCTGCTGCATTGTTTGTGTAAAACAACCCAAACCTCTCTACCTGTTGTTTGCAATAGTTTGAGGTTTGGCAGCCTATACAAAAGATGCAAATATGATTATAGAAAGGCAAGTTTTCCTCCGAGCTTTATTTTTCCACATTGAGGGTTATGTTCACCTCCATAAAAGTTTCTGCCTTAAGTACTGCTGCGAACATTGAGTGCTATAGACCTTGGCTTAGCAAAAAGACTGAATTATTCATCCAGAAAAACTGGGATGGGCTGCAGAAGGGCTTTTATCTGAGCTGTGTTGACATATGTTATGGAGAGATGGCCAGACGTGGAAACTCATGAAAATGTCTTTTTAATTCATTCCTCTCACTCAACCAACATTTCAAAGGCTTTGCCAGGACCAAGAACTGCTCAAATGCAGGCAAGTGCTCTGGCCCCATTGAAGTCAATGGGAGTTTTCCATTGACTTAAAAACTGTGTGAGACATCCTTACCCCACTTAAGTTCATGCTCAACTACTGTAGTTAAATAAAAAGTCTTTTGTTTTGGCCAGCTAAGGTCCCATGTTTAAGATTTATGACCCCTACTTTTTCCCTCCTCCTTTCAAGTTTTTGATGTTGAAAGTCCTTTAAGGTTCCCATGTGGTTGTTTGGCCTCAGTCTAGCCTCATTGTCTTTGGAGAATCCACCTCCTGTACTGTTCCATGTTTAATGGAATCTCTGTTATTACTAGTGGCTGTGGTTATCAAAAGTACTGAATCCTAAGGGACTGTCCAGGAAATTAGGAGACTAGACTAGAGGAGCACTAATGGACATACTATGGACTTGAGGGGACAGTTTTGTCCCGTGACTCAGCAATAGGCTCTAGAGCTTTTATGGCTGGAATGTGTGACTTGGTGCTCTGGCTACTAGTCCTGAGACCATGTTCAGAAACCCCTGCACCAGTTCTGTGAAATGTAGAATAGTGACAGGTTGCTCCCTGGCACCATAGATATTGAACTTACAAAACCATTTGTAACCATGTATGACAATTAATTTATTTTCTGTGACATATGGGCTCAACTAAATATGTTCAGGAGTCAGTCTAGTGATGTTCACTTTGAGCAAAGAGATGACGTTCAGGATCATTGCCATCAGTCCTTGGCAATATCACTTTAGGAGACCCACAAAAGAAACATTTATAAAAGTCAAAGAAAGAGTAGGATATTGATAAGCAAATCCACATGATGTCCTCCCCCCCTCCCCTCCATTGGCTTTTTTGGGCTCATCTTTTACATCTGGGGGAGGGAGGAAAGCAATTCATTTTCTTCAGATTCGCTTTGCCCACTGCAGGGCTGATGTGCAAGGCTTACTAGAAACACACAAAATTGTAGAACTAGCTAAGCACCTAGCAGGTTGTGCCGGTGGGAGGGAAGCCCTCAAAATAAGCAAGTTTTTAATTTTATATAGAGGACAATTTATGCTGTCCAAATAACAATGGTATTCTTCAGTGCAGGATTTGAAATCTGGAATATTATCTTTCTTGTCCGGGGTAGCCAATCTGCCACCATGAGCATTTTTGCCAGTTTCAGTGTATTAATTAGAGCATATAATGCATACATATCACTAATGCAGCTCTTTTGCTTGCACTATGAAGGAGTGTATAGTTCAAAAACATGTCAATTACTTTTGGTTTTAGTTCCAATAAGGAGTCATTCTGGGGAGGTTTTCTGCTGTCATGGTAAGGCTATAAATCTCTGACCTGCATAAAGGCCAACAATTCCTTCACATCAGTGTAATGGATGTGAGTTTGCACTTTGCTGCATGTTTGCACAAGATAGGGTCCTGCTTCTTTGACTCATAAGAGTGCATTAGGCTTTTCACTGTCTTGGCACTAGATGTTTTAAAAATTAACATTGCCCTCCATGATCTTGTGGATATTACAGACTGTGAATAAATGTGAGCGTATTGTGTGGCTGTAATAAATATGGGCAGTACATCAGTGTATTTACAGAATTCCCAAAGCAAACCCAAGCAATTAGGGAAAAGTTTATTTAAAAGCAGGCATCCCTTTGGTCAATACACTTATGCTTTATGGTGTCCTGCATTAATAAGCATGCTGTGGAGCAGCTACCCAGTTATTCCTACTCAGCAACAGGATTAAGATGTAAGAAGAAAATACTTAACTAAGCACTTATTAGTATATGGATCATGCTTAGTCCTGACTTTTTTTTTTTTAAATATACCCGTTCTCTCGCCCCATCCCAACTTTTAAAACTTGAGTACAAGAGTGACACTCTCACGCTTTACTTCTGTTCACTGCAAAGGACAACGGGCTTGTCTACATGAGGATTTAGGAAAATTAATCCAAATTAACTAAACTATATTGAATGCTGGTGGACATTCATTCAGAATTAAAGTGGCTTAAAGTTTTGCTTAGTTCACATGTAGCTAAATTTACTTAAGGCCACTTTAATTTTGAATGACCGTGTCCACACAGGTTTAAAGCAGTTTAACTAATCCACACCTTTAATTAATTTGGATTAAGTTTCCTAAGGCTATGTCTACACACGATTCAGAAACCCATGGCTAGCCTGGGTCAGCTGACTCAGGCTCACGGAACTCTGCTCAGAGGCTTAAAAAAACTAAAACAAAACAAAAACACCTCTCTGTGTAGACAGCCAGAGCCCAAATGTCTACACAGTGATTTTTAACTCTGCAGCCCAAGCCCTGTGAGCCAGAGTCAGCTGACCCAAGCCAGCAGCAGCTGTGCTGTGGACTTTTTATCCCTGTGTAGATGTACTTTAAGAGTCCCTGCATAGACAAGCCTCAAGCCTAGTGTTTAATTTATTGTAACCCTCCTTCCCCATTCACCTTTGTGTTCCCTTATGCGCACTATATAAGCCCTAGTGCTGCAAGTCCTGGAATGTCTGTCAGCATTTCCATTTTTAAACTCCTCTTTTCCATGGTTTATCATTTGCTCCAGGTGACAGTGTGGCCTGAAAAATATATAATATAAGAATTACAGAAATGTGTTTGATCTGTTATGACGTTGGAATGAAAAAAAATGGTTACAGTGTTTCATGTGTGTGCAATGAATGGCTCTGAAGGAGCCGCTGTCCTTTGTTGGGTAAAAACTCAAGCGGCCAAATTCCGCCCTTGGCTATGTATACACAAATATCAATGCTAATGGAGGGAATTGTGGGGCTGTGGTATTTGAGGCAGGATCTGGCCTAAAGAGTGCACTTTAATGGCTCCAAATAAGCCATTATAGTCTACCATGTAAATAATACATGCTTTTGAACATGATGTAAATATATATTTGCATAATAAGCTACAACTTTTCTAAAAGATCCAATATAAATAATTCACTTTTTAACATTTTTAGAACTATTGTACTTTTTTTTTTTTTTGTTATTGAGTGAGAAATTACAGCTACAATAAATTAAGAGTCTGCTTCAAGCCAAAACAAAAAGATATGGAAAGTTTAGATTGAAAGTCTATATTTACTCATTATTCCAGTTATATGTAAAAATGAACAACATACATTGTCTGAATGGATTTTATATTAGATTAAGGAAAAACAACCAGTTGAGAAAGGACGAAAAAAAGTTTCTTTGAGAGAGAACAAAGTGCATTTTCCTGTAACATGTTGCATAAGCTCTGCTTCACAAAATGGCACCTGCTTCTGCAAAGAGCAGACTCCTAGCATATGTCTACATGAAATCAGGAGAGCTATGATACTGCAGCTGTGCCACTGCAGTGTGGTAGTGTAGATGCTTCGTACATCATGGAAGGGGCTTTTCAGTTGATGTAGTTAAGCCACTTCTTCAGGAGACGGTACGTAGGACAACCGAAGAATTTTTTTCTGTTGACCTAGCTGCATTTACATCAGGGTTGGATTGACCTAACTATGTGGCACAGAGCTATGAAAAATTTTGCACCGAGCAGTGTACCTAGGTTAGCTCCTCCCTTACATTTCTAAGGTTTGGTCTACACTTAAAAATTAGATCACAATCAGCGGCGGCTCCAGGCACAAGCACTCCAAGCATGTGCCTGGGGTGGCAAGCCATGGGAGGCGACCTGCCAGTCCCTGCTAGGGCGGCAGTCAGGCAGCTTTCGGTGGCGTGCCTACAGGAGGTCTTCGGTCCTGCAGATTTGGTGGCAATTCAGTGGCAGGTACGCTGAACCACAGGACCTCCCGCAGGCAAGCCGCCGAATCTGTGAGACCAGGGACCTCCTGCAAGCATGCCGCCGAAGGCTGCCTGACTGCTGTGCTTGTGGCAAAAAAGCTAGAGCCGCCCCTGCTCACAATGAAAAATACCTCACTCTGAAAGTGGTCGCATTCAGTGGAAGTACTTGCGGAGTAAGGTGCTAGTCATTATAATGTGGGTTGTGGAATCTGGCTGAATAGCATAAAAGATAATAATTAGAAAGGGCTCCAATACTACAAAGACTTACACACATACTGTAGTTTATGGATTGTCAAATGTATGCACTTCTGTTGCAATACTACTCCCAGTGCAAAAATGTAAGCATTTGTGTAAGTCTTTGTAGAACTGGGGCCTTACATAGCTGCATATATCAAATTGTCCAGGTACATACTTCTCAAATGTCACTTATTAAAGGGACTCCCTGCTATTTAGACTGAAATTTACTTCAGTCTCTGTCCCTGCAAATGTAGAGTTCTCTCCTGTTTGTTATTCTTTACATCTGAAATATTCAGTAATGAAACAGCAGCAAAAAATCCTGTGGCACCTTATAGACTAACAGACGTATTGGAGCATGAGCTTTCGTGGGTGAATACCCACTTCGTTGGATGCACGACCCCACGAAAGCTCATGCTCCAATACATCTGTTAGTCTATAAGGTGCCACAGGACTCTTTGGTGCTTTTACAGATTCAGACTAACACGGTTACCCCTCTGATACTTGACAGTAATGAAATAGTGCCAATAGAAAAAAAATAATTCTCAAGAAATGAAACCAACATCATTTTAAGCTTCTTGCACTAATTTTTTCCCCCCATTTTTGGACAAATCATGCTTGCAGTAACCTGCTGAAGCCAGTGGGGTTACTTGCTTGTATAAAGCAGGTAGGATTTGCCACTTTGGGTCAGCATTCTACAATTGTGTCCTGCATTTGGACCACAGAGAGAGTTAAGAATATATAGCTGTCATATTAAAGTGTAGATAAGACCCAGAGTATCCGATTTTTAGGTGGGCCCCTAAAAATGCACCTAGCAAACTTATTAGTGATTCTGTTTCCATGGTTAAATAGCATAGGGATGTACCTCACCACCTGATTGAGGCATGTAAATGAGTCTTTGCACACACACATTTTGTGCAGCAGGGCATGGGATGCACAATAGGGTACAGTTGCAAAATTTTGCAGGCTCCATTTTGGAAGTGACTTTGAAATTTAAGCCCTTAATATATTTTTTTCTAATGTAAATTGAGATGTCTGTGTGAATGAGGATAATTTTGATTAATGCACGTTTTTAAAAAAAACAACTGCATGTTGACTCAATATTTTAGTAGAGTAGTTGCATTTACTGCGTCTTTGCAACCATTAAGATTTTAATAACAAAATACCTCTGAGATGTGTTACAGTCTTTGTATCATGAGGACCAATTTGCTGAATAATTTACATGTCTTAAAGGTTGTGTTTGTAGACAGACAATTAAAAAACCATGAAGAAGAATAATTAAAAACAGCTATGACTAGTCTGACAATATAAGGAACATAAATGTAAAAAATTAAATTAATTTTTTTTAGCTTCAAAATGAGGTGCCTTACCTTTTTCTAGCAGCAAGTCCCCTGGGGGGTTTAAACCAGCAAATGTTTGTGAAGGGCATTGAGCAAGCCTGTTTTACTTGTAAACCACCAGCTAATGTAGATTCTTTTATATTTTTTCTTTCCTTTCTGTTAAAATGAATAATATTCTTTGTAATCTCAGCAAGAGACTACTATAAAGTGCCTGTGTAAAACACAAATGTTTACTTTCTTCAGTTAGCAAGTATAGCCTCAGATTCGTGAATCATGATACTTTTAAAAGCAAGTGTATAATAGCTCAATAGATCAACACTTTTTATCAGAAACTAAGTAATCTATTATATGTAGGGATATTTCCCCGCCTTTAGCCTCCCTCCCTCCCAGCCAAACATTTCTCCTTCCAGATGAATATACAGAATTTTTGGTTTTTCAAATTCCTTACATATTCTTAAGACACAGTTCTCTATTGAAGTCAGTGAAATCTTTGGCCCCAACTGTCCACAGACTTAAGCACAAGCTTAACATTACAAATTATGAGTGGTTCGTTGACTCCAGGGGGACTGCTTATGTGAGGAAATGGACAATATGGAGCAGTCAAGTATCGGGAGCAGGCAAAGCCATGACTCCTGCTTCCCCGGTGTATTCGCCAGTGGAGCTGATTGAATGTACAGAACGAAGTAAGCTACACCCTTTTCAGGACTGCAGTATGTTTCCCCAGGCCTGATTCAAAGCCCATTGAAGTCAATGGGAGTCTTTCCATTGACCTCAACAAGTTTTCAATTAGGCCCTGCTGGGCTGATTGTGAAAGAGGAAGAGCACCTGCAACTCCCATTGACTTCAATATCTACGACTTCAGTTTTAGTTGCTCAGCATCTCTCAGGTGAATGTCCTATGTACCACACCATGTTATAAACATGTTAGAGAAAAGTTTGCTGTAGCTCCATGAAAGACAAGCTTTTGTATCTTTAAATATCAAACTTAATAAATGTAACAATTTAATTATGAACTTATCAGTAGAAGGGTTACTACTTCATTTCTAGCAAAGGAATCAAAGTAAGCATGCCTTAAATTTTAGCTGAAGAGTTACTCTGTAACATGTGGATAAGTGTATGTTGTGTTCACATCTCTCTCTATATATCTGGTTCAGTAGCTGAATTATTGTTACTGAGCAAATGAGAAATCTCTATGCATTGGCATTGCCAGACACCTGGTGTGTGTGGAGAGATGACCAAAAGAGTAGCACTATGTAGTCTACTGGTTTTTGTTATGTACTTCTCCTTTTTACTGAAATACTACTGGGGATTAGCAGCAAATATATTCTGCAAACGTGGAAGGTTACCAGAGAAATGAGAAATTTGAGATATAAATGAGACTCAGCTGTGAGAAATAAAAGCAGCCTAAGTACCTGGGTGTAAGAATGGTCCTGTGCCAACTTTCCTTAATGGATTTCAGGGATGTAAAGTGATAGGTCAACAGGGCTCAGATCCTGTGATAATTAATCCCTAATCCACTAGGATAATGAGACAGAGAAAGGTAGTTGGACAAATACAAGATGAATGAAGGAAAATGATCTATCAGTTTTGTTTTTGTGTTGGGATGGTATTAGGGAATACAGGTAGCATTTTGGCAAGAAGTTGTTGCCAGTTTAAAGGGAAGTAATGCTGGGTAATAAACTATTTTGTCATATCTCCTTATAGTGGAGACTTTTTTTAAGATTACAAAAAAACGTTGTTGACCAGTGAATGATGGTATATGTAGAACGGAGTCCCATGTCAGCCATAGAAACAGAAGTTGAAGATGGGGGGAAAAACCTATTCATTTCTTTGGAATCTTCTGTGATCAGTCTTTCACTACTTCCATAAGGAGACTATCCTACAACCTAAGGTATCTAATTGTCAGGAAGATTATCTTGATTATAAACCCAGATTGTGATGGGTTCAGTCGCAGAGATCCCTTTGGGACTGTCACCTGATGCGCTGAAATTACCTCTGAGCTAGTTTTTCCTGCCAGCTTGGGACTCCAGAACCCTGCCTTGTTGAGCCAGACATGCTAGCCTGCTGCAACACAGACCCAGGGTCTGGGCCACACCCCCAAAGTTGCAGACTTTAACTAAAAACAGCTCAGCAGGTTACCCGTCTCCAGCACCCAGACACTCAGCTCCCAATGGGATCCAAACCCCAAATAAATATGTTTTACTCTGTATAAAGCTTATATGGGGTAAATATATAAATTGTTCGCCCTCTATATCACTGATAGAGAGAAATGCACAGCTGTTTGCTCCCCCAGGTATTAATCACTTGCTCTGGGTTTATTAATAAACAAAGGTGATTTTATTAAGTATAAAAGGTAGGATTTAAGTGGTTTCAAGTAATAATAGCCAGAACAAAGTAAGTCACAAAGCAAAATAAAACAAAACATGCAAGGCTAAGCCTAATACATTAAGGGTGACATATTACCTGTAATCAGTTTCTTAAAGATGTTCCAATAAGCTTCTTTCACAGACTAGATGCCTTCCTAGTCTGGGCCCAATCCTTTCCCCTGGTACAGTCTCTGTTAGATCCAGCAGACATTTCAGGTGGTAAGCAGGGGTCTTCTCATGACTGGCAGCCCCTTTTATAGCTTTGGCAAAAGGCAGGTATCTCTTGTCTCTCTGGGTCTCCACCCCTCCTTCTAAATGGAAGAGTACCAGATTTAAGATGGATTTCATTATCAGGTGACATGGTCACATGTCACGGTTAGACCCCCTAGTCTCCATTCCACATGGGCTGGTCCACACATACACAGGAAGGCTTTCAAGTAACTAAGGCCATTTACAACTGATTGTTTCTGGAGCACCCTTAATGGCCTCCACTTAATATGTTTACATCAGTGATACAAGTTTATATCTTATTCCCCTCACTCCAGATATAGAAATAATACATGCAAACAAATAGGATGAACACACTTAGTATATCACAAGCTTTCTAATGACACGATACAAGGGGTATTTAGCATAAAGCATATTCCAGTTATGTCATATTCATAAGCATATTTCCATAAAGCATATGAACTGCAACATCACACATTTCCCCCTTTTTAAATTTCATCCCATTGCTCTTTAGTTACCTGTACCACATTAAATTTCCCTCTGTCCTTGATGGTATCACCCTTCAGTTATTTGTAGACTTTTATAATGAATCCTCTGTAGTTGCAGTTTAATGAAGTAGTACATATTTAGTTCCTTATAGGTCACTCCCTCCAGTTCATTTTTGTTGCTGTTCTCTGAACTCTCTCCAATGATTTGATCTTGCTGGAAATGTGACACCCAGAACGGGTGCACAATATTCCAGTTGTACTTGCACAAGAGTTGTAGAGGGACTATTATCTCTGCTTCCTGACATGATGACTTTGCCTATGCAACCTAAAATTACATTGGCTTTTTGTCAGCCTCGTCACACTGCAAACTTGTGTCTCAGTTACTCTCTAGTATCTCCCTAGGTCCCTTTCAGTGTTACTGCTCCCCAAATTCCTTTCTCCTGTTGAATATCTGAATTGCAGATGACTTTTTCTCATGTGTCTTGGTTTTAATTTTTCCAAATCAAATCTCAGATTGTTATTTTCTGCCCATGTTTCTAATCTCTCCAGCATCTCTGTATTGTTTCTTTGTTCTCAGTAGAAGCTGTAACTCCTCCCAGTTTATCATCTGCCAGTTGACCGTCAAAGTTATTAATAAAGATGTCAGATAAAACTGGATGTAATTTTAGTACCTCACCAAGAACCTCCTGTAACTCAATATGTTAATTACCTTCACTGTTAAAAATGCATGCCTTATATCCAGTCTTTACCAGCCAATGTCCTCTTGTAACTGTGTGTTGTCATGGTGACTCTGCCTCAGTTTCCATCAACAGTCATTTTGGCCCTGTGCTGTGTGGCTTTCTCTATGATCCCAGCCCTTCAGCTACATCATTTATAGTCTCTCCCCTTATGGGGCAATAAAAAGTCTGGTAGGCCAGGAATCCAGTGACCCTAGCAAAGGCTAAATAATGCCAGACTCCTGTGTAGTTCTTGACCCCTTTACTATCCACTTTGCTAGAGATGGTTGGGGAACCCAGACCTGCTACTCATCTGGTTCCAGCCCAGGGACCCTGCATGAAGCAGATGGGACTGTTCTCTCACAATCCCTTGCTGCTTCCCACTTTGCTTCTCCTGAAAGCCTTCTCCAGACTTACAATTCTCTGATTCTTCATCTCTGGAAGTCTGATTTCCTGGTCAGCTTCTTTCCAGTCTGCTGCAGAAGGAGTTTTCTCTCAGTAGCATCTCTAGCAGCCAGCTCTCTTCTCTGGTCTGCACGGTCTTATCCTCCAGCTGTTGTTGGTTCAGCGATTAACCACAGCTGAGGAGATAGCTAGTCTACCTGTTAACCCTTTAAGTGGCTATGGTAGAATGGGTTCTATATATTCTATGACAGCCTAGTTTCAACTTCCAGTGCCTGGGATTTGTTATATCTTTGTCTTCTAGATTGAATGAGGGGAAGGGATAGCTCAGGGGTTTGAGCATTGGCCTGCTAAACCCAGAGTTGTGAGTTCAGTCTTTGAGGGGGCCATTTGGGGATTGCCCCTGCTTTGAGCAGGGGGTTGGACTAGATGATCTCCTGAGGTCCCTTCCAACCCTAATAATCTATGATGCTAAGAGATGATTATCACACATTTGTTCCCCAGGAATGTACTTATAAACTGCAATCAAGACAGTCTCTTTGTCAAGCTAAATAGATTGAGCTTCTTGAGTGTCTCACTATACAGCATATTTTCTAATCCTTTTTATTATTCTCACAACTCTTCTCGGAGACCTCTTCAGTTTATCAACATCTCTCTTGAATTGTGGACACCAGAACTGGACACAGTATTGCAAGCATTCACACAAGTGCCAAATAAAGGTAAAATAAGCTCCCTACCCTTACTCAAGATTCTCCTCTTTTAGCTAGTTTTCAATCCATGTAGTAGCATTCCTACCCAAACTAACATAGATACATTTTTCAAGTATAATTTTGGAACACAAACTATCAAATACTATATTAAAATGCAAACATGTGTCTGTATTCCTGTCACCCACTAATTATGTAAAAAAAAAAAAGGTAGACAGGTTTGATTAACCAGATATATTCTTTATAACCTGTACAATTTATTGCTTGTGGTTAGAGTTGGTCAAAGAAAATTCAATGGAAGCCATATTCCAGAAATCAGAATGCTTTGTGAAATTGAGTAGATTTTGTTAGAATTTTGTTTGAGGAAAAAAGTTGGGATGGGGAAGTGAAAAGTTACAACTATATCAAAATGTCCTGTTTTGACATTTTGCGAATGCAAGCTTTCAATGTTTTGTTTTTAAATGATGAAATTTTAAACAAAATGTTTTGGTAGATCTGAAATGAATTTTTAAAAAATTCTTTCAGAGAATTTTGAAATTTTAGGTTTTTGTTCAGATTTGGAATAAAGACAAATTTTGAAACTCAAAATTCCTTGTGAAACAGAATTTCTATCCTCCTTATATCTCTGCTCCTGGTTGATTTACCCTTGGAGGTTTAGTGGTTTTTTTCCCCCTCCTCTTAATATTTGTTTCGTTATTTTGAACATTGCAATGTTAGCATTAGATGGGTATTGCTGGCCTCAAGGTGACCTTTGGCAAGTCATTTAAACTATCTGTACCTCAGTTTCATCATCTCTAAAATCAGTGGGTATAACGATACTGACCTCCTTTGTAAAGTGCTTTGAGATCTATGTCTGAAAATCCTATATAAGAGCTAGGTATTCATTCCTTTTCTTTTTAAATTAATAAGTATTACATTTGGTTTTCTTCAGTCTTTTGACATCTCCCCAATTCTTTGTATCTGTTTTTCTAATCTAAGGCATTTGTCATTATAGTATCTAAATGTTATCTATTTCAAAAATCTCTGTCAGTGGTACAGTAAATTCACTAGCTAATTCCCTTAATTCTGTAGGATGCAGATCATCTAGACTAGCTGATTTGGGTACTATTATATTTCCCCTAACATTTGTAAATTCTGATTTAGATTTCAAACTTCTGCAAATATAAAGGGTATTTGGATCTGGGGTTTATTTGGCTCATTTTATTAGTTTATTACAACTGATCCATATTTACCCAAATAATGCAATTATTAACACAATACAGACAATAAACCGCTGCCTTTCTCATCTTTCTTTTTTGTCAGCCTCATTACTGAAGTGGATATTTACTTTTACAATTTAAGAGATCAATCCTACAAGCACGTACACACTCCAGTAGTCTCACTGAAGTCTATGCCATTAATAAAATTACTAATACATGTGAAGGTTTGCAGGATCGGGACCATAGCTCTGAAATATACTTTTTGGCCACATTTGCAAGGATCCTAAACTTTAATGCATACTGGAACCAGAATAGTTGTCCAGCACTAAGCTGATACATTACCTTTTTAAGCAGTGTGCAAGTCCATGTACTAATTAATTTTATGCATATAAGCAGCTTGGTATTTTCAATTATAATTAAATTAAGTTTGATATTTTATTCATCCACAGGAAGAAGAGATCATGTTATGAAATAGAAAAATTTATTCATTTAATCAGTGAAAACTTTATGCCATTGAGAACAATTAACATAATTTTATAGAATTAAGAGCTCTGGCACAGGAAATTAAAGTTGCCTACCCATAATCATGCCCAGTTTCACACAATCATTCTCTGTAACTTGCACATTTAAAGTAGCTGTAAATTTTCTGATGTAAACTAAGTAGTAGGAAAACTGGATGTCACAATATGGTTTAAAATGTGTCTGCCCCTCACCTCTACCCCCAAACCAGGTAGTCTAGATGATCTTGTGGCATAGCAAGAGCCTGCCGTGCTGCTCAAACACTGGACAATGGCTGAATGTGATGCAAAGACACATCCTCTATATTCCAGGAGGAGCAAGTGTTGATTGAACACATTTGCTGAACATCCCTTGAGCCATGCAGTGCTGTTTATAGTACTTGCCTTTGCTCTGGAGGGAATTGATTGTGTCTACTTAAAATGCTACAGCAGCCATCAAAAGCAAGTTTGGAAGGAAAACAGAATAAAAAAATACAGGGAAGAATTAAACATGAGCATAACCTGATGTATTTTCTTTAAAGTTTTACAGCAAGCATTATTTTATATTTGCTAACTAAAACTCATCATCCTACACTGCCTTTTACTCTGGATCACATAGCAGAAGATGCACATATTCAGTATGAGACATAATTAAGTATAATGCATTTGGCGGCATAGCCTGCTCCCGCTGTCTGCAGACAGTCACCACCTGAGAGACAGCTGATGCAGTTCTGCTCTATAGGGGAGGAAAAGGCCATGGCACTTGGAGTCCACACTGGAGGTCCACATGCTCCGTGCACTATGAAACCATCCTCTTTCCTCACTGGCACACAGTGGAAATTTGTGGCTGTGACAAGTGTATCTATGGCTTCATAGATCCACCAGCTAACCCCACCTTGTGGGAGAAACTCTGATAGAGGTTACTGCATTCTTCAGGCTGGCCCTTCCAAGCCTCTTACTTACAGCTGTAGGACCTCTTATTCTTAGCTTTCCTTGACCTTGGTGCAGTGACTGTGATTTGGGCCTTATTCTAACTAATTTTTGAACATGACAATATAGTGTTGTTCGCATACCACAAGCCCCAGGTTACCTTGATTCATTTAAATGGAAATTCCACATTCCTGAGAGGAAATGTGTACCCAAACAATGCATTTATTGAATGATATCTTGAATTAAATCCAAGAATTATATCTGGAGAAGTATAAAGTCAGTGGAAACCCCACATCAGTGTTTAATCACTTTTTCTATCAGTTACAGTCATTTCTAAAGTTTAAGAACCATGAAATCATTTAAGGAAAATGTGAAGCACAAAGTCAGAGGATCAATATCTTAACCCAATGGACATTAGTATGTACCTAAATATACATAGGGGTCTAATATTATACTTTATCATTTTCTACTGGGGAGAAGAAAAGACCATACTAACTCCAAACTCATTCATGTCGAGTTGCCTTACAGCTTAGAGAACTGTTTCTGATGATAACTTTCCGTCACCACTATCAGTATCTGATTTCACATAGAGTTCCATACACCAACCTTGCCTAACCCTCCTGTGAGGAGACCCATCAGCCATCCGAATCCTTATTTGTTTTGGAAATGACAAGAAAAGGCTGATTAGAAGTAAAAATTTTCTTTTCTTGGGACTTCAGAATCAGCAGCTCCTAATATACATTCTGCATTTACCTTTCTTTTTTATACTAAATTTGGAATTGCTACAGCTGATCAGAGCTGGTGCACACAGTCAGTGACTTGTTGTACTGACAACACTAACAAGAGGGTGTGTGTGTGTGTGTGTGTGTGTGTGTAAAATCTTTGAGTCTCTCCAAGCTTCTCCTGAGGAAGTGTAGCCTAGTTTCATATTCCTTTCAGTCTACAGTTGGTTTGTATTGCATTTTGTGTCCAAGGTTATATCTGCAGGCAAAAGGGCTAGACACTGACTTTCTCCAAAGCCTGGATCTGCTAACAGTGGGATTGGGCAGCCCCCTTTGAGCTCTTCAATGTGAACAGTTCTATAACAAAGAGAGGAGGTGAACTTCTGGTGTGCTTTTTGGCTAGTCCTTTTGCATGGGTATTCTTCCCACATCCCCGCTGATTTGCACTTCTCTCCAGTCTTCCTGTATATTCTTTTGTTGCACGGGATGCCTACAAGAATAAATCCTATTTGGTGTGATGAGACTATTCCCCAGAGCATTCACCGTATTACAAACTGCATAGTTCAGCATCATACATAGCATCTAAATGAATCCCTAGCTTTCTTTAGTTGATTGCCAGAAAGTGCAAATATGCTGAAAACTGCCAAGGACATCAATATATCTTACTGCTCTGCAGGCAAAGATCAAACAGAATATGGTCAGGAAACATTTCTCTCCCATCACAATTTTCAGCTCATTGTTTGGTTTGTGGAGTGAATAATTTCCTGAAATAAAAGCTATAAAATACTTTAATCTTCTGGGTGTTAAGGGGCTTAATTAATTAAATAGGTCCAGAGTTCTCTGTAAAGTGTGAAGAATTTCCTGCAAGATGCTAAGAACCCCAGACTAGGGCTGGGTTAAATTTTTCAACAGAATTTTTTTTGGAAAAAAAATGCAAATTCAGCAACTCTGAGACATTTTGCAAATTTGTATTGATTTTGCCAAATTGTTTTGGTTTACAAAAAGTCTGAAAAAAATTGAAATACTTTGCTTTGACAGTTTTTAAACTAAATGCTTCTATTTTTCTATTCAGAGTAGCTTTTTGTTTTGACATTTCCTTTCATTTTATTTTAAGAGATGAACATGAATTATTGTTCCAATTTTTAATTGTGGGTCAAAGAAAACATTGTGTTCAACCCAAAACAATTATTTTTTAAACTTTTTGATTCACTAAAATTTAGAAAAAAATCAGTTTCAATTTGACCAGAAATTAATTTTTAATTTTTTGTTTTATTTTTGGAGTTACTAACTAATCAATAAATCTGTCATTCTCCCAGCTCTACCCTAAACTCCCATTCCTTTCAATGGGAGTGGGGGACACAATGCAGAATTTGTCCCATAATGTTTTAAAGGACATTGAGCAGTCAGATGCCATGTGTTATGTTAGTGTCAAATATTTTTGGCCCAGATTGTCCCCCCACCCCCAAAGTGTGAGTACAGACAGGACCCTCCATATGTGGCTCTCCCTCTTCCACCACAGAAAGTGAAGCCCACCTGAAGCCTACAAAAAGTGTCCTGCAGGTCTGGGGTCTGTATTGGTGAAAGGTTTGGGGAGTAGGTGGGCAAGGGAGGTGCCAGGGAGCTGGGGGAGCCACTAGGAGACTGGATGGAGACGCAGTTTCTTCATGGATGAATCCATCCATGGATCCCCAGGGATCTGCCAAGTTTGGAAGCAGGGCCTGTGGCCTATGCTGTAGGGAGCAAGCACCCCATACCCTCCCCAAAGAATGTTGTGGGGGTTCTCTGTCATGGAGATCACTGCAATCTCCTTCACGCTCATGAGAAATTTCGTGATTAACTCTGGACTCAGATTATGAAAACACAAAAGGAAATCAAATGGACTCTTTAGGAGCACTTGTTAAATCCAGTGCCCTATTAGTATAGACGAATGTTGAGGATGAGATGATCCCTGATGGTTCTGTACCAACAATGAGCCCAATTCTGTCCTCATTTATGCTGTGTAACTTCATTGAAGTCATTGGGGTTGCATGGGTGTAGCTGAGGTCAGAAGTTGCCAAGCATCTTCCCAGTACTCAATATCTTTATTTCAATGGAAATCTGATTATACAGCAGCAGGTTGCAGTTTAAAAAGCAACATGGGAAGACATGCTGTTCTCTTGACATTTCATGTTTTGAGAATCTGTAGAAACCTTGAGAACTATGATACAGATTCTGATCTTATTTACACCAGTGTCAATCTGGAGTAACTTCTTTGACTTCACTTCTTCATTACAAATGGCATTTGAGATCCCACTATAAAGAGATCTGATTTTTAAAATTTATTTTTACAGTATTTGGTTAAAGAAGTTTTGGAACTAACCCACTACTGTATGCACCAGCTCCTACAGAGAAAGGGATATCTAAGCAGCCAAACTGCTTTCCAAGGAGTGGAAATGAGTACAAATTCTGCCTTGCTTCTGAGCTTTTTACAGTACTGTTCCAAATGAGCCTGTGACACAGCAAGTAGAATTTCAACAGTCTTGAATTGTAAGTTGCTCTTTTTGCAACTGCTGAAGAGTCAGATTTTTTTCCTACTTCTGTGAAGTTTTAATTTTACTAAAAGCTCAGCCAGTAGTAAGTGCAAGAGCAAACTATTAGCTAGAGGAGCAGCTTCTGGCCTCACCACCACTAGTGCAAACCAAGGCTAACATGACCACAATGGAGTTAAAAATGTAGCGCAATAAGTTTTGTGAAAGGCACATGGCCTGTCATCCTGTTTATTGTTCTTATGCTTAGTCACCACCACTCCACTTCTCATTGGTGATGCCTCCTTTGGCCTTCTCAGCTGTGTAAAGTGCTCTACACTAGCTGATGACACATTTTCCTTCATTCCAGGAGCAACTTATCTCCAGCAATGTTGTCCCCTCACTTTCCCAACTCAACAATGTGCCCTCCATGACTCAAGCTTGAACTTGAACATGCCATGTTTTCTCTTCTCTGACTCAAAATCACACTCTATCTCAATTCCGGCCATTTCTACTATTCCTAAAAACATTGACTTAAATTGAGCATGGCTGTTGCAATCTTTATTTTTTTTCTATTAATACAGCACAGCTGAATCGTATAATATTTGTCTGATAGAACATTTATGACAGGAACCCCGGCCCTAACACACAAACAATAGCTGCATGAAGAATATAAAAGATTTATACATATTTAAACTAAAAGCAGTTCAGAATGTGCTCAAATGTCATTTAATGCAGTGTAGTCATGGCAACTGTTGGAGATCGGTAATAAATGGACAGAGCGGAAGTCTTAGGTTTGCCCAAGCTTGAGCTGACATCTACTGTATTGTTTTTCAGTGAGTCAGAGCTAGGAGTGTCTTATTCACATGCTCATGGCTTCATTTAGAGAGACTTCTTTATTTAAAAAACAGGAGGAAATATGCATGTGAAGCAGCTGACAGTCCTAGTCCCCGCCACATCCTGCTTGTTACTAGTTGGGTCTGATGCCTATCTTATGTTTTTCTAACAGCTGACCAGGTGATACTGCTTTTGCCCAAGATGGCTGTTGTGTGATAGAGTTTGAGGACTATGTTTAGGTGCAATGAGGCCTGTCCAGAGCCACCTCTGCTTTCTGCCCACAACTAGCACCCTCCTCCTAAGGGCATAAGGCTCAGATCTGGGAAATGAAGGAGGGTAGATAAGGAGCGTGCAAAATTTTGACAGGATGTCTCCCTTCACATCTGCTGTGATGGGTCCACTCCTTTGATTCTTCTAGTGTGCCACACAGCCCACTTCAGGATTAGCCCTTTTTTTATTGTATATGATGTCTCATGTAGGACATTGAAGAGATGTCTCTTAAAAATGAGAAGTGTCCTTGAACAAATATCAGCTTGTCTTTAGTTTTGTTCTTTCCCCGTGCTCCTAACACAATACACTCACTTTCTCTCTCTAAACTGAGCTTTTTCTTGAGAGATTCACGAGATCCACACAAAGGATTAACCCGACCTTGTTACAATTTGGTGTGAAGTTCATTTCCTTAAGACAATTTATATTCCTAGTAAAGCCATTGGGACAGTGGGATTTGCCCTGGTGTGACTGAAAGAATTTGGCTGGCCTGGCTTTACTGAATGGCTTTAGAGATGATGCACGTACTGTGACAGACTCTGCAGGCAGCCTCAGTCTTAATATAGCTTTAATTACATAGTTGCATCTGCATAGCTTTAATTTACACTAAAGAATGCAAAAAAAAAAAAGAGACCACCTTCATATTTGGCATGACATAACAGGCATATTATTAATCCTGAAAAATCTTTGGAAAACGTGCTCGCCTTTCCCCTAAGAGCTTTCTATCCATATTTCTGTCTCTCTTATTGTTTTGTAAAGTTTTTACAATCTCTATATTGTACAACACTCCAACTGCCTTATTGGGTTTCATTTTATAAATTATTATTATTATTTATTAAAAATAAAAAGTTCTGTCCCGTTGTGAATTATCTGATTGTGGTAAATAACTAAAACATGTATTTCATCCAGACACAGAGGCTGGGTAATACTGAAAGAATGCAAGTGCTCCCACATTCTTATAGAATTCCATAACATCAGTTATGACTCTTCAACTGGAGACCATTCATCCCTGGGCTTCAAAGTGAATTGCCTTCATATATGAATTAAAAAGTTAGTTCACTGTGCAAGGGTTTTAATACATTTTTGAAAAGCATATAGAATCAAGTCAGACCTGGAGAGTATATTTGCAAATTGAAAATTTAAAAAAAATGCTTCTGGTATATGCTGTGTGTCTGTTCCAATGCCCACTGAAGTGAATGGAAATAGTCACATTGATTTAAATGTGTATTGGATAAGGCTCTGAATGCACTGACAAAGTATACTGCTTTACCAGGTGTAATAAGCTAGAGAGGTGATACTCATCCTTGAAGAGAGCCACTGTCACTGGATGGAATAGCAGAGTTACAAAATAATGGCAGTGCCATGCCTTAATATTACATTATTATGTTCTGATCAAGTTATTGCAATCATAAGATAGGACACTGAGTCACTGCAATTCAACAGGAATACATACTGATGCAACTTCATGACACAAATATCATAATGCAGCATAGAGTGACAGGAATGTAGTGACTGATCTTTCACTGTCATTGTTAACATGGCTTGCTTTGCTAGTGACCTAGAGAAGGTGGTGGTGATTGAGTAATATTTTATAAAGAAATCCCAACACAGGTTCCTTCCCACCCCCATATCTTGACTGTAAAAATAACCCAGTAATTTTAAAGTCTAAATTTTTTCCACTGAGTTTTTTTTTTAAATATAAGGTATATTTTTTCTGAATTGTTTGAATGTTGTTGGACGTGAACACAGCTTTGATTAATAAAACCCAACTGACGCCCACTGCAGAGTGGCTGCAAGAGAGAACTTTAAAAAATTGCAACCACACTGAAATGACATTTCTGAGATCTGTGCATGTATCTGAATGATTCCGATAGTGTATCTTGATGAGGCAGTTAGATGCCTAATTGTTGTAAGGTGTCTGATGTCAGACACTAGAATCGCAACAAACAAAACAGTTGTACTATTAATTACCTGTTGTAGAATTTGAAATCTGTAGTGCTGTGTTTCTTCAAGGGCCTGACTGAGTGGATGTCTGCAGCTTATATTGGACATATAAAGGCAATTATCCTTGTAGGGTAGGCTGTGATGAGGAGGTTTCTGGAATCTGGATTGGAATACATGGTGAGAGTGAAGTTTAATTTGTGTTAATTGCATATGTTTAGTTTTGGAGAACATTAATGAAGTTCTTTTTATTTCTTTCATACATATATTTTCCCAGCCTTCGTTCTGTCTTAATGAAGTGTTATGTTTGGGATTGTATTATATAGCAGCTGAGGAGACAGTTAGCTCTGAAATTAATCATCTGGTTTATATTCAGTATTATAGCTTGCAAATGTCAACACCTGTGTTTGCAATTTCTCTCAGAGAAAAACCTAAGAATTCATCTAATTCCTTTGTGTCAGCATAAAGCTGACAATACTTAATGCAGAATTTATTAAAGAAAAGAAAAGCTATCAGTCAAATAATTACAGTACTGCAGCATGTTGTTTCATGACAAAGACTAATGATAACATAAAGAAGTGAAAATCATTTCCATTGATTGCTGTATAGCTTTTCCACCAAACATCATTCATAACTTTATTTGAACTTTAGCATGCTGTTTAGCTTGTATTACTAGGGATAATAACATTTTAAAGTGCATTTTTCTCTTTAATTTTATTTTTTGATGGCAAAATACCATGTTTTTAACAAAAGGAATAATGTGCCAAAATCATTATGAAACTGTTACTAAAGTGGGTAATTTTGAACATAGGTAACTATCACCCATGTTCATTCTTTCTTCTGCCTTTATTCATATTGAGAAATACCTTAATTTGTGAGCATTAGTGGTACTGCTTGTGGCGTAAGCTACTACTCCGTGCGAATAAGGGTACGTCTACACTACAAGACTATTTCGAATCTACTTCATTCGAATTTGTGGAATCGACCTTATGAAGTCGAATTTGTGTATCCACACTAAATACACTAATTCGACTGTCTGAGTCCACAGTAACGGGGCCAGCGTCGACTTTGGAAGCGGTGCACTGTGGGAAGCTATCCCACAGTTCCCGCACTCCCCGCTGCCCATTGGAATGCTGGGTAGAGCCCCCAATGCCTGCTGGGGGAAAAATGTGTTGAGGGTGGTTTTGGGTAACTGTCATAATTGAACCGTCAATCACGCCCTCCCTCCCTCCCTGAAAGCGCCTGCGGGCAATCTGTTCGTGCACTTTTCTGCTCAGTGACAGCGTGGGCGCCACAGCACTTTGAGCACGGATCCCGCTGCAGTTATGGCCGTTGTCAACTCCTCGCACCTTATCGTCCACCTCTTCCACAGTCAGCTGCTGAGAAATAGGGCTACTTTTCAATGATGCTGCGAGCACTGGTGGACCATGGGGGACGTTTTACCAACATCAACGTCGGGTGGCCAGGCAAAGTTCATGACGTGCTTGTTTTCAGGAACTCTGGTCTGTTTAGACGCCTGCAGGAAGGTAGTTTCTTCCCGGACCACAAAATAAGTCTTGGGGATGTGCAGATGCCTATAGTGATCGTCGGGGACCCAGCCTACCCGCTAATGCCCTGGCTCGTGAAGCTCTGTGCAGGCGCCTTGCACAGCGACAAGGAACTCTTCAAGTACCAGCGAGCAGTGAGCAGCGTGACCTGTGACTGTTCAGTTTCTTTACAGAGAAGCTGAACCTGCCCCTGTTTCTTTACCAAGTTACTGTTGACTAGCATCTGCAGTTACATACCCCGCCCACCCCGCTTCCCCAACTTCCAACACACGTATAAAAATAAAATACATGTTCCACTGTAACTTTACAAAGGTTTCTTTATTGATGACTTTGCGTTACAGGGTTGAAACTGGGACACGGACTGTGCTGGGTAGGGTGTGCGGTGATGTAAAGACCGCCTGTAAACTCGAGGAATGACAGGCTCCTGCTCCCAGAGCGGTCTGCAGTGCCAGACTGGATGTTTCAACGGAGCCTGCCATCCCTCCTTTTTGGGACTCTGTGTGCGTGGGCTATGTGGCCTTTTGGCGGGGGAGGACGGATACAGATTCCTCTGCTGCGTGGCTCTGTGGTCCAGGACAGGGACCGTTGCATGAGATCTGTAACCCCCCTCCCCCGCTACAAAGTCACGTACCCCCCCACCCACACAGAACCTGCAAACCACCTCCCATACCGACCAGGGTGCGTACTGACTGCAGTGTGTGTGTGACCTGCTGCTGATCCTGCCCCCATGTCTGTACCCTGGTAAAGGTGATTGTCCTGTCAAATTACCAACCCCCTTCCCCCCCTTCAAACACAGTCTCCTCTAAAAGAACATGACGGAAAAAGTAATTAACAGAAAAGTATTTTTTATTATCAACTAGACAGTTAGGGGATGAAACTGGGATGGGGGCTTGGGTGAGGCGGGAAGGAAAGGACTTCTCAAAAATTAGGCTATGAGAGCTTTTCGGTACTTGAGCACTCTGCTGGGGTTTAGTGACAGTTTACACGGCCTCTGGCGCCCCTCCTTCTGGTTACTTTGGGTAACGGGAGGTATGGGACTTTGTGGCGGGGGAGGGCGGTTGCAGATACATTGCAGGGGGGCTCTGTCCTCCTGCCTGAGGTCCTGCAGAACATGCACAAGGCGCAGGAGCATGTCCGTTTGCTCCCTCATTAGTCCAAGCAGCGTTTGAGTCGCCTGCTTGTCTTCCTCACGCCACCTCTCCTCCCGTTCGCTGTGTGAGCGCTGGTACAGAGAGAGGGTCTCCCTCCACTGGCTCTGCTGGTCCGCCTCGTCTCAGGAGCACCCCATAACTTCAGTGAACATCTCGTCCCGTCTTTTTCTTTCGCCGCCTAATCTTTGCCAGCCTCTGTGAGGGGGATGCTGTGGCAGGTCTGGAGACAGTTGAAGCTGTGTGATGGGAAACAGGGAGTGAATTCCTTGCAAAGATAAATTTTGGCGAACAATGAACACAGTGTAGTCTGTCTCTGTGAATTCTGGGTTGAGATCCCAGTGCCTGATGGGGCAAACACCATTTTCGCGGGTGGTTCTGGGTAAATGTCGTCAGTCATCCCTTCCTCCGGGAAAGCTACAGCAGACAATCATTTCAAGCCCGTTTTCCCTGGATTGCCCTGGCAGACGCCACAGCGTGGAAACCATGGAGCCTATTTTGCCTTTTGTGCCTGTCACCGTATGTGTACTAGATGCCGCTGACAGAGGCGGTCCAGCAGCGCTACACAGCAGCATGCTTTTGCTTTTGCATGATAGCAGAGATGGTTACCAGCCATACTGTACCATCTACCATACCATAAATTGGTAATAAGATGGGCATGGTTACCAGTCCTTTTGCACTGCAACATTTGCTGCTGTCATAAGTGCCCCTGGCTGCTCTTAGCCAGGGGCGCAAAAGCCAAAATTGGGAATGACTCCCTGAGTCAATCCCTCCTTTTTGGTATGTAAAAATAGAATCAGTCCTGCCTAGAATATGGGCAAGTGTACTAGAGAACCACTGTATCAGAGAACCAGAGAGCACAGCTGCTCTGTGTCAGATCCTGCATAGATTATGAGCTGAATGCTATTCACAGGGGGTGCTCCTGCAACAACCCCACCTGTTCATTCCATTCTTCCCCAGCCTTCCTGGGCTACCATAGCATTGTCCCCCCACTTGTGTGATGAAGTAATAAAGAATGCAGGAATAAGACACAGTGCCTTGTTAGTGAGAAATGAGTGGAAGGCAGCCTCCAGTTGCTATGATAGTCCAGATAGGACATTAAGGAGTGTGGAGGAGAGGAGCCCAGCATCCTGCTGCTAGTCCAGGGGCAATTGAATCTTTTCTTTACACATGAAGGGTGGGGGCTGTTGCTATGCCCCCACCCTTCAGCCCCCTGTTGCTATGATGAGGACGGTTACCAGCCATACTGCACCATCTACCAGGAAAAATTAGGGCCAGGCGCCCTTGATCGACCTCACTGATGCTAGTACGCATGGTTACCAGTCCTTTTGCACTGCCCCATGTGCCAATAGGCTGATGATGACGATGGATATCAGTCTTATTGTACCATCAGCCATCCATAGCGTGGGGGGAGTGAGGATGTCGGTGTTCAGTGCTGCACCATCGCATCTATCTTCAGCATTCAGTAAAGATACGGTGACATGTAAAAGAGTCAACAGAGGATTGTTTTCCCTTTCACTTCTGGGGGTGTGGGGGGGTGCGTAAATTGCCGAGCTATGCCCTGACCCACCGCGGACACTGTGTTTGACCCTAGAAGCATTTGGAGCTCAGCCAAGAATGCAAATGCTTTTCGGAGACAGCAGGAACTGTGGGATACCTTGCGTCCTCAGTCCCCCCTCCCTCCATGAGCGTCCATTTGATTCTTTGGCTTTCCGTTACGCTCGTCACGCAGCAGCGTGCTGAGTCTGTGCTATGCCGTCTGTCCGGAGTTTTTTGAAAAATACTCTGGACCAGGCGTAACATTACAGTAATTCCCCTAATTAGATGCAGGACTCTCCGAGCGAGATCACCCTGAGGACGGTCACTGAAGGAGATAGAGAGCGCATGCTGCGTGAAAGCCAGCACAAAACCAGGGCCCTATGCAGCCATGCTCGGGGAGGCAATGCTCCCTGAGTACCTCATGAAAGCCTCACGCGGAAAAGTGTGCTGCCACGGAGCACCCAATAAGGCAGCTCTCCCCAGGAACCTCCTGCGGAGGCTTTTCGATTACCTCCAGGAGAGCTTCGTGGAGATCTCCCAGGAGGATTTCTGTTCTATCCCCATATATAGAGAGACCTCCTTTTCACATACTTCAGATTCCTGTTATATTAAGAATAAAAGTTTACATGGTTAAAGCACTTACCGAGTGATCCTTCCCCTGATTCAGGATCCGGGTTAATGGCCGGGGAGGGTTGGTAGGGGATCTCCGTGACGGTGATGAAGAGATCCTGGCTGTCGGGGAAACCAGCGTTGTAAGCGCTGTCGCCTGCCTCGTCCTCCACAAACCCTTCCTCATCTTCCCCGTCCACGAACATCGCCGAGGAACTGGCCGTTGACACTGTCCCATCGTCAGAGTCCATGGTCGCTGGTGGGGCAGTGGTGGCAGGCTCCGTAGCGTCCGTTTGCTGCTTTGATTTTTTGGTAGCCTTGTCTGGGGTCCTTGATTTTCACGCGGCGCTGCGTGGCATCCCGGCTGTATCCTCTGTCTCTCATGGCTTTGGAGACCTTCTCGTAGGTCTTTCCATTCCGTTTTTTGGAGCGCAGCTCCGAAAGCACAGACTCCTCGCCCCACACACCGATCAGATCCAAGAGTTCCCGGTCAGTCTATGCTGGGTCCCTCTTTCTATTCAGAGATTACATGAACTCCTCTGCTGGAGAGCTCTGCATTGCTGCCGGTGCTGCTGAGCTCGCCCCGATGTCCAACCATGAAATGAGATTCTTACTGTCCAGACAGGAAAAGGAATTCAAATTTTCCCGGGACTTTTCCTGTGTGGCTGGTCAGAGCATCCAAGCTCGGACTGCTGTCCAGAGCGTCAACAGAGTGGTGCAGTGTGGGATAGCTCCCGGAGCTAGTAAGTTCGATTTGCATCCACACCTAGCCTAATTCGAGATACCCATGTCGAATTTAGCGCTACTCCCCTCGTCGGGGTGGAGTACCGAATTCGAACTAAAGAGCCCTCTAGGTCGAATTAAACGGCTTCCTAGTGTGGATGGTTGAGCGGTTAATTCGAATTAACGCTGCTAAATTCGATTTAAAGTCCTAGTGTAGACCAGGCCTAAGGGTAATAGAGTTGGGCCCTTTGTGATTACTCAGGCAATAGTCCTAATCCCTTCAAAATTTTACTTTAGTGAGAGATTTGCCTGAGTAAGGATCGGGTAGAGTCCAAGTTATCTTTTGGCTGACAGAAGCAAGTCATTCTCAACTGTGCTCTTCCCAGGAAGCATGTAAGATTCTATAGTATCCATCCCATACTAAAGTGTTGGTTGGTTGGTTAAACAGATAGAATGAAGCCAGTGTCTAGCACAATGGGGTCCTAGTAGTCCAGGACTGGGGCTTCTAGGCACGGGGTCCATTTGCAGCTGTCAGTGATGACTTATGAATATACCATCTTGGTCTGGTTGTAGTAATGTTTACTGTGTGCATATGCTGTGTTAATTCAGTAAGGGGCTGTCTCCAGGCAGGAATGAAGACAATAGCTCCATTAACAGCCTCTCAGCAAACACCCAGGACTAGTGATGTTAACCTTGCTTTCCCTGACTTTCCCCTGTGCTGTCCAAACCAGTTTAACCAGCCTCAGAGAACACAGGATAACAACGGATTTTGTCTGTGTATAGTAGAACCTCCAGAGTTATGAACTGATCAGTCAACCACACACCTCATTTGGAATCAGAAGTAATCAGGCTGCAGCTGAGACCAAAAAAAACAAAAAACAAAAACCAAAAAAACCCAAAAAAAACGATACAGTACAGTACTGTGTTAAATGTAAACTACTAAAAAAAGGGGGGGAGTTTAAACAAAAGATTTGACAAGGTAAGAAAACTGTTTCAGTGCTTGTTTAATTTAAATGAAGATGGTTAAAAGCAGCATTTTTCTTCTGCATATTAAAGTTTCAAAACTATATTAAGTCAAGGTTCAGTTGTAAACTTTTGAAAGAACAACCATAATGTTTTGTTCAGTTACGAATATTTCAGAATTATGAACAACCTCCATTCCCAAGGTGTTTGTAAATCTGAGGTTCTACTGTATTAAAAAGGAAGTCCCTCAAGGATAGGGATGAAGATGGGAATGAGAGAGAACTAAAATAAACTCTCACACTTTATTTGTGCATGTGTGTTGGCCACAATGTTCATTGTTCAGTGAGAAGTGAACTTGCGGGGTGGAAGCTATCTGTGTCTACCTTCCATCCTCCTAAGGCATGTTATAACAAGGGTGTCTAAACAATATGCAGTGATACTCTGTATTTTAGTAATGATTTTAAGAAGCCTGTGAAAATACCATCTCCCTACTGCACTCCCTCAGAGCCTGATCCTGCAACTCTTTGGAGCAAAATATTCCCACTGAAACCAAGGGGAGTTTTGTGTGCACAAGGACTGCAGATCTGGTCCTTGGTTTATTTTTATTTGTTTTGTTTGGCTTTACGTTAGTAGGCTGAGTAATATTATGGTAGTTCAACCGAGAGTTTTTGGCACCTGAAAAAAATGTTATGTCCTGTGTCTAAAACTTTTTTAAAGACCTTTAAAACTGCTGTGCGACCTCCAGATCAAGCAGCATTTGAAGGCATCATAGAAAAGTGTGTTGCATGGTGTTTTTCCCTTCTTGGGAATGTTGGGGTGAATTCAATAGAGATTTTGCATGACCAAGGACTGAGGATCTCAATCCGTATAGCGAAGTGTAAATTGAAAGGGTTAAATTCCATGACCCTGTGAAGAATTATCCAATCTTCCAGTCACTCATATTGGTTTTACACTGGTGAATTTAGTGGAGTTATTCCTGAATTTCTCTAGGTGTACGTGTGAGGAGAATCAGGCTCATTGAATTTGCTTCAGTATTCTCTTTCCTTTGCTGAAAAACTGCTCTTTAAGTGCTTTAGAATTCCCAGGGCTCAGGGTATCATGCAACTGAAAGAAAATGAAGTCTTAGCAACAAGAAAGGGAAAACAGATAATAACTTGTTAACAATTAAGAGCTGCTTACCTCGGGGGGGTCACCGAATAGTGAATAAATAAATGTAATTAGAGCTGTAATTGAATATGAAATACCTCTTTTGACACAGAAGGATTTGCAAAAAAAACCCCCAACAACCCCATCTCTTCTTCATCAAGCAGCAGGCAGCTGAAATCACTAGAGTTGGTAGAGCTTACGTCATTGAGGGATTCAGGCTGAAGCCTCATTGGTGCATCAGAACAAGCGAGTTCAAAGCCTTTCATCACTGAGAAAGGAAAGCAGCAAACCTGGCACAGTGGGAATAACAAGCAACACATCTTTGGTTAATATAAAAATCTATGACAGTATTGCACTTCTAGGCCGTAATTATTTTAAGGGACACTGTCAGGCCCCCAAATTAGATTGTATAAAAACAAGCTTTTATAAAACTTTACCAATACAGACTCCAAAAATTCCACTGTAAATTGTTTCTTTTTAAAAAATAAATCAGCAAACATCTCCCTGTAGTGTTTGCAAATAAAACATTGTAGCATTGCCTTAATGCATGGAACCAGGGAGTGACTAGACACTGACTAGAAACAATCTAGTCTCATATGCAAGTAGAGGGAAATGAAGAGGGCAAATAAGCAGCACAAGCAGGGAAAGTAAAATTAGTTTTTTTCCCCCATTTTTAACAATCTAGAGTGTTGTTAATATCAGAGAAAATAATTTGATTTTTAAAAATACATGATTGACAACAAAATTATGAAGATCTGTTCAGGCTTGTGTGTGCACCAAAGTGTCCATCCGACTTTGGAATTATTATTTGGCAAAAATCTTTTTCAAATTGGTGGTCCGAGGCCTACTTTTTCAAAAGTGGCTAGTGATTTTGAGTGCCCAACTTGAGACACCTAAAGAAGTATGGGCTGATGAATGGACGGTAAGGTGGATAGAAAACTGGCTAGATGGTTGGGCTCAACGGGTAGCGATCAATGGTTCCATGTCTAGTTGGCAGCCGGTATCAAGTGGAGTGCCCCAAGGGTCGGTGCTGGGGCCGGTTTTATTCAATATCTTCATTAACGATCTGGAGGATGGTGTGGACTGCACCCTTAGCAAGTTTGCAGATGACACTAAACTGGGAGGAGTGGTTGATACGCTGGAGGGTAGGGCTAGGATACAGAGGGACCTAGACAAATTAGAGGATTGGGCCAAAAGAAATATGATGAGGTTCAACAAGGACAAGTGCAGAGTCCTGCACTTAGGACGGAAGAATCCCATGCACTGCTACAGACTAGGGACCGAATGTCTGGGCAGCAGTTCTGCAGAAAAGGACCTAGGGGTTACGGTGGACGAAAAGCTGAATATGAGTCAACAGTGTGCCCTTGTTGCCAAGAAGGCTAATGGCATTTTGGTTTGTATAAGTAGGGGCATTTCCAGCAGATCAAGGGATGTGATCATTCCCCTCTACTCAGCACTGGTGAGGCCTCATTTGGTGTACTGTGTCCAGTTTTGGGCCCCACACTACAAGAAGGATGTGGATAAATTGGAGAGAGTCCAGCGGAGGGCAACAAAAATGATTAGGGGGCTGGAGCACATGACTTATGAGGAGAGGCTGAGGGAACTGGGATTGTTTAGTCTGCAGAAGAGAAGAATGAGGGGGGATTTGATAGCTGCTTTCAACTACCTGAAAGGGGGTTCCAAAGAGGATGGATCTAGACTGTTCTCAGTAGTAGAAGATGACAGAACAAGGAGTAATGGTCTCAAGTTGCAGAGGGGGAGGTTTAGGCTGGATATTAGGAAAAACTTTTTCACTAGTAGGGTGGTGAAGAACTGGAATGGGTTACCTAGGGAGGTAGTGGAATCTCCTTCCTTAGAGGTTTTTAAGGTCAGGCTTGACAAAGCCCTGGCTGGGATGATTTAGTTAGGTTTGGTCCTGCTTTGAGCAGGGGGTTGGACTAGATGACCTCCTGAGGTCCCTTCCAACCCTGAGATTCTATGATTCTATGACCAGATTTTCAGAGGATGGGTGCTCAAAACTTTTTGAAGATCAGCCACCTTGAAGGTGTTTCAAGTTGGGCACCCAAATTCACCTTAAAAATTTAAGCCAGGGTATTTTGGATAGAGCAGTGATGTATTTTCCATTGGTGCTATGAAATGACTGAGTAGCTGCAAGACAGCCATTACAGTGCATAAATTATTCTTAGATCACCGGCAAGTCTTACACTTTTTGACGGAGGTCTTCCATTTTTTAATTATTACTGTGCTATTACAAATCTATTAACACACATAAAAATCTTAAGCAATACATTTGCATCCAGCCTCTCAATATGTGTGCACAAAACCTGCATTTGCTTGCTTTAACCTAGTAGATTAGATACTTGGTTTATCTAATTTGTAGATGAGCTTATTCAAAGAGACTCAGGTTGAAAATTAGAGGATGCTTTTGAAAATTTGGCCAGAGTCTAATTTAAAGCCACAGAACAAACTAAATTCAGAGTGAAGGTTTCCATTCTGTCCTAAATTTCTCATAATGGGCTAGTGCCCTAGGCTAACTCATTGCACTGCCTTGGTTCTAATGTTGTAAGCTATGTCTAACTGCATTGTGATCTTTTACATGTGCCTGTTTCCTCAATGTGATCCTGGTTAGCAGAGTATCTCTGCATTATACTATGTAAGATATGATTGATGACAGGTTGCTATATTTCAGCCCTTACCAATAAATTGCTGAGATTAGAATGTTGTTGGAGAGAGAGATATCTCTGAAGGGCTTGCAATTGCTTCCGACAGTTGTATTTAACTGACAACTACCAGATAGATTATTTCTGTTTTCCTGACAGCTAAGTTATACACTGCTACCTCGATATAATGCCACCTGATATAACACAAATTTGGATATAATGCGGTAAAGCAGTCCTCGGGGGGGGGGGGAGAGGCGCTGTGCCCTCCGGTGGATCAAAGCAAGTTCAATATAACACGGTTTCACCTATAACGCGGTAAGATTTTTTGGCTCCTAAGGAAAGCGTTATATCGAGGTAGAGGTGTATTTCATTGTATATGGATAAAAATGGCTATGCAGGCAATTTCTTTTTTTCCCTTCTCATTCCTTTTGACTAATTTAGCAGAAATGTCTAGGAATAGCAATTGTCTGTTTATCTCCATAGAAGGTGGTGGGGATTAGTTAAAAGAATAATGTCTACAAATGCATTATTAACCTTGTGCAGACTGGAAGTGCTAGTTTCCTGCATTATTGCAGCTCTGCTAAAAAATAAGGAAGCCAGAGCTGACATTCTTGATATTTCTAAGGTAAAACACAAGTTAAAATAATACCAATACCAAATAAAAAACCCATTTTTTGGATATTTTAAAAATAAATAATAAAGAAGTAAAAGAGGGAACAAGACCAGTAGATTAAACATCTTTTGCAGACACCTTTTTAGTATAGTAGGGCACAAAAAGTGATAATTGTTTTACTAGAATTATCCCACACTTCTTCCATCAGGAACAATACTACAATAAAAATGAAGGGTAGGTTGCTTTGTTTGAAGAGTGGGAACTGTCAAGGATTGCTCCTCTTGGAGATTTGTATCCGGAGAGTTTACCAGCTACCTTTGCATCCTTACAAAATGAGTTTCATCTGGGAAGAAATCAGCAACAAATTGTCTCCGATCACTATCAACTTCATGAAATTGCTTGCAGAAAATGGTTGCTTGCAACAGACTCCAGATGTAATTTCTGCTTTTGGAAAGATCATCAGTGCATACTGTGGAGAAGTGCTCTGGTCAATCACCACTGCTAACCCCTTGGATCAGGCCAGCCTTACTGAATTAAAAACAGCTTTGACTGGCTTCTTGGCTAAAGGAGAAGTCTTGAAATTGGAGACCAAGACTGATCTATCAATCCTGGGTGTTATGATTGTCAGCATTGGGGATAAATATGCTGACATGTCAACAAAATCCAAGATTCAGAAACTGACCCAAATCATGAGAGATACCGTGTAACATCTTATCCAACTGTTTTTCACAGTGAAACTTGGCAATCAATTATATGGAAACAATAAAATATTTCTCCCTCAAAAAAAATTCACACAGCTGTAAATTATCTGAATGCCAGCTTTCCTAGAGTACCAGAGTAAACTTCTTAATCTATAATACTCCAATCCTACAGTTTACAACACATGAGTGGACTGCTGTGGCCACACACAGCCCTATGTGCAGGTTTAGTAATCTGCTCACATGTTGTAAATTGCAAGATTGATGCCTACATATTTAAACGAATCTTCCTTTACACTTGTCTGTACATTTTACATGATGTTACTTGGACTATCTAATCTTATTAGTACATTTTAATTTCTTAAATAGAAATGTAAATTAAATGTATGTTTTGATAAAAGATAACAGTAAATACGTTGGACTGGACCTCGAGATACGCCACAAAGTGAAATGACGACAATTTAAAATCATTCCAAGAATGTATTAGATCCCTGCACTGCAGTTCAAATGTGACCTACTGGACAATGAAGTATGCTTCTGCAATGCCATAAATATTAGAAATTGTTGGTCAGCTAGCATAGAAATAGTATGGAAATATAAAATTACCAACTGACTTAGAACAATAGTATATCATTGTTCTCTGGGCTTGTGTATATGGAGAAGTTGACTGGCAGAACTGTAGTGTACTGCTAAATCTGTGCTGGAATAACTCCCCATGTGGACACTTTATTCTGGAATAAAAGTGTTTCTGCTTTGGAATTACAGGCTGTCCTCAACTTTACCACGTTTGAGTTATGACGCTTCTGCATTGACACCCTGATTCGACTTATGACTATAGGTTTTGATTTTATGATGCTCGATCCTGCAGTGGAGTAGATTGCAGTTCTGAGTTACAACGTTCCGATTTACAACGCAATTGTAAGGAACCAATTGTGTTTTAATTCCGAGGACTGCTTGTATCCCACTGTAGCACTGCCATTCAACTTCATTGTGTAGTCAAGCCCATTAATACAGAGGCCAATAAAGTCTTTTAATAAATGAATTGCAACTGATCTGGGTTGTGCTAAGACACTGATCCTTAAAAGGAGGGAACTCTCTTGTCTCATTTCTAAGTTTGCGGTGTTGATCTGGCAGAAGTTGAGCATCTTATTTTACAAGATTAATGACCACACTGAAGAATTTCATGTGAGCTAGGAAGAATTTATCTCCTCTATAAAGGAGTAGTATAATACTTAAGGTTTCTGGGAAGGGCTGAAGGTGTTGAGTTGCATTGCAAACCAAGGACTTTGGTTTTATTAAGTGTTTGGGGTTTTTGTTGCTTGTTCATAGTATGTTATTCACCTGTGTAGTTTTGTGTCCTTATTTTAAAATCAGTAAAGATAACAATTAAAAAAGAGATTTTGGTTTCTTCATTTTTCTGTCTTCACTGGGTAAGGAGGGTTCCTAATCGATCTACAGAATTGTGTCATTACACTGCTCAATAGTACAATATAAGGGTAAATCAACATTGATGAATTAATAAGACTGAATAACTGAGCCTTAACATCCTTAGTGGTTTTTCTTGGGATTAAGAAGAATTGCAGAGTCAGTTTTTAAAAAATGGGAACACAAAAGTATCTGTGCAATTCTCTTGTTTGTGTATGCAGTTGTGCAAGCAAACCAGGCTGGAAGAAATTTAGATACCTGTTTGAGCGCACAATTGCTGCAGCTTCACATACACATCATGCAATTATGGGTACTTTTGGCACCCACAGTTGCCCAGTCTATACTTGCAATTGTATGGCTGAAAAAAAGCAGCTGCAAAATTGTGTATGCAAGGAAGCCAGCTTGTACCCTTTGAAAACTTAGCCAGAAAAGATTTCAAATCATTTTAACAACGTAAATTAACATTACGGTCCCAATCCTGCAATCAGACCGACAGTGGTGGACAACTCCAAGATTGAGCCCTGGTTTTGTAACACTATGGTGTGTGGAGAAGTAGTGATAGACTTATTTCATAAATGAGGAAACTGAGGACCTAGTGATTTACCAAGACCACAGATGATCTCTAGAACACTGAAGTCCCTGGACCAGATTATTGACTGACTGAGCTCTTTAAACATCACAGTTTCTTCCTGTGGTGCTTGTGGGGCACCCCTACCTCAAGGCTCGTCGTAAAGTCTCTGTCTTGTTCTGGGTGAGGGTTATTATATGAAGAAAATCCTGTTTTAAAACTCTTTATGATTGTGCAAACACTTTCAATAGCTGAAAACACTTAATATTTAACAAAGAAAATCTCTATTTTGGAAAAAAAAAAGGATTAACTTGTATGACATTCTGGGGTGCAATGGAGACCAGCCAGGAGCTGTCACCAATTGCACTGCAACCTGGGGTAACTCTCAGTGCTTTGCTGCTGTAACTCCCAATCTAGGCTGCTCACAAACAGCCAAGTAGCATGCAGGTCATACCCTGAGTGTCTGTGTATTGCCCCAGCCCTGTTCTGGCACTCTGACCCCAGGAGCCTGTCGGCAAACACTGGCCACTTTCTGGCTTGCAGCAACCTTGGTTACTACTTGCAGGGTGACCCCAACACACATTCAGTCCTGGATTTCCCCCAAAAAACATGTGTTCTGCACTGGCCAGCCCTCTGCTGGACAATCCAGATATATTAGGTCAATTTTCCCTCTAGGGGTATCAACATACAACAGTCTGTTACCTTAAATGGAGTTACCCAAACAATTCACAACACTGGATTAAAGAATATAACAAGTTCTTTTACCTACAAAGAGATTTTAAGTGAGTAGAAGTGATGAGGCATTATAGTCAGAAAGGTTACAAGAAAAATAAAGATAAACTGCTTTCTAAACTTAAACTAGACTTGGTTTAAGGTGAAGTCCCTTACCACATTTCCAGTAACATTGCTGACCAAACTCTCAGGCCAGGATCTGCTCCCCAAGTCCAATAGCTGTTTCCTTTGTCCGCTTAGGAGACAAGAGAGAGACGGGTAGGGAGAGAGAACTTGGGGTGGTTTTGCCCCTCACTTTTATAGTTAAGTCACTCTTTGAAATGCATTTTTCTGAGGCTTACCTCTAGTTAAAGTTCATTCCCCCTATGAGGACAGAGACGAGGGTGGTGGTGAAAGAGGTTTCATACTGTTGTTTGCTAAGAGGCAGATCTGTTTGTTCCTAGTCCCCTTCCATGCCCAAGAATGGCCCACCTGATAGTTGATGGCCCATCAGCTTTTATGGCACCTGGTTAGAGGTGTTAACTTGTCCTTGTCTTTGAGAAACATGTTTATGCACTCCCCAGACTTGTCTGGTAAACACAGTTCAGTCATGATTTCAGATTATGTTCATAACCTTACATGTACATATACACTTGCTATGATATTATTGACCAGCACGTTGTTAGTTTTTTAAAGATACCTTACAAGGCATAGTCTGTACAAAGATTATTACGATAGCGTGTAGTGTGTGAATACAGGGGTGCATTCTTCTTTTGCCATTTAAGGCGGGAAGGGAGCTTGTGATTAGGTGAAAGAAGAGGCACTGACATTTAGGGCTAGAGTGCAAGTTTGAGATATTTTCTTTCCCATAATCAGTGGGGGGATTTAAAGCTCTCTTCACTGGGGAGCAATTATAAATTGAAATCCTGTTATTCAAATGTATATTTAAAGCTAGGCTTTGTACTTTCTCTGCTAGCCATCTAAGCTCTGTTAGAGGGTTTACATTGCATATCTTGCTTTGTAAAAAGAAAATCCCTGTAATATATTGTGCTGTATTCTTTCAGCCTGCATAATTGGGTTTGGCAGCTTATTTTGGTTCTGAAGCAGCTTGCCTGCCGTCTAATTAAAATCTGGGTAAACTGGTATGTCTTCTGAATTGAAGAGTATGATTCCAAAGGCTGTAAAGAAGACTAATTATTTTCAACCACCAAAGCATTCTGGCTCAAATCATCCCCGTTTTATTTATTCCTAAAGTCATTAAAATGCTTAGAGAGCCAAAATGTAATATGAAGCTAAATGTCATGAAAGTGAATTTCCTCTGGTCCTTTCTTAGTGAGTTGTGTTTCACTCTGTGTGTTCCTCAAAACATTGTGGAGAAATGTAAATTTAACTCGGCGCATTTTTCATCACAATGTCCAAACAGCTGTCAGCCTTTGTGTTGGTAGGGACCACTGTTACATTAATCCTAACAGCAGCAAAGGACTCAATTGTGGCATTAGCCACTAGCCAGTGAAAGAGGTGGTGAGGAACTGCACCACTCCAGGGGTGGAGAGAAACCCATCATTTTCAGAGCTCCAAGGCAAATGGGGGCGCATGCCTGCTGTACAATCCCAATGGATGGTGCAGCATGTTTCCTCCTCTGTGCCTGGCTGCTTCTGCTGGTGGTGGTGGATCATGCTGCGCTGCCTATGGGCTCTAGGAGGAACAGCTATTATGGCTGTCTCTTTCACTGGAGCTTCTTGTGCTCTCTGATCCACCTCGTGCACCTATGCAGAGACCAGTCACAGTTAGGCTCAAAGCTAGGTAGTGAACTTGGATTTCCAAGTCACAAATACCTGTTATTCAAGGAGATGTATTGGGCAAAAGCATCTCAGGCTTTAGTCTACCTTAAGTTCTCCTGACAGATTTTCTACTGGAACTAGTGGGATTTTTGCGTAAAATTGAGGGAGGAAAGAGCTCATCACATAAGAATCAAACAGTATCAGTCTATCTATGACATATCCTCTATTGAGGGCCATATCATGATTGCACTTTTATGATGCAGGTAGTGGGTCTGTAATAGATTTTTTTTGCAGTTATTCTGAGTGCTTTAACTTTTGGATACCCCAACTGAGACACCATAAAGAGCAGGGTGCAGGTGTTCAGCACTTTCTGAAAATCAGACCCTTTCAGGTATCCCAAGTAGGGTGTGCAAAAAGTGAGGCACCCAAAATAAAATCACTAGTCAGCTTTGACAGTGTTGACCAATACTCATATCACTCCCACTACAATTGTTCTGAAGAGGTAACAATGGCCTCAGCAATCTGAAAATGAGCTTGTGGCAAAGAACTTAGAACATGCTGGTGGGAAGAGCAGTAATAGGTTTGCATTAGCCACATCAAATATTAAGACCATTCATTTTCAGTAACCCGTCATTTTCAGAGCTCCAAGGCAAATGGGGGCGCATGCCTGCTGTACAATCCCAATGGATGGTGCAGCATGATACAAACAAACATTACAAACATCTGTTACATACAAACATTATATATTAAACTGCAAAACACAATAAGTTTTTAGCATTTATGATCTATTTCAGCACTTAGTGAAATACGTAAGTAGTGGTGAATTTCATTGTCAAATAGAGAACTTGCTTTGATTTTCAGAAAATTTTGAAATGCTCCAGGATTGACGACATGACAGTTAACAGCTGCTAGGCTATGGGAATGCCTTAAAGAATATGCAGAACATTCCTAATTACACTTCCAGGAAACTGCTCTTATTTGAGAGATGAACAATTAAGAATTCTTCTTGTATTTCACTAAGGTTTAGAACTGGGTACCATTTAAAATTTTGAAATGTACCATTCACAGTAGTTAAAGTTTGTATTAATTAATACATGTTAGAAAAGTGCTTTGAACATGCAAAACAACATAAAAGTGCAAATTATTGTTTTAATTGTTAAACTTGCTGTGGTATTTGTGTTATTCTCTATTTTAAATATAAGGAATACTGCAGTAAAAGCAAACAGTGCAGAAATGGCAGGATTTTATTTATACCTACCATTATTCATTGCGCTATGACCACCTTTTGAGATATACTAATTTGTTTATGGTAAAAAATATTTCCCACTAATATACAACCTAAGGGTCTCAAGTTACTTTATATATGGGGAAATGGAGTCAAAGAAATATTAAAGGAGTTGTCAAAGGTTATACAGGGAGTCAATATAATAAGTGGGAATGGAACACAACTGTCCTGACTCCTAATCCCCTTTTCTAATTACTATATTGCACTCTCTCTTCTGAGGCAGCATGTGCTAGTGGCTTAATGCATGGCATTAGGAGTCAGGAAACTTGTTACTTATTCTTAATTATGGTACTGACACTGGCAATGGCCTTGCCGCATCGCTCAACCTCTGTTCCTCATTTTCTTTATCTATAAAATGAGGAGCATAGTTATAATTAAGATTTTTTTTAAAGCACCTGCCAAAATTCTTGGCAAACATTGAAATGTACACAACTAAAGAATAAATATCAATAAAAAAAAGACTAGCTGATACTCCTCGAAGTGAATCACATCTCTCCAAATGTAGAGTCCCCATTGAATCAAGCCCTTCATAAATATAACATCTAGCTTCAGATGATTCCATATTTCTCACGCTGCTCTATCTAAAAATGACAGCAAAATAGAAGTGACCTTGTCACCTGAAGGTCATCACAACCAAGCTTTGTCAGAACAAAGGGTCTGTATCCAATTCTGTGGACTCTTCACAGAGAACACCATGTCACAGTATTCTATCTTTAAACCAGAGGGGATGTTAGCTTGAGTGCTCCACTGAGCAGTATTGCCACAGTAACATTGGGGAGTATCTCTTTCAGGTAGCCAAGTCCTGAGCCATTTACTCTAGGGTTTTATAGGTGCACTCCCTGCCCTTTCCCTTTATCAGCTGAAAATATTTATTGTTGTCACACTGGTCATGGTAAGACAGAGACTCCTTTGATCACAAGTTTATATATTAAAGCTCATATGCTTGTCTAATAAAAGGCATCTCAATACTTGGCATGTTCATATTTGTTTTTAATTACAAAGGTGTCTGTATAACCATGGGCTCAGTGGAATGATGTATATGGATTGTAACCATTCGTACTGAGAAATTATGAATTTTACATTCAAGAGCCTAATTCAGTAAAGCACTTAAGCACACATTTAATGTTGACATCAGTGAGACTTAAGCATGTGTTTAAGGGTTTTGTTGAATCTGTATCTAAACTCTTACATAGAAAAGAAACCCACCAATTATGATAACTTTAAATAACTCTAGGAGACATCCAGCCTTAGTAGACTTACCCCAGAGCTAAATTTGGCCTCATGTTATTTAAAGAACTTTATCTGGGGTACAACATTGTCAAAATATTAGCATAATGAAACCTGGAATCTACAGACTATAGTAATGTGAGTATTTGAAATTCATAGTTGTACAGATTGAAAGAATGCTAGTTGGGTAGGTTGGACACCAGATGCTTTCTAAAAATGACAAAAATTTCTCTTAATATGTCTGTGTGTTCTTCACTAGCTTTCCAGAACCAAAACAAAGTACATACTACAAAAGGCAGGTTTTTATTATACTCAGACAAATGTGGTAAAAGACATTTGTGGTAAAAGGTTGAATATATCCTGTCTTGATTTACATCCCATATACTCTATTTAGTCAATCAGGCCACATAGGATATAAGTCATGGCAGAACTTGTCTCCCTGTATATACACTTGTAGAAAAACATCATTGTTACACTTGCATGGGTTTGAGAGGCTCTGTACCTGTAGAATCAAGCAATGACAGGCTCATTACCGGCACTACAGAAGTCTCTCTCTCTCTCTTTGTTTATATCACTGAGATGTCCAGTATTATGTTGACAGTTTGATAATTAGATTTTAGAACACTGGAAAATTATTATAATTTTTAAAAAGTACGTAGTCCTTCCAACAGAACAGTGGATACCTTATTTAAATTCTTTGTATCTATAGTACTGCATATAAATAATAATTAACAAATAAGGTGCATTTAAAACAATAAGAAGTTAGGATAAAGAAAAAAATGAACTCTGAATCAAGAAGTCTGGAACTCAAGGCCTAGATGGAGATCTGTAGGTAATGGCACTGATCCGATATGTATGATGTTTCTGTTGCATCAAAAACCTTCTCAACCTAGATTTGTCATCACAGAACAATGTTTTCTGAATCTGCTCTATTTAAGGATCATAAAAAGCAAAATACCATACATTCCCCTCTGCGACACAAGAGCCTGCCATTGTAGTATGTGAAAGGAGGATTTGGTTCACACATTAGATAAATGATCTACCATTGGTACGGACTGCAGAGCCTGCCCTAAAAAAATTAAGTCACAGGCACTTCCAGTGCTGCTGGGATTCTGCAACAGCTGCATCTGGAGCTAGAGTTTCAGTGCACAATCCCATTAGAAGCAAAAGAAAACTTTCTTCGATAGCATGCTGGGCTGAAATGTCATTGCCCTGACATGTCTGGCTAAGTCAAGGAGCCCTATCTCCTGAGTACACCAGGTCAAACTCTGCTGTTATTTAGACCTGTGCATTCAAAATCATTGAGGTTGTCCCAGTGTAACTGAGAAGAGAGATGGACTGTCTGTTATATGCCTTTGTATGTTTTACTCTTCAAAATGGATGCACACATAGTTAACCTAACTGGTCATCTGTTCTCAATGCACGATCAGGGTCCAAGTGTCTTAAAAAGAATTAGAGAGCCTTTCTCCAGTAGGAGGAAAACCCGGCTATCTTGTCTTTCAGGAAACAGACTACACAGGAGCTTTGTCAGTAATTTCTTGCATTCCTGATTAATGTGTACATAAGCACTGTATACATGTCATTAAGCAGATGCAGCTCTTTCATTAGTTTTATTGGCCATCTAATTCAAGAAAAACTGGCTCTGAGATGCAAACCATGTTCATCCCTGTACAAGTTATTAGCGCTATTCATTCTCTCACTCAAATTGTTGCACATGCCTAATATACAAACATCCATTACTCTGGGCCCAGTTCTGTTATCTTGTAGAGAATCAACTTCTGTCCATGTGTACCTATATCATGAAAAGAAAAAAATGGACAGATGGAAAATAATAGTAATAATGTTATTTATAGAGCACCCCCATCACCATGAGGCTGGTGTGCTGAACAACAGAGGATGTAATAGAGTGCGTCTCTCCTAAAACACAAATATAAAAAGAAGTGATGGGGATCCTATGTCAAAATTGGAAAGAAAGATATTAAAAAGGAAGGTAATATATACAAGTCCAACTGTGGTTTTTCTGGAAACACCTTTGGGGGTAAAAATGCTTTAAGATTTTATTTTAAAAGTAATGAGGAACGAAATGAGATTACAAGAAGGAGAGACATTTCACACCATAGTGCACACTGTAGCAAACTATGATTGCCTGCAGACTTCAAACGCAGTGGAGGGATCTTAAACAGCAAATAGTGGATGAGTGCACATAACCATCAGGAAGAGAATCAAGGAGTGAGCCTTGAATGCACGTAGCATTCAAACTCATCAGGGTTTAAAAACCAGTTGTGTTGATTTAAAGTCAGTCCATATTAAATGCTTCATAATATGACCATGATAGCTTGAACCAGTGAGCAGACGCTGATAAGGCCTCAATTGGAATATTGTGTCCAGTTCTGGGTGCTACATTTCAGAAAGATGTGGACAAATTGGAGAAAGTCCAGAGAAGATCAACAAAAATGATTAAAGGTCTAGACAACATGACCTGTGAGGGAAGATTGAAAAAAAAATGGGTTTGTTTAGTCTGGAGGAGAGAAGACAGAGAGGACATGAGAACAGTTTTCAAGTACACAAAAGCTTGTTATAAGGAGGAGGGTGAAAAATTGTTCTCCTTAACCTCTGAGGACAGGACAAGAAGCAGTGGGCTTAAATTGCAGCAATGGAGGTTTAGGTTGGATATTAAGATACATGTCCTAACTGTCAATGTGGTTAAGCATTGGAACAAGTTGTCTAGGGAGGTTGTGGAATCTCCCTCATTGGCGGTTTTTAAGAACTGGTTAACAAACACCTGTCCGAATTGGTCTAGTTATTATGTAGTCCTGCCTTGAGTGCAGGGGACTGGACTAGATGATCTCTAGAGGTCCCTTCCTGTCCAGTATGATTCTGTATTGTGAACAAGCTGCAAGCGATGAGGCAGCCCTGAGAAGAGGAAATGAATCAAGCCTGATGGTCTTTAGGCACATGTCACTGGATGACATGAAACTGCAGCTGGGTGCAAATTGTGCAATTAAAATAAAGCACTTTTGTTCCATCTCCAAACATATGGGGCTTTTAGTGAGGCAAGGTCTAGTCAGAAGTGATGCCAAAGTTCAGAACCTGATTTGATACTTCTAGAGCAATTCAGTGAACAAGGATTCCAAGGGGCAGTGAGAGTCTTCTCATGGGGACAGTTCTCCACCCAGCACTAGGGCTTCTACTTTCTGAGGGTTGAGGATGAGATGGCTCCAGTAGATCCATTTAGCAATATATATCCTTCATGTAGTTCTCCAGAGACCAGTTTCACAGAGCAACAGGACAGGGAGGAAGGCAGTCGTGATTTCACTATCCTGATGATATTCAACCGAGGAATGAGAAGACTGGACCATTCATAAGAACATAAGAACGTCCATACTGGGTCAGACCAAAGGTCCATCTAGCCCAATATCCTGTCTTCCGACTATGCCAGGTGCCCCAGAGAGAATGAACAGAACAGGTAATCATCAAGTAATCCATCCCGTTGCCCATTTCCGGCTTCTGGCAAACAGAGGCCAGGGACACCATCCCTGCCCATCCTGGTTAATAGCCATTGATTGACTTATCCTCCATGAACTTATTTAATTCTTTTTTGAACCCTGTTATAGTCTTGGCCTTCAGAACATCCTCTGGCAAGGAGTTCCATGGGTTGACTGTGCGTTGTGTGAAAAAACACCCTTCCTTTTGTTTGTTTTAAACCTGCTGCCTATCAATTTCATTTGATGACCCCAGTTCTTGTATTATGAGAAGGAGTAAATAGCACTTCCCTATTTACTTTCTCCACACCAGTCATGATTTTATAGACCTCTATCATATCCCCTCTGAGTTGTCTCTTTTCCAAGCTGAAAAGTCCCAGTCTTATTAATTTCTTGTCATACGGAAGCTGTTCCATACCCCTAATAATTTTTGTTGCCCTTTTCTGAAGGGCATACGTGCTCCATCTTCTTGTCTTTCCTCTGGACCTCTCTCCCCTCCCCTTCCCAGCAGCCATCACTTGAAGACAGAAGAATGATTTATGAGACTGGAAGAACAGCATTTTGTGAGGGAAAAAAACAGCAGAATATTAAGCAGGAGGTGCTCATCCTCTTCCTCAGAATCACTTAGACAGTGCACTCACTGTACCTATACATACTATAATAGTTTCAGATATGGCTCCATCAAATATGAATTCTTGAATGGCCCTGGAAATTGCTTTTGACACAACTGCATTGGGGCTGTCTGCCATGTTCTTGTCCCATTTCAAATAGGCTTCTCTTAGACACGTGGCTTTTCATGTAGATGAGACTAGCTGTGCTGGAGAGACTGATACGCAGGCTTTACTCTTCTCCTGTACTCAACTTCATATTTCTCAATGTTGCATCCACTGAAGTGTCTCAGAAGAGGTTTTTTGTATATGGAGAGAGTTCTGGCATGCATATTGATGAGACCTCTGACATTATATTTTCTGTATCAGGCCATTGATTTAGCTTCAAGTTAGTGGATGCGTGCCTGGTTTTTACATTGCTGGATATTGACTTGTTCAGGGATCTGCGCGTTGGATGCACCATCTCACTCTGCTGCCACATCTGTTTTGTTCCCCTGTGGGATGTGCCGATGCAGGGACGGGCTTACTAGGGCAGCGCAATAGAGGATGAGTAGTAACTACAACAGCTCCACTTCCACCCAGCTCTGCTTCCTTTGGCAGCCTGCCATTTTCCAGGATGCTAGATCTGGATAAGGAGTAATTTTTCCATCTGATAATGTTTGAGATGTCAAAAAAAATTAAATTAAAAAAAAAATCCCCCATCCTGAATTGGATAAAAAAGTCAAAATCACAAAAAATGTTGCAAACCAAAATCCATTATTTTTAATTCATCTCAATCAAAATGTTGTTTCAATAATATTGAAATACTATGTTTCAATTTAGACTTGTTTTTCTTTAACCTTGTTTAGCTTAAATTCTCTAACATTTCAAAATGAAAAGTCTGTGTGACTCGAAAAACAAACTTTCCTGTTTGAAATTTACAGGCAAAGTTCAAGTTGGAGAATCATTGGAACTGATCCCGTTTTGCTAACAGTTTTGGTTTCAACAAATCAGCATTTTTCGGTGAAAAACACAGTTCATCAAAAAATTCCTGACCAGCTCTCAGTAAGCCTCCTTTCCCAAGACAACTCCCACCACCAGATACAATCTTTGGGCTCATCTACACTAGCACGCTAAATTGGCATCGCTGTGATCACCATAAGACATGAGTCGATGGCAGAGCGCTCTCCTGTCGATTTTAGTACTCCACCTCCCCAAGGGGCGGAAGCTAAGTCAGTGGGAGAGCTTCTGTAGACACTGCATTCGGTCGATGATTTTTTCACACCCCGGAGTGACATCACTTACATCTACTTAAGTAGCAATGTAGACCAGGCCTTTATTTTGCACATACGCCATCCTCTTTTGGGGTGAGAAAGAAAGAGGAGAGAGAGATCCAGGTAAAAGAGAGGATGAGGAGAAAAGTAACACAAGAACTAGAGGTCACCAAATGAAATTAATAGGCAGGAGGTTTAAAACAAACAAAAGGAAGTGTTTTTTCACACAGTGCACAGTCAACCCATGGAACTCCTTGCCAGAGGATGTTGTGAAGGCCAAGACTGTAACAGGGTTCAAAAAAGAATTAGATAAGTTCATGGAGGACAAGTCCATCAATGGCTATTAGCGAGGATGGGCAGTGATGATGTCCCTTGCCAGAAGCTGGGAATGGGCGATAGGGGATGGATTACTTGATGATTACCTGTTCTGTTCATGCTCTCTGGGGCACCTGGCATTGGCCACTGTCTGAAGACAGGATACTGGGCTAAATGGACCTTCGGTCTGACCGAGTATGGCCCTTCTTATGTTCTTAAGTATAGGCAAAGAGATTGGTGGGGGAGGAAGGAATGGCTGATCATGTATGAAGGAGGTAGGAAGTAGACCCAAGACACAATGAGAGTTGAAGGAGTGAAAGAGAAAGGGAAAACAAGAATGAAAGAACCACACCAAGATAGAAAGGAGAGGAAAAAGTAGAATGGAAGGGAAAGGAAAAGAAGAAAGAATAAATCTTAGAGGCACAAAATTCAGCAATTGGTTGTTAATATAAATCTTAAAATAAAAAGCTTACTATTGATTTATTATTCCTGCCTGTAATAATGACTAGGGGTTGGTTGCCAGAAGAGTTAAAGGTCTGTACGATGGCTTTGTCCCATTATATTTAGCCACTCACTAATTCGCCATTTTTAGTATTTGCAAGAGCTGTTCCCAACTCAACAGGGTTCTGAAAGGAGCCGTGCTAGAAGCAAGGATGGACATCTTTTAGTTACAGTTGGCATGAGGATCTCAGCATTTTTAGATGCTTTTATGACTGGTTCTGCATGCTTCGCTGCTTTGTACTGTACGTGATGTTTGCTTGTCTCTTGCTTGACTGGGCTGAAGGTTTATCCCATTCCTGTGTTTTCTCCACCTCTTGACAGTTTGAATGTCCATTAAATCAACGGTCATTTTTAAAATGTTTAACAGCATATGTCTGCCAGCTAAGGGCAGGCTGAGACGAGAGGCTAAATTCATTTATAGTACAGCTGTATTGTACTTAGTGAATTACACCAGGGATGAATCTAGCTTAGAGCCTTCGAAATACCTGAAAATTGAAAATACGTTGTTCAGACTGTTAAGCACAAAACCAAAATATAGTAATGTATTGTGCAAGTTTGCAAAATCCTCTCATGGAAATATAGCAGCTTGAAAGACAATGAGAGTCAAGGAATCTCTGACTCGAACATTTTAAATAAGCAGGTACAGAAAAGTGCATCATAAGCAGGTAGCTCTCAAATAAAATAAGCAACATTTGTTGAGTAAATCATATTATTTTAACTCACAGCTCTTAAATTTTAACAAAGAACTCTACATTCACTTTAGAAAGAGGAAGGATGATCTTGTGGTTAAGGAATAGGAATGGAAATCAGAAGACCTAGGCCAAAATTTTTCAACTTGAGTGCCAGAAATTAAGCACCTAATTCCATATTTATTCACAAATCAGTGTTGATTTTTTTTTTACTATCTGATCAGTTCTAATTATTACGGCATCTGTATTTAATTAGGTTAGGGTCATTGTAGGGGTCTAATAATGGGATTGACTGTATACTTAGAAGATAGACTTCAGTTTTTTTCAAAATAAAGTCTATGGTTGAGATGAGGAAATACTTTTCAGTTACCATGATAAATAGTAACATTTCAATGACCTTTGTTGTTCGTCTCTTGTGAGAGACAACTACCTAGCGATGTGCAAACACTTATATTAGCCGCTTTCTGCAAGATTGGTAACAATTTCAATAACATCTCCCCTGTTATTTAAAGAAGAAGAAGTTGTCATGGTTAGATACATTAGCATGCCAGTTATTAGATGGAACAATGGGCTAAATCATTAGCCTTTTGCCTCTGAATATTGGTACATATTTAGATCGCAAATTAAATTAGTTTATTGGTTTCAGTCAAACAGTCCACATCACAAAGCCAGTATGTTATCTGATGCCTTGCACACACTGTCTGAAAGAAGAGCAGGATTAGATTAGCAAAGATTAAGATCTAGCGGCAGAGCTAGGTGATGGAAGATTGCACCTGTCAGAGCTACGCCTGCCCTTAATCAGTGCTGTTGGTCTCCACTGCGGTCATGAAAATGAAAGTAGAGTTAATGCAAAAACAAAATTCAGAAGATATACTTAACATTGCACCTTTTAGCATAAAGATTCTAAACCTATCTTCATTAAGAGGAAGTAGATTAAAGTGCCCACCACTGAATGGGTGCTCTATAATAGCAAGTAAGAATAGCAAGAGTTTTGGTCGGTGACTTCAGTCGTCTACATCACAAAAATCTCCATCCCAATTGGCACTCTTTGTAGCGGACTCAGGAGAGAGAGACCAAAACCTGACTAGGCATATGCAGATTGAACTATCCTGCCCATCTTTAAGGGCCACTCCAGGGCACCAAGGTATAGTGGTGAGAGTCAATGCACCATTGCTACCTGTGTGATAACCATTCTGTGAACAACTAGACTTCCATCCCTAGGGCTATCGCTTCACCGTCATTCACTGCAGCAGCTGCAAATTTAACAAATTGAAAACTTGCGAAAATACTGCTCAAATTGGATTTGGTGAGGATTTATGTTCACCTATAAGAAACAAGAAAAATAGGGTCATAAAAATGTGCAAGAGGAACACAGATGAAGGATTTAGGAGTAAAAATCCCAGAGTGAAAGATAATTAGCCTTTTTGTTAATACGTGAAGAGATTGAAAAGAATTATTTGGATTAGACTCATGGAAAAGCTTTGCACCAATTCCTGAAAGTTCACTGCTTGACTAAAGAAGAGGTGGCAGATTTTCAGTTGATGTTATACTGTCAATTGTTATCGTTCCTTTGACTTTAGTGGAGCTATGACAATTTATATCAGCTGACGATTTGACCCATACAATTTATATTTTTAATACTTTTTTCAGATTTCTATTAATGCAAAAGACCAGGAATTAAAGATGGTCCTGGGAAACTTAACAGCACCCACTAAAACTCACTTATTCCTCATCAGCAACTTGAGTCTGCAAAGCTCTTGAGAATATACTGGGCTCTTTTCTTGTTTGCCCTGGAAAAGAGATTTGAAATTACTATTAAATACTAGATGGATTCCCACAAATATGTCAAGAACAAGAACTCTTTTCTAAATGAATTTACAAACCAACTTTTTTTAAGTTGGTTTGTTTTTTGGATGCTTGATCTTGTTGTTTGCATTACAGTAGCACATAGGAGTTCCAACCATGTTCAGGGCTCCATCGTGCTAGGCAGTGTACAAATACATAGTAAGAGGTGGTGCTTGCTCTGAAGAATTTATAATCTATATAGACAAGTGTGACCATGCTCTTCAAGGTCCAAGACAAACTACAGGGCAGACTTGAGTAGGGTGAAGAAGCCCACAGAGTTTACTGAAGTAGAGCCCCACCTTCCATGGACAGGGGTTACCTGCAACAGTCTTGCTAGAGCCACACTTCCCATTTCTATGAACATTAGGTGTAGAGAAACCTTTTTGCAAGAACCTATATTTTGGACCGCTCTTACCTGACACCTACATGCTTCTCCCATGAAGGCTAATTCTAAAGAAAGGATTGTCCTGCCAGAATCCACATATGAAGAGGAAATTGCTGTAGGCAGATCTCCCCCATCTTGCGTGGCAGGAGGAAATCAGCCACCTCTCTGACACCATCCTCCTATGTCCCCAGATCTCATGGAAGTCTGTCCAAGAGGGCTGGGTGCATGATACTTTGATTGTCCCACTCCTAGCCTCCTGGGATATTTGTGCTAAAAATAACAGCCCTAAGCTGGCTGATAACAGCCCTAAGCTCTGACAGAAGAGGGGAGGGAGCAGCTGATGGTGCTGGATTCTCTGGTTATGCAGTTCAATAGGAGCCGTGTTGCCAGGGAAAAGGTGGGCTTAAAGGGAACCAGAATCAATATGGATGCACAAGGCCTCTATGAGAATCACCTTGTGTCTCCAGTGGATCCTGTGTGATCTGTGGGGCTGGGGAGCTGAACTGTTTTTTTCCAGGGTAAATGGGATTGGAAGGGGAAAGAACCTTGCTCTGCTCATGGTAGAATTTGTAGGAAACTCCAGACTTCTTTGCTCAGCACCCCTGTAGAGGGGGAGGGCGGTGGAAGGGCAAAATCTAGTCCATAGCTTGGCAAACTATGAATAGATTGTGCTGTACAGGTTCTTTGGTGGCGACAATGACAGATTTGTGGCTTACTGCACTGTCTCTATTTTTACTTTCTTGCTGCTTGCACATTCAGTAAACAAGCGTCAGACAAACGCATTAAGATGTGGTGCTGGTGAAGGACTATCTCATACAGATGCTAAATGGAAGCTCCCCCCATCTTGAGATAGTGGCCACTCTGAATGATTCTGCAGGGTTTTTAACATATCTGCCCTGTTATTTTCTTAGTGCTCATCTCCTGGTGAAAATCAGTAGCGTTGTGGTTCCCCATTAATGGGCTGTCCTAGACTAGTTGGGCATGTGGTTAGAGAGGGGAGTTGGGATGTAAGGGAAGCTGGATGACTTTACATCCACGCCTACAATTCTGTAAGCATGCTCCTGTGGCATGAAAGCTGCAGTTGTGCTCTGGTGCAAGGGGGCAGAGATGACCCAGCCAGCAGTCCATTGCAATACACAGCTGACAGGCACTGCACTAGATGTTTATTTATGATTTTCCTCCTCATTGCACGGATCAGGACCCATCCTCTGATCTGTGCCATTTTATGGAATGGGAGTCCTATGGCTACCTTTGCTGGAGCTACAGCATGGAAATGGAAAAGTTCTCATTCCTGCCATAGCCACTAAACTCTCTCACATGCCTTTTAACTAAGCAACGATGATTTATTAGCTGAGTTTTATTGGTCACATTACTTATCAGCTAGCGGTATTAGTAGGCCTGAGGCAAAGCTGAGGGTGCTTTAGCTCTAATTGATTGTTTGGCTTGGAAAGAATGACAAATGGGCCTTTATTGCTATTAGAAAACCAATAAGTAATTAAAGAAAATAAAAAAATATTTTTCAGCTGTTTAAAATGTTGATTGCTACTTTTATTATTCTGGCATTCCACCCTGCAGCTGCATTTTAGCACCTCAGGGTCTGCCAAGATCTGGAAGTATATCAATCTGTCTCCAGCAGAAAAGCAAGGGGAGCTTTTAACACTGTCATCCCTGAGCTAATGTTTGTTTTCATTTGCTTATGGTTTCATGTTTCTAAAGTGACGTGTTGCTGAAGTTTGATGGAGTTGTGTCTGTAAGCATGCATGCACAGGTGGGCAGGTGCACACCTACACACACTCGCTCTCTCTCTTCAGGTTCCAGCCACTTGCCACCTCTTGCCACTTCCAGCCACACCTCTCTGTGTACAATACCACACTGCAGTTAGGATCATTTGATGTGTTTGAATTGACAGCTCCCTGCTGTAACCTGAAGATGCAGACAGAGGGGCATCCTTGGTGAGGACCTCTTGCCTCTGGAAATCATTCTCTTCTTGAGCCATGAGAGCCTGGATTTGATCTCCTTCAAAACACGCTACAAGACTTACCTGTTTCCTGTATGGGTCGGCAGGACATTAGAGGATAAACGAAATAGAGTCCATTTTGGATCAAGGAAGGTTGTCAGGAGGTCTACTTTTAACATTTTTATAAGATCCAAATTATTAAGAATTTTTCTTAAGTGCTCGGTATTTTATTTTATTCCATACTATATCTTTGTTATGTGCCTAGAGCTTGGTGCAACTGGAGAAAACTGAAATTAGTACAAAGAGCTATAGTGGGAACCCTCCCACAGCTGTCCACTTCTTCCTCAATCAATTTCCCACCCTCTGTAGCAGACTAAACCCTCTATTTATTCTTCTCCTACCTCCAGCAAGCCTCAAGACAATTCCCTTCTTACCTTAGATACACCATAATGTTGTACCCAGGGCCTGGTCTAGGAATGAGGCAAGCCAGTCATCTTGGGGAGAGGTTTGCCTTTTTCTAAGCTGTGAAAATGACTACAAACTACGATTGTGGACCATTCACAAGCATAGCTCACAACAAGTTCACTGAACTTTCAAGCCAAGGCACATTTCAAGTAGGGTGAGGTTCAGTGTAAAGTATCAGTAGAGTGCTTCATAACCTTGCTAAAACTCATGGTGCTCAGAAAACATACATCATGTTTGGCTGGTTTGGCGCAAAATGTTAACATTCCAAATCAATAAAGTTTCTTTTCTATGTTGATGTCCATTTTTGTGACTGTTGCCTTGGTAATTTACAAATGCAGCTAAAACCAACCATCTAATGCCTCTACTTTGCTAAAACTATGATGCATAGTATTTCCATGTATTATCATTTAAATTATATTAATACTCCTAACACTGTTAATAGTTATAACTTAAAATATTTCACAAACTAACTTTCCTTGAGACCCCTCTGAGAGATCAATAAGTATTACAGTATTGCTACCTCCAAGCTTACAAACAACATGCCAGACAAATGCCAGATATGGTGAGACTTGCAATAAAATCCTAAATAAAAACACCATGTTACAGATATGAAAGCTGAGGCAGAGAAGTCAAGTGATCTGCTCCAGGCTGAGGTTGAAGTCACAGTCCATGCTGGCGTTTGAACACAGGAGCTTCTGGCTCCAACGCCTGTGCTCAGTCCATTAATCCCACACTTATACAAGTATCATCACTTACACTGGATATTCATGCAGCAAGATAAGAAGACTCATTAGAGTTAATGGTAATTATGAGTGTAAATTCCTGGGGATAATAGTAAATGGGTCTGGGGATAATAGTAAATTTGTCCCTCTGTTTAGGTTTATTGTTAATGTTAACTAAAAAGAATAAAGGAACTTTCTTTTAACATAGGACCCGTACTGCTGCCCTTTCTCCTGTTAATTTGTATTGACCTACTCTGCAAATAGGAATCAATGGTGCTAATCAGTGGGAGTAAGCATGGCAGAATCAGGCCCATAGAAATAAGCATACTGGTCCGCAGGAAGTACAATATAGAATTTATTTATAGTATAACTAATAAACAACAATGATGCAGTACTTCATATTTATGTACTCCATTTCATCCAGAAACATTTTATAAACTACAGAGTAGAAGGATCACTTAACACTGAAATGCAGCAGATACTTTTTTGTCAGTTAGGGTTGTCAGGCATCTGGTTTTCGAAATGCTCGGTCAAAAAGGGACCTCTGGGCTGCTAAAAGTCTGGTTGGCCGCAGTGCCGGGGGGGAAGGCAGGCTCCACGCCTGGCTCAGCATGGCTCCTGGGAAGTGGAAGGGAACCATGGTCAATGGGAGCTGCAGGGGTCATGCCTGCGTGTGGGGTAGCACACAAAGTCCACTGGCCACCCCTCCGCCTAGGAGCTGGAGGGACATGTCACCGCTTCCCGGGAGCTGCCTGAGGTCAGCGCCGCCCGAAGCCCTCACCCCAAACCCCCTCCTGTGCCCCAACCCTCTGCCCCAGCTCAGAACCTTCTCACACACTCCACACCCTTGCCCTAGCTCTAAGCCCCCTCTTACACACTGAACCCTTTGGTCACAGTCCAGAGCCCCCTCCTGCACCCCAAACTCATCATCCCCAGCCCCACCACAGAGCCTGCACCCCCAGCTGGAGCCCTCAACCCCCACCCCCCGTACCCCAACCCCCTGCCACAGCCTGGTGAAAATGAGCAAGTGAGCGAGGGTGTGGGAGAGTGAGTGACAGAGAGGGGGGGGATGGAGTGAGCAGGGTCGGGGCCTTGGAGAAGGGGTGGGGAAGGGGGGTGGGGCAAGGGTGTTCAGTTTTCTGCAATTAGAAAGTTGGCAACCTTACTGTCAGTGTCCAACAGTTTCTACATCAGAAAGTGAGGAAAGGCCACTGCAGACTGAATGGAGACATGCAGAATATAAATACCTAAATTACAATGTGGACAGGATACAAGGGTTAACAGACACACCTATGCTTGAAACAAGCATCATGTGATCTTTAAAGACTGTTGGTGATCAGAACTAGATCTGGTCTAAAGTTTTCTGAAAAAAGTTTTCCACAGGAAAATGCTGATTCAATGGAATTGACACTTTTCACAGGGACTGGTCAACTTTTGATGGAAACTTACCTGCCTGGTTTTCTACTAGTCTCTCCACCAACCAGATAGCTGGTGGATGGGTTGTCCAGCTTTCTGAGATCCCTAGCTACCCAGGAGCTGGGTGGCTGGGGACTCCTGGACTCCTCAGACTGCCCAGGCCAGCTCTCTGGCTCCCTGGGTGGCCTGTTAGATTGCCTGGCTCCATGGTTTTTCTGCCAACAAGCTCGTCCAGCAGCCAGGGAGCCAGCTGGGAAGCTAGCTTACCAGCCAGCCCAGAAATTTTGGAAAAATTCTATTTTGGTCCTTGCAAAATGGATATTTTGCCAAAATTTCTGCATTTTGGGCTTTTCATTCTGATTTGGAACTAAAAAAGAATTCAAATGCAAAAGTTTCCATGGGACAGAATTTCTGGTTCCTGCACAGCTTTGGTTAGAACCTCATCTGAAAGGCAGCACTTCCAGCAGCATAGCGCCCCTGAGTGTCATGCTTGGGCATTGGCCCAGTACCATCTTGGAAGAAAGAGGGCCACTTACTGGCTCACCACACCAATTCCTATAGCATGTGTGCCTTCCCCTATGTCTTTGTATGCAAATTGAAAGAAGCACAGCCCATTCCTGCAAGCTGGTTTTGCAGCTAATTAATACTCTAACTTGTTTTCTAACTTGTTTTTTTTTCTTCTTTACAAAAAGTGAAACTCTTCTCTTAGATGAAAGAAAATATCCAAGAGACGTTTTAAATGATGCTAAATAATATTTTCTTTCTTTTAGCTGTCTCCATAATGAGGTATAGTGCATCATCATTTGGATTTGCTGTAAGTAATCTTACAATTTAAATATGTTTCACAGTGAGATGTTATGTTGCATGCTGTTTCTGAACTCTCACCACAATTTTTCTTAGCTAAGGAGTGCATCCAGGTGTAGTAAAAGAAAATCAGTGACTAACCAGAAAGATCATTGTTTAAACCTGATCATAGAAGTAATATGTAAAAGTGTTAGGGTGGTCTGCTTTCAATTCCTAGCAGACAAAGGCATTCATATCAATGCTAAAATCTTATGCTGATGGACGGTATAGAAAAAGCTAAGAGGAAGAGGTATTACAAACCAGAACCAATTTTCCATTGCAAGGCCCTGCAGCATATTCATCACCCATGCAGGCGTAGATCTGAGGTCCCAACTTCATTTGTGAAATCCTGTCCCAATCAAAGGGCTGGTCTACACTTGGGGGGAGGAGGGGGCTGAAGTCGAAGTATCTTAGTTCAACTTACCTGGCTGTCCTCATGGTGGCGAGTTGACTGCCACAACGCCCCCATCGACTGTGCTTACTCCTCCTGCCGAGGTGGAGTACGGGTGTCGATTAGCGGACTGATTTATCGCGTCTAGATGAGATGCGCTAAATCGATCCCCGATACATTGAACACTACCCGAACACTACCCGCTGATCCGGCGGGTAGTATAGACGTGCCCAAAGTCAATGTCAAAACTCCTGTTGACTTCACTGGCGCTAGGATGTCATCTTTGGTCTCTAAAAATTGCTACTATTTTTCAATTTGCAGTTGAACACTAATATATTCTCAGCAGAGATTAACTGTAGAGAAAACATTCCTAATTAAATGAAAAACAACTTGAAAGTCAAACATTTTGTATTTTGTTGTGAACTTGAAAGTGGGACTATTTCTGTGAAAAATTTGAGTTGGGTGTGAGAATTATTCTGGGCATAGAGTAGAAAGATCAATTAACTCACCACTAAAATGCAGTATATACATTGTCAATGTCCAGGAGTTTCTACATCAGAAAGTGAGGAAATGTGTAACGGGCCAGTATTGAGCTGAGATGGCACTGTATCAAAAACCTGTAAAAAAATTCATGTTTTTAAGTGTTGTGAATGTGAAGATTTTCCCAAAGATGTGGCGTAAAGTGAAATTAGATGAAATTCCTTTGCAAAGTTCTGTTAAACAAAAATTGTCAATTTGTAGGACAAGTCACTGAACAGGTGTAGGACAGGTGCCCTTTTTCTTTTCGACATCGTACAAGAAATATATTAGTATTGTAAATATTGTGGTGACCACATTATTGCAAGAATTATTTTTTTAGCCAAGTAACTCTGCATGCTGGTGGATTATAGACAAAGCTCTTTCCATGATTGACTGGCTGAAGTCTGATATACACTGTTGTGTAATGATACCCAGTAAAAGAAGTAAAGGTCATTTAAATGAATGTAAATCCTGCTTTCATTAAAATGATTTAGTTGGAGCTGCTTTGTGCCCCGCAGCATGATTACAGATGCATTGCTTTAACTACAGTACATCTTAATAACCCACAAAAGCAATTGACTCTGTATTCTTTTCAGTTTGATGCTATCCTGGATGTTTTGTCATCGGTGATAGTTCTGTGGCGTTACAACAATGCAGCCGCTGTACATTCGGCACACAGGGAATACATGTAAGTAAATGTACCTGTTTTTCACTCTGACAGAAGACTGCAGAGCCTTTGCGATGAAGCCATGATGTTATAGCAGTGACAAGGACAAAAATTCTAAGATGCCAATAAATTTTCATTTTATTTTCATTCAGTTTATGGTCACAAACTTGCAGCCTTAACTCAAACCATCCTCCCGCCATGAAAATGGTTCCACATCATCATTTCATTTAAGATGCTAAGGGCTCTCTATGTTTCTCTTTGAAGGATCACGTGAGATGATCTGTAATTGCAACCAGCATTGAATTTGCAAATCTTTTGTTTCCCATCTCAACTCATTATTCACACTAGGATGAGTTTCTAGTATTTGATGCTTGTGTTTTACTTGTTTTTCACCATAACAAAACTGGGGTCTGATCTTTCAGGTGCTGAGCACCCTCAACTCTCATTAACATCATTAGGAGTTGAGGTTGCATAACCCCTGATGGGATTGGGCCCGGGGTTAGCCAAATGATAGGTGGATAACTATGTAATCTAACTACTGTATCCCATGCAAACACACATGCAAACTGTTTTTAGCAGCACCTACTGCTGATGTGACGATTAAGTGTTTTCCATCATCTACATGTAATTTTAACAACAAATTAGCACCTGCATATTTGCAATAACTAGTTGTAAGGATTTGAAGTGTGCAAATGTAATGGTTCTGGCATGAACAATATGGACACAATTCCTTTCTCCAATCTGCAGTGCACCCAGTCACAGTGATGATTCCCACTGTGTCTTCTTCACTGGCTGACAATGTGGAATTCCCATCGTCAATGCATGTGACAATTGCAGAAGATTCAGTAAAGATTAGCAAAGTAATTATGGTTTGACACAGCACATCAGCAAGAATTTCACTCTATGGACTAATTATAGTGCACATTTCTTTCAAAAATGGGTGCCTAAAGTTAGGCTAACTTCATACTTAGGCATCTAAACAAGTATTGGCCAGTGTTCTTTAAATACACAACTCAGGGCCGCCCAGAGGATTCACGGGGCCTGGGGTCTTTGCCGGCGGGGGGGCCCCCGCTTTGGCGGTAATTCAGTGGCAAGGTGTCCTTCCGCTCCGGGTCCTACTGCTGAAGTGCCCCGAAGACCCATGGCAGGAGCCCTCCACTGCCGAATTACCGCCGAAGACCTGGCACTTCGGTGGCAGGTCCTGCTTCGGCGGTAATTCGGTGGCAGGGGGTCCTTCGGCCCTGGAGCAGAAGGACCCCCCCGCCGCCGAATTGCCGATGACCTGGAGTGGAAGAAGCTCCCGGGGGGGCCCCTGCGGGGCCCGGGGCAAATTCCCACTTGCCCCCCCCCCTCTGGGCGGCCCTGCACAAACTACAGTTTCTGTGCCAGGCTACCAGAGCAAAAAGGAAGCTGTGAAGTCTACACTGACAATGCTCCCTTTTTGCAGCTAAAGACCACGAAGGGCTGCAGTACTTATTCATAAAAATAAATCAGGATTGAATTTGGCTTAATGTCAACAGAGCAACAGAAAACATTTTTCTCACACAATATTCTGGAGAGGGAAAGATGATTTGAAAATGGGAGAAAATTATTGGGTTCTTTTGCCAGAGCATTTTGTGTGTGTGTATATTTTGGCTCTTTCTCCTCCCTTTCGCAAAGGCCTCAGCCTATAAAAAGTGATGAAAATTTAAACCCAGCTTCAGTGGGCCTTAGATAAATCTCAGTTATCCTCTATGGATCCCATTTATTTATCCTCCTTGGTGGGCTTTTGAGGGCCCCAGAAGCTCCTTAGCCCAACACAGCATAGGATTCTAGATCTAAACACTGAGCTTTTCAGTTGAAAAGCCCTATAAAAGTTTTGTCTTGAGATGTTACCTTCAGAAACAGGTGACGAAAATTAATCTTCCTGCATAAATTTGGATTTATTGCCCAGTTCCAGCATGCCTTGGTTTTATGGAATCCTCTAAGATTCCCTTCAGTATTTAGTTAACATCTCTAAGAAATTCCCATCTGCTGGGTTTTTTCAGTATGAGTGTAGTGTGCCTTATAAAATAAAATAAAATAAAATAAATAAGTCTCAATATAAAACAACAATCAACATGTCTTCAAGCTAGGGATGTATACAGGCAAAATGGCAAATATATTTTGCTTTTTTAAACTTATTTTTAATTTGCCTTCAAGTAACTTCCATGCTTTAGATAAAACCATACTAATAGGATGGGATTATTGGTCATGCCTTCTAAAGCAAGACATCTAATGTTACATGATGGTATCAATATTAAGCAAAAGAACATTACCATAGCTTGAACATTTTTATTGTTGGATGGGTGATCTGGTTATCTCTGTGATTTCACTCTGTAGCTCCTAGAACTGGCAGATGTTATGGACCATGCAGGAGGGGCAATTGCAGCTGTAAATCACAAAGACAACTCCTAGGGTGTCTGGTTTTCCTGGGAGTAACATCTCTAATTTCCTGTTGTGTTTAATCTTGAAAGTTTATGTATGAAATGATTTTTCCTCTACGTTGGGGAAAAAAGGAGACTTATGTGTTGTTTGAGCCCCGCAGGTTATTTATTGCTATTGTAAATAGCCCTTGCCTCGTACGCTCATAACGGCTCTTGTTCTTTTACCATCCTGAAAAGCAGTAGCAATTGTTTTTCTGTGTGTTCGTGTATCAATAGGGAAATGTGACTCCTGAGTTTTGTAAGGTACGTCCTTCTGCTAGTTGATGCCCCTGCCCTCTGAGGAATGTTGGAAATTCATGTGAGAGCTCAAGTTATGCGGCGCATTATTCATGTTTAAGCATGCTTAGCCACAGGTGTGTCCCACCAGGGTGGCATTTGCCTACACAGAACTTCTTTGACTATTTTTGCACTAATTCTGACCACCTTACTCATGCATATATTTTGAAGTAAGTGATGCTATTTGCCTGAGTAAAGTGAGAAAGATTCAACCCTTTATTGGCATGCCTTCATTTGTAGCTCCACCTACTCTTGCAAGTGATTGAATTAAATACACATTGGTGAATGTGTGTGTGGGTGTATTAACCTCTTTGAAGATTCTTCTTCACTCACTGGCATTTCTTGGCAGCAGCTAACGAACAGTTTTGTGTGCTCTATATACCGTTTTTGAGCCTTGCACAGGGGGCTGAGCCAAAGTTCACTGAAATCAGCCCATTGACTTCAACAGGCTTTGGATCGAAACCAAGTGGTCAGTGCTTGGCAAATCCAGTCCAAACTGTCCAAATTTGCTGACTTTTTTTTTTGTGAGAGACAAATTAAAGACACAAAGGATTAAAAAGCAAATACAGAGGGAAAAGAGCCCTGCACATATTTATAGATTCATCGATTATGAGGCCAAAAGGAACCATTAAATTGTCTAGTCCGACTTCCTACATATTCCAGGCCATTAAATTTCATCCAGTTACTCCTGTATTGAGCCCAGTAACTTGGTTAAAGCTGTCTAGAAAGGCCTCCAGTCTTTATCTGAAGACATCAAGAGATGGAGAATCTACCACTTACCTGAATAGTTTGTTCCAGAAGTTCGTCACTCTCACTATTATTTTTTTTTGGCTTGATTTCTAATTTGAATTTATCTGTCTTCGGCTTCCAGCCATGGTGTAGAAGAAATTCAATAAATGTACTAAAACATTGAAACATGAAACCACTGTGTAATCAAAGAATCCAGAAACACAGACAGATGAAAAGCAATGCCTACTGAAATTTTAAAGCATTCCATAGCAGAGCACAAAACAAAAACAATAGCAGGCTGTCATTTTTCTTCTGTTTAGTGAGCCAAACTCTGCCTTGCGTTAAACCTATACAATCCTGTTGATTTCAATGAGGTTGTAGTGTTATAACTGATGTTAGAATTTGGCCTATAGAGTTTAATTCAGAAGATTTCACACTTTCTACTACAGTGTTCATTTTCTCTCTGAAGACAAGAAAAACCCTTTGTAACAATGGTTAGGTATACAGGTGAATAGAAATGGATACTGCACGTCTTTGCTGATTCTCACACTCATTCACATGTAGCTGCTGCTTAATGAAGTATAACTCATCTGTTGGATTCTACTTTTTCTAAAGATGATGTGATAGAGATGGCCTGATAAATTGAAGTGTGCAATCAACCTTGCAAAATTCTACTCTAATAAAATATCACTAGGGTTTTTTTCTTTGTTTATTTTGTGTTTTTATCATCATGGGAAAGGGTAGATGGGTACATTGGGTGTCTGTAAATTATAATGAAAAAATTACAAAGTTATTTTCTAATTCTACCAGGGAACCTTGCAAATATGGCGGGTATCCTCAGAAACTGGGTTTTTCCAAAAAGATTAAATCTATGAGCTTCTAAGCCATATCAGCCACTCAGTTTTAGTCTGTCCAGCACCCCACTGGGAAAAAATGCATAGCTGGTACATTTTTGCCGTTTAGTCATTTTATCATTTTTCCAGTTTGTCAGTCAAATAAAATAGCCTGTTAATTAGGCTCTAGCCTTATAGGCTTTAATTGAAGTGATAGATCTTGAAGAGATCAAGCACTGGGTAAGGCAAGACAGCTGGGAAGTGTGTCTTAGAATTATTCTGAGTATATGATTCATTAGTTCTTGATTTGCTTAGCATGACCTGCTGAGCTGCATATAAATGTACAAGAAAAATTAGAGCTGCTGAAAAAGTCATCAAGAAAGCAAATAATCACGAAGTCCAAGACAGGAAAAAAAGAGGACTGAAATAACTAGGTTACCTGGGAAAAGATTGGTAATCCAAAGAAACAAGAAGACTGAAAGCACTCATAAAGAAGGGTCATTGCAATTTCTTGCATTTTCTTCATGTGGGGAAAAAGGGAAAGGAAGGGGAATAGTCCCTCACTTAGAACATACCAATCCCCAGTTATAGACCTTTGAAGGACTGTAGATGTAAAAGAGAGAAAAGACCCAGAAGTCATCTACTCCATCCTCTGGCTGTTTAGGATTGCTTCGTACAATATATTTTCCACTGTTGTGTCTGTACTAGCTTTAAATGATTCAAGAGATGGAGCTTCCACCCTTTCCTGTCTAGACTCTTTTACTGTCTTGATCTCACTGCAAGGGAAGCATTTTCCTTTCTTAGTTTTCTAAATTCCCCTTTTCTTAATTTCAGTCCATCACTCCTATTTATATCCTCCACGGGGCACTCCAAATGATGCCTTTCATACAACGAATGTCCCACTTCCTCAACAATTCATATTCATTGACTTCAGGATAATGGGCTTGATCCTGGGAAATGCTGAGCACCCTCTACTCCTATAAATGTTGAGAGAAATGGAGGGTGCTCAGCATCTCTCAGGATCAGTTATAGCTGACATCCAGGAAATAAAACAAATAGTTTTTTTCCCCCAAACTCTAGCCAACTAAGCCCAAGACAGTAAAAATATAATGAAGCCATTGGCAGTGAGAGTACTTTGGCCAACTCTAGGTTATAGGCTTTGTGATAAGGGGATTTATGTGCATTGCTCTGCTGACAGACCCAATATCATACAGTTGAACACCTGTAAAGAACTGCCAGAAGCCTGCAATTCCATCCAGGCGCTTGAATCACTATGCACCTTTAAAGCTGCACTAGCAGTTCAGGCAGCACTAGCCTATGTGAACTGAAGCAATAGCAGGGGAAAATTATTACAATGCAACCAAGCAATTGAATAAATACTTTAAAAAAAAACCCAGGAATTTACAATCCAATCAGTGAAACACACACACATGCCCATGACTCAAACCAAACGCTTCTCTTGACAGTGGAAATGTTTGGCTCAGGACCCCACTCCACAGGCTCCACACTTTCCCATTATTGCCCCTCTTCACCTGAAATGGTAGGAGGTCTGCGGGGAAAGAGACAGAGCACCAGTTTGGTATTTTCCCAGGAGCTCTTGCACCAGTGCTGTCTGCTTCCTCATCAGCAGCCAGTTTCTTTGGGGAATGGTTTATTAGTATTGCTCCTTCCAAGCTACTTACTATTTATCTAGCTCCTACCTTTGGTCTATGGCTCCCTTTCCTGTATTTTTTGAGCAATTCACAGTCTTTACTGCATCTCTCCCCACAATATCCCGGTGAGGTAGGGAAGTGCTATTGTTCCCATTTTACAAATGGGAAACTGAGGCACAAAGCAATTATTATATAGTTCTGTTTTGACTTTTTTAAATGTAAAAAGCATGTGGGAGTTTATATCCCAGAGTTCCCTGTGAAATCCCACAGCACCAAGAGCCTTACTCCCACCACCACCAGTGCACTTGGGCTCCCGCCCAAGCGGGAACACCTATATTGCTATTTTTGGCCCTGCAGCTCAAGCCCCATGAACCCAAATCAGTTGATCTGGGCTCTCAGACTTGCTGCTGTGGGGTTTTTGTTTTGTGTAGATGTACCCCTAGTGACTCAGACTGAGATGCTATGAAAGATCAGACAGAAAATTCCCTTTAGTTCCATAAAACAAAAATGTTTCCCATACAGCATGATCTAAGCTAAAAAAAGCTATTAGTGTTAGGCCAAGAGAAGGTGTTAGCAGCTCCCACATGGAAACTGCACTTGAGATCACAGGATTTAAAGGAGGATATTTAAAGTGGAAAACTAGGAGACAGAGATATTCAGGAGACAGTGAAACAAAGAAAACACGTTTTGAATGATCTTTAATATCTCATTTCCTAAATAGTTTTGGAGGCATATATACAACTACTTGGCATTCTGATCACTCTGTATATAAGACAGTGGATGACATAATACTTTGTCAGGCTCAGATGTGTTCATTTATGAGCATGATACCAGCTTATTTCCCAAAATGAAAACCTCTTTCTTGAGACAGATTGTCACAACTGTGGTCAAACTGAATGACGTTTTTTTTCAGAGACAGGAAAAGCTAAATATGTTGCCATAATATACTTATATATATTAGACTTATGTAAGGTATTTGCCTTTGTACCACCCAGCATTCAATTCGATACAAAAATGAATGTAGCACATATTAAATAGATTAAAAGCTGGTTAAGTGTTACATCTCAGAAAGGTTATTGTAAATGGGGAACCATCAACAAATGGAGTCATTTTCCATGTTATCTAATATCTCTAACACTGATGTGGAAGAAAATGTAAAATCATTGTTGGTAAAATTTGTAGAGGACACAAAAATTGGTGGAGTGGTAAATAGTGACAAGTCAGTTCCACAGAGTGATCGAGATCTCTTGTCAAGTGAGGCTAATTAACCATTGGAACCCCTTTGCTGTCACCTGAAGTCTTTAAGGAAGACTGGACATCTTTCTAAAATATATTCTGTAGCTCAACCAGAAGTTATAGGGTTGATACAGGAATCATTTGGTGACATTCTATGGCCCGTGTTATGTAGGATGTAAGTTTAGATGAGCATAATCATCCACTGGGGTTGTAAAAATCTGTAATTCCCTGGCATTGTTATGACATTGTCATGTTATAAAGTTTTTACAGTTGTGTTTTTGGGTAAGTAATCCTAATAAAGTCCTATATTAGCAGGATTGCTGTAAACAAGCCACAAGAAGTAATTCTTTCACTCTACTCACCACTGATAAGGCCCCAACAGGCATACTATGTCCAGTTCTGGGCACCACATTTCAGGAAGGATGTGGACAAATTGGAGAAAGTCCAGAGGAGAGCGACAAAAACGATGAAAGGTCTAGAAAACATGACCTGTGAGGAGAGTGAAAAAAATGGGTTTGTTTAATCTGGAGAAGAGTGAGTGGGAACATGATAATAGTCTTCAAGTATGTGAAAAGTTGTTATAAAAAGGAGGGTGATAAATTGTTTTCTTTAATCACTGAGGACAGGACAAGAAGCAATGGGCTTAAATTGCAGTGAGGGAGATTTAGGACATTAGGAAACACTTCCTAACTCTCAGGGTAGTTAAGCACTGGAACAAATCTTTACCCCAGGGATTTTCTTTAGAGAACAAGTAAGGTCATGTTTTTTATGGCTAGAAGCAACCACTAACGTTCATCTATTTTGATCTCCTATGTAACACAGGGCAAAAAACCCTCTACCAGTAATTTCTGAATCAAGCCCATAACTTCTGTTTGAACTATAGCACATTGTTTAGAAATATGTCCAGTCTTGACTTAAAGACTGCAAGAGATGGAGAATTCACTGGATCCCTAGGTAAGCTGTTCCAATAATTAATTGCCTTCACTGTTAAAAATCTGCACCTTATTTCTAGTCTGACTTTATCTAGCTCAGGGGTCGGCAACCTTTCAGATGTGGTGTGCTGAGTCTTCATTTATTCACTCTAATTTAAGGTTGCACATGCCAGTAATACATTTTAACGTTTTTAGAAGGTCTCTTTCTATAAGTCTATAATATATAACTAAACTATTGTTACATGTAAAGTAAATAAGGTTTTTAAAATGTTTAAGAAGCTTCATTTAAAATTAAATTAAAATGCAGAGCCCCCTGGACCAGTGGCCAGGACCCAGACAGTGTGAGTGCCACTGAAAATCAGCTCGTGTGCCGCTTCAACTTCCAACCTTTGGATTTTGTTCTGCCTTTTTTGTGCTGCACAAAAGAGCGGTCTACTATTGGCAGTCACCAGTGAGAATCCAGTATCCATGGGGCCCACTGCTGGTTGATCTTGAGAGAACCTTTTCCCCAATGACCCCGCTCTGCTCTGCTCTATGCAAAGAAATAGCTCTCTGTTTCTCCGATTTTTCTTTCCATTGGCTTCCTGCTTATTGTGCCAGGAAGAAAAGCAGATATCATTCTGACAGTCTATTAGGACTTTATATGAGGTAAAGGAGCAGAGGTTTGTGAGAGTACATAATTTGAGACAAGATGTTAAAAATGATCTAATTATATTTTCAGTTTAATGTTCAGGGAACTGAAAACTGGTTTAAATGATGTGATGAATCAAATCACAAATAATAAATATCGCAAAACATCAGAGAGGCCAGACCACATTAAGGATTTTTGGATCATATTCTGCTTAGGAGGAGATTAAAAAATGCCCAACTCTAGATTATAAATTTTCTAATTACTCTGCAATTGGTCTAATATTTGACCTGCAAGTTGGGTCTATCATACATATTTCAGTCTTAACAAATGAGCACTGTTATGTTTGTATATTATTGTATGAAAGGAATCATTTAAATTCAATCATAACATTTACAATATCTGTCACATCCACAGAAAATATGGGTTACTTTAGCTATGCTGTGCATGTGAGAAACAAGTGATGCACAGATGGCAAAATCCACACCCACCCACGATTAAGGGCACATCTCTGAGTATAGAAGAGTAACACCTTATAATGAGCTAATACACTGGCTGAATGATCACCTGGAAAAGTATCAAATTTATGAAGATTTTCTACAAAACAGAATAGCTAAGAAAGGAAAACAACTAGACTCCGCAGTTCTTGTCTAATTCTTAATTGCCATGAATGGGGCTTTGACTTAAGATCTAATGACCCACAACTGCAAAAAGTAGCACTGAGATCTCTATCAAGCATTCTTAAAACTGCAATACCCACCTGGTGAAGTGAAGAAACAGATTGACAGCCAGAAGGGTACCCAGAAGTCACCTACTACAAGACAGGCCCAACAAAGAAAGTACCAAAATGCCACTAGCTGTCACCTACAGCCCCCAACTAAAACCTCTCCAGTGCATCATCAGGGATCTACAACCTATCCTGAAGGATGATCCCTCACTCTCACAGACCTTGGGAGACAGGCCAGTCCTCGCTTACAGACAGCCCCCAACCTGAAGCTAATACTCACCAGCAACTACACACCACACAACACAAACACCAGCCCAGAAACCAAAACCCTGCAACAAATCCCAGTGCCAACTCTGTCCACATATCTATTCAAGAGACACCATCATAGGACCTAACCACATCAGCCAGACCATCTTGCACATCTACCAATGTGATATATGCCATCGTTTGCCAGCAATGCCCCTCTGTCATGTACATTGGCCAAACTGGACAGTCTCTATGCAAAAGAATAAATGGACACAAATCTGACTTCAGGAATCATATCATTAAAAGACTAGTAGGAGAACACTTCCATCTCCCTGGTCACTCAATAACAGACCTAAAAGTGGCAATTCTTCAACAAAAAAACTTCAAAAACAGACTCCAACATGAAACTGCAGAACAGGAATTAATTTGCAAACTGGACACCATCAGATTAGGCCTGAAAAAAGACTGGGAGTGGTTAGGTCATTACAAAACCTAAGCCCAATACTAATTTCCCCCTACGGTTACTCACACCTTCTTGTCAACTGTCTGAAATGGGCCACTCTCATTACCACTTCAGAAATTATTTTTCCTCCCTTGGTATCCTGCTGTCAATTGAATTGTCTCCTTAGACTGACCTCACACTTGGTAAGGCAACTCTCATCTTTTCATGTATTTATACGTGCTCCTGTATTTTCAACTCCATGCATCTGATGAAGTGGGTTCTAGCCCACAAAAGCTTATGCCCAAATCAATTTGTTAGTCTCTAAGGTGCCACAAGGACTCCTCATCATTTTTGCTGATACAGACTAACACGCCTACCACTCTGAAACCTGAGACCACTTGATGTTAATGGACTTCTCATGGTGGTATGCCTTGGTAATGCAGACCAATTTATATGCAAGGATTGAAGAACCATAGCCTACAAAATCAGAAGTTCCTTCCTACACACTCTTCATTATTCCCTCTTTTTTGTTTCTTGACAAATGTCATAGTTATCTTAAAAACAGGATATTTCCCAGCATAGTTGGACTAGAGACCCATCTTATTCAACTGGGGAGCTTTATAGCTATATTGAGCACCTATTATTAACACTAGTGGGGTGCAACATATTGAGCTTTACAATCACTAAGCTTTGATTCACAGAAGATATATTATAAATCATTAGCGATTTAACAATTTAGATATAACTTTTTCCTCTCTCTTAAGCCTGGACAGTTGGACTCAACCTAGCTTAAACAATATAAATTTTTTAAAACGTATTCACAATTTCTGTCTTTTCTGTAAAATAAGTGGCATAAAAATACATGATGGTGCACAATGGTATACACAGGTTTTATTGGCACTTCTTTGGATCACCTGTCTTATCACTCATGCCTTAATCTATTACCTCCTACTTATGTCAATAAAAACCTGTAAAGCCAATTACATATATATATATATATTTATATATATATATATACACACACACACACACACACACACCCCTGTACATACAGCTACAAAATACAAACACACATTAAATATTTTATGTATCCTAAGACACTAGTTTTAAAAAAGTGAAGCATTAGAAATCTTGTAGACTTGGCTAGGAATTTACTGGGGTCTGATCAAAAGCCCCCTGAAGTCTTTCCTTTGAGTTCACCAGGGTTTGGATCGGGTCTGCTGTGTTTGTTTTATTGTTATTTCTTCGCTCTCTCATATATATATATATGCATATATATATATATATATATATATATATATATATATATATATATATATATATATATATATATCAAACTCATACATATGTGACTTTGATAACCTTCAATGAAAAAGAATCTTACAAAAATTCTGATGAGGCTCTTATTCAATTTCCAGGGTCTGAAAGGAACCCCTTGTTACCTCTTTCAGCTGCAGTAGGGTTAGGCACAATGAGCAGATGTTGATATGCCTCACAGCTGATTGCAAGGCAGTCTAGCCATAGATAGAACAATAAAGAGCACAAATCTGGCATGAGCAAATATGGTACAGATTTTTTCAAAATTTAGTACGTTATAGAAATGTTTTTCTGCTTTTATCAGTAGATTGTAAATAGCTGAAAAGTCTAATAATTTATGGTCCCTGATGGCCCTATTTCATCTCCATTTTCATGAGGAATTTAGAAACACAGAACCAATAAAAAAATCAAGTACATACAGCCTATATCAATTCCAACATGGCCAATCTCTAACTTGGATTCCCCAGATATTAATACCATTCCCTCCTCCATGTTCTAAAGGATGCTGTAACAGCATTTTGTCAGCACCATAGATTATACTGACTCCATTTTATAATATGAGTTAGATGCTCTGTTTTACATCAAGGAAGGTGTGTATTTTTTTTAAAAAACAAAACACTCTTCAGCTCTGTTTTCAATATTAATTCTAAAATTACTTGCGTGGGTCCATGTTGATTCATGACTGATTTTTCAATGAGTAGGGGTGATGATTGGAAGCACTGCCAATCCAGACGCTGACAGTTGGAGCTAGACTCTGGAATGTATACAGTGAACAGTAAGCCCACATATTTCCTATGCACATTAAAATGACATTATCCCCTAACCACACTTCCCTGTGCAGGTGCAAAAATTCTGAACAGCTGTGATTCTGCGTAGGTTGGTTTTCAAACCATCACTGGTAACTAAATCCAGTAATGTAATATAAATCACAGACATAACCAATTGTATTTGTATAATTAAACAGGCAAAAAACATGTTAAAGACATAAAGGTTTAGTGACACAATTAGAAAATAGCAGGGAAACTCAGAGTCAGGCAAACATTTCATCTTCTTGTGCACACACACTGCCATAATGTGTAACATTACACAGTAATTTAGTCTTTAGCAGAATAGCTGGGCTTAAAAGACTGACTCCACAGCCTTCACAGTTGCAAGAGCCATACGAAGAGAGCATAGCTAGCAATAGATCATCTCTGCATAGAGACAATGTGCAGTATTACAGAACTAGTAGCCAAGAGTGAATATTAATTAACAGCTGCATCATGTTTTCATGTCTATTTTAAAAAATAATTGGCAAAATCACATGCGGCTTCTATAACCAATTTACAAAAGCCTGATATAAGTTCTTTAAGGCAGGGACTACATACTTGACTATCTTTTCTGAAGCTTCTAGGCACTATTGTAATATTAATATTAAATAATAACCGCAGGACTGGTTCATTGTCTTTTAAACTGGCTGGCTGCCCCTCACATAATTAATTTTTAGTTTCACTGTGTGTGTTACACCTGCCAATATACAATACCCATCAATAAGCACCTTCACATTTGACGCCAAACATATGTGCCTTGAATTCACTGGTCTTTTGCTGGGTACAGTGATTCATCCTGTTAGCAGCATCTAGGCAATGGCAATAGTTCAGATAGACAGAGTGCCCAGCAATGGAACAGCTGATGCAAATTTAGGGCCAATTTTTGAGATTTTGTGCATTCTCAACTTCCATTGCCTTCACTGGAAGCTGAAGCTGCTTAACACCTTGCAAATGATAATTCAGCTTCTTGCACAATTGAAACATTATGGACATAAGGGCTAAAAAAGGGTCTGTGAAGAGCTGCAATGTATTATCCAGTAGGAATGATAAGAGAGAACAGGAAAAACACATGTGGATGGGAAGGTGTTTGAGATGGGGCTAGATATTATTCCAGCTCCATGTGGGTAATTGAAAGCCAGCCAGGATGTATACTAACACTTCAGATCAGTTGCCTCAGTGTTGCAGGCTTAGTTGCAGCTGATATAGAGACAACATTGGACCAAATACCTTGCTGGCTTTATTCCAATGATATCTTTGGAGTCGTGCCAGCAGAGAATTTGGTCCACTGTCACCAGAGTTATTTTAACCTGACACACTTCCCACTGCCAGAATACCCGAGGTTCAGATTGCTTCTCCTGCAGAAAGGGTAGCTATAGAAGACCAATGAGAAAAATGGAGAAAGATACAGAATTGGAAAGAGAAATGAGTACAGAAATGGAGACACACAAAAGAAAGGTCTTCAGAATGAGTGACCCAATAAAAATCCATTTTGGTAATGACTTTTCAGCAGTCTGCTGTGTTAGTGCAACTTATGCACATGTTCACTTAGTCAATCTGAAAAATAAAATGGAAGTCCTTGCAATGTTTATGGAAATAGGAGTTAGCATACATACATACTAGTTGTTTTCCAAATTAATTAGTTCCATCATTTAACTCTCATTTTTTCCTCTTCTTACTACCTATGGCCTCTTTTAATGGGTTATAAGAGAGCTAAAATCGGACATCTTACCTTTTTGCACTCCTTCAACATAAAAATGATCTGCTCAGCTTTGCTGAAAAAAAGCCCACATGAGCACTTGTGGAATTAAGACTATTATCTGTTGTTTGTATTACAACAGCCATTGGGGAGGCCCTAAACTGGGAACTGGACTCCATTGTGCCAGGCACCGTGCAAACGTGTCAGATAAAGTCTCTATCCTGAGGGACTTGCAATATAAGAAGAATACTATCTGAAACATTAGTGGTTCGTAATTACTCGGAGTCAAATTCTGCTTGTCATATCCTCTCGAGTAGTGCTATTAACGTTAATAGAACTGCTCACTCGAGTAAGGCAAGCAAGTTTTGGCTCTCGTCGAACAGGAAAATTAGGGGTGAATCACACCAGAACTCCATGTGTGCCCAGTACTGAGCAGAAGCAGACTTACCATCTACAGTACCAGTCAATATGTAATGATCACATTGATCAGATATCGTCAAGGTTATGCATCCAGTGTGGCTATTTCTTCACAACTGCTTTCTTATATATGATGAATGTGCAGCTTTTATGGTTTTGTGTGTGAAATAAAGAAAATATTGAGCATTATTTACTACCAGAAGTAATTTCAATGAGACTTAGCCTGGTAATAAGCATAACGAAGCTCTACAAAACTGGCTAGGATACGTCTTTAAGGCTGTGAATTACCTTAATGCAAAGGATACAATACAAATATCTGAAATGGGTAGAGAACAGAACAAATCCCTATGAGCATTTTAGTTATTGTGCTTTGTATGAACTACATTTCTGTTTATAGCAGTAACTCTTACATATACCATAAATGTAGAAAACAATTGTGTACTCCTGACAGATTTTAAATTCACATTTTAGGCACTTTGTATGTTAACTAAGCCAGAGAGTAATTTGACTGATATTGACAGTCTTGTTTTATTCTGCATGGTGTCATCACAGTTCAGTGACTATTCTAATGAACCTAAAGAATGCTGATAAAATTGATTCCAGTATATGAAACACATCTTACTAAGTACACGAGGAGAAAAAAACCCCAAACAGTATCCATGAACTGGCGAGTTTAAGCTAAAACATTTATACAGATTGCATTCATATGCATCGCTATGATTTTTTCTGAAACCTTAATTGTGTTGCACCACCTCTGCTGCTATCAAAGCAAATTGTGTTGTGAATAGTAATTACCAAGGGCTTCATTATATACCCTGTTAGGCACTGTGTCAGTGCATTCCATTTTCCAAAAAGCCAGTGGGATGATAATTAGGCAGGGAAAAGTCTTGCAATGGGTGTTTCACAGCGGTCAGACTATATCAGATAAATTCTGCTCTCAGTTACATTGGAGTAGTTACTCCAAATTTACCCTGGTGTAATTTATAGCAGGATTTGCCTGTTTCCTTGTGGGGGTATGTACAAGTATTTTTTACAAAATATTGTGTGGCAAATAATTGCAGGTCTCACTGAACACTATTTATGTAAGTGAGTAATCCCATTGTCTTTAGTGAGACTACTCATTTGAGTAAGTGATAAACAATATAACAAGGTACTATAGAAGGGAAAATTGCTGTATTAGCTTGAAGATTAAAGACCCCAGAGATTTGGGCTAGTTTGATTTTTTATTCCATAACTGAAATAGAGTGACCAGACGTCCTGATAAAATCGGGACCATCTCGATATTTGGGTGGTTGTCCCGCGTCCCGACCAATCTTTGGTCAGAATGCAATTTGTCCCGATATTTCGCTCCGCTGGCAGCACTGTTTTTGTTTTTGTTTTTTTTGCTCCGCCAGCAGACCCCACCCCCCCCCGCTCCCCTATGTGTCCCGATATTTTCTTCATCTCATCTGGTCACCCTAGACTGAAATAATTAATGATTTTATTCTTCCCATTATCTAGGACGATCTGAACAATATAGTTAAATGCAAGATACATCTCTGAATCACCACTGCTTTGCCACATGAGATAAGAAGCAAACACCTTGAATATTTGGATTTTTGTTTTCTTAGGAAATTAACCAATTGGATTAGGGAGAAGAGAATGCCATAATTGTTAAATTTCTCAGACCTGTTCTAGAATTGACAAGCTCTGTGGGTATTGCCTGTGAATCTCAGTGGCATTCAAAGCTGCCTATTGATAAATTGTCAATTTGTATGGAATGTCAGATGATTGATGCAGGCAAAGGACACGATGTACCATTTAGGGATTTGCTTTCTCTATTCTCTTTGTGTGTTATGAGAGATTTATTAGCAAGACTAAGACGTTCTCCTGGTAGAGTTAGATAGAGGGAATGTGTCATGGAAAATGAGGTGCTGGTACGATGTCATTTAATTTAGTGCCAGATTGCGGCTGAGCTTTTATGCAGGTGCACGTGAGTAAGGTTACACATGAGGATTGTGCATAATTGCAATCCCTGCACTCAAGGGAGCTCCCCGGGGAGGCTGTGTAATTCTGCAGTACCCTCAACACAAGGCTGTGCCTTAAAGACACAGTTTAGCTCGTGGGATTCAATGTGTTACTTGGAAGGGAATAGGGGTTCTTGGAAACTCACAAGTAACATAAACCCTTTAGCAGCTTGCAGAAATCTAAATATTTACATTCTTGATGTCGGGAGGGTGCAACATAATGCATCAACCCAAATGGCAATATAATATTTATATCCTGACAAAATGAGCCACTTGGTGCAATGATATCCTATGTTAGCAGCATCTGTATTTTCAGATGGAACTACTGCAACCAACATTTCTTGAAGAAATATCTGCCACAGCTAAAGATTTACCACAGAGGCATATGTCAATGGACAAACCAAGGAAGTCCTGGTGTTTTCACCATTTATCTGCAACATTGTGTTATGTTTGAGATCTAGAGATAACCAATAGGTTTGGTTTCATGTCAGATGCCATTGCAATAGGAAAAAAAACTTCAACTAGGGCTGTCGATTAATCTTTAATTAATATTTTTGAATGTTTTTCTACATTTCCAAATATATTGATTTCTATTACAACACAGAATACAAAGTGTACAGTGCTCACTTCATATTTTTATTACAAATATTTGCACTGTAAATAATAAAAGAAATAGTATTTTTCAATTCACCCCATACAAGTGCTGTAGTGCAATCTCTATTGTGAAAATGTAATTTACAAATGTAGATATTTTTTGTTGCATAACTGCTCTCAAAAACAAAACAATGTAAAACTTTAGAGCCTATAAGTCCACTCAGTCCTACTTCTTGTTCACCCAATTGCTAAAACAAACAAGTTTGTTTACATTTATGGAAGTTAATGCTGCCTGCTTCTTATTTACAGTGTCACCTGAAAGTGAGAACAGGCATTTGCATGCCGCTTTTGTAGCTGGCGTTGCAAGGCATTTATGTACCAGATATGCTAAACATTCGTATGCCCCTTCATGCTTCAGCCACATTCCGGAGGACATGCTTCCATGTTGATGATGTTCGTTTAAAAAATAGTGCATTAATTAAATTTGTGACAGAATTCCTTGGGGGAGAATTGTATGTCCCCTGCTCTGTTTTACCCGCATTCTGCCATATATTTCATGTTATAGCAGTCTTGGATGATGACCCAGCACATGTTTGATTTATGAACACAGTCACTGCAGATCTGACAAAATGCAAAGAAGGTACCAATGTGAGATTTCTAAAAATAACTACAGCACTCAACCCAAGGATTAAGACTCTGAGGTGCCATCCAAAATCTGAGAAGGAAGAGATCTGGAGCATACTTTCAGAAGTCTGAAAAGAGCAACACTCAGATGTGGAAACTACAGAAGCATCAAAAAAGAAAATCAACCTTCTGCTGGTGGGATCTGGCTCAGATAATGAAAATGAATATGCATTGGTCCACTCTACATTGGATCATTATCGAGCAGAACCCATTATCAGCATGGATGCATATCCTCTGGAATGGTGGTTGAAGCATGAAGGGACATATGAATCTTTAGCGCATCTGGCATGTAAAGATCTTGCGATACCAGTTACAATATGCCATGCCAACACCTGTTCTCACTTTCAGGTGACATTGTAAACAAGAAGCAGGGAGCATTATCTCCTGCAAATGTAACCAAACTTGTTTGGCTGAGTGATTGGCTGAAGTAGGACTGAGCGGACTTGTAGGCTCTAAAGTTTTACATTGTTTTATTTTTGAATGCAGTTATTGTTTTGTACATAATTCGACATTTGTAAGTTCAACTTTCATGATAAAGAGATTGCACTACAGTACTTACATTAGGTGAATTGAAAATATTATTTCTTTTGTTTTTACAGTGCAAATATTTATAATAAAAAATAAATGTAAAGTGAGCACTGTACACTTTGTATTCTATGTTGTAACTGAAATCAATATATTTGAAAATGTATCAAACATCCAAAATATTTAAATAAATGGTATTCTATTATTGTTTAACAGTGCAATTAATCGTGATTAATTTTTTAAATCGCTTGATAACCCTAACTTCGACCTCTCTTGAGCTGTACTTGGCAGAAAAGCTGACCATAAATTGATGTTTCAGAGAGTAGTTCTTGGCTTGTCCTTTCTGAACTATATTATTTTGTAAACTGTTTTGTTTCCTAAAAGACTCCAACAAACTTGTCTTTCTGTCATTTTAGCAAACCAGCTTGGCAAACTATGAATGTGCATTTTCTTTTAAACTGTTTCTTTGTTTCCCTGCACTCTGTGTCCCCAATTTAGAACATATCCAAGCCTTTCAGAATAATACATTCTATAGACCATAGAGACCACATGAGGATAACTCAGCTTCATGAGTTTTTCATTAGATCTTTGCCGTTACCTGACACAGCTGCAGTGATAAATTATCCTGGGCTCATAATGATTTGTTGACTGCTCAGTGAGATGCTCATATATTAACTTTCACACAAGGGGCTGGAGAATAAACACAGCATATTCTCTCTACTTAGGTTGTGTCAATGTGATAGCACCTTTATTTTGGGGTAAAAGGAAGCTAAGGGTTTAAATTTTAACATACCAAATAAGAAATACGATTTACTCCTATACTTCACAAGAAATGCACTTTTGTTTGTTTTTTCCACCATTTAATATGGTGCATTTAGATTTTAATTTCCTTTCAAGAGACTTAAAAATAAGGGAAAAGAGAAATATTTAGCATTCCAGCCTTTTTGAATAAACATACGACTTGATCCAGTTATTATAGAGCAATATTGTAACTTTGGCAGCCTAAATCAAATAGTATGACTTTGAAACAAATTAAGGACACCAAATAAAACCTTCCAAAATCAGGAGTTAAGGATGACATTCCATCCTTGATATATTCCATTATGTCCTGTATTCTAACTCCTGCGTATGGTAATGAGCATCACTTCTTGTTTGTAGACAACTGCAATACTTAAGGATAATGCAGCACATTAAAAACAGAATTCCCAGACTTACCTTTGAATTTCCAGACTTTTATCCAGCTAAGTAGGACTTTTAGGGTCCAATTATCAGACTTGACCTCTTAAAATGCAGCTATACTTGTGCAACATCTATGAAAGGACTGGTCCTCTGTTGACATCAATAGGAATTCTGCTCAAGAAAAAATGTGTAGGATCAGTTCCTAAACTGGAAATTGTAAACATAAGTGTCCATTTGTGGGGCCAGTTACATATTTCACACAGTGTAACATGCACATACACATGGATTGTGCCCATATTTTAATGGCTACAGTTTACAATAGTCACCCTGCTTTTTTTGGCCTTAAATGTATTTTTAAACTTAATTTTCCTTGTGGGAATTTCCTTTATGTATTTGTTTAAAAGAAAAAAAATAAAACCATACTTCATTGACTTTTAATCTAAATACTTAAAGAATTTGCAAAATGCATCTTATTGATTCAAATGACCCTAATGGTTTCCTTGGACTTCCATGAATCTTGCTCATCAATATATGGTAAAGGACTTTTTACAAGAAAAAAGATGCTTTTCAATCACTATTCACAGCTGATATATTATAAATATCATAATATGCCACTGTCATTGTTATGCTCAAGTCATTTCCCACTGCAGAGCTGTTGGTTTGAGTAGTAGACAGGTGGAAGAATGTTAGAGCAATATTTTTTGCTACTTTTAAAAAATGTCAGCGTTCTAAAAATCCTTTTGTCAGACCTCGAACTAAGCAGATTCATGTCTGGTTAATATTTGGATGGAAGATTTCTAAGGAAAAATGGGTGCTGCAAGAAGCAATGTTAGCAATTCAGTAAATTGAACTCTTTCCTCTGAGTGTCTACTGTTCAGAACTAATGCCTGAATGTGGTAGCAGGGAACTATGCTGCTGGTAGTTTATTACAGAAGAGATAGAAAACTAAGGTCCTTAAAAATGCCATGACACTCTTGAGAAGAGTAGCGGCATTAATGTCAGCAAGAAAGGTAGCAGCATTAATCCCAGTAACAGGGCAGAATTTCAGCATGGCTAATTGATTACACTCAATTCTTCAACTCTCCTGGCAATTCAGTTGGATATAGTATGCTTGTTCACTGCACGTCCATCAAGTGGTGTGCCATGTGTGCTGTGCTCCTTCCTCAGAGGTGACTACACTGATCAGTTGCAAGTCAAGTGGTTCCTATATATTACGGAGCATGGTTAAGCATTTAGCTCAATGCACATGAAGAAGGGGAGATGACATGTACGCAATTCAAAGATTCAAAATTCAGATGTAATACAGATAAAGCTACATCAGCCACACAGTGTGGTGGTGATCTTGAATGCTGTGGCTTTCCAACATTTTTTTTAATTTGAACTTTAATTCTGAGTTTCCTGCCTTTCAAATAGTTGAAAGGTGTTTTTTTAAACCCAACATTCTAAATGAGGTGATTCTCTGAAGTAACCAATAATTCTTCAGAACTTCTGCCCACTCTTAAAGTTGTCTTGTCTGGGGAATATGTACAGTAGCTATGGATGGGATTCATTGGGCAATAGCACTATGCTATATAGTCATTTCTATGAACATTCACATAGAGAGAAAGAGAGCGCTACTATTTGCTGTGGGCCCAGTCCAATTCCCATTGTAGCCTTTCCCTTCTGCCAGAGTCTTTCACTGTGGCAGGGAAAGGCTCCAGCAGCTCCCTGCAGTGGGAAAAGGTTCACTGCCTGTCTTTCCCTGCTGTCTCCCTGGTGATGGAGTCCTTCCCAGCTTCTGGAGTCTTTCCCTGTAGTGGGGAGAGAGACCAGCAGTGGGGAGGCAGTGTGCCACTACACTGCTAAAAATATCAGTGTAGTTGGGGGAGGCATTACTTATGCGAGTAGAGAACCCTGTAGGGTACATACACCCAGAGGGTTCAGGAGTGTCTTTACTCACCTAAGCAGTGAATCACCATCTACACTGCTATTTATAACCATGCTAGTGGGGCTACCCATATATGTACTCTGCACACAGGGGCGGATCTAGACATTTCGCGGCCCAAGCACGGCGGCATGCCGCGGGGGCGCTCTGCCGGTTGCCGGTCCTGCGGCTCCAGTGGACCTCCCGCAGGTGTGCCTGCGGAGGGTCCGCTGGTCCCGCCGCTTCGGTGGACCTCCCGCAGGCACGCCTGTGGGAGGTCCACCGGAGCCCTGCCTGCCACCCTCCCGGCGACCGGCGGAGCGCCCCCCCGCGGCATGCCGCCCCAAGCACGCGCTTGGCATGCTGGGGCCTGGAGCTGCCCCTGTCTGCACACCGCCAGAAAGAGAATGCCATGTACCCTTTGATATGTAACTCTGTGGACAACTTCTCATCTGGCTTGAAATTAATTAGTAATGTGAGCTGGCTCATCCAGACTTATAATAGAGAACCAATGAAATTGCAATTGCCTAGCACCTTAGTACTAACAGACTGCACTAGTATCTGGAAACATTTTATTTAGTTGCAAAGTAGTCAAGTAATTGTTAACAGATGGAGTTAACATACTTATGTTATAGTTTTTATAGTTCAGATGGTTTGAAAATAAATATAAAGCAAGTAAACAAGTGAGTAAAATTACAATACTATTATTTTGTATTACAGTTAAAAATGGTGTTAATTTTTCAAGGCTTCTTCATTTTGCATATTTTTTTCTTTAAGTGGAATTTTGTATGATTTCTAGTCTAGACAAGATTTTGTTTCCTGACAAATTGGTAGTTGAAAGAAGATAATATACAGTGCTTTGTTTTAGCTTTGTTGCAGATAAATGTATGTACTCAGGAAGAAGAAAGAGGTGTACTTTAGCCATTAAGAATTGCACTATACACATAAAGATACTCATGAATTTTGCATGGCTGCAGATTCTCACAGCCGGTATACTACCTTTGCAAAATAAGATGACTGAATGCTGACTCAAGCCGACAGATATAACTATGTTTCTCCCTGTTATTAACATTTTAATTATGTTATTAACATCTCTTACCCATTTTGTCCCACTATTTCTCCCTTGTATTCCTTTTCTTTTTTTACTGTCTCAATTTAAGTAGAAGCAGGGGGATCTTTTATGACACAGTCAGAACCAACTCAAATCTTTAGCCACAATTTCCACTGAACCTTTATATGTGTTCAAAACAGTTTGGTTAAGATCCCCAAGTCATGCACCACTTAGCAGTGGCCACAGGTTTTCCAGGGAGCAAGACAAACAGCTCAAGGATAGATTACACTGTGTTTGCTTCTGCTGGTGTAACCAATGGTGCAAGGCACTGGGAGTTGTGTTTGCTAGGTTGGGGAGAGAGCACTTGCAGGGGTCAGAACAACCCCAAACTGGGCAACACTGGCCAAGAAAAAGATGCAGCTAATGTGGCCAAGGCGTGCACTGATTCAGTGAACCCGCTAGACAGTCTCTGTCCTGTGGAGCCCTTGGTGTCAGTTAAAAGAGCCTTCCCCAGAACTACTAAGGGAAGGCATGGTAGAAACAATATCTTCCCTTCCCTGAGGGAGAATCCCCTTGGGGTAGCGCAGTGCCTATTGATACAGGGACAAAAAACCAGCGCGGCTGGAATGGCAAAGGGGGAAGGCGGGGAAGCTGCAGCACAGCCGGAGCAGCAAAGCAGGGAAAAAACAAAACAAAACAACAACATAAAACCACGGTGGGGCTGGAGCGGTAAAGGGGGGGGGGAACAGGGCGCTGGAGCGGCAAAGCAGGTGAAGAAAAAAAAAAAGAAAAAGAAAACACGGCGCAGCCAGAGCTGCAAAGCAGGGTGGGGGGGGACAAAAAAACGGCGCGGCTGGAATTGCAAAGCAGGGAAGAAAAAAAACAACCTGCGGCGCGGCTGGAGCGGCAAAGCGGGGGTGGGGGAACGGCACGGCCGGCAAAGCAGGGGAGAACAAAACAAAAAAACCCTACAGGGCGGCCGGAGCCAGGGGACTCCCTGTGCTGCAGAGTGCGCGCCCGGTCTAATGGGGGGAAGGGGAGGGAGCGAGGGGAGAGAGAGAAGGGGGCAGCCAGGGCTTCAGGGGGGCGCTCCCCACCTCCGCGCCGCCTGCCGGGAGGGCTCCGAGCTGCTCCGGTCGGTGGGGAGGGAAGGACAGGGCGGCCAAAGCAGCACAAAAAAAAAAAAAGGAAAAAAAGCGTCAGTGCCGCCCTAGGATTGGGCGGATGCCGCCCCCTAGCATCTGCCGCCCCAAGCACCAGCTTGCTCAGCTGGTGCCGGGAGCCGGCCCTGACTTCAGGATCTGGCCCTCTGCTTCCATTAGTGAATGAAGTGCTGGAATGCTGCATCTGCACCATTGCTGAACCTGCATTTCTTAACCTTAGCAGAGCAATGCAATCACATTGCAGTCCCTAAACCGAGCTTGTTGTGAATGTAACATGTTCTGCCAAACTGCCAGATGGGCTGATGTCTAAATTGTTAAAAATAGTAGCACAGTGCTGTTCTAATTATAGCATCCTCAGATTGTTCTAACAGATAGGTGCCAAGACACTGAATACCAGACAAAGAAAATTGCTACTTTCTTTTAGGACAGTTTAAAGAAAAATATATTTGTGGCAATCTGATTTCTACAAATATTTAGTGTTTTAAATATTGTACTGTTTTAAATTTGCTGTTGCTGTGTTTTATATACTTCTTATGTACTGACTGCAGAATACTTCTAGTAAAGTAGATTTACCAAGAGAATCAAACTGAGTATTGCTATAAATGTATTGATATTGTAATGGATGGACTAGTATTTGGGTGCACCACTTTTCTCTACTGGAAGGAATCAGCTGTGTGTCACATGCCCTATACTACTGACTGCAGAAGGCGAGTCTCTTCCAGTTCAAAGAGGTAGGGCCCTGTGCTTTTGGATCAGAAAGAGGAGTTTTATCTCTGCTCTTGCTTTGAAATTGGGAGTGATCATTGTGTGCATTGTAAGTCTGAACTATGACTACTTCCTGTTCAAAATGTGCTTGTTTCACTGTTGCCTCCTTCTCTCTTCATCCCCCAACCCCCTTTGTTTGCCTTCTTCACCTGTTTTGTTTTGGCATACAAGATTGTATCTTTTTGGAGTAGGAACTTTAGTTCTGTGCATCACCTAGCACAATAGGGCTCTGATCCCTGTTTGGTGCCTCTAGGCATTACTAGATGCATGGACATCCTGTAAGATGATATTAAAACCTGAAATGTAGCTCTTCTGGTTACCAGTTGGTATTCAAAATCTTCTCTTCCTTCAAGTTGAGGAAGACACAACTGCAGCTCAGGTGTCAGGTTCCTGTGACATTACCATCTAGATCCTCCAAATCTCTTTCCATCATCATCTAATAAAGAAAGGGGATTTAGACTGGAGAGGCCTGTGCACAGAGACACAGCTATTCTTGCCAAATCTTTTCCAACTATTGTCCAGCATTTAAGAAGTGAAAAGGAATTGGGATTGTCTTCTGGCTCCAGCCTTTAACTCAAACACCCATTCTTTAGCTCCTCCATATAAACGATCATTAATGTTGTCAACTGTGTTGTTAATCAGAAGGTCTGAAAGCTCCAAATAAGCTCTCAACTTTTCTCTCTTTTCAGAGCCTGTGTCATCTTGGGTGTGATATTTCTTCTTTCAGCTGTATGTATAGTGGCCAAAGCCATCCATGACCTTACGATGAAGTTGCTCCCAGAAGTGGTAAGGCCATTCTTTTCTTTACGATGCTCTCCTGGTCCCCAGTCCTGCAAAGGGCTGCAGGAAGGCAGACCCTGCACCCTCATGAAGCCCTATTACATTTGGTGGAGCTTCAACAGGGGAAGGGGCCTGCCTGTGTACACATCATTGTAGGATCATGGTCTTAAAGTGATATTTTTTCCATACTGTAAGGTATAATCTCCTGTTGAGGTACAAGTATGACCCACATTAACATTACAGGCCAAATCCTGCTCACTTTAATCGTCTAAAGCTCTTGTTGAGGGCTATAAAGTGAGTAGGTTTGGGCCCTAATGATGGTGTTCAGATGAGGTCTCTCCAGCCCAGGTACATTTTTTTTAATGGGGAGAATGTTTCCAAAGCGCAAGACCCCACCGACTTGGGTATTTTGTTTTTAATGTGGAACAATATTTGGGGATTGTATTTTTTGTTTTCCAGCTCCTGCCTCCACATCCAGAGACACGTGCAGGTGGCAGGAGAGAACCAGGTGAGGGGAGCATGCTTTAGCTTCCTCTGGGAGAAAGTGCTGGCTCTTCTAGCTATCCCACCATGGGGCATCACAAAGACTTTTCTCCTGCTCCCTGCTTCCAGTGCAGCTACAGAAGCCCGCCCAGACTGACAGAGCAGCCTTCACCAGCAGCCTCTCTCTCAGCTCAGTGCTTCCTCCCTTCCAATAGCACTGAGAGTCAGTCCCCCACACCCTGTCTGTCCAACCTGGCTGCTCAATGGGAGAGCCAGCGGGCACCATTTCTATCATCAGAAGAGCTTTCCAGTTCTTTGCTGCCCAAATATTTACAGCTGAACATGCCCACAGACCAGTGCACATGCTCAAGTCAGGATTGGGTGCACACAAAGCTCTCTGACCACACCTGATTTGGGTGCTTCCAACCCCGCGCACATGCCACGCAGGTGTGCACATAGACATGTGCAACATTACTCTGAAAATTTGCCCCTGGCCATTTCTTGCCAATTTTGCACGCGCGCACACACACACACACACACACCCTCCCCACCATCATGAGATCAGCACCCCGGCCACCTGCTTTAACTAGGAGATGGAGGCAGACCTGGAAACTACAAAATACAATCTCAAACTATTCTGCACGCTTTTAAAAACACAAATGGTCTACACGGGGTTTTATTCTATGGAAACGTCTTTGTGGTTGGGCAAAAACCACTAAATTAAAAGTCTACATGCAATACTTTATTGGGAGTTACATGCTCATCAAGAGTAGAGCAAGCCCTGGTGGGCTTAAGTATTCTATTTCTTTTAATTGGCAAGAATATTCACGTCTAAATATATGCTCCTGGATATATGTAACAGCAGCAAGCCATGCAGGGAGGTTTCTGTAAGAGGCAAAATAACCATCTTATGGCTGCATAGTGGTCTATGGCAAATGAATTTGGAAGGTTTAGCACATTTCTCTGTGGGTAAATGTCCACAGTATAAAAGCCAATTAAATAAGAGAGCCCAAAGAGTGAACTGGCATGGAAATCACACTGACTAGAGGTCACGCCGTTAGATTAGGGTCATCTCTCTCAAGTGGGCCTCAGTTCAAGGGACATCACTCATTTTAGTCTCAAAATTCCTTACGATTCATACAAATTTGGTGTCTCGTCGCTTTTATTTGTGAAACTTCTTTACATCAGAAATAATGTATTATAATCTTGAAAGTGGGGTTGTAAAATGTTTGTGCCCTAAAGGGATGAATCTCCCAACATTTGGGGATGTGATTTTTTGAAATTTGTTTTGCATTGGAGTGAAAACACTAGAGACACACCTACCACAGAATAGTCAGTAGCCCATTTAGGGCACTTACCCAAGAGGTGGGAGCCCCAGGTTCAAGTCCTTGCTGTGCCAAAGGCTGAGCACCCAGATCACCAGCTGTTGGAGTGGGGGCGGTCAGTTGGTCTGTCTCTGTTTCAGTGAATCAGCATTTTCTGATGAAAAAAATGTTTCATTGAAGAATTCAAGTCTTTAGAGATATTGGGCTGATGCCTTTCACAAGTGCTACATTTACATGCACACAGAAATAAGAGTGACAACAGGAAAATGTAGCTGGTCTGGTCTAGTGTGCGGCCACCCAATAATATGGCAAGCACCACACACACTTAGGAGTTTTCAGAATGTGGAAGACCAAAGAATTTTACCTGAAAAGCTGTTGCTGTTAAAATGCAAAAAGTGATGCTGTTGATATTTATCTCTTACTATTCAGGGCCATTTATAATATATGGCAGGAGTTCTCCTTTGCAACCCAGGAATTAAAATGGAAAGTGTGGAGACTGAGAGAACAACATTATAATAGAGATAATGCTGCCCATAATCTCCAGGGGGGAGATTTGCCTAAAGGCTACAGGACTCAAAATATTTAATGGCAATTACAACTCTTTAATAGAGACCCCTTCAGGTGATCTAGTGGTGCTTAGTTCTTCTGTGCCTGAATCTAAAGCTGTTTGCTCATATTAATAGCTCGGCTTTAGCGGCTCAGGCCCTGTCCCAGTGCAGACAGTTCTTCCTCCCAACTGCATGGACCTTGGCAAGGAACAAATATTTTCTAGAGCTCCCAAAACAATATCATTAACAATGAAACAGGGTCTTCCATTACTGAAAAACCTGCTTAAATGGAATGAAATGTCCCCACCAGCATGTCCTGATGATGAGGATTGTTCTATATTGGTATCTCTATAGTGATGGCTGAGGAGGAGGTTTTGTTTGCTCTTCCTTGGAGCACCAGCTAATTCAGGGGTCCCCAACGCAGTGTCCGCAGGCACCATGGCGCCCGCCGGTGCATCTAAGTGCACCCGTGTACTGGTCAGCGGACAAGCATCCACCGAAATGCCGCCAACAAGCAGCGTCATCCAGAGGAGTCGCTGCCGAAATGCTGCCGATTTTTGGCGGCGACGCGTCTGGATGACACCGCTTGTCAGTGGCATTTTGGTGGATGCTTGTCTGCCACCATGGTCCTCCGTGGCTCATCGTCTGGTGCCTGCCAGATGAAAAAGGTAGGGGACCACTGAGCTAATGTGTTGTTTTATATTACTGATTTATAGTAGTAGTATTATATTTTGTGGATATATTATCACCTACTATAGCTATAATATATGCATTTACATGGCAACTAGATCTGGGTGAATTTTTGGACAAAATTTATTTGCTGAAAAATGCAGTTTTAGGTTGACTGATACAATTAGAGAATTAGGGTCAAATCTGGCAAACAGCTTTGGCCAAAAATTGATTTAAAAAAAAAAGTCAATGTTTTGTTTAGACTTTTGAAAAATGAAATATTTCAACTTTTTGTTTCAAAATGATGTTTCACTTTGAAATGGGGCTAAATTTATTTAAAAACAAAGACAAAAAATGTTTAAAAACACCTGAAAATTAAATGAACCCCCCCAAAATAATTGCATTTTGGTTCAAACTAAATGTTTTGTTTGACCCAAAATGAAATTATCTTTTTAAGTTTCAGCAAGAAAAATGTCCAAGTTCAGTTGACCTGAAATGTAATTTTTGGGATTTTTCTGCTCAGCTACCACACCAAAATGTTCTATTATTCACTCAGCTCAAGTGGCAAAGCGTTCGAGTGGTACAGCATAATCTGCCCCTGGCCTTTGTGCACAGCAACACAATATCCAATTCCACATCAAGATGGTGACTGAATACCATCTCTGGGGCTGATTCTAATCTTACACTGGCATTCCATTGATGTCGGTGGAGTTACGGTGGTGGTGCGAGAGCCAAAGATGAACTCCACAAAAACCAGAGGCATTACACCACTTTTTTCACCAGTATAACGAGGTCCAAATTAGATCCAGACAATATAATCCAATGCAAATTGCACAGGGGAGCCATATTGCATGACTTTGTGTGTGTGTGCGTAATTTATACTCAGATCTGCCTTTCCTGGAGCAGAGGTCATACAGAGCAGAGGGTAACTTTTCAAAGCATTGTGTGAAATTTTAGCAGCATGACTCTGATTTTAAGGGGAATCATGTGGCTAAAACCCCCATATCGCCACTGGAAAATGCATCCCTTCATGTTCAAATGCTGAGCACAAAACTAGCATTGTTAGTCTGTTTTAAGACGGGGAAAGTTCAGAATGTGCAGCCCTACTCTTCATTTGGGCACAATTTGCATGGCTGTTTGTGTGGAACAAAATGATAGATTGAACCATTGCCGGAAGTACAAAGCTTCATTTTTCATCTTTGATATACATGGTAAATTACACAGACTTTGTCAGGATTATATATACACAGCAGTAGGGCAGATATAATTTCTTTGAGCTCAACTCTAATTTGCATAAATTTTAGAACAAATAATTGAAGATATGAACAAGTCTTGAATGAAAAATGTATCAAATAATCACGTATCAATTTGTTAATTATAAGCCGTCTTGGTTAAATGCCTCAAAGGGTAGTCAGCCCCCTCTGAATTGTTCTGAAATAATTACGCTAACCTTATTGCATTTTCTGCCATGTAGAATATGGGTCATTTCATTCATCAATTTTTAACGTGCCAGTAACATAAAAGGCATTTCCTTAGAATGAATGTGCAAGATCCTTCATCAAAGGATTGACCTGTTTTTGAAATAGATTTCAGAAAGGGAAAAATTAATAGTGCACTGTAAGTAAAAAGAAAAACAAATGGATTTCAAAGTATCAATGACTAAGGAACCATCCCTCAGTTCCTTGTCATAGCTGCATGCAGAAATATTTTGTGCATGGCATTTTGCTTTGGATTAGATGGAAAATGTAATCTTGATTTTTTTAGCCATGTTACATGATGGTTTTCTGCCGTAGTGTTATCTCTTTGCTAATTTCAATCAAGACTAAATGAGTCCACGGAGAATGAAAGATTTATAGGCTAATGCAAATATCCTGTTTCAGGGTCCCATCTTGTAAGGTGCTGAGTGCCAGATCCTCAACTGAGCTTGATTTACAGTGGAGGATGATCTGGCCCCATTTTTATACTTGTATTTTGAGTAGGGTGACCAGATAGCAAACGTGAAAAATCAGGACAGGGGTTGAGGGGTAATAGACGCCTATATAATAGACAAAGCCCTGAATATTGGTATTGTCCCTATAAAATCAGGACATATGGTCACCCTGATTTTGAGGCTCCTAAGCAAATTAGAAATTTCATAAACTGATAAATAAATAACAACAAATCCTATGAAGCGGCTGGCAGTGGAATGCTTTCCATGGAGGTCATGGCTTTTTGCAATACTTTTAACATTTCAAAGCCTTGGTACATGCTATATTTCATTTTTTTTACCTAATGTGCCTGGGACTGCACACTGATTACTGAAGGGCAGAAGCTGAAGTGGTAAATGAGTGTGTTTTTGTATGTGTGTGTGTGTGTATCAGATGCTTGGCAATTTATGTTGTTCTATATGTATGATACGAAAAAGCCTGCACTGAACAATGACACAGCACTTTGGGAAAGTTGGGTAGCAAATTAATTATGTATAAGTTGTTACTATTCTGGGGAACAGAAGTTTGTTTAAAAGTGATTCAGAAATGAATTTGTCTCAAGTGTTGAAAACATGAGCACTTGTACGCCAGGGCTATTTGCAAGGACTGTGCTATAGAATAGAGTATATGTAGTGAGTAGCATAATGAATGTTTTTTCAAGTTATTGTGGTATAAATAATGGGCAGAAAAATGCAGCTGAACCTCCCATCACAGTCAATGGAAGTTTTGCGTGTGGTGGGCCTAGGCACAATGAATGGAGCACTACTGTACAATTCTGAGTGACAGATGGCCCCTTGTGTTACTGTTAGGGGAGTTAAATTTGCTGAGCACCAGAAGGTGTGTCTGGGGTCTCTCCCCCTGCTTGTAGGATACAGTAAGTTGGTGAGACCTGTCCAGAGCAGATCCTACTACATATTTCTCATCCTCTCTTAGTTTGTGTTTATAGTTCTAATAAGTGTTTTGAAAAGGCATGAGTTATTTTTGCAGATTTAGAGATTGTTTTATGTGTATGTATATGTACTGTGTGTGGGTTTGTGTGCACATGCGCACGCGCACACACACAGGCTTGGCAGAATTTGATTTTTTTAATAATTTTGACAGAAGTTTGTTTTTAAGCATTTTTTTGATGACCAATTTAAATTTTCAGTTACATGGGGGAATCAGATAATTATTTAATGACAGTAGACAGATTTAAAAAGTTAAAGTTTTATCACTGATAAAAAACGAATTGTCAACATCTCATGTCAAAATACACAAAGCAAATATTCTTAAATCAAACTCTAAAGTTCTCAAGCACCATTTTTATTACATTGCCTATTGGCAAATTGATTATTTTTTTCATCGGGTTGTGACAGTGCAGTGAAATTGACATTTACCAATAAAATGTAATCCTTCCAAGTCTATATATACACATGCAAGCATACACATGTTTATACTGCTTATTAAAAGGTATTATTTATTTTTAATCTGCTCACTGGTGCATCCGTTTAGTTCTGTGCTACTGTATTTTGATTTTTGGAGTTACCGCAATATAAAACCCTACGTTTTGTTCTGTGCTAATGTGGCTCGTACCAGTTGGTCCATGTGACGTCCTTCCTGAGACATTGAAATCTGGCCATTGCTGGAGGTGCAACAAAGTGGTAACATATCATAGTTCTGTAATTTATCATATGGCTTTGCAGTTTATCCAGTGCTAACACCTCCACATACATAATGTGAGTAGTTATGTAATTTATCATGTGGCTACCACCTTGACATGTTATATAGCTATATAATTTACACGCACACTCTCTCAACAGCATTTTAATTAATACGTATGTTTAGACCTAAAGATTTTCACTCCCCATTTAACTTTTATTGGCATGAGTTCTTCTTTGTTTTTTAGCTTTTGTGTCCAACTGTAGAAGTGTGATCATCCGTGTGTCATATAAATGAAAGGAGGATTACATCTCAAAGCTTTAGGAAAGATCCTACACAGTGCCCCATGTTTCTCTCTAAAGAACAGAAGGAAACTCAGTAGCTGTGTTCATTCATGTGTTTGGAGAAATATTGACACTCCATTCTTTTGATGTCATGGTGTCTGGAATCCTATTCAGTTTGCAGCAATTTCTTGATCTTGAACTACTAGAACTGAAAATATGAGATGAGAAACATCAGAACTCAACTCGATCTGAGCTGTCAAACACTTTCTCTGAATGTGTTAGCACTTAACCTTGGGGCTTCTCTGATGGAAATTACTCATCTTTGGGGGCGGAGGGGGAGGTTCACTCTGTTTTAATAATTAAATACTATTGGATAATATAATTAAATAAAATGCAATAATAAAGAATATGGTGGGTTATCACTTGACCTGATACCACACACTCTTATCTCTTAAGAAGGCTAAAAGGACTAGCTAAGAGACTGACTGTTTTAATTTCATGTGGGGTTGTAAATCAGTTTACATTTACTACTTGTTGGTGTTTGCATTTCCCCAGATAATAGTGTAACACAGGCAGAGTCAATGAAGTTTACTGTTTGTCCTTATCAGTATGGCAAAGGACAACTTCTTGCAGGAGTAAGCAATTATGGTCAATATTTCTGTCACTTGCTATAGCACATCGGAGAAATAAACCAAAGGCCTGCAATTCCTGAGTTCTAATTCTGACTCTTCTACTTATTTGCTGTGTGGCCTTGGGAAATTCACTTAATCTCTCTGGGTTGAATTCAGTGGTTGCAGAAGTTGAAGCAATGTTTTCTGAGCTAATCAGAGTTGTACCTCCTTATGCTAAGGCTGAATTTGATTCTCTCGTTCTAAGTTTCTCCATTTGTAAAATCCAGAGTACAGTTACTCTTCCTCATATGGTTGGTACAAAGGTGAATTAGATAATATTTGTAATGTGCTTGGAAAATGCACTGCACTAGATAAAATTGTGGATTATTATTGATTATTCAAAAATGACAAAAGGTTCAAAGTATATTTTGTATCATGGTAACTAACGAATATTGTTACAAAATTAAAAGGCTAACACCTGTTCTCAAAATAATGACTGGTGAACCTCAAAAGGCTGCCCAAGTGGTACAATGATAACACTTCCCCAGTTCATTGGGGGTATTGTGACAATGTTGTTAATGTTTGGGAGGCATGTAGCTACTGTAGTGCTGGTCATAAGCGTGTTTAAATAGAGAGAGAATGAGTGAGTTAAGTTTCCATCCTGATAAACATAAATGCTTTTCTTGAGGCATTTCAATGCTTCCAGAAATATGGAGAAGCACAGAGAGAGCAAAGAGGGTGGAGTCTGTTGGAGGGTGAGAGATGTGGAAGAGGTTCAAGAGGTATTGGAGGGGTGAGGTGAAAGTGTGTGTGTTTAAGTTTGGAGTGGGAAGACGGTCTTTATAGTAACCAATATGAGCAGATTTGGGTTTATGTTTTTCAGGACTGGTTTGCCTGTCCTTTATATATTTTTTTTTCATCCATAGATCTCAAAGAAGCTTTCTGAAAAGGCTTAATAATGTGTCGTCTCCTGTTCTTGCACCTGAAAAACATGTTTTATTTGGCTGACCAAGTCCAGACCACTTGTATAACAACAACAACTAGGATCATGCATCATTACTAAAATCCTCACAGTGGAACAGAGTCACATCAGTTCCCTGTTAATTTTTGAGTCCTGTCAACTACCTGTGGGTTTTTGGTTGGTTTTTTTTCAGGGGAGGGAGAGTGCTTTTGGGGCAGTTTTTGAGTCTCCAAAGCAGTCTTAGGAAGAAGTAGGATCAAATTATCCAGTCATCTAGCATTCTAGCTGACATATGACAAATCCTTCTGTGTAGGCAGTGCGTGAGTTGGTTTCCCTCAAAGCGGCCTCTTAATTTGGTGCCCTATCTTCATTCAGGAAAATGGCATTCAATCATGGAGGATTTGGGGCCTCCTGTAGCATTTAGTACTTCCCTTTCAAGTTAACTTTCTCCTTGAGAAAATCCAAAAATGAACTGTGTCTACAGCCTGATAACAGATTAACCTAAACATGTCCTGAACGTTGCAACATTGACATATTTAAGCTCTTCAAAGGCCAATAGGAAGATGAGTGGTTATCGGCATAGGTGCAGCCAAAAAAACATGGTGGCAAGAAATTCCTTTTCCTATTATTTGTTTGTCACCAGTGTAGAAACGGATTCAACCTACGGATGTAAATAATATGTAAAAACAATAACTATCTAACGGATTACATGGTTAAACGTTTAACTGGGAAATTAAAGGTGCAGGGGTGCTGCAGCACCCCCATACCAATCTCCTAGAACTGGAAGGGACCTTGAAAGGTCATCGAGTCCAGCCCCCTGCCTTCATTAGCAGGACCAATTTTTGCCCCAGATCCCTAAGTGGCCTCCTCAAGGATTGAACTCACAACCCTGGGTTTAGCAGGCCAATGCTCAAACCACTGAGCTATCCCTCCCCCCATGTTTTAGGCGGGGTCCTGGCTGCCGGCCCTGTGCCCGGGGGTCCCAGCTGCCAGCCCCAGCCCCAGGGTTCTTGGCAGCAGAGCCCCCAGGCAGAGTTTAATCATTAACAGAAACCGATAAGCATCAGGCTTATTGGTTAACTGGTTAAACTTTTCATCCCTAATTTGAACAGGGTTGGAAACAGAGATAGGAGTAATATAGAGGCTTTAATGGGGGGATTGCTCCATCTTCAGAGTAACGCCAACAAATTGGGATTCTACTTTGACTCAGCATCCTCCAACAACAGATCACAAGTGCTAGGCCAGAAATATTGTAGCTTGATCAATGGGCAGGGATAGCCTTCTGATTAAAGACCATCAGCCAAGATGAAGAAGGATTCTGATTTCCAAGAAGGAAAGGGCCTATTGAGATAGATTTGTACAGCTCTACGTGCATTGAGAGAGTACCACTGATTTTTTTTTCTCCCCCAGGTTTGGGATAGAAACTAGGGAAGGAAATTCTTGATTGACAGAGAAGTCTGGCTTATTAGGTTAAATTTCCCTTTTTTGTGACACAAATAACTTTCTGGAAGTATTTTATGTAGATTTTAAGCTCTTAGGGACAGGGACTGACTTCTTACATGTCTGTAAAGCACTGAGAACATTATTGACAATATATACTTAAGGAAATAGTCATGACTGGTTTAGGTTTCTCCTAGATGTTGATTACTGGATCGCTCAAGTGATTGATTATAGCATATGGAGACTTACACTTCAGATCTAATCTGACCCATGCTGATAGCAAACAAAAGTTAGCATCTGTTTAGTGGCTTGTGTGAAATGAATTGGTGGTGTCAGTCAACTTTCAGCTGGGCAACAGCAGACTCACTAGCGGGGCATTTCTTTATATAAAGACAAACATTAATTTAAATGACATTTTATATCCATTTGAAGTCAAAAGATATAGAACATGGGTGAGTTACACTGGCAGAGTGGGGAAGCTTGGAGCGCCATGTCTCTTGAACTGAAGATTTTGTTCTCTAGGTATTTTAAGCAGGCCCTTTTCATGAGTCCTTAATTTACTTTAAAAAATGTTTTTCTTGACTTCGTAGTTCCTAAATTTATGGCTTGGTCCACAGAATCTCTTGAAAGCTGCATTCAGAACATTATGTTTGTATTATTTCTTATGAATATTCAGATTCTATGGAATTGCTCCATTGCAGCACTTCAGCAGTACATATGCAAGTCTAGACATTCTCAAGATAATATTTGTACTAATAATAGATGATTCCATCTCTGTGTGAAGAGAATTCACATCTCCTCCTTGACTCAGACACTGGATTGTCAGATTGTTTTCTGACAACGAAAGTGATTAAAATTCCTTCCCCTTTTGAAGCTAGCTTGTAAGACAGACCCTCTGGATTCTCAGCAGCTCCCTCCAGACTGATTAGTGAGGGCTTGCGGAAACCATTCATTATTTGGGATAAAATTTGATTGGGATTTGGGGGGTTTTATGTTTGCATTGAAAACTGATGACTATTTATACATAAAAACCCACAGGTCTTTGAAATGGAAGCAGTAGTGTTTTTATTTCTTGGTACTCTGCATGGAGTGGTTATTAGTTGTACAGTGGTGTCAGATCTACAGATAATAGGGGATTAGGGCTAGCAGTAAAGAAAACCGGAGGGGGATGGGACAAAGGGAAAGGTGGGGCGGGGGACAGTTTGGTGGCCCTTGTCACAGTTTCAGAGCAACTGCACCTGTATTCCTGCACCATAGTCCACAAAGGGCATGTGCTTTAGCAGGGCTGGCTCCAGACCCCAGCGCGCCAAGCGCGCGCTTGGGGCGGCCTTTTGCCGGGAGGGCGGCAGGCGGCTCCGGCAGACCTTCCGCAGTCATGCCTGCGGGAGGTCCACCGGAGCCGCGGGAACAGCGGACCTCCCGCAGGCATGACTGCAAGAGGTCCCCCGGAGCCGCGGGACCGGCGACCGGCAGCGCGCCCCCTGCAGCATGCCGCCGTGCTTGGGTCGGCCAAATTCCTAGAGCTGCCCCTGTGCTTTAGGCTTCTGGATCCCAGCCATCACTTTTCTCTCACTCTGCCTTGACTGAGGATTTTAAGGCTGCACAGCTCCCTGATCTATACTGTGATATCCCCAGCAAACCTAAAAAGGCCAGTGCCTGCTATTTGCTTTCTCTCCAAGGGCTATGACAGTGTATTGTCCATAGTTATAAATTACCACATAACTCCTAAACAAGCACGTGTATTCTTAAGGGGAAAGCATTAAAATAAAAGAAGCTACATGCATGCTAAAAGCTACCAGAGATCACCCCAACTCTGACCTAGAGTTCTGGAACTTTACAGTCCACCAAAACCCACAGCTGGGGTTTTCCCATGGTTACAAGTTCATATCCATCTCAGACCAGAAAGAAGGGTGGGTAGATCAGCTGTTTCTTTATACAGGTCAGGCCTTTGATCTTGGCTTTCTGTAACAGATAATCACCCTTGCCTTAGGCTTCAAGAGGCTGGGTTTTTGTATAACCAGAGGTGGGGAAATCTGCATTAATAATCTCTGCCTAGGAATTCCCCAGGAAATCCACTTAACGCTTAATGTCCCAGAAGTCCATACTTGCTTGGCACATTTTCAATACAGTCTTTTGAACTTCCAGGTCTCCCATCTATCACATCTCCCCGCTGGAGAGCTTATGTACGAGTCAGACTAAAATAATACAAACACATAAGGAAATTGCTATATCTGTAACAGTCCTGCTTTCTTGTATTGACAGGCCCCCGAAGGAGCCATGTCCAACCCCCCTCAGGTGAGGGAGTAGGGGTGTGCGTGTAAAGCAGTGGCGATGGGCAAACTGAATTTTGAATGAACAAATGCCACAAATTCAGCTCAGTTCAGGTTGTTTGCCAGCAGCATCCCCAGTGCCCATTCCGGGATGGGTCTCATCCCCTTTCCTCTCCTCATGAGAAGGGAAAAAGAAAATAGAAGAATAAGATCAAGAGAGGCATCTATATTCCCCTAGCTGGCAGAGCTGATGTGCTCTTAGTGCCTGGTCTACTGCCACCAGGATGCCTCTCTTGATCTTATCTTTATATTTTCTTTTTCCCTCCTCATGAGGAGGAGAAAGGGGGTGTGACCCATACCCCATGGGGAAGGAGAAAGAAGAAACACTCTGTGTGTGTGTGTGTGTGTGCATGCACACAGACACACACGCGAGGCGGGACAGTGAAGACAATTCTTGTCTTGTCACTCCAACCGCAGGAGGAACTGGCAAAAGGTGATCCAAGCCCCACTGTATCTGACCCATCCCAGAGGAGCTGGGGAAGACTATCCTGCTCCTGAACCCCTTCCATATGATGAAACACCCAACTGCTGGAGGGGTAGAGGGAAGAAGCTGTCCCTTCACCATTCAGACGGTAATGTTATCTGGGGAGGTGAGAGCGAGGCAGTCTGTACATCATCCAAACAAGAGGAACACCTTCCCCCCAATATAAAAATCAGCCAAATACAAATAATCGTCTGTTTGCCCAACACGAATAAGCAGAAAGTGAAATGAGGATCTTGGAAGTCCCTCACCACATCCCAAAGATAGGAATGAGTGGGAGGGACTGAAAGTAAAGAGGGGAGAGAAACCTGTGCCCTGCAAGGCAGCCACTGTATTACTCCAATTGTGCAGATACGAGCAACTAGCAACTGGTAGAAATTCTGTAGCCTGGAATTAGAGAGAAGCAAAAAAGCTAAATATTAAAAACAAATAATAGCTTAAATGTAGTAACAGGGCTGGGGGGTTGTATTGGAGTTTCTTCCAACTACTAATCCAAAGGCTACTCAGAAGTGAAAAATCTGAGGTGAGATATTGGTCCGACCCCTGAAAACATTTGGAAGGGATCCCTCTAGTGACAAACAACAGCGAAATGAAATCTTGAGGTTATATCCATTCCCCCCTTCAGACTCTTCCCTTTTCATATGAGTAACCACCCCCCACCAGGCAAACTTGCTTATGCTGCAGGGACTAAGCTAATTAACAGATGGTCACTGCTCTGCTTGGAAAGGTTGAGTTTAACTAAATGCAGCATGGACACGCAACTGTCATTATCCTGTTCTCACCTACTCTGGTGGTCAAAGTGCACTTGGTTCAAGTATAGGGGGCTGCTGGATGGCTTTATCAAGGGGCAAGACTTGAGTGCTCCCCTTTCCTAGGAATAATTTCTCTCTGACAACTTAAAGAGCACAATGTTTTAAAAGACGTTAAATATTAACTCTAAAATGCAGAAATTACAGTCCATCTGCACTGCAGCTGGGATCATGCTTCCCAGGCATGGGTGGACAGATACCTGTGTGCTCAAGTAGCACACTAAAAATAGTAGTGTCAGTGGAGGGGGATGTAGCATGGCAGTTGGGTTCACCTCCCAGATCCCCAGGGAATGTACTCTGGTGGCTAGCCCGAGCTGCCGTCCATATTACCCCTGGCCACGCAGCTACATTTTTAGTGCACTAGCTTGAGTAGAGGTAGCATATGTCTGTGCTGGGAAGCATGGTCCCAGCTATAGCATAGATGTACCCTAAAAAATGCACTCAGATATCCTCCCTTATGAACCAGCCTTGAATCAGTGTTCTAACCATGCCTTATAAGGCAGCCACTGTGTCACTCCAGTTATGCATCAGCACAAGGTTGTTTTGTACAGGAGGATTCTCATTGTTCTAATGTGCAGAGAGCAGCTTGCACTTGTGTGGTTTGGAGAATGGCCGTCCAGCACTGAACCAGACTAAGTGTGCACTGATATTTTATATATGAAATGATATGCACTTGCTCTCTCTCTAAATAAATATAAGAGATGAGGGTACAGACACACAACATGGAGAGCAATGTAGGAGCAAGGGGAGAGGGAAACGGAAAAGGAAAGAGCCTCTATTTACCATGATGAGAAGTTCCATCATATGGAAATGTTCAGCATATAAAATTTAATCTGTAACAATTCACTGTGATTGCTTTACTTAACATTACACAGAGAGAAAATTAACAGTGAGTTTGCGTAGATATGCTCCCCCCTTTGTGATTTTCAGATGCTAAGGCAAGAGGTACAAAGAAGGTGGGGCTGAGGGAACGTCCCAAGGGACCTGGTGCCAGATGGTCAGGCTTATTTTATTAATTTAGATCTCCATTATTGTCTCTCTTCTAGTCATTTCTGAGAAGGACAAGTTAGTTTAGCGAGAGAATTATTTCACAGCCACAGAGTGACACATTTAACTCTTAGGTCCCTGTGATACTACATATTAGTGTATGCATCCATTTAATATCCCTACCCCCAAAGCAACTGACCTGCAAGAACCCCTCCTTGTGCCAATAACTCCAAACATTTTAACCCCCCAAAAATCACTCCAGTGGACTTCTCCCAGCTGCCAAACCCTACCACAATCTCCCTGCTTCTCCCATAAAGCAGCTGCATAACCCTCCTGCCATCCTCTGCCAACTATCTCAACCCACCTCATCTCAGCTTTTGAATATTACTGCAACCTATCTCCTAGCAAGCAACTTGAGCTGACTCCCTGCATGCTACCTTCTGACCTATTGACTCAAAGCTGGCACTCTCATCTCCCATCCTTGCTGCCAAACTCTTCCTCAGTCTTATCCACAAGACAGGGGCTCTGAGCTTACTCCTCTTCCACCTGCCAAACCCTCCTGCTAGCTCTGAGCCAAGAGATGCCTCGTTCTTCCTATCTCCAGGTATTGTGCACCTGGAAAATCAGGGAGCAATTTAAGGGATTAAGGAAAGTGGATTTAGAATCGGAAACCCTTTTACTTTTTAAAATTGTTCTCTCTCTCTCTCTAGTCTACCTATGTAATCTATAAAGTACTCAGTTGCCACAGTACCTAATGCCACTCTGTGGATATTGTTTAAAACTTTCATCTACTATCATATTAATTTAGGTACTGACAGGCAAACTGCGCTCTTTTGAAAATCTGGTGTTTTATGGGTTTGTACATCTGCCATAAAAATAAGAGCTGGAAGAACATATCTGGTCACCCAGTCCACATCCCAATTCTTCTCCATCATCAGATCCCCTATTCCACTATATGAATAATTATAACAATATTGAAGTTGTGTTCTATAGTTCAATGACAAAAATAAAGTATGTAGAAATATTATTTCTGAAACCCCTAGAAATACACTCACGTATTCAGTTTAGGAGTTTGTAGAAGTTATATCTATCTATTTAGAAACCTGCATTACTCTTCTATGTTATCCCTGGGTTCCAATAAACTGACTAGACAAATTCCAATCACATTAGTAACACACAACAGGGCAGTCATAACAAATGGCAAAATACATTTTAGGCACCATGGATATGACAAAACATACAAAAAGTAAATTGAATTCAGGGCAAAAACCTATGCTACACATCCTCATATTGCTAAACACATATAGCATCAAATCATAGCCTCTCTATGAGTGACAGTTCAAGTAAATCTATCACTTGCGGAACATGCGTCTATAGGGGGAAAAAGTTGTAACTGTCCTTAAAATTATATCATCTTCCATTGCTATATGCAGTGTTGTTGTAGCCGTGTAAGTCCCAAGATATTAGAGAGACATGATGGGTGAGGTAATGACCTTATTCTGTAACCCCTTAAAATTCTATCTTGTGTCCCAAAGCCATTCCCACGTGATTTAGCTTCCTAAAACTCCTTGATGCCCTAGGCTTGAGGAAACAACTAAACTTAAATCCTACCTCAAAAAATTCCAGTTATGCAGGGTTGTCTCATCTCAGCCCTAGGGTCTTACCTTGGTGAACGCGATATAGGAGAGACACAGCATTTGCTCCACTGAGTGCTTCATGAATTGTTTCTTTGCATTTGCAGATGAAGTTTCACAAAGCTAGGGCACATTTCATGCTCTGAAGAATGTAGATTCCTTAACAGAGAAATAAGATCTGACTTACTCTCTTCTTGAGCATCAGGATATTTGGTGAAATGCATCAAAGAATGAATGATAATTAATTGCACATATATAGAGGTGAAAATATCAATCTATATTTAGGATCAGCAGCTGAAGGTTTTTTTCCTCCCCGAGTATATGAGGAAAATTGCCTTCATCTATAAAGAAATCCAAGGCACACTGCTAGCCCCCTTTTAATTTGATTACATTTCTGATGAAATTTAACATTTAGAACTAATTAGGCTGTGCCCACGTGGGGATCAGAACTATTTAAACATGCTTCCCTGACTGCCCTGGATAGGGATGGCAGTTGGACAGCGATGTCAGTCAAACCATGATGTAGACTATAGCATATGTAGTTCTGACAGAAAAGACCTCTGTATCACACTGACCAGGAAGAAGTGCTGAAAGCCTGGCAGGCCTTGTCCTCATTGCACTCTTCCCACCTGTGGCAACAGTGAGAGTTCCCATGCAGACACCTGCTGTCATTTTTACATCCTGTCTAATCTTACTTTGAGAAAAGACAGATGACAGCCAAGTGGGTACAATACCAGTGGCCAATCTACACTCCCACTCGTGGAGTTATGCTATTTGACAGCTGATCATATGCTGCTGATCGTATAGCTAGACCACCCTCACATACTCTCCCCACACCCATTTTCTGATATAAACCCTACAAGGATTTCCACTGACAACGATCAATGGGAGGCAGTGGTGACTTGTGACTTTTTTGACCGGTGAGGCACAAATCACAAAACAATTATTTCCACTCCAGTCCCTGTCCAATGTATACTTAGACAGCTATTAAAACCAGACCTTATTGATAGTGACAAAGCAGCAGGTGGTCCTTGGAGTTGGAGCCACCACTGCCATTGCTGGCACCCAGGCCAGCTTGGGGGTGGAGCAGCATGGGGCACAGGTCACTTGCTGGTTTAAACTAGAGTAAATGGTGAATTCTCAGCGTCTTTAAATCATGATTAGAGGGAGTCAGTAACTCAGCCAGAGGTTAGGGGTCTATTACTGAATGGGGAAGGTGAAGTTCTGTGGCTTGCAATGTGCAGAAGGTCACACTTGATAATCACGATGGTCCCTTCTGGCCCTAAAGTCCATGAGTCTAAATAGAATAGAAATGTATATGATTCCCAACTACACTTAGTGAGTTATTTAAAGATGTTATGCTCTTTTGTTCCCAATGCCCATTGTACCTTCCAAAGCCCTTTTTCCCTTTCATTATGTCTTGCATCATGGTAGTTGCCTCTGCTGATAACATGGGTGAGATGCGTCAATTTGATGCCAAATCCTGTTGCTATCAATGAGGATTTGTGCCAGAATATTTTTATCATAATCCCATGGTGCCATTGACATTGAACTACTAGAACCTGCAGAGATGAAAGGACATCAGCAGAGATGAATCACACAAATCAAGACAGTTCTATTAACACTGTGTTGCAGTTATAAATGGGCTACAGGAGTCATACGTCACCGGAAGGATTTCAGTTGTTTGTGGTAGAAGTTTCTCATTTATTTGTATTGATGTCGTAACAGCTTAAACTAAGTGCCAAAGCAAAGTCAATGGCCGATTGTGAGACCCGGATTTCGGCTGCAGAAAACAGTAATTGATAGCAAAACTCCTATCGACTTCACTGGCACCAGGGTTTGGCCTTAATACACCCCCACCCCTTCCTTTTTTACCTAATAGGAAATTGTACACCCAGAAATGATGTTAAAATCATATTATTCAGATCAAAATCAACCAAAGTAAGGAAGCCAGGACGACTTTATAACTCAGTTAACAGATTGCTTCTTTGTCTAACCATTGCATGAGTAGTAGCCTCCAGTCAAACCCAGATCAAATATCCCCTAACTTTGAGTAGTTTGGCTCAAGAGCCAAAAGTTTGTGCTTGGGCCCGTCACTAACCATGTGTGATGAAGTGACTAGACACACCAGAGCGAGCAAAGGGTGGAATGGAAATCGTAACTCAGGAAGTCTTTTCCTTTGTTGGATAAGTCAGCTATTTCAAAATAGAATTTGGCATTTAATGTACAGGTGTGGAAGACATAATGACAACTAGGTGTGGAAGACATACTAATATCTACCCTCTTCTTTTGCAGGACGACTTTCTGTTTAGTGTCTCCATTCTAAGTGGAATCCTTTGCTCTATTTTGGCAGTGATCAAATTTATGTTGGGAAAGGTCCTTACAAGCAGAGCACTGGTAACTGATGGTGAGTAGGAAAATATCTCATTCCTCATACAAAATCATTCAGCTAATGTCACGTGGATTGAGAACTAGCTGAAGACTCAGGAACAAAGGGCAACTGTGCATGGCAAAATATTGAGATGAGAGCACTAATGGGGTACCTGAAGTTTAACAGTGTTGTCAGATGCTACCGGTGTGGTGCTCTGCTCTGCTCTGTTCAATGTTGATATCAATCGGCTGCGTGCATGTGTTCCCTCTGTGTGCTGCCCCAGCTCTGAGCAGATAGCTGACACAGCAGATCCCGAGAGAACCCCCAGTGACCACAGAGTCTAGTAAGGTACGAAGGCACTTCGGCCAGGTTTATTGTCAAACGAAGCACGATAGTCCCCTCTAGATTTTACTCTACAGGACATACTACGAGTATGGCAATGGACTCAGTTCAGTCAGTGGCGGGACTTTCCACTGCCCTCTCGGCTGGACAAAGACACCGCCCCAGGGATGCATTCTTATACACAGGTACAAACAAGTTACACATCACTCCTGATGTGTTGAGGTGCACGTAGCACCTACGTGCAAGGTGCAACCCCTCTACGTAGTAAGGTGCCGCCTCTCACCTTGTACATGTTGGTTTGAACAAAACAACTCTATCCATCATATTACCCTTTTGGCCCTGTCACTGGGATGGATCAGCTTGTTCCTTGTTATCTGTGTGGAGTGTACGAATATGCAAATGTTCTGCTATCTGGTGTCCAGTACCTTTTAGGTATGTTTTTTTTTTTTTGCAGCATCAGCCCTTTCCTTGCCAGCTTCTGTGAGCAGGGCCTGCCTCTGGCTCACAGCTTAACTTTGCTTTATGTTAGCAAAGTCTTGACCATTACTTTAGTTCAGGCCTGAGGCCTCATACCGGGCCTCTGATACCAAGGTTTATATCTTAGGGCCTCCTCTTACTACAAACACCATTCACTGGTATTATTTAGTATCTTACACAATATGGAACAGATGATTTTAAGAAGGCTAAAGTGTTTAATGCCTGTTTTGCTTCAGTCTTCGCTCAAAAGGTTAATGAGGACCAGGTACTTAACACAATTAATATTAACAATAGTAGTGAAAGAACACAAGCCAAAATAGGGAAAGAACAGGTTAAAGAATATTTAGATATGTTAGATGTATTCAAGTCAACAGGGCCTGATGAAATTCATCCTAGGGTACTCAAGGAACTAGCTGAAGCAATTTTGGAATCACTAGGAATTATCTTCAAGAACTCCTGGAAGACAGGTGAGATCCCAGAGGACTGGAGAAGGGCAAACATAGAACCTATCATTAAAAAAGGGAACAAAGAGGACTGGGGAATTATAGACCAGTCAGTTTAACTTCAATACTTGAAAAGATAGTGGAATAAATTATTAACTAATCAATTTGTGTGGAGCTAGAGGATAATAGGATTATAAGGAATAGCCAGCATGGATTTGTCAAGAACAAATCATGCCAAACCATCCTAATTGCCTTCTTTGAGAGGGTTACTGGCCTGGTGGATAGGAGGGAAGCTGTAGTAAACACAGTCCCTCATAGGGGGAACACAGACATTCTCATAGGCAAATGAAGGAAATGTGGTCTGGATGAAATTACTGTAAGGTGGGTGCATAACTGGTTGAAACACCATACTCAAGTAGTAGTTCTCTGTGAAATGTCTGTGAGATATATCTTATGGAGTCCAGCAGGGGTCTGTCCTGGGTCCAGTACTGTTCAATATTTTCAAGAATGACTTGGATAATGAACTGGAGCATATGCATGTAAAATTTGCAGTTGACACCAAGATAGGAAGGGTTACAAGCACTTTGGCTAATAGGATTAGAATTCAAAATGCTTTGACAAATTAGGGAATTGGTCTGAAATTAACAAGATCAAATTCATTAAAGACAAGTGCAAAGTACTACATTTAGAACAGACTAATCAAATGCACAAATACAAAATGGAGAATGACTGGGTAGGCTGAAAAGATCTGGGAGTTAATAGTGGATCACAAATTGAATATGAGCCAACAATGTCATGCAGTTGTAATATAATTCTGGGGTGAACTAACAGGAGCATCATATGTAAGTAACAGTGGGTAATTGTTCCATTGTACTTGGCACTGGTGAGGAGTACTGGATTATTGTGTTGAGTTCTGGGTGCTCATCTTTAGAAAAGATGTGGATAACGTGGAGACAGTCCAAAGGAAAGCAACAAAAGTGATAAAAGATTTAGAAAACCTGGCCTCTGAGGAAAGGTTAAAAAAACTGAGCACATATAGTTTTGAAAAAAGACTGAGGGAGGACCTGATAAAAAACCTTCCAAAATGCTAAGGGATGTTGTAAAGAGGATAGTGATCAATTGTTCTCCATGTCCACTGAAGGTAGGACAAGAAATAATGGCATTACTCTTCAGCAAGGGAGATGTAGTTTAGATATTAGGGAAAAAACTGTCTAACTATAGGGATAGTTAAGCACTATAGTAGGCTTCCAAGCAAGGTTGTGGTCTAGGTGTACATGGACCTGCCTCAATGCAGGGGCTGTCTAGATGACTTCTTGAGATCCCTTCCAGCCCTACATTTCTATGACTCTGTTAATGGGATCACAAATGTTATTCCTTGGGATGAGGTGAACACCAGAGAGAAATAATGCAGATTAGTTTAGAGAGACTGGAATCCTGGACAGAATAACGTGAGAGTCAACACAGAAAAATATAGACTAATACATCTGGGAAACACCAAACAGAATTTAATGAGCGGGAGAACCTGGAAAGCGATAATACAGGAGGAGTTCAGAGGTGATACTGTACAGCAGATTAGACATGAATTTGAAGCAAAACAGAACAGTGTAAATTTGGTGTAATACTATATAGCTTGGGTACAGACACAATTGGTACATTATCCTTGCCCAGTAGGCGAAATTCACCTCTGTCCTCAGAGCAAACTGACTTTATAAACAGATAACACTGGGAGTTGAGAAGATTGAATCTACCTTCCCCACCTTGGGCTGGAGCAGTAGCAGCCACTCATGCACTCACTCTGCCAGGCAGAAGGTCACCAAATCACTCTTCCAAGCTGGTCTCTGTGGAGTGGGTGCAGTTCTCAGCTCAGTGGAGCCTCACTTGCTACTTGTGCAGATCTACTCCTCAGCTATCCATCCCACACAACGGAACTACCATAGTTCTGATGCATTTGGGGTTCTTCTGTGCTCCCATTTTCATGGGTGAATTTCACTCACTGTGGATTTCTCAATAGAAACAGTTGTTAAAAGCAGCTATTCACTTTAGCTACCCTGTTGGATGTGGATGGGTGGCATTCTTGCTGCTGCTGTTCTTAAAGGTGCAAATATGCTCAAGTGCTCTTTTTACAAACAAAACCAAAGATTGTAAAGCTTTGAAAAGGCCACAGGGATTTGCTCTGAGGACAAGTGAATCCGCAATTATGGCTGGGATTTCACAGGAAACTGCAAACCCCTATTAGTTTTTATCTGTGAGAATGATGGTTCCCAAGTGAATACACTATATATACACATGCAGCACATAGGAAATAATTAACAAATTATGTGAATGTCATTTTGCTGCCCTGGGGGTTTCACCTTAAGGATCCTTATTTTTAACCCTCAACTTTAAGTTAACTCTAATGACTGCTGTATTTAGTTATGAACAATTATTTTATTCTGTTATCTATGTATACTTCAAACCAGGGTTGGCTGTAGGCACCCACGAAGAAAGCAAGTGTTTGAGGTGGCCAATGGAAAGAGGCGGCATGTCTGGGTCTTTGGTGCAATTCAGCGGCGGGTCCCTCAGTCCTGCTTTTCCTCTTAGATCTGCCGCCGAAGTGCTGCCGAAGAGGAAAAGAGGGAGCGAAGGACCTACAGCCGAATTGCCACCGAAGAATGAAGCGGCACGATTGAGGTGCTGCCAATTGGCTTTATCTCCCCCCCGCCCCAGCTTCGCCACTTGGAGCGGCAGAAAAGCTGGAGCCGGCCCTGCTTCAGACACACCCAAAGTGCATGAGTGAGGTGCAGGCAGACATACAGGATGGCCTTGGGCCCTGCCGTTAAGAGATTACAATCTAGAAACAAAAAACATCCTAAAATGAGCCAAAAAAGAGAAGGGGAAGGAATATAACACACGAGTGCAGAGTTGGGGACTAGCCATCACCTTGCTGGGTCCATGATTTTTGTAGCTTGTTTAAAACTGAATTTAATTTCCTTCACTCCTCTCTCTTCTCTGGCCATCCTGGCACACTGACTTTGAATGTCACTGACAGACTAGTGGGTCTAAATGGGTACAGGAGTTTTCTGTGGAGCCTCACTTGTCCCTGGAGACTTTAGTCCTACGGATTTCTTCACCCCTCCACCCCACATCCCACTCCAGCCAACTAATTTCCATTCTGTGTTTTCCCCACAAACCTCCCCTATCCATCTAGAGGCTGGTTTTAGCTCTCCCCATCCATCTCCAATTTAGTCCTTAGCTATATTCATCCCTGGTAACTAACCCGTGTCTCACTTTTGCGAGTTTTTTTCCCCCTTAACTAATTCCTTTCCCACCAGACTGAGACCTCCCAGACCTGCTACAGACACCTCCCTCCTAACATCCTCTTAGGACTGTTCACTGAGTCCAGAACTATGAGGTCATGGGGGACCGCTGAGGTTATTAAGTCATGCCCCCTGGCGTGGCTTTTAGCAGCTTCTGGCCACGGCCACCTGTCTCTCCTATGGAAAACCTTAAAGCAACCACATCACTAGGAGGTGATGAAGGACCTGCTTGGTCAGTGGGAGGGGACCATGATGTGCCTTCATCATTCAGAGAAGTTCTTATAGGCATCATCTGTTGCGGTCTCTGCTCCTTATACATTTCACATTGTAATGTTAATGTTATGGCACCTTCTATCAGAGGATCTCTGAGCTCTTTACAAGTAGTAAAGAAATAAGCCTTAATCTCTCTGACTGGGTGTGCCTTAGCCTCATTTTGCAGATGATGATACTGAGACACAATGTTACCAATAGGTTAGTTTCCTGAAATCATACAAATTAGAGTCAGAGCTGGGAATTGAACCCACATCTTTTGACCCCAGACCATACCATCATGGTGGCTCTGGTCATAGTTGATTCAACATGTATTTCATTTTCCACCACTACACAAGTCTTTAGAACCTGAATTTCAGGCCGCAATACCAAATAATTATTTGGGTTGCCATAGGTTATAGCTTTCACAGTTAAGTTGGTTGTATACTTAAGCAAACTGCCTCTCTGTTTTCCCTTCTTCCCTTAATTTTAAGTGACATACAAAAGCACTTAGGTGCATAGGAAGCAATTGAAAGACAAGAGGGACACAGGATTAGGATGTCGTCGTCTCCATAACAAGTAAACACATTAAGTTATTTTAGTGCTATTGTATGCTTGACAGGCAGCGTGTCCCTTGCATGTTACATTTCTTACACAGAAGTATGAACTGCAGCCTTGACAATAGGCTATTTTACAGCATATGGGCTCTCCAGCGACTGAGTGCTTATTCTTAGTATGCAAATGGAATTCTCATGTGTCTTAATGTTGAGGAGATTTTCATTCATAAAGAGCCAAATCCTGTTTGCTTTACTCATCTGAAACCCCCATTGGGAGGCACATGAGATGAAAGATGGATGGCAGATCACTGGGAGTTTTACATGAGTAAGACAAGAGGTTCTTGTCCCAGAACGTTCACATCTATGTGTCTTTCAAAATGAGGATATGACTCTTAAGGTCTTATTGTCTTTTAAAAAATATTTTCAATACAACAGGCCAGATCCTAATCTCATTAACACTGGTGCAAACCCAGATCCTAATCTCATTAACACTGGTGCAAACCCAGAATAACTCCACTGAAACTAGTTGCTTGGAAGAAATTGGTTTGAAGTAAATGATGTTACTCTGGATTTACCAAGGTGTATCAGGTGTAACCCTGTCCACAGTGTGTCATGGCCCACTGCTCTCAAACCTGGGTCTGCAGGATTCATGGGAGCAGCCATGCTCCAACCCTCCACCTGGCAGACTGCTGGCAGTAGCTTACCTGAGAGCCTCGAAGCCCAGCTCCAGTGTGACGCTCCATCCCTAGGTCTAATTGTCAGAGTCCCAGAGCAGCTGATTGGCCTGCTGAGCCTACTTAAACTGGCAGGAGGAACAGGAAATTCTCTGAACAACTGGGCTCCACTCTGCTCTGGAGTGTGTGCCTTGTGCTCCCTTACATTTGCTCCTGCTCCTTTTTCCCCGGCTTGATTTCCGGCATTCTAACCCAGCTTCACTGCTGGCATCTGACTTGTGGTTCTGATCTCCAGTTTGTCTCCTGCCTTTGATCCTCCAGTATCCTGACCCAGGATCAGCCTACCAATGAAGCTGAAGGTCTACCGAGCAGTGGTGCTTCCAACTCTGCTGTACGCCTGCGAGACGTGGACTGTGTATCAGAGTCATGCACGAAGGCTCAATCACTTCCACATTTACTGTCTGCGAAAGCTTCTATAAATCAGATGGCAGGACAAAGTGCCCGATACTGAAGCCCTTATCAGAGCCAGTCTGCCGTCAGTTCACACACTGCTGATGAGAGCCCAGACCAGATGGGCCGGACATGTCGTGAGAATGTCAGACAAGCGCATTCCTAAACAGCTCTTCTACGGAGAACTCGCCCAGGGAAAGCGCTCCCATGGAGGACAAAAGAAGCGGTTCAAGGACACGCTGAAGACCTCTCTGAAGTCCCTCAAGATCAACACCGCCACATGGGAAACTCTCGCACTGAACCGTCCAGCATGGCGCAGCCTCATTCACACAGGCAGTAATACCTCTGAGGCAAGGCGTACTGCTGAGGCTGAAAGAAAGCGTGAGCTGCTCAAGTCCAGAGCTGCCCGCGCATCATCGACAGTGCCATCACCTGTCTGTCCGACGTGTGACAGGACGTTCCACGCCCGAATCAGACTGATCAGTCATCTTCGGACGCACAGAGTCCGGTCACTGAACAAATGAGTTGTTGAGGTCTTCATCGACAACGATGGACGAACATCATCATCCTGACCCAGCAGACTCTTGACTCCTGTCTCATGACTTTGGACATTGACTCCCAGTACTGGGTTTGACTTCCCATGAGCAGGCCATTACACAAAGTGGCCATTACACAAAGTGAATATATATATAAAAATCTATCAATGGCCTAGCATTGTGGAGACTCAGTAATGCTAGCAATGGTGGAAGCATTAGTGTCGACTTGATGCAGGGTTATTTTTAATCACTCCCCTTTGCGGGTTTCAGAGCCTGAGATGGAACATCTACTCTGTTATTTTTAGCTCTGTAGTGCAAGGCAATTGATTCATAGTCACGGGTTTTCTTTTTTGCAGTGTAGACATTCCCTGAACTGCCTCATCCAGCTATAGAACAAACTTTAGAACAGGAGGAGATATAGCCCTTAAAGCCAATGGAATTCATTTCATAAAGTCTTTGGGATCAGCCACATAGCTACAGGAACCCAGAACTTCCTGCACACATATATAAAAGCGACATTTTCTCTCTCCTCTTTAATTTGGATCCTTACAGCTAGAATCCTGAATAGAGTTGGGTTAGAAACAGTTTTCCTGTCCTGTGAGAATTTGAGATTTAGGGGGAAATATCCTGTTCTGAATCAGTCAAAATCAAAAAAAAATTAATGAATCAGAAATCTTCCCAGTTTGGGGGATTGGGTCAAAACGTTTTGTTTCAATAATTTAGAAACATTTCATTTCAATTTTGACTTCATTTTAAATTTTTTTGGCATATGTTAACTTAATTTTCCAAGATGAAAAGTTGTTTCAAACCAAAAATGGAACATTTTGGTTTGAAAATGTTGAAATTGGATGTTTTGACAATTTGGAAACTTTTGTTTTTCAAAAAATTTTCAAAACAGGAAATTCATTGAAATTGACCCTTTCCCACAAAAACTTCTGGTTTTGACTAATAGTCATTTTCTGACAAATTGTTGTGAAGCTCTGGTCTTGAATGAATCCGTTGTTTGGCAGAAATGGCACAGAAGTCTCTCACACCCCAAATCACATCCTTGTGTTAGTTGTATTGCTTCTGATTTGGAGCCTGCTCACCTCTTGATTAGAAGAAATGGGGACCAAACTATAATTTCCTCAGTCTGTCTCTCTCTCTCTCTTTTAGTGGGATTTTAGAAAATGTAGCAGGGTGATATTGCGGGTGTGGTAAAATTGCATCTTCAGCAGGATGACTTTATTTTTAATATATAAATAATGAGGGGGAGACAGTGCTAGCCATTAGTCGAGACACTGATTTAGCACTTTCCTTGCTTGTCAGTTGTTAGCAGTTTTCTGTTTCCTACTAATTTACTTCCTGCTATGACAGGCTGTAGAACTACAAGCATCTTTATTAGAGCAAAGGGAACCTATCATTTTCTGTCTGAAACAGGTTTTTTTTCAAAACAGCAAAATCTCTCTCAGATGTGTAGCTCCTTATTAAGGCTAATTGTTTAGAAAGCTTTTGCTTTACTGCAAGATTTGATAATCATAGCTCTTGAAAATCTAAATTCATTCAGTGCCAGCAGGACAAACTATTACTATTTATCCAGCAAAATACTGTAGGTGTGCACAGCCCTTTGCAGACTAAAAGCAGATAGGGTGCCACGATGCCTTTTCTGAAGAGCTTAAATGCCAATGGCCAAATTCAGAGAGAAGGTGCAGACCTGCAACTCCGGCTGACTTTTGTGTGAGTTCCAGTGGCCTGTTACCTTATAGAGTCAGAGTTTAAGGCCAGAAGGGACCACTACATCATCTAGTCCAACCTCCCATATATCACAGGTCAAAAAACACCCCTGCACAAGCCCAACAACCATAATTAGACCAAAACACAACAACCCTCTGGAGACTACACCGTAGAGTGCCACAAGCAGTGATCGGGGGGGGGGGGGGGACTAAGGTGCCACCAGTGCCTGAGGGCCCTCCAATGGCAGGGAATTGATTTGGTGATATATACCCAGATGATCCTAGCCTGTGACCTGTCAGGATTGGGTGTTCTCTCTCTCATGCTGCATGGAATGATCTTTCTGAATTAATACACAAGGCCACTACCATTTTCATCCTCAACATCCACTTCTGCAGTAATGCCTGTAGAAATCAGGCACTGAAGGATGCTTTGGTTGAATGAGTCAGGGGCAGAGGGTTTCATTTACTTAGATGGTTTCAAATCTGAAAATGTTTAACTAACTACTAACTGCAAGGTACTATCTTCTCCCTGCTCCCTACCCATTTCTATCCTGTTGTGTCTTACATTCTGTTGATGCATCTTGTTTCAAATTAGGGCTTGTCTACATGGGAAGTTATACCAATATAAGCTGAAGTGTGACTTTAAATTGATATAGTATTACTTACCAGTATACCGTGGACACTCTTATTCTGGAATGAGTTGTTTCTTTCAGTTTAGCTTGTCACACGGAAGGAGTTTAAATTAAACTGAAAAAAGCCACTTTTATTCTGGAATAAGAATGTCCACATGGAGAGTTATACCAATGTAGTTATAGAGGTTTAACTATATCAGTATAATTGTACCTTTGTAACTAGTGAAACTTTCCCATGTAGACAAGACAGACTCTTACGCTGTCAGCTTATCAGAGCAAGCGGCATTTCTGCTTCTATATTTGTATAGCAAATAGAACATGGGGGCCTGATGCAGATTGAGGCCTCTGGATTCTACCTCCATACAAATAATTAACTATGGTCCTTTGATTCCTATTTGTAGACTGAAACAAGAAAGTTTGTTTGTATTCTCAGCTATGCCGCTGAAATACTGTGTGCAAGTTACATATCCTCTCATGGCTTAGTTTTCTTATCTGTGAAATGCATTTAATACAGAGATCCCATGAATCTTAATGTACAATTATAGTGAGAAAAATGACTGTAAAAATAACCCAATTTTCGTCCACAGATCTTCTGTTTCTTTTGTCACATCTGTTTAAATTAGTTACAAACAAATTTTTTACTGTCTTCCCCCCCACCCCCCCTTTTTTTTTTTTTTAAACTCCCCTTGACACTGCTTAGCCAGCATAATGATGGGAGAGTGTTCTTGTCTGGCTTGCACATCAGCTGAATTTTTAACAAAGTTCTAATTGCAGAATCTTTATCACCAAGGCAGATGTGTGAGCCAGAAAGAACAAAGCTTGACTTTCAGATCTCGGTAATTTGTGTGTGGTGGCGGTAGACAGCTTTACAATTGTAAACTCAGTAATTGGCTACTGAGTCATTGAGAAACATGTAATCCCTCAATGCCATTTCTAAAGTCACTCTTTTGAGTATAAATGACTGTTTGTAAAATGCTTTGGGATCCTCTGGCGAATGGTTCTATATTATAATTATTATTTGAATAGCAGTAATGCCTGTGAGCCCCAGGAATGGATCACGCCCCACTGTGCTAGGTGCTGTATGAACATAGAACAAAAAGATTAACACTGCCCTAAAAGTTTAGTCTACATACATGGCAAGAGCTGGATACGGCAGACAAGGGGAGCACAAGGAAATAATGAGACATTATTGCTCAGTATGATAGGCAATTGCCTCAGCATACCAGCCGCTAGGCAATATCAAGATTTTGTTAGCATCATGGCAGAGGATAGTTTTAAGGAGAGATTTGGTGGAGGACAGCAAGGTAACTTTTCCCCTCCCGAGCATGAGGGGCAGCATGGGAGGAAACGCTAAAATGCTTGTTTGAAAATTTAACAGTTATGAGAGATGCTAGGTAGGATGGGGATATGCTGTGAAGGGCCTTGTAAGTGAAGACAAGTAGCTTATGTTTGAGGTGGTGAAGAAAGGGGAACCAACTGAGAATGCAAAGAGAGGGTTGACATGATCAACATGAGGAGCCAGAAAAATGATCTTTATAGCAGGTTTTGAATGGATATAACTGGCTCAAGGTTGCATTAGTCAAGGCCAGAGAAGAGAACGTTGCAGTAGCCAAGATGCTAAATGATGAGGGACCTAGATAAGAGTTTTAGCTACATGGATGGATAGGAAAGCCCAAATTTTAGAGATGCTATGCAGAAAAGAATCTGTAAGATTTAGACACTGCCTGGATGTGACGATCTACAGAGAGGGCTGGGTCAAAGACGTCACCCATGTTACAGGTATAAACGAGGGCAGCTCATCATATATAGAATTATTGTATTAGTGTAAAAATATAGCCTCTAGAGACCCTATGGTGATGGATGTGATAGAAATGCCATAAGACACGATAGGAGTATTATTACAAAGTACCCACATCTTCAGCACTAGCAATATGAGGGAAGTTATTATCATCAGCTCCTACCTGTCACAGGATGTTTCATTGGTGATGAACGACAGGGGATTGAATGTCTTATTACCATGCAGTGGAATACAAATGATGTGTAGAGAAAACACATGTTATGTGCTATATAGTTTGTGAAGTCTTCATTCCCGAGACTTTGGAAATAACACTTCCACTACAGAGCTCTGGGAAACTCATTCTCAAGTTGTAATTTTTTCCCATTAGCATTTATTAAAGATTTTGAACTACAAAACATAGAACCAAGAAACAGTGACATATACTGAAAACATCTTTCCCCAGCCCACACCAACAGCCCCATGCTCCCACAGTAACTCCTAAATCCTAGAACAGAAGAACAAACACCAGCAGACAGTTAAACAGTTCATTTATTTCTTTTCAGAGATAAATTACATAGCAAAATACAGAATGAAAACAATGAGACATTTTAAGATCAAATTTCATTCTTCGACAGGTAAATAATATATGCAACCACCAAACGAATGCAGTTGTACAGGATTTTTGTGGAATAAGAGTGACATCTTGTGGCTAGCTCAGGAAAATAACTCAGAGGTCTACATTTCACGTGGGACAGTACATAGATGGTACTTTTCTAAAGCAGTAGTCTAGTCTCAGACTTAATATGTATCATGCTGCATCACCAATCAAGAGCGCATTGTTTTCTTCTACATAATGCAAAATGTAGCACCATTGTGGGCATTCTACCATCACAAAAGACTATCTAGTAGGATATTCCAGGAAGCTCGCCAAGCAAACTTTTTGAATCAGATTCTTCCCACAAATACTCACACACAGTTCTCATTGACTACAGTGAGAGTCATGTTCATTTTTCTGAGGGCGAGACCGAGCCCTTGAAGTTGAACATGTAAAAAAATATTTGTGCATATTATGTTTTATTAAATGCAAAACTAGTATTAATTCAGCGTGGTGAGATCAAGCACTCAAAAGGCAAATGTTAGGATCCAGCCTCAATACAGTAACTCCTCACTTAAAGTCATCCCAGTTAACATTGTTTCATTATTAGGGTGATGATCTATTAGAGAACATACTAGTTTAAAGTCACGAAAAGTTCCTTTATAAGGTTGTTTGGCTTTCTCTGCCTGCCTGCCCGGTGCTCCTGCCAGGGAGAGAGCAAGGTCCCGACCCCGCTCCCCAGAAGGAGCGCCAGGGGGGTGGAACAGGGCAAGACCCTGTGCCCCAACCCCGCTACGCCCCTGCCTCAACCAAGCTTCACAATCATTATTGGTGAGTACAGTATTACATTGTTTAAAATCATTTAAGACGTATAGTGTATATGTATATAATGTTTTTTGTCTGGCAAAAAAAATTTCCCTGGAACCTAACCCCCCTATTTACATTAATTCTTATGGGAAATTGGATTCACTTAATATCGTTTTGCTTAAAGTAGCATTTTTCAGGAACATAACAACAACGTTAAGCGAGGAGTTATATACAATGCTAGAGCTACCTTGAACTAGTCAGGACATCAAGTGGCTGTAGCTTGGCTATCGAGTGCTGAGACCAGCTCATGCTTCATCATCTGTCATACCACTGACGGCAAATGGCTTCAGCCTTGCAGCTTAGTTTCAACCCACTTGCTGATATGGCCAACGTCCAGCCACAATTGCTTAATCCAACATCAACTAGCAGCATCAGTGAGTGATGGGACCAGCTCATGCCCCGTTGGCCATACCATCAAAGGCCAATGGCTTCAGTCTTGCAGTGCAATTATGATGCACCTGCTCTGCTGCCTGGCCAAGTTTCAGCCCCAAATGCTTAATCAACCCATCATCAATGAGCAGCATCAATGAGTGCCAAGAGCAGCTCATGTCCCATCTGCCATACCCAAAGCAGCTGGCTCCCACAGCATGCCTATCCTGCTTAACCCACTGCATATGTACAGCTTCAGCCTTGAAGCCCAGCAGTGATCCATCTGCCGACCTGGCTACCTTCTTGCAGGTCCAATGCACTATAGAGTGTCTGCAAATTCAAACATCGACTACGCTTTGGACATCTACTGGGTTCAGAAACAGAGAGGGTTAGTTACACATAATGCCAGTCCCAGCAACCTTTCCCCTGGGGTAGACTCAAGTTCTGTAACAATTTGATTTCTAGTGTCCTGAACCTAGCAATAGTCAAAGCCCTCTGATGCTGCTGTTGTCACTGCCCCAGTCCTGAAAGAATATGAGCTAAAGTTAGCTGGGTTGAGACTGCAGCAGGCCAAAGCTTTTTTTATTACTGCAGCAACCTGGTGTCTTGTCAGGAAACTACTATCATGTGCATAAACAGTGGGTCTGGCTCCTGGTTCCATCTGGCTAGGAAAGCTTTGAGTGCCCTTACAGAGCACAGGCATTCATCTGCACATTTCCATATCACCACTGAGGCCTCATTCCCATTCTGATCTATTTCAGAGAACCTTAAGTGCAGCAACACTGCACAAGTGACGCTGTACATTTGGTAATTCAACTGCCCACCTGGACCTGTCCATGGTTGCCTGCGGCACTGTTACCCTGAAAGCACCAACGAAGGCCACAAGAAATGCTGCCTTGAATAAAATGGCCTCCATCACAGCACTGCATATCCTGGGCAGCTCATTTAATAACCCTGTAAGAATTTCTGTCTATGCGATTCCTGTCACCCCTCCTCTGCCCTTCGTCTCTGGACCAAGGCCTTCCACACTAGGAAATCTCTACACGGGCCTGGGAAACCTGCTAACTTACACCAGTCCGACAGTCCTACTGTTTGACCCGATATAGTGGTGGGAGCTAACCCATAGTGCACCGAGGACATAGCCTCTCTCACCACCTGATGCTAAGGGATGGGTCACAGATGCTGGAGTCCTTCCTGAACTTTAGATTCTGTGAACTCAGTAAGGTACTCCACACAGGCCATCGTTGGGGCAACTGCATTCCTGACTACTCCTGTGACTGTCAGCAGCCAAGGTTCCACATTTGGTTGGGCATCACCTGTGGATCTCTGTTGGCAAACAGGGCAAACTCCTGGAACCTGTCGTCTGCCTGCTGCAAGGTGAATGGTCCCAGGGTACAGTCCACTAAAATCTCCCTGTCCTACTCTGATCCTCAATCCAGGCTAGGGTGTGTCCCCCTCCATCTCCCCTCGTCACAATTGTTGCCTTGCCAGTGGTCCCCATCCACGCTGAAGTCCTGGAGGACTGAGAATCTGTCTCCCCCATGGGGCAGTGACTCTAGGTCTATGATTGCTTGACAAAGTGGCATAAAGGAATCCTTGCCCATCTCTGAGGCCACCACTCAGTGCCTCCATGAGGGCTGCACTGGGGCTCCCCAGGGAACAAGACGGGAAACCCCTTCTAAGGCCTCCGGCCACTCCCATGCCCCCTCCCCACCACAGTGCCAACCCCTGCTGTAGCTGCCCCAGTCCTCCTCCTGTGCCTTATTTCAGCAGTCATGGGCTGTCCCCCTCTGAGTGGGGGTGGAGGCAGCAGGGCCAAGGGCTGTCCCCTGATCTCAACCCCCTCCCCCATGAGGTAAGGGTGGGAGGGGAGTTAGCATCTTTCCAGGTCCCAGGTGAATGGCTGCTTGAAATGCCCCCTGCCACACCATCGGTAGCCTCCTGTGTCCCCCAACCTGCTCCCCCATGAGCAGGGCGAGGAAAAGGGCAGCAGCACCATGGACAGTCCTGGCAACAGGACTCAGGGAGCCAGATGTTCCCATGGCAGCAGCAGCCACCCCACAGATCCTTGCCCCATCGCCCAGCAGCAGGGGGAGTCAGTGGTGCACTGCTGAGTCCCCTGCAGCTTCCTCTGGTTGGAATTCTCTGCAGCTCTGGAAGCAAGCGGCATCAATGCCCACCCACCCTGCAGGGCTCCTACTCTTCGAGCGGGCTGTGCCTCTAGGTCGAGGAACCAAGTGTCTGACCCCCATGACAGGCTAGAGACCTCTCCACCAGAGTGCATCCCCAGAAGCAGGGAGGGGTGGTCCCAGAGTGCCTATCTTTCCTCTGGGCACTGCATTGCCTGGCTGTAGAAGCCACCTCGATTCTTCCTTGTCCTGGAATCCCAGAGCTGGGAACCTAAAAGAGTCCATGTGCTGGCTCTGATCCCATGATTCTTGCAACGTTGCCCACATGTACGTGTGCTCCAGGCATGGCCAAACAGCAACAGCTAACCAAAGAGTAAGGGTACATCTATGCTGCAATGAAAAATCCCTGGTACAGAATATCAGAGCCTGGGTCAACTGAGTTGGGCTGGGCTAAAAACTGCAGTGTAGATGTTAGGGGTTGGGCTGGAACCGGAACTCTGGGACTCTCCCCCCTCTTGTGGGGTTTGAGGGCCAGGGCTCCAGCCCAAGCCCAAATATCTACACCGCAATTTTTAGCCCTGCAGCCCAAGCCCCAGGAGCCTGACTAGCTATGCAGCAGGTCTTTTACAGCAGTGTAAATATACACAAAGAGGCTTTTGAAAAACACCTAAGCTTAAGTAGGCAAGGAGAGGCACACAACAACCAATCAACTAGCCCCATCGCCCTTTGCCCAGCCGATAGAGAACCAAAAGGGAGTTTGAAGGGGCAGAGGCCCCCCTACCTGCTGCACGTTTTGGACTTCTGTCCTACTCTGCTGTCAAAGTCCCTCCCCCGACTCCAGGCAATAAGGTATTTTCAAAAATCCTGTCCTCCTTTGGCTTGTCTCTCTCTGTTCCTTTCTGGTTCTCCTCCTACCTCACCAATTTTTGTTTTGCTGCTGGTAAGGAGTGTGACTGGCACTGTTTCTGTGCTATGGCCTGGCCTGAAGTTAGACTGAGCATTGTCTCAGAGGTCAGTGGTGATCTGGTGCTTCTGCTGCCAGTATCACAATAATCTTGCCCAGGAACGGAGAGTTTGAGACTGAATGGCAGTCATTGGTGAGAAACGCTGGGTTTTCCCCTCTGAGAACAGGCTGAACTTGTCAGTCTTTCATAATGTTAGGCAGAGCATTTATCTGAGGGACATGTCAACTCTTTCGAGCAAGATTGAGCCAAGGCATTGCTTTCTGGCTTTGAGCAGCCAGTAGGGAGAGTGCTCCATACAGGTGGTAGAATGGACTTTTTTCCATTGCATTTTCATACCGTATATACTACCTGTATCTGTGGGACTTCATCCAGTTCTGATACGGTGAGTGGACTGTAAGTTTTCTCTGATTCTAAGATGCAATGATATATGGTGTTCTGAGGATGTGGAGAACCCCACATGAATCAGATCCATGCACTGGCAATAAGGCAGGCCTGTGCTGCCTCTCAGTTTGGGTTATAATTAAGAAAAGATGTCTTCCAGTAACTATGCTAGCACAACAGGTGCAATGAAATATTGCAAGTGGCTCAATCCAGTATTGTGCACCTGAGTCATAAATCCTAAAATACAGTAGTGACAGGTAGCTTCAGACCTCACTAGCCAGATGCCAATATCAAAAGAATCCATGTGAGGGCTGTCAGATTAACCCGTCACAGTAAGTACCTCTGTTCTGAGCCTAGAGAGATTTCATTTCTATGGCAAACTTTGTGTTGAAGGGTTTACATGAAAAAAAAAATCCATTTCTCAACAGGTTTAACAAGCTAATTTGCTCAAGGCCTGACTTTTCAAATGCCTAAGGTATTAGTAGGAGAGGCTGTGAACTAGTGATGTGCTTCAAGGGAAGTATTTAATACAACCTTCATGATCTGGCAGCTGATCATTGGACACTCCAGAGGTCTTCTCAAGATTTAGAAGAGTCTCTTCATTAAATACTGAATGTACTTCAGAGAGGTACTTAACTGTCTGTAATACAAGAATCAAACTCAGGCTACAACCTGTGGAGGCAACAAAACGCCCTGTCTGTGTTAATGTGCTATCTTCACTCTGTTGAAGGGCTACTCTTTCTCTATCATGTGGTTTCAATTATTTACATCTTCAGTTCCTTGAATCCTGCCCCGGATCATTATTTCTCTCTTATGCTGAGAAGCAAGGTCCTTCTCCATGTATTTCTGTTAGATAACAAAGCTTGAACCACCAGACACAAGAATTGTAGTCATCATACCAGAGCAAATTGCGTGCTACACAGAATGGCACTTAGCTGGTTGGAGTATTCACCCGCACAGCTCTCTGTGGGATAGGAAGTTTGCTGTATATTCAGCACGGAGCAGCAGTGTTCTGCAGTAAGATGAGTCTGTCAGGATGTGAGTAGAGGGGAGTTTGAGATTAGAATTCTTACTTCATGCACACTCTATAGTTCATGGCAATATAGTTCTGTGCAAAAATGTCCTTGGCTATGTCTACACTACGTGACTTATGTAGCTGGAGTCGACAGACCTTAGATTGAGTTACCATGGGGTCTACACTGCGGAGGGTCAATGGAAGAAATGCTCCCATCAGTTTACCTTACTCTTCTTGTTGGGGTAGAGTACAGGGGTCAACTGGAGAGTGATCTGCCATCGATTTGGCGGGTCTTCACTAGACCCGCTAAATCAACCACTGGTGGATCGATCTCAGAGCGTTGATCCCAGCTGTAGTGTAGACCTGCCCCTTATTTCAAAATATTTTCTGGGTATAGCCATGGGTTGAATTGTCTAAATTATATTTCCCTTCATTTAGGTGAATTTTTCCAGTGCCCTTGCCATTGTGGTTGAGAAAGCAGACCAATTATGAAGTGCAGTTGCATTCCAAGGAGCCAGCTGTCCCCTCAAATATCCATACAACTTTCATTTGGAGGCTTACAGATCTCAGGGCAGAACTGGGGCCTAAAAGTTCCTTAGCTCCAGGTTTATACTGTAAATCCTACTAAGCCAACACGGGCTACAGTCATGAAGAACAATCACTGATGTTCTCCAACATTCATTTTTCTCCAGCTTGCTTCTTCCTGTCCAGACCCGAAGTGTTGGTAAGCTAGATCTGGTCAGCATTATCAAGCACGTTCTCAAAAACATGAGGGGAGGCATTTTCAAAAGTGCTTAAGTGACTTCAGAGTACCTGACACAGAAAGGAGAAAGTCAGTGGGACATGTGCTCCAAAATCACTTAAGTGTTTTTGAAAATCCCACCTTTGAACATTCAGAACTAGGAAATGAAGTCTTTTCACTTAGCACAGTCTTACTGAAATCAGTGTGAACACAAATAAACAACAGTTAGCCCAAATGCTAGTCTACTGAGAACTCAGATCTCAGGAATATTGGAGTTCAGAACTTATTCCATATCACCTCCCTCTCCGCACATTACTAGAAAGACACTGACAAATAAGCGAGAGCTCAGAGAAAAACAAAAATGATTATGTGGCAGGAAGGACTGATTTAGGAGAGCTCAAAGAGCTAAATATGTGTAGTCTTGTTCTCTTCAGTCTTCTAATAGCCTAACAGTTTGTCCATATTGGAAGGTTGTAAACAAGGACAGAATGGAACGTAGGATGGTAGACTGCGGAGTGATGGGATGAAATTTAGAGAGTGAGTGTTTTAAGGAAAACTGTCTCTGAGACGTGTTAGATTGTGGCACAATCTCCCAGAAGGAACAGGTGAAAGCTGAATTGCTTGGGACTCAAAGATAGGTTGGACAAAACACTAGAAAATGGCTTGTAGGGAACAATCTTGCATTTCTCAGGAAAGAGCTGCAATGATAACTTCAAAAAGAACAATTAAACTCTTTGTCCAAAAGCTAAAACCCTTCCCGATCCTAGCTCCTCTCTTTGAGAGCATTGGTCTGCCATTGCAAGGCCATTAGTAAGAGAAACAGGATAGTCTAGTGTTTGGAGAACAGGGGTGGGCCCTCGTGTGTTCTGTTCCTGGTTCTGTCACAGACTTGCTGTGTGACCATTGAGCAAGTCATACCTTTATGCATTAGTTTATCCATATGTACAATGGGGATTATAACACTTACCTCAGTCACAGGAGTGTTGTGAGGGTTCAGTCAGTGGTTTGAAAGTGCTTAGAGATCCTGAAATGAAAAAAACTTGTCATTGTACAGCATTTATTATTAGGAACAGTGGGTTATACAAGAGCACATCACTTAACAACCACTCTGCTCAGGTTCCTTTGAGTGATAAATACAAGGCACTGGGGTTTATTTAATATTGAGAGTGAAGCAGCATTTCCAAATGGAAGGTTATCTCCTGCCATGGAATTTTAATCAGAGCTCCCTTTTGTCCTTGGAAATTAACAAGGAGAAAGAACAAAAAATTAAGGGGAGAAAGGATGCCCCTGCAGTTAGGGACAAGCCTGAGACCCAGGTCAATTCACTGCTCTGCCAGAGAATTCCTGTGTGATGTTGGGCAGGTCACTTAGGGTATTGTCTACACTACAATAAAAGACCCACGGCACAGATGAGGCTGGCCCAGGTCGCTGACTCAGGGCTCGCAGGGTTCAGGCTACGGAGCTATAAAACTGCAGTGTATACATTTGGGCTCAGACTGCAGCCCAGGATGTGAGACCCCATGAATGGGTTGGGTTTCAGAGCCCAGGCTACAGCCAAGCCCAGATGTTTACACTGATATTTTTAGCCCCACAGCCACACCCAAGTCAGGTGATCCAGGCTCAGACTTGGTGCTCTGGGTTTTTTTAATGGCAGTGCAGACATGCCCTTAATCTCTCAGGCCGAAAGACTTTTGAAAATCAGAACCCCAGCGCTTCAGTTCCTCATTTATAAAATAGAGACAATAGTTCTTCCCTACCTTAGGGGTGCTGTGAGGATAAATACAATAAAGATTCAGAGGCACTCAGATGGGGGCCATAGATAGGAAGTATTAGATGCTATGGTCTGTTGGCACGCAGATGTCCTAGCAGTTAGTGCAATATAAAAGATAGAGACTAGGCTAAGAGCTGCAGCAGGCAGAGAATTAGAGTCTTTGGCTATGTTTAAACTAAATTATTTTCCCCACAATTTCCCACTGTTCCTAATACTAGAGCATTTAAAGCAATATGTCTTCTAATCTTGCTCCAAGCAGGCCTAAAATGATCTCTAAAGTGCTGGCAGATGCCACCATCTGATCTATACAGACACTCTGACCACCAGCGCAGCTACACCCTTGTTAACAACAGTGGGAAATTATAGAATGACGACTTGGCCTTTGAGGACTGGTGGTGGAAGGTCATTGTTCAGCAGAAAACAAACCACCGACTGTGAAAGAGTGAAACAGTGAAGTGTGAGTTTGGGAGGAAAAGGTGGCTGCAAATATGCAGCAAGAGGAAGGACTTTTTCTTTTAAAAAGCAGGATGTCAAGGAGCGACAGTAAATGCCCTAGAAGAGGAAAGGTCTTTGAAGGGCCAACCTGATAGATTAAAAGAAAGAAAAGTAAAAAATTTAGATTGAAAAGATCATCATCAAGCCTGCAAGCAGCTGGCTGGGAGTGACAAGTATGCAGGTCTTTTGAAGTGTATGGGGAATAGTCTGAGCAGGCTCACTCTATTACATCCAGTAATGTATTCAGCTAGAAGATGAAGCTGCAATATATATTAAAGCAGGATATATGGATCAAAAGAAAAACAAATATTAAAGTGCAGGTCTCTGAAGTTATGATGTAAAAATGGCACTTTCATATTCATCAGATCTGCTCCCAGTGTGTATTCGCAGACAACTCTGCTTCCTTTAAATCACAGACATACAGCGCACACCATGGGAGAGTGAGATGGAGTTGTGTTCTTGATTAAGTTACTTACTAACTTACTTACCAGTTAACACGGGCACACACCCACTGAATACACTGAGATTGTATGTGTATTTTTAAGGGCATCTATGGATAGCAACAGGCCTACACAGTGTCAGAGTATTATTTGGCCTGCAGAGCCTTTATCCGTGGTATTATGAAAGACAGATGCCAGCCTGAAACACTGAGTTTGCAAGTCTTGAAGTTAGAAAGAAGATTGTGTGTGTTCATTTTTCAGGTAGTAATCTGGACACTGGTGAGAAACTAACTATATAGAACCGTAAGGGGGCCTGTCATAAACAGATAGTTAAGGGTTAAGGTCTGTTTTACCTGTAAAGGGTTAACATGTAGTACCTGGTGACCACCTGACCAGAGGACCAATCAGAGATAAGATTTTTTCAAATCTCTGTGGAGGGAAGCCTTTGGCTGGGAGAGAACTGTTTTTGGATCTAACAGAGGACAGTCATGTCTCCAAGTTCTCCTGGAGTAGTTTCTACTAAAAGGCGAATTAGTCCTATGATTTGATTTCTACATTTGCAATTGTGTGTTTGCTAAAGGAAATGCTTTATTCCTGTTTGCTGATATTGCTTTTACTGAGAAAAGGGGGAGAGGGGATTCTCTCCAGAGATTGATAAGGTTATACCCTATGAGTGTCCAGCTTGGGCTCATAGAGATTCTGTACTTTTTTTTTATTCTTTTAATCAACTCTTTTAAGTTCAGGACTTGGTTAAGTTCCTTACCTGTGGATTCAGGGGAAGGAAGCTAGGCGCCACTCTGTGGAGACAAGGGTTGTCTCCAAGCAGAGAAAGCAGGGAAGGGAGAGGGAAGGAAACGAATCTTCCTCCCTCTGTGCTTGGATCTGTGCTTCCCCGGGAAAGTCTCTGGAAGGAGGAGAGGGAGGGGGGAAGTGGGCTGCTTCCCTGTGTGTAGAGATTCAAGGAGTTGGAATCAAGGTATCTCTCTCTCCGGAGCAGGCTGGAGAGAGGGAAGAGAAGGGAGGGGGAAGGTTCCTCCTCTGTGAGTGGATCTGTGTTCCCAGGGAGTGTCTTTGAAGGGAGACAGGGGGGGACAGAGGGGTGTCTCGATTCACCGAAATAATCGAGTGGTGGCAGCGAGAAGGAACCCTACCCTAAGGGTTAGGGTGGTGGCAGAATACCTGCGGGTCCCCATCTTTGAACCCACAAGCTCAAAGTGGGGGTGAGATCCCATGACATGGTTGGCAGCAGTGACGAACCTGGCAAGGCATTTCTACCAAAAAGCAGTTTTTCTTTCTTGTTGCTTGAACAGGCAGCTTGAGGAAAAGGCAGTTTTGAAGCAGTTTTCAGGGTTAGGAGTTTTTTTTCTCTGCTGGCTATGCTGAGGAAAAACTCTTCCCTAGAGGTGTGTCCTTCCTTTGTGATATCAGGTATCACTCAGGATTCCTAAGGTGGGGGGAAGTGCTCGACAAAGTACATTCCCATCCAGCGGAAAAAACAGGTTTGGGGGGGGAGACAGAAACCCTCCAGCCAGATTTTTTTTCCCTGTGTCTTTTGAAATCCTCTGGAGCCAGGGAATACAAATCCCTGAGAGGATTTACTACACTTTTCTCGCAGGTACTAAGTAGCACCAGCCGGTCAGCTGGGCTTATTAGTGTTTTTTTGAAAACATATTTTCAGCTGGGTTTAGCTGGGGGAAATAAGGTTTTCTAATGGGCTGTGTTAGGAAAGGATTTTTTTTTCTTCTTCTTTTCTTTTTTTTTCTTTTTTCTTTTTTCTTTGTCTGCTTGAAAAGAGGTGTAAGTTTTTCTAACAGGCTTTGTTAGAAGGACCCCTACTGTGAGGTACTTAGCAAGTTGCTAGAAACAGGACAAACCAGTTTTTTTTGGGTCTTCTCAGTATATCAGCAAACAGCAACTACACATTTGCAAATGAAAAGGTTTTGTTTCTTTTCTATTCAGTCTCTCGGGAATAGAAAGGGTTAGGAATTGGAAAGCAAGCAACCCAATTCCCTGACTGCAGAGGGGTGTGACCAGCACCAAAAAGCAACACCAGCAAGCCACACATAAAATTCACTGACTGCAGAGGGGTGTGGCCAACACCAGAAGGCACTTAAAAGAAAGGGTCATTTTTGAGATAGAATGACCCTTGGACAGATATTTTGAAAGTGGCAAAGCTGCTCAAGGAAAGAGTGAATAGGATTTAGAATGGAAACTGAAAGAGGAATGTAAAGTGGTGGCTGATGACTGAACAAGAGAGACAATGGCAAGAGATGGACGTTACCTCATTCATACTGGAAATGAAAAGCACCAGCAGGTCCTAGGATATAAAGGGCGGATACTGAACATTCCAACTCTGATTTTTTTCCCCCCAGCCTCATAGTAAACTGTGGCTGAGCATGTGCTAGAGACCTGTGCCATCTTTCTCAGCACAGCACAGCATTAAATGGCCTCTACTCGACAGTCACAGAGACTCTCTGCCCTCTGTGCTACTAGGTGAGGTATAATGGCTTTTGTCCCCACGGAGTCTCTTCACAGTTGAGGCGATTGAGCTGATGCTAAGAGATTGAGTGCTTCCCTTGATTTGTATGGGTTATTTTTTCTCTTCCAGGTTTCAACTCTCTTGTAGGTGGAGTAATGGGATTTTCCATCCTTCTAAGTGCAGAAGTTTTTAAGCACAATGCTTCTGTCTGGTACCTGGATGGCAGTATAGGCATTTTAATGGGACTTACAATACTTGCCTATGGAGTCAAGTGAGTTAAACTTCTTATTTTTGTAATTTGCTCTGTCAGCACGCATTAGCAAGCACATGCATGTGATTCATTCATGATCTACAGTGCTAAATGTCTTGCCTGTTAATGAACACAATGATGAGCACAATCCTCACTTAGAATGTCTCTCTCTTCATCTGGAATGCGTGTGCACACTTGCACGTTTCTGGCCGCTAGCTACTGCACTGGGAGCTTGCAGCATGGCAGCTCATAACACATTACCACAGATCCTGTTAGTTATTGAAGGCAACAGTGTCTGAGAGCAAAGAGAAGAATGCTGTTCATTAATTCTTCGGGAACCTGGTCTTCTCAAGTGGATGGGAGCAGGAGAGAGGCTAATTTCTAGGTGGGCCATGGTATACTTTCTATAGCACTCTATGGGAGAACAAAAAGTTTCTAGTCACTGAACGGTGGAAAAAAACCCACCTTTGTACCATCCCCCTGAACATCTAGTCCCTTAGGCATGTTTAGGGTTTATTTGTTCTCAGAATATTCTTTTTTTTATTATTAAAGTAAGAATGGTTATTTCTTCCAGAACAAAACAACATTCCATTAATCCTACAATGAAAACAGAATAGTTATATAATAAAATGGAGCCCATTCATATAACAATTACATTTCACTCAACACATCTCTTCTGTTAAGAGGTATTTGGTATCCAATACAACACCTTTAACAAAAGGATTGTTGGTGTTTCAAATATAATAAGTGTCAGCTGACAGAGGTTTATGTATCTTTGGTGTAATAAATCTCTGGAATTTAGTATGGTAGCTGTCAGCACAGTGTGCAGTGTGGTGGCAGTGGGATTTAAAAAACAAAAGCTAGTTTATGTTACAGAGAAGCCAAAAATAATATAATTTTAGGGTCACCATAACCTAGCCCCTTGTGTTTACATCTTCTAAAATACAGAGACGTGCACCTGGTATTGCTTTGTTTTAGCTAAAAACTATTTTTATGTGGACTTATTTTTTTGTTTTAAACAACAACATTTTGGCTTTGGGATATTTACCTTTGAAGGATAGATGCATAATTCTGGGGGCAGAATTCCTCTAAAATATTTTTATGGCACGTTTCTAAGCCCTCTTTTTCCTGTGTGAAATATAGGGAGAGGTGAACTGCTCCATAGCAAAGGCTGAGTTTAAATTATACACTGGATGATGGCCTCCCTCTCGAACACTACAAAAGACACCGTATATTGGCTTGGAAACTGATACGTCAGCCTAGACCCAAAGAACTTTTCTACTAGTGAATGGGATAAGGGATTCTTGAATGGTGACGCTAAAATTGGAGGTGAAATCCTGGCCCCAATGAAATCAATGGGAGTTTTGCCATTGACTTCTTTGGGGCCAGGATTTCACTGCAGGTGTTCAGGGTGATATACGTCTTTAGGTTTTTTTCCCCCCACTTCGTAGGAAAATAATAATAAAAATGATAGAAGCTATTTTATTGGACTCCCCTTTCAGAGAACTAGTGCCCAGACCTATGATTTTTATCTTATAATCCACTTTGGAAAGTTATTAACTTTTTAATTAGGAATGCCACTCCTATAAATAAAGGAATGTGCTCTTGTAAAATCATTGGCATCTACATTCTACAGCAGAGGCAGGATATTCTGGCCAAATACAGAGGAGAGATGGGGACATTTCAGTAGAAAAATGAAAACATGACAGACAGAACCCAGAATCTTTCAAGTATATCCCTTGACTCCCACACTACTGCTTTGGATGGCCAGGATCTGCCATGGCCAGTCAGCACTCCAAGCAGATTCCACCTGTACAGCTTGCCAGCACTGCCTTGCCAGGTCCCAGTCACTCTCACTTCTGGGGGAAAGTGCTAACAAGTTCTCATGTCTTTCTTGGGCATTCAAGCCACTGAGGGAAAAGTCTTGCTGTGAGTTCTGGCCAATGAGCAGATTGCACTAAGGGTACAGTCTCTGCCATTCTCCTCCACCATAACTTTTTTTCCAAAGCAGTCTTGGTGTTAGCAGGGGGATACATCCTCTCCCAGGCTGGCAGAGCCAACCCTGATTCAGCCAGAATTCCTCCAGGGGACTCACACTGCAGCACTATCCTGCTCCTCACCCCCTCCACCCTCACACTGGGCTGTGGCTTTAAGCCATAACCTATCCCCCTGTGTTTACATCTTCTAAAATACAGAGAAGTGAACCTGGTATTTCAAATGCTTCTGAGGGAGAACCCACCTCCCCACCCCTTGTGCCTTCCCAAAGCTTCTTAAAGGTTGGGCAGGGCCGGTTCTGGGCCTGGTTTCACTCTGATCAGCAGTGAAGAAATAAACCTTCCTTCATGAGCGTGCCTAACACAACTCCCCTAACTAACTGTGTGCTTTCGCCTTATAGCTTGACCTAAACTCACTTGTGCTTTTATTTCCAGGTTGCTTATTGATATGGTCCCACGTGTAAGGCAAACACGTCATTACGAAATGTTTGAATGAAGACAGATACCCTCTCCTCTATATGGACTGTGAAACTGCAGCATCATATGTTTTGGCAAGTGGTGCCACTGGTATTTCACTGAATATGCAGTTTGTTTCCCATGTTATATTTTCCTTTAAAGTTTAATTTAATGGGAAATCTCTCTGTATAACAGGCAAATATGTGCACTGCTTACAACGCAGCAAAACAGCAGCATTTTCCTTTCAAGTAAGCTATTGAATCCCGTGACGGTAGAAAACATACATAATTTGCAATTCCAAACCAGCTGCAGTGTTCTGTGTTCTAGAGTGAAATTGTTTTTATTGATATAATAGACGTCTGTAGATAAGAGGTGCCAGTTTCAGAGTCTTTTTTTTTTTAATGTTGGCTCAAACTTTCCAAATTTGTGCTGTAACTTTGAATTACAGCCATTGCCAACCACTTCAGCTCACAATTCAACAAAGGTACTGTATGTAGATTATGGATGCTAACAACCATCGCTTAAAGGCACTGAAGTAAATAAGATTTTTTTCTCAAGTTAGGAGGATGGACCCCACAGAAAAAACAGCACAAGACCCACTCATTTCTATTATCAGAGTTTAATTTCATACTATTTTATTAATCCTAAATTATCTAAAATACAAGTCCTCTTCTAATTTGAATTTCATTTTTATTTAACAAGTGACGCACACAGTACATTGCTTTGCATGGACCAAATAAGCACAAAGAGTATTACTGTACAGGTAAAAGCCAAAATGAAGCACAAGAAGGACCAGTATGAGAAATGTGATTCTCACTCTTTTATTGTACCATACACAAATGTACCAGTATTTGTGACTACATGGTTGCTGCGTTGCCTGATGAAGGTACAGCAGTGACGGCTTTGAACTGCGGTGAAACACAAAGCTACTCAGATTTAGGTTATTCTGTAAAAAACAAAAAAAACTTCAACCTTCACCACACACTCCTATGTATTTCTTAATATCCTACTTATAATATCCAAGAACCATGATGTATACAATAAAGCGTATCTATTTTATACAGTACCTGTAAGTAGTAACATTTGACAGCTGTTTCCAGAATGTATCGTAGAACAAAGTCTTCCTGTACAGCAGCCCATTAAACTAGATTCTCTGGTCACTGCAATGTCCGCCTTACTTTGTATATTTCAGGTTGGCTTCACTGTGTGGAGAAGTGAATCAGTGTTGGGGCATTTCATTTGTTCCCTGGTGGGTGAGAAAAGCAGCTATGCTATCATGGAGGTCAGAATAATACATCAAGAAGCAGGGAGATCCACATTCATTTGGTTGAGAACATACAACAGCAGACCTACAATCAAATTGTCGAGAAATTGATAATAGATTGCTTTTTGATACATTATGTTTATATAGCACCTTTGATTCCCAGTCATAAAGAACTTACAAATTGTTGGACAAATTCTGATATCCTTACTCAGGCAGACTGCAACTGAGTAAAAACAGACAGCTTGATGGTTCCACTGTGTGACAATTCTATGCCCAAGTAAAGCCCAAAATACTCAACAAGGTTATGATCTGTATTACCATAGTGCTGAGGAGCCTCGGTCATGGACCAGGATACTGTGGTGGTGGTAGATGTACAAACACACAACAAAAAGACAGTCCCTACCCCAAAGCGCTTACAATCTAAGAGACAACAGATGGATAGACAGACAGGCAGATGGGGGGAGTACAAGGAAACAATGAGACAGAATTGGTGGTCAGCATGACAGGGTGGGTCTCAATGCACCATCAGCCTAAACACTGTCAAGCTTTTCTGAGGTTCCACTCGGTTTCTTCTGCATTCTTCCTTTGGGGAGAGTGGGGCCTGGCCCCCCCATCCCCAGAAAACACTGAGGGGACAGGCCCACAACTGTAGAGTTTGGGAATCTCTGGCAAGGGGGCACAAGGCCATCTTCACAGAGGCCTTCACAGCATCTCTCAGCCACCTGTTACTTTGCCCACTCCCAGCAATCTTTAGTAGATTTCCCCCCACCAAAATGTCCCCTACTTTAGGGGACAGATACAGACAAGTAACGTAGCCTCTGGCCATGCTTTCCTAGGAAATCTGTAAGTTGTCACTGGGAGTAGTAAGAGCCCCTGGCATTCCACTCTTGCCCCTTTCATAGTTACAATCTTAGGATTTAGACGGATCTGTACATACATACAACTGAAAACATAAATTAATCAGTTCACCCCTTCCCTCTGGGATGGGACATGTGCTGCTAAACAGCACAAAACCCCACTAGTTCTTCACTAGGAAGTGAAGACTACTATACCCAATTCATATTGCTCTGCTACTATAGGAGTGGTTTATAATCTTCTGTTTCCCCCAATTGTTCTGTATGGAGGAAACATGGGGTGGAAAAACGCATCTTTCACTGTGAATTGGATTTTCATTCTCTAGCATTTAGGTCTTTTGTACTTAATTTGGGTTAGTTCAAGTCTGTACAGTGCTTTGTAAACAAAGTTTTTTTCAGTGCTGAGTAGTAATAGTAATATCCATACTGCCACTGGATAATATTAAAGATCATTACATGCCATTCAGCAGTACATACAGCACTTTTCAGCATCACAGGGAGATAGGAGCACAACCGTTAACAAAGTAAGCACCAGGTAACAAAGTATAGGACAAACCTCCACAAAAGCAGTAGCATATTGCAGTGGATTTGCCATAGGTTGGATTTTTTTTTCTTAAAACAGCAATGCAAATTTGTACTGTGGTCCATTAACAGTTACCCAGTGTTAGGATGCATTTATTGATTAATTTATCTAATGCAAGGATGCAGATTCAGCGTATTCTGTGCCAAAAATACTAACTTACTGCTAAACATGTATATATACACGCCCCTCACACACACCATAGTCTGTTACTAGAGTCAGGAAAATCTCCACATTCATTTCATGACATACCCTAGTTTTCCTTTCCCATGCAGTTTGCCCCTATTGTCCAACATTCTTAGATATCTGTACCCAGTTATAATCATTACCGAGTATTAAAACTAACAGTCACTTTTACTTATTACTTTAACAAAAGCTTAGCAAAACACTGTCTTGCCCTTGATGATCTCTACATATGCCAAGAATAAAAGCCTCACTTGGCATAAGGCAGAGCCTTTAATAATGCATTAATTTTGGGTAGTGCCAGAAACTATTTTCCAAAGCACAAACTAAATGAAGTCATTCATCAAGCTTTTGCTTAGTCCCGCTTATCGTTCCATCATCCTTTTTCTTTGGTAACTTGGAGCTCCTTGTAGATATTGATGGAGCAGATGCTGATTGAGAAGAGCAGGTGATTTAAGTGCCCTACCCATAAATATTCTTCAGTGGAACCACAGACTGAATGTAGTGGGAGGACTCGTCATGGCTAGCAGGGTCCTTTTTCTGCCTCTTCAGTGACATCAGTGCTCTGCTCTCTTCAGCCTCACTACTTTTCATAGGAATGGCCCTAGTGGATCAGACCTGAGGTCCATCTAGTTGTTTCCTGACTCCAACAATGGCCAGTACCAGATACTTCAGGGGAAGGTGCTAGAGCAAGAGAAGAGTTAGCCACTTCCTAGCTTCTAGTGTCACTGCCTCTGGTATGGAAGTCACTACCATTTGGATGCACTGAAGAAAATCAACCTTTTCAGTCAAGGACTACCTTGAAAGTTGTTTTGCTTGTCAGCGTTGCCTAGTACTTGATGTAAACAGGAGCATATGACTGGAGACATGCTGTTGTGAAAGAAGAGACGTTAAAAGGTGAACAATTGAGAGGTCTCTGAATTAGAACTTTGAAATGCTTCTGATAAAAAGATATATGTAGATACAAACAGGATTATGTCCTTGGCTATGTAGTTCACAAACATGATCTCTGACAGACCCCCTCAAGAAAGTGTAATTAATTCCTATTTAGCATTGCTTAAATTAAACTAATTCCAGCAGATTTTGAATTGTCATAGGTGCTTGAAAGGCCATCTGCGATCATCCAGGAGCCAGTCATTCACTGGCATGTAAATACAACAACCACCCCCCCAAAAAACAAAACAAAACAAAACTCACTTGTGATGATATTTTGATCTTTAAGAGGAAAAAGCCAAGAGAGTAGCAATGGAGAGACATTCTAGTATTCAGAAGTGAAGCTAAACCTATCACAGTTTGTGTGTATTCTTCTGTGAGAGATTGAACTTCATCTTAAAGGGTAATTTTTATGACATGTTGCAATAGTGAAAGAGATAATTGCTTATTTAATGTACAAAAAAAACCCATGCTAGTAAAACAGCTAGCAAAATCATCAGTGTTATTTTGTTTTGTTCATTACACATCTGTTATCTGGATCTTAGAAAAATTACATAATCAACACTTGATGGGAGTCCAGGAAACAAAAACCAGAGAGCCTGAGCCTGTTTCCAGATAAGTTAATAGAAGGCAGGATTTTCAAAAGATCCAAAGTAATTCGGGAGCACAAGTGCCATTGACTTCCATGGGACTTATGCTCCTCAGTCATTTAAGTGCATTTGAAAAATCTTACCCTTAATGCTGAAGTTGAATTATATTGGCCAGATTTCTTTTGTTGATCATAGCTGCTGGAGTAAGTTGTTAATATAAAATGGCCCTAGTTCAAGGTGATTCTAGGGAAATGTGTGCGCACACAAGTGTGTCAGAGAGAGAAACATCGGTGTTCGTACAAAAAAGGATCTCAGAGCATTGGCTATAGCAGTAAGTGCAGACTGGCTCATGGTAAAATCTGCCATAGTGCACATTGCAAATACACCTTAATAGTTGGTATTCTGGGTATGATACTGATTCTCCTGAACAGAGACTGCAAATTATGCCATCCTAGGCAGCAGTTCTGCAATACCCAATATTGTATTAATTTAGACGGAATAAAGGGCCCAAAGAATCAAAGTGTTATAACACAGTCACTGTCCAACATCAGACAGCTTTAAACAAGGTTCATGGTCTGATATACAGAGACCCCAGCCTGCTCATTACCATGGCAAATGCACCTTTAAAAATCATTTGAACCTTTTATTAGAGATACAGACAAGAAGAAAAACAATTAAATAATTTAAAATGTAAAGTACAAAACAAGGCTTTTCCTTTCAACATCCCCTGTTCCCTTTAGCCAGAGAGAGTTTTTTGGGGGGTGGACAGTCTCTGTCGGACAGTCTCTTCGAGATGGTAATAACTGTCCTTTTGGGGAAAGGAGAAGGAGTTAGTAGAGATGGGCTGCAGCTGTCGTTGTTGCTGCTGCTGTTAAAGTTCAATCCTGTTTCTTAAAAGACTAGACAAGCCGGGGAAAAGAGGGGGCAAGAAAAGAACCGCCAAGATAGAAAATGCAGCTTCTGTCTCTGGTGTTGACTTTCACTTGCAACCTTACTGCCGGAAAAAACACAGGCATGGTACATGGTCTTATCAGCTACTCTGAGACCTGGTAAACTTGCATCAGCAGTGGGCTGTTCAGGGCACTGCATTTAGCTTCTTCTAGGCTTACAGCACTGTTGCAAAATATGCAATCTTGGTTGGCTAAGCCAGACTCTCATTACACAGAAAGAGAAAGGCGAGGGATAGGGAAAAGAAGGAATAAGCTAGGCAAGGAGAAGGTGTAATTGGATTGGGGGGGGCGGGGAGAGAAAAAGCTTCCACATCCCACCTGGTGTTCAGATTTCAGGCAGTGGAGGTGACGGTGTCATCTGGGTCCCTCTCTCTTTGGCCCAGTCTGGTCAGAACATCTCTCAGGATGAGGATGAAGGTCTGGGGTTCCAGGAGATGGTGGGAGTGGCAGCTATAATGGTAAAGCTCAAGCTTGCTCTAGTAGCCAATTTTTCTCTCCAAAGTCTCTTTAGGGACCCCAAAAGGGGGGGCAGCATGGAATAAATCTCATTTTTGTCCATGAATTGGGCCTAATTTTTCACGCACCAATTTTGGTTAATTGATTTCCGGTGCTTTACACTGTTCTTGTTTAAGTCCATGAGTTCTATCAGTAGGCCTTTTTGTCCCAGTTGCAGTGTCCCAGAGCCAGGCTCGTGCCCAAGCCCAAATGTCTACACTGCAGTTTTATGGCCCTGCAGCCCAAACTCCAATCATCCGACCCAGACCAGCTGCGAGTGTTTAATTGCTGTGTAGATATACCCTTAGGCAGGCCTGTGAGGTAGGTAAGCACTACCGCCCAGCTATCCTCTTTTTTAATGACAGAGAAACTGAATCACAAATTACATTCACTTCCATTTTTACCTAAAGTCAGATTTTTGAACCCAGCTCTCCAGCTAGGAAAAGTGCACTAACATACTGTGTTCATTTGCCCACACATCCCCATCTCCCATTGTCCTCTATTCAACACTGGCATGAAAGGAAGCAGCATGCTTATCTATGTGTAAGTCATAAGTCTAGGATGTTCCCCACAAAACATTCTGTTCTAGAAACAGGTTTGAAACAAAACCCCATATACGAACCTTAACAGACTCCAGATGCACATTTCAGCTTGGGTCCACAGCTAATATCATCCAGTCCAATCCCTAATGCCCATGGAATAAAAAGCACTATTACATTTGGCCTCCTTGTTGGCAGTACCAGCAGAGGGGCCAAGTAATGAATGAGGATGGACCTCCTGGTAAGTGTGGAAGCTTGTCCTGCCATAGACGCTCGCTCCCTAGGCTATCAGTCCAGCACCTCTCCCAAAGGATGACTTCACTTTCAGTTTTCAAGTCTCCTACGATAGCGTATTGATTGGGAAACAAACTTGCTATTTCTTGAACTTCAAACACAAGGTGCTGCCACTTGCTCTGCTCAACACTGCATCCTCTCTGGGAGCCGGCCACCTACTGATTGGGGGGCGCACAGTACACCACCAGGTTAGGGATGGACAAACACAGACATAACTGACTTGAGAGACCAACCAAAGACATTAAGTCCACAGAGCCCCCGGAAGGTAGGTTTTAAGTAATTCCTCTGCTGAAGGCCTATCACTTTTCTAAATCTGTTTAGCAAATAAATAGAAAATGCTTTTCCCCCCCAGGGATAATGACACTGCTTTCCGAATCAGTGTAATTGCTTTGTGATCTTGCTTCTTAAAAGGCACACGCATTATAGGATTAAAAGTCTCCCACACCAGAAGGATGCTACTCATTGATTTAAGTCTATATTGAAAGTCATTAACTCTTTGCCTCACTGCAACAAGTTGTTGTATACACCAGGCCAATTCAAAATGGGTAGCAAGTACAAGAACTGCATTTACTGGGTCAGTGCCATTTATGTGTCACACACAAGCGTGAGTTAAACTGGATTACACAGTGGGTCAGTAGGGAGATAGCGCACTAGTACTGACGACAGCCAATAGCCTAGTGCATGAGCACCTGGCTAGCAGCCAGATAAGCCAGTGCTAACACTGACTTGAATCTGTCATCAGAACCCCACTGCAAGCCCTACCGGCAGAAAAAGTCCACATTCAGCCAACCCCACTATGCCTCCAGAAATCATGAGTCAGGCTCCAAAAAACCATGAGACTTCAAGTTTTCCTCCTCAACCAGGAGGACTGGACTCTTAAATTAGAACAAAACAAAAACAATGAAAGCTGGGCTCTCACAATCACATGACTCCAGGAACTGAGGCTTTTAGCAAAACAGCAGATATCATGAGTCTCGATAGCATCATGAGTGTGTATTTGGTGGACACAGAAGTAGAAACAGCCTTTACCTTCTGCTCAAGTCAGCCAGTCTGGGAACCTCAGAGCATACTGGGCTCTGCAGGGCTGGCAAAGGAAGGGGTAGGAGTAGAGCTTCCTGAATTACCCAATCTCCTTGGTAGCCTCTGCCTTTGGGATTTCTATGGAGCCCAAACTAGAAATTGAAGCTGCCTATCCCAAGAAAGGGTGTTGGTAGGTGACCTCCCTGCCTCTGTCTCAGCTGCCTCTAAAGATACAAACAGGCCATTTTCACTGCCCTGCTCCCAGGGGGTTGAATCAAATCCCACCATGTGTGACTTTGAACAATTCACACATTTCAGTTTCTCCCATCTGTAGAATGGGGATGATTCAAGGGGATGCTGTGAGCATTTGTACTGGTATTGCTTTGACAATATGAAGCATTAATTATTAATACCACAATCAATAATGGCTGCTACTAGGAGGAGCCCCGAAGTCTGCAGAAACTCTTTCCCCACAGGGTCTGCAGAAACCCTTTTTACTGCGTTGGTGTATTTCTGTTTAGCACGAGGATTCTCTGGCACAGATGCGCTGTCTGCTGAAATGCAGGAATGGCAGGCAGTGGGCTGCAGCTGGACTGTGCCTCTCTCCAAGCATCTCAGTGATGGGAGCAGAGCAACACCAGTATTGTCAGAGCATCAGAAGCAACCAACTCCTAGCCCAGGCTGGAGCCTGCAAATTCTCCCTTCTCCAGAACATGGTGTCAGCAGCTCAATAATTTTTAATTTTTACCTGTTGCAGCAACTGCCTCGAATCAGTATCCAGTAGTGAGCGAATCCCCGTTTTTTCACAGCAGAAAGACGGCATACGGCTCAGCAGGATTTGAGGCCTCTGTAGGACAAACAACAGGAGGTGCAGTTCATGCCTATATGTATGAGGCCTCTACAGTGCCTGCCATACTATGCCTGTTTAAACCAGTGCAATTAGCACATGATTTTCAGTAGCATATTGACATCCCTTCCCCGAAAATTTTAATACAAAACCTGTTTAACTCAAAGGTTAACCAAATTAGCAAGATCAGGAATTCCACATAAGGAAAAACAATGATGGGCTTAGAGGTTTAATGCACTTGGACGACTCAGCCTGAATTGCAATGTCCTCTCATGGAGGAGAATGGATGGAGCTCAGAGTCAACTCTTCAGTCCTGACCCATATCGATGATGACCCTGTCAGATTCAGGGTGAGGCTTTTGGGAGCTGCAGGCAGGGAGGACTTGGTGGAGGGATCCACACCAGGCTGGATCAGATCTTACTGAAACCAGGCCTATAGGTAAAACCACTGGTGCAGGAGGGGGCAAAGATCTGTCCTACCCCTAGCCCCGTATCATTTTCAGTACAGCAGCAAGATGTGTATTTCCACTCCAGGTCCCACCTTACGCACATTTTTTCTTATGTGGTTGCACCTCTGCCCATCTAACTGACATCACATCCTGTTTGAAAACCTACCATTTCACAAAAGCCTTCCTATAATGTAAACAGCTGAACAGTTAGGGGATGAGGTGTAAAAGAGTTAAAATCATTCTCCAATCTAGCCAGATCAAGGGATGAGCAGTGTACACTGTTCTATTGATCTCAAGTGTCAAAGGAGTTAAAGGTTTAATAAAACTCTTTCACTGTCCAATACTGAAACAGTATTACAAAGGTTCAGGATTGTTCTGGTTTGCGTGGTTTCTTGGCAAACACCCAAAGTTCTAAAGTTGGAAGTTTACTGATCAAAGAACAAAGAACTAGAAATCAAAACAAGGAAAAGCTGAAACTGAGTAATTATGAATAACAATCAAAACGTATTAAAGCCTCTCTCCTTTTGGAGGCAAAATATCAGTCTTACCAACAACCCTTCTTTGATGAAAAGGAAAGAGTTAATTTTATTTCCAGCCCTCATGTGTTCAGGGCATTCACTTTTCCTGTTTTTTACAAACACACAGACACAAGGTGGAGGAGTGACAGGATAAAAAAGGTGGGGGAAACAGCTTTTGTTGATGTTCTTGGAAAACTGGGCAGCTGGTCAGTCATGAATGGATGCTTTAGGCTTGCAGGTTGGTCACAACACCAGTTGCTCTGGACTCTGGCTCACATTTTGGTCAGGAATATCATCTGGTTGACTCTGTTCTCCTCAAACAGAGCACGGATGGATGGCCTGTCTCATCTCACTGGGCTGATGCACGCAATACAGTTGATTTCAGGATCCAGTGAACAGCCAAGAGAGTGGAAAGGATGGAGTAGGCAGAAAGCAACACATAAAAGGAAGGGAGACAGAACAGGATCTTACATGCATCTGAATGGAGCCTCTGCAGCACTGACATCAGGTATCCCCACTGATGGGCTGAGGACTCCTTTTAAGAATCCCCAAAAGGGACGTCAGGGTGGAAAGTGTGCACCATAGTTCATCTCCTCCTCATTTCATTCACCAATTACATTCACTTCCATAAGGTCAACCTTGGCATAGAATCATAGAAGATTAGGGTTGGAAGAGACCTCAGGAGGTCATTTAGTCCAACCCCCAGCTCAAAGCAAGACCAATCCCAACTAAATCATCCCAGCCAGGGCTTTGTCAAGCTGGGCCTTAAAAACCTCTAAGGATGGAGATTCCACCACCTCCCTAGGTAACCCATTCCAGTGCTTCACCACCCTCCTAGTGAAATAGTGTTTCCTAATATCCAACCTAGACCTCCCCCACTGCAACTTGAGACCATTACTTCTTGTTCTGTCATCTGCCACCACTGAGAACAGCCTAGTTCCATCCTCTTTGGAACCCCTCTTCAAGTAGTTGAAGGCTGCTATCAAATCCCCCCTCACTCTTCTCTTTTGCAGACTAAACAAGCCCAGTTCCCTCAGCCTCTCCTGATCATTTTTGTTGCCCTCTGCTGGACTCTCTCCAATTTGTCCATATCTTTTTTGTAGTGGGGGACCCAAAACTGGACACAATACTCCAGATGTTGTCTCACCAGTGCTGAATAGAGGGGAATAATCACTTCCCTCAATCTGCTGGCAATACTCTTACTAATGCAGCCCAATATGCCATTCGCCTTCTTGGCAACAAGGGCACACTCAGGGCCAGCTCTTGGTTTTTTGCTGCCGCCAAAGCAAAAAAAAAAAAAAAGACTGGAGTGCCGCCGCCGAAGCAAAGGTGCCGCCCCAAAGGGCTGGAATCCCACCCCTTGAGAAGTGCTGGGACACTGGTGCCTAGAGCCGACCCTGGGCACACTGGGCACACTGCTGACTCATTTCCAGCTTCTCATCCACTGTAATCCCCAGGTCCTTTTCTGCAGAACTGCTGCTTAGACAATCAGTCCCCAGTCTGTAGCAGTGCATGGGATTTTTTTTGTTCTAAGTGCATTTGTCCTTGTTGAACCTCAACAGATTTCTTTTGGCCCAATCCTCTAATTTGTCTAGGTCACTCTGGACCCTATCCCTACCCTCCAGTGTATCTACCTCTCCTCCCATCTTAGTGTCATCTGAGAACCTGCTGAGGGTGCAATCCATCCCATCATCCAGATCATTAATAAAGATGTTGAACAAAACCGGCCCCAGGACCAACCCCTGGGGTACTCCGCTTGATACCAGCTGCCAACTAGACATTGAGTTGTTGATCACTACCCGTTGAGCCCGATAATCTAGCCAGCTTTCTATCCATTTTATAGTCCATTCATCCAGCCCATACTTTTTTAACTTGCTGGCAAGAATACTGTGGGAGACTGTCTCAAAAGCGTAGGCAACTTTGTTCCTACATTTTCTTATTTATAAAATCCAACCTCAACATAGTCCTTGAGCCTTATCAAGTAGGCCTTTTTCGCTTGGACTAATTCAATTTCTCTGCCTGGTTCTCTTGCACCTGCTTGTAACATTCATTATTGAAAACAACGTGACCTACTTTTCATAGTTAGTTCCCAAGCACGCAAAATAAGGCTCTATTGTCACCACACTACTAACAATTCAATTTGATGCTAGCAGACATTTTAGTGCTTTGGCACCTAGATACATTGGTGGGCAACAAGGCCACAGATTAGTTTTGCATCTGTTTTAATCCAGAATGATGGGATGCATGCTAAAAAGATTAAGCATGAGGGGTAACTGCATGAATACACACATGCTTTACTTCCCTGAAATGGAAACAGTTCTGCAGCATGGAAGAAAGGTCCTTTCAGGAGCAGGGCCAGGAATCTGCAGCAGAAAAAGATCACCACATGTGTTCACATAGCCATGACAAACTAAACTATTCAATATAACTAATGGATAAAACATAAAGCTGGAGCCAGATGGAAGGCAAGATGACAACTTGCAGGCATCATGCAATTTCTTCTTGTGTTCACCACTTTACATTTGTTTTTTAAATACAAATACTACTTATTTGAGCAAGTTTGAATGTGATGTTACTAATCAGTGGAAGAACACTGGGAAACAGACACCTAGAAATTGACATCACAACTTGGGTCTGAGTACTGTTATAGGTTTTTGGAGTGTTATATAGTACTCGTCAAAATAGATGAGAAGTGGGTTAGGTACCAGCAAGAGGAGGTTACTTATCTGTAACTAGAGGTTTTTCAAGATGTGTGGTCCCAATTTGTATTCCAAACACGAGTGTGCATGCGTGCCATGCGCCGGAGATGAAAGTTTTCAGCAGCAGTGTCTGTTGACATGCACGGGCATCTTATGTTATAAGAGGCCGTGCGGGACAACGCGTCGTCAATCAGCCTCTTACCACTGATTAGGCAGTCCGCAGCAGAGGGGATGGTGAGCAGGTACTGGAATAGAAATAGGGACCACACATCTCGAAGAACCTCCAGTTACAGGTAAGTAACCTCCCTCCTCTTCTTTGAGTGATGGTCCCTATCTGTATGCCAAATGCGGATGAGTATGGAGCAGTGACCAGCTTGGAAGTGGATGCAAGGACAAGATGGGTAAAGCCTGCTCCAGGATGGCACATCCCATGGCTGCCCACTGGTTGATGGCGTAGCGCGCTGTGAAAGTGTGGATGGAGCACCATGTTGCTGCACGGCAGTTCTTGTGCCAGGGGACATCTGCCAGGGACGTGTCAAATTGGGCCTTCTGTTGATGCCAAGGTGTGGCAGTAGCCGATGATCGTGAGTGCTGGGATCGGGGGTGCCAACAGTTGGTTGGGTTTGTATGGTGAGTAGGGTTGCATAGACTGCAGAGATTGCCGGTAGTAGGGGGCCAGAGTGTAAATCCCGAGGGACCGGAGGGTCACCCTCAAGTCTTCTAGGGAGTGTAGAACATCATCCATTTTAGTGGATAACAACTTGTCCTCATTGAAGGGGAGGTCCTGGATGGTGGATTGGACTCCCTGGGAAACCCAGACGATTGGGGCCATGCTTCCCACATCATCACCACTTCCATGGCCAGGGAGCAGGAGGATGTGTCCGCTGCACCTACCATGGCTTAGAGGCCAAACTTGGCCAGCAGGCAGCATCAGGACAGCAGGGTAGAAACTGCTGATGTTTGTCTTGTGGGATGTCCTCCAAGAACGCTGCCAGTTTGGCATAATTATTAAAATCATACTTCACTGGCAGAACCTGGTAGTTAGAGATGTGGAATTGCAGGGACGCGGAGGAGTACAGTTTGTGGCCCATGAGGTCCAGATGCTTCGCTGCCTTATATCCGGAGGAATGGAGGTAGAGGAGTGCTGGAGTGAGTGTTCTGTGGCCACATGCACTACTAGGGAAAACAAAGGGAGGGAAAACAAAGTCAGCCCTGTTAGCCGGCACAAAGTACCTGCATATCACCCTCTTGGGCATAAGAGCACAGGATGCTGGCTTGTGCCACACAGTTTGTGCGGGTTGCATGACGGCCTGAACAGGCAGAGCTACACATGCCAGTCCCCAAGGTTGGAGAATGTCCAGCACCTGATGAAGTTGGTTCTGGACCTCCTCCAAGGGAATGTCTAGGTTTCACCCTCTGCAGCAACTCCTGGTACTGATGGTGGTCATCAGGAGGTGAGAGGGTCAGGGGGATCAGGGCCTTGTCTGGAGAGGAGGTAGCTGCCACCAGGACCAGTGGTACCAGGTTGAGCTCTGGATCCTCTTCCAGGTCCCAGTCAATCAGGTCCAGTGGAGGAGCTTGGGTGGGATGGTGTTAGGCCACCGACGGGTACGGCTGGTGATAAGGGTCCCACATGAGCCATTGGTGCCACGAGACCAGGTACTGTTGGTACTTTGGGTCCCAAGTATATGACGAGTGTGCTTGTCGCTCATGGAGAATGAATGAGGGCATGAGGTGTAGTTTTTAAATCCCGGAATGCGGGGCATAATCCTCCAAGTTGGTTTGGTGAGGCCCTGTATGGGTCAAGTAGGTACACTAATTAATTACTTTATTTACAGGACTAAAATGAAAGAAGTAGAACTATATACAGACAGTTGTTTTCATAGAAACTACAAGCACGTGAAGAGATCATTCTGACTCCGACTACGCGATAAGGAACTGAGGGAGCATTGCCCCACATGGCCTCTTAAAACCTCACCTGGAACACTTGGCAACATAAGATGATCACGTGGGTCAATGGACACTTCTGTTTAAAATCTTCCAGCTCCGGCGCAAGCACACTCACATTTTGAATACATTGAGGGACCATCATGAAGAATCCATATTTTACTTTTATTTCTGTACTACTACGATTTCCAGTTACATTTCTTGTACACATACAAAAATCAAAGTTCAAAAGAAAAACTTAATAGCAATAAAATGAGAGATTTCTTTTTTATATTACTTGAAAAGCAGCAAATTACAGTTGTTTATTAGTACTGATCATATACGTGGGCATTTTTACAATAGTAAACATAATATTGACAAAAGAGAGCTGGTCTTCATTGTATTTTTAAGTGGATTTTACTATCACATTTTAGCACTGCCAAAAAGGTTAGCACTCCCAAAGAGAATCGTATTGTCCACACCAGATGTATAAGGACAAACAGCAAGAGAGATCTAGAAAGCACCTCCCCCAGCCTCCCCCAAAGTACATTAAATCCCTCCTCAAAACATCTCTTCCTTAAGGTCTACCCATTCAGATAACATACCTTCCTGCATATCCACATCTACAACCTACTTATAGTTATTCTCTGTCTCCCCCAGTGCATGCTGTTGGATTTTGCCTTAAACTGTAAACTCCTTGATAGAGTAAAGGTGGAGGCCTGGCAGATCAGATTTGAAGGTACTTGTGGCCTCCTGGAAAGTGGCCTGGGAACAAGAGTGAAAGAGGGAAGCAAAGCATGAGGTCAGGTGTGCAGCTTTGGCAGACAGAGCAAAGGGAACAAAATAGGGCTAGCGAAAAGAGAGCAGAGAAGGGATAGACTAAGTTGCACAGGCCTTTGAACATGCAACAAGAGCTAAGAAGAAACAGAGTTGGCAGTCCCATTCCAATCCCCAAGGACAAATATCTGCACCCCCCAGAAGCCATCACGGAAATTGACCCCAATTGGAAAACTTGTTGCTGACCTCAGCCGGGAGACCAAGAAGTGAAAGGGAATGGAGAGTGAACTAACCTCTCAGCAGAAGGATAACAGCTGAGGTACATTGACAGGGTAGCGTAAGAAGTTTGTGCTGTAGAGATATGGCGCTGTACCAGTTTCTGGATGGAGGACTTCAGTCTTCAGAGTGCTCAATCTGGCACCTATCATCTGTGGTAAATTCACACTCCAAATCTCTTTAAACATACAATAAGCAACCAACTAGTGGTATCTCATGATATGATGCAGGAAATTAGAGAGAAGGGGCTAGATCCTCATCTGGTGTTAACTGATATAATTACATGGACGTCAAATGGAGATATGCTAGTTTAAACCAGCTGAGCATGTTGCCTAAAGTTTCAAGCTTGGTCACTTGTTGCAAAAGCAAATTTGTAGAACACTCACAAGCTCTTTAAGGTATGAAATGTAAATACATAGAAAGTCTCCTTAAAATAAGGGGGCATTTGACCCAAGAGATCATAGCTCTTCTTCTGGAGCTACTTGGCTTATTGTGCCTGTGAATACCTGCCATATTAGTCTCTTAAAGTCATAGCAACTCCACTGCCACATTTGTGTAATAAAAATCCTTCAAGAATCTGAGGACATTCAGCTACTGATGTGCTTTCCTCAAATGAAATCTCATCTTTTCAATTTGTATATTTAGCTTGTTTTGCTAAATTTTGGTAAATTAAAAATACCAGATTTTATACCCCCGCACCTCAAGAAAATCTCATGTAAAGAACTGGTTCCCTAGCTGTCTTATCTGCCAGGATCCATTTAGACAGAATTGTTTACTGTTGTTTAATCACCTTTGAATAGAGAGTTTCATGACAGATATATGGGCAGCCCACAAACTGTTGCAAGGCAAATCACATTGCTGCAATCCTTGCAAAAACTGCAGCTGGTGGAATTCCCATTTAAGCACATATACAATCACAAATCCAAATCACACAAGAAAAAGTTTATTGAAAAATAAAGTTCTCCCTAGTTCTCTCTACAACAGCAAAATCAAAGTGTAGTTCTATGCCATTAAAATACACATTCAGACATTTACATATTTTTAAAGAATCCCATCCTAGTGAATTTCAATAATTTGACAATATGTTACCAGCCATTGCAACTTGTACTATTGTGAATCAAACCGCTTGAACCTAATATAGTGGAACACAACCATTCAGAAAAGCAAAAAACTAAATTTCAAGAGATAGTTAAAAATGAAAACACATAAAGTGAGCCTGACCCTGAAGTTCTTGTGTACATGCAAAATCTCCCACTGACTTCAAAATTTTCTGTGAACAAAGACAGCAGAATTAGGCCCTTCAAAACTCAAAATACTTCATGATAGTATTTAAATTTATCTTTTTACCCGCCCACCCACCTTTTCTTGAATAGCTTCAGAATCTTCCAGGTAAAATTTCTGACCCTAGTAATTTCCTTTTCCATTTGGCAAATACTGCATTTCCTTGTTCCTCCCTGTATTTCTTAGGGAGAACAAACCAAGGGGGTTACTTTCTTTTACGGTCTCCAGCATCAATGATTACAGCAAAAAAATTGTTAATGAATGCAGCAAATTCATTCCTGGTATAACCCTACTGAAGCTAACAGAGTGGCAGCAGGGATGAATTTGGCCCTGTGTGTTTTGTGCTCTTATGAGGCCTGATCACTCAAGGTACTGCACGTTCTCTCCTGATCTAGCAGAGCATTTCACGTCTTCAGCTTTAAGCAAATGGGGTAAGCTCAATCGACTCAATGAGGATATTCACTTACTTAAAGCTAAGCCACTGCTTTGTTAGATCAGGGCCAGTGTCCAGCACCGTGAAACACTGAACCCTTGATGCACGGACAGAGGAGGGTTGGAGTGGATTTGGCCTCATGCTTTCTAACAGTGACACCAGAGGGTTAGAACTTTCAGTGCGATGCAAATGTCTCCTCTCACAGAAGTCAATGGACACATTGCCATTAACTTCAGTAGGAACAGGGAGGGGTCCATAATATTGCAATGCTGCAACATGCACCCTTATGATCCTAAAGAACTTGTGCACATGAGTAGCTTTACTCACATGGGTAGTCCAGGTTAGTGCTGTTGGACACACTGTCAGTCTAGACCACCGCTAGTATTCATCTCTCCTGCAGACAGCAGATGGAAGGCCATTACAGATTTTATAGTAAGTGGATTTTTAAAACAGGTTCTGTGTTTGGAATGTTAAGGTTATTCCTATTTTATTACGGTTTAAAGCAGAGCAAATACTCGGTCTTAACTATTTGACAAAGTTACATTAATTAAATTAATGTTGAGTTCTTGAAGGGTTAGAGTGGGTCTGCTGACTCAAAATAGTATTGCTGTTTTTTAAGAGTATTAACATAAAAGGACTTAAATTAAAATTAAGCCACGTACAAGTATAAATAAGAAGTTTGTGGTAGCTGAACTGTGTTCAGACATTTAGCTCTGTGAACAAGGATAGGATTGATAACTCAACGGGAGACAGCCAAGCTTCAGCCATTTGCATTTGCTATACATTTCCTACAGTCTGCACTCGTGCTCAGGAATCAGTTTGCTGATCTTGTGGACACGTTCTTATTCTATTAGATAGCACTATACTGAAAAGTTTCAAACAAATTGAAAAAATATTTTTCTATAAAGCAGTTTAAAAATATGAAGGAAAAGATTTGTTTCAATAATAGATTTTAAAGCAATATATGGAAAGGTTGGATTTACAGCAACAGCAATACATTTATTTAAAGGCCTCCTAAGCCTTCCTTGTTTTTGTTCCAAGCAGACTGATGCCAATTGAAAATCTCATTGATTGGATCCGCCCCGAAGACAGTGGGACAAAGGAGAACTAGAAGTGGATGTAGTTCTGCTAATGAAGAGATAAAAGTGAAGTGGCTGTGGCCCAAATATCACAAAGCCATGCCAATATTTGTGACCATGCCAACAAAACTAGTACATCTGAATAAAATCAGAGCTACAGCAACAACTCATCACTCACTTCCCACTGAAGATTGTCATAATAGGAATCTGTCATCTGCGTTTTTCTTTAGACACTGAAACACCCCCCGGTGAATGGATATTCAAACAAAACTTCAACCTATTAAAAATATTAAATTATATACACTTTTAAATAAACGAGGCGTCATGGCAGAAAGATACATCATAGCAGTGAATAATTCAGAACCATTTATGACTGACAGATGCACAAGAGAGCCTATCATTGATAAAAGTAACTTAAAATGTGAAACCTTTATCCCATTTGAATCAAACTGTTAATCCCGTTCATCAAACTGTGCCTCCTGTTTATTAAAGGGAGTAGCTGCTTTCTTAATTTGAAGAAAACAGAATGGAGGTGGTAGATGCAAAAGCTACCAGAATCTGATCCAGCCTCCTTTCAAGTCCATTCCACCACTGACTTTGATGGGAACAGAATCTGGCCCTAAATGCACTGTGAGCCAGACATACTTGAGAAAGCAATTTGGACTTGTATATATTAAAAATGCAACCCTAAGCTTCCAAATCATCTATGTAACTTGGGTAAGTGAGCCATATAAAGGGGCAGGGCACACCAGCAGTTATGTTGCACTGTATTGTGCATTTTCAAAGTGGAGTACAAGCTAAAATCCTCACACCACCAAGCTGAGGTATGCAAGCACAATAGGTATTAGAAGCTGTACTGTACAGAGGGAAAACAAACACAGGCTAATGACCCCATTTTCCATTTGAAGTCAATGGAAGCTGTGGGGGCCTAAGTACCTCTGGAAAAAAAATCAGGCAATAAATGACTTACAAAATGATGCAGAAATCAGTGATGGAGCTGCAATTGGAACCTAGGAGTCCCTGGCCCCTGTTTCCAAGGTTAGTCCCCTAGATCTTGCTACACTGAAATTTGATCATAAGTTATTCAAAATCTCCTTTTCCTGCAGGAAAGACAAACATTTCTAATTTGCCAAGAGCCTGCCAGGTGCTGAGTACCCTGAGTTCCCTCTCAATTATGGACTCTAACTGCATAAAGTCAGATACTCATGAAAAGCAAACTATTGTATTCTGGCTAGTAGTGCCAGCAAATGAATAAAACATTTTCAGGCACCCAGACTCATGTCTATCTTATATATCCCCACTACTGAAGTATCTGAGTACTTCACAATCTTTAATGTGTCTCTCCCATTTCCTTAAACTCACATTTGGCAATTTTAATAGCTACTTCCAGCTCTTCACTGTCTTCTTGTGGGGCATAGTGGATCCATATTGCTCCAAGGTCATTAAACAAGAGAGCTATGTTTAAATATTGCATTCCAATGCACTATCTTTCCCATCAGACCACACATATTCAACAAAGGATATTACATTTACAATGGTGATTCTTTGCAAAGAACCAGTTATGTCTTTTCCTTCATATTTCTAGACAGCTTTTCTCAGCTATTTAAAAAAACATTTTAGAAGTCACACTTAGTATTTATATAGCAACAAGGACTTTTTTAAACCCTAAAATCAGCGTTCCATTATACTTGTTCACACAGTACCCACATTCCAAACATCCATCCAAAAATAAAGGCACATAAACATTAAATATTTGCAGAAGTAACTTAATCTGACATTAAGCAAAACATACAATTGTAACTAATAAATTACAAAGAGAGAAACAAAAGAGACAACAACAACAAAGAAAACTAAGCCAAATATGCAAAAAGCTTATCTAGTTATACATGTGCAAATCAACTTGCATATATGAAATAAATGAGGTCTTTATTGGCATTTTTAAACAGTGTATATTTACCAACTTTACCTTTCAAAGGCAAGCCTTTTATGTTAACTTTAATAAATTATGTAAATTCTTTTCTCAAGTTTTCTAATCTCGTAGGAATAAGATTTTTCAAAAATCAGGTCACATACAAAAAATACAAAAGTTTAAAACAAAAGAATTTTTTGATTTATGACGGATATGTTTATGAGCTTATAATATGATTGTTATACTTCAGTTTTGACACACCTGATTTCCATCAATTACAGGTCAGTGTATCCAAAATTAATTCTTGCAAAAACCTGAAGTCTGAAAAAGGAAGTGCGAGTTTCAGTAATAAAGTAAAATACATACATTAATGCAATCCCATCTTATAACCAATCGTTCTTCCACAAAGCCATCATTCAAGTGCAGTATGTGGACTATACATTTATTATTTAAGTAAGAGGGGAAAGACTCAGCTTAATTGTGGAGTTTATGACAGAAGATTGTGTCCACATTTTAGAAAAAATGGGCAACAATCTAGTTCAACAATTTTAGTGAATGATTCATAATTTCTAAAATAATACCCTATGCATCTGCCTGAGTGCTTACTTGCAAAATGGAGTGTTCAGATGTACAAGAACCCACTTGCTTATACATTTAAAGACTATTACCACAGGAAAAAAACCAAAACTAAATGTTGATAGCAACTTCAGTTTTTTTCTATCCAATAAGTCTTCAAGGCAAGCAAAGCAGAATTTGAAAACAAAGAATATCCATATGCAGAAAGTTATCTTCTCTCTTTCAGAAAATAAAACTGAAGCTGCACATTGTAAGAGTACTTTTCCTTTCGAAAAGAGAGCTCAGCATCTTCAAGGTTTAGACACAACAACAACAAAACAAAGTCCTTGGAAAATGTCTCATATTGGGCAGGACTTTTGAAGGGAACAGCAAAATTCCCAAAATTCTCTGTGGGAGTAGGATGTAGCCCTACTGATTATCCCCCCTTCCTTCCATCAAAAAAAAATCATTGATTTCTGCTGCTGGAAGGAGCTTAATGGTTTTCTCTCCTCCTCCCCCCTTTCTCCAATATACAGTAACAAAATTCAGTAGCTCAGAAATAAACAAATACTACAGAGATCATAGCTCCCTCTGCTGTGGTAAAGACTGCGCTGACAGCACTATATTACTGAACAATACTGTGCATCATAGATGGCAGTATCAACAAACTAGCAGAAATCCTCTATCCTCAGTTTTTAGAGGCAAAACAACTTGTATTATGCAATGTGTTTCATACAATGGTAAGAAACAAGCAAGTGTGTATTTACAGCTTAGTGCCTTTTTTTTTTTTAAACAGCAAATGTTTTCTAATTGTTATATTACAGTAGGCAATGGTGCTTTGGATTATTTAAGCACGCACGCACAAGTCTTTATTGCCAATGTATGATGTGATGTTCCATCTAACTTATTATATTTCTGATTACCGAAACTCAGGTTGCATCACAAAAAGCCAATGCAAACAGCATCCAGGCTGACTGAGGGAATGCCTGCGACACTCCTAACAACTGCTCAATTTCTTTTCATACAAAACTATGCCTAATAAGTAACCAGTTATGTTCCATTTTTGTAGAATTATTGCAATTACAGAAGCTTTACTATCATTACATCCCAGTTATTATTGATCAACACTGCTGCACAGGCACCTGCCATATATACCTTCTGGATACTCTATCATTTAGACACCAATTTCTATCTAGTCTGCAGTACTTGTTACATTGTGTAACAATGAAATGGGAGTGTTGAATTTAATTTAATTTAAACATACTTGAAATTACACTCAAGTTGGAAACTGAACTTTTACTTTTCTGTTAACGTCTCTTGATAATTTGACAGTTTCAGTCATGTTTCCCTTATTTGGTCTTTGGTAGGTCATGAGAGACTTCAATACTCTCACACAGATAATGAATGATGGGTATAAAAAATGAGTGAACCTGATATATTCTAGAGAAAAATATTAAAGTGCCTATACTTTCATTAACGGAGAGACTGGGTAGTGCTTGTTAAATCTTCACAAAGAAAGGGGAGGAAAAAATCAAATTGAGGTTTTTCAGTTATGACTGGGAAATACCCAAGTTTTAAACCTGCTACTATGGCCTTTTTCAAATCCTACTGCAGACTAAGCAATTCATTTCCCTCTAATTTAACATAACTTTTCCCAGCCACGAACAGTGCTTTCAAACATGTTAGCTTGTGCTGCAACAAAATAGAAATTTACTCTTTATAAAAAAAAAAGATGTTACTACTTAAAAAGATTTAGTTCACTGTTCTAAACAAGTCTGAATTTCAATTCAAACTCTTGGTAACTAACTGTAGTTTTTAAATGCATCACTGGCCCGCCTATTTAAAAAAAAGGACAAAGAATCCAGAAAAGCGATCAACAATATTTTTCCTAAGAAGTTTTCCTTCTCTCATAATTGCTCTTTAAAATATCTTCCTCTTTAAAAACAGAGCTTGTTATGAAGACTGTTCACATTCCTATGATACAATAATTTATAGTTAGTTGAGCCTTTCTCCATCTTGCAGTAATGCTTTAACTACTGTAAGGTATAGCAAACTGAGGATCAAATAATATTGCTCAAATGATGCGGAATACTTTTTGCTTCACACAGTACGTTGAATAGGCAGACAACAACAGAAGCATGGGCAAATTCCAAGGATCACTCGCTAAACAGACCCGGTAAACTGACGACAAGAAGTCCATTTTAAAATGGCCGTATGCTTCCATGGCTGTTCCACACACCAGAGTATGCCACAATCATAATCAGTACTCAAGCAACAACAGGATGTGTCACACTCTGGCAGCCACTGATCCTCACATTCTCAGAGCTGCCTGTTTAGAGTGCTCCGGTACAGTAGTTGTGATGCAGACGGTACCTTGTAGTACGTGAGGATTTAAAAAAGGACTGGGAGCAGGCAGCTATGTATTGTTATTTGTGTTACCTTGTGGTTCCAAGTTCTTGTGAAATGCACCATTTTATAGACATTCAAGCTGCAGCAGCACCCAAAATAGTGCCCCAATAATAAATGTAGTCATCTCCCCCACCCTCCAAGCGCATTTTTTCCCCAATTTTGTACTGGAATGATGTTCATATTCTTAGCTGATGATGACAGGATGTTTTAACTCGTTAAAAAAATAGAAAACACTTGTTTCATCCAAAAAACAACAAAAAGTTTGATGGGTCTGGGAATTTTCTACAAACTGTTCTTCGCCATGATCTCCAAATTGTTACAAAGCATGGAACGTCATTTCTCTTCTCCTTGAGTAGGTGGAAGATTTCAAAGAGCTCCACTGCAAGTGTTCACTTAGAAAAAAAATAAAAATCATTTCGATATTCGTTATGAATCCCTCTTCTCAGAGAATTCCGCTTGGCAGCATTTGTTCGACCTGCAGCAAGACAACTGGACAAAAGTGCAGGAAGTATAAGTAGTTCTCTCAAAACCACTTTGTTTGTCCACAAACTAAAGCAAGGTGCTGCTGCTATAGACAATCTTTACAAAGTGCAACCTGTCCCTTATTATAGTCTCTGCAGGGGCAGATTCGTTTGTGGTTTGGATGGGATCCTGCACAGCTGAACAGCAAAAGATCGCCCTGAAAAATGCAGTGTTTTCTGCTTTCATCAAAAGATGGGACCACGATATCATTTGCAGATTCAACAGTTTGGCATTCCACGTTATACCTATAAAGCAAGACACACTTGTCTAAGTCACATTCCCATCATTCATTTATAGCAATTCAGGTAAATAATTTTCACCCCCAAGACTACACTCCTAAGACTACAGCCGTACTATAAAAAGCTCAAAAAACCATGAACTCGAGAAGTAATTAAATCATACCATGATATTACATTACACAGTTTCCAAGTAAACACTCAGCCAAACAAAAATAGGCTAATATAGATCATATAGTAACTGCTGGTTTATAGCAACCGCCAATGGGCATAAACAGAATATTAGTCATTTTACTTTCCAAGTTTCCAATAATAGCAACCCCATTCTGCCTATTGGTGCTGGAAATTGATCAAGATTTATGATGCTAAGCAGCAACATAAAATGCTTTCATCCCATTAGGAGTCTGGCTCTGTTCCTACAGAAAGTTAAGCTGGAAATGTTAAGTATTAAAAAACAATAAAGAAGTTTCAAACTATGTTAAACTGACAAGCCTCAGAGTCCTGTAGAAATGGGACTGATTTTGTAATGTGCCTCTCTACCTTTTTATTGCACTGAATTGTGCAGGGATAGGAGAAGCTGAGATTGGTTTGTTTCATGAAGTCTTAAGAACTTTTTGTAAACAGTACATGTAGCAGAATGTACGGGTGTTAAACTGGGAAACAGTCAAGAATGAGGGAAAATCACAATGCAACAAAAAATTTTCAAACAAAATTTTTGATCTTGTGGTATGAATTGGAAGACATTCAGTCTAACATTCCTCCTAGAGAGTTTCTTTGACTGCCTCTCTAGTTCTCCATTTCTCACTCTCCATCTTATTCTCAGTATAGAATCTATCTGTCTCATTTGCTGCAGCCTTGGTACATGGTCCATCATTACTGTACCTCCTTCTACTCAGACTATATTACCTATGAAATGCTCTTAAATCTTTGCGATTTGTCAGATAAAATACTATAACCCAAGATGGGCAAATTTTGTCTGCTGAGTATCTCAACTCTTAATGAAGTTTGGACCAAAAAGGTGCAATATTTTCAGTGATCAATTATTCAGAATGAGCAATTGCAGACATCAAATGCTAGTTAGCATGCACAGTTATTTCCTGTAACATAATCCCATCTCTGCTCTGATTCTGGTTTAATCCAGAAATGTAAAATGCTATTCTTCTAATTTGTCATCTGACTTCTCCATTGGGGACACATTTTGCTTACATTAAAGCTGTATTAGCTTTATATTGCATCTTCCATGCAGACAAGGATCTGTAAGGGAGCAATTTTTCCTCATTTAAGCACAATACAGACCAATTACAGCTGGATAAATACAGTAATAGGGCCATTCTGCAGAATTAACTGTACAGAAGAACTGCAATTAGGATTCTCTCTCCATAAAGTTTGTCAGACTAGTGATCCAGAAATAAAAACCTGTGTGTCTCATTACCAATATCCTGAGCCAACCACTGTCATCTTACTTAGTCCATAAAAGTATCACAAGCATTAACATAAGTGCTTTTTTCATTTTGTTTCTGGCAATACATAATTCAGATGTTGGCCTCTTTCCAATCAATGTGACCAGAAATTCCTGGTACGGGGTCATTTTTCTACAGAGGGCTTTTCCCATTATATTTTATCATGTTGGGGGGGAGGAGGGGAGGAGTTTGAACTGTCTTATGTCATGTTATACTGATTGGCACCTAATGTATGAAACAGGAAAAGGCTTGGATCATATTCATTTAGCAGCATTCAGGTGTGTGTGTGTGCATAAAATACAGAAAAAGGACAAGTCACCCATTTTCCGGCTGCAAAGCTGAAGTAGGGTGGTTACCACTGAAAAGTCAGTTGGTCACTCAAATACCACTGTGAGTAACTGTTGGTATTTTCCTACGCTGAGGCCAAGAAATAACTGTGATAGGTTAGATACCACTATGAATAAATGTTAACTATTTAAACAATGAGCACATTCAGTGTTTATTTTTAGTCATTCAGGAAAGACAGCTAATTTTCAGAATTCAACAAAAAATGATTCTCTTCACTGTTTGGTCTAGGCACTTCAGTATTTTAAGCAATCATAAGATATGGAAGCAAGACAGCCTGTCAACAGGATTAAAAAAAAGTTTTACATCTGTGTGGCTCTTTTCAGTTTCCAATAGAAGTGGCATAGTTTCAACATTTCTTGAATACATAAAAGGCATGTTTGTGGTAAAATCAGTAGGAAATAGGACTAGCAAACCTTCCTATTAGTCATCTGTTGCTCTGTAATTTCTGAATACATTTGATTGACATTGTAAAGTGATCATTTTACACACACACATGCAGACACCTGAAAGAAATGCTGATTTCCCTAATGCAAAAGGGTTTTGGAGCCTACATATTTAGGACACTACTGAGAAAGAGTTTGCAGAAATGCTAATTGTTAATTGCCAATGAACATGGATGTTTCAGAATTAACTGGAGTCAGAGAGAGCAATATGAAAAAAAATATGAAGATAAATACAGCTTTATAAACATTTTTATTTACAATTGCATGAACAATTGCCTCAAATCAGCTCTTGTATTATGGAATTTTAACACTGGCAACTCTGGCAACTTCAGCCCAGGGGTTTAACTGTAGTGCAAACATCCTAACATTTAAGGGCACTGTGCAAAGAAGGCAGGCAGGAGAGACTGCTGCTCTCTCTCCTAAATGCTGAGCTTCCTGTTGTGAGTATACTGCTGAGTGTGGGGCAGAGCTGAGCACAGCAGCTGCCTCTTTGCTGCAATACAGCACAGCAGGTGCCCCCTCCACTGTAAGCTGCACTGACCAGTGAATCACTGAAAGGAGGGCTGACTTATTTCTCACCCAAGCTTCCACCAGCTGGGGAAGAGGTCACAAAAACTTAACGATGAAAGGGGAGCCAGGGAGGGGAACGGGGAGGAATAGAGAGAGAGGGATTCAGCTGGGCAGACTCTGGCAGATGTGGCCATACTGGGGGTGGAGGGAGGAGCCACACTTTAACAGTAAAAGAGCCATCCCAATGTACGGCAAAGGAGAAGGAGGCAGGAAGACAATCATTTGTAGGTGAAAATGTGGAAACAATTGGAGGGAGGGAGGGAGGCAGGCAGCCCACAGGCAAAAAGTGATTAACAAATCAGCCAGTTATTATTGTTTATTGGATCATTTTCTTTGTTAATGAGACTTTATGAGCTTGTATTGCTCAGTAAGTAACTGAGCAGTACAAGACTGTACATTTCTGGGGTGCAAGACTGGGATTAGGTATATGTGGGTGTTGCCCCATATATAATTCAAGAGTGGCTGGACATAGCACTCTTGTATATGCCGCAGGTGACTTGCATGCTAGAGGCTGGGGTGAGCGGGCAGAGTGTCAGCTCACATAGCAAAATGGGCATAGTGCACACCAGACTGGAGAATTAAGGGGACACAGCTGTCCTACGATCCGGGGTAACCGAGCTACTAGTTTTTTGATTAACTAAAAGTTATCAAAAAATCTCTTTAAAATTATTTACAAGAAAATTATTTACTAAGAAAAAGCTTTCAAAGATTTACAGATTGAAGATCAAGGGAGTAGAGAAGACGCTCCAGACAATGAAAGTTCTGATGCAGGCCATGCATCGGTAAGAGGCTGTCGATTCACCCTGCTCCTTATAGCCTTGGTACAGAGCATGAGGAGATCGGGGCATGTGTGTGGACCAGTGGAATCTGCTCGTGAGAATACTCTGGATCCAGGTGCATGAAGCACATGTGTACCCAGAGTGGAATACAAACAGGGACCAGCACTCAAAGAAGAAATACTAAGATTTCTTCAAATGGTTAGAACTGTTGTAAGGCTTAAACTTTGCATTTTAACATACTGTATTTAAATTAGAATTTATGTTGCTGTTAATTAACATTTATATTATAAGAGACTATTTTAAGGCAGCATATGCACAAAGTTGCAAATTTAAGATTTATCTTTTCAATTTTAACTCCGCTTTTCAGAAGTTGAGAACTTGACCACTCACCATTACAGATGCATTAGCACTATTTCCTCCCCCCCGTAGAATGTACTTTATATAAGGTACCCAACTAGATTTCCATACTCCTCAACACTTACTTCAGCAGATCCTTGTCTTTGTTAAGGTGCTGGAAGAAGGATGGCTCACAGATGAGCTGGTTTTCCTGACAAACTTGTTTACATGATTTTCCGGGTTCAGAAATTGCTACCTGCAGTGCACTTAATGGGGGCCACATCACTTGCCCGTGACAGAAATCCTGCAGTGACAAAGTGTACAGTATTACACAAACGGTCTTTGAATAAACTTCTCTATGGTTAGGAAAATAGCAGTGGTAATTAAAAGCCTAGAAAACTTTTTTTTGGCAGCAAGACGATCTTACCTGTATACCGCTGATAGATTATGCGTTTTAATAAGAGGAATTATCACAATGGATCTCCTAACAATAATCTGACACTAGCCAGTACCAGATGCTTCAGAAAGAAGTTCAAAAAGTGTTGCCCTTCCTCCAAGGATAAATTTCTTCCTATCTCTAAATGAGTGGCTGGCTTATGCCCTGAAGCAGGATGGTTTGTGTGTCTCATTTGTAAACATGAGATTTAATATGATCATAGATGGTCTCTTTATCCATACATATCTAATCCATTTTTGATTCCCTCTTGCCTTCAGGGATATCTCATGGCAACAATTAGTGTAATTGTAGGGTCAGCCCCCTTTTCCATTACCTCGAGGTGGGATCCAATATCGGCAACTCTACTAGTCACAACTACAGCAGTGCATCCTGGAGGGAGAGAGGTGGCCTCTCAGGTGGATTGGTGCCAAGCCATTTAGAATCTAGTAAAAACTGACACCTTTAAATTTATCTGGAAAAGCCACAGGTAAGCAGGGCAGATCCCAGAGCACAGGTGCCACAGGTTTTGTATAGGTTTATAACTGGGCAGCCACCTTCTGTAGAAGTTCTGAACTGACTTAATATGTAGCCCTATATAGAGAACACAGCAATAGTCTGGGTGCTGAGGTAGCAAAAGCATGTTTGAGGGTAGCAAGATCTGCATTTGAAAGGTGAGATACCTGAGAACATGCTACAGGACAGAGAAGAGTAGATGAAATACCTGGACCAATACATGAAAATAAAAATCTGAGGAAGATACATTCAACATCACACACCAGTGAAGTATTAGTTTAAAATCACTTTTTAAAACCAATATATATGCCTATAAATGATTTTTTAAAATCTAATTTCAATGCTTATGCCAAGTGACAACCTTGGGTAACTGAAGACCCATTCATTTGATCCTTCACTACTTTGCTGAAACAGATAGTCAAGGTGTCGATTAGTTCCACAAAGAATATCACCACATTTGATGTAAACACCTGTTCACTAGGAACTGGACTGTGCTTTAACAAAAGCACCAGGAACAGCCGTCAAAGGTAACAGCATTCAGTCACCATTAGCCTGATCTGCAACAGAAAATTGGTGATGAAAGGCTCTGTATCTTGTTGCAAAACCCAGGAACCAACCCAATCCACTTGTCTATGGGGAAAATATCAAAACTCCATAATGTTTTTAAATGACGAACTATTGCCACAAGGCATAGAATTGCCCCATTCATAGTGCTCAATTTCTTCTTAAAATGGAAACAGTCTGATTTTAATGTCTTTCATGATTCATTTCCTCTGTATTGTGTTTTCTGATTTCCCCCCCCTTTCATTGTGAACTTTGATAGCCAGAGGAACTTCAGTCTATTAGTGTGGAATCTTAAAGGATATATTCTGTTGTTCTGTGAATACAACAGTACGTTAGCATTCTGTTATTTTCTGATAAAGGTGCAATAATACCTCTTTGAATGTTGTAACTATGAAAGATAAGACATCTCATTAGACAGGTACTGTTGGAACTGGGGGCTTAATCTTGAAAGTGAATGAGTACCTGGCTACTCCCACTGAAGTCAGAGAGACCAGAAGCTGCTAGTGCTTCTTAGGATGAAGAGTTGTAATGAAAAGGAGTGTAGTTATATTGGTCTACGTAAAGCATTCCTAACCAGTTATCTGCTTAGTTTTCCTCATTCTAACCCCAGCAACTCAAAACAGAGAAACATGCTTAATATCCTAAATGTTTTGATGCACTTTATCAACAGAATGTAGCATAGGTTTAGCAGCCTTTATAATCTAAAGCATTTTATGGACATGAGAATCATTCAGATGACTAGGACTTCAGATAAACATGGTTCTTCATATAGTTGCTTTGGGGATTTCATAACATTTTTTTTTCATTAACTGAAGCAAAATGGTCCACACAAGTAGTTAGTCTAAATGCTCTACATATAAAATGTGACTGTCACTATGAGCAGAAATGATTTTGACACAAATTGAAAAGAAAGCTTCACAGGTATAATGGAGCCTATTAGCTGAGATTACTATGGTGACTTCTTATATGCAAAACCCCAATATACAGTAATTATTTCTCTGCAACAATAGCAACTCATTTAGTATTAAATTAATAAGTTATTATTAATGGCTGCCATTGACTTTCTAATTCAGTGGTTTAGTTCATTTTGTAACCATGAGAGCAAGCAATTTTACATTAAAAAAAGGCTTTTGAGTAATTTACAAGCTCATTTTGGTATCCCATAATTTAATTTTAAATTATGACTGGTTAACATTAATTTAGCTTTAATGGAGTCACCATGCTTTTAGAAAGACTTTGCTCTACTATCTGTCGTTTGGTCCCCATGCTTACTCACTTCATTTTACAAATATACAATTAAACAATAATTAGGGAGAGGAGGGAAATCCAGGTCAGAAAATAATTAAAGATCAAGAGTGGTATAAGAGAGATTTTAGTTAGAGATACACACTGCATCAACCAAAGAGGAAGATCTATAGAACTAGACCTAACACTTCCAACTGAGATGCTTCACAGCCCTGCCTACCATCCCAATCCCTCCCACTTGCTCTCTTTGGGTATGTCTACACAGGAAAGAAAAACTTGTGGCTAGCCTGTGCCAGTGGACCCTCCCACCCTGTAGGGTCCTAGAGCCCAGGCTCCAGTCCAAACCCAGATATCTACGCAGCAATGAAACAGCACCAGAGCCCGAGCCCAGCTTGGCTGGCATGGGCCTGATGAGGGTTTTTCTTTGCTGTGTAGACACACCCTTTGAGCATTAAAGCTTCTTTGTTTCCATCTTCCACTCTTGTCTTCATGCTTTCTTCCTTAACATATCATATGGCTGGAACAACTCTCCCTGTGCCACAGTGTGGCACCCATCTTCATTTAAATTCCCCATAAATCCCTCTTTTTCTGCAAGGCCCATGAATACTAACCAACATCAGCAGTACCAACTGCTATCAAAATTATTTGGCCATTATTATTTATTTTAAGAGAATCCATATACACCGCTACCTCGATATAATGCCACCCGATATAACACGAATTTGAATATAACGCTGTAAAGCAGTGCTCCGTGGGGGCAGGGTTGCGCACTCCAGTGGATCAAAGCAAGTTCAATATAACATGGTTTCACCTATAACGCGGTAAGATTTTTTGGCTCCTAAGGACAGTGTTATATCGAGGTAGAGGTGTATATGCTGAAGTGAACCACTTTTCCCAGCAAACCCTATACTACAATAAATTAAGAACTGAGTGTAAACTTTTGTTACTGGTGCACAGAGATAAAGTACTATTTTGCTGGGGTTTGTGAAAAGAAGAAGAAACTGATGTAATTGTTGCTAAAAACTCGGTACAAATGTCCAGTGGAAATATTAGAGTAAGAATGATGCAAGCTGATTTTGGGGAGTTTGTGCTCATAGTAACAGCCTAAAATACATATACTCTCTATTTCTGGAGCAGTCCATGCTACTGATCGATGAAGTGGTAAAGTATTTAACTCTTACCGTTCTGAACTGTGATAATTGATCTTTGACTAACACTCATGGGTTAATACATTTGGTTAACTGTGATTATTTGACTCCTTACTGATAAAGCTCCAAACCTTTAAGAACATAACTGAGGTTATTTTAACAGGTGTTCTAAGCTATTACCATCTTCTAGGGGTTCCAACAAATTTGTATCTTATCTTTTTCTCTTTCATGCTGTAATTTCCTTAGTGTAGGGACTGTGTTTATTTTTTGCCTTGTACAATACACCAGGCACCCTGCCAATGTTGAACAAATTCATAAATAACAGTAATATTCTATCATTCTGGTAGCAGTAGCAGCAACACTTTCCGGCAGTCAGACCCAAACACAATTAATTGAATTAATATGTATAGTTTATATCACTGTAGTGCCTGGTAGATGTCAGGGGACCATTGTGCTAGGCTCTGGGTCCCTGCCCTGAAGAGCCTACATATACTCATCACTCAGATATCACTTTGAATATCTATTGAATAATGAGCTATATTTTTCTGTATTAATGAAAACTACTGTCAATCATAGTCAACTCATCCAGGAGAATCACACACAGCACAGACATTTTAATCAACACAGCAACAAAGACAATGAAGGGTTTATTGGCAGTAAATCAGAACTAGCTATGTACTAGTTAATTTATTCTTTTGCACTTCCAGTTTTAAAAATACAATTACAGTCCATTGGGGAGCTATGCTGCAAAATAAAAAAACAGAACAAATGAAAGGACTGCCTGTAAACCTCTCTCTCAGCCCACACCCACCTTAACAGCCTGAAGAAATGGGAAGGGCGGGAGGGGGGCTTGCTGGGCTTTATAGTATGCCTGGAAGGTTAAATCTGGGCACTGGTGAACCAAGGGGATGAGCAGGTTCCAAAATTCAAGTCCCCTCACAAAGCCCTGCCAGTAGCTCTCTCTTGTTTATATTGAGGGAACTCCAGCTCAAGTCCTTCTGCTAATCTCACCTATGACAGTATTTCATGGGGAGTGAGGCATCTCTCTCAGGTAACCAGGTCCCAAACTATTTAAGGATTTATAGTTAAAACCAACACACTGAATTCACCCAGAAGTTAAGACTAAATGTAATTACAACTGTGCCAAGCTTTTGAGGAGGAATGATACCCATGCCCTGTCTCCACAAACAGTATCAGAATATTTATGTAGTATTCCATGATGCAAAGACTTTTAAAATATAGAAATAAAACCAAATGGGCTCTTAAAGGAAGCTTTGCCTGTGATAGTAGTAGCATCAATACTTCTCACCTCTATGTGACCTTTCCTCTTAGGATCTCCGAGTTTTTTACAAACATTGCAACACCCTTGCAACATAAAAAAAGTACTATTTTATCAATTTGGAAGAGGGATATGTTGAGTCACAAACTTGAGTGAGTTTTCCAAGGTCAGTGCCAAACCAGGAACAGAACCCAGTAGCCCTGACTAGAGCTGCATGAACACTGATTCTTCAGTTTGGTGGCGGTTCCAGAGAGGCTAGGGGGCGGAATTAGGTTTGGATTGAACCAAATCTAAATGTTTTTCAGAGTTTTTGGTGAATTGAAAAAGTTTCTATCAGGTGTGTTCCAAAGTGAAGACCTGAACTTGAGTCTCCCACATCCCCGGTGAGTGCCCTAACCACTGAACTAAAGTTTATAAAGGGGAGCATCAGCAACACTTCCCCTGTCTCTTTCCTCCTCTAGCTGTTTTACGAATGACTGAAAATATTCATGGCAAAGTCACAAATAGTTTTGGTTTGACTGAAACTGCGTTTTTTTGTGGAATAAACTATTTGTCTGAAAAATGTTGCCCAAATCTAGTCCTGACACCCAGGACATTTTGCTAGCTGCTAGACCACACCGATGTGGTTCTTTTTGTCGTACACCACACTATCATAGCAGTAGAATAGCTGCCAGAAGACCTATGAGCTACACCACAAGCCCTGAGACCTGATTTGCAGAGTTGGACCTTTGCACCCATAAGGGTCCATCCACACTTTGACATGCATCCAACGAAGTGGGTATTCACCCACGAAAGCTCATGCTCCAAAACGTCTGTTAGTCTATAAGGTGCCACAGGACTCTTTACTACTTTTAAAAAAGTAATTCCAAGAACAAGCAGTTTTAATATTAAGGCACTCTTTAAAATAGAAAGACTGCACTTGAGAGGTTTATTTCATCAACACTGAAAGGTCATACCTGCTTTTCAATGAATGCATTCATCCTTTGTAGCATCCCCTCACATGTAAACTCATAGGGCAAATAAGGTTCAATCTGTTGAAACAGTACAGTGTGTTTAGATTAGAATTTTTAAGGAATCATTTTACTGCAAGCATTCCTGTGATGTGTGTTATGTTAGCAGCCTGTGTACTGTTTAATACATTATAGCTTTTGTAGTAAACGTAGTCATTAACAAATCACTGTTTAATGCAGCCCACAGATTTAACTGATTTTTGCTTCCTCAAAGGCAATTCTAAAATTAATCAGTGATTGTCTTTGAGGAGATATTAAATGAGGGAAATTAAGAGTTTATTGAGCAGTGGCAGAGATAAACGTAGCACAAGACTTTACTGGATCTCATAGCTGCCTGTTGTAATTCTGTTTAATTTCCAAATTGAAATAGTATAAAGGAAAATATGATGATTCTATAATTAGATGCTCTTTGAAAATGTTTTCAGATGTCTTGATTTTTTATTCCTTATACTAAAGGCTGATCATGTAAATGTAGAAATATCCTTATAGCTTCTCTGTCATAGCTAATTAATGGGTTCAACTGAGCTCAGCATAGGGCAACTGATTTACTAAATGCACAGAAACATTACAAAGACTCAATAACAAATCTAGTAACTTGGACTCTGTGACTCACATGCTAAAGCTCCAATCCTTTATGCTTATACACATGCTGAGTTTTATTCATGTGAGTAAAGTTAAGCACATGTGTAAACATGTGTAGGATCGAGTACTAAACTCTGATGCTCAGATACCACATATACATCACACAGTGATGGGTATGGCATAAGACCTCAAATGGACAGAACCTTCCAGACTGAAGCACTCAGGTCTATTAATGAAATTAACATTTTGAGGCACTCTGCACAGCAGTAGCTCAGACTCCAAGTACTGATTACAAACAGAATAAATACTAACCTTTTGATTCAAAATTGCTTTCACTGCATTCTCCACCTCAGAAGGATCATTGATGTTCACAGTCCAGACATGAGGCTTCCCAATGTAAACCTCAGCATAGGGATGCTGAGATGTCAGCTGAAAAAGGAAATCAATATACTGGTAAAAAGCAAGGGTCAAGAGAGCTTTCTTGGCCCCCTTCACTTGGCTTGGATCTCAGGATATAATACACATAGATAATGCAATAACAGAGCTGGAATATAAAGATAATTTCTCCTTTACCTCTGTTTTAGGTTTTCTATATTTTCCCCATTAAATCTTGTGGGTGAACTTGGTGCATACGAAATGCACTTGATTGATAACTATGGGGACCAATGACCTCTAATTTATCCACGCAACAAGTACAGCCTAGGTAACAAGCAGTGGGAGCTTCCTTGTCTCGCTTTATGTACCAATCTCTCCCATTTTCTCTCTATACTCTGCTCTTGCTCTCTGGGTGATTTCATCTACTTCTTTGAGATCAGCTAACACATCCAGATGAACTACTCCCAAATCTCCTTTTTTATCCAGAGCCTTCCATCCTTTATCCATTCCTGCATCTCTCCCCATCTCAGGCATCTCTTGAAAATCTTTCCATCCCTTCAAGATGAAATGTCAGTATCTTTCCATCCAAACCCTCTCTTCTCCCTCTTTTTCTCTCACAAACGTGAGAAATGCACGATTATTACTGTGCACATTTGATTCTGATTTTCTATTCTCAGACTGCTAGCAAGGTTACCCATTAGTGCTTATTACAATATCGATGATACTATTGCCATGCAGATATACATCCTCCGGGAACTGGACTATCAAACTCATTTTATAACCCTCACATATAACCATTGTCCTTGGAAAGGGTAAAATATCTTCGCTTGGACTGACCCAACTAGGTATTTTCTCCCTCAGTTAGTGGTCCAGTCATTATCTTCATTCCTTTGAAACTGTGTACCTGATGCTGTGTTATCTGTGTCCTTATTTTATCTTTCCTGCTTGGTTTCTGATAACCTGTTTTCAGCCTCATTTGATTTAATCCCAGGCAGCAATACAAAACTGAACAGGGAAACAAAGTCACACACAATAGTCATATAATAATAAAGACATTTTTCCTAGTTCATCACATCTACTAGCCTTGGGCTGTCTGAAACCATGACCTAGAGGTGAAAGGCTCTACATACTATTAATTGTTCCCCATGTCATCCAATCCTCCATGTTCAAAAGTTCTAAGCTCATACACAGATAGCACAATAGAGACTTTGATCACCCAGAATGAACCCTGACTCTCTCCTGAAAATGAGACTGAATGTCACCTCCAATGTGCATTTTAGAACCTAAATGACATCTTGCTCACTGCTTGCTAGAAAACAAAATAAATTAAAAAAATATCAGCCAGGTCAAACCAGAACAAATAAGTCACTTGGCATCAATTAGAGCATGGCCAGAACTGACAGTTTGGCACTGAAAGAGATTGCAATGGCATCACGGTATCACAGAAGTTAAGAGATGTGCAAGAGCGCATACTGAAAGGAAGAACAGGTTAAAAATGTACAAGAGAGAAGTGTGTCTTCACACTGGCCTGAAAAGGAATGTCTTTTGAATAATGAAAATAATGAAACCCCAACCTAAGAAAACTGCAAGCAAAGTATTTAAACAACTGCCTCTTCATGTATTACGAGATTTTCTCTCCTTTTGTGTTCAAGTACGTTCACTGAGCAAAACTTTTTTTTACATATACTTAAAGGTCATTCTTCTTAGATAAAGTAACTATTGTACTTGAACTCCTTGCTGAAGCAAATGCAAAGCAGCAAGCTAGTGCAAGCAAACAATTTTCACAAAACATTTACCTCCCATTCTATATTTCTGGGCACAGGATGCCAGCATTTTTTGGAGACCTATATTAACATTTCATGATATTGTAAAAGTGAACATTCACATAAAAATAAGTAAAATGTAAAGGCTACGTCAAAGTGGAAATAAGCCAAAATTGGATTGAAATAACATAGGCCAGATTTGGCCTATGAGCTTCACGGAGGCTGATGCCTTGCTTCTACAGAGGCCCAGTGTACTCAGTGGGGATGCACATAGAGCTCACTGGAGGACTGGTGCCTTAGTAAGATTAAGAAGATTTCTGAGGAAGACCCACAGATTACATGATCTGTCTATATCAGCTGTATCCTAGTGCACCATGCTCCGCCCCATCATCATCTTTTCAATTTCTGAAAACCCAATCCCCTCCATGAAATCTGCACATGCCAGCTAACCTCAGTATCATACTGTTACCACTACTGTTTAAAAGTGATATATATTTAAAAACTCAGGTTATCAAAACTTCCTGAATTTCACATCCGAATTTTAGATTGTATAAACTACTGGGGGCAGAGAATATGCCTTTTTAAATAAGTTGTGTGGCAATGAACATAATATTTCTTAAATGCTAACATTATTTGCATTATGTTTCAAAATGTGATTTTTTCCCCCCAAGTATGTAAATATAATGATTAAACTTCACACAGCTTCAGGAAAAGCAGCAAAGAGTCCTGTGGCACCTTATAGACTAACAGATACTTTGGAGCATGAGCTTTCGTGGGTGAATATGTACCTGGCTCCCATTCCTTTTTTCGTATTCACCCACAAAAACTCATGCTCCAAAACGTCTGTTAGTCTATAAGGTGCCACAGGACTCTTTGCTGCTTTTACAGATCCAGATTAACACGGCTACCCCTCTGATACTTGACAGCTTCAGGAGTTATACTGGAGATCATGGGTTCGTTGTACACCTCAGACTGGCAGGCAGCACATTAAATCAGGGTTGGTTTTGAAGCCTTGATATCAACAGCGAATCTCCTCAAACACAGTGGCAACCAGCAACGTTCCACTGTGTGCCAGCTCTTGTGAGGATGTGTTCTGTAGATATTTTAAGAATACTGTCCTGATGCTGAAATAATGTGACTGGCCAGAGGTGAAGGTCGTAGTCATTCTTGGGGCCCTTCTGCTGCACAGAAATAGAGGTGGTCAGAAACCTAACATTTTTCCCCTGCAAGATTTTGAACAAAAAGCTTCCATTTGAAATTTATTGGGTAGAAAAGTTTGTTTTCCCATGGGAAATTTTCAATCAACATGTTCATTTAATTTAAACATAAAAAGTTGTTCTGAGCCACTTTCTGGGTTTCAGAAAACAAAAAAAGAAACGGCACTATGTTGAAATGAAAACTTTTGTTTTGTGTTGATGTTTCTTTTCAAAATGTCTTTTCAGTTTTTTTTAAAACAAAAAAGTAGCAAAAATTTTAAGCCAAAACAAAATGTCCATTCAACACAAATATTTTCCTCTCAAATTTTCCTACAAAAAACAACAACAACAACAAAAAATTCAGTTCAGACAAAACTATTTTTTGGTAGGAAAAATTTCCTCACAATTTTTTTTGAGCAGCTCTACCCAAACTGAGAGAAAAAAAACACAATAACTGTAGTGATATTTCTGCCAAGTAAATATTAAGGATTATCATCTTTAAAGTGCTTTATGAACATTAATTAATTCTCAGCACTCTTGCAGGCTTTTTTTTTCCACTGTAGAGGTGAAAAAACAAATATACAGTTACCACCACCTTCCCTAAATCCAAAGAGTCACAGAAGGGATTAGAATTCATATGTACCTGGCTCCCATTCCTTTTTTTGATCACTTGATCGGGCACTACTGTCTCAAGAGTAGGTAAATGGAGTAAAAAGTAGAATCAGAATTCATAGTGATTGTCTACACTAAGGCTTAAAAAATTAAAATCACTAGTAATCTGAACATTATATAGAGTCCAATGCAATTCTTTTTGTTAATGCTGTAGCAGACTGTCAGTGTTTGGCTAACAGGGCATGGCATTTCAAGTAGTGTTGATTCTGCCAGTAAAGGATTAAGTGGGTTATGATGATTTACTGGGAAGATGACTGGTTATTGCTCTTGGACATAAGAGACCTAGAAAGGGCTTTCTGGAGAGAGATGATCCAAAAGGACTGAGCAGTCCTAAGCAGAAAAACCCTACAAGAAGCCAAACCTGGGAAGAAGGTTTTTTTAAGCTCAATTTTTTAATTGACATTTTCTCTATTTTATTATTGTTTTCTTTGTTAATAAAGTCAAGCTGTAGGAAAGGGGTGAATTTGGACTACTATATCGATTGTATTTGTAGAAAAGATTGAGAACAGTGCACAAAACCTTGCTCACAAACCTTTTGGCACAGGCAACCTATGTTATTTAATTAAAATGAGAAATGGTAGAAATGCATCACTCATCAACCAATTGGGATGAGTTCAATGTGCAGTTCATCTAGCTGAACCACCATTTATGAGCAGACCAATGCTATCATGCAAGCTGTTCCTTATTTACATATTCCTGTTTATATAAGCAAGTTAATTCTACATTTGATTAACATACACAGTACTTATTCAAAAACAATTCAAAGTTGCAAGCAATAGTGTGTGTTAACCAATGTCAGGCCAAGAAAAAAAAAAGACTAGATAAATGCTAAATGTTTTCAGTATGTTATAGGCCTAACTTTACCCATACATAGATATGCTGCAATTATAACACGATGAACAATAATATCCAGTAAATTCTTGCATGGGAGGCCTGTTTGTTTGGTCTTCTCCTTTTCCCTTCAGAGTACAAAATATTCTGGATGCTCTGGAGATTTGTAGTTTGCTTTTCCTGTTCACGCCTCAAAAATTGGTTTGGCTCTCCAAGTGTCTTTACAGTCAAATACACACAGTTCATTGCTAGTGTTACTATTAGGGCTAAACAGAATTTTAATCAAAACTTCTCTGCAAAAAATAGTAAGTACAACATTCATATTTATTTGAACAAGGACGCACTTATTGCCCAGTGATGCTCATTTCCTTAAGAGAAGTCACAGGGATCTCAACTGAGGTTCCCCTGGATAGAAAATCAGATCTTGAAATGAAACTTGTATATATGGTCTGTCAAAAATAGTTAGAAGAATGTAGATATACATGGACACAGAGTTATAGCTTAGAAGTACTTGATGGGCTTCATTATTTTATTATGAAATAGTTAGAACATAATTGTGGTCTTACATAGGACTAATCATACCAATTCTGGCCACTGCTGTGTTAAGGCAAAAGGACAAACTGCTCTGTCTGCAGTAAATTATGCACCTTAGTTTGACATTGTTTTTTATTGTAATATTACAAAGAAAGCAGTTATTTGCAATAAAATTTTTGTTGTACAATCCTCAAAAAGAAAACCATTACATACAAACAGTATCAGCAACTTAGACGTATTACAGCCCCAATATTTTGCAATGTTAGAAACATCGGTGTTAGTAAAGCTTACCTCTCGGAGTGTTGGCTTGCCTTTGAAAAAGTCTGTATTTTTGCTGCTTTTCGGTGGGTTAAATTTTAGATTTAGAAAAGCACATCCATTAGCAATAGCCTCTAGGGGAGCAGGCCCTTCATATGGAAATCCAAGTCCAACAAACAACTGCAAAATAGAAAAGAGACATCACCCAGCACCCATTAATTGTGTTTCACTTTAGAAGACACTAAAAACTCAGAGTTAAGCTAAAATGAACAATGAGAAAGATTTTAAATGTACAAGCCTTCAAAATATGTCCACATAACAGTTTGAAAGGAATTGGGTAATGTTCCTGACAGAACTTTTAAATAAAGTTTCATGCTAAATGTTGCTAAGGATTTGGCTGTTCTCTCTCCCTCTCTGCAAAACTAAGAGAGTAATGGAATGTCCTGGAAAACACGTCTAACAATAATCTTCCTGTAAGGGGCTGAAGAGAAAACTATGGCAATCCACTCTAAATTAAACAGAAGGTTTTTCATGAAACTGATGGAACAACAGCCCCTTTCAGTTATGTTTTGCGAAAAAAGACATTTGGTGGTTTGATTACAGTTCAAATAAAACTGCTAGAGCTCTCTAGTAGACCAGTAGGTACAGGTTTTACAACAGTTACATCACTGACTAGCTATGCCACTTTATTTTTTCCCCTAACTAACTTAGTAGTTTTTGCCAATATAAACATACTCAGGCCAAATTGCACAAGTCTTCTGATAAAAAACAAAAACAGTAGATGGCAGCAAACTTCAGTTAAAGAACTACTACTCAGTAACAGCACTGCAGTGACAAGCCAACAATTCAACTCCTCCATTCTAAACTGAAGGGGAAAAGGCATCAGTGCTTACTCTTACTGCCAGCATACAGTACTTATTATAATAAAGACAGTTATTGGGCAACAGGAAATCCAACTGAAAAGTATTTAACATTTTGTCACAAAGAATCCACACCCTTGCGCAACAGCTATTTAGAAGCACTCTTTCCCAGCCCTGACACCTGAGAAAATTGAATTAAATAATGCCTCTTTTTATTTTCTTTAATTTAAAAATTAGTATAAAATGGGTTGGTTTAAAAGCTCTGAGCTATGATAGCTACAGCTGCCACAAATCTCTAAACAACACCATTGAACAGATCCACGCATACGCTAGTTTCAACTACTTACTGCCTACTAGATCTAAGCCTCATGGCGATTAGAATTATGCATTCAAGACATGACATCTCTCTTTAGCAAACTAAGTTACTCCCATTAAAATTTTTACTTCAAGGGAAAATGAACTCTTGAATTAAAAAAATTCTAAGTGACTATAGTCAGAAGCCTATTTCAGGCTACATATAAAAACAGTTTAATTTAATTTGAAGCATACATTTGTAAGATCAGCCCTGTTGTAGATAGGTATTGCTGCATTAGGTCTTTAATCCGCTCTAGCCTCTGGTATTAGCAGTTTAACATTATGAGCTGACTGGCTCTAAAAAAGAAATCTGCAGAACAGCTTGAAATGTTAACGTCCTCCACAACTCTGAGAACACTGAATCTCTGTGCTATCATAGAATCACAGGGTTATAAAGGACTGCAAGGGTCATCTAGTCTAACCCCCTGCCAAGATGCAGGATTTGTTACATATAAACCATCCAAGGCAGATGGCTATCCAGCCTCCTTTTGAAAACCTCCAGTGAAGAAGCTTCCACAACCTCCCAAAGCAGTCTCTTCCATTTTCCTGCTGTTCTTAGGAAGTTTTTCCTGAGATTTAATCTAAATCTGCTATGCTGTAGTTTGAACCCATTGCCTCTTGTCCTGCCCTCTGTGGAGATGGACAGGTAAAAGATGGGAGGCTCAGAAGCAGATATTTCCTTCTCTGAAACCTTTGCCTTTTCTGATGTGGCTACGTCCTCTGGGAACGAAGGAATTGGATGGGGCGGGATCTCTGGGCTGTCTGAGACTTGCAGAATTTTCTCTTGTATGTAGGAGTACAGATGCCAAGAGAACACACAGTCACTCTAGAATCCTTCAGTGTTCACGGAGACTCGCCCATACTATCTGCAAACAACTTAGGTCCATCAAAAGGAAGGTCCTCAACTGTACTCTGAACTTCCTTTGGGAAACTGCAGAGCCAGAGCCAAGAGGCTCTTCTCATCACCACCGCTGTAGCGATCCAACTGGTGGCAGTATCAACAGCATTAAGGGAGGCTTGCCGGGTTGTCCTGGCAAGCAGTCGGCCCTCCTCAACAATTGCTTGGAACTGCTCTCTGTGTTCCACTGGCAGACGGTTGAGGAACAAGGTTAACTTGTTATAATTGACATGATTGTATTTTGCCAAAGCCTGATAATTGGCAATTCTGAACTGTAGGGAGGCTGAGGAGTAAGACTTTCTCCCTATTAGGTCCAGACATTTGTGGTCTTTGTCCTGAGTCCTGGATTTAGCGTGGTGCTGCCTGCCACTTTCATTCACTGCATCCACTACCAAGGAGTCAGGTGAGGGATGGGAAAATAAAAACTCCAAATCCTTTGCTGGAACATAATACTTCTTGTCCACTCTTTTTCCCATAGGCAGAATAGAATCTGGGGCGTGCCAGATGATCTTTGCTGGATCTAGAAGAGCCTCATTGACAGGTAAGGCTATAAGGATCAATGAGTGTGAGTGAAGGACGTCAAGCAGCTTATGATGAGACTCTGTAACCTCCTTGAGGGGAAACCTCAAGGAGTCTCTGTCCCTTTTGACCAGATCCTGGAAGGATTTAAAATCAACCACCAGGGATCAGGAGATGAACAGGAGATGTTGGCCGTAGGGTGGAGATTCCTTCACTGGTTCTAAGATTGCTCAACTAATTCCTCTGGAGGATCAACTCTACTAGAGGAAATAGGTGATGCCGGTTGATCCTCTCTATGATGAGTACTAGATGCTCTGGGGAGGGCAGGAGGCACGTGGCTCTGTGGGCTGCCCCTCTCTGCAAGCACTGCCCCTGCAGCTCTCCCAACCAATGGTGCTTGCAGGCAGAAGCAGCAGGCAGAGGGAGACCCCTGTCTCCACACCCTTGGTACCATGCTAGCTGCTTCCTGGAGCAGCATTGGGCCTGGGTAGACAGGAAGTCTGCCTTAGCCATGGCCACACTGCACCGCCAGAGATCGCAATCAACTGGGAGATCCTCTAGGATTGACCGGTTGGTGACCATTGTACTAGACCATTACTGTAAATACCATAATAATTCAGAAAAACTCAGGCATGCAGACTTTGCAAATAACGGCAAAAAAGGAAATAAAAAAATAGATTTTTACTTTGTTAATACAGTTAACATTTTGTATTTATTGAGCTAGACGAAGATGAATATTTAAAAATGTATTTGGTATATACCAGATCATACCCCAAGTGTTACAGTTCCATAAAACCACAAAACTTTACAAAGCTTTGTGTCTTTCTCTCTCATTAATATCCTTTGCTTACCTAGAAAGTTTAATCTATTCTCTGGCACTGATAGGTTTATCACCATTTGTGTGGGCATCAATACTGGACTATTTTATAAATACATTCTATTCTGAACTGCAGAAAGAGAGATGGCCCAGAGCTGAGAGGCTCACAACAATGGAGTGATACTGATATAACTCAGATACATTTTTCTCACACACATGAAAAGCTCACTGGATAAGTACAGTCCTCTTGTAAATGAGAAAAACACCTTTAGAATAGGTTTCCTCCACTGTGAAATTCATGGAACCAAAAAATATAGCATTATGCTCCCAATAAGCTTCTTTTAACTATACTGCTGTGTAAACCGCAGCATGAGAAAGTTAATAAGTCTGCTTGGTTAACATTGCCTACACAACAGCTGAACTTGATTTCTGTTTTAGAGATTGTTACACTCTGCAGCGAAATGTTAACAAGACACTCCTTATGTTATTACAGCTGTATGGACACTGGAATTTCTATTCTGCAGGAAATTTCTCATTTCTAAAAAACAATTTTGTTCGGAATCAGAATGAAAAGTTGGAGTCATGAAATTTTCCACATTGGGGGTGGCGTGGACATGAGAGATGCATGATGGACATTTTCAAAGAATTCTGTTTGGAAGAACAAAAATTGAATTTTTAAAAACATTTCCAATCTGAACTCCCCAACTGCCTTCCTGACAGCCCGGGTAGTCTAGGAGCCTGGGTTAGGCAGGAAAGCATCAACAAAATCCCCATGTTCCCAACAGAACATTTTAATTCCGTCCAATCAGCATTTTCCAACGGGAAACTGTTGAGTCAAAAAATTTGAGGTCTAGCTGTTATGCACTACATCAACCACACACTTAAACTAGCAAAGAATCCTGTGGCACCTTATAGACTAACAGACGTTTTGCAGCATGAGCTTTCGTGGGTGAATACCCACTTCTTCGGATGCAAGAAGAATGCTTCTTGCAGCCGAAGAAGTGGGTATTCACCCACGAAAGCTCATGCTGCAAAACGTCTGTTAGTCTATAAGGTGCCACAGGATTCTTTGCTGCTTTTACAGAACCAGACTAACACGGCTACCCCTCTGATACTTGACACTTAAACTAGCCATTTTATAAATTCTCCCTATTTGAGAAATGCCTCTTTTGAAAGGCATTTTCAAATTCTGATCTATAAGCCGCACAATATAGTGGCAGCTTCAAGCTCTTGATGATGATTGTGAGAAACTAAGAACTATTTCAGATGTTTCAACCATATATTTGGGGCTTGCAAAGCAGTGATCGAAAAATCACAATTTAGTGGTCATCTACTGCCAGCAAGTTAAAGAAGTATGGACTGGATGAATGGACTATAAGGTGGATAGAAAGCTGGCTAGATTGTCAGGCTCAAGAGGTAGAGATCAACGGCTTGATGTCTAGTTGTCCCAGGGGTTGGTTTTGTTCAACATCTTTACTAATGATCTGGATAGTGGGATGAACTGCACCCTCAGCAAGTTCACAGATGACACTAAGCTGGGAGGGGAGAGGTAGATACACTGGAGGGTAGGGATAGGGTCTAGCGTGACCTAGACAAATTGGAGAATTGGGCCAAAAGAAATCTGATAAGGTTCAACAAGAACACGTGCAGAGTCCTGCACTTAGGAAGGAAGAATCCCATGCACCGCTACAGGCTGGGGATCGACTGGCTAAGCAGCAGTTCTGCAGAAAAGGACCTGGGGATTACAGTGGATGAAAAGCTGGATATCAGTCAGCAGTGTGCCCTCATTGCCAAGAAGGCAAATGGCATATTGGGCTGTATTAGTAGGACCATTACCAGATCGAGGGAAGTGATTATTCCCCTCTATTCGGCACTGTTGAGGCCACACCTGGAGTATTGCATCCAGTTTTGGGCCCCCCACTACAAGAAGGATGTAGACAAATTGGAGAGTCCAGCAGAGGGCAACAAAAATGATCAGGGGGCTAGGGCACATGACTTACGAGGAGAGGCTGAGGGAAGTGCGATTATTTAGTCTGCAGAAGAGAAGAGTGAGGGGGGATTTGATAGCAGCCTTCAACTACCTGAAGGGGGGTTCCAAAAAGGATGGAGCTAGGCTGTTCTCAGTGGTGGCAGATGACAGAACGAGAAGCAATGGTCTCAAGTTGCAGTGGGGGAGGTCTAGGTTGGATATTAGGAAACACTATTTCACTAGGAGGGTGGTGAAGCACTGGAACGGGTTACCTAGAGAGGTGGTGGAATCTCCACCCTTACAGGTTTTTAAGGCCCGGCCTGACAAAGCCCTGGCTGGGATGATTTAGCTGGTGTTGGTCCTGCTTTGAGCAGGGGGTTGGACTAGATGACCTCCTGAGGTCTCTTCCAGCCCTAATATTCTATGATTCTTGGAACATGTTGCAGAAATTGGATCTAGTTTGAGACAGGGGCGGCTTTCGGTATTTTGCCGCCCCAAGCAAGGCAGGCAGGCTGCCTTCGGCGGCTTGCCTGTGGGCAGGGCTGGCTCCAGGCACCAGCTTATCAAGCAGGTTCTTGGAATGGCAACTCTGGAGCAGGGCGGCACTTTCAGGTATTCGGCGGCAATTCGGCGGAGGGTCCCTCACTCCCGCTCAGAGTGAAGGACCTCCTGCTGAATTGCCGCAGATTGTGATCGTGGCTTTTGGGGGGGGGGGGCTGCTTGGGGAGGCAAAACCCCTGGAGCAGGCCCTGCCTGCAGGAGGTCCCCGGTCCCACGGATTCGGCGGCACGCCTGCAGGAGGTCCGCCGAAGCCACGGAACCAGCGGACTCTCCGCAGGCATGCTGCCGAAGGCAGCCTGCCTGCTGCCCTCGCGGCGACCGGCAGAGCGCCCCCTGTGGCTTGCCGCCCCAAGCACGCGCTTGGCGTGCTGGTGCCTGGAGCCGCCCCTGGTTTGAGATGGAAAAATTTTTGAGGGTGCTCCATACTGACATATTTGTGGGCATCTGTATTTTGTGATGGACTTAATTATAATTTGTACTGATCTCTGACTTTTCAAGGACAGAATCCTTGTTTGAGGCTTTGCACTAATCGGGAAGTACAATACTGGATTTCACAGCAATGAAAGAATGTGGCTGGCCCTTTATGTCTGAAAACTTATGCTTAGAAACAGAACTTTTGAAGGTGAAAGAGTCTCTGAAGGTATATTATTATAATTTTAGAGGCAAAGCTGAAAAAATAGCAGGTTTATGCTTGAAGCTGCAATTGAACATATAGATATCAGCTTCACCATTGGCTATAGCAGTTATTATTCAAGAGCTTTTGGTGTCCTGACTATACACTATGACCTAGTGAGCAGAGAAACATAACTGAACCATTAACAATTTGCTAGATCACTTTATGCAGGTATTGCACAAGGAAGGAGGAGGAGGAGGAGTGGCTTCTTCCTGTGCCTACACTTAAATAGGATTAGAGACACAACCAGGGAACGTGCACATGCATGTTATAAGATTTGTTAAGCTACCAGATCATGTCTTTCAGGATATATTGCTTTTGGGGGAAATATTGTTCTCACTGTCCTTTAACAATGCAGTGTTAGAGTGTGGGGTTTCCATGATTAACTTGATACAAACAAGCCAGCCCACCAAGAGTCAATAAACCAGCTGATGCAGATACAAGTGAATAGTCATAGTGAAGGTGTTTTATAATCATGAGAAGCTATTCTCTCCTGCCCTGCAGGAAAGCCATGAACAAAATATTCAAATGCACAGTCACAGTGAACACTAACAGCAAACACTAGCGGAGGACTAATTTAGTACTGTGATCAGATCACATACAGATTTCAAGTCAGGTGACCAGTCACTGTATTACTGATGAGACACTAATCGTAGATATTAGACTTTTTTTTATTCAGATCTGACTACTTTATAAATCTCAGTTCCCACTCTCAATCTCAGGCTGCTATTTATTTATTTTTTATTAAAGCAAGTGTAAAGCTAAATATATCAGAGTGACTAAATGTCAGACATACTAAAAATAAGAGAAATGACAACCCACATCATAACAGCCCATAAAAGAATCAACAAGCGATCTCAGTTGGTCATGACATCAGCAAGACATTTCATTTTGATTGACTTGAGAATGACACAAGACCCTAAAAATTGGAACAAGATCTGATGTCTTAGCTACCTGTCATTTTTTTTTTTTATGTTATGTTAGCCTGGCTATGTACAAGCAAGCAAATCCTTTGTTTAAGAGAGCTTTGATAATTATCAAATATCAAATTATCAAATAAACATTATGGAAAAATATTTGAAAAATAGAAAGATTTATTTGCAAGATGTCACTAATATGATTTTAAATATCTAATTTAAAGAAGCAAAGATTATATTTGAAGAGATTATTTAAAAGCAGATGTAACAGGCTAGCATTTCAATACTGGTCTCAAGAACCTACAGCTGCTAAACACCATCAGTTGAGAAACAGCAAACTCTCAAAACTACAGTGTCAGGGAAGAATCAAAGCATAGCAATAATGTGGAAACCCTTTCAAACTCTCACAAATCCTTGTAGATTTTTGCAAGTTGCAATGCAGGAATCCAACATTTTTAAAGACTTCAATACTTTGGCACAATGATAGTGACATTTTATATTACTTCTTTCATTCAGACAGATCTCATGAGCACTTTACAAACTATAGTGCCTTCCATTTGATTCAGTCACTAATCAATCTGATCAATGTAATTTGGATCAAAATATCAGAAGCCAAATCATATTAAAACAAAACCCAACTCCCACCTTTTATTTTGACAGTACTAGGCTATCATTATTGGATGATTCAATAATAGCTATGTAAAACTGCTTAATAATGAAAACTAGGATTTTTAGTGTAATACAAGTAAAAAGGAGCCCCAGGAAGACTCATGTTACTGAAGGATGATTAGAGGTAAAAACTTAGTTATAAGAAGTTATAAACAGTATCATGTTCTATGCAAATTGTGATAAGCATCCTGGAAGTTAAATAAGCAGTTGAACGTGATTTCTGTTTTAACCAGTAAAGAGAACAAATTTAACTGGAGAGATTTATGCTCACGTTATTATTAAAATGTCAATATTCACCCACAGTGGAATCCATGATTAACACAATAATTTCAAATTCTAAATGCAGGGGAAAGCTGTGGTGATCTCAGGTACATCTGTGTGGCAAATATAAGGTACATGCTGACTTTTTACATGGTAACATTGTATGTGTATGCAGAAAGTACGCATACATAGTGGTTGTCTTTTAAAAAAAAGAAAATTTTCCCATAGCCACTGCACAGAAATGGAAGGCTACCACTGTTTTCCCCTATACTTTGAACAGGAGATCTGTGATAAACTGAATAGCATGACTGAAAGGAGCTTACTTTTTAGTGGCTTCTGTTGTAACAGTGCACAGCAACAAATCATCAACAATGGGGAAAAAAGTGGAAAGGCTCCATACATTCCATTTTGCAAATTTAAGATCACAAAACGTTTCCTTCACAAACCCACTGACTGAAAATTACACATTTTATTTGAACCTGATCCACTAACAAGTTTTTATGCTTCAAATTATCCTCCTAAAAAATAGATTATTATAGCCTGCATAAACCTGTCCAAGGGTAAGGGAATTGAATGGCAAATTGCAAAAAAGTGTTCCAACCTCTGGGGAAAAAAGTGTATTTAAATGTGTACATTGCTCTTATCTTAACTTTAGTTCAAATACAGACCATGGGACCATAGGCCAAAAAAACACTTTACAAGTCTCTCTCTGAGCTCATGTGGAGCTGCGGAAGTAATGGAGAAGTAAATGCTTTTTATCACTATAAAGGGATGTGACTCCAGGTTAAAGTCATTGGTAGGACAGTGTATGAGCGCCTCCAGTGCAATTGTCAGATAGCACTACTTTTTAAATTGTGGATTTAAAAATGAACTACGGCATTGTTAGGGCAATCTTAGGTGCTTGTACATACTCAAAGGCCAGGTTAAATTTCCTTTTATTTGGCTTTGTGTTTCTAAAGCCCCTTAATGCACGCGTCAGCTAATGGCAAGATGGCATTTGAGTTCTTCAGGTACAGTCATTCTTTAGTGGTTTTAGCATTTTTGGCAATAAACTTACTTTTGTTTCTCTCAGCAGAAACTGCAAATCTCGCCCACTAAGGATGCCATGGTTTTTCACGTAGCTGGGCATATGGACAGTACTTGTCCCGTGGACGGTTCCATGGACTTCCATGTAGGTATGAATGATGTCCAAATAAGCCTTCTTATCCTATAAAATGAAACAAAATTCGTTTTAGTCTTTACAAACAAAGAAGTGATGCTGTCCTAATCAGAACTGGTTATCTACCTAAAACAATGTCCCAAAGCCCTAAATGAAAGGAGGCCAGTGGTTTTCATCTTTCATAACCACATCTTTGACATAAGACTTGATAGTATATTATATGATTAGCATTTTAAAGTCTTAATTTCTAAAAGTTTTGTGCTAGTTTGCAATAGACAGCCTGCTCCTGTTCGACAGAACTCAATGGGAAAATTGCTATTAATTTCAAGGGGGCACAACCAGGCCCTCAAACTGTGGTAACTAAGACAATACACATTTACAAGACAGAAGTGAACTGAAAACATTTCTACACATAATAAAACTCAATTTTGTAACCCACACTAACTCCACTTTTGCACAGTCATGCAAACAACAGTTACACAGTTTGGCCTAAAAATAATAGCTTCCTGCAAACTGGTTAGAAGCATTGTTAAGGTATTTCTGTCAAGAACTCAATATAATTGGCCTTTGCTCATCCTCACTGTGAAGGAAGAAGGAGTTAATCTTATCTCACTAGTGCCATGCCCCTGCTTTCTCTCAAGATTTGGACATAAGCCTCCAGACAGTCTAGTCTTAACACCAAGAAACAAATGTCTTGACTCTTTGGTGCCAGGACAATTTCTAGGCTTGTATTTTCCACCCTACTTGATTTGTCATAGGCAACCCCTACACACCATTATTTGACAGCTATGTATAAGAAAGTTGGCCAATGGTGATATTGAAGTTCCCTCAAGGGGAAGTAGACTAGGGGTATATGGCTACACTTGCAGCTGTACAGTGCTGGGAGTTAAACCTGTCTTCGTAAGCTGAATAGGGAAAGCGCTGCAATCTGGCCACACTGACAGCTACCAGCGAACTGTCGTGGCCACATTTGTAGCATCTGCAGCGGCATTGGGAGCGGTGCATTATGGGCAGCTATCCCAGCGTTCAAGTGGTTGCAACGTGCTTTTCAAAAGGGGGTGGGGTGTGACAGGGAGTGTGGGGGAGAGAGAGAGTGGATTTTTGGAGCCGACACTCTGTCAGCAGCTGCAAGTTCTGACCCACTCCCTCACCCCTTTCTCGCTCACTGAAAGTTTTTTTTCCTCACAGACCAGATAAGCAGCCTCCCCGAAACGGACCCTCCTGCCCTCCCTCCCGCTCGCCATGCTGCTTCTCTCCTCAAACCCCCTCTCTTCAAGCAAACACTAGCTGTGGGAGTTCCAAAGGGAGCTCATTCACAGCAAACAGGAGCTGTGTTTGTTTTTTTTTTATAAGCAGCTCCGGGAGCCCCAGTTCACAACAAAACAAACAGAGGCATCACAACAAAACAAAGAGAGTTATCTTTAGTTAAAAGCATTATGGGAAGGTTCCGGAGGTCAGTTACAGCTACAGCGCTGTTCTCTTTATTCCTCTCGTGGAGGTGGAGTACAACCGGCGCTGTAGCCAGGGAGATACAGCGCTGTATGTGCCTTGCCAATGTGGACGGGAGTGAGTTACAGCGCTGTAAAGCCACCACCAGCGCTGTAACTCTCAAGTGTAGCCAAGACCTAGGAAAATCCTATTACTTGGAAGCCTGGGACAGTAAGACACAAAGCCTAGACAAGTACAATTTTATAATTTACTGCTTACCAAAAACGGATGTGCATTAAGTATTCAGTGTAGCCAATCTGAGGCTTGAAAATAAAAGATGGTTTCTAGCTTTAGCTTCCTCTGTGGTTTGGTAACACTTGCAGGGAAGTGGACAACTTGCTCTTTCACAGCCTCCCCCATTGCTAAATGTCTCTGATCAGCCAGTTGTGCCCCATACTACGTTTTAGGAAGAATGCACTGGCTAATTATTATTTATATCAACAAAAATATTGAGAGAACCAAACTTTCTTGTCCGATAACTAAATCCAAGATCCAGATTGTCCCTGTACAAATCAACATATGAAAAGGCTTTCGTAGTCTAGAGGACGGAAAAAGGCAGGGATGAAGGAACTATCCAACTCTGGCAGCTGCTGCTTAGTCTCTACAAAACCTTAAATCCACAGAAAATACTGTATAAGCCACAAGATAGTTAATTCAAAGGCTATCTAGACAATAATAATAATTAAGTATAGTTAAGTACTACTTCTTACAATCCCAACAACTCAAAAATATTTCATTAGGATTAGGGACAGGGAGAGTAAAATGAATAAACTCACTTGAGAGAAAGGTTTCACACAGTATATTACAGTAAATGAAACAGCAAAACAGATTTTACATTCTTAATATTGGCTGAGAAGACTCAAAGTCATGCATAAACAGAGTTCTGAAAAGTCAATTTTCAAGACTAATAATAATAGTAAGAATAAGAATAGTAAACAAATAATAATTCTTAGCTCTTATATAGTGTTTTTCATTATTAGACCCCAAAGCATTTCACAAGGGAGGTCAGTATCTCTATCCCCATTTTACAGATGGGGAAAATGAGGCACAGAGAAGTGAAATGACTTGCCCAAGGTCACCCAGCAAAACTTGTAGGAGAGCTGGAAATAGAATTCAGGTCTTCTGAGTCCCAGGCTAGTGCTCTATCCACGAGGCCATAATTCGGTATTAACTTAATGTGTTTTGAGACTTTTTAAAAATTATTTTTTCCACTGACTGTTAAAGGTGCCTGACTCACACCACTTCCACTGTGACCAGGAAGGGCCTCTTCTAGGGCTAAAAGGGTGTTCTGTCCTCATGCCTATTGTCAAAGGCTTTTTCCTGAGGCTCCTCCTCCCTTTTATTGATTCAGCCTTGCTCTGTGGTCGGAAATCTTTAATGGGTACCCAGGTTCAAACTAAAGCAATGCAGGGTCACTGTCTTGTCTAACTTCAAAAAGGGTACCTTCCCCTACTCAAGGCCTCGGCCACGATTCAAGTGCTCATCAGCTGGGGTGGATTAATGCATCAGCCCATTGCGAATACAGTCATGAAATTCAGAAGATCCCAGAAATTAGAGGTGGAAGGGACCTACACTATTAGTTCATCTCCATCCCTGGTTTTTGGTTGTGTATTTACTAGCATTTTGTCTCAAGCTATGAGGCTTTCACCACTTCCCTTGGAAGACCATTATTAAACACTGTATAGACTTCAACACTCCTGGCCTCCCACAGATGGCAAAATTGAGGAAACAGAGGGAAAGCGACTTAATGGAGCCCACACAAGACGTCAGTGGCCAAATCAGGATTAGAACACTCAGTCCCTTCCCAATTCCCAAACCCATGCTCAGCTGTCATGAAATTATGCCTATAAACTGCCCTCTCATTCTCTGTTCTGTCCTAAATAATTCCTCTCATTGGTGTTCACACCCTTCAAATAATTGTAAATGTATGTCCCTCTTTAGTTATCTTTGAATACAGCAGTACATATTTAATGACTTTTACATTTTACCCACAGGTGAATCCATTTGTTGTTCTTTTCTGAACTTTAATTTCTCAATACATTTGTGGTAAGAAGGTGCCCAGTACTGAACATGACATGCTAGGAGCAATTATGCCACAGCTATATTCTATTATTTGTATTACAAGAGCACCCTAATTGAGGCTGGCACTCCATTGTGATGGGCAATGAACACACAGTAGGAAACAGTCCCTAATGGAACAGCTTTCAATCTAAAGAGACAAGACAGACAAAAGGTTGGAAGAGAAACAGAGGCACAGAATTGAAGTGACTTTCTCAGTGTCACAATAACAGGTGAATGGAAGAGCTTTCAGTAGACGCTTTGTCTTATCTCAAGTCCTATTCCAGTGGCCTCCAAAATGGGCTATGTTCCCTTTTGAGGCAGTGATATAATGCAACATCTCTGAGTGCTTGGCCCCAAATTATTTTGGCTTTTTCCTGCCGCACTGAATGAAAACTCATGTCTAATTTGCTATCCAATATCACCCTAAATACCTGTAGAACTAAGCTCCAGGGCCCTATCTCCCATTGGAAGTTAGGTCATAAAGGAAAAAAAACTACACGCTACATATAAATGACCCATAAAAGAACCAAACCTTCAATACATGCGAGACACTATTCCCAACAATGAGATAAAGACAACACAGAGTTGGCTATAATAAAATGCCATGGTATCATTTATTTCTTTAGATATTTATAATTATAGCTTAAGGCTATATATGTAGTATTATTAGCAACTCAAATATTATATTTAGTGCCTGGAAATAATAGCTTCAGGTGAATTATGTACTTTAAAATACCACAGGGATAAGCCAACTAGGTTAGACTAGCAATAAAATATAATATGAAGCGCCCTGCTGTACCACTGTGACTTACATATTATCTCACAGTATGTTTTTCATTTGTAAAGGATCTTTATTTTTTAAAATAGTGCCTTACAAGAGTAAGTGCTTTGCAAACGGTTAAATCTCATCATGCTCCACGGAGGAAGGCACTTCAAGTATTATCCTTTTATTAGGAGCAAACTGAGCAGAGAGATGTTAAGTGACTTGCCCAAGGTCATGCAGTAAATCATTGGAAAAGCAGGCAACAGAAACCAAGAGCTTGGATTTCCAGTCACTGCTGCCATCATTAGTTAACATGAACACGTTACTATCTGAAAAATAAAGACTTCAAAATTAACCAAGTACGTAAGAACCCCAAATTCCTAGTGTTTATAAAGCAGAATATACACAATTAAAAAGCGAGATAGGACTTAGGATCAGATATATCCCACATGGTAAATGAAAAAAGCTTCCTGAAAATAAGAGAATACTACCATTTAGAAAATAACTTTACTAGTCAAAATGCTCACAATGGGTTTGGGGTTTTTGGGGGTGGATTACAGAGATCTCTTTGATGTAGGCTTTTCTTTCAAGTTGCAGAACTACAAATTGTAAAACCCATTCCTGTTTTCTTAATGCAGTTGAGGTTTACTGATAGTGGCATATCTTAATCCACTGTGCGTGCCTAAACAAAGTCCAGGAGTTATGGTTCAGTGTTTTAAAGGTGAAAATAGATAAGACTATAAAGCATAGGTATTAATGACAACATAATCTGCCTACTGCAGAAACAATAATAAACTCACCTTGAATCTTATCAGCAAAAGTCATATAGTGTACACTATAAATAAAACCATGATAATATGAATATATTGTAAGTGGCAAAGAAAAAACCGCTAGAAAGAAAAATAGATGGATTTCCTCAAAATGTTACTGATTTCAGAGAAATAAATAGTTATCTAGCTCTCACACAGCACATTTCTTCTTAAAATAAAAACACACACAAGTTATCCAGTCTTCACAACCCCTCCTAGAGGCTCCTAAAGAACCATATGCATTATTCCATTTCAGAGATATAGCAATAGAAGAACTGAGGCCAGAGGCCAGATTATCAAAGGTATTTAGGTACCTAAAGATGCAAAGAGACGCAGTGGGAATTTCAAAAGTGCCTAATTCCCATTGAAATCTCTCTCTTTAGTGAACTTTTCCATTATGAAAATACAATGGGGTATATATAAGACTCTTATTCACACTGTCATCTCAAGCCAATTCTCCAATTCCTCCTATTGCGTGACAGAAGTACACTTTTCCACTGTGAGTTGTCTTCTACAGAAGCAATTCTACAGAAGCAATTTTCCCACAAAATAGAATAAAAAAGGTAGGAGATGGAATAAAAATAAAAATTCTTCTAAAGAAGCAATAGGAAAGATACTGCATAAGCTATAAACCATTCCTTGATGCTGCCAGAATGTCTATATTTATTAACAGGCTTCAAAATTACCAAATGTGTCCCAATTTGTTTATGTAGTGTCCTTGTAGCTGTATCAGTCCCAGGATATGAAATAGACAAGGTGGGTGAGGTACATTTTTTTTTTTTGGACCAACTTCTGTTGGTGAGAGACAAGGTTTTACATTACCTTACCCACCTAGTCTCTCCATTTGTTTAATTATTCCATTCATATTCTGCCAACTGAGTTGGTAATTAACGCCATTCTGCCTTGGAAGAAGTATTCTTTTTTGCCTGTGTCAATTAAATCTTCCTAGATCTAAGGTCTGTTTCTTCATATAATTATTTTGAAATATGGTCAGGAAAATAAACGCCCACAACACATTGTACAACTTTTATTTTTCTGAACAGTAGGAAAACGTTAGAAAATGATTCTTAATAAATTTGAGAAATTTAACCAAATGTATTGATTATACAGAGAATTCAGTACAGGATCTAAGATTTAGGTAGGAAAATACATAATCATATACAAGTAGATGTTTTTAAAATGACTTTTATAGTTACATTAAGTAGATTTCTCCCTCCCTCCAACGTTTGATATTATAGCAGTGGAATATTTTTTCTAACAAAGAGACAATACAAGCTTCTGCACGCTGCTAAGACAATGCACTTCAATTCTGACGTTTTGCAAGCATAAAATATGAATACTTTAAGGTTAAGTAATTTAATTCCTTTCTTCAATAAACCATGCAATACTAATGTTCTAAATCAAAGAAAACTACCAGAATGAAATGCACCTCATTTTGATGCTTAATTCACTGAAACAAAAATATGAAAGTATTTTGTTATAATGTAGAGTTAGTGCATTTTTTATATTTTAACAAATGAGCAGTTCCCCCCATAATGTGACAGTAAAATGAATGTGAGGTAAATACCTAAAAGCTACTGATTTGATTTTTAAATGGGTTTGAAACCTTTATTTAAACTTAGAAAAGGAAAATGTTGTTTCTGAAAATAATACATTCTCTAATGCAGAGGCGGACAAAGTTTTTGGCCTGAGGACCACATCTGGGAATAGAAATTGTATGGCAGGCCATGAATGCTCACAAAATTGCGGTTCAGGTGCAGGCTCTGGTTGGGGGTGCGGGCTCCGGGGTGGGACCAGAAATGAGGAGTTCAGGGTGTGGGAGGAGGCTCTGGCTGGGGTGAGGGAAGGGGTGCAGGCTCCGGCTGGGGGTGTGGGCTCTGGGGTGGGGCTGGGGATGAGGGGCTTGGGGTGCAGGAGGGTGCCCTGGGCTGGGATCGATGGGTTTGGAGGCCAGGAGCGGGATCAGGCCTGGGGCAGGGGGTTGGGGAGAGGCTCAAGGGTCCAGGTGGCACTTACCTCAAGTGGCTCCCAGAAGCAGTGGCATGTCCCTTCTCCGGCTCCTATGTGGAGGCGCAACCAGGCGCTCTGCACGCTGCCCCATCCACAGGCACCGCCCCTGCAGCTCCCAGTGGCTGCAGTTACCGGCCAATGGGTGCTGCAGGGGCAGTGTGCAGAGCGGAGGTCTCTGGCTGCCCCTATGAATAGGAACCAGAGTGGGGGCCATACCACTGCTTCTGGGAGCTAGGATGACCAGATGAGGGACGTGAAATATCGGGACACGTGGGGATGTGTGCGCGCGCGTTGGCGGAGCAACAAAAAACACCGAGAGCCGGTGACGGAGGAAAAAACAAAAAACAAACAAACAAAAAACCAAGAGCCACCAAAGCATAGGAAAAATTGGTGGGGGCTGAGCAGCTCTACGCCCCGCCCCCCCCCTCCCCCGCAGCAGCTCACCTTCGCTCTGTCTCCACCTCCCCTGAGCTGGCTGCTGCGTCCTGCTTCTCCGCCCTTCCTCCAGCACTTGCGCTGCCATACAGCTGATTAGCGCAAGCCTGGGAGGGAGGGGTGAGGAGGAGGAATGCGGCGTGCTTGGGGAAGAGGCAGGGCCAGGGTGGGGATTTGGGGAGGGATCCAATAGGGCAGTGAGGGGGCGAGGCTGGGGGCGGGGATTTGGGGAGGGATCCAATGGGGGAAGGAGGGGTGGAGTCAGGGCGGGGCCCGGGTTGGAGTTGGAGTGAGGGGGGCGTGGGACAAAAAAGTAATTACCGAGACAGTCCCGATAAAATCGGGACGTCTGGTCACCCTACCGGGATCCGCGTGGCATGGCCCCTGACTGGAGCGTCAGTGGGGGGCCATGCCACTGTTTCTGGGAGCCACGGGAAGCAGCCCCTGACCCTGGAGTGCTGGAGCGGGGCAAGCAATAACAATGATTACGCTCCTGGTAAGCAAGAATTCTACTAATGATGAAAACTTTGAGGATCTTTAGTCATTGTTCTTCAGTTTTCATCATTTAGCCTTCTGGAATGAACCGCAGAAATAAAAAGCATGTTGCCAACATATATTTCTCAGTGCATAGAGATAAAGGTAAATTTGTCATACCTGCAAACAGTTATTCTGCTAGTTCCTCCTATTCCAAGTCAGATTATAGCATATAGCAACAGGTGGCAAGAGAGATCAACTGAGAGGTATTATATTTTCCTTCATTATGAGTCTCCAATGACAACCATTTCACAGCAAACAACCCCCAAATCTAAATATTTTCTGGCCTAAAATATTTGAGAAGTGCACAGGAAGGTGTAGAAATAATTCATATGTACAACACATATGGCAAAGTTTAGAAATTCCCTGGAGAGATGTGCATATCAGAACATGCAGATAGGTATCCTCAAAACCTAGACACCAGAATAGGACTAATCTAGGAAGAACAAATAGGTTCCTTGTTCAGTTTAGATTTCTCATCAGACTCTTTAACCAGTCTGGAATAATCCCAGTGGAACCACTTCGAATACTCCAAAGCTCTCAGGCAGGAACAATAATTCAAACAAAAACATGTTCTCTTCCATTGGCGCTTGACAGCACAGCTGGCATCACTTTCTCATAAAATGAGTTGTAACTCTCTTCAGCTTTACCACAGAGATTATTCAGGGCAGGTCTTCTAGTGAAGGCCATGCAGTCATTGCTGTTTCCATAACAAACAAGAGCAGCCAGATTACTCATCAAAGAAATCCTGTTAATATTTGCAAAAACATGGTGCAGAAAATGCTGTAAATCATAATGCTAAACATTTATCTTGCTGGAAAAGTATTTATGAGAGCAAGATAGAATAATTAATTTGATTCTCTGTTCTTGTTTGTGCTACGCTGAGACAGCAAGGAATATGTCCTTTGAACCTTGTATCCAAAACCAATTCCCATCACTTGAACTAAGGATGAATTTCTATTTATTTTCAAGAGTGCTAGTACCAGAAGCAACTACCAGTAGTTATTTTTCCAGCTTTCTAACGAGTAAGGTACAAGGCTACTGCAAAAAAACTCAGAAGTACCGTTATTTGGTCTTTTGACAAAAAATCTGTCTCTTCCTATGGTAATCATGGATTTCTCAGTTCTGGCATATATTTTGGGCAAGCCACATTCTCTCTCTCAAAATAATGTATTCCACTTGATGAAAGGGGCAATTCTTAGCAAGAATTTGGTCAAAGCAAGACTAATCCTCACATCTACATTACCTGCTATGCTTTCTTAACACAGTAATCTACATATGCAACAAAACTGTGTCTATGCAAGAAAATGGGCGATGACAGTATCATCATCTTCAGAAATAGCCTTGATTTTAGGGGCAACACTGAACCTTATTTTTGTGTTACTATTCCAAGTGTTACCCTTTATCTTCAATTATTGTTTGTAATTTATGGGAACACAGATTTCCCAGAAACCACGGTCTCCACTCCTTAGAATATTGTCCAATGGCAGAGAGGCTGGGAACAATCATTATAGGCGACAGTCTTCCTGAAAGTGCCCAGGTCAACCCTTCTCTCTCTAAAATGGTCACTGTCCAGGGAGCAAATATAATCCCCTTCAGCTATGTACAGTACTCTGTACAGTAAACAATACACACAAATCCCTTCTTGACTTCCAGTACCAACTGGGTAAACAGAGGTTAATTTAATCCAGCCTTTGCCATCTCAGATATTTGGTCAACTGTAGAAAAAAGCCTAGGCCAGAACCGCAAGCCTGAAACGCGTCTATAAACTTTGAAATAGCCCAGCAAAGAACTTCATTGCTAGGGCTCATCTGTAATCAAGAAGGAACCCAGGGATGCCCAGGTATATTTACTTGTAGATCCCTTGCTCCTGAAGGAAAATAAAACAGGGGAGTTCCTGAGGCATAATGGGAAGGGAAACCACCTTCCTCCAAATCTGTTATGTTCTAGACATCTCTAGAGGTCCAAACTGATTAAGTATCCAATAACTAAGATCCCCACATTCAGGAAAGTATCTACATTCAAGGCAGCACTTAAATACATGCTTGAGTGATTTACTGAATCAGGACCTAAGCCTATACATAAATAATGTAGCATCCAAAATAGAATTCATTCCTCAGATAATCTAGTTTTAAAAAAGTAATCGATACTTAAACTCAAATGAGTTATAGGCACTATAGTTTGAAGAGTTACTCATGAGAAGAGATGTGAAACAAACAAAAATTAAGCAAGCTTTTAAAAAAACAAAACTATTGTCCAAAAAAATTATAGCAAACCCCTTCCCTAAAGCCAAGTGAAACTTCTGAGTAACTGGAACAAATGACAAAGTCTCCCTTCTGTTTCCTGTACAGATATACCCTCAATTTGTTCCTTCCATAAAACATACTCCTTTCTCCTCCCGCCCAGAAAACCACAAACCAAACCAAATCCCACAAACCTTCTTAAGCTACTTTAAACTGTAAACTCTTATTTAGTTTGTGATCTGCTTGGGTCAGACCCTGTTTTCTCATTTGACTATAAAGCACCAAAAAATACATATACATCTGTATAGACAAAATACAGATCTCACAGATGTGTCCATGTCTCTGTGCATTTTAACTTTGTCCTTTTCATTTTATTTGTCTGGGTTAAACTAAATGCTCCTTGGGACAAGTGTCCTGGAAAGTGTCATATAAATTAAAAAATTAAATAATCTACAATCGCTTTTTTATTTTTTACATCAATGTCACAAATAACCATGGAACCTTTGCAAATTCAAACACACTGCATAAAGGAAACTATCAAAATTGGTGTACCAAGCTTAATGTATAATTAACTAACCTGTTGCAAATGCATTAAGAAAGTACAGATTGATAAATAAATCAGGATCTGCAATTTGAAAGTCAATTCATTATCACTTTTAATTTCAATGTGCTTTCATTCGCTACTTGGTGGTTCCTTACAGCATCTTGTTATCTGCAAATGTATTTCATCCAAAATCATTTAACTGGATGCCACCAGGTTTTTTGTCTTGTGTTTTGGTTCTCTCCAAAATAAAGTGAAGTAAAAGCAGATTCCAGAGTACTGGCTGTGAATACAATATTCACTTGTTCAGTTCTCGGCACAGGTTTTGATCAGAGTGGCTCAGTCCCTCCTTTTCTGTTGCTCATAGTGCAAACTAGGCTTACAGCATTAAATGTCGCATCAAAAAGCAGCAAATGATTTCCTCTCATACCCAAAATGGGAAGTTCTACTAGCTTTTAGTCATTTTATTCGACAGCTACAATAAACTTGCCATTTAAGAAAGACACTTTTGTTGATCGTTGCGCACAGAACTGTTATTACTTTATGCCAACTATTTCTACCTACTTTTAAAAGCCTTATGATAAAGCCTTTCACATCAAAGGAATGGAATGACAACCATCTTTCCCTAAGGCACTGTCAACAGGAAGATATAGCCTGAAGGGTTGAAGTCTTAAACTGGGTAAATTAAAATTTCAGAAGTATAAATGCTGCTGTAATAATAAATGGAAGCATGACACAAAGAAAACTGAAGTCTCTTTTTACTCTGCTTGAAGCTGGTGCAGTAAAGGCATCAACTGAAACTTGCTTTAATTTCAATTTGGCAGCCTAGATTACGACAAATTTTCATGATTTTAAATTATTCAGGTCACCTTCACACAATATTAGTCTCATTCACCACTGAACCACTAAACAACATTATGTTCACAACCACAGGCCAATTATGTTAGAGAACAATTAATCAGAGCCCTTGTTTGCCTGGTGGTCCTTGTAGTTCAGATTGTAAAACATATGGAGAATAGTTTGTGGCCCCAGGTTTAGTTTCCCTTGTTAAACATGAGAACATGTGACAGTTTTTATAAACTTTTATAAACGTTTATAAGTGCAATTTAAAAAAAACAAGAACTGCTGTTGTAGGTGTCGGCACATGCCCTGAATGTACCCCTTTCATCTTTCAGAAGTCCTAATACCTGGATTTTATTTGTCCTATGCCAGATCAAAGGTAGATGGAAGCCCGATATCTGCCTTATGTTAAGATCATGCCACACTCTAAAGTTGTTCTAACCAGAGAATATGCGGTTTTAAGAAAGAACCACTTTAATTTTCAAAACAGAAGAGAAGCTAGGAATGCAAAACAAGAGCACAAATGATGCACTTTGGTGCATGAACACTGTGGAGAAACTAGAGTTATTTGTGAGGGAGAGACGTATAGCAGAACCCCGTTTATCCGACCCTCCATAATCCGGATCTCCGTTTTAACTGGACAACTAGCATACACAGGCCCAGAAAAGGGTGCTCTCTCCTAGGGCCACTAGATGGCGCTACAGCATTGCACGTTCCTATTTTCTGGTTTATGTGGATTTTGATTATCCGATCTAGCACTAGTCCCAATTAGATCGGATAAATGGGTTTCTGCTGTACTGTTTTGATCTATAACAGTGTTTACCTTATGAAATTAATAAACACCATGTGTGTCCCCAGAGGGGACAGAGTCTTGGGGTTGGTCAGGGTATTGATAATGGGATGAAGAGTTTTTCATCTTTATATTGTCAGTTCAAACCCAACCCAAGCTGAAAGTGACTGAAGTCATTACTATGTTGATGAGAAGGAGATTCAGAAGTCTGTGTTAAATAAGCTAGTAACCTCAATACAGTTCCAGGTAAGCAGGTGTCCCCATCACAAAAACTTACTCCAAATGCCACAACTGTTTGCAGTCTCAGTTGAGGTGCCAATGACTGAATGGGAAAGAGTCTTAGCTAAAAGAATTAAGGGACATTAGAAAGGCAAGCCAGGGAAACATGCCAATGCCTGTGCATTTTCTATTCTAGGAAACGGAGATTTCCGTCTCCAGAGCTACTGGTCTGGCGCATTTCACAAAAAATGTCATCATGTAGGTTATCTTCAATCTGCGCGCCCTTCAAACACTGCCTTCTTCATAACCATTCCTTGTTGATTTTATCATGAAAAGGTTTTTTTTTTAAAATTTTCTATGCAAGTTAAAAGAAGGTTAACTATAGTTGTATTCCCAACCCTGCCATAAAGAAAAAATACTAGTCCAAAACATTTTAGTAAAACTACAGTAAGATAATCTACTACAATGTAGGAGTAGTAAAATTCTTCTAAGATACTGACAGGGTTTGGAATTATTACTGGAGATGAGTGGACTATTTATAAAGGCGTCCCAGCATCCATTGCTATGTAATGTAGAGAAACCAGTAGCTATGCTGAAGCATACACCTGGATAACCATTATCACTTAACGTCCAAGTTTAGCAAAAGAAAATTTTAACACACATGGGAATAACATGGTGGATGAGGAAGTAGGGCAACCAGCTCCCACAGTCTATTTTAGATTTCTGTCATGTGGACTGAATTCGGTAGTCACATTTTAATCTGTTTCCATGCATTAGTACAGTAGCCCGGGTGCACAGTCAGATTAAAAAATGTATAAGGTCCTGTAAGTTAATAATATCATACACATATTCACAATGATCTTGTAATATAAATAAGGAACAGCCTTGGGGATCACTGGTGTAGAAGTGCTAGCTGAAGTCATATGAGGAAATCAAATGACATGGAAAATATCAAGATTCAAGAGTTAAGGTCAGATGACAGAGCATCTAAGGAAATCAAGAAATGAGAGAAGGAAAAATGAGATGCCATTTAAAAGAGATGCTGAGAGAGTGGGTCAGCAAAGTATACTCCTGGGGGAAGTCTGTGCCACTGTGCATATGCAGAATTTATGTCCCCTGCAGATTTCTCTGCTTCTCTGCAGAAAAATGACTTTCTGATGGGGCGCAACGGGAAGCCACAAGAGGGTCATGCGACCCTCCCCAGCAATATGTTTTGGGTGCCCAGGGCAGCCAGCAGAGAGGTAAATCACTGTGGGGCAGGACTGGGGAAGACCCAGCTGGAGGCTCCTACCCTGTGCCAGGTTCAGCTGCTAGTCTCGGCTGAGCTGGGGAGGACAGAGCTTCCTCTTTCCTTGCACAGCATCCGGGGTCATGTCAGACCAACCCCCAGATTTCTCTCCTGGCGGTAGGTAGCTCTGCAAACTCCCTTCCCCCACCTCTGTGCAGCCAGTTTCCTGTCCTCCCTAATGCCATGCTGGAGCCTCCACATTTATTTGACAAACAAAATTTGCAGAATTTTTAACTTTTTGGCAAAATTTTTTCTTTGGTGGCGCAGAATGCCCTCAGGAGTAAAAGTAGGAGAACCAAGGGTACATAATGTCAGGGAAATCAAGTTTAGAGAGAAAACAGAGGAGGAGATAGATCAGCCCTGTCAAAGAATGAGAACAGAAGTGTCTTTTTAATTTAGCTAAGAGAAGGTCAGTAGTAACCTTAGGTAAGGACTGTTTGTGAAGGCAGGAGAGAGGGGTGTAAGCCAGATTCGATGGGATCCAGGAGAGAGCTGGAGGAGGGGAAGTGAAGGCAATTAGAGCATGCTCTAGGATTTGAGAGACAAGGGAAAGAAGGGAGGTAGGACATTAAATTGAAGCTCGTTTAGCAGCAGGACTTGGTTAAAATAGGAGAAGAGAGGGGAATCAATCAGAGCAGAAATGGCTCCACGTAAAGGGGAGGGAGACAAATAGATGGAACAAAAGGATGACAGGAGGCAAACAGCAATGCAGGGGGATAAAAATTGAAAGCTTAGGGGCAAAAAGTTAGAGTAGATTTCAGAGTCATAGCAGCAGAGATGAGAAGAGGGTAGAAATGGAGCAAGAGAAGAGATGGGTTGGGTGACAGTGGGATCTTGGCCTGGACATGACGGAAGACAGATAAAAGAGCAGGTGCTAGAAAGAAGGGTTAAGAGAATTGAAGGTGAAGAGGAGCTAAAGGGAGCTGACAGCATAAGAAATGGTCAGAGAGGAGAAGTAAAGCTCTTAAAAAGAAAGAGGGCAGAACTGAAAGATAAAAGAGTTCATTTAAAGTTGAGCGAGTCAGTAGGAGCACAGCGAAAGAGTGGGGTGGAGGAAGTGAGTGCAGGGGAAGAGATAGTTGGGGATGTGGTGCTTGTGCAAGTCAAATCTTGTTAGCTGATAGTCTTACTCAATATTACAGGACTGCATTAATTCACTGTACTGGTACGCAGTTCTGTAGAAAGAAAATCGAAATAAGCAGAACTTTTGATAGCTGAGCCATGCTAATGCTAAATTTAAATAAAAATACTAATTTAAGGAAGACTAGCTTAATAAAAATTAATTTTTAACAAAACATCTCCAACTATTCATTTAAAATTTGATGTCTGCAAGATGATTTACAAATGCACAGCCATATGTATGGCTTTTGTTTACTTCTTTTGCTAGTCTGTTTCTCTCCATATGTATTCAATGAAAGCAAGTAGGCCTGTCTGGAGAATGGTGACAATTAAAATGGCTGCCTCCCTCAAGACAAGCCACAATTGCCATAGGAAGACAGGATTTGAGCTGCTTTTTGATAGTACTGGCATAAATTTAAATTGATAAATTAGGCAATAACTGTGGTGTAAATTTGGAGGGAAAAGTGGATGATGAGCAAGGATGACGTCTGCATTTGTAAGGAGTTAAAAGGAGATTTTTCTCCCTACATCTACTGGCTTCAAAACTGATGAGTACAATGAAAGTATGTTATAAATACAATGTGTAAGAACAACGTAAAAAGAGGGGAAGGGCAAGCTCATGGTCAGCAGCAATCTCTAATAACCATAGAAGTGCTAGCTTGGAAGGCTGATCTTTACTAAAAAATTCCCCTGACTTTTCTTCCAACCAGTACCTGCAGAGAATCCATAGAGGCGGAAAAAAATCCTTTAGGTACTATTTAAGGTAGGGTTAGTGTTCAGTGAGAATACTACTAGCTCAGTTTTTTGAAATATACTAAAAAGGAAACTAAATATGTAATAACCCCAAATCTTCCACACAAAAAAAAAAATTACATGGACAATAACCATTGATCAAAAGGCACTGGGTGTTCATAACTGGCTGTAATTATAAAAGTATTTTTATGCGAATTGTGGTTGAATATATTACATTGTAATTTTCCTGGAGTGATTTCCTCAAAGATTCATAGGAATGTAGGGCTGGAAGGAGCCCCACAAAGTCAAATCCAGCCTCCTGGGATGAGGCAGGACCACATAAAACTAGACTATCCCTGACAGATGTTTGCCGAACCTGTTCTTAAAAACCTCCATTGATGGTGATTTCACATTCTCCCTTGGAAGCCTATTCCAGAGGTTAGCTACCCCTTAGAGTTGGAAAGTTTTTCCTAATACCTAACCTAAATCTTCCTTGCTGCAGATTAAGCCCATTACTTCTTGTCCGTCCTTCCTTCCTTGGAAAACAATTGATTATTGTCCTCTTTATAAGAGCCCTTAACATATTTGAAGATCATTATCAGGTCTCTTCTCAGTCTTCTTTTCTCAATAAAAAAAAAATGCCCAGGTTTTTTTAACCTTTCCTCATAGGCCAGGTTTTCTAAACCTATCATCATTTTTGTTGCTTTCCTTTGGATTCTCTCTAATTTGTTCACACCTTTCTTAAAGTGTGGTGCCCAAAACTGGATACAATATTTCAGCTGAGGCCTCACTGGTGCTAAGTACAGTGGGAGGATTACCTCCTGTGATTAAACATATGACCCTCCAGTTAATACACTGCAGAATGATAACCTTTTTTGAAGCTGCACCACATTGCTGACTCGTATTCAACTCATGATCCACTAAAACTCAAGACTGCATATTCCATCTTCAGATATTTTCCAAAACAGAACACAAAAAAATTCTGGCGCCCCACTCCCCCCGCACTCTGGAAACTACAAAACATATAAAAGACTATTTAAAATGCATTGCATTTTTTTTCTTTCTTGGATTAGAGATGAGGTTGTGAGCGGCATGAGACAAATAGCTTGATAGCCATATGGGAGTTGGGAAGGCACCTGCAAGCCTCAAAGTATTTCTCTTTAGCTGAAGTATTCTATGATTATTACCAATTCTGTTTCATTTAGATGAGGGAGAAGTGCTATGGGTTTCACTCACATTCTACACAGTCCTCCTGTTCTGATCAGGCAGACAGCGCTCTCTCTTCAGTCATTTATACTGCCCTGAACTCCAAACAGAAAGTCACTTGAAGGTCACCCATGTTTCCCTCATTTTTCCACACCAAATTTTAGGCTCTCTCAGCAGCCTTTCATACAGTTGATCGCAACACAAGCTAAGAACATACGTGTCCATCTTGCTAACCATTGCACTCCACAACTGATGTACAGGGATCACCTTTAGAGATTTAGAAAAACCGTACCATTACTGCACTGGGAAATAAAAGGGTCTGAAGTACAGTCTAGAGGTTAAAGGGGAATATGAATGAGAGCCTGCAACAGAATCTAGATCTTGTGGCCTTCAGCAAGTTACTTAAGATATCCAGACCTCTGTTTCTCTGTTTGTAAATGCCACCTGGATCACATGACTGTAGCAATGATGGGATGTAACCGGGGTCCCGGGGGGGGAGGAGCACGCTGAGATTGCTCAATTAGGGCAAACTGCAAAGAATGGGGCAGGCAATCTGCAAAGCTGGTGGTTATTCTGATACTTAGATATATCAAGCTCGCAACAAAACAGCCTCTATAATACCTTACTGGTTACCCAGAAGCCGAAAACACAGATCCCTTAAAGCTACCCAGCCTTGGGCTCCCTCCCAGACAAGCAAATCAAATATGATGAAGATTACTGAAAATCTTGTTCATCATAAAAAAAGTTCTACCAATCAAAAGGATCGGACACATTACCCACCAAGTTAATGAATACTTCGGATCTTACCCAAAGACATGCTTACAGCCAATTCTTATTAACTAAAATTTATTAAAAAAGAAAAAAAAGAGTATTGGTTAAAAGATCATTATACATACAGACATGAACAGAGTCCTCAGGTCAGCTTCAAAGAGAGATGGTAAGCTTTAGAACTGCAAAGAGTCCTTTTCAGAATCAGTTCATCAGCTTATAGTCCTATGTCCAAATATTTAGTAACAGGGCAGTCCAGATGGGACTGGAGATCTCAGTCTTACAACTCAAACTTCCCCCCGAATAAAGCTTAAGCAGATCTGAGATGAAAAGATCAGGTCCCAAGAGTTTTAAATAGAGATTTTTGCAGGCTCTTGACAGCACCAGTGTTGGGTGAACAACAGGCTTTTGAAGTAAACTTCTACACCTCTACCTCAATATAACGCTGTCCTTGGGAGCCAAAAAATCTTACCGTGTTATAGGTGAAACTGTGTTATATTGAACTTGCTTTGATCCACCGGAGTGCGCAGCCCTCCCCCCGAGCACTGCTTTACTGCGTTATATCCAAATTCGTGTTATATTGGGTGGCGTTATATCGAGGTAGCGGTGTATTTTCTAAGCATTACCGGTAATTAGATTACCGAAGTATTGGATTAACAAAGTAATTGCCTATCTCCCACCATTTGCACATGATATACTATATACTTCAAAGAGAAATCAAGGCAGTGATATCAGTATATTTATAGTTCATTTAAATGTTAAGATCTTCTTTGGATCTCTGAATTAACAGAATACAGCATAGACAGGAACTGTTTGGTTACATTGTTACCCCCTAAAAATATATATGTAAACACACAAAAAACACGATCATTAACTACTAATGTCTCCAAAGGTTGAATCAGGGTCAATTAGCCTTCAAGTTGCTTAACCCTTTTTGGCCTTGTGTCACCTGGGGGTATGGGAATTATACCAGCTCCACAATGCCATGTACCAGGATTCTACTTTAATTTGTAGTTCTGTTCTGAAGTCACTCTGAAATGGCAGTGTGCTGTCCAATATTTATTGTCTCAATTATTTCAGTTCAAATCTGTTTAGTTTACAAGTAAACTGAAGTTGCTTCTAACTGCCAATCCTGCAAACTCAACTTGGAAGTCAAAATGGCTCTCTCTTTCTTCTGTATCATCCTCAGTAATGAAGGTTCTTCAAGCAAAATTATGTCCCCACTGATACCAGTGCAACCTCATCCCCCCTTCAATAGGTACAAACTGATTGGAATTAGACAAAGAATTATGTTCATAATACACAAGCAGCAACAGAGACCAGCTGTGCTCTTGGCACAGTAGAACCAAGCAGTAAAAGGTAACAATATACAAACCTTTACAGATCCAAGAGCTTTATAAGCATGAAAATAAGTTCCTATATGGCAACTGAAATACTACAGCTCCATTTAATAGATACGGAAATAGACACAGAAGTTAAGTGATTTGCTCAAGGTCATAAACCAAGTTAATGGCACAGCCAATCCTAAAACCTAGGTCTTCCATCTTCCTGTGTGATGCTATAAACCCCTGGTTCTCAACCCATGGGCCACCTGTGGCCCAAGCAGCACACAGCTACAACCCATGTGACATCCTCAGGGCCATACAGGTAATATATATATTGTATGGATGCGGCTCACGTAACAGAGAGCTGTACATGCAGCCCACAATGGTAAATAGATTGAGAACCACTGCTTTAACCATTATAGTTGCTGATCAGAAGCTGGACAAACATATGCACTAGGTGGGATTTATATAATGTTGGTTAAGTGATCTGATACAAAATATAAAGAAAATTGCATAAATATATTACTTGAGTTCAACTCTACTCATAACAACAAATGACAAGGCCACTAAACAGATAAAGCAACCACAACTAAGCCAACCGCACAGACAGCTCAACCCAGGAACCTTGTTGATCCGATGGATTTCATCACCCAAATATGCTTCCCTCTCCACTCCCAGAAGTCAAACCTGTCTGTAAGGAGTACACTTTACATGTGTGTGTACACAGGGCTGACTGCATGCCAGACAACAAATACATGTTAACAAGCAAACAATATGTTTTAATACAACCAAACGTACTGTCATACGTCTAGGACCCCCAAGAATGTAGGTCATAATTACAGGATACTGGAGATGCTATCTTGGAAAGTAGTGACTCTGAAAAAGACTTGGGGGTTTAGGTGGATAAAGAGCTTCACATGATCTCCCAATGCAATGCTGTGACCAAAAGCCCTAATGCAATCCTTGGATACATAAACAAGGGAATATCAAGTAAGAGTAGGGAGGTTATAGTACCTCTATAGTTGGCAGTGGTGCGACCACGCTAATGGACCACTATGTCCAGTTCTGGTGTCCACAATGCAAGAAGGATGTTGCAAAATTGGAGAGGGTTCAGAGAAGAGCCAAAAGAATGATTAAAGTACTGGAAAACGAAAACACTTTACAGCGAATGTCTCAGAGCTCAATCTGTTTATAATAAAGAGAAGGTTAAAGAGTGATTTCCACCATCTGTAAGTACTTATGTGGGGAACAGAAATTTGATAATGGAGTGCTCTTCTATCTAGCAGACAACTATATAACTAGTTCCAATTGCTGGAAGTTGAAGCTAGACAAATTCAGATTAGAAATAAGGCACACATTTAACAACAGTGTAATTAATAATTGGACCAATTTACCAAGAATTGTCATGGATTCTACATCACCGGAAATTTTAAAATTAAGATAGGATTTTTTTTTCTAAAAGCTACGCTCTAGTCCTATGGCCTGTGTTATACAGGAGATCAGACTAGATGATCACAATGGTCACTTCTGGCCTTATAATTATTAATCCATGTTGCCAGAGTAGGGCGGACAGATTAAAGAACTGAAAAAATATGTATGTATAAAAATCCAAGTAACTGAGCAACAACTTTATTTATTAGATCTGACTACACTTAACGGTGCATACACCGACGGGCTGTTCTGTTGACTCGCACAACTAATCGGGTCAGGAAGTATAGATGATTATTAGATCCAACTATTCTTGAAAGTCTGAATTACACTTTCGGTACTGATAAACAGATCAAGAACTGTAATCGCAAAAGCCTAAACTAGAACAGACTCAAAATTAATGGATTTCTGTTCTGCTGAGATGTGTTCTGGGGAAAAATCTTTATTATGCAAAAGGGGAAACAACAACAACAACAAAATAAGAAAACTAATGAAATCTTTCTTCAGTCATGAACCAAACAGAAAAATCACCAAAGTCTGTACCATTACAGTCAACGAGAATTACTTACTTTTTTTTTTTTTAATAAGTGAGGATTTCAAGAGGATTAGATTTATATGAACAGATTCTGAGGGATCACAACCACAAATGTACTGCTGACTAATATCCACATGGTTTTAATACATCAGCTAATGAACAGACACTCTGCCCTTCCCATGCCCCAAGGATCCTATAATAGACAACTAAAGTGGATAGTTGGCAAGTGGGCAATAGGGTGTTTATCAATCTGTGTAAGTATCTTTTCTTCTGAAGTGCTGCCCTCTTAAATGGGCTTAATGCAGCACAGCTATTCTCATGGGAAGCATGATCAGAAATACTATCAAATCATTTAGTATGTTTGGACAGCATAGCTTCCTAGACCAATTAGGATTAATTCTTATTTTCTCAAAACTTCTCTCTCCAGGGATCATCAGTGGAAGTTTCATGTGAAAAGGGGGAGTCAATCAATCATCCATTCCAAAGGCAAAAGGGTTCGTGTTTAAATGAAGCAAGATTTCAGCTCCCTATTTGCTTATTTTGTCATCAATTGTAACTTAGAGGCTTCCCCCTTTCCATGTCAGTTGTGATACGCCTGAGAATTTACTCACAGCAACTGTCTTAATCTTGTATTCTGAAAGACCCTGGAGCACTGTACCAGTATAAATGGAGCAGTAGTTTAGGGTAACCACATTTCATCTTTCCTATAAAGGAACAGTGTTTTTAGGTGCAGGAAATCAGAATCCAGACAATAGCCAGCTTCATTGTGTTAGATGAAATCCTTCCTCCACATCCCTTATTACCAGACATTCTCGGAGGGATGGTGAGGGGACAAGGAGCAGGATGGGTTGGGGATTCTGATGGGGGCAGTTGGGGGGCAGGAAGTGGATGGGGGTCGGATATGGGGCAGGGCCAGGCTGTTTGGAGAGGCACAGCCTTCCCTACTCTAAAGATCATTCAGCAGTTTGGGTTAATTTAATTTTAGCACCCTGTGTCCATTCACATGCATGTGCTATTTTGAGCATTTCAGTTTTCACAACATAGGCTTATCCCAGATTCTGGAACAAGCTCAAATGCTCAATTTGTGGAGTATGTACATAAGCTATACTAAAGACAAATCCACAGTAACTGTCTCCAGTTGGTGAGGGACCCCGTGGAGCCAGTCTCTAGGAAACAGATACATTCATGGAGCTTAAGTCCATCAGTGGCTATTAGCCAGGATGGGTAAGGAATGGTGTCCCTAGCTTCTGTTTGTCAGAGGGTGGAGGTGGACGGCAGGAAACAGATCACTTGATCATTACCTGTTGGGTTCACTCCCTCTGGGGCACTTGGCATTGGCCACTGTCGGTAGACTGGATACTGGGCTGGATGGACCTTTGGTCTGACCCAGTATGGCTGTTCTTATGTTCTAAACTAAATGAACCCAAAGTTATGGAGACAGATGAGTCAAGGAAGCCAGCAGAGTATCAGAAACCTGGAAAAATCTCTGACTGGATGGGCTCAGGCGTTTGGTCACAAGCTGAGGTGGTTCAAAAGTTTTGGAATTTTTTTAAGCAGAATTTTTTTATTGTTTCTTTAAAGAAACACAGCAAGCAGCAAATATTTGGCCACACACTTCTGAAACCCCAAACCATGTTCAACTTTCAGCTTTTCAATTAAAAAAACCACAACAAATTTTGAAGGAAAGCAGACATTGTCTGTGATTTTTTCTGCTTTTTAAAAACCCCTAGTTTTTGATCCAAAAAAAGTTTTGATGGAAAATATTTATCCAACCCTTCTAATGAGTTTTAGTGCCTTTTAGCACTAGCTGAGGCCGAGAACCAGTGACAGCTTGTAAAGGTGACTTAAAAAGAGGTTCTCTCAAAACTGGGTTTGTGCCGAGATGCGGAAGGTTTTTAAATGTTTATTTTTCCCAGGGCTGCCTGGGGGAGGGGGAGGGCAAGTGGGGCAATTTGCCCTGGGCCCCACAGGGGCCCCCACGAGAATATAGTATTCTATAGTATTGCAACTTCTTTTTTTAATGGAAGGGGCCCCTGAAATTGCTTTGCCCCAGGCCTCCTGAATCCTCTGGGCAGCCCTGGGTTATGTACTTCCTCTGCTCATAGGAGGTTCATCCTGAGTCTGAGTCCAACAGCAGTTTTAATCTCAGACAAGCTTCCACTTACATAATGGCTGAGAGCTTGGCCAACATAGTGGGAACTGAACTGGGAACACATAAGCCTAAAAGCATGAGCTACTACATCATGAGCTAAGGAGCCTCGGCTCTGGAGCTAGCAGCTGTAGCAGACTCATATCTTCTGCAGATCGCCACACTCTGGGACCTGTCAGATTCTCACCAGTGGGTTACAAATGCACAGAGACAACTGCTTCCTTTTAGGAAGCAGAACTAGTTGTCAATGACAAGCTAAATATTAATACTCCCTTATCCAGATATGATAGCTGTACAACATCAAGGTCAATTAAGCACAAAGCTGATTTTTTGCAAGGGAGCATGAGAAGCGATATTTCCAGAGCTTTAAAGTGAGAGCCTGAATAGCTTCCACATAACCTTATGATCAGAACATTGAACAGGCTGCTGTCAAATACAAGAAAAACTTTCTGCAGCATACAGGAGAACAAATCACTGAAAGAGAATTGCTTATGACACAGGTCAGGTTTACAAAAGCCTCTGCACCACTTCAAATCCCTGCAATGTATCTTTAATAGTTACTGTATCTCCCTCAAATCAGTCTGATAACACTATAAAAACTAATTTTGTTCCCAGTAAATAAAACAAAACAAGCATCCTATTCACTGGGTTATGTAAAAAAAGTCCTTTATCCAAGCAAGCGAAATGCTATACAACACTCAAAATTCCATTGTACCTCACTATGGTTCATCGGCACGCATAAGCACATACATTACTGAAAATTCTTGCATTTTTACAACAAAAGTAAAGTGGACAGATATTGTGCAGACATTTTCAGACCCTCTCTTCCCCCCGCCCCCCGCCGCTTTTAGCTAGGTAGATGCCTCTTTTATTACAAAGCTCCACAAATGCTCAGTAGATAAATCCTTTGAAGTTATTGCTTATTTTCAGACAAAGGACTTATTAGAAATTCACAAGGCAACTTATTGTGAGTCTTGAAATTTGTGTCTTTTTTCCCCTGATCAAAATGAATTTGACAAAGATGTTAAAAAAAAATTTGCAACTCACCTTCCAGAAGTTATCTACTTTTCCATAAACAAGTGACTGATTCTGCCTTTTGATGTCATTAATGTGTCTAATGTCACTGGAATTCAGATGCTGCTCCACCACAAACCCAAGGAAGCTGTTATCTGGAGTGTGAGCTACAAGAAAGAAAGGAGAGACATGTTTATTACATGAAGTAATAAAGCATTGGGGTTTTAATATGTGGTCATCGTCAGAAGAGTGACTTCCATGGAAATGTCTCCTCGCTTGACAAATCTGCTCTCTGCATGTATATTCCGAGATATATTTGCTTACTTTATTGACAATATTAATTCTTACTACTTTAAGTCCAACAGAATCAAAACAGCAATGGGGTAAGTCATTCTTTTCTTACTTATTCATCACCAGTAATAAAAATTCTGAAGCTGGAACTTGATTAACAGTACTGTTTATAATGGTTAGCTTTATGCTACAGGTGAAAGATGATGGTGTCTGAGCCAGAAGTACCCTAGTTTGACTTTCAGACCTCATTACAACTTGCAGAAGTGGCAATTAGAAAAACACTACCTTTACACTTGTCAAGTGAGCTGTATGACATTGAGGAATAATTAACATGAAAGTCTATGCTGGCTTAATTACTACTACATACAGTCACCTGTTAGAGTTTAACTGTAGTTAAGTGTTGTTCAAATTTTACTTCCCAAAGTGGAAGAGGAGCCAACACAAAACACGGCACAAATCACTTTAATATGGTGTCTCCATTTTAATTATTTTTATGTAAAATCACAAAAGAATACACAGAGGAGAGATGTAAGAGGTTAATATGAATTTTACTGTCTAGTTCACATAATCCTTATAAATATTGGGTGTAAATCTGGCCCCCCTGAAGTCAATTGGGTTTGTTCATTAATTTCAATGGAGTTAGGATTTCACTCATTCTTCTAAATTAAAATTATTTATTGGTGCATTACATTCTAAAAAGGACACATTTCATAAAAATTTTCTGTGACCTTGCCTTCTGTATAAGTCTTTTCTTACCAGCAACATTCAATGACTCTAGCCACCATTCTTTTGATGTATATAGAGATGTTATAGGTCCCCTATGAGTGTAAGAATTCTCCCCTCCCCCATTAATAAAGTGTTCAACTAGAAAGGGACTTCCATATTAAGAAGAGGAGGTTACTCACCCTGTGCAGTAACTGTGGTTCTTCTAAACATGTTCCCCTATGGGTGCTCCACTTCAGGTTCATGTGCGCCCCACATACTTTTGATCGGAAATTTTCATTAGTAGCGTCCATTCAGCCCATGGAGGTGCCCTAGTCATCCTTTTGTCCCACAGCAAAGCTATAGAAAGTTGCATGGGTGAACCACCCTCAGTTCCCTCTACATTGCCAAGTCTCTTAAGAAACGCCAAAGCAGAGGTGAAGGAGGACAGGTAGTGGCACACTCACAGGGTCATGCATCTCAAAGAACCACAGTTACTTCACAGGATGAGTATCGGTGCTTCACGTCAGGTGACTTCCAAGCAGGATCCCCCCCAAAAGAAGGAGGGATCTTCGGAATCTAGTTCATAACTGAGAAAAGAACTGCGTTGCTAACTGCCACCTGTCATCTAGAGGCATCAATTAAGGCGGTGTCTGGAGAAGCTATGTACAGAGGACTATGCAGATCTCAGATACAGGGACATTTTTAAGGAGGGCCACAGATGTAGACTGAGACCTCTTAGCATGTGCTGACACACCAGGAGGACAACATAATATGCAATAATATATCCAGAGATCCATTTTGACAGTCTCTAGGTAGAAATAGCAGATCCTTTAGATCTGTCTGCAAACAAAATGAATAGTCTTGGAGATTTCCTGAATGATTTAGTCCTATCCAGGTAGAAAGCCAGCACCCACCAGATATCTAGAAGTTGGACAGCAGTCTTCAAAATGGAATTATGTGATTTTGGAAAGAAAATTGGTAGATAAGTAGTCTGATTCAGTAGTCTGAAACCCAGATAATACTTTAGGAAGGAATCTGCCATGTGACTGTAAGGAAATCTTGTTGAATATTGTGAAAGGAGGGTCTGCCATTAATGTCCCAATTTCACCCACTCTTCAGGCTGATGTAATAGTCTCTACAAAGGCTAACTACATAGAGGAGTTTAATAATGAGCAGAATGCCACTGGTTCAAGTGGGCATTTCATGAGATTTCTAAGAACGAAACTGAAGTCCCAAACCAGAGCAGGGGATTTCTTCTGTGGAAAAACGTTTCCCAATCCCTTCATGAACATTAAAGTTGGAGGATGAGCAAACAGTGAGAACCCCTCATTGTGGAATCCCTCAATGAACCTTGAGACAATCCTGGTTTTCCTTTAAATGCAAGAGGTCCTCCAGAACTAGCAGAAGAGGGGCAGAGTGAGGAACAACTTTCTGGAGGTTGCACCAATGACTACATCTTTTCCCTTTTTTGAAGGCAAGTATTTCTGATATTACTAAATGGTAGAGTCCATCTGCTGGCTCTTCCCCAACAAGCCATCAAGGAGCCACACCTTGAGGTGGAGAGTTCTCAGATTAGGCAGCAGCCGAATGTGTCCAGCGACAGGAGATGAGGAATTATTGGAAGATTTATCGCTGAACACAGAGATAGGCGAAGCAGGTCAGGAAACCATGTCTGCCTCGACCCTGTCAAGTCTATTAGAATAACTCTGGCTTCATCCTATCTGATTGTGTTCACCACACTGAGAATAAAAGGCGTGGGGGAACCATGTAAAAGAGCTTCTATTTCCAAGGGAGGAGGAAGGCCTATTAATTGAGGCCTAAGCTCTTCCCCTGGAACAGGTAGTACTTTTTGTTTGAAGATGTGGTGTAGAGGTCCACTTCTGAGAATTCCTATGTTCAAAGTATGTCAGTAAAAATCAGAGTCCAACTCCCACTTGTAGTCTTGGTGAAAAGACCTGCTGAGATCATTGGCTGTGATGAAATTCTTGTGTGATGCCTTATGCATCAGTTCCATAGCTTTATTGCCTTTGATGCAGAGGGAATGGGATCTCGTCCCCTCTGGAATGCAGTACACATCATCGGTCATGACTCTGATAGACTTGTCTTTGATGAGAGACAGAAAGCGATGGTAAGCATTTCTAAATCATCTAAATTCCAACAGGCTGATGTGGAGAGTGGTTTCTTGGGTGACTATCCACTCTGTACTGTATGAGCACTGAGGTGTGCCCCCATCCTGTTACCTAAAAGTGGGACAGCTAGTAAGCTTAGGGAGGACTAATGACCCACCAGAGTTTGGAAGAAAGCAGCATGTTTATTACATTGATAGCTAAGCTCAAAAGAAGGGTGTGTGTGTCACACTCACACTTGCACACTCAGGCTCCCAGGACAGGCACGGCACTGGAGATGTCAGGATTCTTCAAGGTAAGTGTCCCACAGCACAGCGATGGATGCTGCGATGAAGGTAAGTCTTCCCGAGGCACGATGGAATACACTGCAGCAAACCACTGGCCAGGCAGTCCGGGTGAAGGGCCTTCACGGGAGGTACAAGCTTGTGAGTGCACTGCTGAGCACATGGCCCCTTCCCCTTTTAAGGAACTGCTTCTTATGGCCTGTGATTAGAGATGACTTGGCCGCGTCTGGTTGGTTATACTTCACCTTGGGCAATGTCCATGAAGTGTTCACCTTGGGCAATGTCCATGAAGTGTCCATGCATTGGGTGCGTGAGCGCTGCCTAATTAGAGTCTCAGACACCTTGTCTACCTGGGAGCTCTTTTGATCTTCCAGCAGTTTTAGCAGCCCAATCATTCCACAAGCATTCCAGGAGGGAGGGGAGGGGGAAAGCCACTTCACAGGTATTCAAAGAGGGAGAGGAGACAAACGGGGGAGGGGAAGGTATAACAGATCTTTTGAACATACAGGTTATATAGAGCATACAGATCACTGCTGCTCCTACAACACATCCCAACACAGATGCCTCTGTCATTACGTGACCATTGGCACCAGCTGAAAGAAGGAACTCCAGCACCTACATTTTTATGATCTTGCCACCAGTCTAAGGAGCGTTTCACCTGTTGTTTGTCTAAGCTGTGTCTGCTCGATGAACAAGCTATTCTGAACCATCTCTAGAGACAGCGAAGGCATAATCTTGCAAAAAGTGCAAGCTACCATGTGACCCAGAAGCTGAAGACAGTTTGTTACTGAGATATGGGGGCTCATCTGAATAGACCGGACAAGGTCTGACAGTGCTAAGAAACTGTCCCTGGGAAGAAATGCTCTGGCTGCCAGGGAATCCAGGGATGCCTCTATAAACTATAATTTTATATGGTAGTCAGCATGGATTTTTCCACATTCAGTTGAAAGCCAAAGTCCACAAATAAGGCAAGCGTTCTCCATGTGGCAGAGAGCACCTCCTTATAAGACCAACCCTTGAATAGCCAATCGTTGAGGCACAAAAACACTACAATTGGCTGTTGATGCAGGTAGGTGGCCACTACTGCTAGAAACTTTGAGAACACCCTTGAAGCTGAGGAGAGGCCAAATGGGAGCACTCAGTATTGAAAGTGTCCTGGCCCATAATGAAATGCAGGTACCTTCTGTGGGATAGGTGAATCACTATGTGGAAGTATGCATCTTGAAGGTTAGGAGCCAAAAACCAACCCCCTAAAATCTAGTGAAGGAATTACACCTGCCAGACACCATCCTGAACTTTTGGGACCTCACAAATCTGTTTAGGAGTCTTGCATCCTACATTGGTCCCTATCCTCCATTTTTCTTTGGCACAAAGAAGTACCCCGAGTAGAAACCTCTTCTTTTGTGCTTAGTGGGAATAGGTTCTATGCTCCTATATGAAGGAGGGAGTTTATTTGCTGTCTTAGAAAGAGCTTGGATGGGAAAGAGGGATGAGGAGGAGGAAGGGAGGTAAAGTTGATGGTGTAGTCTTATTACTTCCAGAACCATTACTCCGAGTTTGTCAGAAATGGAAGAGATGGTCTCTGCATTGGGGGGTGGGCAAATGATTGCAACTAATAGTCTAGGGAAGGGGGAGGGTTCAAACCCTCAATCATCCCGTCAAGAAGCAGTAGCCGCCGCCCTGGCCTACTGCAAACTAGGGTCCGACGGATTAGAGGAACTCTTTCTCTGGAACCTTTGTCTCTTCCTTGGAGGTTCCAGAGGTCTCTCTAAAAAAAGAAGAATTGCATGAGTCAGGATGTTTGGGATCTACTAAAATTTTCTCTTTGAATGAGTGTAGATGGCCAATGAACGCAACGTGGCTCTACAGTGTTTTAGAATGTGTAGTGACATGTTGGTATTCGCCGCAAACAAATTCAGTCCATCAAATGGGAGATCCTCTATCATATTCTGGACTTCTGGAGAACCAGAAAACTGGAGCCAGGATGCCTTGCACATCACCATGGCTGTGGAGATTAAATGAGCCACGGTGCATCTTGAGAGTTATGAACCAGGACAGCTTGAAGGGCTGTTGTGGCCAGTAACTGTCTCTCAGCAATAACTGCCTGGAATTATTCCCTTTGGTCTGGAGGAAGGTGCTGAATAAAACAACAAACCCTGTATAATGTGTGATGCTGTATTTGGGCATTAGTTCCTCACATACGATAGCTAAACTCACATTCAGGGTACTACAGAAATCAAATATGATTATGGGGCTTCAACAGATCATTCTCAAAAATCAGGAAACTGACTGACACCATAGAAAAGATAAGTTTATATACACACAGTATCTTTTTAGGTCACTAGTGGATCTCTCACAATTTCAGTAAAATGGACAGAAGGTACTGATTCACAAGTAAAATGCAAGAATTTCAGAGGATAAATCAAACAGAAACATAGTTTTATATATCATATTTACATATTACATTACTTTTTGAGTGAGAAAAACATAGTTATAGATATAGTAGTTTGTGGATGACATTAAAGTTGCCAAAGTAGACTTATGCACTTATTGTCGATCTGTGATTTCCGGTCTCAACACATGAATACAAGAAATATTGATGCACCCAGAGGCACAAGGCTACAAGGAAGACTTCTAGGAAAACAATTTAATGCACATTATACAGACAATGAAATCCTCTCAGTTATTATATTCTCTATTTAGGACTATTGTGCCTTGAATAAACTACATGAAATCCAATTTTAATTACCTTTTTCACAAAAAATATTTCAGCTACAGTCAGAGAACTTTTAGACCAGACATATAGACCAGAGACAGTGGTATTTAACAATGAATAGTGCAGAGAGAATAATACTGATCCAGGGCATCTTTTCCATTTTCTTTTATTTTAGGAAACGGATGCAAAGGAATGGGAAGGAAATACAAAGTTAAAAGAAAACACTAACATTGTTGGTTTGCATTACTGCACTTACACGAAAACACATAGCAAGGGAAACAGAACCTCATGCTTCCGGACAACTCAGAGGACTGGCAATAAAATGTACATTTTTCCAGTAAGTTACTATTCAAATATGGCCCATTTTAGTCATCATATTTGCTTTACGTGAAAAGTTGTGTTCCAGTCCAGATTGAAATAGCTTTATCTAAAATTGGCTAAGTTAAGAATTTCTACCAACTTTTGCCTTCCTGATTCCTGCTTGCTTGATTTTTATCCAGTAGTAATTGTTTTGCCCTCAAACAACCCCCTACGAAATAAAGCTGAGTTACAATCACATTGTAAAATCTTTACTGATAAGTATTTTAAGGTCACAACCCAATAAAAGATTGTGCTACCTCTGGGTGAGTGAGATGGCTCTTTCCCATCAGATTTAGCAAGATGTCAAATCCTTGCGAGGTCTCCAGCACTGCAATTGCACATGCTTCAGAATGAGTTTGGTTGACTTATATCTTTACCATCTCTGTTGTGATAAAATGTCAAGTACTGAGGAATCAGAATAACCACCATATATAGAATTTTAAAAATTGGATGAATATTGTCTGGTAAAAGCCAATAGTTTATGCATACATATACTGTTTTGAATATAATTTATGAAGTTGTTCTGCGCAGGAGAAGTAGTAAATCCTAGTATATATGCAACACTTTAAGAACTATTAAACCTCATAAAATCTGTGAAAATGGATAACTATTACCCACATTTAAGAAGGGAGGAAACTAAGAGTGGAAAAAAGGTTATGCCATAAAGAGAATCAGATCCATAGCTGAGATTAGCTATCAGGACTTGTGTATGCAAGCCTGCTGCTCAGACCACTGGATGTACACTCATTAATTGGTAAAAACAATATTTGCTGTTTTGCTGCGTTAAAAATATTTTTCCTTTAAATAAATAGAATTCCCTGTGCATTAAACAAAGGGACTAAGAACAAGCTACAGATGATGGGCACAGGATTGCCCTTGCAACTATTATCCCAATGCACCACCATTCTGAGCTGCTATCTCGTGCAGGGCCTCACGCAGAAAGTTATGTACCAACAGTATTAAATAATGCCTCACAAATGAGCCCTGGTTTTAAATTTCTATTTGTGACATGAACCAAGAATATGAGATTAGGTCACCAGAAGCAAAAGCCACATTTGCTCAACCATCCACCATCTCTCAAACCCTGCCTAGAACTGTCCTGTTCAGTAACATCTCCTAGTCACAAATCATTACCATATTTTTTGTTACTTGCCCAGGGCCGCCCAGAGGGGGGGGCAAAGGGGGCAATTTGCCCCGGGCCCCAGAGGGGCCCCCAAGAGAAGAGCGGAGGCTCCCGCCTCCGCCCCTCTCCTGGAGCCTCAGCGCATCAAGCGCCGAGTCTCCGGCCGAGCCCCTGAGCCCCGCCCTGCTCAGAGCCGCGTGGTGAGGGGGCGGGGCTGGGAGCTCCAACGGGGCCTGAGCCCCGCCCCGCTCAGAGCGGCGTGGGGAGGGGGCGGGGCAGCTGCCTCCGCTTGGCGTGGAGCTCCCAGCCCCGCCCCCTCACCACGCGGCTCTGAGCGTGGCGGGGCTCAGGCCCCGCCGGAGACGCACTCAGGTAAGAGGCTGAGGCTGGGGCTGGGGCCAGGGAAGCGGGACCCGCCGCCGCCGCAGCGCAGCCCGGTCTTCGGCGGCGGGGGGCCCCTTCTGTTCCGGGACCCGCCGCCGAAGTGCCCCGAAGGCCCGCGGCGGGGACACGCCCCCCCGCCACCGAATTACCACCGAAGACCGGGCTGCGCTTCGGCGGCGGGTCCCGCTTCGGCGGTAATTCGGTGGCGGGGGGGGACCCGCCGCGGGTCTTCGGGGAACTTCGGCAGCGGGTCCTGGAACGGAAGGGCCCCCCGCCGCCGAAGACCCCGGGCCCCCGGAATCCTCTGGGCGGCCCTGTACTTGCCACTAAACAATTGTGAATGCAGCTCCTTTATTTATTGAACAACTTTCACTGTACTTCTCTAGGACTGTATGCATAGTGCATGACGAACTAAATGTGTCTCAGATTTTTACAGAGCAGTTAAATTCAACAGCATGGTAGACAGCAAGTAGCCATGACTTGGCAAGTAGCCTCAACTGTAGTCAACAATGAAAAAGCAAATAAGGAGTTCTTTTACAGAATCTGCAACAATGAGGAACTCCCATTAATTCAGCGACAAGCTTCACAGTGTTCTAAATAAATTGGGTTTGGTTTACTTTCCACTGTCAGCACTTGCACAGTAGATAAGCCTTGCTCTCGTGAAGGTTGGCAGCATACTGGCAACACTCTCAAAATGTTCCTGAGCTATTTCTCAGATACACTGGGCAGAAACCAGATCTCTCTCGACATTCGGCAAACCTGTATTTCTTCCTTTCACTCCTCATTATTTATTGGTTACTGTATGGAAAATAAAATCCCACCCTTTTGTCTCTATTTCCTTAATCCAGCTACTTCATTTCAGCCGGCCCTCAGCAAGTCTCAATGCTGCAGGCTGGAAGCTCCGAGCCTGGCCCCCTCCCCCGTGGGGCTGGAGTCGCGAGCACCGGGTTGCCAGAAGTCCTGTCAGCTCCGTGCAGCTCCCAGCATGTCCCCTAGAAGCAAGGTCTATCAAGGAAACGCTGTGCATTGCCCCTGCCCCCAGCGCCAGCTTCACAGCTCCCATTGGCCGGGAACTGCAGCCAATGGGAACTGCGGGGGCGGCACCTGTGGGTGCGGGCAGCACGCACCGCGCAGAGCCCCCTGCCCCCTCTGCATAGGGGCCGGACATGGCGGCTGCTTCTAGGAGCCATGTGGAGCCTGCATCTAGCCCCGCTGCGCCACGGACCGAGAGCCGCCCGAGGTAAGTGCCGCCCGGCCAGAACCCACACCCCGAACCCCCTGCCCCAGGTTGGAATCCCCTCCCACATCTTAACTCCCTCCTAGGCCTCACACTCCAACCCCCTGCTGCAGCCCTGAGCCCCCTCCTGCACCCAAACTCCCTTCTAGAGCCTGCATCTCAAACCTCCCGCACCCCAACCCTCTGCCCCAGCCCACTCACGCACTCCAAATCCTTTGGCCCCATCCCGGAGCCCCTTCCTGCACCCCAAACCTTTCACCCTCAGCCCCACACCAGAGCCCGCACTCCGAGCCAGAGCCCTCACCCCCTCCCACACCACAGCCCTCTGCCCCAACCTGGAGCCCCCTCTCATACTCTGAACCCCTCATTTTCAGCCCCACCCCGGAACTTAGGGGGAAGCCCTGAGACCCCCTCCCCCCGGCGGGACTGTGTGTGGCCTGCAACTGATTTTTTCTGTTGGTCAGTAGCCTCTGATAGAAAAAAGGTTCTCTGCCCCTGCATTAACTCCTTAGTGCTGCCAGTGTACAGGTGTCCGTTGGCAGCAGTTCTACTTCAAGAACAAAATGTCAGCATGAATCTCTGCATACAAGGTGAAAAAAGCCCAAACTCTGAAGGTGAAAGTTTGACAAACTTGTCTGCCAAGTCTGAACAGGGAATAGTAGGCCTGCTCTCACCATGTCCTTACCTAGCAAGCATCACCTGCTTTTGGGGTTGCACTGGGCATTGGTATATGGACTGGATCCCAGAAGTAACTATGCATAACTGCATGGAAGTCCTTTCCCAGGCCTCTACTGCTCTTAGACAGCCTGCAAAGGTGACTATTCTCCACCTGCTGCTGGATACTACTGAAGTCTGAGCAGCTGTACCACATAGGGGTGAAACTGGAAGACTGCATAATCTTTCTCCAAAATATGACAGAGCGACTATAACCCATACACATGACCAGGTATAGAATATCAAAGAGAACAAAGATACTTCCAAGTTGTCAAGCACTACTTACCATCCACTAAATCAAATTGAGTATGGAAATTAAACATAACATGGTCAACATTTTCAAGAGGGATTTTGGGTGCCCAAATGGAGACATGAAATTGGTCTGGTTTTCATAGGCCCAGCACTTTCTGAAGCTGACCGCCCCCTCACCTTCTTTAAGAGGTCTTAAGTTGGACACTCAAAATCACTTTTACGTGTATGTGGGTTAAGATTTTCAAAAGTGCACTTCGTGAATTATGAAAGAAGAAAAGACTCAATGGATTAAGAAATTTGTGAACAAAATGATTGTTCATTTTGACATTTATCGAGGCAAAGTGGAGACCTTTTAACCTTCCCCCATTCTGTCAAGGAGGCGATATCTGTCTCCATGAATGTTCTACCTCATTTGACTGCAGTCCTAACACACTGAACCATTACAACTAGAACAGGAAAATTGGATACTTTTTTCTAGCAGTCATTGTTGAAGTAGAGCAATATTAGCGCACACCTTGCCATTACTGAAAAGATGCACTGTGGTTGTCCAAAGAAAAAAAATCAAATATGTACTGTGTTTCAGACAATAATGAACCTGTATATTCACAATAAATGCAGATGAGCTGCGTGTGTATGAAACAGGTATAATGAAAGGAGGTATCTTGATGGACCTCTGTAGGTTATTACTGTTTAGTTACCCAACATGACTCTAATGTTTGGGACTTATCGGGGTGTTTTTGACAACATTGGATGGGATTCATTCATTTGTTATGTCCAAAGGGAAATAATATAGGATAGGCATATATCTGGTGTCTTTTCAAGGAAAAAACCTGGCTGTCCCCCAATAAACATGCTTGCCTTGTTTTTGCTGATGCCTGTTGAAACGGCACAGGAGGTGTTAGCTAGCTTGCCTAAAAATCACATAAGTGAGTCACAGCTGCAGAGACAGGAACACAACCTAAAAGTTCTGGCTCCCAATTTCTTGATCTAAACACACTACCGTCCCTCCAACAATTTGATTAGCTGACACTGATTTTTCAGACACACATATCAGGCATTGCATAAGCTGTCTAAAATATTTCAGAGCCACTGAACAGCTTTACTTTTTTTTTTTTTTATAAGTGCAACTTTCAGCTACATTGTTCTCATGAACATGTTTTAATTTTCAACAGCCTTGCAGGTTGTTGGGTTCAAATAATTTGAATAAGTCCACCTCAGTTTTCATAACAGGAAAACAAACCGGGTGCAAGCGTTTGCACCTATCTGCAAGAAAACCTATCTGAAACTATCTGCAAGAAAACCTACAGATGCAAAAATTATGTTGAATGATGGAGATTGTGAGTTTATGATACCTGAACGAAAAGCAATGGGGAAAGCATTGTGCTCTGTTCAGTTAAAGACAAAACTTATGAAAAAAGGCATAAGTACAACATCACAGTCTGAAGAACTCTGACTTAAAATGATTAAATACAACCGTAACTTAGTCTACCAAATGGAATCACTCTGCAGATATGTCAAAAAACAACCACCAACCACTCTACAGAAGCATTTGAGACACTGAAGCTAACAAAAGTGAACTCCAGACATCAGTGTGTGTTGGAAAGCTAATTTTAGAATAAACCTCCTTACCAAAATGTATATCCAGTTAATACTGTTCTTTTGTGCATTTGTGCTGAGTGTACTTTAGCTTTGCATATTCAAAAACAGAATTACAAGCCCCGTCCTCTGCGTTTTGCTAGATTATGACCTAGCTTTTGAAACTGCAAAGATTCTCCCTAATGGGAACATTCACTTTTAATTCTAGCTCTAGAAGCAATTATATATGAAAACAAGGATACTTACGGAACATTGTATAAAACTGCTGTGGATTAAGGTTCCATTTCCCCCATGGCGTCTTGTGGCCTTTAGACTGGGCATAATGAGCATGATTAAACTCAGGTTCAGTCCCGAACGAATCCAGTACTCGTAACATACACCTGAATGAAAAACAAGTAATTAAAACCGTTCATGTTCTTCTTTGACTAAGCTTCTCTCTTAAATTTAAGAACTTCCTTTACCCAGAACAAACCTTAATCATTTCTAAATTGTGCAATTACAAAAATGTTTTTTACTGTTCATTTTCCTTGAAATAATAAACGTAACCAACCACAGATGCAACCAAACAGGCTTTGAGAAGAACAAATGTCGGTTTCAAAAGTCACTAACTACTGTGCATTCATATAAACAAAAATGGAAAATGAACATGTCTGATATTTGGTTTTGTTGGTTACACTTTATTAACTTAGCATATTCGTCTGGGACTAGCTGTTTGTACACTAGCTGTTTAAAGGAACACTGTAAAGAATCAAAGAAAGATTTTAAATTCCTCTAATTTATAGCAAAAACTAGAAAAGATTTAAAAGTATAATTTACCTCTCTCTTTGAATCCTTCCACTGGCTCTCCCTTCTCTATCACATCAAAAACAAGCTGTTTGTCTTTACTTTCCAGGCCTTTCATGGCGTATCCTCACTGTACCTGGCATCTGTCATTCACTATTGAAATGCTGACTCCTGCTAAGGATTAGCCCACGATGCCAACCTCCATTGCCCACTTGTTAACTTTTCAGACAAGCACCTTTGTGCTTTCTCCCATACTACCCCCTCATGGCTGGAAGGAAATCTCCTTAATCATATGCAAAGCTACCTCATTATCTCCCTTCAAATCACTCCTTAACACTTTTTTTTTTACCCTGATGCCTACAACTTGATAGGCTACTAGTGTGCTGAGACCACTTTTAGTCATGCTGACCAATGTTGTCTCATTGTTTCCTTGCACTCCCATATCTCTGTATCGAGCTGTTTCTTGTCTTCTGTATACACTGTAAGCTCTGCAGGGCAGGGACTGTCTGTGTTCTATGTACAGCTCCTAGCACTACAGGGTCCTGGTCCATGACTAGGGCCCCATGGCTAATGTAATTCAGAGAGAAAATAATGACTGCTGACTCTTCTAAATGGACACCAATTCTAATTTTGGTAAAAGCAGCAAAGAGTCATGTGGCACCTTATAGACTAACAGACGTTTTGGAGCATGCACTTTCGTGGGTGAATACCCACTTCGTCGGATGCATGTAGTGGAAATTTCCAGGGGCAGGTATATATATATATATATATATATATATATATATATATGCGCAAGCAAGAAGCAGAAGAGATAACGAGATTAGTTCAATCAGGGAGGATGAGGCCCTCTTCTAGCAGCTGAGGTGTGAAAACCAAGGGAGGAGAAACTGCTTTTGTATTTGGCAAGCCATTCACAGTCTTTGTTTAATCCTGAGTTGATGGTGTCAAATTTGCAGATGAACTGAAGCTCAGCAGTTTCTCTTTGAAGTCTGGTCCTGAAGTTTTTTTGCTGCAGGATGGTCACCTTAAGATCTGCTATTGTGTGGCCAGGGAGGTTGAAGTGTTCTCCTACAGGTTTTTGTATATTGCCATTCCTAATATCTGATTTATGTCCATTTATCCTTTTCCGTAGAGACTGTCCAGTTTGGCCGATGTACATAGCAGAGGGGCATTGCTGGCATATGATGGCATATATTACATTGGTGGACGTGCAGGTGAATGAACCGGTGATGATGTGGCTGATCTGGTTAGGTCCTTTTCCATCACCGGTCTCTGTCACTGCACAATGAGGGTGAAGGCATGGCCAATTGATCTACATTTACATGGATCCACTTTCCATCCCCCACTGGTGAGGGTTCTGCAGCTGCATGAGTTATTAAGGGGAACAGATTGCAATAGCAACCAATGATTTGGTGAGCAGGTGCTCTCCCTTTTGAGAAGTGATCTACCCTCCCAGCCCCCATACACTACCTTATGCATAAGCTCATTTCCTCAGAAAGGAAGAAAGAACTTGGCCCTAAAAATACACATGTACAGTCATCTGTAGTCATTTGTTTCACACATTCCTTTTACAATTTCTCCTCCAGCCCCCAATGTCTAAATGAAAATTCATAAAGCAATGGCAAATTGTAGCTTTAATATGAAATGTTACCTTCATATTTGAGAGCACAGGACAGAATAATTTACACGTTTTATCCCTATAGGGATCTTTCAAGCAAAATGAATAGAAAAATACAACATACTGTGAATCACAAAACAACAAAGCTGACAGTTCAGTTTCTGTAGTAGTTATTCAGTGTTTTATGTCAACTGTTTTCATTGAGAACGTTTTACAACAGTGGCAATTATCTCTGCATCACAGAGAACACTCCAGCAGGACAAAAACAGACTCTGCAGCAGTAAATCAGAGAGTAAGAACAGAATTCTTGTTTCTTGGGTAGTCTCAATCCAGCATTCCTAATAAATGCACACTTTGGTCAGATGTGTGACTTGAGAGACTTCTAGGAAGCTGAATTGAGACCTCATTGGAGCCTGTTGAATCATCTACATGAGGAGCACAAATGCTTCAGGTGTATTTAATGCTACACATACAGGCTGATTTAAACAGCTGGATCTTTAATTGGAAAGGATCCAACATAGAGAAAACAAAGGGTCTCTGAAGCAGCAGGATGATAGAGATACAGAAGTGATGGAAGGTGCAGCAGAAAGCAAGCTAATCAAGAAGGGAAGTAAATGAAGGGTGTGTTTATTCAATAATGGCATGTGGGAATAAGGAAAGGGAAGGTCAGATAAGAAGGGTCTGGAAAGGCAAATCCGAACCATAAGACACAGCAGGGTGTGTGTCATGACACATGCAGACAGTTAGAGTGCCTTTGAATTGCTGTAAGGGTATGCAGTGGCATGCTTGGTTGAGTCTTAATGGATTTTATTTAAAGTGAGACATTTATGTTGAACAGCAGAACTCTAAGTGTTATAAAAATAATTATGTACCACGAATTCTTGGATATATTTGTTGGTTTTAAATCATCTTCACAGAACACACTGTAGCAGAAAGTATTAAACGAAGTCTGAAGCGTCCTATGCTTACGATAGCTTGGGAGTGAGGGAAGATCTTACTGAAAACTGTACTCAGACACCACACTATTACATTAGTACTTAATCGTTTAAATATGTCAAGTTTTTCAGAAGCACCTTTCAAGAGACTCTTACCTACAGTAAGGTCACTATAAATCTGCCTAATGTATTTAAAGTAGGAAAAAAATAAAATCAAACAATTGAAATATCCACATTATTTAGTATATTTTCTATAAAAACTTAAGAGTGAGCAATAAACCTCTAGGTCTATGAAAGGGAGATAGGATGGAGACTGGATTTAAAAAGAAAGTAACAACCTCCCCCGATCTCCCTATAGTTTGGGTTTTAACATTGTTAAAGTTACAGTAGCTGACGCTTATTGTTGTTTTTTCTTGCCTGTACTAATAGTTTACAATCATTCAACAATGCTTCAGTAACATCATTCCTGACATCTATTGTCAGCAATGGGTGGCTTTTCCAGTGTAGGCCACAGAATCTTTCAGGCTAGTTAGGACCTGCATGTCTAATGTAAAAAATTAAGCAGACTTCTTTTCAGGGTTTCTTTATACAGAATATCATCAGATTAGGCCTGAATAAGGACTAGAAGTAGTTGGGTCATTATAAAATCTAAACTTAATTTCCCCACTACTAATTTCTCCCTACTGTTACTCACACCTTGTTGTCAACTGTCTGTAATGGGCCACTCTCTTACCACTTCAAATGTTATTTTTAACTCCCTTGGTATCCTGCTGTTAATTGATTTATCTCATTAGACTGACCTCACACTTGGTAAAGCAACCCCCATTCTTTCATGTATTTATACCTGCTCCTGTATTTTTCACTTCATGCATCTGATGAAGAGGGTTCTAGCCCACGAAAGCTTATGACCAAATACATTTGTTAGTCTCTAAGGTGCCACAAGGACTCCTCATTGTTTTTATTTACACAGAATGTTGCTCATTTTGAATAGCAGTCGTGTTAGACATCAAAGCCAAATCAGTTGCAGTACATTCATGATATTGGCAGCACCAATGATACTGGACATACAGCACGTGTTACCTGATGTCATCACTGGTGCTACAAGCAAGAGAATGAACAAAACCAGGATTTGGTTCATTCAGAATTTCAGAACTCCTAGCAGCAGTCACTGCTTTTGGATCTAACTCTAGTCACCTAATTTGAAATTATCAATAACTTCCTTTGCGCTAAAGTTCTCTTACAAAACTGATATGGCAGTGAATTTTGAAATGAACAGACAACAATGTGGAAGCCAGTAAATAATTAACAAGGTTTTGAAGAGATCTTAATGAATGTTAGTTAGCAAGAGTCAGGCCATACTGTGACCCTTATGACGTGAGATTTGTAGAAGCAAGATAATGTAAGACAGAGTGAACTGTGTGAAAGTATTACGACCTTGCAATGTGCAGTCTTGCTTTTTCTAGTAAGATAGCAGAAAAGCTTATGTATAAACAAAATGTATTTGTTGCTTTTTACTGTCTCCATGATTGTCTAAGCTTGTTTGTAACGAAGGTATAAAGGCTTGATGTAATTGTTTACCAGTTGAGAGACCTGTCCAGGACCCTGTGTCCTATGGCACTCTCTCCCTCTATGGTAATTACTGGAGAAATAATAAAGTATTTAATTTTGCTGCACCCAAACAAAAAGCGAGAACTAAGTTTTTCTTCGACAATAAGTTTGAATTTAATTCACATTCAAGCCTGTTCTGTACAAGCAGACTAAACTGGTCAGCATACTGACATCTACTGAGAGAATTTAACTGACATAAAACTAAGAAATGTGAGCATAGAAACACCCTTAGCTTTGCTATAGGGAAAAAAAAAGGGGGGGGGCGCGGCAGCTCAGACTGTAGTTATACAAGAACTGTACAGCTATTAAATATTAATAAATGAAGACACTAATTAGTAAAGCAGCAATGACTAGGTAGCAGTTCTATATTATATGTTCATTCTATTGGAATAAACTAAAATATATGTAAACATTTGCTTTGACACGGGAATTACCCATGTTAAGTAAATTCTTTCACTGACAAAATTTGCCAAGAAGCTTATGTTACTCTGTGTTTGTGTATGGGGGAAGGGGCACTGGTAACGCAGTTTATTTTAAAAAGCAAAACTAAGAAAAATTGTAGTTCACACAAATTTGTTTAGAGCCAAATTTAATTGCAAAACTCATGAACCAGGAAAAAAGTCAAATTAGAAAAAAATAGGGAAAATATATTGACATTTTAAGATGTAATGATTCATGAAATAAGAAAAATGGAAAGCTAATCAAACAACCTTGGTGTCATGCTACATTTACATATCTTCATTATAAAACATGGCAAATAGGAAATTAAATGGGGAAAAAAAAGGAAGGGACCATTTTCATTTTACACATGTTTTTTGCCATTCTGGCCTAATGATAGAATCATATCTGGCAGACAGACAACCAAAGAAATTCAGTGGAAAACAAGATTAGATTGATTAGTGTGCTCCTCAGAGCAGAACCTATCTTTATTTCAAATTTCCTTCAAAGTCCCTATGAGAGAATTCTGTAATGTGCAAGCTTGGGCATGAGCGTAATTTAAAATAAGCCTATGATGGAAAAGATAGAACTTCTTCGAAAAAACTGAAGCTGGGAGAAAGGCTAAGCTGACTTTTTTCTGCCTCCATGAGAATACATTTTAGTACATTCACTTTTAAAAAACAGAATTTATTGGGAATTTTGAGTGACACCATCAACTTGATTTAGAAGCAATGTAGAAACAGTCAGGATTGCAAGTCACACAAAAAAAATATTTTAGTAAATCCAGGAGTTTGGAATAAGCTATTTTAGACCTGCTGGTTCCAGGTGCGGCGGGGAGAGAGACAGAGAGAATTTATTTCAGCGCTCAACTACCCTGACAGTTTTTTTTCTAATATCTTGCTGCAATTTAAGCTCATGGCTTCTTGTCCTATTCTCAGAGTTTAAGGAGAATAATTTTTCTCCCTTCTTGTAACAACCTTTTATGTACTTGAAAACTGCTATCATGTCCCCTATCAGTCTTCTCTTCTCCGGACTAAACAAACTCATTTTTTTCAATTTTCTCTCACAGGTCAACCATTTTTGTTGCTCTTCTCTGGACTTTCTCCAATTTGTCCACATCTTTCCTGAAATGTGGCGCCCAGAACTGAATGCAATACTCCAGTTGAGGCCTAATCAGTGCAGAGTAGAGCAGAATTACTTCTTGTGTCTTGCTTACAACACTCCTGTTAATACATCTCAGAATGATGTTTGCTTTCTTTGCAACAGTGTTACACTTTTGACTCGTATTTAGCTTGTGATCAATCCACTCTGATCCCCAGATCCCTTTCTGCAGTACTCCTTCCTAGGCAGTCATTCTCTTCCCCCCCCCACCTTTTTTTTTTTTTTTTTTTTTTTTTTACTGCTGAGGGAAATCTGCACCAAAAATTTTGCAAAACTCTGCATATTTTATTTGTCAAAATAACACAATATAATCACACAATTTTCAATTATTTGCAAATTACAAAAATAACTGAAAATGGTGTGATTATATATTTTGTGTTTGTGTGTTAGTTTAACAAATAAAATATGCAGAACTTTGCAGAATTTTAATTTTTTGGCAAAGAATTCCCTCAAGATTACCAGGGCTCTGTGTGGTGCAATTTAGGTGCAGGCAGCTCGGTGGGAGGCTCGGGGGTGTGGGGGAGAATCTGGATGCACTGGGGCTCGGTGCAGGGTTCTGTGTGCAGGGGGAATGAGACTCTGCAGGGGAGTCTAAGTGAAAGTGGTTAAGGCTCAGTGGTGGTGGGGGACTGGGTGGGGTGGATGCAGACAGTTGGGGCTCAGTGGTGGTGGGAGTCCGGGGTTTCTGATGTAAGGGGTGAGGATTAGCGGGGGTGTTTGGGAGGCTTGGTTGGGGATCTGGGTGCATGGGTAGGGGGAGGGGCCACTGTACGGGGAGCTGCTTCCCATCTGCCCAGCCCCCTCAATACCCCCTGTGCAGAGCTTTCTGCAGCCAGGGAAAGTTTCAGGGGGTTGATTTGACCCAGCCCCGACTACTCTGTGCAGTGAAGGGGGAGGAGGAACTCCATTTCTATTCTCCTCTATCTCCCTCCCCACACCGCCCAGCCCCAGCTGCACCCCAGGGCATCCCCATCCCCCGATTTACTTCTCTCCCAACAGCCCAAACAGAGTGCCTGAGCTGCCAGGATGGGGGAAATGAGCACTGGTGCAGCTTCTCTTTGCTTCCCCACAGAAACCATTTTCTGCAAGGAAGCAAAGGGAATCTGCAGGGGGAGGGGCATTTTTCTGCTGCCCTGCAGTGGCTCAGATTTTCCCCAGGAGTTCCATTTTGTATGTGTGCAACCGATTGTTCCTTCCTAAGTGGAGTACTTTGCATTTGTCCTTATTGAATTTCATCCTATTTATTTCAGACCATTTCTCCAGTTTGCCCAGATCATTTTGAATTTTAATCCTATCCTCCAAAGCACTTGCAACCCCTCCCAGCTTGGTATCATCCGCAAGCTTTATAAGTGTACTTTCTATGCCATTATCTAAATCATTGATGAAGATATTGAACAGCTCTGGACCTAGAACTGATCTCTATGGGACCTCACTTGATATGCCTTTCCAGCTTGACAGCGACCCACTGATTATTACTATCTAGGAACATGTTTTCCTACCAGTTATGCACGCACCTTATAGTAGCTCCATATAAGCTGTATATCCCTAGCTTGTTTAGAAGGTCATGTGGAACAGTATCAAAAGCCTTACTAAAGTCAATATATACCACATCTACCACTTTTCCCCTATCCACAAGGCTTGTTACCTTGTCAAAGAAAGCTATTAGTTTGGTTTGGCATGATTTGTTCTTGAAAAATGTTACTTATCACCTTAATATCTTATAGGTGTTTGCAAACTGATTGCTTATTATTTGCTCCATTATCTTTCCTGGTACTAAAGTTAAGCTGACTAGTGTGTCATTCCCCAGGTTGTCCTTATTTCCCTTTTTATAGATTGGCATTATACTTGTCCTTTTTCAGTCCTCTGGAATCTTTCCCATCTTCCATGACTTTTCAAAGTCAATCGCTAATGGCTCAGATATCTCCTCAGTCAGCTCCTGGAGTATTCTAGGATATATTTCACCAGGCCCTGGTGATTTGAAGATACCTAACTTGTCTAAATAATTTTTAACTTGTTCTTTCCCTATTTTAGACTCATATCATACCTCATTTTCACTATCATTTACTATGTCAGATGTCCAACTGCTACTAAATCTTTTTGGTGAAAACTGAAAGAAAAGTCATGTATCACTTCTGCCTCCTCCCCTCCCCCCCATCGAGTAATGGGCCTACCCCTGTCCTTGGTCTTCCTCTTGCTTTCTAATGTATTTGTAGAATGTTTTCTTGTTACCCTTTGTTTCTAGAGCTAGTTTAATCTCATTTTGTGCCTTGGCCTTTCTAATTTTGCCCCTACATATTTGTGTTATTTGTTGATATCATCCTTTGTAATTTGACCTAGTTTCCACTTTTTTGTAGGACTCTTTTTGGCGTTTCAGATCATTGAAGGTCTTTGGGTTAAGCCAGGGTGGTCTCTTGCCATACTTCTTATCTTTCCTATGCAGTGGGACAGTTTACTCTCATGCCCTTAATAATAATAGCAGTTAGTGGCCTCAGTTCAGTTCCCAGTGGACATATATTTATACATCACGAAGGCCACCACAACTTGTAGCCCCAGTAAACTCAATAGGCCAGAGAGATTGAACTACCCATTCATCCTTAAAGATAGGTCTCTCCAGCTCAAGGCTGGGACAGTGTGTGAAAAGTATTGCCACTGACTGTGCAAGTGGTTAAACAGAGGTCCTCAGTCTCCAGTGTCACCTAGCAGCTGTGTTCTTGGGGAACCAGGGCACAGTACCCAGCCTGTCTGACTCCCCTCCCCCCCAAGGCCTCTGCTTGAACCAGAACTGCTCAGAAAACAGACTTACAAAAAGCAATGAAAAGGCAGTAGGAGACACACCTAAACCCCTGGGATAAGGATGACAGGATTAAGGAAACTCCCCTAGCCTCATTTGCATGGAAGATGGGACAAGGAGACATCTCCATTAGCATACAGAATGGAGAACAGAGATTCCAAGGCAAGAACTGCACTGAACTCTGGGACCAGAAAAGCAGGGAAACACTACATGATGGAGGAATCTCTGCTCCAGATGTTAATGAATCCACACCTGCACAGACCCAGCTCAGTAGTTATCAAACTAATTCTAGTGATAAATCCTTTATTGGTATCCAAGACAGTGAAGCTCCCTAATTGTATTGTGAGCTCCCTCCAAGGAACACAGCCCATAGCCAGAAATGATCAGCTCCCATTGGCTAGCCTGAACAAAACAACTTTGGTATACTCCCTTGAGCCATCAGTTCACACACAAACAAATCTAGTGTTCTCTCTGGAACCACTGTTTCTCTACAAAACCCCCTACCCATGCTCAAGTAAGTGTTTTGATGCCTGGATCCAAAATCTGCATCAGTTCCATTGAGACTTCATCTTCTCCTGACCGATCATGCTGGGGGCTCTGCCTGTCTCTAGCACTCCAGACCCTCAGTTACCACCACCACCTGAAACCCCTGATTGATTCAAGCTTCATGGAGTGGTGAGAATCCAGTTCTCTCTCTCTCCCTAGTTATAGCCTTCTGACCCTACTTGTGCGATCAATTATAGTTTTCTAAACCTGACTTTTATAATCAAATTTAAGTTAGATTTAATATTATAACTGTTCTGTTTGTTTGGCTCCCGTATGGTTATTACCTGGCAATAAATAATTTTCATGATAAAGCTGGTTGCTTCTCTCCCCCTCTCCCCCCGTGGGTGTTTATTTTGTTTCCTCGTTTGCTTTGCAGCAACACTCTTCTTGTCTAAGCTAAAAGATCCCGGCAGCTCCCAAAAATTCTGTGGGGTTTGCTCATCAAGTGGGTTACTACCAGAATAATTGTAATGTGAAAGTGGGGATAGAGACGTGCTGAACCTGGGACATATGGAGGGTGGCAGCTTGGAGGTGCTGTTCGATCCAGCCTGCTGAATCCAAGGGCCTATGGGGGTGGCAGATTGAAAGTGCTGCTCGACCCAGCCTACTGAGTCCAGGGACATAAAAGGCATCAGCTTGGGAGTGCTGAGTAACCTGATCCTCTCAGAGGCACTCTGTTAATGTGTGTGTTTGTCTGATTCTGGGGCTGGAAGAACCCAGCCCAGGGAACACAGGTCCTGCAGGATAGCGCCGTTGGGAGGGAACTTGCAGCAGGGATAAGTAGAGCTCCATATGAGAACAAAAGTGACACATGCAGTACATTGATAGAAGTACAGAAACCGCCCTCCCCAGAAGAGTAACTCTAATAAATGAGCATACCCCAAAGTAACAGGCAAAGCTGGTAACACCAGGACTGTCAATCCAACACCTTTCATGAGGACTAAGTTAGTGATTTTGTTTCATATTATAGAAGATGACACACACTACTTCAATTGAAAAAGTGAACTCAATTTGCTTGCTCCTACATTTATCATTTGATTTAAGGAGGTAAAAAGAACAAAGCACTCATAAGGAGCAAATGAGGAGATTGCGAAAGTAGCTTAGGTGGAATACACAATTTCAACAATATAACAATATTCTGAAATGCTACAATGCATCTCTGATATTCTGTGTCTTGCAGACTTTCAAAGGGGAGGAGAAAGATGGTTTAGAAAAGAAAGAGGCAATATACTCTTTATTCATTATTCTCCTAACAACAATGAAAGCCCCTGAGGAAGTAAAGTAATTTTGAACAGTTTAATTTTCAAATAAATTCAGTTCAGACTGGATAGTACTTAAGTCAGTATTTTATATATTTACTGCACATGTGCTACTCAGATGCTTTTGTTAAAGAGCTTCTGCAAATGGTCAGATAAGAGTAATACTTACTGGTAATGAACCCATGATGGACCAAGCGTTTTCTTAAACTGAGTAAGTCCCACAATATCAATGTAAATGAGTTCTACCACTTTATCTCCCTGGGTGGGGCAGCCAGATCTGTTACCTACAACCTTCTTCATAATCCTATCAAAAAAAAAGGGGGAGGGAGGGAGAAATATTTCAGCACCTTTCTGCATTCATGCGATATGCAATTTGTATTGATAATCCAATTACATTAAAAAAAATCACATTGATCAATTATTCTAATTTTGCAAAGACATTAACTGCATATGTGCAATTTTAATCTCTTACTGCTGAAAGCCAGTAAAACATTCTAAAAAGTTTACTGCAAAATGGATTAAGTACAGTAAAATAGATACTTCTTACAGTAGACTCTTGTCACTGAGCATTTTCTCTAGTCTAAACAGAGGTACAAATATAACCTGAGCAGCAATTTTCATAAAGCAAATGTGATATACTGAAGCAATTTGGATATCACTTCTAGTATTTTATTAACTGTTTTATTATATCAGAATTCACTATAATATGGTTTCATTGTATATATTGTAAAAATGAAAGCTACAGAAAAAAGGACAAATGCCCAGTCTTAAACCGGTGCATTATAAAAAGCATTAAAGCAGGACGAAGTGTCACTGAGACAAAAAATGAAAATTACTTTATTCTACAAGAGACTAATGTAAATTTAACTGAAACATGAGCATTTTCAGAGCACTTAACTGCATCAAAATTAATTTATTTAAGACTAAATAGCTGGATGCGGAGTGGGGATTTAAGCTAAAGGACATGGAATTAGAATAGTCAGTAATGTATCTTGCTGCAGATGTTTAAATCACCTGTAATGGTAAAAAATTAAGCTGCTTAGTTTGAATTTTCCAGCATTAATTTATGAAATCTCAGGAGGCTGCAGCTACAATGAAAACATATTATCCTTTTCACAGCGCATATATTTAGCTCATGAAAATAATCTTCTTATCTCCTGTTTAGTGAATTATCACTTTCATTTTCCTCTTCAAGAAATTATAGACAGTACTAATAGAGGCTTCAGGAGTTTACAATTTCTTTTTTATATTCTAGTTTCAAAATTGAAAATAATCTTCTTACTCCTTGAGCTCTGCCAGTGAAGATGAAATCCTAATGTCATGGCCCAGTAAGTAGAGAGATGTAATTAAATCACTCCATTGGACTAATTCACCAAGTGGGCCACCACTAAATGCATTCTCTGCGATCTTGAATCCAGATTCCTTTGTTAAAAGTCCCAAATGAACAAGGATCTGAAAAAGAAAGCCACATGTAAGCAGTAACAACATTAATTCTGCTACTAATTAACCCATGTACTTTATGTTGGTTCCTTCTTGCTCTCTCCACATTCCAACTCAAACACATTTGTTTTTTTAGCCAATTTAATCAAAGAACTATTACATTTCTCAATAGCCCCGCCACTCTACTAATTGCAATAGTACTACTTCATTGCTTTAGACCATTTTTACAAACCACTGGAGTGCCTTTTTTAATCTTTTACATCCTCAGGTATGATCTAAACAATATGATTACACAACAAGAAAATGCATTAAAAATGAGGGGAAGAAAACTGAGATGGAGAAAAAATATGATTCTATATATAAAAAGGCGTTTGCCTTTTTGTCCCAATAAAGTTTGAGATAAAAAAGATTATAACAAGGAAAACAGAAAATAAAATATTACAATTAACTCACATTTTATACAATATGTGAAGATAGCAGTTTCATCATTCAAACACTGGAATGTTAAGTAATTTCCATTAAAAATTAAAGGAATCTGAAGACTAATAAGACAAGATTAATTGCAGGACATGACAGTATTTCTTCTGCTCTTGGAGGATCATATTTTCTCATTAGGTGCCTGCACTAGCTCGACACTCCAGCTGAGAAGGAAACAACATGTTTCTCTCTGAGGCTACTTCACAGGACTGTACACACAAACCACTCTGGACTGCACAAGAGTGACAAGGGTGCTCCCCCACCCCAATGGAGGGAATTTTTCTCTGCAACTCTCCAGATCCTTTATGACCTTTGTAAATAAGCACTACAACCTGTATCATAACTGAGCACCAAGCGCTGTGAAGAACTATCATCCTACTTTGATGAGAAGATCATCTTGGCACATTCTCTAATAGCATGGATCTGCACCACCTATCCCTACCAACCAATAGCCCAGCTGCATTCCCACAGTTTAAACAGTTCACTCAAGAAGTTCTGGATACCCTAAGAATCTCGACCCAAGATAGTTATGAACAACTGGTACCATTCCTGACCAAAATAGTCAACATCTCAGAGAAGGAATCTTCCCTTCTTCCTTCAAACACAAAATAGTCAGACCAAAACTGAGCAAACTCAGGAGACATAGCCAACTATCACCCTATGTCAAACTTCCCATTTATCTTCATAGAGAAGTTAGCTAAAGGCCAACTACAAGATCAACTAATTGAAACTAATATTCTGGACCTGGAACAACCTGGCTTCAGGCCAGGACATGGAATTAAAATCATTTCAGTGGCACTCATGAATGGTCTCCTGTTAGTTGATTGAGGGCAACATCCATTCTAATCTTCCGGGTCATCTCCACAACATTTGACACAGTTGATTATGAAATACTGTTGTCTTGTCTGTGAGAGATGGCAGGAATCCAGGGCAATACACTGATATGGTCCGAGTCCTTCCTGGAGGGATCCACCCAACAAATAGGAATGGAAAACTGCATGTCATCCCACAAGGATGAGTTCCCTCTCTGGCCCTTTTCAACCACATACAACCACTAGGTGAACTGGTCAGACAACACTGACTCAAGTACCAGCAACATGAAGATGACACACAGCCCTACCTATTCTTCACCACACACGACCACAGCACTATCACCAAGTTTGGCTCAGAGATTAAGAGAAGTTGGCTGAAGCTGAACCTTAGCAGAAGTGATACTAGTTGACAGAGGAAAGCATTTTGAAGAATTGCAGACAAGTTCAAGTCTCCTTTAGTCTGCAACTGGTCAATTCAGTTTTTACTTTAGGAGTCCTCTTGGATATCTCACTGATAAACTCTCACATAGCAGGAATGCTTTCTATCATCTCTGATTAGCTAAAAGTCTCAATTCCATCCTGACAGATGATGACCTGGCCTCAGTTATTTATGTCAATCACCTCTCAGTTGGACTGCACAAATGTAATACACCTGGGCATGAAGCCTTCATTGCTTAAGAAATGCCAACTAGTATAAATTGCTGTAGAACATCTACTCAGCAACGCATCAGACCTGTCCACTGTTCTCAACACTGATTTCCCAGAGAATTTCAAATCACATTCAAGATCTCAGTCCTTATCTTCACGGCAATCCATAGCCTGGGCCCAGCATATCTAAAAGTCCATCCATCTAAAGCTCTGGGATGAAGACAGTGGTTGATAACTCCACTCCTCTGGTGCAATCTATAATGAGGGAAAATCTTGTCTCTGTGGACCAGTTTGAAACTGTGGCACAAACTCCCCCAATAACTAAAGACCATCACAACCCCCCACCACACACCTTTTTGCTCCAAGTATAAGGCATATTCTTTTGATTCTGCTTTCTCTAACACAAACACATAGCAACCCTGTATATTTAAAAAAATCCCACACCCTCCCTAACCCCTCTCCCCCAAAACCCGACCACACAAAATAATCTACTAGCCCCGCTGAGAACTTCTTGGAAACAGGAGTAAGAACAAATAAGAGAGTAAGTAATTTTTACCTCTTCCCCCTCAAGCACTGCTTAGATGACAAGCACACTTTCCAAAAGCTGTTAGGATTTCAGCTGCCAGAAGCAGTTAATAAAAAACTCACTTTTTTTCGTTTTCTTTTCTCCAGGTTTTGCTTTTCTGCAAGTGACTTAATTGCTTCAATCCAAGCATCAGCCATTCGTCTGATGCGCAACATCATCCATCGGAATTCTTCATGCCTTGACATCATTTTGTAGAGGAGATCAAAGTTGGTATGAATTTCAGCCTTCAATTAAACATTAAGTAATAAAATCAGAACTTCATACAGTGTAATTTTCTTCAGTGACAATCTGTCACACTTAAACACTTTGTGCTCCACATCCCCCATCCGTAAAATGAAGAAAAATATACCACCTATCTCACAGGTGGTTAAGGCTTTAATTAACACTTATAAAGTCTATAGAGACCTTTGGCTGGAAATCACTATCACTACAGAAGTGTCAGATATTTTTATTACTACCTTATAGCCTGGAAAAATACCAAAGTCACGAGTTTATGCAGAGCTCAGAAAGGATTTTTATTTGTACAGTATTGTAGTTCTGTTTTTGATTATGTGATTACAAAATGAGCCTAAGTGGCTCTACCTCAGATAATCTATGATTAAAATGCACTAGAAACAAAAGAGAAGTAGCCCCAAGGCACTATAATTATTTGTCATGAATGACCAAAGAAAGAAAAAGTTAGCCATGACAACATTAAGAAAGCAGCCTTAACTGGAAACAGTCCTTCTGCTAGAACAGATTAATCTAAGAACAACTGATTCTGCAGAATGGAGGCATCCTATATCCACTGTCAGGTTAACAATGTTCATATATAGGCCATCAATTACCTTAATATATACAGGTGCTTTACAATCAGACGATAATGGTTATAGCTCTGGAGCCAGTAGCGTAGCTAGCGGGGTTCAGTGGAAGCAGCAGTGGCAGCAACACGGCCGGAGGAGCCGTGGGGCGGCAGCGGCAGGCTGGTGCGGAAGCGGCACCTGCCGGCCGGCGCTGCCAGCAGCACAGCCGGAGGAGCCATGCGGGGGCAGCAGACGCGGCCGGAGGAGCGAGGGGGCCAGCTCCTCGGCTCAGGGCTCAGCGGCCAAGCGCTCCCCGCCCCTTGCTAATGCGGAGGGCAGGGGGAGGCAAAAGGGCCCCTGTGCCTTTAAGGCTGCCTGGCTGGCGAGCCCTGCATGGAGCGCGCCGAGCGCTGGGAGCAGGCCGGGGACAGGCGGTGGCGCAGGAGGGAAGGTGAGTGGGGGTTGTGTGTCCAGTCGGGGGGCGTGGCCAGAGGAGGAGCCAAGGGAGGGCACCTTTTTTATGTTTGCTCCCCCTACACTGAAAACCTGGCTATGCCACTGTCTGGAGCATATGAAGAAAAACCAAATTTTAGGAAGAATCAAAATGCTGACACAAAACTAAAATACAATCAAGTGTATGAGCCATTTGCTGAGACTCTGGCCCTTGATACATTATTGCTATGACTAGAGAAAGCTTGCAGTGCATAAATCCATCAATTTTTTTTAAATGGACAGTTTACACCAATTCTGAATGGCCACAGAAGATAGTCAGCACCTTTTTAACTTTATCCAGCAATATGAAGCCCTCAATTTTACAAATATTTGTATACGTGCTTAAACTTTATGCACTGCAAAAGCCCCATTAACTTAAATGGGACTACTCAGTGCACAAGTCTTTGTATGACTTGAACCCACAATTGTAACAATGCAATAATGGAGGAAAACTGCGTGAAATGCTGTTCACATGACCGAGTGTGTAGCCTCATTGGTAACTTTCTCCAAAGCAGTAGTTTGCATGGAAAGGAGGAATATGACTGGAGGACTCTAGTGTTAATATTCTTATTGGCATTTACATGGGTATAAGCTTCCAATTTTTGTCTGTGGTCTGATTCACAAACTGCTTCCTTGCCTATACAGTAAGTGATAAGCTGAACAATGAAAATGAATCTGTTGGACAATTTCACTGAACATTTAAATAGGTTTTAAGGCACAGCCAAAATCACCACTGCTCTCACCATTGCTTTTTGATCAGTTTCTTCATCAGGATTTTTTGCTCTCCAAGGTAAATGAGGACACCAGTTTTCAACCTGCAAAAATAATGGATGGAAAAGTTCTTTTGTTCTGCTTTCAACACGTGCAACTTTATCAAATTCTCTTGTATTTCATTTGTGTTCTACTTCTCTACAGCTCGATTGATGAATATGAAGTCAGCCTAAAACAAAGCCATTTGCTGTTATGATGTGTCTTCCCAGGAAAAGACATCAAAGATGCTTTGCAGTATAAATGGATACCAGGGAAAAACTTAAGATATAGAAAAAACTCTACTCATACCTTAAATATAGTTTATAGAAGATCATTTTCAATAGCTAGTTGCTTTTTATTAGGGAAAAAAGGAATAATAATAAAATAGTTTGGAATGTGTTACCCAGTTCTAAGGACATGGCTATAAAACCTATAGGGATGGATTTAAAAATAGGGTCAAGTATTCTACCCTGTACGTTTGAGTTCAGTGACCCCAACTTTCATGTTGATAACCCTGTTGATCCCTTAGCTGCAAGTATCCTTGCCCTCATCTCTTCATTTGCTGTGCAGCCCTGATTCAACTCTCCTGCTAGTCAAAGATCATTCACTTGGCTTGGTCTTCACCAGTCACTGTGCTCTCTTTTTCTCTGATTTCTGTGTTGCTGAGTTCTCTCTCTCTGACAATCACCCATTCTCTTTATCGTCATCCATCAACCCCTCCCGCAACACAGTCACATGACCTTTCCATGACTTCCAATCCCTCAGCATTGATCACTACTTGTCTGCTCTCAGCCTTCGTTCACCACCGTCCCTTACCTTCCTTCCAATGATATGGTTGTTGATGCTTTCCATGCTTCACTCTCCTCCACCCTTAACTCTTTTGCCTCTCCCCCATTGCAAAGTACGCCCTGCCAAGTGCCAACCCCCATTCCTGCCCCGCCCCCCACATCCACTTCCTCCAGTCCTGCTGTCATAATGCAGAGCATCACGGGTGGAAATCCTGTGATCAGACTGACTTCCTCAACTATAACTGTGTTCCTTCCTCCTTTGGTTCTGACACCCTCCTGGCTAAAAATATCACTTCTCTAGCTTAATTAAATCCCTCACTCATGGTAACAGACACCTTCAACTCATTCCTCAAACTTTCCCTTGCTCCTGCCTCCACTTCCCTCTCCGCACAGGATCTTGCTGACTTCTTCCAAGAGAAATTTGACAAAACAGGATGTGGCTCACCTTCCTTCGCCCCTCCCTACCTTCCTGCAACAACATCTTCTTCCTTCCATCACAGATACAGAAGTTTATCTGCTATCCTCCTCAAATCCCTCCACTTGCCCCACTGACCCCATTTCCATCTCCCATGAACCCATCCTCATCCCCTCCCTTACTTTTCTCCTTAACCTCTCCCACTCCTCTGGCTCTTTCTGTTCACAATACAATCATGCTTTAGTCTCTCCCATGTTAAAATCATCCCACCTTAGCCACCACCACCGCATCTCCCTTCTCCTCTTCATTTATAAACTCACTGACTGCACTGTCTACAATTGCTGTGTGGAATTCTCCTCCTCCTGAACCATCCTGTACCCTCTTTAACCTGGCATCCACCCCTTGCACTCACTGAGACCGCCCTGCCCTTAGGCACTGACTTCCCCTCTGTCCTGTGGGTGCTCAACCCCCCGGCCGCCCCTGTGCCACCATCATCGCCCTGCTCCAATTCCACCCTCTTCCTCCAAGTCCCTGCCCCTGCCCCGCCTCTTTACTGCCTCCTCCCCCGAGTGCGCCACATCCCCACTCCTCCCCCTCCCTCCTGGAAAGTCCTAAGCGCTGCTAAACAGCCGTTTAGTGACGGGCGGGAAGTGCTGGGGAAAGTGGGGATGCCGCAATCGGAGGAGGAGGAGGAGGGGGTGGGGTGGGGGGAGCTTGGCTGCTGGTGGTTGCGGCGCACCTGCCAATTTTTCCCCATGGGTGTTCCAGCCCCCACAGCACCCACGGCGTCGGCACCTATGGCCTTGCCATAGTCTCTAATGACCTCTTCCTAGCCAAAGGTCAGATCCGGTACTCCATCCTCAGCCATCTTCCTCTTGAAATCTTATCCTTCCCCTTGGCTTCTGTGACTCTTTCATTTCTTGATTTTCCTCCTACCTCTCCAATTACTCCTTCATCATGTCCTTTGCAGGATACTTCTCGTCTCTCTGTGAGGATTCCACAGAGCTTTATCCTTGGGACCTTATGAATCTTATGAATAAAGATCAAAGGACTGTTTCGATATTATTGGGATTGCAAAGAGTTACAAGGGATCTTTCCACTGAAGAGGCAAGAGGACAGCGTGACTTGTATCATGAATGGATGGATGACCATGGCCAAGCCTGGCTGGAATATGCTGGGGGGTATTTTGGGTGAGCTTTTGCTTTATATGACTTAATACCTAGTTAGATGCTGGAAAGCATGTTGTGATTTTATTTTCTATTTAACCCTTTGTTTCCATTAATTTGAAAAAGCAATGGGGATCCAAATACAGGCCCCAGTCTGTCCAGGTTAATGAAGCTACCCTTGAGACAGAAATTTGATTGAGGACCTAGAGAGGTCTGAGATGAAGATGATGCCTAAGTGACAGGCCAGAGGGTAGCATTGTTCACAGTGATCAAGAAAGAAGGTGGTAGGGAGAATTTGGAGGTGAAAATTAAGAGCTCAGTTTTAGCCATACGGAGCGTGAGCTGACTGCTAAACACTCCTCTGTCACCAATGAAGTCTCTGACTCAAGGGTAACCGCATTAACCTGGAGACACTGGGGCCTGTATTTGGATCCCCATATAACAATGAAGGAGAGAGGAAGCCTGTACTTTGATTCTAGGGAGAGAGATGAAAGCTGACACAGTCAAATCAGCCAGTCAGGAAGACTATATTAGTGGTTGCATGTTGACAGACTTGCGGAGTGCCAGGCACGGGTGTGAGAGACAAGAAGGAGGGTGTTTGTAATAGCAAAGGTGAGAGATGACAAAACAAGGATCAAGGTTTTGGAAGCTGGAACAGAGAGAAAGGGATGAATTTTGGAGATAATTAAAGAACCCCTGGGATTTAGCTTTGGCCAGAATATGCAGGAAAGAGGGAGAGCGGGATCAAAAGTGACACCAAGATCGTAGGCCTTGTTTTGCAGACAGACATTAACAAATCCCACCACTGACCCAAGCCAAAACTCATCCAGCAGAAAATCATTTTTAGAACTTGGTGAATACTGGCAACAGAGCAAAGGAAGCAGGATTGCGCACACACTAGGTATTCAGCAGCAGAGAACTGAACTTTTCTGTTAATGCTCTAGAAACGCCCAGTAAGCAAGTAAACAGTACCCTCTCCAATTCAGAAAGTGGCACCAGACAATTTTCCCATATTAGAGAACCTTGCTCCTCAGTTCAAAGGGCTGTAGGTGCCATCTTTATGGTGGGAGAGAGAAATCAGGCCACATTCAAAGTTTTAAGTTGACATGCTGAGCTCTGGGAAAAGAAAGGAGTCCACAAGAATGTACAGCTTTCTACTGCAGAAATCAAAAATACATGAGCTGCTGTTCCCTATATATGGGCCTTAACACGCTGTTGACTTTTACTAGCCCTGCCTATAGGAAATATGTAGAATCAATATTTTTTCATCATTTGGGACATCGTAATTACATTAAGAATGTTTGGGTAGTACAGGGAGATCTGAGCCCTGAAACATCAATATGTTAGAGGCTTATTTTTCCCTAAAAGAAAACACAAGTTACTAGAAGAACTAGATTAATATGGTGCAAATGGAAAAAAGTTTGAATATTATGTCATTGGCCATTTCCTCACAAGCAAATTCCTCTCTGTTGTGTCACGTGAACCCAATGATACTATATGACATACCGACTGCTCTTGCTACATCTTCTCCTGGTGATGGATTAAAAAAAAACCTGCTGTGCACATTGGTGACCTGTGTTAATGCATGCAGAATGGCATGCAGCTCATCATTTCTGCGGGATCTCTGGGGCTCTGACACAGAGTGGCTGTGCTATCTGGTTCTCTAGTACACTAGCCCTATATTCTAGGCAGGACTGACTTTTTTAGACAAAACATAGGAAGGGAATGACCCAGGGGGTCATTCCCATTTTTGCCTATGCGCCCCCGGCCAACCTCAGCGAGGCCAGCCAGGAGCACCCATGACAGCAGCAGACGGTACAGAACGACTGATAACCGTCATCTCATCGCCAATTTACAATGGCATGGTAGACGGTACAATATGACTGGTAACCATCTCTGCTATCTTGCAAAGGCAAATGAATGCTGCTGTGTAGCAGTGCAGTACCGCGTCTGTCAGCAGCATCCAGTACACATACGGTGACAGTGACAAAAGGCAAAACGGGCTCCATGATTGCCATGCTATGGCGTCTGCCAGGGCAATCCAGGGAAAAAGAGCGCGAAATGATTGTCTGCAGTTGCTTTCACGGAGGAAGGATTGAGTGACGACTTTTACCCAGAATCACCCGCGACACTGTTTTCGCATTGGGATCTCAACCCAGAATTCCAATGGGCAGGGGAGACTGCGGGAACTATGGGATAGCTACCCACAGTGCAACGCTCTGGAAATCGACACTAGCCTCGGTACATGGACGCACACCGCCGAATTAATGTGCTTAGTGTAGCCGCGTGCACTCGACTTTATACAATCTGTTTTACAAAACCGGTTTATGTAAAATCAGAATAATCCCGTAGTGTAGACGTACCCTAAGTATGCCCTGACCAATCTCCATTTCAGAAGTTGGAAATAATTGTGTTCAACATTTGGCCAATTATGACTATCCACTGTAAGGAGTATTCAGCTCCCCTTAGCAATCGCAGATGGCAAGCTAATAAAGTAGAATTAAATGTACAACTCATACAGCCAGATATGGAGCACCCTGCGGAAAAAGCCATTTTCTGGACGTGGCTGTTACAGACCTTAATAGCTCTGGATCCCTTTTTAAAAGGAGACAGCAGCTGCTGAAAGCATATGGTCCATAACTGAGCTACTGTATGATTCTGTTGCACACATTTATGGTAATTGCAGCCTTTCCCATTTTCTTGATCAGCATTTGTATTTTGATCTTTTAACTGACTGGAGAAGAAAGTGCTAAGAACGGAGAAGTAGTGGTGTATGTCTAGTATGTGAATGGAAAAACAAAACCTCTATTGTACTTTTAAGTCACCCATTACGACAGTATTTGAGAGACTCACAATCGTTAATGTATTTATTCTCAGCACCCGTGATGCAGGAAAGTGCTATTATCCCCACTGAACAGAGAACTGAACTGAGGCACAGAAAGGCTAAGTGACTTGCTCTAAAAATCACCTGCCACAAATTAGCCTTAGGGAAAGTTTAATTTCTTCAGGAATTGCAACACAAATGTTCCTCTCCGATGGCCCCACAACACGTAGCCACATTACCTACCATGAGAGCGTCTTTATAAATATCTGCCCTTCAAAAAAGTTCAAAAAGTACTTCTTAGAATACTTTGCACACCAGTGGTGCAGCTAGGATGGGAAAGGTGGGTAGGCCACGGCTTTCAGGTGGGTGGGAGGGGTGGAAGGAAGGATCGAGAGAAGGGGCAGGAGGGATCCAATGCCCTGGGGAGGGCGATAGGAGGGATGGGGGGGGCGCCTTCTCCCTACCCCCTCCAACCAGCTCTTACTGCTCAGCAGGCACCTGAAGAGAAGGCTGCCTAGGGTACACAGGCTGCGGGGTGCACCTGTAGGGCGGAGGGGGACCCCGGCGGGGCTCGAGCTCCGCCCACCCCTCCCGCCTCCGGCTCGGTGTCTGTTACCCCAGCCACGTGGCACATCTCTCTCTTGCCAGTGCCATGTACTACTGCCTCGGTCTCCGACCCCACCACTAGGGGCTGGAGACTGGGGCAACAGAATGTGGTGCTGGCAGGAGAGGGATGCACCATGTGGCTGAGCTGACGGACACCGAGCTGGGGGTGGGAGTCCCAGCCCATGGATTCGGGAGGCTCCGGCATACCCAGGCCCACCATGGCTATGCCCCTGTTGCACAGATGAGTGGTCCACCTTAGATGCCCATTACGATAGCATCTGGGCATCTAACATTTGTTAATATTTATCCTCAACACCCCTGTGAGGTAAACAAGCACTATTCCCATTTTACAGATGGGAAACTGAGGAAGAGAGCAACTAAGGAAATTTTGGTGGTTCAAGGAATCCAAGGCTAATATGCTCAAACTACTGAATCATCCTTCCTCTCCATTGTATAGTGAATATGGTTATCACCTTCTAGTGGTCAATGGCCCACTAAAGGAGTGTCAGATGTGCTTTAGGCACAAAGTGTTACATAAATCCAGTGAAGTTATGGCCTATTATTTTCTTCCTACAAGTCTCAGTCTGAAATGTATTTAACCAAGTTTGTCTGAGTAAAGGCGTACTTTTCATGATGCTATTTTGAAATTACCTAAAGCTGGGAAGAAATACAAATCACCTCACTCACCTCAAAGCTATTGGCTGGCTTCCAAATGAAGCAAAAAGGCTGCTTCAGAGATGGCATTAGTGCCCCCCCAGGGAAGCTAGTAAGCAGGTGAAGATTAAAGAGGGCTGCATGAAATAAAAACTCAGTGGGCAGTGAGCAAAAAATTAAATAAAAAACCCTATGAAAAATTATTCCTTACTATTTTATGATGAGATCTGTGATTTTCTAATGGAAATACAGTTTTTCCACTAAATAAATCATGAATTTCCAAAGACATCATTTTGCCCAGAAGCAAAGTCACCCCTGAAAGTCAGAGCTGAATCAGTGACCGTACGCGGTAAAATGTTGCTGCTTTGACCAATTGGTTATTTCGAAAATGTAATTGTTTCAGAAAACAAGCCAATTTTTTTGTTAAAAGGATGAGTTTTTATCCCAAAGAACTAGACATATTTAGTCCCTAATACCTAGAATGTTTAATTATTTTTAAAGTTACAGGAGCAACTATTTTTAGTATCCTAGAAAAACAACTCCAAGTTATCATTAGGATATTGAAAATTGCTGCTCCTCTGATTAATACGAGGGTTTATCTTATATTCTAGATCGAAGGGTCACACTGTTTCATTACAACACAAACAGGAGACACCAATCTAGAAAATAAAATGTTTCATTTGGTACTAAGTAGCAGTTGCCCTTAATGATTTTAAAAATAATATAAACTAACAGAAGATATCAACTATTGTATTATGTCATATTTTGACAGTAACAGTAGTGCATAATACGACATGACTTGACATGTCATTTTGCACTATTACTATTGATATGTAATGAAAATGTAAAAATTAAAAAAAAGTCATCTTAAAAATTTCATTTTGAAACACAATCCTTCCAAAGCAAAATATTAAAAAATGGAAATTCTAATTAAAAAATTAATTTTTGTAACAAATGCCATTGAAATTATTAGGATTTTCACAAACAAAATTGGTTGTGTCAAAAATGTTCCAACCAGCTCTAAATCCTAGGTGTGCCTCTAAGCTGCCGTGGATCATTGGGCAAGTCACTTCACCTTCCTGCCCCGGTTTCACTGTCTAAAGTGAAGCATGATATGTAGGTACCTTTGTAAAGCGTTTTGAGATCTATAAATACAAACCATATTACTACTGAAGGGGCTTCATGGAAGCAGTGCATTCTGAGGAGAGATCTGAAAAAAAGTACATGCTTGTCATACTAGATTATGGAGGCTGTTAGAGAACAAGGGGAGAATATATCCAGGTCTAATATATTTATCTATCTATCTATCTATGTTTTGTCATTTCTAACATATTGCACGTGTATAATCAATTATATTATTTCTATATGCTGATCTTTAAGGTGGAATTGAAAAAACCTTTAAAAAACAACTTTTGTTCCTGCTATAGTAATGTATTTTAATATTTTAAGGTGGCTGCCCTCTTCCCCCTACCCATCACTCAGAGTTCTGTAGCCAAATTTATCATTCAGCTTTTCACCCATATCATAAACCATCAATTCTCCATCATGGGCCACTTTGACAAATTATTCTGTGCAACACCATTTCCAAGTTATCTTTAGCAGCCAACACAGCTCATAAATCCACACCATTGTAGTGGTTATTAGAATTTCATTTCATGCTTGCATTCACAAACATTTAAGCTTTCAACCTTTGCTGTTGGGCATTAATCATGGCATTAATCATGGGATTAAGTATGCTGAATTTAAACTCAAGGTTAATAGCATGTTCAACCAATATTAGCTTTACATACTGTCAAGGGAGAACTCTAAAAGGCAAAGACCTTTCTGTCAGTTCTTCCCTAAATACAAAAACAAATTGACGAGTAAAGAACTGTTCTTCTGTTCCACTATGAACACAAAAATCACACAAATTCATCAGTGTTACTTAAAAAGTCATGTGAAATAAAAGTCTGCAAGCAGCCTAAATCCTTGTCAATCACTTAACCTCTTAAGCTACCATAGTAATTACAATGGAAGCAACATGTACAAATTGATATTAGAAATATATGGTGTCTGGTACAAGACACCATTGAACAAAAATATTCTCTTTAGTGAAAGGAAAAAAAAATAATTTTCCAAAATATTTCAGGTAGCAGAAAAGCCTATTTATAAAAATAGAGGGAAGTTAAACATATCTAAAATTATATATTTGCATAAACTTTTTGATACTGGCTTACACTCATAATGGGTTAATTATGCAATTCGTAAATGACTCAGTTATTTTCTTCCTTATTTCCCTGGCATCTATAAATGTATAGTTACCTAATGAACTTTAGGCACCTCACCTACCATTTAGATTATATGCACATTCATCCTTCCTGATGTGAAAGGCTGAAATATAAGATTTGCCCTCCCTGCCAAGAACACATACTGCATAAAACTCATCTTGCTCCATACCCAATAAAATAGCTTAATATTTTATTGATTAACCGTATCTTATTTGAAAGCAATGACTCACTGAGACATATTTGAGTCACAAATTATTGAACTGAATGCAGTGGTAAACAAGTGAAGTTCTATGGCATGTGTTGTACATGAGGTCAGACAAGATGGTCTAATGGCCTTAAAATCTGTGAAAGTGTTTCCAACTAGGTGTGGTGGTCCAGGGCTGGCCATCTGACCCGAACTATATTTGTACTATAAACTATACTGAGTTTCATAGTCTATGTATGTCAAAGAGTATGCTCTTTGACACAGCTAGGAAATGCTGTAAGATCTGCAGGGTTAGAGACTGTTAATGTACAATACTTGAAGAAAACTGCTTGATCCAGGAAGGTAGAGATCTCTCACAAATACCAAAGTGTTAACAATATATAAAAATATTACCTTAATGAATTGTGATGCAAAAGAGTTGTATAACATTTAATACCTGAGGTACATATACAATGAAAAAAATCAAATACTGCATGATACTCATATTGACTAACACTAATGTCTTTAAAAGGGGCATAAATAATGACAAGCCAACTGGTGTTGAGATATTTGTAAAGTTGTAATGGAACAGGGAACCTTGGAAATAGCTTAAGATAAGAAGTGTGTACCAAAATGAGGAAATAGACAAGGATCAGAATGATACATAATACAAGGCATAATTGCCCCTATATTATAGGTAAGGATGCGATTTAGTCACAGAGGTCACGGAATCTGTGACTTCCAAAGACCTCCATGACTTCAGCCATCACTGGCTGGGAGCTGTAGGGTCCCTGCCAGGTGGACACTCCGCCACCCCGGAGTTTGGAGCTGCCAGAGGAGGGGGACCCTAAAGCTCCAAGCCCCCAGGGGTGTTGGGGTCCCCTGGAGCTCACAGCCTGCCTGCAGCTACCCAGGCTCCCCATTTTGTCATGGATATTTTTAGTAAAAGTCAGGGACAGGTCACGGGCTTCTGTGAATTTTTCATTATCGCCCGTGACCTGTCCGTGACTTTTACCAAAAATATCTGTGACAAAATCTTAGCCTTAATCATAGGGGAAGTAAAATGATTTACTGAAAATGGCACATAGTCTGTCACAGAACTACAGGGAAGGTGTTCTGCAGCTGATGGTAATTGTATGCTTCTCTGAATATGTGCTGTCTTTACTAAGTGTTAATCAATAAATCCATCCAAAGCTGACTCATCTAAGGTTTGTTATCAAACCAATCCAACCTCTCACTAAACAATCAGAGTTAAAATTGTTATCAATGATTGCTTACCAATTGGTTATTGATTACTGACAAATTATTGATCACTGATTATTGATTACCAACAAGGTTATAATGGATCACAAATTAAACATGAGCCAACTGTATGATGCAGTTGCAAAAAAAGGCTAGCGCCATTCTGGGGTGTATTAACTCAAGTGTCATAAGCAAGGGCTGGTCTACATTAAAGCTGTAAATGAACCTAAGTTATCTTATGCTTCTCAGGGAGGTGAGTACAGAAGTCTTCACCAGACCTGCTAAATCGACAACTCTGCATTGATTGCAGCAGTGCCAAGTTAGCCGTTAAGTACAGACAAGTCCTAAGACATAGAAGGTTCTCATGGGTGACTTTAATCACCCTGATATCTGCTGGGAGAGCAATACAGCGGTGCACAGACAATCCAGGAAGTTTCTGGAAAGTGTAGGGGACAATTTCCTGGTGCAAGTGCTGGAGGAACCAACTAGGGGAAAAGCTCTTCTTGACCTGCTGCTCACAAACAGGGAAGAAATAGTAGAGGAAGCAATAGTGGATGGGAACCTGGGAGGCAGTGACCATGAGATGGTCGAGTTCAGGATCCTGACACAAGGAAGAAAGGAGAGCAGTGGAACATAGACCCTGAACTGATGGGCAAGGTCCCCTGGGAGAATAACATGACGGGGAAAGGAGGCGAGGAAAGTTGGCTGTATTTTAAAGAAACCTTATTGAGGTTGCAGGAACAAACCATCCCGATGTGTAGGAAGAAAAGTAAATATGGCAGGCGACCAGCTTGGCTCAACAGTGAAATCCTTGCTCGTCTTAAACACAAAAAAACAGCTTACAAGAAGTGGAAGATTGGACAAATAACCAGGGAGGAGTATAAAAGTATTGCTCAGGCATGCAGGAGTGAAATTAGGAAGGCCAAATCACGCTTGGAGTTGCAGCTAGCTGGAGATGTTAGGAGTAACAAGAAGGGTTTCTTCAGATATGTTAGCAACAAGAAGAAAGTCAAGGAAAGTGTGGGCCCCTTGCTGAATGAGGGAGGGAACCTAGTGACGGAGGATGTGGAGAAAGCTAGTGTACTCAATGCTTTTTTTGCCTCTGTCTTCACAGACAAGGTCAGCTCCCAGACAGCTGCACTCTGCAGCACGGTATGGGGAGGAGGTGACCAGCTCTCTGTGGGGAAAGAAGTAGTTCGGGACTATTTAGAAAAGCTGGATGAGCACAAGTCCATGGGGCCGGATGCGCTGCATCCGAGGGTGCTAAAGGAGTTGGCCGATGAGATTGCAGAGCCATTGGCCATTATCTTTGAAAAATCATGGCAATCGGGGAAGGTCCCGGATGACTGGAAAAAGGCTAATATAGTGCCCATCTTTAAAAAAGGGAAGAAGGAAGATCCAGGGAACTACAGGCCAGTCAGTCTCACCTCAGTCCCTGGAAAAATCATGGAACAGGTCCTCAAGGAATCAATTCTGAACCACTTAAAGGAGGGGAAAGTGATCAGGAACAGTCAGCATGGATTCACCAAGGGCAAGTCATGCCTGACTAACCTAATTGCCTTCTATGATGAGATAACCGTCTCTGTGGATGAGGGGAAAGCAGCTGATGTGCTATTTCTGGACTTTAGCAAAGCTTTTGATACAGTCTCCCACAGTATTCTTGCCAGCAAGTTAAAGAAGTCTGGGCTGGATGAATGGACGGTAAGGTGGATAGAAAACTGGCTAGATGGTCGGGCTCAACAGGTAGTGATCAATGGTTCCATGTCTAGTTGGCAGCCAGTATCAAGTGGGGTGCCCCAAGGGTCGGTGCTGGGGCCGGTTTTATTCAATATCTTCATTAACGATCTGGAGGATGGTGTGGACTGCACCCTTAGCAAGTTTGCAGATGACACTAAACTGGGAGGAGTGGTTGATACGCTGGAGGGTAGGGATAGGATACAGAGGGACCTAGACAAATTAGAGGATTGGGCCAAAAGAAATATGATGAGGTTCAACAAGGACAAGTGCAGAGTCCTGCACTTAGGACGGAAGAATCCCATGCACTGCTACAGACTAGGGACCGAATGTCTGGGCAGCAGTTCTGCAGAAAAGGACCTAGGGGTTACGGTGGACGAAAAGCTGAATATGAGTCAACAGTGTGCCCTTGTTGCCAAGAAGGCTAATGGCATTTTGGGTTGTATAAGTAGGGGCATTTCCAGCAGATCGAGGGATGTGATCATTCCCCTCTATTCAGCACTGGTGAGGCCTCATCTGGAGTACTGTGTCCAGTTTTGAGCCCCACACTACAAGAAGGATGTGGATAAATTGGAGAGAGTCCAGCGGAGGGCAACAAAAATGATTAGGGGGCTGGAACACATGACTTATGAGGAGAGGCTGAGGAAACTGGGATTGTTTAGCCTGCAGAAGAGAAGAATGAGGGGGGATTTGATAGCTGCTTTCAACTACCTGAAAGGGGGTTCCAAAGAGGATGGATCTAGACTGTTCTCAGTGGTAGAAGATGACAGAACAAGGAGTAATGGTCTCAAGTTGCAGAGGGGGAGGTTTAGGTTGGATATTAGGAAAAACTTTTTCACTAGTAGGGTGGTGAAGAACTGGAATGGGTTACCTAGGGAGGTGGTGGAATCTCCTTCCTTAGAGGTTTTTAAGGTCAGGCTTGACAAAGCCCTGGCTGGGATGATTTAGTTGGGTTTGGTCCTGCTTTGAGCAGGGGGTTGGACTAGATGACCTCCTGAGGTCCCTTCCAACCCTGAGATTCTATGATTCTAAGGTAATCATCCTACTCTACTCAGCATCAGTGAGGCCTCAGCTGGAAAACTGTGTTCAGTTTTGGGCACCCCTCTTTAAGAAAGATGTGGAAAAATTGGACACAGTCCAGAGAAGAGCAACAAAAATGATGAGAGGTTTAGAAAAGCTGACAAATGAAAAAAGGTTAAAAAGTTGGGCACATTTAGTCTTGAGCAAAGAAAACTGAAGGGGGACCTGGTAACAGTCTTCAAATACATTAAGAGCTTCTATAAAGAGGAAGGTGATCAATTTTTTTCTGTGGCTACTAAAGGATTAATTGGCTTAATCTCCAAGAAGGCAGATTTTGGTTACATATTACGACAAGCTTTTTAATTATAAGCATAATTAAGTACTGGAATAGATTACCAAAGCAGGTTGTAGAATCCCCATCACTGGAGTTTTTTAAGAATAGGTTGGAAAAACACCTGTCAGGGATGTTCAAGGTATACATGTCCTGCCTCAGAAGATGTAGTTGACCTCTTGAGGTCCCTTCCAGCTCTATATTTCTCTCAGCAGATCTGAAAGCTCTTTACAAGCATTAATGATTGAGGCTCACAAACGCCTTTTTGAGTAGGCAGCTCATTTTATAGATAGGGAATGCGAGATGGAGAGAGATCACGTGACTTGCCCAAGGTCACACAAGAAGTCAGCGACAGAGCTAGAAATGGAACTGTGCCTGCCACACAGTGTTTTAGCCAGCAAATTATACCTGCCTTCCAGAAGTGAAACAAGGAGTGGTAACAACATGGGAGGAAGAAACAAGCTGGAGACAAAAGTCATAGAAGACAAAGCCGTATGTTCAATGCAAATATAAATAACAAAACTAAAACAAAACAAAACTTTACAAGAGAAAAACCCAAGCACTCAAGAAACCTTGGCTTACAAGTTAAAGGAGATACCTAACTCCTGTAATGCAGTATATAGGAGGAGAGAACAACTGAATCCCAAAAGGAGAAAACCCTTGAAAGCATTTCATTCATTAATCTTAATCTGTTCATTTCTGGAAATTTTAGCCTTTTTACCACATCACTGTCTGGAATCATTAGAGAGCTGTTACTAATAATTTGGCAGATTTAATAGAGAATAATGACATTAATCCAATTCAGAAACTATGAAAGGCCAAAGACTTGACAGAGTCTTTTGACTACACTAGAGAATTTTGGTGCAAGCTGCAAACTGAATTGAGGTGGTGCTGGGCGCTGGCTCTCTCCAGCTATTGCTTCTAGTACACCTTCCACTAACTCACCTGGGCTGCAAGAGATCAATAAGATGAGACCTGTAATGAATTTTCAAAACCTCCAGCAAAAACAGTACAATTCTCTAAGGCAGACATACCTAGGGAGCTCTAAATATGAGCAACACTCTTCGGAATCATTTTAGTTTCTCTCTACCTCCTCACAGAACTCCTGTTCAAGATTTGTTCTCCTTTTCCCACATGAATTGTACAAGTAATTATCCATAAATACTGAGACATTTTAGTGCTCCCTTATTGTAGGTTTTATGTAGTTCAAGACAGACTTACTGACCTCACTGAGGTAAATAAAAAAGGAGCATGTCGACCCATCCACACCGTAACTTGCATAACATGGATCTGATCGCCACATATCTTTCATCCACTGAAACAAAACAAAAATAGCCAGTCCGTTAGGTTTAAGGCTTGTGTGTAACCGTTAACTTAAAAAAGCAACGTTTTCATCAGAACTCAATTTGGGAGGGGGAAAAGCTATGTCAAGAGACGAAAGACTAAAATCAGTAGTGACAGAAGCTGTGGAAACTGTAGCACAGACTATAAGAAATGAGTTGATTATCTCTTTTAAGCCACTAATGCTAGGTCACCACATGCGGTCACCATGGATGACTATATTAAGCACTAACTGGCAGCCAGATAAGAACAGACTTCAAAGACTGAATGGTGACTTGCATACTCTCTCCAGACCAAGACTGAGGCATGTTGGTGGCATGGCGCTGCTTACATTGCCTCTGGACATGTTGCACTTGTTCTGTGTTCAAACAGATCACTTCAGTCCCCAGTGCTGTCAGTCTGGCATCTTTACACAAGCAAAGAATTCACTTAAAAAAAAATCTTTTAATGAAGAACTACCTAGAATTAGTTGTCCTGGCAAAGTCATCAGAAAAAGTAACCAAAAATAAATTGCTCTTCAGGATTATAAATTAGCAATTTAGCATTCAAATGACAAATTACTTAGCAGTTTTGCAACCAGTTCATCCATGTTGTTCAAAACTGTGGTCACCGAGCTCATATAGGTCAGGGAGAGTTTGATTTTTTTTAAAAGTGAATTTACAATAAATATCAATATTTATTTCCAAGTACTCTTATTGATTTAGTAGAAATTTTTTTTAAAAAACCTTAAATTCCAAGTGGCTCCCCCCTCCCCCCCGGCAGTTTGGCTGGGAGTCCGAGCGGCTCCCCGCTCCCCTCCCCCCCCCGGCAGTTCGGCTGGGAGTCCGAGCGGCTCCCCCCTCCCCTCCCCCCCCGGCAGTTCGGCTGGGAGTCCATTTCCCCACCACCACCCCGGCAGTTCATCCGGGAGTCCTCTTTTTTTTTCCCCCCTCCTCTCCCTCGGCAGTTCGGCCGGGAGTCCAAGCGGTGCCTTTTTTTTGCGTTTCGACAGTTCAGCCAGGAGCAGGGGGCGCGTGCTCAAAAAAGTTTGGAGACCACTGATGTAAGAAGTGCCATAATGGCATGTAATCTGTACTTGTCTTCGGTGAATTCTGGTTGTCAATCTCAATTGCTTATATCTATAAATCTACAACTGTTTCAGCAATGGCCTCTTTCAACAGACGAGATTTTAAAAACATAACACGTACACAAAGATTAACAGAAGACCACACTTACCTTTATTTTGCCCTCGCAGTGAGGGAAGCCATCCATAGGAGGCAATTCACACTGTTCCTGGGCTCCATTAATGAGATCTGAAGAGGAATAAACAACAGAACATAACTGTAATATTCATTTACACTTTTGACAGACATACTAAATCCATCCCTTTGAACTTCTGAACCACCATCCAAACTCACTAAAGAAAGGTTTCAGAGTGGTAGCCGTGTTGTTTTTGCTGATACAGACTAAGGAGTCCTTGTGGGACCTTAGAGACTAAAATTTATTTGGGCATAAGCTTTCGTGGGCTAAAACCCACTTCATCAAATGCGTGGAGTGAAAAAAAACAGTAAGCAGAATATATATTATAGCACATGAAAAGATGGGAGTTGCCATCTTTTATATATGCTCTTACTGTTTTTTTCTCTCCATGCATTTGATGAAGTGGATTCTAGCCCACGAAAGCTTATGCCCAAATAAATTTGCTAGTCTCTAAAGCGCCACAAGGACTCCTCGTTGTTTTCACTAAAGAAAGACTATTGTAGTCTCTGTGGCAGCAGTAAATGGATAAACTGCAAGTTTTGGTGTCAATAGCAATAATGTTGAAAAGTAATTTTTAAAACTCCTGTTTAATTTTAAACTAAGTAAGCACCTTTCAAAATAATATTTGGACGCTAGCATGGGTCTGATCTGGAAGCCCTTACACATGCAAGTAGTCTCACTGAAATCCATATGTACGATTCGCCTCCGACACCAGTGACAAGAGTATCTCCACTGAGCTCAGTGGAGTTAAGCTGGTGGTAAGAGGACAATTAGGCCTAACAGGACTTTTTGCATGGTTAAAGGGGATCAGCCCCTATGCTTGAACAGTGGTGAGGACAGTGTTCGAGCTCAGTAAATAGTAGTAATGAACAGCAGAAAGTTTGGTGTGGAATTAAATTGTTTTTCAGGTTACAACAGTGGAGAAAAAATAAAAATTTAATTCTTACAAGGTGGTACTTGGCAGTCAAAAGTATTAAGTCAAAAGAGTACCATTAAGGCAACTTTGGAGCCACGTACTGAGTGTGGCAGGGGGATAGGAGAAGAGGAGAAAGGAAGGGGACAGCGGCAGGGCTGATACAGCCAGCTTGGGGGCAGAGGGGAGAGCCTGGGGCTTGTTCTGACACTCACTGTCCTTTCCCAGCCACTTGTTCCTGTCCCTGAGCAAACAAGGAGAGAAGCAAAAGAGGAGCAGTACTGTACACTGTAGCTGCCAGAAGACACATGCCTGCAGTCTTCCCCCAGCTCAGCCAGATGTGACATCCCAGCTGAGCTGTTGGACGCATGATGTGGCTGCCAAATGCATGAGTGTCACTTAGATATGTGCCACATGGCAGCCCTGTCAATGCTGACATGAAGTACTCAAATACCTTTCAGACACAGCAGTGGTTTCCTAACCATCCAACAGTAGCTATGATCAGAATAAGAACCTCATAGAAGCCTATAGCTCCCTTCCAACAAACTTCCATTATCATCTCATTCATATCACTTCCTCAGGGGGTGGGGGGTGGGAAATGGATCAGCATTCATGTCGCACTCCCTATCAGTACCCGGGCCAGGGAAGCTAATGATCCAACCAGTGGACCAAATTCGCTGATGAATCGTGGCCATATGAGGCACGTTGCGCATAAGCTATGACCAAGACTCCCCCTCTCTACTGAAACTCTGTAGTAATACAACAGAAAATATGTTCACACGATAATAAAAGCCAACAGAAGCATTCAAACCACAAAGCCACGTACAACCACACACAGCTATACATAAAAAATGAGTCATGTTTTTGTAATATGTCCTTCAGTCCTCCCTATACTTCCTGTTTTGTCTGTCATTTGCATTGTATTGACCTGTCTTTTAATGGCTGTTTTTTGAAGCACATAACATCTATAAATAAATACACACATGCAGTTGTATGTACTTCTTTAGTACCTTTTATCTCAAAGAACTGTACACAAACAGGGGTGGCTTAACTAGTCACCTGTGCGGTGGAACACAGGAACTACTGAGCAGGGAACAGCAATTTTACCCAGCAGTTTGAGACAGAAGACTAAGAAATAGTCTCTCTTATCTGAGATGAGGTCCATGATGTTACTGAATCTCTGCTATATACAACCTAGGAGGCAGACCAGAGCCGCCAATCAATAGCAGAGGAAAGGCGGCTCCACCTTTGAAAAGCTCACCACTTGAGATATTTGCACAGTAAAGGAAGTCCACTGTATATCGGCAACGAATCTTAAACTAAGCATTAAGACTAAATAGTAGCAATCCTTCCGCAGAACAAGGAATTAAATGAAAAACAAATTGAGTACCAATCAGTAATCCAGTTTTTTTTCACAAATTAACGAGTCATTAGGGTGGGTTGGATCTGTAGGCTTCATTACTCCAAGAAGGGAAACTTCCAGGTAAAGCATGTATAAATTTTCCTAATTCAATTGAAATTGTTGTGGGATGTTAGGTAAGTTCAATATAATAACCCAAGTTAAATTTTATCTAGGATACAGTGGCTAATACATTTCCTCCTTCCAAAAACTGCCACAAGATATTTAAGGATTACAAGTGAGCAAAATATGGATTTCGTATAATCAGATAGGCACTACCTCCTACAGCATGATATATTATTGCACCAACCTGTTTAACTTTTGACTCAAATGGATGAGTGCCACCATCTCATATACTCAGGATGTTTTTCCTTTGTAACCAAGAGGTCCCAATTTTGATATAAGAAAGAGATTGTTTAAGAAAAACAGCTTATTACAAGTCATTTTCCATTCAGGCCCATGAGCATGTAATTTAGTGACGGAAAAATCTATATGAGAATAATGGATCATCTGAGAAGTTCTCATTGAAGTAGTCGACAAATTATGTATTGAGAGAGATGTACTGAACTTGGCTAAATTGGTGGCACTAATTAGCTTTTAAATTTTCTAAAACTACAGTCAAATGTTAACCATTCATTCCAACCTAGCAAAAGTCAAAACCTGATTGATTTAGCATTAGAGAAATAATGGAGCACAGTTTCTCTATATTTTTATAATACTGGAAAAAGAACAGGAGTACTTGTGGCTTAAGCATAAGCTTTCGTGGGCTACAGCCCACTTCTTCGGATGCTGTAGCCCACGAAAGCTTATGCTCAAATAAATTTGTTGGTCTCTAAGGTGCCACAAGTACTCCTGTTCTTTTTGCGAATACAGACTAACATGGCTGCTACTCTGAAACCTATAATACTGGACTATGTTTTTAAGGGTTTCCCCCCCGTCCCCCTTTCAAATCCTGACACACTCATATATGAGTAGATTGCAACTGGAAGTTATGATGAGTACAATATCAAAAGTGGAATGCTTTCTGGAAAAGTATTTTTCTGTGGTCAGGAAGGTTGTATTTCTTTTAGAGGTACATTCCCATCTAGAATTTCAGTACTGTTACTCACTGAATAGATGTGCTCATCCAATATGCTTCTGTAGGAGATAACTTATACTGCGAAGCTCAAACATTCAAAATTCATGAGCCATGCCCTCACAAAACCATGAGATTTTAAAAAGTAACTTGTGTTCTTTCTGTTTGTATGCTGGTGTCATAACCTTTAGTATTCACATTTTTAAAGCATTTCTCTGCCATCATGAGGGTTAGAAACTTTTATTTTTTAATGAAATCTGGGATTCTCTTGTAATCACATGAATCCAGCATCTCAGTCTTTAAGAAACGCATCAAATACTGTGCTCCAATTTTATCTCTGCCAAGACTGAGCAGTGCACCAGCTGAAATAGTCCACACTGAAACGTGAACTCCTTCTGCAGACCTTTTCGGCATATTTGGAGTTATATGTAGTACTCTCAGGGTTATAGATGGTGAGTCTTCTGGTGATCATGATTTGTTTCTTGCATTTGCTCAGGAAGCAGATGTCTTAAGTTTGGCTTCCTTTTCTTCATGTTGTGGAGTTTCCATTTCAGATGGCATTTTGATATCTTCCACTGCTGATTATAGTGTTGTAGCCATGTTGGTCCCCGGATATTAGAGACACAAGGTGGGTGAGGCAATGTAATTTTTCTGTGTGAGTTCATTAGACAGCCTAGCGATTATCTCTTTCATCCACATAGTTGTTTTTTGGGCACTTAGCACAGTGGATGAGGTACACCACATGCTGTGATAGACATGTGCTCTTTCCTTATGCTCTCAGTGTAACCGATGATAATGAACATTTTTATAAAGGTAGAACTACAGATCTGATAGAAGCGTGCTTTACATTCATATAGTATACAATTGTTCTTGTATGCTGTTTCTATCAGGGTTTTGGCTATCACATATTACACATTTGTACACTAACATAACATTGAAAAGGTGCAAACATGCATAGATTGTATAGTGAGGCAGATCACTACCAGGATGTGCACACAGATCTGTCTGAATTTCACACTTTGACTAGTATATCTCATGACATTTCTTTTGTGATACTGATGTCTGCTGCCTTCCCACTAGCAGGGACTTATAACAGGGGTCGGCAACCTTTCAGAAGTGGTGTGCTGAGTCATCCTTTATTCACTCTAATTTAAGGTTTCGCATGCCAGTAATATATTTTAACATTTTTATAAGGTCTCTTTCTATAACTCTATAATATATAACTAAACTATTGTTGTATGTAAAGTAAATAAGGTTTTTTAAATGTTTAAGAAGCTTCATTTAAAATTAAATTAAAATGCAGAGCCCGCCCCAGACCAGTGGCCAGGACCCAGGCAGTGTGAGTGCCACTGAAAATCAGCTCGCATGCCGCCTTTTGCACCCGTGCCAGAGGTTGCCTATCCCTGACTTGTAAGAAAGGTGTATGAGCATTTGCAGGAATTCAAGAGTCTCTCAAGTCTATTTTAAAGACTTAGAGTCTGATCCTACCAGGTACTGTGTGCCTTCAACTCCTGCAGGATTTTTTTTTTTTAAGATGAGAATATTTAATATTGCACAGCATTATGCACTAAAAGAAGTTAGAACTAGTTTAAGTTTAAAACTTCACAGTTTTAGATGGTCAGGATTAAGATGGAAAATGGTCTAGCCATTCAACATATGTATTTTTACAATAAACACTTCTGTTTTTAGCAACCAATGAGGAATTCTAAACAAAAGTGAATGAGTGGGAGCCTCAGAGTGGTGGGACATGACTTTAGCAGTGGTGGCTTTTTTTGACAGAAGAAAAAAAGACAAGAGGCAGAAAGGCAGGAGAGGAGACTTCTACATACTGTAGATATCCATTTTCCTTGTCTTTCTCAAGTCCCTGAACTCGTGCTACTGAAGCAAGAAAAGACAGTTACCTTTCCTGTAACTGGTGTTCTTCAAGATGTGTTGCTGATGTCTGTTCCACAATAGGTGTGCGTGCTCGTCACGTGCACCAGTGCTGGAAGTTTTTCCCCTAGCAGTGCCCGTAGGGGACTGCCCTAGTGACCCTTGGAGTTGTATCTCATTGGTGCGGTTTAAGGAGTGCTGTGTGCTCCCCAACCCTCAGTTCCTTCTTGCCAGACAACTCAGACAGAGAGAAAGGAGAGCGGGATGCGGAATAGACATGAGCAACACATCTCGAAGAACGCCAGTTACGGAAAAAGTAACTGTCTTTTATTCTTTGAGTGATTGCTCATGTACATTCCACAATAGGCGATTCCAAGCTATATCTGCTGGAGGTGGGAAGGAGTTCACAAACTCTCAGGACAGAGAATGGCTCTGCTGAACCTGGCATCCTCCCTGGTCTGAGAGACAATCGCATAATGCGAGGTGAACATGTGAACTGAAGACCACGTGGCATCCCTACAAATGTCCGGAATGGGGACGTGGGCCAAAAAGGCAGCCAACAAGGCCTGTGCCCTAGTCAAGTGCGCCTTCACAATTGGTGGCGGAGGGTTTCCCGCCAGGTCATAATAGGTACGGATGCATGAGGTGATACAGTTGGAGAGCCGCTGAGTGGAGATCGGCCGACCTTTCACGTGCTTGGCCGAGGCGATGAACAGTTGCGATGACTTTCTGAATGTCTTAGTCCACTCCAGGTAAAAAGCCAGAGCCCGTCTCACATCCAGTGTGTGGAGGCGGCGCTCCTCACTGGACGAATGGGGTTTGGGACCGGCAGAAAAATGTCCTGACCCATGTGATAGGTGGAGACCACCTTTGGGAGGAACAAAGGGTGTGGGTGGAGCTGGACCTTATCTTTATGAAACACGGGGGGTTGGAGGTCAGGGCCCTGAGTTCTGAGACCCACCTAGCCGACGTGATTGCAACCAGGAAGGCTACCTTCCACGAGAGGCGTGACCAGGAGCATATGGCTAGCGGCTCAAACGTGGGCCCCGTGAGACAAGCCAACACCAGGTTTAGGTCCCACTGTGGGACTGGGGGCCTAACATACGGGAAGAGACGATGCAACCCCTTAAGGAATTGGCCAGTCATAGCATGGGAGAATATCATGTGGCCCTGCACCGGCGGATGGAAGGCTGATATGGTCGCCAGGTGCACCCTGACTGACCAGGGCGCTAGGCCTGGGCTCTAAGGTAAAGGAGGTAGTCCAGAATAAACTGGATCGGGGCGGCCACTGGGGAAATGTCCCACTCGTCCGCCCATCTGGAAAACTGAGACCACTTTGCCAAGTAGGCTCGGCATGCGGAGGGCTGCCTGCTTTCTAGGAGAATGCGCTGAACCCCTTCTGAGCACGTCCTTTCCTCCCTGCCTAACCATTGAGCAGCCACGCCATGAGGTGGAGTGCCGTTAGGCTGGGGTGGAGGAGGCAGCCCTGGGAGAGCAGGTCTGGGCAGGATGGCAACGGCCACAGTGCAGCAACCACCAGGCCCATGAGGGTTCCGTACCAATGCTGCCTGGGCCATCCCGGGGTAATGAGAAGGACCCGGGCCTTGTCCGTCTATCTTTTCCAGGACCTTGCCGATCAGCGGGAATGGGGGAAAGGCATGGAGAAACTGGCTTGACCAGGACAAGAGGAAGGCATCGGAGATAGTGCCCCCCCCCAGCCTGCCCCCTGGAGCAGAACCAGAGACAGCAATGGTTCTACCGGGTTGCAAACAGGTCAACCTGGGGAGTTCCTCACACTTGGAAAAATCTGCACCATCTCTGGGTGGAGAGACCACTCGTGCTGAGAGAAGTCCCTGCTCAAGCGTTCCAGGCGCCCAGCAGATGGAAGGCCTGTAGACAGATGTCATGGGCTATACAAAAGTCCCACAGCCTGAGGGCTTTGCAGCAGAGGGCAGAGGATTGGGCCTCGCCTTGCCTGTTGATGTAGAACATCGAGGCCATGTTGTCTGTGAGGACCCTGACCACCCGGCCCTCCAAGTGCAAGCGGAAGGCCATGCACACCAGCCGTACCGCCCTGAGCATCTTGATGTTTATGTGGAGGGTCAGATCCTGAGCCGATCACAGACCTTGGATCGGAATGTTCCCCACATGGGCCCCCCATCCCAGGTCCGATGTGTCAGACACCAGTTCCAGTGACGGGGCCCCGCCCCTGAACGGGACCCCTTGGAGTATGTTTCTCAGGGAGGACCACCACCGTAGGGAGGTGATCACTGGCTCAGGCACTGTGAGGACTTTGTCCATCCTGTCCCCTGCCCTGGAAGAACTCTGAGACCAACCAGAGCTGGAGGGGCCTCATCCTGAGTCCGGCATGATGGACCACATATGTGCATGCCAACATGTGACCCAAGAGCTGGAGCTCTGGCTGTTGTCACCGGAAACCTTGTGACTGTGTCGATGAACCCCTTCAGGGTCTCGAACCTGTCCGATGGGAGGGAGGCTCTGATCGATGAGGCATCCAGGACTGCCCCAATAAATTCTATGCGTTGTATTGGGATGAACATGGATTTGGTGTTGTTTACCAACAGGCCCAAAGTGGTGCATGTGGACAGAAGGAGTGCCACCTGATCCTGCACTTGCAACTGGGAGCTGCCCTTGACCAACCAGTCATCCAGATAGGGCAAGATCTGGACCCCCCGGCACCTGAGGTAGGCCGCCACCACCGACATACATTTCGTGAATACCCTGGGGGGCAGTGGACAGGCCAGACGGGAGGACCATAAATTGTTAGTGTTCCTGCCCCACCATGAAATGGAGGAAGCGTCTGTGCCCCTTCAAAATATGAATGTGGAAGTACGCATCCTGCAGACTGAGGGCGGCATACCAGTCCCCAGGATCTGGGGAGGGGATGATGGAGGCCAAGGAGACCATGCAGAACTTGAGATTCACTATGTACTGGTTCAGGCCTCATAGGTGCAAGATGGGCTTGAGCCCCCCTTTGGCCTTCAGGATAAGGAAATAGCGGGAGTAGTACCCCTTGCCTTTGAATTCCCCCAGTACCGCTTTCACCGCTCCTAGGCCCAGGAGCTGCCCCACCTCCTGCTTGAGCAGAGCCTCATGCAAGGAATCCCCCAGGAGATGGTGTTGAGGACCCATCAGTCCAAGGTCAGCCCCAACCACTCCGGGAGGAAAGCACACAACCGACTGGAGAAGGGAAGCTTTATTGAGGGTGGATCCCTGATAAGAACTGGCAGGGTGCCCCTGGGCATCCCGTCAAAACTGCCTTTTCCCCACTTGCTTGCCCTTGGAGGACCCAGGCTGGGGGGCAGGCCGAGACTGCATCTGTGAGCGCCTCTTATAGTCCCGCAACTTCTTATAAGCGGTCTCGTATTTTGAATGTGTGGCCTGAGTAGGAGTGTCCTGTGGCTTGAACTTAGGTTTAGCTGTAGCTGGAAGACAGAGACCCAGAGTCTAGAGAGTCCTGCAGGAGTCTTGCGGGCCATGCAGCTTTGTATCTGTTTGTTCTGCAAACAGAGCTTTGCCATCAAACGGGAGGTCCTGCAGGGAGGTCTGCGCCTCGCTGGACAGCCCAGAGAGCAGAAGCCATGACGTCCTTCCCATGGACACCACAGAGGCCACGAACCACGCCTCAATGTCCGCTGCCTGCAGGGTAGCCTTGGCAGCTGCTGTGCGCTTCTCCACCAGTGCTTTGAACTCCTTCCTGTCGTGCTCCTGGAGGGAGTCCTTGAACTTGGGCAGAGAGCCCCACAGATTGAACTCATATCGGCCCAGGAGAGCCTGGTGGTTCACCACACGTAACTGGAAGCTCAAGGATGAATACATTTTTCTTCCAAATGAGTCCAGCCTCCTTAAATCTTTATTTTTCAGGGTAGGGGCTGGTTGGCCCTGCCATTTCCTGTGGTTGACCGACTCGACCACCAGGGAGTTAGGAGCAGGGTGAGTGTATAAATATTCATGCCCCTTGGCAGGTACTAAAGACTTGTGTTCCGCTCTCTTAGAGATGGGGGCCAATGAGGCCAGGGTTCGCCACCCCTTTGTGGAAAGGCAAGGCCACCCTGCCCGGTACCGAGGAGAACAGTACATTAAACAGGGAGTCCTTGGTGGGTCCTGAAGTCCTCCTGTGGGAGGGAGGGAGAAGGGGCCGTAATTGCCTCATCTCGGGAAGGTGAGGAGGCCGGCGCAGTACTTTGTGTGTCCACCAGCACCGGAGGGTCCACCACCTGGTAGGTCTCTGGGCATGGTGCCAAGGATGTACGTCTCTCCAACTCCTTCCTTGGAGGTCTGGAGAGGGAGGCCGATGGTCCTTCTGAGGCTCCAGTCACCGAGTGAGCCCTCACCGAGGGCCGCGTCAGGGGCCATGGTGCTCACTGATACCATTGGGCTGGCCATGGTGCTGAGTGCCACTGCACCTGCTGTGGCACCGACGGAGCCATCTGTTTGGCCTGGCTGGCCTGGCCCATCGATGGACGACTACGAAGGGAGGCCGGGCTGACATACGACCTGCCGCTGTCCCTGGACTGGGAGGAGCGGTGGCACCAGGACTGATGCCGATCAAGGGACCGCGATCCCAACGTGGAGGACCGGTACCATTGGTAACAGCTTCTCCGCAATCGGCTCCAGCGGGCGGACGTGCGAAGGCAAGATGCTGGCGATTGACGCCCGGGGCTGCGGAGGCAGTGCCGTGGCAGGGTCCTGGAGTGGGACGATGAACGGGAATGACGTTGACATTCGTGCCGTGACCGGCTGCGATAGCCTCTCTGAGACAACGTCTGCCTTGGTCCCATCGGTGTTCACTCCTCGAGGCGGAGTGATGCCGAGAGTGTCGGTCAGACAGAACCCAACCAGACAGCCTGGTGGGCGCCGAGTGCGATCCATGTGAACTCTGCCTTGAATGGATGCTGGGTGGTGAACGGCGTCAGGAATGTTCCCTCGACTGAGACCAGTACTGAACCAGGGGTGACTGCGGAGATCCCAGCGGCAACTTGCCTCTGGAGTGCGGGGCCGACAACGGTTGTGCTCCTGTTACTGGCATGGACATAACATCCTGGGCCGCCTTCAGGGCCTCCAGTGTGGAGGGCATCCAGACATCGGGGGAGGCCTGCTCCGAATGGGCTGGGCTCTCCGCTCGACTTGAGTTGGAGGCCTAGAGGCCGGTGGGGATCAAGGACTGCCTAACATGGGTCTAGCCTCTGCCCGGGTTTACTCCGGTGCCATAGTGAAGAAGGCCTCTTCCTAGCCTTCTTGGTGTGCCCCGTGGATGGGGAGCGGTGCTGACTAGTCGATGGCACCGAAGGGTTGCTATGAACCAACACTGCGGTACCTGGTGATGACTCGGAGCAGCGCGCCGAACCGGGGTCAGCGCCAACTCCATCCGAATAGCCCGGAGCCTAATGTCCCCCTTTCTCTTTGTCCAAGGCTTAAACGACTTGCAAATCTTGCAGCGATTGCCGAGATGAGTTTCCCCCAGACAGCGTAAACAGTCTGCGTGCAGATCACTCACTGGCATAGACCGCCTACAAGTGTCGCACGACTTAAAACCCGGGGCACGCCCCAGCCTGGGCGCTCTAGCTAAACTAAACAACTAACTAACTATAGGTACCACACGCTACACGAACAAGCAGTTTTGGGGATGAGCTACAGCAAAGCTGGAGCAAAGCAGTTCTGAAGCACCTTCACTGGCGGCAAGAAGGAACTGAGGGTGGGAGGAGCGCACATAGCCCCTTATACCATGCCATGGAGGTACCACTCCAGGGGTCACTAGGGAGCTTCCCTACGGGTACTGCTAAGGGAAAAACTTCCGGCACTGGTGCACGTGGCGAGCATACACACCTATTGTGGAATACACATGAGCAATCACTCGAAGAAGAACAGCAGGTATATAAATATCCTACAAAGATAAACACTGAAGATTACCGCCACTCAATTCTTTTGAAGACTGAAAGCCGTTTTAAATGGACATTCATGCAATATTCTAGGGCACCTCTGGGAAAGTACATGAAGAGCAAAAAAATGATGCACTATCTTTAAACTGCCATGACAAAATGACGTCAGCATCTATTCTGCAGTGCTCCAATTCATATTTCTGGCTGCTATAACCACAAGCAGAATTAAAGCAAAGAAGTAGGCAAGCAGTGAAAATTTGTTATTAGAGAATGAAAGAAATGCTAACCTAGGGCAACAGCACTGATGGTAATTGCATCTCCAGTCTCTTTCCTCTGCTCCTCCTTTTTCTGCTGGCATTTTATCTGAACTGTTTGTACATCCCTAGATTTTATTTATATTTTACATCCCTCTCTCGCTCTCTCAGTAGGAATTCCAACTGACTGCACAGACACCTACTGGCAAGGGCGGAAGAGACAACCTGAAGGTTGTTCTAATGCCAAAATCAGCAAACATTTGGGAGTTATTGCTTAAACAGTCTTTTTTTGGTCTTCATGAACTCTATGTACTGTTTGTGCATCCCCTGCAAGAACAAAATGCCAAGATAGGTTAGCTCTAAATTTAAACTATAGGAATTAATATCTTGACACTAGGGGGAAAATAAACAAAGAGAAAAAGTCTGCATACAGCAACAGAAAATACTAGAGCGATGACAGGGTCTCCCACGTGAAAGATTGAAAGAACAGTATTTTTTAGTTAGAACAGTACAAGAAAAATAAATGGTGTACATAAAGAGCCATTTAGGTGCTCCCTCTTTGGTCTTTCCCATAATACAAAACAAGAGGATAGGATAACGCACACACCCCTTATTGGCTAGCTGAAAAACAATAAGAATTACTTATCCTCCTGTTTCTGAGCATAAATTAATCACCTGCTGAGGTCAAGGAAGAAATACAAACATCTAGTCATGTAAAATTGTCACAGTCAAAGGACAGATACTTCTGCAATGTTACATCATTGAATGGGGTATCGTGAAGCCATATAACAAAGGTCAGGTAGCGCAGAGGAGGTCTATTTCCATCTGTCACTTTTTGTAGATGTCACAGCATGGCAGCAGATCAATTGTGGCACTTGTTAAAAGCTGTCCAAGATGAGGACCCCAACTAGCTGACAGGATGCCCCAGAACCATCCAGTGGGTGTGGCCTCAGCTCTTGCCCCACAGTAACATGCCCACTGCAAGGGCTTGTGTGTTTCATACACAATGACAATGATTTAAAAGAAAATAATCAGCCTTAAAAAATGTGTCATGTGAACATTTTTTATTTGCTATTAGAAACACCTATAACCACCAACTGGGTTTACAGAAAAAAAGTATGTCTGCTTTTCCCCCAGTACTTTTGTGCATCTGACATCTTTATACCATTCTGTGTTATGTTTCATTACTGTTTCCCTGTCCACGGTCAGGTTCCCTTTTTATTTGTGTGGACCTGTCACACAGTCACTGAAGGAAAAAAACACCACAAACATTGTCAAGGGAACAGGATAGTAGCTGACCTACACTTTTTAAAAATGGAGTGGATTTCAAGTTTATCATGTGTTCATTACCATACTAACCAGTATGGTTCACTGTAATATATTGGCTGTGTACAGTGGGTGCATTTAAGAAGTTCATTCCAGATTTGGAGATATTACTATTTTAGTGATACTCCTTATCCTTAAAATGGGAATACGAGCAGAAATGGGTGATATCTGTAAGTGTAGAAAGAACTTTTTAAATGCAGCCATTGCAGAGTTATGAGAAAGATCCAACTTGAATGGAAGTAAATTCAAGGTTAAAATGAAGATTAACACTATCTGAGCATGTGTCACGTTTGAGAACCATGATCTACGTTAGCCTACGTCCTACAGCACGTAATCAAAATGGCATTCACCAAAGAGAGTTTAAACCTTAACTCTGAATATTCATGCGTTTCATGGTTTAAATCAAGTTATCTTTATTTTCATAGTTTAACTTCCTTAAAGTTTTACAATAGTTTTTTTTTTTTTTTTGAATGCCAGGTGCAGAGGAAGTGGCTTTCCACTCAAAATTAGATGTCATAAGTGGTCATGCAATAAAGAAAAGAAAAAACCACAAACATAGAATTGGACATGAATAGGAATCTTATTTTCGTGCCCAGAACACTCCGCCCTATCACAGCTGTTTCATAAAGTACGGGTGGTGTCACAGTCCTGGGAATAAATTGAAAGGTTTTGGTGTACAATACTCAAAAAATGGACAGAATGTTTCCCTTTGCAATTTACATGCCAGAACCATGGTAAAAATCACAGGAGGTCATAAATGTAGATAAGAGGAAAAATCATGCAGCGCTTAGTTTTTCTGATTCTTCCTTAGCTTAATCTTATTTGAAGCTTTAGTTTACATGTAAATGCACGAAGTACCTGAAGTTCCAGATGTCAGTCCTTTGTCTTGAACAGACTGTAAAGTTAGCCCAAGCTTTCCCATTCAGTTTTGCTTAATGTTAAAGACCTTGCACAGTAGCTGCATTGATAATCTTTTAAAACAGAAGGCACTTTTCATTGGTTTGAGAAATATTTTCTATCACTTAAGTTGGGGATGCCACTGGAACCAGTAAACTCTCTCAAGATGGAAGAAACTTTAAAAGTGGTACAGTGTCATATTTGAGGACTCCAAGCATTTTAAATTTAATTAAAAGTCAAGTGCCCTTTTTAAACTCCGATTTACAGATGTATGTCTTTGTCAGGGCCTGCAATAAAAATCAGACTACTTGACCTACAATACTGCGTTGCAGACACCTTTGGGGCTGTAACTGCATGGTCCAAAGCACAACTATACTAAGGAACTAATTTTTCTGGTCTTAATTAATCATGTAAGACAGATTTCACTGTATTGCATTAGCATTAATAACTAGCAATATATGTAGACTCTGCCTTAGAAATGGGTGAGCTCTGCAGATAATGTGCTCATAGTGGGAGTACCCATTCTCTCAGTTTTTCTAATTTTCCACACCAGAGAGAGCAATAGTGATAGATATTCTAAAAACAGTGCACTACTGCAAGGAATAGTACATTGAATTATGTCTATACAAGTAGTACAGACATGCAGTTGAATTGAGTTATTTAATAAAAATGAATAGTCAAAGTACTCTACTTAGAGAGCAAAATTGCTAAAAAATAAATGAAAAGCAGCCATGAGACCATGGAAATAGTCATACTCGAGCAAACACGAATGATCCCTCTAACCCCCACAAGAGTGGCCAATGCCAGATGCTTCAGAGATTATCTGAAAATCTCCATAAATTACTGTAAATTGTACAAAAAAGTTTCTTTCCATGTCCAGCTGACAATTATTATACTCTGAAGCCTGAGGATCAATAGACCCTTTAACTTTTTATGCTAGTCTAAATGTTGTTATTCCGATATCCTGTGACAATGAGTTGCTCAGGTTAAATCATAACTGATGTTAGAAAGTATTTCCTTTTGACATATTTCCTTTTATTGAGTGTTTTCTTGTTCTTGTATTATTACTAGGAAACAGTAACTTCTGGTTGGCCTTCTCTACTCTATTTTGTATATACCGCTAGCTCTTTCTTATTCTTCTCAGTTATTAACCAAATAGTCCTATTTTTAATTTAATTTATGAGCCCTCTGTCCTTCTCCTTCAAGCCTCATTTCTGATGCCCTTCTCTGAACTGTTTCTGTTCTGAAGTTGGCAGTCATGTGACTAAAGTTGAATGTTACATTCAAGTTGAGGCTACATCAGTATAATGAGAGTATACAGCCTCTTAATTCACATTTTTCTTCCATATCTGAAAAGGTTTCTTTAAAGAAAAATTTACAGCTTGATCTGAAAGCACTATCAGGAATAGCAATAAGTTAAGAGTTAAAAACATTCCAAAATGTGAACATCTTTTCTAACACTTCAGAAACTTCAGTTGCAAAGCATTAATATGATTTTAGAAAGACTAAACTTTTTCAGTACTGGTCCCCTCTCATCACACCTGCTGTGCTGCCATCTTCCATTAACATACTACTGAATTCAGTTCAATGTTAGGAAAGTTCAAGTAGCAGTCAAGTAGCTAGCTAATCAAAATGCAGCCCAAGGGACCATTTGCAGCTCCCTTCAGCATTTCCATACAGAACCACCAGGCTACCCTGAAAAATCAAGTTTGCAATTGTCTGAATCTCTTTGATTCTATTAATTCCCTGTATCAGGTAGAATGAAAGGAGGCAAGCAGAATACAAAACAGTCATTTCTATTTTGTATCAAAGAAAATGCAGAATAAGATGACTATAGGCCAAACAACTAGACCATGGGAAGGTCATGACAGTGGGCTGAACTTTAGGCAATAAACACACACACAAAAAATCAGTCCACGCAACGTGTTACTCTGAGAAAGCAGTAGTCCAGAGACTTGATTCACAAATTGCTGTGTCGTCTAATATGTCAAAGATCCAAATATGGTGTCCTACTTTGGCCCATCAGAACAAATTTTTTAATTGAGATTTTTTTAAGTTACACATGGAGAATTTGTTGCAAGTACCATCTAGCCTGACCAAGTTCCAGCTAGAATCCTTCTTTAATACTAGATGAGTAAGGTGATATACAATACAAGCATGAACTAGCATTATTCCTTTAGGAATTATGCAGAATTCAATTTATAACCTAGCCCTCATTAACAGAATAATTCAACTTAAGGAGCACTGGATTTGCTTTGCATCAGAAAAATAGTAAAAAAGATAAAGTATTTTCCTTTTAAAAGGAGAAGGGCAGAAGAGTCATTCTTGAAGATCATTATCTTCACAAACTAAAAATCTGTTAGATATCTATCAGAATTCATTGGAAAGGTACCCATGCAAGCAATTAGCTGGTTATGAAGTCCTTCTAGTGCATGATCTCTCTCTCTCTCTCTCATGTATCAGTCTAACTTCTGCAGATAAACCACACAGGAATATTAACTCAGCCACTACCACCCTAGTTTGCTTCATCATAGCAACATTAAGAACAACCTGCAGCGCTGCGGACTTGTCAACCTGCCTTACTACAGTATATACAAAGAATGGCAGATGCCTGACAGACATCCAAGTGTCATCAGGAGGGGCTTTAAAGGAGTAACTTGTTTGCATGAGGATCAGTTCATAATAGGAAAAACAAAACTGGATGAAACCAACACTACAAGACAAGAAGGAAACACAGTATTAAAAAATGAGAGAGAGAGAGAGAGAGAGGCAGGAAGGAACAGAATAAAAAAATATTTTGAAAGATTGTTCAACCCTAACCCCCCATACCTGCACCCCACCCCACTGAACCTCAACCCCTGCACCCAGAGCTGCCCTGCACTCAGACCCCCTGCCTCCGGACCTGCACCCCTGCCCCCAGACAACCACCCACTGAGCTCCCTGCACTCAAAACCCCACCCTGATGCCTCACCCCCTGCAACAGCCCAGCCCCCACATCCAGACCCCCACACCACTGACCCACAACTAGCTGCACCCAGATCCCCACCCCACCAAGCCCCACTCCCCCAGTTCCCAGACCCCTTTGCTTAGCCTCAACCACCTTCACCTGGAAGCCCCTGCAGAGTCCCATTGCCTCTACACCTGGAACCCCACCAACAAGCCTCTGTGCATCCAGATCCACCACCACCACCTAGACACCCCCCTCCTCCTGCACCCAGATTATCCCACCCCAAATCCTCTCACCCCACACTGAGCCCCTCCATACTTGCATCCTGCCTGGTTGAGCCTGTCTACTCCACACCTGACGTGCCTGGCACAGAGGGGCAGGGCCACAGGTTGTCTCTGGGGCAGATGCAGGTCTTGTGCTGTGTCATGGTTGGGTGCAGCCTCACCGCCAAGTCCATGTCCTGTGGGCAGAGGAGCTGCAGGGTGATCTCCCACCTTCAGCAAGCCAGTGGCCTGTGCTCCCCACAGTCATGTTGGAGGCTCTGCATTTATTTATTGACAAATAAAACTTGCAGAATTTTTAATTTTTTGGCGCACAATGCTCTCAGGAATAGAAGTTGTATTGCCTAATACATTAGGTAATTACATCTGTGGTAAAAAATTTAGTCTGCATTGGGCTCACATGGCAGGCACAATATTAACAATGTCCTTGGTCTATCTAGGGTTTTGTTTTATAAATGACATACTAAGATCTAAAACTGGCAACATTATTTAACAATTGCCATTTGGCACGTGTGTACACACACACACACACACTTTAACATCATTCTTGTTCTGTAGTACTTTGAAGAATTACAGCCGTGGGTTCTTTAGTATACAGGTATAAAATAACTGAATGAAATGCCTGAAACCCTATAGACATCTAGATACAAGAAACCCACGGGTCATCACATCTATCTTCATAGATCCAGTAACCACTCCAAAGCACCAAGAAATCTGTTATCTACAGCCAGGCACTCAGATATCACAGAACGTGCTCCAAGGACAAAGTCTAGAATACACACTCAAAACCACCTTTACCAAACAAAGATGCTCCACCAGAGAAGTAGATTGCATTATGGAATGGGTCACCCAAATATCCTGAGAGAACCTGCTTCAATACAGAAATAAAACCCTCTCTGACTGCACCGCCCCTAGTTGTCACCTACCACCCCGCACTGGAACCCATATGGGGTATCACACAACTACAACCAATACTCAGTGGGGACTGCATCCTGAAAGAAATCTTTCCTGAACCCTTTCTCTTGCCTTCAAAACAACCCCCCTAACCCACACACCAGGACGCACCAAAGCGGCACCAGACCAAAACTCAAAGCGGCACCAGACACTCCCCCCTCCCTTCACATATACAACACCTTTTCAAGATCCATGGGTCCTACACATGCCTAAATGCCAAGAGCAACTCTGTGGGTGAAACCAGACAGATAATCACTATGCTCTCAGATGAACTCAGGCAGGAAAATGATAGAAGACAAAAATACCATATCACCTCTGGGTGAACACTTTTTTACAAAGCAATCACTCTATGTATGAACTATCAGGCCTCATCCCCAAAGGAAACCCTGTACAACACTTTCAAAAGACAAACCTGGAAGCTTAAATTCATAACTTTGCTAGACTCTAAAAATCATGGACTGAATAGACACACTTAATTTATGGCTTATTACAACAATCTATAACCCACTAACAACCACCACCCCTCCCTCCATCTGTTTTCTCTGCTCCCTCCCTTTCCTTTCCTCCCTATGACTGGAGAGGTATTAATGGGCCACCTCACCTTGAATGATCCCTTGAAATGTGTTAACTACTTATGCTAAACAATCTGTTCCACCTTGTATGTAGCAGTGACACTCTGGGACCATGTCTACGCTAGTGAACTTACAGCAGTACTGATGCAGCTGCGCTGCTGTAATGTTGCTCATGTAACCGCTCTGTGTCAATGGTAGAGCATATACACAGGCATTTAGCTGAGGCTCTATCTACACTACAGCCTATGTCAGCATAACTTATGTCACTCATGGGTGAGAATAAATCACCCCCCTTAGCAACATAACCTACACCGACATAAGCACTCGTGTGCACAGCGCTATGTTGGCAGAAGAGCTTCTCCCACTGACATAGCTTCTGCTGTTTGCGGAGATGGTTTTATTATGCCAGCAGGAAAGCTGTCTTCCATTTGCACAGAGCGTCTTCACCAGATGTGCTGCAGCAGTACAGCTGTGCCTCTGCAGCGCAGTACATGTAGAAATGCCCTGAGTTAGTTTACCAGATCTGAAGAACTACTCTTTGGAAGCTTGAAAACTTGTCTCTCTTTACCAACAGTAAATAATATTTTTAAAAATTCATTCCCTACCAAGGCAAGTGAACAGGTAGAGTAGTTATAGCTTCAATCTGAGATACTGTCCTACTTTATCACATAGGCCTAACAGGGGAGTGCCTCATAAAACCAGCATGCATCTGTGTCAGTGAGACATTACAAAACCATGGTTGTTTGAAAAGATCAAGCTGCCAAATGAGCTACCTTTGTGACTATCACAGGGACAGAAGATTTGACTGCAAAGGGAGTAGCGCTCCAGGCTAACAATGGATGAAGATGCTGCAGCAGTTTAAATTCCCTTCCTCTCCTGCTTAAACAGTCTAAAGAAAAGCTATTCTTCACAGAGGCCTAATGAAACAGTAAGAAAGTTATCATTTACATTGAGGTACCCTATCATGATTGCCCTTGGAAGTGCAGAACACAACTTTTTTTTCTTATTCTCATACTCGTCTGTTCTTGTTGCTACCCCCCAGGTATCATTTGGGTCAGTATTTCTTCTATTCAGGGATCTGTGGGCAAATTTGATATATTTATTGAAAAAATGGCTATAATACCTGTTAAACTCAGAGAGCAAGAGGGAGAATGAATGGACAGGGAAAAGGTCAAGTAGATGCTTGGAAAAAAAAAGTCTACTGATTTGCGAACAAAAACTAGCAGACACTTTCTATGAGCATCCTTGCAAGAGACGATTCATTCCTTCACAGGAAAATTGGAGTTCTGGAGAAGAAGAATTGAAAAGCTGATAGTATTAGAACACTGAGGTTTTTCAGAGATATCTGGAGGAAAAGAGAGCTTATGGTTCAATTTCTAGCTTTTTAGGCAGGTGGAAAAAAACAAAACAATCTCATAGTTGGATTCTCTACTCCTAAAATCCATTGCGTCCAAAGCACCAAAGAATGGTTTCAGGTCTTTAAAAATCAACCCAACCCACTTCCCATCCTCATACCCCATTGTAGTTGTTTCAACACCTTTTGACCAAGAGGATATGAAATATACCTGGTGAGGAAATGTTTATTACAGAAATCATTCATATTTTTCCTGTTTTTACACAAACTTGACAGAAAAGTTAGTTGTTAAGAGCGAATTTACTCAGTGACCGTTTTATTTCCTGTAAAACGCTGATCAAAAACAGAAAGAAAAAATAATTACTTATACTAAGATTAGGATGAGTCTTGGCGGTTTGGGGATCCCATTGGCCTAATGAAATTATTGCTTGGTGACACCTGAAGTAGTCTGTATCACAGAATCAGAGAATATTAGGGTTGGAAGAGACCTCAGGAGGTCATCTAGTCCAATCCCCTGCTCAAAGTAGGACCAACACCAACTAAATCATCCCAGCCAGGGCTTCGTCAAGCCGGGCCTTAAAAACCTCTAAGGATGGAGATTCCACCACCTCCCTAGGTAACCCATTCCAGTGCTTCACCACCTTCCTAGTGTAGTACTAAGCCTATAAAAGGACCAAGGAGGGGAACATTTTAACCAAACCCAATTCCCGCCTCTGTGTAAAATGATGCTTCTCCAGCACCAAGAGGGAATGTTGATTATTCTGTCAGAAATGTTTCTTCTACTCTTTTCAGAAGAGTGCCAAGGTATACCAAAGCAACTTGTCATTATTGATTTATTCATTGCAAGGCACATGTTTCCAGAAACTGTTCTGCTTTGTAATCATTTGAAGCGCACTTCAGCTGCTTAACTCAGATTTTTTAGGCGCTCTTGTCTCAAACCAGCACTCTCAAGCAATTTAACAAAACCAGTATTACCACGTTCTCATCAGTCTGCCCTGATCAATATTGCAGAATCTTAAGTTTGTAAGGTGTCCACTACCTCAGTACCTTTGCTACTTTCGCATTTTTTAATTAAAGATGTTTCCCTCCAACAGGGATCATAGTGGTGGCTCCCTAACCTACCAACACCAAACCTTCACCCAAGAATCAGTGAATTACCAACTAGCGACCAACTTCTATGGAGAATCATCATTCCCATCCAGGAATGGAGGGGCCAAACCAAATAGCTGACTTCCAACATGACCTAAAACTGGTATTTTCAGCAGAAGCAAATTCCAAAACCAAGGTCCTGCTTCTACAAAGGTCTTTCTTCGGGTCCTGTCACTCCCAACTCTGAGGACAGAGGGAAGAACCACTGCTACAAATCACAACTGCTCTCATGGCACATGGGGCAAGAGGCTGTCTTTTAGATACCTGCATCTTAGATCATTTAGGGCTTTAAATAGAATAAGCAGCAGTACTTTGAGTGAAGAAAATTGCAGAGCTTAGCTTCAGCTTTACAATCTCCTGTGCCTAGTGGCACATGAGGCAACCAATTTTTCCCCTCTGCTGTCTGTCCACAGCAAAATATTGGACTTCATCCATGATGACTACATCCTTTCCATCTTGCAATAGGTTTTTCTTTGTCCTTCATGCATTCTCTTTCCTCCAGGTCAGAGCCAACCTAAGATGTAGCTTGTGCTTTTGCCGTGGGGTAATCTGAGGGCATGGTCACACCACCACAGCTGCCTGTTGACCTGTGCAGTGCAATACTTCCACATTGGTTACACAATCTCTCCAATGCATTCTTAAGATTCTTCATAAACAATGCTGGTGGAGTGCATTCACCTTCACCATCCTGTTGTGTATTTTCACCACCTGCCACATTTCTAAGGTGTACAATAGTAATAGCATACCATTGTACAATCTGATTTTTTATTGTAGATCTATCTTTTTGCTCTTCCAGATGTCTGGCAAACAAACAGGACAACGATCAACTTGCTTTGCCAATTCTTCCCTTCACTTCCTTAGTGAGCAGGACATTTACAGATACTGTATTTCCAATACAGTGGAGTCTTATCTTATGCGGGGATTTATGAAGATTCCAACTTGCTGGCTCTTCCTGTTCGTTGTCATCACCTTCGTTTTCTGTAGACGATTTTATAGTTCCTCTAACTCTTTGTTAGTCAATGTTTCTCTATGGCTCTCAATTAATTCTTCAATTTCTTCCTCAAGGATGTCAACAAAGCCATCACCACCCACTTGCCTGGCCACCTGAACAATGCATTTCACTTCTTTATCAATGGTCGGGAAACCCTTAAAATCATTCACACGGTCTTTCCATAGGTTTCGCCAACAAGCATTGACTGTTTCCGGCTTGATTGCATCCATTGCCTGTTTAATATAAGTGATGGAATCGGCAATGTTGAAGGACTTCCAACACGATACATTAAGATTGGGATCAGCATTCATAGCGCTCTGTATCCGTGAGAACATAAGCCTTGCGTACATGGCCTTGAAACAGCGAATCACGCCTTGGTTGAGAGGTTGGAGGATGGAGATGGTATTGTGGGGGAGAAAGACGACTTCAACGTCATTATGCGCAAACCAGAGTGCCTCAGGGTGGCCAGGAGCATTATCTACGATCAGCAACACTTTAAAGTCAAGTCCTTTCTTTTCAAGGTACTGCTTGACCTCGTGGAAACACTTGTGAAACCAATCCAGAAATTATGCTGCCGTCACCCAAGCCTTTTTATTTGATTGCCAGAACACAGGCAGGAGGTTTTTGTTCTTGCCTTTTAGGGCACGGGGATTTGCAGACCTGTAGAGCAAGCCCGGCTTTACTAAACGCCCAGCTGCATTGCCACAAAACAACACAGTCACATGGTCTTCAGCTGCTTTGAAGCCAGGGGCTCGTCTTTCTGATTTTGAAATGTAAGTGCGGTTGGGCATTTTGTTCCAGAAGAGCCCAGTCTCATCAGCGTTAAGAACTTGTTCCAGAAGATAGCCCTTTTCTTCTATGATTTTCTTTAATTGTTCAGGGTAGGCTTTTGCTGCCTCTTCATTGGCAGATGCAGCTTCACCAGTAGTCTGCACATTTTTGAGATTGAAGCAGTTCCTAAAACTGTTAAGTCAACCTTGGCTGGCTTTGAATTCCTTCTCATCAGAAGGCTTTGGCGGGAGGTTTGCACAGCGCATAGAGGCTAAGAGCCTTTTCTAGCAACATGTTGCCATCGATAGCCACATGTTTACGGTTCATGTCTTCCAGCCATAAGTTTAATGCCTTTTCAGTCTTCACTAAAGTCTTATCACACACCTGGCTCGTCACCTTAGGCGTTACTGGAGCACTTGATGCCACGGCTTGACGAATTTCTCTCTCTCGAATCTTGATGGCATGGATGCTAGATTCGTTGCAGCCATATTTATGCGCCACATTTAAGACCGACATACTGTCTCTCAATAAGTCCAACACAGACAGTTTTTCCTCGAGCGTTGGAACAAATCGCTGTTTATTCAGTTGAGCACCAGATGAAGTAGTTGGCTTGTGTTTAGGGGCCACATTGTATGAAAAATATGTATCTTTAAACACTAGAATCACACTCAGTGTGGCGAGATGCTCATACTATGAGAGGCATGTAGGAACTGAGACCGACTGAGGGAACAGCAGATTCACGTCTCCCATCTCATGCTCACTCCGGGGCATACATTCATTGCGCACATATAGTTGAATTCGCGTAAGTTAAATGCGCGTATGATGCAACTCCACTGTATAGACAAGTCATCAACTATTGCATACTCTTCTCCATCAATCAGACATCTGCCAGCATCAACAGCATTCGCTACTATCTCCATGATCTTCATCTTCTGCATACTGATACAAAGTCCCACTTTGGCCACTTCTGCTTGTATGCTCATAAAGAGTCTTTTTATTTAATCCAAGCTGGCATCCAGTATGACTAGATCATCTGCAAAATCTAAATCTCGCAGCTGATCTCTTGCTCAATACCAGTGTCATCGGCAGCAGTTGTCGCTCTTCTCATCACACTCTATGACAATGCAGAAGAGAAGTGGAGATAATACATAACCTTACCTTAACACCATGTAACAATCTTAAACTACTCCATGCCTCCACTCTTTCCAGATGCAGCACATGCAGATTTGTCACACACAGCTTTTATCAAATTAACAATCCTTGTTGGAATTCCAAGGTGTCTCAAGATCTTCTCTGCGGACACTATCATATGCTTTTGTAAAATCAAGAAAGTTAAACCATCGTCTGCTGGTATTTTAAGCCTCTCTCAATAAGTCTTCCAAAGGGAAAATCTGGTCTGAACACAAGCTTCTACATCAAAATACTTGAATACTTTATCAAGAGCAGCTTTCACCCTATTCAAAATGATAATTCAGAACACTTTTCCAGGTATAGATCTGAGCGTCACCCCTCTCCAATTATCACAAATAAGTTGGTCCCCCTTTTGCAGGAATTTTGCAGATACCTGCTGAAGACTGGAGAAGAGTTATCTCCTTTTCCCAAACCATTCTGCACAACCTGCAGGTGCACAACCACTTCCTCCCCAGCCTTTAACATTTCAGCATCTATATCACAGCCTGGTACGTTACCACTCTTCTGTAGGTTTATGGCCTCAGTTACTTCCTCAAAAGCAATTACCTTTAATGATATAGATAAGTCTGCTATTTCTTCCCATCTATAAATGTGTTAATGGTTCTGGTTGGTTAAGCACAGCCTGGAAATGTTCCATCCAATGGGCTTTCTGTCCTTCCTGTGTGGTTAAAATTGTACCACCTCAAGCCTTCACAATACCACAACAGTTCAAGAATTGTAGTTATCAGCTGTTTAAATACTAGAAAAAGCTTTTTAGAATCCCCTCTCTTATACATGACCTCAGCTTCTCTCACTTTATTTTCTGCTCATTCTCTATCTCTTCTAGCCAATCTTAACTTCCTTGTCTTTGTCTGCCTTTTCCTATTGCAGAATAGCTTTTACTGCTATCTCCTTTTTGTTGAATTTTCTTCTTTAATTATTTCCTCTCTTCAACAAGCCTCCCTACATTTGGTTGGAAACATTCTTCCTTCTTAGATCTTCTCACCCCCTTTGTAATCCTGGCTGCATCCACGCTTACTTCTTTGAAAAACTACCATTGTTCTTCTATAACAGTATTGTTCCCAGGATAAAAAAAAAAAAAGAGAGAGGATAATATTTTTTACTGAACCAAATTCTGTTGGTGAAAGAGACAAGCTTTCAGACCTGAAGAAGAGCTCTGTGTAAGCTTGTCTCTCACTAACAGAAGTTGGTCCAAGAAAACCTATAACCACCTCACCCACCTTGTCTCTCAATTGTCTCCTATATCATCCATCAGCATCTTTAACTCTTCAGATCTACTGCTAAATTGCAGCTTGAAATGCATCGTCACTCTGGATCTATTAACTTTCTAGTATCATATATACCTTCTGCCTTTCATGATGTTACCTTCGTTAGTTTTATTTTGATTGTTCTAATAATAAGATGGGGGGGAAGTGTGACATGAGCACTTGTATACACCCTGGAATCCAACAGTTCCCACACCCAATTCTTGTCTTAAACAGGGTATCTTCACAGTTAAGGTTCAGATGATTCACTTCCTTGTTGCTTTGGTTCTCAATCATCATAGAGTTGAGGATTTGCTGGTTGACTATCTTGTCTTTCATCCAGCAGATCATGGCTCTCCACTGTTGGTGTCTGTATTTGCAAATCTGTGACAGACTCATTTTATCTCTGGTTTGTTTCCATAAGAAAGCATTTTTACAGGGACAGGTTGTTAGCCTGGCTTACAATCCCATACCAAGAGGACAAAAATGCAAAGCCCAGCATCCAAATATAATATGGTCTTTTCAGACTACCATAGCTAAAATGTGTGCTGCTGTATTCTGCACTAGCCAAAGGCTATATGTGGGTTTCAAAAGGTATGCCCAGGTACAACACACAGCAGTCCAACCTAGAGATGATGAAGACAGCAAAACAAACATGGTGGGTATGACGTTCTGTACCTCGGAGAACACCCTACACCCCCCATGTTCATCTTTCTAAAATGTTTATGTGGCATCCAATGCAAAGTTTGTCATGTCAGGTGTCTTCAGAAGGCTCATGATGCACTGAGCATTGTTTTTATAGTGATGTCATAGTAATTGTTGTTACAATAATGTTATAGTAATATTATAGGTTGTAATTTCATGTATATAGTTATGAGGCTGAAAATGTGTCCTCATGGCTTAAAACAAGCCCAGGCAAAAACTCTCCAAGAGCAGAGGAGAGTTCACACCTCATCAAGGCATGTATGGGACAAACCCAGCCCCGACAGGAACAACGGACACTGGCCTAGGCAGTAACAAAGGATTTGTTGGACTCAAGTAAGTCACCCCCCCCTTCTTTTGGTCAGTTTGGGACTATGATGGGGTAATGCTCATCTGACTCTGAAGGGTGGGGGGGGGGACAAAGCCAAGAGGGAAGAAAGAACATGATAAAAGGGAGAGACATTTACCATGCTCTTCCTCTCTCTTCCACCTCCATCTACAGACACCACCACCAAGCGACTGAAGTGCTGATCAAAGGGGAGAGCCTGGCTGACGGGCAAACAGCCAGCCTGTGGTGAGAAGCATCTAAGCTTGTAAGGACACTGAAAGTGTTAAGATCAGCTTAGAATGTGTTTTGCTTTTATTTCATTTGACCAAATCTGACTTTTTGTGCTTTGACTTATAATCACTTAAAATCTATCTTTTGTAGTTAATAAATCTGTTTGCTTATTTTACCTGAAGCAGTGTGTTTGGTTTCAAGCATGTCAGAGACTCCCCTTGGGATAACAAGCCTGGTGCATATCAATTTCTTTGTTAAATTGACCAACTCGTATAAGCTTGCAGCGTCCAACGGGCATAACTGGACACTGCAAGATGGAGGCTCCTAGGGCTGTGTCTGGGACTGGAGATATTGGTTAGTGTCTTTTGGTTGCACAATTCAAGCAGCTTACATGCCAGAAGCTATGCGTGAACAGCCCAGGAGTAGGGGCTCTCACAGCAGAGCAGGGTAAGCTGGCTCCCAGAGTCAAGAATTGGAGTGACCTAGTGGATCACCGGTCCAGATAACATCAGGGGAACGTCACAGTGGGGTCTGCACCTCAGAGGAAAGGATGCACTCATTTAAACAATTCAACTTAATTTCCATTGCCACTAAAGAATTAAAACAGATTAATCCAGTAAGAGTCAAGGTTGTGACCCACTGACTGTTGATGAACTTATACCCTTCAAATGAGGGTGCAGATACAGCCCTAGTCAAATCCTCAGTGTTTCCCCGTGCCAACAAGTATATCTTCCAGCTTATCTGGAGTGAGTTTATGTGAGCTGGCTTTCTTCCAGGTCCCTCCGTCTGCCAGAGACTGGAAATGCAAGCCATCATCCTACAGAGATCAATCACCAGTGTTGTCACAGTAGCCAGTACTGAGTATTATACCATGAAAGGGGAAGAGGGGTAACTGGTGAGAGGACTATTGTCAAATGCTCACTTCTGAGGCAAGGACTGGGTTATAGCATATTTAAGTACCTCCAGGAATTCACTCCCCTTCAAGCAGGCATTAACAATTCTCATAATTAATGGGGCTACCTTCACCCCCACTAGTCTCCACCAGCCAAGAATTGTTTAAGAATCCCTCTGCCAGGGCTTCCTTTTTAACTATAACTAGAAACCCATAGTCCCTTCCACCTGATCATATAACCCATTACATAGTAATAGAGTTTAAAGAGAGAACAGCCTGGACCAAAATTCTGAATACCCAATAACTTTGGAGGAGTTCAGATACAGATCTTCTAACTTCACTGCTCACATTATCTAATATTTTACACAATCTGATTGTACTCTGCCTCGGGGCTGGATTCCGAAAGTTCAGGTATTTGTTGTCTCCACAAGACATGGCAAAAATCATATGCATTTTACTAGTGCAATGTAGAGAACAAGAGTTAGAGAGGAAAGTTGTGTATCACTGATGAACACCTGAGTGACTAGAGAAGATATTAATCCTAAGTAGCAACCAGCAAGAGGAATACCACAGGATAGCCAGAGAGAATGGTAATTGGAAGGTGATTTTAAGAGACTGTCAGAGGGTCAAGCAGCTTGAATTAATTTTGTTTACCTTTTACAGGGCACAACGCCATTGAGGCAACTGCTGTTTTATTATCAAGATGAGGATCTGTTCAATACATCCATGGCCTCTAGTCTTTCCTGATAGGTTTCTCACAATCTCATGAAGTTTGAAAAGATTTTTAAATTAACAAATTAGCATATTAATTTATCATTCATTATGCTGCATTTCTCAAAAATGTATTCTCTGTAGGGTTGTATGGCTGTTCAGATAAACCTAGAAATAAACATACAACTCTAGGATAAACCTAGGTATACTGTACATGTTCATTTCGAAAAAGTTCACCCACACAAATTATGTGAAACATTTAATTTTTATACTAGGTAGTTTAGCTGTCTATATATGACAAGGCAAACAGAAGTGCAGTTAAAATCCTCTGGCAAATATGAGATACTTTTACTCTCTCTGCTCCAACTATCAATGCCCTTAATCTGACGTAAACGGAGGAGAGTTCTGCAATCCACAAATGTAATCAATACAAGTGTCCATGACTAAAAGTAAGACAAACCATACAGATGAAAACTTCACAAACGGAGATTAATTTAGCTGGCTTGACTTTTGGGGTTAGTTCACCTTTCTTGTATTACATGATCATCTACCTATATCACATGATTCTTTTCTGTACACAGAGCATAATCCTTTTGCCTGTGTATTTAATGAAGAATCAGCATTTGTACTTTAAAATAAAAACTTCTACTCTTTTGTGTTCAAATGGCATGTATTTATGCAGTATTTTAGTGTTCCACTTTGGCACTGAACTATTTAGAGAAAGAGGAAATAATAGCATTACATTTTTTTAAAAAGTGTTCCCTAAATAGTTACATACATACACATACACCACTGCAAAAAAAACCCTGCACCTTCTCATGTTGCCAGGTGGGAAGCAGCGAGGGATGTGCTGGCCACGGCTTCCCGCCTCCCCCATTGGCCTGGGACGGCAAACCGCGGCCAGTGGGAGCCGCGATCAGCTGAACCTGCCGACGCAGAAGATAAATAAACTGGCCCGGCCCGCCAGAGTGCTTAACCTGGCAAGCCACATGCCAGAGGTTGCCGACCCCTGTTATAGATTAAAGAACACATGCTTAAAAATTGTATATATTGTAGTCTCCTTTGTGACTGGACCTTATGCCTGCCTGCAGCTCCACTGACTTCAATGAATTACACTGCACAAGAGAAGGGATCTACCTACATGGGTCAGATTTCAGGATTAATGCCTTAATTTACTGTGACAGCCTAAATGGGTATCATACTGTATAGCACACTAGTGAAGGCAGACTACTGCATTGCTCAACATTAAAAAAAGTGAATTCAGCATTTTATAATTATTTTTGGAATTATAAATGTTTCAGTCTGCTGAAATTAAACCTACCTCAAGAGCTCAAAAGCAGCATCAAAATTAATATATTAAATAGAACTTTTAAAATAATATTAATAAAAAATTAAATATTGTGGTGATGTGGTCTCAAGAGATATCTATAATAGTCTAGTCTGAAAGTGTTGAAATTACTATTGTTCTTGTTCGTTACTCTAACAGTAGGATTTCATGAACTGTTTGTCCAAAGCTATCACTGAGACACTGTAGTGGATAAAACAGAAAAATGGTAAACCTCATGTGTTTACTGTCTTGTAATTACCCAGCATGGAAATAGCTGAATAACCAAAATAGATTCCAAAGATAATATATTACAAAGAAAGCAATGGAAATATATCTTTATTTTTGGAGCTGATGGGTACATATTTAGGGATGACGATTAATCATAGTTAACTCACGCGATTAATTCAAAAAAAATTAACTGCGATTAAAAAATTAATCACGCTGTTAAACAATAGAATACCAGCTGAAATTAATTAAATATTTATGGACGTGTTTCTACATTTTCAAATATACTGATTTGTATTACAACACAGAATACAAAGTGTACAGTGCTCACTTTATATTATTTTTATTACAAATATTTGCACTGTAAAAATGAAAAAAAATTGTATTTTTCAATTCACCTCACACAAGTACAGTAGTGCAATCTCTTGATCGTGAAAGCGTAATTTACAAATGTAAATTTTTTTTGTCACATAACTGAACTCAAAAACAAAAGAATGTAAAACTTTAGAGCCTACAGGTCCACTCAATCCTACTTCTTGTTCAGCCAATTGCTAAGACAAACAAGTTTGTTTACACTTACAGAAGATACTGCTGCCCATGTCTTGTTTACAATGTCCCCTGAAAGTGAGAACAGGCGTTCGCATGGCACTTTTGTAACTGGTGTTTTTTTTTTTTTTTTTTTTTTTTTTTTTTCCAGATGTAAAGTCATTTATTGAGGCAATGTCTCAAGATGCACTTTTCCAGCCCCATCTCCTCACATGGGCTTGGGGGGAGGTCTCGGGGCAGCGCCCGCAGGCCTGAACCTGGGCGGAGGGGTACGGTCCTTCCGGGCCTCCCGGGAACGGTTCCTCACCACCTTGCTGTGGATGGCGCAGCTGACGCAGTAATGCAGCTTCACATACAGCTTGGGCAGCACGTACGAATCGAAGACGCTGGCTTCGGAGATGTCCCGCACCGCGGCCGCCTCCACGATGTTCCGGATGACGAACTTCTTGATGGCCTTGTCCTTGGGGACGCAGCGGGCGCAGTTGGTGCAGCGGATGGGCTGGATGTGCCCGCGGCCCTTCTTGGCCCGCCCGTTGTTCCGCCTCTTCTTGGTCATCTCGGTGTTGCAAGATATTTGCTTGCCAGATATGCTAAACATTCATATGCCCCTTCATGCTTTGGCCACCATTCCAGAGGACTTGCTTCCATGCTGATGAAGTTCATTAAAAAAATAATGCGTCAATAAAATTTGTGACTGTACTCCTTGGGGGAGAATTGTATGTCTCCTGTTCTGTTTTACCCATATTCTGCCATATATTTCATGTTATAGCCGTCTCGGATGATGGCCCAGCATATGTTCGTTTTAAGAACACTTTCACAGCAGACTGGATAAAACGCAAAGAAGGCACCAATGTGAGATTTCTAATGATAGATACAGCTCTCGACCCAAGGTTTAAGAATCTGAGGTGCCTTCCAAAATCTGAGAGGGATGAGGTGTGGAGCATGCTTTCAGATGTCTTAAAAGAGCAACACTCCGATGAGGAAACTACAGAACCCAAACCATGAAAAAAGAAAATCAATCTTCTGCTTGTGGCATCTGACTCAGATGATGAAAATGAACATGTGTCGGTCCACTCTGCTTTGGATTGTTATTGAGCAGAACCCACCATCAGCATGGACGCATGTCTTCTGGAATGGTGGTTGAAGCATGAAGGGACATATGAATCTTTAGCACATCTAGCACGTAAATATCTTGTGATGTACTACAACAGTGCCATGCGAACGCCTGTCTTACCTTCAGTTGACATTGTAAACAGGATGTGGGCAGCATTATCTCCTGCAAATTGTAACCAAACTTGTTTGTCTGAGCGATTGACTGAAGTAGGACTCAGTGAACTTATAGGTTCTAAAGTTTTACATTGTTTTATTTCTGAATGCAGTTATTTTTTGTACATAATTCTATACTTGTAAGTTCAGCTTTCACTATAAAGAGATTGCACTACAGTACTTGTATTAGGTGAACTGAAATATACTTTTTTTTGTTCTTTACAGTGCAAATATTTATCAAAAATAAATCTAAAATTAGCCCTTTGTATACTGTGTTGTAATTAAAATCAATATATTTGAAAATGTAGAAAACATCCAAAAATATTTAAATAAGTGGTATTCTATTACTGTTTAACAGTGCGATTAGTCACGATTAATTTTTATCAGAGTGCTGGTTCTACATTTGGATGGCTTCTTAACTTCATTACAGCTAGGAAACTGCCTTCTGGAAGGACTAGTATTTCTGGTTGAAAGAAAGAAAAGAAAAGAAAAGAAAAAGAAAAGAAAAGAAACCAAAACCCTCACATTCAACCTAACCAACTTCTAGCTTGAAATGGCTGGCAATAGGCCTCAACCTGCAAGAACATGAGATTAAGGGCATGTCTACATGTACAGTACTGCAGCAGCACAACTGTACCAACTGAGCTGTGCCGCTGCAGCACACCTGGTGAAGACATTCTATGCCAGCAGGAGAGAGCTCTCCCGTCAGCCTAATAAAATCACCTCTGTGAACGGCAGAAGCTACGTGGGCTGGAGAAGATCTCAGGAGGCGGTTTACTCATACCCCTGAAACTTAAGATATGCTGACATAATTGTAATATAGACATAGCCTTTGTTATGTAACATATGTCACTTGGGGTGTGAATAAACCACCCCCTTAGGTGACGTAAGTTACACCAACGTAGAGCTTCTACCATTCGCAGAGGTGGTTTTATTATACTGATGGAAGAACTCTCTCCCGCCAGCACAGAGCGTCTCCACCAGACGTGCTGCAATGGTGCAGTTGCATCTTCAGCTGCAGTGCTGTACATGCCTTTAGCCTCCACCACCCTTATTCCACTCACCTGTTCTGTACTGCCCTGAGGCTACCTGAGAATTTAGAAGTACCTAAGGAGGCACCAGAAGAACAAATTATTTGGTCCTTAAACAAAAGCGCCACTCCCCTCCGGCCCCCCTCTCCCAGGTCCTACTGAAGACTGCAGAATTTAGCCCAGACTTTTACATTTAAAAAGGTAATTTAGTGACAATGAAAACTGAAAGCCCTAAGGAGACTGAAGTCCTTTTCTTGGCCACAGAACAAGTTCACCCTAGTAGCAGCTGTACAAATACAGTGTATGTAGCAGTTGTGAAAGCTAGCATAGAATGACTGCTGATAAATATCCATATATTTTAAATTGGGCCTACAGATGCTAGAACTGTGAAAGGGACAAAACCCGGAAGAAAATGGGCAGAATAACTCCATCCACTTTAGGATGAGTTTTTATGACCCGGGTTATGTAGGTGGCCAGATTAGATGATTGTTGTGTTCTTCCCTGGCTTTAAAAATCTATGGCTGGTATTGAATCAAAAATTAAAGGAGAACACGCTTTATGGCAATTGTGCAGTTCCTCCACTACCTTTGCACAAGCCTTTAACTAAAATTAGCACTGAAACTATATGAGACTCCTGCCCAAGCAGGATGCTGTATTTGATACTGCCTTGGTGAGAATTTGTTAGTAATTTCTTGCATTGGCAATGTGGATGCACAAACAAGGAAAAGAACAGCTCAAAGTCCATTAGAAACTTAAGACAGTGTCCCTTTTTGCCAGCAACTCAAAGGAACTCCATAGGAAACTCTTTCCTTGCTACTAGGAAGATGTTATGAGGGGAAAAAGGGAATTATGTTGTGAAAGTAGAATGAATTATATTGTAGAAGTAGAATGAATTAAAGAAATGCTGTATGTTCCTTTAAGCAGGAATGAGGAATATTGAGATAAAGTTGTCAGGAAGAGGAACATTAAGGTATTGAACAATGGGTCCACTTAAACTGATGGTGGGACATTAACAGGAGATTGGTGAGAGTTAATAAGGACGTGAGATATGTGTCTAACCCCAGGTAAACTTATCAGTTCTGCTCTCTTTGTAATCTTGTTAACTTTGCACCCTTTTATCTGTATAAATAAGATGGTTTGAGCCTTGTATGGTGCTCACATTTTCTGGGTGTATTAGCAGAGCGCTTTTGCTAATAAACAGAGTGGTCTGACAAATTGTGAGTACTGAGTCTGACTTTGACAATTTGAATAAATCTTCTCTCATCAAGGTGCTTAGAGCCTTGCTTGAGCAAAATAATAAACATCCTAGGTAGGCAATATAAAAACACGTGGACTGTGAAAATCGATCAAACTGTAAGGTTTCAGAGTAGCAGCCGTATTAGTCTGTATCCGCAAAAAGCTTATGCTCAAATAAATTTGTTAGTCTCTAAGGTGCCACAAGTACTCCTGTTCTTCAAACTGTAAGGATCTTTTAAGGACTAAAATCTTGACTTGTGATTTTTCTTTATTATTTCAGTTTTTTCCTCCAAAAGCAGAGCAACAACAAGTAAGTCAGAAAAGTTTAAGTACCAATTTGAGCAAGGTACATCTTAACCTTTGATTCATGCACCTAGTAAGAGGCAAGAATAAGTAATCTAGAAATTTATAATGTAAAAGTAAACATCCAGAAATAATAAAAATGGTACTGTAGCACTATTATTCCTGTCACGCTATACACAATTATCTTCAGCAGTAAGACAAAAGAGGAAGTGTGTTACTGAGTAATGGCAGTATGTCTCAAGTGACGGCCATTACAATTTAACAACCTGGGAAGTGCCACGTTCTCCTAAAAGTGCCTTGTTACAGTATCTTATTTTTAGTTGTGAATTCAGTTTCATAACAGGAAAGAAACTGGTACTGCTGAGCATTACTGAGTTACATTAGACAGCATTATCAAAGCTGGCCAGAAAGCTTTATTTGGTCCTGAGGGTCAAAATTATTTAACTGTACCTAAGATTTTAGGGTCATGTTTAAACAGCCATCATTATAAGCTGGTGAAATTTCCCAGGAAACTAGACAAAGTAATATGAGCAGGGTCCCACTCAACTCCTCCTCCATCCATGACTAAGTTCTTCTTTCCTAATTATCTATCCAGGTATTATATGGCCCACATTACCATAGTATCTGAGCACACGTTCTCTGCATACCCACAACCACTCACTCCCTCTTTGCCTGCAGCCCAACTCAGGCCTTGGTTACACATGAAGACTGTATTGCTTTAACTATATTGGCTTAATTAAAGCGGTATAGCGCCTAGTGTGGACACAGTTATATTGCTATAAAGGTGTCTTATATCAGCATAGCCATTACCATAGAGAAGGAGAATAAACTACACCAATATAAGGCAACATTATACTGATACCACTGCATCCGCACTAAGGGTTGTACCATTTTATTGGGGTACAAAAATATCACACGCCTATCTGAAATAGTTATACTGGTACAAAACCTGGGTGTAGACAAGGCCTCAGGCTGCTGAAATTCCTGCCCTTCCCTCTCCCCCACTCACCAGCTTTGGAAATGGGCAAAAGGATGGATCACTTGATGATTACCTGTTCTGGGGCATCTGGCATTGGGCACTGTTGGAAGACAGGACACTGGGCTAGATGGACCTTTGGTCTGACCCAATATGGCCATTCTTATGTTCTTATGGCTATGCACAGTCTGGCTATGATCCCCTGCCTGGACTGGAAAACCTGGTTGTGGGGTGGAAGCAATAACTCCCAAACGAACAAGAGCACTCGATACCTGCTTGGGCCCACCGGCACCAGAGACAGACAGGGAACTGGGGATAGCAATCTCTGGCTGGTGGGTCAAGTGCGTGCAGCATTTAGTGCAGGACTGCTGAAAGACTCAAGCCCTATGTGGATACACAGGTCCCAGAGACACACTGCTGCCATTGGACTATATGCCTTAAATACATAGAGAGGTCAACAAACATGTCAGCCCAACAAAACTAAAATTAGTAAGAGAACTTTTCAAATGACATTTTATTCAAACTATGACACATTTAAACTAAAGACTATCTATTCTAACAAACAGGATTGCGCAGTATGTGCTTTTCTTGTCAAATCACAGGAACTACTGGATATAAGAGGGAAGGAGATTTTTACATCTTGGTTGATGCTGAGGCTGGGGTGTAATTAAAAGTTATTAAAATGTCTGCTTTATTGCTTATTTGGCTAGGTATTGGCTACCCCATTACAATCTGTTAGAGGACAGACAAAATGCACAAGGACAGATATGGACGAAACCAAGTAATCAAACTTTTTGAGATTGGGACAAAATGTTAGTGTACTGCCTCCTCTCCCAAACCTGTCCCTATATACTGTGAAGATATGTTAAATTGGCATGAGGGATTAAACGGTTTCAAATCCAACAATATGGCATTCAAGACCCCCATTCCAGTTCTGCTATTATACTTCAGTCCTTGCCTGCATCACTGCACTCAAACTAGTCCATTCTCTATTCACAAGCCTCTTTCAGCTGTGCAGCAGCTAATTTTCCACTCCACTAGAAGGAGACCACTAGCTCACATCTTTTTATGATGCAGTTTTAGATTTTACTTTTGGGTTCCCCAAATGAAAAGCAATTAATCAGTTTTGCCATCTTACTTCTGAAGAGCTCATAACATGTAGTGCTTTCAGCTAAAGGGTATCAGTGTTACTGTGTCTTTACACAATAAAATAAGGTTGGAATTCTAAACAGTTTTCACACCTACCTGCTACGTTGAGCTTTTCAACTGCTCCTAAGCTGGGAGCAGCAGTGGCGGTACTGTTGGTAGAGTTTGCTCCTGTGCCATTAATTACAAGGTTCTCCACCTTGGACTCTAGCTTGCCAATACGCTCCAAGATATTATCCAGTAAGACTGCAAGAGTTTTCTTTAGATCTATAACAAATGAAAAACAAACCATGTAACATCACACTGGATACCACATCGACACATCAGACATTCATCACTGACACCTCATATCAATCAAATAAAAAAAGAGAAGCTAATGCAAATACTACTCTGCAGCCCAGCAGTGACCAGATACCATTTCACCATTACAGGTCCCCCCTCAGCCTTAAAATTGTTGGAGAAATCAGATTGTATTTAGAAATTTTTGTTGTGGAGCTCCTCTCATCATATAAATATATTAGGGTTGTCGATTAATCACAGTTAATTCACGCAATTAACTAAAAAAATTAATCGCCGTTTTAATCGCACTGTTAAACAGAATACCAATTTATTAAATATTTTTGATGTTTTTCTACATTTTCAAATATTAATCTCAATTAAAACAAAGAATACAAGTTGTACTGTGCTCACTTTATATTATTTTTTTATTATAAATATTTTCACTGTAAAAATGATAATAGTATTTTTCAATTCACCTCATACAAGTACAGTAGTGCAATCTCTTGACCGTGAAAGTGCAACTTACAAATGTAGAATTTTTGTTGTTACATAACTGCACTCAAAACCAAAAGAATGTACAACTTCAGGGCCTACAAGTCCACTCAGTCATACTTCTTGTTCAGTCAATTGCTAAAACAAATTTGTCTACATTTATGGGAGATAATACTGCCCACTTCTTATTTACAATGTCACTTGAAAGCGAGAGCAGATGTTTGCATGGCACTTTTATAGATGGTATTGCAAGATATTTATGTACCAGATATCCTAAACATTCATATGTTCCTTCATGCTTCGGCCACCATTCAGAGGACATACTTCCATGCTGATGCCGTTCATTAAAAAAATAATGCATTAGTTAAATTTATGACTGAACTCCTTGGGGGAGAATTGTATGTCTCTTGCTCTGTTTTACCCACATTCTGCCATATATTTCATGTTATAGCAGTCTCTGATGATGACCCAGTACATGCTGTTCGTTTTAAGAACACTTTCACTGCAGATGTGACAAAACACAAATAAGGCACCAGTGTTAAATTTCTACAGATAGATACAACACTTGACCCAAGGTTTAAGACTCTGAGGTGCTGTCCAAAATCGGAGAGGGACGAGATGCTGTGCGTGCTTTCAGAAATCTTAAAAGAGCAACACTCTCATGCAGAAACTATAGAACACAAACTACCAAAAAAGAAAATCAACCTTCTGCTGGTGGCATCTGACTCAGACAATGAAAATGTGTCAGTCTCCACTGCTTTGGATCGTTATCAAGCAGAACCCATCATCAGCATGGGCACATGTCCTCTGGAATGGTGGTTGAAGCATAAAGGGACATATGAATCTTTAGCGCATCTGGAACAAATTTTTTGTGACGCTGGCTACAACAGTGCCATGCAAATGCCTGTTCTCACTTTCAGATGGCATTATAAACAAGAAGCAGACAGCATTATCTTCTGCAAATGTAAACAAACTTGTTTGTCTGAGTGACTGGCCGAACAAGAAGTAGGACTGAGTGGACTTATAGACTACAGTTTTACATTGTTTTATTTTTGAATGCCAGTTTCTTTTGTACACAATTCTACATTTGTAAGTTCAACTTTCATGGTCAAGAGATTGCACTACAGTATTTGTCATGGGGGAATTGAAAAATACTATTTCTTTGGGTTTTTACAGTGCAAATATTTGTTATAAAAATAAATATAAAATTAGCCCTTTGTACACTGTGTTGTAATTAAAATATATTTGAAAATGTAGAAAACATCCAAAATATTTAAATAAATGGTATTCTATTATTAACAGCACGATTAATTGTGATTATTTTTTTTAATCACTTGACAGTCCTAAAATATTTACATATAAAACTAGTTGATAGCTCAGGTACTATTTATGATCATCATGGATGAGAATTAAATTAATCAAGACATAAAAACTAGACTGGAATTAATACGAGCACTCAGGAAAATCTCATGCATGAACAATTACCCTATGTAAGAACTATTTTTCCATTTTGTGCAAATTAAGATATACGCTCCTCTGGTCACAGAACTGATCTATAACACTATTTTGTGAAGCACATTGTAAGAAACAGATCACAAACTGAATTTCTATAATTTACATAACTGGATATCTATGTATGTGTCTTTATAATTAAGAAAAAACTGTATCCATATACATTTACACATGCTGTATCTGTGTGTGTATATACACTTGTATTATACATCTGCTTATATAGTGATTTATGCAGGTAATTTACACACACATACTTTTTCTATTCAGATATTATGGTAATAAGGTAGGCAATATACACACGCTTGTAACCAGTTATCCTGTGTATACCAATGATCTTGTGAGTTCTTGTTTTAAAACCAGTCAACATTAACAATCCTGACTGCAGCACAAATTAAACTGTTAAAAGTGATAAATGGATTCATCGTTTGCAACAGTGGCTACAGAAACCCTGCAAGCAGCAGCTAGAACTTAGCATTCAGTGCTTATTTGGACATGTAAACCATCAGGATCAAGTTATTTTACAGTTTTTATTTGTAAGCAAGGAAACTATTCCCCTTGACTGAAAAGCATAGTACCCAAATTCTTATATTACACTCAAATGCTACAGTAATGAGATTTAGCTTCACATTTGTGTACCATGAAATGAACAGTCTATGGGATGTTCTAGTGAATGAAAAATACCCCATCCCTAAAATCAGGGCTCAGTTCTCATTCAGACTGAGCAAAGCCAGCAATTAACTTTCACACTGTTACATCATTAGGGTCCTACCAAATTCATGGTCCATTTTGGTCAATTTCTCAGACGTAGGATTTTAAAAACCATTTATTTCATGATTTCAGCTATTTAAATGTGTCGTTTCATGGTGGTGTAATTGTAGGGGTCCTGATACAAAAAAGGTGTGTGTGTGCACGCGCGTGCGTGCAGGTAATCGCAAGTTTATTGTAGGGGGGGTTGCGGTATTGTTACTCTTACTTCTGCATTGTTGCTGGTGGCTGGGCAGCTAGAAAGTGGTAGCTGCTGGCTGAGATCCCAGCTCTGAAGGAAGAGCTACTGCCAGCAGCAATGCAGAAGTAAGGATGACTTGGTATGGTATTGCCACCCTTACCTTCTGCGCTGCTGCCTGCAGAGCTGGGCCCTCAGTCAGCAGCTGCTACTCTCCGGCCGCCCAGCTCGGAAGGCAGCAGCGCAGAAGTAAGGGTGGCCTGGTATGGTATTGCCACCTTTACTTCTGCACTGCTGCTGGCGGGGCGGCCAGAGAGCGGCGGCTGTTAGCCAGGCACCCAGCTCTGAAGGCAGCACAGAAGGAAGGGTGGCAATACTGTGATCCCCCCTAAAATAACCTTGCAACTCTCTTTTGGGTCAGGACCCCCAATTTGAGAAACACTGGTCTCCCCCGTGAAATCTGCATAGTATAGAGTAAAAGCACACAAAAGACCAGACTTCCTGGGGGGAAACCAGATTTCACGGTCTGGGCCGCACTTTTCATGGCTGTGAATTTGGTAGGGCTCTATACATTTGGCTTCTTCCTGATCATGCAAACTCTGACTTTTATACCATATACCAATAATGTAATATACCATATCACTAGAGCCACCCCACGCAAGTAGAGTGGGGAAAAATGCATATTGTGCAAAACAACATAGGAAGAATATGAGGAAGTTGATTAATGAACAACAAATAAAAAGTATAAAATTCAGAATTCAGAAAATGTTACAGAAAAGTTGACAGATTGTCTTTACCTCATGACAATGTGGGAAAGGGGAGAAAAGGACATAATTATACAAGGATTACAGTGCTGGCCTAAACTTTGAATGTCCTGGAGTTTGCCTATTTATGGCACCATCTCAAGAATTTACATATATTCAACAGATGCTACCATTACGCTGTTAATCATGCAAAAATAGGTTTAAAATGTGTAATTATCTTCTTTTCATAACTTTAAAATCAAATGGTTTTCTGATCTATAATTTGACATGTGGTAGAATTTTCAATTATAATTCATAAGCAGAGATTCGCTTGCTTTACACTGGGTTTAGTTTTGTCATATGTTTTTAGTGTTTCTAATGAGTTTTTAATCAGCAGTCAAATATTTGTGCAAACAAGAGAAAGTTTATGCAGAAAGGCTGTTAAGTTTAAAGTTATGGAAAGCTACCTGAAAAGAAAATGAATTACACCTACTTTAAGGATACTCTAGCTATGCATATCTTCCTTCACTGGCACTGTTTTCTTTACTTCCAAAGAGCATAACAAATGAAAGCACAGAGAGTACAAAATGAAAACATATATATTATATATCTATCACTCAAAAGTTGAAATAATGTCAATATATATATACATACCATATTGTAAAGCATTTTTACATAAATTTTAATCATTGCAAATTTTAAGAAACAGTCACATTGGAGCAGAGTGACAGAAAAAGATTAAACAGTTATCAACGTGATTTTAAGGTCCAATTTCTTGTAGCCTGTCGGGAAATGCTGTGTTTTTCAATCTTTTTGAGCTGGTGACAAAACAAAACATGAAGCCCTCCCCCCCACTAGAAAAACTTGCAAGCCCCTACCTTCAAGCTTTGGCCACAGGGCTTCAGCACCCTTGCGGGGCACATGGCTGAAACATGCACATTCACTTCCCAGGGCCCCCTGTGGCATGGGGCCCCAAGAAGTTACCCTGCTTCCTACTCCCAAACCCATCCCATGACCCCCAGGTTGAGAAACATTGCTGTATAGGATGGGAGCTCCATTTACAAGATATGTAACATAAAAGATCTTAAAGGTGTCAGTTGTCCAGAGTAGCAATGCATTTTTGGCACTGATAGAGCAAGCTCTGGATTTTGGACCAATGCAATTCTTGATTACCATTAAGCACTTGCTATAGATAGAGGGTGTGACAAATTGACAGTATCCGGCAATATCCAGAACAAACCTTATGGAATTAAGATAAACTTTACCGAATTAACTTGAACATTACTGAATTAGAATTAGTACCTTTGGGGTCAATTGTATTAAAAATGCAGTTGTCTATGTATTATTATAGAATCACATGTAACTCCTCAAGGAGCAGAGGGATGCTAATGTAATTCCTCCCATTATTAGCCATTTGAAGCCACCTCCTGGAGAGGTTTGTATATACTAGTTCAATCTGAATTCTCCGGGAACCAACAGATAAAGGATTTTGGGGTAAATAGCCTAATTTTAAATAGACTCCAGGCCTTCTTCCTGATTCTGCAAATGGACAGGTCTATAGAGGGCTCCAATCCTTAGGGAAGACTCTGTGCTTGATCTGAGCTGAAGCTGTAACAAACTTGAAACCATGAGGAAACCCCTTGGATAGGGTTTTGAAGGACTGCTCCTGCCAGAGCCCAAGTTATGGTCGGGGTGGTCTCTAGTAAGGTTATTAGCATGCATGCGGGGAGGGATGGGGGATAATTGTTTTTAAATGTGTTTTCTCTGTAGTGATTTTAAATGGACTTGCATACGAAGTGCGGTGTGGTACCTTATAATAGTGGGCAATTACTAGTCTCTGAAGAGAACCTAAGCAGGCCTGCTTAGGCAGAGTCTCTGGCTTGGATGTTACAGTATAGGCAGGCAATCTGGAATACCCTGGTCAGAAGGGTATTTCCACTCTAAACCCAGGGTTGTGAGTTCAATCCTTGAGGGGGCCATTTAGGGAACTAGGGTAAAAATCTGTCTGGGGATCGGTCCTGCTTTGAGCAGGGGGTCGGACTAGATGACCTCCTGAGGTCCCTTCTAACCCTAATATTCTATGATAAGAGAGGAGAAAGCCAGAGGAGAACGAAGCCTAGAGCAGGTGCCATTGCTGGACCACCGAAGAGGAACAGAGGTGCAGTTGCCCTGAACTGTGACAGAGGGCTAGGAATGATTGCTGATATTAAAACATTTAAGTGTTTTGGAACCATCATGTTGAGCACATTGTTAGCCTCTGTAAATGCATGTTCTTATTACTGTTGCCCTCAGGTTCCCTGCCTTCCCATTAATCTCTCTGAAATTTCTAAAGCTAGAAAACAGTTCATATAATGTGCCACTTAAAATTTTGAAACCCCAGCTTTTAAACAACCTAAAGAATTAACCTTTAAGCCTAACTGTTCCCATGATATTGATTGTTAAAGTCATGCCTGATGATAAAGCAGAAGGGGTGAAATTATGGAAGCAAGATGGTAATCAGAAACACCTTATTTTAAAACATCACTCATGGGAATTTATTGAAATTCTGTTCCCCTATAATTTTGTTAAGGAAGATTTCATATGTAAAGCTTCTTGATAATTAAATGTAATGTTGATTGTCAGTCTAGCATCCTCTCTCACTAAAGTCAGGGTTTTAGTATTATGCCATTGGTGACAACAAACTAATTAGATTTCCATATTCAAAAGGAATGACAGTGACCCAAAAAAGTTAGCTAGAGAAAATACTGATGGCTCCTAGGGAAGGCCGAGACAGTGCTACCGTGGTAGTTCTTTAATGACAGAGCCTTGAAAAACGACCGGATTGACATTCAAATAGACTCCACCCTACAGGGCTAGGAAGCAATAATGGGGAACCAAATAGCCCATACCTCAATAGTTCAGGTCTCACTGAGCCACAGAAGAACGTTCAAACTACCTAAAGGCAGCAGGTGCCAGTCACTTAAAAGATCCATTCAGAAGAAGGCTCGAAGATATATTAGCATGGTTTAAAAATGGTCTGTGTGGCTAAGTGGCAAACCAAGCATAAAGCATTTTAAAATTTTATTCATAACTTGTTCCAAACTAGGAACTGACCAATTTGAAAATGATCATGTCTGATCCACCCTGGCCAGGCAAACAACATTTAAACAGAGTTACAATGAATATGTTAAACAGTTCCACGAATGTAATTTAAAGGCAGGGCTCCAGAGGCCATTGCTACTAATATCAGATTGAAGGGAAAAAGGAGAGCAAGGAACCTGCACAAAAGTACAATGCCGAAGGAGTAAACCTAGAAATAAGGTAGGTGAATTAAAGATTAAAAAACAATGTTACCTGCAGTGCGGCAGTGTACAAAATACAGTGAGAAGAGTAACACAAAAAAAGGGCCTTGTACAGTGCTGCCAACTGCACTAATTGGACTGCAGAGTAGGAAAACAGGCAGGCACCTGAAAGTTATCACTTGGGTGCAAATTAAAAAGTAGGAGGGGAAGCTAAGAATGTGTGTCTATCTGATGTGATGAAAACAAAAAATTTTCCCACCCACCCCCATTTATACTATTCTAAAGTTTAAAAATAAAATTACACAACAGACCAAAGTTAAAAGATGCCCATGTCTAGAACACCGGCTATAAAATAGAGGAAATATATAAATCGGTAAAAAAAAAATGTTGCTGTGTGAAAATTAAAATGGACTGATTATTTTCAAAAGGAGACAAAACAAATGGAGGTATCAGGAGAGTTGTGATTGTTCAATGGCTATTAAAGACTGAGGCTTCAGAAACATGGCAACAGTTTGGGGAGGCTTTCATTGAATAGTGGATCAGCATCTTCTGACTACTGTGATAAATACTGACCATTAACAAGCATTTGGCCTTCAAATAAAATAGTTACGTATATTAAAAGTTTGAGACTTAATTTGATGCACTGCTCAATGGACACCCAACTCAAGTATGGCATTATTCTTATTCATTATTCTTTACACAGAGCACTAGTCATACTGTCACTGAAAATACTTCATTGCAAACATCTTAATCCTTCATCTTCAAAACCCCCAATTTGCACATAAAATGTGTGAAGCTGCAAAGTATATATATTTAATTATTGTTACTTTGCACTTACATAGCACCTGTTTAACTAAGGATCTCACTCTCTTTTCTTAAACAAAAACAGTAAGTTTGTTTCCTGTGAAGTAGGTTAGGATTAGAGCAGGGGGGCAAACTACGGCCCGTGGGCCGGATCTGTGGGCCCTGTGCTGCTCTCAGAAGTGGCCGGCACCAAATCCCTGCGGCCCCCGGGCGGGGGCGCAGAGGGCTCTATGCATTGCCCTTGCTTTCAGGCACCGTCCCCTGCAGGTCCCATTGGCCGGGAATGGGGAACTGCAGCCAATAGGAGCTTCGGGGGAGGTAGCTGAAGGCGCGGCAAGGGCAGCACACGCAGAGCCCTCCGCCCCCCGCCTCCCCCAAGGCCCACTTTAGCTAATGACATCCTGCGTACTTGAATTTTGGCTAGAACACATTAATGCAGCCCTAATTTTACAAAAGATGCTATAAAACCTCTGATGACAGGTGACACTTTATGTTTTGCTGATCAGCTGAGGCTACAGCACCCTTACTTAATGATGGGACATTGGCTAAGAACTGATTCAAAGGGAAGAGCACCACCTACTGAATGAACATCACCATTCTTTGCAGAAATCTGGGCTTTCTTTGTGGAGGGTCTTCCATACAATCTAACCCAACTCTGCTTAGCTTGTGATATTTAATGGGATCACAATACAAGTTGGTATGTCTGCAGGCTGTCAGACACAAATAAAAACAATCAGAGAACAAGGGCTAGTTGTTATCTAAGCCACATAGCAATATAATAGTCAGCTGCCTAGGGGATGGTGACCTCAACCTCATGAGCAAACACATTCACAGAAACACCGGAATCTTCTCAGAGGAAACAAAGCAGTAACAGAAACTGCATGCCCTCCCAGCATCTCTGGCATCTGCTGTAAAGAGGTGCTTTCATCCCACACACTGAAGGGAAAGAGGATACCCACAAAGAAAATGAACGGCTCCTAACTATGTGAGCGTGCAGCCCTAATCTAGGGCATCGTAACTACCTTGTACAGGTCTAGAAGAAACATCAGTAAGATTTCTCTTTGATAAAATGTTGGAGGAAATAATCTCAATAACTAATTAGCAATTAACTTGAGATAGTCTAAAAGGAAGACTACTCTCCATCATAACAGGTGACAAAGAAAGCTGAACACACGTCAGGAACACACAGTTACATTAGATTTAAAGGGGCAGCATCAACCTGAAGTCTAGCCTTCCCTCCCCTTCCCTCTTTTTTTTTTTATTAAAGCAAGAATTTGAATAATATGCCCATGTGGGCGCCCTTGCCAATATCTGTGGGTTTTACACATTTTCCCTATTTAAAAAAAAAATCTTTATTTCTCCTCTGTTTCTGTTTAAGGACCCACACAAACATGGGACAAAGGGAACAGTGAAACTTACTACTATAAGTGCTGTCAATAGTAGGTAAAAGATTCAGAGAAATACATGATTACACTTGGGACTAAATACCTGGTTTTACTTTTTAAAACTGTTTTACGAAATGTAATTTTATTAAGAGACAGCAAAAATCAGAATTGAAATGGAAAAGATCAGAAAACACATACAAGCAATTGTCAAGTTTTTGATTATTTTTTATTCAGCGTCTCTTGAATCACTTCACACATCTAAACTGAGAAATCACTTCACACATCTGAACTGACAGATCAAGTTTCTCAGTAAATGGCAATGACAGATTTTAAACAGAGATAATATATAGATAATCACAGTCACAGCAGACGTAAGTACTGGGAACCTGTAGTAAAAATTAGCAGTGGACTGAATCATACTGGGTTCAAGATGGTCTCTGAAGAGCATGATGTAAATGAGTTTGGATTTTGGACTACTCACAATTCACAGCAATTTCACACCTACGCATTCTTTCTCTGAACCTTTTCTGATTCTAATCTCTCTTTTGATATGAGGTGATCAGAAATGCATGCAGTATTCAAAGACTGGGCATACCATAGGCATTAGAAAAAATAATCCCAGCTATACAGACAAAATGATGAAGGTCTAAATTAGCTGTTGCCACACAACAAAAAGATCTTGGAGTCATTGTGGATAGTTCTAGGAGAACACCTGCTCAATGGGCAGCAGTAGTCAAAAAAGCTAACAGAACATTAGGAATGATTAGGGAAGGGTTAGATAACATGACAGAAAATATCATAATGCCACTATGTCAGTGGTTCTCAACCAGGGTCTTTCAGGGCGGTACACCAACTCATCTGGATATCTGCCTAGTTTTACAAAAGGCTACATAAAAAGCACTAGTGAAGTCAGTACAAACTAAAATTTTATATAGAATCATAGAAAATTAGGCTTGGAAGAGACCTCAGGAGGTCATCTAGCCCAACCCCCTGCTCAAAGCAAGATCAATACCGATTAAATCATCCCAGCCAGGGCACTGGCAAGCCGGGCCTTAAAAACCTCTAAGGATAGAGATTCCACCACCTCCCTAGGTAACCCATTCCAGTGCTTCACCACCCTCCTAGTGAAATAGTGTTTCCTAATATCCAACCTAGACCTCCCACACTGCAGCTTGAGACCATTGCTTCTTATTCTGTCATCTGCCACAACTGAGAACAGCCGAGCTCCATCCTCTTTGGAACCCCTCTTCAGGTAGTTGAAGGCTGCTATCAAATCCCCCCTCACTCGCCTCTTCTGCAGACTAAACAAGCCCAATTCCCTCAGCCTCTCCTTTTAAGTCGTGTGCCCCAGCCCCCTGATCATTTTCATTGCCCTCCACTGGACTCTCTCCAATTTGTCCACATCTCTTCTGTAACGGGGGGCCCAAACCTGGATGCGACACTCCAGATGTGGCCTCATCAGGGCTGAATAGAGGGGAATAATCACTTCCCTCGATCTGCTGGCAGTGCTCCTACTAATTGCAACCCAATATGCCATTAGCCTTCTTCGCAAACAGGCGCACACTGCTGACTCTCATCCAGCTTCTCATCCACTGTAATCCCCAGGTCCTTTTCTGCAGAACTGCTGCTTAGCCAGTTGGTCCCCAGTCTGTAGCGGTGCATGAGATTCTTCCATCTTAAGTGCTGGACTCTGCACTTGTCCTTGTTGAACCTCATCCAATTTCTTTTGGCTCAATCCTCCTATTTGTCATAGGGTCCAGAGTGACCTACCCTACCCTCCAGCATATCTACCTCTCCCCTCAGCTTAGTGTCATCTGTGAACTTGCTGACGGTGCAATCCATCCCATCATCCAGATCATTAATAAAGATGTTGAAAACAACTGGCCCCAGGACTGACCCCTGGGGCACTCCACTTGATACCGGCTGCCAACTAGACATTGAGCCATTGATCACTACCCGTTGAGCCTGACAATCTAGCCAGCTTTCTATCCACCTTATAGTCCATTCATCCAGCCCACACTTTTTTTTAACTTGCTGGCAAGAATACTGTGGGAGACCGTATCAAAAGCTTTGCTAAAGTCAAAATATATCATGTCCACTGATTTCCCCATAACCACGGAGCCAGTTATCTCATCACAGAAGGCAGTCAGGTTGGTCAGGCATGACTTGCCCTTGATGAATCTATGTTGACTGTTCCTGATCACCTTCCTCTCCTCCAAGTGCTTCTAAATGGTTTCCTTGAGGACCTGCTTCATGATTTTTCCCGGACTGAGGTGAGGCTGTAGTTCCCCAGGTTCTCCTTCTTCCCTTTTTAAAAGATGGGCACTATAGTTGCCTTTTTCCAATCGTCCGGGACCTCCCCCGATTGCCACAAGTTTTTCAAAGATAATGGCTCTGCAATCACATCAGCCAATTCCCTCAGCACCTCGGATGCATTAGATCTGGACCCATGGACTTGTGCATGTCCAGCTTTTCTAAATAGTCGTTAACCTGTTCTTTCACCACTGATGGCTGCTCAGCTCCTCCCCATACTGTGTTGCCCAGGAAAGCAGCCAAAATAGAGTTAAGTGAGGTGAAACTTGGGGTATGCAAGACAAAAATCAAACTCCTGAAAAGGGTACAGTATTCTGGAAAGGTTGAGAACCCCTGCACTATGTAAATACATGGTACGCCCACACCTAACGTACTGAGTGCAGTTCTGGTCACCTCACCTAAAAAAGATATATTAGAACTGGAAAAGGTGCAGAGAAGGGCAACAAAAATGATTCAGGATATGGAACAGCTTCTAGAGAAGGAAAGATTATAAAGACTGGGACTGTTCAGTTTAGAAGAGAGACAACTAAGGGAGGATGAGATGGTGGTCTATAAAACCACAAACGGCATGGAGAAAGTGAGTAAGTGTTATTTACTCCTTCATGTAACACCTGATGAAATTAACAGGCAGCAGGTTTGAAACAAACAAAAGGAAGTACTACTTCTCACAACCTGTGGAACCACCGAATGTTCTGGGGCTAAAAGTATAACTGGATTAAAAAAAGAATTAGATAAATTCATGGAGGATAAGTACAAGGAATGGCTATTAGCCAAGATGGTAGGGGTGGAACTCCATTTCCAGGTGTCCCTAAACCTCCAACTACCAGAAGCTGAGACTGGATGATAAGGGATGAATAGCTTGAAATTACCCTGTTTTGTTCATTCCTTCTGAAGCATCAGGTACTAGCCACTGTTAGAGACAGGATATGGAGATAGATGGACCACACGTGTGACCCAGTATGGCAGTTTTTATGTTCTTAAATAGTGTCATTATGATATTTTCTGTTTTATTAACTCTCTTTCCTAATGGTTCCTAACATTGTTAGTTTTTTTGACTGCCAGTGCACATTGAGCAGATGTTTTCAGAGAACTATCCAGGATGACACCAAGATCTCTTTCTTGAGTGGTAACAGCTAATTTAAACCCCATCACTTTCTACGTATAGGTGGGATTATTTTTCCACTGTGTATTACTTTGCATTTATCAATACAATTTCATCGCCATTTTGTTATAGAAGTGGCAAGAGGTGTCTTCCTCTCCCCGCTGTGAGGAGTGGGTGAAGGCATAGGCGCTGACTGCCGGGGCTGGAGCATCCACGGGGAAAAATTAGCGGGTGTTCCGCACTCACCAGCAGCCAAGCTCCCCCCTCCTCGCCTCCTTCTCCCCCCCACAGCACGCCATGTCCCCGCTCCTCCAACTCCCGCCCCTCCCCCCCAACTGTTTGGCGGCACTTAGGACTTTCCGGGAGTGAGGGGGAGGAGCGGGGAAGTGGTGTGCTCAGGGGAGAAGGCGGAGAAGAGGCAATGCAGAGGTGGGGATTTGGGGAAAGAGGGTGGAATTGGGGTGGGGACATTGGGGAAGGGGTGGAATCGGGGTGGGGCTGGGGTGGGAAAAGGCAGGGTGGGGCAGGGATGTTGGAAAAGGGGTGGAATGGGGGCGGGGCAAGGGTGGTCCAGAGGCGGGAAGAGGCGGGGCCGGGGTCGAGCACCCAACAGGCAGAGGGGAAGTTGGTGCCTATGGGTGAAACACTAGTCTAAGGACAGCCCCACCTGACACAAAAAAATGCAACTGGGTCCCTTCCATCTCCCAATATAATGTCATGGAAGCAAGCTTCAGAACCATTGTTGGATGAGTATACCATATGACACCGAAGCATCACCATATCAATAAAAGCTTTTCCTTTTCTTCACCTAAGCAAAATAAGTAATTTACTGGCAGGGTATATAACGTTGGGCTTGTCCGATAAATAGAATTAAGCTGAGTCTATGTGCGGGGTCATACCAGATATTGGCACATTCACACACTTTCTCCAGCCCAGTATTGCTGAATGTTGGGGCAACATATATGTGATCTAGCTGTGCTGTTTGCATCCTTTCTACTACAAACCCAGCTGCTGCAACTTCATATTAATCATCACAGGAGTATGATACATTCTGGTGATCGTTTTTTATGGTGTTTCTAAGACAACACTTCTTTTCGATTTTTAGGCATGTTTCAAACTCTAGCACCTTCCCCTTGTATCACTGAGACTTTTCCATGTGGGTTCTCAGTTTTCCAAGGTTTTATACATACTCCAATTCATCTTTCAACAAAAAAGAATAATGTGAACTGAAACCAGACCATTTTGAGAAGAATCTCTCTGGCAAGGCTGAAGAACAAACTTTGGTTCTCAGCCAGTGGAAAGGCAGGAACCGCATTGGTCACTGCCAGCTATTAATAATCTTAGCTTGGAATTTTTCTGTAAGAATAGAAAAAACTGAAGCATCACATTCAAACCACAGAGGCAGAGCTGCCCCTGAATCTAGAAAGTGCAGACTAAACTAAGAGATCGCAAAGTAGTTGGGGATTTGTGAGAGAGTGACTTGATTGTTCCTATTGATGACTGGTTATATTCTGTCTGCTGGACAGATTGTGGCCAGAAAACCCATTAACCTTAGTTAGTACAGATAATTATTTTAAAACAGAATCAATGTAGTGCTGAAGTTTCCATTATAAAGGCAAATGTTTACTGCTTAACATGAGTACAAATATTACAGTTACAGAATTAAATGGTGCATTTCCCCCCCACAGTCATCCACTCTTACAGTAATTGTACAGTTCCACTGAGGAAAACGAAGGCTGGATTTGGGGGATTTTAAGTATGGATTCAGCACCACAGAACCCTACTCTGCTGGGGCTTTGAGCCCAATAGGCTTAAGGGACAGGACTGGTAAATCGGTAATTAAGACTATGGAAGAGAATGACCAGTGGACTGAAGAAGCCACAAGGCACTACACTTCAACCTACAGCAGAATGGCTCCACTGCTCCTCCACACCTTGTGAGCAGAGGATTTCCTCCCACTGTCCTTGGGGAGATTGCCAGTACACAGCTTGGTCAATTTGGCTGTATTATAAGGTCAATTTTTTGGGCCATAATTAATGTTGAGAAAACAAATTTATTAACCAGCATTTTTTCTAGGAAGCTTCTAGGTATTCTAGAACATGCACTCACCATATGCTGTCATCGTCCCAACATAAGGCCCATCAACCACATTTCTATTTTCTTCTGCCAATGCTTTGATATATCTTTTGCTGAGATCCAATATTTGCTCACGAAGCACTGAACTGCTTTCATGCTGAGTTCGCTGCTGAATAGTAAAATGCAGAAGCATCATTCCCCAAATAAAGCCAAAAGTCACCAGAAAAAAGCCAAGTTTCTGAGAAGATAGTTTCCACGGAGTAAAGAATGCCATGGCTTCCCAACAGCTTCACAATCTCTGCACAGGTTCTTAAAGCATGAAATCAAGGAGCAAATGCATGGTCCAGGTATGTAAAGATCACAATGCAGGAATCAATCTCACTCTGGTGCATTAGTCAGTGTATTTCCTCCTTTCAGTTCCATCCTGCTGCTGCCAAAACAAAGAAAAAAAGGCACATGGTCACCATAAAGTACTAGAGTATCTCCAAGCTGTATTTTGTTTGTACTGTAACTTTTGCAAAATATGAGTGGAAAACATGCTTTCTTTGTACATATTTAATTTTTTATACTTTACAATATGAATCAGAGCAGGAACAAACTGGGAAAAGATTTGGAAAGAGAACAAATATTAAAAAATTAAATGCATGTTAACCCAGCGTAGAACACCTTTGAAAATTTGGATCAAATTCAATTCTTTAAAAAGTTTCCAATCTGGATTTCGAGGTAAAGGTATTTTAGTGCAATGGGTGAATGAATATCTTATCTTGCCAATATAGTGGATTTAAAACAATCCTACCATAATTATTTTCTCAGAGAACAAGTAATTTTAGCTGGCAGTGACAGTGCTATTTGTTTCTGGCAAGAGATAGGGCATATGGCTAGATAGGTGATCAGGAAAGTGGATTCTCTCAAGGGAAAAAGGAAAAAAAAGTGTTCTGCATTATTTAAGCAAACGCAAGCTCTCCTGGCTTACATTACAAGTATTCAGAGGATTGTAAGAATCTCTTATTGTTTTTGTGTGGCCTCAGTGCCGTGTGTCCCAGAGGAATTGCTTCAAAGTTATTTCATCATCAGTAAGAGTTCAATCAGCAAATTTATGTGCCACACTTATGAATATAAATATATTTCTGAACTGTCACACTACACCATTTTGTGTTTTAAAATGCTCTCACTGTTCTAATTTCAGCATCTGCAATTTCAGCGAAGAGTTAGTATATGACTATCTAAAAATCAAGTAGTGGCTCCATTTTTGCATAACACTCAAAACCCAGCCAACGCCCAATTTTTTGAACGTATTAGTTGATGTTAAACAGAACAAGGAAAGCTTACTTAGGAAGTTTCAAGTCAGGTTTTTTAGCATAAAACACTAAAAAGGAGAAATACTAAAAGGAAATTAAGTGTAACCTATCATTTAAAAACACAGATTAATAAAGCATTATCCTTTTAACTTTATAATGTTCCCAGGCAGTACTATAGAACACAAAATGTTCTCTTTCTATTTTGTACTTGCACAGATAATGTAGATGTTGCCTGTTTTAATAGAGTAACTTGATATGCCTGCTAGCAATGCTGTACATACTTACGGGCACATCAAAAATTCTATCAGAAGCCTTCCTTTTGGTAGAATTAACCACTCCTTAGAGGAAAATGGCCACCTCAGGCCAGAATATAGTGCAAAAAAGTCTTGTGCATGCACCTTCATTAGTGAAATACAATTAGTCCAAAGATCATTATGTACCAAAGGGAGTTTTGCTGTGCGTCTATTTTGCTTTAATTCCTGTATTGCTGAAACGTTCCATTTATAGTTTTGCTTTGTACCCATGCTAGCTTTAAAAAGGGCTGGTGTAAGAAAAATGGAAATTGTTTGTACTTGTTTTCGCTACAGATAATGTAGCATACCCTTCAAGTGAACTTTGGTTAGGTACACTTCAGAAACCCATCCAGAAGGAAGTAAAATTGTTTTACTGGTGCTCTCTCCACAAGCCTAGGGAGGCTAAAACATTTCCTGGAGATCGCACTGGCAGGGCCGGCTCCAGACCCCAGCGCGGCAAGCACGCGCGTGGGGCGGCCCTTTCCCGGGGGGGCGGCAGGCTGGGCCGGCGGACCTGCCGCAGTCATGCCTGCGGGAGGTCCACCGGAGCCCCGAGACGACCGGACCTGCCGCAGACATGACTGCGGAGGGGGCGCTCGTCCCGCGGCTCCAGTGGACCTCCCGCAGGCATGACTGCGGCAGCTCAAGCGGAGCCGCCGGACCTGCGAACCGTCCGCAGCTGCGGGAGGTCCAGCCGAGCTGCGCGACCAGCGGACCCTCTGCAGTCATGCCCGCGGGAGGTCCGCTGCTCCCGCGGCTCCGGGGCGCCTCCCGCGCATGACTGCTTGGGGCGGCCAAAAAGGTAGAGCCGCTCCTGCGCACTGGGCAAGTTCCATTCTTTCTGTTTAATTCTATTCTGGGAACTCTTTTTCCAATCACCTATATTGGAAAATATATGGCTTTAAAGTTTTGCCATTCTCTTGTAATATCCAAGTGTGAAAATGCTGGAAAGTCCATAAGTAAAAACACTCTGTGATTTAAAATCAAAGACATCCAAGACACAAATTCCCACAATGAACTGAAATTTCATATAAAAGTTGTCAGCCCTATATTAATATAATTTTTAACCATTACAATTATATTATTTCTTTCCATAATTATACTGTGCTTGAAGACTGGGCAAGGCGAAACAAGAGTAAACAAAATGCATGGCATAAATGAGGCTGTGATGTTGCACTCTATATGATTTTATGAAAATATGCTAATAAGTGAGAATATAATGTAACTGGAATATGCTTCATGCAAAAGGTCTCTTTACAAAGGTATCATTACAAAGCTTATAATCTATTGAGTGTGGTCATCCTATTTGTATAAATGTATCATTCTTGTATCTGAAACCAGAAATATGAAATATAACTCTGAGATCATATTGTAACTACGCAAAGTGTGGGCCATTAATAGTGGCTTGAAATCTAGATAAAAAGAACAAGGAGTACTTGTGGCACCTTAGAGACTAACACATTTATTTGGGCATAAGCTTTAGCCCACGAGTACTCCTTGTTCTTTTTGCTGATACAGACTAACACGGCTACCACTCTGAAACCTGGAATCTTGATGGCTCCCATCAAGTAGGACAATTGGTTGTAAATGGTTCTGTTTACTTGCAAGCCTTCCTGTGAGTCAGGCGAAGAAGAATGAAGGCTTGGGGTCTCACAGGACATGTGCCCATGTCACCTGGTACTGGAATCCACCTTAAACCTGGTGCTTTTCCTGTTAGACGGAAGGGTGGGTACCCAGAGAGACAAAAGATTCCCACCTTGTGCCAAAGCTATATAAGGGAGTGAAACAGAACAAAGAGCGCTGCAGTCATGAGAAAACCCCTACCTACCACCTGAGCTGGAACAAGGACTGTACCAGGGAAAGGATTGGGCCCAGACTAGAAAGGAGTCTAGTCTGTGAAAGAAGCTTATTGGAACATCTCTGAGGGTGAGATTTACCTGTATTCAGTTTCTTAAACATATTAGGCTTAGACTTGCGTGTTTTATTTTGCTTGGTAAGTGACTTTGTTCTGTCTGTTATTACTTGGAACCACTTAAATCCTACTTTTTATCCTTAATAAAATCACTTTTGCTTATTAATTAACCCAGAGTATGCAATTAATACCTGGGGGAGCAAACAGCTGTGCATCTTTCTCTCTTAGTGTTATAGAGGGCGGACAATTTATGAGTTTACCCTGTATATGCTTTATACAGAGTAAAACAGATTTATATGGGGTTTGGATCCCATTGGGAGTTGGGTGTCTGGGTGCTGGAGACAGGAACACTTGCTAAGCCGTTTTCAGTTAAGTCTGCAGCTTTGGAGGCATGGTTCAGACCCTGGGTCTGTGCTGCAGCAGATTGGCATATCTGGCTCAACAAGGTAGGGTTCTGAAGTCCCAAGCTGGCAGGAAAGATGGGCTCAGAGGTAGTCTCCGCATGTCAGGTGACAGTCCCAAGGGGGTCTCTGAGACCAAACCCATCACAGAGGTCCTATTAGGTTTTTATTGATGTTTGTTTAGGGCAGAGGTTCCCAAACTAAGGGTGCAGCCCCGTGCGAGGGGTGATAAGATTATCCGGGGGCACAAAGACCTGATGGAGCCAGCTGAAAGGCTGGAGTCAGGAGAGGGCTCTGTCCATCGGGGGAAGCAGACTGTGCTCTGTGCAGGTGGTCTCGGCTGCCAGGATCAGGCTCCCTATATGCGTCATTCCCCCACTGTTGCAGCTGCCATCACCAGCAGTTATGTTCCTCTGATGGGGATGCTGGCAAAGACTCTGGGAGCAAGGAACAGAAGGCTACACCCCAAGAATACTGACACTGCTCCCTCACCAAACAGTGCCCCTTCCTGACCCTTACCCTGACCCTTCAGTGCAGCTCCAGGGCACACAGCCCCATCCATTTGCCCTGCCAGACAGAGCCTGCACAGGGAAAGTGGACATGGCCAAGCTCAAGCTCTGGATGGATAAAATTAACACTAACAAAAATCAATGTAAAAACTGCCATTTTCACAAAAAAATGTTAACACTGTCACTTTTTGAAGGCATTAGAATTTTTCTTGGACTTAAAACAAATACATGTAATAGATTGTCTCTTGCAGATTTGTGTATTGAATATGATAGGAAGAAAACTAATGCAATGGAATCCAGTGAAGATCATGAGCTGAACTGAAGTGTGCATAACAAATTAGTTAAAATTTTCATGAAAAAGATTAAAGGGAGGAAAAAAGATTGCCCTATTCTCCCATCATCTTCCACACCCAACCTCCTTCACGTGACTACGAACAAGATGAATGTTCCAGCTTCCACAGTCTAAATAAAAGTAGCCACTCTGGACAACTACTCAATCATTTAGTCTACTAATTCTTAGTTTAGGAATTTTAATGTCTAGGAGCTTGATGAATACTCAGAATCCTATAGCCAGGTGATCTTTAGTTTCATAGTACCATTGAGTATATGAGGATTTAAATACATATATGAAGACAAGTTCTCTGCTCCAAAGAGCGTGAAATTTAGGGCCCTGATTCTGCAAAGACTTATGCAAAGACTTCAATAGGACTTCTCAGTGTGTGAAGCTCAGCATGTACATAGTCTTGCCAGGATAAGGGCCTAAAAACTGTCAACACACAAAGGCCAGAAGGGCACTTCGAAGTTCAGAAACCAGGTATGCAGCAAAAAACGGATTTTTGTGGTATTGTTTTGATGGAGAGCCATGAAAGTAATTAAAACTGAACTCAATCACAGTTAAACACACAAACACACAATTTCTTATTGTAAGCTACTTTGAATGGTTGCCTATGTACTTTGAGGTGTCTGGTGACCTTAGAGAGTCCCTCTTCATGCACAGTAACATGAGCTAAACAATCACCAGGTTTAAATAGGTTGGGACTGGTAGCACGATATTTTTAGTGAGGCCTCAAATCAGAAATTCTCTCCTCCACAGTTTAACAGAACCTGAATTAGTTGATTAGCATGCTTCAAAAATCTATTTTCCCCAAAACTCATCATGTCTTCTTGAGTCTTGTTTGAGTGGACGAGAGGGACTTTAGATGGTAGACATTGTTCCACCTGTATATTGTGTACATGTCTCTAGAGTAAGTGATAGGCAAAAGTAAAAAAAGAAAAAAATCTCGTCTCTGATTTGGCTCACAGATGTGGGGATCCAACTACTTTAGATGGGACTGCACCACAACCTAAAATAGCAAATACTGCATTGAGTACTGTACAGAAGTAGATTTGATGTAAAAGCATTTGAGAATTGTAACCAAGCAGAATTATCTTTAGATAAGATGCTGAAAATAGCTGATAGGCCAAACAATCACAAGAACTGTATGTGAATACTCTACTGGAAATAGCCAGGAATTTATGTTATTTATGTGTTCTAACAAAAAAAGATGCTCTTTATTTAAGAGCAATTTGAAATGCATCTCTTTAAGCAAAAATGGTAAGTCACATCACCCCAACTAAAATTGACACACAGGTTATACACTTTTTCATGTTTCTGAAATTATTTTCATAAAAAGAAGTTCATGATAATTGCAACACCACAAAAAGTTTGGGTCAGAATCATCTTCAGTAATTAAGAAAATAGTTAGCCCTTTTTCTACTGAATTAATCACTCTGATAAGAGACTGCCAGTTTCTGATATTTCATGCCAGTATGAGAAAAAAATTAACACTTCTTAAAACAAACAAACAAAAACATGTTTTCAGCAGTTTCATGAAACAAGCAATGCCTCCCCCCCATTTTTTTAATGAAACACACAGCTCAGTTATAAAAGGCACAGTGGTCCCCTATTCACTACACTGGAATATTTGGTAAAAAGAACCCCCACCACTTTATTTAGACTAAGGATACGTCTACACCATGGGTGCTACATGGCACAGCTGCAGCTACACCACATTTGCCCCATAGCGTAGATGCTTCTTACATCAATGAAAGGGATTTTTCCATTGATGTAGATAATCCACCTACCCAAGCAGCAGTAGCTAGGTTGACAGAAGAATTCTTCCGTCAGCTAGCCATGTCTACACTGGGGTTTAGGTTGACTTACCTACAGTGCTAGGTGGTGTGAACTTCTTATACTCCAAGCAATGTAGCTACAATAATCTAAATTTTAAGAGTAGACCAGGGCTAAATTATTCATGGCAAAGACTCTATAAAGTGCCCTACAAACATATGGTGCTATTTCTACGTTAAATAATAAATGGCATACCTTACTCAGCATTCTAAGCCATCTAATTGACATTGTAATGTACAAAGCTACAAAGAGTATATCTACACAGCAAAAGCTGAGCACTAGTGTAGTTGCCTGAGCTAGCGCAGGTAACAACAGCAGTTAAGACAGTGCAGTACAGGTAGTGCAAGCCTGGCACAGATCCCATGTAGGGACAAGGCACTGTGCTGTAGTGTCTGCTATTACTACTCATGCTAGCTGGATTCAAGCTAGCTAGTGTATGCTAGCTCATGAGTTTTTGCTGTGTAGATATACTCTCAAGTAGCAGTGAGATCTGTAGACCCAGACTGATTCAGTTTTCATATTGAAAAATGCATACTAATTTAAATTCTTTGCTATCAAATATCCAAGGTTAAAAAAAATCCTTTGGTGCACTCTGATGTAGAGAGGTGGAAAACCCTTTACACTTAACATAAGAATGGTCAGACCAAAGGTCCATCAAGCCCAGTATCCTGTCCTCTGACAGTGGCCAATGGCAGGTGCCCCAAAAGGAATGAACAGACAGGTTATCAAGTGATCCATGCCCTGTCACCCAGTCCCAGCTTCTGGCAAACAGAGGCTAGGGACACCATTCCTGCCCATCCTGGCTAATAGCCATTCATGGACCTATCTTCCATGAATCTAGCTAGCTTCCTTCCACCCAAATATTGTAATAAATAATTCCGCATTAAAACCAAGGCTAACCTGATATTTATTCACTTCAGAGTTTCATGCCTCCCTATTTACATTAATCCTGGTTTCTTTTTAAATGAAGTCTATATCCCTCAGTCTGAATTATATGTCCATTCAGATTTCTTTAAATACACCTCTACCCTGATATAATGTGACCTGATATAACACGAATTAGGATATAACACGGTAAAGCAGCGCTCCAGGGGGGTGGGGCTGCGCGCTCTGGCGGATCAAAGCAAATTCGATATAACGCAGTTTCATCTATAACGCGGTAAGATTTTTTGGCTCCCAAGGACAGCTTTATATTGGGGTAGAGGTGTACTGTAAATTCAGTTAGAACTATTGTGTCATCTTTAACTCACTACTTTGCATACAAGTACCACTGCTTATATGGACATTAGGTTAGACTAGTATGTGTGATCATACAACACGCGTTGAGATGGTCAAGCAGAATGGGCTGTTTTGATTTGTTAAACAATACTGAGAGAAGATTTAACAGCCAAAAAATGTTAATTCTTGTTCTGCTACAAAGTTTTATAAAGATTGATTACACATACTATAGCATGTATCATATTTATAGTATGATTCATATCATATCTATGAATCAGTGATACACTTGTAATTATGGAGCACTGGAAAGCAGCATACTTAGCACACACAGCTCATAACTAATCAAATGTGTACTCTCAAAATGACAGATTTAGGATCTCCATGCAAATATTTTCCAGAATCTAAGATCTTTTTTAAAAACGGAAAACACTATATTTCTCTGTTTGTATTGTTTCTGCAATACGCAGCAACACACTACTGTGTTATGGAGTCTGCAGTCCAACAGGCTGAAACCACCACCACCTCCATTCAGATGGATAGGCTGCTAATGTGGAGGTCGGATTATGATTATCTAAATGCCAATCCTATCAAAACCATTCCAAATACACCAGACACACATGCAGTAGAACACCAGTGTGAGTGGACACATCTGGCATGACCCCAACATTCCATAGAAAAGTGATGCCAGGACTCATGCTCCATGCATCAGGCAATGGACTAACCCATTTAAAGAGGTGCATATGTGTGCACTCATGTAAATTCTGAAGCTAACTGGGATAGCTAGCTCTAGTACTAGTGACATGTAAGTAAGGGCAAAAATTCCAGCTAAAATATACACATATTAAACTTTACTAGTAATACTAACTTACCTCACAGTAGATGGTGTGCTGCATATAGGATATTATTGGTATGTTCAGATCAACCCATCAAGAGCAAATTAATAGCAGGGTATCACAGCATACATCCCACCTAGTTTTCACAGAGTTGGCTAGTCTCTATTCAGAAACAGCTCTAAGTCTCGGTTACAGTTTGTTCAGATTGATTTTCCCTTGCTTTCTTTAATTTCTTGTATGGCTTCAGACAATATGCAACATGTGTTTTCTTTCCCTCTCCTAGAGACTGATTCATCTCCCCTTTTAGAGACGCAGCATTACTGGTGAGGTGGGTTACTGACTTGCTCTGTGTGGTAATTTTACACAGTTCATTAAATTTAAATAATGGAACTGTCAATGAAAGATGGACAAAAAGGCAGTTCATTTTAGAATTATGTTCATCTGCAGTTTTACTTCAAATGGAGATGACTACACAGAAATCAACTGATAAAAGCTAATGTATGAAGGAGAAAAACAGACATGAAGAAATGCTAGATCGGGGTAGGCAATCTGTGGCATGTGTGCCAAAGGCAGCACGTGAGCTGATTTTCAGTGGCACTCACACTGCCTGGTCCTGGCCACCGGTCCAGGGGGCTCTGCATTTTAATTTAGTTTTAAATGAAGCTTCTTAAACATTTTAAAAACCTTAATTACTTTACATACAACAATAGTTTAGTTATATATTATAGACTTATAGAAAGAGACCTTCTAAAACCATTAAAATGTATTACTGGCATGCGAAATCTTAAATTAGAATGAATAAATGAAGACTCGGCACACCACTTCTGAAAGGTTGCTGACCCCTGCGCTAGATTCTGAAAAAAGTCTCTAGTTTATATGATCAACATATTATCTATTGTTGGACAGTTTGCAACACCACAGACCTTTTCAATACACAATATATATGGTACCAAAATGTCTGATATTATATTTGAACAAATAATGGAAACTAGGGAATGCCTATGGAATTACAAAAGGCAATCATATACATAAACAAGATTTTTTTTCAACTTGTTTTCTGCAACAGTTTTTTACTTGCTATTCTGCAACTGTAACACCAGCATCTAAACCATCATGGTTCAGAAAGTGTTTGCACATCGGTAAGTTCTTTGGAATTTCTCCTATTTGTGAGGGCGGAAGGGAGGTGGAGAGGGCAGTTATACCAGCCAGAGTGCACAAAATTCTTAGTTTCTATTGGTTGCCTCCTGCTTGCTTCACACAGAAGGGAATGTCTATGCATCAGGCAATGATAGCAGCAACCAAGTCACAGAAAGATGCAAAATGGAACTTAATATTTAAGTGTTAATTATCAATCCTGTCTGTATTTTAATGCCTCAAACACATCATCCTCTTCCCATTTATCAACACGGTAATTTACAATGGTCAAAGAGAAGCCAAGTACCTAGTGTTTCCTGGACTAGAATATGTAGCCAACACGCGTCTGATGTGAGATCTATACAACAAACACAGCCAGATCCAAAGCTCACTGACTTCAGTGGACTTTGAATTAGCCCACAGTGAACCTTTTAGCTACCTTAAAATGGTTTGGTAAGTTTACATCTTAAAAATTAAATTTAAAATGATTTCCACTTTTCACATCTGAAGCAGACAATCTGATAAAATGCAAAACTCACCACAGCTAGCAAGAAGACAGATGCACTCTGGATAAAACAGTGCCTCTACGGCAAACACCAGTAAGCAAATGAAAGATATGCAGATAGCAACTTACCGCTGTGTCAACCCATGCACAGCGGCTACTGTCTTTGCCTGAAGGAGCCGCCCTCCAGATCACCTCACAGAGAGCCAAGGTATTTGAAAGCTATGTGATAATGAGTTAACCCCTTCAATAGCTTCTTTTACGCCAGTTATTAAAAGCACATTTCAGAATTTAAATTGCTTAACACAAAATAAATGCACACAGCAGTTACCTTAACTGAATTAAGAAATCTTGAAAGACATTTTTGTCATCTTTCCTGACTCTTTTTTGTTTAATATATAAACAGAACACTCTCACCCCTCTCTCTCTCCCCTAACCCTCAACTATACCTCAAGTGGGGCACAGAATAACCACCTCCGGATGCAAGTCAACACAGTGAAAGAAGCAGAATGATGCCAGGTTGACAGCTGAGGCAGGAGGGACGGACTGAGGGAGATTAGAAGTAAAAATATATAATTTTTCTTTTCTTTTTAAAGAAGAAAGTGTAGGGGAAATTGAGGTACACCTCTACCTCAATACAATGCGACCCGATATAACATGAATTCGGATATAACGCAGTAAAGCAGCGCTCTGAGGGGACGGGGCTGCGCATTCCGGTGGATCAAAGCAAGTTTGATATAACGCAGTTTCACCTATAATGCGGTAAGATTTTTTGCCTCCTGAGGACAGCGTTATATCAGGGTAGAGGTGTATTGGGGACAAGAGCAGCCTTTGGTGAGATGCCATTAAAAAAATATCACCTTTCGCCTTGAACAAGTAGCCTACCTTCACCTTCAAAAATAGCTTTGTCACTTGTGAACAGGATGGGTAGCAACCCAATCAAAGATTTTTTTATGAAAATCCCTGATTCTACTAAGTATTTTGAAATTTTTCTAGTTTCCAACAAAGCATACCACAAGATGTAGCTTAGCTACACAGAAATGGGCAGCAGCAGATGCTCCTCTCCTCATGCTAGTGACCTAGTTACTTGCAAGTACAAATCTCACTCTGATGCAAATCAGAAGTTTTGTTGGTCTAAAAAACAAACAGCAAAATAAATCTTGAATCCACGGTGTCAGAATCATTACTCTTCAGTGTGCTGTACTGAGTAGGTTCAACATAAATATCCTTCCCCATTATCCCAACTAAAAAATAGGCAACTCATTTACCAGTTCAGTACCCCCAGCTCTTCTCTTCCTTTTACCTTCTTAAAAGATTTCTGAAAAACCACCAATGGGGCAGAGAGCCTACCTTCTACATTTGTTCTGTACTTTATTGAATCCACTGCAGCTTTAAACTGTAAATTATTTGGAATAGGATCTACTGTACTGCCTTGTGCAAGCTAATGATCCCAAATTATAAACAAATAACTCAGACTGGCTGCAACCTGTGATTTCAGCATGTATAATCAGCTGTCCCCACAACCAGAGTAAACTTTTCAACAGAAGAAAATACAAAATATGCTAGAAAATGAATGTTCTGGAATTATGCTCTGGGACAACATTTTGCAGGAGCTCTGCTCTATCCACTATTCTGAGGCTCATGGAAGCTACATTTCCCATTTATGGAAAAGAGAAATCTGTTGTGCTAGCCAGTTGGGAGCGCTGAATAGATATAACAAGATGACCCAACAATGAAACAGATACCCAGCCAAGTGACTCAAAGCTCATACTTCTTCAGAGCTTCTAATGCAGACGAGGCTTGGAAAGACAATGATCTGATAGTAAAGAGATGTTGCAGAACAAGTACATATGGCCCCACTGATCCTGTTTTTTAATCCTATGGGGTTTATTTATCTGTAGCAGAGTAGCAATGACAGCCATAACAGCATTCAGATCATCATCACAGGTTAGCCTGATTTATGAGTGCAAGCATCAAAAGGAAATCAGTGGTACTGCAGTGCATTCCAAGCCTGGCAGTAGGAGTGTGATTTTGAAGTTAAGAGAACCAGATAAGATTAAAAGACCCAGAAGGCAGGGGTCAGAGATGTGAAGTAGGATAATACAGAGATATGTAAGAACTTGAAAACCAGTGAGGGGCACATTAATGCCATTGTTCGAAATAATATACAGCTTAGTTTTCTTTAAACCAAAGCTCCAGAGAAAGATGCTGGAAGTAAAAATGTGTGATTACTCAAGTTTCCTGCTGATTTTGTCACAAATCTACTTAAGGTGACTCAAACACTGAAATGGCTTTATACATTTAGACAGAAGCACAGAAGAGTGACAAAAAGTGCCCCACAATGGAAAGAGCTTTCTTTGACTGTTTCAGGAACGAGGAATGAAGCATCCTAAGCAAATGGCAGTAGGTTAATAACCTTTCATTTTGTCACTGTCTCAATATGCCTTTATTTGGGAAACTAGAAAAACAAGTTGAAATTAGAATTCATTCACGAACATTACATTCTCTTCCCAGTTCTGACAAGAGCAACTCAGATGAGTTGACAGAAGATGGCGGGCCTGAACACTGATTTTCTTCCACATGGAATTCAAACCTCTCATCTCCAGTAAAACTTCAAGGCCTGAGGTAGTAGTTTTTCAATGAAAGAGCACAAGTGCTTTATGATATCTGATCTTTTTTAAAAAAGCAAATAAAGAAACAACTGATTCTTTGCCAGCAAGTCTACTCTGAAGAAAAGCTTGAGAGAGAGTCAATCAACATACAATTTGGAGGAAAGGTCTTCTCATAGTTTTTAAAGCAACACGGAAAACTCTACAAGAGTCATTTAGAAATGTGTTTGCTCATTTGCAAGGACAAATGTTAGTTTACATATGAGTTATATAGTATAACTTATTTCAGATAATCCATAAAACTGTACTTTCTGAAAGGCATGCAGGCCTCATGATTTAGAGCCCAATCCTGAAAGGTGCAGAGAATTTCTAGTAGAATTCGACAATTCCTAGTGAAATGGTAATGATGAAGTTAACCCTTCTCATAGAATCACAGAAGATTAGGGTTTGAAGAGACCTCAGGAGGTCATCTAGTTGAATCCCCTGCTCAAAGCAGGACCAACACCAACTAAATCATCCCAGCCAGGGCTTTGTCAAGCCGGGTCTTAAAAACCTCCAAGGATGGAGATTCCACCACCTCGCTAGGGAACCCATTCCAGTGCTTCACCACCCTCCTGGTGAAATAGTGTTTCCTAATATCCAAACTAGACCTTCCCCACTGCAACTTGAGACCATTGCTCCTTGTTCTGTCATCTGCCATCACTGAGAACAGCCGAACTCCATCCTCTTTGGAACCCCCCTTCAGGTAGTTGAAGGCTGCTATCAAATCCCCCTCACTCTTCTCTTCTGCAGACTAATAATACTCCAGGTGTGGCTTCACCAGTGCCGAATAGAGGGGAATAATCACTTCCCTCGATTAGCTCCTACTAATACAGCCCAATATGCCGTCGGCCTTCTTGGCAACAAGGGCACACTGCTGACCCTTAGCCTTGGTCTAGACTTAAAATTTAGGATTGACCTAGCTGTAACACTCAGGGATGCGAAAAATTCACATCTAAGGTGCCTTAGTTAAGCTGACCTAACCCCCAGTGTAGACACAGCTTCCATCGATGTAGGAAGCACTACTATGGGAGCTACAGCAACTTAGCTACAGTTGTGCTCCTGTAGTACCCATACTGTAGACATGCCCTTTGTTAGCAATTCTGTTAATCAGGGGAAAAAAATCCACTCTCCCAAAGATGGAATGGCTGTGCAGTGCTAGCAGTAATAAAGAAGAATGATAAAACGTATACATTTTATTTGTAATAACTAAATACTATATCTTATTATTTAATGTATTTTGTTACCAAAGTAAGCTAATTACTCCACATATGCACAGAGAAAGTGGAATTCACAGAGGAAGACAACATACCACATGGAAGGTCTAAGGCAGAGGTGGGCAAACTTTTTGGCCCGAGGGTCACATCTGGGTAGGGAAATTGTATGGTGGGCCATGAATGCTCACAAAATTGGGGGTTGGGGTGTGAGGGGGTGCAGGCTCTGGGGTGGGGCCAGAAATGAGGAGTTCAGGATGCAGGAGGGGGCTCTGAGCTGGGGTGGGGGGAGTGAGGGCTCTGGCTAGGGGTGCAGGCTCTGGGGTGGGGGTGGGGGTGCAGGAGGGTGCTCCAGGCTGGAACCCTGGTGGTTGGAGGGTGGGAGAGAGAGATCAGGGCTAGAGCTAGGGCTGGGGCAGGGGGCTGGGACCTGGCAGTGCTTTCCTCAAGCAGCTCCCGGAAGCAGCAGCATGTCCCCCCCTCTGGCTCCTATGCGAAGGCGCAGCCAGGCTGCTCTGCGCATTGTCCCATCCACAGGCACTGTCTCTGCAGCTCCCATTGGCCACGGTTCTTGGCCAACAGGAGCTGCGGGGCCAGCGTGCAGAGCCCCCTGGCTGCCCCTACGCATAGGGGCCGGGGGGGGGGAGGGGGAATGCCGCTGCTTCTGGGAGTTGGACAGAGCTACGGCATGCACAGAGTGGGGACAACCGTCAACCCCGCTCCCTGGCTGGAGCACCGGAGCGGGGCAAGCCCCAGACCCTGCTCTCCAGCAGGAGCTTGAGGGCCGGATTAAAACATCTGAAGGGCCGGATGCGGCCCTCAGGCCATAGTTTGCCCACCCCTGGTCTAAGGTCACTAAAGTGTTCTATGCCTCAACCAGCCTGCTCTCCTCTGTGCTCTACTCTGACTCCTACACAAAGAAAGACCCTCACCACATCTGGGCTAGACAAGGGGGAAACTATATGCTAGGTGTCATAGACATACTGAAAGCACTTCAGCACACATCTCACTAACAGATTTATTCGCATACACTGAATAAAGCACAAATCACCCCAGCACACACCACCTGAATGAGACCTCTTGGCAGAACAGTAGTTACCACTTTCTACATCCTATCCAAGAGAAAAGGAAGAAGCCACCCAAGGGCAGTTCTGTTCAACCCCCAGGGACCACAGCCAAGTTAACAGCACCTGCCATTCCACGTTATCCCAGACCTCATATCTGTGTGGACAACTGATCTTTATTCCTTGCCAGAATGTCAATGACCAACACAAGTAGTGCAATCCTTGACCTTACCCAGGCCAGAATCCAGACAGACCAAGGTCAGAAAAGGTATTATTTTAGGTTCACGTGAAGCATGATCTGTTTTGCAAGGAAGGATACAAACTTGGTGAAGCTGAGCACTATAATTCTGCGTAACATTTTTATATTTTTTACATTTGTGTTATTCAGGTGACCTGTGAATGCACCTCCTTGGAACAGTCATACTGCACTCTTTAAAAAAAATTTTTTTTTAAAAGATGTAGTTAAAATTTAAAATAGCTGTGTCAGCACAACTAAAGAGACATACATCATCCCCATCAATGAAACACTTCACAAATAAGCACAATTCAAAGAAAAATTAAAACCAACCAGATTTTGAAAAAAATAGTTTTCCATAAAATCTTGTAATGAGTCCAGTTTTAAAGCTTAAATGCCAATGAGGTGGAACTTCCATAGGCAACTGAGTCTTCCCCAACTGAAATATTTAAACTAAAATAAAACCAAATTTTAAAAATTATGGGAAATGAACAATCCATTTTAATCAACTGTATATTACTGAGTCACAGGAAGAATAAAGCCTTTTTTTAAAAAAAAATTCTCAGCTTAAACAAAGTATTTTGTTATGGGTTTTTTTTCTTGTTATATGGGAAAGTTTTAAACCTGGGTCAGCATATAAAATTTCTTCCTACAGATTTGGCAAGCATTTTGAATATAGTCTATTTTATGAGACTAGACCAGCAGTTCCCAAACTGGGGTTCGTGAACCCCTGGTGGTTCTCAAAATGTTACAGGGGGTTCTTGGGGAAACCCCTAATGGTGGACAGAGCTTTCTCTAGGGACCCCGGGCAGCACGGGGCCAGCAGCCCAGAGCCCTTGGACTTCCAAGAGCTAAGCAGATCGAAACAAGCATTCCTACCACACTGAGGAGCATCAACTTCATGATTCCTTATAAGAAATGGAAAGGGAGGTGGATAATTTTTGCTGTATTTAAAATTAAATAGGCAGCTAGTATTGTTTTTAAAATGATTATGAAGAACAAGTTTAAGCTTTGTTATAACGTGCGTTGTTTGCCTGGATTGCTCAAGACCTGAATGCTTGTGAAGGAGGAACTCTGAGTTAGCTTCTTAAATACCTTCATGCTGTTTCACATCTGATACTCCTTGATGTAACACAGGAGCCTTGTCTTATAACAGGCTTATTCAAAGTGATACAAGCTACGAAAGTGAGATCTTGGAAGAGTGATGCTGTTTTCATAATAAGAAAAATACTGTAATGATAAATAATAAATAATAATAAATAATGTGTAATAAGCATGTCATAAAAACAAATTTTATATTTCCAAGATCACTGCTTTTATAATTTATACTCAGATAAAGGAGAAAATCCCTGGAAATATTCATTTTTAGAGGGGGATTCGCGAGACTTAACATTTCAGTGAAAGGGGTTCACAGGTTAAAGTTTGGGAACCACTGGACTAGACAAACTGTAAATATAAGCCCTATCTGAGAAAGAACAGAATTTAATGGAATTAGAATTTTGGTAATTAAAAAAGAGTCATCTGTTTGCAAACAACTGTGCTATAGCTTATTCCAATCCTTACTTATTTCTGCATAGAAGTTCTTTTCTCAAATTAGTTGAAGAGCTGACAATTAAAATTTGCCTCTGATTTAAATTTCAAAGTTAGTCACAGCTGTGTACATCAGTTGCTTAATACGATGAATACATATTTCCAGTACTGTATGTACATTTTCATGTTTATATGATATTATTAATATATCAATGTATGAGACCAAAGGATTAGCAAGTCATTTTGTCATCTACAAAAAGAGAAAAATATTAGAAACCATCTCACATCATGCAATAATATTTCGTCTTATATCATCTTTGTAATGCCAGCTTGCAAAACTAAAGGCAGGTAAGCATTTTCCATATGCTTATCCACCTCAGCTGATATGAATATTTTGTAGAATAATTTTGCTGGATCAGCAATTGGGTTATTCTGACACTGCTCATTACTTTTCACTCTAAACTGTCAGATTCTCATAAACCACAGTTGTATCACTCCTATGACTTAAGAGATTTATTTTTGAAGGGCTTGCTGAAGTGTGATACATGCTGCTATACAGGATAATATAAAAATACCAGGAAATCTGTGACTACAGCTGTCACCATGCAACACATACCACGGCCACTCAGAACTCCATAGCAACAATAGGGACAGAACCCACATCCTTCTGCTCCAAAAGCATAGGCCCAACTACTTGACTTAAAGGAAAATTGCACATAGCATTTAGTAGTTATAGGGCCTGTCATCAACAGCTGATCAGTTCTGATTCCTTCAGCAGAAACCAGTGGTACACACAGATTATTGGATTACTTGCTATCTAGTATCTTTTAGCAGATGAATTTTTTTTAGGGCTGTCGAGCAACTAAAAAAATTAATCACGTGATTTAAAATATTAATCCACAATTAATCGCACTGTTAAACAATATAGAATACCATTTATTTAAATATTTTTGAATCTTTCCTACATTTTCAAATATATTGCTTTCAATTACAACACAGAATACAAAGTGTATAGTGCTCACTTAAATTTATTTTTATTACAAATATTTGCACTGTAAAAAACAAAATAAATAGTATTTTTAAATTCATCTAATACAAGTACTGTAGTGCAATCTCTATCATGAAAGTTGAACTTGCAAATGTAGAATCACGTACAAAAAAATAACTGCATTAAAAAATAAAACAATGTAAAACTTTAGAGCCTACAAGTCCACTCAGTCCTACTTCAGTCAACTGCTCAGACAAATCTATGGGCTAAATCCTCATTTACACACACGGAGTATATGTCATTCACTCACACACACACACACTACTGTGCAAGCATTTATCTTCTAGTCCTTAAGTGAAGACCTTCTTTACAGAAACCAAGCATGGTATTTCCACTAACGAAGTTGTTAGTGGTGCATGTTGTGTGCCTGCACATGTAGAGAGAGAGGGTCTAGGGCAGGGGTCGGCAACCTTTCAGAAGTGGTGTGCCAAGTCTTCATTTATTCACTCTGATTTAAGGTTTCACGTGCCAGTAATACATTTTAACGTTTTTGAAGGTCTCTTTCTATAAGTCTATAATATAGAACTAAACTATTGTTGTATGTAAAGTAAATAAGGTTTTTAAAATGTTTAGGAAACTTCATTTAAAATGAAATTAAAATGCGGAGCCTCCGGACCAGCGGCCAGGACCCGGGCAGTGTGAGTGCCACTGAAAATCAGCTCGTGTGTTACCTTCGGCGCACGTGCCATAGGTTGCCTACCCCTGGTCTAGGGGAAGAAATAGGAAGCACAAGTAGAGAGGACAATATAATATTTGATATACACACAAGATATTATAAAAATGTTTGTTATAAAATGAATGCCAAACGTCTTTTAGCAATCTTGCTTTAAGAGATAAGTCACACATCAATGGCACAAGATGACACCTCACAATAAGGAAAGTTTCCTGGCAAACATGAAACAATAAAATTAATTGTAAATTCCAGTTTACTGGATGCCTATATGCCAGTATTACTAATCATCAGATCAACTAATGCTAAAATGTAAAAACATCAGGATTTGGAAAAAGATGACAATCGTTTCTGTCGATTATTAGGGTATGTCTACACGGCCGATGTTAAAGCGCTGTAATAAAACCACCTCCGCAAGGGGAATAACTCCCAGCGCTGTCGTACTGTCTTCACTGCCAATTTTTACAGCGCTGAAACTTGCATCACTCAGAGGGGTGTTTTTTCACCCCCCCACCCCCCCGAGTGAAGAAAGTTTCAGCGCTCAAAGTGGCAGTGTAGACAAGGCCGTAGCAAACCATTAACCCCATTGGTGGAAAAGAATCATGAGTTCCTGTTAGAACTATTAAATTATGCAGAATTGAGAAAGATCAAAAGTAATAAATAGTTTAAAATATTCTAGGACATCAGTTACCTTCAAAAGCAGGTTTATACAGAGGAAGTCACCAAGGGCTGGATATTAAATACTGATGCACATCTACAACTCAAACTGCAATTGATGGGAGGTGCAGGTGTTAAAAACTTTTGAATACCAGACCCTTATCTGCCTCAATTTCCCTAACTGTACACTTCCCTCTCACCTGGGTTTTGTGAGATGCATTTTATTAATGTAAAGTCCATTTATATCTGGTGTGTGAAAGATGGTATTTATGTACCACTGTTGTACTGAATATTGCTTGATATTTTTAACTTAGCTTTTTACTCTCACCAGCCTGGAAGTTTAGATGTGAAATCTGCTCATCTATTTTCACACTTAGGCTGTGGCTACACTTAGCACTTCAAAGCGCTGCCGCGGCAGCGCTTTGAAGCGCTAAGTGTAGTCAAAGCGCCAGCGCTGGGAGAGAGCTCTCCCAGCGCTGTCCGTACTCCACCTCCCTGTGGGGAATAACGGACAGCGCTGGGAGCCGCGCTCCCAGCGCTGGGGCTTTGACCACACTGGCGCTTTGCAGCGCCGCAATTTGCAGCGCTGGAGAGGGTGTGTTTTCACACCCTGCTGCAGCGCTGCAAATTTGTAAGTGTAGCCAAGCCCTTAGCCTCTCTCCATATAGGTAGTATTACAAGATTGAAGTGGCATTTGTTTTTTTAAAACTATATTTTCAACTCCAGTGTGGCCTTCTAATGGTTCCTAATTATTATTAATTATTATTATTAAGTAAACGCCTTCAGAACAACAATCTAACATGGTCTACAGGAGTTCCAAAACAGCTCAAAAATTAGTATTAGAAAACTGAGATGACACTGCAGGTTGATGCATGAACAAACATCAGGGATAATAAAAAGGCAGATCAACCAAACATTTTTCATACAATCTCACCAAAAGGTGTTAATGCAGAATAATGATGATCAACTGCAGGTAATTCATTCTCAGAGCACAAGGATGAGCAGGAATAGGTTGTTTTTCCTCTCAGAAAACCTAGTAAAATGTACTGCCATTTTCACCCAACAGCAATGACAGGGAATTAATTTGCTTAATGTAATGTTGCATAACTGAAAGTTACAAAAATCAGCCACAGAATCTAATGCAGCTTAAGTGAATTTATTTTTAAAATAAAGGCCAGCTGTATACTATATTTTCTATTCTTTCACCACTAGAATTTCTATTTTGAGGGTAGTTTTCCATCCACCTCCATGGAATTCCCACGGGTGAAGGGATTCCAGAACAGCAGGTTTGGGAGGATGAAGATAGAAGTTACATGAGCCTTGGGGCAAAATCTTTGCCTCTTACACCACTTTTCAAGCACAGCCAGAAAAAAATGTGAGATGCAACTAAGCACAAAAGGTGGAGATCTGTCTAGGGAAAAGACAGAAAACAATGCCACCAAGAGTTCGATACTCAGCATGTAATTCAACAATCAGTGTTCAACCAGAGGAGAGGTCATTTAAAAGGGAAAAAACTTGCAGAAAGAAAGACATTTACTGGTTAGAGATCTAGATGAAGGCAGCTTCATATTTGATATGGTGTTTCAGATAAGAAAGATGAAGCAAGAATCTAACTGTCCCAACTATACTGTGAAGCACTCTGCTTTTGTAAGGCCACATTTTAGCTGGAAAGAATAAAATGTAAAATTTCACACACATATGGGGAGAGGGATAAAAGGAGGAAGCAGAACAAAATACCAAACAAGGTTTTATATCTTATTCCAAATCTTAAACTAGCTAGCAAATGAGAGGAGGATAAGGCTTTGTTAATCGAGCATACTATAAAGTTAAAGGCTGACTGATAGATTTGCAGGTCATGACTGAAGATGTGAGCCCTTCAACACACAAACTAAACAGGGTCAACCTTTGATGGGAGACATGGAAAAGAAACTTCCATTAGCCAATCATGGCCAGCAGCTGCCTGTCAGACTGGGCAGGATACAGAATGTTGCAATATAAAAAGGCTGCAGTAGGCTCTAGGGATTCACATCTAAACTTCAATAAAAGACTTGTGGCACAGCCATGACTGGCCTGGGTCAGCTGACCTCGGCTCGCAGGACTTGGGCAGTGAGGCTAAAAATTGCAGGGTAGTTATTGGGGCTCAGGCCATGGGCTTTGAAACCAAATGGGGGAGGGGGGAGGGTCTCAGAGCCTAGGATGAGTTCAAACATCTACATTGAAATTTTTAGCCCTGCAGCTTAAGTCCCATGAGTCAGCTGATCTAAGTTCTGAGATTTGGTGCCACAGGTTTTTTACTGATGTGTAGACATACTTTAGGAGTGTCTCAGATATCAATTGAGCATGCTCAAAAGTGATCTGAGTAACCTATAACTAGATTTAAATGTTTTCCCCCTAAACCTGGAAGAGGACTTACCTCTCAATAAGGAGTATTTATAAGAAAGATTTTAAGGGAATTTTGTTCATTTGCTTTGGATTTATTCTTGAGCTAAGTCTTAAAAAGCAGAGTAAGTATTTTTCCACTCTACAATAACTCAAACAGCTGAACGGAATTCTCCTAACTCCTCTGGTCTAAGGCCAAGCATCATGCCCAAAGCATTTTGTACTATATTAGGACTGCATAACCCTTGGGCTTATAATGGAAGCCATGACATAGCTAACTGCTGGTAACTACTGCTATGACAGTAGTCCAGATTTTTAAAAGTATTTTTAAAAGTATTGAAGATGCAGATAGGCGCATGGTAGGATTTTCAAAAGCACCTAATTCCTATTGACGTCAGTGGCAGACACACATTTAAGCACTTTTGAAACTCACTAGGCAACTATCCGCACCTAAACACCTTTAAAAATCTGGCCCTAAAGGCCTGCTATGCAGAAATGCAGAATTGTGGGCAGTTAGCACCTCTGAAAATAAGGCCCTAAGATTTTGATCCTGCCAACACTTGGGGCTTGTCTACACTTACATTTTATAGTGCTCTAACTTGCTGATTCAGGGGAGTGAAAAATCACCCCCCTGAGTGCAGCAAGTCTGAGCCTTTAAAGAGCTAGTGTAGACAGGCTCCAATCCCCTCGTGGAGGTGGATTACCAGGAGCGCTCTCCCAGCGCTCGTGCGCAACCACACTTTCACTTCAAAGCCCTGATACGGGAGCATTCCTGCGGCAGCGCTTTGAAGTTTCCAGTGTAGACATACCGTTATCCATGTGAATAGTCTTAACCCTCATGCAATATCTGAGAGAGAGAAGATCCTTAGCACTTGTAATAATGAAAAGAGCTATGCATTTCCTTTAGGATAAGTACTACAGTATAGTTAATGTTAAACTACATATTAGAAGCTTAGCGTAAGAACTACACATTCAAAACTTTCTGAAACATTCCCTTTGTCACTTGTAGGTCTCCATGTTTGGTCTCAGCTCAAAGTTGAATTTTAGAAAAAAGTAAGTCCAAAGATGTGCTTGATTGACATTTGTTCAATTACTTCTCAGTTTCTCAGTTAAAAAAAAAACAACACACCCTTTGTTGCTGACAAACTAAGCACTCACATTTAAGACAGTTTAATGTTACAGTTACAGTTGTAACCACTCAAAGGCCAGGAAATGCAAACCTTAAGGTTCTTAATGCAACCATAATTTGTCCATATTGTACATAGGGGAAACGCCTGGCTCCAGTGAAGTCAGAGTTTTGCTACTGACTTCAATGGAACCTGTATTTACCCATGAAATATTTAAGTTGCTAATTATATTGTTAAATATAATCTTAATATGCACTGGGCCCACACCTACCCTCAGGCATACATGCACAACCCCAGTACAGGTTAGCATTACAAATAAACTCAAAGAAGAATATTTTGGGGGTGGGGGAGGATGGAAAGGACCTTATATGTGCAATTCAGGTAGGATCAAGTCATTATGTGCATAATAGTACATCTACACTGCACAACTCTTGCAGTGGTGAAGAGTGTACATACACTGCACGTCCCCCAAGCACAGGTACAAACAGTAGGGTAGATGATGAGGCACTGCTTAGGCAAGTACAGACACACCAGAACTTCAGGGTATATACAGATCTCTACACATCCAAGCCTCTCCCTATTTTTTCAGGGTAGTATTCTGCTTCCTCCCTGCTGATGGAGCCTTTCACTGCCATGTAGGTACACACCACAGGGTGGACACTGTGGCATCTGGCTACACATGTAGTGCCTGTACCCTACACAGCGCTGCCAGTGTAGACAAGGGTTGCATTTTAAATGAGTAACCTTATGTTTATGTATTTAAACTGGAATATATAGTGATAGACACTATGCACTGCATTACACACAGACACCCCAGTAGAAGTGGTCAAACACGGGAAAAAGCATTCACAAATGTATTTGTGAAATCTGACCCATGATTACATTTGTTCATATATTTGTGCTCCTTTTGGTTCATTTTACAGAACACTCAGAGTCCAGTTTTCTTGTTGAATGTTTGTTATGACCTGCTATTCTTAGATAAATCCATACTTGTATGCAAGCAAGAGTACACGAGAAAGAACATTACCTATTCACTCTTCTGATATAGTTTGTCTTCCAGTTAGGGAACAGAACTATATTATGTGATCAATCATAGTGAATAACCATAATACCCTATTTGTGGCTAATCCATAGACTATTTTTTTCTGGAAAATGATTACAGTTATTAGGAATAAAACAAATTCAGGACAATTGTGATCAGTTCACAAACCATCTGAGAACAAGAAAAAATGAACAGAAAAAATGGCCTCTTAACTTGCCTCTTTTACATAGCATTCCCCCCCAAAAAATAGATAGGAAGAAAGATATGGTCCAAAGGTAGGATGGAAAAATAACTGACCTTCTGGACAGGACTCTTCTATAATCTAACTTGGCACTTGGATACTATAAGCAATAGGCACACTAGAAATATAACGAGTTGGGCTGTAAGAAAGTGTGCACCAAACCTTTGGGAGTAAGTAGCTCATGGGTCAAAGAGTCAAACTCCCACATCTAGAGAGTTAACAGTCTCATCACATTGACTCTGAATCCTGCAGTCTTGTATGTTTAGTAAATTATATATCAGAGCAGAGGTGGGCAGAGTAAGGCCCGTGGGCCGCATCTGGCTCATCGGACCATCCTGCCTGAGCTCCTAGCCGGGGAGGCTCACCCCCGGCCCCTACACTGCAGCCTCAGCTCACTGTGCCACCAGGCAGCTCAGCACCGGTGCACTCCCTGCAGGAGGAGGGCAGGGGAGAGCAGGGAGGGAGGCTCACCCGCAGCCTCAGGGTAGCAGGTGGGGGGTGTGGGCAGCAGGAGCGCCGTGAGCACGGGCTGGAAGACTCAGGAGGAGCACTGAGCGGGGTGGGGTCCCGGGGGGTGGTTAGGGGCGGGGGTTCCAGGAGGGGACCATCAGGGGATGGGGAGGGGGGATTGGATGGGGGTGGGAGTCCCAGTGGGCCTGTCAGGGGCAGATATGTGGATAGGGGTCAGGGGGGCAGTCAGGGAACTGGGAGCATGGGGGTTGGATAGGGGGTGGGCAGTTAGGGACAGGGGGTCCTGGGAGGGGGCGGTTAGGGGACAAGGAGCAGGGGGGGTGGATGGGTTGGGGGTTCTGAGAGGGCAGTCAGGGGGCGGGAAGTGGGGGGGCCAGGTTGTTTGGGGAGGCACGGCCTTCCCTACCCGGCCCTCCATACTATTTCACAACCCCGATATGGCCCTCGGGCCAAAAAGTTTGCCCAGCCCTATATTAGAGGCAAAGTCTTTTAATCCAAGATGCTAATCAGTTGCTTTCTGCAGGGAGTATCCTTCACTATTTGTATAATACAACCAATACTGCACTGGGAGAGGTGGCCTTCTTAACATATGACAAGGCTGATAAAGATTCTGCAAGGGTTGCAGCAATCACAGACAACTGTTCCATTTTCCTGAAGCTCATTAGCATTGCACAGCTGTTGCCACACTCAGTAACAATGCCAGCCTCAGGGGATCTGACAAATACAGGTCACAGTGAAGGTAAGCAGTAAAAGATTAGAAGACAAATCCAAAAAATGATTTACCCTTTGCAGACTGCAGCAGATTAACCCACCAGTGGCAGCAGGAGTCTGTTTCCATTCCTTGACAAGTTCATTGGCCAAAATAGACAGCTTTCTGGGAGGAGAAGGCACATTAAAATGTCCCCAGGTGTCTCTATACAGGTAATTAAAGATCACAGGGACTGCTGGGCAATTTTCTTTAGAAAAGGGAAAAAAGAAGGGAAAAAACTTCTGACTACTTGCATCTCAGATGAGCAAATGGAGACTGTATAGGAGTCTATTCTCCCTTTAAGCAAAATGCATAGGTCCAAATTACTTTAATGGGCTACAACACTGCACACACGGAGGAGACAAGATCCCATAACAAAAAATATGTGCTCAGAGTACTAACTAGAAATAAATTGCTTGAGTAAGCCTGCAACTAGGATGACTCCTTACTTCTTCCTGGCTCCCTGACTCATTTTAGAACCCTGTTGTAGTCACTTCTCTGACTTCGCTGATTTGTGAAATTAGTATAATACCACCTACCTCACAAGGATGTTACAGTTTAACTGATTTTTTTTTTCAAACCAGCTGATTTTAAGCAATAAGAAATTATTTATGTTGAGATCCAATTTAAAAAAATAATCAAAAGTATAGACGTCATCAGTTAATAGCGATCTGGGTGTCCCAAAAGCCATAGGTCAGTCTAAGAATGAGGATTACTTTATAAAAAGCAGTCTTGATGTTTTAAATTGAAAATAACCCAACATATATACATTAAGTTGCACGACCTGAGAGTTGAGGAGAATCAACAAGTTAAAAATCTATTTTAAAAAATCATTATCTGTGTCACTTTAAAACCCTAAGCTTCTTTAAAAAAAAAATCTTTAAAAATCAAATCTACATTAACAAAAGTCATGCTCTTTCTTCACTTTCTGCTTCTCTCTCAGTTCAAATAATGAAAACAGTCATTTTTACGCACTAAAACAATCTGTCAATGTGTGCAGTGAATACTAGAGGGAAATGTTTCAATCTAAACAGAACTGTTGTCTTTAGGAAATTAAAAAAAACTAATACATTTCTGTATAACATTAAGTTTTGTTAAAAAAAAAACACAACAAAAACTGAGTTGTACCAGCTGACAAAACTCTGGAAGACAATCCCATCACTGAAAAATTGCATGAAACTGCAAATTCTTTGCTGAAATCCACAGTTCACATTCATTTTATACAAGATCATTAGCAGTGTCCTTCCTCAAATATTAGAGGAGAAAGCATGACTAAACAAAAGCAGCATCTCTTTAGATTCATGCTATCAGTATTATGCTTCACATCTCCTACATTCATTAACAGTCAGTTGTATGTCTAGATGAGAACAGATTTAAAAATGTTATTAAGATGATGTTAAAAAAAGTGAACGGTACAGAGTTTAAGCATAGAAGTTTCTGGTTATCAGGGAATAACATACAGATTATCAAGGGTGCAAAATTTGGTTTAAGATTGGGTGGCATAAGGAATACATACTCTGTAATATCCCTGATTGGGGGTACAAGGTTGATGGGTCAAAGTACAGACATTGAGATATGAGTGTATGAAGCTCATAAAGTGGCTATGTTCGGGTGTCGAGTATAATGAGTGGATACGATGATGAGGATGGATTGACCATCATTTGGTGAGATTTAATGTTCAGGGAGTTTATGGTTCCAGTTCATATGATCCAACAGAGAAAGGGTCTTGGTCCCTTTCTAGTAGTTGAAGAACGTCACTCTGGCTCACACCTCCTGGTACTCTCAGTGACCGGTGATGTGCTCGATGTAGATGTCCCTGGACCATCAGATGGTGTCTGAGACCATGAGGTGCCGCATGAGCCACGCGTAGCGTCGACCAATCCCACAGGTCCACAGCACTCACTCGTTGCAGGGGTCCCTGGCGCTCAGGGCTCTGACGGTCAGGGCGCCCATCTGCACCTCATAGCCCTTTGCTCTCAGGGTGTCAGCCAGGGGGGCGTATTTTTCCAGTTTACGAGCTCGGGCTTCACGAAATGTCTCAGAGGAGACCATGACGTCAACGAGGATGATCTTTTTCTGGGCCTTGTCGGTGATGGCGATGTCAGGTCGTAGCTGGCTGTCAGTACCGGGGATGGTGCAGTTCACGGAGATCTCCCCAAGGCGTGGGGCAATGTCTCTCACCAGGCGGTTCTGGATGGTGTTGTAGTGCAGCTGCCAGGCTCTGGAGTAGGGTATGCAGCTGCACAGGATGTGGGGCAGGGTCTAGGCCTGGTTTACACTTAAAAATTTGACTGATCTGGCTCCACTGCTGAGAGCTATGAAAAATTTTGTGCCCTAAGCCCTGTGGTTAGGTCCACCTAACCCCCCATCTCTCCCCGGTAGGGTGACCAGATGTCCCGATTTTATAGGGACAGTCCCGATTTTTGGGTCTTTTTCTTATATAGGCTCCTATTACCCCCTACCCCGTCCCGATTTTTCACATTTGCTGTCTGGTCACCCTACTCCCCGGTGTAGGCGCAGGTAAGTCGATGGAGAAATTCTTCCATCAACCTAAGCCTCTCGGAGAAGTGGATTAACTACATTGATGGAAAAACGCTTTCCATAGATTAGGAAACATCTATGCTACAGTGTTACATCAGCACAGCTGCAACACTGCAACTGTGCCACTGTAATCCAGATATATGCTCATGTGTTATGTATTTACACCAAAGTAACTGCAGATTCCTGAACTGCCTGGATTTTACTTTTTGAATTGAGAATGGAATAGCAGTGAAATAAGGGCAATCTTCAGCTTTAGAAGAAAAAGTTCATTCACCTGGCCCAGCCCACATGAAATTTTATAAAGGTAATAAATGTTTCTCCCCAAGAATAAATTGGGAGCTGTATAGAAAAAGTAGGTGTTTATATTTTTAAGGTGGTAGGATATTCGTAAGTGGCATTTCAGAGCCTAACTCTGAGACATTTTTGCTCAAAACCAAGTCAGTTTTGACACTGTATGTAAGAGCTGAACTGGAAACTAAGATAAAGCATTTTTAAAACTGGATGTTAAAAATATCAAAAAATAATTTTCATAAAAACTGGGACTTGAGCCTGTAGTCTTTTAATAGGCACAATTTCCATTTACTTCAATGGGAGTTTTACCAAATTCAGTATTGCCAACCCCAAGCATTTAAAAACCCGGAGTCAGGCCTCTGCAAATAATCATACTGGTTTAAAAATCATGAAATGTTGGAACATAATAGATGTTGGGGTCTTTATTTGCATTCTGTTTTTCGAGAGCTTAAGTTTCATATTTTCAAGCTTTTCTCTGCCACCATAAGGGCTAGAAACTTTCTTTCCTTGTTTAATTTTTTTTTAAATAGAAGCAGAGATCCTCATGTAATTGAATAACTCCAAAAGTTGGGACTTTAAAAATATCCCATAACAATTTTGCAAGATAAAAATTGCAGGAGTTAGCAACACTGCTGATTTGAGGCTCTGGAATAAAGAAAGACACTTTCTTTAGAGAGAGAAGTAAGGGAACTTAAAAATATATGAAGGCAGGGTGCGATTTCCCTGTAATTTCCCTCTTTATCAATAGCTCCGTGTACACTAGATTTTGCTTTTCTTACGTCTCCTGGCTGCTACTGCTGATGCAGCTCCAGATATCCTAGTGCTACTGTAGCCTGGCTGATGGTATTTTTTTTTCTCACCACTCTCTCTAACCTTGCTCAGAGAAGGTCTAGACATCACAGTGGTTAACAACCCAGTCAGTGGCTACGTGCTTTCCCATCTACACTAGTGTTCCCAATTGTTACCGCCAGTGGAGCTGCACCATTGTTAGCAAAACGTGGGTATCACAGTTACAGGGCTAGCTGCACTCTGATCCCCAGGCCAGTAAGTACACCACTCCTTACCTTTCCTGGGGTGGAATCACACAATTCTCCCATGCTTAGACTGAGCCCTTGCGCTGCAGTACCCTGTATATTGACAACTGTGTTTACCCACGCAGGTCCAACTGGGTTTGGCACTTGCAGATCTGCCCTTTGAGAATTTGTGATTAGTGGTGAATACAGTGACCAGACAGCCTACTTACACCAAAGTATTGTTTAATCTTAACAGCAGGAATACAGCATAGCATAACAAAAAATGGATTTTAAAACAACAAAAAACTTGCATGTGTCTATTTCACCTAAGCCCTAGACGCTTGTGAAATGAGCTTAGAAAGGCCTAGCTTCTTCACATCCTCCAGCAGGGTCTGCCTGTGCGAGAACAGCTTCTCAGCAGCAATTGCCTAACTTCTGGACAGAGAGTCTAAGGCCTGGTCTACACTACGGGGTTAGGCTGAATTTAGCCGCATTAGGTGGATTTAAAAATGAATGCGTCCACACAACCAACCCCGTTCCGTCGACTTTGGACAGCACTTTGAACCCTGATGAACTAGCCAGGTACACAGGAAAAGCCCCAGAAACTTTTTAATTTCATTTCCTGTTTGGTCAGCATGGCGAACTCAGCAGCACAGGTGACCATGCAGTCCCCACAGAATCGTAGAGTGTAGAATATTTCTACGTTCGCCCTATCATCTCCGTCCCTGAGGTTATCACAGATTTAGAAGGCAAAAAAAAAACGCACTCACAATGACATGTTTTCTGAGCTCATGCAGTCCTCCTGCACTGATAGGGCACAGCTTAATGCATGGAGGCATTCTGTGGCAGAGGCCAGGAAAGAATTAAGTGAGCGCAAAGAGCGGAGGTAGGACGCGATGCTGAGGCTAATGGAGGAGCAAACAGACATGATGAAGCGTCTGTTGGAGCTGCAGGAAAGCCAAGATACAGACCCCCTTGCATCCACTGTATAACCGCCTACCCTCCTCCCCATGTTCCATAGCCTTCTCACCCAGATGCCCAAGAAAGCTGGGGAGAGAGGGGGGAAGGCTCTGGGCACCCAGCCACTCCATTCCAGAGGATGGCCCAAGCAACAGAAGGCTGTCATTCAAACAGTTTGATTTTTAATGTGGCTACAATAAGCAATGTGGCCTTGTCCTTCCCTCCTCCTCCACTCCACCTGGGCTACCTTGTTCGTTATCTCTCTTTTTTTTAATTAATTAATAAAATTAATTAAAAAATAATGCATAGTTTCAAAACAATAGTTACTTTATTTTGAAGGGTGGTTGGCTTACAGGGAATTAAAATCAACAAAGGGGGTGGGTTTGTATCAAGGAGAAACACACAAAACTGTCACACTGTACCCTGGCCAGTCATGAAACTGGTTTTCAAAGCCTCTCTGATGCGCAGCGCGCCTTGCTGTGCTCTTCTAATCGCCCTGGTGTCTGGCTCAAAACGATTGTCTGCCATTGCTTTCACGGAGGGAGGGGCGACTGATGACGTGTACCCAAAACCACCCGCAACAATGTTTTTTCCCCATCGGGCATTGGGAGCTCAACCCAGAATTCCAATGGGCGGCGGAGACTGCGGGAACTGTGGGATAGCTACCCACAGTGCACCACTCTGTAAGTTGATGATAGCCACGGTAGTGAGGACACATTCCGCTGACTTAATGCACTTAGTGTGGACATATGCAATCGACTGTATAAAATCGACTTCGAAAAATCGACTTCTATAAAATCAACCTAATTTTGTAGTGTAGACATAACCTGTTTAGAGTCCTTCTGATCTGTAGTTTCCCAGACAAGCTGTGTAATTTGGGGCCCAGAGGGTAAGATCTTTATAGTTATGAAATGCTCAGGCGTGGTCTCTTAACAACCCTGAAGTGTTTATCAGAAGGTGTCTTATGTGAACTCTGGGCCTTTCATGCTTGTTCTTTCAATAGCCTGCTAGTAAACTAAATCAACATATCCATACAATAAGCATCTCAATAACCAGGTCACAATACAGGAGAAATATTCATAAATTACTACAGAGCAACTCCAGGTCTGTCACAATGGGAGTTTAAAGGGAAGAGGTCTAGTATAAACAGGTCTTAATTGAGGCCCTTTCACTGCCAGCATCACAAAAGACACTTCAATTGTAATCACCTGCCATCAGTACTAGCCTCAAACTCCAGCTGTAATTAAATTTCACATACAGTTTTTCAGACTACTGGAATGAGCTAACTGGCTCCGGTTTCCTTTAACTGTCACTTTCGCTGCATATGTTAATTTGTGACACACCCATATATGATTACAGCTTTTTATCCGAGTTTGCATTTTTATATAACAAGCTGGCCTCCCCCTGTTCCTTAGATATAATCACTTAAAGATTAAAATAGCACTGAAACAAGCACTTTATTAGTCAAATGAATTCATTCTGTTTTATTCATTTATAAAGTTTAAAAAATCTAGTCAAACTAAATGGAGATATTTCCCTATATAACAAAAGTTTACAACTCAGAACCCAGTTCTCAATAGGAAAGTCACAATGAGCCCTACATTGCATTTACCCTTCCTGGAATTTGCTTTTTTAACTAACAATAAGAGCGTTCATCTTAAATTTGCCTAAGACTTGGCTGTCTAAAGAGAGATGTGAGCTGGGCTGTTCAGAATAAGGAAATGCTAGGAGCAGCCCACTTATACCCAGGTGAAATCAGGCATACGCCAAAGTAGGGTGCTTCAGAAAAAAACCTGCCAGCCTGTTAGATAACATTTTTTGCCTGTGAGAGATTAATAAACCACATGCACATCATTTGCCAAATTCACTGTTGCATGTTCCATTGTCTTTTTTAAACTCAACACTACAACCCAGTACAGAAGAAAGAATAGAGCGAGGTTCTATGCACAATACCTCGATTAAACAGGAGGGAAATCTGAATTTTATCCTTTGCACTTATCCTCCATACACTTCCCTATTTTTAAGAGGCTAGAAGAACAAAGAACAGATATAAAAAGACAACAGACATCACAATATTTTAGCAATAAAAAGTTTGGTTAGCTCAATCCACAGGAAAAATGAAAAATTACTTTTCAAAGCAGGAGTAGAAATTTTAATGACAGCCAGAAACACTTTGTATTGTGGGTATGAAAGTCTGTTTCTCTCTCCAAGAGTTGCTCCCTCAGCACACTCAGGGCAGGTGTGCTCTTAAAAGGCTGCAGCTAAGACACTACTACACCAATGGGAGAGCTTCTCCCATCGGCATAGTTAATCCACCTCCACAAGAGGCGGTAGCTATGTCAACAGGAAAACTCTCCCCTCAACATAGTGCTAGCTACATGAGGGCTTAGGTTGATATAACTGCTTTGCTCAGGGGCGTGAATTTTTCACACTTCTGAGCAACATAGTTATACTGATGTAAGATTATAGCGTAGACCTTGCCCTAGTTTCTTCCGCTCATTAAAAAGGTCAGAGAAATACATGCCTTTTTAAAAAGCAACAAGAGATACTCATCCCTCAATTCAGTCACAAAACAAATGGGAAAGAAGAAAAGAATAGTATCAAACAAAACTGGAGACTGCCCTCCAGCTGCATTCTCCTCAGTCTCGCCTGCTACTATGCTGCTTTGTAATACTACTTGGCTATCTATGCCATTTGGCTCATGATCTCAAAGTGTTTTACATATTCTGAGCCCTTAATAAATTAATAAAGTATTCTCCTCATTTTTCACAAGGAAACTGAGGCAGAGAGACTGGCTAGCTCCAGGGTCACACAAGAAGTCTGCAGCAGATCTGTCAGTAGAACACAGCTCTTGACTTCTGGTCTCCTGCTCTAACCAACAGACATGCCAAAGTGTTATTGACATGGCCCTGTTCGAAAAAAGTTTCTGACTAGGTTAATTACTAGGCCTAACTAGGAGTAAATTGCAAACAACATAGGAGTCAAGTTTCTTCACATCAGCCACACACACAAGGGGACTCTCAGTGGCTGTGTAGAGCAGGGGCGGGCCAACTTTTTGGCCTGAGGGCCGCATTAGGTTTCATAAATTGTATGGAGGGCCAATTAGGGGAGAGGGTCGTGGCCTGGCCCCCACCTCCTATCTGCGCCCCCGCCCCCCCGGGACTCCTGTCCCATCTAACCCCCCTGTTCCCTGACAGCCTCTCTGGGACCCCCACCCCATCCACACACACCCCGCTCCCTGTCCCCTGATTGCCCCCAGACTCCTGCCGCCCCATCCAACCCCTTCTCTTATTCCTGACAGCCCCCCCAGGAGCCCTGCCTCCATTCAACCCCCCCGTTTCCCCCCCGACTACCATCCACACCCCCGCCCCCTGACCACCACCCCAACTCCCCTGCCCTCTATCCAACTCCTCCTGCCCCCTTACCGCGCTGCCTGATGGCACTGGAGCCGAGCCATGCCGCCGCCACCGCCACCACGCAGCACAGAGCACCGGGTCAGGCCAGACTCTGCAGCTGCACTGACCCAGGAGCCCACCACCCCGGCACCCAGAGCATTGCACCAGCGGGAGAGTAAGCTGAGGCTGTGGGGCAGAGGGGACAGAAGGGAAGGGCCGGGGGTGAGCCTCCTGAGCCAGGAGCTCGGGGGACAGGCAGGACAGTCCCGCGGGCCAGATGTGGCCCACGGGCTGTAGTTTGCCCACCCCTGGTGTAGAGCCCTCTCTGTCAAAGACACATGGGAGCAAGGGTTGGTAGAAGAGACAATCAGTAGCTGGGTAGCTACAGTAGCTGGAATCCAAGCCAATTACCACAGTTCAACAAGGACAAGTTCAGAGTCCTGCACTTAGGAAGGAAGAATCCCATGCACAGCTACAGGCTGGGGACAAGCAGCAGTTCTGCAGAAAAGGACCTGGGGATTACAGTGGACAAGAAGCTGGATATGAGTCAGCAGTGTGCGCCTGTTGCCAAGAAGGCCAACGGCATATTGGGCTATATTAGTAGGAGCATTGCCAGCAGATCGAGGGAAGTGATTATTCCCCTGTATTTGGCACTGGTGAGGCCACACCTGGAGTATTGCGTCCAGTTTTGGTCCCCCCACTACAGAAGGGATGTGGACAAATTGGAGAGAGCCCAGCAGAGGGCAACAAAAATGATTAGGGGTCTGGGGCACATGACTTACAAGGAGATGCTGAGGGAATTGGGGTTATTTAGTCTGCAGAAGAGAAGAGCGAGGGGGGATTTGATAGCAGTCTTCAACTACCTGAAGGGGGGTTCCAAAGAGGATGGAGCTAGGCTGTTCTCAGTGGTGGCAGATGACAGAACAAGAAGCAACGGTCTCAAGTTACTGTGGGCGAGGTCTAGGTTGGATATTAGGAAACACTATTTCACTGGAGGGTGGTGAAGCACTGGAATGGGTTACCTAGGGAGGTGGTGGAATCTCCATCCTTGGAGGTTTTTAAGGCCCAGCTTGACAAAGTCCTGGCTGGGATGATTTAGTTCAAGGGTTTCAAACACGTGGCCCGCGGGGCTATTTCCTGCAGCCCGCCAAGCAGCCCGCGCCCCCCCCCACCTACCTCCAGGCCAGGGTCGGGCAAACTACACCTGCGGGATTGCCCCCCTCGAGCCCCGCTCCACTCCCTGAAGTGGCTGGAACCACGCCCCTGAGGCCGGGGGGAGGGGGAGAAGAGGGGGGGAAAGCATAGGGCTCCATCCATGTGTTGCCCTGGCTTCTAGGCACCGCCCCCCCGCAGTTCCCATTGGCTGGGAATGGGGAACCATGGCCAATGGGAGCTTTGGCCCCCTCCTGCACCCCAACCCCCTGCCCTGAGTCCCCTGCTGCACCCCACACCCCAACCCCCTGCCCTGAGCCCCCTACGGCATCCCACACCCCTTCTGCACCCTGGGCCCCCTGCCTGCACCCCAACTCCCTGCCGCACCTCAACTCCCTGCCCTGAACCCCCGCCACACCCCTCTCATGCACCCTCTGGGGGCAGGGAGGGGGCGGAGTTGGGGTGGGGACTTCAGGGAAGGGGTTGGAAAGGGGGAAGGGAAGGGGTAGGAAGAGGCAGGGCCTCATGGACAGGGTGGAGTGGGGGCAGGACTGGGGGCAGCAAGAGGGTGGGTGTCAGTGATGCAGCCCTCAGGCCAATGAACTAGCCCTCATGTGGCCCTCGTGGTCATTTGCAGTTGAGACCCCTGATTTAGTTGGTGCTGGTCCTGCTTTGACCAGGGGATTGGACTAGAGGACCTCCTGGGGTCTCTTCCAACCCTAATATTCTATGATTCTAAACACACTGCAGCCCCTTCATTTAAATTAAACTTGACTCACTCAAAACAAAAATAAAATTAAATCCCTTTTAAAGCTTCACCTCAATTCATTCTGACAGAATAAATTGTTTTTAAACTGAACATTTTAGGATAGTAGCAACACATATTTGTTAAGTGACCTTTCTACAAGAATGCTCAAATGTTGTAGAAACAAACTGGCTAATATGCTTGTTAGCACTGCTAATTTTTCACAAAGAAAGCCATTCCAGAAATCGAATTTCCTGTTCATTTAAAATCACATGCATCTCTAGTAGTGTTTCACAATTCAGGCATATTTATGACTCAAGATTTTCAAGGACGATTCAAGGTTTTCAGAGTACTCCTATTCATTAACCCAGCAGGTGTTTGCAAGGACACTCAGCAACCTCAAAGCTTAAGATGAATTATATTGTTACTGAAGTACACCTACATGCTGATTGTCTCGGCAGCCTTGACTTACAAGAAAGAATGAGTAGTAACTGAGATAATATTTCATTAGACCAACTTCTGTTGGTGGAAAGTAAGCTTGTACTTTCTAACAACAGAAATTGGTCCAACAGAAGAGTCTACTTCACCTGCCTTGTGTCTTTCACATCCTGGGACCAAAGTGTGTACAACAACAGCACTGCAAAAAAAAGAATGAGATACTTTCAATATAAAAACTGATGCCAGACACACTGTACTAAACAGAACGACATTAATATGAGGTACCTTTTAGTTTGTGCTACTGTCTATATGGGGCAGTTACAGAGCAACACTTGCAAGTCACAGCAACACTTACAATTCTATATGGGGCACTTACAGAGCAATTCACGCTTGCATTGTCCGAAGAGGGCCACATGGACAAACAATAAGATAGTTGGCAACTCCATGTCAGCCATCAAGCTTGCGACCTTAAAGAACCAAGATAATAGAATTTAGGCATGCAGACAACTCCAGAGGTACCAAACCATTGTACTGCGTGGACTTGCAAAGAAAAATTACAGCAACTTCTGAGCCTAAATCAATGTGATGTTTCAAGTCTCTCATCAAGACATTTCCTTGAACCATAATTAGATAAATATATGTTGTACGGACTGTTCATAGAGCAGATGAGTAGGGAATTCTTAGACTAAGAATACACTTTTTTTTTTTTAATTCAGGCTAGAAAGGAATCCTTTGCAGCTTGCTAAAAATAAGGAGACATGTTCTTACAACGAAAGCTTCTCCGCCTACAAGGTAACATGCTTACTCTGGCAGCAATTTCACCACACCTGGTCTTTCAGGCCCTCTCCACAATACACACCTTTGGGAAATGTTTCCCAATGGTTTTAAACAAATATGTTTGCCTCACTTCTCAGAATGCAATCATGAACATTGCTCTACTCAATGGTTTTCCTTAACCAGCTTAGCTATAGTGCCAACAGGACTCTACAAAGTTTGCTGGAGAACCACTTCAGTCATTTTTCAGGCAGTCCCTGAATGCACAACACAATGCCAAACAACAACCAACTGCAAAGTGTCTACTTCCAACCTAGATATTAAATAGAAATTCAGGATGATTAAATATCCAAACACAGGTGTGTGTTTTATTCCATTCCATTATTTCACAATCCATTTTAAACAGAAGCCTTTGTTTTCCTCTTAAGCAGGTTGAGTCCTGTTTTTCTCTATTGATTTGTGAATTTAATCCTTTTAAGATGCTCCTTTAGGATGCATAGAGCTCATTTTGAAGTTGTCTGTGAAACAACAGTTTCCAGGGTCACTGTGCAAATGAGAAAGATTAGGCTGATAGCTCTCAAGATTGGTGGGAGTAGAAGTTTCCACATGTGTAATAAATGTACTTAATTTATATGTAGAATTCAGTCAAGCTCTTCCCCCATATAATGGCCTCTTTCACACGTCATAACTCACAGAATAATGTCCTACTATCCATGTATCTGTACTACATATTCCTTTCCGCATGGACAAGACAAACCAGCTCTGCCAAACACCCTTCTTCGGCAAAAACGGAGCACTGCAACTTTCTGTGCATTTCTGCAGCATTCAGGCCAGCTTCAGGAACATATGAAACTGGCTAGAAAAGATCTACTACTCCAGCACCTTGGGAAATACAGGGGAATTAGGCACCTTACATTAACAGAAGATTAAATTAGGTATCAATTATTTGTATTCCTGTAGCACCTAAAAGCCACAACTGAAATTAAGGCCTTATTGTGCTTGGCACTGTACGTACACAGTCAGAGAGAGTGCCTTACTCTCAAAGCTTAAAGCCTAAACAAACAGGACAGGCAAAGAGTGGGAAAGGGAGAAGGAATGTAAGGCTGTGTCTACACTGCTACTTTCAGCGCTAAAACTTTAGTCATTCAGGGGTGTGAAAAAACACCCCCTTGAGCGACAAAAGTTTTAGCACTGAAAAGCACCAGTATAGACAGCACTTTATCGCCGGGAACTGCGCTCCCAGCGATAAAGCTACCACCCCTTGTTCAGGGTGAGGGTTTGTTTTTGTTTTTAAATCACCAGGAGAGCTCTCTCCCTGGCGATAAAGCGTGTCTACACTGCCTGTGTCACAGTGCAGTTGTGGCAGCACTGCCGCGGCCACACTGTAACGTCGTTAGTGTAGACATACCCTAACATACAAGCAGAGTGAACAATGTGATGACTAGAAGAGTCATGTTAGCGTCAAAGTTCGGAATTTGTACTTAGTTTTATTTGTTTGGGGGGTTGGGTTTTGTTAGGAGCAGGCTAGTTAAATGGCAAGACAAGTATTCTCTCCCTTTCTTTTTAAGGGAGGAAGAGAGGGAAGAGGTTTAAAGAAAAACCTCTTAGCCCCTACAGCTACAAAGATAGCCTTACATACAAATTAATCCACTGCTGTTGTCCCAAGTCTGCAGAGACCCACTCCGCCCCTGCTCTGAGCTTTGTTGATAAAACCCGAGCCAGTTTTCCTGCTGCTATATAGAATCATTGGTTCTCATTAGTTCCATTCTTTGGCAACTAGTGTATAAAAGTAGGAGCAGCAGAAGAGGCAAGCACTATTCAGTCCGAAAATGGACCAAACGGGCATGGTAAAGCAGTAGGATGTACATTCAGCAAACTGAGGAAGGAAAAGACTGAAGTCACCCCATATATTTCAGCAGCTGCTAGAAGACTTGGTGGTGGGGATGGATAGTAGGCGAGTGGACACAGTCACCTTTAGCTCTTCCCACAGAGGCCACATCAGCAGCTCTCAAGACACTGCTGAAGGAGATGGCAGCAAGACAGCTGAGGCAGTCTCTCTGGAAGCCTCCCAACCCATCCGAGACAAACTACCAGATCTCTTTCCACTGGCACAGTGGCCCTGGGAGAGCACAGGAGTAGAGCTCCTTCCCATCACAGCAGCAACAAAGGAGAATAAGGAAGTAGGCCTGCGTCTGGGTTTAGCTACAACCAGGGATGTCACACAGAGCATGACATCACCCGCAGTGATGTGACTCCTCAGTAATCACTGACATGAAAACTTCACTAAACCATGATGGGATATCCTCATTAGTGCTGAATGTAATAATCAGCCTCCTGGCTTTTGTGAGGGGACCACATTGAGGGAGGGGAGGAGAGAGAAAGTAGGTCAAGCGCAATCCAATCTTTTGTCCTTTGATGGCACAGACTGCTGCAACTTTCTGTCCTAACTGCAACCCACTTACTGAGATCAGGAATGAGACTACAAACCCATTTCACATAAGTCATCCAAACTGCCAGCAGATCATAACCACTTTCAGTCGCTACCAGCCCACATTTTATTTGAACCTGCATCTTGAGGTGAAAAGGCTCCATTATCTTGTAGCAGCTTCAGCAATTACTAACACAATAAAAGGAATATTAGAGAAGTAGTCGATGCATTTTTAGCTGTCTTTTAATGAAGTTTAGCAGCTAGTAAAAGGGAGGATGACCAAGATCATGTGTCCATTCAGCTTTACATAAAACCCTAGCAAGTGCCATGCAGCCCACGTTCTGGAAATCTATGCCTAATCCCAAATCATACCATCTTGCTCACCCATGCCTGTATTTCACATGGACTTTTCAATCAGACTCCTGCCTCATTCTGTCTGTAACATTTGCTGTTCACTGTACTATTTATATGCCTGATTCCACTATCAAAAATGAGTGGTTACTCAAGTGGAAACAACGGTAACCTCACAACAACACAGCTACCAAGTTGCATCACCTCTGTATTTACAAGAGCAGACAAAGTTGAAACAACAATAGTGCAAGTATTACAATATCATCTATAAATATCGTATATCACTAGCATGTTATAATTTAAGCAACAACACGGTTTCACGCAGATTATGGACCGTCCAATCACCTCTGTGTGGTTTTTCTTCCAATGTAAGCAGAAAAAAAGGGGAAACTAAAAACAGCTATAGGATGCAAAATTCTGTAAAGAACATCCCAAGATTAAGGACAAAGATTGGTCTTGATTTTCCATTGCTTTGCACTTTGTGCAGTCTTTTATATTTATACAAAAGGAGCTTCACACACTACCATTCTGATCTGGTAGCATTTTTGTACAGGTGTAAGTGACTACACAACGTATAAACAATGGAGAATCAGCAAGTGATGGAAAGAGCGCTACACTTGTTTATCTTTCAAATGAATACACTTAGTAGATACAACACACTCCTAGGGATAACTATGGCATTACATAGCAAGGTTTTCCTTTTATAATTTATGAAGAGATGAAAGTGACTACTGCCAAGGAGAAACAAACATCTGGCGGATAACATTCATATACTGAATACAATTTTTGAAGCAGCAATAGGAACTGTGCTCCTTGCATGTGAATGTGTGTGCTGACAAGTGATCTACCCTTTGGCTATTCTCCAGTCAGCCACAAGACAACATGAAGAAAAAAATCCCCACAGGAAAGTCTCTCAGACATTTTTATACAGAGTATGTGTGAGAAACCTCGAGATACAAAAAATAATAATAAATAAATAAATCAGTGTATGTCCTCTATCTAAAGACAATGCAGAATTATTAATTTTGAAGAAAGTTTTCCCTATATTTAGGCATTCAGAGGTCATATACATGAATATTTTACACAAAACAGAATGAATTTCACCAGCTGGAAGAGGTACAGTGCATAATTCACCTTGAAATCACAGGGTTTAATCCACTGAGATTTCTGTGTGCCTTGGGGTCTTTGTTTTTCTCAAGCAACACAGGAAGAATTTAAAGATCTGTCAGTTTTCATCTGAAAATTCCATTCCTAATTTGGATTAGCTGGTAACCTAAAAATACCAACCATTAATCTCAGAAGTCATGAGCTCATGTACCCCAGAAAGTCCTGAACAAACCACTAACCAAAGGAAACAATGTCAGACTCCAATCATATCACTCTGGAGCAGCATCAAACTTTTTATTTCAGAGCTGTCACATCATAATTATTTCTTATGGTTCCTACATGAATTATTAGAAACAGAAGAGCTCTTTGTTTATACAGAGACTGACACCAAAAATCGCATTTCAGTATAATTTTAGTCTTAAAATATAATTTAAAAAAATAAATAGTTTAGCTACAGCTGTTGGGAGACATATGCCTCTTAGTGCAGCTCTGCTGCCAACAACAACAAAAAAAAAGAGTCTCCCATCCTGCTCCAGGGGTTCTAAAAACAGGCATAATATAATACAGTACACTGAAACTTGACAATAAAATCTGTTTCCCCATCAACTTTGTGTCGTATCCCACCTTCCAATAACTAGATTGATTTGCTGCATATCGGCTCATTAGGGCCCTGATCCTGCAAACATCTATGCATGTTAACAATCCCACTGAAGTACAACATAAAAAAAAATGTTAATTTCTGGTAGTTTTAGATCTTCAGTATATTTAATCTGTCCTGCAAAATGACAAATCTGGAGAAACTTGTTCTTAGTATTAGAATGAATAGACTCTGCTCCTTTTTTTGGTCTAAATGACATTGCAAAGTCTATAGACTCATTTAAATTGAAGTTTTATATGAACTTTGTAAGTCTTATGTATGGTCCTGTTCTTGTCCTCCAGCAACATAATTCCCTAAAGGAACATGCCGGCAAGCACAAAGGGAAGAAGATGTGAAACAGTGCTCATAGGAAGAATTTTTAAACAAATAGGAAGAACACTCAATTGTAGTTTGTGTCTGTAAGAAAACGGTCAACTTTAGAAAACAGGATTTCTCTGTCTAGAAGGATGGGAGGGAGCTCAATTATCCAGAGCCATGACATTTTGGGAGATTAATTATTTATTGACAAATATGTTGCCAAAATAAAACATGTAATATAACAAACTACAGAAAACCTCTACTAAACACATCCCTTCTTTCTGCAAACGCATCATAATCATAAATCAAATATTATTTAGAATTGTTTTGCAGTGACATTTATGAGCTATGTGGATGAATGACTTAAGTCTGTTTAAGACAAAAAACTAGCGGGCAAGGAAAGTGGTTTGACTGACAAGTACTTAGACAATACCTTATCCAACTCTTTGCTATGCAACATTAAACCTCTTGTATTAAGAATTATCACTATTGCCTCTGTATATGTCCTGCTCTGTAGCCTGTTCATCACTTTCTCATATGCCCATGACTAAATTATACTTATGCCAATCACAGCTTTAGGGGCAGGCAACTTCCTGACTCTCAAAATGATCCATTCAGCTAACTGTTAATCCAATCTACAAGCCAGCTCTAATCACAGGAAAGATGTTTCACAAATTGGAAGGATCATTTTAAACATTGTGAAGAGATAGCTGAAAACCCTGATGCTAAAGATGGGTTCACTTGTTCCCTAAAGAACATATTTATCATCCCCATCTTGAGAACATGTGCTAAGTACTAGGAGGGGCAGACAAGCAGCTGAAGGTGGTATAGCCATACCAGAGGAAGTGGCAAAATAGCCAGGGTTACCCCCTCCTTCTCCACCCTGCAACACCTCCTGGGACCTAGAACTGTGTTCACGCCAGCTTTCTCCTGCCCCTCGCTCAGTCTATTCAACCCGGACAACAGTCAACCTGTCTCCATGTTCTCTCCTTTTTCCTTACCTCTTCACTTTAATGCCCTCTCTCGTTTCCTTTGTCTGATCCCCTTCCAACAAAACGCCACCCTAAAAAAACAAACAAGCCAACCAGCAAAAAAAACCTGTGGTATTAGTATGTTTGCAGATCGCCACATTGCTCACTTTCATTGCATGTTATATCAGTTCTCAATATCTGAGAAACACAGGTCAAAAATGTTTTAAACTCAACATTAATTCAGACCAGATATATTGTGTGCCCGTCATTCCAAAGTTGCCAGGATCTCTCTGCCTGAGGGCTAGTCTACACTGGCAACGCTAAAGCTCTCCTAGCGCTCTAAAAAAAACCCACCTCCATGAGGGGCACGGCTGGTGCACTGTTTACACTGGTGCTTTACAGCACTGAAACTTGCGCTCAGTTTTGTTTTTGCAGCGCTGTAAATTGCCAGAGTAGACAAGCCCTTATATTGGGAGAAGATTCAATAAAAGCAGTTTTGTAATTTGAACTTAACTAAATAATAACTTAAATGTGGGTGTCATTGGAAATGGACAACACAAGATGCATCTAAAAGGGTTTACTTGTTGGGGTGCTAGAAATTGCATGTGCCAGCAATGAGGACTATTAACAGTGGAACACTAATTTTAATTATAAAGAACCAAGTTAAAATATTTCAGACCAGCTAGTCAATTTTCATAAAATTAAAATTAAGATTTTTATTTTATTTAAAAAAAATACTACCCAGAACCTCAAGCTGAAATATGACTATTTCAGCAATCTTCTAACTTTTAGTTACTGCTCAGGGTTTGACAAACTGTGAATGGGTGGTAACATGACTATGTACTGTATGGCTCTGTGGACTGCTGTTTACCCATCTTAGGATGAGATATTATTGATTGGAATTTGCTTCTCTACTAACAACATAGGAAAGGTAAGTGTCTTTTCACACTTGTACCTTGCCGTCAGTTCAAAATGGAATAGTCACCATTTAAAAGAAGCTTTTCATGTTCCCAAACAGCAGAATGTACTTCTTTAAAGAAGTTAATAGCTACAGCAGCTGAATGGGCAAACATTTAAACATCTCTAAGGTGTTTCTGAAATAGCGCTTGCTTATTTGTTATGATCAAACTCCATCAATTATTAATCCATTTGAAGTTAGAATAACTTTTTGGCAGACAAAAAAGGCTCCATAAAAATCTCTTTGTTCTAACAACTATGAAGCACTAACTAAAGTTTTCACGACTCTAAATCCTTTTCCAACTGGCAATATTAAAACATTGATAAAATCTTTTATAAAATAGAAATGTTCTTAACATCAAGTCAAGTCAGTCAAGTTAGCAAAAAACATTTACCCAAGCACACACTAATGACTTCCATGGTCTTCATCCTGAAAACAAACATTAGTGCTTGGGTGTTACAGTTGTTCTGGAGAAAAACACAGATATAGGAGCAGCTTAGTACTAGTAACAAATCTGTGACTTCATCAACACTGTGTGATACAAGCTCTCGCACAGATCTACACCAGAAGACAAACCCCAGGAAGGAATTCATTTCATTATTTTCTGCTGGCAAAAACACATTAAATATTTTTAATAGGAGAGTGGATTCTTAACATTAGGGAGAAGAATGGCGTTTCAAGATGCACTTAGCTAACAGATCAGTTAAGAGTAGCATTGCTCTAAGCAGAGGAAGGAAATAAAAGGGAGGTGGTGACCACCATAGTGACAAGTGTAGCATAAAAAAGTACAGCCTATCCACATAAATCATTTTAAAAACCTTCCTACGTCCTTAACACTATTGCCAGAGGATCAAAATTTTGAACTTCAACACGTTATACTGGGGTAGAGGTGTATGTGACAATGGTTTCCAATCAAATGCCTGTAATAAAATTAATGGTGGCTTCATAATCTCCTCTACCCAAAGATTCTGATGATGTGTCAACTGCAAATTTACCTATTTCATTGGCTGATTTATCGCGCAATTCCAGTTATATATATAATGCAATTAGCAGTCAGCATACCCCTGTAGTCCTAACTGCAGAGCCATGTAGACAAACCCTCAGTTGCATGGAGGATGACTATGATTCATTCAATGTTATATGCATATTTCAATATTAAGTATTTGTTTAAAATAAGATTATTGTTGTGTTACAGCTGATATAACTATAGCTACACTTTAGTAACAAAAGCATATCCTTCAACAGTTGAACGAGGACTGTAATAAGTTTATGATAATCATGCTTGGAAGCATTAGATTTTTATCAGTAAATGTCAGTAAAAATCAATTTCACCAAACACATGCAAACAGATGAAAAAAATCTTTCCATTGATAACTGAAATTTACATATAGGCAACGTAAGAAAAATACTGCTTGATATCTTACTAGAGTTTGATTTAAGGATACTTACTTTGTATGTTTTGACACCAGATGCTGACAGTTTGTATTTTAACAGTTATAAAGTTCTATTTTTTTTAATCTCCGTGTCTGTTAAATTATTAGTCTGACCCCTGCATAATTTCCCATTACTGTGACACTTTAAAAATCGATACAAATATTTTTAAAATGCTTAAAATATACAGATATTACCTAACAAAATTACAAAAAATAAAATTCTGCAAAGCATAATTATAATATTGTTCTTTTCTCTATGTATGATGCATTCCTTTGAAGCAAATCATACTGCATGTCATTACAAGGGAACACAGAACAACCTAGTTTGGAATTTGGTAGCTTGTAAATAGAGAAAACAACTGTTTAGATGCAAGTGCAAGACTTCGACCGGAAACGAGTATGCATCCACCATTTTGCTCCCAGTAACAACAGAAATTATAACCACATTTCTATGGTCTGCTTTTAGCAATTTTTACTGATACAACAACAACTGATCCTCTCAGGGAACATAATCCGGCATCATGATGCTGAATGGTCACATCACTATACATTATATGGCATAATCCATTTATTAAACAAGAATTATAAAAGCTTGCTTATTCCCTGACAATAAGCAAAACATTTTATATAATTTTGTCATACCTTTTCTTTCCTTTTGATTAATTTCACACTTAATAATGGACATGAATTCTTTGAGTAATGATGTCTGTAACAGACTAAATCACCTCACCCTGCATCAATGTGCTGGGGCACACAGAACCCACATGTCATGCAATGGAAGGGAACAGCTAGTAATACAGCAGGGCTGGAGGAGTATGATTGGCTGTTCTTGTTCAGGAAAAATAATGTCTCTGGAGAATGGCCTGATAGCAGAAATGCTGCATATTTATGTGCCTGCAAGTAATATTTGGAAAAGCTTTAAATACACTTAAAGTTTGTCTCTGAATAATTACTACTTGAACATTTAAACGTCACTGTTGCAATCTCTAAAGGTATCCCAAACAGTCTTCTTGTAATAGCAGAGAATCACTTGTAAAAAGCCATATCCTACCAGAAGAAGATTTTAAAAAAGCAAAAGAGATTTTGCCTTTGGAAGCCATTTATGAAACTGATATTTTCATTAGAAAAAGTTAATAGCAACATGGGTCATTTACCCAACTCAATGTTTAGGAAACTGAAAATTTGGCTGGTTTTTTAATATAAGCCACCTGTTGTGGTTTACAGGACTCAACAGACCATGAAATTATGTCAGCTGTACAGAATATCATAGTGAAAATTCTACTTAAATCAACTATTATATACTCTACTTCCAATCGGAAATCAGGTATGTCAACTATACTGTAGCTAAGTCTTTCAGATAATCATTATGCTCATAATAAAATACAGCTATAAACTGTAGTTCAAAATATAGCTATGAACTATTACTCCTTGACAATGTTTTTAATTTTTGTCTTTGCTTCCAATTAATAAAGGGAAACTGCAATATGAAAAGGAGATATTTTAAATCATTATCTAAATACAAGGAAGAATAATTATTTTTCAAACATCCCTATAGGTAAGAGGCAGTTCTGCTGGCAGCAGGATGATATAGGATAGGGCACAGAAAATGCAGCTCAGAATACATTTCTAAAGAAGAAAATTTCTATAGCACAAAACTGACTGCTGATTACCATGCTGACCAGTGTTTTCTCGTTACTACCATATCCTCCCACCAGCAGTTTACCGTTTCTACACCTACTGCCGTATAGTCTTATCCTTAGATTACAAAACTCAACAGGGCAGGGACCCTCGTTTGGCAATATGCCCTTATAGCACCTAGCACAATAGTGCTGTAAGCCATAACTGGGGACCATAGGCAGTACCATAATAAAAAAAACAATACAATCAAAAGCTTGCTAGGCACTTTACAGGCAGTAAGAGGACTGGCTTCCTCCTATAAAGTTCACAATCTTGCAATGCGAAGGATATTATAAACACACACTGCCTTATTTCTACTGTGTTCAATAAGGAGCTGTATTCCCTTTGTCCTGTTTGACTGGAGTTACTGCTGGGAAGCATCAGTGGAATGGCAGCTCCCACTAAGAGACCAATTACAGTTACGACTATAATGAAACAGTGACAGGTATTTCTAACCACTGTTTTGAAGACTCATACTGAATACACGAGACGGCGTACAATAAAGATTTCATTGGGAAGTGTGTAGGGAATGCACATTACTCGCAAGAGCTTATGCAGGCCTCCCAAGCTCATGGCAATAAAGCATTTATATCATACCACACCAGAATATATATTTTGCTTACACCACATTTTACAGAGATAAAAGCCTGTGGTGCTTCCCGGAGGGCACACAGACTTGTGAGGCACTTTGCTACCACCTGCCCTAGTATGAGGACGCCTTGTCTGTGCCTGCCACAGGTCAGCTCCTCAACTTCGCTGGCCACAGGCAAAACAATCCCTCCCCTCTAGATCCACACAGGGCCCCACTCACTCTCATCCAGGTTAGCAATAGACAGGCTCCAACCCCTGAGCCCTACAAGCATCTCCCTGCTCCACTGGACACTCACAGTATTCACAGATTTTCTGCTTCCACACAAGCAGTACATCTTGGCTTACTGCTTACACTTCCAACACACAATTTCAACGTGCGTACAGAAGAATGTCAGAGTTACGGACAGCAGAGTTAGCAACTAACCAGACATCACAACACACCTCATTTGGAACTGGAAGTACGCAATCAGGCAGCAGCAGATAGAGGAAAAAAAGCAAATACAATACAGTACTACAGCAGTTCTCAAACTGTGGATTGGGACCCCACAGTCGGTCACGACCCATTTTAATGGGATTGTTGGGGCCAGCATTAGACTTGCTGGGACCCAGGGCTGAAGCCTGAGCTCCACCCACACCTAGGGTGGCGAGGCTCAGGCCCCCCACTCCCCAGATCATGTAGTAACTTTGTTATCATAAGGGGGTGGCAGTGCAATGAAGCTTGAGAACCCCTGAAGTACTGTGTTAAACCTAAACTACTAAAAAATAAAGGGAAAGCAGCATTTTTCTTCTGCACAGTAAAATTTCAAAGCTAAATTAATTCAATGTTCAGTTGTAAACTTCTGAAAGAACAACCATAATGTTTTGTTCAGAGTTATGAACATTTCAGAGTTTTGAACAACCTCCATTCCCAAGGTGTTCATAATTGAGAGTCTACTGTATAGTGAAATAAGAAAAAGTTTATGTAACAAGGTACAGAACATAAGAATGGCCATACTCAGTCAGACCAAAGTCCATCCAGCCCTGTATCCCGTCTACTGACAGTGGCCAGTGCCAGGTGCCCCAGAGGGAGTGAACCTAACACACCTGCCCCTGAAATTTCCACTGCTTGCATCCGAAGAAGTGGGTATTCACCCACGAAAGCTCATGCTGCAAAACGTCTGTTAGTCTATAAGGTGCCACAGGATTCTTTGCTGCTTCTACAGAACCAGACTAACACGGCTACCCCTCTGATACCTAACAGGTTATGATCAAGTGATCTCTCTCCTGCCATCCATCTCCACCCTCTGACAAACAGAGGCTAGGGACACCATTCCTTATCCATCCCGGCTGATAGCCATTAATGGACTTGACCTCCATGAATTTATCTAGTTCTCTTTTAAACCGTGTTATAAGATTCAAGTGACAGCAAGTAGTAGTACTGGAAACAAATTTTACATACAAAATAAAATCATAGCCCACATTCAAGAACTTAGATTTACTTAACAAGATACTTTCACGTCTTATAGAGCAACGTGCAGCGAAAGTCCCTCCAGAATTTTGCAGCTAGGCTTGGCTGTGATCTTCTGTTCATGAGACAAGTCATGGTGTCAGCTTGATTCCCCAGTGAAGGGTCCAGATTTTTCTGTTTGCACCTCCAGACATGGCAGAACAATCCATTGTCCTTATTCATAAACAGGTCACCTCCTGCCAGCTGTTTTTCCTTGTAGATTTTGCAATCTGATTCAGCATCTGGATCAGTATGCAAACAGGTCTGTTGTGAGACATGCAATATACGACAGCCAGGGAGATAAGCGTGTTACTCTCTGTCTGGAAGGAACTTGTCCGAGATATGTCACATCCTGATTACCTGCCTTAAGAACATAATTTTCAGAATAAACACAACTCCTTAAATATTATTTATATATGTATTTTGCAATGACAAATGACCACAAGTGGGCTATTGGCCCTCAGACACCTCACAGGCCACCCTTTAATGGAAAATTATGCATATATCTGACTCGGGGGATGCCTGTAAAACTCTATGCACCCTTGGGCCCTCTGCTAGTTGGGACCAAGAAGTCCCCTAGGTCACCAAGACATTTTAGAAGCATTAGAGTTCTATAATTTACCAAGATTATTTTTCTTATCCTCCTGCATGTAAAGCCAGATGACAGAGTCATCTGTAGCGTCCTTAGAGGAGAGGAAAAGTAACTAATATATGTTAAAATTATCTTAAAGTTTCTTCAGATGTCAATGTTAAGGTCCAATCTCTCATAACCAGCCAAGGCTAGAAGAAAATGCTTTGTACTACTTGAAATGGGACGATGCCCAATTCTAAACTGTTCCTATTTCTAGCCTGGGTGATTTATGATATCCTGTCAAGGCAGATTATTTTATCTAAGAGTACTTGGGTGGAAGGGCAGTGGGGAGGTCTACATTTTGAAGGTAAGGAGAAACATTTTAATTTTTTTAAATGCAACTTTTTGAAAGCCACTCAGAAATTTGAAGCATTGGAAAGAGTCTTGGTGGAAATTAATTAGTGGACTGAGTATAGGTGAGATGGGTAAGGGGCATGATAAATTCATCATACAGATAATCACCATCTGTGTTTTAAACTTCTAAATGTGACGGGACTTAAAACACCTATGCCACGCACTTATACTACACAATTAACTGTTAAGTGCCCAATCTAAATCCCTGCAAAAAACCTGAGTAAATGTTTGTTTTGGTGTGCATTATTCTTATAATGATTACCTGCTAATCTGCCAATTTGTATTGGACCTTCCAGTATGAATTAACAAGTTTCTACTGTGTACTCCTGTAAAGGCATAAATGCAGAATGAGTGAGAAGGTGGATTAACAGGATTCAGTTACTGAATGCAAAGCCAAAGTCAGTTATCTCAACTTCTTGAGCTCCCATGTTGGGTCTCCTGGTACAAATCCCATTGTTGGCAGGAGCCTGTGCCGATACTACCAGAGCCCAAAAGTTAAACTGAATCAGTGTTCAAACAAACTGTTCACAACACTGACTTCTTGTCACCATAATATGACTTCTCGTTAAAAAGTGCAAAGGGAAAAATATTTCAGTCCTTTCCCTTACACCACCCAACACCCCATATGCCAAGATTTTCAGAAGTGACTAGAGATTCAAGGTGCACTATGTAAGACACCTTAGAGGAGACAAATTTTCATAAAGTATTAATCGCCCCACCCTCTGAAAGTCAGGCCTTGTTACGATGTCTCAGATAAGGGACCCAAAATCTGAGGCACCCAAAATCATTAGCCACATATGGAAATCCATCTCCCCACCTCCTTTAAAAACAAGCAAAACAAAACAGTCGTTTTTAAAGCAGAGGAATATGCACTTCTCTACATATGACATGCAGATACAGGAAATAGAAGTCTTCAATCCTAGCAAGAGACTAAGTAACTACTGAAATTTTATCTGCACATAGAAAATTAAGACAAAATTTTCTTATTATTGAGTAGATTAATGCTCACAAAGTGCTATAAAAATGAAAAGCACTTTATATACTATTATTAAATTTAAAAAAATATGTTAAATGTGAAAACACAATGTATCACATGCAAAAACAGTCAAACAATTTCTAAAAACAAATCTCAGACAAGTGACAACTAAATCATCCTGAGACTAATAAAACGAACAAGTGATATATTTCGCTTCATTGCATCCTCTTCTTTCTAGAGATGGAGTTCCTTCAAATGTGGGAAGTTAAAGTAGAACCACCTTATTTAGTATATGTGATTTAAAAAAAAAAAAATCCCATCTCTACCAGGAAATGAGGGCACACTTTTCTCCCTCCACACAGATGACCTGCTTTAAATAGTCTTATATAACTATAAATGAGGTTAGATTTGTCTTATCGCATATTTGCACTTATATTTTTCAGTCTGCACCACATTCACATGTGTTAAAAATTTCCCGGAACTTGTTCAGCTAAAATGATCTAACAAGCTGAGGTGGGTCACAATCACTTGTACTCACTGGGACAAAGCTGGTGCTCATTAAAAGCAGAAATGATCCCTTTAAGTTTCATGAAGAATGAGCATGCTCGCTCTCTCTGGTATATTTTATTTTGAGAGCAGAGCAGCCATTCTCTCCTAGGAAGAGAACACAAGCCATCCCTGAGGCATTATCAACAAACTAACAGAGCATTTCCCCAAACCAGGTGGTTTCCAAGCAACAAGCAGAAGTGGATGTGTTTCAGCACTGGGTGAAGTGGATGACATTTCTCTTGCCTACCTCCATAAGGGTACTGCGAGGCTTAATTAGTGTTTGAAAAGCTTTTAGCTACTGTAATTGAAAGCCCTAAATATTTTGTAATTCCAGAATAGTTTAGGGTTTTGTTGTTGTTGTTAGTACATAGTGGGAGGGGGAGAGAAGAGAGAAATGGCCCTTTCAGAAGCTTTCTTGTAGCATTATCAGCAGACTGCCCTAAAGGACCATACTGAGGACCATTATTAAGAAAAAGCACAGTCAAGTATCCGTGTGTGAGAGGTAAACTGAACAGAAAGAACATCTCAACAAACTGCAGCAGCAGGAAGTCACCTAAAACTTCCCTTTGGCAGACATTACCCATCTCCTCTAGGGCTTTGTTTACACTAGAAAACTTCATAGCCATGTTACAGCAGCTGCCAACAATGTGCAGTGGCAGTAGTAGTAACAAGAATATACATGTTAAGGGGTTTTTACCACTGCATCATAAAAACCTCTCAGCAAGTTATGACACAGTGATGCCTGCTCCTGCCTATACTAGTAGATTAGCTATTGTTGCTGTAACATGGGTACTAATTTTTCCAGAGCTCATGCATCCTAGAATTAAAGGAACAGCCACAGCCCTAAATGGATGTAACCAACTGCAAACTGGTTCTCTGGTAGCCCAACATCAAAAAGTCCTCTTGAATACAAAAGGAAATTAAATGGACAAGAAGTTGCTTTGGAAGTTTGCTTCCATTTCCTAGCAAGGTTAAATTAAAAGTTACTCTAATAAAATCTAAACCTAAACAAACTAATCTCTTTAGATCTATAAAAACAAGCTAAAGAGAATAGCCTGAGTTGATCTTGTGAATAAAATTGAACAGCAGTTATCAAAAGCATTGTATAATAAAACTTCATGAATAGTTCTAAAATGAATAAATGTTGCTCTAATTTTTCCTTACTAGTCAAGGCGGCCTTCTCTGTGCGAAAGAAATACAAAGAGGTAGAGAAAGACAACGCTCAACAGGGACTTCAATCAATAACCAGAAATAAATGCAACTACAGTGGAACATATTTGCTCCTAGCTTTAGGATTAATTAGTTGGATAGCTCTGAGAGAAATATGAAAAAGGTGTAAACACAATAGAATTACCGGTACTTTAATTCTCCTCTTCTAGTCTCACCAGGCAGGAGCTTGCATGCTCAACATTCTAGCCCCTAAACCAAAGGCACAAGTACTCTACAGGTAACAGAGGACATGTTTGCAAGTCATTTCCCAGAATCAAGTTGATGTTAGCAAAGGAACAGGGTGAGAAACATATCGGTTCTTAGATGAGGTAAACAGTGGTGAACTGAAGACCTCTTGGAGGAAAATTAGCCTTGATTCTTTCACACTACAAGTAAAACTAAGGGTATGTCTACACTACGAAATTAGGGCGATTTTATAGAAGTCGATTTTTAGAAATTGATTTTATACAGTCAATTGCTTATGTCCACACTAAGTGCATTAAGTCAGTGGAATGCGTCCTCACTACCATGGCTAGCATCGACTTACAGAGAGGTGCACTGTGAGTAGCTATCCCACAGTTCCTGCAGTCTCCGCTGCCCATTGGAATTCTGGGTTAAGCTCCCAATGCCTGATGGGGCAAAAACATTGTCGTGGGTGGTTTTGGGTACGTGTCGTCAGTCGCCCCTCCCTCCCTCTGTGAAAATAATGGCAGACAATCTTTTCGCGCCAGACACCAGGGCGATTAGAAGAGCACAGCAAGGTGCGCTGCGCATCAGAGAGGCTTTGAAAACCAGTTTCATGACTGGCCAGGCTTCAGTGTAAGAGTTGTGTGTGCTTCTCCTTTATGCAATCCTGCCCGCTTTGTTGATTTTAATTCTCTGTAAGCCAACCACCCCCTCCCCTTCAAAATAAAGTAACTATTGTTTTGAAACCATGCATTCTTTCTTTATTAATTAAAAAAATGAGATAATGGACAAGGTAGCCTGGGAGAGTGGGGGGGAAGAGAGGGAGGGAGGGACAAGGCCACATTGCTTATTGTAGCCAGACTAAAAATCAAACTGTTTGAATGACAGCCTTCTGTTGCTTGGGCCATCCTCTGCAGTGGAGTGGCTGGGTGCCCAGAGCCTTCCCCCCCGCTCCCTCTTGCATTCTTGGGCGTCTGGGTGAGGAGGCTATGGAACATGGGGAGGAGGTTATACAGTGGATGCAGTGGGGATCTGTATCTTGTTGGCTTTCCTGCAGCTCCAACAGATGCTTCATCATGTCCGTTTGCTCCCCCATCAGCCTCAGCATCGCGTCCAGCCTCCGTTCTTTGCGCTCACTTAATTCTTTCCTTCCCTCTGCCACTGAATGCCTCCATGCATTAAGCTGTGCCCTATCAGTGCGAGAGGACTGCATGAGCTCGGAAAACATGTCATCGCAAGTGCGGTTTTTTCACCTTCTAATCTGTAATAACCTCAGGAACAAAGATGATAGGGGGAACGTAAGAACATTCTATGCTCTACGATTCTGGGGGGACTGCATGGTCACCTGTGCTGCTGAGTTCGCCATGCTGACCAAACAGGAAATTAAATTTAAACGTTCCTGGGGCTTTTCCTGTGTAGCTGGCTAGTGCATCAGAGTTCAAAGTGCTGTCTAAAGTTCCAGCCTGTGTACTGAAGATCTGTGACCTGTTTGTACTATCTATCAGGGTGAGACATTGCTTGATTCAAATCTTGTTTAGTTTATAGAACTCAGATTGTGAACTTCCTTTTATTTCTTAGGTGACCAACTTTGATCTCTATGCCTACTACTTATAATCACTTAAAATCTATCTTTCTGTAATTAATAAATCTGTTTTATATTTTACCTAAAACAGTGCATTTTGGTTGAATTGCTTGAGAAATCTCAGATCAGCTTACAAAGGCTGTGTGTCCCCTCTCCACACTGAGGGAGGGGCAGACTGGGTAATGAACTTACACTGCTCAGGCTTCTGACCAGGGCAAGACAGTATATTCTGGTGGTGCAAGGCTGGGGAGCTGAGGGGAACTGACTGAAGCCTCCCTATGGTTGGTTCATGAGTGGCTGGGAGAAGTATTCGTGTAACTAAGTTGGGTGTGTCCCTCCCTGTGGATGTCTGTGTAAGCGCAATACCTGCCAGAGGTTTGTAGCTTGTCACAGCATCACAGTATGAGAGGGATACCCCAGCTTGGTGGGACAGAGGACTCAGCGGTCCTACAGTTCAGGTTGCACCCTGGGAATCCTGTCACAATAACGGAGTTCAAAAAAGAGCTGGATAAGTTCATGGAGGATAGGTCCATCAGTGGCTATTAGCCAAGATGATCAGGGATGCAACCTCATGCTTGTGGTGACCCTAAACCTCTCCCAGAAGCCAGGAGTGGAAGATGGGGGTGAATCACTCCCGAACTGCCCTGTTCTTTACATTCCCCCGAAACTCTGATACAGGCCTCTGTCAGAGCCAGGATACTAGGCAAGATGGGCCATGGTCTGACCCAGTAGAGCAGCTCTTATGTGCTATGGTCTTATGCTCTTTATTCATTCCAGAACATAGAGGGATGTCTGTGCATGGCTTCAAATTTTATCAGATAGCTACTAGCTATAGATATAAGAAATGTAACCCGTGCCCAGGACTCAAGGTAGCTCCTTGACAGGAATCTCAGCACCCTCTTACTTCCTAGCACTGAAGGGGATAGGAGTAGGTGTGGAAAGTAGAGAGAGAAAAAAAAGAGGGGTTGATGACTTCTTAACTGGGCTTTCACCTAGCAGCAGGGTCCATTTTCGTTCTTATCTGAGGATAGCAGGTTTAATTCTCTGGCTAATAGGTAACATAAGAACAGCCGTACCGGGTCAGACCAAAGGTCCATCTAGCCCAGTATCTGTCTACCGACAGTGGCCAATGCCAGGTGCCCCAGAGGGAGTGAACCTAACAGGCAATGATCAAGTGATCTCTCTCCTGCCATCCATCTCCATCCTCTGACGAACAGAGGCTAGGGACACCATTCTTACCCATCCTAGCTAATAGCCATTTATGGACTTAGCCACCATGAATTTATCCAGTCCCCTTTTAAACATTGTTATAGTCCTAGCCTTCACAACCTCCTCAGGTAAGGAGTTCCACAAGTTGACTGTGCGCTGCGTGAAGAAGAACTTCCTTTTATTTTTTTTAAACCTGCTGCCTATTAATTTCATTTGGTGACCCCTAGTTCTTGTATTATGGGAATAAGTAAATAACTTTTCCTTATCCACTTTCTCAACATCACTCATGATTTTATATACCTCTATCATATCCCCCCTTAGTCTTCTCTTTTCCAAGCTGAAGAGTCCTAGCCTCTTTAATCTTTCCTCATATGGGACCCTCTCTAACCCCCTAATCATTTTAGTTGCCCTTTTCTGAACCTTTTCTAGTGCTAGAATATCTTTTTTGAGGTGAGGAGACCACATCTGTACACAGTATTCGAGATGTGGGCGTACCATGGATTTATATAAGGGCAATAATATATTCTCAGTCTTATTCTCTATCCCCTTTTTAATGATTCCTAACATCCTGTTTGCTTTTTTGACGCCTCTGCACACTGCATGGACATCTTCAGAGAACTATCCACGATGACTCCAAGATCTTTTTCCTGACTCGTTGTAGCTAAATTAGCCCCCATCATGTTGTATGTATAGTTGGGGTTATTTTTTCCAATGTGCATTACTTTACATTTATCCACATTAAATTTCATTTGCCATTTTGTTGCCCAATCACTTAGTTTTGTGAACTAATTTCCAAGTTCTATATAGGTTCATGGATAAACATGAGTGGATGGCTGTGTGGACACTGGGCAGGCATAAGAAACAGGGATGAGAGAAGTTTGAAAAGAAGTAGGATGAAAACTAAGAAATTTCAGAGGGGGAGGTAGAAAGGAAGAATCGGTCTAGAACTTGGGAGATCTGGTTTTGATACTGAGGTCTGCCACAAACTTCCTGTGTGACCTCAGGCCATCAAGACCTTGTGCCTCAATCGCTAATTTGTAGGGGAAGAACACCACTTATTTTCTCCCAACATTTGTCTGTCTTGTCTATTTTGACTGTAAGCTCTTTGTTTCTTACTAGGTGTATGTACACCTACCACAATAAGGAACCATTCGGAGAGATGCTACCGTAGTAGTAGAAGAGAATGATGATCAGAAAGGAAATCAACATTGAAGACAATTCTGGAAAAGATGCACCATGATCTAGTCTAGGAGAAAAGAAAATGTGGAGTGAAGCCAGGAAGTGAAAGAAGGGATGCCCAAAACCATGCAATAAGTACTGTTGCTAGAATAGGATTCAACTAATACATTATTGGAAAAACTTTAATGTCATTTTTCAATAATGCTTTTTTGCATTATTCAAGCTCTATAGCACATCAAACACTATTTGACAAGCATATTTGATAAATCCTGGCAAAGTTCTAATAATGTATTTGACAAATATTTGTTCTGCTCCATCATTATCATTATCTGTCATTATTCAGTAGAAAACTGAATTACAATGTTATACGCAGTACATAATAAACAGTGCAAAAAATTGATACACCTTTATATTGCAGGGGGTTTGGCCACACAATTTACATCCTGGCTAACTGGCTTAGTTCTCAGATTAGAAGGCACTGGCGAAATTTAAGTCCTGTAAGTTCCCAATGCCAGAAGGATTTGCCAGAATAACTTCCACCTACTTACCATGCTGCATTTTAAGTTGTATCATCAATCTTTTTAATAAAGTGACAAATCCGAAGTTATTTCAAGAACACGGTGGGTGGTAGCTTTAAAAATATTCTGTAGCCTGTGAAAGGGCAAGAGCATGCATACATTAGAGTATCTTCCTTTTATAATGCATTTTACTTCATTGATTTTAACAATTGGTATTATTCATATAGTATCAAACATGCACTAGACACTTATAGGACAAGAGAAGGATTTTAAATAGTTTTTAAAAGATACACAGAAAAGACAAAACAAGAACACTAAAATCCATATTGATAGTATGTATTTAGTCACATCGGTCTTTTTCCATAAAAGCCCATAAGCAATTATATAAATAGGGATCACTTTACCCACCAACAAAATGACCCTTCAGATAGAACATGAACTCTGTTTAACAACATGTAGCAACATTACTCCGCAGTCTAGCACAGGAAGTGCAGAGGAATGCTGTATCAAACTGAAACCAAATCTAGGGGTGCAGAATCTAATTACTTAAATTGGAGTTTGGCTAGGATCACAAGAGCTAATGCCCCTTCTTGTGGCACTGGAATGCTTGTTACATTACCCTATCTATACTCTGCAATGGGGTCTTTCCTTTTACTGTAGGCCACTGGCCTGAATTCAGTCGGATGGCTGTTCAATGGTCAGTGTTAATGAGTTGGTGATTTCAGCCCAGTTCTTGGTGTACTGGTGGAAACTTCCCAGAATCTCCACCTCAGCTAATACTAACTGGCCCTTTGCAAAGAGGCCAAGGACTAAATGGACTGTCTCAGCCACTTTCTCACCCCAATCAGTAGTCCCCCAAGTCATCTGGGTTAAAAACACAGGAAGGTTGAAAGGAAGCTAGAACTACTGTTGCTAACTTTCCCCATATCAGATATGGTAAAGTCAATGGGGATATCAATCCAGAAACTTTCTCAAGCAATAAATATTCATACTTTTGAAAAGATTCAAGCAAAAGTAGTTGCCAATAAACAATTATTACCTTTGAATAGAAGTCAATGCAATTTTCCCTAGCAGAGATGTCAAAATAATAAGGTCTATTTAACTGTCTCCTTCCCCATTTTAGACAGAGACCTCTGATCAAACACTTTGCCATGAACATATACCACTAATTCAGATTTGTTTCCTACATATTAAAAACAGATTTCTGAAGCTTTTTTTTTTTTTTTTAACTAGTTTAGTATTTCATCTCCCTGACAAGCCAGTGGAAAAATCAGAGGAAATTTTTCAACAGCAATTAGAGATTACAGCACTAGCTGCAGGAAGCATTTCCTTACCAACATAAAATATATCCTCCAAACTGAAAAGGAAGTAAAGTTATGAAAGTGACAAGAGCAAGGACAGTCTATGAAACATTCACCGAGACTATATATTTTAAATACTAAGTTGCACAAGTCAATAGATTACCAGTCTGCAAATATTAAAGCAACTGGTGATCGTTAAAAATCTAATGGCCTGAAAAATCTGCTATTCAAAACTAAAGCCATTTGTGAATGAGTACCAAAAATATTTAAAAACAAATATGTTTACGCAAAGTAAAGATGAGAGAGACCTGTAACCTCAATCTCCACCCCTAACTTCCCACCCCACATTAGAGCCTTTCATACCAGTACTGAAACTGGAGAGAATTTTTCCACCTACATATCTCATAACTTCTTAATTGTAGGATTTACAATGAAAACCCTAATTGATCTATAACCATAGCAGCATAGCAAATGTTGTAATAAATTTACCCACGGACTTCTACAAGACAAAAATAACTGTCATGTGCTCTGAAGGCATTATTTGATTTAAATTCCATCTTTATTACATTTTAAGAAATAATAAAAGAAATATTACCCAGGTAGGCATAAGAAGTATTCTGCATATACTGCATTACTGCATATAAAGACTGTTTCTACAATTCATTTATTGATTTATAGAAATAAACTCAGCTGGTATTTGGCAGAGAACAATGGCTATTATTCAAATTTATGAAGAGTACAATCGATAAAAAAATATTTTAAAATATGTGTGTAACTAATCAGTATAACACAATTACAAGCTCATAATACTTCAAATTTGTCCATCAAGAATCTTATCTATAATAATCACATAAAATTAGCCAGATATCTGAGATGCGGAATACACTAAAAATCAACTGTTAGAAACACTGTTCAGTATTTCTGTCCTGTACGTACTATGTTTTCAAACTGTTAGCAGTGATGTTTACATAATTTAGATAGATTAATTAAACCTAAAAGAAAGCAAATACACTGAGTAGCTTTTTTGTGACAGTCAATGTCAGTCAAGTGGGATTCCATAAGTACAGGAAGAGATACGACTAAAATATCTATTTTTTGCAGTTACTTAGTATAAGAAATCATAAGGCATCTACATGATCATAGCCAAATTGGAATAAACTGGCTCTAAGCATTTGAACAGATATGCATTCTGTTCTATGCAGCATGAAGTAGAAATTCTATAATTTAACTGCCAAGTTACATGTATATTTCCTGTATAGTATGCGTCGCACCCTTTCCTGTACTACCAGATCACAGGAAATACACCCATCTCTTTCACAAAATTTTAGTACAATAGAATCATAGGAGTGGAACGGACATCGAGAGGTCATCTAGTCCTGAGCCCTGCACTCGTGGCAGGTAGTAAGTATTATCTAAACCATTCCTGACAGGTGTTTGTCTAACCTGCTCTTAAAAATCTCCAGTAATGGAGATTCCACGATTTCCCTAGTCAATTTATTCCAGTGCTTAACCAGGGGCGGCAGGTTTGTATAATTTTTGGTGGTGCCCAGACATAGAATCATAGAATCTCAGGGTTGGAAGGGACCTCAGGAGGTCATCTAGTCCAACCCCCTGCTCAAAGCAGGACCAAACCCAACTAAATCATCCCAGCCAGGGCTTTGTCAAGCCTGACCTTAAAAACCTCTAAGGAAGGAGATTCCACTACCTCCCTAGGTAACCCATTCCAGTGCTTCACCACCCTACTAGTGAAAAAGTTTTTCCTAATATCCAGCCTAAACCTCCCCCTCTGCAACTTGAGACCATTACTCCTTGTTCTGTCATCTTCTACCACTGAGAACAGTCTAGATCCATCCTCTTTGGAACCCCCTTTCAGGTAGTTGAAAGCAGCTATCAAATCCCCCCTCATTCTTCTCTTCTGCAGACTAAACAATCCCATTTCCCTCAGCCTCTCCTCATAAGTCATGTGCTCCAGCCCCCTAATCATTTTTGTTGCCCTCCGCTGGACTCTCTCCAATTTATCCACATCCTTCTTGTAGTGTGGGGCCCAAAACTGGACACAGTACTCCAAATGAGGCCTCACCAGTGCTGAGTAGAGGGGAATGATCACATCCCTTGATCTGCTGGAAATGCCCCTACTTATACAACCCAAAATGCCATTAGCCTTCTTGGCAACAAGGGCACACTGTTGACTCATATTCAGCTTTTCGTCCACCGTAACCCCTAGGTCCTTTTCTGCAGAACTGCTGCCCAGCCATTCGGTCCCTAGTCTGTAGCAGTGCATGGGATTCTTCTGTCCTAAGTGCAGGACTCTGCACTTGTCCTTGTTGAACCTCATCATATTTCTTTTGGCCCAATCCTCTAATTTGTCTAGGTCCCTCTGTATCCTATCCCTACCCTCCAGCGTATCAACCACTCCTCCCAGTTTAGTGTCATCTGCACTAAACTGGGAGGTCCAAGTCCCATCACCCCCACCCCCACCCCACCCAAGGCTCTGGGAGAGAGTTTGGATGCAGGAGAGGTTGAGTTCTGGGAGGGAGTTTGGGTGCAGGCTCTGGGCTGGGGCAGGCGGTTGAGATTCAGGAGGGGGCGCAAGGGGCGGGCGTTCGGGTGCGAGCTCTGGACTGGGACAAGGAGTTGGGGTACAGGAGGGGGTGCAGGGGGCGGGCGTTTGGAGGCAGGCTCTGGGCTGGGGCAGGGGTGCGGGAGAGAGTGAGGGGTGCAGTGCTTACCTCAGTTGGCTCCCAAAAGCAACCCGCACCCCCTCTGATGGCAGCTCCTAGGTGTGGGGCAGGGGGAGAGCTGGAGGGGTCTGTACCTAGATGTAGCACCTTGCATTTGGCTATATTAAAATACACTTTGCTCGAATGGGCCCAGCTAACCAAGCGTCCAGATTGCTCTGGATGACTCCGCATTTTTTACCACTCTAGCAATAGTCGTGTCATCTGCAAATTTTATCAGCTGAGATTTTACGTTTACGTCTAGATCATTAATAAGTACACCTCTACCCCGATATAACGCTGTCCTCAGGAGCCAAAAAAAAAAATCTTACTGCGTTATAGGTGAAACCGCGTTATATCGAACTTGCTTTGATCCTCCGGAGCACGGCTTTACCGCGTTATATCCGAATTTATGTTATATCGGGTCGCGTTATATCAGGGTAGAGGTGTATATTGAACACAGTATAAGACAGGGCTTTGGAGCTGTGCTCCAGCTCCAGGCAAAAACCTGCAGCTCCACTGCTCCGGAGCTGCTCCGCATTCCAGCTCTGGGCTCCACTCCAAAGCCCTGGTATAAGAATAACAATATTCAGCTCAATTGTTACTGAAGCACTATTTCTAGGTTCCTACATTTTGTAATGAAAGACTGAAATCTGACCTATTATGACATTCATTTTCTTATGTATCTACTAGACTGAGCATAATCTTATGCCTGCAGGGACTCAGAATAAAACAGTGCTTCACAAATGAGAACTATATAGTAGAATATTGTCATTTAATTTATATTAATTCTATAACTTGTTCAACTCAAAGACTGTAGCAATATTCCTGTTTCCACAACAGGAAAAACAATGACTTGCAATACAAGGTGAATGTTAATACTGGAAGTTGCACTGATAGGATTAAAAAAGTAGAAAAGAGTAAGAAAAGTCATTCTAAATAAAACCATGAAGAAAATAGTTCAGCAAAATAAGGAACCACCAGATTAGATTGCTTGTCCAATAAAAAAGATTCTCTATGGCTAACCAACTTTAAGCCAATATAATTTCATTTACCCAATGGCTTCCACCAGTTCAAATCAATATTAAATCCTATCTTCACTTAAACCAGTGTAATTCTGTGCATAGACAAGAAGCAGAATTTTCAGAACCACCCAACTCCCATTTTCAAAAGTGACTTTCACACAAAAGTGACTGATCTACATTAAAATATTAGGTAGCTCAGGGGTGTAAAAAATCCACACTCCTGAGTGATATAGTTAAGCCAACCTAACTCCTGGTATAGACAGAACTAGGTCACCGAAAGAATTCTTCCATCAATCTAGCTACCATTTCTCGAAGAGGTGGATAACCTACACCGATGGGAAAAACCCTTGTCAGGGTAGGTAGTGTTTACATTAAAGTGCTATCGCATCACAGCTGCAGCTAGCCACTGTAGCGTTTAAAGTGTATGCAAGCCCTTAGGCTTCTAAGTCCTCCTGACTTTCAATGATACTTCTAAGTTTTGAAAACGTGTAGGCTGCTAAGTAGGGTGACCAGATATCAAGTGAGAAAAATCAGGATGAGGTGGGGGTGGGGGAAGAGAATAGGTGCCTATATAAGAAAAAGCCCAAAATATCGGGACTGTCCCTATAAAATCAGGACATCTGGCCACACTGTCACTTGGGATCCTCTAAAATTGTTACTCCAGGACCATATATCAGATTATATTTCTAGGTGACTAGATTGGCAAATCCAGTTTGGGGCACCCTATTATTACATAAAATGTATTTAATGTTACAAATTATTTTGAGAGCATGATGTAAAGGGGAAGTGAATAGAGAACACAATCCCATTATTTTGACAGTTTCCAGAGAATCCTCCACAACAGTTTCAAGGCACACCAGAGTTTCATTACATGTGCCACTTTAAACATTTTCTGCATAATTACTGAAAGAGTAAGCGACACCTATTGTGAGGTATCTGACTCCTTTAGAATGCTGACACATAAGAAATACCTAAAAAAAAAAAAAAAGACAAGAACTGTTTTAAGTGAGGAGTTAATAGTGTTGTCAGCATACAGAACTTCTTTAATTTTTACATACTGGCCAGGCAAGCCATTAACTGCTGTTCGATTTCATTGCTAAGGGCTCAAACAAAAATATGTGAAAGGAGGACAGTTAGTAATATTTTTGCAGAAGGGTTAACATATAGTAATGAAATGTATTTGATCAATTTAGGTCCAAAAACTAAACCACTGTAAAGCAGTCAAGAGAACAGCTACATGAAAAAAAAGGTTTTTTCCACATCAAGCAAAAGCAATGCCACAGGGGAAGATATGTTCACAATCAGGTTATGTAAAGCTCTTGTGTTCAGAGCTACAGTTATATTTGCCTTTTACAAATCCATACTTAGTTGTTAAGGAGTCTGAGGGTGAATGCTTTCTAATTGAAGGACAAAAGTGTCAGCAAAAGAAATCTCTGAATTCACTTTAGTACGGGAACTATGTATATTACTACCTTAGTCAAATAGATCTGTCAAATTTACTTGTCAGTTATCACAGGTTCAGCGAGAGTAGAAGGGGGGGTGTTTTGTTTTCACCTACTTTTTATTTAATGCACAGAGAGTTGTTCTTCAAACAATTTTCAGTTTAGGACACAAGGGCTTACTATACAAGTCTGAAATTTTTTTCATAGTAAAGCCACCAGGCTTCAGGTGCCTCTCTGGAAAAATAAGTATGACTGCTCGTATCCCTTTTTCAGAAAGGGGGCTAATTCAGCTGGTAGTTCATCAAGGATTTTGAAATTAAGCAATGAAAAGAGACACTGAGGTCATTCTCCATTTCCTTTTCAGAAAAGGAACTACAGTATTTATTGTGTAACCCATCACGTATGTAGGAATTAAATGAGAAAGGAAAGGTCATTTTGAGATTAAAGAATGAAAGAAAGTGTCAAGACTGGCAACATCCATATGATGGATAAGACTTTTGGGGATCAGATAGTACTTTTAAATAGATTCTGATTTTTAGCTTTCAAGTCATTGGCTATGAAACACCTTATCTCTATGAGAGTCTGAATAGAATTTGGTAATTCCAGCCTATAGTAACAGAGGGAAACTATTTCATAGTTAATATTTCCAGCACCAATTCATCCATACACAAAAAATTCACTTTAAGCAATTTCTTTTTAAACCAAAACTTCAATTTTCACACTACAATTCACTGAAACATGAGAGTTTCATTTTACACACAAAGTTCACTATCAACAAGTTTCAGTGTACCGGTATGAGAGTGAGAAGGAGACTGTGTCAAGACTAGACACACATCACATTACATTCATTTTATTTCTACTGTTTACTCTGGCCTGTTAGAATAACTCCCTTTAAAAACTAATGAAGTGGTACATCTGATAACAGACTCTTATGTTGCAATTTTGAAAGCTTCCCATATTGCACTTTAAGTTAAACAAGTCTGTTCAAAAGGAGAAGAAATTCTGTTTATTTGAACATCCATTAGCAACACAGTTCAGGCAGCATCTGATAAGTTTCACACTTAGTAGATGAAATTAGGGCAAGTTTATGTTGTATATGAAACGGGACCAATTGAGATAAACTCATGTAAGTTATTGAAAGTCTATTTAGGAAAAAGAAAAGTGTTAGGTTTTAGCAAATGAATTATGAGAATCAGACTTTTATGTTCAGTGAAATAAGCACTAGTCATCAGATTGCCTTGAGCCAGGTATCACGCCCTTACAGGACTTGCATGTCTAATGAAACACATTTGATTAAAGACAGTCTATCAAAAATGGAATCTAGAATAGCATATAAAAGCATCTCCCATAATGAGGGATGCCACCAAGACAAGGATCTTTCCTGATAGTGGAGAAAGAACAGAGAAATTTAATCATGTGGAATATTTGATATTCAAGATATTCTCCCAGATGTATCATGAGAGTGTAGAATAACTGTAGCTCGAAAATCCCTACAACTCTGACTCTTTCAAGAGATCATTGTTCACATAAGCAGTGCCCTTGAAGTCAGAGGGACTGTATGAGAGAGGGTTGTTGCATAGCTAGGGTGCAAATACTTCCAAGTAGTAAGATGCCTACCTGGAAGCAAAGGAATGGGGAGAATGACCTCAGAAAAATCAACTCATAGAAACCATTGAACTTCACAGTCACAAAGTAAATAGAATTTACCTTAAGCAACAAAGGGCAGACAAAGCTGGTTAATTAACAGATTTTCCACAAACAGAATTGTCAAATGTATTTGAGGTCACTTAAGGATGTTCTCAAGACAGGAGGTCTTGTACAGGTCTCATTGTATGTTCACTTATTTCCATCTTAACTGGGCCATTTAACATCCTAGAAAATAATGTTATAAATCAACAGACAAAATATGAAAAAGGAGAAATCGTTTCGTAAACAACTGAGGAAACACACAAGTGAGAGGAAGAACATTAGGTTCCCTCAAATGCAGAAAAGTAGGAGCCTTAATAATTAGTACAGTAGTGAACATACTGCAATCATATATACGCAAGTATCTAGAGTCCTCCAGCTATGTAGAGTGTAAGAGTTTCCGATGCCCTTTTCTTAGGTCTAAGTAGATAGCAAGATTTATTGTTACAGATAACACAGAAAGGAGGCAGTAACAAACAATTGAAATAGCTGCTGAATTTGATTCCCTTGAAGAACAGGTCATACTGGAGGGAGGTGTTGGGAACAATCTTATATAACATTTTTATTACTGACCTTGGCACAAAAAGTGAGTGTGCGCTAATAAAATTAGCGGATGACACAAAGTTGAGAGGTACTGCCAATATGGAGAACCACCGATCATACAATAAGATCTGGATGACCTTGTAAAATGCAGTAATAGAAATGGGATGAAATTTAATAGTGCAAGGCCATGCATTTAGAAGTTTTGCCATAAACAGGGGACGTATCAGTAGGAAGTGAGAGAGGAGGAGAAAGACCTGGGTGTATTGGTTGATTACAGGATGACTATGGGCCATCAATGTGATGCAGCCATGAAAAAGGCTAATGCAGTCCTAGGATGCATCAGGTGAGGTACTTCCAGTAAAGACAGGGAAGTGTTAGTACCATTATGCAAGGCACTGGTGAGATCTCATCTGGAATACTGTGTGCAGTTCTGGTCTCCCATGTTTAAGAAAGACTAATTCAAACTGGAACAAGTGCAGATAAGGGCTACTAGGATGATCCGACTCAAAGAGCTCGGCTTGTTTATCCTAACCAAAAGAAGGCTGAGGGGAGATATGACTGCTCTCTTATAAATACATTAGTGGTATATATACCATGGAGGGAGAGGACTTATTTAACTTAAGCACCAATGTTGAGACAAGAACAAATGGCTATAAACTGGCCATCAGCAAGTTTAGGCTTGAAATTAGAGGTAGGTTTCTAACCATCAGAGATGTGAAGTTCTGGAACAGCCTTCCAAGGGGAGCAGTGGGGGCAAAAAAACTAACTGGCTTCAAGACTGAGCTTGATAAGTTTATGGAGGGCATGGTATGATGGGACAGCCTACAATGGCATGTGGCCCATTGGTGACTGCCAGTAGTAAAATTCCCCAACTGCTGGAGATGGGACACTAGATGTGGAGGGCTGAGAGTTTCTACAGAGAATTCTTTCCCAGGTATCTGCCTCGTTGGTCTTGCCCACATCCTCAGAGTCTAACTGATCACCATATTTGGGGTCAGGAAGGAATTTTCCTCTGGGTCAGATTGGCTGAGGCCCTGGAAATTTTTCACCTTCTTCTGAAGCATGTGTCACTTGCAGGTTTAAACTAGTGTAAATGGTGAATTCTCTATAACTTGAAGTCTTTAAGCCATGATTTGAGGACTTCAGTAACTCAGCCAGCAGTTAGGGTCTATTTCAGGAGTGGGTGGGTGAGGTTCTGTGGCCTGCAACGTACAGGAGGTCTGACTAGATGATCACGATTGTCTCTTCTGACTTAAAGTCTATGGCCTGGTCTACACTAGGACTTTAATTCGAATTTAGCAGCGTTAATTCGAAATAACCGTGCACTCATCCACACCAGGAAGCCATTTAATTCGACATAGAGGGCTCTTTAGTTCGAATTCTGTACTCCTCCCCGACGAGGGGAGTAGCGCTAAATTCGACATGGCTATGTCGAATTAGGCTAGGTGTGGACGGAAATCGACCTTAGTAGCTCCGGGAGCTATCCCACACTGCACCACTCTGTTGACGCTGTGGACAGCAGTCCGAGCTCGGATGCTCTGACCAGCCACACAGGAGATGCCCCGGGAAAATTTGAATTCCTTTTCCTGTCTGGCCAGTTTGAATCTCATTTCCTGGTTGGACATCGGGGCGAGCTCAGCAGCACTGGCAACGATGCAGAGCTCTCCAGCAGAGGAGTCCAGGCAATCTCAGAATAGAAAGAGGGCCCCAGCATGGCCTGACCGTGAAGTCTTGGATCTGATTGCTGTGTGGGGCGATGAGTCTGTGCTTTCGGAGCTGCGCTCCAACAAACGGAATGCAAAGACCTACAAGAAGGTCTCCAAAGCCATGGCACTCAGAGGATACAGCCAGGATGCAACGCAGTGCCGCGTGAAAGTCAAGGACCTGAGACAAGGCTACCAAAAAATCAAAGCGGCAAACGGACGCTCCAGAGCCCAGCCCCAGACATGCCGCTTCTACGAGGCACTGCATGCCATTCTCGGTGGGTCTGCCACAACCGCCCCACCAGTGTCCGTGGACTCTGACGATGGGATAGTATCGACGGCCAGTTCCTCGGCGATGTTCGCGGACGGGGAAGATGAGGAAGGGTTTGAGGAGGACGAGGCAGGTGACAGCGCTTACAACGCTGATTTCCCCGACAGCCAGGATCTCTTCATCACCCTCACTGAGATCCCCTACCAACCCTCCCCAGCCATTACCACGGACCCTGAATCAGGAGAAGGATCAGTCGGTAAGTGATTTAAACATGTTAACATTTATTTTTTAACAAAACAGGAATATAAGCTAGGCGAAAAGAAGGTCTATATATAGGGGGACGGAACAGGCATCTTCTTCGGAGATCTCCAGGAAGCTGTCCTGGAGGTAATCGAAAAGCCTCCGCAGGAGGTTCCTGGGGAGAGCTGGCTTATTGGGTGCTCCGTGGTAGCACACTTTTCCACGCCAGGCTCTCATCTGGTACTCCGGGACCATTGCCTTCACGAGCATGGCAGCAAAGGCCCCTGGAGTGTGCTGGCTTTCATGCAGCATGCACTCTCTGTCTGCCTCACTGACCCTCCTCAGGGTGATCTCGCGCGCAGACTCCTGCATTTAAGTAGAGTGATTTGTGTACTATTAGTACTGGTAGTTCACTGTTCCTTTGCACAACAAGAAGCGTCACTTTACAGCCACGTGGTGGAGGCTGCAGAGTGGCAGCATACAGGGATCTTTCCCAGGGAAGAGCCGCGAGGGGGTGGAACAGGGGCAGAGTTTATGCTTTCAGGATTGCCTGCAGCAAGAGGACAGAGCTATACATTTACTTTTAAGCAGCCAAAAGTCTTTGGCTTACCATGCCTGGCTGCTCCACGGATTCTGCTGTCCTGTCCCGCTTCTCTGATCTGCAGTGCGATACCCCAGGCAATGAAAGCGAATTCAGAAAAATCAAACTTTCCCTGAGTGAGTTCGCATGAGATAGGTGCTGTGCATGGTCTTGTTAACAGACACTGATTAGACTATGTTCCTTGTTCGCAAACATGTATCTTTGTAAGGAATTCACTCCCTTTTTCCCATCACACAGCTGCAACTGTATCCCGACCTGCTCCAGCATGCCCCTCACAGAGGCTGGCGCAGATTAGGCGGCGCAAGAAAAGGACACGGGACGAGATGTTTGCTGAACTTATGGGCTGCTCCCGAGCCAAGGCGGACCAGCAGAGCCAGTGGAGGGAGAACCTCACTCAGCAGCAGCGCTCACAAAGCGAACGGGAGGACAGATGGCGTCAGGAGGACCAGCAGGCAACTCAAACGCTGCTTGGACTAATGAGGGAGCAAACGGACACGCTCAGGCACCTTGTCGATGTTCTGCAGGACCGCAGGCAGGAGGACAGAGCCCCCCTGCACTGTATCTGCAACCGCCCTCCCCCGCCACAAAGTCCAATACCCCCCTCACCCAAAATAACCAGAAGGAGGGGCGCGAGGGGCCGTGAAAACTGTCACTGCACCCCTGCAGAGAGCTCAATTACCCAAAAGCTCTCAGTCCATAAATTTTGAGAAGTCCCTACCTTTCTGGCTCACCCAAGCCCAAATCCCAGTTTCATCCCCCAATTGTGTTGTTGAGTATTAAAAGTAGTTTGCTGTTAATTACTGTTTCCGCCATGTTTCTTTGCAGAAGACTTTGTGTGAAGGGGGGGGGGGGGTTGTAATTGCGTAGGACATTCACCATTACCAGGGTACAGACATGGGGGCAGGATCAACAGCAGGTCACACACAGAGTGCAGTCACCAGGCACCTTGGTCAGTCTGTGAGGTGTTTTTAATGTTCTGTTCATAGGCGGCAGGTGCCCTGCTCAAGGTATATTTGGAGGTGGGTCTCTGTCTGCTGCCCCAGGGTCCTAGCGCCTGCCATCCACAAATGGCAAGGCAGGCTGCCCTTACCCTGCCCTTCCACCACAGCCCTGAGCTTCTACAATGCCCCAAACCCTCAGCCCCAGCCAGAGCCCTCATCCCCCTACACCTCCTCCCCTTCCCACACACCCCTCACCCCTTACTACGCCCCCACCCCCAGCCCAGAGCCTGCACCCAAACTCCGTCCCAAACTCTGCACCCCTCACCCCTTCCTGCACACCCACCTGTAACCGTCCTCCCCCCAGAGATCGCTGTAGGAGCAGTAGCCTATCATTCCTGGAGTCTAGGAGCGGTCTCTACATCACTGCACACCCTACCCACCACAGTCTGCGTCCCTGTTTCAACCCTTTAATGCGAAGTCATTAGTAAAGACAAGGTTGTTAATTAAAAATGCTCCATTACCTTTATTTTTACACGGGTGTTGGAAGGGGGGAAACGTGGTGAACGGGGTATGTAAGCATAGAAAAAAGTCAACAGTAAGTGAAACAGGGGCAGGTTCAGCTTCTCTGTAAAGAAACAGAACTGTCACAGGTTACCCTGCTCACTGAAGAACCTAGCTTTCAAAGCCTCCCGGATGCACAACGCTTCCCGCTGGGCTCTTCTAATTGCACGGGTGTCTGGCTGAGCATAATCAGCAGCCAGGCGATTAGCCTCAACCTCCCATCCCGCCATAAAGGTCTCCCCCTTGCTCTCACAGAGATTGTGGAGCACACAGCAAGCTACAATAGCAATGGGGATATTGGTTTCGCTGAGATCCGAGCGAGTCAGTAAGCTCCTCCATCTCCCCTTCAGACGTCCGAAAGCACACTCCACCACCATTCTGCACTTGCTCAGCCGGTAGTTGAAGAGCTCCTTGTCAGTGTCCAAGGCGCCAGTATAGGGCTTCATGAGCCAGGGCATTAGCGGGTAGGCTGGTTCCCCGAGGATCACTGTAGGCATCTGCACATCCCCAACATTTATTTTTTAGTCCGGGAAGAAACTACCTTCCTGCAGGCGTTTAAACAGACCAGAGTTCCTGAACACACGCGCGTCATGAACCTTGCCCGGCCACCCGACGTTGATGTTGGTAAAGCGTCCCCTGTGGTCCACCAGTGCTTGCAGCACCATTGAAAAGTAGCCCTTTCGGTTAATATACTGGCTGGCCTGGTGAGCCGGTCCCAGGATAGGGATGTGAGTCCCATCTATAGCCCCACCGCAGTTTGGGAATCCCATCGCGGCAAAGCCATCTATGACGACCTGGACGTTTCCCAGGGTCACTACCTTTGAGAGCAGGAGCTCCACGATTGCGTTGGCAACTTGCATCACAGCTACCCCCACGGTAGATTTGCCCACGCCAAAGTGGTTCCCTACTGACCGGTAGCTGTCTGGCGTTGCAAGTTTCCACAGAGCTATGGCCACTCGCTTCTGCACAGTCAGGGCTGCTCGCATCCTGGTGTCCTTGCACTTCAGGGCAGGGGACAGCAAGTCACACAGTTCAAGGAAAGTGCCCTTAAGCATCCTGAAGTTTCGCAGCCACTGTGATTCATCCCAGACCTGCAGCACTATGCGGTCCCACCAGTCCGTGCTTGTTTCCCGGGCCCAGAATCGACGTCCCATAGCATGAACATGACCCATTGCCACCATGATCTCCACGGCGCGGCGTACCGTGCTTTGTGAGAGGTCTGAGCCACTCTCTGACTTCATGTCCTCACCGCGCTGCCGGAGCCTCCTCGCCGGATTTCTCAGCATCTGACTGTGGAAGAGGTGGACGATAAGGTGCGAGGAGTTGACAACGGCCATAAGTGCAGCGATGATCGCAGCGGGCTCCATGGTCGCACTGCAGTGCTGTGGCGTCCGCGCTGTCACTGACCAGAAAAAATGCGCGAACTGATTTCCCGCTGGCGGGAGGGACTGTTGAATTCTGATAGTTACCCAAGACCACCCTCGACACAGTTTTCCCCCCAGCATGCATTGGGGGGAAATCCCAGCATTCCAATGGGCAGCGGGGAGTGCGGGAACTGTGGGATAGCTGCCCACAGTGCACCGCTTCCAAAGTCAACACTGGCACCGTTAGTGTGGACTCACAAAGTCGAATTAGTGTCCTTAGTGTGGATACACAAATTCGACTTCGTAAGGTCGATTTCAAAAATTCGATTTAACTTAAATCGAACTAATCTGGTATGTAGACATACCCTATGACTAGTTTTTCCACACACACAAACCAAATACTTCAGTAATTGAACTATTTCTCATATAGTGTTGAAAGGAAAGAAATTGTTATTTCTATTTTTCAACACTTGGGAAGCACACAGATACTATGTTGCCACATGAGTAGACAGACTAAACACTGGACTCCAAAGCCACTCTGCCCAGAAGTAGAGAAAAAATTCCATGATCTTTCATAGAATCATAAACTATCAGGGTTGGAAGGGACCTCAAGAGGTCATCTAGTCCAACCCCCCGCTCAAAGCAGGACCAATCCCCAGACAGATTTTTGCCCCAGATCCCTAAATGGCCCCCTCAAGGATTGAACTCAGAACCCTAGGTTTAGCAGGCCAATGTTCAAACCACTGAGCTATCCCCATGCCATTTTGGAAATGGAAGCATGACACCACTTAAATTGATTACAGAAAAGGAATTTCCCCATCAGCTTCACAACTATCAGATTAGCACTGGTTCAGCAACATCAGTCTCTAGGGAGAAGAACGTGACATCCCTTACAGGGCCTCCTTTGAAGCACCACTGCAACCTGCTCTGGAAGCAGAGTAAGCCATGGTGAAGTCTGTGAATTTTTTTTTTTGACACGTGCATAAATAAGGATTCTGCTAGAATCTAGATCTCTCCATTTTTACCACATGCTTTTTTTGGGGCTGCATTATTTATTTTGTGGGCATGTACTTGGTATGGCTAGCCTGCAGTGCACTCACCACTGCACTTGCTACCCCAGCTACACTACTATTTTAGAGCACTTAGTTCATTGGCGCTAGCACGACTACATCTATGCGAGGTGGGAATCACATCCCCAGCTTCAAGTGTAGACATAGCCCTAGAATGCAAGCTGTTGAGGGCATGGACCCTCGGTTCATACCAGTCTGTAAAGCACTTTGCACACTACTACTGATAGTAAATTATTAAATGAAAAACAATATATGTGCCAAATGATTATATTGTTGTATTGCACTTTGGGGGCAACATGTGGAGAAAAGTTACATACTACTCTCTTGGTATTAGAATGGGGTCAGGAGACAAGCCAACTGAAAATTCTGCTGCCACACCTAAGGAAATATAAGTTGTTTAAAGAGAAATGCTTTCAAGATTTTAAGAAAATCAGAAGAGGCTCCTGAAATTGTGTATTCCCTCAGTTTCACCAAAGAGAAACATTAGGGTATCAAGACGAAAAAAAATGATCCCCAAAAGCAACAACTGTCTTCATTATATACCCATTCACACATGCAGGTCACATGAATATCTATTTTGGCTGTTATGATTTCCTTAATCTCCTAAAATATGCCTCTGACGATTCTACTTTACAAAACAGATTAAGGATTTTAGATAATCTGTCCTCAAAGTTGCTAGTTTCTTCTTCAGTTTCAGACAATCAATTTCTGGAAGTCCGATCATTCTGATTTAACTCACATAAAGGGTATGTTTACACTACGGGATTATTCAGATTTTACAGAAACCGGTTTTTTAAAACAGACTGTATAAAGTTGAGTATCAGGGGGGTAGCCGTGTTAGTCTGGTTCTGTAGAAGCAGCAAAGAATCCTGTAGCACCTTATAGACTAACAGACGTTTTGCAGCATGAGCTTTCGTATTCACCCACGAAAGCTCATGCTGCAAAACGTCTGTTAGTCTATAAGGTGCCACAGGATTCTTTGCTGCTTGTATAAAGTCGAGTGCACGTGGCCAAACTAAGCACATTAATTCGGCGGTGTGCGTCCATGTACCAAGGCTAGCGTCGATTTCCGGAGCATTGCACTGTGGGTAGCTATCCCGTAGCTATCCCATAGTTCCCGCAGTCTCCCCCACCCATTGGAATTCTGGGTTGAGATCCCAATGCATGATGGGGCAAAAACAGTGTCTGGGTAAATGTCGTCACTCAATCCTTCCTCCATGAAAGCAACGGCAGACAATCATTTCGCGCCCTTTTTCACCTGGATTGCCCTGGCAGACGCCATAGCATGGCAACCATGGAGCCTGTTTTGCCTTTTGTCACTGTCACCGTATGTGTACTGGATGCTGCTGACAGAGGCGGTACTGCAGTGCTACACAGCAGCATTCATTTGCCTTTGCAAGGTAGCAGAGACGATTACCATCCCTATTGCACCGTCTGCCACTGTAAATTGGTGATGAGATGATAGTTATCAGTCATTTTGCACCGTTTGCATTTGGAAATTGGCGATGACGGTTATCAATCCTTTTGTACCGTCTGCTGCTGTCATGGGTGCTCCTGGCTGGCCTTGCTGAGGTCGGCTGGGGGGCGCATGGACAAAAATGGGAATGACTCCCTGGGCCATTCCCTTCTTTATGTTTTGTCTAAAAATAGAGTCAGTCCTGCCTAGAATATGAGGCAAGTGTACTAGAAAACCAGAGAGCACAGCCGCTCCGTGTCAGAACCCCAGAGATCCCGCAGAAATAATGAGCTGCATGCCATTCTAGGGGGTGCCCCTGCAACAACCCCACCCGTTGCTTCCCTCCTCCCCCAACCCTCCTGGGCTACCGTGGCAGTGTCCCCCCATTTGTGTGATGAAGTAATAAAGAATGCAGGAATAAGAAACACTGACTTTTAGTGAGATAAAATGAGGGGGAGGCAGCCTCCCGCTGCTATGATAGTCCAGGCAGTACAGAATCTTTTCTTTAGACATGAAAGGTCGGGGGGCGGAGGGGGTTGATGGAGCTCAGCCTCCAGTTGCTATGATGAGGACAGTTACCAATCCTTTTGTACCATCTGCCAGGAATGACCGGGAGTCATTCCTATTTTTACCCAGGCGCCCCCGGCCGACCTCACCGAGGCCAGCCAGGAGCACTCATGGGCTGATGATGACGCTGGATAGCAGTCATATTGTACCGCCTGCCACCGGGAAGGGGATGCTAGTGTTCAGCGCTGCAGCACCCCGTCTACCAGCAGCATGCAGTAGACATAGGGTGACATTGAAAAAAGGCAAGAAATTATTTTTTTCCCTTTTCTTTTGGGGGCGGAGGGGAAGGGTGTAAATTGACGATATACACCCTGAAACACTCGGGAAAATGTTTTTGACCCTTCAGGCATTTGGAGCTCAGCCGACAATGCAAATACTTTTCGGAGACTGCGGGATAACTGGAGTCCTCAGTACCCCCTCCCTCCCTCCATGAGCGTCCATTTGATTCTTTGGCTTTCTGTTACACTTCTCACGCAGCACTGTGCTGAGTCCCTGCTGTGGCTTCTGTCTATCATAGCCTGGAGATTCTTTTCAAATGCTTTGTCATTTCGTCTTCTGTAACGGAGCTCTGATAGAACAGATTTGTCTCCCCATGCAGCGATTAGATCCAGTATCTCCCGTACGGTCCATGCTGAAGCTCTTTTTGGATTTGGGACTGCATCGCCACCCGTGCTGATCAGAGCTCCACGCTGGGCAAACAGGAAATGAAATTCAAAAGTTCGTGGGGCTTTTCCTGTCTACCTGGCCAGTGCATTGCTTTCCAGAGCGGTCAGAATGGTGCACTGTGGGATACCGCACAGAGGCCAATACCATCGATTTGCGGCCACACTAACCCTAATCCGACATGGCAATACCGATTTCAGCACTACTCCTCTCGTCGGGGAGGAGTACAGAAACTGGTTTAAAGAGCCCTTTATATTGATATAAAGGGCCTCATTGTGTGGGCAGGTGCAGGGTTAAATCGGTTTAACGCTGCTAAATTCGGTTTAAACACGTAGTGTAGACCAGGCCTAAGTATTCAATCACTGTCTTTACTTTCAATATTCTTTCAATCATGCCTGAGGGAGCTGGCTCCCCCTCAGGCAGCAGAAAGGATTTATCTTCCAGCAACAAAGGAGTGAGCTTTACTTACTTAATCCTATTCTATAATTTGAGGGGAGGGGCGGCGTGGGAGTGTTTGCAAGCACATGCGAATTTACTGCTGAAGAAGGAAGCCATGTGGGCATCTCTGAAAACTGACTGCTTCATTTATTTCAGAAAGGTATAGCACAGGAAAAGGCAGTGCAAGTTTCCCCACATACAGTGGAAACTCCAGGCAAGATCTGAGAAAGTTCCCACAGCCCATTCATTCAATCTTTGGCCTTTCTGCTGAGACTGCCAATAATGGTTCCATCTATATTTTTGTGATAAATACAGTTGTGCACTAGGAACCAGAGACCCACCAAATTCACAAGCCACAAAAGATAGTAACATTTCATTACCAACCTAGACTGGATTCATATCAATGAATGGGTAAATGGTTCGATTTACAATTACAAATATCAGGAACCATCTTGTCCTCCCCTATTTTTACAGTAATGTTCAGCAACTTTTTGAAACTGAGACACTATTTTGAAAGTGATAAAAATGACAGTGCTTGCTGTGAAACGAGTTAGTCTCAGATGATTTGCTAGCAAACAGGTGTCCACATACCCAAATCCACCAACTACTGCTCTTCCCAGACTCAGCAGAGACCAGACTGAATGTATACAGAAAATGAAATATCCTCCCTAACAGTCAGGTTTCACATTCATTTTGGGGTAGGAAACATGAGCTGCCACTACCTGTATTATACCTTTTCTGTGGATAGGCAATTTCAACCCCAGGCTTTCAAGCTATCACCATCCCAGACTCCTAAATCCACATATAAAAAGGATGAAAAAAATGGAATATGTTACATAAGAAAGGGGGATAGGAATAATAAAGCCAACCAAAGTCATCTTCAAGCCACACGTCCAAGCTTGTTCTGCAGAGGTGAAGCACTTGGTAATCACTTACCTGGTGTGTACACCATCTTTTTTCTGTATTTAGGGACATGAACCACCCAGCTACACCACCCACAACACCTTAAGTATGCAGGTGACAGAGCTTTCCCTGAAGTGGTCAGTACTGTGTGATATATCTTTAGGTACCCCCCAGCTCATCCCTCTTCCAAAAAATAACCCCAGAGGTTTTTAGTGTTTTTCTCTCAGTATGACCACCCCCTCTTTTCTGAAAAAAATCACACTACAGGGGCTTTTGCACAATTTCAGGGGTTTTTTGCATTTTAATTCTCTGTGCAGCAATATAAGTACTGCCTCAATGTTTGTTTGTTACTGGACAGGAGAAATAGTATTTTATCAATAAAATAGGCAATAGTTTGTAGTGTACTACATCTATATGCATACACACATATTAAATATTACATAGAAAAATGCATTAAAAAAAGAGTTACAATTGCACAGAAAAGCACTAAAAAAAACTGGGAAATGCCAGAATTAAAGTGGCTGTGTAATCTTAAGTCCGTCCCTTTACAGTCTTTAAGACATGATCAAACACTATTGCTTAAACACAGGACACCCCCATTTCATTCAGTGGATAGGATGGAACTGCTTGGGGATGAATCAGTCGTGTTGTCAAAGAGGCTGTTGTCAATAGGACCCCTACATCATTTGTCACAGAAGCTGGATGTCGTGTAGTGAATGAGGCAAGGGATTGTATCAAGAGACAGGACAGTCTAGTGGTTAACAAAGCTGAATGCCACCTGTAAAACTGGAGCTCCTATGTGATGCTGGGCAACTCACTTAAATCACAACGTTCACAGTTGGCCACTAACTATGTAGTCCTACTTTTCTAGATGCCCAGTGTCAGACAACTGGGGCCAGATTTGCAGGAGTGCTGAGCACTGAGCAAGTTCCATTGAAGTGAATTGGAACTGGGCTCTGAACATGAATAACTACTCAGAGAATGAGGTGTGACAGGTTGGATCACAGAAACCCCCCTGGGAGCTGCCAACTGATGTGCCAAGACTACCTCTGCTCCAGTTTTCCCTGCCAGCTCAGGACTCCAGCACCCTGTCTTGCTGAGCCAGACATTCCCATCTGCTCCAAAACAGACCCAGGGTCTGAACTCCTTGCCCCAAAGCTGCAGGTTTACCTGAAAACAGCTCACAGAAGTGTGCTTCTCTTTAGCACTCAGATGCCCAACTCCCAATGGGGTCTAAACCCAAATAAATCCATTTTACCCTGTATAAAGCTTATGCAGGGTAAACGCATAAATACTCGCCCTCTATAACACTGACAGAGAGATATGCACAGTTGTTTGCTCCCCCAGGTATTAATGCATACTCTGAGTTAATAAGTAAAAAGTGATTTTATTAAATACAGAAAGTAGGATTTAAGTGGTTACAAGTAGTAACAGACAGAACAAATGGTTTCAGAGTAGCAGCCGTGTTAGTCTGTATCCGCAAAAAGAACAGAAGTACTTGTGGCACCTTAGAGACTAACAAATTTATTTCAGCATAAGCTTTCGTGGGCTACAGCTCAGAAGTGAGCTGTAGCCCACGAAAGCTTAGACAGAACAAAGTAAGTCACCAAGCAAAATAAAATAAAATGTGCAAATCTATGTCTAATCAAACTGAATACAGATAATCTCACCCTCAGAGATGCTTCAGTAAGTTTTTTTTCCCTCAGACTGAACACCTTCCAGGCCTGGGCACAATTCTTTCCTCTGGTACAGCTCTTGTTCCAGCTCAGGTGGTGGCTAAGGGATTCTTCATGATGGCTCCTCTCTGTCTTTGTTCTCTTCCACCCCTTTATATATCTTTTGCATAAGGCAGAAATCCTTTTGTCCCTCTCTTGAGTTCCCATCCCCTCCTTCTCAATGGAAAGTCACCAGGTTAAAGGCAGATTCCAGTTCAGGTGACATGATCACATGTCACTGCAAGACTTCATTACCCACTTGCCAGCACACACACATACAGGAAGACTTACAGGTAAAACACAGCCATTTGCAGACAATGGTCCTAGTTAATGCGAGTCATCAAGAGTTCAAACCACCATTAATGGGCCACACTTTACATAATTACAATAGGCCCTCAGAGTTATATTTCATATTTCTAGTTTCAGATACAAGAGTGGTACGTTTATACAAATAGGATGACCACACTCGGTAGATAATAAGCTTTGTAATGATACCTTACAAGAGACCTTTTGCATGAAGCATATTCCAGTTAGATTATATTCACTTCTTATTAATTTTTTATAAAGCCATATAGACTGCACAATGTCAGATGAGGCAGGGGTCATATGGAAAAAAACCAGCATGCGATCATGTAATGAAGATTGTATCATAATGTATGTGCATAAGTGAGCCGCAACCTTAACTCTCATATTTTCTAACTTCTGAGTAGCTGACTTTGCAACCGTACAATTCTTTCAGCATAGTTTTTTGGATGTAATATACACTTGAATGACTTCAGCCTTGGGAATAAATCCCTATCTAAAGGGATTCCTGACACGATAAACTATAATGATGGAGTTGTCAAGGCTACTGAGAAGGTTTCTACTTTGAAGTTCATTGACCATAATTGCTCCCATCAGCCTGCAAGGGGAAAACATGGGCACTAACGGGACTGTATTCAATACTTGCAAGATAATATGTAGATTCCAGTCAGACACTAACACTGATGGAATTTTTATTGAAAGAAAATGAGGGGATGGGGACCTTTTGAACAATGCCTCATTTTCTAAAATGAAAATAACTAAAATTTCCCCTCAAATTTTATTTCCACATCATACTGAATATTACATGCTTGTACATAAAGTACCTGCCAAAAATTAGTCAGAAAAACTCTAAAGTGTGCAGAAAAATAATCTTATTTGATCTATATCTGAAATGTACAAATGCTTAAATAAGGCCTAATGTTGCATTCCCTACATAGTCCGCATTTCCATGAGTTTTAGGGGGAGATTTGGATGCACAAGAAATACCGCACAAGGAAAACAAAGGGTACTGTAATTTCCAATCTGCAACAAGATTAATTATATTGATAGCAAAAAACACTAAGTAGACCAGGGAAAACAAAACTTGTCTGGCATAGATCACAGCAGTTTGAATGAACCTTTTAACACTTTCACATCTTGAAATTTACATACTCCTCCTGTTTGGAGGAAAATGAAAGAAGTGCAAGACATAAACCAAAACTCACCCCAAACCACAATTGAGCTGCCAGTTAATCTAAAAGATTTACACAGCACTGTAAGTCTTGTATCAAACCTGGTCTCTGTAACATAAGCATAACTCATCTTTTGCTATTGAAACATTTGTCCTCCACGTACTGTTTATTTGTCATCCTTTGCTGCCTTATGTCTGAATTACTGTTAAGGTCCTTGTGGAAAGGACCTGTCTTTTCACATCTTCCATAAAGCACCGTCCATGTCTATGACTCTACTCAAAATGATTCTTTAGGTTAGTAACAAAACCCCAGTGAACTCTACCAGATTTGGGGTGTTTATTCCAAGATTTTCACACAGCTCCATTAAATGCTCTGTCCCCCATCAGACTTGGCTCCGAACAATACTTTGCTCAATGCTACACCTGCTCTCAATAACACACTACACTTTGGTCACTGGTCACCTAGGGGGGCTAGAGAGTTACGGGGTGTTGTTCAGGCTGTCTTCATCACACTAACCTTGTATAAGACTTTACAGCATTTACAGCCACAAAAACACCTTAAAAATACTGCCTAGAAAGGCAAGAAGACCACAGCTTAGTAGCTAGCAGCTATAGATCTGCAGGAGCAGAGGGCATGGCTAGAAGCACCTCTGAAGAGTCCCCTGCATAACTGGGATGGCAGCATTTGGCCACTAGCCCACAGAGGTATGCTGTCCCTGGCAGAGAAAGGGGCTGGACCAGCTATACATTCCCAGCACAGACAGTGGTTAGAAGAGACAGCAGCTCAGAGGCAAGGGTAAAGGAGAGAGGCTGCGGCTCCACCCCACCCACAAAGAGGCAAGGGGTGTCTGCCCCTCCATGCAGAGAGGCAGGGGCTGAGAGTGAGTGAGTGCACAGGGGCAGGAGGCTGTGCACCAGCTGCGCTGCCCACGCCCGCTGCTTGGGGTAGTGCGCACGTTCCCACCACCGGTGCAGGATTGTGTGTGTGTCCCAGCACAGGGGCTCCGTCTGCATGTGTGTCCATGTCCATCTGTCGCGTCCCCCTCAGCACAGGGGCTCCGTGTGTCCCCGTGTCCGTCCCACCCCCAGCACAGGGGCTCCGTGTGTGTATCTGTGTCTCTCCACGCCCTGTTCCTCCCCACAGGCGCTGTGTCCATGTGTCTCCGCACCCTGTCCCCACAGATGCGCTGTGTCTGGGTGTCTCCACGCCCCCTCCTCCCCCCGACAGGCACTCTGTGTCCAGGTGTCTTCACCCCAGTCCCCCCCTCACACACACACAGGCACTCTGTGTCTGGGTGTCTCCCCCCACCGGCGCTGTGTGTCTCCATGTCCTGTCCCCCCACTCCGCGTGCCAGGGGCTGAGTGTCCGTGCCCACAGACAAGTGCTGTGTCCGTGTGTCACCCACACACCACAGCACTAGGTGCTGTCTGTACGTGTGTGCCCGTGTCTTGTTCCCCCCCCCCACACCCGTGCCAGGGGCTGTGTCCTCCCTACCCCAGCCAGGGGCTGTGTGTCCATGTCCTCCTCTTCCCGCCCCCCCGTACAGGGGCAGTGTGTGTGTGTATCCCTCCCCCGCGCCAGGGGCTGTGCGTGTCCTGTGCTTCCCCCTGTGTCTGTGTGTGTGTGTGTCCAAGTGGGTCATGCCTCCCCCTCCCTGGGACAGGGGCGCTGCCTGTGTGTCCAAGTGTCCCTCCCCCCCCCCCCGCACAGGGGCGCTGTGTGTGTGTGTGTGTCTGAGTCCCCGCCCCCAGACACAGGGGCGCTATATGTGCGTGTGTGTCCAAGTGTGTGTCTGTCCCGTCCCCCCCCCAGGGGCACTGTGCATGTGTCCAAGTGTCCCTCCCCCCCCAGGCACAGGGGCGCTGTGTGTGTGTGTGTCTGAGTTCCCTCCCCTCCCCCCAGGCACAGGGGCACTGTGTGTGTGTGTGTGTCCGTCTGAGTCCCCCCTCCAGGCACAGGGGCGCTGTGTGTGTGTGTCTGAGTCCCCTCCCCTCCCCCCAGGCACAGGGGCGTTGTGTGTGTGTGTCTGAGTTCCCTCCCCTCCCCCCAGGCACAGGGGGGCTGTGTGTGTGTGTCCGAGTTCCCTCCCCTCCCCCCAGGCACAGGGGGGCTGTGTGTGTGTGTGTGTCCGTCTGAGTCCCCCCTCCAAGCACAGGGGCGCTGTGTGTGTCCGAGTCCCCCGTGCCCCCAGGCACAGGGGCGCTGTGTGTGTCCGAGTCTCCCCGTCACCGCCCGCACAGGGGTGCTGTGTTTGTGTATCCCTTCCCCGCCCCAGGGGCGGGGTGTATGTGTCCGAGTCCCCCGTGCCCCCAGGCACAGGGGAGCTGTGTGTGTCCCCGAGTCCCCCCCGGCATAGGGGCGGTGTGTGTGTGTGTCCCCGAGTCCCCCCCGGCATAGGGGCGGTGTGTGTGTGTGTGTGTGTGTCCCCGTGTCCCCCCCGGCATAGGGGCGGTGTGTGTGTGTGTCCCCGAGTCCCCCCCCCCGGCACAGGGGCGGGGTGTGTGTGTGTCCCGAGTCCCCCCCCCGGCACAGGGGCGGGGTGTGTGTGTGTGTCCGAGTCCCCCCCCGGCACAGGGGCGAGGGGGGGTGGCCCCGAGTCCTCCCCCCCCCGGCACAAGGGCGCTGTGTGTGTGTGTGTCCGAGTCCCCCCCCCCCGGGCATAGGGGCGGTGTGTGTGTCCCCGTGTCCCTCCCGGCACAAGGGCGCTGTGTGTGTGTGTGTGTGTGTCCGAGTCCGTCCCCCCCGGCCCAGGGGCGCTGAGCGTGTGTGTGTGTCCGAGTCCCCCCCCCCGGCACAGGGGCGGTGTGTGTGTGTGTCCGAGTCCCCCCCCCGACACAAGGGCGCTGTGTGTGTGTCCCCGAGTCCCCCCCCCGGCACAGGGGCGGTGTGTGTGTCCGTCCCCGAGTCCCCCCCCCGGCACAGGGGCGGTGTTTGTGTGTCCCCGAGTCCCCCCCCGGCACAGGGGCGGTGTGTGTGTGTCCCCGAGTCCCCCCCCCCGGCACAGGGGCGGTGTGTGTGTGTCCCCGAGTCCCCCCCCGGCACAGGGGCGCTGTGTGTGTGTGTGTGTGTGTCCCCGAGTCCCGTCCCCCCCCGGCACAGGGGCGCTGTGTGTGTGTGTGTGTGTGTTGTGCTTCCCCCAGCTGTCCGCAGGGAGCCCGAGCTCGCCGCTCCCGCCCGGCCGGGGATGGGCAGGGACCCGCGCGCCGCTCACCTCCTTCCACGCCGGGTCGAGCCCATCGCCCATCGTCCGCCGGAGCCACCAGTGCGCCGCGCCGGGGAGCAGCTGCGGCGCCACAGCTGGGGCCGGCACCTGGGAGCGGTGGCGAGGTCAGGGAGGCTGGCGAACAGGGAGCGTCTGCAAAGTGCACGTCCGGCCGGGAGCGTGCACCGCAAGGGAGCGTCTGCAAAGTGCACGCCTGGTCGGGAGCGCGCACCGCAAGGGAGCGTCTGCAAAGTGCACGCCTGGTCGGGAGCGCGCACAGCAAAGGAGCGTCTGCAAGCTGCTTGCTGCCCGTGCGGGCGCACAGACAACAAGGGAGCATCTGCAAACTACACACCCCGCCCGCCGGGGCCATGCACAGAGAGCCCGCAAGAGCAAAGGAGCTAATTTTCATGCGGCGAGCCCCTCAGATCTCATCAGATCTAGAGAGACAAAGGGGGTGATTTAAGGTCTTTTATGGGACCAACTTCTGTTATTGAGAGAGACAAACTTCTGAGCTACACAAGTGCGAGGAAGAGCTCTGTGTAGCTTGAAAGTTTGTCTCTTTCACCGCCAACAGAAGTTGGTCCAATAAAATATCTCATTGCACCCACCTTGTCTACTATCCTGGGACCAACAGGGCTACACCACTTCTTGTACCGACTCAGGCAGGGAGGGACATCAAATCCCCAGTGTTGTTGGGGTGGGTGCGTGTGTGCCTGCACAACTACCCATCACCAGCAGAGAATATCAAGTTACCAGCACAGCCAAAGATTGCTTGCAAACTGCTAGTGTAAGTACTGTTGGGGAGAGTTAACAAGCCCAAGAAAGGAACAGCTACAAAGTATCAGGCTGCCCGGAGGTCATGTACAATAATCTAGTCCAACTAGCCATGGTCCACCAATTCCCTGATCAATAAAGAACCGTGTCCAATAAGGGTGCAACTAGGAGCCATCTGCATATTCACATCCCCACCACAGACAGCACAAAAGCTAAATCCAATCAGGGACTGTCTGCAAGCTTCTCACCTTACCTTGCCTCAAATGCTCCCCATGACACATGCTGGCTCTGGGAATGCATACATGAGTAGGTTTGGCCCACTGGGATAAGAGGAGGCCAAATCCTCAACTGGTGTAATCCACTGAAGCCGGGGGTTTGGCTCAGGCACCTCTACTGCCACCATGTTTCCCATCCCTCGGAGGCTCCCCGGCCTTTCCTTAGCTGAAGCCTCTCTTGCAATGGATTTGTATATTGGCAACTCCCAAATTCACTCAAGCCACCTTCCATCTTAGAATTTTAAGGCACCTTAATTTTCTGAGATGTAAAGATTACACTTTCCCTTTTACAGATGAGGTGCAGAGATGTGACATGCAGGGGCGGCTCCAGGTCCCAGCACGCCAAGCGCGTGCTTGGGGCGGCATGCCGCGGGGGGCGCTCTGCGGGTCGCTGGGAGGGCGGCAGGCAGGGCTCCGGTGGACCTCCCGCAGGCGTGCCAGCGGAGGGTCCGCTGGTCCCGCGGCTTTGATGGAGCATCCGCAGGCACACCTGCGGGAGGTCCACCGGAGCTGTGGGACCGGCAACCGGCAGAGCGCCGCCCGCGGCGTGCCGCCATGCTTGGGGCGGCGAAATGGCTAGAGCTGCCCCTGGTGACATGACTTGCTCAAGTTCATCCACTGAGTTGGTGTTAGCTCTCCCAATACCTTGGAATAGCCACAAGCCTCTCCTTGCCCTCTTTTACTGTCTTCCTTTTCTCCTATCATTGTCAGTCTCTCCTCTCTTTATTTTTTCCACCATTTTCTTCTTCTTTGGCCAGCCCTTGATCCTTTCTGCCTGCACTTTCCAGTGGTCCTCTCCTCTTCGTATGTTCCAGTTTCCTCCCTCAATCCTTTTCCTCCTTGTCACCCATCTGGTCCTATTTTCCTTCACCATCATCCTATTCCCACCCCCAACATTCTACGCCTGCATCCTGTCTCATCTTCCCTATTCACACATGTACTTGCCCCCTTCCAGGGATGACAAGGGCCGCTGCAGCTGCTGCTCAGAGCCCAGTAGTATGAGCATGAGGCTGCAAGTTCTGGCCTCTTCTGTTTCCCCATTTTCTGTCTCTCCTCTTTGCTGCCTGAGCCACTTTCTGTGCTGCACTGACTGCTACCAAGAGGTTAAGGAAGCCAGCAAGGGGAAGTGACAAAGACCGGATGGAAGCAGTATGCCCTAGTGTTTGGTAGAAGGACCTGCACATGAACCTTGTTCCTTTGCTACAGCCATGAGTTTTGAGTTATATTTCATCTAAGGTGCATGATAGCAGGACAAATCCTTGACTGTCACTGAGGGAGTGATAGTTAGCAGATATAGACTTACTACCACTATCTGCTAAAGGTATCACTTTAAATTCATTTGTGTTTGTAGATGGAGATGTCTCCCAAAATGTGTGAGATAGTGGTTGGGACAAGATTTTGCCTGTGATAGTAATCTTTTGTCTGAAGGACGTGGATTAATTACATCAGCTAACTTTTTCTAAACATTGCACAGTGAAGAGATATTTGCAGTACAGTACATTTGTCTGATTTTTCATTTATTAACTTGTTTATAAAATACAGTTTTAAAATTACTAAGGTGCCTAGTCTAAGCTGCAGTGTTTGGGACCATTAGTACAAAATGCTGTAGGACATTTTTATAAGGGAGGAAATGAATAAATTGTGAGTGGCTTGACAGACTCTATTTAATGCAGCCGTTAGAGGAGTGTGTTTTCCCAATCTGCATGCACATATCTTAAGGGAATGCAAATAGAAAATGGGTGACATCTGGTGGCCAATATCACTCTGGTGGTTCATAGGAATCATGTCCTTTAATAAGGAGTCTAAAGTAAAGTTTCTAATTCTGGTTAATAACAGTACAAGCTAACAAGACTAAAAGAAGAATGTGTACAGTTTATAGTAAGTTCTGCAAACTAAAATTCATACTCTTGTGTTGAGATCTTCATGTATTGTGATCAGAGACTGACCACAGGAATTAAGCAAAATTAAATCGCGTGTAAATGGATATGTCTTTTTGATTACAATACAAAGTCTTTGCTAGTATTTAATACTATCCAATATTTTTTTGAAGGGGTGGAAAATTGTTGTTCACACAATGCATGCTGAAGGGCACTTGTTTATAACCACAAGCATCAGAGCCATCATCAACAATGATGCTGTGCAACGTGGAGTTTTACATTATTGAGTAGTATTCTATGATCATGTGTTGCCAGCTGGAAAATCTCATTGAGGTTTAATGAGAAGTTTGGGATTTGAAATTTTCCCAGGCATCCAGTGATCAAAGCCCTGGCCTTCTTCCTATGCAAAAGATGAGTAGGCTTCTGAAAAGTTCCACTATGATTTTCACTGAGGCTCTCATGATAAAGAAACAAAACAGGTGAAATGATGATGTCTAATGCACTTTGATTTTCTTCCATTTGTTATGCTTGTAAAATAGGAAGCTCACATCAACTGGTTGACCCCAGATTAGTCACTTTTGTGGCAGAGATGCTCAGATATTAAAATACCATTTCATCAAACTGCCCGTAGCTGCTTAAAACAAAACTCTCAGTGAACCTGTTACAGAGGGGAAGGGACGATCCAACGGCCCCTTGTTTATACATTACAATACAACTTCATACTGTATAGTGTGTATATCTCAAAATGTTTTGCAAAGCTAAATAAAAGAGTAAAGTAATAACAGGGAATTAACCAGGCAGATGAGAGTTGGGTGGATTGCTCAGCCATTACCAAAATAGGGGAAAACTGAAGAGAATGAGTAGGGAAGGGAGAAGATGAAGGTAGAAAGTTAGAGGCAAAGAGGGAGTTAAAAGCTGGGGAGCGTTAAGGATGGTGAATGTTGCAGGGCAAGCTTGCCCTTTTATTTGTTTATTTTTTTATTTGCATGGATAACAAGTATTCAAATATAGATTTTTCATGGTGCTACGTGACGTAATTTCCAAGCATTTCTTAACATTTGTTCTCTTGTTCCATTGAGTTTATTTGGCACATGCTTTCCTGTTCTATTGCTGGGAGCTTTTTGAAATTTAAATACATTTCTGAATCAAATAATTTCAGATCCAATTGTCATTTCTTTACATTGTAATAATTAAAAAAAAATGTTAAAACCTACATATAAATCTAAGACTGAGGAAAATGGAAATATAAGACTTCAATGGAATTACCCCAATTTACACCAGCTGAGGATCTGGCCCAGTAAATGCAAGCCACAAGAATCTTATATAGTGGCATAGTCACACATTAAAAGGCTCCATAAACTGGTGCTGTTTTTCTGGTTGATTATTTTTCTGCTCCCCCGAAGTTGCAGATACAATCTTGTCATTGATGGATCATAAGAATTCCTCTGTGTCATGTCATCAAGGGATGACATTTCCCTGCCAAGGTCAGCCTCAGGTCTGTGGTGGAGACAAGTAGACTGAGTAACAGTGTCACATCCTCATCAACCTGCATGGTTGTATGATGATGAAGTTCTGGCTCATTTAGCATAAAGGACAGAAGCACTGCTTAAAAAGGCCTTGGACATCTGTGAGCTAAGAGTAGATGTTGGAGTGGATATGGACTTTGTATGGTGTTGTTAAATAGAATGAGCCTTCATCTGCTTTTCAAATCTAATGGGCTTGATTCTCCATTGCATCTTTTGTAACCATTAACTAATTCAAATAGTAATGTTTTACACCCACTTTTCACAGCTGAAGGATGACCGGATGTTCTGATTTTATAGGGACAGTCCTGATATTTGAGGCTTTTTTTTTTTAAATATGGGCTCTTATTACCCCTCACCCCCATCCTGATTTTTCACATTTGCTATCTGGTCACCCTATGCACAAGGTACAAGGCACACAGTATTTTTAAATTTGACTACAACTAAAATTGCATTCTTGTCATGAAACAAGATAACACTCACAACAGATTCAGGTTCAGCTGAAGCAACATCAGGTTTTAATCCAGAAACACAACACAGAACCTAGCAGATAAGGAGCCAGACAATGAGCAGTACTTTCTGGGTTCATATATAGCTGCCATGGGCAGTCTCTGGTGAGCAGTGACCAATAGGTGGTAAGCTATATTCATGTAATCACATGCCCTGCACAGGCTGCATGAGTTCTTTACAGCTTGTGTTGTTTTATTTGGGTTTCTTTTTTTAAAAAATCTCTTTGGCCCAGGAGAAATTAGGCCTCATTGAAGTCATGACTCAGCTTGCATTGAAGACAATGGAAAGACTCCCATTTACTACAGTGAGAGCTGGAGATGAGGCCCTGTGAATGTGCAAGTTGAGTCTAGGAGTGGGTACGCAGGGAAGTTGCCCTGGCTAGCAACTTCCCAGGGGCACTGACCTGTTGTGCTGGTCCATTTTTTTCCTCTCTGATCCTGATTCGCCAGCCTTTTGTTTTCAGCTACCTCGGGCAGGGAGGAGGGGCTGTGGTGGTGGAAGGGGTGGCGAGAGGAATGGAACACATTTTCCATCCTGGTTGGCAAAATGGTGAAGGTTGCTCCTTTCCATTCTTCCATAGCCTCCCATGCAGATCAGGGTTTAACTCTGCAGCTCTTGAGGTTCTCAATGGTTCAAGCATTCTGGAACTCATCATCTGCTGATTTAAAAACAAAGAGTGTAAGCTACTATTCACCTTGGGCACTGGTCCTGCTGTATAGAACTGAAAAAGCTCCTGCACACTGACTTCTAACAAGTACTATGAATATTCTAGGATTTTACCTCAGCATCTGGGGGACACGGTCCCTGATTTTCTGTAGTTTTGTCCTCCAGGTCTGTTGTTCATTTCTCATGTTGTTAGCTCCAAGGGGAAGGCCTTATATTTCTCTTTTACTGTAGAATTCCATGAACATCTATGATGCTATATAAAAAAGAACAATAAATGATGTTAAGCTTGTGAAATGGTATTAAATACTCATTTACCCTCAATGAAAATCACAGCAGTAAACACAGCACATCTCTTAGATGTGTTGGAAAATCCTGACTCAGGGGAATCAAATTCCACTCTTATTTACTACTGTGCAAAGCTCATTGATATCAGTGGTGTTGTACCAGTGTAACAGAGAGCAGAATTTAGCCCAGGGTGTCTAATTAAATCTCTGTGATAATATTACCAGTGCATCAAAGATCTCTAGCCTGATGCTCTAATCAACAACATGCTCTTTTCTAAGGCAAGTTTCTAAGGCAGTGCCCTCCCCCCAACCGCACCCCCCTGCCGCCCCAGCCCTGGGCTCTCCCCCCAAACCTACACCTTCCTGCTGTCCCAGCCCTGGGTCACTGGTAACTCGCTCCCAGGGCAGGTCATTCAGCAGGTATTTTGGATGTGCACAGAACACAGACAGGATTGGTTCCCATATGGTTACAGAACTGCAATAAAATGGAACAATTTTCAGCTTGTGGTAGATACTCTGGAGGGTAGGGATAGGATACAGAGGGACCTAGACAAATTAGAGGATTGGACCAAAAGAAACCTGATGAGGTTCAACAAGGACAAGTGCAGAGTCTTGCACTTAGGAGGGAAGAATCCCATGCACTGCTACAGACTAGGGACTGAATGGCTAGGCAGCAGTTCTGCAGAAAAGGACCTAGGGGTTACAGTGGATGAGAAGCTGGATACGAATCAGCAGTCTGCCACTGTTGCCAAGAAGGCTAATGGGATTTTGGGCTGTATAAGTAGGGGCATTGCCAGCAGATCGAGGGATGGGATCATTCCCCTCTATTCACCATTGGTGAGGCCTCATCTGGAGTACTGTGTCCAGCTTTGGGCCCCATACTACAAGAAGGATGTGGTAAAATTGGAAAAAGTCCACAGAAGGGCAACAAAAATGATTAGGGGGCTGGCACACATGACTTATGAGGAGAGACTGAGGGAACTGAGATTGTTTCGTCTGCAGAAGAGAAGAATGAGGGGGGATTTGATAGCTGCTTTCAGCTATCTGAAAGGGGGTTCCAAAGAGGATGGATCTAGACTGTTCTCAGTGGTACCAGATGACAGAACAATGAGTAGTGGTCTCAAGTTGCAATGGGAGAGGTTTAGGTTGGATATTAGGAAAAGCTTTTTCACTAGGAGGGTGGTGAAGCACTGGAATGGGTTACCTGGGAGGTGGTGGAATCTCCTTCCTTAGAGGTTTTTAAGGTCAGGCTTGACAAAGCCCTGGCTGGAATGATAGTTGGGGATTGGTCCTGCTTTGAGCAGGGGATTGGACTAGATGACCTCCTGAGGTCCCTTCCAACTCTGATATTCTATGAAAGGCATTTATAGCTGCTGACAAGACAGGCTGTATTGCAATGGGTGCTCAGACAAAACAAAATAAAAAAGCAGCAAAAAGCCACCACTGGCTTTGCATGAGCTTCTTCTTAGTAAAGGAAAATAGTTTATCATATTTGATATCTGAGGAAATATCTATCCTGCACACCCCGGTAGAGATACATAACTAACTGGAGCCCTGGCTGATGTTTTATTTACTTAGAAATGCCTACCACTTACAAATATTCAAAAAACTAAAACAATTGCCATCAAATGGGCAGACAGATAACCTCTCTCTACTATCATCCAATCCCACTCTTGCCCACTGAGAATAAGGATGCTTCTAGACATAGAACTTAAAGGCAAAAGCAAAAATTATATTAATCTTGCATTGCTTCCTAAGGGCTGCTAAATTCTGACTATGCTAGATCACAAGGGGGAGTTAATTGCATAACTGAAGACCTTTTGCAGAGAATCCTCCCTCCCCCTCCCCGCCGCCTTCTGGAAGAAATTCAGCACTGTGGACAGACAGAAAAAACATTCAACTCAATGGCAGATTCTGAGATAGAGCTCATCCTTGTCCTGTGAGCTCTAAGATAACTAGATCCCAGACCATTCAAGGCTTTATATGTGATAAATAACCACCTTGAATAGAATCTAGAAGGGAACTGGCAGCCAGTGCAGGTCATGTTATGTGCTCAAGGCAGCCTGCTCAGTTTAATGGACATTATTTCACACAAGAAAAGGCTAGTAGGAGACTGAGCATATATTATTTGTGCATGAAATTCACATATCATAGTCTGTGGATTGTAGAAAACAAAGGTGAGGGTAAGAATTTTTTTTAAAAGCTGTAACTTTATTTTATCTTTCTCTTTGCCATTGTCATATGATGGATCAGCAATGGCTGACATAGCACACTCTTGGTGTCATCTCTAAATCCAGCCCCAATGTGGTTGTGTCACTCCGTTAAAGTGGAAGTTGAGTTCAGCCTTCAGTATGTCTGGCTTTTCTTTCTTCTAGCAGTGTCTCCCTCAGTTCTGGAAATCCAGGCTGCTCCCCTCCTTTTTGCAGCTCATGGAGGTGGATCAAAGTTTTGGCACCACACACTGGCCACACCCCCTCTACTCCCGCTTGTTGTCAGATGACAGCTGTAAAACTTGTATAACAATATTAGTAACATACTCCAGACCAACTAGGTACGGTGGACCCCCTCCGAGACCCCCTCCCCCAAAATCACATGGTAAAGATCCCACTCATCATCTAACCCTTGGGCCATTCAGGATGGGTACAGCTGTGGAAGACACTGCTAGAAGAAAGGAAATTAAAGGTAAGAAATTATCTGTTCTGCCACCAAGTGTTTCCCATGTTCTGTCTGGGAAGTACCAAGCAGCAAACAGATGTAGGGAGGGTTATAGAAAAGGTCAGAAAGAGGAGAGAAAAAAGATGTTGTCCCTCCCCGTTTATAGGATTTGCTCAAAAGGCAAAATTATTTTTGGGTGACCACCTGCAGTACCTTGCTGCCAAAGAAAGCCTGGCAGGGAGGCCACCTGTGAAGGCCAAGACTATAACAGGGTAAAAAAAGAACTAGATAAGTTCATGGAGAATAGGTCCATCAATGGCTATAAGGCAGGATGGTGTCCCTAGCCTCTGTTTGCCAGAAGTTGAGAATGGGAGACAGGGGATGACTCACTTGATGATTACCCGTTGTGTTCATTCCCTCTGGCATTGAGTCCTTGGCATTTTGGGTGAAAAGATATGCAAGGTGGGAGGGTATCAAAGCCTGAGTCTGAACGTCTACGCAACAATTAAGCAGTCCCTTATCCCGATCCCCCCCGAGCCCTAGTCAGCTGGCACGGGCCAGCTGTGGGTGCATTGTAGACATACCCTCAGCCAATGCTACACAACACAGAAGCACCCATGGTTACAGCACAGGTGCTGACAACCCCTCACTGGTCTGAGTGAACCCCCAAAGAATCACACTTAGAATGTACAAGTAGAAAATTGCTTAATGGATCAAGCAGACTGCAGAATCTGGCCTTTTGTCTATAGCAATAGATTACTATTAACTTAGTCATGGTTTGTCATAAAATTAAAGAGCCTTTCTCCAGGCTGACTAAGTAATTCAGCAGTGTAGCAGGCGATGCAGCATAAGGCAGAAATTTAAGTAGACCAAGTGCTTCTTTGTTAAATATGATGTAGATTTGTGGCTTACTGAATTGGTTCTTTACAGTGTCAGAATCAATGATAAGCAGAAAGGGCAAACTTCCTGTCAGAAGAGTCAGAGCTTAGAGCATTGTGATTTTTTTTGTTTTGTTAGCGTAGGTAGAACAGGGAGTTAGATCAAACCAATGTCGGATGGTGCCAGAAAAGAGAATATTGTGCATATGACTTAACATTAGTCATTGTCCTAAAAGTATTGAGTTACATAGATATGTCAAATCACACAGTAAGATAAAATGTCAACAACCTGCTTTCAGCAGGTCTAATCTTGCTCTTGCCTGCTGAAGCTGGAGATGGAGAAGAAGGATAGTCTTAGTGGTGCAGTCATTTTCAGAACCATCCTACCAGCAGTACCAGGTTTACAATGGTGCCGTGGACCCATCACCTGTCTAACCCATCCACACAGCTGGGTCTGGCCCCTCTCTTGGGGCAGTCCAGTGCCCAGGCTTTGGTGTGTGAGTGTCTCCAAGCCAGCAGTCCTGCTCGCCTGTAGGGGGCTTGCTGCCCAGCAGCTAGGCTCTGCCATATGGGCTGGATGCAGGGTCAGTGGGCATGGCCAGGACAGGTGAGCTCTCAGGGGTCATGTCCCAGGGATCTGCCTTGCTGCCTGTGACGGTGTGGGGACTCACCACCTGGCACCTCCCGCTGGTGACTCTGGGAATTAGCGCTGTCCAGTGGAGCGCCCCCTCCTGGTGGTGTCCCATCCATCATTCCGCCCTCGGTTGGCATCTCTGGACCCACGTCTCTCCCTGCTCAGCGGCGTCCTCTTCGAGGCAATGCCCCTCAGTCCATCCACACCCACTTCCAGGGGTTGGTGATCAGCAGTCCTACACGCCAGCAACCATGTCCAACCACACCCTCTGAGTCCAATCCCTCTTGTCAGGGATCTGGCATAGTCTGTAATGGCCACTCCCTACGGCCAATGGCTGGGTGTACTGCAAGGGGGGAAGGGCGGGACCCAGGCCCGCCCTCTACTCTGGGTCCTGGCCCAAGGACCCTCTGGTGGCAGCTTCACTGTCCTCCTTGTCTCCCCTTCACTGTCTGCTTCCCTGGGCCGCTTCCCCGACGGCCCCTTGCACCCGCTAGGCCCTTCCCTTCAGAGCCTGGCAGGCTACGGGCTACGGGCTCCCTAGCCTCCCTGAGCCTGGCCAGCACTGCGCTGTCCGTGGTGCTGGTCTCCCACCTTTGGGGACAGACCGACTGACTGACCTTCCCCTCTCAAAGGCCTGGGACAGACTGACTGCTCCCCTCCTGGGCAGCCTTCTTACAGGGCTGAGCCTGGCCCTGATTGGCTGTCTCCAAACTGGGCCCTGATTGGCTCCCAATAAGCCCTTCTTTGACTGGCTCCCGGTCTGCGCAGGCGCCCTGGCCTACCGCAGGCCACGCTCCCAGGGAGTGGGGCACTCCGCCCCACTACACTGCCCAATGCAGCTCTGACGCAGAGAAGTCTCTGCGGCCTGGCATCTGTGGGGCCCTGCCCACCTCCCAGGGGCCAGGCCAATCTCAGCCAGCGGAAGCTCAGATGGGCCCCACCAGGCGAGTGGGTCCTGCGGGAGCCCAGCTCAGGAAGGCCCTGCTCCCGCTCCGACCGGGTTGATCATGCCACTCCCCAGGGACCAGAGTGACCCCTGCCTTGGTGCCAGCCACAGCCGCACTGCCAGCTCAGCCTGGCAGACACGGTCACCTTCCAGTGGGGCTGGTGAGTGCAGCCTGGGGGCCGGGCACGGAGGAGTGGGTCTGTGGGGGGCACTAGGGGATTGGGGAGGTCTGTGTCGGTGAGGGTTCTGGGCAGCGTGTGTCTGGGGGGGGGGCTGGGCAGTGGAAGGGTATTTGGGTTGGGGCACTGGGCGGGGGGTGATGGTGTGCAGGGCACTGTGCAGTTGTGGCGGAGGGTCTGTGTGTGTGGGATCTCTGGCAGGGATGCGCTGGGCATAGATGTCAGTGGGGGATCTCAGTGGGGAGGCACTGTGCAGTTGTGGTGGGGGCTTGTGAGAGGGCGGTCCATGGGCGGGAAGGGTGCTGGGCATAGAGGTTGTGGGTGCAGCGGATAGTGTGGTGCAGCACGGGTCTACCCATAAGGGGAAAGGGCATGCTGGCAATGCAGGGCCGGATGGGCCAGTGTGTGTCTGGCAACTGCTGGTTTGTAAACAGTGTCCTTGCGCTGCACTGGGCAGGGCAGAGCAGGGCCACCATGCCATGCCCCATTGCCTCCGGCTACCCCTGGCTCTGGGGACTAACCCCCTACCTGTGCCATGCCCCATAGCTCCCGTAGGGGCTCACAAATATGTTTCATGCTGGGCCCACAAAAGGTTAATCTGGCCCTGCCTATCAGGTGCGGCAGTGTGAGAAGAAGTGTTCAGGGAGGAATGCATGGGAGGTTCACTCTGCTGTTCCTTAAAAAAAGAATAAGTGACAAGACCACACTCCAGGCCAATAGATTTAGAAGTTGTGATGCATTGGTGGGTGTGGTAGCAGGGCCCCCTCCTAGCACTCTCTTGAGATCCTGATTGGAGAGGGGAGGACCTGGCTGCCTGGGAACTGCAGGAGGGTGTAAGTTGGTGGGGAGAGCCCAGGGCTGGGGTGGCAGGGGGATGCGGTGTGGGGAGGGCACAGGTGCCCAAAATCGACATACTTACCTCTTAGTGCACTCACATAACCCAGGCACTGACCCTTCATATAGCTGTCTATTTTATTATTGCTGTGTTGGAAAACTCAAGAATAAAACCAGAGACATCTGGTTAAAATGTTCCGTGTATAACCAACACCCAAAATGGGGGGCACAACTTACATCAAACTCTTGACAAATAACACCTACTGTAGTTAATGTACAAGGGTATATTTGACTTTAAAATTAGTGCATGCTGTAGAAAATGTGATCAAAATCTTAATTTTAAAGATATATTTTGTATCACACTCATGCTTCTACTACTGACAGTTATAGGCTTGCTACAGAAAAGACTTGCTAGGGCATGCAGCCCATCCCCCTACCAATGCAGGATCATACCCTACACAATATATTTGCTAATGCTTGGTCTTGTCTGTTTTAAATGTCCCAAGCGATGGATCTTCCAGCACTTCCCTTGAGAGATTTTTCCAGAGACTAACACATTTAATGGATATTCCAAAGGCTAATAGATCTTGCTAAACTTCCTCAATTTCCTTTCTTAATTTCATCCTATTGCTCCCAATTGCACCCATTTATATCACTAAATAGTTCCTCTCCCTCTTTGTTTTTGCACCTTTCAAATGTTTGTAGGTTTATCTTATTTTAAGGCCTAATTTAAATCTTATTGAAGTCAGTGGAAAGACTCCCATTGACCTTAATGGGCTTTAGATCAGACCTTAAATTGTTATTATGTCACCTTAGGTTTCAATTAGCCAAGCTCTACAAATTTAACTATTTTATCTTTGCTTTCCTCTATTCTGCATCAGTTTCTTTCAGCATTACTGATTTCCAGGTTTTCTCCTCCTATCAACTGGGCCCAAGCTCAAACAGGTGGTTAATACTTTACAGCTTTCTAGGATAGGGGTTAGAGGTCTTGGTCAATAAAAAGACCACAATGTGTAAGGAAATATAAATAGCAGAGATGATCTTTGAAATCATGGTCCCTGGCTCTTAGTTCAGTGGGCTTTATCCCATGATACAAGGAATTTGGACACTTGTGCTGACGGATTGGGATGCCCTGCACAATCTGGCACACTAGCAATGTTGTGTTTACACACATTTTGTAAAATTGCTGAAAGAAAGCAAAGAATGAAGGCAGAGAAATGGTGATAGTTGAGTTTATCTGAACTCAGAGAATTGTTGATTAGTGGGTTCCTAGCCTGATGAGATTATAGAATTGCTTTGATTTTGATGGAACAACTTGCTGTCCCTTTTGGGCACTTCTTTTCTGGGGAGCAATTGGTGACTTGCTAAACACAGCAGGGTGATTGGAGCAGCAGCAGTACCACAATACTGTCCATCATCATCATGTGTAGGCAGTCATGGATTTACCAGTAGACCACATAAATCCATCACCATCTCCATGATCATGTTCTGAGCAGCTTTTGAGTTGTATGATTTCTGCAATCTTTCCGCTCCTTTGGTGTCGAACAGGATCTTGTAGCCACCCCACATATGGAACATGAATGACGTTAAAGCCTGAGGATCAGCCCATTCCTTGTGTTGCTGTCTTAATTCGGAAATATAGTTTTTCCAACACACTTACTTGTACACGTTTGTAGCGATGCAAGGACTCACCCTGTGGCGCCTCCTGCTGGTCATCCAGGGAATTAGCTTGTCCTGCCTTTGGAGCGCCCTCTACAGGCCAATGTCCTGCTTGTTGCTGGCCCCTGTGTCCCTCCCAGATCCTGGTGCCCCTTTAGCTTGGGTGCTGCCTCCTGGCAGTACCCTCACACTCTGGGCTCCCCTCCCAGGGGAATCCCCACCCTCTATCCCCACCTTGCCTCAGTGTTCATTGCCAGTCCTCATCTAGCCCCCACACACTGGGGAAGACTTCAGTCCATATCACTCATCATCAGCAGGAGGGGTTTGAACCTGCTGCCTCTGCCTACCCCCAGACTGCACCCCTGCAATCCCAGTACCTATTTGGCCTTAGACAAGGCCTGCAGCCTGGGAGTTTTCCAGGCAGGAGCTCCCCAGCTCCCTTACCCTATTCCCCAGCACTGCTCTACTCAAGTACCTTTCAGTTCCCAGGCAGCCAGGTCCGCCCCTCTCTACCACTAGAGAGGGACTGCCTGAGCTCCTGGCTTACAGTCCTTTTATAGGGCCAGCTGCGGCCTGAATGGGGCATGGCCCCAGCTGTGGCTATTTCCCCAATCAGCCAAGACTTGCTACTTTGTCCTGCCACAGCCCTCTCCCTGCGCTGTTTTAAACCCTTCAAGGTAGGAGCGGATGACCACCCTGCTACAATGTTCCTCTTAGGTTAAATTAGATTTTGGGCCCATTAGCCTTGACAGTATCCCCTTAATGTTGGGCACAATGGAAAGGAGTATGCAATGCACAATGCAGGAAACTATTAAAAAAGTAATAACATCTCTTGCTTCAGGGCATAAACTGATCACCAAAAGGGCTGGGCAAGAAATGTTACTCTCATGGGTAGCATTGACTAATTGTTTAGATCAGGGGTCGGCATCCTACGGCACATGTGCCAAAGGTGGCACGCAAGCCAATTTTTGATGGCACGCGATGCTCTGGGGTTTTGGCTGCTGCCCCGTTGCCAGCCAGCGTCCCAGCCGCCGGCCCCCCTCAGCCCGCTACCAGCCTTGGGTTCTGCTCACTGAGGCCGGCAGGAGGCTGAGTGGGGCCGGCTGCTGGGACCCCAACTGACAAGGGATCAGCAGCCAGAACCCCAGGCCGGCAGCAGGCTGAGTGCTACTGGCACCGCAGACCATCAGCGGGCTGAGCAGGACCAGCGGCTGGATCCCTGACCAGCAACTTGCTGAGCGGGGTTGGTGGCTGGAACCCCAGACAACAATCCCAGGGAAGGATCACACTAAATTGATAAGATCTGCATTTTAATTTTATTTTAAATGAAGCTTGTTAAATATTTTTAAAACCTTGTTTACTTTAAACACAACAATAGTTTATTGATATAATATAGACAGAGAGAGACCTTCTACAAATGTTAAGGCACGAGAAACCTTAAATTACAGTGAATTTGGCACACCACTTCTGAAAGGTTGCTGACCCGTGGTTTAGATGCATTAGTGGGTTTTTCACCTACCTTCCCTGTATAGTAGAGCCAGAACACCAGACTTGATGAACCAATGGTCTGATCCAGTATAACAACTTTTATGATCTTAGACATGTAACTATCAGCTTTTATAATTAAGAGATAAAGAGTAGAATTATTGTTGAGTGATTAGAAGATAAAGCAGATGGGAAGTAATTTCCAAAGGGACAGTAGCCATTTGTAAATATATAGTGAACCACTGGGGAAACTTGAGGCACTACATAGGAACAATTCACTGTGTCCCGGATAAACTCAGTCTTTATTGCAAAAGGATTATGAGAATACGGTAAGAGTTCATTCCAAAGTTGCAGGAAAGGAAGTTTGACTTGAAACTGAACATGATAAAATACTGAAGGGTCATTCTATTATGGCCTAAGTGATTGCCATTTAGAATAGGAATTAAGAAGCTAAAGTCTGGTTTGACAGCGGACTAATTTTTTTAAATTAAACAGCAGAATTTTGTTATGATCCAGCGAAGATGGGGGTGCTGCTTTAGTGGAGCAAGCTTCTGAGAGAAATTGTTTGGGGTTGAATTAATTCACAGAGACAATTGCAGTTGTAAGATGTGGCAATAATGTCTCTCTGAAACTAGGAGCATGGTTCAAATAATAGAATCAAGGAAAGTTGATTTGCAGCATCTTAACAATACAGGTGAAGAACTCTTTTCCTCAGGGTCCATGCATGTGACCTTGACATTGTGGGTCAAGTCCTGCAGACCAGGGGTATATTTCCCTGCATAAGGATTGAAGAAGGATTACAGTATTTGTCTGTATATTTGTATAAGAAAGTGTTTTTGAAGGGTCCACTTCAATTCCCATTGACCATAAGGTCACTGGCCGTACCTGGCACCGTGCCTGGCATAAGCACACATATTGTATACCCTAAAGAAAAGCAACTCAAATGATTTCACACTTTGTTTCTTCTCTTCATGTCTTCCTTCTTGCTTACAGAAGGAAATACTTTGGGGGAAAAGAATCAGCACCAACATTTAAAAAGAAACAAACAAACAACTGAATAGGGAACTGTAGCAAACCAGCACCAGATCCTACATTCCTTAAAGCATCAAAACTCCTGCTGTCTGCATGGTTTGCCTCCAAACACCAAGCAAGACGTAGCCAGCGTGAGTCTTTAAGAGTGATATTTGAAAAGTGATATTAAAATGTTGGCTAAAGTTCATTATGAAATTTGTAGTATGCAATTATTATGATGACAAACATATGTAGCTTGTCATCTCTGTCAGGTAGAGACTGTCTTAGTAATACCATACTCATACAAAAAGTAGTATGTGTGTGAAGCATCTAGTACAATGGGGTATCAATCCTTGATTGGGGCTAGTAGGTGCCACCACAGTCCAAAATAATGTTAAATAACAAAATAACTACCTCAAAAACATATAATACATTTTTAAAGAATGGGAAGAAAAACACAGGTAAAAATCTCTTCAAAGACATAAGGAAATATTTGAGAACTTTGTTCCTTCTTTCAATTACTAGGACTCTTGGATAGTCAACCTGGTTACAGGGCACTGTCTGTTATTCACTTTGCAAATAGTCACCATGTTTTAAAACTTCTATTGCTGCAATTTGCCACAAGCATTTGAAGGAGATATTTCCTGTCTGATGTGACAGCTTGTTATTCCCTTTTACATTTTAGCTGACTCAGTCATGACTTCATGTCAAATTGCTCATGCTACACCGTGACATGTCTGATCACATGAGCTCAGACGTCTTCATGAGTGCAGCATAAGATCACCTGTTTTGGGGAAGAATATATATGAAAATCCTGTTGAAAAGTAGAATTTGATTTGAACTTGTTCTGGCAGATATTTGGCTTCAATAAGAAAAAAAATAATCTGAAGCTTTCATCTGTGCATTACGGAATATGATAATATTGAAGCTAGATGTAAATGTGTTCAGAACAATAATAAATGAGGCAGCTTTTACAATATTTATTTGAAGATGAATGGCATGGCATGTTTTAAATAGATTAGATATGTGAAAAATATATCACACTATATCACAAATGTATCATGTAGTCTGGTGTGATTTGTATTATTCTTTCTAGTACTTTTATTTCTTCATCACTTTTGTTTGAACAAAAATATTCACCTATACACAATTAGATATTGTTTATGATTTTTATTAATTTTTACCAGTTCACACCAATAACAATAGAATGTTTTTTTACAGAGCACCACAAATATTCATGATGCATTATTGTATGGATTTGTGACACTAGGAATGATCATTTGGGGCTAAATTCTGGAAAAGAGAACTTTGATTAAGGCATTGGCTTGGGTCTTAGAAGACTTGGGGTGTGTGTGTGTGTCAATTTCTGGTTCTGCCACAGAAGTGTTGGGCAAGTCACTTACCTCCTGATTCAGCAAGGTACTTAAGTAGATGTGTAACATTTAAGCCAATGGGACTGCTTGTAGTGAGGCTGAGTGGCCTCCCTCCATGCGGGAGAGCGAGGGTTTACTACACTCCCCTTGGTGGGTGGGGCCTAGCCTGCTCCGACCCCTCACCGGAAGTGCTGGGGTGGGGCTGGAAGTATAAGAGGAAGGCCCTGCAGCCCAGTTGGGGCGGAATCCCTGGAAGAGAAGGATGCTCCTGCTGTGCCCAGGAGGGGAACCTACCCACAGCTGTGCGATAGCCGCAAAAGTGGGAGACCCCAATGAGGAGTGGCTCGGACTGCTGGCCATGGTGTACTCTGAGGAGCCCGACGAGCTCTGGAAGCAAGAGGTACCAAACCCCGGGGAGGCAGGAAGTGCCCAGGGGCAGCCACGGAGCAGCTGGCTGCAGAGCCAGGTGTGGCTCAGTTGGTATGTTGTGGCTAGATTCCCGCCGACGCAGGGGCAGCCAATCCTGCCTCTGCCAGGGCTCTGGGCTGTGACGCGGGGGAGTAGGGTGGGCCCGTGTCCTCCTGACACCCAACCCTGGCGTGGCAGACTCCCTATACTGTGCAGGGGAACTCCTACCCTGAAGAAGGAGCCTCCCTTACCAGCTCCCTTATAGACTGTTGTTTGCTGGCTGCCCGAGCCCTGCCCAGGCTAAATCCAGCCTTAAGACTGCTTGCTGGCCGCTTGAGCCTTGAGGCCTGAACCAGCTACATAGACTGTGATTGTCTTGCTGGCAGCCGGAGCCCCGCCCCAGCTGAAGCCAGCCCCTTTAGCCGGTGTTTAATTGCTGGCAGTATGAGCCTCCCCAAGCCCAGGCTAAAGCCTGACCATGACTGTCTGGTGCCCAGCCCTATTGTGGGGCTGGGAACTAGAGGACTTTTGCGCATGTACTATAGAGCACATGTACATGTTAAGTCTTAGTAGTATTAATGCAAAAGAAGAAGAAAAATCAGGAGCTACAGAGCAATTTCAGGCTCAATTAAAATTAGAGACTAGTTGAATTCTAAATGTTAAGATGTGTTTGAAATCTGAGCCCAAACACAGATCTGAATTCTATTAACGGTCTCTATCTTTCTTATCCAGCCTGAAACTCCCTATCAGAACACCCTCCTAATATTGGAGAGATCAGCACTTTTAGCCTGAACCCATCTTGATTAAAAGCACCCATCAGTAGAAACTCTTTGCACATCTATCTGTCTAATCTAATCTATCTAATCGATAAATATTGGTTGTTCCTTTGGAACTAATAGTGGATGGAACCTAACAAAATTCCCTTTATTTTCTCTGTGGTTAGGAGAAAGGCACCCATCCTTCCTACTCAACAGGTAATTTGTCTTTGTCTAGTGACACTTCACCTCTGCTTTTTCTCCTTCCTTGGTCCCCTTTTTAAAACAGTTCTGTAGCCGGCTGGGGTATTTGCCTGAACCACTCTTCTCTGCTACCAGGTGTGGATTCTGCTGGGAAAGGTTAATGGGCTCTTCTGACTCACTGAGACAGGTCATTCATTGTTCCAACTGGATGTGGATATGGGAGGTATGAATGGTTCTCTAGGATGGGGAAAGAGTATTTTGGGGGACTATAGGGGCAGTCAAGACTGGGGAGAAGATTTGAGGTGATAAAGCCAAGCCCCAGAAAAAGGGGTCAAGTATAGACTTTACATATTGTGTTTGTAAAGCATTGTGGGACACGTGTCTGCTTGTAGATTCTTCATAGAAATATAACCAGCTTTATTGCCTTTAATATATTCTTGGCTTTAAAAGAAAACAAAAGTACAATAAGTCCTGCTTCTGCAAAACCTATGTGCACTAAACGTTAATTGAATTCGGTAAAGTTGTGTGTCAAGGACTTGCAGGATTGTGACCATACATAAAAAAACAAAAACATAACAGTACAAAAGAGAGAGACACCAGGCAGAAGCCCTTCCTTCAAAGCTTACAGAATATTTTTACTTTGCAAACAGAAAATTCTTGCCACTCTTTTTTGGGTTGTTAATATATTAAGCAACCTTGAAAGATCAGACTCTTCAGACTTCAGTACAAAAACATTTCTAACTGGAATATTTCATTCATCAAGAGTACTGTAATTTAACCTTGTGACAATGTATTTGTTGTTATAAGTGTCTGAACTGCACAGTAGATAAAAGGAAGGGATGCAATTAAGACTTAAAAACCCAGAGGAGTTGAAAAAAAATTAGACAAGTTTTCTGGCAGTCTCCTGACACTGTAGCAATGTATACAGTACATTTTTGCTACTATTACGGCTGACCAAGGTAACATCATTCTGTGTGCCTTTACAGGCCCTATATATAATCATATGCATACCAGGGATGTCATCAACCATGCCATTTTTATCTAGGAATTTTAATCCATTAACATTAGGAGTTCTTTCTGCCAGTGGATCATCTGTACTCGTCCATACAAGGGATGGAGACTAATATTTCAATCTTGTTTGGTGGCTCAGACCCTTAACTCCCTTTATTTTTCTCTATAGTTCTTCTCCCATCCCCTGCCTCAACACAGGAGCCCAGGTACAATCTTAGTCTTTGTGTGTCCTTGAATACAAGGAATGCTCCCAGGTAGTACCATTTTCAGCATGAGCTTCTGTATAGGGGACAGGGCCATAACCTAGGCCCCCTTCATGCCGCCTAGCTCCACGAAGGAATGGATCCAGCACCCTGTGAAAGGGTGTCAGAGCAGTTGCACTCCCCTGGGCTCCTGGAGCCAAAATGCCTCTAGGAGCTCCTACTGGAGTGGGACAGCTCAGCACTGACCCTACTGCAGACTGCTGTTTTAAGACACAACCAAGCCCTCAGTCTATTGTGCCATAAATGCAGCCCTAAATGAAGCACTGTTTCTTTCAAATACGAAGAGAGATTCTACTTGGCCAGTCACAGCTCTTTTTCCTTCCCATGCTATGCTGGTGCTGCTAATCCTAATAACTGTGAATCTTTCAAAATGCAGTCTTGATTGATGCAGATCCCTTAATTAATTAAACTCTGACAAACTTTAATTCTCTCCTTCACACGTTGGCAGCATTGATATAGAGAAGTCATCCTGCTGTCCTTGAAAGCATCATGAATAACATATAAATGAGAACCTTCTCATCTCTGAAAAGCCTGTAGTTAGGTGACTCAATGTGGATTTGTGTGCCTGGTTGTTTGAAAATTTTGGTTATTGCTTCTAGAAAATAAAAAGGGAGGGGGGAACTCCTCACTTCAAGAGTCTAGCTTCTGCCTGGCATATGGTCACTTTTATTTTAAGTTTCATTTATAGAGTGGAGTTCTACACAGGATATCTAATCAGATAACTTACTGTAGGAAAGCTTCAGGCAGTTCTGACTGAAGTACTCAGTATTCACAAAAAGGGCTTTATTATGTCATGTGGCAGATCTTCAAAGGTTTATGAGAGGAAGCTTTATGGACCAGTCTTACCCTGTTCCTGGAAAAAATAAAAACTGTGGGTCAGAATATGTGGTCACTGAGTGGGTGGGAGGTAATCTCCAGGAATCAATCTGGTGGATGCAAAGTACTGTTGGTTCTGGTTTTAGGGCCCAAGGCTGGAGCTGCATGAGCAGGATGGGCTGGAACTCTTCTTTCGCCTCAGTATTGAGGGAAAACTCCTGGCTCAGGTTGGTTCGTAGCCATTCTTTTTTAGACCCAGGAGAGCAGCGCTGCTGGGAATTATCGTCTCTCTCTGCAACCGTTTTTGCAGTCCTGGGTTCCGGCAAAGCCTACTGGAAAATAGGGGAAAATATATATTTATACGTTACCCTTTTCCAACTCCACCCCAGTCTGCTTGTTCATCTCATCCACCTGTTTATATTTTGTCTGTCCCTCTTTAGGGCAGAGAATGTCATTCATTGTATCGTAGCCAGTACAATGTTGCCCTGGTTTATTGTGGCCTTTAGACACTACAGTAATACAAATGTTAAATAGTAATAATGTAAGAACTACACCCTCCCCAAAGACCAGGGAGAGGCCTGATAAAAAGCAGATATTGATTGGTTTCTCCTGGATGTCATAGGCAGATAAGCATACTGGCTTTAGCAGCATGGCAACAGCTAATGCTCACAGATAGCTGTCCTACTGCCAGTGTTACCCAGATAATACAGTTCAGCACAGTAGCAGGCTTAAAAATGACAATTGTAATTTTAAACTTTGTCGGAAGGCAATTCTGAATTTGTCCCTGGTGAGAAGCATCTTCGGAGTTTTTAAAAATTTGGCTTGCCCATTTCTTCTGGCAGCCTGAGAAATAGCCCCAATTAAGACATTTTTCCTTGTCTTCTATGGCTCACCAGAGGACATGCAGTGTATATATGTATCTATGAGATAGTAGAGGCAGCTTTTTCTTGCAACTTTCTGTTCAGGTTTCTTTTATTTCCCACATATCATGGATAGGTGCATCCCCTCCCAGGAAATACAAAATAGATACCAAATGTGGGAAAAACCTGACTGTAATGTCTGTCTCTACTGTAGCAGAGTTCTTCATAACATCAGATACTCCTGTGCCTAGTACCACTGTCATCTGAACACTACAGAGATGGGTATTAAGAAATTTAAAAAAATCTAAGAGCTAAGATGGATAGACAGACCAATGCTTATTTGATACTGTGCTATATCTATATTTACATACTGTGCTAGGTCACTTCTGTTGAGTGCCTTGTAGAAAATAGCCTATTAGAGATATCTTTAATCTGAAAGAGTGAACTCCAGAACAGGCAGCACAGCTGGTGATAAATTCTAAGGTCAAGTGAGATGTGGAGTATCTTTAAATATTGTTGTCTGTTATGCTGATAGATCTAGGAGGGATACCTGTGTTATCAGTGGATAAAACACATGCACCATCATCACTCACAAGAGGAAGAGTGGCAGCTGCATGTGTCATTGGGAGGCCACATCTTATTTATTATTGTATTGTAAGAGAGCTTTGAGGTCCCACTCAGAGATTAGGACCCATTCAGAGACTGCAAACCCAGGATGGACCATGATCATCTAGTCTGACCTCCTGTATAATACAGGCCATAGAACTTTCCCAAAATAATTCCTAGGGCAGAGCTTTTAGAAAAAAAAACATCCAATCTTGATTTAAAAATTGCCAGTAAAAGAGATTCCACTATGATGCATGGTAAATTGTTCCAGTGGTTAATTACTCTGTTAAAAATTTACACCTTGTTTCTAGTTTGAATTTGTCTAACTTCACCTTCCAGCTTTTGGATCACGTTATGCCTTTTGCTGCTAGATTGAAGAGCCCATTATTATATACTTGTTATCCATGTAGGCCCTTACAGACTGCAATCAAGTCATCCCTTAACCTTCTCTTTGTTAAGCTAAATAGATTGAGCTCCGAGAGTCCATCACTATAAGGCATGTTTTCTAATCCTATAAGCATTCTCATGGCTGTTTGGTGCTGGTGCTCAAGTGGTTCAAAGTCAGATTTCCAGGTCAGGTCTGGAGTGAGGGTCAGACTCCAAGTCAGAGCCAAAGTCAATGCCAGGAGTAGCAAGCAGAATCAGTCATGATAGCTCACTGGGGATCTACATAACTGCCTGAAAGCTGCCTGATGTGCCTCTTAGGTTTATATGAGGTCAAGGAGCCAACTGGGAACCTCCAGGGTAGCTGCCAATTGCATCTTTTGAGTGGAACATTCCATAGTGTATGTCTGCTGTGTTTTGCAGGGAGCAGCCCACTTATAGATGATGCTAAGCGGTGGTGTGGTGATGTCTGTGGCCTGGTGGCTCTGTTGACCCAGGTTCAAGTTCTGCTGATCCTTACAGTGGCTCTTCTCCAAACCCTCTCCAATTTTTCAACATCCTTCTTGAACTGTGGACACAGAACTGGACACACTATTCCAGCTATCGTCACACCAATGCCAAATACAGCGGGAAAGTAACCACTCTCTTCCTTCTTGAGAGTCCCCTGTTTATGCATCTAAGGATTGCATTAACCCTTTTGTCACACCAGGAGCTCATGTTCAGCTGATTATCCACCATACTCAAATCTTCAGAGTCACTGCTTCCCAGGACAAAGTCCTCCATCCTGTAAGTATGGCCAACATTCTAGTTCCTAGATGTATACGTTTACATTTAGCCTTATTAAACCACATATTGGTTGCTTGCACTCATCTTACCAAGCAATCCAGAGTGCTCTGAATCAGTGACCTGTCCTCTTCATTATTTACCACTTCCCCTATCTTTGTGTTGTCGGTAAACTTCTCAGTAGTAATTTTATGTTCTCCTCCAGGTCACTGATAAAAATGTTAAATAGTGGAGGGCCAAGCCCTGATCTCTGCAGGACCCCACTAGAAACACACCCACTCAATGATGACTTCTCATTTACAGTTACATTTTGAGACCTATCAGGTAACCAGCTTTTACTACATTTAATGTGTGCCGTGTTAATTTTATATCATTCTAGTTTTTTTTAATCACAATGTTGTGTGGTACCAAGTCAAATGCCTTACAGAAGTCTAAGTCTATTCCACCAACACTATTATCTTTATTAACTAAACTCAAAAATCTCATCAAAAGAGACATCAGGTTAGTTTGACAGGATCTATTTTGATTAGCATTTATTGTATTACCCTCCTTTAATTCTTTGAGTCCCTGCCAACTGCTCTTGCTCAGTCTCTCTAGGTGTCCTAGCTTTTGCCTAACTGGTCCCCTTCAATTCACCTACATTTAGACCAGTCCTGCTGCTCCATTATCATGGCTGGGATTGATGTCAGACTGACAGGCCTATCATTTACCCAGGTCATCCCATTTACCCTTTTTAAATATTGGCACAACTTTAGCTTTCTTCCAGTCTTCTGGAACTTGCCCAGTGTTCCAAGACTTGTTGAAAATCAACATTAATGGTCCAGTGAGTTCCTCAGACAGTTCTCTTAAAACTCTTTGATGCAGGTTGTCTGGGCCTCTCGATTTAAAAATGTACTAGGCACTGTACAAATAAAATGGGCCCTTCCTCAACAGCTTGCTATCCAAGTATAAGATGAGAGACAACAAATGAATATAACAAAGAGACAAAGGGAGCACACGGTAACAGTGAGAGCTTCTAATTTATAGATTTAGATTTTTAAAGACAAAATTGTTCAGCTTAGAACATTTACAGTTCCAGAGGCTTAAAAGTCCACTTGTCCTGATGGTGGAATGTGTCTTTGCTTTACAGGAATTCAATGTGATTCAGTGGAATATATCCTGAAGGACAAGTTGTCTCATGCAAGAAGGGAGAAGATTTAAGATGCAGGCATCCATAGAACTTTTTTTGTTGTTTTTAGGTCTGATTTATTAAATGATAAAACTTCATGTCTATCTGCTTCATTTATCTGGAAATGTAGCATGTTTGCTAGGGTCCTTGTGTCCTGATCTCTTACTAGGTTGCATGGATGTTCTCTTAAGAATTGCCACTGAGGTCTGGCAGCCAAAGAGGTCAATTCTTATAGTTCATTTTGTGGCTTCTTGGGTGTTGAAAGAGCAGGGGGAAATAGACATGAAAGCTCTGTTTGTTTTTTATTCCTTTCAGCTCCTGTTGTAAATACCTGGATATCCAGTCTACAGAGTTTCAACACGGAATTCAGAAATCTCTCCTTTTCAGCAGACATACAAGGAAAGACCGAGAATGCAAATGATAAATGTAGTGCATCACCTAATCTTGTCACGTAATCATTCATCCCAGGAGAAATACAAAGAACTTAAGTCTGTTGTTTTTGCCCTGGATTTTTCACATCCTACACAAGACAAAAACATAATCTCTCAACTCATCGTTTCCTTCTAGAATGGACTTTAATAGATAGCAACTTGAGCATGATTTGAAATGATTAAAACAAATAAAGCACAGAAACAATGCTATCTCCTTCACCAGGCACAATCTGCACAAGCAGTTCAGGTGGGAGACCGAAGTGAGGCTTGCATTGCTATAGATTAATGGGATATACTTGAATAGGTAAAGAGATTAAGAATGGAAATTCACAAAGGAGGGAGTGTAAGAAAATATACAGTGCACAATACAATATGGCATTAATGTTCCTGCCATTGAATGGCTCCGAGTGCATGGATTACCTAGATAGGAAAACAAAATCCTCCACGTATTGCTGCACTTAGTGTCTCTCTTGGGCCTTTATTACACTAGAAAATATTAATCAGAATCCTGGAAATATACAGACATAAGCAAATCCCTAAAGACTTATTTATGATCTTGTGGTGGATGGTATTGTCCTCAGTAAATGGAGGGTGAGGAGGGAAAGAGACTGAGGGTATGTCAACACTACAAGAGTAGTTCGATTTAACTTAGGTCGAATTTCTGGATTCGACCTGATGAATTCGAATTTGTGTATCCACACTAAGGACACTAATTCGACTTTGTGAGTTCATACTAACGGGGCAAGCGTCGACATTGGAAGCGGTGCATTCTGGGCAGCTATCCCACAGTTCCCGCAGTCCCCGCTTCCCATTGGAATGCTGGGTAGAGCCCCCAATGCCTTCTGGGGGAAAAATGTGTCGAGGGTGGTTTTGGGTAACTGTCGTCATTCAACCGTCACTCCCACCCTCTCTCCTTGAAAGCGCTGGCGGGAACTCTGTTCGCGCACTTTTCTGGTCAGTGACAGCGCGGACGCCACAGCACTGCGAGCATGGAGCCCGCTGCGATCATCGCTGCACTTATGGCCGTTGTCAACTCCTCGCACCTTATCGAACACCTCTTCCACAGTCAGCTGCTGAGAAATCGGGCGAGGAGGCTCCGGCAGCGCGGTGAGGACGTGAAGTGTGAGAGTGGCACAGACCTCTCACAAAGCATGGGATCCCGCGCCGCGGAGATCATGGTGGCAATGGGTCACGTTCATGCTACGGGACGGCGATTCTGGGCCCGGGAAACAAGCACGGACTGGTGGGACCGCATAGTGCTGCAGGTCTGGGATGAATCACAGTGGCTGTGAAACTTCAGGATGCGTAAGGGCACTTTCCTTGAACTGTGTGACTTGCTGGCCCCTGCCCTGAAGCGCCAGGACACCCGGATGCGAGCAGCCCTGAGTGTGCAGAAGCGAGTGGCCATAGCCCTCTGGAAACTTGCAACGCCAGACAGCTACCGGTCAGTAGGGAACCACTTTGGTGTGGGCAAATCTACCGTGGGGGTAGCTGTGATGCAAGTTGCCAACGCAATCGTTGACCTACTGCTCTCAAAGGTGGTGACCCTGGGAAACGTCCAGGTCATCATAGATGGCTTCGCCGCGATGGGATTCCCAAACTGCGGTGGGGCTATAGATGGCACTCACATCCCTATCCTGGGACCAGCCCACCAGGCCAGCCAGTATATTAACCGAAAGGGCTACTTTTCAATGGTGCTGCAAGCACTGGTGGACCATAGGGGACCTTTTACCAACATCTACGTCGGGTGGCCGGGCAAGGTTCATGACGCGCGTGTGTTCAGGAACTCTGGTCTGTTTAGACGCCTGCAGGAAGGTAGTTTCTTCCCGGACCACAAAGTAAGTGTTGGGGATGTGGAGATGCCTACAGTGATCCTCGGGGACCCAGCCTACCCGCTAATGCCCTGGCTAATGAAGCCCTATACAGGCGCTCTGGACAGTGACAAGGAGCTCTTCAACTACCGGCTGAGCAAGTGCAGAATGGTGGTGGAGTGTGCTTTCGGACGTCTGAAGGGGAGATGGAGGAGCTTACTGACTCGCTCGGATCTCAGCGAAACCAATATCCCCATTGTTGTTGCAGCTTGGTGTGTGCTCCACAATCTCTGTGAGAGCAAGGGGGAGACCTTTATGGCGGGATGGGAGGTTGAGGCAAATCGCATGGCTGCTGATTACGCTCAGCCAGACACCCGTGCGATTAGAAGAGCCCAGCGGGAAGCGCTGTGCATCCGGGAGGCTTTGAAAGCTAGGTTCCTCAGAGAGCAGGGTAACCTATGACTGTCCAGTCTCTTTACAGAGAAGCTGAACCTGCCCCTGTTTCAGTTACTATTGACTTTTTTCAGCGGTTACATACCCCGTTCACCAGGTTTCCCCCCTTCCAACAGACGTTTAAAAATAAAGTTATTGGAACATTTTTAATTAACAAAGTTTTCTTTACTAACGAATTCTCGTTCAAGGGTTCCAACAGGGACGCAGACTGTGGTGGGTACCGTGTGCAGTGATGTACAGACCGCTTCTACACTCGAGGACTGACAGGCTCCTGCTCCTACAGTGGTCTCTGGGGGGAGGACGGTTACCGGAGGGTGTGCAGGAAGGGGTGGGTTTGCAGGAAGGGGTGAGGGGTGTGTGGGAAGGGTGAGTAGGTGTGGGGGGATGATGGCTCTGGCTGGGGCTCAGGGCATCGGAGAGGTTCATGGCTAGGGTGGAAGGGCATGGTAAGGGCAGCCTGCCTTGCCATTTGTGGATGCCAGGCGCTCGGACCCTGGGGCAACATACACCTCCCAGACTGACCTGTGGCAGCAGACACCTCGCAGAGTGACCCGGGTGCCTAGTGACTGCACTCTGTGTGTGACCTGCTGTTGATCCTGCCCCCATGTCTGTACCCTGTTAATGGTGGCTGTCCTATGCAATTAACAAACCCCTCCCCCCCCCTTCACACAAAGTCTTCTGCAAAGAAACATGACGGAAACATTAATGAACAGCAAACTATTTTTAATACTCAACTACACAGTTGGGGGATGAAACTGGGATTTGGGATCGGGTGAGCCAGGAAGGCAAGCAATTCTCATACTTTAGGGAATGAGAGCTGTTTGGTACATGAGCGCTCTGCTGGGGTGGAGTGACAGTTTTCACGGCCCCTAGCGCCCCTCCTTCTTGTGATTTTGGGTGAGGGGGGGACAGGACTTTGTGGCGGGGGAGGGCGGTTGCAGATACAGTTCAGGGGGGCTCTCTGCTCCTGCCTGCGGTCCTGCAGAACATCCACAAGGTGCCGGAGCGTGTCCGTTTGCTCCCTCATTAGTCCAAGCAGCGTTTGAGTCGCCTGCTGGTCTTCCTGCCGCCACCTGTCCTCCCGTTCGCTGTGTGAGCGCTGCTGCTGAGAGAGGGTCTCCCTCCACTGGCTCTGCTGGGCCGCCTCGGCTCTGGAGCAGGCCATCAGTTCAGCGAACATGTCGTCCCTAGTCTTTTTCTTTCGCCGCCTAATCTGCGCCAGCCTCTGTGAGGGGGATGCCGGGGCAGTTCGGGAAAGAGCCGCAGCTGTGTGATGGGAAAAAGGAAGTGATTTCCTTCCAAAGATACATGTTTGCGAACACTGAACACAGTCTACTCAGTTTCTGTGAACAAGACCATACAGGGCACCTAATCTCATGTGCTCTCAGGACAAGTTCGAATTTTCGGCATTCGCTTTCATTGCCTGGGGTCTTGCACTGGAGATCGGACAAGCGGGGCAGGACAGCAGAATCCGTGTAGCAGCCAGGCCTGGTAAGCCGTAAACTTTAGGCTGCTTAACAGTTAATGGATAGCAGTGCCCTCCTGCTGCAGGCAATCTGGAAAGCATAAAGTCTGCCCCTGTTCCAGCCCCTCGCGGCTGTCCCCGGGAAAGATCCCTGTATGCTTTTCCTCTGCAGCCTCCAACACGTGGCTGTTAAACGACGGTCATTGTTATGCAAAGGAAAAGTCAAGCATTCACAATAGTAACATTAAAGTAATTCCCCTAATTAGATGCAGCAGTCGCCGAGCGAGATCACCCTGAGGCGGGTCTCCAGGAGAAACAGAGAGCGCATGCTGCGTGAATCCCTGCACAGACCAGGGCCCTGTGCTGCGATGCTGGTCGAGGCAATGCTCCCATTATACCTCAGGATGGCCTGGCGCGGAAGAGTGTGCTTCCACGGAGCACCCAACAAGGCACCTCTCCCCAGGAACCTCCTGCGGAGGCTTTTCGAGTACCTCTCAGAGAGCTTCGTAGAACTGTCCCAAGAGGATTTCTGTTCGATCCCTATATGCATTGACCTTCTTTTTATATAGTTTTTATTCCTGTTTTGTTAAAAAATAAATGTTTACATGTTTATAGCACTTACCGACTGATCCTTCCCCTGATTCGGAGTCCGGGTTAACGGCCGGGGAGGGTTGGTAGGGGATCTCTGTGAGGGTGATGAAGAGATCCTGGCTGTCGGGGAAAGCAGTATTGTAACCGCTGTCGCCTGCCTCGTCCTCCACAAACCCTTCCTCATCTTCCCCATCGGCGAACATCGCCGAGAAACTGCCCCTCGACACTATCCCATCCTCAGAGTCCACGGTCACTGGTGGGGCAGTGGTGGCAGACCCACCGAGAATGGCATGCAGTGCCTCGTAGAAGCGGCATGTCTGGGGCTGGGCTCCGGAGCGTCCGTTTGCCGCTTTGATTTTTTGGTAGCCTTGTCTCAGGTCCTTGATTTTCACGCGGCACTGCGTTGCATCCCGGCTGTATCCTCTGAGTGCCATGGCTTTGGAGACCTTCTCGTAGGTCTTTGCATTCCGTTTTTTGGAGCGCAGCTCCGAAAGCACAGACTCATCGCCCCACACAGCGATCAGATCCAAGACTTCCCGGTCAGTCCATGCTGGGGCCCTCTTTCTACTCTGAGATTGCATGGACTCCTCTGCTGGAGAGCTCTGCATCGCTGCCAGTGCTGCTGAGCTCGCCACGACGTCCACACAGGAAATGAGATTCAAACTGGCCAGACAGGAAAAGGAATTCAAATTTTCCCGGTGCTTTTCCTGTATAGCTGATCAGAACATCTGAGCTCGGACTGCTGTCCAGAGCATCAACAGAGTGGTGCAGTGTGGGATAGCTCCCGGAGCTAGTAAGTTCGATTTGCATCCACACCTAGCCTAATTCGACATAGCCATGTCGAATTTAGCGCTACTCCCCTCGTTGGGGTGGAGTACCGAATTCGAACTAAAGAGCCCTCTAGGTCGAATTAAATGGCTTCCTGGTGTGGACGGGTGCACGGTTAATTCGAATTAACGCTGCTAAATTCGAATTAAAGTCCTAGTGTAGACCAGGCCTGAGTGAAATACTGGATGGCTATTCAGTATACCTATCTGTTCCTTTATATGCCAAGAAGAAAATTGTTAGGAATTACTGTGCATGGCTGAATTGGTAACTGTCAGAAGGACGTGGCTATTCAAGCATGTGACCAGTGTGGGAAGCAGTGCTTAACACTGATCACATAACTATCAGCTAGTCTGTTTGTTGGTGTTGGTTATACATGGAGCTTGGGAAAACAAAGACAAAGTTAGTTTTTCAGCACAGAGCTGAAGGATAATTAACACACATGTTCAAGATTCACTGTCTAAATATTTACTGCATTAGAACTATACACATTTGTATAGAAGAACTCTGAGTAATCCTGATCTCACCTAAGTTCAAGCTGGTTAGAAGATCACTAACATTGGTACCATGCTGTGTTCTGATGCAGGATCCTAACAATTAACACTTGGCTCCCTTGCCATTATACCATTTCCAAACTGTAGCATTATTAGGCTATACTGGAATGGTCTAGACCAGTAGTTTTCAATATTTTTTCATTTGTGGATCCCTACAAAACTTCGAATGGAGGCACGGACCCCTTTGGAAATCTTAGACATAGTCTGTGGACTTCCAGAGGTCTGCAGACCACAGGTTAAAAACCACTGGTCTAGACGAGTGGTCCAGGTAGGTTGGTAATCTGCTTCTGGGAGTGACCAATGCTAGGTTAGAAGAAGACCTGAAAACCCTTTAATGAATCTCATAATGTTATACTAAATATATCATGGAGGGAAATGTCTTCCTGTCTTCACGGTGTTCATAATGTCATGCCTTGATGCATGAGGACTAATAGTCCTCGTAACTTTATCCTAGCACAACTGAAAATACTATATTTGTATGTAACAGTGTTTAATCTTACTATGCGTCAGTTCAGACATGGGATGACCCATGGTATCCAGCACACGAACCTGTGTTTTCCTCCAAACTCTCTAAAACATGCTTTGCTTTCAGCTATTCTGAGCCCTTGGGACTTTTGCACACATTCTAGGTTATGTCTCAGTTCCTTACTAAAACAGTTTAATTTACAGTGATCAAGATCGGATGTTTTGTGTTGCCTGCAGATATATATTAGCACACTTCACAAGCTTTAGCTTTAGATGTCTAAACAATTATAGTAGTTATCACTGGTACAAAGGGCAAATCCTGACCTACCACAGTATAAAAATATTGAACACATTACCAAGCAGTTATACCATAAATGTCCATGCTAATTTGTAAATATAGAGCCCTGCCTTGAGGCATATAGGATTTCACAATGCTGACAAGACAAATTACAGGATTACAGACAGGTAAGGAAGGGAATACAAAGACCATAAAGGAGGAGCTTAATTTAGGAAAGAGCCTTGACAAAACTGAGTTTGAAGGAGTATCTTAAATGGATATTAAGGAGGAGAAAGAGATCCCATGGCAGAAAAGTAGTTTGAGATTGTTCTAACTGTGGGGTAGAAGAGTGACATGAAAAAGCACAAAAGCAAGTGTAAGAGAGACTGGGGATTAAATGAGCTGTAAGAAGAGAGGACTGAGGGGAGCACAGTGTGTGAGAAGGGGAGCACAAGGAAATAAGAACAGAGCTGTAGATAAAGAAAATATTTCATAGGGCCTTGAAGAGGAGGGCAGAGGGCATGACATAAAAACCAGTGAAGGGATTACAGAAAGTAGTTGATGTGGTTGAAGGGAAGGGAAAGAGAGGTGACTTTTGTAGTAGTATTTTCCACAGACTGTATTGGAAAGAAATGAGAAATGGGGGATCCTGAGAAAAGGATATTAGGTAAACTTTTCAAACATGCCTAAGTACTTTAATCACTTTTGAAAATGGAACTTAGGCACGTTTGAAAAGTATGCCCTGTATGCATACGTTGATTGAACTAGTTTACTAAATGTATTTAGTTTATAAGCATATTGCACAATCAAGTTGGCAATTTCTCCTGTAGGCACCTTCCAAAATCCCAGCCTAAATTCTTAGTATACTCATACTTACTGCAGCATACTGTGCAGAAATGCATTTTTATGTCAAATGACGTGTGAAATCAGTCTTCACATTGTTTGTAATGTGCACTACAAACTTTTTTTCCAATTGCATAATGAAACACAGTTTAACATTTTTGTGTGGCACAGGACAGGTCATGTTTTTTCCCCTCAGTCTTAGCAGCAGACGTAGGCACATGACTCCTAACAGTCTGGTTCATAATACCAGTGGCTCAAACAATGCTGTGAATTGTTTGACTTAACAAAGAATCTCTGGCCCGTGTGTGTGCTGGCAGCTATATCTGATTGGCTAGGTGAAAGGTAGTGAATTGATAGGTTCAGATGTTCTCTGATTATTTCTCATCTCGAAACAGACCTTGCTTATGCCTGCATACATCTGCAGAAGTTGTTTTCAGCTGTATAAGAGAATCAGGTGTTTTGAACCCAATCTTTACAAAAATGAATTCTAATTAAAACAAAAATACCCTAGAAAATTTTGCAGGTTTTGTGCTGTAACTACAGCAAAGCCATCTGTTACTTTCAGAAATTCACTTAATGTTAGTATATGCTGAGCTATTACCAGTTCCTACTGGGATAGGAGGGAAGTTTAATTTTTCTTTTTTTGGCATTGGAAGAGGGTTATAATACCAGTCTTTTGGCTTTAAGCTTATGTGATGAGTCACTGCTGGTGGCCATTTTAGTTGTGTCTAGAAAAGGACATAGGCATGAGACAGATTAAAAGAAAACAATATTATGTAGTAGCTATTCTGGTCTCTAAGTCTCCAGTCAATACATATTTCTTGCCTATTATACTCATAGTAAATGTCACTTTACAAATACTCTGTCCTTTGAAAGTACAGTAGTTTATTTTGAGTTAATGGGTTGGTGGAAGTCTAAGTCGAAACTGTACAACATGACTAGAGAAGACATTCTTCAGAGAAGCATCAATTATTCACAGCATACTCACACCTTGGGAAAAGAAGAAGAATGGACTAATTCGATAGGAAGCTAGTGTACATTGTCAACAGGAACAAGGAGGGGAAGGAAGACACACACAACGTATATCTGTAAAAATGCATGTGCTTGTGCCTACTGTGCTACAATGACTATAGCACTACACAGAAATCATTTGCAACATACACTTGACAGAGAAGGCTTAGAAAACAATTATAAATTCTATGGGCTAGATGTCAGACAATATTACTAAGAGACCTGAAAATTTATATAGTTCTGTAGACTAAAAAGCAGCAATGAGAACTTTGATAATATTACTGTACAATAACTTACAGTGCAGTGGGGGTAGGAAAAATTCTTCCATTCAGAACCCATAGGATATATCACTGTACAGATGCATGACATGCATTTTCAGAACACTGAACAGAAAAGGAATCAAAGAAAGAGTTTTATGGCTCCTTCAGTAACTTGCTACCAGTCTTTTTAAAGCTCTGAACTAGGGCTGTTGATTAATCGCAGTTAACGCACGTGATTAACTCAAAAATATTAATTGTGATTTAAAAAATTAATCGTGATTAATCGCAATTTTAATCGCACTGTTAAACAATAGAATACCAATTGAAATGTATTAAATATTTTGGATGTTTTTCTATATTTTCATATATATTGTCTTCTGTTTTGTAATTGAAATCAAAGTGTATATTATTTTTATACAAATATTTGCACTGTAAAAATGAAAAATGAAAAATAGTATTTTTCAATTCACCTCATACAAGTACTGTAGTGCAATCTCTTTGTTCTGCACTCAGAACCAAAACAATGTAAAACTTCAGAGCATACAAGTCCACTCAGTCCTACTTCTTGTTCAGCCCATTGCTAAGACAAACAAGTTTGTTTACATTTACAGGAGATACTGCTGTCGTCTTCATATTTACAATGTCACCAGAAAGTGAGAACAGGTATTTGCATGGCACTTTTGTAGCTGGCATTGCAAGATATGCTGATGATGCTTGTTAAAAAAAATGTGTTACTTAAATTTGTGACTGAACTCCCTGGGGGAGAATTGTATGTCCCCATCCCTGTTTTACTTGCATTCTGCCATGTATGTCATGTTATAGCAGTCTTTGATGATGACCCAGCATATGTTGTTCATTTTAAGAACACTTTCACTGCAGATTTGATAAAACGCAAAGAAGGTACCAATGTGGGATTTCTAAAGATAGCTACAGCACTTGACCCAAGGTTTAAGAGTGTGAAGTGCCTTCCAAAATCTGATTGGGATGAGGTGTGGAGCATGGTTTCAGAAGTCAAGTCTTAAAAGAGAAACTACAGAACCCGAACCACCAAAAAAAGAAAATCAACCTTCTGCTGGTGGCATCTGACTCAGATAATGAAAATGAACATGCATCGGTCTGCACTGCTTTGGATTGTTATCGGGTAGAACCCATCATCAGCATCGACTCACGTCCCCTGGAATGGTGGTTGAAGCATGAAGGGACATATGAATCTTTAGCACATTTGGCATGTAAATATCTTGCAGCACCAGCTACAACAGTGCCATGCCAATGCCTGTTCTCACTTTCAGGTGACATTGTAAAAAGGAGCAGATAGCATTATCTCCTGCAAATATAAACAAACTTATTTGTCTGAGTGATTGGCTGAATAAGAAATAGGACAGAGTGGACTTGCAGGTTCTAAAATTTTACATTGTTTTATTTTTAATGCCTTTTTTGTACATTATTCTACATTTGAAAGTTCAACTTTCATGATAAAGAGATTGCACTACAGTACTTGTATTAGGTGAATTAAAAATACTATTTCTTTTGTTTTTTTACAGAGCAAATACTTGTAATCAAATATAAATATAAAGTGAGCATTGTACATTTTGTATTCTGTGTTGTAATTGAAACCAATATATTTGAAAATGTAGAAAACATCCAAAAATATTTAAATGGTAATATTATTGTTTGACGGTGCGATTAATTGCACAATTAATCATGATTAATTTTTTTAATTGCTTGACAGCCCTACTTTAAACAGATTTATGCTTTCTTCAAAGACAGTCAGTGGCAGTACAGTATGTCACAGCAACACTGTAAGCTAGCAAGCCTATACAACTAATTACTAGAAAGCTACAGTCCAAAACACTTTATCAGACAGTTTTTCAACTCTTGCATACAAGGACTGATCCTGAAAATGGGTGAGCACCTTCAGCTTCCATTGAAGTCAATGCAACTTGAGAGTGCTTAGCACCTGCCATGGTTTTATACTGCTATCCAATCACAAGAGTATCTGAATGCCTTCTGTGGAAATTAGACAGCAATCCTGAAGTCCTAGTGGACTTCACGGAGTCACGGGAACTTCTCCTTTTTCAGGGTCAAAAGTCTACTTGGGTTAGGGTTTATGTTTTTGATTGTATGTTTTTGTTTATTTACTTTTGTTTGAGGTTAATTTGTTTCAAAGTTTTGGTTGTTTAGGTTGTTTCTTCTTGGCTGGGATTTGTGGGATAGAATGGTTGTCAGAATTGGGGTTAAGAGGTAGCAGGGTGTCACTGTTTGAGTATCATTCTTATGATGGAAAGGCATTTTTCTTGTTGTTGAAAAGGAAGGCTTTGCCATGTTTCTAAAGATGGTAAGATTTTACATTCACCTGATCTGCTTTAAAAGTTTGTTCCTTAGTTGGAACCCCTTAACTTAGAATGCTTTATCTCCAGTTCTCATTTGCTTTCTCTTGACTTTGTGATATGCATTGTCCCAGAGAAGCACAAGTGTCTCAGTGGTTCATATAATAAAATATGGCCTTTAATGTAGCCAGGGTGTTATATCAACCGGGCAAGGTACTAACAAACTTCAACAGGACTTTATTTTTAAAGTGGAAACCTCTTTACCAAGCTGCTGCTGCACTCTCTGTACCTCTCACTCTGCCTCTTCAACTCCTCCCCCCTCCTTCCTCTTTCCTGTCCTTTCAGACTCCCAATAGCCAGTGCTCCCAGTTCTAATAATTACAAGCAACATTTAAACACCACACAGGGCTTGACCCATTAATTATGTTGAAGATTAGTTAGGCTAAGATTTGAAAAACTGGGGTGTTTATTGAAATGTAGTAGGCCTTTTTTGTCTCTCTTCTTTCTCTTCTCCACCTGTGCTGCCACTCGTCTTCTTTCCCACTCAGCCAGGTTCCACTCTGTTACTCTTCCTCTGTCCACCCATTCTTTTTCTGCTATCTGGCACTAGTCGGGGGGGGGGGGGGAGGGAGCTCAAGCGGGACATTTGGCTTGGGCCTCAAGCTCAAAGGAGGCCTCAAATTTAGACACTTGTTAATTTTTTGGCATTTGATAACTTTTGCAACTTGGTTTCGTGCGCATCCGTATCGGACCAAAATGCGATACACTCTCTCAGCTTAGAGCTACAAATTTAAGCAAATAAGAGATGTGATTTGGTAAAAGACAATTTTTTTTGTTAACTTACTTTGTTTTCATGTATCATCATTTTTTATTTTTATTATGGCTAGGGGCCTCAAAAGCTGGAATGGCCTGGGCCTCTCTGGACCTCTGAAAGGGCCTGGCTATCACCAACTTCTTTTCTCTGACCCACCTCCTTTCCCCTAGCCACAGAAAGTTTATTTGGCGGAGAACACTCAACAAGAGCCCTTCATTCCAGTGGCCACTCCTTGTTAAAGATTACAAAATTACCCACCTGGTCCCGGAAATTATGAGCCAAACACTGTGGCTGTGGTCTTGAGCAGGACCCATGCCCTTCTTGGTGATGAAAAAGCAATCAAGGAAGTACTGCGCCCATTGTTTGAGATTAATAAAGACTCCCAAAGGGAGGGCAAGGGCCAGTTTCCTTCAAACAAGAAGGTGATAATCTCTTGTTTGATAAAGATGGTTTCCTAAGCTAGCCAACTCCCACCCCTTTTGTTTCCAACTGTACTTTTCTACTGCAGGAAAAGTAAACAATTGCGTTTGCTGAAGCCAATGAAGTTGTCAGCAGTGTCAGGTTAGCATAGGACTGAAGGAGACAGGTTGATTAGCTGCAGCAGGAGACATGGAGGGGCTAAGGATGTTTGAGGGAAGATGGCATATTGCTACACCAGGCCTGGAGCCTTTGGGCCAGATTTTGTCCTCATGAACGTTTCCAGCTCCCATTAACTTCAGTAGAAGCAATGCACGTGTCTGACAGGGCAGACTTTGGACTGAAGAATGTAGGTACAACGATGAGGCCAGCTACTAATGAAGAGCTTACATTTCACCATTGTGTTGCCTTGCTTTGTGTTTGTGGCTATGCAACTCACTGTACTAAATTATGATACTTATTAATGGTGTGTGTGGATGACCCTGAATAGCTGACAATCACGGTCTGCTAGAGAGACTAGAATATTAAAAATTAGAATGGTGCATCTTAATAATTTCAAATTTATAACAATTTGCTTTCTGTGGCACCTGCCATTCAGTGATGTCAAAGTGCCCTTAAAGCATTAGTGAATTAAGCCAAGGACAGTAGTGTATAAGACTTTCATATAAGAAAAGATTGAAAAGCATAGGATGGTTCAATTTAGAAAGGAAAAGAGAATGATAAATAATGAATGGTATAGAGATGGTAAATCAAGAGCTCATATCCTCTCTCACAATACAGGAACAAGGGGATAACCAATGAATTTGAAAGGGAATAAATTTGAAACCAACAAAAAAAAAATATTTAACCATTGCATAATTAACCAGTGGAAATCACAGCCACAACTATTGACAAGGTCCATTATTTCCAAGAAGGAATTAGGTATGTGTCATGGGGCAAGTACACCCCGTCATCCTTTGGGATGGTGGGGAAGAAGGCATAACTCTGCAGTTGAGTCCAAATGACCACTCTTAGCCTCAGGTTAGTATGGCCTAATGGCCAGAGTCAATCTCCCTCGCAGAGCTACGCTGCCTAATGGCAGGAATCAATATGGAAGCCCTCCCTGGCAGGGCCGCGTGGCCCAGTGGCCGGAGTCGATACAACGGCCCACCCTCACAGGAAGTGGATTTGCCACTAGGTCAGTGAGGATCCGTCTAAAACATGATGCCTTTGTCTGGTTCCGGAACCGGACCAATGTCTAGCTCTGCTGGCTTATTTCCTACCCTGATTTCTAGCATCGATGTCCACAAGTCTTTTGGGCCTTTAGGGTCGTCGGCCTGTGAAGCTCCCAACAGCTCCATCCCCTTTTGTGCTTCCACGAGTGGCTGGGTATCTACCTGGGTGGATCTCAGCATGTTTGGGCTCCATGCTCTGCAGCTCCAGCAGCTCCTGGGAGGGAGCCTGCAATGTGTGTCCTTTCTCCTCAGCGGTCAGCCCTGACTGAGCTGGGCTGCTCCCTTTTATACTGAGGCTCCAGTTCAAGCAGTGGCAAGGGGGCATGGCTTCCTCTGCCCTCAATATGGGGTTAACCATTTCTTCTCCACTGTGGGGCAAGTACACCTTGTTACAGTATGTCACACTATCTAGAGTTGCTGACAACCATGAGTGCCTACCTCAGGGCAGATTGTCAAACAAGGCAGACACCCCAATCTGGTGATGTGTCCTATAATTAGATTTCATCAACTCAGTAATAAATGTCAACTCCTGGATCACTATACCACAGGGCTGCCCAGAAGGGGGGGCAAGAGGGGCAATTTGCCCCAGGCCCTGAGCCCCACAGGGGCCCCCATGAGAGTTTTTCGGGGCCCCCGAAGCAGGGTCCTTCACTCCCTCCGGGGGGCCCGGAAAACTCTTGCGGGGCCGGGCACAGGAGCTTCTCCGCTCCCAGTCTTCGCTGGCGGGGGGTCCTTCTGCTCCGGGGCGGAAGGACCACCCGCTGGCGAATTACCGCCGAAGACGGAGCGGGACCCGCCGCCGAAGTTCAGCTCGGTCTTCGGCGGTAATTCGGCGGTGGGGGGCCCTTCCCTTCCGGGACCCACTGCCGAAGTGCCCTGAAGACCCGCGGCGGGGGTCCCCCTCCGCTGAATTACCGCCGAAGACCGGGCTGCACTTCGGCGGTGGGTCCGGCTTCGGCAGTAATTCGGCGGCGGGGGGGGGGGGGTCCGCCGCGGGTCTTCAGGCACTTCGGCGGCGGGTCCCGGAACGGAAGGGCCCCCCGCCGCCGAAGACCCTGGGCCTCCGGAATCCTCTGGGCGGCCCTGCTATACCAGTCTTACCCTGGAGTCACAAACAGTCCCTTTAGACCTTCCAATCTATCTTGCCACCGAGACAAACTGGACTTAGTGATAAATGGTCACTTACACCAAAAATCACACCACATTCAGGTTGCTTCCAGTCCCAAGAGACCAGTCACTTACCCCAATCAATTGGTACCCTAGATCTTACACTAATGAATTACCATCTAAATCCTAAGAGTCATCTGTCAATACAAAGTGTCTTTCAGGGCAGACCCAGATGGCAGCCCCTGGGTCTCTCTGGCTTCAGTTTAGAGTCTCTGGCCCTTCAGAGTTCAAACAGGCAAAAAGATGGAAAAAATTCCTGTGGCTTTGTTTTATTTCTTTAATTCAGCTTCCAAGCCCATGGGATGAACTTCCTTGCCTGTAGCATTTCCCAGGTGCGATAGGGCCATTAACCAATCCTTTGTATTGTGATGATCCTTGATGACCCATCTGATTTTGATAGTCCTTCTGGGTGGGCAGGGGCAATGCTTTCCATGCCCAAGTTCAGAGCAAACATTTTCAGTTATAAAGCAAAACTTACATATTTTCTTTTGGCATGGAATACAGACATTGCAATGAATGCAGCAACTGAAAAACATATCATAGTCTAAACACTGAACACATTCTTATAAGACTAATACCTAGTTTGAGCAAAACTAACATACAGGTGAAGTGGTCTGGGCTCCAGCTATGAGTTTGTTAGTTCTTAATTGTGGTATAATTAGGAATTAAGTTGGGAAATAAATATTTGATAATGGATTCTTCAATCTAGAACTGAAAGGTATAACATGATCCAGTGGCTGGAAGTTGAAGCTAGACAAATTCAGACTGGAAATAAGGTGTAAATTTATAACAATGAGAGTAATTAACTAATGGAACAATTTACCAAGGGTTGTGGTGGGTTCTCCATCACAGGCAATTTTAAAATCAAGGTAGGATGTTTTTCTGAAAGATCTGCTCTAGGAATTTTTTTAGGGAAACTCTATGGCCTATTTATATAGGAGGTCAGACTAGATGATCACAATGGTTCCTTCTGGCCTTGGAATCTATGGAAAAAGTGTTTATCTATAATGATACTCCTGGGGGAATTCTGTGCCACTGCACAAGCGCAGAATTCATGTGCCGCACAGAATTCCCCCCCTCCCCCCAGTTTCACCCAGCACTAACTTGCAAAGAAACAGGCAAGCCTTCTTAACTGGTCTTCTGGCTCTTGATTGGTCAGTAAGTCCTCCTGGCCCTTTTAGGCCAGTGGTGAACTGTTTTGTTGGTAACCTGGTCTAAATGGGTTTTCCTTAACCAGGGGTGTCAGGGCCCTGAATCCTCCACCAGGTGGTCTGCAGTGATACATACCATCCTTCCATACTAAACCACTAGGATCTGAGCTACAGCTTCCTTTACATACATTCTCACTGGAACCAGCGCTGGGGTCAGCGACAATTGCAGCGGGGACTGTTCCCTCAGAACACTTCTCTGGCTGCAAATCAGGGCCGGCTTTAGGAACTGCGGGGCCCGATTCGAATACCCAGCAACGGTCCGGGTCTTTGGCGGCAATTCGGCGGCGAGGGGTCCTTCCCTCGCTCCGGGTCTTCCACGGACCCCCTGCCGCCAAAAGTGTGTGCACTTGCGGGAGGGACAGTGCCTCCTGGCACACAAAACTGGGACTGTGCAACAAGGTACCATTTATTTCCTCTCTGCCATTTTTTTATGCTACTTCCTTACAGCACATGAGGTTTCCGTGGAAGTGTCCCATTCAACTACTAAACAGGCCCAACCGTGCTTAGCTTTTGTGCTCTTGAAATCACAGCTCAAGGAGAAAGGCTTGAATTAACTTAAATTTCATTTCATGGGGTTTACTCTCAGAGTAGGGTGAGGACAGGCATCAGAATCTGTCCTTATGTGAGTAACGTATGTGACATCAATGGGAGTGAATAAAGCAAGTAGGATTTGCCCCACATAGTCAGCTTCACATGCCAATTTGGTTTATTTACCATGGTTGCGCTGGTAGGATTGTCTGCTGAGAGAGCATGTGTGAGGGAGAGTCCACAATAATCATGAGGTTTTCTCTATTTTTATTGCCTCTTTATGCCTTTGGGATTTTTTTTTACTATTTTCCATTCTGCTCCTGCTGCAGTTGCTGAATGCTAGGCTATTACTGCAACTAGAGGCATTTATGCTGAGGAAAAAGTCTGACTATTCATTGTGAGTTTCCTAAGAGCCTATGGGGGAAGCCACTCACCAGTCCTGAGTCTATGGATTAAAGTAAATAATGTAGCATAATATTTTTAGCAAATGTCATTACAAACCAATATCAATAGAGGAGGAGAACATACATTCCCTGGCTGGGAAATTAAAAGTTACTGAACAGGACATTTCCTTGGTTATCCCTTTATACATAAATCAGTACCGAACAACTAACACTCTTTTTTTGCTAGACATTTGCCCATCAGATATGTCAGTCCCTCTACCTGTCTGATCAAAATACATTATGAGTAGGGCTCTACCAAATTCAGGGTCCATTTTTGTAAATTTCACAGTGATAGTGTTTTAAAAATCTTTAATTTTACGATTTCACATATTAAAATCTTAAATTTCACAGAGTTGTAACAAACCACGAATATGTATTTAAAAAACAGCAAAAATATAAACATGTAAAGCCCTTAAGACTCAGCTTTTCTCAAACTGGGGTCCTGACCCAAAAAGGGGTTGCAAAGCTGTTGTAGGGGGGCTGTGGTATTGCCACTCTTCTGCATTGCCTTCAGAGCTGGGTGGCTGGAGAGTAGTGGCTGCTGGCCAGGTACCCAGCTCTAAAGGGAGCACCCACACCAGCAGAAGTAAGGGTGGCATGGTATAGTGGCAGCAGTATTGCCACCCTTACTTTTGCACTGCTGGTGGTGGTGGCACTGCCTTTAGAGCTGGGTGCCTAGCCAGCAGCTGTTGCTCTCCAGCCGTCCAGCTCTGAAGGATAGGGTAAGAGTAGACAAAAGACCAGATTTCACGGTCTGTGACACATTTTTCACGGCCATGAATTTGGTAGGGCCCTAATTATGACCTAGGGTTACACCCAAAGCTGGGCATCTGAACACCTGCAAGTTCTGGGTGTGGTCAGACCAAAAGCTGCAAAGTTTAGACCACATCTACTTTCAATTTACACAGACAATCTTACTCCCGTTGGTATCAATGGCTAGTTTATTGGCTTCAATACTGTGTATCCAGGGGCGGCTCTACAAATTTGGCCGTCCCAAGCAGTCATGCGCGGGAGGCGCCCCGGAGCCGCGGGAGCAGCGGACCTCCTGCGGGCATGACTGCGGAGGGTCCGCTGGTCGTGCAGCTCGGCTGGACCTCCCGCAGCTGCGGGCAGTTCGCTGGTCCGGCGGCTCCGGTTGAGCTGCCGCAGGCATGCCTGCAGGAGGTCCAGCCGAGCTGCGGGACCAGCGAACCGTCCGCAGTCATGCCTGCGGGAGGTCCACTGGAGCCGCCAGCCGAGCGTCCCCTCCGCAGTCATGCCTGCGGCAGGTCCGCTGCTCCTGGGGCTCCGGTGGACCTCCCACAGGCAAGACTGCGGCAGGTCCGCCGGCCCAGCCTGCCGCCCCCTCCGGGAAAGGGCCGCCCCAGGCGGGTGCTTGCCCCGGTGGGCTCTGGAGCCGGCCCTGTGTGGATCAAGTCAAGTCTGTTGACTTTAATCAGAGCAGGATTGAACCCACAGTGCTGTGCTGCGCTACTTTAGTAACTGTGCTATGTTTTTATGGAGTATTATCCATTGCATTTTTAAAGATCTGAGAGGACTGATCTTTTGAGCAACACGACCGGGATTTAAAATAATCTTTTCAGTATTCCCCCCCTTTTCCTCCTCCCCCCTACCACTCAAAATTCAAATCCATAGTGGAGTTCAAATATCAGTACTCTTTGCCCTCAGATAGCCCTGCTTTAGAAATGAGGACAACATGAACCCATAAAAGCCAGAAACAAAGTACCCGAGTCTGGAAAAACAAAGCTATAAATTAATGATCAATTATAGTGATAAAGCTTAAGGGAAATAAAAATGAAAGTGCTTTTTTCTGCACATGTTAAAATAGAATACAAAGCACATCAAAGTTCTTTAGGTGTAATTAAAACTATTGTTTTAGAGCTTAATGATTTAGCTTAATGTTTGAGCCTTTGTTCTCCTCCCCCCACTGAAGACAATGGGGCTTGGCAAAACTTTGGATCTTTTGCTTTTTAACTTGTGTGTGTCTAAACTGAAACTGTTAGGGAGGCTTGATTATTTCATGATCATTTTTCAACAGCAGAATTTTTCTCATCTTCCTGAGGACTCAATCCTGTCATTCATTGGCTCCACTAAAAAGGCTGAGTAAGGACTAGCTTTATTAAATATTTTTAATATGGTACTAGATTGCACTATTGAGTTTTATGTAATTTAACAATAATTTCTTTTAACTTTATGAATGAAACACCAGCAACTGCCTTTTGCTTATAGCAACCCCCTTCAAAATTGCTACTGGGAGTAGTATTTCTTAAAAGCTTATCTGTGTTGTGCATTTAGAACAAGAAAATGATCACCAGTAACTTGGGTCTTTTACTGAGAACTAATCTCTTCATGCGACAGCACTAAAAGCTTTTTCCTAACATTTCCCAAGAATCATTATATAATAGCAATAAGATTTTAAAGAGATGGTATTTCTTTTAAGGGGAGATCAATTGCATGAATTTTGCATCGAAAATCAGTATTGGGTGTGTTGAGGGATATATTGATTCCTCCCACACTGAAGATATGCTAGAGCATGTCACGTTGTTTTTGAATTGAAAGATACTCAGAGGTCTTTTTCCATGTATGCAAAAGAAAATTTATAATTATTATTTAAAAATTACTATGAATAATATTGTTCTGCATTCACACTCTAGATCAGCTAAGTCTAAGCATGAGAGCAGTCCCACTGACTTCAACATGCTTAAAATTACTCGCACACTTAAATACCTTGCTGAACTGGAATCTATTGGTTTTATAGCATTTATTATCTTATGCACTAATACTGTTGATGAATTGGGTGAAACCTTGTTATGGGTTGAGTTAAAACCTCCTTAAACACTGATGTGTGAACACTTCCTTAATTTAAGAGAGTTTTAAGAAACATTAAAGGCCACATGCAAACCAAGGCCTAACAGAATCTGCCAAGAAACTAGCACCATTGTACAGGGGATGCCAGTGAGTATTGTGACCAGGTGTGTGTCCAGAAAGCTGCACACATAGTAATTACAAACAATCAAGAACAGAGAGACTTGAGAGAGGATGAGGCAAAAAGCAAGGAAGCCAAGTAGTAGCTGGTTAGCACAGTATGACCCTGTAAAAAGCTAGAAACAAAGTTTTTGGGTCTGTTGGCTAAAGAGACTTGGGACTGTAAACTAAGAAACTGCTCCTTTTGTTCCTGGTTCCTCCTATGCTCAGAGAAACAGGGCTTTGTACATTCCTTGTAAATAAACAAAACCGCATCAGAGAAATACTTGACCATCATCAATTTCTGTTCCACTCTGGAACATCCTCAGAGCCTCAGACTTTCACTGGCTGCTCAGGTGAAAAAGGGACACTGATACTATATATAACATATAGTTTAGTTCTTCAGTATTGTCACTTATCTGTTCCTTCTAGCTAGATTTGGAGAGGAAACCTGCAGTACTACTTAAATCTCTCTAATCTTTTGGCACTAAAACAATTATATATCTGACATGGCATGGATTTCTTCTCTCTGACTTTATATAAAGACCTTAGTGCACTTTTCAATGAGTAGAAGATAGAATGCCTATATTTAGGCAACCTGTCTAATCAGGGGTGGCTCTAGCCATTTTGCCGTCCCAAGCACGGCAGCACACCGCGGGGGGGTGCTCTGCCGGTCGCCAGTCCCGCGGCTCCTGTGGACCTCCCGCAGGCGTGCCTGTGGATGCTCCATCGAAGCCGCGGGACCAGCAGACCCTCCGCAGGCACACCTGCGGGAGGTCCACCGGAGCCCTGCCTGCCGCCCTCCCGGTGACCGGCAGAGTGCCTCCCGCGGCATGCCGCCCCAAGCACGCGCTTGGCGTGCTGGGGCCTGGAGCTACCCCTGTGTCTAATCTATAAAAGCAATGTTAAACTCATAACAGTAACCCTGTGAAAGTGGCATTGTGTGGTTTCATGTTTATCCTTCAATAATTTCATATTTGGTTTGCCCAGTATACAAGTTGTCATGGATCCACAGGATCAGTGCCCCCAGCTTTGGAACAGTCTCTAGGAAGAACCCTTTTAGTGTGCCAGATCTCCAACAGGTCTTATTCTTCCTGCGCCAGCTAGGCCATCTGGTGTCACTGCCTCCTTAGACTGAACCGCTGGGCTCCAGCACTCCTGTTTCACACCATGAACTCTGTTCACCGAGTCCAACTGAGACAGACTCCTAACAGGGACCTGTACACGCCTCAGGGATTAATGCACCTCATCAAGCATTTGCAGTGACACTCAAAAAGCATTGCCCAAACACTAGGGTTTATTAATCAACTGGAACACAGCATAGGAAGTCCATAGGTTAGCATAGCGATAGGAAGGTTAAAGCATAGAACATTCTGGTAAGCCCAGAGCCCAGCCAAGCTGTGGTAAACCCCATTGTTCAAGCTCTGTCTGTATTTCAGTCTGACCTTCTTTGTCAGATCCCAGGTGAGAGCCCTGAATCCTTCCAGCAGCAAACTCTTATCTCCCCACCTCATGCCTTCCCAGTCCTCTGTTCTTGAGTTGGGAAATATTGCTCAGCTTCCCTTCTGAGAAGTGGGGAAATCCATCTCCCTCTGGGTGGTTGGTTGCTAGGTGTCAGTGTCCTGGTGAATGGATTTGCCATTTTCTTCTTGGATTCTCCACTGATATGGGATTGACCTCAGCCAGTCTTTTTCCAATGTCCCATGCAGGTTCAGACAGCTAGATGACATTCATGTTTCTTAGCCTGCCCTGAGAGCAAACAGTCCTTTCCCTTCCCCACTGGGTAACCATTCAAAACATAGGAAACTGAGGCACACATAGCGGTCATAAAAATATTACAGAAAATTCCCACTTTGTCACACAAGTAAAGAGATTTTTTTCTTATACTACAAGTCCTGCAAACTCACCCTAGGATCTGATGTGACAAGCTGGCTTTTTTCTGACTCATACATCATAAATATTCTGCAACTGGTACTTGGTTAACAACTCCACTGACAATATGTGAACCAGAAGAGAACCTAGCTCTCTATTCCAGAGCTGTATTGGGTGGGATGGGGTGTTCACCCCACACTTGCTGTGAAAGGGTTAATTAACCAGACAGGCCACAGCTGGGAGGAATCAGGTGGTGAAGCAACTTCCTGACTGAGGGAGGGAGCCCAGCTGGGAGTAAGGAGCTGGGCTGGACTTACAAAGACTGGAAATTGGAAGCAGAAAGGGGCTCCTGGGAAAGTCTATAGTCACTCACTGAGAGAAGGAAGGAGTGTCTGGAAACTACAGGGACAGGTAGCCCCCAGTTACTCCCCAGGAGGGGGAGGATACCCAACCCAGAGAGGGGAAAATGTTACATGGCAGGGTTCTCAAACTTCATCGCACTGTGACCTACTTCTGACAACAAAAATTAATACATGACCCCAAGGGGGGGGGGGGACCGAAGCCTGAGCCCACCCAAGTCCTGCTGCCCTGGGGGGCTAAAGCCAAAGACTGAGCCCTGCTGCCCCGGGGGGGAATAAAGCCAAAGCCTAAGGGCTTCAGCACCGGGCGGAGGGCTTGTAACCTGAGCCCTGTTACCCAGGGCTGAAGCTTGGCTGACAGGGCCAGCGCAACCCATTAGGCGCCCTAGGCGATCGCCTAAGGCGCTAATATTTGCGGGCCAGCGACTGCGGCAGTCGGATCTTCGGCTGCCCCAGTTGTTGGCAGCATTTTGGGGGCAGGACCTTCCACCGCCTCTGTCAGGGGCGGCATTTCGGGGGCAGGACCTTCCACTGCCTCGGGCGCCAAAAAAGCTGGCGGCTCTCCTGGTCCCTGGGCCCCAGCTGGGCTAACACCAGCTCTTGTGCCCCACTTTGGGGTCCTGACCCATAGTTTGGGAACCCCTGCTAAATGGTAAGGAAAGGGCTCAGGGAAAGGCAGTAAGGGTTCAGAAAGGAACGACCTTGACTGCTGACTAGAGGGTCCCTGAGCTGGAATCTGGAGTGGAGGGTGGGCCCAGGTTCCTCTGCTAGCTACTGAGGGAGGCGGTGAGTGGGAAGACTGCCAGGATTACTGGGGAAACCCTTTGGTACCTTGGAAGGGTAAAATGTGTGTTGTGACCTGGCTAGAGGACTGAGTCTTGAAGAGGCAGCAGCCCTACTCATAGAGCAAGAGAGGGGCTGCAGACCCAGACAGAGAGTGTTGACCTCACGACTATTCCCTAGAGTGACCAGGAGAAGGCACCATTCTAGTGATGAGTGGAACACCCCATCACAGGCCCTGAAGGGTGGATAGAAGTGAAAGAAATACAAAGATAGGGCCTATTCCTGAAAGCGAGATGTTCACAGGCTTTCTGTGGGAGTTCTGCACATGGTAGAGCTGAATGATTTGGTTCTTTATTGGTTGCTAAAGAAGCAGATGTATCCTGGAATAAGCACAGATCTGCTGATTAAGAATACACCTTCTTAATATTTAGTTAGTCAAAACTTATAGCTGCTCTATGGGTCTGATCCAAAGCCCAGCAAAGTCAGTGAGATTTTTCCCATTGACTTCAATAGGTTTTGGATCAGGCCTTATAGTATTCATATTTTTAAATAAAATAAAACATTTAGGACCTGTTAGTGGCTTTTAGGCACAGACCCATGTTGGGAGCACTGCAGGAGCATCCCACCCCAGCTGGAGATCCAGCAATCTTCATGACTAACTTGAGCATGATGCTTCCAAGAAGGTCGCGGAATACGTCCTCTGCATTCACCCTTTTAGAGTCTGCAGTGGGATGGGACTGGTGTAGGGAACATAATCTTTTCCCCTCTGGAGAGGACAGTGCTGCTGCAGGTGCTAGCCAGGCATAGTCCCTGTGCTTAGGGGAACATAAGGTCAGCAGCTGTGCACAGCCCTTTCTGGGCCCGTTCCTTCTCTCTTGTGCATCTGTATAGCAGCAGGCACAATCTGATCTGTCTTCTGTAGGTCCTCTATACAATATTGAAGTTGTTCTCCAATGATAGGCACAAGACCATCCTTCCTAAGACAGTGGCCTCAGACTCAGCAGAAATATTCCCAGCGACTCTCTGTGAGATCTTGGGTAAATCACTTAGGCCTAATTTTTTTTAAAGGTGTTTAAACATTGCTGCACTCAGTCTTGCAATGCTCAAAGAATTTAGGATCCTGACTGTCAACAGGATTTAGGCCCCTAAGCTGTAAGTCAGTTAAGCATTGTGACACTGAGCACAGCAGTGCCTGAATACCTTAAAAATCTGGGCCTTCATCTCTGTGCCTCAGTTGCTCATCCCTGAAATAGGGCTTAATACATTTCTGTACCTCATGCATATTGTGAAAATATATTCATTTAAGGTTTGTGATCTGCTCAGATACCATGCTAATGAATGCCACAGATAAGTCTATAAATGAGAAACTGTTTTATACGGGATGCCCTTTTTAAAGGGAAATTGGAACCCATGGAAACTTAAGGTTTTTGCAATTATTTCTTATTGTGGGTCTAATCCTGAAGCCCTTACAGCAAAACTCACACCAGCTTCTAATGGGATCAAGAATTTTCAGTGCTATTCAAATTTGCCATGCCTATAAGTGTGCACCATATCATTTTAAGCCCATGGTTTTCAGAAGGAAAATGGAAAGAAGGAGGCATTCATGCTTGTTGCGGACTGCAAGCCTGTGGGAGCTTAACGACACTTTGAAGTGATTGTTCAAGGAAAGATTAGAAAAAAGGGAATGTAAAAAATGCCTGGAGAGATTGATATTCTCCCATAATTGGAAGAAATAGAGCCAGTGTGGTTTGTGTGACCTTTTGAGACCTGACAGAAGTGCTAATAAAGGATTTCAGTGAGCAGGAAAATGTAGCTGGAATCACAAGACTACTCATTAAATCCAGTATGAATCAACAGATAAATTATAACTGATGGATATAAATTGTTTCAAGGGACACTATTAAATAGTAGGGCTCCTAATCTTTCCTACCTTAAAATTCTTCTACTCTAGAGTAAGGTGGATGACACTCAGGCCTGGTCTACACTAAGAAGGGGGGTCGAATTAGGGTACGCAAATTCAGCTACGTGAATAGCGTAGCTGAATTCGAAGTACCCTAGTTCGAACTACTCACCCGTCCAGACGCCGCGGGATCGAAGTCCGCGGCTCCAAGGTCAACTCTGCCACCGCCGTTTGCAGTGGTGGAGTTCCGGAGTCGACCGGAGCGCGCGGGGAGTTCGAACTATCGCGTCTAGATTAGACGCGATAGTTCGAACTCCGAGAAGTCGAACTCTCAGCGTCGACCCGGCAGGTAAGTGTAGACTAGCCCCTAGAAATTGAGGATCTGCTTTTCTTGTCATGCCAGTAAAAAGACAGTGGCTGAAATCCTAGCCTTGTTGAAGTCAATAGAAATTTTGCTGTTTACTTTAATGGGGCTAGGATTTCACCCATTGACTCTAGTGCATTAACTCTGATTTACACCATGGTGAGAGAAACATCAGGCCCTGAGGGTCCTGAAGGATGGTTGGCATCAGTCACAAGAGTGAAATGCCTGCAAGCTGCATTGAAACTCTTAAAGAAAAAACACCATTAATAGAGACTCAAATTAAATGTTTACCTCCAAATTTTTTTTAAAAGTAAAAGGATGGAAAAAAAAATGCTACCATGGCTAAACAGAGTATAAGAGGTGGTTAGAGGCAAAAAGGCATCCTTTAAAAATTGGAAGTCAAATCCCACTGAGGAAAATAGAAAGGACTATAAACTCTGGCAAGTCAAGTGTAAAAGTATAATTAAGCAGGCCAAAAAAGATTCTGAAGAGCAACTAGCAGAAGACACAAAGTAACAGCAAAATTAAGTGTCCGAGACAAACACAGGTTCGAGTAAGTATTTAATTGAGAGGGGAAAATCAAAACGTGACAGATTGAAATTTCAAACCATATGGCCGTTTATTAACAAGGGATAAGTTACAAGTTGGGCCGGGAGGGAGGTAATTTATCAACTAGAAATACTATCAAGATAAACCACACACAACTTGAAAACAGTCAATTTGCATCTAACAACAAGAACTAAACGATCTATGATCAGCCGCTCACTAAAATCCAAAATAGACACTGAGTAAACTGTGCATGCATTAACCGAATGTTGTGAAATACACCAACTAACCACAACAGTAATCAGTACAACAATTTGATTCTCATATACTGTATACACAACTTTGCACCAAATAAGGGAGGAAAAAAAAAGGAAGAGGCTAAGCAAACAAAGTGTTTACAGAAATTAAAATGCACATACCACACTCCAGGCGCAGCTGACCAGCAGTACAGACACAGAGTGCATGACGAATTGAGGGGAAGTAATCCTAACACGACATGACACGAGCCGGCAAAATCCGGAGGAGACCCTGGCTGAAAGGGTGATTAGGCCTTCCAGCTAACACGCGGGCACTCCTGCCGTTTTTGGCGCGAGATACAGTTTTATTCGAAGACTCTTACTCGTGTCAGTGTCTAATTGGTCCCTAGCTCCTTCGCCCTCCAGGTTCCGAGCTGGAGCCCTCTACATGAACAGGAGCTGCACCGGGCACACTACTCTTTTGCACACAACACGCTGGTATTGTAGCACACGGCACCAACTTGACCCACAATTGACCAGATAGAAGGTTCGGGAATAGGCACACTGCACTACGGTGTTGCACACAGTACCAATGTGACCTTTTGACCGACAATTGGCCATACAGATGCCATGTTTGAGCATGAATTTAGGGTTGCAACATTAAGTACATCAGAAGCAGGAAGCCTGTCAAACAATCAGTGGGGACCCTGGATGATTGAGGTGCTAAAGTAGCACTCCAGGAAGACAAGATCGTTGCAGAGAAGCTAAATGAATTCTTTGCATCAGTCTTCACTGCAGAGGAATTGAGAGAGACTTCCCACACTTCTTTTTAGGTGACTCTGAGGAACTGTCTCAGATTGAGGAGGCTTTGTAACAAATCAATAAATTAAACAGTAATAAGTCACCAGGACCAGATGGTATTCACCCAAGAGTCTTGAAAGAACTCAGATATGAAATTGCAGAACTATTAACTGTGGTATGTAACCTATCACTTAAATCAGGTTCTGTACTAGGTGACTGGAGGATAGCTAATATGACACCAATTTTTTTAAAAAAGGCTCCAGAGATGATCTTGGCAATTACAGGCCAGTAAGCTTAACTTCAGTACCAGGCAAAGTGGTTAAAACTGTAGTAAAGAACAGAATTATTGGACACATAGATAAATATGATTAGTTGGGGAAGAATCAACATAGTTTTTATGAAGGGAAATTATGCCTCACCAATCTATTAGAATTCTTTGAGGAGGTCAACAAACATGTGGACAAGGATGATCTAGTGAATATATTGTACTTGGATTTACAGAAGGCCTTTGAAATGGTCCTTCACCAAAGGCTCTTAAGCAATGTAAGCAGTCATGGGATAACAGGGAAGGTCCTGTCATGGATAATTAACTGGTTAAAAACCAGAAAACAGAGGGTAGAAATAAATGATCAATTTTCACAATGGAGAGGGGTAAACAGCAGTGTCCCCCAGGGATCTATAGTGGGACCAGTGTTTTGAATATATTCATAAATGATCTAGAAAAAGAGAAACTGTAAAATTTGAAGATGATACAAAACTACGCAAGATAGCTAAGTCCAAAGCAGACTGCAAAGAGATACAAAGGGATCTCACAAAACTAGGTGACTGGGTAAGAAAATGGCAGATGAAATTCACTGTTGATAAATGCAAATCAATGCACATTAGAAAACGTAATCCCAACTATACAAACAAAATGATGGGTTCTAAATTAGCTGTTCTCTCTCAAGAAAGAGATTGTGGAGTCATTGTGGATATTTCTCTGAAAACATCTGCTTAATGTGCAGTGGCAGTCAAAAAAGCTACAGAATATTAGGAACCACTAGGAAAGGGGTAGCTAATAAGACAGAAAATATCATACTACTACTACTATATAAATCCAAGGTATGCCCAGACCTTGAATACTGTGTGCAGTTCTGGACAGTGTGTTCCACATCTGCTTTACCATGTGCACTCTCTGTCAGCCCAAAGGGTTGGCATGTCTTTAAATAAACCCAATATAAGTCTTTGCCTTTAACTATCACAATATCAATTTTATTTAATCTTTTACCTCTCTTGCACCCCGCAGCTTGCCGCCCCAGGCACATGCTTGGAGCGCTGGTGCCTGGAGCTGCCCCTGGCCACCAGCCACCTAGGAATTTAATTACTTCCAGGTGGGTCTGAGTTGGCTCATTCTTCCTTATAGGTAGGCTGGACCTTCATTGCCCTTAAAGGGCCAGTCCCTGTCATAGAATGAAAATTGGCATCTGGAGAGAGAAGTAGGGTTCTTTCTTGCTTCTGTGTGATGTATAAAGAAGGCCTTATGGATTTTTTTCTTATATGGTATTTCCTCATCTTTGTTTTTACCTTTGATTTATCCAGAATATCTAGTTTTGGGTTCTTTACTTGTGCTGGCGGTCTTAAAAATTAAAGTGGGAGCTTTTTGGGCCCGCAATTTAAGAGAGAGGTATATGTATAAACTCTTACAAAGGAAGCTTTTATCCCAAGTGTGTAGTGGGAGTGTGAGCTGCATAGGTGTTTAAAACAACAACAGCCCTGGAGTTTTAGACAGTGACTAAAAATCCAGTTTCCAGTACCTGCTGGAAAGACTCCCATTGACTTGACTGGACAAAAGAACAGGCCCTCAGTGCCTCACATTTCCGTCGCTTATGATGCCTTAGTCACATCTGTCCGCCAAGGAATCTTCCAGCAAAAACATAGAAGCTAAGGCCTTTTATTTCTAATGGCAAATAAATAAATTGAAAAAGCAGAAAAATAATTGATTTGCTTAAAACAAAACACCAAGTTTTATTTTCTTTTGCCAATAACCTTTAAGTTCAGTACAACGTGTGTGTCAGGGCAATTAAAAAAATAATCAGATGTTTGCTAGATGGGCAATGGAAATATTGAGGGAGAGGGGAATTGTATTTTCTAGCTTCTCAGAAGAGGTTAAAAGCAATGCTGAGTATCATAAATGTTAAACCAGTAAAAATACTTCACTTTTCTAACCGTGATAAAACATTGTCTTACATCCTGATATTTCAGGAATCCTCTATATAAGCTGTTTGAAAGTATTTTTCACTCACATCAAAACAAAAAAACTTTTGTCTCATGAGATGAAAAATATTTTTCATTTAATAACTACATGATATGCATATTATGATAATTACAGTACATTTACAGATAAAACCACATGCTCTTGCTAAGAGGCAGGTTAATCATTTAAAAGCTCCTAGTTTCAACAAAGGCTTTTATGGTGTTTAGAATCAGATAAAATACACCTGGGAAGAAAAGGGCTCTTTGCTGTTGGCAATAAATCTGTGCTCAATATCTCTGTCAGCCACTAGCAGCAATATTACAGCAGTTCTTGTACATTTTAGCCTTGATGTCTGGCACCCACACTTTTAAAACACTGGCTAGTTTGCTATTTGTAGGCAACTTGAAGGAGAATTCCTAATCAAACTACCTAAGAGTTTGTTTGTTTTTGGTTTTTTTTAGTTTATCCCCCTGTATAAGACTTGAAATTTGTCAATGCTTAGTACACTGAGTGTGTTATATCTTATAGTTTGGAGCTCCTGAGTGGTTGTCTCCATATTTATTGGCAAATAAATGCTCTTTTCTCTCTTTCTTTCTTTCTTTCTTTCTTTATTTATTTATTACTCATTTTACAGTGACATCTAGTGATTAGTTGGGTTAATCACAAATATGTATTGGAAATATATTCCCTTCTGCTCATACCTCAATTTCTGTCACTTAAATTATCTGTGTCACACACAGAACAGATGAGTTGTTTTTAGTTATTGTTATAAATTCTATACCTCACATATATAGACTCAGGAAACAAGAAACCAAAGTCAACACTTTCAAAATTGGGTCCATATCTAGAGTAGGGTTGCCAGGCGTCCATTTTTTGACTGGAATGGCCAGTCGAAAAGGGACCCTGGTGGCTCCCCGTTAAAAGTCCAGTTGGTGGCGCAGCGGGTACCCAGGGCTGAGGTACGCTTCCTGCCTGCCTTAGCTCCACGCAGCTCTCAGAAGTGATCACCAGGTCCCTGCATCCCCTAGACGCATGGGCAGCCTGGAAGGCTCTGTACGCTGCCCCCACCCCGAGGACTGGCTCTGCAACTCCCATTGGCCAGGAGCCGCGATCAATGGGAGCTGCAGGGACAGAGCCTGTGGGCTCAAGGGCAGTGCATGGAGCCTCCCTGGCTGCCCATGCATCTAGAGGCTGCAGGGACCTGGCAGCTGCTACCCAGGAGCCACGGTAAGCGCTGTCGGGACCCTGAACCCTCTCCCGCACCCCTGCCCCAACCCTGAGTCCCTGCACCCAAACTCCCGCCCGGAGTCCCCCCCCCCCAAAGCCCAACACCAGAACAGAGGGCAGCCAGTCACCAGAGATAGCAGTCAGTAGTCAATAGAGAGGGGTCAGGGGCTGCATTCCTCACAGCAGTATGCTCATGGGGCCAGGTGAGGAGGCATGGGATATGGAGGGAGACAGACAAAACGGGGCACATGAGGCTGCTGGGGGGTCACATAGACTGGTGGACAGATTGGGTTGGGGGCTGAATGGGAGTGGGGATGCAAGGAGGCAGGAGGATGCAAGGCCACATGGGTGTTGGGATGGTTGAGAGGGGATACAGGCCACATGGGGACAAGGGGAGGGGATGCAAGGCAACATGGGGATAGGGGGAAGGGGTGCAGGGATCCATGGGGACAGGGTGGAAGGGGTGCAGAGCCTATGGGGATGGAGGAGAGGGGGATACAGAAACACATGGGGATAGTCATAGGTGCACTCTGTGGGTGTCCTGGTCCTGAGCCCCCATCAGAAGCCCCCACCGGAAGCCCCCACACCTCTTCGGCACCTCCTGCCCACTGGTGGGTCCCACTGATCAGCACCTCCCCCGCCCTCCTTCCCTGTGCCTAACGTGAACAGCTGTTTTGCAGCATGCAGGAGGAAGGGGGGAGAAGCGAGGATGCAGCGCACTCGAGTGAGGGGACAGGGATGGGGTGTAACTGGATGGGAAGAGGCAGCGTGGGGCCTTGGGAGAAGGCATGGAGTGGGGGCAGAGCAGGGGGTCAAGCACCCCCTGGCACTTTGGAAAGTCGGTGCCTGTGGGGACAGGGGCAGATGTGCCTGACTAAATGGGAGAGGCTAGAGGTCAGCCAGGGTCTGCATGGGGGAGGCTTCCCAACTCCCTAACAATTCCTTTCCCCTCCAAAAAACCTGTTGTATACTTCTCTCACAACCCTCCAGGTTTGCTCCCAGGCTCCTTTCCAGAAATTACTTCCCTCTCCTTCAGCTCCTCCGTTACTCCTGACTCCCCCCCAAAACTTTATACTGCTTCTGAGGGCTGCGGGAAAATGTTTCTGTATTGTAGTTTAAATAAATTATTATTCAAAGTTCTGTATTCATATGTCCAGTAAGCAATCTATTTGTCCACATTTCTTGAATCATTTTTGTTGTCTGTATGGTTACAGACATACTTCCTGACATTTATTTTGAAATAAATTACCAAAATAATTGAAACTGGTATGACTATATTGTGTTATTTTGACAAATAAAATATGAAGAATTTTGTAGAATTTTAAAATATTGTGCTCAGAATTTTTAATTTTTTGGAGCAGAATTCCCCCAGGACTACATTTGGCAGCAGGTTAGAGATAATGTTAACCCTCTAATAAGGAAGCTAATTAAAGGAAGGGAAAATTGGGAGGGAAAAATACTTTGAATGTTTGATTTTTAACCAAATAGTTTTATATAAATTGTCTCAACTAGTATGATTCATCAACTTTTCTTTTATTTAAATATGATAATGGGGGAAAAGTCATTTATTTTGCTATTCTTAGTTTTGTATTTTTCTTGTAACAGGGTTTTAAAAACATTTATATACTTAACTGAGTGGTTGGTTAATTGGTTAGCTGGCTAGCTGAGTGATTTCAGCTGGACTCCATGCAGACTGTTCCTCCTTTGCTGAAAATTTCTACAAGCAAGTGGAGGGAAGATGTTGCTTTTGACTCAGCAGACTGTATATATTTGGTGATCAGAGACTAACTGAGCAGGGCCGGCTCCAGCGTTTTTGCTTCCCTATGCAGCGGGAAAAAAAATAATAGCCGCGATCAGCACTTCTACCACCGCTGCTTCATTCTTTGGCAGCAATTCAGCGGCAGGTTCTTCCCTCTGAGAGGGACTGAGGGACCCGCACTGAATTGCCGCCGAAGAGCCAGATATGCCGCCCCTTTCCATGGGCTGCCCCAAGCTCCTGCTTGCTGTGCTGGTGCCTGGAGCCGGCCCTGTAACTGAGACTCAGGTGAACTCAATTTTAGGCTAGGTCTACGCTGGGGTGGGGCGGGGAGGTGTCGACCTAAGATACGCAACTTCAGCTACACTATTGGCGTATCTTAGGTCGATTTTCCATGGCTGTGAGTACAGCGGCGAGTCGACTGTTGCCGCTCCCCTGTCAATTCCGCTTCCGCCTCTTGCCACGGTGGAGTTCCGGAGTCGACGGCAGACGCAACAAATCGATCCTTGATAGATCGATCACTACCCGCCGATCCAGCGGGTAGTGTAGACGTACCCTAAGCTTTTGGAAACTGATTTTTTTCTCACTGTATTTCTGTGGGGACTGAGCTGTTTAGATTTAATTTGTTTTCTTTATTTCTGTTTATGTATAACTGTGAAGATAATGTATATGGATTACAAAGTAGCTAGGTTATGTTTTAAAACAAAGTCATTGTGATTTGTTTCTTTATCATAAAATTTTATAAAGTTGATACTTAAGAATTAACTTCATTCCTTTTGTTCTTTTGGACTTGAATGTGGGGAGACTGACCCTGTGCAATCCTTACCGACAATCCTTAGAGATCCAGGTGCTTTTCTATGGGAGTTGGGCTTTTTTAGGCACTGTAGAACGGCAATGAAGTAAACTCTAGCCCAGTCAAAGGTTATACACGGAACCCTGTAAATGGTAGATCTGCCAACCAGCTACCTTTTTTGGTCTTATTTAAGATATACTGTATATTCATTTATTTATTAGAATATGTTTAAAAATGACTATCCAGTCTTATCTGTTGTACCATTGAGGGACTCATCCATTTGTACAATAGGCAGCATGTTCAATCATGTCTCTGTGGACAGACATGTATGTGAAATTCAGTAGAAACATAAAGCAAATGCAGGAAATATTCTAGACAGCTATTCAAGCTTCATCAAAATGCTTCATCAAATTTGCTTCACTGAAAACCTTCAGGCCTAATGCAAATTAGTGTAATGCATTGCATGTTTTGCCAAATGTCGATGTTTCAAAATCACTAAGAATGGAGGCAACTGATCAGAGACTTTTTGCAATACTGTATCGGCTTATGAATCTTCTGCCCATTGGTTATAGAGCTAGTGACTTTAAAGACTAGCTGTGGGATATTTACTAAAGAACATGAAAAGAAAAATGCTATTTATCAGAATAGAATGGAATGCACTCCTAGTAGGGGGTTAATTTCTATTTCTTTATGTAGGTGAATGTGTAGCTTATTTTTGCAATATGCAGAATTTGAAAGGCATAAAATAGCCCTGGTCTAAAAGAGCCTAAAATAATTAAGTTATATTTCATATTTTACTTTTCATTTTTTATATTTCTCCAAACTACAGCATTTTCCCCAGGCAATTTTGGTTGTAATTATTTAACAAGCACTATTTTCTTTCTTTTCCTTGACTTTTTGATGAAGTTGATTTAACTTTTATAAAAAAAAAAAGATTCATTAACTTTATATGTAGCTAGAGGAGATTGTAATGAAACCACGTGTTGTAGAAAACCAACACAGTTACTAGATAAATCACATCTGTACCTGCAGAGGAGCATACTTAATCATGTAAAATGGCTGTCACAGTGAAAACAATTAGTCCAGCTTCATACTTTTCTTACATTAACAAAGTTGGAGCTGATTCTAATTAATTTCTATGGCAAAAGAATGGGTTGCCATAAAATAAAAGTAGTTTTTTGGCTCACACTCTTCCTAGAGTTGCTAGAAAAAAATCTGATGAAACAGTCTTCCCACAGAAAATACTATTTTGTTGAAATTGAAATGTTTCGCATGAGTGTGTTGATTTCAATAAAATATTCTATGGGAAAAATTTGACATGATTAGAAATTGAAATAGAATATTTCATTTTGAGTTTCTTGTTTTGTTCCAACTTTCTGGTTTGACTAATATTTATATTATACACTTATATTTAATATAAATATATTTTGACATAGACGCAAAACATTTCCTTGATGTCAAAACTGAACATTTTCAACAACGTTGTTTTGACATGTCTGAATTAAAATTTTTCAAAATTTCTGTTCTGTGTAATTTTTTTTGCAGTTACTTTATCTCCTGGTAGAGCATGAGAATACATTTCAAAACATCAGAATTTCTCATAGCTTGGAAATTTCATTTTTCTGACCAACTGTAGTTTATGGTGCCAAAACCCATCAAATTCGGAGCCAAGATAAAACCTTATCCAGATGCCTAAGTGGAGTAGCCTACTATATATGTACAATGATCCTTGAACAGAGGTTTAATCAGATCCCACAGTACCTTTTATAGCAAAACTTTTTTTGTTACATTTTTGGTTACATAATTACATTTGTGTCAGACCAAGTCCCGATAATGCATCAGGATTCTTTGTATGATCTTAATTAGAAGCCAATGTACTGTGTCAAGTTTCAGAAAATATCTAATAGCAATCTGAAAAAAACAAAATAATGTATTTTTACCATAATACTTTAGCTACTTTCCACTGTGACATACCTGCTGTTGCTGCCCTCTCCTGGCTGACTTAGTGGAACGCCATCTTTAGCTTTTTTAGACACTAATATTGACTCTACTCATTATGTATGTGATTAGCAGACAGCTGTGGTGTCTGTGAGTGTATGACTATGTAAAATTATATTACTGTTTCATAAAATATATTTGCTAATAGCAGTGTACTGGATTGGATATATGGCCAGTTATAGTATGGTACTTGCAATGTTTCTGCAGCTCTTTATTGTATCATGAAAAAATGTAGGATTCAAGGCTGCATGCAAAAGAAATGGCTCACTTTACAAGATTCCTATTGTTAGGGCAGGAAGGATCCTAAAGGATCCTATTAAAATAAGAATCTAAAGTTTTGGCTGAAATGTCATCAGTAGTGTGCATCCCTGTCTAGGCAGTGGAGCACATCTAGGAGCAGGAGGGAGGTTCAGCCAGAACTTTGAGTGTGCTAATGTTTTGTCTTTCAATTCACTTTTTTTATATCGGCGTGTTTTTATTTTTGTTGTTTTAGAGTAAGTGTTTTCTAGTGACTGGGAAGTAGGACTCCTGGGTTCTGTACCAGGTCTCTAGTTGATTTTGAAGGTCAAACAATAAGTTATTTAAACACTCTGTACATGAGTATTCCCATCTGTAAATTAGGCATTAGATATACAGTATCTTGCAGAGGTGTTGAGATACTTGTGATCTATCAACTGAAAAGCTCTGTACAAATGCTAAGTATTATCTTTTTGAAGTGTCTTGGGGTGTGGGAGGGGCTCAGAGTGAGAGTAGGAGTGTTGGGGGTGAGGACTCTGGCTGGGACTGGGGATAAGGTGTTTGGGGACTGGAGGGGCTCAGGGCTTGGACAGATGGTTGAGGATGTGGTGTGGGGTGAAAGCTCTGGCTGGGGTGTGGGCTCTGGGGTGGCGTAGGGCTGGGGATGAGTTTGGGGTGCAGGCAGGCTGCTGTGGGACAGGGGACAGAGAGGAGGACCCCCCCCAACCCTTCCCTGTCGGCAGCAGCAAGCTCTGGGGGAGGAGCCCCCCTTTGCTACCCCCCCAGCAGCACACTCACCCCCACCACTGTCACTGCATGTGCTTCTAGGGCCTCTCTCAGGTCTAGGAATCTCCCCCACTTCTTCCATGGTGGGTGCCAGGGGGTGCTGCGTGCGCCTCCCCCCCTGCTGTTGCCCCTGACTGTAGCCTCACTGGGGCTGAGGGAGGGGGCTGCCTCCGTGCCCAGCATGGGGCAGGAGCAGTGACTGTGGGCTGGGGGAGGGGCTGTGCTGCTGGAGGGTCCCATTGGAAAAGGGAAGGGTCTGAGAGGGAAGGGCAGGCTCAGAGTCAGTCTGCCCTGGCAGTGAAATGGGGGGCACTAGGACCCTGTGGCAGCAGTTGCTGCAGGGAGGCAACATGGAGTTTCCCTGAAGAGACAGTGGGCCAGTGCCTCTCTGCTCTGGAGCCCGGGAATGGCGAGTGGGGGGTGGGGGCAGCAGGCCGGGGCCCGGGGACACTCGGGGAAGGCATGAGGGGAGGCGCAGGTGGGGCCGGGTCTCCCTCCCAGCCCTAAATATTCATGTAGCTGGGCCCCTGGGCTCTGAATATTGCTGGTGCCCGAGCACCACGTGGGTATGGAACTCGCCGCCCATGGTCTCTTGTGGTTGCTGAGTTTAGTGTGCGGGTGCTGGGTGGCGTTAGCAGCCTGTGATATAAAGGAGATCAAACTAGCTGATCTTGTAGTCCTTTCTGGCCTTAAATACACTGATTCTATGAATGTACCACCCTTCTGGTAATCTGGTAATTGAAAGTACTGCCTGCTTGAACCAGACTTCAGATGATCCACCAAGAGCTCTGTAATTGGGTAGTCTGCCCTTTAAGGTTGGGAGGGCCTAGGGGTCAATCCCCCTGCCATATGGTGTAACCCTTTAAGATTTTGAAAGGTCTGATATATACAAGAACCTAGGAACTATTGGTGAGAGGAAGCGGACCCAGGAACAATTGGTGTTTGGGAGGAAATCCCATCACTGGTTCTTTATGGGCCCTGGGACCAGCAGTCTTGGAGAATGGGTGGAGCAAGGCTCCCTTCTCACCAGGGGCGGCTCCAGGCCCCAGCACGCCAAGCGCATGCTTGGGGCGGCATGCCGCGGGAGCGCTCTGCCAGTCACTGGGAGAGCGGCAGGCAGGCAGCCTTCGGCGGCATGTCTGCTGAGGGTCCGCTGGTCCCGTGGCTTTGGTGGAGCCGCGGGACCAGCGGACCCGCCACAGGCACACCTGCGGGAGGTCCACCAGAGCCGCGGGACTGGCGACCAGCAGAGCGCCCCCCGCGGTATACCGCCGTGCTTGGGGTGGCGAAATGTCTAGAGCCGCCCCTGCTTCTCACCCAACCAATTGCAGTGAGCTTTGGGAAGGGGATCAGCATGTATGGTGCCTTATCCTTCAGAGCAAAAAAACACTAGCAGGAAAAGGACTACTGCTGCCCCGTCCTAGGTGGAGGGTGAAAGGACTAATTGTGGGAAAGGCACTGTTGGATGGGAAATTGGCTGAGGCTCTGCTTTGGGTTTAAATTATAACTCCAGCTCCAAGGAGGACAGCTGGAGACTCCTGTTGTAAGGAGAGACAAAGGTGGGGAGGGAAGCAGAGAGATAGGTGAGAGAACAGGGGGTGTGTCTGGAGCTCCAGACAGAAGGGCTGCAGTAAGCAGGTCCTCACAGAGTGAAGAAGCCAAGAACTTGCCCAAAGCCTGGGAGGAACAGATTGGCTGCATGGGGACACACCCCAGGACAGGAACTAGGGGGTAGGGTGACCAGATGTCCCAATTTTATAGGGACAGTCCCGATATTCAGGGCTTTTTCTTATATAGGTGCCAATTATACCCCACTCCCATCCTGATTTTTCATACTTGCTGTCTGGTCACCCTACCAGGAGGAGCACTGGCCAGGGAGGAATCACCCGAGAAACTGGAGCTGGACCCAATATCACTGCTGCCCAGAGCTGCACAGGGCTGTGAGTACTGGGGCTTGTGACTTTGTATTGGAAATAAGGAGGGAGCTGCAGCTATTTAAGTGGGGAGGTTGTTGCTGTGTGTGGCTTTGCAGAGAGCGGCAGAAGAGGGAACCGGAGGGGTTTGTTGGGGAAAGTTTACTGGCAGATGACCAGTAGCGCACAAGAATCACCATTGGACTGGAACTTTGCCCAGGACTCCTGAACTGTGTGTGCAGAGACATTGCTCGGTGTCTGACCTTTTAGACTGGTACCACTAGGCCTGTGGTGAGGATTTCTGTTGAATGTAACCCTGTTTTACATTCTTTCCCCATGTTGTTTTTCTCTATCCCTCTGTGAATAAATATTTCCCTTTCCTTTATTCATTGTATTCTTCGTGTGTGTGGGGGTGTGTGTGTGTGTTCACTCTAGGGGGCTTGGAACAGGTGCCCCTGGGGTGGAAGGGACTTTCACCACTATGTTCCTGTGCATGCCTTCTCTTGGCCAGAGCTGCCTGCAGAGCAGACTTCGTCTTGTAACTTTAGCACCCTCATGGACATTTTGAACTAATGTAGTCTGGATAGTTGAATGAAATAACCAGAGTGGGTGCTGTGAGCAATGTACCTGCAGGGCCACAAGGGGGTCTGCTCAATGACAACATCCCATTATGATCTCCAATAACTAATACATTAGGTAATGCTGATTGCATTAGGTCATGCTGATACAGGAGAACACTCCAGGACACAAGTATTCTGCCCCAAATCTGGCTACTTGGTGACAATAGCTTTCATCATGATAATCAGCATGTCACATCCAGTATGCATAGTTAGTGTTGGAATAATGTCCTGTGTTGTGACAGATGCCTTCGTTCTAAGGAACTGCTGTAATCCTAACATGAGTGCAATCTCATATCAATGAGAAATCCAGCCAGGGAGAGTTGTTCCAGCATTCCATCACTTACAGTTTAGTAGTGTTGCTCCGAAGTGACTGGAGGTGATGTATGTATGTAGATAATTGGGTAGTCTAATATCAAACAGGAATTGTATGAAGCATGCTTGAATGAGGCTAGTGCTAACACATGCCACACAGAGAGAAGGCACTGGTTATAAGAAGGCCAAATGGTCTCTTCAGTTTATTCTCTTATATCAGGGGTCCCCAACCTTTTCAGGACCAGGGACCGGTCATGCCTGCGGAGGGAGCGCTCATCCCGCGGCTCAGCTGGACCGCCCGCAGGCGTGCCTGCGGGAGGTCCACCGGCTCCGGTTGAGCTGCCGCAGGCATGACTGCGGACGGTTCGCTGGTCGCGCGGCTCAGCTGGACCGCCCGCAGGCATGCCTGCGGCAGCTCAACCGGAGCCGGTGGACCACCCGCAGGCGTGCCTGCGGGTGGTCCAGCTGAGCCGCGCGACCAGCGAACCGTCCACAGTCATGCCAGCGGGAGGTCCACCGGAGCCCCAGGAGCAGCGGACCTCCCGCAGGCATGACTGCGGAGGGAGTGCTCGTCCCGCGGCTCGGGTAGACCTCCCGCAGGCACGCCTGCGGGAGGTCCACTGGGTCGGTTCGCGGCCCGGTTTGTAAGAGGCCGCGGGCCGGTACCGGGCCGCGGACCGGGGGTTGGGGACCCCTGTCTTATATGACAACAACGATCAGATGACAATGCATGGCTGCATTCTATCTGTGAAATGCTAAAACACGTTATAGTAACACCATTCACAAGTAGGCCACGACAGTAGTTTCAGTCTGAGGGCTGGTCCACACTAGCACTTTAAATCGAATTTAGCAGCGTTAAATCGAATTAAGCGTGCACCCGTCCACACCAGGAAGCCATTTAATTCGACATAGAGGGCTCTTTAGTTCGACTTCGGTACTCCACCTCGACAAGGGGAGTAGCGCTAAATTCGACATGGCTATGTCGAATTAGGCTAGGTGTGGATGCGAATCGATCTTAGTAGCTCCGGGAGCTATCCTAGAGTGCAACACTCTGCTGACGCTCTGGACGCCAGTCCGAGCTTGGATGCTCTGACCAGCCACACAGTCAATGCCCCTGGAAAATTTGAATTCCTTTTCCTGTCTGGACAGTTTGAATCCCATGTCCTGGTTGCTCATCGGGGCGAGCTCAGCAGCACCGGCAACGATGCAGAGTTCTCCACCAGAGGAGTCCAGGCAATCTCACACTACAAAGAGGTCCCCAGCATGGACTGACTGGGAAGACTCAGATCTGATTGCTGTGTGGGGTGATGAGTCTGTGCTTTCGGAGCTGCGCTCCAGCAAACGGAATGCAAAGACCTTCGAGAAGGTCTCCAAAGCCATGAGAGACAGAGGATACAGCCGGGATACAACGCAGTGCCACGTGAAAGTCAAGGAGCTGAGAGAAGGCTACCAGAAACTCAGAGCGGCAAACGGACGCTCTGGAGCCCAGCCCCAGACATGCCGCTTCTACGAGGCACTGCATGCCATTCTCGGTGGGTCTGCCACCACTGCCCCACCAGTGACCGTGGACTGAGAGGATGGGATACTGTCGACGGACTGTTCCTCGGAGATGTTCGCGTACGGGAAAGTTTAAGAGGACGAGGCAGTCGACAGCGCTTACAATACAGATTTCCCCGACACCCAGGATCTCTTCGTCACCGTCAATGAGATCCCCTACCAACACTCCCCACCCGTTACCACGGACCCTGAATCAGGAGAAGGATCAATCGGTAACTGCTTCAAACATGTTAACATTTATTTTTTAAATAAACTGGGAAAACAACTAGGCGAACACAAGGTCTATGTACAGGTGGATGGAACTGTCATCTTCCTCTGACATCTCCAGGAAGCTCTCCAGGAGGTAATCGCCAAGCCTCTGCATGAGGTTCCTGGGCAGGGCTTGCTTATTGGGTGCCCCGAGGAAGCACACTTTTCCACGCAACGCTCTCAGCTGGAACTCGGGGACCAGCGCCTTCACGAGCATGGCAGCATAGGCCCCAGGGTTGTGTTGGCTTTCCTCCAGCATGCACGCTCTCTCTCTCCGTGACACTCTCCTCAGTGTGATGTCGCGCGCAGACTCCTGCATGTAATTAGAGTAATTTGTGTACCATTAGTAATGGTTGTGCTTAACTGTTCCTTTGCATAACAAGAAGCGTCACTGTACAGCCACGTGTAGGAGGCTGCAGAGTGGGAGAATACAGGGATCTCTAACAGGGAACGGCCGCGAGGGGCTGCAACAGGGGCACCGATTCTGCTTTCATGTTTGCCTGCAGCAGGAGGACAGTGCTGTAGATGCAACTTAAAGCTGCAAAAAAAAATTGGCTTACCATGCCTGGCCGCTCCATGGATTCTTCTTTCCTGCCCCGCTTCTCTGGTCTGCAGTGCAATACCACAGGCAATGAAAGCGAACCCAGAGAAATCGAACTTTCCCCGAGTGAGTGCTCATGAGAGAGGTGCTGTGCTTGCTCTTGTTCACACACACTGAGTAGACTTTGTTTCTTTTTTGACCAAAAATATCTCTCTATGGAATTCACTCACTTTTTCCCGTCACACAGGTGCAACTGTATCCCTACCTGATCCAGGCGCCTTGTCGATGTTCTGCAGCACCGCAGGAAGGAGGACGGAGCTCCCCTTCACTGCATCTGCGACCGCCGCCCCCCGCCGCAAAGTCCAATCCCACCATCACCCAAAATGACAAGAGGAAGGGGCACCAGGGGCCGTGAAAAATGTTAATGCACCACAGCAGAGTGCTAAACTTACAAAACGCTCTCAGTACCTTACTTTTGAGAAGTCCTTCCCTTAATGTGCTGTTCATTATAAAAAGTTTTTATTTTTTGGTAATTTCTTTTCCCGTCAGGTTTCTTTGCAGAATACTTTCCGTGAAGGGGGGAGAATGGTTTGGGAATTGCATAGGACTTTCACCGTTAATAGTGGTACAGATATGGGGGCAAGATCAACAGCTGGTCACTCACAGAGTGCAGCCTCTAGTCACCCTGGTCAGTCTGTGGGGTGATTTTCATGTTCTGCTCATAGGCGGAAAGTGCCCTGCGCCAGGTATATTTGCAGGTGGGTCTCTCCACCGGCCATGCCTGGATCGTGCCCTGTCCCACGCGGGTCTCCCCCAGCCCCGTTAATTCCCTGCCTGGAGCAGGTACCAGCCCCCACCTGCCACCCCTCCCCCGGCATTGTCTCTATGTGAAGGAACAGACTCTGCATGTTGCAGAATAGCTCGCAGTGAAAACTGCATGTAGATGTAATTGCAGCTAATCTCATACTCACTGTAGTCTTCAGCCCTTTGTTATTGGGGAAAAGAAGAGATGGGCATATCTGTAGCTACACTACCACAGGCAAGATCAGCAGCTAGATATTGTAACCTCTGTAGAGTGGAGATAAGTCAATTTATTTTCCAATTCTGTGCTACATAATTCCTCTATCTGACTTAAAGTATTTGCACAAACCATGAACTCCTATCCTTGCAAAAGACTACAGCTGGATTTTCTATAGGAACCCTCTAAATACTAAAAGTGGAAATTATAATAAGATTAACTTTCTTCTTCTCCTTAAGAATCAAGTACCAGTGTTTAACCTAAGACAGTTATGTCTACACACAATTAATAATTTAAATTTCTTTTTTATGAATAACACTCAAAAATACCCCACTCTTACAGCACAGCAGTTACAATGGACTCTAATGAGACTAACATCACTAACTAGAAATGTATTTCCCGTTAAAATGAAGAATATAACACAGGGCCTAGACCCCAATATATATGACATAACTGTCTTAGGTTAAGATATTTATAATATCTTACAAACGGGGCGGCTCCAGGCCCCAGCACACCAAGCGCGTGCTTGAGGGCAGCATGCCGCGGGGGGCGCTCTACCGGTCGCCGGGAGCGCGGCAGGCAGCTCCGGTGGACCTCCGGCAGGCGTTCCTGCGGAGGGTCCGCTGGTCCTGCGGCTTCGGTGGAGCATCCGCAGGCATGTCTGCGGGAAGTCCACCGGAGCCGCGGGACCAGCGACCGGCAGAGCGCCCCCAGCGGCATGCTGCCGTGCTTGGGGCGGCAAAATGGCTAGAGCCGCCCCTGCTTACAAAACAGATACAGGGATTGCGGCTTCTGACACTGGGAGATCTGTTTTCACATAGGTTCCCCCTGCTTATTACATTGACAATTAAATAAAACACTTAGTTGTACAACATACCCAATTGTTTCAGCATCCACACTATTGAGCACCTACCCAACTTCAAATAAATAAAACTTCTATATAGGGAGATATACCTATTTTATAGAACTGGAAGGGGTCCTGAAAGGTCATTGAGTCCAGCTGCCAGCATTTGCTATCTGTACCAAGTACTGATTTTGCCCTAGATCCCTATATGGCCCCCTCAAGGATTGAGCTCATAACCCTGGGTTTAGCAGGCGAATACTCAAACCACTGAGCTATCCTTTCCCCCACTTGACAGTAACTGTAGCTCTTTGGCTCATACAATGTCTTTGGGTCAGTGGTGTAATACACCTCCTGAAGGCATTTGGCCTCCAGTCTGTGATTCTTTGTTTTATGGTGTTTTCCCAGTTTCAGTCCCACTGATTTCTTTGTCTTCTCCCTTCAGGGTTGGGCTGGATCTGACTAGTGCTAAACATGGCTGTTAGTTTTGCACCCTGACAGATCTCACTACTGGTTGGTCAGGAGCTTCCAGTTTCTAACTAAGGGGCAGGGACGGGGAGTCTTCCCATGCAGGAATGTTTTCCCTTAATGAAGCCTTTCTCACAGCTTCAAAACAGCTACTGAGTATGGCTGACAACTTCCAGCACACTACAGAGAGTGCAGGATTAGCAACTACTTTGCAGTCCCTCAAGGTTCTATACTGTCATCTTGTCTGGAAATGTTTCCATATCAACCCCCAGAGCAAGTAGAAACAGCTGTAATTATAGCAAAATGTGTGTGTGGCTAAACTAGAGTGGCCATATTTCCCAAAGGGAAAATGGGACACCACGTGGGGCTAGCCTGAGCTCTCCCCCACCCTGCCATGGGGTTGGAGCCAGCATCATTACTTGTCTGTCCCCCATGCAAGACTCAGCTGGTGTTACTGCTTGTTCAAGCCCTACCTCTCCTCCCCCCTGCCCATGCAGGGATAGCACTGCAGCTTGCCGCCCAGATGTTCCTCCACACATACACTCTTTTTTTTTTTAAAAACAAAAGTGGCATTTCTCCCGTTTGCTCTTGCGAACTGATCAAATTGGGACAGCCAGGATAGGGCTTAAAAAAGGGACTGTCCTGGCCAAAATGGGACATATGGTCACCCTAGGCTAAACACCGCAAAATAAGAAAAAGTAAAGGGGGTTACACAGGAGTGGGTAATGTTCCTGTTGCATCAAAGTAAATGGAAAGTATAAAGTTTGCATGTGTACAATCTGGATGTGCTCTCTTAAATTGCTGTAGGATGATGCCAGTTAGGGGCATAAAAGTGGTAATCTCTCCCAGTATATTCACTGGAAGTAGGAATTTCATTGTCAGTCATCCTCACTTTGCATCAGCCGCAATTACTAAGAGCTATGTAGCTACTACTAGAGCTGGTTGAAAAATTTCTGATGGAACATTGTTCTGCTGGAGAATCCTGATTTGATTAAATCAAAATATTTCAATGAGGTTTGAAGCACGATAATGTCTAATGTAATTATAAAAGTGGAAATTATAAAGTTGTAACAATGTTTTGACCTCATTGAAACAAAATGTATCAATAAGGCCAAAATGAAATTTCATCCTGATTCAGATGACACTGCATTTGGAAGTCTCAGAATTTCCTATGGGATGGAAATTCCACTTTTCAACCTGCTCTATCTATTGCTGTTATCTGTGTGATGAAACAATCGGTCAGCTGGGATTGCTACCACAGAAAGTCTGGGCTTCACCCTCTTCTCCACAGCTATATCTCTGACCTCTGTAGAGATCAATCCCTGTAAAGCTGCTGTGGTACCAGAATGCTGAGACATTTTTGTGACATCTCTAATTTTGAGAGATGTAGGTTGTCAAGTTTGTTTGGCAACAAAATACTCAATTTTCACCCTTTTAACCCCAAATGGAATATTTAGTGACTTGCTAAGTTCAGGTCAAGTTCTTCATGTCAGTTGACATTGTTCCAGTTAAGTAGCTAAAAATACTGTATCGATCCTGTCATTCCCTCCATCCAGTAACCAAGAGATTTCAGTTTTGACACTAGTTTAGATCCAGCTCCTTTTCATACCAAGCTTCACAAATAATTTCAGAAGGTAACTTTAGCTTCACTATTACTTTTAAGATGTGACCATGGAATCCAATCTCTGAGTTAATGTCTTTGCTGATATTGTCGTTCTCTGAGATGTATCAGTCTATTTAATCTGTCTACTCCTATGTCAATGTCTAGCTAGCTGTCTGGGTTTCAGGACACAGCAGAAGAGCACAATCACTCAGTCACCTGTCAGTTCTGCTGGCTGATGCCATAACATGCATTTTGTTGTGCCTGCTCCTTTTGTGGGAGGGCTTGTATATGTGTGTGGCATCAAAGGCAACGCATAGTCAGTCCCTTTGCTTAGGAAAGCACAGGGACTAATTTCTCCTACTGACCTCAGAGGCACAATCTACTTGAAAGGGAGCAGGAAAATGGGACAGCCCTGGCTCCTGTACATCCAACTAGCACTCTGGCTGGGTGTGGAGAACAGAGCATGTAGGATAGTGCCTACTGGTCCAGGAGTTGTGCTGCCCAACAGCAGGGACATGTAGCAAGTGCACAGCCTAGCACTCTACTCTAAAAAAAAATCATGAATTTGCTGGTGAATATTACAAACCAAGAACCCTTGCTAGAGCCTGACATGGCAAAAGCAGGTACAGTGCAAACACCCTCACAGCAGTTTCTCAGCATGGAGGCTCTAGGTGTTTTCCAGTGAGTTTCCTAATTGTTTTACAGTGATGTCGCAATCCGATTTATAGTTATGGCTATGTATGGCCACTTGTCGGTCCACGGCCATCAAAGGACAAGACAGCCTCCATGTTGGACCAAGTTCTTGTTAAAGGGCAGAGATGCTATCCTGCCCAGCAACACTGGTTGTGTATGCTTTTTCCTTTTTTTTTACTGGGTCATCTAAGGGTCAGGCTAGTGCCGTGTGCAGAGACCTGATCCTGCCCAGCAACTTGTAGTGTCGTGTGCAACATTTTGGTGCTGTGTGCATTTTTCCCGCTCTTTTTGGGCCCGGTCGTCTGGAGGTCAGGCTGGTTCTGCCCAGCAACTCCAGAGTACTGTATACAGAGACCTGATTCTGCCCAGATACTCCAGTGTGCCGTGTGCAAATCCTTCCGACGTGGGGTGGCAACAGCTCAAATCCTGAAGGGAGGAGGGACCAGGGAGCCAATCAGATGCTGACACGAGGGAGTGAGACCTTTCAATAAAACTAGGTTTCCCCCCAGAAAATCTTGTCTTGACCATTTTCTTTTTGGTGGAGTATCCGCGTGTTAGCCGAAGGACCTGATCAACCTTTTGGCCAGGGTCTCCTCCCGGTAATAGCTAGCTCGTGTTCGTGTGGAGTATCCGCGTGTCAGCTGAAGGACCTGATCAACCTTTCAGCCAGGGTCTCCTCCCGGTATTGCTAGCTCGTGTCGTGTCGTTTTGGATCCATTTCCGTCAGCTCGTCATGCTCCTGGTGTCTGTTCTGCTGGTCAGCTGCGCCTGGAGTGCGGTATTTGCTTTTTGATATCTGACAGTTAACTTATTTAGCCTCTTATTTGTTCCCTTCCTTAACTTGGTACCAAATATCTACTCAGAATATCAGGATCGTATTAGTGAGCTCAGGATTGCACAATTGTTTAGCTAGCTTGTATTATTGTTCTCTTTGTTATTGAATTGTTAATTGCAAACTGCTTTATGTGTTTGAATCACTGCTCTGTCTGTGTCCAGTGTGTGTGTGTGTTTAACTGGGGAGCTGCCTCTACTTAGAGGGTGGCTGACCAAAGGGGTCCAGTCCCCGCGGTCTGAGTGAGTGGAATCTGCCCAGCTGCAGCCGCACCACACTCTGGGTTTACCCTCTGTGTGAAAGCAAGGGTGGCTGAGGCAGTGGCCCGTGGGTCTCCTTTCTGTGTTTGCACCGGGCACCGCCCTGACGAACCCGATTCCTATCTGTGTGATTGGTGTGTCTGCCTATTTGGTGTGGTGTGGTGAGCAGTATAAAGTGTATTATTACTGTGTTTTGGGGTGTGTTTGTACTTTTGATACCATCCCAGCCAAAGTTGCCTATTCCCCCAGCCCAAGTTGTAAAAATCCCTAAATAAACGCAGCCACTTGGCTTTTCAGTGTTACCCTGGTCCTGCCTGTCTTTTCCTCACTCAATACCAAGCTTGAACGAACCCCCAGCTAATTCAGACAAGTGACAGCTGACATCCCTAATGCATTGAAGTAGCTCCCCATACAACTCCACAAAGCCACTGTTATCCATCTTAAAACATACCTCTGTCATCAAATGTCTACAAAGCACTTGACTGTGTCTAGGCAGCTGGTACACAGTAACTGCTGTTTGTTACACTGATGGTAATTAGGGCTGTCTGGAAACAAGGATTCCAGTATGCAAAATAACTTGATGTTTTGGAATTGTTTTTTGTGCTGCATCAGAATGAAACTGAGACCTTTCCATGTTGTTGGTTTTTTTTTGGGGGGGGGGAGAAAATAAGGCAACCCCCCCACCCAAAAAAGCCCCTTGACTGCTAGTTAGGGCACTCAGCACTGATGTGGGAGACCTAGGTTCACATCCTTGCCTTGTCTGTTTTTTCCCTCACTCTCTTCTGCCCAGTGAATATTTAATTATTTATACAAAGCCGAACAGTTCAAACTGACTCAGGTAGAGCAGGGACTTAAACCTGGGTCAGCTACATCTCAGGTGAATGCCATGGCACTATGACATCAGTCTTTTTCCTGCATCCGTTTGTACCCACCAGATGTCTCTCATCATATACTTACTGTGTGAATATTCTGAGGCATTTTTCATTGTGTTGAGTGCCTTGTCCAATGGGGACCCAATCCCTGACAGGGCCCCTAGATATGGTTGCAGTACAAATAATAACTGGGGTCAAATTAATCCCTAGTGTAACTCTATCAGTGATAAGGGATATATTTTGCCCCAGACGACTGCTTTGTGTGTTGTGGCCTGTATTTCCCTAGTCTTGGGAAACCTCAGCACAGATGAACCAAGGCTGTTGGAGAGGTTAGAATTTCTTTCCACTAGTTTTTTAGCAGACTGGAAAGAGGTCAATGGAGGGTAAGTGGCTCCCTATCTTGCAAGCATATCTTTGGTCTAGACGAGAACCAAGGCTCTTCTTGGCTTGGACTTTAGCCCAACAAACATGGATGGCCCTGGTCTGGCCTGAACTGAGTTATGTGAGGCACCACCAAATGAATTTCTAAGTTTATTTTTTTCATCCCAACATGTTCCTTTCTCCATCTTGTCTGGTTTTCTTTTCTTCCAGCTTCATGGAAATGTTCTTTCTTGGCAAGAGAAATCCACTTTCCAAAACAATGATTGGCTTGTCATTAAATTAGATAAGTGCTGAGATAATACTGCTGTCAATAACCCCGTGCCCAAAGAAATACAACATGTAATAAATCCATTGCACACTACATTGCATGGAGACATCTCTTAAACCACACCTCAGTAGCTTTTGGATATGGAACTCATGTTCTACTCCAAGTGTACATACGTTTCTGTTGCTCTCATTAAATGAGAGTCCCATCTAGCTGTCATAGCAAGACTCTCATCCTCTTTGCACATCACCCACTTAAGCAGGCATGATCGCACACAACTAAGCAAGTCTCAGGCCACCCAGCAGAGAGCGCTGATACCAATACTCGGTAGCCAGACATTGCAACAGGTGCAAAGTCAGCCCCATTTACCTGCTGACAATCATTCCAAACAGGAAGGGCCACAACTCTTTGATATCAGTACCAGAAGCAGCACCTCCCAAAGATGGCAGTAGCAGCAGTTAATTGACATCTTCAGCTATAGGGTGCAGAGTGATGAAAAACCATTAATTTGTTATTTATGCAATACTGACAGTTTGCTCAAACAAAGAGTAGGTAAAAGACAGCCCTGACCCCAAGGAGTTTTACATCTATTATTTATGTATTTATTAACTAGTTAAATAGGTCCATAGATGTACATGGTTCTTGGGTCGTTACAAACATGAGAAGACAAAAGGTGATACCCTGACCCCATTGAAGTCAATGGCAAAACTCCTACTGAATTCCATGGGCCCAGAATTTCGTCCAAGATCTCTACCCCAAGGAGTTTACAATCTAAGGATTAGAGTGTGATTGGCCCTTATGCAGGTCATCAGGGACAGGGCATAAAGTCAAGTCCCTCCCTCTTTGCAAACCCCATGCAAGGGCCAGTCACATCACACACATGCTTTATGTGCACCATAGAAGATGCATGTTACCTCCTAAGGGGGAAGAGAGGAGGGAGGACGATGGCCTTGCCCTCTCCATACTAGTCTCCCATTCTAATGGATGGTACAGCCTGTGCAGTCCCGTGGTCCTGTGCCCCAGGAAGCTTCTCCCTTCCTAACCATTCCTGGCATGGTGCAGTTCTATAACCCTCTCCTCAGAGCTGTGCCTTAAAGGCAAAGTCTAATACTAAATTAGACCAATTGTAGGGATGCAGGAACCACAGAATGGCAAAAATAGGAGGAGAGACAGGGGATACCCAGGGTTGTGAAGCACCTTACCACTACCTGCCTTTAGTGGGAAGCAGTGTTGTCTGCCATGTTACTAGAAGGTTGGCTGGAAAGACCAAATATCTTACTGGAAGGCAATTGCTTCAGCCTCCAAACGGGCTTTCCTCACGTTGAAGGTGCTTGGAATGGCTGAGACAGTGACTGATTAGGTAATACATGCACTAGAAGCATTCATACGCTAATTTTACCACTGGAAGATTAACATTATGACACTTGCAGAACTGTGTTTCTGGATCTTTTCCAAGAAGCAGATAAATGGAGAAAAATTGCCACCAATGGGGATGCATTTATCCCTGCTATCAGGAGGGCAAATGATCAAGCAGTGGAGTGGTTTCAGGATGACTGAGCGCATCCAAAACTACCCTCTCCTGTCAGGCATGATGGGTCTTGGAGAACGGACTGATCAAACCAGTTATGTGTAAAGTACTAGGCACTCCCGAATCAATCCCTCAGCTAATCAAAGTGAAGTGTGTGCAAAGTGAAGATGCCCACGACCCAGCAAATGTTTTGCCAGCAGCCTGCCTTGTACGGAAATGCGTGAGTGTGACTTGAACAAGGATCAGTGTGACAATGTGTGCCCTAGACTGAGATGACACTGATGAGGACTTTGATGAATACATGTTTTCAGGCCTACATGTCAAGGCTAACTTTCCTAGGATTTCAAGACCAATGACGTGGCTTGGCTTAAATCTAATTGTTCCTCTTATTTTGTGTTTCAGAAATTACCTTTTAGTAGTTTACTCTGACATACCTCTTGGAAATTGAGCTATTCCATTTTTTTGTACTGCATTTACAGTGAGAGTTACTTACTCTGGCATGAAAGCTGGCAGAAAGCAGAAGTGAAACAGCATTCAGCTGCTGCCAAGACACACATGTGTAATACAGACCCAAAAGGAAGATCACAATTTTAATGCAGGAAACTTAAAATGCTGTGGGATGTAGCCGCTTGCTGTAACTCAGTCTTTCTGGCACCTCCATTTCTTGACTTTATTTTTGATGTAAATAATCTTCAAGGAGGGGAGGGCAACAAATACATGTGCAGCATAGGTAACTTTGGGCATAAAAAGAAAGGCATGACCAGCTTAACTAGCTATACTGGACTTTCAAAACTCAGAGAGAGCCAGAACAAACACAGACTTTTACAATGGAACTCTCTCTACAACCCTCACTTTTCCCTTTCACTCCTTTGGCTAAAGCCATAGAAGCTCAGGAAAAGACAGCTGTTTAGACCTCTTAGCTGGGAATCTCAGGGTACGTCTTCACTACCCGCCGGATCGGCGGGTAGCAATCGATTTCTCGGAGTTCGATATATCGCGTTTCATCTAGACGCGATATATCGAACCCCGAACACGCTCCCGTCGACTCCGGAACTCCACCGGAGCGAGTGGCAGTAGCGGAGTCGACGGGGGAGCCGCGGATGTCGATCCCGCGCCGTGAGGACGGGTAAGTAATTTGAGCTAAGGTACTTCGAATTCACGTAGCTGAAGTTGCGTACCTTAGATCGACCCCCCTGCCAGTGTAGACCAGACCTCAGTGAAGGCATATCTGTAGTCTTTTGCATGAGTTCAGTCGTGCCCATCAGGTGCAATGATACGGTGCCAGCTTCCCAGTTGGTTGGATATTTAGCCTAGAGCAGAAGTGCCAAGAAGTAATGGGTTTAGACAGGATACTTGTATAACATCGTAGGTGCCATTTCTTCCACAGTGAGTCCTGACTTTGTTCCAACATTCCCATGTTGTAGCTACTTGCATCCATGCACTTGATGATTTCTAAATGTATTCATCAGGAACAACTGAAGGTAGAGCTTGTCAAACATGTTCAGTCAAAACCTTTTTTAGTGGAAAATGGCCTTTTTTTTTCAAAATAAAAACTTCTATGGAAAATTTTTGTTTAATGTGAAATGCTCTTGTTTTTTAGGGGGAAAGAAGAAACTTTAGGTTTTTTTTTAAAAACTAAAATTCTTCAAAATTTCTTGCAAAAGAAACAGGTGGCATGTTTTGCCTAGCTTTCCATTAAGTATTTTGGTTAAGGAGGTTGTTTAACAAAACAAGTTGTCCTGCATCAGATGCCTTAAAAAATCACGGTTAAGCAGAGACTACAGGGAAACCACAGGACTGATTCTGGCTCCAGGTGACAAACGATACCACAGAGTGAATGAAGCAGATCTTAAAATACAAGTTGAACATTTGGGGACTGAATGGCTTAGGGGACTGGCAGCGAGATGTGCAACCTTTCACTTCTGGATAACTGGGCTATTTCTGGCAGAAAGAAGTCATAAGTCCATTAAAGTGCTACAGTATTTGGTACCAATATAAAATGGGTTTTGTGGTTTCAGTCCAGTTCCTACTGGACAGATGACCACAGATGACCACATTACAAAATCACCTTTGTAAATGGCACCATCATCAGCAGTCTCAAAAAGTGAGAACAAAAAATGGTGTGATCTGGATTGAGAAATACCTCTCGCTGTTAATTCTTTAATAGCTTATAGACCAATGCTATGAGACTGGGTAAAAGCGAAGGGGAACTGGAATTGTTCACTTATGAGAATAAATTCAATCTGGTTGGCATTCCTGGAGCCTGGTGGGATGGTTTGCACAACTGGAATGTTAAAATGAATCTATTTAGGAAGGATTGAGTGGACAAAAAGGGAGGGGGCGTGGCAGTCTGTCAAAAATGGCATAATGTGTTTGAGTCACTGAGAACTTGGAAAAATTATCTTCTAACAGATAAAGCACAAGATGGGGCATTAGTTGGTATCTGCTACAGACCACCAAATCCCGCTAGGGCGCGGGATGACTGGCTCCTTACGCATCTATCGATAAAGTGTAGGAGAAAAAGCTGTGTGATCATGGGGGACTTCAATTTGAGTGACATATGCTGGAGATCTCATAGTGCCAGTATTAAAACATCCTTGGAATTTCTAAATGTTATAGATGACAATTTCCTAACTCAAAATGTGTATTAAGTGACTGGGGGGAAGTCTATGTTAGAACTAGTCTTCTCAGAAAAAGAGGAACTGATTACAGACCTAAAAGTTAATGGTAGCTTAGGTACAAGTGATCATGACTTTATCACATTTATAATGTGCAAATGAAACAAAGTCCAAACCAGTAATATGTATACTTGGTGCCTTAAAAGGAACAATTTCACAAACCTGAAAACAGTTATGAGCCAAATCAGTTGTGAGGAAGAGTTTAATCAGAAAACTGTGAATGATAATTGGGAATTGTTTAGAACACTTTACTAGATTCCCAAAAAGCCACAAATCAAGAAGACTGTATGGGTTAAAAAACTGACCTTGTTTAAAGGAAAGAGGAAAGAAAGAGGAAGCTGATGATGATGAACATAAATTAGATGTTAGGAACTGTAGAAAATTGTCAAGGGAAGCAAAGGGATGCAAGGAGAAATCTATGAACAGCAGAATTAAGGAAAATAAAGAGTTTTTTAAGTATATAGGAAAAAATATCCTGACAATGGTATTGGTTCATTACTAGATGGAAATGGTAGAATTATTAATAATTAAGAAAAGGCAAAAGTTTTCAATAAATATTTCTGTTCTGTATTTGGGGGAAAAACAGATAATATAGTCTCATTTGATGATTGATGATAACATTATTTCCATTCCACTAGTATCTGTGTAGGATGTTAAATAGCAGTTACTGAAGTCAGCTGTTTTAAAATCAGCAGGTCCAAATAATTGGCATCCATGAGTTTTAAAAGAGCTGGCTGAAGAGCTCACTGCAACATTAATGTTGATTTTTGATACGTCTTGGAGCACTGGGGAAGTTCCAGAAGACTGGAAGAAAGCTAATGTGTCAATATTTAAAAAATGGTAAATGGGATGACCTAGGTAATTGTAGGCCTGTCAGTCTGACACTGATCCCAGGCAAGATAATGGAGCCACGGATATGGGACTCAATTAATAAAGAATTAAAGGATGATAATATAATTAATACCAACCAACATAAGTTTATAGGAAATAGTTTGACAGGATCTAACTTAATATCTTTTTTGATGATATTGCAAGTTTGTTCAATAAAGGTAATAGTGTTGATCTAATATACTTAGATGTCTGTAAGGCATTTGACTTAGTACCACATGACATTCTGACTAAGAAACGAGAAAGATATAAATGAACATGGCACACAGTAAATGGGTTAAAAACTGGTTAACTGATTGGTCCCAAATTGTAAATGGGAAGTCATCATTGAACAGGTGTGTTTCTAGTGGAATCTTGCATAGATTGGTTCTTGGTCCTATGCATTTTACACTTTTATCAATGATCTGGAAGAAAACATAAAATCATCTCTGATAAAGTTTGCAGATGACCTGAAATTGGGGAGTGGTAAATAATGAAGAGGGATATATTACTGATATACAGAGTGATCTGGATTGCTTGGTAAGCTGTGTGCAAGAAAACAATTGGCATTTTAATACTACATCTAGGAACAGGACTGGGGACTATATTTGAGGAGGCAGTGACTCTGACAAAGATTTGAGAGTTATGGTGCATAGGCACAGACTTCTGCTCACGTCGGTGGGAATTCGACCCCCACCCTCCGCCCCTGGCCCTGCCCTGACTCCACCTCTGCCCTGCCCCCTCCAGTCCCTGCCCCACCCCCATTCCAACCCCTTCCCCCAAAGTCCCCGCCCCAACTCCGCCCCATCCCTGGCCTTATTCCGACTCCTTCTCCAAATCCCAGCCCCGGCCCCGCCTCTTTCCTGCCTCTTCCCCTAAGCTCGCCATGTTCCTGCTCCTCCCCCTTCCCTCCCAGAGCTTGCTACGCTGCCAAACAGTGGCAAGCACTGGGAGGTAGGCAGAGGAGCGGGGACGTGGCGTGCTCAGGGGAGGAGGTGAAGGAGGAGGTGAGATGAGGTGGGGCGGAGAGGGGAGCTTGGCTGCCGGTGGGTGCAAAGCACCCAGTAATTTTTCCCCATGGGTGCTCCAGCTCCAGAGCACCCACGGAGTCGGCACCTATGTTATGGTGGATGATCAAATGAACATGAGCTTCCAGTGAGAGACTGTGACCGAAAGGACTAATGCAATTAGGGTCACCAGATAGAAAGTGTGAAAAATCGGGATGGGGTGGGGGGGTAATAGGAGCGTATAAAAGAAAAAGCTCCAAATATCAGGATTGGCCCTATAAATCGGGACATCTGGTCACCCTAAATGCAATCCATGGATGCATAAATAAGGAAGTCTCAAGGAGGAGGAGAGAGCTTACGGTACCTCTGTATTGGGCACTGGTGCAATCACTGCTGGAATACTGTGCCCTGGTTGGATGTCCACAGTTTAAAAAGGATGTTGATACATTAGAGAGGGGTCAGAGAAAAAGCCACGAGAATGATTAAGGGATTAGAAAACCCGCCTTATAGTGATAGACTCAAGTTGTTCAGTCTGTTTATCTTAACAAAGAGAAGGTTTGGGGTGATTTGATTACAGCCTAAAAGTAACTACATGCGGAATAAATATTTAATATTGGGCTTTTCAATCTACCCGAAAAAGGTGTAACACCATTAAATGGCTGGAAGTTGAAGCTAGACAAATTCAGACTTGAAATAAGGTATTAATTTTTAACTGTGAGAGTAATTAACCATTGGAAGAACTTACCAAGGTTCATGGTGGATTCTCTATTCCAGGCAATTTTTAAATCAAGATGAGATGTTTTTGCAAAAGATATGCTCTAGGAATTTTTTTAGGGAAGTTCTCTGGCCTGTGCTATACAGGAGGTTAGGCTAGATGTTCACAGTGGTCCCTTCTGGCCTTGGAATCTATGAACCTGCAAGAGGTTGAGCAGGAGGTTGAGCCTGCAAGATACAGAGCACTCTTGGCCCTGATCCAGCAAAGTACTCAAGCAGGTGTTTAACTTCAGGCATTTGCGTAGTCCCACTGATTTCAATGAGACTACTCATGCATAGATCTGAGCAAAATTTGCAATATCTGTCCCATAGGAAATTGCAACATTTTAACATTTGTTTTTGCCCTGAAAGGGGATGAAAAGTTATTACAAAATACCATTGAATGGAAATTCTAAAAAACAAACAAACAAAAAAAACCCCAAACCCCATTTGGAAATGTCAAAACATTTTGTTTCAACTCTTTCAAAGACTGAGACATTCTTGAAACAAACAATTAGTTTCAAGTCATTTCCACATGAAATTGCATTTTTCTATTGTCGCTCATTGCCATATGGACACTGAAATTGGGGAGCCTGATGTCCCCAGTTTCCCCTATGGGCCAGGTTTATTGGCTAGACTTCATCTCCCATAATGCACCCAGAGTCATGTAATTTCCATGATATACCACACAACTCAGTCAGAGGGTAATCAGTACATTCCCTTCTGAGACGTGTAGTACTTCAGGGAGCCTGGCTCATAGGAGAGAATTGGGGTCAGAACTACAACTCCCATAAGACAACGTCATAGGGAAGTGCAGTTTAATGTTTTGTTGATCTGATTAAAAACTAAATATTTCAGGTCAGTTCAAAAATCAAAATAGTCCAATTGGGTCAAACTGACCCAAAATGAAATTTGGAGAAATCAATTTTTTTTGGCAAAATAAAAAGTTTTCACAGAAAAATTTTGAATTTTGTGGAAACTGGATTTTCCATTGGATAATCACACCAATGGAAAATTCTTGATCAGCTGAACTCAGAATCTGCTTAAGTGTCTTGCTGGAATGGGGCCCAGATTTATTCATCATCTTTCATTTGCACTAAATTTACTCAAAAATTAACACTTCTAGATTACCTAAAATAGATATATTTTAAATTATTTTGCCCATTTTTTGGTGCTTAGGGAAGCACCCTGATTGTATGTGTGGTATAGCTAAAGGGAACAGTAGAAACAGAACACAGACCCCTGATCATCATTCTGCTCTCACTTACTAGTGTAATTCCCTCTTTGTCAGTGCTACTCCTGATTTACCCAGGGTTAATGAGCGCACAGTCAAACCCTCTGACTGCAAGTTAGTCAGATGGTCAGTAGTAACTCATTCAGCCAATTTATTCCTATGTGAAGCAATTATGTTGAACATGTAAAGGCCTCTTAGCAAACTCCTGGCATTTTTCATTCAGGATCAGAAAAGAGAGTGAAAGTAAAAGTAAAATTAGTTAGCTACATTGTATGTACCATACATATGAGAAAATAACATTTAAAACGGAGAGATCCATACTATATTTACTATACTATAAGTGTGAGGGAAATGGTGCGATGAATGTAGAAATTGCTATTGATGCCTTAAAATAAAAAAAGTGGTAGAATTCTATTCTTGCTCATTTGCATATATGAAAAGAAGGATTTGTTAGTGGAAAATAGCTAATAGTTACTGTCCATTGTGTAATTCAACAGATACAAAGAATCATAAGATCTAATATCTGAGCTAAATTCATCCCTAATGTTACTCCACCGGAATGACTTGGGATATATTAAGCCCGGTCTTCTCTTGCTTCCAAGCTCTTCAGATCTGGTGGTGATGCCAGTCTGCCTCTGTTTGATAGCACTTTCTTTTCAGTAAAGCATCTATCACATCACCAAGATGCACCACACAACTGTGGTGTGACTTTGTTCTAGTTGGGTTGGGGGTTTCCCAGCCTTGCACTTAGAGTAGCATAGGAGCAGTCCAGAAACAATGAACAAACAATCAAGAGTAGAGTTAATGGCAGCTGCATGTATAAAAATCCTGTGTGAATCTTGCTTGCCCAAACTGTGGAAGTCTAATTACTCTATATCACAATAGACCCTGTGTCAAGTATTGGGATAGCCGTATTAGTCTTTATCCACAAAAACAACAAGGAGTCCGGTGGCACCTTAAAGACTAACAGATTTATTTGGGCATAAGCTTTCGTGGGTTTACATTGGGTTTACCCACAAAAGTTTATGCCCAAATAAATCTGTTAGTCTTTAAGGTGCCACCGGACTCCTTGTTGTTTGAATAGACCCTGTATTTAGGAAGGAGCCTCATGAACATGGGGGCATTTCTAACATTATATTATAAATGATTTAGTTAGGGTTCCAATGTATTCTCTTCTCCCTGCACATGTGTCGCTTCTATTGATGGAAGTAAAACATACTTATCAAGAGGGGAACAGGCTCTCCTAAACAGCCGAACATTTAGTGTTTAAGGAAATATCAAAATTGTGTCATGATCATTATTTTCCAGCAGATGGCAGTACATGGCCTCTGAACAGTAGCAGGAAGAGGTAAACAGATTCACTGTAAGACACAGAACAACATAAATGCGATGGAGATGATACCAGTCTTATTAAAACACAGATTCTAAAGTATTTATCATATACGTCCCCCTTTAAAATACCCTATATTTTACATTATAAGTTTAAGTTATATAAACTTTCTATACAGGTACTGTTCCATAGTAATCCAAACAGGTTCTTGCTGCTTGAAAAGGAGATGAAGGAGATGGATTAACTGGTACTGAATAAATGCAATGGAATAAAGTACATTTAATAACCTACCAACGCATCTGTAATGAGTTAAACCTATAGAATGACTTCACGATTACTTTAGGGCTTCTCTGTTCAAGTTATAAAAGAAAAGCTACATAGTGATCTTTAAAATCTGCCTAGTATCCTTCCTATTGCTAGCTCAAATACTGGAAGCTCTTACTTAAAAGGTCACAAGGTGGCTGTTTAATCCCCCCCTTCCTATCATATTTAATGAAATGCAGGTCCCTTCTCTCAATACTAAAATAACATTGAGGTTTGTTGTGACCCAAAGCAAGAAAAGGTAGAATGGCAAATGCTCGGCTTGTGCCAATAACTCACTTGGTTGTAAAACTCAAGGTACAACTGTGCAAAGGAGGATTATGACATCACCTTTGTTATGTGATTCTTGACTATTGTCGGCCTCTGTCCAAACCTTAATGGTAGTGTATTTATATGTAGTTTATATATTTAATTTCCACATTAAAGAGGAAATCCATTCATGGAAAATTAGAAACTGTTCACTATTTACCCCTGAGAAACCTGCTCTCCCACAGCTGTTCTAGTCCATATGCAAATTTATACTTAACCTTTTTAAAAGTTACATAGCTAGCTAGCAACACATTCAGTCAAATTGATAGGTGCTTCTCCAGTTCCTCTGGAGCCATTCTGAGTATACTTGTGTTTTCAAGCTAGAATGCAATTGAGAAATGGCCTTGTAAGAGCTGTTCTAGCCTACAGGGTGAGCATGTATTTACAAATGTTGTTAAAATATGCAATTTTTTAACCAACAGGCCATAGTGACTTTCAAAAATAAGTAATACAAATAATCAAAACATTGTTACTCTGCAGCTAGCATCCTAGAAGTTTTCCCAGTATTCACAGCAAATAGTCATGTTAGTGGACATGAGTGATTACCAATATACAATGTATATCCACTTATGTACTGTATCAACTTTCATTCAAGGATCTGAAAGCACTTTAAAAACATACATTAATTAAGAATCACACTCCTATGAAGTTATATCCATTTTACAGAGGGTAAGGAGAGAGAAATGACTTATGCCAGTGAAAGACCTGGTAATAGAATACAGGAATCCCAACTCCCAGTTCTCTGCTTTAGACACTAGGATACAGATACTAATCCTGTCCTGTTACTTCAACTTCATTACATTTTTCTAAAAAGGTTAAAAAAAAACAACCCCAACCTCAACAGAAACATTTTGTTTTACCCGAAAATGAAAGTTTTTCAATTTTTTCAGTTTGCCAAAAATTTGTTTTAAAAATTGTTTTAGGTTGACCTGAAACAATTAAAATTTTTTAAAGTTCATCCACTTAATCAAAAAATTAGTTATTCACAGAGCTCTGCTTGGGACTATAGAATGCCCTGGTCTGGAGTTGGATGTATGAATCAAGCACTGTGTTTATGCCTTGGAGTCCAATTCTGCTCCTTTCATGTTGTGCACAAGTCTCTTACTTAATGAATGACTTTCCAGATGGGGAAACTTTCAAGAGTAATAAGATCTGTCTCTGATCTAGTGATTTTTCTTCCATAAATCTCTAAGTGCTTTAATAAAGGAAATCAATATCACCCCCACTTTACAGATGGGGGGACAGAGCACAGAGAGGGAAGTGAGTTGCCCAAGGTCACCAGCAGAGATTGGAATAGAACCCAAGTCTCTCAAGTCCTGTTCCAGTTGTCTAGCCACGCGACTTCAGGCATAAGCCCATTTACCTCACTCATATTTTTCAGGATTTTTATCAAGTTTGCTAATCACTGGAGATACTTGTATTTAAACAGGAATTTCATGCTTCATTGGATCCTGCAACTGATCTTTTCCAAAAGAGATTTCTGATAATAAACTAGAATTAACAGAGTCACAACTTAAATTTTTTCTTTGGTTTCAATTTTAAACCTCTAATAACTTTAAGAGGCCCCGGGGAGAAGGCTGATCGTAACAGGGTTGTAGGAGTCATGCCCCATGTTACAGCATTAGTTTAAATTTAATCTGCATAATACATGATAGTCATGTTGGTCTTTTGACTTGTATGTGGAAAAGGGACATTATGCAGATGGGCAAGTTCTTCCTATGTTCCCCATAATCTCTCTTCCTCTTGTTTCTATTTTTTCCCTTTGCATTGACCTCATGAAGATTCCCATGTGCAAGCTTCTGTCTAATGGCAGAATTCATTCCAGTTACAAAGTAAGTGAGAGGGCCAGTTCAAGTGGTTCCTTTTCTTAAGGCACTTATGGTATGAAGTGCCAAGCAATCTTAACTCTGTCTTGTGGTATGGGGAGCCAGTAGGCACATATAGCTTCTGCAGGGGTAAGTGCATTAGGAATCAACTGTGAGTAAGGGCAAACACCCCCTTACCTCTCTTTATTATTTCTTATTTGTATTACCATAGCTCCTATGAGCTCTGGCCATGGACCAGGACCCCATTGTGCTAGGCACTGTACAAACACAGACTGAAAAGATGGTCCCTGCCCCAAAGAGCGTACAATTTATAATCCTCTGTGAATCGTCCACATCAGTCTATGTGAGGGACACCACTGGATTGCTACTCCTCTTCCTGCGCAGGTGAGTGGGGAGTGGGTGGAGTCTTGGCTGGGTCATGACACAGGGGCAACCAAGTCAAGCCTGGGTGATTGGCACTGTTACCTGGAGCTTGCCACTTCCCCTGCTTTTACCATAACCACCAAACTATCAGAAGGCTCTCCACAACCTTCCAGACAGCCCGGGTTGAGAACTTCTGTTCTAGTTGTGGGAGGGGACACACTGAAGTTTTGCCTCCGGTGATAATTTTCTTGTATCTCATGTGCTCTGTCTAGTTCAAGGAAGGTGGGGTTCTCCACAATTTCTATATTGCACAGGGCACCAAAATTCTTTAATCTGGGACTGCTCGACCCTGATGGCAGGTAGAGGTTTAGGGCACCTAATGTTTCACAAGATTGGCTCTATAATCATCCAGAGACAGATTTGTTCTGGCCATTCAACTGAGAAATAAAATAAATTCTAGCTGCCCATCTCTGATAAGGAGGATCAGTGGAAAATTGTATACAGAATTGCAGTGGTCATGTCATAATGTTGAAATTTGTGGGAAATTGCAGGGAACTCTTTTTAGGCTATTTCATTTTACAATTTTGCAACTTACTGTAATGGTCACTAACTACTAAATCTGTCACTGTTGCTTTACAATGATATTAAATTGTATTCTCGGGCAAATAAGGGCTAGGCGAAGTAGCAGCTAGGGGTCTCTGTGTAGCTATGGCTGGCAGCAAAATAGGAGGCCTAGATGTATATCAGGTTCTGCATTTTACTCTGAAAGTTTGTAGGCACTCTACTTTGCAAAGGTATTTGCTGCTAATCCAGGCTTTGCGATTCCACAGCACCTCCTGCTCCTTATTCTCCCATTGACTCCTTTCCTTTTGTGTTTCCCACTCTCACATCTCCTAGAAAATGCACATCAAGGATAGGAATATGATACCTTTTACTTTTTCCCTTGGGGTTTAAAATGCTGCTGCACAGATTGCTTGGAAAAATGGATCAGGGTCTTGATATATACTTGTCTCCTATTTTGCTGCCTGCTACAGCTACTCAGAGGCCCCTAGATCTGTTTTACTTGAGAATACTATTTAATACTCCCTGAGGACAGAATTTGGCCCAATATTAATGGTTTGCAGTACTCCAGCCCCTTCTGGTGCTTTCAGATCATCCCAGCACCCTGAGAGATAGGTAAACATTGTTAATCCCTTTTCACAGGTGGGGAACTGAAGCCTTGTGATGAGGTGTCCACCCCACACAGGACTGACAGGGGTTAAGATGGCCAGGAAGGCCAATTAACTCCACAGGCTGCACCTGGAGGAGGAGCCCTGGTAGCAGGGAGCTAACTGAAAGCAGGCTCAGCTGGGCAGAAAGGGGAAGGTGGTGGGGGCAGGCACCAGCACGCCAAGCGCATGCCAGGGGCGGCAAGCTGCGGCGGGTGCTCTGCCGGTCGCCGCGAGGGTGGCAGTCAGGTTGCCTTCGGTGGCATGCCTGCAGAGGTTCCGCTGGTCCCGCGGCTTCGGCAGACCTCCCGCAGGCAAGCCGCTGAAGGCAGCCTGCCTGCCGTGCTTGGGGCGGCAAAATACCTAGAGCCGGCCCTGGGTGGGGGAGTGCCTATAAAGCCAGGTAGCTGGCAACAGAAAGGGCTGCTGCTGGGAAAGGCTGCAGTCACTCCCTGGGAAGGCGTGTGGAAGGCTGCAGAGACAAGTTGCCTAAAGTTATTCCCTGGAAGGAGGGAGGGAAGAGACTGGCAAACTCAGAGGAGTGGGGAAGGCCAGGAGGTATGGAAGTGACTCAGGGAAAAGCAGCAAAGTGCAGGGAACACTTCTTGGCTGTTGTGTAGAGCAAGGGCTGCGGGAAGTGGCAGCCAGCACATCCCTTGGCCTGGGCCACTTCCTGCAGAACCCATTGGCCTGGAGCAGCCAGGGGTGGCTCCAGGCCCCAGCATGCCAAGCGCATGCTTGGGGCAGCATGCTGCGGGGGGTGCTCTGCCAGTCGCTGGGAGGGCGGCAGGCAGGTTGCCTTCGGCGGCATGCCCGCAGAGGGTCTGCCTGCGGGAGGGCCACCGGAGCTGCGGGACCAGTGACCGGCAGAGTGCCCCCCGCGGCGTGCTGTCGTGCTTGGGGCGGCGGAATGTCTAGAGCCACCCCTGGGAGCAGCGAACCACGGCCAGTTGGAACCACGATCGGCCGAACCTGCGGACACGGCAGATAAGCAAACTGGCCCGGCCCGCCAGGGTGCTTACTCTGGCGGACCGCGGGCCAAAGGTTGCCGATCACTGGTGTAGAGGGTCCCTGATCCAGAAGCTGGAGTAGACAGTGGGCCTGAGTTCCCTGTCAGCCCCTGCAGCAGTGACACAGTGAAGCAGAAGACGGCCTGAGGCTGCTAGAGAACAGGAATTTTGATGCACTTCCCCCCCCCCCCCCGAAAGGGAAACCACAATGGGGACCTGGCTGGAGGGCTGAGTCACAGCTGAGGCTCCTGAGAGTGAGAAAAGATGGCTTGCTTATGCGATGGAGCAGCGCTGTAGTCCATGAGTAGCCCCACTTTCTTCAGTGAGGCTATTCGTGGAGTAAAGTACAACTCCTCGTGTATAGCGGTAGAATAGTCTGGCCTTATGTAACTTGAACGCGTTCACACAGTATTTCTGTGGCAGAGCCACCAACAGAACCTAGTTCTCTGAAGCCCCAGTTCTGAGCTTTCAACAACAGACAATAGTTCCTTTCCTCTAATGGACTCTACATCGGGGTGCGCAAACTTTTTGGCCCTAGGGACACATTGGGTACAGAAATTGTATGGAGGGCTGGGTAGGGAAGGCTGGGGGAAGCTATGCCTCCCCAGACAGTGAGGCGTGGCCTGGTCCCTGCCCCCATCCAACCCCCCCTTGCTCCCCACCCCTGACTGCCCCCCGGGACTCCCACATTCTATCCAAACACCCCTGCTCTCTGCCTCTGACCCCCCCTGGGATGCCTGTCCCCTTTCCAATCCCCCATGACCACCCCTGGGACCCTCTCCCTATCCAATCTCCACTCCTCCCCACCCTCTGAGCGCCCCCCTATCCAACCCTCCCTGCTCTCCCTGTCCTGTGTTACCTGTGGGGTGGGGGAAAGGGGTGCTCAGTCCTTTCCTTGTGTGTTTCCCCTGCTTGTTTGGCTGCTTTTCCTGGCAGTCGGGCAGGGCTCGCTCCCTGTCTGGACTTGGCTGCTGGGGACAGGGGCCAAGCATGGTGTGTGTGTTGGGTGGGGGGCTGGCTTGCTCTGTCCCTGTCCCTGGCAGCAAGGCCCTTGACTGCCCCCCTGCTCCCCGCCCCCTGACTGCACCACCCTGGAGCACCAGGTCTGGCAGTGCTATAGCCGTGCTGCCCCGCTGGAGCTGCAGCCATGCTGCCCAGGTGCTGGGGGAACTGTGACTGCGAGGGAGGGGAGCAGAAGAGGAGGGGCCAGGGGCTAGCCTCTGCCCCGCTCACCATGCTGGGGAGTTAGCCTGGCTCCTCCGCAAGCTTGTCTTGACCCTGCTCCCTGGCAGGAGCTTGGGGGCCAGAGGGAGGGGTCCTGCAGACCAGATGTGGCCCACGGGCTGTAGTTTGCCCCCCCCGCTCTACATAATAATTGGTTACATTTTCCTAATTTTAATTTTAAAAAAAATTGCACAAGAAACTGACATTAATCAACTATCAGAAGACAGAGGAATTATGCCCAGAGTGGGTAATGGTCTGGTTCAGTTCCCTATGGCCAGAAATTTTTAGCTCAAGGAAGTGGACAAAGTTATACAACTAGAAACATGACACGTCTCCAAATCGCAGCTCCTCTGATTTTATTCATTTACAGGGGTAGCTGACTCACAAGGGAGTGAATGATGTGGGGGTTTCTTTATTATTAGATCTGAAGATCACCAAAGGATCTCTTTGAAGAATTTGCTTTAGTTTAGGTTATTGATAAGCAGCAGGTGGCTTGTGGATGCTGATGTGATAATATATAATTCTTTAGGGTACTTTTTGCCAACTAAGAGTGTGGGGTGGTAGTTTATAAATCTGCTTAGTTGATTAAAGCACAAATCTGCCCACTTGGGCGATGGCTACACTAGAGATCTTACAGTGGTGCAGCTGCACTGATGCAGCTGTGAGCTCTCTAGTGTGGTGGCTCTAAACAGACAGGAGAGAGCTGTCCCGTCAAATTAACTAATCCACCCTCAATAAAGTGGTGGCAGTTATGCCACTTCTCCTGCCAACATAGCGCTGTTCACTCCATGCTTAGGTCTGTGTAACTTATGTCACTCGAGGGTGGCTTATTCACACCCTTGGGCAACGTAAGTTATACTGACATAAGTGGTAGTGTAGACATAGCCACTGACTTATTGATAAGGCCAGAAGGGACCACCATGACCATCTAGTCTGACTTCTTGCACATTACAGGCCACAGAACCTCAGTCAACCACTCACATAATACTTTAAATACATTCTGAATATTTTAACCTAGTTTGTGGATCTAGTTTAGAAATTAACTTTCTCAGCTTGTATCAAAACTTGTGACAATATGAAGAAGCAGCCCACTTGCATGCTGTGTGCTCATAGTCTACTGTATATGAACCACATGACACGGCAGAAATGGCAGTCTCATTCTAAAATTAACTACTTTGGGCTTTGTCTACAAAGACAGCTATATCTGTGAGCAAAAATGTTTTCAGTGTTCTGTACAGATCGTCAGTTCTACTATATATGTAAAATGATCATTGTTTTTAAGGAATTTTAGCCTCTGGTTGCCAGAAGCTGGGAATGGGCAACAGGGGATGGATCACTTGATGATTACCTGTTCTGTTCATTCCCTCTGAAGCACCTGACATTGGCCACTGTCAGAAGACAGGATACTGGGCTAGGTGGACCTTTGGTCTGACCCAGTATGGCCATTCTTATGAATTGTCATCTTGGCATCCATTATGCACCTGGGGAAAACAATGTAACAGTCAGTGAAAACATGCCTGTCATAACAGGACAATCTAGATAAGGGTCAGAGCCTGTAAGGATTTGAGCAACTCCTACAAAGTGTCAAGTACTCCTTACTCAGTCAGTGGAGTCAATGGGATTTGAAGACACACCACACCAGGAATTTAGAATGTTTAATCAAATCAATTTTAATGCACCCATTGCTCTGCAGGTTCATGTTGTATAAGGAAACAGAGCAGTGATGTGATGTTATTACTGACATTTTACATTTTACATGCAAAGATACAGTTTCCATAGCAATGTAGGCTAGTTGCTTTGAGCATCATGAAGGGAGCATCACTCCCTTATGGCTCTTGATAGGAAATGAAATAAGTCAGAGAAGTGGGCAAATGTTGCTCTTCCACATACAGAAAATCACATAACACATAATATTAACCCTTAATATTGGTAAGCAGCCTACCTGAGTGGGAGGATCCAGAGGTCTAGAACTTAAGTCTACTGGTCCTTGAGTGAGTGTCACATCCACCCTGCCCTCTAACCGATCTAGTAGAACAGCGATTGACAGGCTGTGAGTTTTGTGGGCCTGAGCACTGCAGGTTGTGCTTCCCATAGAGGGCCTGATGTCAGTGCTCCCAGGTCTCTGATTGGTCCAGGTGCACTACTTAAACCAGGAGGGAACACCCGGGAGTTGTGTGTGTAATGAGGTGGCTGCTATGACGGATCTTGCTTTTTTTCCTTGCTGTGATCCCTGACTTCTGAGTTCGGCTCTGTCCCTGAGCTCTTGGCCTCTGGCTCTGGCTCCACACACTAGGCCTCTCCTACTAGGCCTGACTACCCATGCCCAGACTGTGACACAGTTCGTTGTGGAGCTCCCAATAACATTTTTTTTTAGTTCTAATTAGACAGTAGGCCTTACCACCTTTCCCACCAAAGTCAACAGAAGTTCTGTTTTTGCCTATGGTGTGTTGCATCAGTTAAGTGACTTAATGGATAAATGGTGGGATTGAGCCCAGTATCTGATATTTTATGATATTTTATGAGAGATTCAGCGCGGGACACAGATTTTAAGTCTAGAAAGGACCACTCTGATTATCAGGTCTGCCCTCCTGCATAACACAGGCCAAAGATGTACAAGTACATTTGTGGTACCATCTCTGATCAGTAGCCAAACAAGGATATCAGAGTTTATCTACACCACTGGGACCTGTGTATGTGGCTCAAGGACATTGTGCAGTCTGAATGCTCTCATTAACTACAGTCCAAAAGCTTCTCCCCCTCTTCCCCACACCTGTATTTTGTTGCTAGGGAGAAGCAGCCCCAACCTGGATGCCAATATCTACCCTCCCCTTTCCTTCTCCTTTAGTACTCAGGGCCCCACCCAGAAGCCATCTGGTGTAAACCTATCTTCCCCATCCTTTGTCCAATGGAGGAGTGGAGCTCTCCCTGCGTTAGCAGCTGTGATTGTGATCCTTCCCTGACACACAAGTTGGCTTCACAGAGAAGACACAGGAGACATTTTCCTTTCTCATGTGGTCCCAGGACACAGTATGCTGGGACATTTCTTTTAGCCCAGACCATCAAAGTCACAATTGCAGCTTCCACATTCACCCGGAAATAATAGCAAGGTACATCAAAGTAAATATGATTTTATTACTCTGTAATTATCAAAATAGCAGCTGCAGCACGTGTTTAGAACACATAGGGCCAGATTCAATTCACTGACTGTGGGGTGGTATTACATCAGGGATGAATTTGGATCATTGTATCATTCCTTTTTGATACACCAGGTAAAACTGTATCAACTCCATGTTCATCTCAATATAATTACAAAAGTGAGCAATACAGTGTGCACTGAATTCTCCTTGCTCGGGATTCACATTGGGTACAAAGAATATTTCACCGCATCCAAGGAGCACAGAATACCATGGCTGCTCATAACATAGCAAAATGAAGCAGCCTAGGTGCCCTGTAAAAAAAAAAAAAAAAAAAAAAAAGTCTCATTGACCATAACAAAAACCACCCATCACATTCTTAAGGTTAAATTGGAGAACATATTGTGAATGTTGAATACATAGCAGTTTACATGTGCGTAGGCATCCAGCACTAATCCTTCTAGAATAAATACACAATGAATTCTGAGGGTTTAGAAGCAAGAGATTAGAAAGTCACATGCAGAGAGCGACAGGGAAACAGACCATCTATATGGTGTCTGAGATGGAGTAGCATTTATTAATAAAAAGAGACATGCATACAGCGCTAACTGCTAGCAAGTGAGGCACTCCCATGGAGTGGGTGCAAGTTTCCCACGGAATTAATTAAATTATGTTTAATCCCATTTATTATTAAACTAAATGGCAGAGTAGTGGGAAACCCGCATCAACTCCATAGGGGCCCTTCGCTTTTTAGTGTCCGGCACTATATCATGGGGTGTGAGTTAGTCAAAGAATCCGCACAAACACTATCCTGTGTTTTATGGCACAATTGCACCACTGTACTTTCCTTGTAAGAAAACACACTGTTGCCTATTGTTGCCTTATTAGTTCTGCTCAAGAGAGGAAAGGAGAGAAGGCAGACAAAGGACTTTTAGATGAGATGGACAGACAATACTACCAATAATTCCATCAGTATTGGACGGCCACTTTCAAAGATTTCTCATCTCAGAGATGGAGGGCAATAACCTACAAAGCTTTCCTTTTCTAGACTTACACAAAGCACTGGTACAGATTTGGCTCCGTCTGTGCCATGCTCTAGATCTTCTCAGAGTGTGTTAAATGATGTGATAAAGACTACATTAGGGGCTTGTAATAGGGTGTCTACCCCACACAAGGCCTGAAGGGGTGAATTAGGCCAATTAACCTATAGGCTGCATCTGGAGGAAAACCTGCCATGCCAAGGCCTAATTTGGTGATGAAGTCCAGATGGGAGAGGAGTTGTGCTGGGCTTATCAAGCCAGGAAGCTGGCAGCAGAGAGGAGTTTCAGGGAAGTAGGCTGCATTCAGTCCCCGTGAGTTGGGAGGTGTGCTTGAGGCTATAGCAGGGGTCAGCAACCTTTCAGAAGTGGTGTGCTGAGTCTTCATTTATTCACTCTAGTTTAAGGTTTCACGTGCCAGTAATATATTTTAACATTTTTAGAAGGTCTCTTTCTATAAATCTATAATATATAACTAAACTATTGCTGTATGTAAAGTAAATAAGGTTTTTAAAATGTTTAAAAGCTTCATTTAAAATTAAATTAAAATGCAGATCCCTCTGGACTGCTGGCCAGGACCCGGGCAGTGTGAGTGCCACTGAAAATCAGCTTGCTTGCTGCCTTTGGCACATATGCCATAGGTTGCCTACTCCTAGGCTATAGGATTCAGTAGTCTTTAGTTATCCCCCGTGAGGAGGGAGTTTGAGCTGATATCTGCAGGGATGGAACTGTAGGAAGGAATCAAGAGGAAGAGCAATGGGGTCTGAGTAAAAGCAACAATTACCAGGTATGGGGTCCCTTAACTAGAATCTGGAGTAATGGATGGGCCCAGGTTCCCCCACTGGGGAAGTGGTACCATCATGGCAGTGCCAGAGAAGACTGCCTGAGACCAGTCATGTGGAAGGTCTTTGGTACCCTGGCAGGGGGATAGAGGGTGAGTGACCTGGCTAGAGGGCTGAGTCACGAAGAGAAGGCTGCAGTTTGTGAAGAGAGAGAGAAATGGCTTGCAACTGTGGGAAGGGGTGTTGGGCTATTTCCCCAGAGTGACTAGGAGGAGGCACTATCCTAGCAGTGAGTGGCGCACTCTGTCACCGAGCTAATGTCAGCTCTTGGTGACAATCATGTAAATTCAAAGTAATTCTTTTTTACTAGAATGAAGTTATTTAGAGTTTACAATGATATGACTGAGAGTGGAAACTGGACCTAGATCCTTTCACTAGTGATAAAAGTACAGTATATAAATTTTACACTGTTTAAAGGTAAGGAGACATCATGCTTATATTTGTTCTTACCATTTCCCTCACTCCACAAGGGACAAAAAATAAGAAGTGCCTATATTCTGAAATAAGGTTTCATAAGAAATCAGGGGTCCTAACAAGGTCTAGTGAATAGAATCAGTAAACAGGGCCTGAATATGCAGGTTGTCTGTAAAGTTCGCACCACCACCATAAACACCTTGAATTAGTTGCCAGAATATTCTCTTCTGTTCCCCCTTCTCTTTAATGTGTAGGCCAGCTGTTTGGGACAGTGACCAACTTTCACTGGGGTGAGGGTATGGTGTAAAGTGCCCAGCTCTCTCTTGAGGAAGTGTTTTACCCTCTGCTAGTGAGGTTTACATTCTAGGGCAGAGGCCCTCAATCTGTGGGGGGTGTCACCCTACGAGGATGCGGAGGAATGTTTGGGGGGGGGCATGGCTGGGGCCTGGGCTAGCTCCCGGCGTGGAGTGTGGAGGGAGAGCCACCCAGCTCCGCTCCTAGCCCCAACCTCAGCTGCTGGCTCCGGCCCCCAGGCGAGGCTCTGTTTCACCCTGAGCTATGGCCCCAGCCTCAGCCCCCTTACTCCTGTCTGCATCCTCCCCTCCCAGAGCCATGGCCCCACTCCTGGCTCTGGCTCTGTGTGGGGAGGATATGAACAGAGGTAAGGGGTTTGTGAGGTATAAAGTTGGAGGACCATTGATCTAGGGGGACCTTTATGTCCTTGATTCTTCCTGGCTTCCCAGGTAGCAGGAGTAGTTAGGAGTGCTGTTTTTTGTCCATGTCTGGTTAGGAAGGTGCAAACTTTTCTCTTTAATGTATATCATGCCACAGTGATCCTTGATTTTTTGACCTCAAAATTGGAGGTAATCCTGAAGATAACATTTTGCGTGGTACATTCTATGCTCTGTGTATTGCACTAGCTTTCTTTTTGTTTCCAAGTACAATTCTAGGTATGAATTTGTAAAGCCTGTAGCATTAGGATTCTGGCTATCTTAGAGGATGTCTCTCTCCTCTTGCTTACCATCTCAACAGAACATCTGTGACTTCTCTGCTAACAGGCCTTTGATTTGAACTCAGAAAGGAGGGGAGGTAGGGCAAGGCTCAGGGAGCAGGATGTTCTCAGTGAAGTAATCTTAACTCCCTGCTGGTCTGACCAACCAAAACCCATGTTTGTTGACCTTTGTTTTCAAGGGATCAACAAATATGAGGGCAAGGGATATAGTATACTTAGATTTTTCAGAAAGCCTTTAACAAGGTCCCGCGCTAAGGCTCTTAAGCAAAGTAAGCAGTCATGGGATAACAAAGGTTGACTCGACTCGTGGATCAGTAACTGGTTAAAAGATAAGAAATGGCAGGAATAAATGGTTGGTTCTCAAAATGGAGAGAGGTAAATAGTGGTGGCTTCAGGGGTCTGTTCAATATATTCTTACATGGTCTGAACAAAGGGGTAAACAGTGAGGAAGCAAAATTTTGTAGATGATACAAAATTACTCAAGATAGTTAAGTCCAAAGCAGACTGGGAGTGGATGACAGAGGATGGATCTCTCAACAATTGCCTTTTCTGTTAATTCCCTCTGAAGCAGCTGGCACTGGCCACTGCCAGAAGACAGGATACTGGGTTAGATGGACCATTGGTCTGACCCAGTATGGCCATTTTTATGTTCTTAAGGCTTGTCTGTTTGTTCATTATTTTTACAGTAGTCAGGAGAAGGAAGAGATTGTGGTCATCCGTGTTTGCACTGGAAAATATTCATGCTTTTGTTCACTCAAATGGAGAGGAGGTTTATGCTTGTCTTCTTACATGGACAGTACAAGAACAAATTGCCTGTATTTCCATAGCTGCTGCTGCTGCATTGCCATGGAAACAGATATGGTGTGTTGCATCAGTTAAGTGACTTAATGGATAAATGGCACCTCTAGTCCATTTAAAGAACACTCCTGGCATATCTGTAAGTCTATTCATACTCCTTTACGGTTGGTACTTAGTTGCTATTTTCCAATGTAAATATCACACTATGGTTTTTGTTCATTTTGAGGCTGGTCTCTGGGCATAGAATGGTAAATCAGACTTTACTGTAATACTACACTTCAACTGTAATTCTTTTACTAGCAATGACTTTCTTATTTACGGAACAATTAGTGCTGTACAAGGCACAAAAAGAAGACACAGTCTTTGCCCTGAAGAACTTAAAATCTAAATGCTCACAGTCTTCACTGTGTAGTTCTTAATTTGTCAGAGTTGAATAAATATATATTAGTATAAGAATGATCAAAACTCCCAGTGCATTGAGCCAGTTTTGCATTATATTGTTTTGTTCTTTTAAAATCTGTTCACCTTTAAAGAGCGAGAAATAGAGCATTCTTGATATCTTTTTTGGCAATGGCTTCTGTATAGAAGGAACCATATTCTGTAGCTGAAGCACTGACCTTCTAGTGGAGCATGTTTAGGTTCCATCAGACTTGTAGGCTGCTGTCAAATGTCCGGTGGGGGCTAGTTTGCCAAAAGGGTATGGCAGAGATCTAAGTTGAATCATGATTCTGAAAGTCTATAGGTCAAAACGAGCATCCTGTTCATCAAGTCATATGCTGCTTAGAATCCTTGAAGCATCATGTTCTCTCTCTCTTTTACCTGTGATCTCGTCTTCCTTTCCTTTTCCTAGTTCTCTTCTCCTGTCTAGTTCCCTTCTTTTCTACCTTTTAGCTTCTTTCTAGCATCCTCCTCTTCCTCCATTCCTTTTTTTTTTTGGTCTGGATTCTGCCCGTTGGACCATTCATTTTCCTGCAATGTGCAGAATTTCTGCTACCAAGCCAATTTCTTGCACTGCCATTGCAGTGTGGTGGGGTCAGGAGCTGTTCTTTCAGTAGCAGTAGAAAAAATAAGTGGTTAGTCTTTTAGTCAATATTAGGTAATAAAACAGAATGCAAAATGCTGTCCTTACTATCTGCATTGGTAAGGTTGCCAAATACTCTTTCTAAATGACTACACAAAGTCTGAGTAACTTAAGGAGGAAATGTATAGCAATTCCTTGCAGGTTTTTTCCATGTAACCATACTAGATATTTCTTAAACAGTGCTCTGAATAGGTCTCCATAGTGTAAGATAGGTGTGCTTTTATTTTATAAATTGGACTTATGATTCATAATATCTATAATATTCAGGCACTACCTAATTTAAATTTATGTACTTAAAGTGAAAAAGGTCCTTGAAAGTGTTTAGTTTATGCATATATTTTAGTCTCATTTACCTCTACTTCTAGGCTAGGTAGACTATTACTGTTATCTGAAATGTTACTATGGCAACAGTTTTATACTGTCCTTCCTCTTCCTCATTATTTCTCCTAGACAGCATCTGTCCTTTTAAAATCTTGGCATTGCTGAAATAGGAGTAAAACCTTAATTATTAAAGACTGATGGCTTTATCTTGTAAAATGGAGTAGCTCTGAAGTCAAGGGAGCTTATGCTGGTTTGCAGCAAGAGAGGATTTAGCCCTGAATTTTCATCTTTTTTCCTCCCCCAAAATTTAACTATAAAACTGCTTCAAGTTCAAAACTGTATTTGTGATGCACAGGTTTCCCAAACAATGGACTCTTTTCAGCCACGACAGCTGCATCTTTTTCACCTTATTATTGTCCCCCAATAATGTTATTGGTTTGTGCAAACAAAGAACTGACGGGAGGTATTAATGATTTAATTTACCAAGAGTCTTTTTTTCCTTTGACGATTTCATCAAAAGTTCTAGCTCGTGCAGTAGTGAAGTGCCTGCATGTATACACCCTCTCCATCATGGCACTGAAGTATGAAGGTCACTCACTGAATTGAAAATATATCAGAAACATGGGTATATAATTTGAAGACATCAAAGCAATAATAGATGACAAAACTCATTGAAGGGGAAGTGTCCTGCCGCATTATTACAGCTCAGATTTCAATGAGGAAATAGGCTGGAGCTGAAATGAAAGACTCAAGAAAGATTGTGTTCATATGATCTTTTATCTTGCAGGTGAACTTTCATCGATGTCTGAGAGCTGTACAGAGACACATCAGGAAAAGGTAGGGATTATATGTTAGCAAAGTGAACTGCTAACTTTTAAGACTATTTGACAGAAAGGAGCTGTAGTCAAGGTAACAGAACAGAAAATGACTGCTATCAGTTCAATATTCGATCCTCTTAGAAGGAGCAATATCCTTCTCTTGTATTGACTGATCAGGCAACAGTCGTGGTAGATAGTGCAACCATGGTATTCTAAAAGCTATTTGTTTTATATTGATCCAGTACTGCTGAATTGCTATATCAACATAATTTTCAAACAACTCTCCACACACTAAATGCATGACTTGAGGATATATATATTATGTCACCACTCTTCTTGACTGAATGTAATCCCGTTTCATGCTTACAGAGGTCTGATCAACCAAAGTGATGTGGTCCAGTCCAATGCTCCAAACACTGGGAGTCAGGAGACCTGAATTCTAATATTAGCTTTGCTACTGACTTAGTGTGCAAGTTGCTTAACCACTCTGTCTACTTTCGTCATCTGTAAAATGGGGATAATACCAACTTCCCTATTAAAAAATCCACCCTTTTAAAAGCACTTTCCAAGTGCTATATACATTTTATTAAAGTTTTAAACCCTGTAGGATAGATTCATCCTTCTTGTTGGGAAGGGCCTAGGCCCCTTGCTGATGAAAACTGTTATCCTGCAAATGGAACACATTGAGTTGGTGACCTTTAAAAGCATGCTTAAGTCTTGGAACTCCCCAGAGTACATAGCTCACCATGTTTGAAAGGGGGGGGGGGGGGATATTTTTTAATTATGCAAATGGCACCCACCTTGCTTCAGTACCTTATAAATGCATAGAATAGCCACAAAATGAATAATCTCATCCTATGGGAAACAGAATAGGATGCTTGATGTGACTGGCATATTTGCCCCATCTCATGGCTGACTGGGAAGGCCCCTGGCTTTTGAAGGACCACAGCTCTCTAATTTCTTCTTTGTGTAGGAGAAAGGACTTCGGGCCTCCTTTTCTTTTCATTTTCAAATACTTATGAGTATCAATGTTTTTTAAGCAAGCACATCTCACACGGCCTCGTGTGTGAGCCAAATCCCGTGGCCCTTCCTCAGGTAAATGACAGCCACATTTGGCCCGTGTTCTTCAAGGTTCTCTCATAAAGCTTCCTAGGCATGTGTGTTTCAAGAAACTAAATAGGGTCCTATTCTGCCTTCAGCTATGTATTTATTAGTTTTATTTTCTTTACTAACACTAATAATTTCTGCAATAAGTATGGGCTGCATTGTGCATCTGAGGGTCCAGCTGAGACTGAAATCTACAGTTTATTTAGCCTTATAGCAATAGCTGACACAAAAACATTTCACTACCACACCACATCTATAGTGGGGTTGCAAAAAATTAGCTTTTACCATTATTCTCTTCCCCACACATATGTTAGATTTGTGCCGGAATTTAATGGAAATATTATAAATACAGTTTCAGTGGTGCCAATTTTAAGACAATGCTTTGATTTTTTTTTTCAAAAGAGAGTTAATCATGAGCAGTGCAATTAAAGTTAGCCAAAATAATTAAAATATAGATGACAGTATGGGACTATAGCCACTCATGCACAATATTAAATGACAAGAATATGTAAGAAATCAGCAAATTCAAGGATTAAGAAAATAATACTTAAAAAATTCAGCAAATCAGTCATTAAGGAAGGTTTCTTTCATCTTTTTCTGACTATGCCTATTCATTTAAGCCCCTATCATATAATACAAACTTCTTTGTATGGTTCAGTGTGCCTCAATTAAGGTTTTACTGGCCCATCATAAAGCTTATCACAGACTAAGTTTTCTTTTATTCTTCTTTCTGTGATGTATGCCAGGTTCTGTACCAGCTGTCAGTTGGTGCATTACATTTAGTGCCTGAATAGACACTTGTTCACAATGAATTTGTTCCCAAATTTCCCAGAGTTTTCAGAACTTTTACAACCTCTGCTATCTTTTAAAATCCCAACATAGAGCTTTTCAGTCAGAACCGATATTGCCACTGTGCACTGAAACATCATCTGACAATGGACAGCCAAAGAAAAGGGAAGTACGTCTATGGTGCTTAGCATGGTATTTCTGATACCTATCATTTAATAGGTGTACCAGTCCAGTTTTTTTATACCATTAACAGCTTGAATGCACAGAACATCGTTATCATCCCTCCCACAGCACAGCTCAAGTTTTTACTTTTAAAATACACACGTTATTAAAAACTGGATTGATAGGGCCTGATTCACCATTGCCAGCCATACGTATAACAAAAGTGTGACACACAGACATGCCAGTTAAGTGTGGCTGAACTCTATATTTCTTGGCCTCAGTGACCTGCATGTGTCAGAGTTACAAAAGGTCACGTGATGCTAGTCAGCATCAGATGTGTGAGACTGACCCAAAATAAAGGATACACAAGTAGTCTTGCAGGAAACTTAAAATGATGCAGGGTTTTTTCCTTTAGAGTAAATAACTGTCTGTTACCTGAGTTGCATAATTCTTTATTTCAGTTGCAAATAATTCTCAACAATAAAGGAGAAGGAACACAAATTTTTGAGGATCATAGGTTCTTTTGCAACTTAACTGTGTGATGCCCCTGAACAAGGGGGACAGTTGAGAGGTATGCATGGAGAGTTTGCAGGATAAAGCACCTTATTTATAGAAATGTCTGCTACATCTGCACATGGAGCTAGTGGTGAGACTAGCAGCTCATGTAGACCTACTCATGCTAGCACTCATCGAGCTAGTACTCAAAAATAGTGGAGTTGCCATTGTAGTATGGGCAGCAGCAGCAGTGATGGCACAGTCTTGCCACCCTGAGTATGTACCCAAGTGGTCCAGAAGACTCTGTACTCAGGGAGGCTTGCCTGTACCACCACTCACCGTTGCCCATTCCACTGTGGGTACTCTACTATATTTAGTACAGTAGCTTGTTAAGAGCTAGCACTTGAGCTGGGAATCACACGCCTGTCTCCAAGCATAGAAGTAGCCGAAGATTAGAGGGGAGGCTTTCAAAAGCCCAAAGGGCAGTGAGGTGCCTAAATCCCATTCCTGCCTTTGGAAATCTCTGCCTGAAAGTTTTTTTTTTTAAACCCCAATAATGGGGTTTAGGTTAAAATAGTGTTGTACCCAGGAACCATTCAGCATTCTGGGAGAAATGATTTGTGAAGGCAGAATTCAAACCTCTTCTGTACTGTCCAAGAATCTTAAAATGGTTAGAAAATGAGGAGTAAAATGATTCAGTTCCTTAGGAGGAAGAATGGGATCTGTATTAATTCTTCTGATGAAGCGACAATAATTTTCTCAACCCTTTCTCCCAAAATATGATCTTGCTACATGGACAAACAATGTCTCTGAACCCAATTTGTGTGTGTGTGTGTGTGTTGCTAATGGATACTACCAACCAAATGACATGGGCTTAATTTAATACCTATGCAGTTGAAATAAATTAAGCAATTTTAAAATGCTTCTCTTCATTATTTCCCTTTTGTCTGCAGTAAGTCTAGTCATACAGAATACTTGGTTCTGGAATACATTTCATCTTGGTTACAAAAGAAGGCATTTCAATTTGAAAAATGTTTTTCTTGTAATTGAGGTGACAAATTGGGCTTAAGAAGGTTAAGCAGTAAAACAGGAAAGAAGTAAACAATTCACTGTGAATTGTTCACACTCTCTGAAGCCTCCATGGTATCAGTGTCTTGCCTGGACTGGATATTTTGATTTATTCACCATTTGTGTCTTGTGTCTGATAAACTCCAGGTAAAAATCACCTTCATTTTAAATACTGTAGATCAACAAAGAATTATAGATAACAAAAATTTGTTTGGCATAAGGTCACCATCTCAATGAGAGATTCATGATGGCTCTTTTGAAGTCAAATGGGAGTTTTTGCCACTGACTTCAGTGGGCAAGGATTTCACCCACAGTGTTTTACAACTTTTTACTAGTCTTGTCAGTTAAACAAATTCAGATGTGGGGTAAGAAGGTGCACCACTATACTTATACAACTGTGTATGTACACAAATACTTTACCTGTTTTCTAGATTGTTCTTGGGGTGCCCAGGGACCACAATTATACTTTGCCTTGTATGGGAGCATAAAAGATAAGGCTCCTTGTGCCATGCCCTTCTTGTGTACCTGCATGAGGATCTGTCTGAACGTGCTTACCAAGTGCCAGAGGAAACAACTGATACTCATGTGACAAGGACAAGAAATATGAAATAATCATTACAAAATTTCTCCAAGTCACCCTATAAGGCTGTGATCCCTGCTTTCACTAACATTCCACACTCAGATAAAGGAAAGGAAAGTCCACCAAAATTCGTAGAATGGGTTTCATATCTCATGATCACACTGAACAAATATTCTTAACATAAGTGTCCCATTTAAAAAGGAAAGCAGCCAATGGTAACATTCTCACCCTCTTCCAAAACAAAACCATTTCCCCACTAAACCGCATCTCCAAGTTTCAAATTCTTCATTCTCTACTGTCTCTGGCTCTCTAGCAGAGGAATTATTAGACAATTTATCATTCTTCTGTTATTTCCCTCATGAAAAATCAAAGGACTGATCAGGGCCATAAGACATCAATGCCTTATTATGAAAAACAATTTGACATTTACATGGGGACAGGAGTTTGAAATCACCCTAAGAGAGAATTCTACTCCACTACAGTCATGTCCTAAACCCTGTTCTGAGTTGTTTGGGGAGATTATAGCAGGGCATGCTGGGAACCCTCCACGGTTCATGTGAAACAATGAGGGGATGTCCCTATATAGGCCAAGGAAAAGGTGGTAATTTTGATGGGTGGCTGGGCTGAAGGTGATCCAGAAAAAGAACCAAAGGATTTATGATTATGTGTATCCATAGTCCAACACTTTGAGCAAGTGACGGGTAGGGGCAATGGCTGGTATTCTCAATCATAAACTGGAATAGTAGCTGCTGATTAGCTGCATGGCCACAGGTTGGGTTGCATTCTGCTCTCCTGACTCCTGCATCCTTCCAATTACTAGAGCTATATATTGGTGCAGTGAATCCCACCCTTAATACAGTTAAGCCACAAGACTAAGGAGAGAGCTTTACCCTTCTTTTTCTTAACCTCTTACACTTTTGTTTTAAATCATGAGTAGTATTGAAATATCTTGCGTAAAGTTGCAATGCAGTTCCATTCAGTCGCTGGTAACTAGAGTTGGTTTCAATTTTTCAAATGGAAAAAAATGTTTTCACTGAAAACACTTTTCAAAACCAAATGTTTTGGTGAAAAATTGCTCATGTTTCATTTTGCACTTTTTTATTTTTCAAAAACACCAAAATATTATTGAAAATGTTATAGAAATATTTCATTTATTTAAAATGTTCTTGATTTTGATAGGTTTTTTTGTCTTTTCAATAAAATATTGGCAGGGGGAGGGGAATGTGCCTTAACTGTGGTTTAAAAAAAAAATCTGAAAAAACTTGCATTTCATTCTGAAAATTTCAAAATGAAAGCAGCTTTGAAACTTCAAGATTTTTTATAAAAATGTTTCCCTTTTTTACCAGCTTTCATACTAACAATTTGGATTTTATTAGACTTGACCATATCCTAATATAACTCAGTGGTAGATGGGGATGAATTTATTTTATACATTTACAGACTTGACTTACAAATCCAAATGCAGTTCTAAAACTGTTTACATCTTTATATCAACAATAGATCATCCCAGCAGTTTGGAACATGTAATGGATGATGAAGAATTTGTGGTGCTGGTATGAGACGAATATCCTTGATTGGACAATTTCTGTCTCAATGTTTTTGAATCTTAATGCATGAAAAGGAGTAAAGTTTGCATCTGACTGTTTGAGGCATACTTTATATTTATATTTAATATACATTAGTGGAGGATTTTAGATGCAGTCTCTAGATTAATGTGAATAGTTTTTTAATGTATAGTGCTATATTTTACAAACGTTGGGATGTGAAAGTAGATGTATCTTAAATGGCTTAGAGAACATCTTGTGCAGTTAGAAAGGCTGTGTGAATAGTGTGCATAAATCTTATATTTCCTTTTGCCAATAATTTTTATATATTGGCTGATTCACACTATAAAACAGATGCCAAGACATTAGTAACATAAATCATGAAAATGGAATAGCTGCATATGTGATAAGTAGTTACAAAATTTATATTTAACTGTAGAAGAATATAAGTGAATAACAAAGTGCAGACATTCAAAAGGTAATAGAATGAGTTAATCCACTCGTCTTCTGCATATAGACTTCTATTTAATAATAGGTTTAATTAATAACTTAAGTGAAAGACAGTTTGATCACATTTCTGTTAGTGGATAGTCTACACGTCAGAGATAATGCTGTCTGTACATACAATAATCATTGGATTCAATCTCAATAGAACCTTGCAGCTACACTAGCTTGTTTGATATGGGTAAGAATTAAAGTAAGGCAGAGCTGTATGGGGAAGTTTGCATAACACTTGCCTGGACTACAGATAAAATCTAGCCTTGAATTTCCTTCTTATTGCACACCATTGAGCAGAAACCGGACCACTCTTATGAAGAAGGAAAATATGCAGTAAAGGGACTGGCTGGATTATGTGTTGGATGAGAAGAAGGGAAAAGGGAGAGGTAATATTATGACCATGAAGGAGGGAGAAGGTATGAGGAATATCATGTGGGAGGAGCTTGCGTCAAATCTTGATTTTAGCTAAAGTGCCAATACACCATGTCCATGGTTCTGGGGGGTTCTCTCTCACACACATATCTATCAGCAACAAACTGATCTTTGACTAGTTGGGCAAAGAACCTGAGTGCTAATGAGACTCTGTGGATAACTCTTGCCTTCATTACCATCAAGTCACAGATATGACTATAGAATGCTAATCATACTTGACAAACTGTACACATAGCACTTTGCATCTGATGCCTGTCACAGAAAGGGTTGGGCTAATTACTGACCCTATCATTGGCGTTGACTGTGAGTAATGTAGCTTTAAGATGGAATTTCCTCCTTTTAAGCAAACGTTCCTGTCATGGTGACCTTTATCTGCTTTGTTTAATATTGTATATTGATGAACCAAGACCAGAAACCATCTCTCATTTTAAAAATATTTTGCAAACATTTATAGGATCACATTTTGGCTTGAGCTTATTATTTCAAGAATGGTTTGAATTAGCCAAGACCACTTGTTGCATGTATCAGCTGTGAATCAATGGGGGTGGAATGGGAGAACTGTTTTAATTCACCTGGTGTAAAGTTTAATGAGTGAATAATCACAAATTTGTAAGTAACAAAATAAATCAGAACATTTGCCACCAGGATGTTTAGAAATAAATGTGTTACTACCATATAATATAAGGGCTGGTCCAGACTGGGGGGGGTGGTGGTATCGATCTAAGATACGCAACTTCAGCTACGTGAATAGCGTAGCTGAAGTCAAAGTATCTTAAATCGATTTACCTTGGGTCCTCACGGCGCGGGGTCGATGTCCGTGGCTCCCTGCGTCAACTCCGCTACTGCCGCTTGCTCCGGTGGAGTTCCGGAGTCGACGGGAATGCATTCGGGGATCGATATATTGCGTCTAGATGAGACGTGATATATCGATCCCCGAAAAATCGATTGCTACCCGCCGATACAGCAGGTAGTCTGGACATACCCTCAATGTTAGTAAAACAAATAAGAACTAGACAATTTCAAACTGGAAAGAAGGTGCAAACTTATAACAGCAAGGGTAGTTAACCACTGGAACAGTTTACCAAGGGATGTGGGGGATTCTCTATCACATGAAGTCTTTAAATCAAGATTGGATGTCCTGCTAAAAGATATACTTGACCACAAGCAATTGGGCTTAATGTGGGAGTTACTGAGTGAAATTAAATGGTCTTTGTTATGCAGGACACCAGACTAGATGATCATAATGGTCCCTTGTGACCTTTCTATCTATGGGTAAAGTCCTAGATCCACTGATGTTAATGGAAACTTTGCCAATGACTTCAATGGATTCACATTGGATCACACTCCCTCTCAGTAAACTCACTGTTTGCTTGATTTTTCTGTTTTGGGCTTAATCTAATGAATCTATGAATAAGACCCAAGAATTCAGTTTATTTAACTTGTTCATGCAAGTAGTTCCATTAAAGTCAATAACAGGATGGATTCTGATCTCACTTACACCAGTGTAATTCCAGAGTAACTCCCTTACTTCAGTGTAGCTGCTCTGGATTTAAATTGATATAACTGAGATCACAATCTGGTCCAATTGAGCTATTTGTAGGAGTAAGGCGAAAAGTATTTGGGCCTAAAATTTGTGAGAAAAATTGATGATATGATAAGCCACATTTTATAAATAACTAGAAGCTAATAGAGACTCCAGCCACTCTGCCTTTCTTTGTTTTTGGAGGCCTAGAGAAAGAACATGTTTAGTATTGAATAGGGGTTTGTGATGTTTATTCCTTGTTCCTGCTACTCTTTCCTAGTTGGTATGTTGCAATTTTCTTTTTGGGTGGAAAGGGAACCCTCCTTATCAAGTTGCAGATGTCCTGGCTCAGTCTCTCTCTCTCTCTCTTCATACCTCAGTTTTCTTTCCCTCAAGGACATCAGCTCTGAGTGTGGCTCCTATAAAACACATTTAATATGCTCTGAGTTGCTATTAAAACTTCAAAGTGTGCAGCAGAACAAAACCAGAACTATGAAACCCTGACTCTCCCACGTACACGCCCTGTACAGTGCACAAGAATCTCACTGAAAGAACTGTTATTAAAAGAATGATTGCATGTGTTGTGCAAAGTTAAAAATACATATATCATAGAAGGTGTGTGCACATCACCTGTTATGGTCTCATCTGACCATTTATTAGCTTCAGACGTTAGCTGGTAAGTATTGGAGATGGGTAATTGTATCCATAAGTGCATATTGCAAAACTTTCACAAATCATGTGAGTTCCACAGTGTATTTGAGAATCTTGGCCTCTCCTAGGTGAACTTTTTTTTTTTCAAGTAGTTTGTTGTGATGAATAGCAAGGACCTTTATACTCCCCTTCTCCCAAAGGTTCCTACTGATAAATTTCCTGTTCTCTGAGACCATTGGGCCAAACACAGAGATGATGTGTCAGTGCCCTGAGTTATGTGCTGTTAAGCAGGTGTAGTGAGGCATAAAGGAGTACTATATAAGTTGGTGTAGTTTGCATCCTGAGGGGCTGCAAGAAGATATATATTAAGCCAACTTAGTCTACCTTAAACTCACCTCTGAATATGTCCTATTGAGTCTCAGTGAAATGCCAAAAAACCTAATATTGACAGACATGGCAAATGATTAAATTTTATAGTGCACAAAATACTCCTATATCCACCCCACTTGCCATATGTAATACATTAAAGCTCAGTGCCATTCATCAGAAGGTGTCACTCAGGATGTGCTCTGATACTAGTAATGGGAGCTATACAAGATCTAGGTGTATTCATCATGCTCAATGAGTTCTCTCTGTGGGTTTCCCAAACTACCTGACAGCAGCTGGTCTATGGGCCTTTGCATATATAGGCTTGCCTGTTTAGAGAGGTATTTTAAATCTAAAAGAGAATGGATACATATTCAAAAGTGCCTAGGTTCTGACTATCATTTAAAATTATGTCTCATCTGCCATTGGTTTCAGTTGGAGTTAGGCACTGAAATAGCTTTAAAAATCAGTTGAAGGCCCACTAAAATTCCCACTGAAGCACCTTTGGGATTTTTGGCTCCTAAATTGCTTCCCTGCTTTTGAAAATTTTACTCAATTTCTGTTTCTTTAAATAAAGTAGGTTTCCAGTCCCTTTCTTGTGCAAATGGCCTTGCACATGTAAATTTATGCAAATGAATCTCTGGAATTGAAAGGAACAAGCTATCACCAAACCTTTTGGCTTTCCTTTTGTGTAGTGGTGGTGCCATGGTAGACAGAAACGGTCTATACGTGGAAGGAGGAGGGTAACAAAAATGGTTTTCTAGACCTGCCCAAAACAGTTGAGCTGTGACAGACAGGTCCCTTCTGTGGACTGAATGGGGATTTGCTTTCATTCATTGTCTGATCCAAGATGTTTAAAAAGGAGCATGTGTTTGGTAATAACAGCAGAGCTAGTTAGTCTAAAATCTCCTGCTGTGTCTGGTTTCAGGAATATATTTTTATAAGGGGATAATTTACCCTCAATCTTTCTCCTATTGCCATATATATAATGTACATTTATATGACATCTCTCAGTCCAAAAGGATATAAAAGCTGAACAAACTATGCATACTTGCCATCACTGAAATGCAGCCATCTCCCATGGAGCAAAAGATGGTATGCCAAGGATACTGTTATTATGAAAAGGGATACGAGATCTTTAGCATCCACACATCACTGACAGGACTTGAATGTTTAAGATCTGTGTCCGGAAGCCCCAATAGATTATACTTGCATCAAGGCTGTCTGAAATCTATACTGGGCAAATTGTGCCTTTTGAAGTGCTGCCAGCTCTCTTGTCACATCTTACTCTCTCCAGAATTTCTAGTTCATTGCACTGAGAGAGAGCAGGGCATAACCAGAAAACTAATTGCAACTCAAATTACACTGGACATGGAAGTGCATTTGTCAGAGAGAAGAAATATTTCCTCCTGATGATGAGATCTCAAAGGGTAGGTGTGGGAAAGGTTTACCATTGTATTTTGCAAATAACCATTCTAGGAGCTCCTTTCCAACTGTACTTCACAATTGACTCTGTGGAACTTGACCAATAGAACACTTTTATTCGGTATAAATGGTTTCAAATATCTTTAATACTAAATGAATCAAACAGCACTGAATATTACTTGTGAGCAACTAGAGGCATGTTTGCTATATGTGTGTGTGTCTGTGTGTGTAAATATGGTTCTCTCTGGCTGACCTTACTGATAGGGGCCTGTTAGTCAGCTGGGGAGCCATTCAGAGGGGCAAGAGACAAAAAATTATAGACCAGTGAGCCTAACCTTTATAGTAGGCAAGGTTCTAGACATTAATAATGGATGAGATCACAAAACATCTGGAGAAATATGAGCTTACAAAAACTAGCCATCTTGGATTTATAAAGGGTAATTCTAGTATGACAAAGCTGACAGGTTTTTTTTTTCTTTTAAAGGAGATAATGCAGAGAGGAATGAGGCAGCGAACAAAATCTAATGCTCTCCAAAAGGCATTTGACCTAGTATTGTAAAGGAAACTTAGGCATAAGGTTAACAAGCACAACACTAGAAACAACTTCACAGTCATGTTCAAAGAGAACTGGAAAGGTACTTGAACTAGTGGCTTACTGATGGGCACAGTCATTAGTTAGCTGCTGTAGCTGCTTTGGACCTAGTGGGCTCCTAAGCCTTCTTTGAATCAATAATATTCCTCTGTCCTACAGTAATTTCCTAGGATGCCAGTATAAAAGAAAATAAATATTGAGATAGCGTGAGAACAACAAGCCCTTGATTACTCAGTTGAATGGAAGAAAAATTGTCCTGATAGGGAAGTTTCGGTGGTGGTGGTGCTTTCATTTTTTTTATTTAGGCCTGTTTCCCCAGGTATGGCATTATCTTAAAATTGAGTAACTCTCTGGGCCCCAAACTACAAACAAACAAAACCTTTTGTACATGGCCACATCACCAAGGAAAATAAAATACCGAGACACAAAAGCACCAATCTTCAGAGGAGATCATTTCTCCTCCCTGACAATGCAATGCAAGACCCTGTTGGTTGCCAGTGCCATCCTGGCAATATTAAACCTGTCCTCTTCTCTCTATCCTGGCTTCCTATCAAATTTCAAATTCAATTCAAAGTCTCAGTTCTTATCTTCAAAGCTCTCCATGGCCTGGGCCCAGGATATCTAAAAGATTGTCTGATGCTCTGGGATGAAGACCATGGTTGACAACTTTGCTCCTCTGGCACAATGGCACTCTCTACAGTAAGAGTAAAACTTGTCTGTGAAGGAAATCGAACTTTCTCCAGTGGCTGATCTGAGACCTTGGAATGAACTAAGGACTGTCACAAATTTCGCCACTTTCTGCTCCAAGTACTAGGCATGTTTTTTTGACCTGGAGTTCTCTAACATCGACACATAGAAAGTGAACCTGCGCCACACTCTCCTCATAGTAGTTCCTCAGCTCCTATCCCGCAGGACTGTACCCAGCTCTCTGCTCCAGGCATTATGACCTGGCATGTGGGGTCACAGTACCACTCAGGTATAGCCCAGCTGCCCGTCTGTCATGACAGAACTGCTGGGCCAAATTTAAGTGACTGGGTCACCGCACCACTTGGTTTGGGGGACCCTCTCAAAAGGGGATTGAGGCAAACTGCCTCTATCTCCCCCAGGCAGCCTTGAATTTAGAACTAGATTTACTAGGCCCAGAAGGACCTGAATAGAGTCTGCCAGCTGTGTAGATTCCTGATCCTTGAGACTGGATTGGCCCCCAGATAGACCAGCATAATCCCATAGGAATTATCAGCGATTCAGTAAAGCTCTTAAGTGTGTTTTCATGCCCTTCTAAATAGCTTTTCTGAACCAGGGCCTTAGGACAGTTTAATGGGCCTTCAGACTGAGGTTCTGGCCCACTGTATTCACTTGAAATTACTGGAAGAGATTGGACTCTTTTCTTACTGGAGATATGTAGACATGTACCTTCATTATCTAAAATCTGAAGGATACTTCTCAATGGGATTGTGCCTGAAAACAGTTAAAGATTTTTTTCCTAATTATGCAGTAGTGTGTCTCCAATGAAAACAGAACCACTTCTAGAAGAGAAAGTAAATTAAAAAAAATAATTTTAGTTAAAAATAGACAATTGCAGTGGGCCTTGCAGAGCCTTCTGCACCAAAAGAAAGTCCATGGTGATGCTGTGCAGAGGGATAGGGGAGCTCCTGGGTACTGTTGAAAAGCTGCTTTCTCCCTCCTCATAAAAGCCTGCATATATCAATGATGGACAAACAATCCTTGTATATCCCTTACCTACCTCAGAAGGGTGTTTTGAGCTTGAATTTATTTGCTCATGTTATTAAGAGTCAATGTTTGCAAAGCGTTTTGATACTCTTGGGTGAACAGTTCAATAGAAGGTCAAAATACTAATATTTTTTGTTTAATATGGAATTTTTAGAATTAACTATGTACACAGGCAACGTAATATCACCATGTGTCACCTCTATTCTTCAGGCAACGATGCAACTTCAGGAAGATTTATTCTAGTGTTCTTGTACTTTTTCTGGCACGAACAACTACAGTAGATACAATATATTACATAATGTGTACATAATTTCAACATATGAGAGTACTTAAGGGCCCTATCCTGCAAACACGTACTACAAAGCATAGTGTGACTTCTGTGAATACTAACCCCAATTGATAGGAAGTGTTTGCAGGATCAGGCCCTCAGTACTGTTGGACACAACCTAAAAGGGTTGGATTGTGCTCCATTTAAATCAATGGCAAAACTCTCACTGAGGCCATTGGGACAGGATCAGGCCATAACTAAGCACTGACTTTAATTTAAAGACTAATTGGCAGCAGTTAGAAAATGGGACCAAATATAAACACCACGTCCCTGAATAGTGGAGGAGTTTGGATTTGGATCCAAAGCTTCATGGCTTAAGCCCATCTCTGATTAACTTGTTGCTTATCTTGTTTGCTTTGGCTGAATCAATTTTTCACTAAATATGGCAGTGGGTGTAATTCCTTGTCATTATTAAACTTTTTCCTCAGAGAGGCAAAAGCTTGAGCATTCTAAATTGTCCTCTTATTTATACTACAGGAAACCAACATAGTTATGCAAACCCATAGCCAAAATAATCATGTGCTGATGTATAGAGATCTAAACTACCTCATGGACAAACAACTCCAATCTGGAATTCTTCCCAAAAGTGGGATTCTTAATGCTCCAGCAACTGAGGATAGACAAAAATCATGTCATAAGATATACACGTGAACTGCTGGTAAACCCTTTGGTAATGTGATATCATGTAAAATATGTAAGACATTAACATAAATGCTCTTTTAAAATATTATGCCTTTGTCACAGCTATAGAGTAGATATTATCAATTCTCATTTTACTTTACATTTAAAATTTTCTATAGTTTGATAAATAAAATACAGCCAAAATATGTTTTCTTAACCTTGTTCTCCCTTGCATTTTAAAACATTTTTCTGAGTACTTTAGAATGATCACAGTCAAGAAAGATGCTGTGTATGTTGTATACACCAAAATCCATAGTGCATAAATTCTGCACAGACTGACATATTAATAGCCTAGGATGGGAATCAAGATCCAAATACTTAACTGAAATCATGTCAATTGATAATTTGATGTGAAACAACATAGCTCATTGAAGGAGGATCTGGACCCTGAATTCATATGTTAGGGTGTGTGATATGGACATTCTTTTGTGGTTCACTGCTCTGTGCCAGCAACTCTTGTTGGGCCTGATATTCTCCTAACACACAGTTGTCATGATATGTACTCAAAAGGTGGCATGTAATATGTCACTGGAAAACTAATAGCTCACTGATCATTAATATTACTGCATGATGTATATACAGGGCAAGTACATAGAGCTATGGATATGTGCTAGAATTATGTTGTTAAAATGTATTTGGCAAGCAATGCATAAGCCCAGTCTGCCTTAGACAGGTTTTCCCCCAGCAAGGATGGAAGGGAGTGATCTTCCTTTCTCCAATGATCTTAAGTAAAGTGTGAACAAAAACAATAGAAGCTCCATTTACATACGAATGAGCAGGGGGATGGGAAGTCCAAAAGAAAGGAAGAACAGCATGAGGTCATTCTGAGACTGGGGACAAAACAGTGAGTTTGGGAAGATATAACGGTAGAGAAGAAGCCATCTTACCATCTATCACTGGACAGACACAAGGCGCCAGAGATTTTGCAAGCTGAGAAAGATGGGCCCTTTAGGCAAAGTGGTTGAAGTCTTTTTGAGAAGTGAATATAAGTGAAAAATCTGCTTAGGCAAAGATCTTTTACCTAGGAAGACAAGGGAAATCAGCATTTAATTTCAGAAAGGGGAACTATGCAAAAATGAGGAGGTTAGTTAAACAGAAATTAAAGGTACAGCGACTAGAGTGAAATCTCTGCAAGCTTCATGGACACTTTTCAAAGGCCCAACTTAAAAGTATACCCCAAATTAAAAAACACAGTAAAAAAAACTAAAGAAGAACCACCATGGCTTAACAACCATGTAAAAGAAGCAGTGAGAGATAAAGACATCTTTTAAGAAGTGGAAGTCAAATCCTAGTGAGATGTAAATAGAAAGGAGCATAAACACTGGCAAATTAAGTGTAAAAATGTAATAAGAAAAGCCAAAAAGGAGTTGGAAGAACAGCTAGCCAAAAACTCAAAAGGTAATAACAAAATGTTTTTTAAGTATATCAGAAGCAGGAAGCTTGCTAAACCACCAGTGGTGCCCCTGGACAATCGAGATACAAAAGGAGCACTTAAAGACGATAAAGTCATTGCAGAGAAACTAAATTAATTCTTTGCTTTAGTCGTCACAGCTGAGGATGTTAGGGAGATTCCCAAACCTGAGCCGTCCTTTGTAGGTGACAAATCTGAGGAATTGTCACAGATTGAAGTATCACTAGAGGAGGTTTTGGTAAACTTAACAGTAACAAGTCACTGGGAGGAGATGGCATTTACCCAAGAGTTCTGAAAGAACTCAAATGTGAAATTGCAAAACTATTAGCTATGATTTGTAACCTGTCCTTTAAATCAGCTTCTGTACCCAATGACTGGAAGATAGCAAATGTAACACCAATATTTAAAAAGGGCTCTAGAGGTGATCCCGGCAATTACAGACTGGTAAGTCTAACGTCAGTACAGGGCAAATTAGTTGAAACAGTAGTAAAGAATAAAATTGTCAGACACGTAGAAGAATATACATTGTTGGGCAAAAGTCAACATAGTTTCTGTAAAGGGAAATCATGTTTTACTAATCTATTAGAGTTCTTTGAAGGGGAGGAGAGATTAAAGAGGCTAGGACTTTTCAGCTTGGAAAAGAGGAGACTAAGGGGGTATATAAAATCATGACTGATGTGGAGAAAGTGAATAAGGAAAAGTTATTTATTCCCATAATATAAGAACTAGGGGCCACCAAATGAAATTAATGGACTGCGGGTTTAAAACAAAGAAAAGGAAGTAATTCTTCACACAGTGCACAGTCAATCTGTGGAACTCCTTGCCTGAGGAGGTTATGAAGGCTAGGGCTATAACAGGGTTTAAAAGAGAACTAGATAAATTCATGGAGGTTAAGTCCATTAATGGTTATTAGCTGGGATGGGTAAGGAATGGTGTCCCTAGCCTCTGTTTGTCAGATGGTGGAGATGGATGGTAGGAGAGAGATCACTTGATCATTACCTGTTAGTTTCACTCCCTCTGGGACACCTGACATGGGTCACTGTCGGTAGACTGGATACTAGGTTGGATGGACCTTTGGTCTGACCCAGTATGGCCGTTTTTATGTCCTGACTAAGAGAAAGTTGGCCATGGCTGGAAAGAAAAAGATTGGTAAGAAATCCATCTTAAACCAAGGCTATAGCTTGTTGAGTTAAGTCTTAGCCACTAGAAAGTGTATTTTACTTTTATTTGGTTGTAGCCATTTGGTCTTTATCCCTTGTACTTGAACTCACCTAAAACTGATTTATTTTTGTTAAAAATGTTTTACTTTTAATCTAAAACAACTCAGTGCTGAGTCTGAATTGAAGTGATTAACTCCAGTTAAAGCAACTCACTGTTGCCTCTTTAAAGGAGCAATGGACTTTATTGCACCTTTGAATGTTCCCAGAGAGGACTGGACATTTCAGGGCAGACAGTTTTGGGGAAATTCAGGACTGGGAGTTTGTTGGGGGTCACTTGGCTAGTAGTAACCAAGGCTGGTGGAGACCAGAGTGTGACCATGGTATAACAAGCAGGCTGCTGGTATCAGAGTTGCTGAAATAGGGCTGCTCAACACATAAAACACTCAGCATATGCTTGAATGCTATCTGGGAGCATTGACACAGGGAACTACAGCAGCAGAGCATTTTAAGGTACCCAGTGTTACAGGATAAGCAGTGATGCAAGCTCTCACTAGTCTGAATTGCATCCCAAAATATAACAGGGTGACACTGTACCTAATTACAAATTCAACTCAGTATGGGCATCTGGGATCAGATTCTCAGCTGTATACTGTGGAGCTATTACAATTTATACCAGCTGAGGATCTTCCCCCTAAGTTTAAAAATATACCCTGCATAATGAACACCACCATTGGCACCTAAATTGCAAACACAACCTACGTATGGCAAACAGTCCCAAGTTAGGAAGAGGTGTTGTGACAGTACACAAAGACACACTTATTAGCACCAGGATATGGATTGGTCTTTTCAGAGTAGTCTTTCTTGTGCTCTACAGCCTAATCATTCTAGACAGATAAAAGAGAAGGGCTGGGTGGTAGAACACTATTAAAGGAAGCAATACATTCTCCATCTCTTGATGTCTTCAAATCAAGAATGAATGCCTTTCTGGATGATATGTTTTAGTCAAACACAAGTTACTGAGCTCAGTGCAGAGGTAAGTGGGTGAAAGCCTGTTGTTAGTTGAACTGTCTTTTAAAATTTTGTTACAGGTACCTACGCCAACTATATGGCAACTTCTTTGTATAGTTATTTTTTCACAGCAGGGGAAGTGGGAATGCTTGTATTATTGCACTGCTGAGGTAACCTTTGACTTTATATTTGCATGTCTTATGAAAAGATACTAGGGAGATGGGACTAACATCTGTCTTATGTCACCTTTCTTGGAATTGATGGTTTCCAGCTAGTTTGAATTCATCCACCTTGTCAACAAAACTTTCACACATGGAGGAAGTCAAAGTTGCACTTTTGTTATCTCAGGTTCATATGGGAGGATTGTCGACTGTTCAGTTTTGGAGATCATCACCCTTATTAAGAACAGGCCTAGAAACATTTATAAAAGTAGCACAGCATAATGGTGTGATTTGTAACCATGGATAAGTCATCAAATATATGCTTGCCAGATAACAAGTATTACACAGTACATTGTATATGCTTGGCAAAGGAGCCAGCTGGCGTTGTATCTGCAAAGCAATCTGGAAAATGTAGGATAGCTTGTGGGTAACAACACTGACATTCGAAAGGTTTGCAAACCTCCTACTCAGTTTTAACCATTTATTATTTATAGTTGATAATAGCTTTCTGGAAAATACTTTGCTTATGAGCTGGTCCACTAATTATGATACATCAGCTCTGCATGAGACAGTACAATGTGGCATGCTGTGTCATGCAATCTGTCACTGAGCTGTATGAATAGGCTGCTTTTTGTCCTTCATACAACAGATAGGATCAGGTCTCCAGTGTATAGGTGCTGCTGAGCGAGACTGGCCTTCTTAGAGACAGATGCCATTAAAGAATGATATACAGCATGCACTATGGCTTGTTGGGATTACAACTGCGGCAACATTCAAAAGCTATGTATAGTGATTTCATTAGTCTCTAGATTGCCTCCTGCACAGTCTGTTGGAAATCTTTACAAGGGCAAGCTCAAAAGGAAAAGTAACATGGCATGTTTTGGTATGTTACTCCAGTCTTGAAAAACAAGCAGAAGATCTGCTCTCTGGAGAAGCTACCAATTTAAAAGAATAGAGAATGTCTCAAATTGCAGGTGTACTAAATAGCTTATCCTCACAATGTACACTTGGTATAATCTTCTCAAGGTTCTGCGTGTCCAGATAGGGATTGAAGACATCTGGAATCCTCTGGATTTTTTCAGCCTGAGATGTTTATCTCCTTGCTTCATAATTGGCCCCCGACAGATGTTCATCTTCTGTCAGGAATCCAAATGCGACATCTGCAGAGTTCTTAGGACTTTCAGTTCAGGATGTAGCTGTGAAGGAAAACATATGACATTCTGTTGTATTCATTTCAGCTTTATATCCCCTCTTTTGGTTGAGGTTTGCAAATATTATTAGCACAGTGACATTCTGAGTGAACCAGGGGAATTTTCTAATGAGGATCAGTTTTGGGGAAACCTTCTTTTCATCACTGCATCCAAGTAACCACTAAATTAAGCTCCATAAGAAAGCAAATTTCTCTGGTCCAGACACCTGCATGGAAGCACCAGCCTCATTTTCACCAGGACAGAATGAGTTGTGTTTGACAGTTTTTGAATCCTTGGTAGAGTTTGAAGCCTGGAGTTTTAATTGTCTGGGCCTAGTATGTGTTACAAAGTTAGGGCAATGCAATGTGAGTGTAGACACTGCATTACTTATGTCAACCCTAATTGTACTCCCGCAATGCCCCATACTGATCACTCTGGTCATCACTGTGAAATCCACTGCCCAGGTCACTGAGACTGGAAGCCCCTCTCCCCTTTAAAGCCCTCTGAATTTTTGAAATTCCTTCTTCCTTTGCCAAGCTTGGTAAGCTCACCTAGCAGCTCTCCATTGTTAAGTGCAACTTCCCAGCTGACCATGCCAGACGTGCTCCTGCTAGGAATAGACAAGAGATACTGGATCTCCTGGGACTATGGGGAGAAGATGCTGTGCAGGCACAGCTCCACAACAGCTTTAGAAACATTGGCATCTGTCAGCAGATTGCTCAGGAGATACAGGAAAAGGGCCCTGACAGGGACCAGCATGAACAGTGAGGAGGAGCAGTATGGGGGACTGGCAATTGCGGGATCCAGCCGTGCAATGAGCCAGCACCTGTTTTTGACTCTACCGCAGTCCAGCCAGCTGAGCATGGATGAGCCTGATGAAGGGGAAGAATCTCGGGTGAGGGTGTGGATAGATTTTCAGTTACAGGGATGGCACCCCCAAAGTAGCAGGACATATCTTTTGACTTTTCATTAATTTACTCACACTAGAAAAGGTAATGGCACAACCAGAAGAGAGAGCGTTTCTATCTGCTTTTCATTCCCCTCTAGAGCTAGGCAGGGGGGTAGGGGGCCCGTGGAGTACTTTGTTTATGTACACAGGGATGTCTTATTTCTTCTTCCGCAGTAGGTCACTTTCCCATGCCACTCAGCGATAACTTTAGCAGGCACCATTGCAGTACACAAGCTAGCAGCATATGGGCCCAGCTGTGCTCTCTGCCTCTGTTACCCTCAGGAGTGAGAGCAGCTGAAATCACCACCACCTGTGGAAAATGGTGCCAGTATTCAGTCCCATTGCTCTATATTACTAGAATCATGCAACCAAGCAATTCTTTCATTTCCCCTGTGGGTCATACTCCCCTTGGCTAGTGCTGTGAAGGCCATGAACAAGCAATCCCAAGCAGAAGTGAGGATGTAGTGCTTAAAACTTTAGGGGAGCAATGGAAGTGAGTTTAGCATCTTGCTTTGCTTTCTGTAGTGAATGCACTGACAGTGGGACCACTGTGTATTTTATCTTCAGATGTTGCCTTTGTAGCCTTTCGGGTCTCCTCCTCCACACCTGTGGAATGCTTGAGCCAGATAAGGAGGAGAAAGAGGGCTTGGAACGGCATGTTCAATGAGACCCTGCAAGCCAGTGCTGCATCAGACTGTGAGCACAGAGTCTGGAGGGTGAACATTGCAGACAGCCTGGAGAAGGAAAGAGTGGAGAAGAGAAAAGTCCCAGCAGGCACAGGAGAGGAAGATGCACCAGGACATAATGGGGCTTCTCAGGCAGCGTAAACAGATGCTGCAGATTCTGGTGGACCTGCATGTTCAACAATCCCAGGCTCCCTTCCCTCTGCAGCCACTGAGAACTCAATATGGGGACCTCCCTATACCTCCCCCTGAAACATTCCACAGGGCATCAGGAGTCATTGCAGTATTCCTGCCACTCCACCCCAGGGAACATTAAAGACAATCACAGCTTCACATACACTGACCTGCGAAAGCCACGGTAGGTGTATGTGTATCAGAAATGGACATGAATTTTCTTTCACATAAGTTCTGCTCTCTTAATGAATTAAGTTTTTAATGTATTTGTTTTTAAATTGCAAGGATTTTTTTTGTACACTGATTTTGTTACAGAACAAAATTCTATTAGGTGGAACATAATTCATCTTTATTAGTTCACAACATATGCTGCTGAGTACTCAGCAGTTCTGAAAATAACCAATTACTGCACAATGTCATATAACTCATAGGATCGTTCACTAACAAAATTAGCAGATGCATTGACAATGTTATATTCCTACCTGTACCGCAACCACCACACGATTCCTACCAGGCCACTAAAGAGCAAGGCCAGGTAGAGCAACAACATACACAATACTCTTGCTCACTGTTAAAATGGTCTACAATGAGCTCTTCTACTAGCCCTTGTATCGGCTAGTCAAATTCAGCAGGCAGCCTCTGCACCTCTACCCCAGTGGAAACTTTTCCCCAGTTGTTTCACAGATATTATGCATGACAAAGCAGGCAGCTATAGCCGTTGGGATATTTTTCTCACTGAGGTCTAATCTTGTGAGTAAACAAAGCAAGCAACCCTTCCGATGACCAAAAACACATTCAACTGTCATTCTGCACCTATGAGCTGGTAGTTGAATCATTCCTTGGTGCTGTTGAGCTGGCTGATGTACAGCTTCATGAGCCAGGGGAGCAAAGGATATCCTGGGGGACCCAGGCTAACTACTGGCATTTCAACATTCCCAATGGTAATCAGCAGTCGGGAAATAAAGTCCCTCCTTATAGCTCTCGGAACAGTCCTGCGTTCTTAAAGATGTGAGTGTCATGCCCTTCCTTGCCTAGCCCACGTTGATGGCAGTGAAGTGTCCCCGGTAATCAGCCAGTGCTTGCATAATCATAGAAGAGTAGCTCTTTCTGTTCATGTATGCAGTGACAAGGGGGTCTGGTGCCAAAATAGGGATATGCATGCTGTCTGTCACTCCACTGCTGTTCGGGAACCCCATTGCTGCAAATCGATCCACTGTGTCCTGCACATTGCTCAGAGTCACAAGGTGATTAATGTCCCTGCATACTTGCATGACAATGGCCTCCATAGTTGATTTCCCGACTCCAGATTGCTACCAGTGAGAAGGGGAATCAATCTGGTGTTGTAGGTTTCCACAGTACGATCGCCACTTGCTTCTCCACTGTCAATGCAGGTCTCATTTGGGTGTCCCTGTGCCAAAGACCTAGGGTGAGCTGAGCGCACAGATCCAGGAACATGGCCTTGCACATCTGAAAGTTCTGCAGCCACTGCTAGTCATACCAGACCAGTATTATGACGTGACCCAACAGTCAGGGCTTGTTTCTGAGGCCCAGAAGTAGCGCTCCATCATCTGGAGCTGCTCTGTGAATGCCACTAACATCCTTGCATTAATTCTCATTATTTCCCACAGCAATCTGTCCTCCAAGGAATCATTATGCTTCCCACTCATTAGGTGTTTCTTGTGGCTCTGCAAATACTCCAGGATTATGTGCCCTGTGCTTGCAATTCTCATAACAATAGTGCAGAGCTGTGCAGACTCCATGCTTCTGTGAAGATGGCAGACAGCGAGAAGGGCTGCGTTGTTTGTGGGATTTGGGGGAAAAAGGGCATGAAGATTATGGGATACAGATAACATTATGGATGGGGAGAGTTGCGAACTGACCCCATGCTCCCAGTCACCCCTGTGTGCCTTATTTTGGCCCCATCATACATTCCCAAAACTTCCTAAAAGACAGTACACCTGACAGTGGTGAGCTGCACAATGGGATACCTATTATTGGTGCACCTCACCCTGCACTGATACAAGCACTCTCGGTGCGTATGCACATTGCTGACACAAGGAGCCAAGTATGCGAGCACACAAGCAATATACTAACTGCGGCGGCTGTATGGTGACAGAACTTGAGTTGACATAAGTCTGTAGTGTAGACATGGCCTAACACTACAGTAAGCTGTTACTGCTTATCTGCAGCTGGGTAGTACTCAAATTATGCAGAGCAAAATTGTCTCCTGCTTTTGAAAAACAAAAGCAGCAACAAACTCATTTCCAATCTGATTGCTGCAGAATAAGTTACGAGCAAACATTTGGGCACTAATGAAAACAGGTGTAAGAAAGTAAGATTAGATCCACATCGTCCACTGATAACTACAGACAATAATCAGTAGAACCAAACACCGCTATGTAGGAAGTCTATCCTGTTTATCTCCACTATCCTGCTGTGTCTTTTCCTGATGTGAGATGGTGACTTTCCTACCTGCTCTATGCTTCTGTCTGCAAACCCTGTGAAGGGCTGAAAACTCACCCCCTTCCTTGGGGTTTGAATTTATTAATGAACAAATAAGACAACATATGGTTTTCCTTCAGTTTGGCTGCTCCCCAGGTTTCTAGTTCAACCCTCCATGCAAGGTCTTCTCTACTTCTGACATAAGATCTTTCTATCAGGGCAGCATAGCTGAGAAGCCTGCTTCTCCTTTTTCACTTTCTCCAGCATGAGGGCCTTCTCTCCAGGCCTCTTATTGCTGGTGAATGCACTTCCAGCCCATCGCCAAGGCAGATAATTAATACCTTCAACCCTTGTTTCAGGGTAGAATGTCTACACTCCAATGCACTGTCCCTATTCCTTAACTCAGGGGTTCTCCAACTGGGGTCATGAGGTTATTATGTGGGAGGTTGCGAGCTGTCAGCCTCCATCTACAAACCTCACTTTGCCTCCAGCATTTATAATAGTGTTAAATATTTAAAAAATGTGTTTTTAATTTAGAAGCGGGGTCACACTCAGAGGCTTGCTGTGTGAGAGGGGTCACCAGTACAAAAGTTTGAAAACCACTGCTAAATGAAAACTTCTCAATAGACTGAACTCAGTACAGGAAAAGGGCATGGCTATGCCCCCAAAAGTGTTAGTGCCACCCACATGAGTGCAACACCAATGTGGATGTAGTAATTAGAGTTCATTTGCAGTGTGGCCACTCTCACTCAAGCTAGGCTAATTCAGAGAACTAACTAGAATGTAGATAACTCAGGTTAACTCTGCAGTGAAGACACACAATGCAGCCTGCCAGTTTCCCTGGCTTACCTCCTCTGGCCTGTGCATAACCAGAGCCTGGCCCTTCCCATTCCTGAAGGCTAGAATAATCGCATACTCTAGCCTCCAGCAATTGTTAGTAATTTATATTACCTCAGTATTTCTTTATTAGGATAGAGAATACCATAAATTCCATTGTAATAAGGAAATAGGCAAAAATTGTAAAAATTGCCATCATGACTGCATGCTAGTTTTTAATCAGTCTGAAAAACATTTTGGCTGTGGAAGAACTAGATAGATATCTGATCCTGCTCCCATTGAAAGTCAATGGAAAGACTCCCAGTGAAGGAGAATGAAAGTGGAATGGGGCACTGAAAGACTTAAAGGTGAGCAAGACTTGCCATTAATTTCTATAACTTTCAGTATATTCAGTGTAAAGATTTAAAAACAAACAAAAAATGTATGAAATGTAGGCTGATTTTTGATTCCTCTTTAAAAATTATTTGCATGGGCTTGGTATTCATGAGAAGTGCCATTTATGGTAAGTGATTGTAGTACTTCCCCCCCCAGCTCCCATGATTATAAATAAGCTATATACTGAGATTTAAACTACAATATTTCTATAACCAAATGAATATGATATGCACTGTAATGGCTTCATCTTTCAGGTCTCTTAAATCACCATTGCATCTTTTTATAAGGCCTAGGGGAAAGTCAAAGGTCGTGTTCTTTGCTGTCTTTTGTAAATATGTTACAGTCCATTTCATCTAGAGTCTGGCTCTTTTCACAGCTGGTTGTAGAGTCAGATCTATAGCCTTTATTATGGTTTAAATCACTTAACATCATACTTTGTTTTGTTTTCTGAAACGTGAAGAACTCTGGCCTATAATATATATAGAAGTACTGTTTGTTGACTGGACACATAAATCATTGTTTTTCCTTTTTGTAACTCACATTTGTAAAGGGAAAATGTTTAAAAGTTTTTAATAATGGTTAAAATGAAATCCATGATTGTTTATTTTGTATCAACATATATTTCTTAGTTGCATAGGCTCTCTTTTTACCTGATGGATGCAGTATTATGAGAAGTCAAGTATGACAAGCTATGCTGGTTTCAGAGGAATAAATGTCAGAGACCACTTTTCGCAGTCCTATGGTATTTATACTATTATTAGATTATTCATGTTATGTAGTGTCCCTCAGTGGACTCTAGGAGACCTGGACAATCACTTTGTAATTAGACCACCCACAAAATGACAGCCAAGAGAGACCTTGACAACATCTTCTGTATTGGTGCAAATTTTATTATTTAAGCTGGTTGGCAATTTAAGTCAAAATATTTTTAATGGAAAATGTGGTTTCCAGAGAATTAAAATTTTCCATTGAAAAACTAATTTTTGCAAAAAGTTTTTGCTTTTCTGTTGGGAAAATCAAAAGGAAATATTTTGTTTTAGGTCAGGTCAACTTGAATTGAAACATTTTGGTTTGCTGAATTGCATTAAATGTGTTTTTGTTTCAGGTCCTTCTGACACTAATCAGTGTCTGCCTGAGCTGCCACAGTGTCTCAGGGGAATTGTAGTTCAGATGCCTTCAGGGGTGTGTGCAGAAATTTAATGTTGACCCCTTTGGAGTGGGGGAGAGGGGGAGCATGTTCTGTGTCTGCCCTGGCCCTAGGAGGAGCTCACTCTTCCCTCCTCCCCCTCCCCCAGTAGGAATTCTCTCTTCCCTCCTGCTCCCCCCAACTCTGGCTTCAGCAGGAGCTCACTCTTCCTCCCCCCACACCCAGCAGGAGCTCACTCCCTCCCCTGTGGCCCCAGGGCTGGGAGGAGCTTGCGCTCCTCCTGCCCCCACTTCCACCACGGCCGGAGGAGTTCTGTGCCCCTGATGATTATTGGGGGTGCCCCTACTTGCATGCCCTTCTCCATGCCCCTGCATGCCTCATTCCCCCATTCTTCCCAATGGCTAGACTCCCTACTTAGAAGATTTAGTCTATGTATAGTCTCTTTGGTTGCTGATCCACTGTGGTGTATGATGGGAGTTCTATAATTACAGCACTGTCAAGCTGTCCTACATCAACCTCAAGGCAGACTTAAGAAGCAGGGCACAGACTTTACATTGGTTGTGGGTTCTATACTTAGATTTCACCAACCGATTGTCAGCTTCTCCGACACTATAACAGCCTTAACACGGAGTCACAGACAGTCCTCATTGGTACTTCAATCTGTCTTGACACCTAGATAAGATAAGACGTCACACCAAAGACATTGCTTGTAGCCTATCCTAAAATAATCTTGTCATAGGTCTCACCCCCACTTGGAGCTGTTGGGCTCCAATGTGGGGACCTGACTTGGTTTCCCTCTAAACTAAAATCCTAGTTTAGATCTAGTAAGCTGCCACCACTCAATCAGATATGTGGATTGAGACACAGTCCTTCCCCAAAATCCTAGGGGATTCCAAGAGCCCCAAATCCATGGAGTTCTTACACCCAGGAGAAATAAACCATTCCCCCTGCTTCCTCCCCCCTCCCTTTTCCTAGGAGAGATACCGGGATCTAACTACAGAGGGATACCTCCCCCTTCTCTTTCCCTGAGAATCCACCCAAGGAAAGACCAAACAAGTCCTTAATAGAAAAGAATTTATTAAAGAATAAAAAGAAAGTAACTTGTCTCTGTAACTCAAGATAGAACAATACAGCGTCTAAGCTTATCAATCTCTGGAGAGAATCCCCCTCCCCCTTTCTTTCTCAGTGAAAGCAAAGTAACAGCAAACAGGAATAAAGAATTTCCTTTAGCAAACACACAATTGCAAATGTAGAAAACAACTTAAAAGACTAATTCGCCTTTTTAATTAATACTCACTATTAAATAGTAGAAACTACTCCAGGAGAACTTGGAGACATGACTGTCCTCTCTTAGATCCAAAGAGAGCTCTAACAAAGAACACAGACAAAGGCTTCCCTCCACAGAGATTTGAAAAAATCTTGTCTCTGATTGGTCCTCTGGTCAGGTGGTCATCAGGTACTGCATGTTAACCCTTTACAGGTAAAAGAGACCTTAACCCTGATCTGTTTATTTATGACAAATCTATCTAAAGATTTATTAACTAGGGAAAGAAAATAAGAGCATTATTTACAAGGTTAAGGCAGGTAAACATATATACACACACAAATAAGTTCCACTCTTAAGTTTCAGAAAGTAATATATTTCTGTAATAAGCAAGATCTATGTCCTTTAGGCCTAACCCAAGCCAAGCACTGTGAATCTTTTGCTTATGCTTAGTAATCCTTGCCCCTCAGAGTTCAAGCAGCATACAAGATACAGTTCCATCTTGTTAGGGCTTTTTATTCCTTCCCTCCTTTAGCTTTCAGTTGCAAATTCAGCTGTGTGGAGGAATTCACTTGTCTCCTCTTCATAACCAGTGCAGGGGTGGGAGGGCAGAGTAACCTACAGTCTTGTGTCCCCTGATGTTCCACAATATTTTGTCTGGTGTTGAGGGCCTTCTTTGTCAGGCATGAGATAACACCTGTTGGAAATTAGTATTTCAAACTTGCTAATGCTTCCCTGTGTAGTGATTTACAGAGCAAACAATTAAATATTACTCTGTAGTGTGGGATACAGATATTTCAAATGAGATAAATGCATGCAGCAACTTTCAAGCATTTAAAAAAACTAAACACATTCTTATAATTCTAATATCCATTTTAACAATACCAACACATAGGTGAGCCTGACTGGTTCCTGTCAGTGTTCAGTTGAGATCTAGGGGTCTCTGCATAAGATGGCACTTGGTTTGCTGGCCTCACAAGTGCATCATAGGAAAATGGTGGATATGAGGCAACCAAACTACAACTCTCATGAGGCAATATGGTGGCTCAAGCAGAAGAAGAGATTAATATTGAACTGAGCTGAAACTAAGTATTTTGATTTGGTATGACAAATGAAACATTTCCATTTGGAATGTCAAAACCACATCATTTAAATAAAAATAGCTAAAAATAAATATTTAGACATTTCTGAACTAAATGTTTGGACATTTTCATTTGATAAAAAATGCTGATATTCTTACTTTTTGTCCCAGTTCAGGATGCAAACAAATGTCTAAATATTGGAATTTCCCATAAGATGGAAATTCTGATTTTTGATCATCTCTATTTACAATGCAATATCATTGTATGCTATGCTTGTTTTGTCTCAGTGGCGCTATTTAATAATTATCTCCTCTCCCTTTCCTTTCTTCCTCCTTCCTCTAAGCTACACTGTGTCTGTCTCTCTTCCTTTCAAGTGCCTGAAAGTGGAGAAGGTGTGGAAAAAGTTTCCAGTAGCACCATTCCATTTATTTGGATTTCCTTTACATGTGTCAAGCTGGTATGGAAGCATTCTTGGTAATTTTCAGTCTCACTACACCTGCAGCAAGATATTTGAGTCTTGGACCAGATTCTGATTTCATTCACACCAGAGTAACTCCATTGTTCACTAGGGAAAATTCTTTTTTTCCTTACTTTTTTTATTATGTCAGGTTCCCCAAACTGTGGTACGTGTCTCCCAAAACAAGTGACAACAAAATCCTTGCTGTGAAGAGGATAGTCTAATTTCGACACAAGACAACCAGAAGGTAGAGGGGAAGAGGAAAGGAGGTACAAGGGTGGCATAATTAACTCACCTAGTAAGTCTCAGACATCTTGAGGTTTCTGTTTTCTTTTAAGCCAGCTTTCTTCCTCTTTGCTTTTCACAGACTTCAAGGCAAAAGTGAGTTTTCAGGAAGGGATTTGAATGAGGTGAGGAAGATGTCTTGATAAATGTGTCTGGGGAAAACGTTCCAACCCTAGGAGGATCATAGAAAGGGCATGGAGACACCTGTCAGAGGAAACCTACATAGTATCAAGGCTGCATCATTTACAGAGTGGAGAAGATGAGAGGGAATATGAAAGGAAAATAGCTTAATGAAGTAGACAATGGCTGCATGATGTATTGGCTTGAAGGCAAAGATAATAAGGTTAAATTCGATCCACAGCACAATGGGGAGCCAGTGAAGTGACTCAGAGAAGATCTGACTATTGCAGCAATAACACTTATTCTGGAGGGACTGGAGGAGGGTTAGGTAGTATAAAGAAGAGGATATTGCAGTAGTCAAGAAAGATGATACAGGGGATTCATACAGGGAAGTCCTATGGCCTGTATTATGCAAGAGGTCAGAGTAGACAATCACAAAGGTCTTTCTGGGCTTAAAAAAATCTATCACCCTGTGATGAAGGATTTAGTCATTGGGACACAGATTTTAGAAGTGTTTTGTAGGTAGATGTGACCACCCTTGGTCATAGGTTGCATGTGGGAGTAGAAGACGAGGGAGGAGTCAAAGAGGACCCCCAGGTTATAGGCCTAGGTGACATGGATGAAGAGGTTATAGCTGACTATAACAGAGCCTGGAGATTAAGGAGAAGGTTTGGGAGGTAACATTTTTAGTTCAGCTTTGGCCATGTGGAGTCTCAGGTGACAACTTGCTATTCAACATGAGTCAGGGAAAGCTGAAAGTCCCAAAAATAAGGTTTCCCCTAAAAAGAGAAGTTTCTGCCCTTTTATGAAACATGGCAACCATCATCACCCACACCCACCCTGAAAAACATCCTGGCTTTACTTGTGAGATTTCACAGAGGTTTTGGAGATGAGCCCAACTCGAGATTCTGTGGGTTTTGCAAACCAGGGCCCAGTTTTATCCAAACACCAAAACTGCAGGTGTTTAGAAGGGAGGAGAGAAGATAAAAGCTTTCGGTTTTGGCCCCCCTCGAGCTGTTTTTCAGTGCCTGAGCCTAAATATGCAGCATGTGCCCTTCCCCTCCAATGGTGCAAGTTCATTCTTGATTTCTTACTTCTTTCATTTTCTTGCCTGTGGGATAGGAGGATCTGCTACATTGAGGAAAGATGAGTAAACTTGACCTGAAACTTAACAGATGGTAAACATACTGGTTGCAATTGCATACTTAGACTTCAGTTTTAATTATTAAACCACATCTGTCAACAAATCTGCAGTGACCTAGACAAACTTCATAGCTTGCATTGGAAAGTGAGTGGGAATGGACCAGAATATGGAGCCAGTCACTTTATCATGAAGCCATTTTTAAAGAGCTTGTGTTCCTTCCCAACCCATCTATCACTGGCTAGTTTCTTCTCAGACCACAGCTTACTCCATTTTGTTGGTGGGTGTCACATGTCCCATTCACCTCTGATGGCACCACCTCCTCCTGGTCACTTTGGGGATAAGCTCTAGCCAGACATGCTGTCCTCTGGCAGTTTCTCTCCCATTGTCCTCTTGGCCTGCAGACCCCTTTCGCTCTAGGAACTGCAGCCTCCTCTTTGTGGTTCAGCCCTCTGGGGAGGTCACTGCATTGTCCCCCCCTTCTGGGGGTGGAGGAGGAGACCAAGATCCCTGTGGAACAAAAAGTCCCAGGCAATCTACTATCCTTTACCTGGTCTATGCCACATCCTCAGTGACTGGTAGGGGAACCTAGGTCTCCTGCCTACTCCAGATTCCAGCTCAGGTGCCCTCCACTCAATAGCCAAGGCCTGCAGTGTCTTACCTTGCTGCTTTCCCCTGAGCCTTTCCTACATTCCTGACTCCCCCACATCTATGGGTCCACTAGTCTCCCAATTCCCTCAGGGAGTAGCTGTGGCCTACCCTGTATAGTCCCATAAACAGCTCCCTTCTTCCAGGGAGCAACTGAAGCCTACAGCCCCTTCTGTGTCCAGCTACCTGATTTATCCAGGCTCCTCCTGTTTCTGTCCAGCTGAGCCTCATTTAATCAACCACTGGTTCCTCCTCTAGGTGCAGCCTGGGGAGTTAATTGGTTCATCTGCCACCTTAGCGCTTTGAAGCCTTGTGTGGGGATGATACCCCCATCACAGTGGAACACTGCTCAAATGAAAAAGGTCATTGAAATGCAGAGTCCAGGAAATCAAGATACTGAAGCTAATAGTGATAAAATGGGTAAGCTGGAGTCAATACAGTTTCTGATTCTTGGGAATAACCTGTGTTTTACTAGTATATTAGTAGTACATCTGAATGGAGAGCCAGTAGACTCTGAAGTTTTGCCACTATCACCATATTTATTATATGAATCTTGCTTTTTTTAAAACTCTCATTTCTGATTTCTAAATCCTGAACAGCTTTTCTGCATCTTATTCTTCTATAAAATCATAATTTAATGAGTTTCACAACATGAATAAACACTTTGGGTGAAATTCACCTCCTTTTCTTCCATTCTGCACAGTCTGAATAAACAGATATCCTGTAGGAAATTACATGGTGAATGGAATCCATCTCCCCCCCTCATCTCACCCTCGACATGTGAGAAGCATGAAGGCAGTCTATAGATCCTTCCCTGTTCAATATTCCAGCTCCTGCACTGGAACAGAGTTGCAAGATCCGCACTCCGTACTTCGTGGTTTGTAGCCCCTAGATCTCCATAAGCATGGACCCAGTGGCAAGATCCCACTTCCAGAACGTTTCTGTCCTATATAGAGCTGATATGGAGCATGGCTTCTCCGTGCACAAGGGTTGCTGAATCTTTCTGCATTCACACTGTGCAGCTGCTCAGAACTCTGCTATACTGAGGGCCTTTTGTAGCCCCTTCCCCACTGCAGGAGAAACCTCCTTTGCCTTCTACAGTCTGATTTACTGACATTACCAAGGTGGATTCCCTCTACATTTTAGTATAGTTTGCCCTGTGGAGTTCAGAGGGTTGTATCAGGATTTTCTCTCAGCGCCCATGTGGAGATTTTTAACTGGGGAAAAGTCTTTCTTATTATTTCATTGACAAGTCACAGCATGGCATTAAAATCACAATAGGACACCAAATATTTCAAACCTGCTAGGAGTCTTCGGGCTGGTAGCCAAGAGCTTTGTTTTTAATCATTCTCTATATGATGAAATGTGGTAGATTTTTGTTGTTGTTGTTTTGTTTTTTGCTATTCTTTGCAAAAATAGCATCAGAGCATTAACCGAATGTTTGGAACTTCAGAAATTAAGCACCCAATTTTTAGGAGATAAGCGTCCAACTTTCAGCAACATCTTCAATACCATCCACTCTACGTGCAGGTGTGCATGGTCTACTGGTCAAAAGAAAAGAGGCAGCAGCAAAAGAACAATGACGCCCCCCATGTGCTTCTGTGGCATTAGATGAGTCAATCCATCAAGAACAATCAGTCTAGCACCAGGGAGACCCAGAGGGATCACGTTGTAGTTTTCCTGTATCAGCAGCAGTGTCTCTACTGTTCCTTTTTTTAAAGTTACCTTCAAGTGAGACCTAGGGCATGATTGAAATGCTAGTTATTGCAATTGCTGTGGAACAATCAATTGTCATGAGTGATTCAAGGAAAGCCTGATTCTGGGCTCTTTTGACATTTTCCTTTGACTGATAGTGATTGTTAAGACTACTCAGTGTTTTAAGAGCTAACAGGATGATTGTTTGCTATTTCTTTATGAGGACCATGTACTGAATGGTAGGGAGAGAATTTTCATTGTGATTATAATTGCTCAGTGTGGAAATGTTTGTTCTTAACCAACTAATTCCCAGGCATTCCTTTATCTTAGTTAGATTGTGGTTGATCCCTTTCCAAATATAAATTCTTATGGTTTGTTTTTCAAGGGCATTATTGAGCATTCAAGCATCCATGCAAAGTTACTGCGCACGTATCGCCATAATTGTGATGAATCATCATTCCTGTTGTTAAAGTTTTACAGCAAGACTTTAGGCCAAACAAGAGTGGGAGAGGTTTATTTAGAGATCTGAAAAACAACACCCTGGATGTGTTACACGGGTAGATTCTTTGCCTCAAATATGTAGCTCATTTCATTTTAATAAGACTTAGTAGGACAGTACATTTCAAATGCTAAATGATGGTGATAGTACAACAGTCTATCAAAATATATTGGGTGATATTCACTGCAAGTCTGTGCCAGCATAAGGCGCCTGCACTAGAAAGTCTGCTGAAGCAATAGTTTGCAGCAGTACACAGCACTGTCAAACTCTGTTGTAATGGGGGAAGTGATTTAAATGACCAGCCCTGTCCAAAAATGGTTGGTACTGACTGGGAAGGGGTCCTGGCCAGGGTAAGTGGAGGACGCACTTGTTCAGAGCATCCCCACACCATTCTCTGCTAGTGGGACTCCTTTGGAAACCCACGCTATAAATTAAAGCCCTACCCCTCCCTGCAGAAACCCAGCTGGCCTTTCTCATTGTGCATCCCGGAGCTAGCCCTAGGTAACTGGCCCATAACTGTTAATTCATGAGTATGCTTAAAATTGCTTAGTCCTCAAGAGGTGTTTTAAGTAATCCAGTGGGATGTTTAGAATTTAGATGAAACTCACATGCAAGATTTTATCTGTGGGCTGTTCCCTTGAGCGTCACAAGAAGACGTTGCCTTCTGATCCATTAGTAAACATCGATGCAAAAATTCACCCGAGCAGGCAAGCTCCTATTACCATTGTGGAAATACAGAATTCTGGGAATGTGTTTTATTCTCTGTTGTATCAGTTAAGGGACCAAGAAAACACAGAAAGTTGCTAAGAAATAAAAAATTCCTCTGAACCTGGAGATTACCAAACTTCAATCATTCCACTTGAGTCTGTAATGCTGAAACACTCCCCTCATACCCCAATTGTTTCAAACTTTCCTTCTTACTTGTAATGTTTTTCTCCCCAACCCTCTCCCTTGTTCAGTTCTAAGGTGACCAAAATTCCCTTATTCTGCGTGGCTTGCCCTACTTTTCCCAAACCCTAATCCATAAACGTGTTCATTATCACTCGCTTGAGTAACTGTAACTACCTCTGTTCTGCTGCATCCTAGCTATGCTCTCAGCTTGTACAAAATTCAGCTACATAATTACTCACTTGATGCAGAATAATTGACCATATCACTGTCTTCTGTACTGAAAGAGCTTTACAGGCTTCTGGTAAAAGCGCGGATCAACTGGAGGATCCTGCGGCTTATGTCTGGCTGTGCCCTGCTTTATCTTCATGACCTTAGAGCAACTCTAACTTGCTTTGCTATTAACACTGTAACCCTTTGTCCCTTTCGTATCGCCATGCGACATTACAAACAAAGACTATACTGTTGAAACACTTAGTATATTTAGTGTCCTTAGTACAGGTTTTCATAATGACATTTTAATATAGTAATGCAGTTTTCACTTCTATAGTGTCATCCATCACTGGCATCTCAAAGCTCATTATTAATATTAGTTCAATGTCACTACTATGTATTGTAACCCCGTAAGGTAGGTGGCATGATACCCATTTTACAGACTGTGAAACTAATGCATAAATTGGAGTAAGCGATTTTCCCTACTCCTGGAAAACCATTAGAACTAGCTGTGATCTGATTCTTGGAAATTTAATCCTTAAAAATAGAGCTTTCCTGGACTAGCAGCTCATTCTTCAATCTACCTCTGGTGGCCTGAACCCGTCCTTGTGCCTCTGCCTGGGGTAGCAGAGCTCTTTGCTGTGGTAAAAAACTGGGACAGGGAATGTTGTGGCCAACAGGGGGGACCTTTCTAACGGCAGCAGCTGTTCAGCTCCTCATAGGTAAGTTTGAGATTCTGAATAGCATAGGTTGTACATTTTCTCTAGACTGTTTGATTAGGTATCTGTTATTGACTTATTACCAGTGCTGAAAACACTAGTAGCTCCTCTCCCTGAATTCTTTATTTTTAATTGACATGAAAAAAACAAAGTACAGGATTGTTCCCCCCCCTGTAAATTTGCTTATCAGTGTACAAAACAGAGTCAGACACAGTCTCTGACTCAAAGAGCCTACATTCTAAATCATACAGACATTAGGCCGGGGGTATTATTATACTCCTTTTACAAGTAAGCAGACTGTGACTGAGAGAAGTTGGCCAAGGTCACATGATCCTGCTGTTGGTGCTGTCCAGATGGATCACGTGCCTATGCAAAACCGCATTACAGTCAACATAGATCTGCATGGCTCATGGATCTGTCCATGCTAATCTGATTGTAGGATTAGGGCTGATGTTTCTGGAGAAAAACGGGATTCTTGACTCCCAGTCTTCGGATCTAACCAACAGGCCAAAATTTGCTCTTGGTTACACCAGAGTAAATCCTGACTAACTCAGCTTAAATGAATGCAGATAGCTGGATTGATAGTGGTGTAAATGCAGAATTTGACCCCAAATGTGCTAATTGAAATGTACCCTTTCTAGTTAGAGTAATAATAGACATTAATCTTTTGAAAGACCTTACTAAAAGTATTTACCTTTCTCCCTTCTGCTGTACAGTGATATTAAGTTGTGTAATCTTGAAGTAAAGACAATTTTAGACTCCTTTGTACTCAGGCTTGCGTGTACAGTAAGTTATATTTTACCTGTCTGTCTCTGTGGAAGAAAAGCTTTAATTTACATCTCAATTTAATTATGTCCCATGGACACTGTACCTCGAAATGCATGATGAGATGATAACATTTCTTACTTATCATGCTTACCTGCTTTATGGGAGGAATTAGAGGCTGGATCCACTAATGTCTGTATAGCATTTTGAGTACCATTATTAAAAGAATATGTGAAACAAAATTTTTAATAAATACCTTGTAATAATAATTGCTGAGCAATTACAGTTAAAAGAAGGATAGTGTACACAGGCAGAATGTAAGCCCCATCCTGCAAATTGAACCCCTATGTCCATGTAGAATTCCACTGACATGAGTGGGGCTCTGTGGCAGGATCTGGCCACATGTATCACATTATACCATTGTTAGCAAAAATCAAATTTTAATCCGCATTGTCTCATGGGTAATGTTGTTATATGTCACAGTACAGTGAAGATGTAATAGGTTACTGAAAACCAAGTGTGTGAGAGCTGTCATGAGTTTCATTAAACTAATGAAGCAGCAAAGAGTCTTGTGGCACCTTATAGATCAACCGAGGTTTTGGAGCATGAGCTTTCGTGGGTGAATACCCACTTCGTCGGATGCATGTAGTGGAAATTTCCAGGGGCAGGTATATATAAGCAAGCAAGAAGCAGGCTAGACATAACGAGGTTAGCTCAATCAGAGAGGATGAGGCCCTCTTCTGGTGGATACCAGTTTCTCCTCCCTTGGTTTTCACACCTCAGCTGCTAGAAGAGGGCCTCATCCTCCCTGATTGAACTAACCTCGTTATGTCTAGCTTGCTTCTTGCTTGCTTATATATACCTACCCCTGGAAATTTCCACTACATGCCTCTGACGAAGCGGGTATTCACCCACGAAAGCTCATGCTCCAAAACCTCTGTTAGTCTATAAGGTGCCACAAGACTCTTTGCTGCTTTTGCAGATCCAGACTAGCATGGCTACCCCTCTGATATTAAACTAATGGAGATTCAACGGTTATACATTATAATTGGTAATGCTGTCCTTGCAGTGACTTCCCAGGAGGGCTTTCTTACAGGCTGTGGATGCCCCATAGATTGAATGGAATCTGAGTAAACAAAATACTCAGCTTTACCACAGGCCCCAAGGCTCTGGCTCCATTGGTATCCCTGGTTTGCTTGCTTGGTCCAATCCTTGTTACCGATGCATGCACAGCCAAAACCTGAGCAGCTACAGTAGGATAGGAAAACGAAGCTATAGAATCTGCAGAGCTCACATTGAGTTCCCTTAACAGATTATTTATTTACTTCTGTTCTCTCCCAGGTGAGCAAGACTTTATGAGTGGTATGAAATATTTTAAAATTATTACATAAATATACCACACCTTAGCTACATGTTCTGGAAAAGACTGGCACAACATCGCCTTTTTATCTATCTCTTTTTTTTTAAAGAATGCATGCTTTAAAGTTGTTACCGCATGACACATAAATCATGTTCTGTCTAGTTATATGTCATCTCATCAGGCTGGCCATAAGTATGTAGCAACTGAAAATGACATATTTGTCACGGTGCATCCAAATGCTCATTTGAAGCTGAAAACATCACCTCAGGGTAGCAAGGTCTGAGTCACATGAAAGGTGATGTTTAACTTGTGCAGGTAGATGATTTTAGACTATTTTGATTCCACCCTTGATTTCTTGTTTTTATGTTGTCTGGATGGGTTCCCTAGTGGATTTCATTCTCCTGTAATCTTCAGTGCCCTCTGCGTGCTTACTAATCCTTCATCTTCTGCCCTGAAAACTTGATCTCTCATTTTATGTAAATTCCTACCCCTCCTCATTTGTTAGCTCAGCAAAGCAAAACAATTGGTAAGCTATTTTCTTCCATCTTGGTGGACACTGTCAGCCTCATGCAGTTATTCCAGCAGAGCGTGACTGAAGTGAGACTCCCTGTGCAAATTATACACCCACCAGGGTGGGAAAGCATGAATGGTATGCATCAGGGTCTTTAGTTTAAAAATCCAGGAGTAGTACTAGTGCCTTCATGGATGTGTGGAGCCTGATTGGCATTATGTGGCCACACAGAAGATACTTCTAAGGACCATTCCTCAGGCTTGGCCAGGAGTTATGCAGCTGTGGAAAGATAATGTTGCTGATAATAGGGACATATGGCATGTATCCTGGACATTTCACTTCTCTGGCAGATTACTATTGACCCGACTGAAATAATCAGCATAGGAGAGATCACTTGGGGTTGCAGCCAGTCTGAATACAGATCCAAATTTAAAACTGCTTTTCCCCTTTTTGATCTGATTTGAGGAAAAGGAAAAGCAATGCCAGTGCAAATTTATGGACATGATATCTGATGAGAGAAATTGCAAACTGATGTTAATAAGTCCGAGGGCATTATACTCCGGTGAACTTGCAAATTGATGTTAATGCAGATTAATGTGCTTTCATGCCTGAGCTACATCTGCTCAGGGCATGAATTTGGCCTTAAACTCAGACTATACTCATTCATTTTTTGAAAAGGTTTCTCCTCCATAAAGATGTTAGTGTTGTGCGGCCTACTCATAAAGAATCATATGTCACTGCAAATACCAGAAGAACAGTTAGGTATGTGATAGATAATGGTACCACATGTTAAAGAACGTCTATCAGCTTTGGTATTTCAGTAACGTGCCCTATGTGGCAGCCCTGTATTCAGAGACATTGCTCCAGGAAAGTAGGTCCAGGAAAGTGACACTTCAGCGGGTGATATTTGAACTTTCAATGGAATTGACTAACATGGAGACATATTTCTTAGGGTACTGTTTCTTGTCAGAGGGTTTGGTGCTTCTAGAAGGGAGCAACATGAGATACTAGATAAAATGGGGTATTTGGGAAATACTTCTCAGGCCCAGCTCCAGTGTCTAAGGAAGGCTAGTGTCTTCCTTGGCAATCCCACCATTGTTCAGTGTAACCGTAAATTATGTTAGATTCAGACATCTTGTCTCTGCATATTATTGCCTACAAGCCCTTGTGCTTCCCACCAATGACTGTTTATCAAATGATAGCTCTCATGCTTGGCAACCTTGCTTAGGGCTAGATTGCTGTAAGTAGGGCCCTACCAAATTCACGGACCCTGAAATCTGGCAGATTTCACAGGGATTACGAGGGTTTCTCAAACTGGGGGCTCTGACCCAAAAAGGAGTTGTGGGGAGAGGGGGTGTAGTGAGTCGGTGTGGCTCCCCTCCTGCCCGGCAGAGGGAGCTGCCCTGCCAACACCTCAGTGGGCGGAACTTCCGGCCCCAGTCCCCGCCCCCCGGAAGTCAAGGGGCGGGGCAGGAAGTAGAAAAGGCGCATGCCCAAGCTCAGTCAGCACCCAGCCACTGCCGAGAGCAGACGTGCCTGCGGGAGCTCCCGGCTGGGAGCCCTCCTCGGCCCAAGGTAACTGCCCTGCCTGGCCAGAGCTTCCCCGCGCCCACTACCCAGAGGAACCCCCGGAGCCTACCCGGAGCCTGTACTGGGAGGAGCCCCCAGGATTGCCGAGCGCCCGCTACGAGGAGGAGCCCCCTCAGCCCTGCTGTTACCCAGAGGAGCCGCCCGAGCAGTCCTGGCCCAACTTCCCAGAGGAGCTACCGGACCTGCCGCCAAGCCCTCCACCCGAGCCGATGCAGACCGACTGGCCTGAACCGGGTGCGACGGACGAGGTAGGCCTTGAGGGGGAGATGGACTGTAGCCCGGGGGTAGCCGACCCTTGTCCGGCTGAGGGCACTGATGTGCCCATGTCAGTGTGTTGCGGCCAGGATCCCCACTGACTGCAGCGGGTCCACGCCGCTGCTAGGGCCCTGGGTTGGGACACAGTGGAGTGGGTGGGCCTGTGTCCCCCCTGCCACCCCACTCACGGGTGGCAGTCTCCCCCTCAACCCAGCGCTCTGGCATAGCAGCTTGCACTTGGCTGTTGCTGCTCAGCCCTGCCTGAGGGTCTGAGCTAGAGCTGCTGTTTTGCTGCCCCGCCCTGACTGAGGGCTTGGGGCTTTGTAGACTTGAACTGCTGCTCAGCCCCTGCCTGAGGGCCTGAGCTCTGCCTCTTGCTATTGCCCCGCCCTGCTCCAAAGGGCCAGGGCTTATTGAACTGCTGTCGCTCTGCCCTGCTCCAGAGGGACAGGGCCTATTGAACTGCTATTGCCCCGCCCTGCTCCAGAGGGCCAGGGCTTATTGAACTGCTGTCGCTCTGCCCTGCTCCAGAGGGTCAGGGCTTATTGAACCGCTGTCGCTCTGCCCTGCTCCAGAGGGCCAGGGCTTATTGAACCGCTGTCGCTCTGCCCTGCTCCAGAGGGCCAGGGCTTATTGAACCGCTGTCGCTCTGCCCTGCTCCAGAGGGCCAGGGCTTATTGAACCGCTGTCGCTCTGCCCTGCTCCAGAGGGCCAGGGCTTATTGAACCGCTGTCGCTCTGCCCTGCTCCAGAGGGCCAGGGCTTATTGAACCGCTGTTGCCCGCCCTGCTCCAGAGGGCCAGGGCTTATTGAACCGCTGTTGCCCGCCCTGCTCCAGAGGGCCCGGCGATCTAACGTTGTTCCCCGTGACTCCTAATAGCTAGCAGGCGAACAGAAGTGAGTCGGTGTGGCTCCCCTCCTGCCCGCTGGAGGGTCGAGCCCCGACCGACCGATTACAGGGGAGTTCCAAGGTTATTTTAGGGGGGTTGTGGTATTGCCATCCTTATTTCTGTGCTGGCTTCAGACCTGGTGGCCGGAGAGCAGCGGCTGTTGGCCAGGTGCCCAGCTCTGAAGGCAGCGCCCCATTAGCAGCTGCGCAGAGGCAAGAGTGGCAATACCATACCATGCCACCCTTACTTTTGTACTGCTGTCTTCAGAGCTGGGCAGCCGGAGAGTGGCGGCTGCTCACTGAGCACCCAGCTCTGCAGGCAGCAGTGCAGAAGTAAGGGTGGCAATACCATACGATGCCATCCTTACTTCTACACTGCTGCTGGCGGAGGCTCTGCTGAAGGCAGCCCTGCCACCACAAGCAGCACAGAAGTAAGGGTAACAGTACCGCAAGCCCCCCGCTACAATAACCTTGCGACCCCACCCCACAACTCCTTTTTGTGTCAGGTCCCCTACAATTACAACACCGTGAAATTTCAGATTTAAATAACTGAAATAATGAAATTTACTATTTTAAAAATCCTACCACCGTGAAATTGACCAAAATGGATCGTGACTTTGGTAGGATCTTATGTATAAGGAATCTGGAGGAGGGATTGCACCTCCATAAAGCACAACCCTACCCCAGACTCCCCAGTATGCAGGGATAATGTATGTGCTATCTCATCCCTTAGGATGCTTCCCCAGTGCACTCAGCCAGCTCCTTGAGCCACTATGGAAGGGGGACCTTGGCTCTGCTGCATCCTACTTTCCTCTACCTACCTCTGGAGGGTTCTTGCTTTGGGGGAAGTAGGCCCTATACTCCCCTGAGCACTCCTCTCTCGTCTGTGGGAGCATAATGAAGGGAAATCTCCTTGTATCCTCCCTGCCCCTGCACACCTGAACTGTGGTCAGGGACTTCCTGGCTATTGAATGACCTGCCTTTATAGTACCTAGCATGCTATTGGCACTGGGACTAGCTGAAATCTTTTAACAAAACTCTTTTTTGGGGCGGGGGGTTTGAAATAAAAAATGTTTTGCAGAAACATCTGTTTTGATGATTATTTTGTTAGGAAGTTTGAGAGAGACCAACTCATCCACCCCAGACTAGTAGAGTGCAGACTTGAACCCAACCTTCCTATGTGTCACATGAGTGATTTAGTTACTGGGCTATCGTCTATTTTGTGCATCTGAGTCTGTCTGTCTCCTACCAACAGCAGGAAGGCAGTGAAGAATTCCCATTAGGATGTTGCTTCTGAAAGATTGATTATCTTTTCTTTGATAATCCCCATATTCCTTTCTCTCTGTTTTTGAAGTAATGCTTTTCCTTCTCACTGTGCTCAGGGCTATTAACTGGCTTAATAGGAAGTGTTTCAAATGCTTACATTTTGTCAGTGCAAAGGTTCTTCTTGTGTAACAGCTACCAGAAAATCAGTTAGCATAGAGCTTTTTTGAGGCTTATTGTAGCTGTGACTTGAATCTCCCATAAGGCCTGTGGATAAACCAGACCCTTCTGTGAAAGTTTGGTCTTACAGTTCCTTTCAGCCAGTGCCTTAAATTTAATTCATTTTAAAGGCAGATATTGAATGTAAATAAAGGCTGATTGTCCTCAATGTCCTGTAACAAATCAGAGGTTACGCAGGACTTCAGGCTATCATTCATGACACTGCACACTGTGATCCCAGCAGCAGCAGGAATTAGAACTCTGGTCTTCCTTCTGCTAAAGCACAGATCTTGACCACTTGAGATAAAGGCAAGGCTGAACTGGGGTGCTGAGCAACCTGCCTTTAGCTATCTTAACAGCACCCCCCAAGCTCCCTCACCCAGCCACCCAGTTCATAGAATATCCAGGTTGGAAGGGACCTCAGGAGGTCATCTAGTCTACCCCGCTGCTCAAAGTAGGACCAATCCCCAGACCGAACTATTGCCTTAGATCCCGATAATGGCCCCCCTCAAGGTTTGAGCTCACAAGCCTGGATTTAAGCAGGCCAATACTCAAACCACTGAGCTATATGGCTGATAAGATTAGTTTTCCCCCAGTAGAAGGTTACAGTGCAACAGTTCCACCAAGGAGTTTTCCCATTTAAAAAAAAGATCCCACAAACAAAACTACAAAGCTTGGTGTGAATAATGATATTCACAAAGCATCTAGGGTACTTGTGATAGTCTAGGAATATCCTCTCACTTACAGGATGGATGCCACAAAAAGCTATGCTGCTCTCTCTTACCTATACCACTCATGGGATGACCTATTAAAGACCTTGGGAGTTTTGTCATGTATTTCAGTAGGAGACTGGATGACATTGAAGGCCTCAGGAATTTTGTCATGCATTTCATTAGGATGTGGTGTAGGGAACAGCAGGCAGGACGAATATTGCTTTAAGTCATCTTTTCTGATACCTGTGTTTTCCGGATGTTGAATGATCTTGCCTAGCGCTTCCCAGTCATAAGTGAGACAAGGCTTAGCACTGCTCTAAGTCATGTTCTGGTAGCAACAGTGGCTTAGTGTGATGGATAAAGTAATGTGCTGGTTTAACGCCGAGAGACCCCGGTTGTCGTTGGGCAGGATTGAACCTGGGGTCTCTGGAGCTTAGTGCATGAGCCAAAAACCAACTGGCTGTTAGCAAAGGCTGGAGAGGTTACATACTTCTCCTACCTGAGGAAGCACATCCCAAGCTTCAGAGACTTCCCAGTGGAAATCCTCAATGAGCCCCCACTTGTAATGCTGACAGACCCCAGTTGTCAGTGGGTGGGATAGAACCTGGGATTGCTGGAACTAAGTGCATGAGCCAACTGGCTCTTAGTTAAGGCTGTAGAGCAGACTCATTAATCTCTCTCTAAGTGGTCTCAGTGCCACTAGCTAGGAGAGAACACCACCCCCAGGAGGTCTGTGGGTTACACTGGGACTTAGGAAGATCTGGTTTCAAGTCCCAGCTTGGTCACACACACTCTTTAACCTTAAGCAAGTCACTTAATCTGCCTTGTGGCTCAGCTGCCTTTTGGCTTTATGAAAACAAAACAAACAAAAAAACTTTTTCCCTCTTCACAGACAGGCTGCGAGGGTAAAATACGTCCGCGATTGTGATGCACTCAGATGCTATGATGATGAGCGCTGTATAATCACCTAGATAGGGGTTGTCAACCAGCCCAGGATAGATGGGCTGCAGCTTATTTGGCTAAGCCTCCCTAATGTATACTACTTTTTGTGGGGACTAGGAGGGGGCCAGGGTAGAGCTGTGTTGGCAGCTCTGTGCTGTTCAGGGAAGGTCCCTTGTCAGCAGTAATCCTCAGGGACAGTTTCTATCCCTTTTAGATCCATTTACACCACTGGAGGACATAAGAGGCTGACGTGCAACAAAAACTTGGCCACAATATTTGTAGTATCATTAAGGGCTCAATTCTACCTGCCCTCTGAATGTGGTACTTCCATTGAATTGCATAAAAGTTCAGGGCATTGAAGGCTGGCAGGCCAAGGCCCTCTGTCCTTACAGATTTAGAGTACAAGGTGCACAAAAATGTTGCATGGAGTCAAATTATGAAACCATGTGACTCATGGTTAGGATAATTAGTCCTTCTCCTTTTCAGATGGTGCTCTTGAAATGCTGTTTTTTCTCTGCAAGTGGCAAGTATTGTCATCATTCCTCTGAGAACTGTTTACCTTTAAATAGCCTTCATTGTATTCCTGCTCGAGAATAATCCCCTTTTCTTTTGCTCCTTCATCCTTACTGATACATCAATAATAAGCTAACTCTTTAGTGGCTACAATTTCATAGGAGCTTTCCTAGATTGCAGAACACTGGGTTTCTCAGATGCCATGCGTTCAGTCAGACACAGCTTGGAAGTGTCTCAGTGCTTTTAAACCTGACTTGTTAATGTTTCTACATTAATTCTAAATATTGTATTTTACTGTGTGAATTCTTGTAGGTTTTTAATGTCTTCCCATTTTTCAATGCTGCTGTGAGCCTGTAAATCTCTATATTACAGAATTAGAAAATACACGCTGCACAATTAGATATGGGATGAACTTACTAATTTAAATAAAACTGCAAAGTCCATTTATTATACACACTTAACCTATTAGATAACAAAACAAAAGAAAAGGAGAAAAATGAGCAAATGTTAACACTAATGTAGCCTCAAACTTTTGTTTTTTACTTTAGACTATATTCTATAATATCTCACACACTAGGTACTGGAGTATTTCATACCAAAATTCAAATTGATAAGTCTTGTTTGACCATAAATATGCACAGAATTGCACAAGCGACTCACAAAAGAACTTAAAAATGAGGAGACAGTCAGTTTCTAAACATCTAATCATAGCACCTCTTGAAATTTTAAATAAATTTGTTTCCAGACCAGACTTTTTTTTTTGCTTCCAGATTAATTAAGACCTTTAACAGAAAATTATTAATTACATCATCACATCTATATAATAGAGTTCACTGTAGTTATGTAGGAGTCAATGGTATTCAAACGACATCTTTTGATGAAGTAATTGGGCTGCTTCTGGGGCCTGTTTCAGCTGCTATGGGCGTGCTTCAAATGCAAATTACTGCCAAATGGATTCTTTCTAAATTCCAGCCAATTAAAATACATTTAAAGTGCAGCTGGTGGAAAGCAAAAGACCTACAATTGTGCAAGAAACTTTAGGGCAATGAGATAAAATCCCCAAGTTTGGCTAACACGATTATTAAATAATGCATTTTTGTAGAAGTGGAGAAACCAAACAAAGAGCTCTCCTAAGCTCCAGTCAGAAGCAAAGATGACACTTTTAGCACTACCTTAAAAGAGACAAAGAAGGGAGTGTGTTTGTTAGGGTGTCAGTTTTCTACTCCTGGCTCTTTAAACCATGTAAGTTTGGCAGCTTGCCCTATGTGGTGCTGCATACAAATATTGACAGAACACAGTGGTATTTGTTAAATCCATTCTTGAGAAGCCAGTGATTAAAACTCTGAAGGAAGATCTGAGAACCTCAGACATTTTTGTCCTCAATAATGTTATAACATTTACAGAATGAAAGAGAAAATACTGAGTTTGGTAAAATGAAAACATTGACCTTCCATTCCTTGTAGGTAAGGACAGATTTTTGTTTGTTTTAAATCTTATTATAAAAAAAAGAGCTTACAGTTAGCACACTGAAAGGTGCTATTAGCACTTTTGATTTAATCCTCTGATTTGGGAGGAAGCTGTGTGACAGTATGTGTAAATAGACAGAAGATGTTACCCAGTAACTATGTACCATCAGCATTAGTGTTACGTACTGTACCTTTTTCTCAGTACTGTTCCAGTGTCCGATAGGTGCTTGAATCTTTACAGACATCTTTAATATACATTTATAGTTTAATGTCTGGTACTTTCCTGACAAGTTCCCAGCTGTATTTTGTCTAGTTGTGTCAATAGGGGGATTTCAGAATTTGCTGCATGTATGGTACTTTTGAAAAGTTATTCTCTCTGCTATCTAATTGATCGTTGTCATTCTAGTATTCAAACGCAAACCAAGGACTTCTAAAAATGTGTCGCCTGCTCTTTCTTTCAACTTTAAGTAGTTGTTTTATCTGAGACTATTGTCTTCATCTTTTCTGATATTTTAAAAGAAACAGCTGAAGTTGCATTAATGAAAAGTGTATATTACACTATTTAAAATGTGTAAATCATTATAAATCATATCTGATTTCATTTATTACATTCTGGTGTACTTGAAGACAGTATTGGAACTGGGGGTCAGGACACCTCAGAGGGTCATGAGGTTATTACATGGGGGGTCCTGAGCTGTCAGCCTCCACCCCAAACCTTGCTTTGCCTCCAGTATTTATAATGGTGTTAAATATATAAACAAGTGTTTTTAATTTATAAGGGGGGTTGCACTCAGAGACTTGTTATATGAAAGGGGTCACCAGTACAATAGTTTGAGAACCACAGGTTTATACTCATCATTTCATCTCAGCACTTTAAATCATCTGAAATTCCAGACTGATGATTGCTATTTCAACACATTATGGTCCGTACTCTTTGGCTTCAATTTTGCTAACTGTGAGCAAAGAATCTTGCACATTTCATGGTATGGGATCATATTTCAGCAATAGGGATTTGTTAAATTTGCCTTGTTAATGTGCAAGTAGCATTGAGCATATGCCAAGCTGAGACTTTAAGAAAAGCTTCATGACAAAATAAATGCTGGTTAGTCTATAGAATAATAGTTTAAATGTATTTTGCAACAAACTTCAATGTATGAGTTAAGCTATCATATGAAAATAAGTCTGATGAAGTAAAAAACTAGCAAATTCAAGAAATATATATTAAAATTCCCTACATTAAGGGCCTTGATTTTGCAAGCTTTACTCATTAAACTAGTCCCATTGAAGTGGATGGAACTATTTATTTGGCTAGGTACAGCACATCATTAATAACTACTACAGAATTGGGGTTCAAAGACTAGGTGTAAATAATATTTGCTATGGTGAGATACAGAAATATATACATATAAAAAACCCAGAAGGCCCCAAATCCTGCAAAGACTTGTCTAAAAGTCTTTGCAGGATTGAGTGAAAGTCTTTTTGAAGATAAAATGCAATTGAAAAGCCTTGAGAAAGATGGAAGGATAGGTGGGGAAATGGGTCAGCAACTCGTTTTAAAAAACAACAACCCACCATCTCTGATAGTACCAACATAACCAGATCTCTAAGGCCTTGTCTACACTACAAGACTATTTCGAATCTACTTAAGTCGAATTTGTGGATTCGACCTTATGAAGTCGAATTTGTGTATCCACAGTAAATACACTAATTCGAATTTCTGAGTCCACAGTAACGGGGCTGGCGTCGACTTTGGAAGCGGTGCACTGTGGGAAGCTATCCCACAGTTCCCGCAGTCCCCGCTGCCCATTGGAATGCTGGGTAGAGCTCCCAATGCCTCCTGGGGGAAAAATGTGTCGAGGGTGCTTTTGGGTAACTGTTGTCATTGAACCGTCAATCACGCCCTCCCTCCCTGAAAGCTCCGGCGGGAAATCTGTTCGCGCCCTTCTCTTCTCAGTTACAGCGCGTACGCCACAGCACTGCGAGCATGGAGCCCGCTGCGATCATCGCTGCACTTATGGCCGTTGTCAACTCCTCACACCTTATCGTCCACCTCTTCCACAGTCAGCTGCTGAGAAATTGGGCAAGGAGGCTCCGGCAGCGCGGTGAGGACAGGAATTCACAGAGTGGCGCAGACCTCTCACAAAGCAGGGTACGCCGCGCCGTGGAGATCATGGTGGCAATGGGTCAAGTTCATGCTGTGGGACGGCGATTCTGGGCCCGGGAAACAAGCACGGACTGGTGGGACCGCATAGTGCTGCAGGTCTGGGATGAATCACAGTGGCTGCGAAACTTCAGGATGCGTAAGGGCACTTTCCTTGAACTCTGTGACTTGCTGTCCCCTGCCCTGAAGCGCCAGGACACCCGGATGCGAGCAGCCCTGAGTGTGCAGAAGCGAGTGGCCATAGCCCTCTGGAAACTTGCAACGCCAGACAGCTACCGGTCAGTAGCGAACCACTTTGGCGTGGGCAAATCTACCATGGGGGTTGCTGTGATTGAAGTAGCCCACGCAATCGTTGAGCAACTTCTCTCAAAGGTAGTGACTCTCGGAAACATCCAGGACATCATAGATGGCTTCGCCGCGATGGGATTCCCAAACTGCGGTGGGGCTATAGATGGGACTCACATCCCTATCCTGGCACCAGCCCACCAGGCCAGCGAGTACATTAACCGAAAGGGCTACTTTTCAATGGTGCTGCAAGCACTGGTAGACCATAGGGGACGTTTTACCAACATCTTCGTTGGGTGGGCGGGCAAGGTTCATGACGCACGTGTGTTCAGGAACTCTGGTCTGTTTAAACGCCTCCAGGCAGGTACTTTCTTCCCGGACCACAAAATAACGGTTGGGGATGTGCAGATGCCTACAGTGATCCTCGGGGACCCAGCCTACCCGCTAATGCCCTGGCTCATGAAGCCCTATACAGGCGCCTTGGACAGAGAGAAGGAACTCTTCAACTACCGGCTGAGCAAGTGCAGAATGGTGGTGGAGTGTGCTTTCGGACGTCTCAAGGGGAGATGGCGGAGCTTACTGACTCGCTCGGACATCAGCGAAAAGAATATCCCCGTAGTTATTGCTGCTTGCTGTGTGCTACACAATCTCTGTGAGAGCAAGGGCGAGACCTTTTTGTCCGGATGGGAGGTTGAGGCAAATCGCCTGGCTGCAGTTTACGCTCAGCCAGACACCTGTGCCGAGAGAATATCCCAGCGGGAAGCGCTGTGTATCCGGGAGGCTTTGAAAGCAAGTTTCCTCGGAGAGCAGGGTAACCTATGACTCTCCACTTGCTTTCAAGAGAAACTGACCCTGGGCCTGTGTCTGTATGTGTCGATTTCGATCTGCGGTTACATACCCCGTTCTCCAAGTTTCCCCCACTTCCAAAGCACGTTTTAAAGCAAATTAATTGTAACACTCATTATTAATAAATCTTTGTTTTACTTTGCATTTCTGTTCAGGTGTTGAAACATGGACGCATACTGTGCTGGGCACGGTGTGCACTGATGTACAGACCGCTTGTTCCATAGAGGAATGACATCCTCCTGCTCCTACATAGGTCTCTGGGGTGGGGGACGGTTGCAAGTGGTTGTGCATGAAGGGGAGGGATTGCAGGAAGGGGCGAGTGGTGCCTTCTTTGGATAGGGGTTTGGATGACGGATGTGGGCTGCGGGATTGGGCGTAGGAAGGGGTGAGGGGTGTGGGGGAAGGGTGAGTATCTGTCCGTGGATGAGGGCTCTTGTTGGGGCTCAGGGCAGCGGAGAGGCTCGTTGCTACGGTGGAAGTGCATGGTAAGGGCAGCGTGCCTTAACATTAAGGGGGTGGCAGGCGCTAGGACCCTGGACAAGCATACACATCACAGAATGACCCGGGGCAGCATACACCACACAGAGTGACCCTGGTGCCTACTGACTGCAGTGTGTGTGTGCCCTGCAGTTGATCATGCCCCCAAGTCTGTACCCTGGTAATGTAGGCTATACCGTGCAATTATAAATCCCCTCCCCCCCCATACACAAAAAAATCCTCTGACACGAAAGACGTGACCGAAACAGTGAATAACAGCAAACAGCTTTTAATAATCTAATACACAGTGGTGGGATGAAACTTGGATTTGGGACTGGGTGAGCCTGTAAGGGAAGCACTTCTACAAATTTATAGCGTGAGAGGTGTGTGGTACATTAGCGCTATGCAGTGGTGCAGTGACAGTTCTCACGGCCCCTACCGCCCCTCCGTCTTGTACTTTTGGGTGAGGGGGGGGCAGGACTTCTTGGCGGGGGAGGGAGGTTGCAGATACACTGCAGGGGGGCTCTGTCCTCCTGCCTGCGGTCCTGCAGAACATCAACAAGGCGCCGGAGCGTGTCCGTTTGCTCCCTCATTAGCCCAAGCAGCGTTTGAGTCGCCTGCTGGTCTTCCTGCCGCCACCTATCCTCCCGTTCGATGTGTGTGCGATGCTGTTGACATAGGGTCTCCCTCCACTGTCTCTGCTCTGCCGCCTCGGCTCTGGAGCAGGCCATCAGTTCCGCGAACATGTCGTCCCTAGTCTTTTTCTTTCGCCGCCTAATCTGCGCCAGCCTCTGCGAGGGGGATGCCGGGGCAGTCCGGGAAAGAGCCGAAGCTGTGTGATGGGAAAAGTAACTGATTTCCTTGAACAGATACATGTTTGCGAACAGTGAACACAGTCTAGTCAGTTTCTCTGAACAAGACCATACAGGGCAACAAGTCTCATGAGATCCCAGGACAAGTTCGAGATTTCGGAATACGCTCTCATTGGCTGCGGCATTGCACAGGAGAGCGGACAAGTGGGGAGAGACAGCTGAATCCGTCTAGCAGACAGTCCTGGTAAGCCTTACAGTACATTCTGCTTATCAGTTAATGGATAGCTGTGCCCTCCCGCTAAAGGCAATCTGGAAATCATATACTCTGACCCTTTTCCAGCCACTCCCGCCAGTGCACGGGAAAGATCAATGTATGCTTTTCCTATGTGGCCTACAACACGTGGCTGTTAAGCGAGGGTCATTGTTATGCAAAGTAAAAGTCAACCATTCACAACAGTAACAATACACTAATTGCCCTAATTAGATGCAGCATTTCATGAACGAGATCACCCTGAGGCGGGTCCCTCGGAGTCACAAAGAGCGGATGCTAAGGGAAGCCCTGCAGAGACCAGGACCATATGCGGCCATGCTTGTGGAGGCGATGATTCCCATGTACATAAGGATGTCCTGGCGCGGAAGAGTGTGCTTCCACGGAGCACCCAACAAGGCACCTCTCCCCAGGAACCTCCTGCGGAGGCTTTTCGAGGACCTCTATGAGACCTTTGTTGAATTGTCCCTGGAGGATTATTGTTCAATCCCTATATGTGTGGACCTACTTTTCATATAGTTTTTCATTGAAAATTTTATATATAGTATTTCTATTTTTTTATACCTGTTTTATAAAAAGTAAATGTTTACATGTTTATAGCACTTACCGCCTGATCCTTGCCCTGATTCAGAGTCCGGGTTAACGGCCGGGGAGGGTTGGTAGGGGATCTCTGTGAGGGTGATGAAGAGATCCTGGCTGTCAGGGAAAGCGGTATTGTGTTCGCTGTCGCCTGCGCCGTCCTCCACAGACCCTTCCTCATCTTCCCCATCGGCGAACATCGAGGAGGAACTGTCCAGGTTCACTATGCCATCCACTGAGTCCACGGTCACTGGTGGGGCAGTGGTGGCAGACCCACCTAGAATGGCATGCAGTGCCTCGTAGAAGCGGCATGTCTGGGGCTGGGCTCCGGAGCGTCAGTTTGCCGCTCTGACTTTTTGGTAGCCTTGTCTCAGGTCCTTGATTTTCACGCGGCACTGCATTGCATCCCGGCTGTATCCTTTCTCTATCATTGCTTTGGAGACCTTCTCGAAGGTCTTTGCATTCCGCTTGTTGGAGCGCAGCTCCGACAGCACAGACTCCTCGCCCCACACACCGATCAGATCCAGGACTTCCCGGTCTGTCCATGCTGGGGACCTCTTTCTATTCTTGGATTGGCCGGACTCCTCTGCTGGAGAGCTCTGCATCGTTGCAGGTGCTGCGGAGCTCGCCTCGATGTCCAGCCAGGACGTCAGATTCAAAGTGCCCAGACAGGAAAAGGAATTCAAATTTTCCTGGGTCATTTCCTGTGTGGCTGGTCAGAGAATCCAAGCTCGGACTGCTGTCCAGAGCGTCAACAGAGTGGTGCACTGTGGGATAGCTCCCGGAGCTACTAAGTTCGATTTGCATCCACACCTAGCCTAATTCGAGCTAGCCATGTCGAATTTAGCGTTACTCCACCTGTCGGGGTGGAGTACCGAATTCGAACTAAAGAGCCCTCTAGTTCGAATTAAATGGCTTCCTGGTGTGGACGGTTGAGCGGTTAGTTCGAATTAACGCTGCTAAATTCGATTTAAAGTCCTAGTGTAGACCAGGCCTAATACCACAGCAAAAGCTACTCTGACACTTGGATTGTCATTTTTCTCTTTACCAGGTGTTTCAAACTGAGAATTTGTCCCAAACAAAGAGGCTTGATCCAGTTAATGTAAACCAAGAACTGAATTTAGCCCTTTCTATACAAATGTTTTTCTGGACTTTTCTGTAAACTTCCCTTACACGCATGGAGTGATTGGCGTCTCTGGCTTTCATTCTGTACACTATATCTGTTCCTTCAAGGGGAAAAAAGAAAAAGTTGGTTAGACAGTGTTGAGACAAACAGGCAAGAGAGATCTATTGCTACTTTTACATTCTCTGCTCTTCTTCATATCATATTAGCCATTGGCCCTGGTATTAGTATCAGAGATCAGAGCCCCATTGTACTATGTACTGTACAAATACAAAGTGCGAGCCAGCCCCTGCCCTGAAGAGCTTACAGTCTAAACTCATTCTGAACTCAGAGTTGTAAGTTTGAGGGGGATGCAGTTGTATCTTTGTGCACAACTAAGAGCTGAATCCCTGCTTTACATGAAAAACACAGCTCATCTGTAACTATGGAGTCATGACTGGCACCATGTTAATACACAAGAAAGACACAGAGCAGGAGGAGAAGCAGAGGCTGGTAGATGCTAGTATTGATCCTGCACCTCAAACTTGGTCCGACTCCAATAGGAGTTTGGATGGTGGAATCAGGTCTTATGTTTATAATAGCAAGCAGATATGATCTTACTCTTTTCTGGAGCTTATGCTCCCTCCCCTGTGTAGTAGTGTATGTATTACTCTGCTGCTGCTGCAGCCACTACTTCTTTATGTCTTTGACAGACCAAACATGAAAGCCCTCATGTGTGAACATATCCTCCTTTCCTTTATCAAAAGACTAGAGCTATGAAAAAACGGTCACGCTGCAGCAGGACAGTTGCACTCCTTTTCATAATAATGAAAAGGAAAACATTATTCAGAATCAAGAGTTATTATTTTATTTTATCATCTGTTTAGTATTTCAGTGCTGACAATATTCTTGGTACTGTACAGCACATAGATAAACAGACCCTGCACCAAAGACCTTATGTAAAACAATGCACTATGGGTGTCATATCCCCTTCTAATGGCTGGTCCATGTTAGAGGATAAGGGTGAAAGCATGACCCATCTGAAGTCAATGGCAAAACACCCATTAACTTTGGTGAGGGAGGATTTTACCTTAACTGCTAGCAGTTAATAGAGTTGCTTCTTTAGCACTAGTGAGCAAGGCGTATGCTTTTAGTGTTGAATGTCCCAGGTTCAAAACCCTGCAGATGACTCATGCAGAAAGTCCATACACTTATAGGCTCAAAGCCAGAAACAAATAAACTGAGATGAAATGGGAGACCCAGAAGATGGTATATTAACTTGGAATAAATTTTGAGATTTTTTTTAATGGACTTTTGTTTACTTTCTTTAGTTGCTTAGGATTCTGTTATTTACCGGGAAATTTCAGAGCAGGAAAAACTATTAGAGTAAAATTTCTCACCATAATTTTCCAGGTTTTGCTATATTTTTTTTTCTAAAGCAAAGGTGTGAAAATCTGTGATGTTTGGTGAAAGATGGCAAAATTCTACTTTGTAACAAAAGCTTAATCCATGAGAATTCGATACTTCTGGAAACTCAGAATTGAAACCAAGTACAACTGCTGAATTGTACATCTAGAGTGATAGATCGCTAGAAAAACTTTTGGATGTGAATTTCACTTACAGCATGGCTAAGATATATCATCTCGTAAAGATAGATTATGCACATAGATCACCTTAGTTATACACCAGTACTAACATATAATAGACACATTGATGTATCCAACATTTTTCTTGTAAGCTGAGCATTTTAGACTTGAGTACCTCTTGGTTTCATGGAGAAGAGACCCCTGACAATCCTGCTGAATTTACTGAATTTTTGGTAGCTGCTTCAGATCCTCCCATATTTTTCCAATTGTTCTATTAGGACACTGTGGTTAGTAGCACCTTGTAGATGTTACTGAACCACTGAAACTTAGGAACTCACTCAGTGTTTCCTCTAAAAGTCAGGGAGTTGAGGTGGGTCAGCCATAAGCCCACGGGACAGCAGATTGGATGACTACCTATCCTATGATATTTCTTCTAAGAATGACCTCACTGTGGTGGACAGTGCTGATTGGCCAAACCATAACTTCACTCAATCATGTCCCTTCTAAGCTTACTTCAGCCTTATGTATAATAATTAAAAACAGACAGTTTTTAAACACTACCAATAGAACAAAGAGATGAACCAAGAACTCCAAAGCTTAACATAGAGGTTGTGGTAGAAGTTATAAAGGCAAGGCACTCTCCATTTCAAATTCAGGGAACCAATGAGTGCATGGCCTGCTATGGAAATACAAACAATTCGAAATGCAGTTCTACTCCGAAAAATGGCTAGAAGAAATGTTGCCTCCTTTGTCTAGGCCTGTTCCCCATGTGATATTGAGTCAGAAATTCAGACTCTAGTAACACGTGTATTATCACTAAGGAACCAAAGTAACTGTGAGATAAAACTATGTTCCTGTTCACACATAATCAATTATATTTCCCTGCATGCCAAAATGTGCCCTCGTTTACTCCTGTGCAATCCTACTGAGGACAGGGGTAGCAGACCCTAGGTGTGAATGGCAGCATAATTTGACCTATAGAACCTTTACTACTGGTAGATCTGAGGAACAAGGAAAGAACCCGGCTTGCTTTTCATATCCAGGGTGTTTTTTCCAGAAGTTCAGAAAAATATATTTTTACTTTTAAATGGAGCAAATTGTGTATGGAATCACAGAGAGATACAAAGGGCTTGTCTACATAAGAAAATATTGTGGTTTAAACAATACAGGTGTACTGGAATTTCAGTATTTTCCAGTAGCAGTAACGGACACTGATATACGAGAGGGCCTATCAATGAAAGGAATGTGAAACGCTTTGGCAATCAGTGCACATTACTGTGGTTTGCTAAATGATACTCATGCTTTAATGGAATTGCTGTTTTTACTATGTGTGCCCTGCCCACACTACCATTGTTATTTTCCTACCCAAAGCCAAAAAGGTTTTCCTTTCTCTGTGGTGGGAACCACGAAATAGGGATACAGAATCGTTTTAAAATTGCTACTTCCGCGGTAACCCACATGAACGTTGTGTTTGTCACTTTATCCCACACTACATCTTGCAACTGGCCACATTACTACTGTGAGCTTTGCTTCCCTCAGGCTTTATCCCCTAGCCCCAGTAGGCACCACCCCACAGGGCAGGTTGTGCGTGTCTTGCTCAGAGGGTCAGTAAGTTTGGCCACCTCTGATCTAAGTCATGGCTGTAGCTGCACTGCCCCAGAAGGAGCCCAAGCAAAGAACCGGTACCCCCTGCCCCATGTTCTCAGTGGGGAAGTAACCTGCTACTGGCCCTTACTAGATTATTTTCTTTCCATCCTCTCACCCATGCCAGGCCAGCTATGCTAGCCAGTTTGTTAATGGGGAAGAGGCAAAGAGCCACCTGTTTGTTGCTCATTACCTTCCCACCTCCATGGGAGGGAATACCAGCTATGCCACCCCTGCTTTGCCCCCCACATAGCCATAGCTGAGATATAGGAACACAATACAGGGAAATGTGTGTACATGGAGTCTTACCACTCTTGTAAGGCTGCATAAGGTCAGGCCACAAGTTGACCCATTGCAAATAGCAATACTTGATTGTTGGAACAAGGAACAAAATGTGTTGTCAACATTGTGTGCTCTTTTAATAACAATGCTCTTAACCTGTGTGACCACTTTATATGATAGCAAAGTATCAGAAGCAGCAGCTGTTAGCCTTGGGCTGCATCTGCACTTGGAGCTGAGGGTGTGATTCCCAGCTTGCTGAGGTATGCTTGAGCTAGCGTGCTAAAATAGTAGTGTAGCCAGAGTAGCATAGGTAGCGGCAAGCGGCGGCATAGGCTAATTGCTCTGAGAACATACTCATAGGGCCTGGGCAAGTGTTTAGGCCATAACACTGCTTGCGCTACTGTGGCTATGCTACTATTTTATTAGCCTTTCAGCTCAAAGAGAGCTAATGTTATGTCTACCCAAGCTGGGAATCACATCGCTAGCTCCAGGAATAGATGTAGCCTTGGTTTATACAGACTAGCTTTTAAGAGTTACTCACATGTTACTGCTATGGTGAAATGTGCCAGCACCATTTAGTCTCTTCTGTATTCTGCTAATTTTATCATTTGTATATAGAAAACAATGTACAATGGCTTTTAACTAAGGGCTAGGTTCTAGTTTTTGAATGTGTGTCTACATCACAGGTATTTTTAAGTCCAGTGCATGTGATTTCATGGTTTAAAAAAGCTTGTAGCAATATTGTTTTGTGTTGTAATCATACCTGATCCCACAAGCTAAATTGGGGTCGGCGTGGCCTGTAATGGGAGGTTCCAAGGATTACGTAGGATGCCAAGAGTAATAGTGTTTGTGATTCAGGGTGAGACACACTTCCCTCCAACTCAGTGTGGTATATGGGGTCATGTATATACTGCTGTATATAAAGTATGTGCTTTGTGATTCTCTGGCAAGAAATGTGCAGTGCAGACATAAGGTATCACGATTAATAGTAACAATTGAGTGGATATTTTATTGGCTGAAGCTCTGAACCCTAGAACTATAAGAGAGCAGAAAGCAGCAAATCGCCCTGCACCCTACTTGGCCGCTCAGGAAAGCATGAGCAAGAGCCATAGGTGAGTAATTTTGAAACTAAATGTCTGTAAATGAGTTCTTTGTTTATTAAAAGGAGACAGAGGGGAAAAATCTGTAGGCTAGATCTGACATGTCATGGCTTTGTGTAACACAAGGACTGTGCATGGGTCTCATGTACTAGAAAAGGATCTTGGTAGAAGTACCCACCATTACAGGTCTCCACTAGAAGTTCTTCAAGAACACACCAATCTGCGGGGCTATAATTTCCTTGCAGCCTCATTCTTCAACATACCATTTCCATCCGCCTATAGGAAATTGTCAACGAGAGGCAACCCTTTCCTCTGCCTCCTGAGAGTTTTACATAGTTGTACCCTGATTGAAGAAACAGTTTATTTATTGGTAAAACTGGGGCCTACTGACAGTGATGCTGGCCCTATCCTTCAGCCACACAACAGTCTGTTTAACATGACATTCCACTAGTGATTGTACAAATCAGCTTCCTTATGCACCAAATTAAAAAAAAATCACAGAACAAATGTGAGCCTCCCACAATATTTGCCATTTTTATACTTTTAATTTAGAGCTCACCTTACTCAGTTTGGGTAGTGCTTTTGTCTTCAAATAGACTCACTGGGGCAGATCCTCAGGGGGTGTAAATTGTCCACACTCTATTAAAATCAATTATTGAACTTCAATGGAACAATGACAATTTTCATAATCTGAGGATCTACCCCACTGGTTTTAATGGGACTATCTGAGAAATAAGGTACTACTCAGTTAATATTAGAGTGTCTGACTCAAGCCACAGAGATTGTTGTTCCTTTTTTGGGGGGGGCATTGAGTAGGACCTGTACAGACACATAGGACCACATTCTGATATTCTCCCTCAATTAGTAACTCACTCCTTAAATAGTCCTGTTCATTCCAGGAGCACCACTATACCTGGTGGAAGGGAATTGGAATCTGATCCATAGTTATAGATAGTCCCTGTCCTAAAGAACTTACAGTTGAAATAGACAAAATGGGCAAAAGGTGCTCAGAAAAGGCGCATTTTTGCAATTACCAGATGGTGAATGGAAATGCAGACAACTGATTTGCCCAAGGTGTCACAGGGAAGCAGTGGCAGCGTCAGATACCAAACCCAGATCTTCTGAGCTCTAGTCCAATGTCTTAATAACCACAGAACAATCCTTCCTCTGGTTGTGAAGGCTCTTAACTAATCTTCTCTATCAAGGTGACAGATGTTGTCCTGGATCTTTTTAAAAGGATGAGTGTGATCTTGTCTTTTGACAGTTGGGCAGATTTTTTTCTTTTAGATAAGATTCATGGAAATTGCTCTGTAAAGACCTTTGCTTTCCAAAATAAGAATTTCAAGAAGGGAATGCTAGTTGCATGCTGGGTATAGTTGTATGCCTCTGATTAAACCAGTCAAGCCAAAAGTGGTGGACCATGAAACCCTTACAGAAGTTTAAATAATCAGGGCCGTTAATATGCGCTGTCAAGCACTTCTTTAAAGAAAAAATGTTCATTCCGTCTGGCATTTGCATCTTATTTATAACTTATTTTGCATCATGAAATTCCTATTTACACCACCCGGTAAGTGATTAAGTAATGCAAAAGGCCCTCCCTCTTTATTGGGATTAATTTCACCATTGAGAAGAGATTTATGCTTTCAGTTTTGGAGGAAAATTATCAGAATTTTCAGGACCGGGTGTGTTAATCCCATTGACTTCAGTGAGGCGAGGATTTCACCACAGATTCAAAAGTAACGCCAATCTGAGTGGATACTTACTGAAGAAACAAAATACCCTATAGCACTTGGCTGAAGATCACTCTGTCAACAAAATGAGTTTTGAGAACCAAACTCTGTGAGATCTATTGCTGAGAACGCATGGTTGTCGGACACTCCCTGTACTACTATCACCTAATATCTTTTTGCAAAGCAAAGGTGCTAAGATATTATGGTGAAGAGGCCAGAAAATTACCTGCATAGATCAATAGACCGTGCCATTTTGGTATCCTTTATTATGAAGAAAAGTGTATAAAGCCCAAACTCTTCTGTAAATATAGAGTTGTATAAACACAGAACCTACTGTTGTACTTCTTCCAGTATAGAAAAATTGACAGAAAATTATTAATACTATTACAACTGAATATTTGGATAAGGTTTAAAAATAAGGGCTACATCCTCAGTTGGTGTAACTTGCCATCACTCCATCGAAGTGCATATGGAGCAATGCTGATTTTTCATAACATTCTTTATTATAAAAAGTAAACCTATATTGCAAAGAAATGAGCCACTCTTCTGGATTAGATGTGTCATTTTATGTGACTTTTTTAAGCAAGTCTTTTCACTGAAAAACATTGGCGGAATCTTTTGTGATAATATTTCTGACTGATTTTAAAATGTAATTTCTTTTAGCTTGGATGTCCTGTCAGAGAACTATATACGGCGTATATTAGAACCGCTTGACCTGTAAAATATAATGCTTTTGAAGCAACTATTTGTTTGGAATGATACAAACAGAGGTCTTGCAGGATTGGGTCCTTACGCATACAAGTAGTCCCAGTGAAGTGAATGGATCTACTCACATGAGGAAGGGTTTTTGGGAGTGGGCCCAAATCATCACTTTACTGACCCATGTCACTATATGGTATCTAACTGACAATGTGACGTCAGTTTGTATTAGTTCACCACCTTCATAATGTGGTTTTTCTCCTGTTCCCCCTGAAGTTAATGGCAAAACTTCCTGGAACTCCACTTTTGCTTCAGTTAGATTAATGAGGAAAATGCTGTATTGACAAACCACGATACACAAAATCCAGATTGTGGCATGAGGTTTTAGCTGCATAAATTCCATTGGTATTAGTAAGAGTTGAATATAAATTCTTGTTACTGAGTGAAGAGTATTTTTCTAAATATTTGGCATAGCTTCAGTGTCCCACTGAGCAGGTATATTCCCCAGAACTCCTACCAGTGCAGTCCAAAGCTGACCTTATTTAATAACATGGAAGATGAGAACCAATGGAGTCTCCTACAGGAGCCAATATAGAATATTCCATCTTTGTCCAAGCATATTGGCTTTTTGGATCAGGGCTTCTATACATTTTGTATTTGCAAACCACGTCATTAGACAGATTCTCATAGATGATTCTCATCCTCCAATGCCCCAATACTTGTTATTTAAAAAAGACAGTTCTTTGGCCACCAAGAAGGGCTCTTTGGACCACTGTTGGATGGCCACCAAGAAGGGCTCTTTGGATAGTTGTTGGACTACAGTCTGGGAACTGCTGAGACAGAATATTACATATTTTGACTTGTCTCCACAAGCTGCTTTATGTGTTGTTTAGGTGCAGCCTTCAAATCCTTTCAATGCTAACAACAATGCTCAGTTGGATAGTTTGCGTGCCCTGCTTTAGAGAGACAACAGTTAAATAATTATTCAGAAAAAATATTTGAGATTTTTGAGACACTCTTTCATATATATTTTTAAATATAGCTACCAGTCATACAACTTGCCAGACAATAAACAACGGGAAAGTTTGTCTCCATAACCAAACTAACCAGAGTGGAAAAAGATGGAATTCTTTCAATAAAATAAATTCTGTTCTCAGATGTCATGAAAATTGATGTCACTTCTAATTCTTCTGCAAAAATCGCTACATTTTGCCGCCAGTCAATGCAATCCTTTTCTCCCTGACCAATCTATAAAAAGACATTGTGTACAAACTTCTATTTTCTGTGCCAGAAATGCATTCCTGGAATATAATGGAGGCCTTTTTGTTTTGTTTTTTGTTTAGAAATGTAGATAACACTTTCTCCATGAACTTTGATAACATTTATTTTCTACTATAAACAATTAAACTGAGTTCTTTTGGCAATCCAAAGTGGAATCCCCCAGCAGTAAACTTCCCATTATTTATTTTGTAAATATTATGCTGAAAATAGTCTTGCATGACAGCTTTACATGAGTAGCATAAAGCTTCATATCTATGAATTCTAAGGGCTCTGTCTATAAAGTGAGGGAGACTTTTAATGGACTGAACAAGAAGAACCTTTTCTAGGTTCAGATGGCAACCCAACCTTTACAGGTGTGTATTATTCAGACTGACTTGATTGCAGTGGTTTGGACCATAAGCTCTTCCTTGCTGATGAGATCAGCTTTACTGCTGTGGTATCCAGGGAGTGTTTGCTTCTGTGGAGCTTACATCCAAGATTATGGAAATCTCCAAGCAAAAAGCCATAACTCACTGAGATGGCTGTGAATGAACAGTGGTGCACACTGTGAGTGTTAAGCTTACCTGAGAAAATAAAAAGATTAGAAATGTTGGCGTGTGAATGACAGCTCTGAGTCAGATGGACTCTACTCTTGCACAGCCATTCAACTTTCTGGCTAAACACACTCATTTTTGGTTTGTGTGTCTGCTCTGCTAATTGCCATTGATAGACCTGTTTGCAGTCAGCTGTGCCAGTCCTTGTTTGTTTAACCCAATGACTGGCTTGGTGAGTAATGCTCTACTCTCTTGTCTTCAACCATACCTACATGCAATCAGAGGCACCACAGGCAGATTGATCACAATGCAGTGCATCTCCTAAGCTGGTCATCTCTCTCTCTCTCTCTCAAGAAAAAGTGCATGGATGTGTCTTTGCTCAGCTGGATATTTTTTCTTTCCTTTTTTTGATTTATTTTGTTCCTCTGGTGTCTTGCCTTTACTCCCTGGCTGCGGATTGTACTCTTCTTGTTACTGACAGCAAGTAATAAATGCTGAAGGTGATCAATGCAGTTCAAGCTGCATGGTTTATTTTTAATTATCTTCTCTACCATATAATGTAGATGTATGGCATTGTGTTAAAATCAATGTGGGGGGTGGAGGAGGAAGAGAAAGAAGAGACAATGTTCAGTTGCACTGAAAATCAAACCACTTCTGTTTAGTTGCCTAAATATGGATTTAGTAGCCTGACCTTTATTTTTTTTCCCAGCAGTGTGGTGCACATACAACTCCCATTAAAGCCAATGGCAGGGTGGGAGTGTTCAGCATCTCTGAATCTGGCCACTCAGCTCAACTTTAGGTATCCTGCTTTGGAAATCTTGGCCTTCGATATTAGAGAAGGACAGCAGAAATAATCTATGTAGGTACAGTATGGTTGATGGTAATGTGTATCTAGAAATGGAAATGACCACATTTGAGGTGGAAGAAAAACATAAAAGGCTTAATGCGCTCAAATCAGGGGGATCTGATCACTTCCACCCCAGAATACTGAAAGACCTGGCCCATGAGACTTCTAGTCTAGTAGCAAGGATTTTTAATAAATCTATCTATTTGATAGATTTATTAAATAGATAAATAAATCTATCAAATAGATTTGATGTACCATATGAATGGAGAATAGCTAATGCCGTACCTATATTTAAGAATGGGGAAAATTATAGACCCATTAGTCTGATCTCACTAGTATGCAAGGTTTTAGAACAAATTGTGAAGGAAAGAACAATTAAATTCAGAGAGGTAAATAGTAAAGGAGGATGCAATGCAATATTGGTTTACAAAAGGTATATCATGCCAGACTAACCAGATTTCCTTCTTTGAGAACAGATTTTTTTAGACAAGAGAAGTGCAGTAGATCTAATATTCTTGGATTTCAGTAAAACATTTGACATAGTGCCAAATGAGAAATTATTAGGTAAATTAGGGAAGATGGGGATCGATACAAGCATTGTGAGGTGGATAAGGAATTGGCTAAAGGGGAGAAGGCAACAGGTTGTGCTGATAGGTGAATTATCAGAATGGAGGGAACTTATTAGTGAAGTTCCTTGGGAATCAGTCCTAGGTCCAGTCATAGTCAATATTTTCATGAATGACCTTGACACAAAAAGTAGGAGTGTGCTAATGAAATTTGCTGATGATACTAGGTTGGGAGGCATTGTCAATATAGAGGAAGATCAGTACATTATACAAGAAGATCTGGATAACCTTGAAGACTGGAGTGACAGAAACTGGGATGAAACATCAATAGTACAAAGTGGAAAGTTATGTTGTTAGGGTCTAGTAATAAGAATGCCTACTACATGCTGGGGGCTCATCAGTTGCAAGTGACAGAAGAGGAGAGAGACCTGAGTGTGTGGGTCAATCACAGGATGACTATGAACCACCAATGTGATGCGACTGTGAAGAAGGCAAATGTGAACCTAAGATGTTTTAGGTGAGGTATTTCTAGTAGGGATAGAGCTGTATTAATGCTATTGTATAAGGCACTGGTAAAACCTTATTTGGAGTGTTTTGTACAATTCTGGTCACCCAAGTTCAGGAAAGATGAATTTAAACTGGAACAGGTGCAGAGAAGAGCTGTTAGGATGATGAGGGGAAAAGAGGGCCTTTCTTATGGGATGAGACTGGAAGAGCTTGGCTTCCTTAGTCTAGCAAAAAGGAGGCAGAGAAGGGATATGATTGGTCTCTATAAATATATCCAGGGGTTAAACGCCTGGGACAGCGAAGAGCTATTTAACCTAAAGGACAATGTTGGCACAAGAACAAATGGATATAAACTGGCCATGAACAAATTCGGGCTGGAAATTAGAAGAAGGTTTCTAACAACTGGAAGGGTGACGTTCTGGAACAGCCTCACAATAGGAGTCATAGGGGGCAAATAACTTAATTGGTTTTAAGAGAGCTGGACAAATGTTATGAGTGGAATTGTATGGTAGGATTGTTTGTGATGCTAGGCGGCAGGCCTCAACAGCCCTGGGGCTCACTTCAGGTTTATATCCTATGTTCCTAAAGTGCATGCTTCAAGGTTTCAGCTGGCCACATGGCTGGGGATGGTACATTGTGAGGGTTGGCCAGTGCTCTTTGGTGGCAGAGAGCATTCTCTCTCTCTCAGGTGCTTGGCTGGCTGGTTCTTGCTCACATGCTCAGGGTCTAATTGATTGCCAGGGGTCAGGAAGGAATTTTCCCCCAGGTAAAATTAGCAGTGACGTTGGTGGGTGGGAGTGGGTGGGTGGGACTTGCCTTCTTGTGCAGCATGTGGGTGCAAATGACTTGCCAGGATCATCTGGGTATATGTCACTTAATTATTTCACAGCCATTGAGGGAGCCTCAAGCACTGGTGTATCTTGGCCGCTTCTATTCTCTGTCTGTGGTACATAATAGTCTAATGTCCAGTGGGCTGTAATACATTGTTTTCATTTTGGTTGTTGGGTTTAGAGTGGGGTGCTGGGAGGGGTTGTTGGCCTGTGCTATTTAGGAGATTAGACTAAGTTCAAGTCTACATTTAAAATACTGCATCAGCGCTACAGCAGCACTTTAATAAAGACACTCTATGCCAACAGGAGAGAGCTCTCCCGTTGGTGTAGTAAATCCAGCTCCTCGAGAGGTGGTAGCTATGTTGGCGGGAGAAGTGCTGTCTACACAGGGGGTTAGGTTAGTGCATTTTTCACACCTCTGAGAGATGTAGTTAAACTGTTATAGGTCTGTAGTGTAGACAAGACCTAAATGATCCAGTGGTTCCTTTTGGCCTTAAAGTTTATGACAGTAAGTGATCAGCAAGCACCGAGAGCACAGAGAGTTGCGCATATTAAGGTGATGATTTTAAAAGGTATTGTATACTTGCCAAGGACATCCAGTGTAAGAGCAGGGGAAGAAGTTAAGAGTAAAGAAAAAAATGTTAAAGCCTCTTTTACTGATAAGAACCATGTGAGGCTTCAAGTATGATTTAAAATATTGATTCAAGGATCTCAAGACGTGTAATTTCATTGCCATCCAACAACTGCTGTGTAATTAAAGTTCAAATAGACAAGAGTAAACCAGTTAGTTTAATTCTTATTTTTCCAAATGCCTCATACAATCTTTAGCTAGAAGTACCCTGAGTATTATCACCTATCTCTTACACCTACAGCACTTTTGGCTGGAAGCATGACTGATTTTGATATTACCGGAGGATGAAAGCATTATTTCAAGTGTTCTGAATGAAACTCTTGGTTTATCATCAAATGCAATTTATAGCTCCCTTTGCTTTTGCTTTATGTGCTAGTTCCATAGCTCTGTAATATGGTCCCTCAAAGAACTTGCCTTTTCTCTTTTAGGCTCAAAGCTTGATTTAATTGAATTGAAGTTTTCCATTTACTTCAACAGGACACGTAGTCCTTAGAGTCTGATCCAAAGCCCATTGAAATCCATGGGAATCTTTCCACTGACATCAGTAATGCCCTCCAAGCAAAATTCTCTCCCTGTGCCCTGAAAGTACATTACATTAGGCTGGGATTTTCAAACGTGCCTAAGGGAGTAAAATGTCCAGATCCCAATGAATTCCCATTTCAGTACATAACCCCTTTTAGAATCTAGTGGAAGCAAAACAGAGGGTAGGTAATTCCAGTAAATGTCAGAATGTCAGATTGAGCCCTTGCTAGAAGTAGATGCTGTTCTATAATACTCCTATGAACATCTAATTCTTCTCACTTTACCACTCTCAGACTATTAGGAAATCAACAAGAAAGGTTATTGTCCACAGAGGAAATCACAACTGTACCAGCTAGGAGCCCGCTCTAATATCCTGAATGGAAAACATCACATACTGTAACTTCTCGTGACATTGAGGGGGAGAAGAATGACCTACAATACTTCTCACAGCATGGGAACAGGCATGAGTTTGTCCTGCTAAAATCAATGTAGCTTATTAGCACCCAGTGGTGGAAGAGCTTAGAAAAACAGGAAAGTGCATTGTTTTCATTCGGTGGTATTGTATGTAATGAGAGATGTGACTTTTCAGATTAAAAGAGGCAACCGTCTTCAGAGAAAAGAGGCACCAGAATAAAAATGGCTAAGAAATTAGTCAGCATATTTGAGGATTTAGATTCAGTTAGGGCACTGATCACAAGCCGATTGAAAGCAATGGAAGGATCTCCATTGATTTCATTTGGCTTTGGATCGGGTCCTTACTACCTGAGTTAAAAATACATAGGCCCAAATCTTCAAAGGTATTTAGAAACCTAACTCCCATTGAAATCTTTGGGGATCCTAAGCCATAGCTCATTTCTTCCTCTAATCAATTTGTATTTAAGGACATGAAAAAACGTTAACCTCTCATTCACCATAGTTCCTTGCCTTTCAGAGGGAGGTGTATGATTTTAACCATTGAAACTGAACTTTGGGGATTGTTTTGGTGCGCATCCCATTCTGATGTTCTTATTGCAGCCAATGAACCACGGGGCCAGCTGTGTAGTTGTCAACTTACCTGTGCTCCTTTCATCTCTGAGCTTTATCTTTTCAATCCAGAATCTCTCTTTAGTGATTTATAATAGTCTTGCAGCATTGAGAGCCCTGGAGAAGTGCTATTCTACATTTAAATACACACATCTATATGTGTTGTACATTACTTTGTACTGCACGGCTAAAATGATGCTATGAATCTTTTTTTTTTGTATTACAGGTTATATAAAATACATATATATTTTTTATTTTTAGGGAGATTGGTCACTAGGACTTGGAAAAAAAAATCTGCCACCTCCTGAGGATCCAAGCTTCTAGCCAGGGAAATACCTTCGGCCTATTGTTCCCCACAAAGGCTGGACCCTGTTTCCTCTGAGGCCATGGCCCCTGCGCCTGAAAGAATGATAGTTGCGTGCTGTATATAATTGTAATATATTGTCAATTTGTTTCTTATAAGGTAATTTACTACTAGGGCCAGTAAAATAGCAGAATTTAATGTAATTGATGAATTCCACCAGTAGTAATTTAATAATATATGTGCTGAATAATATCTGACTGGCTGTGGAACTGGGAGACTATAAAATAACTGTTAATATGCTATGTTCTCTTGACTGGTTCAGGAGTGTGAGTACCAACTTCAGGGCATACACCCTACATTGGTTGTGAGTTCTATAGTTAGATTTCACCAACCAAGTATCAAGTCTGAACACCTCAGGCACTAAAACAGCTGTAACATGGAATCACAGAGTGTGTCCCTTGGGTAATGTGATCTATTTTGCAACCCAGGCAAGTTTGGCTTTGTGATAGATCGTCCCTTACACCAAAAATCACAATTACTTCCAGTCCCAAAAGACCAGTACCACTGCACCTTAGATCCTACACCAAAGACAATGCTTATAGCCACTCCCTGTAATAAGTGAACTAACGATTTATTAACTAAGAAAAAGAAATAAAAAATATTTAGAAGGATAAAGCAGGTAAACACATACACACAAATGAGTCACAGTTTAGGTTCCAAAAGGTAATAGAAGTTTCTATAATAAGCAAGCTCCAAATGACCTTTAGGGTTAACCCGGGCCAAGCAAGGGGATCTCCTGCTTATGCTTAATAATCCTTGCCCCTCAGAGTCCAAGCAGCATAAAGATGCCATTTCTTCCTGTTAGGGAATTTTATTCCCTTCCTCCAAAGTTCAAACTGACGAGACAAGTCTCCATGAAGGTCACCTCTTCATGGGTGTGGGGGTGGAATCAACAATTTATTTTGTCCTCTGATATTCCACAATGGTTTGTCTGATGTCTATGGGCCTTCTTTTGCTGGGCAGAAGAGAACACCTCCTGTGGTAAACTAGTATTTAACACTTGCTTAATATTTCTCTCCTGACTGGGCAGGGGAGGGTTACAGTTTCAAAGCAAACACTTTTATAGTGCAAAAACTTAAATATTACCTTTATAACATGGGACACAGATAGAGTAAAATTACTGCATGTAGCAACTTAAAAGCATTTCATAAAATCTAAACACATTTTCATAAACCTAATATCTATTTTAACAATACCAACACACAGGTGAGCCAGACTGGTTTCCAGCTATGTATTTGTCAGTGTTCAGTTGAGGTGTACAGGCCTTGGCATGAGCTGGCCCCTGGTCCGCTAGCATCTGACTAGCTATAGAACTGGTTGACTATTCAATAAGTGTTAATACACAAGAATCTCTAATGAATACTGGAGACAGGGGATTCAGTTTGCTGAGTTCCAGCTAACCAAAAGGTTTGTCAGGCTGGTCTCAATAGAAGATGCTGAATGATTGAGATTTTTTTGAAAAATCTGGCCCTTCATGTCCCATCTAGTCTTTTGTGTGCCCTAAGTCATGGTAACATGAATGTTCTTTGGTCCCTTTATAACTGGATGTCACAGCAGCTGGGAAAGTTAAATGGCAGCTTAATTTTCATATCTAGAGGCTTGTCATTAGCACAGCTTCCCATAACATTAATTTAATCTGTGTATTGTTCTATTGCATTATGGAAAATCATAGAAATACATATCTGCTAAAGCTAGGTATACACGTTTTTGTAATCAGTCCTTGACAGCATCTGTCAAAACAATGCAGGAAAATCCTTGGGCTTGGTTTGTTATTAGAGACTGGGTCTGTTTGTTTATTCGATAGAAGGAATAAAACACATTGAGAAGACGCCAACAGAGAGACATTGACTCAGTTATAAAGACTTCCAACTTGCAGCTACAGGATATTTCAGTTCCAGCATTTCACATCAATAATAAACAATCTTTGTGGAAATCATGAAATGAGAAAATGAATCGAGGGCTAAGATCTATATATTTTTTAATTTGGTGCTTGCTGTAGTTAAATTAGGTTCGATTTGGAGATTGTAAAGAAGCATGTTCTGTATCACAAGAGCCTGAATTTCAAATAAATGTTTGCCAGATACATGAGGCATTATCAATAATTCATCATCCTAATTCTTCTGAGATGATCTGTTGATGCAAACCATTGGAGCACATGGTACTAATATGAGCATTTATGTGATTTACAGAGCTACAAAATAGCAAATAACTAGAAATTTCTTCAAGTGACAGCCTGGATAGGCTCTTGAACATCAGAAATGGTGTGTGTGACTGACACAGTGCAATATAAATCATGCTTGTCTTTTCTAAGTGGCCTTTAGTGGTCTCAGGGTATAAGTAAATGCACTTAGACTGGCATCTTCATAGTCCATTTCCAATACCTGATTGTCAGGTTATATTTTATATTATTGTGCCTTTTTTTTTTAAAGATCTTTAATAACTCCTTAGTCCCCTGGATGTTTGGTGCTCACAGCAGGACATATTGGAAAGGGGTGTTTATGTGGCTCTATAATGTGTATCTTGACACTCACTGTGTATTGGGCCTGTTTTTTCTCAGAAAGGTGTGCCTCTGGCAGCATGCAGCCAGTTGTGTTACAGAAGGGGATAATGTAAAATCTTTCTCAACTCTCTGTGGGATAGTAAACCTAGAGTAAACATATCAAATCCCACAGCTGCAGCTGTGATTTGCCCTCATGTTTTGCAAATTCAGGTGACAGCCATTCTTTGTTAAACATACCGTAGGTTTATTTTAACTCCTTGTCCGGTATCTACGACAGCAGTTCTGTATGTATGACATATGCACGCATGCTCACCCACACATCCGTACAACACGTACCCATTTTAAAGGTGTTTTTGAAGATTTATTTACCTCAAAATTGATGTGATTTGTAGATTTTTAGGCGTCCCATCAGTGTTATGCACCTTCATGCATAGTCTGAGAGTCAAGCTTGGTTCCATGTTCCAGTGCCATTAGAAGCTGGGAGTGCTGACAGCTCAACCTTAGCCCTGGTGAGCTGGGTGTGTTTCATATAATTATCTAGCAGCCCCTCTGTTAAAGGAGCTATCTTGCTGTCTGCTAGAAGTCCCCTCCCACCTTCCTCTGTTGGAGGGATGTTTGCCGTGATGTATTGCCTTGAAAAATAAGGGGTTAATCATCAGAATTTGGTTGATCTGGGAGAAGCATAGATGGGATTAAATATAGTGTTTCCTGCATGTATCTGCAGTTGTTTCTGTAAATCAATGAATGCACTCAGGGGTCTTTTGAGTGATTTAAGAACACTGGAGAGTTGTTAGGCATGTTCAGGTTCATGTTAGGCAAATTTTCTTCTCAATCATAACAGCTAGAAATGGAGAGTTGTAAAGGGAGGCTGGGTGGATTTGTGACCGTAGATGTAAGAAGTGTCCAAGGTTATAAGCCAGAATGTGAAAAATACATGCCTAATGTAACTCTCTTGACTTCAGTGGAGTTAAACCAGGGATGAATTTGATTCAATGTATAAAATATAAGTGCACAAAATTATTTTGGAGGCAAAAAGAAGATAATTATATTTTTCTTTTAGCTTACAGTGTGGAAGAGGAATTAAAACTTGATACTTCCTATGTATCACTGTCCCTTCTAAAAGGATGATGTAGACTGGGACATTATTTTGCATAATTTTATGGGCAACAGTTGGCATCCCTTAGCTGAAACTCAGTCAGCTCCGTGAGTGACTGAGGATTTGAATAAGCACTGCCATAGTTAATTGTTTTTTGTGGTTTTGTCCTGAGACAAAATGGGTTTTGTGTACGTTCTGCAATGTGCCATGACTAAAATGTTTGTCTGCTTTTCCGCGGAGGTTGAGAGTCTTGCTGTCTGAGACACAGCTGTGTGCAATGGATCAGCCACAAGCAGGGAAGAACTGGTCCCTGTGATTTTTGGTCTTGGTTTTGGATACTTGATATAAGAACTTTCTCTTGGAAACTTTCAGCACAATGGATCCCACTTCTGGCCTTATCCAAAGTCTACTGAAGTCATTAGAAAGATTCTCATTGATGTTAATGATCTTTGGATTAGGCCCTGAATCTGGACCCGGAATATATGGGCAAATGCTAGTTTCTGAATAATTATAATGTCACACATTGATAAACAAGTCTCTGAAGCTTGATTTCAGTTCTGTAGCAAGGCTCTTGCATTTTGTGGTGCTCCAGTGCAGCAGTTTGGCTATTCTGTGGCAACTTCAGATTATTGAAAAGCTAAAATTTTTATTTATTTATTTAGATATTCTTAATGGCATTTATTTTTATGATAAAGTAAGAAAGCTGTTTCATGTACCATGTACTAGGTAATAATAATATTAAAAAAACAACTCCAGGCTTGTAAATTTAAACTGGCTCTTTATTAAGAGAACAATTTACAGAGATGCTGCAACTGCAGCCAGCATTCTAGCCATGTGAACACAGATTGACTTCCTGATGCCTCCTCCAAACTCCCCCCTCCTGCAACCTGTGCTCCTCTCTCCCGTTTCCATGATTTCTGCAAAACTCATCCTATAAATTGATATTAAATTGCATCTATTTTATGCTGTCACTACATCTTAAATTTTCAAAATGTCTCAGAATTTTGTATTGAGAATACATACATTCATTTTCAGAGTTGCTGGCCAGCAGTAATAGTAGGAATGTTGTCATTCCACAATATAATTATTAAATTTCAGTGTTCAAATCCCATTGAGAAGAGCCCACAGAGCTTTCTCTCAGAGCTATTTTCTCAGGTTTTGTGCAGATTCAAGAAGAAAACATTTCATTGGCTTATACTCTCTGTTCATGTTAGGCAAATTTTCTTAAACATAACAGCTAGAAATGTATTTTTTTGTTCTTGTTTTTTACTGTAAAGTTAAATTGTGGAGCACAGCTCTTTGGCAAGGGGTGGACATTCAATGGTTGTGCAATTCCAGAGTATAAGAAGCCCAGTTTATGAAGTGACCATCAAACTAATGTGCATGTGAATGGCCCATTAGGCTTCTCTGTGGCTTATGCTATCATTTCAATAGGGTAGAAAATCCATGTTAGACTCACATTTATTCCCTGGTAGCCTCTCTGACCTCCTCCTATTCCTTAAACTGGCTTTGCTCTGCCCACACAAAGACTTCCCAGTCAGTTCCCTACAAGACAAAGATTCCCCAATTTTTGCCCACATAGAACAGATACAGAGTGACTTGAACAAATTGAGCTGATGGCCTATTTGCGCTATTGCTGATGGAAAGTGAGTCAGCTTCACAACTGCGGCTGGGTTGATCTGTATAAGCATCCCCATAATGCCTGGGTTTTCCTAAGGGAGAAGAAACCTTTGAGGAACACTAGAGTGCCACTGGAAATACACTAATGTATGCGCATGATCCATGACCTTTATTTTGTGTATTTTTAAAACTGTACTGATTGGAATAGCTTTAGGACACACACATCTCCCTTATATGATGGTCGCATGTGGATGGCAATCATACAATCTATCCCAGTATACCTATGTACAATATAAATAACGTAATGCAAGTTGGGCGTTGACTATAACTCAGCAGACAAGAATAATGACTAGTCATATTCAGTTCATTTTTTGAGCATTTCTTAAAACTAAACCAAGAATGTAGGTGCCTGCTTCAGTGGAACAGGCAACTTGTCCCCGGTCTTTGGAGTGGTAATTTTAAAAGTTTGCCTGTCTTTTTGTAAGGTCTAATTCTACTCTTCTGACTTTAGTGAGAGTTTAGTCTGAGTCAGGACTGTAGGGAAGGGCCTGTGGGTATAAGGTTGCTGTCGCTGCAGGGGCAATATTGGAGGAATGAGAATATTTTCACCAAGTGTAGATTAGAGAGGCCTTTTTGGCAGGAAGAAAGAGCAGTTTGCCTATAACACCTAGTCGGGGGTGCCATTTGAGGGGGGTGGAGGGAGGCTAGACTTCCAGACTTCCCCCAGGGTGGGGAGTTATTTTAGAGAGCACACCAGGGACTCAAAAAATACAGCCAAGCCCTCTGAGCCAAGGTTACATTCAGAAAAGGGGAAGGTTTGTGGATGTAGATGAAAATAAGGGGCCAAAACCAAGAGAAGGGCTAGCAGGGATACAGAGAAATTCCCACTCTACCTGTGGTACTTATGTGGCCCCATCACCGTAGTATCTGTGCACCTCACAAGGTCTAAACTATTTCTCCTCACAGCCCATTGGTGAGGTACAGCAGTGTTGTTATCCCCATTGTACAGATGGGGCACTGAGGCACACACAGACTAACCAAAGTGGCCAGCTCTCTGAGACGCAGCGAGCACATCCCTCGGCCCACACCGCTTCCCGCAGCCCCCATTGGCCTGGTACGGCGAACCGCGGCCAGTGGTAGCCACGATCGGCCAAACCTGCACACGCGGAAGGTAAACAAACCGGCTTGGCCCACCAGGGTGCTTACCCTTCCGGGCCGTGGGCCAAAGGTTGCCAATCCCTGCCCTAAAGGCTCAAAAAGCAGAATCCAAATAAAAAGATCACCAAATCAATTATTTTTACATAATCTCATGAGTTTAAAGCCAATCTCGTGGTTTTTGGTGAGCTTGATTCATGGTTTTTGAACATTTGGGATTCGCAATACTGTGAAAGTGACTTGAAAGTGTCACTTTCACTCCTGTTTAAGTTCAGGCAGGTGCAGTATAAACTTACAGGGCCTTGCCCAAGTAGGATGTTTCCAAATGATCTAGTCCAAGATTGGTGAACTGCAAAAAAGTGATAGAAAGTAATCTAGATTTTTCTACAGGTATTTTAATTGTTGTATTCAAGAGTTAGTAACAAAGTAAGAACAGAACATATATTAAAATCTTAAATCTAACCCAGTATCTAACCAAGCAGCAAAGAGTCCTGTGGCACCTTATAGACTAACAGATATATTGGAGCATGAGCTTTCGTGGGTGAATACCCACTTCATCAGATGCATATCAGAGGCTACCCCTCTTATACTTGACATGGTATCTAATCAGTATCCCTTAAGTGACTTGACACAAGATGTGAGAACATGCTAGTATTAGAGCTGAGTGGGTCTAACATTTATTTAATTATCTTTTCTAATATAGGAATTAGATACAGTGCTCCTATCAGCTAATTTCTGAGTTATCTGCACAAAACCCTAGAGTTTTCAGGTGCCTAAGTAGCTCCTGGAATCACGGTTAAAGTTGCCTGCCCCCCAACCAAAATCTGAAATGGTGCCCCTGCTAGGTGTACTTGCATGCAATTGCATTTAATTTTGATTTTCTAACATTTACAGTCTTTGGTGTCTATTTTGCCCTTGCTACGTTTGTACAACTCCCATTAATGCAAGTTCTTTATGTGTTAAAGGAAGTGCAGACCCTAATGCAAACGGTTTCTTGGAGTTATCTGTCATTCTTGGAGTTATCTGTCATTCAAAAAAAGAAATCCAACTTCCCACCCTCTCTTTTATTTAATTACTGTCAGAAATTGCATTATCTTTAAAAAAAAAAAGTTATAATATTTAACTGTAAACTAACATCTGGCACGATATGGACCACTTCTGCTTTCTGTGTAGATAATCCACGTCATAATTACAGTTTATCTTGCCAGCTACTGTGAACCATTGAATCTTTTTAAAGAAAGCAAATAAGGAGCTTGCTTGCTTACAGTTCACCGGTGTTGTCTTTACCATACTTTAATAGCTACTGACTCAGCTTATTCCTGTTTGGAAAATATTTCTATTCTGTTATCTGTGTTTGGACAGATGCTTATAAGAACAACCACAAATGAAATTTGGGGCCTGATTCTGAACTCAGTTACACCAGGGTAGAATCAAATATTTAATTGTGATGTTAAATGTTGTAGTCTTTACTGCTATAGGCAGAGTATTCAGGTCCTGGTCCCTAAGTACCATTGTTCCATGCACAAATCTTGTATCTTTTATTTCTTTAAAGATTTAAAAAAACAAGTGTTAAAGAACCGTGTATAACCTTCCCCATATTGCCAGTGTCAATAAATCCTTAACTGAATACTTCTGTAGCCTTAACATGAATATATTTTCAAGTAAATTAAAATGTATTTCTTAAGCCTGCCCTTAAGATCTGATTTTCTCTTGTAAATTACTGTTTGTGGTTCGTAGGTGCGCCTATAATAAAATCAAGGATTGGGTCCCACTATGCTGGCACTGTACAGAAAAATCTCAGAGGATCATCCCTGCTCCAGAGAGTGCAACAGTCAGATAGGTTGCAATAGAGGGACTAAACAGATAAACATGGTGGGGCTCTTTTGGAGGAAGTCTCAGGTCACCACCTGCCCACTCAAAATCACTTGGTTTAAAATATCAAATATTCTCTACAAACAATTCATGAACAAGTCACAGCCCAAGAATTATCACAAACACTTAAAGTACTTAATGGAGTGGACCTACTTTCAGTGTTTGAGATGTTATCTATCTTTCATATTCACATGAGTAGCCATATTGAATTAATGGGTCTCTGAGTAGGTTGAGCTTGACTGCTTCATAAAAAATAAATAAATGTTACTCTAAAATAAAAGCCATCTTCAAAAAATGATGCTGCTAAAGCCACAGACACCTAGTGCAGGAATGTTATTCTGGTTTGAAAAACATGGGGGTCTTGGTGTTGTCACTGTGTAAGGTGTAAGGTGAGACACGTTATAGGAATACATGAGATTGTAATACACTACACAAAACAGAGAACCTTATTCAGTACACCAGAATGGCTCATAATGTATTTTTGGATAGATTACGTTACATTCAGTATACAGTTATATTCAGATTAGGTTGTTTGTAAATGAGCAAATCAGCACCATGTTTCTGGCTCCAGTCCCGATATTTTGAAACCCTTTCAGTGGCAGAAAATCTCTGCTATTAATTGGATGTCTTTGCAGAAGAAACAAGAGCTCTTAGGGTATTTAGATACCCTAAGGCAGTAAAACAGCAAATTGCATTTGTTTTATTACACATGCCAAAGTCAGGGACACTGGAGAAATAAACTACTTTCAAATTATTGAGAGGGCTGGAAGAGGTGGTAGAGACTTGCACGTCTAGAGACATGGATTCATATAGTACTACTCTAAGCAACAAACAAAATGTGTTTGCCCTCATTCAGATCCCTAGAGGGCATTCATACACCTATGGCCCATATAAATGTAACATGAATTAATAATTCACATCATACACAATACAAAACATTTCAGCATGATGGAAATTCTCTTCTCTGAAGAATCCTAGTGCTAGCAAAGCAGAAAAGGTGAGGTGCAGAGGTAAGGGACATTTGCAGAGGCATGTTGGAAAGATTGCAACATGCTTGGGTTATCTTAGTCAACCAGTGATTAAGCCCTGGGAGTTCCAGAGCTAAAAGCATCAGCTCTACAGCTTGAATTAAAGAACCAGCTCGCTCTGAATCTGGGGCCTGTAATAGATTCACATTCTCCGTGGATCAGGATGTGTAAAAAAAACACTGACCAGTGGGTTATAATACTTGGTTCTAGCCAATGATATCCAATCCCTACTTTCATGAGCATCTACATACAATACAAAGGGGAGTGTGTGTGTGTGTGTTTAAAGAGTGTGAAGAAGAAAAAAAATCCCATTGGTTGAACTAAGGTGGAAGTAGCACAGTGAGAAATCATGTGAGTTTTTAAGATCAAAGGAAGGAGGGCTGGGTGGCACTGCTCAGTATGTACTTAAAGGTTTTTGCTATTTAGCAGATATAACAACAGTCAGTTAACTAGCCTGATACTTAAATCTTCAGTTGTTTGAAACATTCAATGATAACATTTTTCAAACACATTCAGTGATCATAGAATCATAGAACTGGAAGGGACCTCGAGAGATCATCTAGTCCAGTACCCTGCACTCGTGGCAGGACTAATTATCTAGACCATCCCTGACAGATATTTGTCTAACCTGCTCTTAAAAGTCTTCAATGATGCAGATTCCATAACCTCCCTAGGCAATTTATTCCAGTGCTTAACCACCCTGACAGTTAGGAAGTTTTTCCTAATGTCCAACCTAATCCTCTCTTGCTGCAATTTAAGCCCATTTCTTCTTATCCTATCCACAGAGGTTAAGAAAAACAATTTTTCTTCCTCCTCCTTGTAAAAACCTTTTACATAACAGTTTTCAATATCATGTCCCCTCTCAGTCTTCTCTTTTCCAGACTAAACAAACCCAATTTTTTCTATCTTCCCTCATAGGTCATGTTTTCTAGACCTTTCATAATTTTTGTTCCTCTTCTCTGGACTCTCTCCAATTTGTCCACATCCTTCCTGAACTATGGCACCCAGAACTGGACACAATACTCCAGTTGAGGCCTAATCAGTGCGGAGTAGAGCGGAAGAATTACTTCTCGTGTCTTGCTTACAACACTCCTGCTAATACATCTCAGAATGATGTTCGCTTTTTTTGCAACAGCATAACAGCATTATACTGTTGACTCATATTTAGCTTGTGGTCCACTATGACCACCAGATCCCTTTTCGCCGTACTCCTTCCTAGGCAGTCATTTCCCATTTTGTATGTGTACAACTGATTGTTCCTTCTACTTTGCATTTGTCCTTATTCAATTTCATCCTATTTACTTCAGATCATTTCTCCAGTTTGTCCAGATCATTTTGAATTTTAATCCTATCCTCCAAAGCACTTGCAACCCCTCCCAGCTTGGTATCATCTGCAAACTTTATAATTATATTCTGTATGCCATTATCTAAATCATTGACAACAGAACCGGACTCAGAACTGATCCCTGTGGGACCCCACTCATTATGCCCTTCCTGAACCACTGATAACTACTCTCTGGGAATGGTTTTCCAATCAGTTTTGCACCCACCTTATTGTAGCTCTATCTAGGTTGCATTTCCTTAGTTTGTTTATGAGAAGGTCATGTGAGACAGTATCAAAAGCATCACTAAAGTCAAGATACACCACGTCTATAGCACTGAATGAGTTACCTAGGGAGGTGGTGGAATCTTCTTCCTTGGAGGTTTTTAAGGTCAGGCTTGACAAAGCCCTGGCTGGGATGATTTAGTTGGGAATTGCTCCTGCTTTGAGCAGGGGGTTGGACTAGATGACCTCCTGAGGTCCCTTCCAACCCTGATATTCTATGATTCTACTGCTTCCCCGCATCCGCAAAGCTTGTTACCCTGTCAAAGAAAGCTATCAGGTTGGTTTGACATGATTTGTTTTTGACAAATCCATGTGGCTGTTACTTATCACATTATCTTCTAGATGTTTGCAAATTGATTGCTTAATTATTTGCTCCATTATCTTTCCGGGTTACAGAAGTTAAGATGACTGGTCTGTAATTCCCTGGGTTGTCCTTATTTCCCTTTTTATAGATGGGCACTCTGCCCATTTCCAGTCTTCTGGAGTCTGAGTAATATAACTTCTTTTTATTCATAATGTGTGTTAAGGATTTTGTTTAGCTTGAATTGAGTGAGTTATATTAGGCTTTCACCCATATGATTTTGCAAGCTTGTTCTGGTTTTCCCTTACAATATGAAGACAAAGCATTCTCTTCCTTCCTTTCTTTCCAAGCAATGCCTTGCACTCTGAGTAATCAATTAAACCCATGTTAAGTGGGTGTAAAATGTTATCATTCTGATTTGGTAGCAGTTTATATCCATTTTACACACGTGTAAGTGCAGGGCAGTGCAGAATCAGGGCCACAGGATATTATTCTGGTCTCTGTTACACTGATGTACATCTAATATAATGTCTTTGATGTCAGTTACCGGTAAGTTATATTATATTTGCAGTAGAATAACCAAGCAAAATTTGGACTGTGGGCTCAAAGAGTATGTCTTCACTACCGGCTGGATCAACGGGCAGCGATCGATCCCCAAGCACACTCCTGTTGACTCCTGTACTCCAGCTTGGCGAGAGACACAGGCAGAGTCGATGGGGGAGCGGAAGCAGTCGACTCACCATAGTGAAGACATCGCAGTAAGTAGATCTAAGTACGTCGGCTTCAGCTACGTTATTCATGTAGCTGAAGTTGCATAACTTAGATCGATTCTCTCCCCCACAGTGTAGACCAGGTCAAAATGTTCTCTAAAAGACATGCACACAACTGCCATTGGCTGCAGTGGAAGAATTTCAGGGGAGGACTTTGATGGAAAATATGTGCATACATGAGAGCAAAAATTTGGCCAGTAATTTTATTTTAATCTAATAAATTATTGTGGAGCCAGCTACATCTAACTAAATTTCTCTCTTTTGTTTTTTGTTTAATGCCTATTCATGGATTAAAGAAACAAAACAAAACAAAAAATAAGAACATTCTGGCAGCAGAATTGTTCAGTGGTGTTTTTTAATGTACGGCTTTATGTAAGCGGCATGGCAAATTGTCCTCTCAAGCAGATTTACTCACTTTACCTGTGGGGAAGAGACAGCTGAACAGCCAGGAGGGAAATCTGCCAATTCAGAAAAAGTATTGTAATAAATCTACACTGAGACTGCATTGTTTGTTTTGAATGTTAGTTTGCGTTTGATGGTTCTAATCTAACTGAAGTCTTTATCATACTGTTTGAAATTGTACCTCAGGGCTGAGATTATCACTGACTCTTGCAAAGGCATTTGATGTTTATTCCATGTTGCTCAGTACATTTATATCTCTGCACAAGGAGTTTCTCTCTCTTTATAGTGTTCAGTAAAATCTTCAAGAAATATAGCAGAGAACAGTGTGATAAGTCAGAGCAGACCATCTCTTCACTGGGTACACCTGCCTTTTTCTACCTAGACGAGAGGAGGGGAGATTCTTTGAACCTTTTGAAGTAGGATGACTAGGGAAGTTTTCTCTTCACAAAAATAATAATTTCAGAGTTGTTTCAACATTGTTTCAAAGGTACAGGTCAATTTTCCCTCTTCGATGAAGAGTCTCTAACCAGCTGCTCTGAGTAGTTTATATATATAAATCAGATACAAAATAATTAGGCCATATGGTTGAAATTCTGTTACATATGCATAGGCACTGACTCGGTGTGTGCTCCAGGGCTGGAGCACCCATGGGCAAAAAATGGTGGATGCTCAGCACCTACGGCAGCCCGGCTGATCAGCACCTCTCCTTCCTCCCACCCACTGCGACCAGCTGTTCAGCAACATGCAGGAGGCACTGGGGGGTGGGGGTGGGTAAGGTGGAGAGTGAGAGCAGGGGGCGCTAAGGGGAGGTGGCAGAACGGGGGCGGGAAGAGGCAGAATGGGGATGGGGCCTTGGGGAAATGGGTGGAGTGGGGGCAGGGCCTGGGGTGGCATGGGGGTCAAGCACCCCCCAGAGAAGTGGAATGTCGTGCATATCATTGTGTGCACAGTTTATTACTGCATTCCCATGACACTGTGACACTTTCGAAGAGGATAGCAGGGTGGGTACCTGGAGACTTGCTCTGAAGTGCCTAGTTTTTTTAAGCATTTGAGAAAATGGTGTTCCCTGGTTGTTGAGACTGGGAGTAGGAATTCCTGGATTTTAATCTACCACTGACTCCTTGGGCAGGTAACTTAACCTCTATGCATTTTAGATTCATAGCATGGAGCAAAGTCATCCCTATATTTTAGGGCTGTTATGAGAATAACATATTCATGTCTGTGAAATACCTTGAGAGGCTCTCAGAGGTGTTACAGGGTGCTTTATAAGTGGGCATGAAGTAAAATGGGAAGCTTTGACTGCAACAAGAATACATTATGGAAGAGTGGCTCTGGATAATCCTAAAATGATTAATATTATTATTACTGATCATTTAAATAGTGTCAGTAGTGTGGTAGATGCTTCACAGGTATTGGCTCTTCACTAATCTTGATGAATATAGGAGAAAGCTGGGAGATATGAGGAGGAACATGAGGACTTTAGTCTCTATGAATGGCTCTTGGGCTGTTCAGCATGCTCTATTTGTAGAGCCTTGGGAAAGGATGGGTCTGATTCTTGATTGCTGATGTAATCATTTACTTTTGCTGATTTATAGTGATCTGAATCAGGCCCAGTGCTTCTTTACTGCTGCAGGAATGAGCAGCTGTAGTGACAATTTCCAGTGGATGCAGTGGTTCTTCTCTGTGACTACTGCAGTCAGCAACCACAATGCTGCAAAATGTCATAGCTGCTGCTGGATCTTGATTGACTCTGTGTGTGTGTGTGTGTGTGTGTGTGTGTGTGTGTGTGTGCGCGCGCGCGCATGCACATTAATGAGACTGCCTGGGTAGTGTGACTGATCAAACAGTTACCTGATCGTATAAACACCAAAGCATGGTGAACAGGTACCATGGCAGGTTGTCCTTGGTCAGGATCATGGTGGAGTGATTGTGTTAGGCACTCCACATTGTGGCTGGAACAAGAGTGGGCAGAACAGGGAGCACTGAACAAATGGGCCTGGACGTGTGAAAGTCACTGGCTCCTTTCCTAGGGAAGATGCCGCATGGTGAAATAGGTGGGCTGTGAGGTTTGTGAAGGAGCCAAATGGAGTACAAGACCAGCAAGGGAGAAATGAAATGTGTATAGTTGGCAACAACGGTTTTCCCACCCCTGGACAGAGAGAGAGATACTTCCTCTCCTTATGATGGATGAGAAAAGAGGGAGGGAGGAAGAGGGTAGAAACCTTTCTTCCTCCCAGCAGTGAAGGGAAGAATAGACGAAGAGAGGGGCTCACATGTGGATGGAGACGGGAGGCTAGTAACACTAATGGCTTTATCTTTTCTTTAGTCTTTTATGAGAGGCTTGTTCTTCCACTGTGCTACACCAGTGTATGTATGTGGATGTTTTTTGGGATGGAATCGGTGCTTTTAAATATTATGTAAATACATACATAAAATAAACCAATCTAAGCAAAATTAATTCTTATTAGCATAATCCACTTTCCTCTGGAGAAATATTTTTTTAATGAGTTGATATGGAATTATGTCTCTGAAACACATTGTAAGGCTACATTTTCCACCCTGATGCTTATCTCCATCTGGTGTGTGCGTGTGGGAAGGCACTGTACATAAAGCTGTCTCAATAAAATAAATTCCTTGTTTGCTGTGAGTGGCTCTAATCACTGTCTCTTTTAATAATGAAGGAGCAGTGAAGTTTACAACGGATGGATGCTGAAAGATGTTATAGCAAATGTTCCCAATTTGGGTGGATGGCCCTTTCCACCACTACAGGCGATTGTCAGAGTCTGTGACCTTTGCCTATGTAAGGGTGTCAGGACTGGGCTGCGCATGCTAAACAATGACTTTGATGTGTCGGGATGTGGGGAGGGAGGACCATGTGTAAAAATCTGCTCTCAGACACATAGAGAAATGCAACTGATTAACTCCATTCCAATGTCCAGTTCATTGAGTAAAAAGGTAAATGGGATCTCTGTGATGTTGCACTCCATATGATTTTATGAAAATATGCTAACGAGTGTGAATATATAATGTAACTGGAATATATTTAATGCAAAAGGTCCCTTGTAAGGTATCATTACAAAGTTTATAATCTACTGAGTGTGGTCATCCTAGTTGTATAAATGTATCATTATTGTATCTGAAACTAGAAATATGAAATATAACTCTGAGGTCCTATCGTAATTATGCAAAGTGTGGGCCATTAATGGTGGTTTGGAATCTTGATGGCTCCCATTAGCCAGGACAATTGACTGTAGATGGCTCTGTTTACTTGAAAGCCTTCCTGTGAGTTGGGCTGGGAAGAATGAAGGCTTGGGGTCTCACAGGACATGTGACCATGTCACCTGGTACTGGAATCCATCTTAAACCTGGGGCTTTTCCATTTAGGAGGAGGGGTGGGGACCCAGAGAGACAAAAGATTCCTGCCTTGTGCAAAAGCTATATAAGGGGGTGGAACAGAACAAAGGAGGCTGCAGTCATGAGAAATCCCCTAGCTACCACCTGAGCTGGAACAAGGACCAGGGGAAATGATTGTGCCCAGACTAGGAAGGAGTCCAATCTGTGAAAGAAGCTTATTGGAACATCTCTGAGGGTGAGATTTTTTCTGTAATCAGTTTCTTAATGTATTAGGCTTAGACTTGCATGTTTTGCATTATTTTGCTTGGTAACTTACTTTGTTCTGTCTGTTATTACTTGGACCCACTTAAATCCTACTTTTTATACATAATAAAATCACTTTTGCATATAAATTAACCCAGAGTAAGTAAGTAATTCCCGGGGGAGCAAACCGCTGTGCATATCTCTCTATCAATGTTATAGAGGGTGGACAATTTATGAGTTTACCCTGTATAAACTTTATACAGAGTAAAATGGATTTATTTGGGATTTGGACCCCATTGGGAACTGGGTGTCTGGGTGCTTGAGAACTTCGTAAGCTGTTTTCAGTTAAGTCTGCAGCTTTTGGAGGACGTGGTTCAGACCCGGGTCTGTGTTTGCAGCAGGCTTGTGTGGCTGGCTCAACAAGGTAGGGTTCTGAAGTCCAAAGCTGGCAGGGAAAATGGGCTCAGAGGTAGTCTCAGCACATCAGGTACAGTCCCAAGAGGATCTCTGTGACCCAACTCGTCACATTCTCATCCAGGAATGCAAGGTAGTCCAGACAACAAGACCATTTAATCAACTGAAAGACCAGAGAGCCATCACAGCTGCTGTGGAACTTGTTACAACCAGGTTGCCAAGAAGCCAGATGCCTGCATCTAGAGGAATGTGTGTTTCGCACAGTAACACCTATGCTTTTGGTCAGAGAGTGATATGTCCGGAATGGAGGAGTGTGAGCTCAAATCAGTCAATGTTCTCATGAAGGCCTCAATCGTGTTGTCACTTGGACACATGCTGAGCTGTAGGCATCTCAGCACTCCCATTGGACTCAGACTGTGGGGGTACCATTCTAAGTCTCATCACTTTCTAGAGACTGGGACTGCTCCTATGTGTGACGGATGTCGAGCTTTGCCTAACTCATTTCAGGCCTGGAGCCAGGGTCCTGAACCTTCAAAGACTTACACATGTGCTTAACCTTGAGCATGTGCATAAACCTTTGCAGGGTTGGGCCTTGGAGTGTTCTTTCTTTGGGCCTGACCCAAAGCCCAATGAAGTCATTGCCATTGACTTCACTGAGCTGTGGATCAGTCCCTTGGTGTTTGAATAATTGTAATAGTTCCAGGGACAAAGGCGGGGAGGAGAGAAGGAAAAGAAGAGTCATTTAAACCTTGAAATTACCCTGAACCAGTTTTGTATGTTACCTGCATTTAATTAAACATTAAAATGAAAAAAAAAATCTTGATTGCTGTTGGGTGTGGAGGGGGGAATTTAAAGTTCCATTCACGGCCACTGTCACGAACGGTGACACAAATAGAACTCTCAAGCTTGGCTTAAAACTTGTGTATTCTTGGTGTGTTTACAATGAGGCAGCTTCACAACTTTTTTTATTGTGAAAGCAAATGTTTTTTAAGAATAATGGTCATGATATTCTGAGCCAAATGATCCCTGTCACAATAGGAAGGCTCTCAGCACAATGCTTTGGTAGCAGTGGTGAGGGAGTCTCACAGAAGCATTAGAAATTGGTTGCATATCACTGTTGTCGCTGGCAGAACTGATAGGGAACCTAAAATGAACCTAACAGCTAAAAATGTTGGAGGAAATCTTTCATATTAGCCTTTTATGTTTCATGTCAGTATCTGCTCTCAAGGCTTCATCTTTGTAATTAAGGATAAGATTTTGGATGGTGCAGGAATTGAGTTGGAGGAGATATTCTTGCACAAATGCACCTTTGCATGATGCACTATATGCTGAATCACCTCCTAAGGTACTAGAGAGGTTAATAAAGATCTGGGAAATGCACAGGTCATCCCATAAAGCTTTCAATCAAGTATTGGAAAGACTGTGGAGATGCCATTCTAAGTGCATGTACTTATCCCCTGAGTTCACTTTGAGACCACTTACCACAGACAAGCTAGATTTATACTGCACTATGACTCCATTAGATTGTGGAATAGCCAATCAGAGGGCAGTTTACTGTTAATAAATATTGTTAGTGGCTTTCTCTGCAGTCTGAGGTGAAATCTATTGTTTGTTACAGCAAGAAAGCCTTGCCTTGCTAAAGCCTTCTCTTACCGCTTCACTTTCCTTGGCATGCAGGAGAGGTAGACTGAGCTTTGAGAAATCACCTAGCAGGGAAAACAACAAAACTGTCCTGGTGATCAAAAGCTTCCAAGGCTGATCAAACTGTTTCAAGTGAAGATCGGGTGTTGACAATAAGAATCTAAGAAGATGCGTATCCTACTCCCACGCACCCTTTTCACATATTTTCACTCAGCTCCCTTGTTTGTCCTGTCTGCTTGCTACACCACAGCTAGTAGGCTCTGAAAATGTTTACTGTGCGAATGTGCTAGGATCTAAGGTATGTTTAGGCATTTGTATTGTCATGCTGTTCAGGACTTATTTATGTTGGCTAAAGTGAGTGTTCAAAAGGTCTTAAAAGTGTAGGACCAAATTCTGGCCTCAGATGCCACCGTGTAAATCTGGGGAAAGTTCTTTGATTTCCAGGAAGCACTCCAGGTTTCCACCGGTGTCTGAGAGAGCCGGATTTGCCATATTCAGGAGAATCGGTTTGTCAATTAAGAAAGAAGCACCACCTGTTCAGTGGTCTGGGTGAATGTATATTTTGTATAGAAATACAGCCAGTTAGGAATAATGTCCAGCAACGTAGCCCTCTAAAACATAACTACTGCTACTGCATCCACTGATTGGCTTGTCCTGCCTCACCCCCAGGAATAGCCTGGGAGAACAAATAAGAACTTGTCTTCACTACCACACTAAATCAGCACTGCTGCATCGATGCAGCGGTGCCGATTTAATGTGTCTGATGAAGATGTGCTATGTTGATGGGAGAGTGTCTCCCACCAACATAGCGCAGTGTAGACACTGCTTTAAGTTGATGTAAGTTATGTCACTCAGAAGGTTGTTTTTTCACACCCCTGAGTGATGTAACTTACTTGGACTTAGGTGGTAGTGTAGACAAACCCTCAGGTTCGCAGTGTGTCCTAAAGGTCAACAAATTCAGACTTTAATGAACCAAAGCAGGATACATGTGCCACTGTTGAGGATACCTCACTGAAAATGCTCTCCTTCCAGCCTTCTCACTGGAATCTCAGCTGCCAGGGTGCTGCAATGGGAGAAAAGATGGACATCTAACTAACCAGGATCCACCCCATTTGGGGTTATGTGTTGGTAGGAAATAGGTGTATGTATGGAATCTAGTACTGAGGTGTTGGGTATTTGGGCCTTTTATATGTATATGTGGTTACATGGACCTTTCATAATGCCTCTGGAGCCTTTTGTGGTGCTAAAACAACTTGATCTGGTCTTCTCATGGTATTCCAGTCCCTGAATGGTGGAAATACAATGTTAAGACCAGATTTTGCTTTATTTTGGCTTCATAAAGGACTTCCTGAATTTAAAACTAACACAGTCAGTGAGATATAAGGGCTTATTAGAACACAGTTGGGTTCTAACAGAAGCTGAGTATACTGTGATAGGGAAACATAATTGATGAGGGGTTCCTAATACCTGTGTGAATTGACTAATTTTGTTGTCTCACCAGTTCTTTATACATAAATCCCTCATTTCCACTGCCTCCATACAAAGCAAGCTATAATAAATTTGCTTCTTAGATGTGTGGGTAGAGTCTGCCTATAGTGTATTGGTTCCAGTAGGGACCACTACGTTTAATGACTTTAAGTATTTCATCTTCTGGTAGCCAATGTTTAGTCAGTGATTGAATTTTAATCTGTGAATCTCGTTCTCTAACAAATCCTTTCGCCTTTGCACCAAAACAAGCTTAGGTGGCTGTGTCTTGTGGTGTCATAGAACAGAAATTAAATTGATAAATGCTGTGACAGTGCAAAATGATATAATGGTCATTCCCCTAGAAAGAGGTCTAGCCTGTCTCCCTTGACGTGGAAAATCTCCTCAAAGTCTATTTAGAAAGGACAGTCTGGTAGCTGAGCACAGGAATAAAGAAATCTATGTTCAGGTCTCACCTCTGCTGTAGATTTTTATCTAGGGCAAGTCATATAGGATCCAGTTGTGAAAGAAGTTGAGGTGGAGGGTCCTGTTCTACCAGAGATTTGGGGGTCCTGTTCTACCAGAGCCAACCTATTCCTGTGGAACAGGGGGATCTGACCAATAGATCCTCCGCACTAGTTGGGGAAGTGATCTGGTCATGTGTGCCAGTATCTGACTTAGAAATGCCCTCAAGTTTCCTAGTGAATTGTAAGTACCTATACTGTAAAATGTACCAGAACTAGGCTGAGCAACACAAATATTCATTGGGAACAGAGTCTTGTTCTGTAAGTGCTGTCTTTTTGTGTGTTTTTTTTGTTTGTTTCATGAGACAATAACTGTCTTGTGAAAATATAAGTTTTTGATCATTTCATTTAGATGAATAAGCATTTGAAAATTAGTAGTCTTAATTTATGAAATGCTGATTCCCTCTTTTTTTCTGTAGGTCTCCCTTCGTGTCAGGTTACAAACTGATTTTGTTTTCAAATGTGTAGGAATTTAACCTGTGTTTTGCAATTTTATTAATGCATATAAATCTTTGCAATGGAAGGGCCAAGTAACTCTGAGAAAATCACTCTGTAAATTAGCATCAGATTTACACTAAATTCAACCCCTCCAGATTACAGATGGGTTTGTTCCTGTTAGAACAATCTAAAGCCTTGATTAACAGACCAGTGCAGCTGTACAGAGTCCTATTAACATTTGCTTAAGTGGAATTCTCTGCTATACCACTTGCCTGCAGGGCTGGGGTGTAAAGTAGTCTTAGGAGTTAATATCCATGTACTTTACTTCTGTTGTGTTGTAACACTTCTCATTGAAGCACATTCATCTTCAAAGCACTTTGCAAAAGTTATAAGTCAGATTGTGGGCTTCGCACTGGTGAACATTTGCAAATTGTCCCATTGGTTGCAGTGGGACTACTCGTGTCCACTGTTTCAAACTGGGACCCACCCTCATTCCATTAAAGTCAATGGGAATTTTGCTCCCTGACTTTAACGGAAGCAGGCTTACAACGACACCATTGTGAGGTAGGCAGTAAGTAATACTATAGTAGTAGAACTACTAGTGCCTTAAATGGGTTAGGAGCTATACAGACACACATGGAGAAATTCTAGGGAGACTTTACATCAATCACCTTCATTTTCAAGAGGAGACCACCCTGTCTTCTTGTTCCAGATCTTCTGTCCTAGGTAAAACGGTGCATTAGAACAGACAACAGAGCTTACCTGGTGTAGTCCTTACTGCTGTGAGCAGCCCCTTTGACTTCTACTCAAGATAGCAAGATACACTGGTGTTGTGTAATCACTAAACCCAGGGGTAAATATTGGCAAAAGAGAGCCCTTTCATCATTCAGGCAGGCCAGGGGCCAGATCTTTAGCTGGTGTAAATTGGCATATCTTGTCTTAGCCAGTGTAAATTGATATAGCTATACCGACTGCCACCAGCTGAGGATCTGACCCAAGTTTTAGTCTCTGAAGAGATGCAGGAGTGTAGGATGATGGCTTTACTAAAAGTGGCTGAGAAATTTGCAAACAAAAATACTTTGTTTTGGCTCTAAACTGTTCTTCAATCTTTCAGTCTGTGGTTGAATCTGCATTTTTGTTTTCTGAAGATGAATCAAGGTATATTTCCCAATATTGAAGTTCCTCCTTTGAAATATAAACAGATTGCAGATATAGTCCAGGCAGTTGCAGTTCTTACACAGGGCCCTTTCTGTGTCCCTAGTTCTGACTTGAAAAGATCAACTTCTGAAAACAAGAGTCAAAGTCTAGACTTCACGCCAGTCCCGCTCTTGACTTCTCCTTTAGCAGAAATTCCCAAGACAAGGCATTTGCCCAAATCAGTGGCAGTGCTAGTTTTGTGATGTGTGTTCTACAGATTGGTGGGGACTGAATAGAATCTGTCATAATCATTTCACTTTTAAAACACCATTTTGTTCCAACCCACAGTCCCAAGAGAGAAAGGTCAGTACTTTATGTCCTTACCACCTAGTATTGACAGACTGTCTGCCTTTGCCATTTATCTCCCTTGCTCTTTATATTTTCACCTTTTAAAAGTGAGGGATTAAATAGGTTTTTGTTAAATCTTTAAGAATGTCGATGAAATTAAATATGAAACGATCTTGTAAGTCATGGTGTGATAAAAATAAGTGCTAAATAAAGCAAAACATCAGGGCTGACTATGAAAGTTATTTTTCTACAATGAGAACGTAGCTGAATATTCAATTTCAGCCCAATACTGACATCGACTCTAGGTTTCCTTTTATATATGTGCCTGTATGTAATTATATATGCACACACATACTAGAAGGGCTAAATCCTGGGCTAAATCCTGATAAAGCTACTGCTGTCATTTAAATCTCTTTCTTTCCATTTTGTAAGTTGATTAGGATATACTTAGTTTTCTGTTTTTCATGCACACAGTGACTATTGGTCATAAGAAATCATAATTTGGGTAACTAGAAGTATTTACTTATGTAGAACTGAAGCTCCTACAAAGTTGCAAATTGTGCTGCAGGGAAGATAGCTGTGCTTTTTTCCCCTCCCCTTCTCTTTTCTTTTTTGACAGTCAGTTAATAAAGACTCAACAATAAGCAGCTGCCAGTGATGTCATTTGGGACTTTGTCCACAGAGCTTGTATTTACAAGTACTGAGCAACTACATAACAGCAGAAAAGCCAACTACCAACAAACTTCATGCCTGCAGTTACTGTAGGACTTTGTGGATGGTCTAGAAAGCTAACCCTGTTCTTCTGACCACAAAGTTTTAAAGCTTGGTAAATAACCACTGGATACACTCAAGAGAATTTCTGGACTGCAAAGACTTCTTATGGTTCTGATTTCTCTAGGACTGTGGCATGTTTTAATTGAACAACTTCAAGTAAGGCTTTTTCTTTTAGTGTTTTATCATATTGCAAAGCTTCTTTTCTTTTAAAAATATTGTATTATGTTTCAGTATTACTACTTGTGGTTTAGGTTTAATTATAACAAGCAGCAAGTATGCAGTTACTAGCAATAATTACAGTCAGACATCTGAATCTGTTTCAAGTGTGGCTAATAGTCCCATATAGCAAGGGTAATAGAAAAATCACAACTTTGATTCTAAATTTTATGTTTGCATGTGATGGTTATGCTAACCTGACTTTTTTCAATGTAACTCTAAAATTATACTCTGATTATAAAACAAAGAAGAATCATAAATAATTTTCATCAGTGGACTGATGAAGTTTTTATAGTGGTTCCTAAGCTAGTGTCATTTTAGGACAATCAAAATTCATTCAAATAGTTAACATAGTTTCCTTATGAAGTTGTACTTCCTGCTCATCTATACTTAGATTTAGGGCAAAATTAGTATGGTTTTACTTTTAATCTCTGTACTGGCTCTGGAAGCATAGAAAGTTTAAAAGTTTGTAAATCATCCATTGAAACCATTCAGGTAAAATGAGATGTATTCTACTACAACAGGAGCAGTAGCATTTTTATTTTATTTATTTCTGGTAGCTGTAAACAATGAATGCTAAGTAACAATGTTGAACCACCTCTGAAAGGGTCTGCCCTAATAAGTGCTATTAATAATACTTTGTATTTCTTTAGTGCCTTCCATCCAAGGATCATAATTTGCTTTACAATCACTACTGAACTCAGCTTCACAACAACCCTGTGAGTTGGCAACTGTAGTATCCCCATTTTACGGAGGAGGGACTGATGCACAGAGGTGACCTACCAAAGACTGCACAGGCACTCTGTTGAAAGGCTTGGAACAAATCCCGGATCTTCCAGTTCCCTGTCCCATGCCTTAACCAGAAGACCACCCTATTGAGTGTAATTTTAGATATACCGTCTATTCCCCAGAAAAGCCACCTGATCACAATACTGGGTATAGAAAGCTCTAGACATCTTTCCTCTACTTACTGATATATCTCTGTTGGGAAAACAAAGCACTCTTCCTGAGGGCGGAGGTGGAAGGAAGCTCCTGTTGTCAAACATTTGACGGTGAGTCAGCTATACCACATCTGACCCCAGTTGAAATTCAGTATAAATAGGCAAGATCCCTTCTTAATTCTAAGTACTACCAAATGTCTTCTTTTGCTCCCTCCTTGCCACCCATTTTGGCCTCATTACTAAGGCCCCACAATCTGTAAGAGTCTGTCTAGGTGGATCCATGCTCAGGATTGGTGTCCTAGAGCTAGATATAAAAGAGGCTGTAGGCATTGCAACACTAAGCACCGCAGCACGTAATTTTTGTGGCGCTTTGCCACCTACTGGAATGTATAGCCCTACGTTAGACGTCCAGGCTCCCTATACAAGGCATAGGGACAGTTAGACAGCTAAGAATGGGATCCACAAAAGCCCAGCACACTTAGAGGGAAGCTGCCTAAACTAGCCACTAGGAAATATGGAGGAGAGGGGTATGGCCCACACCGCAACCCTCAAAAAGAGTTAAGCATCTATATCTGATTTGGAGGGAGGCACCTATCTGCACCCATGAGTCACAGTCATGGAACCTCTCCTGCAGAGAAGCACCTGAGCACCTCCTCATGTTTGTTAAAAACAAACAAACAAACCCCATGAAGAAGCAAGTGGTAACTTCTCCTCCTCTTATAACAGTTAGCTCAGTGGTTACAGCACTCACTGAGGGTGTGGAAGAACCAGTTTAAATTCCTTCCTCTGCCTGATGTGGAGAAGATATTCGAATTTGGGTCCCCCCCCTCACTGGAGAGTGCCCTAACTGCTCAGTTTGGGGGTATTTGGGGACAGGTCTCTCACTGTCCCCTGTTGGAGCTGCGTATAAACAATAAAATATGCATTGGAACCAGGGGGGTTGGAACCTGGCTTTCCCCCCTCTCATGTGAGTGCCCAAGCCTTGGCGTCATTCTCACTTACTCTGGTCGCATGCACATTTAAGTATTTATGCACAGTGGAACCGCTTCGATAGCAAACACTGAGAGAGCCCTGTCCCAGAATACCTCATAGTCAAGTGGTTAGGGCCCCCTCCTTAGGGGAAACAGAAACCTAAATTCAAATCCATTGTCCATTTCAGGCAGAGGAGAGGAATTAAATCCAGGTCTTCCACACCCTGGGTGAGTGCTCTAACCCAGTGTTTCTCAATGGGGTCACTGAGATCTCCTTGACACAGCTTAGGAAGTCAGCAAGCTGGTCCCTGGTATCAAAAAGGTTGAGAAACGCTGCTCTCTAACCACTGGGCTAAAAGCTACAAGGGGGTACCAACAGCCCCCTCTTCCTCTGGGCTCTTTTGTGTGGGTTTATGCAAGAGTGCACATGAAAAGCTCCATTGATTTCTATGGGGCTACTCACCCACATAAAATCACTCGTATGTGCAAGTGTTTAGAGGACTGGGGTTTAAATGAGCAGAGACTGAGACTCAGCAACACTTATGTGAGGCACAAAGTCCAGTGCGACTTCCATTGTAGTCAATTGCAGAACTCTAACTGATTTCAATAGGAGCGGGGTCAGACCCTAAAAGCCTTGAGAATTTGGGGGCATTTTTCTTTTATTTTCCTTACCTTATGTTGGCAACATAATATACAGTCCTATTTTATATTTCATTAAACCAAATTAGGATACACAAGAGAGTCCCAGTTCTGTAGATACAACTTTAGTTGGACTTTTGCCTTGGTAAGGACTGCAGGGTTGGCCCCTGAAAATGTGCCCAAGGATTTCATATGCATAATCGTCTATCATTTTAGTATTGTGTTAAAGTGGACAATTGCCAGCAACATTTCTATTCTTCAGGCTCTTTTGCAATTTGAAAAGCAATGGAATAAGTGCAGACTTCAGCCAGTCAACCTGACAGGTGGGACTAAATTTTGGACAAAAACACTGTACAGTTATGCAAAGGAAGCAGCAGAATTAGCTAAAGACTTAAGCACCCTCGTTACAGGGACCGGTGCTGCAAGATGCTCCACAACTCCCACTGATTTCAGTGAGAGTTCAGGGACTTCTGCACCTTGCTGGATTAGGACCACGGTAAAACAAAAATGCTAATCTGGCTGTGGAAGTGTGGAGCTTCTAAAATGCAGTTTTATTGTAAGCTCTGCTTACATTATTATATACAATAAAATACATGTTCAATAGAAATAGGACATTAGCCATAAATGCCTACAATGCCCTGATCCACATGTGTCTAATGATGTGTGGTATGCAGAAACCTTGATTACTTTAGATATTTCCTCATGGTTGTGTAAATTAATCAAGGTATTTTCAGGGTGAGGAATCGCTTGCTATAATCTGAAAATTACCTAGAAATCTCGCTGCGATTTCTTTGACTTGCATTCAGGTGATTCATGCTAATATGGTTTGTATTGCAGCAGAAGGTGCTAAAAGTTGTCAGTAAAATTGTCTATAGGCTATGGATGATGTGAACTCTGTGAAAAGCAGCTTGGATACTAAAACAGTGGATAAACATTATGTTGCTGAAAGATGGGCTATTAGCATTGAGAACAAATGCTGTTATTGAACTGCATGTTTGATAGGCTTGCCACGAAATTATACTGTTTGTTTTTCCAGAGCCAGCCTACATTTGGATGGTGTGCGCATACAATAGGTCTGTGCAGCATCAAATACATCACACATTATTTTCTTTGATCACGCTAATTGATTATAATAATTTATCCTTATCTAAATTGTTAAATCCAACAGTTCACCATGTCCTTTTGTTTCTTTGTCACTCACACACAATACAAATAGGAAGAGTTAATTACTGCATGCAACAATAGAGGCAAATTTCATTGCTCGCCTTTAATTGCAGCAGCACTGAACTGAGAGTGTGGATATTCGGGAAAGGAGAGAGGCAGAAACAGCTCTACTTAGCTGGCTGTTATTAGTAATTAGCATTTATACTTTGCCCTTCTCACACTTAGGGACAGATTACGATAACCCTACCCATGCTAAGTAGTACGATACTCCACAAATAGTCTCACTGAAATCAATGGGACTACTTGTGGAGTAAGGTACTTCTCAAAATGAATAAGGGTCTCACAATCTGGCCCTCAATGAATTGTTCTATTCAGTTAGTCTTTATCTTCAGTGTAGAACTGATAGCCAGAGTTGCCTTTACAGAGTAAAGGAAGTAGTATTCCTGGCAAAGCAACTTTTGGATGGGATAAAATAATGACCCAATTGCTTCTCCTTCAATATTTTCTTTTTGCTCGTTTCCAGAGCTCCCAGGTGTATCTTCTTAAGATATGAAATAACTTGGCTGTAACTTGTGCTTATAATAAATACTCAGTTCCTGGAATCTTACAAAATGGTTCACACTGATAGATTTTTGAGGTTGTTTTTGCCAGTAGAGGGCCATGTTAAACTGAATAAAATAATTCCTTGCTAGACTGACATTTTCACTGAGTAATGCTGCTTAAAACATATGGACATTTTCAAGGGCAAAATTTGGGGTTTATTTTGGAAGCTACTGAATGATTAGTTTTTTAAAATAAGACTCACTTCACTCTAACAGCACCATGCAGTTATGTATGGGACTAATTAGACTGAAATTCTTCCCTGTTTTTTAAAATAAACATGTGGATAAAATGTATTTGAAACTGTTCTAAGTTTATAGATACAGCTCCAATAAGTCATTAAGTGGCTGTGATATACAACAATAGCGTGTGCTTTCAAGACAATGATACAAATGAGAAAAATATTGTTTTTCAGAGGTAAAATCATGCTTGCATTTGATTTGGGGTCCAAAACTTGCAGTCATTATATAGGCAAACCTCCAGGATGCCTCAGTGGGAATATTGCCTGAATAAGTGTGGCAGGAATTGACTCTTGGCAAAATACTTTGTCCTCAATCTTTTATATGCAGCTTGTGTGAATTCTGCACAGCTCATGTTTTGCTGATTGCATTTAGAGGGTCATTTATTGTGCCGTGTTGTTTGTCCTTACAGCAGATGTTAAAGGATACCCCTTTAAAGGCTACTCCTCCATCACATCTAATTATAACCTACACAAAAGCTTAACAGATGTTATAATTGTCTTTACTCTTTGATTAAATAGTTTCTGCATGATTTGCTTTCTCCTACTCCTTCCCTCCCCAATTTCTAAGTCTTTCTGGACAATTCACGTGTGTCTTCAGTTTATTGGCAGTGGTTGGAGGGTTTTTTTGGTTTTGTTTTTTTTTTTACAAATTTGTGATTTTTGTTTTTATTAATATTTAACAGGTTTTTATGTACTATTGGGCCAAGAAAAAGTAACACAAACACTGTGATTAAAAAACGTACGCTTGAATGAATTTTCCTCTTGCACTTAGAATCTACTGCTTCTAATGCACAATAACTGAGGTTATTCAACAGAATGTGCATTACCACATATCATATGCCATGAGTGCAAAAGAAATTACCAGTTGAGAAAAATAGTTATGTTAAAGTCCCATCCAATTTTATCTGTGTGATTTTTGTCCTCTGTCTTGCAAATGTTCCTGGCTTCTTTAGGGGGATTGAACCATTTTGGTTGTATTGTTAGGGCCACATTGGGCCCAATAGACACAAGTCCACACTGATAGTGGTGTGATGTCAGGAGGAGCTCCAGGAAGGATTATGTCTTGGAAAGGACACGTTTTCACCCAAATCTCCTGCCTGCAGAAGAGCACCCTTCATAAACCATGAGATGCTGGGACCTGTCCTTCCTTCCTTCATGGCATGCCCAGTCAGCATCATGGACTAGTGTCCGTGGGGAAGTGGCCATGATCCCACTTTTTCTCACCCCTTCTGGAGAAATTTGCACTCATGGGGGCACTGAATGAGTTTCTTATTCTGCTTTACTGGATTAAATATGATAGAGCTCTGGAATGACCAAAAGGAATTATCATCTATGGCTCTTTGATGATCACGAAATAAATTTGCGCTCATGATTCATTTTATGCTCATGTATTTCACAGTGGGTATGGATGGGGTGGAATTTATTCACTAGGTAATAATTGGAGATATACCAATCTCCTAGAACTGGAAGGGACCTTGAAAGGTCATGGAGTCCAGCCCCCTGCCTTCACTAGCAGGACCAATTTTTGCCCCAGATCCCTAAGTGGCCTCCTCAAGGATTGAACTCACAACCCTGGGTTCAGCAGGCCAATGCTCAAACCACTGAGCTATCCCTCCCCCCAGCAGCTGTAGCGGCATCTGCAGTGGCGGGGTTGGGCCAGTAGATGCTGTAATTGCAAACCTTCTGGTCTCTCCTCCAGTCTACCCCTGACCCTTCCTTCTTGTTGCTGGCACAGAGGGGGTGCCCAGCCTTTCTTGCTCCCACACCACTCTCTAGCCTCTTCTACCCCTATGTGGTAGACCCATGTGTCCAGCCCACATGTGGACTTCTTGGAGGGGTTTTTGGCCAACATACATTTTGAAAACAGGTAATGAGAGAAAAAAAGGTTTGCTCCCCGCCCACCCCCATTTATGAAACCAATGTACAACCCCAAATAGGGCCTGATGGAGTCCACGAGTAGTATGCAGGAAGCCAAGACAATGGAAATCTGTGGTGTCACCTTGTCTTGAGTACCAGAAATTGAGACCGAAAGGGTGAAATCCAATGAGGTTTTATTTAGACAACCAGCAGGCAGCTCCAGAAGCAGCTGCAGTAGTAGTCCCTGACTCCAGCCATGACACACACTCTCACACTTACACTCCTTGCTTCCTGTTAAGAAAAAAATAACTCAAAGACCACAACTCCCAGCATGCAGTACTGGATCTATCAATACCACCTTTTCCCCATCTTAAACCCTATCTTACAACAACAGTAATAATACAATCGCTTATTACTATAGTAATAAACACCAATTAAGTAATTAGCAAATAAATAAACAATAACTAAGAATAAATGGTTAGGTAACTATAATTAAGCTTCCAATTATAACTGAGTGCTAATCTCCTTTTTCATTAGTAATTACATACCATAGTCTCTAGTCCATGCAGGTAGCTGTCTGACTCTGATAGCGCGTCTGTCAGGCCCAATGTTCTGTCAGTTACCCAGTACTGTCAGTGGCAAAGTAAAATCATCGGCCCCAGTTAGATGGTCTGGAACATCTTTGCTTTGCTTTTGGTGCAGGTGCAAGATGAATAAACAGCATTTGATACCTGACCATTTGACAGCTTGTAAGTGGAAGGTCCTTTCCTCCCGCAACCCCCACAACAATTTTCAATGGAAACATGAACCCGGGTTCTCCTTTTCATAAAATTCCAGGTTTTCATACTCTTACAAATGAACTAAATTCAATTTTCAGTTCCTCAGCCTCACAATGTTTCTGTATATATTTATATTTTTGCTGTTTCTGTTGAACTGTTTACCTCCTATCCAGCTACACAGATATATCAGATGTAGGTCCCTGTAATCGATGCAATAATTCAGTAGCTGACCTTTGCGTTATGGCATGGTGTACAGCCCTATAGACTTGTAAGAAATCTGTAGTGAAGGTCATCCGTGCTTTTCTTGCCAACATGTTGTTGTTTTGCAGACTGTCTTTCAAACATCTGTTGAATTGTTCAGTTTCTCCATTTGCTTGAGGGTAATACATGGATGATCTTCTATGTCTAATATTTCTCTCTGCCAGAAAAGTTTGACGTTCCAGTGAGGCAAATTGCATTCTGTGGTCCAATACTAATTCTTTCAGGTTCCCTTTCTTGCTAAAGGGAAGAACTTGACAAGAACTTGATCACTGTAGCAGAGGTGACTTGTAATATAAATGTAACTTCTGGCCATTTACTGAAGTAGTTGATGTAGGTGATATAGCGACAGTCATTTGGCACATTGTCCGATGGCAACCTTTTCCTTCCTGCATCTGTAAGAGGAACAGATAGTAATGCATGACCACCATCTTGTCATGCAATTGGCAAGTAATGCACATTTTTATAGGTGCTTCAGCTTGTGCATCCATTCCCAGCCACTAATACGTAGGTGCTGTTTCATTGTTACAATCCCTTGATGTGTGATGTGCCAGGTGTATGAATTTTGGCTGCAGTTCATCTGGTACAACCAGCTGGTAAGTACCTTATCATGCATCCATCTTGTAGAGAAAGTTTGTTGCATGCTCTGAAGCAAGATAGCAAAGCTGGGTCAAGGCATTTGGGATTTTGTGACCATTTTGTCATCAGCAGTTCCTGCAATTTTTGTTGAATTGGGCAGGCTAAGCAAGTAGATTTGAATTGTTATGGCTGTGAGAGTCAAGCCAGGCCATCATTCAGATTCTAAAGAACCAGCCTGTACTAATTTTTTAAGCTCTTGTGATACTGCATCCCTGGCTGAGAATGGTAGATGGTACAACTTCTATTGCACAGGTATCACATTAGGTCGAAGTGTAATTTTGTGAACAAATCCAAATGTACAGCCAATGGTTTCCTGTGCGCTATCCTTGTTAAGAGCAGAGACTAGAGTTTGTGGTTTTAGTGGTGTCAGGTGGGGCAGAAGCAATGCACATTGACTACCCATGCATGTTCAGTGCAGCAAACAAATTTTCCCTCAGTAGGAGTACCCCTATGGATGATATCAAATTCCACTGGTACAGAGTATGTATCAAAAGAGCACAGGAATGTGGTTCATCAAGTTCCACACTAAGCCTAAGCCTGGTTCAGCATGTGGCACATGTCCAAAATATATTGCAAATAAATCCATTCAGGTAGTATTGAAATTGTTGAGCCAGTGTCCAATGTTAATTCCACCACCTGGAGCTTCCCTCATGCTATAACAGAAACATGAACAGTACATACTATTTTATGTCCGCAATGTGTGTGGTTCTGCTTTCATCCACACTCAAAACAGTAACACCAAGCCCAGTGCTGCAAGCACCTGTTGATTAGGCTGCTTGCTTTAGCATAGCTTAGCAAACTGTCTGGTCTTTTGGCAGTGACTGCAGTGAGCTCCATGTGCAGGACATCCTGTGTAGTTCACAGTGTGTTCTGTAGATCCACAGTGGTAAGGTACTTTGCCTTGTGCGTTTTGAAGTTTTTTTTTTTTTTTCCTGGTCTGGTAGCTGTTTATTGTGCCAGGGGAGTGCCCGCTCCGTTGATCCATGGGGGTCACTGCTTGCCGTTGCCATTGATGGGCCGGTCACGGTGGGCAGCTGACTCCAGGTAGGTGCGCAGGCGGGGCCGGGCACTCACCCACTCCACGTAAGCGGCCAGCAGAGGGCAGGAGGCCAGGCAGCTGGGTGCCAGCACCAGGTGGTTCCGCAGCAGCTCCACCAGGTTATAGTCTACAAAAGAGATCTGATCTCCGACGATGAAGGCCTGGCCAGCGCGGTTCTGGGACAGCAGGGTCTCAAAGGGGTGCAGCTGCCCTGGCAGTGCCTCCACATAGGCCGCTTTATTGCTGGGTCTGTAACCTCCCATTTGCATCGCCCTAGTAATTTTTTGACTTCCTTGTTGTAGTCCATGTCTGTAGTGGTTGCATGGCCTGGATCGGACCTGCTGGGCCTGGACTCATTATTTTCTCCTCCACTATAGCTGACGCAATGTGATGAGCAATACTTATCGTCTTCTGTAAGATCAGGTCCCATTCAAGTAGTAAGCACAACTAATATGAGGCACAACTGTTTTTCTCCCCAAGTTGATCTCAGATCATTTTGTCTGCCATGTTGCCAAAATCGCATTCAATTCCCTTAAGGCAGCAATATACTGATCTGTCAATTTCCCCTAGTTTCTGTTCACGCTGGGAGAATTTGTAGTGTTCAGCTACCACATTTACTTTAGTCACAAAAAATTCTTTAATGCAGCAAGTGTAGTCTCATATTCATCATCCAGAAAGGGAAGCTTGTAAAATATATGCTGCCCTTCTGCTCCAAGGCAGTGAATAAGCAGAGCACGTTTTTTGTTTCAGAAAGTTCTGTCAAAGACACAGTTCTCAAACACACTAATCCAAGCATTAAAAGCAACTGGCTGGTCACTCGGGCTTTGAAGAAAGGGTGCAGATAGATTCAGGGGCAGGAGAGTCACCCTTATTGCCAATTTGTTGAGTAGTGGAAGTTGAGACCAAAAGGGTGAAAGCCACCAAGTGGTTTGTTTGTTTAGACAAACACCATGCAGCGCCAGAAGCAGATGCCCTGACTGTCAGCAGCCATGACTGTCACACACATACTTCCTGCTTTCTGACTCACACTACTACAACTTTCAGCATGCAATACTGAATCTAACAACACCCACACTGATTGTTTGGCAAAGTCTCTGGTTGAGCTCTCACACTCAAACTATTAAAGAAGCAAACAGTGCCTTGCTAAATTGGTTTCTGAGTTATTGTTTGGTTATTCAAAGTCCATATAGTACTGTGGTTTTCTTCTTTCCTCTCAAAACACCAGTATGGCTTGAAACAGTTTCCATGACTTCTATTTAAGAAACCCAGCCTGCTTTGAGACTGAACCTGTCTGCTACTATCTAACTTACAACTTTCTATTTTATCTTTGGTTGCCAAACATAGAATCAAAGAAGATTAGGGTTGGAAGACCCCCTGCTCAAAACAGGACCAACCCCAACTAAATCATCCCAGCCAAGGATTTATCAAGCTGGGTCTTAAAAACCTCTAAGCATGGAGATTCCACCACCTCCCTAGTTAACCCATTCCAGTGCTTCATCAACCTACTAGTGAAATAGTGTTTCCTATTATCCAACCTAGACCTCCCCCACTGCAACTTGAGACTATTGCTCCTCGTTCTGTCATGTGCCACCACTGAGACTAGCCTAGCTCCATGCTCTTTGGAAGGCTACTATCAAATCCCCCCTCACTCTTCTCTTCTGCAAACTAAATAAGCCCAGTTCCCTCAGTCCTCTCCTCATAAGTCATGTGTCCCAGCCCCCTGATCATTTTCATTGCCCTCTGCTGGACTCTCTCCAATTTGCCCACATCCTTTCTGTAGTGGGAGGCCAAAACTGGACTCAATACTCCATCAATACTCCATTCGGCCTCACCAGTGCCGAATAGAGGGGAATAATCACTTCCCTCGATCTGCTGGCAATGCTCCTAGTAATGCAGCCTAATATGCCATTCACCTTCTTGGCAACAAGGGCACACTGCTGACTCATATCCAGCTTCTTGTCCACTGAAATCCTCAGGTCCTTTTCTGTAGAACTGCTGCTTAGCCAGTTGGTCCCCAGCCTTTAGCGGTGCATGGGATTCTTCCATCCTAAGTGCAGGACTCTGCACTTGTCCTTATTGGGCCAAAAGAAATCTGATGAGGTTCAATCTTCCAATTTGTCTAGGTCACTCTGGACCCTAACCCTACCCTCCAGCATATCTACCTCTCCCCCCAGTTTAGTGTCATCTGCGAACTTGCTGAGGGTGCAATCAATCCCATCATCTAGCTCATTAATGAAGATGTTAAACAAAACCAGCCCCAGGACCGACCTCTGGGGCACTCTGCTTCATACCAGCTGCCAACTAGACACTGAGCCATTGATCCACTATCCATTGAGCCTGACAATCTAGTCAGCTTTCTATCCACCTTATAGTCTATTCGTCTGCCCATACTTCTTTAACTTGCTGGCAAAAATACTGTAGGAGACCATATCAAAAGCTTTGCTAAAGTCAAGGAATATCACGTCTATTGGTTTCCCCATATCCACAGAGCCAGTTATCTCATCATAGAAGGCAATCAGGTTGGTCAGGCATGACTTGCCCTGGTTGAATCCATATTGACTGTTCCTGAACACTTTCCTCTCCTAAGTGCTTCAAAATGGATTCCTTGATGACTTGGTCCATGATTTTTCCACGGACTGAGGTGAGGCTAACCAGTCTGTAGTTCCCCGGATTCTTCTTCTTCCCTTTCTAAAGATGGCTACTATATATGCCTTTTCCCAGTCATCTGGGACCTCCCCCGATCGCCACAAGTTTTCAGAGATAATGGTCAATGACTCTGCAATCACATCAGCAAACTCCCTCAGCACCCTCTTAAGCATTGCATCCGTCCCCATGGACTTATGTATGTCCAGGTTTCCTAAATAGTCCTTAATCTGTTCCTTCACCACTGAAGGCTGCTCACCTCCTCCCCGTACTGTGTGCCCAGTGCAGCAGTCTGGGAGCTGAACTTGTCTGTGAAGACCGAGGCAAAAACAGCATTGAGTACTTCAGCTTTTTCCACATCATCTGTCACTAGGTTACCTCCCCTATTCATGGTCACTACTCCTAGCCCCATTTGGAAATTTAGACTTTATGATGCTAGTTTTGTACTGTTCCTGCAACTTTACTCCAGCGAGACACCTATGTTTCTGGAATAGCTTATGGTATCTATGGAGTCTAGTTCATAACATTTGCTGCAATGTTGACGATGAACTCTCCTAATATGGCCCACATTAGTGTAGGTTTTATCAAATACTGCTCTGGACATATTTGTATTGGTCTGCACTATAATACTTTGCCTTGGCAATGTACAACGCCATATGTCTGGGGATCTCAAAGGGCTTTACAAACTGGGGTACATTGTTTATGGATTTACAAAAAGTACTGTATCCTTGCAGTTCTTACATCTGAAATCTCATTACTTCTGAATACTTTCCATTTATAAACTGGAGGGATAGATGAGTTAAGAAAAAAATTGTAGAGTGCCAACTGTGCTTGTGCAGAGTGTTTTAATTATCCAGACACCTGTCCACTACCATCTTATAGTGTTTCATATAGGTCATTGAACAGCCAGATGATGGTAATGACTTTCATTCACTATCATCCTGGCGTGAATTTGAAACCATGATCCAGAGGTGAAAGGCTAAAATTTCAATTACCAATACTCCAAGTCCTCCAATTCCCCATATTACACTGGTGCTAGAAGTCCTAAATTTCACATCTGTGGAACATTTATAAATTATGACATATTAAAAGATCAGCTTAAATCACTGAGAATTTTAGCATCTGTTAATAATTGCTACTGAAGGAGACTATTAAAAGGTAAACTGGCTAAGAGTGTCTTTAATAAACACATTTCTCCCTTATGTCATCTGTTCCAAGATGTTCCATGACTATGTCCTAAAACTGCACAAGCAAAGGAAAATGCTAAATGGACTGGACAAGGAAAAACAACAATAGAACACCATGGAAAGTCTCAGGCTGGCCATTCTCCTTGTCTCTCCACTCAAGAATCCTTACAGTTCTCTTCTGTTAAACTAATACACGACTAATTAGTTTCCCCAAAGCTCAAATTCTGTCATGTTTTTATTGGTTGTGTATCTAACATCATGATGCGCTTTATGGGAAACAATTTCCTCAGTTCCATTTACCAGTCTTTAATCAAGTGAATTGCATTTCTTCTCCATTATCACAAGAAAAAAATAGCTTTAACCAGCCAGTACTGAAAATGTATGGGCTAGATTCTGACTTTAGGCACAGCCCTCGGCAAGCTATAGTGCATAAGCTGCACCCCTCCAGGGGTAGCCATGGGAAGCATTGTGACTCAGACACACCTTTGGAACACAGTTCCTCCCTGGCTTCTTCCTTGCTCTCTTGGGTGTGTGTGGAGGAGGGGGAGGAAAAGGAATTTTACAGCTGGTCCATACTACCCGTAAGTTACTAGAGTCTCTCTGTCGCCTACTGGCTCAGCTACTTTGGCCAGTGAATAGTGTGGAGCCAAGGTGCTGCCCCACTCTCCATCCACCTGCTCTGGGAAGGGAGTAAGCAGGCAAGTGGCTCTGCTTATTCTCGTATGTTCAAACTCAAGTCTGAGTTGCCTACACATGGGACACAGGGGTATTCTTGCTCCCTTGCGTGGCTATGTTGTCCAAGTTGCAATCTAACCCTTGGTTGTAGCTTTTGTTACTGAGAGATTCTACAACCAACCATTTTAAATAATGATGAGCAAGTGCTCTTTATTCTGCCATATTGTTTGTATGTGAACTTTTCCTTGAGTAGAAAATCTAGAAGAATCTTTACATACACAATGTATTGGGCCAAATTCTTTTCCCAGTTACATCCATACAACCTCATTTACTTCAGTGGAATGGCATAGGTATAAATTAGGGTTGAGTTTGGCCCTCTGTCTACTTTGTCTACTCTGGAGGCAGAATCATGGGAAAAATGACAGCGAGGAAGCCAGATGGTGGCTAGATAAGAATAACAATACCTTATTTTGGGGGAGTTCTATGGCCTGTGTTATACAGGAGGTCAGACTAGATGATCACAAAAAGTCCCTTCTGGCCTTGGAATCTATGCTGTAACAACAGCATTTGCAAAGCATATTTCATCAAAGCCACTGACAAAAATGAACTAATCCTTAAACTACCCTATATGAGATGTATTATTATCGTCACATTACAGGAGAGGAAACCAAGGCAGGGAAAATAAGTGATTTGCCCTAGGTAACACATTTAGTTTGTCAGAGCTGGGATAAGAACTTGGGGTCCTGATCATCTGGTCAGTTACAGGCGAGTAACTTCAACAGCTAGTGTGGTCAAGTCCAAGGAGTTTTTGACTTTCATGCTGATCCCACACTTTTCCCTTTCCACCTTCCTAAGAAATAGAAGACTGCCATTATGCTTAGTGTAGATGTGTGTATGTTGTTTTCCTGATCGTGTGTTGTAGGGTGTAGTTTTTACCCCTGAAAAAGCACCTTGGAAAACAGTCACATCAGATAAGAGTAACTGGCAGCCATTGCCTCCACAAGAAAGAGAGATTGCATTATCTCATGCTAATGTGACCACCACCACAAGACATACAAATGTTCCTCAAACAACAGTGGGTGAGTGACCTTTGAAATTTAAAATAAATAAAAACTTAACCTCTGTTTCCCTCCATCCCCTCCTTGTACTCTCGCTCCATTACCTTAGTGTTATTGTTAATGGTAGTCTGCCATATCATCTACATTTCTGTTTTGTGTCATTTGAAATAACTGAGTGCAGACTCGTTAAAGAGATCAGTAGGATGACATAAAAACAGAAGAGTTATCAACCTCTAACTAGGAGTTTCATGAGCGTTTTAAAATTTACATTTTTATTAGGTTTCTGGCAGATGGCAAGAATGGGAGTCAGTCTGTGACAGCCAGTGCTCTCACAGAGAAGTTGCAGTAAGGCACTGGCAGCAGCTGACTGCTGGGGGGAAAGGGAGGGGCTGTTATTTATATTTTTCTGAAGCTAAGCTCTCACCCTAATATAGATCAGCCACTACAATGCAGTAAAAGAGAATTGTAGAAGAAAGAGATGGAAAAATCCTATTAGGGTCTGTCATCTACCCTGTCAGTGTAACATTGTTCCCTATAGTATATTTTATTGTCCCTTATCCTGTCTCGTTTTTAATATCACAAGTATTTGACCAATTCCCTTGGAAGATGATACCAGAGTCTATATTGGATTTCACTATAGGTAGTTTTCTCCTACTACTCAGTGTCTTTTTTCTCCCCTTTTTTTCTGTTTAACTTCATTGTACGAACCCTAATCAATTCCTCATTGTCTGTGATGTTTGTATACATCTCTCAGATAGGTGTAGATAGTTATGCTCTCCCATCCCTTCCTCCTCTCGTAATTGTTTAAAACAACGATGTACAGCTTTGTTAACCTTTCTCCACATCAGCCAGGGCCTTAATTATTTTTATTGCTGTACAACAGCCCAATGAACACAATCAGCAGTATGTTGGTTTCTAAGGGTAACATCCTGGCCCTGTTGAAGTCAATGGGAGTTTTGACATTGATATTAATTGGGCCAGGATTCCATCCTAAATTCAGAGGAATCATTGCATCATGCAAGACATGATGATTCCCTTCTTCCTCTACTCCAGCTTCTCAAACCTTTAAATTTTGATTGATAGATTAATGTTATAAATACATCGGAGTGTACATTTGCTTTTGAAACTATTGTGTGTTTCAGATTTGTATCAAAACTAGGTGGGTTCCCTGGGCTAGTGCCCATACCTCTCACGTAAAAGATTGACTGGTAATGTGGAAGGGTGGCTGGCCCTTTAAGGAGAGCTGGGGCTCAGTTTCACAGCCAGCCAACCCTCCTCCCAGGTGGGGAAAATTTAGTCATGTTACTCTGAGATAGATAAAGGAGAGGCCTGGTTAGTGAAATGGACACCTCACCTGGCAGGGGATGGGGGGCTGCAGAGGATAGGAAGGCTGCTGAAAGAGATGTGGGAGCTCCTGCAGGAAACTGTGGAACTCAGGGGAGGTAGGGCTAGGAGTGGCCTGCTAAAGCAGCGAATGGCCCTGGGCAGGAGGACGTGGGAGAGGCTTGAAAGACTTTCAAGTGAGTCTGGGCAGGGCTTGATGAAGGATGAATACCTGAATTTTGAACTTGAAGGACTTTATTGTGGAACTGTTTATGATAATAAACCAGCCCGAGTAGGGATGTTGTTGGCTGCCAGAAAACCGTTGTGAAATTACCGAGAAGCCCTAAAGAAAAGGAAACTGAGGCAGGGATACTGCAAGGTATCTCCAGGCCATGAAGTGGTGCTCTGGAGGCAGTGACCCTGATACCGTTGAGTTTCTGTTTTTGTTTTAATGTTGCAGAATTCAAGCAGTTAAAAGGAAAAATAATAGGTGCAAACGATATTGCAGAGGTATTTTTTTAAAAATAAAAGCTGAAACAGGATCAGAAACTTAACAATTCTTATTAATTCAATATATTGCTTGAAGAGTGGCTAAACATATCAGTATTTTATAATAAAAAAAAACTTCTTTATATTCCAGATGTCTGTTTCTTTTCTTATCTTTTTCATATTATAGAAATATCTAGACTTGTAAGACTACAATATAGAGAGAAAATCCCCATCTCAGATCATTCGTGAACTTTTCCATCACAAGATTATCCCATCCTCTCCTGAACCACAAAGATGAACAACTCCGTTTTCTAAACTTCCTGCATTTACTCCTAAGATAGTGTTATTTTTTCCTGTTGTTTTGTGTGTGTTTATGCAAAAACATTTTTTGGTTGTGGTGATGTTGAGTTTGTTGCAAAACTTAGGGCACAGACTTTAAGCACAGACTAAAACAGGCATCTTCCTAAAAATAGGTCCAAGAGAAAATGTGACTCAAAGAGACACCTGAGATACAAGTCTTCCCCTGCTTAATCTGGGTTGGTAGTGATGCCAGCAGTAAATTACTACCTTTCCCAACCTGCATTTGATCAGCTTTATGCTTTGGGCCACTGAATAAGTGGGTAGAGTTAGCTCCTTACCCCTCCCTGCCCAGTCCTGCCCCAGCTGCTCTGGGGAGGGAGAATGCAGGTGAATGGCCACATTTACTCCTGTGAGGGAGTGGGGTGTTCTTCCTGGCCCCCTTCCCTCGCTTGTCTGTAGGTGCATAATCCAAGACACAATCTGCCCCTTAATTTCTTCACTGCAGTTTCCTTGACCATAAGCTAAATTGAAGTTGGACGAATGTAAAAAGAATTTTCCCCTATTTTCATTGATTGTCTCTGTCATTCTATCATCTAAGCATATATTAGAAAAATTGATACAAACAACTGTGTTCAACATGTCTCCAAAATCACACTCATCAATTTTTAACATTTTTTCATTTTTAATAAGGAGGAAACAGGTTGTGCCACTCTTGTTCACACTGGGCCAGATTTCCGGACAACTAAATTCAATTTACACTGCATAAGAAGCACAAAGTACATTTTTAAAGCAGCAGAAGAATGCCCCTGGAGAATTTTTCCTGTTTGGGGGGGATCCCTGCTGGTGTACAGTTGGAGAAGATCACCTAGCTGCCTCCTATGTTAGCTATCTATCTTCCTACCACCAATGAGTGTCAGAGGTGTGGGTGGTGGACACAGGTTCTACTACGACTGATCCCTTGGTGATGTAAGCTCGGCAAAAGCAAGATTAGATCTCTTCTGCTCTAACTTCTTCCAGGGCCAAATAGTCAGGAATCAAGGAGTCACAGCTGACCCCCTGTGGCTGCCACTGTTGGCTATGACAGCACATCTTGGAAACAATGGAGAATGGAGCAACTGATAATTTGTGATAATTTACTCCTCAAGTGGTCCCACTGAAATGAATGAAGGTACTTGTGTAGTAAATTACTATGAAATGTGAGTAAGGATGGCTGAATCTGGCCTGTAATAAAGTGTCTAGTGCCGTCTAGGGTTTGGAATGAGAACTAGTCAACTGTGTGTTATGGGCCATAGGGTGTAGCAGCCCACAAGTGGTAGGGGCTTGTCCTCTGAAGCTGGAGAAGCTGAGTTCTTTCTTTGGTGCCACTGGATGTGATTACGCAGACCTTTCTCCTCTTCTCAGCCCTGCTCAATTTGTGACTTTAGCTATGGGGTTTCAATAGGGGCTATTCACTCAACCCTCTGCACTGTGAGCAAGTAGGTGGGAAGTGGGCAGGAGGAGGGAGAAGCCCTTGTTCTGCCTCTTCTTACTTGCTGGCCAGGTACATAGTGAAGAATAAGCTTCTCCACAAAAAGGGGCGAAGCAGCTAACATCTTCCTCAGAGTCCGCGGATTATGACTCAGAATCACCGTTTGTTAGATGCGTGTGTGACGTTGCACTCCATATGATTTTATGAAAATATGCTAATGAGTGTGAATGTAATGTAACTGGAATATGCTTCATGCAAAAGGTCTCTTGTAAGGTACCATTACAAAGTTTATAATCTACTGAATGTGGTCATCCTATTTGTATAAATGTATCATTCTTGTATCTGAAACTAGAAATATGAAATATAACTCGGAGGTCCTATTGTAATTATGCAAAGTGTGGGCCATTAATGGTGGTTTGGAATCTTGATTGCTCCCATCAACTAGGACAATTGGTTGTAAATGGTTCTGTTTACTTGCAAGCCTTCCTGTGAGTCAAACCAGAAAGAATGAAGGCTTGGGGGGTCTCACAGGACATGTGACCATGTCACCTGGTACTGGAATTCATCTTAAGCCTGGTACTTTTCCATTTAGAAGGAGCGGTGGGGACCCAGAGAGACAAAAGATTCCCGCCTTGTGTCAAAGTTATATAAGGGGGTGGAACAGAACAAAGGAGACTGCAGTCATGAGAAATCCCCTAGTTACCACCTGAGCTGGAGCTAACAAGAACTGTACCACGGGCAAGGATTGTGCCCAGACTAGGAAGGAGTCCAGTCTGTGAAAGAAGCACATCTCTGAGGGTGAGATTTTATCTGTAATCAGTTTCTTAATGTATTAGGCTTAGACTTGCATGCTTTGTTTTATTTTGCTTGGTAACTTACTTTGTTTTGTCTGTTATTAGGTGGACCCACTTAAATCCTACTTTTTATTCTTAATAAAATCACTTTTGCTTATAAATTAACCCAGAGTAAGTAATTAATACCTTGGGGGAGAAAATGCCTGTGCATATCTCTCTATCGGTATTATAGAGGGCGGACAATTTATGAGTTTACCCTGTATAAGCTTTATACAGATTAAAATGGAATTATTTGGGGTTTGGAGCTGGGAGCTGGGTGTCTGGATGCTGAAGACAGGAGCACTTCTTAAGCTGTTTTCAGTTAATTCTGCAGCTTTGGGGCACGTGGTTGAGACCCTGGGTCTGTGTTGGAGCAGACTGGCATGTCTGGCTCAACAAGGCAGGGTTCTGGAGGCCCAAACTGGCAGAGAAAATGGGCTCAGAGGTAGTCTCAGCACATCAGGGGTCTCTGTGACCGAACCTATCACAGCATGCTCCGTGGGTGGAACAACTTCCTGAGGCCATTTACTGTAAAGTTCCAGTCTAGTCTATTGTGAGGGTCAAAATGACAAAGTAGCAGCTGTGCAAAATGCAGGTGACCCTGACATCCTCCGTGGCCATAGAATTGTTAGAGTAATTTAGAAACGAATTGTGCTGTCCTTACTCAGGAAAATTGTCATTGAAGTCAGCAGATTGTTACTTTGTCTAAGCAGGCAATGTGAGGTTTGTCCCTTAAAGTATTATTAGTTAACAGAGGAAAAGATTTTTCAATATATGACTTTTATCTTGAAAATTTTCCTTTAGGCCACATAACGTTTTATAACATCGTAGCATGTTTCATAGAATGAAATCAGATGTTCAAAAACTATGAATAAATTAAGACTGGGTTATAATTTCTCATGTCCATGAGTTAGAATTCATCAGTAAATAATCATTCACTCTCCTGGGTTCTGCTATGGATAAAACCAAATCAAGTTGTGATCTTACAGGTCATGAAGATGGCACTTCATCTAGCAAAACCTTGCTTGGATTCAGTAAATTTTTGTCATAAAAAATGTGCATAGCAACATAATTTTTTTGTGCCTCTAGCAAGAAGTGGGCAAAAACTGTGCCTTTAAAATGGCCAATTTTTGCCAAATTGGGGTAAAGATAAAATTTGTCAGAAGACTGAATTGCTCAGAGATTTGGCAATGAGATATTTATGTCTGGGTGATAGTGACCTAAAATTGTTATAGGACCATCAGGAACTAGACTGAGACCATGTGTTCAGATTGCAAAGCAAACACTGTAACAAACACTAGCTATTATTTTTGTTGGCTGCCGCAGCAGAGCTAGGAAACATTGAAGATTCATGGAGAATTAATGCCTTTTGGTGATCTCTCTTGAATAGGATTGGAGGGAGGCAGAGAGGATGCTGCCTGTGTTACATCTATTCTAGGGAAAAACACAGGTCTTCTGTCATCAGGATTGTCTATCTGGTATCTTTCACAAACACTAAATTCAGTCTGCAAAATTTTAATTGGTACAGCCCATTGACCAATCACATTTTGCTTACTATGGAGAGTCAAGACCTGACTCTTATCTTTCACTGGTTTCATACTTCATTGACTTTCATAAACATACTCCTGATTTATGATGGTGCAAGAGAGATGAGAATTGGGCCGAAAAAGCCAGACTTGGTGGTTATGAAGAACTCTTGATTAGTTTATTGTATACTTCTTCCTTTTGCCGAAACAAGTTTCACCAACTCATACTCTTTCAGACCTACTCACATCCACTTATCTGTGAATTGCAACACATTACACAGTTCATTTGGATTTCACCCACTGTCTTCAGCGGCTTTCCTAGGAAAGACGTCTCTTTCTGATAAAGCCTTTGAATTAGGCCAAGTAGAGACTTGATCTCTGGGTCTGCCACTTGCAGGCCTGTTTCTATAATCACTAGGATACTGGATATTATGGGGCGGGTCTCTAATTTTGACCAGAAATTCCATCCTGGACCTGAGACACTTTCCCAACAGAAACCCATGTTTAAACCCAGGCGTTCCTGAGAAAAGTTTCGGGTTTGAGAAATTGGCATTTTCTGGAGAGAAAATACTTCATCAAAAAATCCTGACAAGCTCTAATACTGTCTTCAAATCCCTTTTGACTTCTGTGGAGGAGCTAAGGATGCTTATGCAACATCATCTTGCAGGATCAGTCTTCTGAGGATCAGAACATGGCAACATATCCCTCTTACTACCCTCATCAGTCATTGTCTCAACAACCCATTCATGCTTTGCTATTTTTTATCTGTTATCATCTTTGTCCAAATAATTTAGTTTCACAGTTTAAATGCCTCATATAATCCATAAAAGCAAACAACAAAGTCTAATCCTTTGACCTTTTCAGTATTCTTTGGTGTAATTTACTGACTGTTCACTTTCTCCCTACAGCATGGCCCTTATAACCATGATAAAAATGGACAGACAATCCAAATATGAAATGCTGGAAAGGTTACAGCCTTTGGATTGGTTATAAGTCTATTAACTGTTCAGAGTATTTTTACAAGGAAAGATTTGAATAAGAACAGAAAATGGCATCAGATGAATCACAGTTGTTATGGAATAGGGAAATGATATAAACATAACCCATTCTCCTTAACACTTTAACATTGTAATCGTGTGGCCTCTCATTTTATGTCATTGCAACCCACCCTTTTCTCCTTAAATGCGTCCAGTTATCCATTTAATTAACCTGATAAGATATTGAGATCCAAATCTTTTAAACTTTTCTCGTATATTTCATCTTTGATGCCATATTCCATATTTTATGGTTTATTGAAATTCCTTGTATTATTTTGAGCACATTAGTAGGTTTACTTGCTTTTATCCCCCAACCCTTGCTTGCTTGGCTCCTAGAAGTGTTCTTGTAAGCCGGGATTCTAGATGTTTTGTTTGACAAGCTGAATGCCTTGTGTGAAGAAAGCTTAAAGGTAGATGGCAAAATTGTGATGTGGACAGGGTGAAAGTTCAGTAGCTGTGCAGATTTGTTTCATTCTGTCTCTGGGATACATTGTGTAGGAGTCTGTCTCCCTGAACCAAATTCTTCAATGCTGCTGGGATAATTTCTACAAGGCAGGTACTGCATAGAGCTGTTCTAACTCTAAAATGGTCACCTCACAAGCCTGGGAACTTGATGGGACAGATTAGGAATGTAGATGGGGGTGATCCAGACTACAGAGCAACTCATAGGCAGCTCTTGGAGTTGCTCCACACCCACCATTACTCCTATATGCCCCGGGAGCAGCAGTAAGGGGTCGGAAGCCAGGTCAGAATCTGGCAAAACGAGTTATGCTGATGGAAGCCTGGTGTAAGGGAGATCGGACTCAGGATCCTTTTTTGTAGGTAGTTCGTGACTAACTTTCTCAAAATTGGATTTTTTGTTTTGATGTAACTTTCCAGAGCCAGTCAGAAAAAAAATAGCTGTAGGGGCAGTATGCATGGAGTAGTGCTGTGGTTTGCTTCCTTTTAATTCCCGTAGCATTCTACTTAGCTAAGTGTTTTAGTGTCTGGCACTAGAATTTCTCTAATTTAATTAACTCACTAACATTAACACATGACACAGGCTAAGATTCTCCTCTTTCTCGCTGCAAAAATGCAGCTTGCTTATCTAAATAGTCTCCTAATCCAGTGGGTATGAGTGCACAATGTGTACACTAGTGCTAGCAAACTACTGACCAGTCTGATCAAATACCTGGGTGTATTGAGCTTTAGCTGGCTGATCTGTGCTCATAGAGTTGCTGTGGAGCATACTGTAGGTGAAACAGAAAATGCTTAATTTCATGATGCATAAACACAGATGCCAATGCAGTTTTCTGTTTCCCTAATCACTTGTATTGAAGACAGCCATCTGATATTTCTGCTCAGAAGAGAATTCCAGAATGATTTTTCCTCGTCAACATTTAAATCCTCAACATCAGCCTGCTGAATACCATGGGAGGGAGGGAGGATGGTGTGTTAATTAAACCATTTTAATGACCTGCTTTTAATCATAATGGAAAACATGTTCATGCTTTGCAGAGGTGGGGGTTTGTGGTGATCCCAGTCTACAGTGTTTGGAAGGACAGAAAACAGTCTCAGAATCAATGTAAGCTTTTTGGCTGATGCAGACCTAGAAATATAACAGCACTGTTTGGTGTATAATGAATATTCTTCATTATATTGAATATTCATAGTAATAAGCTCTACAATTTCGAATGCTTTCTTTTTTTCCTCATGTCTATTTTGCAAAGGCTTATGCAATTCTTCATAATATTTAAGTTTGAAATGCTTCTGTGTTCATTTTTCTTAGAGAAACCACATGCAAACCCAACCCATAAACCTCAGTGTCACCAGCACAGTCCTCAGAAGCAACCCTACTGTACAATAGCAGGCTAGTGTGTATGATAATTTGGAGGATAAAATTTCAGTCAGAAAACCCATTCCAGGGGGATTGAATGACTCAAGGGATTCACAATGAGATAGAGATACTTTCACCTGTAGGTCACCTGTTTAATTCTAGTCAACGTCTGCACTGACTGAAAGTTTCTACTATCTGATGGCTGTTTGGTGTCCTATACTAGTGACAGCACTTAAAACATTTCCCCCTCCTTCTCCCCATTATCAGAGATATTACCAATTCCATCTGTGTTCTCCATTTCAGGTATAAAGGATAGCTCTCAAACTGGCTGAATTTTTCTAGATGGAAGAAACTTTTAAAATGTGACCAATGTATAATTTGTGGTGATTTTTATTCTAGTCTCTAGTAGGCTCATGATCACAAAAAACATCCCCATAATTAGCACTCTTGTTGACAATCTTAGCAGAGGAGGCCAAAGACTGAATGGGCTATGGAGACTGAACTATCCTACTGCCCCAGGGACGTTTGCCCTGTCAGTACTGAGATATGTGGAGGGGTGGGAATGTTTGAATTGTACCTCTTCTGAGGATAAACAGGAAGACTTCAGTCTCTAGACTTGTCAATCTGACACTTATCACAATTGCTATGTTCATATACATTTTTTTAAAAAGACAAATATAATCAGTTTCACATTTCCAAAAGATATGATTATGGGCCAAATATTTGGTTAGCATAAATTGGCGTAGCTCAATTGAAATCTGACCGTGTGCTCTTAAACTGTATGAAGAGATCTTGGATGTTAATCTTCATATGATAATGTTACACTTTTCCAGCAGCCATGATATATATATACCTCAAACTATAACTTTCCCTCTGAAGGAGACAGTATGAACCAGGAAATGTCATATGTGGATTACAGATGGAACTTCTGTATGTTAATAACAATACCCTGGTTCTCCTGGTTGCGGATTATTAGGTCCATCTCCCAGTGTACTAAACAATTATTTCCATTATAAAATTAGTGTATTTTTGAGGTGTGTAATACCTCTGGACTGAAGATTGTTGTTACCCTGAAAGTTCCTAAATCCAAAGGTATGGCTTCATTGCTGAGTTAACCCAGGCTCGTTCATGGGTGTTGCACCACACCCACCCATGAGGACACATGTAGTTGGGTATGGTTTTGCAATGTGGCTGCTCACACCTGGCCTAGGCTAACCTGGGTGCTGATCACCTGAGTTAATTCTGCAATGAAGAAATCCCCTCAGCAGCATCAGGCAACTGATGATAAACTCAAAAGAGAAGGCTGGAAAATTGTTTTATCCTGATATGTAGGTACAGTATTCCTTGTGATTTGGTCAAACCGTTAGTGAGTGTACAATACTTCAGGTCTATTCCTGCTAGACAGCCATTCTCCCAGAAGGTGGAGGCTCTCAGGAGGTGCATTTCTTCCCGTTCGAATTACTGTAGGTCTCTTAGCTGGCCTATAGGTTGATCACTAGGAGATAGAAGCCTACCAGATAAAGCTCTTTCTTTGAGACAGGAAATATGTTGCACAGAAATACCTGTTCCAAGATAAGAGCTTGTTTTTCAGCATTTTAGCCAATGATTTTATCTTTAGTTTGAAGAGAGAGTCTGGTTTTGAGGCCCAAACTGGCCTTTGGCTTGTCTGAATGAGGATATTTTTGTTTGTTAAGATGCATGGGCAAGATTTTCAAAAGTGACTAGTACTTGTAGGTGGCTTGGTTAAGGGTGCCCAGCTGCAGGCAAAATAAAGGGAAGTGATATTCGGAATGTGGGTACTTGCATTCTGGAAATCAGGCTTCTTTAAGGTGTCATGAGTTGGACACCCAAAAGCTGAGGCACCCACAATCACTAGTCACTTTTGAAAACTTTAGCCCGTGTGTCATTATTTCCTAGTTGGAAAAGGGTAGGACTAGACCTAGATTTGTAACTCTTGATAATCCAGACTATAAGATCTTCTGGAGCCTTGTCTTCACATATATGTGTAAAGTGTCCATAGTAGCCCAGTGTTGGTACTGTATAAACAATTGATAGCTAGTCCTACATCCACTATTTGTGTGACCGATTTGGGAATGGTTTCTGCTAAGTATCTGCAGACAGGATAATCAAATCAAATCAAATGCTTGTCCTTCCTCTTGAGCGGTTGCCTCTAGACTATGACTACCTCTAGCTCACTCCAAGGTGAGGCTATTGGTCAACAGAAATGTACCTTAGGGAAGGTTATGCTTGGCTGGTACGATGATGAATGGATAGAGATACTGTGCAAAGATGACAAAAGTTAATCTTTTTCTTCTCATGTCTGGTGTTTTATAAAGAGGAGAACAGCACTGTATTGAGTTGCCATTGTGTCTTTAATAATATCCATTGTGGCATTTCATGTGAACCGTGGTAATTCACCATTGTGCTCCCTCGTTATCTCAAGTGAATAACACATTTAACATTTTAATTGGTAGCAAAGCAAGCAAGCAGAGGTTTACTGTAACCAGCGCTGTACAAAATGGAAAAAGAAAGTGATTGGAGCAATAATTGAGATGTCTTCACTGATTAATTGCCATACACATTTAGATATTCTCTCACCGAGCTCATGTATGGCAAATAATCTCTGTACAGACTAATTTACAGGTATTAGTTAGAAAACTGGCTGAATTTTGATCTCACATCAGTACAAAACCAGTATAAGTGAGGTCAGGCGGGTCTGAAGTTGGGTAGAATGGAAAACCTTACACTGGCTATATTGCTATAAGGACAGATTCTGATTCCCCTTAGTCACCTCGAATAGCTCCTTACAATAGTAATCCCACTGAAGTCATAGGACTCCTTGTAGTTCAAGGTACTATTCAAAATAAGTAAAAGGAGTTAGAAACTGGTTCTTAAACATGTAGGGTCAGCTTCTGCTCTATTTTAGTCTGAGTTTCCACTAAATACAATGGATTTGGCACTGAGTGAAACTAGGAGGATTGCAGCATTGCTGAAACCATTTTTATTATTATTATTCTCTTTCTACAATTGGTCTTGACTAAAGATTTTGACCAAATCCTCCAGCCTTTGTTCAGGGAAAGCTCCCTTTGGCCTTGCTGGAAGTTAGCCCAGAGTAAGAACTGTAGACATTGCCCTTCGACATTTACAGATGCACTCAGTGTTGGTTGCAGTAGAAGTTTCTTATACTTGGCTCTACATTCCTGTGCATATCTATTTGCCTGTATTTGGGTCAGATTTTGATCACAGTTACATTGTTATAAATCCAGAATATCCTCATTAACATCAAAGACGTTATTTCAGATTTACACGAGTGCAGCTGAGAGAAAAATCTGACCTACATTCCCAAAGCACGCTAGACAAACCATTGCATGCACAATATACCTCTCTTAGAAGATTGAATCTTTTAAGATACTTTCTGTTATCCTGGACACTTTGAATTTTTTTTGTTATGTAATGCAAGTTATGTCTTAGAATTAATAAAAAATGTTGCCAACAATGATGCCACTAATTTCCTCCACTGCAGAAGTACCAGAATTTCACAGGATGAAATTCTATGGCCTGTATTATGCGGGAGGTCAGACTAGATGATCATAGTGGTACTATCTGGCCTTAAAAATCAATGAAAGGTACTCAGGGCTTTCAACTCCCAGAACCTTGCAGGATTGGGCTCAATATTTGTGCTTCATAAATATAACACAGGGAGTTATGCCAGTAAACACGGTTTACTGGGAAGCGTGAGCAACGTGAACTGTTTATTTTTTCAGACAGCTTACTAGCTCTGCAAACCCATTTCCCTGTTCTTTTAGTAAAAGACTATACAAACCCAGGGGCCCTGATAAAGCCAATCAAGGACAGTATCAACAGCTGGGTGTTCAGGTTTTTGTTGTTGTGGTGGTGGTTTTAAATATCACCCCAATATGTTCAGTTCACATTTCTCTCTGGACAGATCAGCTCTTTTGGCACAGAGAACTTGTTCCTGGAACACGGCCTACTAGATTCACAAAGTCATTAACTGCTGGATTATTAGAAAGTTAATGACGAACGACAGAAACTGTTAACTCGAATATTGAATGTGCATTTAATTTTTTCAGTGACACTGGAAACAGCCTGACACTTCTAGTAGATTGCAAGGAAAACAAACCACCAAAGCCATGGAAAGAAAAAAACAACGACAGAGATGGGAATTCGGGAAAAGACTTTCTCTGGACAGCAGTCTTGTGGTAAGGACTAAAATATTCATTTACTGTTGTATGTTTTGGCATTAAAAGTATTGTTCTTTAATTTCTATGTCCCCATAATATTGTACCTTTTTTTAAAGCAGATGTTCAAGACATCACAATGGCAAATCCTCTTGTGATTATAACTCCAGATCTATAGGACTAAAAGACTTTTGAAGCAACCTAATAGGAACCTATTATCATATAGAAACATGTCACTAGGTTTAAGTGAATTACACTAGGGATGAATCTGGCCCAGTACACAAGATGGCATTTTAAAAATTACCAGTGTTATATAAGATAAATAGATATGGTTACCTCAGGCCCTGCAGTACTCTGCTGTATTTCTTTATATTTCATATAGGAAATACTTTCACTGAAGTAAATACTGACCTTCTCTGACTGCAAATACTTGTTTAGTTACACTAACTGTGGTGGCTGTAGGTATGTTACAAATTCATGTAATATCATCTGAAGGAAGCATCAGCTGGCACATGCTCCGGGTGAATTATTATTGATATACCAAGGACCTGATCCTGAATTTAATGATCTTGGCCCCAAATCTGCCTTCAAAAAGTAATGTTTTAGCTGCTGAGTGGAATAAACAAAGAATTCTTGTACAGACATATCATGAATGCCCAGATTGGAAAATACTTGGAATATGTGTTTACAACTAGTATGCTGAAACAATAAACTGAGAGGTCTCACCCTGCCCACATTCATCTCTGTGACTTTTGCAGCGGCTACTCCTTATTCTGAGAAGGGAAATTTTTCCTTGGAGGTGATTGCAGATCTGCTGCCTTCTCAGAGTAATGAGCGTCTTGGGAATGATGCTTGGGGAAGTGGCTGGCATGCTTAGTGAATCTCCTCCATTGTATAAATGCAGGAGAGGATGGGTCTTGCTTGACTGTTAATGTCAGCTGGCTAGGGAAACAAATGTAAAAAGGGGACATGACTGTGGGAGCAGCTACCACTTTCCTGGGCTCTGAAATGGAACTGTCAGTTAGGGAGATGTGATTCTGTAAATCACCCCTTGTGCCTTTTAAAATAAATCAGGGAGTGAACACTCCTTCCCCTAACCTCAACAGACTGCCAGTGGCTCCAATGAAAGGGTGATTGTAGGGAGTTGCGTATCATGTGAGGTGTGTAGCTCATCTTCCCATTGTGAGCAGCTTCAAAACGCCCTGATGTTGAGTGCGCTTCTGCAGTGAACCATCTTTTCCTTCAGGTAGGTTCTGCAAAATCCAGCCTACTGCAAAGCCTGCATCCTCCCAGGACTTGCACAGTCCAGACATGCATAGGTATTTTCAGGTAGATCAAGTCCAAAGCAACAACATTATTAAAACTACTTCAGTTACCTTACAGCTCAGAAGTAGATGCACAGTTTCATCATCTAATAGACTCTCATATATGAGAAAAACAAAAATAAGCATTTATTGTACATGGACTGTGTTCATATACAGGATCAAGTTCTGCTATTATTTCTAGGCATGTAACTCCATGGAGGCAGATTCTAGTCTAATTTCTCTAATTAAAGTTCATTGCTGTGTTCCAAAGATTTTAGCCACAGAAGAACAGAAACTGTATACTGAGAGTTTAGGGCAGTGTCAGCAATTTTGAACATTGCTTCATGGATTGCTAGAAAAGGTGTTGAATAGTATGGAAAATAAGTGCTGTTTTTTTTTACTATTGTTTCACTTATCCAAAGAATTCTCCATAGAATAGTTTTGGTCCTTACTGATGTTTTATCAACCAATTAAAATGTAATTTTTGTTTTACTCAGGAGACAGTTGTGGTCAGATGCATAGGCTCCTGGTTTCCTGCCCCGAGTCTATGAACTACCTCCCCTATGAACTGTTGTGAGTCTTCTGCAAAGTCTCGCATCTTCGACTGCCTGTTAGTATATCATACTGGCTGTCCTGTGACTAGACCAAATTCAACCAGGCAAAACTAAACACTTTATCTTTCTCTCCCTTCCAAAACACCTCTCCTCTCTCCATCACTGTCAATAACAATAAATTTCTTTCTGTCACCTGGGTATTATACTCCGCTCTTCTCATTACTTCCCCTACGTCCATTCTGTTGTCAAATTCTATCAGAACACTACATTTCCAAAATCTATCCACTCATCTTCATTCTACCTTCTGAAGTTCCTACATCTCCTCTCAGTCTCTTCTCTTAACATAAACCCTCCTGCCTAACCACTCCCTTGAAGTCTTCTTGCAGTCTCATATTCCAGTATTCTCCAGGCTGGACATTATGCTTGGAACAGTCAACCCTGATTTGATGCTAAAAACATGGTCTCTGCTTTCTGTGGGAGCCTTCTAGCAATAATCCACCATAGAAAAGAATCTCATTCATATGCATTCAAAAGCAACATGTTCAGTTTTTGACCTTGGGCCACAAAACACAAATATAAACAGGAGATAATCTTAACACACACAATAGTGTGTTATGTATCAATCTGGAATGCTTTACTATGCCATCTCCTTGTGAAAATGAACACTTCTTCCATGAAGTAATGCTGGAGAGCTCTCTTTCAGTAGGTATTAAAATTTACTAAAACTAAGTATTGCTTAGTGATTTTTAATAGCAGTGGATTATCTCTATCTGTATCTTCCTCTTGGAGTCAGAATGTATTGGCTCAGAGGAAGAGAGAGTGAGAAAAAGAGAAAGAAAGCAATTTCTAAAACTAGAGATGGGCTCAAGCCATTCTGGGTATAAATTTGGGCTTTCCAAAACTGAATCTGAACTTTACCAAAGTTTGGTGTGTTTGGATTTTGACCATTACAGAGAGCGATCCAAACTCCAGACCTGGAACAACGTTTCAGCTTCCATTTGGGGTTTTGACTCAGGCCAATTTTTGTCTAAATTTGGAACCTTCAAACAATGAAGCAGTGAGAAATGACACATCCACATAACACTCTTCCTCACAGCACAGTACAGAATCACTTCTTCTTGGATCCCCTAATTGAAGGGGAAAATCAAATGTATTTAAGCCCTGCTAGAGCTGGGCAAAAATTTTTCAGACAAATAGTTTAGTTGACAAAAAATGCAGTTTCAGGTCAACCTGAAACTATGTATGGATTTGACACCAATAGTTTTGGCCAGTCACAAAATGGCTGGTGGAGGAGAAGGAGGTGGGGATAGTGGTGCTGCCTGCCTTCCGTCCCTACGCCATAACCTTTAGCACAGCTGGAAAACCTTGGGGAAAGAGCTTGAAAATGAGGCCAGATAAGCTTTTCTCAAAGAAAAAATGTAGACACAAAAATATAAGGATGATTCATACTGTGAAGCATCATGAGATTTTCTACTAATTAAAAAGTTTGAATGGATATTTCTCTGAATACTTTACCAAAAGCTAATATATTTTAATCCTTTTATTTCTCAGGAGACTAAGAATCCTCCTGCCATTAGTAACAGCAAAATATCCACTGAGGGCCTTGTTCAACTCTTGTTAGATCAAGAGATGTCTTACCATTGACCTCAAGGGAACTGGATCACTTTGAGGTTAAATGGTCATATGATTACTGCTATTATTGTAACCACTAGAGGTCTCCACTATTGCCAGCAACTGAGAATTTCAATGCACAGGTGATTAACTAATATTTATAGACAAAGCAGTCAAACCTTTAGAGCAATGACAACGATATTTATAGTTCCATGTTCAAGTGAAAGGAATGACAAAATATTTATCTCAGAGTCTAACAACCCTTATAGAAAATCCGTATACAGCTTCAGAATAATACCACCCTTTAGTTCTGTCTGATGGTTGACCTTCCCCGCCCAACTGTCATAAGGATATAGTTTTTGTATAGGAATTTAGAATAATTTCTATAACCCATATTGATTTCATCCCTATTAAGCTCCAGGGAAGCTTTCTATTAGGAAAATCTGTGTTTATATGTAACAGACAAGACATGATTATTATTTAAATCAGACACATGTGGGGAGCTAGGATTAGAACTCTTGTTTTTCATCTTTAAAAAAAACAGGCCTCTGTCACTTCAGTAAAGAAAAGAGCCTTTATATGACCTTATTAATAGGGGTCCTCTATCCTGTTTGTCGGCCAGCCAACAGATGGAAACAACACAAACTCTCTCAGACAAAGTCCATCCACCTACGTGGAACTAGAGCCCTATATTTTTCACAAATTCATGATGATGGAGGGGCAGATGGGCCAAAGCTAAGCGGTATGAAACCCCGGGCGCCAGATGCCTGGAATGGAGAGCTGGACTCAGCCTCACAGGTCAGAAACCACTGCTGCACGGTGAGTGAGGGGCAGGCTCACTCTGCAAATCCCATCACCCAGAGAGTCTTTCACACATTGGGGGCAGGACACAACCCTTGTGGATAAAATGGATAAAATAAAATAATATGAAATTCACAAAAAATTAGAACAAAAATACATTTACCGGGCTCTTATGTCACTGTGAACTGCTTTGTATGATGGGGGCCACAGTCACATCAGGGTTATGCTATGATTACTGAAGGTACTTCAGTTTAGAACTAAAATAAAATGCAAAGAAATAATGTCAATGGAATAAGGTTATTTGCAATATATTATTCAGCCATTTGGTATTTCTCTGTGTTGTACAGTTTTCCAGGTAGGATGTGATCCCTGGTAAACAAAGGAGACAAAACTGGGACTCAAACTTTGTAGAAGCCTGTTTGTTTGGTCTGTGGTTTGTAGTTTTCTACAATACGCTTTTGTAAGATTGATTCAATATAAAATGAAAGTTAAGTAGCTTAGCCCTTAAAGTTAAGTTCTGTTAAGTTTTACAAATCTAATATTAGAAATCTAATTAGAAGGATAGCTCAGTGGTTTGAGCATTGGCCTATTAAACCCAGGATTGTGAGTTCAATTCTTGAGGGAGCCATTTAGGGATCTGGGGTAAAAATCTGTCTGGGGATTGGTCCTGCTTTGAGCAGGGGTTTAGACTAGATGACCTCCTGAGGTCCCTTCCAATTCTGTGATTCTAAGTTTTTGCTCCTTCTGGCATTTGCAACCAAGGCATTGTATTGGTGAATGACAACATGCAAGGAGAAAAAAATAAAAGGAAAACTTGCTGTTCTGTATTTTTTTCCAATCTGAGTTAGAATGCAAAATGGAAATAAAGAACAGATGGTGAAAAATACATTAGATTTTAAATAATTCTTTCAGTTTTGAATAAGGGAAATATATTATTAGCATCAGTGTACTTTTTAACAGGGTATTTTTAACCTTGAAAAGGTCCTTTTTATCCAATAATAATCACCAACTTATTTTATAGGTGCTGGAACTAAGGGTTCTGCCGCAACCCCTGGCTTGAAGTGGTTTCCATCACATACAGGGTTTATAGTTTGGTTCAATGGCTCTCAGCACCTCCACTATACAAATGTTCCATCACCCCCAACTTATTTGGTTTGTGGTGAAGGATGTTGGGCCTGGGGATGCTATTAAAACAGCTAATGAAAGGATTGATTGTATTTCAAGTTGTACTAAAAGAAGTTCTTCCTAAAGTAAGTAAATAAAACAACTTTTTCAAGAAGCATCTGTGGGATAGAGAGACTATTAGAATGTGTCATTATCAGTTTGAGTACATCTAGCTTTGTATTCACAAAGTCTAATACTCTGTGAAAATAATAAAAGGCCCACCAGAAGTTTAGCCTTTGCCTGATCCAAACTGTTCAGTTGTCCCCAGGACACTTTTTGATCAAAAAAAGTCAATGTTACAAGCTGTGCTCTTTATTTATGTGAATAATTCCCAAGCTGACTACGCACTTGGTTGGCATGTGCAGCTGTGATGGTATTTAGCTGAGCAGGAAGTTTGAGAATAGTTTCTTTTCAAGCAAGCCAGCATTTACAAAATACGTTTTTCACTTAATTTAAAATGAGGCTTTTACTTTTAAGAGCAAACTGCAGTAAATGGTTTCTTTGGTGGCTCATGAACTGTGCTCTGATACTTTCAGCTTAGTCATACACTGCTGTGATTCTCAATTGGATTAACTTCAATGATACCACTACACTGTAATGAGGGTAGCACTATAATGTAATAAATTGCACTTTACAATGGGAGTAATGGCTATATCCACCCCTCCTCCAGTTGTATTACAGTCAAACACTAGGTAAAGACAGGTCTAGCTAGTAGTTGGTTAGGAGACCTCCTGGGAAGGAATGTTGTGTTTTCTAATGATTAGTGCAAAGGATTCAAAATCAGCTGTTCTGGGTTCAAATCCCGACTCTGTGACCTTGGTCAAATCTCTCTCAAACTCTATTCCTCGATTTTCTCACGGTAAAATGAAGATGATAATACTTCCCTACCTCACTAAACATTGTGAACCTTGAGATTCTAATGTGTGGTTGTAAAGTGCTTTGAGACCTTTAGATGAAAAGTGTCATATACAAAGTATTATAAACCCCCTCACAGAAAGCAGTGTTGGTGAATCTGGAAGGGGATTCTTCCTTCTGTGTGATAATTCAACCAGTCCCAAGCTGTTAGCATTGTATTGTTCAAAGTGTTATCTTTTACCTGATATGTACAACCAGTTGAAAGCTTGTGAATTTTAAGGATCATGTCACTTTTCATAAGAATTGAGCAGATACAGGGAGATGTAATCCAGTTTGGGTTGCTACATTGTGCCACTATGAATCCCATACTGCAAGTTCAGTTGAATATGGTATTCTTTCAAATTTCCTGTCCTGATATGTTGGATGCTGTTGCATCACTGAGCAGTGTATATTTCAGTGGTGGATGCAGATTCTATTTTGAGTGTGTGTTTGTGCACACACACAAATGAGAAAATACCTGTGGAAAGGTTCTAGATAGGCACAACCAGAAAGATTCATTTCATAAACAGCTGGGGTTGAAAGAAAAGCTTCCTTTAGAGTTCTGACTTTATCTATTCCAACTTGGGACTCAAAATGAAAGTAGCATCTGGTGTTACAAACTGTATTTTGGAGCTGGTTAAAAATAGAATTTCCATCCTGTGAGAAATTCTGAGATTTAAAAATTGGAAAACTTTCAACCAACTCTGCTGTAATCTGCCTTATGCTGTAACAGTCCTGGTCAAAATTATACAGCTTACATGGAACATACTTATTGACCAGGACTCATGTGAGCCAGGGGTCTTTGGGGATAGATCATCTGATACCAGACAAGTTACTTTTGTAGGTTTCCTTAAAATGCTTGTCAAGGCTCATCTACTCTGAATAACTGACCCCTTTCTTAGTTTTAGTTGTCTTTTCTCTCTGACCCTCACAAGCTGGTCATCCACGCTCCTTCTTGGGGTCCATTTGACCCATATAAGAAATGAATCAGGATAATTGTGAAGCATTCAGATTCCCCAGGAGCAACAGCAACTGGCTTTCTGGGCAACTGTCTGTATTAATCCAGGCAATTTTTATGACACCAATGAATGTTTTCCCTGATGTAGAAATAGAACAGGGTAATTTTGGCCTGAGACAGTTTCCAAGTTGTTTTCCAAAGAGCTTGTTTTCACTATCATAATACTTCAGAGATTTTCTTACAAGTGAAAATCTTTGGTAGGGCTGAGGGAAAACTACCTCTTACTGTTTCTGAGCATGCAGTATATTTTTCCTAATTTGAAACTCCAGTTTGGCAAAGATAACTGACAACGCGATCACATTTCAGGGTTAATGGCTTCTCTGACTGAATCCAAAACCAACTCATAACTGTTCATTGCACTCCTATGTGTCTTCAGTGACATACATGTATGGTGTGTGTATATACCAACAGAAATCCTTCCACTCTGTCCCTCCCAGGCAGTGATAATACAATGGAATATTGTTTATATTTAAATAATAAGACAGTCTCAATTTTTTGCAAAGGTTTGCATCATGCAAACTGCAGTTCCAGTTGTAATGATTCTCCTCTTACTAGGACAAATCTTGCCAGTTTTACTCATTGTCGATTTAATTCAGTGGGATGACTTGTGTATGTAAGTTGAGCAAGATTTGGCCCTTAGCGAAGTTGTTCTGTGAACAAATTGTTCCACGTTATTAGAAGGTTGAAATGTCCATGTTAATTAAAGCACTCTAATGAATAACAGATGATGATGCCTCTGTGGCTCCGTTTAGGTGTTTTGTGGAGTTCCTTGGAGATTTAAACCCTAGAGCTGGACAAAAATGAGAATTTCCATCCTGTGGGGAATTATGATATTTTGAAATTTTTTTTTAATTTGTTGGGATGAAATGACAAAAATTTCATGCAACTGAAAGTTGAATACAAAAATTCAGTTTAGAAATGTTGAGACATTTCATTTTGTTGAAGTGAATTGAGTCTTTTGGGTTTGAATTGAGTCCTATGAGTTGCTGTGATGCCCATGGGAGTTGTAGTTTAAGTACCTCATGCCTCCATTTTTCTCAATGGTCAAGCTCTCTGGCAGGATTACATCTCACGTGATCCACCAAGGTGGCTCAACCAGGGAAACTGTGGGGCATCTAGGGAAATATCCAGCCAGGAAGCCTGGCTGACAGATGAGAATGGGGGCACCCAGACAATAACTCCCACTGAGGCATCATGGCAACTCAGCTGGACAGATTAATGTCAAACTGACCCAAAACAAAACATTTCTATTTGTTTTGACAATCTGAAACATTGCTATATAGGGCAACTTGACCTGAAATGAAATATTTTGTTTAAACTTTCCCAATGAAATACTGATTTTTTTTTTCAAAACTGAAATTTCCCTATGGAAAATTTTGATTTTTGCAGAAACTGCATTTTCCATAGACAATCTATTCACATGGCAAACTCATGACAAACTCTACTAAAGATAGTGGGCTAGAATTTTCTATCTTTACTCACGCTTACTCCATGAGTAGTCCCAATAACTTCAGTGAGACTGATTATGCAGAAAGGTACTTCTCCACATAAGTAAAGGTGGCAGAATCTGACCACTGTGATGGCTTGAATCTGATCTCATTTGCTTGTTTTACACCAGTTAAACTCCATTGACTTTAATGGAGTAGTTCCTGATTTACACCAGGGTAACTTACATCAGAAACATATACTAAGTGTATGCCCATTCTGTAGGTACTTTGTCACATATGCATTCAGTTACCAACTAATACCTGTTCCTCCTACTGTTGTTATACATGCTCAGGTTTGAGTATATTTCTTCCCATGTGTTTTGTTTTGTAAGTTGGGTTGCACTGTGATACTGACTCTTTGACTGAATTTTGAATCATATTGAATTATAGTTGGCTCCCATCACTGGCTGAGTAGCATTTTTTTCATTTATGGTTCCATTTCATGGGACCGTTATTTACTTTCTAACCAGCTTGTAATCTTGGTTTCATCTGTGGCTTGAAGCTTTCCTTTGAGTGCCACATCAACCACATTGTCAAGACTTTATTATCAGCATAGGAATTCAGCAAAGCTCAGGCCACTGCTGCCTCAGCAGGCTGCAGAGGTTTTGATTTATGCCCGAATAACAGCACGGTTGAATTATTGCTATATCTGGTTCACAGACCTCCCAAATTGGCTGTTTCTTGTGTGAAATTCAGCAGCTAGAGGACATACAGCTCAATGTTTCCAGCAATCAACATACAACACATGTAGTAGGAATTATGTGCTGAATTCCTTTAAAATATGATATTCATTTTATCGCACTTAAACCTATAAAGCTCTGAATTTGCTTGCTTCGCCACATCTTCATGAAGTATCAGTTTCTCATGTTCTAGGACTGTCCCACTGCTTGTATGCTTAACAACATATATCGTTCAAGAGTGTGTATCTTTGTTAGGTTGTGATCTGTATTCACCACTTGCTGTTGAAAGGTAAGGAATCTGACACCATAGGAGTTCATTGGTCTCCTCTTCCTTCAGCCATAGAAAATGTATATTTATATATAATTTCAAGTTAACTTATATCAAATAATCTGACAAATTGCTTTATTAAGGACACTATGTAACCAAAAGCTGATGAAGTGATTAATATACTTTACATTAATTGTTTTATGTCTAGGCTTGGCAGAGTTCATTTTTTTAATAATTTTGATGGATAACATCAATGTTTGTTTAAGCACATTTTAGATTTTTATTAATTTAAATGTTCACGGTTATGAGAAATTATAGGGGGACCAGTTTAATGACAGTGGACTTTGAGATTCAAAAAGTTAAAGCTTTGTAACCATTAAAGCACAAATCGTCAACATCACATGTCAACATATGCAAAGTAAATATCCTTAAATCGAACTCTAAGTTCTCAGCAGCATTTTTCTTATGTTGCCTAACTGTACATTTTGATTATTATCACTGGAAATGTTTTGATTGGCTTGTGTGTGTAGAGTATAATCAGTGTTTACTGATGTTTACAGATAAAAATCTAATCCTTACAAACCTATTTATATTCCATCTTTAAAACCCACAAGCCAGGATTTTCAAGTGATCGGGGATTCTGAGTGGATCATTTTTAGGATGCCCAACTTTGGGCATCCAAGTACAACCTCATTTCCAAATGTGTTGAAAGTCCTTCTGAAAACCAAGCCCCTTTAAGGAGTCTTAAATTGAGCATTCAAAGATTGAAGCATCCAGAATCACTGTTCACTTTGCAAATCTTGGCCATTTGCCAACTTTGTCCCTGGTGTCATTCCATTCATTTCAAGGGTGTATTCAAAACTGTGAATTGAACACTGCAGAAAGACAAGCCATACTTACCGTGCCATTGTTGCATTTCATATCTATATTTTGATCAAGAAAAACAAATATTAAGGTAGTGCTACTTGTGGTTCCATAGTTAGGGGCTAGCTGAGTTTTCGCATTGACAGCAGAGATTCACCCATTGGATTATGTATGAAGAATACAGTGCATCTTCCCCCAAAACTACAGAACTTACTCTTTGAGAACAGAATGAATTTCTGCAAATTTGCAAGTATATTAGTTAATTAATTTGAGTTAAAATTAATTTTAAAATTAGTCTTTCAAGAGATTTAGCACCATCTGTGCAGCTATTTCTTTGTCCTGAATGATCTTAATACTGGAATAATGCAAACTCTTCAAACTTCCCTTATACTTAAACTAACTAAAATATCATGCATTGAGTACTTACATTTTTTTGTGGGATTAATGGTATTTTTTGCCATTTTTTTACATAGTGGAAAGTTTCTTCTTCAGCTGAGACTGATTATAGAAGGACATTATTAGACAAGTCTACAAAGGACCTCCCCCTTTTAAAATCTCTGCCATTTCCAATTGTTTTAAATAGGACTGAGACCATAGGTGCCTTTGAGTTAAGATGCCCTCTTTCAAAATGGCCACTGCATTCTATTGGGAATAATAGGAATGAAGCAAAGCTGCCTTCAAAGAAGATGGTGGCCCCTGACAGCACAGTGTCCAGACCTATAGGGACACGATGAGGGGGAAAAATGGGGAAAAAAATCAAATGTGGCTTTTTAACCTGGGGCTACAGATGGTATTACTGCTAACCATAAACATGATTATGTATGGTGTCATTGCAAGGCAGAGTTAAGGTGTTTTTTGTGCCTAGGAATTTTATAAATCTCTTTGTATGACTATTAGTAGCCATGCTGCCATGTCAGTTGTGGTATGGGAGATCTCTAAGCAACATGTAAGTTTTGCAGGAAGTGTGTTGGGGATAAGGTAAATGGTCGGCTTCTCTCTAAATCAATACTGAACCAATGCACCAGCTTCAATGGGATTAGTGCTCTTAACTCACAGAGGTGCTTTTGAAATTCCCACTAGAGCCCTCAATTTAGCTTGCAGAGCTGCAAGTACTAGGCACAGTAAAATTTACAAAGCCAGCCCCCATAAATTATCTCAAAGATCTTCTGCAGTCCTGATGCAGTAGGTATAATCAGTTGAAGTTAATGGCACTACTCAAAACTTTAAGCATGTGTTTTAGTGTTATGAAAACAAAATAGGCAGACAGTTGTTGAAGCTAAAGAACTAATAAGAACTAATAAGAAATAGAGACAGGCCACCCCAGAACCATAGATCCAAAGTAAACATCCCTCAATGTTTTGGCTTGGGGCCCATCATTAATAAGAGGCAATAATGTATTGTCAGCCTGTGGAAATCAGGACTGCACAAGGTCATTGTGATAAATACTGTGGCTGGATTTGTAAAAGGGCTGGGTAATTTTATGACCTCTAATGTTTGTAGCTTTGCAAGCTAAATTAATGATGAGTGTAATCTGATGTCTTGCTTCAGGGGGTAAAGTAATCACCTGTAGAGCAAGGACAGGCTTCATACCCTCCCCAGATGCATTACACAGTTGGTTGGGCAGGATAGGAAAGTGCCTGCCTTTCTCTGATGAGGTGCTGTCCATTACCAGAAAGAGGATTGCCAGCTGACTAAAAGGACCAGTAGTCTGATCTGGTTTGGCAAGTCATACGGTATGTTGGTATGGAATGAACACTGAAGCAAGGGTTAGAGAATAGTTTGGGGATGTCTGGGTTTAGTATTTAAAATAGAATTAATTTGAATTTATACTACTACTTTAATCTATCCCTTAGTTGTTATTTTCAGTGTTAAGGATAACAGCCATACAGCTCTGTCTTGAGAGGAGAATTTTTTTGGACCGAAGCGTTGATTGATTATTCAAATATTAAAAGAGCAGAAGAAAATGAATCTGCATTGAAAACGGAGAGGAAAATATCTTCTAACTCCTGTTTACCTTGTTTTGAGTGTTTAGGTTTGAGATTTCTGGCCCTTTATTCCACTGGAAATGTTGACTGATAAAGCCACCTATCATTGCTTGTCACACTAGTTAAAATAGAAAGTCCAATGTATATAGTAGCACAGTCAGCTCAGCTTTGAACTCTGTCTTATTTTCTTTCATATATAATAATATGTAACATTTCTGGAAAGTAGAAATCCCTAGAGGCAAGATTATTTCTTTTAAAGTTTAAACCATTTTAATGTGATTATTGAGCACCCAGAAGCAACTGTAAGAGGGAAATATGCTGTCTGAACCAGTTCTTGTTTATTTAGAGTAGGTTAAATTATATGGTGGATTAAGACAAGTCGAAGGAATGAGATCCAGTTAGCCTAGTTGTATGCTATTTACTGCTCACTTTCTGCCTCACTAAAACTGTATATTACAGTGGCACTTTTCTGTTACCACTTCCTTTAGAATGCCTTAGTCTTGCAATGTATAGTATATACCTCATGATGGGGAAAATTACTTCATCTTGCATTTCGGCATAGAGAAGACACAAGGTCTGACTCTGCTCTCACTTGCACCAGCGTAAATCAGAATAACTGAAGTCAATGAGATAAATTGGAATTACCATGATGCAAAAGTCAGGTAAGATTAGAATCAGGTCCACAGACTAGAAGCACAGAAACATGGTGCTTAACCTGTCTTTAAACTGCATGTTAACTCCAGTGAAGTTACTCCAGGTTTACACTGATGTAAATAAATCAAGGCTTGAGCTGTTAATACTAGCTTTTGAAAACTGGTTACTGTGCATGTCAAGTACTGTATCTTTTTTTAAAAATGTCTTCAGCTTATATATGCCTCGACTTACCATAGGGATTCAGAGTACACATGCAAGCGATAGTATTTGTTATGGGAAATGATTCTCCTCATGTAGAAAAACCCTGATGGATTTACTGTTGCAGTGTCTTGGAGGAAAAAGTGTTTTTTGTCTTGTGCAGTATTCAAACCCCACAGTGCCTGAAGTTCCATAATGAAAATGGATTCCAACCCTCTGTGACTCCTGTTTGTTGGGAGCAGAAGGTGCAGAGATGGAGACAGCACTCACTAAAATGGGTTACAGCTTGAAATCTGGAGGGGCATGTACCATACAGCATGCCACCGTCCCCTTCAGGCTGGAACTGACAGAGCCCTAGTGAGCGGGGAAGAAAGTTGTGGTGCTGCCTCCCTGACTTTCCACTGGATTGCGTGTGCTATGGGAGAGGGTTCTGCTTCTATATTCCTGTTCCATGCAGAGGGGAGACTCTGGCTCAAATGTTCACAGGAAGCAGTGGGGACCTAAACAGACATTATTACCTGTTTTTTGTAAAATATAGATTTCATCCCCTGTTTACATGGGAGAGGAGCTGCTTTATAGTTCTCAGAGGAGTAATATGTGTCTTTGCACTTCCCACAATGTGTTTCTTTTTAAAAGAGAGAGAGAGAGAAATAACACCAATGACAGGACCAAATTCAGCAATGACATAAATGATAGTTCAATGTACTTGATGGGTATAAGTATTAAAGTAGTGTAACTAGCACAGATCTGTTGTTCAGTGGGTGTTAAACATGCAGATAGGTTTGCAAAATGTCCATGTCAAAGGCAAGTAATGGGGAAAATCCTGGTGAATGGGATTAACAGCAAGCTGCACTTATTTTGCATACTCAAGAAATGGCAAGGTGGTGCAAGTTACACTACTTTGCCACTTAGAGTAGTTTTCAAACCCAGTCATGCCTGACATGTAGCTTACATCACCATTGAATTTAGTCCAGAGTTTTTCTCGGGAAGTGCACTTACTTACACAAGGCCTACCTTTGGCTCATTGTGTTGAAATAACGTTTGGCATGTGATAGAAACAACAAAGAGCAGGACACAGCTGGGTCCACCAGACACAAATCTGCTATAATAGATAGAGCATCGTAAGCATACGCTACACATTATAAAATGTAAAATGTGCTAAATAAAAAAACTAACTACTGCCCTAAAGAGCTTACAGACTTAAGAGCCCGCATATGATACAGTGAATAAACAGAGTGATGGGTGGCCTTTCTAGCTGGAATGCTTTGTGGAACAGGTGGTCCTTCAGAAGTTAGTTTGTGTCAAGGAGAAGGAGGTGTGTAGGTGGGAGCTACGTGTATGCAATTACTGAGAGAAGAACAAATGCCTCCAGCTTCACCTTGCACCATTGTTGGCAAAGGAAACCACACCGGCACTTGATTAAAGTTGGAGATGTGAATGTTAATTTGAATTTCCTAGCTGCAGCTGGCTTATTTCATGGTCTCGGCATTTTTACACTAAATTCACTTTGCATTTTACATCTTTAAGAAATGTCAGGTTGCTACAAGTTCCAGAATAAAAATGAAAAAGCATTTCCTTGCAAGTCAGGTACTGTTATTGCTCGATGTAACTTTGAACTAAGTTTATTAACTTTTCCCACCTGAGACCTTCCCCCTCAATATCTGTGTATTGCCTTTAGCTGCTCCCTTGGAACTTTTTGCCTGCTATAGGCTCCCCAAGCTGGCCCTGATTCTGTATCTGTTTCATGTGTACAACTCCCAGTGACTTCACTGGAAGCTTAACATGCAGAACAGCTGCAGAACGGGTCAAACTGTAAGGCCACATTCTGTGCCATTGAAATCCTACTAGGTTGCCTGGGTGTACCTTTGGGCAGGAGAAGAACCTAATGGCCATACTGGATCAGGTCCATCTAGCCCAGTAGCCTCTCTCCCAACAGTGGCCAATGCCAAATGCTTCAAAGGGAATAAATAGAACAGGGCAATCATCAAGTAATCCATTCCCTGTCATCCAGTCCCAGCATGTGGCAGTAAGAGGCTTAGGGACACCCAGAGCATGGGTTGGCATCCCTGACCATATTGGCTAATAGCCATTGGTGGACCTGTCCTCCATGAACTTATCTAGTTTTTTTTAATTCATTTATAGATTTGGTCTTCACAACATCCCCTTGCAATGACTTCCACATGTTGACTGTGCATTGTGTGAAGTACTTCCTTTTGTTTGTTTTAAACCCACTGCCTATTAATTTAATTGGGTGACCCCTGATTGTTCTGTTCTGTGAAGGGATAAATAACACTTCCTTATTCACTTTTTCCACTCCATTCATGATTCTATAGACCTCTATCATATCCCCCTCTAGTCATCTCCTTTCTAAGATGAACAATCCCAGTCTGGAAGCTGTTCCATGGCCTTAATCATTTTGGTTGCCCTTCTTTTTCCCTTTTCCATTCCTGATATATCTTTTTTGGGATGGGGCTACCAAAACTGCACACAGTATTCAAAGTGTGGGTATACCATAGGTTTATATAATGGCATTGTAATATTTAATGTCTTATTATCTATCCTTTTCCTAATGATTCCTAACATTCTGTTTGCTTTTTTGACTGCCACTGCACATTGAGTGGATGTTTTCAGAGAACTATCCACAATGACTCCAAGATCTTTCTTCAGTGGTAACAGCTAATTTAGACCCGATCATTTTGTACGTATAGTTGGGAATACATTTTCCAATGTCTTTTACTTTGCATTTATCAACATTGAATTTCATCTGCCATTTTCTTGCCCAGTCACCCAGTTTTGTGAGATCCTTTTGTAACTCTTCACAGTCTGCTTTGGCCTTGACTATCCCAAATAATTTTATCTGCAAACTTTGCAATCTCACTGTTTTACCCCTTTTTCCAGATCACTGATGAGTATGCTGAACAACATTGGTCCCAGTAAAGATCTCTGTGGGACACTGCTGTTTACCTCTCTGCATTCTCAAAAATGAGCATTTATTCCTTCCCTTTTTCTGCTGTCTTTTAACCAGTTACTGATCCATGAGAGGACCTTCCCTGTTATCCCATGACTGCATACTTTACTTAAGAGTCTTTGGTGAGGTACCTTGTCAAAGGCATTCTGAAAGTTCAAGCACACTATATCCCAGGGGTCTCAAACATGCGGCCCGCGGGCCGCATGCGGCCCGCGGAGCTCTTCCCTGCGGCCCGCGGAGCTCCCCAGGGCCGCCCAGAGGGGGAGGCAAAGGGGGCAATTTGCCCCGGGCCCCGGGCTCCGCAGGGGCCCCCAAGAGAAAAGCGGAGGCTCCCGCCTCCGCCCCTCTCCTGGAGCCTCCGCCCCTCTCCTAGAGCGCCGAGTCTCCGTCCGAGCGCCTGAGCCCCGCCCCGATCCGAGCCGCGTGGGGAGGGGGCGGGGCTGGGAGCTCTGGGCTGAGCGCTGCGCTCGGCGTGGAGCTCACAGCCCCGCCCCCTCACCACGCGGCTCGGATCGGGGCGGGGCTCAGGCCTCGCCGGAGACGCGCTCGGGTAAGGGGGGTGGGAAGCGGGACCCGCCGGGGCCGGGCCGGGCCGTGGGGGGGGGGGGAAGGGAAGCGAGACCCGCCGGGCCGGGCCGGGCCGGGGGGTGGGGGAGGGAAGCGAGACGGGCCGGGCCGGGGGTGGGGAAGGGAAGCGAGACCAGCCGAGGCCGGGCCGGGCCGGGGGGTGGGGGAGGGAAGCGGGACCGGCCGGGGCCGGGGTGGGAAGCGGGACCGGCCGGGGCCGGGGCCGGGCCGTGGGGGGGGGGGACGGGAAGCGAGACCCGCCGGGCCGGGCCAGGGGAGGGGGAAGGGAAGCGAGACGGGCCGGGCCGGGGGTGGGGAAGGGAAGCGAGACCCGCCGGGGCCGGGCCGGGGGGTGGGGGAGGGAAGCGGGACCGGCCGGGGCCGGGGTGGGAAGCGGGACCGGCCGGGGTGGGGAAAAGAGGGACCTGCCGCTGCCGAAGCGCAGCCCGGTCTTCGGCGGTGGGGGGCCCCTTCTGTTCCGGGACCCGCCGCCTAAGTGCCCCGCCGCCAAGCCACCAAACAGCTGTTGGTGGCGCTTAGCACTTTCCAGGAGGGAGGGGGGAGGAGCGGGGAGCCGCGCGCTTAGGGGAGGAGGTGGAGAAGAGACAGGGCAGGGGCGGGGCCTCATGGAAGGGGTGGATTGGGGGTGGGGCCAGGGGCAGCAAGGGGGCGTGTCAGTGATGCGGCCCTCGGGCCAATGCACTAGTCCTCATGCGGCCCTCGGGGTCATTTGAGTTTGAGACCCCTGCTATATCCACTAGATCACCCTTGTTCACATGTTTCTTGACATCCTGAAAGAATTCTAATAGATTGATGAGGCATGATTTCCCTTTACAAAAGCCATGTTGACTCTTCCCCAACAAATTGTATTAATCTATGTATCTGATATTTTTATTCTTTACTATAGTTTCAACCAATTTGCCTGGTACTGTAATTTGGCTTACCATCCTGTAATCACCACTGGAGGCTTGTTTAAAAATTGATGTCACATTAGATATCCTCCAGTCATCTGGTACAGAGGCTGCTTTAAGTGTTAGGATACATACCACAGTTAGTAGTTCTGCTGTTTCATATATGAGTTCCTTCAGAACACTTGGGTGAATACCATCTGGTCCTGATGACTTATTACTGTTTAATTTATCAATTTGCTCCCAAACCACCTCTATTGATACCTCAATCTGGGACAGTTCCTCACATCTTGCACCTAAAAAGAGTGACTCAGTTGTGGAAATTACTCTCACGTCCTGTGCTCTGAAGACCAATGCAAAGAAGTCATTTAGCTTCTCCACAATAGCCATGTCTTCCTTGAATGCTCCTTTAGCACCTCCGTTGGCCCCAGTGATTGTTTGGCAGGCTTCCTGCTTCTGATGTACTTAAACATTTTTTGCTATTAGCGCTTGTGTTTTTTGCTAATTGCTCTTCAAGTCCTTTTTTGCCTGCCTAATTATACTTTTACACTTAACTTGCCAGAGTTTATGCTCCTGTCTATTTTCCTCAGTAGGATTTGACTTCCTATTTTAAAGGATCCCTTTTTTGCCTCTAGCCACTTATTTTACTCTGTTTAGCCATGGCAGCAATTTTTTGGTCCCCTTACTGTTCTTTTTAATTTACAGGTATACATTTAATTTGAGCCTCTTTTTATGGTGTTTTAAAAATGTTTCCATGCAGCTTGCAGGCATTTCACTCCTGTGGCTGTTCCTTTCAATTTCCTTTTAACTAGCCTTCTTATTTTTCTGAAGTTCTGAAGTTAAATGCTACTGTGGTAGGCTTCTTTGATATCCCCTTCCCTCCCCCCGACAAGGATCTTATATTTAATTATATTATGGTCTGTATTACAAAGCAGTTCAGCTATAATCATCTCTTGGGCCAGATCCTGTGCTCCACTTAGGACTAAATCAAGAATTGCCTCTCTCCTTCTGGGTTCTAGGACTAGCTGCTTCAAAAAGCAGATATTAATGATGTCTAGTGTTTTCAGTGCTTCACCACCCTCCTAGTGAAATAGAGTTTTTTTTTATATTAGGGGAAAAAGTCACTAAGAGGGTGGTGAAACACTGGAATGGGTTCCCTGGGGAGGTGGTGGAATCTCCATCCTTAGACAAAGGGCTTGACAAAGCCCTGGCTGGGATGATTTAGTTGGAGTTGGTCCTACTTTGAGCAGGGGGTTGAACTAGATGACCTTCTGAGGTCTCTTCCAACCCTAATCTTCTATGATTCTGTGTCTAGAAACTTTATTTCTGTATCATGTCCTGAGGTGAGATGGATCCAGTCAATTTGGGGATAGTTGAAATCCCCCATTATTATTAAGGTGTCTATTTTTATAGTCTCTCTAATTTCCCTGAGCATTTCACAATCACTATCCTGGTCAGGTGGTCAGTAGTGTATTCCTACTGCTATCCTTTTATTAATCAAGCATGGAATTTTGATTACAGTTTGGTCAGTTGTAACAAATAAATACTGCTGATTGTGTAGAGAGTTTAGAATGTTTGTCGTTGTAGCAAGGATGACTATGTCCATTGAGGCTCATCCTAGACAGGAGTTTAGAGGTCAAGGAAGGAGGGATCAAGGAGAGGAGTAGAATATTTAATTTTCAATCAGAAGCTTCAACTCTGCTCTAGTTAGCTCTGTTGGGAACCCATAGCACTGATCCTGCTCCCATGGAGATCAGTGTGTTCTGGGGAAGTTATCATTCATCAATAAATAAGTGAATTAAATTACAAGAATAATTCATTTAAGTTTAATTTGGATGCTTCTGGGCCTCTTCTCTGTTCTCCTCCAGAGTCAGGCAAGGAAATTCAGTTTCTAATAGAGAATTAACTTCTCTGCATCCATGTAGAATCTCCTGGCTGTTTAAATTTTCTGTTTTTTCTTCCCTACTTTAGCGAGGGCAAGAGATGGCAGAAAGAGCAGATATTTTCATACTGCATAGTGCATACAGTATTTGGATAAAGGCCAGTGATTAGCTTTTGGCTCTTTGAATATGCAGAGTCTAAAGGTTGATATCTTGCAATGTACCATACATAATATTTCCCATTAAATTCATTTTCCTCTCTGGAATTGGTCTTATCTTTTCAGCGTAACATTTCATCAGAATGTTGAATGATGGTGAGTATAATAAGTCTCACAGCTGCTTTTTCCCTAAACAAATCTGAACAACTTGACTATGGATGTCAGCAACTTGACCTTGTTCCCTTATCCTGCTGTTTTGAGAGAGCACTTTGAGGGATATGTCTGAATGCAGCGTTCCTTTATCCTTCAATGTTGTCAAATTTACAATGCAATCCTAGCTTCTGTAAATTTTCAAATAACAATATTGACTGTCAAAGCAAAGAGTATTGTTGAATTCTGTGCAGTTGTTAGGATACAATGAAATGATAGAGTCAAGAAGATTCAAGTCTTTCTTTAGACAGCCTAAAATAGGGGCAGAAAATAGATAAGATCCAGCATTTATTAGTGAACTGAAGCATTCTTCTGGGGAGCGTGACTTCAGAATGTTGTTTTATCAAATACTCACTCCAGATGTAGCATTCCATATAAAGCAATCAAAAACATATTGAATGTTCTGGTTCCCTTGCAATTTTCTACGGTGCAGTCTTGTCCATTCTAGCAAATATTTCTGAGACAAACAAGTAACAAAGCTGTCATTGCCTGAATTCCGGCCTTTCAAAAATGTAATCATACGTGATGCAAAAGCTATAGCTCAAACTTCACAGAAGATGAAATAGCGAAAGGAAGAACCACACCAAACATATGACTCTGTGAGCAGCTGTCTTTGAAATGTATGTTTTTGGCAAAATGTCGTTAAGAAAAATACTGTTTATTTTTAAAATAGTTTTTTGCCTCTGAAGTTCAAACCAATGCCCAAGTTAAATTTTAAACTTGGTTGAGAAGAAGAAAAATTCTTCATAAATGCACAAGTACTCAGGCTTCCAGTTAAAACAATTCTGTATGGAAAATAGAATTTGTGAACTTCAGATTTAAAAGGCTTATAACTAAAGCCTATAACATTTAATTTAAAGGGGCTCTTCTTGTGTTGTCAGTAATGGGACTTGTAGTCTCTATGCACCTCAGCCACTAGAGGGCAAGAGAATAATAATAGTAATAATTAATAATAATAAACCTTGTATGTCTGCATACGTCCAGTAGAGGGCAGTGATGCACATTCATGTAAGATTCCATTAAAATTTACAAATTTCACAAGGAAAAATTTCTTGCCTTGCAATATTTGCCCATTTTCTTGATATTTTATGAAACTTAAGTTCCAAGTTAAGTAGTTTGTTCAAAAACGGCCTTTTCCTGATTCTGAAAGGGAAATGATGTGCATGGGTGAAGATTTGGCACTTTAAAGCATTCACTATTTTGCATTGCACACTAGCGGAAATAACAGAGATGAAAGAGGTGCAAGCAATAGTACCCAAAACAACCAATTATGTGAACGGCGGGGTGGCTAGACAGAAACTTAGGTGTGTCTCATCTTCATTTTCTCATTCAACATGTCCCTGCCAGCTTTGTGGTCCCATATGTGTAAACTATCAGGGAAAAAATACCATACGTTATTTTAAAAAACAAACATGACTAAATGGATCATTGAATCTGATTGAACAGTGCCAAATGGACACCACCATCACCAGATGTAGTATATCCCTGCTCTTCAATCTACACCACCTTCCAGGTGCATCCAAAGTAAAGTCATTGCTCAGTGGTATTTATGATATCACATCAGTTCCCTACACTAGGATCAGGGAATAACTGTAGTATCTCATTGTTGTAATTTTTGGGACATGTACATTTCAGGGTAACAGCTCTGCCGCATAGTCAATGAATGGCTGGGCACGTGTAACTGTACAATGGGAGGTAGCAATATATCTGTCAGATCAGGAGGTCTGAGAAGTGGAGGTGAGCATGTCTAATGACCAGCCATCATGGAGGCCTTTCTTTGGGGTCAGGGATCTGCAACTGTGGGAGGGGAAAACAAACATGGAGCAGCTACTTTCCGTGCAATATTCCTTCAGACATGTATGGATTTCCAGTTGAAAACACATCCGGATATCAGTACCTTGTATGGTACTTTGAGAAGATGGGGGTGGTGGAGAGGTTTGATGTAGTCAATGGACGGCGGTGCTGCAAGAAAGCATAGCTTCTATGGGAGCCTTTATACTGCGAGAGGAAGAGGAACAAAGGGTGCTGTGTGGAGGTATTTGGCTTCCAATAGGATGCTCTGCTGAATGCAGGGGCTCCAAAATCTATGTAGATGTTGGCTCTCCACAGGTTGGGAAACGGAATCCCCTTCCACTCCAATAAAAGCAAATCCTACTAGCCCTTCCCACCAGGAAGTGATTCAGAGGAACGTCCACAAGTGGAAATTAGCAGAATTTTCCTGCCTGCTATGGGAGGTTTCTCTCACCTATGGTCCAATGTGGCAGGGTGCTGAGCTTAATTTATTTATGGGAGCAAGAGATAAGTATGATCAGTCATTAGGACTGGTCAGGTTTTGGAATGTATAGTGTGTGTGCTTCTGCATACACACGTGCCTAATGAAAGAAAATGAAACTATGGCATTTTAAGAGTGAGAGTAATTAACCACTGGAACAGTGTAACATAGCTTGCGGTGGATTCTCCATCATTGGCAATTTTTAAATTAGTATTGGATGTTCTAAAAGATATCTAGTTCAAACAGGAATTATTTCAGGAAGTTCTATTGCCTGTGTTATTCAGGAGGTCAAACTAAGTAATCACAGTGATCCCTTTCAACTTTGGAATCTATTAATCTTTCTCTGTGACTTCTGCTTCTTGCCTCTTGTAAATTTGATGCCAGTAGTATTATCTTATTTTCTTATTCTGCCATTAAACCATTGAACGATCCTTTATAAAGCAGGGCTAAAAGTAATCACTAGAGCAGGTGCAGTAGGGTTGGTAGGATACATGCTTTCCTCCAGCAGTTAGAGAGGGAGATGCCACCATGAACTTGATTTCAAACATTGCCTCCTTCCATTTTGAATGCTCCTCCTGTTAGCCACTTATGCAGTGCTAAGTTGGTGAGATGAGACAGCACAAAACACAAGCTGAACCTACATGTCGACCTTGGCTTTCTCTTTAACTGTGAGCCACAGTGTTTGAGTTTGTTAACTGCTTTCACATACAGCCCCGTCTTCTGCTTTTTTTGTGTTTTGCTCATGGCAAATTTGGTAGAAGCATGGCACAGCAGAAGAGAAACTGGCAGTAACTCTACTCCAGGAACTCTGGCCTAGCCTAACACAAAATTCTGCCCTTTAATTTTTGTTTGCACAAAATGCACCAAGGGTTAAAAATAAATGCAACTTCCAGGCATTATTTTACAGATGGGACTGTTCAGTACCCAGAATTTCAAATGCTTCAGAATGGTCCTCATCAGTATGCAAGGCTAAATCAAAACCCTGACACTGAGCATCACCAAACTGTGGGGGAATGCAGGATCTGAATCCTGCTCCAGATTGTGGATAGCTCCTTGCCTATTTAGCAGGCTGAACCAAACACTTACATCACAATAATTCTGTCCACTGCAATAATTACTGGGTAAAATACTAAGGCTTTTGTTATGCAGGTCCAACTAAATGATGACAGTGGTAGTATTACCACCTATGAAATCCAAACACATCCTATGCTTCCAGGGGAATGAGAATCAGGATCCAAATTAGAATTTTGTGCTTCAGGACTCTCTCTATTCATTATGCAGTTCACTAATACTTAGTCCCGCCATGAGGCAGGGGATTGGATGAGATGACCTCTCAAGGTCCCTTCCAGTCTTATGATTCTATAATTCTAATGCAATGAAGCCAGCACATCACTATCATGGTCCTTAACCACCTTGTTGGGACCATAAATTTTTCAGCATAAATTTGATTTTTTTTTCACTTGTAACTCAAGGGATAGGGAAGGGTAGAGGAATCAGGGGATCTAAAGGGATTTTGTTTCGGAAGATCAAGAGCAACATTGTCTTAGTGGCTAGGACAGAGGATTGTGAAGAATTCTACCCTGGCTCCAGCTTTTGACTATCACTGGGTTAGTGTACAAATCTGGACTAGCAGCTTCATCTCTGTCTCTCAGGGTATGTCTACACCGCAGCTGGAAGGACACTTACCAGTGGGGTAGACAGAGAAGTGCTAGCTCTGCTCCAGGATAGCATGGACAGCAGCTTGGGGTAGCCACCTGAGTACAAATCCACCTGGACCCCCAGGAATGTAATTGGGCTGCCCATGCTACCCGAGCTGTACTGCTGTTTTTAGTGTCCTGGCTGTAGCAGAGCGTGTGTGTGTCGGTCTGCCCGTGCTGGGAAGCACACACTCAGCTGCAGCATAGATGTACCTAAAATGCTTTGCAATCTCGAGCGAGATAATCAGGGCTTTCTAAGGGCAAAGTATTATTATGTTAACTCACATCTGTCTTCTGGGCAGACCTGACTAGCAGTCAGGTAATTTGATACCGGGGTAACCTCTCATCAGCTCCACTGGGAGAGGCATGTGAAGAGCAACAGCAAGGTTAGAGACATGGCAATGTCAGAGGTGATTTGCCATCTTCTAATGCTCAGTGCATCCAGCAGCCAATTGCCTTGTGCTTTTCTTCTGTCACTGACATTCTGAGAAGAGCTGATGAGAGAGCGCCTCTGCTTTAAATAGAAACGTGCTAGATTTAGAATTCTTCTGACCCTTTGGCCCGAGGAAATGACTCAATTTTATAAACTAATTTAAAACCAAGAATTATCTAAGAAAGTATAAATAGCAACCAGCTAGTGAAATACCTTCTGAGTAAGGGGCCCTTTGCAGATAATGAAGCTGTGTTAGACTGGTTTTGCAGAAAGATGTGTCTCTCGCTATTTTCTCTGTGCCGACATATCAGGTTGTGACTTGTCATGTCTGCTTGCATTAATAGTGTTGGCTTATGCTAAATGACTTAATGTGACTTGTCTTGCTTCTCTCATGCCGTTAGTGTAGAACTGACATAATGAAATCTTTAGGAATGTGTGTCTTTCTGTTCACTTGATCACGACTATGCTGATCCAGTAGCATTTGCTAGAGCCATGTTATTAACTTTGGTTTTGCTATTTGATGTGTGTCTAGGCCTGGATCTCCCTTATTCTATTGATTTTTTTGTATTCACTTTTCCAGTATACAGTCCTGTCAAAGAACTTAGTAGTAGGGACCAGTATATCATCCTTTAACGTAGCCAAGAGCATAAATTCCAATGGAAACAATAGCTGGCAATTAGAGCTAGTTGGGAATTTTTTTGCTGAAATGTTTTTTTGTAGAAACATGCCAGTTTGTCAAAACCTACATTTTTTGCAGGGAGGTTTATCAGGAAGGTATCTCGTGTTAAGGATGGAATTTATAGTCAAAATGAGAGGGAGAAAGAGGGAACACACATCACTCCAGAGTATTCAAAAGCCCAGCAGTTATGATGCTTTCCTAGGCTGTGGGGGACCCATGTTCAAGTCTCTGCTCTGAGTAAGGCAAAGTAAGGATTTTAAACCCAGGTCTCCCATATCCCAGGTGAGTTCCCTAACCATTGAGCTATTGCCTATTCTGGAGTGATGTGTGTTCTCTCTGGTTTGTATAAAATTTTTTGAAAAGTGTTGGTTTAGTCCTAATGCATAATGGGAAAAGTCATTGAAATCTTGAAACTTTTGATGGGGCATTTCCTCCCAGCTGTACAGTCAACACCTGCATCCGTTGTAAGATTTTAACTTGTGTCACTGATATGAGATGGGATGGAAAAGAGATTTTAACTGGAATGAAATTGTTGTATGATGACAAAATATGGATCTGAATCATGTGATTGCATTCTGAATGGGGAGATTTATACAAATATATATTATAGCACTGTGTTCTAGTGAGCACAGAAATGGGAAACAGGCCTAACCCCAGTCTGACACTGAGTCCTTTGTTGCTTTGGGTTTTCAGTCTCAGTTTTCCTTTCAGTAAAATTTACCAGGATTTGTAAATCATTTTGGAATAAAAATTTGCTTCTTTTAGCATTTTTAAGTGATCGGAAATGAGCTAAAAATGGGTCCAAATCTCCTTGCTGACTGTTTTATTTTATTTGTTTTTGGCAACTAGAGCTGGTTGACAAAAAAAAATGTGTAAAAAAAATTTTGAGGGGGGAAAAAAGGAACTAAATCTTCACAAAAAAATTCTCTTTTTCAACCAACTTTGTTGACAACAGTTATTGTAACATTTAAAAACAAACACACACATACACACACCCCTTTTAATACTCAAGGACTAAATTATCCCTTCAGTTACACCCACATAATTATAGATGACACACCATTATCTGAGGGCAGAATTTGGCTGCGAGGTAGGTACAGTATGTCTGTGAAACTAATGGCTGTAACATTTTGTAAACACTGTATTCCCCCCTTCCCCCCCGGCAGAACATAGACATTTACATTCTTACATCCTTAAATGAGACGTGACTGAAGTGACTGTATCAAGTTAGGAAAGCTGAAGGCTTAGAAATTTTAAATCGTAATTTAGATTATCCTTCACTCACCAGTCAGAGCGCACACTGTTGACAAAGCAAAAGGCGTTGACAAACCAGAAGCCAAAGGAAGATGTATGTATTTTGGTTCAGCAGCTTGCCTTAAATATGACATTTATATACAAAATATGTAATAAAAGGTTTTACTTTAATGAACAAAAGCAAGGAAATTCTGCCACCAAATCCTTAACTCGGGCCTGTGTGACAAGAGATTGTTGTTCACATAGTTTACCTAACAGACAGTTCTATAACACTGGGCAGTGTTGAACAATCCAAGGGATGGCACATAGTGCAAACCTACCTATCTGGTTAGATAAATATAAATATATACAACTACAGTTATCTTTAAAGTCATCTATATATTGCATATTGGGAAAGTATCATACAGGTTCTCCCTAGTGTTACTGAAAATTGTCCAGCATCCCTTATGCAGTATGGTCTAAAACAGTGTTTCTCAAACTTTTGTACTGGTGACCCCTATCACACAGCGAACCCCTGGTCTAAAATGTATAGATAAAAGGAGGTTTCAAAGCGATTATAGCAGTTTTAACTGAGAATTCTCTTGGTTTTTATGTCCACTATATTCTCTTTCAGGATAAAAATGTGCAGAGAATGACACACTGATAGCAAGCCCATGTGGGTTTGATGTGTGGCCAATGGGTTCCCTGCCTCTCCTTGTGCAAGGAACTGTTCTGAATATGGTGATAGAAGAGTGAAGCAAACGTAGGGAATGTCAGGGCTCTGTATAAAATCCTGGCTCTAGTCTCACAGATCCTTGGTCATGAACATAGAGGGAACTCCTGTGTTACTTCTTGCTCACACCTGATAGTGCAGGTGATGAAGAATGCAGGTAAATGGAGTTTATCCACTTCTCATTTAGGAAATATGGAGTTTAGTTTAGTTCAGTTCACCCATTTCTATTTCTACCACTATACCACTGATCTCACCCCTATCCAAACTCTGGCAGCATGCCTATCTCTAGCTGTGCTCCTTTCAGTTGCAGGGCTTCAGGCTGAGAGTCTGAGATGGCAGCTGATAGGAATCAGAGTGCTGTTTCAGCATTAACTAATCCTGTTTTCTCAGGTGAGATTCAGTCCACACGGAGTTCAGAGCTGCTTAGAGCTGCTCTCCCCTGCTCGTCTCTGTCTGGATTACATATCTTTTTCCCAGACATTTGTGGAGGGGACAAATACAGCATCATAAAATGGAGGAAGATTGTACATATCTATGCTTCAAAATGTCCTCCTCACCAGCAAGGGAGCATCGGATCCCATGTGTTTATTTGTACCCTTAGCATTGCTTTAATATCACTTTTATTTTTATCATTATGTCCATGAAAATTATACTATCTTATTGTAATCTTTGTGCTTCAGTTACAATCATGTCTAAAGTACTAAGGACCTGGTCCTAAGTCCATTAAAGTCAATGACTTTGGGATTTGGATCAAGCCTAAATCCACATACCATATTTGTTATGCATTCTTTATTATACACAGAGCATAGGGTACCACTCGGAGTTCTCTATGGCCATCTGATGATCTTTAATCTAGTAAGGATCCAGCAGCCATTGCATGGAAAGTAAAGGGTGTCAAATGGCACTGAAGAGGCACAAGTGTTTAGACTACTTTCCTCAGGCTGCACAGGTGACAGGTGGTGCTCTGTACTGCCAGCTGCCTGAGTGTCTAAAACTGGGTCAAACTGAGGCCATGAGAAGGCTTGGGAGTAGGGTGACCAGATGTCCCGATTTTATAGGGACAACCCGATTTTTGGGTCTTTTTCTTATATAGGCTCCTATTACCCCCCCCCCCACCTCCTGTCCCGATTTTTCACTCTTGCTGACTGGTCACCCTACTTGGGAGGATATTGATATAATAATTGAAGTTTGCTATCTGAGTTTGTAATGACTCCCTCCATGACTATAACTTATATCAGGCTGTTCATCTTCAAAGCTTAAGTGATGCAGAAGGCCTGGCATGTATAACCCACACACCTTCTGGGTGTTGTGTTCTGTACCATCTAGTGGCACCAAGACCACTTAGAGAGAAACTAATGAGTCTGCTCTACAGCCTTAGCTAAGAGTCATATGGTTTTTAGCTCATGCAGTAGAGGCTCATGCACTAAGCTCCAGAGATCCCAGGTTCGATCCCGTTCACCACCGACTGGGGTCTGTCAGTGTTACACATGGACATTTTATACTTGGGTAAATCTAGCCCTCAGGCACCCTCCACCCCACAGTTGGTGTCATGTCTTCTGAGTGGTTAAGAAAGACTGGACTCCAGGAGTGGGTGATTTGCTTGCTGGGAATGAAATGAGTGGACACACTGTTTCTTACCCTATGATGACATAGCCTATGTTCGCTCATTTCCCATGGAACTTCAGATCCTAAGACACTCAGACCATTTTGAAAATTTTACTCACAGTCTACATTTGTTTACATTCTGCACACTGTAGAGCACAACTCCTACTGACTTCAACAAGACAAAACTCCCATCCACCAGCCAGGTGGTCAACAGGTCGATCAGCCACCTCTGATTTTCTGCTAGTGTTTCTAGGTTTTTCTTGTTTGGGGAAATGGAGCAATCGGCAGAGCTGAAGGGTCCCATGCTAAGTCTCAGCATTTCAGAGGCAATCTGTGCTGTGAATATTAGGGAGGTAAACTTGGTCTAAACTCTTCATTGAAGTGCCTGCCCGTGCTCCTGAACATGACTGGTTTACTATTGGTTTAAATTTAACTCTCTCTGTGGAAAACTTTTCTATATCAGATACACATTAATTTTTAAAATGTGTTGCCTTTGCCCCTACTCTTGCCACCATGGTGTAAGTTAAATGCAATTAAAATGTATTTTAATTTCCAACACAAAATGAGGGTGGATAAAGCCAGTTATTGTGCTAACATTCCATGAGCCTCTGAAGTAAGTCTTTTTGATTAGAAAAATGTTCCTAGTTTGCAGACGAGTTAACATCCCCTTGGCAACTTTCTCTGATTTGTTAGTTTGCTTCAAACTATGGAGACAAATTCTGAGGTCCTTACTCCATTCTCACTCAGTCCTTACTCAGGAAATCTCTCATGGATATCAGGACTTGGCCTTTGTATTGTATAGATTTCTCAATGCATTGATAAGCAAAGCCATGAGAGAACGTGGTTTTGTGTTCTAGGGATTTTTATATCCCAGAGGAAAGGCTTTCCAGTCAAGTTTGATATTTCATAAATGTATTGAATAAACACAAACCATCTCCTAATTATGTTCTTTTCTTTTACACTGTTACATAACTCACTTCCTATGAAATTAATTATGAATCTGTTAGTGATTCCTGGAGTACACATCATATGATTTCATTTTTACAGAAGAATATAAGATTATTAAATTCATTAACCCTCTGAAAACTTCTAGCATATACAGTGAAACATACATTCTGGTCTGCTATCCAGGAAGCAACTCACTTTTTTAAGCAACACATTTGTCCCAAAGGTTCCCAGTACTATTTTTTACAACCATATTTAATGTCTAGACCAAAAATTTTTGTTGATCCCTTGAGTTGTCACATAAGATAGATTTCACTGGACATCCTCCTAAGCACTGATTTTGGCTACAGGCCTAGAAAGTGACAGTGGTTTATAGGTTATGAGGACAGACAAGTTTCTGCACTTGAGCATAGTGATATTGGGTATAATAACTTCTTCATGAGTATCCTAGTTCAAGGCAGAGTTTATGGCTGCAAGCCTCCATGTGGTGTGTAGCATTGGTTTGGTCTGCCACTAAGAGTAGAGGATCTCTCTAAAAAGCCATGTTTCTGCAGATGTTGTGCCTCTCAGATAGGACTTTGTCTTTTCCATCCCTTCTTTTATCGTGAGATTCAGGATGAGAGTCTGGCCCTCTGTAACTATGAAATATAGGTAATTTTCTTTCCAAGGAATTAGTGCAATATCTTTCCTTAAAATTCATGAATGCTTCATTCATTGTGGCAAAGAACTCTTTTAGGTCTTTATAAATGACCGCTGTTCTAACTGAATATAACAGTGACTAGGCAAACACAGAGTCTCAGATAAGTGATTTCTGAACCTGGTTGCAAGAAATGAAAATGAAAAATATTCACTGCATATTTTTTATTCAAGAAACCTAGAATTATAGATGTTAGATACCAAAAGGCCTATTTGGATCATCCAGTTCATTGGCCTGCCATTGCAGGATTGTTCCTCATGTCGTGTTTTCTAAGGGTCCCCACCAATAGGGTTTGTTTCTGGTGCCCCATTTTCTCAGTGTAGGGACTGTATGTACAGTATTTCTGTAAAGCATCTCTGGATGCTCCTTTAGTTAACATCCCTGTGTTCTGTCTGTTTTATACTGTAATGTCTCTGAATGTAGTGTAATGTTCTGGTCCTACAAGTGTATGTGTGTTCAGCTGCTACTTTACTTTAAATCAGGTGTCCAATATGGTACTACCACATGCATTATTTTGTTTATAAATATATACAGCATGCCACAGGAAGGGGGAGGATTGATGTGCAACTTGAAAAAAATAATTTGGAAAATTAATGCTACAACTGGAATTTGAGACTGTAACTTCTCTAAGACCAAGAAACAGCTCTGCCACAACAGACCATAAGAATATAAGAGTGGCCATACTGAGTCAGACCATAGATCCATCTAGCCCAGTATCTTGTCTTCTGACAGTGGCTAATGCCAGGTGCCCCAGAGAGAATGAACAGAACAGGTAATCATCAAATGATCCATGCCCTGTTGCCCATTCCCAGCTTCTGCCAAACAGTGGCTAGGAACACCGTCCCTGCCCAACTTGGCTAATAGCCATTGATGGATCTATGACCCTGTTATAGTCTTGGCCTTCATAACATGGCCTGGCAAAGAGTTCCACAGGTTGACTGTACATTGTGTGAAAAAATACTTCCTTTTATTTGTTTTAAACCTGTTGCCTATTAATTTCATTTGGTGACCCCTAGTTCTTGTGTTATGAGAAGGAGTAAATAACACTTCCTTATTTACTTTCTCCACACCAGTCACGATTTTATAGACCTCTATCAGATCCCCCCCTTAGTTGTCTCTTTTCCAAGCTGAAAAGTCTCAGTCTTATTAATCTCTCCTCATATGGAAGCTGTCCCATACTCTTAATCATTTTTGTTGCCCTTTTCTGAACCTTTTCCAATTCCAGTATATATTTTTTGAGATGGGGTGACCACATCTGCACGCAGTATTCAAGATGTGGGCGTACCATGGATTTATATAGAGGCAATATGATATTTTTGGTCTTCTTATCTATCCCTTCCTTAATGATGCCCAACATTCTGTTTGCTTTTTTGACTGCCGCTGCACATTGAGTGAATGTTTTCAGAGAACTATCCACAATGACCCCAAGATCTCTTTCTTGAGTGGTAACAGCTAATTTAGACCCTGTCATTTTATATGTATAGTTGGGACTATGTTTTCCAATGTGCATTACTTTGCATTTATCAACATTGAATTTCATCTGCCATTTTGTTGCCCAGTCACCCAGTTTTGTGAGATTTTTTTTGTAGCTCTTCGCAGTCTGCTTGGGACTTAACTATCTTGAGTAGACCAGAAGATTTGACATGTTATTCTCCCAAGTATCCTTTGTTAAGTCATGATGGCTTGTTTTAGGATTATTAGCCAGATGCTGATAAGCTAAGATCACAAGCTGAGTGCTAAATATGACATTTTCTATGCAAATGTAAACACATGTAAGTTAAAAAAAATCTTGCTAATTGAAAAAACAGGCACAGTTAAAATAAGGAATTCAGCACTGCAGCGACTCACTTTGTTTAACAAGAGTGTTAGCACTTTGCCCTCAATCAGATATATCAGTTAGGGCTGGATTGCGATGCCCTTACTCATGTAAAGTAGTACTCTACTTCTCAAGTGTTCTCAGTGAAATCAGCGGGAGTAGTTGAGGAGTAATATACATTCCAACATGATTAAGGGGAACCACAATCTAGCCCTTAGAATCTAGAAATATTGATTTTAATGGGACTTATTGTGGCATAAGGTGCCTCTCAAGATTATCAGAATATGTCTCCAAGTGAGCACGTCTACCAACCATTAACACAAATGCACTTACTTTAAAACTTTAACTTTCAACTGACAAATAGAGATTTTTAGATTCTCCGTAGCCCTTCAAACTTTTTTCAATGCTTCAGAGAATATTAGATCACCTCTGAGAACTCTTAAGACTTGAGTGGGTGTTACAACTGCAGGAACACAATCTTAGAAATTGTTGCAGCAAAACCCAGGGAAATACTCTCCTGTCATTTACCACATTTTGAAATCAAAGCCTTTAAAAAGCATTGTGTTTTATAATTTAAAAGATAACAAATCAGATGCATAATATTATCCTTGGACTCGCTGCAATTTCCTCCTCCCTTTAGTCATTAGAAAAATATTTTGTCTGACTACAATCATGCTGTAAGTGTATAATTCCAAAGCATAGATATTGACAATTAATATAACGGGAACTGAGCAAGAATAATTAAAATCTAATTTTAAGTTTACATCAAGAGTGCAAGTCAGAGCACATAGTAACCTTACCCTATTTTGCACTTAACTAGCCTGATATAGGGGAGGGATAGCTCAGTGGTTTGAGCATTGGCCTGCTAAACCCAGGGTTGCGAGTTCAATCTTTGAGGGGGCCACCTTGGGATCTGGGGCAAAAATCAATACTTGGTCCTGCTAGTGAAGGCAGGGGGCTGGACTTAATGACTTTTCAAGGTCCCTTCCAGTTCTAGGAAATAGGTGTATCTCCAATTACTATTTTGTTTGTTTTTTGTTTTCAGTGCTAGTGAATTCAGTTTCACAGAATATCAGGGTTGCAAGGGACCTCAGGAGATCATCTAGTTATCACGTAATTTCTAAGAACCAATTGAGGATGAGAAAATTTCAAGCAAATAGTTATTTTGTGTGTTTATTTCCTATTGAAAATGTATGTTAACTTGACAGGAAGAAGTTAAGTAGTAGAATAGGACTCGAGATCTGCATTCTATTTCTGACTGCCATAGCCTTGAGCTGCTCATTTAATGTCTCAGTCAGTGCCTCAGTTCCCCACCTGTAAAATGGGGATACTACTTCCCCCCCCTCTTTTTCTGTCTTATGTACTTAGCTTGTAAGATCTTCAAGACAGGGACTGTTCTCAGTAGTTGTGTGTACAAGACACAGTACTATAGGGCCTGATCTTGGATGGGAACATCTGGCTCTACTGTAATGCAAATACTTAATCATGATAATATGCAAATCAGTTGTGGCACCTAGGATTTCTGGCAAGATATCAGGGTGGATCTTATTATTGCTCTTTGGACATCATGGTTTACATGGAGCAAATCATCCATGAACTATACTTGGAAATATATATTCCAGCAAATATTGAGAAGCTGCTTGAGTTGAACGACACTCCTATAGGTCCCGAACTGGAAAATACTTGTGTATATACATAATGTTACATACTGTGTGTAGTCCCATTACATTGTCTTTGCAAGATCAAGGCTTTACTGACTTCAGTTTAGTTGTACAGGTGTAACTGAGAGCCGGATTTGGCCCTGGGCCAAAGAGAACTTTCTGAATCACTTCCTAACCTCAGAGGGGGAAAAATGACTCTACAGATTCTTTTTTTCTCCATGTATCTACCAAATAGGCCTTAACTAACCCAAACAGAGACTTTCAGTAGGGGTTCGACCATCCTTTAACAATTCATTGTTGAAAAAATTCGATGCAATTATATATTTGTTATATATATTAAAAACAGGGCTACATCCTGCCATCCTTATTCCAACACAGACTCGCACAGATGACAGGTGGGGACTGAGTAAGGACAGCAGGATTTGGCTCTGAATTAATATTTACTAAAACTGAGAGAATAATTTGCAGCAATGCTCTACCTGATTAATTTTACCTCTTTTCTGCTGATGGAATGTCTGCAAGCAAATTGAGCATTCCTCAAGGTATGTGTTATTCAGATATACTCAGTTAATTTTTTCACATTATTTTTGTTATGTGGATTGCCAATTTGACGTGGATATTCAACAGGCAGTTTTTATTTGGAAATCTAGTTGTCTTTCCTAATTAACTTTTGGACAATAATCTAGTGTTCTAAATTGTTCTAATCACATGTACTAAGATTTGCTCCTGCAACTCATTTAATCAGTACAAAAATGCTAGCACCCAACCCACTAAAATGTCTAAGCCCTGTTGAAAAATTGAGTCCTCAGGATACTATGGCAATTTTAGAAAGAGTAGGGATAGAACCTGATATCTTCAGCAAAAATTTCCCTTTCCTTCCAGTGTTGCGCAGTGGGTCATGTGTTTGTTTCCCTTCACACCAGACATAGGTGCATGATTCTTCAGATCCAGTGGGAGTTTTGCATGAATGAGGACTTTTGAATGGGTTTCCAAGCCCCCGCCCCAGTTCTGCAAACACTTAGACATGTGAACACTTTACTCACATGCGTATACCTTTAGAAGTCAATAAGACAATTCCTGTGCATAAAGTTAGGCACATGCTTAAGTGTTTGCATGATCTTGGCCAGAGTTTGTAAAATGCTTTGTGACTGTTCTGGGAAAAGGTGCTATACCTGTATGACATGTACTATTTCATTTTATTTGTGCTTATAAAGTGGAGAGTAGATAAATGAATTAATCATGCTGGATTTCCTGTACTACAGGGTGAAATCTTTAGCAGGCATATTATCAATTTAATACCTTGGAACTTCTTCAGTGAGAAGGATCCTCTGAACAAATTATTGAACTAGTATCATTGAGTCTCCACCTAGCCAGAACACAAAATCCATATGGTAGAGTAATAGGGAATGTGTTTTGAGGGGTCAGACAAATTACCCTTGAAGATTAAAATCTTAATTATTAAAAGGCTTGATTAAAGAGGATTATTAAGTTTCCTAGGAGTCTTGTATGTATTACTCACTATGATAACATACCACATGTGACTGTGAACTTCCTGGTCTAGCCAAAAAGCTTAAAGAATGAGTATGTATTTGAAAATTAATTTCTCCAGTAAAGCCAGTTAAGACTTTAATGTGATATTACTGTATCTGAGAAATCAGTGTGATACCAAATTAGTATCTAACATTGACAAATGTTCTTGTAACTTAAGAAATCTGTCAGCAAAATTGGCAACTTCAATTATATTGGCTTGCTTAGCTAGAGTATTTGAGTGCCAAATGATTACAACTGATGAACCCTTGTTAATGAAAAGCCCTACAGGTTAGTAAGTTGTATTATATAATTGAAGAGAATCTCAATTAACTGATAAAAGGTTTCTTAAATTTTATTTTATTACTCAGTTAAAGATCAAAGTGCAGTATCAATTTGCATTCCATCCAATGAAGAGGGTTTTTTTTAGACAATCAGTAAAGTAAGGGGCAAATCTGAAAGCATTTTCACTTCTTCAACCACTCATTTTAATAAGCAGAATTATGCCCTCATTCACATCCCATATCATCACATTGATTTCAGTGGGGTTACATAACTGTAAATAAATAAGGAATTTGACTGTAATAAATAGCTTTGTACACCATCATTAGTTTATGGATAGATGAATACCAAAGCATACAGGGCGACAGGCAAGTGTTTAAATTTCATTGAGTCAATTCCAGTAGCAGATAGGGCCAAATATGAATACAACAGTTGATGGGTCTGGGTTCAAAGTATTTTGCAAAATGTATTTGTGTCTATTTAATCAAAACATATACAAGGTGGTGTTATATCTGAATGCTAAACATGGTGATTAATTACATTGACACAAAAGAAAACAAGATTACCTGGAATTTGATAAGAAAATGCTAATTCTGTTAATCACAATAATGAATCGCTATGTCTCCCCTTTCCTTCCCTGTTCTCAGATGTGTCAATATAATACAAATTATACTGGAGTAAACCAAGAATATTTCCGAACAAATAGACTCCAAAGTATTGCTATTTACACTGCTTCTGAAAGTGGGAATTTGGGGCTGTAAACCCAGATGCATCAAGTCAAAGAATAAGGAGGTGTGATAGCCCTGCTTCATTTGGCTATAGTAAGACTGTTCCGGGAATACTGTATTCAGGTCTGGAAACTTTGACATGAGAAAAAAAGGAATGCACTGGAGGGAGCCCAAAGAAGAGCAAGCCAGTCAAGTAAACCACATGACTTAAGTATCTCAAGAGCTGGTCTTGAAAAACTTGGGTACATAGAATTGCATCTGCCCATAAGGCCTCATTGGGCTTGTTTTAGCTAAACAAAAACTTTACTGTGTTTGGATTAATCCCGTGGGGAAAAATCACTCATCAAGGGTTGTACAGTGCTAAATGGACACACAGATGGCCAAATGGCTGGCATGAGGATTAATGACTAGTTTGTCTTGCATGGATGGGTCAGGGGCCAGGTTGAGTTTTAATGTGGTCCCAAGAAAGTGTTACTTTATATCTTAGTTCTTTGTTGGAACCTTACAGGATGGCTGCTAAAGTCAAGGTTGAAATCTGGGTCCCACTGAAGTCCAAGGCAGAACTCCCATTGAGGGTTTGGCCCTAGTTCTCCTGCTCATACACACTTTCTCACATGGAGGAAGAAGAGAGGATTTAAATTAGTCTTAAACCCAGTCCTTGTGACATGATGTATTGTGGGTAAAAGAATTCAAACCAAAGAAAATAGCAAGATATGCCAGAAAACAATAGCATTGCAAGCAACATGAGCGTATGGTAGAAGGGGACTGTCTTGGTTTGGTCCAGCATAAAGTCATAGAGAGGCTGATACATGACAAGAGCCTAAAAGGGGAATTATAGATGGTGTTTTGGGTGCCAGATGTGTAAATAGCATGTTCAAGTTCATACACTGACTATGTTGTGCAGTGGGGCTGGTCTTTGGTGAGAATTTATTTAAAGCTGTTCTGCAGTACATTCGTGTGTTCCTTGCAAGATACATTAGTCCATTTCCTATATATCTATCTAGCAAGTTAGGAAAAAAACCAGAACCGTACTGTAAGGGAAAAAAAAACCCACACCCACACAGTAAGATGCAAACAGGCTGTAGTGGTGTCTATGTAACATGAAGATGTTTTGCAGTCTATTGAATGCATATATTACAGCCTGACTGTTTGGAAAATAATTGTTCTTAAAAGGAAAATATGTAAATGAAGTGTATTAGAGAGGTGAATAGCTATCTCATGCACATTTTTTTTTCCATAATATACATGCATTTACAATAACAAATAAAGTGGCCTGGAAGATGACTGGAAAAAGAACAATATGATTAGGGGAGTTAAAGCCTGATTTGCATCTAAAAAATGTAGTGTATGCTCATTTATGTGCAAATGTAATGGAAAAAGGCTGCAGGTAAAGTGGCTAAAGCCTAAACAAAATAAACACTTAATTTTCTTTTATTGTACTCTGTGACTGTTAATAATATTATTGTAGTAAGGCAGGAACATTAAACTAAGCAGGGGAGCAATAAATGTTCCTAGACTGTGCAATGCTGTTGATATTAGTGGCTAATAGCTCCAGAGTTCACATAAAATGCAGATTGAAGTACAAAGAAGATGTTTAGTGGAGTCAGCAGTGGCAGTGAACTGTTTACAGGTGAAACCAATAACCAGAGGGCAAACACAGCAGGCGCAGTTTCTGTAAAAAATATCAAGAAAGGAACTTTGTGAAGCACTTAATCAGAATGTCACTATCCTCAGGGAAGAGATTTGATAATCCCAGTTTATTTCTCTTCAAAACTAACTTTTGAAATGATTCATTATAATATGCTATATTTCCATTTACAAATGCCAGGGAATGAGTATACACGTGTATGCCTATATAAAAAATACATTTTAGGAAAATCATTCAAGGGTTATGACAGATGACTTGATATAAGTCCATTGGGTATAGGGGATGAGAAATTGAGTTTGGGGTTTATGAACCATAACTAAACTTACTCACTGTGACTTACAGAAGAATGTAACACTTAACAGCCAAAGATAGAATACTGGGTTGGATGTATTTCTCAGAACTGGACCCTTGCTGTTTGCCTCAGGTTTGTATGAGACAGAGAGAAAATATTAATTTACAAGAAAACTAAATAGTGATTTACCTAATTAAAGAGAGAACCTTGGTATCCCACCAAATAAAGTGTCTTGGGTGTGAAAATTGCATTTCTTTGTTACTTTTGGGGGTAAATGTTTAAAACATTAAAATCTACTTTTAAGGGTTGGATTCAACTGAGACAGTTTTGAAAAAGAGTAAAGTAATGTGTCAGAAAAGACTGAATTGTCTAGCCAGCAATTTTAAATCATGATTTTTTAAAAAGAATTATACATTTACTATAATATATTTCACTTAATTGAGAGGACCTCTTTACTGAGAGATTTCCCATGAACAAATTTATAATTGTACAGCACCTACCACAATGGGAACCCAGTTTGGTTGTCCTTGAGGTGCTATTATGTGTTGTTGTTAATAATTATCATCACAGTTTAGCCTAGTGGTATGAACAACATTGCTGAATGGGGACACAGTCAGCAAAAGTTCTTCCTAATAGTGATGCGTTTCACCAGTGCCAAGTAGATAACTGGTGCTTGGCTAGGTATAAAATAGGTATGAAATTAAGATCATTTAATGCAGAAATGATCAAACTCGGATTAAAAGACCAAATAACGATACAGGCATGGATGCACAAAAGGGGTTAGGTGTTGTGATGTTGAGAGTCACAGTGCCTAACTTTTAGGTGCCTAGAAAAGAAAATAACAGAACGCCACTAGCCATCACCTACAGCCGCCAACTAAAACCTCTCCATCGCATCATCAAAGATCTACAACCTATCCTGAAAGATGATCCCTCACTCTCACAGATCTTGGGAGACAGGCCAGTCTTCGCTTACAGACAGCCTCCCAACCTGAAGCAAATACTCACCAGCAACTGCACACCATACAACATAAACACTAACCCAGGAACCTATCCTTGCAACAAAGCCCGATGCCAGCTCTGTTCACATATCTATTCAAGTGACACCATCATAGGACCTAATTACATCAGCCACGCCGTCAGGGGCTTGTTCACCTGCACATCTACCAACGTGATATATGCCATCATGTGCCAGCAATGCCCCTCTGCCATGTACATTGGCCAAACCGGACAGTCTCTACGCAAAAGAATAAATGGACATAAATCTGACATCAGGAATCATAACATTCAAAAATCAGTGGGAGAACTGACTAACCACTCAGTGACAGACTTGAAGGTGGCAATTTTGCAACAAAAAAACTTCAAAAACAGACTCCAAAGAGAGACTGCTGAACTCGAATTAATATGCAAATTAGATACAATTAACTTAGGTTTAAACAGAGACTGGGAATGGTTGGGTCATTACACTAATTGAATCTATTTCCCTATGTTAAGTTCTCCTCACACCTTCTACAGGTCATCTCAATTATCACTTCAAAGGTTTTTTTCTCCTGCTGATGATAGCTCATCTCAATTGATTAGACTCTTCCTGTTGGTATGGCTGCTTCCACCTTTTCATGTTCTCTGTATGTATAAATATCTTCTGTCTGTGTGTTCCATTCTATGCATCCGAAGAAATGAGCTGTAGCTCACGAAAGCTTATGCTGAAATAAATTTGTTAGTCTCTAAGGTGCCACAAATACTCCTGTTCTTTTTGCGGATACAGACTAACATGGCTGCTACTCTGAAACCTAGAAAATCACTGTGATTGATTGAGTGAATGAATGGGGAGAGAGACTGGGATTCACAAATGCCAGCGTGTTAGGCAGTGAGCTGCCTAAACATTGGGAAATGCCAATGAAAAAGATGTGTACTAAATCCTAACCCTCTCATGGAGATAGGTTCCTAAATCCAGGCTGCCCGACTAGCAATTCATAGCCAGAAGCCCTCTTTGGAGTTGGACACTTATGCCATTTTTGGAAGAAGCTGCAGGAAGGGAGGGTGGAGCAGCAACTGCTCCTTCACTACTTTTAGCTCAGTGGTTAAGGTGCTCACCTGTGAAGTGGGAGAACCCTCAGTTCAAATCTTCCCCTCTGTCACAGAGGCAGAATGGATTTGAACAGAGATCTGCCACTGCCCGGATCAGAGACTTGACCTCTAGACTATGGGATATTCTGATGTGTGGGCTCCCTCTATCTCTCCTGTTAAAGCTGTTCCACAGAGAATAAATAATGAAAGTAATTCATGAGGCAGAGGCAGACCTTGAACCAGGGGTCTCCCACATCCCAGTGAGTGCGCTAACCACAGGGTTAAAAGTTATGAAGAAGCACCTCCTCCTCCTCCTTGGCTGTTTTGTGTGAACTTGCCTGAGGGGCCTAATCCAGTAGACAGCCTCTGAGCACGCCTACCAAATCCAGCCCTGCATGAGGCCAAAGAACTCTCTTCCCCAGTCTGTGAATCGCTCTGGGGCTTAGGCAGGAAATAGGCTCCTGGAGCGAGGTAGCATTGTGCATGCCCAGAGGCAGAAACTTAGATGCCTGCAGCCTACAGTGTTCAGCAGGAGTTATGTGAATTGATTGGAGCCTAAAACTGGGATTTAGGTACCTAAATTAGGTGTCTAAATCTGGAGTTTAGGTGCCTAAGTACTTTTGTGAATGTAGCTCATAATGAAGGTTACGTTACTCTTGTATTTTTATTCAGCGTGCTATTTCATTTTATGCCTTTTCAGACATTTGAATAAACAATAGAATTTTCACCTAATTTGGCCAATAGACTGTCAATCAGGATACTTCTGCTTTACTAATATCTTTTCTCCACATACCTACATTTTTAGGTTTTTTTGTTTGTGTTTGCCGTAGGAGTGGTATTGTAAGTAACCCCTGTCATTAAAATGCTGTGTCTGTGAGCAGAATCTCACAGTGGGTGTTCACTGATTGGTGCATCTCTGTTGAAACATACATTTCTGCAAGACAAAGAGAAAAAGACTTTAGAGCAAATGCAGCCCTCGGCTATTGAAGATAATTAAGAACAGAATGCAGCAACATAAAATGTACAGCTTACATGTGCCTGTGTCCAAGTGTGGGATGAGCTCCTCTGTCTCTTTCTCTGGGCAAAGAGGAAGAACAGGCTCAAACGTGACAGTTCTTCTGAGAACATATAGATATCGATGGTACTGTTATCTTTTAAAGCACCTTTGCCAGCCTTCAGGTATACATCAGCGAAGAGAGAGAGAGCTGCTAGTGCTAGGTGTATGATTTAAATCAAAGGTTAATTGATGCCAGAGTGTTTGGAAATGGATAGAATCCTGCTAACAAATAATATGGTTAATTTAATCATTTAATTCAATAATTTGGGATTTAATACATTGCTGCAAGTTTGCTAAAGCATTTCAAACTATTTACGCTATGTGCTCTAATGCTTAGGCTTGTGCTGAAATGCCATACAATTTACCCCCAGAAGATATTCTCAGCATGCTAATTTGTTAGCAATCTGTGAATTGACTTTTAAACAGTAGTAGTCTCATTTGGAAGTCATAAGTGTTTTTATTGGTCCACAAGGATCAGATATCATGCTAGACTGTTACCAATTGTCTATAATCCTGAACAAGAAAGAGTAAAGTATATAAACTTGACTTGGACAACTCTTTTTTTTTTCTTTAAGTTTACTGAAGGGCACAGTCGAAGTCAACAGGGGTCAGTGCCATACTTTTCTCTTCTTTGGTAATTTATTAGCCATCCATTAGAGTGGAAAAAACTATTTTGAGCATATGAACAAGAGAATGTAGGGGGATTTTACTGAAGGCAGTTTCAGTTTTCACAGCGCAAAAATATCTGAGGTTTGAATAAAAATACTTGCATTTTTTCAAGATCTGGCCTATAACTTCTTGAAATTAGGGGGGGAATCTTGGAAATATGGGGTTTTGCTTTTGGTGTGTATAGGTATTCCCACCTTTCACAGATCTAGTGTTTTAATGTGGTTATTATTTATGTGTATAACAGGGCCTGGAAATTTCATAGTGCTAAGCTCACCACAGTCACATAGTAAGTCCCTGCCCCAAAGAGATTACACCCTAAATAGTCAGAGGATGTATTATTATGTTCAGATTATGGTGAGGAACTGAGAAATTTAAGTGATTTACACAATGTCATAAATGAAGTCTGAGGCAAAGCAGAAAATTGAACCAAAAGCTACTAAGTGCCTTGGCCACAAGAACCATTCTTCCACTCTAGCCAGCTGATGTCTTCCTTGCATGCTAGCAGGTTTCAGCAAAGCTGCAGGATGTGACCAAATACTACTGTACTCTTAGCAAACTGAGCTCAGATAGTAAGGTCACATAGAATGAAACCTATGGGATTGCTTCAAATACTTTAAATGTTGATGTCATTTAATCTACTCAGAAACTTCATGGAAGTTGTGATACTCCTGTTGGAATAGCAAGTATTGCTAGTATGACACATGACATAATGTGTAAAACATTCAATTTGCAAATACCTGGAGGATGAAGGGGTGATCACTAGCAGTCAACATGGATTTACTAAGAACAAATCATGCCAAACCAGCTTGAGTTTCTTCTTTGACAAGGTAACTAGTTTGGTGGCTAGGAGGACATAATATACCTGGACTTCAGCAAGGCTTTTGACACAGTCCCACTTGACATTTTCATAAGTAAACTGGAGAAATGCGGGCTTGGTAGAACTACCATTAAGTGGATACATAATTGGTCAAATAACTGCAAACACAGAGTAACTATTAATGGAATCAAGTATCAGAGGGGTAGCCGTGTTAGTCTGGATCTGTAAAAGCAGCAAAGAATCCTGTGGCACCTTATAGACTAACAGACGTTTTGCATCATGAGCTTTCGTGGGTGAATGCCCACTTCGTCTTGCATCCGACGAAGTGGGTATTCACCCACGAAAGCTCATGCTGCAAAACGTCTGTTAGTCTATAAGGTGCCACAGGATTCTTTGCTGCTATTAATGGAATGATATCAGATTAGATAACATCTTTATTAATGACCTGGATGTAGGAATAGAGAGCATTCTGATCAAATTTGCAGATGACACAAAGCTGTGAGTGGGGAGGGGATTGCAAACACTTTGGAAGATAGAGTTAAAATTCAAAGGGATCTTGACAAATTGGAGAAGTGGGCTATAGACAACAGAATTAAATTCAACAAAGAGAAATATAAGGTGCTACACTCAGGGAAGAAAAACCAAATGCACAAATACAGTATGGGGGACAACTGGCTTGGCAGTGGTACTGCAGAGAAGGATCTGGGAGTTGTAGTGAATCACATCCTCAACATGAATCAACAATGTGATGCTGTTGCAAACAAAGCATCCTTTCTATACAGCGATGATAGTACTGATCTACTTGGCGCTGGTTAGGCCTCAGCTGGAGTACTATGTCCAGATTTGGTCACCACTATATAGAAAGGATGTAGAGAAAGTGATCATCTGCATTGCTCTGGATCCTTTCCAAAGGGATGGAATGCAAGTCATATGAGCAAAGGCTGGTGGAACTGGGTGTGTTTAGTTTGGAAAAGAGGAGATTAAGGGGGGACATGATAATGGTCTTCAAATACTTGAAAGGCTGCCATAAAAAAGATGGAGAAAAGTTGTTCTCTCTTGCCGCAGAGGGCAGTACAACAGCATAGCAGATTTGGATTAAATATCAGGAAAAACTTCCTAACTGTAAGAACAGTAGGACTGTGGAACAGACTGCCTCAGGAAGTCATGGAAGCTCCTTCACTGGAGGTTTTCAAGGAGAGACTGGATAGCTATCTGCCTTGGATGGTTTAGATCCAACAAGTCCTGCCTCTTGGCAGGGAGTTAAGCTGGATGACTCTTGTGGTGCTTTCTAACCCCATGGTTCTATGATTTGATGACACAAAGATATACAGGGATTGCAAGAAATTGGTGTTCAGTGAGACCATGGACAAGGGATTACTCTTAACCTTTTAGGCTTTGATTTCATTGACCCAAAGTTTTTTTTATAGTGAAACTAACATGCCAATTGCTATCTTGCTGTGAAATCCCAAGTGGAGACAAGTTGCTTCTAGTGTTAGCCATGATGTAGGTAGGCAAGGTCAGCACTATCTATACTCCCCCACTCATAGTAGACCTTGCCTAGGTTATTTCATGGAAAAACTACAGTGCCTTGTCTCCACTGTATTTTTTTCAACAGAATTGCTAAAGCTTCTCTGGTAAAACACATGGTTAAAAACGTACCTTTTTTTTTTGTCAGTGTAGGCACAGACTTAGAATCCTGTAAACGTAAAGGCTAAATAAAGGAATAACTCATTTAGATGTGTCCATCTGCAATAACATTTAAACACTGGAAAAAGTAATGATACCATAATATTTGACACTCCTCCAACTCCTTTCATCTGAGGCTCTCAAAGTGCTTTAATTAATTTTCACAACACACTGTGGAATTAAGCAAACATTGTTAGGAGATTCATTTTACAGATTGGTAAAGTGAAAGAGAGGTTAAGTGTCCTTCAGAGTTGCACATCAAGTAGGTTGCAGTGCTGAGAATACAACTCAGGTGTTCTGATGTTGAGTTCTTTGCTCTCATTAAACATCGTTGTAATTAAACATATGCATGTGTATTTAGAACCAAAATAAAAATGTTTTCCAAACAAAGGTAAAGACAAAAACCAAATTCTAGCAGAGGTGTAATGTTGAATAAATATTCTAAAAATCTGCATAACACTATATAATGCCCCACTAGCAATTAATAACATATTTTAGGCATGGTCAACATTGTACAGAAACATTCCCCAATAAGACTCAATGCACCAGTTCAGATCCCAAAATATGATTATTTGAATAATCTGAACCCTAATTTATACAACATAGTGTAGTTTGGAACTGGGATTTCCATCTATGCAAATGTATGGATGCTTCAGAGCTTTTGGAAATTATTATTCCCCCATCTCCCACCTGTGCACATTCTAAATGCAATCTTTCCCTTTGTCTAATGTGCACATTAAGAAAATTGCCATTATAGACTTTTTTTCTTTCTAAGCTCTCAGTTTTCTGGTGTGCTGTATTTCACTGCTTTGTTTTTCAAATGTCATATTGTACTGGAAACATGAGAACACTTGAATTGCAGGTTGTATTTATGAAAACAGGAAGCATTTCAAGACGAATAGCTGGCATTTAATAGGTTGCAGGTTTCAGACCTTGATGTCAAGCCAAACTCTTGTTATTTTTGGCTAACATATTTTCCTCTGAAGCTGATGCAGTTTAATATTAATGCTGTGGAGTTAAGTAAGTCACTCCAGCTCAAGAGACTATATTGTCTGATCACCTGCTTTCAAGAGAACTAAATGGGGGTCTTTTCTTTGCAGTTAAGTCTTCTACTTCATTAGCGATGATGGGAGTTTTATCCACTCATCAGGAGATGACTTTATCCACCTTGTGCTACATTTTGCCCTCAAATGAAAACCTGGAATTCCTATGGATTTTAATGGAAGCTACATAGCTGAATGTAGAATTTGGTATGCTATGTTTAGAAGTGAATGGGAAAGTTGCTGATCCAATTAGTTGGGTTCTGACCATAATACTTCAGTGCTTGCTAGAGCTTGTAGTACATTACACTCAGAAAAGCAATCTGTAAAAATGTCAAGTTCCATATTTATTCTGTCACTGACTCCTTTTTCCATTTGATTCTTCTAACGACCAGCAATGACAAACCCATCCAAGCAGCTAAAAATAAAAAACGTGATCATTTTTCTGTTCCTTGTATCACCACCAGAAGTCTGCAGTTAGAATTTAGCTGACACATTAGTTAATAATGTGAAGGGCACTGTAGGAAGCAGCTTGCTTTGCCATAGTGTTCTTGGTTCCACAGAATTAACTATAGTTTAAAAAAAATATTTTTTGTCAGTGAAGAAAGCAGACATGACCGTAAAATACTGGAGTAGATAAACTGAATAAGAAGGTGGCACCTTTGTAGTATCCTGTTTCTGAGTATAACCACACGTCTAGTTATAAACTGGTATCTTGGGCAACTTGCTAGTGAATTCAGCAGTGGGGATTATTTAAATTATTTTTGTAGTTATTGAATTTCTGGCTAACTTTGATAAGTTACAGAAAGAACAATCTTTTATTTATATATATATATAAAATCTGTATTACCACTGCACGTACTATAATTGAGCAAGTACTCTACTGCATATTTTGCTTTTTTTCTTTTGCTAATGTCCATTTTGAGTGTTTATTACCTGATTGTACATATTAGGAATACTTAGCATCATGTCATTTACTATGATACAGTACATATTATTTATGAGTTACGGAGCTGTGTTTGAGAATTTGCAGAAATATATTGTGTTACATCTAAAAGAGCTTCAGCCTACACAATGTAGATTAGCTGACTAGAGTATATGATGTTCTGCACCAGCTGAAAATTGTCCCATGGAGAGGACCAGTGCAAAGCCTGTGAACCACTTAAATTCCACTAATACCCAGTTTTGATGAATTAAGTGGAATTTAAGTAATGCACAGGTCTCCAACTGGCTTTCTGCATAGAGGTGAATTTCACCCTCCTGCGATCTCTAATCTGACCTTTTTCAGAGCCCAGTTTTCTGCAGAAGCCTTCCCAGAATAACAGGAGCCAAAGAACACAAATGGAGGGGTTGGATGGCAAAGGGAAAAAGGAGAAGAAGCAGGAAGGAAGGGAAGAAATAGCTGCAAGTATAAATGGCTGAACCCATGGATGGCAAGAGACTGCATACCTAGATGGAATTCTGAGCTAGACCAGGTTGGAAAGCAAATGTACAGTGTAGCATTTCTAGTTATGTGAATACTTTAGAGGCTCTCACTGCTATCGCTGCTAAGGGGGACAGAATCTAGCCCTTTCCTACTAGAGCATAGGGTTAACTTTCTATCAGAGTGAATGAATTCTATTTGTTAGAGCCGGGAGCTGGTTGTCAGGCTTCCGTAGGTTCTTGGCTTGCTCCTCCACTGCCTTATGAACCACACATCATTTACAAGCTCACTTTACAGGCCTGGGAAAAAGGGGCTAAAAGCATTTACTTGCCTCACGGGGAAAGGCTTAATGTTTGTGAAGCACTGACAGATCCTCCGATGAGAAGCACTGTATCAGTATGCCTTCTCCCTTCATATGCCTTCTAATGAATTCCTCTTTAATACTCTGTAAATGTTATGGGAAAGAGTTATGGCTTTCCATTAATATAGATTATGTACAGTTCAAGATGGTGCAAAACATACGATTGTTTGGGGAACGTGTCTTAACTTGTGGCCTCACCAATTTAAAATGTTTTGCAATGGCTGGCTTTACTAACCCATAAAACATGTCCTATCATACATGCTACGTATTCCACAGCTCTTTGGGAATCAAAACTCATACTTCAGCAAGCACCCTTATCAAGAGAAGGCTGAAACATTGGCAGTGCTTTAAAGAAAAATGGCATATTTTTAAAGGGTTACAATTTTTCCTTAGATTTTGGTGCTCATTCTTTTAAATGTTGGGCAAAATTTTCAAAAGTGCTTATGTCCCATTAATTTCCAGTAGGACAGACTCTAAAGTTACTTTTGGAAATGACACTTAGGCTATATCTACACTACTCCATAGCTTGGACTATGGGGCTGTGAATAGCACTATGCACCAGATTGCTGCACTGTAACTTTTCCATAGTGACATTGGGGCGACAAACTAAAGGGTTCCTAGTTTGTGTTAATGTAGTCCCCTTCAAACAGGACTACATTAACCAGCACAAGGAATCTTTTAGTTGGCACCCGTGGTATCCACATGGGGGAGTTAGAGCACATCACTTTGGTGCTCTTCAAACCCCCGTAGTCCAAACTGTGGGACTGCATGGACAACACTATGACGAAACGCTCCGTGAAATCAGAGGGCCAGTCTCACTAAAGTTGGTGCAAGGAAGTGTAAATCACATCTCTGTGCACCACCAGGGCACCTTGTGCCCAATGGATTCAAATGGAGGGAAGGCAGGTGCTGGCTACCACTGTTCTCTCCTGGAGCCTTGGAAGAAGTCTCTAACTCATGCTGGAGCTCAACAGCAGTTCTGCAGGTAGGAACTGCTGCAGGGAGACATTAAATTAATGCACTTCACAGCCACCCTGACTGCACCCCTTCTGTTCACATTTAGCGGCACAATTCTCCCTTATGAATCCCCACCCACTAGGGAGATGCCAGCCTCTCTCTGGTGCTTCACCTTCCTCCTATGGTGGACTTGATGCCATCAAGGGTTGTTACTGGAAGCATTTGAATCCCTGATAAACAACTAGTAGCTCTGCTTTGCACAGTTCCATTAGAAGATACAAAAAGAATAAATATTATGTCTATTGCTCATTACACAACAATAATAATCTGAAGAAATCACATAGGCACAGTTACATTCCAAGTAATCCTGTTTACTAACTATACACTAACATGCAAGGCTTGGCTTTATAGATTCTGCTGCTCTGTCTGGTTTCTGGCAGCGCAACAACATAGAACACAATGAGCCGCATTGGAGGGCTTACACACTATTTAAAGGGATATTGACCTATTCCTATATACTACAGTAAAAAATCCAGGATGTACTCCAGGTTAATATTTTTCTGAGAGAAAACTTGTGGTGCAAGGTGGGAGGGGGAATACCTGGACAGTGTATGATGTGACAGTTTTCTTTGTCCCAGGATTTCCTGGGTGTCATGGGGAGGCTGTCCCATTTTTAGAGTAGTATGGACAAGGTCAGGCAACCCCTGCTCTAGGGCATGTCCCTATAGACTCATAGACTTTAAAGTCAGAAGGAACCATCTTGATTATCTAGTCTGATCTCCTGCATGTCACAGGCCACAGAACTTTGCCTACACAGTCCTGTAATAGGCCCATAACCTCTGGCTTTAAGGCTCCTGGACTTCAGGAGTGGACACACACCTAGGGAACAGCAGAGGCAGGTACTGGAAGAGAGGAAGTGGGTCCCAGGGCATAGGCAATGTGTAGGGAAAACCAAGGCCCCTGTCTTTTTAAGAACCCGGGAATAAGAGTCATGTAGTATAGGGTGGGTCAAGGCTTCCTTCTCTTCCAGCCAAGTAGAACAAGTTCTGGGAAAGAAGGCAGTGTATATTCTGCCTCTTCCTCCATAACAGAGGAGACACCAACAGGGACGGATTGCTGCCCTCCCTCCTACCAGGAAGGAAAAGGTCTAAGTAAAAAAGGGCCACCTGGGAGAAACCAATTTGGGGCTGTAGGTAGCCTGAATCAACAAATCCCCACAAAGGATGCTATGGAATTCTGGGCTGAGAAGAGGACACCTGTTTGAACTGCCACACAGCTCCCTGAAGGAAGGCTTGGGGACTCCTGAACTAAGGAGAAGAAGGGTTGGGTCTGAGGTACCAAAAGACTCTGTGACAGGGCAGAGAAGCACCATACCAGCAAAGGAGGGGTTAAGAAGAGCCTTTGGGCCCAGTGAGCCCCAGCCCACTATACCTGCAGCCAATGCCAAGCCCGGAGGGGGAATAAAAGAAGAGAGCCTGGCTCAGTTTATGTCTTACTGGCTGGGAAGAGGAATGGGGCTCTGGCTCTCTGCCTGAAGAGAGGATCCCTTGTTGAGTTGCAGAGACAGGCCTGCTAGCTGGAACAGCCAGTGTGGGGAACAACTAAACCTCAAGGAATGAGCAGTGCAAAGGAAAGGACAGGAATGTACCACCTCAGAAGACTGGGGATGGCCTAATATTGAGTTATGTTTGCTTTTTGTTGTAGAACATTTGGGGCAGAGCCTCTCAAACCCACCCAGAAGGGGATAAGACTGATGGGGAAATTAATCAGTAGGTGAGAGTCCTACCTCAGTGGACACTGGAAAAGGAGACTTCTTCCCTCCCCCATCTGAGAGACCTTGGCTACCTCAGGATGCCAGAAGGTGCACAAGTGGGTACTGCTCCAGCCACACTACTACAGACTCATATTTGGGAGATGACTAAATAAGACTACACAAATGGGGGCTGGGAGGGGGAAAATTATTTTAAGTATTCTGGTCTGAGTATAAATGACAGTAAAGAACTAAGAGGGATCTGAGGACAGGGTGCTGGCAGGGCTACCTCAGTCCACAAAGGGCTCTTTGGGATGGCACTTCTGCATGCTGGGGTATAGCAGGATAGTGGCTGTCATTCAAATGAAGACCCAACATGGGTAAATTCCACCTGCAAACACTAGAACTATTGTTACAGAGAAGAGCAACAACTGTAAAAAGCGCTATAATTCCCCAAAATGGTAATTCCAGGAGTTTTGAGATAGTCAGAAGCAATACATTTATTGTCCTTTGTCAAAATCTTCAAGAGACTTTCAAAACAGATGAAAGACAACAAGAAAGACAGGAGGTGACACTTGGATGGGATATGCTGCAGCATAAAAGCCTTTTAGTAGAGGAGTGAGAGATCTTTTATAAGAGCAGAGTCCAACGTAGAAAAATATCTTACATAAATCAAGAACCAATCAAAATGGCATTGGAGAAGGGCACACAGTCATATGAGTACTGCAGTTCAGGACAGTAATACAATGCTTCATTCATTAAGGGCTGAATTCTGCATCCTTTCAGTATCCAAAACTCCCACTGCAATCTTTGTGCCAGGAATGTAGGCTCTGGCCCAAAGTGAAGACATGCAAAGAAGGTAACCCAAATTTCCAGCAGCTGTTCAGATGAACACTAAATTCAGTGATCCAGGTCTCACTTACACTAAGCTCTCTCTACACCACACTTCAGTGTAAAGAGACCAGGCCTTAATGTAAATCATAATTTACATTACAGTGAGCTAAATTCTGCAGCCAATTCTATAGAAAGCAGAATTTGGCATTTTCTGCCTGGATTACAAACAGGAATTTAACAATTTTCAAGTGCAAACCTCGTGAGCTTTTTGTGTCTACTTGGAAAAATTTGAGTCTTGTAATGCTTGTAATCTGTAGACAGCTTTTAACTGGGCTGAAAAACCCTACAAAATGTTGCTAATCAAGCATAGGGCAGTAGATAATGAGATTCTGGTGTGATGTAGCAAAATGTTTGCCCTTATTTGGGTGAAAGGGTAATCCTCAACTGCCACTTTCCATTGGTGAGGGCTGATTTTCAAGATTAAAAACCCCACCTTTCCTTTTCCTGAATCCTTTCAGAAAATCACCCATCAAATTGTAACTTTTTTTCCCCTCCCAAAATCATGAAACATTTGTTTTGAGCATCCTTAGACTCTGACATCCATAGGGCAGGGATCGTTCCTTCTGGAATGCATGGAAAGCACCTAGTGTATTATTGATGCAACCACAAACAAATACATTAATTAAAATTTCTTCCACAAGGTCAGAATATTTCCACTTTATTGAAGGCCTGAGTCAATCTAATAAATCTTTCAGGTTTCTGTGTCATGAGAGCCCAAGCACAGCCATGAGTCGCAAACCATTCAAACTCAATTGGGTTGAGGACCTCATTGCCAGAATGTGTTCAGTGCAGAAGACAGGTTTCTTTCAAACCACTCCTGACCAATATTTAGAGTGAGGGCCAGATCCTCAGCTGGTGTAAATCAGTGTAGCTCCTTTGATATTGGGAGACATCACAATACAGAGGAGGATTGGAATATTATACAGAATGATCTAGATGACCTGGAAGACCGGTGTGAGAGAAATGGGATGAAATTCAGTAGTACATAGTGCAAGATCATGCACGTAGAGTCTAATAATAAGAATTTCTGCTCATAAGTTGGACACAATAGAGAAGGATAGAGATCTGGGTGTATGGGTCGATCACAGGATGACTGAGCCACCAGTGTGATGCGACTGTGAAAAAGGCAAATGCAATCCTAGGATGTATTAGGCAAGGCATTTCCAGTAGAGAGAGAGAAGTATTAATGCCATTGTACAAGACACTGGTAACACTGCATTTGGAATACTGTCTACAATTCTGTCACCTGTGTTAAAGAAAGATGATATCAATTGAAACAGGTGCAGAGAAGAGCTACTAGGATGATCAGAGCGCCTATCTTATGAGACGAGACTGTTTAGCCTAGCAAAAAAAAGGGCAGAGAGGAGATATGATTGCTCTGGATAAATACATCAGGGAGGTAAAGACCAGAGAGAGTGAAGAGCTATTTAAGCTAAAGGGCAGTGTTGGCACAAGAACAAATGGGTATAAAGTTGGCGTGTACAAATTCAGACTGGAAATTAGAAGAACGTTTCTAAAAATCAGAGGAGTGAGGTTCTGGAACAGCCTCCCCTCAGGAGTTGTGGGGGCAAACAACTTAATTAGTTTTTAAGAGAGAGTTGGACAATTTTTGAATATGATTGTATGACAGGGTTGCTTGTGGTAGTAGGGGACAGGACTCACTTCTGGTTTATGTCTTATGTTCCTAAAAGCTCATGCTTCAAGGTTTCAGCAAGTGTGCAGGGGTCAGGAAGGGAGTCCACCCCCAATCCTTCCCAACCCCTCACCATACAATGTATTCTGGGGGTTGAGATTTTTTATCTCCTTCCTCTGAAGTATCAGGGATGGCCATGGCTGGAGCTGGGACATTAGACAGGGTGGGCCATGGCTTCAAGGTGACACTGAGGTTTGTCTGTCTCTGGTGGTTGTCTAGATGGTTCTTGCTCACATCCTCAGGGTCTAAATGATCGCCATATGTGGGGTTGGAAAAGAATTTTCACCATGTCAGATTGGCAATGGCTGTGGGGGGTTTTCACTTTTGTCTGCAGTGCGTGAGTGCAGGTCATTTGCCAGGATTATTCAGGTATATCTCATTTAATCATTTCCTTGCCATTGCGTGGTACTCAGGTACTGGTACACCTTGGTCCCTCCTATTGTCTGCCTGTGGCACATAAGAATGGTCATAGTGGGTCCAACCAATGGTTCATCTAGCACAGTATCCTGTCTTCCAACAATGGCCGATTCCAGGTACTTCAGAGAGAATAAACAGAACAGGGCAATTGTCAAGTGATACATCTTCTGTCATTCAGTCCCAGCTTCCGGCAGCTGGAGGATCAGGGACACCCAGAGCATGGGTTGTGTCCTTGACAATCTTGGCTAACAGCCATTGATGGACCTATTCTCCATGAACTTATCTAATTCTTTTTTGAACAAGTTATACTTTTTGGCCTTCACAACATCTCCTGGCAGCAAGTTCCCCAGGTTGACTATTCATTGTGTGGAGAAGTACTTCCTTTTGTTTGTTTTAAACCTGCTGCCTATTAAGTTCATTGGGTGACCCCTGGTTCTTGTATTATATAAAGGTGAAAATAACACTTTCTTATTCAATGTTTCCATACCATTCATGATTTTATAGATCTCTATCATATCCCCTCTAAATCACCTCTTTTTCAAGTTGAACAGTCCCAGTCTTTTTAATCTCTCCTCTCATGGAAGATGTTCCATACTGTACTAATTTTTGTTGCCCTCCTGTATACTTTTTCCTGTTCTAATATATCATTTTTTGAGATGCAATGACTAGAACTGCATGCAATGTTCAAGGTGCGGGCAAACCATGGATTTATATAGTGGCATTATTATATATTATGTCTTCTTATCTATCCCTTTCTACTGCTTCCTAATGTTCTGTTAGTTTTTTTGACTGCTACTGCACACTGAGCGTTGTTTCAGAAAATTATCCACAATGACTCCAAGATCTTTCTTGAGTGATAACAGCTAATTAGACTGCACCATTTTGTATGTATAGTTGGGATTATGTTTGGATTTATCAACATTGTATTTCATCTGTCATTTTGTTGGCTAGTCATCCAATTTTGTGAGCTCTCTTTATAACTCTTTGCAGTCAGCTTTGGATTTAACTACCTTGAGTAAATTAGTTCCATCTGCAAACTTTACTACCTCATTGTTTACCCCCTTTTCAAGATCATTTATGAATGTTTTGAATAGCACTGGTCCCAGTACAGATCCTTGGGGCGCACCATTATTAACCTCTCTCCTCTGTGAAAACTGACCATTTAGAATTACTCTATTTAACCAGTTACTGATCCCTGAGAGGAACTTCCTGTTATCAATGACTGCTTACTGTGCTTAAGAGCTTTTGGTTTGGGACTTTGTCAAAGGCTCTCTAAAAGTCCAAGTTCATACTGTCAACTGGATCATCCTTCTCCACATGTTTGTTGACCTCCTCAATTAATTCTAATAGATTGGTGAGGCATGATTTCCCTTTATAAAACCTGTGTTGACTCTTCTTCAACATATTGTGTTCCTCCATGTGTCTGATAATTCTGTTCTTTCCTATAGTTTCAGCCAGTTTGTCTGGTGCTGAAGTTAGGCTTACCAGCCTGTAATTGCTAGGACTGCCTCTGGAGCCTTTTTTAAAATCAATGTTACATTAGCTATCCTCCAGGCATGTTACAGAGGCTGATTCAAGTGATAGGTTACATATCACAGTTAGTAGTTCCACAATTTCATATCTGAGTTCCTTCAGAACTCTTGGGAGAATACCATCTGGTCATGGTGACCTTTTGCTGTTTAATTTATCAATTTGTTCCCAAACCTCTTTTATTGACTACTCAGTCTGGGATAGTTCCTCAGATTTGTCACCAGACTGGTCTTTCGTGAGTGCTCTTTTAGCACCTTGATCATCCAGTGGTCCCACCAATTGATTGGCAGGCTTCCTGCTTCTGCTGTACCTAAACATTTTTTCCTGTTAATTTTTATGTCTTTTGCTAGTTGCTCTTCAAATTCTTTTTTGACCTACCTCAATATACTTTTACACTTGACTTGCCAGAGTTTATGCTCCTTTCTCTTTTCCTCAGTAGGTTTTGACTTTTAATTTTTAAAGGATGTCTTTTTTGCCTCTAACTGCCTCTTTTTCTCTACTGTTTAGTTAGGTGGCCGTGTTTTGGTCCTCATACTGTTGGGGGTTTTATTTGGGGGGGGGAGCGCGTTGTCAATAATATAGTCTAGCCTACTATGGGCTGTAATACTTTAGTCTAATTTTGATGGTTGGGTTTAGTGTGCTGGTGCTGAGTGGTGTTGGAGGCCTGTGAAATACAGGTCAAACTAGATGATCTAGTGAGCCCTTCTGGCCTTAAACTCTATGACTTTGTCAGTTGGAGCTATTTTGATTTTTACCAGTGGAGACTCTGACTTGGAATATTAGTCAGAGGGAGTGAAATAAACTCTTTGTTTACCTAAAACATACAGTAGCTCCCTTTTTGAGCTGTCTGTTTCTGTGGGGATTGACAATCTTTGGTGCATGCTCCTCTTATTTTCTTTCTGTCTCAGATGACTGTTTTCCAGTTCCGTTCTGCAGGACACTCAGTTAACAGATCATGACTCACTACACACAGACTTGCTTTGAGTAAAAAATGCCCCGTTGCCCGTTTATTTTGGAGCAAGTTTTGGCAATTGAAGCTGCCAAGAGGCAGTTTTCATGTACCTTGGAGCGGCTGCAGCATTGGGAGGAGAATAAATATTTTCTTTCACTCACAAACAAAACATGCTCTCCTACTTGAACCCTTGTGCCAATGTCTTGACTATATGGAAATCTAGCAAAATGATCAGCCTTAACCCAATGGCAGCTCTTGAGGCTGTGATTTGTACAACTCAAGTCTATGAGGTGGCCAAGTCAGTGCATCTTTGTTCATCTTGCTCTTGAAATTTGTTACTAAACTCATTAACCTTCCACTCCATTTCGTAAATGCTGGAGGTCTGAAGCTGTGCTGAGAAACACAGATGCTAGTTCTATTAAGAAATGGTACATTTAAAGAGTACAGACACACTGCACCATCCATGCCACTACCATGTTGGCTGGCATAAAAGGCCTCCAGCACAACTCCATTAAATATCTGCCTGAAAACAGGGTACCACAACAAACAACTTCAGGCAGGCCTAAGGCTTTGTGTCCTGATTTATATTTCTCATTAGTTAGATGGATGCCCCAGGAAATATATAGCATCACCTCAGGTAGACTGACTTTGAAATTTTCTTCTGTTTAAATTGTGTGATGCATGTAACACTCCCCGCAATGTAAACATATTTTGGGGATGAGAATGTGGTTTCTGATTAAACCAGCATAGGCTGAAACAAATGAATAGCAGCAGATGCAAATCTATATAAGGATGATCACGAACATGGTAAAATAGATTTATCTGCGTAAGACCACTACATTCTCCAATTTAAATCTACTCAAGGCACCCAGATGCCATGGTATGTGGTAAGTAATTGTAAATATAATAATAATAATTAATAATAAAGAACTGATTTTCACTGTAAGGTGATTGTCCTCTGTGCCAGGCTCTCCATGCAGAGCCAGAGAGCTCATGTGAATACAGCTCAACTTTCAACAGTGACCGGAGGAGAAAAATTGCGCCTGAGGCACTGGCTTTGTGTCCAGTTGGCATAGCTATAAAACCCTTCTGTGACATAATGGTAACTGGGCACTGAAAGAATAATGACTCTTTCCTTTAACATTGAACATGGAACTTTATTAGAATAAGGCAAAAATTAATAGTCCCAAAGCTTCTCTGCCTCTCTCTCCCTGGAACTAGCCTTTATCTCCCTGACTTTAGCCTGTCTTCCTTCTACAGATTTAAAGAAATAGTATACATATCCTAACACCTCTTTACCAAGTAGTCACAGGAAAGCTGGGAAAGGTCACCCGAGCCATTGGAATGAATCAAGTCAGAAGTTTTCCTCAAGTGAAAGGGAGCGTGTGTGGAAATTGGGGAGGGGGTGGTATTAAAAGGCTGAAGAGAAGCAGCACTGAAGTTTGGGAGAGTCAGATGGGTTGCTATGAGGGGGCTGCAAGGCTCAGCCACACATCTCAGCTTTGCATCTGCAAGTGTCTGTCCCTGCTTCTGATACAAGGGATCTAAACTGCTGTATACCAGTTATGTGGTCTTCAGAAATGAAGAGAAGAGAGACTCCTGTCAGGCAAGACAGAAGGCTTGATCATGTACTTCTCAGATGTGCCAGGAGCCTGAGCTTAGCTACGAGGGTAGGAACCGTGAATGGCTCCGGGTAGCCACCTGCCATGATTTAGAATAAGCTTCATAACCTCATCCTAGCACAGAGGCTCAGTGCATCCTAAGTTCACTCTATCTGCTTGCAACTCTGTGCTGTCTGTCTCCTACCCCATTCAAAGAAGCCCTTTACTCACAATGGATTGCCAGCATTCATGCACTTCAGAGTGACATTTTGTGTAGGTGTTTGGTAGCCCTAACTAGCGCCATTATGTGTAGGCGTTTGGTAGCCCTAACCACCATGCAGGCAATAGGCTCTCGTACAGAACTGGCACGATTGAGGCAGAATTCCTTGTGCAAATTTATCCTCATCCCTTCAATATTAACTTTTAACCTACAGCTTTAATCTACTACTATGGAGAGGGTAGAAGTGTGAAGCCATGGACTGAGGAACCAGTGTCGTAAGGCCACTGAGCAGGGTCTGTAGCCACCGAGCGGGGCAGCCAAAGACAATATCTGGGATAGCTATACATGCTTGTCCTAAATTCCAGTATATCAGGGATGTATTCCCCAAAATTTCCTCCAACCCTGTGAAACTAGAAGGTTGTGTTCCCTGCCTCTTGTATGTCACCCTGAAACCTCTTTTCTGGAGGAGTAAAGCATTGATTTTTCTATAGTCAAAATTTAGTTTCCCTCCCTTTACGTGGCTCAGTGTAACACAGAATCAGCTAAAGCAGTATTCCCAGCTCCAAACGTTCAAGCATCATGAGTCAGGCCCAGAAAATGAGGAGATTGGTTTAAAAATTATGAGATTAAAAGATACATTTGCGGTTTTGTGTTTGCCTTCTGATTTTAGATCTTTTATAGGTCTCACTTGGGTGACATTCTCAAGTTTTTCTTACCTAATCCCAGTAATCTATTTAAGGAAAACACCAAATATTGGGAGACTCTTAATGCAATAGTGAGTTGGCAGCAATGTGAAGAGAAAGATTTACCATCATATGCTGTAGCACCGTGCTTGCAGGAATGGAGTATGTATCAATAGTGGAGACTGTTATAGGGCTATCAAACCTTTCTTTTTTAATGAATTTTTCCTATCTATCTTGTCTCCTCTGCATCAACCTATTGTGTGGACAGGCTGCCAGGCAGCATGCCTACCTCAGTTAATTCACTTTCAGACTGAGAATAATAACGTATCTGTACTGTGTGCTTAGCATTCTTTGGAAAATGCCTTGGATTCAAAGCCTGTTAAGTCTTCCAAGTAGGCTTGCACTACATTGTGCTGGCCTGTCAGCTAGAATTGTTTTTCTTTTTAGATACAGAATACCCTAACTTGGAGACTCTTCAAAAACTCTATGTAATGTGAGGCTACGGAGTCCTGACTCCGAGTCCCCAGAAGCACATTTCATAGAGTTGTTTACACAGCCTCTTGATTCTCTCCCTCCCAAGGGCAGTCTAATGGGGAATCTGAGTTGTATCATAATGGATATTTTCCCTCAAATCCTTTAACTTTAAATCCTTCCTTCTAATTCTAGTGCTAGTTAATCTCACTGCTTCTTTTTTTGTGTGTTATCTGCTGTCTGTAGAGACTTGGATTTGATCTAATAAGAAATTGGTGTGTGTGACACAACAAATACTTTATACCTGCAGAAGATTTCTATTTGATAATAAATGGATAAATATTGGCAACATCTGAAAAACAAAAGTGGAAGCAGAATGTGATTTGATAAGAAACCAAAGAGGGGTAATTTAATAACATTTCTTTTCATTATGAAGTACCCTAAGCAAGTTTTTAAAAAGACTTTTTATTTGAATGCACTGAATTTTATAGTTTTAGTGCAAGGTTTCAGTTCTACTTGATCTTTTTTGTATGTTTTGCAATAAAATGCCTGGATCAGCAGTAAAACAGCCTCTCAGCAGCTAGTTCTGGATTCCTATTGATACTATCTGTTGCTGTTGCTTTTGAGTAAGTGCATCCTCTAACTTTGCAAAAATCAAAGTATTCAAATGGCAAATAGTCATAAGATTAGACACCATCCAAACAAGTTAGCTTGCCTTCCAGCTATTTGAATATTCATCTGAATTTCATTTCCCATAGCCATTTTGTTGATCATGCAACTCTGATTACAAATTTACCATGCTGAAACCAATTTAAATATGTTTGCATTTCTTAAATGTAATGGTTGGTTAAAACATCCATTTAGTTTATAAAATTGTGAAATGATTTGATATAGACACAGAAGACACCACTCCATTAGCATTTCTGCTCAAGATTAAGTGTCAGATTCTTCAACTGGTGTAAATCCAGAGTAACTCCACTGGATTCAATTAAATAATAGAGACGGGCGGCTCCAGGCACCAGCGCTCCAAGCGTGTGCCTGGGGCGGCAAGCCGTGGGGGGGGTGGCCTGACGGTTGCTGTGAGGGCGGCCGTCAGGCAGCCTTCGGCAGCATGCCTGCGGGAGGTCCGCCAGCTTCGGCGGTAATTCGGCAGCGGGGACACCGAAGGTCCGGGACCAGCGGACCTCCAGCAGGCGCGCTGCCGAAGCCGAAGCCGCGTTACCAGCGGACCTCCCACAGGCAAAATACATAGAGCCGCCCCTGAATAGAGTTGAGATGAAAAAATCTAGCTTTATGCCTGTGAATGACATTGACACTGTTTAAAAAAAAAATCTGTTAGTCTTTAAGGTGCCACCAGACTCCTCGTTGTTTTCGTGGATACAGGCTAACATGGTTACCCCTCTGATACTTGATGATTGACACTGTTGGCAACTACAGTAGAAATGTGGACAAAAATCTGAAAATACGGTGCAATCTCAAGCTATTTTGCATAATAGTGGCATGAAGTATTGCAGAATTTATTGTAAAACCATTTAGCTATGCCAAGCCTTTAATGCTGCTTTGAGGAGCTTTGCTTTACAGTATCATTGAAACAGCAGCACTCGAGTTCCCTGTTATTGCTGGTAAAAAGTAAATATTTGCAGTGGACAGACTGCCTTAACAGTGCACACATTTGACAGTACGCACGTTCACTTTTTTTTTCCCTAACCATACTTGTAGGAGTTAGCAAACCATCCACAGCAATGACGGAAAGTGTAGGCTGTTGTAACATTTCTGTTTTTAGTGTTCCTTTAAAGGTGTGAAGTCATAGGTATTAATAACCTTTATTTAAGATTAACAAAGGTTTACTTGTTTGTTTAATTGGTTGGTGATTTTGCCTGGAAATTTATGAATTTTTACTGCTTTGCCTGTACAAGCTACACACAACATAGAATTTTGGACTTTATCTCTTATCTTAGTTTTGCAATAATACCCCTTTATTTTAAAAAGTATCAATATGTTCTTTCCTAGTGTCTGTGACCCCCAATGATTGATATTTAGTCTTTGTGTTCTGGATAAAAGAGAGCAGTTGGGGTGAATGACCTTTAACTATCCCCAAAGTTTGGTTTCAGTTTTATGGGCATAATATTGTTGATCCCACATCCATTAACATATATAGCCTGCAGCTATACTTCCTTGGGCTGTGATCTCATTTGCTCCCATCAACAAAGCAAAATTTGGGTTTGGCCAGTATTTGAATGTGAAATCTCCAAGGAAATGTCCAACGCTGTAAGAATTGTTGTTTGTCATTCATTAGGTGGCACTCTTCCTTTTGATCAGTACTGAACCAACTCCCCAGAATAGTGCATGAGGGCCCTGTGCCATTTTATGTGCCATCTCTCGGAGGAGATAAGAATTAGCCCTTTAAGGAAAGTGTGGAATGTGTAGGGGTAAAGCAATACTGAGTTAAAGGTGCCCGAAGCTGTCCTCAGCCATGAAGACCTTCATGTCTCCTGTCTCCTTCTCCAGCCCCATGGAGGCTCCACTCATGCGCTGCTTCTGGGGCACCTGGAGTCCCAGCTTCCGGCCTGCGCCCAGGGCTGTTGGGCTTTGCTGCTGCCCCACTAGAGACCCACGTGGGCTTAACACTTACCTGAAGGTGAGGGGGGGACACGGCTCCATCGGCGGCCACCTGAGCACCCCGCTGCCTCCATGCACTGATCTCTGCTCACCTCCCCTGGCCGTTGGGTCCTTGCAAAGCAGGCAGCTGCGATTCCCCTTAGCTGCCGCAGCCGCGCTGCAGCCCCCGTGACTGGGCTCGGATACCTCCCCGTCTCCCCAGGAACCTGGGCAGTTCTCTGCTCCTAACAATAGGTTTAAACTTAAGTGATGCGGGATGGCAGCGGAGCCCTGCATAAAACGTGGGGGTGCTGCAGCATGCCCCGCACCCAGGGCCTCCAATAGGCGGGGGCAAAAGGGGCAGCTTCCCCAGGGCCCAGTGATTTAAAAGGGCCCAGGGCTCCCAGCCGCCCCTGCTGCTCCTGCAGCAGTGGCTTGAGTCCCAGGCCCTTTAAATCACTGCCAGAGCCATGGGCGCCGCAGTCTGGGCAGCGCTGAAAGGCTGGCTAGGGGAGGCTAGCCCCCAGCCCCGCCCCTTCCGCCCAAGGCCTCGCCCCTTCTGGGGGCCCGGAGCCGGCCCCCCTTACCAAGGGGCCTGGCAATTCTGTCAGCAGCCCTGCCCGCACCCCTAGTTCCCGCATCTATGGTCCTGGCTGTCACCTCGCGGCCAATGCCCAGGTCTGGACCCGCGCCTGGGGTGGACAGGGGTCTGGCTTTCTTTTTCTTGACTGGGTCCCGAGTGGGGGCCCCTGAAAATGAAGTTGCGCACACGGCCCCACTAACTCTAAATCAGCTACTGCGTAGAGTCAGTGTCAATGTAGTTAGGTCAAGGCAGTGTCAGTGTAGACACTTTGTTGCTTACATCCACTGTGACTGGCTTTCAGAAGCCATCCCACAATGCCCGACACTGACAGTATAATCAGTTCAAGTGCTCCTGATAAGGCTGCACACCGCCCACACAAGGAGCAAAGTATAGACGCACACTAGCAATATAAATACTGTGGCAGCTGAATGCTGCCATAAGTTAAGTCAACTTGATTTTGTAGTGTAGACATGCCCTGAGTACCTTTCCCAGGCCTGAAGAAGAGCTCTGTGTAGCTTGAAAGCGTGTGTCTCTCACCAACAGAAGTTGGTCCAATAAAAGATATTACCTCACCCACCTTGTCTTTGGAAAGGAGGAATGACAGAGGAGGAGTTTTCTCTTTAGTCCGAGACACACTACGCACTGTACTAATTTCTGTGAGGGGATGAATGATAGAGGAGGAATTTCCTCTTTATTCCTAGAGATGCTAAGCACTGTTCTAGTTTCTTAAGCCTGTGAAGTGAACTTAATTACATGTCTGAGAGCAAATGTAGTAGGAAGAGGGCCTGAAACATAAGCCCATGTATCAGAGGCCTGAGGCCTGGGCTAAAGTAGTTAAAACCTTGCTGATATGAAGCAAAGTAAAGTTGTGAGCAAAAGGCAGGCCCTGCTCACAGAATTTGGCAAGCATAGGGTTGATATTGCAAAAACACATATTCCTAAGAAGTGCAAGGCACAAAACACTCATGCAAGCACATTCCAGAAGGGTGGTACCAGAACACCCCAATAAACACATTCTCCGAAGATAATAGGAACATTCTGACCCATCTTAAGGATAAGGTCAGGATGAAAGCATGATGAATAGAGATGTTTTGATCACATCTACTGGTACAAGGCAATGGGTGGTGCCCTAATGCGTTAGATGGTGGCACCCTGATACATGAAGGATGATGTATAACTTGTTCGTATTGCTGTCTAAAGATGTATCTCAGAGGGAGTGTCTTTGTCTGGCCTAGGGGATAGTGGAAAGTCCCGCCATTAACTGAGCCGGTCCATTGTCACAAGCATACATGTGTTAGTGTACCTGTAACCATTGAGCCAGGGCATTAGCTTATTAGTTTATTGCTTCATCCGCAATAAACCTGACCAAGTGCCTTCGCTACGAGCCAAGTCTGTGGATTTATTGGGTGGTTCACTCGAGGTCTGCTGTACCAGCTGTCTGTGCAGAGCTGGGACAGCACACAGTAGAATACACGGGAGAACACGCACACAGCCAAACATCTGACGACAGCAATGTGTGTTCTTAATATTCTGAACAATGTGCCTAAACAAAATAAAACGTGGATACCTATCAATCAGTGCATTAAACAGTACATCATATTAGTAGAGCTGGGTCTATTGTAAGAAATTATTTAGTATGTATGTAAGTGAGGCATTTCCTTTTCATTTATACATTTTTACAGCCTTATATGCTGAAAAGGGAACTTTAATAATTGATTACCATTTTTTATTGTTTCTCATGAAAAAGTAATGCTGTTCAGTTTGTTGCATGATGTAAATAATGTGGGGACGCTAATCTTGCAATTATACTGGATATTGTGTGATGAGCAGTATTCAAAGTTTAATGAGCACACACTAAGATGAAGGACAACGTTGTGAGTGTAACACAAATTGGCTTTCCCTACTTAGCCCATGGCATTATAGGCAATTATTAAAAGCAAGTACCAAAACCAATGACATATATTCAGCATCTTGTGACATCCACTTACTACTGCACAGGAACTTAGTGCAACAGATTTGTCATTCAAAATGGTACAAGGGATGGTTTGTACTTTGTATTCTAACAAATCAAGACTGTGCAAGCTGTTTTAGGGATTTGAATCTAGGGGGTTGTATTTTTCAAAGTGCTGAACACTAGCTTAACTTTGGTCCCTCTGAGGGCAATCAAAGTCTTATCTTTGATTGACTTCAGTAGGAGCAGAGTTAGACCAACTCTGAGTGTTTTTGAAAATCCCACCTAATGTTTTCTGGCCCACAAATGAGTACCACCAGCACCATTCATTTTCCTTCCTACACTGTGACACAAGACCTGATCCAGGCCTTTCTTACTCTTTCAGGCCAAGCTCCCATTGATAACAATAGGAGTTTGACCTGTATAAGGAAGTCAGGATTAGGCCCATTATATCTAGCAAATAGCTCAGCAGAGAAAATTGGTCACTGAGAGCAACAAGTACAGCTGAGGGTAAAATTTGGGAGTGTTATGTACCGAAAGACTCACAGCCATTATGTGCATGTGAAAGAATGGATATGTCTCTGTAAGAAAAAGGTCAAAATTCTCCTCTCAGATTGACCAGATTGTACTCAATTGTGGTGGTGTGTTTCTTCTACATATGTGGAACTCCAGCTGACACAAAAACAGCCTTTATGGTTCACCTTTCAGTTAAATATATAAAATATACTTTTTAAAAAAGGGATTTATAATTGGAGTGCTGAAAACAGTTAACTATACCCCCTTGGCCTGGATGCTGTAATATACTTGTGATCTGTTATTGAGGTCCAATGCAGACTTTGGAAACTAACCCCACAAAGCCATACAACTGGTTTTTTTGTTTTGGTTTTTGGTTTTTTTTAAGAAGACTGAAATCAGTCTGCACACTTAGTTGAAGAGCTACTTCTCACTATCTGAAACTTTGGTAATCAGCTCTGATCACCATCAGGGGATACATTAATGGACAGCAGCTGTGGAAAGCTATTCAAGTTAGCTTCCCCAACCAAGCTGTTTGGGTTATGTATGGGGGGAGGGGGAAAAGAGAGAGACACAGAGAGAGAATTACATTAAGGGCACACAGGTTTTTTGGACCAGACCTTGTAGTATGTCATTCTAAAGCTCATGGCGGGGTAGGCAACCTATGGCATGTGTGCCAGAGGCGGCACACAAGCTGATTTTCAGTGGCACTCACACTGCCCGGGTCCTGGCCACCGGTCCAGGGGGCTCTGCATTTTAATTTAATTTTAAATTAAGCTTCTTAAACATTTTAAAAAACGTATTTACTTTATATAAAACAATAGTTTAGTTATATATTATAGACTTATAGAAAGAGACCTTCTAAAAACGTTAACATGTATTACAGGCATGCCAAACCTTAAATTAGAGTGAATAAATAAAGACCCGGCACACCACTTCTGAAAGGTTGCCGACCCCTGACTCATGGTATTTTGCATAGGTTAAAATATTAGGCAATGTTCCTGTGTGTGAGAGACTTGTCTTGTATTTTTTTCCCTATGTGTGCAAAATGTGAATCAAATTCTGTACTGTCAAAAAACAAAATTTTAAATAACATACCATGAAGCATTCTCCTGGCTTTGGGGCATCCTTTTTGAAAATGTGCACTCTAGGCTCAGATCTGTTGTCCCTTCTAAGGATTTTTTAATGTTTTGTTTATGTTTTTTACGTTTAGCATTTGCATTATTGTCTAGCACAAGTCTTGTATGTGTGTCAGTGCTTACCTATGAGCTTCCCCCCTCCGCCCCCATTAATAATGGTTACAGTCCTTATCTGTGGATTGTTAGGAATCGGATCTTAGATTATCATTACCAGTGTTATATTCACCGATGGAATTTGAAAGTATCAACTGAAATTCACTAAAACAAATGCCTGGTTGACAAAGTGACATGTGGCATCTTGTAATCCTAATGGATAGATTATATCAACAACACAATATCCTTCATAATTAGACAAAAAAATCCTCTGCCATTTTGTGATTAATAGTAGCAGTTCTATATCGTAAGTGATGAGACCACTCATTTACCCCAATCAAAAATATGTTATTAAATAGGTCATTAGTGGGAATTCCTGTCTCTTTAACAAAGAATAGCAATAAAAAATACTCCAGCCACCTGTTCCATTTCATTGTATTCATTCCACATGTAGTAAACTTGTATCCAACAATCAGAAATCAAGTCTTGCTTAGGGATCTGGCTTATAGCAGCTAAGTGTTCTGGTTTTCCTGATAGTGTCAAAGAAACCTCCCTTGTTTCAGACCTTCAATAGTTTTGAAATATGGGATAGCTATTTTTACTATGGCATGTCAGTTAACATTTATCAAAGACAAAAATATCTTGTTGTAAAAGACTAATATTTGTCCATTGGTCTCAGCTAGAGAAATATTCTGTGAAGCATGTTACAAAATAGCCCTCAAATAGTTAAAAGCTAACATTTATTTCTGCAGAGTCTCAGAACCTCAGAAAGCAGCAAAAAATGCAGATGGAGGGGACTGGATGGCTCAAAGGATTGCAAGTAGGCTGTAAAGCCCTTTATATCTGGAATAACCATTTGTATCCCACCCAGATTTTCATTGACCTGACAACCTTGACAGTGATCTGATGCTAGTGGCCATTTGTTGGCGTATACGAGATAAGTTTGGTGATATCAGATTAGTTCACGATGGATAAAAGAGCCCACCCCTGGAAAACCACCATGATAACGTTCACCACAAATCTGAGGTTGGCCCATTGAGGTCAGAGGTATGGTAAGTTAGCACTGCAATTGGGTTCATATGGAGCAGGCCCTCTTTCACCAGAACATAAAGTTCAATACAGTCAATAGAAAAATTTGCAGGGACCAAATAGAGCCCATATAGAGGTCTCCAGTGTTTTCAGCTGAGCGCGCGCGCACACACACACACACACACACACACACAGAAAGAGAGAGAGTTCTGTTAAGAGCTAAATACTCCTGGTCTCTTACACATGGGAAGTCCTGATGAAGTGAACGGCAGGCAGGATTTGGTCCTAAATATTCCAACTTCAGAGTTATCTAAAAATGTGTATATATAGTTCCTTTTATATGTCCAGACACAAGGCTTGCCCAATGGTAATAAAGAAATTGGAAATGGGAAATACCATTAGGTCATTCAGTCTGTCTCCTTGCCTTCAATACTTTGTGGGATTTAGTTTTAAATGTCCCTAAGCAATGAGGCTTCCATCACTTCCAACATTGGCCTGACTGATATAACTGACTTTAAGCATCGTCCTCTATGGAAATGCCCAGCAGCCCAGACAGAGACTGGGCTGAGAAGGTACTTGCAGAGTTTTTCCCCAAAGCATTGTGGATTTCCCCTCCCCATACGCATCCCATCCTCCATGGAAACACACAGTGCTTATTATTAACAGGTCAGCTTTTAATGAGAGTTCCCTCCAGGTGGGAACTGAGACACCGTTATACTTCCATAAAAATGTTATCATCTATTGCAAGGAAATATTACAGTCTCTCAGATACAGCTGGTTGGTAACAGTTGACTTTTTAATGGTAACGGCTGACCTTTGAAATACTATACGGGTTTAGCATAATAATTTTTGCTAGATGAAATATTTGTCCCTTCAAATCTGTAGTTGAGAACTTTGCACCTTTGAGGGCTGCACTGGCAAATTGCCTGGAGCCTGAGGGACACACATACTTTGCATATAAATGTACATAAAATGTATCAAAAGATAAATTCACACAAGCCTAACAGTAGCTTGGCACTAGCATCTTCATTGAGGGTCAAATGGAAATTGCTTGTTTGCAATCCCCAGAAATAAAGGCCAGCAGTTGATCAGCTTTGTCATTGCCATGTATTTACAGGGAGAGGGCACCCAAAGGCCACATTCTAAGACTTTTTGATGGCTATGGTTGGCCCTTAAGGTGTGTTTTCTTTAACCTTCTTTAAACCCAAACTATGTAAAGCCTTGTTATAATGTTACTTTAAACATAATCTGTAGAAGACCATGCTCATTTTAAAATTTCTAGCTATTGGTGCTATTTTCATCCTTTTGATGGTATCTTTATATTTATTAAATGCTATAATAAGTAATCATCAAGGGGCATCAGAAATCCATCTAATTACAGATTCTACTTGCATGTTGCAGTGGACCATGGATAAACATTGTGGTTAATTTACACTCTCTTTGTTTTTCTCCCCTCTGTAATGGTTCACAAAATATAAGCTATATTCTGCATGTGATAGTGTGCACAGGAAGAAATCTCTGTTCTTTTTAGGTCAAACAAATGTTGTGAGTCCTGGTAATGTTCTGATAGGATTTTAATATTTGCCTAAGATGCAATACTAGAAGCACACCCACTTAGCTGGAGCTACAAGAGTAAGATTTAGAACAGGTGATATAATCTAACTTGACAAACTAGTTAAATATTGACAAGAAGCGGAAGAGCAGCAGCACTCAGGCTGAAGGAGAAAAGTAAGGTCTGGCATTTGTGATTCAACATATCCAGGATTTTTCAGACCAAAATGAACAGCTGGAGTGGTCCTAATGATTCACCTGGGTATAGTCTTCTGCATAGTTTACCTTTTCTTCAGTTGTTAAAGGTAGGTCTGTTTGCTCAGAAGAAATTATTCTTGTTGGTACAGCACATTAGCAGTGAATTGTGCAGATGCCTCAAAGCTGGTTTAACTTCAGGGAGATATTTTTATTGTTGATTGCGCAGTTACATACAGGCTTATGCTGTTCAAAATTTAATGAGTGAAAAATAAGCAAAGTCCTTTAGTGACACAAACAATTGCATGTTTTATAGCCTGTGCATTGACCTTTTGCAATGATGATGTTGTGTATTCATTTAAAAACGTTAATCTTGTTGATAGTATTTACCATAAGACTGCATCTAAAAAGGGCTATTTACTAGTGGAGAGACATGTATGTCAAGAGTATTATGAGATTTAAAATAATGCATAGAGGTAGTCAAAGGATACAGTGTGTTGCTTTTTTTAAAATGGTGTGGCATTCTATTACTGCACCAAATCCTTTTATAAGCTGGCAGGCTGGGTAGAGAAGCTGTCCCAAAAGGATAACCAAAGAGCTACATAAATAAAAACTGACATATTAACCGCTTTAGGTTTTGGTAGTTCCCCATTTGGAAATTATGAAACATGGAAGAGACAGAGGAAACTACCATGTTTGCTTTCCAGAACAGGTGATTAAATAATCAGCAGCTGGAATTTACACACTACCTTTTAAAACTAAATAACAATGGCCAGTCCCCTTCTGTCTTATTCCCACAATCGTACTGAAATGATGGTCTACAGAAAACATTCAATCTTCCGGGTTATTCTTCATAAATTGTTTTTTAAAAGAAAAAGGCGAAATAAAAAAGAATAGTACCAAGAAAATAGAGTGAGCAATAAAACCCTCATAGTTATTTTAACAGGAGTATTGCTTGGGAAGCATCCTCTTAAAATATGATGTTCATATAATGCATTGTTGGTTATGTGTTCCTTTACAGAAAGCACTGTGTTGTGTAATTCCAATGTGTCATATGGCCTATACATACCATGCGCTTATTGGCAAATATTCTTTGATGTATGAAGCCTTGTTGAAATATGGAAACATGAGTGTAAAGCTCATGGACAGTAGCTTGTTGGCTCATTTGCGAAAGCTTTGTAGCGAATTGTGAAATGTCTCTATGTTTCAAAGCCAGCAGTCTCCCTGAGTCCTTTTTGGCTAACAATCTTCCTTTATAGAATGTGATACTCTTAATTGTTTAGAGGTAATATTGTTTTTAATCACTTGGAACATTGTCCATTCTGGCTGGGATCTGGGAACATTTTATGCAGGGCCGACCCCTAAAGTTCTTAGTTCTTGCTTAGGCAATTTTCTCATCAAAATCACTTGTGTTTTTTCAGTAAGACTCTGGATTTTGCCCACGATAATTCCCTAAAGGTGTGCAATGTATGATAATAAAACCATATATGATATATCCTGCTTTGGTAGTGATATGCTGTACCTTCATTTGATACAGAATGATGAATTACCAAAGCTATATTCTTGGGGAAAAAATAGGTAATTTATGTGGTGTATGATATGCAAGATTCATTGGAGAATAAATAAACCAACTAGCAGAAGAAAAGAGATTATATGCAAAGCTGGCTAAATATTTTTAGTTGATAATGGCATGAAGCTAGCTATGTTCCCAAATTACAGTCTTGCTGTAGGCTAGCTTGATTACCTTACTCTTATGATTAGTTTTAGGTCTTGGAAATGTACATCACTAAAAACACAACATACTGAGTTTTTTGTTTGGGAAGGTGTTTGTAAATTCCTTTAAAAGTGTTATTGGTGTTATGAAATGTGTTCTAATTAAACCAGTATCACTTGGTGAATAATGAAAAATTGTCACTAATTATTGTTTGGACCCTTCCTGGAATTTATCCACAAACAGAATTTGCTGGGTATGATTCATCACTGTCACTCCAGTTTAATGCTGGTGAAACTCCAGTTTAAAAGAAAGTTACATACAGTTGAATCAGGCCCTGTGGGAATTCTGCACAAGGAAAGGCTGCAAGATTGGACATACAATTTAGGAAAGGAAATATGTGGGCAGGGATCCAGTGCAATAAAAGGAAATGAGGTTAGCTAGCACGCACATCATCTTATATGGTAGGGAAGGGAATTGTATCTGTTACACTGAAAAATCTGTGATGCAATTCACGCTCGCCATACAAAACCCACTGCAAAGAACAACTAAGTATATAAAATCATATTTATAAAGTGGGAATCATCTCAAAGTATCTTATAATGAGAAAAAGCAAAGTTGTAAACTTAGCCCAAACTACATTAGAGAGAGGATTTTAATTTTACTGGTGAGAAGACCTGTAGTTTTCTGCTGTGCCTAAAGAAAAGATTTCGAGAAGACAGTATGAAAATCTTAGCCAAACCACTGCACATCAAGGGGAATCTAAAGACAATTTCATGCTAATTGAGTTGTAAAAATTCTGTTCAAAATTAAGACTCAGATTGAATTTGATCCCTCTGGGCCAAATGTCCACTGGGTCCTGGTCACACTTTAGATGAAGTTAATGATAATGGCCCATATGCTCCCACTTTGTGTGATGCTGATGCAGAGGGCAATAAAACTATGGAGATCACCTTTGAGAATGTTAATAAGGGCAATGACTTTGTGGAACAACACACAGGCTATATCTGCTCTCCCAGTTTTTCGTTTGGATGTCACTTTCCCTTGTGCAGAAGCTTCCTGTGGGTCAAGCCAGGGAAAGAAATTTAGGACTATCCTCAGGTTCCCACCTCTAAACTTCTGGAGGGAGGGGCGTTCAGCAGAAAATCTGCAGGTGCAGGCTGAAGTGCTCTGAGACTCCCTATTGCTAGGGTCCCAGGGCAGAGTGAGAGTTAATGGTCGTACAGCTGCTAAACTCTTCTACTAGTGCTGAGGAGTGAGGTACTGGTAGAATACTGACATAGAGAGATAGGGCATCTAGTGTGTATTCTTGTGCAACTAAGCCCTATACCCATTTTTTGAGTCCTTGAGGCCTACTTGCACTGCAGTTTCTCCAGCCCAGCCTATGAGCAGAAGTTGTGATGAATCTGTGGGAGAGATTGTTTCTTTCCCCAGTAGAACCCAACCCAGGGATGTAACATATCCAGCATAATACAGGAGCACCACACAACAGCTGAAATACACTGTGATCAGATGAAAATGCAGGGGGAATTGTACATAGACCTTGGCCTGTAATAATGACTTAGGCTGGAATTTGGCCAGGAGACCAGATTTAACCAAATGCTTACATATTTTTATTCATCACAGTGGATGATTTGTGGTGTCAGCTTTACTTCTCATCTAAAGACAGCATCTTCTCATCTAAAGACAGCATGATGCCCCTTAACACCACACTAGCTCCTTATTTCATGACTAACTCAGAAGGAAAGAGTGATATCTACTGATTCACAAATACCACTTTCTATGGCACCTATTTTCCCTGGAGTTCTCCCACAGAAATACTGCCAAATCCTATTAGATACAAGATGAAAATAGAACATCAAATCCAAACTCCCTTGGAAAATGCAGGATTAGGATTTGAATCCCTGAATCTAAAGCTAGAAAGAGTCAAAAATCTCGCAAGAACACTGCTAGCAAGACATTGGCCAAAACCAAGCAGAAACATCAAGAGACTTGTGTCCTTTGGGGCTGAAATCTTGCGGTAGCAGCGTTGTAAGATTTTGGTGCCACCTGTATCTGAAGCTATCTCTAGTTTGGCTTTGAACCTGAACACTATCCTAAATCTAATCTAGATCCCAAGACTGCCTCCTTCATCCCATCTTCATTCCTAGTCCTCTTTCGCCACTAAATTCTGAGCGGCTCACTATCCTTTTGACACCTTTATGGACATATCTGTTTGAAGTGTCGCCCTGCTGTGCAGGGTCATGGTAAGCAGGAGTTTAAAGGAAATTACCATTTGTGGTTCACAAATCATTTGGTGCTAAATTATATAAAACCTCTGTCTATCCAGTGTAACCTTGTATAGGCTACTGTGGAACACAATCGTCCAGCACTTTTATTGCATTTGGCCCTGAAGTTGTAAAACAAAATAAATTAAATGGAATTGAGTCAGTCCTTCTGTTTGCTTCACTCTAGTCACAGAAAATATTTGCTTACATAGGCACATGAAATATTCTGAACAAACAAAGAAATATATTTAATATACATCTCTGAAACTGGTAAGGAAGCATTGTGGTTCAGTGGGAAAAATAACTTTAAATAATCAAATTTAAAATAATTTATTTTCTAGTCACTTGTCACTGAGTATCATATTCCTGTTCCTTTCTGTAGTCCTGAAAACCCTGGAGCTATTCCATCTGATTTATCTAAACCAAATGTTTGGCAGAGAAGTAGAGTTTTTCAAAATTAAAAGATGTTCCTTTCTGAGTCTGGTTTTGTTTAACTTTGGAAACGGAAGCTTGTGCTGAACAGTGTTTTACTTCATGATTAAATGGATGAAAGTACAGTTTGCAATATAAAGCAGAGCTGGTAACTTTTGGCTTTTGGGGCACGGGTTTGAGAAAAGCACCAAAAACATCCCTGGTGATTAGGCTCAAGTTTTTGTCATAAATACCAGGCCAAATTAGAACACTTAAAATGTTATAAAAACTGATTTGGGGGCCAAATCCACAAAGATGACTTGAAAAATGATTGATTGTTACCAACCATTCAGCAAACCAAGCGAAATAACAGAATCAAATTTTGCCCAAGTTTCACCCATCTCACATCAGTTGTATTACAGAAAAGTAGTGTTGGCAATTTTGGATCAAATTGTGTGTTTCTTAATCCAGTAAAATTCCCATAAAAGTCAATGAGAATTTTGCTGAATAAAGAACCACAGAATTTGGCCCTTTTGTCATTAATAAAGTGTGCTATTCTCATACAGATTAGAACTAGTATCCTCTCACTGCACACATATTAATGGTCCGCATTCTGTCATTGGAATACAATATTGACCTGATTTTCAGGGGTACTGACCACCTGCAGCTCCATGTATCTAAATATGAATCCTGATATTCCAGTAACACTGTAGAATTTTCTTTATGTAATCAGAATGTTCATCGGTTATATAACATTTCAAACTAACACTATGAATTTTTGCAAAATTAACCTGCACAATTAGACCTGAATCAAATCCCACTTTTACTTGCAAATCCTTTAGGCTTATTTGGATTGGGAACCAGATTTGGATCTGAAATACACCCCTTGGACCTATCTGAAGGCCAAACTATGATCCTAGATATAATTTTCCCCATAGGTTGGGGGTTCTAATTCTGATTTGGGGATTTTAATTTTGAAATGAGCACTGATCCTTTTTAAAAGTTCAAGCTGTTTATTATGTCCATGTCAGCTAATCTCACCCTTCCATCTTGCACGCAGAAATATAACTTTAAAAGTTGGGGATTTTTTTAGAAGTATATCAGATAGAAAATGCTGAATGTTTTGATAAGAAAAAATAAGCCCTGGACAGCGTCTTTGTTCTTTGAGAGCAAGAGGTTAGTAAAGGAAATGTACTGTGCAATAATAAAGAAGAATGGAAGATTTGAACAAATGATTTTGGTGGTGAATAAATCAAATTTATTGTTTGAGGGTTCTGCTCTTTTGTGTTCAACAAAAAGGTAAACAATAGATCTGTAAATTATTTGCATGTTTTATTGCAAACAATCAAAGAGCCCCCTGCAGGTAAAATTATCTTGTTGTAAATAGTAGCCAAAGCCCCTTTGACCTTTCAATGTATCATCCAAGATAGTAATGGTCATTTGGCTATCCTAGTTTGCTGTGACTCCATCTGGTCTACCAGCTGGCTGCCAGACATATGGGAGAGAAATTCTGAGAATCAGGCACACAATGACAAGCCAGCTAGAGTCATCAGATGCACTGCAGTGGTGTCCAGTTGATTCAAAAGGGCTGAAAGCTGTTTCACTGTTCTTTGCATCAAGTTCGCTTTTGATAATCAGCACAATCATCAATATAGGAATTTACTATCCTTATCTCTTAATACTGCACATCTACTACTTCGCATACAAAAGCATTCAAAAACAGAAATGGTTTACAAGGTGCAGAATTCAAGCACAGAAATCATCATATTTTCATATAATTATAAACTAGATAAACATCTGTTTGGCTAAATATTTATTAGGCAGTGTCAATACTGAAAACTGATTAATTAATTAACAGACAAGTATGCTTAAGCAAAGCACTTAAGTAATGTGTGCAACTGCAAGCATGTGGGTTTTTCCATTAACTTCAGCTGGACTGTTTAAATGGTTAAGTGAAATTTAGGCCTAACACCTGTGAAAATCAAGAGCATCTCCAAGGAAGTCTAATGGAATTATACTAGTATAAGTGAGATCAGAATTGGGCCTAGTGTGTATATATAAGCGCATCTACATTTGAGCTCTGTGTCATCCTTTACTCAAAACTGAAAGCTCTCAAAATTTGCTTTTATGTGTTTGTGTAGCATTTCCTACATCACTTTTTGAATTAGTGAAAATTTAGACAAATTTGGATAAGGTATGATTTTTATTTTCTGGATATCTGTACAAAAGTCACTAGTTTTGTTGCTCTATTTTTCAGTTTCATTCTGAATAGTTGGATTTTATCACATGGTATCATGTAACAGAGAGGAATATCTCAGAGAGGAAAGGTTAAAGATCCATATACAGGAAAACTGACAATTCAGAGAACAAAATGACCTTTAACCTAAGAATTTAAAAAGTACAAAAAAAATAGATTGAATTAAAAATGAAAGTGCTGCATTTCTCACATTCCTTTTACTTGTTGTTTGTGTGTTGTCTAGAAAAGTGTGAGTCACTTGAGGAAGGGACCTGTCTTCTCATATGTCTGTAAAATGCTTAGCACGCTTTTAGGCATATGAATAATAAGTAATGGTGTTTTAGGTTTTGTTAGTAGGTCAGATACGAGGCTGTAAGGGTTCTATTTCTCAGGTCCAGCTTCGGTGTGGTCAAAATGTTATGAGATCAGGATTTTTTGAGAGATTACGGATCAAACTGGTAAAAATCTCATGGGAACAGCTGCTGATTTTCCTTCATAGGGCCCTGCCTGTGGGTAGAAGCAGTTCAAGAAATATATTTTGAGTAACTTAGAAAACACAGAGGACCAAATGTTGTTGGTGACACTAGTGGAAGAGTTGCTTGACTAAGGATCACAGAATTTGGACCCAAGTAATTTGCAAGTCGAAGAAGTGTGATGAGAAACAAATCCCCTGTACAGAGGTCCTATAAATTGCTATGGAAACACAGAAAAGAGTCCTGTGGCACCTTATAGACTAACAAACGTATTGGAGCATGAGCTTTCGTGGGTGAATACCCACTTCGACGTACATGCATCCGACGAAGTGGGTATTCACCCACGAAAGCTCATGCTCCAATACGTCTGTTAGTCTATAAGGTGTCACAAGACTCTTTGCTGCTTTTACAGATCCAGACTAACACGGCTACCCCTCTGATACTTTGAAAACACCTGTCACTTGATGCAAGCTGCTGTATCCCAAAATATCCCTGTGGCAGGCTTTGTAATTCGTCAACCCCTTAAGTTAAGGGGGTGAGAGTTAACCCTGCTTCTCTATGCCTATGTCCATTTTGAAGGCTAGGACTATAACAGCTTCCTCTGCTAGGAGGGAAGGATTAACCCCCTCCATACCAGTGTGGGGCCAATCTGCCCCATCACAATCCCCAATAAATATGTTTATTATGAGCTAGGAATAAAAGTTCTTGCTGACAAGTATTATTGTGCAATACACAGCATGGGGATAAAGTCCATTGCAGACAGGGCAATCTCTCCTTTCCTGTCTCCAGTTCCAGTACTGACATACAAACATAAATTCCTCATGGGAGCAGCAAACCGCGGCCACTGGGAGCTGTGGGCGGCCGTGCCTGTGGATGGTCATTGTAAACACTGTCTCGCGGCCCACCAGCAGATTACCCCGACGGACTGCAGGTTGCCCACTACTGCTCTGTCTGTTGAGTTAGTGTGAAGGGATGGAAAGATACAAACTCTTTTTTGTTTAAAGTATCACCAGATTCAGTCATCACTGGGCCTTGAGAGAACCCGATGGAATGCAGGAGTCCACAGGTTCTGGGGAGATTGGAATATGACACTTTATCAGAGAAGTGGAAGTAACGGCTGTGGGGGCTAACAAAAGTGGTTGTGCCTCCAATCAAGGGACAACTGTGTGCACAAATTTTGGGGAACAAATACAAAAAGGAGCAGTTCTTTCTTCAGAACGACGCGTGGAAACAAGAGCTCCCATTTTCAGCTTTTTTATTCAGCTGACTTTACAAATTGTGCCCATGCGACAGCACTGGCTTTCTGCTACTAGTACTGTATATTAATATAGGGTTCAATTGTATCTTGAAGTCAGCTTCTATTTAGAAGTCGCCAAAATGTTTGTGCACAACTTGTCTCGCTGCATGCCTGGTTCTAGTAATTACACATCATTTCCGTCTCCAAAAAAGAATTGCAAAACCTAGTAAATCTGGTAAGGTCTGGCGACTGTATTGTCTGTCTGAATGATGAATTGATGCAATGGCATTTTAGATGTAATGACCATCTATACTCTTTCAGCTGACTGTAAGGTAAATAGACAATTAATTACATTGCTGTTTATGCTTCATTGTGTGATTTTTATATTGAGAGATTCCTAGTGATAGATGCAGACTTCAGATTAATTAATACTTGTAATTATTTCTTTTTAATCAAGTGTCCTAATTAGAATTTGATTAACTTGAGAAAATCTACTTGATAATTGAAATAGGATTTTGGGGGGGGGGGAGGGAGAGTAAACTCTAAGTTCTCCAAACTCTCAAGCCTATAACACACAGTCCAAGGAAAAACAGGTTAAGCACCGTGCCCCTCAATGCTTCTGCTGGGGCAATACTAATTTACACCCTTACTTAGAGCTGTGCCTTTATAATGCAGCCACCATTCAGTGTGTGTTACACAGCCTCTTTTGTGCCTTCTCCTGAAAGGATATGGCTCTGCTACAGCTCTTAGGTAAGGGATTTAGGTCAAGAAATAGAGAATTGTGCTTTTTAGTCATGGATCTCTGGTTTGATCCCTGGTGGTACCTGCGATGATGATTGTTATGAAAGTGGTGACTTCTTTAGGATTAGAATTGTTGTGGGTCTGACGTGGGGTGAGCATCCCAGGGGAAGTATGTAACTCATGCTTATGACTCTTTTACAACTTGTAGCTAGGGAATTTAGATCAAATTTGAAAAGTGTCGGAACACCTTGTGGGATATTCAGAAGTGTGCAGGTGCCCAGCTCCTTTTGATTTCAACCTCATCAACTTCAATAGGAGTTAGGCATACAACTGCTTTTGGAAAATCTCACTAGGCACCTATCTACAGATATAGGTGCCTAAATATCTCTAAAAATCTGGCCCTGCATCCTTTAGCTCAGACTATAGAGGCTTATGCTTTAGCTGGGAAGGTCTGGAATTCAGTTTAAGCCATCTTGTTTCCCCCTATTCCTGGATTGACTATGTGTCAAGCTACACCCATGGCATAGGTTAGGGCAGCCTGAAGGACCAGACTGGCACTGGTCTAAGAGGTCTCCTCCACATTACCTTAAGGAGCCAGTATAACCCATTGTATTGTGATACTAAATTTAACCACTTTCAAGATGTTTCTGCAGTATGGTGTTCAGCAATACAACCCGATCATGCAGCAAGTCTTTGCCACAAAAGGAATCATTTCTACCTTAGTTGCCAACTAAATTGAATAATTTCTTGTAACAACCAGCTAAAGATTTAGTTTTAGAGTTCTAGATCTAGTTGCTGCATAAATGGACACAAATAATTAATGGATTCGTTTTGCCAGCAGCCTTGTGTCATTAAGCTAGAATGCACTGGCAATTAATGAGTGGCATCACCTAGAATGCAGTGAATGGAGACATGGATTATGCACTACAGTCTTGTCCCAGTTATACAGATGCAGCTCCCACTACAGTCTGTGCCTCTATCCTGTGGTTTCTATGAAGGCAAATTGCCCATTGACTTCAGTGGGAGAGCAGCTTGTGTAAGACAGAGTCGGGTCCCTTATAATAGGAATCGTTGTGGAGTAGAAAGAAAGGAGATTTCAAAAAAGGATAAGGGAGCACAGAACTAAAATGAATACAAAGCACTTATTGAACTATGCATCATAAAATCATGCTTTATAGGACAGAGATGACTGTTGTGAGAAGGAAGAGTGAAGAGATTTTAAGTGGAATCTTTTTTTTGGCAAAACTGTGCATTTGTAGATGTGTTGTATAAAGGTGTCATATTCTCGTATGAAGATTTAATAGGAACAGAAATTCTGGTTAATATCACTGGGACGTCTCTGTTCTTGGCTGGCATTGATTTACACTTCCCATAGGTTTGTGGTTGTTAGTTTCTCAATTCTTTTTGTGGTGCTTGAATTTTGAGATCAAATGAGACAAATCTCGTATATTTAAGAAGCAGAATGCAGACTGGTTATGGCAAAATGAATCCATCAATTGTTTTTGAACCATTTATACAGCAGCTCCATGTCTCAATATCTACAAGTGCTGTAGAGTGTTGAAGATATTGCCTGTTTTAACACAAGGAGTAATGTATTGTTATTAATAATACATGGGTTTTAAACATTATTAATAATTTCCTCAGTTCCTCTTTAATTATTTAAAATAGTCATAGAGCTTCAATTTGTCTTCCCCGCCCCCCCCATTCCAAGAATGTAATTTGGGCCTTTACAAGTGTATACACTTTCGGAATAAACTCTGAAGTGTGGGTAAATAAATTTGGTGGCAAACCTTATTAAGATTTTGGAGAGGGTTTCCAGCAGGTAGAATCTCTGTTTATCCAGGATTCAGCATGCACAGAAATTATTTTCATGATAGAACTCCAGTAAAGCGATCCACTAAAGGGTTGCTCTTTGAGATTCCATTCATTAGCTCTGAATTTTTTGTCTCTTGTACGCTGGCTTCAGGCAGAACAGGGAAAGCACCTCTAATGAAGGACTCTGGATTTTTCCTCTTGATCCATTTAAGTCAGAGTTTGATATTATCTTGTGGATAGCTAACAAATATAGTTTAAAATAGAGCTGTCCTCAATTGTTTGCCCCTCTGGTCAGTAAGTCCCTCAAAGCTTCCCATTGTACTGCTGTTCACCCAGTAGAATTACGCTTCAGTGCAAATTTACATGTGTCCAGTAAATTGTAATGAAGAGAAAGTTAAAACATAAACAAAATGGTAAAAACAGTATAACCAGCACAGCAAGCTCAGAGGAAATGACAACATTAGCAAGAAAGGTGCAAAAAGGAGATCAATGGACCAGGCCAAAATAGCATGTTAAAGGACACATGATCTCATGCAAAAAGGGTGATGGGATAAGGGTTGGGTGGGAATTCTCCCTCTAAAGCAATGCTTCCTCCTTCCCCACACAGTCTCACTCCAGGTTTCTGGGAGCTGTTCAGTTTTGGAAATTTGTCCTCAAATGATTGCTTGTAAGGACTTTTGTTACCACATGTCTGAGATTCTTCAGGAGTTGTTCTTTTGCTTGACCTCTCCCTAGTAGCCTTGAGAATCCAAAGTAGGGCTAGTAGAACAGAACTCTAGCTTCCAGGCCAACGGGGCTGTGGGAAGCAGCGCGGGCCGAGGGATGTGCTGGCTGCCACTTCCCGCAGCCCCCATTGGCCTGGAGCGGCAAACCACGGCCAGTGGGAGCCACGATCGGCCGAACCTGCAGATGTGGCAGGTAAACAAACTGGCCCGGCCTGCCAGGGTGCTTATCCTGGTGATCCGTGTGCCAAAGGTTTCCGATCCCTGGTCTAGGCCATAGTGTTTAATTATCCATTTCACAGCTACTATGATTAAGTGTTAATTGACCAGCACAATTTGTTGTTTTGCCTGATATCCATAGATGATGCACTGTATTACAAAGAATGTTTCACTTAGGGTGTGATACACATTGAAGAAATACAATACCACGTGCCATGAAGCCAAAATAATGAGTAATATTAACTTTAGGATTCAAATAAAACGTTAAGATTTTCATTTGTTTGGATATTTAATATTTTAAGCAATGGTGCAAGAATTCTATTACAGGATAAATTCTTCTGCAACTTGGATTCAAATGAATATTATGTTAATCCATTATGGCATTTTTTATACTATAGTCAGGGGTGCTTTAACTCCAAACCACGAAATCTACACCTTCATGCAGAATAAGCTAGAAAATTAACAGTAGCTTCTCCAGGAGTGCCGCCAGCTTTTTTGGCACTCTAGGTGGTGGAAGGTTCCGCCCCCGAAATGCCGCCCCCAACAGAGGCAGTGGAAGGTCCTGCCCCCGAAATGCTGCCCCCGACAGAGGTGGCGGAAGGTCACGCCCCCGAAATACCACTGACAACAGAGGCAGTGGAAGGCCCTGCCCCCAAAATACCACTGACGACCGGGGCAGCCAAAGATCTGGCTGCCGTGGTCGCCGCCCCCCAAATGTTAGCACCCTAGGCGACCGCCTAGGTCACCTAATGAGTTGCGCCGGCCCTGAACTTCTCTAAAGCCATTAAATGTATCTTCTTTTGAGCAGGAGCCTGAGGCCTAACAGTATATCTGAGGGTGCACAGTAAGCAGATTTTGTTTGGAAGATTTTCTTCTTTAGCTCAGAAATTTGAGGTAAATATACATATTTCTGGATTCTTTGGCACATTTATACTGTATATTGTTATGTTTGGATCCAAACACAGAGAGGCTACAGAACTGGGCTTTTATATAAATAACTGTTTACTGCAGAAGTTCCCATAAGTGTACATTACTGAACAGCATAAGATGTTTTGGACACAATCCAAAGTTTTTCCACTGACTTCTTCAGCTTGGTCCCTTTATTTTCTTTTTTATTACTAATCATAGAACATTGCTGACTCATATATATTACTTTAACTGCTGTATTTTACACTAATCCCACTTGGTTTTAATTTCCACAGGGAAAGGGGAGGAGGGAGGAGGAAGGCATCCCTCTGTAGTTGAATCCCGGTATCTCTCCTAGGAAAAGGGAGGGGGGAGGAAGCAGGGGGGAATGCATGTCATAGGTCTCACTCCCACTTAGAGCTGTTGGGTTCCAATATGGGGACCTGCATGGACTCCCCTAAACTAAAATCCTAGTTTAGATCTGGTAAAAGCTGCCACCACCCAATAATGTACGTGTATTGGGACACAGTCCTTCCCCAAAATCCTTGGGGATCCCAAGAGCCCCAAATCCATGGAGTTCTTACACCTAGGAGAAATAAACCATTCCCCCCTGCTTCCTCCCCCCTCCCTTTTCCTAGGAGAGATACCGGGATTTAGACAGTAAGACATATTTAGACAGTAAGTAGGGACCACAATTTCTAATATATGTGTGTAGGGCACCACACACAATGGGGCCCTGATTCTCAACTGGAGTCTCCATTTGCTACTGTAATACCAATAATGAATAAATAAGAATCAAATCTCGGTGAACTTTAAAACTTGGGGATAATTACAAAATAACAGTCTGACACAAAGCACGGGCCAGAAGCAGCATGCTTAACTCTAGGGCAAAAAGCAACTTGTGTCATCGAATAGTCCTTTATGGTGTCAGCCCAGGAGTGGCATTGGTGGACTTGAGAAATAATCACATGTAGGCCATAGTGACCAGAAGGAAGGATCAGCTGAATGGGGGAATGTTTGAAATCCTTCCTGATCTTGTCCAAGAACTGATGTTTGCTAACTGCCTTTGAGCACTTGTGGATTCTTTGGTCAAAAAAAGTTATCTAATACAATTAATAATAGGAGAGAACATGATCAATATACAAGATTATTTCTATCTCTTTACCTTTATGTGCAATCTTCCAAACATATGTAAATGGCTGTAATCTGAGTCAGCCATTGTAGATTATCTCTAGAATAAATAGATTAGATTAAGCTGCTCTGTAACTGAATTGTCATTCTGAGGCTATACTGGTACAGTCTAAGCCAAATGCTATAATGAATAGCTCCAGAAGTCTGCCATAACCTACATTAGAGTTTGTGACAATCAGATGCACATTGCATTAGATTTATAAAGTTAGATAAATTGGGTATTTAGTGAATAGATTTAAACTCCTGTTTATATATTCTGCTCAGTCATACTACATTACTAATTCAGAAAAGATGTAATATGCCTTATAAACAAAGATATTTTGTTATATTTTAATCACTGAAATTTGCTCTCAGAAAGGCAAAGAGTCCTAAATCTATGGTACAAGTTTGTTAAATGTGGTGGATTTGATTAGTAGAGATTATTGTGAACTTTTTCCTTGTTTCTTAAGTGTTTCACTTTGCTTTTCGGGTTTGGACAAGTCCAATAACATTGCAAAGCTCAGCCAAGCCCATAAAGTTTTGCCTGGTGTAGGATTGGCTGAAATTGTTTGAAGCCACCAAAATTCACATGGGTTCCATCCATAACCATACTGTAACTCAGTCCAGATTTCTTTGGAATCCAACATAGTTTTTAATGAAGCTTAGGCTGTGTTCGCAAAAATGCTTGTGAACGTCAGTGAGCCTGGCCCAAGTTTCAGGTTTGTAATGAAGTGGAAAATCTCCTGCATTGAGTCTGGTTTTGAGTTTTTGATTATATAAATTTCAAGCAGTCATAATCTACAGTGCACTTGCACTGAGATAAGATACATATTTCCTCAGAGTTAAGGAAGAAAATAATAAAATGTGGACCAGCTGCCAAAACTCTTAAGAGGTCTATATTCACTACATGAAGGGCAAAGAGAATGTTGGCCCTCTCTTCATACTGAAATTGCAAAAAAATAATGGGATCAATCCTAAAATCACCTCACTCTTTCTGACTATCTCCAAGATCTGTGCCACTAAATACTCCACACACTATGTGCTAGGTGCTCAAACAGAAAACCTATAAACTGTGTACTGGTGTAAGCACATTTTTGGTGGCTGGAGCTCCCTGGGTTTTCAACTGAAGGTCAAATAATTATAACAAGCAGTCAGTAGCTGGTCCTAGAAATCCTGTTGAAAACCAAGATTTAACATCCTTCAGACATTGTGAGATTGAATTTATTACAAAAGAGCTCCACAGTAATAATCAAATCTCTCTGAAGTAAAGAAAATGAAGTTTTTATAGTTCTTCATGTTCTGATAAAATATGTCTGTTCTCAGGGATTCTGAGTATAGTGCTAGGCAGTGTTCTTTAGCCCCTTTCTGTTTGTTAAAAAGATTCCCGGGTTTGTGTGTGTTGTGCCTAGAGGCCATGATAATGGGTGCACTATACATTATTAAAATAAACTAATAAATATACAGTTTTCCCTTCAGTGCCAGTGGTTACTTCCTGATTCTAACTACTGAAGCTGACATCTACTGCAATGGTTCTTGCACCTTTTTAATATTGTGGACCACTTTTTAATGCCAGTCTTTTCCTGGACACCTCACCCAATATCCCAATTCCACACTTTTCCTGCAGCAGCTCTAGTGCTTGGCATTGTAAAAATAGATAATATTTGGACAATATAACAAAGACAGGCTACAGCTTAACTCATTGTCATGCAGTGGTTCATGATTCCTTCGTTACATTCCCCCACCAATTTTGTATCTGTTAATTTACTCCCCTGAGTATAAGGCTCTACATTTATTAATAGGAAAGCTCCTGCATTGTCTGATGTCCCCAGTGCTCTAATCACTGCCTGTAACATTGCAGTTTTCTTCCCTTCTCCTGTGTGTTTACAAACCGTTCAACTTTGGTGTTCTCAGCAAATTTGATTGTGGTTGAACTTATACACCTGACAAAGAGATACTTGTTAGCAGACTTAAGTTCCATGCAGCAATCCAAATAGGCAGAAGTATACAAGGAAGCTCTTGCAGGGTTCTACTTGAAGACTGATGAATACATAACTGATACTTTCGAGGACAATATGACTGATTCTTACTTCTTCACATGCTTCTTCACTGTAATGGAAGCAACTCTGTGCATCATCTGGAAGTGCCCCATGACAGCAAAAAACTTCAACTGCAACTGGCCAGAACATTGCACCACAGGTTTCTGGACATGGAATTGGCCTTAGCGAGCAACACATTCAGGATGCCCAGGCTTGATTATTACTGCTCATTATATCTAGGAATGAAGCCACATGCCCTAATAAGCTCCAATTGATAGCTTCAGTCTGTCTGGTAGCACAGATCACTGTAAACACATCATCCTTGTGCTCTGTTCCCTGCATTGGCTCCCCTATGAATACAGAGTTTAGTTCAAGATCTCTGTTCTCATAATCAAAGTCCTTGCTACCTGGGAGATCGCCTCTCCTTCTATAATGATCCTGGTCTTCTGCAACAGCTACATTGCAACAAAGCAATGAAACTGCCTATGAATATAGGAGGTTCTTGAGTGCAGGATACAGAATTATTGCAGGAGTCAAATTTAGACTCTGGAGCTCAATACTAAAAGAAATAAGGATGACCCCAAAATTATCGCTTCTCAGAATGAAAAGCAAAACTCATTTATTTTATTATAGTGTTCTCTTCGTAATTTCTTTCCACACATCACCCCCACTCATGCACACATACAAACATAAGCAAATCAGAAAAGTATAAACTAATGAGGCTGTTTTTCCTATGGGCTGGGAAGAAAAGAAAGAGAGAGATGTATTGCTTCTATTTTAAAAACTTGGGAAATGCTCAGTTACTACAATGCGGGGGGAGGGGGGTCATATAAATACCTGGAATTACCGCTAGGGAGGTAATTTGAAAACTTCTAATCTAAAGTATTATGGTTTGGCGAGCCCTTCCACCTCCCCCATTGTTCATTTGTCAAAGTGTGTCTGTGTAGGTACATGTACATGAATAGGAAGGGTGGGACATTGCTAATGACGCTCAACTGTGCAGTCATTTTCTTTTTCATTTTAACCTATCTTGGTTGCATCACTGAGTCAAAGACAGAAACACTAAGCTTTACAAATGAATGAGAGACTCCCTTAATAGATATAGTCACTGAATAGCATTACTTGTTCTGACAGACAGAAATAAGGAATTACAGTATTTTATGTCCTGGTGGCGTTCAGCTTAGAATACTCAATAAACAGACACTCCATGGGGCTGAGCAGCAAAAAACCCCAACCCCCTCACAGTCATAGAATCATAGAACTTAAGATCAGAAGGGACCATTATGATCATCTAGTCTGACCTCCCGCAAGATGCAGGCCACAAAAGCTGACCCACCCACTCCTGAAATAATTCTCTCCCTTGACTCAGCTGTTGAAGTCCCCAAATCCTGATTTAAAGACTTCAAGTAGCAGATAATCCTCCAGCAAGCGACCCCTGCCCCATGCTGCGGAGGAAGGCGAAAAACCTCCATGGCCACTGCCAATCTACCCTGGAGGAAAATTCCTTCCCGACCCCAAATATGGCGATCAGCTGAACCCCGTCATTTAGAGCATGTTTAATATAGATCTCCTCAATGAGATATTATGGGTTCAGTATCCTGGATACTTCTGGTCTAGGAATATATAAAACCGGGAGCAGGTCTGTTATTTCCTGGATGATGGTGCCAGATATTATGAACAAAAAATGGTTCAAGGCACTTACTAGTGCACATGAACCGCCGCTCCATCATGGACCTGGGCTTTGGAGAAGTCTGCCTCCTAGCCCTCGTGTTGGGAGGGGTGATGGGGGTGGGGAGAGAAGAGATTGGAGCAAGAGAGCTTTCCATAGAATGGAGCTATCCGGATAAGTGAGAGAGATGCAAGAATCAAAAATTGGGTATGCATATCAAGCATTGCAAACTTCAGAGGTGTTCAGAACTGGGTTGTAAGGAGAGGAGCCATTTGCAGAATTCAGACATGAGCTCAGATTTTGGACACTCCTCAGGTTTGAGGGGAAGGTGTTTGTGTGATCCAGGTTGTCCCCATTTCTGCACATATACTGAACCTTTTTTGTGCCCACTTTTGTCCATTGAGAGAGATCTGAAGTGCAGACATTGGGGGAAGAAGTTGCATCCCAAAGTGATTTCCCTTCTCTACCGATTCAAATCTTGCATGGTATGATTCAGACAATGTATTACTTACCAGTGCAATATGAACGCACGGTTGAAATGACAGTAAAGCCTGCAAGTTCATCCTTTTTTGTGCAAAACACTTGTGAAATAATGCTTAAAGGCTGATCACAGATGCATAACACAATCCAGCTAAAGTGACAAAAGTACTTTTCAGAATAAGATACAATACGCATAGAATGCAAATAGCAACTGTATGATGGATGTACATTATGAATTGCATAATAAAATAAATGCTCATTATTACTCAAGTGCTCTGTGTTATTCACAAGATACCATAGGTCTTAATAGCATAATTACAGTATCTGAAACTGGAGAATACTAGAACTTCCCCCCCCCATTTTGGCATAAATTGCTTGATTATCGGAATTTCCTGTAAAGCTCATTTATTTAAATAATTAGAAACAAATTGCTCAGATCCACTTTGCCAAACTAATCTCCTTTACAAATTGCCACTCTAATGTCATTCCAGCTCTCTATCCTGAAAAACTTTATCATGAAGAAGAAATGCAGTATAAGGTTTTTTAAATTAATACATGATAATCTTCTGATGAATGTTGGACAGCACATAATGAGCTTAACTACCATAGCTTTCAGAGGCAACTGACAGAGAAAATATGTCTGAAATGAAGGTTTTCTTTGCATATTGGCATGATACTGAATGATGAAATTTTCATTCTTTGAATTAACTTCCATAGTATAGGATGTTTGGGCCACTGTAATATCGAGTTCACAACTGAACAAAGCAACAATTTAGCCTGTGCGCCGATCTTTTGCAAAGGGATATTCAGCAAGTCTCTTGTAAGCTGGGTTGAGCAGAGACTGACAGAAACAAAATTTGCTACAAAGACCTAAAAAGAGGTCTGGCAAAGAGTTCCACAGGTTGACTGTGCTTATGAGAATGTCATGCGGAACTCTTTCAAAAGCCTTACTAAAATCAAAGTGTATCATGTCTAATGTTTCCCTCCTATTCACTATGTCAGTAATCCTACCAAAAGAGAAAATAAAGTTTGTTTGACATAATTTGTTCTTGACAAATCCATGCTGGCTATTCCTTATAACCCTATTATCCTCCAGGTGCTTACACATTGATTGTTTAATAATTGCATCAGTGTCTTTCCAGATATTGAAGTTAGGCTGACTGGTCTATAATAACTGGTCAACAAGCATGTGGACCAAGGGGATCCAGTGGATATAGTGTACTTAGATTTTCAGAAAGCCTTTGACAAGGTCCCTCACCAAAGGCTCTTACACAAAGTAATCTGCCACGGGATAAGAGGGAAGGTCCTCTCATGGATTGGTAACCGGTTAAAAGACAGGAAACGAAGGGTAGGTATAAATGGTCAGTTTTCAGAATGGAGAGAGGTAAATAGTGGTGTCCCCCAGGGGTCTGTTCTGGGACCAGTCCTATTCAACATATTCATAAATGATCTGGAAAAGAGGGTAAAGAGTGAGGTGGCAAAATTTGCAGATGATACAAAATTACTAAAGATAGTTAAGACCCAGGAAGACTGCGAAGAACTACAAAAGGATCTCTCAAAACTGGGTGACTGGGCAACAAAATGGCAGATGAAATTCAATGTTGATAAATGCAAATTAATGCACATTGGAAAGCATAATCCCAACTATACATTTTAAATAATGGGGTCTAAATTAGCTGTTACCACTCAAGAAAGAGATCTTGGCGTCACTGTGGATAGTTCTCTAAAAACATCCACAAAATGTGCAGCGGCAGTCAAAAAAGTGAACAGAATGCTGGGAATAATTAAGAAAGGGAGAGATAATAGGACAGAAAATATCATGTTGCCGCTATATAAATCCATGGTATGCTCAGATCTTGAATACTGTGTGCAGATGTGGTTGCCCCATCTCAAAAAAGATATATATTGGAATTGGAAAAGGTTCAGAAAAGGGCAACAAAAATGATTAGGGGTATGGAACGGCTTTCGTATGAGGAGAGATTAATAAGAGTGGGACTTTTCAGCTTGGAAAAGAGACGGCTAAGGGGAGATATGATTGAGGTAGAGAAAGTAGCTAAGGGAGTGTTGTTTACTACTTCTCATAACACAAAAACTAGGGGTTGCCAAATAAAATTAATAGGCAGCAGGTTTAAAACAAATAAAAAGAAGTATTTTTTCACACAATGCACAGTCAACCCGTGGAACTCCTTGCCAGACGATGTTATGAAGGCCAAGACCATAACAGGATTCAAAAAAGAACTAGATAAATTCACGGAGGATAGGTCCATCAATGGCTGTTAGCCAGGATGGGCAGGAATGGTGTCCCTAGTCTCTGTTTGCCAGGAGCTGGGAATGAGCGACGGGATGGATCATTTGATGATTACCAGTTCTGTTCATTCCCTCCGGGGCACCTGACATTGACCATTGTCGGAAGACAGGATACTGGGCTAGATGGACCTTTGGTCTGACCCAGTAGGGCCATTCTTATGTTCTCATAATTCTTGGGTCCTCCTTGTTCTCCTTTTTAAAGATAGGTTCTATGTTTGCCCTTCTCCGGTTTTCTGCGACCTCTCTCATCCTCCAGGAGTTTTCAAAGATAATTGCTAATGGCTCTGAAATTGCTTCAGCTAGTTCCTTTAGTATCATAACATGAATTTCATCAGGCCCTGCTGACTTGAATACAATTAATTTATCTAAATATTCTTTAACTTTTCTTTCCCTATGATGGCTTGCATTCCTTCCCCCTGGTTGTCAGTATTAATTGTGTTGACTATCTGGTCATCATTAACCTTTTCAGCGAAGACTGAAGCAAAATTAGCATTAAGCACCTCAATTTTCTTTATGTCATCAGTTATTAGCTCCCTTCCCCTTTAAATAAAGGACCTACACTTCATCTTTTTCTTGTTTCTAATATATTAAAATAACTGCTTATTTTCTTTATCTCTCTTGCTAGGTGTAACTCATTTTGTGCCTTAGTCTTTCTGATTTTGCCTCTACAAACTTGTGCTGTTCTTTTGTACTCCTCCTTATCAATTTGACTGTGTTTCCACTCTTTGTAGGATTCCTTTTTTATTTTCAGGTCATTAAAGAACTCGATGGACTCACATTAGCGTCTTACTATTCTTTGAGTCTTTCCTTTGCATTGGAATAGTTTGCAGTGGTACCTTTAATCTTGTATCCTTAAGGAACTGCCAGCTCTCCTGAACTCCTTTTTCCCTTGTTTTCTTCCCAAGGGACCTTACCTACCATTCCGAGTTTGTTAAAGTCCGCTTTTTTGAAGTCCATTATCCTTATTCTGCTGCTCTCATTCCTTTCTTCCCTTAGAATCATGAAATCTATCATTTCATGATCACTTTCACCCAAATCACCTTTCATCTTCGGATTCCCTACCAATTTCACCCTGTTGGTCAGAATCAAGTCTAATATGGCTGTCCCCTAGCTTACTTTCTGGAACAAAAAGTTGTCCCTGATACATTCCAAGACCTTACTGAAGATTTATATTGCTCTACAGCTTGGCTAAACAACCCCACCCTATGATTCTAGGTTGTTTCTAGGTGTTTGGACAATGTGCTCTGGAAAGTCAGATTCTCACACAGTATGTGCAAAGCATTTTCTACCTCATTTTAAATTGTTTCTATAGTATTATTTTTGCTGAAATTGTAAATGTAAGTTTACAAACCCTCCCCAATAGATGGCCTACTCTAATCAGCAGATGCAGGGGCAGCTCCAGGCACCAGCACGCCAAGCACATGCCTGGGGCGGCAAGCCAAGGGGAGCGCTCTGCCGGTTGCTGCGAGGGCGGCAAGCAGGTTGCCTTCGGTGGCTTGCCTGTGGAGGGTCCGCTGGTCCTGCGGCTTCAGTGGACCTCCCGCAGGCGTGCCTCCAAATCTGCAGGACCGGGGACCTCCCACAGGCAAGCCACGGAAGGCAGCCTGCCTTCCGTGCTTGGGGCGGCAAAATACCTAGAGCTGCCCCGAGCAGATGCTCATATTATTCTGTACTTAGTTTAATTGTCCTTTATGAGATGGTCTTTATTAGCCAAATGGAAAGGATCTGCTACATTGCTGAAGTGGAACATAAGCATTTCCAAGTACTAGTTAGTACTGCCACTTGAAAAAAAAATCAGGCTACAGTTCCATTGGTGTACAGTTTCAAGAGGAGCTGTATCTGTGAATCCTTCAGCCATTAGAATTTAAATGTATGATTGATATCAGCTGTTAACATCACTGCCAACTGCACTGTAACTTTTAAAGTAAACAGACTTCATTAGCAGCTTTCAAATGTCTTTTTTTTTACTGCTGTCATTTCATGGAGCCTAGTGAATCACAGAATAACATGCTGCTTTCTTCATTCAGCACAGGCACTCTTCCAGTGTAGCTCCTGGATATCTTAGGCAGTTCAAATCTGACTTCCTTATTCAAACCATACACACTTATAGAATGGTAAATAAAAGATATACATGTCACACACAATAAATTACTTGGGCACAAGTACCTAAAATTACTTTGCTTAAAAAAAATAATCCCTTGTTGAATTTAGCGCTCTTGAAAGTTGCCAGAGGCACTGCTCTGAAGATTGAATTTCCTTGTTCAAAGAAGAGGTAAACACTGAGATTATGAGCATGGTATAAATACCTAGATGATGGTGCAGGAATCGTCCCAACACTGGGTATCCTCAATCTTGCTTTGGAGGGACCTGGCAAAGATAAGGACTATTGTCTGGTCAGAACCAGGGTGAGATTTAGGGGCAGGTGGCCCAGGTAACTGCCTGGGGTGCCGGGCTTGGGAAGCACCAGGCTCTGGGGGTTGTTTTTGTTGTTAGCGACAAAAGGGAAAATAGAATGTTTGAAGTAAAATGTTTCAGGTACTCCGTGTGTGGATTCATTTTTCACTAACTCCTAGAATGTTCCAGACCTTTGTAGAATCTCATAGAACCTTCAAGACTTTCTAAAAACTACATTTTCCTTGAACCTCCTAGAATGTTGTCAGCCATGCCTTCGTGTGTGTATATAAGGGGCGGAGTGTCACCAGTCAGTCAGTGAGATATAAAAACGAAGTAAGAGCCCAGCTACGATATTGTGAACCTTGTTTTATTGTATAATTATGAAAGTGAACATGTGTTTTAAGACTTGAATAATGTAAGTAGCAACTAATAAAGGACAGATTTAATGAGATGCCAAAGATCTATTGAACCCCTATCTACAATATAAAAAAAATACTGTTACTTCTTTTGACTCGCAAAGAATAATTTGGCTTTCTGGGGCTTGTCAGATAAATTGTTCACTGAACATAATGGTAATTTCCTCAGCTTTGGTACAGCTCCATGGGAAATAAGACAATGTCCGATAGTTCGTAAAGAAGCTATGGACCATTATTGCAGCAAAACAACTCAAAACAAATTGATTGACCTTATGGCAAGGAAGGTGCTTGATAATATATTGATGTGCCTCGGCAAAATGAAGTACTACGCCATAATAATGAACTGCACTCCCAACATTAGTCACAGTGTGAAAAGATATCATTTACAGTAAGATTTTTTGTTGATGAGGATGGCTACATCCAAGTAAAAGAACACTTTATCTCTTTCTGGTCTGTGGACGACTCTGCTGGAAAAGGCCTAACAGAACTGTTTATGAACATTTTGAATTAAAATAAAATAAAGCTTCAGGGCTGCCATCGCCAGTGCTACAACAACGGTGTGAATGTGAAGGGAAGAAACAGTGGCATCCAGGCAAGGATCCTTGCACTAAATCCAAGAGCTTTCTTCATGTTTTTTGGCTGACATTCCCTCAACCTCTTTATGTCAGATGCAGTGTCATCCGCTTTAGATTCAATATCTCTTTGCAATATTGCAGTGGTTCCCAAACTTTAACAACCTGTGAACCCCTTTCACTAAAATGTCAAGTCTCGCGAACCCCACTCCTAAAAAATGAATATTTCCAGGGATTTTCTCCTCTACCTGAGTATAAACTGTAAAAGCAGTGATCTTGGAAATATGAAATTTTTTATGACATGCTTATTACACACTATTTATTATTAATTATTATTTATCTTTACTGTATTTTTATTACATTATGAAAACGACAACACTCTTCTAAGATTTCACTTTTGTAGCTTGTATCACTTTGAATAAGCCTGTTATACAACAAGGCTCCTATGTTTCATCAAGGAGTATCAGATGTGAAACAGCATGAAGGTATTTAAGAAGCTAACTCAAAGAGTTCCTCCTACACAAGCATTCAGGACTTGAGCAGTCCAAGCAAACAATGCACGTTACAACAAAGCTTAAACTTCTTCATAATAATTTTTAAAACAATACTTGATTTCCAGATTTGATCCTGTATGTACATACTGACCAAATATGACAATTTTCCTCATGTATACAAACTTAATAAAATTTTATTGAAATTACTCTCAGATCTGACAGAATGTAATAAAGAATTATATCCTTTTAATAGGGTATTTATGGAGCTCTATCGCAAAATAGAATCCATATTAAATTAAATAAGATTAGAAAGAATATCATAGTCCATTACTTTCTATAGAATTTTTTATAGTAGTTTCATTCTTTAAAAGGGGGGCAGGGAATGGAGAGGGGAAAGGAACATTAAGATCTAGACATCAAGAGTTTGGGTGGTTTTTTTTTTAACCACTAAGTATACATTAGTAAAACTTAAAATTGATTTCATTAACTTCTCTAAATTATGTAGACATTAATAGCATTCTTATTATTAATTCCTTCAATTTGTTTATATGAGTATTTGATAGGATACTTATATCTTTTTGCTATTCTAGCTATGTATTAATGAGACTCATTAAACATAATAGAATTTGACAATTTATCACACAGATTAAAAGCCCTTTTCACATTACCCCCACTCACCCTTTATGTCTGGAGAACGTCTTTGGCATAAATCAGGGACAGAGTGCAATTTCCCAGGTTTTCTTAGACAGAAAATCACAGAAGCTCTATGCATGAGTTCCCTTGACTCCCCTATGTACCTCAGTGTTTAGCAACCATTCTTTCCCCCTCACTTATTAAAACAAAGAGCTAGTCCAGACTTTTACAAGTGCTTATTTCATATTGCAAAAAAGTTTTAAAAATTCATAATGTAATACAATAATCCTGTTGAGGGCAATAGTTGGCGTCATCTGACCATATTTCATCATCTACCTCCAGAAGGACCATAGAGGTGCACTGTAAAGCTCTGTTTCTCAGTACAAATGTAACACTAGCAATATAAAGAATAATGCATCCCCAGCTGTGCATAATGGGGTTGTAAGTTCCATTAAGGGTTCTGGCAATATTATAAACCATGAGAGCAAACTCAAGTGGTTTTTGATGTCTCCAAAGCCACACAATCAAATTATACAGCCTTAGGGGCAGATCATCCTTCCCAGTGTGTAGCGGAGGGTGGGGTGGGGGCCAGGAGGAAGAGAGTCAAAGCAATGCAAATGTCAACTAACCTGGATGGCAATTGCTTAGTATGGTGGAATAGAAGCTATGGAAGCATAGTTCAGAATCTACAGACACTATGATTGGTGCTATCTGTGTTATTTTTAGTGGAGTGGCTGACTGGAAAGGGATGGAGATGAGGGTCTGTGTATGGTAAGATCTCCCATCAACTATCAAGGAGTCTCCCATAAATTCAACCAAGTGTACTGTTTAAAGGCTACAGATCTATATCAAGAATATTGCCCAGTAGGTGAACGTATGACTCTGTGTGTTGTGATGACAGATCTCTATCTATATTATTCACCCCAGGGTGCACCTGTCCATCTGTTACACTGTATGATTCTTTTACTTTTAATGGTGGTTTCAGGGATATTTAAGCAAAGCAAGGATCTCTAAAAATATAAATGGCAAAAGTGCTCTGAAGTAGCATAATAAAGGTGATGAGGCATGCTTACATGAGCCATAAAAGAGGTGATGTAAAATACAGAAATGGAGCTGGAATCTTTAAAGATGATCTCATTGTTCTTCTGAATCTGCACTTCTTTCCTGCGCCTTCCCACCAGTAATATCTGGATGCTAAGGATAGCACCTCTGCATTATCTTTGATAGCAGCCATATGATCCATGAACCATGCTACAGATTTTATCTTTCCAGAGCTTTGGAATTTTGTAGTTGACTTTGGAGCTATCACATAGGCTTCTGACTGAGATTGAGCTTATTGAGCACCTTTCTTCCTAGCTAATTTTTTCATTCCCAGGAATTCTCACACTTTCACCCTATCTCCTCCACTTGACATGAGCAGTGGGTTCCCCTCCCTCCCCACCCCCCAAAAATCACTGTTGAATTATTTAGTCAGATCTTCCATGGTGGAAAAGTTTGATTCTGTGTTCTCATGGCTACTTTCTGTGTAAATATGCATGCTCCCTTGGATAGTCCTGAGTCCTAGGAAGGCAGGAAGTTGTTAGGTGGGGTGAAGAAGGAGTAAATCCATGATCTTGCTGGGAGCTAAAGCTAGACCTCCAGCTATTGTACAGCCAGAACTGGATAGCTTGAATTGCTTGTGATTGACATGCAGTAATCAATTGCATGCTTTTCCTGCTATAAAAAGATACACAAGTAGCAAAGAAGACAAGTAAGTTGTTTCAGAGCACTACTGATTAGATATTTTTCAAGTGCTCTTCAATAAAGTGTGTCTAGTTTGATCTATCCCTTCATCATAAATATTTTTTTTAAAAAGTAGATAATGTCAGATCATGGGCATTATTTGAAGACATTTCAGTCAGGGAAAATAATGAATTGTGTAGACACTTGTTATGGTTACCATGAGATGCTGGAGTCTAAATTTTGCATAATCATTACCTAGTACAATCATTACCTTGTACAAGTTCACATCCCATCTGTTTAAAATGAAGGGGAGTTCTTGGTCTCTGAGCTGAAGACAATAACACTAACTTTGTTGTTTATAAAATTTATTTTGTTGCTAGCGAGCAATCTATGCAGGTAGTTTCTTCTAATCCCTGAGGAAGAAAGAAAAAAGATTCTAAGGTCATTAGTGTGCAGAATTATCTCAAACACAATAGATTTTCCTCATGACAAATCACACATAATCTCCATAGCAACCTCACATAATTATGCATAAGATTTCAATGTAGTAACAAAAATATGCATGGCAGGAATTGTAAAGAATAGCTATATAGGGTAAGACAGATGTGGGGGTAGATGGTGTATAGAAAGATTGAAAAGCGGCTGTTCTAAGATTTAAAATGAACAAAAGACAAAAAAGATTGCCTGCTTTGTGGTTAGGAGAGTGGTGTCATTAAGTCAGTACATTATCTGGGAATTGGATACTAAGGGCTGAAATACCTACTAGTAATACAGAGGTTCCTAGTGCCACAATAGTTAGTGCAATGTCACCAGCCTTTTATTATAAATCCTACTTTCACAGGATTATGATGCTATAAAAATTTTCTCCAGGTTGTAACTTGGCATGCAAGATCTAAACACAGCAGCAGTTTTATATCTTCAAATCTTGTTTCGGTCTATTTGGACATCTTTGACTAATAGGAGTGCAAAAATAATATGCATAATTTTGTTGTCTTTTTTTAAAGACTTTAGAATTCAAAGACTGTAACTAAAACATGTACATTGTGCAGAGTGGTAGCTCAAAAAGAAGACTAGAACCTTTCAGTAGTCTCTCCCCTCCAAACCCAGCATGCACAAAATAGTTACATATCTAAATGTTAAAAGTAACTACTCTTCATTCACAAAATGTACGGTAATACTTCAAAGCATGCAAGTAGGATTTCATTGCCCAGTGCCATGTATTAGTATCCCATCCTCATTGGGGGGTAGTTAGTGTGCGTAGGTGTTTGTGCATTAGCAATACAAATAAAAACATAGATTACACAGCATATGCTTGCAGATTCCAATACTTGTGACACAATGAACCTAATATGGGAACCAATCCTTCAAGGTACTAAATGTCTCTTGTGAGGTGCTAAGCACTCTCAACTTTCATTGACTTCTATAGCAGTTGAGAATTTTCAGTAGTTTTGAGGATCAAACTGGCACTCAAAAGGCTAATGCTCCTATATGAATGCATTGCTACGATTTAAAAATTATCTTTCATCTCAAAGATTTAATCATGATGGGCCTGATCCAAAATTCAGTGTCTAATCTGGCAATCTGGTCCAGTTCTAAACTGAAGTCAGTGCAAGGTTTGATGATGTAGAAATGTAGAGCTGGAAGGGACCTGTAGAAGTCATTTAATCCAGCTCCTGCACTGAGGCAGGACCGAGTATACAACCATCCCTGATAGGTATTTGTCTAACCTGTCCTTAAAAATCTGAAATGATGGGGTTCCACAATCTTTTAGTAATTTATTCCAGTGCTTAAGTATCCTTATAGTTAGAAAATTTTCCTAATATCGAACCTAAATCTCCCTTCTTGCAGATTAAACCCATTACTACTTGTCCTACCTTCAGTGGCCATGGAGAACAACTGATCACTGTCCTCTTTATAACAGCCCTTAACATGTTGGAAGACTGTTATCAGATCCCCTCTCAGTCTTCTTTTCTCAAAACTAAACATTCCTCCTAGGTAACCTCATAGGTCAGGTTTTCTAAATCTTGTAGCACTTCTGTTGTTCACCTCTGGTCCAATCCGTCCACATCTTTCCTAAAGTGTGGCACCCAAAACTGGCCACAGTTCTGCTGAGGCCTCACCAGTGCTGAGTAAAGTGGGACACTTACCTTCTGTGTCTTACACATGATACTCCTATTAATATACTCCAGATTAATGCTAGCCTTTTTTGCAACTGCATCACACGATTAGTGCATATTCAATTTGTGATCCATTATAACTCACAGATCTTTTTCAGCAATAATACTGCCTAGTCGGTTATTCCTTGTTTTGTATTTGTGAATTCTATTTTTCCTTCCTAAGTGTAGTACTTTGCACCTGTCTTTATTGTGTTTCATTTTGTTGATTTCAGACTAATTCTGCAATGGAGCTTCAGTGGCCTCTGGGTCAAACCCTATCAAAATGTTGCATTCACTTCAATTAACATTTTGGCATTGTTGTTTTTTTAAAGTTAAAAAGACAAAATAAACTAATGCATAAAAACTACTTTCAGCTAATGCTATATACTTGATTTAAACTCAAGAATTCAAGAAAATTCAGAGATAAAGAATTCAGTAAAATTTAAGCCCTGATGGAAGTGGCTAAAACTGCATAAATTCCAGTGTAGATACACACATTTACACCATGTTTAAATTTCCTCTCCATCTATAATTTTATTCACTGTGACCATGTGTTAAGGTGGAGGTGTGGGAGAGATAAGTGTGCTATTCTCGCATTGCGGGCTCTGTTTTTGTGTGTGAGAAGCCCATTGACCAAAAAGGACATTAAGCTGGGTTATCGAAGCACCTCCATTTTGGTCCGCAGGTGAACAAAAACTTGCAGTTTACCAGCATTCTCAGCCATTTTGTTTTTCTTTGAGCTACTTTTTCATACACTACGAACCCAAAGAGTCTATGTGAAACTTCAAGCAAACTTGATGAGAATCACCAGTTTCATCAACAAACTGGCAAGTTACTCTATCCTCCCTATCCCAAAGCCTACTTGGAATCTACCGTTTCCCCCCTATGGGTTCTCTGGTTCCTCCCTTTCTCCAACAGGCATTAGAACTCTCCCCGTTCTTTACCTCTTACTGTTTCAGGGGGGTTGTAAACCTGAAAACTCCTCTCTTGTCTCTCCCTACATCTGATGGCAGACAGTTGGCCTATTCCTACATTGGCTGCATTGTGGTCATCAGAAAGGAGGATCGCTACACTGCAAACACCACAGCATATTCTTGGGGACTGGCAACCTGCCCAGCACTCCACTCTTTTTGAGTAGGAATGGGGGCAGGAAAGAGGATGCCTTAGGAGACTGATTTCAGTGAGACTCCTTGTTATCGCCTGGAAAATAGCAAAAAGAAGTTTCTGGGACCCTATCTCTTACCTCCTTTCATTAGCTTTACACCAATGTAATTCCACTGACTTCTTTGGGGTCGTTCCTGATCTACATGGGTAAAGTGAGTCAAGTCCATAGTAGTCTTGGTTCCAGATAAGTCAGAAAGAATCCACTTTCTCGTTGTATTTCAGTTACTTTTGCTAACAGTCCCTGCCAAATCAGAGAGGGGTGAATTGTGTGAAAACAAAACAAACAATTGAACAAACTTTCTAGTCTGTCATAAAAGGGGTGGGTAGAGTTCATGTTCAATTCTGAGTGAAGGATTAGGTGGTTTCTTATTTCATTTGAACTGTTTCAAATATCCTTAGTTTATTACCTTGTGGCTATCATCAGATCCATTATATCACACGTTAGCCAATGCTTAGGCACAATAATATTGAGGACAAAGCTTAAGCCTGGATTTTGTACGTCCTTCATGAATTTAAATACAGTGATGACCAATGTGTATTGTGCTAAATAATGTGGGATATCCTCTGACATATCATAATGAATTATGTTAACCACAATCCAATTTTCTCCTGAGATATAATGGCTTTTGGTTCTGAGAACTTGTCCTAAAATGCACTAATGGTTTTGAATTATCTTTCATAAAAATCTCTGCATTATTTTAGTATACTCTTATTTTTTTGTTCAGATAATGATCATCATTCAAAATGTTTACAAATATCAGACATTATTAATGCATGGTTGTGAAATCTACATATTTTCATGTATGAAATGTAATAGATTGAACTACATTATTAAAATTCCCTTTAAACTAAAATGTAGTTAAGGAAAATGAAAGAACTGAAACTATAACTAAGATGATTTCATAGAAACAAGGAAGCAAGTATTGTATCCCGTTGAACTCTATTAACATTTCATACCACAAGATGTTCTCTCTGATAATATAGAACATAATAAGATGATTTGTCAGTAGATATATGCTGAACTTTTTATTCAACTCTAAGTATATTTTATTTGCATATAAAGTGGCACATTTACACTCCACAATAACTAGCCCTGAAGGAGCAATATTTAATAGGAGAATATAATTATTCTACTCAGCTTATAAACATTTTCTTTGGGGCAGTGGGCAACCATTTAGGACAAGCTTCATAATCATTCACTTAAATTATCTTAATATTACAAAACTGAGCCAGGAAATATTTAAGTTGCAAAAATGTTGTGATTTTATTTTAATGAAAGATCTATATTTTCCTTGTATGACAAAATGGATGAGGTAATATCTTTTATTGGACCAACTTCTGTTGGTGAGAGAGACAAGCTTTTGAGGTTATACAGAGCTCTTCTTCAGGTCTGGGAAATATACTCAGAGTGTCACAGCTAAATATGAGGTGGAACAGATTGTTTAGCATAAGTAGTTAACGCATATTTCAAGGGATTACTCAAGGTTAACACATTTCTAGCCACGGGGTGTGGGGGAGGAAGAGGGGGAAAAAAAACTGGGGGAAGAGGGATAGTGGGTTATAGATTGTTGTAATAGGCCATAAATCCAGTGTCTTTATTCAGTCCATGATTTTTACTGTTTAGCAAAGTTATGAATTTAAACTCCCATGCTCTTCTTTTCTGTATCAACCATTTTAGAAGTCATGTTAATAAAGGTCAGCGTGCTCTCTACCTTTTTATGCCTGACTATGCATCAAGGTTCTGTGTTTTAAGGATACATATATTATGTTCATAGGCGCCGACTCCGTGGGTGCTCCGGGGCTGGAGCACCCATGGGGAAAAATTAGTGGGTGCTCTGCACCCATCAGCAGCCAAGCTCCCCTCATCTCCCGCCCCACCTCCTCCTCCACCTCCTCCCCTGAGTGTGCTGCGTCCCCGTTTCTCTGCCTACCTCCCAGCGCTTCCAGCCGTTTGGCAGCATTAGCAGGCTCCAGGAGGGAGGGGAGGAGCGGTAACGTGGTGCACTCAGAGAGGACGAGGGGAAGAGGCGGGGCGGGGATTTGGGGAAGGGATTGGAATGGGGGTGGGGCAGGAGTGGGAAGAGGCAGGGCAGGGGCAGGGCCTCATGGAAGGTGTGGAGTGGGGGCAGGGCCAGAGGCAAAGGGGGGGGGGGGTCAAGCACCCACAGGAAAGCGGGGAAGTCGGTGCCTATGCTTATGTTTGTGGTAATATTATGTCATATACTGCATTATACAGAAACTGATTATAATAAAGCTAATTAATTATTCTAATGTTTCTAAAGGGCTTTTAGTAGGTCTAACTGGATACAGAGCATGTTCCTAAGGCATTTTCATGATGTTTTATTTTTTTATTACACTGTTTCTTGTAAAGTTTTACTATCTCAATATTTTTCAGAATTTTAATATGTGACCTCAGGCTGAAGGAGGGAGAAGAAACAATGAAGTTAATTGGATTGGGCAATGTGTAATTAAGGATAGAATTTGGCCCATTGTAATGTCTTAACCTCTTCTTGTGTGATGTGGGACTTTCCTTTCTCCCTTAGCAGATACATCGTAACATGTGGTGCTTGTGGGCCAGATCCTGATTGTATTCACACAGTCTGGATGAACGCCATTGATTTTTAGATGAATTGCTCCAGATACATACCAGCATAAATGAGATCTGAATCTGACTGATTGTCTCAATATCACATTTTCCATGTTTGCTAAGAGGAAGGGTGCTTTATGCTAAGCTCTGATTTTAACTTCTGACCCTTTACCTAAACCCCAGCACTCTGGTCTACAATCAGTAATTTGACTTCCGGTAGGAAAGGGAGGAAGAGTGAAAGGCTCTGAGGGTTATCCAGTTCTCTGAAGGTCAGCCTGCTTGCTCTTTGATCCGCAAGGCTGCAATCTCTCCAAATGGTGAGAGAGCACATCCTGCCTGTTCTGCTTTCACTTTCTACCAATCATAAGAAGAAGGATCCAATGCATGTGTCTTGAATCAGGTCTCCCACAATGAAATACAATGCATGGCTACTGCAACAAAATGTATGATCTTTGGAAAGGCTACATTAGACTGCCCCGAGTTGACCTTTATTAATTATATCTTTGCGGTGGTGGTGTTATTAAGCACTCAAATTTGCACCAGACACTTCCCATAAGACATGGTCCCTGTGCTGAAGAGTTTATAACCTGATGACCGTGGAAGGCAGGGGACAGGCTGAGTAAAGACAAATATTGTAGCAGGGCAATCATATGTAACTCAATTTATGCATACACATATCTTGGCAATTCTGTAATATTTTGAAGTGGAAGATAATAAAGGTACTATTGACTCACAGAGGCCCCAGTAGAGTAAAGTACTTAAGCACAGACTTAAAGTAGGGAGGGATTTAAGCATGTGCTTAATGTTGACGTTAGTGACAATAATGTCATTTTATCCCTTGTTTGGCCTTAGAATTCAGTTTTCACTTAGAAACTAGGGGGCAAACTGCCCCTCACTCAACTCCCATTAAATTCAATGAGTGATATTTATGATGGCACAATCTTGCCATAGGTAATTGTTAGTTTCGTAAATCTTATATTTAAAAAGTACTATATAAATATTTCTATTGTTATTCTTAATTCCACAGTACTTTAAATGAAAGTGGTCAAGGGGGAAAATGGCAATTTAAGAAATGCCAGAACTCCAACAAGTACAATGACTTTGAACATGTTTTTGTACTATGATGATATGACATATTGTGTATCGAAAAAGACATAGACAAATAATGACCACAAAGGTAACATTTAAAAAACAATGGGAAATCACCAGTCTGCATGACTGTGCTAATCTTTCACAGTAAGACAAACAGAAGAGTGGAAGACAAAAAGAGTATCATACTTCTTAATTAATGTTTATTTCTGTAAGTAGCTGAAGAAAATAAATACATGTATTTAGCTTTTTCTCAATTTTCCATTCAAAAATGAAAATCATGCGGATGTTTCAGCTACAGAAAGCTGTTCATCAGAGTTTCAAACTCAGATATCTAAACTTAGGATCAAAGAGGTTTTAATTTCATGCTGCCTGAATATTCAAACAGTTCCAAGTGCAGGAGTCAAAGGACTTGCTGAAGAAGAAGATCAATTTGTCACACTCTCATTATCAATGCACTTCAGCTTTGAGGGGAGCAGGGCTCAGTTAAAGCTTGAGAGACAGGGAGGAAGGAATGGTTGTGCGCCTATGGGGAGGTGTAGAGGGGCTGGTGTCAGAGTACGTGATGGGAGCATGTATTTACCATATACAAATAACGTTTTTTTCTTGGTGGTTTCTTACGTAATGGTCAGGCTTATAATCAATGAAAGAGGGGATTTCACAAAGAGAGAGGAGAAGAGTTAGGGGAGCAAAAGATTGGCATGAAACTGTACTTTTTAAATCCATGTGTCTGATGGGTGGATTGGTTGTCTTTGAAAAAGTGTTTTATTTTATCAGACTTAACAGCAGCAGGGCTTGAGCCTAAACCAAAAGGAAAGGAGCACCTTGATTGTGTATTTACATTGGATATTGGTCTCAAGTTATAAGACCTTTTTTTTTACATATAATTTTGTTCACCCTGTGAGATTTTCAGGCTCTCGCGGCTCTAAAGAACTTTGTCCTAGGACTGTATGTATATCTCAAAAGATGGTGGAGTGATAAATACTCATCATACATGGTTGAACAACAGGTAGGCAGCTATGATACAGCTCTTGAGTCAACTATTCTGGTATGGAGATTAAAGGTCATTACAGCCTCCTTAGTGCTCTTTTCTGGAAGAGCAAAGTTTTACCTGCCTATTCCACAGGTCCTGGACATAGTTGGGACATAGCTGGAATGCAGTGGTGAAAGCTATTAGAAGACCACAGGGTGGAAAGTAACTGAGTTTTCTGTTATCCCCATCTCCATCGCAGTGGAAATTCACAAAGTGCAAGTTCTAGCAAAAGTCAAATTCGTTGTACTGATGATGCTGTCTCAGAAGGAGGCTTTATGTCTGCAGTATGACAGGAGCAGCAGTGGCCTATTGGTCACTGGGAAAATCAATGACTTGGCAATTGTGTCCAGAAAGCTGCTTCTGTTAAGTGCAAACTTATTGCTATCCCAGACAGATAATAAGAACTGCTCCATTCAATGGCAGAAAACTCTTTCAAGATAGTCGTAGAGCTGTAATAATGGACTTTGTTTCTGGAACTAACACCAGATTATTTAGGTGATCTTCAGGGAAGAGAAAGATTTGAAGATAGCAAATGCTATTCCATGGACTTCTACTTTTTGTTTAAGTTTTTTTATTATTTCTTACAAAAGGTCCTACGGTCTCTAGGGTGACCAGACAGCAAGTATGAAAAATCAGGACACGGGGTGGGGGGCAATAGGAGCCTATATAAGTAAAAGACCCAACAATCAGGACTGTCCCTATAAACATCTGGTCACCCTAACAGTCTCTGAAATATATGAAGGCTTCTCAGTCATACAGCCACAACAAGCAATCTATGCCAGTGATTCAACGACCTATTCACAAACAAGAAAAAGGAAAGGAAGAAAACCAAAGGAAGAAAAAATCCAAAGCAACCCCACTCCATGATCAAAAACTGAAAAACTGCCTGTGGGGTAGGCAGCTCATTTAAATGCGCCTTCTGCTCATTGCTGGCCCCAGTTCTCCCTCCCACCACAGCTATGTAACTAGTGGTAGATACTACAGCCCTAAGGAAGACGAGACATGCCTTTTGTGGGCTGGTTTGGGTTCCTTATTAAAAAAATAAATACATAATAACATGATTCTATGATTCTGTCTCTTGGGAATGACTCCTGCCAGATTACAGGATAGGGCATTTTGAGGGTCTTATCCCTGGTGATGGTCCACCCCATTACTTTGTGTATGAGAGTGACTCATCATGAATAAGTCAGTATGAAGTATTTGGCTAGGTTCCTGAAACCAGCTGAAATTCGGGTGGGTTCAGATTCCATGCTACCTGTGAAAAATCAGATCCAAATTTTGTCCAATACAGCTGGCTCAGATCTAGACCCCCACTCCCATCCCTTGCCAAAAATGCCCTCTCCAGGATCCTCCCAAACTTTCCTTAGTTGTTTTCTTGTGAGGTGGGACTATGGCCTGATCCCAAACCATTCCCTCCTGAAACTAACTGTCCCCATCAGGCAGAACTTGGGCTGCTATCCATGTCCTTTAGCTTCTTGGGGCTCCAGGGAACTAAGGGCCAATGACTCTGAAATCCACATAGGAATTTGGTGAGAGAAAACAGGCTGACTTCTTCCCCCGTAAAGCAGCCGGAACTGAGAATAATTCCTTGTAATGTAGTTGCTACATTGCCTGCAGGGACTAGATGCTCCATAAGACTTGGTGAAGTAGCTAGGGAACTTTGCAGGGTTCTTAGCAGTTGTGTGTTAGGAATTACATGCCATGTAGTTGCTAAAGGACCCAAGGGGTTTCCCTAGCTACATTACTAATGCTTATGACTCTCTCTCTGTGCCCTACAGTCAGTTTAACTATGCTGATCGGAAAGGTTGTCAGGTTACTCCCCAAAAAGAATTAAAATGTTGGGGCATCCGGACATTAAGGGCTGCTCAGAGAAACAAAGCTGAAGGGTGCACCCACCTCTCCTGGATAATCATTAAAAGTTTCCCCTGAGATCTGGCTGATCTGCTTTCAGTGCTTTTACCAAGTGCTTGCCCTTTATGACCTTCCTATGATGCTCCCAAGGCTCACAGTGAAATTTGTTCAACTGTTTGCAATCACACCAACCCGCCCATCCATCTCCATCCAGTCACGCAGAAAAATTCCAAAATGTCAAAAGTCATAGACATTTTTCATTAGCTTCAGAATCCAGAACTCCTATGCTAGCCCTGGTCTTATTTATTACTTACAAGGAGAGCAGTATATTCTTTTCTTTATTACTCGAAAGCTTGTTAGATCAGTTTTAAAACAAAATCCTAAAAAATGCACAGGAGCCAAAATATCTATCATTTCTGTAATGTTATACGACTCTCCCACTAGTCATAATACAATTGGCATGTTGCACTATTGATGGTACATGCTAAACATGTCAAGCAGGTTAAAGGTGGCCTGTTAATTTACTTATATCCAACCTTCTCTCATCAGTGATCTAATACACTCTCTTGAACTATAATAATGATGAATTGTGTGGTTACTTTTAAAAAAAATTGAAACTACTTTTCGTTAATCAAGGGCTTTCTCTTTGCAAAGTAGATTTTTGAAATATTTATGGCACAGATGGATACTGCAACTGTTGCTACTGTGCTTGCTACTTCAGCCATGGTGTGGAATGACTCTTGATATACTGCAAGTTAATGACCAGATTTTCTGTCAACAAAATGCAAAACATAGACCCTTGATTTCTTACTATTAATTATGGCATTACTACTTTTCTATGTAGTTTTGCTTAAAACATTTGTACTGAGTCTTTATTTAACATATTTAACATAGCACAAGAAACCACCATGATAGAATGAATTTTATTTTCCTTCTGCTTTTGGTTGATAGGCTTTATAACTCACATTACCACTTTCATATATTTAATGTTTGTTGTCATAAAATGTGTTTAAAATAGAGGGAGATCAGCAGTATATCCAAATTGTTTGAAAACATTTAAGTCTTCAGGAAAATTTTTCAATGGGCCTCTAAATTTGCACCCATCCTACAATTGGATACCCATGGGTAGACCTCTGTATCTGTGCAGACCCCACCGACTTTAGTGGGACTTTTCACAAGATTCCATTGGCATGGATTCATTTTGAGGATCGGGGTTAAATTTGTGAATATACCCTATTATTGTAACTCTCCACTTCTTCCCTATCTCCTCCATCCTCTACCTTTCAGGCTCTCTGAACTGAGGTTGTGAGTTCCTCAGGGCAGTGACCAGGGCCAAGAATCTAAAAAGTGACTAGTCATTTTGGATGCCTAATCTGAGACACCTTTATGATTTTCCTAAAGTGCTGAGAACCCACCTTCTAAAAATCAGGTGCATTTAAGGTGTGCCAAGGTGAGCACCCAAAAATGGAGACATCAAAATCCCCAGTCACTTCTGAAAATCATTACCCATGGTTCTTCTTCGAGTGATTGCTCATATGCATTCCAGTTAGGTGTGCGCGTGCCGCGTGCACGCTCGTCGGAAGATTTTTACCCTAGCAACACTCGGTGGGTCGGCTGGGCGCCCCCTGGAGTGGCGCCGCTATAGCGCTAGATATATACCCCTGCCGACCCGTTCGCTCCTCAGTTCCTTCTTACCGCCCGTGATGGTCGTTGGAACAGTGGAGTGCAGCTTTGCTGACCTTCACAGCCCTAGCTTCTCACTTGTTGTTTCTCCTAGTAGTTGTATATAGTTCTTAAAAAATAGTTAGATTAGTTTACTAGTTTGTTATAGTTAGTAGTTACTTACTCAGGGGAATTTGAGGGGCTAGCCCTTCTTTTTCCCAACCCGGTGCAGGCTCATGCCCAAGGCACCGGGATTTAAGCCGTGTTCGGCCTGCCAGAGGCCGATGCCGATTGGAGACCCTCACGATTTGTGCCTGCGGTGCTTAGGAGAGTCTCACCTTGCAGATAAGTGCCGCATTTGCAAGTCCTTCAAGCCAAGGACAAAGAAGGAGCGGGACTTTCGTTTGAAGCAGCTCCTAATGGAGTCGGCACTTAGCCCTGCGGTGCCGGCACCAGGCGCTCCGCAGACACCTTCGGTGCGGAGCGCTCCAGCGGTTCCTGTTCGTTCCGGTACCGAGGCCCCGAAGAAGCAACAGCCAGCACCGGCCCCCCGGCACCGTTCCCTCTCTCCATCGAGGAAACGGAAGGCGGCACAGACTTCCTCCAAGGTCTCTGCACCTGGACCTGTCGCCCGGCCTCCGGCACCGGCACCACCGGCACCGACATCGACAGCGCAGCCACCGTGCGCTGTACCATTGACTCCGGTGCCGCAAGGCCCGTCGAGTCAGGTACCACCTTGCTCCCCGGTGCACACCGCGGTCGAGCTCGCTCTCCCGTCGACGCCTGAGAGGAAACGGAAGGCGGCACAGACTTCCTCCAAAGTCTCTGCACCTGGACCTGTCGCCCGGCCTCCGGCACCGGCACCACCGGCACCGACATGGACAGCGCATCCACCGTGCACTGTACCATTGACTCCGGTGCCGCAAGGCCCGTCGAGTCAGGTACCACCTTGCTCCCCGGTGCACACCGCGGTCGAGCTCGCTCTCCCGTCGACGCCTGAGACCTTTTCGACGGTGAGAGAGCTGATAGCATTGACAGAGCCAACGCATCCTCAACCCCCGGCACCACCGGTGCGGGTTATCAAATCAGCGGGCAAGCCGGCTATAATGAGGCCTCCTTCCCCTGACAGGCAGGATAGACGTTACTCCAGTTCCCGGTCCCGGAGACGTTCCCGTTCTCGCCGCTCCAGATCTCGGCACCGCTCGCAGTCCCGGTACCACTCTCCATCGCGGTACCGGTCGTACTCGCGGAGACGATCCCGGTACCGGTCTCCTGACAGACGCTATCGGCACCGATCCGGCTCTCAGTACCGTTCCCGGCACCGGTCCTCACGCAGCCGTTCCCACCGTCGAGACTCGAGATCCCGGTCGACCTCCCGGCACCAGCGTGGTAGATGGTCCTGGTCTCATTCCCGGCACCGCAAAGAGCGGCACCATTCCCCGGCACCGTCCAGGGACAGACCGGCGGCGTCGACGGCGCAGTCTCACAGTCTTTCGGCACCGCCGTGGCCTTCGAGACAGCCATCTGTCTCCTCCCAGGCTGATAGCGCAGCTGATCAGCACACCGAGCCTCAAGGCCAAGACCAGGGTCCTCCTCAATGGGCCTTCTGGACTCCTTGGGCGTACCATGAGGCGCAAGGAGCCCCCTTTCCCACGGAGCGCTCCAGGCCCTCCGACCACAGGGCGCCTGAGGCCACGGTCAGCAGGCCTACTCCCACAGCCGTGGCAGAGGAGCCGCTGACGTCCATCGATGCCGAGCATCCCCCCGTCGACGAGGCCCCGCAGCAGATCACTGAACCCCTGCAGGACACTCTGGTCCCGGGCCTGTCATCCTCTTCCTCCCCGGATGAGGCGGTGGCAGGGGCGTCCGCCTCGGGCCGTCCTCCGATCGACCTTAGGGCCCATCAGGACTTGTTGCGACGGGTAGCACAAAACATAAACCTTCCTGTTGAGGAGGTGGCGGAGGACGACGACCCCGTCGTCAATATCATCTCGGCGGATGCGCCTCTTCGAGTGGCCTTGCCGTTTATCTGCACAATCCAGCGGAATGCAGACACCGTTTGGCAGTCACCAGCTTCCATCCCTCCGACGGCCCGGGGGGGTGGAAAGGAAGTACTCGGTCCCGTCCAAGGGATACGAGTACCTCTATACTCACCCTGCTCCATGCTCATTGGTGGTCCAGTCGGTTAACGACCGTGAGCGACATGGCCAACAAGCGCCAGTGCCAAAATCCAAAGAAGCGCGGCGCATGGACCTTTTGGGCCGCAAGGTCTACTCGGCCGGTGGCCTGCAGTTACGGGTGGCCAACCAACTGGCTCTCCTCAGCAGGTACACCTATAACACCTTGGTGTCGCTGTCCAAATTCTCGGAGCTTGTGCCACCAGCCTGAGTTCACGGCCCTTGTTGAGGAGGGTAAGAAAGCGTCCCGGTCAGCCCTCCAAGCCTCTCTGGACTCCGCAGATTCGGGAGCCAGGACCTTGGCCGCTGGGGTGACCATGAGGAGAATTTCGTGGCTTCAGGCCTCGATGCTGCCGCCGGAGGTCCAACACACCATCCAGGACTTGCCCTTTGATGGCCAGGGTCTCTTCTCTGAGAAGACCGACTCAAGGCTGCAGACCCTTAAGGATGGTCGCGTCACGTTTCGCTCCCTGGGCATGCACACCCCGGTTACCCAGCGGAGGCCCTTCCGCCCACAGCCATACCGCCCATTCAACCAGCCCAGAGCGCGGCCCGATAATAGGCGCCGGGGCAAAGTGAACCGGCGCAGACACTCGGGCAATCAGGGAAACCAGTCCCAACCACCCTCGAAGCCTACTTCAGGGCCCAAACAGAACTTTTGATGGGACGCCCGAGGACGGCCCACCAGTTTCATTGCCGGATCCTTCCCCGTTGTTTTCCAACCATCTCTCCCAATTCCTACCGGACTGGTCCCAGATAACATCCGACAGCTGGGTACTTCGCACGGTGGAGTCTGGTTACCGCCTCCAATTTGTTTCGCCCCCTCCCTCCCACCCACCCTACCCGTCCCTCTTCAGGGACCCCTCTCACGAGCAATTCCTCTTGCAAGAGGTCGAGACTCTGTTGAGTTTGGGTGCCATAGAGGAGGTGCCGGACGGCATGCGGGGCAGGGGGGTTTATTCCCAATAATTCCTAATCCCCAAGGCAAAAGGAGGTCTGCGACCAATCCTGGACCTCCGAGAGCTCAACAAATTTCTGATCAAGCTCAAGTTCCGCATGGTGACACTGGGGACCATTATTCCCTCCCTGGATCCGGGAGACTGGTTTGCCGCCCTCGACATGAAGGACGCGTATTTCCATATCACGATTTACCCTCCTCATCGACGCTACCTGCGCTTTGTCGTCAACCACCTGCACTACCAGTTTACGGTGCTCCCCTTCGGCCTCTCCACGGCGCTGAGGGTCTTCACCAAGTGCATGGCAGTGGTCGCCGCGGCTCTCCGCCGCCGTCGGATACATATCTACCCATATCTCGACGACTGGCTGGTCCGCGGAACGTCACAGCAGCTCGTAGCCCAACAAATGACCGAGATCATAGGCCTATTCCAACACCTAGGCCTTATGATCAACGCCGAGAAGTCTACCTTGACTCCTACGCAGAGGATAGAATTCATCGGCGCAGTCCTGGACTCCAACCTAGCCAGGGCCTGCCTCCCTCTGCCTCAGCACCAGACTATGGCTTCCATCATCCGAAGCCTACAGTCCTTCCCGACGACAATGGTGCGCACCTGCCTCAGCCTCCTAGGCCACATGGCAGCGTGCACTTTCGTGACACTATACGCGAAGCTCCGCCTTCGCACCTTTCAAACTTGGCTGGCGTCGGTTTACCGCCCGCACAGGGACTCTATAGACACAGTGGTCACGATCCCGAAAATGGCCCTTGAGTCGCTCAACTGGTGGTTGGACCCAGGGGTGGTGTGTGCCGGGGTCCCATTCCGCCCCCCTCACCCCTCCACGACTCTCACTACGGATGCCTCGGCCATGGGCTGGGGTGCGCACCTCGGCAGCCTACACACCCGGGGCCTTTGGTCACCCCGCGAGCTGACCCTCCATATCAACGTCAGGGAACTGCGAGCGGTTCGCTTGGCGTGCCAAACCTTTCGTTCCCACCTCCAAGGTCGCTGCGTGTCCGTCTTCACAGACAACACGACAGCGATGTTCTACATCAACAAGCAGGGCGGTGCACGTTCCTCCCTTCTTTGTACGGAAGCGATGCAACTGTGGGAATTTTGCATAGCCCACTCCATACACATAGTAGCATCGTTTCTTCCGGGAGTGCAGAACACATTGGCAGACCGTCTCAGCAGGTCTTTCCTCTCCCACGAGTGGTCGATTCGTCCCGATGTGGTCCACACAATTTTCCAGAGGTGGGGCTTTCCCCGAATAGACCTCTTTGCCTCCAGAGAGAACAGGAAATGCCATCTGTTCTGCTCTTACCAGGGCAGCTCTCAGGGCTCCCTCTCGGACGCGTTCCTCCTCCCGTGGACGGATCACCTACTATATGCCTTCCCTCCGTTCCCCCTCGTACATCGGGTCCTGCTCAAGCTCCGGAGGGACAGGGCCCACCTCATTCTCATTGCTCCGGCATGGCCGAGACAGCATTGGTACACCCTGCTGTTCGACCTCTCGGTGGCGGACCCCATTCCCCTCCCGTTATGGCTGGACCTCATAACGCAGGACTTCGGCAGGCTTCGCCACCCGGACCTGCAGTCCCTCCACTTGACAGCTTGGCTCCTGCGTGGCTGACCCGAGCGGAGCGGGACTGTTCTGCTGCGGTGCAGCAGGTGCTGCTGGGAAGCAGGAAACCTTCCACTCGGTCGACTTACCTCGCCAAGTGGAAGCATTTCACACTCTGGTGCGATCAGAAAGGTCTCAACCCTCTCCTGATCCCTATTCCCAAGATTCTGGACTCAAGGAGCAAGGCCTCGCAATCTCCTCCTTGAAAGTGCACCTGGCGGCAATTTCCACCTTTAGGCCCAGCATAGGGGAACGTTCCATCTTCTCCAATCACATGGTTACCCGTTTCCTTAAGGGGTTAGAGCGATTATACCCTCCGGTACGGCGCCCAACTCCTACCTGGGATCTGAACTTGGTCCTAGCCAAGCTTATGGGAGCCCCCTTTTAGCCCTTGGCCACGTGTTCCCTTCTCTACTTGTCCTGGAAAACGGCCTTCCTCGTTGCTATTACTTCGGCGAGACGGGTCTCGGAGCTTCGGGCCCTAACGGCTGACCCGCCGTATACTATCTTCCATAAGGACAAAGTGCAGCTTCGGCCACACCCCGTCTTCCTGCCTAAGGTGGTGTCGGCTTTCCATGTGAACCAGGACATCTTCCTCCTGGTCTTCTTCCCGAAGCCGCACGCATCCCGTCGGGACCAACAGCTTCATAGCCTCGACGTGTGTAGGGCCCTCGCCTTTTACATAGACCGAACGAAGTCTTTCCGCCGTTCGCCCCAGCTCTTTGTGGCGGTAGCAGATCGCATGAAGGGCATGCCAGTCTCTTCTCAGCGGATTTCGACCTGGGTGACGTCATGTATCAGGACATGCTACGAGCTTGCTCACGTCCCGGCTGGCCATCTCTCCGCTCACTCTACAAGAGCGCAAGCCTCTTCTGCTGCCTTCCTGGCCCATGTCCCCATTCAGGACATCTGTCGGGCGGCAACCTGGTCTTCCGTTCACACCTTTGCTGCCCACTACGCATTGGTGCAACAGTCCAGAGACGATGCAGCCTTTGGCTCAGCAGTCTTGCATTCTGCCACGTCTCACTCCGACCCCACCGCCTAGGTAAGGCTTGGGAATCACCTAACTGGAATGCATATGAGCAATCACTCGAAGAAGAAAAGACGGTTACTCACTGTTGTAACTGTTGTTCTTCGAGATGTGTTGCTCATATCCATTCCAGACCCGCCCTCCTTCCCCACTGTCGGAGTAGCCGGCTAGAAAGAACTGAGGAGCGGACAGGTCGGCAGGGGTATATATCTAGTGCTGCGGCGCCACTCCAGGGGGCACCCAGCCGACCCACCGAGTGTTGCTAGGGTAAAAATCTTCCGACGAGCATGCACGCGGCGCGCGCACACCCAACTGGAATGGATATGAGCAACACATCTCGAAGAACAACAGTTACAACGGTGAGTAACCGTCTTTTTTTTTTCTGCAACTTGCTTAAACAAAAACCTGCATTTTCACAAGCAGATATACACAATTGCACATACAAATCCCTCATCAATGGATTAAAATATGTGTTTACTTATTCAAGTGCAAGGATTCTCTGCCAAGAGTTGGGTACATAGGCAAATTTTGCTGGCTTGGTTTAAAAATGTGACATTTGGTTGGTTGCAGATGTTTGCATCGTAAAATGATCTTATGGACACTTGCAGAATACAATAGAAAGAAAATCTACAGAAAATACAAGTCTTCCCGCAAAACACTTTGTTTTTGTATTTTTGCACAGCACTCGTCAATGGGTTTCAAAGCAAACCAGATTCCAAACAGATTAAAAAGAAACACTCTCTGAAGGATGTCAGTATAAGGAAGGATCTTTGTGTTTATTCCTCCAATTTGCCTTTTAACCTTTAGTAATAACAGATTATCCCTATAGTTGTCACAGTAGGTGAAAACCATGGTATGCTGACACTATGGCATCTGCATTTAATTCAAACTTTAGCCTGATTGAGTGGCTCCAAAGGATATATAAAGTCCTTCAACTGCAGCCATGTGCAGTAATAGATCTTTGAAGAGATTTAGTTACACTTCCTAGCATAAGGTTACATTTTTCCTTATTTCATTGAAAGCTTCTTCCAAAGCAATAATGAAAACGACAGAAATTATACTCTTGTGACAATGTCATATACAGTCTAGCAACATGTGTTGAATAACACACAACATTAAACAAAGAATTTGAAGTGGAGCATCCCATTTATTTTTTTAATAGATTTCTGTCCTGCTTTTCACAGCCCCCAGGAGCTATTATTGTTGTTGAACTGGAAATATTTCTTATAATTACTAAACTTAGTAAAGAAGGTCTTAGCGTTTTCAATAATTTTCATGACTGGTAAAATATTGGTTACATAAATAATATAAATAAGCAAAATATTATTTATATCAATTTAGATTTCAGCCTGGCAAATGCTTAGGCACCTGAATAACTTTATTAATGTGAGTTCAGTCAAAGACATATTTAAACAATCAGTTTTTTCTGGCATATAGACTTACAAGATGGCTGCAGTCTGAACCAGCACATGACTATTAACAAGGTGTACTCCTGCTATTGTGCTTCATCAAAATAGGGCATGATCCTTATGGCTGTGTAACTGAGCAAACTCAGGGATAGAGCCAGGTGGGAAATGAATATCAAAATTTTGCCCCATTCTGCAGAGGGACAAAGCTGAGACCTTTCAAAAATTTTCATGAAAAATGTGTGAGAGAGGCCCACCCACCCACTAGTGTGGTAGTCAGTGCACTTACCTGTGTTATGGGAGAGTAAGGTTGAAGTCCCTGCTCTGAACAGAACTTGAACCTAGGTCTAGATGTCTCACATTCCAGAGGAATGCCCTAACCATCAGGCTACTGGCTGTTCTGGGGTAGGGCACCCTCTCTCTCAGAAATTCCATCCAGGACCCTGAGAAATTGTGTAGCTGAAATTGATGCTTTCTTGTGAAAAGTTTGTTTTGATGAATGAGGGATTTTCTGACAAAAAACCACACCCCATTTTGTCAAAAGAATCCTAACCAGGTCTACTCAGGGAGCTTTTGTGGGCTAGTAGCCCTGGAAGGCATTGGGCCCTCTTGTGTGCTTTTGGCATGAGACATGTTTAGTTCCCTATGCATATTTCTGTGAACTGCTATATATAAAAGGGGCCACTTCCATAGTAGTTCATTTTTGAGTGTTATTATACAAGTCCAGTATATAAAGCATATGCCATTCAGAATATATAGAATTGACAGTTGCCACATATTCTTGTTCTGCATGGAGTGGAGCAAGTTGCCTCGTATAGAAGGCTTGTTCAGCAAGTTGTAACTGTGCTGGACAAATTCCACGTTTTCCACTTCCTGTGAAATGTATTGCAGTCACAGAGATTTCATGTCAGTGACTTTCCCTCTCTCTTCCAGTGCCTGATCCAGGAGTGACAAAAACTATCCCTCAGCACCAGCACGACACAGTTTTATCAACCGAAAGTTAATCCATCTCTAAATCCATTCCCCACAGATGCAGATTGCCAGCTGGATGCCTGAATCCAGCTGGTAACATTTGCATTGCATTACAGTATTAGATGGACTTTCGTGCTTCTTTTCTTGATCAAAGCCTGTACTTGTATGTCTCTGATTACAGACTTTTACATTCAGTTGACATGGGTGAATTTATTTGAGCATGCTCAGTTGAGTTAATCTGCCATCATTACTCATGGCCATTGTCTGTATTAGGTGAGTCTAGAAATCCTGCACAGAGGGAAAGAGGTCACAGAGAAAGCTAACAGATTGAGCTGTGTAGCCTAAGGAAGAGAACCTTTTCTATTTGTACAGTTACAGATGTCATTTAACCCTGAGTTCTGTTAGCGTAAGCCAGCAAATGCCAGGCTACCGATCCCTGGCAGCAGTAAGTCTGTATGTAGAGAAGGTGCAGCAGTCAAAGTTGCCCGGGCCCCATTCCTATTGGAGGTCTTTGGTTGGTGCAACTCTCAAAAGTGTGTGGAGCCATCCTTAGAGGGGGCCAGGTCAGGCTGGTGCAAGATGCACTAATTCAATGCCTCTGCTGGGCAACCTGCAGTAGAGGGTCTTGGAGTCCCTGGCCAGGAAGAGTCGAGTGGAATCCTGAGAGGAAGGCAGCAGTGATATCTGCTCAGTGGTAACTCCCACCTGTGGCCCAGCTGCTCCCAACTCCGCACAAGGCAGGGAGGGTACAGATTACACACCTCGCTGTCCAAAGGAGTGAATCTGAATTTATGGAGCTGAAATTCAGAAAACTGTAATAGGTGATGTACATGCCATGTAAATCCTGATTTTTGCTTCTTGATGGTGTCATTAGGGAGAGGCATGCGCTATACTTAAACATATTAGACTGAGAACCAGAAACTCATAGATGCGTGCCCTGGTTCTGACACCGACTCTCTTTGGGACATTGGGCAAATCACTTAACTGTTCTCTGTCTTAGTTTCCTCACCTATAAAATGGGGATAATAATACTTATGAGGATTAATTAGTTGTTGAGCGATATTGTGCCAGTGATTTTTTAATTTTTTTAAAGCAGACATTGTTTCCAATGGGGGAGTTCTGCTTAGAAATCAATGGCTTGATGGTGGTGTGAGGTTTATAAAGCAATTTAAAAATGTGAAGAGCTGTATAAGTACTTAGCATTGTTATTCATAAGTAATCAGTTGTTCAACTGACATGTATAATAGGATTCCTCTTACTTACACTTTTGATTTTAAATGAATAGAGGCCAAAATTACATGACTATAGAAATTCTGCATTTCATCTGGGAGCAAGTATATGAGAAAAGCAGCCACCTGAGGCTAGACTAATGGTATCAGTATAGAAAGGGCTAGTGGCCTGATGCCATTTGTCATCCACTGCTAGGAAAAGAAGCAAAATACAATAATTCCTTTCTATAGTCTCCCAATACACAATTGTTGTGGGAATTATAGTGATATCTGTTCTGATTTGTTATGAGGTATTCCTCTAAGAGATTACAAAGCAGAGGGAACAGCGGTATTTGTAAGAGTTATAGTGAAAATACTGAACTTTTCAATCCATTTACCAAAGTGCTTAGAATTCTTATTCCAGAGCAGGTAAAGCTATAATAAATATTGGATGAAAAACTTGTCTATCCAGAGCATTTTAATGCAAGAAAAAGCAAAACAATAAATAAATAAAATCCATGTATATGCCGTGGATTGTGGCTACTCTTCTTACAAAATGAAGTGGGTGGAAGAAAAGGTGGGAGAAGTGCCCAAACTGGTCATGTTTGTATTATTACTGAACCTTTTGGTATGTCTCAACTAAGAGCATATTGTCTACTTATTTTCAAAGTCATGACTTAAGAAAGAAAAAGATTTTATGGATCAAGCTGCAGAATAGTGCTTTATTTCATAGACTGCAGTCTTGAACAGCTACCAATGCACATGCCAGAATGGTTGAAATTGGCAGAATGCTAAAAGCCCTTGTCTCTAGCAGATCATGTGAAAAAACGATCTGTGGTATGTAGACCTCTGTTTCTACTGATATGTTTCTGGCCTTCTGAGCAGTAATTTTTTAGGAAAATAGATAATGATCACTGAAACAGAAGAGAGGAAATGTACTGAAGAACATGAGGTTGCTCTTCAGCATGGCAATTTTCCAACCTTCTGTCCTAATAGCTCCACAGAAAATAAAATGCATTGCAGCACAGATACTTGTTTTTTCCAGGGAGAATTTCTCTTTATGCAAGGATGGAGCTCAGAAAGTTGCTAAATTATTAAAATAATGTTTAAGAAATAGTTTCTAATGATAAGCATCGCTGATTCATTTGAATTAACACTGATTCTGAGAAAAAAGAAATTGGCATAATTATGGACAGCTTAATGAAAATCTTTGCTTATTGTGTAATGATGGTCAAAAAAATAGTGAAAAAAATTGGGATTAAAGCTCACTGGGAAAAAATTGTGGAAAATTTAGACTTTTTTTCAAAAAACATTGAAAACTCAATTATACATTGAAAAACAGTTTTGATAGACATTTTTCAATCAGTCCTAGTTAGACATTATAAAGAATGGGGTAGAAAATAATTCAGAAAACGTTATAATGCTTTCTTACAACAAATAATTAGCCTGTTGAATTATATGCCACAAAATATCACTGAGGCCAGGAACTTTATATGATTTAGATAGTTATATGGATAGTAAGTACATCTACAATTACATTAGGTAGGATAAAAAAATTTAAAGACTAAACATAAACTCTCATTCTTTAGGTATAAGCCAAAGAAAACTTCTCTGTGAGATCATTCTATAGTTATCCAATTTTGGTGTTCTTGTACCTTCCTCTGAAGAGTTGGTTCTGGCTACTGTCAGAGACAGGATATAGGATAAAATAGACCACTGGTTTGATCCAGTATGGCAGTTCCTATATTCCTCTGATGCTGATTTTTAACTTATTTACTGAAGACAATGAAAATATCAATATGATGGATACATTCTACATATAGAATTTTGCAGTCCACCCAACATTGGTACATAGATACCACAGGGAAATACTTTAGAAATGCCTCCAAATAGATAGTTTTCGGAGTGGTAGCTGTGTTATATGTATCATCTGATGAAGTGGGTTTTAGCCCATGAAAGCTTATGCCCAAGGTGCCATAAGGACTCCTCATTGTTTTTCCAAATAGATAGTCCTCCATAAATACTCTCCTCATATTTACCATTACTTTATATATTACAAATGAGCTGCTGGAACTAGGAGTGCTGGCAGTGCTGCCGCACCCCCTGGCTGGAAATGGTTTCCATCATATGCAGGGTTTACCGTTTGGTTCAATGTCTCTCAGCACCCCTACTATAAAAATTGTTCCAGTACCACTGCAAAAGAGCAGCATTTATGACTGTCTATTCGCATTCTTATTGTTAGTATTGTCCCTGGTGCTGTGTTGGGAGTGTGTGGGAGGGGGGCGGGGGAGGTGTAGTAGAGAGTGTTTATTTGCTATGTCCTACCGGCATATCATTCTAGGTATATTTGTAGATTATCATTTGTAATAGATTATACTGTTTTAAACTTTAAAGTCTTTTTAGTTGTGTTTGGGACAAGTACCTCTTTTCTGTCAATAGGGGTATTTTTAGGTCATTTTATAGAATCATAGGATATTAGGGTTGGAAGAGACCTCAGGAGATCATCTAGTCCAATCCCCTGCTCAAAGCAGGACCAACACCAACTAAGCCAAGGCTTTGTCAAGCTGAGCCTTAAAAACTTCTAAGGATGGAGATTCCACTACCTCCCTAGGAAACCCATTCCAGTGCTTCATCACCCTCCTAGTGAAATAGTGTTTCCTAATATTCAACCTAGACCTCCCCCACTGCAACTTGAGACCATTGCTTCTTGTTCTGTCATCTGCCACCACTGAGAAAAGCCTAGCTCCATCCTCTTTGGAACCCCCCTTCAGGTAGTTGAAGACTGCTATCAAATCCCCCCTCACTCTTCTCTTCTGCAAACTAAATAACCCCAGTTCCCTCAGCCTCTTCTCATAAGTCATGTGCCCCAGTCCCCTAATCATTTTTGTTGCGTTCCGCTGGACTCTCTCCAATTTGTTAACATCCCTTCTGTAGTGGGGGGACCAAACTGAACGCAATACTCCAGGTGTGGCCTCACCAGTGCCAAATAGAGGGGAATAATCACTTTCCTCGATCTGCTGGCAATGCTCCTACTAATACAGCCCACTATGGCATTGGCCTTCTTGGCAACAAAGGCACACTGCTGACTCATATCCAGCTTTTCATCCACTGTAATCCCCAGGTCCTTTTCTGTAGAAAGGGTAGGTATTTTTTCTCCTGATCTACAAAAGGCCTTTCGAAGATGAATGCTGTTTAATATTATAAATGTCCTTTCATGGATAGCCTAGAGGTGATCTTTCTCATATTCAGCCATTCTAGCTTTTTTTTCTTTCCCTGTCCTGTATTCAAGTGTGTCCTCTTGTGTGCATAAATATGTACAATTAATACTTTTATTTATATACTACTCTGCTGTTAAAGTGCATTGTGACATATATACAGTATGTACTGAAATCCAGGGCTTTGGAGCTGTGCTCCGGGTCTGCTCCAGCTCCAGGCAAAAACCTGCAGCTCCACTGCTCCAGAGTTGCTCCGTTCCCCAGCTCCGGGCTCCACTCCAAAGCCCGGCTGAAATCTGACTTCCTTTATACATATATCTGTATACTTTTTCATTTGCGTGCATGCCAATCCACACATTTAAATATGCCTTTGGTTCTTTTATTGCTTCTTGCTGCCTGAGGGATCTTGCCACCACCAGCAAATGTAAACTTTCATGTTGTTTTAAGTCCCACTTTGATTATCAGAGTTGTTTTGTTTGGCAATAGTAACTTCCATTGAGAAATAATATCTGACAATGTGCAAATAAAATACTGGTTCTTCTCTCAGTCAGGTTTACAGTCATAGAAAAAACACATAAAAGCAAGAAACAAAAAACAAAAAACAAAAAAATCAGGGCAGAGACAAATCTTGCTTGAATAAGAGTAAAAAATATAATGGGATTGGTGGAGAAAGAGGAGGAATCTAATTTTTTAGAACACGAAGTCACATATGCAGAAGCTGAGTGCACATCATTCATGTTTACTTTTGATTGATTAGTCATAGTTACTGGAAGGGCGCGCAAGTTTGGCATCTTTCCCTACTCTTAATAGGCACCTAAGGTGACATCCACTGGTATCCCAGCTGGTGTCTCCACCTGTTTAACCTCTTAAAACTGGCACAGAGCATGATGTTTATATATTTAAATGGTAAAGCGTACAGAAATAGGCCCAAGATTTAGTGAGAACACAATAATTGCTTTCCTTTTAACAGCAGGTGATGCATTTCCCACTGAGGAAAATATAATCCTGCTGCTTTAAGTCATAGTAGGAGCAACAGGGGAAAAATGCATGAGGAAACAGGAAATGTCACAGAGCTAGGTATTGGGAATTCAATTTGCAGATACATAATGACAGAGCTTCATGGTAACGTGAAACTGTTAATTGCTGGATTTAGTCAAATTGCCAAGAAAGTCATCAGATGATGTTTAATCACTAATTCAAAATTTTCAAAGTACAGAAAGTGGTAACAACTGTTCACTATTCTGTCTTCTCACTTCTGTTGCCCTGGCAGCTCTACCTACAGTTGGCAGTGAAAAAGTTCAAAGTATGAATACTCATAACAGCTTCAAGGACTAATCCAAACGGCATAAATGTGTCAGTTACAGTGTTAACATCAATTACATTCTGCAAGGAAAACTAGCATATGTGCTTTTCTGTCATTTTAATACAGTTGCATAATAACTTCTCCTCATTAATGTATGCACATGGGCATACACTGTTAATAGTAATGACAGAAAATTGCAAATGTATATAGAACATTTGTACAACCCTCAACTCTTGCTGTCTAAGGTCTGATCTTGTAATCAGACTCTTGAACTCATATGGGGCTTCAATGATGTTAATGGGGCTTTTCATGGATGCAGGTGATCTGACTGCAGTATTGGGTCCTTGTAAGCACATCACTATATGTGTTTTTACAGTAGCTAGCACAATGGGACCCCAAATCTAATCGGGCTTCTGGAAACTAGTATAACATAAATATTTAATAATAATAATGTATATTGATGGTACAAACAGGTTAATTCTTGATGAAGTCTGATCTTCTGAGACTATTACATGAGTAAGAATGATGCATCACAATGTTACCGTTCCACTGGAATTACAGTGTTACCTTTTGGAAGATTTTATATTTTATTAACTTTCCAAAAACTTTGCCAGAATGCAAAAAATCAGATATTATCACAGCACTAGTTAGTCCTTCTCTAAAGTCCATGTATGTAAATTCCTTTGGGTTTGGAGGACTGTGAGAGCCAGGAGGATTTCCTTTAGGTGATTATTGTAATGTGTACTGAAACACTGGTGCATGTAACCAAGGGCTATTTTTCACATAAAGCTGTTATGGGGTGTCAATACTGGAAACAAATTCTCACATCTTTCAACAAAATAGTACATCTCAGCATTACTCCAACTCCCAAATGAAGTTTAGAACATACTATATCAGTTCAGGTCTGAATGCTGACTTTCTTAAACAGTGCTTCCACCATGTAGCACTGAGCATAGTTAAGAGACTAATTAAATTATCGTGAAAAGCAGAAATCTCAACCTTGATTAATAACTTGGCACAGATCTGAAAGAAATAGCTTCAGTCAAAAGAGCCTCATAGGGGATAATCTGGAGAATCTAGGCACCCATATGTAAAAGGTACAGAAGCCACAAAATGAATTTAGATCCATCAGTAAACTAATAATCAGCAGAAAACTCATTAGTATATGAAACCTGTGTAAACTAAGCTGGCAGTGTAACTCTGTGTTGTAGAGATTCTGGCTTCCCTGAATATAATTTTGCTACTAAGGTGAATATTAAAGATAAACGTGCTTTCTGAATGATTTTCATTGGTTTCTCTTCTTTATAATATTGCACAAATATATCTGGTTTTTGGATACCTGTTTAAGGGGAAGAATGGTGCTGTAGTTAAGGCACTGGACCGAGTTTCAGGAGATCTGGGGTTCTAGTGTTGGCTTTGCCCAAGTCTTCCTGGGTGATCTCGGGCAAGTTACTTAGACACTCTGTGCCTAAGTTTCCCATTTGTATAGATAAAATAATTTGTCTTTCTGAGGTGCTTGGAAACTATGGTGTCACAGAAGATCTTATCAGTAAGCATTTGTGGCGTTTTGTAAAGCTAGAGTGTGCAATCTTCACTGATAGTTTGAGGATTCCATTTGCCTTCTTTTTATCCTCTTCTTCCTCCATATTTTCTTTGTGGCTAGACAGTCACCTGCATATTCAGCATGCCTTTCTGGCCCCAGACATCTGATGCATGAGTGCATGCTAACATGATCATGATTTTCAAATATGTGCTTAGGATGTTTTCTTTTACCATACAAGGTACAAATGTAAATATCAAAGAAAAAGAATTTGCATGTTGCCCTCCTCTATTCCCCTCCAACCCTTGAAATCAAAGAAACAGTGTCTGACACATAAGAAGTAGCAATGAGCCAGATTTTTAAAGGTATTTAGGTGCCTAAAGATGCAAATAGGCACCTAAATACTTTTTAAAATCTGGCCCTGAGTTCATTTGGTTCCTCCTTGATGTAGGGATGCCTAGCAAGGGAACCTGTATTAATAGTTTCAGTCAATGCTGACCTCTTTGGGAGACTTGCCTGAGTAAGAAGTGCAGGGTCAAGCGTAGTAGGAGCAAAAACAGTCCGAGAGCTCATTGTTACAGAGACTTAGGGCCTGATTCTCATTTAGACTAAGGCCATTTTAGCACTACTCTGGCAGTATAAAGTGGCCTTAACGCGTGCGTCAGTTATTTTTGCACCCTCCTTAAGGTCCCTTTCCACGACTAGAGCAGTGTAAAATGTTCTTAGGATAAGTGAGAGATGGGGCCATAATATTTTGAAGAAAGTATGAAGAGACAAAGACAAGTGGCTGCTCAACTGCAACTCTTCTCTACGGCCCAGGCCTTAGAGAACATTGTGGCCCATTTCCTTTCTAAGGCAACGTATTTTGACCTCATAGTTGACTGCTGACTCCATTTTAAGGGCCAAATCTTGCTCCCAGTGATGCCAATGGCAAAAATCCCTTTGACTCCAATAAGAGCAGGAGTTGGCACTATGGGTAATGAGTATATTACATCCTGAAACTGATGGATTGTTTTGGCGGGGAGTTATTGATGCATGCATGATATAGAACTATGAAATAATTAGAAAGTCTTTATACTGACTAGCCTGGATTTTCTCTTAAGTTTCTGCATGTAATTTATGGAAAAGTGTTATTTTCATTACTCAGACATATATACAAAGGAAGCAAATTATCTTATTACATTCTGTGGCCAATCAAAGGAACAGTTAAGTGGACCATACCCAGTTCTCTTGAAATATTAATTTCCTGTGTTGTCTTTAATTTCCATGATAATGAAATGTTGAAAATAGCCACTGGGTATTATTGTATGAAAGATAAATTAGATCATTCCAGTTAGATAGAAGTCTTCTCTTAGGGTTGTCATCAGGACATGATTACTATAAATTTTTCTATACATGAGAAATGCCAATCTTTGAAAGCATTTCCTGCTTGAAAACAAGCAGTGATTTTTCAGGATCTTTTCTTTTAAATACTGTCAAGCTGATGACAATGGAAGTGCTTTTTAAATGAATGATTAAGTACTGTGTTTAATGTTTAAAAATGGCTTTTTTCCCCCAACTGGGCTTACTTGTAAGAGCTCAGTGGAATGTGCAGATCGATGTTTAGCACTTTGCAGAATCAAGCCATATAAGATTCCATGGGCATGCCTGGGTGAGTGCAGTGGCTTCACTTGTATAGTCACCCACAGGTCTGTAACACTTTACATTTCATACTTTCTTGTGCAGTAGGCTTTTGCTTTATACGGAATAGGTGAGACTTTGATAAAGGAATAACCTCCCTGTAGCTTTTAGTGGGAATTGGATAAAGAACTCCCTTTGGTGGGAGTAGAATCCTATCCATGGTGCGCAGTGTATATTGTGGAGGGAAAGGGCAAAAGGATCCTTCTGTCTCCTCTTATCTCTGCCCTGCAATTGTAGTGTTTTCATCTACCTGAGTGCAAGAACTATACACAGCTTGTGATGCTGGCCATGCCAAAAGGGAATCTGAAGAGGGGACCATACACCCGATGGCCTGGCACAGACCACATTCTCTTTGTGTGCCAGGGAACGCCATTACACAATGGCTCCTGGAGCACCTGCTAGGACACCGAGGTACTCTTACAGCCACCAATGCAGGGCAGAGCCTGTAAGATACAAGCCAGCCCTTTCTATAGAAATATATACATGTTTTTTGAGGATTTTTTGAGGGTAGGGGGAGGTTTAAATCTCCATCAGTTTCTAGGATGGACTCTTTTTGAACATTTTTTAAATATTTGGAAAAAAGTATGTTTCACTTTGGAGTTTCTCACTAAAGCTAATTTAAGTTTCAGAAGGTTCATGAAATTTGGATATGCGTCTGACCTTCAAACCTTTTGAGGACCAAATGGTATATTGCCCATGATCCATGCACGAGATACATGTGCGGATCAAATACAGTGCATTGACTTCACATAAGCAACTTGTTAGTTACCATTATTTTTGAGCACTCCAAAGCACAAGAGTAGCTTTACAAGTGCTAGTTGCTTCTAATGGACCACTATCCAAAGAATGGTTATGTACAATAAATAGTACAGTAAAAATCATTTTAAAACAACGTTTACTGTAAAACTACAGAAGAAAATTTGCAATTTCAGATACCCCAGAAGTCTTTCTTCATGTTGGAGTGATATCATCTGAGTAATTTGGTCAAGAGTAAAATGACTTCAAAGTGAAGCTGAGTAGTAATTCTCTTGCCCATACTCAGCATATGGCATCACTCTGATGTGGAAAACGAGGCTGTGGGGCACATGGTTAATATAGTCTAAAACAGTTTCAGGGTTGTTGTTTTTTAATTGTCCCTTTTTTTCGTCTCCGTCTCTGAACAGTGAGAACCACGACTTCTGCAGAAAACTCTGATGGTATTCCCCCACTAGAACAATTCAAGTGGCTAAAACTTCTCAAAGTATATAATAGAGCCTCCAGTTCAGTAACATGACTCATAACCCATAGCCCTAGATTTTCCAGTTGATCATGATAAAGATCTTTAAAATGTTTGTGCTGTAATTCAGGTAAATATTATACAAGCATTTTTTCCAGTGAGTCAGATCCAGTGATGAGAACAAGTCTAGTGGAAGCCTAAAGGCTAATGCTTGCTCGCTCACTGTTTAAATAAATCACATTAAGTCAGAATTAAATCTCCTGCAGACTGAAAGGATCATATTTAAGACAAATGGACAGTAAGTATTATACTGATGCATTTTAGACATAATGTAGAAGGGATACTTATTGTAAAGATATATTTTTGGAATGTTCACTTGCAATATGTATTATAAAATGAAAAACTAGCATGTAAGGATAATCTGAATTGTCACCATATATCCTGAGTTGCAGTCAATTCACAAATACTCATCTAAGCCTACATTTGTGAATATGGTGAGCCTTCTTTTCTACAGCTTTGTGTATGGTTCAGTCTTATTAGAATAAACTTGTTAGAATAAATAAATCAATAGAATATTTTGCAATAAGTTCTTAAAGAATATTTCTAGGCATGTCGCTTTTAGGGTGTGTTTTCAACTCAGTATGCGGAGATTTAAGTACACAATTGTCTTTAGTATTACTAAGAGATAAACAGCTAGAATTTCATGACTTCAGCTGAGAAGGTATCTTCTTACTGTGTACCACTCCTATACTTTACTGCATCTGTGGATACAAAAATGTGGCGCTAAATTAAAGTTCTCAGTTTAAGGTTTTTCACAGAGGAAACAAAATTAATTTAACATTATTACTTTTTATTTCTTGTTCAATATCCACAATATGTGTAATGAAAATCACCTGTAGAAGTTGCAAGGCTGCACTGGGGATAAGTAATGCATTGGTCCTTTTATGTATAAAATTACATTATGTGCAAGCAGTGAGGGGGCGGGGGAGAACTGTGTGATTTATTTAACTATAAACCAGAGAGAAAAATTACTCATTTCCACATTTTCTATGAGATGTAAAACCTGATTAAACTGGCTTTTTGCAAGTATTCTGGGGGAGATCTATCAAAATTCATCTTTACCCCATCCTACGAGAGGGGAGGATGTGGAGCTGCAGTGTAGCTCCTCTTCAGCCATTACTTTTGACTAAAGGCTGATAATAGGCTGCTGCCCCTCTGCACCTCTTCTATGTTCCAAACCACTGTATCTACTGTCATCGTAAGCATGGATCCAACTGTCCCTCTCCTGGCTTACCACCAAAGCAACCCTTCACAATTGCCTATCATGAAGTGGTGCATAGTCACCTCACCAGCACACAGAAATCTGTCCCTGCATGGCTCCCAAAACATCTATCCCTTATTCAGGGCTGCTGGAGTGTTGTAGAAGCACAGAGTGTCTTGTGTAAGACCCATGCAATGGGGTGAGTTGTATCCCAGTGACGCATCCCAGTGCCTGCTGTTTAAACCCATTGACTTCAGTGGGACTGGATCGGTGTACCAAAGAGCACAGTTTGACCCAAAGTGTTTTATAGGCACAAATATTTCAGTTTTAACTTCAGACCCATCTGGGACTTTGTTGAATTTTCTTATTATAGCTTGACATTAAAATTTGGCATATTACTTTTGCTAAATCAGTATCTGTATCTTCAGCTAATCTGCATCTTCAGCTAATGCCACATGATGCTGTCTAGTCTATACAATCTTTAGGAAATGCCAGACTTCAGATGATTAATCCCATGAATAGAAAGGATTAGATTACACTGGTGCTCATGCTGGAAATGTAAACTCTCTCTTTATAAAGTGGAGTCCAGGGTTAGTTTATTGGCTATACTGCAGCTATTAGAGCTGGTTATCAGCTGTGTGATTTGCAAACATGTCCTGCAACAAGTATTAAAATTTGTTTCCTCACCGAAATTCATAATTTAGTTGCCGTCTATAAGAGAATGCATTACAGGTTGCAGTGTTTTTTTCCATTTATGGGAAACAAATAAAACAGGGACCAATCCTGTAATCTTTACTGGGTTTTATTCAATTAAAACTTTCACTGAAGTTAATGGGAATTCTGAATTAATAGGGAGAGTGTGATTTGGCCCACATTTTAGCACTGATCCTTTCCTTAGGCTCAGTCGTATCCCATAGTCACTAGCCTGTGTTGAGTGCATTGAAGAACTCCAGCACTTCTGTGTGACATCTGGGAGTAAGGCCTGTAAGGGCTACACTAAAAACTTAGGTCAATTTCAGCCACTGCATTGGTTCATGTCCACACTGCCCTCCTTCTGTCGGTGGTGCACATCCTCACTAGGACTGCTGCTTCCACCTACTTTAGAGGGGCAGTGTGGGGGTCTGAGAGCCCGGGCTGTCAGTTCCATGCAGCTCTCCACCAGGAGCTTGGCTCCCACCTCCCCACTCTCCACCAGGAATCTGGCTGCCCCCCCGGGTTCTTGGCTCCCCGCAGGGAGAACAGCAGCTGCCCAGGTTCCCAGCTCCATGCTCTCTGCCGGGAGCATGGCTGCTGCCCAGGCTCTTAACAGGGAGCTCCGTGCCCAGAGCCCAGGTGGCTCCCAGCTCAGAGCCTGGAGGGCAGCCCGGCTGGGAGCAGGGAGCTGGAAACCAGGCACAGGGAGCCTGGGCAGTAGCCTGACTGGGAGTGGGGAGTCAGGACCTTGAGGGCAGCTTGTCTCCGAGTGGGAAGACTGGGCATCTGCCCGGTTGGGAGTCGGGAGACGGGAGCCTAGGGGGCAGCCCAGCTCCAAGCAGGGAGCGGGGAGCTTAGGCAGCATGCAGCAGCCCAGTGGGGAGCCAGGAGTCAGGGGAGGAGGGGCAGCTGACACCAATGACAGCCAATAGCCGATGTAAGTAACCCGCAGAGTCTGTGTAGTCGCCTTAACGATTCCAACATAAGCCCTATGCCTCTTGTGGAGGTGCCGTTATTATGTCAGTGTAGTAGGGCACTTACACGGGCGGGAGCAAGGCTGTAGTGGTACACTGACATAATTAGGTTGATGTAACCTGCCTTATGTTGACCTAACTCTGTAGTGTTGACCAGGGCTTAATCTTCCTGTGGAAGGAAGAATACTTCTCAGAGCTCCTTGAAGGCAGGGTAAATACACATTACTTCATTCCTTTGTGTCTCCAGCCAGCTTAGCTGGCGGGGAAAGAATGGAGGACATGGCTCCACCTTCACCCAGAAACTCCCCACAGCTATTAAAATGCTTCCACTGCCAGGGTGCTTGCAGGGAGCATTCCTGCTCTCCAAGGCGTGGCTAGAATGCAGGGACAGAAGATGAGGTGTTTCTTACATGACTTCCTTCAACTTGAGCACCCTCGGGGCAGCTGGATTTAATATGGCCCTTTCCTCTAGAGCCCAATCCTGCTCCCATTTAAATCAGGGGTTTTCATTGGCCCTACTAGGAGCAAAACTAAAGTCATGGTGTGTTTGTGTGTGCATGTGTGTATAAATAAATAAAATAAATTCCAGGAGAAATTTGACCTTTATTTATTTATTTATTAGGATTTGATTGTTCTATTTTCAACAGATTGTAATGTGTAAAGAAAATGGTTTCTTAGGACACTCCCTTCAGATTGCATTGCTTTTTTACTTTTTGTTTCTGGGTGTGTGTTGTGTATTCTGTATATAATATATGTACAGTGGAATATATAATACGTTACATGGGTGGGGGGCAAATTTTCTGCTGATGCAAATTGATGTAGCTGTGCTGAAGTCAATATTTATGAAATAACTGGAGTGCTATTATGCATGTGCAAGCCATTCCAGCCGAGCTGGCCACAGTTAAGCAGATGTTACTTCAAAAACCTGCCTTAACAAGTTCAGTTCTCCTCTCCAATCAAAAGTTTGTGGCTAGAGCAGAGCGTCCTGTCAGACAGGCGAAAGAAAGAAAGACAGAGTGATGGCAAGAAACAATGAAAGCAAGATTCCTTTCAGCAGTCTCAGCAAAAGGGAGGCAAGGGGGGAGGATGTCTGGAGTCAAGGAAACCTCACCACTGCACTCATATTGCCCTCTCATTGCTAATCTTCCACTTCTCTGTTTTTATGACAGGCCAAAACATCCAGTAGCTACTGTATATGGCTTTGCAGCTGTTTTTTTTATCAGTATTGCTTTTGCTAGATAACAGACTAACCTAGTGATTAGAGCTGAGATGCTGGAAGCTGGGAATCCTGGCTTTTTTTTTTTTCCCCTTCATGTTTTGCCACTCTGGGTATTAGACGTAAAATCTTGGTGCCTCAATTATTATGGATAACATAATGCTACTTATCTCCTTCACAGGGCTGTTGTGATAATGCATATGTAGCATTTCTAAAGCATTTTGTAAGCTTCACGTTGAAGGCACTATAAAGTATTTTTTAATATATTTCTATAATGTAGCACTCCGCCAGGAATTGCCAATGTGTATGTGAGGATGGTCATGGTAATTAGAGGAAGGAAAGGGGACAAAAACGTCCAGTTTGGGATTTACCTATTGCTCACATGGATGACAATTTTAAGCTATACGCTGCAGTTATTCTAAGTGAATACATAGGTTAAGTAGCCCTCTATGCAACCACAGTAGTCTTCGCAAATGAACACTCCACATCTGTGACAGCCACAGAAACTCTTCACTGGATTTCCCCAAACCTTCAAATGGATTCTATGAATGCTTTTCCATCCATGCTATAGCCCCTTGTCTCCTTCAATCCATCACTTCCATGAGTCACATGCAAGTACCATATGTATAAACAAGTCAGATGTTTCCAACCAACACCTACTTCCAGTGTGTTCTGGTTGATTTATACTTATAAAAACAATGAGAAATTATTCAGAAATTGTAATTACCTGAGAAAGTCAGAAGTTGATTAATTAAAGGCTTCAATTTTTATGTTGCATTTCTCAGGTTGTTAACATTTCTGGACATATGGCATCAGTATTTATACTGTGTGATGTTTGTTAATGTAAATTGGATGTGACATACACAAGATTATAGCTAATTATTTCATTTAAAATGTATATATTGTGTAAGATAAGTTCATAAACTTGTTGCACGGTATTTATTTTACAGCTTTATTTAGTTGACTGTCTGCTTTTGCTATCCAGTAAACTTTTCTCAGTTTCAGTAGCTACCTTTTCACCCATGACATCTTTAATATACAAAGGTTTCTGTCAGATAATTTCTGCCCTTCTAAAATTACACTTAGTCATTAACAATTTAGAAATATCTGAATGTTTACTTAGCTCCTAAAACTTAGATCATTCAACAAAAATAAATGTTGCCAGATTCAGTTGGGCTGTACTGTTATGTAGAGATCTTGTACAGAAAAAGGACCAGGTTCTCTCCTATGTCTGACCACTTTACACCACATCTCGGGCACAAAAGAGCCAACCTGACATGACTGAACCACCTTGCTGTAAGGGAATCCTCTGGTGAGGTAGAGGCAGCATAGTAGTTCCTAAACCACCACCTATCACCATTCCTTTGGCTGGCACTAAGAGCATGTCCAGAACTTCCCTCACCCAGCTATCTGTGGCTGCTGTAATGGCCTTTGGGATCATTGGCAGTTGGTGCAGGTTAGAAGAGCTCTAGAACTACTGCTTTTACTTATATCAGGGATCAGCCCAAGTAAGGGAAAATGCTAAAAGCCGCCTTTGCAAACCTCCTCCTTCCCCACGTTTGTTGCATTTTATACTCCTTGGCTACAACTGAGGATCAGGGCAAAAAAAACTCTGCTTAAACTTAATTCATAACAGGCCACATCCTGATTTACTTATTATTCTGTTCTTATTCAGGAAAATCTCATGTTAGTATCAGTGGGAGTTTCATCTGAATAAGGACTGAATACAAAGTGAGAGAGGATGTCCAGTTTTAACCTCTAATAATAATGAAAAATGGATATCCACTTCAATAAAGGAGACATAATTATGATGCTATCAATACTATTTATCTTCATATGGTCTAGTTTTGATAATCACATTGACAGCATATATATCTGATACACTGTTCTCCTAAATTGGGCTACTAATACTCAGCAACTAATTCATTTAGAATTCAAAATTCAAACTTTCTGGCATTATATCGATCATTCTTTCCCATCTCAGGTTAATTCCAGTAAAGGCTTAAAGTACTCTATTATTCTTATTAGCCATACTCTCCCTGATTTATTTCATCCGCAAGAAAAGCAAGCAAGCAGCTCTGTGTCTTGAATTAAATACAGTTGGTATGTCATCTCAGGACAAAACGCATTTACTTCATTTTTTTATTCATGCAGCCAAACAGAATAGCTTGCTCAAAACCACTCCCCCAAGCAACCACCACCAGGGAGATTTGTGGCCCAGAAGGAGTGCTGATTACTAACTTTTTTAGATGTTTGGGTCAGCAAGAATACTAAGTTCTAGACACATTCATTTAGCTTTTTCATTCCTGTTTTCCTCCCCGCCCTTTGTTATCCCTTCAATTTGGAATTGACTCCCCCCCCCCATTCATTCATATCCTCTTTATATATCCACTTCTTCTGCAAAACCTTCCACCAATAATCCATCAGATAAACAGATTAGAATAGTTATGTACATTTTTAAATGGACCATTGGCATATTGGCCCCCCTGCACCACTGTGTCTTGTTTCTAAAATTGTGCTGTCTGTCCAACTCAGTCATTTTGGCATTTTATACTGCCACCCATCATCATAGTATCTAAGTACCTTCCACCTAAATCAATAACAAGAGCAAAGTCCGTAGTGGACTCCATGGAGTATGTTTCCTGCTTGGGGTCAAAACTCTGTTCTTTGTTTGTTTTTTGAGGAGGGAGCAGTTGGTAGTGGTTTGGAAATAGAAGAGATGTTGCATTGTGAGCATCACTTATGGAGGAAAAGCTTCCTCAAAGAGGAAGGTTTTGTAACATTTCCTAAAGACGGCCAGACTGAATTCACCTTATCTCCTATGTGAAATGGTTCTACAGTTCTTGACCAAGGATGCTTTGTCCTGAGCTCTCAGGTGCTTCATCGTGAGCCTTGTGATCTGTATTGTTCCAGAGGAGGGCAACTGTCACAATGGTTCATAGATTGAAATGTGGTCTTTGATGTAGTGGAGAGTTGATCCATTAGTTGCTTTGAAAATTAGGATCAAGGCATTATAATGGCATCAAACACTGACTAGGAGCCAGTGGAGGGATTTGATGCTCACGACAGCTTAAGCCAGGGAGAAGGCTATACCAGCTGGAGCCAGTGCATTGTCTTCACATTCAGCTTCAGATACCATGAACTGCAGCAGTCCAGCATGGAGATGACACATGCAGGGATCAGTGTGGCCACTACCTGGTCCTCCAGATTTAGCGAGGAGTAAAAAACAGAACTTTGAATAGGGCTGTAAGTCTTCAATGGAAGGCATAAACAATGTCTTGATCAGTTCTTACGGGGAAGTTCTTAGAGGCAATATGTTCATTTTATTATTCCCTGTTTGTGCAGCACCATGCAAACTTATAGAACTCAATAAATAACAATTAAAATAGTTACGTCTTGAAGTCAAGGGAGACATGCTTATTTAGTGCAGCTGAAGAGCTGGCCCTCTGTTTTTCATCTGGATAAGCCATGGCAACAGGATTCCTCTGGGGATGCTGAAATGTTTCTATTTCTGCCTCTTTAGCTTCTCCCTTTCACACTGTAGCACCAGAAACTCTGTTCTGTGTCCTGTGTAAATGCTTTTTATGAGTTTTTTTTAATCACACTCTTTGATGATTAGGATGAGGGCAAGAAGGGATTTGTAGGGTAAATCATCAAGTTAAAATTAATTTGGTGAATGTGAGCAGAATAAATTGGTAAATTACGTTACCTTTTTGACCACCTTCTCTCCTCCATTTTCAGATCATCTTACTCCAGGCCCATCTCAGAGACATAAAATCTAGAGGTGAAGCCTGTGAGGGAGAGAAAAAAGACAAAACTGTCAGTGTCCTTTAAAAAAAAAGCATGTTTATTCTCCAACAACCTTCCTCCAGGTGAGAGAGCTGGATAGAATTTGTCATGATCAGTCCTAGATTAGCCAGTGCATAGCCATATGCTGCTCACCTTCCTCATTACTTCTGCACATGAGGGCAAAGTGCCGCTAGAAAATGCCCACTCTCCACCAGCCCTGGAAGCAAGAGTCCAGGCTTGAGCTTCCTGCCTTGCTAGATGCCCAATTTGTTACCCTTAGCTGATATAGAGTGGCATAAATCCATTGAACAGTTTTACCCCATCTGAGAATCTGGCCCTTGTCCTGCAGTCCTAACTCATGTTGAGTTGTAGTTCCATGGGTAGTTCCACTGAGTTCACTGTGTCTACTCATCAAGATTGAGAGTTGCAGAACCAGTCCCTTTAACTATCTTGTGCTGTTTCAGACTTTATTAAACTCTGCTGTCATATATGTGGCTAGTGACATCTGAATGGGTGCAAAGCCAAAAGTAGGCAGCAGCAGTAATGAGACCCAGCTGATTTTTATGAAAATAACTGGCTTCAGAAGAATTGGTAAATCAGTTTTAATCACTTCAGCTGAAATTTAATATGAAAGGTTCACTCAGGCTTAAGTAATTTTGAACAATTAAGAAATCTGCTCAACATATTTGTTAAAGCCATGATTACTGTTTTCACCAGAATGTTCATAATGCACACAGCATGCGAAGAAGGCTCTTGCCAGTTTCTTGCTCCATTGAAAGAGTTTTAAAATGTGCAGTTTGGTTTTAATTGCTAATAAAATTAACAATGAAACTACCATGTTGAAATCACGTAGGAAAAGAGTAAATTGGTGAAAAGAGCCGTTTTAAAAGACCTTCCTTTCATTGGCTTGCACTGTTTAGCAATAGCCGTTATTTAACACTAAAGATGGGCAGTTTGGCACCATATGCAGTGCTGAAGGAAGTGACAGAAATACCTAATACAAGGAATGTTTATATTTTTTCCATGTGATTTATTTTTAGTGCGCTGCTGAATAGCTCACTCAAACAGATAGCTCACTTAAATCCCCCATTCTCCTACAGTTGGACGCATGTAAAATATGCAATTCAGACAGGGCCATGTACTATATATATAATATATATATAATCTCCTCAGGGGCTGTTGGAAAAAGCCTATTCCATCAGCAGTTTATGTAGCAGGATGATAATGAAAAATAAATATTTTTTAAACATTATAATGTTCTCCAGAGGCGCTCTCCCCAGAACTAGAGCTTAACCCCAGGGCAGCTTTCCAAAGTCCTTCAAAGATGAACTAGTGCCTCCCCACATGGGATCATAGCTTAGGTCTTCATCTCTCAGGTCAGCATCACTACCTACTTCTGGCTTCTGCTATTGTAGGTTGCTAGTTTCAACAGAGTCTACTGACTAACTCCATTATTATTATTTTTTAAATATTTCGCTAGGAAAATAGGACTTTTAGGACTTGCCATGTTGGAATAGGCAACTAGTGTGTCTAGTGTAGACCATGTCTTTGATAATGAACAATCAACTGACAGTTCAGAGGAAAATGAAGCCACCAGGCTTCTGGACAATTGTTGCTTATGTAACTTTCCCACATCCAGGTGACAAAAGTCTTACACCCTGAAGCATGAAGGTCTGGATTGACTGTGAAGTTATCCTAGTTGGTTTAAAAGGCAATGTTACTGGGTGAAATTCCCATCATGCTGCAGAGTACCACCAGAAGGCCCTCTGCACTACTCATGCTCCAGGTGGAGTTATTGGTGGAGCAGCTGTAGTGGAGGGGCCATTCTGGCCTAGCTTAGGGCTGCTCTGGAGGGCAGTGATGGGGCCATACCTGAAACCCTCACAGGGGGCAATCACAGTTTTGAGTCCCTGTCCTCAGGTGGGTGCACAGGGAAATAACTGGCATTGTGATTAGCCACAACAAGTGGATTAGGAAGTGGTGGAGGAGATGGAGTTATATCCTTGTCCCCTCCTTCACTGGTGAGCAAAGCTGTGGCTTGCCACAGCTGACAGTACACACTAAACTACCTTAAAGACTGTAGCTGAGCCAGATTGCCTCTGGATGGCAGAGTTCTTGATGGAGTGGGATGGCTCAACCCCAGCTGCTCCTCGTAGGCAACTGCCACATTGGTCAGAGCCCACTGGCCCTACTCCGGCAAAGCACTTAACCATGTGCTTAACTTTTAGCACATGAGTATTTCCATTTGTGAGGCAAACTCACAACCAAACCAGGGCTGCTCACTCAGCTGCTGTGGTGAGACCAAGTCTCCAGGCAGAATTCCTCTGGGCCACGTCCACTGCATGGATGGTGGGTAGAGCCCCCCTTCTGAGAGGCTAGCCTCTGGCTCTGCCCCTTCCACCTGTGTCCACCATCCTCCCCGAGGCCAGAGCTCTAGCCTCCCTGAGACCCCACCCCAGAGGAGCCTCAAGTCCCACCCCCCTTGTCCACAGGAGCCCCCAGCCAGCCAGAGCCCTCTCTCCCCCCACACAGCCGCACCATAGGAAAAGCTCTTGTTTCTTCTCTTCTGGGAGAAGAACCTGAGCTTTTGATATGCACCATGCAGGTTCCAGGATGGCTGATATGTTACTCAGCTTCCCAGGGAGATTACTGATGAACCTGGGAAGCTGAATAGCACATACTGCCTCCTCAGCTGCCCCAGAACCTGCATGGGGCATAAGAAATCAAAAACTTCACTCCAAACCTCCGGTGGCCGTGGCAGCACAAGGGGAGACTTAGGTTAGTGTACCCTGGCCTATTATACCCGCCACCCATGGTCAACTGACTCCACAGATGCCTTCGAGGAGCAGTGGGCACTGTCCAGAGATCTTTGCTCATTGTCACCCTCTGACTCCCTGCTTTTGACCCTATGACCCTCACTCCTGTCCCTGTTTTATCTTTTGCTGTCCCCAGTATTTAATTGAGACCTGGGACTGGTAGACTAGATAATGGGAAGTTTTATTAGGATTTTCTATTATTTTTACACAATTAGTGAAAGTGTTACTATAAAATGAAATGGTTTTGTGCCATCATATGAGATTTTATGCAATGGGTGAAATCCTGGCTTCAAATAAGCAAAAATGTCCTTCCAACAAAGTTCTGATATAACACTACTAGATTTTAAAAAGTAGACTCTAATTATGGGTCCTGAGCTTCATACAGCTAATAACTGAATTTCAGAAGTATTGAGCAGCTACTGATCCCATTGACTCCATTTAAAGTTGAGGTGCTTAGCATCTCTGAAATGCAGTTGGACACCCAAAATTATAGCTCGCTTTTGAAAAAATAAATCAAAGTGCTACAGGACCTTCTCTACTCTCTATTACACTTTTCTAAAATGATTATCAATAGTTTTTGTATCAGTAATGTTAATCTAAATGGTTCTCGTCACTACTCAGTAACTGGACTTGCCTTCTCTAGTGCTTATGGGAAGGATATTTTTCGCAGGGTCTGAGCCTTATTGCTTATTGTAGACGCAGCCTCACTTGACTCAGGTCCTGGGAGTCATCTGGAAGTATCACACAATTCCATGGAATAACTTCCTTAGTCCTCTCTATCCCAACAATTTGCTATCCACTCTATTGAAAATGGAAGCCACGTGCCCTTTGCAAATGGCAGCAGCTCAGGTCAGCATTAACGCATTCTGTTCTGACCACTGATCTGCAAGCACACTGCCAGAGACCCTTTTGCAATGGAGAGTGAGCTGATCAAGCCTTTTGCAAAGCAAGCTGATTCCTGTTAATGTGCAGGGTGGGCAGTAAAGTTTTCTCACGGTGCACAGGATATAGTCTATGATCCTAGGGCTAGAGTGGCCACATTTTGGTAGTGAGGCACTAGGGACTCTGGAGTATGGTTACTTTGACTTGGGTCTGTGCACTGCAGTGTGGATGCCAAAGCCCTAGGTTAGAGCATGAGTCAGGTATCAGAGGGGTAGCCGTGTTAGTCTGGATTGGTAAAAAGCAACAAAGAGTCCTGTGGCACCTTATAGACTAAAGACGTATTGGAGCATGAGCTTTCATGGGTGAATACCCACTTCGTCAGACGCTGACGAAGTGGGTATTCACCCACAAAAGCTCATGCTCCAATACGTCTTTTAGTCTGTAAGGTGCCACAGGACTCTTTGTTGCTTTTTACAGCATGAGTCTGAAAATTCTAGGGTTAAAATACAGGGTAGACGCTGAAGCCCAGGGTTCCCTAGCACAGGTAGGCTGACTCAAGTCCCACTTACCCTGGGCTTCTATTACAGTGTAGACATATCCTCAGAGTTCAAACAACCAAAAAGATAGGAAATTTTCCTGTGGCTTTGTTTTATTTCCTTCATTCAGCCTCCAAGCCCACATGACTGAGCTTTCTTGCACATAACACTTTGCAGGTGCGGATAGGTCCAGTAACCAATCCTTTGTATTGCCATGTTCCTTGATGGCCCATCTGATTTTGATAGTCCTGGATTGGTGGGGATGGGTCGGCGGGAACTATTCCTATGCCTGATTTCACAAGTTCGGAGCAAACCTTTTCAAAAACAAAAAAGCTTCAAAAACAGACCCCAATGAGAAGCTGCTGAACTTGAATTAATATGCAAACAAGATACCATTAACTTAGGTTTGAACAGAGACTGGGAATGGCTTGCTCATTACACTAATTGAATCTATTTCCTCATGTTAAAATATCCTCACACCTTTGTGTCAACTGACCGAAAAGGGGCATCTTGATTATCACTTCAAAAGTTTTTCTCCCCTGCTGATAATAGCTTCTCTTAATTAATTAGCCTCTTATAGTTGGTATGGGTACTTCCACCTTTTCATGTTCTCTGTATATATAAATATCTTCTTACTGTGTGTTCCATTCTATGCATCCGATGAAGTGGGCTGTAGCCCATGAAAGCTTATGCTCAAATAAATTTGTTAGTCTCTAAGGTGCCACAAGTACTCCTGTTCTTTTCAAAGTTGTAAAGCAAAACCTATATTTTCTTATACCATGGAATACAGACAAGTGAGCTTAATACATTCAGCAACCTGCAAGCATTTCATAAAGTCTAAACACTAAGTACATTCTTATAAAACTAATACCTATTTGAGCAATACTAACATGGAGGTGAATTGGTCTGCTCTCCAGTTACAAGTTTGTTAGTTCTTAGCTAATGCCTGCAACTTGGGCAAGAGATGGCCTGCCAGCGTCACACCTGATCCAGAACCCACTGAAATTAATGGGCATTTTTGGATCAGGCATTTATGAATTAGGTTGTTCATTATGTGATAAATCAGATACCTCAAGCTTCTCTTCTTCAAGTGTCTCTTATTAGAAGGCAGGTCCTGTATTAATTTCTCAAAGACTCAGTAAATATTATTGATCTCCTTCTGGTTGATCAGGTTTTGTTCTTCCCACAATAGTCTTACCTTGTCTATTTGTACTTTTATTCAGGGCCGCCGAGAGGATTCCGGGGGCCCGGGGTCTTCGGCGGCGGGGAGCCCTTCCGTTTCTGGACCCGCCGCCAAAGTGCCCCGAAGACCCGCGGCGGGGACCCCCTGCCGCCGAATTACCACCGAAGCGGGACCCGCCGCCGAAGTGCAGCCCGGTCTTCGGCGGAGGGGGGCCCCGCCGCGGGTCTTCGGGGCACTTCGGCGGCGGGTCCCGGAACAGAAGGGCCCCCCCGCCGCCGAATTACCGCCGAAGACCAAGCTGAACTTCGGCGGCGGGTCCCGCTCCGTCTTCGGCGGTAATTCGCCAGCGGGGGGTCCTTCCGCTCCGGGGCGGAAGGACCCCCCCCCTGCCGGCGAAGACCGGGAGCGGCAGAAGCTCCTGCACCCAGCCCCGCAAGAGTTTGCCGGGCACCCTGGAGCGAGTGAGGGACCCTGCTCCAGGGGCCCCGAAAAACTCTGGTGGGGGCCCCCGTGGGGCTCGGGGCCTGGGGCAAATTGCCCCTCTTGCCCCCCCCCCTCTGGGCGGCCCTGCTTTTATTACTGAAACCACATCCTGTTATATAGTTCTCTCTCCAGCAAAATTTCCACTTAAGTTCATATGGGCTTTTTCTTGACTGCAGAATTTGATCTATTATGATCACAATTAAATAATTTTTGAGCATGTCATGACTAGATCATTAGAGAGACAAGGTGGGTCAGATAATATATTTCATTGGACCAACTTCTGTTTGACAAGCCTTCACTACAGCCAGGCCACACAGAGCTCTTCTTCAGCTCTGGGAAAGGTACTTCAAGTGGCACTGCTAAATGCAAAGGTGGAACAGTTGTTTAGCATAAGTAGTTAACACACATATACTAAGGGACTATTCAAGGCAGAGTGGCCCGTTAACACGTCTGCAGTCATAGGACAACAAAGAAGGGGTGAGTGGGTTACATATTGTTGTAATAGGTCCTGTGTCTCTGCTCAGTCCATGATTTTTAGTGTCTAGCAGTTATGAATTTAAGCTTCCAGGCTCATCTTTTGTTTTGAAGGTGTTATGCACACCATTATTTATACCTGTGTGCTGACTGCTTACGCTAAACAATCTGCTCCACCTTGCATTTCACTGTGATGTTTGGAGAACCTTTCCCAGACCTGAAGAAGAAGAGCTCTTTGTGGCTTGAAAGCTTGTCTCTCTCACCAACAGAGGTTGGTCTAATAAAAAATATTACCTCACCCACCTTGTCCCTCTAATGTGCTGGGTCCGAAACAGCTACAACTATACTGCATAAATATGGCATTTGGAAATTATTCCCTTTCAAGTGAAACTTTTTTAAAGGCTGACTCCTACTGCTATCCCAGAGCAGTTCAGAGGGGTTAGATCAGGGTGGGCAACCTTTTTGGCCCGAGGGCTGCATCGGGTTTCGTAAATTGTATGGAGGGGCAGTTAGGAGAGGGGGTCGTGGCCCTGCTCCCACCTCCTATCTGCCCCCCCCCGGGACTCCCGCCCCATCCAACCCCCCCTCCTTCCTGACTGCCCCCCCGGAAGCCCTGCCCCCATTTAACCCCTTGTTCCCCACCGACCGCCCCAACCCCTATCCACATCCACACCCCCTGACCACCGCCCCCAACACCGCTGCCCTCTGTCCAACCTCCCTGCCCCCTTACTGCGCTGCCCGGAGCACCGGTGCCTGGTGGCGCTACAGCTGCGCTGCCCGGCTGAAGCTGGGCCACGCTGCCACCATGCAGCTCAGATCACTGGATTAGGCCGGGCTCTGCAGCTGCGCTGCCCCAGGAACTCACAGCCCCACTGCCCAGAGCATTGCGCAGTGGCAGAGCGAGTGAGCTGAGGCTGTGGGAGAGGGGAGACAGCAGAGGAGGAGTCGGGGGCTAGCCTCCCAGGCCAGGAGCTCGGGGGCCGGGCAGGATGGTCCAGTGGGCCAGACGTAGCCTGCGGGCCAGAGTTTGCCCACCTCTGGGTTAGATGGATTAGTACTAGATAGGGACCAAATCCAGCTGCTGTCACATGTGCAGGTAGGAAAGTGGGCAAACCCAGGTTTGGAAGTACAGTACTTGAGCCTTTGAAACAGCAAATCATTGTATTGACCCTTTTAGTCACAGCACAGATGAGATGTTTTTGCTATCCACAAAATTAATATTTGAGTTGTGCTTGATCTTCACGCCATACTGACAAATCATCTGCTGCTGGCTTGCAGACCTCTAAGTAGAAATTGAATCGTTTTTCAGGTTTGCCATGGGAAGAACTTGACATTAAGGCAGAAAATATACAAAATAAATATATATTTTCTTTTTCCCAATTGACTTTGTGCACTTGACCATATTTTTCACAGAAATAGCTACAAAATTAACTTTTCACATTATTGCAGTAGAATTGTGTGTAATAAAACTATTGATTCTCTTGGCTGCAGGGCAAAATGCACTCAAGTATAAACCAGGAGTGATTCATATTACAGTAAATAAGATATAAAGGGGTTATTAATACTAATTTCTGCTATATGTGATATAGTAAAAGCTATTCATTACAAGGAAGTTTGTTTCAAACAACTTGGTACCACAAGTAATCATCATTATGCAGTTGCATATTGTAGCTTTTTTAAGCCATAACATAAACATTCTACACAATGATTTTTCTCAGTTTAGCTTCAGAAAAGCTCACTATCTAATTTACATGATGACTGTACTTCATGTAAAATTTAACTCTATTAAAACAGACACGGTACGGACCCAAGATGAAGCCAATGGGTCAGATTCTGATTTCCATTGCAGTGATGGATTAACGCCACCGAGTTGATGGAGTTTCTCCAGTTTTATATTATTGTAACAGCACAAAATCTGGTTCAAGGGAAGTTTGGTTAAGTAAAGACTGCATAATCTGTCCTTATATTTGGAATCTACTATTGGGGGTAGAAATTTGGGAAAGATATGGAAACTAGTGGAAAGCTTCATAATATTCAGTTCCTTACAAACAATGCCAAATTTCAACAAAATATTACTGAGATTATTTCCATTTGCATGGAACAGGTGTCTACTACTACCTACTTCAGAGAATTTCTATAAGAGGAATTTTTGTTGTTTCATCAACCAATATAACCTCTGAAGAGTGAATGTAGCTTTTTATTAGAACAACAAAATAATTACCATGGGCAGAAACATATGCTAGAACATTTAATCATATCCTCATTGTAGAAATCCTGCCAATAATACTATTCCAATTGACTTAACCATCAGGCCCCATCTATGTTGTAGTGTTGCCAGAGGTGCAATTAAGAAGTCTCCTTTACTGAGACATAATTGCAGTTAAAAATGTATGGTAGTGTGTGCACAATTTATTTTGGTAATCACATGATTATCTTTTTGATTGTTTTTCACAAGCAGAAATAGGTGTTTGTGGATAACTATTGCTATACTTACATATCTGTAATTGTATATTGAGTTGTTACTATTGGATAGTTTATAGCTTAATTTATTTCTTTTGTTATTTAAATCCAAAAATTATTAAAAGTTTAGCTGCATTCCTGAGAACCGTCTATTCTCACCCAACACTAAGCCCTATAATGTTAGACAGTTGCTTAGAACAATTTCAGTCCTGGAAAATAAAAACTACATTTTATACATAAAATATGATGGTTGAATTCTTGTGACATTTATCGTCACCTTGCGGAGAGATGGGATAATGTACTGTCCCCATTGTAATACCGCCTTCCATTCCTGAATTATTAAGATAAATGGCTGAACAAAGACCAGCCATTAGGCCACAGGCACACAAAGTAAATAACACTAGACAAGCAACCATAGTACACAAGGATAGGGATGGGGCTTGCCAATGAGTCCATAAAAAGAAGAACCTTTGTCTCCAGAAACCCAAGTTGGAATTTTCATTAGATGTTGCCAGAGAATCATATTGTTGATAGTCTGTCAGATTAAAAGTACTATGGCTGTACTGAAGCTACTGCCACAGTAACACAGCATATTATGTTATATGTCATTCTGTGGGGTCTTTCTGAAATATTTTATATAAATATCACTCTAGAGTTACTTTCATCCTGGAAAGTTATTTTTCTATTGCTGAAGTAAGTGTTTCTCTAGAGAAATAAATTTTTGTTTAAAGAACAGACAACAGTATTTCAGCAACAGAAAAATAATTGATGATTTTTGTTCTGTATCTGAAATTCCACTTGACGAAAAGTACTGTAGCTTTCATGTGGCTGATAATATCATACTGTTATTGCACCTGAAAAAGTTGAACTGAAAAAGGATCCTGGAGCTGAATTGGTTTGATATTCAAATTCAGTTTTTGAGGTTTCCAAACTGTGATGCAAGCAACAAAATAAACCTTTGGGTCCAATCATGGTTGCCCAGCAGACACAGCTTTATGCCAGAAACCCCAAGACCTGAAGAGAAAAATTATCCACTCCAACTCTGATCAAAAACCTACCACCAAGAGACTTGGAGGAGAATTCTGGATATAATATGCAGGTTCATGCATATACATACCATGGCCTACCATGATACCTATGCATCTTCTACAATAATTTCAGGGGGGATAGCTCAGTGGTTTGAGCATTGGCCTACTAAACCTAGGGTTGTGAGTTCAATCCTTGAGGGGGCCATTTAGGGAACTGGGGTAAAAAAAAAACAAAAACTGTCTGGGGATTTGTCTTGCTTTGAGCAGGGGGTTGGACTAGATGATCTCCTGAGGTCCCTTCCAACCCTGAGATTCTATGATCTGTGGTAACAATTGGCTTTATAAAGGGTTCTTCCAGCCCAAATATAAGCCTCCATTAATGCTGCTTTTTTATGTCAATGGAAGTTTTATGTGTTGTAGGATTCCATTTGGTCCTTCACCCTCACAGAATATCTCAGTTAGTCAACATTTTACAAATGTTATAATATATATATATATATGAAAAACAAATATTTTGGTCCTTTTCTTTTTAGGAGTATATGGACTCAAATAAATACATAGAACGTTTAGTAACTCAGCTAGAAGAACAACGCTGGAACCTATGGAGGCAAGTACAATTTATATGCATATATTTGTTTTGGAAAGAGATACGATATTCCATAGTTTTTGCTGCTGACTTTAGATAAGATGGACAGGTGTTGAACTTCCAGATCTGCACTTCTTTTAAATACCCACCCACAAACATTAAACTCTCACATGAGTTTTAACCACAGATGAAATAACAGTGAACCACACAGAAAGTCATCACTCTAGGAGTGGAATCATATCCATGGCCTGTCAAGATTGTTAAATATGTCTGCAGGTATCCCTGTTTGTGGAAATACTCTGTTTTCCAAGCATTTGCTATGCTTATCCCTGCTTAGAATTATTGTCAGTTTCACTGGAGTGGGTTTACCAGGCAGTTTGGTCTCCTTGCATATAGGAGTCTATTTCAAATGGAATGTGAAAGGAGTAACATAAGTGACCATGAAGTGGTGATAACATGGTAATGTAAGATATTCGGAGTTTTAAAACCCAAACTAGCAATGGTTAACAAGCCTGCTGCAATGAAAGGTTGTCTCTCTCACCAACAGAAGTTGGTCCTATAAAAGATATTACCTCACCCACCTTGTCTCTTCAGTGAAAAAGAGGCAGTCTTGATGCTCTAGTAAGCATTTTCCATATCTCCTGCTTTCACATCGATTACCACTGGATGTCCAGACCCAATTTGCATATCTATAAAGTGATGATTTACATATGCTAATATATACCTATATATAATATACCTATATGCCTGAGATTTCTGCTCCATCTTGATCAACTGAGAAATGTGCATGAGCACTTGAAAATCCCATCGAATTCTGTGTGCTTAGGCAAGTTGGATGCAGGAGAACTTTGAAAATTCCCCTGCATGTATTTGCCTTAGAAAATGTAATCTACTCATAAGTTATCAGTTTACCTAGTTCTGCTGCAATAAAGTAGCTATTCAATTCTAAATACATTTTCCCTATGTGTGCCTGCAACTTGATTGGATAGCTTTACTTGGATGGTTTTACTGAAGTGTTCCCAATGATGCCAGATACCATGGCCCATCCCCATTATGTAAGCCATACTACTATGCATTTTTTTGCAACTCTCTAAAGTTACTGAAATATCATTCATAAAAGTGACAACTTGCAACATGAATGGTTTTGGTGCTGTATTGTTGTTTCTGAAGAATTGTGCTCTGCAGGTTGTCCCAGGGCTGCCCTGGTAAAAAATGGTACAAACATCCCAAAAGGCTTTTTCTCTGATTTTTTTTCTTTTGTCTCAACAAATCCTATTTAACTTTAGATGACTCATTCCCTCTATAAGTGGATAACTTATTTGGTCAGATTTTTATTAGTTTGTGAAATTGCACCAGTTTTTCTATTTATGTAGATTTGTAGTTGTTACACATGACAAGTGATAACTAAGTAGCTATAGGAAAACACTTTTCAGGCTGTATTTGCTGTACAGTTTTTGAGCATCCATTATCTCTGTGATAAATGAAAGGGGCAGGGGTAGCTCCCTTTTATGGACACCCAGCCAGCCAGTTAGCTATAAAATCCCTCTTAGTAGTTGTTCTCTACTTGCTTTACCTGAAAAGGGTTAAAAAGTCTCCCTGCATAGGTAAAAGGAAGGGAGTGGGCATCTGACCAAAAGAGCCAATGGGAAGGCTAGAATTTTTTTAAAAATGGGAAAAAACTTCCCCTTTGTCTGTTTGTGTTGTTCTCGGGGAGAGAGGGAACAGGGCAGAACTATGCTGTAAAAAACTTGGACCACGTATGAAAAATCATCAGCTCATACCTAGAAGCTACTCATTTGAAACCCCAGATATGTAAGTAGATCAGGAAATGTCCAGGAAGACGCGATTAGGTTTATTTCTTTTATCTCTTTATGGCTTATGGATTCCTCTGGGCTAACCCCAAATGCTTTTTCATAGAATCATAGAAGATTACGGTTGGAAGAGACCTCAGGAGGTCATCTAGTCCAACCCCCTGCTCAAGGCAGGACCAACACCAACTAAATCATCCTAGCTGGGGCTTTGTCAAGCTGGGCCTTAAAAACCTCTAAGGATGGAAATTCCACCACCTCCTAGGTAACCCATTCCAGTGCTTCACCACCCTCCTGGTGAAATAGTGGTTCCATATCCAACCTAGACCTCCCACACTGCAACTTGAGACCATTGCTCCTTGTTCTGTCATCTGCCACCACTGAGAACAGCCAAGCTCCATCCTTTTTGGAACCCCCCTTCAGGTAGTTGAAGGCTGCTATCAAATCCCCCCTCACTCTTCTCTTCTGCAGACTAAACAAGCCTAGTTCCCTCAGCCTCTCCTCATAAGTCATGTGCCCCAGCCCCCGATCATTTTCATTGCCCTCCACTGGACACTTTCCAATTTTTCCACATCCTTTCTGTAGTGGGGGGCCCAAAACTGGATGCAATACTCCAGATGTGTCCTCACCAGTGCCAAATAGAGAGGAATAATCACTTCCCTCGATCTGCTGGCAGTGCTCCTACTAATGCAGCCCAATATGCCGTTAGCCTTCTTGGCAACAAGGGCAAACTGCTGACTCGTACCCAGCTCGTCATCAACTGTAATCTCCAGGTCCTTTTCTGCAGAACTGCTGCTTAGCCAGTCGGTCTCCAGCCTGTAGCGGTGCATGGGATTCTTTTGTCCTAAGTGCAGGACTCTGTACTTGTCCTAGTCAAATCTCATCAAATTTCTTTTGGCCCAATCCTCCAATTTGTCTAGGTCACTCTGGACCCTATCCCTACCCTCCAGCATATCTACCTCTCTCCCCAGCTTAGTGTCATCTGTGAACTTGCTGAGGGTGCAATCTATCCTGTCATCCAGATCATTAATAAAGATGTTGAACAAAACCGGCCCCAGGACTGACCCCTGAGACACTCCGCTTGATACTGGCTGCCAACTTTTGTTTTGCTTGTAACCTTTAAGCTGGACCTCAATAAAGTTGTTTTGATGCTTAAAAAGTGGTTCTTTTTAATATCTAGCAATAGTCTGAGTTTTCAGATATATTTTCTTTCTTTTTGTTTTAATAAAATTTACTTTTTTTTAAGAACAGGATTGGATTTTTGTGTCTTAAGAGGTTTATGCACATGTTGTTTAATAAGCTGGTGGCAACAGCTGATTTTCTTTGTTTTTTTCTTAGCTTTTCCCCGAAAGTGGGGGGTGAAAGGGCTTCAGGGTACCCCACAGGAAGGAATTCCCAAGTGCACCTTCCTGGGTTCTCAAAGGGGTTTTTGCACTTGGGTGATGGCAGCATCTACCCATCCAAGGTCAGAGAAACACTGTACCCTTGGGAGTTTAATACAAGCCTGGAGTGGCCAGTATTAATTTTTAGAATCCTTGAGGGCCCCCACCTTCTGCACTCGAAGTGCCAGAGTGGGGAATCATTCTTGACAATCTCACATTTGTATAGGCATAGGAGCCAAATTTATATCTGAACTAACTCTACTGTGAAGCCACTGGAATCATACCAGGGATGAAGCTGATGCAATATTTACCATCCATATATTTTTGTATGCAATATTTGATTATTTTTTCTTTCTGCATATAGAAGGTTCATGAATATGAGAAGTCCTCCATTAAGTTTGGAGACAAGTATAATTTAATTTTCTCAAATAGGTTAAACCAATGCACCTCAGACCTGCTCTCAGGAGAGGAATAATTAAGTTCCGATGATTTTTCAGTTGAAAACCCTGTATACTCAAAAAAGGTGGATTTTCACATTGCTTGATATAGCTCTGATGAACATTCCTGTCCTCTGGGATATAAAATTGGATTAAAATAACATTTCAGACATGGGTTTAGCCTCATTTAAAGCTAGACTACAAAAGTTTGTGGCCATTCAGTTCCCATTTTCTTTTAAAATTGAATTATTATACCAAGGGTTTTCATGTAAAATTACAATATTCAGTAAAATGCATTTGATTAAGAATGAAGGTTAATAGTAGCAGTATAGCTGAATAACAATATTATGAATAAATGGAAATGAATAGTAGAATAAAGAAAATGGAAAAAACTCCTTGAAAACCAGCACATATATAAGGACTTTATTGAATTGTGAACTCACATTCAGCTATTCCTGAAAACTGAATGTTTTTTGCAGAGTTAAAGTCAGCACTTTCTTTTTATTATTGTTTACAGAGTAACATTGAGATTAAAAACTTAAGAATGACAATGAATACTATAAAAAAATCCTCTCTGGTTTCGATAGACTATCTTGAATGCTTTATTATAGATTTAAAAGAGAGAAATCTGTAATATGCTAAGGATCATGGGAATAGCTCATGCTATACAAGAGCAGCACTAGATTGTCTAGAGTCAGACAGATGCCCTAATAAATCAGCATAGACCACTTCTTAGACTTCATTATGCCCTTGATTTGTGGCTGCCACAATTTTAACCTATAGGGTCATTGGGCATTGAACCTGACATTGAACGATAGCCCCTGGTTTACTCTAGGCTAGCTAATAAAAAAGAAAGATACAAATTCTGAACATTTAGCTCCTTCAACATTGCTTACAGCGTGGGCTGATTTACAGCAACCAGTCTGAGACAGAAGAGACTAAAACTGATGTCACGGCGCTCATATAGAATGTCTATGGTACCACATGTACAACAGCAAACTAAAAGGCACTTAATTAGATGTGGGAGCAGAAATTTCTTTTTCTTCTCATTTTACAGAGCTTGATATATTTTACTTTCTTCATGTGACATAGCCATCTGTTGTGGAACATAGAAATTTATTGCTGTAATCATACTCCCAAGAGGACTGGTTATGTTTAGGTCATGTTTCATAGCATGCTACTAAAATAGACCTCCAGATTTTCAGTTTCTAAAGAACTTCAGAAGCATAAGCAGAGCTACCTCAGCAGTATCTGAAAGTACAGCTGTTTTTGACCACGACCGTTTTCTTACACTAAGAACCTTAGACAGCTTATTGTTATACAAAGAATTAAGACAGCAGAAAAGGTAGAAACTCACTGTCTGAAACAAGATACATACACATACTCACACACTAGTAGCTGAAAGCCCGCGCTGTCACACAGGTATAATTTGTAAAGTCACGTGTGTAAAAAAAGACAAAAATAGCTGGGAACTTAAAGATTAGACAGTAACAGACAGTGAATCCAAGTGATGATTGAACCTGGTGATATTCTAAACAAAAACTATCATCCTTGTAGCTTTTTCCAGCTCTTTACACTGACTCAGACATTCTAGGCTTCCGTGTGAGGCTCGAGGTTAGTGTGTGTGCTGATTGTGTTGTTGTGCTGGGAGATTTGTGTTGATTTGTGCAGGTGCTGAATGAGTGGTATATGCTGTGGAGAAGAGCTATGTATGTATGGGGTTATAGTGTGTGCTGCTTGCAGTGGTAGCGGGTGAACTTTGGGGCAAGTGGGCCATAGCAGAGAGAAAAAAATAGAAAAAGTCTGGTCATCTGAGTAGCCTACCTGGGCCCTGGAGTCTGGGGCAGTTGCACTGGGGCATGTGAAACCTGGTCCCTGCACTCTGAGCCTGGACTGAGAGGGTGGGACTTGTAGAGTCCTCTAAAGAGCTGTGCACTGACTGCCCCTTGTAGACCCTGTTGGTGTGCTCTAAAAGGTACCTAGAGTGCGTTAACACAGTCCTGTTTGAAACAGGACTACATCAACATCACCTTGCATAGGTGTAATTCATAAATCAGAAGGACTGAGAACTTAAAAATGGGATGGTAACGGATCACAAAACCCGGTGACAATTCAATCTGGTGGTAGGCTGAACAAAAAGAGCCCTCCACCATGCTTATTGCTGTTTCCATGGCTCCCCAGTGACGCTACAAACGTCATAATCTTCACAGTGGCACACAGAGTGACAACCCTGGAATATTATTTTTTGAGGTGGGGTTTCTTTTTTTTTAAAAAAAATCTGTATGGCTTTTTGTTTTGTGTTTTGCTTTTCTCTGGTTTATTTAAAAAAAAAACAGTAGAGCAAATTCAACGCTGATTTAACTCCATTGAAGCTATTTTAGCGGTTACACAGTAATGAATTTGTCTCAGTAGATCAACATGCACTGGAACATTTGGGATTATTTTAGGGTTTATTCCCTCCTCCCACTCCATCCTGGGCCTATAAATAGTATCAAAAGTTTGGACAGAAAAGATTTTTTTTCTCTGCACTGGTATTTTCTCACGTAGTCAACCAGTGCTGTTTCACATTTGGCTAAATTTTATTACTATATATAATTTTAAGGGCAGAATAATATGAAGAAATAATTGGAAAAGCAAGGGCTTGCTCCTGCAGCTTTGCTCAGTGACCCCCTCAGGTTTGCATCAGTAACATCAACGTGTAACGATTGCAACAGTAGATCTTAATTTTGAATGATTGACATTTGGGCCCCTAATTGTAATTCACTTTTTCCCTTAACAGAAAAAAGAATTGGTATTGAAGCACAGTTTGCTTTCCCAGGTATAATAGAGTCAGCTCTTGTTCCTGCTAACCTCCATAAGAATTTTATTATTGACTTGAATGGAACCAGGATTGGACCTTGGTCCCAGAATTTTTAGAAGTGTTGGGATGTTCTAGACTTCAGAGAGTACAATCAGGAAACAAAACAAAACAAAAGCCAAACATATATACTACAGTGATGTAAAACCCTGAGAGATGAAGAGAGAGAGAGACAGCATATGGACTCCATGGCATTTTTCGAAGGACAAGTTTTAAAAAAGAGGCTTTCTTAAATAACTGTGCTATACTGTCATCTAAAGTATTAGCACGTCTCTATGCTCATGGGTTTAATGCTTGTAAACTAAGGAGGTGCCAAGTATTCATCAGGTTGCTTTTGCTGTAATCATAAACTTCCACTGGGAGGTCTTAATTGGTAACAAGTAAAATTGCTCTGCAAGAATTCTTAATGGTGAACACAGATTAAAATAACAACCATGATTAGTTTTAAACTGCTTGACTAGAAAAGGACTAATCTTTTGGGAATATGATGCATGGCAAACAAATGGAAAAACTTGTGTCCTGTGTGATGTTAAGGCAGGGCAGGCTTTGACAAAAATATCTAACGCTGTACCAATGGAACCAAGGCGTACTCCGCACACATTTCTTTTCCTGTGAGGTCTCTCTGTAGCTTGGCTGAGTAGAACTAACATTAAAGCAGACAGAATCTTGGGGACCTTCATCATTTTAATCCCACTTTAACACTTCCTGTAAGATTTCCAAATGATAGCTATATCTTCCAGCCAGTGATGTTGAATGGGATTTCCTTTGGAATCCATCATTGTTGCCCCTTGGTCATCTGGCAGAGATCTTTGCAAAGAAATGCAAAGCTCTCCTCTCCGCTGCCTCTATATGAGGAGACATTAAAAAGACTGGGACTGTTCATCTTAGTAAAAAGATGACTATGGTGGGATATGATAGAGGTCTAGAAAATCATGAATGGTGAGGAGAAAATGAATAAGGAAGTGTTATTTCCTCTTCATTTAGCACAAGAACTAGGGGTCACCAGGGCCGGACTAATGCAGGGACTTTAGGGGCTGCAGTCCAGGGCCTTGGGCTAAGGGGGCTGGAGGATGTGGCCCTCTGCTTCCTTTCATCTGGTCAGTGGCAAGTCTCTGCACCACAGGTCGGACAGTCCCTGAGCCTCAGCACCCGCCCCCGCCCACGCCACTCCCCCGGGGCTGGAGCCGTGAGTGAGAGCTCGCCGATGTGCTCTTGAGGCCCCTAGGCGAGGGGCATTCAGGGAATCTCTGTGCACTGCCCCTGCCCCCAGCGCCTGGCCCCTCTGCCTAGGGTCTGGACGTGCCAGCCACATTGGGGAGCAGAGCAGCGTGGAGCCAGGGCAGGCAGGGTCCTGCCTTAGCCCTGCTGTGCCACCAATCAGGAGCCGCCTGAGGTAAGCACCTCTCAGCTGGAGCCTGCACCCCGTACCCCCCCTGCACCCCTACCCTAGCCCGTAGCTCCCTCCTGCACCCAAACTCCCTCCCAGACTCCACACCCCCACCTGCACCCCAACCTCCATCCCAGCCCTGAGACCCTCCTGCACCCAAACTCCTGCCCAAAGCCCACACCCCGAACCTCCTGCTGCACTCCAACCCCCTGTCCCATCCCTGTCCCACCCCAGAGCCCCCCCCAGGTGGAGCTGCACCCCAATCCCCTGCCCCAGCCGTGAGCCCACACCCCCACTCCAAACCCCTAGGGGCCCCACAAAATCTAATAGCTCACAGGAGAGTTAATCTGGCCCTGGGGATCACCCAATGAAATTAGGAGGTAGCAGCTTTAAAACAAACATAAGTAAGTACTTCTTCACAAAACACACAGTCAACCTGTGAAACTCATTGCCAGGGAATGTTGAGAAGGCCAAAAGTATAACTGGGTTCAAAACGAATTAGATACGTTCATGGAAGATAGGTCCATCAATGCCTATTAGCCAAGATGGTCAGGGACACAACACCATGCTCTGGGTGTGTTCCTTAATCTGTGACTGCCAGAGTTGGAACTGGATGACAGGGGATGGATCATTCGATAAATAGCTCTGTTCTGTTCAATCCCTATGAAGCACCTGGCATTGGAAGACAGGAGACTGGGCTAGATGGGCCATTGGTCTGTCCCATTATAGACATTTTTGTTCTTATGTTTTTGTGGCTCAGTATTCTATCTACTCAGACTTCCAACACCTGCCAGTGGATAAAGACAGAATAAAATGCAATTTTAAGACGCCAGGCACATATACCTAAGTTGCTTATTTTGTCAAATTATTTAATAGCCATGTTCCTTCGAGTCCAGGACAGTGCTAAATCTGAGAACGTGTTACATTTGTAAATCTGAAGAACATGTGGTACAAATGTGGTGACACATTCCCTTTTTTAAGGGAAACCCTTACAGTCCTTCAGTGATGTGTGAGACTGTAAGTGAGGGCAGAATTTGGCTCTTGGTGTTCATTTGCATTATCTGGGTAGCTGCCAATTAAAATAATTAAATAACATTTTTTTCTATTTACATTTTGTGTGGTTTCTGTTATTCATTATAGTAATGAACTAACAGAACTTGCTTGAATGAAACTTACAGAGCAGACAAATCTTGCACTGTTTTTTCCAACACAGCTGACAATGCCTCAGTCCTAAAATACATCATATGCTTTATTTATTATGTGAACTCATTTCTTCTATGAACCAGCATTTGAAATGTGGGCTCAAGAGGGAAAGTCTATTAAGAACATTTCTAATATTTGACCAAATGTATATTTCTCTAGATGAGTGTAAATTTGGATAGTTCAATGAACAGGGAATATGTAGCCACTAGGTCATTAAAAAGCACTACTATTGTATTATCTGTGAATTAAACAGGCTTTCTTCCTTTCAATCTCTGATACAATGCCCTGTGTCACAATTTAAAAAAAGGTCTTTTCCATGATTTTAAGCTGGCTAGGTCAGTACTGTGGATAACTGACAGACAGAAAAAGGAGGCATTTTATTGTCTGCATCTTATTGTATGAACTAAGAGATCACAGAATGCAGTGAGATAATCCATTCTTCTACAGAGATATACATTAAAGGGGACATCTCCCTGAAAAGCAAGACACACAACAGGAGACTGTAAAAATAAATTCAGAGACTGCACTAAATAGTTAATGGGTTAAAGATATCAAATGTACCAAACTACACAGATCCTATATAGTACATAAACAAGAACTCTTTAAACAACATTAGTCCGATGAAGAAGACTAGAATGTTTACATATTGGCTAAAGGGGGTAGGGAAAAACAGTTCAGTGCTTGTTTAAGATTAATATTATTTGTATCAAAGTACTGTTTAAATCACATTTAAACTAACATTACAGTGGATACCTTTTGAAAAATTATCACCTATTCAAAAGACGTTACTATTCTATCAGTGTTCCTTCTTGTATATAGAAGAAATATCTCACAAACTGATAAAAAAATTCTACCAGTTAGTCATTTATTTAAGTGCAACTATTGTATCCGATTAAGAAATTAATATATCTCTTTAAACCAAAATTGTCACAGTAAATTGTAAATTGTCACAGTAAATTCTTTTGATGGAGTATTTTCTAAATTAATTTGACTTATTTTAACAAAGCACAGCTTGATATTCTGTAGTATATAAGAAATATGAAGCAGTGTGTATGATCATGACATAATACATGCAAAGCGAATATTAATTTCTAAAAGACTGTAGATCTTGCCCAGCACTCCTCACTCAGGGAAAGCTGATGGCAGTGGCAATTGGAGTTTTGCCTGAGTAAGGAGTGAAGTATTTAAGTAATTAGGAAAGGGATTTTGAGCTTTCTCTATACAAAGTATTTTCCATATCATCAAATTGCTCTGTACGTATACTATACAATCCCGATTTAAAGTTTTAGTTTGACATAAAGATCTTAAGAACACTACTTTCAGAGTTATAAAACTAAAGAAATTAGCCAGTGCTTAATCTAAAAATATTTTAATAAAATTGTGTAATGAATTAGGTTGGGGGTTTTTTTGCACAGATGTTCGGCCGTCTTAATAACAAGACTGCCTGAACCATGAATTGATTCATTTCTCTGAAATTAAAAAATAGAGGCCTTGAGCAAAATCTATTCCTTAGATTTATTTGGTGGAATAAAGATCATAAATGTTCCCTACCAAGTTGAAAGAAGAAAACTCCAGCAGGGAAGAGTGTGGAAGTTCTACTTGACATATGGATGTTTGTTAAATGTAAAATGTATGAACAGCCCAGAGTGAATGCTCCTCATTTATATGCTGAGAAATGAAATGCATAATCTTGGAATGGTTCACTATTTGTTTTACATTTTTATAAAAATGCACTTTTTGTGTATTCAGATGTGCTTCTTTCTTTAGTTGGTATTTAGGGTTAGAAGAATTTGGGAATTCATTTTACCTGATCCCATCTGTTTAAGGCAGATGGTTATTGTCTGGGTCTCCTGAACTATGCACTGTGGTTCAGTTGGAGGGCACTAGGCACAGCATGTATATATATACAACTGTATCATTGCATGGGTGAAATGTAGGTCTACAAAGAGGAATGTCCTCTTTGGAAAAATATTGGAGCACATGCTAATCTGAAAATCTGTCTCAGCTTTGGGTTTGGGTACTGAATCAGGTCATTAATGACAATTTACAACACTTGAACATGCAAATACATGTAGCTGCTGCATTACATGTTGAGCTCTGAAGCTTCTGTCAGGTTAGCAAGTTCTTTTTTAAAAAATAAAATGATCTTCAACCTTATTTAAAGGCAAGAAGAAATTAAATACAAAATAGCACATAGAAATGTTTATTTCTCCATTCTCACTAATAGCTATATTCTGCCACACTTTTTTAATACTGAATTGTACTTTACTCCTCAAAGAGTCCCATTGATCAAGGAGCAAGGAACAGTGAGTGACAGGACCTGACCGTAGATCTTTAATAATTATGTAGTCTGAGCCTCAGATAAAACAAGTGTACTTTAAATTTACATACTCTCTCTTACATATAAAGTATGTGGGATGGATTCTAGTCTCAGTTACACTGGTGTAAATCTGAATAATTCCATTAAACCCAGTGGAGTTATCCTGGATTTATAAGTGTAAAAGAATCAGAATCTGGACCTAAATAAACAGCCTATTATATTGTAGTATAGTATAGAAATATGTGGGGCAGATAAGCTAAGTCTGTGGAAACTTTGGTGACAGGTTTATCTTTTTTGGTTTTTTTTCTTATGTGCGGAGAGACTAGATAAAAGTGAGAATAGGATTGCAGAAAAGCATGTCTATTGTCTACCATGAACTTAGACATGTTGTTTTCTTTGGAATGCTTTGAGGAAATATCCTAAATGAGTCATTTTTCTCAAGAAACTTATGAAATAAGTTGGAAAGCCCAGTGCAGCCCAGTTTTCCCTCTGCCAGCTATAAGTATTTAACACTAATTCAACAGGATCTACAAGGCCATCTTTCTGGTCACCATCAAATTTTGCACCGCCTCATGGCATCCTTTTTTCTAGTTGCAGAAGGAGGCCAATGACTTGAATGAGCATGGAGATTGAATTATTCTCCCATCTCTAGGAGGAAAAGGAGCCAGCAAACCCTAAAAGGCTATATTGAATCACACTCTAGCTATGTGGGAAATCTAGCACTGCTGCTACCAGGCCATCAGGTAAATAGGACTTTGATCTACCCATCTTTCCCTGCAAACTGGCTTCATTTATAGAAGATAAATTCAATAACCTAGCTTAGCGTATCTGTTTGATTTTATATTGCACCAGCATTGATATAGTTTGCTCCATCATTATTATTGATTATCATTTACATTAAAGTAGCACCCTAGAGGCCACAGCTGAGATCAGGGTCCCATTGTGCTAGGCCATGCACACACTTACAGTGAGAGACAGTGTATGTCCCCTGGCCCCAAAGAGCTCACAAGCTAGATAGGCAAAGGGCAGGAGGAAGGGAGTAGTAGTATGCCTATTTTTCAGATGAGCAACTAAGTCATATAAAGAGAATAGGTGACCAAAATCATACAGGAACTCTGTGGCTAAATCAAGAATTGAACTCAGAACTCCTGAGTTTCAGTCCAGTGCTTTAACCTCAAGAACATCCCTTCCATCAATACACAGGCCTGTGCCCTGTCTGCCTCAAATTAGAGGATGTGATTAGTTATCAACTTCACTGATAATATGTAACATTTTTAAATGTTCTAGGCCTAAGGATATGTTTATACTGCATTTTACAACTCACAGCAGCGAGTCTCAGAGCCCAGATCTACAGACTAGAGCTCACACTACAGTGCTAAAAACAACGGTGTATGTAGACATTGCATCTTGAGCTGGATCGTGGGTTCTGAAGACTACCCTGTCCTCAGGCTTCGGAGCCTGAGCTCTAGCTCAGGCCTGAACATCTACACTGCTATTTTTAGTGCTGTAGTTCTAGCCTACAGAGATTTCCCAACACCCCCCACCCCCAGTGATCAACCTGTTACATACAGTATTGCCAATTTAGTCATTGGTTGGAAATTTGAATTGAAATTGAAACATTAATACGCACTTTGAAAGCATATACAGCAGTGGTGGGCAACCTGCGGCCCGCCAAGGTAATCTGCTGGTGGGCCACAAAACAGTTTGTTTACATTGACCATCTGCAGGCACGGTTGCCCACAGCTCCCATTGTCCACGGTTCGCCATTCCCGGCCAATGGGAGCTGGGAAGTGGCGCGGCCTGGCCACTGCTTCCCGCAGCTCCCATTGGCCGGGAATGGCGAACCGCGGACACCGGGAGCTGTGGGTGGCCGTGCTTGTGGACAGTCAATGTAAACAAACTGTGTCATTGCCCGCCAGTGGATTACCCTGACGGGCCATGTTCACCACTGATATACAGTATATGATAAAATACTTGTACCTGAGAAGGCATAATGGGTTTGAAAAGTGTGAACAAAGACTAGCTTTCTTATACAGTTGTTTATGACAATGTCAGTGCATTTGTTTCGGCTATATTGGCCAACCTAATAATTTCAAATTATGATTTGTAAGCAAGGTCTGAATGAGCTCTCTCCTGACAGCTAGTGATGAGCCGGGGTAGGGCGAAAGGCTTCAGGACCTGACTGTAGTTACATGAACACACCTACTCTACCTAGGTATACAGCGACAGAGCTGTGTTGTCCAAGTGATCAATTTTGGCTGGTGCTAGGTCACAAATCACTTTAGTACTGAATGCTGGGGTAATCAAATGTTATCCTTATTGCAGAACTGTGCTTAGCTTGCCTGAATGAGGGGGATCTCCCTCAGTGCTTAATCTGTGCTAGGGCTTGCCAGGACTGAGCCCTGGCACTCTAGGCCTGGCAGATCATATCCCTGGGACCTCTGGCCTTGCCACATCAGTTATGAAAGTAACAAACTTGCCTGAGTTCCGGCACCTCTTTCATTACAAATTAAGCACTGGTCACCTCAGCTGAACTGACCTCGCTAAGCAGGGGGTCTGGATGCCAGATCCCAGTGGGGAGAGAGAGGGTGGGGCGCAGGTGTTTTGCTCGCTGGTGTGGGCTCTGCCTAAGAGTCACAGGCACTATTTAACCTGCCCCTCAACCCATTTAAAGATAGAGCTGATTAGGCTCCATAGGGAGTCTTTTGGTTTAAGTGACCACTAGAGCTGAAATCACTGATAATCAGGTCTAAGTACTTAGACCTGCTGTGGGACAGTGTTTCTGTGGAAGAAACTGCCCAGCCTGCAGTAGCAGTGTGGTTCCCCACTGAGAGCTGAAATCACTGAGAGCTGGGTGGAACCTCAAGAGATTGACTGGCAGAGGTCACAGTGGCAGATGGCAGCAGAAGGTGATGGCGCAGGGCCATTGGGGACAGAGTGGTGGAGTGAATGGCAGCATGACAAACAACATTGGCCAGAGTGTGCAGCCAGAGCAAGTGGTAAGTGGCCAGAGTGAGTGGTGAGTGTTGGGAGGAACAAGCAAGATGTCTTCTTCCCTCCCACTTTCCCCCGAACAGCTCCCAGGGTGGGAGATGAACTCACATGAAAGCACCTCTGAACTCTGGGTCTCCACTGACCAAGGACATCATCTATGAGTGGGGTGGGGTGGGGTGGAGGGAGAAGGGAGGGACACATTAAAGGAACATTTGTTTGTTGGACTATATTTTAGTGACTTTGCTCCAGAATGCTAGATTTGTGATTGGGAAACTTATATAAATGTACGTTTCCTAGTAGGCTAACATTTTTAAAATGCATTATTTGTAGGGTTACCAGATAGCAACTGTGAAAAAAATGGGACAGGCTAGGGACACTCAAAGCATGGTGTTGCATCCCTGCTCATCCTGGCTAATAGTCATTGATGGACCTATCCTCCATGAACTTATTTAGCTCTTTTTTGAACCCTGTTATAATTTTGGCCTGCACAACATCCCTGGCAAATGTTCCACAGGTTGACTGTACGTTGTATGAAGAAGTACTTCCTTTTGTTTGTTTTAAACTTGCTGCCTATTAATGTCATTGGGTGACCCCTGGTTCTTGTGTTAAGTGAACAGGAAAATAACACTTCCTTATTCACTTTCTCCACATCAGTCAAGATTTTATAGGCCTCTATCATATCCCCCTTTAGTTATCTCTTTTCCAAGCTGAAAAGTCCAAGTCTTTTTAATCCCTACCCCTAATCATTTTTGTTGCCCTTCTCTTTACCTTTTCCAATTCCAATATATATTTTTTGAGATGGGGTGACCAGAACGGCACACACTATTCAAGATGTGGGTGTATCTTGGATTTATATAGTAAAAGTGGAGGAGCTTGATTTGCCAGACTGATCAGCCAAGCCAATACTGACAACCTACATGAAAAGGCTGCAAAACTCCATGCTTCTGGACTGCATCAACATGCAGAGTCTTATAAGCCAGTCACTGTCAAAGCCAATTTTAGAAGTACTTAATAAGGCTGTTAAGAATGCTGGAGACACAACTCAGTTTATGTGAACCAACAAGGCTGTTGCATCATACTTTCTATTTAAGCAAGAGATACCACACACTACAAACTGGAGGCCAATGTTAAGTGCATTGTTGCATGTTAACCCTGAAGTTGGATACTGGTTTCAAACATGATTGGCAAATGCTCGCTATCTTTCTGCAAAAAACTCAACTAACTGGCTAGAACCATGCGGTGCAACAGTGAAAGACACAGCAGTCGAAAAAGCAAAGAATGATCTCATCACATTAAAAAAATGTGCATACATGGCTGGTGAATGTACCAGTGCAAATAGAGATCAAGTATTAAGTCACTGAGTACGTTATTCTGATGTCCATGGTAGGCCAGTAGATGCATTCTAGATGTTCAGGTTACAGAAGACATATCAGCTGCATCTGTGACATCTTAGAAGAGTTAAATGCTTGTAAATTGAACCCCAAACAGATGGCCACTTGTGCATTTGATGGAGTTGCAAACTTCTCTGGACGACATAGTGGTGTACAAGCTTTCCTCAGAGAAAAGTGTAACCATAATCTCTCCTATACACACTGCAGAGACCATCTACTCCAACTAGCACTAATATGAGCTGCAGAATCCTCAAAAGACATTAAAAAAGCCATGAATTTAATGGCTTTGTTATACTCTTTTTTCAGCAAGAGTCCAAAAGAACTGAACATCTTGTAAACAAATAGAAGATACACTAGGACTGAAGTTCAAATTAGTCCAACCTGGAAAAACTTGCTGGCTTTCTCATGAGTGATCCTTGGCTGTTGTCTTTAAATTACTGAAACCATTATTACTGGCTTTAGAAAGTATCCACTAAGATAGGAGAGATCTAAGTAGTGCAGCTAGTTGACTACTTTTGCTACTAAGTTCAGAGAAGATTATTGCCATTCTCTCTCTTGTAAGTCTACTCTTAAAACCACTTGGGTCATTAAACAATGCTATCCAAAAATCTGCTATAACAGTAGTAGATCTTTGTCCAGCAATAGAAGCTACCCTTGGATCAATCAGACAGCTATCCATTGAAAACGTACTGGAAGAAGCAAAGAATTCAGCCCAGAAGTTGACAAATGAAGGCACTTATACTGAATCCTTAAGTGAAGAGCACAAGAAGTGTTTGTTAAGCCAGCTGAAAAAGAACACAGACTTGAGTCTTACAAATCTACAATAGTGATTTCTAGCTTCTACTCAACCACTATGTCTTATAAAACACTTACAGCTGAGTAGAGTGAGGCACTACCAGCAATGGAGCTGCTATGTAATCAGGACAGAATAGAGAATTTTGAACACAGAGTGGAATATCATACCATGAATGAATGAAGATTTAACTTCAACTTCTTCCTTATCATCACTAGTGGTTCGACCCAATCTTTGTTTTGTGTTTCCTAGGATGAAAGAAATTGGAGTTCATCTGTTGCTACTCCCAGTCACAGCAGCTACAGTTGAGCATTCTTTGAATGGAATTTTGTGTTCAGAAAGAAGTCACCTTCTGCCTGATCATGAGCATATCATGAAGAACTGGAGGTAGCGGACACACAAAAAGCCCCAAATATGAATGCACTGCATTCGAGACGTTCATTAACAGAGCTGTGCAAAATTACAACAAGAAACCACAAAGGATGTAGATGTAGTACTTCATAGTAGGCTTGAGTAGCCAACTTTAATTTGTGTGATGATTTAAAAACATGAGTTAAATCTAATAAAATGGTCATAAAACATTTTTCAGTTTTTACTATGGAGCCATACAGCCTACCTTCGCCCACACAGTCTCATCCCTTGGCCCTCATCCCCTCTGTAAATTCGAACACCCCGGTTCCTGGGAGAAACACCGCTAGCCGTAATGTAGACTCTGAGACTCTTTGCAACAGATTTTAAAATTGAACACCTGCGACTGGCCTGTGTCAGCTGAGCCAGGCTTGTGGTGCTGAGGCTATGAGGTTGTAAAATTGTGATTTAGATGTTTGGGCTCAGGCTGCAGCCCAAACTCTGGGACTCTGAGAGGGGGCAGAATCCCAGAGCCCAGGCTGAGCTTGAATGTCTACATTGCAATTTGACAGCTCTGTAGCCCAAGCCAGCTGACAAGGGCCAGCTGTGAGAGTTTAATTAACGTGTAGACATACCCTCTGATCTGTTGCTAGCTTCATCCAGGTCACTCATCTGGTCTCTTGTTTAGCTCCACTGCAGGGTATAAGGGGGATAGGAGAACCTGGCTAAGGATGATTTAAGATCATTGTCCTATTCTGGATACAAGTTTCCTTTAATTCTGAAGAATTTGGCTGACTTCCTGCCTCCACGTTATATATTTAGACCCAAGGTACATTTTCTATAAGTTGTGAATATTGTATGAGACCTTTTTATGTTAAGGAATGATATTTGTCATGACTGTGCTTAATATTAAAATGGTGTTGTCATGCAACCCATATCCGGGTATGTGGTCCATTTGCTAGTCAAGTTTTTAAAATCAGGAATAAATTCCAATATATTCTGCTGCAGGGGGAAAAATTCACGGACTTAAAGTGCCAACCTGTTTAAACATTCTTGAAATTGATCCCACTAGGGGCCAGGTTTCAATTATAAAGCAGTATTCATCAGTGTTAACAACATGAGCCATTTTTTTTCTGTTTGATTCACCTTGGTCCTGAATTTGCAAACCTTTGCTCATATGAACAGGGGTGCTGGATCAATTTTTATAGTGGGGGGTGCTGAGAGCCATTGAACCAAACTGTAAACCCTGTATATCATGGAAACCACACACTCACGCTAGCTCAGCTCCTGCTAGTGTGCTAAAAATAGCAGTGTGGACATTGCAGTACTCGAGTCCAAGCCCACCCAGCCACTTGGGTCCAAGCTCAGGTGGCTAGCCTGAGCCGCTGCCAGTGCCATAATGTTCACATTGCTATTTTTAGCATGTTAGCTCAAGCTGAGCCAGCACAAGTCTATCTACCACTGCTAGGAATCACACCTCCCAGCTGCATTGTAGACATATGATAATATGTCCCTACTCATGCAATGCAAGATTGTTCTAAGTGCATCTAAGGTAAATTAAATCTTTGTAGTGATGTCCCGCATAGACTTGATGGATTCCACGCTGGGTGGCTAGGGAGGGGAGATTGCATGCTAAGGTAGTGCAGATCTCCCAACACAGGTCCTCTGAGACTATATCTACACTGCAAATGGGGATGTAATTTGCAGCTTGTATAGACATACCCACCATGCCTGCTCACTAAAAATAGCAGTGAGGATGTGGAGGCATGTGGCACATCCCAGGCAATGCAAATATATACCATGCATGCTTGTAAAGTTTGTGCCAAAGCCAGTGTTGTTGAGTCCTCACTGCTATTTTTAGCAATCTAGCTAGATTAAAGCTAGCATGGGTATGATTACATGAACTGCAAATTGCTCCCCAGGTTCAGATGTAGTCTGAGAATCAAATCCATTAACTATGTTTCAAGCGCTTTGAAACTGTCCTCCCCTTTCTGCAAAGAATACTTTGTTAAAATGCCTGGGCTACTGGCCAAATGCTTCTATTCTAGTAGACATGGGCATGCAGAATTTCCCTTCACTTATGTTCTCTGATTGTGGATCTTGGTAGGATTTGAGCCATTATTGAGACATTTTTTGAAAACACAATTGGAACCCACTTGTAGGGTCTGCTCCAACTCCCAATAAAATCAATAGCAAAACTTCCATTGACTTAAGTGGGAGCAGGATGGTGCTTATTGGCTTGATCCAATGTCCACTGAAATCAATAGGAAGATTTCAAATCATTGCAATTCTAGTTATAGGCCTTGTCTACGCTGGGAAATTGACCTCCATATTTACAGTAGACTAAGATATCCCACAGTATCTACTCTGGAATAGTGCCCCCCTGTGGACACTTTTAAAAGTGACTTTTATTCCAGAACAGTATCCACAGTGGGACCTATTCCAAAATATCTATTATAGAATAGCTCATTCTGCAGTAGGTATGCTGGGCAATTTCCCTGTGTAGACAAGTCCATAGTGAACCTGTGCATATGAGATCTGAACCAACAGAGTGCTCTGTTCTCCAAGTTCCCACTGAATGAGTGTTAAGGACTTTCTACATATCTCAGGTTCAGGCTCAGAGTGAAAATAATTTATTTCCCCAATGACTTCACTATATGAGATTTCTAATCTACTCCTATATAATCTATTTTTGGAGTTCTGGGAATTAACTGTTAATAACCTGTGGGCATAATACCTGAAAGTCCAGTATTACATCACCCAAATTCTGTTTCACTCCTGTGTAAATAGAGTATATAAATCATTGTTTAAAAGGACAAGGAGTGTGTTAAATATAGTAACTGTTTGTTCAGATTTTTATTAAAAGCATCGTGTTTCAGATCTGCCCTTCCCCTCCCCCCCATGCAGCCTTTCTTTATGGTTAAATGGTCATAGTGATATTATTAACTACAACTGAACTACATCACTCCTGATCTGGCTGCCTATCAGGTTTATTTTCAAAGTATTTCTACTTTGAAAGAGGTATGGAATGAGTTGGGGATGATAATGAATTTAAAAACACCAGGCCTGATTCCAGTCTCTCTGACACGATTTCACACTGGAGAAATTTAGGAACATAGTGGTGGGCCACACTGGAACTGACCCGTGGTCCATCTAAGTCCAATGTCCTGTCTTCAACAGTGACCTGGTGCTTCAGAGGAAGAAACAAAAATCCCAAACTGGACAATTATTGACTATATCCCTACCAAAAGTTGGGTCTTTACATGTGAAATCTTTCTTATTCCTTATACGTTAAACTAGAGTTATTTGGTTTTACATTAGTCTAGAGGGTTCTGAAATATAAGCTTTGCACTTTGGCACTGGTAAAAACCATGAATGTTTTAAAAAGTGTGCTCTATGATCTATTAAACATTTATGTTTGATAAAACCTGATTCAGGGGCAAGAACCAATTCAAGATGTGGTATATGCACCTATACATCCTACAGTCACAAACTCATATACACATGAAACTCCGATAAACTATTAGTCTTGCAAAGAGAAGAGGCAAACGAGGAAGAACAGCAGCTCAGTGGTCAGGCAAAGTAGTTTAATTTGCAGAAAAATATTTCTGAGGTATTGTGGTAAATTGTAGAAAAATAATGTAGTCTATTTTTAGTTATGAAATGTTGTGGTCATAGATTAACAGCCCATTCTTCCTCTGTTGAGTTCAGTGGATGCAGGATTGGGCTCTAAATAATTAAACATTTAGCAAAGATTTATTTAGATTGGGTAGTATTGAATAACCACATTTTTATTTTGTATTGCAATACTGTAAGATTATCCAAATACTGGTATGAACTATATAGAACAGGGGTAGGCAACCTATGGCATGCGTGCTGAAGGCAGCACACGAGCTGACTTTCAGTGGCACTCACACTGCCCAGGTCCTGGCCTCCAGTCCAGGGGGGGGGCTCTGCATTTTAATTTAATTTTAAATGAAGCTTCTTAAACATTTTAAAAGCCTTATTTACTTTACATGCATCAATAGCTTAGTTTTATATTATAGATTTATAGAAAGAGACCTTCTAAAAACATTAAAATGTATTACTGGCACGCGAAACCTTTAATTAGAGTGAATAAATGAAGACTCGGCACACCACTTCTGAAAGGTTGCCGACCCCTGATATAGAAGCTTCATTGGAATTTTGGGAAAGCAGGATTGGGCAAATGTGGGCAGAGCTTGGATAGAAATGCAAACTAAGAAAGTTCTATGCTCTATGACATTGTATTTAACAATCCATAATTTGGAGATAAAGTCAATGGACTAGTACAGCAGTTCTCTCACACACATCTAGCATATCACATCTAAACCTCAAAAGTAACTGGGCTTTGTAATTTTAATCAATGCAGTTATATAGGAAGCTTTTGCTGATACTATAGTTTAAATGAACACATATACTAGCCACCTGACTGTCGCCTGTGTACTATCAGTGCTATGCATACCACAGTTTGAATACCACTAGTTTAGAATATTATAACAAGTATATATTGGCTTTTTATCAGTAAATGACAGGAAACTTCACACCACACACACACACACACACACACACACACACACACACACACACACACACACACAGAGGGACGGACAATATTTGCATTGATGATAATCAAAATTTACAGATAGGCAAAGTAAGAAAAATGCTGCTCGAGTATTTGTTGAGTTTGAGTGAAGGATGTTTAGAGGTGATGTCAACAATGTGTGTGTTAATATTTATAGAGCTTTAATTTTTTAAATCTGAATTTCTCCTGTTATTATTTGAGCACCTGATAATTTCCCAGAACTGTGAAAATTTAAATAAATATTAAAAATGCTTAAAAATAAACATTGACCTTATTTGCTAATATTATATATAAAAATGTAAAAATTGAATGCTGCCAAGTTGAGTATATGGTCTTCTGCTGTCACTTACATGCTGAGATGAAACCATATGTGGCACGCAAGGTGAAACTGAAATGCTTATTTTCAAGCAAGGGACATTGATAACTGTGATAACATTTTATTGCCGTGATGTTATTTCTATTATATCAAAAGCTTAAGGTACTTTATGTTCAGTCGTTAAAACTGATGGCTATTGACTGAATACAGGGAAAGTTGTTCTCTGTGATTCCACTAGCAATTAAGCAACTGCATGACTTCAGTGTGGGTACCTAGGATTTAGGTCTTGACATCAGTAGGACTACTTGTGCTTACAGTTATGTATATGCTTACATGTTCTGCTAGATAGTGGCTGCCTGGGACATTACAGACTAATCGGTTTAGAGATGTACCTATTGCATATGTTTGCTAATCAGAACTTGCTTCCTTATCATTCTAATGGTCCTTTGCCATTTTCTTTCTGACTTCAAATTTGGGATTATTTCTGTTCAGTTTATACCTACATTTCTGTCCCCTTCATTTTGGTAGCCCTTTTCTCACATTCTGTTACTGCTTCATTAACTTTGGCTTGCATCATAGCTTTTTTCATCTTAGTATATCCAAAAAAGGATATCCTTCTAATTTGTAAGGAAAGCAGGCTTTACCAACATGCCACCACTGTAAATTCCATATATATCAGATATTCACCGCTAATCTCACCAAACCAGGGGTTTGGCTAGAACAGCTTCCCTGTCTCATTGTGTTTGACTGCCTCTCTAGTTGTCTTCAGATTATATCTTGAGATCCATTGGTTCTCCTTCTTTTGTGACACTTAACACTTTCTCTAATTAAACTGTAGAAAATCTACGCCACTTCTCCTGCTTTCCCTACACTCACTATTCCTCCCTGAAATTTGACCATTGTGCCTTTTGTACCATGATATACCACATCTACAGATGATGCCTATATAATCTGTTGTAACGAACATAGTTCACTTGTACTTGCATTTATTGACTCCAATTTGGCAAAATTTTCTGATACTTTTGTATGAATTCTTCATATACTAAAATATTTTTTAGAATTTATTCATAAAAGTTGGAGTTTTAAACATGTACTGTAGTTGTCTGCATATTACAATAGTCTAAAGTTTCTTTTTTATCTAAATTTTGTAAGGGAGTAACTCATCAATCCAGCAGTCTGACTGGCACAGATCCCATTTGGCATAATTGTAATCACTTATCACTTTTCTGATAAATAATTCCAGCAGAATGGGCCAAGAACTTTCTATATTGGTGAGTGTTTGCCAACTTTTTAGGATATTTTGAAAGGCATCTATTTATTCATTATATATTTCTGAATATTTAAGACTACATTTTTTATTCTTTGCACTTGTGTAGTCACAAAGCAGTTTAACAAAACAACCAAACTGACAAACTGTTTAGCCCTCTTGTTTAAGAAATACAGAAGCACAATAATTTGTACCATCGATTTCCCCCCCTTACATCTGAAGACAATGAGCTTGTTTTATATTCTTTATTAAGAAACCATTGGCTTTGCAAGTGTATTTTGAGTGTAGTAGTGTAATAGACTAAAGTGCTTCTTCAGAGAAATTACATCTCCCCCAACTTTATTAACACTATAGCCAAAGTTACCCATTAAAGCACTGACCACCCAACCAAAACACATTGATTTAAAAAAGTGCCCTGACTTGAAGCTAGCTCTGAGCGTGCTAGATCTGTTGATAGTTTTAATGTGTAACTTGCCACTTGCAGCACTTTTTGTTTTCCCCGAGGGGAGGGAATGGCACATCGCACGCTGCTCTGCTTGTGCAGGGCTAACTGATAACCAGATTAAGGTAACTGTGTGTTTAGTTCATTAGCAGCAAGCGTTTGGCCAGAGGGACCCGGGGCCGGGGTGGGCTCCCTGGCCGTACGCGGGGGGATGGGCAGGGCGCTAAGCTTTCCCGGAGCCTGCCTGTCCAAGTGTCTTGCCTTTCAGGCACCCAGTTCACAGCAGACAATAGGAGCCCGCACTCTCCCCTGCCTCCCTCCCCTCCCCGGGCTCGCCTAACCCCTGCTGCAGGCGCGGATTTGTCAGAGCCATTCAGTTGAGACTGATTATGATTGCAGCAGATGGGCTGGATTTGACAGCCCCGATCCTAAGCAGTTTCGCAGGGGCCGGGGGAATTAGCAGGCCCCGGCCGCGCCGCGGGATCGCACACAGCGCCCCGGCCACGCGCGCTGCCCTCCCCGCGGAGCCTCGCGCCCCGCCGCCCCGCCGGGAAGGAGCCGCTGGAGCGCAGCCGAGCGGGAGAGGCGCGGGGCTCCCCGGCAGCGGCGGGGGAGAGCGGCGCGGGGCCGCGCGGGCGGGCCATGGAAAGTTTATCGGCTCGGCGGACCCCGGCCGGCTCCTCGCCCCTGTAGGGCGGTAGCGGCCCCGCCCCGCGCCCTGCTTCAGCATGTCCCGCCGCAGGCCAGGTAAGGAGCCGCGTCCCCCGCCCCCTCCGCCGCCGTCCTGGCTCCTCAACTGCTCCCCTCCCCCCCGGCTCCCCTGGCTCCTCACCTGCTCCCCTCCCCCTGCACCCTGCTCCCCTCCCCACCTGCTCCCCTCGCCCCGCACCCTGCTCCCCTGGCTCCTCACCTGCTCCCCTCCCCCCCGGCTCCCCTGGCCCTGCACCCTGCTCCCCTCCCCCCCCGCTCCCCTCCCCCCGGCTCCCCTGGCCCCGCACCCTGCTCCCCTCCCCACCTGGCCCCGCACCCTGCTCCCCTGGCCCCGCACCCTGCTCGCTGGGCTCCGGGGGCCGCGCGCAGGGACAGCAGCAACAGCGGCGCGCGGCGGAGCAGCAGCCCGGGGACTCGGGCGGGCAGCCAGCTGCTGCCTCGCGGGCAGGGGCGGGGGGCTCCAGGGTCCGGCTGGGGGAGGTGTGTGTGTGCAGTGAAGGGGACACCTGCTCCTCTCTTGTCTCCGCGGCTGCTACTGTTACAGGTCTGGCTTCCGCTTCTGCCGCCCCTCGTCCCCCGTATCTCCTGCTGCCTCGCCAGCCCCAGGCTCCCTGGCCCTTCTGATGCTGCCGCTGCCTCCTGCCCCTGCTGCTGTCATTGCCCCGCCACTTGGCTCCTTCGCCTGCCTTGGCCCGGCCCCTACTCTGCTGTCCCATCTGCTTCTGCTCCTGCCGCTGCTCCTCCCTCGGCTGCTGCTGTTGCTCCTGTGTGAGGGAGGAAAGCTGCACAATTGTGTGCCCTGTTGCTACTGGCAACTACATGTACCGAATTGCTACGCATCCATAAGCAGCTTAATTCTGATTGATGGCCCAGAAATATGATCTTTTTAAGATGACCAGTGAGACTGAGAAACCAAAGCTTTCTATGCACCCCTGTATGTGTGGATACATAGATATGTGTGTGTGTGTGTGTGTGTATTTTAGAATGATTAGAATTTTTAATCTTTAAAATTAATCCTGGTGCCTTCCCTCTTGTGATCTGGCTGGTTTATCTAGGCTTTCTGTGTGACTGCTGCAGAGCTTTCATTTCTACCCTTCATTATGTATGCTTCTGTTGATTCAGATAAACGAAGCTTTTCATGTAATTTTACTTCTGTGCCTGATCATTGAAACAGACCTATCCTACTGACCCAGAATGATTCTTGAAAGCTCTCCGGAAACAATTTGTTAAAGAAATCAATTCGGTGCAGATAATAGAAATATCTATTTTCCCTTCTTCCACCCCCACCCCCACTTCCCTTGTATGAAAGCTGGTCACTCTCTCACGTCTTCCTATGCAGAGGAGTACAGTACAGGTAACAAACTAAAAGGGAAGAATGCTCTGTATTTTCTATGTGTGGCTGTGTGCTTAATATGAACAAAACCTGTTTTACTTAATGATCCAAAAATTGTCTGGTTGGCTGAGATTGGAATCACTTCCAATGCTCTGGGTGAGAAACCTGGACTAATTAAATATTTAGTTAATGTTTATGCTAATTTGTGCTGAGCAGTTTTTTCCTTCCTTGTACAGTGTTTAAGAATGTTTTACATTAAATCTATAAATGTGTTTCCTTAGGAAAAAATCCTCTGAATCTTGATTATATGAATTGTCTAAGAGGCTGTGCATTTTTGAGGGGTGGGGATGGGAAGTCTAATGAACTTAATATGCTTAGTTTTTTGTCTTGAGCAGCAATATGATAAACAATATGATGTTTGCTTTTTATGCTCTATGCTTTTAATGTTTAATGCTTCATTAAACATTTCAACCCTGTTGCTTCGGGGGGAGCCAAGTTTTCTCTCTCTTTTTATATTATTCATTAAGAAGCACCCTAATAAGTGTTTTTTCCTGTTGAAGTGAAAAGGTTTAAAAAACAAACACACACAAAACTTGGCCTAAGTAATCACATCATATATTGATAGAAAGAAACAAATTCTGAAGGAAATGAAATATAGCTACACTTAGTTCATATTCAGATACACAAGGATAGGAGAATGTAAAATAAACTGAAAAATAAAGTGTGAAATGATGAATTGCTGTTCATAGTATTCCAAAAAACCTTTCAGTTGTATTAGACCCATCATCCAATATGTGAGTTGCTCCTGAAGGGAAAGTTTTCCTGAAAACTTAAAGTACATAAAGTAAGAAATTGACCTTGTAGCTTGCTTTAAGAATCATCCACTTGAATCAAACATAGTTTATAACTTTCTGAAGGAGACCTTGCAGTTGACACATTGTTGCTAACTTCTTATTCTATTTTCAGCATGTATTTTAGGTAATCCTTTTGTTCTCATAACTGTATGTAATACTTATGGCCTAATTGTTGAAATGGTTTACAGCCTAGTCATTGTAGATTTGTGCTTTAAAACAATTGATATTCAAGATAAAACCATTGTTTATCATTGGAAAGTTTGCTAAGTTTTTAACAAGCGAGGTAACATTTCATAGGCAAGTGATTTACATCTGAGGGATTGACTGTATACATTTCTGGATTGCAGATAAGCTATGTAAGTAAACAAAAGTGCAGTGGTCTGTTATTCTGCATTACTGTGGAGATATCATGGGACCTTTTCACAAGTTACTATAACAAGGCATCGTGGGAACTGTTTGATCTGCAGGACTTTTGCTTGGCAGTAGTTTACTTAAGGTTATTACACTTTGTTTGGAGACTTGTATTTGCTAGCCATTATTGCATTTTTAGTTCCAGGCTTCCCAGAGTTACAGGTTAGTAGGTCAATAAAATTTACTTTGAGATGTCAGAGCTGACAAGTTCTGTTTTTAAATGTAGTTGGGAATATATCGTCTAATATTCAAAACTTGTAGGATTATTTTCCTAGAAATTTTGAAGCAGGTGATAAGTATGTAACAATTAAATCAAAACATTTCTTCTGACCTGAGTATCTAGAATGCTGTCCTACTCATTTTCCTTGGTTAATTGAGGAAACAAATTACAGAAATTAAATAAATTTCCTACTATTAGCTTTTGGATAAAGTGCACAGAATTTCTAATCTAGTCATTGAGATCTGGAGCTAGGCTCTGATATCAGTTCTATCAATGTAAATCTGGAGTAACTCTACTGGAGATTTACTTCCTTTGCCTCCATTGACGTGTCTCTGGATTGTTTCTGGTGGAACTGAGGTCATCATCTGTCCCAGAGGTAGACATTTATTTTAAAAGATGACTATTTTGCATGCACTACAGATTGTAAGGGTATGAAAACCATCGTCCAGCATACCCAGCACTTTATGAAATGTCCCATGAACTTGAAAGCCTCAAGATTTTAAAGCAGTTCCAGAATTTGTTTGTGGGCTATTGGATTTTCAGAGGTGCCTTAAGAAGGTGATGCACTTTGCTTGCTGTGGGACTGGCTCTGCAGCCCCTACTGAAATACAGTAGTACTCATTCACTTGAGTAGACTCATGAGTTCAAAGATCCTGATTCAGCAAAGCATTTAGGTGTGTGCTCAACTGAAGCATAAGAGTAGTCCTATTGAAGTAATATAAAGTTAAGCACATACTCTCACCTGATCTCAGTGATGTGCTGAAGGGGACATGGCTAAGGAGTAGCAGGAAGCTCCAAGGAGACCCTTGTTAATATAGATACCAAACTAAAGAAAAACTTCAGGATGATTTTTCTGATGTAGTTCACCCTTGCTCTGGGTATTGTTGAGCCATCCTTACAGGAATGACTTATCTTTTGTCTCAAAAATATTATTGCAGTTTGTTTCTTTGATGTATATTGTGGGGATTTTTTTTTTGCAATACATCATTTTGCACATACTATACAAATTTATGTATGTTCAGTATGTGTTTCCAGAATGAATGTAAACAATTCCAGTGCATTTATATATGTTAGTTTGCAAAGGAATATATTCACCACTACCTTGCCCTCCACTTTGCAAGGTTACACATCTCTGTTACACGTGGTTTATTACAGCCAAAGGAGAAAGGGTTTGTGAGCCTTACTAAAGCATTAGAGTAGCATAGGGGTCGGCAATCTTTCAGAAGTGGTGTGCCGAGTTCTCATTTATTCACTCTAATTTAAGGTTTCATGTGCCAGTAATACATTTTAATGTTTTTAGAAGGTCTCTTTCTATAAGTCTATAATATATAACTAAACTGTTGTTGTATGTAAAGTAAATAAGGTTTTTAAAATGTTTAAGAAGCTTCATTTAAAATTAAATTAAAATGCAGAGCCCCCGGACCAGTGGCCAGGACCTAGGCAGTGTGAGTGCCACTGAAAATCAGCTCGTGTGTCTCCTTTGGCACGTGTGCCATAGATTGCCTCTAATGCCTACCTCTGGAGTAGCACATAGCTGCTTGATCCTAATGGAAGATCTCTCCTCAGTGCTCTACAAGCTCAATGTCTATGCCAAAATATGCCACGCATTAAGTTCTTTCTTGCCGCAAATTTGCCTATCAGCTTAATCCTGTGCATGTAAGTAATAATACCCATATTTTTTTATCTATACTACAGTAGAAGCTACAGTGTGCTAGGTGCTGTTCACATGTCTAGGAAGACACACTCCGTATCCTCATGAGTTTACAGTTTAAGGCTCTGATCCTGTTACCTCTTTTACACGTGCAACTTTACCACTGTCAGTCACTCCATGGACATCAAGGAACTACTCAGTATCGTTATGATTATATTATTTATTTATTTGTTTGTTATTGTATTACTGTACTGCCTAGAGCCCTAATCACGGATCAGGACCTCATTATGCTAGGTGCTGTGCAGCAATAAAGTTAAGTATGTTTGTATGTGTTTGCAGGATTGGGGCTTGAGAAGAAGAGCTCTAAAGGTGAAGGATAAAATAGTCACTTTTTTGTTGCTAGCTCCAACACTCCTTCTACCTAGCTATCATTCATTTTGGCCATGGTCTTTCAACTCCTAAGCCACACAGTTGCATGGATTTAGCATGGGCCTGAGAGTCAGGAGATGGGTGTTCTATTTCCCCAGGGAGACCTGAAGATCACACCAGTGCTTAAACTCCACAGGCGTTGATTTAAGATATTTGCTCAATATGCTTGATGCCGCCTTCATTTTCCTGACACTATACTGCTGCTCAGTAGCCACAGCATGAAGAGGTGATTGGAAAAGTGGCTTGCAAAGGAAAACATGGCTTTGTGCCTTTCTTATGTATCTATTCTTTCTTTATAAATGATGGATTTTAATGAAAGAGAGAGAATTGTGCCTGTTTTAACATTGGAAATCTGGGTCTTATCTCCGCGGTTTTACTGGTAGAAATATGAAATGAGAGATTGATTGACTGACTGTCTGAGAAGGGAAGTGATTTTTAAAATATTCAGACAACTTAAAACTTTTATAATGACAGGTTTCAGAGTAGCAGCCGTGTTAGTCTTCATCCGCAAAAAGAACAGGAGTACTTGTGGCACCTTAGAGACTAACAAATTAATTTCAGCATAAGCTTTCGTGGGTTGTAGCCCACGAAATAAATACATTTGTTAGTCTCTAAGGTGCCACAAATACTTCTGTTCTTTTTAAAACTTTTATGTTAACACATTTAATTCAGATGTTTGAATAAATATTTGGGAGAAGAGCTGTGATGTTGCCGGCAAGCCTCATGATACTTGGTATTTTTCTGAAAGCTCCAGCTCCTGGAGTTACCTGATTAGATGAGAATCACTTTAAAAAAATGAAAATGAAATGTTTCTGTCCTTCATTGTTGCAGTGAAACACTTAAAAACATGAATGCTAGTTTCTCAAAAAACAGAGATGAAGTATTATTATTATTTTTTTAATTCTGTATTGTTTTTAAACCAGTCTCATGATCATAGGGGCTGAACTCATGATTTTTGAATACGTGGTTTGGCAACACTGAAATTGCTTTTGTGGTTCCAACAAGGTTCCAACACTTCCACCTCTTCTTTTATGGACTGAATGCTCTCAGTTCACATCTGAGAACGCCAACAGTTCCTCCAACAAAAATCAGACAATGCCAGACTCGAAATCTCAGGGGGAAAAAGTAGGAGGGGAAAACATTGTGTTTCTCCCACTTAAAAAATACAAAGTAAAACAAACTTCCAGGACTACTTTATATATCATAAAGAAGCAAAAAAGGGCATAAACTCCTTTTCTTCCTCTCTGTTCTAGGTCACCTTTTAAATCTGTGCACTCCCTGACTATTCCAACCAAATTAAATGCCTGCCATTTGGTTTCCCTACTTGTCTTTGTTCAGTCTTATAATTTTTCTTGCATTGTTTATAATATCCCTTTTGATGGACTCTCAGATCCTGCTGGCCTTTCTTGTTCTATTTGGACAATGCCTTCATCTTTTAATATGCAATCTTGAATTCCTAAAACCCTTTCAGTGGCAGTGCATTCCAGGATTTTATTGAGTAATGTATATTGTTGTTCTAGGCTATTGAAACACACATGATAAACAAATAAACTATACATTTGCTAAGGTGAAACTCTACCACCATTACATATACCACTTCTGTAGTGTACTTAATTTTCTTTGAAGATGAGCTATATCACTTAAGGCTTGAATAACAATTCTAGCTTTGTTGTCGTCAGCAAGTATAGTAAATGTAGGCACAGCTCTGCTCCAGGTCATAATCATCAAACAAATTGAAAAGCAGCATCCACTGATCTTTCCCACTATTTGCTTCTCTGCCATATACAATGACCTTTTGCTTATGCCCAGTGTATATGCCTATGTATGTTAGCCAGCCTTGTAATTAAAAGCCAAATTGTGCTTTGTTAAACAAGTGAGGGCCATGCTGACTTCAATAGGGTTCTGTGCATGTATGTTTTCTTTTTCCCCTTAGTACATCTTGGTTCACTGAAGACATCCTGGAATGTGACATTGCAAATACCAGAAGTCTCGTTATAATTCAGGGTGTTTGTGTCATTTAGAGATATATGAATTTTTTTTTAATTAATACATTTGTTCATAGAAGAATGCAGTTTGACACCAATTCGCTGAATAGTTTTGGCCATTTTTTTTCTGAAGAATTAGGCACCACTCACAAATCAGTGATGGTGACAGTGATCTTTAAATTCTTTGCCTGGTAGTTCAGGTAATCCCCCGTGATGGGGAGACTTGGATTCAATTCCCACCTCCGCTGGATGTGAAAAAGAAATTAGAACTTGAGTCTCCCACACTGTAACAGAGATCCCTAGACATGGGGCCGTTGGATATTCTGGTGTGATTGTGGGAGTGGTGTGTCTCAAACTCTGTTGAAGATGATCCAGTGTGTATTAATAAATAGTAATTGCAGCACGGATTTCCATGTGGGTCTCCTGTGGTCCAGGTGAGTGCCCTAACTGTCATACTCCCTGGAGTGGCTCCTGAGTGCCAAGCTGAGGGAAGTCTGTCAGGAACTAGAGACCCCAAACGAGTGGTATGTTCTATAATTAGAATTGACCAACCCAGTAACAAGCATGTACTCCTAAAGCACCGTAACAGCCTTACCATGGAATCACAGACAGTGCCCTTGGACATTCCAGTTTATCTTGCCACTCAGGGAAACTGGACTTGGTTTTTTTATATATATATATATATATATATATATATATATATATATTCAGATTGTTCTCAGTCCCAAAGGACCAGCCACTTACCCCAGGCTAATTTGTATCTTAGATCTCACGCCAAAGCCACACCTATCAACTGAGCCATAGTCAAAACACACTGTGCCTGACTTTTATGTCATACAAGTAGAACTCCACTGCAGCAATTCCTGATTTCTACTGAATGTGAGATCAGAATCATGCCCATTGATGATAATGGGATTTTGCATGCCAGCATACAGATGAATGTATATAAAAAGATTGCACACTTAAAAAAATATAAATGGCATGTGTACATGGGAATGTTAGGATTGCCTCTGATCTTGACTGCTTAAATGCAGCATATGTAGCTTATGAAGCAGAGCTCTTAGTTTCATTTCATAGTGTACGCTTGACTAGCCAGTTCTCTTTCATGTGATATTGGCTTTGCTAGTGTTGCCATGGATAGTCTTTTGTAGATGGTTACAGAGTGAGATGTAACAATTTAATACCCAGTGGTTATTGATGAGTAAAGTAATAGCTGCCAAAAGAAACTGAATTTGTATCATACCACACACTACTTATATATGTCAAGCTTTACACTTGTTAAAACAAACAAATTCTCATTTTTATTGGCATTTGCCTGCAAAACCTCTGAAATTACTATATATTATGTACTTCCTAATATTTAATAAGGAAAAAACAAGCTCTTCTTGACTTTCATTATATTCTTGATACATATTGCATACAATGGGTGTCCAGACACTTTTTTCCAATGATTATTTATGTTAGTGAAGTCCTATATGTTAAACCAAATGGTCAAATTATTCATCATTTTCATATTCAGAATTTTTAAAATTTATGATCTATCATACTGCCATCCATCACTGTAGTATATGAGCTCCCTGCACATCAAATCAATAGCAAGAGTGAGGTCCCATGTGGACTTCATGGAGTATTGTGCTCTTCTCCCTTTGTGGGGTAAAAAATCTGCTTGGGGTATTTTTCAGTGTCTTTTCTCTTTTTGGTTGATGGCTTGTTAGATATTTTTATTTTTATTTTTTGAGGGTGGAATGTTATTTGGGTAGATGGATGCTATTGTTGTGATTGTCATTATTACTACGGTGGAAAGACTTTTTCTAAGACAGACGCTTCACAATGTTACCTAAAGGTGCTCAAACATTGGTTTTGCTTGATCTCTTCTGGAAGGTCATTTCATAACCACATCCTCTTGATGAAGAACGCTTTGTTCCCAGCTCTCATGTCCTGCATCTGGGCTTTGTGATCTGCATTGTCCTAGAGGCAGTGTGGATGTTGCCTCCTAATTCAATGGATGCACTATACTGTGGTGTCAAGGGGGCACTGTACTGCAACCCTAATCCTGGCCTGGTGAGGGGGAGTTGACCACTGCTGCATTCCCAGAATACTGGACATTCTGATACTTCTGGGAACAGCGTGACCCTGCCTCTGCCGGCATGACCTCGCATGCACCGTGAGTGCGAGGTCATGCCGCAAGGAGGATACCTTTTTGAACAGTGTGTTGCACTATCCCCAATAGCATGACTTGCATGACAGTGGATGCCATTTTGAAGAACATCCGACTCCCACTGATGTGACTTTCAAATTATACTATGAAATATATTAACTGGGAGGAGATATGAGCTTTTGATATATAAGCTATATAATGAAACTGATATGTCTGTTTTAATGTCTTTAAAAGACTTGTCACATCCACAGTTATTCCAGGGTAGATATAAATGTACATCACCCTTGGAGTCGGATCCTACTGTCCTGCTCACGTAAATAGTAGCAGGACTGTTCATGCAAGCCAGGTGATCTGGATTTGACTCACTAGTTTTGATCATTAACACGTTTTAGAGGTCAGTGTGACTAGGAAACCTGTGAAACATTTCTGATTTTAAAAAGAAAATTATTTGTTAAGATCTTAAATCATTCATCAGTTTTAATATGTACTGCAACTGAGAAATTGCATCAAATATTTTGATAGAGAAAGCTACTTGACTCAAAGTGCTAATTTATAAATAAGTAGAGGAAATTTATTCAGCATTAGAACCGTTAGTAAATTTAGCTCCAAGTTCTCCCTTTTGTATTGAGAAGGAGGCTTCACAGGGACATTTTAGTTAGGTGAAATGATTTATTATGGGAAGTCCACCTGGAAGTTCATTGAAAGTCACAGATAAGAGTGTGAAAAGTCAGGCTGATGTGGTTGGATAATGTTACAGGACTTTTATCATGGTCTCAATAGCTGCAATCTGACAGCAGCTGGGAATCAATACAGCAGCATGCCAATCAACAAGTTTCCTAGCAGCTTTCCCTATTCACAGGAAGGGGATGGGTCTAACTTCCAGACCTGGAACATACAAAATTAGTAATTTGTTCATTTGCTTCTGAGGCAAAAGAAAACACGTGGCAGGCTAAGGGCCTGATCCTACACCCATTTAAGTTAATGGCAAAATTCCTATAGACTTACTGGAATAAATATGACACACTGTTTAAAATGAGGCTATATTCTCAAGTGTGTGCAAATCAGCATAACTGCATTGATCAAAATGGAGCTGCATCAATTTATGACAGCTGAGAATCTAGCCCATATGCTTTTACTACATCTTATCTTGAAGTAACAGAAGGATATGATGTGCAGTTTTCTATGAAACCAGCATGTTAAAGTTAAGGACACATACTGTGATCCAAATCCCTGGGCTAGAGTCAGCTTTAGTGGTCCATACACACCAAACATAATGTAGGATTGCCAATTTTGGTTGGATGTATTCCTGGAGATGGAATCACATGACATGATCTTTAATTAAAGATTAATTTTAATTCCTGGAGACTCCAGGCCAATCCTGGAGGGTTGGTAACCCTGTGTAAGTGTTGTGTTTCGGGTACACAACTTACTTGTCAATTTTGGTTTGCCAAATAGATATATGTTTTTTGGGCATAAATCCTCAACTGTGCTTGGGTACCTTAACAGAAATATAATTAATCAGTTATTGACACACAGCCTCATTGGCAAACAGAATTAACATACCTATAAATCTTTATCAACTCTCAGCCTTCATGCTGTGTTTTTAGTCACGTTAAAAAGTGCTAATGATTGAGGGTCCAATCTTGTCAAGTGCTGAATGCCACTGAGCTCACTGGGGGTTGATTGCACTCAACACCTAGCATGGGCTATTTAGCAGCTGGTAGGACGGGGATCTTAATTTATGTAGATTTGATCATGCAAGTCTGTCTTAGATGAGTAGTCCCATTGAAGCCACTTAGGAAGGCTTAGGCCTTACAGTGTTCAGTATCACAGTGCATAGAAAGTCACAGGAATAGGTCTGCAATCAAAGCTAAGTTAGATGCCTCGGCTCCCTATATGATGAATGGGGGGAGAGAGAGGTGCCTAAGAACATGATCTACAAAAGCCAGGATGTTTGGCAGGGAGCCATGTAAACTAGCCAATGGAAGTTGCTAAGGAGAAGGATATGTGTTAAGCCACCCCTCTCCCAGAAATAGGTGCCTAAATCTGGGGGACTTAGTTATAAGGTTAGAGCACTCACCTGGAATGTGAGAGACCCAGGTTCAGTTCCCCCATTTCTGCCAGAGGTGGGGAGAGGATTTGAACAGGTGTCTCCCACCTTTAATCACTGAGCTATGGAATATTCTGATATGGGTCTCCCTCAGTCTCTCCTGTTTAAGCTGTTCCTCTTGAGATAAGTGGCTAATTATAATTATAATAAATCCAAAGAGGATGGAGCTAGGCTGTTCTCAGTGGTAGCAGATGACAGAACAAGAAGCAATGGTCTCAAGTTGCAGTGGGGGAGGTCTAGGTTAGATATTAGGAAACACTATTTCACTAGGAGGGTGGTGAAGCACTGGAAAGGGTTACCTAGGGAGGTGGTGGAATCTACATCCTTGGAGGTTTTTAAGGCCCGGCTTGACAAAACCCTGGCTGGAATGATTTAGTTGGTGTTGGTCCTGCTTTGAGCAGGGGATTGGACTAGATGACCTCCTGAGGTCTCTTCCAACCCTAATATTCTATGATTCTATAGCTGAATGCCTATCTTTCTCCAGTTTGTGATTTGTTTTGGGTCTTAAGCAGGATATAGGCATTGGGACACATAGAGGGAGGTAGCATAACATGTGCTTAGGCAGAAACTTAGGCACCTATAGGGTTTTGTGGGTGTTTTGTGGATTGCAGTGGAGGCAAAGCAAGGTTTGCAGGATTGGGCCAAAACATTAAAAAACAAACAAAAAAACCCACACAAACACTTAGCAAGTGTTTCACAGAGTGTCTGAGATGGAAAATAGTATTTGAATACCACAATGTCAGAAGACAGTACAGTTTAGTGAAATACTAACCTATGTAAAGGAGGAAATGTATGTATACTTGAAGCATTCCACTCCTGCTTACTTCCAGGTTGCTAGGCTTCTTAATGAATGAAATCTTTCACTACTTTCAGAATACCGTTCTACAAGGAAAACATCTTTTTTCGAAAGTCTAAGTGGATCATTAATCGTTTATGATTACTGTCATACAATAACTGTTTTGTGTGGCAGACTGAGGTTCCCAGATATATTTGCCTCAATAGATCTCTGGTATGGATTATCTGTGTCTTATTTGATGTCTAGTTTTCCAAAGGTAGGCCATCACCATTTGGAAAAGCTATGGTTCTGTCAGACTAGTAATTGATATTATAGCATTTGTGCGTCAGGTTGGGTTCTGATGGGATTATAGCAGGAAAACTGTTCTTAGAGGATCAGTGGAAGTATATTCATTTATAAAACAAATGTGACAAGTAGAGAGTTGAGTGAGATTGGATTTTTCGTTTTCATTGGTTAAAAGTATCAGCACTCAGGATCAGATGAAAACATTTAGATTATTTAGTGATTAGTAAAATACATTTTCAGTGAAGAATCTAAAGAACCTATATACCGATTATTTTTTAGATTGTATCTGATGGTTTTACTTTCTCTTATGTACTCCCTGATATCAGGTCATTATATTAAATAGAAACATGAAAGCATCTTCATGTATGTTTTATGTTGTTTAAATATGTAAGGTATCTACTATGGCAGATTATAATTCTAATTAAATCATTGAAGATTTAGTTTCAACTAATGTTTAGCAAGGTTGGAATGGTTGAAAATTAAGGCTGCTGCCACTGACTCCGAGTGTAGGTAGCATTTTTATTTTATATGTTGTGCTGGGATGAAGGCCAGTTGGCCTCTAAAGATAGTTTCCATAGCTACTGTCCTGCTCAGACAGAAAATGCTGCCACAGCATTTTTCCTTTGTACCTTTACAATTTTTATGGTAGCTGTCAAGTCAATTAATGTTCATCTGATTTATTAGTTATTAGGTTGTTGAAAGCAGGCAGCATGGGTGGGCACAAATGCTTTACACTGATTTTTTTTTAAATTAAATGTAAAATAGAAAATGTCTCTTTGCTCAAAACACACCAATGTATTTCAAATTTATTAATTTTTTTCCCGCAGCCATCTATACTGAACCAGACTACAATCTGTGCTAAAAAAAATAAGTTTATAAAATTTGAGGTTTCCTTTCACTTTTCTCCAAAGAATTATCAACTCTGACAATGGATTTCAGTGTTGGTACATGTTGAATACTATAGTTTAGGTTTTAAGATTATTATTATTATTTTTTTTAAACTTGCTTTCACTAGTTCAAAACTTTCCAAAAACTTTTTTTCATGCTTCTCAAAGCATGGAACTTGAAATTTGTTTCTAGGAGTAAATAAATGACAATACTGCAGTATATTGTTCACTTAAAAAAAGTTTTCAGTACAGCACGCAGTATGCGACTCTTCATTCAAGGAGAAATGAACAGGTGTTGCATAAACTACTGAGGCAATAATGTGGAGGTCTTCACACTGTTGTATTTACCCTTGAATACTGTATGTAACATGCAGTATGAATCTTATCAGGCGAACAGTAAAACCATAACTAGCCCAAACCCCCAAACTGCTTGCTGTCTTGTGAGAGAGGAGTAGAGACATACTTGATTGTGTCATAATTTTGAGAGCGACTCAGAATGTGGAAGGGGTGCCATGTAGGAATCTAGTTAGATAAAGTAATAGAATGGCAATATCGAATTTGTGGAATTTTTTAATAATTTTATAGCATCCTATGTCTTTACACATTCTTTTTACAGATACTTTTTACAACACAGAGCTACCAATTCCATTCTTCCGGCCTCCACCTGTGTACATGCTTTCACATGCTATAGCTGGGTGTATTATCACAATACTTTTCCAAGTCCATAACTGCAAGAGAACCCTTCCTGATAATTAATATAAAACCTGTTACCGGAAGCTTGAAGTTTGACGCTTCTTCAAGCATTGCTTCTATGAATAACCGTCATGGAGTGAAATCCTGCAGCCATTTCTCAGGCTAAATTCCCATTTATGACAGGAAAGGTGTTGCCTGAGATCGGACTATACAATTTTGGTATATGATAAATAGGCAAATGCAGGATTTGTTTTGTAGCAGGTGTGGAACTGCTATGTAATAATCTAAAAATACTGAGGTGTAATAATTTTTTGAATGTTGCTCAGTGAGGGGAGGTTACTCTATATTATTAGAATTTCTTGTATCCTGAATAGCTCTAATGTAATCAGGGGCTGTAGAAAGAGCAAATAGGAAAACAGCACAATAGATCTAGATAAAGTCATTCCCCAGGCACACTTGAAAGACAATGGGGCAAGCTGTTAGCTTCAAGGATCCTGTCTCCAACAAGTTGCAAGCCTTGTTTTGCCAAAGCTAGGCGTCTGGAAAGCAAAAGAACACTAAATTGTTGAAAAGTGCTTCTCAGGGAGAGAAGGGGATTTGCTTGTCAGAAGCTGTCTAGGGAGACAGAGACTGCAGAGGGAGTCTAAAAAGGTTATGCCTTCTCAGATCCAGGGAATGGTAAGCCTTAGGAAAAAGCTAGATGTGCATATAGTCTATTCTATTGTTTTTAAGGTACAGATTTCTCAGAAATGCTTTTGTTCTGAATAAATAATATTTTGCTTTAAGGAGGCTATCTGGTAACTGATTTTATTGTCATTGCCCTCAGAGGGAACAGAACTTCAGGGTCTGAGATTAAATTAGACATCCTGAGGTAGTTGTGACTGTAACCCAGGCCTGGCCTGAAAGTGGGAGAATTGTGTGATTCCACCTAGAGCCAGATGATGGCTAAGGATATGTCTACACAGTCAAAGAAAATCTGTGGCTGGCCTGTGCCAGCTGGGTCAGGCTGTGGGGCTGTTACATTGCTGTGTAGACTTCTAGGCTTGGGCTGAAGCTCAGGGCTAGAGGACCTTGTGAGGTGGGAGGGTCCCAGATCTCGGACACATCGTTAAAGGCCTGAAACCTGGGAGGGCATGCACTTGATGAGACCAGGAAAGGCTAGAGGTGCAGTTTGTCTCATAACTGTGACAGTTTCCTTACCTTTCAATCACCTTCTAGTGAAAATTCTAGTTGCAAATGTTCTGCTGGTTGCAGCTGACTTTCTAGGTTTAGGGGCAAGCAAAGGATTTATGATGTTACTGTTGCTAATGGACAGAGGCCTTTAGCAACCAACAGATACTAGTAGAAATCAAGATTCAGCTGGAGGAATGTGCTCAAGAGCATGTGCTCAAATTGTCCTACTCACCCACTCTGCAGTACTGGGTCCAAAGTCTTAGGCCAAATGTTGGTGATTGATAATGTTAGGTAATATCTGAAGTCTTTGATCTCCAATGATGTAATTAATTTTGTGAAACTTTCCCTTTTAAGATTTTGGACTAGATACTTGGCTCGTGTAAATCGATTGATTAGATATACCAGCTGAAAACCTGGCCCTCTATTAAAATGCTAGATGTCTTTGACATTGTTTTCAAGCATTTATTTTTTCCCATCTTACTGTTTGTTCTTCCTGCATGACATGCCCTGGGATACTTGCATAAAATTGTAGTTCTTAGGCCTTGGCTACACTTGAGAGTTACAGCGCTGGTGGTGGCTTTACAGCGCTGTAACTCGCTCCCCGTCCACACTGGCAAGGCACATACAGCGCTGTATCTCCCTGGCTACAGCGCTGCATGTACTCCACCTCGACGAGAGGAATAAAGAGACTAGCGCTGCTGGGCGCCAGTGTAAACAGGGAATAATCTTACTACGCTGTAACTGACCTCCGGAAGCTTCCCATAATGCTTTTAAGTAAAGATTACGCTCTGTTTTGTTGTGATGCCTCTGTTTGTTTTGTTGTGAACTCCCGGCTCCTGAATCTGCTTATCAGAAAAACAAACATAGCTACTGTTTGCTGTGAATGAGCTCCCTTTGGAACGCCCACAGCTAGTGTTTGCTTGAAGAGAGGGGGCTTGAGGAGAGAAGCAGCACGGCGTGCGGGAGGGAGGGGGAGGTCCGTTTCCGGGAGGCTGCTTATCTGGTGCTTTCAGTGAGCGAGAGAGGGGTTGGGGAGGGGGTCAGAACTTGCAGCTGCTGACAGAGTGTCGGCTCCAAAAATCCACTCTCTCTCTCCCCCACGCTCCCTGTCACACTCCAACCCACCCACCCCCTTTTGAAAAGCACGTTGCAGCCACTTGAACACTGGGATAGCTGCCCATAATGCACTGCTCCCAATGCCGCTGCAGATGCTGCAAATGTGGCCACGACAGTGCGCTGGTAGCTGTCAGTGTGGCCAGATTGCAGCGCTTTCCCTATTCAGCTGTACGAAGACAGGTTTAACTCCCAGCGCCGTACAGCTGCAAGTGTAGCCATACCCTTAGAGAGGTATAAAGTAGAAATCCCTGCTTTATAAACAACTATGGGAGGAGAGGAAGCTGATCAGAAACAGTCAAGATGGATTCACCAAGGGCAAGTCATGCCTGATCAACTTGATGAGATAACTGGCTCTGTGGATATGGGGAAAGTGGTGGATGTGATATATCTTGACTTTAGCAAAGCTTTTGATACTGTCTCCCACAGTATTCTTGCCAGCAAGTTAAAGAAGTATGGATTGGATGAATGGACTGTAAAGCGGATAGAAAGCTGGCTAGATCATAGGGCTCAATGGGTAGTGATCAACGGCTCGATGTCTAGTTGGCAGCCGTTATCAAGCGGAGTGCCCCAGGGATCGGTCCTGGGGCTGGTTTTGTTCAACATCTTCATTAATGATCTGGATGATGGGATGAATTGTGACCTCAACCAGTTCACAGACAACACTAAGATGGGGGGAGAGGTAGATATGCTGGAGGGTAGGGATAGGGTCCAAAGAAATCTGATGAGATTCAAGAAGGACAAGTGCAGAGTCCTGCAGTTAGACGGAAGAATCCCATGCACTGCTATAGGCTGGGGACCGACTGGCTAAGTGGCAGTTCTGCAGAAAAGGACCTGAGGATTACAGTGGATGAGAAGCTGGATATGAGTCAACGGTGTTGTTGCCAAGAAGGCGAACGGCATATTGGGCTGCATTAGTAGGAGCAATGGCATCAGATTGAGGGAAGTGATTATTCCTCTCTATTCGGCACTGGTGAGGCCACACCTGGAGTAGTGTGTCCAGTTTGGGGTCCCCCACTACAGAAAGGATGTGGTCAAATTGGGAGAGTCCAGTGGAGGGAAACAAAAATGATTAGGGGGCTGGAGCACATGACTTAGGAGGAGAGGCTGAGGGAATTGGGCTTGTTTGGTCTGCAGAAGAGAAGTGTGTGTGTGTATGTGGGGGGTTGATAGCAGTCTTCAACTCAAGTCATCCAAAGAGGATGGAGCTAGGCTGTTCTCAGTGATGGCAGATGACAGAACAAGGAGCAATGGTCTCAAGTTGCAGTTGGGGAGGTCTAGCTTGGATATTAGGAAAAACTATTTCACTAGGAGGGTGGTGAAGCACTGGAATGGGTTACATAGGGAGGTGGTGGAATCTCCATCCTTAGAGGTTTTTAAGGCCCGGATTGACAAAGCCCTGGCTGGGATGATTTAGTTGGGGTTGGTTCTGCTTTGAGCAGGGGATTGGATTAGATGACCTCCTGAAGTCTCTTCCAACCCTAATTTTCTATGATTCTATGATAAAGAATGAACAATGCTATATTTCCAGGGTGATATTTTGGGGGAAGGGAAAACAGCAAAACAATCTGAAAATGATCAAAATGGAACTGTAATTTCAAGAACATAATGGAAACTCTGTGTTCTGTGAGTTTCCTTAGCACATAAGATATATTAACTGGAAATATAACTAAAAGTTGTTGAAATGAAATAATTATAAAAGTTAATGTATAGTCCACAGTAAAGAGAACTAGTTTATAAAGCCCTAGGTTAACAATATGCTTGTTAGCCAATAGTGCGGAAAAAGAATTTTTGCATTCTGGTCATGCATTCACTTACCATATTCGTGAAGGGCATATTTTGTACTTCTGAGTGGATAAAAATATCTCATTTCCACATGAAATTAGATAATAATAGCTTTCATTCTGAACTGTGAAGACTTGTTTTATAGTATGTGCTGTAATGAAAGGGGCAATATGCAATCTGAAAGCATTTTTTTTATTTTACAATCAAATTTTAGTCTTTAATAGAAGCCTTTTAGGTTTGTTGGTTATTGCAAGGTGATCTATCTTACTCTGTTGGCAAGGGGGATTTAGAAAAATGTGTCAACATTCATATATTTCAGTGTATCAAAATATAGATTGTTTTTGCAACATAATTAAAGCTATTGAGCACAGATCATCACCCCCTTCCTCCCCTCTCCCATGAAAAAAGAAAGAAAGAAAGAAAAAGAAATCTGCCATCAGGCTTTTCAAAAGGGAAACCAGATGTGAACATCCCTTAGGTATTTTTTTCTCTCAGTTTGGAAAAGTTCCAAGACACTATATAATGACTTCATGACATTTAAAGCCAGAATTAATACATGTTACTAAATTAATACCAAAGTACTGAATAGTTTCTTTTGCATTCCTTTAAAACAGTATGTCACTTACTGATGTACCTTTTGTTGGTAATGGACTTTGGATGTACAGTAAATTACACTTATGTCCAGTTTCCTTTTAGGAAATTGTTATTTATTGGTGGTGTTTGGCTTAAAGATAGTTTGGTATTTTATTAAAGTTGGTGATTATTAAGATCCTTATTCAGGTTACAGGACTGCCACCTGGGACTGAAGCCCTTGGGCTTTGTACCCCCCCAGCCGGGGGCAGTGGGGCTTGGAGTTTGGTCCCCCAAACCAGGACGGTGGGGCTCAGGTGAGCCCAGGCTTTGGTCTCCCTTTCTCGGGTCGTGCAGTAATTTTTGTTGTCAGAAGGGGGTCGTGGAAGTTTGAGAATCCCTGCAAGAGTAAACATGAGTATTTGGGATTAAGCAGCAAATCTCCTAAATGGCTTGAAGTGTGTGTTTTCTGGCTGCAATTTTTACCTCAATGAATTTAAAGGCATGGCTGTGTAACAGATCTGGTTCAGTGCTCCCAGCTCGAAGCTTAGCAGATTGCTGTGAGGGGACTCAGCTGCTGGATCCTGTGTGTTTTAAGTATCAGAGGGGTAGCCGTGTTAGTCTGGATCTGTAAAAGCAGCAAAGAGTCTTGTGACACCTTATAGACTAACAGATGTTTGGGAGCATGAGCTTTCGTGGGTGAATACCCACTTCGTCGGATGCATATGTGTGTTTTAAGTCTCCATAGCCTGAACAGTTAGTCTCAGCCTGAACAGAGCCCAGATGTTGTCCCTGTCTTGAAGTCTGTAGGCACACTGTTGGGTTACAGATCTTCTAGAACCTTGTCTGGAGAGCTTAGACCTGGAGTGGGCAAACTTTTTGGCCTGAGGGCCACATCTGGGTGGGGAAATTGCATGCAGGGCCATGAATGTAGGGCTGGGGCAAGGGGTTGGGGTGCGGGAGGGAGTGTGGGGTGTGGGAGGGCGTACAGTGTGCAGGAAGGGGCTCAGGGCAAGGGGCTGAGGCTCAGGAGGGGTGTGGGCTGTACAAGGAGGCTCAGGGCAAGGGGTTGGGGAGCTGGGGGTGCGGCAGAGGGCTCAGGGCAGGGGGTGCGGGGTGCAGGAGGGATGCGGGGTGCAGGTTCCGGCCCGGCACCACTTACCTGGAGTGCCTCTCGGGTGGCAGTGGGGCTAAGATAGGCTCCCTGCCTGCCCTGGCCCCGCTCTGTGCTGCTCCCGGAAGCGGCTGGCACTACATCCCTGCAGCTTCTGGGGGAGGGGAGGCAGAGGGCTCCGTGCGCTGCCCTGCGGGTACCTCCCCTGAAGCTCCCATTGGCCACGGTTCCCCGTTCTTGGCCAATGGGAGCTGCGGGGGACAGTGCCTGGAGGCGAGGGCAGCGCACGGAGCCCTCTGCCCCCCCCCACCTCAGGGGCCACAGGGACATGGTGCTGGCCACTTCCAGCAGCGGCGCGGTGCCTGCGGTGCCATAGGGGTGGCAATCCCATGGGTCAGATCCAAAGCCGTGACAGGTCAGATCTGACCCGTGGGCCGTAGTTTGCCCACCCCTGGCTTAGACCATGTGGTCTGTCAGCTCAGCCCCTGGAACCAGTGTTCAGTCCTCAAGCTCCCCTGTAGTTTTAGCACACCCTCTCTCAAAACTCCACCCAAAAGCGTGAGGCGTTTGTTTCCCTCTTCAAAGGGCTGTATGGTAGATGTAGCACAATACACAGATACTTTGCATAGAATTCTAACACATCCTTGCTCTTGTTTAATCAAATGAGAAATATATAGACCCATACAAGAACAATAAACCCCTACAAGCATCTACATGTGTAATGTTTCATTTTTAGAAAAGAACAGATCCCCCAACTTTAGTGGCATGGAGAAATAAAGTATGGGAAATCCTTTTAATGAAAAATATTGACAGAGCCTTATGTCAGAATCCAGTAAATTTTGTAATATCTGGTTGACATTTTTGGAATATGTACAAAATAAATGCACATAATTTACAAGCGGTTGATCAAACACAAATGGTTCATTTAAAGTGACATACAGGTTATTAATAAAATATGTTAATAGTATGGAAAGTTCATGTATGTTGTTAATAAGAAAAGAAATTATTTTAAAATGTTAACTTACCAAAACATTGAATAGTTTTTTTCAAAGGCATAAACAACTAGGCACTTAACTCTCATTGACTTTCAATGCGAGTTGGGTGCTTACCTGCCAGTTGTACCTTTGAAAATCAACAAAACAAAGCTCCCAATTACAGTCGAACCCATTTATCTCGACCTCGGTTAACTTGCCAATCCTATTAACTCGAGGTTTTACAAGTGGAACCGCCAAACTCCCTCTTTATCTTATGGGTTTCTCATCCGTTATGTCGATTTGCCGAACCCTAATATCTCGAGCCCGGCTCCCCGCGTCCCCAGCCGCCCGCTCCCTGGCTCTCCAGCCGCGCGGTTCCCCAGCCGCCCGCTCCCCGCGTCCCCAGCCGCCCGCCCGGCCCCGCATACCCGGTCCCTGCCCGTCCCCGCCCGGCCCCGCATACCTGGTCCCCGCTTCGCCTGCCGCCCGCCCGCCCGGCTCCGCTTCGCCGGCCCCGCTTCGCCGCCCGCCCGCCCGGCCCCGCATGCCCGGTCCCTGCCCGGCCCCGCCCGGCCCCGCATACCTGGTCCCCGCTTTGCCTGCCGCCCACCCCTCCGCCCGGCTCCACTTCGCCGGTCCCCGCTTTGCCGCCCGCCCCTCCGCCCGGCTCCGCTTCGCCGCCCGCCCGCCCGGCCCCACATACCCGGTCCCTGCCCGGCCCCGCCCGCCCGGCCCCGCATACCCGGTCCCTGCCCGTCCCCGCCAGCCCGGCCCCGCATACCCGGTCCCCGCCCGGCCCCGCATACCTGGTCCCCGCTTTGCCTGCCGCCTGCCCGCCCGGCTCCGCTTCGCCGGTCCCCGCTTTGCCGCCCGCCCCTCCTCCCGGCTCCGCTACGCCGCCCGGCCCCGCATACCCGGTCCCTGCCCGTCCCCGCATACCTGGTCCCCGCTTTGCCTGCCGCCTGCCCGCCCGGCTCCGCTTCGCCGGTCCCCGCTTCGCCGCCCGCCCCTCCGCCCGGCTTCGCTTCGCCGCCCGCCCGCCCCGGCATACCCGGTCCCTGCCCGTCCCCGCCCCCGCCCCGGCATACCCGGTCCCTGCCCGTCCCCGCCCGCCCGCCCCGGCATACCCGGTCCCTGCCCGTCCCCGCCCGCCCGCCCCGGCCCCGCATACCCGGCCCCTGCCCGTCCCCGGCGCCCGTCCCCGCTGCCCCGGTCCCTGCCCGTCCGGGCCCGCCCGGCCCCGCATACCCGGTCCCTGCCCGGCCCTGCCCGCCCGCCCGGCCCCGCATACCCGGTCCCTGCCCGTCCCCGCCCGCCCGGCCCCGCATACCTGGTCCCCGCTTCGCCTGCCGCCCGCCCACCCGGCTCCGCTTCGCCGCTGCCTGCCCGTCCGCCCGGCTCCGCTTCGCCGCCCGCCCGGCCCCGCATACCCGGTCCCTGCCCGGCCCCGCATACCCGGTCCCTGCCCGTCCCCGCCCGGCCCCGCATACCCGGTCCCTGCCCGGCCCCGCCGCTCGTCCCCGCTTACCCGGTCCCTGCCCGGCCCCGCCCGGCCACCCGGCCCCGCTTACCCGGTCCCCGCTTCGCCTGCCGCCCGGCCCGCTTACCCGGTCCCGCTTCGCCTGCCGCCCGGCCCGCTTACCGGGTCCCGCTTCTTTGGCTGCCCGGCTCCGGGTCCCCGTCCCGCTTCGCCGGATCCAGCCACGTGCAGGCACCGCGGTAAGGGGGCAGGGAGGGGGTGTTGGAGAGAGGGCAGGGGAGTTCAGGGGTGGGGGGGTGGATAGGGGTTTATCTCGATCATCGGTTATCTGGACTATTTTTGGCAAACCCCTAGGCCGGCGACATAACAGGGTTCAACTGTATTTATATGATAATAATTAAACAGTGTCCTTCACAGAGTTATCTGATTCTACAGGTATCAGGGCAGTTAAATGGTGGGAGATAGTTGGTTGAAACTGTAAATCTCCATCTCGTGAATGTGTTTGCTTGAGTGATTACAGCAGGGGTAGGCAACCTATGGCACGTGTGCCGAAGGCGGCACACGAGCTGATTTTCACTGGCACTCGCACTGGCCATTGGTCCGGGGGGCTCTCCATTTTAATTTCATTTTAAAGGAAGCTTCTTAAACATTTTAAAAACCTTATTTACTTTACATACAACAATAGTTTAGTTATATATTATAGACTTATAGAAAGAGACCTTCTAAAAACGTTAACATGTATTACTGGCACACAAAACCTTAAATTAGAGTGAATAAATGAAGACTCGGCACACCAATTCTGAAAGGTTGCCGACCCCTGGATTACAGTATATTCAATTTTCTATTTTAGTAATTCCAATTGAAATTTGTACTCACACGTAAGATAACCAGAGAAGCCCGTGGAGGCACAATACTGCCTTGTTATAACCTTAATTATATGTTGTGTAGTTCCGATTTAAATTGTGTAAAAACTTGAGCTATAAACTAGTCGAGAGGGCAGACTATGTCTATAGTTACTTCCATAGAGTTATAATGTTTAAATCAGCTTTTTTTTTCTGTACCACTGAGGATTTTGTGATTCAGTTCTTGGCCAAATCGTGCTCACTTTATGCAACTTATCATGTTGACACATGGATAAGGCAGTAACATTTGATCCTGTGTTATCAGTTGATACTGTATTCACTGCTTTCTTTTTATCCCTCAGCTGTTTTGATTTGAATTCTCTATTAATTTAAACCTTCTCATAAGCATATACAAAACAGAACTTTGCTACTGCACTAATATTCTTGATGTGCTCTTTGCTTTCATTTTAGCATTGGTTAAATGTTAGACTGGCTTAGTTAGCTAGTTGTATATTCTTTGAAAAAGCTGTAGCCGACATTCTAGTTTATATTGCTCTGTCTTTAATTGGATATGTTTGAAACAAATTGTGTGTAGCACCTTGTGATGTGCCTGTTTTTAGAAATAGCAGCATATTTTGTATTAAGATAAGTCTGTTTTTATGCCAGCCACTGCTTGATTCAATACAAATAATGCTCTTTATGTAGCTAACATCCTTCAGTTCCTTTGAGTCAGGGCCCCCTCTGGACATATGTCCATTTAAAAGCAATCCTTTCCCTCTCCTCTGTCTTAGGTCTGTAGAGACATAGCGGACTTGAGCTTGATGGTTCTAGTAATCCTCTAATTTGTCAAAACATATAATCAGCCAGGGGCCACTGGCTTTGACTTCAGCTGGTCTGCCTTTATAGCTAGAGTGATGGGAGAAACAATTATGTCATTAAAATGTAATTGATTTTAATGCTTTAAGGCTGTATGAATATGAATTTGATGGCTAGGTGACAGAGGGACACTTCAGAGTGAGCCTCAGCAGTCAGTATTTCATTTTTTTTTGTTTTCAAATCCCTTCTGTAGTTTAGACAATGATATTTTGTTTGAGGCATCATGTAGCATGGTCTCAAGCCCATGGAGGAAAATTCTAACTGCTGATGACTTTTCCTAAAGCTCAGTTAAAATGTCTCTTTTCAGAACTCTGACCTGTGTTCACTGCCTTTTAAACTTGGCTCCTTATGTGATTCAATATGTACACTATTTATAGTGATTTATAGAAAGTATAGAATTAGCCTCTTTGTTACTCCCATTGAAGTAATAAATGCAGGATCAGACCCTTTTTGTTTAATAATAAATACCATAGGCATACAGGGCATGATCACGCTCCCATTCATGTCATTGAAAAAACTCCTATTATTGTGAATGGTTTAGAATTGAGCCCATAGAAAATGACTTTTATTTTGTGATTTAGGGGTTACACAGCTCTCCTCCTTGAAAACTGTGGTCTCTAGGAGTTCTTCTCTGTTAAGCGAGCTTTTCTTTCTGTGAGCACCACCCTGCAACTGAGCCCTGTTGTCCTTTAATCAGGCCTAGGTGCTCATTATTCAATTAAGGGCCTAGATGAGCTACTTAAATTAGCATGTCACTGGTAGCCTGGGCCCAAACACACCTTAAGGGGGGCAGCTATCCCATGACAAGTTCTGTCTTTCCCATTGATTATTTCTTCGATGTGTGTTTGAAAAAGAGTTCTGTTTGTCTTAACCTGTTAGGCACCCTTTACTTAGTTCTAAGTTCTGTTCTCTCACTTGTGCATGCGCTCTCTCAGCACTCAGAATTTCCATTGTGTCATCTTAATACCACATAATTAAGCCTTGATATATGTAGGTAAATCCAACTGAAGTCAATGGAGTTATGCTATTACTATTTTACAGTGCTCAAAAGTGTGCTCAGTACAGATAGATTACACCTGATCTCTGCCACAGATTATTTTTTAATTTCACACGTGACACAACAAAGGGGCAAAAAAGGAAAGCCTCAGATGAACAAATTTGGGATTAAAAAGACAGGGGTCTTGACAATAAGATAGGGTTGCCAAGCATCCGGTTTTTGACCGGAATGCCCGGTCGAAAAGGGACGCCGGCAGCTTTGGTCAGCACTGCTGACCAAGCAGTTAAAAATCTGCATGGCTCCTGAGAAGTGGCCAGCATGTCCCTCTGGCTTTTAGGCATAGGAGCGGTTGGGGGGCTCTGCGTACTGCCCCCAGCTGATGGCGCCACCCCAAGCATTGGTTCTACAGCTCCCATTGGCCAGAAACTGTGGCCAATGGGAGCTAAAGGGCCGGCGGCGCCTGTGGGTGGGGGCAGCGTGCGGAGCCCCCTGGCCACCCCTCCACCTAGGAGCTGGAGGGACATGTTGCCACTTCCTGGGAGCCACCTGAGGTCAGCGCCACCCGGAGCCCACACCCTGAACTCCTTCCCAGAATCTGCACACCCTCCTGCACCCCAACCCCATGCCCTAGCTTTGAGCCCACTCCCGCACTCTGAACCCCTCATTTCTGGTCCCACCCCAGAGCCTGCACCCCCAGCCCAGAGCTTGTACCCCTCCTGCACCCCAAGCCCCTGCCCCAGCCTGGAGCCCCCTCTCACAGTCCAAATCCCTCTTTCCCACCCCCCAAGCCAGACCCCCCTCCTGCACTCCAAACCCCTCATCCCTGGTCCCACCCCAGAGCCCGCAGCCCCAGCCAGAGCTCTCACTCTCTCCCACACCCCAACTCCCTGCTCCAACCCGGTGAAAATGAGGGAGTGAGGATGAAGGGAGTGGGGAATGGGGTCTCAGAGAAGGGGCAGAGCAGGGGCACAGCCTCAGGAAAGGAGTGGGAAAGAGGGCAGGGCAATGGTATTCGGTTTTCTGCAATTAGAAAGTTGTCAACCGTACAATAAGATAACACTCCTATGGCCTAGTCCAAATCCAATTGGAAAGACTCCCATTGACTTCAGTGGGCTTTAAGATCAGACCCATGCTCAGCAATGGCATGCACACAGCATGGTTGAACGTTATTTTCATATTTATAAATTTTATTAAATGTGCATCTAAAATAAGTACATTTCTTAAATAAAAATGATTTGGATGTCTAATTTCTTGTGGGAGTCACAGCAGAAGTCCACAGGCACCGACCTTCATTGTTCCGGGTGGGTGCTCCTCTCCCACTGCACCCTGAGGCTGCACCCCCACTCTGCCCCTTCTGCCAAGGCCCCATCATTGCTCCACCTGTTCCCGCTGCTGCTCCGCTCCCTCCTCAGCACCTCCTCCCGTCGCCGAACCGCTGATCGGCGGATGGCTGGTAGGTGCTGAGCACTCACTATTTTTTTCCATGGGTGTTCCCCTGAGCACCCACAGAGCCTGCGCCTATGGTAGAAGTAGTTTGTTCAACAATGGCTAGGTTTGGTCCTTGGGTCTTCTTTGCACTGGATATTTCTTAGTTTGCACATTTTCTTTCTTGCCATTGAACAAGTTTTCATCTTCTAGCAAAACCAGCCTTTAATATTAGAGTGTGTGTGTTGCTAGATGTCACTCAGCTATAAGCAGCTAAATATCTCTTAACACTTTTCATTTCTCTTCTATATCCTTTCTCTTCACTGATTGCTAGCATAGCGTATAAGGCATGAACGCTTTGTAAAAGAAAAAATAGTTCAGAAAATGGATACAGAAGTCAAGAGAGTGAACAAAGAGTGAAACCATCTATTCACTCTGTCCCCTGTCTACCTCTACAAAGAAAAAAAATGAATATTTTTTGAAGGCATTGTTGTGTTCGATTAGATTAAGATATGAATGACAACAAAGCACACAATATCTGAAACTTCAGAAGGAGAAAGGCGTGATGTTTGGCAAGCAAGACTCGATAAGAAAGACAAAGGTCTTGATGTTGGAGAGTTTATAGGTGGATGAAAACCCATTACATTGTGTGAGATGCTGAAAATAAAGATTGCAAAGAGTATCAAAAACATGTTGTAATGATCCAGGATACTCACAAGGAAAATAGGAGTTTAAGGAAATGAAAAGGTCAATTGGTAATGAAATGAGCAGCTATTTTCTTTAGACACTAACAACACAGCAGATGTAGTATATAGAGTTGGCAAAAATCTGTAGTAGTATGTCCAGTCCTGAAAACACCAGTTGGTTTCAGGAGTATTAGAAACAGAAAACAAACAGGGAGGTGAATATACCTTTTGTAAACTCAAAATAGAAGCAAAATAAGATACAAAGAGCCCTCGATCCATGAAGGCAAGATATAGTAGTTTTACTGAGCTTGGGCTCTCCCTCCAAAGCACCTAATTTATTCTGCTTTTTAAATCCTACTTTCCTTTCTTCCTCTACCCTCCTAGAAATTTGCAAGTATGTTTGGGGTCTTCTTTCCAATTTGCCACTCCATTCCCTTAGAAATATGGGAGTGGATTTAAGGCCTTGTGTTTCCAAAAAGACCTCCACATTTTGCAGTCTTGACTTCCCACTTTGTGTCCCCCATATATCCTGGAAATACACGAATGGGTTTAGCAACCAACATTTTTGGTGGCTTCAGACGATCTTTAATCTCGATGACTCTCTGCAAATATTATGAGGAGGACAAAAGTTTTAAAACCTGATGACGTATTGGAAACATATGGAATTACACACTGATCAGCATCAAACCTGAATTTTAACTGAGGAGCTAAAGAACTGACTGATCTAAAAAATGGATTATAACTAAGCAAAAGATCAGATATTGATCAGAGGTTACCATAAGAGAGAATGAATGCTACAGGCAGCCTGTCATTGCCTTTCACCGGTAGCTTATATCTGATTGATTTCAACTGTGACAAAGTCATAGCCCACAGATCTCTGAAATTAGTGGTCTGATTCTGTTTTGTAGTGGACAATATTACACATTTTAATTAGCACCTGTGCAGGCAGCCTCAGTAGAGAGAAGGACATTGGCTGAGTCTGTATTGTCTTTTGACCTTGGATTGAAACACACTAGTTGGGAAAGTTACACTGCTGCTAACCATGCGGCACATTATATAATAGAGGACTGGAGATTCCAGTGCTGTCAATCTTAAATCTTTCATGAGCACTGAAATCTCATTAATAATCCTTTAGGGAAATGCAAAAGAGTTTTTCAAAAGAGTTTCCACAAAACATCTTGTCCTTGTGACAAATCTCCAGAGAAAATACATATAAACTATCGTTAGTCAAGGGATTTATTAACTGAACTTTCAACTTCAGCTGTTTTTTGCAAAGAGAAATTCTCAACATTTCTTCACAGATTGTCTCAAAATTGTCTTCCAGTGACTAGACCGGGAAGAAAAAGAATTCACTATTTCTGGCTAATGGCTGAACTATCCCAGATTTACAGCTTGTACTATCTTGATCAGAATCTTCAAAAGTCCTCATGTGTTTTCTGTGATCTTTTGGCTTTCAAACTTTTCTCATCTTTAAATCTAAGGGAAGAAATAGGAATTAGTAGGAAAAAAAAAGTTAGGATAAACCTGTACACAACACAGATGTGATACTCTAAAGCTTCACAAAAGAAACAGATAATCAGAGATAGGCACATCATTAAAGAAGTTGAATCCATTTTGTATGGAGAACTGCTCAGTCAAGCGAAATAAACACACACACACTAGATAAGAGGTCAGAAGCTGAATTACATTCGTTAAATGAAAGAGACTGTTAAGAGCAATCTCTATCAGACCAAGGAGAAACATCTACAATCGTCCATGTAATGATAGTAATACTCAGCCTGCAAATATGGCCTCTTGCGCTAAGTATAGAGTAAAATAGAATTGCTGAATGTGACAATGTGCTGAAATAACACCATATGAAAAATATAAACACTTCCACTGCAAATTACAGTAGCAAACAGTAACTAGAAGGAAAGTTCCTAAGAACTGAGCATAAAAAGTTAATCGGAAAAGAAGAGATTTTGATTTTTTATGCTGATTATCAGTCCAGATTAGCTCTATTCACTTCACTTGAGTTACTTTGGATTTGGACAGGAATAGGTGAGATCAGAACCTTACTCTGTGTGTCCTAAAATTGACATAAGGGTTTTAGCAATGTCACAATCATGTATCAACTCCCTCTGGTGCATAGCTGGGACCTCATCCTTATCCCCATTGCACTCAGTGAGTGAGAGTGGCAAAATGGTTGATGTGCAGCAATGAGATGCAATTGCATATGGTGAGGAATGAGGGTTGGAGATAAAAAGTGGCAACTTAAAATGTCCCCTCCCTGTAAGGACCACATTGCCCCTTTAGTAGCTGTTTGTGTCCCTTTCCTCTCCTTTTAACCTGCTTTCTGTGTAAAAGCTAAACAGAGACTTTAACAGCCCAAATGATATTTCATAAAAGAGATCAGGTTGGTGGACCATGAACTGCTGCTGAAAGAGCAGATGAGTTTCTGGGGACTGGAAGAGAAAGGTAATGGTCTGGAAAGCAAATTTTATATTGGCACTCAGTGGGGAAGGTACAGAACACAGGGAAGGTCATGAGATTGATACATGGGCTCTGGGCCTTTTGTTGGTCAAAAAGTTTAGAGAACCTAGGATTTGTTTTGTTTTTTAAATTAAGGGGCCTACAGTGCAAGGTGCTATGAACGTTCAACTCCTATTGACTTTAATGGAGCTTGAGGGTGCTCAGCTCCTTGCAGCATTGTGGGTGATGGTCCCAATCTTGCAAAGGACTTATGATTCTGATTAATTTTACAGTACAGTGAGTAGTTTCACTGAGGGGGGTGTGTGTGTTGCAGGTTCGGATCTTATGGGCAAGATCCTGCAAACAGCTCTGGCCTATTCAGAAACCATTGAAGTCAATGAGGCCTCTCTCAGGTGCAGGGTTGTGGTCAGGTGGATCCATTCATAGGATCTGGCCCTCATTGAGGACCTTTGTGTAATATAAGAAAACTCAGAGTCCTAATGAAGCCAGATGTTGTCTAACATTTTGAGTTAGTATCCAATAAGTGACAAAAGGAAGCATGAACAACCATTCACTAAGAGATCTCCTGCCTCATTGTTATCTAAAACTTCCTGTTCTTAATTAGTATTCCAAAATGACTTCTCTTAGTCCTTCAGTTCTTTTTTCTTGTCCATTTTAACATTGAGGTTTCCCATGATGATGGTGGTGCTGATGATGATGATAATAATGATAGAGTCTTTGAACATTGGCAGCTTGCCTCATCATATAAATTCCTCCCAGATGCCTTTTTTGATTGCAAATTATTGGCAGATATAATACAATATTAAATGCAAATATTAATGTTAATGCAACATTGAGAATGATAAATCAATCACCTAAGTCAGGAAATTCTGAAAGTTCCTGCCGCAATGTTGAACTCTGCCAAATTGCTCTTCCTGTATATTTTATGGTATACATTGCACAACAGAAGCATTAAGGTTTACATTTAACAAGGGCACCGGAACTGAAAATACAACATATGTGCAATATAGATGTCTTAATATTGCAGTAGAACCCATGGCCTAAATTCCATTCTGATTTATACTCGCTGTGCTTTAGTACTATGGGGGCTAAGCAGGGTGTACATTAGCTAAGAATTTGGGCCAAGGTTTTTACTAAAATGTTAACTTAACCATATTGAGCTCTCATTAAATGTAGAGCTTACTTAACGTTCGTAACATTTCATCTGTAGTCACGATTTGTCAGAGTTTGGTACTACTGTAGAACGCTTGATATTTCCTGACATTTAAGTACTTGAATTCTCACACTTGACATTGTATTAATGTGAGTACTTGGATGTGATTTCCTTGTGAGGAGTGGTGCTTTGTTGTGTTTATTTTTTAAACTAAGCCTCCTTATAGATGCTGCGGTGCCACATAATGTACTTTAGAAATGATTCAGTATTGGTAAAGTTTTTAGAGCTACCATAGTGCTCATATGTCACTTCAGCAACACTGCTTTAACTGAGGTGACCTTAATCAATATTCTAAATTACTCCAATGCCCTGATTCCGGAAGGTACTCAAGACATGCTTGACTTTAAGCACGAGTTGTCCATTGAAGTCGATGAGAGTACTCGTGTTAAAAGTTAGACACATGCTCATGTACTTTCATCAATTAGGACCTACAATAAAAAACACTGGAACTTTATGTTGGAAATTGCATGTGAGAGAACAGGAAACTAAAAACTGATGTGGCATATTCTGGTTTTGAATTCAATAGCAAAACACCTTAAGTGACTTAAGTGAGATCAAGATTTGGCACTCAAAGCTTTAAAAATACTGATACTGTTTTCTTTAGACCTGATTGTTTATCCTTCCTTGATTACAACTATCAAACCAGCCAAGCTGGAAATGTCTAGGTTTGCTGTTTGTTGTGTAGGCACAAACACTTATGTAGAATATATAGATGGGGTGTGTGTGTGTGTGTACACATGCACATAGAGGAACAGGAAGGGGAAGATGAGAATGGGTGTAGTTTATGTTTCTAACACTTTTATAACTCAAAAAACTGCTCATTTGATTTTGCCTTTGCTGAACAATTCCTCTTCTCTTTTCCCCATCCCCCATGTATGATCTTTGATCCAAAAATAAGCACCAAAGGCATGTATTTGAGAGAATTACGAGTAACTGAAAATAGCATGGAGGAGAGAACATAAGAATGGCCATACTGGATCAGAGCAAAGGTCAATCCAGCCCAGTATCCTGTCTACTGACAGTGACCAATGCCAGGTGTCCCAGAGGGAGTGAACCTAACAGGTAATGATCAAGTGATCTCTCTCTCCTGCCATCCATCTCCACCCTCTGACAGAGACTAGGGACACCATTCCTTACCCATCCTAGCTAATAGTCATTAATGGCCTTAACCTCGATGAATTTATCTAGTTCTAGCCTTCACAACCTCCTCAGGCAAAGAGTTCCACAGGTTGACTATGCGCTGTGTGAAGAAGAACTTCCATTTATTTGTTTTAAACCTGCTGCCCATTAATTTCATTTGATAGCCCTTAGTTCTTATATTATGGGAACAAGTACATAACTTTTCCTTATTCACTTTCTCTACACCACTCATGATTTTATATACCTCTATCATATCCCCCTTAGTCTCCTCTTTTCCAAGCTGAAAAGTCATAGCCTCTTTAATCTCTCCTCATATGGGACCCGTTCCAAACCCCCTAATCATTTTAGTTGCCCTTCTCTGAAACTTTTCTAATGCCAGTATATCTCTTTTGAGATGAGGAGACCACATCTGTATGCAGTATTCAAGATGTGGGCATACCATGGATTTATATAAGGGCAATAAGATATTCTCTGTCTTATTCTCTATCCCTTTTTGAATGATTCCTAACATCCTGTTTGCTTTTTTGACTGCCACTGCACACTGAGTGGACATCTTCAGAGAACTATCCACGATGACTTCAAGATCTCTTTCCTGATTAGTTGAAGCTAAATTAGCCCCCATCATATTATATGTATAGTTGGGGTTATTTTTTTCCAATGTGCATTACTTCTGCCATTTTGTTGCCCAATCACTTAGTTTTGTGAGATCTTTTTGAAGTTCTTCACAGTCTGCTTTGGTCTTAACTATCTTGAGCAGTTTAGTATCATCTGCAAAGTTTGCCATCTCACTGTTTATCCTAGGATTGGTCCTAGGACTGACCCTTGGGGAATACCACTAGTTACCCCTCTCCATTCTGAAAATTTACCATTTATTCCTACCTTTTGTTCCCTGTCTTTTAACCAGTTCTCAATCCATGAAAGGATTTCCCCTCTTATCTCATTGCAGCTTAATTTATGTAAGAGCCTTTGGTGAGGGACCTTGTCAAAGGCTTTCTGGAAATCTAAGTACGCTATGTCCACTGGATCCCCCTTGTCCACATGCTTGTTGACCCCTTCAAAGAACTCTAATAGATTAGTAAGACATGATTTCCCTTTACAGAAACCATGTTGACTTTTGCCGAACAATTTATGTTCTTCTATATGTCTGACAATTTTATTCTTTGCTATTGTTTCAACTAATTTTCCTGGTACTGACGTTAGACTTAACGGTCTGTAATTGCTGGGATCACTTCTAGAGCCCCTTTTCAATATTGGCATTACATTAGCTATCTTTCAGTCATTGGGTACAGAAGCTGATTTAAAGGACAGGTTACAAACCATAGTTAATAGAGGGGGAAAGTAGAATGGAAACTGCATCTCAATCTTCAGCATTTACTTATGCTGAATGCTAAAAATACATTTGCATGGTGTCAAGTATCAGAGGGGTAGCTGTGTTAGTCTGGATCTGTAAAAGCAGCAAAGAGTCCTGTGGCACCTTATAGACTAACAGACGTATTGGAGCATGAGCTTTCGTGGTCATCTGTTAGTCTATAAGGTGCCACAGGACTCTTTGCTAAAAATACATTTGCATATTGAGCAAAATGAAAGTAGATCATGCTGAGTAAAGGGGTTTAAAACTTTGGTTTTAGACAGACATCCATTCACTCCATAGATGGAAAACCTTATTGTTTGTTACACTGGTTTTTGGTTTGAATCTTGTCTTAGGCTAATATAGTAAGATCACTTTGCATTGTATTAACCAAACTTTTCATGATCATGAACTAAACTTTTTTCCAGTCTTAGCGTTTTTCTGATTTTTCAACTGTAGAAAAAATAATCACTGTAATTATATGACCTTATACTGCTCCCACTTGACTTAACTTTTCACCCTACCTGATCTGCTAGATCTATTAGTTCTAATAAAATTGTTAATACCTGTACCAAAACAGTCATTTTTTTCAGATAGCTGGTCAGAGCCTACTTATTACTATTCCAAATTCTTTTTTCCCCTGTCATATTTGGTTTAAAGAACCACTGGCAACTGAAGACCATTGCTCTTGATTAGTGGCCATAATAGAGAAGTTGTCACAGGTTTGTAAATCCTTGCTCAATATAATTCAGAATTATCCTGATGATTCAGCATTATGTCATACAAGATTTTCCTTATGTTACAATTGAAGGCAAGCTTGAGTATCTTCTTTCCTGATAGAGAGACAGCACTAACTGTGAAAAGTTGATGGCACGACGTCACTAACTTTCTTGAAAAAAGCAGTCTCATCAATAATTTTATGTATTCTGGAACATGATGCTTTTACAGCATGCTGCTTGCTACTCCCTTTATCTCTACTTAATCAGTGGAATAAAAAGTACAAGTACACGTCATGAGAACAGCAGGCTGTGCATGCCATCCTTTTTGGTATCCTGCTGACTATTGGCTATTGCTGATGATAATTGTTTAAAGGTCAACAGTTTAAAAAGCACTGACTCTTGACCTACCTCTGCTGAAAGCATGTGATAAAATCAGAGCTCAAAATTGTAAACTTTGTGATTAACTTTCAATAGGTTATGATTTGGGAAAAATTTTTTGGCATGAGCATAAAGATGCTGTTTTTCTTAGTGCTGTGGAATCAACCCAAGTTTAAAGCAGTGTTTTTTTCCTAAATGACAACAGATGTAAAAGTTGTGTTTAAACTAAAACAACAACAGGTCATTAAGGTCTGAATCCTGCACTGAGAATTGCTCAGAGGACCTGTACAGACCCCATTGGACTCATAGGGATAGTGAATTTGAGTCAAGAGACCACATCTCAAAATACACTGCCACCAGCTCCCAGGTGTTTAAATCAAGGGGCTTTTAGCTGAATTTCCCCAGCTGGTCTCACTTACCATGACAGCAGCTCAGGTGAATAATTGTCTCTCAGAAAAATTATCCTCTCATAATCTGTTCTATAGTCCTTACCTTGCCACCCTTTCTCTTTCACTCTTTTTACGGGCTCTTCCTCCTTCTCTGCATCAAATTCAACCTTTTTGTCCTCACCTTTGAGACCCTTCGTGATTCTGCCTCACCATACACATCTGTTCCTGAATCTTTTTGGGGATGTTCCCTGTATCCTCCACTACACCGATGATGCTTGCCTCAAACACTCATTTGTCATTCACAATGATCTTTGAAGCTTTCTCCCCTTTCCCCCCTCCACCATTCCTTCTGTATCTTGTCTGAACTATTCTGTAGAGCAGTTACCCTGTCCTGTTTCAAAATTTTCCTAAGGACTTTCATATTTGATGTCTGTGGGAAATTGCCAACTGATGGCTAGGTAGAGAGTCGGTGGGGACTGCTGATATCCATCCTTTCTCCAACACTTTTGTTTGTCTTGTCTGTTTAGATTGTGAACTCTTCAGGGCACTTTCGGTGTGTCTGGGGAGTGCCTAACACAATAGGGCCCTGATCTCAGCCATACTTACTTCTGTTATGTAAATTCAATTAACTTATAATATAAACAAATATTCACAATTACAAATAAATAGAAAACTCTGCATTATTGGTGCCATTTTCTATATAGGAATTATTCTGATGGTGTTTTAACAGGGTTAATACACCAAAAATGACTGCAGACAATGTAAATTAAAATATTCCTTTAAATAAAGCTTCTTCTACTGTGTCTTGCCATCATATTTATATTTTCATTTAGTTTTTCCATGCAAGTAAAATTTCTACATTGCCAGATCCAATTAAAATGGTCATGATTGCAAAATAATGATTCAAGAATTCAATTTGGAACTGCCATTTTGATAGTATTAAATCCAGTATACATAATTTCCTACAGTAGAAAGTATTTAGCACTGCTAACCACAGTGATCACACCACCAGTTAAAACAGTTACATTAATTCACTACAGTCATATCACCTTGGGTCTGTGCTCTTGTCAGATCACATAAACTAAATGGGGTTAGTACTTGGATGGGAAACTTCTATGGAAAACAAGGGTGTTGAAGGAAGTGGTGTTTGTAATTCTGTGCACAGTACGCTTCACCATAAGTCAGAATTGGCACCATGCTGGAGCATTGGTTTAGTGGATTTTAGAGACTATGATTTTCTGGATCATTGGAAGAACAAGGTCCTGGCTACTAATGATTATTTAACATCCCACTGCTTTTTTGGAAAGTGAGGGTAAGTGTTTTGAAAGAGTTAATGATACATGTGTGCTTTCAAAATTCAGATTTCATATCCTGCCTGCTTAAATGTTTACTGCCTTTTCAGTTGGGTACTCTTCACTTCCTGCCTTTCTACTGTGTAATGTTGCTGTCAAGATATTTTTATTTTCCTGTGGCAAAGGAATCTGCATTTGTATGGATTGATATACCCATATGATAATAAAACAGTGCTTGCTAACGTACAATTTGGCTAGTGTGGTATGGTGTAACTATTTGAAATAATTTTGTACAAAGCATGTTTTTCAATCTCCCAAGTTGCCTCTTGTATTTTTACAGGAAGACGAGCTCAGTGTTACAAATGATTCACTGCATGAAGGAAAATACTAGGCTTTTAAGTAATACTTCTTTTGTACAGAACTGTGCAAGTTCAACACAGTGTGAAAGTTATAAAGCTAAGTGTGAAACGTTAACGAAAACAGTCTCTCTTTTGTTGTTCTCAGGTTAAGATTGGTATAGAGAAAAACTAGTGTCTGGATAACATGAGCACAGGCCCTAAGAGGAATTAAGTAAAGACGAGGTACAGCTGTAGCAGAAAACGATCATTTACAGTATGATAGGGAAACTCTGGAAGCAGCTTCAGTGTTAAGAATCCAAGAGACACATTCTGCACACACATGGTGGGTGTACTGGTGTGATTAAGACTGGAAAAAAAGGCCTTTGTCAGGTTTTTATTTGGTATTGTGTTCTCTATGGAACCTGGGCAACTGGATTCAGTGAAGCATTACATCAGGTTTTAGGTGCAGTACCCAGAAATTTCAAATCTCCCTGACTTTTGATTGATGCCAAAATACTTTTTTATTACAAAACTTTAAACAAAATAAAATTATTTCTTAGCACTGAAACTGTGTCCTAATCTAATTGTGCATGCCTAAACCTTCTTTGAAAATTAGAATGAGATTCCATCTGAGACAATTTTGCCAATTTTGATTGAATGTATTCCTGGAGTTTCATCACATGACACAATCTTTAATTAAAGATTAATCTTTAATTCCTGGAGACTCCAGGACAATCCAGGAGGGTTGGCAACCCTAGCCTGAACTGCTACGCTGGAAAGATATATCATTTTACCTATGTCGGAGGCTGAACCAAAATTCTTTATCTAAAAGCTCCAGAATTTGAGATTTCAAAATATGGATCAGAATCTTAACATAAAGTTTGGGAAGTTCAGGTTCAGGTTCAGTGTTAGGGTTTGGCCCATTATAGAGAGAGTTTGGACCTATGACTGTTTAGATTAAGACATAGGATTAGAAAATATATACTTGGATTTTTAAGTGAATAATTTACACAACAAATCTAGTATCTTTTTGTGTGTGTCTGGAACGTCTCTGAGCAGACCATGACATACACTAACATTTTTGTTCAAAGTTCTGGTATTTTTATTTAAAAAAAAATGAATCCAGTTATTTTTGACTCTCTGAATTTTGAGAAGTTAGTGTTTAGTATTGAAAACCTGAGCTCTGTCAGTTAGCTGTGACTGGTAACATGACATAGTTTCTTTTGGGCCTAACTCCTAAGGAAGATGGCTTGAATGAGAAGTAGTAGTTAGGAAGACATTAGAATTTAGGCAGGATTATTTAGAACATAATAAACGTTTTCCTTTGTGGGCCAAATATGCCTTACTTGTCCCATGACATCATTACACAGAATGGTAGGCTATTGTGAGAGATATTAGTGGTAGGAAGAATTTTAAATGTATTTTCCTCTAATTGTATTCCCACGAAGCAATTGCATGTGTATGATTGGTCCTGTCTGCCAAGAGTATGATCAGATCTTTGTCTGGCTCCCTCAGTTACGTCTATGAAAGATCTCTGGCTAGGCATTTTGGGAACACTGTCCCCTGTTGTATTGATGGCCTGTGATCCACCTTCTACAACATATGCCACTTTACAATGCAAATCAAGTTTAAAAGCACAAAATATGTTTTCTAATGGCATTTAGTAAACTCCTTATTTAATATTTTTCCTAAAAGTGGCAACAAGTACATCTGAAATGAATTTATTTAAATATTTTGTCCAGTCTTTGCTGAATTTTTTTTTGTCTGGTTCAGGTCTGCTGTAGTAACTATAGGGATAAAATATACTTGATTTAAAAATTAGTAAAACCGTGTAACTTCACAGCAAAGCTAAGCATATTTCTATTTAAAAAATATTCTGAGAAAATTAAATTAACTTTGAAGGCTCATCACAATGTTCTTATACATTCAAAACATCTGAAAGGCTAAAGCAGCTGAAAACCTATTATAATCTTTAGCTCAGTCATAGTAAAAATGCTTATCCAACTGACACTGTGTTGATTTAAAAAAAAATCTGGGCTGAGAACTGTTACAGGTTCTGTCTTAATCAGACTTGTGAATGATTTACTTCTTCAGACGGTGGCTTTTAATGGATAGTCTTATTTGGTCACAGTTAACACAATGGACCTCATTCTCCCTTGCTATAATTGTATAATAATTTACAATAATTCAAACTGTGTGCAAAATGCTACCAACTCCGAATGGTAGCACTTTGTATGCACTTTGCAATCATTTTGCTGGTGTATATGATTACATGTGGTGCAAAACAATGTATCACCATGCCCAATGGGTCAAGTTAATCTCTGATGGAATGCCATGAAATTACACCATGGACTAATTTGGTCCAGGGGCACTACTGTGCCTCAGTAACATGTCCTAGTAAGTGAAGGTAACAATCTGCTTGGAGTGAACGACACAATTTCTTCATTTCTAGGATGGGGGCCTATTTAAAATAGAAACAAAAACTTGGTTTGCCTCCAGATAAACTTTGTTTTAGACACCCATGCAACAAATGGCTATGCAGTGCCCTTAACCTTTTTTTGTCATAGATAGCAAGCTATTTTTTGTTTTTGTGTTTTGTTTTCAATTGAAAAAATAGTATTTTGTTCTTCCTTGCAGATTTTTTCAAATATTCACATATTTTATCTTGCATCATGCTAAGATACTCTAAGGGTGACCATCCTACCTTTGTTTCATTAGGAAATCCCTCAAGGAAGCTCTCTTTCTAATATTTCTCCAAGACTCTCTTGCTGGTAGTACTCAGAAGATTCATGTACCAGAAAGAGAAATCTTTTTATTAGTGAAAGCGTAGATGGGATTTTGGGGTTCTCAAGGTCTCTGGGAATTTATAGCTTGTTCTGCATTCAAATATAAGATTGAATGGGGAGAGAAAATAATTTCTTTCTATCCTTCTTATTTGCAGACAGCTGAAGTGGATACCGGGGGGGCCCCATATTGTTTCATTGTGTGTATTTTAATGTTGATTTTTCTAGCAGACTGTAAATACGGATAAACAGCTCTTATGTGTTTTCCTCATGAAATATCCTTAGGCATTTGTTTTGCAATTTAAAAAGTCAAAACCCCTCAAAGCATATGCTAGCTTTTCCACTAAAGCATATTAAAGCAGTGAAGCAATGCAAAAAAGCAACTGACTATTTCCAGTAGATGAGCTAAATCCTTAAAACAGGATTAACCAATTTTGTAATTTGCTTATGGTAGGATTCCGCCCACCAACGACCGGGGTCTGTCAGTGTTACAGTAGCATCCATGCAAAGTGCCTTAAAAGAAGGGCTGTGTTTAAAAGCTACATATTTGCACAAAAGGTGCTATTAGTGTATTTGTTCTACCTGTGCATTTTCAATAGATGTTTAGAGCTCTGATATTCAAACTGGAAAACAAAAACAAATGAAACAAAAACTTGATTAGATTAAATGCAAGATCCAAATTGTTTTGATATACTTTACTTAGGTTTTGCTAATATTAGCTGCATGAAAGTACTCTAAAATATGAATGCTTGCTTAGAAATACTCTAAGTTATTTGATAGGTAGGTACCATGATGAATGGAAATTGTTCCAATGATTAAATTTGTGAATGGTAAATAGTTTAGGAAAATGGCAAAAATGCCTATGATCATAAATGCTTATGTAAAAGTTGGATTGCAATAGGTTAGAGGTAATCATGTAACTTCTCTGGTAGGAGTCATCTTTCTACAGAGTTCTTGAAAATTAGTGCTATGTAAAGAATGGAAATTCTGTTTCACAGGATTTCAAGATTTAGAAACGTTTTATTCCAATCCAGAATAAAACCTGAAAATTTTGAAATTTTCTGAAAAAAAAAATCCTACAAAAATTATTGGGATTGTTTGAAATATTTCATTTCAATTTTGACTTTAAAAATTTAAATTATATTATAACACAAAATAAAATAAAAAGTTGTTTTGGAGGAAAAGTCAAAACATTATCTGAAAATGTAGAAACAGAATGTTTTGAAATAGTTTTTTTTTTCAGAGTTTCAATTTTGATGGAACTGCACTTTCCAATGAAAAACTGTTCTGCTGAGTTTTTTTCTGATCTGCTCTACTCCAAACCTTGATTTGCCCTGATTCCCCTTTGTGTTTTGCTTCTCTGACTCCACAACAACTTACGCATGAAAAGAGAAGAATCCCCCAGTCAAGTTGAAGGGCGCATTCACATCTGTACTCTCTTGCTTAGTCCTTTTTATTTTATTTCTTCCTGGGCCAGCTTTTCCTGTCTCATATACTGTACTTCCCAAAGTGGGTGCTTTGGTCTGCTAGATGAAAGCCACAATGAGCTACATTGGTGGCCCAATTTGGAAGTATGCCTCCCAATTTAACTTTCCCTTTGAACAAATCCTATTTATCTAAGTACTTATATTGCCTTGCTCACTGTAGTATCTGAGCATCTCACAAGCATTAGTGGATTTTATCCACAATACATGTGAAACTGGAAGGTATCATCCCCATTGTACAGGTTGCAAACTGTGGCACATGGTAGACCAAGAGACTTGCCCAGCAAGGGTTGTGAGTTCAATCCTTGAAGGGGCCATTTGGGGATTTAGCTGGGGATTGGTCCTGCTTTGAGCAGGGGGTTGGACTAGATGATCTCCTGAGGTCCCTTCCAACCCTAATAATCTATGATTCTATGATTACATAGGAAGTCTGTGACTGATCCAGGAACCAAATGCAGGTGTCTTGACTCCCAGTCCAGCATCCTATCTTTTAGACCAGGGGCAGGCAAACTTTTTGGCCTGAGGGCCACATTGGGTTTGGGAAATTGTATGGAGGGCCGGTTAGGGGAGGCTGTGCCTCCCCAAACAGCCGGGCATGGCCCGGCCCTTGCCCCTTATCTGCTTCTCGCCCCCCGGGGCCCCTGCCCCATCCAACCACCCCTTCTCCCTGTCCCCTGACTGTCCCCGGAACTCCTGCCCCTGACTGCCCACCACCACCCCATCCAACCCCCCCGCCTTCCTGACTGCCCCCCCAGGACCCCTGCCCCCATTAAACTGCCCTGACCCGTACCCACACTCCTGTCCCCTGACCGCCACCCCAAACTCTCCTGCTCTCTATCCAACCCCCCAGCTCCGTGCCCCCTTACCGCGCTGCCTGCAGCACCGGTGGCTGGTGGCCGCCCGGCTGGAGCCAGCCATGCACCGCGCAGCACAGAGCACCAGGTCAGGCCCCGGCTCTGCAGCTATGCTGCCCCAGGAGCTCATAGCCCTGCTGCCCAAAGCATTGCACCTGCAGTGCAGTGAGTTGAACCTGCGAGGGAGGGGGAACAGCAGGGGAGGGGCCGGAGGCTAGCCTCCCAGGCCAGGAGCTCAGGGGCCGGGCAGGAGGGTCCTGCAGGCCGGATGTGGCCCGCGGGTCGTAGTTTGCTCACCTCTGTTTTAGACCGTTCTTTGTTTCACATTGTTTTAAATGTACTCCTTGGATATGACTTTCAGTATGCATCAGCAGATGCCAGTACAGAAAATAAGACCTCATTGTTCTGTGGGCCTACACTAATATAAAGCATTTGCAGCATATTAACCTTTAAGATATAACCCATTTTTGAACAGTACAAAGATGAGATGGGACGTAACACAATATGATATGAAAGTGGCTTCTGTCTACAGACGCATACACATAAACACACGGGGATATAAGAACAGACAATTTGCAACTTTAATATAATAGTAGGGATTTTAAAAGATATATAGGTCAGGTTATGCTTTGCCATGGCAATATCCACGTCTGGGCAGATTTAAGCAGAAAACTCAGTTTCAGCTTAAGTTTCCTGACTAAGTATCCCCATCATTGAGAGGGGAGGAGGGCTAGTTTTCTGGCCCAAGATGTGTGTGTGGTTTGGTGCCATCCAACCCAGTGCCATCAACCCTTGTGGAATCCTGCAGATACTCACATATCTGTGATGGGCCACTCTGAAGCATCTCCTGGTCCTGGCAGAATTGTTCCTAAAATAACTTTGCTGACACAATCTTCTCATTTGTGCCTGGGCCAACTCTTCTCAATGGCACGGAGTAGGCTCTCCAGGGAGCTGATGCTGACTGTCAGCATTATTTTCTGCGGAAAGAATTCCCCAGGGCTAGACAGAGCATTTGTCTCTCTTCTCTCTGTGGGAGCCTTGAAAGGACAGAGATTCCACAAGTTTAGGGAAACAGAGAATACTTCCTCTTTCTAGATTTCAATCATCTCCTTTCTCACCTGCCCTCACCCTCATGCTTTTACCAGTCAATCTTGTCTTCCCTTTTAGAGTGGTGATTTACTATGTGAAATGATGCAGTCTAAGTTTCAGCCTTTGTTCTGGTGTTGTATAAATGTTTTTCAGTGTAGCCAGTTGTTGGTGGGTTATGGAGAGTTGAGTATCTGGCCGCTTCCGGCTTCTTCCATGAGCCTTGGTCTATGTACTTGCACCGCTTACTGTTTTAATGAATCCTCCATTGCTTCATAAACTGGTAGGAGATTGGGACTTTACTGTGATTGGCTCATGGGTACTGAATCCTTTCACTCTCCCCCTTTTCTAAATTCATCTTGATCTGTCTCTGCCCATGCTGAAACTCAACCTCTAAAAAAAGTTTTGTTTCGTAGGACACGTGTAGTCACACATATGTGTATATTTGTGTACACATACATATATGAATTGAGCATTATTAGTTTCATATTTGCCTACTCTTGCTGCCTTTTACCCCTTCTTTTTCATCCCTTGACTGGTTTAATTAGTTAAATTTTTAAAAAGTAAACTTTTATTTTCATGATTTTAAAAAAGCATATTTTAAACAGTTTGTATTATGTTGTACAACATAGTGCTTCAGGTGTGCAAAGATGGGAGAGGTGTTGGAGTTGAATCATTGATAAAAGTTTTTTACTTAAGCAAAGGAAGTGAAGCATCTTTCAGCAAGCTAGTTATCCATCATGATGGCTTTAGTTGCAAAAAACTGCTCATGTACTGTAAGCAGATCAAGAAAGGGGGACAGATAATATCTGCTTTGGAATTAATATGGGGATGAGGTGTCTATTGTCCATGCCATTTATTTAATTGAAGATAAAGTTCTTGGATTGAAGTGTGAACTGAAACTGTGGTCAGGGAATTACATTAACTACTACTCCCTCCTCAGGATTACCACTGTATATATTTTTAGGTCGAGATCGTGTTTGATGAATGGAAGTGAATAAATTAAGTGAATAGAACTCTCTAAGTGAGAGTGTTGTTATGGGGTATGATGTGTGTTATTGTTCACTTACCAAAGATTTGCATGGAATTTTGTATGACAATCTGGGCTTCTTGAAATTCTGTTCCTCAGAGGTTTAAACAGTAGGTGCAAGGGGATCATATTCTTCCCCTCTCCCAAAGTTTTACTATCCTCACCCTCAGGGTGGCTATAAGAATAGTGTGTTGTCCTCTCCACACATTTTTTTGTTTCAATATGGTTGCATCATTAATATTCCCCAATAATTATTGGACCCAATTGAAAAATGCCCATCTTGCCTTTCTTAAAACAATTTTAAAAGGTTATTTCCTGTCTCTTTATTCCTCTCCCTGATCACTCTACTTAACTAGCACTGGTGTCTTTTGTTTCCCTTTACACTATTGGAGTAAGAGCCTTCTCTTCTGTACCTCCTACATACTAGGTCTGTCCACTCCAGGATCTTTTAGGACAACAGCCTCAGCTGGTGTAAACTGGCATTGCTCTAACTGAAGTCAGTGGCGCTACACCAGAGTACACCAACTGACAATCTGCTCCCTAATTTCTCTTCAAATCCACTAAAACCATATATTTTATCCCACGCATATAACTCTGAGAGAAACTCTCTCTGTTGTTGTTTACTGTAGACAATAAGAGCTTGATTTATACAGCCCCCCCCCACTTTAATAAAACAAATAAGCTTACATGAAGTCAAACTAAGGATCTGAATGAGGATTTCATGTCACTAAGGGTTTCAGGATTGGGGTCTAAAATTGTAAGTAACACTGAATTACAAAATGCTACAGAATGTGTTTATGAATGGGGTTGGTAATGCATTCTTGGCTTCTTCTGTTGTTACTATATTTTTACTTTATTAATAAACTAACAAATATGTTTTTAAATATACCAATCTTGTAACCAGAGCTGCCATAGAGTGGAATAAAGTTGATGCGCAAGGTTACAGAAAAATGATGGACAATGTAATTTAGGTGAAGTTTTCCCATAAAGCCAAGATCACTGGCTACTTTGCTACTTGTTTCAATGGGACAACTGATGCATAGATTGATTTGATTCACTGACATGGTGTCAGGCTGTCATTAAACGCAACAATAAAGCTCAATGCCTTTAAACATTTTTAGGAAATATGGCAGAGAGAAAGCTCTGCCAAGACGGTTACCACGGCAATGTCGAAGAATTCTGCAGTGACATGCGAGCAGAGCATTCTCCTAACTAGTGAAAAATGATGTGCTTTTCATGTGCTTCTCTTTCCATAGGGAGAAGTTGTCTGTGGCTCAGCTGCAGCGGGAAGTTGCGCGAAGTAAGAGTGAAGGGACAATGGTAAGTGTTGGCTAATATCTGTTTTGCAATTCCAGTTGTACCCTTTCTATTCAGGCCTCAGACACATTTCACCTTCCTGAGGGTGGCCACTGAAATATTAGTCTTGCATTAGGCTTAATGATGTTTTTGCCAGTGATGATTTTGGAAAAAAATCAAAGCTATTCCAGAAACACCATTGCCTTGGAAATACTTGTATTAGGCTGAGAAATAGCCTCCTTTGCCCTGGTGATGGGCTCTGCTGGAAATTCACACTGAGACTCTCGCAAGCATCACTGTGAACCTAAATAGGCAATATCAGATTGAGAGATTAGGTTTGTTTAGTCATCAGTTGCCCCTCCCAAGCTGTGAAAAATGGAAAATTTAAAGTAAGGAAGATTAAAGAAAGAAAAGAAGACCAGTTTGATAACTTTATAAATTTTAAGCTCTTAATTTATTTTTTGCTTTCCATTGGTTGTCTGTTTTCCATGTATCAAGCTTGTGGGATGAAGATTGTGAGTTAAAACGGGCATGGCTGGTTTTAGTTAACTATAACGTCAATTGATAGCATGCTTTATTGTAACCCACACACCTCCTGGGTGTGGTGTTCTATCCCATCTAGTGGCAGTGAGACCACTTAGAGAGTGAGAGAGATTAACAAGTCTGCTCTACAGCCTTAACAAAGAGCCATATGGTAGAGTCATGTGGTAGAGGCTCATGCACTAAGTTCCAGAGGTCTCAGGTTCAATCCCACTTGCTGACAACCAGGGTCTGTCAGCATTACGTTATCATACTAAAACATCATTTTTGCCCCAACAATTTATTGACACTGCCTAATTTATTTGAAATCCAGAGGACCTTTCCTATCTGAGAAGGATTCTATTTATCCCTGCCTTCACCTGAAAAGTCTGAGGGACCCACAGGATAAAGCAGACATGTTCAGGATGCCTAGAACAAAACCCAGTTCCCTTGGACATGTGCATGAGGCTGCCATTGACTAAAATAGAGTCATTTAGTTGGATCTGAAGACAGAATTTGGCCCATAGTTTGTTAAACTAAGTGCAGAGAGTCTGAAATAGTGACCCATATGAGAAGTGCATTTGGGCATGTAAAAACTCCATTAGTCCTGTGATGCAAAGTCTTGAAAACCTTAAAATTTCAACAGTTCCCTTTTAAATATATCTATATCTATATATATTATATATATAAATAAGCCACATTTAATGACTGGTATAATAAAATGAGAGAGATTTGGAAGCCATAATTGGCAGCATGCAGATAAAGATGAGTTTGATTCTGAAGCTATGGTTTTAATGGAAGCTGAAGCTAGACAAATTCTAATTGGAAACAAGGAGCAAATTTTTAACAGTGTAACTGACACTGCAATTAACCATTGAAAAAATTACCAAATTGTTGTGATAGATTCTCCATCACTGGCAATTTGTAGATCAAGATTGGGCTAGAGCATATCGTTTAGGGAAAAAACATCCAAACAGCAATTAATTCATGGAATTCCAGTGTCCTGTGTTATGCAGACAGTCAGAGTAGATGGTCACAATGGTCCTTTCTGGCATTATAAATTATGACTCTACTGTATGTATTGGAGCAGGGCTCATATACAAGCTGAGGAAACAAAATACTTTCCAGTGTTAAATCATAATCTAAGAGTCTGTAACTCAGACAAAACTCCCACTGACTTCAGGCCTCAGGTGTATTAGTTTTCAGTATAAATAATTTTACAGAAGTACAAAGTGCTGTTACCTTGATTGAAATGTTTCCTTTAATTTTATAAACTAGCTTTCCTTGTAGGCATAGAACTAACGCAGTATCTTAAATGTGAAGTACTTCTTGTGGGATAATTCGAGGCTCTTTGAGTAATATTAACCTTCTAGATCTAGACATACCTACTTTTTGAGTACATGTGATTCCAGAGCATGCTTCTCCTACGTCCGGTAGAAAAATCTACACTATTTAGGCTTTTCTTCCATACACAGTGGATGCTAGTTAATTTCAGCCATAACTTATTACCAGCTGTTGTCTTCTATGTATAGCCCAAGGAATTATAGACAGGAAAGACCTGTTGCGCTATCTTGTCCACCCACCATTACAGGAATCGCTGCAGTGGGGATTATTCAGACAGAGCAGTAATTAAAAGTAAACATTAAGCATGTGTTTTAGATCCTATTTAAGCGGTGATATCTTTGCTCTAAATATGAGTTATACACATCTGTATAAATAACACGTGGTAAGCAATAATGAAATGCATCTTTACGAGGAGAGAATGTTGCGTGCCACTCATGGTGAGGTATCCCATCTTTTTGTGAGAGACGAGATCAGGAGGAAACAGTATATAATACCAAGCTATCAGACCCACAAAGGAAATGCATTTTTTGTAAGTCCTTGGCTCCCAGAGTTACACTATCTCAGTGTTCAATTTATTCCTGGCAGTAGATATACCAGGAAATGCTGAGGTGAAAGGATTAAAATGAAGATTTTTTTTCCCCTCAAGATAAGTCATCTCTTCCAAAAAATACATTTTACTGATATAACACACATTTTTAAACAAGAATGTTATAAAAACTGGTGTGTCACAACTAAAGTTCAGTGAATGTAGGAAATACATTATTTGATAATATGAAATGGAAAAATAGGCTAAACCTATCTGTAAACAGTTTGATTTGCTTAGATTTATTTATTGTTCACAGTTTTTTTACTGGACCATCTTCACAAATAATTTCTGATTTGTAGAACTGTCAAATTGCACAGAGACTTTATTCTTAATTATGTTTATTACAATAATGCCTCAGGGACAACCAAGAAAGGAGGCCCCATTGTGCTAAGCACTGTACAAACAGTAGATGGTCCCAGCCTAGAAGAGCTTACAATCTAAACAGACAAGACAGATGCAGGTTAGGGTAGGGGAAAGGGTGGAACACAGAAGTAGAGTGAACTACTTGATGGTAGCAAACATTAATTCCATGTGTTGGTTTGTTTGAGGTGGGTGGATTTACTTAAGAGGGGATAAACTAAAAGGAAGGGAAGGGAGTGAGGAGGACTAGGCAAGGGAGAAGTGGGGCAGGTGTGGTGTGAAGCTAAGGTGAAAAGACTGAGGGAGGGGAAGTAAGAGAGTTAAAACAAACAGCCAGTTAGCACAGGGCAGAGAAATCCAGGCAGAGCTCTGGAAAGTTATCTGAATGTCCAGAGATCCTCTAGAAAAGGCCCTACAAATGTATCTAGAAATTGAAACCATGAATATATATCCAGGCTTCACTTTAGCCCTTACTGCATAATTCTTAACCATGCACATTTAAAGTCTTGAGTTTAAAAAAAAAATTTAAGATGTCAAAGGCATTTTCCTTCACTAAAGACTAAAAGCTACATTATACCCTCAAATATGTGCATCTCTTATTGAAGCCAATGAGAAATGTGTAAATACACCTCTACCCCGATATAATGCTGTCCTCCGGAGCCAAAAAATCTTACCGCGTTATAGGTGAAACTGTGTTATATCGAACTTGCTTTGATCCACCGGAGCGCTGCTTTACTGCGTTAAATCCCAATTTGTGTTATATTGGGTTGTGTTATATCGGGGTAGCAGAGTATCTGTGATGGCAGAATTTTTATTTTCAAATTTAGGAGCTTTAAAGATAATCCAAGTAAGAGTTTATTCCAGAACACAGAAATATATGGAAACATCTGAAATAATCAAAGAAGTTGTTTCCTCAGACTCATGTAACTTAAAAATAACCAAATAATATTTTACCAAACTTTCATCAAACACCAAAAATAAGAAAACATCTCTTTGGGCTCAGCACAAGACTAAATTTCTTGAACACTGAGTGCCTGAATCAGGGACTTACAATGAAAATGCCTTCTCATCTGTGTGTGTCACTGCAGCAATGTTCTAATTGTAAAACAGTTGTTTTGGAATTGAAAACCTAGAGTGTACTAAAACTATACAAAATGCACCACAGTCTGACTCACATTCATATTCAAAGACAAGTAAAACTTCAAACACTTTTGTGTCTGTTTGTATATATGTGCACTGTAATACGTTTGTTTACTAGTCATTTTTATTAGTTTCCTGCATCTAAGTACTATAATTCTAACCAACTTTTCTTTAGTTCATTGACCAGTAACCCACACAGAATAAATCCTAGTACTCAATCAATTTATGGTACAATATTGTCTTTTATGTCTACATGGGTCTCACTTAGGGTGGGCCTTAGGCTCTGATTTACCATGTTTCCTGCTGTGGATTTAAGTAATGCAAAGTGATTATCATGGTTTCTTCCTTGTATCCATCTATTTCACACCTGCACCCTTTTGTTAGAAACACACCATGTTAACTGAATATGAGGTCCCCACTGAATAGGTTTCCACCCTTCTGTAATCCTCCTGCATTAGATTGATTTATGAATGTATCAGATTCTTTGTTAGCATGTAAACCACTAATTAATTTAAAGCCCTCTGTGGAGAAATTAAAGCCCTGGTTAAGATTTTCAACAGGCTCAGATGGTGCTGATAATGGGAAAACAAGTTATATTAATGAGTTTTTAAGTGATCCACACTATTAGTCCTTTACAATGAATTTTTAGCATAAACTAGTAGACACTGTAAGTTTTAAAAAAAGGGGGGAAGGGTGAACTACCAGAAAACAATTCAGTTGTTACCATAAACTGAGTTGTATTTTATCATTTTTGTTACAACTTCCTTGCATTAGTTCTTTGTGTATACACAATAATCATGGATGAGAGAACAAGGATAAAATATAAAACAAACTGGATCTTTACATAAAACTCAAACCAAATCTTTTATTTATTTATTCAGGTTTGAAAAAGTTTGACTAACTCTTTCTGTGAAATCTTTGTCATCTTCATGTCACTCTGAACTTGTCTGTTCCATCTGGAGGCAGAAGTGCTGAAGTACAGAGAGCGGTTATGATCCAAAGCCTACTGAAATCAGTGGGATGTCTCCATGGTTTGAACTTCCTCAAATTTCAGGGAGAGGGTGTGGTTGGTTGCGTCCCCCCTCGCTCAGATCTGTGTTCAAACTTGGTGTTCATCTGAAAACTCAAAACAAAACAGATAACGCTGTATACTTTTTTTAGATTCATTCAGGACCAATAAAAGTAGTAGGGAATAAAAATGGAAATTAAAGTAAATTCCAGAAAAGGTTCCTTGTAAACATTTTTTTAAATTTAGCATTTCTTGTTCCCTATCTTTAGAGAGAGACTTATCGCTCGAAGACATTATAGTGTGGACTTAAACTCATTCCATCATTATGGAGGCTCCTATTTTTACTCCTTCTCCTTCCTCTCCTGGCTGCCTGTACCTCTCTCCAGCTGTTATCACTATTCTGGCACTCTGTCTCCAGCTAGGGAACTGAATATGTAGCCTTCACCAAGGCTGATATTAATGCTGCTCCATTAATCAACTAGCAGGTAATGCTTCTAAAACCTGCATGGTCAGCATTTCCAGATAGGCGGCATGTGACATCTGCAATTTCCCTGGTCCTTACCAAGGAGTGGGAGTCCTGAGTTTGCTCTTGAACTTGGGTCTTACACATGGCAGCATAATGTGCTGCCTCCAGCTTGGAAACACTTTTCTATCAAAGAAGTGATAAATCTGTGCAATAGCCTTGAGCAACTGGAAAGTCTGTTGATGCAGAAGCATTGAGGTCATTCAAAAATAGATGTTGTTTAGCAGTAAATGAAGTGTTAAAAGATGAGCTAAAAGAGGCTAAATTATCTTTTTGCAATCCCAACATTTATGTCCTTGCATCCAGTAACCCAGCTATCTGTGCTTTAATTAAAAAGTAGCACATAATGAGGCAGACTCACTATTTCCGTTGAAGTTCCCTGACTTGAAATTGAGTTATATTCACTTTTCGTTTAAATATTAGATTCTTTCAGGTTTCAGCATGTTGTATTTTGTCATGGAATAGCTGCATGTTTAAATGTATCTCTTTGAACATTAAACACCCTAAAAACAAGATGAAGCCTGCTAATCCATCCATCTTGCTCTTTTTTCTCTGTTAGATGGTCTATTTACACTACTTCCTACCTCCTCATTAGAGCTACCTCACATAGTCCCCATGCATGTAGAAACTCAGTGACTTTAATGATAGTTATTATCACTGATAATGACTGACCAATTTCTTTAGAAGTTTAGCCTAATGCACCTGGACCTCATTAAATTCTATCCTTCAGTGGGCCAAATGTCCTTATTTACAACTTTGCAACCTTATTGTTGTTAGTGGGGTTTCAAATATGTTTACTGAGAGAAGGATTTGGCCCCTTAATTCTTCATGTTAAATGTATTCCTTTTTATTTGCTCCAAATATACAGATGTACAGACATTTTGTTATTACGTGTAGTTTCTTAAGAAGAATATTCTTCATAATTTAAAAACAATGTTTATGGCATTTCAGCACTCATTTAACAACAGCAACAACAGAAAATAAAATAGCCACAGTTTACTGAGTTTTCCTGACACTAACCTATTGGACGCTTGATAATTGTGTAGTCTCTGAGTTCTTCTGCTCTTCAAAGCCAATTTTAATTTTTCCTAGTTAATTAATTTCAGAATTTGGTTTACTCATCATTTTTTTCTATAAGAATGTGAGGAACACACTGATTATAAATTAATTGACTTTCATTCTATTATTGTTTAAAGTGTAATAGGAATTACGTGAGCACATACGGAAGGAAAATATCCCTGATATGTTTTTCAGTTCCTACAGTTACTGATTCTGGCTTTCAACCAGAAGAGGGAGCTATATTCATTTAAAATAACATCCATAACCCAAGCTCAGTTAACCTACAAACCTTCTTCAGCATATTCAAGGTGGAATATTGGTGACATTTTAGTTCAAAACACTGTCAAAATCCTAGTCCCATTTGATTTCAGATTTGGACTTAGATTTGGTCTTGTATTGTTAGTAGATCAAACCCCCAATATTTAAAGATCTGTTTTCAGCATTCACAATTGTAAAGCATAATACACTATTCTCATTTTAAGTCTTGGTTAGGGAAACAGAGGTGGTAGGCAATAGGATTATTCAAAATATAGTACTGAAAAAGGAAAAACAAGCTTTGGTATAAAAGCTCATTTATTATAACGCCTGAATGGAAAACAGTCAATTTGTAAAAGTACAGTGTGTAAAGTAAATTGCCCTTGGGTGGAAACTGGCATTTATACATTAGATAACCCATGCAGGAGCCAATCCAGGCAGTGCAGCAAAAGTGCAGGAAGACTCACACTATCCATTGGGTATGTTTAATATCCGAGTAGAAGCTGCCTTTAGCATGGAGCAAATCCCCTTTTATGGCTAGAAACAGATGTATGCTGCTCTAGGAAATACCTCACTGGCTAATACACACTAATAACAGTGAACTGTGGCCACTTTAATATTTTAAAGGTTAAGCTCTGCAATCCTGAGCTCCCTCAGGCAACGGGATGGATTGGCAATGGGCACATCAGCATTATTGGGTTAATATTTTTACAAAGGATGACCTGAAAATAGCCACTATTTTGAAATCTAAGGAGAAAGTAAATGCATAAGCATGTTTTGTTAGAATACCAGGGTACTGTGCTGCTAATGGAACTTGATTAATCAGAAGATTTCTTTAAATTCTTAAAAAAAAAAGTATAAGTTGCATAACAATTTGAATTTGATGCAAAATATAAAGAGAAATCTACTGATAAATAGTGAAATTGCTATGGCATATTTGGAATAAATTTTTTTTTTAGATCTTCTAGGAAAATTCTTATACTTTTAGTATGACAAATTAACCAGTATGTTCTCTTGGTTAATTGCCAGAATATTTCTGTGGCATTTATATTAATACAGAAGCAATGCTTTAAACAAAATAATGTTTACTGTTTTAATGCTGAGAACACAGAAAATCAGTTAAATTTATATTCTTAGCTAAGGGTTCATTCATTTTATTTATTTTAAAACAAACCTTTTTACAGGTACAGTTAATTTATTGGTTTTTAGCCTTGACACACCCTTTGAGCTAAATAGATGCTGGTGTAAGTCTGTGTAGCTCTGCTGAGTTAAAGCTCTGTAAATCTGTGAAGATACCCTGATTTACATCAGCTGAAGATCTGGCCCTTAATGTCCTGGTAGCCTTTTATCTCAGCGAATGCAAGACCTTTTGATTATCACAATAATATATGTACTAACACTTGTCATAGTTTGTGGTTTCTTATCAGTACCACTTCATAGTGAGTTGAATTGGTTACTGATTCATCATGTAACGCATGACAAGAACAACACAGAGGAGGGGACAATGGGATAAAACCTGCTCTACTAACTGAAGCAATAGGTCCAATTGAAGTCAAGTTAGGTGAGCAGGATTTGCTCCAGTATAGGGAACAAGATCTTTCCATGCCTGTCAACTAAAGGTGAACTGAACTTGTTCTTCGGGCTATTTATTTAATATGTGCTTTGCAAACCTAAGAGACATGCTCACTATCCCAAAGAGGTAACCTTTAGTCTTATAAATGTGACGCAAAAAGAGAAGATATTGAACAGTACGGAGGGAGTGGGGTGTGGAAGAACAAAGGTTAGAGCAAGAAAATTATGTAGTCTTGGCATTGGCACACCTTGTTGGTTCAATTAAATGAACAAATGCAAATCTATATCTTTAAATGAATGGAGCACTGTTGAAAGGTGCCAGATTAACTCAAAGTCTGTGTTTACCCAAGAACAAGTGAAGCACAAACAGTGGAAATAAAAGCTTTATCACACTGCCCTGTCCAGGGCTCAGCTCTTCAGCTCTCTGTACTGTGAGAGGGTAGTTCATGCTCCATGGCCCATTAAATCTTAGCCTCTCCAGTAATTGTGATAATGCACCCTTTGGTATTCCACTGAATATGTTACAATGAAGATTTCATCACATAGTTTCCAAGTCTGGAATTGGGACAGAGGCATTCTGGTATGCCCCGTGGGATGAGATTGACTATGTCTAGACTGTGGGAATGTCTCTCTGATGTTTGAATTGTAATATTTCCATATCGCTTGGCGTGATGCACTGTGCTTTTGTAATTCTTCTGAACTTTAATAAAAAGTAAACTACCATATTACATGATACATACGTCTAATTCCCAGTGCCTTACCCGGCTGTAATCTGCCACCACAGTGACTTCCTCCCTCATTCCAAACCATAGCAACAAGCAATGCTTTGTGTATACAATATAATGGTATATGTCTTAACATGGTTAGACATCTACCAAAAATGTTTTTTAAATAGTGGTTTTTTTAGTACTCTTGTTATCAAAAAGTCACAATGGGGTATATTCCCACCACCCCTCTGGGGCACAGAGGGCTTGGGAACACCACTCGGTGGGAGCACACATCCTGCATGATTGTCCCTTTGTATGCTGTCACGTGAGGTGGGGATGCTGAGCATTTGGCAGGGTTGGGAAGAAAGTCCGCAGCCCGAGGAGAAGATTCCTCCCAATCCCTTCTTCCCAGTTTGTTGCTTGTTCGCATCTCATTCAGGAGTTCTGGGTTCAACTTTCAGCTCTGCCACAGATTTCCTGAGAGATCTTGGCAAGTCATTTAATCTTCATGTCTCAGCTCCCCCCTTTGTAAACTGGGGGTAATGATGCTCCCTTTCTCCCACCATTTGTATGTCTTGTCTGTTTAGACTATAAGCTTTCTGGGGCAGGGACTGTCTCTTACTAGGTTTTCATACAGTGCCTAGAACAACTGAAATAAATCTAATTTGAGGCCATTAGGTGCTACTGTAATTTAGATGGTTGTAGCCCAGTTACAGGTTGGGCATTGGAGAGTGGATATGACTCAATATGCATAGCCTTCATAAGAACAGGTTTGTGATGCTGTTTATACTCTGAGTTTGAGAGTAGCATTCCAGTGTGATCCTACCTATTTAGAAGCTATTCCTCAAGGTAAGAGAGAAGTTATCCCCCTTTGGGAGCATTCTAAGTTTGGCACCTATTAACCTCAGCCATGGACCAGTGACTGGCCTAGTTTCCCATTTAAGCAACTTTGTTCTTGACTTCACAATGAGAGCGGGACCTGATTGTGTGATTGTGTCTGGAAATGTAGTGTTATGTAAGGTTGCCTTATGCTTTTGATGATAAATCACTGCAAAAAGGAAAATATGTGCAGTTTACTGACAGAGATTTCATAAGGGGGGAAAATACATGTCTTAACTCAAAAGCTGAAGAATCTCTGATACTAAAACTAGATCTTGAATCTTGCAGGTATTTTAAATTAATTCCTTTCACCTACTGGATGTAACATATTAGACTACAAGAAAAAGAAGTGTTCACATTAAGTAATTTGTAGGAGGGGGAATAAAGCTCTTGCTGTATGACAATTTTTTTGGATAATACCTACCATTTGGGTGCAGTCTGGCTCTTCAAAAGGTACAGAAAAAACTTAGCAAAAGTGAGCCTTCAGAAAAAAACATAACTATATCATAGTCTCCTGAGATAAGGGAGGAGGTGCAGTCCAGAGGCCAATACAGCAAGAAAGCAGAGTTTTCTTAGCTCCAGTGCACATATTAGAAGACTGCAAATGAGCATACTCTTTGGTCCTTGATTTTTCATTGTACAGACACACAGTAAGAGAGATTCTCTGCCCCAGAGAGCTTACAATCCAAATAAAGACAGATGCAGTATGGGCGTATTATTATTCCACTCTGTCTGTTGGATGGAGGACTGAGGCCCAGAGAAATGACTTACCTAAGGTTATACAGGAAATCTGTGGCAGAGCCAGTAATTAAACCCAGATCTCCTGAAACCCATTCCTGTGTTTTAATCACTAGGCCATCCATGTTGAGGATACTACTATGCAAGAATTATGAGGCTGGTAAAGTTAATTGGTAATTCAGTGGTGATCTCATTTATTTTGCAGCAACACTAACAAACGGTTCAAGCAAGTAGCTGTAGTACCATTTCTAAATGACAAAGCTGTAAAACCTGCTGCAGGTGTGTAAGACAACACCTCTTAAAAGTGATGCAGCTGGGACACTGTACAAAGCAATTTCACACTTAAAAATTTGTGCATGGTTAAAATGCTCTTAACTGACTCTTAAGCTGAAATAAATATCAAAATAGTTATCTTGCTCTGCATCAAGTCAATGTCTACAGATTTATGTAAGACTAAGTAATGGCTCAGAAGAAATGGTCATTTGATATGATTAAACAAAATGCATAATATATGGCAATCAATAGAGATGGAAATGGGAAAACAAGAATTAAGGGATAGAAGTCTCCTATCTGTGTAGGAATTCTATCACAACAGTGAATCTAGCTCAGCTCCTCTAACAAAGAAAAGGGACTGTTTGAACAAATTTTTTAGTTAAACTCCTGCTGCTATTTCATCTCCCAAGGAAACAGGAGGTGGGCCTGGACGAGTAGAGAACTGTGGGCTAATGAGATAGCAAAAGTATAACTTGGAACATAATTTGGCCCAGGAAATGTTGAAAGTATGGGTGGAACTTCAAGTGTAATTATGCTCTGAAAAGGGCTGGGAAAGCTCAGTTGGAGGGGGAGCAGTGGAAGGAAAGTGATTCTGAAAAATGGCATCACGTCACTGCAGTTATATTGTCTCTTAATTACCATATCCAGTTTGCCCAGATTACAAATAAAAAGATGTCCTTTTCTCCCACATACCAGACCTGCAAACTCAGCCTCTATCTGAAAGTCAAGCTCTATTCTTTCTGATGCATGCATCTTCAGCAATAGTAAAGATTCTGCAATAGGAACTCTTTAAAAAAAATCTTGTTGAAGATGGAACAAGAAAATAATCTTTCACCTTTCCTCATTGTCCATAGCTGTGACGGCTCTGCAGTGCTCACAGAAGTGAAAAAAATGTAAAAAGTGTTTTTTTTTCAGAAAATTAAGTAGATAGGAGTGTTGAATCCATAAATGGAACAGTTGAGTAAATATGGTGCCATATTTTACAATTACTTTTCTAAGCATAAAAGGACTCTACAAATGAACACAGGAAAAATTTAATAAACTGACATTTTCATGAGCAGTACCATAAAGAACCTGGTAAAAGGCTATGTGAGGTGGCTGGTAACAAGCTATTGTTTGATATATCAGCTGAGTATGATGCATAGAAATGTAAATGCGAAATCTGTGACATTAGACTACCTCACAACCTTTAGGCTCTGATAACATTGCTAATCAGTCTAGGTTTTTTCTTGTGATTGGCACAATAACCTCAGAACCACTTGATGCTTGCAGAGCGTTATAGCTCAGTTCTCTGCTTGATAGTGTCGCTATTGGCAGGATTTGCATGTGTTTATATTAAAAGGAAATAAATCCAAAAATTGCATCACATTTATTTCTGTGTGGCATCAGGGCAGCAAACATATGCTGCTTTTACTTTGTAAGAATCTCTATTCATCAATCTCCTTGTCAGAATGATGCAAAATTCTACAAGTCCATCCTATTAAATCAACTATAATCCTTATAATATTCCTGGTGGTGTTCCGATTATGTGCATGCCACACACAATGTCTTGCCAGCTCCTGTCTCACCTGTACAGATCCCAAAAATAAAGGTATCTGTACCAACTACAACCTCATTTATGTAATCAACATCATATAAGGGTTATTTGTGTTTGTACTGAGTGCAAATGGAATGAGGAAATAATCTTAGGATTGTCTAGGACATGGAACTGTTTTGTTTTATATAAAGTATCTTGTACCTGCAGCCAGGCATGCCTGCAGTATTGTCCTATATATGACCTGTAAGCTGCAGCTGAGACAAGATAATGAAGCAATTTTAAGGGGAGTGCTCCTTTTGGAGCTCTCTTGCATTTTACCCTACAACGGTTCAGCCCAAATACAGTTATTTGAGCTAAGAGATATGCCAACTGGTTATGGCAAAACCATTCACTTTATGCCATCATGGTAGGAGAACATGTTCATTCGTTGCATACGTCAGAGAACATGAGGTGAAAATACTGTGTGCATACTTAGAGGGGAATACACTGTCTTGCATGATGCACCTTGAGGAGGCTCATGTGTACTGTTTATTCCAGGTGGTGTCTGTAATAGAGTGATCTGCCCCTTAAAGGTTCAGAGGATCTGGTGCCAGCCAGCCCTACTGGATTATCAGACCTAGCTGGGAAAGGGGTCGGGTAATTCCTATAAAGGGCTGGGAAAGCTCAGTTGGAGGGGGAGCAGTGGAAGGAAAGCTGGCTCCTGTGACTGGCCCTGAGGGAGGCCAAGGGTTCTGGGCCTCTTCAGCCTATGTTGGTCAGGGGAATAGGTTTGTTTTGTCTTACTTGGTTTTTGTATTAATAAACTGTGGCCTGAGGGAGGGACCTGAAAAAGACTTGGGCATGGTGGTAGTCCTTCCTGGGTTGGAGGGGACAGGGCAGCAGCCTACACTGCATTTAATATTCATGTTGTGGTAGCTCCCAGAGGCTCAGTCAAGCTAAATGTATCTTAATAATAATAACTGGAGATATACCAATCTCCTAGAACTGGAAGGGACGTTGAAAGGTCTTTCAGCCCAGCCCCCTGCATTCACTAGCAGGACCAAGTACTGATTTTTGCCCCAGATCCCTAAGTGGTCCCCTCAAGGATTGAACTCACAACCCTGGGTTTAGCAGGCCAATGCTCAAACCACTGAGCTATCCCTGCCTCCCTCCCCACTTGTTTGAGTGCTTGCTCATGTCCATTCCACGTTAGGTCCATGCACTGTCGCCGGAGATTTTTCCCTCAGTGGTGTCCATTGGGCTGTCTCTAGCACCCTCTTGTGCTGCGTGCTTATGCACTGGTATAAGGGGCACTGCCACCCTCTCAGTTCTTTCTTACTGCCCTTGACAGGCGCTCAAACATCTCCTCTTGCTTCAGCAAAGCATTATTCAGTGGTTTTCTATTCAACTTAGTTTTATTAGTCATAGTTAGCAGTAGTGTAAATAGTTAGTCAATCCCCCTCTCTTAGCGTAGAGGGGCTCCTTTCACCCTTGGGTCTGAGCATGCCCTGGTCCTTGGGCTTCAAATCTTGTGACTCTTGCAGCAAGCCTATGCCAGTGAGTGACCCACACTCCAGTTGTCTGAAATGTCTGAGAGAGGCTAACGTCGCCAGGGCCGGCTTTAGGCACCAGCGCTCCAAGCATGTGCTTGGGGCGGCACTTTCCAAGGGGCAGCACTCTGGCTCCTTTTTTTTTTTTTCTTGAGGTGCAAAAAGCTGGGAGCCGGCCCTGAATGGAGGTGAGCTGCAGCAGTGGGGGGCGCAGGGAGGGCCGCAGGAAGTAACCCTGGGGGGCGGTGCAGAGGAACTGCTCTCCCCAGCTCACTTCTGCCTCCTCCCTCGAGTGCGCCGCCGCTCTGCTTCTCCCCCCTACCTCCCAGGAAAACCTGGGAGGGAGGGGTAGGAGAGGAAATGTGACGTGCCTGGGGTGGGGCCAGGGATTTGGGGAAGGGGTTGGAATGGGTCGGGGAAGGGGTGGAGTTGGGACGGGGCCGGGGGGCTGTGGGAAATTTTTTTTTGCTTGGGGCGGCAAAAAACTTGAAGCCGGCCCTGCACGTGGCACCAGAGAGCACTAGAGCTGGCCCAATTAATCCTACTGAGGAAAAATCTCCAGAGATGATGCACACGGTGCACGCGCACCTAACGTGGAATGGACATGAGCAGCACATCTTGAAGAACATCTGTCATGGAAAGGTTTGTAATTGTTCTTCCTCCCTTCCCACTCCACTCTTTTTTCCAAACCATCCTCCTTCTTCTAATGCCTTGTGAGAACAGGTGCACTGGACAGACATATGTGTCCTAAAGGACCTTTTGGAAGGTGGTATTTATCCCATTGCAGAAGTTAGATGAAATTCCACTTTAGGGTGATAGGCATCAAAGGATCAGAAATCAGAAAAAAGCCCTAAATATCTACAAAAAAATGTGGTTTCTTCCTCCTGCCCTTCCTCCACATTTCATGCCTGTACTGCAAGCACACTAAGAAATACTGTTTTGCTGTAATGAGTTATATGGAAGGTACCAATGTGAAGACAGTCAGCCTACCTAAAATCAATCTGAATAATTTCCACACTTCAGAATTGTGCTGCCATGGCTAGTGGGCTTATTTTTGAATGGTATCATTCACTGCTAGGAGAATAACTCTCAAGACAATGCTATAAAGTTCTGGAAACTCTCTGCCTCTTAAATTCACATTTTGAAAATATATCTTGCATGAGAGAAGAATACTGGCTGTGATACGAATCATTGTACAGCAGCTTGAGGAATCTTTTCCCCCCGTCTTTCCTTCTGATAACATTTTTACGCCAGATGGGCCGCTCTGAGCTTAGTCTTACAGGTTTAGTTTATCCAAGCAGCATGAATGTAAACACCATTAGATTTAGTGCTCATACATTACGTTTTGAATAAAAATATTTGTCAGTCAGAGTTGGATACAGTTTGCACTCTGAGCTGTGGGCTGAGATAATTATATAGTAAGTTCAGGGCAGAATTGTACTAGTGAAGACTGCATGTATAATGCTGTGTAACTGAAGTGATATAAACAGTTGAGTAACCACAATGAGTACTGTTGTCTCTTCCCAGGCAGATATCTTGCTATACTAGAGTAGCAAGACTTAACACAGTGGGGCCTCAGTTTTTCTGAGGGCCTGGAGGCTTTACTATAATATGAAAAGTAAGAGCTATTTTTATATAATCTGGAACAAGCAATAATCTGGTCCACTACTCGCAGGAATTCCCCTGATATCAGATGACCTGTAAAATTTGCTGCCAAATGCATATCTAATGAAAGTAAATAGATCATGCGCATGAAATAAATTAGCATTTTTAAAGTTTTTTCTTTTGCTTTTCACTGCAACTCTTTGCTTGACCATGTTTATTTCCTACAGTTTTTCTTATATTAACTAAAGTTCTACCCAGACTTGCAGCAGATATTTAGTCCTCTCTTGCTCCATTAAAGGCAAAGTCAGGGGTGGGCAAACCTTTTGGCGTGAGGGCCACATCTGGGTATAGAAATTGTATGGTGGGCCATGAATGCTCACAAAATTGAGGTTGGGGTGTGGGATGGGGTGAGGGCTGAGAAGGAGGTGTTTGGGCTGTAGGAGGGTACTCCAGGCTGGGACCGAGGGGTTCGGAGGGCAGGAGGGGGTTGGAGTGTGTGTGTGGGGTGGCGGCTCTAGGTGGCACTTACCTCAATCAGCTTTTGGAAGCAGCAGCACATCTGCCTCTCTGGCTCCTATGCGGAGGCGCGGCCAGGTGGCTCTGCTGTGCGCCACCCCGTCCACAGGCTCTGCCCCTGCAGCTCCCATTGCCTGCACTTCCTGGCCAATGGGAGCTGTGGGGGAGGTACTTTGGGCAGGGGCGGTGTGCAGAGCAGAACCCCCGACCCTGCTTCCTGGCTGGAGCACTGGAGCAGGGTAAGCCCCAGACCCCGCTCCCCAGCGGGAGCTCAAGGGCCAGATTATAGTTTGCCCACCCTGAGCTAAATTCTACTATGTGGATCTCTGTGCAGAAGTGAGATATGTTAAATCAATTTGAATCCATCTGTACCTATCACATAGATCTCAATGTGAAAATACACCAATTAGAGAATTTCAGGACCAACCCTCCACTCATGCTTGGATAGTGTCCAAACAATATCTAGCTCCATGTCTGGCCTTTATTGCTGTTTGCAAGGAGAGCCCACCCCTCTTGCCCTCCATCCTATATAGGGTGCTGGAAAAAGAGCAGGTGAGACTACATTACTCCCTGGATCTCATCATCCCTTTGTTCTGTACACTGCTTCCCTCTTCAGAAGCAGAGTGAAACTGTAAAAAACAAACAAACAAACAAAAAAACCCAGATCACTTTAATTGTTAGCATCTACTGCTCTGAGCAGCAATGATACCAGCCAGATTCTTACAAGCTTTACTGGGCTTCTCAGGGGCATTGTGTGCAGCAATAGGGGTAGCGGACATGGCTGGGATCTCTCCATATCCAGAAGGCAAGACTTAGTTTCTGCTGCTGCAGCTGCTACATAATAGTGTTCCTGAGCAGCACAGTGAAACTCTCAAAAATTGGGTGAGAAAAGGAGGCAGCAGCGAAGAAATGTCTTAAGTTTGATTCAAATTCCTTTGCCACCAGCATTGGCTCACTTGCCAAGGAATGTATTCCAACATTCGTGGATGGAAGAGTCCTTTTACTTTTCAATCCTTGTTCATGGTGGATTATTCCAGACAATTTATGTTCCAAATGGTTCACCTATCTCAAAAAGTCCAGAGATCATGTAATTCCTCAGCTGACCCCTTGGACACATCAGATTCGCTATGAACAAAAGGTTAGGTTTGCTGTACTTGGATGCTAACTATGGTGTTGAGCATGGCGTAAATGTCTGGACCAAGAGGAATACAGCAGACGTTAGAGTTTTGTGGATTGCTGCATTACTATCAGTGAAGGGAAAAATATGTCTGCCACAATTACTCTTTTTGTGGGCATCAGCCCGGTACCAGAGATGTTCCAGTGTTAGCAGAAACTAGAAGGACTCCCAGGCATGTAGCTGATGACACTAGAAACATGGAGTCCTTTTATGTTATTACCCAGCAAGCGGTAAATTAAACACATCAATGCTCCATCTTGGTCAAACCATCCCTTTCGGGAAATCTTAGTGTTTGAGTTTCAGATCTGGTATAAAACATTCCTTGAGGTATGGAAGAATTCTGTGTGTCACTGTAGAGGAGTGGACTCACCCCTGCAGCGCCTCCTGCTGGTGACTTCTGGGAATTAGCTTGTTCCAACTCTGGGTGCCCTCTGCAGGCCAGTGATCCGCCTGTCCTCTTGCCCCCGTATCTCTCCCGGACCCAGTGCCCTGTTGTCTGAGGTGCTGCCCCCTGGCAGTCTTAGGGTCTCTCCTTCCCGGAGAACCCTCACTCACTATCCCCACCTTGCCTCAGTATAAGGCTACTGCCAGTCATCGTCTAGCCCCCATGCCCTGAGGCAGACTGCAGTATCAGCCTACTCATCATAGGCAAGGGTGGGTTTGGACCTGCTGCATTTGCCTACCTCTGGGCTGCCCTCTGCAACCCCCAGTACCTGTTGGCCTTATGCTAGGCCACAGCCTGGGGCTTTCCAGGCTGGAGCTCCCAGCTCTTCTGCTTTTCCCCAGCCCTGTGCCACTCAGGTACCCTGTCTCTAGCTCCCTGCAGCCAGGCCCTTCTCCCTCTACAGGCAGAGGGAGACTGTTGAGCTCCTGGCTCCCAGCCTCTTTATACAGGCCAGCTGTGGCCTGACTGGGGCATGGCCCAGCTGCAGCCACTTCCCAATCAGCCCAGCTTAGCAGCTCCCAGCCACAACCTTCCCCCAGGGCTGTTTTAAGCCCTTCAGGGCAGGAGCGGGGTAACCACCCTGCTACAGTCACCCAATAAAATTTGTCAGCCCAAGGAGTGGTTCAGTCACCAAGTTATTGGCACTGTGCTGGTACACCACAGTTTGGCTCTTAAGATAGTGATTTGCTGGGCTGTACCGAGTCATGAGTTGTTGATTAAATGCCAGTATGTCGCAATCCCTTTGTTCTCATTGTAAATGCTCTACAATCAGACAAATGGGAAATAAAAACTTTTTAACACTGAATGGATTTTTGCACATCAATTCAGAATTCATAAACCTGCCATTGAAACAGGTTATGTTAGTTAAATGAAAACTCACTTTTTTAAATTGAAAAGGGGGTAAGTGATTAGTTTTAAGGAATTGTTGTGCTTGCTTAGCTGTCTTAATGTGAAACAAGTCACCTCCCGATCACAATGTGTGGTGAAGCGATTAGAGTAATCATCAGCAAATAAAAGCTAACATGATGCAGGGAAAAAGGGTTTATGCATTACTTATTACAGTTACTCATTTTGCTATTAATTTAGTCTTATTCTGAACAATTTTTGAATACTAGATTTTCATACAAATTATCTCTGCCCTAATATCTAAGTTTTTATTTGATCTTGAAAAACATTTCATTATGTTTAATTTAAGGAAATGAGATTGCTTTAATTACTGTCTGTAGAAGCTATTAGAAGCTCAATTACATTTTCAAATTCGTTTTTGAAAAGCTTTATGGTTTTCAGATAAAAATCCCACGATCTGACTATATGGGACTTTTCTCGTTCACTAAGAAGTCCACCCACCCTCCGCCAATGGTGTTCACACATCAAGGAAAGAATGTACTGCTCAGAATGCCAAATTAATTATGCTAGAAACTGAAGATCAATTTAAGACTTAAAACTTAGCTCTGAGCTATACTGAACAATAAATATTCCCATAAAGAGAAAGGGCTGATAAATATATTTGTTTCTCTTCATTCGGTGTTGAAAATGCAATATTTAGACAGATTTTGGAAAGTTCAGTAAGTGAAAATGAGAGGATGGCTACCCAGGGATTCAGATGTCTTGTTCTGTCTACATATTGCCTACCTGTAAATGGTTTATATTTCTGTAGTGGATTATATATTACCACTAGTATGTCTAGAGCAGTGTCTCCAAGAAAGATTGTAAAAGAAGTCCACATAATAACTTCCAGTTTATTAGTCTTTGGAAGACTGAGTGGTTTCAGTGGTGACTCCAATTTTATGTGAGCTGGGTTGCCTGTTTCACATAATTAAATGGCTATTTGGCAGTAAAAGCTATCCCCTTACCCCTCCTCCTCCCCTGCCACCAACCTGAGTGTTGGCTGTATACCACAGTTGTAGAGAGAGACAGGAAGACAAGTGTTAATTGCCTAGTTCTTCCCTGAAAGTTTGGTTTTTAATTATTTAAAATAATTTTCACTTTTAAAACAAATGCCACCACAAGCTCAACTGTATATACAATACTGCATATGTAACAGCCTTCTAAATTTCTAAATACAGATTAATTGTACAATTATAATGAAAAAGGAGCTTCAGAACAGCAGTTATTTTGTTGCAGAGATACAATTAAAATCATACCAGTTCTGTATAAATACAGCTAAATTAAGTCGCTGTCCTGCCACTTGGTGGCAATTTTGAGCTACTGCCTAGTGAGAGCTAGTATGCTATTTTATACAGAAATAGTAACTGTAGCAAGAAAACCCTTTAAATTTACTTGAATTGGTTTGAAATAATGCCATCTTGTAAGAATATAAACCATGCAATCTATGGTCTAATGTCACTAAAATATCAACCAGTAATAATAAAAGTTCTACATTCCTCTCTTACTATTCATCATAGAAGCAAGCAAAACTTAGAGTTTGTAACTACTAGTCACTGAACAAATGTATTTGGTGTTTGCTAATAAACAGACGATGGGGGATATGTTTAAGCTTATCCAAATTTAAAACAAAAAAATGGAAACCGTTTGTTCTGATTTATTAATCATTTGTAGGTGTAACACTTCCTGGGGATACCCAATGTTGTAAAGCACCTTGCTACCATCTGCTCTTAGCATGAGGGAGCCTTATCTGTCAGTTCCCTGATTCTCCCAGCCAAAGGCAATGCAAGCACTCCCCTCTCAGTTTGTGCAGGGTTCGCTGGCCCTCATGCAGGCTAGCAATAGGGTGACCAGATGTCCCGATTTTATAGGGACAGTCCTGATTTTTGGGTCTTTTTCTTATATAGACTCCTATTACCCCCCTCCACCCTCTGTCCCGATTTTTCACATTTGCTGTCTGGTCACCCTAGCTAGCAACCTAGAACGTCCTAGGCACAATCTAACTCCCGAGTGCTCTGATCACCTCTCTGTGGGGTCCAGGGGCGGCTCCAGGCCCCAGCACACCAAGTGCGTGCTTGGGGCGGCATGCTGCGGGGGGCGCTCTGCCGGTCGCCGGGAGGGCGGCAGGCGGCTCTGGTGGACCCCCCGCAGGCGTGCCTGTGGAGGGTCTGCTGCTCCCGCTGCTTCGGTGGAGCATCCGCAGGCACACCTGCGGGAGGTCCACCGGAGCCACGGGACCGGCGACCGGCAGAGAGCCCCCCGCGGCGTGCCGCCGTGCTTGGGGCAGCAAAATGGCTAGAGCCGCCCCTGGTGGGGTCCAGCCCCTATCTACTGGACACTCATAGAATTACCAGATCCTACACTTCAGAACACAGCTCTGCTTAACACCCAGCACTTAGATTTGTTTATAGAGAAAGCAAATGTATGTTTAGTTAACAAAGAGCAGAGATTCAGATGATAGCAAACAGAACTATTGGAAATAAAGGCTTACATATACAATACAATTGTAACACATTCTAGAGCCTAAACTTAACTCACAATACAGGTCTGTCCCATCTTAGGCGCATTTAACATGCGCGATTTCAGCTTCACACAGTCGGAAAAAACAACAACAAAAACAACAAAAAAAAGAAAAATAACAATTTAAATACTGTTTCTGTAGTGCGGGTGAGTCCGCCCGCCATTACACTCAACGTAATTTTGACTATTTGCGATTTTCGCTTTACGCACTGCCTGTGGAACGTAACCCCAGCGTAAGATGAGACAGACCTGTATGCCCTCTTGTCTAATAAGGTACTGCGTACCCCAAAGTCCTTCTCACAGTGTTGTTCAGCTAAGACTGTAGAGACCTTCTTTTCATGAGATCAAGCCCGCTGGCAGTTTGTCTCCCCAGTTGAAGAAAGGCATAGTGTCTTTCTTCACCCTTAGATACACTAAACCAGTTGTTTGTTTTTCATCTCTAATAAAGTCTCTCCTCAACCCCCCTAATTTGTTTACCCCTCAACCCCCTCACTGTTAATTTTCCTTCTGAAGTTCCCGCAATTCCTTCATTAGTATTTAACTCAGCGTGCAAATAGATTTCCATTGTAAGACACACAATACACAATGGGTAGCCAGGGAGATAAATGTCTCCCATATCCTGTCTGGTGGAACCTGACTTCAGGCATGCTATGTCTGGGTGACCTGCCTTTAGTGTAAGCAGGGGAATTTTCCTGGCTTCTGTACTATCCAGCTGGAAAGGGATCGTGAAAGGATCTGAGTCCGTGCCCAAGCTCTCTCTACCTGGATGCCTTCCTGACCTCAAGGACTCCTCTTTCTCTCTTCCATGCAGCAGAGTCCTCATAACTCTGATAAGGCTGGGTGCAGGATCCCTGGGGAGCTCAGCCCCAAGTCTAATTATGAGCCACTCAGGATGGGGTCTAGGGTTTCCCCACTCTATGGTACTCTCTCTCATCACTGTCCACTTCCCTGACCCAGTGATCACTACATTTATTTTAAACTGCACAGTATTTATTAAACAGCAACTGTAAACAAATAAGGGAAAAACTGAAAAGATTGAAAGATCATGGAACCCTGCACTGTGGGCACAGGGAATACCATAAACATCAGTCTCTGGAACTCAGACTATTCCTCTCACGTCCCAGGCCTCCTTGCCAGGACCTGTATATGCAGTGGTGATGCCATGGGTAAAATACCTATTCTGGGGGTGGCTACACACCCTCAGACTCAACATGGAGGGTCCCTTCTCCCCTGTATTGGCCCTCTTGTTGGGTTTGCATCTCTCCCTCCGAGTCTAGCCTTGTCTGGTGACGTCTCCATCTGTTGGGCCCCCTTTGACCAGGATCCCCACCTTATTCTCTCAAGCTGCTTACAGCTCTCAGCTCCAGCTTACTTGAGGCATGGTAGACCTTCCACTATCCCGGTTCTGGTTCTGCGGCTCCCCACTAAAGCTCAGTCCTGGCTTACCATCAGCATGGCTGCTCTCCGCTGCTCAGCTCCCTGGCTCTGGACTGCTGCTCTGGCTTCTCTGCCTCTGGGCTGCTGCACTCTCCTTGGCTCAGCTCGGGGGTCCCAGGATCCTGACTCTTCTTAAATGCTTCCTCTTTCTCCTGGAATTGGGAGAGGGCCAACCAAAAAAACCACTGTTTCAGTAAGGAGCCAAGAGCCGCCTTACATTATGAACACAATGTCCAATATATATATGTATACATATCTCCTTACATATTATTCACACAGACATTTTGCAAAGATTATGATGATCAGTGTGATACAGACTTTCAGCAGAAACCTTACAGGACACTTTTTGTTGAGCTAGAATGTAAATACCAGATCCAGGGGATCCCTGTGACAATTATGCACTCTATGTACTCTGTCAGTTAGCATCAAGAAGTCCTCAGGTCATAATAGGGCAATACTGGAAAATACTTTTTGACCATTCAAATGGTTTAGGACGTTCTAGGTTTTTCCGATGTATATTAAGGAGCCAGAAGGTTGTTCTTTAGAACTTTTTCCTTTGGAATAAAGGGATTAAGGTGAGAGAGAAGGCATCGGCCACTGGTAATTTTGTTTATATTCTCACATTCTGCTGTCTATGCTGTAGTTATAGATCCTGCTGTTCTGGCGCTTTAAAGGGAATAGATTTTGGGAGAGATCACATTAAGAAATAACATTAAAAGTTAAGAAAAAAAGCTAGAATGAAGGAAGGAACTCTCTCCTTGAGCCTCAGTAGCATACATCTGTGTCAGATAAAGGCCTACTTCACTTTGATGGCAAAGCAACCACGCAAAATTAAAAAGTCTAATTTTTAAAGATATATAGCACTATATAACATGTTACTCCCCTGATTTCCAAGACTCAGTTCCTGAAGAACTTGGTTGTTACTGTCTCTATCATACAGCTTCACATTGATATAAATATCTATAACTTCATCACTGGAAAAGCTTCAAAAATACTACATTAGTAGTACATTTTGAAACAGTAATAAAGAACAAAGGCATATTAATCACTATTGTCGGTAAGTTCAAGATTCAACAGTTGCCTAATTTAATAGTCTTGTTACAGGAAAATTACTCAGATGTAAGCAGCTTGTGAAAATTGCAATAAGCACAAAACCCAATGTATAGCTTTTTTTAATTCATTGGGGGTAGTAGTTTTTTATATTGTCAAAATCCACTACCAGGATAGCTGCAATATGCTGCATAGCTGGTTGTCAGTGCCTGGGTTTATTTTCGTAAAGAAGTATTGATTACAGAATGAGAAACATTTAGTTTAACAGCAATCGATGAGGAACAAAGGACATTCTGAAGTCTGAATCGTTTTAAATTTAAACTAAAACAAACAACCCAGAGTAATTATGATTAAATAATAAAATGATATATATTTTTGTAAGGTCACAATGTTTTCCCCCCATTATTTATGGGACATATACACTTAACAGTGTGCCTTATACAGACACAATATATACAATTACTATTATTATTCAACCTGTGTAAATAATTAATTTTTTTTTGGTTCATTAGCTGAAACTAATGAACCCAAAATAAATTTGTTGTTGTCTGGGCAAAAACACAAAACAAAAAACTTCTCCCACCCGCCAAAAAAAAAAAAAGTCAAACATAATATTTCATTCAACCTGAAAATAAATTTTTCATTTAGTTTTCGAGCATGTTTAACTGATTTTTTTTTTATTACAAGCCAAGGACATTTGGAAACACCATTGCCAAACAGTGTAGTGATGGTATCAGTGGCTGCTGCCTCCTTATACTCTATTGCTCTGTCATTGAAGCACTCAACTGGGATATGGGAAACTCCTCTTCAAATTCTCACTCTGCCTGATTTGGGTCTATCACATTGTGAGTGATTGCCCTAGCCACTATTCTAGGGTAAATCTCTCAATCTTTCCTGTGGAAGCTGTTCCACTTTGTGTAAAATACTTTAATAGTCATTGGAGCAGGGACTGGAACCAGTGAGGGGCAGGGCTCTTCTTCCAAGTGAATCCCATAACCATTATGCTCTATAGTATGTGTAGGACAGGTGTAGGTAAAGATCTCCTGTTCAATCATTCCTGGCTGCCTTCATAACTAATATCTAATCTAATTTTTAATGTAGCTCTTGCATTTTCTCCAGTATAAACAAACCTCCTTGCAACCCCCTTCCCATACATTCTGTGGTCTAAATGGCCTAAACAAAATCAACATTTGTACATACACAAATTTATTTGCAAATTCCTTGCTATGTATTTGTGTAACTCTACCACTTTTGCATATAAATCATTGAATTTACACAGGCAAACATTCCCCATGCAAATCTAGCACAATTGACTGCAAGCTGTTTTTGTGCATGTGCATTTTATCATTTGGGTGCACAAGTGATATTGCACAAAGAAGTATGTCCAGTGATTTGAATGTGCATTCTTGTGTGTGGCAATCTGGTTGAGGTCCATTTGAAAATTTGACCCAAGACATTTGAAAGTGCTAGACTTCACTAAAAGCAAGAATCTAATATCCACTCTTCAGTGTGAATCTTCTAGTTGGTAGTTTATTATGCTCCTAACCACTACATCAGGCAATATTTTTATTATGGCATGGTTATTATGGAGAATTGTTAAAGAACTTCTGAAGTTATGCATTTAACATATGTACACACTACATATACTCTACTATAAACCATTTAATTTAGAATAGCAATGACTTAAAACCTTTTTTATATATAGACAAATAGTTTTGAGAGAGAATTATCTTCTTCTCTTGGTTTAAAACCTCTAGAAAAGCATTTGCTAGCAATCAGTATTAACTGCAAAGAAATTGTGTCCTTGTTTTCAAAATGCTTAAAAATATGTCAACAATTAATATGAATTTCTTAGGGTTACTAGCCTTATCAAACAACCTTAACTTGTGTTTTAATACTTTGCAGGCTATTGCTGACATTATTCTTGTATTTTAGGAGAATTAATAGTTACCATAGAAAATCCACTGTCTAATTTCTCCTTCGGGTTACACGTATTCAGAAAAGAAATAAAGACAGGAACACAAAGAACTGAATTCTCATATATATTGAGGCCCTCTTTCCCTACTCTAGGAGTGTAAATTACATTTATGCCCACTTTAAAGCCCTTTTATATTTAAATAGAGATGTCCAACAGAGCCTTAGTATACATGGGCCAAAAGATTAAGATAATAGATTTAGACGAGGTGTGGTAGTGGTAGAAGCTGACAGGTAAGGAAACCATAGAGAACAATTTATTGTTTTAACTCCCATTGAGCTCAGTGGGATTTGAGTACTTTTGGGGGGAGACACCATCACCTCACTGGATTGGGTCTTTGGTCATTAATAAATCTGAGAACACAATAATGAGCCAATAATTTACAGAACAAATTTAACCTGTCTTTCTCTTTGTGGGATATCAAAGAGGAGGTCAGAATTTCTGTAAATGTATTCACCATTTGAATGTAGTCAATAAACATTTTTCTCAAATTTTGTGTTGATCATGAATATTCCAGATTGGAATTGTGTTGCTTAGATGTGATTGGTCACATGGGATTGTTTCTATTCCTGGACTGGAAGAGAACAGAAGCACTTCAGGCAAGAATGTTTACACATGCAAATTTAAAATAGGATTTTTTGCAAATATTCATGCATGTAACTCTTCAGTTTTGTTCACAACATCTAGCCTGTAAAACTAGATCACTCAAACATTCACAGAGAGTGAAACAGTGCCGAGATCATGTGCAAAATAAATTCACTTTAAAATTCTGACTCATAGTTGTTGGGAAATAGTTGTGGTATTTGATCAACAATCTCTAAACACATGAAGAGAAGATTCTTTTTGGGTCAAAAACCAGACTGAAAACCATGGTGGAGATTTTGCAAGAAGTGATCAAAGATGAGTCAGAATACTTTCTTCAGAAGCTTGCTGATGACAGGTTTCAGAGGATTAGCCGTGTTAGTCTGTATCAGCAAAAACAACGAGGGGTCCTTGCGGCACTTTAGTAAATTTGTTAGTCTCTAAGGTGCCACAAGGACTCCTTGTAGTTTTTGCTGATAACAGGGAAGCTGGAGATGGAGTAGCCTTAGCAAGCAAGTAGGTGAAGTGAGAATTATTTTTAAAAGGGGGCGTGATAGCAGCGTTCCTGATTGCAGGGAAGTGGAACCCCGGATGATGTGGAAAATAGTAAGAAGAGAATGAAGGAAAATTGTGGCAAGAGTTTGTGCAGATAACTTCATTGACAAGATAACCATGGTTTCCTAGTGTTTTAAAAAAAATGAGTGTTGTTTCTATTTTCATTTTTCTTAACTTCCCATCAAACCTGTTGCACTCATGTATCCCCCTTCTTTATGTTTATACTCACTATGGAACCTTAAACATGGAGTTGGCTAGTGCTTTTCTGTTCACACTCAATCAATCACTTTACTCAGTAGTAAATTTTAACAGGAGAGCTACAAACACACACAATTTTGTAGGTGATTCAGGAATGCTGCATCTATTTCCATCACAAACAAACCTCTTTATCTTGTCTAGCCTTTCTGTGGGCTAGGTTTGCTTCTTCTGTCTCACCATTTTGTTGTCTTTTTGGTTAGAATGAAAATATTGTCCTTATTTTTGTAGGTGAGATTAGTATTGCTGAGGGACACTTTCAGTGTATACTGCACATAAGTGACTTGAATCCTGAATTCTGCAGACTCCTTAGCTGTGGGAGTTTCATATTCATACTCTTATTTTTCATCTTGAGTCCTTTGCGTCTTTAATTTTGGATAAACTAGACACACACACACATGCATGCAAAACACCAATAAAATAACACTAAGATTGCAAAATCAAGCATTCATAATTTAGGAAATGTCGGAATTAAGGTTGGTAGTGCAACCTCAGTTCAGCCCACTTGCATATATGCATTTATAAAGTCTTGCCCAACATCCCAGAGGATCCATGGTAAATTCAGGAAAAGAACTCATCTGTTTTGGATCCCAGTCCAGTGCTTTGCATACAAAAGAACATCCTTTCTGTGCTTGTATCCCTCTGCCTCATTCGCTGTGCATCTTGTGCACTGAAGGAAGTATGTGTCCTGCACAACTAATAGTATGTAATCATGTAATTAAAAGCTTATATCATAATGCATACTCACAATGGAGCTGAATTAAGTTTGCTCTGGAAATTGTCAGTATAATAGTTCCTAACTTCGCACATTTGCATTGCAACCTTATTGTTCTTTTAATGTAATTTTTAAGGTACTTTTATAGTGGTGGTTTTTTTTGTTTGTTTTTTTAAAGCAAGCTGACAAAACAGAAATGCTATCATGTTGAGCCATACTGATCCTCCCGTATTGGTCATCAGAAGGATATGAACCTTGAGTTCCATAATACATACTTCTACTACATGAGTTAAGGGAGTAACCAGTAGCAGTAATAGGCTGTTATCCTGTATGAGTCCCAGGCATTTGTGACATACATGTTGCCAGTTGCTTACAGAGTTCTTCGTTGGACAGTAGAGGAATACTTGCAATCAGGAATCTTGGGCACTATTCTTTGCTGTGGAAGGGGGAGTGTGATTTGGTGATTACTGGAAGCATGGCCACATATATGGATCTGACACAATCATTCTGTAAGGCAGTGTGGCTGAGTAGCCAAAATCTGGGTTTTATTCTTTGCTTTGCCTGAAGTGACCTTGTAGGACCTATCAATTATCTGTAAATCAGATCTGTAAAATGGAGGGAATGATACTTACTCATCTACTACCTAAGTAAGGGGTATGAGGCTTTGCTGAATAATAAGAGCTTTAAAGTACACAGAATTATTGATATCAGTCAGGAGGGAGGGGATCAGACCACTAGGAAAACTGGATTTCCAGACAGAAAACCTTGCACAAACATGGAAGCCAGAATTGAGTCTATATACAGAGCTTAATATGAGAAGATGAAGGTAAAGCTTTTTTACTGTCTCATTGGGGAGGGGGGAGTTGGGAAAAGGATGAGACGTAGCCAACAAAACACTGGAACAGCTGTTGAGTGTTTTGATGAGTACTGTGACCCCAGATGGAATGAGACAGTAGAGAGATACTGGATTTTTTTTAAACCCACTGCCAAGAAGTAGAAGTATATACTAACCATACAGGGAATTCTGCCATCCACATGCAACTTTGGAGACATTAAAGATTCCTTAATTAAAGACAGGAGCCTTTGTGGGAAATGTGATTCCAGCTTACAAGAGAGATTGTTGAGAGTAACAGATCTGACTGCAGAGAAAGGACTCCAAATAGCAAGGGCAGCTAAACCATCCAAAGGATCAAAACAATAACAGCCACTGGTTGAGAACAAGTTTAGAGGCTCAAGCTAAAGGAACCCAGGAATCAGGAGAGAGCCAAACTGATCATGAATGCAGATGACATGATTCAGTGTATATACTGTGGAAAGCAACACTGATGCAAAGCCAGCAGCCCATACATGTGCTCAGATAGAAAAGGAGCTGCTGGCTGTTGTCTTTGGAATGGAACAATTCTATCAGTTCACCCTTAGGCACAAGATAGATGTGCAGGCAGACCACAAGCTGGTAGAAAGCAGCATGAACCACTCCTGAGTGACAGGTTTAAAAAAAATAAAAGGAAGTTCTTCTTCATGCAGTGCACAGTCAACTTGTGGAGCTCCTTACCTGAAGAGGTTGTGAAGGCTAGGACTATAACAGCGTTTAAAAGAGAACTGGATAAATTCATGGTGGGTAAGTCCATAAATGGCTATTAGCCAGGATGGGTAAGGAATGGTGTCCCTAGCCTCTGTTTGTCAGAGGATGGAGAGAGATCACTTGATCATTGCCTGTTAGGTTCACTCCCTCTGGGGCACCTGGCATTGGCCACTGTCGGTAGACAGATATTGGGCTAGATGGACCTTTGGTCTGACCCGGTACGGCCATTCTTATGTTCTTATGTTCAATGCATATTACTGGATCAGTGCTATGAGGTGAGGTTAAGGTACTGCCCAGGAAAGTCATGACTCGTGGCAGACCAGGGCATACCTTCCAAAGTATAACAGAGATGGATCTGTGGAGCAGGAGATATTGTAGCATGTTCATAGACTACTGTCATATCTTTGAGGGGAGGCTCCAGGCAATCCAGAAACAGCACCAACCAGGCTGGGATGCTACAGGCAGCAAAACTTTAATACTTAAAAGCTGGGCAGATCTCAAGGAGAAAGTCCCACAGGAGGTTGCCCTATGCTACCAGATCAGAGATGAGCTGTGTGCACAACATGGGGATTTTGTTTAAAAGGAACTGAGCAGATTTAAGAATTGACATCATTAGATGGTTACACACCTCACACCTAGGGATAGAGGTATGCATGATATGAACCAGAGAGTGTACCTGTATGTAGCCCCCATTTCCTCCCTGGGTTACTCAGGAGCAGGCAACACTCATCTGTGTGCCTGGGCGCCTGATGTTGTTCAGAGACCCCTCTAGTAAAGGGTGCCTACATGTAGGACAGGCATAAATGCCCAGTTGAGAGCAACATGGAACAGTGCAAGGAGAGAAAAGAGTATAGGGATCAGCCACAGGAAATCTGAATCTTACCCTGTGAAAAGGCTGGATTACAGATGTATTCACTCTTAGTAGCAGAAGTACATGGTTACAGTAAGTTACTACTCCATTTTCTGGGAGAAGGACTGTATGGAGGACATTCGGGCAAGACCTGTGATCTGGAAACTGATGGTGCATTTTGTAAGGTACAACATACCCAACATGCTATACTCAAACAATGGGCCACAGTACTCTGCATCTGAATTTCAACGATTCAGCATCAAATTGGAATTTTAACACGAGATATCTTCTCCTGGGTAACCAAAAAGCAATGGGAAGGCAGAGCCAGGAGTAAAGTTGGCCAAGAGACTCAACAGACTGACTTAACAGACAGAAAGGGGTCCATTGCTGACAATGTTGGACCAGTGCGATACACCCTTCTGCGGACTAGGTATTAGCCTAGCACAGGGACTGATGGGTATGGGGCCAGAGAACCAAGACTCTGCTTCCCGTGAGGGGTAGTCTGTTGCAGCAAACAGTGGAGACATACAAAGGAATAATGAACAAGACACAGAAGCAGTTAAGAAAATGCCAAGCTAAGCTTATAACTTTCTCCTACAGTGGAGCCAAGGCCTGAGTTCACAGTAGAGAGGTGATCAGGTCTGGCTCCAACCTTCAAATAGCCACACAAAGCAATTGCAAAAGCAGCAGTGCAAATTGCAGTGGGTTACAGGTCACATGATGTGGTTATGTACTCAGGACAGCAGTGGAGACGAGACTGAAGACCACTGCAGAGTAGCAGCAGACGGCTGGTACACCCAGACAAACAGGGGAAGGTCAAGACCAGGAAGACTCAGAAAGAGCCTCAGCTGTCCTGATGTAGAAGTGAAAAGAAACAAGATATATGAACAACACAGATGGACAATAGGATGCTACCCACCAGAATGAAGACAGCAACAGATGGAAGCAAGTCCCACATAAACAGTGATAACACAAACAAGAAGTGTGACACTTGTTAGAGGAATAGCACTCCAGGACTGTGGGTGGTGGCAAAGGCCATGTCTCTGTGGTGAGCTATGTACTAGTCACCTCTGGCCCCACCAGGTCAGCAAATGCTTGCACATGGTGCACAATAAAATTGTTAAAAGGAAAGATGCAGCATGCTGCATGGAACTTGGAGGGAGGAGCACAGATTTCAGGAGGGTATAGTTTGGAGGAGGGACCAAATAGTCAGGAGGTGTGTACGTGGCTAGAATTCTAGCTGCAGCATTTCTGTAAATAGTTTTCCTAATAAAGAACCAGTTTAATTTTAGAAACATGAAATCCTTTTATGTTACAGTATTACCCAGCATGCAATACATGAAATGCACACCAACCTGCTGGAGTCAACTCCCTTAACTTTGCCTGAACCATCTGCTTGCTGGGATTGAATGTGCTTGTGGGAAGTCCCTGGCTTATTGCAGGCAATTCTTGCTTGGTACAGGCATGACAGTTCAGCTCTTCACCCAGTAATTTCTCCTTTTCTCTGGATCAGCCCCCACTGGGTTTTAAGCAAACAGATTAAGCAGCCAGACATTTCTCTTTCATTTTATTTTCATTTTCACAGCTGCCTTCTGGCTCCAGGAGTTCCTTTCTTAAGCCCCCCATATGGCAAGGGAGATACATCTATAATTCAGGCTATCATCAAAAGCATTCAGCATTGTCCAAGCTCTGCTCCTATTGGAATCATTGAGCATTTCCCCATTGACTTCAACAAGAATAGTTAGGCAAATACTGAGCACTTTTGAAAATCCCACTCAGTATTTTTAAGCATGAATTACTCCTCCATGCTCTCATATATTCAGGATTCTTGTAGTGTGAGGTGCTGAGTACCTTCTGCCTGATGTTGAGCATGCTCAACTCCCAATGAAGTCAGATGAGAGTCTGGTACTATTGCCCATTTCGGAGAATCGGGGTCTGTGGCAGAACATTAATTGGATAATTTAATTAGAGCAATAATTTATTTTCCAATAATTTATTTCCTATTTTGAAAATTTCCATCTTTGAGATACTAGGTATGGCTAGCTAGACAGAAGCTCTGTATTCTCTGCACAGTTCCTCATGTTTTTCCACAAGTATATAGATATTTCATTTAATTCCTTGCCAGCCTTCCTTTGTGGCATCTGCTTATTTATCACTGTCTTTAAGATCCCTTATCCACTTGGTAATGCTCATATTTTTGGTCCCTTGGTTACTGCTATTATAAATTATTATCCAGCAAGATTTATAGCTGTGAGACTTGTATAAATAATCTCCTCTGTTTAATGGCTTAACAGTAAGAAACCTTTGTTATTTTGTAATGAAACCATATGTATAATTTCTTGATACATTTTTTGTGGGTATGTCATAAAAATTTAGGTCAGTAACAGACTTACATCAAAATCTTTGACAGGCCACAAATTGCAACACATCATGTTTACAGTGATTTTCAAAGTATATAAATGGTGTACGTAATGTAATTTTATGATGCTTTAGCCTTTTCATAGTCAGCTGATGCCTGAGCTCTTTCTCTACTAGAACATTGATCAATTGATCAGTTTCTTATTGATCTATTTGATGCTGTTCATTTAGATGCTTGTGGAATAATCAAATACAATCAGAATGTAATTTCTGTGTCGTAGGATCTCATGGATAGTGCGTGTATTTTTTTTTTATGGTTCCAACAGTGGGTTTTGAAGCTGCTGCTTTTTGGGGGGGGGGGCAGGGGCAGAGGGAGGGGGCAAGTCATATGTAACCTTTTGTTTGAAATAGGCTTTTGAATTCACTAGTTTTTAGAGCTGAGGTTAAGAAGCTAATAAGAATTAGCATGTCATAAATGACATGTACAGTAGGTACAGTATGCTGGAGGTGCTCCATTTTTAGTCTGTTTCCAAAACTCTTTACCTAAATATGTCTTTATAGTGGAGGGTGTTCTTATTACATTTCTGAAACCTCTCTTTCTTTTTGGCTAGGTACCTAGATTTTTAAAGCTAGATTTTTACCATTGTATTTTATAAAAATAAAATAAAGTCTGCTCCATTGATGGAGGATGGGGAGAGAGACCTTGTAATTTTAATCGCATGTTTTGTTGATTTCAATAAGTCTGGGAGCCAAAGTAGAGCAGCTCAGATAGGGATATTTTACGGCAGTCTTGTAGATTTGTGACCCTACCAAATCCTAAAATCTTCTGTCTCCATAGTAATTTGCATTAACAAACTGAACACTGAACACACAGAACAAGTGGAAAAATTAGATTTTTTTTTCTTTTATCCTTTTTTGTGTGTATGTCCATTCAGTGTAGGATATTGGATGTGGAACAGTGGAAAAGTAAAAGTCCTTATTGCTTGAGAAGTTTAACACACAAGTAGAAACTTAGAAATCATATTGTAGGGAATATCCCTTTACTAGAAGGGAAATGGACTAGATAGCTTACTGTGTTAGGTCTTTTTTCCATCTCTAATTTATATTATTCTAATTGTAGCATTGATGTGATTAAATATCAGAATCAAACACATTTGACCTTTTTCTTATGATATTTCTTATGTTTTACTATCTTTATCTTCAAAAGGAAACACCTTTTATTTTTTAAATATGGACACATACAACTAATATATAACCTCTGGTGATATATTTTTCAGCGCGAGAAGCTGATACATGAGTTGGAGGAAGAAAGACATTTGAGACTTGAGAGTGAAAAAAGATTACGGGAGGTGACATTGGAGTCAGAGCGTAACAGAGCTCAAATGCGTGGATTGCAGGAGCAGTTTTCGAGGTACGTTGTGATGGTAAACTTTATTCACAATATAGAAAGAAAGTTTTGATACAAAAGTGCCTCAAACCCTCTGACAGTGTGCTCAGCATGAAGGGAGGCAAAACCTCTCATATAATTATTTAGGAAAATCCATTATGCTTCTGGGTAAATTATTTATACGGCCTATAGAATTTAAGAGGCTTATACCTTGTTGTAGAATTCCATAGGATGGTGTAAACAAAATCTGTGGAAATGCAATTACTATCTGTTATATTTCCCTAGTATTTTTCTGGAAGATCACAGGGCTTCACATTTCTCAAGAAATGCATGCCATGGCCAAATCAAAGTTACATTTTCTTTATTATTCAATATGATGAAAAAACACTGTGCCTTCATCACCAATTAAAAATAATACTTTTTAAAATAATTTAATAAAATGTGATAATTTCTTATGATCCATTGGCAAATATATAATATCCTAAAGGGTACAGGCTATTTCCCTGTTTCAGCATACTTTAGGCCTGTTTCTGCATTGACTTTAATGGAATACTGTGCTTGGGTAGGAGTTCACCCATATGGATGTCATTACAGGATTGGGTCCTGAACTTATTTCCATAGTCAAACACTTAATTGAAATGGATGAGTCATGGAATAGAGTGCTGTATGGTTTTTATAATGCACAATGAGTCTTTTACTGCAATTCTGAGTGGCTTCTATTCACATGGAGAAGAGCAAGCAGAATCCGAACTGAAAGCGGAGTTTCACTTTGTATGGTGTCCAATGAGACACTGTTTGAGTAACAACTGTTTCTCTCACAAAGTTCCATTTAGTTCATACAGTGAAAGGGAGCTGTCTTTTTGTACAACACCTAGCAGAATGGAGTCTTGGTCCAAGACTGGGGCAATACAAATAAATAATACAATTATAGATGGCCAATATTTTGGAAATGTTAGGAAAATATATTTCTGTTTTTGTGAAAAGTTGATGAGAACTTTTCATGAAAAATATTGAAAACACATCACACCTTTTTTGAGGTTCCAGCATGGTGGTCTCTTTAGATGAGTCCCCTGGAATAATTCACAATAATTTAAATCCCTCCACTGAATGTAGTTGGTTGGGATTTTTTTTTCCTGTTTCATTTGAATCTTAGTTTCTGGAAAAAGTGCTTAAGCTCCTGATTATAAAACAATAGTTTTGTTGAATTTAAAACTTCCTGAATTATTTAAGCTTATGCAGTACTGCTAGCATGTGTTGTCTTTTTGCCATAAATTTGTAACTGGATGTTGTGACTGAAATTTTCTAGTGTTTCGTGCACAAATCTCTTTACCACTCCTGTAAAAACATTTGACTAAATCTCCAATTGCTCAACAAAATGACTATCTTTGCTGTTGTTGAAAATCCCTGTTTGTGTGGCAAATTAATCCATTTCTTTTCTTCCCATTTCTTTTCACAATGTCCTCTTCATCACAGTGTAGCTGTTTTAAAACAGATTTAGTTAAACTGGTGCAAACCTTTGTGTGGACACTTTTATATTTGTTTAAAAGTGGTTAAATTTGCTTTGCACCTATACATTTTCCAGTGCAAGCTAAACCAATATAAGCCTGTATTAAACTGTTTTAAGAGCATCCACAGTTTAACAAAACACACCTATTGTTAACAGCAAAACTCCCACTGATTTCAGTGGGACAGGATTTTATCACTTGTATGTAGACCAGGTCTTTGGAAGACAGCACTACATGGTTTTAAACTCCATTTCCATTTGGAGTGTCACCTTTGTAACCATGAATGCTAAAAACTTCTCACTTTTTAGTGAAAGTTTTCATGCTGCAGAAGATTATGGCGCACACATCATATAGATTTATCTCTGGACAAGTGATTTTTTCTAGCCCCATGTTAGTAGAGGGCTGATGCTGGTGAAGTCCTGTGCCCCATGGCAGCAGTATAGTTGAGGGGAAACTCAGGTAAATGGAGATTATCTACTTCTCATTTGGAGAATATGCAGTTTAGTTTAGGTTAGTTTACCCATTTCTTTTTTTCCTAACACCACTGTTCCACAGTGATATCATGTCAGTTGAGGAATTGAAGGAAAGGAAAAAAATTACACTGGACCAAAAAAAAATGTGTGGTGAGGGGGCAGAAAGTTAAGGGGAAAATGAAAGCACTTTTAACAGTAAATACATGCTATCTGGGAAAGGATTTTGTGCACCCAAATCTTCTGTCTTTCAAAAGAGAACAGAAAATCTGAGAGAAAAGCAGGTAGCACATCATAGCTTTGCAAATCTGCATGTCTCTGTTACTGAGTAAGTGCATATATTCATGCCTATGCACTCCATGCAATACAGTAATTTTAAACAGAGATTTGGAGCAGGTGCTCAATCTGTCTTTCTCCCTCTCATAAAAATATTTTCTCCACATCTTTAGAAGAATGAAACATGACACTGTAAACTGACCTTTTTGTAATCAGCGTCAGAAAGCTCTGTTCATATCTTAAATTATGTGAAAACTTTAACCTACCTTATAAGCATTCAACTTTGAATGCACAGTCCTCTGTGCGAGACTCCAGAAGCAGGCTTTCTTTTGTATTAATTAAGTGTCAACATCTACTCAGTCAGCAATATTTCTGGCTGAGATTACCCCCAAAATCAAAGTCCTTCCTTTTACCATCTGTAAAAATCTAGACCAGGGGTAGGCAACCTATGGCACGCGTGCCGAAAGCGGCACGCGAGCTGATTTTCAGTGGCACCGGTCCGGGGGGCTCTGCATTTTAATTTAATTTTAAATGAAGCTTCTTAAACATTTTAAAAACTTTATTTACTTTACATACAACAGTAGTTTAGTTATATAATATAGACTTATATAGAGAGACCTTCTAAAAAGGTTAAAATGTATTACTGGTACACGAAACCTTAAATTTGTGAATAAATGAAGACTTGGCACAGCACTTCTGAAAGGTTGCCAACCCCTGATCTAGACCCTTAAAATGACACCGGGGCTACAGTTTTAATGTAAATGTTTGACAGTTACTATGGAAGAAGGAAAATATTTTTAACAAAACAAACATTCTGTACCTGGATTATATAGTGTACTGTGCAGATAGGAGCAATTTTACTATTAGATGTAGTATGTGTTTAAAATATTCAGAATGCCACAGAAAAACACTTTAACCTTAAATCCAAAATCTTTACATTGGAGCTGTGTACAATGATTCTTGTGTTGTCTGCTGTACTTTCACCTGTTGAAGTCTGTTGCTTGTTCGTAACAATTAAATTCCATGAGACTCTATTGGCATGAATAACCATAAAAGTGTTACTAGAGTGCATAGAAGAAACCAAGCCTTCAGGTATCTATCAGAGTTGGTATCTATCAGAGATCCATCCAGGAGAGGGGTAAACATTGTGTTTAGGATTTGATTTCCTGTTTCCATTTTTCAGCAATGGCCATTCCTGATCCACTGGCACAGGGGTGGCCAACCTGTGGCTCCGGAGCCACATGCGGCTCTTCAGAGTTAATATGCAGCTCCTTGTGGCACTGACTCCAGGGTTGGAGCTACAGAAGCCAACTTTCCAATGTGCCAGGGGGTGCTCACTGCTCAGTCCTGGCTCTGCCATAGGCCTGGCCCCCACTCCACCCTTTCCTGCCCTCTCCCCTGAGCCTGCCATGCCCTCGCTCCTCCCCATCCCATGCAGAGCCTCCTGCATGCCACAAAACTGCTGATCGGCAGGGCTGCTGGTGGGCGAGAGGCGCTGGGAGTGGGTGAGGAGCTGATGGGGGGCTGCTGACACATTACTGTGGCTCTTTGGCAATGCACATTGGTAAATTCTGGCTTCTTCTCAGGCTCAGGTTGGCCACCCCTGCACTGTCAGATTGCTACATAGTGTGATCCCATCTCTGCTGTCTTTCCTTTCTTCCAGGGTTAGATACAGTTTTTCGTTACTTCTTTTTGCTTAAATGACTTTTCTGATTGCTTACAATTTGAGGAGATTTCTTTCATGTATTTCCTGGTATTTTGGACATTGGAGTAGAAAGTGCCTCTCAGTCTCTTCTTGGATGCTCTGGGCTTGGATTGTGCTTTATGTCTGATAGTTTCATCAGCTTCTTGTAGCAATATGTGCAGTGACTCCCAAGGAGAACCAAAATGGTAAGTGTGATTTATAGTATCATTCCAGAAGGTACATTAAGTAGTATACAGAATATAAATTGATCACATTGTCTTCTATACATCATCATATTGTACCAAATGTTGCTTGAATGCATGCAGTACATAGGAATCCATGCTGGGATTAAATGTTGAAGCAGTAACAGAAGTAGATCTGTCTTAAATTATTTTGATTACTATTTAAGTCTACAGCAAGTTTTAATATAATGTATAATTGTATAGTGAATCTGTTAAGAGTAATTGAAGCTGCAAGGGTCAGTTCTTTAAAATTACTTTGTTTACATTGCACAAAATATTTCACCTTAAGATGGCCTTAGTTATAGATGTCTACATCTGTTGCTGAAAAACTGCAGCTGACTTTTAAGAACACATGCTGCTGGAAAAGTAGGAAATGTATCCAGGTTTTGGCTGTAGGAATCTGACAAATTAGATGTCGTAGAATTCTCATTGCATTGTTTCAGTATTCCCCTCACACTAATATTGACCATAGGGTTATATCTGTCACTTCTAACAGGTGGAACCTGGCCATTACAAATCCAATAACACTTTGCATAAGATGACAGTATGTCTCTCTTCTGGGTGCAAACATGTATTCTTTAGCTTGCTCCTGGTGTTTTTGATTCCTCCTGCTGTATTCTATTTGGTGATGTTGGTGATGTCTTGTCAGAAGATCAGACCAGAATTGATAACTAATTCCCTACCACTGGGGATGAAGGGATATTTTGCACTTCTGTCAGAATTTAATCACATCAAACTGACCTAGAGATTGCAACCTGCTTACTCCCCAGAGAAGCTTTATTGCAGTGCACAACAATCCATCTATGCCACAGACTGAATCTTGGGTAGAATGGCTTGGAGATTTATAAGCCTTGGGACACCTGTATAGCCTAAAGTGGTGGGGTCATTTTGTCTAATGTCCATTTAACACCAGTCAGACTATTAATCTTATTTCAAAATCATCTTTGGATGTTAAAATGTAGATACATTCTCCTGCTCATGGAGAAGAGGTTGTAAATTTGCTTCCCCTTCTCCATTTATCATTAATCTGAGGTTAGAATCTCTTGATCAACAGATTACCAAATAGCTGCAAGTGTTTTAAATATACATCTCTGATGGAGTCATATGAACATAATAACAATAAGGGGAAGGACTTTTCCTCTGAGTTTAAGCCATCAGATTTATGAGTTAGTGCAATCTCCTCTCCTTCTGTATGTTTGAACAGAACCTCCATGGCTTCCTTACATCTTTAGGAAGGAGCAGTACTGTCGTAAAGGAGTACTTGTAAAGGTCTTACCTTTTTCAAAACTAACATGATTAATCTGATCAAGTCAGTCAGTCTTTGAACCATTTCTAGGATCAGGCACTCTTTGGCACTCTTTGGCCTGGTCTACACGGGGGTGGGGTGGGGAGGGTGGAATAGATCTAAGTTATGCAACTTCAGCTACGTGAATAATGTAGCTGAAGTCGACATAGACCTACTTACGCGGTGTCTTCACTGCGGTGAGTCAGCTGCTGCTGCTCCCCCGTCGACTGCGCCTCTTACGGCGGTGGAGTACAGGAGTTGACTGGAGAGCGCTTGGGGGGTCAATTTAGACGTGATAAATTAACCCCCGCTGGATCGATCGCTGCCCGCCAATCCAGTGTGTAGTGTAGACATACCCTTTGTGTCAGAACCACTTTTAGATTTAAGTTGCAAGCCTGCTAAGATGTTTTCTGTGTACTCAGCAATTTAGAATTCCTTCTCTTGAATTACTTACACAAAAATAAGATGTTTAGTATAGTTCAAACATGCATGAAGTAAAATGAGCATAATGAAAAATCAGTAGCTATTTCATTAGCAATGGTCAAAGCCTAAAAAGGCATTTTTCACACTGCTGTAAATATCTTTCTAGAGATTCTGTAAGACCCTGCATTATAGTTCCATTACCATTTTAGTTCTCTGGTGTAACAATTCCAATAGATTTTTCTCTGTTCAACCACTGTGGAGACAAACGGCACTTCCTCTGTTTAAGGAACTAGCTAGATAATAAATATGACTCCTGCAAAGCTCAGACAATTTTCCCCCTTTGGAGAGGATGTGGAAGTTCTTGTTTTCAGTGGGTCCTAGCCTTTCTAGGCCTAATGGATCTGCAGGTTAATCCCATGGAACAGCAAGATACTTTGGCTTGGTACTTAGAGACAGTTTGAACATTCCTAAGCTTCCAAATCCACAAAAAGGAAACAGAGGAAGGGGGAGTCCACGTTGACCAAACTGTCCTTTTGGGGTAGGATTATTGAGAAGGTGGGAGTTGGGGAAAATTGGCATCATTACTCACTTCATTCCTTTCAAATGGGCACTGGGTTACTGGCTTAGTGGATGGGGGAAGCAGTAGATATGATACATCTTGATTTTACTAAGGCTTTTGACACAGTCTCACATGATAGTCTCATAAGCAAACGAGGCAAATGTGATCTAGATGAAATTACTATAGAGTGGCTGCACAACTGCTTGAAAGACCATATTCAAAGAGTAGTTATTAATGGTTCACTGTGAAAGCGTGAGGACATATCTGGTGGATTTCTGAAAGGGTAAGTTCTGGGTCTGATACTAGTCAATATCAATGGGTAATGAAAAGGAGGGTATGCTTATAAAGTTTGCAGATGACACCAGCTGGAAGGGATTGCAAGGAAGAGAGGATTAGAGTTCAAAATGACCTTGGAAAATTGGTCTGAATTCAACAAGATGAAATTCAGTAAAGACAAGTGTAAAGTACTTAGGAAGGTAAAATCAAATGCACAACTACAAAATGAGGAATAACTGGCTAGGTGACAGTACTGCTGAAAAGGATCTGGGGGTTGTTGTGGATCACAAATTGAATATGAATCAGCAATGTGATACAGCTGTGAAAAAAGCAAATATCATTCTGGGGAGCATTCACAGGAGTCCTATATGTAAGACATGAGCTGTAATTATCCCACTCGACTTGGCACTGGTGAGGCCTCCACTACATTATTGTGTCCAAGGCTGGGTGCCACTCTTTAGGAAAGGTGTGGATAAAACAGAGACAGTTCAGAGATGAGCAACAATAATGATACAAGGTTAAAAAAACTGGGCATGTTTAGTATTTGAGGGGGAACCTAATAACAGTCTGCAAATATATGAAGGGCTGTTATAAAGAGGCTAATGATCCATTGTTCTCCTTATCCACTGAAGATAGGAAAAGAAGTAATGGGCTTAATCTGCAGCAAGGGAGATTTAAGTTAGATATTAGGAAAAACTTTCTAACTGTAAGGGTAGTTAAACTCTGGATCAGGCTTCCAACGGAGGTTGTGGAATCCCCATCACTGGAGGTTTTTAAAAACAGGTTGGACAAACACCTGTCAGGAATGGCCTAGGTTTACTTGGTGCTGCCGCAGTGCAAGAAGCTGGACTTGATGACTTCTCGAGGTCCCTTGCAGACCTACATTTCTATGACTCTATAATTTGGCTCGTTCAGTTATGGAGGCTTCGCCAGACTCATTTTCAGATGATCTCTTCCTAGTGATAGAACAAAAAAAATCAGCTTTGACTGTCAGCAACCTCTAATATAATTGACAGTATAACTTTGTTGAATCTACTGCAGACCCTATTTGGGAGAGGGAGACAAAACTCTATGTATTAGAATCATAGAATATCAGGGTTTGAAGGGACCTCAGGAGGTCATCTAATCCAACCCCCTGCTCAAAACAGGGCCAATCTCCAACTAAATACCCAAATCCCTAAATGGCCCCCTTTTAGATTTCAGATGGTGTCTGTTTATGATTTCTCCATTCTCCCCAAGGGCTGTCTTTTGCACAGATCTTCAGGGACCCATCGTAACACCTTTTGTATTCAACCTGCACATGAGCTCACTGTGGGAGGCAGCTTGTCATAAGGATGGAGAGAACTTATATCTGAAGCTGATCTTGCAACACTTACCCATGGTTGAGTTACCTCCAGATTTAATTACTTGGTGTAAGCCACAGATCTGGTGCAGAATGCAACAGCCCGTTTACAGTACTTAGATGTGCTGACTGAAGGGTGCACATGGTGCCTGTCTGCTAAAGACTGCACTGGCTTCTTCTTTGCTTCCAGCTACAATCTGAAATGTTGATTTTGATCTTGAAAGCCCTAAATGGTTTGGGTCCTAACTACCTGAGAGACATTGGAGCCCAGCTGATAGCCAAATTAGGCGCTATGAGCTTTTGCCCATTTGGGTTGTGGGGGCAGAGTGTTTTCAGTGAAAGGTTGCTGAACTCAGTTTCCCCATTGGTCTGAGAGGACTCAAGTTTCTGAGCTTCGGGGCACAGTGTGAAGCCCATCTGCTTATTTGGGCTTTGGCCTGAATGGAGGTGGGTGTCTGTTTGCTTAGAGCTGACAGTGGAGAGATGAGGTTTGTTTTAGTTTTAGTTTACAGTGGTCAGTTGAACATAGTATTGCTCTTATTTATTTACATACACGTGCACATGGACAATGTGATGGGCATATTTAAATAACAGAACATAAGAATGGCCATACTAAGTCAGACCAGTGGTCCATCTAGCCCAGTATCCTGTCTTCCAACAGTGGCCAGTGTCAGATGCTTCAAAGAAAATAAACAGAATAGGACAATTTATTGAGTGATCCATCCCCTATCATCCAGTCCCAGCTTCTGGAAGGCAGAGATTTAGGGGCACCCAGAGCATGGGGTTGCTTCTCTGTCCATCTTGGCTAATAGTCATTAATGACTCTATCCCCCATGAACGTATGTAATTTCAGTTATACTTTTGATCTTCACAATATCCGCTGGTGATGAGTTCCACAGGTTGGCTGTGCATTGTGTGAAGTACTTCCTTATATTTGTTTAAAACCTGCTGACTATTAAATACATAAATAGATAGATAGATAAAAGTCAGGACGAGGTGGTGCAAAATGATTGGACACCACCACTACTGTGACTTACCTAAATAAAGAAAGGTGAAACTGAAATGGCAGATAGCATGTTAAGGATGACCAAACAGGTTCTATTTTGAACAGCGTCATAATTTACCTCTTGGGGTCTTATCTGGCAAGACAGAAGAATTTTTTCTTAAGCAACTGTGGTCCAGATTCCTAGAGGGAAGTTCCACAAGGGGGAATTTTGATTTGACAGTATCATTTCTCTCAATTCATGTGCTAGTCTGGACCGGCCTTCTAGGCTGTAAGCTATATTTTAATAAGTAAAAAATAGAGAAAGATGGTCTCTTAATATCCGGCTTAAATCTATCAGTTTTTCCATTCCAGATGTGAATGTGGTTAGCATAAATTGTTTCTTTTGTAGTTTAGAAATAATTTCTTTGGATTAGAGAGTACTCATGCCTAAGTACCTTAAATGTGGCTTTTCTTTAAAAAAACAAAACAAAAAACCACAAACAGACTTTCTCACCATGGTCTTGTTTCTGTTATGGTGTAGGGGATTCATCTGCATTGGTGAAAAGAGAGATCACATATTGTTGTTATCAAAATATACCTCACTGTTGTCGCTGCTTAAAGTGTCTATAGAATCAGTTTACACTCCAAAACAGTGTCAGAAGTTATTCAGTGAAGAGAAGTTATAATTGGCTACATTCATATGACACCTGTTGGTTTATGTAACACTTGTAGAGAACACTGAATTGCCTAGCCCCAGGCATTATTAAGGATGCATATATTTCCTGAACACCTGTAGGCTGTTGAGGCACTAAAGCTGCAGTAATAGTCAAACCTGTCTCAATATCCTGACATACTCGTGAATAATGTGCATTGCTGTTCTCTTGAATCTCTTATTTGCTGTTAATAATTCTTTTAAGGGGTCCAGGAAATGAGTAATTTATGTCTGCCATGGCAAAACCAGACTAATTTATTTATTCTGATGCCCACAGTTTTACTTCGTCTATATATATTGGCTATTTTGTAATTCTATATATGCCTTGACCACATATGTGCATTTCTGGCAGGCTCTATCTATAACATGACCATCATCTTTGTATCAGAACACTAACCAGCTCTCTCAAGTCTCTTGGCTAACATTACAAGTTGATGGTTCTTTTCCTTGTATAATATAATTCAATAACCTGAGAGTTAGGCTGTGCTCATTTTGACTACCCTTTCTTTGAGCACATACAAAATGGTGCTTAAGTTACTTACAGGTTCTGAGTACATCAAAAATATAGACAAATTCAAGCTTAGGTTCCCATACTGCCCTTTGGGTATATGCACAGAGCATACTCCTGTTTAGGGGACATCGTGTCGGGAAGTTATCTCTTTCAGAAAAGCTCCACAGTGTTTGGCTTCTGTGAGTCAGGCGACGGTGGGGATGGGAAGGTAGTTTTGACTGGTATACACTCAGTCCTACACACACGTAACAGATCTTGGGAGCAAACTGTTTCAGTTTACAGTAGACAGTGTGTAGTAACTTACGCTTCTCCTCCATCTATAGTTGTGGTGCATTTCCTTCCCGAAAGGGGGTTCCAGACAGGGCCAGCTCCAGGCAGCAGCCCAGCAAGCAGGTGCTTGGGGAGGCCAACAGAGAGGAGCGGCACATCCGGCTCTTTGGCGGCAATTCGGCAGTGGGTCCCTCCCTACCTCTCGGGGCGAAGGACCTGCTGCCAAATTGCCACCGAAGACTGACGCGGCGGCGGAAGAGCTAATCGCCATCGTGGCTTTTTTTTTTTTCTTTTTGTTGCTTGGGGCGGCAAAAACCCTGGAGCCGGCCTTGGTTCCAGATGATGCCAGGGAAACTCCAGACAGTATGTCTCCTGCAGGAGTTCTGCAGTGCAGGGAGGCAAGCCAATAAGGGCTGCTGACCAGGGGTCAGGTGGCATTATGGACACAGGTTCTCCAGGCACAAGTAGTGGAGAGGGTGGAATTCTTCACCACTGCCACAGAACAGGGAAAAAACTCTGTAAGCTGAAATTTGCAGTCCATCCACAGCCCTGTCTGTGTTATTCCTAGCAAAGGAGATGGGGACCCTTGTACTGAATGTGACAGTACACAGTACTATGACATGCTACACCAATCAAAATCCAAGGCATTTTGCAATTTATTTTGCACTCTACAATAGGCACATTGTCAGAGCTAATATAATTTACTTTCCTTAACCACAAATCAACTTTTCTTCACCCTTTTTTGTAAAGTACCTTGAAAATCAGGGACAGAAAAGTGCTAACAGAAGAACTAAGTATTATGGACCCCTGTGAAAAAACACACAACTGCCTTGATGCTTTACAATCCTTCATTTTGAGATACTTTTACGGGAAGTATGTCCTTCAGTCATAAGGATACATTTGTTACTTATTATTGGTGTACAGTTCTCATAGATTTTTTTAAAATGGTATTTGTAATGTGGAAAATAAAAAGTACTGACAATATTTATTTCCTGTGGAATTTGTCATAGTTTGGTTTCTTTGGTTTCTTCCCTTTACAAATAGGAAAAGTGAGGGTCTGAAGTTGACAGGGTCAGAGCAGTCCAGGGGTGGTGGGAGCGAGCAGCAATGCCAGCTGGTCTGTCTGCATCCAGGTCGGTTTTCCCATGTGGGTGCAGGAGGGGGATGCAGAGGTTAGGGGCACAGCAGGGAGACGGGCTGGGGTGAAGAGGGCACAGTACGTGGGTTAGGGGTGCAGGAGAGAGGTGCAGAGTATAGGAGTGAAGGGGGTGCAGGGATTAGGTGAAGAGGGCACAGTGCAGGGGTTAGGGGTGTAGGAGGCGAGTGCAGGGGTTAGGGATGCAAGAGGGTAGTTCAGGGATTGGGGCACAGGGGTTGGGGCACAGGAGGGGGAAGGAGTTAGAATGAAGGGGGCACAGTGCAAGGGATCGGGGTGCAGGAGGGAGGTGCAAGGTGTAGGAGTGAAGGGGGTGCAGGGATTAGGTGAATAGGGCACAGTGCAGGGGTTAGGGTGTAGGAGGGAAGTGCAAGGGTTGGGGTGCAGGGGTTGGGGCACAGGAGGGGGTTGGGGTGAAGAGGGCACAGTGCAGGGGTTAGGGTGTAGGAGGGAAGTGCAAGGGTTGGGGTGCAGGGGTTGGGGCACAGGAGGGGGTTGGGGTGAAGAGGGCACAGTGCAGGGGTTAGGAGTGCAGGAGGTAGGAGTGAAGGGGTGCAAGGATTAGGGGCACAGGAGGGGAATGCAGGGATTAGGGGCAAAGGGGGCACAGTGCAGGGGTTAGGGGTCAAGGGACGGTGGGGCGCCCATAGGTGGCAGGCACTGGGGGGGGCATATTATGCCCACGGAGGCCAGGGGCACCAAAATGCAAGGGTGCCATTTCCCCTAAGGCTGGCCCTGTGCCCAAAGACTTTGCTGAATTGAAGTCAGGTTACATCACAGGATTGTAGTGATATTAACATGAAAAAAAGAGAAAACACGAAAAACTGAGTGGATAATAGTAATAAATTGATGATACTAATAAAAGTGTTGTAGCCATGTGAGTCCCAGAAAAAAGAGCTCTGTGTGGCTTGAAAGCTTGTCTCTCTCTCACTAACAGAAGTAGGTTCAGTAAAAGATATTACTTCGCTCACCTTTTCTCTCGATAGTAGTAAGAATAAAACATAGGGGTGGGGCAAAGGCAGAAATGCAAAGGCACAAATAGATGTTCTGCTGCAAGAGAAGCAGTGTGGCCTAGGGTTAGAGCACTGGACTGTGACTCAGGAGACCTGGGTTCTGTTCCTGGATCTGCTACTAACCTGCGGGGTAACTTTGGGTAAATCACTTCACTGCAATCTGCCTCAGTTTCCCCATCTATAAAAAAAAAATGGGTTCTGACCTCATTTGTAAAGTGCTTTGAGATCTACTGATGAAAAGTGTTATATAAGAGCTGTGTTATGATTACTAGCAAAGGGTGTAAAATGCACTAAGGGAAAAGAATCTTTAAGCAGGTAAAGGACAAGGACAATGTAGGTCTGCGACTTATCAGGCCAAGGGAGCACACAACAGATTAGAAGGCTGAAATGCTTAATGGCTACTTTGCTTCAGTCTTCCCTAAAAGGATGATTGTAGGAGGATGCTTAATGCAATAATAATTAACAAGGAAAGGATGAGGTCATAAGGCAGAATCTGGAAGAAATAGGTTAACCAATACTGAAAACGAGATTCAAATCATCAAGGCTGAAGTACTCAAAACAACTTAGCTGAAGTTGTAGCAGAACCACTGGTAATTTTATGTTCAGGCTACATGGAGGATGAGTGAGGTCTCAGAGGAGTGGAAAATGGCAAACATGGTACCTGTTTTTAGAAGGCTGAGAAATAAGACCCAGAAGATTTACAGACCAGTAAGTCTAACTTCAGTACATGGTAAATTGTTAAAAATTGATAAAACAGTTGATCTGCTATTACCTAGAGGAAAATAAGATGAATAGTAAGAGGCAATATGGATTTGTCAAAAACAAATCATGCCAAACCAACTTAATCGCTTTGATAGGATAACAAGCTTAATGGATAAAGGAAATGTGATGGGCTTAGGATATCTTGCTTTATTAATGAATTTGATACAGTTCCACTTTACATTCTCATGGGGAAACTGGGGAAATGTGAATATGTTGAAACTACTGCAAAAGTAGATACACTGTAGACACTTGCAGCCATTTCTGTAGAGTACATTGCATAAAGGCAGGTGGAAGGAGGGTGAAGAATAATCCTATCAAATCTGCAGGTGATGCAAATCTGGAAGGGAATGCAAACACTCTGGAGTTTTGGAGGGTCAGAAACAGTTTGTTCTTCAGAAATGGGCTGAAATTAATCATATATGATGCTGTGAAAGCCAGTGTTAAGTGGTTCATACAGGAAATAATATTTTTGCTCTGCTTAGCTCTGGATAGGTTTCAGACCCTTGAGCATTACAGATTAGAAAAGACACATAAGTCCAAACTGTTCCCTCCACTTCTGTGGATCCCCAGTCAGAAGGCATTGAAATGGGAAGTGTGCTGCCGAAGGCCCCTTCCCTTGAGAGCATTGTGAATGGGCCAGAATCAAAGTTACTTACTTGCATCCATCATCTCCCCCACTGAGTGAATATTAACTGTTTGTAACGAGGCAGGGCTTCTCCCCAGCTTGCTAAAGATTCACTGCCACATCCACACTCTCTTTTCCGGGCAGTGTATCTGTCCACATGTAAGGCAGGTCAGCAAAAGCACAGTGCCTCAACTCACCCTGGGCTACAACTCCCAGGAGGTTTTTCCCCCCTTTATTTCTCAGGGTCCCACTGCCTCCCCTCCCAGGGGACTTTGGCAGTCCTAGCCCTACAGGGCTCCCTGTTCCCATGTCCACTCTCTCTCTCCCTCTAATGAATGGCTGTCAGCCTGACTCACCCTGGCACCCCCTCACCGAGTCTCTCTCTGTGTAAGCCCAGGTGCCCTCTTTTAAAGCTCAACTGAGATCAGCTGGCAAGTCACAGATGGACTAGCCCTGCTCCCTTTTAAAGTGTACTTCTGTGACACTATCATTTTATGCTTCCCCCTGTGCACTGTGAGGAAAAACCCCTTGCATGGGGTGATGTAGGGAAAGTGGCATGATTTGTCAATAGCGTTGGGTTCCAGGGAAACTCATGAGCAATGTGGAGGTACATTACATCTGCCCACATGGCCCTAGCCTCCAGCAGATCTCAGATGTCAGCATAGATCTTTGGGAAACCCTTCTAGTTTCGGGGCTCTAACCTCTGGCCTACTCTGACTCCTCATAGAGAAAATTTCAGAAGAAATATGATAGGGGCTTCTTGTATAAGAGATGATTGATTGGAGAAGGCCATACATTGGGGAGAGTTCAGAGACCTGAAGCAAAAATAATCCAAGATTTGAAAAATATGATTTAGGATGAAAAGTTAAGAGAATGGGGAACAGTTAGTCTGTATTGAAGATGACTGAGGAAAGTCATACTTACATACAAAAATGTACAGGAAGGGAAGTTATAGATGGGACAGTGATTATCAGGGACAGAGCAAGGGATATTATCATAGCCTGGTTGATTAATCTGACACTCAGTAACTGCTAACAGAATAAGTAATGGACATAAACTGCAGCAGGGTGAATTTAGGTTTAAATACAAAGACGAAATGTAAAAGGACTGTTAAACAAATGAGAGAATAATTACAAGGGAGACTGTACAATTACCATTCATGGAGGTGTTATAATAAATTGACTATTTAACACCTTCAATCTGAGGATCTCAAAGAGACGTGCAGAGACATGGGGTGAAATTCATCTCAATGCACAGAGCTAGTGCTAAACTTTTGAACTACGTAGGTATCAGTTGGGCTCTGTTTTGACAACCTAAATAGAACATAAGAATGGCCATGCTGGGTCAGACCAGTGGTCCATCTATCCCAGTATCCTGTCTTCCAACAGTGGCTAGTGCCAGATACTTCAAAGGGAATGAAAAGAAAAGGGCAATTATCAAGTGATCCATCTCCTGTCATCCAGTCCCTGAATCTGGCGGACACAGGCTTAGGGACACCCAGGGCATGGGATTGCATCCCTGACCATCTTGGCTAATAGTCATTGATGGACCTGTCCCCCATGAATTTATCTAATTCTATACTTTTGGTCATCACAACGTCCCCTGGCAATGAGTTCCACAGACTGTGCATTGTGTGAAGAAGTACTTCCTTTTGTTTGTTTTAAACTTGCTGCCTATTCATTTCATTGGATGACCCCTGGTTCTTGTATTATGAGAAGGGATAAATAACTTTTCTGTATTCACTTTCTCCTCACCATTCATGATTTTGTAGACCTCTATCACATCTCCCTTTAGTTGTCTCTTTTCCAATTGAACAGTCCCATTCTTTTTAATCTCTCCTCAGATGGAAGCTGTTCCATACCTTTAATCATTTTTGTTGCCCTTTCTGTACCTTTTCCATTTCTAATGTATCTTTTTTGAGACGGAGCAACCAGCACTGCATCCAATATATATATACTGCACACAATTATATGTAAGTAGGATTTAAATGGTGCTTAGGTTTTGGGCTGGAGCTGCACAGGATTGAATTTTATTCTTACTGAATTAGCCTCAGGACACCTCTCTGAGGGAAGTATTATTACCATCATTTTACAGATGGGAGGGGTGGGGAATGAAGCATGAAAAGATTAAAGGGCTTGTCTACATGAATAACTTACATTATTGTTTTGCATCAATGTAAGCAAACTGGTGTAAAAGGCTGTGTGAACAATCTTATTTGGTTTGAGTGGGTTATTTTGGTTTAGTTTAATACTGTTCCTATTCATCTGAAACAAAACCCCATGCAGTTAGTGGCTTGTTTATGCCCTGAGGCTTGAAGGAGCCTATGCCTTATCTGACCCAGTAGTGGCTCCTTCCAACACAGTTTATTATAATAATTTTACAGTAAATGTCTTGCAGAAATTGCCAATTTATTTAAATTTAATATTCTTGTGTTTAGACTGTAATTGTACTATTTTTAAACCAATTTAAGATATACAGCACATGTTAAAACTGGAAGTTTAATTTATAAGATTTGATAGCTCCTTTCCAACTATTTTTACCATCTGTTGTCTCACTAATGGCCTCTGACTCTCACATAAATCAGGGAATCTTTATATTTAACTGTTACCCTATCATTCTGAAAATTCTTGGCTTCCAGAAAAGATTGTTACTATTCATGTCATTGCCTATTTTTGAAAAATGTCAAAAAACTACTCCCTCATTACAGCCTTTGTTCAACATTGAAAATAAAATGGTGGAAATAGTGTCCTTTTCCTTTAAATTTCTTTAGGATCCACAGTGGTGTCGATTTTTTGGAAAGCTTACTCTATTTATCACTTCAGTGCCAGATTCATCCCTCTACCAGAGCTTGTGAATGCGGCACAAGTCTCTTCAGATTTAAATATGTACCACTGTTATTTTAAAAGATTTTTTATATAATAGCCACAAAACAAAGTAAACCACGCTTCCCCCCCCCCCCCCCAAAAAAAAAGTGTGTGTGTGCGGGGAAGAAACCTGGAAGGAATACCTAGGAGACGAAGACAATGTAGCAATAAAGGTCTTGAATCTTTACAGTGAAACACATTACGGAGAATCACCTTTTAGAAGCCTTGTCAACTATGTCTCTAAATCCAAAAATACAAAGGGATCTGTCTAAATAGAAATGATGTCACACTAAAATGATTAGAGAAACAGAAATAAGATTAGGGGAACAGGAAAGAAGAACATATGAGAAAACAGATGTGACTTAAAGATCTGCACACAGACCACTGAGATAAGTTTTAATGCTCCCACTTTCCCCCCAAAAAATGTCCAATTGGTTTAAGATACAACAATGGTTGTTTCCCAGACCATTAAGGTGACCAGATAACTTTCTTTTAAGTCACCTAGTAATCCTGCATAGTGGTCACCTTTAACATTTTGTTCCAATTTGAAAGATTCTATCTTTCCAATGGAATTCCCTCTTATATAGAGGAGGAATATTACTGAAAATGGCATAAAAAATGAGATACCCCCGCACTGTGTATAAACCTTTCAAAGGCGGCTATGCTCCATGCCAGTCCTTCTAGTTCAGCTGCGTGCTTTGTTTTCCTACTATCACATATTGAGATACATTACAAACAAACAAAATACAAAATCCAACACTATATAGTAATCTGTTAATACTGGTCTTGTAATTGTACAAAAGTTGTGAATGCAGTTCCCTTTGTAAGATGCTTTGTGGATTTGCCTCCCTGATTACTTTTTGGATTATGCTATACTTGTGACTCCTTTTGTCAGGTATGGGTAAATGTTGAAGACCAGCTGTATCTGACAGCAAAGGCTTCTGTAAAACCCTCAGATGCATAGATTTATTCCACTTTTCTATGTAGTGTGAATATGAATATCTGAGTTTAGGATCAGGAATTTTCTGTTTGTAAAGACACAATTTTTCTGTATAGTGGTTGTACTAGTGTGCTGAAGTTCATATTACTAATTCCCATATACTGTATACTTTGTATTACAACTGTAAAGGTATCATTAAAAACACTACTATATATTCAGATTGACTGTAATAGGTATAGATTAAAGTAAATCATAAGGAAATATTATGATTAAAAAGGAGATATTACAAAACTAAACCTATTTAGTTTGGGACACAAACATGCTTTTCTTTATGAGCGGTGATTGTAATCTTAAAAGATATTAACAAGATTGTCAGGTCCTGAATTTTGCATATTTTAAAATACTACTTTAAAAAAACACTTTTAATTGCAAGGGGATATAAACGTGATCCACCGAAGTGCTGAGCCCCTTTTGAGGTGACCGAGTGCCCTCTACTCCCATTAAAATCAGTAGGATTTGAGGGTCCTCAGCACCTTGCAAGACTGAGCCCATAAAGAGTACAGATACATCTCACGGGGAATAAAAACATGTAATCCTGAGTGTTGGCTGCCACAGTCTGATTGTAGGTGTGCACAGCGCTTTATCTAGCTCTTTGCAGCTTTTCTCCCAGGTTTTTTTTTTCCATAGAATTTAACATTAAACAAATGCAAAAGCGAGGGAAAAGGATAGTATGACAATAAACAGCTTATTCATGAACACAGAATTACTGTACTATTACTATAGCAATGCTCTCATTTCCTGATAAGGAGCTCTGTTATTCTCTCCAAAAGGAAGAGGAATATGAAGTGTGTGGCTTGTTTATCCATCACCTTTTAAACTCCCAGTTGATAGAGCACTGCCTCACATTTATCCAACTATTTGCCTGGACTAGTTTCAGGGTCCATGTAGTAATGAGATAATACTGTATAATTTAGGAATGGGGACACATGCTTTTATCCAGTGAAATTATATCATCCTACACAAATCTATACTAAAATAAAGGCAGCAAATTTAAGAGAAATATGATTTTTCTCCGTTAGGTGTCATTTCTAAAACACACCCAGGGAATATAATTTCTTTCACACTTGCCCATGCTGCTGACCCTCCTCTCTGTCTACTTCGTTCTTTCAAGAGCAAAATCTCAGAGGTCAGGATTCTCATATCCTGTTTCCACTTGCTCACCAGTTAGTGAAAGCATAGGGGAAAGTATAGTGTGCACAAATGCATACAGATAGCAGTTGGGCCAGACTTGCTGATGTCTTTTATATATACACCTCTACCCCAATATAACGCGACCCGATATAACACAAATTCGGATATAACATGGTAAAGCAGTGCTCCGAGAGGGGAGGGGGGGCAGGGCTGTGCACTCCGGTGGATCAAAGCAAGTTCGATATAACGCGGTTTCACCTATAACATGGTAAGATTTTTTTTGGCTCCCGAGGACAGTGTTATATCGAGGTAGAGGTGTATATAAAAGACATCAGCAAGTCTGGCCCAACTGATAGCTGTATGCATTTGTCCACACTATACTGTATATAAAATAATAAAAATGTTCTGGGTTGGACAAAGAAATATTAATTTTGGATTCAATGAAACATTTTATTTTGACAAAATTGAAGCATTCCTTTTTCATTTTGATGACTTTTTAAACATTTTTGAGTTTTCAAAAAGAAAACTACCGGACACTTTGAAACAAAATCGTTGCAAATCAAAATATCAAAATGTTTTATTTGAAAACTGTTGAAATGAAGTTACCTTTTTTCAGAAATTTCGGTAATAATCCAATAATTAAAATGAATGTGACACACGTGAAAAGTTTGAGTCTGAATCTGCCTTTTTTTTTTCTCTTGAAAAATTTCAGCTGAAAAATTTTGTTTAGCTCTGGCGATGACAGATGCCTAAATAAGAGGTGGACTTTGGGATTTGGCCCAATAGACATGACTGATGCAAGCTTCAGCAATGAAAGGAGTGTTTTCTAGTGAATGGAGGATGAGACTGAAAGTCAGGACTCCTGAGTTATATGCCCACTTGCGTTACTGCCTTGTACGACCCTGGGCAAACCACTTAGGAGCACATGGGTGTATAGGATCAGGGAGGGCCAAGGAGTCCCTCCATGCTCTGTGCTTGCTGCACAAATACCAGTCAGAACGGCAAACCCAGGGTTCTCAGGTTAAGAGCTGCTACCTACTCATGTCCCCTGGAGTGCCAGCCATCCCATAGGGGACTGTGGCAGTGGAACTTTTCCCAGCCCACAGTACCCTCCTTTGGATGTATTTTTATTTTAAAAATCAGTTAGAAGCTATTATAAAAGTTGGTTTTTAGTCACATTTTTGCCTTGTCTGCTTTCTGATACCAGAGTGCAAATAAAAGAGCTGGTCCCTAAATGTAACAATACATAAGTTGTAAATATAATTTGTGTATCATTTTAGTCTGCATAACCTCTTAAATAGTTACAATAATTAATGGAAATTGAATAATATTTCTGCTTAACCTGAGGTGGTAGTATATATTTTTTCAACCTGGTAGCAATTTTTAGACTGCAGAGATTGGATTGTTTCACAGAATAATGATTATGGTAAATTTAATTTTATCTAGGAACTTGCAATTATTCCACACTATTGTTTTAATATAATGGACTATACAGCAGTTCATTTGTTGTCTCTGCTCAAAATTGGACAGTGCAATTTAGAAAATTTAGTTTAACCTTTTTTCTCATAGCAAAATCTTTTGGATTTTTTTTCTTACAGGAATATTTTAAATATATTTTAAATTAAAAGTTGCAGTGTATGTATGTGTGTGTATGTATGTGTGTGTATGTATATATATATATATATATATATATATATATATATATATATATGTATATATATATAAAAATAAAGCTTGGAGGTCATCAGCAGGGAGACTCATTCAAAGTTTTGCTTACAGAGTAACTGTGAAACAGATTAATGCAAAATAATGGAACCTTCCCTACTTACTCAGGCAGTGCTACGCTTGGGACAAGTTCTTCTTTCTCATTTATATTGTGGTAGAACCCAGAGGCCTTAGTGAGGTTGAGGTCCCATTATACTAGGGACTGTTCAGACATATAAAACATGAATCCCTGCTCCAAAGTGAGAAGACAAGACATAACAGATACAAACAAATGGATGGGGGAGCAGAGAACATGGGGTAACAAAAATAACGGGATGATGATGCACAATTTGTAGCCAATCCATAGCAGTAATGACAAAGCCCAAGGTTCTTATTCAGTTTTTACACAGTCCTAGCTCAGAGAAGTTCACACTAAAGCCAACGGGAGTTTCTCTCCATAAGGCTGGAGTAAAAAAATTAAGGGTCCCATCCTGCTTTACAATTTAAGTAAGCTGAAGTGAATGGAACTACTTGTATGTGTAAGGACTAACCCTGGGCCAGATCCTGTGGGGTTCTAAGCATCCCCTGAAAAATGGTGAATATTCTCAATGGCCAGTTAAGTTAATGAATGTTGGGCATTCTTGGCACCCTTCAGGGATTCCTGAGTGAGGGATTGCGGGATCAGGCCCTGAATAAGTACCACAGGCTTTGACCAATGGACTTCAATGAGAATATTACCCAAATAAAGACTACAACATCTAGCCCTAAGTGGCTAATAATTTAAATGCCCTTGATATTTGTTGCAGTGTCATTAACCATGCTGAAGTCACTTGATCCTTATATGGATGTAATATCTAATTCCATAGAGATTCTGCTGCAATTTAGCAACAATTACTGTCTACTTATTGTAAAGTTTTGCCAAAAAATACTAATGTGATTATTTTTGGTCACACTAACAGTATATTCCAGTTTGCAGATGTTGCAAAAATGTAGATTGATGTGAGTGATTAAAACCATATTACACGGGAAATAATTTAATTTGTACCATTTGTGGTGCTCTCTCTCTGTAGTCACAAACAATACAAATGAGGGCATGTTATTTGTTATTATAATGTTGTATTAAATAGCATTAATTAAATATTAAATTGTTTAGTAAAACTTAGGTTATCCATCAAGCATGCAGTATAGTAACTATTGTGTACTGCAAACATATCCTTACATGTCGGAAGTATGTTGCATCGTCCAAACTCTTGGAGCTTTTCCTGGAAGAATATGATACCAAAGTGTATGCTGCAAATGGATGTAAAAGGAACTACAGTACATTTAACCCACGGAGCATGTTGGTTATATGAGTTGCTAGATAAATACTCACTTTGCATGTGTCTCTAAAGAGATTTGCTTTGGTTTATTTTCATTTCATGATAAACAAGTACCTGAATTGTAATTGAATCATTTTAAAGATAAGGGATATGTACTGCATCCAATAATGGAATGTGATGTATTTGGCCCTTTGATCTCTGCCTCTGAGTAACCCAGCAAAGTCCTCGATCCATTGCTTGCATCAACAGTTGGTTTACAGTGCTGAGCAGCAAGTTGCCATATTTGTAACCATTTATTTTTGAGTAGGAAGGGGGGAAGACAGTGAAGAACCCTTCACTTCAGACATAGAGTATTGAGCCACATAGCTAGGCATCACATTGAATATTCTCTAAGCCATCAGAAGAATGGTGACTTCATTAGGGTGTGTGGCAGCAAGCCAGTCAGAACCGCTAATCTTGAGAATGGAAAAAAATAAATCTTGCATGATTAGAGATTGAATAGAATTGCAGGGCACGGTGCAACATACAGTGCAGGGTTCCAATACAACTTAGAAAGCAGATAAACAAGCAAAGAAGTTATTGGGTCCCTCTCCACTTGAATGATCTCTCTAGCTTCCTACTGAAGGGAAAACCAGCTAAGAGAAGTAGCGGTGTCCCTCCATTCCATCACCAGAACACAACATAGCAATTAGCACAGAGTAGAGTCTAATGGTAGGGAAGTTGATTGGGTGGAGGCAGAAGATGTTAAGCCTGGTGGATACAAGGCAACAAATATTTCTGCTGCATCTCATTACCTTCCTGAGAAAGTGTTTTCAATCATCTTCTGTTAATGCAGTTCTTATTAATTTAGACACCAGTAGAATTCATTTATGTTTGCGTTGTACTTCTTAGTGGTACTGCATGTTATATTTAGCAGCAGAGGTCTTCATCTTGCCACTCTAGCAAAATAAACTATTGAAACATTCTGAAGCATCATTGTCTGGGAAATCCAAGTGAGCTGTTTGTGTGTAGCTCAGTCTGCATTCTCTGAGAATACAGATTAGATCATTAAGGAGTAGCACATTTTGCCCACTTATCAGTGTTTGCATACAGCAGAGTCTATTAATTGAATGAGGATGGTGAACGCTGATATACCATCTCACTCTGTCAGAGGGTTACTTTTCTGTCTCTATCAGAGGGTTTCACCCTTAATCATGAAGACTGAAAAGGCAGAAATGGCTGGTTTTGTGCATGTGTGTGCGCACACCTTTTATCTTCAGTTTACTTGTCAGCTAATTTGCAGACTCTTTCAGAAGTCTTTTGATTTACACCTGTAAAATGTACAAGTGCTAATCACGGTAGTGTGGTAGACAAACTAAGTAACAATAACAACAAGCTCCTGTGCATGATCCTTTCTACCGCACTAGCTAAAAATTAGCATAAAAACTGGTAAGCTTTGAGCACTTGCACTCTCTCCCACAGACCAGCCAAAACAGAGTGAGGTAAAGCAACAGATATGGAAGCAGAGTATCGATTCAGACTTAATAATTAAAATCAGAGTTACAATAGATCAAAGTGGAGCTGTGTTAAATAATGGTATGGATTAGAGTTCCCCTGCCTGGCTTGCTTGTCAGTCACATTATTATGTAGTTCAAGAATAAACACTTTTTACTTAAGACCAGCAAAATTTTTCATAGTGAATATATTGCACAGGAACTCTTGAGATATACTCATATTCACTGATAAGAAGCTAACAACCAAGTTTCTTTTTGCTGTGTCACTATTAAAGATCTCTAAGCTTTTTTCATAAGAGTTAGGGTTTGCCCCTGTATTTTGGCTGGCATATCTCCTTTCTGTTTTGTTATCTGATATGCTGGCAGCAGCGCACTCTACCTTTACGCCTGTGGTGTAGTATGTAGGAGGTGCATTCTTTAAGTGCCCAGTATTCTATGAATCACCAGGTCTTTCAGTGCAATGTACTGTAACATGTGTTTTGTGACGTATGCTATTCAGGGCAGACTGTTAGAAAATTGTCCAGTGAATGAAATCAATTTCAAGAAATTGTTAAGCAATGCAGAATTAAGGGTGAAAATCTAAGATGGGGTTGCTGTTACGGATTTTCAACCTTATGGGCATGATCCTTCTCTTTTTATTTGGGCAAAACGCCTACTGACATCAGTTTGAGTTTTGTCTGAATAAAGACAGTAGAATCAGAAACATAATCTGAATTTCTTCCTGTTTTGTGAAGTGTAAGAAACTCTTCATGTTACTTTAAATTAGATGAATTGCTTGATATAAAGTATAAGCTCACCTACTGTTCAAAGACTACTTGATAAAGGACCATATATAGTAATGCAATATCCACGTATAATGGTTCCTCACAATATTTGAAGTGGTTGTAGAAGTCTTAGTTCGCTGTCTTGATGATTTATTTCTAAATAACCTTAAAGTGTTATCTGGGATATGCTAGTGATAAGATTGCTTTTCAATTAGCTCTAGCGAGCTTTTTTCAATTAAGACTTTTCCTAACAAAATACTATATTAACCTTAAGGAACTTTTGGAATGAACTGGTCATTTGATAAATAATCTCCTCTAATCCCATCTGTTGCCCTAAAAATGTTAACAATTGATTTAACAATATTACTCCTGGGTGTTTTTTTGCTCATCAAAATTTTATAGACAGTAGAGACTAATGCCAACATTTGATTCTCTATTGGAAAACAGTGGGCATCAACTAGCAGAATGGCATATGGTACTGTGACACTGCTGTTTCTTACTAGTGCCACCAGATTCAATGATTATCTTGATCTCAGTTCCTCAGGGAAAAAAAAGAAGCTACAGGCCAATTTAATACTCAGTGAGTACTGACCATATGGACTACATTATAGTGTTTGGTCTGAATGGCCCCATCACCCATAATATTCCCTAAAAATTACCGGTACTTGATAGATACTATGTCTACTTAAAATGTGTGTGTTTGATTGCAACTCTTTTGTTTAAATTTCTGGAATATTTCTTTGAGGTAATGCTAAAGAATACAAAAAAGGAAAATCTTTTAACTAGAGAGCAGTCTTATTAAAAATTACATGAAATATTCAGCCTTTTGTTCAGCTCCTGAATTGCTGCAATTTATGGTACATTAAAATAATGAGCAATATTTTCTAATTCCAGACCTGCCCACTGTTCATTATGAACATCAAGTTGAACATTTCATGACATATTTAGTGTTTGTTTCAATATTTTTCAATCAGTGAGCTTGTAATGGGACAATTATACTGGCAACTAGTATGTAGAACACACACATCGTGATCCCTTGCAGCATTGGCAGAATGAGAAATGTCAATTGAGGTTGTTGTAAGAGGTTTCCTAATCCTGCTGAACTAAGGAAAGAGATTCTTTCTGAACCATTGCCATCTGGAGAACATAAATATGTGGAGCAACCTTTCATCATTAGATTGGCACGTTACTGGAACAATGTTGGCATTGGCAAAATTCTAATGAAGAGAAATATTATGCACAGGAATAGAAAAACTCAGTACTTTAGGTTTTTTTATCTATCTGAAGGCATTTAGAAAAAATACCAATGAAAGATACTAAAAAGTTAACCATTTTTATATCTAAAATATGTAGTTTTAAAATTTGAAATTATTATCTGACACAATAAAATATATATGATATGCGTGTTTTTACAATACAAAGATTCATATATATGTGTATTTGGCAAACAGTTTGTAATGCATACTACCGTCAATGATTTTAGCTCCTTTATTTTGGTCTGCTATTTGTATTTGTTTAACAGCTGTGTTGTGCTCAAAAAAATTGAAATTGTGAATTGCTTGCAAACAGCTCCCCATGTGTATTCATTTTGAGTTTTCTGTATTCATGATTCACTCTTTGAACTGTGTGACCGGTTGCTTAAGTCACATGGCAGTCTCTCTGTTATCTAATTAAATCGAAGCAGGTATTACTATGTTTTTACTCTAGCACTCTAGTATGTACTCGGTGATATTAACTGTGGGAAAGATGCTACTGGTCTGGGTGAGACAAGCTGACAGAAGGTGCGGAGAAGGACATAGGCTCAGGGAAGACCCATCTTCCACAGCCACCTATAAAAGGCTCTATGTGGCTTCCATTTTCATTTGCACTGCCAGGATCTACCTCTCCTCCATGCTTCTGGGTGCTCCTCTCCACCATCACAGTCCAGCTGTAGGTGGATCAATAGTTCTGGAGGCCTTAAAGAAAGAAAAGCAGTATGTCCTACTCCACAGACATAGAATTCTGCAGTGGAGTGCTACAGGCTACTCTCCATCCTGCTGCCACTTCCTCTGGGGCAGATACTGCTTCCCCAGCTTGTACAATTACCCACTGCTGACAACAGGATATAGAGCTGGACTCTGTGGTGGGCCTTCAGGTGAACCCGTGGAGCTAAAGTGCATCTGTTCTTAGATGCACTTTAGCTTACCTGATGCTGTCATTGGTTGCTGGTGACAGAGGTCATGTTCCCAGAAACCTCAGTGAAGTGGATCCGCATAGGTGAAGAGTTATCCCAGCACTGTGCCCTGTCTCCCTTTCTTTTCCCTCTTTCTCATCCTTCTTGCACCTCATCCTTCTGCTCTCCTGATCCTTCTCCATCTGTCTTTTCTTGTTCATTCTCTACTCCACCTTATGCCTACCCTGATCTCTTTCACTCACAAACACCAGAGTGAATTTCTAGGCTGTCCAATATGGTACTTCTGTTTCCAGCTGAAAGAAATGTAGTTCTGTAAGAAAAGAGCTTTCAGATATGATCCTGAATTCATTTCCTTCTAACACCCACATGAACAAAACTTCATTTGTACAAATGTTTGTGCAACAAAGTAAATAAACAGTTTTGTTAGTTAAAATAATGCAGGGAATCAGATGTGCGGTCCTAATTGCTTTGAATCTTCAACCTGCATCTTACTTTTTCATGTTGCAAGAGTTAGTTATTATGGAGTTGAGCGAACTGGATAACCGTTCTGTTTATTCTTCAGATTAAACAATATACTGCATCAAAGGTAGAGTTGGATTTAAAAGATGAAGATTAGGATGTTTTTAACTAATTCCTCTGAGAACACAAATTCATCTCATCTTGTTTAAATTCCAGTTGTCCAATGTTTTTGTGATCCTATAAATATAGTAGATAAAAGTGGTTTTTATATTTTGATAATCTTGCCTTGCCTCCAGTTTTTTTCCCATTTTCCAGTCAATAGCATACATTTATCTCTGCCATATTGAGCTTAATTAGATGTTTGAGAAGTGCTAGCTGCGTATTGTTGTTGTTATGGTAATGGCTAATTATTCTTATTTCTGCTATAGAAGCATGGGGGGATTTATGTCATACAAGAATTGTATGTGACATACAAGAATATACATGTTTTCTTGCTAGTTCTAGGAGTCTAATCTCTCATTGCTGTACATGCAAACACCTGGTAAAGTGACTGGGGTCAGGCATGCATAACTCCTGTTAACCTGAATGTAGGTTACATACAAGTGCCAATGGGGAAAAAAATTGATGCACTGACTACATTCTTACTATGTAAGAACTTCTGAATTACTAGGATCCAGTTTGGCCTTCTGATTTGCAGAACCATCTTCCAGGCAGGGTGGATAGGAGCAGGAAAAGTTCTATTTTTGCAGTTGTGTTTTGTGGTGCTACATATTTCACAGCAATACTGGTTTAGTAAATCAATTAGTAAGGGACAATCTTCACTCATTGTTATATTTGCTTTCCACAACTAACTCTCTGTTTAACTTTTCATGAGTGATGTACCCGAATACTTGGATACTAACATCTAAACTATATTCTTAAATTTATTCACCTAAATTTGAGTTATTGCTGATTATGTATCTTATGACTTTAAACACAAACTTTGTGTTTGTGGATAATCTAAGTACTAGGGGTTCTCAAACTGGGGGTCAGGACTCCTCGGGGTAGCAAGGTTATTATGGGGGGGGTCACAAGCTGTCAGCCTGCACCCAAAGCCCCACTTTGCCTCCAGCATTTATAATGGTGTTAAATATATAAAAAAGTGGTTTTCATTTGTAAGGGGGGGAGGTCACACTCAGAGGCTTGCTATGTGAAAGGGATCACCAGTGCAAAAGTTTGAGAACCACTTTATTATACCCAGATGTACAGGCGCTCTTTTCTTAACCTGTGCACTATATAATTTTTTAACATTAGCTTTAATAACTTTTTCTCTCTGCTCACTTTGCTGTATATCCTCATCATTAATATTTAATAGCCAACATAGTAAGCAAAGAACAGTGAAAGTAAGAGTATCCTATTTTGTAATTCATGATTTTAAAACTTTAAATTTAGATTGTGTGGTTCATTCCCAGATTCTTATTTATTTCAGTTTAATTTGCTGAATGTTACTTTGACAGATACTAACCTGTTAAACACCTTTGTGGAGGTCTGTTTGATACATGTATATAGCTCTCATTAATGCTGTTAAGAGTTACTCACAGACACTGAAGAGATCAAAGTCCCCTTAGCAAACCACAAAATAGCAAGTAAATCTTGCTGTGTTATAATACAATATACTTTTAGGGTGCTTAGGTCTTTCTTGGGTACACATGTGTATAACTTGCATTGCCACTAGTGGAATTAATGTGTACACATAGCACATAATGTTGATGAAAGAGGCATTCAGATGCTGTTGTGATGAGAACCAGTACAAACCCTAAGAAACATACATAGATTAAAAAAAATAGGTTAAAATATATTATAATGTGTATATTATTTGTACACTGAACCACGCTTTACATTCTCTAAGCACCTTCTCCATGCTTTATTTTTGGGGGGGGGGGAAGAGAGAGAGACGAGAGAGAGAGATGCCTTTTTTATTTAATTCAAGGAAATTTGTGAACTTTAAAAGAATAGAGAGAGAATAACAGACTTCAAAGTGAAAAAGAAGATGAAGAAACAAAAACAAAAATTCATTATAGTCGTAGGAATAGAGATGAAAATTATACATGAAGGTGGTGGTGGGGAAGAGAGCAATATTTCTAAATATCAAGGAATTGTTGACTTTACTCTGTATTTCCAAGATATTTTGTCTAACTATCAATAAGTTGTCTCTAGTAAAATAATTAGAAATCCTTTTTTTTTACAGAAAGAAAAATATATACTTCTTAACTGATAAATATTTAGTACATCTTTCTAAAGAATGTGAATCGCAATTCCAGTCAAACATTGTTCTCCCACTACTTCAGTATATGAAAATCCTGGCTACCTGTTGTTTAACACTCTGTGGATTCCCAAATCAGCTTAACATTAAAATGTTGGTAGAAGGAAAAAAAAATCCATTCTTCAATACTGCTTTTCATCCATTGAAATCGTGTAAATTAAACTAATATATTGTTAAAGAATAATGCAAATTGTATGTACAGTATAATACATTATTCATTATAAGCACCTTATAATTGTGCTTTATCAAAGTTGATTATAAAGCTTTGGGGTGTGTGTGTGTGTATATATATATGTGTGTGTGTGTATGTATATATATATCTATATATATATCTATATATAAAAATACAAGACAGTATCTTTCATCAAACTATATTCCAGAGATGAACATGTGCTTTAAATTTGTAAATTATGCATCTGTTGGATGATTATAAATTCAAAGAATTCTTTCACATTGTGACATAACTTTGCAGGGAGAACGATTAACATTAAAAAAAAAAGAAAGAAAAATGCTGCTTGTCATGTGACTGGCTTTCCTGTTTGGGGTTTAAGAGTTGAAAGTCTGGCTATTAGGGTGTGGATTAGTAGGAGATTCAGTCATCTCCATGATGTAGGTCAGACACTAGCAACATGTGGCGAGAAAGAAAGGTCACTCTTCCCAGTAGTATGTGGAAAGCGTAACTGTAAGGACTTTAAAATAGAGGACTGGACAAAATGCTTAGATTTGGTATCCCAGGTACCGTGCAACAGATTTGAAACATATGAGTAATGAAGGCTTCATGCAGAAGAGCCTTTGACAGCACAGTGTGGGGCCAAGCTAATGCTTTTTTAAGAAGCAGCCCAGTTCCTGAGTAGCCGTTTGTGAGAAGTCATTTATCCTAGTCAGAATGTCCCAGAACACACACAAGAGGAATATCACTCTGAGATCCTATTCAGAAGACCCTGAATTTAATCTGATGCTAAGAGAGGCTGTTTGCAGGTACTATGTCCTTTTGGAAAAAGTTTTCCTATTGCCTAACTTATGTCTGAGAGAATTACATATGAATGAAAGTCTAACATATTTAAAGAAGACTATATATCTAATAGTTTATTAGCTTTAGCTTTGTGAGGATCAATTTGAAGATATCTGAAGCAGTAGCACACAGTCCTTCTAAAGCTATTTAAATTTTGATCTGAGGAATTGTGTTCTTTCTTTCAATGCTTTCTGTAAAATCAAATTGTTCCTTATACTAAATTAAATACGTGCACTGCAATAATGTGTGAATAATGCAAGCCACAATTGTAAGTGTCCTTATTTACTAGTTGTTGAGAAGTTTTTGTTATGTTTGCAGCAGTTTTGTGTATTCATCAGGTATTTGAGCTACTTCTCCTGCAGTAAAAGTGTTTAATAGTCTTTCTTAATCTATTTTTACAGTTGTGAAAATGGCATTATCATTTTAGAAATTCATTTCAGTTCTTCAGGCTCTTTTTCTTTCACTCCATAATTTTTTTTTGCTTTTCGCATAACTGTCCTGCACGTGACCACTGAGAAGAACTATCTATACATAAAAGCCATTCAGTTTCTCGTGCATCTCTGACTGCCTGTAGCTCTTTTATTTTTTTAAGTGTAGCTTTTCACAGACAAAATTAGCCAGGCATTAAAGCATTTCTAAAGTTTCAACTTCTTGTACTCGCATGGTTAATGTTTACATTGCACATATTTTGTTTCTTGATAGCATTTTTTTTTCTTTTATCAGAACTATGATAAAAGAAAATTTGAGTTGTATACAGATAGAAAAAGTAGGCATCTTTTCTTTAGTTCCTCCTCTTTACTCTCTGAATTTGCTCAGTTTCGTAGGTTGTCAAAAGCTATAGAAGAAAAATGGAAGAATAATTCTTTGCTATTAAGCTTTTATATTTAGAAAGAGCCTTGTTGGCAAAGAACAGACATTACAAAGGTTTGTAAAGCGTTTGGAAGAGTTTTCCAGAGTATAAGTTTGTATATACTGCAATGTCCAGTGTATCCAGTAGGCAGAAAAGAACTGCTGAAAATGTGTCAAATTGTAGATCTTGAAGATTTTTTCTTTATACTAAAGTGTCAGCAGCTTAAAAAAAAATCAACAACCTCTATCATCCCCTCATGTTATAGGCCTTTAAGTTTCATGAAAAATTAAAACCATAACCAGGGCCAGAGACTCAGAAGATGGCAAGCATTTTTTTCATTTTTTTTTTCTGTGGGGATGGATGCATGACCAAATCAGTGGCTGAATTTCTGAAGGGTCTAAGAGGTAAGAAGTGAGTGATGAAAATGTGTATTAGCTAATTGCATAGCCAGTTGCATTAGCAGTCATGTTGTTATTGTACAAGCTGTTTTAGAAATCTTGAAAGACTTAGTTTTAGTTATACATCATTGTGGCTTTTAGATGCAGCTTTATAGAGTGCTCATTTGCAGATAAAAAATCCTTTGCTAAGTCTTTTGGTGTTTTGAGGCAGTTTGTATGGTATATAATTTCTACTAAGAGAGAACAACCAATATGTATGTGTCCTAATGTAATTTTCCATATACGTTTAGGTGAACCTACAGAAATTACAATAGATAACATTTGTATCTGTGAAGACATTTACTGTGGATGTTTGGACAATGGAAATATCGATTATATGCCCAAATTATGACATTTGGAATCACATCTTCATTTCATTCTTGAGGAACAAAATTATTATATTCTATTCCCTAGAGACATTTTAGCAACTAATCTGGACGAATCAAGTCATTCTGGCTGAGTGTAATTAATTTTTTGGCCAATCTAATATTTCTTAGTAGACTGCTTGCTTGGTGTAGATTTGCCTGATCATAGTCGCCCTTGCACAGATGAAAATTCTTTGAGGATTAGATTTACATTCTTAAGGCTAAATTCTGCTTTGGACGGATGCATCTATTTTCCCATTGAGTTGACTTAATTGGGAGTCACACGTGCAGACTGGTGCAGAATGTGGCTCCTTGTTGATATCTCCTCTGATGGGAACAAAAAGATTTGAGCTCTGCACCTAGCTGTTGCCTTTGAAGCATGCAGTTACCATGCATTGTTTTTTTTAAAGCTAGTTATGACCATTTTCTTTATGAATAAAAGTTGTTAATAGAACAAACTCAACCATGTCTAATGAAAGTGTGGCTAGGGATACAGTAAATTTCATGCCAAGTGTTCTGAAGTACTCTCCAGTGTTCTGCTGTATAATATTGCCAGCCATCTTGTCTCCTATAAATTTAATAGTGATCATTTGATCATAGATATATTTAGATTGTAAGCTCTTTGGGGCACTGTGTTTGTACTGTGCCTATCACAATGGGGCCCTGAGCCCTGTCTGGGGCCCTTAGGTGCAGCCATGATACAAAAAATAATGATAATAGAGTCTGTTTCTGAAATGGGTGTTCCTCTTCATCAGTACTTTTAGGTCCTGATCCTGTAGCTGGACCCCTGCAGCAGATACCTAGTCATGTAGAGGGCCATTGGCTCCAATAGTACTACCTCACTCAGGCATAAACAGCCCCCTATGTTGATGGATACAGTTGCAAGATTGGAGCCTTCATTTGTAAACACACAGTTCTGACCTGGCTGCTTTCTACATATCTCAGCTTTGCAGGAAAGCATTGCAGAAAAATCACATAGATGTGTAACATTCTAATTACATTCTCTGAGACTATTTCAGCTACAACAGAGGGTTGTTTTTTTTCTGTGTGAAATTAATGCTTCCTGACAGGATTTGCCATGTAGGCTTGTTTTCTTCAGACTGAGCATTCATGTTCTAAGCCTTTGTACACAGGAATTGCAAGTCTGAAGGAAAATAACTTATCCTTATTTACAACTCAAAGAATCATAAATAATACGGCCTTTTGATATCCCCCCACATTCTAAAATATCACATGAATTTCCCGTGCTTGAGTTGTTGAGTTTAAATTTCACAGCTTGCAAGTGTTCTCTGAATCATAATTTAACATTTCAGTCAAAGGAACTCATTTGTGTGACTGAACCTTATCACTGTAGAATTCCCCAGCACTTATGGAGTTACTAATTTTGAAGTGCAGTTGATGAATTTCATTCTTAAAGGTTCTGTTGCCTGAGTGTATTCTGGCCTACAAAGATGTTACACCACAACTACAAATGTAGGAGGTTGGCTGTTGACTTTACAGCTAATTCCAAACTGTTGGTCTTCCAACTCATTGATACAGGGGGAGTTCTGTGCAGGTAATCTCCATTACTGCTAATTAAAGTTACTTGTATAAATACTTTGCTCACTGATTTAGGAATCTGCCTCTAAGTGTGCAAATAGTATATGTAACCAGGTGTTGGAGACATTTCGGGAGGTATGTTAATTGTATGGGAAAACATGCACCAGAAAAGGAAGTCCTCACATCTTTCATCCATGTCACAGGGCTATTCAGTGTAGCAAAACCTCACTAATTTGCCCCAATGATCTAGAGACCTATTGCAATTTGAATTATGCAAATTAAAAAATAAGAAAAAGTCATTACAGACTATCTTTTGTTTGTATAACTGACAGTTTAGGTTCAGTTATTTATTCTAAGTGATAATGCATAATACACCTCTACCCCACTATAACGCAGTCGTGGGGAGCCAAAAATCCCTACCGCGTTATAGCTGAAACCCTGTTATACCAGGGTAGGGGCGGCAGGGCTCCAGCGGTGATTTAAAGAGCTCCAGGCTCCAGCCGCTGCGGGGAGCCCCAGACCCTTTAAATCACCGGCAAGCCCCGCTGCCGCAGCCCCGGTGGGGCTCCAGCGGTGATTTAAAGGGCCCTGGGCTCTTCGCAGCAGCCAGAGCCCCGGGCCCTTTAAAGCGTCGCTGGAGCCCCGCTGCTACCGTGCTATACATGAACCCATGTTATATTGGGTCGCGTTATAGCAGGGTAGAGGTGTACTAATAAATGTTTTGTAACATATTTGTAAATGTAATGAAGTCTCAATATTAAGACCTCACACAGTACTCTACAATTAAATCTTTGCTCAGAACTGCACATACACCATTTCTATATGTGTGCAAATTATGGCTTATTAGGATTAACACAGTGTGAATTAGCAAGGTTCCAAGGAATTTGGATTTCATGTTCGATTATAATCTCCTCTAAAGACAGATAGCTGTCTGGACTCATAAATCTCCAGGAAGGGGAAATAATGGAACTGATGAGAACAAAAAGAACACTCAATAAATGTGCAAAAAAGTCAGATGCGGGGAAAATATTTATCTGAAAGACTGTTTAAGAATTGCTATGGAAGTCTTGGTTATATTGCACCAAGGCAATTAAGCAGGAAGCAGAAATAATACTTCTTCACATTTATATAGCAACTTTAATATTTGGTGTTTGATTTTCAGAGTGCATTATCTCTCTTGGGGGGATAGCTCGGTGGTTTGAGCATTGGCCTGCTAAACCCAGAGTTGTGAGTTCAATCCTTGAGGGGGCCACTTGGGGATCTGGGGCAAAAATTGGTCCTGCTAGTGAAGGCAGGGGGCTGGACTTGATGACCTTTCAAGGTCCCTTCCAGTTCTAGGAGATTGGTACATCTCCAATTATTATAATAAACATAAATTAATTACATTTCACAGCCCCCACCATGAGACAGGGTAATGATATTACATCTATTCTAACCATGGGTATATGGAGACCAGAGACTATGGTTACTTTCCTGCAGTCAGAAAGTAAGCCAGAGCTGGGACCCAGGAGTTCTGATTCTAAGCCCCTGGCCACGAGACTACACTGTTGGAAAACAAATGCAGATACAGATATGTACATGGATAGGCAGCTGATACTGTATGGTATGTTTATGGATATGCATTAGGGGCTTTCCTGAGAGCTTATAGAATGGTTAGAAGTGCATCCAAAATCATTCCCATTAATTAAAGTCCATAGTTCAGAATCTTGTCTGTATACTAAAAAAAGATGCATGAGTATGGATTGTAATAATCTGTGGTGCTGTGACTAAGTGAAGGAAACTGTGGATGGGGAAAATACACATCCATCCTACTCGGGGCTAGTGAGTAGGCTAGGGTTGGAGTAGGTGGTACTATATAAACAGCTGGCATTTAATTTGTCATCTGCTGTCCGCCCAGTTGATATCCCTACACAAAAGCTTTACAATATGCAAGAAAAAATCATTTCTGAAGAATCATTTCTATATTCTTACAATAGTCCAGATTCTGATAGCCTCACTCGGTTTCTACTCCATTCTTACTCTACCCAGGAAAACCTCCTATTGACTTGAATGAGGTTTTTTTTTTTTTTCTTTGAGTAATAGTTTCAGGTTTCTTTGATGTACTTTATTTCTTTGGCTTATCCTAATTTTAGTGTTTATGACACTGCAGTTAGTTGCTTAAATTTATTTTACCCAAATCACCTTTACTTTATTGATCAAATAAATATTTTCCAACACCTCATTGATCTAATGCATCACCGAGGATTTCCAAAGTGTTGGTGTCTAAATAAAAGCTCTTTTCCAGTCAGCCAGATTTGTTCAGTGATGCCTTGCTCCAGTGTTTGTGATATTACAGTCATTTTCAAGCAGGGAACGTCAAACCCTGGGTTGAAGGAAGTAAGTGAGTGGAACAAGCTGATGTATCGGCAAAGGCCCCAGTCCAGCAAACACTGATGCGCAGACGTTGCTTTACTCCCATTAATAATCTCATTGATCTGCAGGCAGTGGCACCAATACTACAGAAATCAGTAGCAATGATTCTTTAAGGATCGTTTTAGTTTTTCCGTTAAATCTCACAGTTTTCAAGGATTGATAATTCAACTGCTTTAAATTACATCTGGCTTCAACTTTGCATGCATATGGTCAACCTACATGTGCCTTTATTTCCAATAAAAATACTTAAAAGGATACTGCTGAAATGTTATTTATAATTTTAACACTCATTATTTTACTTGCTGTTGTTTTATAACAACTCCTTGAAAGCATAAGGCAGAATTCTGCTTCCTTACTAATTTTCCTCCATTTTGCATGTTCACTGCTTTGTTATAGGCTGCTCATGTGCACAGGGCAACTGATAGCTTTGAAAAACAAAAAGTTTATAATCCAGATTCTTGGCTGGTATAAATCCACTTGAGGATATGGATTAATACATGTGTTTTTCAAACCAATATACAGATAGGCCCAAAATGTGGCCCTATATTTTTTCTTCCTAAAAATCTTGATTGTGTCCATGGTTTTCGTTTATAGATCAGTCCCATAACAGTAGGTTTTTTTAGTTTCAGACACTTCCTTTCATTCTAACAAAGACAAGCCAGTTTCAAAAGGTTCTGTCTATGCCTAGTATCTCTTTAGCAAATAGTGTTTTAAGCATGGTTCACTGAAGAAAAGCAATCAGGACAAATGTCTCTATTATCTACTTTTTTTTCTTGCCCTATAAAATAGGTATGTCCACCAATCCTCTTTGTTCTATACAAGGAATAGGTTGGTTGAGTGAGAAACTTTCTGGAAATTAGTCTCAGGAAATATTATGTTTATAGTTCAGAGCACTCAATCATGTTATATATTTCTCTTGTTAATGTATTTGTTAATAATTTTGTATAGGGAAGAATTTCTTCTGGAGAGTGAGTTGAGAGGTGATTTTTTGTTCCTTGACTGGCCCTGTTTAACTGCTCTAGCTACCTCTGAAACAGCAGTGGAAGGGAGTTGAATGATCATTAAGTGTCAGGAGATATTCCTTTATTTGGGAGGAAAAACTAACAGCTAAGACAGATTTTATACTCTCATCTGAAAAGTGTTTGTTTGGATTCTCTAGTGACTACTTGTATTAATATGTTTATTGCCATAATTGATATTAACAATGTGATGTAATTGAACTGCTTTATTCAGCTGCATGCTTTCTAAAGTTTTGCTAGAAGTTTCTCATACATTTGATATATGGTGACTTTTAATGGCACCATACAAATTTGGTATAAGGTCTGAACGAGCGTCAGACTTGATACAATGTCACTGTCAAAGTCTTGTACTGATTTCATTCCCATTAGTATTTCACAAACAGTAAAAGGTGACATTATCAAGGAACAAAATTTATTTTCTAGTTTATCATAGTTGGGGAGAATAATGAAATTACCATCTATTACCAGAACAGTTTGATAATATTAATGCCCTTGTCTGGTTGCTATTGTAGAAACAAAAGATAAGGGCAGTATGTAAGTGTTCATTGACTTACTTTAAAGAGCATTTGGACCTAGTTTCACCTTTTCTGAGCTATGCCTTTCTGATACACCATATGGAATATAGTGTGGATAACTGGAAAAAGTGTTGTTCTTAATATGAATATAATGCCAGTTCATTTTTTTTTAAATGTTATTTTATTGTAGAAATGAGTATCATTATTTCAAAGTCCATACGAGTAGATCTGATTGCAAGCTTATATAAAGTATTGTAAATATCCAAAAACATAAATAGAAAGTCTTGTTTCCATGCCATTGAATTGTGATAATTCAAAAATTCATTCCTGACATACTCCCACTACTGGCCCCATGAGTCAAAAGTTATGGCTGACATAAATATTTCACCTTTCTTTATCTCTCCATATTATACATGGAACCCCCTTGTAACTTAATTTCTGATGGGAAGGCATACAAATTGCTAAGTTTATGTTATGCAGTTATTCGTTCAGATGTCACTTAGGTACTTAGTGAACATGTCTCATATTGTTTGCTTTTGTAGTTTAAATGGATTATTTAAGAATTAGGAGAAAGGGAATTAAAAGCTTATACTGACCAATGAAAAAATGAGTTTCCCTAGTAACTAAAACCAAAGCATAAGTGAGGGAACCTGAAACTGGAACTTTACTTTGAAATCTTACCCTGTAGGCAGCTTATACAGCAAAAATGAAATACAGTTCAGCCAAGGAGAGTTTAAATAATAAGGGAAACTGAGATAAGATTTACCAGTCAAATGAGGGTCATGCATGATGCCATGTGATCCTGACAAAATGTACAATTAACCTTTTGTGTTATCAGACCTGTTTCAAATGCCTTCCAGGTTGTAATATTCCTCTATGAAAAGAAATGTAAACAAGATAGAGCTAAGTAATAATGGGAATAGTAACAAGGGAAGATTGGTGCAGTGAAAAGATGAGTCTTGCTTAACCATTGAACCTGATTGACTGACTGTGAATGTTACAGTCTATTTAGTTCAAGTCATGGTTAACATTTATTTATTTTACAGTAATGATTTACTTGGAGTAATACTAATGCTTCATAAAATACTCTTTGAACATGCTTAGATATTATGGAACAAAAGTAAAGTTGTTCTGCTCTTGTATTATATTAACAATACGTTGTTTTCTAAAACTACTAGAAATCTTCAGATTTAACAGTTAGTATGTATACAGATGTGGGAATACTTTCTACATCCTATTTTGGGTTATCTAGGATATCTGGCTAAGGTGCAACATTTGATATTTGAATACATAATGTATTGCAGTTGGAAAGCTTCAAGTAAATATGATGACTTTCTAGAAAAGTTTATTGCAGTATTATAATACAGGTGGTATAGAGGTAACTTCATATTGCTTTTTTCCCTCCTCTTCTTACAGTATTGCCAGAAACTTGTTTGAATAAATATATATGACACTGAACATTTCTTTTTGACCACTCCCAATCCTTTCCCACATTGCTCAGTCATATACTGTACATTTTCTTCAGCTGATATCAGCAGTATCAGTCTTGCTTTCTGGATAGCTATCTTCACAGACACTAAATAAACTTCCTGACATATAGCTTAGGATGAGTGGCAAAAATGGACTTCAGAAATTACTCCTAGACAATGAATATATTAATAAAAGATTAATATTGAGAACATGAAAATGAACTGGAGTGTTTCCAAGGAGAAACTTGCCAAAATGATATCCAGGGGTTGGATTTCACTATTTCCGTCTCATTAAGTTTTTGTATGCTTATGCAGCTAATGACTGGGAGATGCCAATGGTATGCTGTAGAACCAAAATCTATATCAACAGTTTCACATTAGTGCTCCATAACATATAGTTTGAGATTTAAATAACAAATATCTTCTTACAGTACAATTTCATTAAAATTAAAGAAATATGTTCTAAATAATGTTTTAGGAAGCGAGTATGGCCAATAATCAGATGTTCTGAATTATATTTTAATATAAATAACAAAGGGTCTTATTTCAGACTTGCTGTTTGAAGGTGGATTTATTCTACAGTGGGGTTAATTAAATGTGTGGTTTTAAGGTGAATGAACCTCTTGGCAATAACTGAGTTCACGTTAACATATTTAGGTTTGGCTTGGTCAACCACACATTTAAATAAGGATTTTAAACAGAAGTCTGTCAGTCTTTCTCTCTGTCTTTCTTTCTTCATATGGACTGGAAAGGACTGTATGCTGACCTACCAACTCAGAATTTGGCATGGGTTGGTTTCACATAAGAACTTCAGTATAATATGCTCCTGCTGACACTCAGTTGTTACCACTCCTGTTGCTTTAAATCCTGCTGACTCTAATATGCTGATGAATTTGGGTCCACTGGATATTCTTAGGTAATGGGACAAGAGGTACTTTTTGCATCCCCAGATGCCAAGATTAGAAAACCGATTTTATTGCTCAAGCGAAGTCACCACAATTACAGAACGTTACTAAAACCTGCCATTTATTCTATGGAAATATGTTTACAACAGGATGTTGGAGTTCACTTCTCTCTTGCAATATTGCAAGAGTGACCTAGTGAAATCTGTTATAAATGGGAATAAAGAGAGGAGAAGGAGAATGTTGAAGAGGGGAGAAATGGAAAGAGAACAAAAAAAGAAACAATTCAGAAGAGCTTTATAAAATGTTGCAGTAGGATAAAATCAGACAAGAATTGACATTGAATGTGGTATTTTACCATTTTGTTGAGTTTTTTAAAACTTATTTTAAATTTAATTTAAAATTGCTCTGTCCAAACTCAGTAACCTCATGTAGGGACCTCAGATTTAGGAGGACTTCTTAGGAAAACTCTAATAGAAAACTACTATGTTATTGATTTTTCAGATGTTTATACAATACAGTGTGGTCTAGATTATCATCTTTTTGCATTTGTCCTTATTGAATTTCATCCTATTTACATCAGACCATTTCTCCAGTTTGTACAGATCATTTTGAATTTTAATCCTATCCTCCAAAGCACTTGCAACCCCTCCCAGCTTGGTATCATCATCAAACTATAAGTGTACTCTCTATGCCATTATTTAAATCATTGATGAAGATATTGAACAGAATTATAGTAGCTCCATGTAGGTGCTATTTCGCTAGGTTGTTTATGAGAAGGTCATGTAAAACGGTATTGAAAGCCTTGCTAAAGTCAAGATATACCATATCTACCGCTTTCCCCCAGCCACAAGGCTTGTTACCCTGTTAAAGAAAGCTATTAGGTTGGTTTGACATGATTTGTTCTGGTTTTGGTTTTGACAAATCCTTGTTCACTGTTTCTTATCACCTTATTATCTTCTAGGTGTTTGCAAATTGATTGCTTGATTATTTGCTGCATTATCTTTCTGGGTACTGAAGTTAAGATGGCTGATCTGTAATTTCCCAGTTTATCCTTATTCCCCTCTTTGTAGATTGACACTATATTTGTCCTGTTCCTGTCCTCTGGAGTCTCTCCCATCTTCCATGATTTTTCAAAGATAATCACAAATGGCTCAGATATCTCCTCAGTCATCTCTTTGAGTACTCTAGGATGAATTTCCTCAGGCCCTGCTGACTTGAAGACATCAAACTTGTCTAAGTAATTTTTAACTTGTTCTTTCCCTATTTTAGCCTCATATCCCACCTCATTTTCACTGGTCTTCACTATGTAAGACATCCAATCACTACTAAGATTTTTGGTGAAAACTGAAACAAAAAAGGCACTTAGCACTTCCACCTTTCCACATTTTCTGTTATTGTCTCTCCCTACCCCCATTGAGTAATGGGCCTACACTGTCCTTGGTCTTCCTCTTGCTTCTAATGTATTTGTAGAATGTTTTCTTGTTACCCTTCATGTCTCTAGCTAGTTTAATCTCATTTTGTAATTTGACCTAGTTTACACTTTTTGTAGGACCTTTTTGATTTTCAGTTCATTGAAGATCTCCTGGTAAAGCCAGGGTGATCTTTTGCCATAATTCCTGTCTTTCCTATGCAGTGGCCTTAATAATGTCTCTTCGAAAAACTTGCAACTGTCTTGAAATATTTTTCCTCTTAGACTTGATTCTCATGGGATCTTATCTACCAACTCCCTGAGTTTGCTAAAGTCTGCCTCCTTGAAATCCATTATCTTTATTCTACTTTTTTCCCTCGTACTGTTCTTTAGAATCATGAACTCTATCATTTCATGATCACTTTCACCTAACCTGCCTTCCACTTTCAAATTCTTAACCAGTTCATCCATATTTGCCAAAATCAAATCTACAAAGCCTCTCCCCTGAAATAAAAGCATGTCTCCAATGCATTCCAAGAATTTATTGGGTAATCTGTATTCTGCTGTATTATTTTCCCTACAGATATCTGAGTGCTTGAAATCCCCCATCACCATCAAGTCCTGTGCTTTGGATGATTTTGTTAGTTGTTTAAAAAAAAGCCTCATCCACCTCTTCTTCCTGGTTAGGTGGTCTATAGTAGACCCCTACCATGATGTCACCCTTGTTTTTACCCCTTTTATCTTTACCTAGATACTTCTGACAAGTCTGTCTCCTATTTACATCTCAAGCTCAGTGCAAGTGTATACATGTTTGATATAAAAGGCAAGACCTCCTCCCTTTTAGTCTGTCCTTGAGTAAGCTGTACCCTTCTAGACCAATACTACATTCATGTGCATTAGTGGTGATTATTCACTAGTATTTCTAGTTCTTTCGGTTTATTCCTCATACTTCTTGCATTACTATACTCACCTCTAAGATACTGATTTGATTTCCCCTCTATGTTCCCTCTTGTGTCTCCTTTATCCTCTGCTATAATTGCCCATGCTCCCCCTGGATTCCAGCCCTTCACCCAGGTCTCCATGTTTTTGACTTACCTGTGAACTTTTGTCTCCAGTCCCTCTTGAACTTAGTTTAAAGCTCACCTCGCTAGGTTAGTCAATCTGTATCCAAAGATCCTCTTCCCCTTGCTTGATAAATGGACTCCATCTTTGCTCAGCAGTCCTTCTTCCCAGAACCACATCCTGTGGTAAAGGAAGCCGAAGCCCTTCTGGAGATACCATCCATACAGCCATACATTCACCTCCAGGATGCATCTATCTCTGCCTAGATCCCTACCCTTGATGGGAAGGATTGAAGAGAACATGTCCTGTGCTCCCAGCTCCTTCACCTTTACTCCCAGAGCCCATTACTCACTTCTGATCTGCTCAGGGTCATAGCTTGCAGTATCATTAGTGCCCACATGGATGAGAAGCATTGGGTAGTAGTCAGAGGGCTGGATGACAATTCCCTCGGTAACGTCTCAGATATGGACCCCTGGCAGGCAGCACACCTCCTGGGATGCCATGTCAGGTTGATGGATGGGTGCTTCCATCCCCTTCAGAAGGGAGTCATTGACCACAACTACCCTACATTTCCTCTTGGGAGTGGTGGCTGCGATACTCCCAGCCTTTGAGGCACAGCGCTTCTCCTCCACCACCTTTGGGGGAGATTCCTCATCCCTTGCTGCCAAGGCAGCATAATAGTTCTTCATCACTATCACCAGTGGGTTAGGACCAGAGGTGGAACACAGCCTACCACCCTGTGACAGCCATACCCTCCTCTCCTGGTGGTGTGACAACTGTCCTTTCTAGCTAGATAGCTTCCTCAGCCTTGGAGGTTACCATATGAATACTCTAGATGGATTCCTCGTGTGCATGGATGCTCCTCAGCCTAGCCACCTCCTTCTTGTAGCTCTCCTACCAGCTTCCTGAGAGATTCCACCAGCAAATCCCTGGACAGTCTCCCGAGTGTGGCTTTCTGTGAAAGGGAAATGCAGTCCAGAGACTCTACAAATCCACACCAGGATGTGAGTAGATGCATCCATGGTCAGGCTCTCTGTCTGGATACAGGCGCAGGTGGCGGAGACAGGAGCTGCACTGGCAGTGGCAATACAGCCTTTCCTAACCATAGTGATTATATTACATCTCCCTCCCATAAACTCCATCACAAACTCCGCTGTTTGCTGTCCCCTGTTTGCTAGCTCCCCTTGGTTGTTTAGCCTCTGGCTTTTAAACCCTTCTCTCCTAAATCAGCTCTACCCTCTCATTAATGAAACAGGGAAGGGTGTTCTCAAGGCTGATTGAGGATGATCAAAGATGATCAAGGGAACAAAGGCTCAAACAGTCCCCAAATGCACAATCCCAACTGATTCTGTAACTTCAAGTAACCTGAAAGAAAGAGGAAAAAAACAAACATCCAAACAAGCTCACTCATCCTAGGATTAAAACTCACACCTTGTTCAGCAGGGTCAGTACATATTACAGAAAAAACCTTTCTGAAAATTTAGTGGATACTACCCTCTGTGCACTCCTTTTTTGGGTAGATAGATCCCAGAAGCAGTGTGTGGAATTCTTAATAAAATTGTGCATGGTCTTTGCACATGGACTCTAAAGAGTGAGGATGTTCTTATATGAGGCCAGGCACAACTGATTCTTACACGAAGAAACTATTGAACTGCATTTGCTGGTATATTTGCTTTGGGTTCAGTTAGGTAAGAATATCACCATTGCCTGATGTGAAATGTGCTAAGATAAATTAATCTTAATGACAATAAATCTAACAGCATCCTGTTACTTCTTTATTACATTGCTGTACTTTTGATAGTGGTCCAAAGTACTTACGATCTGTGTTTCAGTAAACCAATGAGTGATCATTCTTTATATTGAGAGGACTCCTTGTTGTAAACTGAAAGTTTGTTCTATTAGAATAAAGAAAGGGCAGCTGTGTTTATGTACCAACAGTCTGAAGTTTTCAGTTATTTGAATCACATCTTCCTTGTACAACTATAAAATGATTTTATCCACCATTACTTACTTGCCTGAATTGAACGTAATCACTGATTAATCAGAACCGTTAGAGTGAACGAATGAATATTGTAATGGATGATTGTAAATGTTGACTCATAGGTCCCACTTGAAAACAAACTGGCTGATCCAACTTAATGAGGTTTTTCTGGAGTGTGTACAAATTTTAAATAATTAAAATTAAATTCAATCAGAGTCTGCTGTAATTATAACTAAAATTACATGGTTATCGTCCTGGGGGGAGGAGAGAAAGTTCAGTTATTTTAAATATTGGTGGGGGTTTTAATCTCAGACTGTATGTCTCTATGAATAGTCTCTTTGCAAGAGTTCATGACATGAGAGGTACCATCCATAGTGTTGACATTCACCTCTATTACAGTGTTCACCAATACCTGGTTAACTCCAGCTTAGCTTTACCCTCTCTTTGTACAGATGTTCACAGTAAGGACCCTAAAGATTGGCTGGTTGGGAGAGAGAAGTAGGATATTTTGGGGAATGTTGGATTCTACCCTATGTGATAGCACTGGGATGGATCCATATCTGTGGAATTTTATTGTTTCTTGTTTCCTTGTTTAATAACACAATGCACAGTGCTAAATTTATATAGATTTGTTCATGCAAATTATCAGTATTTTATATGCAGTCACAAAGAGCTTTGAAGATCCAGCATCATTTAAGCTTAAAGACAATGGGAAAAGAGCGTTTTTATTTTATCTTAAATTCAGCAAATCTGTGTTTCTGATGAATGTGGAAGTTGTGTGTATGACAATCCTTATAGTCTTATTTATTTATTTATTTATAGTCATTTTGGTGGTGCTCATCACCATACGACTTGAGTGCCTCTATCCATAATGGAACTTATGGGGGTGAAAAAGTCAGCAATATAAGGAAAATGGTGCTAAGAATGCCCTAAAATGTAGTAAATTATTGTTAAAATCAATTGGTTTGAGCATGCTGCTATTGGGTAGCCAATGGAATTTTGCCTTCAAGTTCAATGTTTGAAGGATTGGGCCTGTCATGATGCACTACTCAACACAGTAGTAATCAAAATAAATCTCTAGGATAGTGCAGAATAGACTGACTGGACATAGCTGGGAGAATTTTGTGTTAAGTGAATCTTACAAATAGACTTTTATTGGGTATGCTTAAATAGAATGAATTTCTATTATCTAGCCTAAAAGTTACAACAGCACACATTTAAGTCCTCAAATTTATTCTTTAACGACACACTTCAGAAATGTTCCTTAGATGAGACAAAGAACATTTACATGTTCCTAATTCCAGGATGATGTACATTTTCTTAACTAAAGAAATAGAAGCAAACAAAATATTGAAAGGAAATTGCCCATCAAAATATATATGTTTCCATTTCTGATGGAACATAAAACATTTCTTCTTTGTCACTTATTCCTTCAGCTAAACATTCTGTTCATTTTCAAATTCAAGGCATTAAGGATATAAGTAAAATAAATATGAGTATCCTGCCCATAACAACAGCAACAAAAAACATAGCAGTCAAATATTGGGATTAAGTTTTCATCTAAACTTAAAACAATAGTACTAAGAAGAGAGCTCCGGAGCAAACTCCATAAACCACAAGTGTAATGATATAAATAATTTTCAGTCAAAATGGCAATGAAACTCTAAGTAAAATATGGATGGATAAAGTGGCTGCCATTTAATGTGTCAGCATCTGCCAATAGTCACCAAACCACAGCAGTTTTTCTTCATATTCAAAATAGAGGAGGTATCCAACGTATAACTGAGACTGTGTTTTGATAACTATTGGTGAGTGCTGCCTTTACAGTGACAACCCCTGTATCATTGATTTCTTTGTCAGATGATCCTGTCACTAACAGTAAAAAATATAGTGATGGTCCCTTTTTAGAAAGGTTGGATCCACATTTGAACACCTCCAAAGTTTAGATGTATAAAAGACAAGGTTACCTGTCCTATCTAATTTGTAATTCAAACTCATGTAAAACCAGGGATAAGAGAATAAGTAATCTCTCTACCATTATAGTATGTTCTGGAGTACAAAGAGATGCACATTTAAAAAAACCATTAAAATGTATTAATGCTCAGCTCTTTCTATTTATATTGAAATATTACATTATCAATAATAAGAAATGTTTAATTTTCAGAATATCACAGCTCTATCATTTTAATATTTAACTACAGTACACAGCAAACAGCATTATTTGATGGTTAAGGAAAAGAATGCCTTTCCATGGTGTTATGCACACTTGCTCTTAGTTAAAATTGTGGTCTTCATCAGATTAATTTTTCAAAGAGATCATATGAAAAAGTGTCTGTTTATAGTAAATGACAAAAACAAAAAACAACTCTCCCCACCTCTTTGTGCCAAACAATAGCTTTGTGACTATTTTGAGTACTGGAGTGTTACTCTAGTGCTCCAGCAATAGAAGAGAGAAGCATTAGGCCTCTATAAGACATAATGCCTCCAGGGGCCCTTGAGGAAGTCTAGATAGGAGCAAATTGCTTGGCTTTTAACAATATGTAGCTTGGATTCTCCAGGTGATGTTTGCTAGTTAGTGGCAATGTGCAACACTTCCAGAATTGTAAGTTTATTTTTATATAAGTAAAACACTGCTGACCTTGTTTTTGTTGTTCACATATCTGTAGCTATCATTACATTGCATATGCAGCATGAAAAGAGTTCATTGTAAATTTATGCAGAGTGTAGTCCCAAATATGTATGTTTTGTACAAAATGCCTTTTCCTTAGTGTGTGGTGTACATTTGATTTGTTTAAACGAAGTATTAGTGTTGTAATTCAATTCCATTTCTGTAGTTCATAGAGTGTGCTTCAAATTAAGATCTCAAGAAAATGTGGATATTCAAAAGTTAATAGTAAAATTAAGAAAAATAAAAATATCTCTAAGATTTCTCCCATACTATATTAAAAATAATGAATAACTGGCACACTATATTCTTCTGCAAGGCTTCAGTTCAAATTGATTAACCTCGGATGATTGAAAAGATTTGCAAATTAGTGTTTTATTAGCATTTCATACTGCATTTTCATTGTTGTCACGGATAATTATGAAACTCTTGTATGTTTTGCCATGTATGTGTAATATACTAACTATATCGGTGTACCCAATTTCAAGTTAAATTTTCATGCAACTGATTTTAATTTGGATCAGCTTGATTTCTGCATTTCAAATGTTTGATGTGTATATATACATTAACTGCAAGGGTAACTTGCTATTTACCCTGTCCTTAATCTGTTTTTCCATTAACTTCATTGGGTTTTGGATTAGGCCCCTAGTAAATAATTTATGTCCAAAAGCTTGAAAGTTGATTTCCCTTATAAAGTTTTTGAGATGAGGTAACAAAAACTGAACTCGATATTCAACTTGAGGTCCTACCATTGATTTCTGTAATTGAATTATAATATTTTCTGTATTTTTCTCTAGTCCTTTCTTAATATAGCCTAATACCTCATTTGCTTCTTTTACCACCACAGACTTCTGATCAGATATTTTCAATGAGCTGTTTACAAGGACACCTTTTTTTCTGAGAGGCTATGGTTGATAATTATAAATTAATATGTAGATTTGATTTATATGTATGAGCAGTTCACATTGTTCTGTTCTTTTGTGCATTGCAGCACAATACACTGACTTTTATGTGGCAGTGGGTGACCTGTTAGCTTTGTTTGCGAGTTCCTTCTGAAGGTCCTCAAAATTTTCGTTAGACTTGATTAATTGTAACAATGTTGTATCATTTCCAAAGAGGGTGTATGTGCCTTTAAGGTACGGAGTGCTGTGGAATCAAGTTGGAACTCAGGTGATACTTTTATCCAAGCCTGTTAGTATCAAAGCAAGTGATCCCAGGTCAACTACTGGTACTGAAGCAGTATAGCAGTCTAAAGTTGGGGCCAATGGCAAAGTTAAGAGAGGTTTCAGAGTAGCAGCCATGTTAGTCTGTATCTGCAAAAAGAACAGGAGTACTTGTGGCACCTTAGAGACTAACTAATAGTTTCTAAGGTGCCACAAGTACTCCTGTTCTTTTTAAAGTTAAGAAACTGCTTTAAACACCATTGCAGTGAAACGGATTTATAACATGCTTTCACCAGCCATTGAAGGCATGGCCAAATGACATTGGAACTGTGTTTTAAAGCCGTGAATGAATATTTCATAATAAATGAGAAAATGATCTTTACATTTGATTCCCATGAAAATGAATTATAATGTAGCTGACTGTCTTCTCCCAACAAACAAGTATGTTTTCAATTTGAAACTATGGTACTGCAACCCTGAGCAGCACCAATTGACACTCTATGGTTTTTCTGCAACACAGACAGGGTATAGGCAGACAGGGTGTAGGCAGACCACTGTATGATGACAGACAGTTGGCAGCGCAACATAAAAATGGTGTTCTCATTCTCATGGCAAAACTAAGTCCTGGGCTACACTACACAGGTCGATGGAAGGCAGCTAATGTCAGTGTATACACTGCAGCCCTGTCCCGCCCATGTAAATGCCCTACTTCACCAACATAGTAACTCCGTCTCCATGAGAGGCATGGGGTTTATGTTGGTGTAGTTAGGATCAGGCAGGGTCTGTGTAACAGGGTGTTACTTACATCTGTTGTTGGCTGTCTTGTCAATTTCAGGGCTTCATGCTGGAGCTGTGAAATTGACAAGAAAACTGGGCAGCTGCAGCCAGCTAGCTGGGCTCCCCACTCCCAGCTGGGCTGTGCCTGCCCACCGCCCCACTCCCCGCTCAGGAAGCTGAGTAGCCCGGGTGGCTGCTCCCCCTCCTGGCAGGGAACAGGGAGGCGAGAAGCCCAGATGGCTAGCAGCTCGGCTCTTGGTGGGGAGCTGCATGGAGCTGACAGCCTGGGCTCTCAGACCCCCACTTGGGTTGCCAACATTCTAATCGCAGAAAACCGAACACCCTTGCCCTACCCCCTGCCTCACCCCTGCCCCCCCATTCACTCCATCCCCCCCTCCCTCTGTCGCTCGCTCTGGGTTGGGGCCAAGGGGTTCAGAGTTAAGGAGGGGGCTCAGGGCGGGGGTAGGGGGTTGGGGTGCAGGAGCCTGCCTTAGCCCCACTGCGCCGCCAACTGGACTTTTAACGGCCTGGTCAGCGGTGCTGACCGGAGCTGCCAGAGTCCCTTTTCGACTGGGCTTTCTGGTCGAAAACTAGATGTCTGGCAACCCTAGTCCCCACACTGTTCCTCTTTAGTCGGTGGAAGCGTTCCTGGTGAGTACGTGCACCACCGACAGAAGGAGGGTAGTGTGGACATGTAATTACTGCGGTGGCTATAATTTGACGTAACATAAGTTGACTTAAGTCTGTAGTGTAGACATGCTTCGTATGCAGGCACAGACTAGGATCCTTTGGACGGGCATGTTTTATTTCCAGAGATTTTGGCCTGTCTACAAGAAAAGGCAGCCCTCATCACTCGCAAAGAGAGAAGCTGAATGCAGGTTAAGTTGAACAAGTGGAACTTCATTAAACCCTGTGTACTGCTTTGGCTGAGTTTTTTCTAGTCTAATTTCCCTGTTTCCAGGATATTCGCTCAATAACAGTCCCTCCAGGGAATATGGGCCCTCTGACTTCACTTCCCTGATCATGATGCGCTCTGCAGCCTGGTCCACTTCTAGAAGCGTATGATGCATGTAAGTGTCTGTGACCTAGAAACTGCATATCTGTCCTCCCTACTATCCTTTTAACATGCGAAGGGGATGATATGCACTACAGTTGGGAAGTAACTTCTTAGAACTCCTTTGTTAGGTCTTTTTTCCTCTACAGATTTGGTATATTGTTCCATTTATTTAACTCATCTTGAATACACTGTGTGTACAAACTCCAGATCTGAAAACCTTAGAAATAAACAAGAAGAAAATCCAGTATATTTTCTAATTAATTCTGAAGTGTCAGAAGAAATATAGAAAAATTGCATTCAACCAGTACTTTCATTCTTGTTTGGCATTCAGTAGATGTACTGTATATTCCCAAAGTGTTAGAATAGCCCAAGGGACAGTTGGCAAGAGTGACAATGAAGATGAAGACAGTTCTTACTGCCACCCACTGTGAAGGGAGCTAAACAATTATAAATTCACTATATTTCTTTAAATCACTTTACGAAGCAGCTATGCTTAGCACTTTTTGAAGGAGACATTCCTGCTTGACTTGCAGAAGATGCTAATCATTCCTACAAAAGTTAGATTGTTAACGATTCAGATATACATTTTTATACTCCTCTGCATTGTGTTTTTTTTAATGAGAGGACATACTGAGTCTCTGTCAATGAGCCATACTTATATCATATAACTCTTTCCAAGTGGATTAGTGTTTTAAAAATAAGGAAATGTACAAATGATTTAGTAAGAATTTATGGAATGAAAAGTACTTCTGATTTTCTGACTTGTGTCCAAAGTTTTCTTATGAATTTTTAATGTCCCTCGATTGTCCCTTTGATCCTATTCTTAAAATAATTCCATAGTGAACAATAATGGTAACCACTTTCTCTTTTGTTTTGTGCAGTAGCATGTCCTCTAAAATAGACCCTGCACTAAACCTCTTTTCTCTCTCTTTTCCCCCTCATAAATCACTTTAAAAAAAAACCAAGTTCTTGTGCTATTAGTAATCGAATGACTCTGGAAATGATATGTTCTTGATCTTTTAGTATCTCATCCAGATGGGGGTCATCCAATAAAACTTTCCATACAATTACTGGCTCAATACTTCTGTAGTTTTCTATATGTTACATAGACAGGCCTTTAGGCAGTTTTTGTTCTTTTTTTGAATGTGATCCCAGCAGTGAATAATATAAGAGTGTAGATAAGTGCTTATTGGTTTAATTTTCAATGGGTTTAAGAATTCTATCCATTAATATTTTTTTCTGTGTGCCACTAGTTAAAAAAATTCAGTCAGGTTTATAAGGCCCATTTATGAACAAAGCCATTTCACAGAATATAGTTCTCAATTTTTTGGCCTCCACTCTTCTTTCTAACACATTATTTACAATAATACAATTACCCTGTGCTAGTTTGCACTAATGACTGGGAGACCCATAGCCTGTTACCGCACATTGTGAATTTATAAGTGAGAAAATAGAATAAGAATGCATCACAAAATAAATGTTTTAGTTTTAATTATTTATGAGAATGGATTAATTAGTATATTATGAAGCAATCTAAAATATATTGTAAAAATAAAGATTTTTTTGAGACTATTAGACCTCACTGCTGAAATCTTAGCTGAGAAGAAAGACCACTATTTTTATGTGCATATTACTTGGCATGGGAAATTAGTGAATCACATTTTAGTGACGTTATACATTTTTTTGCAGTTTAATGTGGCTATACATTTTATATAATAACTTTCAGTCCAGGGGACACCAAATCAATTTACAGACATCAACTGGTCATTCTATTCATACACAGGGATCATTCCATTCACCAAACAAATGCAGCAACCCCTGAGTAAAATACAGAAGCTGTTTAACAGCCCTTAGCAACGTTCAACAAGTTAAATTAGGCAGTGAAAAATATTGTCACCAATTGAAATGGCAAATAGAAAATAATTACCCAGTAACAGATTATATGGAAGCCTTTATAATTGTAATAACATGTAGTGAAAACCTTCTTTTATGTCTTACCAAAATGGTGCCTCCTAATGTCATGCTGGATATTGGTTCAGAATAAGCGTATGGGGAGGGTTTTGGAAGGAACTGACTAAGAAAGAAGGGAATTGACATTGTGAATCTCCAGCACCAATCTCTGCAGTACATAGGTGTCCCTACATCTGCCATTCATGTGGTGCAAGACCCATTTCCTTCTCTGGGGTGTGCTGGGGTAACACACTTAAGCATCTCCCTTTAATCAGGCGAAAGTTAAAAGGACAATCTAGCCATAGTATGTATGTTTAGTGGAGCCCAGGATTTGGCTCCAGAGATTTAATTACCTTCCCCTAGTAACCTTTCCCTAGTTACTGGCAGCTAGGCTGTGAACTCCTTACTCTCATTGGTAAGCAGACACTGGCAGGTAAGAAGTCAATCTGGCCTTAAATTAATTTTTTTTTTAATTTCACCTGATTTTTATCACTACAAAGGTAAACTACGAAACAATATTATTACATACAAAGAAAAAAAGGGCATTTATCATTAGGGTAATATAGAAACTGAAAAACTCCCAGAAAGAGATGCATTAAAGAAAACTAGCCTAAAACAAGACTTAGCTGTTTTTCAGACCCAATAATCATTTTTATGTGAAGTGTAGTCAAATAATGTTATCACTTTAAGAAGATATATGCTTGATCTGTCTTGCATTATGAAGCATGGATCCACGAACAATACTAAATATCTGTACAGAATTATATCAGAAAACAGGGAAAATTATCATAAAGTTATCTTTATAAATTATGAGGATTTGTATTCATGAAAAGTTCATCATGAAGAGAGAAAAATAGGCAGCTTGAGACAAAAGAGAATCCTTAATGTGTTCAAGTCAGAAACAGACACACACACTTGATTACATATTGCAGAACCAGTTAGATGTAGTAAATCATGTTAATTACTCTTGCACATTTAATTTCAGTGCCTAGAAAACTATAACTATTAAAAATAAAGAATACAAGTTTATTACGTACCAGTTACTGCATATAAAGATTTTTTTGTTACTTGTAAAGGATGTTTCTGTAGTAATTTTTTTTTATTTGAAGAGAGAGGTGTACGTTTTATACATTGGAAATTATATCCAATACTACACTTCTACATAATTTTCAAGCAAAAATCGTCAATGTGATTCCAATTCTGTTATGTTACACTGAAGAATGCATATTGAATACTGAATATAGACACATAAATAATACATTTTCAGACCATTCCTCCAAAAATATTGTAAATTATATCAAGTCATTCTACAAGGATTAGTTAAAAGTAAACAATACCTTGTAATTTGTTGCCTTTCTCAAATTGCATTAGTAGAAATCCTGCTTCCTTTGTGTGGCCATTTTGTACACTATTGATTCAAAGGTAAATATTTTTATAGTTGTTTAAAACATTTCTTTAAAATCGATTTTTCCCCTTAAAACTATGAAAATCTATAAATTATGGAGTGAACCATGAAAATATCTATGCTTCATATTTCAGTCATTTTTCACATTTTGCTTGTGTAATCACTGGTCATAATCTGTGTTATAATCTGTGATCAATCCGCAGAGGATGCCTCAAAGTGCCTGTGACAAGTCTTAGCTCTTTAGCACAAACTCTAAAGACTCATTCTTTAGTGCTAGAGGCCAAGGTGGTGGCCTTTGCACTTGCAGGTGTCTCACATTGGCATGGAACAGTACGGTTCATAATGGCAGAGAAGGAGGAGCAGTAGGCAAATCTACTTGTGTAATGCAGACATACCTTGCTACTGCAGCTGCTAGTGGCTGTATCCAGTTTCTGGAAGCTCATGAGAGACCATAGAGAGTTTTGGATTCCTTCTGAGAAGTTCTCTCTAGTTGACAGGCAGGGCCACCCTGGGGGAGGGGAGAAGAGTGGGGCAATATGCCCCGGGCACCACAGGGGCCCTGCCAGCTGCTCCAGGTTTTCGGTCGCACTTCGGTGGCGGGCTCTTCACTCGCTCCGGGTCTTTGGCAACGGGTCCTTCAGTGCAGTGGAAGACTCGGAGCGAGTGAAGGACCCACCGCTGAAGTGCTGCCGAAGCCTCTGAGTGCTACCCGGTGAGTACAAGCGCCACAAGCGGCAGAAGAAAAAAAAAAAGCCGCGATCAGCGGCACTTAGGCTGCTCTACCCCTGCCGCTTCATTCTTTGGCGGAAATTCAGCAGCGGGTCCTTCCCTCCGAGAGGGATCGAGGGACCCACCGCCGAATTGCCGCTGAAGACCCGGCCGTGCTCCAGGCCCCCTGAATCCTCTGGGAGGCCTTGTTGACAGGTCATCACTGGTAAACATGGAGGGTTTGCTGTTGCTGTACATCAGTAGCTCTCAAACTATTGTACGGGTGACCCCTTTCACATATCAAGCCTCTTATAAAGTAAAAACACTTGTTTATATATTTAACACCATTATAAATGCTGGAGGCAAAGCAAGGTTTGGGGTGGAGGCTGAATGCTCGCGACCCCCCATGTAATAACCTCGCGACCCCGTGAGGGATCCTGACCCCCAGTTTGAGAACCCCTGCTGTACTTACTGAAAGTATGCTTTAAATAGGGATAAAATGTTACACGAAGCACATCCTGTTTACAGAAGCACGTCACAGCTTCCCACACTTTTCAGCAGGGTTGACATATTCAGGAGCAGCTTCCACATCCCAGTTGATCTGTCAGATTCCCAGGCAGGTACAGATTCTTGTCTCCCTGGCTTGGGGGTGCAATATAGTGAAGAACATAAAAGCTATGTAAACTCCTAGGAAATTAGTACTGTAATGTGAAACCTTATCACTGACTTCAGCAGTGTGAAGGCAAAATAACTTCCTTACTGCGTAGAAGCTCTTGTGTTCTGATCTGCTGATTTAAAAGCATATATGTGTCCTATGTTAAGGTTTTGTATTAGAGTGAAAGCGTGATGAAATCAGGGTATGTTTATCTGTTGGAGATGAAACTGAAAGCCTTCTGGATAGAGCTGATCAGAAATGTTCTGACTGAACAGGTTCCCATAGGAAAATGCTGACTTAACAGAATTGAAATGTTCCATAAGAATGTGTTTATTTCATTGAAGTTCTGATGGAAGCCAGGTAGGTTCCCAATGAAAACCTGCAAACCTGCCTGTTATCCTGTCACATGCACCCCCAGGGCTCCCTGGCTTCTGTGGTAGGGCTTCTTTGGCAGCCTGCTTGGCGGGCTGCTAGGGAGCTGGGGCTATCAGGGATTCCTGGCTCCCGAATCCTTAGCAGCCTGATAACAGTTCCGTTGGAAAAATTTCAACCATTTCTATCTGCTACTGTCGTTGGAGGGATTCAGTATACTCCCTTTCCTGAATTGGCTCAGTGTGGAAGGAAGACTGGGCTCATGATCCTAGCTCTTTCCTTACCATAGCTGTGTTTCTAGGAGTGGCACCAGATTCATTCAGGAGCACAAGGACTGGCATGGAATCCTGCCTCTTTCATTCTGGCCACTGGGGTGATGTCTGGCACTGTGTGATACAGTTGTATATTTTGGCTTATCTCTATCAGTTTTATACTGCCACCCATCATTGCCTTCCACATAAAATCGTTAGTGAAGTTGCTAGGTTTACTATTCTGGATATATTTTTAATGCTAAATATAACAGAGATACCAGGTTTGCAAATAAATCAGGCAATTAAAGTTGCAGCCAAACCTCACATCAAGCTGTAGTTTCACTTCCTCTGTGTTTATAGGGATTCTACAGTACTACGCAATAAAAGACAAGTAGAGGTAGGATTTTAGCTGCATACTCACACTGAGGCAAGCTTTGGTTGACTGGGTAACTAACCAGAGTCATGCGTGTAAAAAGGCTATTAATATTTCAGCTGGATTATTGCACTTGTTTGTGCATATAATTGAAAAAATGAATCTTTAGAAGTAGAATATTTTTGTGTTAACTGGCTCCTATGTCATTTTAATTTACATGATGATTTTTTTTCTTTCTATTGTGATTGTATATTTAGCTTAGTACCAAGGCATATCAGATAGGAGCCAAAAAGAGAGACACTTCTTTTGATTATTCTTTCTGACCCTTGCCAGAGCACAAAAATATGCTGTTCAGATGTTTAGAAAAGCTATAGGAGAAACATTTATCCCAAAATGTATAAAATAATAGTTTTGTATTGTTCCGTCAATATTAAATAGTAAATAATAAAATAGCAATTAAAACCTGTCGGTATTTAGGTCTAAATTCTTAAGTCAACACGTTGGGGCAATAGAGTGCTAAATGATGCACAAAAATGAGAGGAGTTGGTGTGATGTTGTAGTTAGAGCCGGTGAATAAGCCAAGACAACTGGGTTTTGTCTGTGGCTTTATCAGTTAACCAACCAGTTGCTGCTCTCATTGAAATCATTGGAGCAGTTGTGGGTTTTCACTGTGTGATCCTGGATAAGTCATTTTTCTTCTCCAGCCTCAGTTTATGTATTTTTAAAATGGTAGTGTAGTAACCTGCCAGATGGGGGTGTTTTGGGTTTAGTGGCCAAGATTTCTCAAAATGACTAGTGATTGTGGTTGCCTCTGGTTTTGAGTGTCTAGTATGAGATACATTGAGGCAAGCTATGTTCAGAAGGTGGGAGTACATCACTTTGTGAAAACCAGGCTCTTTTGAAGTGTCTCATCATAGATGCTCAAAAATTAAGGCACCTAAAATTACTAGTCACTTTTGACAATTTTGGCCAATGTGTGTAAATTAAAGTGGGTGGAAGGTGCTGTATAAATGTAAACTCTTCTCACTATATATTGGCTCCTAGAGCAACAGAAAATAGGGGGGTTGGCTTTCTAACTGCACACTTAAGTTAGAGATTTCATTTGTGAACGTTAAGGATCATCAGATTTTTTTTAAAAGATACAAATCAGTAAGTGTGTTTTTTGTATTCAGAATTGCAGGCACAATGACTTGCTCATTAACATACATACCCCTCCACTTTGTACTCACCTTTTCATTACGTGTACTTAACACAACTCATTCATCCCGTTGATCAAACAGCAAAGGCGTCTTAAACCTAGAAAAAAATTAGTAGTAGTAGGCAATTGCTTATATTTTAAGTTAACAATAAGCTTTTATCTCCAAATCCTCTGTAATTCCTCATTGGTTGCAGTTTGAAATACTTGAAAAACTAAATCCAGGAGCATTCCACTTGCCCAAAGCTGTATGGATGTATCCTGCAAGATTAAACCAACAGATATTTATTCAAATTAGAAAGATTCAAATTATTGGCAAATAGTTTTAAGAGTCACAATTGAAAATGAACATTCAGCACATTAGATACAGCTATCTCTCTTGCTAATGGATTGATTTCCAATTGGACACCTCTTGATTGGTAAATTATACTCGTGTTTCATCTTACAAGGATACATAGCCTTAATAGAAAAATGAGTTAACCACAAACATCCAGCAATCTCAGACTGCACAGTGGTATATTTTAAAATGCAAAAATCTTACATTTCCAAAACAATGACAGTTTATTTTGTTGAGCAGGATTAGAAACTCAGTCTACATGCCAAGGGATTTCTCCAAGCACATGATATGCTAGAGAAATGCAGAGAGGAATGTATAAAAGGGTTTAGGATAGCTAGGATTAAGAAAATGTATGACAGTTGCACTAAGTAAACTGATAGGAGGGAAGAAATTGCTTTTGAAATGAGACACTAACAGACAGTTTAACATAGGTACAAGCGTATTATGCTAGTACTTTGTTAATAAAAATACTGCAAGCAGCTTCATTTTATGTTGATCTTGAAATGTAATCATAAGTACAAAAATATGCCTGCTATATGGAAGAAAGCTAATAAAGCAGTGGCGATAATTTGGAGATAATATGAACTTTAAATTTGAATGATAAAATACTGCATTTTCCTGTATTTGTCTTTTGATATTACAATAAGTCACAATACCAGACTTTATTCGCAAGATGGCACAATTCATATATGTATCCAGAGTGTTTTTAATTGTCTTGAAGTCCACAAACATTCTGGTCAGGTCTAAACTAGGAGTGCTTTGCTGGTCGAGCTATACTTGTGTATGGATGCATAATTGGCAAAAGCACAGTTTTGCTGGTATAACTACATCCACACTGGGGGCTTTTATTGGTACTGCTATGTCAGTCACAAATGGCACCTCCTCACACCCCTAACTGACCGCTATTCTGCCAAAAGTTTGAAGTCTCTACCTAGCCTCTATCATCTGCCTCTGTAATGAGCTTGATACACCCACTACCTCCACAGATAACACTGAGACATGATTAAATATATTTCACAATTTGCAAGCCTTAGCTTAAATTGGTTGTACAGAAAGATAATTAGACAGGGAGTCTTAGGGCTTGTATTACTTTAACGATACTGGTCTAGTTACAGATGTAAACACCCCCTAATGTGGATGTAATTATACTGATATAAAGGTGCTTTTATAACTTATTCCCATATGGGAAGGATAATAAGCTACACTGGTATAAGGCACCTTTATAGCCAGTACACCAGTATAATCACATCCATACTAGGGGTATACCAGTATCAGAATATCAGTTAAAATTCAAACCCTTAACTAACATAGATGTATCAATACAAAAATGGTGTGTAGACCAGGCCTTAGAACTCCATCTGCCCTGCATGGGTTCACCTGGCCTGCAAGCTAATTCCAGCATATAACACTGAGTTCCTGTTGAAGACAAAGCATACTGCCTTCTTGCAGACCAGGTAGAATTTTTAATGTTGGGCTACTGCTATTCAGTGGTTATTCTTACATACAAAAGCATCTGTCATACACAGCTACTCTTCCACGGAGTTTTTTTTCTTGTTTCCCTTCTTCCTTGCTGGACATTGATATCTAAATTGGGTTCTTCAGAAATCAGGGCTTTGCATTGTAATGAAGTAGTATCCGGTAATGATAGCTTCTTTACAGCTTTTGTAATATTTAATTAAGGTTTTAAAAGGATCCATTTCTTTGTGTTGATACTTGCTTACAGAACAACAAACTGAGTTCCTCAGGAAAGCTGCTAAACTATTTCAGAGGTTAGAATACTCCTGTGAGGCTTTGTTTCCATCAGATTTGGGTAAAATACATGCTATCTGTTCACTAAGTAACTTACCAAGGCCCTGATTCTGCATTTTAAGATGTGGATAGTCCTATTGAAGTCAGTGGGACTACTTTGCACTAAGTTACTCATATAAAAGAGTTTGCATGGTTGGGGCCCAAAGCAGGTGGACATGTAGCTTTTTTAGTCTTTCTGTTTCCCATTTGCCTAGTGTGATGGATTGGATCACAGAAACCCCCTTGGGAACTGCCAACTGCCCCTGCTTTCCCTGCCAGCTCAGGACTCCAGCATTGTGTCTTGCTGAGCCAGACACGCCAGTCTGCTCTAACACAGACCCAGGGTCTGAAGTACGTGCCCCAAAGCTGCAGACTTAACCGGAAGCAGCCCACAGAAGTGTTCCTGTCTTTAGCACTCAGATACCCAACTCCCAATGGGGTCTAAACCCCAAATAAATCCATTTTACTCTGTATAAAGCTTATACAGGGTAAACTCATAAATTGTTCGCCCTCTATAACACTGATAGATAGGTATACACCGCTGTTCTCCCCCCCCCCCAGGTATTAATACATACTCTGAGTTAATTAACAAGTAAAAAGTAATTTTATTAAATACAGAAAGTAGGATTTAAGTGGTTCCAAGTAGTAGCAGACAGAACAAAGTGAATTACCAAGTAAAATAAAATAAAACAGGCAAATCTAAGTCTAATACAGTAATACAACTGAGTACAGATAAAATCTCACCCTGAGAGATGTTTCACAGAGCGGACACCTTCCTATTCCGGGCACAGCCCTTTCCCCTGGTACAGCCCTTGTTCCAGCTCAGGTGGTAGCTAGGGAATTCCTCATGATGGCTCCTCCTTTGTTCTGTTCCACCCATTTATAGATCTTTTGCATAAGGCGGGAATCCTTTGTCCCTCTGGGTTCCCACCCCTCCTCCTTAATGGAAAAGCACCAGGTTAAAGATGGATTCCAGTTCAAGTGACATGATCACGTCACTGTAAGACTTCATTACCCACTTGCCAGCACACACATATACAGGGAGACTTACCACTAAAACAGAGTCATCTGCAGACAATTGTCCTGGTTAATGGCAGTCATCAAGATTCCAAACTACCATTAATGGCCCACACTTTCCATAATTACAATAGCCCCTCAGTTATATTTCATATTTCTAGGTTCAGATACAAGAGTGATACATTTATACAAATAGGATGACCACACTCAGTAGATTATAAGCTTTGTAATGATACCTTACAAGAGACCTTTTGCATGAAGCATATTTCAGTTACCTTATATTCAAATTCATTAGCATATTTTCATAAAATCAAATAGAGTGCAACATCACACCTAGATTCAGAATCTTTTGAAATATTGTACCTACTATACAACAATAGATTTATGCAGTAATATCCAAACAGAGATTTGTTAAAGCTTAAAAATCCAAAACCAGTTAATGGTTTAAGGGTTTTGCTTGCTAAGCCCAGTTTTCATAGACATCTAAGTACAGGTGTTGGCATAAATCTAGACATGCCCAAAGGTATTTCCACATTTTCATGATAGCATAAGTTATGTAAGTAAGATGTGATCTACATAAGTATGTGGGGGAACTGGCTGAGATAGTTGTATCAAGCCCATTGTCTGCCAGCAGTCTAGTGAAATGGCTCCAATGTAAGCCAATTTCCTTTTCTCCCCCCACCTCCCCACCCCGCCAACATTCATGGGATGGATTCTTAACTGGTGTAAATTGGCATAGCTACATTGCCTGCAATAGAGGATCTTGCCCCACATGTTTAGATGTGTTATGCATGCCATTTCACCCATTTTCTTCATTAGAATACGAATTGAGGGGCCACCCTCTATTAATGCTTACTTATGCAGAATAGTACCTTAATTCACAAGTGTGGTATTTAGATGTGCTTGTAATTATTAGAACTGGGAGCACTGGCTGTTGGGAGTCTGAAAGGATAGGAAACAAGAAGGAGGGGGGAAGGAGTTGAGGAGGTTGGGTGAGAGTTACAGAGGGTGCAGCAGCAGCTTGGTACAGAGGTTTCCACTGTAAAAATAAAGTCCTGTTGAAGTTGTTAGTAACTTGCCTGGTTGATACAACAACAAGTAATGGAGTAAAGTTGCTGCTTAACATGAATAAGAGTATCAGAATATGATCATCATGTAAACATCAGATAAAATTGTACCTGCTTAGATTTATTTTGAATAATCTTCTAGTGTTCCTGAAAGATGACCGTATTAGAGACTGGATTCTGTTTGTAGGACAGGAATAACATGGGCAGTGGTGGTTTAAACATTCCAGGACTACCACATGTGTTTTTCAGTCACAGGCATGAGGAAGACCCCCTCCTCTAGAGGGAAGAAAATGAAAAGCATTTTGCTTGGGAAGTGAACGCCCCTGCATTCTTGCCATATCTGAATAAATTTACTTCACGTACATCTATGGCCTTCATTACCTTAGTATTTGAGTACCTCAAATATTAAATTTATTTATCCACACAATACACCTGCGAGGTAGGGAACTATGACTATCTACACTTTACAGATGGGAACCTGAGGCAAAGGGAGGCTAAATAACTTCCTAAGGTCACAGAGCAAGTATGTGGCAGAGGAGAGACTTTAGCAGAGATCTCCCAAGTCCTAAACTAGTGCCTTAACCACTGGACCATCTTTTCTCTGTGGGGAAAATGCAGCATGGGTTGATTTATGTTCTCCTTTTAAAAACACATATGAGAAATTTTATTTTAATCATTATGAAAACTAAATCCTAGATGTGGATAAGTTTGTGTTAAATATTTTAACTAAACCCTGGTGAGCTTCCCAATACATATTGCAAAACAGAATGATATACCTTTAAAAATCATTCTGTACTTGTTTTACTTCACTCCTGTCATATGAAAAGTTAATGTTCAAATAGTACGTTATTTAGACATTTTGGAGCACAATTTGAAAGCTTCAAATGAGGGTTCATCCACAGGACTCCCATTAAACTCAATGGGAGCTGCATGGCTAAAAACCCACACAGCAGTTTGAAAATGTACCTCGTGCTGTGCTGAAGATAGATGCTTAAAGAGTAAGTGCTTGAAAAGGGGGGAATAAGTGATGGAATGGCTTTCACTCTTCAATCAGGCCAAAAATTCTCCTCCACTCTCACAGCTCATTTAAACGATTTTCCATTGGAGTGGAGTCCCCAGCCTTAGGACTCTCCCTTTCCCACAAAGGAAGTAAAATAAAACATGCTGAAAATAAATATAATAACCCTTTTCAACCATAAAGGTGTCTGAATGTTCTTATGTTTTCTCTCTTTTAATTTCTTACTTCCTTGTTTTTCTTCTCTTTCCATTCATTTTTTTTCTTGAATCTCATTTGTACCATCATACTCTCTTCTTCCGGTTCTCCCATCTCTTTTCCACTTTCCTTCTCTTCTCTCTCCCTTTTCTGTTCTCTTCCCTGGTCCCCAAGTCTTTTTCTCTCCTCCTCTTTTCAGTATTCCCACCTTCCCCTTCTTTCTCTTTCTCTCTCGATCCCCTTCACATCAGTAGACCTCTTTCTTTGTCTTCCTCTTTTATCCCCCACCCGATGTCTGTCTCTTCCCCGACCCTGCTATATCCTGGTCTGCCTTGCTGCTGTGCTTCTGGGTGGGCCTGATCCATGGAGTGAGATTCTTCAGGTCCTCTCACCTTTTCCTCTCCATGTCTTTCTCTTGCATTTTGGCCACTATTTACCTCTGCCAAAGCTTCCTCTCCCCATCCCCATCTGCTTATTGGCCTCGTGTTAATGGCCCTGGTAATCAGTGGGTGGGCGTGGGCCAGACCTGAGGACTGTGACAGAGGAAGTGTTCTGCACAGCTTCAGCAACAAAGGAGAGAGCTGGAATAGTTGGTACAAGAGACAGAAATAAAGTGCCAGCATCCTTTCTGTAGCACAGGAGTCAGCAACCTTTCAGAAGTGCTGTGCCGAGTCTTCATTTATTCACTCTAATTTAAGGTTTTGCGTGCCGGTAATACATTTTAACGTTTTTAGAAGGTCTCTCTCTCTGTAAGTCTATAAACTATTGTTGTATGTAAAGTAAACAAGTTTTTTAAAATGTTTAAGAAGCTTCCTTCAAAATTAAATTAAAATGCAGATCTTATCAGTTCAGTGCAGTGGTTCTTAACCTGGGGTGCATGCACCCCCTGGGGCAGGATATTTTGCACCCTAGGCAAAACTTCCACCTTGCGCACCTCCTCCCCCGCACATCTGTTCATTGAGGGGCAAATCCCAATGAGCCTTTATAGACCCCAGGGGCCAGCCATGCCCAGGGGCTGCTCCCCAGACCAGGTTCCCCCCTCCCCGCCCCCTGAACTCCCCTGGAGGGTGCACCCCCCACACACAAGCCCTCCCCACCCCACCCAGTGGCCCCGCCCAAGTCCACCCACTGGCTTTGCTGGGCTTGGGCTGCTGCAGCAGCTCAGCAGGGAGGAGCCACCTTCCGGAGGCCTGGAGAGCCAGAGTGTCTGCTTGCTTCAGCAGCGAGCCCCAGCCATGGAGGAGCCAGCATGGTGCAGGGGGGCAGCAGCCCTCCAAAGGCGGTGGCGCCGCTACTGGGGAGCAGTCACACCCCCCACTCCTGCCCAGGCTGCAGCCTGGAACCCCCCCCCCCCCGGGGGTTCCTGCAGGCTGCGGTGGATGTATGCGGGCGCCAGCCCCCATACGCCTCTCCAGCTCTCCCCTCGCCTAGGATTACCATATTTCAACAATCAAAAAAGAAGGGAGAGCCCTGCCCTAGCCCCCACCATCCACTCCCTCCCACTTCCCACCCCGACTGCCCCTGTCAGAACCCCCAACTCCCCCCTCCGCTCCTTGTCCCGACTGCCTCCTCCCAGGACCCCTGCCCCTAACTGCCCCCCAGAACCCCACCCCTACCTAAGCCTCCCTGACTACTGCCTCCTGAGACTCCTCACCCTAACTGCCCCCCTAGGACTCTACCTGTCCCCTGACTGCCCCAACCCTTATCCACACCCCTGCCCCCAGACAGACCCCTGGGACTCCCACGCACCATCCAACCACTCTCTGCTCCCTGACAGGATCCCCAGAACTCCCGACCCTTCCAACCTTCCCCCTGCTCCCTGACTGCCCCCCCGGGACTCCCCTTACCATGCCCATGCCGGTCAGATGCTGGCTCCACGTGGAGACAAAACTCCACCTGGAGTGCTGAGGCAGCGGGAGTGGCGGTGGCGGCTCACGCTTCCGGGAGCCGCAGAACCCGAGTGTGGTGAGGGGGGAGCCAGAGGTGCGCCTGCCGCTGGTTTGGGGTCCCGGCCACCGGCCCCGCTCAGCCTCCTGCCGGCCTGGGGTTCCATTCACTCAGCCAGCAGCAGGCTGAGTGGGGCCAGCAGCCGGGACCCTGGCTGGCAGCCATGTGTCAGGCAAAATTGGCTCACATGCCAAAGGTGGCACGCGTGCCGTTGGTTGCCGACCCCTGCTATAGCATCTCAGTTCAAGCCTTGTGAAGAACACCACATAGTCTGGTTTCCCCTCTTTCTGTGTTTTAACCATTATAAACCCTGTAATATATAGGGCTACTCCCAGAGTAAGGCACTACTCACTGTAAGAACAGTAGCATCTCGCCCACCATTACTAGATATTTTTCATTAATTTTTCAAGTATCTCAGTCAAACACACTGCACACTTGTAGAGAATATTATACTAAAGAGCAATTGCTTTTTAATTATAATGGTCAATATTTTAAAAGCCCTGAGTCCAATTCTTCTCCAAGGAAATGTCATAGAAGCCAGTGGGGTTATCACATCGATGAATTTGGCCCTTGAAGCCTAATGTGCGTTTTCTTTTTTCCATTGTTGCCTGATAAAATAGGATAATGGTTGTGGTACAGCAGCACAATTAGGAAGATATGAGCAACAATGTATAACATGATTTTTCCTGGTCTGGGTGCTTGGAATGTGCAGCGTTAAAACTGTTAATGACAAAATACTGACTACAAAATTCTTTTGTAATCAATTTCACAAATGGTTAAATTCTGCACCTACTTTACATCAACGTCCAGACCTGTATGATCTATTTAAGGCTTTTTCAGCCATCTTCAGGGCATGTTCAGTCATGATGTATAGAAGCTGTATTTTTACTGCCTCATTATCAATGGTTTGGTTGTAGAAGAGCTGTCAATATCATTTTTAGGGAGACTATTGCTACCTAACATGATACAAATAATTAAGCCCTTGGAGACCATTATTCTAACTACTTATTACTTGCTCAACCATTTTGCTATATTGCTCAAATTTGGTGAAGACTAAGAGCATTAAAATAAAGTCCTCTCCTTCTTATAAGTCTCTTGAACAACTTGTTTTCTTGTTTGTTTTTAGCCACCTGAAATTTAATACCTGACATTTAGATTTCTTTGCTACTGTTATGTAGAAAAATTATTAAGTCCATCATCCATATTAGTAACACTTTTTAAATAAGGAAGGTACTTTCTAGAACAGGAGAACTGCTATTTATTTCAGTAGTTATTCCTCACCTCTAGTCTCAATTGTATTTTAAGGCAGAGCTCTACATTAAGGGGCATCATCCTGGAGTATGTGTGGGATCAGAAAGTACTGTCCTTCGTGGACTTTCCATGCACATAAGAGGACTTATCTTGATGCAGCATAGTCCTCTCTCTGTCCCCATCCAGCTTTGCTGGTCAGTGGAGGTTGGAAGAGCAAATATATTCCCCTCCTCACTGTAGTTTGTTGTTCATGGGGTACTACAAGTCAGCAGTCCTCTGACTGTGCTCTGGTGAGGCTGGCCCTGCTGACGCAAAGAGAGGGCAAGGAAGGGAAGGCTTCTTACTCACTGCACAGCAGCCAGGCAAAACCTAGCCCTCTCTGTTTAGGTTTAGCTACTTGAAAATCCCCAATCAGATTATGTTAGAGGGGAGAAAACAAAAGCCAAATTCTGGCCCCATATATAAAGCCAGACTGTACCTGCCAGGAGCCTGAATTTTATACATGTAATATGTGAATAGGGATTATCATCAGGCTGTAAGAGCATGTGGTTTACACCTTCGCTACTGTAGAACTCACTTGGAATATTCATTCATTATTCATGCAGTGTTGCTGGCTCATGAGTCTTTGTGTGTCTCATGATATTTGATGTTTTTCTGAAAGCCCCCAGCTCCTGGAGTCATGTGATTACACGAGAATCTCAGTTTTCATTTAAAAAAAATTCGTAACCCTCATATTTTCAGAGAAAAGCTGGAAAAGGTGAACCTTAAAGGATTAAAAATCATGAAATATAAATCCCCCAATTTATTATTTTAAATCTTATTTTAAGCCAAACTCATGGTATTCTGCAATGTTTTGGGTCCTGAGTCATGATTTTTGGACTCCTAAATTTGTCCATGTTACAGAGGACCTGTAGAGTGCCCTTTTCTTGGGTTTTGTGGGGAACCAAGATCAGTGTGGGGGATACTTCTACCCCACACGCCTATTTGTATAGACTTTATGACAGGCCATATGTGCAGTTCGCTGCAGAGGTTTAGCTTTAAGGTTATGCCTACAATACATGGCTCTGGGGTACCAAGACACCAGCTCTCTGTTGAGAATTATATTATTAACAAAGAACTTGTTTTAAGGGACCAAATCCTGAGCACAATTAGCACAATTAGCACCTTACTTTCATGGACATTAAAATCACAAGTAAAAATTAAAGGAAAAAAACAATGCATCAGCTCAGTGAAATGTAACACTTCTTAGTTCTGCAGGAGTTTGGGTATTTTATATAGACTTTAATATAATAAAAGTCCCATTAAATATTAATAATATGCATAACAGCCAGTTAATCAAAATAATTCTATATTTTAACTATTACCTTTGTATTGCAAAATAACTATAAAATGTGGAAATATTTTTATTTCTTTTTAGCCCCACACACATCTGTCAGGTACCTTTTTAAACTCTTGAGTCCACAGTATGAGTACACAACCTTCCAAACTAGTAAAAAGACAGAACTAAGATCTTCAGTACCATTCTTCATTCCAGATCAAATTGGAATTTGTTTAAAATTATGTGGGCAGGAACATATGCTATTGATATGAAATGTACATCATAGTATCATAACAATATAGAGACAGCATGGCTGCCAATACATTTGAAGTTATTTAGATATGTATTACTGTATGCAACTTAGTCAGATAACTCATGGAAACAGCATTAGGTCTGCTCAGTCACAGTAATGAATCAATGTAAAATAAAAACAGAGAATATGTCTTGTCATGTATTGCCTTGACCAAGGATTCGTGACTGCCAGGTTCTATTTCTTTGGCAAGTCACTTACTTCTTTGAGCCTCAGTTTTCAAATGTAAAATGAATATACAGTAGAATTATACTAACCTTCCCAGCCATGCACCAATTGGCATGCACAGAACCCCCTCATTCTCTGATCACTTCTTAGCAAAAGCTTTAATACGTGCTTGCTTACATACATATCGCTTGCTGATGTTTACAAACTATACATCATATTTCCTAGTATACAATGAATTATTATAGTTATTGATACACTGCATTTGAATGAACAGAATATATTTTGTGGTGCATCATCTTCATCTCTTCTTCTTTATTTATTCATATTCTGGGGAGAGGGATAGCTCAGTGGTTTGAGCATTGGCCTGCTAAACCTACGGTTGTGAGTTCAATCCTTGAGGGGGCCACTTAGGGAGCTGGGGCAAAAATCAGTACTTGGTCCTGCTAGTGAAGGCAGGGGGCTGGACTCAATGACCTTTTAAGGTCTCTATGAGATAGGTATATCTCCATATATTTAATTTGCAAAATTCAGTAATTTGCAGGGGGTCTCATAGTCATTTGTGTGATTACAAAAGTTCTGGTATAATAGTACTTAAGGGATGTTGTGAGGATTAACTGAGGGCAAATCTGTCACAGATACTCAGTGAACTCCTAGTGTCCTCTGTTACATGAGTATAACCATTGGAAAATGTAGTCTTTAATGACTGTAAAGCACTTTGAAATCCCTGGATGCAAGGCACTGTAGAAAAGTACTATTAGTAATAGGATTAATTATTGACCAGTTCCAGATGTCTGTCCTACTGAAGCAAAACCATATATAGGGGATTCTAAAGCCCTCAAAAATTACAGGACTTTTGGAAGTGTTGATGCCATGATAAGAGGAAGTTATTATTGGAATAGAGATGGTTCCAGATAAAGAATAATTCTTGAGTACATAATCATCAGGACTCAAACAAATGTAGGTGATGTAATCTCTGTTATGAGATGAGAAACCTTCTGATAGACTCAGAAAACTCTGCAGGAAACTTGTAGACTGAAAACAAATAATGGTAATTCCTCATGGAATAAAATCCCTTCCTCTTCTTTGCTTGCCTCCACCTGCCATCAGTTCTGTGGCTAGCACTCTTGTGTGTCTACTAGAAAATGATATGGCCTGGTCTACACTACAGGGTTAGGTTGAATTTAGCCGCATTAAGTCGATTTAAAAATTAATGTGTCCACACAACCAACCCCATTCCGTCGACCTAAAGGGCTCTTAAAATCGACTTCTGTACTCCTCCCTGGCGAGGGAGGTAGCACTAAAATTGACTTTGCTGGGTCGAATTTGGGGTAGTGTGGACGCAAATCGATGGTATTGGCCTCCGGAAGCTATCCCAGAGTGCTCCATTGTGACCGCTCTGGACAGCACTTTGAACTCTGATGCACTAGCCAGGTACACAGGAAAAGCCCCGGGAACTTTTTCATTTAATTTCCCGTTTGGTCAGCGTGCCGAACTCAGCAGCACAGGTGACCATGCAGTCCCCCCAGAATCATAGAGCGTAGAATGTTTCTACACTCCCCCTATCATCTCCGTCCCTGAGGTTATCACAGATTAGAAGGCTAAAAAAACCACACTCACAATGACATGTTTTCTGAGCTCATGCAGTCCTCCCGCACTGATAGGGCACAGCTTAATGTATGGAGGCATTCAGTGGCAGAGGGAAGGAAAGAATTAAGTGAGCGCGAAGAGCAGAGGCAGGACGCGATGCTGAGGCTAATGGAGGAGCAAACAGACATGATGAAGCATCCGTTGGAGCTGCAGGAAAGCCAACAAGAGCACAGACCCCCACTGCATAACTGCCTTTCCTCCTCCCCATGTTCCATAGCCTCCTCACCCAGATGCCCAAGAATGCAGGGAGGGAGGCTCTGGGCACCCAGCCAGTCCACTGCAGAGGATGGCCCACGCAACAGAAGGCTATCATTCAAACAGTTTGATTTTTAGTGTGGCTACAATAAGCAATGTGGCCTTGTCCTTCCCTCCTCCCCCACCCCACCCGGGCTACCTTGTCCATTATCTCATTTTTTTTAATTAATAAAGAAAGAATGCGTGGTTTCAAAACAATAGTTACTTTATTTTGAAGGGGAGAGAGTGGTTGGCTTAGAGGGAATTAAAATCAACAAAGGGGGTGGGTTTGCATCAAGGAGAAACACACACAACTGTCACACTGAAGCCTGGCCAGTCATGAAACTGGTTTTCAAAGCCTCTCTGATGCGCGGCGCACCTTGCTGTGCTCTTCTAATCGCCCTGGTGTCTGGCGCAAAATGATTGTCTGCCATTGCTTTCACGGAGGGAGGGTGACTGACGACATATACCCAAAATCACCCGCGACAATGTTTTTGCCCCATCAGGCATTGGGAGCATAACCCAGAATTCCAATGGGTGGCGGAGACTGCGGGAACTGTGGGATAGCTACCCACAGTGCACCGCTCCGTGAGTCAATGCTAGCCACGGTAGTGAGGATGCACTCCGCCAACTTAATGTGCTTAGTGTGGACATACGCAATCGACTATATAAAATTGATTTCTAAAAATTGACTTCTATAAAGTTGACCTAATTTTGTAGTGTAGACACCCTATGAGCCTGAAAATGTCATGATGCATGCAGTGTGGTGTGAAAACACATGAGAACAGTTTGTTAACATTCAGGGAATTTCCACAAATAGTCATCGATGACAGACCTAGTTTTCACCTTGCACTTTTCTGTATCCACTTCATCCTTTCAAAAGTTGCTGTGTTTCACACAGCACCATCACTACTGCTAATAAACACACAGATGTTTGTCTGTCTACACATACATATGTTCTTGGAATGGCTATGAAGCTGCATTCAAAATGAGACTAACACTTTTGGTTGGTTTTAATGGCATAACATACCCATGAGTGAATTAAAGCCTGCAGTCTCTCTCTGTGCCAAAGTGCTTTTATTTATTTATTTTTAAAGTAGTTTTACCAAATTAAAGACTATGTAATATATTATTGTGTGTGGTGACAAAGTTCCTCCTCTACCTTGGTGGGTCCTGCGCTTATTGGTGGATTTGCTTGCCTCACAGATTCACCCTGTGGGTTGGGAAACAGCCCAGAGACCTTCCCCTCTGGTAGAAGCCACAGTCCAGGTCAATTCCTCCTAGGTACTACGATAATACAAATAATAAATGAATGTATCCTCCTATTACTACTTTTGAGGCGGGGAGGTGTTGGTTGGGGTGATGCAAAAGAAGTTTTAAGTGCTAGGCCAGAGTGGATACTAAGGTCTATTTTATTGATTGGGGAATGCTGCAGGGCTGAATTATCTGCTCAGAGCCTGATATGGAATGTTGCAGACTCTGACCTGGCATTTCCCAGTTGGCAAGCATTAGTACTGATGAACCGAATAGAAGACAAATTGTATCTATGCACACACACGCTCTCTCTCTGTCTTTATGAGATTTATTTCCTGAAATGTTGAATGGGTTTGGTGTATATGTGGACTCTGTCCCGTATGGTGCTGTAATGCACATATTTTTAGCAGCACAGTGCCCTGAAAAGAAAATGAAACTTACAGGAAAATACAAGGGTATGAAATGAAAATGAAACTTACAGGAAAATACAAGGGTAAGGAAGGTTAATGCTTTTATCAGAAAAATGAAAATCTTTGGCATGAGCGTACTTGCTCTGAGTGACTAATATAAACAATTCAAAGACATCCTGAAGCAGAATATCAACTCGTGCAGCATAAATATCGATAACTTAGAAGACACAGCCACAGGCAGACCTGAATCGAGAGCAACTATCAATAAAGATTGTGAACATGTTGAGAGAGACATCTGTGAAAAACTGGTTGAAAAAAGGGCCACGCATCATGCCACGTTTTCAGTGGGAGACATTTCTATGTGACACCTACCATGACCTTGACCTTGCTCCTTGCAGATCGGACTGTACAGCCACAAAAGCGCACACACGATGCTGTGATGTCATCATCAGACACGACTGACAGCTATATAGTTCATCAATGCCACTTTGGTTCAAAATTTATATGCTATCTCCCAGATAAAGTCGGCCAGGGGAAGGCCTCCCTAGAGGACTAATTCCTGGGGGCAAGAGGCTATTTCTCAAACTGGATTGGGGGAAGGGCCTGGCCAAACTTTAAAATAGTGTATTAAATTTTACTGACATATACTTTAATTGTGCAGACTAATGTAGATTATAATATAACAATGAACTTTTATTAATGCTCTCATAAATTAGAAGCACTGAATGCTGATTTAATGAGGAAGCAGATTAAATTATTGTGGTACAGAATGTTTGGTCAAGCAGTTCCTCCTAAAATGGAAGACTGGGATTCAAATAAGAAAGGAATGCTAGCAATAGCAGTCGGTAAACCACAATGGCAGTGCCTGACAAACTTTGCGAAAGCTGAATCTAAGGGCATTTGACTTGCCTTTTTGGCAGATGTTTATTTATTCTTTCTCCTTGTTGTACTCTTCCACTGATACCTTATTAAAGAGAAATTAGGACCTTTGGAAATCTAAAGTAAATTTCATTGTACATGCTGCATCATCATCATCATCACAGATAATCAAGCTTGTCTTTATACATTTCTTTAATATCAACAAACAAGCAAAAAAACTATATTTAACCTCCAGTTAGAACAACTCTGCCTGTTGTCTGGGTAGGTTTGTCATACTCTGTATTTTGTTCTGCCAGTGTAAACTGGAGTTTTGCTAAGAGTATCTGATCACTATACTCCACATAGAACAGTGTACAGCCAATCCCTACAAAGTTCTTAGACAAAATGAGTTTTTGCTTTATACACATGCAGAAGCAATCCAGGACAGTCAACCTAATTGTCTGTGCCCAGAAAATAGCTAAGAGAAGCTATCATGCAATAAATGACTTCTATTATAGTGCTTTTCACAATTCTTTTTCATAAGTGGTTTGATTTTTTGCACCTACATTGTTTTTCCTTCATATTATTGTCCTTGATCCTGCTAACACAGAATTCAATGACAAAACTCCCATTAACTTTAGTGAGAGGTGGATCTGTTCCTCATTTTCTTTTCTGATTTGAGTCTGTTTATTCATTTACCTGGGCTTTTCATAATATTATAAATATATATCAGTAGAAAGAGACTCTGCTATATTAATAACTTTAAAAATTAGGGGTTCACATTTTAGGAATTAAAATATTTGTCTTCTTTTATGGATTATATTCTGAAGCAAAAGGATTTGGCCTCCTGAGTAAAAAGGCTCTGATTAAGGTCAGCCGATGAGCAGAAATGGTTCCAGTCTGCCACTGAAAAACTATGTACCACTGTCTGCACTGGAGATTAGAGCTGGCTTATTCTTATTCACATTTGGTCAACAGATGGTCCAACTATTCCGTGTGCATTCTGGCAATGCAAAAACATTCACATTAACTAAAAAAAAATAATAAAAATAAGGGAAATGTCACTGGGCATCTGACTAGGATGAATGCCTCACAATGCCTGCTTCTCAGGAAGTAGGATGTTGCTGGCTGACTATAAAAGAGAGAACTAAGCAAGCAGGAATGTTGTTATTAGATTAGTTACTACTGATTCTGATCAGACTGAAAGACTCGAATGACAACCAGGTGCACAAAGGTTATGTAAAGATGGTATTGTTGCCCCTTGTCCAGTGTGGGTAGCTAACATTCGGGGCCTTACTGGGTTGTTTCCATTAGAGAGTCAGGTATTTCTTTGGTGCAGTCCTCTTTATTTACGAAGAAGGTTCACAAAGCCCTGTTTCTGTGAACTTAGTAGGAACAAACAGAAGCAGGTTTTTTCCTTACTCACAGTCTCCAAGCTTGCTTTTCCCAGCCAGTCTTGTACTCCAATGAGCTCTGTCTACTCCCTGCAAGGTCACACTCATGACAGCTTCTCTAGCTCTCTGGTTGTTTCTGCTTCTGACACACCCAGACAAACACATCTGCAACCAATCAAAGCCCTAGCCCCTACACTAGCAATCAGTCCCTGTGAAACCCCTTTACCCATATGGCTTGATTTTTGATTAGCCCTGCATGTGGCCTAGTGCCTTGGACAGTGGCTTCTATTATCTAAAGCTATCTTACTCAATAAAGGAGCCCAATTGCTTCTTCCAGTCAACCTGAATTAAGAGTAGCTAGCATGCCCATCAGCTTTAACAAGCTCTGTGATTGCAGATCGATCAAAGGCATGCTTGATGGAAGCCATTAATACCTACCAGCATAATAGCACAAACATTCTTTCTTTTTTAATGTCTGAGCTTAGATTGACTAAACTCTCATGATGTTATAATGGCAGATTGTGGCCAGCACTGCATGGGATGTAAGTGGGGAAAAGGTTACCAAGCAGTGCACTTGTGCCTCTATAGCAGAACGAGCCATGATCCCAGTCTTCGCACTCTACCTCCCTCCACACTAACTAGCATTGCTGTACTAGAAGGGAGCACATACTGCACCCATTCATAGAACTGTGGCTGAATTAGTCTCTCCACATTCTGGCTGAGTTGGCTAGAACTTCTTCAGGCACTCCTGCTGCAGCGCAGCCCATCCTCAACCCTCAGTGCCAGGAGGAAATCAAGTTGGCTTTTATCTCATTCCAAAACACCTCAAAACCTTCAAGGTTAACTAGTTTGCTCCCCATTCCTATACCGGGATCTCTTCACTACATTGGTGGTATATTATGAGGGACAGCCCACCTCAACCCCTTTTTGCAGCAGGACCATAAAGGATCCTGCTCCCACTGCTACTGCTTTCACATTAAACTTTTAATTTGGGGGCCACAGATTGTAATGGACTGAAGTGAAGAGGGGAAAAAACAGAGCAGTAAGGTATGCCCACTTTCTCAGTCCTTTAGAAGGCGAGTCATCAACACACTTGTAAATGCTACTGATGCATTTTCACAGAGTTCTAGTTGTGAAACTGTTTTCTTTGAATGTAAACCAAACATACACGAAGTGGGAAAATTATAAGAAATTTTATTTCAATTATCCTGGAACATACCTAGGGAATAAAGGAGTCAACGCCAGGAATTTTCTTTGGGGATGAACTCTCCACATTATACACAGCTGACTAGAAATGCAACAGTACTCAAAAGAAGTTGTGGTATTACACTTTTCTGGAAAATTATGAATGATTTTTTTTGATGGCATTAATTTTATTATTCTGCTGCTGCTATAACACTGACATCAAGAAGATGCCTGCTAGCTGCATATGTTGTCTGATGTTTATTAAACTCCCTTTGTAGCTCACATAAAGAGGAAGCTCTCACTACCCTACCCATGTAAAAGGTAAAGAAGCCCTTTAAATGTGTTAACCATAGGCTCCAGTATAGAAGTGAAGAAAGTTCCAAGACCAGGATATCCTATGAATATTAATTTGCTAGTAGCCAGTAGAATGATGTATTTTGTCCTTTAAATGACCCTAACACTACATGTCTTATCCACATGCAGAGATTTCTGACCTTTAAAATGTTTTTGTATTTTCATTCTCCAGGATGGAGGAGACGGTGAGAAATCTACTGCAGAATCAAGGATCTCCAGACCAGAATGGAGAGGGAACAGTTAATATCATGAAGGTGTATCAGGTATTGGTAGCTTTTCTGTTGTTTACATATTTAAAAAAATCTAACCAATGCTCTATATTTCCGAGATCCATGTCCAAGTATTTTTGTTCTATCTTTATGAGTTATGAATGCTGGTAATCTATTATTATTAAATAATTCAGCATACCTGGTTCCTCCTTACTTTCTCTGTGTATTCTCCCCCTACTGCTTAAGGTTTTCCATTTCCATAATTACATTTTTATCTTCTTGCTCCTTCCCAAGAAACACTTTGCTTTATTATTTTGATTGTTGCATCTACTTTTCAGAAGGGAAACCTGAACCAAATGTTAAGCCTTATTAAAACATGAAATTTATGGTAAAATATTCCAAAGCACCTAAGTCACAAGATTTTACCAGAAAACTGTCACAGTAATGTTCTGTCAACCCATATTTTCAGAGGTAATAGAACCTTGTATAAAGCTGCAAAAATTTGTCTGACTTGCGTAGTAGGTGTGCTTTGTCACTTGAACCTGGGATATAGGGAGGGTAAGCGTCCCTCTGAACAAAGAGTACTAGGGGCTAGAACAGAGTTGTTTCTGGAGAGAAAAACTGAGGGAGAACCAAGCTGAGGGAGGAAGCTTATATTGTGGTTTATGATTTATTAGAATTTTACTTTACCCAAGAAGAGCATGAGATTTGAGCTAACGGAGGGTCTTTACATTCTGTTGAGGATGTTGAGATAGATTCTGCCCGTTTACACTGACATTCTGAAAATTCACTTATTTAAATATTTAATAAAGACAGTCCCAATTATTCCAAAAGTTGCATTTCCTTGGTCAGACAGAGAAGGCCTCAGTGCGTATTCATACCTTTACTAACAATCCTACAAGAAATAAAATATTGAAACATGACCTACTTTGCAGTTCTCCAGATAACGAGGCACTTGTGAAAAACATTGTATAGATACTTTCATGTCCCTTCTTACAACCAGAGCATGAGGACAGACTAAAATGCAAAGCCAAATAACAGTCACACTTGATCAGAGGCTGCAGAATTGTAGGCAGTTAAGACTTAATCTAAGGTTATGTATATGTTCAAGTAACTGACATGGAAATAAATGTTAAGGTGATTCATTGTGTGATTTAGTTGTTAAGATACATGACTAAGAGTCACAACTGTCATGGATTTTATTTTTGGATAGATGCTGCTATCATGTCTGATCTTGGACAAGCCACTTAATGTCTCTGTTAACCTGTCTGGGCTTTATTTTCCTTGTCTGTAAATTGGGGATACTAATAGTAGCTAACCTCACACAGTGCTCTTCTGCTGCTTAAATAATTTAACACTGGTATTCTTCTATGGGAAGTCCTGTATAATTGCAACATGCATTTTATTGATTCCATTTATTTATTATACAAAAAATGTGCTCAAAGCATTTTCTTCTTTACTGAAAGAATGGCCAGCCTACTGCATCATATGACAGTGATGAACAGAGGGAGTGAAAAATGAGGAAAATTGTTTTTGAACATTTTACTTATTTTGAATTGCTTTTCAATTCAGCCATGTCCACACCCCTTTTTGTCCACTTCTCTGCAGGCTCTCACAAAAATTGGTTTTTGTTTGCTCAGATTTTGAGGAATGGCTGTTTTTTTCATTTGAATGCCTGTATTCATATGCCAGCAAGGGCATTCACACACTAATGTGGATGTTTGCTATTTAGGCCAGAAGTGTCCGCTCTATGTATATAGTGTTTGTCATCCAATCAGGGAAAACAAACAATACCATGTGACTTAGGTGACCAGTCATAACAATCAACAGCCAATAGCTGAAGGCATTACCACAGCAAATAGTTTGCAGAGAACCTACTGTCCTAAAAACTCACAAGGTGTTTGGATACTCACTAATAATGAATATATTATTAAAATCCAATTCTGCACATAAATCATAAACAGATATTGGCTACATTTTTCATGAATTATATTACAAATACTTTATTCACTTATCATATGCAAGGCATTCTAAATAATATCTGTCATTTTTTGATATATCAGCATATTTCACTATTGGGAGTAGCATCTGGAAGTAAAACCCTAGCAGTTACACTTTACACTTTGATATACATCCTTCTTTCAGTGCAGTATGACAACATTGTTTCCCATCTACAGCTCAATTCCAAATCTGGGATAAAAAGTATGAAAAGCATATTTATGATAAAGCATAGTACTTGCTGTCACACTGTCTGGACTGGCTCATGACTGTGAGTGCCTTCTTCTGGGCAGACTATTAGAAAACAGGGCAGAATGTGGTATGTTCTATAATTAGATTTCACCAAGCCAGTGACAAATGTGAACTCCAATCTTACCTTGGAGTCACAGACAGACCCCTTAGACTCTTCGGTTTATCTTTCCACCCAAACTGGACTTTGTGATAAATGGTCACTCAAACCAAAAATCACATCACATCAGATTGCTCCCGGTCCCAAAAGACCAGTCACTTTCCCCAGATCAATTGGTACTCTAGATCTTACACCAAAGACAATGCTGGCAACCAGTTCTATCGGAAACTAACCAAAGCTTTATTACCTAAGAAAAGGAAATGAGTTATTGAAACCTTAAAGCAGGTGAAATATATGCACAGGTGAGTCACAGTTTGTAAATTTAAGTGGTAGCAGTGATGTAATAAACTGTCAGTTTCTCAAAAGTCTTTTCAGGATACCCAGTTTGTCTCTGGGGAGCTCCGCTTTGCATCTGGTATACTTCCCTGTAAGAGTCCAAATAGTCCAGAAATGAAAGATCTTTCCTTGAATCCATATTTACAGCTTCTTCTCACAGAAAACAAGCTGACAGTGTCAATACCTACATAGGCTTTTCCTTTGATGACAGAGAGTAAGGAATTCATTTTGAGTTTTTGACCTGCAAGCATCACACACTATGACCATTTGCTTTGAAATTAACTCTTTTCTGTTAGAGTTCTTCATTTGCATTCTACAAGCTTCTTTCTCCTTTGAAGGGTTATTTAGTTACAGGGATATACACAATATAAATGTTTGCTATTCCATTATAAGAGGATACATATAAGTAAAACAATGCAAGTAACATTCCATTAGTTTTCATTAACTTTAAACACCAAATACACTCTGATACATTTAACACTCACTTTCATCTATACACCTCTACCTCGATATAACGCGACCCAATATAACACGAATTTGGATATAACGCGGTAAAGCAGTGCTCGGGGGGGGGGGAGGGGGCTGCGCACTCCGGTGGATCAAAGCAAGTTTGATATAATGCGGTTTCACCTATAACACGGTAAGATTTTTTGGTCCTGAGGACATTGTTATATCGAGGTAGAGGTGTACTAATGCACAAGTGAATTGGCCTGGGGCTTCAGCATGAGCTGACATGTGGTCTGCCAGTGTCACACTTACTGTACATTCCAAATAAACTGGGAAAAAATTTTACTTTGAAACATGCTTTGGAGACTAATGAAGTTTTAGTGATACCAAGATTTTTCATGAGTTTGTGTCAGTTTTGACAAATTGTTTAAGTTGGGGGGGAGGGGACGGGGACTAAAATTCCAAAAGAGTTGCAACATTTCATTTAGACATTTATGAACAAAAGTTTCAATTTCTAAAATTTGAAATGACTTTTAATTTTAATTCTATTTAATTCCTTCAAATTTATTTTTTTTTAAATGTAAAAAGAGCTCAAAATTTAATTGAATTATTTCATTTTGGGTCGAACAAAACAATTTGTTCAACCTGAAATTATTTTTGCCCCCATTTTTTGGAATTGGTAGCAAACTGAAAATTCAGTTATTCACATAGCTCTGATTCCTAATGCTTTATTGAGTGCAGTTTTTAAATGTATAAGTACTATTTTTCTAAAGCAGAATACACCTCTGAGTTTAATTATCAGTTATCCAGAAATTTTTTTTGCACAATACAGTCCTATATTTTGGAACAAATCAGAAAATATAGGACTGAGGGAGATTTCTAGAGTGGGTCTTTAACATGAATTGTTGATACTGTGTCCCATATTCCCTGACACTATGGTAAGTTAGTTTCATTGTGTGCAGCATGTTCAAATTAATATTTGAGTAGTCTTAAAACACTGTGCACTAAACACTTTTGATCTATTGACTATTGGACACATTTCTTTTTTGCAAACCCAATGATTGTTCAGGAACATACAAAACTGAGTATTTATTACAATACCAATATGCCTGACTCCAGAATAAATATTGCTGTTAATTAACTTCAGATCATAGAATCAGAGAAATGTAGGGATGGAAGGGACTTTGAGAAGTCATCTAGTCCAGCTCCCTGAGCTGAGACAGGACCCAGTAACCCTAAAGCATCCATGACAGGTGTTTGTCCAATGGGTTCTTAAAAATCTCCAATGATGAGGATTCCACAGCCTTCCTTGAAGCCTATTCCAGAAGCTACCCTCATAGCTGGAAAGTTTTTCCTAATATCTAACCTAAATCTGCCTTGCTGCAGATTAAGCCCATTACTTTTTGTCCTACTTTCAGTGGACATGGAGAACAATTGATCGTGCTCTTCTTTATAACAGTCCTTAACATATTTGGAGACATAGTTATCAGCCCCCCGCCACCTCCCAATCTTCTTTTCTCAAGACAGGTCATGTTTTCTAAACCTTTTAGCATTTTTTTTGCTCTCCTCTGGATTCTCCAATTTATCCATATCTTTTCTAAAGTGTGGCACCCAGAATTGGATGCAGTATTCCAGCTGAGACCTCACCAGTGCCAAGTAGAGTAGGACAGTTACCTCCTATGACTTATATGAAACTGGGCCGTTGCACTCTATATGATTTTATGAAAATATGCTAATGTAACTGGAATATGCTTCATGCAAAAAGTCTCTTGTAAGGTATCATTACAAAGCTTATAATCTAGTGAGTGTGATCATCCTATTTGTATAAATGTACCACTCTTGTATCTGAACCTAGAAATATGAAATATAACTCTGAGGGCCTATTGTAATTATGGAAAGTGTGGGCCATTAATGGTGGTTTGGAATCTTGATGACTCCCATTAACCAGGACAATTGACTGCAGATGGCTCCTGTATATGTGTGTGCTGGCAAGTGGGTAATGAAGTCTTACATTGACATGTGATCATGTCACCTGAACTGGAATCCATCTTTAACCTGGTGCTTTTCTATTGAGAAGAGGGGGGGAAACCCAGAGGGACAAAGGATTCCTGCTTTATGCAAAAGATATATAAATGGGTGGAACAGAGAAAAGAAGGAGCCATCATGAGGAATCCCCTAGCTGCCACCTGAGCTGGAACAAGGGCTGTACCAGGGGAAAGGGCTGCCCAGACTAGGAAGGCATCCAGTCTGTGAAAGAAACTTATCGAAACATCTCTCAGGATGAGATTTTATCTGTACTCAATTGTATTACTGTATTAGGCTTAGATTTGCATGTTTTATTTTATTTTACTTAGTAATTCACTTTGTTCTGTCTGTTACTACTTGGAACCACTTAAATCCTACTTTCTGTATTTAATAAAATCACTTTTTACTTGTTAATTAACTCAGAGTATGTATTAATACCCTGAGGAGCGGCAAACAGCTGTGCATTTCCCTCTATCAGTGTTACAGATGCTTGCCCATTCAAGATGCAAATCCTTTATGGGAGATGGGAAATGGTCACTATGAATAATGAAGAGAAACGGATGAATCCAGTTTGTAAAAGCAAGGACTCTGCAAGCCTTTCTTCATATGTTTATTCTTGTTTTCCAGAAATTTATAAATAGATTCTTTTTTATCCACTTGATCCTTTTACTGCATGCATGCCACCGGGAGACTCTCATCTGATTAAAGATGAGACGGGCAATAGAGTCTTTCAGGTTTCCTTTAAACTTATTTTGACTTTATCTGCCAGTTTGGCAATCAGAATAGATAAGGAAGAGAGAGAGTTTTCTGCAAGATTACAGTCGATCACAGTTCAGAATTTGCCAGACAAGTACTCTGAAGTGCAGTACAGACAAACATACACTTGTTTGTATACATTATGTAGGTTACCAAAGAGGAAGGATTGTCTTGTGTTTAAGGCAGTAGGACTGAAAAGACCAGAGTTCAGTCCTGTCTCTGCCACACACTTCCTGAGTGACCTTGAGCAAATCACTTAATTTGTTTCAGTTTTTCATCTGTAAAATGAAGATAATAATACTTCCCTACCTCACATGCGCATTAAGGATAAACTCCTCAGTGTTTGTGAGCTGCTCAGAAACCACAGTGATGAGAGCCATAAAAGTTACTGAGATGGACAGATAAAATATAGACATAGATTATGTCTACACTGCATCTGGGAGCACGCTTCCCAGTGCAGATAGACAAACACATACTAGGTCTGCTGAAGCTAGTGTACTAAAAATATTAATGTAGCTGGGGGTATCACAGGCAGCAGCTTGGGCTAGCCGCCCAAGTATGTACTTGGGAGTCCGAGCGGGTTTGTACTCAGGCGACTAGCCTGAGCCATTACCTGTGCTACCTGTGTACCCTTGGCTACATGGTTATTTTTAGCACACTAGCTCTGCTGGAGCTAGCAGGAGTCTGGTTACCTGTTCTGAAAAGCATGATCTCAACTGCACTGTAGACATGAAGAATACAAGGCTTTTCACATTTCCTTTTGAACTAGAAAATAGGCTCATTTTCACAAAAGAATTTGCTAGATATACAATTTAAAAAATTAGGACCAAATTTCAAGTGAAAATGGGACAGTTTTCAAGCAAAAGCTATTCTCTTTCATATATAAAGAATGGGGAAATTAACCCCTGTGCCAGTTTCTGTGGTTCTTTGAGATGTGTTGTCTACATGGATCCCACTGTTGGTTCACAAGCACCCCATGTGTGCGAGATGAGATTCTTTTGCTAGCAGTGTCCACTGGAACTGTGCCTATGTCCTAGATGTCTTTGCCCCTTCCTCTTGAATAAAGGGTAGTGCAATCCCAATTGTCCCTCCGTTCCTTTCCCAACACAGAATCTGAGAGGACTAGGACTGTGTAGTAATGGAGTGGGAGAACAGGTCATGGAATGCACATGGACAACACATCTCAAAGAACTGCAGTCACTGAAAGGTAAGTAACTGTTCTTTCTTTTTAGAGTGATATTCTGCATACATTCCACTCATGATGACTAATAAAGCTGCTGTTTGCTTGTTTGGAAGTGGATAATAGGAATATATGTTCTACTTAAACAGACTGCAGGACCACTTTACCAAAGCAGGCATCCAATCTGGAAGCTTCTACCGAAGAGTAGGATATTATGAATGAGTGGACTGAGCTCCGCGTAGGTGACCTACAGATTTCAGAAGTAGGGACATTCTCCAACAGGCAGTAGAAGCTGCCTGAACTTGAGTGGAATGAGCTCGATGTGGCTAGGTGGATCTAACCTGGCCAATTCATAACATGTCCTTATACAGTTGGAGACCCGCTTAAATTGTCTCTGCGAAGTCTCTGCCAGACCCTTAACCCTCACTGCAAAGGCCACAGTTTAGGTCTGTTCCTGAATGTGTTTTTCCTGTCAATGTAAAAGGACGGTGCCCTTACGATGTCGGGTGTGTAAAGTTTATTGTCCCTACAGATTGAGTGGGGTTTGGAGAAGAAAACTGGGAGATGAGTGAATTGGTTTACGTGGCACAGCTGTAGGCGGGAACTTGGGATGAGGCCTGACAGTGACCCTGGCCTTCTGAAGCACTAGGTAGGGGGGACCATCCATGAGGGCCTGAATCTCCCTAACCTTCAAGCTGATGTAATGGCCACTAAAAAGGCAGACTTCATGGACCAGTATTATAGATAACAGTTTGCAAAGGGCTCAAAGGGAGGACCCATCAACTCTGCTAATACTATATTGATGTTCCAAGCGGGGTGGGGCTCCCAAACTGGGGGAAAACATAAATAAGGCCCTTAAGGGATCTAGCCATGGTAGAGTGGAAAAATAGAGCCTGGGCCTGAATAGGAGAGTGGTGTGCAGATGTTGCTGTTAGATGGGCCCCTGTGGAGCTGATAGAAAATCCAGATTGCTTGTGGACTAGCAGACAGTTCAATATTGCTGAAATGGGTACTGTCAAGGGAGACAGCTGGTGCTGAGGTGCCCAAATAGCAAACCGCTTCCATTTAGTTTTAAAAATCTGTCTGTTTGGGGTTTTCCTGCTTGGAGCGGAATGTTCTTAACTTCAGCTGAACGGTTTCTTTCAGTGGACATCATCCAGAAAGCATTCAGGCTGTCAGATGTAACACAGTTGAGTGCAGCAGTAGGATTTAACAGTTATTCTACAAGACTCTGTCAGGTAGGGCAAGTAAGGCTGTGGGGAGCTGTGATAAGAGATAACAGAACTGCCTGGCCCATGCTGGGACTATCATAATAATCAGTTCTGCATCTTGCCTTAGTTTCTTCAGAAGCCTTGGTGTCATGGGGATCAGCGGAAAGGCATGCATCAGTTTTGAGGAAGACGAAGACATCTGTCAAGAAGCCTGGGCTGGAGCCCCACTGGAATAGAATGTCTGGCAGTTGTTGTTCTAGTCAAACAGGTTGAATCTGGGAATCCTCACTTGCAAAAGATATTCTGTAGGACTGAGTCTTTGATAGCCCCCTCGTGATTGTCTGGGAACTGTCTACTGAGCTGATCTGCCAAGGTGTTTAGAAGGCCAGGAAGGTGCAGAGACACAGGCATGATTTGATTCACTTTCATGGAGTGTAGTGAAGTCTGGCAAAGTGCATCACATAGGTGCATGAGACCATGGGTCCCAAGAGTCCGTGAGGTGTATTTTAACTGATTTCCTTGGTTGGGCTTGAAATTAGTTGAGAAGGTTCAATATAATTTGTAACCCTTCCTGTGGAAGGTAAACGTTCGCTCATCTCACACTGTTCCTATGAACTCTGTGCTCTGAGACAGAACCAGTGTGGATTTCTCTCTGTTGATTTTGGGGCTCAGAGTGACAAGGAGTTTTAAGGTTATATGAATTGAGTTGGTCACCTGTTGGGGTGATCCTCCCTGGATCAGCCAGCTATCAAGTTATGGGTAGACCTGGATTCTCTATGTTATTAGATGAGCTGCCACGAATGCCGAGCACTTGGTGAATACCTTCATTGTTGTGGGAAGACCAAATGCTGTTACCACTAGGAATCTTGTGGGTTGGATTAATAAATGCATGGAAATAGGTATCATGCAGGTCAAGAGCTATGAACCAGTCTTGAGGCGTTAATGAGGGAGTTATGAAAGCCAGAGTCACCAGCCTGGACTTGAAATGGTAGATGAATTTTTTGAGACATCAAAGATCCATAATGGGACATCATCACCCTTTCTTCTTTGGGATGAGAACATTATGGGAATAAGCCTCACTTCCCCTGAACTCTAAAGGGACATCCTCTACTGCTGTGAGTTATAAGAGGAAATGAACCTCTTATTTCAACAGTATCTTATGAGAAGATTCCCTAAAAAGCATGGGGGATGGGGGGAAATGTAGGAAGGAACTGGATAGAAGTGCTTATAATCCTAGGGTGGTTCTATTGGGCTCTTGATACTGGTGTCAAACCTGCTGCCTGGCAGAAGACCTGGACCCTGGAGAAGCAGAGGAAGAGGTGGAGGGTCATTGTCTTCGACTTGGGTGAAAGCAGCTGTTGAAATATATTGTAGTGTTGAAAAAAGGCTTCTAGTTAAATTTAAAAGTCTAAACCTGCCCCGGAATGAAACAGGATTTTTTTTAAGGCAGTATCTTTGGTCTGAGCTGCCTCTGATTCAAAGGTATTCACCCCAGCTAGGGGTCAGGTCATCCAATTGATCAAAAAATAAACGTGTCTCCATCCTTTTTTGTATAGTGCCATATCTATATAAAATTATGGCGTGACATCAAATTATAATGTTTCAGTAACAGAATTCCTGAAATGCTTTGGTTTCAAAGGGAAGCTATGATTAGAAATGGATTGCTGGTAGGGCAACGCAGATACTGAGGGCTTTAAAGGCATTGAAGAAAGCACTTGGTTTTGACTTCTTCCTGGAAACACACCCAAGACAATTATAACTTTCATATTTTAAAGGAATATGCGCACATTAAAACTGGTTTCATTTATAAGGTCAAGATAGCATGAGGTGTCAGAGACTTCTTTGTATTTCACCCTGACTCTTCACATGTTTGGATTGGGGTCAGGAATGCTATAGGGTCTATATCAGATGATAGAGCAGGGGTAGGCAACCTATGGCACGTGTGCCGAAGGCGGCACGTGAGCTGATTTTCAGTGGCACTCACACTGCCCGGGTCCTGGCCACTGGTCCGCGGAGATCTGCATTTTAATTTAATTTTAAATGAAGCTTCTTAAACATTTTTAAAAACTTATTTACTTTACATACAACAATAATTTAGTTATATATTATAGACTTATAGAAAGAGACCTTCTAAAAACATTACAATGTGTTAATGGTACGCGAAACCTTAAATTAGAGTGAATAAATGAAGACTCGGCACACCACTTCTGAAAGGTTGCTGACCCCTGTGATAGAGAAAGATAAAGTCCCAGAATTACTCCTGATATAGTGAGGAGCTGCACCAACCTGACCGGCTGTGCCACAGAGCAGATTCACAGTAGGGGAGGCCTACTTTTCCCTGCCACCTCCTTCCTGAGGAGGATGGGGAGAGAAACTTTACATTCTGCTGGCAGCTCCACAGGAGATCCCTGGTTTCCCTGGCTAGCTCTGCCCACTTTTGGAGCTACCCTGGCTCCACTAAGCAGAGTAGAAACCTGTGTCATCTTCTGCCACAAATATTCCTCGGGGTAATTTCTGCTACTGGGAGCCCTTTAAAAGTTTCTGTTCTCGCTTCTGGTGCAGGCTTTGTGTAATCTGTCCCTACAGTTACATACCTAGAGGCTAGTTTCCTGTATCTAAAAGGGAGAATGATGATGCTAATGTACATAATTCAGAACTAAATTTTCATATCAAAGAACATACCTGCATAAGCTTTCCAGTTTCATTGCTCTTGTCTGTTTATCATTCAGTATCATAGAGCAACAACCATGTAGAGTTATGTATAACACAGTGAAGTCTAACAGCATGTGCCTGTCTCTGTATTAAAAATATGCAGTGTATGTGCCTGTTTCTTAGAAAATAAGTTATTCTCTCATTTCCAGAACATTCCATCTACACATTCCAAGTAGCATGTGGTTGTAGCAGTACATTGGACAGATCCGGCTCCCACGTCTACTTTTCCTCTAAACCATCTTTATATTTCCTTTCAGCCATACCTTCTTTCTGTATCTTTTCTGTGGAATCATCCCACCCACACCCCAAAAAAGCAGCTTATTGATGTTTTTGGGACCTATGAATATCATACAGCCATAACACAGAAATGCAGACACAAGAGCTTTGAAAAATCATACAGCCAGATTCACAGCCTGTCTAGGGTGATTCATGCTGCCCTAATGCCTGCAGATATTCTTCCTGTGTGCAGGGATAGCCTACAGACTCTAGAGTGAGGGTCATGTCCCCAGTTGCTGGTGATAAATAAAGTTTAGATATGGTAATCAGCTGGCTGCCTTTCCCAGGCTGCAATCTTGTTCCCCTATATCATTCAACATCTGCCTCTTACATCCCTTCTTTCCACCCTAGCTGAAAAGCAGCGATGTTCCTGAAGCACTTCTAAGCGGTGAAGGATGGATTGTCTTATTGCTAAAGCATGAGAGTGGGAATCTGATAGAACCTGGGTTGTGTTCCTAGGTATGGATTCTTAGTATGGGTTTCCTGTATGATCAAGTCACTTAATCTGTCTGTTCATAAGTTTCTCCATTTGTAACATCAACTAAATGATACTACCCTTTCTATGTTTTGGAGGTATGATTTATTGAGATTTGTAAGGCACTTTGAGATCCTTGGATGGAAGGTGCTATAGAAGTATAAAATATTATTATTTGTAAATATAAAGTATATTTATAGTATTTGTATAATATTTTAACAAGTTTATAAAACTATGATATACATTTTTTGTTTAGCAAAATAGCAAGAAAGATATATACATCAATTTTTTTTATTTGGCATATTATCATTTTACAGGCTGAACATCCTTATACTGATATTATTTGTCCTGAAAATAGTTTGTTGCCACTTGCATTACAGATCTATTGTTCAAGACAAGGGAATTTGCAGGATTTTATTTTAAAGGCTGTAATATGAACTAGAACCACTGCCACAAAATTAATCCACATATTTCTTAAAGACCAGTCTCAAGGCTAACAATGGTTATCATTCTAACTTTCATCTACAGTTCTCAACCATATTTCTGAAGCAGCCAAATTAGATTTAGATTTCTCCCCTTTCTTAGTTACTGCTTCTGAGATTAAAACAGCAGCCAAGAGGTTAGGGAAGAACAAAGATTTATTAACAAGTGAAACAATATTGTGAGTCAGATATCTACAATACAGCCATAAAAATATAACCAAGCTTTCTAAGGTAATTACCGACATCCCAGATTAGAATCAAGGATTTGGATCTGAATTCTCAGCTCATGCTTATCACTCTAATTGGGAAAGTTCCAATCAGGATACTGAACTCCCAAATTGGAGAATGTTCAAATTTAGGTTAGGCCCTTTATAGAGCTGAGATCCAGAGTTTGTTTCAGGCCCGTCTCTAACCAAAATTATGACAAACAACATTTCTATATGCAGGAAAAGTAAATAACTTGTAGTTGGTAAAAGTAAGTAACTAAATGCAGGAAATGTAAAAAATCCTATCCTCTTATCACTCATAGACAAATACTTATTGTGTTAGCTAGATTTCTATATATGAGAGATTTTGATCACAACCACTTTCTCCTAATAGCCATCTTCCCCTGTTGCCTACCAAAGCCAACAAAGCATCCTCTAGCTCCTGCATCTCTTGGTTAAGACAAATGGAATGCCTAGATCTAGCTAGTCTAGCAAATCTTTGAAGCCATATGTCATAAATAAACAGATCAGGGTTAAGGTCTCTTTTCCCTGGAAAGGGTTAACAAGCTCAGTAACCTGAGAAACACCTGACCAGAGGACCAATCAAGGAACAGGATAATTTCAAATCTCTGTGGAGGGAAGCCTTTGTCTGTGTTCCTTGTTTGCTCAGAGCTCTCTTTGGATCTAAGAGAGGCCAGTCATGTCTCCAAGTTCTCCTGGAGTAGTTTCTACTATTTAATAGTGAGTATTAATTAGAAAGGCGGATTAGTCTTTTGAGTTGCTTTCTATATTTGCAATTGTGTGTTTGCTAAAGGAAATTCTTTATTCCGGTTTGCTGTTACTTTGCTTTCACTGAGAAAGAAAGGGGGAGAGGGGATTCTCTCCAGAGATTGATAAGTTTAGACCCTGTATATTGTTCCATCTTGGGGACAGAGACAGTGACTTTCTTTTTATTCTTTAATAAATTCTTTTCTTTTCTATTAAGGACTTGGTTGGTCTTCCCCTGGGTGGATTCTCAGGGAAAGGGGAGGGGGAGGTATCCCTCTGTAGTTAAATCCCGGTATCTCTCCTAGGAAAAGAGAGGGGGGAGGAAGCAGGGGGGAATGGTTTATTTCTCCTGGGTGTAAGAACTCCATGGATTTGGGGCTCTTGGAATCCCCTAGGATTTTGGGGAAGGACTGTGTCTCAATCCACGTAACTGATTGAGTGGTGGCAGCTTTTACTATATCTAAACTAGGATTTTAGTTTAGAGGGAAACCAGTGCAGGTCCCCACATTGGAACCCAACAGCTCTAAGTGGGGGTGAGACCTATGACACCATATCACTGATAGATTCCATCCACTGAATGGTGTTGACAGTTGAGAATCCCATCCAAAAAATACATTCCATGCTTGCATCTCTGGTTGGTTCTACAGCCAACTAAATATTTCATGGCACCTGCCAAAGAGAACCTCAGTTACAGTACTATACTTGCTTTGTATCTAAATTCTACATGAGGCATAGTTGGCTCTGGTCTCTGTACCTGCACTGACATTGTCTCCCATGAGAATTAATATGCCGGCATTCCAAAATACTAGTTAATGCCTTTCTTGAGCTATGTTCTTTGTATCTTCTTTGTCGTAATCCCTAGAAAGGGAAGAACAGGCAGAATAAATTGACTAGCATAGCTCTGTGAAGCTTGAGTAAGGATCTTTAATACATTGGTGTTTCTGAACACCAACAATGAGATTCATGGCAGGGAAACTTTTTACCTTAAAGTTCTTTAATTGATCAAAATAAGCATTTGACCTCTTTTACCTGGGCAATGAGAATACAGTCTTTTTTTTTAAATAGGGCTAAATTCTGCCAAAGTAAATCTGGAGTAATTGCATTGACTTCACTGCAGTTTCTTCAAATTTACCCCAAATTTAAATCAGAGCAGAATCTGGCTCATCTTGCTTCAATTAACTGTAGATATTTTAATACTCTCAAATTCCTACAGCTACATTAAATGCTGTGTTCCTTTTTAGCTTTAAGATAGGTTTCCTTGTGAGAAAAGAAAATTGATTTACTTTTGCAATACTGTGATGAACCATTTTATAACTGATTATAAATGTATATGAGAAAATGCAGTGGATATTTTGCCCACATATACGTGCATGCAACATCAGTAGGAGCCACAGAATTTGTCCCTTAGTATCATTTTTCTGTGCAAATTCCATAGCCATCGAATGAATTTGAAATTTTCATTTTATCACACATTACGCACATCACTGTAACACCAGATGCTACAGGCTACTCCCTTACTGCCCTGCCAGCATGTCTCAGTCCTGATTTGAAAGGGTCACCAAAGCTGAAAGTGTCATTCCGTTCCCTTATCTATTCTATGCAGTCCTTGATATAAATGCAGACAACAAAAGTCTTAGATACAATGGCGGTGTTTGCAATGTAGATATCTGTTTACTATGGACTGGATGAGACCAACAGCAACTCATTTCTTATGAGTCACCGGACAACTATTCTACTTCTTGGTCATTACAGATTACATTTCAACTGCTGACCTAGTGGCAAAAGACTCCATATTCCATTATCCATCTAATAAGCTATTTGCTCCGCTTTAGCCATTTAATTAGGATTAGTCTTAAGTTTTTCTCCATTTTTCATTTCACTATGCAGTTTCCCTTTACTTTACATACCTTCTAAATCTGAACTTTTTCAAAAGAAATAAATGTTTGCTGATAGATGGAACAGGCAATAAAATCATCATCAGAAAATTTATTAATGTAACTCTGCAGAACTGTTCAATAAGGATGATAGCCTGCAACATTTAGGAGTATTTTGAGTGAAGAATAATGTGTAGTAGATTGATTGATATGCGAGTGGTCGTGGGTTCATATTAGAGACATAAAGAAAACACTTTGTTCTCTTATCCATCATACACATTTAATCTAGCGGATTTTACTGCTCACTCTGTTCGTTTTGTAAGTCAAATCCAGAGATGAAAAAGAGGAATTTTATATGTTTTGCATGACAGCAGTAATGTTAAACTGTGAACAATCTGCAATGTTTCTGCTTCTGATTTATGTGAATCCTTTTCTTTTTGTTCAAATTCAGTCAGCTTGTACTGAACAAAAGATGTAGCTATACAAGAAAACATTATTATTGCATTTGTTAATGTGCTGTCTAAAGCAATGATATATTGAATAAATATATTTCAAATCAAGAAAAAACTATAGGAATCCTTGTGGCACCTTAGAGACTAACAAATTTATTTGGGCATAAGATTTCGTGGGCTAAAACCCACTTCATCAGATGCATAGAGTGGAAAATACAGTAGCAGGTATAAAAACACAACACATGAAAAGATGGGAGTTGCCTTACCAAGTGGGGGGGTCAGTGCTAACGAGCCAGTTGGATTAAGGTGAAAGTGGCCTAGTCTCAACAGTTGACAAGAAGGGGTGAATACCAAGGGAAAAATCACTTTTGTAGTGCTAATGAGGCCAATGCAATCAAGGTGGCCCATTTCAAACAGTTGATAAGAAGGTGTGAGTATCAGCAGAGGGAAATTAGTTTTTGTAAAAAAACCAGGAGTACTTGTGGCACCTTAAAGACTAACAAATTTATTTTAGCATGAGCTTTCGTGAGCTTTTGTAGTGACCCATCCACCCCCAGTCATTGGGAGCATTTGCTGCTTTTTTTCAACTTGTCCAGTCAAATTACTTGAGTGAGTTGTGCACAGCCCTGGACTGTCTGTCTTATGGCAGCATGAAGACTTCCTGTGAAGAACTCCATGTACATTCACTATCCATATCTGCAGCCTGAACATTCTTCTTCCATGTCATGCACCCATGATGAGGGATAGTGCTGAACAAAAGGAGGTCTGCAGAGAAAATAGCATTTAATGTACTTTATATAGGAATATATCAAGACTGTATAGCGACATTGCAAGAAACAACTTTCAGAATTTATTATTGCATCAGTTATCTTGTATATTGTTTTGTAAACTGAAATGTAGAGAGTACTGAGGTCAAGTTTATGCATTTAGAATAGCAGAGAAGGCTCAAGGAGAGTTGAACCTTTGGAAGCCTCAGAGGCATCTCAGTGCATTTTGATAGCTTCCAGAGAACTTTGCAGTTTAACTAATTGGCGGCAGATACCCACTGGGAGCAAGTATTAATGTTACTTTACAATATATACACTTTTGCTGACTATGTGTTGATAAATATAACATGGAGGTTTGTTTGTTTGTTTTATAATTGGAGCTGTGTGTCTGAATGACTATAATATAGCAGAGGTACTTTTCTGCCTCACAAATAACGTTGAAGTTATCCCATGCCATGTGCTTTTTATCTGTTTCATTCCTGGGTTAGAAGTGTTTCTAAAGCAGTATTCTCACATCAGATCTCTGCTTAGTATCAGTTTACATCAGTGATCAATCTCCTATTTTTAACAAAGTCCAATGACTTAAAAATTAAAGAGACTATAACCAAAAAAGTAGAAGCTGACATAACCAACATCTGAACCTGATATACCGACATGGTTTGCATCTGCAGGAGCCTCACTATGTCTGAAAATGGTTTGGTTTTCCACATAAGTGCATATTAAGCACAATCTGGCTGTGATAATCATGGAGATAAGCTCCAACTTCTGTGAGTGAGAGGGTAATTTTTCTAATGATTCTTTATTAGTAGCCAGAACAATAAGTATCAGGAATGGAGTATTGCTTTTTCTTTGTTATGTGTTTCTTAATTTTACCTGTTGGGAGGAGGTGAGACATCTATCTAGTAAGCTGGTTTTCCTCAGAATGTGTGCTAGCAAAATTAGTATTTGTAGTACAAGCAGCAGCCAACAATCGTGCAGCAAGTATAGTCAGGGCTCCGGCATTTTTACCACTTAAGCAGATTTGCATGATTGAGTGTTTAAAACACCCGAGGCTGTCTCTTTTAGCACTTACAGCATTGCTAGCACTGGGGTAGTTATAAAACAGGTACTTTTTTTAGTGCTGTCAGGGCCAAGACTGGGTCACATCATCAGCAATTGCTAATAAAGGAATCAGCCACTCCAGTTACACAAACAGCCTTGACCCCCTTTAAGTCACCTTTTTGTTTCAGACAGGTCTCTGTCACACGACACGCTGATAGCATGTAGGTTACTGCTGACAGCTCTTATTCTGGAATGTACTCTGATGTTAATGGTTCTTCATATGTTTCATGCGGCTTAATGTTAAGACAGGCAAGCGCTCTATTTATTAATGCCTGACAGCTGATCAATGACACTAATGGATTGTGTTCTGTTAACAGACAAAAAGATTCCCAGTCAGTGCAAGTGACTCTGAGGTTGTAAACTGCCAAATTAGGTCATAAGATCCCAAATTGGATTTTAAGCTCCATGGAGTAGGGACCATTTCATAGCATATATTTGTAGAGTGACCAGATAGCAAATATGAAAAATCAGGACAGGGTGGGGAGTAATAGGCACCTATATAAGACAAAGTTCCAAATATAGGGCTGTCCCTATAAAATTGAGACATCTGGTCACCCTATATGTTTGTACACCACCTGGTACAGTGGAACCCCAGTTCTATTAGGCACTATTGTAATATAAATAATAACAGCAGGAAGATGAAGCATTTGTTTCCTTTCCAGTCATTCTTTTTCAATCTGGGCATATTTCTTCTCAGGCTTCATAGGAGCTGAACACTACTGGAAGAAACCTGTCGCCTGTGGATACTTCAGAGTCTCTTGAGGCTGTTCTTAACTGAATTTGCTACTGTGTGTCTTCTAATCATTCACTTTTTTTGTTTAATGTTTTGAAATGTCTTTGTAATTAAATGAAATATTTTAATAGTAACTTGATTATTTTCCAAATGTTTTTCATGAAATTGTATAATTCCTAGACGTGGTCAGATTTCTTTTCCAGTGCCATACCAAAAAGGAAGTATGGTCTTTTGAAAATGTCCCTCATGTTTCCTTCTATAGATATTGTTACTGTACTGTTGTTTTATTTATAATTATGATTGTGAATGCCTCTTTGTTAATGAGAATATTCTCACAGTACTGGGGGTGGGGATGCTAGGGAGGACAGTTGCTTTTCACCATAATGAAAATAATGGAATTTCAGCAAGATTTCATCCAATGTCAGTTTGTCATTTTCATCTAAATGTATTGGCGGAGAAGGGAAATTGAATTGCTCCCTCTTAGTTCATCTTTTTGAAATCCAGCTTTCTGACAAATCTCAGTGAGGTTGTTGCATTGTGAAGTTTCATAGATCAGTGTCTTCAGTGATTTATATGTTCACATTAATTCGAGAACTCTTACCGTTTCGAGGCTGCGCTGGGTCTATCTTCAACTGTTGGCTCTATTGGCAATAGGAATTGAAGGATTAGACCAAAAGATACATCATCAGTGTACTACTTATGTCTTTTATGGAACATTTTGTATATGTAGAGATAATAGGCCAGAACATTAACTATTTTAAATCTGTATAGCCTCATATTTACACCAGCTTGAGAATCTGATCCAGTGGACCAATCCTCTCATTGAACTCAATGGCTAAATTCCCATTGACTTCAGTGGGAGCAGGAGACCCAGTTTCTTTATAATGGGATTTGATCTTTGACCATATTCTGTTTAGCATGTATATATTGTTATAGGGTAACATTATTAAGCATCTTTGTTTGAATTATCATTTTTGAGCAAACAATGCTCAAATATGTATTTCTGTTTTAGTTGACAGTGTGAATTTTCGGTAATGCAACTTTGTCTCCCAAGGACATCAAATTTTGTAATTCAAAGAAGAGTGAGAAGTCATTTCTTTGTTCTAAGCATTGTATTAGATAAAGTCATTGATTTCTGCAATTTACTTTGATAGGAATCACATTGTTCCCACCTCTGTGGTGAAGTGTCTGGGGTCATGCTTTCCTACACACTCTCCTTTAACAAGCTTATGAAGTTGGCAGTTAGGATGCCCTTGTATGGGTGTTAAGATGTCCTTCCATTACTAGGCTTCATTCATTTGTGTTGTATTTTTGTCTTTTAAAGCGTCATTCATGCTGGCAATGCATCAAAGATGAGTCCTTATAACAAACTGTTTTCTGAATTGGTTGATAAAGTTTTACATGGATTTCCTGATTCAGGACAACTTGAAAAGGGAAAATGGTTTGAATGTATTGTTCAAGCCATTAAATCATTACAGAGCATGTGCTATATATTAGAAATAAGAAAGCACCTCTCAAAATATAGGCTCGTACAAAATACCCATAAGTGTTGTGATAAACTCAGGACAGACAGCTGCAAGGGCAGGGTAGAAAACAGTCCCAGAAGGGTAAAAGGCCCTCCTCCCTGTCAGCTAAGGAGGGGTGACTACAGGTCAATCAGGATCAGCTGAGAGAGAGAGTTACCTGAAGACAATTAGGATCAGCTAATTCCAACTATGGGCTGCCTGAGACCTTTTTAAACCCTCCCTTGTTGAGGGGGTGGGTGGGAGTCAAGCTGCCAGTAGGTGAGGAGCAGCAAGACGGCAAGCCTCACCAGGAGTGGAGGCTGCATTCCCTCCCATAAGGGAGAAAAACAAGCCTAAAATACTGACTGAGAAAAGGAGCGGACTGCCCCTGTGCAACCAAGAGGGACTGTTTTACCCCAAGCCCGTCTCGCCAAGGCTAAAAACAGCTGAGGCTGGTGAGACCGAGAAGGTGCCTTTCCACAGTGTGCAGATATATGCAGATATATATCAGAACTATCATGAAGTGCACATAACATATCCAAGTGATTTTATATTGCTATCTAGATTTTTGTAAGGTCACCCATCCCCATGTTATCTTTTTATAGTTGTTCTTCCTTTCTTCCTATTTCCCATTCCTGTTCCTACCATTAAGTATCAGAGGGGTAGCTGTGTTAGACTGGATCTGTAAAAAGCAACAGAGAGTCCTGTGGCACCTTTAAGACTAACAGATGTATTGGATCGTGAATACCCACTTCGTCACCCACGAAAGCTTATGCTCCAATACATCTGTTAGTCTTAAAGGTGCCACAGGACTCTCTGTTGCTTATCCCTACCATTGTTACTTCCATTTTTCGCTTCATATACACAATTAAATTGTAAGCTCTTCAGGGTAAGGGACAGTGTATATTTTATTGTCTGTGTTGAGGGTGGAATCTACAAAGCAACTTAGGTGTCTAGATAGAAGTTAGGACCTTAACTTCCATTGATTTCAGTGACTGATTTCAGTAGAAGTTAGGAGCCTACATTGATTTGTGGAGTCCACCATGAGTGTCTTATGAATAATAACATTGTGTTTGTGTCTGTTTTTCCTTACTCCTTTGCTCCTTTTGCACAATATCTCACATTCAGTATAATTTTCCTTTGGATCTGTTGCTCTCAGCTCATTTTTGCCACCCTCTTTGTCTCTAATTGTAGAATGAGATCCATAACTTACTGAGTTAGTGCTGTTCAGTATTCAAACTCGTGTTTTCTACAGGTCTCCTGTGAAACTCACCAAACTTAAAATAAAATTTCTGCGTCACCCACTGATCCTTCCACTCTCAGTAAAATGTATGTGTGCATCATTTTATTCATCCGGTTAGGTGCTAATCCTCAAAACGCTTCTGCATATGCATATGTAACCGACATACCTCTTGGGTGTGGTGGGCACCAAGACCACTTAGAAAGAGAGATTAATAAGTCTGCTCTACAGCCTTAGCTAACAGTCATATATATGGCTTTTAGATCATGCAGTAGAGGCTCATGCATTAAGATCCAGAGGTCCCAGGTTTGATCCTGCCCACCGACAACCAGGGTCTGTTGGTGTTACACATACTTTTAACACATGTGAAGAATCCCAGTAATCACAATGGGATTGTCTTTGTGTGTAAAGTTATACATGTGGAGAAGTCTTTGGGGGCCTTAGATTTTAAATTTCTTGAGGTGATAGTCCTTGTCCTCTGTTTCTTCTTTACATCATAGAGTACACTATTTACTCTCAACAAGCAATTAGTGCCAGTTGTGGTCTTGCCTACATGGCTGCACAGGGGCTCGATGGGGAGAAAGCGCCCCGCCCAATACTCCTCCATGGCTTGCCCACATTTCTGCTACATATATTTTGAGAAGCAGGGCCACATTCCTGGAATTCTCTTACATTTGCCTTCCTCCACCATGCAGCTGGGCAGATTAAGTTGATAGGGTCATGGAATCTGCTAGAGGTTTTTAAGGTCAGGCTTGACAAAGCCCTGGCTGGGATAATTTAGTTGGGAATTGGTCCTGCTTTGAGCAGAGGGTTGGACTAGATGACCTCCTGAGGTCCCTTCCAGCCCTGATATTCTGTGATTCTAGTGGTAAAGATTGGTATCCAGTTCCTACTTCCTGGGAACAGAGTGGAAGAGCAGGAGAGCAACTGAAACACAGTTCCTTCCCTATGTTGCTCCTAGGGCAGCTCAGCTACATGCTAACCCTTTCTCTAGGCTAGAAGTAATAGGCAATCTAGCCCTAAATAATGATGATGCTGTTCAGCGGGGCTTGAAATTAAGCAAAAATGAGTCCGCCTATCACAAGCTAAAACCCCAAAACACACATATTAAGTAAAGTTAATTGAATGCAAAATTTCTGGATTATGAGCAAAATTTTAAAAAGCTTCTATGTCACTTTGGAGCCTAAGTCTCATTTATTTTCAAAAGACATACTTGGAAACTTCCTGTTACTTTGGTTATCTCTAGTTATACATTAGTTTATATCCTGTGCTGAAATCAATATCCAACAATAGATTCTGAGCCCAGTAAATGATAGTTCATGAATAAGCACTAGATGAAGAAGGATGCCATATATTAAGTATAAGCCTCTATGCTGGTTGTCCCTAGGTAAACTGTATGTCAGTGGCAGAGCACTTGTATTAGAAGCCAAGTTCTTGTTGCGACAACTTTTAAAGAAAATGCAAAAGTTGTTTTGTTAATGATAATCTAGGTCTCTAACCTGCAGAAGACAGACTCTTACATCTGCACAGAGTCCCATTAAATTCACAGGGAATTCAGGTAGGGTATAAAGGTTCACCCATGCACACCCTTTTGCAGGACTGAGGCCATAATACGTTCAGCAGAATCTTCATGAGTACTGTGATCCCAAACAAGGTACAAGTTCTCTTTTTTGCATGTGCAGAGGAAATTCCTATGTTGTTTGCAATGCTGTTGTAGCCATGTTGATCCCATAATATTAGAGAGACAAGGTGGGTGAGCTAATATCTTTTATTGGACCAACTTCTTTCGGTGAAAGATACAAGCTTTTGAGCTACATAGAGTTCTTCTTTAGGTCTTCTGAGAAGAGAGAGCTTTTGAGAAGACCTGAAGAAGAGCTCTCTGTAGGTCACAAGCCTGTCTCTTTCACCAACAGAAGTTGGTCCAATAAAAGATATTACTTCACGCACATTGGCTCTCAAAGGAGATTCCTAGGCATTTACTCTTACATAATTAATTTCATCTGCTCTTGTGTGTAATGAAAACAATTCTTAATCTTTTTAGGAAAAACTGTTAGAAGAGGACAGAAAATGCAAAGAAACTATGGAACACATTCATATTGCAGTAGATGAAGATTCAAGAAGTGAAAATAGCAGTACTGAAGAAGAGAAAGAAAAGACAAAATTGCTATTAGAACGATTGAAAGCTCTGGAGGTAAGAAATAAAATAACTTTACACATAAAAGTATACCACTTCTTATAGTGGTACTGAATCAATGTGGTATAAATCCTGTCTTTCTTAGTTCACTTAGACTCATGTAACAGTATTTTTTATCATGATTCATTTATCAAGGATGAGCAAAAAGTTCCATCTTGGAACTACTGTCTCTAATGTCAAGGATCATATATCCTTAAAAAGTACTTCATAAATAATTTTAATTCAGTTCAAGCTATAGGCTCAATCAGACCCATTGACACATTCTGACTTTGTTTCAAGTGTTAATTTTTTAAATCGTGTAGCATACGTGATTTAATAACCATCATAAAAATGGCATTACTTCACTCTGGTGTTTACTGCTGAAGTTGCAGTATTTGGAGTATTTATTGTTGAAAACCTCACAGTCCTTACCAGACCCCCCAAGAAGAATGCACCTGAGTAACTGCACTGAGTTCAATGTCCATGTACTTAAGCATGATGTAATAACCTCAAGGATCGGAATCAAGGTTTGGACCAACATAGAATCAAAATCTGAAGTTCTTATTCAGTGCTCAGTTCATTGTAGTCTGTTCAGTTTCTTATACAGTGGTTCAGCAGTACAGTATACAAATGCTTTCTAGTGATCTCAGCAGGAGTTTTGCCTGAGATTGAGAAAAACAATTCAGTCATTGGGGCTATAGATTTCTGGTTTAAGCAAACAGGAAAATTCTCCTTCTGCTTCATAATCCACATAACATTCTCACTTGATTATACTCCCAATTCAATTAAAAATCAAGTTCAATATTAGTGTCCTGGAAGATTTTGTAAAACAAAAATAAAACAAAAAGTGGTAAGTGTGTTCAGATCTAAGTACAAAGCACAGGCCTCACCTAAAATTATACCAGGTCTTTATAATTATGTCTGTAAATATATTTTCTCTTTAAAGACACACACAAATATCACTAAAATAAACATATTAAATGTTAATTCTCACTATTCCTACACAGAACAATTGCTTCATAATCTGTATGCATTTTACCTAGGTCTATAGAACTTGAAATAAACAAAAGCACTTATTCAGTCTTAATTGTATCATTGATGTTGAGTGACTTGAGGTTCCTTGTAAATTTCTTTTTCCAAATATGCATAATTTGAGTTCCCCTGGGCTTGTTTTCAGTCAGTCTACATGACTGTTCAGTCCTTTATGTCCTTTCAGCTGATAAGAAATCATTCAATAAAGTCATAACCTTTTATCAATTATGGCAAACTGCCTAGAAGGAAAAAAAACATAACATTATGGACAGAGAAGATCTGTCTCTGGGAGGTCAGTTAATAGGTTTCCTCACTGATGTCAGCTTTGTGCAGTAGCTTGTAAAAAACCATGTATTAGCAAATGCCAATACTTCAAGAATTAATCTACATAAATAGTCTAATGAGCAGTCAAAGAAGAAAAATGAACTGCAGGGCCAACATTAATTGTGCCCAAAGATAATTAAAACAAAGTGTTGTTAATTGTGTGTTGGTTTAATGTTATATATCCTTGCCCTTGTTTTTTCTTGGAGGGTATAAATTTTTATGTCAAAGGCTGAAAGCTCTTCGGTTTATTAATCAAGAGATACATTTTCTCGGTTACTTGCAATTAGCAGTTCTCATCCTTTAGTATTCTGAGAGTAATTAATCTTAGTATTTCATTAATGTATTAAAAAAACCAGAAAATGGGTATTTGACATTACATTCACAGTAAAGCAATTAGCAGGTTCCTTCATCTTGAGTATTCAAATTATTACAATTATCAGACATGATTCATAAAATTAACAAGTCTTATAAAGCACATAGTAAAGTTAGTCCATCCATCTGTGCAGTGTTATGCATTAAGATTATGCCTATAAGCATAACTCATGAATATTTCCTTTCTCAGGACCACATTGTGCTATCACTAGCATATGCATGGAGGTAACTAACGTCAGGATTTGGCCCATTGTATGGTAACTGATGCAGAGCTGTTTGGAATTTTTTTTCCCCTGTGGAGAGATTTGGAAAAACTGGAACCGGAAAATTTTCAGCCAAAACCCAAATGTTTTTGGCTGAAAAGTTTGCAATTTTGTCCAAAGTGTATAAGATGAAAATTCAAAATTTTCTGCAGAAAGCAGACTCTTTTAATGAAAAATGTTATTTCGTTGGAAACTCAATTTTTCACTGAGATAGTTTTGTTGGAAATTTTTTGATCAGGCTTTGATCAATGGAAGACCATTTGGAGGAGCTGATTCCTTTTTAAAAATTATTTGTTGGCCCAGTGCATAATTTTACCAGTAGTGTTTTTTTGGGGAAAAAAATTGTTACAAGAAAATATTTTCATTATATATTTCTCTCTACAAGCAGTGGATTGCTGGCATTAGCGTACATTAATATCAGAAGAAGGCACCAAGAAATAATTTAATATATAGTTAGATGTGACATAGCTTATCATGCAATGAACCCCAGCACAATGTGACACATGTCACATTCAATCAGTGATTTAAAACCACGGTAAACCCATGAGTAGTAAGCACACTATTTATATGCTAGAGAGTATTTCCATTCAACAACTATCCAAAACACTTAATTTTTTTCTCTGTTATTTCTTTTTCTAAGTCTTAATACTTACTTTGGTTAAATGAATTGCATGTATAACATTTCTGTTAGTAAAGTGTATTATTTGAGTTGTGTAGAAGTAATATCATCTCCTGCTTCCTTTGTGAGCAGGATACATTGTTCTAAACAAAACTGCTTGGCCTCAGTTCGGGAAAGCACTTGCTTAAGTGGTTAAGTTCCATTAGGTTTGCTCAAGGACTCTCCTGAATAGGTATGCATTCCCAAATATAAGGAACATAAAGGCCCTCAACACTCATCTCAGATACAATTGGTACTTTAAAATAGCATTATAGATTAATACAATAGATAGAGATACTAAGTATATGTACACCAGGCAGTAAAATAAGAGTAGATAATTTTGGACACAGTTTGAGATGGGAATTTGCAAGATGCACCTAGTCTCATCAAACTAATAAAAGCTAAAATAAAGCATCTGATTATAAATAATTTTGTATCACAGACTTGTAATGTCTTTTCAAGCCTTGTGTATCTTCCTAGCTCTATTAGCTCTGGTCTACACTGGTGGGGAGATCACAACTTCAGCTACATGAATAACGTAGGTGGAGTCAACGTAGTTAGATCTACTCACCGCAGTGTCTTCACTGTGGTGAGTCGACTGCTGATACTCCCCGTCGACTCCGCCTGCGCCTCTTGCTCCGGTGGAGTACCGGAGTCGACGGGAGAGTGCTTGGCGGTCAATTTATCGCGTCTGACGCAATAAATTGACCCCCGCTGGATCGATCGCTGCCTGTCGATCCAGCGGGTAATGTAGACAAGCCCTTACTTCCTTTGGAAGCCACCCTAGTCATAACACCACCTCCTAAAAATCCCACTCAAAATTGTTGGCCCCCAGTGGAAATTTTATTTAAAAAGTTGGCAGAAATATAGCGTATGTGTGTGATTTAAAAATATTTTCAATATATAAATATTTTCACAAATATACTATGTGTGTCTATGTATCTATGTATGTATGTATGCCAGGAGCTGGGCTTACTGGTGGCATCACTTAGTAGTTAGGTCATTGGTCTCTCAATTTCCCCCTCCCGGTCTCTGGTGCTTCCTGTCAGCAACTCCTCCAGAACTGGGCTGACCTGCCTTTTGGTTGTGTATCAACTCAGTCCTCCAGCTGGATCACCAATTTAGCTCATCCCCCCCTTTCGGGGCAGCAGCGTTCAACAAATTGTAGAGGGTCCCACATCCTTCTGACAAGAGAGAATCCTCAGTTTATCTCCTAGCCCCTGAAGATGGCTGGTCCTTCCCATGAGGCTTTCAGCATCTCCACCTTCTCCTTACTTCTGGGAGGGGTGGAAGTGACGGTTATATCCCTGTATGATGAGGGCGTTTGATAAAGGAGCCTGGACCCTTCCACTCCACTGAGCTCTTACTCTGGGCCCTGTGCGAGGCAAACTAAATCAGGCACCAGGGTTTGCTTCAAGACTGCCTCCTTGGACCACTTCCTACTATCCACTCCCTTCCATAGTCTCAAAGTCCAACTTAATATAGCAAAAGGGGAAGGGAGAAGGGTAACTGAACCTTCAGCCTGGCTAGAGTCATCTGGTGGTCCCTTCCTCCCCAGCAGAGGCTTTTGTGGCACCTTTGGTCTGGAGCACTCAGGGTAGATCTGACCTGTTCTCCCATCTAAGCTGTCTGGCTCCATTTAAAGTCCTTCCTCCAGCTGGAGCATGCTCTGCAGCTTTGGGGAAAGGAGGGGGTACAGAGTTACAGGGGCCCAGAACTGCTCCTTAACCTTTTCCGTTCTAGTGTGGGATTTATACTCCCCATCACTCTCTCTCCCCCCCACCATGTTCTTTTAACAAATATTTGACACTGACTTATGAATTCAGCACATATTTTAAGAAGAGATCATTTGCATCAAGAAAGTTTTCACATATTTAGCCAAATATACAGTTTCAACACCTAAGAGATTCCCAGGATGCACAGAGTCCTTCCTTTCTCTTCCCAGCCCTTCCTCCTCATCCTATTGCTGGAGTGTGCTCTCCCTGCACTAAAGACGGTAATATATTTATCATTCGTCTAGGGAAGAATTTGAACTAGTAGCAAAAAAAGGTTTTGCTATATACTAACATCTTTGAGGAACAACATACTAAAGCGGAGGAGTTACCATCTATCAACACCCTAGCCCCAAAGAAGCACACCAATGGGTTATTCAGCTTATATTTTTATGCTACCCATATAGGAAAAAATAATCTTACGTTCTAATTACATAACAGGAAGAGAATTCTTTGTATGCTAATAGTATTTAGAATATTGAACATCACCACAATAGCTGGAAGGCAAGTAATGGGTTTCTGCACGAATGGTCTGCTGCCAAAATGGCAAGTATGATGAAGCTAGTACAAACTGATGCTGAACTGAATGTTGAAGAGTATCCATTCTAGAGTAAAAACAGTTATACATTTTATTCTCAAGTAATATGTTGCTAAAAGGGAGAAAATGACTTTAACAGTGCAGTTGTTTTTAGCACTATTTTTCTCATTAACTGTTGAGTACTTTGCCAAATAAACCTGCACACTGCATCTTAGCATAGATGGTTTCTCAGTGAACAATACAGAGCAATTTAGTAAAGTGTTTTTACTGTCAGCCTACTCAAAAGTTTTTTTTCCCCAGATGAGGTGTTATGATCCCTTTGACAAAGTTTAGTATTCCCTCATTTGCCCTTTTAATGATCTTTTTACATTTTTTATCAGTCCTAGCAATTCTTTTTCCAGCCTACTGACTGATAAGTATTCTTAGGCATGGCAGAATTTGATGTTTATTATTTTCTAATTGTGATAGATAATATGAATTTTAAGCATTTTATTTTTAATTATTTTAATTTTCTCAGTTGCATGAAGGGGGCAGGCAATAATTATTTAATGGCAGTAGATGTTGAGATTCAAAAAGTTAAAGCTTTATTTATTTGTAACAAGCCTAATTCAAAAGTCTAAATTACAGAATTTTACCCATAAAGTCTTCAGTTCCCACTACTAGGCGGTTGAAGCTAAAACAAACAAAAAAATCTCAGGCCTTTTTTTGGGTGGGAGGCTGCATTCCAGGTTGGGTGGAGCAAAAGCCCCCGATAAGGCACATAACAAGGACAGGAGAAGCCACCTCACTGCTGAACAGCTCCAGCCCATGGTAAGCAGACCCCCCTGATTCTCGGCCAGTGAATGAGTGAGCAGGGCCATGACAGCAGGGCAACAGGGTCCTGTGATACCAGATCCTTGAAGGCACTAAGTGTCGAGGAGGCTGCACTCACTGACTACTTTTGGTGGACATTTTTTTTCTCGCTTTGTGTGTCAGGTGAAATTGACATTTACTGACGACTAATGATTTAAATTGAATCCTTCCAACCCTGTAAATACCATACATTTTTAATCAAATGAAACAGATGACAAATAACAAATGGTTCAAAATCCATTATACCCCACTCTGTGTCGTTGGAATCAAATTGTGATCTCTTGGTTATCAAAACTTCCTTGTGGCATCAGCATTAGCTGCTCATGAAATCTGCTTAATTTACTCCAGCAGTTATGATCAAACACCTTATAACTCTTAAGAAGCAAAAGTAATTCCACTGGTAAATTCATTGTATATGTGGACTTCTGAAAAAGATAAAAGATTAATGATTTAAGGAGAGTAGTGCAACTCTTTGGTTGGTTTTCATTTTCTTGTCTGCTTTCAGCACAAGAGTAATTGGAGATGTATTTTATTAAAGGCAGTCAGGAAAACCTGCGCAACATAGTATATTTTGAACACGGATCAACCCCCAGTACAGCTACATATTATACACACTATGTGAAAAAGGTTGAAAAGTCAAACACTCAGAAGTTAGGAAATGCCAGAATTAAGGTGGCCTTTGCAACCTTAATTTGACTCCTTTGTGTGTATGCATTAAGATACAGTCTCTAATTACATGATCACATACTATTTATTTCAACAGAACCCCTGACTTCTTCTCCACTACCTCACTGATTCTAAGGCCTGGTCTACACTGTGGGGGAGGGGGAGAGGATCGATCTAAGTTACGCAACTTCAGCTACGTGAATAATGTAGCTGAAGTCGACGTACTTAGATCGACTTACCGTAGTGTCTTCACCGCAGTGAGTCACCAGCTGCTGCTCCCCCGTCAACTCTGCCTTCCCATCTCACTGAGCTGGAGTACAGGAGTCGACGGGAGAGCACTCGGGGATCGATTGCTGCCCGCTGATCCGGCCGGTAGTGAAGACATACCCTTAGTCAGAATTTCTTTACTTAGGCACTCCCAGTCATGCACCCTGTTACCCTCCCTAACTCCCAGTCCCAGTCTCCGTGCCCAGCCAGTCCCAGTCTCCCCCTACTCTAACGCTAATTCTCAGTCCCAGTTTCCTCTCCCCACCACCAGCCTCCAGTCCCCCACCCTCTCTGGCTCCTTGACACAATCTACTTGCCCCACTCTCCTCACATCCAGCTATTGTCCTCTCCACATTCAAATAAAGAAGCTTCCTTTTCCATGCTTCCTGGGCCTAGCTGAAGGGTCACTGAAAGCACAGGGAAGAGAGGCTTCCTGCTCTCAGTTCTGGTGCCTGGCCCTGGCTCGCAGCATCCCTAAATTGCAATTGCAGGGAAAGTCCTGCTTAGCCCCAAGCTGGACCATGCCCAGTGTGGATGGAATTTTGGGGGAATTTAGCTGCAAAGTACTATCAAGTCTCTACTGAGCATGTGCAAAGTGTGATTTTCCAAGGACTTCTAACTTGGCCAGATTTGGGTGAAATTTTACAGGGATGACAAAAAGCACATTTCAGACCAAAAAGTTAAAGTTTGGCAAAGTGAAGAGCAACTGAAAATGAGGTCTTATCATGGGAGGTCTCAGGCAACCTTGATAATAGACAGTGCTAACAACCCCACATAAAATGCTAAAGATCAGCAAAGGATTCTCATTATGTATTACTACTGAATCACTTGAATTACTTGTGAATTTCACTTCTGTGTTCAGTTTAAGCCCTTTGAGGCTTTATTTAGCAAGTATGTCCTCCCTGGCCATGCAGGGATCCAAAAAGGTCTTAGTCTTGTGAGAGCTTGGCCTACCCATCAAGCAAGAAGTTTCTGTTCCAACTATGCGGCGAGGAAAGGCTTCCCACAGTAGCAGTTCTTGTGCTCTGGGGAACCCTAGGACTGCTTGCTTCTCACAACCTCCCCTGACCAAAGAGCAAGTCCCCCAAAAAAGAGCAGGGGACAGTCTAGTTCATAGCTCTGTCCCCTCTATACCAGCCTGTGGGTGGAGTGGGGAGAGGTGGGGTGGGGTGATATGTGAATAGAGCAGTTTTCACTCTTCCTGTGCATAGAGGGATCACCTGGGAGGGCATGTTCTGATCTATCGTCCTGGAATGGTGCAGCCCTTCACTACGCTACACAGGACTCTGGCCCCAATCTAGCCCTAAAAGCAATAGTCATTTTGATTTAAAAGAATTAAATTAACAAATCAGTGATAAATACTGTGTCAGCTTTTGAAGGCTTATTAAAATCTGTCTGATACAGACATTTACGCATTGTGGAGAATTCATCATGAAATAATTAGGTCTGACTATTAAGCGTTCTAGCCTTTTTTTTTTTTAAAGTTCTCTCATTGCAACTCTCTAAAAACCATTTGCTTTTGATTGAGCAGTCAGGAAGAAAGCAACCTTTCTGTCAAATGGTGTTAGCCTGAGGGAATAAACCAAAGGACACTGAATGAAAGCACTTTCAAAAAGACAATTTTTTTAAAACAGTAAACAGAGACTTTATGAAAAGGTTTTTTGCAAAATACACAAATCTTTCTCTGTGATGGCCTTCTTTCATGCACTAGGCCCTGGGTTCTCACATTTCCTTGAAGAGGAACGAGGTTGTGGTTAAGGGTTGGATTGAGACTCAGGAAATCTGGGTTCAGTTCCCAGCTCAACTACAGACCTCCTGTATCTTGTACAAGTAATTTAATTTCTCGGTGCTCCAATTCCTTATCTGTAAAGAATAGGGATATGAGAGGGCAGTCAAGTACCTCGGGGAGAGGGTGCCTGAGTTTGGCTTGCTGGCTTTCTTTCCTCAGGGTTCATTTTACAGATTTGGACCCAGAAACATGAATCAAGGAACCACTGGGACACAAGGGTCACAACCGGGAAAATGGAGACTTACAATTCAGTGGGTTATCCCATTAAGGTAACAGAAAATGGTTCATATTGGCTAAGAGGAGAACAAAGGTCAGAGAGGAGATGGGGGACTAGTTAGTAAATACTGTCTTAGACTTGGCTATTCTAGATATTAATATTGATAGCCCTTTTATGTGTTTGTATGTCTGTTGTCCTGACCCTTCATCTCCAAAATGGGCAAGGAAAGAATAAATAAAATAGGACTTTGATTTTTATCTAACCATCTGGAGTACTGGTGTGATACTTACAAACTAATTTGCCTGTTGAGGCTTTCTGACAGATGATAATACATCCTGTTTCTGTCTTGTCTACTTAGACTGTAAGTTGTTTAGGGCGGGAACTGCCTCTTTCTGTGTGTCTGTAGAGTGCCTAGAATGTTGGAAGCTGGAGCTTCAAGGGGCTACTGAAATACAAATAATACAAATTTTATTAAAGTTAATGTTTAAAATCAAATTTACACAAGTTGAGAGGGAAGGTGCTGTACATCTGGGGTCAGGCTTGGGTTATGGGGGATTGCAAGTATCGGTTACAAGGTTCACGAGGTATATACATACATACATATCACATAACCAGCATAGATCAAGACACTGTGGGAGTGTATTGAGAGTCCAAGTCAGTATTGGTGTACAGAATAAGTACATGGGTGGGCTGCATCCCTCGGCTTGTCAGGAAAGGAAGTGGGTTATTTCCCTGGTCGGCGGTCTCGGTTACTCGACCTGGTACTGGCGGTGTCCCGTGATGTGTTCCATGTAGATGTCTCTGGACCTCCTGATGGTGTCGGACACCATGAGCTGTTTCATGAGCCGGGTGTAGCGTCAACTGAATCTGCACGCTCTCAGTACCGGCTCATTGTGGAGGTCCCATGCGCTCAGGGCTCCCATGATCAGGGTGTTTATCTGGACCTCGTAGCCCTGGGCTTTCAGGGTGTTGGCCTACAGGGTGTACTTCAACGCCTTCCGTGCTCAGGGATTGTGGAAGGCCGGTGACCTGTTTTCAAATGGCACCGTGACGTTTACCATGAGGACCTTCTTTTCTGCGTTGGTTACGATGATGTCAGGTCACAGTAGGCTGTCTGTCCCGGGGATGGCAGAGTCGACGGTGATCTTACCCAGTGGGATGGCTTTCACCGGCCGGTTCTGGATGGCGTTGTGGTGGTGCCACCAGGCTCCATAGTAGTGTTTGCAGCCACACAGGACGTGGGACAGGGTCTTGTTGGCATAGGTGCACTTCCTGCAGCACTTGTCCCGGTTGCCGTGGCGGACAGCTCCATTGAGGGGAATGCAGTTGAGTCGGGCCCAGTGGATGAACTTGCTGGACACCTCGAACGCCTTTCTCTGGTCTGGCTTCCGCTTGAGGTTCTCGGTGTAGTGGCAGTGGATGGCGTCTTTCAGGGTCCTTTCCAGCATTGTTCTGGCGGTTGGGGTGACGATGGTGTGGTCCAAGGTCTTTATGCGCGGCACCAATATTCCCAACTCCTAGCGCTCCTCGCACCACTTCCAGTGGCAGCCAATCCTCTTTTTGCAGGCATGGGACAAGAGAGAGGACAGGTCTCCCCCCTCTTTCCCAAACTCAACCTCCAGGGAGCCACCGAGGTAAGTGGCAACTTCCTGCTTGGAGGGGGCCCTGGCGATGTGTTTCCTGACCACATCCTGCACGGCTTCATCCGCAATGCTCCTCACCGTCGGGGTAGGGAATGTCAGGAGGTGCCACGTTGCACAGGTCACCCATCTAAGGTATGTTGGTGCCGCCCTGCCTGTGGGAAATGTAGATGATGTCGGCGCTAGCCCTCTGGGGACAGTAGAGCCATTAAATAATAAATACCACTACTTGGCCCTGTCCCTGAATGAAAGTCAGTTCATTCCCAAAGCCACCATTTTGGTTTTTTCCTACTTCTATCCCACATTCTGTATTAAAAGTACAACATAGCTTCCACTTAAGACAGGTATTGGTAACCAATCAGTGATTCTTACAGGTTGTTACATACCTAGGTAGCAGGCAACCAGCCTCCTGCCTCAAGCACCTAAATTCTGCAATTTGCCTCAGTTCCACAAGCTGAGGAAGTTAGTGACCGTAGGCTGCTGTCAGCCTTGCTTTCTTGCACCAAAATAGCAAGCCACTGAGGTAGCATAAAATTGTGATCTTGAAGTTTTCCAATGAAAGGCCTAATTCATGTGTGAAAATCTCATTGCTCGCGGGTGAGTGAAAGTCAATGAAAGTTTCAGTAAACTGAACTATAGTAGACCTAGTTTCTACTTGAGAAGAGTCACAAAAAGCCTTCCCCTTGATTCTAATTATAGTGTTTTTCCCTCTCACTCTTTGCAATTTATCATGGGAAAATGTGTTTTGTTTAAATAAATTGAGCTTTTGGGAGAAGGTTCACTTAGGATCATAAGCTAAATGTTCCAGTGTATTAAAAGGGTAATTTCCCCCATATCATCACCATTAAACAAATGAGGAAGTATGTCAAATACTTCCCATATTATGCTTTTATTACTCTATGGAGAGAGACTATTTGATAACCAAGTAGCTGAGAGAGACAGTGTTTATAAAGACACTTATTTCCTTTGGGTGAACTGAAATTTCAAAGAGAAAGCAACTTCATTTTAATCTTTAATGTTGCAGTTTATAGATTCTGGGCTTCCTTTTTTTTAACAAATATTCCCATATGATGTATATTGAATAATTTTTTTGTTTGTTATTTAGTTTGTTAGAAGATAGACTTTTTTTTCACCCAAGAAAGCATACAGTTTCCAGTATCAAGGAGTCTAAAATCCCTTTGGTAACAAGGAGAAGAAACTTGTTATTTACTGGAAGTGAACTGCTTCATCTGCAGTTGTTGCCTACAAGAAAGTTTAATCCCATTACTTAGAATTGCAACATAATTGCTGAATTGCCTAAAAATAATCTACAGCAAATAGTCCTCCTTCAGTCACCACATTTAATTTGATTCATCCATAAACAGCCTCTCTCCCCAGTTTCCTGGCCACTCATGTGTGTGTAGTCCGTCGGTTCGACGATGATGTTTTCATGCTCTCTCTTTTTGTGGATTCTGGAGTGACTCTGAAGTCCAAAGTGTGAAACGCATGCTTGTGAGCAGATCCGGCAGACAAAGTCATTGGTGAGCGTCTTGGTAGCTATAGCAGTAGTTGCATCCGAAGAAGTGGGCTGTAGCCCACGAAAGCTTATGCTCAAATAAATTTGCCACAAGTACTCCTGTTCTTATAATAGTAGTATGACGCTTTTCTCTTGCAGCTAACAATTATTGCTGTCCTCTTCAAAGGCTTGGAAAGTTCTGTGATGTGTGTTGCCATGCTGATCTATTTAATGCAGCCTGCTCAAGAGCATCCAGTTTTATTGCACCAAAGTATATGCTGTCCTAGATGCTGTCCTTGTAGCGCTTTCTGGGGTGGCCTTGGTTCCGGTGTCCATAGAAGATTTTTCTGGGGAGTCGATGTTCAGGCATCCCAATGATGTGTCCAACCCAGCGTAGTTGGGCTTTTATCAGCATGGCCTCGATGCTTAAGGCATTTGACTTTTGGAGAACCTCCAGGTTGGTAATTCTGTCCTGCCAGCGGATCCCCATAATGGTGCGCAGAGACTGCATATGGAAGGCCGCTAGCTACTTGATATGCCATTCGTATGGTGTCCAGGTCTCACAGCCATAGAGGAGAGATGTGAGCACAAGAGCATTATGAAGTTTTATTTTTGTTGAGAGAGTTATTGTGGGATTTCAGGAATTTGTTACGTAACTTTCCTAATGACTGAGAAGCTTTCTGTATCCTGTTTGTGATCTCTTTGTAAAGAGATCCATCATGGGAGATATTGCTGCTGAGACAGGTAAACTGTCAACTTGCTTTAGTTGGTTTCCACTAATGGATGTGCTAGGGGATATGGCACAGAGTGGTGAAGATGATTGGTGCAAACTCACCAGTTTGTTGCACTTAGATTGAAGACGGCATGCCGTCTTCAAACTACAATGCTGTTTTCTTGTAATAATGATGATAAACTTTTTATTTCCCAATATTTAAGCAAGTTTTCAGATAAAAAATCTACTGTAATTATACCATTATGGCTAATCATTTCAAAATTTACCCTCCCACACGCGCGCACACCCCCCACATTAATTAATGGATAAAACTGCTAGATTACATAACCATTCCAAGAACTACATGTCAGATATTTTTAGTTACTGAAATCTAAGTATTAAAAGTATTATTATTTTATTACTAAAAGTATGAAAATATAAATAAAAATATGAATAGAGGTGTTATATTCACTTGAAAGACCCTGGAATACTAAAAATATCTGTTGGACTGTGATGAGTATACAAAGGTTTACTGCCTCATACTGGAGGTCCCACCATCGTGGTGTACCTTGCCCAAGGAAGGTTTTCTTTTGGAGAAAAAAGCAGTGAGTTTAGATCTCCAAGAGCTACATAGAGAGGTCACCCAGGGTCAGCTGCAGGCAGTACCAATGATAATAGGTTCTTTGGTGGCTAGAAAGGCTAGGAGCAGACAGAAAGCCAATCAGAGCCCAACAGGTGAGGTAAAAAGGGTTGGATGCTTCCTCCCAGGGGCAGTTCTAGGTGAAGTTAGGACAGGAGCAGAAGGATCTACACTCTCTTAACCCAAAAGCCCAGTCCGGCCATTGGCTAAATCTGCACGTTTCTGATTGAGTTAATGAAAGATTGTTTTATGTTGTGGAATGTAAAACTGAGGTGTCAACCTTGAGCTGGGCATCAGTTGACTGCTGTAAAATTATAGGGTTCTTCCTTGTGAGTCCATTGGTTCTGGTGAACCTGTGACATGAACATATTGGCTACATTAAAAGTTAATAAAGTATATTTCAGTATATGAGGCTAGAAAATGACATGGAGAAGGTACAAGATCTTTTCTATCCAGCACCTTCCCTTTTTGCAGTCCTGCCAGGACTCTTGGCATGCAAAGGCAAAGAATGTCTAGTGTGGACACTAGTCTCCCTAAAGGTGGTGAAGATAGCCCTGCCCCTCCCCTCTGGATACAGCAGGAACTACTTGGGTTTACACTCCCCTATCACTGCTGAAACCATTGTGCTTGTCTATGGGACTGGCTGGTGGTGCACAGTCCACTGCACAATCCTTCCCCGCAAATGGAACAGTCTCTTAATATAAATATGCATAAATAGCCATCACCTGGGGCAAGGTGACGTGGGGACATACATCTACCTATGGATATGTATTTTTTAGCTTCAGATTTTTAAATTAAACAAACCCCTTTCCTGCTTTTTAAAATGTGTTAAATATTAAAAAGTGGGGGGAATAAGAAACGAGTGATGGAAGTGCCCCACATGGCATTGAAAATGTACTTAACGATACAAAGCTATTATAAAACCACGTTTAAGGGTAATATATTTTCCAAGCACTGTTAAAATGAAACTGCACACCACCAAATATGGACACCATTGAAAACACTTCCTCTCTCCCAGAAGACTCCTTATAATGAGTTTGAACTACACGTGTATCTGTGTCCTAAATATTTACAACTTAAAATTGTTTTAGAAAGAACTGACATTTTAATCAGATTAAAGTTATTTTGCTCCTCTGAGGAGCATAAGGAATTTAATGAAAACCATGCCCATACTTAGTGGCATTTTCATGATCTCCAGATTTCTTGATGTCTGGAAAAAGTAACGCCGTATACAGTATCACAGTTTATTTTTCTTGTAGTTTTAAATTGAGCGCAATTATTTTCAGTTGGGATGTTGGGAGTTTGGGGGATATAATAGGTTAATAATAGTAATAGGTAAATCCCTTCACCTCTAGGTCACTGCTGAATGCAATCTCTGTGGGATAGCTGAATGTTATTGATTGACTGTTGAACAATCAGTTAAGTGTATCAGTCTGGCTTCTGGAAAAGAAACGTTCATATTCACAAATGGCTCTATCAAGCACAATTAGTACTAAATAGCTCCTTTATTGCTACACTCAGAAAAGAGGTCAAGGATTGAAGTGACATGTAACGCATACTACTGCCTTAGGTATGCTCTTGAGGGCTGGTAGAAAATTTTTGCTGAAACTGTTTTTGATAAAAAAATTGGAGGGGTTTTGACTAAATGAAAATTGTGATAGATAAATTGAATGCCAAATTTTAAAATTCCAAAATATCTAAATTCCAAAATGCTGCCATAATTTCTCAGGGTAGTTGTAGTTCAGGTGACTCATGTGGCCATGTGATTGCATTCCCTTCCCTCACAAAGCTGGGAGATCATTTTGGCATAAGCCAGAATTCTCCTTGTTCAGCCTACTCATGCAATTAATATAGTTTTTAATAGAAGTTTTTGTTCACTTTCTGGTTTGGTTTCAGATACTTAAATCCTCTTACCACAAACTTAAGGCTCATTGATAAAGCAGATAACCGATGCTATTATGTAGTTATATTTACTCAAGGTAAATTGACATGGGGCTTGATTTTTCAGTGCTGTCAATTCAGCTCCTTTCATATGCAATGAATGTTCCTTTAAAATATTATTTTTACTTTTCTACTAATGTTTTATCCTGTTATAATGTATACAAGCAATGGAAACTGTATTTAAACAGAGATTTACATTTTCTGTATTGTCTGCAACACAGCTAAATATAATTGTTTATAACTAAATATAAAGGCTTCCATTTTGCAGACCTTCCATAACAACTATTTCATATTCCACCCCATTCTGTAGTGAATCCTTGCTGAGTTGTAATTAATCTCATATTTTGAATCTCAAGTACTTTTGCTTAAGTGTTTAAAAGACTTTTATAATTTCACTGTTAATCACTTTAAGTATCGTTGGATCACTCTGTGTAGAGTACCTCACTGCATATCATTAGTAAGTAATGTAACTTAGCTTCTTAACAATCAAAAATGCAAACAAAAAAAAATTTGAAAATGCAATATCCTATTCAAATGAGAGAAAAAATTGCCAAAAAAGCTCTCTGTGCTTTCACTTAGTTTACCACTCTCTTATTTGTAATTTTAAAATAGTAAGTCATAATAATTTATTTTTATGTATATATAATTTCTATTAGATAAATTCTGAGATTGATCCTGCAAACCATTGATTAAGTGAGTCTGCAAGAGGCTTCTCATGGAGTAAGGAGAGAGGTTTTGTAGGATCAGGGCCTACATTTCTAATTTACATACTAATGCAATGCATTTTGTGATCCAGTGAAGCAAGTCTCCAATAATAAATAGTTCATAGATTTAAAATAATAAGTAGCTGGAATTCATGTCAAATTGATCTAAATAGGAAAATCCCATATACCATCAGCATTCTTTGTTGGCTGCAGAGGAAATCCCATTAATTTACTTCAGCAGTTAGAATTGCAAGGTATTTGATTCTCACATAGCAAAAAGAATTTCTCTCAATTCATTTTCTTCTATGGGCTTTGGAAGATGATGAAACATGAATGAGGTTAGGAGAGTAACACAACTTTAAAAAATAATTATTTTCTTTTTGTTAAACTTGCAGAACACCACAAATTAGACGCCCAGATCCTTAGCTGACTTGGGTCAATTGATGTTCTTGACCCTGGTATTGGGGGGGGAGCGGCATGTACATACACACACACACACACACACGCATATATATCTATATATATATGTACACACACACCTTTGACATATTTGCATAATCAGAAGATCATTGTTTCAGCATCCTTGTTTTTTAAAGTCCTTTGTTGGTCCACAGCAGTTAAAACCTAAATATTTATTCTGATTGTTAAAAGTCAGTTTAACCTGTCAGTGTGGTACATGCAGACTTTAAGATTAGTTATAATTTCAATAATTTATGTAAAATTATAAATAGAATGAATAAATCAAGCATGTACTATGCAACAAATATCTGCTTTCAATTGAGCAGTACAACCAAAAAAGCCACATCAAATATATGTATATTTTGTCAGTATATATTTGCCTGATTCAGATTTGCAATGGTATTAAACAGCATGTAGAAGGAAGAGTTTGATTTTACAGAAAGACACAACCATTTTTGCAGTCATTTTCTCCCATTTTTTTCTAATGCCTGAGATTTGTTATATTTGTGTTTGTTTTCATGCTTTGATATCTCAGCAGTCCTTGGCATGCTATCAAGTGTGGTTACCCTTAATGAATCTGCCCAGATGGTGTCTTGGAGATCCTCAGTCCTTTTTGTCCTGAGATTTCTGAGCATCCTTTCTTCATCTCATTGCACCTGGAGTAATAACCAAATGGCCAGGAAAGTGGCTTTCTCCCAGGACAGCAACCTTTTTGCATTTTAACAGTGAGCAGCTGTCTCCATCCCATAGAGACCAAAAGCAGCCATCTGATCTTTTTGACTTGTGTGCACAAATTTCCTACATAGGTGGAAGGGTGAATAGTTTGCCTGACATTCTGACCCATCAAAATCTGAAATATGCAGGTTCATAATGCCATCTAGAGGGCATAGTCCCTTCCTTTTCTGCATAAGGACATGAGATAACACTCCCTTTCCATTGTATATGGTGATGGTGCTTATACACCTTTGCAATTCAATATCTCCATATTTCTGTCCTGATTAATACACACTGCATGCAAGGCCCAAACTGGAAAACCATTTCAGAAAAGAAGATGGAAATTCCCATTTATTGAAAGTGACAACTCTCCCTATTTAATTAATACATAAACTCCTTGTTATCCCCAGTCAATCCCTCAGCCAGTGCTTCCAAAATAGTCTTTGCTGACTTTAACACTCAGACACTTCATCTGAAATTTTAATGTGAGACAAGATTCTTTTCCAGAAAGAGTAACTATAAGAGCTTTTAGGTTTTTTTACTGCACTTTGCTGCAATCTGCTGAAAAAGAAGGGGGTCTTGCAAGTTAGTTATTTTGCTATGTAAAATTCTGTGATGAGGCATCAAAGAATCCTGTGGCACCTTATAGACTAACAGACGTTTTGCAGCATGAGCTTTCGTGGGTGAATACCCACTTCTTCGGATGCAAGTGTCTTATTTCACCCACGAAAGCTCATGCTGCAAAACGTCTGTTAGTCTATAAGGTGCCACAGGATTCTTTGATGCCTCATCACAGAATTTTACATAGCAAAATAACTCTTTCTGGATAGTTACTCTTTCTGGAAAAGAATCTTGTCTCACATTAAAATTTCAGATGAAGTGTCTGAGTGTTAAAGTCAGCAAAGACTATTTTGGAAGCACTGGCTGAGGGATTGACTGGGGATAACAAGGAGTTTATGTATTAATTGCAAGTGTCTTGCATCCGAAGAAGTGGGTATTCACCCACGTAAGCTCATGCTGCAAAACGTCTATTAGTCTATAAGGTGCCACAGGATTCTTTGCTGCTTCTACAGAACCAGACTAACACAGCTACCCCTCTGATTCTGTGATGAGGTTATTCCAACAGCAGTTTAGGGTTAGCTGAAAAACTGAGTCTGACAGTTGAGCATCATGTCCAAAAATTAAAGAGCACACAAAATTTAATACCATCATGCTTCTTAATCAGGCAAAATAAATGAGTCCCCCTGTCTTCTCAGTCAAGCCTGCCTCTCTCATTTACAAGTGCTCAATGACAATCGTCCTCAGTTTCTCTCCAAGCACCTTTGTACCTCTAGAACCCCTCACTTAATCTAACTCTACCCTCATATCCTTGCAATTGTTGTCTTCTTCATGCCTAGGTTAAACCTCTGAGGACTGTGCCTGCACTTTCTACTCTCACAGTATTTTCAACAGTCACATCTAATCTTTCATCCTGGCCTTATATTGAACTCATCCCTGAAATTCCACTCCCAAAACACTTCTTGTCACCCTCTTGTCACCAATGCCTCCTGAAGCAGTACAGTCTTGCTCATTTGTGGCACTTCTATTTGAAATGCGCAGTTAGCATTTCTCTTAACAGTCTGTGGCAATGTGGAAATCGGTTGGAAGAGGTTTTCCCTGAAAAACTGACCTGGTTGGTTTCCAAAAATTTCTCCCTGCCTTTTCTCTAGAGTAGCGTCTCTCAAACAGAGGTATGTGGTCTCCTGAGGGGCCATGAGCAGGTTTCAGGAGAGCCACCAAAATAAACCAGAGAGCAGGGCCAGTGTTTGACTCTCTGGGGCCCAGGGCAGAAAGCTGAAGCCAGAGCCCTGCCGCCTGGGGATGAAGTTAAAGCCCGAGCCACGCCACCCAGGGCTGAAGCCGAAGACTGAGCAACTTAGTTTTGTGAGGCCCCAGGAAATTGCCCTGCCTGCTACCCTCAAATGACAGCCCTGGCTTTTACTGGATATGCAGAAAAACAGTTGTGGCACAAGTGGCCCATGGAAGTTTTATAGCATGTTGGAGGAGGAGGGGGGAGAGGCCTCAGAAAGAAAAAGGTTGAGAACCCCTGCTCTAGAGGTTCATCAAAGGCTGTTTTCATTCTTATGGAATTTTTCTGTTCTAGAGTTCAAGCATGCCTGCATGTTTGCTCTCCATTCTGCTACAGTGTTCTCTGTTGCAGTGTTCTCCCTCCCCAGCAATATCCAGACCTCTTTCCACTTTTGTTTACATGCTCAGTAAACCCCTCCTCTCAGCAAAAGCCCATTGCCTCTTGCTTAGCACGCTCCCGAAGAGTTTTGTCATTGCTTTTTATTTCACTACATTTTAATCACTACCATCTCTGATAGGAACAATGGAAGTTATGTTCTTCATTTTCTTAAACAGACAATGCCAATTCTTCCTTAAATCCAACCTACATCATCACAATAGTAATTATTTTGCTAGGTCTCTAAATTTCCATAAAATAAATCCAAGCTCTAGGGACACTGCCATGTTCTTTAATCAATCCTGTTTTCATTTTTAAAAAGTAATTGCCCATTTATTTTAAGACAAACCAATACATTTATCAGACAGACATTAAAATAATGCTGAATATATTGCCAAAATAACAATTCTGTTTTGAGACAAACTTCCTTGATTTCAATAACTTGACTTAAATACTCACTGACTCGGTAGTGTGATGAGTAGAACTCGAGAAAGAAGGTCAGGTTTCAGAAATGACATACTTTGCTGTTACGCAAGGGTCTTGAGAATTCAGTCCGGGGCCATGCTCCTACCAGACAGACAGGCCAGTGTAACGTAGCCTTCATGCACGATCATTACATCATGTCTTTCCTATAACTTAGCCTCTTTTGCTGCATCACTTATTGCTTATGAAACAGACTCTCTCTTCCTCTCACTTCCCCTTTGTTTATCCAAACTATTTCTCTTTTCATTTTAGTGATTCTTTCTGTCCCTGGTGCATCTCTTTTACCCTCCACAGGAGAAATAGGATATGCATAAAATGATGAAAATTTATTTTGTTAAGCAACCAATTTGCCCTGCTGGTGACCTCTTGTGAGCAGGGCTATTTCCCAGTTACAGGCCTGTCTAAGTGAGCAGTAATATGATCGATCCCAGATATATATTACATTGCACAGTATTTCACACATTGATTTATTTGCATTCTCTTGTACACATTTCCCCCCTAGGCCAATCAATTAATCATTGATATTGCTCTTGAGTAGCAGTTGGGATTAAGATAACAGCAATATTTCCTCATGGTCAATAGTAATGTTTGTATATTTGACTTCCCTGGGATCAATTCGGACCTGGTATAAGTGGGTGTAATTCCACTGACTGCAGTGGAGTTGCACATACCACTAGTCTCAATTTTGCCCATGTTTTGTGGTTAGTTATATAAATCAGTTAACAGGCTGCATTCTGTTCTCCTTCTCATAGGCACATCACATGTGAAATCAATGTAAATAGCACTGAGGTATCTCACAGAATTTAGCCTAACATATGTGATTAGAGCTAGGCACATAATTCAAAACACTCCATTTTCTTTATTCTGTTTTTGAATTAGTCACAGATAGTTTGAGAAATCCGTGAACATTCTCATTCTTTGGAATTAGTCATAAAATCCTTCAGCAATTGTTGTTTGCCTAAGCTTTGTTGCTGATTTTTACAATGTGGAATCTCACTATGTTGGTTAGTTACAAGATGTCAAGTGGTTTTGTTTTTTTTCTATAGTTGCATCCTGGACATGTGTACCTAACAATTTCAGCATGAACTGGGGATGTTTCTGTCACATGTGCAATCCAAAATTTATATTGTGTCCTTCAACACGGGGCATGCTAATAAATAAAGATACTTATTGCGGTACTATACTGATTCCAAAAAATGAGTATGTCAACTAAAAATATACTTTTCACATACAGCTGGTTTTCTTTTATGCACTTTTTGTGATAGTGTTGCACATTTTCTGTTTTCCATTGAATGTAAATTCACAACATTTACCCTGTAAAAGCTTTTGAAAATTCTCTTTTTAATAATTTGTCACAGAAGGCCTCTGAATTGGCTGTAAGCTATACAGAAGAATGCCATTCTATGTTTTAAAAAAGGCTTTCTATCCCATTTGTCCTATCTTTCAGTTTGGGTTTATGGGAAGTTTCCTTGACATAGGTGATGATTCCACACGGGCAAGCCCTTGGTAATAAGAACCCTCAGACTACTGGTTGCAGCTGCATCAGGCATCCCCCAGGGATGGTTTAGAATAACCATGGTGTGCTGCCATGATAGACCACTTCTAAGGCCACCACCACCCAGCGAAGTGCATCCATCCCTTCTGAAGGTAGCACAACCTGGGAAAAGGCAGCTTCAGATTGTAAAAGATACTAAATTCCAGATGCTTTTGTTCTGTTATGGGTGAAGTAAAATTGCACTGAAAAAGCAACTTCATTTTAATTTAACCTATTGTGTATCATGATGTAAACAGAGTGACTTACAGGATGTTATTTGCTGCGTGTTGTGCCTGTAAGAAAAAAAATAGATGAAATTCAAAGCTTTCAGGGAAAGAAAGATGTTTGTGACTGGAGTTTTATTTCATTTGGCAGCAAGTAAACAATACTTTGCTGGTTCACTTATGAGAAGTTAGCTATTGGCTATGAAAAAACTTCATTGCATTATGTGGCATTGTGTGATATCTGTTGCACAGTGGACCAAATACCTGCCATGCTTGGTTGTGAGATGTGGTCGTGTTTTTTTAACTTCTCACCTGGAGGGGAGAGGGAAGCAAATGAAATCCTTGAGAAGAAGGTCATTTTGAAATCCCTGGGGACAGTTGACTTATGGCTGCACTTCTATGGAATTGAATAAAATGAAATTGCAGCTAACCCTGCCTTTCGGGAACCTCTGTATGGCTAAATATAGAAAAATACATGTTATAAGTTTCTTTTAGGAATTGTGAAACAGTTGACATTAATAGCTTAAATTGTGATGAAAGTCAATAATTTTAAAGTATGGAATAAAACAAAGTTTATACATGGTAGGGGAAGGAAGGTAAATAGATTTTAGCTTTCATGAAAAAATTAATATATCATTTTGTGATCATTATGGCACCATACTATACTTTAAATATTTCTATTGTACAACATAGAAAAGCAAAAGAGATGATTCCCTTTTCACATATACACACACAAAAGGACAATAAACTAAAAAGGAAACTTGCAAATTAAAAAAAAATGTGTGGGGAGGGGGGAGGGGAAGATGTGTCCTATTTATTTCTTTAAGATGTTTAAAAAAGGCATGAACATTTTTTTTGGGGGGTGAAAAGTTCCTGCTTATTTTTACTTATACATAACACCAGAATGTATATCACCTTCCACCATGAAAACTCCATGGATGGCTGGAAAACTCAGAGGATTGTTACATCAGACATACCAAGGATGAGAAATTTGAACAATTAAGAAAAGAAGGAATATTTGGTCAGGCTGTTTGTATGTTAAGGACTTTTTATTTTTTGTTTGTTTTTTTAAAATACCAATTTATTCCAAACACTGGATAATTGGTTGGGGGGAAAAAATAGCTGTTAAAGATTCAACACCCAGCTCTTCAATTAAGGATGGAGAAAGCATCTATTCCAATTTTCTGGCCTTCCAGTGACACAGCCAGCAAAACCAGGGAGAGGAAGACTTGACAATAGTCATATTTCTAAGCTAAAAGACAGACAGGGAAAAATAAATTTGGGAGGGACAAGGTGAAATATCAAGCTTTATATCATAAACAAAAATATAACGTGTTTTTGTTTGTTTTTGTGATTTGGGGAGTCGTGGGGGGCAAGGGTCCCTACAAGTCCCCTTTAGACCCCATTGCAGGTCCTTGTACTCTCCCCCACTCCAGCAGGTGCCCAAGAGGTTCTTGGAGCAAACAAAAGAAAAGTCCTCTCCCTCTCCTTCCTTCCCTGTGGGAGAGGGGAGCACGTGGGAAATCAAACAAACACAAGGCAAAACAACTCAGGCAGTCTTCCTGGGTCAGCCCTTTGGGCTTAATCTACACAAGGTCCACCTTCAGCCCCTCCTCATGAGGCGTGTTGCTCTGAGGCTGGGTTGTGCAGCTTTGGGAGCAGCGTGGCTTGTTGCTGTCTCCTTCTCAGCAGGCCTGTCTCACTATCTGAGGCAGGGCAGCCTTCTCCCTGTTCACTGCCCCTTCCTGTGATAGGTTTTCCCTTTTAAGCTCCTCGCTCTCCAGGCAAGACAAGCCTTGAAAACCATGAAAGACACAAACCCACATATCATGAGATGGTACCTTGTGCTACAACCCTACTGTTTCAGAGTACAGAACTAGGCGGGAAGGGACCATAACACTGATTTCTTTTCATGGGAGATCAGGGATGGCAACAAACGGCCCCAGTGTGGCTTCTCCAGATTGAGAGGTGAGGTACGTAAAGGAGCACATAGAGGAGAGTATCGAGCGCCTATGGGCCTGTCCTGCACTACCAAGGTGCACCTGCAAGGCTTGTCTTGCCTGGAGAGCGGGGAGCTTAAAAGGGAAAACCTATCACTGGAAGGGGCAGTGAACAGGGAGAAGGCTGCCCTGCCTCAGATAGTGAGACAGGCCTGCTGAGAAGCCACGCTGCTCCCAAAGCCAGGGCTTTGTCAAGTCTGACCTTAAAAACCTCTAAGGAAATGCAACTAGACAAACAAATAAACAAGCCTGTAAAACCAAAATGACAAAAAAATCCATTTCATTGGTGAGTGAAGTGAATTCCGTGAATTTGTGTTTATGTATATTTAATATAATATGCAAGTGTGTGGGGGGAGGAGGGGAAGAGAGAGAGAGAAAATGTTCTTAAAGATGTCACATTGGCATTAGGGTTGCATTTCTTATTTATGGCCTTTCATTAGTTCATAATAATTACAATTTCAGTACTGCAGAACGGATTGATTTTTATTTCTTTGAGAAAGATGCAAATATTTAATACTAGGTAGGAGAAGCAAAATAAATACACCAAGATGAGATGCTCTGTTGGATACCAAGTGGAGAGAGAGTCATTATGGAATCAGCTCATTTACAGGATTGTACAAGGAGATGAAACACAGCAGAGATTGGGGAGGTGCTTCACAATTTGCAAAGAGTCAGATTGCCAAACCCAAGAGTTTGAATATAAGAAAGCAAAGATACACCAGTAATTATGATTGCCTTTTTGGGGTGACATGCACAAATGTTCCCTTGCAGGAGCATTCAGACTTCTGCCCTGCATTTGTGGTTTGGCCTCTAGCATCATGTCGGGAATAGAACAAGAAGCATATGCGGTAATACTGTGGGGTGGTGGTGCTGAAGTTAGTGGGAAAACATTCTCTCAGATTTGGCTACAACTTTTCCCCTCACTAGCAGTGACCCCTCTCTTTAGGCAATGTCAGAGCTTTGAGATTTTGTTAGATCTGTGACCCCTAGAGACAACACACATGATTTACAGCACTGTCGGTTTGTCCAATGTATTGTCACTGTTCTTTTCTCCAAAAGTATACAGTTTGACCAAGTCAAAAAATTATGGAATAGTGGCATCCTTTACATCTGTCATATAGAGAGACATAATTGTATCCTACATACGTTTGTATGTGTGATTATATTGTAAATACATTATACTCTATGTATTTACAAACAGTATATGTCAAAGATGCTGAATTTTTCCATTCACCAGAATTTGCTAAAAAAATAACTATTACTGATATATTTGTTTATAGCCTGGCTATTTATTTGCTGGAAGATAAGTCTTGAGTTATAGTTCATTCTGTTTTGCTAGAGCCTGTTCCTAAGCTTCTGTTAAAATGTCAGCTCCAAACATTTCTATGGTATCAGGAGGGAAAATGTTGAAGGTTTTAAAGTCTTGTTGTTCTTAACTACCATACAGTCAACAGAAATAAGAACGAAGAATATTATGATTCTTGAGCCAGTTAAAAATATCGGGCCATAGCTTCTCTTGGAAAATCCTAAGAAAGCTCAGCAAAGATAGTTTGCAAAGCCCCGGAAAAATTGGATTTATATTTTATATTTAAGAAGCAGCCTCCTCTCTAGTAAAATGTGTGAACCTAAGATAGTTTGGGTTTGTTTGGCTTAGCCTTGTGAAGGTCAATTGTTTATCCAACATAAGTAGATTTGAATGTTAAAAGTCAAGTTATCCAACTCATTCACCAGTTCGCAAAAAGAAATTAATAATGACAAAACAAGGCAGAACTCAGACTTTAACCAGAAAATAAAAAATGTATCTAATTTTCCTGGGGCATTTTAAGAAGCCCAGTTGAAGTCTGAGTTCTGCCTGTTTTTTTTTTCTTTTTTGCTAACAGGTGAATGAGTGGGGTAACTTGACTTCATCATTTAAGTCAAACATCATTTGTTATTCTCAGTAGCAATCAGAGACTGAGACTCAGCAGAGAGAGTTAGAACTACATGCTGCCTTTGTTGGCACTTAGGGCAGTCCACTATAGCTCAGTGGAGGCATATTGGCAGGGCAATGCATGAGGGTAACAACTTCCCCTGTTCTCTTGCTGGATTGTGGATAAATGGGTAACTTCCTTACTCCAGTCTTTCTCCAGCACTAAATCCACACAATTTTTGAAAGCTAAAGTTTAGGTTGCAAATAATGTGCACATATGCAATTGAGCTTGTTTATTAGTTTGCATCTCACATCACTCTGCTCTAAGATACGGTAACTGGATGCTGTGGGAAGCAGTTAAAATTGGCTTAATAAAAGAAAGTTATTTCCTGACTTTTTTTAGCACACATCAGATACAGAGCTGTAACACTGTCATATTGCTGTTGTTGACAAGGAAAGAGAGGAGAGCCCCATTTTACCTTGTAGAGTAACATTCAACCTAGGAGGAAAAAAGTCTATGTGAAAACCAATGTTCCCTCTAGTTTTTTTCTTCCATATGCAGAATGAATTTTGTTATGTGAACCAATATTGAGGTATGTGCAGATGAGTGGCACCAGAAGAAACAAAAAACCTAGATATAATATATATTTTTAAAAAGTTACCATAGGGATAATTTCTCCAGCCAGAACAGGTTAGGCATTTTAGAACTCACTACTCAAAGAATTAAATTTAAGCATAAGAGAGAAATAAAAATTATTAAATGCGTAGACCAGTCAAAAAACTAAAATAATAGCACTTCGAAGGAATTAAATTACAGAGAATATATGTGCATTGCAGGAAGTATCGAGAAGAAACAACAACAATAATAAAAGTATGTGTTGGGAGGTGAGTGTGAAAGAGCGTGTGTGTGAGACAGGGATACACTGTGTGTGTGTGAGAGACAGACACACACTGTGTGTGTGTGTGTGTGTGTGTGAGAGAGAGAGAGAGAGAGACAGAGAGAGAAAGAGACACATGCTGCCCCTTAAAGTATGCTGCCTCTTTAAATAGATTGGCACTCACCACTTTGAAGCCTGTTTGTTCAGACACAGTAGTAGCCGCCAGCAAGCTCCGTCCCATTCCTGAGCTCTGTTGTGTTTCCCTCTCCCCCCATGGAGATGGGGTACATGGGCGTGGGGAGGTGGACACCCTGATATCAGAGCCCCCCTCCCCCATGCTGAACAGCAAGAAGGAGGCTCCCGGGAGCTGCTGGCCAGGGGCTCCAAGGTGGAGGGCAGGAGCCGTGCGGCAGTGAGGGGAGGGGCACCTGAAGTGCACGGCACTTGATAGACTGCTGGGCAGCCGCGCATCTTAGAGAAAACTTAGAACATAAGAACGGCCATACTGGGTCAAACCAAAGGTCCATCTAGCCCAGTATTCTTTCCTCTGACAGTGGCCAATGGCAGGTGCCCCAAACGGAATGAACACACAGGTTATCTTCAAGTGATCCATGCCCTGTCACCCAATCCCAGCTTCTGGAAAACAGAGGCTAGGGACACCATTCCTGCCCATCCTGGATAATACCCATTGATGGACCTATCTTCCATGAATCTATCTAGCTCCCTTTTGAACCCTGTTATAGTATTGGCCTTCACAACACCCTCTGGCAAGGAGTTCCAGAGGTTGACAGTGCGTTGCATGAAAAAATATTTTGTTTGTTTTAAACCCGCTACCTATCAATTTCATTTGGTGGCCCCTTGTTCTTGTATTATGAGAAGGAGTAAATAACACTTCCTTATTTACTTTCTCTATACCACTCATGATTTTATAGACCTCTATCATATCTCCCCTTAGTCGCCTCTTTTCCAAGCTGAAAAGTCCCAGTCTTATTAATCTCTCCTCATACGGAAGCCATTCTATACCCGTAATCATTTTTGTTGCCCTTTTCTGAACCTTTTCCAGTTCCAATAGACCTTTTTTGAGATGCAGTATTCAAGGTGTGGGCAAACCATAGATTTATATAGAGGCAATATGATATTTTCTGTCTTATTATCTATCCCTTTCTTCATGATTCCTACATTCTGTTTGCTTTTTTGACTGCCGCTGCACATTGAGTGGATTTTTCAGAGAACTTAAGTGAAAACTGTTGGTTGCTTACTCTAGCACTGCTTTATTTTGTATCGTATTTTGTAACATTTAAAAACTAGTAATGCTGACTATTAGCATGGAAGTTCAGAAAATATGAGCATAATAGAGAGAAGCCCACCCATACTAAGGTCTAACAAGTTCTTTGATTATAGGTTGAGCAGGTAGCAATACTTACAACTCTTCCCATTATAAAATCCTATTTTCAGTTGTTTATAGTTTTGCCAAATTTTAAGAGAATTTAGCTCAGAAGTTCTAGTACCTCCATACTTTGGAGCAGGGACTTGAAATATGGAAGGAAGGATGCACATTTTGCTGTTTGCATGTGGGCAAAAACAAATTTGGCCAAGTTATGAGCCATTAAAAAGTCACGTATTCACACAGTAAAATCTCTTGTTAGAGTTCGGCAGCTAAATGCTCTGAAGATTCTGTTTGTACTGAGCATGCTCCATTCCCTCACAGCTCTTGTATGTGACTGGACTGTAGATGTGCCATCTACACATTGTGACTGATCATGCTGTGTCACAATGTGACATAACCAAGGTAAAATCTGGACTGATGAACAGCTGTGTCCCCTCACGTCTCTAACCTGGGGTGCCTTTTACACTGCTTCATGATGAGAGCTAACATTCCTGGTCTGCTCTCACACAGCTTCCAGCATGTAGTATTATATTACTGTATTCATAGTTATATTGTATGAGTGCTGTAGCCAGCCACTCTTGAATTACACTACAGAGCAACACCAAAAAAAACTCCCAGTCCCACACTTTCCCCAGAAATGTGTGTCTTGTACTGCCCAGCCCTCTCTTGGACAATACAAGCTAATATAAAGTCTGTCATTTTATTAATAGAAAATGATATGCACTCGTCCTGTTATCCCAAATGGAGTTTCCTAAACACTTCAATGTCAACATACTGGTTTAGCTAAAACAATAGAACAAGTTTAATAACTACAAAGGGATAGATATTAAGTGACTAAGTAATGAGACATAAAAGTCAGAATTGGTTATAAGAAAAATAGAAGTAAAATGCATACTAGAGTGAATTCAAAGCAAGGTCTCTTTTACCATGGTTCAGCAGTCCTACTGGCTGAACTTCTTTCAGTCAGGATCCCTCATCCAGTTGAATGCTGCTTCCTTTGTTCTTCAGGTGTTCTGGATGACATAGGTAGAGAGAAAGGGAGGAATGATTTGGGGCATCTACCCTCCCCTGTTACAGTTCTTTCCCTTCTTTGAGAAGCATTTCTAGTTGAGGTTCAGGAGACAAAAAGTCTATGTGGATGGGAACCCCAAGCTATTTCTTTTCAAGATGTAGATTTTTTCGCCCATGTCCTTTTTCCTGCCAATGAATAACCACTTAAGCAGGTGATGGCCCATTTGTCCTGTTGACACTAGGCTGATGTGTCAGCTAGTCTTTCGTCTCTGAGGAACTGGTTCGGCCTCTCCCCAGAATTGGAATATGTCTTAGTAACACTGTACAATGGAATCTTATAACTTTACCTTACACAATGTTGCCACACATGTTTTATCAGGACAACATTGACCAGCAAGTTGAGTTTTCAAATGATATCTCACAAGCCATACTTGTACAAAGATTATTATACTAGTGTGTAAGGGGTGAATACAGGGGTACAGACTGTTACACCCAGAGATGTAAGGGCAGAGCAGAACTTTCCCAAGGGCCATTGTGGCACCAAGCAAATGAAGGGAAAGCCAGGAGACTGTCTCTGCTGTCATCTCAATGTTCCTGTTGCTGACACCCAGAGAGTGTGGCAGGGAAGGAGGAAGTAACCTGACTTGAATGCAGAGGGGGATGATAGAGCTGGGGGTGGGGGTGGGGAGGATCAGCCCATGGGAGGGGGGGGTTGATATAGGCAGAGAGGTTGCGGTATGGAGCTGATGGGGGGCAGAGGCAGGCAGTGGGGAGCTAATAGATGTAGGGCTGAGCCCAGATGGGCTGTGGGGGAACGGTAAGAGACAGTAAAAGAATGTTAAGTTTGCACAGTCAAGCACTCAAACGTAAGGAAATACCAGTGTTAATATTGTCTTTGCAACCTCAGTTTGATCTCTTTGTGCATATGTATTATAGTAGTATTTAATTACATGGACGCATACTGTTGTTTCTGCCGGACTCCTGCTTCATTCAAGTCATAGGATGAACAGTGCTTACGCAATGACTCAAGGCCATGTCATGAATGAAGCTGCTGAATGTAGGACCCCTGCCTCATTTGTTGCAGAAGTTGGAAGCTGCATGGTGAATGAGGCTGGACTGAAGGACAAGAAAGAATTGTATTGGTTAAATGACACTCTGGAGATGCAGTTATAGCAGTATAACTCCTACTGGTGAAGCAGTTATATCAATATAAAAGGAAACATGGAACCAGCAAAAGTTATACCAGTATAAACAGTTTTATAGTGGTGTAACTACATCTACATTAGGGCTTTTACTAGAATAGTTTTATCATTACAAATATCACACCCCTAACCAACATAACTATGCCAGTAAAACTTTTATGTAATTACTTACTTTCAAAAGGTACGTTGTCTCTGTCTTGTCAAGACATGCAGAAAAAGATGAAGGTAAACAGTTCACCAGGGTCAAAGGCATGGAGGTGGCTGTCTCCTTCTAGAGCAGTAGCTTAGAAAAAACCCCAAAGGACATAAGGGATCCAGGCACCATTACCTCCATCAACACAGTCTACAAACTTCTTCCTACATTCAAACCATCCCTTTCTGGATAGCTATAAATGGTGGAATCTATACACCTATGAGCACAAAATGTATGAAATCATAGATTAAAAACATGAAAAAAATTGCTGAGTTCATTTGAAGTACTTGGGCAGCTCTTAATGTACTATACAGGGTATGACAAATGAGTGTCTGTGTAAATCAATAAACCTTTCTATAAAGGGACTACTGGTTTAGTATGAATAACAAGGAAATGCACAGAGTAACCAGTGTTCTAGCATTCTGTCAGTGTTTTTAAAGTTCACTGTCATAACTCTGTTCCCCTTGACCTTTATCAATGATACCTTCAAAGAATTTTGAGTTGCTAACTTGACATATGACCTTTAAACCCTCATTTCCTTCCCCCTCAGTGCCAAATACGTCTGCTATCCTGCCCTCCATATCCCTTTGTTTCATATCTTGACTCTGCAATAATTGGTTCTTGAAAGAAAATCAGTCTTTTGGGGGAAAATTCAGTGGTTTTTTTTTCTTCCATCATATTTGTAAAAGTGTTGAAGACTTTCTCCAATCGGTATACTGTGTCACACTTTTCTTCTGCAGATCTCAAAGTATGTATCATGAACTAATTCATATGTTTCATAAGACCCTTGCTGGGGTGGGGGTGGGGGTGGGAAATATTTTTATCCCAGCTCTGATGTCCTGAAAATATTTATAGCTTTGCTGGAGATATAATCTGCCTTTTCCACCCTGAAAAGTGGATCAAACTAAGAAACGAATAAGTCTCTAGTAATGACTGTATTTTGGCGATGGTGTCCATGCCAGAAAACCCCTATTTTATACAAAGTAATCTTAAGTTTTCAGTTTCTAATTGATTTTCCATAAATTCAGTCTTATGGTTTAGAACAAAGTTGTCTCTAATTAAGGCAGCTGAACACTGCTTAGCATTATCCAGTTACTGATTTAAAATGTTATATTTCCCACTAACTGTTTGGAGAGTCTCTTCTACAGTAGAAACCTTTTATTCCAATTTGAAGATATGAAGCGCATAAGCCTCTATCTTGGCATCAGCAGGATCTTATAGTGCCTTAATAGCATGCGAAGCAGTATGTAATGACTCATCTAATGGCAAGCTTTCTGTTGCAACATGTCTTCAGCTGACTGAATGATACTATATGATGAGGGCTGAGACCCTAGCAGAGAAATGCTTACCCACAATCTGAGCTACTGAAACACTAGTGACAGACCATACATATCTCTGGTCCTTGGGACTGTTTACCACGCTTAGACTGCTTTGCCTTTTAGGTTGTTTTGTTTAGTTGTTATGTTCCGTGTGTGTAATGGGACATAAGAAAACACAGAAGAAAAAAGATGTGCACAGATCCATTAGAATAAAAGTACAACTGTATCTAAAACCAGGATGACTGCAGAAACCAGACAATTGATACTTAAGAAAGTGCCGTCATCAATTATCTTCCAGCTTTCTTCCTTTTGATTTATGGACTCATCTCCTAGGTTATGTCAGGTGTGGAACTTATATTTCTTTATTATGCCTCTGAGGGTTAGTAAACATGACTTAGTTTTCATTCTATAGAGGTCATCAGCTTGCTATAGCAACTTAGCTTGGTATACATACAGCTTGGAGTATACTGTCCTCCCACTTTCCACCCCCACAAAAAATGTGTAATAGAGGCACAATATACAGAGTTTCTCAGAGTACCTCTTTTGCTTAACAGCCACCTTTTCAAATAATTATAAGGAGTGATGCTGCTTAACTCCATGCGAATCCCACAAGCCTTTCCCAATCAGAAGATGTCTGGAATCTGAATTCTTGGGGGTAGAGGAAACAAGGTTCATTAGGATTCCCAGCACCATGAAGTAAAAAGTCTGGGTGATAAGAGTGGTGAAAGACTTCCACAATTCTCTATCATTCTGTTCTTCCAAAGAGAAAAAGCACATTGGTTTGAAAGAAAAATGTTTTTTTTTAAGACTACAAACTCTATTCCCAAGTTTATATATATGTAAATATTATGGAGGTGATTGTGGTTTACTGTAAGTGTTCTGTTGCAATATGGGGTGACATACTGTATAAAGTATAGGTCTGTCAACCTTACAGGGATTGGCACCAGGGTCCTAAATGAAGTCTGTGAAGTGTTCCCTTCCTTGCTCAGGCCTCATTACAAAAATACCAAATGGGCATGATTTTCTCAGCAATCAAGAAGCAAGCTAGCATAGGCTGGATTACATCCTTTCTGTACACATTCAAAGCCACTGGTGTGAAAAAGTTTGTATTATACAGATATTTCCACTGTGGCAGGCAAAGAGGAAAAACGCACTATTTATTATTAATGCTGTCACGCTCAGATTTCCTAATTTTGGCAGTGTATTCATCAAGGAATAGCTTGCTGAAGTCATATATTAGGCAATAAAACATAAGCAGTTTTAGATTCAGTTTCCATTTTATTACTACATCACAGCAGTCAAAATAAGACAGACTGATAGAAATGTAGGGCTCAGTTTTGATATTTTGTAGTTGTGTGTTTACTATATGACCATATATTGTTAGCAGATCTTCTAGGCATCTGGACATGGGAGCAATCTGTATCATATATTTTTTTCAAGCTTACTATTTTAGGGCAAGATTGTAAAATACCTATTCATGCTGGTGAGTACTGACTCAAAAATAAAACTATAATTGCAAATTCACATGAACAGATTCAACGCTGCTCAATGCATTCAAATATATCCTATCTATCCTCTCCCTGAAATCAAATGGGCCCAAAACCTTCAGAAGTATTTGTAGGGGAACAACCAAAGGTTCAGTTACAAGTCAGATCTTTTAGGTTGTTTGTATTTTCTCTGTGGTTAGCATCTGCCAACATTTTGAACATTTCCCTGAAGAAGTGGTGTGTCCACAGTAATGTCTGAATTGGATGTTTCCTCAGATGATGCTGATGGTTCAATGCAGCTGTTTTCTGGTATAATGTTATTGCTTCAAGTTGGGACACCAGTGTCAGAACAATTGATGGATCCTCAAGTTTTGCTTCTTTTCTCAGTCATGGAGTCACCCCCAAATCTTGTAGTGGGTCAATGTGGCAGTGCCAAAACACATTGGGTGCCACTTGTACTCTGTAGGACAAAGTACTCATTTGTGTGCTAACCATTGCTGCAATCCATGTACTGGTCTCTGATAATCATGCACCCACCCTGCTTGATCCATTTGTAGCTTACAAGGTGCACTCTCTCCATAGCTTAACTTATTTGACTATTTCTGACTTCTAGGCCTAGATCTTTAATAAGTCCAAGCATGACCTGAGATTTCAGTCCAGAAACAGAATTTCAGACGTTTGGTTCATCATGGCATGTTATGCATTTTGATATGCTAGTAAGAAGCATGCCAACTTCTGCTGTAATGACCCCTTCTCATCTTTTATGGATCACAGAGCTTGTATAGAAGTTTGTACAAGTCTTTCAACCAAGCCATTTGTGGCTCGGTGGCATGGTGCTGAGGTAACATGTCTAACACCATTTTTCTTCATGAATGACTGAAACTCTTCTGAACTTAACTGAAGGCTGTTGTCACCAGGGGCGGCTCTTCCTTTTTGGCCGCCCCAAGCAGTCATGCACGGGAGGCGCCCCGGAGCCGCGGGAGCAGCGGACCTCCCGCGGGCATGACTGCGGAGGGTCCGCTGGTCGCGCGGCTCGGCTGGACCTCCCACAGCTGCGGATGGTTTGCCTGCGGGAGGTCCAGCCGAGACGCGGGACCAGCGAACGCCCCCTCCGCAGTCATGCCCGCAGGAGGTCCGCTGCTCCCGCGGCTCCGGTGGACCTCCCGCAGGCATGACTGCGGCAGGTCCGCCGGCCCAGCCTGCCGCCCCCCCAGGAAAGGGCCGCCCCACGCACGTGCTTGCCGCGCTGGGGTCTGGAGCCGGCCCTGGTTGTCACTCACAACTTATTCCTGAGTCGAGTTCTTGCAAACAAAATTCAAAGATTTTTCTACCATCTGTGCAGCTGTGGTGGTTTTCATGCAAAAAATATGCGATCATTTGGAATGGGCATCCACCACTACTAGACATATTATTCCCCAAAATGGTCCTGCAAAATCAGTATGCAGACACTGCCACGATGTGGAGGGCCATTCTGAGGGGTATAGTGGTGCTGGTTTAGGCATTCTGGTACCTGTTGGCATCATAAATATTCCTTAGCAAGTGGCTCTATTTGTTAGTCAATGCCTGGTCACCATAGAAAACTTCTGGCAAATGCCTTCACTTTTACTCCTCCTAGGTGACTTACATGGATCTTTTCTAAGACTCTTATATGCAGTTTGCTAGGTATAATAACATGAATTCCTGGATGTATCATAAATTCAACTTTGTCAGTGTAAATGGGTGCCAAATTAGGGCTCTCAGTATATTTCCAGCCCTTCAGAGTGGCTTCAAAAACCTAAGCCGTGTGGGATCCCTCTTGGTTTCTTGCTTGAATAAACTACAAGTCACTGGGCACACTCAATGTGTAACAAGTTTACAAATTTGATAAATTTTGTTTTTGTTACTGGTTGCCCTTCAACTAGCATGGGCCGATGGGGGAGCCCGTCTGGGTTCGCGTGAGCATCTATTCTTTTGAATTCAATGCTATAGATATAACCTGCAAGAAGAGGGCCAAGCATTGCACACGTGCCGCAGCTGTCACGGGAACTCCCTTCTTCAAATGAAAGTTTGATACTAGGGCCTGGTGCTCTATGAAAAGTGTGAATTTCCTCCCATATAAGTATTGGTTGAATTTCTTTGCACCCAATACCAGACTTAAAGCCTCTTTGTCTATTTGTGCATAGTTACATTCTGGCACTGAGAGACTGGAGGCAAGTGCTATGGATCTCTCACTGCCATCTGGCCTGGTGTGCAATATAACCATCCCAATTCCATATAAAGAAGCATCACATGCTAACTTGACAGGCAGCGGTGGGTTAAAGTGCATTAGCGCACTGCCTGATATGACCAATTGTTTTGCTTCCAGGAAAGCTTTTTGACACTCACATGAATATACTGACTTTTGACCAGTCTGCAGCAAACAGTTCAGCAGATGCAATACAGTTGCTCAGTGTGGTGCAAATAGGCTATAGTAGTTAAAAAATCCTAGAAATGATCTAAGTTATGACACATTCTTTGGCAGCGGAGCTTCCAGCACTGCTTTAATCTTCTTCTGAGATTTATGTGGGCCTTGTGTATCAGTAACGTGCACACAATAAGCTACGGAGTCCTTGAATAGTTCACATTTTATGCAATTGGCTTGTAACCCAAGTTCTTTTAGACACTTTAATATCCTCCTCAGGGATTCCAGATCTTCCTCGTCGCTTCTACTGGTCACAGTCATGTCATCCAGATACCACTGTGTTCTCGGAATACCTCGCAAAACTTGGTCCATTGCCATTTAGCAGTAGCTGAAGTAATACTACACACTAGCCTGCTGGTAGAGAGCCTTTTGTGTGTTGTTTGTGAGGTTTGCCTTAGACTCTTCCTGAACTTCCATGTGTAGGTATTTTCAGTACAGGGTTTATAGTGACCTTAAAATATCCACAAAAACTAACTGCATCACATATTTTTTACAACTGGAATGATAGGAGTTCCCCACTTGCTCCAGACCACTTTTGAAAGTATGTCCTCTCTTTCCAGACGTTCCAATTCAGCATCTACCTTTGAGCGAATATGTTTTAGAGTTCCTGTGTCCTCCTTGATTATTCCCAATGCCCGACATAGTATCCCTTCCAGCTGCTGTTCACCTGTTTTAGTGGGGTATACTGAAAGTGACTTTATAGATCTTTATAGATTTCCAATCCAGAAGAACATATTCATAAATGATCTGAAAAAAGGGGTAAACAGTGAGGTGGCAAAATTTGCAGATGATACAAAACTACTCAAGATAGGTAGGTCCCAGAAGACTGTGAAGAGCTACAAAAGGATCTCTCAAAACTGGGTGACTGGGCAACAAAATGGCAGATGAAATTTAATGTTGATAAATGCAAAGTAATGCACACTGGAAAACATAATCCTAACTATACATATACAATGATGGGGTCTAAATTAGCTGTTCCCACTCAAGAAAGAGATCTTGGTGTCATTGTGGATAATTCTCTGAAATCATCCACTCAATGTGCAGCAGCAGTCAAAAAAGCGAACAGAATGATGGAAATCATCAAGAAATGGATAGATAATAAGACAGAGAAAACATCATATTGCCTCTGTATAAATCCATGGTACGGCCATACCTTGAATACTGCGTGCAGATGTGGTCATCCCATCTCAAAAAAGATATATTGGAATTGGAAAAGTTTCAGAAAAGGGCAACAAAAATTATTAGGGGGTATAGAACAGCTTCCATATGAAGAGAGATTAATAAGACTGGGACTTATCAGCTTGGAAAAGAGGCGACTAAGGGGGGATATGATAGAAGTCTATAAAATCATGTGTGGTATAGAGAAAGTAAATAAGGAAGCGTTATTTACTCCTTCTCATAAAACAAGAACAAGGGGCCACAAAATGAAATTAATAGGTAGCAGGTTTAAAACAAACATAAGAAAGTATTTTCTCAAGCAACGCACTGCCAACCTCTGGAACTCCTTGCCAGAGAGTGTTATGAAGGCCAATACTATAACAGAGTTCAAAAGGGAGCTAGATAGATTCATGGAAGATAGGTCCATCAATGGGTATTATTCAAGATGGGCAGGAATGGCGTCCCTAGCCTCTGTTTGCCAGAAGCTGGGGCTGGGTGACAGGGCATGGATCACTTGATGATAACCTGCGTTCATTCCCTTTGGGGCACCTGCCATTGGCCACTGTCAAAGGACAGGATACTGGGCTAGGTGGACCTTTGGTCTGACCCAGTATGGCTGTTCTTATGTTCTTAACCTTCATGGCCCCACAGGGTTTGGCCCTCCTTCCCAATAATATGGGAGTCTAATAAACATTGCTTATTGTACTCTACATTCACTTGCTTTACTCCAGTTGGTACTATCTTTTCTCCCATATATGTTTTAGTAACATCAGTGTTTCCCTCAGTTAGTTATTTTTAAAGTTTTCATATATTCAGTACATGGGACTATGGAGCCAATGTCCAATTCCATTTCAAGCATTTTTCCCACCACCCAGGGTGTCAACCCGATTGCTGACTTGTGATTTTTGCTCACACTATATCCACAACTGGCTACTCCACTCTGTCAGTCTGTATCACCACTTCTTCTGTCTACAGAGTGTACTTTGACATTCCTTTTTCTATATTCCAATTTGGTCTCTTCCTTATTTCTTACAGCGTGACAAGTGTTTGGATATGACCTTTTTTATTACAGTTTCTGCAATGTGCATCGTTAAATCAGCAATCACAATGAGCATGGAACACTTTTCCAAACTGATAAGTGTCTTTTTCCTGAGTGGACTGGCACTTTCCTTGGGTTTCAGATAGTTTGTGTGTTCCTAATTCTGTTTTAGCTCCGGTATGCATGTATGATGTCCTCTTGGATATTTGAGCATCCAGCTCCCAAACCCTTACTGCTGCTTTTGTTATTCTGACTTCTGCTTCCACCTTTGCGTCTGCTTTGAATTTACAACTGCACCTTTTACCTTTTGCTGCATCGTGTTCCACCATTTTGCTGGGACACTTAGAAACTTCCTTGTAACCAAATGTTGAATCTATGGGTGTGCTGTATGGTGCAGTTATGATGCAGAGAAATTCATAACATTTGCTGATGTCTCTGGAGTGTGTTGCTGACTTTATAAAGCTGTTTGCTTAGAAATGTAAGTAATCTCCATATGTTGCTTTCTCTTCTCACCCTTTGGCTTTTCTCTGTGCTGCTTAAAAACTGGCTATTATGGGCATTTCCCTTTCTCCTCCCAACACATTATTTTTAGGTTAATCTTGAATTTGAAATAAAGGTCGGTGAATTTATTAATTGCAGTTTTGCTCAAGTTTCTTTATTCTTTTTTTTCCTCTATAAAGAGATAACTGTTGCTCTTGCTAGGCAAAATCTTCCCTTAAGATGTGTTTGATTACATCAATAAACTTTTTGGTCCGGAATTGCAAACATTAGCCATACATGTGACCATTGTCTCTTAACCACAATTATTTTTGGAACCTCATTTATTAAGCTTTTATGGATTGTCAGTTTAGTAAAAGGGAGGTGAGTAATGTAAACGTTTTAATGGTTGTAATGCTCTGAATGTATTGGTTGTGATATTATGGTTGCGTGATGTGAAGGGTATGAGTGGGGACCAGGGACAACATATAGATTCCCAAGGCCAGCTTTAATTTGCACATTTTTATATTTTGTTTTATTTTTCAGTCTTTGAGAGGAATATAGTTGAACCTTGCTCTTATTTGAAACTCATGTATATGTTTCTGTTATATTTTGGGGAATTTCTGCGACACAGGAGCTTCCCAAGGCAAAGGCAAAATTATATAGAAGAATATGGTGATTTAATGCAATTTAAATTTTAATACCCGCTTGTGCTATTTTTTTTCATGTGCATTACGCAAAAATCTCAGAAGAGTGGATAATTAAGAACAGATTAAAGCCATTAGTATATAGGAAACTTTTAATTTTTAAACTGACATTTGTTAGAATGAAATTTACTGTTTGACTTTAAGATTTTATTTAGATGTTGTAAAATATAATTCCTTTTCACTCTTGAAATGATGGACTTTGGCATGTGTTTTTAATGTGGTGGATTAAGAAAATTACTTTTTATGATTAGAGATGTAATTTACCCATCAATTATTATGTGGCCACTATATCCACAGTTACTCAATTTCAGTGCCCTGGAATGGCTTATTGTGGCTTTTAGCTTGGGTTAGATTCCGTTTCCACCAAATACTTTCTCCATGCAGGTTGGGTGTCAGTTTCAATGTACAGTACCAGAAACAAAAATTGACGTGCAAACTATCATTTGCAGTGTTTTACTAAAGACTATCTTTGCATCTGACAAGACTAGGTTACAGATGTACTTAAAATGTCAGTGCTTGTATTTCTCTAAATTGTAATGTATTTTTTGGATAACTTCATAAAACTGATGACATTTCAGTTTTATTTATAACAGTAACTTAAAGTAAATATGTTTTGTGTATTTTTAAGAGATTATTTTGGATCCTGAGGAGGAATGTGCAGTAAATTCATTGAATAAGTTGTCATGTAGCACAAAATATCCAGTGATTCATTTGCATTATATTTTTGCTTCTTACTGCAGGCAGAGAATTCAGCATTGGCTCTGGAAAATGAAAATCAAAGAGAACAGTATGAAAGGTGCCTCGATGAGGTAATGTAGATTTAAGAAAGATTTTATGACTGAGTTACTCTGACTGTAATGAACAACAAGCAGGCAGTTTCCCCAAGCCTGCCTTTCCAGTAGGTTTCCAGCCCTAGAGGCTCTGTTGTTTTGCTTTCAGGGCCACCCTTGTGACTGTGTCTCTCACTGTCTGCTAACTGTCTCTCCTCTAAAACACACACACACACACACACACACACACACAAAATCAGGGAGCCCTCAGCTCACATGCCTAGTTTAGCATCTACTCAGGCCTCCCCATGCAGCCCACTGCCTTGAGTGATGGCTTCTGTTGTTTTCAGCTATTTCATTACATAAAGGGACTTAACTGTTCCTTCCATTTAGCCTGAAAGAAGGGTGCTTAGCACTAGGCCCAGCTTAACCTATGTGCACTCTGTGACCTTGCACAGGGCCCCCCTCTCAGGGGGGTGGGAGGGAAAGGGGAGAAGGGCTGGTGACCACTGGGGGTGGAGGGAAACCATGGGTAACTGGCCTGTCAGAGCGTTTTATTTTGCCCACTACATTAATCCTCATGCTGAAAGGGAGGGTTCCCTCCCCAAATTCCTGATCTCACTGCAGTGCTGTGATCTGCTGCCGCTGTGAGAGTGCTCTGTTGCTCCTGTAGTGGATGGCACTGGCTAGCTGCAATTTTACTTGGAAGCAAAGCATGCTCAGGCCATTGCGGCTGCCTAACTCGTGTAAGAGCTGGTGTTACTGGTTGTTGCCCTATGGAAGGATATGTAGCCTCTTTAAAACAAACACAAACCAACAAATAAAATATGGCCCACCAAAAGGTTTTAATGGATTTTGTGGTTGTCTGGACTCACCATCATATGCTCTGTCTAGTTTGGCTTTAACCAGATCTGTGATTGTCTGTCTATAACTCAGATAGACAGAAGCCTTTACACTTTGCATCATAGCAACACATAGCAATCTGTGCATTTAAAAAAGAAAACCACTACCCTACACACACAATTCTCCCCTTGGAGAAAGGACGAGAGAGAGAGAACAAATCACATATGACAGATACTAGTCACATCCCTTAATGCACTGATGGAAGGTCCTCAGATATTATGGTGATGTAAGAACCTAATTAGAATAGAATATAAGAATTTAATAAGTTTCATATGAAATTGTGAAGCTTTGTTTTTTATTATCTTCTTGTCTTGGATATGATGTGGCTACAGAAGACATTTCAGCACTGGGTTAAGTGAGACAGTTACCCATCAATAAGAAAATAAAAGGGGTCCACATATTTAGACTGTAAGCGTTTTGGGGCAGGAGCCCTCTTTTTGGTGTGTATTTGTACAGTGCCTAGCACATAGGGGTCCTAGTCCATGATTGTGGCTCCTACATGCTACTGCAATACAAATAATAGTAATTTTAAAACTGTGCTCCAGATTTTATTTTCTCAGTGCTTAAGTCAGGTAATTCAGGTCTCCCGCTGGCATATCTGTCCCTTCCCACTCTGAACGCTCTCTTGGAGGCAGTGTTTCTTGTCTGTAAGTGACAAGGGCTGCTGCTCCAATACATCTGTTAGTCTATAAGGTGCCACAGGACTCTTTGTTGCTTTATACATTTTCTTGTGTCTTGCCTCTCGTCTTTTCTGTGTTCCCTTCTTTTTTTCTTATGCCTCTGTTATTTCTAATCTCCTCTATTCTTCTTCGCCTCATCTGTTAGCCATTCTATTTCTCATCTCTTTCCCCACCTCCAATCCTTTGACCTCTCTCTTCCTAGTGATATTGTAACCTGCCTTATCTCAGCCAAGATAGGCCTGGACCTATGTGAGCAATGATGCACATAAATTGGTTTCAGCAGCCATGACAACCTCACCACAAACCCGGAGACAAGCCCTGTGAGTTCCTACTATGACAGCCACATGGGCATCTAACACTGAGTAGGCTCACGCAGGAATGGCACTCACAGGAAGGGTTCACAAAATAAACAGGGACCTTTTCTTCTTCTCTGCTGAGATAATCTCAGTGAATTCAGTGAAGAAACAATAAACAGAATTAATGATCTGACATAAACACAGTTAAGAAATAATCCTTTCATGCCCATGGGACCCTGTGGCTCCAATTGCCTTGGATCCCATGGACCCCTCTGGAGCAAGCAAACCCTGATACAAAGTTATTCCTAACCAGGGATTTTCAGCAGAGCTGGTCAAAAAATAAAAACATTTTTAAAAATTATGAAAAATTGTCCATTTTTTGGTTGGAAAACCTCTGGTTTTTATGGCTCTAGGCCCAAGGCACAAGCTCCACTTCTCACAGGCAAGAGCTCCTTCCATGGTCATTTTCTTGTTTGGGCCAGATTCTAGGAGCTTCCTCTGCAATCCTCAGGAGCAGAGATCAGCTGCCTCATTCTCTTTCCTTCCAGGATGTCTGACATGTTCACTTCTGCCACCAAAATGACCTGGTTGGCTGAGGGGAAGGGACTCAGTTGTCCCTCAAAACAGCAGGCTCTGATCAGTCCCAGAGTTGCAGTAGATCAGCCCTCTGAAAGAGAGTTTCAGGGTCCATTACAATAATTATTTTTAATTTCCTACAAAAAACGTGGGCGTCCCATCCTTGTCAGACTGCAGAGGAAACCATACATGGCCACAGCATCAGCTAGAGATGATCATGTCATGTCATGGTCATGTCATGTTCTGATCTCTGTCGGTTAAGGGGAATGCTATGAACCAAGGGTGTATTTCATCCTCTTCATGTCTTGCACACTCAAAAGCTGGATTCAGGGCAGTTCATAAATCCTGGGGCCCTGTGCTCCTGTGACATCACCCTGCCCCTAGTTGGGGTAGTGATGGTTGTAGGGCTGGACTGGTCAAGGGAATCTGCCACTGTCCTGTGGGCCCTTCTTCCCAAACCACTGCTCCATGTCCAGGTAGGCCAGGGTCTTTCCCAAGCAGAGGGTAAACCTGCCACCTGTCAGTGGACTCTGTGGTTGGCCATATCTGCCACCTCAGCAAAAAAAATTGTGGTGGGTGGGGCTCCGACCTGGGGAAGAAGTTCCAGCATCATTCCAGCCTAGCCATTATGGGGTGGCAACAACAAAGCTTCCCCACTATGCACACAGAATCCTCTGCAGAAGTGTTAGTGGTCCTGCCTCCACCCCCCATGCAAGAACTAAAGAGGTGAAGGTATCAAAGTTCCCTCTATTTCCTTTCTTTGAGGAGCAAATAGCTGCTTGAGCTCACGTTTAACACCTATGAGTGCAGCCTCTCTCACTCCCATTTCCTCCTCCTCTCTTTGTCTCCTTCTTCATTCCATCATTCTTTGTACTTCTTTCTTCCTCATTCATGCCATGCCAATCGGTCACTATTCAAGGGTGAATGCTGTATCTCTGACTTAAAATTTCACGTTCTCCAATCATTTTCACCAGGAAAACTCAATCAAACTCAAATATTCATAGACAGAAAACACATGAACATGACTGAAGCAAAATTCTTTATGAACTGTATTAATATATTCACAGATTTTTAAAATTAATTGCCCATCTCTATTATTTTATCTGAAGTTGACATATGAACATTTCTGGAATAATATTTGGAAGTAAATAGCACTGAACTGTCCAATACTACACAAACCAGAAAAAGAGCTCATTTAAAATTAAAAAATATACTGTAAACCTATCTCTCTGTCTCTGTAAAACATAATGCAAGAAACAGGATTATCTTTCGGTACTTTATGGGTTTGAGGTTACATGCTTAATCCTAGTTTCCTATTCAGGAATTTGACTGTCAGTTTATTGGCAAGAAGTAGTATAATGTTTATTCACGTTATTGTACCAGTAAGATTTCTGTCAAGCTTGACTGTACTGATATAGAGGAAAACGTACAAATGACTGCTTCAGTGGTAGATGAAATCTTAAAATGATTTGATCTTAATATTACTATAATACATTTCCAGTTAGCACCCCCAACATATAAAGGCTTCTTCAATATGCATTTTACTTTAAAAAAAATAAAGAAAAATATCTCTCAGAGCGTCTGTTTAATTAGAAAATCCTAAATGTTACACAAAGCCATAAATATAAGATACAGTTCTGTAAAAAAAAATAAAAATACTTCACATGCAGAAACCAAGATGTGCTAAGAGTAGCCAGGCCAAATTTGAGTGAGAGCTGTTGCAGCCTGGTGCAGGAGTCCAGCACCATTCAGGTTTGGCATCCCCACCCCCATTAAGAGTGTGCGGAGTGACTCAGATTCCAGTGCTGCTGCTGGCATCATTGTGCTTGGCCTGAGGTGACCCACCAGGCTGAGAACCTGGAGTTAGGAGCAGAATCAGGGAAAATTCTCCCACCAGTAACATGCGTGGAAGTCAGGGAGAGGCAGGACCAGGAGTGGCCTTCCAGCTGCATGCGGGGAAGAGCCTCCCTCGCCCCACAGGGAAGGCAGTGACTTCATAGACCTGGGCCCTCTCTGCCTTCCCCATCCCCTCCCTAATCCCCCAGGCAGCACAAGGAGGGCAGCGACCCCAAAGGCCTGGCCCTCTCTGACCTCCTTCAGTCAGGGGTGGCTCCAGGCACCAGCACGCCAAGTGCATGCCGGGGGCGGCAAGCCACGGGGGGGCGCTCTGCCGGTCACCGCGAGGGCAGCAGGCAGGTTGCCTTCGGCAGCATGCCTGCAGAGGGTCCGCTGGTCCCGCGGCTTCGGCGGACCTCCCGCAGGCATGCTGCCGAATCCGCGGGACGGGGGACCTCCCGCAGGCAACTCGCCAAAGGCAGCCTGCCTGCCGTGCTTGGGGCGGCAAAATACCTAGAGCCGCCCCTGCCTCCAGTCCTTCTCCTCTTCTTAAACGCTTGTCTCCATGATAATTTTTTAGAAGGGTGGTGAGGGGCCTCACCTTCAGATTTTTCTCTGGGCCCCAAAAAACATCTATGTGATCCTTGTCCTCTAGCCTGCAAGCAAACCAGGAAACCACTTACAATGTAAAGTGTTCAGCTTGCAATATTAACACAGTTTCAGTATACCACAGACAATGCCTACCTCACAGGTGTGTTGTGTGGCTTAATGTCAGAAAGTCTTTTGGCATGGTATAGGTGTAAAGTAGTCTTAGTTAGCAATTACTTCACTTTCCCACAAACAGGAACATGAATGTTAACCATAGGAATGAATTCCCCATAATGATGACCACCTTTGGGGGGTTTTGGATTTGACTCCATTTGGTGACTCCCTTCTGTGTGAAGCCTAAATGAACCACAGTTACTTCAGAATACTATCCTACAGGCTTTCTGCTCAGCCTGAATTCTCAGTTTTCTCTGGACATGCCAGTCAGGGGTCTGGATTTGAAAATCTCGGGACAGTAGACATAATATTCAGACTTGGGTGCCTAAAACTTCTGGTGTCAATGGGAACTGTGGTTATTAGCATCTGTGAAAATCAAGCAGCATTCATTTAGGGCTTGTCTATGCTGAGATATCCAGGGAAATTAATCCAAATTATCTAAACGTGTGAATTTGAAGTGGATTAGTTAAACTACATTAAATCCCTATATGGATGATGATGATGGTCAAAGTTAAAGTGACCTTAATTTGATATAGTTTAAATCACTTTGAATGAAACTAAACTGAATTAAGGCCACTTTGATTCTGAATGAAGATGTTCACACAGGCTTTTCATGTAATTTAACTAAACCACTTCAAATTCACACCTTTAGATAATTCAGATTAATTTTTCTGGATGTCCCTGTGTAGACAAACCCTTAGGTACCTATGTTCATGCACGCAAGTTAGAAAAAATTGTCGAATGTGCATCAGCAAGTTCTTTTTCCCCCCCCTCAATCGGCAGATTATTCCATTTACACTTCTTTGTATAGTCTATGAAGCTGTAAGAATAATTTTATAGGTAATGCTGTTGCAAGTGCTTTGTACACATTGCAAAGAACCCTTTAGTCCTTCTTGGTAAAGTAACACTATGTCAGGAAGTAAAGAAATAATGTATTAGATGTGATTTGTTCAATTTTCAGGTAGAGCAAACAGACGTTAAAAGTACATGCCAGAAGGAACACTGTCAGATGTAGATTCTAAAAGCCTGTAGGGCTACACATGGATTTAAAAAATATAACATATTTATTCCTGTGGGTTATTACAGTTCCAGTATTCGTCTGTCTTCTGTTAAATCATGTATTGAGCTATTTTATGTGACCATTGTTCCACAGGCTGCCTTAAATTAGGGACCAGTTTGGGGGAAAAATAGATACTAGGCAATTTTATGAGAATATGAATCAAATCAAAGTTCTGGGTTTTAGAGAATTGAATTATTTACTGAAATGAATTAGCTTCAGTTCTTTGCTCATGACTCAGTTCACTTGAATGGTCTATTTTTTTTTTAAATTCACTAACAGTAAAGGCAGCAAGGCAGATTTGTACTTCCAAATGACAGCCTCATGTATTGTTTAACTTTTAGAAAGCTAAAATGGACTAGAACTCATAACTAGATTCTGTGCACAGAGATTTAAGCCTAAGATTATGTTACTTATACAGAGCGGAATCAGGACAAACACATTGAAAATGTGACAGTTCATGTATAGTTTCAAAAATGACATTTGATTATGGGTATACATTTTTTAATGAAACATTTATCAAAAACATTCAAAAGTATCACCAGCAGAAAATACTTATTTTTCCCCCATGTCAAAAATGTAAATAATGAGAGGACACTTGTATAAAATAAATTTTAAAATTCCCTCCTGCATATATAGTTCCACTAATCAATGGTGTGTGATGTGATTCAAGGCAATTACACATTATGGTGTGAATGCTTCCAACCATATTTTGATGACTGTAGGTATTTTAATTTTCTGTGGCACTTTATTGTTGTCTGCCTGTCATGATAAATGTACCATTTACCAATGCTGAATCAAGAAACAATTAAGCTTCATCAAAACATTCAGGATCACGTCCTCAGCAGGTGCAAATCAGTGCAGCGGTATTGAAGTCAGTTCAACTATAGTGATTTGCATCAGCGAGAGACCTGACCCTTACATTGTATTCTGTTTGACTATATTAGACTAGAATACCAAAACAAAGATTTGTAATGTCATACTAAAGTTATTAGGGTGTATATGTTTGATATGAAATGGGGAACTGTTGGAACCTAGATTTTATATACGCTCGCAATGTCACTTTAGGGAGTGGGTTCAGGAGGTTACTCCGGGGGGAAATGGCTTACAGTGGGATCCCTCAGAAAAGGGTCTCCTCCACCAAAAAAATCAATATAATACACTGCTAAGTTATGTTATTTTATTATTTATTTCTTACAGGTAGCCAACCAAGTTGTGCAAGCGCTACTTACTCAAAAGGTAGATTGTTTCTCTGATTTTTGGCATGTTTTTAAAGGCTGTAAATACATTTTCTAATTCAGTGGTTTGCATGTCTTTATGCGGGATACATTTTTCAAATGCTGTGCACACATATCAGTAACGCAACCGCAAAATGTCAAAATATGACAAGTGTTCTACCAATAACAAAAATGAATAATAATTCTGGGACTGGGAACCTCGGAGGATTGGTAATGGAATATATAGCCTCATCCCATTTGATACTTAGAGTAGGCCTGGCTAAAGTCAATAATGCCTGACAGTCCATCCCATCTCTTGTCTTTTCTGTGTCCTATCCAAAATGAGTTGGTTCTATGTCCCAATCCGGTTCCTGTTGGACATCAGAAAAAGACCATCACACTTGGCACTCTTGTTGGCTCTCAGCAGAATATAAGGGTTATAGGTGAAAGCCTGTGCCTCCCTGAGTGGCAATGGAAGGCTCCCATATACACAGCGGAGGAATGGATATTCTAAGGCTGAGTAGTGAAGAAGATGTACAGGAGATGCTTCAGCCCCATGCTATGGAAACTGTGCTCTTTAGCAGCTCTCTGCATATGACAGCTGTGTAGAGAGGGATTTGTAGGTAGGCCATGCAGGAATATCCTGGAGTGTAGCCACCATGTTCACAAACCGTGATGATCCATGGAGGGAGCATATAGAGGGGGTAATTAATGTTTGCTAAAGCCCTACACTCAGGAACTGTGACTACAAAATGGCTCCATAGATGCCACTGTCAGTTCCATTCCTCACCTCCATGTCTTCAGAACAATATCTTTGTCTCTGTACCCACAATTCCATCCTGCATAGGTTTGGAAATGATACTGCACACTCAAGCCTAGTGGTGGTCCACGCAGGTCAGATATGAGGCAAGGCAGTGTGGGGAAGATTGCACTTTTGCTGTTCTTGCTATTTCTATTCTACATATAAGTGGAAGACTGATCCTTGAGTATATAAAGCAAAATCACATCTTATAATGGTGACATATTTGCTAGCGTTTCAGTCTCCATATTTTAGTCTATAATTTGGGAAATATTGTGATTGTTTTCCAAAAGCAGAGAGAAGGTTTCTGAATTCTTTTACATTGTGAGTCAGATTTTTTGATGACAATATAATTTCCCAATAATGGACCCACCCAAACGCGTAGGAACCATGGAGTTTGTACAGATATAATAAAAATGAATTTAAATACATTTAATAAAGTAATTTGCTGAGTATTGATGGGATTTAACAGCTGCTTACCTACTGCTGAGTAATACCAACTAATTTAACGTCCATGGAATCAAGAGGGGACTCTTCTAAATGCTAATGAATGTTAACTGTTACAGTACTCATACCTCTGTTCATATTGAGATCATTTATAAGAAAGGAGAGGAAGACAATAGTGTAAGAAATTGGACTCTTCAAGTCAGTCACAAAAGGTAGTAGCTATACAAATCCAGGTAATAACTAGTAAACAGATAAATCTACCATAGTGCAGCTAAGCAGTAAGACACATCAAGTCATGCCACAGTGAGATAACACACCTCTGGGGCATAGTGAGGCATGAAGACAAGCTGAGAGCTTTCAAAGATTCAAGAAGAGTAATATTGCACAGTAACATATACTGGGTATGTTTTATTGTGAATTTGAAATTGCTCCACAAGGGCTAATTTTTGTTTAAATTAAGTACATACTGTAATGTAAGGGATAAAGTACTGTACATCCCTCAGTATATGAGAAGACTGATTCCACTGAGGGATTCTGATGAGAGAAACTGAGAGAGCAAAGCTTGAGTGATTTATCAATGTCACTGAAACCTTGAGATGGAATTACAGTCTTAAATGTGCACTTTTGGAGTATATCATTTGTTATAATACATATGGAATTCCTCTGATATGGCCTGCTTTTTACCAGGTGCATGCAGAAAATGTGTGAAATTGGGAATTTTCCTGAATTAGCCCCAGAGCAAAATTTCATCTTTTATGCAGAAAATTTGTTTGCATTTTTCTCCCCACTTATAAATAGCAGGTTTTACCTCTGGGAAATCTGAGAAGTCAGATAATCAGCAAATGATTTTGAGACAAACCCACAAAATATGTTTGCTGGTGGGTGGGTTGCACAGCCCCATTGATTTCTGTGCAGATCATCAACCATCATTCTTCAGGTATCCACGGATGGCTTAACTCTACATGGCAGAAATAAACCCAGGTAATTCCCCTGGGCAAAGAGGGAGGCAGTATTTTGAAGCCCCACACAGGAGGTGACATCCCCTGCACAGTTTGTAAACTATCTCTGCTGGGGTTTCCTATGTGGCAACACAGGGGAAGGGGTTTGGGAAAAGGTAGGCAGTGGGGAACTCCTGCTAGAGAGCATTGGTCAGGCTAACACCCTAGAAGCAGGCTCCAGACAATAGGCTGGAGTAAACTGCATGGAATATCTCTGCAGCCAGTGTGAGGTTTCCATCTCCTCTCCAGAGATCCCTAGTGTCCAGCTGAAAAAGTGTGGCTGGGTGCTTGGGTCTAAATTTTCCTTAAGATCTGGATCAACATTGTGACATTGGAGTTATAGTGCATAATGGAATTGCTCATTGCTCCATAGATCTGACCTTTGCTTGTCACCTTGCTGCACTTGAGTCCTTTCAGACAAGTGCTGTCCCACATTCTCTGCTCTAGGATCCGTATGATCATTTAATTTTGCCCTTTCTGATCTTGAAAATCTTGCCACCTGTTTTCTGGTGCTACAGGTGACCTTCAGTGCTGTGTATGGTGAATTTGTGGACAGGAACTGAGCATTACAACAGAGGAAATGTATTCAAAGGAAAGGCAGTGGATTTCCAGAATTTAAAGGAAAATCATCATTTCCCAGCTGGGGGAAGAATAGTTCTGGTATCGAGAAATAGTGCAGTGGATGTTGTAAGGATAAACACGTTAAAGATTGTGAGACACTCAGATACTACAGTACTGAGAGAGATATTTGTAGTATCACTTTTTTAATACCCATTAGCTCTACCATTAGCAATGTGCATCATGATATACTTCAGGTTTTGTTAATTATGACACAACATGCCTACTGATCATTTTACTCTTTTGATTTAATATAACCAGGCATTGCTACTTTACATAAATATTCTTATGTTAATTTCCTGTTAATGCTTTTTTTCACCTTTCTGTGAATGGCATTAGTGTTGGAACAGTTTACTGCATCTTGCTTGGTAATGTGCCAAAAATTTTACTCTTGCTCTTGAGCAAAAAGTCCAAAGTTGGAGGCATGTAAACTTCCAAGGTTTAGCTCTTAAAAGGAAAAGTTTGAGAGGCAACATTGCTATGTCTGCAATGTTGTTTTAAATTGTGAGTTCCCATGAAGCTTTTTTCCTCTTCAGTGAACTCAGTATTTAAACTACATTATAGCAGCTAGGGCTCAGTTTTAATTTCTTTGATTATTTGTGAAAGCCATGTAAAGAGGGGCTTTGGTGTTTGTGCTTCCCCAGACGAGAAACACTGTCCCATATAAGTTAATAGATGAGCGTTTTTAGCAGGGGTTTTCACTCAGAGAATTAAAGCTTTAGGGTTTTACTACACCTCAAATAGATATCTTGCCTCATCATTTTAGAAGGCACAAAATATATAACTTGGACAGCTTTAGAACCACTTAAAATAAGCACTATTGTGGTAATGTATCCAGGGAAAATAACTTCATAATTCATCCAGTGATACCTCTGTAACTAAAGATATTTCAGCATGTTTCCAGTGGTCTCAGGGCAAGGTTTTCTCATTGTGTGGTGACCTCTTTTGTATTCTCCGTGCTGGCTACAGTACACTCTAGATAAGAACTGGTGCTGCTGTAGACAGGCACTTTGGCTACTCTGACTATAATTTCCCACTCTGAGCTGCTACCTCATCAGGTTCATGCTCCTTTGCGGGTCAATACGTTGTTAACGCTACTGACGGACAAGCATATTGGAAGCAGGAGGCCTGTTTTCCACCATGTGATGAAAAATAAAGGCAGTTAGGCAATGCCAGTGGGTAGCAGCTGCTCTAAATTAAAAAAAAAATGAGAAGAGTGGTTACACTTTTTGTGGGAATAAATGTGCCTGCAGTTTTTGTTTACACAAGTGCCACTAGAGTTGCAATCCTTTCTGATTTTTGAAGTTCATATTGACTATAACACAGAGTTGCCATGTCCTTCAAAAAAGACTGCCACCTGTATTGTATAACTTATGCAGAGATTTTGAGTCAAAGTCTGCCTGAACCCTACTGAAGTCCACTTTGTGGCAGAATCCTGTGTTCCCTTAAATGGCCAACAAAAGGAAGTCCTATGCCAATATCGGAAATTGATATTTAAAACTTTCAGCCAAGCTGTACCATCAGGTCAGTTTACAGCCTTATGTTTGAGAGATGCTTTGTCCAAAATACTATATAATCAACAAACACTTCAGTCCTGCTACTGGAGGGAGATCAGTACAAAACATGGATTCAATATGTTATATTCAGCATACGTGAGTGCTGCTAAATGTACCAATTGCTAGATATACTCATGTGGTTCAGAATATGTGCCAGGTTTTGTTCCATGTACCAAATACTTAAAGGTTCAAAGTTCCATTGGAATATCAATAGTGTAAAGAAAAGTCACCACATTCTGCTACAGCACAGAAATTGCAGAAGAGTTGAGCAATGAAAGGGTTACAGACACTGACAAAAGCCATTCCTTAAAATATAATTTCTTTTGTTTGTTTTTTTCATTTGCTATTGTTTGCAATTGTTATTAAAATGTATTTGCATATTACTTTTTTCATTTTTAATTGGGCAAGCATTGATTCTCCCTGCCCCTTGTAATTGTGGTGGAACATCCACCAAGATGGCTAATGTTTATTTCATGGATTGTGCACCACCAGCATCAAATATGTCACTGCAGCTCTGAGAATAACGCATTCATTAGGTTATGTTCCTTCAGCTATCTGGATAGCAGGCTGTGCTGCAGCAGTAGAGCATAAAACAGTGCTTACATAAACAGTGGGTCTAGTAAAGTACTTTATTTTGATTACTGTTTTGCTAGCAGAATGGGGACTGCAAAGAGAACAAACTTTTAGGCTCTGCACTTAGGCCTGAGTCCAGCAAAGCACTTAAGCACATGCTTAATTTCAGTAGGTCTACTCATGTATTTAAACTTAAGCAATGCTTGAAGTGCTTTGCTGGTGTCTTAGATGCTGAGGTGATAAACATGTTCTAAAAATCTTAGAGCATAACAATTCCCATTAGACTACAACAGTTTTAATGTAGATAAAATTATTGGGCTAAATTACTCAGCTTCTCTTTAAAAAGTTATTGTTGGTCCCGTCAGTTACAAACTGCATCATCAAAATTAGACAGCTGAAATATTGTATGGTATGGAATTATGCTGGGTATATAAAAAACCCACATACTTGGTTTCATAGTATATCAGACCTCTGTTCACTCTGTTCTGAACTGTGATTTGGGCTTTGTGGCCACCTAAGGGAGTAAAGGGGCGTGAGAATCATTTTTACAACCCTGTGCAAGCCCTTGGAGGTGGGTGTAGGTGGGCTATAAATGGCGCTCTGTTCACTTCTACAGGTGGGTGAGTGAAAGGTAAAGGTTGATGAACCTGCAACCTTTGGCTAATTGACCTGGACCTTTCAGCTCAGGCACAAGGGCTTCATGCTTAAAGAACCAGAGATCCCAAGTACAATCTCAGCTGCAGACAACCCCATCTAGGGTCATCAGGTTACAAGTGGTAGGCCTTATTGACAATTGAATTGGGTGAACCTGTAAAACGTGGGATGAGCTTCCTCAGCCAAGGCTGTAGCAGGCTCATCAACCTCTGTCTATGGCCAAGCCATCTCTAGAGTGGCTAGTCCAGAGCCAGTGGACAGGAAGAGGAATGGAAAGAGAAGAGCCTTGGCACTCCCCCCGCCCTTCCCTATGCAACAGCCAGTACAGCTGAGCCAGCATGGGCGGTGGTATACTTTGCTCTTGGTACTACTCCAGAGCAAGCAGAAGCAGGGAGGGGAGTGGATTTTGGAGGAGTATCTCCAAGGCATAATGCCTCCTTGGTCTACTCCTATAATGGTGTAGCTTACAAAGAACCCCATGGTATATTAGGGCTTTGCTTAAAGACACTGTCCAGTTCTATAACAACATAATTATTTTAATGTTTTCTGATCAGGGGCGGCTCTATGTTTTTTGCCGCCCCAAGCATGGCAATCAGGCGGCCTTCGGCGGATTCGGCGGTGTTTCTGCGGGTGATCTGCTGGTCCCGCGCCTTTGGCGTACCCGCCGCAGAAGCCACGGGACCAGCGGACCTCCCGCAGGCGTGCCGCTGAAGGCTGCCCGACTGCCGCCCTCACAGTGACCGGCAGGCCACCCCCCACGTCTTGCCGCCCTAGGCACGTGCTTCTTGCACTGGTGCTTGGAGCCGCCCCTGTTTCTGATTCAGTTTATGACCATATCAATACAATAAAACACACTGCTGCTAAGGTCTAACTGACATTGCACTCCAAAAGTATATGTATGTAACTAATATGTCTGATTTCATGCATTTTAAATATTACATTTTAATGATCAGATAATCAGGGAAATGGTGTAGTATCTTTTTTTCTGATTTATTTGTGCTATTTTGAAAATTTTACTCATTTGTCTCTTCTGAAGCCTCCTATTCCATAAAGCATTTTCAAGAGTTTCACTGCATTTTTTCCTCAATCCTCCTATTTTCTCCTGTGCTGTAGGATCTGAGGGAAGAATGTGTAAAGCTGAAAACAAGAGTTTTTGATTTGGAACAACAGAATCGAATGCTAAGTGTGCTTTTCCAACAAAGGGTCAAACCAGCTTCCGACCTCCTTCTCCAGGTAGGAAGAAACCTTTGCCTCTGGAATCAGCTAAATTTAGATTCAATACATTTAAATGATATTAATCTTCTTAAGATAATGTTAGCAAGCAAGAAGTGACAACTGATAGACATAATATATTAGAAGAAAATTGGTTATCTATCATCTGATAGCATTGAAATTGAAAGTGTACACCACCAAACTTTGGCTGCTCATTATGTGCAGATGTGGAGAGAGAAGTGTATCTGAGGAATAAGTTACTTTTTGAGGTGCCTCCTCAGGATGATAAATGGGATGACATATGGGTTCATTATTCCTTATGGGGGACAAAAATTGTGGTCACATAATTCCATACTATTCCATTTGATGGTAAACAAAGCATAATTTTCTATGAGCAAGAAATCAGACTGTTTAGCTTTCTCCATGTTTGTTGTAGTGATTCAATATATTACATAGACCCAGAGCAATATTTTATTTACCTTTTCTGGGACAAGACAGTCAAGAACTCAGATGTAGAGTGACCTGTCTCCCATTCTTCCTTGTTATCCTGGAAAAATCAGGAAGGCTGAAGATTTTCTTTTGATGTGGCATTTCCCTTAATATGAAATTACATTTATCTTCCCTATTATTCTTTGTTCCCCTTCCCATTAGAAGTGTCTAGCCGTACCTCTGCATTAGCCAGAAAATCTGACCATGAGCTGGGTTGAAATTAAATGAAAGTAACTTTAGGTTGAGATTGAGAAGCTTCTTAAAGATGGTCCAAATTCTGCCCTTTATATGTATACAATTCCCACTGAGATCAAAGAAAGGTACTTGAGAGTGCAGAATTTGGCCTATGTAAGAGCATGAATGAAACTCATGGAAATCACCAGGTGTTCCACACATGTATGTGATGATGAAATTTGGCCTTCAGGATGTCATATATCTTCTCAAAGGAACTGGTGTCAGTCCTATGACTAAAGTTATTTGAAACTGGACTGCATCAAGTGCTATGGAATATACTGAAGAGAATGAACCTGCCTTGGTAGCAGGAAGGAGTAGATGATCTAGTAAGTCTTTTTATTTCTAGCTTGTATGAATTTGTAACATTTATCACTGTTGCCTCTCCATGGTTTAGCAGGCAGACTCTTCATATCTGCAGAATTTTTCTGACTTCACTTGCTTAGTCTTTATTGGCCACGTGAGAAGGGGTACCACTGTTATTCCTAAACTCCATGTCTCCCATCTGACAGCAAAATGTACTGCTGATGTGCAACTGAACTAGGTCATCAACATATTTTGAGCCCTTGGGAAAAATCAAAGGAAGAGTGTCACTGTATTTCAGACAATGAAGGACTTCTGATAAAGATGATCAGTGTCAAATATTTTTTTTTCAGAAAAACAGAACAGTAAATTTGTGAATTACCAAAATGTAACTCATCTTCTAAATTAATTTGCCCAATGGAATCTAATTCATCATCTGAGACTTTAAGATTTTCAAAAAGATATTTCCAAATGATATTACTGAATTCTGTTAGATTAGGCAACTAACAATATGTCTGCCATAGGGGTTGCCACATTAATCCAAAGTGTCCACTGTACTTTTAAACCCAGATTCAGAAAAGCTCTTAAGCACTCGCTTAAGTTACCCCTATTCAGGAATGTACTCATGTATGTACTTAAATACATGCCTGAATCGCAATGCTTTCTTGAGTTGGGGCCAAGCACCATAATTATTTGAAAGGGCGGTTGCTTAAGTGTTCTGATGGTCCCTTCTACATACACAAACAACCAGGAGACCCCAACTCTCTCAAAACCTGTGGAGTTGACACTTTGCAGCTTCCATGTGGAATCTCTGCACATTTAGCTGCACATGGACATCCTAAAGCAGTGGTTCCCGTTGATAAATTGTATAATCAATTCCTTGACCACATTTTGGTTCATTATGAAATATACTCAATAGATCAAATAACCAATGTCAGTCAGGTTTATTGCTATAAGCCAATAATAATATAGTACAGGAAATAGTTTTTATACGATACTAGTCTCTGGAAAGCTGTCTTGTGAAGCATTGTCACATTCACCTTACATGGACAAAGTTACACATTTCAGCTGATAGTATTTATCGGATGATTTTACAAGTTACACATTTCTTTACATGTCACTAAAATTCAGCCTATCAGTTTGTCCCAGTTCATTAACTTGTTCTGTTCCTTTCCTTATCTTTGTTTTGGACACTAGCATTCCAGGTACTGGTGTTTGAAGGTAACTTCTAGGTTTGTACCAGGTTAGAACAATCATATCTTGTCATCTTCCTTTGGGATATTCCAGTACTGGCCTGTGGGAATAACTGTCTATCTCTTGCTAGGGTAAAATACACACATGTCCTTATCCTGACAACTTTCCTGTCTGCTTAAGCCAAAGCACGGTGTTATGGAATATCAGCATAAGTGAATAGGTAGGATTATAGTAGAAGTATAAGCCAGTTTAGGCTGTGTAACTGCTGTAATATTTGTGCTTAATGCTATTTCTGCTTAATGCATAGTAATATATATATATATATATAGTGTGTGTGAATGATATACATAAGACTAATATGATATATGTACAGGCTAGCCAGCATATATTGGTCAACATTTCAAAACATTTTATTAAGGCGACCTACCCAACTGCATTTTGGGGGGGGGGTTGTAACCTACCATAATGTACATGCACCCTCCACTCTGACACTGCAACCCAAATCCTTGCCCAATGCAGAGGGGAGACATTGGGGGGATAGGTAGGGGATGGTGGAGAGTGATCTGCCACCTATGACCCATTTGGAACCTTTGCATGACCCACTGGTAGGTCGAGACCCACCCTTTGGGAAACACTGTTCTAAGGCAGGGTGTACGATCCATGTGTTTTAGAATGGAGTCCAAAATCCACCTTCATTTACTAAGCACTATTCCCCAGTTGAATTATTCTTATTCTCTAAAGATATAATTGACTTTAGAGAAATTATATAATCAATAACTGTCTTCGCTTTACATGTTGTATACACATTTATACATTCTGAAAAGCATCTAAATGACTTAGGAACATGTGTCCTATAACTTAGGGATGGGATTTTCAAAGGAGACTAACTCTGAGGGTATGTCTTCACTACCCGCCGGATTGGCGGGTAGCAATCGATTTCTCGGAGTTCGATATATCGCGTCTCATCTAAACGCGATATATCGAACCCCGAACGCGCTCCCGTCGACTCCGGAACTCCACTGGAGCAAGTGGCGGTAGCGGAGTCGATGGGGGAGCCGCGGACATCGATCCCGCACCGTGAGGACGGGTAAGTAATTCGAGCTAAGGTACTTCGACTTCAGCTACGCTATTCACGTAGCTGAAGTTGCGTACCTTAGATCGACCCCCCCCCGAGTGTAGACCAGACCTGAGAGTTTTGAAAATCCCAGCCTAGGCTCACAAGTCCTATTCAAAGTCAGTTGTACTTGTGCTACTCATTTACTTAAACATGTGAAAATATCATTTATTTATTGTTGATTTATACAATGCAGTACAATGCTATTTTCATACAAATCTCATCCTAAAATTATTTGCACAATCAAATAGTTACAAAATAAGTGAGTGCAGAGGAAGAACAAAACTGAGTTAATCTTAGTTGTTTTCTTCTGTAGTTATCATGTATACCATTATCACCAGTGACTTGATTGCATGTTACCTGCAAATTATTCTGCAACCAGACATTAGTACATTTTTACTTAAATTTAAATGTACTTTAAAAACTATATATGAATTTCTTGACATACCAAATTTGAATTAAAGTATGGATTTCTTCCATTTCAGTGGTGTTGAAATCTTGCATCAGTGAGCTTAAATGCTTTTCAAAATAATGAATCACCAGTATTGTGGGTTATTTTAGTGCAGTTGACTTTAAACAAAGCCTTCACAATCTGTTTGGTTTCTGCTTATAAACAAGAGGAGAATATAACTCACTATGATCATTTAAGGATGTGATACAAGTGATTTAAATTTGAGTGCAGAACATGTTCCTTATATAATACTGAATGCACTGTGCTGTTTTTCCTCATGTTTCACATGCAGATCAAAAAGAAAAACTGATTACTCCAGATTTAGTAAATTTCATGCAAGGGAGGTTTAAAAGACAACTTTAAGAAGGCTCCATTGTAAAACAGTTATTAAGTATTACATTTTCATGAATTTTGTATAAATATAAGTATCCATTAAATCCTAGGGACTGATAGTATGGAACAAGAAATTACTGTGTTTATCTGGGGGATTTGATTATGCAGATTGCTACATTAATTCTTTGGCACTAAAAATTTCGGTGTGTCCATTGCTGTCAGTATATGTCACATGGGGGAAATCTCATTCCTATCTTGAAAAGATTAAGTAACCCAAACACTGACATAAAAGACCAGAGTTTCCAGGAGCCGGAGGTAATTCAGTCTCTGTTCCATCACCTCTTTGTGTTGGAGGTGAGTTTGTTTTGAGACTCTCTGGAGACACACTTTCTTGTTGCTGGAAGTCATGTATAGAGTTGGCATTAGGCGCAGGCTAAATAAGCAAGTACCTAAGGCACCTAATTTTTGCTGTTATCTAACCATCCTTCTCCTTGACCCACTGGGACAGACTTGTGGAAGAGATCTCCCCTTTTAGAGATGCCTTCAACTCAATGCCACCTGAAAAGCAGCAACAGTCAAGGCCAGGATCCATGGCACTAATGGAGCTCCTGTCCAGTTGACCCCCACTTCTTTACTTGCGGGAGGGTGCAGGTTGAGGGGAAATAATGTACCTGCCCCTTTGGGAAGTGTATAGAAAGAAAGTTCAGAAGCTCAGTTTTAGCTAGCCATGTTACATATACTCTGTCAGTGAGCCACACACCAGGAGGGAATGATAGACAAGCTGAGATTTGAGCTTGGATGAAAAGGAGCAATCAAGGAAGACAAGGCCAGTGCGGAGAAATTAAATGAGGTGAGAGGCAGATATGTGAGTGTTTGGTATAAAGATGGTAGCTGAAGACATGTGAATGTATAAGATAGAGATAAAGTGCAGAGGGTGAAGACAAGAAGGAAGTCTATGCCTGATGAATTGCCCAAGATAACACAGGATATCTGTAATATGGGAACGAATTTTTAATTCTTGGTGTTACAGTATTTCTCTCTGCCTCATTATTTGTCTTTCTAAATTAGTATAAATTCCTTTGCAAAAGTAAACATTTTATTTCTAAAATTGCCTAAAAATGAACTTCGTTTCTCCATCCTTCAGCTGCTGCTCCCCAACACACAGCTTTGCTTTGTCAGTTCAGATTGGTTTTTTTATTTCTCTTGAAACAGAGAAATGAGTTCAGTGCTTTCTCTTCCAGTCATTGCCCTTTTCCCCCCTTACAGGTGAAAATGGAATTACAGACACTGGGCTTGATTGTGATCTCATGTTGTACACATCTTTTACTTCAGAGTAACTCCACTAATTTCATTTTAGTTATTTCTGATTTAACCCACTGTACATGAGAGAAAAAGCCAGTCTATTGAAAAATTCTTTATAGAAGAATTAGTGCCAAATTCATACACTCATACAATTGCACAAACATAACTAAGGACATGATTTGGCCTGCCATATATACCAAAGGCATTCTATAATCAAGTAAAGGCCTAAATAAATAACAATTTTACATTAGAAGGTACATATATATATATTTGTTAGCTGAATTCTCTCAAGAATGTTGTTTTATCTTTTCGTAAACAAAGTTACTATCATTATTAAAGCACTTTGAGATCCTTGGGTGAAAGGTGTTAAATAAGTGCAAAGTGGTAGTAGTAGTGTTTATTGGTTGGATTTATTTCATTAAATACATAGTGATATTTGCATAGAGTATGGGAAGTATAAAATAATATTACTAATCATAAGACCGAGGGCATCTCTGCTCCTAACTCTCTTTTAATTGTCATTTTATCTCTCTCACTCCAAATATCACTTTAACAACTCTAGAACAAAGCAGGAAGACTTTTGAAACATCCACTTATGCCTTGTATACATCTGTCTGGATTAGTATAATTCATTTTCCATGGATCTCCCGTATTGCTTTATTGTGTACCTAAAATTTGTCCATACTGCTGTGGCCAGACTGCTAAATTCTCATCTTAATGTAGGTAATAACTATTTTTGTATTGACTTCTATAACAATTCAAAGAGCGTGCTCTAAAATATGTATTTGAAAAGAAATACACTTACTTAGATGGAAATAGTTATCAACCTAGCAGAAAGGGGTAAATTGCTCCAACAACATTATTATATATGTGAAGAAAGATAGGGCAATGAATTGTTTAAGACCTGACAGAAGTGGATGAAATGAATAGCCCAGAATCTGACTTTACATTCAGACATCTTGAGACATCATGATGTTCTGAATACAGATGGTTAAAAGAGACATTATGTTGGCTTCTACCAGTTGAATATGCAGAATTTGTAGGTATTTCTAAAAGTAAATATTTGAGGAGGAGAAAACAAACCCAAAGATCATCTTATATTGCTAGAAAAGGATGTCAACAGTTAACCATTCATTTAAATAACTGTACCAATATGTGCTGAAAGCTGTATAATTCAGACTGGATGGCAAGCCAACTATCTAGACCCCACCTCATGCATATCTGCACTCTAACGGCATATTTAGGAACAAGATCAATAACTTTAAGTTTCAACCATTTCAAGGCTCTGAACTTCCTGCAGTATAACCCGCTGTTCACCTCTCTCTACTGTGAAAACCAACCGTTTATTCCTTCCCTTTGTTTCCTATCTTTCAACTATTTACTGATCCATGAGAGGAACTTCCCTGTTATCCATGGCTGTTTACTTTGCTTAAGAGTCTTTGGTGTGGGACTTAGTCAAAGGCTTTCTAAAAGTCCAAATACACTACATCCACTGGATCACCCATGTCCACGTGTTTGTTGACCTCCTCAAAGAATTCTAATAGATTGGTAAGGCCTCTTCTCTCATGGCTACTTGGTTTCGTTGGAAGCCTTTGCCAACGGACCTTGTTAAGGCTTTCTGAAAATCCAAGTACACTTTATCAACTTGATCATATGGTCCTGGTGACTTATTACGGTTTAGTTTATAATTTTTTCCCCTAAAACCTCTTCTATTGACACATCAGTTGGGGCGAGTACTTCAGCTTTGTCACCCAAAAAGAATCTCTCTAATGTTGGCATCTCCCCCACATCACCTGCAGTGAAGATTGATGCAAAGAATTCATTTATGCAAAGAATTCATTGAATACCTTCTCTGTATTGGCCATGTCTTTCTTGAGTGTACCTTTAAAACATTTGTAGTCTAGTGCCCCCACTGCCTGTTTGGAAGACTTCCTGCTTCTGATGTACTTAAAAAGAAATTACTGTTAGTTTTTGAATCTTTGGCAAGTTGCTTCTTAAATTCATTTTTTACTTTCTTTATTGTACTTTTATATTTTACTTGCCAGAGTTTGTGCTCCATCCTATTTTCCTCATTTGGATTTGACTTGCAAATTTTAAAGGATGCCTTTTTGCCACTAGCAGCCTCCATTATTTTGCTGTTTAACCATGGTGACATTTTGTAGTCCTACTGTCTTTTTTGATTTGGGGTATACATTTAATCTGAGTCCCTATTATGGTGTTTTTCAGTGCTCTCCATGCTGCTTGCAGCATTTTACCCTTGTGATTGCTCTTTTTAATTTCCGTCTACATAGCATCTTCATTCTTGGACAGTTACCCTTTTTAAAGTTAAATGTTACTGTGGTGGGTTTAGCTGGTATTTTCCCTTCTACTTAATTACATTATGGTCACTATTACCAAGTGATTCAACTATAGTTACCTCTTAGACCAGATCCTGTGCTGTTCTTAGGACTAAATTAAGAATTTCTGTTCTCTTGTGAGTTCCAGGACAAGCATCTCCAAGAATAAATCATTCATGGTGTCTGTAAATTTTATCTCTGCATCATGCCCTTTGATGACATTTACCCAGTAAATATAAGGATAGTTGAAATCACCCTTTATTATTGTGTTTTCTGGTTCTGTAGCCTCTCTCACCTCCTTTAGCATTTCGCAATCACTATCACCATCCTGGGCAGGTGGTTGGTAGTATATTTCTGCTGCTGTACTCTTTATTGAAGCATAGAATTTCTATCCCTAGAGATATGTTATATAGTTTGATTCATTTAAGATTTTCTCCTTATTTGACTATGCTTTGTTAAAACATATAATACCACTCCCCCACCAGCAGTACCTACTGTGTCATTCCTATATATAGTTTGTGCCCAAGTATTACCATGTCCCATTGATTATCCTTATTCCACCAAGTTTCCGCAATGACTGTTATATCAAAATTCATATTTAATGCTAAGATCTGTAGTTCACCCTATTAGTATTTAGATTTTTTGCATTTATATATAAGTATTTGTGCATTTTGTCTATATTTAGTTGCTTGCCTTTATGTGTTATGTTTAAATGGGAATCTTTTATATGTGATTGTTCCTTGTTATCTCTTACCTGTACTTTACCTACTTATTTCCTATCTTCTCTACTATATTGTGTTCCCCTCTTTAATAAATTCATCCCTAGGGGATGTCTATCCCCAAAGCAGGTGGTCCTCCTCACCTGTCAATTTCCCCCCAGCCCCTGTAATCTCTAATCCTCTGTAAAGTTTTTTATTTTATGTGTAACCAGTCTGGTCATTCCATTTTGGATAGATGAAGCCCATCTCTCCTGTAAAGGTTGCTACTTCCCCCAAAAGTTCCTCAGTTCCTTATAAACCTAAATCCTTCCTCCATATACTATCCCCTCATCCTCACATTTAGACCTTGAAGCGCTGTCTGTTTTGGTGTCCCTGCACATGGAACAGGAAGCATTTCAAAGAATGCTACCATGGCAGTTCTGGACTTTAATCTCTTACCTAGCACCATCTCCTCCCCATCACTGCTTATAAAGCTGTCTAGATCTCTTGTGAGATCTACTACCTTCACACCTGGCAGGCAATTCACCATCCTTTCTCATAGTTCTCACAGACCCAACTGTCTATGTTTCTAATAATCAAATCCCCTACTACTATTGCCCAACCCTTCATAATAACTGGAGTCCCTGTGCCTGGAGGGGTATCCTCAAAGCAAGAGAATATCATGATTTCATCTGGAAGGTGGGTCCCAACTATAGGATTGTTTCCCTCTGCTCCAGGTTGATGGTCTCCTGCCTTGAGACTTTCATCTTCCTTAGCAGTACAGCCCACTGATCAGATGAACAGTTGACCAATTCAATCCTAAGAGATCACTCACATAAAAAGAAACAGATTAGAGAGTCAATGACCAACTTCTCCAGTGGCGGTATCCTGGAAATTTGAACCCAGTGAATCTTCATCACAGGCTTAAAATTAAGTATTTGGTTAAGTGCTTTGCTGGATCAAAGTCATATTCATGTTGATATAGGCATATTCTCAGTATTAGGAAAATCTTCCTGAGTTGTGTTATACTGTGGTAGTTTCCCCTGAGAAGAAATGGAAGCCTCATCACTTGGGACATTGAAAACTAAACTGGATATAGCACTGATAAATGTACAATGGTGAACAGTCTTTCATCAGCAGTGTGATGGACTAACTGACCTAACAGATCAGTTCCATCTCTAATGTATATGTTTCTATGATCTCCTTCTTGTCATGCCTGGCTTCTCCTATTTCAGCATCTGGAGTCTTTCTGATCTCTCCCCCTTCCCCCACCCCAAATGAACAAAGTTCACCAAGCATATAATCCTGGTGAACATGACAAATCTTTTAAGTGAAAATGACCTTCAACAGCCAGCACTTCGCAAGTCCTTGTAACACAGATTATTAGCCTTTAGGACTGACAAATAAAAGCATTAAAAGGCTTTTCCATGTCTACACAATCATGAGGTTTTGTGATATTTTATGGAGGCACTTTTCAGATCCAGCCTCTGAAAGCAAGATTTGTCCACTGCCCAACTGACAATAAATTGCCAGGGAAAGATTACCAACAGTAAATTGAGTAAACGGTTTTGAGGCAAAATATAAATGGTCTTTAGTGTAATATTTATAAATAATTTTGAAATAGGAATACAATCTATTATAACAGTTGAAAGATATATGTGGGCATAGTCTTGATGAATGAAGATGGATGTTACTCAGGGGAAGTGTGCCTCAAGAGAACAGTAGGACTACACTTACACTAGGCTGTTAGTGACAAAAATAAAATGTTACTGTTTTTTACTCCTGTTAGTGCAGCAAAGCCAATACATACAGCTGAGACTGAGTGAGCTGTAGGTTCCGTTCCATCTTACGCCTCATCATCATCATCAGAATTGTTTATTAAGTTCCAAGGGGGGCAAATTGTTGTCAGTGAGGATACACGGAGGCCATAACATGTAGACAGTGGGGTTGCCTGAGTGTAAGGATTTTATTACTGATGGTGATGTGCACAATGGAAAAAATCCAATTTTGCTTTGGTAGACCAAGGTGAGTATGCAGAGATAATCATTGGGAAAAAATATCATTATTCTTGTAAACTGAACACTTTAAATGTAGCAATCAGTGAAAGGCAAGAAACAAGAAAGCCTACGCTACCATTTTTACAGTTTCTTTTCAGAGGAGCCCTCCACTTTAAACTTTTTATAAAAGCATTAAAAAGATACATTTTTCTTTGTTCTCTACCGCTATATTTTGTTCCTCATAATCACACCTTCCTTAAAGAGAAGCAACCACTTGACTCAGGGGCACCTTGGTTTTTCAGCCTGCTGTGTTTACTGAACATAAATGCAAGATGTCAACTTGTCATGTAAATCCCTGAGTAAATGGTCAAGGTATAAGTGAAAGCTGTTTATAGGCAGCCTTTATTCTAGGCTCTGAACTGTGTGAAAATTCTTTGAGCTCTGTTTTTGTATTTTTTATGACCAGCTCCAGACCATTTCTTTACTCTTTGGGGCTGTGGTACTGAATTAGCTCTTTGTTTGGAGTGGGGTAGGTTTTAATTAAATAGAAAGCAGTAGAATTTACTTGTTTACCTTTTTTTTAAGTTTAGATAAAATGCACGTGAACAGTGTGGGGAATTTTCGTAATGAATGCAGCCTAGATGGTACACAGATTTATCACCATCAATTTTATGACAGGGACAGTATCAAAGATTCAATAGATGTAAATATATTGCAGTTGATGCATTTCTGTGTTCAGTGTATATTATCCTGTTTCACTTTTTGTTATATAACTTGTATATTTAGGCCAAGACTCCTTCTGTTTCCCATTAAAACTGAGAAATCTTTCTCGTTGGAGTGCAGACTGGAAAATTAGTTTGGCTTGGAAAACAGACATCATTCTAATGTTATCACAGTGGGCAAAGCACTAGCCATGTGTTACATATAAAAGTGTAATTTCATGTCATCGGATCAACTTTTAAAGCCCCCTCATTGAAATTATGCAGCGGAATAAAATAATAGCCATTGCAGGACTGTCTTAAACACAATATGCTTAAGCAACAGGTGTGCTAGATAATTGTTTTCTCATCATGGTGCATATTTCACACTCCATAACTCCCAAATGAAATTCCAACAGAATGCATAAAATTAAATGATTCAAAGATTTAGAGGGTTTCTGTTCTTTATGGTAAAAGAGAAATCTACTGAAATTCTAAAACAGTATGGAAGTATAATCATTATTACTAATGTTGCTAAATATGAAGTATTTATTTTGGTTATCTTAAAATACTTTGAAATTTAAACAAAGGCCTGCTGCTTAAAAAATAGTGTGTAATATGTGTATATGCATATATATGAAATTAATGGCTGACATAATAAAAATAGAGGATTAATTTACCTGTAGCATCACTGAAATGAATATGTGAAACTTTCCCTGAAAAATTCACTTATTTTAGTATCTCTTTTTTTCCATTACTACTGTATATAACATGGTGATAGAACTTTGGGTTGTGAAACAAAATCAAGCCTATGGCTCTATTATCTAAAGATGTCTATGCCAGTAAAGGTTATACTTGATTACATTTTAAGATTTTTAAACTTTTATCAAGTCAGTGTGATTTGCTAGAGATTTTAAATTAAACTTCATATATTCTCACCAGATGAATCCAACTAAAGTTATGTTAAGTGATTTTAACACACAAGATTATTCTATAAGATTTTGTGCTGCCATCTATTACAAAACAAATCATTTCCCTGGCATATATTCTGTATACTTAGTATACTATTATATATATTGCACAGTAGTAAGAAGAGATGGGGTAGTAGTTAAAGTGAAATGTGATCCATAATGAGTCATGAAACAGCTAGTCAAACAACCCAATCTTTTTGTATTGAATTTTACTAATGTGCTCCTTTCTTTCCCATATGACCTATCCTCTGTAATGATGGTTTGATACTGGTAAAATTCAGATCCTCATCCAAAGGCTGTGACACTATTGACTAAATCTCTATTGACTTTGCTGAGGATGTGAAATACTGTATTGCAAGATAAAATCAGCACATAGATGCTCAATGAAACTGAAGAGTCCATTAGTGCTTTAACTCTTAAATTACCACCTGTCTTCTTTCTTGATAAGAGCAGGCTGAAGGGAAAAGTTACCTTTGTTGTTAAACATTTTGCAGCATATTGCTAGACTTAACTCTCATTTTTTTGCATTTTTAGATGGTATTAAAATTAATTTCTGTCTCTAAACGTGAGCAAGCCTTGTTTCATTAGTCACTCACCTTTGTCAGGATACTGGGAGGAGTGGTGATTTGTCTGTGTCCTGTGTGGAATACAAGGGCATCTTGAACGTTATGAATTAAACTCTTGCTGACTGCATTTGAAGTATGGAAACCAGCATATCAGGATAATGACATCTTGAATTAATAACAGCACTTTAGAAATCTCAGAGAGATGTCCACTCTTTAGTCTTTCTCAACTACAAAGTCATTGATATGAATTGTTTTTATTCTACACCCATTTTGTAGAGTTTGGATTTTAAACTTTAGTATTCTATTGTTTTAAAAACTGATGCGTATCCTTTTCAAGTTTCCTTTTATTTTCTGTTGACTAAAATTCTTCCTTATATGTCCACCTCCAGTGTACATAGGGCTTGTGCATACTGTACATTTGTCTATGGACTTCAGATATTGTACATGTACCTGAGGAAGAATATAACCTTGTTTTTTAAAGGACACCTTAAATGCTATTCTGTAAACCAGTCCTTGGGAGTTACGTGACAGTAACCTGACATATGGCCTTCCTTAAGGGACAGAGAGGTAATGTCTCCACTGAAGCACTACAGCTGTGCTGCTGCAGCATTCTAAGTGTAGACATACCCCCAGTCTCTTCCTTCTAATATCCTCATTCCCAAAACCTCAACGCCAGTTTTTATACATGGGGTCATCAAGCAAAGACTTCTGGTGTGAATGTGCATATCTGCATCTGAATAGACTTGTGCACATGAACAGAAGCTCCATCATTAAGCTGAGGAAAAAACCCAGCTATTTGAATGTTCATGGAAAAGGGAATTTTAAAAAGGCACCTTGCTTGGTTGAATCAAATAGTGAATCAGATTTAGGGAATAAGTTAGAGAATCGATTTTTCCACTATTTTCCCAGTTCTACTCACAGCACTCCTTTGTGATAAATATCACTATATTTGTTTTACAGATGGGGAAGCAGAGAGTTAAGTGACATATTCAAGTCCATACTGCAGTCAGAAATGAGTATAGGCTAAATATCATGAATTCCTGAGTCCCAGTTCTTCGCTTAATCCAGTAGTCTTAATCCTGTAACCTATAGAATAAACCTCTTATTAGAACCACTGGAACAGGACAATTAAACCTTAAAGATGCTGAATTTGGGTCTGGCTCAGATAAACAGCCAAAGTTGGGATGCTTATTCAAGGCTTTGGGTTTGCAAAATTGTGGTCCAATCCTGCAAATGTTTACTGTCCTGTAATTATGGGAAAGTGCATAAGTGTTTCCATGAGGTAATTAGCCTTGGGCTGGAAATTCCACAAGATTAGGTTTTCTCACTCTACGTTGGGTCTTCGAGGACCTTAACAAAAAGTTGGGAGAAAAAGAGTTAATTGAACACTTCAGAATCTTCATTTATAGAAGCAGACAAAAAAAGATTCAGGGAGCCCTTGAAGCAGTGAAGCTGACAATTTACACCAACTGGGTGGCTGCCCTTGATTATTTCCAATCCAGTTTGTCCATCCTCCAAAAGATACTTTAAAGAAAAAGCGTTCAATAAAACACCTTCAGTCCAGACCTCTAAGGCTTTTTAACAGAACCTTAATAAAAGTTCAAAATTTGGAATTACTTTTCCAGAGCAGAAAACATTGCATTTTGATCAGTGTTAGAGAGAGAACTTTTATTACAAAGTTATGAAAGTCTTGAAAGTAGGAATGAGGACATTTTGTGGAAATCCTCCTACTACTTTGCCTTCCCCCAGCAACCTGCCCCACCGTTTGTGACATTTCAATAAGATACACAAAAACATCTTTCAAAATGCAGAACATTTTGGGAAAGAAAAAGATGGCTTGTTCAACATTAACATTGACAAATTCATGTTCTTGTCATGTAAATAAATTAACCTTTTAAGTGTCTAACATACTGGGCTTTGAGAAACTGCAGTGAGGGAAGGTTATAGAAAATGATGCTTATCTCTTCTGATTTTTTTTATAGAATAAATGAATGATTTCAGCTAAAACTATGCAAGAAGGAATCTATTGAGAATACGTAATATAACACTTATTTGGGATACCAGATTGCTGCCTCTGAACTTGCTAGCAAAGCAGTGCTTACCTTCCTCAGTTGCCGTGTATTGATCTAAAAATCTTCCTTAAGCCTTGTCTCTCTTTTTCCTCCTACAGGCAAAAGGTTAGAGTTAGATAATAGTATTAATTTTCCAGACATCTGCACATGTTTTAATAGCCTTTGGAAGGCTTGAAATAGTTTCTGTTTGCCCACCACAGGGCTAAAATACCATTAAGGCCTGGATTGAAGTAATACATAACAATCGTAGTCTCATAGTTCAACTTGACAATAAAAAAGCTAATTTATTTTATCAGAGATTTAAATTAATGTGAGAAATTCCTCTCTTAATAGGAGCTGGAATGCCATTCCTGCAGAGGCACATGTGCATTTTGTATCATTATCCATACAAATTTTAAAGACATAAAACTGCAACAAACCTTGTATATACATTTTGTCCTGTACCCTGTTTGTGTGAGTGTGTGAGAGAGAAAGAGAATTATGTGCTTATTTTCATTCCAGACATCAGTATTTTTGTTCCTGACATTATCTCTACTGAAAATCCCTTCATTCCTAGGCTCACTTACTTCCCTGACTCAACATACAGACGAAGAGTGAGCGAGATTCATGCCATTCTCTGGCCCTTAATAATTAATGTTTTCCCCTGGAATTTGTAGCATGAGAAATAATTTTGTGGGGGGTTATGTGAATTTAGTTTAAATTAACTTCTAAAATATACATAATGATTAAGATATTTCTGAATACTTGAGGAAATGGTCTTGAGATTCAAAACAGTTTTCATTTCTAACTCTATGGTGGAGGAAAGCTTTAGCTTATCCCATTATAAAGTGATAAAACAGCATTTGATAGCAGCAGCTTGTGTGATAAAATGATCATGGCAGCAGTGAGAAAGAATCTAATAAGGGAATTGATCTGCAGATTCCAATTCTGTAAGAGCCAACATCGATCAACATAAATGTCAATAACAAGATCGTATTGAGGTCTGCCTAATTCCTTTAGATGATTTTTGGTTCTAGTGACAGAGTCAGGAAGTGAATGTGAAAAGAAGCTTAAAACTATAAGAATCACAAAGACAAAGGCCAACACTACATTATACTATACATGATATATCACTGGCTATCCTGATATAAGCTAGTTATAAGATAGAAATTAGTTAATAGTATATAATCAAATAACTTCTATATTATACAGTGCATATTTTATAGATGGAACTTAAACAATAGCGAAGCACTTCACATTCATATGTTAAAGTACTGCACTTGGGCACCCTGGCAAAATAAAAGGCAGGCCTGCCTTTTTGTGTTAAAGTACAGATATCTTCTGTAAGGCGGGTCATAAAAGATAAATGGTATAGTTCTTCCTTGTCATAAAAGTTAGAAGCATAAAATGGTATTCTGGAGTGATTCTGACCACCCTGAAATGTAAATGAAAAGTCTCTGAAACTGTGACTAATCGAAAAAGATAAGGTGTCATAACTTGCAGAATTCTATGTTACAATTTTTCATATACACATAACTTGCTGCATCTGTGTGATTTTGGCCATCACACAATAAAGTGGGAGGAAAATTTACTTCATTCATTTTAGATCAGTGGAAAAGTATTTATGAAAAGTATTTACTGCTTTTTATGTGAAACAAATGAGCACAGAAAGTGAAGACTGATATTTAATAGGAGGGTTGAACACCTCAGAATGCATTTTTCAGGAAAGATGCTGTCATGAAATACTCAAGGAGACTTCAGTGAGCTCAGTGAAATAATTAATTGCATTAATGGTTTACATTTTGGCTAACTGATTACCAAGTTATTGGTGTAAAATGTTGACTCTACAATAATTATAAACCATAGGGAACTTTATACATATTTTTCCCAAGAAAACAAATTAGTTGATTTTATCGTTGCTGCTGTATTTACACACTCCTAACTTAATGCTATTAAAATGAGAACTAATATTTTGGAGTTCTCAAGACTTGAAAACACTGATATAGTTTTAAAATGAAAGCAAGGATCAGAGAGGATTACATTAAATCTTTCAGTGTAGCTTTTATTTAAAGCAGTTTATAAAAATTAATAAAACTAGGGGGATTTGGAAGAGGAATAATTTTAGGCTTATAGTAACACAGGCAACTGAAGAATACAGAGAGAGATTATGCTATTTATGTTTATGCATCAAATATGTGCTTAATACCTCACAATTTACACTCTAGGACATTTAGGAATTTTTGCTTTCAGCTTTCTCCGTACTTCAGAATCTAATTCACTGCTTTTGCCTATCTTTGAAAGGCTTGATTACAACAAATTGTAACAAGTCTGTAGAATCTGAAGCAGACACAAAACTATTGTTTTATATTTTGGGGTGGATTTGCCTTGTTAACAAGATTTTCTGACGTAATCTTCCATACAAATGTTTGTAATATCACATGCTTGTACTTTGTCTTGAATGTTGTCAGTTAAGGCTCAGTAAACTCACCTGGAGGATTTGCCAGCAAAACTGACAAGCCACTATTAAGGGTGGGTTTGAATTTAGTCTGGCATCTTTTGTATCTCCAGACTTAGTTTTTAACAACTTCATCTTGACCTGGGAGGGGAGGGGATGAGAAATAAACAAATTAAAACTTGAACAGGGAAATACTTTTGCTAGATTAATAGAAAATCAAAATAAAATCCACTTGACTTGATGAATTCTCTATAATTGCTGGAAGCTCTTTTTTATACTAAGAAATTATTTGGCTTACTGAACTGTATTTTACAGTTAATCCTTTAATATTTATTTTGTGTATAACTTTCCCCACTGTTAATACTGAACAATATTGTAAGCTTGTAATTTTGTTCCTTACATTTCAAACAGCTATTTGTAAGACCAATAAATAACAATCTCCAACAGCTTGCTTATATCACTATGAGGCATTTCATATCCTGGGGTTCACTTACTGTAGGTTAGAAAACAAAACAAACAAAAAAGCAACTATAAGGATGAAGCTACAGGAAAATAATGATGCAACTCTGCAGATACAAACTATAAGGCAAGCTAATTTTATTAAATCTACCAGTTAGGCTATAGAGAAGAATAAAGTAATAAACCTGAATCACTGATAAGGTGGATGTTGGTATTAAATATCATGGGAGGTAAGACCACAGGCATTCATTGCATTTTCAAGACAACAGATTCCATGTAATAGACCTTTACAAGTATCACCAAATATCGTCATTAGCTACTTGTCCTGTTAGAACCAATACTCAGAGCAGTAGAAAGAACAAAAGATTATACATTATGGAGCTAATTTTCATCCATTTTTGTCTTGCATTTTGCATTCCCCCTTATGATCAGTTTTATGGTGCCTTAGAGTCATATAAGATTCCTACTCCAGATAAGATAAGGTTCTTACTCTGGTTTTTACTGTACCTTGCTTAAATCTGGGCCTGCTATGCAGGTGTGAGCTGAAGAAGTTATTCACTTGAGCCCCTGGTGGATCTACTCCCTATCATATGTTCTGTCAGCTGCCTCAGGTGAGTAACTTGTCATTCTTTTTCAGCCCCATGATTGTTCTGCACCCAAATAATGGGGCCAGGATAGGGTTTAGGTCAGCACATCTCTGGCCATGCCCACTATCCACAAGCACCCCACTCTCTTTTTTTCCCTGGCAATTGATGGTGCAAGATGGGGAAATGTCAGGGATGGGGATGGACAGGGAGACTTCTGCAGATGCAGATTGACTGGTTGGCGTCTGGCTCTGTCTTATGTATCCTCAGGACTGAGGAACTGTGTGTCTCCAAATGTTTGTTACAAAATACTCTATGCCATTTGAAGGGTGTCTGTAGACAATATTCCACCCACCCAGCCAACATTTAAAAGCAAAGATCTAACTCCAATTATGCAGAATGCAGAGGTACATGGTTTACTTCCAGTAAACATGGGCTGCATACTGTCCTAAATGTGGACACTTACTCCGAATGCTACAGGCACCTAACAGAGAAGATAGGAGAAAAGTGAGTTTCCAATCCTCATGTTCATTCTCCTGAAAATGCTTTTTTTTTTTACCTGAACTTTTTTTTCTGCTACTGAGAGCCATGCTATTTCCTCATCCTCTACTGATGGTCTCTTTGCACAGAAATTAGTGAGATATACCTTTGGACCTTTTCTGTGCAGCCTACAAGATAAGACCACATTTTATTTCCCAGAAACTGGAACTACTGGTGTGGAAAGTCACATTACTTCAGTCTCCACTTTGGAGCAAAAGCAGATGAGGCATCTTATGAAATAGACATGCATGTGCCATTAATACTCTTTGGGGAACTTCAGCTCTTGTAGAAAGATCTCTGAAAAGTGGTAAAGAGGACAGTGGACAGTGGCATTTGGAAAAGGGCCTCTACAAATCATTAAGAGGAATGGCATATGTTGGAGGTAAGGGTAGAATGTCAGGATAAATAATAAGGATGCTGTTAGAGAATTGGGAGGAAAAGAACTTTGAAAATTTAGACCAAGCAATGCCCTTGAAATGATATTAGGTAATATCAGTAGTCAGTATGAAAAGAATTGCGAAAGAGCATATGCAAACAGAACAGCATTACTGTGGCACTGCATTTCCTGGCAATTCATAAGCAGCAAGAGGAGGTGAATGCAAGTCCTTAACCCACCTGGTTAACTGGGGGAAATGACCAGCATGGAAGTCACTATTACCATTATAAACTATGAAAATAGAAAATAAATGAACATTCTTGTTTATGTACTGAAAAGTTAGATTAAACAGTATTTTGCAATGGATATGAAGTTCTGTTTATAGTACAGTAATTAATTTGTAGAAAAGCAGGACTTAATTCTCAATGTTCCATTAGATTTATAACTTCCAAGATCTGAAATAAGTAAGTATAGCTAACTGTTGTACATAATAATAAATTCATACATTTTTGTAGATCAAAAAGAGTAGTTCTCAGAAATTTTCCAACATTTCATAATATTATAATTAAGGACGGTGAGATCTGCAGTAAGAACCATTTCCAATAGCATCACTTTGTAAGAAAACACTTTAAAGCATCTTTGAGGTTTTCAGTGCACTTTTTTGCTCTTTAGTTAAAGCCCACTTCCAATACATGACCAATTTTGCTGGTCTCTTTAGAAGGCAATCTTCACCATATGCCAGGGTCTGTAAACACTTATTTGTGTAAAACTGAAATCCATTAATACTTTCTGAGGCTGAAATCCATTTTACATTTTTTATTTTCAGTGTTTCCTTACACATAATTTGCCCCTTCTTTCTGAGTATTAAGCATATGAAGAATACATGCTTAATATTTTGGTTGAGTAGTATTTGGTGAGAGTTCTAATCAAGTTAATTTTGCAAGGAACAGACATAAGATGTCCCTTGTCTCCCTGAAAACATTTCTGTGCATTCTGTGCAATGCCCAGAAAGACAGCAGGATCTAATTCCATAATGGAGACATTATCTTTAGGAACTCCTATTAAATTAACTATAAACCAAATCATAGTGTTTATTATAGGTTTTTTGGGGGTGGGGTTGTCGCATTATCTGCTATGGGGAAATAGAACTGTTTCACAAGTGTTTTCTCTTTTTGGTTCCGAAGATCCTATAGAAATAAAAACTTGCTTTAATAAAAGTTTTATTTCTATAGGAACTTTGGAACCAAAAAGAAAAAAACTTCTGTAAAAATTGATACAGCCTATGCTGTATTAGCTTTCCTGAGTTTTCTGCATAGGGGCTGGTGGGAGGATAACTTTCCCCAGCTCAGGACTCTCCCATTCCCATGCATGTATGCCTCGATCCACAGCAGTTCAAGGACAATAAGGGTGATGCCACGTGTGCACCCGATTGCCTCTCCTATTTAGGCAAGGGAAGTTCATGCATGGAAGTTCTCCACATTACATTTGTCTACATCTGTCTTAAAGTGTGGCGCCAAGACCTGGAAACAAACTCCAGCTGAGAAGAGTGAGACAGTTACCCACTGAGTCTTACATATGACATTCCTGTTAATATACTCCATTATGATATTAGCCTTTTTCACTACTGAATCACATTGTTGACTCATATTCAATTTGTGATCCATTATAACCCCCAAATTCTTTTGTGATTTGTATGATGGTGAACATTTCCAGTATGATAATTACTTAATTTGTCTATTTGATACAGATATGTAGTAGTATTATAGATCTTGAGAACCCACTTTCCTTTCTTTCTTCTCTATTATTTTGCTGATTTACTTTTATTATTTAAAGGCTCATAGAGTTTAAGACCAGAAGGGTTCATTAGATCATCTAGTCTGACCTCCTGTATATCATAGGACATTAAATGTCACCCATTTACCCTTGTATTGAGCCCAATAATTTATAACTTTTAACAATTTACTTTTTTAAATTAATTTTAGGTTGTTATTTGAGCAATTATTTCTTTTTCTTTTCTGATTTTATTTTCTTCTTGCTGATTTAGTACGCTGAGTGAGCTGGCATTATGTTTCACAAGAATGATATAGCAGTGTACTTAGTTTCATGTGATAGTTATTGTTATAACAAATTATATTGTTCACTTCTTTATTTACCGCCATTTGTATTGCTAACTCATGTACAATAATATATTTATTTTCAAAATATTTTTAGGGACTGACAAACTCTGAAGCAAGTCTTCAGGATGTAAAACTCCTGAAGTCGTATTTCCAGTATGTATTCTTGGGAAATAAACATTAGTGTCCATTCCCCTCACACATCCCCAATTTTCCAGTCTAATGCATGGCTTAAAGTACAGAAACTTGCACTAAAAATCCTCTGCAAGGAGAGACCAGGAAGTTGGTCGCTTTGGAGGAAAGACATTCCTTTTCAAAGAGCCCTACCTAACAACGCCTTTGCATGGCATCAAGGATTCCTGTGTCTGAACCAATTTGAATTTTCTGGTGGCTCAACTATACAGTTGGGAGACTTTCAGTCAAAGGCTAACTTTGAGTTCATTGTAAACCTGTGAGCTTGGAAGGTGTAACTAGTCAGTATTTAAATTTTGGGCAAACATCAGCCTGAAATTACAATAACAATATTTTAAATGGTTCACATTCAATAACTGGAGAATAGATATAACTGACACTGCGTTAAAAGACATGTACACTGGGTGTAATAAATATTTATAATGAAAAATATACTGAATTCAAAGTGTTTGTGGCTTCTAGTCAACATTATGTTATAGGAAATATGATTATACAGAGTATTCATCATTCAAACAGTTTCCCATAATCTTACTGAAACATGATAGCACCAGTTAAAACAAAACACTGAATGAAAACTAAATGAATATGTAACTCCTGGAAAATTACTCCCAAATTAATAAATAGTGGTTAAAAGTACTAAATTGCCTGGAATAGAAGTCAGTTTGCAATAGTGGATGTGAACAGCAAAGGCTTTAAGAAGAGATGTCTATTTCTGGATGATTCATTCTCCAGAGGAAGAAATTGTAGAGGTGAGTGCCTGATAAGCAGGCTGAGCACTGCATCTGGTGCTGAGCTGAAGCTTCAGTCCCAGTTTGCAGAAGCCTGTGTAGAGCTGCTCTGCCACTGCTCCAGTTGGATATAGGTAGGATTAGCGGTTGCAAGCTATTGCTTCCCCCTCATACTAATATTTGTGGACCCATGGATAAACAGTTTCTGGGTCCACTGCCTTGCCCCACTGCACAGTCTCCACATTCCCATAGGGTGTGTCCTACACAGTGTAACCCAAGATACCAAGTTTCCTTGGCAGGTTTTCTGCAGCCTCTCCTTCACCCGTATCCAACACCCACAGCCACACACGACATGAACTTAGCAGTTCCAATGTCTTGATTCTGCCGTAGTTTCAGGGAGGGGTGGGCAGGATCTTATCAAAGGGCCTGACCCAAAGCTCATTGAAGTCAATAGGAACCTTTTCATATATTTCAGTGGACTGCGGATCAGATCCCAAGTATCTATAATCAAAAAGCTTGGCTCACATGACCAGCTGGACAGCAGATATTGCTATTTTTTTCTTTTGAAGTCATTGGTCAAGAAACAACATTCAAATAAATCATACATTTATGATTTATATGATAAGTTAGACTTATTCTACACAGAAAGCCTTGGTAATTAGTGTACAGATTAATATGGGGGAAATGGCATCAGGTTAGCAGGCTTTCCAAGCAAAACTGAAATAAAGGACTGCATATGTAATTGAACAGCATGTGAATATTAATGCACAAAATCCTCTGAGTCCCTTGCTCCCTGATGCAATTATTTTCTATTCATATTAATTGTTCCTAACAGATGACATTAATGACTTTGAGTTAAAATGTGTGCAAGGCAGGGCTTCACAAGATCAATGCCATTTAGAAATAGGGTCACTTTTATAATCACTCAGGCTGTAGCAACTGCTAAATAAAACAAGGTTAATGTGTTGATTGCTTTATAAATGTTAATTTCATCATTCATTTTTATACTTTTTTAATTCAAACTTGCCAGACTCTATGGATAAATATGATTGTGGTCCTATTACTTTGTCATTGTTGCATGTGAAATCATGATAAGTTGTGAAACAGTCTCAGGGATAAAAAGTTCAGGGTTTTTTGGATGAAAAATCTTCGTGCGTCAAGTCCTGGACTCAGTAAGCAGAAAATGGAAAACTTTCAAATTAGGACAAGTGCTCTTTTACCACAGGGTTTTATTCTCCTTTGAAATTTAACTGCACAGTTTGGAATTTTTAAAATGCTGATCTGTTGCATATTTGTTAAATGTTTATGCTTTGGTCATTCTCTTCTGCCAGAAACTGCATTCACGCATCTTAGATCTCTCGTCTGGGGATTTGCTTTCAGATGTAGAAAGGAACAGAAGTTTGATACAATCACGAACTACTGGTGTTCAGATACATGTGAGTCTTTGTGCTGTCTTTGAGTGCCTCATTTGGAGCACTCATTTCTGTCTGTGAAGTGCGATGTCATGGGTGAGCCATTGTTGAGACAGATAACAATACTTTCCTTTCTTCTGTTCTCTGAAATTCAATATCATGTCTCTGGTTGATATAGTACACAGAAAGTGTCACTCTTTGCAAAAAAAAGCATAAATCTTGACAAAGTCCCCAAGATACCTTTTTGGGTATTGATTACATCTCAGAATCTCTGAGAAATGGTCAAGGAGCTTTTTATTAAAGCCCATGCACCATATTATTCATCCTACTTTTATGATATATTATGTATGAACTTTTAAAAATTCATGGTCTCTGCAGTTTTTTTTTTATTTTTATTTTTTTAAAGATGGGGTTAGCTTTGTGCTTATTTGGCAAAACTTTAACCAGTAGGGCTTTCATGTTTCAGTGGCAGAGAGAAAAGTAGCTTTAAAAACAAAAGTCACATAAAGAGAGAGAAATAAAGCGGATGAGAACAGAAACTGAGCCTTTCTGTGCCTTTCATCTTAAAGTATAAAAGTGTCATCAGAAATGTAATCTCCTTTATAATAATACATATTTTAGTGGAAAGCCATTGTTTCAAAGGTTCACAGAGATGTTAATGACCCTCTATACAATCTGTAATTTAGCCTTCAGGTTAGATTTTTCTAAGTATGCAGTTTTCTCTCTGCAATTGTTTGATTCATTCAGTTGTCTTTCCTTTCTAACAACAATTACATGTTTAAATTATACTCATACAGAGAGCTTTTGTACTCTAATTTCATTAAAGGTGATGGTTTAGAAGTCATGATTAGGGGGGAAAAGTCAGATTATGCAATTCAAATTAATTAACCAATGTGCAAGTTAACTATATGTAATTAATGCATCATAAATATAATCTTTAAAGGTTTTCTAAACAGAATTTTTAGAAAAATTAGACAGCTCATAGAAGGAAAACCCAACCTTTTAAAATTTAGAAAGTTTGGAGAACATTCTATTTAGAAAGAATTCTAGTGATGCACACAATGTTTTCCATGTTATCTTCCTTGCTGTGAATATTAAGGGTATGTACATGAAAATATTGTTTGCTTAGATGTCCATCTGCTTCTTATTCTGAAATCATAGGACCTGATGTCCCTCTCCTCCTTAAGGCACAAAAGGGGAAAAGGGGATGGGATGGGAAGGCTTGCAAAGCAGCAGAAGGTGGAGGGAGGCGAGGTAGGGTTCTGCAGCATGCTATGTGCTCCCCTTCCCCAGAATTTACAGCAGCCCTTCCATGCAGGTACTAGGCACTTTGGACATGTCTGGCCTGTTATATGGGGTGGAACCCAGAGTGCAGCCACCGAACATTGTATGTTTATCTAGCACCACAGCTAAAATGCCATAATAAGCAGAAATCAATGCTACTGTTGGCCTCCATGCCTTCTGCCTGCAGGGGAGGATGCAGGCATAGCAGGGGGAACTAGTGACAGCAGAGGGAGTGAATGATGCCAATGGTGAAGAGAGAGAGAGATGTATCAACAAAGCCAAAGCACTCTATTGCAAAAATGCAGAAGCCTGTGCTCTGTGTATTACCTGGCACTCTGGAGAGTTTGAAGGCCAGTCCTTCTGCACCCCTTTCACTGCTTAGGAGAACATGTGTCGATAACTCCCTGAGGTGAAACTCGCTGCTGCTACTGCTCACTGATTTTTCCCATCCAGGGGTTTTGTCCATGACAGGGAGTGATGATTTGCCATGTCGTTAGGTTTGTCACAGACAGAGCATTATGATATCACTTGAGGAATGAGCAGCAGTAGCTGACGAACTCCTCAGCAATAAAAATTGTGTTCTCAGCCAAACGGCCTTTGTAGTAATAAATGGGGGGAAATAACACATACAAAAAGCAACCCAGAATAGAACAGAGTATATGGAGAACGGTCTCTAAATTGAATATTTTCCAAAGATTTCTATGAGGCATTTTATACATCCATTGAATCTATTTGACAGTTCTGCCAGCTGCTCATGTATTATATAACCTTAGATTTGTTTGTATCCTATTGGGATATAAATGTAAAAACACCCATCTAAGCAAAACTACATCAGGCTATAAACAAGAATGGAAATCAATAAATATTGCTTAAGGCTTGGTTGTGAGGTTATTTTCTAGTTATAATGAAATTCTAAGCCAACTTTCAGAAAAAATGTAGTAGTGTTGCTCTTTGGTATTCCTGGTAATTAAAAAAGTTTCTGATTCTATATGGCATTAGAGGATATCATCATAACAGAATAACAGTGCAGGCACTTAATGTTAAAGAAAGTCTAGCGTTGTTAGGCACAAGAGTACTAGTTTGAATACAAATTAAACACATCCTAGATACTCCTACAAAGGTTTAATATTTTACCTAACGTGCTATCTGCTCTTCATTAGTCTCTTCCTCAAAGCTGGCATTTAGTCACAGTCAGCTGAAATTGCATTTGGAGAGGGGCGATAACTACCCAAGTACTAAAGGCAGCCATAAAGTGTCAATAAATTGCATAAGCAAGAGGCTTCAGCTGTCTGAGAGTGACACAAAGATGGATTGTCCTACATCAGAGAGTTTCTTAGACAAAGCTTTGGACTAGATAGGAAACCAGAATTAGACTGTAATGGAGAGATTCCATTCTCGGTGGACATTCTGTTTGGGACACTAAATTAATTTACCTTGTCCAGTTGGTAGAGCCTCATCTGTTACATTGTGGGGCTATAATGCAGTTGTCAAGATGTACTTGTACTCTTATAACTTAGTTTGTGATATCTTACTGGAGCATGCTGCTAATATCTACAGCAGAATTCAAACAGACTCAAAATACCCTTGCAGAAAGACCAGCAGAATACTGAAGCCACAGTAAATAAATAAAAAGAATTGGAGGGATTGATATTTTTTTTCTGTTCTAATAAAGCTAAACGTTACATTGTTTCTTTTTATTTTACATCTGTTCATTAATTTTTACCAGATCCTAATGGAATATTATGCAAGTATAAATGGCACACTTGCATTTTGCCCTATTAACTAAATCAATCAGGTAGAAAAGAAAATGATCTGTTTTTACCCATAAGATTGTTGCATTTCTTCTTGTGTTTTAGGAATGCCAGCAAAATGTGAAATCCAGTATACCTGCCTTGAAATGCCAGAGTCAATTAAATATGACAGGGCCCAGTCGCCTATATCCCCGGAGCAGTTGTAGTAGCAGTGAACTCTCTCTATCAAGTGCTTGCAGTGAATATTCCAGTGGCTCCTCCTACACTTGGAATGATGGAAAGATGTGCAGTAAAAGGGTAAAGCAAATCGATTTGTTTCATTTATTAACTCAATTCATCTGAAACAAGATTCATAGATTCTAGGGCTGGAAGGGACCTCGAGAGGTCATCGAGTCCAGTCCCCTGCCCTCATGGCAGGACCAAATACTGTCTAGACCATCCCGGATAGACATTTATCTAACCTAGTCTTAAATATCTCCAGAGATGGAGATTCCACAACCTCCCTAGGGAGTTTATACCAGTATTTAACCACCCTGACAGTTAGGAACTTTTTCCTAATGTCCAACTTAAACCTCCCTTACTGCCCATTGCTTCTTGTTCTATCCTTAGAGGCTAAGATGAACAAGTTTTCTCCCTCCTCCTTATGACACCCTTTTAGATACTTGAAAACTGCTATCATGTATCCCCTCAGTCTTCTCTTTTCCAAACTAAACAATCCTAATTTTTTCAGTCTTCTTTCATAGGTCATGTTCTCTAGACCTTTAATCATTCTTGTTGCTCTTCTCTGGACCCTCTCCAATTTCTCCACATCTTTCTTGAAATGCTGTGCCCAGAACTGGACACAATATTCCAGTTGAGACGTAACCAGCGCAGAGGAGATCAGAGGAATGACTTTTTGTGTCTTGCTCGCAACACACCTGTTAATGCATCCCAGAATCAAATTTGCTTTTTTTTTTGCATATTTACCTTGTCGTCCACTATAACCCCTAGATCCTTTTCTGCCATACTCCTTCCTAGACAGTCTCTTCCCATTCTGTATGTGTGAAACTGATTGTTCCTTCCGAAGTGGAGCACTTTGCATTTGTCTTTATTAGACTTCATCCTGTTTACCTCAGACCATTTCTCCAATTTGTCCAGATCATTTTGAATAATGACCCTATCCTCCAAAACAGTTGCAATTCCTCCTAGTTTGGTATCATCTGCAAACTTAATAAGCATACTTTCTATGCCAATATCTGAGTTGTTGATGAAGATATTGAACAGAGCCGGTCCCAAAAGAGACCCCTGTGGAATCTCACTTCTTATACCTTTCCAGCAGGATTGGGAACCATTAATAACTACTCTCTGAGTATGGTTATCCAGCCAGTTATGCACCCACCTTATAGTAGCCACATCTAAGTTGTATTTGCCTAGTTTATTGATGAGAATATCATGCGAGACCGTATCAAATGCCTTACTAAAGTCTAGGTATACCACATCCACCGCTTCTCCCATATCCACAAGACTCGTTATCCTATCAAAGAAAGCTATCAGATTGGTTTGACACGATTTGTTCTTTACAAACCCATGCTGGCTATTCCCTGTCACCTTACCACCTTCCAAGTGTTTGCAGATGATTTCCTTAATTACGTGCTCCATTATCTTCCCTGGCACAGAAGTTAAACTAACTGGTCTGTAGTTTCCTCGTTTGTTATTATTTCCTTTTTTATAGATGGGCACTATATTTGCCCTTTTCCAGTCTTCTGGAATCTCTCCTGTCTCCCATGATTTTCCAAAGATAATAGCTAGAGGCTCAGATACCTCCACTATTAGCTCCTTGAGTATTCTAGGATGCATTTCATCAGGCCCTGGTGACTTGCAGGCATCTAATTTTTCTAAGTGATTTTTAACTTGTTCTTTTTTTATTTTATCTTCCAAACCTACCCACTTCCCATTAGCATTCACTATGTTAGGCATTCCTTCAGACTTCTCTGTGAAGACCAAAACAAAGAAGTCATTGAGCATCTCTGCCATTTCCAAGTTTCCTATTACTGTTTCTCCCTCCTCACTGAGCAGTGGGCCTACCCTGTCCTTGGTCTTCCTCTTGCTTCTAATGTATTGATAAAAAGTCTTCTTATTTCCCTTTATTCCTGTAGCTAATTTGAGCTCATTTTGTGCCTTTACCTTTCTAATCTTGCCCCTGCATTCCTGTGTTGTTTGCCTATATTCGTCCTTTGTAATTTGTCATAGTTTCCATTTTTTATATGACTCCTTTTTATTTTTTTGGTTAAGCCAAGCTGGTCTTCATTTTCTATCTTTCCTACCCAGCGGAATGGAGCAGTCAGAAATTTCTGAACTATTTGCCTTTCTTCTTCTTCTCCCCCTTTAAATCTTCTCCCCCTTCATCCCTTTACATGATTATCAAACTTGTTAGAGTTTGGTGGGGGGGAAATGTGAGAATGTGAGAGGAGCTGTCCGAACAAACTTCAGGCCTCCTTAACTCCTTAAGCTATCTGGCACAAGGGCTGAGTGTCACATCTGGGTGGGGAAATTTCATGCAAGGCCGGGGCAGGGGGTTGGGGTGTGAGAGGGGGTGCGGTTTGCAGAAAGGGGCTCAGGGCAAGGGGTTGGGGCAGAGGAGGAGTGTAGGGTCTATGAGGGGGCTCAGGGCAGGGAGTTGGGGTGCAGCAGGGATTTGGGGTGCAGGCAAGGGGTTCAGGGCAGGGATTTGGGGTGCTGGATGAAGAAGGGGTGTGGGTTCCGGCCCGGCGCTGCTTACCTGGAGCGGCTCCGGGGTGGCAGCGGCACGCACTGCCTGCCTGTCCTGACCCTGCATCGAGCTGCTCCCGTAGTTTGCCCACCCCTGGCCTACAGAGTACAACATGCAAAAAAAAGTCTGTGCATTTACACATGAGGCCAAGCTGTGCCACACTGGCTTCATTTGGGTTCCTGGATTTAATCAAGGGTAGAATTTGGTATATTTAGCAGCTTTAAAAAAAAATATTGTTATGGTTTAGGAGGCAGGAAACATATGAACTGAAAGTGTTTGCTTCCACAATGCATAGGAAAAAAATAGATCAGAAAGGAGGTCTCATGTGATCTAATGGGCTTAAATAGAAGAGTTGGAGAGATTTCAGCTTGAATCATATAGGGAAGCTTAGCCCCTTGACCCTAATTGTTGAGTTACCTCAATGCAAAGTGCTAATGCATGATGAATTAGCACACAACACTGGGAGCATCACCATCACGTGCCAAAGGGTTAAGCAAGTTGAGCTCATATTGTTTTTAATCGTTTTCTATTCTCCCTGTCTCTGCATTAACCGAGCATATTGAATGGTAGGCTTCTTCTCTGAACAGCAATTTCTTGGCAATTTTGGATTTTCTCCAGGTTTCTTGTCAGAATGTTTCATTTAGTTTCCTTTTCTAAGCATGCTAACTTCAAAGTAGGCTTTTTGAGAGAGGCTAGACTAGGGAGGTAAAGGGGTGAAGGATTTGGGAAATGGAAACTTTCAGCTCTTAGGTTCAGATATAACTAGGGCCCTACCAAATTCACAGCCATGAAAAACGCATCACGGAGCATGAAATCTAGTCTCTCCCGCCATGAAATCTGGTCTTTTGTGTGGTTTTACCCTATATTATACAGATTTCACGGGGGAGACCAGCATTTCTCAAATTGGGGGTCTTGACCCAAAAGGGAGTTGCAGCGGGGGGGGGGGGGGGGGTGGTCATAAGGTTATTTTAGGGGGGGTCACAGTATTGCCACTCTTACTTCTGCGCTGCCTTCAGAGCTGGGCGGCCGGAGAGCTGTGACTGTTGGCCAGACGCTCAGCCAGCATCAGCACAGAAGTAAGTACTGGACCATGCCACTCTTCTGTGCTGCTGCCTTCAGAGCTGGGTGGCCAGAGAGTGGCAGCTGCTGACCAAGGGCAGGAGTGAAGGTAACTTAAATGACTTACTGATACGCAGGGTGGCTGGGTCCTGGGCCAGGTTGGGGGGGCCTCTGGGCCCCCAGAGGGATGGGGCCTCAGATGGAAGGGGCAGGGCTGGGGCCAAAATCCTCCAGCCAGCCCTTCAGCGCTGCCCCGCCCCCGCTGCACGAGGCTTCAGCATCGATTTAAAGCACCCGGGGCTCCAGCCGCAGGTACGGTGGTGGCAGTGGCAGCTGGGAGCCCCACGCCCTTTAAATCGCTGCCAAGGCCCCGGGGTAGCAGTGGCATTGGCTGGGAGCCCTGGGGCTCCGACAGCAATTTAAAGCACCCGGGGCTCCAGCCGCAGGAGCAGTGGCGGCAGCAGCGGCCGGGAGCCCCAGACCCTTTAAATCGCCACCAGAGCCCTGGGTAGCTGCGCTTTTTGCCCCCCGCCATCATAAGCAGCCCAGCCAGTACGGTCGGCACTTTCTTACCGATTCACCGGACCGGACCAGACCAGCTTACCTTCACCTCTGTCAAGGGCCCAACTCTGAAGTAAGAGTGGAAATACCATACCATGCCACCCTTCTGTGTTGCTGCTGGCAGTGGCTCTGCCTTCAGAGCTGGACTCCTAGCCAGCAGCTGCCAATCTCTGGCCGCCCAGCTCTGAAGTCAGGGTGGCAATACCATACCATGCCACCCTTACTTATGCACTGCTGCTGGTGGCGGCTCCCAGCCAACAGCCACCGCTCTCTGGCCACCCATCTCTGACTACAGCACCGCCACCAGCAGCAGCACAGAAGTAAGGGTAGCAGTACTGCAACCCCCTCTACAATAACCTTGCGACCCCCGCCCCCAACTCCTTTTTGGGTCAGGACCCCTACAATTACAACACCATGAAATTTCAGATTTAAATATCTGAAATCATTAAATTTATGATTTTTAAAATCCTATGACTGTGAAATTGACCAAAATGGACCATGAATTTGGTAGGGCCCTAGATATAACCCTGGTAAATAGTGACTGAAAGTTACCATCTTATGTATGTTCAATGGAAGAAGTTTGTGGTGTGAGTAAAGTACCCAGTAGACAGTTGATCATCTCAGAAAAACCACCAACACACTTAGCATTCTAGAGTTCAAAGACTGCGAGGTAGATTCTTGGCCCTGCTCTGCTATTTGTGCTCAGCTCAAGCAGCACAAAAGGAGCATGCCCCTAGCTGTGGATTTTGTTTGCATTGAGGAGCCTCCAGGGAAGGTAAAACAGCATAGCTGGCTCCTATGCTCCCCTCCCTGCAGCCCCCTACCCAGGGAAGTGAGAAAGAATGTGTTGTTGGTGGGAAAGAGGTATGGCTTGACCACTCTGCGTTTTGGCTATCCTCAGCTGGCAAATGTTTCCTTGGGGATCATTGCCCACTGATAGATCTTAGAGCAACACTGCTTTAAACTGTGCCCTGGGTTGGGGCCTGACGGAGAAGCTGGGTACAGCAGAGAACCTGGCAGGGCCGGCTCCAGACCCCAGCGCGCCAAGCGCGCACTTGGGGCGGCGTCCCAGCGGGAGGGTGGCAGGCGGTTCTGGCGGACCTCCCGCAGGCATGTCTGCGGAAGGTCCGCTGGGACCGCGGCTCCGGTAGACCTCCCGCAGACGTGCCTGCGGAGGGGCCGCTGCTCCCGCGGCTCCGGTGGAGCATCCGCAGGCATGCCGCGGAGTCTGCGGGACCGGCGACTGCTAGAGCACCCCCCGCGGCGTGCGGCCGTGCTTGGGGCGGCGGAAATCCTAGAGCCGCCCCTGGAACCTGGCCCAGAATTACCTGCTTGTCCTTTGAGGTGGTCCTTCTCGATGAGGCCTTGAGGCACAAAGATGCTCACATTGCCACTGCCTCTACCATTGATAAATGGGTTGTTTTATTTTCTCAGGACATTCACTCCAGCACTTTTCACAAGCATCACAGTCATTTAAAACAACGCAAAACATTTTAACAAGAACTATTCCAAGCAAGTTTTACAAATCACATTGAGGTTTGGCCTTCACTGTGAATCTGCTTTATGTTTAGAATAGTAGAATCCATAGACTCTTATGAAGTCACAACTAGTGCATCAACTTGCCAGAGGAAGATATTTCCCTATAGTATATTTTTCAATAATTTTTCCAATGTTGTTTTAGAAATGTAGCTTTGACCATATCCTAAAGGGAGCACAGTGTATGCAGTCAGAAGGGTAGGAAATTTCTGTAATATTTAAGGTAAAGATACATTTGCTATAATTTAGTAAAGTACCACAGTCACACTCTATCTCACTATAAGAAAATTGCCCTTTCTTTTCTAGCTATGCCTATCTCTAGCTTTTGCTCAATTTGCATTTTTGTTTGCTGTTCATACTCAAGCATTTTCTGTTGTATTGCGCGTCCTACCTTTTCAAAAAGTAAGTTGAAATAGGCAGAAAGAGAGGAGAGTTCCATGTAGAAAACTATTGGGGACTGTATGGGAGCTCAGGGTTTTCCTTCAGTAATAGACACCAAACTCTCTGGTTAATAAAAATAAAATCTCTTCTGCTTTCTGGGTTGCTATACTTACTTTTGGTTGTTAGCATATAAAGCCAAACAATAAACATAAGACCTACAACCGACTTCTCCTATCTCAAGTCCAAGCATCAGTTATAAGAAAAGACCCATAAATGGTCCATAGTGCAGAACCTTTCCTAGTTGTCTTCTGGGCTGCGTGGTTGCCTGAGTCACATCTAGGCAAGAGCAGCTGCTAATACTGTTCTTAACTGCAGGATACAAAGCCCACTTCCCAAACAACCCCACTTCTTCACTTAATAATAACAATAGTAACAAACCCCTATATTAGGTACTTATAGGGCCCCGTTACCTCACAGACTTTAATGTAGAAGTAGAAGTAGGGTTCGTGAGGTTTCCTCCCAGGGCCCAGCATGTCATAGTGGTCTGGAGGTCATGTAAATATGCAGTATTTACTATATATGCTGTGTAGTCTTCCCTTATTCTTTTTCCTTATATGTGAAATGGCAGATCACCTGACCATAAGTTTGCATGCATGAGTACAGCCCCTTCACTATCCTCTGTTCTCACTTTTTATTCACTCACCTCATTGATTTCCATTTCCTCTTTCCCCTAAATTCAAGCCAACTATCCTCATTCTCTCCCTCTGCTTTCCCAATCTCTCTCTCATTCAGACATTCCCTTTCTCTTTCACACTCAAATTTCTTCTGCTCTCTTTCTGTCTTACCCCTCTCATCCACATTCTCTCTCTTACACACACCAATCACCCTCCCTATTTCACACTACTATGAAATACTGTGTTAAGAAAGAATATTGTCATCAATTCCAAAGATAGCAGTTTGTCAAGATGAGACTTAATACCAAATGCAATTTATAACCAATTAAATAAAAGGTATTACTTTTTTTCTTACCAGCATATTCTTATTTTTTAACAGTCATCTATGAGCTGGGATAAAAGAATAAGCATTGGTTCTTCACTCCCAAGCAACCTCTCTAGTCCTACAGGCGATCTGCCTCCAACTCGTATCAAGGAAAACCACATTTTGGAAGGGCTGAAGAAGTTACAGAAACGAAAAATATTATTTGAACCATCTTCAGTAATATCAAAATGGGGTTACAAAGATTGCATGGACTCCAATGAAGGAATATATTCCCCTGGAATTAAATGTGGCAGCCATGAAGAACAAACTCATTGTAAGCCAATGGAAATAGGGAGCGTTTGCATCGAGCACAACAAAACTTTCACTTATGATTCAGATTCACATGATGATGCAGATGATGAATCTTCATCTTTAGTGTTGCTGCATGAAGTACCAAGCAAAGGTTGCAGGCTCTACTGTAATAAATTAGCCCACAGTATTTCTGACAGTCTATTTGGTTGGGAGCCTAATGGGAAACATTTACCAGAAAAAGGTTCATATTTTAATTCAAAGGAAAGACCTGAAAAACTAACTAGTTTTGTCAATGATTTTCAGTCAGAGGTAAAATCATGCACAAATGTTAAGCTGCCTGTACTACAGCTAGATCAAAGTGCTGCTAATCTTGGTTGGAAGGACCTTAATTTACAGTTTTCAGATACTGATGACAATGAAGTCATGGATGAATTACATATAGAAAGCGGTGATGAAAAAAGTCCATCGGAGTTGTTATTAACTCCCTTTACTGACAAGCATACAAAGAGCTCTGACATGCTTGCAGGGACAGAAAATTCTCAGTTTGTATCTACTGATGGAGAGGAAAAACAAGTATCCACTCAGTCAGATATTGGGCCAAAGACATGTAATTTCATTAAACAACAAAACTTTATAAAAAAGACTTCTTCTGAAGAATGCACTACTGTAATATTTGATGCTGAGGATGGCGAGCCTATTGAATTCAGTTCACATCAAACTGGAGTAGTCACTGTGACTAGAAATGAAATTTCCATCAACCGACCACAAAGTGAGCCCAATGCAGAATACATTGAATTTATACCTCAGGGAATAACTAATTTGCAGACAGGAACTGATGCTAGAAACTACACTGTTTTAGAAACACCTGAAGATGAAATCGAGAAAAGGACTCTTCAGAATAATGTAGGGAATGAAAATACAATTGTCCCCATGACATGCAGTGAATCTTTACACTTTGGAAGAGCATTGTTGCAAAATACTCTGCGACAAAAGCTAGTGAAGCCAGTGTACAATGTATCATATAAGGCCAATTCCATCTCCACTGTTCATGCAGGTATCAATCAAAAACAAAACTTGACTAAAATACCCAGCAGAAGTAAGTTTTCACCACAGAAAATTAAGATGACAGATAGTGGGGAGTCTACTGCAGCCTTATCATCTGGCCCAACAACCCTAGAAAAATCACCAGTTTTGCTGCCTATGAAACTGTCAAAATTCAAAAAGGCACAAAGTCCAACTCATAATCTGGATTCGAAAATAGACATAGAGATTCCAAAGCGCCCTGCCCATCTTCCTCAAAATTCTAAAATTCCAGGCAAAAGTGATTGGACAAAGAATCCAAAGAGTGAAGTTCCAGAATCGCCATTACTGCCTCGGCACCTTATAGAACCCAGTGACTATGGAGAGCCCCCAACCAGAGATATTCATTGTGATTTAGCAATTGTAGAAACTCGATCCCCATCACCCCCCACTCCTCCGGGCCGGTCAACTTCACTGTTGATAAAACCAAATTATGAACATTCTCCACCTTTATCCATAAAGCCAGGCACAACTGTTCCCAATGAAACAGCAAAAAATAGTCTTAAATTATCACCCTTAAAAAGAATTGCAAACCCTATTGCTTGTCATAACCAACCTAATCGTGAAATGCTAACAACAAATACACCTTTCATGGCCAAAATTGAATTAGTTCACCTTCAAGAGAATGGAGAAATGAGCACACAAAACATGCTTCAGCAGTCCCACAGCTCCCCTGGAACCTCTCAAGGGCCTTCCAAAGTTTTCACAAAAAGAGCTTGCCCCAAACCCTCTAATCAGTCAGTATTCTGCAGCAATCAGGAGCTTTCTAACTCAGGATTACGGACAGCTAAGACTTTCTCTCTAGCTTGTGTGTCACTGGAAACGGTTTCCTCACAAAGCACATATTCGGGCAAAAAAGGACTATCCGATGGCAGTGGAGTGCCTCAGCCACAAAAGATGCCAAACAGTCTGCCCACATCTCCACAATGTCAAACAGCAAATAGTAGCGAGCGTCTTCTATCTCATGTTAACCGTTCCTCATTGCCACTATCGTTTCATGGCAGTGACACGACAAATGCTGTCCAAATCCCTCATGAGAAAGGACTGAAAACCCGTCTCCCTGTAGGACTGAAACTACTTGTAAAATCTCCCCAACTCCTCAGGAAGAGTTCTACTGTACCAGGGAAACAAGAAAAAGACAGTATAAATGCAGCTTCCAAAAGCAATGTGAGTTCATGTAAGTACAAGCAGGATGAATCCATGTGTCTAATCAACATGGAAACAATGGGTACAGAATTAAGAGTCACTAAGGCTGATACTGAAATAAGAGATAATTTTTCCATGGGACTTACTATTGATACAGCATCACCTCACTCACCTGAAAACTGCAGCATGATGGTAGACAGAGGAGATGGATTAGAAAACAAATTAGTTAAGAGATCTGTTTCTTCTAGTAACAAAACATACTTAAAACCGGCTCTGGGAATGAATGGAGCAAAAGCCCGTAGTCAAAGTTTCAGCATTCATACAGGGGAAAAGCCAGCTACCCCTGTGACAGAAGGGCTAGGAAAAGTACGGACTCAGATTATTACTAACACTTCTGAAAGAGGAAATTCTTTAACAAGGCAGAACTCTACCATGGAAGGATTCCAAATCAAGGCCAGTCCTGGGTTAGCAATGGCATCAGAGACCCTTTCAGATACTTCAAAAGTCCCAGAAAAATTCTATTCTAGACAAGGTTCTGATGGAAGCATGAGTAGTTCCAATAGTCAGCTTGGTAGCCCAAGCAGACTACCATTCAGAATATCTCCAAAAGTGGACTCGTTTCACAACATTTCAAAATGTGAGGGAAACAAATCACCTTCTCAGAAAGATACACCAAATATATTTGTCCACAATGAAAAAAGCAGTGAGAATTCTAAACAGCATCCACTAAACAAAAAAAGTATCATGCAAGCGGAATTGGAGTTGGAGTCATCATCTACTATTCCAACAGAACAAATTTCATCATTTCAAAACTTGGATGGAATACAATATCCTCGTAAACGTGAAGCAAGCAAGTCACAAAGACAAGAAACCTCTTTAAAGATATCAGAAAACTCAGAGGTTACCAGTGCTTTGAGTTCATCTGTTGTGCAACCTACAATAGAAGAAAAAGTCATGTTGTGTATCCAGGAAAATGTGCAGAAGGGCCAAGGGCAAAACAAGTCTCCCACCACCGAGATGAAACAAAAGACCGGGCCCTCTATAGCTAGCTGGTTTGGTTTTCGTAAGAGTAAACTCCCAGCCCTGAATGGTAGAAAAACTGATGTTCCTAAAACAAAGGTTGAAAAGAGAGAAGCAAAAGGTTCAGGTTTTGGAAATAAGCAGGCAAAGTCAGAGAAAAAAAAAGATAAAAAGAAAACTGACCAACACTGTGAAGCAGAAAATGAATTTAATAAGAAAACCGAAAATAGTGACATTTTAGATGATGTTTTGAAAGGGAAAAAGAATACAAAAGCTTCGCAAGACATCCCTGGCCAGATTAGGTGTTATCAAAAGAGTGCTTCCTCCACCATCACATGTTCAGCAAAAGACAGTTTTATGAAAGAACTTTTAAACAGGTAATTACTTTATGAAACAATTTGGGATGTGCAGTTTTTTTTCTCTCTGCAGCTATATGTGCATCCTCAGTGTTAAACAGAATGCAAGAATGTTTCTTCTAGACCAGGAATGCATAGTGTAACCCAAACACCTGCTGGGTGTGGTGTTTTGTCCCATGCAGTGGCCCCGAGACCAAGCTCATGCACTAAGCTCCAGAGGCTGCAGGTTGAATCCCACCTGCCGACGATTGGGATCTGTCAGTGTTACAATAGCAGCATTTGTTTTGTACATATCAAGATTTTAATCTCTGGGGGAAAACGTTAGCAATAAAATTATAATCTGCTTCATGTTAGTTTGTTAACCAAACCAATGGTCTTTGAAATTAATTTATTTTATAATTGGAGATATACCAGTCTCCTAGAACTGGAAAGGACCTTGCAAGGTCATTGAGTCCAGTTCCCTGCCTTCACTAGCAGGGCCAATTTTTGCCCCAGATCCCTAAGTGGCCACCTCAAGGATTGAATTCACAACCCTGGGTTTAGCAGGCCAATGCTCAAACCACTGAGCTATCCCTCCTCCCAAGAATGGTAAATTTGATCAAAGATTATAGGAATTCAAACTATACCAGAAACCAGGAATGTAGGCATATGGTTTGAAACAGGAAAATGATGTACATGTTTTTTATTTCTCCCATTTTCAGTGACTGTAACCAGCAAATGTGTATTTGGTAACTAGCCAGAATTAATTACATTTACAGCTGCCATAACCTTAGGCCACAAAGACACTCAACAATCATTGTACAGTGATTCCCAGTTTGCCCCACAGCAATTCTAAATATAAAATAAATCATTGTATGTGAAAGACTAAATTGATATACTACCTGAAATTGCAAGTGACAGATTTGATCAAGACTAGTTAGAAACATTTATCACTCAAAGGTCTAGAGACAGAAAGATAGAGAGAGGTTACTTTAAACATTAAAGGGATGGGAAAAGTAGAGTGCTTGAAGAAGGGCAATGTAATTTATCAGAGGAATCACTTTCTACCTGCAGAGTTGATAAGAAAGCAGCTCAGCAGACAGAAAGTGGATCAAATAATGTTTCCTACAGGAGTGTGTCGAAGGGCAGCTCCCAGGGCTCCTCTCTTCCCAGCAACTCTATCAGCGCTCAAGGAAGCCACAAGAAAAACAGCAAAACAAAAGCTGATATGGAAATGCAGCATGAGACACTGGTAAGTTCTTTAGTGCACAAAAACATTATTTCCCTTTTATTAATTTCTGGATGTGCTTTGTTCCTTATTGTCAGTACAGGCAAACAATACAATAATTGTTTACATATAGTAGAAAGAATTTTGTAACTAGAGAACTATAAATGAATGCCAAATCTGACAGTTTGATTATGGGCCAGATTGTACGGCTATTCATGAAGATCATACTGCTTTTACTGGCAACTCAATTTCTGTAAATATATTTGCACAATGACGCCATAATCACAGTGCAGCACGATGAAATAAGGAGACGGTTTTCCTTTCTTTCCCCTGAAAACTATACACTTGCATCAAACATTCTTCTGATATGATTGAAACCATTAAAAAGTAAAAAGTATAAAACAAGGGGGAAAAAAAGCAAAGTACTGAACCAGATTTAAGGATGTTTGTCACTATCAAACACACAAGTGAGAATTGGATACTTGACTTTCCATGGGAAATAAGCCCCTTAGCTACCATTTGTACCTTTGAAAAATTTCCCCCTTGAAGTGAATTTTGTGCTTCTCTATAGTTTTAACTGGATCTGACACTTTAATTTATCCAGAGAGCATAAGCATTACAATTCCTAAGGAAAATTGTTTTAAGCACTGTCAGTTCATGAGCCCTGATTGTGCAAAGGTCATGCATGTATTTGCTTAGCTTTACACATTGTGAGTAGTGCTTGCTGTGCATCAAATGAATAAAGCTAAGAATTTGTAAATCTTTGCAGAATTGTGACCTAAGATCTTACTCTAAAGATACCCTTAATTGTGAAGTTTTTAATAATTAATCTTAGAACTCAGCTGAGAGTGATTTCTCCTTTAAAGTGGACTTCTTCCATGATGTTATAAAGTTTCAAATACCGGTGGTATATAGATATTTTAACGCTAACCGCATTTAATTTTGTATCATAAAAACTTTCTTCACTCTTCATAGTTGTGTTAACCATATTTTCCCTTTTTTGCAAAATAATTTGAATGTTTGTACCAAATGTGTACAGTGTACAGCATTAATTTAAGCATATCATTTTTGTTCTGACAAAATGAGTTATTAAAATACAGCACATGCTACCATTTCGTATGAGAAAATTTGAAATATGAAGTAATTAAATATTTCTCTGGGTCATATTTGAAGGGTAAAGCAAGTTTCAAAAGGCTTCATAAGGAGAATTGGAAAACCTCTTAGTTTACAGAGTGCTTAAGGTTACAGTATCACAGACATACTTTCAAGTCCAGGCAAATGTGTATTTGTATTTTCATGCAAATAATGTCTTTACTAAAAGGATATACAAGGTCATTTTTTAAAACTCTCTCAGAAAGCATTGGCAGAATGAATGCTTTGGAAAACTTTTTGCTCCTGGCTTCTGTGGTATCATCTCTTCTTTGAAAATGTAGATGTCCCCTGCATTATAAAACCACAAATTATAAGCATATCTAAGGCTGCCCTTGTAATGTCACTGAAAGGAAAGAGAGAGAATGAAAGTCTGGAAATGTGCAATATGCAGGAAATTCAATCCAACTGATCTAGAACTTTGATAGCAAAGCGGAGCCCCTTATCAGAGCCACTCAATTTAACTATGCCTCATTTAATATGGTCCTGACAGCTTAGGGTATATCGTCACTGTACAGAAGTACAAAAAGCTCTGAACCATTGCTTCTACAATTTCTTTTTTGCTTTCTTATTATTTTCTAATGCTGCAATAATTTGCTATTCTTTTTGTCTCTCATTTTGTTAAGTCTTTCTAAATGTAACAATAACAGTCATTTAGGACTTTAAGTGTATCTTTAAGAAACACACTTCATTTTATCAGTGAAGTACAAAGATTGTCCTTAATATACATAAATAATGGAGAAATGCTAATTATCCTATTTAGCTTCTAAGGACAAATTAGTCATGGTGAAAAGGCATTACCTATCTTATACCATACGTCCCTTTGTTAAATAGGAAATCAAAGTATTGTAAACTATATTGTTTTTGAAGATTCAAGTTGCTTCAGTTGTGAATTCCTTATGAATTTTGTTGAGTTTAATTCCTAAATGAAATAACTAGTGCCAACATGTTGAGGACATTTAGAATAGAGAAAATGAAAGGACATACTTTGTGCTCTTAAGTCTAATTTTTGAAAGAAATATGCTGTTAAATAGGATTTATAAATTAAGAGGAATTTCAGCTTCTCCTCCAAACTCATACAAGAGAAACAACTGAAACTCTTTAAATTCAAAGTTCATGCATTTTATTTCTAGCTCTTTTCATTATTCTTTAGTGCCTGCTTTCTTTGAAGAAGATTGCAAAGGATTCTGTTTAGAGAGATATCTGTGATTGAAAACACTAGCATGTGGTAGCATAGACCATTGTGTATTTTTTATAAAAAGGAAAAATAAACGCTTTTTGAGAAAACAGCATAAATCTTTTAAAAAACCTTAAACTAAGAGGATTATTCTTCTCTTAACAATGTAAAGTACATTCAGTAATGAGGGTCAACACTGAAACTGGCACTTGTACTTCAAATCTCATATCGTGTATACCGCTTTTTAAAAACCTGACAGTAACATGAAGCTCTTTTAAACATTAACATTCTAGAAAGTGTTTTTTCAAGTCTTTTTTCTTATACTTCATAGAATTAAATCTTTTCTCTTTCCAAGTGCTAATTAAAGGCACGGGGGCCTATTATGCCATCCTTTATGCAGCACTTATCCCTGATTTTTGTGCAACTTATACTAGAGAGCCCCATTACTTGGCTTTCATATTTAAAAGAGATAAAACTAGCGTCTCATTAACAGCAAGCTCGAGCATACACCTTTGGGAGGGATACACAGCCACCAAATGCATTATGTTTAAGTTAATCAAAAAAGGTACCTTTGGGGCCAAATGCTGCTCACTCACACTTGTAGTCCCATAGGCACAAAACGGTAACTCCTAAATGTTCTCTTCTGACACAGGCCTCAACTCGTTCAGACCATTGGCCATTACTTCAGGTGAGATGCAACAGCTTTGAATGGCACTGCCAGGATATTTTGGCTTACAATATGCTGTAAGTGGTCTATGGTGGCTCATTCCACCGGAAAAGTGATCATGAAGTGACATAGAGTCAGCCTAGGGGTAAATTATGCCACACCCTCACTACTGCTGGCATAGTATGGAAATGGGGGCATGGTCAGGACAAGTCTATGCTAGTCCTGAGCTAGGTTTTCATCAGCTATGAGACTACTGTAACACAGTGTGGGGGGAGAAGTGGACAGAGTAGCACCAGAATCAGGGCCGTGGAAGTGAGAAATTTGAGCCACCTGTGCATACAGCTCCCTGAGTTGCATTCTGGGCATTTTGGAATACCCAAGGACATAGACCTCTATCATGAAGTTTAATAAAATTAGCAGGACACATACAATCTGTCATGACCTATGGGTCTTGAACCCAGCTTGTTGACAAGGACCTACCTGGGACCCATGAAGACCAGCCACAGTGTCAGGCTCTGCCCCTGAGGTCCACTTGTTGGAGCCCCATGGTGGCTGATTGGTCCACTGACCCTACTTAAGCCAGTAACAGGAAGCTTTTGAAACAGCCGTGCTCCATTCCTGCCCCCTCTCTGCTCCTTTATTTCCTGCCATCCAAGTTGTGGGTCCAGACCTCCAGTTTGTTTCCTGCCTCTGACCTTCTAGTTATTCTGACCCAGCCTGATACTGGTTCCTGACTTTTGGTGCTGATCTCCAGTTTGTCTTCTGCTTCTCATCTCCTAATATCCTGCCCTAGCTTACTTCTGCGTCATGACTGTGGGATCTGGCTCAGACTGCTGGGTCAGGCTGCTTATGTCCTGGCTGTGACAGAATCCATAAATGTGAAAAGATTACTTTATCAGTCAGTTAAGTAAAACCATGCACATATTCTTCTCTAGTTCCACATGCCCTGAAGAGTTCTGTTCCCCAAGAAAAAAGTTCTTATAAAATCTTTCCACTTAAAAGAATACATGACTTTTGCAAATTTATAGAGCCGAATCCTTGACTTACTAATGCTAGTTATGAGAAGTCAATGGAACTACCTGTGTGAGTAAGACAAGCAGAATCTGGCCTATGATACATTTAAAAAAAAACTAATTGTTTTGCAAATAATAATAAATCCTAAGATTTTAGATTGAGAAGCATTTTTAATACTTCTTTGAATGTATATAAAGTACAATAGATCCTGGAAGTGGCTTAGGGCAATGAAGGGCAGTTAACAAGTATTAATTAGAGCACCAAGCAGTGAAAGAGTGAATTTTTCTTCAGGGCTTGTTCTCTTTCAGGACAGCCTTAGCAAGTATTTTCCTTTCTGTTTGACTTATACATATTAGCATGGTGTAAGAAAAAACATACGCCCTTGGATCTGAATTATAGCCACACGTGGTGCACACTGAAGAGGTTTTTCTCTGTACATGTAAGAAGCAAGTTGACAAAATGCATTATAGGAAAAAGCTTAACTATTTGTGCACCCATTTTTACGAATAGGAGAGAAGAAAAAGTGTGAATTATGCAGTCCTCTCAAGCATCACCTAGAAAATCTATGAGGCTAGAATCACACATTTTAACTACAGTGCAATAGAAAAGATCAGTATAGGGATCTTTGTGCATGATTCATTTTTTAAAAATATGATTGGCTTTCTAGCTAGCCTTTTAACAGGTGGAAAAGAAGACACCAGAGTTAAATGATTGCAAACCGAATGAGGAGATACCATGTCACACATTAAGTTCACCTCATATTTTCCTTAGCATAAAGAATGACATGATATTCCTGGAGAGAAACAAATACAGAGTCATGAGACCTGAGTGTATTTCTGTATTCTTATTAAAATGGATTGTAGCAGAAGTAATTTCCTCTTGAGGAATTACATCTCCCCAAGTCTTAATTTTTCTTGACAGCCGCATATCATGGCTTTTATTAGAGGATTTAGAATCAAAGCTGTTATCTTTAGACATCTTTCATGGAATGAGACATACAATATATTCCTACTTTTAATACTTGAGCAGCTAAACATTTCTGAAAAGATATTAGGATAATTAAGGTAAATAATCAGCTAAAACAATAAAACAAAAGTGCATGGCTTCACACCATTTTTGGTCTATGCTACCAAAAGCAGACATGTGAAGGATGTTTTCTTTACTTTGATTTTTGTTGTATTATGTGCAGACTAAATTGGTCACAGAAAGCCAGCAGGAAGATGAAGAGGACACCATCACAAGCACATGTCAGACTCACGTAATAGGTACAAAACTATATTTTATACAGGTATTAATGATGCTTTTTTTTCCTGGTAAAACAATGTTTAATCTCAGTAGCTAACCTAGCTACTAAATTGTCCTTTTTAAAAAAAGACTTTTTCTGCATTGGTTTGCGAGTCCAGAGGTACAGATACTGACACCATGCTGACACCAATTGTGGAGCAAGGTGCTATTCGATGAGTAAGGGTATTGCAACCTGGCCCAGAGGTTCCAACTGGAGTATTCCATTTACTATGGCCTGGTCCTGTAGTAGTTGTTCATGCCAAACTGTCATTGCTTTTTGTAAGAGTTCAACCAATGTATAATCTGTAACTATATACTCTGCCTTGAATAAGGGATGGTGATTAACTGTATCACCATCTAACCACGCTGGAAATCAAACCTCCCAGTTGCAGCGTAGATTCACCTTATATGTACATAAGAACAGCCGTACTGGGTCAGACCAATGGTCCATCTAGCCCAGTATCCTATCTACTGACAGTGGCCAATGCCAGGTGCCCCAGAAGGAGTGAACCTAACAGGTAATGATCAAGTGATCTCTCTCCTGCCATCCATCCTCACCCTCTGACAAACAGAGGCTAGGGACACCATTCCTTACCCATCCTGGCTAATAGCCAGGCTGGTGGTATATAGGTGGCTCGGGACTCAGTCTCAGGTACTTCTGAATGGGAAGCCTGGCTCTGTCTCAGTGTCATGGTATAGCCACGAGTAAGCCACTTAAATTATCTGGGTAACATCGTCACCCCTGCTCTGGCCCTTCAATGCTGGGTAAAAGCACCAGAGCAGCACAAAGGGGCTCTAAAAAACCCAGATCTGCCCCAGGGGAGGATTTTCCCAGTACAGGCACTGTGATGGTCAAGGGTAAGGCAGCCTTCTGAGGACCTCTTCATAGGCTCTGGTATAGGGGATATGCCAAGAGTGACAGAGGGCTTGTCTGTATGTGGTGCTGTGGAGATTCCAGGCAGCACTGCAGTGATTCCAAGCCAGTCCTGCATTTAATAGAGCACCCACAGCTGAGGATCCAGGAATCCAAAGGTGGCTTAAAGCCACTTTAGCCACCTCCTCCCCTTGGGCTGAGAGTTCTGGCACAGAAACCACCCTCTGTTCCCTGTTGTTAAAATGTACAGACCTGGCTTTCAGGGTTTGTTGTGAGGATTCATCAGTTAATGTCATAGAGGTCCTAGAAGATGCAAGGCAGTGCACTCTATAGGTGTCATTGTTACATAAAAGATGGAGTACATAGAAGGGCCCTAAGCAATGTTTTTGTTTTTTAGTGTTAGCAAGCTGGCCCCAATTCAGGAAAGAACGTAAACATGCCACGTTTCATTTACTTCGTAGCCCAACTGAAAGACATACTCAACCATCCTTCCTGCATAGAGATGCTTACCTGAATCAAAGCTTTGCTGTGTTTTATGCTCCTCTTATGCTAGTCTGTTCCCATGTTGATGTTTTTGCTGCCAGCTCTCAGCATGATTCTCTGTGGATACCAGACTCCAGCAGGTCTGCATTACATACATTCTGTTTCTGACTTTCTCAGCAGTCATTTCAAAACCATAATTTAAAGTTTATTATGGTGAGTTGTTGTGTAGCTACATTGTAATGAACCTGGCATACTGTCATTTTTCTTCTATGCTCTAGCTGAAGGAACTAAAATCTTACAAAACAGAGCTGAATGAGTTGAAGAAAAAAGACATTCTTTACTATAGTTGTAAATGTAAAATGCTTAAATTGGTATCAGTTCTGCACAATTAGCTAATATGCAAGATAGATAATATTTTACAGCCTTCAAACTTGGCAGCATGTAAGACAACTCTGATTCATCATTTTCTAATAATTAAATCCTCCTGAACCTGTCAAACAAATAACATGTAAACTATCAGTTGCTAATCTTTTATTATTAGGCATTTGATCTAAATAGATTTAAAGATATTATAGACTCTTTGGGTTAGCCAAAAAAGAGGAGAATGTGTATTAATAATAATTAGAACATTTTCTCTTTATATTGCGCCTGCATCCAAGGACCATTCAGTGCTTTACATTCATTAATTAAGACTCTTAACACTTCTTTTGGGCAGATAAGTATTATTATACCTATTTTATTGATAGGGTAATTTGTGAGATAGGCATATGATATGATAAAGCTATGGTCAGTCTGCTAGTGATTAACAGAGCACAGAATAGAATCCAGAACCCTTAGCACTCAATCCCCTTCTCTAACTAGGAGTTCTTGCTCCTTCTCTTAATTTAACTAAAACACAGCATCTCACAAGCCTGCATAATGTAATTGTTTCTGTGTTTTATTTCCAGTATGTCATTGGTTGGGCTAAATCAATATGGGACAAAGGCTGCTGTCAAATGAAACCATACAGTGACTTGAAATCAGTGAGAGCACTGTATGCAGAGTTTGGGCCCAAGAAATGCTGGTAAAATGAATTAAAAATCAGCTCATTATTAATTGCACTGCAATTAGTTTCAGCACTGTGGATGGAATGCTAAGCAAATTATTGATAGGGCAGGGATTGGGGATAGTGATCCAAAATGTTTCAGGATCTACTGTTGGAGCTAGACATTTAACTGGTCTGTTGAAATACAAGATACTGCCAGGTGGGATGTATGGATTTGATATTTGTGTTCAGGGCTTAATTTCCCCAGGTGAGCAGGGGTTTGAAGTGTCACTGAAGTACTAGTTACAGCTCTTGGGGAGGCATTATCCTACTACAGCAGTGGCCCTTGCTGTTTATGCTGAGTATTTGATCTGAAGTGCAGAACCATGCAAAAATTAATAAGAAAAAAGTTTTGAGGAAAGGCTCAGGTCAGTTTCTCTAGCTAAATTCATCCAGCGTTAATTGGCAGACTCGAGAGACGTTGATATGTCAATAATGCAGAGGAGAGGAAGCTAACAAATGGTTGAAAGGGGCTTAAGGAAGTCTCAAGCTAGACAGAGGGTTGGGCATACAAACTGTTAAGTAACATTAAAAATACATTGTAGACTTAGGTTTTTTGTGACAGAATAAAAATATACTCAGGTCAAGGTTTCTTTTATAGTTCTGCTGTACTATGGTGCTTAATTCCATTAAAGTTCTCGATAATCATCTCTACCTTATAGGAGGCACTTTCCTATACCATCATTTTTTGCTTTCCAAGAACAACCTTGCAAAAAGGTTCTGCGGTTTAATTTAAAGGTAATCTGATCAAAAAAAGGAAGGTCTGTTTTTCACAAGGCTTTTTTTGTAGATTTCCTTATTTTAAAAGAATGTTTGGTTGAATTCAGTGGCGTTTTTAATGCTCCTGAAATTATGGGTTATTGGTCTTTTGCAGCAAGGATTGTATTTTTAGGTGTACACCTTTAAGTTTTACACAAAAGAAAGAAGACAAGTGATCAAAATTAAATTTCAGTGGGAAACAGGAATGCTCTGGATAGCAAGTTTAATGGATAAATGGATAGCAAGTTGGTAAGATGTAAAATGCTGTTGACAGTTAATAGGGTTGACTTATAAAGTGAAGTGTCAGCATTAAAAGTTTTTGATGTGGTATCAAAAATCTGTGCATAATATCCTTATCCAAAACTGCATCCAAATATTGTCTCATTCAGTACTTACAGTAATTTAATCCCAATAGCTTTATACCCTATATAAAATGAGGAGCAGATGAGTTTTTCTACCTACAATATCCATCTATCTAGGGGTATTTATAAGTCACCAATCGCTTTGGTATTTAAGTGTTGTCTCTCACAGACTTACTTTCTGCTCTAGGACAAAGCTTTGGCTTATTTCTTTGAGCAAATTTCTGTGATCTCAAGATTTCTCCTGGTAAATGTGCATTCACATCACCTAAACAAAAGGCCACTTTGGTAAAAATGGCAATCACTGTAAGTTTCACTGAGGTGCAAGGACAAAGTGGTGTGAGGAGACAGTGTTATAACTCCTGACCAGGGTCATCTTAAAATTCTTAGATTATCAGACAACCTGTGGAACTCTTTGCCAGAGGATGTTGTGAAGGCCAAGACTATAATAGGGTTCAAAAAACAACTAGATAAGTTCATGGAGGATAGATCCATCAGTGGCTATTAGCCAGGATGGGCAGGGATGGTGTCCCTAGCCTCTGTTTGCCAGAAGCTGGGACTGGGTGACAGGAAATGGATCACTTGATGATTATCTGTTCTGTTCATTCCCTCTGATGCATCTGGCATTGGCCATTGTTGGAAGACAGGATACTGGGCTAGATAGACCTTTGGTCTGACCCAGTATAGCCATTATGTTTTTATGTAATAACAAGATGTGGGCGGTAGGAGAGATACATTTTCTCCCTCCCTATTCCTCTCATCATCTTCCTTGCCCCAAATTGTCTGTCAAACTCCATCTTCACGCTCATCAAAAGAACCCCAAACCTGCTCTTTACTCTTGATCAGACCATGGGTTTGAGCATACGTTTTATGCGGCTCCATAGATACTGTTTTGTACTCTCCAATTCAGTATCTTGACATTCCAACTGCATCTCTATAAGGCCCCTATTCAGAACTGCTCTTCCCATAGATCCTTCTTATCCAGCTAGAGAAGCATGAGTTCTCAGGTCATTTCTCATCAGCTGCCTGCATCTGTGAACCTAGTTGGTTTCCTGCTCACGTTGCCCTGAAACCAAAAATATACTGAGCGGGTTCCCAAGAATAGCTCCTGCTCAGCCCATTTTCCCAACTGAGCCCTTTAAGTCACTGGAGGCTGCTTTTCCATAGCTTGTAGGTCTTTAAGTGCCTTCAGCAGTTCAGCAAATTCCCAGAACCAAGTATGGATCATTTTGGAGGTAGGCTACTGGGGGATATGCTTTTCTTTCTAGTGTTATTCCATCAGCATACCTAATGGTGCTATGCAGGTCTCACTGTCATAATTAGTAAATATGCATGAAATTATCCCACTATCCTCTTTTCCCTCCAAGCAAATGATTAATTAACATTACAACGCTCACCATTTTTATAAAATGCTGCAGCTGGGTAGTTTGTTACGTTGATATTAAGTAAGTTATAACTGTCTGGTTTCATGTTTTTTCATTTTGAGAATATGAAGATAGACATGATGGAAACAAGCTCGATTAATGTGGTTTATGCATTGTCTGACACTTGTCATCCTGTAATATACTGTTAAGCCTGACATATTTGAGTAAATACATTTACTTTAGAGAGTCCTGAAAAACTGTGGGCAGATTAGGTGATGGCAATAATGAATTATCAAGATAAAAATGAAATCACATAACATAACAAAACAAATGACAGTGAACAAATTGATCTGTTGTAGGATGTCCATTTAGTAAAGATAGGTGATTGAAATTAAAATGTGGTTAGGAATAGGTATAGTCATTCAGAAGTTGTTCAGATTTGGGGAAGATTCTGGGATCCGATAAGGTGTGTTTTGGAGTCTAAAGAAATCCTTTCTTGTCATGAAACCTTCATGCCTGAGAAAGTAACTTATCAATGTCAGTCTTAATTTTTTTCGTCAGTCCATCGATAGAAATTGAGAAGAATCATTTAGCAATCATCTTATCACAGATAGTGGTTGGTTGATTCATTTTACACCTGATCAGATAAAGGAATGATATTTGCTTTATCTTCTCCTTCAGCACCCAATAAAGCGATAGAATACCTAAAAGTCTCTACAGATAAAAGCGCTAGGTTACTGGCTGTAACAACACTGGTAGCATTGAATCAATTTCCAATCTGTTTCTGATGTGTTTGGAATCTGTACTCTAAAGGTGTTATGTTTGATGTGAGAAATGGTAAGGGGTCACATGTTCCATAAGTCACTTTTATGTGAATAGTGGTACCTGTAGTCATGTACTTATTTGCATGCCCAGAGTGAAATCTGTTTCAAAAGCCCTATGGCCACTGTAAGGGTGCAGGCTCACCTCTGTGGCACCTCCTGCTGGTAGTCTCCAGGAATTAGCTCGATTTCCAGCCCAGAGTGCCCTCTGCAGGCCGGTGATCCGGCTTACCTCACTCTGGCTCCCGTGTCCCTCCCAGGACCCAGTGCCCCGTTATCTGGGGTGCTGCCCCCCTGGCAGTAACCCCACAGTTCTGGGTCTTCCCCTCCCAGAGGAACCCCCACCCACTATCCCCACTTCGCCTCAGTGTTAGGCTAATGCCAGTCTCCGTCTAGCCCCCACTCACTGGGGTGGACTGCAGTGTAAGCCACTCATCATAGGCAAAGGGGGTTTGGCCCTGCTGCCTCTGCCTACCCATGGGCTGCCCCCTGCAACCCAGTACCTAATAGGCCTTATCAGGCCTGCAGCCTGGGGCTCTCCTAGGCCAGAGTTCCCTGGCTCCCTTGGCCTTTCCCCAGCCCTGCTCCAATCTAGGTTTCCTTTTTGCCACCTTGCAGCACCCTTCTCCCTCTAGAGACAGAGGGAGACTGCCTGGGCCTCTGGCTCATTGCCTCTTATAGGGGCCAGCTGAGCCTACTTTCCCCCAATCAGCCCAGGCTTCTTGCCCCAGCAGCAGCCCTCTCCTGGGCTGTTTTAAGCCCCACAGGGCAGGAGTGGGTAACCACCCCACTACAGGCACATACAGGTTGACAATTAAGCCTTACAAGAACCCAACCATTGTGAGTGCGTACACAGATTTTAATATGAGTGCTGGCTGAATTCAGGCTCTGTAATGGGGCTACAGCTTATCAGCCACATTTACAGCCTACTTGGCCTCTATACCTCAGCAGCTTGAATATTAACAAATGTTAAAAATAAACTATTTACCTCTTGCAACATCAAAGCCTACCAGGCCTATATACGTTCTAGATGATGTGGCAGGGTGCCTCATGCTCTCACAGTCATTTGGCATAGTATGCAAGGATAGCCCCTGTGGACTCATGCACAGATTTGCAGACAGGACAGAACTAATTACAGGAAGAAGCCATTCAGACTAGTACCTTCACCTGCTACTATCCTACAAAAGCACCCACTGCTCCTGCCAATTCCTTTGCATTGCAGCTCTGTGTGCACTCATGAGAGAGCACTTTTCAAAATCTCTGCACCACTCAGTCTACAGGCACAGGACTGTTTGGTCACGCAGACAGGTGGGGAGCTGTCGTGTTCCATATGTAATGATAACATTTGCGAATTATGTGCCCAGCAGCAGTACAAAATATGCCACGTAAAAGGGGTGGGTGTGCAGACAATTGGTAGATTCCAGTGGTCTCTCTGTAGTTCTTTTCCTCTCTTTCAGAGCCATCCCAGAACAGGTTTAATATTATCTCAGTGCCTGTTGCTCTTCATGCCCTCACCCCATTCCCCCCCACGCACACAAGTGTCTTATATTCTGACCAGGCAGCATCCCTTGTATTTCCCCCTTTCTTCCTGTCTCTGGGTATGTCTACACTACCAGATTAGTTCGATTTAAGTTAATTCGAATTTTTGAAATCGACCTTACAAAGTCGAATTTGTGTGTCCACACTAAGGACACTAATTCGACTTTGTGAGTCCACACTAACGGGGCAAGCGTCGACATTGGAAGCGGTGCACTGTGGGAAGCTATCCCACAGTTCCCACAGTCCCCGCTGCCCATTTGAATTCTGGGATTTCCCCACAATGCATGCTGGGGGGAAAAATGTGTCGAGGGTGGTCTTGGGTAACTGTCATCATTCAACGTGCTTTCGGACGTCTCAAGGGGAGGAGCTTACTGACTCGCTCAGATCTCAGCGAAACCAATATCCCCACTGTTATTGCAGCTTGCTATGTGCTCCACAATCTCTGTGAGAGCAAGGAGGAGACCTTTATGGTGGGATGGGAGGTTGAGGCAAATTGCCTGGCTGCTGATTACGCTCAGCCAGACACCCGTGTGATTAGAAGAGCCCAGCGGGAAGTGCTGTGCATCCGGGAGGCTTTGAAAGCTAGGTTCCTCAGCAAGCAGGGTAACCTGTGACTGTTCAGTTTCTTTACAGAGAAGCTGAACCTGCCCCTGTTTCAGTTACTGTTGACTGTCCTCTGCAGTTACATACCCCGTTCACCACGTTTCCCCCTTTCCAATACACGGTTAAAAATAAAGTAAATGGAACATTGTTAATGAACAACGTTTTCCTTATTAATGACTTCACGTTAAAGGCTTGAAACAGGGACGCAGACTGTGCTGGGTAGGGTGTGCAGTGATGGAAAGACCGCTTCTACACTCGAGGAATGACAGGCTCCTGCTCCTAGAGCGGTCTGCAGTGCCAGACTGGTTGTTTCAACGGAGCCTGCCATCCCTCCTTTTCGGGATCCTGTGTGCGGGGGCTATGTGACCTTGTGGCGGGGGAGGACGGTTACAGATTCCCCTGCTGCGTGGCTCTGTGGTCCAGGACAAGGACTGCTACATATGATCTGTAACCACCCTCCCCCGCCACAAAGTCATGTAACCCCCCCCACACACACAGAACATGAAAACCACCTCCCAGACTGACAAGGGTGCCTAACTGACTGCACTGTGTGTGAGACCTGCTGTTGATCCTGCCCCCGTGTCTGTGCCCTGGTAATGGTGACTGTCCTATGCAATTACCAACCCCCTTCCCCCCCCTTCACACAAAGTCTTCTTTAAAAAAAATGACGGAAACAGTAATTAACAGCAAACTCTTTTTAATAATCAACTACACAGTTAGGGGATGAAACTGGGATTGGGGCTTGGGTGAGGCGGGAAGGAAAGGACTTCTCAACATTTAGGGAATGAGAGCTTTCGGGTAATTGAGCACTCTGCAGGGGTGCAGTGACAGTTTTCACGGCCCCTGGTGCCCCTCCTTCTTGTGATTTTGGGTGAGGGGGGGACAGGACTTTGTGGCAGGGGAGGGCGGTTGCAGATACAGTTCAGGGGGGCTCTCTGCTCCTGCCTGCGGTCCTGCAGAACATCCACAAGGCGCTGGAGCGTGTCCGTTTGCTCCCTCATTAGTCCAAGCAGCGTTTGAGTCGCCTGCTGGTCTTCCTGCCGCCACCTCTCCTCCCGTTCGCTGTGTGAGCGCTGCTGCTGAGAGAGGTTCTCCCTCCCGGGGCATTTCCTGTGTGGCTGGTCAGAGCATCCAAGCTCGGACTGCTGTCCAGAGCGTCAACAGAGTGGTGCACTGTGGGATAGCTCCCGGAGCTACTAAGGTCGATTTCCGTCCACACATAGCCTAATTCGACACAGCAATGTCGAATTTAGCGCTACTCCCCTCGTCAGGGAGGAGTACAGAATTCGAACTAAAGAGCCCTCTATGTCGAATTAAATGGCTTCCTGGTGTGGACGGGTGCACGGTTAATTCAAATTAACGCTGCTAAATTCAAATTAAAGTCCTAGTGTAGACCAGGCCTCTAAAATCTGACCCCAAAGGACAAAGAAGGGCAGAATGGAGACCTTCTTTACCTGCACCTCTTGGTTTGCACATTGGAGAGCCTCACCTACCATGCATGAACTGACAATGATGTAAAGCAGTCTTTCCCAGCTCCACATACAAGGGATCTCTGCCTATCCATGACGACTCTGCCCACGTGAGTGTTCCCATCCTTGGGATCCGTATGCACTTTGCAGAGCCTTTAGAAATCGTGTGTGCAAATACTGTGTGCTGCCTAGTCCCTTGACTATTGTTTAGTTATTAAGTGTCTTCTGAAAAGTATGTATGAAGCGATAGTATGAAGGAGTCTGCAATAATGGAATGCAATTTTATGTGTATATTTGAAGATGGTGAAGAATATTTTATTGCGAATAAGAAACTAGCATGCATTTGTATCTCCCAATTTATGTCAACTTACCTTCTTCACAGTCTGACAAAGACAAATAATTTATTCCTACTTCAAACAGATAATACACATAGCAGTTGATAATTGCCAAGTCTCCTGCAGCAATGCTATGGTATACTGTTTAGCTCTCCTTTCTGTGGAGAATATTAATATCTTGGATCAACATTTCCTTGTTAGTCGCAATGATTTGCTGTTCATTTTATTTTTTGTCATTACATTTATCCACCTGGAAGTACTAAATTATGTAACTGGAATGATAGAAAACCTGGTGCTTCCTACAGTTATATGCAGGTAATACTCTGATTAATATTCTGGATACTTAAAATCTACTATTCTCCAGGATTTAAAATACCATTTAAACTGTGGCTCAGAGCCACAGTTCAGAAGTCACTGGAACTATATTGATTTACCCCAGCTTAAGATCTTGCCCGATTTATCCTAGTTTATGTCATGTATATACAGAATACACCAATTATCCCAATTAGGTGGGGTAGTATAAACCATTATTCTCCGTATAAATATGATTTCCTTATATTTTAGACTTTTCTACTTTACAGATTATTGCTTTTGGTTAGTACATATTTTGGTTAAAACCATTTGTAGACACATCTTCATCACTCTGTGTGGAGCTTTGGTCATGCATTTCCCATTAAACTACTTCACATGTCTGTAACAGAGCTGAGGAAATATTACAAAACATTTTCTATTAATGTTTGTTCGGGTTTTTTCCAATTCACTTCACTTGTGCACACACTGATTTTCTGTTCTGTTTGCACAAATGGTGAAATGGGTTTTAGGAGCATGAATTTTCATGAAAAACAAATTTTAATCTTGAATGCTGAAATATGCTTGAAGTGCAAAAAATGAATTTCAAATGTTTATTTTAATATGTAATTCAAAATTCACATTCTTACCAGTTAGTTACATAACTCATTCAAGCCTGTCCAAAGCCTATTGAAATCAATTGACTTTAAGCAGCATAGCACAATTTCAACTATTCATAATGTAATCTCCACAAGCATGAAATAGTCACTGAATAAATTCATGCGTCACTTTGAATATTTAATATATCTGAGAATTTCACAATCTGAGGTCCATTCATAAACAGAAAAAAAAATGTATTTTATTTTGTCTGTCTCCAGCCTCTAGCAGGCAGAGAGGTACAGTAGGCTGTTCCCAACCGCTCATGCTAATGATGTTTTTGAAACACCACCTAGCATTTATATTACAGACATTTGTTATGGGGAAAACACTTTCTGAAAGAAATCAGTATTCATTGTTCTGGCTTTAGATCATGACCATTTGTCACCAACTGCTGCTTCCTGTTTACACACAGTTAGCTTTCAGATACAGTGATTAGAATATCATCTGGTCTGGAGGAGCTGAACTTGGGTGCTGAAATAAGAAAGATTATAGTTCAACTGAAGAAAAGTCTGTTAACAAGTTTTCATTACATTAATTGGGAAATAAAGCCATTTAGTTGCGTGTGTGTGTGTGTGTATATATAACTAGTTATTACCATTATGATTAAGTAAAATCACCCTCTGGGCATAACTAATAAAAATTTTAAAGCCTCATTTAATATTTATACAGCTTTTATTTTAGCATTGTTTTGTGCTATTAAAAAAAATTGGTGACGTTACTAAAATAAATATAGTACGTTCTCTTTTGCATTTGCAATATGCAAAGCTTCTTGTGCACATCTTTTATAAATGACTTCACAGTGCCTGAGACAACATTTATGGACTCAGCTGTCACTGCTCTCGTCTGTTAACTAGCGGAAAAGCGAAGGAGGCACCCCTAATGTGAATGAGACCATGTGCCTGTTACACGAGGTTCCAGTAAGAGCATGTAATCAGTGGCCTCCAACCTTTACAGTCAAGTTTCCTGGTTTATCCTAGACTAAGACTTCAGTGAACTCTGGCTTCCAGCCTCAGTGGTACTAGGGTTGAGACTGAGGTTTGGACTGCTCATAACTGAATGTGAGTAAAAACAGAAAACATGCTAGGATTCAGTTCATGGCCTATATGCCTGTGGTGCTCCGTTTATCTATGTAGATACTTGTATGGCCCATCACTATTGTATCTGAGTGCTAAACATTAATGGCTTTATTCTGACAACTCTCTTGGGAAGTAGGGGAATATCCTTAGTCTCATTTTTAAGATGGAGAAGTGAGGCACAAAGGGAAAGATTTTTTAAGGTGTTTAAGTGCCTAACTCCCATTGAAACCAATGGCACAGAAATCAATGAGAGTTAGGGGCCTAAATAGCTGTAAAAATCTGAGCCAGAGAAATTAAGTCCCAGGTTTTACAGATATTGAGGCATTGCTCCACTCGCCGTTGCCACGCCTAAGTCTCATTTTCAAAAGTGATTTAGGCTCCTAAGTCTCAGGCTGTTTATAGGACAGATTTTAAAGGTATTTAGGCACCAAAATATACGGTTAGGTGCCCAGTGGATTTTCAAAAGCACCTAGTGCCCATGTCGCGTTGATTTCAATGGAAGTTAGATGCCCAGGTACCTTTGTGCATCTTTAAGTGACTAAATACCTTAAAAGTCCTGGCTAAGTGACTAGCTCGAGGTCACACAAAAAGCCTGTGGCTGAGCCCCAATCTCCTAAGTCCCAATTCAGTACCTACAAACACTGACTATCCTTTCTCAGGCTGTGGTACTACATGTTTGAACTATGGAAGCAGCAGGAATAGCCACATTTCTTCTGCTTAACTTGGATTAATCCTGTACATTTGGTTTGAGAATTTCACCTTCTCTTCAACTATTATTCATCAATTGGGAGTGCTTAAGCACACTTGCAAATCATTGATGCTGATTGACAGGTGAGAATGTACAACCAAAGTTATGTATAGTTAAAAAGGAGGAGTCTGATCCCTTCCAAAAAAAACCCATTTCTAGCCTGGCCCTGTTCACATCTGGTAAGTGCAGTTCAATTTTGTTAAAAATTCACGATGACTCTTACACATAGAGCTAGAATTTTCACCTTACATCAATTAAAGGTCCTACCATTCCTGTTAAGGCATATCAAACTTGTTATCCTAACATCTAATTTTCTTGGATAAAATCTAAATCTTTTCCCAGTAAATAATTATAGCAAATTGGAGGAACAACTGATGTTTTGGGAAAGATAAGGAACAAGTGAAAGTGTCCATGAATAATTTTGTTCTTACAACTGTTGTTCTTAAAAATAATTGACATTGCCCCAAAAAAAGCCTAAGGTAAATCACAAATGAGAATACATGGGATGAAATCCTAGCAAAACTTCTGTTGATTTGAATAGGGACAAGGATTTCACCCATGATCCCTGCCTCAAAAAGCTTACAATCTGTCTTGTCATAATGCAAGAACAGAGATAACAAAATGGGAGAGGGAAGATGGACAGGAATAACCGAATATGTTAAAAATCAGCATACAACATGGTAGAGCAGAAGATTATTATTACTACTTACTATCTGACTGAATGTGTCTGACTCATTCTTGTAGGCAGAAGTGTGTCTCTGGAGAGGTGGGTGAATGAAGAGAGGGTAGTGATCTGGTATTTCCAGTCAGATAGTTCCATGGATAGGGGTGTCATGGAAAAGAGCATGCAGATATTTGTGGGACAATCAGAGTGTTGAAGTTGGATGGTATGCAGGAAGACAGGAGAAGGGGTGAGACAATAAGAGACATGGTTGGATAAGTGGGGAAGGACAAATAAGGTCCACAACATACTTTTATAGAAAATTTTTAATTAGAAATGGGCCTGAACTGCAACCCAGATTTGATCAACCCTGAGTTTGGGCAAAGCTCATATTTACATTAATCAGTTTGAAGATATAGGGCCTGATTCTTCTCTCACGTCCCCCGGTATTAATTAGGAATAACTCCATTGCAATTAATAGGATTACATCAGCGTAAAACTACTGTAAGTGAGAAGAGAATAAAGATCATATAAATCTTTACCTCTAATCCTCCTCTGATTTTTACCTACAGTAGGCTTAGCTTCTTCAGGTGTGCATATTGGTTATACTTCTAATCGAGACAGTAAACAACTGATGCATTCATCTTTGACTAATTATATCAAATGGTAGTATAAGCCCAAAAGGAATAATCTGCTTTAAAACTGACATCAATCTGGCAGAAGTATGTACATTTTTTTGTAGTTACGTTAGCACTGCAGATGAAGAGAAGGATGTGCAAATAAAGAGATCTGTTCTGCCATCTGTAGTTTAAATTCTTCTTGCCAATGCCACATGTAGTTTAAAGATGTTTATTAACTGGTAAAGCAGTTTTGCAGAGATCTATTTACACTGGAGATATTATTATGAAAGAAGAAAGAGTGATAATTAATAATCTGGCATGTTTCAAAATACCAAAAAAATTAGCTGTGCTCCATATCTGGCTCAAAAAACACATCATATCATCTGTTGCATATGCCAGTGTAACTTTTAGAGACAGGCTGAGTTTCTAATTCAAAGAAAGAGCACTTGTCAGAATATTTTGGGGGGCTTCATTTTAGTGGTTCAAATATGTCGCCTTCATTTTCAGTGCAGTCATTCATCCCGTGCCGACAACCCACACATGAGTTTTATGTGTCACTTCAAACACTATTTTGAAATGGCTAAGTTGTGAGCAGAATGGTCAAGAATTTTCCATACACTGTTTTTCAGCGGAAATTTAGGTTTTTGACTAAATGAATTTGATTGTGAAAAGTGTCTGCTTTCTGTGAAAAAAAATTGAGTTTCTTGTCAAAAGCTTTCAGCCAAAACCCAAAGGATTTCCACCAAACACTTTTGGTTTTTTAGCCAAAAATTAAAAAATGTCTGTACGATTTTTTTCCCCACTAGTTCTAATGATATGTGCCCTCTGCTAAATGTAACCTTTTTTACATAAAGTGGGCCATTAATTGGAAAGAAATTAACACCCTGTGGGCTATGGTAGTTGTAGTTACACTATCCAGGAAGCCATGTTTAATGAGAGCTACCTATATACTGTTTGAACACAGATGCTCTATGTCCCTAAAAACATTTTGTTATTTTTTAAGTTTAGATAGTCAATGTGATAATCTACATGACTTGCCATTAAAATTAGTTCTGGTAGCCAATGTTGTATATACTTTTCTTAGTTCTACAACAGTTATAACTGTTAAAGTATTTCAGTGCTTTGAAGTAGAAGTAATGTTGTTTGTTTACATTAAGGTAACCAGCAAAAATGTTTGTGTTAACCTTGTGATGCCATCTGATTCAGAGTTGTTGTGATTAGCAGTTTCCAGAAATCCTGACACCTTTAGCCAATGGAGGATTGACTTTTGCTGTCAATTGTAGCACAGGTCAGTTTAGGACAATGCTTTGATTAGGGCATGCTGAAATCTAAACCTAGAGATATATAGAGAGGTAAAACTCCTTATCTGCACACATGTCCAGAAACATATATTTTGTTTATCCAACAAGCACACAGACATACACTTATCCTCAAGCACATAAATAGTCCCATTATTTTGATTGAGACTATTTATGTACTTAATTGCTTTGCTGATCAGGGGCTTATTCATTTTATTTCAAATTTAAGGGACTCTAAGGATTGTTTAATCATCATTTTATATGCATGCATGTAATGCATCCCCAAACTTGGTAATACTTAGAACTTACACTGCTTTATATTTTAAAAACCCTACACATATTTTAATTAATTGGAATTAGACTCCTATTTAAGGAATAATTGAGATCTGTTCAGATTATTGGCTAACTCCTGAATAAACCAAACACCTGGTAAGAATTTATGAGTGGAATGTGAGTCTTTGATCCACCATTTTCACAGATCAAATGTTTCGGAAAGCTCTCCGAGTATCCAGAAGAGAATACATTGCAAATGCCTTTTTTTTTCTGAACAAGAATATTTTTGTAAATTATTGGAGCAGTGCATCTAGGAAGCTGTCCTGAAAGGCTATGTCATCACTTCCATTATAAAATCCTATTTTCAGAGATTCAGGCTTTCTCTAAAAATTTCTCCAGGTTGAACTTTGGTTTGTGGAAGCTCAACCCAAGAGTGCTTCTTTGTACCTAAGCTGAAAGTTTTGTAGGCCCTGATTTTGTACATTGAATAATACTTTATTTTGCAGGCAGCCTCCTTGAAATCAGTACTTGCAGAGTAAGGTACTATTCAGTATTGATAAGGGTGACAAAGCCAAGCCTTGTGAAGCCTTATCTTCTTTTTTTCAAATACTGATTTCCCAAATTGCATATAACATGAAACCGGAAACAAGAGGTGTCTTATGTAAGAACCCTTATTTCATGTAACGTGACTGTTTTAAAACAACCCAGGAATTTGGCTCTCCCAGCACTCTAAAAAAACCCACCTCCACAAGGGGAATAGATCCAAGTGCTGGTGCACTGTCTGTACTGGCACTTTACAGCGCTGAAACTTGCAGCACTCAGCGGCATGTTTTTTCACACCCCTGAGTGAGAAAGTTGCAGCGCTGTAAAGTGCCAATGTAGACAAGCCCTTAGTCTGAAATTTCTACACATGCATAACTGTTCAGTCAATTCTTAGATCAGAGAGCATAATGGCCAATGCCTTATGTAGAAGTAACAGCTTGTGGGAGGAAGCCTCGCTAAACCCAGAGGTATTCCTCAAGTTGTGCCATCCATATGGAAATGTGGAGATAGCATTGTTTGCTGCCTGTCACAAGGTTTCAGAGGGTCCCCGTGGAGTGAAGAGGTTTGTGATCCCCTGGAAATGTCCCAAAGTCCTGGGCCTATTTCTGCTTTCAGTTTGGAAGCATGCATCCCCACCACAGAAGTTATAGGGACTTTGTTTTGTAGGCAGAATCAGCTCCAGGCAGAGGAAAAATTCTTTCCATATTTCAGAGACTGATTCTGGACTGTTTGGTCAGTAGTATGGCAGATGGTAAGTCTGTGACCACTATAACAAAGTAATGCCTGTGGAATAGTGCCTCTCTTCCCTGAGGCAAAAAATACAAACAAACAAAACCACCACCACCCTCCCCCCCGAGGAATTTGGCATACTTGCCAGGGAAGATTCCCTAACCATAGCAATTAAGTTCAAATATGACTCCTTTGGGGACATTAATGTTCTGCTGAGTCATTTTATAACCTCGAGTTTGATTATGCAACCTTACACATACTGATCAGCACTTAGTAATGCACATATTCCAACTGAAACCCCAGGGCAGGGCTAAGAGAATCTAAAGGAGTCCTATTTGGGCTCAAGCAGTTTGGTTGGGAGCCATCCCTGGTGAGTGTTCCACATACCTTGATTTGGCAGTTGCCTCATGGAACTTAAAATCCAACACACAAGAATACTTAATACTCATTCACTTAATAATGCAAATCGTTCTTCAAGACAAAACCCACACATCAATGAACAATAGTTTATTTGTATTGATAAAATAAGCTTTAAGGTATAAAGCAGTAATACACATTGAAAAGTTAATGCGCTACACAGAAATTTGTGATGTCCTTTGTGTTTAGATCTAGGGCCAGATTTTAGCTTGTTGGGTTCACATCCTTTTGGAAAATCTGTGTCACAGTGGGAGCTGCTGAATACTGAGCCCTTTTGAAAACCAAGCTCCTGTGGTAGGTGCTCTACACTAAAAACCTGGCACTGAGCTCTTTCGAAAATCTGGTTTACAACATGGCATCTTTTCCTTTTACAGAGATGGTTAGCCAGATACAGCATTCGACAGAAGATCTTATTTTTGGTTAAAGGTACTTGTTTTTATTAAGTGAGACTTACTTTGTGCTCCCAGGTCACTCTTTCATCTAATCAATTGTTTTAGGAACAGCTGGGGACTTCCACTTTTCAAGAATCATTTTTTGGCAATCAGCACAGTCCTTACTAGTCATTTCTCTTGATTATGAGCTCCATCTTTCATGGATGTTAGGTTTCCTAGGATTTGTAAAGATGAGTCATGAGGAAGAGAGATTCTCTGGCACGAGATGTGTTCTTTCTTGAAGCTGTTCCAAAAAGAGTTGATAGTCTTTCACTTCCAATTTGCCTGTATTGAAGGCCACTGCTACTTTCTTGCATGATCAGCATCTATTATTTGGTTTGAGTCCAGTACCAGACATCGGTGTGCTGTAATTAGGAAGGACTGACTGTTGTTTCTAATATAGAATATTTTAAAAACAATGTGATGGAAAAAAACGTTACAAGAGGTGTACTTGTTCTTACAAGCTCTTCTTTTGCAGAATTCCCAATGAAATTGGAATGCAGGATAAGGCCCTATATTAACACTGCAGACCATAAAAGGCATGCTGTTAAGATATTTAGGGTCCAAAATATGGTCTTCTCTTTATCCCTCCCAGTTTATCCCATGTCTTTGCTGAAGCCCTGGAATTCTTTCCATTATTATCTGATCTGTACCGCTCCAAACTAAGATTCCCACATCAGTCACCATCCTTCAGCTAAGTAGAAATTAATGGAAATCTCTTCTTCACTCCTGTTTTTCTTTAGTTGGTAGGGGGTTGTCAGTAAATGATGTCTGCTTATTATCCATGGTGTTTCTAACCCCTGCTAATCCATGTAGCATGTGACCAGGACTGACCCATCAAATGTAACCTACCTTAACACTGTTACAATCTGATAGGAACAGTCCACAGAATTCTAAGTAGCTATATTATTGTGGCTTAAAAAAAAACTAGAGAGATTAAAACTAAAAAGGAGGAAGGACGGTTCAATAGTTAAGACACTTGCTTGCCTTGCCACAGGTTTCCTGTTTGATCTTGGGCAACTCACTAAGGCCTGTGAAAGATCAACACCCCTGAAGAATGAAGTTAAAATGACATAACCCCACTGTTGACAGTGTTCGGTCAACAGAATAATTCTTCCTTCAACCTAGCTACCTCCTCTCAGGGAGGTGGAGCACCTACACCAATGGGAGAACCCCTTCAGTCTGCATAGATAACATTTTCACTGAAGCACTACAGAGGTGCAGCTGCTCCGCTGCAGCATTTTAAGTGTAGACAAGTCCTAAGTCTCTCTCTGTGCCTCAGATCCCCATCTGTAAAGTGAGGATAACGATACTTCCCTTCTTTGAAATATTTTCAAACCTCTAAGAATATTAGAAATGCTGCAGAGGAAAAATAACAGAACATGACTTGACAGAGCACTGCTAACTATAATGGTGTTAAATAGCAAATAGAAATATCATAAAAAGATCAGTACATAGGAGCATAGAAAATAGAGATGGAAAAGATCTATTACAGACTTGGGCAAACTACGGCCGGCAGGATCATCCTGCCCGGCCCCTGAGCTCCCGGTCGGGGAGCCTAGTCCCCAGCCCCTCCCCCGCTGTTCCCCCTCCCATGTGAGCTGTGCTCTGGCCCGCTGCTCCCGCTGGGCAGCATGGGGATCACAGCTGGCTCTGGCTGGGTGTTGCGGCTGCGAGCTCCTGCTGCTGGTAAGAGGGTGGGGAGCGGGGGGTTGAGTAAGGGAGCAGGGGTCCTGGGGGACAGTCAGGGAGGAGGGGGCTGTTGGATGGGGCAGAGGTTGGGGGGGGCAGTCAGGGGATGGGGAACAGGGAGGGTTGGGAGTGGGAGTCCTGGGGGCCCTGTCAGGAGGTGGGGATGTGGATAGGGGTCGGGAGGGCAGTCAGGGGACAGAAAGCAGGCGGGGGGGTTGGATAAGAGGATGAGATCTGGGGGAGCAGTTAGTGGTGGAGGGTTCTGGGAGGGGGTGGTCAGGGGATGAGGAGCAGGGGGGATTGGATGGGTTGGGGGTTTTGAGGGGAGCAGTCAGGGGATGAGAAGTGGGAGGGGATGGATAGGGGGTGGGGGACAGGCTGTTTGGGGAGGCACAGCCTTCCCTACCCGGCCCTCCATACAGTTGCGCAATCCCAATGTGGCCCTTGGGTCAAAAAATTTGCCCACCCCTGATCTATTAGGTCATATTGTGCGTGTCCTACCAGGGCACAACTGCTTGCTCCCATATACTCTCAAGTCCCTTTTCCAGTCCGGTTTTAAATTGCTCAAGCAATGGGACTTCCACCACTTCTTTTGGGAGTATCTGCAAGAGCCTGATAGATCTTGCTGTCAGGATATGTTTCCAGATATTTAACCTAAATTTTGCGTAGTTTCAAGCCATTAGTCCTAAAGCTTCCTCCTTGGTATTTACACTCTTAAAATATAGGTAGATTGCCATAATACCCTCTCTGGGTTGTTTCGCCAAGCTAGCCATGTCAGAGGGGAAGTCTATGTGAGTGAATAGAGAGGGAGGAGATAGGATTAAGCAACTGCATCCCATCCACCACGTAGGGGAGACACAGTTGCATCGCTCTCTCCACTCCATGGCTGCTATGGTGGAGCCAAACACCACCCAGTTGAGAAGACCCAGGGAGAGGGATTTAGTATGAGGCTTTGAGTCATGTCCCCCTGTCAGGAATTTACCAACTAAAACACTTGTTTCCCTGATCAGCAGTAACTGCTCCTCTACAATTTGAATAGACAGTGCATAGGGCCAGGGGCGGCTCTAGCCATTTTGCCACCCCAAGCACGGCTGCATGCTGTGGGGGGCGCTCTGCCGGTCGCTGGTCCCGCGGCTCTGGTATACCTCCCGCAGATGTGCCTGCGGATGGTTGGATGGTCCCGCGGCTCCGGTGGACCTCCCGCAGGAGTGCCTGAGGATGCTCCACCGAAGCCGTGGGACCAGCGGACCCTCCGCAGGCACGCCTGTGGGAGGTCCACCGGAGCTGCCTGCCGCCCTCCCGGCAACCGGCAGAGCGCCCCCCGCAGCATGCCGCCCCAAGCACGCGCTTGGTGTGCTGGGGCCTGGAGCCGCCCCTGCATAGGGCATGTGTGACTAGATGACATCAGCTGAGCCAAAGTGTAAGAAGGCAGGGATGTGAGCTGTCTTGCCATGTGCTATGGTAGGCCTGTTGGGGAACCCTCAAAGGCTGATATCTACAGGTAATCCTGTAGATCTTGGTCATCTGCAAGAATTGGTGGTATGACTTCTGGCAGTGGCACATTAGCACCCCTTTCCTTCCTAGAGGAGGAATGAATTCCTATTGTACATGTTGCACACAGGAAGGAGAGCACTGCACTCTTAATTCTTTTACTTTTTCCTGTAAGCCTACCTCCAACCCTTAATCATGTTAATGTTCTTCTCTGAATTCTCTCCAAACTGTTAAAGAAATTCATACCAACCATTAAGAGCAGTAATTAGTTTCTAGTACATGCCTTTTTAGCCATTGTCATAACAAGAATTTAAGTCATGCCGCTTAGAATGTCTTGCTTTTTATCTTTTTGTTGTGGTTTAATTGTATTTGAATGTGATATTTTTTGTGTTTAATTAAAAAGATGTTTCAGGTGAAATACTATAAGTTACAATTACAATTGACACTTGCTAAATGTGAAATGTTTTTCTTTCCTTAAAACATTCCTTTCAAGATACCCTCTTTTCCCATAGCCCCTTTCACTGTCTTTAAATACTAGTGATTCCTTTAGCTCCACTCCCATCACACAATCTTCCTGTATCTTAGAGTCTTGCTGCCAGATGAGAACATTGGACAGTGGGATAGGAACCTTCCCTCTCCCAGACTCAGGAAACCGGTCAACTGGACGATATGTTTCTAAGCAAGAATCAGCTTTAGAAACTGAAGTCTTCATGTCTCCTGAACAAGCCCTTCCTTCAGCTTCTTCAATAAAAGCCAAAACTCTTGAGCGAGAAGTGCCTTCAACAGCGAAGAGCCCAGAATCTGTGGAAAGCATGATTAGTCATTCAACATCTGATCCTACCATGACGGCCAAAGTTGTACGACCTTTTCAAAGTCGCCTTCCCAAACCGGTCTCCTCAGGTAAAATGCCAATTACACTGGAAATTAGATTATGTCTGCCCTAATGTCTGTTTCCATTAACAGAAGCCCTGTAATAATGACGTTAGATAATGGGAATGCTAAGCCTGTAGCAGAAAAGATTCCTTATGTGAATATATAAGGTTATCAAGTTGGTGACCTGAGTCCAATGGAAATTTGGTTGCTCATAATGCATATCTGTACCTCAAAGAAAATTGTGCAAAATGTTAAATCCCTTCCTCAAGAAACTATATTTGAGAGTAGGGCCAACCCTCAGAACAGTGGTGATTCCCATTGATTTGAATAAGAATTTCATGTGCTCAACAACTTTCAGGATCAGGCTCTCAATTTGCTGTCAGTGGCCATATTGTGATAATAAATGTTAAAATGATACATTCATAAACACTTGCTTTCAAAACTGAACTTGGAATACAAAGTAATTTGGACTCAGTGCATAAATTCTATACCAATGAATATTTTGCCTCAACTATAAACCTAAGTCTTTTGATATGTTACTAAACTGTACAAATATATTTATAGACAGTAGTAAAAACACTTATTTTGATGTATCAGCAGAATGTGCAATTAACTATACATATAAAACAATAGCTCCTAAACAATGAAAGACGCATGCTAAGGCCCCAATCCAGCAAACACACACATGGGTATCTTTATATATACAAACTGAATTGAATATAGTCCCACTGAGTTCAATGGGACTGCCAATGTGTAAAGGTACATGTGTGTATGCGTGTTTGCAGGCTTGTGGCCTAAAAGTACAAGTGCTAGTAAAAAGAATGGATTTTTATTACACCGCAGCATTTATCTTTATCATGGAGTAATTTCTGTACTTAAAATGGGAAATATTGCAAATAACAGAGTAAATTAAACTGCTTTGGTGGTGTACACATTTTAATTGTTCCTACTTCAGTATTATGTATTCTTTATATTATGGGAATGCGCAAAAGCCCCTGTTAGGATTGGTGATCTTTGCTGTTAAAAACTGTGCACTTAGACCACAAAGGGCAGATAGACATCTAATGTTTAGGCTTCTTGCTGCACAGTGGAATCCAAGCCCTGAGTTAGACACCCAGGCTCCCTATTCAGTGCATGAGGAGAGTTAGGTGCCTAAGAATGGGAGTCACTGAGCAGGGAGCTGTTTAAGCTAGTGCCGAGGAGAGGGATGCAGCCTGAGCTCCATCTCTCAAAGGGAGTCAGGAACCTCCCTCCGCATGGGATTCACAGCCATGAAACCTCTTCTGACACCTAAATCAGCCCAGCCCTTTCTCTCCAAAAAATAGGGGCAGCTATTTCCACCCCTTATATAGCCTATAGCCCAATGAGAGATGCAGCTTCAAATCCATCCTGCCTGATTGGGAGAAGGGGACTTAATCCCAGGTCTCCCACTTCCTGTGTGAATATCCTAACCACTGGGTTACATGGTATTCTGGATGCAGCTTTAAATCTCTCCTGTTGAAGCTGTTCTACTTTGTATGAAATATTTAAACATCCATTGGGCCAGAGAGAATGAAATGTGAGAAGGTGACTCTGTAGCCCAGTGATTAGTGCACTCACCTGGGATGTGGAAGAGTCTGGTCCAAGCCCCTACTCCAATGACCACATCCCAGGTAAGTGCTTTAGCCACTGGGCTATACTACCACCTCCTTCTGTGTTAGTAGGTATCCTCTGAGAATGCCCACTTGATCGGGCTCTACAGGTGAGCTAGGTGGGGGAACATCTAGTTTGAGGATCCCACTGTGGTTTAGGTAGGAGCCGGGTGCTGGGTGTCAGGACTTGGGTAGCTTTGTGCATGCTCACCAGCAGAAGTGTAGGTGCCATGGGGACTTTCCAATGGAAATGTGGGCTTCTACAGGGTTAGGTAGCATTTGAGCAGGAGCATTGAGGATCTACATTTTGGGTTTAGGTGCCCAAAGTGACAATTAAATGTTTAAATCCCTTTGTGGATCTAGCCTTAGATTAAAACATATAAACACATACTAAGAGACAGTGGTCCCTGCCCTAAAGAGTTTACATTCTAAAAAGAGAACTGTTAAAAACCCAGCAAAAAATCTACCGGCTGAACCTTTTTTGCTAACACTTTGTCAAGGCAGAGTATTTATTGCAACTAAAAAAATGACACTGATTTATTTAACTTGCATGACTCTGTGCCACATTGCCTCATACCTTGCATGACTCTGTGCCACATTGCCTCATACCTTGCATGACTCTGTGCCTCATACAAGAAATCCCATTTAATGATCATGTAAGGCTAGACGTTAGGTTTAAATTTAGGGTAAGGCCACCAAAGTATGTTTTGCTAAATTGCTGTTATTTAAATTGAACCTAAGACTAAATAGTCTTTCATCAGAATGTATATGAGAAGGTTTTTAATTAAACATATTGGAATGTAGTTGATTTAGCCATATTCCCATTGCAGTATATTAGAGTGCAAACACATATTGTGGTCTTTATTGCAAACCCCTCTGCAGGTTTTGAATCAAAGCTAAATAAAATATATTTTGATACATATTATTTTCGAAAGAAATGTATTGTTAATTAATGGCACAGCTAAGAGAGATTCAGAAGAGAAATCTTAGTTATAGATTATATGCTACATGCTTGAATAGCCACATGTGTGACCTCAATTCAGCAGTGTGCTATAGAGTAGACTCCATGATTAAACACTGTCATTATAACAAATTGAATAGAAACTGCAAGCATTGAATTGCTTCATAAGAAGTTGGTAGCAGTAAGATTGCACTGATTTTAATGCTAATATTCACTGCACCAACCTTGTAAGGTTTGTATCTTAATTAAATTGTCGTGAAGAGATGCAAAAAAAGTAGAATACATCAGATTGTGAGGTCAACTCATTCTTTCCTGGAATATTTTTATCTGGCCCTTCTTCTTACCCCACGTCACCAAAAACACAACTATAATTTTATTCTACAGAGCACAGTTTATTTTCTTACATTTTGGTTTTACATAATATACATGTAGTAAATAAAAAGAACTATTTGATCTAAAAAATTTCTGGAGCAAGGTATAATTTCCTATTTGTGTCTTTGTCAACAAACTGAGTTTGCTATGTTTCTCTCCATCACAATATAAAATAACAGTACAGCTCTTCTAACAACTTCCTAAAACTCATTGTAACATTTTGTTTCTCATTTGCAAAGAGTTTATATTTTATAAGTCAAAGACTGACTTTAAACTGTATCTTCTCTTCTCTCCTCCTCATAACTGGGAAGTGCTTTGGACAAGATTCTGCCACCCTTATGTTGAACAGCACCTTACTATACAAGTAGTTCCATTGAAGAATGGGATGATTTGACATGAATAGAAGTATCAGACTCTGACCCATAATTGAACACTGGATTACTCCTAAACCCAATCAAACACTGTTGTTAGTGTAATGATGATGAGATCTATAAATTGCCTAATCTCTTTCTGAATTCAGGAATAATTAACCCTCCAAAGCAAAGTGGACATGAACAATTTCTGGTGACTTCTGTTTCATTAGAGCATACTGAAAAAAATGTGGAAAACAAGAAGATTCTTCCAGACTGGAGCAGCAAGAAAGCCACTAAAAAAACAAAGGTATACATTGAAAGAAAAATGCCAGTAGTGTAACTAACATATATATTTAGTCTAAAGGCCATACTTAACTGCAAAGAGTCAAAATTTTGGAGATACAGTTCTTTCCTGATCTAGGTTTTGCTGTTGGTGTGGTGTGAGTGAGCGGATGTAATATCATTGTAGTGTAAATGGTAAAATAATCTTTTGGTTTCTGTCATTTTGTTAATCCCTACAATGATCTGTCTCTCTTTCAATCCTTCCTTGTAAATGATGAAAAGGACAAATAGGCAAATGCATACACTTGTGTAAAAGCTACTGTTGATGGGTGCAGGGCTATGAATGATTAGAAGTGCCAAATGAGTCAAGCCCTGTTGGAAGAACAGGTGCAGCAGGTTAGCAAGTGAGAACCCTTGAGATATAGGATACATAGAATGATTTAAAAAAAACCTCCTCAAGAAAGGGAGTGGTTAAACTGATCCACAGCTAGCATGTAAGTCTCTCACTATTGGTTATGTTGTGATTTATGCTAATCTTTTTGTCTTATGCTTTTTTTTAACTTGTGCCCCTGTTCTTTTATAAAGCTGGCCCAGACTCTTGCTCTCCATGGTACACACAGATAAGTTAAGTGGCTTGCCTAATGTCACATTGGCAAGTCTGTGGCAGATCCTGATTAGAGTACTGCTGCCTCTCACTCCCATACTCCTGTTGTTAGAATATGCCTCTTATCCAATAAGCAGCTGCCATTTTAAATCTCTGATGAATTGAGGAATGCATGGGAAAAACCAGCATCTCCAAAACTGCCGTAAGAAGTGCTCGTATTAAAAAAAGTTTTAAAAGTGGGTCCAGGTGATAATTGTACTTGTCGACCCTGCTATCTGGTTGATAATCAGAACACCAGGTACAAATACCACCCTATTCTGAATATCAGATGTAACTTCCTCCCCTGTCCTTTCTGCTGCCACTGAACTCCTAAATCTTCAGCACTTCCATGGAGTGTGGTATCAGGACCAGGGCTGCTCTTTACTAGGGATCTTCACTTCCAGAGGAAGCTATGTATTTGTCTATGCCCTCCCCATGGAGTCCAGAGGAGAAGGAGCCAATTGTGGAGTTTATTGCTTCCCCTACCACTCTGCCAAAGGATAGGAAGGGGGGCTTGACATTAAAATGGCTGAATTGCTCACAGGTGGTAAAGCCATGAGTGTTTTATGCTAGTCATTCCAAACAAGTGTTGATTAAACCTTTACACAGCCCTACACGTCATTTGTTGTGTGAATGCCCTACATGCTATCTTAGAAATACTTGAGAGGTTTTAAAATTGTATATGATGGGTACTTTATAAATGCAAATAAATAAATGAATAAATAAATATTATCTGAGGAAAGTGTGCAACCTTAAAGCAGTTTTACAGAGGGAAAAAGGCTGGATTCTCCCACTCTTACTCATGTTAAGCTGTTACTCACTCAAGGAGTCCTGTTTAAACCAATGGGACTAAGTGAGGAGTATCTGAGGAGAATCTGGCCCGGTATAAGCAGGAATAACACTTGGGACATATCTGGACAATAATAGTGGCTATTTCCCATACTGTCAAAGTTATGATTACATGCTGAACGATAATGCTGTAGTTCAATTAGTAAATCCGAGGTTTTCTTTGATGAATGCAAAATGTTTTATATCCTAATAAAATATTCTGCCATAGTATATGAGTCATTCTCATTGTGCTATTATTACTGGTGCAGGACAAGGCACTGCGAGTGTGCACTTATTCTGCTAGCAGCAGTAGTGACACTGAGACGGAGCCAGAGTATGAAACAAATGACTTTGGAACTGCAGGGGAAAAGTTAGCAGATTTAATGAAGAACAAACGAGGTAACCGAAAATTTATACATGGTAATGTATAGTTCTGATCTCCATCCTGACAGCAACTGATTGTGTCTTTCATTGTGTAGTTATTTTCACTTTTTAACTCTATCTTTCTTCAGATATAATTTTCCATTATGTATTTTTTATTATCTATCCGCATCATTGTTTTCTGTTACACCATTCTTGCCACCGTGGGCATAACTCTAAGGCTTTTATTCATAAATCCCCGTGGTGAACTAAAAAGTCTTTAGCTGCATTATTGCAGCAATAAAAAGGTGATTATAAAGATAACTTTTTTTTTAATTACATAATTTAGTAGTAGGTTAAAATAAGCCAATGAGCCATGGCCGTAGCTTTCTAACTGTCTTATGACAGTGGTACTGTTTACACGGCTATATTTAAGGCTCTGTCAGCCTTCCCAGTGTATATTGCCACTTTTCTGAGGATCAAATTCGGTCACAAGAATCGACTGTGAATTGAAATCTAGCATGAAAGCTCAACAGTGAATTCCTTGGGGTAATTTTTCTAAATTTTGAGGTAACTGAGTGCTGGATTGGTGGCCCAGGAGATTGCTGTCTGCATTCAAACAGCAGCAACAGTGGAAGCCATCCTGCAATGTATGTTAGGTGTGTTATGGAGAAGACTCTCTGCAGTGGGAAAGTCCGGGCCCATTCCATCCTCGGCTTCCCTGCTACAGACGATTCAAGGGAGTGTATAGGGCCAGTACAAGAGCTGTGCACCAGTGAACCCACTCAAGCCCTGTGCATTTCCTGAGAATTTAAGGGAGACTTCAGTGATGCATAGACTTTGTGCCAGCCCTTTGCACAGGGAGTGAACTTGACCCAGGACATACAGTAGATACTGCAGTGATACGTGCATTAAAAGTACCACAGGCAACTAGATACTGCAGATAGATACCCAGGTGCCATTACTTTCTACCAGGAGCTGGACTGAGTGTTTGGCATTTGCAAGGATAATCCATTTGGGTGTTTTTCAGCAACAAGAGTAGGGTTGCCAATTTTGATTGGACGTATTCCTGGAGGTTTCATCACATGACATAATCTGTAATTCCTGGAGACTCCAGGACAATGCCAGAGAGTTGGCAACCTGAAGCGAGAGTGTAGGAGGTTGATTATTTTATTTATGATATGCTCCTATTTGTTTAATCTTTGATTATATATGAAATGTTGCAAGTGATTAAATCAAAGAGACACTTGATATTTTTCTAAAATGATATTGTAACATGAGAGAATCGTATTTTCTTAAATAGGTGTTGCCATATGTGCAATGATTTCTTTATCCATAACGAATGTTTTAAAGGATTTTATCATGTGTACGTGCCTGCATTAAATGACAGCAGCCTTCAAATTTTCTGACATCTACTGTGAATTAAAATCATCACTTTACTTAGTGACCAATTAATTTACATAGCTGGCTCATTGGGATCGGGAGAGATAGAACCAAAATGGATGCAAAAATTCTGGTCTGTGATTGAGGCAAACAAAAAATAAATCCTAAAATGTTGGTATAGCAAGTGGTTCTTTTTCTCCTATAGACCAACATTTTTGCCTTGGTCACTTTAAATACAATTGCCCAGATCAAACAAGTAATAATACTTTGCTTCTATTGCAACTTGCATCCAAAGAGCTCAACACACTTTACTGACATTAATTGATTTAGCCTCACGACACCTGTGTGTGTGGGTGAGGTATTATCCCCATTTTAGAAATGAGCAGTCTGAGGCACAGAGATGATCTAGATACTTATATGGCCCCATTACTGTATTGTCTCAGAGCCTCACAAACATTAATGAACTTATCCTCACGACACTCCATGAAGTAGGGGAGTATTTTAATTCCCATTGTACAGGCAAGGAACTGAAGCACAAAAAGACTAAAGGCCTGGTGCAAAGCCCATTGAAGTCAGTGGAATGGTTCATTGATTCAGTGGGTTTGGATCAGGTTATTAATGAGTTGTTCAGTCACATAGGAAGTCCGTGGTACACTAGGAATTAAACCCAGGTATTCTGAGCCCTCGCACCATGCCTCAACTATCAGACCATCCTAATTTTGATCTCAACTGGATTTTACATCGGTGTGACTCTGTTGAAGGCAGTGGAGACAGTGTTTTTCAAAAGCTACTAGATATACAGGACTTCCGTCAGGTAACATTCAAATGTATGTAACAGCACGAGCCAGTAGAGAAACAAATGCCCCATCTAGAACATCCTTCCCTTGTGCTGTCTCACACTGTTGCAGAGGGTTTCTTTGCTTTTATTTTTCTTTTTTAACATAGGTTTCAGGCCTAGGAGTAGGGAGACCTCCGTTCTATTCCTAGCACTGCCACTTCCTGTATGATCTTTAACAAGTTAATAGAGCCTGATTCTGATCTCACAAACATAGGTTCTACACCACTGTCTTCATTGCCAGCCAGTCAGTTAAGGATTTAAGATTTATAAAACAAATGAAAAAGTAGATAAAAGAAACAATATGTTCAAAAGCAAGCCAACCAAAAGATAGGCATGTGCCCAAGGAAGTTAGGGCTTGAAGGCTATTAACAGCTGAAGATAAAAACTTAAACCAAAAGTATTTAAATAAAAAAAAATTCTATACTGAAGTCAAATTAATAATCTCATCTAAAGTCACAAAAGAAAGGAAATTAAAAATCTCGGATTTGCCCCTCTGCTTATCTCAGACTATTGTATCTTCTTTAAGGATAGAAAGTCATCCTGAATTTTAAGCATTAACTTTGAATGTCCTTTTTCAGTAGTTTTAAATCATACCCTTAACTTTTACATAGTTTTTGTTATGCTTTTATTACCATCACTGACCTTTCCAATTGTCTTAAAGTATTTGTATTGCTATTAAAAATTATACTGTGATCCATTTAAGCTGTACATGAACTTTCTCTCAAATAAATGTGCAATGTTTTTTAAAATCTTTCCATAGCTGAGCAAGAAGAAAATACTGTGAAAAAGTCCTTTATGGGGACCCCTATGTCAATCTTGGATTTATATCAACACAGTCTCTATGGCCATTATGGAGAGGATGGGCCTGAACAATTAACACATTACAGTTTTATTGAGCAGCTGAGTGGAGCTTCCAGTAAAGAAGGCAAGAGCAAAGAGATCCCTAGTGTGAGTTATCTTGCTTTTTATGATATTACCTCTTACTTAACCCAGGAATATATCTGTCTCATTTATAGTTGTTTTCTGCATTCATCATTAGTATTTACATGAAACCAAAAAGACACCTGAAAATATGGCATGAGTTTCTAGGGGGAGTAAAGCAAACAAAGCACCTTTTTAATAGAGGTTGCATAAGTGTGGTGATCTTGTAGATCTTCCAAAAACTTACCATTAGCGACATTCTGGAGCCCTAAGATTCATGGCAAACTTCTGTTTAAGGACAGCAGTAAAACCCATTATTTCTCTTTGGAAATGCCTACACTGCAGCTGGGAGTATCTCCCAGCCCAGGCAGACAGACGTATGCCAGCACTGCTCGAGCCAGTGCTCTAAAAATAGCAGTGTGGACATTGTGGCACAAACAATGGCTCGGGCAAGTCCCCCAAGCTCAGACCCAGAGAGTCAGGCGGGCTTAGACTTGGACATTGAGCCCAAGCTGCCCCCGCTTCTGCGAAATCCACACTGCTATTTTTGCATGCTAGCTTGAGCAGAGACAAGTCTGTCTACCCACGCGCCTATGCAGTGTAGACATAACATTTGTGGCTGCTGCTCCACGCTGTCAGTTTACAAGAGGTTGCATTGCATTTAGTGCAGCATAGGCCTATTAAATGATATTTTAAAAAAATTTCAAGTGGACATCTGCTGTGATTACCAACTGTTTTGTGGGCTCCCCAAAATACCATCATATTGTCAGACGTAGCTCTGTTAAGACTAGGTCTTTCTAACCACCAATTTCTGTGCAAACTTCAGTTGACTTAATCAAGAGCTCCACAAAGAGATTAGTAGCAGAGTATGAGCCTTACTGTGGCAGTCTCTACCACCTTCAACATACAATACCTCTGAAATAATGTACTTTACCACACTTTCTCGCTTTCTCTCCCTCCCACACACACATTCTTGTTTTCTATCCATTCCTACCCCTCCCCCCCCCACCCACACACAAACCAATATTCTCTCTCTCTCTTTCTCAGTGAGGTATACAATTCCAAGTATTAAAAGGGAAAATACTTTCTATGGCAAGCAGTCACAGGTGCAATACATTTTTAATGCTTGTTTTTACAGAGAATCTTTTCTTCTGTGTAAACTTTAAAAAAAAAATCTGTTTTGTAAGTATAAATTTTATTAAAAGAACCTAGAATTAAATTTAAGGAAGAAACTGAGTGGTGACTTGTATCCAAGGCTGCTGGAGTGTATGTAATTTCTGCTCTGGGGATGCAGCAAATGATGGCTTCAAACACACTGATCAAGGTCCCACACAACTCTCATCTCTGAACCTCAGTGCTTTATGGACAGAAAATTGCATTTTCCCCATAGTAGATGTAAACCTGATTGTTAATTTATATCATCCATAAACGGTGGACTTCTGTACCACTTAATACCTAAGATACCATATCTCTGAGAAGTGCAGACAGAGCGTATAGGAGGGTCCACACTAGCCCTGAAGTAGGTGGCATAGAGAAGCCATTGGTGGCTGCTTAAAGAATGGACTATTGGATTCAGTACATGGATCTAGTTCCTCCAAATCTCTGCCTATGGGTCCACAGATAAACTGACAGATATTTCCGACTATAATCTTGGAATAGTAGCCGTAGAGGGCCTCCAGTGCTAACTACAGCCTGTTTCATACCACTCCCCCACCAACACTGTTCAGTTCCCTGCAGAAAGGTGGATTACTTGGACTTTGTGTGTGAAGAGGTGAAGTATTTTTTGCTAAATCCTGCCCATTGCCCCTTAAAATACTACTGAAGAGCATGTGTCTTCATTCTCCCAACTCTTCTCCAGCTGGGGCTTTTTTACCTCAATTTCAAAAGTGCAGTGAAACACAAATAAAAGTAGGTTGTTAACAAAGAATCAGTGGCTAGAACCTGGAGCGAATGATCCCAAAGCAGACAGCACCAGCTGTCAAGTCAGGAACTTCCAGCCTTGCTTCCAGGCCCAGAAATTCCACTTGAGCAGTAGCAGCCTCAAAGAGTTTGGAGGGGACATGCTTAGGAAAATTTCTCGACCTTCAGGGCTCCTTCTCTAAAGAAGCCACCACCAGCTACAGCTGAGGGCACAGGGTGCAAATCAGGGTCCTTCAGGCCCAGTGCCCCTTAATCTCAACCAGACCTCCTGGGACACTGGTCCTAGTGGCCTTCAGATGAGGAGCAGCAATAGTCAAGAAGCACTTGCAGGGGTCAGACTTTGGAAAGCATCCAGGTTCAGCTTTAGCTGGTGCTGCAGAAGATAAGGCTCTGGCTTGCATGCCTCCTCTTTGCTAACCATCCATTTGCTTCCCTCCACGGGGCTCAGAGCCACTTGACATCATTGTGTTCACTCAGCTCTGAGATCTGGACTTGGATATATTTTCTCATTAGTTGAATTGTCATTGGTTGTTGGTCCATCTTCTTCCCCCATTGCCCTTATCTCTGCAACCCTTCATCTGCCAAATCCCTCATTCACATCCCATTGTGCTTCTCTCCCCTTCCTCTCCTTCTCCTCCTCTTCTCATTCCTACAATCTCTTCCCACCATTCCTCTCCCTCACTTCAACCCTGACTTCCCCATTGAAAAAACAACTAAAACTAAATGACTATAGCAGAAATTAAGCAAACATATTAATGTTTTAAAAATGCAGCTTAACAAAAACTGTGCCATGTCATCTCTCTCTTCACTTTGCGTATTGAATCTCTTTCCCGTAGCCTTTCTCTTTTTGATGGTAAGCTCTTCTCAGCGGGAGCTGCATTCTACTCTGTAGCAGTGCAGCACCTAGCACATTTTGAGCACTATTGTAAATATACTGGAGGATGATAATAGAAAATAATGCAAGGGCTGTTGTATGTGGCACAGTGGGTTAGATCACAAAAGAAAAAAAATGCATTTTTCATCCTTGACCCCCATTTGTGCGCTTAAGAAAATCACTGTACAATCATAGAATATCAGGGTTGGAAGGGACCTCAGAAGGTCATCTAGCCCAACCCCCTGCTCAAAGCAGGGCCAATCCCCAAATAGATTTTTACCCCAGTTCCCTAAATGGCCCCCCACAACCCTGGGTTTAGCAGGCCAATGCTCAAACCACTGAGCTATCCCTCCCCCCATATCTCTCAATTCCATAGAGCTGGCAATATCTGTTAAATAGCAGAGAGCATTGGAGGTTAGGCCCAAAGTGAACAGTCAGAATGACTTGGAGGAAGCTTTCACAGCTCTTACTTACACTGTGCCTTCAAGGCAGTGCTCTGAAACCTGCACTTTACTGAACACTAAATTCACTCACAAACTTAGAAAGAAAAATCCTGACATGTACCTACTTTGTTTCACCATATACCAACATTTATCTAATGACTAGACTATGCTCTGTCTTTACAATTAGAAAATCACAAAGAAAAGAAAAGAATAAATGAGGGGAAACAAACATTTAATTCCACAGCTTAATTATGTAGACATAATGAATTGTCTCAAAAACAAATATTGCAATTCTGCCTTTGCAAGGCCAAGGTCTTTTGCTATTAATAGAGCGATCAGATTTGGTTGTATTATATCAAATGGGCTAAAAAAGGTTGCATTTGCACTTACTTAATTTTTACTGGTATATTATAGTTTTTCATGTTTAAATAATGTGCAAAATCAGCATTAGGTTAAAATTAAACAAAACTCATTGAAATGGCCTTAAGGACCCTGTAAAAATGCATCATTAAACTAGAAAACAGCAGGTACAGCTCAGCACCAGCATTTATCATGCACTAAGTTGGGGGGCTTTTAAGATTTCTTTTTGAATATTGGAAACAGTGCTCAAAAACAGTGTTGCCTCTTGGTGAACAGTGAAAGCTCGATAAAACACAAGGGATTTGCCTATTAGTATTAAACTTTTCAGAATGACAAATGAGGAGCAGTGACCATGAAAAGCTGGTTGCCCCTGAACTCCTTGTTTGAACCAGCACAGCAATTTTTTTCTCAGCTGTAATTTGTCCGCCACAAGAAGATCCATAGTCTGTTTAAATTAGACTTGTGTGTCTTGGAACATTACTCACAAAAAATGGGGAATACTGGCAACAAGGACCTAAGTCAACGATTCTGAAAAATCAGGCAAATTTTGGAAAGGAACTGTGATCTATAATGTGGCCTTCTAAAAAGAAGATGGTACGTGCCTGGAATTTAATTCTTGAATGATATATGTGAAGGCTTTTTTTTTTTATTTTAAAGTGTCATGATGGACAGAATGAGTTTACCCTGCTTGTCAAAAGAGCAGTGTGCCGTGGTCATACCTTAAATTAAATTGGCCTGTAAGGCACCACTAGTAAGTTGGTGGTTACAGGCTCAGTGCTGTAATGAGACATTTTGGAAGGAAGCTCTGCTAACCTGGCACTATTGTAGTCTGATTTGTCTCTCCTCCCCCAGTACACATTCACCAGTGCTACCCTCAAAATACACACACACAAATACATTCAGTCACCAAAAGGGTATTTACATAGCAAGGCTTCAGAATATGAAGCAATCAATAGACAAAATACCTTTCTTATAGAGGGGGAACTAAACAGAATGTTTGAGAAATTACACATTGTTTCTAAGGATGTCAAATAAATAGGTAATGTTGCTCAATCCAGTCTTTGATCTGAGATATCCTAAACTTTCTGTTTTGGAAACTATTTTTAATATCTGCAAATTTCTGCTCACCAGTAAGAGATCATTTTAAATCAGCTAGGAAAATGTAGGCATGCCAGGAAATTCTGAAATACACAGATTCTTCAGTAAGTTACCATTTTTATACAAAACCCCCCCCCATAATTTCAAAAAGAAGATTATTAAAGTAAACTGAAGGATGTGGATAAAACCATCATCTAAATTAATAGGATTAATATATTTTTCTAACATGATTTTTGCTAATTGCAGTATTTCAAAAGTGGGAGCACAATTATTTTTATATGCAGCAATTAAATTTGATTTTTAATTAAACAATAACTGATCTAATTTAATGAACTCCTATATGACCTGTACCAAAGTCAATAGAAAAACACCCATTGATTTCGGCGAGCTTTAGATCAGGCCCGTAGTGTACAGAATATTGCTTCTATTGCCTGTGGCAATAACTGATGATGCCCTAAACCACTTGCTGACATCATGATCTCGGCTCCAGTTAAACTGAAATCTGAATCATGACAAGTCAGAGATGGAAATATTATTTCACAATTTGCATTAGCTCAGTGGGTTTTTTATAAAAATTAATAAATCACAGCACATTTTAAAGAACTCAGAAAACAAGACGTCTGTTCGTCACTTTCCCCTGTTGTTTGTACAGCACCTAGCACAAGGTGGTCCAGGTCCATGACTAGGCCTCAGGTGCTGTGGCAATACATCTAATAATTCATTATTTTTACTGCCTTCTTTCTGGCTGCAGAAAAGCATGCCAGTTAGTTTATCATTCTTATGACCCCAAAGCTTCATGAAAAATATATGCTCGTCTGTCTCTACCTAATGGAGTGACATGTTTTTATTTAATATAGTCGTTCTTCTTTCCTTTCCTCCCTATATGTAGTTCAGTTAAAATCATAAAGATTTTTTCTTGCTTATATTTCAAGGTATGACTTGGTGAGGGCAGAAAGGATAGGTTCCTTTTGTAGAAGAAGAGTGATGAAATGTTTGTATCCATTGCAAGTTTGGAAATCCGTTTTTCCTCAATTACAATGATTTACATGTAAACACTGACTTTTCACCTCACATTACAGTGTTTACTACATCAATGATTTAATTATAGACCCAATTAACTAAAGAGGCTTATTTGTGCATAAGTGAAGTTATACTCTTTTTTTCTATGCAGCAGAGTGCCTGTTTATTGTACAGCTGATTCATGAAAGAGATTTGATGCTCAAATCACCGTGTCTTGCAATTCAAATAGGTTTTAGAGCTAGCTGGCAAGTATGGACAGAAGAAAAACAAATATATCAACAGAGAAATGAGTGCTGCTTTGGTTATGTTTATGAATGAAATCAACATGGTGACATTCCCAGATAAACTCAATAATTTTTACAAGTGAGTGAGTTGATTGGGAATTAACGTATGTCTCATTATACTTGCGAGTCTTCTGAAGTATCACATTGGCACAATGGAGTATCCAAACAAGGACTTACAAAATGATGGTAATTAGTAATTATGCAATGTCTGCCATTCTCAAAGAGCCAAAAGCATTTTACGAGCAATGCATAAGCCAATCCAGCACCACTTAACTGCAGTTGTACCTGGTGGCGGGAGGCAGCATGTAGGCAGGAAACCACCACAAAGCATACTGCGTACGAGTAGAGGGAGAGGAAAGTTTGGTCAAGGACTCGAGGCAAATGCCTCCTCTTATTAAGTGCCATTAGATCTTTCACATCCACTTGGAGCTGACATGACTTCAGTTTTTAAGATCCGAAAGAGACAAACACGGTAAACTTCATTAAACTCAATTTCTCTGACTCACAAGGACGCAAGGTTGAGCTGATCCTGATGGGATTGGAATCTGTGGTTCCAGAGCGCCTAGCTGTTTCACACCAGACATTTAGATCAATACGCTATCCCTTCTGACAGCCTTGATAATGAGATATCAACTTCATCTATTTTTTTTTAATTAATGTATTTATTTTAAAATATTCGGGGCTTGTGAAAGGAACTGTGTTGACTCTGGAGGCTCATTACCTATCCACAGAATGGTATAGCGTGGGCAGTGGTAGTACCAACTTCCTCCCATTCTGTCCCATCCCAGACTTGTCATTTCTAGGACAGAGAGAATAATGCAAAGACAGCCCATTCAATCCCTCTCCTGTCTCCTGAGACTGGCAATTATAGAGGTGGTGTTCTCACACAGATACATAGGAATTGACTCTCCTCCCCAGTTCAAGTAGTCCTCTAAACAGCCCTGGGACAACAGCATCCACTGCTCATTACTGACTTGAATGGATTTGAACCAGCAACATAGTAGTTGTATCCTCTTAACAATCCCCTGAACCATCCCCTCTTCCCTCCTTTTCTCATTGTTTAATATTAGTGTCTTTTAGAGGTAGCTTTAGTTAGGAAATACTTCATAATGCCTGTGGAAGTAGAAAGTGCTTGCTGTACAGCTCGGTGTACAGCAATTTGCTGTTCCTTAATATGGTAAAAATTTTAAGCTAGGGCTCAGTTCAGCCCTGCAGGCACATGGAGGAACAATTTGGACTCCTGCAAACATGAGTGATAGCTGTGCCACTAGAGACATTCATTACTAAGGAACAGGGGGAGGGGGTGGCATACCGTGGTTCCCTGCCCTAGCAGGCCTCCAGAAGTAGTAGCTTTAAGTTCTAGCCAGGGATCCATCGGAGTCTAATTGGTGGAGACTGCATTGAATCATCACGTTTCCCAGGTACACTGGCTCTTTCCATCTAGGCCTGTTCACTTTCTTAGCAGCCCCAACTGCCTCCAGATCCACCTTTGAAGCTGTATTTGCAAGCAGCTAGTGCTGGCCCTGCCCAGGCAGACTTTACTTCTCTGGCCGTTTGCAGCCCGAGTTCCTCCTCTGGAACCCAATGAGAACATCAGGCCTGTAATGTCTTATAATGGCAGTTTGGTTCATCACAGCCAAAAGTAGGCCTACAAAAATGTAGCTTAATTTCAGTCTTGGCGCTTATCTGATGATTTTATCATTGTCTTTGCCATTGTCACACCTATGTCATCTTAGTCAGGTAATTTAATCTATATGTGCTTCTACTTAATAAAATGGGTATAATTTCAGTTACTTACCTCACTGGAGAGTATGAGGTGTAATTTATGTTTAATGAGTGTGTTGAGAATCTCAGATGAATAATGCAATATTTGTTCCATCAAGGAACAATAGAGTCTGGATAATTACATAATTTAATGTCGAATCTACTGTCCTGGGAGTCTCATAAGAGTGACAACTTCAATGAAAAAACCACAGGAGCATGATCCAATAAAATAATGGACTTTATTGTACCACCCATCAAAGTACTGCAGAATTAAAAAATATATCATCTAGCCTCAAGTTTGATTTGTTTGAGAATGAAGAAACATTAAATTAGAAATAAATCAGAAGCGCTCTAAACATCAACAATTCCACATCTCACATGTTTCATAGGGTGAGTTCCCATTTCAATATCCCTCCTATGCTACTGAGTCTTTTATACCTAATCAGATCCAGAAACCACTTAAGATATGTTTAAGAACACTTTACTAGATGCCCAAAGGCCATAATTGAGGAAGAAAGACAAAAAAATGTGGTTTAGAGGGGAAGTGAAGACAGCTATAAAACAATAATATAAAATAAATAGAAGAAAGGGGAAGTTGATTGTAATGAGTATAAGTCAGAAGGTAGGAATTGTAGAAAAGTGATAAGGGAAGGAAAGGGACAGAAGAAGAAATTATGGTCAGCAGAATTAAGGACTATAGGAAAGAGGCTTTTTAAGTGTATTAACAATTACACTGGTCCATTACTAGATTGAAATGGTAGAATCTATAATAATGCAGAAAAAGCAGACGTTTTGAATAAATATACTATATTTGGGAAAAACAGATAATGTAATCATATCATTTGATAACACTCTTTCCATTCCAGTAGTATATCAGGGGAATGTTAAACAGCAGCTACTAAAGTTAAACATTTTGAAATCAGCAGCTCTACATAATCTTACATTCAAGATGTAAGAGTTGGCTGAGAGCTCACTGGACCTTAATGTTGATTTTCAATAAGTCTTAGAGCATTGGGGAAGTTCCAGAAGGCTGGAAGAAAGTGAATGTTGTGCCAATATTTTAAAAGGGTAAATTCAATTACCTGGGTACTTATAAGCCTGACAGCCTGTCCTTGATCATTGATAAAATAATGGAGCACCTGATATGGTACTTGATTTATAAATAATTAAAGGAAGATAATATAATTAAGGCAAATCAACATGTTTATGGAAAAAGATCCTATCAAGCTAACTTAATATCCTTTTTTGAGATTACAAATTAGGTTGATAAAGGTAATAGTTGTGGTAAGGTGTTTGACTTGGTACTAGGTGACATTTTGATTAAAAACTAGAAAGATAGAAAATTAACGTTGCGCACATGAAATGGAGTAAAAACTGGCTTACTGATAGGTCTCACCATTTAATTGTAAATGGGGAATCATCACTAAATGGGTGTATTTCTAGTGTGGGCTCTCATTGATCAGTTCTTGGCCTTATGCCATTTAACATTTTTATTCATGAGTGGGAAGAAAACATAAAATGATAAAGATGACAGATGACCCAAAAATTGGGAGAGTGGTAAATAATTAAGAGGACAGGTCACTGATACAGAGCAATATGGACCTCTTGGTAAGCAGGGCACAAGCAAACAATATGTATTTTAATATAGGTGAATGTAGTCAAAGAATGTAGTCCATAATTATAGGATGGGGGACTCTGTCCTGGAAGCAGTGACTCTGAAAAAGATTTGAGTTATGCTGTATAATCAGCTGAACATGAGCTCACAGTGAGATGCTGTGGCCAAAAGAGCTAATGTGATCGTCAGTGTAAAAACGGGAATCTTAAATTGAGTGAAGAAGTGATTTTACTTTTGTATTTGACACCGCTGGAATACTGTGTCCAGTTCTGGTGTCAACAATTTGAAGAGGATGTTGACAAATTGGAGAGGGTTCAGAGAAGAGTCATAAGAATGATTAAAGGATTTTAAAACATGCCTTATAGTAATAGACTCGACGAGCTCAATCTGTTTATCTTAACAAAGAAAAGTAAAGAGGTGACTTGATTACAGTCTTGTGTATACCTAAATGGGTAATAACTATTTAATAACAGGCTCTTCTGCCTAGCCAAAAAAGGTGTACTATGATCCAATGGCAGGAAGTTGAAATCAGATAAAATCAGAGTGTAAATTAGGTGTGAATTTTTAATGATCTGGAGAAAGGGGTAAACAGTGAGGTGGCAAAGTTTGCAGATGATACTAAACTACTCAAGATAGTTAAGACCAAAGCAGATTGTGAAGAACTTCAAAAAGATCTCACAAAACTAAGTGACTGGGCAACAAAATGGCAAATTAAATTTAATGTGGATAAATGTAAAGTAATGTACATTGGAAAAAATAACCCCAACTATACATACAATCTGATGGGGGCTAATTTAGCTACAACGAGTCAGGAAAAAGATCTTAGAGTCATCGTGGATAGTTCTCTGAAGATGTCCACGCAGTGTGCAGAGGCGGTCAAAAAAGCAAACAGGATGTTAGGAATCATTAAAAAGGGGATAGAGAATAAGATTGAGAATATATTATTGCCCTTATGTAAATCCATGGTACGCCCACATCTTGAATATTGTGTACAGATGTGGTCTCCTCACCTCAGAAAAGATATTCTAGCACTAGAAATGGTTCAGAAAAGGGCAACTAAAATGATTAGGGGTTTGGAGAGGGTCCCATATGAGGAAAGATTAAAGAGGCTAGGTCTCTTCAGCTTGGAAGAGAGGACACTAAGGGGAGATATGATAGAGGTATATAAAATCATGAGTGATGTTGAGAAAGTGGATAAGGAAAAGTTATTTACTTATTCCCATAATACAAGAACTAGGGGTCACCAAATGAAATTAATAGGCAGCAGGTTTAAAACAAATAAAAGGAAGTTCTTCTTCACGCAGCGCACAGTCAACTTGTGGAACTCCTTTCCTGAGGAGGTTGTGAAGGCTAGGACTATAACAGTGTTTAAAAGAGAACTGGATAAATTCATGGTGGTGAAGTCCATAAATAGCTATTAGCCAGGATGGGTAAGAATGGTGTCCCTAGCCTCTGTTCGTCAGAGGATGGAGATGGATGGCAGGAGAGAGATCACTTGATCGTTGCCTGTTAGGTTCAGTCCCTCTGGGGCACCTGGCATTGGCCACTGTCGGTAGACAGATACTGGGCTAGATGCACCTTTGGTCTGACCCGGTACGGCCATTCTTATGTTCTTAACCATGATGGTAATTAACCATTGGAATAATTTGCCATCATGATCCAGATAGATAGAAAGGTACAGCAACAAAAACAAAAATCCATCACCAAACAAGCTTTTTCTCCAAGGCTTAATTAAGATCTTAGACGGGATCAGTTATAATAAAAAGAAACAAAAGATTTTTTACAAACATAGGGTCCAACAGAAAAAAAAACCTGTAGCTGCAACCTAGTTCTCTAGCAGCTAGTGTAGAGCTCTGTGTCCAGAGACTTTCAGAGGTAATCCTGTAATCCTCCACAGCAGTGGCAGCCATGATGAAGGCCGTAGTGTAGACATAACTCTGGCATTTTCACTAGAGTGTCACTGCTTTGACTGGCCCTCCATGCTGTATAAATGTTCTCTTTATTTTATATTTGCTCCAATGTACCTGTCCCCATATAAGGTTGGAGTGGTAGGTGACGTGTTACTTTGAGCAAACCAAATGTTTTTCATCCAAGGATTGCTAGATTGCTCTGAAACAGCTGAGGAGTTGGTGAGGGGTAAAATAAGGGTGAAAAGGTGTCTCCCTGCTTAGTTTGTAGAGAGTGAAATAATAGAGCAAGGTTTGACAACTGAGAACTTAATTTCTATGTTAACTGAGAGAAGAGGCAGAGGAAATGAAAGGCTCTGTCTAAATTAGGAAAACTGGAACCTGTGGTTTTCCACAGGTGGAGACCGTGGTATAGATGGGACTCTAATCCTACTCAGAGTAAATCTCCAAATGATTCACACCACCACAGCTGGAATGTGCTTTAACCATTAGGGTGAGATTGTTTGCTGTGCCTGGGCCCTGCCTAAATTATGGCCGTTTCTTTGGGCTGCCCTGAGCTTCAGCACTGTCTGCTGTGGCCCCGCCCAGGGCACAGTCCTCCTGTCGGGGCTTGCAAGAGGATCCTTGGGGGAACCCTCAGAGCTGTCTCCTCAACTCCTGCACTAGGGGAATTTTACCCAGTCCATATAAGAGCTTTTGGAGTCCTTTACACCACTCCAGCCCTTGCACATGGCATAAAAGGACTGGAGTGGGGCTGAGGATGTCACCCTTCTTTTTTCTACTCCCTTTGATATCTCTTCATAGATGTGTTCCTAAATAAGAATTGTCTTTGTTGCCATGTGGACGGAAGGGTAAAGGACAGGAAATGGGAGTGTAGAGGGGTGGGAGGAAGGTCTAACAAAAGAAAGCAGGTGGCGGAGTGTTTATGGGAAGGCTGAAGACAAGTGGGATGTAGGTGTGTGTAAGAAGGCCTAGAACTTGGCAGGGCTGGCTGAACGGTTGAAAAATATCCTGGGCCAGATTCTCCTCTCATTTTACATCCATTTTACACTGCTGTAGTCTATGGATTTCAGTAGTTACTCGTGTCCTATGCTGGTGTAATGGAGAGGAGACTCAGGCCTTTTCTTTCCTGTAAGCCACATTCTGCACTGAGCAATGTCTTGCTCCAAGATGCCCCATTGATTTCAATGGGACTACTCACTGAGCTCTTAGCCTTTCCTCTCTGTAAGGGTGAAAGAATCTGGCCCTTTTCGACTAAGGAAAACTTACCCACTGGAGCAGAGGCATTCCCTATTTTGTCTAATGCAGCCCAGACCTCCACTGGTCTTAATTTGCATTCTTTGCCCACCTGAGGAGCATTTTTAAAAACTATTTGAATCACACAACCATGGTACTTTTGGTGTATACAAGTAATATAACTGTATCTTGCATTGGTCCAAATATAAAATGTCTTGGCACTTATATTATTTTGGAGTCCTTAGAGATGCAGCACATGTCTGTTAGTGATAGTAAATGTTTATTTCCCTATATAATTGAAGAATATTTAAGAATTAAATAGATTCCATGATGAGTAGGCATAAGCAGATAGATCCTTCAGTCAACAGATAGCTAGAACCAAGAGCATACACTGAATAAAAATATAATTTGCTAGCTGATTCCCTTAATTGGAGAACATTCTAAGCCATTTGTCAAAAAACTTGACAGATGTAGCCATTGCGATTTGCACCGTGGCTCAAAGTGCAATAATGTTTCTGCCGTTTGTCATTTTACACTCTTCAATCTTGCAACTTTGGAAATGAAGCTTTGGGTTTTATTTCCCTTTGCTTTCATATTGTTGCCATGAATTGGAATATTATAATCTAATACAATAATCCAACATGGAATTCAGTAGACATTAACAGCAACAAATGACAAATATTATTAGGAAGTTTGTAAGATAGTGTAATTGTTATAATGGTGGAAATGTTATTAGTAATAAAAGAAACAGATAAAAATAAATTGAATACAATAAACACTGAGTTGACTCAATTCACGATAAGAGGAGTAGGAGCAGAGAGATGTTCAAAAGAGCTCTTTGTTATGTGAGTCTGGAAAATATTTTGACTCAAAAGGAGCATCTGATTAGCAAAGTTAAATGAGATGAATAATAGGACAGCATTTTTGCGAATTGTTTTTCCAGCTGAAATTTGCCTCCACCATCTATAACAGTGATATGCTTTGCATAAAAGCAGTTGAATATTATGGAGGGAGGGGCAGGAAATGACTGATATTTTAATATCAGAGTTATGTTCTCAGCACGATGCATGAGAAATAAGTTTCGTAGCTCGCATTAATAGGAGCTATGCACTGCATACAAAATGCACTGCCAAGCCGTTTCTTTTTTTAGTAGGGCCCTGTAGCCTGCTTCTTTCTTTTCCTTTTTATATGTAGACAGGAAGAAATGCTCCAGCACCGTTTTTTTTTAAAGAGGACAGAAAGTTCTTTCTAATATCTTTTTTAAATTACATGTTAAAATCTTTTTGAAGCCTGTTTTTTATCTTACAGTCTGCTCCAGTCCAGCCATTTATTAAGTCTGCTGTGTTTCACCGCCCAAAAGTTTCAACTTTTATTTAAATGAAAAGTCATCTGCTAGGTTTTATGCAACCTGACAGAAAGACTGATTATGTCCTGCGGGTGGAGGTAGGAGAAAATGCCACTATAAGTACACTGGTTTTAATTAGGGAATTGGACGTAAGGATTTTTTGTGAACCCATCCTCTTAATTTTTGATTGGCCCAGGCCCCAAAATAAAATATTTGTCTTCTAACAATTTTTTTAAGACCTTGGCATTTGGATTTCAGTCCCCCATGCAGCACTCAGCTGAGCTCCAAGTACTGCCTTCTTCTGTGGATTACTCCATTCTTTGCTTGATCATTAATAGAGGTTGCTAAAACTTCTCGACATTATAAGATGCCTATAGCCTCAAGGATTTTTTTAACTACTCTAATGTTATTCTTAGTAAACAAGAAACCAGGTGGTTATTTGAATAATTATTTGAATAATTGTTATGCATTTAAAAGTGATCCCTCTGATAGCCTGTTAAACATGAACTCAGCTTGTCTGTAAAATTAAATACACTATTAGGCACATTGTAAAACAGGGCCTCAAATGATTTCACTGGATGTCGAATAAAACACAAGTGGTGGCAATGAGGAAATTAAATATGAATACATTATATTGCAGAGTATTTTAAAATTAAAATGTTAACCATGCATTAATAGTACATGACTTTTTATGGCAGGAGTGTTTAAACTTCACTGAGACACTGTATCTACAGCAAAGTTAGCCGGTGTGGCGGTCGGAAAGGGGGAAGTTACACATGCACAAAGCTACAAAATGGATATGAAATGCAAGACACTGATGAGTAGAACCAAATAAGCATAATGTACTTTGTTCATGGTCATTTTTGCAAGAGTTATTTTACACTGCGAAGCCTAACGGTAGTGTCCTGTTCATGGGCCAGTTTTTTCAAGCTTGGGTTCTTAATGTTAAGCACCTAAGCTCATGTTTAGGAATTTAAACAAGTGCCTTGATTTTCAGAAGTGCTGAAAGCTTGCAGCTTTTAGTGACATCCGAGAGAGTTCTACATATTCAGCTCCTCTGAAAATCAGGTCTCTTGTTTATGTGCCCAAATATGGATTTATGTACTTACTTATTTAACCTATAATTTAACCTATAATGTCTAACTCTTGTACTGGGGTAGCGTGAGTGACATCACAGAAGCCTCTGAAAGCATTTTTCTATGGCTTCTAGGCCAGAACCAGATCTGTCATTTACCGGCTTTTTTTATATTAAATTTCCTCTCTTTTTTTTTTCATGACACTGAAAACCTGCCGCTAAAGACTCCAGTGTTACCAATCGAGTAGTCCTATAAATGTTAGATACAAAAGGGAATCTGTACTGAGCCAGCATATGCTGGGTTTTAGTAGCACAATAGTGAAACAGAAGGAACACTGGGGCAGGGTAGTAAGTCAAAGAGCAGCAGTAACCATCCAAAATAGCTGAGTAACATGGAGGATGATGGTCTGTTCCAGCTATCTGATAAGGACCGAAACTCTGTTAGTTAATGATTACTTCTATCATCTGGGGCAGGGCTGCTGGTGGTGGCGGTGTCTAGTTAGGAAGAAACTTATAATATGAAGGCATAACTTATAGTCTGCTCTATTGCTCCATGGTGAAAATTATGCTCCTTCCTCTGTGGGGCAGAAGGGGGGCAGAATTGGTGCTTTGGTGGAGCCATGCAGTGGCTCACACCTCAGCTCTGTAGGGCTTTTGTGCCCCTGTGCAAGTTGTGTAGAGAGCAGATCCACATGTCTTCCAAATTTGAGGAGCCCAACTTTGAAGAGTCTCAAAAATGATGTGGTTGATGTCTGCATTCCAAGCACTGGTGTCATCTTTCTCATGGGGTTGTTAAATAGGCCAGCAGTTGTAATTTAATGTGGAGTTTCACTTTCAAATACTTGTTTGACTTCTGAACTCAATACAGTACAAGTACAACATGATCCTTGTGAACTGCCATATTCATAAAATTCACTTTTGGAAATTAAAAAAACAAACAAAAAAAACCACCACTGTCTTCAGACTGGGGTGCCTTAAGGCAGGCTGGGGAAAATGCTGCAGATTCAGGCAGGGCTACAGTAGTGATCCTGGAATGGCTTCCCAGCCCGGGGCGGAAAGGGGAAAGGAATCTGAGTTGTGTGCCAAATTGGAGGACTTGGATCAGTTACTGGATAACCAACAGCCGTATATGCTCAGGGACAGTAATCGGCCCCACAGACCCCAGTACATAACGTGTGTGTAGAAAATGTCCAAACCTTTACACAGGGCAGACCAATAAGATTAAAATGTGGACAGCTCCAAATGATATAGCAGAGTCTGGCTTATGGTTGCTGGTGACACCAGCGTTTGCTAACCTGAGTTAAGTCAACTTTTGTGAAGCAGTCGGGAGTGTAACAAAAACCATTTCAAACTTTATTTTGAAGGAATCTCAAGCATTGGGAACTGGTCATGTTCTGTTCGTTGCAGCAGATGGCATCCCATTTGGTGTTTTTTAGCTTTTGTTTGCAGCTCAAAATTTTGTTTCTAGGGGAGTTGGATAAATTAACCTATTTATATCTCTAACCGACCAAGGGCCTGATCCAAAGTTCACCAAAGTCAATGGAAACTATGCCATTAGCTTCAATAGACTTTGGATCAGATTGCAGGTCTGCTGTTCCGACATAGCATTTCAGGATCTCTTCTAGTGAGGAGTACAGTCCAGTCCTTAACGTCTGTATAGGGAATTTCCTGACTGAAGGAGAAAAATTCTCTAATATTTTCTACATGGGCTAGTAGTTAAAGCACAGCACTGTGGAATCAGGAAAGTAGGATTTTACTCTCCGTTCTGCGGCTGGCTTTTTTTGGGTGACATATTGAACAAATCACTTAATCTCTTGTTGCCTCACTTTCCCCATCAGTAAAGCTAAGGATAAAAATAATACCTCCCTGGTGTAATTGGGTTTAATTCATGAATGTTTATGGAGAGCTCTGAGGTGCTCAGAGAAAAGTTGCTATAGCAGTGCTAAGTGTATAATCATTATTATTATTATTATTAGTTAATTTTATGGTAGCATCCACAGAGCCCTACATACTTCAGTGGGGCTTCATGCCAGCTCGGGAGTCCTGCTGCATTGATCTCATTGCAGTGTCTGTGCACTGGGGCAATTTTAAATAAATCCTCATAACCATTTGATTGGTTCAAAACATGGAACATGTTAATATTTTAAAGATTTACTTAGGCTCCAATATATATTAAACAAGGATTTGTTTTGTTTTTCAATAAAACTTTTCAAACTGTTAATTTCCTAATATAACTTAGTTACTGCTTTTTATTATTTCCCAATAGGTTTGTTGTTGTGCATCATCTGGCACAGTATCTGATCACTCAAAAAAATTGCATAGGCTACAGTATGTGTGCACATATTCCAGTTGCATTTTAGTCCTCCTAGTGGCCTTTTATAATAACAATAATGTAACCTTTATTTTATATACTGGAATATGAGGCATATAACACGTTTCAGAACAGTTTACAAAATTAATAATGTGGTAACATTTCTATAATACATAAGACAAGACAAAACATCTTAAACATATTTATCCTACATGTTCACTGCAGTGTCAGGCCACCCCACCAATTATAGATCACTAAATACACACACTATGAGTTGCATCATTCTGTCACTGGAGAAAACCCACAGAGAGGACAAGAAACTTCACAAGGTTCCCCTCAGTGAGTGTGTCACATGCAACATCTAACAGCTGTTTTAGCTATGGTAGCTTTCTAGCTATGTAACCTGCAGTCCACTTCTGGGTGCCAACATCCTCTGCTTATTCCTACTGATGTTTCTCTGTGATGATTCTCTACAGCAGGGGGTGAAGGGTGTCCTCTGCCATTTGGTTTTGTGTCTGACATGACTCACCTATTTCCTGCATGTCTCTTCTTGTCTCTGTCATTTCCTTGTGGAGTAAGCCAGATAAGTCACAAATCCCAGGACTGGATCCTTGAGTTGTCTGGCAAATATTAGATTACTCTATGATCTATATTTGTGTCCACCCAGATGTATTTTAGGCCACAGACTACACTACTCAGTCTAATTTTACCTTGTTACGAGCCTAACCAGCGCCACCACAAATACATGGTATTTTTCTACTGGACTGCTATGTGCAAGGAGTCCAGAAACACATTGCTTCTCTTCTGCACCATGCATAAAGTACGCCTTAGCATCCAGAGATGTGCTAGATACTGTACAGATTAAATAGAGACATGCTCCCTGACTCAAGCATTTTGCATTCTAATATTGGAGATGATACTGTGAGGGAGAGCAGCTAATGAGAGCAGGGATTGGGGAAGGAACCACAAGGGTTATGGTGACGTAGTTACAATGCATGCACACCTAAACAGTTCCTCTCAAGTAAAACTTGGTTTTGTCTGTTTAGATCAAATCACCTGTTGTAGAGGGCCTGGAAGAAATGATTGTTTAGGGGAGATTGTAATGAGTAGAAGATAATGACTTGGTGGACCAGGTTTGGAAAGGTTTTTGTTGCGTGAGAAAAGGCATGATGATATTAAGAAAAGGAAATCAAGGGGGCATCAGGAGAGGCATTACTGACATTCCATTGATTTCAGCAGCATATCAATGGGACATAACACAGGAGAAACAGCAGTGGGAGTCCAGGACATGTCAAAGTTGTATCAGAAAATCATTAAAGCAACAATGATTTATAGATAAGGCTGAAATGTGGCTCCTGCCAGGAAGTCTCCTTGACTGGTCTCTGATGTTTCCAGTGTGCCTAGGAAAACATCAGAATGGTTCCCCGTACACCTTTTCTGGAGCTCCCCTCTTTGCCAGTTTGTGACAGATCGGTGGGTTGTTACCCTCCTCTTTTGTAACCTCTTGTGCCATACCCGACCACAGTGGCAGGGTTTCTAATTGTTGCTCTCTACTCTCTCTCCCCCAACACATTCTTTACCCTCCCCGCCCCCCTGATTATTTCTCTTTTTTTAAATTTTTGTTTCAAATGATTTTTTTTCTTTTTTCATTCCTCTCACCTGATTGATCTCTATGCTCCTTTCCTCATTCTTCATCAAGTTACATAGTTCTCATTCTGCTTCTGGTGGGAGGTGTCCAGAATGAGGCCGGGACACACGCTTTTGCAGGTGAGCTCTCTGGTGTTGTGAGTGCAAAAACAAACCTTGGGTAAGTGAGCTACTTCCTGAGCCAGTACCACTAGACACTTACGCTGCTTCTGTGGCCATGGCATTCAGGGTTACTGCAGGCGCAGGGAGGGAAGATGGGTTCCAAGGCGCTCCCCGCCGCATGTTTACAGAGCCAAGTCAAAGTGGGTGCAGCTTCCCACACCCTCCCAGACTTGTCTGGCACCACTAATGGAGCCCAGGCCCAAGATGAGAAGCACACGCTTATGGCAAATTTCAATCTTAACCATGAATTTCTTGATATTTAAATTATGAATTTTCTTGGTTTGATTGTTTTTCATCAGTGTCATAATTCTTAGTGTAAATTTTGGTGAGTGACTTAATAATACATTGTTTTACTTAACTAATTCAGATAGAGATTAATATGATTATTGCCTGAGTATAAAGTCTTTTTCAATAGGAGGGTTGTGGGTTTTTTGTTTGCTTCCAGTAGAAAAACAAGTTATTTTATTATTCAAACTGGACTTACTTCATGCTGTTTTCAATAAGATATTTAATAAATATGTAAATTTAAAAATTAATTTACTGCATACGTTTGGCAGTGTGACTTTTGAACTGACAAAAGTTTGATGGATTGTAAAATTATCCCCTAAAAATCATCACACATAGTAAACAGAATTTATCAACCTGTGGTAATTTTACAGCTTTTTCTTCATCTTGTCTTCTGTTAGGATCTCACTTAAAATTGATTATAATGCAGTGTATTTCTAGAGCCATAATTCATTCATAGATTAATTAGATTTTAGGTTAATATCCCATCATAGTATGGGACACAAGCCAGCAGAGTATTTTCCAGTTGTTACAGAGCTACAGTACAGAAACCTTGATTATTGTTCCCATGTGGCTTAAACCACCAAGACTAATCACTAATCAAATTCAAACCACATAAAATGGAACATCCTTCATAACATTTATTTTCTAGCTGGTTTATACTATGAGCTCTTTATTGACACAACCAGCTAGACTGAAATATACTTTAAAAATTGCAGGAGTAATTTCTTCCTTTACTTAAATCTGTTTTTTTCTCCAGCCCTGATTGTTCTGGTTTTTCTGTGTGTGCCTCTGTGGCTTCTGCCTCTCCCTTCCCACAAATTTTCTGGGCTATAGGACAAGTAAACTGGTTGCAGGGAATTAAAAAAAAGTGTATGTGAAATATACTTATATACAGGGTTTGACTGCTGATGGATGAAGCATAGATTTCAATGTGGACAGAGCGATTCCTGGTTTTTTTGGTTCCAGTCATCTGAAGAAGTGGGTTTTTTTACCCACGAAACCTTATGCCCAAATAAATCTGTTAGTCTTTAAGGTGCCACCAGACTCCTTGTTGTTTTTGTGGATACAGACTAACATGTCTACCCCTGATACTTGACTTCCTTATTTACTTTCTACTCACCAGTCATGATGTTATAGACCTCTAACATATCCCCCCTTGGTTGTCTCTTTTCCAAGCTGAAAGTCCTAGTCTTATTAATCTCTCCTCAGTGTTGCCTTTCCATTGCACAGATCAGGACAAGTTATAAATAGAGTGCATATGCTGGGTGGGGGAAGGGATACACCTCCATTGAGGTTTTGTGGGGGGGCAGGTGTAGCCAGTTGGGGTAGATACGGGAGCCTAGCCAATGGAACCATGAATATGTAAATTCTCCAGATAAACACTTTACCTGCACATTGTAACTTTAAGATCTGAGATGGAGGGGAAGTGAGGAGATTCTTGCTCCTATGAACAACCCCCACAAAAAGCCTCTTAATTTTGGCTTGGTAGTGTTTACTGGCAAATCCTGCTTCCACAAGTGCAGGTGTGAAGGGCCTGCTAGCAGTGAAACCAGCGTAATTTTGTTGCCCAGGGAAGGTAGGATTTTTTAGGGGAGCCATGCTGTAAATGCATACTGCCTGTATGACATGGAGTCTCATTATGCAAAGGCTTCCTGTGCAGCAGTACACAAGAGGGTGTTTGGAAATGAAGTAGGGTGAAGTGGTGGATATGGGCAGATTGTGTGTTCCCTCCCCCAGTCCCCTTACACAGAGCATGCAAGGACCATAGAGGCTGTCCCTAGGGTTGTCAGGTGTCTGGTTTTCAGACGGAACACCCAGTCGAAAAGGGACCCTGGCAGCTCTGGTTAGCACTGCTGACTGGGCTGTTAAAAGTCCTGTTAGCGGTACTGGCAGGCTCCATCCCAAGTTCCTGGGAAGTGGCCGGCATGTCCCTCTTGCTCCTAAGTGGAGGCACGGCCAGGGGGGCTCCGTATGCTGCCTCCGCCCCAAGCGCTGGCTCCATAATTCCCACTGGCCAGGAACTGCAGCCAATGGGAGCTGCGGGGTCAGTTCCTGTGGGCATGCAGAGCCCCCTGGCTGTGCCTCCGCCAAGGAGCCAGAGAGACATGTGGCCACTTCCTGGAAGCCGCCTGAGGTAAGTGCCACCCAGAGCCTGAACCCCCTCCTGCAACCCAAACCCCTGCCCCAGCCCTGAGCCCCCTCTAAGAGCTCACACCCTCTCCCACACCTCAACCTCCTACCCCAGCCCAGAGCCCCCTCCTGCACCCAAACTCTCTCCCAGAGCACACACCCCGAACCCCTTCCCAGGGGCGGCTCCAGGCACCAGCGCTCCAAGCGCGTGCCTGGGGCGGCAAGCCGCGGGGGGCGCTCTGCCGGTCGCCACTAGGGCGGCAGACAGGATGCTTTCGGCGGCTTGCCTGCGGAGGGTCCACTGTTCCCGCGGCTTTGGCGGACCTCCCGCAGGCACGCCTCTGTGCTTGGGGCGGTAAAATGTCTAGAGCCGCCCCTGCCCCTTCCACACCCTGAACCCTTCATTTCTGGTCTCACCCTGGAGCCTGCACCCTCCATTCCAGAGCCTGTACCCCCTGGCAGACCCCAGCCCTGAGCCCCCTCCTGCACCCCAAAGCCCTCATCTCCAGCCCCACTCCAGACACCGCACCTCCAGCTGGAGACCTCACCCCTCCCGCACCCCAACCCCTGCCCCAGCCCGGTGAAAGTGAGCGAGGGTGGGGAAGAGCGAGCAATGGAGGGAGGATGGAGTGAGCAGGGGCAGGGCCTCGGGGCTGGGGGGTGGGGCAATAGTATTCAGTTTTCTGCAATTAGAAAGTTGGCAACCCTAAGCTATTCCAGCAATTTAAATGGAGTATCTCCTGCGAATCATTTCTAGGGTGCTCTCTTTCTTCCCGCTACAAATCTCCCAACATAGTCAAGCTACTTGTGCTGGACACTGGGGTGGGGATGTCCCCCCGAGTGTATAAACACCTGCTGCTTTTCATAGCAGGGAGAGGAGGACTTTATCTGCACAGTCTCTTCATTGTGATGACTGCTACTGATGCTGCCCCTTGAAAACTGCTATTTCTACCTCTGCTGCTTCTGCCTCTTTCCCATTGGGTCAGGTGGTGCACTCTGGATGTTCACAGGCTAACATGAAGAGAATCTAGTTCAGATGCCCAAAAGGGAGGGTTACTAGAGCAGAAAATCATTACCTACCACCAGTTACTCTCCACTACTGAGTCTTGAAGGAGACATTTTGCAATGGAATCCCATTTTCCATCAGTACCCTGGGTTACTAACACTGAGACAATAAAGGATTCAGACATAACTGGAGAGTGAGAGGAGAAATTTCTTTGTAATTACCAAAATAAATAGAAAGCCAAAGGTGGAACATGAAGACAGGCAAGTGTGTGACTAATGCTTATGAAAAATCATTTGAGAACAGTTCAGCCTTATGAAAAGATGACTCCTCTCATGGTGAGAGTCATTAAAGATTATATGTCGTATGTGCCTGATCCTGCTACCATTGGATTCCATGGGAGTTTTGCCATTGGTATCTATGTAGCAGGATCAGGCCCCGTAAGAACCATATTGTGAATTATCTTGTTAAAATAACTTGGTTTGTTTGAACTAGTTTTTACCGTTTCATTCCTCATTCTGTTCTAACCAAAGTCCTAGTTTTAAAAAGAAATCAATTTTAACAAACACTAATTTTGGATTAAATAGCCAGGATAGCCCCATTTTATTCCTTCCCTGTTTAAACTACCAAACAAACAAACAGGCTTTCATGGCATATGCACCTCTACAGAACAGAACCCTGGATATTTAAATACTGTACACTGAATAAAAAAACTGATTAAGAAGGTAAAGGGTAAAAACATTTAGCTTAAGTGTGCAGGGTTTTCACTAAAATGGTGTTCAATGGGTTATCATTGGCAATGTAAGACTGATGCTAATTCTGTTTAGAGGCAGTATTGAACTTCATATGGTTTTGTAGAGTAAGATAACTGTCAGCAACTAGTTTGGCCTTTCAGTCTGAAATGTTTTACTGTAATTTTTCCCTTTACTGGAAAATCAGACTAATTTTATTGCTTAACTCTCTCCATGAGTAATAGTAAATTGATTTCTGAAATGCAAAGTTTATCCTGTGTGTCTCATATTAATTGTCACTCTCTCAAATGCTAAAATCTAAAGTTTCAGCCTCCTTTTCCACCATAAATATTTGTTCTTTAATTCTAGTGATGAGTCTGTGATTGAAGTTAGCATCGCAATTATCTACTGGATTTCCTCCATGAGAAGCAGAATTGGTGATTCCATGTCTGCTGACAGTTTGTGGCCTTGCTTACTCTCTGGAGAAAGCAGCAGTATTTAGCTTTTTTAACTTCTCTGGTCACAGCTGTCTGAGTACCTGGTTGTTGTTATGTTGTTGCTGCCATCTTTTTCTACTAAATTCCACTCAAATTATTCTCTCCTCGACCACTGTCAAACACACTTTGTTCATGTACAGTTCATGCATCCAATAGCCATCATAGAATTGGAAGGGACCTCAAGAGGTCATCTTGTCCAGTCCCGTGCACTCATGGCAGGACTAAGTATTATCTAAACCATTCCTGACAGGTGTTTGTCTAACTTGCTCTTAAAAATCTCCAACGATGGGGATTCCACAACCTCCCTAGGCAATTTATTCCAGTGCTTAACTACCCTGACAGTTAGGAAGTTTTTCTTAATATCCAACCTAAACTGCCCTTGCTACAATTTAATACCATTGCTTATTGTACTATCCTCAGAGGTTAAGGAGAACACTATTTCTCCCTCCTCCCTGTAACAACCTTTTATGAACTTGAAAACGTTGTCATGTCCCCTCTCAGTCTTCATATGGTGCCATGGGAAAACAGACATCCTTGTAATACTTTGGCACACCCAGTTTCTTACCTGATCAGGAACATTTCAGAATTTGAAAATCTTGGGTACTAAAAATAGGCAAAACTTTGAGGCGAGAACGAAGGGTTGGGAATATCTAATCTAGTTTATATGTAAACAGTCTGTTGTATCACCAAAGAGATAATATTGCTTGCTAAACTGTGAGGGTAGAACTAGTATGTAATTATTGCTGTTTTAATGCCTACATTTCTGGGTACATCACCACACAGGGCACAGTATTCATTTTGAGTAACTGAATCCACTTAATCCCTTCTTAAAAGCAGATATATATCTAGCCGTATTATGAAAATTGTGTTTTTAGACACATAAAGGTCTATTCGCTAGGCAGTCTTTTACCTTCCACATCATACAAGAATTCAAACCACCGATAATACAGCTCTCAGCTCCACAGCAAGCTATTTATTCATCAATAGCCATTTTGTCCAGGTCTGCAGGTGTGAGCCTGCAGAGCTCATGCTAATGAGCTTTATTTCCCCTTAGGTAATTTATTTACAATTTAGAAGGGCCAAAAATATTCTCCTTGTCACGAAAAATTAAATATTTATGTAGAACGTTACTCCCCTATCCTAGAAATGGCATGCAAGTTTCTGGTTCTGTTGACAGTATCATCAAGCTGCACATAATACCATATGTAGATTACTTTCACCTAAGTGTATATTGTTTTCTCATAAAATGATGAACAGATCAATAATTTCACAAATACTCCATATCAATGCAATTTTTCCTTGAGTCAGGGAATAGAGGGCTTCTTTATTATTTATCTTGAAAGTCTGATGGGGTTCCTTTGAGAAGGTCATTGTCTGCTACAGGAAAATAATCATGGGATTTCTGTTCAAGCAGGAAAAAGAAAAATGATTCATTATTTCAAAAATTATTTTACCATCAGTCTAGAAAATAGATGAAAGCTTCTGACAATATATAAGGGAGAACAAGGCTTAACTTATTATTTAAGGTTACACTTTAAAGAGAAAAAAGTTCAAACATTACATTTTTAGCTCTGCTGTAATATAACAGAGGTCATGCAGTTACAACTTTCACCTTTGTAGTTTCCTGGATGTGATTGTACCACTATTTTCACTGTAGAGCTTTACCTGTCCACCTAATGTTCTCATCCATTTGGCTAAATGAGATCTGGAGACTATTCACTTTCTATTGAGAAACTACCACTGCATTCTGTCCCTTTCTGTCTGGAAAACTACTGTACCTCAGCTCAAAGCTAAACTGAACCTTTTCATACCACACCTGGCTATGCAACACAAAATGATATGGCCCTGAACCTGATCTCACTTACAATGGTGTTACAGTAGTGTGACTCCATTGATGTCAGTGGAGTTACTCCTGATTTACACCAGTGTAACTTTGATCAGAATCCAGCCCTGTGTCCTCAAAACACGTTTTTTATAAGAGGACACTGCATAGATATTAAAGGTGTCCTACTGAGCATGCAGTATGGTAGTTTATAATAAATACAAACTGTGTGCATCTGTGTCTTTTACTGCTTAATCCTATTGTATAATAAATGCAAAGCAGTTATTATAACAACTAAGGGACATCTAGATTGATAAAACTCTGAATTTAAAATGATAAACAGTTACAGACTGTGAGATCAATATGACCTTGGATACACACAGGCGAAGTAACTTATGGAATTAAAAAATGTAAAAAGCTAGAAAATTGTTTTGCCTTGTGGTGTAGTTTTAAATAATAATTTCAAAAAAATCAAAAGCAAGCATACTTGATATCTCCTATTAGGGATTAGATCTGAAATGAAAGACCTTCAGTTATACAATTAAGTATTGATTTTGTTGATCTATATTTAATTCTCATAGCAATTTAGTTGTTTTTACACAGGAGTGTTTTGCAGATATACTTCACTTGGAGCAATGTTCCTTTTACTTTTGGGGTAATCTAAAAACTAAATTGCTCAGTGCATGCGAGATAAAAGTAAGGTTTATTTTATTCTAGTGTGTAACTGACTCTGAGCCCCTTAAACTACTGTTTAACTAAACTTGGAAGGATGCAAAATGCATTTACAGTACAGTATTTTCCTTGCTAATTTGGGTCTCAGATGTACCTTACAGGCTCAGTCTGGCTAGGAAGCAGTACCTCACTACATTCAATGGTAGCTCCACCATGGTAGGAGTGGACATGTGGCCACATTCCTTAAGGGGGTGCAGCATGACTTCTCAGCAGCCATAGCTTTGCCGTCACCCCACCCTTCCCTGTCCCAGTTTGCTAGCCCTAGTCCTGGTACTGTTTAGGTTAGCACTAGGACTGCAATGGTGGCTTGTCCTGAACATATCGGGCACAAGGAGAAGAGGCTCCTTGCACCACTGCCCAGCCATAATCTGGCCCTATGACTTTTTTAATTAGAAAGTGCATCATAAATTCTTTGTTAGTAAAACAGAAATATTCAATGTATATGTCCAATACTTAAATGTGCGTGTAGGTTAGCTTTGTTTTCTTAATTTGTTGCACTAAGGTGTTTTATTACATTAGTTTTGGGTCTTAGCTAAACCCATTAGAATGTAACCAAAATGAAAAAGTATTCTGATTCATGACTGCAGTATATCTCCATGTAGACTCATAGACTTTAAGGTCAGAAGGGAGCATCATCGTCATCTAATCAGACCTCCTGCACATTGCAGGCCCCAGAACCTCACCCACCCACTGCTGTAATAGACCCCAACCTCTGGCTGAGTTACTGAAGTCCTCAATCATGATTTGTAGGCTTCTAGTTACAGAAAATTCACCATTTACACTAGTTAAAATCCGCAAGTGACCCATGCCCCATGCTGCAGAGAAGCAATGTAAATTGCAATCAGTGTAAATTGATTCCTAATTAATGTGTGTAGTATCTGGACTAGATTCTCTCCTCCTCCTCCTCATCCTCTGGCAACTGTACATCACTCTCAGGGGGTGGCCGGCTGAGGATTCCTGTGGAGATGGGGAGCACTCAGCTGATGTAAAGTGGAAAAGCCAGTTCCTGTGGCAGTTGCCCCCCACACACACACCTACACACACTAATATGGGGTGTCCTGGGGTGGGGCACAGCAAGCCTGCACAACACCAATTCACAGTTGTAGTATGGTCCCATTGAGCTCATAGCCAGTTGGCATCAATTAGAGGAGCCTTGAGCCTTGATGCTGCAAAGATACCATAAGAATCAAGAAGGCTTAAGTTGTTCCCTGATGACACCTTCTGTACGGACTGTATCTTGGCTCAGGACACCATCTGTATCTGTAGCTATTGAATTTTCATCTGGGTGAATTTAATGCTTGTGAAAAGGTGCTGGGTTGATCACCTTGGAGGGTAGACCAGTCCATCTACCTCAGAACAGGTACGGTGTGGTCAGCAGCAGTTCTCCTCACTGAACCTGCCTTGTGCCTTGGCCCTCAATAGAGAACCATGTTTTAAGTGAGAATGCAGTTCAATTTCTATTTCTGTTCCTCTACTCATATCGCCAACTGTGGTGATAGGAATGCTTGTTCCCTGACAGTTAGGCTGACCACTGACTAATTTCATATAGTCAATTAGACATGTTTCTGATAGTACTGACTTTCAGTCACTACTGACCTGGACCAGATTTGATTTGAACTAATGAGCTACAGGTTCTAAAGGCTGTATATACCATTACCAAATCCCTGAGCCAGCCAATTTCCCAAGATACTATATATGTATCTGATATCCCGCTGAAGGGCCCTTATCATCAGGAGAAGATACTGATTCTTTCATGTGAGAACTGACACTAAAAGTGCATTAGTAAATTTATGACTTAAACATAAGCAAAGCTAACATCTTTGAGCCAAAGTTTGTTCCTTGTTACACCTGTTCTACTCCACTGAAGTCAGTAATAGGTCTAAATGCATGTAACTGAGAACAGAATTTGACTATATCTATAATTTATCAACGTATCCTAATAATATTTATTATTTTGTGATTTCCTTTTGTTTCATACAGCAGCTTTTGTAAGCTGCCATGAAAACTAAGAAATATACTGTTTTCTGTATCCAAATAGTCTATATTTTGTATCCTACTGGTATTCACCTTCCGTAACAACTGAATAGGTTATTAAAGAACAAAGGGGATTCTTTCTTGATAATAAAATAATGCATGTTAGTCTTTACAAAGTGGATATGTAAGTTATTTCATTATCATGAGACAGGAACAGTTCATTCAGAAATGATTGTGCTTAAATCTTTTCTGTGTGGAGGAGTTTTGGATGTAACTGAGTTTACTTCCAGAATTATAATTAAGGAAATATCATATTGTAACTTTTTGCCCACGTGTATTAAGAATTATATTACATGACTTCTTATTCCACGGTCAGCATAACGTATTAATATGATATGCAAACACAGTTCTCCTGCAAACTAAACTGTGGGGGGAAGTTCTTCTTAATGAATTTGTCTAATACATTAGTATGATTCCCTTAATTGTTCCTACTCCCACACCCAAACCTCCCGATTTACATTTCCTTTATATACTTGCTGTTATCTGACGAATGTCTTAGGAAACTGGCGATATCTGGTGTTTTTCCGTAAAGCTCCAGCTCCCGGAGTAATGTTATTACATGAGAATCTCCACTCTCTCTTTTCTAAAAATGTTTCTAGCCCTCATGGTTACAGAATGAGGCTTGTAAAAATGAACCCTAATAGCACAAAACCCAGTGGCAAATAAAAATAACACAAAATGTATTATTGTAACCAACAAAAAAAAAGAAAAGAAGGGGGGGTGGGGTGGTTTAATCCAGTTTCATGATTTTGGAGCCTGACTCATGATGGTTGACTGCTTGGGGTTGGCAATACGGAACACTGTTCAAAGGAGAAAGAAACCCAGAAAAGGGAGGCATTATATATTAGACAAAGTGGAAACAGTGCATCAGCATCAGCTGAAAGGAAAGGTAAAAAAATACTTTGCATATCATCCCAACTCTATCAGTAAATCACACATCTTTGCTCATACAGTATTGTAGTAATGTGTTAGAGAAAAGAAAACCGAGCCCGTCTTTTATCAGATGAAACCATTGACCTTGGCATTAATACATATATAAAAAGGCAATCATATATCATAAAATATCTTTAATTTATTCCTGAAAACAAATGCCTTTGCCTCAGTTTCAGTAATAAATATTAAGTGAGAGAATGATGACCTTCCATTCCTTTTGATCACATGTGTTCCACCCTTCCTAATTCCCTTTGTATAAAGGTAGGAACTATATCCACATAAGACTTATATGTATCAAATTTAAAATTATGAGCATCTATTGCAGTGTTTACTACTCAGTATATTCAGTTTTCAATGCTGGGCACTTCATTTTCATTTGGTTCAATGATTTTAGTTAAAATTTGGTGTGGATATGTTTCTTCTGGATAATTTCTTTAGTATAGTTTATTTGCTGTGACTCCCCCCCATATTATGTACCTTAACAAGGGTGTGATTATATTGATGTACTATTTTATATTGTACTTGCATAAGGTTAAAAGCTATTGAGGTTCCAGGTACATAGAATATACTAGTCAGCTAACTGCGTGTCCACCTCTGTGACTTACACTATCTTTCAGCCCATCCAGAGTTTTTGTTGTTATTTTAACTGTGTACAATAGACTATCAGAAATAGCCCTGTGCAGTCAGTCCATACATACATTCTAGCGCTTGCCAGCAAATAAAGGATGACCTCCCCCATTAAAACTAATGGTAGTTTTGCCATTTACATAATAGATCCAGGATTTCACCCAAAACCTCATGTATATACGTCCATATCTATGCCCAAACATCCCCATTTCATTTATCCAAAGCAAAGCTGAAAGTTGGAAACAAAAAACAAAACAAAAAAGGCCATGTAACTCAAATTTAGAAGTCAATAGTTCATTTAATAAAATATTTAAGATTTAGCTAGTCTGTAGTACAAAAGGCACTATGTAAGTGTTTTAAAGGTGGTATGCATACGGATCATTTCATTCAGCCTACACTGGAATATGGCATCTGTTCTTTGTCAGTAACACTATACAGCATTGTTTAAGGGAAGGGAAGAACTTTGAAAACTGAAATTACAGAGAATTTTCAGTGGGTGGACTGTCCACTGTAACTTCCAACATTTGAATTTGTCTGGAATACTGGGGATTACGTCCCTCCTCTTTCAGAAAGTACTTTGAGATTAGTGGTAAGGACCACAGTTTTGTGTGTCATCCAAAAAAATGGCACTTACAGTAATACAATTCCCCCTTGAAATATGTCTCGGCATGCATTCACTATTGGACCAAAAAGAAGAGTCCCACCTACTATGTCACCAACATTACTGCTAATGACAGGTTTCAGAGTAGCAGCTGTGTTAGTCTGTATCTGCAAAAAGAACAGGAGTACTTGTGGCACCTTAGAGACATGCATCCGACGAAGTGGGTATTCACTCACAAAAGCTCATGCTCCAATACGTCTGTTAGTCTATAAGGTGCCACAGGACTCTTTGCTGCTCTTAGAGACTAACAAATTTATTTCAGCATAAGCTTTTGTGAGCTACAGCTCACTTCTTCGGATGCATAGAATGGAACACACAGACAGGAGATATTTATACATACAGAGAACATGAAAAGGTGGAAGTACACATACCAACAGGACTTCCACCTTTTCATGTTCTCTGTATGAATAAATATCTCCTGTCTGTGTGTTCCATTCTATGCATCCGAAGAAGTGAACTGTAGCTCACAAAAGCTTATGCTGAAATAAATTTGTTAGTCTCTAAGGTGCCACAAGTACTCCTGTTCTTATTACTGCTAATGTCATTTAAAGTTTTCTGAAAGGTCTCATCCAAGTTCTAACCTGGGCAGCCTGTAAGATCTGACAAGTTCACAATCTAAGCTGGCATGGCTTCATGCCTTCCCCCCACCTTTTTTACATATTTAGCCATGAAAAATAAGCACCCTCCTCTATCTAAGGTCTTCCCATTGCCCAAGATCTCTAGGGTTAAATAAAAATGGCAGGAAGAAAGCCTGATGTATTTTTTTAACCTTCATATTTTCTACCAACCCTGATGACTAGTTAAAATTGTGTGTTTAATCACCCAGGATCTCCTCGTTCTGGTCACGCTGTACTCTTGGGTGAGCCTAAACTATCCATCTAAACCAAGTAACACTGTTTGTTCTTGGATTGCCAATAGTATATTGATCCAGTCATTGCTGCCTAATACTATTACTGAAAATGAGAAATGACCCTAACTGGGAGAGCACACCTCATTTAAAAATGGGTATTAAAAAAAACTTCGCCCCCTAGGTCTCCAAGAGTCCCATCAAATGTGGAATGTTGTTTTTTGATAATATCATCTGTAACATGAGTTGATAACATAAGATAAAAAAAGACTGTATGTGAAAGACAGGTCATTTTTATTGAACTTCGCCCTAAACAGCTGATAAACTAGTCTTGAAAAGATCTTTGAAAATACCTGTAGCCAACAAAGAGATGCAATTACACTTGTATAATACTACTGTGATTTTTTTTAATATAATGTGCTAATACATTGTCCAGTGTTTCATTTGGTGCAGTTTCAACAGAATTACAACACTTCCCAAAGTAGATCTAGCCAATATCTGATTGATTCTGGTCTGTGGGGATTGGATCAGTTCAGTGTAATTTCCTCTCTTGTTGCTTTCATTTCTATTAGGGAGGCTTTTGGTTCATGGAAATCGATAGCCTTACACATGCAAAATGTTAGGTTATTTTTTAGAAAGTTTCATTTGTGCCTGTATCATACAGAAAATATATTTTCCCCCTCGGAATATGTGCACTGCATGTTAGTTATTTGGCAGGCTCCAAACTCAAATCATAGACAAACATTCATTTACCCTTACGATAAATAAATAAATAAATAAATTGTGATGAGGGAAAATGTAAATTACTATGAAGAAGCTGAAGATATTTTACACATACAAATTCCAGAATCTGCCACTTAAAATGTAAATTGGACTTAACTGTTTTGCAAATTGAGTCCTATTTGTCTCAGCAGAATCATTAAACCCTAAAATGGGTTTATTTAATGTGATTTAACCCCAAAATGGACTTTATTATTCCATTTAATTATACCGGAGGATTTAGGTACAAGCCTCTAACAATCTATTCCCTTAACACTGTGAATGTTCGACAAACAAATAATTGACTGTGTACATAGGATAGCTTTATTTTTGTAAGAAATATGTTTCTAATATTTTCCTTACTTATTACAGAAATTGAAACAAGCTGAAAAAACAAGGGAAGATTCTGAGAATAGATTATCTAAAATTTCCCTGGAGTCTCTCAATAAATTTAACAGCAATAATGTCATTTTATTAGAAAAAGAGAAGAATTGTCTGAACAAGGTTGAAGGACAAAAGGAAGAAAATGGAAAGAATGAAGAAGCTTCTTTAAATAGCTCTGATAGGCATGGTGTGGACAATTTAGAATCCTTGAGTGATTCTTTATATGATAGCTTCTCATCCTGTGCCAGCCAAGGCTCTAATGATGTATAAAGACACTTTCCAGTGGGCTGTGAACGGAGCACTTAAGGAACTGAGGGGAAAAAAAGAAAGGGACAACTGTTGAAAAACTTTATCCTAAATTGTTGGATTCCCAGAAGGGTATTTCCTGACTTATTTTCATGACACAGCAATAAGGAAAGATAAGCCTGCATTTATTGTGATGCATGAGACGGAAAATTGAACACAAAAGCTGTTATACAAAATGTCTTAATTTTGCACTTTTATGAATACTTGTACAGAAGTTGTAAATTTTTTTGAAAAAATATATTTGTAGAAAAAAAAGCAATAAATATTAAATGGTGCCATGCTCCTGAAATGACAGATTACTAACTTTTAAAAGTTGATGTTAATATTAACAAGCAAAGTTAGTGGATTTTTTTAAAGAAAGATTTATAATTGTTCTAGTCTTAAAACTGTATGTAGAAACACTGCTTTAAAATAAACTTGAGCCTGCCAAATTGTCTGTAATAAACCACCTTGGACCACATTTTACAACATACACTTTGTATTTTTTTTAATTTTAGTGCAATTTCACATACGATTCTCTACGGATATGTGCATTTAGTTGGTATAATTCCTTAACATGTATCTGTTGATACTTCAAGAGGGTTCTGATGTTTGAGACAGTATGAGAATGGTTGGAATCAAATACCCAGATCCTACTACTACTTGTGCATCTGAGCAGCCCCACTGAGTTCATAAAGAATGACGTTCCTCATATGCATAAGTGTTTGGAAGATCAGGGTCCAAGTGATTTGCCATTTGACTTCAATGGGAGTTTTGCCTGAGTAAAGGATTGCAGGATCTGGACTTTATTTCTAACTGCAGTATTTACTTCTATAGTTTACCTATTCCTCTTTCCTCTGTAACCATTTAATACGAATTTCTGAATGTGGTATGTTGATTTTTTTCCCCCAGACCACCTTGATTTTAACTCCATCTAGGAATCCTGGAAAACTGAAATAAAATTCATATTTGTGATATAAACTTTTGTAAAACTAAAAAAAATGTTTTGGTGCTAACATTCAACATATCTTTTTCCTATAAAGACTTTATAAGTAAGGGGAAGTCTATTTCAAAGGTTGTGTATTTTTTCTAGTTGTGAAGTATTTATAACTGCTTTTGTACAGCAATCTCTCTGTAAACTAGGTATATTTGGGATATTTCTAGACTCTACTGGTTCTTTAGCAAATACCTGTTAATCTTTATGATATTGTACGATCAGTGTTATTTTGTTAAAATACTTTGTGCAATTTGTTACATTTTAATTTTGTTATTTTAAGTAATAATGTCAGATTTAAACTTGCGTTGTCTTTTTGAAACTTATTTCTAAATAAAGTTTGTATCACAGCTATAGGAATGGTTAAAGATATATATTTTCCCAGGGACAAGTAGCCCATGTTGGGGTTAATTTGTTTAATGAGCTGGATTCACGAATTAATTGTCTAAGAAAATAGCATTGCTTCAAGCAAATCCAAAGAACCAATGGGAAGCAAATAAAATAACGTAGAAATATTTTGAATAAAATAACCAATTCTACGATACCATATGCATGCAAAACATTGTGCAAACCATTTCCCTTCTCCAATCAACTAGCCCTCGCTGCTCCAGAAATAATAAATGTGCAGGTGGAATTCAATCATTCAAATGAATTCTCGACATGGCAACTAAAAAGTAATTTAAGCTTAATTCAAACCTCTCTGCTTGCAGACAAGATTGTGACTGATCAAAGGGAAGCATGTGGGTTGCCGAAGGATGAGGCTGGGGAAGGAGGCATGATGGAAGGCGCAAGTTGTAATGGGCTGCACAATGAAAACCATCAGTTTACTTCAGCTAGTTCTTCCCCTCACAAAGGAAGTTCGCTGCGGATTGTAGAAAGGAAAGGCCCCGCCACGGGGGGTGGCCCCCAGTAGCTTCCACATTACGCCAGACGAGAGCATGGAGGGGACAGCCCGTGTGGCGGCACTGCCCTGCCCCGGCTCCAGATCCGCCGGGCGGGCGGCTGAGCTGGGAAGGCGCTTTATGGCTGCAGGCAGCGCTTTCCAGGCAGTCAACGCGCACCCACCGTAGCCCGGGACCGCTGGCTCCGGAGCAGCCCGGGCATGGGGCACGAGCCGCCCCGGGGCAGGGGCAGGGGCGGGCACGCTCCGGAGCGCGGGGAACTGCCGCGCTGGGTCCCAGCTCCGCTAGCCAGCAAGGCGCGCGCCCCCGCCTCCCCACAGCCCCTGAGCCCGCTCGCGCCCACCTGGCCGAGACCTCCCGCACGTCCTCGACGGGCACGCGACTGTTCCGGACCTCCCCCCGCCCCCGGTTACAGAGGGGTGTGAGGGAGCGAGTAACCCGGACCAAAGCCTTTCGGGGGGGGGGAGGGTCACTCTGCAAGACAGAGCAGAGCGAACCCTTCCTCCCACACACCGGTGGATGGGTTACCGTCCGATTCCCCCCCCCCCCCCCGACACACACACACAACACACACAGAGAGAGCGAGAGCGCTGGGTTATGGTCCGATTCCTCGCCCCCCTCCCAACACAGGTGGCTGGGTTGGGGCAGAGCCCTCCCCCTCTCCTGAAACACAGGTGGGGAGGTTACGGGCAGCACCTCCCCTCCCCACAACACACACTGGGGGTTAGGGTTAAACACTCCCCCGCCCAACACACGCAGGTGGGTGGTTAGGGTCAGCCCCCCCCCAACACACAGGTGGGTGGGTAAAGGTCAACGCCCCCCACCCCATACACACACACTGGGGATTAGAGTCAGAGCCCCCCCACCCCATACACACACACACACAGAACTAGGTAACTTAGGGCCCGAGGCCCCTACACGGGTAACCGACCCCATGCCGGAGGGGGGGGGCGTTGGGGATGGGAAGTGGGGAGTCGTGACCGCTCCGCCCGGGGGTGGGGGGGGAGGAGGGGTCAGTGGCCGCCCGTCGGTCCCTGCTGGGTGGGTGGCGGGCAGGGCAGCCCAGCCCCTGGGAGGTGTGTGCTGGTTAAGGACAGAGCCCCCCCCCCCCCCCCCCTTGCAGACACACACCGGTTTTTTGGGGGGGGAAATGCAGAGCGGGGGACCCAGCACCCCTGCAAGGAAACCCCCCAACCCGGGGGCGAGGGGGGGGCACTCTACCCATTCCCAGCCCGCGTGAGACAAAGCCCCGCAGGCCAGGATGGGGCAGGGGCAAGGGCAGAGCCCGCCCCACCGGCCAGTGTGGATCAGTAGCTCAGCGCCTGAGCCCCCGCCGCCTCAGGGGCTCGGCTAGCTAGTGGCCCCCCCCACCCACACTGGGGGCAGGCGAGGGACCTTCCCCCCCCCCCCGTTCCCAGGGGCTGGTGGATTAACTGGGGAGCCCGTTCCTGGGGGGGGGGTTGGGAGTCTCCCTCCTCCCCACCCCACAATAACTTTCTCCCGCCCCCTTCCCCGCGTGTGCCGGGAGGGGGGGTCCCTCCCCTGTCACATGGTGCGGGGGAGGGGGGGGCAGAGGGAGACTTTTCTCTCGCCGACTCCCCCCCAGCTCCGGCCAGTCTCGGCTCCCAACTCCTGGCGGCAGCGCGGAGCCGGGCGGGCGATGCGGGCTCCCGGAGCTGCTCTCCGCAGCGGCGCGGGGAAGAGGCTCGGCGGCACCGCGCCCCGCCTGCTTCTGATGCGCCGCGGCGGGCGCCGCGCAGCCCGGGGGCCCGGCTCCACGAGGATGTGGCTCCTCTTCGGCGCGGCAACTTTCTGGGGCTTGGTCCTGGCGCCAGGTAGGAGTCGCGGGGCAGCCCGCCCCTGGGGGCCGGGGCCGGGCGAGGAGTGGGCAGCCGCCCGGCGCCCGCAGCAGCTCCCCGCCGGTCTCGGCGCTGCCACCCGCTCCCGCCACGCTGCGAAGTTCGCGCTGCCATTCAACAGCTGCTGGCCGCAACTCCGCTGGCGGGGCGGCCCCTTCCCCCGGCGCCCCGCGGGGAGCCTCAGCCCAGCCCGTGCCCCGCTGGCCGCCCGCCCTCCCCGGGGCAATGCACCCGCCCCGCTCCTCTCTGCCGCTGGCTCCTCGCTCGCTGCTCGCCGTCTCCAGCACTGAGGCCAGCTCCCTGCGCGGCGCTCGCCCCGCAGCCCCCGCGCTCCTCGCACTGACAGAGGCCAGCCCCGCTGGGCGAGTGCATGGCGAACAGCAGCGCTCCGGCGCGCTTCCAGCAGCCCCGAGCACAGAGCCCAGCACCCCTGTGTGGTGCCTGGGAAGAGCTCGGTGCTGGGTCCCTTCTACCAGCCTCCGCCCTGGGAGCAGCGCCGCGGGGAACGGAATCGGCATCGTCAGCCAGGCTCGGGGTCCCCGCTGGCATTTTGCTGCCCCCTGTGAGATGCACGAGGGCCCAGCTCTGCCACGGGTCCCCAGCGAGCTGCAGAGGGAACAGCAGGGCTCTCTTCGTGCAGCGCCCCGGTCCCTGACGTGCCCGGGGACAGCTCCTCTGGGTGACGATGTAGTGGAGAAGCGGCTCACCTCGAGCAGTCCCTCCCCCCAGCGTGGAGGGCCTGCGACAGTTTCCTGCACTTCGTGCTGGAGAAGGACCTAGTTTACATGATAAAAGAGGGAAGCGAAGGCTGCTTTGCAGCTGTAATTGTGCATGGCAAAATAGTAATTAAATCATTTGTAATTAATTAGTAGTTAAGTAAACCCGACGGCACAGATAAGAGCTGAAGCGCATCTGTTAGCCCTGTTACTGTCCCCCGAAGCACGGATAGTTCTTATCCCACTGCTTTAAAGCGGGGTAGAGTGGGAGCTGAGAGTGCCGGGTCGGTGGGTAAGTGGTATCAATTTCATTTCAGTCCTTTCTTTGTACTCTGCCCCCTGCTGGCTGCAGCCTTTGCTGTTGCTCCCCAGGGAATTTGGCTAATTCAAAAAAGTGAGTGGTTGGCTAGGGATTGCTTCGCTCATGTAGACTGCCAGTTTGTACAGATTTCAGAGTAGCAGCCGTGTTAGTCTGTATCCGCAAAAAAGTTAGCTGATTATAAGAAGCCGGGTAATTATAAGGCATAGCCTCAGCTAAATGGGCCAGGTTTAGAGACGAATCTTTTGGCAAAACCCATATTTTTGCTTTGCTGCTAAATAGATAGGAATAGCAGAGTGAAAAAAAATAAGTAGCATTTTTTGGCATATGCAGATCTACTCTGAGCAAAACTTTGTCTATTCCAGGATTTGGTCTGCAAATACAGTGTTACCAGTGTGAAGAATTCCAGCTAAATAATGACTGCTCTGCTCCAGAGTTCATTGTGAACTGCACAGTGAATGTTCAAGACATGTGCCAGAAAGAAGTAATGGAAAAAAGTTCTGGTAAGCACTTAATAATTACACTCTTCCTTGTTTATTTGGTCTTGTTTGGTGCTCTTTGTAGCATTTGTTCATTTTTCTCTAGTATGAATTTTTAGCTTAAGGCATATTATGTTATTACTAAAAGGACTTTGTCTCAAATGTATTGTATTTCTCTGATACTTTAGGATAATTTTATTTTAAAATTGAAAGTATTGAAACTTACAACACAAATGTTAATAATGATGTTAAAATATGGTCTTATGGTCAGATTTAGTTTCAGAGCACTGGAAAATCATAACAAGTTAGTTTAATCCCATTATAGTTAATTAAATGGGCCTTTCCCAAGAGATGGAGGAAAAGTGCATTAAATTAGCAATTCCTTCTTTACTGTATGTGAATTGCTGGAGTAAATAAAGAAAAGGTTGATCATATGGGATAGGAAGCCAAGCTATGGGCTTTCATCCAGAAGACAGTGAGCAGAGAAAGACAGGCCAATGATAGAATTCAAGTGGGCATTGTTGAAAGAATGAATTGGGCATATGGATGTTATCTCTGAAAATTCTTTAGGGACTCTGTCACAGTACTAATTAATTTTAGAATACAGTGCACTGCTTTTAGTTTTTATTCAAAGATCACTAATATTTTCAAGAGAAAGCCAACCATGTTTGTTCTCTCCCTAAATCATCTCTGGGCTGGGCTGTAAATCAATCCATCATATCAAATACTTCAAGATATTTTTAGAGATTTGGGCGGGGGGGGGCACTGGTGCTTTGTGTGTGAAACTTCAGGATCTATCATAGTCATCTAACTGGGTAAAAAGTTCCAGCTTTATAAGAGACTTTTGGGTTGGGCACTCTGATAGAGGAAAAGTGTTTGTCTGGTTGCTATTTCATATAGCTTCCTGCTGCTATCATAGCCTCTAGCTGTGATGTTTGTGGGGCCAGAAGGAGCTAGGATATTACTGGCTCTCAGGAGTTCCTCAAATTAGATATGACATGCACACTGATGAGTGGCGGTTCAGGTTGAGAAACCCATCTACAAAAGGCAGGAATCCAGAAGATGTATATAGATGGGAGTATGTAGTACCACTGATTTGGAGGGAAAGGATCTTGGATGGATATAGTGGCTCACAGCTGAGGGCAACAATTTATACATGCCTGTTGATTAAGGACATTATATAAGACTGTTTTGGTATTTATGTAAATAAAGTTGCAGCCTGTCTCCTTCCAACAATACCAGATTCCCTCTGTTAATGGGAAATGTAAGTATAGCTACAAGTCTTGAAATGTAAAATAGTTTCCACATAAACAAAAGTGATTAATACTCTTAAAATCTTCTACAGATCTAAGTGATATTTACCAAGGTATGTATCAGCAACTCTGATCTTATAGCTAACCATAGATTAATGCCCTGCAAACCATGAGAAAGTGGTAAAATTGCCTCTTTAGTAAATAGAGAATGCATTGTTGGCATTCTTCTCAATGCAGGTAACACCATACACATTGTACTGCACTTCTAGCTACTTTGTAAAGTATTTGGAATTTGTTCTGAACAGAAAGAAGATATATACTTAAGGGAAGATTAGTCGCCATTCAATAAGAGAACTTGTGAACATATTTTGGGTAAAAACACATTTTTCCTCTTTACTTCAAACATGAGTATCTTCTTTCAAGAAAGGAGTATTTACTTAGAGAAGGTGGTAGAGGTTTGAGACAGTTATGGGTTGTGAGGTGTTTTGAACCTATGCATAATTTTAGACAAATATTTGAAATGCAGTTTGAAGGCTTTGCCACATGCACCCCAAATGTTCTATAAGCTTTTAAATAGGTTTGAATGGATGGTGTGGAGGAGTTTGAAGTGCTATACAAATCCTATATAGTCAAATACAGATCCCTCTCAGTAAAACATGTAAACTATCCTCATTTAACTCTTGCCACTTTCTTTCCTCTTGTCCCCTTCCCTTGCCACAACATTTTTATTTCAATTAGGCTGACCAGACAGCAAGTGTGAAAAATTGGGATGGGGGGAGCGGGATAATAGGAGCCTATATAAGAAAAAGCCCCAAATATTGGTACTGTCCCTATAAAATCGGGACATCTGGTCACCCTGATTCCAATGTACAATTTCAAACTATAACTGCCTCCAAACACACACCTGTAATCTTATCTTCAGCTGAATGTTAGACAAAGAAGTGTTTGCAGTCAGACCTCCTTACGCAAGGAATGGTTTACTTGAGTGTATAGGTATCCAAAAGATTTAAGTGGAAGCCATTCACATAGCAAGTACGGACAACTGACTTGTTCAGATTAAAAACATCAGATTAACAACTGAGTTTGCAAACTGCCTGATTAAGCTTGTGTGACTACGTTAAATTGAAAATATGAATGATTGTGATTGGGTATTAAAAATATATGGCTGCATAAACTTGTCTTCACCACTACAAAGAAACTGGTTTGCAATAGATTAAATAAAGGTAGAGAAACATTTTTATGAAATGTTCTTTCTGTTCTTTTACCTGGGCAATATTACATTGCCTATAATGAAAGTCTCTGGAGTGACGTTTGAATTTTCCCATAGATACCTGTCATGCAGTGCATAGCAGACTACAGTTCATTCTTATTTGGCTTTGTTCTGTAAATGCAGCTCCTATTCATTTTAAGTTAGAGAGTTACAAGTTCCTGTGAAGAAGTAAATTTAATTTTTAACAACTATTTAAATTGAGTGAGATTTGCAGTACAGGTTAAGCTTCTCAGTCAGTTCTAGAAAACATTGGGAGTAAAGCAAGGAGGATTCAGTTAATCATCTCTTATTGGTTTTTTTTTCCTTGTTGATATTTAAATGTGTTTAAAATAAAATGTCTCATTCTCACAAATTTCATTTAATAATTCAACATTTATTTTATCAGGTTATTTTAAAACTCAGTTTTATGTGCTTATCATTGAAAGCTGAAAAGTATTTCAAATATTGATTTTCATTTTATAATAATATTTGAGTTTGAATATTTAACCCAGTATATAAAGAATGTGCATTTGCATTTACTTGTCAGTATGATCTTGTAATTAGTTTTTTCCTCTCGACTAGATACTGTAAAAGGAGTATAATTTAATTTTTATAGACTAGCCAATTTCTGCCTTTAGTAAAATATAGCTGTTAGTTAGCAAAATGTTGCATGTTCTCCTAAACCTTATTTAAAAGTTAAATGCAGTATATTGAGATAAAGTTCATGGTCTGAATCAGTAACCTAATAGACCTAGTCGCCCATCCTTTGCAACATACATTAATCTAGTTGTCTATTTTGCTAACAAAGGGGGTCACTGATTTACATGTTTGTATACATTTTAGTCATAAGTGTGTAGGCAAGGGTTATTTTCTTACATATTTGTTAATGCTCATTAAGTTTAACAATGACAGTTCAGTGGTTCAATTTTATTTCTATACTAAGCGCTTTCATCGATAATACAAAGGAGAACTGCAATTCTAAGAAGCTTTGTTCATTTATATTGTAAATACTTGCTTAAGCCTTACTTTAGTCAAGACAAACCACTCCTCTTTAATTAAGGTAAAATGAGGCTTAAGCTATGTTTAAAACCATACTCTACTCAATCTAAGCATTCTCAGAATTTGGTTATAGAACCAGTTTTATGAAATGTATTTCATCCCTAGACAAGACATTCTAACAATCCTGTGTAAAATATGAAATTTTACAAAAATCCAAGTTAAAAAAGCACAGTTACGAATATCTTGGATTTTCAAAATACTGATGAATCTAGATATTGCAATCATTCATATTTAAATCAGATCAACATAAGCAGTACCAATCAGCTGTTTCCACTAATGTTACAAATTAGCTCTATTTCCTAATTAAAACAAGAATAATACAAGTGGGAAGTATTTGGGTGGGGGAAGCAGTTAAGCATGTACCTAGATGGGTGTCTATACTGAATGAATATACCCTCTTTTCCCTCCCACCCCTCAACACACAGGTACTCTTATCAGTTTATATTGCAATAGAACCTAGAGAACCCATCCAAAATGTACAGATTTGGAGACTTCATGAAGTAAATGACAAAAATGTTCCAAGTTTCAGTACCGTTATTTATGCATTTTGCAAGACTAAGTTTTAGGTGGTAATGGGAGATGGCTTCCAGTGGGAGATGCAAAAGAGCCATATTTCACTACAGGGAATGCACTTTTCCAGCTAATTAGCTAACCTAGTCTTTAAAAAGCATCAATACGTCTCTTCTTTATAGAGAAGAACTGTGAGCTCTGGAAGAGGCACTGAAGCCCATATCAAATACTTTTGGTGCCATAGAAACTAACATAAGGGATAGGTTTTTAAGGTTAGCCTTCCAGCTGAAGAAGCAGCTGATATTTGCAAGCAGATTACATAGATGAAAAGTTTGATGAACGAGAAGCATTCTTCATTATATTAATTCCATTTGCAACTATTTCAGGAAAACATTGGTAACTGATTTTTTTAACTGATTTTGAGCACTGAATCTACAAAGCCGCTGCTTTTCAAAGTGAAAGTGAATACAAGAACAAAGAAACGTAATGCACACTTCTCTCCTTTGGACAGAATGAAATATTCTGGCTATTCACGTGTTTATTATATATAAATGAAACAAATTCTAAGAAATACAACTTTTCTTCTATTGGTGACGAGTGACCTGACCACATAGGGCTTGATGCAAAACCCACTGAATCCAAGGGGAGTTGATCTTTCCACTGACTTTGAATCAGGCCCATAGTCTGCAAAGAGATACAGAAATGCAGCAAATACAGAACCCAATCAATCTCCAAGTGGAGAAAACAGTACAACCAGTAGCAAGATGTGATACAAGGCAATTTCTTATCACTATAAATAATGATGTTTTTAAAAATAGAATAAATCCAGAAAATGAACGGTGTAGAAGGAAACCAACTGTGAGGGGAGAAAAATCAAAGGAAAGAGTTGGAAAATGTAAAATTCTTAGACCATCTCAATGCTCAGTACAGTAACTCCTCACTTAAAGTCGTCCCGGTTAACGTTGTTTTGTTGTTACGTTGCTGATCAATTAGGGAACATGCTCGTTTAAAGTTGTGCAATGCTCCCTTCTGAGGTTTGGCAGCCACCTGCTTTGTCCACTGCTTGCAGGAAGAGCAGCCCATTGCAGCTAGCTGGTGGGGGCTTGTAACCAGGGTGGACCGGCAGCCCCCCTATCAGCTCCCCCTTCCCCTAAGTTCCCCGTGCTGCAGCCACCCAGCAATCTATCAATTGCCAGGCTGGTCAGTTGTCCCTCCTCACACTGCCATGTGCTGCTCCTGCCCTCTGCCTTGGAGCTGCTTCCAGAGACTCCTGCTTGCTGTGCAGAGGGGGAAGGGGGGGTGCTAATGTCAGGGTGTCCCCCTCCCCCCTGCTCCTGCACCCCGCTTATCCCTTCTCCATATAGAGCAGGGAGGGGACATGGAGGGAGAGAGACAGAGAGAGCCTGGGGCAGCAGCTGCTGTCTCAACTTCCTGATCCACTTAAAAAGACAATGCACTTAAGAGTGGGTCAGCTTACTTAAAGGGGCAGTGTGCATCTCTCTCTCTCTCCCACACACAAGGTGTGTGTCTGTCACCATCTGCTATGCTGTCTCCCCTCCCTCCTGTTCGTGCTGCCTTGTGTGAGAGGTACATTAACAACAATGTGTTAACCCTTGAGGGCTCAGCCGAGTGCTAGTTCATCATTTAGCAGCAAGGCATTCCCTGGGAAATATCCCTCCCTCTTCCACCTTCTAACTTTGGGTGACCAGACAGCAAATGCAAAAAATCGGGACAGGAGGTGGAGGGTAATAGGAGCCTATATAAGAAAAAGACCCAAAAATTGGGACCGTCCCTATAAAATCAGAACATCTAGTCACCCTACTCTAACTTTACCACCTTAACCAAGCTTCACAATCATCATAGCTGTGAACAGATTTAAATTGTTTGTTTAAAATGTATACTGTGTGTATATCTCTCTATATATAATATATAGTTTTTTGTCTGGTTAAAAAAATTTCCCTGGAACCTAACCCCCCCCCCATTTACATTAATTCTTATGGGGAAATTGGATTCGCTTAACATCGTTTCGCTTAAAGTCGCATTTTTCAGGAACATAACTACAACGTTAAGCAAGGAGTTACTGTTGCTGTAACAGGCTATTGAATTTTTAAAACAAGGCTTCATGCTCTTGCTACCTCTCTCAGTTATGTAGCTTTTAAATCTATTTTTCACTGTTTCTGTTACATCATGCACCTAGTATCTGCATTAGAAATGCCACTTGGAAAAAGGCAACAAGTGTTCTGCAATAGGCCTTACAAAAAAAGTTTCTAAAATCCCTTGCTATCTAGAGAAATTTAGGTTAGTTATAAAGTTTCCCTGTAAATGAAGTCACCTACAACCTCATCAATTCAATACACCTACAATAAAAGATTCTCTTCTTTTTTTAAAAAAAATTTACAGTGGCATTTCCCATGCATGCACTTGTATAGAATACTGCAGTATAATTAAAGCAATTACTGTAATTGTACACTTAAAGTAGTGCCTAGGAACATGATAATCATTTCACTGGTGAATTTTAATTGCTGTTTCTAAGGCTCTTCATGATACTGATTTCCAAGTCCCTCCTTTTATCAAGCAGAGCGAAGCTGATGTTAAAGTTCTATCACAACTAGTCCTACATTAACACCTTCACCTCTGTTTTCTTTGCTGCCACATTCAAGTTGCACCATATATGTGGTTCTTAAGGGCTACACAAATATATACTCCTCTCCTGCACATGCATAACTCCCATTGACTCAAGGAGCAGTTACACATTGGCATCAAGGGGAGAGTGTGCCCTGTATACATTTATTGACAAAAGATTATAATAGCCAACAAAGTTCAACATCTTCAGAATCTCTCTAGGCATTAGGGTTTTATAGGTAATAGCTATAATCTTCTTTAACTTCATTTTCATTACTTAAAAATTTACAGAAAGGAATATGTACCAACTCATACAGTGGTTTCAGGGTGTGTGTTTGTTCTTAAAAAAATGTCAAAAGTGATTAAAGTCTTTTGTTTTAATAACTCAGTGGCATTGGAAATAAGGAGGGGAATGAAGAGATGCACATATTATCTATTTTAATCATTTTCAAAACTAATCTAACACTTAGCACAATCTATTTTATTAGTATTTTTCAAATGTATAAAGTAATTTAGTGCATGACATTGTTAGCAAATAGCATCTTGTTCTGCACTGTTTGATGCTCAGCAGAATCAAAGCATAGTAACCAGTATCCATGGCACCTAGATTCTTTTTGTTGGGGGTGTGAATAAAAGCTTGCATATGAATAAAAGAATTATAGTATATGTCATTAACTTTCACTATATGCTGTAAACTTTGAGATCTGGATATATTACCATTCAGAACCTGTTTTCAGATGCCAAAGCTGTAGGGCATGTTCTCTTATTAAAAAATTGCTTTCTATCTTTCGGTTGCCTACAACACTACAAAGCAAGCAGGAGATAAACTGAATTAAGTGCATTAGATAAGGTGAAGCCATGGAGAGTATAATAAATTGCTTTTTGTGTGTGTTTTAAATACAGTAAAGTAATGATTGAGCTAGTTGTGGACTTCAAGTAGTTTATGACTTGAAAACCATGAAAAGGATCCAAATGCAAACGTGATGAAGTGTTGTATTATTTTAAGGAAGTTGTGATATCTGGTCCAGTGCATTTCATTCCTCACAGGTCACGGACAATAGCTTTTTATGTTTTTCTATTTCTGGGCTTGTCTGAAAAATATGTACAATGATAGGATATGGTGCCCATAGGCTGGTATCTCTGAATTCTGTCTCTTCAGAGTACCATATTGTGCCCCACATTTCACATATAAATGAATCTGAATTTCAAAAACAATTTCCAGTGACCTGCCCAGATTTTTCTCTAACTCCCGGGGAGCTAAACACAAGCAAGTATATTTAATGACAACAGTGTAGTTATTTTCATTTTATAGCAGGGGCATCCACTGGCAAAATTGAGAGTAATCACAAATGCGGCATCCATAGTACGTAGCATTCTAATGGTGGTGTTACCAGTGATGCGCTCAATGTGAACTAAAAATCATTTAAAAACCCCCAAACCAATGGCCTTATCCTGTTCACATTGAAGTCCAGGACAGCAGGATCTAAATATATATTTTGCTATTGATTTTGGATTTAAACCATAAATACATACTTTAAACCACAAAATACTCATAAATTAGGTCCTTCTTTATTTATCCATCAACGCCTGAATGTAGGTTTCTGGGTTAAACTTGCAAGAGCTGACGACATGAGCCCCTGTCCTGCAAATATGTATATTGGCAAATAGCTGTACACATGCAAATAGACACACCGAACTCAATAAGGCTCTTGAAAAATATGTGGACTATTCACATGCATAAAGTTATTTATGTAAAAATGTTTGCAAGATTGGGGCCATTTAACACTCAAAATAGCATAAGGACTATGGCTCCCTAATTTCCAGGGATTAGTACTATAATCAACACTTGCAAGTAAAATACTAAACTCTGATCCTGAAAGGTAAGAAGCCTGAGTTAATCTCTAATACTGGAAACTGGAGTACATTTTGATCTCAATATCCATGATGCTTCCCTACCATGTAGAAAGAAAGGACAGATGACAACTGCACAAGCCAACTGTACTTGAGAAGTTGTACAATTTACTACTTGGCTGCCAGTGCACAGTAAATTGTAAAGAAGAAATAGATACAACAGCAGAAAATAAAAGGTTAAGACTGGAAAATGAAAGCTGAGGTTTGACTGGAATGCAATTGTTTGTAATCCATACTTAGCATTTACTGAAAAAGTCTGTCTGGTAATACAGAAAAACCAGGTGCTGCTCTTAGACTTTGCTAATCAATGCATATTTTTTAGTAGTTTAATGCCTCACTTGTGCTTTGTGAAGCTGGAAGCAATAGGATGGATTTTCCTGGGTCATTATTTAAAACAATATTAACAAGCCGGTTTTGCTTTAGACTTCCAGTGCCATAATTGGAAGGCATGATTTGATGCCATGTTCTTCAATATTGTAAAATAAATCACAGTAATCCAGTCCCTTATTCACTGTATCCAGCAATTATCCTGTTTTCATCTAAGAACATTTTCAGTTCTACAAGACATGGTCATGGCAGAGAGGTCAGAAAGCAGGTAGTCAAGCATCTTTTTTTAAAAAGACATGTGTTGCTCAAAACCACCTGTTATTACTGTATTTGCACAAACGATGTAAAAACCAAGGCCCTGAATAAAACAATCTTTTAAAATAGTTGCTGCAATCATTCTAAGCATAAATTGAAATTGTATATGAAAAACTATTTTGGCTTGTCTACACCAGGAGTCATTCAGGACGCAGTAAAGAATAAGTCTGAAATGAGTGTCCACACTCGGAGTTGTTCAGAAATAGCTATTGCACTTTAAATTCATAGCCTGCCTTAATCCAAATTAACATTCAAGTCATACAAGCCCTTAGGAAGAAAACACTAAGATAATGGATGTAGTTTTTATAACTACACTATGCTACCTAAGAATCTAATTGTAATGGATATACTTGCTCCTTAATACATTCATAGGGTCCAATTCTGGAATCCTTACTAGCGTAATGAAAGAGGGGATGCAGGGCCTTGGTTCTAAAGCATAGGTCTTGAAGACAAAAGAGCTGAGTTCTGTCTCTGGTTGTGCTGCAGACTTCAGATCATTTAACCTCATACCTCATCTATAAATTGAGGATCATAATTAAATATAGCGAAGATTAATTAGATGTTTATTAAATCACTTTGAGATTCTCTCATGGAAGGTAGTACATAAGTACAATTGTTATTAAAACCTAATTAACTTCAGTGTGTTTTGAGAGAGTAGGGACAGCAAAATTAGTCTAAAATGAAACCGCACCATTTAGTGAGAGAGAGAGTGTGAGTGAGTGTGTATGTGTGTGTATCTATAATTAAAAGCATGCCCTGTCTTCAGCTCTTCCAAGCAGGTTATTCTTTATTAGAAACAAAACAAGAGCACAGGTTTGAGTCTTGTATATGAAGTTATTGTAACAGCTTCTTGAATATTAGTGTAGTTGCACATAAGCAAGTTTTGAATACATGATTTCTTTTCAAAGAATAATGCAGGGAAACATTCCTTTTCCACCTGCAAGAGGTGTCACATTCTAATACGTGTGGGACCTTAGTGGATCAAATATTCATAAAGACTTTTTCTGTAAGTTGGGGAGAAGGACTTGTGGCATCAAATCCCTGCATAATGAATCCTGTGAACAAATACTAGATCAGGGGTAGGCAACCTATGGCACGTGTGCCGAAGGCCACACGCGAGCTTATTTTCAGTGGCACTCACACTGCCGGGTCCTGGCCACCAGTCCGGGGGGCTCTGCATTTTAATTTAATTTTAAATGAAGCTTCTTAAACATTTTTAAAACCTTATTTACGTTACAAACAACTATAGTTTAGTTATATATTATAAACTTGAAAACCTTAAATTGGAGTGAATAAATGAAGACTCGGCACACCACTTCTGAAAGGTTGCTGACCCCTGTACTAGATAAACAGGGATGCTTGTGTGACTGGTGTCTGCTGGGTGTGGTGTTCTGTCCCCGTCTAGTGGCACTTTACCCTCTAGGAGGTTTATGAGTCTGCTACAGCCTTGACTAAGCGGCATGTGGCTTTTAGCTCATGCAGCAGAGAATCACGCACTAAGCTTCAGAGATCCCAGGTTCAATTGCTCCCACCAACGACCAGAGTTTGTTGATGTTACACTTAGCTTTACAAACCAGTGAATGGAGAAAAAGGCACATGTCAAAGCCACCTAGTCTGTTACAAAGGCTGTCCTAGTTAATCTATACCAGATCCTCCACTAGAGCAGGATAATCCTGTACCCTAAGCCTTTTGTGGCTTTGCAGGCTGTTTTTGACCATCTATGGATGTATCAAAAAACCTGAACTCTAAATAATCTGGTCCCACATTTCATATAAATCAAAAGTCATATTTAATTAAATGATATACATCAAAGATTATATTTAATTATGCTGCCATTACAATAAGGGTGGGATTCACAAGGAAGGGGTGCATAGGCTGAGTGTTGCAATGCCTATCTTTTAGGTTCCCTGCCACCAAGTGGCATTCACAACCCTGACTTAAGTGCCCAGGGTCCCTATACAATGCATGGGGAGAGTTAGGTGTCTAAAAAAAGAGATTCACAGAAGTCAGCACACTGAGCAGACAAACAAGACATCAAGTTGAAGAGAGGGAAGAGCATCTTTGCAAGCAGGCTGGCTAACCTAGTGAGGAGGGCTTTAAACTAGGTTCACCGGGGGAAGGAGACCAAAGCCCCGAGGTAAGTGGGGAAGTGGGATATCGGGAGAAAGCACAAGTAGGTGAGTGCAAGAGGGGAGGGCTCCTGCCCCATACTGGGACACCAGGACAATCAGTGAGTTATCTTACATGCCTATACACAAATGCAAGAAGCCTGGGGAACAAGCAGGGAGAACTAGAAGTCCTGGCACAGTCAAGGAATTATGATGTAATTGGAATAACAGAGACTTGGTGGGATAACTCACGTGATTGGAGTACTGTCATGGATGAATATAAACTGTTCAGGAAGGATAGGCAGGGCAGAAAAGGTGGGGGAGTTGCGTTGTATGTAAGAGAACAGTATGACTGCTCAGAGCTCCAGTATGAAACTGCAGAAAAACCTGAGAGTCTCTGGATTAAATTTAGAAGTATGAACAACAAGGGTGATGTTGTGGTGGGAGTCTGCTACAGACCACCAGACCAGGGGGATGAGATGGACGAAGCTTTCTTCCAGCAACTAACAGAAGTTGCTAGATCACAGGCCCTGGTTCTCATGGGTGACTTTAATCACCCCGATATCTGCTGGGAGAGCAATACAGCAGTGCACAGACAATCCAGGAAGTTTCTGGAAAGTGTAGGGGACAATTTCCTGGTGCAAGTGCTGGAGGAACCAACTAGGGGAAAAGCTCTTCTTGACCTGCTGCTCACAAACAGGGAAGAAATAGTAGAGGAAGCAATAGTGGATGGGAACCTGGGAGGAAGTGACCATGAGATGGTCGAGTTCAGGATCCTGACACAAGGAAGAAAGGAGAGCAGTAGAACAGAGACCCTGGACTTCAGAAAAGCAGACTTCGACTCCCTCAGGGAACTGATGGGCAAGGTCCCCTGGGAGAATAACATGACGGGGAAAGGAGTCGAGGAAAGCTGGCTGTATTTTAAAGAATCCTTATTGAGGTTGCAGGAACAAACCATCCCGATGTGTAGGAAGAAAAGTAAATATGGCAGGCGACCAGCTTGGCTTAACAGTGAAATCCTTGCTCGTCTTAAACACAAAAGAACAGCTTACAAGAAGTGGAAGATTGGACAAATAACCAGGGAGGAGTATAAAAGTATTGCTCAGGCATGCAGGAGTGAAATTAGGAAGGCCAAATCACACTTGGAGTTGCAGCTAGCCGGAGATGTTAGGAGTAACAAGAAGGGTTTCTTCAGGTATGTTAGCAACAAGAAGAAAGTCAAGGAAAGTGTGGGCCCCTTGCTGAATGAGGGAGGGAACCTAGTGACAGAGGATGTGGAGAAAGCTAGTGTACTCAATGCTTTTTTTGCCTCTGTCTTCACAGACAAGGTCAGCTCGGTATGGGGAGGAGGTGACCAGCTCTCTGTGGAGAAAGAAGTAGTTTGGGACTATTTAGAAAAGCTGGACGAGCACAAGTCCATGGGGCAGGATGGACTGCATCCGAGGGTGCTAAAGGAGTTGGCCGATGAGATTGCAGAGCCATTGACCATTATCTTTGAAAAATCATGGCGATCGGGGGAGGTCCCGGATGACTGGAAAAAAGCTAATATAGTGCCCATCTTTAAAAAAGGGAAGAAGGAAGATCCAGGGAACTACAGGCCAGTCAGTCTCACCTCAGTCCCTGGAAAAATCATGGAACAGGTCCTCAAGGAATCAATTCTGAACCACTTAAAGGAGGAGAAAGTGATCAGGAACAGTCAGCATGGATTCACCAAGGGCAAGTCATGCCTGACTAACCTAATTGCCTTCTATGATGAGATAACCGACTCTGTGGATGAGGGGAAAGCAGTGGACGTGCTATTTCTGGACTTTAGCAAAGCTTTTGATACAGTCTCCCACAGTATTCTTGCCAGCAAGTTAAAGAAGTATGGGCTAGATGAATGGACGGTAAGGTGGATAGAAAACTGGCTAGATGGTCGGGCTCAACGGTAGTGATCAATGGTTCCATGTCTAGTTGGCAGCCGGTATCAAGTGGAGTGCCCCAAGGGTCGGTGCTGGGGCCGGTTTTGTTCAATATCTTCATTAACGATCTGGAGGATGGTGTGGACTGCACCCTTAGCAAGTTTGCAGATGACGCTAAACTGGGAGGAGTGGTTGATACGCTGGAGGGTAGGGATAGGATACAGAGGGACCTAGACAAATTAGAGGATTGGGCCAAAAGAAATATGATGAGGTTCAACAAGGACAAGTGCAGAGTCCTGCACTTAGGACGGAAGAATCCCAGGCACTGCTACAGACTAGGGACCGAATGGCTGGGCAGCAGTTCTGCAGAAAAGGACCTAGGGGTTACGGTGGACGAAAAGCTGAATATGAGTCAACAGTGTGCCCTTGTTGCCAAGAAGGCTAATGGCATTTTGGGTTGTATAAGTAGGGGCATTTCCAGCAGATCGAGGGACGTGATCATTCCCCTCTATTCAGGACTGGTGAGGCCTCATTTGGAGTACTGTGTCCAGTTTTGGGCCCCACACTACAAAAAGGATGTGGATAAATTGGAGAGAGTCCAGCAGAGGGCAACAAAAATGATTAGGGGGCTGGAGCACATGACTTATGAGGAGAGGCTGAGGGAAGTGAGATTGTTTAGCCTGCAGAAGAGAAGAATGAGGGGGGATTTGATAGCTGCTTTCAACTACCTGAAAGGGGGTTCCAAAGAGGATGGATCTAGACTGTTCTCAGTGGTAGAAGATGACAGAACAAGGAGTAATGGTCTCAAGTCGCAGAGGGGGAGGTTTAGGTTGGACATTAGGAAAAACTTTTTCACTAGTAGGGTCGTGAAGAACTGGAATGGGTTACCTAGGGAGGTGGTGGAATCTCCTTCCTTAGAGGTTTTTACGGGTCAGGCTTGAGAAAGCCCTGGCTGGGATGATTTAGTTGGGTTTGGTCCTGCTTTGAGCGGGGGTTGGACTAGATGACCTCCTGAGGTCCCTTCCAACCCTGAGATTCTATGAAGTCTGAGTGCTTCAAAAAAGCATGACGATGCAGATTTCCCAAGACCCCAAAATTAAAAAATTCAGAGGAATAAGAGGTGAGGCCATTTAGGAGGCTGGTATAATAAAGGTGACATAAGAATGCTTTGTCAGCTTATATACACTGTATTAAAACTTGTCTTTATGAACAAATGCAATAACATCCAAGACAGACTTCATTAATCATGAACATGTATCATTAAAGTGAGGCTAATTAGTGTTACCTGTTTCACATGGTGTGTTCACGTGCAGCTGATTCAGATGAGCTTGACTGAGGCAACAGTTAATTTGCAGCCTTTGTGGTAAGTAGCAAATGCAAGGATATGGCAGCAACTTTCCATGCATTGCTTCCTTGTGGCTTCTCTTCTTTACAAAAGCCTATTGGAGGAATAGTTAGCTAGAGCCGCGGGGAAGGTCTTATACTGTTCTATTTGATACCCCAGCAATCAGAAACATTATGATGCAAAACATGATTTGGAATTACAGAAATGTCTATTTTACAATGTATTTAATTTAAGGCCATTTCATCTTTAATTTTGTTTTTAGGCCAGATTCCCAAAGGGACTTAAGGCCACAAATTCCCACTTCAGGTGCTTAAGCCCAGTATTTAGTCACCACTGGCATTTACAAACCCCTTGCTCAGATGCCATCTAAGTCTGGATGTATCAGTTTCTGCCTAAATTCACTAAGCACCAAAGATGTTTACTGCAAAAGTCCCTTAGGTGCCTAGATTCCAGCCGCTGGGCATGCACACTGCACCTCAGGCAGGTGCCTGCATACCTAACTATTCCCTAAGCCCCTACAGGATTCTCAAATTAGGCCTTACTGTGCAGGGCCTGAGCAGGTAGGTGTGCTCAGAGCCTGCCTAACTCTGCATAGCCCAGCCTCCTTGCTGGGGAAGAGCAGCTGCTGCATACCCATCAGCCCAGTGGTTACAGCATTCATCTGGGAGACCCCAGTTTAAGTCCTTCTTCTGCCTAATGAGAAGGGATTTAAACATGGGTGTGCTAAGCACTGGACTAGAGTCACGTCACACTTGCTCTCTCTGGCCCAATGGATATTTAATTATTTATACCCATGGAATAGCATCAGCAGGAGAGCTCCACATCACAGTATCCCCTAGTCCAACGGTTAGGGCACTCATCTGAGTGATGGAAGCCCCTGCTCATCAGACAGAAGGGGAAATTGAATCAGGGTCTCTTACATCCCAAATGAGTGTCCTAATCACTTGGCTAATGAGCTTTCAACCCAGATTTAGGCATCTAGTTCCCTTTGAGGGGCAGGGCTCATGACACACCACTCTCCTTGGCATTTGCTACCAACAGTGGGCTCTCCCTCTCACTCTATTGGCTAGTTCAGGCAACTCCCAGCTCAGCATGCTGTGTTTTGGGGACCCCATTTTGAGGTGTCTAATTCTCCCCACACAGTGTAGAGGGCACGTGGGCCCCTAACTCAGGGTTTGTGAATTCCACTGGTATCAGCGCACCTGAAAGTTAGGAATTGCTTGGCTTAATCCCCTTTGTGAAGCTAACACTTTGTTTCTTGAAACCCTTCTCAATAATTGCTATTCAGCAGACTAAAATGAACACGTTTGGGCCCAGTTGTGCTCTCAGACTGCTGTGCATTGGTGGATTGTTTTAAATTCAGTGTTATAACTGGTCGTCTTCTATACTTGAATGGGTCCCAATTTTTGGTAGCCCTGTTGCTATTTTCTGTTATTCTGTGTGAGCTTTTCTTTATGCTATGGCTGATCTGTTCTGCCATAAGCTCTTTATTATGTATCAAAAGCACTAGCATATTCTGGGCAGTGCCAGACAAATAAATATAAGAAAGGTACATTAAAGGCCCACAGAAACTAGTGATACAGCAAAGAACAAGACATAGAAACCTTCTTTCTGTGCGCCTGCAGATGCTAAGTACCTTTTGTTTTGCTGGCTTGTGTTTGACAGTTTGTTTTTAATAGAATAGAGGTACTAAAAAAATGCCTGCACAGAGCTGGAATACACCGTATTTTTTGCTCTGTGTTGCTCGTTGTATGCTTCATCTGCAGCATATGCAGTAAAGAAGTCCTTAGGGTAGACATGCTTTGCTTACCTTATTTTGAGGCAAGAATAGTAGAATCTTTACTCATAGTCATAAAATATGATTGTGCAGCTACTGTGGTACAATAGGCATTCATTTATTTCAGTGATAGGGGAGACAGTCCAATTTATGCACTGTAGTTGTACAGGCTAAAATGTGTATTGGGCATGAAATAGCCTCCCTGTGGAAATTCCCATTGCTACATGAAAGGACAGGAACACCATGCGCTAGGGACCGTAAGAAGATTGCATTACCACATGGGGCACTCCATGATTGCCAAACCCCCCAACTAGCTCATAGGCTACTATATGAATGAATGAATGGTACATGCAACATTGATGTATGCAAAGGTTTGTTTGAATGGGTTTTCCCCTCCACGGTTTATTGTTTTGTTGGACCTGGAAGATGCTAAATGACTCGTCTACTGGCTAAGTCTACACTACAACCGCTGCGCCGCTGTAGTGCTTGAGTATAAATGCTACCTACGCTGATATGGGATAGCTGGGTTGATGGAAGAGTTCGTCCATGAACCTAGTGCAGTCTGCACTGATGGGTAGGTTGGCATACCAATGTAAGTTCCTAGTATAGACTAGCCCTTAGCTGTATCCAGCATTGTATAGTGTGGAACAAATAAGATTTCCTGTCTCAAAGAGCTTACTGTTTAAGGGCCCCACTATAATCCTAAAGCAAAGCCAGATGCATGCAATGCTACCCACACTAAACAGTTTTGAACCCAGGGCTCCTGACACTGTTTTAGACATAAAGACAGACCCTGAGGGCCAGCGCCATGAAGGGCCCTTGAATCTCACTCCCATTTTTAGGCACCACTGTGCTCTCTCCCTATTCAACTGCCACCTAACCCTGTAGGGATCTACATTTTGCTATAAAAGTCCCCATGGCTCCTAAATTCCTGTGTCTACAAATGCACAGTACTGCCTCAGACAGGCGGCTGGGTGCATACGTCATGCCTGTTCCCCAGCATGATCCCACTGCCTAGCTTTCCTGCAGGGTAAAGCGCATGCCTCTCTCCCCACAAAATGGGGGGGGGGGAAGAGGCAGAGGCAGCAGGCACCTCCCTTATAACCATTAGCCCAGTGGTTAGAGTACGGACAATGGGATATTCTGATGGGGCCATCTCTCAATCTTCCTTATTGTAGCAATTCCACTTTACTTAAATACTAATTGGACCAGAGGATATATGAGAATGACTGACTCTGCAGTGCAGTGTTGAGGGCACTCATCTGAGATGGGGGGAAAACCCTGTTCAAAGCCCTTCGTCTCATCAGGCATAGAGGGGAATTGAACTATACAGCAGGGTCAGCAGCCTTCGGCACGCCGCCCATCCGGGTAATTCGCTAGCGGGCCGCAAGACATTTTGTTTACATTGACCCTCCCCACCCCCACCACACAGCTCCCAGCCAATGGGAGCTGCGGGAAGCAGTGGCCAGCATGTCTCTGCGGCCTGCGCCGCAGCTCCCGTGGGCCGGGAATAGTGAGCTGCAGCCTGGGAGCTGCAGGGTACCGTGCTTGCAGATGGTCAATGTAAATAAAATGTCTCACGGCCCATCAATGGATTACCCTGATGGGCTGCATGCCGAAGGTTGCCAACCCCTGGTCTGCTGCATCCTGGCTAAGTCCCCTAACTCTTATAACCTTTATCCCAGTAGAGTCCACCTCCTCTCCCTTCTGTTTTATGTGGTGTCAGGCACCTACTTTTTTTTTTTTTTTTTTTTTTTTTTTAGCACTAGGCTTAGACATCTGACTCAGGCTCCTGGTCCAGGAGAGAGAGTTCCCAGCTTTGCTTGCAAGCAGAGATAGGCGTGTAAGTCTGGGAACTGTCTAGCACTGTGAGAGAATGGCCGCTTAGGCCACACTTTCTCATTTGCATTTAATATTGGCTACTGTAAGCAGCTTTCCACCTAGCATGCTGGCTTTTGTGGATCCCATTTTCAGGTGCCCGTCTCTCCCTATGTCCTCTATTGGGCATCTAGGCACCTAACACAGGCTTCGTAGATGATGTGGTTTTCAAATGCTAAGCGTTGCAATGGCTAAATACCTATATAGCTCTGGGCCTAAGAGATGGGTAATATACAAGAATGCATCAGGGGCAGGTGCTCCTTCCACATCTATCTTTGCAGAAAGCAGGTGCGTATTCAAAAGTGGGAGGTGGTTAGGACAAGAGTAAGGGTACTTATTGAAAATTTATTAGGAATTTGTTCCAACCAAATATAGATGTGACTGGGCCTGTTATACCTGGTCTTTTAATTAGGATCTTGGGAAATCAGATATACACATTATTAAACCTCAGTAATGCTGCATTCCTTGAAGTCTAGGTTTGATATATTTCATAGGATACAAGATGTACAGCAGTAAACACTGCACTCTTCCAGTCCTGGTGTTCAACCTAATGTACACCAGTTCAGTACACTTGTCAGCCTGGACCTGCTGCTCTAAGCTTTGTTTATTAAAAAGCTCACCAGGAGTTGTATGGTTTTGTAAATCGGGGTAGAATTTACCTTCCTCCATTTTTGGTAAAAACTCGCAGCAAATCCAGACGTGATAAGCGATGTGATAGGTAGGATTGACTTTGTATACATGTTATTGATGCTCGGAGGTGGATACTGGAACTGAGCTCAGTAAGTGAACCCTGTTTTTTCTGTGCACCAAAAGAGGCAGGTATCCTGTGGGAAAAAAAATAGTATGTGATCATGTAATTAGAGACTATATCATAATATATAGGCACAAGAAGAATGAATCAAGGTTGCACAGGCAGCCTTAAATTTGTCATTTCCCAGTTTGAGTGCTTGACAAGGCAACCTTCATAAAGTTCTTTTTATGTCATTTTTATATGATATATAGTAGAGTCTTAGAGAAATGAATGTGTGGGGGTAGGGTATATATCTCCTCAGTGAGTGGTGGGGTGGGTATTGTTTTGGACCATCTGGCATGGTCTAAATTTCTATCAAAACATCGTTTACATTGTAAAAATATTTGACCACCAGAATTGTCTGAGACCTCTAAACTCAAGCAGCTTACATGACATCTTCTTCACACGGAGAGATGTGTCAACTCCATTTATATGTGGTGCATTAAATTGATGATTTATTTGTATCTGAACCAATGGTCTCCATTACTGAGCAGTGAAATCTGTGATGGTAGAAGACAGCATTGTCTTCAACACCATTAACAAGGGGGTGAAATTGTTCAGGCAGATGTTTCCAGTAGTAATTTCAGAAGGGGTGAAGGAGGACAAAAGAGCATTTCCATCTCCAATCTTCACCACCTAAAAAGTGAAGTCAGAGGAAAGACTGCTTTGAGGTATACAAGTAATAAGGCTTCTAGAGGTGGAAAATCCAGAAAGGATGACAGTTATCTAGCCTCTAATCCACAATCTAATCATTTGTTCTGCATTCATTCTACTACCTCGAGAACCCAGGACCAAAGAGCTATGAGCTAGTCTTCTATAATAACCATCTCTAAGATTTCTATGATTCAGGGCTTCATATTTTTTGCCCCAACTTGTACCAAAATGGTATGGGGAAATAAAAGTTGTATTTGATTAGAAGTTGAGCAAAAAGAAAGTAAATCGCCTCAGTTGGCAGCAGTTTTTCCTATTTTTCAGCCTACTTTCTTATCTTTATTGTACCTTGGGAAGGATTACAGCTGCCAAGCACAGCAAAAACCTTTGTCCATATAAGTTGAGTTGCTACCTGACAGCTCCTAGAGTCATCTTGAAAATGCAGATACTTTCTATGTAACAACAGCTCCTTAAGATCCATCTGTACTTTTTTATTTATAAAAATATTTTGGATGTGGAGAGTTCTAAGGAAGCCAAAGAGCTGCCACAAACCCAACTATAAGAATGCTGCACAGTTTTAATTATCTAAAGAAGAATATGAGTCTAATTCAGATTACTGCTACTGCAGCTGGAAATGGGAATAAACACTCATTGGGGAATGGAATTTCCTATTGGAAGAAACAATCACGAAGACGCCACAAGAGATGAATGTTACAATGAGGTTTTATTGCCAGTCAGATCATTCGTTCTACTTAAGCATGAATGTGTTCCATCTGTGCATGAAACTACAGTGCTAGAGTTTTAAAATTCCACCTGCCCTGCAGGAATTCAGTGTTTCTTTTTACAGGAACTCTATTATTCAATTGAATTCATGCTGGAGATAGAAAGCCCTTGATGGCAGTTGAAGTTAAGGCTGTAGGCGTATATGATCTTCCTGATTGAGGTCTTCAGACTTCCCTGGTGAAAATCAGGATGCTTACATTTGAGGGCATGAACAAACTGTTCACAGCAATGAACATCGTCTTTCAGTCAAAGGAACATAACTTGGAGGCTCCATCACATCAGATACCTAAACAATACTTCACTGTGGATGCAAATCACATGGAAATCATCTGTCAAAGAAAAATGCTCAGCAGCAGAAGAAAAACTTCATATAAACAGAACAAAATCATGCACCGCTGTTACCAACATTCTAGAAGCTTAATAGTTAGGCAGGGAAAAATCAAGATTCAATGTTCTTGACATGGATGACCTTCTAAATATAGATGATTGCATGAGCCAGAAGCCTGCAGATGAGGGAGAGGACTCATCACCAAGGTTTGATCTTCTAAAATAGAAATGGGAAACACTCAGCATGCCTTTTCTCATTTAATGCTGATACAAAAGCAGTGATTTCTCAAGAACTAGAGAAAATTAGCTCTAGGAATGGCCATGCAAGTAGCAAGGCTGGGACAGGGCTTTTTCCCTTCTAATGCTGGAGAATAAACATAGACAAAGCACCAGACATTTAAAAAAAAGAGAGAGAGAGAGAAATTGGGATGTTAGCATAATGAACCTACCAGGGGTAATCCTGTTGGAGCTCCTGGACAGGAATAATCTATTTCCAGGGTCATCCACATGCAAACTTTGACATAAAACCATAGAATATCAGAGTTGGAAGGGAACTCAGGAGATCATCTAGTCCAACCCTGTGCTCAAAGCAGGACCAATCCCCAGACAGATTTTTGCCCCAGATCCCTAAATGGCACCCTCAAGGATTGAGCTCACAATTCTGGGTTTAGCAGGCCAGTGCTCAAACCAGAGCTGTGCCCTCCCCTACCTCTGTATAGGAAAGGAAAAAAAGCCCTTTTAAACAATGTTTACCCAAAATAAGGAGGATGCACTTCTGTCCTTAAGGTGAGATACCATGGCAGCATCAATATTCAAAGATGAATCCAACATAGTGGGTGAAATCTTGGCTCCATGCAGGTCATTGATTTAATTATCAGGATAAGAATAAGATAAGCATTTTCTGTAGATAACTTTATATTGGCATCGATTCTGAAAGTTTCACTACACTAGAACAGTACCAGTTTTGGGGCAACATGCAGGGAATTGATTAAAATAAGACCAATAGCTGCTTTTCCTCTCCAAGCAATATTGCTGAGCATCGGAAATAATTTCCCCTGGGGCATAAACCAAATTGACTATGCACTGGGGAGGTTGGGGAAGATGGCTTTGTTCTGCGGTAGCTCTTACTGCTTAAGGCCTCTACTAGACCGTAAAAGTAGTGCACTGCTCTCTCTTCCCCATTCACATGGCATTTAGCCAGTGGACCTACATATCATAGCTGGCTATCCACAAGCCACATGCCCACCTCCTTGGCCTCCTCTCCAAACTCGTGCTCGGCCTCAAGGAGCCCTTGTTGGGCTGTGATTCATGGTGTACATGGGCACATAATTCTTCTAGTGACTCCTCCTATCCTTATCTCAACCCACCTAAGAAGGAACTTGCCCACAACTATTAGTGACCACCCCCAGGGGGCGGGATTTAGAGAGGGTTAAAGATGTATGTATGTAATTTTAAAACTACAGTTAATTCCTTTCAAGTCAGTGGTAGTTAAGTACGTACTTAACTTTAAGTATCACTTAAGTGCTTTCTTGTCAGCTAATTTGGTTATACATAAAGGTTTATGCTTCGAACTGCACATTATAGTTAGCACAAAAGCTTAATATTGAGCATTCTGTCATTATAGTATTACTGAGGGGGCCTTGGGTGGGCAAGGCTAAGCAACAACCCAGAGATACAGCTCTGAAATCTTCAGTTTCTCCCTGCTGGGAAGCAGCATGGTCAACTGCCTAGGACCAAACGCTGGAGTTTGGAGACCTGAATTCTAACCCCGACAGTCACTGACCTGCTCTGTCGCTTCACCTCTCTGAGCATCATCTGGAAAGTGGGGATGCTGATACTCACTTGCCTTTATAAAGTGCTTTGAGTTGTACTGATTAATGCATAATATTAAAAAAAAACCAAAACAACCTCTTAGAAGTAGGGCTGTCAAGCGATTAAAAAATTAATTGTGATTAATCGCACTGTTAAATAATAATAGAATACCATTTATATAAGTATTTTTGAATGTTTTCTACATTTTCAAATACACTGATTTCAGTTACAACACAGAATACTGAGTGTACAATGCTCACTTTATTTTTTATTACAAATATTTGCACTGTAAAAAAATATAGTATTTTTCAATTCACCTAATACAAGTACTGTAGTGCAATCTCTATCATGGAAGTTGAACTTACAGATGTAGAATTATGTACAAAAAAACTACATTCAATGTAAAATTGTAGAGCCTGCAAGTCCACTCAGTCCTACTTCTTGTTCAGCCAATTGCTAAGACAAACAAGTTTGTTTACATTTGCAGGAGATAATGCTGCCCACTTCTTGTTTACAGCATCACCTGAAAGGGAGAACAGGCATTTGCATGATATTTACATGCCAGATGCACTAAAGATTCATATGTCCCTTCATGCTTCAACCACCATTCCAGGGGACATGCCTCCATGCTGATGACAGGTTATGCTCATTCATTATCTGAGTCAGATGCCACCAGCAGAAGGTTGATTTTCTTTTTTGATGGTTCGGGTTCTGTAGTTTCTGCATCAGAGTATTGCTCTTCTAAGACTTCTGAAAGCATGCTCCACACCTTGTCCCTCTCAGATTTTGGAAGGCACTTCAGATTCTTAAACCTTGGGTCAAGTGCTGTAGCGATCTTTAGATAGCTCAGCTTGGTACCTCCTTTGCGTTTTGTCAAATCTGCAGTGAACGTGTTCTTGAAACGAACAACATGTGCTGGGTCATCATCCAAGACCTGTTATAACAACAAAATATATGGCAGAATGTGGATAAAACAGAGCAGGGGGCACTCCCCCAAGGAGTTCAGTCACAAATTTAATTAACACTTTTTTTAAATGAGTGTTATCAGCATGGAAGTACATCCTCTGGAATGGTGGCCGAAGCACAAAGGGGCATATGGATGTTTATCGTATCTGGCAGGTAAAGACCTTGCAATGCCGGCTACAGAAGTGTCATGCAAATGTCTTTTCTCACTTTCTGGTGACGTAAATAAGAAGCGGGCAGCATTATCTCCTGTAAATGTAAACAAACTTGTTTGTCTTAGCGATTGGCTGAACAAGTAGTAGCACTGAGTGGACTTGTAGACTGAAGATTTACATTTTTGTTTTTGAGTGCAGTTATGTAACAAAAAAAATCTACATTTGTAAATTGCACTTTCACGACAAAGATTGCACTACAGTACTTGTATGAGGTGAATTGAAAAATACTATTTCTTTTGTTTATCATTGTTACAGTGCAAATATTTGTAATAAATAATGTATGCTTTGATTTCAGTTACAACACAATACAATATATATGAAAATGTTGAAAAAATCAAAATATTTAATAAATTTCAGTTGGTATTTTATTGTTTAACAGTGCGATTAAAACGGCGATTAATTAAGATTAATTTTTTTAATCGTGTTTACTTTTTTTGAGTTAAACATGTGAGTTAACAGCGATTAATCAACAACCTTACTTAGAAGCCAACACGCTATACTGGTTGGCATGTTATTTCAGAGTAAAGAAACTAAGTAGTAAGCAGCTGAATGTGCGTTCCGGGCATTTTTTTTCTTTGGCTAGGGCATCCCCTTTCCTCTCAGGCTGACAGTGTTGGCCTATCAACTTGGACATAAAAATCAAAAGGTTATGGGTGGTATTTTAGAAAGCAGCCATCAGTGGCCTCACTTTGCTCCTACTGAGATGAGCACTTTTTAAAATCCTACTTAAGAGATCTAGAGAGGAATGAGGTTTTTATTAATCTTGAATGCATGTAACACTTACTAAGCATTTACTACACTTCCACCCCTTCCTCTCCCTAACCTTCCCCCAGGTAAATTGGGCAAAAAACCCCCAAGGATTCACGGCTGTATTGTGTGCCCTATCCAAATCCAAATTTCTGTCATATCACATAAAGGAAAGACCCTTGAAGTATTGAATTGTAATAACTTTATTTTACAGCCTAATACAATTTTTAAAATACAGGATTGTGTGCATCAGAATGTAGAGTGTACTGCTTTTTATTCAGTTAAAAACAGTTTGAGATATTAGCTTTTAAAGGAACACCAACTTTAAAAAAGATAATTTCCCTTCAAATTGTGTTTACCCTCTCCTAAAATAACTAGAACTGAACAAAATTAGAGAAATCACATTGTTAGTTTTCCTTGTGCATTGAACAGTGCTTTGTGTTCAGTCATTTTCCCCTCCCAGTGTCAGTCAGTTACCCATCTTCCTATACTTTTTCCCCCACAAAGCAACAAGCAAGAGCGACATTTTTAAAACATTGAAAAAAATGTAATTCTAAAGCTACAAAAATTGTGCCAGGGGACTCAGGCTGGTAAAGTGTCTGAAATTCAAGTGCCTTTTGAAATTGACTAGATTTCTGTTTCAAACCTTTTAACAGGCATTCCAAGGGATTACATTTTTGGTTGTAAAATGTATGGCTTTAAAATACATATTGTACAACATTAAAAAAAAATCTAAAACAATGGCTTTATTTTCATAGCAATGCTGGGATTTTAGTCACACATCTGTTATTCTAACTTATGGAAGTGATGAGGCTATATCCCCTATATTGACTTGAAAATTTTAACCAGTATTCACCACTATCTGTCAGACTCTTCAAACAGGATTTTAGCATACAGCAAAAGCATGTTCATATCAAGCTAAATAACTTTTGTTCTGTGTCACAGGAATCCTCTATCGCAAGTCCTGCGCATCCTCTGCAGCCTGTCTCATAGCCTCTGCTGGATACCAGTCTTTCTGTTCCCCAGGGAAAATGAACTCTGTTTGTATCAGCTGCTGCAATACTCCACTCTGCAATGGACCCCGGCCCAAGAAGAGGGGGAGTTCTGGCACAGTGCCCAAGGCAGGCATATTAACTACTGTTTTGCTCTTAAAATTGGCTCTTTTATTGTCAGTGCATTGCTAAACTTAAAGGATTTTTTTTGTCCTGGCATTATTTGTTCCATGTCCCACAAGACCCTGCTGTTCTTTTGTTGCCATCCTGCTAAAGAAGAGTTTGGTCCAAGAACCGCCTTCCTCATCCTGTTTTTTTTCTTTTGGTCAGCAACTAATAAATTCAGTTGTCTGATTGAATTTCTAGTGTGCACTTTAAAAAACAAATGGCACACAAAAACTCATGCTCCATTTGTGTAATTGGAAACAAGTCTATCAGAAACAGCACTTAAAGAAGATATAGTTGATTGTTCAGTTTCTAGATCCTCAGTTATTTTAATTTCCATGTTATGTTTATTGCTAGTCATCTAACTTTGCCTTACACGGAGTCACATTTCATGTTCATGAAAGCCATTCTGTGCAGCTGGACTGGACTCTAAATTAGTCTCTAGTGGCATTATTTCCAAGTTGGTCTCCGGTGATTCAAGATTCAATTTCTGTGGACTGCAGTCAGGTTTGGTCTCATTCTGAAAAGTACTTAAGAAAACAGGGCTCTTTCTAGAAGAATTGCGCTTAGATGAAATGAAGATCAATGGACGCATAAAACGGCTACTGCTGGTTCGAGAATTCAAATTGGCTCTCAGAAGCTTCTGTTTGTTGGCATGTTCTATCGTCAGATGGCAACGGAGGACCTGTAGAAATACAGTTCGGAACTGCTGAGAAGAGATGTTGTACAGGAGTGGGTTTACCACAGAACTGAAGTAAAAGAAGGTGTCTGCAATGGGAAGAAGGGTGATATATGCTCTGAAGTAGGGCACAGTCCAGTCCTGCTTAGGTTTAGCAGCAGCCATGATCCTTCGAATCTGATTTGGCATCCAACATATTGCCAGAGTGGCAACAATCAGTCCTGTGAGCAAAGGGAGAGAGAGAACATGTGAAACAAATCAAAGTATTTAGTCTCTCAGTTTTGCACTTACTGGGTAGGAAATGGTACCGATTTTTCAGTGTTTTGCTTGACAGCTTTTTCTGCCAGTATCAACTATTTTAACAAGTTCAAGGTCATTGCAGTATATGATTGGATAAAGATCGTATAAGATTGTATTTATTTCTACTTGTTGGCACTTGTTAATTTTCAGGTGTTCTTTCACTGATATTTGTATCTTTGGAAAGAATTGGATTTTTTTTGTTCCTACATTTGTGTTTTCCCTTTTCTTCCCTTTAAAAGAAAATATAGCCATAGTAGTGCAGGCAATACCCAGAAGAGATCAGACTGTTTGTATTTTACCAAAAAAAAAAATTATGCATAATAGTATATTAGGCATTATTTTTGGTAACTTTCCTCTTACAGAAGATATTTTTAAGTAAAGTATGTATGGATCTTTTTAGGGTAATTAAGAAGATATATGTTAGGAATTAAATTCATGAATGTAAATGGCACAGGAAAGACGGAAATGTAAGCAGTTTGAGATAAAACAGAATGTGTTCCAAAAATGTGGCATCTGATCATTCTATATTTATATATAATGTGTCACTGTACATTATCTACATTTTAAAAAAAGAGAAACCTTACCTAAGTAGACATCTAAAGGTTCTGTCTTTATGGAGAAGCTTTCAACAAAGAAACAGCAATAATGCAGTCTCTCTTGTGACAGTAGCATTTGAACAAATCTATCAGAGTACTTTTCACACAGTGGTAGCACAAGGATATTGAGGCAGAGAAGGGAATGCAGTCTGAGTTTTGAAACTACTAACCTCTAGCTAATATGGAAACAAATGCTGGAAATCCTAACTTCTCATCTGAAGATAAAACAAATTCAAATATAAATACTCCAAGAAAATGTACTAAAAATTGAAAACTTTACAGTTTCCACTATGTTTTTCCCTTTTCATCAAAGGTGCCTTGTATAAAACACTTAATGGTAGCAGCAGAGTCTGCCTCCCCTACAGTTAGAATAGTCCTGTAGAGCTCTGTAGTGCAAGGCAGCACATTTCACCAGATTTTTTCTGCCTTTAACTTTATAGTTCTGAAATCCAACTTGGATCAGCAGAATGCTTGTTTCTGTTGAGAAGCCTTTCAGTAAATTTGGCTTCAGAGCTACACTCCACCTCTTGTTAATTCTAAAACAGAGAAAGCAAAAGAGAATAATTGAATGGAAAGGATGAGATCACTTCAGGGAGACATGGAATTCTAAAATAGTGCATTAGATAACATTTGTTGGCTTGAAAACCAGTATTTTACTGGAGTCAAAATTATGAATGTACAGGAAAAGATACGAGGTTTTCACCACTTAGAAAGTGCCAGGACTCAAAAACAAGCAGTGTGTGTATTCAATGTTCTAAGAACTGCAGTTTTCACATTTTAATTTTATTTTTTCCAGATTCTTTAATAAAAAGAGATTCATTTTCTTAATGGGAGACCAGTTTCCCTTCTCTTGTAAAAGGACTGCCACAAATTTCTTCTCTCATTGACCCACACTGATCAATTGAAAACCCTCTTCTGAGAATTTTTTGCCCCGGAACATTTTAATGAAATTTAATTTTAGATGACACTGCTGCCATGAAGGATTGGGGGTGGAGGGATGGTATCTCAGACATCAATATTACTGTATTTATAGAGGCTGGGAAAAGGAGAAGTAGGAACTTGCTTGATCAGGTAAGTGACCAGAGGAGACCGTGTGGCCTCATCTTTTGCTTCTCTGCACATCACCTTTCATTCTGTTCTCTACTGTCTCAGTACCCTACCCCTCCATCATCATTCTCTCTGTAGATGTCCTGTAACATTTTTGTACTGCATGTCCCTCACCTCACATTTTTGTTTCACTACAGATGTTGCATTTCTTTGCTAGAACATGAGCTTTGTGCAGAGTTCCAGACTTCAATGTTTTTCTTTGCTGCCAGCACTATAAATATCAAAGAGGCTTGGCAGAGAGAAGCAAAACAAACATCCTGGGTAAGAACTTTTCTGATGGATCATTTACTTAATTAGCACCCTTTATAGAATAGCAAAGGTAGGTTATTGGGTGATTTTTGCACTCTACAATCTAGGTACTTCTGTGACCCTCATCACCATAGTATCTGCAACCAAATTCTTATCACACTACAAAAGCTTGTTTACTGTAGAGTAAATCAATTTGTGGTTTTGATCTTTTTTTTTTTTTAATTTCAAGTTATTTTATCCTGCTAGATTATATAAAGACCAAGGAAGGAGATTCTACTGTGAAGATCTAATCTTTTGAAACCAGGGTTTTAGTTCCATTTTTAAAGCTCTAACTAAATGCCCTGAGTCTTCAAATTTTTATCTTGCATTCTTTGACATTGACCTTTATTTTGAGTCTAAACTGCCAAGTGTGTAAGATTCCTCCCTATATTCTTCAGACATGTCTGTTCTGGGGGAATTGACTATTTGGGCACGTGTACAGCAAGTGAAAAATGAGCTGTTCGTTGCCCTTCTGCGGTGCCACGGAGGTTAGTCTTTTTTGGGGGAAGGGAGGAATTTCTCTGTAAACTTTGTCATTTTTAGAAGGACAAGTAATTATTCATTTTTACACTTGGAAAAAAAAAGGTCATTGTCTTAACAGAGAAGCACCACGCGAATAAACATGCTGACAAAAAAATCATGTTTTATTCTAGCTCTTTACATTTGGTTCAGATACACTTAGAGTTACTGCATACCTCCAAGGAAAAGCTTTACATTCTCATTCAGGCCTTAATATAATGTATTAAATATTTTGACTGAGTTACTGCTGCAATCAGTCTGAACTTGTATACAAGCTCGGGGTGAAGGAGGGGATAGTATTTGATATGTAACGTGCAGAATGCATTTACACATTTGTGTATGCACGTCAGTGAAGATCAGTGAAATGAACTCACATGTAAAACAAACTATTTTATACCAGAATTGATACATCTTTTCCCTATGACTTCTACCCACACAGATCAGTCACCTGCTGCATATTATAACCTTACATGTTTCACTTGATCTGCGACCTCCCCCAAAAGTTTTATTTTTCCTTTAGATTATTGTACTAAAATGACAAAAGGCATTAGCTCAGGATGCAGATTTATCCTCTGAGTCTTGTTAAAAACAAAGTAATGCAGATGCCCAACAAACTGTAGCACTTGATGCTTGAAATTTCCAACAACATTAGAATCATTATGCATGGTTTAATCTTCAAAAGTGCATTAAGCCATGCAATCAGAGGCTTGGGGGCCTTGCAGTAGCTGGTTAAACACATACTAGTGAATACATGCCAGCTTTTAAGTAAGAGTAACTGTCTGCACTTATAATTCATTTAACATTGGACTCAGTTATTTCAGCTAACTTAACAAAACTCATGCAACTCAAGTGCTTTGAGATCCTTGGATGAAAAGCAAATAAATTTAAACATTACACAAACTACACAACATTTTGTCCCAACCAGAAGTGGCCCGTTCTGCTAGTAATTTAGTTTTAAAATGTAACCCTCCTTTTTAAAAAATTGTGCATTTCATTGTACGAATCTTGACAAATGGTTGCAAGTTTAAATTAAAATAATTGTTAGTATTAAAGCTTCTTTCGGGAAGCTACAATATCTAATCTTCATAAGTGATAACGGATGGTCTTTGTAGTAAAGCAAACCTAATGCCTAAGAGCTAATGACATAAATATGCATCATTGGCACTGAATAGAATGAGTTTGGCAGTCATTTCTCTTAACTATACTTTTTATGACTCAAAACATTCCCCTGAGCTATAGAATGCTAAATTAAATTCATTACTATCTTTACTGGGTGATTTTAAATACATTCCAGCTAGCAGGAGCCAAAGTCTGGGGGAGCAGACAGTGATTTTCTGCAGGTTTTGCTTGTTCCAGTGTTGAACAGACCAGAACGTGCCTGATGGCTCTTTCCCCCTTTTCTTTGTTGTCAAAGTATGTTATTGCCACACTACAACTAGGCACTGCCAGCCAATCCACAGAACCTGGAGTCATCTAATGAAATTATAAAGAACAGTCACTAGGATGCTCCAATGCATATTTTTATTTCGATGCCATATTCTATTAACCACTTCCATGGTCATTGTCACATCACGTACATTCTCCTTGTCCATTCCAATTATCCTATTTGCCCTGATGATTAATGTTGCATAGGAATCTGCTCCTAGGCTGACTCACAGTTGGCAGCAGCGGGGTTAAATACTAAACTTTATTTTTCTGTGATTAAATTAATGGTACAAAAGAGGGTTCTCAACATCTGCTTGTAAACTGACATTTAAATGGCAATTGTCAGTAGACTACAAGCATATGGTTAGTTGAGTTACGAGTCAAGTGCAGGCAGAAATGCACTTGGTTCGTTAGGACATTTTTAGCTTTCTATATTTTATATTTTCATACTAGGCCTGGTTTTATACTCCAATTCAGGGTATAATGTGACATTAGTGCCCTACTCTGTACTGAGATGCAGATGCTCCCGACAACCCAGCAGATTTAAATCATCTTTTGTCAAGCTGGCTATATCAGATCCTACAAGAGGAAAATATTCAGTAAAACTTGTATCTTACAAATGTTAAAATCGCTGCCATGGGCCCACAGTCTTGTAGATCACACTTCGAGTTTGCCATTAGAATATATCTTTGCCACTTTTGTCCGCACTGGTCCTACTCTTTTGGTAGTGGAGTCAAGTTAACTGCCCAAGTTAATGCTAACTGGTCGTGAAACCTTTCACAGTTAACCCTTGTGAAAAAAAAAATCTCACATTTTTAAAACCACATACCTAGCAGGAACTTAATACAATGCCACCTTCAGTTTTTGTTTTTAAATGGATTTAATATGGGCTTGAAAATCTATTTGTTTTCCACTGCAAATATGGCAATCTAAGCCATCCGTTTTTTCAGAGTTTAAGGTTTCATTAAGAAAAACAAAATATTGCTTTCTTGCCCGTATGATTGCCAAGGTGATCAATGTTTGGAAGGTTAATGTAGTGCTGTCTCCCAGAAAGTGCAGGTAGCTCCTGGGTCTCCTCTGCTGCCCATTACTTTCAAAGCAACCAATGGAGTGAAAATAATTAGACGATGATAATTTTCATGGCTGTTATTCAGAGTCTTGTCTGGAGAAGTGAAATTAACAAGGATGTCTCTGCTTGGAAAAGCTACAAGCATCAGAATAGGCAGACAATGCAGCAATTTATGGGAAGGATACCATCTCCTCCCAAAGGAGGCTGGAAGAAGGGTAGAATAGCACAGTCCCCACCTTGCGGAAGGCAGGAAACTAAGGGAGGGATAATGTTATAATGTTGAGGGAGACCCTTTTTCCCTTGTGGGACCCAGGAGACATTGGAGAAGAAGCAGTAGCTATAGGGCGTGGTGCTTCAACTACAGACAACACTTAACTAACCAGAGACTCATACAAAAAGATGGCAGCCCCAAGCAGAATCCAAAGACATCATGCTAGTCAAAATTCCAACACTCTTCCTTTGTCAGCAGAAGTGGTAGAATGGATGGCTGCATTGCCTGTTACTACCTTTCTCTGGACCCTTCTGGACTGTAGATGTAGAGGTTTAGTCTTCTGGCTAGCAAGTGTCTAATACATTTTCCAAGACCTGGGTTTAAGCAAAAAGTCAGAAGTTGCAGGCTTTTCTTTAAAAGCTACTAGGAGTGTACCACAAACACAGCTATTAGTTGTGGCAAACCTAGCTGGCCAACAATGCCAATATCTCTTTAGATCCAGCCCATCATGCTCCACTGAGCAGAATACCAGTTCCCTTGCTCCAGTCATGCTTTAGGGAAAGAAGCATCATCTGAGTATCCTAAAGAATGGTCCTTTGCTCACAAGTTCACCAAGTGGCAATGTTCCCCTCCCAATTAACTTTTTCTTTAGAAGGAACGTAGCTAGAAATGGTGTGTGTGTGTGTGTGTGTGTGTGTGTGTGTGTGTGTGTGTGTGTGTGTGTGTGTGTGTGTGTGTGTGTGTGTGTGTGTGTGTGTGTCTTTCTGTCTGTAAGTAAATAAGGGAGGGGTGACAAACATGCATGATGATGCAAGCTTCATGGTTAAGTCTAGGCACAGCAAAAACCAATGCTGAGATGTTCCACAGCAAAATTTTGCTTCCATGCAAGTTGCATTGTGAATGGTAAGAACATCTTTCCCTGAGATACAGGGTGGGGCAGTGATTAAATGCAATTACCTAGCTCTATGCTACCCTAAATGCTAATTTTGCATATTCTTTCCCCATCCTTCAGGGAGGGGAAATTGCAGTCTCTCGTCCTTAGGAGACAGACTAATTGTCTCAAATCAGTGCACCATGTTCATGGCTGATTAATGCTCCTCTTTAAGTAGTGGAATGTCCACCACTTTGTGACACCACATGGAGACATTGAGGAAACAGAAACAGTGTAGGAACTGCCAGATTCTGCCTGAGGAAAAAGAACTCTTATCACAATGGTGAGCTGCAGTGTTTAGGACCATTGCCATAGAAACACTGTAATTCCAGGCAAGGATAGGAATCAGAATAAGTCAGAGAAAGACAGAGAGCAAGCATGCACGTGTGGGCAACTGGAGGAGGCAGGCAGGAGACTACACTTGGCTACACTTGCAAATTTGCAGCGCTGCAGCAGGGTGTGAAAACACATCCTCTCCAGCGCTGCAAATTGCGGCGCTGCAAAGCGCCAGTGTGGTCAAAGCCCCAGCGCTGGGAGCGCGGCTCCCAGCGCTGTCCGTTATTCCCCACAGGGAGGTGGAGTACGGACAGCGCTGGGAGAGCTCTCTCCCAGCGCTGGCGCTTTGACTACACTTAGCGCTTCAAAGCGCTGCCGCGGCAGCGCTTTGAAGTGCAAGTGTAGCCATAGCCTTAAAAGAGAGGCAACAACATCAGGGTTCTGACAAGTGGGCAAACATGAAGAGTAACCATTCCATGGTCATGAGACACAGTCTGATCAGAGAATCGAATTTGCATTCTGTAGTCAGCTCTGTGTCTAAGTTTCAGTGTACTGTCAAACACACACCTCTTACCACAAATCATAAGGCAACTGTAGTCTGCACAATGAAAAAGATGGATACTACGGCCCTTTCTGCTAGTGGTAATTAACTTTATATTTCCCCAATAATCAATTGCCCAACCCTGAACTACTTAGTACAGAAAGTATCATAGACATCAATAAGAGTTTTGTTGAATGTAGGATTACACTCCAGGTATACAGTATCTAGTGAAATCAAAGCATGGGGAAGCATACAGATCATCTCTCCCATTTCCTCCCCCACATGTAAGCTTTCTTTGCAGAAGGACAAACACCATCATATATAATAATAAGCAGATATTGATGTCTGTTGAGGTGAAAATAAAAGCTTGCTAATCCAAGAGATAATATATTGAGCTCTGCCTTGTCTGTGTCAATACTTAGTTCAAAGGATAATATATTTTTATGTTCACTGAAACATGTAAATATATGCATTGCTACATACATAGAGTCCTGCGTGGATACAAAATTTATATCTGCGAACATAAAATGGATAGCCGCGGATTTGCAGGCTCTAGCAACAAGGAGCGAGTGACCATCTCCTGTCCGGGAGCATGCGAGCCACTTGCACATACTAGTGTGACCAGAGACAGCTGCTGGTGAGCCTGCTGCCCACCCCAGTGGGCAGGGCTGCAGGTGGTACAGCCACACTGGAGGAGCTGCCCGGGCTGAGCGCTGGCTCCTGCAAGTGGCGGCCAGACATGCTGATGCTTTCGCCACTGCCGTTCCTGGCCTGGTTGCTGGCTGTGGCCCTGCTGGTCTCGCTTGTTGCTAGAGCCCTGCAGAGATCCACTTTATATCCATGGATATTCACATCCGTAGATATAAATTCTGTGTCTGGGCAGGGCTCTACACATACAGTTTGAATGAGCTCATCAAGTTTATAGGCAAATCTCTTCCAAGCCCCAAGTTTCATAAGCACTTTTTCCCGTTAAAACGGCATCAACAACAAAATAACCCTAATGTTCTAAAAGAGGCAGAAACTAGTATAATCTGGGCACTGACTGTGAAAGTGACGTTGTAGGGGTGAGGTGACGGTGCTAATGATTTCCATATCAAAATGTGCCCCATTCACACCAGCCAGCTCTGCAAACTCAACATGGGAACTGAAAATCAGGTTAGGCTGGCTGCTAACAGTGCACCATCTCCAGTAAACAAAAGATTCCGCAAGCCAGATCCTCCCCTCTCCACAGCGGAGTTATTTGTCACCATTGCCATCGGTGGGTTTGCACACTTGTAACGTTATAATTGGAATGGAACAAACAAGTCTGCTGATTACACACAAGGGCGAATAGAATCCAGCTCTGCAGGGCTAATAGGACTTTAAAAAGGTAGCAAAAGCATATTTTGGCACTAATGCAGGCAGGCATGTCTGAATACACACGGGGCTGCCCTTTTTTACACAGCCGTTCAGAGCAGAACTGAAGTCAATCAGTTATTTTCATATGCAGTCTAATTGGTTAACATTTTTTCAGGCCACATGGTTAATTCTTGGGTAAACAATTATTATTGTTGGTGGGATCAAGCACATGTGAGCCAGCCTCCTGTGAAGTCCTGAGCACCGTTAACTTCTGGGAGTTGAGTACATTTAGCACTTTGTAGGCTGGTGTCCCATACGACTGTCTTGAGCTAATCATGAATTAGGATTTCTCTCATGTATGTAGCAATAGAATGTAGCCATTTGACATTTCAGTGTTTGATGTTCAAAGCAAAATAAATATGGCCTCAGCAAAGGGATCACAGTCCCAGTCAAGGAGTGCAGTAATTATATTGTGGTAGAACCATAGCAGCAGCTGAATCAGGATCATGGACCCAGTGGGCTAGGTTCAAGAGCTTTAGGCAGGGTTCTTGCTCCAGAGAGCTTATTGTTAAATATAACAGCTAAATAGGGTGTGTGCGCATTGTGCATGCTTGTGAGAGATGAATTACACACACAGAACGTAGCTGTGTGCCTTGCTGTGCAACTGATGTGTTATCAAGCATTTTAGGCAATCTCCTATAATTAAATTCACCTGTGATGTCAATCTTAAGAGCTCTAACAGTTTATAGGTGAATCGAAGCCTTCTTGCATGGTCAGGAGTACAGAAAGCAAGAGGTGTTATGTTTTACAAATCTGTCAGGTGCGCCTACCTGTTCTGTCACTGAGCACAGGAAATGGGAGACTCAGTTGCAAAGTTTTAATAACTAAATACCCGATTACACTGCTCTATAACAACTTGCCTTTTTCTCTGTCGGAGAAGCTACCTACTGTCTTAAGTAAATCACAGATGTTAATGGAGTTAGTGCAGTCTGCTTATAAATTAGACATTTAGTGCTTCCGGCAGTTCCTCTTTCAAAGCTGCGGTATGTCTAGTGTGGAATTACTGGCAAACTTGGATTTATGTTTACCCCTGTAAAAAAAAGGGATCCTGGGTGATTTCGGTGGCAGTGTTGGTGAGAGAGATAAATGGCACCAATGAGCACCAGGCCTATGTACAAGATTCTCCACATCACACTGCCAATGCACCTCTAGTTCTGACCACAGAAGGACTGCAAGAGCTTGAACTATTGGCCTCACACACACACAGATGAGGCCACCTTCTCTTCTGCTCCCGGGTGGTCATTTGTAGCAATATGGTGATCGAGGTTTGCCAAGTTTGGATTAAACCAATGACACAGGGTAACAGAGTGCAGTTCTCGCCTCCCTCATTGAAAAAGCTGATTGTTCTCCCTTGTCTGCTGTACTGCACGCAGAGTTTCTCCCTTACTCGCTTGAAAGTGCTGCTACAAAATTCCATTAATTTGCCATGTAAGCACTGCATAAAACTTTGTTTAGAATCCCTTGGATACTGTATGTTGCAATTTCTTCTACCTGTGGCTTACACAAGAAAGATGCACGGTAAAAGTATAATTATTCAATAAGAGCAGCCTTTTTTCAACAAACAAGTGGTGGTCAGCTTCTAAAAGAAGAACTACATATATTATATAATGTAAGTCCCATTCATATCTCACCAGTGGAGAGAAGTGCTTATAATTTAACATTTTTAAATGCCTAACTTTTAGAAATAACTATGAGGAATATTTTCAAAGGCACAAGTTGGCAGTTAACTCTCATTTGGCCTTTGAAAAATTTCCCCAAATGTCTCCTATATAATTCCTTCTAAAAGTTTTTTTTTTAAAAAGTACTCCTCTTCACTTTTTCCTGTTAAGCTACCATAGATCTTTACATATCTATCTAGTACAAGTGATTCTACTTTGAAGTCTTAGGTTCACTACCACTGACTGCAAACTTATTCATGATTCTCATCATTGGACCATATTCATTTTAATCATGCACACATCTACTGATTTTTTTCCCAGCTGACGGATGCACAAATACTTTGTGAGCCAGGCCATAACTACGGGGTCTTGAGGGGGAAAAAAATGACTGCTTAATCCTTGATGTTTTATTTTCACTACTGAGATGGGATCCCGGGGTTGCAACCTGGAACTAGGGTACAGCTGTACCCCTTTAACTCTCCAGCCTGGGCTGTCTCTCACAATATTTTGCTAGTGACAAGTAGCAGCCACCTTCCAGGTGCTGTTATCACTTAGTACAACAGCATGTGGAGCCTCACACAAAGCTAGATTGCATGAATGATCCCTGAGCCACTCATGAATAGGGTGACCAGATGTCCCGATTTTATAGGGACAGTCCCGATTTTTGGGTCTTTTTCTTATATAGGCTCCTATTACCCCCCCACCCCCGTCCCGATCTGTCACACTTGCTGTCTGGTCACCCTACTCATGAATCACACAGAGAAAGGCACCAGCAAACCTCCCAAGTCCCTAGCTTTGCACCCCCAGACTATACTGTCTTGCCCTAGTCAGAAGCCTGACCAGTGTAAGTTCATCACCCATCCCCTGCTCCTACGATTTGGAGAGGAGACACAGCAGCCTGAGCTGAGATTTCCCAAGCACATCAACCAAAACACACTGTTTTAGGTAAAATATAAAACAGATTTATTAACTATAGGAATATAGATTTTAAGTAAGAGGGCTGCATAAGCATCATACAATGGGGAATTGCTCAACTCTGTGACTCAACAAAGCCCACCAGGATGTGTCTGGGCTAGTATTTTCCAAGCACATGGACTGAGGGCGTAAAGTAAGGGGCCCTGGCACAGGGCCGCCCAGAGGATTCCGGGGGCCCGGGGCCCTTCCCTTCCGGGACCCGCCACCGAAGTGCCCCGAAGACCCGCGGCGGGGGCCCCCCTTCGCCGAATTACCGCCGAAGACCAGGCTGCACTTCGGTGGCGGGTCTGGCTTCGGCGGTAATTCGGCGGCCGGGGGGGGGCCGCCGCGGGTCTTCGGGGCACTTCGGCAGCGGGTCCCGGAACGGAAGGGCCCCGGGCCCCCGGAATCCTCTGGGCGGCCCTGTGCCAGTGCCCCTTACTTTACGCCCTCAGTCCATGTGCTTGGAAAATACTAGCCCAGACACATCCTGGTGGGCTTTGTTGAGTCACAGAGTTGAGCAATTCCCCATTGTATGATGCTTATGCAGCCCTCTTACAGCATTGTAAATCCCTTGTTTACAACTCCCTTGCTGATTAATGGTCACTTGACACCCTCCTGGGAGTGGACCTCCACCTTTGTCGTCACTGGGGAACTAGCAGTAGAGAATCTCAAACTTACAACATATTTCACTAACAACCATACAGCAAAATCTCATAAACTTCATACACATTAATGATATATGTATTTGTACAGAATAATGGGTTTCAGCAGATCATGATCTTTCATATGGTATCTTACATGGCATGCTTTGTATGAAATATATCATAATTCTATGACGGGGTGAATATGGGGGTTCCAGGGTGCTGCTTTGAGGTACAGCGTGCCACAACTACATAATTCTCTTTCACAATCTAGAATCAGGCTAGTAGCCCTGGACTGATGTCCTGTTTTCCACACAACATGCAGCAGTTCAGCCTTCCCACAATGCTATGCCAACCTACCTCAACACCTCTCTGGAAGGGATGATAGTTCATTCTCCATGACCATTTCACCCTTGGCAGTCTCAGCAAAATTGTTAGGAAGGGTGAGAATTAATGGGGCATTTAATGTGTATGTTTGTCCAGTCTGATACTGGATGTACATCTGTCTCACTTCACATAGGCTAGTAAACAGTCATTGTCTGGCTCTGCCGGACGAAGGATGGGAGACACGATGTGGTTTAATGAGGCCGCCGCTTTATTCCTAGGTGTCAGAGTCCTGTTGGGATCCAGGAAGTGGGTGGACAGAAGCCCACCCACTGCTAAAGGACCTCCCCCCAGCCTAAGGGGAGGATCCACAGGTTCGGGATTCCAAATGATTGCAGGGGACAACTAAAGATATAACAGGAACGGGATTGAGGTCACAGGGCTAAATGAAGGGAACCTGACGGTGTTGGAGGAATAGGCAGATAAAAGTTTACATTGCAAGTAATTCCCTAATCATTTACATATACCACGGCAGGGTTGGGGGAGCTGCTGTCAGCCCTGCCCCTTTACCCAGCTTGGTTCCCAGCTAACCTGATGCTGAGATTCACCATCCCCTCTCCCCCACTTTCCAATGAGAGAGTTAAGGGGGAGGCTGTAAAAAAAATGAGGGGTTGGCTTACAGGCATACAAGTCATAGAAGCCCCAACCCTCCCATTTCTGCTTCTTTAAAAAATACCTCCTTTAAATGCTTTCCCAATCCATTTTATCTGATCACTGTATCCCTTCCCTATGCCATCTCCATGCTCACTTGATCTGAACCTGCCACAGCAAATCCCTCTGGCTCTCTAGCCCTTAAAAGAGCCACACACCTTTTCCTACAAGCCAGAGAATGATCCCCACACCACTTACTGTGCGGTGAGGTCATTATTAGATAGTAATGACGTATAATACTGACATGAATCTCATTTGAGCCAGGGATTGACAGTTCTTTTGAGGTTCACATACTACTTAGCTTAGAGCTGAAAAGCTATAAATCTCATCAGTTTTCAGAGACGTCCACTCCCAATCAGTATAAAAAAGGCTGATAATATGTACTAATCAAATTTTAATTCAAGACTACTTTTTAAAAAAACAACACTGCACTTCCATATTCAGCTAATATGAAACAAGAATGGTCTAAAATTTATTAATTACATTTTTCACAGTGGTCTCATTTCAGATTTATTTTATTATCACAGCTGTCAAATAATATAGGCTTTTATAATGTACATATCACTCCCCCCAAAAATAAAAATGTCTTCATTTAAAAGTAGTTTAAATGCCGGATTGTAAACAAACTTGGGGGGAGGAGGGGTAGAAAAAGGAAGAAAAATCTCATCTTTTATTAATGTTTCTCCCTTCAAAACAATTTCTCTGGAATGGTTGCCTTTGATTTCCTTTTACAAAGAATGAAGACTTGTTTTCTTTATGTGTTAGAGAGCCACTGAAAAATGCATTTTCCATATAACTCTCATTTAAATTCAATGTTGCAACCAGCAAACACAATTTGGAATTTAGTTTTTTCAAAAAATTACAAAATTAGCCATTGCAGCTTTAGACACCTATACCAGGAGTCTCATCTAGCACAAGCCAGCTGTGGAATTCATTGAACAGTTAACAACCAAATATAAATCCAGGGAGGCGAAATATTAGATCAGTAGATATGAGCGATACTGAAGAGCTCTGCTAGAAAAACAAGCCTGAGCTATATTTTATACAGAACCAATTGTCATAGTGGGAATCAGCAAAGCTCTTCCAAACTGGAGAGATATTATCAGGCTCCTAAGATGGCTTTTGCATTCAAAACCATCAGATGAAGAAAACCTATTGCTCTGTAGCTAACAAGTTGAAAATGAAATTATTGCAAAAAATATGACTGCCAGCTGATTTTCAAAGAGGCAAGTGGAGTTTATGTACAACAGACTCAGTGCGAAGAGAAACCAGAGCAAGCTCCATTAAAAAATGGGTGTGCAGCCATTTAAATCTTGCATCAAAGTGCACAGATGCAACAATGTCCAAACGAAGAGGCAAAAGGAACAGAAATTCAATATGCCATTCACAAATTTGGTGGAAAAAAGTGGCTAATTTGGTTGCTTATCTGTGGGACTAGAAGCAGGCCCGGCAGGCTTTTTTGCCACTCCAAGCAGCGAAGGGAAAAAAAAAAAGCCACACCGCTTCATTCCTTGGCAGCAATTTGGCGGCGGGTCCTTCAGTCCAAGAGGGACTGAGGGACTTGCTGCCGAAGACCCAGACGTGCCGCCCCAAGCACCTGCTTCATTCGCTGGTGCCTGGAGCTGGCCCTGACTAGAAGTCTGACCTTAGTTCTAGTCCCAGCTCCGTCACTGACCCACTGTGACTTTAGGAAAGTCATTCAAAATATCAACAACAAGGAATACTATGAGGGTTAATTCAGTAATGTATGTAAAGTGCTTTGAGATTCAGTGAAAATGAGATTAAATACCAAGTGCAAAATTCAAAACTATTTAGCTCAAGGAAGAAGTAATTCACACACAGTTGCTAAGAGATCTCCTTATTGCAAAGTTTATGAGAAGCCATACAATACTATAGCAGCAAGTTAAGGGAGAAATGAACTCTGTCTTGTTTTCAGACATTAATATTGCAAACACAAAAATCACGTGCCTGCTCCTCCTGCTCCCATTGTGTGGTGCCCACATTTAGAGTGATAATATGTTTGAAGTGAGACAGACGGATTAATAACCCCTCTAGTGAGAAAGGAACCAGGGCATTCTGTGGCTGTCTCTTGATAGGAGATGAAGTCCAATATACCTCAGCAGTTAGGCTCATGCAGAAGAGACTCATCCTTCCCAACACCTTAATGCAGGAATGGGCTCCTCCCCACCTAGTTAACCAAGTCAGTCAACTGCAGAAAAAATTTAAAAGAGGGTTCACGCAGCCCAAACATTGCTTTTCATCCACTGCGAACCTGAAGGGAAGGGAAGGGAAGGAAAGATTCAATAGAGATGGGTAAATTCGACTCATCTCTATTGAGTTCTTCTCCTCTGTAGAGTCTAGAAATGTTGTACAGTCTAGAATTGGGTCAGCTGGAAGAGTTCCTGTGAATTCTTGCAGCCAGATAGCTACAATAACTCACCAGACGTGCAGCCCCATATGGAAAGGGTACTTGTCCAGAGAATATACAGTAGCAAGAATTCTCCACCTCTGACAGAAGGAGTTATAGAGCTGCATAGAAGTGAGGGGTTTGGGTATTTTGGATTCCACAATGTACCCAAGTTCTCCTGGAGACGTTACTTCATGCTGAGCCAGCTTCCTTAGGACTTTGGCCTGAAGAGAGTGGATATTCTTCTGTTAGATTAGTCGTTTTGAGGGGAAGGGAAACAATGTGGTCAAAAAAGCGTGAAAAAAATTACAAAGCCGGATGTTTCAGATTTTTCATCCAGGACTCATTTTTAAGATCCAAAAGTTTATAACCCGTCTGGGAGTTTTCAGAAGAAAGAGTGCTTGCTTGGAAATACCATAATTAATCATAATCAATCAGTCAAGATAAAGAAAGTGAAATATTTCACGTCACAGTTGCCTCCTTCCAGAAAGAAGGGTAGCATCTTCATTTCAGTGACCTCTAATTGAGTTTGTTAGTTAAAGTAATGAACCCAGAAAATTACAGGAGAATACAGACTCAAATCCACCCTCAAACCTCCTTGAAAAGGATTACTTTTAAAAGTGTGTTTGTGTAGGGGAAGATAGAAGAGATACAGAATACCCAAACTGTCTCATTAAAAACAGACCATTGATCCAATTTTCTTCTTCTGGCACTGGCCAATACCTAGTGCTTTAGAAGAAGGTGAAGAGACCTTTTAACACACCTAGCTAGTTTACGAGATATATGCATGACATGCAGGTATACATGGAATTAAATTTCCTGTGCAACTGCTGCAAGTGATGTACTGAAGCATGAGGTTTGAATACCCTTGTGCCATACCCTTGATTTTCACTTCAATTACATTTTTACCTAATTAATGTTACCACAGTATTCAGTGAGTAAAATTTTCAAAATCACTTAGGCTCCAAAGTGCCTAAATCATTTTTGAAAGTGGGATTTTGGTGTTTTTGAAAATGTAATCCCATAATCCTTAATGTATATTTAACCAGGAATAGCATGGTAACATTACCTGCTTGCACACAGCAGCTGTAGACTTTATTGGCAATCACGAACAGTGTCCGCTTACACACAGACAGATGTGTCTTCATTATTTCCTGAGGAATTCAACAAAATCAGAGTGGGGCTTGCTGAGACATATAGAGATACCCCAGAATCAGGAATGGACGTCATCCTGCCTGAAGACTGGCTGCCCACCACCTGTAACAATGTCCTCTGCCCTTCATACCTGATGTGTTTCTGTAAAGATGTGCTGACTCCTGTGATAACTCAGATGAAAGTCTTCTTCAAAGTAGTCAAGCTACCATACGCATATTTAAAACAAGAACCATCTGGCTAACCACTTCCCGTTTCCAGCTTCCCTTTCCTGGGCAAGGTCACTGAGAAAGTGGCGACATCTGAACTCCAACAGAGTCTACCCTCTCTTAACATCCTGTATTCCTCATAATCAATGTTTCAGAACTGAACTTGCCACAGAAGTGGCCCACGTGGTGCTAATGAATGTCTCTTTTTTCAAGCCTTTCCTAAGGAATCATGCAAATAAGGATGGGCACTGGTCTAACTCTGTTCCCATTGATGTTAATAGGAGTTTGATCATAGACCAAAAAGTGTGACCATTAGGCCAATGCTTTGGAAGAACAGTACCCTAAAGAGACTTTATTATGGATGCACACTCCCTTCTAATACAAGAGAGAAGAGAGAGAGAGTAAACACCATTTGCTCTAAAGTCTATTGCTTCTTCATAATACGTACATTCGGCAATGAGATAAGGTATTAGGTCCCTTATAAATATCTCAGCTAGCCTGCGTGCAGCAATATCTACAGATCAAATATACATCTCATAAATGAGTATTTTCTCTTGCCATCGAGTATCAACCTCATACCATCGGATTAGGATCTAAAGGAAAGAGTCTGATCAATTTGACAATTTCCTTCATAATTTGTTTTTAAAAGAGTCAGTCAAATCCCTTTTACTGTTTTACAAACTAAACAACTGAAGCAATTTCATTCCTTTCTATGCAAGTCTCACCAGGTTCAAACATTTGTTAGCCTTCTGCTTCTCAGTTATACCCTTGAGTAGAGACCAAAACTAACTACAGTATTCCAGGTGGAGTTGGACCATGCAGTTTTCTCTATCTTTTGTAGCACCTTTCTGATGAATACTAAGTGCAATGAGATGATAATGGAGACTTGAGAAAAGTAATTAAACCAGAGCCCCCGCTATCTGCCACGTTTCTCCACTCATGCACACAGTGTAACTAATTCCAGGCTAAGAAAGACAGGAACCAGACAGTGATGTTCAGAACAAAATTATATTAATGAGCAAGAGAAGATCAGGATTGACTCTAATTATATGATAGTGCATCTGATCTAATTATGCTAACATATTACAATTCTTAAGTGGAAAATCAGGAATCCAGTGTCAGGCAGGATTTGGGGGTGGAGGGAGGAGTCGGGAGCACAGTGAGGTCATGCATGACTTCTGACATCTAAATGAGGTCATCTACCTTCTCCAGAATCTCTTCATTCTGAATCACTGTAAATGCTGCTACTTTCCTAAACTTGTCTTCTCATATAGCTGGGTGCAGCCCCTCCCCCTTGACTTGGTACACAAGATACTGCAAATTAGAGAGGGGGAAGACCACCACATCTTCTCACCCAAATCACTGTCATAATAGTAATCCTAGCCAAGCATAAGAAACACACTTTATATCTAACCTAATAGGATGGCTTGCTGAATTTTTTGGTTATGGATGTATGTTCTACAACATACATAACCAGCAACTTAAAATTAAACATATAAAAAGATGGAAGAGGGAATTGGACAAAGAAATTGACCTGGGTGAGTGGGTCTCCATATTGGAAAGCGTATATACATCTTCAATTTGTGTAGCTCAAATACCATTTTTAAATCAATTATTGCATTTGACTCCAGTTAAGATGCATCATGTTTTTGCTACTAGATAGGCATTCTGTTGGAGGGATTGCAGGGAAAGGGGAACATACTTCCACATGTCGTGGTTGTGTCCAGGAAGAAATTATACTTCCACATATGGTGGCTTTGGGAGGAAATTATTAAAGAGATTCATCTTGTGACAAAACTCTGGCTTCCTAGAGAAACTCTGACCTCTTATTGCTTCAGTAAAGGATCTGCATTTTAAACAGAACAACAAATTATTTTTTATTGTTAGCAGCTAGTGTGTGTATTGCACATTATTGGGAAAATGTGATGACGACTCCTATGGAATTGTGATATAGTAAAATACTGTTCTTGTATTGGAAAAGCTTTCACAGCAAGTACGTACACAAGAGAAGCTCCACAACAAGGATGCACTATGAAACCAATATTACACCTGCGACACATCGCTGTTATTTTCATCCTCTGCACAGATGACCTAAAACTCCATCATAGATTTGCACCACAAGTTCAACCACCATCTATCCATGAAACTCTCTCTAGAACACTCCCACACCAGCATGAGCTTCCTGGACACCATGGTCAGCTTCAGCAATCAAACTCTACAGACAACCCCAGGATCACCACACACGTGCCTTCACAGATCCAATAACCACACCAAACATCCCAACAAATCAGTTATTTACAGCCAGGCACTCAGATACCACAGAATATGCTGCAAGAAAAAAGTCCGCGATACACACCACCTTAAGCACACTTAAAGCTGCCTCCACCTATTTGTCACCTACTACCCTAGACTAGAACCCCAAATGGGATCTCATTAAACAATTACAACCAATACTCTATGGGGGACCACATCCTAAAAAGAAAAAACTTTCTGGCCTTCAAACCACCTCCAACCTTACCATCAGAGCAAGCTCCCCACAGACCAGGAGAGCCGCACCAGACCCTGCTATAACAGATGCAAAACCTGCACACATAGCACCATTCCTACAATGATCAATACCCCAACTACACATCTTTCAAGATTCACAGGTCTTCCACATGTCTATCACAACATGCAGTGTACCTCATCCAGTACACTAAATGCCCCAATAACCAGTATGTGAGTGAAACCCAGACAATCACTACGTTTTCAAATGAACTCACACGGATAAATGATAACATAAAAACACCATATCTCCTGTGGGTGAATACTTGTTGCAAAATGATCACTCAATAGCTAACTTCTCAGTCCTGTGCTCAAAGGAAACAGGCTCAGCTTTGGAAGGCATTGGGCAAGAGAGCTTAAATTCATAACTTTGTTAGACACTAAAAATGACAGACTTAATAAAGACACTGGATTTGTGGCTCATTACAATCTATAACCTGCTAACCCTCCTTTGTCCTCAGACTGCAGAGATGTTTAACTGCCCACTTCACCTTGAATGTTCTCTTATATGTTAGCTCCTTATGCTAAACAATCTGTTCCACCTTGAATTGAATGCACCGAGTACATTTCTGAGATCTGAAAAAGAGCTCTGTGTAAGCTCAAAAGCTTGGCTCTTTCACCAACAGAAGTTGTTTTAGAGAGACAAGGTGAGTGAGGTACTATCGTTTATTGGCCCAAGGATAGGTATTTAGAAATTTGGTCACCCTACCTAGCATACTCAGGAGGAGAGTTCACCAGTCAGCAAGCCAGACTCTTTAGCCAGGTTCTTTGAACATTAAGCTGATGCTGAGTAAGTAATGTAACAAAGCAGTATGCTCACATTTAATTGTAACTTTGCCTTAATAAAAAGCTTTTAAAAACTAGAGATACATCTGAAGAACGCTGCTCCCCTTTGTCCAAAACTCACATTTGTGTGTATTCCTTTTCTCTCTTTGATTATCAAGTTTCTTAGGCGGGAACTGTGCCTCCATTGTGTTTGTACAGCTCCTAGCACAATGGGGGCCTTGTCCTGATTTAGGCATTACCGCAACAGAAATAATGCAATTATAGATGGTAAATTAATATATTATTTATGCAATTAGCTGCTCTTTTGCTCAAGGCTCGCTCTCTCTTCTAATCAACAGGCAACTATTGACACTAGAATTTCATGCCTGGTCCCCTTTTCCTGAGTGCTTTTCTACTTCTGCCTGCTGATTTTTTAAATTCCCCCCACCCCCACTATTGTGCCACACATAGATTAGGCAGGAATTAAGACACCTCTTAACTTTCCAAGGAGGAGTTCAAAGACTGTTGGGTTCCTCCATTTTAAACCTTTTAGCGGTTCTTTGATCACTTGTATTGGAAAGAAGAACCATCATTCCTATTTTCAAAATTAAAAAGGCTGATCTTTCATTTTAAAAGACATGGGGTCCTTTTCCTGCATCAGCCGGTTACTCCAGCCAATAAGGAATATTATAAAAAGCAAGGACCTATGCGCCAATTTTTCACTTCAGCCTCCACATGCCTTGGAGTTTTCACAGTCCCTAATCCCACACACACTCCCATCTACTTAACAGGGTGAAATGGCTCATGGTCCACAAGTAAGCCCTTCAAATAGGAATATTTTTTTCTTTCCAGAAGTCACAATACAAGGAACTCCCACCTCCTTGTTCAGAGGAATTTGAAGTCTACAGGGGCATGTGCAAGGATGGGCAAGCAGAGGCCTGGGCCTCCCCAGTAATCAGAGAGAGACACAGTACTCCCCCAGCCCTGGGGCTACGGCGGGTAGAGAGCTGCAGCCCCGGAGCTAGGGGAGTCCTCTCTCCCCGGGAGGTGGGTGGGGAGGGGGAGCAGCGAGCTACTCCTGGGGCTGGAAGTGGGAAGTGGGAGAGTGAGCTTCTGTGCCCCACCAGAAGGGATCAAATTTAAATTCCTGCACATGCCCCTGGAAGTCTACCATAGCCCGTCTCTGGACACCGGAAGTTATATGGCAAATACATTTCTTCAGAAGGATAAACACAATAGCAATATTAACCCAGCCATTTATCAGCATGCAGAATTGTTCTGCTCTTGGTAAGTGGGCTGCAAGAGACCTCTTAGTTCAAGAGTCAGTAGAGCCTCCTCTTCAGCAATTGCAGCTCTGCAGTCCTGCTCCAGCCCCAGAAGGAAAGTGAGCCCTTCTTAAGGTGTCACAAATCTTACATTGGGAAGCCAAATGGAAGCCCTGGGTCCATAATTTGGCTGTTCTGTACTAGGCAAATATCTTCCTCCCATTTGCCACAATGGTCCCCAGGGTTGGTTTGTTTTTTAACCTTCAGAACATCTTACAAGATCAGAGACAGCATCTTTGGAAAGCTTAGACTGTTTTCCCCATACTGTCTTACATTTCTCCAAGTTAACTTTATATGACAGAAAACTTGTAAGTGGAACATAAAGTGGAAAATATCTTGTACAACAGGCAGTAATAAATCAAAGGAACTTTTTTCAAAAAATGCTGATTAGCGTAATATTAAAATAGCGGCTTTCCGTTTTTATCTCATTCCCTTAGTTAATATAATAATCTCATAATAAATTAATTTAGAACATTATGCCAGAGTCAGATTTTGTATGCTATTAAAAAAGATTTACTTAATTAGTGGCTGATCAAGAACAAACATGTTTCTGATTACATCTCTTGTTGGTATGAAATCTAGTTTCATTCCTCACTAACACCTGTATTTCTACAATATGTTGTATTATTCTAAATGCAGTAAATCCTATTACTACACACCATAGGAGGTTCTTTATCAAAGGACTTTCTCTTTTAAATCCATGCAGTATACAGAGGCATCACAACATATTACTGAGTGTCAAAGTTAATTTTACATGTTTTATATTTGGTCAGAGTGGTTCTGTACTCAAACTCATACTTGTGATAAGACACACACTCGCTCCTACAGTAAAGAAGAAATTCATGACTGAATAATGTATCAATTCAAAAGCAATCTCTTAGCTACAGGAAGCCTCTTGAGTTGCTAGTCTGAACAAAAACAGGGCTTCAACAGAATGAACCACCTTGAAACTAAATGAAAATTGTGCAAGTTGAGCTAAAACAGGAAAACATTATGTACAATGTAATATTTTAGCCACAATGGAGAACCTTGTTACAGATCAATTCAATAAAAAAATCTCACCAATAAAACAAAAAGGTGGACTTAATTTTGTTTGTTCTTTTAAGGCAGAATACTTTATTTTTGTTATACTAAATACATATACAGATACATATACATATCTGGATATGAGTCAACAGTGTGCCCTTGTTCCCAAGAAGGCTAACGGCATTTTGGGCTGTATAAGTAGGGGCATTGCCAGCCGATCGAGGGACGTGATCATTCCCCTCTATTTGACATTGGTGAGGCCTCATCTGGAGTACTGTGTCCAGTTTTGGGCCCCACACTGCAAGGAGGATGTGGACAAATTGGAAAGAGTCCAGCGGAGGGCAACAAATGATTAGGGGGCTGGAGCACATGACTTATGAGGAGAGGCTGAGGGAACTGGGATTGTTTAATCTGCAGAAGAGAAGAATAAGGGGGGATCTGATAGCTGCTGTCAACTACCTGAAGGGGGGTTCCAAAGAGGATGGATCTAGACTGTTCTCAGTGGTGGCAGATGACAGAACGAGTAATGGTCTCAAGTTTCAGTGGCGGAGGTTTAGGTTGGATATTAGGAAAAACTTTTTCACTAGGAGGGTGGTGAAGAACTGGAATGGGTTACCTGGGAGGTGGTGGAATCTCCTTCCTTAGAGGTTTTTAAGGTCAGGCTTGACAAAGCCCTGGCTGAGATGATTTAGTTGGGAATTGGTCCTGCTTTGAGCAGAGGGTTGGACTAGATGACTGACAATTTTTAAACCAAGATTGGATGTGTTTTTAAAAGATATGATATAGTAATTATTTTGGGGGAGTTTCTGGCCTGTGTTACACAGGAGGTCAGATTAGATGATCACAATGGTCCCTTCTGGTCTTGGAATCTATGGAAGAGCAATTGATCAAAAGGCAGAATTTTTTATTTTATTATTATTATTATTTGGGGGGGGGGGGGAAACCAAGAAAATAATATTCCTTTAAAAAGAATTTAAAAAGAATTTCATTACCATTCATTTTCTACTGAATTCTTCCATTTCACATCTTGGTATAAGTGGCAAAGTAGGAAGCACAGTGTGCTCCAAAGATGCTGGAGGGCCAGAACTTGAGTGGATGTTGCCTGTATTATAGCTCTGGAGCAAGTTTAGTACCAAAAAGGATTTCAGTTCAAAATTATGAAACTATGGGAGAACTTTAGGCCACCACGAGACGGAGACAGAGAATAGGGTTCCAAAGGGTGCCAGAGGAGCAGCAGTTAATGCAAAATGATGAAAGTGCAGTCAGCTAGACAGGAGAACCAGGAGCAAAAGTGGAAGAGTAAGAATGAACAGCAGTGTTTAAGGTAGCAGATGCCTTCAACCTGAATTCTTTTCTATTTAATTAGGAGAAGGCCATTAGTGAAGTTGGGCCAGACAGTTTCAGTGGACTGTCGATATCGGATTGGAGCGGGGTTAAGTAGAGAGCTGAAGTTAGGAAGACTGGGCACATGAAAGCAATCCTAGACTGTGGAGAAAGTTCTGGGGCAGACAACGAGTTGGGTACTAGTTGGAGTAGAAACATACCCTGACTGTCACCTGCAGCTACTGTGATTGAACAGAAAAGAGGTAATTGCAGTAATAGAGGTGGTAAGTGAGTGCGATACAAATATTAGCAGGGCAGGGTCAAATTAAAGATGCATTCTTGCAACTGTATGTTCTGACGGGGGCAATAGGTAGACAGACAGACATCTATGAGGAACAAGTTAGTCTGGGATCTGAGAGGACTTTTAATTTTGCTCCCACGGGCAGAAATCAAAGTAAATAATTTATCAATTTAAAAACCAGAATAATAGTAGTGCAAGACATATGGGACCAAAAGGACATTTTACCCATAAGGTCTGAAGCATTCAGGAGAAGGATTTTGCATAGTATATTTACATGGGAATTTTTTTTAATTGAGTGGTATTGAAATATATAAAGTGTGCACTCTTCTTCTATTACTTGAGTTAGTGATTTACAATGACAGTTTACATTTAGTTCCACACATAGAACTAAGAGATAAATCAAGTGATAAGTGATCAAGTGATTACACAAGAGTTAATTTCAGCTTGCTGAGCTGGCATTAAATTATAGCAGATCTGGCAAGATTATGCATTAATGACAGTGGCGAAAGCTGGGCAAGACATTTTGCCAAATTTTGTTGGCATAAGCTCCAAGTCTATAAAAACTTTTTAAAAAAACAGGACAATGGCTTTGGTTGGTAACACTAACAGCTTAACAGTGGCATCAAGTTTTACCAGGGCACTGAGCACATCTTGCCTAAAGAGAAGCCCTCTTTAGCAATGGAGAGCCACATGGTTATGGTAAATGCCAAAAGAATTCACAACAGGACAACAGCCTTGCTCTTAACAGCTTAACTAAAACTGCAAAATGAACATATTCTATTCTATGACAATGTGCTATCATAGAATATCAGGGTTGGAAGGGACCTCAGGAGGTCATCTAGTCCAACCCCCCTGCTCAAAGCAGGACCAATCTCCAACTAAATCATCCCAGACAGAGCTTTGTCAAGCCTGACCTTAAAATCCTCTAAGGAAGGAGATTTCACCACCTCCCTATGTAACCCATTCCAGTGCTTCACCACCCTCCTAGTGGAAAAGTTTTTCCTAATATCCAACCTAAACCTCTCCCACTGCTCCTTGTTCTAACATCTGATACCAATGAGAACAGGCTAGATCCATCCTCTTTGGAACCCCCTTTCAGATAGTTGAAAGCAGCTATCAAATCCCCCCTCATTCATTTCTTCTGGAGACTAAATCACAGTTCCTTAAACCTCTTCTCATAAATCATGTGCCCCAGCCCCCTAATCATTTTTGTTGCCCTCTGCTGGACTCTTTCCAATTTTTTCACATCCTTCTTGTAGTGTGGGGCCCAAAACTGGATACAGTACTCCAGATGAGGCCTCACCAATGTTGAATAGAGGGGAAATGATCACATCCCTCTATCTGCTGGCAATGCTCCTACTTATACAGCCTAAAATGCTGTTGTCCTTTCCACTGAAGCCAACTGAGAAGGTTTGAGCTTCATATGCCACTAGCCACCAGAGAGAAGACTCGAGAAGTACTTTGAATGCCAACTTCTAAGGACATGCAATGGAAAGAACAGCTGTGAAAAACTGAAAAAGACAACTAACAATTTAGATCCACAGTCAATCGTTCACTTTAGTGCATCTTAAAGGCAAGACACAAAGCTGAGGAACTACAGAGATCATAGAAATGTAGGACTGGAAGGTGCTTTGATAGTCATCTAATCTGGTACCCAGCACTGCAGCAGGACTGAGTATTATCTAGACCATCCCTGGCAGGGGTTTGTCTAATCTGCTCTTAAAAATCTCCAGTGACTGAGATTCCACAACCTCTCTAGGTAATTTGTTCCAGTGCTTAACTACCCTGACAGTTAGAAAGTTTTTCCTTACTGCAATTTAAGCCCATACTTATCCAGTCCTCAGTGGTTAAGGAGAATAATTTATCATCCTCCTCTTTATAACAGACTTTTATGTACTTGAGAACTGTTATGTCCCCCTCAGTCTTTTCTTCTCCAGACTAACAAATCCAATCTGTCCTTGAAGGTCACGTTTTCTAGACCTCTAATTATGTTTTGTTGCTCTTGACTGGACTTTCTCCAATTGGTCCAGATCTTTTCTGAAGTGTGGTGCCCAGAACTGGAAACAGATCATCCGCAGCAACTAGAGACATGTACAGAATAGACCACTCTGAATACAGAACTGACAAAGCACAAGTCTGCATGCGACATTTCTCCTTTTTACTGCTTTTGAGGCAGTGTTTTGACATGGCTAGCCCCAGCCCTGAACCATGTACTCCTGGAAATAGGGTGAGGAAGGAAGTGTTAGGAAAGGACTCTGCATTTTCCCCCTGCAGCTTATTGCCCCTCCCACTTTTGTGAGAGAGTACAAGACAGGTTTGCCAGCACGGTGGGTGCATATTATCGGACTTGGCATCGCACACTTCACCTTCCATACAGGTTCTAAAACAGAGCTCCAAGTTCCAAGCATCTTTTTGAATAAAAGGCATCTAAAGGTGCTTCAAATACAATTCATGTAAGTCACCAAAATATCAGTCGGACATTCCTGTGGTAAGAGCCATGGGCGGGGGTGGGGAAGAGAAGGAGAGGACTGAAGATACTTACGGTGAACTTTGTATATTTTCTGTTGTATGTTCTCTGGGACTGAGGGATGCAGGGGGGAGGGGAAGGGGAAAAGGGAGCTTGTGTCCTAATGGAGGAGGTAAGATCTCCAAATTGATTAATACACACCATGTCACGGTCTCCTCCTCTTCCCTAGCATGATGGCTCCCCTACCCACCTATGCACGCTACCTTGCACTAGAAGTTAGTGCTTCTTGTGGCAATATTTGCTTCTTCCCAAAAGCCCAGCAGAAATACCACCTGTTTCACAGGAGAAGATGCTATTCAGAAGAGCTGCTCCCCAGCTGAAGCCTATCAAGCCTACACTGCATGGTGTTTATGGGTACAGCCGGGTGCAGGGACATTGCAGATGCACAAAGGGAATGGTGATTGTATGGGTCTGCTGCCCTTTTCCTTAAGTATGAAATTGCTTTAAACCCTTTCCCCTGCTCTGTAGAGCAGAAGGGAATCAGAGCCAGAGGCTGTGGAAGACAGTTAAAATTTGAAAACCACCACAGGGTAAGCAGTCAAAGTAGCAAAGATTGAACTCTGTCTCCTAGTAACAATTTCAGGAAAATGCCACAACTAGTATATGTCGATTTAATCTCCTTTCCCCCCAGTCAATTTGGCCAAGTGTTTTCACTATGTGCCATTGTTTTTCAAAGTAATGTGACTGGGAAATCTAATTGTTTTTTTTTAAAAAGGCTTTCCAGCTTCTGAAATCCTTCCGAGCTGCAGCGCTCCGTAGCAATCAAAATGTCTAAAAAATAAATATATTAAAAGGTATTTTCCAGCTAGAAAGCTTTCCATGACACCAGACTATTTTCTCCATTTAGCAAAGTTCAGAGAAGTATATACTTAACATTTTTTAAAATAAGCCTGAACTCACTTAGATTTGAAACAGAACATTGTGAAGTTGTGTACTTGAGTGGTATGTGAATTGCCTAAACTAAACAAACAAAAATCAATTTTCTTTAGATTGGAAAAGAAGCCTCAAAGTGAGGTGGGAATCAGCATGGAAGGTTTGACTAACTGGGATTTAGAATGAAAACTGTTACATAATCTGAAATAGAGAAGTCACTGCCACACCGGACACATTTAAAGGTCTTCTCAGTGAATACTATATGATGAGATATGTAATTATCTTTTACCATAAACTGGTCCTAGATCCATAAAGGAATGTGAGTTATGCCAGGGATAATGTGGTTTTTTGTACAAAGTTTGTTAAAAACGTAATTAAAATATTTCAAGGTTCAGCACTGGAGGCCTTGAGTATTCATCAGTTTCTCCAGTTCTAGGTTGCTAGTTCAAACCCAGTCCCTGTTGTTAGTTTTTGGAAGTGGTACCAAATAGATGACTGTTTATAAGCCCTGTGCAAAATGTGTTTGGTTGCGTCTGTCCAGTCCCACATTACAAAAACTACTGCCAGAATTGGAACCATTGGCAGAGGCACCAAAGGCAAATCATCATTAGTTATATTGTGCCTAAGTACATCAACTGAGATCAGACAACATGCGCATGCGCGCGCACACACACACACAGTCTGAAGAGCTTACCAGGTAATTAGACAAAACAGAAAAGGGGAGCATTATGGTCTCCATTTTACAGATAGGGAACTGAAGCACTAGGTATATTAAAGTGACTTGCCCAAGGTCACTCAGGAAGTGTGTGGCAGAGCAGAGAAATGAACCCAGGTCTTCTCAGTTACCCTTTTCCCTACCTAGAAGTTGTCCTTCAGCTCGGAGTTCAAGCACATTGGCGGGTTGGCGTGGGGAAGATAGGGCTATCATTGCCCAAGCTGTGCCTCCTCTGTAGTTAAAAAAAACCCTGTTACTTAACTCTACTGTAATTGTTGTTCTTTGAAATGTGGGTGCTGATGTGCATGCCACTCAGGTGTGTGCACTCCCAGAGCATCAAAGCTGGAGAACTCTGCAGCACTCGCACCTTCTGGCCCTTAGCCTCTCTCCTGGCTACTTAAGGGCAGCACCCTCAGTTCCTTTGCACCAAATGTTAAGAGTAGAGACTAATGCAGAGGGGACAGAGGATGGGTCATGGAATACGCATCTGGACACACATCTCAAAGAACAACAGTTACAGTACAGGTATGTAACCATTTTTTCATCTTTGAGTGGTTGGAGATGAGTATTCCTCTCAGGTGGCTCTCAAGCAGTCCTCAAAGGAGGTGGGACTCAGAGCCTACTTAGACTACAAAACTGCCTTCCTAAAGTTTAAATCTGACCTAGATGCAGCATTGTGGTAGCAGCATAGTGCTTGGTAAAAGTATGTACAAAAGACCAGGCAGCAGCCCTGCAAATGTCCAGTATCAAAACATCAGCATTGCTTGGGCCCTTGTCAAATGAGCCTGTAATCTCTGCAGAGGCGAGGGCTGAGCTTCTTCATATGCTGTCATATTGCAGGAAGTTATCCACCTGGAAATCATGCATGCAGAGACTGCCTGACCCATCATTCAATTTGCACAGGAGACAAAGGCTAAGCAATGAACAGAAAGGCTTAGTCCTCCCCAGGTAAAACACCAAGCATCATCTCACATCCAATGAATGAAGTGGCTGTTCATCTGCATCTGACTGCAGTTTAGGAAAGAACACTGGTAAGTATATTACTTGGTTCAGGCGCAATTGGGAAATCACTTTCGACAAGAGTTTTGAATGAGGTTGTAGGGCCACTCTGTCTTTGGAAAAACTGCATATACGGGGGCTCAGCCATTAAGGCCTACAGCACTTACTCTCCTTGCAGATGTTATAGAAACAAGGGGAGGGACAGAACAGGTTGCCAGGGGCTCAAACACAGGGCCCCATAAGGGAATCTAACAGTATCAAGGTCACATGAGGGAACCAGCTCTTTCACAGGTCGGTGGAGGTGAGTAATCCTCTTAGAAATCTTGCTATAATAGAGTTTGAGAAAAATTTACTTCCTTTGGATTAGAGGATGAAACTCTATCATCATCGCTAAGTGGACCTTCAAGGAGCTGAGAGACAGACAAGAGGATTGAAACTGTAGCAGATACTCCAAAGTTTCTTGAATGCAGACTAGCCTGGGTTGAAGCCCCCAGACTAGTGACCAAATCAAAAGCCGCTTCCACTTGGCTGCATAGGTAGCTCTGTTATTGAGTGGTATTTGCCTAACAGCTTCCAAATAGCATTCCTCCTCCTCAGCTAGCCATGCAGCATCCATGCCATGAGGTAGAGTGCTGAGCACTGGATGTAAAACTCAGCCATCATGCTGAGTCAGTACATCAAGATAGACAGGAAGAGATATGGGTGTTCAAACTGATAGACCGAGCTGGTCAGAGAACAAACATTGTGTTGGCCACACTGGAGCAACAAGAATCAGTTTGGCATGATCCAACTTCAACGTGAGGTTGACCTGTGGGCTAATTGGGATCGGAGGGAAGCTGTATATTTTCAACAATCCCTAATTCAGATGGAAGGTGTTGGTTCAGGAGCCTGGACTGAGACCTACTTGAGAGCAAAACTGATGGAACTTCTTGCCATCTCTCATTACAAAACAAGTCTGTCATCAGGATGCCCCATTGTGGAAAATGGACTTTAGGACTTTGGTCTTGAAAGACTGACTTTGGTCTTGAGAGACTAACTATGGTCCTAGGAGATGATTGGTCAAGTGATTTTGGACCCCAGGTAAATGAGCAGCTGTGGGAACCATGCTCTCCTTAATGGAGAACTGCCATAATTTTGCTGCCTCTTGACAAAGCTGGATGGAGTGGGCACCTCCGTGCCTATTCACAATACATGGAGGTGGTATTGTCAGGAAGTCTATGAACTACTGCACCAATCATGATCCCAAAAGGCTTGTCAGGCTTTGAAAGTGGCTCAAAGCTCCAGAACATTGATATGAAAGGAAGCCGCCCGTTCCGATCACAAGCCCTGAATTTTCAGTGTCCCTAGATGTGTTCCCCAACCTATTGAGGCGGCATTAGTGACTATAGTTGTGATCAGAGAAGGATGAGCAAAACACCCTGGTATATATAACTGCCCCCCACTATAGGGAGTCCAGGATCGCTAGAGACACTCAGACAAACCTGCCTAATGATAGACAACTCGGTTGATTGACCGACTTCAGCCCCATGCGTCAATAGGATGAAGGAACAATCTCACATGCTGGACTACGTAAGTGCATGTAGCCATATGGCCTAATAACTTCAGGCATACAAGGACCACAGCTGAAAGTTGAGATTGTGACGCCAGACATAGGTGACTAATAGTGTGAAATATTTGTTTTTAGCAGAAACAATCTTGAACACGATTTTTTGTCTTGGTATTAATGTCAACTTTCCTTTTTTCAGAATCAGGCCCAGATGATTGAAGAGATGTAATGTGAATTGGACATAACAGAGGACTTGCTTCTCACTAACCAATTGTCCAGATATTGGAAGATATTAATTCCTCTTTTCTCTGAGATATGCTGCTATTAGTCATGTTTGGTAAATACCCATGGAGCGCAAGACAGGCCAAAGGGAAGCACAGTGTACTGATAATGCTGACCTGCCACTACAAATTTCAGAAACTTCCTGGGACTTGGGAGAAATCACCACATGAAATTGTATCACCACATTGTATGTTTGTAAGCATCCTGAAGATTGAGGGGAGCAAACCAGTCATTGCGATTCAAAGCAGGGAGAATAGTCACTAGTGTAACCATGTGGAATCTTATGTATTTGATGCACTTGTTGAGAATGTAGAGATTAAGGATAGGTTTCATCTTTCCCTTGGGCTTGAGAATCAGGAAGTACCATGAATGTAATCCCTTTCCCCAATTCTGAAGAGGAACCTCCTCTATCACCCCGGAAGCCCAGAGAGTCTGCACCTATTGAAGGAGCATAGACTTATCAGAGGGTCCTTGGAAAGAGACAGAGTAGGAGGTTGGGAAGGGGGAAATGGACAGTAATTGAATGGCATACCCCCATCCGATAGCGCTTAGGACCTACTTGTTTGTAGTTGTTGACTCCCAAGACCTGTAGAAGTGGGATAGCCTGTCCCTGAATGGAGGAGAAATGGCTTGAAGTGTGACGACTGGAATGCCAAACTTGGAAAGAGTGTCAGATTGGATGCTTGTCCAAAGCTAATGAAGGATGGGCTGACTGGTTGAAATTGGGACCAGAAGACTTCTTATGAGACTTATACCCCTTTCTAGAGAAGTCCTGCTGTCTAGCGGGATAATTCAACCTAAAGAAGTGCTGAGGGCAATATTGCTGCTCTTGTCACCCCGCAAAGTGAAGCCTCTTTATCACCAGGGTAAAAATCTCCAAATCCAATGTAGCGCAAGTCTTTAAAGGCATGTAGCGATTTGTCAGTTTTCTCTGAAAACAAAAACTGTCAAAGAGTAGGTCCTCAATTGTCTGTTGGACCTCAGGAGGTATACCAGAGTTCTGCAACCATGAAGCCCTTCTCATTGTTACGGCAGAAGCCATAATACTAGAGGAAGTGTCAGCCATGTCCTAATTTGACTGCAGTGACTTTTTGCTACTAGGCCTGTGTCTCTCAAATGCAGCCACCATGACTGCATGTGGCCATCACCTTTTCTTGAGGCCATAGCCTCCTGGGTGGTGTTTTGTTTTTGTCTGGAACAGTGATTCAACTCCTTATTCAGGCATTTGAGTTTGAACAATAGCCGTTTTGTTTTGTTTTGTGTCTGGTGGTGAGCTCTGTCCACAGGCTCACCCTCCCTCCCCATTACTCCTGGCCCCTGCTGCCTCCTCCGGCCCTGGGCTTCAGCCCATGATCCAGCTCCCATCGCCTCTGGCCCCTGCTGCCTCCCCTAGCTCCCTATCAGTTCTCCTCATCTCCCCTGGTCCCCACTGCCTTCCTACCCACCTCCCCATCCAGGGCTTAATTTGTCCCCAAGCTTGCAGGGGCTGAGTAAGTCTGCTGTGAAAAGTGATATTTGTATGTTTGTTAATGTCACTTTTCAAAGTAAACTTACTAGCTAGTCTGCTGCTGTGAAAAGTGATATTAATAAACAAGTATCACTTTTCACAGCAGCAGACTTACTAGCTAGCAAGTCTAAAAAAAAGCAACCAAAAAGGCAAAAGAAACAACAACAAAAAAGACAAAAACATGCAAAGCACCTTATTTGTGTTTGTATTCTATTTAGGTCCAGTAAAGAATAGACACAACTGTATGGTTTTTTTTTTCTATTGAGTCTGCAAAAAACCCTAATTAATAAATTTCAATGATTTGGACCTATATATGTACATATTTATTTGTTTTTCCTAAAGTTAAATAAGTATTTTAGGAAAAACTGTCAGAGCAGCCACCAGCAAGAGTTGGTGGCCGCACTCTGAGGCCACCAAAAAAAATTGATGAGAGAGCCCCTGCACTAGATGGCCCTCCACAATGAAAGTCTTAAACTCTTCTCTGGAGGATTCTGGCAACTTACCTGTAAATTTTACTATTTCTTCCCAATTTAAAAAGTTGTACGGTGATAAAAGCACCTGCTCACTGGCAATGTGCATTTGTAAGGATGAGGTAGAATAAATTTTCTTCCTAAACAAGTGAGGCACATGGCCTGCTCCAGAAGTTTCTGCTTCAAATGCGCACGTCCCTCGCCACCTGAGTTCTTTTCCTGAATGATTTGCAGTGAGAGCACCTTTCTCCCAGGCACACCACCGTGTGTGTATGTGGGGGGGGGGGTCAATGCTGGGGATAGCCCCTTCCCCACAAGGTTTAAACTCTGGATAGGGCATCACCCAGGATAACTACAGATCTTAACTACTATAAACTAAACCTCTGGGTAATACTAAACTATACTAATTATATAGTAAAATCCCAGAAAAAAAACTGAGACAGAGAACTATGAGGTCAAAATACCACATAGAATGCTCCAACTCTTGCTACAGGAGGCCAGGAGGAACTGAGGGGGGTCAGGGCAGCACTGCCCTTAAACAGTCAGGGGAGGGACCAGAGTCCTCTGGTCCCTCCCCTGACTGTTTAAGGGCAGTACTGGTCCCGTACTTACGGGTACTGCTAGCCAAAGCTCTCTGGCTTTGGTGTGCTGGGCACCTGCACACCTAAGTGGAAAAGACGTCTGTAACCACTTGAAGAAGGTGGTGGCTTACAGCCACTAGGGCTTCCAGGCACTCTTACCTAAATTCACACCAATATTTTTTAAAATAGTTCAACAATTCAAAACAGTGTTTCAAAATATTGAAGAATATCGCTTTGCTAGTTAAATAGGTTAAATGCTTCACCGTGACAATTAAGTGACTTAGTTTTATTTTAAGTGACAGTTTCCCCCCTCCCCCAAGATCTGTTATCTTTCAACTGGGAGAAGCGGGGGGACCCAGATTCAATTCCATGAAGCTGCATAACATATTTCTCTTCTCTTGAGATTTCATTATGGGCTTGAAACCAGAGAATTGCATTGCCACTCATGCCTGCTCTTCCAGTTATTGCTGGTTTTTTAATAATTATTCATTAATTGCACACTATGATAAGATCCTCACTGTTCTGAAACATTTTCCCTCTGGCCCCCACACTATTAAAGACCCTGATTGCCTGCCAAAAGCGAAAAATTAAAAATCAAAGCGCTACCTCTGAAAGGTTTAATATGTGCCACATTGAAAAAGTTTCTATAGCTCACAGCCATGTAATTGCATCACCGGCTAACAGCACCATCTCTCTCAGCATTTGAAATGCTTTCCTTTGAAACACAAGCCGGCTGAGCATAAGATTTACACTCCAGGCGCGCCAATGCTTTGTATGTCTTCTGTGTCCTTCCCCCTTTAATCTCTGATTCTTTCCAGCAGGTGAGAGCCCCTGGTCATCTTGCTGTAGATTCTCTCATCCCACCCACTCGAGGATGCAGCAGAGAGAGGAAGAGTTGCCAGTTCAAGCAGGAGGTTTTATAAATGCCTTTTCATTCCATTTAATCTTTCCCCTCCCTTCTTCCCCCAGTGTCGTCTCATTTATTCCTACATCCCTTCCAGTATTACAGCTTTACCTGTTCTACCCAAAAAGAGGGTGCACTTGTCCTACAACTGGAAAGCCAAACAAACCATCTCTTCCAGCCAGCCACTCACTAAATGGCATAAAGAGTCCCATGCATCTTGCACTTTGCTTCTATAGACTGCCACAGTCCTTCTAGCCAAGGGTTTTTCTGATCCATTAACCGGTTGCATTCTATAGTGCACATCCAGAGCCTCAGCTTTCTCCTCTACCCCCTAACCTCCCAATGCACAGCCTTCTTCATTCTGGTCTTTTATGGTTTAATTTTGGAAACTGGATGACGTTTTAGTATGATCAGTTCTTGTGTAAGAGAGTAAGGTCCTGACAGTGCTGGTTAAAGTCTTTGCAGTCGATCCTGACCTGCTGCCTCCACCCACACATTCTTATGCTGCAGTTTCATGGTGAAGTCTCCATCAAAAGGGATCAAATGTCCACTGGTGTGGGGAAAGGGATTAGATTGCAGTGTTTCAAATCTTCCCACTACGAGGAGGGTTAAAGAAATGCTGCAATCCAGTTGGTCCAAAACAGTTTAGAGAAAGAAATATAGTGATACAACACACATCTCTTGTGTTTATAAAGGTGAGCTACAAAACTTTATTTCCCTTTGTAGATCACATTTAAAATTAGATTTGTCCTTCATTTTCCCCCTTTAATCACGTTTTAAGGGTGCCCAGGTTCAACACCTCTCCTTCCCAAAAGATGGTTATTTTCCTTTTTTTTTTTTTAAACTTTGCTAATATTAGCAATGTCGTGTCAAACTGGGCTTCTTTTTAGTTGGGTCCAGGCACGGGGGCTGGGAGCTCTGTCAGCCCTGAACGGAGGAGGCAGGGATGGTTCATCTTTAGACAGACAAAACAAAACAAACATGCTTTTGTTCTAATTCAAATGCCTGAACAAGGAGTTGAATCACTATTACAGACCAAAAAAACAAAAAAAAATTAAATTGCCGTAATAAGGATCACTTCCCCTCCCAGCATGAACAGGAGTATTTGTGGCACCTGGTTTCTCTGAACTTAATTTTTTCAGCCATCCATATTCTCTCCCTGGAAAACAGTGCAAAATACTTGAGTTCCAAAGTCTTTAAAAAGCTTTAAAACCTCACACTCGCGCTCTTCTGACATTTTCTATTACTCCCATTTTATTACTGAAGTTAAAAATTTTAAGTCCAGTAAGTATATCCCCTTGTAAGGGCTTCAGGGAGTCTTTAAAAATAATCTGGCTTCCACTTGGGTTTCTAAAATAGATATTTAAGAGTCATAATATAATAGACGCACTCCATTCGGGAATTGAAGGCCTCGCAGGCCCCAGAGCCTTGTTACCTAGATTTAAAATGGGAATAATGGTAGAACCCGTGATCTCTCTAGAACCTGTAAGCCCGCCCACTACAAGTGGCCTGACTTTCAAGATTAATAACAGCAGATGGGTGCTCATTAAAGTCAATGGGAGCTGAAAACATGAAAATATTTAGGATTCTAAATAAGGATTTAGGAGCCTAACTTTAGGCATCCATATTTTAAAACCTTGGCTTGATACTGCTCTTGAGTTTAAGGGAGAAAAGTAAAAGTAAATCCTGCTATTGGTAGGTGTCTTTGGAAAGAAACAAAATACATCCAGCTGCTGACTCTCCCGAAGGGGTATACCACCACAGTATGTTTCTAGCTAATACTTAGAGGGTCTCTGTGCAAACAGACCTTCCATAAAGAGTTGTAACAACCAAGTTGAAGATGCTGAAGCAAAACTGAGTAGTTCCACGCCAATGGCAAATTAGAAATGAGAAATCCTCTAACAGATACAGAAGACTCATAGTCCAACATCATCTTGCATTTGTAATAAATGCAACTATGTACAATATAAATTTAAGCTTTTAGAAAAAATGCCCCCAGTGCAAAAACCTGGCTTTCACACAACTCGCAGCAATGTACCAGTACACTTTTTGATTAAAATGTGAGTATGGATTTAAAAAAAAAAAATCTCATGCAAAGTTGCAAGAAAATGTTTGAACTCCTTTCCTTGAGTACATCACTTGGGGTCTTTTCCACACCAATGGCCAATTCTTCTCTTAATGCCTCCATATTGTTTCACTCCCCTCATTATCTGTCAAATTATACACTCACATTTTGCACCATTAGCCCTCTTGGAACAATGTCATACGTGGCTTACCCCCTACCCGCAGGCTGAAAAGCTTCCCTGATCCTGTATGCCAGGCAACACCCATCCAAGCTCTCCTCAGGACATATTTCTTGTGACTGTGCTGGACCACTAACCCATGTCAACCTAGTATATTTAGAAAGACTTCCACTTCTAAGACTACATATACAATGCAAACAACAAGTTGCTTTGTGTTATAGAAGCCTCCTTCTAGTTCCCACCCCAACCCATTCTCTCTCCGTGTCCTCACATCATACATAACCTAGATCTTCAAACCTGCAACTGGATCCACACAAGTGCACATCTGCATTCATGTGATCCTCCATGAAGTCCTAGGGCTTTGCATGGTCAGAAGAATTCACACCCACAGCCATCCAACTGTAGGACAAGGGTCCTAGATTGGAAGCTTCTCAGGGAAGGGGGCCCGTGTTCATCCATGGTGCTGTATAAATACCATATATATATTGAACATGGACAAGTATGAATTGTCAAGGAGCAGCAATTTTTGTATTTCCTCCTGCAGCCATAGTCAGTTCTTTATTTGAAAAGATTAACAGGATTTTGCCATTCACAGGTGCCATTCAACCACCACAAAAAAGTTCCCTTGGTCCTCTCTGGCCTGGGTTATGCACAGCACCCTTCTTTGTTTGGAATTTAGTGTGGCTAACAGTTATATAAAATGTTGTCAACTCTCTGAGTCACATTTAATTCATTCACTGCTGTCAGTGCTGGTTTGAGAAGCTGGTTTGCAGCCAGGAAAGCTCTGCTTTACCTCCACGCACAGCCTGCATTTGTGACCCAGCTTCCTTTCCTTGGGCTCGAGTTTCTGTTGCCCTGTACTTTGTGTTGTCCATCCAACTCACACCACAATTCATCCAACAACTCTGTCATGTTGCTCAATTGAAAATCCTACTAATTGGGTAGTTGAGAATAAAGTGCTGCTTAAAGTTTCTAGCTTACACTATGCTTATTTCACAGCAAGATATTCAGAATGCATTAACCACATTTCCCTCTCTCCCACTTCTCCTTCCCCCCAAAAAACAAAAACAAAACTACGATCATGGTAACAGCCAAATTTTCTTCCAAGGTATTCTGGGAATCAAAGAAGCTTTGAGCTGTTGGACAACCAGATTTATCCTGATCATGTCAAAGGGAGCAGAGAACTCCAATGCCTTTCACCATCTTGTTACTGGAATTCCAGAAGTGAAAAGGGTTTTCACCTCAGCCCTCATAGTTTCTGAGTTTATATCACTGGAACTCAATCAAGATGCTTTCCTTCCCTCTTACAAACACAAACACACCCTTTATGTCACAAAGGGGAATGAGACCTTAGTCCAATTTGTAAAATTGACTTTTCTTTACTGCAGCCTGGTGTTACGCACACAGAGAAATTGGAGTTACAGCAACAAAGCCAAGGAGAGAAAACCGAAGCTCCCAGGAGGTGTCTGAGTTCAGGTTAAACTTTAAAGGCGTGTTGTACCTGCGGGACAGGCTTAAGAAGTACCCAGGAATCCTATACTTTCCACTTTCAAGAAGGGTAATTGCTTTTTGGGTCTATTTTAAAATAAGAACATGGGCCTTTCTTAGGCCTCCTACACAGGAGCTCTCTTTTAAAGTCAATTGTGAAGAATGTCTACCAACTTTTTAGTGATATAGTGATGGGGAGGCCTCTCACCTTCCCATAAACCAGCAGTCTCGGGAAGTTTGGGCTGCCTTTCAAATTTTACAGAAGTTATATATTGAGGAACACAGACTTCAGTTCTAAACCACGGCATTCAAGTGAGTGCTTTTCTGAACAGAATGGTTCTCATTTATAGAACGTCAATGCCTCTGAATGATTTATTTGGATTTCTACAGTAATAAAAAGAGGCACCTGTCCAAAAGTTTTTACGTGTCCCCAGCCCCAGTTACACAGATGAAACTAAAACCAGCAGCTTTCACATCAACAGCACTGGACCCCCTACAAAGCTTCACACACACCTCCTCACCCCCACCCTCTGCAGCACCCCGTGCAAATAAATGTCTTTCAGAATTCCCGTGTGGGGAACTAGTTCAGATTAAACTTTTTTTGCTCACACAGAAAAAACACTATTTTGCCAGCTGCCTCTCTTTTATATTGAAAGGTACCCACCTTGAGTGCCTCCGCTGACCACAGTGTGGCACTAGGGCACGAAGAGGGTGGTGGTCTCTCCAGTGACTTGGGACCTTCCTGCTGAGGGCATTATATCAAAAGCCAACACCTTAGATTTAATCCAGAAACCAATAAGCAGCCAGTCTCATGCTACCATAAAAAAGAACTGATTGATAGGCAGGCTGCCACATTCAGTATCATCCTAAATTTCTGGATTGACTTAAGGCATAGCCTCACCTAGAGATACTATAATGGAAGCTAAGGCCACGTCTTACTACTGGATAAATTGGCACTGCTGCGATCAATGCAGTGGTCTCAATTTAGCAGGTCGGGTGAAGACACGCTAAGTTGATGGGCCAGCACTCTTCTATCGACATCTGTATTCCACCTACCCGAGAGGCAGAAGCTATGTTGACGGGAGAATGTCTCCTGTTGACATAGCACGGTGCAGAAACCCCTATAAATCAACCTAAGTTACATCGACTTGAGTTACATAACTTGTGTAACTCAACTAGCGTAACTTAGATCGACTTACACTATTAGTGCAGACCAGGCCTAATGCAATATCTCATTTGCTTAAAAAGAAGCATGTGAGGGCTGGTCTACACTAAGGGGAAAAATCGATATAAGATACGCAACTTCAGCTACGTGAATAACGTAGCTGAAGTCGAAGTATCTTATATCGATAACTTACCCGTCCTCACGGCGCGGGATCGATCTCTGGGGCTCTCCATATCGACGACGCCACCGCCGTTCGCGGTGGTGGAGTTCCGGAATCGATATAAGCGCATTCGGGGATCGATATATCGCGTCTAGATGAGACGCGATATATCGATCCCTGAAAAATCGATCGCTACCCGCCGATACGGCGGGTAGCGTAGACGTAGTCTAAGTAAGCAGTTGCCGGACCAGGTAGTAAGAGACTATGCAAACAAAGGGGGAGGGAGAAAAAGAGCACAGTAGTTGTTGCCCCAGTAATCAGAGAACTCCAGGCGTAGCACAGGAACAGAGCTCATTCAATATCCTGGGTGTTATCTGACTAGTGGTTTATAAAAGCTCTAATGTAGTATGGCAACTTCAAAGTGGATACAACATTTTACATTAAACAAAACTCTCCCCTTCTTATACGGAACAAAGCAAAAGTGCTCTTCTTTTGCCAAAATCCTTCTTTCCTCTTTATAAGTTGAAGAGCTATTTATTCTTCTCTGACCACATCTCCAGTTAGTGCTAATGAGATTTTGATGAACCCACAAAACACAAGCTATTGTAACAGTTTTGGTCACGTGCGAAACCCAGGTTGCGTTTTGTTTTGGTTTTTTACTCCTGGAAGAGAGGAGTAAAAGATGTCACTATCTCGGTGGAAAAGATCTAAGGGGACGGGTATGCTCAGGGACTCGTCTAGCATAGTTATAATTAACGTTTCATTATAATTTTCCTTAGAAACTGGTTTCTAAGCGGTTTGACTCAATAGTAAATTTTGGCTCTGCACTAATATTTTCCATGCAATAGCTCGGTAGGTGTCAAAAATAGCTTTGACTTCAAACCAAAGCTAGGCAATTCATAATGCTGTACAATTGCTGTTGGTTTTATTAACAATGCAAGCAAAAGTATACATGTATTAAGAACTTGATTCAGAAAAAAATGAATGCATTTGGCATCTAGAATACTTCCGAACTTCCAGTTAAGGCACAGTGGGAAGATGTCAGAATAAGTCTGAGGAGGAAGAATGCCACTTAGAGATACTGGCTAGCAGTCTCTAAAGCACCCAAGGGTTTATGTCATAGTATCGCCTGCAATAGCAGGGGACTGGACTCAATGACCCAGGAAGTCCCTTCCAATCTCATGTTCTAAGTCCCAGTGGGGCTTCATTTGGGGTCATAGTCACTTTTGAAAGTTGTACCAAGTAGCCTTACATGTTGATACAGACATTTAGAATTGCTTGATTTGTACTACTTCAGGTTGCAGTTATTAATTATCCACGTTACCACTGAATGGAAATTGTTTATCACCTAGGAGTAACCTATTAATCACTAGATTCTATTACATTCAAAACAATGGGAGCTTTGCCGTTGACTTAATTGGAGAAGACACTGTCCTAATTTCTCCATAAAGATTAAAACCAGAATATATCCATACTGTAAAATATTTACAGCATACAGAATGGGTTTATTATCTTTCCTCATAGTAAGCACCTGTTATCCTGTGGCAGGAAAGTGGTGGAGAGAAACCTCAAAACAATTATTCTCCCCCCATTACAGCCAAGTTTTGCTCCTTTTGTTGGCTCTCATTATGGCTTTTACTGTCTGCAAACAATGATCTCCTTTATAGCCCTTCCTCTTGTGAGATATGCAAAATCCTTCTGAAAAGGTTAATGTTATTTGAAGAAGTAACTCCAAATATCTTAGTATGTAAAATGTTGACACTAAACAGAATAGGGGGTTTGTTAATTATATTTTCTACTTTTCCCAATAATTAAGAATATGAGTTATACTACAAAAAATTTAGTCTTTAACACTCCGTCTGCCTCTCTCCTGTAGAGGCAGAATAAATGAAAGTTATCAAAGGATCAAGTTTAAGTATTTGGAGTAACTTCAGAACAGACTTTACAAGAGCTTTTTTTTTTTAAATGTATAAATCAATAGAGTCAAGTTGCCAAAATAGCTGGGATGAGGGTAAGAAGAGAGTAAGTGAATGTGTTAAGGAAACCTGGAATGGGACATACTTGTCTGGTCTTTTTACATGGCACTATTTTCCCAGCATAAAGATCCTACTATTTAAGTGAATGCTACAAAATGTGATGTCAACAAAATGTGATGAAGAACTGCAATCTTGTCCAAATTTTGATCACACTAGTTCACATCCTGGATTTTTATGGTCTATCTTTATTTCTCATTTTTTATCATGATGTGTGTGGGGGATGGGGGTGTATGAGAAGTAATATATGGGCCATGTGCTTTTTGTTCAGATAAAGGGCAAGCTTTTCTTACCTTGATTAGTTTATTCTGTCTAAAAAATAAGAATAAATCAAGTGCTTAGAGTGGAGTGTGAGAAAACACCTTAAGATACACAGGCAATATCTATGAAATTAAAATATAATGATATTGCCAGAAAAAGAACCACTCAGTGTTGGGCCAATTTTTTTTTTAATTTGCAAATATGAGTTGCTATAGCACGTTCTGCACTAGTTCAATGTGCAGAACGTCTATTGATGTGCAGAATATAGAGTGCCCAGTGAAGATGTGGACTCCAGATAAAAGTTCTGAACTATAATTTGGAGGAACTGTTCACTTATTAGCTCAAGTGAAATTAGCTGCAACCTAGATCAGATTTTTAAAAAAGTAATTGGAATTGCATCACCACTTAGCAGATGTTATGTGCAGGAAAACAAAATTCAGATATAAAATGTGACAATTTCACAAATCCAATGAGCTACCAAGGGCAGGATTTGCCATCCTTATTCACATCAAATGGAAATGGACTCAGTGAGACTACTTACCTAGGAAGGCATTACTCTGTGTGAATAAGGAGGAGGAGATAATTGGGCTCCTGGGTGTCACCAGGCTCAGAAGGGGAACCAGATGGCAGAGCTGGGGGGGACCCAACTAGAGTATGGCACCGGTTGGCATTTGAAACAGGCTAGGAGTAGTGAAATAAACTTTACTTTGACTTTAAGTAGCCCATGAAGAATTATTTTGTGGTCTCAGTTCCTCTTTGGGAAGTTTCGCATTAATAAGGTTCCGGCTGTGGTGGATTTTGCAAAGAGATCACACACTGAGGCTGCCTTATCACAAGAGATAGCTCTTCCATATCAGGACTGAGGTACATTAGTGGGACAGTGTGTGGTAGATGCCTGGACTGTATCTATGATTAATTACAAAGATAGGACTTTTTCTTTTCCATCCCTGTTGAGCCAGTACCTTTCATAAGAAGCCCCTATCAGCATCTGCATCACTATTGACGATGCTCTTTAATACTGTACAATTGCATACATAGTACTCTAACATAGTATTGACGTCTTGTAGCTAACTAATGTTACACTAAGAGAAAGGAAAAAATGAAGATACCAGCAGCAGTCCCTGACACCAAAAATGTAGACTCTTCTATGACATTTTCAAGAGCATAGACAAAGGATGCAAATCAAAATGCATGGCACACGAATGCTAATCAGAGAATAGAGTCACCATCGCTTTTGCTTTCACTTTGACCCTTTCAGCATCACTCATGCTAGAAATACTGAAGTTCATGGCACACAGAACCTAAATAGGCACAAATTAGATACCTGAAATTCGTTATCTTGAACTGTCTAATTAGTAGCTTGAGGAGTACTGCAGTGCTGCTGAAATATGGACCATGTTGCTCATTTTACCTAATTCAACTATTCATTGTGTAGAGCAAACTGACTAATTTCTATCCTTGAAGCAACGAAGTGAAGTTGCTAATTTGTTTAATTATACTCAAGACTTCCACTGAAACCCCAAAGTGTAACTTGAGACAGGGGAGCATTCTGTGTGCCACTAAAAACGATGAACATAAAGCAGATGGAGTACTAACTTTATGCTGGCAGAGGTCTATTGACTATGCAGAGCTGGAGGGTCATAGGTGGCAGACTCATTTCAACTTACTGAAACATTAGTTTGTTTTCCTTGTCAGTAGAGCCGTTTACAATAGATCTTGCTGAATAATTCATTGCATGGGTCTTCATGTGGGTATTTTACTGTCGGAATATCTAACATACTGCACTAATCTATAAATACTGACTATAAATGTTCCTAGCAGATAGCTTTATTTTATGCTGCACTGGTCTTTTTTTTTTTCTTTTTAAGTGTAGGGGACAGCATAGATATTTTACTGTCTCTCTTTTAGCAACACCAAATGCTACAACGTTAGTGTTATTAACATATGCATTAGCTCAAGCTGATTTGCTCTTCCAGCTGCTGTTCCAAACTCCCAAGGAGAGGCTACAGCAGTGAATCAGATAACACTAATGAGTGTGTTAATGAAGTTCCTGCAGCGGAATGTGTAGCTTGGAGACCGGCATTAAAAGCATATTCCTCTACCCTTGAAAACTAAGATGGTTCATAGCTGTTGATTTTTATTTATTTATTTATGTACTCGCTCACTGCTCAGCGTAAATTCCTACTCAGGAGGAGGATTCAGCAAGAGGAATGCCCAGGACAGAGAAATGACAACACAGCAATCTATTCTGAATCCAAAAGCAGAGAATTAGAGTTAATTAGGAAACATATTCCAGCTGGACTTTTGCCAGCTCCACTCTGCCCTGTAAAGTGCTGCCAAGCCCTGGTTTGCCTTTCATTAACTGTCTGTCTGCTCTCGCTTTCCTGAGTTTGTCCTCAATAAATTGTTTCTTTCCCTTTTATTACTTTAATAATGTAGTCTCTCTCTGTTAGTACCAGAGCCGAGATTCTGTTTCTGCAATTTAATTAAACTAAATTTCATAAATCAAATGCTGTCTCTTTTGGTGCAGGGGAGAATATATATATAAAAGCAAACTGACTGGGGATGAAGAGGGAAAGTCATTTAAAAAATTCCTCTCATTGCAGCAGGAAACACAAACTCATCAAACACAAACTCAAAATATGAACCCACCTGGAGTCCTGGAAACCAAGCTAGTTACGGCTTCATTTGTGTTTTGAAAATATATGTAATAAGTGGTATCACACATACACACACCAAAAAAATCAATCAAAATATCATAAATAAATATGATAGCTAGCATCACTATAGAAGCCCACTAATAGAAAAACCCTGCAGGCTTTCAGCACTACAGCCCTCAGGTTAATAAACACAGGTTTTCCCCCATTCCTTGATGCAGCTTCTTCCAACAGAGAAGTCATTGCTTTTCACAGTTATTTCTCCCGTCTCTCCCTGGGAAACCAAATGGTGTGGAGTTAGTTTGGCAGCACTTAGTCAGTACTGCACTTCAGTCTGATTATATGGGATCATATATTGGATGAAACTGTGGCAGCGGCAAGGGAGACCGACCTTGGGAGGGACCAGTGCCTTGCAGCCAATCCGAAGGAGCATGCTAGAATAAAAGAATAGGGGCAGAGGGAGAACCTTAACCAATATTTTATTTCCTGTTGATTTTCTCTGGCAGGATGATTTGCATGCAGACATGTGGGTTGCTAGGACTTGTTCGCTTCTAAGAAATAGCTCTGAAAAGGTTGTTACAAGGAGGAGGAAGAAAAATTGTTGTTCTTAACCTCTGAGGATAGGACAAGAAGCAATGGGCTTAAATTGCAGCAAGGGCGGTTTAGGTTGGACATTAGGAAAAACTTCCCAACTGTCAGGGTGGTTAAACACTGGAATAAATTGCCTAAGGAGGTGGTGGAATCTCCTTCATTGGGGATTTTTAAGAGCAAGTTGGACAAACACCTGTCAGAGATGGTCTAGGTAATACTTAGTCCTGTCATGAGGCAGGGGACTGGACTAAATGATCTCTCGAGATGCCTTCCAGTCCTATGATTCTATGCATCTCAGCTTGTAACAGATGATCTGCTTAGAGCTGAAGTTCCAGGGAGATCTGTTGCTTTAACGAGGAACTTACATGAGGCTGACATTTAGCCTGGGTCTACATTAGAGACAGTTAGGTTGACGTAAGCTACCTTATGTCGACCTAACTCTGTAAAGCATCTACACTAAAGTGTAGCTCCCACCAATGTAACTTGCCCACTACCCTGATTTAACTGCACTTCCATGAGAGACGCAGTGCTTAGGTCAATATAGTTTGGTCGACACAGTGTCCACGTAGGCACTGCATTGCTTACATTGACCGTTGCTGCCTTTCAGTAGCCCTCCCACAATGCCCCACACTGACAGTTAAATCGGTGCAAGTGCACCGCTGACACAAAGGGCATAGTGTGGACATGCAAAAACAAGTTAATTACCGTGGTGGCTGCACATCGACGTAACTTAGGTCGATTTAATTTTGTAGGATCGACTTGCCCTCAGAGTGGGATGAATGAAGGGACTTCAGCATTGCAGCGCTAACTTTTAACCACCACCGAAAAAACCAAAACACACAACCACCACTGGGATCCATGAAGCCAAGTTGGACACTTAAGCTCTTTATACAATGAATGGGGAGAGATAGGCACCTATGAATGCGATGCACAAAAGCCAGCATGCTAGGCAAAGAGCTGGCTAACCAGTCAATGGGAGATGCCAATGAGAGGAGTGTCTGGTAACCCCCATTCCTCTCTCATACATAGGAAACTCCGTGCAGCCCAGACATATGCCCCTATCTGTGTCTGCAATCCATGAATGGGAACCTGTCTTGTGGAGTCAAGTGGCTTAGGCACCCAAGTAGTTTTTTAAAGGGATGAATCAGGTGCCTGCCCCATTCCACACAAAGTGGCTGGCAGAGGAAGTGGTGATGGTCATAACTTTTAGCCCAGTGGTTAGAACATTTGCCTAGGATATGGGACACCCAGATTCATCTCCCCACCTGCTACACCAGAGAAAGGATTTGAACAGGGGTCTGCCACCTCTTAAGAGAGGGCTCCAACCACTAAGCTATGGGAGATTCTGGTGGGGGGCTCCCTCAGTAGGTCCTGTTGAGCTGTGCCGCTGTGGATACATAACGAAAGAGCGACTGGAGCAAGGGGACTGGACAACTGGTCTCCCACCTCTCTGGCAGGTGCCCTGAACACCAGGCTACATCCTTACATTTCCTCTGGCCCAATAGTTGTTCCACGGTGAGTAAATATTTAAATAGTCATTTGGTTGGAGGGGCCAGGGTGGGGGAGGAAGGCAGAGAGAGAGAGAGAGATATTCTGTAGCACCACCACCAGTAGCCGGATTTGAATAGGGACCAATCCAGTAGGCCAGCTCACAGGCCACCTGACCCTTGCATGCAACATTGGCTGATGCATACCCATCCTCCCCTGGTTCGTGAATTGCTCTGGGGCTTAGGCAGGAGATAGGCATCATCTGGATGCCTAGGAGGAGGCAACAGTGCACATACCCTAGGGTCTAAAATTTAGGTGCCTAGGGGACTTTTACAGAGGAAACTTAGGTGACAAGTGAGTTTAAGCACCTGCAGGGTTAGGCGACAGCCAAGTGGGCATTTCAGGGATTGCAATGGTGCCACACATGGGGACTTAGGAAGTTAACTCACTTTGTGGATCCCACCCTCAGTCTCTGGTGGGAAAAGCAACCACTGGAGAGAGCACCTATCACTTATGAACTGTGCGGCAGTCCAAGAGCCTGGTCTAGAAATTCATTCTCAGCCTCCGCTTACTTTTCTCAGTCTCCGATACTCAACATTTAGTCTGTAGCAGCGAGTGCCACCATGCAGTCTCAATGAAAGACAAAGGACAATATCTTATATCCATTCAACTCCGTTTTTCCCCTGCCCCCATGATCATAAATGGTTTGGGGTCTGCACCAACATTTAAGCCCTAAAGCAGCTATCCTTGCTGCAGAAAGACAAAAAGAAGAGTGATTTAGCTAGCGCCCATTATGCCCTTAAGATTTCAGGCTTCTCACATCCATAATACACCTGTCACTTAATCACCACTGGCTCAGGGAGCACCATCATCAAGTCTGCTGCCAGACCCATGCGTTCTGCAAAGCAAAGCACCCAACTGCCTTCCGGCCAGCAGGCCATCTGCATTAAGCTGGTTTAATCATTTTTTAGTAATTTATCACAGCTGTATAAGTAAAAAAAAAAATGGAGTTTGCACAATGCAGGCTTTCACTGGCCTTTGGGAAACTTCATGTGAACAAAATGAAATCCTCTCTCACCGGGGAAACCCAGCCACCATTCAGTCCCATTGCCTGGGGATTTTCTGCCCAGCAACAGGGCAGTGAATATTTCTTTGAATTCCTACTCGAGCCATCCTATGAATTGGGGCATTGTGACTCTCACTGTAGGAAGGGTTCTCAGAGCCACAGAATTAAAAAAACAAACACCCATGATCAGTATCCCGTCAATATGAAGGCACAGACTTGAGAGCATGTTGTTGGTTCACGTACTTTGCTCCACCCATCGAACAGATTAGGCCTCTTAGATATTTGCCTATTGAATTTACACAGAATTGTAGCAGCTGAATATTACACAAAACATGAATGCTGCATGGCTACCTTGTCCTCTCCCCATTTGTCTGCCTCCTACTATCATAATAAAAAGTTCCTTCCCAATTTTATTTGTGTTGAGAGCCCAGCATGGCATCACGGAGTCCTGATTTGGCCTTCTGGGGCTACCAAGGGTATGTCTACAATGCAGTAAAAAAAACACGACACCAAGTCTCAGAGTCCAGGTCAGCTGACTGAGGCTCAGAGGACTTTGGCTGGAGACTGAGGGTATAAAATTGCAGTATAGACCTTAGAGCCAGGGCCCCACCCTGAACCCGACACTGCTATTAGATAACCCAGAGCCCACGCCAGCTGACTTGGGCCAGCCCCGGCCATACCATGGGTCTTTTATCGCAGTGTAGACATACCCTAAAAAACAAATAAGTGATAATCTTATCCTGACTGGGACTAACCAGATATGAAGCATATTTATGCTGCTTTCTGGAAGGTCAATGTTACATTAGTTAATACTATAGCAACAAGATTATCTGAATGAACAAGGCACTCTCTCAATTCTCATGTACCTCAGGATATTTGGTGTGTTTTTTTAAAGCCTGAGCTCCTGGAAGCATGTGAGTAGGTAAGAATCTCAGCTTCCCTTCCATAAGGGGAGAAAGTTTCTAGCCCTCGTGGTTGTGGGGAAAATCTTGAGAACATGAATTGAATGAACAGTAAAGTGTCAGAAACCAGGAGGCCAATAAAACCCCCAAATTATTATTATTATTTTTAAATCTCATGATTTTGGGGGCCCTGACTCATGATTTTTGAGCATTCAGGTGGCAATATTAACAAGGTAAGACCACAACACACTTTTCCATCAGTCAAAGCCACCCCCACCAGTACCTTTTTCCCCTAAAGCTGACTTCGCCAGCTGCACCACATGCCAGAACACTTTCAAATCCCCTGTCTCTCTCTAATTGCACCTACCTACAATCCAAATTGTGGGGAAGGGGAAATCCAATACAACGTAAGAGACTGTTTTTGGAGATCATCATCCACCCCGGAGCATTTTCTTGCATCAGAATTCCTTTGCTGGATCCTTTTACAATGCCAGTTCACTATCATCAAGCAGTGACCGTGAGGCTTCAAAGAGCACAAAGTAGATATTAAAGAATTGAGGGCCCACTACCAGCATTGCCAACCCAAATCACAAATCATGAGTTGGGCTCCAAAAAAAGTGATGAGATTGGCTTAAAAATCATGGGATTTAAGAGAAAAAGATGCATTTTGAGGGGTTTTTTGCCTCTTGCATTCAAAGCTTTTCACGTACACTGGGATAAAAATTCCATTTTTTCTTCACAGCCAGGAAAACTAGAAATATTTTGCCCTAGTCCTCCTGACGATGGATAAAACAGAAAATGAAACCACATAAATAAAAATAGATAAAGTACTTGGAGATCATCAGATGGAGGGCAGTTTACGCAAGTGCAAAGTACTGTACTAACATTGATGAATTAAACCTCTACAGACTTAACCACATGATTAGCGTGTTTTCTTCAGTTCAGATGTGGGAACAGATAAAAGTTAAGTGACTTGCCCAATGTCACCTGAGTGAAGGGTGAGGAGTCAGGAATACCACACAGATATCCTGACTCCCAGCCCTCTCCTCTAGCCACTAGACCCAGCTTCCTTCCTGTATGCTAACTTAAGTCATTCAAAATACAGAATCTCGTGCTCAAGATACAGAAACAAACAGATCACATTCAGTCTTGTGAAACATATCATTAATGTGAACCTGCACCTTGTTAAAACACATTTCATTTCTGCAGACAACACTTTCAAAGTTCTGTTTTATTTATGTATTCAACGTTTCCCTCTCCTCCCTCCCTCCCTCCACTCCACTCAATATGCTTTTTCATTTAATATGCCCTTTTGATTGAAACACCTTGAAAATAAAATAGTATTGAGGCCAAGTGTGCACAGATCAGATTCTGTCCTCTTTTACATTAATGGAACTTCGTTTACTGCTGTTGCTTTATTTAAATTGAATGAAGGAAGAATCTGGCTCAGTGTTTGCATAGTGTCCGGCTACACTGCAACTATTCACCCACAGCTGGCCCGTGCCAGCTGACTCAGGCTTGCAGGGCTTGAGCTAAGGGGCTGTTTAATTGTGGTGTAGATGTTCGGGCTGGGACCCTGTAAGGTGGGAGCATCACAGAGCTCAGGCTGCATCCTAAACCCAAACGCCTACCCCGCAGTTAAACAGCTCCTTAGCCCGAGCCCCACAAGTGAGAGTCAGCTGGCATGTGCCAGCTGGGGGGTTTTAATTGCAGTGTAGACAAACCTATAGTGACCACTAGGAAGTCTCAGTTTCATTAGGTTTATAACGGATTTAATTTCCTGAGTGCTCTCGACTTGGAAAGAACAGGTTGTTTATGTGCTTTTTAGATTTTCAAATGGCCAAGAGAGAATCAGACCTTGTTTTCCATTATCTGACTATTGTTGTGCACTCTAAAAGATGATGAATGAAGGAGAAAGGAGTAGCTTTTTACCAGATATTGGTTTTCTCTAAGCATCTGATATCCACCAGTCCAGAATGTCGGTCTTTTCCTCTTTTCACTGTATCAGTGGCAGATGCCAATCGTGTTCAATTAGTCTCTCAGAATTCCTTTTACAAAGCTCACATTCTCAGGTATAAAACTAGAGTGTTTCTTTAGCAGTCAACTGCTTTTTCCATTGAAACTGTCAATCAATCAATAAGAAAGGAGGGACCTTAGACTGATGGGTCTACATGTTCAAAGGAAAAGAGAAAAACAATTTATAAGTAAGAAATTGCTTTCTCTACTGCTTCAAGCATCTACCACTATGGGAAGTGGGAAATAGCAATTATTAGCTTCTTGTCATTTTGTGGGGAAGGGTATGCTAGCCAGCATACCCGCTACGTGTAATGTGCTGCCTTTAATCATACAGCTGTCTTGAATATTCTTCCAACACCCCCCAACATTACAAAATGTGTCTAGAAACAAAAGATTAAAAAGGGTGTGTGTGGGGGGGTGCGTGTGAGTGACGTGTTAGTACAAGTCCTCTTGGAGACTAACTCACTTTAGCCTTAAGGTTTGGGGTTTTTTTAAGCATGTTAAAATAAAAGGGTACCTAGCACTAAACTGGCCTCATTGACATCTGCCTAAGACCTGACATGCTGTTTGAAAAATGACTTAAAAATTGGTATCTCTCTGTCCTCATAGTACTTCAAAGAGCTAATCGATGATAAACAGAACACACTGAAAACCAAGCTAAATATCCCAAATGGAACAGATTGCAGGCTTCCTAAAAAAAAAGATTCAGTGAAATCTAAAAGGGTTCTCTCCTTTTTCCTAGTTCTTATTCAGAAAGTCCAAAAATTGTAACTCTCACATGTCCTTATACAAAAGGATGAGGACAATAAAACTTAAGAAATTCAACTTTGCTTTGAAGCAATTGGGCAATAAAAGTACAGAGATAAAATAGGAAGAAAACTGACCCTCAGTACTGCACAGATCTACAAAACCTTTAGCATCTCGTCAGTTTCCCACTTTTCTAATCCCTTAACCTTTATATTCAGAAACAGCAGAGCAAGACCCAGGTCAAATAAGACCAATCAAGACAAAAGATAATACGCAGTTTAGAATCACTCTTCTCCTCCTCCAGATAGCGATAGTTTAGGAGCCCGGCAGCGGACTTAACAAAAACCCTGACTACAGTCTCACTACCAGATACTGCAACAAAAGAGACTGACTGAACAGCTTTATGGGTTCTGGGTTCAAGAAGTCAACTTTGCACCCTGGGAAATATTGGCTAAACTCTACTTGGACTGACCAAAGCATGTATTGCTGACCTCTGAGGAGCATGGTGACAAACGGTCTGTACAACTCTATACCTAGATAGCAGAGCCACCTGCTGGCACAAAGAATTCCTTAATACCCTCAACTCTCTTTCTTGCGTCTGTTGGTTACTTATATTATTAGTTATACAGCTCCATAAAACGTACCTGGCACAAGGAGTCCTATTTTGCCCAGCTCTGCAGACTATGTTTCCTTTTCTTCCTCTTTCCTGCATTTAAGCTTCTCCTCCATTTATCTGTCAGGAAAACTTAAATCACCCCATGACAGGGCACTATTAGCAAAACCTCCGGTTACTGAGGGCTCCTACACTGCAATTAGGCAGTAGGGTTGGCAACTTTCTAACTGCACAAAACTGAACACACTTGCCTCGTCGTCATCCTCCCCCCCCAGCTCACTTCATCCCCCCTTCCTCCGTTGCTCGTTCGCCCCCAACTTCACTCATTTCAACAGGCTGGGGCAGGGGATTGGGGTGCAGGAGGGGGTGAGGTCTACAGCTGGGGGTGTGGGCTTTGGGGTGGGGGCAGAAATGAGTGGTTCAGGGTGTGGGGGGGGGGCTCTGAGCTGGAGCAGGGTGTTGGAGTGCAAGACGGAGTGAGGGCTCCAGCTGGGGGTGCAGGCTTCGGGGTGGGGCCAGGTATGAGAGATTTGGGGTGCCAGAGGGGGCTCTGGGCTGGGGCCAAGGGATTTGGGGTACAGGAGGGGGCTCAGAGCTGGGGCAGGGGATTGAGATGCAGGCTCTGGCTGAGGGTGTGGGCTCTGGAGTGTGTCCAGGGATGAGGGGTTTGGGTGCAGGCTCTGGCTGGGGGTGTGGGCTTTGGGGTGGGGCCAGGGCTGAAGGGGCTTGTGGTGCAAGAGGGGGCTCAGAGCTGGGGATTGGGGTACAAGCTCTAGCTGGGGTAAGGGGCTTGCGGTATGAGAGGGGGCTTGGACTGCATGCTCCAGCCAGGTGGCGTTTACCTCATGCGGTTCCCACAAGTGGCCAGCATGTCCAACTCCTAGGCACGGGGCAGTCAGGTGGTTCTGCGCACTGCCCGTGCCCGCAGGTGCTGCCCCCGCAGCTGCAGCCAATGGGAGCTGTGGAGCCAGCGCTCAGGGCAGGGCAGCACATGGAGCCCCTGTGCATAGGAGACAGACATGCTGGCTGCTTCTGGGAGCCACACGGAGCCAGGGCAGGCAGGGAACCTGCCTTAGCCCCACCAGGCTGCCAACCAGATTTTTAGCAGCCCACCCGAGTCACTTTTCAACCAAAAACCAGACACCTGGCAACCCTATTAGACAGCCACGTCTGGCCTGTGCCAGTTGACTTGGGCTCATGGCGTTGGGCTAAGGGGATGTTTATTTGCAGTGTAGATGGTTGTGGTTGGGCTGGAACTCGAGCTCTAGGACTCTGTGACGCGGGAGGGTCCCAGAGCTCAGGCTGCAGCCAAAGCCCAGAACAAATATGCTGCAATTAAACAGCTGCTTAACTCAAGCCCAGTGAGCCCATGTCAGCCGACATGGGCCAACTGTGGGTTTTTAATTGCCGTGCAAACATACCCTCGGGTTGTTGCAGCGCTGGGGAAAGTGCAGGGTTAACTGAAGTCAATCAATTTATCAGCCTCTGCTGAGGACTACTGTCAGGGACTCTAACCCCGACAGCGAAGTTCGTTGTCTGACCAGAGAGAGACAGGCAACACCAGCAAGGTCCGATCAAAAGCTCTTTATTGACAAGTGCACGCGTCAATAGAGAGCAGCCCGTGTCCAGAGAGAACCAGCCCCCCTTTACAGCTTAGTGTTAGCCTATATAGACAGTTTTATTACGTCATACATCATTCACTTGAGCAACCCACCCCCCTTTTGTCTAACAACTTGAAACTAGACACTTTTAATATACACACATGCCTAGACTTTATGTCTACAACTACAGATTATTTAATAACATCTTAACAAGCACCAAAAGTTAGGAATACAGGGGAGTTTTAAACAAACCTATAACTCAACCAGGGAGTTAGAATCTGAACTGTGGGATGCTAAAGTTTCTTATCAGTTCTTCAAACACTGTTCTTAACACTGCACTGCTGATACTATGCCAGGAATGCAACTCCTGGTTTATCTCACTTTTTCCAGGGCTTTGTGAGACAATGCTGCTTCTCAGTATTTTCCCACTCTGGGATTACCCAGAAACCTCCGTTAACCTGACTTCAGTCAGGTTGGTATACCTGTTTTGTCTGCTGTATCTTCATTCAGGCCTAACACTACTGACACAGGTGGCAATTGCTGGGCTAATGAGACAATTGGGAGAATGCAAGTGGGGGGAACAGGAAGCAGGGGAGAAGCTCAGAAAGCGAGTCTGGGCTGAGGATAGAAGGCTGCATGGAAGTCATCTGCTGCTGTAAGCCTGCAACGCATTCCATTATACTTTGCATACACTTCTAAAATAGTGGATTCTTCATATACTTGTTCCCTTAATAAAAAAAAAAAAAGACAGTGGTATTTCAGAGATTTATAATTGGGCAAACACAGCACTGATCTGATCGCTAAAAAAGCAACACAACAGTCAGTGGCAGAGTCCGTTTGTCCACCATTTTGAGACACGACTCAGGGTGTCTCAATGGGATCAGAGCCCAAGAGAATCTTACATTGTGAATTGTTCTCCCGGCCAAAGCTGTCTTGTGATGAAGATTCTCCTTAGCATTGGACACTTTTATGCTCTTTAGATCTTTCATTTTCTAAGCTAGAAAGAACATTCGCTGGATTTAAAATAAAGCATGTGTAAGCTGGTCTTGTCTGTGCTAATCAGGTATCACTCACTACAGTTTTATTGACATCAGATATATCATGCTGCCACGCAGCTAGCTAGATCTGTCTGCAGAGGTCTTCTACTTGGAATGATCATCTTTCTCTTCCTGAGGTTAGCTGTTGCCTCTGAATACTAAATAACCTAATTATAGAATTCTCTTTACTTTTGAATAAAGTAATGTACAGCCCTTGCTTTCTGTTTTGCCCTCCACTTCACTGAAACCTCTTGTATCATTTGCAGATGGGAGAATCTTAGCATCTAATTCATACCCTGATTTTTAGAATATTCTTGTTTTATGGGCAACAAATGTCACTTTTAACGTATTTTGTTTCAGAGGCTCAATTCCAGCATTAATTTCATGTGCCCCCCTCCTTCAAGCTATGCAGATTCTCCATTCAGTCAGCTTGCACTTTGCAATGCAAGGAAGGTGGGTTAAGCACCAGAACTGCAGCTGGGGAAAACCCTTAGACATGTCCATATTGCGATCATTAAGACAGAGATAAATATTTTCATGAATCAGTGTTGTTTCTAGGTATTTAGGAGACCGTTCTAAACATCTCCAGATTAAAGCCTACAAGTCATCCATTTTCACAACAGCAGAAGTTGTTAAACTGGGTCTGGACTTAAATCAGAATGTTGGCCTTATCATACGAAAGCTGAAATGCTCTTCTGAAGAGTTTAAAGCTGTTGAAGAATCCACATTAGCAGCAATTCCACATGTAGATTTTAATACTAGATACACATTAAAAAACACAGTTGAAAGCTGGCTCCTTTTCTTACATTATTACCAGAGCCACCTCTAGGGGAAGACAATCAAGTCATCAGCAAAGCACTTAAGTTACATACATAGCATTGCACATTGGAATAATGGAACTACTCTCATACTTAATTGTACATGCTTATGTGTTTGGGAGATTGCAGCAAGGGTGAGGAACCTTGCACAGTCACTAGCTTTGCTACCCCTAGCACAAACGAGATACTTGATTATTTTGTGCTCCATTCTCTTCAAGGCTTGGTCTACTAAGTTCTTCAATATATGTCTGTAGTTTCAGCAACTCATGCTCAGATTCCACCTCCCAACTAGGTTCTGAAACCAGAACAGAAAGTATTTTACAGGCTGACCTAGGGTTGCCAGGTGTCCAGTTTTCGACTGGAATGTCTGATCGAAAAGGGACCCTGGCAGCTCCGGTCAGCACATGACTGGGGCTCCCTGCCTGCCGTGGCTCTGCGCACCTCCCAGAAGCAACGGCATGTCCCCCCGCTGGCTCCTACACGTAGGGGCCGCCAGGGGGCTTTGCATGGCTTCCCCCACCCCAAGCACAAGCTCTGCAGCTCCTACTGGCTGGGAACCACAGCCAATGGGAGCTGCAGGGGTGGTGCCTGTGGACTGGGCAACGTGCAGAGCCACTTGGCCGCAGTTCCATGTAGGAGCTGGAGGGGGGCTATGCTGCTGCTTCCGGGAGCTGCCTGAGGTAAGCTTTGCCCAGAGCCTGCTCTCCTGCACTCCTCCCGGGGACCAACCCCCTGCCCAGGGGCGGCTCTAGGAATTGCGCAGCCCGAAGCAGGGCGGCACGCTCTGGCGGTCGCCGGTCCCGCGGCTCCTGTGGACCTCCTGCAGACGTGCCTGCGGAGGGTCCGCTGGTCCCACAGCTCCGGGGGACCTCCCGCAGGCGTGCCTGCGGATGCTCCACCGAAGCCGCGGGACCAGCGGACCCTCCGCAGGCATGCCTGCGGGAGGTCCACTGGAGCCGCCTGCCGCCCTCCCGCAGCACGCCGCCCCAACCACGCGCTTGGCGCGCTGGGGTCTGGAGCCGGCCCTGCCCCTGCCCCAGCCCTCATCCCCCTCCTGCCCTCCAAACCCCTTGGTCCCAGCCCAGAGCACCCTCCTGCACCCCAAACTCCTCATCCTCAGCTCCACACCAGAGCCCACACCCCTAGCCAGAACCTTCATGCTCCAGCACCCCAACCTGCTGCCCCAGCCCACTCCCGCACCCTGGCCCCACCGCAGAACCCACACCCAGAGCCCATACTCCCTTCCACACCCCAACCCCCTGCCTCAGCCTGGAGCCCACTCCCATATTCTGAACCCCTTGGCTCCACCCCCTATCTCAGAGCCCCCTCCTGCACACCAAACCCTTCATCCCTAGCCCCACCCCAGAGCCCACACCCCCAGTCAGAACCCTCACCCCCTCCCGCACCCCAACCCCCCTCCCCCAGCCCAGTGAAAATGAGAGAGTGAGTGAGGGTGGAGGGATGGAATGAGCGGGCACAGGGCCTTGGAGAAGGGGAGGGGTGGAGGGTGTTTGGTTTTGTGCACGTAGAAAGTTGGCAACCCTAGGCTGGCCCTGCCCTATATCTACACAAAGCCCCCCATCCATACGTTTAAGATCATAGTCCAAACATTTAGTTTCATGTATCTGCATCTGAAATCCAAATCTCAACCCCACAGTGCTTATTTCGGACCTTCAAGACAGGCAGCTTCAGTTTTCATACTTCCAAATCAGCACCTTTCACAAAGTACTACATTAAATTAAAAAAAAAAAAAAAAAAAAGCGTTTGCCACAGACAAAAACCCTAATGTGCTAGCATTTTTTTTTAATACCCCTAATTGGCCTAAAATGCCTTTGATGGCTCAACAAAAACAATTGCAGCTCTTGCTAGATCTACATTGTCAGCACTATTGTCCAAATGAACCCATTGATATAAATGCTCGGATTTGGGGGGTTGTTTTTTGTTTTGTTTTTTTGTTTTTTCATTTTTAAATCCTAACTCCCTCCATCAAGCAATTAAAGCCTTTGTAAATGTGAAAAGTTAATTTAGAAATTATAAAATTAAGGCTAATGGACTCAATTATAATAAATGTATGGGTCAGTGCCTGTGGCAATTTCTCTACCCCTTCTTTATTTCAAGGATCAACATAATAATGAGCTCCATTTCACGTTACTATTAGCAATGTAAATCCTGAGTTTATATTTCCTGCTTCTTTATGAACTGCTATTGGGAGGAGAGGCTGTTCCCTTCATCCAGTGGGAGTGATACATTTCTGTTTCAAGTTTCACACCAAAATAGGTTCCTTTACATGTTCCATAACACAAGGTGTCCCTTACCTAAAACACCCCACCCTGTTAGCAGTTGGTGTTTTGGCTGAGAAACGATTAAGTGCATTCTCCTCACAGTGAGGCAGGTGGTTCATTATCCCATCCACGTATGACACACATGGGAGTGACATACACAAAATAATCTAGAGAGTCTTAAGGGAGGAATCCACAGTTGAAAAAACAGCCATTCTTCCCCTAAAAATATACACTCTGGTGGTCTTCATGGAAAAAGGACAAGGAGGAGGAAGAGAGATTGGATTACCCATCCCCCCCAGACCCAGCCAAGTAGCTTTCCATACATTATAGAATCATAGAACTGGAAGGGACCTTGAGAGGTCATCTGATCCAGTCCCCTGCACTCGTGGCAGGACTAATTATCTAGACCAGTGCTTCTCAAAGTCGGGCCGCCACTTGTTCAGGGAAAGCCCCTGGCGGGCTGGGCCAGTTTGTTTACTTGCCACGTCCACAAGTTTGGCCGATCGCGGCTCCCACTGGCCATGGTTTGTTGCTCCAGGCCAATGGGGGCTGCAGGAAGCGGCACAGGCCAAGGGATATGCTGGCCGCCCTTCCCGCAGCCCCCATTCGCCTGGAGCGGCGAACCGTGGCCAGTGGGAGCCGCGATTGGCCGAACCTGCGGACGTGGCAGATAAACAAACTGGCCCGGCCCTCCAGGGGCTTTCCCTGAACAAGCAGCGGACCAGCTTTGAGAACCACTGATCTAGACCATACCTGACAGGTGTTTGTCCAACCTGCTCTTAAAAATCTTCAATGATGGAGATTCCACAACCTCCCTAGGCAATTTATTCCAGTGCTTAACCACCCTGACAGGAATTTTTTCCTAATGTCCAACCTAAACCTCCCTGGCTGCAATTTAAGCCCATTGCTTCTTGTCCTATCCTCAGAGGTTAAGAAAAACAAATTTTTCTTCCTCCTTGTAAAAACCTTTTACATTCTTGAAAAAAAAAACTGTTATTATGTCTGCTCTCAGTCATCTCTTTTCTAGACTAAACAAACCCAATTTTTTCAATCTTCCCTCATAGATCATGTTTTCTAGACCTTCAATTATTTTTGTTGCTCTTCTCTGAACTCTTCTCCAATTTATCCACATCCGTCCTGAAATGTGGTGCCCAGAACTGGACACAATACTCCAGTTGAGGCCTAATCAGAGCGAGTAAAGCGAAAGAATTACTTCTTGTGAATATCTAGGGAAATCAAAAACAGTGGGTTAAATACTGCTCCATTGAAGCCAATGGCATGTACTTCAATGAAGCCCAATTTTACCCACTATTTCAAGCCTTATAACAGAGTCTGTGTTCCCTAGGGAATTTAGAGAGCTACCAATGTCTGACCACTGAGCGTAGTACAAGCAGTGCAGCATGTTTTAGATAGAAAGATCTTCTGTCCCCAACTGCCCCCTTGGCATTGCTCAATATGGGAATTCCAGCACCCAATTCCCCACCCCATCCCTTGATTAGACAAAGACAAAGCCATCCAGTGGGCCAGCTGCAGGACCACTCTTGGGCTGACCCCTAGTAGGGCAGAGTCTCTCTCTTTTGGGAAGTGATGAAATATTTTAATTGATATCCAACACGATGCACTTTGGCCTGGTTTGAATGTATTTCACATTTGTTCACTCTTACACCATCTCTTTGATCAAATCAGCAACAGTTTGAATAGTAGCAATCACACCAGCTTCTTAAATGATAGCTATTAAGTCACCTTGAATAGACGTCTGTCAACTAGCCAGTCCCTGTGCGGAAGCATTATTTAAATGTTTATCTAGTTCCTCACCCTTCCAATCCATGTGTAACCCACCTTTTCTTTTTCTTATTTCACTGGGTTCAGCCAAAAACACTTAAATTACACAGGCACTTCCTTAAGATACAGTCAGATGACTCAATTATCTCTGTATGCAAAAGGCTCACCCCATCAACTACAGAGATATCAGTGTCAGCAGCAATATCAGCAAACTAGTCTGTTGTGTCCTCAATAAGAGTACTACAATAGCTGACCGACTGTAATATAATCCAACTACATGAAATTAATCACATTTTACCCTGGAAAGAACATAAAAGCAGCCATACTGGGTCAGACCAAAGGTCCATCTAGCCACATATCCTGTCTTCCGACAGTGGCCAATGCCAGGTGCCCCAGAGGGAATGAACAGAACAGGTAATCATCAAGAGATCCATTCCCTGTCGCTCATTCCCAGCTTCTGGCAAACAGAGGCTAGGGACACCATCCCTGCCTATCCTGGCTAATAGCCATTGATGGACCTATCCTCCATGAATGTACCTAGTTTTTTTTAAAAATCCTGTTATAGTCTTAGCCTTCACAACATCCTCTAACAAAGAATTCCACAAGTTGACTGTGCACTGTGTAAAGAAATACTTCCTTTTGTTTGTTTGTTTTAAACCTGCTGCCTACTAATTTCATTTGGTGACCTCTAAGGAGTAAATAGCACTTCCTTATTTACTTTCTCCATACCAGTCATGATTTTATAGACCTCTATCATATTCCCCCTTAGTTGTCTCTTTTCCAAGCTGAAGAGTCCCAGTCTTATTAATCTCTCCTCATACGGAAGCTGTTCCATACCCTTAATCATTTTTGTTGCCCTTTTCTGAACCTTTTCCAATTCCAGTATATCTTTTTTGAGATGGGGCAACCACATCTGCATGCAGTTTTCAAGATGTGAGCGTACCATGGATTTATATAGAGGCAATGTCTTATTATCTATCCCTTTCTTCATGATTCCCGACATTCTGTTAACTTTTTTTGACTGGGATTTATGTTGGGATTATGTTTTCCAATGTGCATTACTTTGCATTTATCAACACTGAATATTATCTGCCATTTTGTTGCCCAGTCACCCAGTTTTGAGATCCTTTTGTAGCTCTTCGCAGTCTGCCTGGGACTCTGAGTAGTTTTGTATCATCTGCAAATTTTGCCACCTTATTGTTTACCCCTTTTTCCAGATCATTTATGAATATGTTGAATAGGACTGGTCCCAATACAGACCCCTGGGGGACAACACTATTTAACTCTCTCCATTCTGAAAACTGACCATTTATCCCTACCCTTTGTTTCCTATCTCTTAACCAGTTACCAATCCATGAGAGGATGTTGTTGGGGGGGGGGGGGGGAAAGGAGGGTAAATACGAAATATTTGCCTGGTTCATATTAGAGAATTTGACTCAGTCACCACCCTGGAATCAAACTTAAGTTGCTACAGGTGAAATTGGTATAAAGAAACATAGAAAATGGATATTATTAAATGCTTGTGCCAACCATTCAAATATAGGACCAAAACTCAACACTGGGAGAGCATCCTTTCAGTAAGAAAAGAGTACAAAAGGGGTGTAACCTCAGACTGATGCTGGGATCCCAGACTACCAGTGAACAACTCAGACAAGATACCTACATATATGCTGATAGTCTGGGCATAAGACAATACGTCCTATGCAAGAGGGACTCCAAAGAAACTGATACCTGCTAGAAATCTAGTGCTATAAAGATTAGCCTAGAGCCAAATTAAAAATGATCTCTCAGAAAGGCAAAACCCAGCACAGATTAACACTGTAGTATGGTAATATGGAAACTGAGCACACAAACATCCTTGGGTTCACGAGATGACAACCTGGGTGCTTCAGGATAGCTATTAAAGCACTACAAGAAAAAGCTAAGAATCTTCTACACCATATAAAGCCACTAGGATAGATTCACCCATCTAGCTCAAAGTAGTGAAGCGTGCAAGATTAAGTGAGACTCTCACCAAAGAGACAGAATCAATGACCACAGCGTAAAAGTAGAATGTGGGAGATAAAAAGCAAGGTCTAATCCAGAGAGAAGTGACTGTGTAACCAATATGATCTAGAAGAGAAGGCAAGATGGAGATAGAGATGCACTTCCTACTCCAAAAGTGTCCAAAAATCTATGAAAGGCCAAGAAATATTTTCCCAAATTATAAGGAATGAGAAAACGCCCCCCCCCTTTTCTTTTTGATTAAAAGAGAGTGAGGAAAAACTATGCCTAATCCTATGAGCAAGGTCAGATATGGGGTCATACTATTTAGTAGCCACCAATGGGTTCAGGAATGGAAGACAATGATGTACAGACATACTGGGTAAAACTTCACACACTCTAAAACCCCATCCTGGGTAGCCTGTCCCTACCTCTGACAAAGAGCTGAAGTATTTGTCGTGTCTACACTTTGGCAACATCTATACAGTTTCACATGTCAAACTATCATTAAACTCAAACTCTTAACCCCTTTCATCCCCAGCTATCCAGTCTTTTCTGCAGCACAAGAATGTACAAGAATCCCCAAGTAGCTTAATTTGTCCAGGTCAAGATTGATGGTCATTGGCTGGCAGATTTGAAATTAATTTTAAACAGGCCAAACTTTTCATTATGAAGCTTGCTTAGCCTTAAGAGTACCCAGCACAACAGTACAAATAGCAGAGCTTTCCTCCCCATGTCTACATATTCTTTAGACTATAGTACAGACGTTGCCAGATAAAAGAGACTCTGCTGTAGCTTTTGAAAAGGAAGGAAGCATGTACAATTCTTAATAAGGCTCTTCAGGTCTAGGTTGAGTACGTATCTGTCATGCCAAAAAACCTGCATGTAGCCATGTCAGTCCCAGGATATTAGAGAGACAAGGTGGGTGAGGTAATATCTTTCATTGGACCAGCTTCTGTTGGTGAGAGAGAGACAAGCTTTCAAGCTTACACACAACTCTGTCTCTCTCACCCACACAAGCTGGTCCAGTAAAAGATATTACCTCACTCACCTTGTCTCAAAGAACCCTCAGACAATTTTTGTTTCTCCTTCTCCTTCTGCAAAACTCAAATACTCCAATACTTTATATAATCATCGCAGCTAAACACCTTCACAAGATAACTCATGAGCGCAGACTCCCAGGACATTCTGCTCTTCTATGAGGCATCACAACGGGGACAAGAAACCAAGCAGCTGCTGCTGCACAGCTTCCTTTTTTATTGTTCAACTGTAAACATATATTTAGTATTGAAACAACATTTTTTGGAATCCTTCAAGCTTCATGATCAAGAAACCACCCCTGGAACCTGCCAGAAAGCATTCAGGGCACCCACCCAGAAGCATGTATCATTAACTTCTATTTAAAATAATGCCTAGCGCTCAAATGTGAATGCGATGGGGGTAGGGGTTTAACATTTATAGTATGGAACGTAAGTGACATACAACATAGCATATACATACTAATTGTAAATCATAGCAAAACAAACTATTCCTATCTTTTCAACTGTACCAATTGCTTAGTTATTCCTGTACAGATATATCATGGGTCTGTTATCCAGGGGAAAATCAAGGTTAAGATGATTAAGTGTAAGTAATTTAGTTAATGATGATTAATGTGCAATGGAGAGGGACTTCGGATACATTTGCATAGAAGCAGGGTATGCTAACGGAGTAATACACCCTGCATTAATAAAACTATAGAACTTAAAAGAGTTCTAGAGATATGGGTCTTGCATGCTATATTGATACAACAGAATCTAGTGTAAAAGGCTAAATTTAATAGAGATCACATCACTAGCCATTCAAATGCAGCAAGCTGCAGGGCAAAACAGTGCAACAGTTTCACAGTGCACAGAAGCTTAGGGATGACAAGTGAAGAATTCTATATCCAATTGATACTGCAGCAGGAACATATGGAGTTCGCATACATTGAAGTCAAACAAAGGCATGCATATAGCATACAAAAAAATTCAACGTGGTCCTCCAAGAAATGCCATGTGTGTTGGAGGGTTTTATTTGCTTTCTTCCCCTCACTCTCCTTATTTCCCCTCCCTCAGCTCTAAAAATAAAAGACTCTAATAAGCAGTTTTGGTAAGCCCAAGCATTGAAAAAAAAATCATGATTTAGGCCCATATCATGATTAGGTTAAAAAAAATCCATTAGATTAAAAATAAATTTGGGTTCTTTTCCTTCTGAGCCATTAGGGTGCTCTTATGTCATGTTTTCTAGCATTCTGCTACATTCATGAGTGCTAGAAACATACTTTTTAAAAATGAAAGCAGAGAGTCTTACTTAATCACATGCATCCAAGAGCTGGGTCTTTAAGAATCATGAGAGTCTGGTTAGAATACTGAGCATTGGCAACACTAGGTAAATTGAGTACAAAATCATACTGACAGAATGTTAAAGTTGCACAATTCAAGTTCAAAAGACAGAACAAACAAACAAAAGAAATCCAGAAGTTAAGGTTTCTGGAGCAACTTGGCCATGCTGCAGCTATTCCGTATTTTCTGATACTTGGTAAAGGAAACCTTCATGCATTAAGAAGATTGGTATTTTATAAGGATACTGAAGTAGAAAATAGTATATATAAATATCATGACATGCAGCTGAATTGCCATAATGTTGTGTTAGGAATCTAAGAGCCATAATTCTAAAAATTAAGTATTTGATTTCTCAATCTTAACATTGCATTAAATACTAGTCTTGCATTATTTAAGATTCCCTGCTGTATTTTGGTTTCATGTGTTTGTTTAAAAGAAATAAAGGAAAAAATGCTGTTTCATACTTAAGATTCATCTGTGTATGATGAAAGTACTTTAGCAGAGCAATCTTAACTGAAAGAAAGGCTCCTCAGCCAATGCATCCTTAAATCCCCTATGCTGATCTAGGTTAAAAGCACTGGGAAAAAAATTCTAGCATGCATGCAAGAAAATGCTGACTTTCTAAACATTCAGAACTTAAAACACTGAACCTATTTTTTCCAAACTTGGAACTCCCCAGTGAGGACTATAAACAAGCTAATTTGACATTGCTAGCTTCAGCCAGCTTTGAGTTATGTGTGTGCAAATTTTGACTCTGAAGATATGAGAGAAGTGTATTTTCCCCATGCTTGCATAAATCAAAAAACAGCTGAACCAATTTTGTTTAAATTAGAGAGACAGACACAGACCGACCGACCAGCCAGGCATGGGGAACTACAGCCCACAAAGAATGAGAAATACTTCAAATTAGAACGGAAACCCTCTCTCAGCCTTAACCAGAGTCTCCACTACCAGTGAATATTATCCATATACACTATTTTAACATGGTCTTGATTTAGGAATTAATCTAAGACTCAAAGTCAATGTAAAAGGTTCCCAATGACTCCAATGGGAATTGAAGTGGTGCCTTAAACTGATGGGGCATGGTTTTTTGGTTTTTTTTCATAGATAATTAGGGTTGGAAGGGACCTCAGGAGATCATCTAGTCCAACCCTTTGCTCAAAGCAGGACCAATCCCCAAATAGCCCCCTCAAGGATTGAACTCACAACCCTGGGTTTAGCAGGCCAATTCTCAAGCCACTGAGCTATCCCTCCCCCCGCCAAAAAATGTGATAACCACTACACTACAGACATTCTGCAGCAATTAGCTGGAATACAGAAGGAAATGGGAACACCTTCTCGTTCTATTTATTTCTTTTTCTCCTTTATGCTCTCCTCCTACTTCCCCTATGTTCTTCCAATCTTGCGTCCTTTCCTTCTAGACCTCTTCATCTTCATCAATTCCTCCCTCCTTTCTTCTCTCTCCCCATCCCCAATTCCCTTCCTACTTGCCTAGCACTCAGCTCTCAGCCTTCTGTTCTCCTAGCAACCAGGAAATGGCTAGGAGGAAAAATTAACCAACAAAAGATGAGGCAGAGAAAAAGCAACTGGAAAGGGTTTTAAGCAGAAGCCCCTCCCACCCCCGTGTATTTATTTATTTATTTATTTAAGTCTGGGCTGAACAAAATGTTGAAAATAGACAACAAGGCATTTTGGGCAAGGGCCCAAATAAGCTTAGCTGGTATAGAGCAGTTGACCCCCGGGCAGTGAAGGGAAAACTTGACAGTGCCAACACACTCTCTCTTTTCCCAACTCCTACTTACTGGAGGAGCTCTCCATGAGAGTCTGCAAGACCAGTTCATTACCCTCCTCCTAACCTTACCGGTGCTTCCAAGTCACATGACAATGGGTATGCTGATGGTATTCTGTGACCATTGTTCAGGACACTTATACATCGCCTTATTTTTATAACCTGGCACCCCTGCTGCTGTTTGTCCTATCCACCTGTAGTGTCTCACCTTATATAGAGATCATAATTTGTGGAGCAAGGATGTGTACGTGTCCAGTGTGTAGCACAAGAGTCTAGATGGCCCAGCCCCAATAGCAATACAAACAACAGATGACCTAGTAGGTTTTTCAGGATCTCTAATTAATATGGTTATGTCTAGACATGTATTTCTTAGTATTTGTTTTGCAGATGAACTTGCAAATTAATTCAAAATGTCTAAGAAGCTACAATATCTGGCTAGATTTCAAGCACTAAAAAGCCCAACTAATTTTATTAAAACTTAAGTGAAAGGAAAACTAACCAAATGACAATTAAAAATAGTCTACCATCAAAAGCCAATTTTCATAATGAGGATCATAATCCTAGTTTTTATATAATTTTCTGCAGGGCTGTGTAATTTACAAGTTACACAAAGCAACAGAGAGATTAAAGAACTCAGCATACCTCAACAGTAATAATTTATTATATCCATGGTAGCATTTAGGATGCTGAAGAAGGGATGCATGCAGGGAACAGTAAGTGGCATTTCCAATATATTTCCTTTGAGAAGTCCCAGGTAAAGATTATAAAACCTTCCCAGCCTATGATATTTCTTTGCCACCTCTAAATTTGTTTCACAAGAACCTTGCTCCTTTTGTACACTGCTGCCCCCTTCTGTTTGAAGGGATTTCTAACCTTCAAAGATTCTAGAAATAAACTTCAGTCCCTCTCATTCTAAATTATATCCCACCCAGCCTCAGTTATAGTCCATGCTATCTTAGGAGAGGAGCTGACTAAGTATCCCTTGGAGTACATGTATTTTATCATCCTTTCTAACAACTCTCAAGCTAGTAAACACACCAAAATGCGGCATACTGAAAACAGCTATATAAATAAAACAAAGTCATGGCCATTAAGTGAAAGCATAAAAAATATGCACCAGAGGCCCAATTTAATAACCTACTCCTACCACAGACCACTAAATCTTCAGAGAAAGCTGCTCTCAAAAAATGAAGCATCTGCCAAAACACTAGCACGCTATGGACTTTTGCAGTTCACAAAACTATCCCTCTTGCATGCATATTACCTGCACGCACAGCTCGGCTTTAAAGATGCTAAACAAATCTATGAGTCAACTAGAAATAGTCATGCTCTCATCGCAAATATTAATACAGTATTTTCTGATACTGGAAAGGCGAGTAAAAGGCATTCACTCAGTCTTATACAATTTCTATGGGATGGCAACTCTTGATTAATACTTCACACACAGTAAACAGCAAACATAAATAATAAAGCGACACAGACAGCAAACAAAACCACAAACAAACAAGTGACAACACTGAAAATACAAAGGGAAGTAAAACATCAAGTGGTTGGTTACGGGTATTTTAAATGAGGGTTTAGGACCCGCACTATGCAAGTGCAACAGAGCCCTGTACAAACAGGCAATTCTCCTTGTTTCATATTGTGTCACCAACTCAAAAAGTCAGAGTAGCTTCATTAAGTTTTTACAAGCCCCTTACGTAAACGGAGCACGTCAACAGATGGCTTCGGAGCTTGCAGACACATCCTTTCCTGTTTCAAAAGAGCTTGCAAATAGGGTCTTCATACTACAAAATGCCTAGCACCAAAGCCAGTGCTTGGTACATGAGAGTCAATGGGAGTACTCTGAGGAGCCAGAACTATACCAGATGGCAAAGATCTGGCCTTAATGGTTTCCAATAGGAATCCAGACGAGTGATTTCCATTAATTTTAGAATTTGTTCTAACCAAAGACCCAAAAAATAAAGGGATTTGGGGATGAAGAGGCACAAACTCACCAACCAAAAATCTACACAGGGAAGCCATTGAGTTTTGTACAGCCCTACTTAGGAATCATCTTTTAGTTCCTTTAAATAGAATTTCTGGTTCTTGTTGCCACAAGACTGTACAAGACACTGCTGGAACCACTAGGAATGGATGTGCTATACTCAATACATTTTAAAGGCCAGAAGGGACCAGTGTGATCATCCACTTTGATATCCTGCAGAAATACAGACCATAAGGTTTCCCTGTATTGATCCCTGCTTCAGGTTAATAGCGGTACTTGAGCGAGGGCATCTCTTTCAGAAAAACAGCCAATTTTAAAAAGTTTCCAGTGGTGGAGAATCTACCACAACCCTTGGTAAATTGTTCCAATGGTTAATTAACCTCAATGTTTGGCTTATTTCAAGTCTAAAATGTGCGTAGTTTCAGCTTCCAGCCACTGGTTCCTGCTTTATACATGCAGTACATTCTCACACAAGTATCAGGTTGAATATATATATGCCATTTTATTCTTCCATTATTATGTTTTGCCAGGAGTAATTTGCATAGGAACCTGTGCAACAAATGGTCGTTAGGCTGCTCCTTATCGTCTTAGGTGACAAAAGTCAGGTTTTTTCCTATCTATGCCACTTTAAAGAACTCTCCATTACAATACACACACACATTCAATATTTAATAACATTGCCACTTAATCAAAACGCGATTTGCTTTTACAGCAATATTTTCTCTAAAATTTAGCAAGTTTTGGGGAAGTCTAATAAAACAGAAGTCTATACGCCACTCTCCCTTACAACATGTGTGTTATTAGACAGGCGTGGAAAATTGCATTTAAACATGGTGTGAGCTGACAATCAGACAGCTCTCTGCAGACATTTTTCTACCTTGAGAGCACAGCAAAACTTCGATGATGGCTTAATGCACAGTGGGTAGTAAAATAATGTGCAGCTGCATTATGTTGACTACACAAACTAGACCTAAACATGTAATGGTAAGGTTTCCCTGGGGCTTTTTTAAAAGCTAGTTTGTCCTGTTCCGCTGTGCATTCCTGTGCTGGGGTGTGTACCCCAGCCACTGGCTCAGAATCGGTAAATGTGGGCAGGACAGGCCAATTAACATACCAGGCCACACCTGGAGGAAAAGCCAGGCTAGCCCAGTTGGACTGGAGCCGGTAAGTTAGTGTAAAGTCTGTGGCAGAAAGGTGCTGCCAAAATAGAGGACAAGGTGCTAGCCCAAATTTATGGAAGGATCAGTGACGTGGTTCATATTTAGATTGTTAACTGGCTACTGTGGTTTGAAAATAATAATTTATATTTAATGACTAGACAAAGCTGGGTTATGTAACACACGCAAGGTTAAAGAGCCCGTTGAGCACCTCATATGGGGATGCAGGGAGTGCTCTTTGGAAAAAACAGACTTTTATGAAGAAATTAGACTCTCTACGGTGAGAGAATACACAAAGGGAGGGTTAGTGCCTTACAATTCCACTCCGCCCTAAGCCAAGTTTGACTAAATGTTTGGAGTCTAGGGACAGAACAAAGTTATCAGAGGTCTGCAAGTCAGTCATGCTATTTGACGTTTGCATTACATTAGCCTGAGTGACTGAACATTAGTCATAGCACTTCAAATAAAAGTGGACGATCTTCCCTGAATGTAACATACCGGTAGTAACAAGAAGAATTGCCAATTTTGAGTCAAGCCTATGTTCCTTCTCTCTTACTCAGCTACCTGTACACACCTCTCTAGTCACCTTCCAACTCCCCTTCCCATCAGTCTTGCATTCAGGGCTTCCTGCTCTGACTTTATAAACAAATCAGATTCAATCATGCAAGGGGTTGGGGTTGGTTCGTATCCCAGGGCAGTTTTTCACTGGTTGTGGTCCCTTCCTAATACACTTTAGCCCAAGTCATACTGTCACCGTAAGCTTCTTAAAATCAGTTCTCGTCAGTGATTAGGCATTTTCCATGCATCCAGTGGATCAAGGCCCAGCAGGTGTAATGCCAACAAACTCCAGTCAGCAGCAGCTGAGCTCAAACCTGGGACCTCTGAAGCGTAATGGAGGATCCTCTACTGCATGAGCTAAAATGCACGTCTCTTAGCCAAGGCCGTAGCAGGTTCATCGATTGCTAGCTAGTCTAGCTGTCATACCAAGCAGGCCTGCCTTACACAAGCACAACGCCCTGTGGGAGAGGACTCCAAAATGTATTCCACTCTAGAGAGCACTTTCTATTTCCCCCAGCTTGTCCCTTTAGTCTCTCTGCCCCTTTGGCAACACGTTAGAGCAGTGGTGGGCCCGCACGTGGCCCATCAGGGTAATCTGCCAGCGGGCCACAAAAGAGTTTGTTTACATTGACCGTCTGCAGGCATGGCTGCCCGCAGCTCCCAGTGGCCGTGGTTCTCTGTTCCCGGCCAATGGGAGCTGCGGAAAGTGGTGCAGCCACTGGCAGCTGCAGGCGGCCATGCCTGCAGACAGTCAGTGTAAACCAACTGTCTCACGGCCTGCCAGCGGATTACCCTAACGGGCCACATGCGGCCTGCAGGTTGCCCACCACTGCATTAGAGAGACAGCCTCAAGTTTCTTGGGTAGGTGTCCTCCCACTTCCCCAGAGTACCCTGAGATCTTTTCCATGTTACTTTGATCTACTCCTCCAGTCTCACCCATGAGAGGGTTTACCCAGCAGCACTCTCAAGGAGATGACGACAATTTTCTGAACTGGCCATTGCATGTCCAAAATCAATTCAGCGTCGCATTTCTTGCTTTGAACAAACAATTTGCTTTCCATTTATCCCCAACAAAGTTTACCCCGACCTACTGAAAACGTGCGCATGTGCGCATTCATATTTCCCAGCTCATTTTGCATCCTACTTTCAATAACATGGTCCACAACCCTATCAGCTCTTCCTGGGTGCCCCAAGTCTCCCACAGTATCAGTGCATGCTCTTTTCACTGAGAGTCCCAAGTGGGACAGGCTCCACCCATCCTTCCTTCACAACCTTATCTCCTGCATCATTCCAGTGATTACCGAGGAATGGTCTAGCCAAACCCAGTACTGTTGCTGCTGCAGTCTGACCTAGCCGTATTCCATTGTCTCAGTGTCTACAACTCAGGAACTATGATTCTAACTAATACTCTGCACTGCAGGATGCATGGCAACTTTAAACTTCCTCCTAAAGCTAAAACCTGTATAGAATACTTCTGCCGCTGCATTCCATGAAAGCTGACCCCTCCTTCTGTTCAGAAAAAAGAACTGAAATGCCCAGGACATGCAATAGTCCATAAAACTTATTTTTCCATATTTTGTACTGGTTACTTGTAGCATTTGGAATACAAGTTTGTGTACTTTTACCACATTTCTCTGTTATTAGTCCATAAAGTGTAATTAATTTACTATCAGTACAATTGCGATTTCACTACTGCAGAGCTGAATGTCACCCTAGAAAAACAACAAATATTTTAATGGAAGAGCGTGCTACAATTTAATTCTGCCTATTGCAGGTCACATCTGCTTCTTCCTTTGGAAACCTGTGATGAATTTCCACTTGAAGTAGCTGGTTACTTCAGGAATTGAAAAGGGTGGGGCGGGGAGGAGGAGGACCCAAGCCTTGAAGCAGGATTTCCACGACCTGGTGGTCTCTTTCTCTAGCTCTGCATAGAGATTGCTGGTACCTCCTTCAGCATCTCTGAGAAAAATCTAGACCATCCCTGACAGGTGTTTGTCTAACCTGCTCTTAAAAATCTCCATTGTGGAATCTCCATCATTCTCCCATTGTTTAACTACCCTGACAATTAGGAAGTTTTTCCTAATGTTCAACCTAAACCACCCTTACTGTAATTTAAGCCCTTTACTACTTGAGAGACTTGATGATTAGTTTTCAGGAACTCCAGTAGAAAGGGTCTGAGCAAAGAGTAAACTGCAACCAATACTTCTGGTCTGAATTTGTATGTCTAAGAAGTAGCTGAGCTTCACAGTGAGGGTATAGGAGTGAATCTGAGAAGCCCTTTCCAAACCTCCCACCGGCCACTATTCAAGGAGTGGTTATGAAGGTTTGTGAGCGTAGTTCAATTGTAACCAGGGCCGCCCAGAGGATTCCGGGGGCCCGGGGTCTTCGGCGGCGGGGGGCCCTTCCGTTCCGGGACCCGCCGCCGAAGTGCCCCGAAGACCCGCGGCAGGAGCCCCCCGCCGCCGAATTACCGCCGAAGTGGGACCCGCCGCTGAAGTGCAGCCCGGTCTTCGGCGGTAATTCGGTGGCGGGAGGGGGTCCCCGCCGCGGGTCTTCGGGGCACTTCGGCGGCGGGTCCCGGAACGGAAGGGGCCCCCCGCCGCCGAAGACCGGGCTGCGCTTCGGCGGCAGGTCCCGCTTCCCCTCCCGCCCCAGCCCCAGCCTCAGCCTCTTACCCCCGGCTCCCTCCTCACCCGGAGTCTCAGCGCCTCGCCGGAACAGCTGCAGCGTGCGGCCGGCGGGGCCTGAGCTCCGTCCCGCTCAGAGCCACATGGTGAGGGGGCGGGGCTGGGAGCTCCGGGCCGAGCGGAGGGAGCTGATCTCAGCCCGGAGCTCCCAGCCCCGCCCCCTCACCACGGGGCTCGGGGGCCCCGGTGGAGACTCGGCGCTTGATGCGCTGAGGCTCCAGGAGCAGGGCGGAGGCAGGAGCCTCCGCTGTTCTCTTGGGGGCCCCTGCGGAGCCCGGGACCCGGAGCAAATTGCCCCCTTTGCCCCCCCCTCTGGGCGGCCCTGATTGTAACACTTAGACTGGAGTACCAGGTGCAGATGCAGAATGGAAGTATACTCAAAGCAGGATAGCTGCTGCAGATAAACTGCACCGTTGGGGTCTACTCCAGTGAAGTCCCATCAGTTCCTTTCTCTAGCGCTGATGGAGTCAGAGATCTGGTTATAAAAAAAGTTTGACTGGGCACAATCGTTTTAAAACGCAGCTTGGTCACAGCATTGTTAATCTATATTCTTAGCATTGACAGACACATTTTCATGGTTTAAAAAAAACAACATTGAAACATGTTTCAAGAAGGCTGCTTCTCAGGTTTCTATCATTTAGCAATACAATGGCAAAAATGTATAATAATGGGAAATGAACAGATTTTCTTGTGGTAACCAAAACACTTGAATCTGTTTAAAAATAAACAGATTATTTAAAAAAACCCTTTTGGTAAATACATAATAGCAGGAAACCTATCCTAAGAGAGAAACCATAAGAGACATTCCTTGATTTAAACACACACACACACGCTTCTTAGTATTCATAATTTTTAGAAAAAAAATCCATTCTATTATACATGTACACAGAGGAGTAAAACCTGTAATGTGAATGAGGACACAGGACATTAAAAATGTAAATTAAGAATTAAATAGCAAAACAATGGAATTCTGCCAATATTTTTATAACCATACAAATTGCTAATCAGTATCCAGTGTCATGTTGGCAGATTTGTTCAACAGGGAGTACAAAGCAGGAGACAAGATGACAGACTACCCTTTCTAAAGGATGTAAGCTCAGCTCTACATGCCGGGGGTTGCACATTTATATCCTTTTGAATAGAGAAGCTCACATGCATTCAACACTTCAGTAATGTTATCAAAAGAAGTTTTAGAAATTTGTGAGTTGTGCAAAACCAGAGACCAATTTTTCACATTAATCTGTAAGCTTTTTATCATAAAAAAAGACAGCAGTCCCTCCCTGCTATGAACTGCCCCAGAAAGCACTACAGAGGCAAAAATTGTTCAGTCCTTGTTTATTTCAGACAGCATGGAAATTAATGGAGACAATATTTCTATTGTATCACCATAGGATAGATGGATCAAGGATCCTACATCAAAAGATAAGTTAGCCAACACCACACACACGTAAAGCCTGTATACTTCCAGGTCTCTCAGAGAAGTCCATGTAGCCTAAGACTCTGGCACATGAAATGTTCTCAAAAATTTCCACCATGACTGTGACCTGAACAGGACTAAAAATTACTCTATTTCAATCTATGTGGAAAGCAAGTCAGCAGTCCAATTATATCTGCTTAGACTTCTCACTGATAAATGCTACTAGTTTATCCAAAGCTAAGATAAAGTCTTCGAAACTGGCACCTTCAAAGAAACAGAGAAAAATTGAGATATACCAATCTCCTAGAACTGGAAGGGACCTTGAAAGGTCATCGAGTCCAGCCCCCTGCATTCACTAGCAGGACCAGGTACTGATTTTGCCCCAGATCTCTAAGTGGCCCCCTCAAGATTTAAAGATTCCTGTAATTGATCTCTCCTCCTGAAATCATGTTCCCTGCATTGATGATATGAAAATCCAATCTCTGGGACAAGAGAGTATAAAATACGGAGCTGTATGAATGAGCCTCTGAATGTTTTCCTTCTGCATATACGTATCCTTCTTCCTTCCCCAACATTGTATCTTCAAAAGACAATCTATTACGTCAACTTTGTGCCTCACTTTCCTGATCTGTTAGAACAGAAATAATAGTACTTAGTTTACTTTAAACTTACTTACAGGTTTAAAACAAATAAAAAGAAGTTCTTCTTCACACAGTGCACAGTCAACCTGTGGAACTCCTTGCCTGAGGAGGTTGGGAAGGCTAGGACTATAAGAGTGTTTAAAAGAGAACTAGATAAATTCATGAAGGTTAAGTCCATTAATGGCTATTAGCCAGGATGGGTAAGGAATGGTGTCCCTAGCCTCTGTTCGTCAGAGGATGGAGATGGATGGCAGGAGAGAGATCACTTGATCATTACCTGTTAGGTTCACTCCCTCTGGGACACCTGGCATTGGCCACTGTCAGTAGACAGGATACTGGGCTAGATGAACCTTTGGTCTGACCCAGTGTGGCCATTCTTATGTTCTCCTTCATGGGGTGAGGCAAGGCAATTTGTGAAGTTCCTCAAGAGCCTTGCCACAAAAGCATAAAAGTATCATGATTATACTATTCAGCTCAAGTATTTTAATAAATATAAATATGACCCCCCTGGTCTCCAAAAACCACAGAGCTGAAGGATTAGCAGATAATTGAATTTTAACAATTTGCTGTCTTAGTTTATCCTTCCAGTTGTCCACAGCAGCCTTCAGAAATTCCATGTTTTTAACACACACTGTCTTTCCATCATCTCACTGAGCCGTGTTCAATTGTTCCACCGCATGAGTGCACAAACAGTTCTCTTTCTCTACAGTCTTTTCACCAGGTTTCAGTTCCTGCTATTTATTTTTAAAATAATAAATCTAACAGTTTTCTACAAGCTTCCATACATCAGTTAGCGAGTCATCACTCCTTTGTCTACACTGGAAGCCTCTACTAGTCACTTGTTTCCTCTTTCATGCCAACGAAGTATTCTGGAAGTATATTCAGCCCCAGACTTCTTGTTTGCTACAGCTGTACTTGGAATGAAGGGACTGTACTTCATTCAGCACATGGACAAATGCAAACCTCAAGGGGGAGGGGTACATTTATCACTTCTCTCCACTGATTGCCTCTTCCCTTGAGAACTTTTGATTTTGATTGTTATAATGTTGGTCACAGAGTAACAGAAGGGAGTGTCTTTGCTGTAGAGATCTTCATATAGACGATGACACTAGCAGAGACAGACAATCAAATGTCCACTCAGTCTGCCATAGTGTTTCATGCCCTCCTACCTACCCCCAACCCAACCCTCCTTCAACTCACACAGCACCTAATGAGGAGCATTCATCGTGGTCAGTGTATTCACATGTCGGCATCTATAGGGAAAGAGCAAACATCTATCCAAATACTTAGTACAGCGATGAGGGCCATATATCTGAGTGCCTCAACTCCTGAGTAGATTTTATCTAGAATAAGGACACCCTTGTGAAGCAGAGAAGTACTAATATGCCCATTTTACTGATGGGGAATGGAGGCACAAAGGAGCTTAAGTAGCCTGCCCAAAGACACATAGGAGATCTGTAGCTGAGCTATGAATTGAACCCAGGTCTCTGAAGTCCCAGCCTAGTGCCCTAACTAGCAGGTGATTCTTTCTACCCTAGTGGAACTATAGACGCTGATTTTCGTAATTTTGTGTGCAAAATAAACAGTGGTAGCCTTACTTAGGCTTACCGTATGTACCATGAGAGTTATGGAGCAGAATACCAATTGCTGCCTGAAAGTGTCTTGTGGATACAAGCACAAAGGCAAGCATAAAGCCAACAACCCAGATTCATAGATTTGAAGGACTGGAGGGACCATTGTGATCATCTAGTCTGACCTGTATAGAACATGCCACAGAATTTCCCCCAAATAATTCCTAGAGCAGCATCTCTCAAACTGGGGTCTGCTGGCCCCTGGGGGTCCCCGAGGGCACTTTGGTGGGTCCACGGGCCCCACTGATCAACTCCTCCCGCTCCAGAGGTACAGCAAGGCTAAGGCAGGCTCCCTCCCTGCCCCGGCTCTGTGCTGCTCCCGGAACCAGAAGGCAGCCCCTGCAGCCCCTGAGGGGGGGCAAGGATGTCTCTGCGCACTGCCCCTGGCCCAGAACACTGACTCTGCAGCTCCCATTGATCGGGCTGAGGCAGGAAGTTGGGGTGTGGAAGGGGGTGACAGCTCAGCTGGGGGTGTGGGCTCTGGGGTGGGGAGCCGAGGGATTTGGAGTGCAGTATGGGGCTGTGGGTTGAGGCAGGGGGCTGGGGTATGGAGGGGGTTAGGGCTCTGGGCTGGGGGTGCAGGTTCTGTGGTGGGGTCAGGGTGAGGGCTTTGGGGTGCAGGAGACGGCTCCGGGTTTGGGGGGGCTTAGGGTTGGGGCGTGGGCTTACCTTGGGCGGCTCCTGGCCAGTGGCACAGCAGGGCTAAGGCAGGCTCCCTGCTTGTCCTGGTTCCGCGCTGTGCCCTAGAAGCAGCAGCAGGTCCGGCTCCTAGGTGGGAGGGCCAGGAGGCTCCACGTGCTGCTTTCGCCCACACGTGCTGCCCCCGCCCCCAGCTCCCATTGGCTGCGGTTCCCAACCAATGAGAGTACAGAGCTGATGATAGGGGTGGGGGCAGCACGTGGAGCCCTGTGGCTCCCCCGGCGTAGGAGCCGGACCTGCTGCCTGCTTCCGGGGCACAATGTGGTGCTAGGACAAGTAGGGACTAGCCTGCCTTAGCCTTGCAGCAAGTCAACCGGACTTTTAATGGCTCAGTCGGCTGTGCTGACCAGAGCCCCTAGGGTCCCTTTTCACCTGGGCATTCCGGTTGAAAACCGGACACCTGGCAACCCTAGGTTAACTAGATAGACTCAAGGCGCTCTATCATGATAAGGCATATTTTTCTGATCCTTTAATCATTCTCATGGCTCTTTTTAGCCCTCTCTAATTTATCAGTAACCTTCTTAAATTGTTGACTCTGGAACTGGACACAGTAATCTCAAAGTGGTCATACCAGGAACAAATACAAAGGTAAAATAACTTCTCTTCGCCTACTCGAGATTCTTCGGGTATGCACCCAAGACTTGCATTAGCCTTTTTGTCAACGGCATTGCACTGGGAACTCTTGTTCAGCTGATTATCCATCATGACCCCTAAATCTTCTTCAGAGTCACTGCTTCCCAGGATACACTGCCTTCCTAGTCTGAAAGTATGGCCTACATTCTTTGTTAATAAATGTATACATCTGATTTAGCCATATTAAAATGCATATGGTTTGCTTGAGCCCAGCTTACCAGACTATCCAGATTGCTCTGTATCTATGACTTGTCCTCTTCATTATTTACCACCCCCAGTTTATGTCACTAGCAAACTTCATCAGTGAGGATTTTATGTTTTCTTCCAGATTATTAATAAAAATGTTAAATAGCACAAGGCCAAGAACAGATTCCTGGAGGAACCCACTAAAAACGCACCTGCTCTATGACTCCCCATTTACAATTATTAACTGATAATCTCAAAAATTATGTGCCATGTTAGTAATATATCATTCTAGTTTTTTAATCAAAGTGTAATGCAGTACTAAATCAAATGCCTTACAGAAGTCTAAGTATATTTTATCAAAACTATTACCGTTATCAACCAAATTTGTAATCTCATAAAAACAAGCAAGTTGGTTTGACAGAGTCTGTTTTCCATAAACCCACCTTGATTGGCATTAGTTACCCTCCTTTAATTTTTTATTAATTGAGTCCTGTATCAGCCACTCCATAATCTTGCCCAGGATCAGTGTCAAACTAATAGGCCTATAATTTCTCAGGTCATCCCATTTACCCTTTTTAACTACTGGCACAACGTTTTCTTCCAGTCTTCCTAAACTTGTCTGGTATTCTGAAACTTATTGAAAATCAACTTTAACAGTCTAGCAAGCTCCTCAGCCAGCTCTTTTAAAAAACTTTTGGATGCAATTTATCTGGATTTATCTGCTGATTTAAAAATGTTTAACTTGAGTAGCAAGGGAGGAGACTGGGGAAAATCACCACACGGGGTTAGACCTCCAGATCCCCTGTGTGCCAGAGAAAAGAAAAAAAATCTATGCAGGCTTCATGCAAATGAGAAGAGTCACCATCCTCCAACAGCAGCTGGTGTCCCCTGCTGCCCCCCATACCATTCTTCTTACCCGTGGGTTGGGGTAGCAGCTGTGGAGAAATAGAGCCCAATTGCTTTACTATGAGATGGGGCAGAATTCCATTTTATGGCCCCTCTCCTGAATTCCTTGCACAAATCTCAATATAGAATTAAACAGGACCATACCTAAAAAATAGATTTGTACGAAACCACCACCCATGATACATGTCACTCGCCAAAACAGCCTGCTGATCTCATCCTGCAGACTCACTCTTTATCTTTTCTTTAATGAGCCATTCACACTTATTGCACCATTGGTTGAGGCAACAGAGTGGGATGCAGCAAAGGTGGGTTCAATTCTCAGCCCTGCCCCAAACTCTTGTATCACATTGGACAGACGCTTAATGCGAGTTTCTGATACCTAGCTCAGCAAGTTCCCACTATTGACTGAGCCACCTAAACACTACCATAATACCCATAGAATCCCCCTCCCCCCTCCAAAAAAACCCCAAAAACCTGGAGCTTTGTGTGCACAACCTCGGAGTGATTTTCACTTTTTAAGGAGTATTCTAATGAACTGAAAATATTTGTTGTTTAATACAGAAATGAGCCAATGAGGTGCTGTTCACATCCACATTAGATTTAATGTTTTGGCTCATATTAGAGGGCACTGAAATATTGCAAGATTCCCTCCCCAGGTTTGAATTCAACCCAGAACCAGAAATCTATGCTCAAGATTAGAGGAAGAGGATTCAAATTGTAACATCCCACAAATTCAAAGAGGTTTGGATCCCAGGTTCTGACCTATCTTAGGCTAGAATGATTTGTTGTTAAAAGAAATGGAAGTCTGAAATGCAAGATTGCCAAACAATTCTTAGAAATAGACAGCAATGACATTTTAAACTCCATAATTTATGCTATTCACTACATCTAAGCACATTGGAAAATGGATGTGTTGCATTTCTCTCGAGAACTCAGATTTCTATATTATTAAAACAGTTTGGGAGAAGGAATCTGATAGATTTAAGGTTTATATTTTTCTCCAAGTACATTGCCAGCAAGATAAAATATTTAGTGGCTTCATATTCCCTAACCATATGCTTCATGCACTATTTGCCACAAAAGTTGTGACACTGCAGTCAGCCTTCAAGGAATGAAGCATGCATTTTTCATGGCAAAACATTTTTTTAAATCTTATTTTATTACACTGCTATTGGTTAAGTCAAGCTCTGATAATTAGGATATTGGATATTTATGAGGCACTATTCTGCCTTTATTTTTGCTTTAGGTGCCTGTTGACAGATGCAGCAAGATAATTTATATTGACGTGTGAAGTAGAAATAATTGCTGAAATACTGGCAAAGTCTATTAGGCGGGGAAAAGGTACATTCTCACTCTTGGAATTTCTTCTGCTTTGTAGCATTCCCTCCTGGCATATTGGAACTCAGAGTGTTCAACACTTCATCTGCACCCAGCTCAAGGACTTGTTCAATTGAAGTTTCAGAGGTAAATTTACTGCTCCTCCTGGAAGCAGTGGTTAAGGGTTCTGCAAATTGCCATGAATCCACTCCATCCTTCCTAACAGGAGGAGAAACAAAAAACTGACTTCAAAGCAATCTCCATAGACTGACCAGTGGGAGGCACTCCTATAGCATGCAGATCTCACTGCTCTCCCCTGCCTAGAACCTAGGCTGCATTAGTCACTGTAGTACAACTAGGGGTGATGGGAATTTTTCAACAAAATCAAAGCTTTTCACTGAACCATATCAGTTTCAATTAAACTTTCCGTCTCAGATACAAGACGGAATCTCTGTGCAAAAATGAGAGAGACCCCCGACCCTCTCCCACCTGCCAAAATAGCCAGTAGCCTCGTAGTTAGGGCACTTGCCTGGTATGTGAGAAACCAAGTTTCAAGGCCCTGCCCTGAAGGAAAAAAAAAAAAGGAAAGTCTCATTTTTGTTTTTTAAATACAAAATCCAGAAATCTTGTGCTTAGGGCTGGCTGGAAAACAACTGATGCCCTCAATGGTCAGAGAAGTTACAGGTTGATTCCTAGGAAAGTCTTTTACAGATAATATGGATAACTGGAATATCCAGACTATTGAATCAATTTTATAAATGCTACATGGGTCTGAATGGGCAAGGGATTGTATTCTGCCTCTATGGAGGACAGTTAACCAAGTTTCCCACAGAACTAACGTCAGTGGGGAAGATGATTAATGCAAATCCCTAAACCAGTAACTAGTCTGGAGAAGTTTGACCTGGTGAAAAAAGGCTACTAAACAGCACTGAATGAAGTGGCCAAGCTGACAAATGATAGGTCACTCTCATGTGGCCCAAGAACTGCCATGACACTGAGATCAAGAGAGACAGACCCCGTGGGAAGGAGTTGAAGGACTTCTCTCCCTGCCTCAGGGTCTCCATGTAGGGTGACCAGAGTCCTGATTTTATAGAGACAGTCCTGATTTTTGGGTCTTTTTCTTATATAGGCTCCTATTACCCCCCACCCCCATCCTGATTTTTCACGTTTGCTGTCTGGTCACCCTATCTCCATGTAGAAGATAAATGCCTACCTGATCAGCTAAGACCTGCATGTAAACTGTTGTTTTCAAGAAATGTTCTCTCTGTAATGTTTTTGTTCTTAAGGATTACATTACATTACTTTACAAAGGCTAGCTGGGCACTGGCTCACCCTGTCATTGCCTCTGAGGCAACATAATTTCAGGTATCAAAATAAATATCTTAGACTTGCTGGACTAACCACAGTGAATTGCAGCCTAAATCCCCAGTTTAGAGGGAGAGTTGCAGAACACCATAAGAAAGATGACAGGTCTCAGGCCTCAAGCTAAGTCGGGTGCTCTGAAGGACGTGCAATTACTTGGGGAACTAAGACATGGTCCTCCTCCCCCTTAACACTGCAGAGCAGCACACCAAGCCAACCCCCGTCTTTCCTTCTGCATTCAGTTCTTCATAAACTTTCAATAAAAAGGTATGAGCCAGGTTTAAGCAAGACAGAAACATGGATTTCCATTGAAGACGTTTCCACACAGGATCGGAAACCCACCTCCCAAGAACTTCTCTTATATTGCCCAATTTTTAAGCTGTTTTAACACCATCTTCCCTCCATCCCAGAAATCCTTCCGTCTTTCAATTGATGGCACGTAGTAAAAGTGCACTGGTCTATCCCCTGTTAATCTATACCTATCCTACAGGTAAATGGCTCTATACTTCCTCTTATGATCCATACATGTTGGATTTATTTATGGCTGAATAAGCTCCAGCAGAGTTTACATGTGCAGAACCATAAAACTGAGTATAGAGAAATATATAACTGCAGCACACTTGAACCACAGATTTAAGCAGAGCCAACTAAAAGCTGAATACCTTCAATTACAGCACACTTGTTCGGGCTGTCTCAGATACTTGCTTCCAAGGAGAGAGGGAGGGACAAGACAAAGAAACCCAGGATTATCATAGCTTGGAATCTAGGCCAAAGCACCATGCAGCACTCATTTTCCACTTATTGCCAACAACAGGTCAATGGCTTCCAGTACTGCTATTTGCAGGATGACCGAAAGCAGGTTGAAGTGTCATGATAGTGGTGAATCACAGGCCCATGCCCTGTACAAACCAGGCTCTCTGTTAGACTGGGAAATCACTACAGGTGGTTTCTCAGTGCTAAGATATTTATGAAGCCACAGAATCAAGTCGTATAGTGCTAGTACCCCTGGATTTTAACGTAGACAGCTCAGTACAGTTCATCTGAGCAACAGTTTCCATTGCCACTTCTCCCCTTCGTCATCTCACCATTTATCAGCCAGGCTGTACAGTGCAAGAATCTCTCCAGCCTCCTTATTCAAGGTGACAGCAAAACACACGTTCCTTGTTCAATGTGACAAATTACTGTTAACTGCTCTAAACAATTCTGTATTATTATAAATGGGGGTTTTATGGCACCTAATGATACTCTGGCATTTTGCCTTAATGACAAAACATATTTGTTGCACAACTGAAATATTCAATACAACTCATTTTGTAATATGGGCTGGCCTCCACCTGGAATGCTTTTCTGCTGGGCCAGAGAACTTTGGACTTGCATTTGTTACATGAGTGGGTAGAAAGGAGCCTGAAGAAAGTAAGTAGACAAAGAGCAATTCCAGTTCATAGTTTACCTTCCACAGAGTTTCAGTCTGCCTAACACATACAATGTCTAAAATCAGGTAGCAGCCATGGTTCTTTGGCCTAATTTACATGCACACACAAAAAAAATCTTCTGCTATATTTGTCCCAACACCAGGATCCACGTTTAGTGGACATGAAGATGAATGGGAGAGCACAAAAGGAATTTTAACCCTAACATACAAATTACATTCACTTAAGCATGGATGCATATGCTCCATGCTTTGTATGTCTCTGGGGCTTTCCATTAACAAAAGGAAGAACAAACAGGAGAAGAGAGAGACTAAGTGCCAGGGGAACAGGCAGGCAAGCATAACTAATCTGAAGCCTTTTATTTAGTTTGCAGTGGAGTATTTATAATAACCGTCTATGAAGAAAGATGTAGAGGGTTCATTATTTACTCTCGCTCCCTTCTTGGAAGGTTTTAGTTTACATGACTATTAAGCTTCATACGGGTGGAACTTAAGCAAAGAACATTTTTGCTGTAGGTTATTTTTTGCCTGCCTCTTTGTGGAGATAAGTTGAGCAGATAGGAGGAGTGTCACATGGTTTCATTTACACCTGTCTGATTGTTTGACTCGAAACAAGCCCAACTCAGTTCCTCGCAACTGGATTATTCCATCTTAATCCTTCCTCCAGAGTAGGACTGATGTCTGATAACTATTACAGTAAGGACATCAAGAAATGCAATACAGATTTATATTTACTCTCAATACCAACCATCAAAAAAAAATCTTGATAGAGAAATTCCGTCATCATTGAGAAGCTAGGAGAACTTTTCAGGTGAGAAAGTGACATCAGGAAAGAGGAAGAGAAAGAATTCAAGTTAGATGGGGGGGAGGCTAGATGAGCAACGATCAAAGGGCGGAACAGTGACAGGGCAAGATTAGAAGTTCAGAGCAAGAGGGATTGTGAAGTAGGTGGGGTCATGCTCACCAAAGACGAAATCTTGGCCCTATTGAAGTTAATGGCAAAACTCCCATTGACTTCAGTGGGGACAGAATTTCACCCCAAGAGAACAAGACTGAATAGAAGTCAGGTTGATAAGCAGCCAGTAAAGGAGCACGGAACTGAAGTGCCACCTCAAGAGCGGGGGAGCTGGATATAGGATTCAAAGGAGATGCCTGGTAGCTTCATTCTGGATGTTGTAAACTTGCACAGTTATGACCACAGCATCTTGGTTGCATTGCCACAACACAGCATGTCACAGCTCCACAATGCCACGCACTGAATGCCTGGCATTCTAAAGTCTTTCTGGCATCCCCATTTCATTCTCCGACGTGCTATGCCTATCCATAAACATGGGAGACTCAATAGCAGTAGATAAATAGTTTTCAAATATAGTTTTGCTGTAACAAGTGCTTTTACAGACACACTGCATGCAGCAAGGTAAGACTTAGCAAGCCCCTATTTTAACCGTTCTGTTTTTTCTAGCACAAGGAAAGTCTGCACGATGTACATTTTGAGTAAGTTAAATTAGCCTGTTCCTTCTTACACCAGAAAAGCTGTATTTCAAAGGCAGCTTTACTGCCTTCAGACATCTCCAGCTGTTTACATGTGCCATCTATGTCAAGCAGAGGTGTAAATTGAAAAACTAAAGACAAAATAACTAATTAAAAGAAGACTCACTTTGTGAATCCTAACAATAATTACCAACCAATGAAGAGGAACTTCCATAAACACACAGTAAGAAGAGGGAGTGTGCACTATATGATCTTGCTATGCCTGGGTAGAGCAAACTTCTACAGGAAGACAGGGGTAATCCTCAGTGTGAATCAAGCCAAAATCACCACTTTCAAAACTGATTTCAGCCAGCCATCAGATGTGAGTAGTATGATACAATTACCAATTGCTATAATTGTAACCTACTGGTCAGTGTGTGTTATGTGTTACCGATCCACAGAGAACAAGAGTCTGTTAAACCTCTCTAGCTTCCAATTCTGTCTCTGTAGCTCAAGCAGTACACACTTATGTATTTAGGTGTGGAGATCCCTCGTGTTGGCCAATATGGTGACTGTCGCATAAGCACACCAGTAGGTTGTATTATGGGTGGTTAGAAGCAGCCTGCTGACTCGTTAGACTAAAGCTTAACCATTTATAAAAGTCCTTTATAAGCTAATCATAGGTGTACCCTTAATAAAATCATAGAATCATAGACCTGGAAGGGACCTTGAGAGGTCATCTAGTCCAGTCCCCTGCACTCAAGGCAGGACTAAGTGTTATCTAGACCATCCCTGACAGGTGTTTGTCCAACCTGCTCTTAAAAATTCCCAATGATGGAGATTCCACAACCTTCCTAGACAATTTATTCCAGCTTAACCACCCTGACAGTTAGGAAGTTTTTCCTAATGTCCAACCTAAACTGCTCTTGCTGCAATTTAAGCCCATTGCTTCTTGTCCTATCCTCAGAGGTTAAGAACAATTTTTCTCCCTCCTCCTTGTAACAAGCTTTTATGTACTTGAAAACTTATGTCCCCTTCTCAGTCTTCTCTTCTCCAGACTAAACAAACCCAATATTTTCAATCTTCCCTCATAGGTCATGTTTTCTAGACCTTCCATCATTTTTGTTGCTCTTCTCTGGATTTTCTCCAATTCATCCACATCTTTCCTGAAATGTGGCGCCCAAAACTGGATACAATACTCCAGTCAAGGCCTAATCAGCGTGGAGTAGAGCAAAAGAATTACTTCTCGTGTCTTGCTTACAATACTCCTGCATCATCCCAGAATGATGTTTGCATTTTTTTGCAACAGCGTTACCCTGTTAACTCATATTTAGCTTGAGAACCACTATGATCCCCAGATCCCTTTCTGCAGTACTCCTACCTAGGCAGTCATTTCCCATTTTGTATGTGTGCAACGGATTGTTCCTTCCTAAGTGGAGTATTTTGCATTTGTCCTTATTGAGTTTCATCCTATTTACTGCAGACCATTTCTCCAGTTTGTCCAGATCATTTTGAATTTTAATCCTATCCTCCAAAGCACTTGCGAGCCCTACCAGCTTGGTGTTGCCCACAAACTTTATAAGTGTACTCTCTATACCATAAAAAATGTGGCCTTTGTCTCTAGCTCTTTCAACTGCAAAGATAACCTTCAGAATGTGAATTAAACATCTGAGTCTGCAAAGAGTCTGAACCAATAGCTCAGTGTGACCTGCCCCAATTCATATTGAGGGGTGTCGGCTCTGAAATCCAACAGCAACAACTTAAATGCCACCAGTAGCCGTTTAACTGCTGATCAAAGCATTCGAGAAAGGCGACCATTACATGATGATGATAATCTGAATTTTGGTCTCCCTAGTGGGCCTGGCTTGGGGGACGGTAACCACCACTTACTGTTTACCCCCCTTCTCACCGTTATGTAAAATGGAGGTGCCTGGAAGCAAACCAGAAAGAAGAGAAATGAAACAGCTCAAAGCATGCTGCTCAACATGAGAGGACTTCAGAAAAACTTTCATTAAAGAAGCTACCAGCTACAGTCAGATCAGTCTATTTGATGTTTGAATTGGAGGCTAAGTGCGGGGGTGAATTTCACTGCCTGTGATGAAACTCATCATCCTCCCGTCTGGATACCACTAAGCCAACTCTGGCAGGGATGGACTTCTATCCCTACATCCAACTTCTGAAGAGCAAACCTTTTTTTGCATTTGAATGCAGCAGATGGCATGTGTCTTACAAAACTGTTCCCTCAGGAGGATACCTCTGAACCCCTATGCAAGGGCTTTGTCCCCCTCTCTCCGCAAATTACTCAGATCAAACACCGTTTAACACAGAAGAGAAGCATATGCCTTTCCTTTGGCAAATGCATTGGGTTATGCCGTTAAGAAACATGCCAGATCTGGCTTCTCCTTCCGTTAAGTGTATTATACTAGTACTGGATTGATATATACCTCAGACAAAATAGTTCTGCATGGCCTAGGCTTGGGTAATTGGATTACACTGATGCGAAACCCAAAATGCTACACTTTCTCAGGGGAGAGTCTCTTTTTCTTTTTCAGACTGCCATTAGAGTCCCATGGAAATGAAGGACAAAAAAACCCCTACACTAATCTCACTTTAAGCAGGATATTTTTCATCAAACTGTCGAGGGGCTGATTTTCAATAGGCATTTTGCAGCTAAAAATCTCACACACCACTTTGAAAAATTTACTCCTAAGGGCACGACTTCAAAGAGAAGCAGGGAAATCCATGCTAATGCCCGTGTGTGCGCTCAAGTGCACCCTGCTTTATTGCCACACTTGTAGTTCACAATAAGTCACTCCATTATATCAAATACATGCTTAGCACGTTACAAAGGAGACAGAAATCCCCCCTCTGCGGGTTTGGAAGCAGAGGCACAGTGAGGGAAAGTGACTTACCCAAGGTCTCACAGCAGACCAGTGGCAGAGCTAGGAACAGAACCCAGGTCTCCTCAGTCCCAGTCTAGTACCCTATCTACTGGGCCAGACTACCTCAGGATGATAAGCTGGCAAAGGCAGAAAAGAATATGATCTTATCTACACTTAAAATGTCAGAGTTCAAGTGGCAAAAAGCCCAGTGTAGACACAGTTATATCAGCCTCAGAGTACTTATACTGGAACCAGCCTAACTGTGTCGGTAAAAGGGATTCACACTTGTTGCCATAGCAATGCCTGTAAAACTTAAGTGTAGCCGAAGCCTAAGTCTGTCACTTAACAGCCATAATTAAAAAGTCTTCATAGAGCAAAGCACCAAGATGCTATTGTGATGGTCCTCATAGAAAGAGGATTTGATGGTGTGTAATTAAGGCAGAGTGGGGGTCAGATTATCTTTGTTCCATTCTGTCTGCCTCGATGATGGCCTTGAAATGAAGGTAACCGGCACAGTGCAGGATTTGCTGCACCTGTGAAAAATTGTGTCTGAAATAAGATGGATACAATGGTGGCTAACAACAATTTAGATAAGACCTCGGTGTGACCATGGGCAAGCCATTTAGCCTCTTGCAATTCAGTTTACATGTCCAATGGCTCTCGTACTAAATAATAAAGCTGGTCAAGAATTATTCAGAGGGTACATCTACACCGCAAAGAAAAACCCGCAGCTGGGCCGGGCCAGCGGACTCGGGCTGCGGGGATGTTTCGCGGCTGTGTAGACTTCCGGGCTCAGGGCTCTAGGCCCCGCCCACCTCACAGCATCCTAGAGCTCAGGCTCCAGCCCAAGCCTGGAAGTCTACACAGCAATGAAACAACCCCTCAGCTCAAGCCCCTTGAGCCCGAGTCAGTTGGTACAGGCCAGCCATGGGTTTTTCTTTGCTGTGTAGACATCCCAGAGTGGTTTTTTCCATTGGATAATATGGATTCATCACAACTGAAGCTTTCATGGAAATATATTTTTGGTCCAGGAAGGAATTGGGGGAAGAAGGGAGGGCAAGGAAGACTGAAAGAGAGGGAGTGTAAACACTTCTTTATATGGTTCCCTAGCTGTATTAACAGATCTCATCATTAAACATGTCATTTGCTGCTTCCCCACCCACATGGGCTTTGGGTTGTGTTAATAAATAGAGAGATAGCGTGGCAGCCCCATCCTAGTCAGACCTGTCTGGAGTGGCTCACAACTGAGTGTCAACCTCAGGTCAGACTGTCAAAAAGCAGGGCAGACCCCCCAAACTGCTGGTATGGTCTAGATTTCACCAACCCGGTAACAGATGCAAACTTCTGAAGCACTATAATGGTCATACCAGGGAAGTCACAGAGTGTCTCTCAGGCACTCCAGTTTATCTTGCCACCCAGGCAAGCTAGTCTCAGTGATAAATGATCACTTACACCAAAGACCAAAAAAAATTAGGTGGCTTCCAGTCCCAAAAGACCAGTCACTCACCCTTGTCAATTTGTACCTCAGATCTCACATCGAAGGCAACACTTGTAGCCAATGGTATAATAAACTAACAAAAGATTTATTAATGAGGGGGAAAAAAATGAGACACCTATTTACAGGTTAAAGCAGGCAGCATGTGTGCACAAATGAGTTACAGTCTGTGGTTCCAAACGGTGACTGATGTGGTAATCTGTCAGCACTGATTGTCTTTCAGTGCTAACCCAGTTTATCCTGAGGATCTCTGCTTTTGTTTCATAGCTGCAGCCCTGCGAGAGGCCCAACACCAAAGCAATGAAGAATTTTCATGTCAGCTATCTTTATTGCCTTCTTCCAGAATTCAAGCTGAGGGGATGAGCTTCCTTGCATGTAGTATCTTCATGGGTGTGCGAGGGCCATTAACTCAGTCTTGTATCGGGATGTTTCACAATGGCCCGCTTTATTTTGCTAGTCCTTCGTGATGGGCAGGGGAACCACTCCTCTTGCCTGGGTTCACAAGTTCAGAGCAGGTATTTTTACAGTTATAAAGCAGGCCTAGACCAAGCAGCAGGACAAGAGGCTGGCAAACTCCAGCTGAGCTGGACAGGTAGAGGAGTGCAATCGATGATGCCCTGCTCACCCTCCACTGCTCTAGGCAGTCTCCACAAATGGGACCGGGAGGCGCTCGTTAGATAAGGAACCAGTGTATCAAAAGGATATCTGGGCCAAAGCAGGGTGGCTCCAGAGCTGGGCATGGCTTTTTGGAGACAGAGAGGGGCACCTAGCCCTGAACAGCCAATAGCATGTGTCACACTATCTGTAAAAGTCCAAACAGTCCAGAGATACAGCAGCTTTCCCTGAGCTTCTCACAGAAAACAAGCTGACACAGTCACCACCCATGTGGACTCTTTTTGTGATTGGTGGATAGAGCGGAGAGCATTTAGAGAGTCTTGGATCTCTGATAATCACACACTATGACCACTTGCCTTCCAATCCGTATAAATTAGCACTTTCCTGCTAAAGATCTTCATTTGCTACTCCTGGGGGAATTCTGCGCCACTGCGCACATGCAGAATTCATGTGCCATGCAAATTTTTTTTTCTCCTCAGCAGAAAATACATTCCGCAGAGAAGTGCTGCAGTTATGCCTTTCAACCACTAAGGGTCACTATGGCACCAGAACAGAATTGCCCCAGCCACAGATAAGGACGAGCAGGCTGCATTCCTCTCAGTGCCCTGCCTGTGTGGGCAGGTCAGGGGCACGGGATATGCCCCTGCAATTACTTCCCTCTCCCTCAGCTCCTCCATTACCCCGACTTCCCACAAAGTCTTTGCATTGCTTCTGAAGGGTGCAGGAAAATAGGTATCTGTATTGTAATTTAAATGAATTATTACTCAAAGATCTGTATTACTATGCCTAGTGAGGAATCTATTTATCGAAAAACGTTTCCTGAATCTTTCTGTTGTCTGTATTGTTACATACATACTTGCTGACAGGTATTTTGAAATAAAAATACTAAAATAATTGAAACTGGCGTGATTACGCAGAATTTTGCAAATTTTAAAAATATTTTGCACATAATTTTTAATTATTGGCACATAATTCTCCCAGGAGTAATTTGCATTACACAAGGCTTCTCTCTCATTTGATGGGTTATTCAGTTATAGGGACGTTTACAATGCAAATGTTTGCTACTATGTTATAATGGGATACAGGTAAGTGAAAACAATGCATTTAACATCCCATTAGTTTTCGTGATTGTGCACTCAGCTGGGATGTGGGAGACAAGACTCAGGCAGAGCAGGGACTTCCAATTGGGTCGCTGCATTAATCAGCTATTCTGGGCAGGCTGGATGTCTCTCCCCCAAAAGCTCTGATGTGGAACAAAACCTGAAATTTCAAGACCTTGAAATGATTCACAAAACTGAAGTCTTGTTTTCTAGCCAGTCCTATTGATCAACTTTAAATCAATGGAATTACTTCTGAAGCAAGGGTACCATTCAGCATAAGTAAAGATGTCAGGATCTCTCCCTGGGTGAGATCTCGCAGGTTGTGAAATCAACCCATGGGAGCAGCAGTCCCGTAATCTTGAGACATGCAAGACTTGATCTTGCAAAGTGCTGAATAGAGGTCACTTTTCATTCCCAAATGTTTTCAGTGAAAAGTGATTTTTTTGGGGAGCATAGTTCATAGCTCATTTTTGAACTTTCTGATTTTTGGAGGAAAAAATTGAAAGTGTTTCAGTTTTGAAATGACAAATGAAAAAAAAATTGCTTTTTCAGTTTGTCTACCCCTCCTTGTGCCCCAAAATGGAAAAGACATAAAGAAGAGAAAAGGGGGAAAATATTCAAAATTATGTTATATTAAAAAAAAATTGAAGATTTTGATTTTTCTTCCCCACAAAAAAATAGTTATTTTTCAAACAAGCTCTAGAGCTGAGCATCCCCACTCTCATTTCTGTGCTTATGAATGCCAAATATCCTCATTTCCCATTGACTTCATTCCAGGATGAGGCCCATAAAACCAGACAACATGTCATAGATAATAACCTTGCATTGGAGGGGAGATGCTCTGCATGATTCAGTAGGTCTTTTCCATGCCTTATTAGCAAAGGGAATATAGAAAGTGACTAGCCCAGTAAATTGCTTTAGGTTTAAGTGCTGTCTTTCCAAGTTTGCTCCAAAATGAAAGAACCTCTTAAATAACATGTCCTCCTTTCAATGGAGCAATAAAATGAACTCAGACCTAATGTATTAAAGATAGTCGACTTGATAGCGATCATTAACTAAGAATATTTTCCATGAGAAATGTTGCTTTACAGAAGTGTCATTGCTTTTTAATGCATTTACCTATAGATTTCTATTACTCAAGCATACAAATCAATCTGTGCAGTAGCACGGATAGATAGGCCTGCTCACACAAATTTGTCTCTTAAAACCTATTATAAAAAGAAGTCAAAGAAACATTTTATAGTAATTTTGAAATGTACATCTTAAAGTATTTGTTGTTTTAATGGTATCTGTACTGTTGCTGCTTTGAAAAACTAATGCTTCTGAAAGAACCTTCCTGCACATCATCATAAGAATGGCCCTACTGGGTCACACCAAAGGTCCATCTAGCCCAGTATCCTGTTTTCTGACAGTGGCCAGTGCCAGGTGCCCCAGAGGGAATGAATAGAACAGGTATTCATCAAGTGATCCATCTCCTGTCGCTCATTCCCAGCTTCTGGCAAACAGAGGCTAGGGCAGGGGTCAGAGACCTTTCAGAACTGGTGTGCCAAGTCTTCATTTATTCACTCTAATTTATGGTTTCACATGCCAGTAATACATTTTAACGTTCTTAGAAGGTCTCTTTATATGTCTAATATATAACTAAACTATTGTTGCATGTAAAGTAAATAAGGTTTTTAAAATGTTTAAGAAGCTTTGTTTAAAATTAAATTAAAATGCAGAGCCCCCCGGACTGGTGGCCAGGACCCAGGCAGTGTGAGTGCCACTGAAAATCAGCTCGTGTGCTACCTTTGGCATGTGTGCCATAGGTTGCCTACCCCTGGGCTAAGGACACCATTCCTGCCCATCCTGTCTAATAGCCATTGATGGACCTATCCTCCATGAATTTAGGTAGTTCCTTTTTTAACCCTGTTATGGTCTTGGCCTTCACTACATCCTCCTGCAAGGAGTTCCACAGGTTGACTGTGTATTGTGTGAAGAAATGCTTCTTTTTATTGGTTTTAAACCTGCTGCCTATTAATTTCATTTGGTGACACCCCGCCCCAGTTCTTGTGTTATGAGAATACTTCCTTATCTACTTTTTCTACACCAGTCATGATTTTATAGACCTCAATCATATCTCCCCTTAGTCGTCTCTTTTCCAAGCTGAAAAGTCCCAGTCTTACTAATCTCTCCTCATACGAAAGCCGTTCCATACCCCAATAATTTTTGTTGCCTTTTTCTGAATCTGTTCCAATTCCAATATATCTTTTTTGAGATTCAGTACATCTTGAATTAGTGTGTGCAGATGTGGGAGTACCATGGATTTATATAGAGGCAACATATTTTCTGTCCTATTATCTATCCCTTTCTTAATTATTCCCAGCATTCTGTTTGCTTTTTTGACTGCCACTGCACATTGATCGGATGTTTTCAGAGAACTATCCACAATGACTCCAAGATCTCTTTCTTGAGTGGTAACAGCTAATTTAGACCCCATTATTTTATATGTATAGTTGGGATTATGCTTTCTAATGTGCATTACTTGAAATTTAATGTTGATAAATGCAATCTGTCAACAATATCAGTTGGACTTGTAATTTTTTTAAATTTACAAGTGAACGTATTATTATTATTTTATATTTTGATAGCACCTAGGAGCCCTGATCATGCAGTAGGACCCATTGTGTTAAGGGCTGTCACTGTTGTCTCCTGCGATTGCTTTTCCCCTCCAACCTGAAGTCTGTGTATTTTTTATTGCATCAACAGAGGAAACATTCTTTCAGCTACTCACAAAGTAGGTGCAGGGCCGCCCAGAGGATTCCGGGGGCCCGGGGTCTTCGGCGGCGGGGGGCCCTTCCGTTCCGGGACCCGCCGCCAAAGTGCCCCGAAGACCCGCGGCAGGAACCCCCGCCGCCGAATTACCGCCGAAGCGGGACCCGCCGCTGAAGTGCAGCCTGGTCTTCCGCGGTAATTCGGCGGGAGGGGGGTCCCCGCCGCGGGGCTTCGGGGCACTTCGGCGGCGGGTCCCGGAACGGAAGGGGCCCCCCGCCGCCAAAGACCGGGCTGCGCTTCGGCGGCGGGTCCCACTTCCCCCCCACCCCGAGCCTCTTACCCCCGGCTCCCTCCTCACCCGGAGTCTCAGCGCCTCGCCGGAACAGCCGCAGCGTGTGTCCGGCGGGGCCTGAGCTCCGTCCCGCTCAGAGCTGCGTGGTGAGGGGGCGGGGCTGGGAGCTCCACGCCGAGCGGAGGGAGCAGAGCTCAGCCCGGAGCTCGCAGCCCCGCCCCTCACCACACGGTTCGGAGCGGGGCGGGGCTCAGGGGCCCCGGCGGAGACTCGGCGCTTGATGCGCTAGGGCTCCAGGAGAGGGGCGGAGGCGGGAGCCTCCGCTGTTCTCTTGGGGGCCCCTGCGGAGCCCGGGGCAAATTGCCCCCCCCCGGCAGCCCTGAGTAGGTGGCAGCTTTGCCACGACTAGCAAACATTTCAAGAGATACAAAGAATCAACCTTGTTAAACAAAGTCACTATAATTATGCCGTTGAACTGCACGTAAACTGAAGCCAAAATTTTTAAACAAACAGGTGGCCAGTTTTCACAAAATGTTGAGCTACTGGCAGGCTCAGGAGCAACTGGTTGCTCAGTACTATTGAAAACACACACATACACAAGCCCACCCACCTGTTCATTTATTTAGGAACCTAGCTGCAGGCTATTTTTTGAAAATCTTGATGTGTGTGTTTAATCTAAAGCGCAGAAAAGAATTTAAATAACCGAAAGCATAACTGGCTGACCACAAAAGAAACCTGGATGGATGGCTAGACAGGAAGTTAAGCAGAAGTTAAACCACATTACATAGTGTTGGTGCGTCATAGCCAGTAAATACAAGACAGTCCCCCCCCCCCCCAAAAAAAAAGAACCCACCACCAATCATGAACTAATTCTGAAAGGGCAACTTCCTACATAAGTGTCTACCTCACTTTGCCCGCTGTCCGTCCCCCCCTGACCAATGTCTTTTTGGCATTAATAGTTATTTTGCAGCTCATGTTCATACACAACATTAGTCAAGTTATGCAGCTTTCTGATGCTGCCAGCTCCTCCCGGAGCTGGGGAGCTTAAAGTTCTCTCACTAGGCCAATCTCCTAAATAAAGCAATAGATAGCATGAGTTGGTCCTTAATCACGCTATTCAAGTGCTTCCTGACAATAAATTTGCTGCTGGCCTACAAGACAATTGTCCTCCCTAACTGAGCCCATTATGGCTAGGGTACAAGGGAGTGATGCAGCTTGTATGAGCATCAGACAAACAAGCACTTCAGGCTTATCGATTTAAATAAGTTATGAAAGAGCACTATAGCTGTAGTGGTCTTAAAAGGGTAAAACAATGAAGATGCTCACAATTCCCTCTGGACTAAGTAAGGCCTTGAGGACATGCAAGGGAAAAAAAACAATCCACATTAAAAACGGTATATACGGTATATTTATCCTCTGCCTGCCCTTTGAAATTAACACCCATGCACAGTAAGACTTTTGGAAATTTAGGCCTTATTTATCAGATGGATCCAAACCAGAGCCCCAAATTGGAGAGGCCCTGAAACTTGGATCTGGATTGAACTTTGCAGCGTGCTCTCTCAAGCCAGACACAAAACAGAGGACTTCAGGCTGCATAGACTGAAAGGGTTGAGTCATTTATGGAAAAAAAAAAAAGCGCACAGCTTCACTTCCTCATTCATACAATTTCCTCCCTGATGCAAGCAATGAAAATCTATCTTGATACCAGTGACTTCAGAAAAGTCTGCAAAATTGTATCCCATTATCAGCATTAGCTATTGGTCTTTGAAAATGTCCAAAATGTTTGCTTGTTTATATGTGTTCAGCAGGCATTAAAAATGACACTTCTGTCACTCAGCTGGATGATTATTCTTGTGGACTGAGCTGTGTCTGAATTAAATTGACCAGCTTCATTGCTCTCTCTCTTTCCATACTCCATATAATTCTTTTGCCAACGGTATTGCAGATTTATTAGAAATTATAAACCTTCACCATACATATCACCGGAAACCTGCCAGCCTGAATGCATGAAGTGCAGGCACTGATGTACCAGCTGTGTCTGAATGCTCAGGGCTACAAAGAAATCACTACAGGCTCTTGTTCCAATGCACTAAAATAAATCAAACAACAAGCAAAGAACTCCATGCACCCCTCTTCCCCATAGGGAAGTTTTAGTCAGTCTATTTGGAGATACAGCTACACGTGAATGACAAAAGAAAACATTGCATCAAAGCAGACCAGTTAGACTAGCAGTAGCAACAGTCTCCCAAGATGAAAAGTTCTCTGTGTTTAAATGAAGCCATGGAAAGGGAAGAAGGTTGGAAGGGAGAGAGAATGGAAAGCAGCATAGAACCTTAACCAAAGAGCAACTGAAAGAACTAAATATAAAAAGAATTCAACAAGGTTTCAAAAGATAGACCAGGGAGTTACGATATTTAAATGCTGTCAAGGGGGAAATAAATACTGAAAAGCTCTCTAAGTTGCATTCCTGTCAACTTTTAAGTTAAACAGCTTTCTGTAGCCTGATCCTAGTTTATTTTACAAGTAGGAAGAGGTACATTTCCCTCTGAGCAGCTACTAACACATTTAAATACCCACTTCAGTTTCTATTATTAACATAACGTGTCTGACAATTGAGTCTGCAAGCAACATTTCGACTTAGATGAGAAAGACGGGGGGAAAACCACCAATTGAATGCACTTCATTTTCTTCCACTAATCTGCACTGAAAATCTGAAAAAAATTAAACAACTGAAGGAGCTCTTGCTAGGAAACAGGGATAGATGAACTCCCAAAGAAAATTAAGTCATTTAAAAGAAAATTTTGAAAATATGCATTTTAAAAAGAGATGCACAATATTTTATAATCTGTTAGGTAAAATGTTATACAGTTCTCAGGTGAAGTTAACCCACTATTCTTCAATGAACGAGGACATTTCTTACTAAAGCTATTAAAATAACTGTGTAAGATAGATTTCATATTAAAAACAAGAGTAAGAGAAGATCAGTTTCCCTATCTGAAAAATGGTAATACTACTTCCTTGTTCCCATTCTTTGCTTGTCTTGTTGATTTAGATGGTAAGTTCTTTAGAGCAAGGACTGTCTCTTATCCTCTTTGAAACAGGACTAGATCAAAGCGCACTAATGAATATTAATCTGTGTCAGCAGGATTCAGACGGACAGTTAGAGCCTGGGAGGCTAGTGTGAGGTTGATTCACAGCCCAGTGAAAACCAGTAGTTTGTGTAACCAACGCATGTATGTCTATACAGTGCATAACATAACAAGGCAGGGCCGCCCGGGGAGGGGGCAAGTGGGGCAATTTGTCCCAGGCCCCCACGAGAATATAGTATTCTATAGTATTGCAACTTTTTTTTTAATGGAAGGGGGCCCCAAAATTGCTTTGCCCCAGGCCTCCTGAATCCTCTGGGCAGCCCTGCAACAAGGTCCTGATTTCAGAATTCAAGGCTCTATTCGAATACAACAACATTTTGGGCTGTGAACTCATAGTCCAGCATCTGGCATGTCCAATCACCAATGGTCTTTTCAACTGTGAGACCCTCACTAGAAGTTAGTAATCCTAAATGAGCAGTATCCATATGTTTTTGATATTTTTCTATTAATACAGTCATCCAATAAGTTACTCACAGAATCAAGTTTTGAGTCATGAATTGTCGCAGGACTTTCAGAGTGCAGGGGATTTTTTTCAAGTGTCTTTTTATAGCTGCACTGATTGTGAAAAGTAACTTGGCCATAAAGTTCATCAGATGCATAACTTTTTTTCTGGCCCATAATAAGTTAAATTGCCTTGAAGGGGGAACTTTCAAGTGCAACAGCTTTTTTATTTTCCCGCACTTGTTTTTAAATAGCATATGTTTGTCCATTACCATGCACACAGAACTGAAAGTTACACATATGCTCCAGTGGCAGGACAGCCTTAATACAGAAACACTCTGGTCTGCTTGAAATCACGTTAATAGTTTCATTTATATTGGCTAGAGAGGCATATCACTTATTTTGTCCTTAAATATTTTCGTATGCAATTGGGAGTTAAAACTGTCTCTTTACGTCTAAATTACGTTAAGTGTTTAAGAATTTTGGTATTACTAAAAATCTGACATCATATACAGTCTCACATGGCCTGGTGAGGCAACAACAGGAAAAGGGAATTAAAGCATTCCAAATACACAAACAGACTCCACTGAGTAATGCCTTTAATATTCTAACCACTAATAAGGATATCTTAAATCATGAAGATCTATGGGCAAAATTGTAGTTAAGTTTAAAAAGCAATTCTATATAGATTCCCCTAGACCTAATAACGGGACAACATTTTAACTTGTAGGCAGGTGGAGGGGGGAAAACCATTCATGGTGACGTAGAGGGCAATTCAGATCAATGTCTGCTAAGCATCTCCCGATACACAAGCATAAATTTAAGAAGGGCAGCAGAACTCTGATGACGAAATTGTCTGAAAGACAATTGAGGTGGGAGACAAAAAACTTCTGATGGCCCCAGCGAAAGGCCAATTTTCATTCACCACCTAACACATGGCTACATCATTGGGGAGAAAGTTAGATATTTCAAATCCAGGGAATTCCTTTAAGCAGGTCATAACTGTTTATAGAGCAGTGGTTCTCAAACTTTTGTACTGGTGACGCCTTTCACACAGCAAGCCTCTGTGTGACCTCCCCCCTTACAAATTAAAAACACTTTTTTTATTTTTAGCACTATTAAAAATGCTGGAGGTGAAGCAGAGTTTGGGGTGGAGGCTGACAGCTCGCGATTCCCCATATAATAACGTTGTGACCCCCTGAGGGGTCACGACCCCCAGTTTGAGAACCCCTATTATACAGCATCATTTGGCGCCTTAAAAAAAAAAACAAAAAAAAAACCCACCTCATTTAATTACTAAAAAATTTGAGACAACAAAAAATTAGTCTTGATCCTCACTATTTAAAAACTCTTACAGCAAGTACCACCTTAATCCACAGGTAGTCTCACTGAAGTCAATCTGGCCCTAAATCAGAAAGAATCACAATACAAATGTAGCAACTTAACTTATTTTAAATATTCTAAAGGAAGGGTTATTGTTCTGTTGCAATGAAACTATACCAGCTTTTCTAATATAATGTGTCCTGGATATAGAATTCCATTTATGTTAAACAAGATTGTAGATACTCGAATTCACTTAAGAGCAGTTCTGATTACCTCGAAGCCAAACAATTCACCATAACTTCTTTAATTTGTATAGTGTTACTCATGTTCGCCTCTCTGCTTCTGTGATAAAACCACTTCTTGTAAAACTCTGACAAAGACAAACCCATGGACTCAGTGTGATTTCAAGGACATTTAAAAATCAGAGTAATAAATAAATTGCATGTTCTCGGGATAGAAATCAGAACAATTACTCAACTTCTTTAAATAAATTTGTGGTACCTAACGTTAATCAGCTTTAGTAACCTCATAAAAATGGACGTGAATGTAAATTCATTTATATTCATTAACTAGGGAGCTTTTCTATTTTAAGCTACCATAGGGGTTATCATGAGATTATTGTTTCAACTATTCCTGTAGAACATCAGCTCTCAGATCAAAAACCATCAACTTTCACTTGAAAACAAAAAGACTTTTTTTCCTCCAGGCTCTTCTTAATTTTCATCAAAAATAGATTGGACAAAAGTGATCAGAAAGTACTTTATTAAAAATAAGAAAACCAAGCCAAGTAGTTACAAAATACATTTGCAGCTCAGGGAGACTAGATTTCTCAGGGATAGGTAAAAAGATACGGAGCTGATCACATCTAAGTCACTGTTTTCAATTATTTCTGACCTGGGATGGCTTGAGAGTCATGACAGTTTAATTGCTGTTCAAATGCGCTGAAGAACTAATTCCACTTCCTAGTGGGCATTATAATAAGATATCCACTATAAATGCCACCTTTGCACCTTGATTCACTCTCCAGATCTGTTTAATTCTTGGTACCTGAATGAATGAAGCTGCCATTGCTAGAGGGTCAGAGCTGAGTTGCCTTTGCTGAACCTGCTTGAGGATTTAAACACAAATTTCCAGGAACACGAAGACATGGTGGTCTCCTTGTAACAGATAGGGCAATTTCCTACAATATCCTGGACAAACTTTATTGAATTAAGTTTATGTATTTCTGTGGGAGAAGGGTGACAACATCCTTCCTGGACCTAAACAGTGCGTGGGAGGGACGGCAGGTATTTAGGCTAATTCACTCTGGCTGTAACACCTCTGGAGAGTACCACTACCTGGAGCGAGACTTACACATACTGATTCAAGATGGATTCTCCACGGCCAACAAACAGACTTTTTGTTAAATAGCTTGAATTAAAACTGACTCAAGGTCTTTCTTCTGATCCAATGAGAGCCAGGACATTATTCCAAAGGGAGAGGCCTGAGCCTTAGGGAAGACTTAGAAGGACTGACACCAACTAGAGGCTTTACAGAGTAGGTGGAAGGATTGATCTTTGATAAGCTTATTAGTAGGAATTCATTCTTTCATTGTTCAAAATTCATTTTCTCTGTAGTGCTTTGCCCTTAAAATTAACTGTGCTTGCTTATAAAAATTACCACACAGCTCTTTATAACCGTGGGCAGTTACGCTATTTATAGCCTTTAAGTTGAAAGGCAGAGCAGGACCATTTAGGCACTCTGATTTTGCTGGGGACTTCAGAGCATAGGCAGGGAGCTGGGCAGCCTGTAAACACCCAGTCAGGAGGGAGAGACATGTATCTCCACCCAAGAGGAGTGATGGCTGGGAAGTCAGAAATCTAACCAGGTACCCTTGCCGGACCATAGCGGGGAAATACAGGTGAAGTTGCCCTGAACTGAGACACTTTTGGGTAAAATGAACTGGTACTCATGAGGCAAAATGCAACATGTTGCCTTCTTGTAGGGCTCTGTGCTGCCATGTGACCAGACTCTCCGTTCCTAAAGCAACAGGAATTGGAGTGCAGCATAAAGCGCTCACCCTCCCATGGGTGGGTTTGGAGTGCTTACGTTACTCAGCAAAGCTGTTACTGTTAACTAGCCACTACAATTAAGGAAATTTCATCTCTTCCTCTTTTGATTCGAGGATGGTGGAGTTGATACCTAAGAAGAGAATGAAAAAGAATGAGGATATTGGCCCCAATTCAGGAAAGTGTCACTTAACATGCTTTTCTGAATTTCAGCCAGTGGAACAATGCTCGGGACATAACTTAGAATGATTTTAGACTTGCCCCTTGCCTCCAGGTTAGTTTTTACACACACATCTCTATCTTCTTTTCATCCCAAAGCATCTTAACAGACATAGGGAGCACAGTATTTCCATTCATTCCTGCCCACGACTTGCTCCTCCATGAAGCCCAGCCTAGTCATGTCCCTGCATCTGATGTCCTACCATCTTGGCCGTGGTTGGCTTCTAGGGTCTGACGGACCCTGGCTGAATATTCATGATCATCTTTGGCATTGAATCAGCTGTTTGTCTTCTACAGTGTCTCCACCATCATAATCTTTTTTAAGTGCAGCCAATCCTGTACCCTGATTTCACATTCTATTCTCCTAACGCCATTTGTCTTCAAATCATTCCACTTTACACTTGTCATCTTCCAAAGAACTCTTATCTCTACTGATGTCTGTTTCATTTAAGGCAGCTTCTTCCAGACCAGAGCATAATTCTGTTAGTACACTGGTTGGACAAATTTTCACTTTGGTATCAAACAATATTTTTATCTATCCATACTGCCACCAACTTCTGTGCAGCACTTATAGCTAAAGTACATCTTCTTTTAATCTTATCCTTGATAGGCCTATTGGCACCAATCAATCTTCCTAGGTACACAAGAGTTTACTTGTTCTACAACGTCCCCACTGCTTCATTCCAATATTTTATCTATTGTCTCTTTTCCAAGATGCAACTACTTTATCGTCTTGGCATTTATTGTAAGTCTAAGTTGACTACACCAATTTTTCAAGGTAGCAGAGTATCGTAATTAATTCAAATATGTCTATGATGTAGCATATGCATATATACAGGTCAAATTCTGCATCCCTACTCAGATGATCTCTGCAAGGAGATAGAATCCTCCATCAAGGCACAGAGTACCAAGCAGCTGCTGTTTGACCTCCTGTCCATAAATGGGCATTAGGATCGGTGTGTCTGCCTCCGTGAACAATGTTTCCTACACTCACACAACCACCTCCAAAACCTTCCTCTATTGTGCCTTCAGAGCCTGGTCTGAGACTTACCAATTGAATGCAGGTACTTCCATATCTACAGGGAGATGACGACTCAAGAGTGAGAAGGGGAAGTACAGGATTTAACCTTAAGTGAGTAAGTTGTTTCTTAGGGCAGGTCCATACTCACCGCGCGAGTCGACGCTGTGAGTTCGACTTCTCGGAGTTCGAACTATCACGTCTAATCAAGTTCGAACTCCCCGCGCGCTCCGGTCGACTCCGGAACTCCACCACCGGAATCGGGGAGTTTGGCCCCGCCACGTCTGGACGGGTAAGTCAGTCGAACTAGGGTACTTCGAGTTCAGCTACGCTATTCGTGTAGCTGAACTTGCGTACCCTAGTTCGACACCCCCCCCCTTAGTGTAGACCAGGCCTTAGAGCTGTTTCATTGACAGCAATTGAGAGCCATATTGCTGAACTAGCAGCCTTCTTTGAGCAGGTTAGTAAGAGCTAGCCAAGAACGGATATTGAAATGGGGACAGTAAGGCAAGCGTAATGTCTTGCAGGACAAATGACAAGAAATGTATGTTGATGTTTTTTAACGTCACTTAAATATATACGATCAATAACAGAGACACCTTCATTTCCAGAGGTCAAACTCCAACATTCCGGGTGCCCTTGAGAGTTCTCTTCAGATTATATTTCAAACAAAGTTGTGACTTTCTTTTGGAGGGGAAGCTGGCAGGAAATAGAGGCAGGGAGCACTTCTTAAATTCATTAGTGACCTGAAGTAAGAAACCCTCACCATGAATGCTTTGTGTTCTAAAAGGGAGGCAGAAAAGTGAAATAAATGTTTCAACTCAGCTCTAGAAAAATATAGATATTAAAAAATAGTGGATCAGCTCTCCATTAGAATGTAGCAGAGTGCTCTGGTTTTATAAAGCTCAGGGGAATGTTTCTGAGAAGCAGGAATGGGTAAGAGGTCAGGTTATCCTGATATAAGAAAATGGAAATGAAAACTGCTATTTGAAGGGGAGAGAATGAAATCCAAGGCTCTGATACAGAGATAGCACGTTTGGGAATAAAACAAAAAAAACACTACCACACATTCGCACGCACACGTGAGGATTTGTTTGACAATGGGGACAAAACGGGGAGGATTCACCCCAGCACCAGAGCTCTGCTCAGTGCAGGGAATGAGGGGAAGATCAGGCACCGTGGTTGCCCGATTCTGAAGTCCAGCCACACTGCCACTTAGAGCTGCCACCAAATACCTCTAACTTGCCTCTCTGACACAGGAACCTCAATGGACCTTATGCCAGTGGAGGACTGACATGGTGGAGCTCTGCCATGCCCCGACACATCCCTACCCCGGAAGGGCAGCGGCATGGCTGCACAAGAAGGGAGGACCCCTACTCTGTGGAATTTTTGTGCTAGAGAGCTGAGGGTGGAATATTGGCCCTTTACACTACTTGTGTTGTACAGAGAGGATGTAGCCAGGCTTGAGAATCTGGCCCCATAGCTCCCTTCGCCCCACCTTCCCAGTCCCCAGGGATGCAACATTGAGAAAACAGTTAAAGGAAGTTATAATTGCTTACCTTGGAGATAACTCTTCAGGAAAAAAAAAATCTGTGTGTCACAAGTTACAGTGCTCTACTAAAGGGAGATTAAAAAAAATAGGGCCAAACCATCAGTGGATGTCGGTGGGCATAGTTCCAATGAATTCAGTGTATAACTAGGCAAAGCAACTGAGGATCTAACTTCTCCTGTTTGCAAACCATACACATTGCACAGGTTTTCAAAGGGTTGTAGCAGAATGCATTAATTCCGGCCCCCCCCCGCCAGCCCCCTTCAGCTAATTTGTAACACAAAGAAGGGTTGACCTTACATGTAACCCAAAAGGTGTCTGTGCTATTCAGTCTGAGGAAAAGATAAGTCAATTTCAGGTTCCCTTGGGTAAGATTTTGTTGCTTGATTAAAGAAAGAAGTGAATCTTTAAGTACACTTACAGTAAAGGTATTTGCCATCTGCCTGAGACTGGGAATGGCAGTGCCCTGAGTTAATTAAATCAAGTCTTCTGTGGTTGTTAGAGGATTTCATGTTTGAATTATGCAAATATCAAAATCTCTTCATTGTATAAAATTTCAAAATGAGAATGCTCTGCATAAGGCCAACGCAGCCCAAGCACTACCTTATTGCCAAAGCTTAATGTGGTTTGACTGAAGCCTAACAAAGGGTTATGATTTGGTTTTACAGCACTTTGTTCACACTATGACAGTCTAGAGGACATTATCTGCCTGTCAGCAAACAAACATCCAGTCATTTTAAAACTTCACTTCAGTCTGATAAGGTTAAACCAATTCTCTATTGGAAGAAAGAATTCACAACACAGGCTTTTACGTACCAGACATTGGGCACAAGGAGACTCACAACTGAATAGGTCATGGATTAGTACATCCAAGGCATAGATTGGGCTGGGACACTAGGGAAGCAGAAAATAAATGAATGCTTTAAGGTGGATCAGGGAGATTTGGAGCAGACAAATTGAGTAGCGTGCACATCAAAGGGCAAGCAGGGATTGCAGCGCATCAACCTGGGTGTACCCTTGGTCTTTTGGTGAATGTTTCCTACTCTTCTCAGGACACAAAGCTACTTGTATGGAAGCGGCTCATAGGCAGGGAACCATTTGTGTGTGTATTTCAGGTGGAAATAGATCTCATGGGTTTCCTATTCTGACTTCTGAAAACTTGAGCTATTTGCCAGCCAGGAAGTGTCACTTGAGAGCTGCACCTCCACTGACTGCACCTCCACTGGCTCCAGCACTCTCCCGCCACAGAGGTTCATGTAGTCACATAGCACTCATCAAATGACTTATACAAGCCAGTTCACCTTAATAGTCAACTGCTTCTGCTAGTATAAAAAACACCCACATTGCACACGTCCTCCCTAGTCAGAGGAAACAACCTCATTGCTGGGTCAGCCATAAAGAACTCACAAAATCCCATAATCAAAGAGCAATAAACTCCCAACCTTCCTAGAGATGGCTTCTACGTTTTCATATCATACTCATCATAATGGTATCTGATTGCCTTCAAGCCCTGAGCTCCAGTAGCTTTGTGAAACATCCGACTAGTGTCAGACAGAAATTGTCTAGTTTAAGCAGCAAAGAATCCTGTGGCACCTTATAGACTAACAGACGTTTTGCAGCATGAGCTTTCGTGGGTGAATACCCACTTCTTCGGATGCAAGAAGTGACTTGCATCCGAAGAAGTGGGTATTCACCCACGAAAGCTCATGCTGCAAAACGTCTGTTAGTCTATAAGGTGCCACAGGATTCTTTGCTGCTTCTACAGAACCAGACTAACACGGCTACCCCTCTGATACTGTCTAGTTTAAGAAATCTGAACATATAGCTTAGGTTTTCAATATAAAGGAAGCAATTGCATAGGGCTGGATTATTCACATTGGTGAGATGTTACACAAATGAGTAGTCCCACTAAAGTCAACAAGCCAGATTTAAAAAACAAAAAAAAAGGTATTTAGGCATCTAAAGATGCAGACAGATAATTATGAAAATCCTACTAGACACCAACTGCATTTTTAGGTACCTAAATACCTTGGAAAACCTTGCACCATGAGACAACTCCTTTGTTTAACTACTCACCAATCAAGTAAAAGTGGCTCACAATCTAACCCACAGTAATTATGACCAAATAAGAATTCTATTAGCTATAGAAATAGGAGTTAAGCACCCAACTCCCAGTGACTTTCAATAGAATCTGGGTACCTAAATACCCTTTGTGTTTATGAAAAATCTGCTCTAAATCTATTTTTGAGGTCTCATTGGGGGGAAAAAAATAAAGAAAATAAAGCTTTGTTGTGAAAAAGCGTAAAGACCTTTTGATGATATTTCAGAGTCTAAAGCCTAATCTAATCAATTCTGCTGGGCAACTTGCCCTTGACTTCTATTTATCCTTGACAAACCACCAAGGATTTGGTTCTTATTTGGCAGAGTAGAAGCCACAGTCAACCTTCTTTGATACAACATAGACAGTGTAGCTTAGTACTAAACTAGCATTATGTGGTTTGGACCCATTCATAGAATATCAGGGTTGGAAGGGACCTCAGGAGGTCATCTAGTCCAACCTCTCGCTCAAAGCAGGACCAATCCCCAACTAAATCACAGAAGGGGTGGGAAAAGGATGAATTTTATAAACACTCTCACTATTTGAATTATCTAAGATTAAGATTTTTCAATGGTAGTTAGTAATTTTTGGTGCTCCCATTGTATTTAATATGGGTTCTGATATTCTGCTTATTACCATGGTATCTGAGCACCTCAATTCTTGCATGCCCAACTTCAGACATTTGAAGAGTCCGGTTTTCAGAGAAACATTTTCTGAAAGTTGGGCCCTTCATAAGGTGTCTCAATTGGGCATTTAAGAATTGAAGCATTTAAAAAAAAAAGTGTCACTCTAAAGCTGGGTGGAAAAATGTTGTTTTGGTCCTGCAAAAATATTTGAGGAAAGTGAATTTTGTTTTCTCTATTTTTTTCTTCAAAAAGTTTATGGATTTATGTTGAAAACAGATACAGATTTTTTTTTTGGCCCAAATTTTTCTGGTTTTGATGGGAGGAGTGAGGGGGAGAAAATTCTAGAATTAAGACAAACACATTACCCAGGGAAAATTAAATTGTGACAAAAAACATGCCTTTAAAAAAAATTACAAATAAATAACAACAAGAGTGCCAACCAGCTTTTCACTTCTGAAAATGTTGACCCATGTTTCTACACCATCCAATGTCTTTGGCTGTGCTAGGGCTTAGAATTTTACCAACAACACAAGGCTAGTAACATAGGAATTATATCCACCATCTAATACAGGTGAGTGGAAAGGCTGTGTATTGAGGATGCAAAATAGGATACAAGTACAGTATTTACCTTTTATGGATGATCATTTAAAACCCTCAGAAAAAGTTAGTTGGACTCTTGTTGCAGATATAATTTACACACACACACACACACACACACACACACAGAGTACTTGCTTGAGATTAGATGGTTTACATTTGGGGGGTGGGGTTGGCTTTCCACGCTATAATTTAAAGCTGAAATAAGCAGAATCCAGTGTAATTTTTTCCCTGTTGTGCAGCAAGCAGTTTACCAATTGTTACAGATACTGTCACTTTTAATTGGCCTCTCAAGTGATGGAAGGTTTTACTTTTAGCATAATTAGACTGCTTTTCCTACGCTGGGGATGGCAAAGTGGTACCCAGAAAACAAGAATGTTAGATTAGAGTCTAAAGGAGGCCAAAGGCCACCGTAGTGTTAAAGGGGTTATTATTTTTTCATTAAAACATGCAAAATGTAATTACACTGCAATAGAGTGCTTAAAATTGTTTCAAGTGAAAAGTTCAGAGTATTAAAAGTAATGTAACCCCAAAAATATTTAGTCAGAAAGCTAGATTCATCACTAATTTAGATCCTCTGCCATCCCAATGAAGAGGCATCAGCTCAAAATTTGATGATTGTGGAGCTATTTTTGTCTTTATGTGCATACACCATTAGGGCTCATAAGAATTTGGATGTTGTTCTAAAACAGTATGTTCTAGGAATTATTTTGGGGGCAATTCTCTGACCTGCATTACACACGAGGTCAGACTAGATAATCACAATGGTCCCTTCTGGCCTTGGAATCTATGAATATCTAAAGAACTCTTTATTCTCCGTTCATTTCACCTGTCCTCTGTTTAGTGAAAATCCAGACACAATTACCCAAAAGGATACACAAAAGGAAACAGCAGTTACACCAGATGAAAAAGAGTACATGTTGAGGACACCCATATCAGCCTGACCCTTTCTCCCACCCAGGGTATGGCTACACTGGCGAGTTGCAGCGCTGATCGTCCAGCTGTGCAGGACTAGCTCTGCAGTGTGGCCACACTGACAGCTACCAGCGCTGCAGTGTGGCCACATTTGCAGCATTTGCAGCGCTATACTGAGAGGTGCATTGTGGGCAGCTATCCCACAGAACACCTCGTCCCGTTTTGGCGCCGAGTATTGTGGGAAGGGGAAGGAAGTGTGTGGGTCATTCCGCTTCCTGTTCCAACGCCCCGTGGTGCATCGCTTCACTTCCCAGCAGTCACAGTTTCGCCATCCACGTTTCTTGCCATTGTGAGTGCAGCACGCTTTCTGTGTGAAATGGAGCCTGAGCTGCTGAGGACTTTGCTGATGACTGTCGCCAGCACATCACGTTTGGCAGTTGAGCTATTCCTTCAGCTCCAAAGTGACAGTGAGGAGTCCGACGATGATATGGATTTGCCTAATGCGGGTGACATGAAATTGCTTGTGGCAGTAACGGAAATGCTCAGCACCGTGGAACGCCGCTTTTGGGCTCGTGAAACAAGCAGTGAGTGGTGGGATCACATTGTCATGGAAGTCTGGGATGACGAGCAGTGGCTGCAGAACTTTCGTATGAGAAAAGCCACTTTCATGGGACTGTGTGCTGAGCTCGCCCCCACCCTGCGGCGCAAGGACACAAGATTGAGAGCTGCCCTAACGGTGGAAAAGCAGGTGGCTATTGCAATCTGGAAGCTGGCAACTCCAGACAGCTACCGGTCGGTCGGGAACCAGTTTGGAGTGGGAAAGTCGACTGTTGGAATCGTGTTGATGCAAGTTTGCAGGGCCATTAATCGCATCCTGCTAAGGAGAACCGTGACTGTGGGGAACGTGCAGGACATTGTGGATGGCTTTGCAGAAATGGGTTTCCCTAACTGTGGAGGGGCAATAGATGGGACGCATATTCCTATTCTGGCACCACCCCACCTAGCCTACGAGTACATTAATCACAAGGGGTATTTCTCTATGGTTCTCCAGGCGCTTGTGGATCACCGTGGGCGTTTCATTGACATTTACACAGGCTGGCCTGGAAAAGTGCATGATGCACGCATCTTTTGGAACAGTGGCCTGTTCAGGAAGATGCAGGAAGGGACATTTTTCCCAGACCGAAAGATCACAGTAGGGGACGTTGAAATGCCCATTGTGATCCTTGGGGACCCCGCTTACCCATTAATGCCTTGGCTCATGAAACCCTATACAGGGAAGCTGGACAGGAGCCAGGACCGTTTCAACTACAGGCTGAGCCGATGCCGAATGACTGTGGAGTGTGCTTTCAGCCGTTTAAAGGGGCGCTGGCGGGCGCTTTATGGGAAGCTAGACTTGGGGGAAAGCAGCATCCCTGCAGTTATATCCGCGTGCTGTACCCTCCATAATATTTGTGAAGGGAAGGGTGAAACATTCAGCCAGGCATGGACCAATGAGGTGCAAATCCTGGAGGCTGAATTTGCACAGCTAGACAGCAGGGCTACTAGAGACACCCACCACAGGGCAACAAGGATTAGGGATGCCTTGAGGGAGGAATTTGAGGCTGAAAGCCAACAGTAATGTTTTTTGCCTTGACCAGGAGTGACGTGCACTGGTTACAGCGCTTTTAAGTGCCTGTGTTTTCCTTGCTGTTTGTTACCTGTGTTTTCCTTGGGGTTTGTTATCTTTCACTTTATGCAATAATAAAAACTGTTTCATAATCAAAAAAATCATTTATTTAAAAAAAAGGTAGTAAACGGGCAGGGGGGTTGGTTGTTGAACTGTACATTCATAGTTTTGCATATGTACTGCCAGGAGTGCTGTTGTGCACCTCAGGATTGTACTGTTGCATGGTGATGGGGGTTGAGTGCAGAGGGTAAGGGTCGTAGTTCTCTGGGCTCATTGGTGACCGTACAGGTGTCGGGGGCAGCTGGTGATGGTGTAGGTAAGAACCTGGATGCTGGGGAACGGGACTTGGAGCTGACATTGGTGCATAGGGGAAAGAGGTTTGGGAGGGTGGGGGTTTGGCACGGTAGTGCTCTGCCTGCATTGCTACCAGTGACTGCATACAGTCTGTTTGGCGCGCCATGAGGTTTATAAGCTGCCTCGTGGTTTTCTTCAGCATCAACGTCTTTCTCCTGCTTTCTGTTTCCTTCTAGTGCTGCATCTTTTCTCTCCATTTCTGCGCAGTTTTATTCTCTGTTGCACACTGGTTCATAACTGCCTTCACCAAATCTTCCTTGCTTTTGTTAGGCTTCCTTCTTAGGTTTTGAAGCTTTCTTTCAGTCACTGATAACACCGGACCAGGACTAGTCAAGGACACTATAAAAATACAGCAAATGGTACATTTTAATAGAGCCTGCATTGTGTATAATCTGAAGTTAGTTTCAAGTCTCACACTGTAGCATTCCTCAGACATTTCAAACACAGCTAGAGAATTCACAGCCTCCCAGAAATGGTAAGTGAGGGTAGTAGTCAATAAAACCTCCATGTCCCTCAGGAATTAACCCTGGGATTCCTGCCGCGGTTTGCCTGGGCAGGGGGCTTTTTGCTTCATGGGTACACTGCCTTTTTTTGGGCTTTGTTAAAGGCAGGAAGCAAGCAACAGTTGGGAGACCTGCACTGCCATGTCCCTCAGGAATTAACCCTGGGGTTCCTGCCGCGGTTTGCCTGGGCAGGGTGCTTTTTGCTTCATGGGTACACTGCCTTTTTTTGGGCTTTGTTAAAGGCAGGAAGCAAGCAGCAGTTGGGAGACCTGCACTGAAACACTCCCTCCATTTCCCACAGGAGTTAATACTTGAAGATATCTCCCTGCTGCGGGTTACCTGGGAAGCAAGGGAGGGTCTCCTATAACCATGCGGATTCCGCCCTGGCCCCTATGCAGCTTGCCTGTGTCCCCCCACCCCTCCTGGAACAGTGGCGCGGACGCGTTAGCCTGACTGGGACAGGGACCACACTGGCTCTCCCTTTAAACTTGGTCACGCGAATTGCCTATGCTCTTGCAGAAACTTTTGAAGAGATTACAGAGGCAGATTACCGCGACGTGATAGACCACATCAATGGGATATTCCATGTCTAGGCATGCAGGCATGCAGCCATACCACCCCCCCTCCTTTCCCAAAACCTTTGCATTGCAATAAAAGCTGCTTACCTGGGACCTGCTCCTGTGATTCTTCTGCACCAAGTCCCAGGGGCTGCGACTGGCTAGCTTCCTCCTGGCTTGAGAAGAGCTCCTGACTGCATGCCTCCTGGGACTCCGGGGTGTCTTCCCCCACCACAGTAGCCTCACTGTCTGCCTCCCCCTCCCTCTCCTCTACCGGCTCTGAACTGTCCATCGTGGTCCTTGGATTTACAGAGGGGTCACCCCCATAAATCGCATCCAGCTCCTTGTAAAACCGGCAGGTCATGGGGGCAGCGCCGGATCTGCGGTTTCCCTCGCGTGCTTTGCAATAGGCACTCTGCAGCTCCTTTACTTTAATCCTGCACTGCAGCGCGTCACGCTCATGGCCCCTTTCCAGCATGGCTCTTGATACCTGGGCAAAGGTATCATAATTCTTACGGCTAGAGCACAGCTGTGCCTGCACAGATTCCTCCCCCCAAACACTGATGAGGTCCATCAGCTCGCCATTGCTCCATGCTGGGGCTCGTTTGCCACGTGGAGGCATGGTCACCTGTAAAGATTCACTGATTGCACTCCACACCTGGCTGAGCAAACAGGAAGGGGATTTTTAAAATTCCCGGGGCATTTAAAGGGCGGGTCACCTGAGGCCAGGGCAGTAGAGTCTGACCTGATGAGCAGAGTGGCTGAACAGGCATTCTGGGATACATCCTTATACCCTGGAGGCCAATCACAGCACTGGTGTGTGGCCACACTTGATGACCAGCGCTGCAGCACCAGCGCTGGAATCCTTATTCCCCATGCTGAGTGAGGTGTACGGCCAGCGCTGCAGTCAGGGAGTTGCAGTGCTCGAAGTGCCCTGCAGGTGTGGCCACTTACTAATTGCAGCGCTGGTGGAGGCTTTTCAGCGCTGCAAATCGCCAGTGTAGCCATACCCCCAGACAAATAGCTCAGGCATATGCTCACCTTTTCCCCTCCATGCTCTAGCACTAACATCACGAGGAAGCTCTCAGGTGGATCAGAGAGATTTCTTTAGTACTCTGGGCCTCTCCGCAGCCAAAGCCCCTCAGAGTGCCAGAAGCATTAAGAATACTGTTAGCACTGACCTTTACACCTCAACCTCTTATTCCCCACTCTTACATGGCAGAAAAAAATAGCAACAAGGCTGTCCCATTACCCTCCTCTCCATCTCCCTTTATCTGAGAGGTCAGTGCGCCTGCTGGTACCCAGAACTTTTCCCTCAGAATGTTCTTTAACAGAGGAGGAGAGAAAGAGCCCACCCAACATCCTTCTCTGAAGCTTACCCCTGCTCGAGTATTGTGAGTAGACAGAAATCTTCCTACCTTGTCTCTCTCTCTCCAAAGATACCTCCTGAGAGCAGGAAAGAAAGGCCTCAAGGACTTCTTCCAACAAGCTGGAAACTTAGGGACAATATGAGTGTGTGTGGAGCTGAGGAGGGTTAATAATAAAATAGAGAGAGTGCCTCCAGTAATAACCTGGTGCACTCAGGTTAAATAAGACAACCATTACAATTCTGGAATACCATTCTCTTCCTCTGGACAATATACCATGATCCCAGGCATTAGTATTCCCTTGTGGCAATGTTTTCTCACCGCCACCCTCTGAGCCAAGCACCACTTCATGCATAGTTTGCTCACACACCTCTCCCAGTTTCAACAGATAAGACTCATTTGTGGCAAGTTCATAGATGATTTATTAAAGTCTTCACTTGTGAAAATTAAATGCATTATCTATTCTTCTATTGTTTTGAATTCCGATTATATCATATTTCACAAAATTAAATCTTTTGTTTTCTAGCTGATGTTAAGACCATTATCTTTAAACAATAATTGCTAGTCTGTGAATTTTAATGAAAGAGCTTTAATATCAGAGAAGCTATTAGTCATTTGGAGCTTTCAATTTGATCGTACATAACTCCTTGACTTCCTAAAGGCAGCTATTAGAATCTTAGCACTAACTGCACAGCAACAACCAGCAGGCTAAAGCTTATTATTTTCTTCTTCTTCCATTCTGACAAGTGGATTCCTAGACTTGCAGTTTTACTGGGTAGCTAACACAAATGCAGAACTAGTCAGGAGAAATTTCAAAACAATATTCTCCACTGCAGATCACCAGTTAAGATTTCAATTTGTAACTGTGCCACAGCTATGTCCTTCTAGGCAAAAACACGTCCCTTCAGACTTTCCTCTAGGGTAATCCAAGTAATTTACACTGCTAGACTTTATCTGTATGGTTACCAAGAGGGAGAAAGAATCTTTGATCCTTTAAATCAGATGCAAGAGTAACATATCATCAAGATCAACTGACTATTAGACTAAACCTGCCTGCTGATAATCTCTTACTTGTATGAATAACCATTTACAAGGGAAGGAGGAACTGAAAAAAATAATAGGTTTAGCATTATTTCCGAACATGAAATCTATGGGCCAACTTTTTTGCTGCCCCCAAAGTTGGGTTTTAGAATGATCTCTCTGGCCCCATGTTTGACACACTTCCCTCACCCCTTTTTTATTATTATAACCATTCTTATTCATGTTGTCCATATGAATTTTTAAAGGAGGCGAGTTTTAATTTTTTTTTTTATTATTATGCAGTACTTATTCGGGCTCACACACACACAAGCTAAACCAGGGGTTCTCAAACTTTTGTACTGGTGACCTCTTTCACATAGCAAGCCTCTGAGTGCGACCCCCGCATATAAATTAAAAACACATTTTTATATATTTAAACACCATTACAAATGCTGGAGGCAAAGCAGGGTTTGGGGTGGAGGCTAACAGCTCGCAACCCCCCATGTAATAGCCTCATTACTCCCCGAGGCGTCCCGACCCCCAGTTTGAGAACCCCTGAGCTAAACAAAAATAGTATTCTCTCCCCCACACAAAATGTGCACTTGCTAGTTATAAAAGGAAAGATTAATTTATAATATACATTTTGAGTAATGAAAAATTAACCAAATTAACCAAAACCAAGCTGTATTCAGTAGCATGAAACAGTTTACAGGTTGCCACATGAACACCGAGACATCTCAGACAAGATACATTTCTGAACATCCCAACAATTATCTCCCAGACACATCTGTTTAGCTCCATGTTGGGAATAAAATTCCCTTCTGGTGCGGTCCTAGGACACGTTATTCTACCTTTTATAGATTTTTAAGAGGCAATTACTGCACAGATCTTTCAGTCACCCTCCCCACTCTAATCTCCAACTGAAAATTGTCATAGTGGTTCTCATCATTGCACTGTGACCCCCTTCTGACAACAAAAATTACTACATGATCTCACGCCACAGGGGGCCCCAATGAAGCTAAATTGCTTGAGCTTGGGCTTCAGCCCTGCATGGCCGGACTCAGGCTTTGGCAAGGCCGGCATTAGACTCGCTGGGGCCCAGGACAGAAAGCCCAAGCCCGAGCCCTGTGGAGACAAAGCCCTCGGGCTTCGGCTTCAGTCCCTCATGGAGGGGCTCGGGCTTCAGGCCATGGTCCTCCCACTTTTTGAAAGTGGACAAGACTGGCCTGTCCACTTTTCGCCAAGGCGGACCCCACCCTTTTCCCCTTCCCTCTCTTCCCCCCCCCCGCCCCAAGGCCCCATCCAGGCCAGTCTGGAGCTCGGCCGGGAAGCTGAACAGACCCTCCACCTGCCTGCGGTGGGAAGGGGCTGAGAGCAGTGCCCGGCCCATATCTTCGCCCGGCCCAGGGCTGGTAGACTTCAAGGGTCCATGACTCTACACCAGCTCCCCAGAGCTGCCCACGTGGCTCTGTCCCCTACCCGGCTCCTGGGATCCCAGCCCCCTGCCCTCCTGCACAGACCCTCCCCCTGCCTCCTGGGGTAGGGGAGAGAAGGGCCCTCAGAGCCACAGCCCAGCCATGATAAGAGCCACACAGGCAGCTGTGGGGAGCCAAGGACCCTCCATCTGCCTGGGCAGGGATTCGGGGGGGCGGGAACAGGGGCAGGGGGTTGCTCCCACCCCACCCCGGGAGGCAGGGGGAGGGGGCCAGGATCCCAATCCCGCTCTGGCTTGGTTGAGGGCAGGACTTCAGAGGAGTAGGGGAAGGGGCCCCCAGTTCCCCACACCCTTTTGGGAAGGCTCCGGAGCCCTTGCCCCAGCAAGTCTAATGCCAGCCCTGGCGACCCCATTAAAACGAACCTGCGACCCATTTGGGGTCCTGACCAACAGAGATATTTGCATTTCAGATGTCCAGTGTATCACTGTGGGTGACTATATTTTCCCCAGTGTATGGTTAAGATTCTAAAGTTTGTTCCCATTTGTGTGTTATTACCACAGAGCTACCTTTTTCTCTCCTAAACACTATATTATTAAATCCTTATTTGTTGAGGTTTATGCAATAAAATTATTACATCTAGAACCATGACGAAAGGCGCTCCATATAAAAAGGCGTAATCATCCCTTTTGGCTAGTGCTGTGCCCAGCACTGTGCTGCTGGAAATGCTCTTTTGTTTTTTGTTGCTGATATTTTTTTTTATTATTTTTTTTAAATAGGCTTTGATCACTCATGGCCAGTAAACATACCTAGGTCAGTATATTTAGCAGCACTGTGACTATGTCAACCCTGATTCTTCCCCCTACCCCTCAAACCCAAATTCAACCTAGAGAAACTTGCTGGATAGAATGTAGAGTTCATGCGGTAGTTTTGTTTGGAGATGTTAAATCACTTCCCATCATTAATATGGAGCTCTGAATACAGAATGGATGACACATTCCAACCCAGAGGTAGCTGTATGTCAGTGGACGGTGATCGATGGTTCATTTAATATTTTATCTAAAGACTTTCACCTAAAATGACCTCAGTGTCCCTCAGGAACTGTTTAGGAGTCGATCACCCTCCAATGAAATGCAGCTACCTCTGGGGTGAAATCCAGTATCTGTGTGACAGAACATGGCAGTGCTACGGAACCATTTGGGTCAGAAGTGAAGGAACCGTTTCTATCTGAACACATGGGGGAGTTTTCAATAATCACAACGCAATTACCCAGATTTGGGCAAGACACCAGGGTTAACACCCCCTATTCGTGTGGAACGAATGAAGGCATTTTTAGGGACAACAAGCAGGCAAGACCTTTGCTTTTATGTCTTATTCAAAAGACAGCACCAATATAGTGCTGGGGCATTGACTCAATACTGACTCAGAGTGGATGCCACCAACACAACTTCCTGGATTATCCAGGTGTTCCCTTAAATTCTTCAGCCAAACACTAATCCAACTGCCCCTGCTAAATTTATGAGATCTGACAATATCGAAGCACCAGGTGATATTGATGCATATAGTTTATTGACTTGTGTAACAGAGTCCCTCTCCAAAGGCGTCCCCATCAGGAAATATATGGTTAAGGGGAACTGAATAACATGCACAGATGAAAATAATAGCCAGTCTACAACATATGCATCTTCAGGCACATGTCCAATAAAGTCTATGGGGAACTTGAGTGGAATGATTAAAGAATATTAGATATTAGGAATGGCAATATACAAAAATCTGTAGGAGAACACTTGAACCTCCCTGGACACACTGTAGCAGATCTAAAGGTAGCCATCCTGCAGCAAAAAACCTTCAGGACCAGACTTCAAAGAGAAACTGCTGAGCTCGAGTTCATCTGCAAATTTGACACCATCAGCTCAGGATTAAACAAAGACTGTGAATGGCTTGCCAACTACAAAAGCAGTTTCTCCTCCCTGGGTTTTCACACCTCAGCTGCTAGAAGAGGGCCTCATCCTCCCTGATTGAACTAACCTCGTTATCTCTAGCCTGCTTCTTGCTTGCATATATATACCTGCCCCTGGAAATTTCCACTACATGCATCCGACAAAGTGGGTATTCACCCACGAAAGCTCATGCTCCAATACGTCTGTTAGTCTATAAGGTGCCACAGGACTCTTAGTTTGGATCTGTAAAAGCAGCAAACACGGCTACCCCTCTGATACATGATTAAAGAAATGTACCAAAGGGAGTCAGTGGAACTGGGTTTAAGTACATGGGGTGGAGTTATAGTCTGGAAACTAATCAACCAAGTTGTTCTTTCAATTTTTGTTCAGTCTCCAAGCTGTCCCTTTTTCTGTAAGGAAAAGAACCAGACAGACAATTTCCAGCCTATGAGGAAATGTCTAATTTTCCTGTAACAGGAGTCCTACCATTGTCAAGTTTTGCAGCACTTGAGTCATCTCTAGATGACAACCACATATTTTTAGCAGAGTACTTGAAGTAATCTGTTCTCCTGAAAATCCATTTGCCAAGTGCCTTACAAAATATATTTCCTTGGTGATCTTTTGAAAGGCTATTTCTATACACGATATCTTTATTCTGAGCTACACATTAATCTGCCAACACTAGATTGTTCATAATGGGGTGGGGGGAAATCAGGTGCCCTTCTTCAGTTTTTGGGGAGTTTTTTTATTTTATTTCTGATTTAAAGAGAAGTGCTAGCATTGGTCACTCTAGTTATATTTAGCTTTAATTGACTGTTTAGGTCAGATCGCATGCCTGTTCATTTAAAACTGGCATTGTGTAGAATTAAAAGATTAACAACTGCCAAGCTAATGAGTAGTGAACATTGGCAGCAGTATGTTTTGCGATTATTCTAAATAGCACAGTGGGGTTAGGCACCTATTGTAAAAGTCAATACTAAGTGGTGACACAATAGGTATCAAAGAGGCAGTGTTTTCCAGTGGATAGGACACTGGTGTGATATTCAGGAGACTTGTGTTCAATTAATTCCTGGCTCTGCCACTGATCTGGGTGACATTTGGTAAGTTGCCTCAGCTCTCAGTGCCTGTTTCTTCTCCCACCCCTTTCCCTGTCTTGTGTATATGGACTGTAAGCTCTTTGGGGAAGGGATTGTCATGTCTATACAGCATATCGCACAATCTTGGTGCTAATGGAATACAAATAAGATCAAAATGAACTCTGTCTTGTGGCGGAACACTAAATCTGGTACATTGTAAACTCCTTGGTGGAGAGACCTCTCCATATTTGTCTAATGCACATAACGTCAGCACTATGCCAAATTAACCCTAGAAACACCACCAGATTGTAACAACTTTTAATGAAGAAGCTACACCAAGCTTGTATGAAAAGTTCCTATTCTTACTTGTTAAAGAGCCCTGGGGATATTTGACATTATGGGTCTTCTGCAATAGCAGGGAGACAGCTGAGCTGTTGGCATGCCAGGGACACCGTATCCTGTGCGTACAGCAGAACTGGCTCTGTTGGGTTGGGAGAGGAACAGGGTCAGTAGATCTGTGTTTGCACAGATCCTTTTACAGTCGGGGGGTGGGGAAAGAGAGAGAGAGAGAGAGAGCGCTGCAGCCCCTACTCCAGCCAAACCCTCAGTAGCTGCTGCTCCCACTTGTATGTCTACACTGCAATTAGACACTTGCTGCTCAACTATGCCAGCTGATTTGGGCTCATGGGGGCTCAGTCTGCAGGGCTGTTTAAATGCAGTGTAAATGTCCAGGTGTGGGCTGAAGTCAGGGCTCTGTGACCCTCTTACCTCATAGGATCCTAGAGCTCAGGTTCCAGGTGGAGCCTGAATATCTACCCTGCAATTAAATAGCCCCTTATCCCGAGCCAGACACCTGCTGCTGGCCCATGCCAGCTAACTGCAGTGTAAACATACCCTGAGACGCTACGCAGCTGCTTCATGCTTCAAGCAGGGGATACAGATTTCCCCATCAGCTGGCCCATCACTTTGATACTCCTTTCCACAGCAGAAAAGAGGTTATGATGACCACAGATCTCAACATTTTCAGGACAGAAAGATAGAGTCTATACTGACAAGTGTACAAATAAATGCCCAGACATGTCCACGCAGTGCAAAACCACCCTTGGCATCTAGCTGGGTCTTTTATCATCATTTTAGCTTTTGGCAGAAAGGCCTGGAGCTGAACAAGCTACCTCCCCACCTTTAGGGTCAATCCCACGTGATCACAGCTGGACTGAGTGTCGTGGGGACGCTTGCACTGCTGTTGCCTAGGTTTATCCTTCATTTATTCAAGTTCTACCAGTCCAGCACTTTTCCTGGGCACAGGTCTGAAAATGTAACTAATTAACTTCTGCTGCTGTAGATGAAGCAAGAAGTTTAAACGTAAAATACTGCACAAGCGTGAATCATACAAAATGACATTGACAGGCACTGGATAGATTTCCTCACTGCTCATAACACCAGGACCCAGATAATCGTCCACTAGAGATAGACTTTATAGTGATGTTTGCAGTGAACGAGGAAGCATGGTCAATTATGAGTCATTTAAGCAAAGCCCACACAATATCAAATCAAATCAAATTCTACTCGCTTTACTCACACAAGTAGCCCCATTGGAGGGAATGGAGTTTCCTCATATGACTAAGAGGAGAAGATTAGGTTTCCAAGTGATTAACACACACACGGGCGAGGACAAAAAATGTTGCTTGCAAAACACCCCAAAGTGTGCGTATCTGAAGTGCAAGATACTTAATCTGAGCTGTGTAAGCAGTGAGGTACTACAGCACTTCTATCCACTGGGACATACGAAAGGAACAGCACTGTGCCACTTACGAGTCAACCCCCCGACACACTGGGGCAACTTCGCACAGCTCCACTGGTGTAAAGCTACCGTAAATCCAGCTTGCCCAGATATCAAAGGATTCCACCAGTGGCTCCCACACCTCTCCCCTCCAGACTGCCAGCCTAGTTCTTGGGTCTGGAGGAAGAGGAGTGTGGCCAGATATCCCAGCAACTTCCAAATGCTGGAGCAGCCCCTTTAGATCTTGGAGTAAATTACTAGGGTTCAGACTAGCCCAGCTAGGGACTAGACCAGCACCACAAGAACTGGGACAATATGAACCAAAAGTGGTTTAAATCCACCTTTATACCATCTACCACCAGAGCTGCATCAAGTGTTCCTCAGTCACAGTCCAGAATCCGGACCATTCCATGAGGATATTATAAACCAGGGGTGGGCAAACTTTTTGGCTCGAAGGCCACATCTGGTTGGGGATATTGTATGCAGGGCCATGAATGTAGGACTGGGGTAGGGGTGAACTGTGCTGGAAGGGGCTCAGGGCAGGGGGTGGAGGTGCGGGCGGGAGTGCAGGGGGAGGTGCAGAGTGCAGGAGGGGGTTCAGGAATCGGGGTGCAGGAGGGGTGTGGCAGGGGGTTCAAGGAAGGGGGCTAGGGGGCTCAGGGCAGGGGTGCAGGCTCCAGCCCCCACTTACCTCGAGCGGTTCTGGGGTGGCAGCAGCATACAGCGGGGCTAAGGCAGGCTCCCTGCCTTCCCTGGTCCCATGCTGCTCATGGAAGTGGCCAGCATGTCCAGCAGTGGCTCCTGGGGGTGGGGTGGGGCAGGCGGCTCTGCTGAGCGCTGCCCTCGCCTGTGGTACAACCCCCAGAGCTCCCATTGGGCGCGGTTCCCCATTCCTAGCCAATGGGAACTGTGGGGGCAGTGCCAGCAGGCAAGGGCAGCCCTCCCTTCACCTCCCCCAGAGGCTGCAGAGACATGGTGCCGGCCACTTCTGGAAGCGGCGCGTGACCAGGGCAGGCAGGGAGCCTGCCTTAACTCCACTGCACCATGGGGCTGGCAATCCCACAGGCCAGATTGAAAGCCCTGACGGGCCGAATCCAGCCCGCAGTTTGCCCTCCCCTGTTATAGACTATCAGACTGGGAATCAGACAAGCATCATGACAATATGAACCAAATTTCTGCTCTCAGTTATAGTAACAGAAGAATTTGGTTCTGTACATATTTCAGTAGTATCTACCTTTGTACTCTCCCTCAAACACATGCTCTCTCTAGGCTATGACTGTCCATTCCCATCTGCATCTTGATTCCTTTCCGCAAACTATCTACTAGATTCTGAAGTGATCTATTTTCTCACTGTCAACATTCCCAATTTGTTTTCATTATTGCCAAACATAGCACAATAATATGGCACTAAAAAAAACAGAAAAGCATCCGTTTCTACTTCTGTGTTTTTCTACTTACATTCTTCTCATCTTTGGTAGATTTATGAATTTCTGTTTTGTAGAAGTTATCACTTTTAACGACTAGAGAAAGAAAATGCTAGATTGTTTTTATTGCTGTTAGATGCTCAAAGACATCTTGCTATATGCTGTCATTTACATTTCACATTAAATGTGAAATATGTTGGAAATGAGCAAATATTTGTTTTAATTTGACCCATCTGTTAAATGAAATACAAAGAGGGCTGCTAAATCAACATATTTAAATTCAGCAACTTGTAAACAATTTATATGTTTGTTTCTTCTTGGTTAAAACTGCCTTCAAGCATAATTCTTATGAAATCCGCATATTAAATTGCATTGTATTATTCTCATGGATGCAGGCCATGATTTTTTCCTCTTCAGTTCATTAATTTATTTCCTAACCCAAGTTAATTAGTGAGACTCATATTTTAAGAGCCATTTGAAATACATCGTAGGAATCATTTCAGGAAATTCATGAAAGCATTTTCCAACACCGTCAGCAAGCTGGTCACACAGAGAAAATGTTAGATACCAGTGGCAAATTCCTTTAATATTAAGCACCAGCCAATTGCTTTCATTTAGCTTTTAGCTTTGGTCTTGACCCATTTCCAACTGGACAGTCAAAGGAAAAATTAAAAATTAAGAGGTAGGGACGATTAGGCTGGCAAACCAGGGGCCAGCTCTTACCAAGGCTTTAGGCCTCGGCCAAGCACTGACAAATTCATAGCTGGAATACTGTCTGTTTCACCTGTGTATCAGCATGGTTAAGATGGATATTGAACTTATAACCATGGGTTTAGTGTTTAGACTTTACGAAATGCTTGTAAATTGCTGCATGCATTAATCTCACTTAGAATATCTGTTAAAAAAAAAAGAAATGTTTGCTATGAAACCATAAACCCTCTCAGCAGGGATTGTCTCCTGTTCATCAAGGCTACCAAAACTAAATGGGCCATTGTGAGACATTACAATACAAAGACTTTGTTAATTGCCCCTTCACAAGCATGAAGAGGCTCCGTACAAAAGAGCTCAACCCAGCAGTTTGAATTCTGAAAGAAGGAAATAAAAATAGCACATTTTTCATCTTTTGCTGTTGAGACTCTCAGAGGGCTAGAGCTATGAAACAGAAGCAGAGATCCCCAGGGTCAACCTGGATTAGCCCTAAAAGGCATTCAGTGCTGACAGATTACGACAACTCTCGTCTTTTGGCACTACAGACTAACTCATTTGCGTATATATGTTTGCCTGCTTTAACCTGTAATTTCATTTCTTTTCTTAAAGTTTAGGATTAAGGATTGGCTACGTGTTGTCTTCGGTGTGAGATCAGAGGTACAATTTGACATGGGGGTGAGTGACTGGTCTCCTGGAACTGGCAGCAACCTGAATAGCATAATTCTTATGATATCTTTGGTGTATACCAACGAACCATTGCTAAATCCAGCTTGCCTGGATGGCAAGATAGACTGGAGTGTCCAATGGGACTGTCTGCGACTCCATGGTAAGACTGTTATGACGCTTTAGGAGGACACGCTTGTTACTGAGTTGATGAAATCTAATAATAGAACATACCACCCGTTTGGGGCGTCTGCCCTGAGGTTGGCACTCAAGGTTGTAAACCACTCCAGACAGAGTGATGGGGGATAAATGGGAAGAAAAGCCACAATAATTTAGTTTCCCCTCTGTACCCACATAGAGTTTATGGCAGGATTGGGGCCTTAAACTGGACTTAAATGTAAATGTGGACAATTTGTGAGGGGAGCAAGTTCCACAGATATCTGAAAGGTCCCACTGTAACAAAGACCTTAAACAGCAATACCTTCTCTCCCCCTTGCTCCATGCAACGTGCATTAGTCATTGCCTTCCATCCCAGAAGGCAGTTCAGATAAAACAACATACATTTCAGTGGCGCTATACCACGTTTATACTGTGCCTTTCATTCCAAATGATCCCAAAATAGTTTGCAGTATCATTAGAGAACCACAGTAACCAGAGTGTTCCTTCTCAAAAAATGCACTTTAGACACAAGGACCAGACAAGTGTTTTGACAAAATAAAGCATGTGGCCTGAAGCTTAATTTCTCACATTTGAATCCTGCAGAACACTTCACGCATGTATTTGGGCACATCTGTTATCCAATACATCTCAGTAACCAGATTAAAAGTAATTACAGGAGTTAGGTTAGACCTTTCTACATGGTATCTTTTAATTGGGCCTGCAATCCTGACCCAGACATAATGCAGAAGGGGCCAGAGAGAGACCCCGAGTCTCCTTTCACTATAGCTAGAATTCCTGGTTATCCATTTCTTTCCCCCTATTCCATAGACCTCTAGAAAAGGCTTGGTGGGCTGTGGATAACAGCGAGACTATGGCTAGCTAGGAGAATATAGGACAGTCAGTGTTAATCTCTGCAAGGTTTTCTAAGTGGAAAAGCCTATTTGCGTCAACCCCCTTCCTGAGATATCAGAGTGCCAAAAAGCTGCACTGAAATCCTACTTTGTCCACTAGCTTGTCCATTTACCATAGCCACTATTGTATTAAGCAAGCCAGCACAATGAGGATTTTGCTGTAATTCAAGCAGGACATGATTAAGAGCACTTCTAAGACCCTCAACTGGAGGTGGAGGCTCCATGGATCACAGCCTGGAAAGATTCCAAGTTGGTGAAATGACAACTTGATTAGTCCTAGTCTGACAAATGTGGCGAGAGAGATCAGAATCAGACGTCATTCCAAGGTTATGGGCCTTCAGATAAGACCAGAGGAAAAAAAGCAAACAAACCAGAGCAACAGCAACCTGTTAGACCAAATGAACTCTCCAGCCTAATTTCAGTCAATTAACATTCAACTTAAATATAGCAACAATTGACAAAGTTCAGCACAGGTAGCAGGACATGCATCAGAATTGGCTGAGATTTAGATCTTGTGAGACAACACATTTTTGCAACAGCCACATATTCAAGAATTTAAGGGGAAAAAAATGGCAGAAGGAAGAGGTTGACACCAAGTCACTATCCCTCTGCCCTGCCTACCAGACTAACACTGTATACCACAGTGAGGCCAGTTTCATTTGTCCACAGGGAAAGAAACACAAGAGTGTAACCAGGCAGCATAAATACAAAAAGTAAATTGGATTTTACTTAGTGACTTACCTCCCTCCCCATTGCTTTAATGTGGTAGAATGTTAATAAGACACAGCCCAGGGAATCAGGTTTTTTAAAATATATTACTTAAAATGTAAAGGGTCCCTTAAAAAAAAAAGACTGGAATGAAAACACCCAGCCTTGGCCTTTGTGTAGAAAGCCAAGGGTTGCAGATGGTATGAGAACTGTTCATCCAGGAATAGCCCTCAGTTGTGCCATTTGAGAGACACTATTCATTTTCAGTCCCACATTCCACACCAGCTTGGGGTCCCATCACTTTAATTGTTAAAGTTATTTTCAATCAAGAATGAAGAACCACAAAAGTGAGGAAATCGAGTGATTTATTTAGCTATATGAATAATTTTCTTAAATTCTGGGGCCTCCGTCATTTTGGACCTGCATCCCATACTTCAATACACATTTGGGCCTTGGCAGGGTGAGGGAGATACCTCTAAGTTTCTTCCCAACCCCTGCAAATAAAACATGCCCTTACCTAGGAAGAGGATGGTCTGTTTCCTGGAGTTCTTGCCCTCCATGCTTTCATTTTTCCTTAGATACTGCTCCTGGTGACTTCGTACCCCCTGAACCGTCACAGTCCCATTCTTGAGGATCATCAGAGTTTTCATCATGCTGCGGCACATGAAGGCCACCGATATCAGCACCACGATGTACACAATGAAGGCGCTGAAGATGCTGGACTGGAAGACCGTCCACTTGGAAGCAAGATTTGTACATATAGTGACATTGAGCTTCAGGTTAGCCCAGCTGTGTCTGGAGGTAGGTGTGATACAGGCAGTCACCCCTCGGTGATCAGGGACAACTTCTAGGGGGTATTCAGTGCCCATTGCAAAGAGCAGGGGCAGGGCCACCAGGATGGAGATGACCCAGACAAAGGCAATGAGTATCTTGGCCTTATGGGGTCCAGAGGCAACCCTGAACTTGAAGGGGTGGCAGATGGCAACGTACCTCTCGAAGCTGAGGGTGGCCACGTGCAGTATGGTGGCATAGCTGCAGGCCTCGAAGAGGAAGCAGTACAGCTTGCAGGCCACGTTGCCATTTGAGGTGGAGAAGGGGCTCCAGATAATGCTGAAGAACTCCACAGGCATCCCCAGCAGGATGACCAGCAAGTCGGAACAGGCCAAGCTCACCATATGGTCAGTGACCTCTTTCTGCAGATAGCCTTTCCTCTGCAGCACTTTGGTGGTCTGGATGGTGATACTGTTGCCCAGGATCCCCGCCACAAAGATAAAGATGTAGACGAAGGCAAGAGTGATCTTGATCCACAGCGCAACCTCAAACTCTGGGACATGACTGTGATCAATGACATGAGAGCAATTTGCCTGGCCACTTTGCTGCGCCATGACCAAGTCCAGGAAAATACAAGGAAAAGTGGGGGGCGGGGGGCAGAGAGACTCTGCTTACCAACTCCCTCCAATCTTCAAAATAAAGCAGTAAATAGATCCCTCTTCCTCCCTTCACATTCACAAGCTGGTACAAGCAGGCTGCAGTGAAAGAGACTCTACAAGCCACACCTGACCTGAATCAAAGCTGGTTTGTTAGTTACAGAGACTGTGTCAATAATCCAGCACAGGCGTGGTGGGGAGGAGAGAGGGTAGTTCTCAGCAGGCATTCCCCTTTTCTTATGATGGATGAAACAAATTTCTTTTCATTCTTCCTTCTCTCGTCTCTGCTGAAATCAGTTCTATTTTCTCAAACACTCCAGACAATGACCTGCAGAGCTGTACTTCTTCCATTCACCGCTGTTATCTGCTGCCTTGCAGAGCACACCTTGCACCCAGGCTTCCACTACTGCAAACTTGGGGATGACAAAAGAGTTTGTGCAGCTGCTCTCGTTTAACATTAACCTGTGGCTGAGGCAGAGACAGGATGTGGTCACTGATCAGCAGTCAGGTGGGTAGGAGGGAAAAAGTGCAACAGCCTTTCAAAACAAGCAGCCTCCAATTCCTGAAATCAGATACCTGCTGCTGTAACAGGCCTTTACCCTGAACCTACCAGCCAGGAGATAAACAAAGGTGGGGTTGGTGTGGGAGGTGCACACTGGAGAGAGAAGATTCATTCACTAGCTTCCCTCTGAGCAGGATTCAGGCTTTTGCTCTACGCTGATTTTAACCTCCTTTGTTGCTCTGCTTTTACATTCTGTTTAATCAGCACATTCCTCCTGAGTGGTTGTGATGCAGCAGAGCAAAATAAAGGGGGCCTAAGCCTCCCTTCAGGTATAATTTGATTGACTTCAATAGGGCTGGCTTGATTTACGCTAGCTGAGGAGCCAGACCAATATTTTGATTGCAGCCCTATATAAACAAATAGTTTTCTTAGTGTAAATAAATAAAGTACTGGTGATGAGCTGATGGGTTTATAAAATACCTATTTAGAATGTAAAGGGTGTTCTAACAAGTTTTAAAGTAAATCAAACTCTAGGCATAAACAGATTAATAGTATCTCTTTACATTGCCATTTTTCCCCCCTGCTAGATAAAAATAATACAGATAGGGATCCTAATCACACTCATTCCTTCCAATAATCATGACTGGCAGGGATTAGACTGTATTTCCCTCTTCCCTGCCTCATCCCAGAGGGACTGAATTTAATACACTCTAGTTTTAGTTTCACCCCAGGACACTAAAGGCTCCTGAAGTAATCCCTGGGCCCATTGATTTAGGGGGGCTGTATGGGCCCATTGATTTAGGGGGGCTGTATGGGTTAGGAAAACTTCACAGTAACAATGCAAGTTGTTTTTCCCAAAATGGCATAATAACTTTAGCAGCTGTAATCATGGAAGGTCCCGTATGATGAGCTGTTCTAATACTAAATCCAAGAAAAGTGGGTTCAAATAGTAATTTTTATTAACTAGACAAGTTCAGGTCACATTTTATCTCAAGATAAAATAGGAGCATTAGAAAAATATTATTAAGCAGCCTCCTCATATTCAGTGGTTATCTCTACACCTAGGCAGCCCAAGTACATAACGAACAAAGGATGCCAATAACTAGATAATCAGCACCTGTTTCAATGGATTATTTATGCAGTCCTGTTTCAGAGAAACCACCTCAAACCTTGCAGAACTTCAAGCCCTGTAGCCCCAGTCATCTTTCCTTATGTTTGATAATTCAAATTTGTTCTGCTCAGACAAGCTTTCTATTATTACCCAATTTCTTTCACTTAATTTTACTTTATAAAAGTGTGAACAAAGATTACATATGCATGACTGAATCATGGAAATGAAGCTAATTAAAATTTGCTGCTTACCATCAAAGGGAGGAAAGAGAGCGAGAGGGGGTCCAAGAGGATTAGATCTCCCCCTTTTTCCACACCAATTATAAAATGCATATGCAATTTTGCAGTTTTCAATATTATCTTTAGAATATACACAATGTTTATTAACTCCCTTTATTAGAGTTGTAGTACCACAGAGGGAATAGGAGTGGAAAGAGAATATTTCAGTGCCCATAAAGTGAGACCATAAAAAAGATGGTACACAGGAGCTGCCATATTAGATCAGAACAATTGTCCATCTAGTCCAGGATCCTCTCACGAAGGTCTGAAATACCCAACATGGATAATTATGCAATAATATATCTATAAGGGAAGATTCTTCCTAATCACAGATAGTTAATGGTTGTCTGCAGTATGAAGGTTGATAGCTCTCATATATTTTATTCTAATTAGTGTAGCAGTAGATTATACTATTATTATTCATATGTATGTCTAATCTTTTGGGGGATCTTATTAAGCTCTTTGCCTTACAAATATCTTGTGGCAATGAGTTCCACCGGTCAATTTTGTATTGTATTCCAAATTTTCTTTTATTATTTTTAAATTAATTTCCATGGATGGACCCTTGTTCTTGTATAAGAAGAAATGGTTCTTTACAGCACTCACTTGATCTATCTGCTGCTCATTGGGTTTTGCCCAACATTGCCTAACATGTCCAACAGTATTGCCAAGTCTTGCAATTTTATTACAACTCTTATGCTTTTGGGGCAGGAGAGTTGGGTTTTTTTTCACCTGTCTAATGAAAACATGACGAAAGGTTGTAACTCATGAATGTTCCCTTACTCAAAATGGCCACAATCCCCTATTACTATCAATGGGACTGAAACCAGCAAGAGGGTCACCATTTCCTTACAGTCTATCTGCAAGGGGAAGTGAGGCTGCCCTTAATAAAGAAATTGGCTGCCATCTCCCACTGTGGGCTAATCTGATTGGTTTTAAGGGTCTTACTCATGATTTTTGATGTCTTGAGGTTGACAATACTGGTCGTCAGTCATCAGTCTTGTGCAGAAGCCCCCATGTGTAAGATAGCATTTCTTTCCACTGTTAGCACACAGCAGTGCTGGAAGGCTGCAGTCAGCACTTTATCAACCAGAGAATGAGGGTAATGTAGGAAGCTCAAAAAAAATGATTATGTGTGTGCAAGTTAGATGCAGATCTGACATTCTACCTGCAGCCTGCTCTCTCCATAGGCCAGGTAACATTAACTCCTGCAATGTTCAGAGATGACACGTGGGTGGATGGGGGTCAAGTGCCCCCCCCACCGACTTCCCTGCCAGGGGCGTGGAGGAAGAGGGGCTCTGTCCTTCTCTCCCTGCACTCTCCCCTTCCCCCGGTACATTTGGCTTCTCTTTCTGGCAGCCGGGCAGGGAATTCCTGAGAAAGCCTGGCTAGGAGGCAGTGGCAGCCCACTCCCTGCCCGGGTTCGGCGGCTGGGATGGGGGCGCTCTAGCTCACTCGGTCCCTGTCCCAGAAGCAGGGCCCAGGAGGGGGGCATCCTGCTTCTGCCCCAGCTGCTGGGGACAGGAGCTGAGCAAGCCAAAAACATGGCAGGAACTGAGGCAGCAGCAGGCTACCCCCCACCTGGGCCTTGCTGCAGGGACAAGGACCAAGTGAGCCAGAGCTCCCCTCCTCCCACTGGCAGCCAAGCCTGGGCAGAGAGTGGGCCACCGCTGTCTCCCAGCCAGGGAGGCAGAAGTGGCTCCATCCCGCTCACTTCCTGGCTGCCAGGGAGAGCAGCTGAATGTGCCAGGGGGTGGGGGAGGTGCAGGAAGAGAAGGACCAAGTATCCTCCACCCCCGCAGGCAACATGGGGCAGGGACAGCGTGGTAGCCCCGGGCTGGGAGCAGAAGAGGGGGTGTCATTGGGCAGGGGAGACACATGGGGTGGTCACATGTCCTCCTCTTTATATTGTGCCTCCCCCCAGTATGGGGAGACACCAGTCATCTATTGTGGATTTGTTTGATAAGATACTACCAGTAATGTGGAGGGAGGGCATACAAATGCATAGATAGGTAATACAGATTATTGTGGCTGGAGTAATGCTTATGTAAATAGTTCTTCTATGGTTAGCTTTCTGCTTTAATCCCTGTGTGACTTTAGGGCAAGTCTACACTACATAATTAAGTCGACCTAGGTTACATCAATGTACCACCGCCACAATAACTACATCGCTTTTGCATATTCCCACTATGCTCCTTGTATTGGTGGTGTGTGTCTTCACCAGGAGTGCTTGCACCAATTTAATTGTCAGTGTGGGGCATTGTGGGATGGCTTCGAAAAGGCAGCAACAGTCGCAATGTTTACGCTGACACTGCATCGACCTAAGTGCTACACCTCTTGCGGAGATGAAATTATCAAGTTGGTGTAGTGGGTGTGATGGGTTCCCCCCAGGGTGCCATCTGGAACTGGGGTACCACTGAGCCTTCCTGACCCACCAGCCTGGGCTCCCTTTAGACTATACTACTGTGACCAGACTGCCAAGCCCTCTCCTAGGCTCCAGTCTGCACCTTCTCCAGCACACATACAGGTAGGGACACATCCGGCTGCAGAAACATACAGATGCTGTGATCAGCTCTGCATGGAAAGGCTTCAGCTAAGGAACTTCCCAGCCACTTAGGCACTCACCCCCCTCTGGGGTGTAAACCCAAAATTATACCCTTTTGCACTGCACAGGGAACTGTACAGCGTAAGCTCATGAAATTTGCCCCCTCCCTCAATGTGAAGAGGAATATACAACAGCTTTCTGCCCCGAGTTATAACTCCCACACACTGGGTTGTGCTAAAGCAAAAACAAATTTATTAGCTACAAAAGATAGATTTTTAAGTGATTATAAGAAATAGCAAAGAGATGAAAGCAGAATACCGAGCAAATAAACAAAATGCAACCTAAGCTTAATATACTAAAGAGATTGGATATGAGTAACACCTTCTCACCCTAAATGATGATTTAAGCAAGTTGCAGAGATTCTAAAGGGGCCATCTGCCCTTGCTTGAAGCTTAAGAACCCAGGTATTCCTCCAGTTCAGTCCTTGTTCCTCATGTGTTTCCAAGAGTCTCCTTTGGGTGGGGAGTCAGTGAAGAACCTCCCCTGCCTTAAATAACTTTTGCATATGGCAGGAACCCTTTGCCTCCAAGTTGGTTCCGACACCTTTCAGTAGAAAAACCAGAGGTGAAAGTAAGCCGGTACGGTACGGACTACTGGCAATACCCAGTACGCCGTGCTGGACCAGACCAGCTTCCTCAGGCTGGTGATTTAAAGGGCCCGGGGCTTCGGCTGCTGCAGGAAGCCCTGGGCCCTTTAAATCACCGCCGGAGCCCTGCCACCGCTACCCTGGGGCTCCAGCAGTGGGGCTCGGGAGGTGATTTAAAGGGCCCGGGGCTCCGGCCACCGCTGCTGCAGGAAGCCCTGGGCCCTTTAAATCACCGCCGGAGCCCTGCCACCGCTACCCTGGGGCTCGGGCACAGACTTAAAGGGCCCAGAGCTCCGGCCACTGTAGGGAGCCCCAGGCCCTTTAAATTGCCTCTGAGCCCCAGGGCTCCTAGCTGCCTCTGCAGCTGAGAGCGCCGGGTGTGATTTAAAGGCCCCGGGGCTCCCAGCTGCAGCCGGAGACCCTGGGCCTTTAAATCTTGATTTAAAGGGCCTGGGTATTTAAAGGCCCCGCCTCTTTCGGTTGAGGCCATGCCCCCTGCTCAGGACTCCAGCGTACTGGTAAGTCCTTTAAGTTACTTCCACCCCTAGGAAAAACACTGGTGTTCCATGATGGAGTCCAGTACCAGGTGATCTGGCCACATGACTCAGAGGCTGTTTGTAGCATCCTCAGAAAGGCTCCCCGTTGGGAGATAAACTTCTTCGAAAGGCCTATTGTTTTCTCTAAAGGCCCTTCCCAGCCAGTCATCTAGACTTATTGAATTCTGCCTAGTGGACATTCCCCAGGTGTAAGCACATTTTCTAACAGATGCACAGACAATGTTCCTAACTTCAGGATAATTATATTCAGTAGATCATAACTTTTTTAATGATATCTCACATGATGTGTCACGGTGGGTGAGTTACATCAGTGGGAGCTACATTTTAGTGTAGACGTTTAATGAGTTAGGTCAACATAAACTGCTTTAAGTCAACCTTTCTCTGTCGTGTAGAGCAGGGCTTAGTTCTGGAGAAAGTTGCTTGATTGATAGCTCGGTTAAGCAAAGTCTTCTCTCCCACATAATAGGTATTGCACAGGTAGTTGCAGTGCAACCTTTCCCCCATGCTGCCTTGGCAACGCATCTAGGAAGTGGAAGGACAGAGCATTTTGCATGCCATTCAGTTCGTGGCCAATCTGCTCTCTTGTTAATGGGCCAGTCCTGCAAAGTGTTCACAGGATCAGACCTCCGAGTGTGGTAGTTGGTAAAAATTATAAATGGGAACTGATCTAGGAACAACAAACTCATCTGACAGATGCCATCACATTTTATGTAAATTATTTGTAGATTAACCTCTTTCAGTGTGCAGGGATACTATATAGTTACTGGCTCATAAGTACATTTTTTCCCAGATGTGTAATTCCAGGCACACTGATTGGTTATGGGTGCCCAATTTGCATAATAATTATATGGTTATTTCTCAATTACCATACACTATGCTAATCACTGTGTTCTGAATGGCTGACAGCCATTATTAGATTTGCAATCTCTCTGCAGAGTTTTTCTCAATAGCCATGTTGTGAATATGCAAATCTGCCCTAATTGACTCTAATAACTCTGCTGTGATTGGCTCCCATGTTCAAGGTGCTTGACAGAAACACCTCATCGCCTCACTTCGTCTGGCTTAAAAACTCCAAAACTTGAATGAAATCTCAAAAGCAAAGAAAGTGAAGATGTGAAAGGCTTTTTGTTGGCTTAAGTTCAAAATATTTCTGACCCATGTCCCTCTCCCACCACATGTTTTCTCTCCACATCACAGCAGGCCTCTTGTCCTCCAGTATAGTTGTCATGTATTTGTCTCTCATTTGTTTGGAGAGGAAGAATCTCAGCCTTCCCCAAGTCACCTCTGCAATAGAAAGTAAACAAATTGATACTACAGTTAATCTGAAGGTAACAGTCATAGGCCATGTCTACATTAAGAAGACTATACAGCATAGCTATAGTTGTAGCTATGCTGGCCTAACCCCATAGTGTAGATACAGCCTACACTGAAGGAAGGAGTTTTTCTGTCACTGCAGGACACAGAGCCAGCTCCAGGTTTTTTGCCACCCCAAGCAAAAAAATAAAAATAAAAAAAAGCTGGAGTGCTGCCGCCGAAGCAAAAAAAAAAAAAAGCCGCCCCACCCCAAGCACATTCTTGGAACACTGGTGCCTAGAGCCGGCCCTGGTAGGACATCACCTCCCTGAGCAATGATAGCTAGGTTGACAGAAGCATTCTTCCATTAAACTTGCTGCATCTACACAGTGGGGGTTAGCCCTAAAGAAAAGCAATAGATTACATCACTCCGCAAGAGTTTGCACACACCAGCAGAATGTGCACAGCATGGACAAAGAGGACCACGACAGCACCACTACCCCAGAAGAATTCTTCTTAGGAGCAATGGACAACATGGCAATAGAGGATGATTGGACTATCAATCTGAAAACAAATGGGACATTTATTGATTTTAGATTGTACACCAGCGCACAAGCCAATCACTGCCAGAAACGCTGTTAGTAACACTAAAAGAAAAGCCATGGGTAGAAGAAGATAAATGGATAAAACTCAGGGCTTATAGAGGTGAGTTTATCCTCACTAAAGGAGTATGGGAACAGAATGTATAGGTAATAAATTGGAAAAGATACAATTTGTAATCGTATGAGGAGAAAAAACAACCAATATTGAGTTAAAAGTGTATCAAGCCCTTAATTTTATCAAGGTGGTGCACTCTTTGGATGGACTGGGGAATCAAATCTGTTGAGTTTCAGGATGTCTTCCATGGAATAGGGAAACTCTCGGAGTGCAGAATAGAGGTGAAAGAGAAACCACACTACTATTCATGCCTCTAGGAAGGTTCCTCTGTGCCCTAAGGCAGAGCTTAAAAGATGGAGCTGGGAATCATAGGGCAAATTGAAGGACCAACAGAGTGGGTATCCTTGTTGGTCATTGTATGTGGGTGGGGGAAATAGAACTCTTTGCTTATGTAATTTTTTTTTGTATATGCATATGTAAAAAGGGAACATTTCCCATGATCTATAAAGGAAGAAATTTGGGGGGAAACGGCTAATGCATCATCGGAGGTCTGGCAGGTGCCCTTAGGAAAAGAGAGCACACATCTGCGTATATTCAAAATACAACAAATTTTTGAGGGTACAGGGAGCACTAAGGTTTTACATACATGATGTTTTGATTTAGTGGAAAAACAGTAGAAGAGCACAATCAGAGGCTCTGTGCAGCTTTGGAAAGAAGCAGAGCTGCTGGCAGGGACGGTGCAAGGATGTTTCGCGCCCTAGGCGAAACTTCTACCTTACGCCCTCCCCCCCTGCGCCCTCACCCTGAGGTGCCCCCCCCCACCCAGCAGCTCTCCCCTCTCCGTCCTGAGGCACCCCCCTTGCGGCAGCTTCCCACCCCCCACTCTCCACTCTGAGGCATCCCCCCGCCCCAGCTCACCCATGCTCCGCGCACGAGCATGAGCACCCCAAGCACGCCATGGCTGCTTCACTTCTCCCGCCTCCCAGGCTTGCGGCGCCTAAGCTGATTGGTGCAGCAAGCCTGGGAGGCGAGAGAAGTGAAGCAGCTCACCCCTGCCCCACCTCCTCCCCAAGCACGCCGTGGCTGCTTCACTTCTCCCGCCTCCCAGGCTTGCAGCACCAATCAGCTTAGGTGCCGTAAGCCTGGGAGGCGGGAGAAGTGAAGCGTCCACGGCGTGCTCGGGGAGGAGGCGGGGCAGGGGTGAGCTGGGGCGGGGAGTTCGCCTGCGTGCCGCCCCCCCTTACTTGCTGCAGGCGGCCCTCCCCGCACTCCCCTGCCCCAGCTCCCTCCGCTTAAATGCCGGTGGTGACCGGGGCGGCCAAAGATCCGGCTGCTGGGGTCGCTGCTGAAGAAAATGGCGTCCCCCAAATCCTAGTGCCCTAGGCAACCGCCTAGGTCACCTAAATGGTTGCACTGGCCCTGGCTGCTGGGCTAAAGCAAAACAAACAAAAATGTAAATGCTGTGTAATGGAAATAACATACTGGGGAGAGAAGTTAACACTGCAATGTGTACAGGTAGATCGCAGTAAGATTGAGGCCACTGGCAACATTCCTGCCCCAGCAGACAAGGAATGGATACAAAGATTCCTTGGAATGGTGAATTACATAAGGAAATTTCTACCCAGTCTAGCTTCCCAAACCAACAACATGAGAGTGCTACTGTGCAAAAATGTCTAACGGTCATGGGATGGAAATCTTAATCAGGAGCTTGAGAAACTGAAGCAGTTAATTAAAGAGCCCAAGTACTGTGGCAATAAGTGCAAAACTAAGTAGTTCACACTGCATTCCAAGAGGGTATTGGCTCAGTCCTCTTAAAGCAATATGGTCAAAACTGGAGACCAGCAGCTTATGCATCATGGATGCTAACAAAAACCAAGTGCTAATACACTCAGAAAGAGGCTTTTGTCTTAGTCCAGAGATGTCAAAAGTGTCATGTCTTCATTTATGAGATTAGTGCGTTAACTGCCACTGACCATAAACCACTTATTGCCATTGCCGTAAGGAAGCTCCCCCCACTCACCTGCCCCCTAACAATACAGAGGATATTTTTTTCCAGTTACAAATGTATGACCTGAAAATTGAACACAACCTGGGAGAGATTTGGGGTGTTCAGGGGTGCTGGAACAATTTTTACAGTGAGAGTGCTGAGAGCTATTGAATCAAACTGTAAACCCTGTCTATGATGGAAACCACTTCCCCAGTTCCAGCACCTATGTTGGTAGCTATAGATACACAGTCTAGAGCATTTGACCAAAGTGCAGTGGAGCAAAGTCCAGAAATAGATGTTGTACATATCAATCTGATTTAAAAAACAAAAAACGGAGACCTCTCTGGTCTCAGAGAAAATTTGGACAGTGATTGCTAGAGGTACTGCTCAAGAGGAGACCCTGCAGAAAGTAATTAAGACTGTTGTTCAGACGGCATATTCCCAGTTTACAGTATAATCAATAGAAGAGGGAGTTCTCAGTCCTAACTGAAAGGCACCAAGATGGTGTTTCCTAAGATGCTAAACAAAAATATGTCACAAAGAATACAGGAAGATGTTTAGGGATTGAAAAATCTAAGGCCTGGTCTACACTAGGACTTTAATTCGAATTTAGCAGCGTTAATTCGAATTAACCGCACACCCGTCCACACCAGGAAGCCATTTAATTCGACATAGAGGGCTCTTTAGTTCGAATTCGGTACTCCACCCCGACGAGGGGAGTAGCGCTAAATTCGACATGGCTATGTAGAATTTGGCTAGGTGTGGATGCAAATCGAACTTACTAGCTCCGGGAGCTATCCCACACTGCACCACTCTGTTGACGCTCTGGACAGCAGTCCGAGCTTGGATGTTCTGACCAGCCACACAGGAAAAGCCCCGGGAAAATTTGAATTCCTTTTCCTGTCTGGACAGTTAGAATCTCATTTCGTGGTTGGACATCGGGGCGAGCTCAGCAGCACCGGCAGCAATGCAGAGCTCTCCAGCAGAGGAGTTCATGTAATCTCTGAATAGAAAGAGGGCCCCAGCATGGACTGACCGGGAAGTCTTGGATCTCATTGCTGTGTGGGGCGATGAGTCTGTGCTTTCGGAGCTGCGCTCCAAAAAACGGAATGCAAAGACCTACGAGAAGGTCTCCAAAGCCATGAGAGACAGAGGATACAGGCGGGATGCAACGCAGCGCCGCGTGAAAATCAAGGACCCCAGACAAGGCTACCAAAAAATCAAAGCAGCAAACGGACGCTACGGAGCCTGCCACCACTGCCCCACCAGTGACCATGGACTCTGACCATGGACTCTGGCTTTCACGCAGCATGCGCTCTCTATCTCCTTCAGTGACCGTCCTCAGGGTGATCTCGCTCGGAGACTCCTGCATGTAATTAGGGGAATTACTGTAATGTTACGCCTGGTCCAAAGTATTTTTAAAAAATCTCCGGACAGACGGCATAGCAGAGACTCAGCACGCTGCTGCGTGACGAGCGTAACGGAAACCCAAAGAATCAAATGGACGCTCATGGAGGGAGGGGGGACTGAGGATGCAAGGTATCCCACAGTTCCTGCTGTCTCCGAAAAGGATTTGCATTCTTGGCTGAGCTCCAAATGCTTCTAGGGTCAAAAACAGTGTCCGCGGTGGGTCAGGGCATAGCTCGGCAATTTACGCAGACCCCCACCCACCCCCAGAAGTGAAAGGGAAAACAATCCTCTCTTGACTCTTTTACATGTCACCCTATCTTTACTGAATGCTGCAGATAGACGCGATGGTGCAGCACTCAACACCAACATCCTTGCTCCCCCCACGCTATGGATGGCTGATGGTACAATAAGACTGATATCCATCGTCATCATCATCAGTCTATTGGCACATGGGGCAGTGCAAAAGGACTGGTAACCATGCTGACTAGCATCTGTTAGGTCGATCAAGGGCGCCTGGTCCTAATTTTTCCTGGTAGATGGTACAGTATGGCTGATAACCATCGTCATCATAGCAACAGGGGGCTGAGCTTCATCAGCCCCGACCCTTCATGTGTAAAGAAAAGATTCAATTGCCCCTGAACTAGCAGCAGGATGCTGGGCTCCTCTCCTCCACACTCCTTAATGTCCTATCTGGACTATCATAGCAACTGGAGGCTGCCTTCCACTCATTTCTCACTAACAAGTCACTGTGTCTTATTCCTGCATTCTTTATTACTTCATCACACAAGTGGGGGGACAATGCTATGGTAGCCCAGGAAGGCTGGGGAAGAATGGAATGAACAGGTGGGGTTGTTGCAGGAGCACCCCCTGTGAATAGCATACAGCTCATAATCTATGCAGGATCTGACACAGAGCAGCTGTGCTCTCTGGTTCTCTGATACAGTGGTTCTCTGGTACACTTGCCCATATTCTAGGCAGGACTGATTCTATTTTTACATACCAAAAAGGAGGGATTGACTCAGGGAGTCATTCCCAATTTTGGCTTTTGCACCCCTGGCTAAGAGCAGCCAGGGGCACTTATGACAGCAGCAAATGGTGCAGTGCAAAAGGACTGGTAACCATGCCCATCTTATTACCAATTTATGGTATGGTAGATGGTACAGTATGGCTGGTAACCATCTCTGCTGTCATGCAAAAGCAAAAGCATGCTGCTGTGTAGCGCTGCTGGACCGCCTCTGTCAGCGGCATCTAGTACACATACGGTGACAGGCACAAAAGGCAAAACAGGCTCCATGGTTTCCACACTGTGGCGTCTGCCAGGGCAATCCAGGGAAAACAGGCTTGAAATGATTGTCTGCTGTAGCTTTCCCGGAGGAAGGGATGACTGATGACATCCGCAAAAATGGTTTTTGCCCCATCAGGCACTGGGATCTCAACCCAGAATTCACAGAGACAGACTAGACTGTGTTCATTGTTCGCAAAAATTTATCTTTGCAAGGAATTCACTCCCTTTTTCCCATCACACAGCTTCGACTGTCTCCAGACCTGCCACAGCATCCCCCTCACAGAGGCTGGCAAAGATTAGGCGGCGAAAGAAAAAGACACGGGACGAGATGTTTGCTGAACTTATGGGGTGCTCCCGAGACGAGGCGGACCAGCAGAGCCAGTGGAGGGAGACCCTCTCTCTGTACCAGCGCTCACACAGCGAACAGGAGGAGAGGTGGCGTGAGGAAGACAAGCAGGCGACTCAAACGCTGCTTGGACTAATGAGGGAGCAAACGGACATGCTCCTGTGCCTTGTGCATGTTCTGCAGGACCTCAGGCAGGAGGACAGAGCCCCCCTGCAGTGTATCTGCAACCGCCCTCCCCCGCCACAAAGTCCCATACCCCCCTCACCCAAAATAACCAGAAGGAGGGGCGCCAGAGGCCGTTTAAACTGTCACTGCACCCCAGCAGAGTGCTCAAGTACCGAAAAGCTCTCATACCCTAAATTTTGGGAAGTCCTTTCCTTCCCACCTCACCCAAGCCCCCATCCCAGTTTCATCCCCTAACTGTCTAGTTGATAATAAAAAATACTTTTCTGTTAATTACTGTTTCCATCATGTTCTTTTAGAGGAGACTGTGTTTGAAGCGAGGGAAGGGGGTTGGTAATTTGACAGGACAATCACCTTTACCAGGGTACAGACATGGGGGCAGGATCAGCAGCAGGTCACACACACACTGCAGTCAGTACGCACCCTGGTCGGTATGGGAGGTGGTTTGCAGGTTCTGTGTGGGTGGGGGGGTACGTGACTTTGTAGCGGGGGATGGGGGTTACAGATCTCATGCAACGGTCCCTGTCCTGGACCACAGAGCCACGCAGCAGAGGAATCTGTATCCGTCCTCCCCCGCCAAAAGGCCACATAGCCCCCGCACACAGAGTCCCAAAAAGGAGGGATGGCAGGCTCCGTTGAAACATCCAGTCCGGCACTGCAGACCGCTCTGGGAGCAGGAGCCTGTCATTCCTCGAGTTTACAGGCGGTCTTTACATCACTGCACATCCTACCCAGCACAGTCCGTGTCCCAGTTTCAACCCTGTAACGCAAAGTCATCAATAAAGAAACCTTTGTAAAGTTACAGTGGAACATGTATTTTATTTTTAAACGTGTGTTGGAAGTTGGGGAAGTGGGGTGGGCAGGGTATGTAACTGCAGATGCTAGTCAACAGTCACTTGGTAAAGAAACAGGGGCAGGTTCAGCTTCTCTGTAAAGAAACTGAACAGTCACAGGTCACGCTGCTCACTGCTCGCTGGTACTTGAAGAGTTCCTTGTCGCTGTGCAAGGCGCCTGCACAGAACTTCACGAGCCAGGGCATTAGCGGGTAGGCTGGGTCCCCGACGATCACTATAGGCATCTGCACATCCCCGAGACTTATTTTGTGGTCCGGGAAGAAACTACCTTCCTGCAGGCGTCTAAACAGACCAGAGTTCCTGAAAACACGCACGTCATGAACTTTGCCTGGCCACCCAACATTGATGTTGGTAAAACGTCCCCCATGGTCCACCAGTGCTCGCAGCACCATTGAAAAGTAGCCCTATTTCTCAGCAGCTGACTGTGGAAGAAGTGGACAATAAGGTGCGAGGAGTTGACAACGGCCATAACTGCAGCGGGATCCGTGCTCAAAGTGCTGTGGCGCCCGCGCTGTCACTGAGCAGAAAAGTGCATGAACAGATTGCCCGCAGGCGCTTTCAGGGAGGGAGGGAGGGCGTGATTGACGGTTCAATGATGACAGTTACCCAAAACCACCCTCGACACTTTTTCCCCCCCAGCATGCATTGGGGGGAAATCCCAGAATTCCAATGGGCAGCGGCGAGTGCGGGAACTGTGGGATAGCTTCCCACAGTGCACCGCTTCCAAAGTCGACACTGGCCCCGTTACTGTGGACTCACACAGTCGAACTAGTGTATTTAGTGTGGATACACAACTTCGACTTCATAAGGTCGATTCCACAAATTCGAATTAAGTTGATTCGAAATAGTCTTGTAGTGTAGACATACCCTAAGAGATGGACCAGCAATGTTTTACACTGGTCTAAAATGAACAGTGCCGTTGAAGATACGGTTAATGCTTGTTGCAAATGACAAACATACAGGCCAAAACAAATGAGAGAGCCCTGTTGGCACAGGAAAAATTGTTCCCCTGGAGCAAAATAGGCATAGATGTGTTTATGATGGCTGGAAAAAAAACTATGTACTTGTCCTTGAGTATTATTCTATTTGTGTGTGTTATATTAATGTTGGTTTGGGTTTTTTTAAGTGTTATTGTTGTTAAGTCTTGGCTTGGGAAGGGAAGGCCTGTGCATTTAAGAGCTGAGCTTCCTAGCCAGAGAGTCTGGGTGGAATGCTGTGAAGCTCTTGATGTTATGCACAGCCAGCTGGAATCAGACACAGTATAAAGCAGAGCTTTTGCAAGAACATAAAGCACCTGAGTGATCACTGAACACCACAGAAGGTTCAGGGGGAATAAAGAAATAATTGCAAAGAAAACAGGGGAAAGACCAAAATGCTTTAAAACATTTTTAAAAATCAATTTGATTTCAACAGTTCATGTTGGCTTTTGTAGTTATTTTTCATTAAAAATTCAAATATCTAATAAAAATTTTACTCAGTAACTGGAAGGGCTTCCAGTTTTCTCAGATCTAATAACCTCAGTCCTTACTGTTTTTTATCTCAGTTTATTGAGTCCTCCTTAATTGTGTCAATTAAAAAAAAAGTTATAGTAAATAATATAAAATAGATATTTAATAAATCAATATGATTGCCCCCCCCCTCCAAAATATAAAAGTGTATGTTTGCTTTTTCAATACCCTTTTGGCTTAGTCTTCCATAATATATTACAACTGCTCTGCCATTGACTACTAGATTATTTTCTTTCTGGAAATAGGCTAGACATGGGATGCACAATATAACCAAATTACTCAGTGTTTTCTGGGGTGGTGCCATCAGGTCAGAGTATCACATGCAATAATATCAATCTTGTGAATGCCTTTTTATTATTAATTATTATTTTATTTTATTTTATTTCTTATCAGGAGACCCCATTCAAGATTGTCTGTTGCATAATAAAAGACAGCACCTGCCCCAAATTATTTAGTCTAAATAGACAAGACAGACAAGGGAATAACAATACTTCTTTTCTCCCAACCTATTTTATAGATTGGGCAGTAATAGATTTACACAAGGTAACATAAGAAATCTATGGAAGACCTAAACACAGATCTTCTGAGTTCCAGCCAGCTGCCTTGCCTATAAGATTATTCTTTCTCCTATGCTCACATTAGCAACAGAAAAACCTATAGCTTTACAATCTCAAGAGCAACAAGCTCACCCCTCCACAGAAGTTGTCTTGACTGTTATATTTCTTATTAATTAATAATAGTTAAAATACAATTATGGCTGCAAAACACATTCACATTTTACTCTGTCTGGAATTATGTTTTTTAAAAAAGCAAATCCTGTTCTCTGACCACATGCGATAACATGAAATATGCTTGTTCTATACGCAGCCTTCTTTTTTCATAGCCAGTGTTGCCTGGGGCACACCCTGTGTGTTTATCCCTGACATGAGGAGTGAGTTAGGCATCATTGTGACAGGTTGTGTGTGCCTTGCCCTCATCAGTGTGTAAAAGGGTTAAGCTCCTTCGCTGGAGCAAGGAAAAAGAATGGCCTCATCTCGCAGAGACTGCAGTAGCTGTATGGAAGGAAGGGCATTCAGCTATGACTTATTAAAGAGAAAACCTGAAACAAGATGGCTTGGGTTTGGTGGTTGAGACAGGCAAGAAGCGGTCTCTCTATTGGATTAGAGAGGATTTTTTACCCCCCAAAATCAAGAGACCAAGTTTGTTTATATCCTTCCTCGAGATAAAGGAAATATTTATAACTGAAAAACAATGCTACCCCTACCCCCACTAATCCCATATAACTATGAGCCGTCCGCCCAGAGAGTGTTTGTTCTGAAATCATCTGTATGGAATCCCAAGTGTCTTTAAACACAGTGTCATAAGAGCACGGAAAATTACCACCTTTAGCCTTGGAACACAAGCTTAGGCACACCCACGCAGGACACATTTATCACTGCCTGTTTTCTGAACTGTTTGTCAAGGTGAATATTTAATAGCTTTCAAATACACGTCAAACCACCTGCTCAAGCCAAGGCTTTTTTTCATTTTTTTAACCCATCAGTTAGCTGTGCCTGTAACATCCCCTACCTGAGCATGGGGAAGGTCTTGCATTAAAATACTGGTTTTGGCCAGTATTTATAACAGAGTTTCATCCTTTTGCATGTAGCACTATAGCTCTATGCAGGACTTCAGAATTTTTTCCCTTGACTGGCTTCAGCTTACAAGACGTAATAGAACCATTGCGAAAATGCATCACTGCAGGACCTAGCATCTCCACAGCTTGCATTTATGGAACTACAGGATTAATGTTCCAATTCCTTGGAAGATCCCTGGCTACAAGCATCCCAGCCATGCTGCCAAAATGCTGCAATTCAGACAATTGCCATTGGTTCTAGTTTTTAGTGAAATGACTGCGGAACTTCTGGAAATTGTCCACTTTGAACTCTGCCTTTTTGGGGGGAAATAATTGCTGCAGTGGTAAATTGGCCTCTTGCCAGAGGAAGCAATGAAATCCTTGCTAATGCCCATCTCGTATTTGTCTTCGTCATCTTCAGTACTTGACTTCATGTGCCCAGCAGAGTAGTTATACAGCCATTTTGCATGCATTTCAATACTCAGCTGATAAGGTTTATGCTGAAGGATGCTCTTTAGCCCACTTGAGAGCAAACCATGTCAGCTGTGTCACTTTAATGGGGACATTTCCTCTTACCTGTTTCTCATTTACAATAAATATCAGATCTCTACACTCAAAATACTCTGCCATTCATTTAAATGAAATGCTTTACAGTTTTATAGCGCCTTTCCTTTCAAGAGGTTTAACAACCATTAACTACTTCAAACATTAAATTCTCCTATGACATAAGAAAGGGATGTATAGGGACAGTGGTGAGCTTGAGCCGGTTTGCAGGAACCGGTTGTTAAATTTAGCAGGCCTTTTAGAACCGGTTGTTCCAGGACAACCGGTTCTATAAGGGCTTCCTTTATTTAACAAAAGCTCCGGCCCAAGCTCACTTCCCCCTCCTCTCCTGAATGCTCCGCCCCCTTCTCCTCCCCCTGCCCTGCTTCCCGTGAATCAGATGTTCACGGGAAGCCTGAACAAGCAGCAGGCAGGCAGGTAAGCTGGGGCGCGGGGGGAGGGGAGGTGCTGCTGGCTCAGCGGCTCCCTCCAGCACAGCTCCTGGTCCCGGAGAGCGGCTCCCCCCAGCCCGGTCCCAGCCGAGTGCCCGTGGCTCCCTCCGGACCGGCTCCTGGTCCTGGCCGAGCGCCCCTAGGCCCCTCCTGTCCCGGCCCCCGCCGAGAGCCCCCAGCTTTGGCCCGGCCCCCATGGCGCCTGTGCTGGTCCCGGCCCAGCAGCTCCAGCCTGCCCCCTGCGGCTCTGGCCCCCGCGGTGCCGGTGCTGGGCCCAGACCCCTGGTTGTGGCTCCGGCCCGGGCCCCACAGCGCCGGTGCTGGTCATGGCCCCTGCGGCTCCTGCCCGGCCCTGGTCCGGCCCCCGCGGTGCTGGTGCTGGTCCCGGCCGAGCGGCTCCAGGCAGCGCGGTAAGGGGGCAGGGACGGGGTGTTGGAAGAGGGCAGGGGAGTTTGGGGGTCATGGGGGGGTGGATAGGGGTGTGGCAGTCAGAGGGCAGGGAAAAGAGGGATTGAATAGGGGCAAAGGTCCTGGGGGGCAGTCAGGAAGGAGCAGGGGTTGGATGGGGTGGCGGGGGGCAGTCAGGGGCAGGGATTCCAGGGGCGGTCAGGGGACAAGGAGAAGGGGTGGTTGGATGGGGCAGGGGTCCTGGGGGGCAATCAGGAATGAGAGGAGGGATTGGATGGGGCAGCAGGGGGTAGTCAGGGATCAGGGAAGGGGGGTGGATGGGGCAGGAGCCCCGGAGGGGCGGCCACGAACCCCTCGTGAGGTGAGGAGGAGGATACTGTTGTTAATATTTTGGCAGCTCATCACTGTATAGGGACTGTTCACCTGCTGCAGAAATAATGCAGCCACCTTTGGGGTATAGTACAGCAGCTGTTTAACTCAACAATTCTACACATGTAGAGGATACCATATCCAACCTAACTGCAGGGGAAATCTAAGCAGAAGAATGTAAATACCTGAGTAGAAATTTTACTGGAACAAAGAAAATTCAACCCTTCTTTTAAAAAGCACAATGGGATTATTGATGATGTCTTGGTCTGTCTTCACTGCAGACTTAATCCTGGTGCTCAGCCCCCAGGTCTGAGCACTCAGGTTAGCTTAGCCTGAGTATTAACAATCACATTACAAAGCCTTGCCCTACTTACTGTATCCTTACTGATGCTAAATTCACCCACATATGTTGCTAGAACTTCTGAAAACATAACCCAGGGCTCATTGTGCTGCAGTAAGTTGACCCACATTCTTTCCCAGTGAATTGTTGGGGAACTGGTCTCTCCTTTTGGGAACACAGGGGGAATTGTGGGAAGACACTGGAGGACTATCAGTGCTCAAATGGTTTAGCCTGTGTCCTCTGTGCAAAGTGGGGCAGGGAGGGTGTGCAGCCTGAGTGACAGCTGCACCCAAGCTTTAGTCTACAACATAAGAACGGCCATACTGGGTCAGACCGAAGGTCCATCTAGCTCAGTGTCCTGTCTTCTGACAATGGCCATTGCCAGGTGCCCCAGAGGGAATGAACAGAACAGGTAATCATCAAGTGATCTGTCACCCATTCCCAGCTTCTGGCAAACAGAGGGTAGGGACACTATCCCTGCCTATTCTGGCTAATAGCCATTGATGGATCTATCCTTCATGAACTTATTTAGTTCTTTTTTTTAACCCACTTGTAGTCTTGGCCTTCACAACATCCTCTGGCAAGGAGTTCTACAGGTTGACTGTGTGTTGTATGGAAAAAAATACTTCCTTTTGTTTGTTTTAAACCGGCTGCCTATTAGACACACAGTCTCAGACAAGCCAGATAACCTGGTCTGAAAGCAGCACTAAACTTGGGTGACAGATTTTTTATGTGTGGATGGAAGGGGAGTTAGGGGTAACACCTGAGTTAACTCTGCATTGAAGATGTAGCTCCCACTGTCATACTGGAACATTGATTCAGTTCTGGTGTAACAGGAGTAGCGCTCTTTACTTCCTTGCAACACCCAAGTGTTTCTCAAAGAAGCCCGACTAGCTTGTTATAATCATAGTACAAAAAGAGGAATGGTCACAGACCCCATCAGAAGCAGCTTTTAAAAAAAATCCCACTATTTATGTGTGTTGTGAAACTATAGTTATACTATAGTCATAAGAAGGTCCACAATTAAGAAGGCAGTTGAGTACATAGCCTATATTTAAGGTTATTCAGGTAAATGATGCAAACATTAACATGGACTATACATGTAGTTGTAGAGGCAAATGTTTGTTATTAATGGAAAGTGACAGGGTTGACTCCTAATTACCAATTACACTGGTAATTGGGAGTCAAGTCACTACTGGTAAATTAATAGCAGGCAGACAAGTAAGTAAGCCAGTCTATACTCAGAGCACTGTGCGCCTTCATTATCTAGGAGCTGGCACTTAAGATGTTTGGTGTAGTTATGCCATATATCCCTGGAAAGCCTCTGCTTCTGACTTGTGGCTAATCACACTTTCTCTGCCTGCAGAGACCTTAGGTGCCTTTGAAAATCTCCCCCTAAATATTGATTCGGTAAGCTATTTACTGTACTAGCTTACTAAACTGACCCTTGAGTAAGCTGAAGCCCCACACAAACGGTGACTGAGTATGTAACTCTACATTGCTTTTATACATGCTTATATTTGATACCATTTCCAGTCCTGGTAGTTCTAGGGTTATTGTAATAAAAATAGCACCCTCTTGCTGTTGGGGCAGAGTCTGTGATTGGCAGAGTGTAGTAACGATACAGAAACTGTCACCAGCTATAGCGAAACCATTAGTACTGTATAACTTCTGTAGGATAAATTGCACTAGGTTCATGTGGAAATGCTCAACGTTATCTCTGTTCTCACTTTCTGCTCTCTGCTCCTCTTGCTTTCTCTCAATTGTTTCTGTCTTTGTTATTTATTGTTTGTATAGTGACAATCCAACAGTATACTATATGCTTTAGACAGCTATAAGGACAAGGTCACTGCTCCCAGGAATTTACGGGGAGATTTACAAAGGCATTTACGTGCCTAAAGATACAGATAAGTGCCCAATGGGATTTCCACAAGCACTTAAGTAGGTTAAGGCTTTGGGTCAGTGACTGTCTTTTTGTTCTGTGTTTGTACAACACTTAGCACAAAGGGGTCCTGGTTCATAGCTGGGGCTTCTAGGTGCTACCATAATAGCAATAATAAGAGATACAAAATCATGAGTCAGATCCTAAAAATCATGAGATATTTTAAAAAGATTATACGGAAAGCACATTGCTTGTCTTTTTGGTGGTTGACCTCCCCCAGGCCATCCTGTGTGTGTGTGATGGGGTGGTGGGGGGAGGAGTGTGGGTGTGAAAGAGAGAGAATTCATGTTGTCCACTCTCCCAAATGTATTGGGTCTGGTGATTTTGGCCCCTGTTGAAGGAGCTCTCACCTCCACATCTGCCCATCCCCTGTCCGGCAATGAATTCCACCCCCCAAACTCCAAATCTATCCCATCCCTTCAGTTCCTGCATCAATTTCACACCCCCTCCCCACCCCCGATTCAGGCTCAGCCTCAGCCCCTCCAGCCTCACCTACGCTTCTCCTTGGGTTCTTCACCACACCCAAGCCTGGAGTGCGGCTGGGGCTGGGGCTGAGCCCCCTCTCCCACTTCCCAAGTTAAGTGCTGCAGGAAGGGAGGGAGAGGAGCAGAGGAGCTGTCCCCATTGCTCCTAGGAGGGGAGGGGAAATGGAGCCTCCCAGAGCTGCTGGGTTCTTCCTGCCATGGGCGGCAGGTGAAACTTCCCCTAGGAGAGGCTAGCACCCTGTCCTGCCTCTTCTGCCCGCGGCCCTGCCCACACTCCACCCTTGCTCCGCCCCAGGTCCCGCCCCTACTCTGTTCCCCCCCGCTCGACCCCTCCCACCGCCACTCCCCGCATCCTTCCTCTACTCCTCACTTCTCCCGCGAGGCCCCCACTGCCCACCGCTCCCCACGTCCCTCCTCTCCGCCACACACCCCTTCCCCCGAGGCCCCCGTCACTTCTCTCCCCCACCATGACACCCCCACCGCCTTTAGAGACAAAGGCGAGGAGGGGGTGGAAGAGAGGAGGTATGCGGTGAGCAGTGAGGACCTCCAAAAATGGGAGTGTGGAGTGGAGGAGAGGAGGGACTCAGCCAGGCAGTGGAGGTTCAGGGAAGGGGCAGAACAGGGACAGGAAGAGGCAGAGTGCAGGCAGGGCCACCACGGCCCAGATGTCTGGCGGCAGCGGCTGCTCCAGGAAGGCTTAGTCTCCCCTGGCCTATTATACCTGCCACCTATGCTGCTCCCTCCTCTCCTCTCCTGTCCTGTAAGAAAGGCTTCAGGTTGCTGAGGGGAGAGGAAAAGGGAGAGAGCTCTTCATACAGCAGCTCTGATTGGTTGCTCAGCCCCGGGTGGTAGGCTTGTGGGGCAAGCAGCCAAACAGAGGGAGTTCTGTCCCTGACAGGGCTGGGATTCCTATGAGGGAAGAGCTTTTGCATCATTGTAAGACTGGCTCCAGCCCAGCCAAAATTCTGTTACTCACAAGAAAATGGTGAGAAGTGACAACACTAATAATAATAATAATTCTGTTGAAAGTCAACATCATCTAAATATGCACGAGCTAAAAACACAGGGAGGACAAACTGAAGAGATGTGCATTTGACCAGTGAGAGCATGTCTCGTAAGCACCACATTTTGTTTGTAACATGTTGTATTGCTTGGAAAGTGGTCTCTGACATCTTGTCATTTCTACTGACAAGTTAAAAAGCAAGGGAGGAATCATAGGTATTTGGGAAAAGGTGCATGTGATGGAGTAGTGTATGCCTGTAAATCGATAGCAGGGTATATTCCAGGGTGTTTTGTGAACACCATTTTGATTGTAAAAGTGTACTGTGCCTTCTTGCTGGCACTGTAGCCTCTATTTCGAGCTGTAACACCCAAGAGGTATTATGAGGAATCCTTGCATATAGCAAGGGACTAACAATGGGAACAATCAAGTGCGATTAACCTGGATGGGCTTCCATTCAAATGAAAGCACCCTAGAACTATGAGCTGACTGCAACTAAGGAGAACCAGTATTTGCAGGTTAGATGTCAGGAAGGCTCTAACCAAGCAATGAATCATGTGACCAGGGATCTGAAGCGACTCAGGGGGGTCACCTGACACATGGGGGTGGAACTTTATAAAAGGACACGGTCTGCTCTTAGTAGGGGGTCTCTCATGAGTAGGAGAAGAAAGAAGAAAGGAGGGAGTTGTGACCCTGCAAGGTCTCACCAAAACCAAAGGGCTCTTGGGTTGGTGAGAACTCTGGAGGAAGGGTTTCACATGCAGCTGCTTATAATTTTTCATTAAATTGTATATGTTTTGTGTTTTGTCAGTGAGTAATGTGTTTAGAAATTCCTTTGCAAAGTCTCTGTTACTTGCTTTAACTGTCACAAGGTCCATGAAAGGGGAAACAGTATCCAGAGGGTCCACAACTTTGGTGGAACTCTGGGAAGCATGCAGTAGCTATTGGGGAGGCTTGGGAGAGCTGGCACTAGTTTCAGGGCCTAGGCAGTGTGCGTAAAGTCCCAAAACCAGAGACATTGCATGGACTCTAGCCAAACCCAGCAACCCTAAGAGCCCATGGAATCTGGCAGTTGGATCTAAATGCAGCAACATGATGATCATCCAACAGGGGAAGCACTGCCAGGGCTGTAAGTGTGTTTTAAGAAGGGACATGGAAGTTTCAGTCAGGCATAGTTGCTACAATGGAGAAGTGGGAGAAGTACACTAACATGGGAGCAGTGACTCATGCAGCTTGGGCTAAGCAGTATAGGTAGAAGGGGAAGTGGAATGTAAGACGAGGCAGGAATGAGGTCGGGTAGGTCCTGGGACATGGCTGCAAAGACCAACAGTCATCCTCCAATTTGGCAAGGTGGGGCTCAAGACAGCAGGGAGCTACAGGCTGCAGTTAGCATCAAGCTGTGGTTGCTGTGTCAGCATTATGCAACTTTTAAGTAAAAATAAATTTTAAGTGTTAAACACAAGCTCTTCTTGCCTTATGGAGAAGAACACCTCAGTAAAAAGCCAGTGCAAGATTGTGAACAGTGCTTGAATGTGGTCAGAGCAGCCAATTCCTCTTGCAAAGTGAAATTAGGAAGGTTTCACTTGCTCACTTTGCTGTGACTGAGGTAACATGCCTCCCACATGGAAATGTTTCAGAATACGGTGTTGTGACTCTACCCTTCTCCATTACCGACAGTGCAAAGCAGCATTGTTTCATTTCTCTTTTGATTGCTGCAGTGCTCATGATTGCTGTCCCCCACAACATTTGAGCCTTTTGTTCTAAGGGTATGGCTACACTGGCGATTTGCAGCGCTGGAAAGCCTCCACCAGCGCTGCAATTAGTAAGTGGCCACACCTGCATGGCACTTCCAGCGCTGCAACTCCCTGGCTGCAGCGCTGGCCGTACACCTCACTCGGCATGGGGAATAAGGATTCCAGCGCTGGTGCTGCAGCGCTGGTCATCAAGTGTGGCCACACACCAGCGCTGTGATTGGCCTCCAGGGTATAAGGTGTATCCCAGAATGCTTTTATAAATTACTCTCTTTGTTTTGTTATGCAGCCTCTCTTTGTTTTGTTGTGAACGAGCTCCATCGGAGCTCCGAACAAACAGAGCTCCTGTTTGCTGTGATCATCTGTACCTGGCTGTAAACAATCAAATGAGAGGCAGGCAGGGAGAGTGAATGAAACAGAACGGAGGAGCTCCGTTGAACTGCTTATCTAAAAAAACAAACACTGATCACAGCAAACAGGAGCTATCTGTACCTGGCTGTGAACGATCAAATGAGAGGCAGGGGAAACAGCGTTGGATGCAGGGTTCGCAAACATTTTGTGATTTTTCCAATCTCTCTCTTCCCCGCTCCCTGTCACAGTACACCGCGGGGAGTCCATGTTGGAGGCAGGCTGTTTGCAATTAAGAGTTAAGACTAAGGGGTCAGAAACATGTTCTGATTTTTCAATGCAGGAAGCTAAACACACAGTGTTGGCTCCAAAAATCCCCTCTCTCTTTCCCCCCGCTCCCTGTCACACTAGACCCCACTCCACCCCCCTCTTTTGAAAAGCACGTTGTTGTTGTGTATTTGGTTGTCATGGTTTTGTTGCTATGGCAACTGAGTTAGATTATTATGGGTTAGCTCAACCGGTTTCAACCGGCTGAGGAGCTCTCTGTATATATGTAAATAAAATGGAGGTTTTGGTTAGCTGCCTGCTCTCTGGCCTCAAGTGATTGTTTCCTACACCGGCTGCCCCAAGGATATAACACTGGCGACGAGGATGGGATTCCGGTGCTGCTCCAGTAACAGAAGGAAGTAGAAGTTAAGGTAAAGAACAAACAAACAAAAAAGCTGCTTGTTTGCACTGACTGTGAAAGTGAAACTAAAAATCATGGCTACTCTGACCAGGCCCCTGGAGCCTTTTGATGAGAATACAGAGCAGTGGCATGTGTATACTGAGCGTTTTGAGCTTTTTGGTATTGCAAATGACATTACAGAAGCGAAGAAGGTGCCAATATTCTTAACTGTTGTAGGGGCTAAAACCTACTCTCTGCTACGCAGCTTACTACACCCTGTTAAGCCTGAGACTAAATCTTACAGTGACATTGTGGAAATCCTGGGGTCTCATTTCTCCCCAAAACCACTGGTAATTGCTGAAAGATATAGGTTCCACAAAAGAGACCAAAAGGAAGATGAAACAGTTGTACAATTTGTAGCCATTTTAAAAAAGCTAGCAGAACACTGTGAATTTAAAGAAATGTTACATGATGCCCTGCGTGACAGGTTAGTGTGTGGCCTGTACAGTGAAGCTATACGGAAGCGCCTACTGACAGAGGCTCAGCTTACCTTACAGAAGGCTGTTGATATTGCTGTCTCCATGGAACTGGCTACAAGGGAGGCACAATACATCGGTGCACCCCCTAGGGTGCAAAAAGTGTCACAAGAACTGACCCACAAAACGGTGCAGAGTCAAGAATGTTACCGCTGTGGTAAGCCAGGTCACCAGGCATCAGAATGCTGGTGTAAGGACCTGGTGTGTCGACACTGTGGCAAAAAGGGACACATTGAGTGTGCCTGTAAACAAAAGAAAAAGAGGCCTGTGGTCTGGCCGACAAAAAGAGGAACCCTGCATACCCTAGAGCAGACCCAGGACGATCAAGGTGACACCTCATCGCAAGAGGAAGTGCCACTGCATGTTTTGTCTTTGGCAATGGGCTCACATGAATACTGGGTAACCCCGTTATTGGATGGCAAACGTATACGCATGGAACTGGACACCGGTGCAGCCGTCTCACTGATCTCCGAGACTGTGTATAAAGAAAAGCTACAGCATCTTCCGCTTAAGGCAACAAAAACTGTTCTGAAGACGTATACGGGAGAAGCTGTGCCTATGCTGGGCACTATTGATGTTAAGGTGGAGCTCAATGGACAGGTGGCTAAATTGCCACTGTTTGTGGTGAGAGGTAACTACCCAGCCTTAATGGGTAGGTCTTGGCTTGGGAAGATTCAACTGAACTGGGCAGAAGTGCACCGGATGACTAAAGAAGAAACCAGTCTAACCCCTATACTAAGGAAACATGCTGCTGTTTTTGGAGATGATTTGGGAAGTATGAAGGGAATCACTGTGACATTGAACATTAAACCTGGCAGTCCACCAAAATATCTGAAAGCCCGAACTGTGCCCTATGCCATCAGGCCAAAAGTTGAAGCAGACCTGGAGCGCCTGGTCACCAATGGAGTCCTAATACCAGTTACCCATAGCTCATGGGGCACTCCTATCGTTCCAATCGTGAAGAAAGATGGCTCTCTCCGGATTTGCGGTGATTTTAAAGTCACTGTCAACCCAGTGTTGTGTGCAGAGCAATACCCGCTTCCCCGCATCGATGACCTCTTCGCAGGCCTGGCTGGGGGACAAAAGTTCAGTAAGATTGATCTGAGTCAAGCATATTTACAGATGCACGTCGATGAAAAGTCCCAAGAGCTGTTGACTATTGTGACTCATAAGGGGCTTTATCGATACTGTCGTCTACCCTTCGGAATAACATCTGCTCCCGCCCTGTTCCAGAGGGCTATGGACCAGATCTTGTGTGGCTTGTCAGGAGTTCAGTGCTATCTGGATGATATCCTGGTCACTGGAAGAAATGAAGAGGATCACTTAAAGAATTTAGAGGCTACCCTACAAAGACTGGAAGAGTATGGCCTACGAGTTCGCAAAGACAAGTGTGAATTCTTCAAGCCCTCTGTTGAATATTTGGGACATATCATTGATTCTGCAGGTCTTCATAAGGCCCCTGCAAAAGTTAAAGCTATTGTGGAGGCTCCCCCACCTCGAAATGTAAGCCAGCTGCGCTCGTTTCTAGGACTCCTGAACTATTATGGAAAGTTCATCTCACAGTTAGCCATACTGCTAAAACCACTTCATGAGCTCCTTGGGCAGAACAAGGCCTGGAAGTGGACTGAAGCCTGTGATGTTGCGTTTAACAAAGCTAAGGATGCATTGCTAAATTCTGAAGTTCTAACGCACTTTGATCCATCCTTACCACTGCAATTGGCCTGCGGTGCCTCCCCTTATGGAGTGGGAGCAGTCGTGTCACATATTATGCCTTCAGGAGAAGAGAGACCTATTGCTTTTGCTTCACGCACTCTAAGCAAAGCAGAAACTAACTACGCCCAAATCGAACGTGAGGCATTAGGAATTGTTTTTGGAATTCGGAAGTTTCATCAGTACCTGTTTGGGCGAAAATTTACTCTTCTCACAGACCATCGACCTCTGACATCAATTTTTGGACCTTACACAGGCATTCCCCCATTAGCTGCTAGTCGTATGCAACGTTGGGCATTGTTACTTTCAGCACACACATATGAAATCAAATATCGGAAATCCACTCTACACGGCAATGCAGATGGCCTCTCAAGGTTGCCTTTGCCGGTCAAACACCAAGATAGTGCCCACAAGGAAATCTTCTACTTTGAACAGGTAGAGAATACACCCATCACTGCTACTCAGATAAAGAAGGCAACTCGCGTTGACCCAGTATTGTCCCACGTTATGGACCTGGTGATGCATGGAACATCTCGACAAACCTCTCCGGTCTCATCCGACCTTGTTCCCTACATGTCCAAGCGGACAGAGTTATCGGTCCAATCTGGTTGTTTGTTGTGGGGGAGACGTGTCATTATTCCACCACCACTGAGATCACAGATGTTAGAACAGCTACATTCCGGTCACTGTGGAATAGTGCGCATGAAGGAAATTGCACTAAACTATTTTTGGTGGCCTGGACTGGACAGCGCTATTGAAGAGAAGGCAAAAGCTTGTATGTCATGTCAGGGTGTGAGGAATGCACCCCAGTGGGCACCCCTACACCCATGGGACTGGCCTGAAAACCCGTGGCAACGTATTCACGTTGACTTTGCTGGCCCCCTTGAAGGAAGCATGTTCTTGGTGGCAATAGATGCCCATTCTAAATGGCCAGAAGTCTCTATAATGCAGTCCACTTCTGCAGAGAGTACTATCCAAAAACTACGAGGACTCTTTAGTCGTTTTGGTCTGCCAGAACAACTTGTGAGCGACAATGGACCGCAGTTCTTTTCTCAGGAGTTTCAAAATTTTATGAAAGCAAATGGGATACACCACATCACGTCAGCACCATATCATCCGTCCACCAACGGATTAGCTGAAAGATTTGTGCAGACAATGAAAAACGCTTTGAAATCAGCAAGGGGACAACACTCCATTCAAAAGCGTCTGGATACCTTTTTACTTTCCTACAGAAACACACCTCATGCTACGACCCACGCATCTCCGGCCTTTCTAATGATGGGACGACAGCTGCGCACTTGCTTTGATCTGCTGAAACCTTCTGAACCCCGACAAATTGTGCAACATCAGCAGCAATATCAAGTCATCAGACGGGCACCCAGAGCAAAAGACCGAACCTTTAGCCCGGGACAGCCAGTTTTGGCTCGGAATTATACTTCCAGAGCTAAATGGGTTCCGGCCACAGTCATCACTCAAACAGGACCTGTTTCCTACACAGTCCGGACTGCAGAGAATCTTACCTGGCGGCGACATGTAGATCAGCTGTTGCCAGGTCATGCCAGTCCTCAGGACCCATCTGCAGTTGAGGGGTCTGACTTCACCTCTTCTGGTGAGGGACCGAATCACGAGTCACCTGTTCCTGACTGTTCTCCTCCATTACTGCCGGCGGCTGAGATACCCCTTTGCCCAGCACGAGCTGATACCACCTCCTCACCTGTTCATGCTGCGGACCCTGAGCCCCTAGTGCTTTCGGGTGCAATAACACCAGTAGTTCGCCGTAATCCACCTAGAGACAGAAGGCCTCCTCATCGGCTGGATCTTTAGCTAGGGCGAACCCACGGTTATGGGGCAAAATAATCCCCAGGGTTTAGCCGGGAATGGAGGCAGTCTACCCTCCTTCTCTAGTCTAGTGTGTGTTTTATTTAGGGGATGTTCTTATTAGGGGGGGAGGAATATGTTGTGTATTTGGTTGTCATGGTTTTGTTGCTATGGCAACTGAGTTAGATTATTATGGGTTAGCTCAACCGGTTTCAACCGGCTGAGGAGCTCTCTGTATATATGTAAATAAAATGGAGGTTTTGGTTAGCTGCCTGCTCTCTGGCCTCAAGTGATTGTTTCCTACACCGGCTGTCCCAAGGATATAACAGTTGTGGCCACTTGAATGCTGGGATAGCTGCCCATAATGCATCACTCCCAACAGCGCTGCAAATACTGCAAATGTGGCCACACACCAGCGCTGGTAGCTGTGAGTGTGGCCACACACCAGCGCTGGCCCTGCACAGCTGGATGACCAGCGCTGCAAACTACCAGCGCTGCAAACCGTAAGTGTAGCCATACCCTAAGCTGTAAAACCAGAGTGACTGAGCTGGGACTGATAAGCAGTCACCTTCCCTGTGGCTGCTTTAGGTAGCATACTCCTGCCCCAATTGAAGTCAATGGGAGCTTTGCCAAGGACTTCCGTCAGAGCAGGATCGTACCTCAAAGGAGCCCCTGTGCAAGAAGGGCCCCACGTGCTTGTGCTTTTTGTTAGCTAACATTGTCTCTCTTTTAAAAACAAACAAACAAACAAAACTTGAGGGTCATTTCCTGTGGAAAAAATACAAACATTGGAAATTACGGCTCACATCTACAAATGGGATTCTTCTCACAAAATTTCCCTTCTCTTGTTTAAATCAAAAACTTTTGTAGCACCAGTTCTGTCTTCAGTGTTTACTATTTTATACTCTAATAAAGATTTAATGTTGCAGGTGATACTCAGGTGAGGAGAGAAGAAATTTTTCCCCGCATAGAGTGAGTACTGAATAGCTCAACGATTCTCAAAAATTGCCCCACTAGAATCCCCTGTTGAACATAAATGGATGAAACCAACACACCAGGATTAGAAATGACATGCATTTCCATGGAAATTACTCTAAAAACCTATTGCAGAAAATAGAGATTGAAATCCTTTTGTAGAATTTTAAACCGATGGAATTTAACAGAGACCTATACACCTGTCACAGAATTCCACATGGTGTTTTGACGTTCTGTAGCATGAATGTAATTGCCTATTAAATTCTATAAGATTCTTCCCATCATTCTTTCTAATTATCTCTCTTTTTCTCCCATATTGTGGTTTGATAACAATGTGAAATACTGCACTAATAAGGATTAAATAGCTTGAGAATTTGATGATGCATGTACACAGCAACACCTGAGGGCAGGATTTGTATCAGAAAGCAAGAACAATGTATATCCTGTTACATACACAGGGCCAAAGGCTGCAGATCTCACTCAGGCAGTCCCTAAACCATCTTCAAAGGGCATTTTACTTTTTCATTCATAGATTCATAGGATTTAAGGCTAGAAGGGACTGTTACAACTAAAACAGTCTTGATTTGAAAACATTAAGAAATGAAGAATCCACAACTTCCCTTGGTAGTTTGTCCTAATGGTTAATCACCCTCACTGTTCATGTTAGAAATTAGGTGTACACTTTTAATTTGTCTGCCTTCAGTTTTCAACATTTGATTCTTGTTATACCTTTCTCCACTAGATTAAAGTACCTGGTACTTGGTATTTTTTCTTCATGAAGGTACTTACACATTGTAATCAACTAACCTTCCAATCTTCTTTTCAATAAAATAAACAAATTGAGCTCCTTAAGCCTCTCACTGTAAGGCATGTCCTCGTCATTTTTTGACACCTGAAAGAGGTGCAGCATTCTAGTACCGGTATCTCACCAATGCCGTACACAGAGGTTAAAATCTGCTTCTTACGCCTACTCCTTTGTTTATACATTCAGGAATCACTTTGGCCCTTTTTGACACAGCATCAAGTTCAACTGGAAGTTCAGTTGCTTGTCCCCAAAAATCCTTTGATATTGTATAGTACTGGTTTTTAAAATTAAAATAGCATGTGATACTAAATCAAACAGCTCATAAAAATTAAGTATGTTACATGTATGCAGTTGCTTTCATCAGCCACACTTCTAATCTCATCAAAGAATGAAATCAGGTGTTTCTGACAAGACCTATTTTCCATAAAACCATGCTGACTGGCATCAATTAGATCCCTATCCTTATCAGCTGAATTCCATGTCAGCTTTTCCATTATTTTGCCCGGGACTGATGTCAGGCTAACCAGCCAGTAGCTACCGGGGTGAATACACATACCTTTTTTGAATATTGGCACAACATTAACAGGCCATGGAGCTCCTCAGCACTTTTAGGAACCTTTTTGTTAGCTAACATTGTCCTACTTAAAAAACCCTTCACTTTAAAAAAGACGTCAAGGACATTTCCTATGGAACAGTCAGACCTACTGATTTAAAAATATTTATCCCTAGTAGATGTTGTCTAACATCCTCCTCGGGTGCTAGTGGGACTGGCAAGTACCTCATCATCTTCATGTGATATGAGTACAGCATCCTGCTTCCTTCCAAATACAAACCAGAAGTATTTATCAAACACTTCTGACTTTTCTGCATTATTATTAAAAATTTTACCATCTCTCTAGTAATGGGCCTAATGCTTCAATAGGATTTGTAAGCTTTATTCCATGCTTCGACTGGAAAATTAATTGCTATTAAATAGATCAGTGTGACATTTTCATGTTCCTTTTTCTTCATCTCTATAGCAATTGTGTACAGTATGAGTTTGATCGACAGACATTGAAGTTAATGAGAATCTTTCCATAGTCTTCACTGGGCTTTGGATCTGACACACCGTTGACTTATGGATTACCGTGAGGCACTTTTTCAGCTACTCCTACCTTCCCTACCTTCACCACTCTTCTAAAGTCATTAATTAAGGAAGACAAATCATGCCAATAAATAGGCATCTGATCCATATTTTTGCAGGTAATTCCAAGTAGGCAGCTGTTACCGCCAAGAACTGAATCACTTCCATTTGCCATCCTATCAAGCTTTTACTATAAGCATTAATGTTGACTTGGTGATATGCAAGACCTTGTGTATTCTGTATCAATTTTGATCTTGAACCACTGGAACTGGAATGCTCAAAGCATGACAAACAAGAGTCTTTCATACGGAGGTTAATGAAGTTGCTAATGCAGATTCCGAGGCAATAACAAAATGGGATGTCAAACTGTGTAGCAGAATTCCAGACAGTATACTTTGTACTATGGTCATCTTTCAGTGCAGAGTTGTAGATAAGACTTTTCCTATAGGCACTGGTACAAACTGTCAGATTACTGTGAGTTTTGGACATTGGTACCGACCTTTTTATTAAGGTGTTATTGATGTGACAAAACTCTGGAAACAAAGCTGATTGCGTTCGAGCATTTTGGCTAGAAAAGGCAGATAGTGATGCTGGAAAAGTCATGGCAGCATAAATATTGTTCAAATGAAGAGAACATTTAAAACTATGATCGTGGTAGGAAAGGTCTGAAATAAAAATACAAGCCTGGTCCAGTAGTGATTGAAAGTTGCTCCCAGTGAGGATTGCTGTGGAGGCTCTATGAAGTAAATCATTGGTCTGAGCCCAGCCCCTAGTTGGCAGGGCTCTGCTTTGCAATGGACACCCTAGTTGGTAAATGGCAGGAGGGAGCCAAGAATTGAATGGACAAGGAGACTGAGCTATTCTCGCTCCCTTACATTGGTCCCTGTGAGTCAAGATTAAAGGCACACCAACACACCTAGACATTTGCCCTGACCCTGCCCATGCTGTCCCTGTCCTGTGATTACAGAACTTACTACCAAGAAGCTGATCAAACATCTTATGAGCAGTAAATTAACTAAAGAAAATCTTGAACCAGATCCTTTGTCCTGGGTCATCCCCCCTTGCACCACTGCCGCAGCAAAATGTGGACTGAAAATGGTAGTCGTGGAGGATTCAGCAGGTGCCCCACATCAGTCATGGACCAGGACCCCATTGTGCTTGGTTATGTGTTGTCTGGCTGGGAAAATACTCTGCCTGATTCAGAACAGGGATGTGGATTTGGAGTGCCTACATCCTAAGTGACTGTGCAAACCACTGAGCTATTTGTGTTTAACAGGGACATCTCTGTCATTATCAGTTCCTCCTCAATTGTCTTCCATGCAGAGTTGGCATAATCTGAGCACACCTACCGGCTCAAGCCCTGCAGGCAGACAGGAGATGGGGAGGAAGGGAATACCTACTTTGTGAATCCTCCTGGAGCTTAGGCATGAGTTATGTGCCAAGCAGGTCAATGATCTGCCAGTGGCATCTGAATGTTGGAGTTAAGTGCCTAACACATCAGTGAGGCAGCTAAATCCCCTTGTGAATCTAGTCCTCTGCATCCAAGGCTGATCTCATTTAAACAGTCTGATCAGCAGTAACTTCAGTGAAGTCCATATGGATATACTTATGTAAGTGAGGGGAGGGATAGCTCAGTGGTTTGAGCATTGGCCTGCCAAACCCAGGGTTGTGAGTTCAATCCTTGAGGGGGCCATTTAGGGATCAGGGCAAAAATCTGTCTGGGGATTGGTCCTGCTTTGAGCAGGGGTTGGACTAGATGACCTCTTGAGGTCCGTTACAACCCTGTGATATTCTATGACTCTATATATAAGTGAGAAGAGAATCAGGTGCTATAAAAACAGATTTCAGAGTGGTAGCCATGTTAGTCTGTAGCAGCAAAAACAACAAGTGCTTGTGGCACCTTAGAGAGTAACAAATTTATTTGAGCAAAAGCTTTCACAGGCTAAAACCCACTTCATCAAAGCATCCAATGAAGTGGGTTTTAGCCCACAAAAGCTTATGCTCAAATAAATTTGTTAGTCTCTAAGGTGCCAGAAGTACTTCTCATTCTTTTTATAAAAACAGAGCATCCCCAGCCTGCAAAAGTTGCACCACTAGGGAAATACCTAGGGGGAGAGGGATAGCTCAGTGCTTTGAGCATTGGCCTGCTAAACCCAGGGTTGTGAGTTCAGCCCTTGAGGGGGCCACCTAGGGATCTGGGGCAAAATCAGTACTTGGTCCTGCTAGTGAAGGCAGGGGGCTGGACTCAATGACCTTTCAAAGTCCCTTCCAGTTCTAGGAGATTGGTATATCTCCAATTATTACCTTTTATTACCATGGCCCAATGCCACTTTCCCTCCTTTGAATAGTAAAGGGACAGTTCATGCAGCAGAGTTAATTATTAACCCAGAAAGAGAAGATTCAGCAGCAGATAATAGTTTGACAATAGTTCCTATTTACAGGTTTCCTTTTCAGAACTTCCTTTGTACACTTGTTTTTCCTGAAGCAGCTCAAGAGTATGATTTACTTTTTGAGCAGCAGAGTGACCTTGAGTAAGAATATGCAGATTCAATTTAATAATCTGCCAGCAAAATACTTCCTGTGTGTATCTGAAATTGGGTTCATATGGCCAATGAAGATTTTATCAAATCACTTCTTTCACTTTTGTGGGGGAGCATACTGATGATCAGCTCAGTGGGCATTTGGCAAGACTGCTGTTCATTTTAGATAGCTCCTGCCATTTCCGCTCCTGAGAGATCTGTTTTTTTGTATCCCAATGAAGTAATTATTTAAAGTCAAAGACTTCTGGTTACCTGGCAACCTATAAATGAACTGTTTTGGAAAAGGATGAACCTATTGAATGTCTTCCACAGCGTTCTCTTTCCATTGTAAAAGAGATTATTTGTTGAATGATCTGTTGACTATAAATGGCTTTTCCCCTCTGGAATTTTTCTGTAGTCAGAAAAGTTAGTAAAATCCATATATAATTAAAATGGTAACAAACATTCTCTCAATCCTGCCAACTCTCACTAATTGCTAGGAGGCTTCGCTTCTCTTTAACGGGACTAACAATATTTTCTCTCTTCCTTCAGTGAATTCAGTGCTTATTAAAAGTAGTAGAAGAGCTAGCCTGACAATTCTGGGAAAGTGAAGACAGAATAGGCAGTGGCAGTGCTAGCTTCTCTACTTCATACCTCACCTACGTGAGTCAAGCCTGCTCTGGAGTGATCAGCATAGAGGTTGGCATTGCAGGACTTGGTCCCTACATCCTGGTCCCTGATGGCCTCACACCAGAGACTGTCAGAACTTTGGTCAGGTGGCAGTGTGCTGAGATATCGTTTCCTTGTCTCCTTTCTCAAACAGAATCAGAGCTCTGTGGCAGAGTTGGAGAATGTTATTGCTGGTCTTGGAAGTTGAGTGTAAACATTAGGTTCAAACACTAAACTGGCCTATATGAATTGCTAGAGGACTTCCAGTCCAGCAAGCAGGGAACTAGTAAATGACAAGATGAGATAGCCTAGCTGGAATTGTGGATGGCATTGGAAACCTAGCGGCACTCAAACGTTGCTAGTCTTTGTCTGTGGTCATGTTAGTAGCTGATGATTTATGTTCCCGCAGGCCTTAGCCTATAGCCCTGGTCATGCCAGCCAAATTGTGTTACTACTACACTTGCACTTGAGTGAGGGGCATGTGTGCTGACAGGGGTCAAGTCAACATGATCAACTGAGCTATACCATGAGTTACCTGTGCAGTGAGGACCAGCCATAGCAGTTCAATGACCATAGTAGTTCAGGCCTCCTATCTGGCTTTTCCTGCAGTAGTACAGAGGGCGCTAATGGTGGTGATGTTGTGTCCTCATCCCCTAACCATGGGCTTGAGACCACCAAATAATGTTCTCAAGATCAGTAAACAGCCACTGGATTTTTGACAGCTGTACCACAGGAACAGGGCCATCCCTACCCATACGTAAAGTACGCACTTGCGTGCTGCTCTAGCCCCTGCTCCACCCCCGCCCCACCTCTTCTCCGCCCTTCCCCTGAGGACTGCAGCAGGGGTGGGAGTTAGTGGAGGAGTGACCAGCCCCAGGCCCCTCTGTGCTGCTGGCTCCCAGCCGCGCATCCGGTGAGTGCTGGGGGATGGTTTCCCCCTGCCCCTCCCAAGCCTGGGAGCCAGGGAAGCAGAGCAGAGTGGGCTGGGGCAAGGTCACTCCACTTCCCGCCATCCCGTGAGTGCGGGGTTGGGCCTGCCCTGCACTCACTGGGCAGCAGGAAGTGGAGCAACCCAGCCCCAACCCGCTCCGCTCCACTGGCTCGTGCTGGGGGGCAGCTTTCCCCCTGCCCCCCCCCCGCCCGTGGAGGCCTGGGACCAGCCTCCCACCCTTCAGAGGCCGGGGGGCACCAAAATGGCTAGGGACGGCCCTGCACAGGAAGTAAGGATTTAGTTAGGACTTTGTGTTTGAGTGGTTACTTCCCTTGTAGCCCAGGTCATGCTGGGACCCACGGTTCAAGCCCTATTGCTTTGCAGTGTAGACACAGCCCCACCCAGACTTGGGTCCTGGGATTTCACCAAAACTATCCCATAATCCCATGGGTTAACTTCTTTTGTCCTCTCTATCCCATGAATCACTAATCAACTCCAGGAAAATGAAAGTAACTTCCCTTGTAGCCCAGCAACGCGGCAGGTGAGAGTTTAATCCTTCCATTGTGTTCTGACCAGCTAGCTGCAAACACACCTTTGGAGAACCTTCAGCATTTCTCATGGAGACGTACCAGAAGAAGTCCTTTACAAAGAGCATTGCTTCATGGTCACAGAAGCTCAGCCAGATTTTGGTTAATCTCTGGTGCAAGGCCAGCAAAACTGTGGATTTTAGTAAGACGATCAGGAATGACCATGCATTCCAGCAAATAGTGAAGAAGCCCTGGAAATTTACCAGACTAGTGACCAGTGTAGGGAATGGCTTAAGCAGCTTAAGACCGAGTACAGGAAAACCAGGGACCAGAACCTCACCTCAGGCAACTCGCCAGCATCATGCTCATTTTATGATAAGTTTGACCAAGTCCTGGGTACTGCACTGAGCATGGAGCCAACGATGGTGCATGATGATCTGGTCAGCTGAAATGGCACCTGCTGGCCCCAGAGTCCAGTGTAAGATCTGACAGAAGCCACTGGTCCCAGAGGCGGCTTTGGAGCCAGAGCAGCATATCCTGGGGCAAACTTGGAGGAGTTTTTTGAAGCCCCCCTGGAACAGCCCACCATGGAATTGGCAGCAGAAACAGAAGGCACAGAAGTGCCCCAGAGACTGGTAAGTTTCTAGATCCATTTTAATGTTTGTTAATATAGGAATGGGAGGGATTTCCATTCTACAAACCAATGCAAAAGTTATTAGAAGCCCTGGCTAGCAGTATGCATCCACTAATGGCGGATTGTATGCCAGCACCTTGACGTCCTGCTCCTCCGCACCCCAGGCATGTGGAGTGAAGTTCAAAATGGCAACTGAGAAATGCAGACAGTAAAAAAGCTCTTTGGAAAGCAAATATTTATGGGAAAGGTGCCGATTTTTTTAGGGCATTCCTGTTTCTTAAAAACCACCTTGCATAGCCATCGCTGTCAGTACTCTGCCATGTAACCACTCAGCGGTCTAATGAGCACCTGGAAACAGTGAACTGGGGAGTGAGCAAGCAGGAGGAAATACGCTCATGGACAAGTCACGGGCAGTAAACAAAGCGCCACCCTGCACACCAACCCCCAGCCCTAGCTCTGAGCCCCCTCCCACACACCCAAACTGCTGCTGCTGCTGGCCGCTGCAGAAGTCACGGAGGTCACGGAAAGTCATGGAATCCATGACTTACATGACAGACACACAGACTTACTCGTAGTTCATAGGTGACAAAATCATTTGTCCCAAATATGAGACGGGTTTGACATTTTGTCCCACAATGTGCCTGGGGCCATGTAAGGAGGACAGCAATGGTATTCTGGGTGTTTGCAGACAGTCATCATAGGCTAAACTACAGGGATGCTAGAGCAGCATCCTGTTACTTCCCTTGTGAATTCTAACCCAACCGTGGGTGCTGATAGTTTCAAATTTTCCCCATAGCAGGAACTCCAGATAGGAGTCAGATTTCAGGGATGGGCATGTTTTCCAAGACTAGCTGACCAGCTCACTCCACTCACAGATGTGCTGTTCAGTCACTATATATTTGAATTCTTCCATTGCATACACTGCAGGTTTCCCATGAGCAGCTTGCCATAACATTTCCCCTTGCCGATCAATCACCCCAAGAACGGTTATGTCCCAGATGTGGAAGGCCTGAAATGACAGAGAAAGCTTTTTGTAGCACAGCTACCTATTGCTCCTCCACACCCAACTTCTGCAAATTTTAGGGGGGAAGGGAAGAAAAGCAGCTGTGATTTTTTTTTTTTAACTTACCATTGTCTCTGCACTTCTTTTACTGCAGTTAATCCTACTGCATCCAGCGAGCTTCTGGGGTCTGAAACATTCTTTTCAAAATAAGTTCAGTTTGGAAAAGTAAAATTTGATGTCCTTGAAATTCCACAACGATTTTTTCTGTACTCCTGCACTAAGCTATTTGAGAGACTAACCCTCTGTCTTGCCCTGTTCCAGGCCCCTTGTCCTCTAAAGGTTGCAGTACCTTTCACAGCTCACCCACACTGTAGTAGAATCCTGGGCCAACGGACCATTCCAAGAGGAAGCGTTTCCGTAATGAACTTATGGTTGACGTTCTGGAGAGAGCCAACCAGCAGGTCCAGTACCAAAGACAGATGGATTTATGGCTAGAGGAAAGAAACAGGAAAGGCTCCAACTGGCTGCACAGCATGAGGACAGGCTTTCAGCGTTGGAGCAGGCACTTGCTTTGCAATTCCTGGAACAGGAACAGCAGCTAAAGGAGGAGCACAGAGCTCAGCAGAATGAACTGTTTGAGCACCTGCTATCTCTAATGGCCACAAGAGTACTGGCTCCTGCTGAACCCGCATCAGGGCCTGACTCCATGGCTGGGTGGCCCATGAGCGGCTGGATAAGGCAACTTTGCCCCATGCAGTCTTCCATATGGTCTGCTTCCCACATGGATGTCTCCGTCCCTGTGCCCCAGTGCCAAGTGCTCAGCAAACGTGGAAAAAAGGGAAAGGAGAATGGGAAGGCAGGGGACATGCAACAGTAGGGGGTGTCTGTCTTGTACACGGTTTCCCTGTTTGCACTTCATGCACTTTGGGGTTTTTTTAAGGTTCTCTTGTGGTAACAGCTGCTGGCCTGTCTGGCAATGGGTTAATGTTGTAGTTTTCTAATAAATGTCAGCAATCAACTTTCTGGATAAAAGAAAGATTATTTATAATCACTGATTCCCATCATACAATGTGTATTTCAAATAGTAAAGGTAAACACATGATCAAGGACAATGGGGAATTTGTATGCAAACACTATTCCTCATTACAGTTAGCTACATCAATCACTTCCTTACATCAATCCATATTGTGAATCAACTCCTCTCCTTGCATTTGATAAGCGGTCAGGTCATTCATACCCCTGCATCTAGGATGACCAGATGTCCCGATTTTATAGGCACAGTCCCGATTTTTGGGTCTTTTTCTTATATAGGCTCCTATTACCCTCCACCCCCTGTCCCAATTTTTCACATTTGCTCTCTGGTCACCATACCTGCATCCCTCCCACAAGTAATCAGCTCCCTCCACTCACCCACAAGCACATTCAGAAAGGTATTATTCCTCCCTCTTCAATTGGGCCATGCAAGTCCATAGTGTGGGAGCACAAAGCATCCCTGACTCATGTTGCCCAGATGATTCCAGCTCCAGCAGTGGTAGGCAGACTCTCTGGCTGAGTGTACCAATTCAGTGGCCACTCGCTATCATAAGTCCATTCAGGGGGAAATGGTGCACCTCTGGCTTCACAAAGGATGTGAAGAGCACAGCAAGCCACAACAATGCAGACAGCCTTGATAACATAAGAATGGCCAGAGTGGGTCAGACCAAAGGTCCATCTAGCCCAATATCCTGTCTTCCGACGGTGGCCAATGCCAGGTGCCCCAGAGGGAATGAACAGAACAGAGAATCATCAAGTGATCCATCCCCTGTCGTCCATTCCCAGCTTCTGGCAAACAGAGGCTAGGGACACCATCCCTGCCCATCCTGGATAATAGCCATTGATAACACTGCAATCCAAATGGATCTGTAGACTTTCCAACAGGATTTCAATCTGCCAAAAGCACATTCAACCACCATTCTACACCTGCTGAGGGTGTAATTAAACTGACTTTCGATAGGGCTTCCGAAATCAGAATATGGTTTCATAAACCAATATAAAAGGGGATAGCTGAGCTCCTCAGAATAACAGTGGGGATGGTAACTCCATTTATAACAATGGCATTTGGTGGGAATAGCGTCCAAGCCTGTCCATGAATGTAGACTTCTGATTGGTGAAAAACCCTGACATCATGAACTTTTCCAGGGCAGCCCACGTTGACATTCATAGATCGGACTCTGCAGTTCACGAGGGCCTGCATACCAATGGGGTACTACCCTTTGCAGTACCCATGTGCTCCTTGAGGAGGGCAGACTATGGACACATGAGTTCCATCAATGACCCCGGCACAGTTTGGGAACTCCATTCTCTCAAAGATAGCATTTACTTTAGGAATATCTCAGAAAACTCCGCCTCCACTTTAGCCACTCCAGGCTTGCATGATCCCACCAGTCTGTGATTTTGGCCCTGCTCCTGAAGTGCCACTCTATGTAGGGGGCATCAGCAGCTATACCGAGTGTCATGAGCAGCCAGTTCAGGTTGGCCATGTCTGTGTTCTCCTCCTGGTCCTGTCATTAGCTCTGTCAGGTGCCTTCAGTGGGTCAGAAAACACCACTAAAATGTCCACCAGCATCTCACAGAAGCTCTGCCCATTTCCTGATACGGGAGTGAAAGCACAAGCAAGAGAAGTTCTTCAAAAAGCACCTCCTCCGTGTTGCTGGATCTGGTTGCTGGGAGCACACAGACCAAAATGAGTGCTTGGCAGGCTGTGTTGGTGGGCTGTTCAAACTGCCTGTAACATGTAGGGTGGACAGTCAAGATTTTCCACACTACACCACAGTCAAAGGGTAAGAAAGCAACCACATTTGGGGAGGGTACTAGTAAGTCTGAGATCAAGTTGGTTGGACTTGGGTCTGTGTGCTGCAGTGTGGACACTGAAGCCCCGGATAGAAAATTCTCATTCTAGGGATTACAATCAGTGTAGAAGCTCAAGCCCTGGGTCCTCTATCCCAAGGTCTACTGATTCGAGTCCCACTAACCCTGGGCTTCACCTTGAGAAGTATGTCTACACTGCAGGGTAACGATGTCACGTCCTCTTAAGAATCTACTTGTCCAGAGACTCAGTTTTATGAAAGAAATGTCACATCTAAGAGCATTTCTTCATTACCTCTATTCAAATCAACTCAGCTCCTTACCACTATCTTAAAAGAAACACTAAAAGGGAAAAAAATAAATGGTTAAGAAGAGGTGTCTGGAATGGATATTAGCCAGTATTAATTTGCTACCCACATACTACCAAATTATAACTTGACTGGTTGCGACATAGCCTTTTCACCGTTGCTGCTACAATGTGAATGAGAAAAATTAAAGCCAGGAACTAGAGGCGTTCAAAATCTCAAGAAAGGAAAAAGCACATGCTTCCTTAATTATGCTTGGAGCCTGTTCTTTCTAATGGGCGTCTCTTGCCAAGCTAAGTAGAGGAGCAAGCTCATGCTGGTTTCTGCAAATACATCAGCAGAAGTAGCACACATGCATGCCGCTGTAAATATCTGGCACACAGCTGTCCCATTTGGTATTTACATTATTTCAGACAGAAATTGAGGGGCAGATGTATAATCTGGGAACATATCCAGATTCTAAAAAAGTGAGGCACTCAGTGGAGGGGGTTTTTTGTGTGTTTTTTTTCTTCTGATTGTGCTGGTAGCAGTGATCTATTAAAAACCTAAAGCAAGAAGAAATATGTAATTTATTCTTCACATTTTTATACAAAAAAGATTCACGGTTGATTTAATTCTGTAGCATACAATGAAATGGCCTGATTCTCATTTACAGTAAGACCTCTTCACAACACGCTAGAAGTGCAAGAAAGTGCACGTAGATAAGCTTCTTCACAACCCTGTGTAAAGGGGCCTTAATGTAAGTCAGAATCAACCCCACATTGTTCAGTCAAATGCCAGTCAACAAGAGCGTCTACATTGTGTTTAATGTTTTCCCTTTACATTTCGTGTTTAAGTTTACAATGTAGTTATTTCCCCCTCCAAGGATTCTCCTATTCTGTCTGCACTATCGTCTGAAAGCATGACAGAAAGTGAGACTTTAGATAGGACTTTGTGTCTCTACAGTTACTTCCCATAGCTATAAGTAGCAGAGCAGAGATCACCATAGCTGGAGAGATTGGTTTTCTTAGTGGCAGAATACAGTGTTGTTTGTGCCTCTTCAAATGTCCATGGGAAAAACTGCAAAGTAATCACAGAATTACCACCTGCTCCTTCTGAATAAAAGTGTTGCCGGTTTTGTACTGGGTGAAGAGATAAAAATATCCTGCCTGGGCTAACTTCAGCTACATCTCCTTCAGCAACCATTTTCTGAGCATCTTGGAATAATACAGACTCTCTCTTTCTGCTTATTCTTCCTGCTGCTGTATGCTTACAATAACACACACAAAAACCCTTGCTCTGGAGTAATCAAAACTCATTCTTCCTTTGGTGTGTGCTTTGAGGTTACATACAGACACTCACACGCTGGAAGATGCTGAGGAAAAAGGAAAAAGAGGAGAATTGTAAGGTTTGCTGTCTACATTATAATGATGGCACGGTCATCAAAACAAACAGAAAAAAGCTTTGCTCGAGCTATTGTTTGTTTCCCAGAGATGAAAGTACAGTGTGAGTGAAAGGACCACAGAATGTTGTGGAAAAGTAATTACAATAATTTCAGCCTCAATTAATTCATTCCCCCCCCCCCCAAAAATACCCCAAACCCAAAGCTGTTCTTCTGTGGAAGTGTCACATCCCACAATCATCATAATCGGGCTTCATGATGAATGAGAGCTGTGATACTGAACAGGAGATCAATAGGAAGCTGGCATTGGCTCCTTCACTGGTGAAAAGACGGGAAACAATCAGATCATTCTTGTAGATTTGAAAGCGTAGCAGTAGGCTTTGTCTGAAGGAGGAAAGGAAAAAAGAAAGAACTGAACACACCAAACATACAACAGAACACTGAGATGCTTCAAATGCTTAGGCTACAATGATGTACATTCTTTACATAATTTCAGCGGAGGAAGTCAAGTTCTCTTAGTCTTGGATCAGAAGCTGGGTGTTTCTACAGTATTGACTACAAGATAAAGTGACTGAATCAGCAGGAATGAATCATGCAGCAAGGGAATATGCACAAGTTGGAAATGGCTGTAAATCAATCAAGTGAGAAGGTTGTGGAAGACCACTAAAGAGCATTTTGACACCAAACTTCAGAGACGCACTCCACCACTTTAAGCTGAAATTTATTGCAGAGAAGATCTTTATTATATATTCAAATCATTGTAAACATTGTTTAGGTCTCTGGCCCAATTATTAATATCTGGGTGACTGGGAGTCTGCATACCAAGGGTCTAGTCCCAGTTCTGTAACTTACCCATTGTGTGACCTTGGATGAGCCATTTGTCAAATTTTCAAACCTGGGAACTTAAAGTCACACACCTAAACCAGCATGCAAGAGTTATATTATAATGTGTGTAGTGTCTGCTTGTGCTCTGGTTGAAGTCAGAAGCAAAACTCAAGTTAATTTCAGGAGGATAAAGTGGCAGCCCATGGAGACTATTTATCATATAGAGATTGGAGAAATGGAAAAAAAACCCTCCTAAATGTATTTTCTTTTTTCTAAGACAAGGAAGGACCAGCAGATTAAACAAGTGTATTCCAAACACTGTCAGGTATACGTCTTTCTGGAGTTCAATCAAATACTTAATGGAATTCAGTTGAATATATCACCGTGCACCATGCAGTGCAATAATTATGCACAATTAAAGCCTACTGGGCAATTTTGCTACCATAAAAGCTCATTGACTCACACCAATTTAAAAAAAAAACAAAAAGGCCCTGTTACAGAATCCCTTTCCATGATTAAATGCCAATTCACAATTTCATCTCCATGGTTCCTGTACATTTTCTAATTGTGTTCCTTCTTTTTTTCCCCCCATGGTTGTGATGTTTAAAGCCTAAGAACTAAAGAAGGGGGACCAGAATTGACATTAAAACAGCTTAGGAGGGCATTTCCATGCTCAGTGTTTAGCAAATGTGCTTCTGATTTCACCCTTCTGGGGTTCCTTTGTTTAAATGGTACATAGTGAGGGACTGAATAATTACAAAACAATTATGGCACTTAGTAAAGGTCTTATAAATAAGGAAAGCTGTGCTCATGCTGTATGATAATGAAATGTGCATGCTCATTGCTTTGTATGAAAACCACAGCAACTGCTAAGTGTAAGGTGGTTAGTCACTGCCAGAACAACTAGTGTAAAAAAGACTAACCTACACATTAGGCTGGGCTAACCTAATATATAGTTTTAAAAGGTCAGCTAAACATGGGTCCCTTTAAAAAACAGTACAGAATTTCTAAAGAGTATGATGTTTAATTCCACTGCAAAACCATGTAACAGGCACTTAATGTAAGTTGGAAAGGGGAAGTCCTCCAAGGAACTAGCAGAAATTGAATTCAATTGTATGTTTTTCAGTTGTCAAGGAGATGAACAACCACAGAGACTTATGGACTCATTCCTACTTACGGATGCTCAGAAATTCCTTCTTTCATCTCCACCTTGTCAGGAAACTTGACGTGAACTCCTGGCCCATTTATAGTTAATGGGAGTTTTGCCTTTGACTTCAGTGGGTCTGGGATTTTACCCTTAGCCTCTCTCTCTCTGATGCTAACTGACCACCAGCTTTGCTCAGCTCAGGGCTAGACTGCTGCGACATACTAAGTGACCCAGAAGTAGAGCTGATTGAAGGGTTTTGCGTTTTCAATTATGTTTCCTTCTGTTTTCCTTCAAACTTACAAAGTAAAATTTTCAGATTTTGACATTCCAACAAAAATTTGCAAAAATAAGTAAACAAACAACTCCCCACCCCCACTCTATTTTTTTAATCCAGTCATCTGGCAACTACAAATGATTCACCAAGTAGCCACCTGCCTACTAGGCAAGGTAAACAGAGGACAGCCTAACAATCCAATTGCAGTTGTGCCTACCCCAGCTACCTGCCTCTGGGACTGCCTTTTCTATGCCACTATAGAAGCTTCATTTAATAGCTATGCTCTGATGCAGACTCATAGGGCTTGGGGATGAGGCATTCTCAGTAGCTGAATGCTCTCTCTGATCAGGCTGAGGCTTAAAACCTTTGGAGCACACTGCCAGACTCATCTCCTTCAGCAGTTCCTAGCCTAACAACATTTAAATAATTAAACAAATTGCACAATGGTCAAGAAGTGATGTGCCAGAGACACTCTGGGGAGAGGTGCTAAGGAGCCCGCTGACAGCTAGGTCTTTAGAGTTCTTGGCAAGGCATGGACAGTCTACACATTCCCCACTGTAACAAAACCATTCACTGCCAAGTGTGTGGATGGAGTATAGCTCCTTACCTATAAAGAGAGATGCACAGTCAATGGAACAAATCATTTTATAATACTTTTCCAACCAAGCTGGTTCCCATTTGTTTGCCTGGGACTATGGATGATCAAAAATGATTTTATGATGCCTGTTGTATGTTGCTGGCACTGCACTCAAGTTAATGGTAAGATAATTTCATTAAGGGCCTGTATTAAAACGTCCAAATGAGGGCAATACAATGTCAAAGCAAGTCTGTGGAGACCACAAAGTGGATCAAAATAAAACAGCACTTATGTTAATAAGATTATGATAGCAAGGTCAAGGGAAACTGATGTCTTGGCAAGTCATTGGGAACCATTTTAGGATGTCAAGGTGATAGGCAAACATGTCACCAGGCATGTTGCGGCTACACAGCTGTGATTGCAGGGTCATAAGACAACATGGCTGTTGAAAGGGATATAATAGGAGTGTGTTTCTGGAAGGAAGATGTATATATACACTAACAATAGGAAAGATATTTTTGATCTTGCCACAGCACATTTAACACAGCACAATCACATGAGTTATACCGAAGTGTAATGGTGTGGTACTCACCCCCTGCAGCGCCTCCTGCTGGTCATCTTGGGAATTAGCTCTCCAGCCTCTGGAGCACCCTCTGCAGTCTGGTGTCCCACTGCCACTTGGCCCCCATGTCCCTCTCTGGACTCCAGTGTCCCTTTATCTGGGGTGCTGCCCCCTGGCAGTACACTCCCCAGTCTCGTGGTTTCCCCTCCCCAGGGAACCCCCACCCCCTATCCCTACCTCACCTCAGTCGTAGGCTACTGCCAGTCACCAAGTAGTCCCGCTCCCTGGGGCAGGCTGCAGTGTGAGCCACTCATCATAGGCAAGGTTGGGTCTGGACCTGCTGCCTCTCTCTGCACCCTAGTGCCTCTATGGGGCCTTGGACAAGGCCCTGCAGCCTGGGGAGTTGCCAGCCTGGAGCTCCCCAGCCCCTCTGGCCTTTCCCCTGCCCTGCCTCACTCTAGGCACCCTGAGCTTCCCAGCAGCCAGGCCCCCTCTCTCTGAAGGCAGAGAGAGACTGTCTCTGCTCCTGGCTTCCCTGGCCTTTATAGGGCCAGCTGGGTCTGTTTGGGGCATGGCCACAGCTGAGGCTGTTTCCCCAATCAGCCCAGCTTTTCCCCATGACCCAGCCCTCTCCAGGGCTGTCTTAAGCCCTTCCAGGCAGGGTGACCACCTCGCTACACTAAAGCTACGATTTAGTCACCGGTATTTTTAGGAAAAGTCATGGACAGGTCACAGGCAATAAACAAAAATTAATGGCCTGTGCATGATTTATACTATACCCTTGACTAAATCTTGCACGGAGGGGAGCGGGGAGGCAGCACTGCTGGAGGGGGACCACTGGCTCCAGCTGTCAGGGGCTGCTGAGCAGCAGCTGCTCCACCCATCCCGGGCCTGCTGCCGGGGGCTGCTGACAGTGGTTGCTCTGGCTGCTCCCGGGACCCTTCTCAGCCACACCAGCTGCTGCTCAGGCGGTACCCAGGCTGGTGCCGCCAGGGCCGGCTCCACGTTTTGTGCCACCCCAAGCAAAAAAATTTTCCTGCGCCCCCCGGCCCTGCCCCAACTCCACCCCTTCCAACCCCTTCCCAAAGCCCTGGCCCCACCTCCTCCCCTGGCCGTGCCACATTTCCCCTCCTACCCCTGCCTGGGAGGGAGGGGGGAGAAGCGGAATGGCAGCACGCTTGGAGGAGCAGGCGGCAGTGGAGCGGAGGTGAGCTGGGGGGGAGCAGTTCCTCTGCCCCCCCAGGGTTACTTCCTGTGGCCCTCCCCGTGCCCCCTACCGCCGCAGCTCACCTCCGTGCAGGGCCGGCTCCTGGCTTTTTGTACCCCAAGCAAAAAAAATAAAAATAAAAGGAGCCGGAGTGCCACCCTTGGAAAGTGCCGCCCCAAGCACATGCTTAGAGCGCTGGTGCCTAGAGCCGGCCCTGGGTGCAACTGGCTGTGGGGCCGCCTGAGCATCTGGCTGCAGAGCTGCTCCAGCACTGGCTGGTGTGGCTGCTCCCGGGGCCACCTGAGCAGCTGGCCCCAGAGCCAGCTGCTCGGGAGCCCTGGGGTCAGCCACACTGGCCACCGCAGAAATCATGGCACCCTAGTTATTCCTTAAACCATTCAATCCTACAGCACTGACCATTACATCACATGCCATTAGGAAAATATTTATTTTGCTAATATACCATTACATAAATCTCTGTAAACAGTTTATTTATCAACTGTACTTCAGTATGACAGATTATGTTAACATAATTTATGCAACTTCTCTCTGTTGTAAGAGAGGATCATATTCTCTATTGTAAAAACTCCAGAAGGACAATGGAGCTGGATTCTAGCCTTAAATTCAAACTGTTGCTTTTGTGTGGTTATCAAACATCTTAATATTAGTGCATACTGCACATACTAATTTCTGTTTAAATATATCGGCCCCAAATAGTGTATGCTTGATCGTATAATCTGTGGATGAAACCTAGACACTAAACCTGAAATGTCAGACAGTGAAAGAGTCAAACTAAAATGCAATTTAATACCCAATACATCAGAATCCTTAGTCCTGTGGCATAATTTCTTACAACCTGATGCCTTCATCTTTCCTGCATTTAAGACTAACAGTAAATGAGTTGATTGAATAAAGATAGAATCTAAATATTGGACAAGGCTATTAGCAGCAGAAAATCCTATACTGCTGTGTTTGAGTAAGATCGAAAATGTATAGGTCACTGACTAGAACCATGGGGATCAATTAGTTATATACCTTTGTCTCAAATAACCACAGGCAAAGAAATCCTGCCAACCTTGGATTTGAATTTAAAGAGTAGACGATCAAGAAAGGGATCATTAGTAATAGCCCTGACTAAGTTAGCACATTTAATTAAGAGTAAACACTCTTTCAAATAGAACTTTCTGATTCTGAGTAAATCTTCCTGAAAGAAGGTTGTGCTGATAGGAAAGTCAAAAATAGCAGCACATGTCCACTTATTTTACAAAAGGATCAAGAGGATGGCTTTTAAGTATAAGCCCCTATAGGAAAAATGGACAATGATACTAATAGAGGTGAAGTGTAATCTGCCCTTCTGTTCTCCTGGTACATTTTACTAAGCTGCAGCCTGGAATTTATAACAAGTATATAGACTACAATATTCCTAAGAACAAGGAGCAATATAATTTAGATACTAAATTATTAAAGAAAATTGTTGACAAAACAAACAATTTTCTTACATAAGTATTGAAAGAGAAGATTCCAAATACAAAACACCAGAGTTGAGAAACTAATTTAAATATACAGCTATTCAAAAGGTATAATTTTCAATGAGTGTCTTTTTCATGGGTAAAGAAGCTAAACCGAATATAAAAATTGTTGATGCACCAGAAGCCACAGTCCATATTCTCCTTGGTGATTTACTTAACTTTTGGACTGATCAGAATGCCCAAATGCCTTCCTATGTGCTGAGCAAAAACCCAATACATTGTTAAGCGATGAAGTTGATAGGAAATAAAAAAGGCAATACTAGAGGAAATTACTTACTCATAATTGTGTTTAACTGAAGATTACCCATAGGGCCAGATTCTCATCTGATGAAAGTTGTCATAGCTCCATTACAGCAAACAGAACCATGCCTATTTACATCACATGACAATCTGGTCTGTACCATTCTTGGAAGAAGAAGGGATTTGGGCACCTGCAAACAGTTTCAGTGGGACCTCTCTCATCTCAAAGTTGTAAGCCATTGTTCACAGCAGGAGTCGTTTAATGCCACTCCTGCTGAGAAGCTTCAGCTGTCCTCTACTCTCCAAGCATCCATTCCTTTTGTAGTGAAAGATGAAAATCCTCCCTATATCACAGCAAATTAAAAGGAGAAAACCATTAAAAAACACACACATGATTTACAAAAAATCTCAGCTCCATAGGGAGGTGATGGGGTGGGCAAGAGGTAATCCTTTGAGATGCCTGTCTTCAGAGAACAGCAATTACAAGAAAGTAATTATCTCTTCTCGGGAGACATGCATCCCAGCAGACTCAACTGTTGGAGACCAGAAAAAGAAAGCCCCAAGGCTCTCTCTCTAAGGGGGTGGGTGGGTTTGTATATGTATGTATGTGGGTGGGGGGGGAGTGAGGAATGGAAAGAGATTGCAACAGGCACCATCTGATTTAAATAATACAACATAGGGTGACATTTACTGATAGAGACTCTGTTGGACCAATCCCTGAGTTTGATTACTTCTAGGGTGGTGCTACAAGGCCTTTTGAGAAGCAGGTGGATGTGTTTAGGAGGGTATAGGTAGCTAAGTGGGAGTAGAATTGTTGGCCTGGTAGATTGGGAGGGTGATGCAATTTTATAATTGTGAATTGGTTCTGTACCTATCTGGTTTTTACAGTGTATGCACCAAGGATTTAGGATGAGTGTATTTTATAAGTCAGAAAAATACATAGGCAAAACTGGAGTGTGCTGACGCAGTAGATGAGGATGCCACTGAAGTTTTTAAAAAATTGACTTTTAAAAAGAAATGGTTCATTTTTAGAAGGAATGGATGATTTAAGCATCTTATGTGAGTGCTGGATCCAGTTCGGTTGTATGTACAGCTTTGCACTGCTACCCTGAGGTTGGCAGATCCAGACATTTAAGGGTTCCCCATGCAGTCTCACTGTCATGGAACTGCCATTACAGGTTCTAGGTCATTGGCATTAGGGACATGACTGGAGAAAAAGGTTTGTGGCTAATATTTCTTTGCAGGTTAACATCCCCAGGTGCTTGAATGGCTTCTTAGGGCAATAGGCAAGTGCTCTATATTAGAGCATGGTCAAACGCCCCCTCTTCCCAAATGGGCAGTGCCTTGCTTAAGGACTGTCTTTGTACATAGACCATGAGCTGCAAAGTGGTCCTCAGCCTGTAGATCAGGCTCTGTGCTGCTGTATGTTCAAAACAAGTAGCCGTTTGTTCATCTTTTCCTAAATTCCAGGATGGCTGTGCTGCGCAGCTACAGCCTTTCCCTGAGAAGCAAGACCAGGGTGGAGAATGGATGGGCCCTGCATTAACTTTTCAATTATGTCCAGGGTCAGCCCTCGCTACCTCCTGCTCATCACTGTACTCTCTCTGCCTTGGCTATTGCACTTTCCACTCCTCATCCTGGTCTCCTCCACCTGCATTTTTTGGGCAAACAGCCCAATTCCCCAAGCACTTTGAGCCCTAGCCCTAAACACATCTCTGCTGCTGGGTCAGGCCCTTTGATACTGACGTGGCTCTGTGGTGGCACCAATGAAGATAAACTGCCCGTTTGTTATATTAAAAAAATAAGTCATTGAGCTATTTGGAACAATGCCACTCTGCCTCTCCGTCGCTAGAAGACTTGCTTTTTAAAAGCAACAACTGGCAGTTAATCTTCATTGCTGCCACCAGAGAGACATCAATATTAAAGGGCCTGGCTGAGCAGTGAGAGCAGCTACGGCAGAGATGTATTACGGTTGGCCTCTCCAGTTGGGACTCATTAAAAACTTTGGGAACTGGGCTGATTGCCCAAGAAATGCAGGTGGGATCGGAGAAGAGGAATAGCAGGGTGCAGGAGAAAAATCCAGGAAGCAAGACAACCAGAGATCAGCACGGGTTATGGCAGTGTAGGCTGAAAACTGTCCCAAATGCTTCATTAGCAGTGGTCCTTCTAATAGTAAGTAGCAGTAACTAGTTTTTCTGTAGTATTTTTCCTCTTCAGAGCTGAAAGCACTTTATAAGGGAATGTGAGCATTATCCTCATTGTACAGCTAGAGAAACTGAGGCACGCAAAGGTGAAGTGACTTGCCCATTGACACTGTGCAGGTAAGGGGCATCAGCAACGTCAGTGTAAAAATGTTTCCGTATCTGGCCTTTGGTCTGTGTCTTTTTCACTGGCACTACCAGAATATTTGCCCTAAGACTCTACTTCTGCCCCAGAGTCCTTTTTCTCTTCCAAGCAGCCACATAGCGGCCCAACTCTGGAACTAGAGCTAGGCAATCGAGACTAGTACAGTGGGTCTCCAGTTTTACATAGAGCAGCATAGTTCCAGCCAGATCATGAAAACAAGAGGGATCTGTCTCCTTGTTAAAAGCCTTCTTAAAGATTCACTTCTTCTTGAAAGCCCAAACACCAACCCAAACCAGTTAACTGCCCCCTCGACCCTAAAACTGCATGCGGGGACAAGAGAAAGAGAGAGAAATGTTCAGAATGAATCCCTTTCTCTAGATCTCCCAGTGTTGTTCGTCTTATGTGTTTCTGTATTTCAGATTGTAAGTTCTTTGGAGAAGGGGTTGCCTGTATCTGTGAATTTGTACAGTGCTTAGCATTAGCACATAATCAGAACTGAAACAATACCATTTACACTGAGCAGAAAAAACAAAAATTAAAGAGTTTATAAAAGGAGACATGAGACATTTTTATAAAGCACCTGCAAGACATGAAGAAGGAAATACTGAAGGCATCAAGTTACCATCTCTAGCAGTTATCCTAGCAGAGAGACCTGCCACTGCTGACACTGCTTCATGCAGAAAGAATCTCAGGAGCACTAACCCAAAACATTCAAAATAATGAGCCAGTTCCCTGTATAACCGCCCTCCCTCCTCCTCAGGTTCCATAGCCTCCTCACCCAGATGCCCAAGAACACGAGGCGGGAGGCTACGGGGACCCACACACTCAACCCCAGAGGATCGCCTGAGCAGCAGAAAGCTGGCATATGCAAACTTCTGATTTGGTTTCTGGACTTGTCCTTCCCTCCTCCACCACCCCCCTAACCCAATATCCCCCCAGTCTACCTTCTGATATCTCTCAATGTGTTGTGCAACAAAAAAGTTTTTAAACAATTTTGACCTTATTTCCTTTCATATATATAGGGGGTGGGTAACTTCAAGAGAAACAAACACAACTGTCACACCGTAACCTGGCCAGTCGTGAAACTGGCTTTCAAAGCTTCTGTGATGCGCAGTGTGCCCTGCTGCGCTCTTCTAATCGCCCTGTTGTCTGGCTGTGCAAAATTGGCTGCCAGGCGAGTTACCTCAACCTCCGACCCTGCCATAAATGTCTCCTCCTTACTCTCACAGATATTGTGGAGCACACAACAAGCAGCAATTACAATTGGAATACTGGTTGTGCTGAGAAACTGCACCAGCGTGCTTTCAAACATCCAAAAGCACATTCTACCACCATTCTGCACTTGCTCAGCCTATAGTTGAACTGCTCCTTACTACTGTCCAGGGTGCCTGTGTACGGCTTCATGAGCCATGGCATTAAGGGGTAGGCAGGGTCCCCGAGGATAACTATAGGCATTTCAACATCCCCAACAGTAATTTTCTGGTCTGGGAAGTAACTCCCTTCCTGCAGCTGTTCAAACAGACCAGAGATCCTGAAGATGCCAGCGTCATGCACCTTTCCCGGCCATCCCACGTTTATGTTTGTGAAACGTCCCTTGTGATCCACCAGTGCTTGCAGCACCATGGAAAAGTATCCCTTGCGATTACATACTCTGCCGCGGCTAAGATAGGGATATGCGTTCCGTCTATCACTCCACCACAGTTAGGGAACCCCAGCGCATTAAAGCCATCCACAGTGGTCTGCACATTTCCCAAAGTCACTACCCTTGATAGTAGTGATACCCTTGCTCAATGATTGTGTTGGCTACTTGCAGCACAGCAGCCCCTATGGTAGATTTGCCCACTCCAAACTGATTCCTGACTGACCGGTAGCTGTCGGGCGTTGCAAGCTTCCACAGTGCTATGGCCACCTGCTTCTCAACTGTGAGGGCTGCTCTCATTTTGGTGTCTTTGCGCTTCAGGGCAAGGGACAGCAAGTCACAAAGTTCCATGAAAGTGGCCCTACGCATATGAAAGTTTTGCAGCCACTGGGAATCATCCCAGTGGCTGCAACACTATGTGGTCCCACCAGTCTGTGCTTGTTTCCTTGGCCCAGAATTGGCATTCCACGAAATGAACCTGGCCCAACGCCACCATGATCTCCCAATTGTCACATGCCATGCTTTTATGAACATCTGTGTCCATGTCCTCATCAGTATAGTAATCGCTTCCTCACCCAGCTTTCCAGGTACTGCACATACTGCTGGATAATGTGTGAGGCATTTACAATGGTCAAAACTGCAGCGGAGAGGTGAGCGGGCTCCAAGATTGCTGCACTATGGCGCCTGCATAGGTAATCCTGGAAAAAGGGCGCGAAACGTAGGACAGCTGTTCAGTTCAAGATAGCCAATAAACAGCAGTAAATGGTTGTCTTCTGTAGCTTTCACGGAGTCGGGAAACTTGCTAGAGCTGCAAGAGCGGGAAAGCAGAATTTGTGGCGGAAGCTGCGCGGCTCAGTTCGCGATGGCCGAAAAACAGCAGGGAATTGTTGCCTTCTGCAGCTTCCACGAGAGCCCAGGACCGACAACATGGAAAAGTTAGCTAGTGATGCAAGAGCGGGAGAGCAGAGTTTGCTGTGGAAGCTGTGCTGCTCCTTTCCTGGTAGCTAAAAAAAGGCGGGAAATGGTTAGATAAAAGAGTAGACAGAAAGATGAGAGGACATGCGAGGTGGATTCATAGTACCAGGAGACAGGCAGTGCAGTATGGCGTCTGCCGTAGCTTTCACAGAGGGAGGAGTGAGTGACGGCACACACCCAGAAACACTTGTGAGAATGTTGTTGCCCAATCATGCTCTGGGAGCTTAACCCAGAATTCAATGGGCGGCGGGGACTGCAGGAACTGTGGGATAGCTACCGCAGTGCACCGCTCCGACATTCGATGCTAGCCTCGGTACTGCGGACGCACTCCGCCGAATTCATATGCTTTAGTGGGGGGACACAACACCGAATGTATAAAATCGCTTCCGAAAATTCGAATAGAATACGTTCAGATTAATTTCGTACTGTAGACGTACCCTTGCTAACAGGCTGGTTCCTGCAGAGGGCAGGAATTTCTCATTTCCTGGAATGACGTATTTGCATGTTCCCCATTGGCCAGGGGTGGCCAAACTTACTGACCCTGCGAGCCGCATACGACAATCTTCAGAAGTTTGAGAGCTGGGATGCACCTGTCAGGGCTCGGGGTTTCAGTTCTGTGGGGAGGGGGCTCTCAGGGCTTCAGCTCTGCGGAAGATGCCTGCTGGGACTCAGGGCTTCAGCCCTGTGGCAAGGTGGTGAGTCTAGGGGCTTCTGCCCTACAGGAAGGGGGTGTCAGGGCTTCAGCCCCACTCCTACTGAAGCCCTGAGCCTCGGCAGGTGAGCCCCATGGGGCTGAAGCCCCGAGAACCCCCTCACCACTGGGCAGAAGCCACAGAAGACAGGTGGAGGGGCACGAAGAAGTCCCCCCCTGCTGGCTCCACTCGGTACTGCCAGGCCCCCTCCCAGTAAGGCAGCTGCTGGAGCTGCTGGAGAGATGTTTGAAAGATACATTAGACAAAAGAACTGTACTAGTAAACTTGTACCTCAGTTCTGGTAAGCCTTCTGGGTCAGAACGCTGAATGTTACAGGGAGGAAGAGTATTATGAAGTAAACAATGCTCCCCTTGCATTGTGTAAACAAACACATTACACTTGCACAGTTTAATAATGGAATTTACTCATCACTGTTAACAGTATAATTCTAGTAATTAAGCCAAATAATCCCAGCAAATGATGCAGCACATTTCCCGCAAAGTATAGCCAATTTAAGTAATTAACTAGTCTTTACGGTATAACCATCTTCATGTCACAGCAAAATTGTAATGTACTAGATAAAATTACAAAAAAGAACTTCTAAATTACTTTAAACAGAGCTCTAGATTTTTTACTTTAAGTAGAAGCTTCTAATAAGAAAAAATCAGCTTACTCTGAGGCAATAAACCAGTTATTTAGAAATGTTAAGCGTTGCCAAGTTTTTTAATCAATATAATGTGATATTGGGTTATAAATATAATTAAATTGACAAGAATATATTCTATACATATTCTCTCTTCTAGAACCCCTATATATTTTTAAAAGGTTTGAATGTTTCTGAGAAAACTTCACCTCTGAACAAAGACCATTTGACTCCTGCAGATGAAGTAGTGTCAGGGATGAAATGTGGTTCACAGCGGTGGAGGATGAGTGAAAAGATGAAAGAACCCTCATTCCAACAGGGAGATAGAAGATACCTCAGAGAAACAGACGCAGGTCTGGGTAACCAGTTGCTAGTCTTTATACACATCTTGTAAGAGTCAACAGGCTGGAGATAAACTTTTAAAATGTGTCTAAACATGTAGGTTGAAAGTTTGTCTCTTTCACCACTAGAAGTTGGCTCAATAAAAGCTATTACCTCACCCACCTTGTCTCTTTAAACATATGTGTTTACTGTGGTAAATACTAGGGTGCCGACAGCTACAAGTGATTTCACAAGGGGACACTGGAAACACATTTTAGGTCCAATAGGCTACTGAGAACTGACTTGCAAAGGCATCAATGGCAGAGGCAAGATTATAGCTCAGGAGTTCCTCACTTCCACACTAACAGTCTAGCCCAAGAAATGCCAAGTGTTAAATTACCGTTGGTTAATAACAGTTTGGTTTACTATTTATTAGACCCTTTATTTCAGGAAGAGAATCAACCAATGACTGGAAGAAGATTTCTGATATTTGAGAAACTTGCAAATGGAAGGTACATGTGAAACAAAAGGGGTTCCCTGATCATTACAGAGCAAAGCAGGAATGACCAGATAAATTACTGCTGAGCTCTCTCTGGAAACACATAGGGCCTTTTTGAGCAGTATTACTTTAATCCAAGTATGAATGCATTAGAGAAGATTCCCTTTCCAGTAGTTAGTTTGCCCAAAAGTAATGAGAAATTACCTATAATCATAAATTTGACTCTGCAGTAGCATTCAAATTATTTACAAACACTGAAATGTGATTCAGTGTTGGATCAGATTGTCATATTTTGAAGTTATCACATCACCAACTCTTCCCCAAATGTTGAAAAAGTATATCAGGGCCACATCATAATACAGAAACTGTATTAAATGGTTACTCACCCTGTGCAATAACAGTGGTTCTTTGAGATGGGTAGTCCTATGCAGGCTCCACTTCAGATTTGCTTGCACCCTTTGCACCTTTGATCAGAGATTTCTCATAACAGTGTCCATTTGGCCTGCACATGTGTGCTACTGTCTCATGCTCCATGCTGTTGTTACATAACCCTGAGGGGGCAAACTGTACTCATTTCCTTCTCTGTCATGAAGCTCCATAGCAGAGAACTCCAAAGCAGAGGGGAAGAGAGCACAAGTAGTAGAACACTCATAGGGGGACACATCTCGAAGAAGCACAGTTACTGCACTAGGTGAGTAACCATTTATTATTCTTCGCGGAGTATCCCTATAGATGCTCCCACCTAGGTGACTACCGAGCAGTTCCCCTTAAGTAGGAGGGGGCTTCGGAGTTGAGTCCAATATCAAGAAAAGCGTAGCCAAATGGAGCATCGGAACAGGAGTCTGAGTTATTGCATAGTGCTCAGCAAATGTACGGATAGAGGTCCAAGCCGCAGCTCTACATATTTCAGTGATGGGAACAGTTTTTAGAAAAGCTGTAGTGGTGAAAATAGACCTCGCAGAATGAGTTTGTATGTCCAAGGGTGCTTGGAGTTACAAGATCACATTAGTTGTTGCTACCAGTCGGCTATCCACTTGGAAAGTCTTTGTTAGAGATTGTAGACCCTTTTGATCCGTCTGCGATTGAGACAAATAATTTGGGAGTCTTGCTAAAAGGTTTAGTCCTGTCAAGATAGAACGGGGGCTCTCTTAAGGTGAGGTTTAGGGTGCAAGATTGGGAGGTGAATGTGTCAGTTACAGTAACTCCTCGCTTAACGTTGTAGTTATGTTCCTGAAAAATGCAAGTTTAAGTGAAACGATGTTAAGCGAATCCAATTTCCCCATAAGAATAAATGTAAATGGGGGGGTTAGGTTCCAGGGAAATTTTTTTCATGAGAAAAAAACTATATATTATGTAGATATACACACAGTATACATTTTAAACAAACAATTTAATACTGTTCATAGCTATGATGATTGCGAAGCTTGGTTGAGGTGTGAAGTTAGAGGGTGGAAGAGGGAGGGATATTTCCCAGGGAATGCCTTACTGATAAATGATGAACTAGCACTCGGCTGAGCCCTCAAGGGTTAACACATTGTTGTTAATGTAGCCTCTCATCAAGGCAGCACGAACAGGGAGGGGAGACAGCATAGCAGACAGAGACAGACACACACCTTGTGTGTCAGAGAGAGGAGAGAGAGAGAGATGCACACTGCCCCTTTAAATAAGCTGACCCACTCTTAAGTGCATTGTCTTTTTAAGTGGATCAGGAAGTTGAGACAGCAGCTGCTGCCCCAGGTTCTCTCTGTCTCTCTCCATCTGTGTCTCCTCCCTGCTCTATATGGAGAAGAGGTAAGTGGGGTGCAGGAGCAGAGGGGAGGGGGACACCCTGATAATAGCCTTCCCCCTCCCTCTCGCCCCCGCACAGCAAGCAGGAGTCTCTGGGAGCAGCTCCAAGGCAGAGGGCAGGAGCAGCACATGACAGTGGGGGGAAGGAGAGCTGAACTGCCAATTGACAGCCTGCTGGGCGGCTGCAGCACAGGGAACTTAGGGGAGCGGGGAGCTGATAAGGGGGCTGCCGTCCACCCTGGTTACAAGCCCCCACCAGCTAGCGGCAACGGGCTGCTCTTCCTGCAAGCAGTGGACAAAGCAGGCGGCTGCCAAATGACATTAGAAGGCAGCATTGCACAACTTTAAGCATGTTCCCTAATTGATCAGCAACGTAACAACAAAACAACATTAACCGGGACAACTTTAAGTGAGGAATTACTGTAATATGGAACTCTGAAGATATCTTTGGTAAAAACTTGGGGTATGGTTGTAATAATCCCTTGGTTTTTGAAAAACATTGTGAAGGGGGTATATGCCATAAGGCCCCATATTTCACCAACTCATTGAGCCAATGTGATGGCTACCAGAAATGCTGTGTTCATCAATAATTTGAGGAGTGAGCAGGTAGCCATCGGTGCAAATGGAGATCTTGTAAGGCATTTAAGATGCAGACTGAGGTTTCAAAACCAGAGTAGGACATTTGAGTGTTAGAAAGATTTCTGAGCCCCCTGAGGAACTTCATTGTCATTGGACGGTTGAATATGAAATAACCTTTTATTGGAGCATGGAAAGCTGTGATGACTGCCAGGTGGACTCTAATGGAACTCAGCGACAGCCCAGAATTTTTTTAAGTTATAAAATACAGTCCAGCATATCTGATAGCAATGAGGTTGTTGGTGGAATGTGTTTGAAGTCACATCAGCAGGCAAATCTTGTCCATTTTCATAAGTAACTGTAGAGCCTCAACTGTTTTCTGATGTGTAATGGCACTCTTTTTACTTCCTCTGCACAGGTCATTTCTAGTCCCATGAACCATCAACCAGCTATGCTTTGAGAGGAAGAACTCAGATTGGGGCAAAGGATCTTCCCACCTTCTGAAGAGAGGAGATGAGGAGCAGCCTGAAGAGTGATTGGTGAGTAAATGGCCAGCTGTGTCAGGTAAGGAAACCATGTTTGTCCCGGCCAGGTCGGAACTATTAGAAGAACTCTGGCTTTGTCCTTTTTCATTTTGAGTAGAACTTTGGATATTAGAGGAGTCTGGGAGAAAGTGCACAGTATATCTGACAACCACCGAAGGTGAAAGGCATCTTCCAAGGATTAGTGACCTTGACTGCCTCTGAAGCAGAACTGGGTGCATTTCTTGTTTATCAGAGTGGCAAACAGGTCCATTCCAGGGGTGCCCCATTGCTGGAATAAGTTGTGAAATATGATGGAATCTATCTCCCACTTGTGGTCTTGAAAAGAAGTGCCTGGTGAATATGTCCTTGGGCACATTCTGAACTCCTGGCCTGTTTGGTCTTTCTGAGAGGGAAGGTGATGATGGTGGTTCTGGCAGTCTCTCATGAGTGATACCAATCTCCTCAGACACCTATGGAAAAAAGCTTCTATAGGAATGGAGAGGAGAGCCTTGCACAAATATCTGGGAGATTGAGGCGAGACCGTCATCAGAATCCTTCTCTTCCAAATCACTCTGTAGCACCAAAAGAAACATGAGGTGAAACCATTGGTACCAGACAAACATCCGGAGATCTGAAAGTCCTCAGTACCAGGAATATATCAGAGCTGAACAATGGTGAGTTGGGCGTCTTGGACACAGCAAGGTCTGGAGGAAAGCAAAACTCCTGCAGTGCCAAGTGTGTTGTCAGTACCATTTCCATGGCCTGCACCAAAGTCATAGTGGCTGAGGGAGTTAACAGAATCTCAGCCGCTCCAAGGGGAGTCTAGATGGAGCCAGAATGGGCTTCTTCAGTATTGAGTGAGAAGAGACAATGCTTTTCTTGCTGCCTCGCTCCGTTGATGGTACTGATGACCTCTTGGAACCTGGGACTTTACAGTCTTTAGGTTTGATAGTGCCCTCGGTACCTGAGGAACCAGCAGCCTCATGGGTACAAGGTCAGAAAGCAATGGGTGCCAAAGTGGGTGGAGTCATCAGAGACTGTGACTTCTTTGAGGTGGATTCCTTCACCTGGAGAACTCCAGATACGGTCTTTGGGAGTCTTACGAGAGGAATCTTGGGTCTTTCTCTTAGTGCCCTTGAAAAGTGAAGTTTGGAGACAAATGCTGCAGCAGACTTATTCAGTATATAGTGGGAGAGGTCCCCTAGCCAGGGTCAGAGGCTAGGCACAGTAAGCTCTCTTTCGTAAGAAGTCAAAGTTTGATCTCCCTGTTTTTTCTGGCTCTAGACTTTAATCCCAGACAGAAGTTGCACTTTTGGGAAATATGAGATTCCCTGAAGCAACGGATGCACAGGAGGGTTCATCATGCCCTGGGTTTTCCTGCTGGCTAAGTTTGAACATGCCCTCCCAGAATAGTAAAACTCCCAGAAGAGAAGAAACGATCTACAATGTATTAAGAAAGCTTGCACTTGCTCGTACTGATTATTTTTAAGCTACTACAGCTGAAACTAGTACTTAGAACAACTATAATTAAGCACTAAAAGTGCTAAGGGGACATAGCTAAGATAAAACTCAGTAATGACAACTGCCAAGGCTCTGTCTCGGGCTGAGGTGGTTGAGAAGGAACAGAGGGCAGTTCACCCACGCAGTGCTATACCACAACAGCGCACAGCACAAGACTGATAACACACAGGCACAGGCTGAACAGACACTGTTCTGAGAAATCTCCAATCAAAGGTACAGAAAGGGCAAGCAGTACCCATCCTAGAGCAGAATATCCATAGGGACACCATTTGAAGAAGAATTGCTAATTTCAGCTCTTCGGCAACAAATTTAACTTGTGGAAAGGTGACAATTTAAGCAGTCTCATACCTCAAGACTAAGTGTGAAAATAAACACTTTTTCACCCTAAGGCTCCAGTAATGAACACCCAGTTTGGAAAATTTCAGCCTGAACCATTTAAGTTTAGTAGAGAGATAAACAATTGACAATAAGGTCTTATAATGGAAGATGTCAGGCCCTTACTATTGACATTGCTATCTGTGCCATGTATATTGAATTTTGGCAATGCAAACTTACGCACTTATGGCACAGCAAGTATAGTTTAATCCAGGGGTGACGGACTCTTCCTCAAAGTGGGGGGACCATGAGGCCCCACCCTCTCTGTGGCCCCACCTCTTCTCCCTGAGTCCCCCTCCCCACCAAGCTGGTCCAGGGAGCTCCACCTGCCTGGGGTGGGCCCCCCCCAAGAGCAGTGTCATGTTGCACTCTGTATGCTTTATGGAAATATATTTATAAGTGTGAATATGATGCAACTGGAATATGCGCATGTATTATTTCTATGTCTAGAGTTAGGAGATTAAGATATAAACTTGTGTTACTGATGTAAACATGTTAAGTGGAAGCTATTAAAGGTGCTTCAGAATCAATGAACTGTGAATGGGTTTGTTTACCTGCAAGCCTTCCTGTGTACGTGACTTCCAGCTACTGGGTAATGAAGAAGGTGGTCTTACAGTGACATGTGATCATGTCACCTGAACTGGAATCCATCTTAAACCTGGGGCTTTTCCATTTAGAAGGAGGGGTGGCGATCCAGCAAGATAAAAGATTCCCTCATTGTGAAAGCTATAAAAGGGGGTTGGAACAGAACAAAAGGGGCTGCCAGCCATGAGAAATCCCCTAGTTACCACCTGAGCTGGAACAAACAAGAACTGTACTGGGGAAAGGATTGGGGCCAGACTAGGAAGGCATCTAGTCTGTAAAAGAAGCTTATTTGGAACATCTCTGAGGGTGAGATTTACCTGTATTCAGTTTCTTAATGTATTAGTTTTAGATTTGCATGTTTTGTTTTATTTTGCTTGGTAACTTACTTTGTTCTGTCTTTTATTACTTGAAGCCACTTAAATCCTACTCTTTATACTTAATAAAATCACTTGTGTTTATTAATTAACCCAGTGTAAGTGATTAATACCTGGGGGAGCAAATAGCTGTGATATCTATCAGTGTTATAGAGGGTGGACAATTTATGAGTTTACCTTGTATAAGATTTATGCAGAGTAAAACGGATTCATTTGGGGCTTGGATCCCATTGGGAACTGGGTGTCTGGGTGCAGGACACAGGAGTACTTGCTGTGCTGTTTTCTGTTAAGTCTGCAGCTTTGGGGTGTGGTTCAGACCCTGGGTCTGTGTTACAGCAGGCTTGCGTGTCTGGCTTAACAGACCAGGGTTCTGGAGTCCCAAGCTGGCAAAGAAAACAGGCTCAGCTGTAGTTTCAGCACATCAGGTGACAGTCCCAAGGGGGTCTCTGTGACCAAACCCATCACTAGCAGCTCCTGGCCTGTGTCTCTGTCCCCCTGAGGACCCACCCAGGGCAGAGGGAGAGTCTGCAGCTGGGGTAAGAACCTTGTGGGCAGGTGTGGGGAGCTGCAGACCCTCCACCTGCCCTGTGTGGGAGACCTGGGGAGTGGGGATACGAGCTGGGGGCTGCTCTCAGCCCTCTCTTGGCAGATGGAAGGTCTGCGGCTTCCCACAGCTGCCCAGGCCCCCCAAGCCACTCTTACCTGGGCTAGGCTTCAGCTTCTGGCCTGGCTAGGGGAGCGCGGCCTAGGGGGAAGAGGAGGGGCAGAGGGATGGGCCAGTGGCAAAAAGTGGGAGAGCCATGGCCTGTTGGTCTCCTGTTCCAGCAGCCCTGGTTTAATCTTGATGCCAAAATCCACAACAAAATTGACTTCAATAATATTAGAGTGCAGGTACAGGTATATCAGAAGGCTGAATTCAGCCCCGAGTATTTCAGTAAGTTTAGAAAAAGCAAAACATTTTTAAACAATTAATTTTTCTAGTATGTTTAGGTAAAAGCCTGCAATTTACAAAAATTTAAGAAATAATTAAAATCTAACCCTGAAAGCTCAACTCAGTGGAGGAAGCTCAGCATGTAGTGCTGATTAATTTCAAACGAAGGGTCCGAAACAGAGGAGTCATGATCTTTGTACTGCTAATGTCATCTATGTAGTATGCACTGTAGTAGTTGGTCCAATAAGAGATATTACCTCACCCACCTTGTCTAATTTCTTAGGTGACTTTCAGTAAACTGGAATAGTACAGTAGCTCCCCCTGCTGACCAACCATGATACTGAAGAAAGTATAGGGGGCAATTCCATCTCAGGATATAAACTGGCTAAAATTTTGAGAAAGTAACAATTGACCTACTACCTGATTTATCAGTCCAGTTTGAGACCCAATTACAAGCATATGGGATCCTGATTGACTCAGAGCAAATCAAAACTTTCGGATTCACTTTTGATTTTTAAAGAAGAAAAGTAATTAAGTGGACATATGTAGTCTGCCCCCCAACTTTTCACTACTACGTTATTCCTCCAAAAAAGACTCATTGAAACTCATAATGGACTCTGGAATCTTATTAATTTACTGCTGATAAATACTGTCAATTGCTGTTTGAAAGGTCATATTGAGTTCTAGAGATAAGGGTGTTATCAAGCTTGAAAAATCATTTATACTGAAACCCAGACTATGGTCTATAGATAATTAAGATGGGTGCCATTTTCCATATTATAAAACTTTAACCAAGACATGTCAAATTCAGGCCTGATCTAAGGAACAGCTGGCACAGAAGGGTCTAATTCAGCAATGTAAGTTTCATCCAGAGATTATTAAACTTATTCAAGGCTTGGAACACATTACAAGTTACATCTCACAGACCACTTTACCTTCTCCCTCCCATTTATCACTGTGTAAACCACCTCCTTTCCCGTATTGATCCTAACCCGTGCTACCCGCAGCAACTGTTTATATGGAAAATTAGTATTATGAAAATACTTAATGTATTTTTATCTTCTTGTAATGCGATTTGCCATCTTGGGGGAAAAAAGAAGCAGAGCTAGCATCATATGACTAGCCAGATCTCCATGATCATGGACATGGACAGTTTGGGAACCCTGGATTTAAAGACAAATTGCAACCAAATGCTTATTTCTGTTAAGAAAACAAGACAATTTATTTGTTTTTACGGACATACAATAAATATGAAATATACAAGACAAAAATTTCACACCAATTGATTGTATTACACAAGCAGTTCATTAGAATACATGATATTTTCTTTTTCATTAGCCCTTTTTTAAGGTTTGGTACTGGATATTAAAAAGTATCCAAATGTAAATCTCTATCAATACAATTTTCTGCCATTTTCATCATAATATATATTTCAAATAATCATACATGTACTGAGTTTTAAAAAAAATATAAGCAGTGTCCGAAATGCCTAATATATGCCTATAATTTCTGTGTTTTAGGCCTGTACAAGTTCTAAAATATTTCATTTGTTTAATCTGTTTTTAAATTCTTGTGGATTAAAAAAATACTATGCTATACTTTTTACTTCACCAAAACCCCTAAGAAAATGAATAAAGTGTCAGATGATGGAATTCCATGTTAAAGCTAATATTTGCTTGCAATGAACTAATGACTGAGTTCTGGTCTTTGCTCCTCCAGATTTTCCAGAGAAATGGAAAGCCCAAGTTTGTGCTAAAGTAGGGAACTACCTTCCAGTTCCTAAGGAGGCATGCGTCTTCATTTCAGAATTACTACAGCCATCCTGCTGTTTTCTTGGGTTTATAATCATTCAGGAAACTATGATTACATGTTCTTGTTTGCATGCATATTTTTGTTATGAAGTGGAAATCAGATAAAATGCTACACTTCTATTTATCAAAAATAGATCAAGATTTAAAACCCTTTGAAACCAGAATTTATTTAGGTGCAAATGCAATATGCATCAGTGATCAGCAATTGAGGCTCTGGTCTCAAAGGAAAATGGGTTAAAAAAATTTGCAGCACATACATATTTCATACAAGATGTATACCTGGAAATTGCTGTGCTTTGAATTATTAGAAAGAGTCTTGAAGCTTTAAGCACTTTTGTACAAGCATACACTATTTTCATCAGTTACACCTAGTGGTTTCACTAAAGTTTTGCAGGGCTGTCTGCCTTAGAATCCTGGTTTCTGAAATCATTTCTTGAGGAATACCGCAGAAATTTAGTACAAAATGTTAATACTCTAATGAGCATTAACATTATATGTTACAGTTAATAATTTCATGGGTTTTCCTCATCTTTAAATACTAAATGGCTAAACTTCTAAAACCTACCAACCTCTAGACAAAATGATGATTTCCAAAATATATTTTTGTTTAAAGACCACCTTATAAACCTCCAACCCCAAAGCCTCAGGTATCAAAGTATCTCTTCCAAGGCTCATTGTGATTTTAAAATTCACACATTATAGCACAACTCCCCACTGAACTCAATGTGTGCTACTTTGAAGTCAATGAAACGCTGTGACCAAAAAATGGCTACTTTTAATACAGCTTTGTCTAGATTGCATCACAACTAGCAATTAACTTCTAAATTTAATATGCATGGCATTTACTAGCAACTAGATCACTGTTTTATAACCTAGTCATTTCATATTCAATCAGATAAAAACAAAAAACTTCCCATGTACATTTTCTAGTTAAATAACATTTCCAGCCCTAACTCTCCAGCTGCTCAACAAGGTTTTTTGCTCCTTCCAATGAATCTGCTGTTTTTACAATATTTTAAATGATCTTTCTTCCTCCTCTCCCATTTTGCAACTTCCTGGAGGATACTTTCCACTAGCACGGCTGTTTCTCAGGCTGAAGGAAAGGAAGCTTTTAAACCTCATTTAATATTTTTATTCAATTACTCATTGTGCAAGGGTGTCAGGCCTTTCTCCAAAGCAACAGGCAGTGGGTCAGGGTTATATGAATAGAGTAGCAGTGTGTAGCATAAAAGAATGGAGGGGATCGGAAAAGGAAGTGGCCAGGGTGGTTGGCTAAAGCTGTAAAATGTTGAGAGCTATGTCAATAGAACACAAGGATTGCATATTGTACATGTAACACGATGGTGACTGGCTAATTCCTCTCAGACTGAGAATACGCATTTGTATAATTGAGAAATAACTGTAGGATTGTGGATCAGTAACTGTACAAACATCCCTGCATTCTAATATCAGAGACCATTCTATTATAATGGACAACCATATTTACTCTATAGAATATTCAGCAACGACTTCATACCACATTCCTTGCCAATATGCTTAAGGCACTAAAAGAATACACTGAGTAATTTTAAAAAGGGAAATAAAGGGATTGGTAAGGAAAGTAACAAATGTAGGACTAAAATTTGCCATTCTGTAAGAACCTTTCCATCACAAGAAAAATATGACGACGGACCAACATCAGATGCAAAGGTGGGATCCTTAAACTGCAGGTAGTGCAAGTGCAGATGTTCATCTGGCCAAGGCTGAATGCAACCAGGGTCACACTATTAAAATCTAAAAGAACCCCAGTAGTGTCAGTCACATGGCTACAGGCAGCCAATGTAAAGAAAACAGTTGCAGGCGCAGTACAATCTCAGTAGCATAAACCAACGAGCAAACTTTCTGCTTCAAACTGAACCAAAGTACAAACAGAGCAGCCATACTGAGAAATCTGTGAAGAGGGACTTGAGGCTATTGATGTTGATCCTGATGATAAATTCTACTGAAATGGATAGGATCCTTTACACTACTGATTTAGAGCCCAACATTATAACAACTGGAGCCAAAGACACCTAAGACTCTAGATAATAAAGTTGCTATTGTCTTGGGTATAAGAGAATAATGGCTTGAGTGAACAGTTAGAATGCTAGGGTCACTACATTTTTTTTTGCATCAAGTCCCATTGGCTGATACTATGCAAAATCCCATTAAAGAAAGAATATTCCAGAGGTATATTACACATGGAAATACTGTGTAAGAAAGATCAAGCTGCTTGTGACAGCCTTATTTCAATAAAATTCTGACTCAAAACCCACTGGAAAACAATGGAAAGACTGCCATTTACTTCAGAGGGCTTAAATTAGTCAGGGAAGCAACTTCGCTGAAGAAAAAATTTGAAGGACAACCTGACTGTACTTTACTTTCATAGAATATTAAGGTTGGAAGGGACCTCAGGCGATCATCTAGCCCCAAAACCTCATTGACTGTAGGGAACATATTCATGGTAACACTGTTATACTAGCACTGTGTGCTGAAATCAGAATACAAACCTCAACTAGGTATGTGATAGAGCAGAGTTGTTTAACCCTGAATGCCTAGCATAGGCATCACCATACTACCATGGATAGAGGAGCAGCTTTGAAATCAACAGAGCAAGAGTCCTATTAATTTCAACGCAATTTCATACAGTAAAGATGATGCACAGTACAACAATGTAGGAAAAACTGGGTAAGTATAACAGAGCAATTATATTTCTGAAAAATCAGAGCAATGGGAAAGTAAACTTGTAATATCATCTTTATCCAAAGAACCAGGATGAGGGAGCTAAGTCAAAGGAAACAAATATTAAAACTATATTCAATGTTCAAATAAAACCTACAAAGGGCTGCTGCTTCATTTTCAAATCACCTCCTTGGATACAAGTGGTTTAAGATCATCCACATTTCCCTGAGAAATCATGCTATATTATATAAAGTGCAAAGAACTAGTGTTATTGCAACACAACGTTGGAAAAACCAAACCAAAAAAACAACAACAACAAAATACAACAGGCAAAAAACCTCCCAAAGAAATATCAAAAGGTAAGGTTTTCACTGCATCAATAACTCGTCATGCTGCACAGACTATATGTTCAGTTATGCAGTACTTAACAGAACTGATAATATAGTAAGGATTTAAACTGGAAATGAGATAAAAAGTAATAGGACCACAATATGGTCATATAACTCAGTTGTGCAAAAGAAACCTTAACTTCTGCTATTTTCTGATTTTTGTGTCTTATTTCTCAGTACTGGCACTGCGTTAATGATGGGGGGTGGAATTGCACTGCATCTGCCTGTCTTCTTTGTGTTAAATTCAGAAAAACAGAAGTTTCCAGATCACTAGTTAAGAGACACTAGTCGGTCTGTGACCAGCAATGCTTGTTAATGAAAACTGTACACTTATCAGATGTGCACAGATGCATGCCATGCACTTACAGCCATGGGTGCCAGGTTTGTATAATTTTTGGTGGTGCCCAGAACGGGTCCAAGCAGAGGGCAGAGCAGGGGCGGGGACAGAGCGGGGATGAGAAGAGGCGGGGTAGGAACTTGGGGGAAGGGGTGGAGTGGGAGTGGGGCAGAGCAGGGGTGGGAAGGGGCAGGGCAGAGCGGAGCAGGACAGGCTGGGGCTTAGTCGCTCACTGCTGCCAGCTCCAGGCTCCCTGCTCATCTCCCAGGCTGCCCTGGACTCCATGTCCATCTGAAGTGCGGGACCCTGGCCCATCCTATGGATGGGACAGCTCTGAAAATATAAGCCCAAACACTGGTGGAGCTTGGCCTATGTTCCTGAATATTGGTGGAGCACAGGCAACACGGGCCCATATAAACTTGCCACCTATGCTTACAGCCTGCTCAGGTGTGTAGCTACATAAGATCCAGGAGGTTTTTTTCCCCCTACTGTGCATTTTTTAAAGGGCATTTTCAAATAGCCACTACTTCATTACATCTAAATGAAACTTTAAGTGCCTAGCAAAAATACTTATTCACTGAGGCCATTTGTCTGCATAAATTCACCTTGGAATTAAGAAATTTCTACTTGTTCTGTAACTTAAAATAGGTTCAACACTTCATTCAATTAAGTTTCCCAAGCCGAAAGACTATGTAGAGACCAAGAATGGCAAAACTCAATATGAAAGAAGAATTCTTCAAAAATTATTATAAACAATGGAAACGGTGTTATAAAGAAGTAATTTTGCAAGCTTAATGAAACCAATCACAATAGTAAACAGCAGTACCTAGGCACAGTGGGGATAATTAAACATGAAGAATGGCAATTGCATAAGGCAAGGAAACTCAGTTTTCAGGCTCTTACTATTTTAAATTTCTCATCTGTTTTGTAATAGGTATGTGATGCACATAACAGCACACACAGTATGTCATGTACCACATGCAATACCCTGGTTTTAATTGTCCTTTGAAGGGCATTTAGTATTTCAAAGGAAAATCTGCTGAAGGCCCCAATTCAGCAAAGCACCTAAATCTGTGTGTAACTATCATGGGATTACGCAAGTGCTAGAGGTTACGTAAGTGCTTAAGTGCTTTTCTGGAGTTAGGCTAAAGTTTGCAGCAGCCACTAGCAGTAAAAGGGTTAATGCAGTTTTGTGTACTGGACTGCACAGTATAGCGTAGCAGACTAATTGTTACTCCCATTCAACTCTTGAGTTCCAAGACTTATTTAGGGGCAGTCAGAAAATCACTTAACTTTGCTCTGTATCAGTTTCTCCATATGTAAAAATGAGGATAATTATTTAGCTGCCTCATAAGGATGCTGCGATAAATGAGTTAATTTTTGGACAGCACTATATATATGGCATTGTTTTTCAATAATGTAGGCATATGTGGGAAATCACTGCTCTTTAAATATGCAACAACATTCAAAGTATGATTAATTTAAAATATGAGAAGATTTTTTTTTAAGTGTATACACTTCCTGAAGGAAATAAATCAAAATCAAGACATTCCAATTAAACAGTAAAAAAAACAAGTTATGGTAGTCCATGTCGGTAAAGAGAATTCTACCAGGAGAGATAGCTTCTTCACATTACTGTAACAAGAAACTGAGTCCAGTTGCATGCCATGTCATGTAAAACGCCCCCACACACACACCCCCCGCAAAAAAAAAAAAAAACCACAAGAAGAGTATTATATTCAACATAACGCTACTATTGCACAGGTACCTGAGATTCAAAAGCTAAATCTCTTGTGCCTTTACCAAGCAACCATTATAGAAAGCTGCATGAATCACTTTTCTAACAAAAAAGACAGTTACTTATAAAAGATGTTCTTATACTAAAAATCACAAGTTGGTATAGAAAATCTCATTATCTCTTATTAAATGCAGACACAATGTAACAATATATAACTTTAGTAATACTGTAATACATATATCTCTTGTAATACTGGGGCACAATTGTTTGAAAATCTATGGCCTTTCAGGGAGATAATTTGTTTTGTATTTTACATTCCACTCCCCAGAATGCTACACTTTAATAAAAAGACTGCTGAAGTAATTTATGGTATCTAACACTTTATATCATGACAATCTGATTTCTCAAAACATTTTTTTTCTTTCCTTGGAAAAATTAGTGAGGTGGTCCCAGCATCTGAATTGTTTAAACATATAATGTTATTTGAATGTCCTTAGGAGGCAGAAAGAGAAGATTTTCTCTTATGTATTAATGTTCATTTTTTCCAGCACAATGTATTTATTGACGCAATTTAAAAGTGCTATGTAAAACTCTATAAACTAACCAAGGATTTGATGATAGATTCCACGTCTGGCATGTTTTGTTATGTTAAATAAGGATTCTGGTTCACAGTTATACGTCACAGCCCAGTACAACTATGGGTCATGGGCAATCGATTTCAAAAGTGAATCTTAGTTTTCTTCTGAAAACAGAGCAACACACCTGTTGGAAAGCAAAATTAGCCTTGCTAGGCTTATCTCTCCAGATGCCACAATCCTTATCCTTCTCGCTGCTTTAGAGGACATGATTTAGTGTTGAGCATTAACTAGGCAAACTTGACAGAAGCCAAATATTAACTGAAGATGTAATCATTTTTTAAGGGAACAACTATTTGCATTCCATTGCCGCTATGCCTTAATTAATGGCTTTTCTTAGTAAGGATTCCACTTAAATTCTCTGGAGTTATCTTGCTTCCTAAAAACCATTTTTAACTTTATCAGGAGAATTCTCCTCTTGCCGAACAGCCAAAATTCTACCCAAGATCAAATATAAAAATAGTTCAACTGCGGCATTTAAAGTTCCTGTCTTCTCATGGGTACTTGAGTAATTGACAGAGACATTCACTTTTAGTTACACTGTTTAAAACTAATCCAGTTCAGTAAAACTGAAGGTTATTTTTTATTCAGTTTGATGTACATCATCAGTATTTCTTTCTAATTTTTATTGACCTCCATTTCTGCAAGAGATCAGGAACTCTGGCTTAAGTGTTCAAAAGTAGGAGTAAAAAGGATAGGTGACTAAATATGGACTTGGGACCAAAAAATGGAATTTTTGAAAGTATCTAAGTGACTTCAAATGGGACTGTGCTTGTAAATCTTTTGAAAATCCCAACCTCAGGTCTTTTCATGTTCCTCCTTTGAAAAAGGTTGGCCTCAAATACATTTTGTTCATAGTTTAGTGACCAACCGTTGATATAAAATTCAGAAAAATATTTGTATTTGATAAAAATGAACAAAAATCCGCCTGCAAGTGCAATAGCCTATGTTTTAACTTACCCTATACATTTCAATTAACAATGGTCTTCTCCCTACAGCTATTGATTTTGGGGTTGAATAGATTAAAATCTAATCCTTCTAAACATTTATCCAAGTCTGTAGTTTTAATACAGGCCAGTTAGACTTTTTTTTTTTTCCTTTACATTGCCAAATCACCACCACCATTTCCACAATTAGTATCCTTATTGGTGGGAGTAATATAGAGATTAAAGACTGAATGGACTTATCCCTAGAAAAACATCAGCTCCTCCAGAACAGGATTGAGACAAAATGGCAGAGCAGCATGAGAAAGCTTGCACTGTCCGTGTAGGTTTTGTAGTTATCTGGAGAATTTAGTCACCTTGACTGAAAGTCCATCTGTACTCTTTATAAGCATTACAATTCACTAAAAGACAAAATAAATTAGTAAATACCCCTTCGCCAAAGTTACCTAATTTTACTTTTTGAAGAGGGCAATAACTGTCTGCAGGATTCTTGTGAATATATTTATTAATTTGTTACCTTTCAGCACCAAACAGAACAGCAGCATTGCAGTAGGGAAGAATACTCAGGTCACAGTGAAAAAGTTAGCCATTACACAATAATTTCCTTAGGAAAACGAAGTCAACATGATTATTTCTAGCTTTAAAATTGCTTGGAAGATTTGAGTTGAGATAAGATAGTAACTACAAAATTTAGAAGTCTACTTGATGGTTTTTTCCTCAAATAAGCAGCTGTGCACATGGCATCTTGGAATTATTTACAATTTTACATATTAAATAATTTTGACTATTAAGTTTTCAAAAAGAGACTGATTCTGAATTATGAACTTTTACATCAAGTGCTTGTCCAGCCAAATTTATGATAATTACCACCTTTAAAAATACATAACCTTTTTATACTAACACTTCTTTAAAAGTTTGAGATTGTTAGGTCAGAAAAGATTTTTAAACACAAAGCACCCTTTCCTATTCCAAGGTTTTTTAAAATGGGATAAAGCAATATATGTAGTGTTCCGGAAACTTGCATACATCCTGCTCCAACAGTTGCAAAAATGTACTTATTTAATAAATTAAGATTTTTTTCTAATTTCATGTGTTAATATTCAAATAGACTTTATACAAAAATGTTAATCCGTACCTATTACAAGTAACTTACATATTTAGCTTTTTTCATCTGAAAGTCTGTAAGAAATGACGACCTGCAGAATTAAAGTATTCATTTTTAAAGTAATTTTTGAACAACTTGTTGTCCAGCATTTAACAAAAATGTGAAAACAAAAAATAAATCACCAGACCAGCATTTGCTTTCTTGATTATATCAAGTAATTTCAAGTTGAGTTCTATAAGGCAGGTTGGTTGTTTAGATGGACTGGGATTTCCTATAGTTGTAGTGATATGCACATAGTGAAGTTGTTCATTGATAGAACCAGATGAAGACAGGCAATTATGGGAAAATAAAAGTTTAGTTTCAAAAGAACTGAAACTTTTTTTTCCAAATGTAGAATAGGCACTGAAATATGGTTCCTTATGGACTTTCCAGGAGATTGTCTCTTCGCTGAGTATGAAACCATCTTGAAACTGAAAAAAATTAAAACAGAATTATTAATGCTATGCATTAGGGATTAATTGTATTGATTTTGAGCCTATATTTCTCATTTTCTATACCTTTTCCAGTCATAGCATTAAACGTATTTGAAACTGTGCAAGTGGAATGGTGAAAAATAGACTGCAAATATATTGTACAGCTGGGATATATTTTGTTTTGCGGCCAAACAGGAATTATGAGAATATGGGGAAAAAATAACCACATTTTTCTAAATCTTGCATTTCTAGTTATATTAGCTTTGCAAAAGTCTACATACTCACTTGTCAGGGAGAGCAGCTTTATTTATTTATTTCAAGGGCGAGTATCAATCATGATAAAGAGTGAGTGAGTAAATTTTGTGCCTGCACAGGTTAATTTCCATGACTGTTTGGCAGACTGGTAACATACATGAGCTCCTTCTTTAATTCATGCAAATGAGAGTTAATAAAACAGGTAAAACTACTGAAGATAATGGAATAATTAGCAAGTCCATTGTAAGGTGCTAACAACCTCAAGAGGAAAAAAAATTGACTTAAGAGTTTGAACGTATTCACTATACCTTTTGAAGTTTTCTTGTTAAACATACCTTTTGCCTATGAACAGCAGTTTTCTCCTTCTTGAGAAACACTATGCATAGGGATGAGGCTTTCACACTGCTCACTTTCCTCTGGCATTCTTAAAGAGATATCAAATTCATTTTATAATTACAGAAAATCTTAAACTGGTTATATTGTGACATGGAGACATGAATACTAAGGATGGTAATGCTATATAAGAGTTACATATTATCTTGAGTTGTGTTCATTAAAAAAACGAAATACTTCGATGAATTACATATACTATACTAGAGTGGTCATAATTATGATCTATAGATAGCTATTTAGTGCCTCAGAAATATAGCAAATAATATGGTAACAATAATTAGGCAAACGCAAAACTGTAAAGAATTTTTTCTGCAGTGGATATTCTAGTACATTAGGATTTTAAGATGGTGGCTTGTCCCCAGTCCATGAAAACTCCACTGCCATACCCAAAGTCTCTTTCCAGGCACACTTTTATTTTCCAAACTTAGATAAAAAAAAACAGAACAAAACAAAAACAGTTCTTCCACCCCCACTGGGCTACAAGTACTAGGGGATTTTCCCCTTTGCCTCTCTCGTTCCATCCTGCTTCAAGGTCTGTTGCAGGATTCCTCCTTGTTCCTTGCACCTCTTCCCAGGGCTTCTCCCAGGAGGCTCTTTTTCCCCACTGCCTCCCCTCCCAATGGACTCCCTGCAGCCTCTGCTGATCTTTCCTTCCTGACAGCCCAGCTCTTTACAAGGAACACATGTCCACCCTTCAGCTGCACCTGATTAATGAATAGGGTTGGCAGGACCCAGATCTCTGGCCCTTAAAGGACAGACAACCGTGTCACAGGAATTTTTATAATTTTGTCTCTGCCCTCACTGGATATTAGGGCAAAGAACGGAGATAAAGAATTACACTGGTAACTAATCAGTCAATGATGTTCTCTTAAAGGAGAGGAAGGGGGTCGGGGGGGAAACCCAGGGTGTGAGTTCTGAGGCTTCTAAGAGAGGTAGGATACATAGGGAAGGTAGAATGAAAAGTTAGAGAAGTTACAATAGGTGATCATACCTCTGAATGCGATGCTTTCTGCAGATAAAGGCAAAAATTCTTCTGATTCCTACCATCACTGGATCCCAGTTGTTATAATGGCATAAGAAAGTTGCAATGAAAAACGAGAAAAATACAGGGATTGCCCCTGCAAAAAATAACCAGGAAAACTGCACCTGGAATTAGAGCATGAATATAATTTATCCAACAAAGCACAATAGTAGTTTCTTTTAACATTTCATTTTTTTTTCATTTGTGACAACTGCCATAAAATGGAGACGTGTCTACTATTGTTATTGTTAAAAGTGTCTAACTTGCATCAAGATTGTAAAGACAAATGCATTAGTAATTTATTAGCTCCTTTGTTGCTACAATAGTGTCAGCATATGTGTTTAAGACATTTCCATTTGAAGAAAAAAAATAAAATCTATTTGTAAACCGTGTTGGGTCTCAGTTCCTTTGAATGCTGACCAATGTTACAATTTTTGCATTTTAACATTTTCTATAAGATCTCTTGGTTCACCATGTCCTCAGTCACCCACTGTGTTCAATTCTCTTTTTTCCTTACCTCCTTACATTGGGTTCTCCACCTACATTTTTCCTCCCTTTCTCCTCCTGGTAACATGGTTCTCTTTTCTAGTTTCTCAAATGATCTCACCCTTACTCATTCACTCATGGACCTTAAAAACTCTACTAGGTACAGAACATCAAGAGAACTACATCTTCTAGCTAAAAGCTGATGTGGATCAACATTCAGGTGCGAAGCCAAACACTCCTCGCAGGCATGGAAAGAGATGTGTTGGGATTCATACTAGGGTACTGTCCTTAAACCCTCTTTTGGGGACTCCATCTTCCATATCAGACTCTGGAAAATAGGCATGCATCTCCCCTCTCCTAAATTACATCTGGATGCTGAAAAATGGAAGCACTCTCTTTGTTTCTCCACCAACCTGTACAAGTTTGATGGCACTAATCCATGAAAGTTTAATTTCCAAAGATGAGAAGGTAAGTGAATTTTCCAAGCCCTGAAACAACTGTATGGACAACCCCAGTGAAATGTCACAAAACAACATACCTACTCCACCTAGATTTGAATTTCTGACCAACAGTATAGCTGAAAAATATATATTTCAGGGCAATTTGTGCCCCCAAATGCCCATTTAAAGAGACAAATGTGTGCATTAAAGAAATAAAAACAAACAAGAAAAAAATCCTTGGAAGTGATCCTAGCAAAGAAGTTCTGATTTTTGTCTGCCAAATAAAGCATATGAGAAGCTAATAATTTGGGAAGTAACAAGAATTTGTTCTTCCTGAGTCTGTATGGGGGGAGAAATACAGCATTTTTTATTAAGTTATTTGCTCACCTGTTTTGAAAGTGAGCCATAAATTAGATGAACAGGATTTTACCTGACTCGAGGGTAGTAATAGTTAGCCTGAGCATCTGGAATGCCTACTACATACGTAAAGCTTCAAAACAGAAATTACGAGGTCTGTTCCTTTTAAGAAAAAGGAAATAAAAAGCAGAACTACTCCCTTTAAAGCTTCTTTTTAGCTAGAAAAAGCTGATTAACCATAGACAAGGCTCCCCCTTGTGGAAAAAAATAAAGTCTTATACAGTAAGTATGGACACCACCTCATTCTTAGGAATCTATATCTGCAGTTATTAGAATTGATTAGTGTCCACATTAATTTCTAACTGAGACTAGCTTCAAATAATTGAAATAAATGTTTAAATGAGCTTAAAAGTTACATTAAAACATGGGGGACAGCATGACCTGGTGGATAGGCCACTGGACTAGGACTAAGAGGACCTGAGTTCAATTTCTGGCACTGCCACTAATTTGCTGGTTGATCTTGTACAAGTCAATTCACTCTCCGTGCCTCGGTTTCTCCATCTGTTAAATGGGGATTATGATACCAACTTCCTTTGTAAAGCATGTTGAGATGAAAAATGCTTTATAATAACTAGTATTATTAATAGGTGCAACAAGTTTGACTTGTAATGTCTAAAGCATGCAAGTGTCTTATATTTTAGTGCTTTTCCCTTTTTTCCCTTTTCCTCAGAGCTTCTGTCTTTAGAAGAGAGGCAAATCTTGTGTCTCCCAGGGAACACAGCCAACCTAAAGCACCCAGCTTCAGAGGGAATGCTCCCCTTGAGCTAGCTCTATCCAGAACAGCTCAATTATAGAAGGCACTGAAGGGTAAGGAAGGGAAGAATTCAGCACCTCATCCAGCCACAAGTTAAAACCAAAAACAGACCTAGCCTGCCTAGGTCAAATCAGGATGGTGTTAATTAGGTGTGAGAAAGAGACAAGCAGACAAAGTCAGACAGGCAGACAGAAACCTGGATGGTAGATGACAGCCATGTGAGGAGAAAATGAACTAGAAAGTGTGCAATTTGAAGCTGAAAAGGAAGGCAGACAGAAGAGGGAAAGACCCCTACACCATTACCATCTTTCTTGGTGGCAGTGTCTATGGGGAGGTGAAGGAGGCGACAGATTGCTAATAAAAGGGTAGCCAAAGGCAGACTCCAGAGGCAGCAGCTGTTTTTAGTGAGGGTGAAGAGACAATAGTCAGAAATAAAAGCAACAGGAAAATCCACAAGGAGCAGGAAAAGAAGAGCAAGAAAAAGGTCAGGGGGTGTTGTGCCTGAAGAATGGAAAGGGTTAGGGAAGGTAGGGAGGAAAGGAGTGGATATATGTGGAAAGGACTAGGATTAAGAGAGATGCTGCCAGCAGATAGGCAGAGAAAGCAGAGGTAGAAAAAGATTAAAATAAGGAAAAGAAGAAAGAGCTATTGAGATGAGTAAAAGAAATGAGATTTGTTATTAAATGTTTTGGGCTTATTAATATTATAAATGTCAAACAGATACAGTACAAGTGTTCAGATTATAGTGATGAGTGTCATAAAAATAATCAGAAAGTTAAAAGATACTATCTGTTGCTATTGCATTAGTGTGCCTTGAATCTGTCATGCAACATTGCTTTAATGCTGTCTCTTCCATTTCAGATGCTGCAGTGGTTTTGTGTATTTTGTGCTTATACAGAATAAATTCTATTTATTTAAAGGACTGGGCTGAGAATCTATTTGGGTTTATACTTCAGAGAAGAAGCTGTTCCAGTTTTCTGGGAATTACAAAAGAGGATTCCTGTTCATTCAACCATTGCCGCAACTATATTTAAATAAATTGCCTCAGAATATGAAAAATAATAATAAAAAAAAGCTTGTGAGCCTTTTACACTTCAAAAGATATAAATATAGCTGCCTACATGCACTGGAGTGAAATTATTCTTGTTTTTGTGGAGAAAAGTTACTTTGATTTACTGAAGAACTTTTCACTTACTTTTATATTCTTGGTACAATGTTTGTGTCCTTTATATGAATTGCTTAAGTTTCAAGACCAAGACAATTAGGCTTGTTTTGCCTAGGCTTTGGCTTATTTACATGAAATAATTTATTTTAGTTGTAGTTTCTGTACACTTAAAGTTGAAAACACCCTAAAGCTGCACCCTAAAGTTGAAAACATTTTCACTTTCTTCCAAATAGAAAAGATATCATATTTTATGTCTGCTTTCACTACTATTATTCAGGTTTGAATTCAGCCATCTTTAATGCTTGTCATTTTCTTTCTTGTGGCGACTGGCATTTCACATGAAGAAAGGCCTTTTTAAAATAGCCTACCACAAAAACATTGGCCCACCTAAAATATCACAACAACAGACTTCACAACACATACAGATGTTGCTGAACCCAATGTCCAAAAAATAAGATTTGGGAAAAGTCAGCCTATATAACAGAAAACAACAAAATAAAAACTGATTCCAGTCTTCAGAGTGCTCAGTAGCTTCCAGAAGATGCTGTATTTTGGGAAATAGCCATTAAAAATGTCATGTAATTGCATAAAAATAAGGCAATAAAGCCAGAGGAAGACCTGCATTTTAACGAGACACATGACAGTAGCAATGTTTCCTCCAGGTTTTCTTTGTACTGAGCAAACAAACTTCCCTGAGAACTACACTGTTGTTTACTCTCATGGTTTCAGGCACAGGAGGGAGTGCTCTGCCTGTGGAGTGGAAGGAAGTCAGCATCTTGGGGGGGGCCCAGGGAAATGAGGGAGTCAGAGATAGAGGGAGTGGGGGTGTCAGAGGCAGTGAGGCTGAGGAGAGATGTGGGGCAGTGGGACAGAGTGGGGGGTTAGAGTGCCAGGGATAGGAGGGGGAGAGAAGTGGGTGCTCTCCTTGCAGAGCGAGAGGAGCTAAGGAGACTCAGAACAGCGGTAGAGGCAGCTGGCTGCAGACAGGGAAGAGGGGGTTTGCATCTGTCTTGCCCAGGATAACTGCTCCCAGCCCTGGTCCATTCCTAGGTACCATGGCAGCTGCTCCAGCCCCTTTGGGTCCCACTGTCACCTCCACCCCTATCAGCTGGGGAGCCCTTAGTCACCACTTCAGCTCTCACAATGCCCACCCCAGGAACAGAGGAATTTGTGAGTGGCATCACTTGTGACACACACAGCCTCATGTGCATGCAGTTTACAAGGAACGTTGGTCAGTGGCACACACCACTCAAACAACAGACTATATTTTCAAGTTTTATCATGCAAATCATATTGTCCAGACATTGTGAGGAACGCAATAATATCCTTGTACATCTGAATGGTTTTCCAAGACTATAGTGACATTTCAGATGGGGATGGTCTTAGCGACAAGTGTAAATGCTCCTTTTCTAAATCCGGGGTTTTATCTGGCTGCATGATCGCGGTGAGTTTAACATTGCCCTTGTAACGTCCACCCTTGTTGAGGAAGAGATTCTTCTCTAAGTCACTAAATGAATTTATATCAATCATGTGACATGCAGCTCTTGGGAAGGGGAACATCTTCCAGACTTTTGACACTTTGGCCTCTAAGTGCCAAAGAGCTTAGAAAGAGCAGAGTTGAGAGTCAACCCTTCACACAGAGCAATGGCTGTGGCCATTAGGAGGAAAGAGTTCTGAAGCCTCAGCAGGAAAAGACACCTGCTTCTCACCACAACTCCATTTGGTTTTTTAATTGGAAAGAGTGGGAAAAAGTGTTCACGTCAGGTAAAGCTGGCTCATGCTCCACTAACACAATCCTACCCCTTTTTTCCCCAGTAGAGGGGAAAGTGAGAAGATGGGGGGGAAAACTTTAAAGTTAAAAAAAAGAAACAAAGCTTTTCAGTTTATTAAAAAACCCAAAGGGATTAAGTCAACATGAAACAAAAATATGCACAAAAAATGCACACAGAAAAAAATCAAAATTGTTCATCAGAATTTAAATTTTCCGTGTGAAAATGTTGTGATCAGCTTTCTTCTCCCCACATTTAAGTATCAGAATGGGGACAGACCCTCTGCAAGCAAATAAAAGAATATCTCAAAAGGATTGTAAAAAAACGCAATTTAATGAGCTACTGTAATAAGCTATCTAATGAGCTAATAAATTACTTTTTAAAATAAGCCTGGGCTAAAAATGTGGTGTAAACTGAACAACCACAAGTAACACCTAAAACCTGTGTGTTCACTCAAGACATCTCCATGATGTATAAATTGATCCAAGTAATTTTTGTTGTGGGGTCCATAAGGAATTGTTAGTGTACTTTTATCACCATCTTTGTGGTTGAGCTTTGATCTTTTGAGATTTTACAAACTAGCCAGAGTCATGTTGGACTGAAGACCCCACTTCAAAAGAAAATAAATGCCACTGAGAGTGGTGGGAGTGATCTGCAACTGGCAAATTGAGTTAATACAGAACATTTGGAATATTAATATCCATAGGTTTCTTGAACTAAATATACTGTGACATCATAGTAAGAATAAGTGAGTTCACCCTCAAAGAGCTGCCCAATGTACAATTTGGGTGACTATGCCTACCTATATTCCTTGTGCAGTTTCAACTGAATAGAGCAGGGGTGGTCTGGGGGCCACATCTGGCCCGCCAGATGTTTCAATCCGGCCTCCGAGCTCCCACCAGTGGGGTCTAGGGCTTGCCCTGCTCTGGCACTCCGGCTAGGGAGTGGGGTCAGAGTCGCCCAGAAGCAGTGGCATGTCCCCCCTCCAGCTCCTATGCATAGAGGCAGCCAAGGGGCTCCGCATGCTGCCCCCGCAGCTCCCATTGTCTGGGAACTGGGGCCAATGGGAGCTGCAGGGGTGGCACCTGCGGACAGGGCAGTGCACAGAGCTGCGTGGCTGCGCCTCCACGTAGGAGCCGGAGGGGTGACATGCCACTGGCTCTGGGAACTGCTTGAGGTAAGTGCAGCCCAGAGGCTGCACCCCTCATCCCCTCGTGCACCCCAAACCCTTTCCCCACCCCTGATCCCGCTCTTGCCCTCCGAGCCTCTCGGTCCCAGCCCGGAGCATCCTCCTGGGCCCCCAATCCCTCATCCCTAGCATCACCCTACAGCCCGCACCCTCAGCCAGAGCCCTCCCCCTCCCCCCACACACCCCAACCCTCGGCCCCAGCCCGGAGCTCCCTCCTGCACCCTGAACTCATTTCTGGCCCCACCCCAGAGCCCGCACCTCCAACTGGAGCCCTCACCCCCTGCACTCCAACCCCCAATTTCGTGAGCATTCATGGCCCACCATACAATTTCCATACCCAGATGTGGCCCTCAGGCCAAAAAGTTTGCCCACCCCGGAACAGAGTATATGTCCACTTCCTGACCTGCCTTAGACTGTTTTGTTGCATTGAAGTGCTGCTGCATGCCACCATGCCACCAATGGGTGAAGGGAATCCAGTCTACAAAGCGAGTCCGGATCCTCTGACCTGGGAATTGCTATAAGTGTAAGCTGGTTTTAAATTATTGTATTGCTTACTGATCCATTTTAGGGTTTACCATCGAAACAAAAGAACTTCAACCATTTCACTATCATTTAAGGGAAAGGAGGATTTCCTACTGATTTAGCAACATACAACTGTTAGTCATTGCTGTCATTTGTTTACATTTGTCAGAACATAAAGGCAGCTTTCATGATTTCCCCTTGATAAGCACCAAATGCACTTAATCAATATCCATCTTTTTTTTAAATGAGTACAAAGAAGAATTAACGATACAGATGAGAAAGATATTATATACACTAATTTCAAAAATTGTGAGGCATATCACTTATGCACTAATGTATGCTTTCTCTTCCCCCAACAAGCAGTACTTGTGCTAGTTTTGAAAGCTATTCCAAGAAGTTAAATAGGTATTGTAGAGACAGATCAAGGGATCTCAGTTGCTATAGTTAGCAAAACGGAATAATTATTTGCTCCAACATTAGGAGCAGCAGCAAAGTTTTAAGAGCTCATGATCATAGCAAACAGAAAAACAAACCTGTAAGGTGGAGAGCTTTGAGTCAATTAAAACAAGAATTAAAAATGAAGACAAAGTAGTACTCAACATGTATGTATGTATATATTATGTGTTACTATACACAGAACATAAGAACAGCTATACCTGGGTTAGATCAAAGGTCCATCTAGCCTAGTATCCTGTCTTCCAACAGTAGCCAATGTCAGGTGCCCCAGAGGGAATGAACAGAACAGGTAATCATCAAGTGATCCATCCGGTCGCCCATTCCCAGTTTCTGGCAAACAGAGGCTAGGGATACCATCCCTGTCCATCCTGGCAAATAGCCATTGATGGACCTATCCTCCATGAATTTATCTAGTTCTTTTTTTAACCCACTTGTAGTCTTGGCCTTCACAACATCCTCTGGCAAGGAGTTCCACAGGTTGACGGCGCGTTGTATGAAAAAAATACTTCCTTTCGTTTGTTTTAAATCTGCTGCCTATTAATTTGATTTGGTGAACCCTCATTCTTGTGTTATGAGAACACTAAATCCAGATTATAATTCATATAAACAAATTAAGAATTTAGGGCTCCTTGCCATTGATAAAATACTACAGTCAAACATTCAAAAAGACAGCTAAAGTTTATATGAAAATCATGACAAATGATTTAATTTTAATAAATTTTAATAAATTCAACAAAAATTTAGACAATTTCGTTTGAGGGGGAATATAAATGAAAAATTGTGGCTCATTTCTGTTCTAAAAACTATTTTTGGATATTTATTATAATCACATGAAGTGTTCTCTCACAGTTATTGACTTATATGACACAATACCCATGGAAATAAGGTGTTTTGTTTTTTTAATTGGGACCTCTTCATTTAAAAATTTAATTTTATGTTTACTGTATTCATAAAATCTAGGATTAAGCCTTAAATTGTCCATCTTCTGCAGACATTAATCTACAGGCTTTTTTACATCACTAACTGAATATTTTCAAGATATAAAGGTCACAGAAAGGATTTTACACTATTAAGTTGCTATTTAAGGATGTTGTTACATGCTGTTCTATAGGTTTAGTTAAATGATTAGACCAGGTAAGGGAACTGAAGTGGGAGAGTTTGGTGATTTAAATTACTTTTCATTGAAGTTGTATTTCAGCGAGATAAATTAAGTATGCAGTAACAAACAAGATTAATATACATACAGCAAGGATGACAGATAATTCAGTCTTGATAATTAACAGTAATAGGAAAATACTGTACATTGTGTACATTGAGCTTTAACACTGGCATTGCACTAAAATGCACCTACTTAGGCTTGTTAATAATGCTCAAATCTTATCAGCAATCAAGTGTACATTACCTTCTGCATGCACATGTCAGCTATTATGGACAGAGGTATTGTAAGGCTTAGCGCAAGTGTGCCTATCAGTGATGAGGTAAGAAAGCAGCCCCTAAAAAATATAAAAGTCTTATTTAAAAATTAAGACACATACTTTAAAGTGCAGAAGAGATTTAATCAAGGTTATCTGTTAGTTAAGGTTTGTTTTAAGTGTAAAGCCATAAGGTTTGTTTTCAAAAGTCCTTTGCAGGATACCTTCAATGTGAAAGTGACTGAGCCATAGAATATATATATATTTTAAAATACGATATTTCATGGAATTACTGTGAATTTGAAGTATTCTTTAGTTCATGAATTATTGGCCCAACAAAAGATCTAGAGCAGTGGTCCCCAACCTTTTTCGTCTGGCACCACAGAGGACCGTGGCGGCGGACGAGCATCTGCGGGCACTTCGTTGGGGACCCCTGATCTAGAGTAAGGCTTGCCTAGTTTGAGCCATTTTGGTATCAAGTTAACAGCATCTAAGATATTAAGGAAGGCTGTAAGTTAGACACTATGATCCATCAAGTCAATGATCCCAAATGTAAAACCAGGCTTGACAGATACCTTCATAAGAGGTATTCTGCTTTGTCATGTAAAGAATCACTGATTTAATAACTCTGTAAATGCTTATTTTCCCACTTCAGACAATACTGTTCATTAAAGTAAATTACCTATTTATTCCTGAGTCTAATGGTATTAGATGCTTGTGGAATATCAAAATCAGTAATTAGGAAGTTTTACGGATAATCTGGAAAAAAAACAACTTGTACCCTTTTTTGTTTCTTTATCTCCATCATCAAGGAACAAAGAGGGCACCAGATATATTTTTTCTATTTTAATTTAACTTCCTAATTACGAGGGCTGGTCAAAATTTTCCATCAAAACTGTTTCAACAGAAAATGATCTTTCTAGTAAAAATCAAACAACTCTACACCCCCAATTACTTTCCACAGACTGACCTCCTGTTAAAAAAAAAAACAAAAAAAAAACCCTACCCTCCCACACCATATAACCCCACTATCAAACAATACCCACACCAATAAAGTTTCTGGCTGAAAAATGCAAAGATTTTATTCAGAAATGCCACCACAAAGCCTCAACGGAGATGTAGTCCAAGCGCCTCAACACCCTACTGCCTAAGGGTCAAATTACCAGACAGACTATATCTCTTATGATGTACCGTAGTGACATTACCAAATCAAAAATTTCTGTTTTCCACTGAAGATTTTCAGTTTTTTGGCCAAAATGTTGAAGTTTTCCACAGAAAACAACCCCCTCTCCCCCAGTTATCTGACCAGTACTAATTACCAACTTTAAACAAGACCTTAAATTTAAGAATATCAATTTATTTTATTTTTAAAAATTCAGTTAAGTCTTTCCTGTGTAATTATATGGATAACTAGACAATTATTAGGAGTGACATCACAAAAGCTATGCACATGAAACCTAATAAACTGAAAGGGGATGTGATTTTTATTCACATCACAAAATTGTTTTATTTTTGTTAACACCTATTGAACTCAAACAGTTTGAACAAACAGTTGGAAAAGTCTTTTGGGTAAAGACTCTTCAATTAAGGAATGAGAGAACCCCCAGTCCAAGCCACTGGGTCCTTTTCAGAGAGACTTCCAGCAAAACAAAGACCAACAGACTGGACATTATATTTGTAAAATTAAAAAAAAAAAAAAAAGGCAGAAAAAATACTCGAGTAGGGTGATGGGGGGTGTAAGGGGAAGCAAACAAATTTTAGGCCTTGTTTATAGAGCATAAAGCAGCAAAAAGCACTCTCCACTCCCCCCGGAATTAAATGCACAAATCCAAATTTCCAGCTCCCGTTCACAACACTTAACTGGTTAGGTACTTTCTATGACCCAACTTTAAGTTATTCCAAATACAGAAGTAATTCAACCACACAGAAATTAAGTCGTACGAAGTTTAATTCAAACCTACAAATATGAAGAAACAAATAATTAAGACTCAAAATCTGTCACTTGGCTCTTCATCTTATACATTTATGCCATTGTACGTACAATGAAAAAGTGTAATTAAAAAAGCAAAAACAAAAAACTGGTCTTGTTGAGACTATTTGCATGTTTGATGTTAACTCAAAGAATCCTAAGATTCTTTGGGTTTAGAAATATTTTAGGGAGAGTTTGGGGACAAAATTAGATTTCTCATTCACTGCATTGCCACAAAATCACTAGCTTAATGTAGGAGCTGGGATCTCAACATTTAAATGGTTTCAGCTCAAACTAGTGTTACAACAAAAGAATATTTTTCTAATCTACACTTTGGCAATTATTTTTTTCTAATTTAGCAATCTTGCATCATTTTTCAGCAATGATTTAATACCATCACTAGAGAGATGTCTCTTATTAGCAAGATGGTGTATAATATTTCAAAATATCCTGTCAAATAATTAAAATGAAAACTTATCAAAATACTAAGAGCCTATACTCTGTGATGCACGTGTAGCCTTCGCAGTGTGGCTCAGTCACCCTCCAGTGACTAGGCCACTCAATTCAGAAGCCTGGCACAAAAAACGTCCATTCAACTTCTCGTAACTGTTGTTCTTCGAGATGTGTTGTTCATGACCATTCTAATCAGGTGTGTGCGCACTGCGTGCACGACAGCCGGAAGATTTTTCCCCTAGCAGCATCTGGAGGGTCAGATGGGTCCCCTAGCTTGGGCGCCCCCTGGAGTTGCGACTTCATGGTTCCTAATATAGGGCCCTGCTGACCTCAGTTCCTTCTTGCCGGCTACTCTGACAGAGGAGTAGGAGGATGGGTATTGGAATGGACATGAACAACAGATCTCGAAGAACAACAGTTACAAGAAGGTGAGTAACCGTTCTTTCTTAAAGTGCTTGTTCATGTCACTTCCAATCAGATGACTCCCGAGCCCAAGTTCAGGAGGTGGAGTGGAGTTGTCCACTGATTGGAACACTGCTCTTCCAAAGGCTGCATCGTCTCTGGCCTGCTGGGTGATTGCATAGCACGTGAAAGTGTGTATGGAGAACCAAATTGAGGTCCCAAGCCGGAACAGGCTGTCCGATCTGCGGGCGTAGCCTGTCGAGACCTTTAAGGAAATGGCTGGCCAATGGGTTGGCAAAGACTGAGCATCCCTCTGCGCGTGGGTGGAAGGCAGAGATGGCAGCCAAGTGAACCTTAATTGACGACACAGACAGTCCCTGCTGCTTAAGGTGGAGAAGACAGTCCAGTATAAGTAGCACCAAGGCAAGCGTCAGAAATGAATGGTGCTGCGCCGACCAGATTGAAAATTTCTTCCACTTGGCAAGGTAGGTAGCTCTTGTGGTGGGTTTCCTGCTGCCAAGGAGAACTTGTCTGACTTGATCAGAGCAAGAAAGCTCCACTGGGTTCAGCCATGGTGCTTCCATGCTGTGAGATAGAGTGACTTGAGATTCGGATGTTGGAGATGGCCATGATCCTGAGTTAGTAAGTCCGGGAAGAGCGGAAAGATAACTGGAGCTTCCACTGACATTTCCGGGAGTGATGTGTACCAGTGCTGGTGGGACCAAGCTAGAGCTATCACTGAAGCTTCTTCCCTCTGTATCTCGAGGAGCACCTTGTGAACAAGAGGAACGGGCGAGAACGCGTATAGGAGATATCCTCCCCATGGGAGGAGGAATGCATCCACGATGGAGCCTGGCCTGTGATCCAGGAAGGAGCAAAACTGCTGACACTTCCTGTTGCACTGCATGTCGAATAGGTCTATCTGGGGAAAGCCCCACTGATGGAAGATTGAGATCACGATGTCCGGGCGAACGAACCACTCGTGGCCATGGAATGACCTGCTAAGATGGTCCGCCAACTCATTCTGTACTCCAGGGAGGTACAATGCTTGCAGGTGTATCAAGTGCTCTACACAGAATCCCACAGCATGAGGGCTTCCTGGCAAAGGGGAGAGGAGCGTGCACCCTCGTTTGTTGATATAAAACATCGCCGTGGTATTGTCTGTCATGACTGATACACATCTACCTGTTAGGTGGGCTTGGAAAGTCTGGCATGCCAGGTGTACCGCTCTCAGCTCTCTGAGGTCTACCACACCTGATGGGAATTGACATGAACAAGTACTCAAAGAAGAACCTCTGATCCTAGTTCTTCCGCTCATGCTGTAGAGGACCATGGTCTTAAACCCAGAAGTCTCAGGGTCAATTCCCACTGTTACTGACCCATCCGCATTACACATTATCCTAGATTTCCTTTGTTTACTGACTTGCTAATTCGCAACTCATCTCCTAGTGATTAATGCAAGCTAATAAGATACCAGTACAATCATTTTTCAAAGATCTAATTTAGTTAAACTTTTAAACTATGGAAGTACTTAATTTACTGGATAGGATTCTTGCATTGCCAGTATATTGCAAGAGCCAGGAATTTAAATAATAGTTATAACAAACTCAGATAATCCAAGATGATTAATGCCCACCTTTTTGGGGGGGGGGGAGGGGTAAGTGTACTGTTTCAGCAGAAATCAGCACAAGAACACTACAATTTCAGTATAAACAGAATCCTCAAAATTTCTTCATCTTTCCTCATAAAATTTTTATATTGTTTGCCAATTATAAAACTATTAAACTACTGGGTTTATTCTTCTTAGTCCTAAATAATATGTACACTAGTTTCTTTCTATAATCTCAAGCCATTTCTCTTTACAATTATCAGGCTAACTGCTCTTAAACCGTACTTTATGATGTATCAGATGACTTCCTCTAACTCAGACTGCCTTTACCGTTCACTGGAAAACAAAAACACAGCCTAATCATTCTGACACTGCAGCAGCTCACAGTTTTTAAGTAATGTATCAGAGGACAACTTATATGAAGTAAACAGTACATACCACAGCCAGAGGAATTCTGACAGAACTGTTCCAATAAGGCCATTAATGACAATGCACATCAATACCAATTTATTGGGAAACTCAAAGGCCTCGAATCCAGTATAATGAAGTAGGAAGAAACCTGGCCATAGCAGCAGCAGATTAAAGAGGCCTACAAAACCTGAACATAAAAATCAAATTAATGTTAGTTTCCTTTCAGTTTCATCATAATTCCTTATTTACCTCCTTCTCCCCTTACTTGGCTTCCCTTACAGTTCAAATGTCTGGCAAGAGCTGCAGAAAAACTCTCTTAATAGGTTATTCCTATTCCTGGGAAAAGGAATACAGGAATCTTTAACGGCAAATGGTAAGCAATACTTTAAATATTTACAATATGCGACACACTTAGGCTTTTAGTAGTTCTCCAAGTTCAGAATGCGTATTTGGCTTTCCACAAGTACAGCAATCTTCCATTTTAAAGGTTCCAACAAGAAAGGATTTACACTAGCAATAGGGATGATCTAGAGCATGGGAAATCTAGGGTGTCACAACCACTATCATTTTTTAATGGCTAGATGGGACATGGTCCCATAACTATTGAGAAGGACTCCTGAAGCTTTTTTCAATTCCAACACAGGGTCACAGTATGACAGCTGGTCTAGTAACAAGGCATAAAACAGTTTAAAAAAACAACAACAACAACAACACCACTCTATCATGGACTTCTAAAAAGTGGTGCTGGTCAGTAAGCAACCCTGACTGAATCCAACTGTTCATTTGAAACAGGGGTGCATTGGACAGTTACACAAGAATCATAAGAAGAAAATATGGGTCTGAGAAAATAGGTTGTCAGTGCCTACATGTGAAAGAACTAAAAGATCAAACTTTGGAAAAAAAGATTGGGAATTTAATTCCAGGTTAATGACTACTACTGTGGGTTTCAAATTTGGTTACTGGTGGTCAATGAACAACTTACTCGTGGGTCTGGAAAAACTAGCTGACCACATGGTGCTGGCTTTACTTGTTTCCAACTGTTAAAATTACTTTAAACAAGACAACTAAAATATATATTCAATACCTTAACTTTTTGATAAAAGTAACTGCAGGAGTTGCCTCAGGAATGCTAATAGTATTGCCAATGAAAAAGATGATGGTCTAAAAGATATGGTTTACCTCACGAGGATCAGCAAATCCTTTATCTATTGGGATAACAGTTCTGTTTCTCAAATGAAATAACAGAATCATAGATATGTAACGTTGGAAGGTAACTCAAAAGCTCATCAAATCCAGCCCCCTGTGCTGCAGCAGGACCAACTAAACCTAGACCATCCCAGACAGGTGTTTGTCTAACCTGTTCTTCAAAACCTCTAATGGAGATTTCACAACCTCCCTTGGAAGTCTATTTCAGAGTTTAACTACCCATATACACTTCTACCCCGATATAATGCGACCGAATATAACAGGAATTCGGATATAACGCAGTAAAGCAGAGCTCGGGGGGGGGGAGGGGAACTCCGTACTCCAGCGGATCAAAGCAAGTTCAATATAATGCGGTTTCACCTATAACGCGGTAAGATTTTTTGGCTCCCGAGGACAGCTTTATATCGGGGTAGAAGTGTAAATAGAAAGTTTTTCCCTATTACCTATCCAGATCTCTCTTGCTGCAGATTAAGCCCATTACTTCTTGTCCTATTTTCAGTGGACATGGAGAACAATCACTGTCCTCTTTATAACAGTCCTTGACATATTTGAAGACTGTTATCAGGTCCCATCTCAATCTTCTTTTCTCAAGCCTAAACATGACCAATTTTTTAAACCTTTCCTCACAGGTCAGATTTTCTAAAGCTTTCATCAACTTTTTTGCTCTCCTCTGGACTCTCCAATTTAGCCACAACTTCCAAAAGTGTGGCACCCAGAAATGGACACAATACTCCAACTAAGGTCTTACAAGTGTTGAACACAATAATATAATTACCTCCTATGTCTTACATACAACACTGCTATATATACACACATCCTAGAATGATGCTAGCCTTTTTAACAAATGCAACACATTGCTGACTCATTCAATTTGTGATTCGCTATAAACTTTGGATCCCTTTCAGCAGTATCACCTCTTCAATGGTTGTGCATTTGAGTTTTCCTTCCAAAGTAAAGTACTTTGCACTTGTCTTTAGTGAATTTCATACAAATTCTCCAATTTGTCAAGGTAGTTTTGAATTCTAAGCCTGGTCCTGAAAGTGCTTGCAACCCCTCCCAGTTTGGTGTCATCCACAAATTTTATTAACATACTTTCCACTCCATTATCCAAGTAATTAATGCAAATATAGACCAGTAGCAGACTCAGGACTGTAGCAGAGTAGCAGACTCTGGGACCCCACTAAATGTACTCAATTTATAGTAATTTCATCTAAACTGCTTTTCCCTTTTTTCTCGTAAGCAAAGTCATGTGGGATTTCAGAAGTCTTACTAAAAATCCAGATACATCACATCTACTGCTTCCCCCTATCCACTGTGCCAGTAACACTATCAAAAAAAGAAATTAGGTTGGCTTGGGATGATTTGTTCTTGATATATTCATGCTGGCTATTCCTTATAAACCCTCTTATTCTCTAGGTCAGGACTAGCCTATATTTTGTCAAGGTACAAATTTCTTGACTACCCCTGCTCTAGGTGCTTACAAACTGATTGTTTAATAATTTGTTCTACTATTTTTCCAAGTATCAAAGTTACTGACTGGTCTGTAATTTCCCAGGACCTTTCTATTTCCCTTTTTAAAAGATAGGTACTATATTTGCCCTTCTGCAGTCCTCTGGGACATCATCTGTCTTTCATCAGTTTTCGAAGATAATTACTAAAAATTCTGAGATTACTTCATTTAGAGTTCCTTAAGTACCCTATCATAAATTTCATCAGACCCTGCCAACTTATCTAAATATTCTTTAATCTGTTCTTTCCCTATTTTGGCTTGCATTCCTTCCCCCTTGTTGTTAATATTGTTTGTATTAAGTATCTGGTCACAATTAACCATTTTAATGAAGACTGAGCAAAAGTGGCATAAAACCTTGTTGATGGCATTAGTTAGCTCTCCTTCCCCTCTAAGTAGCGGACCTACACTCTCCATCTTTCTCTTGCGCCTAACATACTGAAAGAACCTCCTCTTATTGCCACATGTCCTTTGCTAGGTGTAACTCATTTTGTGCCTTACCTTTTCTAATTTTGTCCCTACATGCTTATAACAGTCTTTTGTTCACCTCCTTAGCAATTGATCCATGTTTCTACTTTTTGTAGATATTTTTGTAGATTACTAATTTTGCAGATACACCTCTACCTCGATAGAAAGCTGTCCTCGGTCGCCAAAAAAATCTTACCGCATTATAGGTGAAACCGCGTTACATTGAACTTGCTTTGATCTGCCTCCCCCGGAGCACTGCTTTACCGCATTATATACAAATTTGTGTTATATCGGGTCACGTTATATCAGGGTAGAGGTGCAGTTCCTTAAAGCCTCACTAATTAGCACAAAGACTAGGAGACTCACTGCAAATTACTGATGTCTGGGAATTAGCAAGCAACTGAACACAAATGAACTATGGTCATTTATTTCACCATTTAGTTTTTATTTATTTCATAATATACTAGTACATTTGAAATTTTGCTAATATGAAAACTCACAATAGCACTTTGCTATTAAGTCTGCTCAGAGGCAGGGACAGAACACTACATTTTTGCAGATTATTAAGGCTCTATGGCACCATATATGGCTTCTGGTTTACAATTTGGACTTCAGAAATTATGGCGTTGCAAAGTGAAGTGACCATATTGAACTGCTCACTACAAAACCTGCACTACAACAAAAAGTTCAGCATACTAATCCAGTTTTTATTCAATATAAAAATACATCACAGGAATTAGCAACAGAGGCTCACTCACTTCATCACTGATGGCCTTACACGGAGATGTGTCAAGCACCTGAGATTCCCACTGACTAAAGTGAGAGCTGCTGCTCAACACTCCTCAGGATCAGGCCCTAAGAATGGACCAATACTGAGAACACTCAAAGATTAAGGCCCTATACCTGTAAACATGTATATGCTAACTTTACATGCACGTTTAAGTGTTTACAAGATTGGGGCCTGAAGAGCAAGGGATTTAGTCATTCTATAAATTAAAGTTTTCAATATCGTCATTGCTATATTAAAATATTGCTGTTCTTACCAAAGAACATTGGTATATCAAGCTTATCTTCTCTGTCTACTTTTCTTTTTATCATAACTATATAGACAGCATACAGCATTGCTCCTACAAGAGACCACAGGGAACCTGTAAACGATGAAAAATATTGTTTTAAGACAAATGGGTTAGGCATAGTGTTATGAATCTGACTATCATACTTAAATCCCTCTACTGAGCAATTTTCTAATTGTAATAGTTCATTATAGAATCCATTACTATATACAATGAATTAAACTTAGGAAGATGTGACCCTCTACATGCATATATTGAAAGGGTATTTAATAAACATTCCTCAAAAGAAGCTATTTTCAGCAGTCAATTTTCCAGACTCTAATACATGACAGATTTATACTGCATTTCCTTCTCCCACCCTGTAGTTTTGAGCAGTTTAAAAAAAAGCATTACATTTATCTTGATATTACAATTTACAGTATGAAATTTAAAAAATATTTTATATACCTATTGTACCTCTTCCTGGAGATTTCTCAGACTCAGATAGATTAACAAGTACTACACCGCCAATGCTAGGAAAAAACATCATCAACTATTAGGCATACCACAGATTTTTTTTTTAAATCTGTCTCACACACGCACAGCAACAAATAAAGACACCAGTTTTATAGATCTGTAATTAGACTGAATCCAGCTTTTGGTAAACCTGTGCTTTAAGGCCTACTTCAGAGCTCAATTAAATCAATGTGATTCTCTGCACTGACTTCCCTGAACTATGGATCAGGCTTTTGTGAGAACAAAGCTGACACGTCAGAAATGATGTGCATTAAACAAACATCTGCATTTTATTTAGGCTATTTGCTATCTATTCCAGTATTTTCTCACTTTCTCTTCTCAAACATCATTATCTCAAGGTTAGGTCACACTAACTATTCTGCTGTTTTCCACTCACTTCTGACATGAGCCCTACTTCTACAGGTCTCACGATATCAGGCTAAGACTTGACAGAACAGTTGCTCTGTCTCTGACACTTAAATGGCTGCACTTAAACCCTCTCTTTGTTTCCCTGCTTCCACACGATATTAAGTTTCATTAAACATCTAATGCTTTCCATCTGCATTAAAACAAAATCTAAAATTAACTATCAGTAAGACAAATGTGTTAGTATTTATTATCTAATAATTTTATAACCAAATGCTATGCTTATATCTTAAATTAGGTTAAATGACCACTAAAACATACACCTCTACCCTGATATAATGCCATCCTTGGGAGCCAAAAAAATCTTACCGGGTTATAGGTGAAACCGTGTTATACTGAACATGCTTTGATGCGCCAAAGTGCGCAGAAGCACTGCTCTGCCGTGTTATATCCGAATTTGTATTATATCGGGTCGCGTTATATCGGGGTAGAGGTGTAATTGCTTAAAGATGCCCTGCCCATTACAGTTGAGCAGTACATTCACTTTAACTGACTAATAAAACAAAAGAATCTGAAGCATATCACCATTTTCGTATACACACTATATACTTGACCAAAACTCCACTGACAGATAGTGGAGAAGAAAAAAAAATAGTCCAGATCTATAAAATCTGACAGCTGAGAGTTTTGAATGATAGCAGAAAACTGAAACTAACCAGATTACCATATATCACAGCATCTTTTTTCCTAACCCATCTAAATATTTAGAAGTTACTTAAGTATCATGCACACAACTTTCAGACACAAACATTAAAAAGAAAATGTCAAAATTAGGTGAACTTCAAATTATTTCCCTAATACTGCACACCAAAGTAATCTGACCCAAAAATGGGTTCAAGTGAAAATATATAGCAAAACAAATCATTCCCGAGCAGACTAGTAACACCACAAGGATCCAGCAGTGTCTTAACCCTAATCCTCAATTACTTAGTCTTTAGCAACTAGCATATAGGGAATTCTATTAAAGAAAGGTTTATATTTAGAGGGAGGAGACTCCTGGTCAGAGCAGTTGTGAAAAAAAGTGAAATTTTAAACAGGCACTCTTCTACATTTTATTTTCTTTAAAAAACTTGCCAAGATCTGCTACTCTTGATATAACAACATTCTTCACCAAATAAACTGAACTATCTCAAACAGCTTAAAAAAATTACCAGCTTCTTTAGGGGTAGGGTCAGAGGAGTGTTGGAGATTAAGAGTTCATATTCCTACCTTAAAACGACAGCTAACAATTTGGAAAGGGTAAACCGGTCTCCACTGTTACTTGGAAACACTGCAGCTAAGATTAAGGTAAAAAGTCCTGTAAGAGAAAATAAAAAGGTGTAACATCTTTTCAAGCTTTATTACTAATCTGTTCAATAAACTGTACTACCACTATCTCAATTTTAAATGTTGTCTAATCACTTCAGATTAGTTTCCATACTTTTAATCTGAATTATTGCAACAGAATTAGTGTCAGTTTGTCTTCAATTTTCTTGTATTGCTGAAATGCTTACAGTGTCTAAATTGAAATTCAAAATCTATGCCCCAGACAAGTAAAAATACATTTAACAAAAATGAAGATTGCAATTTAAACATGCAAAGGAAATAAACTCAGTTAAGTCTTAAAAAAAAAATTAAGCCCATGTCAAAAACCAGTGTATATTGAAACTACGCTTTTTAAATAGCAATAACTAAAGCAATGCACTATTTTTGGGTTGCGATAAATGTAAGTATAAGCTTTGAAAGACAGTCTAATTACACGTTAAAACAAAACTGTGGAGCAATTAGTGTCTGTCATGCTATGATAAAATTAGACAGACTCACTGAACATGTAAAAAAACCTATTTAGAGAACTTGTTGATATCCATAGTAGGGATAAATTATGGTTTTTGGGTCAACAGAAATATGAGAGATACAAAAAGAGCTCATCTAGTTTTAAATTAAGACACTTAAATGGTGAGAGTAACCATTTCCTAAAAACACTGTAGCTTGGTACTTCTTCTCACCCCTCCAAACAGTGGAACTGATTAGTTCTAATTATGACATCCCCTGCAAACTTAACACTGTAAAATAAACTTTTGTTTTTATGTTGGAAACTTGAAAGAGTGCTAGGTTTTTGTTTTGTTTTCAGTTCAAAAGCAGATTTTTTTTCCTTAAAGGAGATCTGCAAGTCTAAAATTCACAAAACTAACATTAGAATTATGTCCTTAATGCCTCCAGTGACCAGCATCAGGGTATACAGCAGAGCCTCCATTGAAATTACTTTCACTCCCACCCTTCTTTGGGTTATTGTAACCCAGACCTGTTATATTATCACCAGCTCTTTGTAGCACAGCAGCTGTGCCATTTGGTTCAGATCACATCCACAATACTCAATACATATAGCCTATGGGAGTATACTGCTGTCCCCCTCCCCATTTAAAAAAAAATTGCATTGTAAATGTTGTTATTGTTCTCATACCAATTAAAACTTAAAGTGTATAGAAACTGCAATAGTGATCATCTTAAAGACAAAAAAAAACAAGGAAAAATTGCACATCGATTTCAGGTGTGGCACCATGTCCAAGAAAAGCACTCACTTTTAAAACAACAATTTCTTGTGTATGTGAAGGATTTTCTTTTTTAAAAAAAAATAAGTTGCAGCCACCTAAAAGGTCAGCTTTCGGTGGAGTCCAAAAAGTATCCTAACTATAAAAATGTAATGTACTTGCAGAGCTATTTAAAGTCAAAAGAATGCAAGCTGCAAAGTGGTAAGACATAAAGATAGTAAAATAATTTGCAACAATATACAGAATGCTTCTAAGCTATCACGTTTGTTTTTTAAACTTTACGCTTCTCAAAGATACACATAATAGTCAATTAAATGAAATAGTGCTGGCATAACAAAAAGAGCTCTAATTTATAAACAGCTATTTCAGTAGCTCTTATAATGCACATTTCATATCTTACCAGAGGTTGAAGATAGGATATTAACTATGGCAACTTGTGCATGTAAGAGTGCTTCTTGATAAGAGAAGTTTGCCAAAAACCACTGCAGAACAAGGAAAGTAGTTTAAATGAATAAATGGATAATCACACAAGGTATTAAAACAGGCTGTTTTGCCTGTGCATAAACTCCTGCAATTTTTAGATTTTTTTATATTTACCAGAGATATCACTTGAATCAGTATACACAAAAATCAATCAGAACAAGGCTGTCACACAAGTCCTTTTGTCTTATAAATAACAATATCAATTTCTAATTGTTATTAAGAAGAGGCAGAGACATTAAGTAGCAGGGGTGGAAACAGGCAACATGAACAGTTTCAGTGGCATCTACAAGAAAGTAATTATTGCAGACTTTAAAAAAAGCAACACACTAGAGATAATCAGTGAAGATGGCAACTGCAAGTCAGCAACAACCAAAAAGCTAACAACTTAGTCTGAAGTCATCATTTTCAAACTGTTTGCAAAAACTGGGAGAAACTACTTATTTCCATACATCTCAAAAGGTTAACTATCATCCCATTTAAACTGATTCATATACTAGGGTCCTATAACATCTTAAGTACATAAACGAACAAGCATCTCCAAAATAGAGATAATACAGTGTCTAGATCAATTATCTAACAGGTATTCTGTGAGGATTAAATGTTTGTAAATATTTTGTAAAACGGTAAATATGAGATCATTTAGTGAGCAAGAGCTCATTAATAATGTTATCCCAAAGATGTTCTTAGTGAAGCTACCATTCACCCAAAAATTCTTTCAAAAAATATTTTACTTTTTGAATGATGACCAAGAAGAAAAATACAGCAGTAGTAGATACAGCCGAAGTACCTTTTAGTAGCAACTGCAAAAGCAAGAGCAGTATCATTTCACTTGTTTGTAAACTAAAGGAAAGAATAATCTTATTCCAGATAGTTTTTAAGTACATATGCAACTAGTTTTTCTTTAAATTCTGTGGACATCAGCTCAATATATGCATCCATCTCAAGAAATTCCAGTAGCCAGATCACCTTCCTCTGGTCAGTACACCAGTTAAAAGCCACCTCCTGAGCTACTATACCCATGAAGTATCTCCTGCTGTATAAAGAGCTATGCGTGCCTTGCTCTTAACCATATTTTAAATAAAATGTCTCTAGCAGTATAGTGTGGCCACTGTAAGAAGGGCCACCACTGCTTTGTTACCCTCCTCTTCAGTGTTGGCTCTTAGGAAACATGCCACTCTCACCTCTGTGTTTCCGTGACATTGAGAAATGCTGCAGAAGTATGTGAAGATGACTAGTCTGCTGATGAGGATAAAGACATCTTGCAGCCCTACCTATTCTCATCGGGGAGAGTTGAGGATATCCTCTGCCCCAAGCCAAACATCTTCATATCACTGCATGGCTGCGTATAATGCCACAGGATGAGAGAGACAATGTGGTGGCAGCTTTCAAGAGGTTCCATAGAAAGTGAACAGGGCAACAGCTGCATTTATAGGTCCTTTCTCCTTCTTCACCCCCAAACTGAAAGGCAGTTCTACATGCTACAGCCACAAAGATGTGGGTACAGTCAGGGCTCGGCCCCACTCCCCTATATAAGGAAGAAACAACTGCTGGTGTTTAAGTAACCCTGGATTTCTGCCCAGGCAAGACTAGTGAGTGACTTACCACACCCACTCCGAAGAATGGAGTAAGATATAATTTACAATGGCCCTGCCAGCAGTAGAACCTGTACTACAATCAAATGCAAGCCTGAAAACACATTGTACTGTTCAGAGTTCTGTTTTAGGGAAGTGCAGATAAGAGAGGTTATACTGTATTTAGCACATATATAAAATGAGAAAAACACAGAAAAAATAGAGCACACGCCAACATTAAATACAAGTTCATGTTCATTATTATGTAAAACAGTTCAATATTTGTAGCTATACTTAATAATTTTCTTAAAGAACAAAGGACATACCACAAAGCAAAAGAAAAAGCTGATTTTTGCTACTTGAGTTGCAGTGAGTTTCCCTACAGTTTTTAATATTGATTCCTGCTCCTTAACAGTTGGATATGACATGCGAGACAACTTTGCTTCCAATGCATGGCTTGATGGAAGTTGTCGAATCTCCATAACGTTACTGAACCTTACACGAGGCTTTTTGGGAGCTTAAGGGAAAAAAAAAGTGGCACATGATCATTCAACTTTTCACGCTATTACACAGAAAAGAAAAAAAAAAGTGATGTTTGATCCCATTGATTACAGCAGTTCACAAATCATGACATGAAGCTTCTCTCTCCAACAAAAGATTTGCTTTAATTCTTTTTTTTAACAAAATAGTATTTATACCACTTGATAGGGTACTAATGAAAAAGGATCTCATAATTGTTTTAAATAATTATTATGGTCTGTTCAGAGTAACTCCTTTGAAACTCGACAATGAAGCCTGTTACTTTATTTTTCCCTCTACTTTGTATGCACATTGTATTTTTAAAAATGCACAATAGTTCACATTCTAATAATTTTGTTTTAAAGAAATTAACATCAGATGTTAAAAACTGCCTGAATTTGCATGCATGGGAAAATTCAAGTTATGTTTATTTTACAATGTTGCCTGTACCAATTTAAACTGATAAAAGATTCCACAGCACAAATAGTGGTTAAATTAACAACAAAAGAATTAGCTCAGTGACAGAGTGATAATGATTTGAACTTCCATTTTCCAGTCCTGTGATGGTGCCCTGGCCCCTCTGAAGTCAATGACTTCACCCTGGGGCCAGGATTTCACTTGATGTCTTGCTATTTAGACAAGCAGGGCTACAGAGGCAACAAAAACAGTCCCTAGGCAAGAGGAACTATCTTGTGTTGTTGAAGAGTCTTGTCAGTGTCTCTCAGGAAAAAAAGTACCCCATACAGTTATGCTAAACTGTAAGAAAAGGATGATTGTAATATAGCATTCTGAGGGTAGGAGCGTTACACAGATCTTTGAAGTTTCGTAGGAATCTGGAGGATTTTTCAGGTTTGGAGAGTGGGTCAAAGAATCTAATAGTTACATCAGACAGGTAACTTTTATATACAAACAAGAATTATTGTTTTTGTTTTCATTTAATAAACAATACTAATTATAACAGTGTCTCAGGTTTTTCTATAGTACCTAATACTGTGGTAGCTGACAATATGCACAGCTATCCATTAAAACGTTGTTTTTTAAACCCTGACCAACGTAGCTGTTAACCTAACTTTTAAGTTTAGACCAACTCTAAAAGTGTGTGGGCGGGAATCCCAAAATTCCACCCCAGGAAAGGCAAAGGAAGGAGGCTGGACACCTGAGGGGATTTGCTCAGAGACCAGAAACAGGATAGTGGTGGAGCTAGCTCTGCAACCACAACAGGGGCAATACAGACACAAAAATAGTCCCTGTACCAAAGAGCATTTTGAAATTCTGAAGTCTTTACTCACTTTTTTCAGTATCACTATTAGCACTGCCACTCTTTTCACTTGGTAAGTCATGAAACTTTACAGGAACATACAAAGGTTCACTCTGAAATGCAGCAGGACAAGTAGCATATGCAGTTAAACAGACATTGAAACTGTTAGCAAAACTTATCTTAGGATACCTGGAAACAAAACACTAAAGGAAAAACAAGTTCCATAAAATAGCAAGACAGACAGAATTTTTAAGCAGTATCACCATCTCTCTACCAAGTCTCTTCACTACTACTAAGATATTTCACTTTCTAGTACATATATAAAAATACATGACCAATCTATTTTAGAATATACCCCGATATAAGGCTGTCCTCGTGAGCCAAAAATTTTTACTGCGTTATAGGTGAAACCGCGTTATATTTAACTTGCTTTGATCCGCTGGAGTGCACAGCCTCCCGGAGGACTGCTTTACTGCATTATATCCGAATTCGTGTTATATCGGGTTGCGTTATATTGGGGTAGAGATGTATTTTAAATCCAATAAGTAAACCTTTTTTTAAAAAAAAAGCTTCTAACAAGTTAATATTTTAGACCAGTCCAAATATAACAACTAGCATGCAGGTCCCAACAAGATTTAAAAATGAAGACTGACAAAAATCACCTATGTAGTTTATTTCAGAGGAGGAAAGATGACAGTCCATTTCTCTTTCAAGTTGTAAGATGGGATCATGATATGTTAATGTGTTCACCTCCAGCTGAATCACTGTTGCACAGCCTTGGATTTGAAGGCTGTTTGGATTTATCACTGGCTCTCCACATTTTGCTTTGCAAAAATTGAGCTGAACCTGGGAATGTATCCCTTGTATGACACATTGATATTTCTTTCATAGTCCAATCTAAATTCAATTAATGTTTTATTTCAGAGAGATCCCACATCTCTCACTGTGAGTAGCACGATTTCTTGCATGACACATTACTGCCATTTTAACTAAATGCTTTTCAGTCATTTTGATTAAAGAAGAAATGTAACTAATCTTATTTCCTGAATGCCTGCAAATTTAAGTGTACAGGATGGAAATAATGGACATAGGGGTGTCTTAATCATACAAAAAAATTAAGGGACTTACCAAAGAACTGTTTACAGTGTTATCTGTTGTACAAGTAGCAAAATAACTTTCAGCATCTGCAAACTAATTAGAGTTTTTACATTTAAAATTCTAACAAGTCATTGTAAAATTTTAATATAAAATGCTAAGTAAAAAATGTTTACATTGTAGTCTACTATAGTTTAGTCACAAAATACTGAAAAGAAAAAATAACTATAAAGTTGATTAGTATTTTACAAGCCAACAGAGACGATCAGCAACAGCAAAAAACTAGGTCTTGTTCTGCAAAGAGCTCTATAAAAGCAATTCCCTACTGGCTTAACACAATCTATATATAACTGTTTCTTATCAGAAATGCTGAAGGAATTACTGAATTTAGTTGTCTATAAATATATTAGGTTGGTTAAAGTTGGCGCACAAAGCATTGTTTTAAAACAGTCAAATGTCTAATAGTACAGCTTTTAGTAACAAGCAGGATGGATAAAAATCAATGATTTTTAAAAAAATAAAAAATGTTGGATTTTTATTTAAATCGGATTTTTTTGATAAAATGCTTTCTGAGGGAAAAAACCTATTAAGATACGTTATAGCTCAAAGGTATCTCATCATGGAATAGGGATTATAAATTCTAATTCTATAGTATGAGAATATATTCATGTAATGTTTAAGAAAAATTTTGTAAATGAGTTCCAATAGTTCATGGATTAGGAACCCAATCTTATGGGCTCCAGGGGTATCTATATAGATTATTTAGATTAATGGGACTCAGTGCTCAGTCTACATTCAAAATACAGTACTAGCAGAGATGCTTAGATTTGCAGTTCTCAAACTGGATTTGTGTCTCCAGAGATAACATGCTTGTTAACAACAAAAATGGTTTGTTTGTTTTTTTAAAATAAATAATATATGGAGGTGAGAAATAAGACCTCCACCCTATTGTCCCTCTGCAAATTTGTGTACAGAGTCAATCCCTTACCTCTCTCTCAAAGTGCAAAGTTTCAAAAAACTCAATGAATAGAAGATTGTTGGGAGTGCAATAGATCTGGACAAGGAGAAGTCTGGAGATAAATGTGAGAAGGGAGGGATAGGCAGTAGAAACAAAAGTTAAACTGTTTGAGCAGCATATTCCAGAAGTCCTGAGGTCCTTCCAAGTGTACCCTTCATTAGCAGAGGCAGAGAGCAGCAGAGAGGCAAACAGAAGGAGTTTGCCTGGGAGTTCGCCTGGAGAGAGCTCTTAGAAGGAAGAGACCATGGATGCTGAGCAATCCGCCGTTGTGACCTGCACAGGATGCGCCATGTTCGTCTTCCTTCCACAGGATAGGAGCGACTTTGTCTGTACCAAGTGCAAGCTGATCTCCATCTTGGAAGAGAAGATTCAAGGTCTGGAGAAACGAATAACAACCCTGCATTCCATAAAAGAAAATGAGGATTTCCTGGATAGACGTCAGGATCAGCTGCAGCGGGCACAACTTTCTGAAGATTCAGAGCAGGCTACGCAGCGGGGACAGAAGGCCAGCGAGGATAAGTGGCGGCATGTGACTTCCAGAAGGGGAAAGAGTACCACAAACATCCATGTACCAGAAACACAAATACAGGTGAGCAACCGTTTTCATGTTCTCTCCACAGGTATTAGTGCAGAGAGTGGAGTGGATGATGCACCTGAGGGAACAGAGCAGAAGGAGACTCCACTGATTGGAAGGCATGAGATGCACCTTCCTAGGGATGGGGGTTCCACGACCACCACTCCCAAGAGGAGGAGGAGGGTGGTGGTGGTCGGGGACTCTCTCCTCAGGGGGACTGAGTCATCTATCTGCCGCCCTGACCGGGAGAACCGAGAGGTGTGCTGCTTGCCAGGGGCTAGGATTCACGATGTGACGGAGAGACTGCCGAGACTCATCCAGCCCTCGGATCGCTACCCCTTCCTGCTTCTCCACGTGGGCACAAATGATACTGCCAAGAATGACCTTGAGCGTATCACTGCAGACTACGTGGCTCTGGGAAGAAGGATAAAGGAGTTTGAGGCGCAAGTGGTGTTCTCGTCTATCCTCCCTGTGGCAGGAAAAGGCCAGGGTAGAGACCGTCGAATCGTGGAAATCAACGAATGGCTACGCAGATGGTGTCGGAGAGAAGGGTTTGGATTCTTTGACAATGGGATGGTCTTCCAAGAAGAAGGATTGCTAGGCAGAGACGGGCTCCACCTCACGAAGAGAGGGAAGAGCATCTTTGCAAGCAGGCTGGCTAACCTAGTGAGGAGGGCTTTAAACTAGGTTCACCGGGGGAAGGAGACCAAAGCCCCGAGGTAAGTGGGGATGTGGGATACCGGGAGGAAGCACAAGCAGGAGATTACAAGAGGGGAGGACTCCTGTCTCAGACCAAGAAAGCGGGACAATCAGCGGGTTATCTTAAATGCCTATACACTAATGCAAGAAGCCTGGGGAACAAGCAGGGAGAACTAGAAGTCCTGGCACAGTCAGGGAATTATGATGTAATTGGAATAACAGAGACTTGGTGGGATAACTCACATGATTGGAGTACTGTCATGGATGGATATAAACTGTTCAGGAAGGATAGGCAGGGCAGAAAAGGTGGGGGAGTTGCGTTGTACGTAAGAGAGCAGTATGACTGCTCAGAGCTCCAGTATGAAACTGCAGAAAAACCTGAGTGTCTCTGGATTAAATTTAGAAGTATGAACAACAAGGGTAATGTCGTGGTGGGAGTCTGCTACAGACCACCGGACCAGGGGGATGAGGTGGACGAGGCTTTCTTCCAGCAACTAACAGAAGTTGCTAGATCACAGGCCCTGGTTCTCATGGGTGACTTTAATCACCCTGATATCTGCTGGGAGAGCAATACAGCAGTGCACAGGCAATCCAGGAAGTTTCTGGAAAGTGTAGGGGACAATTTCCTGGTGCAAGTGCTGGAGGAACCAACTAGGAGAAAAGCTCTTCTTGACCTGCTGCTCACAAACAGGGAAGAAATAGTAGAGGAAGCAATAGTGGATGGGAACCTGGGGGGCAGTGACCATGAGATGGTCGAGTTCAGGATCCTGACACAAGGAAAAAGGGAAAGCAGTAGAACAGAGACCCTGGACTTCAGAAAAGCAGACTTTGACTCCCTCAGGGAACTGATGGGCAAGGTCCCCTGGGAGAATAACATGACGGGGAAAGGAGTCGAGGAAAGCTGGCTGTATTTCAAAGAAACCTTATTGAGGTTGCAGGAACAAACCATCCCTATGTGTAGGAAGAGAAGTAAATATGGCAGGCGACCAGCTTGGCTTAACAGTGAAATCCTTGCTCGTCTTAAACACAAAAGAACAGCTTACAAGAAGTGGAAGATTGGACAAATAACCAGGGAGGAGTATAAAAGTATTGTTCAGGCATGCAGGTGTGAAATCAGGAAGGCCAAATCACACTTGGAGTTGTAGCTAGCCGGAGATGTTAGGAGTAACAAGAAGGGTTTCTTTAGGTATGTTAGCAACAGGAAGAAAGTCAAGGAAAGTGTGGGCCCCTTGCTGAATGAGGGAGGGAACCTAGTGACAGAGGATGTGGAGAAAGCTAGTGTACTCAATGCTTTTTTTGCCTCTGTCTTCACAGACAAGGTCAGCTCCCAGACAGCTGCACTCTGCAGCACGGTATGGGGAGGAGGTGACCAGCTCTCTGTGGAGAAAGAAGTAGTTCGGGGCTATTTAGGAAAGCTGGACGAGCACAAGTCCATGGGGCCGGATGCGCTGCATCCGAGGGTGCTAAAGGAGTTGGCCGATGAGATTGCAGAGCCATTGGCCATTATCTTTGAAAAATCATGGCGATCGGGGGAGGTCCCGGATGACTGGAAAAAAGCTAATGTAGTGCCCATCTTTAAAAAAGGGAAGAAGGAAGATCCAGGGAACTACAGGCCAGTCAGTCTCACCTCAGTCCCTGGAAAAATCATGGAACAGGTCCTCAAGGAATCAATCCTGAACCACTTAAAGGAGGGGAAAGTGATCAGGAACAGTCAGCATGGATTCACCAAGGGCAAGTCATGCCTGACTAACCTAATTGCCTTCTATGACGAGATAACCGGCTCTGTGGATGAGGGGAAAGCAGTGGATGTACTATTTCTGGATTTTAGCAAAGCTTTTGATACAGTCTCCCACAGTATTCTTGCCAGCAAGTTAAAGAAGTCTGGGCTGGATGAATGGACGGTAAGGTGGATAGAAAACTGGCTAGATGGTCGGGCTCAACGGGTAGTGATCAATGGTTCCATGTCTAGATGGCAGCTGGTATCAAGTGGAGTGCCCCAAGGGTCGGTGCTGGGGCCGGTTTTGTTCAATATCTTCATTAACGATCTGGAGGATGGTGTGGACTGCACCCTTAGCAAGTTTGCAGATGACACTAAACTGGGAGGAGTTGTTGATACGCTGGAGGGTAGGGATAGGATACAGAGAGACCTAGACAAATTAGAGGATTGGGCCAAAAGAAATATGATGAGGTTCAACAAGGACAAGTGCAGAGTCCTACACTTAGGACGGAAGAATCCCATGCACTGCTACAGACTAGGGACCGAATGGCTGGGTAGCAGTTCTGCAGAAAAGGACCTAGGGGTTACGGTGGACGAAAAGCTGAATATGAGTCAACAGTGTGCCCTTGTTGCCAAGAAGGCTAATGGCATTTTGGGTTGTATAAGTAGGGGCATTTCCAGCAGATCGAGGGATGTGATCATCCCCCTCTACTCAGCACTGGTGAGGCCTCATTTGGAGTACTGTGTCCAGTTTTGGGCCCCACACTACAAGAAGGATGTGGATAAATTGGAGAGAGTCCAGCGGAGGGCAACAAAAATGATTAGGGGGCTGGAGCACATGACTTATGAGGAGAGGCTGAGGGAACTGGGATTGTTTAGTCTGCAGAAGAGAAGAATGAGGGGGGATTTGATAGCTGCTTTCAACTACCTGAAAGGGGGTTCCAAAGAGGATGGATCTAGACTGTTCTCAGTGGTAGAAGATGACAGAACAAGGAGTAATGGTCTCAAGTTGCAGAGGGGGAGGTTTAGGTTGGATATTAGGAAAAACTTTTTCACTAGTAGGGTGGTGAAGAACTGGAATGGGTTACCTAGGGAGGTAGTGGAATCTCCTTCCTTAGAGGTTTTTAAGGTCAGGCTTGACAAAGCCCTGGCTGGGATGATTTAGTTGGGTTTGGTCCTGCTTTGAGCAGGGGGTTGGACTAGATGACCTCCTGAGGTCCCTTCCAACCCTGAGATTCTATGATTCTATGATTAATTTGAGATCTGCCATACCATTATCTCACTAGAAGGGAAAACCTAAAATGGCAGCAGGCCATAAAAGAGACCCAGTTTGGGAATATTTTAATGAAGTTCCTCTACCTGTGCATGCAAAATGCAAACAGTGCAACAAAGAAATGCAAGGCATGCTTGCCCGAATGAAATGACACCATGAGAAGTGTCCCTTCTCAGGAGGAAGCTGCATTGAAGATGATGAAAGAAACATGCAGGATCTTCAGGTTAGAAGTATGAAATAAAAAAGTTTGCTTTCTTAAAGACTGCCTGTCTTCCTTCTGGACTAGTCTTGAATTCTCATGTTTGAGCAAAAAAATATAGTGGTTACTCTATAGTACTATCATTTTAGATGCAGTTGTGATAAAAATAAATAGCTGAAATAGGCAGATCTTCCTTTTTCAATTTCACCTTTAAAGTAGTACTTAGTGTCAGTGAATGCAATGAGTAATACTAAATGAGCAGTATGGTAGTAATTAAATAATTGCATTAACTTATTTTGTTTAGGAGAATCCATCCTCAACATACAGAATTCTGAAGACTATCCACCTTCAAGATCACCATTATTTTCTAAAGTTTCAGAGTTATCGGCCAATGATGGTGTTTCAGTCACATCATGTATGTCTTGTGTCTTTCTGGCTGTTTCCTCTTAGATACAGGGAGGGACCAGAGAAAAACACAACAGATTTTTGTTAGTTAGGTGAACGATACGTTCCATTGTGTCTGGGAAATGTCTTTGGGGGCTTTTTATGGTTTTCAAAAATTGGTGAACAACATTCAAAAGTTTTTACATCTTTTAAAAAAAAACACCAGAAAGCAAATGTGCTCAGTATACTGTAACCATTTTTCATCACTCATTTTTAATAATGTGTAGAAAGAATCTAGTGCTTGGGAATTAATTTACACTTGAAGATATGATAGACTTTATACTCAGAAGTGAAGAATGACCTGGCTAGCTTAGAAAGCCTAGCTAGATCTACACCAGGGGTCAGCAACATTTGGAACACGGCCACTGGAAGCTGCACGGGGCTGTGCCTGCGTTTGGTCAACATAAACAAAACGTCTCTCAGCCCTCCAATGGATTACCCGGATGGGCTGAGTGCCGGGTTGCTGACCCCTGATCTACACTATTCCACCAAATCCTACTCTTCAAGTTTACATCATCCGTGAGAGTCTTATGCACTATTTTTACTTCGTTCATAGATTATAAGGCAAGAAAGGATCATTAAATCATCTGGTCAAATGTCCTGTGTATCAAAAGTCAGTTACCGCTACACTAAGTCCTCTAACTTGTAGTGAACTAAAGAGTATCTTCGACAAAGGCATCCAGTCATGATATGAAGAACATCAAGAGATGAACAATTCACAACATCCCTTGGTAGTTTGTTCCAATAGTCAATCACACCCATTGTTAAAAATGAATTTGTCTGGCTTCAACTATTTGTTCTTATTATGCCTTTCTCCACTAGATTGAAGAGCCTGTTCAAACCCAGTATTTTCTCCCCAAGAAAGTACTTAGATACCATAGTCAAATTACCTCTCAATCTTCCTCTCAATAAACTAAATAGATTGAGATTTTTAAGGAAGGCACTTCTTCCAGCTCTCATTTGTGGCTCGTTTCTGAGCATTCTCTAGTTTTTAAACATGTTAAAATGTTGACACCAGAATGGTATGCAGTATTCCTGTTTAGGACTCACCAACACTGTATACAGAGGTAAAGTCACTTCATTGTTCCTACAGCCACGGATCTGGCAAAAAGATCTCATGTGAATTGCATATGGAGCACATGTTCAGTTGCTTGTCCACTATGTCCCCTAAATCCTTTTCAGAATCACTGTTTTTCAAGACACCATTCCCCACTGTGTAGGTTATGGACTGTGTTCCTTGTTCTTAAGTGCGTAATTTTGCATCTGGCCATATTCAAATACATTTTTTGGAGCAGGTTAGCAAGCCATCCAGATCAATAGGTATGACTGCTTTGTCCTCCTCATTAACTACCACTCTGCCAATCTTTGTGTCATCCACAAATTTTATTACCAGTGATTTTATATTTACTTCCAGATGATTGAAAACCATGTTGAACGTCACACCTAGTACCAAACCTTGCAGCACCCTCTAAAAGCAACCCCATTCAAAGATGATTCTCCACTGACAACTACTTTGAGAGATCAATTAGTAGTTCTTAATCTCTTTAATGTGTGCTCTCTTGATATAGTACAATTGTTTTTAATCAGGATGTTGCACAATAATAAGTCAAACACATTGCAAAAGTTAAGTATATTACATCTATGCTGTTACCTTTATTAACGACATCTGTCATCTCAAACAATCAAATCAGGGTTGACAAGACCTATTTTCCACAAAACCATATTCACTAGCACTAATTATATTCATATCTGTTAATTCTTTATCCATTGAATCCTGTATTACTTTCACATTGTTTTGCCTGGGATTGATGTCAGGCTAATGGGCACATTAGTTACCCAGGTGATTCTGCCTGCCTTTTTTGAATACTGGCACAATATTATCACTTTCCTAGTCTTCTGGAATTTCTCCTGGAATTGCTTCTATCCCTCTGCAATATGATGTTAGTTCCAGGCCTCTCATGAGAGTTTAAAGTCTTTAGACACTGAATTTAATATCAAACGCCAAATTTTGAGTGTAGAATATGCCCATTATAATGTGAGCACAGTCTTTGTCTACAAAGATGTTTAGCAACATAAAACCCTACACATACATTTAGTTGGTGACAAAACCAAAACTCATTCTACCAAGTTCCTGAACATGATCTCAAAAAAGTGTCTGATTTTAGTTTCTCTAAACATGCTATTCAGAATTAATGTGAAGAAACTGGATATAAAAAGTGACAAATCATAATGTTAGAGTACTAATTCCAGGTATAGACTCAATTGTACAACCTGCAATTACTATTTCTGTCTGTTCAGTTTGTAATGGTACTTTAATGAAATCAGTATTTGATTCACTTAACATCTGGAGTTTAGCTTATGTTATTGTAAGGCCAGGTCTACATGACAAAGTTTTGCCAACATAGCTATGTTGGCAGGGAAGACAAGGAGGAGAGGAAAAAACAAACAAACCAAATCTCTAACTGATACAGATATGACAGCAAAAACAAAATCCATGTAGATGCAGCTTATAATGTCAAAATTATATTATGTTCAGGGTGGTGGCTTAACTATGCTGGGTAAAGAATTTTTGCTGGCATAATGGGCATCTCCAGTAGGGGGCCTTGCCAATAGATCTATCAGCAAAGTAATATAAACTAACCCTTAATTCCCACACCACATTAAATTTTGAATTACTGTGTATATTTAGGTTATTAAATTGAAAAATACTTACAAAAGCTGCATGCCTTCCACGAAACCCACGCGTACACTGTTGCCTCCATGGTTTCCAAACAATAAATCCCAAGAGATATAGAACAAACATGGATGTTTTTGCAAAGGTACTGAAAAAAGGCTTCTCGTACTTCGAAAAAACATACTGCAGAATGAAAATAAAATAGTTATAGTCTTCATAAATAACTGATGAGTCATGTGACTTCTCAATTAATCAGTGCTTTTCAAGTCCAAATCAGGCCAGTGGTTCATCTTGAAGCCAAAACACATACAATAGAATCTCAGAATTACAAACACCAGAGCTACGAACTGACTAGTCAACCACACACCTCATCTGGAACCGGAAATACAATCAGGCAGCAGCAGAGGAAACAAAAAACAAACAAACAAAAAACCCTCACAAATACAGCACATTACTGTGTTAAACATAAACTACTAAAACAATACAGTAAAAGTTAAAACAAATATTTACAAGGTAAGGAAACTGTTTCTGTGCTTGTTTCATTTAAATTAAGATGGTTAAAAGCAGCATTTTTCTTCCTCATAGTAAAGTTTCAAAGCCGTGTTAAGTCAATCTTCATTTGTAAACAAGCTGGAATTGTTTAAACTAGTTAAGCAACAGTGATCTTTAAGTTTAGTCTATTAACAGCAACATTGCTTATTTTTCAGTATGGGAACCAATATAACAATAATAACTTCCCCTAACAGGCTACTGGAAGTAGTTTAATAAAATCCGAAATGTAAAGCTAGAATGACAGGTTCATTATACAGACTAATTTTTAAGGATGTAACTAGATTACCTGCTCCCTGTGGCAATAGTGGCTTTTTTTTTTTTAAACAGATATAATACGTAAATCAGGTTTTGACTCCCTAACTAAAAAATAAAAATACTTGTTGGTTCAAGATACTGACAATTTCTAGATTAAACAATACCTTCCATAGTTAAAACAATAGTTCTTGCATTATGCTGGCTCACAGCACTGTTAGCTACTTGGAGGATTCTGATTTTTTTTCACCCTTCTTTAAGATTAAAAAAATGTGTCAAGTAAAACTCTGTATAAATGTGATCAGAGCTTCAAAAATGTTTATGTAATAGTATTCTCCCCCCTTATTTAAAAATAAGAAGCATGAAACAATGCTTACTGAAGTGAGTTCTGAGGAGGCAACCCATATCACATCAACAAGTAGAAGAATGACAATTCCAAGAGCCATTCGCTTACGCTGAGTGGAGGAACTGCACTGGGAGCTCATTCGGTTCATGATAAAAACCCACACCATTTGTAACCTATTAAACATCAATACAGAACAAAATACCGATTATAGATAGTGACTATATAGTATATATAAATATAAAATAAAAAAATCAGTTATTCATACTGCACGAATGCTGAGTACCTAGCTATCAAAACAACCACTGTAGACTAGGGGCCGGTCTACACTAGAAGCACTACACTGGCCCAGCTGCATGTCTGGGGAAGACGCTCCATGCCAACATAGCGTCAGTATGGACAGCGTTTAGGTCACTGTACCCTGCATTGCTCAGAAGGGAGTCTTTCATACGCGAGTGATGTAAGTTAAATAACTTCAGTGGTAGCGTAAACCTGTCCTAGCTTTCAGCTAGATGTGTCATATAAAAGAACATTAAGAAGACTTATGTAAAGATGTATTTAAAACAAAATAAAAATCAACAGGAGAGCATGCAGACATGTCTACTACAAATTTCAAGACATCAAGTTTAGGTTAACACGCAGAAAATCTCTGGCAATTTTAAAAGTCCCTACCCAAGTTGGTACTGACAAGATCTACGTTATCAGGACTTAAGGATAAGGAAGAGATGAGCAAATTACTAGAATACCAAGAGTATAAAAGGGTTTAAATGTTTAACTATGGCAATACTTGTTCATATGTACAGGATGGAGCATGCTGATCAAATAAGGGCATTAAAAATGTTGTTTAGGCTGCAAAATCAACTCAGAAAATGCTAAATATACAGCTGTCCATGCAAATTTATTTCTGCTGCCCTGGGCATATGCATCATTGTAACATCTTTAATGATATGATCACATACTATTTTTTCCCCCACAGTACCCCTGCCTCGTTCAGTGCACAGGATGGACATACATGGCAACGGATTAAATATTGCATGGCCAGACCAAAGCTGTCACTGCAAATTCCTAACTTTAGTTTTCACAGTCAAGCTCTTGAAACATTATTTTAACAATTTTTCTTAAGTTGAAGAAGGTATATTGTAAAATATCATACGGGTCTTTTAAAGTGCAGGGAGAGTGAAATCAACCCACCTTTTCTATATCTTGCTACAGATGCCTTTGAAATCACAAGCTGCATTAGTCTTACTCCAAACAAAGACTTATCTTGACCATGCCAGCAATACACACACACTTGTACATTCACCAAGGTGAGAGAAGGGGACTCAAGTTTATTATACAACTAAATTTACAGTTTTATGTGGCACTAAGACTGCCCATCAGTAGACTTGAAATTCGGCAAGACCTTAAGTTTTATGATTAAAAAAGTATCGGTTTAGGATGAAAAAATGTTTTCTTTAGACTCTGAACAGGAAGTTAGAAGTCTCATACCTGAGACTATTATTGCCAGAAAGAAGTTAAGTACTTGCCAGTGGACCTTGGTAAGAGATATTGATTTAGCAAGCTTTATGCTTCTAACTGCACTTCTACATACACACATTCTTAGAATAAATTTATTTAAGAGATTTAGTCATGGAAAACTTAAAATTCCTTTCTATTTATTAAAATAAAAAGCTATACTAGTAAGGATTCCTTAATGAACTGAACTACTAACTCATTAACTTTTATGTAGCAAATCCTGACTCTGGAATAAACTTTCTTTACTGAAAGAAATAGTATAACAAGGTAGCTGGCCCATCTCCAGTTTAAGTCCAGTTGTGTGCCCTCATTTGGTGTGATGTGGAGGGCAGGGTTGCCCCTGGAAGTTTTAAAAAAGTGACAGCGAAAGGGAAGAGTTTAGAATCCAAACTCTAGAGATAGCTCTCAGGAGAAGAGCAAAGCTAAGCTGGACGAGGGAGGCAATATCCCGGAAAGAGGGATTAGAGAGCGTTCCCAAGCTATGCAGTGGACCCAGATAAGGCTGTTGATTGCAGGAAGGCAGTTGGGTGGTCACCGACAAAACTTGCGCAGGCCAGAGAGCCATGACCAGAGAGGGCTGAAGGTTGACACTAGCCAAGGGAGATGTCTCCTGTTCTCTGAGCCCAAGAGGTCTGAAGACTGGGGAGTGATGGAGTTGTGACCCTGTTGATGTCTCCAGGTGAGGGCTAGCTGAGAATGAAGCAGGGCAAAAGAAAGACTAGTAAAAGAAAGAGTGGCTCTCAAGCTTCTATTGCAGTCTGAAGGCTACTGTAGCCTAAGGCTCCTGCATGCCTGCTTTGCTGAGGTTAGGAACAACCAGTAATCCACTAAATGGTGGAGCCACTGACCCTCAGCCATCGCACTGCCTAGTCACATCCCAGATCCCTCTACTGCTCCAAAGCACACAGCTGGTACAGATCATCCGATAGTCTCTTAACCTCTTGCCCTACTCTTGCATATCAGACTTACCCCACTTCTGCATCTGAAATCTGCTGGAGAGAATAGTGGAAGGCAGGATTTCCCCCTAAAGTTACTCTTCTAATATTTCAGAGATCACAAGTTCTCTCGATTGGTTTATATTTTAATGGATAAATTTTAATACATATTATACTGCTTTCTACTCATGGTTAATCATTTTAAGTGACACCAATTACAAAACCACTTATGTCTAAAGGGTTTTTTCAATACTTATTAAAAGTAACAGCCAAGATCACCATAACTCTAAGAAATTAGAGAAAAAATATTTATCTTTTCAGTTTTCTTGTGCATTTGACTGCAATGTGTGTATTTAGCATCTCCACTTCCCCTATATGGCCAGTTTCTTGTTTTCTGTGTTTCACGCTGCAACAAGAAAAAAAATGCTTAATAGGAAAATGTGATTGTGAAATCTCAGTTTGCACTCAAGACAGGTGCAGTACTGACTAGACTGAAAGTTGATGGAGTCCTGGGTATCTGTTCTGATCCTCAATATCAAACCCATGATTCTTCTCTAAAGCTTCGATAAAGCACTATCTTATAGCACTATGTATTACAGCAATATTAAAGTTTGTAAAATTTAATATGGAATGCGAAGTGCGTGAAGAGAAAATAAGGATTCTGGATATCTTAAACTGTTGTACTATTTCAATTCTTTCACAATATGCAAATAGATTTTAAATCATGACTATCTGTAAAAAGGAAGTGAAAATATGCAGTATTTCGTTTCCCCACATTGAGAACATGCTGAAATAAAAAAGAACATTGAGAAAATAATTACCGAGATTTATATTTTACATACCTGCACAGTAATTTTTAAAAACAAAATAAATGCTTGGACTTTAAGAGACTTCAAGCTGCCATTGTCAAGATGAAAGCTGTCTCCTAAAATAAAAATATGAAATACTGTGTAACATATACATGTTCATTCAATAATAAGTTTTCTAAACAGAAAACAAATTATATTGCAGGGGTAGGCAACATGTGGCACATGAGCTGATTTTCAATGGCACTCACATTGCCCGGGGGGCTCTGCATTTTAATTTAATTTTAAATGGAGCTTCTTAAACATTTTTAAAAACATATTTACTTTACATACAACAATAGTTTAGTTATATATTATAGACTTATAGAAAGAGACCTCCTAAAAAGGTTAAAATGTATGACTGGCATGTGAAACCTTAAATTAGAGTGAATAAATGAAGACTTGCACACCACTTCTGAAAGGTTGCCGACCCCTGTTATATTGCAAAGGAGAAGAATGGGAGTCACATGGGGGAATCAGAGACGGGTTCAGAAGGGCTAGTGGGAGGACAGACTGGGGTGGGGGCTGAATGGGAGTGGGTCACATGGTGACAGAGGGTGGCTGAGAGAGGGTACAGGAACACATGGGGCCAGGGAGAAGAAGAGTGGTTGAGTGGAGGTGCAGGGACACAAGGACTGAATGGGAGAGGGTCCCTAACTCCCTAACAATCCCTGCCCTACCCCCCATGCTGATGACGCTCATTAAAAAAATGTGTTAATTACATTTGTGACTGAACTCCTGGGGGGGGGGGGGAATTGTATGTCCCCTGCTCTGTTTTACCCGCATTCTGCCATATACTTCATGTTATAGCAGTCTCGGATGATGACCCAGCACATGTTGTTCATTTTAAGAACACTTTCACTGCAGATTTGACAAAACACAAAGTAGGTACTAATGTGACATTTCTAAAGATAGCTAAAGCACTCGACCCAAGGTTTAAGAATCTGAAGTGCCTTCCAAAATCTAAGAGGGACGGATGTGGAGCATGCTTTCAGAAGTCTGAGAAGAGCAACACTCCAATGCAGAAACTACAGAACCTGAACCACCAAAAAAGAAAATTAACCCTCTGCTGGTGGCATCTGACTCAGAAAATGAAAATGAACACGCATCAGTCTGCACTTCTTTGGCTTTTTATTGAGCAGAACCCATCATCAGCATGGACGCATGTCCCCTGGAATGGTGCTTGAAGCACGGACATATGAATCTTTAGAGCATCTGTAGCATAAATATCTTGCGACGCCAGCTACAACAGTGCCATGAGAACCCCTGTTCTCACTTTCAAACATTGTAAAAAGAAGCTGGCAACATTATCTCCTGCAAATGTGAATCATAGAACTGGAAGGGACCTCAAGAGGTCATCTAATCCAGTCCCTTGCACTGGTGGCAGGACTAAGAATTATCTAGACCATTCTTGACAGGCATTTGTCTAATCTGCTCTTAAAAATCTCCAATGATGGAGATTCCACAACCTCCCCAGGCAATTTATTCCAGTGCTTAACCACTCGAACAGTTAGGAAGCTTTTCCTAATGTCCAACCTAAACCTCCTTTGCTGCAATTTAAGCCCATTGCTTCTTGTTCTATCCTCAGAGGTAAGAAAAACAATTTTTCTTCCCTCTCCTTGTAATAACCTTTTACATACTTGAAAACTTTTATCATGTCTCCTCTCAGTCTTCTCTTTTCCAAACTAAACAAACCCAATTTTTTCAATCTTCACTCATAGGTCATGTTTTCTAGACCTTTCATTATTTTTGTCACTCTTCTCTGGACTCTCTCCAATTTGTCCACATCCTTCCTGAAATGTGGCGCCCAGAAATGGACACAATACTCCAGCCGAGGCCTAATCAGAGCGGAGTAGAATTACTTCTTGTGTCTTGCTTACAACACTCCTCCTAATACATCCCAGAATGATGTTCACTTTTTTTTGCAACAGTGCTACTCTCTTGACTCATATTTAGCTTGCGGTCCATTAAGACCCCAGATCCCTTTCCGCAGTACTACTTCTGAGGCAGTCATTTCCCATTTTGTATGTGTGCAACTGATTGTTCCTTCCTAAATGGAGTACTTTGGATTTGTCCTTATTAAATTTCATCCTGTTTACTTCAAAATGATCTGGACAAACTGGAGAAATGGTCTGAATTTTAATCCTATCCTTCAAAGCACTTGCAACCCCTCCCAGCTTGGTATCGTCCGCAAACTTTATAAGTGTATTCTCTATGCCATTATCTAAATCATTGATGAAGACATTGAACAGAACCAGACCCAGAACTGATCCCTGCGGGACCCCACTCATTATGCCCTTCAAGCATGACTCTGAACCACTGATAAATACTCTCTGGAAACTCTCTGTATTAATATGTCCAGTAAGGAATCTATATGTCAAAAACATTTCCTGAATCTTGTGTGTTCTGTGTACTGTTACAGACACACTTGCTGACAGGTATTTTGAAATAAAATACCAAAATAATTGAAACGGTTGTGATTATATTGTGTAATTTTGATAGATAAAATAAGCAGAATTTTAAAATACTGCACACAGAATTTTTAATTTTTTGGCACAGAATTCCCCCAGGAATAAGACATGGGACATATGCTGAATGACTAATAAGCCAGGCTCAGAGGCACTTGCAGCACACTTTGAAGATGAAAAGCTTATCATTTGTTTATCCATTCTGGAGGTCAGAGAGTTCAGATCCACTGCAGGCTGCTACCCACAGTGACCTAGCACACACACTATACCCGCTAGTCACTTTACATTTACTATGCAACCCCGTTGCAGACAGGGGCTAGCATTTCAGAAAGAAAAATCTTTTTAAAAGGTTAAAAAAATTATACACATACACAGGAACTACCTTAACCTATGCTAGTGGTATCAAACACCTTGCCCATCTTAAATATTTTTCCAGACGCATAACAAAGTCAGACTCTGCAGAACATGACTTGACATACTATCTAAGTCTATGTCTACACTGCAGCTGGGAGGTGTAATTCCCAGTTCAGGCAGATGTAAACACCCCAGCTCTGCTTGAGCTGGCATGCTAAAAATAGCAGTGAGGCCATAATGGCAGAGGTGGTAGTTCTAGCTAGCCAACCAAGCAGCTATCCCGAGTCACCACCCATGCCATCGCTGCAACACTAGTGCATGTACGTCTACCCAAGATGAGAATTCACCTCAGAGCTGCACAGTAGATGGACCCCTTAAATAAATTTGAGAGGTACGAACTGCCTCATTTATACAGCTAGGATGATAACTCTACTACTTTAAAGCTAAATAATGTAGGTGAAGTTTTATGCTTATCTGATTTACGGACACAATAGCAGTAATTGTAACTGACTACACCAGTGACCAAATAGAGGGGGAAAACAGACACTGGTCCCAAAACTGCCCTCCATCATTTCCATCCACAACCCATTGAAGTTGAATACAACAGTTTACATTTCTAAGGGTAGATTCTGTTCACAGTTATACAGCTTTAGCTCTCATTTAAGTGTACAGGAGTTGTACTCCATGCAATACAATGCAGAATTTGAGCTAACAATTTAGTTACTGCATAAGGACCATATTCTATCCTCTATCACTGCGCAAGCCTCCCTTTGGGCTGGATTCCTACAAGGTTCTGAGCACTTACAACTCCATTCAGTGTCTATCATCAGTGAGAAATCCACTGGGGATTGAGGACAATTTAGTATCCTACCTTTTGACATCAGGGCCAAGAACAAAGATTAAATATGTAGTGCAGCCCTCTCACAGAATGTGTCTGACACTCCTGCCCTACTATGTGCAGGCTCCTCTGGTGTATGCATGTTGTGAGATGGAGATGGCAGCATGCAACAGATCATATGGTTTTGTTTTGTTTTTTTTAAACCTGAAAGCAATTAAACAAAAAATATACTTCAAAATTGTGCTGCATGTCCCTCGTCTTAGTTATCTGGGGCAAAACATACTGCTTGTCTAAGACATATTTATAGATTTCAAGGCCAGAAGGGACCATTGTGATCATCTATGTATAACATCTGTGTATAACACAGGTCACTGAGCTTCCTCAAAATAATTCCTGGAGCATCTCTTTTGGAAAAACATCCAATCTCAATTTTAAAATGTCCAGTGACAGAGAATCCACCATGACTCTTGGTAAATAATTCCAATTATTCTCACTGTTAAAAATGTACACCTTATTTCCAGTCTGAATTTGTCTAGCTTCAGCTTCCAGACACTGGATCATTAATACCTTTCTCTGCAACAGCAGCCACAAAAATCAGATTTCCTTTATATGTCATCTTTACGATAAGAGTTAAATATGCTTCAGAACCACCTTTGTTAATAAACACTTTTCAACAGAGGCTGACAGTAGCCTAGACACAAAATAGTTTTCCTTACCATTTAGACCATATTAGAGCTGAGACTGTCATCTGGTGGAGCCATTTTTTTCAGCCAGTTACGTGCAGGCCTTCTGCAGAGAGCCAAAAAGGAATGAAAACTTAAAAACACCCCTTTCCAATACCTTGTGAAGAGTGAAAATCCCAACTCAATGGTGTCTCCCCCCACCCCCCACACACACATTAAACTATTCTAGAACACTTAATTTTAGGTAGAGATACTCTGCATAAACAGTTGATATTCCCAGACATAAATGCCCTTATTGTATGCTGCAATACAAGCATTGCAAGCTAGTGTTGTTGCAGCCACATCAGCCCCAGGATATTAGAGAAAGAAGGTGGGTGAAGTATCTTTTATTGGACCATCTTCTGGTGGTGAGAGAGACAAACTTTCAAGCAGAAGTTGGTCCAATAAAAGATACTACCCCATCCCCTGGGTATTTAAAATTGTCTCAAATGTATTTTCACTTGGCTACCTACATTTGGATCAATGGGCTGGAATGGCCTTATGCTAATTCACAAAAGATAGAACACCGTTTTTACTAAGATACATATGCCAAAAGTGTATTTAGAAGGGTAGTAAGTATGTGCAATCCTGCAAGTGTCATTTCATTTGCAAGAAGTCCCATAATCTCTGACAGCAAAGCCACACTAGCACCATGTTTCTCTACAGATTATTACCATTCTCAATTTATAATACAATTTAATAGTGAAGACAGAACAATATGATTTCTTCATATTCTCACAGATCTCAAATAGCTTGTTGATCATAAGAGAAGCCTCTTTATGAACACAAAAACTGGTAAAGCAGTGTGTATACTACAGGTAACAGACTGAATTTTTTTCGGTATTCACAGTTTTGCACCCACACCACAATGTGGGCCAACATGAAAACAACAAAAGATGTACCTACTAACTGAACACTACCTGTTCTCATAAGGGCATGTGCCAAAAGAGACTTGAAATATATTGGCCTCAGTGGATTCTAACTTCACTCACACCTGTGAAGTATGTGGGTCATACGGTAGGATGAAGACACAGAAATTATGTTTTAGCTACAATCGGACAATGAATAGAAGTGGATTGACTAACTATTTTATTACCATGCTTCCAAGTCAAGAAATACCTATTAGACAGCCAGGACAGGTGTATAAAAAAAAAAAAAAGAGGGTACCAACCTCAGAGAGGTTATATAGAAATGGTCAGTCTTTGTATCGACTAACTCATGTCTCTCAGTTTTTCATTTGATGGCACAAAGTCAGAAGCAAAACAAATCAGTGCATTTTGTGCAAATATTTTTAAAAAAACATACAGGTTTTATTTGTTGTTCTTTCTTTGTTTCTATTACCCTAAGAATTCAGACCCATAACAGCTGATCACCATACTATAGAGGATAGTGGGTGGGGAGGAATTCCTTCAAAGTAAGACAATGGCAATCTTTAAATCAGAAGGGTGGGACAGTTTCTGAGAGATACAGCAATCACTAAAGGCCTAATCCCGCAGTCCTTACTCAAAGAAAACTCCATAAAAAGAGTAGATTCCTCTGCAAAAATCTCCAGATCATTAAGCAAAGCACAGGTAACTGAACCCAAGTCTCATATGCTGGTGCTGAGTATTGACACTTGTCTACCACACCTCCCCAAATAAAAATTATTTAAAAAAAAAAACAGACCACCAAAATGTGCACAGGAAACACTTTGTTTTGAATTAGTTAAAATAAGCTCAATTATTTCATCTCATGAAACACCTGGAGTCCAACAACAGGCAATACTCACTTGAAAACAGTACCTCCATGACATCAAAATGTTCTGTATATAAATAATAGTAGAGCTGGTTCCCAGTATCTAAAGAATAAGAGGAATATTTGAAAAAAAATCTAAATTCTCATACAAGTGTCAGAAGCATAAATTTTCAGCTATATTGTAATTTGCAAGTGTGAATAGAAATGGTATATTACATAATTAAACACACCATTAACTGACAATTACCGGAATAACCGACCATGAGCTCCATAACTTTAAGCATTGGGAAGAGATCACACAGAAAACTTATGTCTAGTTAGCATCTTCCATCTGGAAGAATCCTAAAACTTTACTGTCTTTAACTGACAAATCTTGCACACATTCAACTTCACCCACCACCGAAGGGAAGACACTTTTGTGGCAAAATAGACAACTGGTAACATTACACAACAATTTTGGGATTTATGACATGTACAATATAAAATTAATACAGAGGAATTTTAGTTAGGAAGAACATAAATTATCCAAATGGAATTTGGCCCAAACATCAGCCATACTTGTGAAAAGTACTAGGGAATCTTTAATAACTGCTCAGGAGCTCACTCTTACCTCTCATCTGAGCAATGGTGCCCCCTAATAACATGCTGGATCATGCATTTAATACACACACACACGAGGAAGAATATCGACTACTGAATTATCAGAAGCATGTAATCATTTCTTGGCTATCACCTGTCCAATCCTTAATAAGAGATCAAAAGAAACCAGCTTGCAGTGGGGTAGACAACTACAGAGCAATGGTGAGATCAAGTCCAGCACAAAGTAACTCCTCACCCTCATAACTGGGGAAGCCTTACACCTTCGGGAACAGGCTTCCAGTTTAGGGGTTGGGTTCTGTTCCCTTCCCCCCTCCACGCACTCACTCTAGGGATGGGGGAAAACAAGCAGGAGAACCTCCCCCCCCCCGCCACAAACCCCCACTCCACAGTCGGGAGGCAAAGGAAGAGCCAGGCCCCTTTCCCCCCCCAACACACACCTCGCTGCTCTGGGGATGGGGGTGGGAGAGACACTCCCACTCTGAGGGTGGCGGGAGAGAAAGAGACGGGCCCCCATTTCCCACCCCACCCCGGTGATGAGGGAGGGGAGGGGAGAGGAGACAGCCCCCCCCCGCCCAGTGGGGGTGCAGGGGAAGCTAAGCCCCCAGCCAGTGGATCCCGGGGCAGAAGGAAGGGGGTTCCCCCCTCCCAGGCAGGTGACAGGAGGGGAAGGCGGCGGCGAGTCTCCCCCCGGAAAGGGAGGCCGGTCAGGGGAAGGCGGCGAACTCCCCACACAACCACGGGGCACGCTGGGCACCGCCCCCCTCACTCACGGACGGGGGGGCTGGTCCCCTCCCCACTGACTCTCCAGACCAGGGTTTAGACGGGGCATCGGCTCCCCGTTGGGTTCGGGGCCGGAAGCCCTTGCGCGGGTCTCGCCGGTACCTGTGTGCGGCAGGGCCCGGCCCCAGAGCCCCTCCAGCCCGCTCCTCTCCTCTAAGATGGTGGCTGGTCCGGAGTCGCAGCTAGGCCGCGGACAATCCACCCCAGAGCCAGCGAGCGAGAGCTAGCGCCCCCCAGCGGCCAGCCCCGCCGGGCCTCCATCGATCTGCTCGGAGAGCCGCTCGCCGTCCTGCTGCCGCTCCCAGAGACGCAGACGCGGCGGAGAGAGGCGGGGCTGGGGACGGGTGGGGCAGGAGCGGAAGTGGGGGGGGGGGAGGAGAAGGCGGAAGGGGCGCGGCTGGCGATTGGGGGGGGGAATGCGCCAGGGGCGCTCCGAGAGAGGGAGCGGCCCGCCGGGGGGGCGCGGAGGGGCGTGGTTGGGCGGGAGCAGGCGGAGTGGGAGGGGAAAGGGGGCGGAGCAGGCGGTGGCAGGGGGGAGCGGGAGGGAAAGAGGGGGGAGCAGGGAGGCAGCCAACAGAGGCAGTGTGGGAGGGGGCCGAGTGACTTGGTGGGGATGGAGGCCCTGGCCCATGGAGACCACAGCCGAGATTTGCGCTTATTTGGCTGTAAAGTACGTAAGGCATCGGGGTGGGGGTCCTGTAATTTTGTGTGTTTGTTTCAATTGCAGAGGTGGGCGCGAGTCTTGAAAATCCCCCCTCCCATAAAAAGTTCTGTCATTTATAGACAGCCCCGAGACCTGAAAGAACAATCTCTTTGGAAAAAAGACTTTAATCGTCATTTTTTTAATGTTAACCGTTGTTTAATTTTTTGCCAACTAAATCCAATCCTTTTTCATTCAGCTGCTTGTTTGGCTCATATTATTTATAAAAACGAGCAGTCCTTGTGGAGCCTTCCAGACTAAAATATTTATTTGGGTATAAGCGTTCGGCTAAAACCCACTTCAAAGCTTATGCCCAAATAAATTTGTTAGTCTCTAAAATACCACAAGGACTCTTCGTTGTTTTTGCTGATACGGACTAACACGGCTACTCTCTCAAACAGATTATTTACAGTTTACCTAGCTGTGTGATCATGCTATTACTTTTTTCTTGTGAAGATGACTACACCGAGAGATATTTTGGTCATCTCCAGTAGGCTTTTTCCTGATAATTCTCCACCATTGTTACCATCCGTGGAGTTGCACTGATGCTAGTAATGGCATGTCTGATCACCTGCAGTAAAGTCACCATGTCATTTGTCAGCTCAGAAAAAGTCTGAGCTGCTATTGGGTGCTGCTCTGCAATAAAAGCTAGTTCTCCCATTATTGTTACCTCCAAGAAAGTTGAACATATGGCGACAATGGTGGGAGATTTTAAGAAAATATGTCCACTGTAGACAAAGTTTGTTGCAAAGGGTAGTGTATGTTACAAAGACTAGCTATAACAGGGTCAAACTGATATACTACAAACAACTATACTGATATTTTGCAATTTGATGTCAGAGATTTCATTTATAGCCTGATATATGGAAAAACTATATTTTATTGTTAAAACTTGCCCATTTCTTTGTGTATTTTGTAGTTTCAGAATCCAGCTGGCATTGTTCATTGCTTTTGTATTGCTTAACACATAATACATAAATGTAAAAAGAATTAAAGTAGAACCCAAAGTTTAATAAAAATAAAATTGAGATACAGTACAACTTCAGTTCATATGCTTTTATACACTTCCTTGCCATATGTGGGAGATAGACTAGATGACCTAATAATTTTTTTCAATCTCTACCTTCCATTATTATTTATTTTATGTTGCTGTAGTCCCATTATTTTAGATGCTGTACAAACACATACTTAAACTCTGTCCTTACCCTGAAAAGCTTACAGTCTATGATTTATGATAAAAGAAATGGAAGACTTTACAATCTTAGCTGAAAACAAAAGTTCAGCAATATAACTTTACTAGATTTATAAGATAGGTGCTTTATAAATTTAAATAAATAAAAGTTTTGCCTTTAAGACATTTACTGAGTCAGTATTCCTGATACCACAAAATAATGTGCTTTACAAACTTGCTGAAAATACTCATAAGGGATAGTGTTTAAGACTGAGTGGTTCTGATGATTTCAATGTACTTAAGACCTAATTGGTATTAAGAGTTTGCAGACCTGGGCCATTACCACATAGAAAGAGAATCCCTTAATAAAAAATGTTCCAGTTAAACTAGCAAATGGCGAACAATGCTTGGTCAGAGGACTTCTTAGTACAAGGAAGCAAATAGAGTATTAACAAGTAAGAAATGTAGGGAGAGTAGAAACAATAGCATAATGTAATAAAGCGAGATTTTAAACTGAATTCTGTTTTTCTGACACACTGATATAGCACTTTTTGTAATCAAGATATTTCAATGCTTTAAATACTAGAACTGCAACAGCTATATTGACAAGTGGAGCAGCCTTCATGTACTCAGCAATGCTTCATTTCTTTATAAAATTATTTCAGTTTTAGCTGAGTATGAATTAAAGAGTAGGAAATATTCTTTGTAGTGGTGAAATTACCTTTTTTCATGTACATTCCAAGTATTTTCTGTACTGCATTTTTGTGTACTTCATATTTAATTGTGAATAATATTTGATTACATTTTAGAGATACAAACATATAAAAACAAAAATAGTACTGCATATCCAGCCAAGGTAAAAGTATTTCAACATCACAACACTACAATCCTTGTATGAATGGAAACACCTTTATCAATAGTGAGTTTTAGAAACTGGAATGCCAAAAAAATTAATAATAGTAAAAAACTATGGGTTTTATTCCTGTAGATTCTATTCAGGAGAGTACTGCAGTTGTCTTCAGTGGGAATTGGATCAGGCCATTAGGGTAGATCTTCACTGCACAGTTAATCTGGGTGATTGGCAGTCAGGTCTGAGCACCCAGGTTAGCGTAGACCAGATGTAAGAATCCGCACAGCAAAGCCATTCCTGTGTCCTTGCTGTTTCTGCACTTGTCCATGTATGTCTGGGGACATATCCCATGGTTCTTTCTGCTGATGCACTCCAGGATTCTTTCCCTGTCAATTTTATGTCTTTTGTGGGAAATTGTGGAAAAGGCATTGAATGGTCCTCGCTGCAAAGTGGACAGGTTCCAGCCAGAGTTCTATCCCCAGCTAGGTAGACTTCCCAGACTTCCAGCACCTCCAGCCCTAGGTGTGAATGGAACAGGGATTTGGGCTAAAACATGGGTAAGAGCCAGGTTAACTTGCAATGAAGCCATATCCTGTGAGTGAAATTTACTCCTGTACATAGGCCTCCTACTCGTCCTCTGAATTTCATCCATGTAGAGAAATACTCCCATTCTTTTCAATTGGCTTTGGATCTGGTCCTTAAAGAACAAGAAGGGAGAAATGACAGGGGAAGGAGAATACTGATGACAATACTGTCTAAGGCCTTGTCTACACTACAAGACTATTTCGAATCAACTTAGTTCGAATTTGTGGATTCGACCTTATGAAGTCGAATTTGTGTATCCATACTAAATACACTAATTCGAATTTCTGAGTCCACATTCACGGGGCCAGCGTCGACTTTGGAAGCGGTGCACTGTGGGAAGCTATCCCACAGTTCCCGCACTCCCCGCTGCCCATTGGAATGCTGGGTAGAGCCCCCAATGCCTGCTGGGGGAAAAAATGTGCCGAGGGTGGTTTTGGGTAACTGTCATTATTGAACCGTCACTCCCGCCCTCTCTCCCTGAAAGTGCCGGCGGGAAATCTGTTCGCGCCCTTCTCTTGTCAGTTACAGCGCGTACGCCACAGCACTGCGAGCATGGAGCCCGCTGCGATCATCGCTGCACTTATGGCCGTTGTCAACTCCTCGCACCTTATCGTCCACCTCTTCCACAGTCAGCTGCTGAGAAATCGGGCGAGGAGGCTCCGGCAGCGCGGTGAGGACAGGAATTCACAGAGTGGCGCAGACCTCTCACAAAGCAGGGTACGCCGCGCCGTGGAGATCATGGTGGCAATGGGTCAAGTTCATGGTGTGGAACGGCGATTCTGGGCTCGGGAAACCAGCACTGACTGGTGGGACCGCATAGTGCTGCAGGTCTGGGATGAATCACAGTGGCTGCGAAACTTCAGGATGCGTAAGGGCACTTTCCTTGAACTCTGTGACTTGCTGTCCCCTGCCCTGAAGCGCCAGGACACACGGATGCGAGCAGCCCTGAGTGTGCAGAAGCGAGTGGCCATAGCCCTCTGGAAACTTGCAACGCCAGACAGCTACCGGTCAGTAGCGAACCACTTTGGCGTGGGCAAATCTACCGTGGGGGTTGCTGTGATGCAAGTAGCCCACGCAATCGTTGAGCAACTGCTCTCAAAGGTAGTGACTCTCGGAAATGTCCAGGACATCATAGATGGCTTCGCCGTGATGGGATTCCCAAACTGCGGTGGGGCTATAGATGGGACTCACATCCCTATCCTGGCACCAGCCCACCAGGCCAGCGAGTACATTAACCGAAAGGGCTACTTTTCAAAGGTGCTGCAAGCACTTCTGGACCATAGGGGACGTTTTACCAACATCTTCGTCAGGTGGGCGGGCAAGGTTCATGACGCGCGTGTGTTCAGGAACTCTGGTCTGTTTAGACGCCTCCAGGCACGAACTTTCTTCCCGGACCACAAAATAACGGTTGGGGATGTGCAGATGCCTACAGTGATCCTCGGGGACCCAGCCTACCCGCTAATGCCCTGGCTCATGAAGCCCTATACAGGCGCCTTGGACAGTGAGAAGGAACTCTTCAACTACCCGCTGAGCAAGTGCAGAATGGTGGTGGAATGTGCTTTCGGACGTCTCAAGGGGAGATGGCGGAGCTTACTGACTCACTCGGACATCAGCGAAAAGAATATCCCCGTAGTTATTGCTGCTTGCTGTGTGCTCCACAATGTCTGTGAGAGCAAGGGCGAGACCTTTTTGGCCGGATGGGAGGTTGAGGCAAAACGCCTGGCTGCTGTTTACACTCAGCCAGACACCCGTGCCGAAAAACTATCCCAGCGGGAAGCGCTGTGTATCCGGGAGGCTTTGAAAGCAAGTTTCCTCGGAGAGCAGGGTAACCGATGATTCTACACTTGATTTTAAGAGAAGCTGATCCTGGGCCTGTGTCTCTATGTGTTGAGTGAGATCTGCGGTTACATACCCCGTTCTCCAAGTTTCCCCCACTTCCAAAACACGTTTTTAAACAAATTAAATGGAACAGTTATTTTTAATAAATCTTTCCTTTACTTTGCATTTCTGTTCAGGGTTTGAAACATGGACGCATACTGTGCTGGGTACGGTGTGCACTGATGTACAGACCGCTTGTACAATACAGGACGGACAGCCTCCTGCTCCTACATAGGTCTCTGGGGTGGGGGACGGTTTCAAGTGGTTGTGCATGTAGGGGTGGGTTTGCAGGAAGGGGCGAGTGGTGCCGTCTTTGCATAGGGATTTGGATGCAGGCTCTGGGCTGTGGGTTTGGGCGTAGGAAGGGGTGAGGGGTGTGGGGGAAGAGTGAGTATCTGTCCGTGGATGAGGGCTCTTGTTGGGGCTCAGGGCAGCGGAGAGGATCGCGCCTACGGTGGAAGTGCATGGTAAGGGCAGCATGCCTTAACATTAGGGGGTGGCAGGCGCTAGGACCGTGGACAAGCGTACACATCACAGAATGACCCGGGGCAGCATACACCACACAGAGGGACCCTGGTGACTACTGAATGCAGTCTGTGTGTGCCCTGCAGTTGATCCTGCCCCCGATAGTCTGTACCCTGCTAATGTAGGCTATCCCGTGCAATTATAAATCCCCTGCCCCCACCCCCCCTACATACACAGTCTTCTGACACGAAAGATGTGACGGAAAGAGTGAACAACAGCAAACAGCTTTTATTAATCTACTACATAGTGGGGTGATGAAACTTGGATTTGGGACTGGGTGATCCTATAAGGGAAGCGCTTCTAAACAGTTATAGCGTCAGAGGTGTGTGGAACATTAGCGCTCAGCTGTGGTGCAGTGACAGTTCTCACGGCCCCTACCGCCCCTCCGTCTTGTAATTTTCGGTGAGGGGGGGACAGGACTTCTTGGCGTTGGAGGGTGGTTGCAGATACAGTGCAGGGGGGCTCTCTCCTCCTGCCTGCGGTCCTGCAGCACATCAACAAGGTGCCGGAGCGTGTCCGTTTGCTTCCTCATTAGCCCAAGCAGCGTTTGAGTCGCCTGATGGTCTTCCTGCCGCCACCTATCCTCCCGTTCGATGTGTGTGCGATGCTGTTGACATAGGCTCTCCCTCCACTGTCTCTGCTCTGCCGCCTCGGCTCTGGAACAGGCCATCAGTTCCGCGAACATCTCTTCCCGAGTCTTTTTCTTTCGCCGCCTAATCTGAGCCAGCCTCTGCGAGGGGGATGCCGGGGCAGTCCGGGAAAGAGCAGAAGCTGTGTGATGGGAAACAGTAAATGATTTCCTTGAACAGATACATGTTTGCGAACAGTGAACACAGTCTAGTCAGTTTCTCTGAACAAGACCATACAGGGCACCAAGTCTCACGAGATCTCAGGAAAAGTTCGAGATTTCGGAATACGCTCTCATTGGCGGCGCCATTGCACAGGAGAGCGGACAAGCGGGGAGATACAGCATAATCCGTCTTGCAGACAGTCCTGGTAAGCCTTAAAGTAGATCATGCTTATCAGTTAGTGGATAGCTGTGCTCTCCTGCTAAAGGCAATCTGGAAAGCAGAAAGGCTGAGCCTTTTCCAGCCCCTCCCGCCAGTGCACGGGAAAGATCAATGTCTGCTTGTTCTCTGTGGCCTCCAGCACGTGGCTGTTAAGCGAGGGTCGTTGTTATGCAACCTAATTGTAAACCGTTAACAATAGTAACAATACACTAATTGCCCGACTTAGATGCAGCCTGTCCAGACCAACATCACCCTGAGGCAGGTCACTCGCAGTCAGAGAGAGTGGATGCTACTGGAAGCCCTGCACAGACCAGGACCATATGCAGCAATGCTGGTGGAGGCGATGATTCCTCTCTACATTAGGATCTCCTGGTGCGGAAGAGTGTGCTTCCATGGAGCGCCGAATAAGGCACCTCTCCCCAGGAACCTCCTGCGGAGGCTTTTCGAGCTGCTCTCTGAGAGCTTTGTTGAACTGTCCCAAGAGGATTATTGTTCAATCCCTATATGTGTGGACCTACTATTTATATAGTTTGACATGTAAAATTTTGTATATAGTATTTCTATTTTTTCTATACCCGTTTTTTAAAAAATAAAAGTTTCCATGTTTATAGCACTTACCGCCTGATCCTTCCCCTGATTCTGAGTCCGGGTTAACGGGCGGGGAGGGTTGGTAGGGGATCTCTGTGAGGGTGATGAAGAGATCCTGGCTGTCAGGGCAAGCGGTATTGTGTTCGCTGTCGCCTGCGCCGTCCTCCACAAACCCTTCCTCATCTTCCCCATCGGCGAACATCGCTGAGGAACTGTCCAGGTTCACTATGCCATCCTCAGAGTCCACGGTCACTGGTGGGGCAGTGGTGGCAGACCCACCGAGAATGGCATGCAGTGCCTCGTAGAAGCGGCATGTCTGGGGCTGTGCTCCGGAGCGTCCGTTTGCCGCTCTGACTTTTTGGTAACCTTGTCTCAGGTCCTTGACTTTCACGCGGCACTGCATCGCATCCCGGCTGTATCCTTTCTCTATCATTGCTTTAGAGACCTTCTCGAAGGTCTTTGCATTCCGCTTGTTGGAGCGCAGCTCCGAGAGCACAGACTCCTCGCCCCACACAGCAATCAGATCCAGGACTTCCCGGTCTGTCCATGCTGGGGACCTCTTTCTATTCTTGGATTGGCCGGACTCCTCTGCTGGAGAGCTCTGCATCGTTGCAGGTGCTGCGGAGCTCGCCCCGATGTCCAGCCAGGACGTCAGATTCAAAGTGCCCAGACAGGAAAAGGAATTCAAATTTTCCCGGGTCATTTCCTGTGTGGCTGGTCAGAGAATCCAAGCTCGGACTGCTGTCCAGAGCGTCAACAGAGTGGTGCACTGTGGGATAGCTCCCGGAGCTACTAAGTTCGATTTGCATCCACACCTAGCCTAATTCGAGCTAGCCATGTCGAATTTAGCGTTACTCCACCTGCCGGGGTGGAGTACCAAATTCGAACTAAAGAGCCCTCTAGTTCGAATTAAATGGCTTCCTGGTGTGGACGGTTGAGCGGTTAGTTCGAATTAACGCTGCTAAATTCGAATTAAAGTCCTAGTGTAGACCTGGCCTAAGATTAAGTTTTGATCAACTAACTTCTTCCCTGGCTGGAAGAAGGAAGGAGGTGTGGTCAGCATGCTCAGCAATGGAAGTGATATAGGCCACAATACAGCAAAGCACTAAGCATACGAATAATTCCATCTGTGTTCAGTAAAGCACTTAAATATGTGCTTAACATCCACTGACCTATCAACCCTAATGGAAAAAAAAATCAGGTCATTTGGTGAACCTTTCAGAGTTCTCAGGTTCTGATTTGTTTTAAATTGGGTACAGGTTATCTGTTTTGCCTTACACTGCAAAGTGGTAAGAAACATCATTGCTCAAAAACGTGTTTTTTTTTAAATAAAACTAATGCTCCCCATGAAATGCAACCAAGAAAAATGTTGCAATATATACAAGAAGCAGACAACACAAACAGTTTGGGCTATGTAGCTTTCTCTGAGGCATAAACCACGGGGATTAGTAAACAAAATTAGCTTTCTTGATATTGAATCTTCAAAGCTGTAGAAACTGAAACTAGGCTTGCTATGTATGCTATGGAACACAGTTAGCAAACATTAGCCAATAGTAGTATTACAAAGTGACATCACACTTGTTGCCTGAGTCTCCTTACTCTCTTGATTTACAGTATGTAAGAAAAACAAGTATCCTAATTGGTAATGGATTTAGTGACTATAGTGAAATTGCTGCCATCCAATTATTTTCAATATATAAATAATGATAATAAAAAGAATTTTAAAAACCAACCAAAAGCTTAACCATGCAAAACTAAAAATGAATGAAAAATCAGACATTCACCAAGCTATCTATAAAAAACACAGTTCATGGCAAATGGGGTTACCTGCAGTCTGTGGGCCAGATTTTAAATCCCTTGCCTACATTGGTACAAACTTACTCACAAACTTACTCACTTGAGTAGTTTAATCGTAGCTAATGACACTACTCCCATGAATAACTGATCATTGTTTGAGAAAATCTGGCCTTAGATCTGAGTCCAGTTCTGATCCTCTTACTCATGCTGAGTACCTTACTCTGTAGCTAGCCCCATATAAGTGAATAGGGCTATTTACAAAATAAGGTACTAAATTTCATGAGTAAGGATGCAGAATCTGACCTTATATTTTCTGAGGTATATTGGAAGGCCTGATTATTTTACCCTTATTTATCATGAAGAGCATCTTACTCCTTGAGTAGTCCCATTGGTTTCATTGAGACTACTTGCAAGTACTGTATTACTCAAAATGAATCTGACCCCTCAATTATTGGTAACTGACCCCTGGTATAGGTGCAGATGTTTCAGGATAGTTTAAATAGCCTCATAAGAAAGGCTTATAAACATAAGAAACAAAGGAACAAACACTTCTCTGTTGATTCCCACAGCTCCAGTAATGACTTATTGTATAGATCAGGGATTGGCAACCTTTCAGAAGTGGTGTGCCGTGTCTTCATTTATTCACTCTAATTTAAGGTTTCGCATGCTGGTAATACTTCTTAACCTTTTTAGAAGGTCTCTTTCTATAAGTCTATAATATATAACTAAACTATTGTATGTAAAATAAATAAGGTTTTTAAAATGTTTTAAGAAGCTTCATTTAAAATTAAATTAAAATGCAGAGCCCCCTGGACCGGTGGCCAGGACCCAGGCAGTGTGAGTGCCACTGAAAATCAGCTCGCATGCCACCTTCGGCACGTGTGCCATAGGTTGCCTACCCCTCATATAGAGAGATGTAGAGCACTAGTGAAGAACATTCTAAAATTAATTATACTGGTCATTCATTTATTGGGCCTCAATAAAACAATGGCAAATTGTGTCTGGAGACACCATTATTTTGGTTTTTTTCTGACAATCTGTAACAACACAACATGCAATGGAGGGTTTCTTATGGTAAATGACTGCTCCTGAAGTTTAAAAACATCTAACTTTGTTTTAGATACCTTTTATCCCTTTGGATTTCCTTTCATTTTTGTATTTATTTTTGGTACAAGTGGGGATGCAAACCCTTTCTGTTGTGGGTATTTTACCATATTTAACGTTATTTTTACTATGCAGCATGTAAGAATATGATTTAGAATATCTAATTTTTAAAAGGCCTCAACAATATGGCTGAGTCTACATTAGAAAATACTGCTACGTTTCACAAATAGTATCAAATATGGCTGTTTCTACCTACTCAGACAGTGGTGAAAACAGTTTTCCTGTTGATGTAGACAGGATAAACTGAGTTCAACTCCTGTTTTGACAAAACATTTCTATTAGGTTAACCATGATTTCTTACAGTGGATGTTGAACTTGATTGATTCTTTTCTCACCAGTAATACAATTACAGTTCTGTCAACATTAATTGAAGGGGACTAGGACGTGAATAATGGGGAGTCATGTTTCACACCCATTACCAAATATGGTTAGATTTTGTAGTATAGACGCAGCCTTGAAATGTATCTTCCTTTCTTTTCTCATCATCATACCAAAATAAAAAAGGAACTTCTAAGATCTTGTTAAGATTGGGAGCAACACTATTCTAGCCTCAAACATATTTAAATGCAATTATTGCTAGGAGGGTATTAGCACAATTTCCCTGAAAAAAAACATTCCACCAGAAATTTTGTTCTGAGAACTGTTCTAGCCCAACTATAACATAGGCTACCTCCTTCTAAGTACTCTGTAGCATGATTTTATGAAATATTCTTACACAGTTAATCACCAAAATAGCCTTGGGAACACTGTTCAAAGAAACCACCTAGAATCCTTCAAGAACATGTGTGCTAACGCTGACATGATATTCTTAAAATTGACACTAAAAATACTATCAAAAGCAGGGCTAGATTTCCAGTTAGGCACAGTAAGCATGTGCCTAGGGGCACTGGCATTCTAGGGGCGCCTAAAAGTTAAAAGTAGGTTAAAAGTTAAAAAGTTAATACATATGCAGTTAAAAGTGACTTTTCCCTAGGAAAGAGATGCTCCCTTCATCTTGCTATGTCCCTTCATCCTGCCTTATAGTGGGGCACAGCTCCCCTGTGGGTGGCCAGGCTCCTGGTATGGGTTGGTGGCTGCCCAGCGTGTGGGGCTGGAGCAGGGTAAGCATCCGAGTCAGCCCGCCTGGGGGCACTGTGAGTCGCAGCCAGGTGGGGTGGCTGCTGAAGGTGCTAGGAGCGGCCCAGCCCTTTCCCAATCTCAGCCGCCCCGCTGCCTCCGCCCTGTGCTGGGGAGGTAGAGGGAGGGGCGTAGGCAGTGCACCATTCACTTGAAGAGGCAGAGCCGGAGCGCGGCTGCCGCCCCGGGCTTCAGGAGGGACAGAAGACACCTGTGGACCGCTCACCGTGGGGAGAGGTACAGTCTCCCCCTTGCACCTTGCCTAGGGCAGGAGGGTTGCACTCAGGCTGGGAGCACCGTATGTGGAAAAGGGTCTTGTGCCTTCCTGGGGAGGCTGTGCTCTGGCCACCCCGGCTGCCCTGGGGCTGCTCCGCCCGTGGAGAGGGGGGGCTAGGGGTGGGTATCCCTGCTTTGAGGGGCTGCTGCGGGGAGGAACAGAGCCAGTTCTGGAGCTGTTGGGGGGGGGAGGCAGAGACAGGGGAGAGTTTAATTTTTGATGGAAAACACAAAGGTTGCTGTAGGCCGGTTGGGTGCTGAAGATGCTGTGCCTAGGGGCGCGTAAGGTGTAAATCCGGCCCTGATCATAAGGTTGTATATTTCTAGTCCTTTAATGAGCCTATGTCAGTTTTGCTCACTTTACAAGCCAAATCACTTTTTGCTGACTGCCAGATCTGGAAGCTCTACCTGCAAACTTGGAAGTATCTTGAAAGTCAAGATGTAGTCTTGCTTGCTTGTGCATCATAACTACAGTACTAATAAAGATTCTTCAATTCTGTTGATGCAAGGGTGACAACAGTATCTAGCTCAGACTTTCGTAGCTGTTTAGGCTCTGCAAGACTAACCAAGCAAGTAGCAGGGCAAGCTTATTTTTGCCAGTGAAATAGGAAGACATAATTCAGAATACTCACCATGAGCCATTCTGCTGCATAAGATGTCGATTGTCTGATCATAGACAAACTGTAAACATGGTTGCTACTAATATGAGTCTGCTCCCAGTATGGACAGAGAGGGGTTTATTTTTTATATATCGGAGACAGCCAAAAGCAAAGAGTCATGCACCCTTTTGCTGTGCTGGGAGCATTCCAGCAGCATCTCTGTTTATTCACTGACAGTAACTTTATACATGAGCAACAAACAGTATATTTGCTATGAGCAATCACAGGGTGGCAGCATAAAGGTAAAAGCATTTAATGAATTTGAATGAAAATTTGAGGTCTTAAGTGGTACATAGTGGGGTGAATTTTACCCTTTGTAAGAACACGACAGAGAGGATTCTAGTTATCTTTGTGTTCATTATTTGTTGCATTGTTGCTCTAAACGTGAGCACTTTGAACATGACCATACTGAATGAGGTCCTGAGGATCCCCCACTGTTTTACCACCCACAACTCCTTTAAACCATATGCCTCCTCTGTGACTGCTGCTATAGCTATTCCCAGATCAACCAGTAGCATTTCAGCATTGCGCATGTGCATTCTTCTTGGAAAAATCAGCAAATGTCACATAAATATCAGCTATGAAAGTCAAAGCTGACCCAATGCAGCTCTGACTTATGCAATTTTCAAATTTGTACCATAACAGTAGCAACAGATACGCCTTACTTTCTCACAATTTGGGGAGGAACCTTAGGCCAGGGTTATATTGTATTATTTTTTTTTCAGTTATTAATAAAGGCCAATCTCAGGAAACAGGCGTGCTTGGACACTAATTCAGAGTCTCTGTTTTTTGTTGCGGATGGGATAGACAGGGTAATCTGCTGGCGGGCCGTGAGACGTTTTGTTTATATTGACTGTCCGCAGGCATGGCCCCCCGTGATTCGCCGTTCCCAGCCAATGGGAGCTGCGGGAAGAGGCGCGGGCTGCAGGACGTGCTGGCCGCCGCTTCCCACAGCTCCCATTGGAGCTATTCTATGAGTCTATGGGGATATACTGGGGATATTCTATGACACCCTGATGGGCCACGTGCCGAAGGTTGCTGACCCCTGGGATAGAGTATCAGCTCATTCACAACTAGTTTCCTAGCATTGGAAAAAGAAAGATTTACTTTAAAAAATGAATTAATTGTGGGACAATATTGAGTCCGGTGGTGTTATGTCAAGATTGGGGAAGACACAAGGTTTTGTGGGTTTTCCAGCTTTTAAATTTAGGAGTGGAGCATAATTGAGGGAGGTTGTGCAAGGGGCTATGTGTACCACTGTGTCTCATTCTCCATGCTGTAATGATGTATCTTTAGTTGCTGTGATGTCTCAGGACTCAAAATGGCATATTATTTTACTATTGCTCCACTGAAAGTGGCAGGGTCTAGCAATGAATTTCAAACCCTGTTTACTATTGTACTTCTATGTACATACAGCCTTATTAATTCATACTTGTGATTGGGGAACTCTATGAATTAGAGATATTTGTGAACAATCAAGTGACAGGGTAGGAATTGCAGGCCAAGGAGATAAGAGAGTAGCATTAGGTCTGTGCAGCTGAGGAGGTGATCAGGGAAGACAGAACTTCTGTCTTCTCCCTTGCAAGTCTGAGCAGCTTGTTGGAAAGCTTAAGGAACTTAGTAGAGCAACGGATGTGTATTCACCTATGTCAGCTATTTTGCTTATCTTGTTTGGCTCCGGGGGCCAAGTATATGTTGGCTCCCCAAGTATATACAGCTGTATTCCCATGTATGTCTCCAAGATATTTAGTACAAAGGGTCAACAGATGTACCTTGTTTCCCCTTCAGAATGACAAATGTATCCTCAACAGCTGTATGTATCTTGTAGCCCCCACAAAATGATATATGTATCCTGCGTACCCAATTATCCCCTAATAGATACATGTACAGGGTCTATAGGTCAGCCAAATGACGGAAAAAGACGTAAGCAAATTTGTTTGTTACCGGCTATAAAGGTAGGCCACTTGGCCATGAAAGGTGTGTCTCTTTCTCTGGCACTAGCCGAGAGGAGCACCCGCTCAGCTGATCGATCAATAAAGAGAGTGGTACTCATCTTCCTGTCTCCGTGCCTCCTTGGTGTAATTAGGTAAGCTCCGGGGGGAAACAAGCCCTATTTGGCTAACAAGCTGACACAGAAGGAACTCCATGTACAGAACAAAGAGCTCCACATAGGGTCCATAAGGATACCACATGACAGCCTGCAAAATTGCAGAGGTAGGGAGAAGAACTAATAGCCATTTTGGGACATCCCAATTGGCCAGGCTTATCTGTTACCTGTTACAACATTGCTAAAGGAATAAAAATATAATGGCATGCAGATACCTTCTGTCTCAACAAACACACACATGAATTCTGAGCACAGTGTCATTAAAACTTTGCTATTTAAATATTCTGTGAAATTTACTGGAGAGAAGATTGCATGAGGAATAAAGTGAAAAGAAAATTCTCTTCACATGTAGTTTTTCTCAGTTTGCATGATTAAGGGTATCATCAACTTCTTCTTCTTCTTCTTCTTCTTCGCCACTTCCCTATTTGGGGTCTGGGACTTTTATAGCCTTCTTCCAAAATTCACAATTTGAGTCTAGCTGTCCTGCATGTAGCATATGCAGCAAAATGTAACATAAACCTTGCATATTATTTTTTAGGCTCTTGCCACCTAAGGAAGCAATCACATTTGAAATTCCAGGCTGCACATAATTGATCATCTGTTTAAAGTATACAATTTTTTATACAATAGCAATGATAATGTCCAATGTACTAGATTCTCCTCAGCCAGCAGTTCTGACAAGGTCTTGAGCCCTTTTCTCACCTTCGCCTGGCTGCTAACGTTCCTATGTTGGCTGTCTTGAAACTCTAGCTGTTCTTGTTGCTTTTTTTTCTGCTTCTTCATGATATTACAGATTGCCTAATTACCAATAAGCTTTGTTAATAAAGTATTTTTCTCACAGACTAGAGAGAGCAGAATAAGAAAGAGAAAATAATTGTGACATCAGGACAAATTTAGGACTGAGACTTTATTGTAAATGTAGGTGAAATTATCTTTTGAGTGATATATGGCATGATTTACAACTCATAGTCTAGAAGCAGTTATGTTCCTGTATTTGGAATGTCCAGATTATATGCAATTATACACACATACATACACAAAGCTATGTTAAAAGAACATTATTAAGGCTACAAAGTCAAGTACTCAAAAATTAAGAAATGCCAGAGTTAAGGTTGCCTGTGCAACCTTACTTTGCTCCTCCCTTGCACACGTGTATTATGATACAGTCTTTAATTACATTATTACATATTGTTTTTTTTCCCTACAAATCACTACCTCATTCAGTGTGCAGAGTGGAGAGTGCTCACTTAATGATCAGCAGTCCAATATTTTGTTTTCTCCTAATTGGGCAGTATGTGGCCCAGTGCCTTATTTATTGTTCAAATGCTGCTCTGAAGACAGAATTATTAATTTACTTTATGGGCTTTGCTGTGATGCTCAGCACTATAGTATCTGATTGCTTTACAAATATTAATGCATTCATTTTCACAATGCCCCTGCAAGATTAGGGGAACTGAGATAGAGAAAGATTAAGGTCAAAAGTATCCACCTAATATTAGGTGCCCAATCTGAGATGTATAGGACCTGATTTTTCAGAGGATTTAGCATTAGTCCTTTATATGTTCAATCCACAGCTTCTGTTTACTTCACTTACAGCTGTGAACGCTCAGCCACTCCTGCCAATCAGACCCCAGTGTATCTTAGTCACGCCCCCAGGAAAATCAGGAATATTCAGTTAGTGACCACCTGTGAAAAGTTTGGATTAAGTGACTTTACTTGCATCATATAAGAAATCTGCCCTAGATTCTCTATTTAGGTGTTTAACTTCCATTGATTTCAGTTGAGTCAGATGCCTGTATACTTTTGAAGATCTGGGCCTTTGGAATTTTAGTTCAGAGTGAGTTATGATCAGAAAACTAATGGGGATTTCTAAAGAGTCCAATCACAGTCACTAAAGACAAGCAACTATGGAAATAAATATATTAAGATGAGATTCAGTTTTTTAAAAAATAGTCTGAATTTCAGTAAAATTTGATCACACATCCTCCCTACTCTCCAATGTATGCACACATACTAAGCATTTCTAATTTTAAATATTTTGGAATAAATATTCTATTGGCTTCATCAACATTTGTTTTAGAAAGACAAAATGCACATGGCACTGTGTAAATATTTAGCTGTATATACATGTTTTCTTGTAAACTAATAATAAAAAGGAAGGTGTTTTATTTTCAAAAGTTCCAGCAAAAGAACAGATTCCTGCTTTGCTGGTGTTGTGAAATATTCCTGGCTTTAAGACTGCATTTGAATCTATTTCCATTGTTCCTTTGATTTCAGTGATCACAAACTACACATTCTGTCTGGAGATCTCAGGCACATACAGAGTCAAACAGATCCCCAGAAGTTCTCCCCTATTGCAAATAATTGAGATTGCAGAGGAATAATACAAACAGCTGTAGATTAGCAAGGGAATTTATTCAGTCTTCTTTTGGGAACATATCCCTGCACCAAGGTTAATTTGTGAGTTGTAAAAATTTTGTATGTATTTTGATGGAATTAAACAATAACGGATGTTTCTAAATCCAAGACAAACTACTAAGGCCTGGTCTACACTAGGACTTTAATTCGAATTTAGCAGCGTTAATTCGAACTAACCGCTCAACCGTCCACACCAGGAAGCCATTTAATTCGAACTAGAGGGCTCTTTAGTTCGAATTTGGTACTCCACCTCGACAGGTGGAGTAGCGCTAAATTCGACATGGCTAGCTCGAATTAGGCTAGGTGTGGATGCTAATCGAACTTAGTAGCTCCGGGAGCTATCCCACAGTGCACCACTCTGTTGACGCTCTGGACAGCAGTCCGAGCTTGGATTCTCTGACCAGCCACACAGGAAATGACCCGGGAAAATTTGAATTCCTTTTCCTGTCTGGGCACTTTGAATCTGACGTCCTGGCTGGACATCGGGGCGAGCTCCGCAGCACCTGCAACGATGCAGAGCTCTCCAGCAGAGGAGTCCGGCCAATCCAAGAATAGAAAGAGGTCCCCAGCATGGACAGACCGGGAAGTCCTGGATCTGATCGGTGTGTGGGGCGAGGATTCTGTGCTCTCGGAGCTGCGCTCCAACAAGCGGAATGCAAAGACCTTCGAGAAGGTCTCTAAAGCAATGATAGAGAAAAGATACAGCCGGGATGCGATGCAGTGCCGCGTGAAAGTCAAGGACCTGAGACAAGGTTACCAAAAAGTCAGAGCGGCAAACGGATGCTCCGGAGCACAGCCCCAGACATGCCGCTTCTACGAGGCACTGCATGCCATTCTCGGTGGGTCTGCCACCACTGCCCCACCAGTGACCGTGGACTCTGAGGATGGCATAGTGTACCTGGACAGTTCCTCGGCGATGTTCACTGATGGGGAAGATGAGGAAGGGTTTGTGGAGGACGGCGCAGGCGACAGCGAACACAATACCGCTTGCCCTGACAGCCAGGATCTCTTCATCACCCTCACAGAGATCCCCTACCAACCCTCCCCGCCCGTTAACCCGGACTCAGAATCAGGGGAAGGATCAGGCGGTAAGTGCTATAAACATGGAAACTTTTATTTTTTAAAAAACGGGTATAGAAAAAATAGAAATACTATATACAAAATTTTACATGTCAAACTATATAAATAGTAGGTCCACACATATAGGGATTGAACAATAATCCTCTTGGGACAGTTCAACAAAGCTCTCAGAGAGCAGCTCGAAAAGCCTCCGCAGGAGGTTCCTGGGGAGAGGTGCCTTATTCTGTGCTCCATGGAAGCACACTCTTCCGCGCCAGGAGATCCTAATGTAGAGAGGAATCATCGCCTCCACCAGCATTGCTGCATATGGTCCTGGTCTGTGCAGGGCTTCCAGTAGCATCCGCTCTCTCTGACTGCGAGTGACCCGCCTCAGGGTGATGTCGGTCTGGACAGGCTGCATCTAAGTCAGGCAATTAGTGTATTGTTACTATTGTTAACGGTTTACAATTAGGTTGCATAACAACGACCCTCGCTTAACAGCCACGTGCTGGAGGCCACAGAGAACAAGCAGACATTGATCTTTCCCGTGCACTGGCGGGAGGGGCTGGAAAAGGCTCAGCCTTTCTGCTTTCCAGATTGCCTTTAGCAGGAGAGCACAGCTATCCACTAACTGATAAGCATGATCTACTTTAAGGCTTACCAGGACTGTCTGCAAGACGGATTATGCTGTATCTCCCCGCTTGTCCGCTCTCCTGTGCAATGGCGCCGCCAATGAGAGCGTATTCCGAAATCTCGAACTTTTCCTGAGATCTCGTGAGACTTGGTGCCCTGTATGGTCTTGTTCAGAGAAACTGACTAGACTGTGTTCACTGTTCGCAAACATGTATCTGTTCAAGGAAATCATTTACTGTTTCCCATCACACAGCTTCTGCTCTTTCCCGGACTGCCCTGGCATCCCCCTCGCAGAGGCTGGCTCAGATTAGGCGGCGAAAGAAAAAGACTCGGGAAGAGATGTTCGCGGAACTGATGGCCTGTTCCAGAGCCGAGGCGGCAGAGCAGAGACAGTGGAGGGAGAGCCTATGTCAACAGCATCGCACACACATCGAACGGGAGGATAGGTGGCGGCAGGAAGACCATCAGGCGACTCAAACGCTGCTTGGGCTAATGAGGGAGCAAACGGACACGCTCCGGCGCCTTGTTGATGTTCTGCAGGACCGCAGGCAGGAGGTGAGAGCCCCCCTGCACTGTATCTGCAACCACCCTCCAACGCCAAGAAGTCCTGTCCCCCCCTCACCGAAAATTACAAGACGGAGGGGCGGTAGGGGCCGTGAGAACTGTCACTGCACCACAGCTGAGCGCTAATGTTCCACACACCTCTGACGCTATAACTGTTTAGAAGCGCTTCCCTTATAGGATCACCCAGTCCCAAATCCAAGTTTCATCACCCCACTATGTAGTAGATTAATAAAAGCTGTTTGCTGTTGTTCACTCTTTCCGTCACGTCTTTCGTGTCAGAAGACTGTGTATGTAGGGGGGGGGCAGGGGATTTATAATTGCACGGGATAGCCTACATTAGCAGGGTACAGACTATCGGGGGCAGGATCAACTGCAGGGCACACACAGACTGCATTCAGTAGTCACCAGGGTCCCTCTGTGTGGTGTATGCTGCCCCGTGTCATTCTGTGATGTGTATGCTTGTCCACGGTCCTAGCGCCTGCCACCCCCTAATGTTAAGGCATGCTGCCCTTACCATGCACTTCCACCGTAGGCGCGATCCTCTCTGCTGCCCTGAGCCCCAACAAGAGCCCTCATCCACGGACAGATACTCACTCTTCCCCCACACCCCTCACCCCTTCCTACGCCCAAACCCACAGCCCAGAGCCTGCATCCAAATCCCTATGCAAAGACGGCACCACTCGCCCCTTCCTGCAAACCCACCCCTACATGCACAACCACTTGAAACCGTCCCCCACCCCAGAGACCTATGTAGGAGCAGGAGGCTGTCCGTCCTGTATTGTACAAGCGGTCTGTACATCAGTGCACACCGTACCCAGCACAGTATGCGTCCATGTTTCAAACCCTGAACAGAAATGCAAAGTAAAGGAAAGATTTATTAAAAATAACTGTTCCATTTAATTTGTTTAAAAACGTGTTTTGGAAGTGGGGGAAACTTGGAGAACGGGGTATGTAACCGCAGATCTCACTCAACACATAGAGACACAGGCCCAGGATCAGCTTCTCTTAAAATCAAGTGTAGAGTCATAGGTTACCCTGCTCTCCGAGGAAACTTGCTTTCAAAGCCTCCCGGATACACAGCACTTCCCGCTGGGATAGTTTTTCGGTACGGGTGTCTGGCTGAGCGTAAACAGCAGCCAGGCGATTTGCCTCAACCGCCCATCCGGCCAAAAAGGTCTCGCCCTTGCTCTCACAGACATTGTGGAGCACACAGCAAGCAGCAATAACTACGGGGATATTCTTTTCGCTGATGTCCGAGCGAGTCAGTAAGCTCCGCCACCTCCCCTGTATGGGGAGCTTAAATGTGTTTATCCTCACAACACCTCATGAGGTAGTAAAGTACTATTATTCCCATTTTCCTGACTGGAAACTAAGAGACTAAGTGATTTGCCCAAGTTACAAAGGAAGTCCATGACAGAGCCAGTTGAACCTGGGCCTCTTAAATTCTGAGCTAGCACTCTGTTGGATCATAAGAGCTACACATACGTGCTCCAAAAAGTATCATTCATGTGTATCTGCACAGTCCTTCCCCACCATCCAGCAGTGGCACCTTCTTACACAAAGTGAAATTCCAGGGATAAATTTCTAATTCCTTTCTTTTCTCCATTCATTGCATCTTTCTTTTAATTTTGCTCTTTGGGCCTGAATCTGTATTTGGATACACAGAGCTACTCCTTTTGTATCCCGGAGAGGAGTTCAGTAGCTGGAGGGGAATGGCCCAGCATGTTCGGGATGCTGAAAAGCATCCCATCCAGTTTAGTAATGGCATCAGCACTGCCAAAGTTTTGATCTGGCATCTGAATCCTGCAAAATCCTGGGACAAACCCCCGAAATTGTACCATCAAAATAGAAATAAGAGTTACTTCTCTTATTACATTAAAAAAAATCTGGTCTGGAACACATCTGATATACAAAATCTCTAATCTGGCACCAATATGCTTCTGAATCTATATAATTTTTGTATATATACCATCCATTTTTACCATCTAAAGTTAGTATATATGTAACTTCTCCCTGTCCACCAAAATAGTCTAGATACCACTGTATCATGGCGCAACAGTACCACAAAAACACATATCCAGCAACTGTATCCAGCTTGGCCCATCTGGGTTTTGGCACTGAACACCAAAATCATGCTGTTACTATACAATCATATGGGACTTAAAGTTGAAAAAGTGGGCACATGCTTATATTCTTTGCTGTATTGGGGCAAGAGTGCTCAAAACTTTGAAGAATTGATTAAAGAAAAAATGAGAACTCAACTCATAGCTGAAAGGCCTAATTTTGCAGCCTTTTCCCTAGAAAAAAACCTCTCATTGGCTTTAATGGAGGTTTTGCCTGAGCAAGAGCTGCAGGATTCCAAACCTTAGTTTGCATTGTATTCCAAAAAGAGGAACCTACAGTATATCACAAGGTACTGAGGAAAATCCTGCAAATTACACATACTCTATTTGTAAACATCTCAGTCAGGGCTGGTGAAAGGATGTTTCGCGCCCTAGGCGAAACTTCCACCTTGCGCCCTCCCCCGTCCTCAAGCCCCCGCCTTGAGGCGCTCTGCGCGGCAGCTCCCCCCCTCCGCCCTGAGGTGCCCCCCTTGCGGCAGCTCCCCCCCGAGCACGCCGTCGCTGCTTCACTTCTCCCGCTTCCCAGGCTTGCGGCGCCAATCAGCTTAGGTGCCGCAAGCCTGGGAGGCAGGAGAAGTGAAGCGGCCACGGCGTGCTCAGGGAGGAGGCGGGGCAGGGGTGAGCTGGGGCAGGGAGTTCCCCTGCGTGCCGCCCCCCCCCTTACTTGCTGCAGGCGGCCCTCCCCACACGCCCCTGCCCCAGCTCCCTCCGCCTAAAGGCCGGCGGCGACCAGGGCGGCCAAAGAGCCGGCCGCCGTGGTCGCTGCCGAAGAAAATGCTGACCCCCAAATCCTAGCGCCCTAGGTGACCGCCTAGGTCGCCTAAATGGTTGCACCGGCCCTGATCTCAGTATAAAGATACAATCTGTGCTTTTGGATTTTGCATGTAAATCCATTGTAATTTAGTAAAACAGAAAATGCAATATCATTGCTCTTCTGCAATGTCATTTTTAATATAGACTCAGACCAGAGAAACAACACATAAACTGATAGAAAAGGGCTGCAATGGAATTATTTGCTACATTTGTATCACTTTCCACATAAGCTAGTCTACTTTTTCCTAGTCTTTGTGCTGTCAACCCACAGAGAATGCTTAGACCAACAGAAGAAAACTACTGGATGTTTTCCATAGACTGCATTAAAGTAAGTGCTTGTGGGTTTGATATTACATTCACTAGTAAATGGCACTACTATTGAAAATAAATAATCAATATACTCTTATAGCAGCTTTTTGATTATTTCTTCTCCATTTCAGCTGTAGTTCTAACGTGCCTTATGTAGACTAATCAGAGGCATTATGTTAGGATATTGGATGTTATAGAGCTATTAGTCAGTTATCATGCTTTCACTTTTTTTCCTGGACAAAAGTCCCTACAGCAAAATGTGATCATGTAAGTACTGCAAGGGATACTGTTTTGCTCCCTGAGTCATGGTCTTCTTTGATATTTGGAAGGAGGCCAGCCCTCAGGCTATAGGAGTGCCTTTTCTTTGTCCCATGAAATTCCATTCTGCTTTTGCTGAGATATTAACCATTACAAATTTCAATTTTACCTTCCCTGTACTTGCCTTTTTCAGGAAAATGTTGGCAGCACCCAAATGTTCTAAGGCCGAACTCACAATACTGCTAAAGAAGCAGCAGCAGACACTGTCGTGAGAACACATGGGAACTACGAAAGCAGCTGTAGCAGTAAGGTAGGAAAGACACCTGGCATAGGTTCCCCATCCCCAAGCCATTGCACCTGGTCCCATTGAACCCTACCTTCAGGAGGCCCTGAATGAGACAGAAACCAGGCCAGGCTCTCTCCCATCTCCAAATCCTCCCCAGAACCGTTATCTGAACCCAGTAACCATTCCTCCCCCATGGGGTGTCATGACATCAAGCTTGCCATGAAGCTGTAGATGTGTAGAACCATAGTTACCCCAACTCTACTGTACAGAAGTGAAATGTGGGCACAGAGGAGGTCTGAAGAACATCAGATGGATGATTCTTGTCCTATTCATCAGCTGCTCCATATCAAGTGGCAGGACAGGATTAGAAATTAGGATATTCAAAACCGAACCCAGCAACTGCCTTCATGAGCACTGGTTTGGTTTTAGCCGTTTTCTTGGGATGGACATATTATTAGAATAACAGATCAGTGAATTTCAAAGCATGTGTACCAAGGAATGTGCCTACATGGTTGGCAATCATGTGGGTGTCAAAAGCTTTGGTGGTGTGAGAAAATTGCCAGTGATGGATATAAACTGAATATACAACTAGACCACCTTAAGCACTTTGCCAGAGATCAATCAAGGTGGTGCTCAATTTGCAAGGAGGCCACAACACTGAGATTTGCCCCTGAAGGTGATAAAACACGGGTCTTGTGGCAAAGCTGCCATAATTCACCCCCTGACCTCTTAGATTGTCCTTTTTTTTGAGTGTAGGAAAATTGTCTTTCTGTGTCTAATGTGAAGCATATGGCACATTTCTCAGTGCTATAAATAATTAATAAAAGGACACTACCAAACTTTTTAAAACAGGTCTTCTTGTTATTATTTTCCCATTTATTTTAGGGGATTTTTTTTATTGTGAGAAGAGCTACTTGCTTTTTACCAGTGGAAAAAATGCATATACAAAGAGTACATGATTCACAAAATGTACTGCTAGGAGACAGCTACTTCTGTCTGTTCTTGCATTTGGATGCTTCAAAAACAGAACCAAGCAGTATCCACTTCTGCATTTAATGCTTAATCCACATTTATATAGAAACTGAGTACTCCCTCACCCTGCCATTTCAAAAGATCCCAATTACTGGGACTTGAGTCTGGTGGTGCCTGCAGCCCTCCTCCCCAATTCCACTATTTCAACAGGGCCAATTTACAGGAACTTGGTTGATTGCGGTTTAATCTTTGCAATTCTTCCTCCCTCCATCTAACAATCAATTGTCCCTGTGTTTTTTCCCAAATAACAGAAGGCGAATAATTCTTTCTGCCTGTTTATTCAAATAACTGGCAGATCTCTTTTTTTTTTAAATTAATCCTCCTTCAAAAAGACCTTGAAGAATCAGATGGTGAAACCAAGGCTCTTTAAAGAAAAATAAGGGGGCGGAGAGGCGCCCGCCCGCTTTACTTCACACCCGTTCGTAGGGACGAGGACGGGAAATTGGACGTCACTGAATGGTTCGGTTGCTGCGCCCGCCCACCTCGCCGTGCTGCGTTGGGAGGGACGAGGGAGTCGGCCATCTTGGGTTCGCCCGGACTGTGAGCGAGCGAGCGGGGGAGGGACTGGCTGGTTGCGGAAGTGGCCGCGTTCGCTCGCCCGTAGTAGAGAGAGAGCGGCGAGAAGGAGAGTCCAGGGGCCCCCCCCGTTCCCCGGCCAGCACCGTCTCTAGCGAGGAGGATGGCAGGGCGGCTGCCGGCGTGCGTGGTGGACTGCGGCACGGGGTGAGCGCGGGGGCGGCGAGCCGGCGATGAATGGGCAGCGGGGAGGCAGCTGACAGTTTGGTACCAGGCACCGGGGCGCCCCCCTCCCGCGTGGGTGCCTCAGGCCGGTGCGGGGTGGGGCGGCTGCAGGGACGTGTCTTGCCCCACAATAGCCCCCCCCCCGGGGCGGTGGTGTCAGCGGGGAGAGGAGGCTGGAAAGCGGGGGGAGGGTTGAAGTGAGCACCCCTCCCCCGCTCCCCCCATTTCTCCCCACCACCCCCTCCCAGCGCAGCTCCTTCCCTCCTCCGCATACGGCTTTGTGGGGGCGGGCTCCCGCCCCAAGAGCACCCCCTCCCCCAGATCTGGGTGGGCGCGGGCTCCCACCCCGGCCTCAGCACCCGCTCCCCGTGGGAGCGGGCCTCTCCCCAAGTGGCACCATCTTCCACCACCCAGTTCATATTTGGCTGACTGTGCAAGATCTGCTCTAATCCTCCAAAATCAGTCTGACTCAAGGGGCAGGGGCACACCCTAAGGTGAGGATTCTCCCCTCGCCCTCTTGGGTTTTTTTTTGTAGGGTCTCCTCTCCACCCTAATCTCATTCATTCCGTTTGCTGCTCTAGAAATCTTCCTGACTCGGTCATTCAGGAAGCAGTGTTCCCAACCCTTGCCTGTGAATCTCCAAGACCAATCTTGCTGCCTGTGTCTTGCAGGAAGCAGGCTCCTGCTCAGGGGCTGGTGAGGTTAGGGTGGACCCTACTCATAATCCAGATAGGATAGCAAAATGATAAAAATATTATTTATATTGTTCAGTCGTGTAATTGTGTGCATTAAATATTCTGAGCTCACAGGTTATTGCTAAATACCATGATTTTTTTAATGTATAGATCAAATCATTTATTCAGTATTACTTCTCTATAGGGGAAACCCTCCCCCCTCTTCTAGTGAGCAAGCGCAGCGGAACTTCCTTAGTTTTGTCAAAGCCTCTTCCTGCTTTCAGGCTTTCATACCTTATAAGGCAGTTTTCAGTGTCAAACCTGAACCAAATCCTTTTTATAAACTATTTTGTATTTAGCAACTAGCCGATGAGGAGTAGAGAGAAAGTACCAGTGATAGCTAATGCAAATAGAAGGAAGGGACAGAGGTTCAGAATTCCTTTCAGTTGTTGCCTGTGTTTGCTGCTCCTAGTCTTGCCACTGTGTGCAAGACCCTGTAGGTAACAGTAGGAAGTAAAGACTGAGTTTGAACTTGGAAGGATTACGTTGTATCCTTAATGGAAATGCAGGATTTTTTTCCGTCCTGTGAGTTACTGATTAGAATGTGATTTTTACAGATGGAATGATTTATTTTTAAACATTCCAGAAGGCTTTATTGTAGAATCTATCAAGTTTTTTTGGTTGTGGTTCTAGCTCCTCCCTCTTTTCTACGGAAAGTAAATGTGTTAAGTGACTGTGCTATCTAAGCTGCTCTTATTTGTTTCACTTCCCATCCATTTTTTTATGTTTATAGAAAGTTTTGTTTTAAACTAAAATTATGAAAAATTCAATATTTGGCATATTGCAAACTCAGAGTAGATGCATATTTAACTTTTGGGGGGACTTGATCTTTCAGAATTTAAATTACATTTAAAAGTGCCAGTTTGGACTAACAGAGCATCAATAAATATTCACTTTTATAAACTGCACACTTGTATGTGTATAAAATGGTGGTGCAGTAATGGTAACTTAAGTAAGGCTGCATTTAGAGTTAGTGGGAATAAAAACCTTGAATTTATATGAAGTGTGAAGGTACTCTTTCCTTTTGTATTATCACATTTTATGTATTAGATAGGGAGTGCTTTGTCATATTCATTATTTTTTATCATGAAGTGTTTCAGTAAAGCACCTACTACAGGTGAGTACATGGCCCCTGCCCTGAAGGGTTTACAAGCCCAGAACCTGTAAAAAGAATTACTTATACTTGCAATGAATTTCCATTGTTTACAGTGGTCTTCGTACAGGAATAAAGGATCCCTTTTATTATTGGGGCTTACATTCAAATAGGGGAGTAAGAGACTATATAGAACAAGGATTACAGTAATGTGGTTACTCAGCAAAGACATGTACAGGTCTTGAGGGTTCTGTTTCTCTCTCTCTCTCTTTTTTTTTTGATACTTTGGTGTTTGTAGGCCCCACTAAAATGTACTTTAAAGAGAGTCTTGTACTGACATTCTAATTGAGACTCTTCCCACCAGTTTTCATTTATACCCACTAAACCAGTGGATCTCAACTTTTCCAGACTATATCATCCCTTTCAAGAGTCTGATTTGTCTTGCTTGCCCCAAGTTTCACCTCACTTAAAAACTACATGCCTACAAAATCAGACATAAAAATACCAAAGTGTCACAGCACGCTATTAATGAAAAATTGCTTACTTTCTGATTTTTACCATATAACTATAAAATAAATCATTTGAAATATAAATATTTTACTGACATTTCAGTGTATAGTATATAGAGTAGTATAAACAAGTCATTGTATGGGATTTTAGTTTGTACTGACTTCGCTAGTGCTTTTTATGGAGCCTGTTGTAAAACTAGACAAATATCTAGATGAGTTGATGTGCCCCCTGAAAGACCTCTGTGTACCCCCAAGGGTACTTGTACCCCTGGTTGAGAACTACTGCAATAAACTATCATAACTAAGTTATTCTAAATAATAATTAATTATAGTATCTTTTTTTAATAGTTAAGGTTACAATGAGACTTTCTTTATAACCCCAGTTTTCATATGCTTTGATATTAAAAATTCTCCTTTTGGGGCTAAATGTTCCGTGTTTAGAAGTGATCTTTTGTGTGGGGAACCGTGAGCAAAATCTCTTGAGCCACTCATTAATGGAAAAGGGAAAAATACCATTTCAGGATTTTAAGGGCTTTTTTTGCTTGCAAGTAACTGTGATGGGGGCAGAGGGGTGCCCTCTATGCTTCACATGTGAATAGGCTCTTTGCTAGATTTGGAGGTGGAGTTGAAAATTTTAAAATTCAAAAGTGATTTTCAATCTTACAACTTTTTAGCATGCACAGTTAGTAGCTGCATGGACTTTTAGAAGAGCCTAGTGAATCCTAGCCCACTTTGTGACATTAAAATGTACAGCTGGAGGAGCTGCTGACACAACTTATAAAAATGTCTCATTGAAATACACATCACGGTTCATCAAAAATAATATAATTTATACTTCTATCTGTCTGCTGCTGCTGCCATCGCAGATGCTTTTTCAGATCTGTAACTGTCATTTAAACCTCCTGTTACAGAAAAGTAATTGGAGAATCAAACTGATTCTAAAAAGAAGTCTGAATCACTTTTATATTGTCCATTGACCAGATGGGAAGCTTGCACAAAGATCAAGGGAGAATATGGCCCTGATAGTAGTAACTCCTCATTTAGTTGAGGCTCCTTGAGAAATATTAATGCAACGAGGGAAAAACTATGCAGGGTACTTTTCAGCTTCTGTTATGTTTTTTGGCCCTTTGCCCATGCTAGTACCTGAGTTGCCCACATCACACAGGTAATGTGGTAAATGTGCAGATGAGGTGCACATTTGGGCACGAAAATTAGTTGAAAATTTGGCTTTTAGGAGCACAGAACCAGTGGTCTTTCTAGTGCAGGGGTCAGCAACCTTTCAGAAGTGCTGTGCCGAGTCTTCATTTATTCACTCTAATTTAAGGTTTCGGGTGCCAGTAATACATTTTAATGTTTTTAGAAGGTCTTTCTATAAGTCTATAATATATAACTAAACTATTGTTGTATGTAAAGTAAATAAGGTTTTTAAAATGTTTAAGAAGCTTCATTTAAAATTTAAATTAAAATACAGAGCCCTCTGGGCTGGCGGTCAGAACCTGGGCAGTGTGAGTGCCACTGAAAATCAGCTCGCATGCTGCCTTTGGCACGCGTGCCATAGGTTGCCTACCCCTGGTCTAGTGCAATATTATGTGGGAAGTAGCTGGATGATTTAGAACAAGATGCAAGAAACCCAGCAATTGGCAGTTATGGACTTTTAACTCATGAGTCTATTTACAGCACCTCATCAATGCATTGGGATTGATAGGGTAGTGGCATGCTGTCAATTCAGAAAGACACTGCTACCTCAGTCCCAAACATGATCTGAATGCAAGTTTTCTTTTTCAGAACCATAAGGGCTAGAACCTAACTTCTTAACAAAATGAAAGCTTGAGAATCTAATCTGTCATGTGGGCTGGATCAATAGTTAGGTGGGACTGTGGGTCACCTGTCTGACACCACTGATTTAGTGTATGAGCAGTTTCCTTTTTATCAAAAGTAAAGAAAAAAAATCAAATGTAAAATTACCAGAATATATGAATGCCATACTAAGGCTACTTATTTAATCAAAAAAGGTCTGGGAATTCAAAAGTTATCTTTGGACAAGCTACCTTTTATAAACATTCCTAGTCTGAAAGTAGGCCTTGGCATGTGTACCAGATCAGGAATCTTTATGTAAACTACCAGGTGAAGCAAGTACTACTAGAATTTTAGGTGATATGCATGACATCTTGCCTAGATTGATTGATTGTTTTTGAGAAATAATTCAATAAGTCAAAGAAGATAATACCTCTAAATTGAAAATGTTATTGAACCAATTTCTGAACCTTTTTTTTATGCTGGAACACCATTCTATTTTTCTCTCATCTGAACATAGGTTCTCCATTTTGTTTGATTCTAAACTAGTGTTCAGGTGTGGGAAGTGTCTTATTCTGACACCTTTCTTGTGAGGCTCGTCATTGCATGGTCTTAGAACTTTACAACTGTGTAAAGTGGACTAACTGAGGCTTTGGCTACACTTACACTTCAAAGCGCTGCCGCAGCAGCGCTTTGAAGCGCTAAGTGTAGTCAAAGCGCCAGCGCTGGGAGAGAGCTCTCCCAGCGCTGTCCGTACTCCACCTCCCTGTGGGGAATAACGGACAGCGCTGGGAGCCGCGCTCCCAGCGCTGGGGCTTTGACCACACTGGCGCTTTGCAGCGCCGCAATTTGCAGCGCTGGAGAGGGTGTGTTTTCACACCCTGCTGCAGCGCTGCAAATTTGTAAGTGTAGCCAAGCCCTCAGACTGTGAGGAGTGAGACACAGTGCATGCTGTCACTGGACTTATTCGAGTTTTAATTCTTTGGATGATGCAATATCTCTGATTTATCTCAGGGGGAGGGGGGAGGGATAGCTCAGTGGTTTGAGCATTGGCCTGCTAAACCGAGGGTTGTGAGTTCAATACTTGAGGGGGCCATTTAGGGAACTGGGGTAAAAATCTGTCTGGGGATTGGTCCTGCTTTGAGCAGGGGGTTGGACTAGATGACCTTCTGAGGTCCCTTCCAACCCTAATCATCTATGATTCTATGATTTTTTTTCTGAGTATGTTGCATACGTACTAACATTGGGTTTTTTGTCATGAGTTGCCTTAGATTTATCTCCATGTTGTTCAGCATCTGCAAGAGATTTCAGAAATTTCACTGCTCTTGTATATTTACTGTAAGATTTGAGCCTATGTGGTTTAAAAAAAACTTAAATGAGACTAGCTTTTATTAAGACAAGATTTAATGGCATGTTTTTGTCTACAGTTCAGTAGGATACTTTTTCAGAAGACAACTGCTTCTAATTTAAACATTGTCCTGAAGTAGAAACATGTTGCAACATAACTATATAAACTGGTATTTTAATGCAAGTCTGCTCTTGACAGACAAACACCACTTGTTTATCTCCTTAAATTAATATGTTAAGAGGTTAAACTAACACAAATGTATATGATGCTCTGGACACTTTTATTCACTGTGCAGAATGTCTGCATCACATCTATATAGAATAAATGCTGTTAAACTGCTGTATATTTTACATACTTCCCCAAAAGATTGGGGAAAATCTATAGCAAGTCATGATTGATATGGGAAAAGTTTCTTAATTTCCCTTTGTGTACTGTTATGAAAGCAGAAGTCAGTGGGGGTGGTCTTGTGTGTTGTGGGGCCAACAGCAGAGTTTTCTTCAAGTAGAAGACTTGACTTTTTGGAAGTTGCTGTTTCTATCGGCCCAGCAGACTCCTAGCTAGTTGATTTCAGAGCTTAATAGATGATAAATCTTTTCTCTCAGGCTTCTTCTGATGGATGTCTGAAAGCTGTTGGCCTATTCTAGGGGATGGGCCTGATTTGTTGACTTTGTGTAGTGGTATGTTTGTATTTTTTCTTGATGATAGGAAATTTTATGCATACCTGTATACTAAAATCTCTTCCAAAATTCTAAGGCATTTTGTTTTATCCTTTAGTTGGACACACTTTCACATGTATTAGCTATAATATAAAGTGCAGTTTAATGTTTTTCTTTAGGGTAAATAGATTATGTGGAAGAATTTGAAAGTAATGACCAATTAGCAATGCAGCATATGTCCAGCTCAGTCTTGTGAGTTGAAATACAGAGGCATACTGTTAGGACACTCAAAAATGAATGTGCAGGTCCCAGAGGATGTGGTAGGAGAAAGGGAGCATTCTGTCAATGCCAACACAAATTACATTTGTAATACAAACATAACATTCAAAGCCATGTACCATTTCTTATTTTTGAGAACTGCATTCAAATAAAATACACCTTTTTATTTTTGGCATTGTTTAAATAATTACTTTAAATGAGTTTCACAAGTAGAAAGCAAATAGATTCAGAATTACAAGTTAGATCAGAGAGGTATGGTAATGTATAAGTGCTTGTATTAATGCTTGTATTTGGCTTTGTTAATCTGCTATGGTATAACATTTACAGATATAATCTTCTTTATATAGTGTACACTTCATAGATGGCTAAACCAGTGATTCTCAAACTTCTGTACTGGTGACCCCTTTCACACAGCAAGCCTCTGAGTGTGAACCCCCCCCTTATAACTTAAAACTTTTAAATATATTTAACACCATTATAAATGCTGAAGGCAAAGTGGGGTTTGGGGTGCAGGCTGACAGCTCGTGACCCCCCCATGTAATAACCTCACAACCCCCTGAGGGGTCCCAACCCCCAGTTTGAGAACCCCTGGGCTAAACAATAAATTGAGGAGATTGAGTAAGTTCCCATTTTGAGCAATGGTATATTTTTAAAGGGCATGTTATCATCAGATCTAACTTTTAAATATAACGATACAATTTCTAAAGAGTCAAGTCACTAGTGCAGTTATTTTACGAACCTTGAATACCTGTGAATTTAACTTAGTAGCAAATTATATTTTGGTACCCAAGCCAGTTTGAACATTTAGTAGACACCTTTCTGTATGCTTTCTAGTAGCTGCCATAGTGCTGGTGGCTGCTTGACGTGATCTTAAGGTAGGTGCTGAGGTGACATAGCATGAAAAACTTGATTTTAATTGGGCTTTCATTTGTATATCTTTATCCTAAATCTGAGTAAAAACTGATATAGCAATTGTGATCCTTTCATTGTTTGTGTTTTGTTCTTTCTCCCCCTTCTGGACAGATATTAAAATCTGTATTAGCAGCCATCACAACAGCAATATAACATAACATTCTTCTCAAACGGAACGACATTAGAAACTGTAAGCACATGGCTTCCTCCAATATTTCTGCTGAACTTCTTTAAGCACCAGAGAATTAAAACACCACATCTAGTTTGCTTTATCAAAATTGGCAGTTTTGTAGTATACCTTAATATTTGAAATATAAAATTAAGGAAATAACTAATTTTACCCAAACAGGATAAAAATGATTATCTTCCCCAAAAGCATATCCTGATTGACAGAGACACCCAAAGAATTGGATAGGTACAGTTTGTATGCACACAAATATCTACTTCAAAATATAGGTATCTTAATAGAGCTCTATCTTTCTTTCTCCTCCCCCCCCCCCCCCTGTTGCTAGAAAGGACTTTTCTAACTCCAAAGCCTCCTGGTTGCTTCAGGAGGAACAGGTCTCTCTTCTAGCCTCCATTTTTGTGTTGTCATCACCCACCAATAACCCCAGTGTGTGGCTCCTGCTGCTCTGGTTTTTCTATGCTGCACCATGAAATTGACATGATTCTTGAAATTTTTATTGCTACCTAGAGGGTTCTGAATGCAGCAGTGAAACTGACCAGTATGTTGTTAATTTCACTCTGCTGCTGCTTGACAAAGATATAAGTAGTACTACACATAAAACCTGTCTGCTGACTCAAAGATAAGTGTGATTGTTTTTTCCCAGTAAGAAACTTATTTTACCAACCATGACAGCCTGACATATTTGATAAGTTTTAATTTACTGAAAACTTAAGTATAGTAGACACTGATTAGCATTACTTTTCCCAAGAAAAACTTCCCTTTGGCCACTGGCAAATGAATTCCCAAAGCATTGTATTCCACCCACCTGTGGTATTCTGGTAACAGTTTTTAGATGTGTGTAGTGCTGCTAAATATGATATATTCTACAAGAAGAAAAGGTCAAACAGTGAATCACCATGACAATGAGGATTCCAACCGCAACGGCATAGACCAGGTGTGACCAAACTCACTGACCCTCTGAGCCACGTATGACAATCTGCACAAGTTTGAGAGCTGGGGTGCACCTACCAGGACTCCAGTGTAATAGCTGAAGCCCTGAGACACCCCCCTCTACACTGGGCAGAAGCCCCTAGCCCCACCACCCTGGTGCAAGGCAGAAGCCCCACGCTCTTCCCCCCCCTTTCCCAGTGTGCTAGACAGAGAATGCAGGGGGGCCCTCTGTGAGCTGCACTTCAACTGTGAAAGAGCCACATGCAATTCATGAGCCACAATTTGGCCACCCTTGGCATAGACTGTATTAGAGATCACGCCGTGTTTTGTCTTTTGGGAGAGTGTTATACCACCAAAACCAGTGTCAAGTGAGAAAAAACATTGTGGTATCTTAATTTTGTTCAGATCCTGTGGGCTGGATTTGTATTTGTTTGGACTTCATAGTGCCATAATGCATCCTCCACAGACTCCAGTCTCAAAACTCCCATCCTCTTCTGATATCATAGAGCTCCACAATTGTGGTCAGGACACTGTTCAATATCTGAATTTATTATAAAAAGGTTGGGCCTGGACAGGTTTATCATGCTGTTGTGGGTGCCAAGCAGCCTTAATAGTAACTATTCATAAGCTAGCTGCCAAACATAACTTGGTAGCAATAGACTCATTAGCTATGATTACTCTGGGAAAATTTGACCCAAAAGTCCCACAGGTTCTGCTGAATGTTTAAACTGGGAGCTGCAGTATAGACAAGGATCTGGTGGCCTGTGCTATTTTTAAAAAAAATTGCCATTTTTATTGAAAGTGTGATAAGATAGCTTTGGCCCCAGGAGATTTGCTTGCACTGCTGCTTGTAATGGTTTTAACAGTGGTTCAGTTGGTTCCCCTGGTTCAGCCGGTGTTGGTAGAATGAATGGGAATATTTTCTTGAACTTCCCCATATAGCGAATGCCTTAGAGTAGTTAGGAAGTTTCTGAATTTTGGATTTGTTTTGTGTTAAGAACCTATTTCATTTTTTACAGGTTTACTCAGATTCGGGAAAGAAAGACACAGACAACAGTAGAATTTGGATAAATCATAGTTCTGTTTATTAAATACAGGAAAAACAATAATATTTTGAAATATAAATCAGCGTTTTAGAAGTTTTTTTCCTTTCTTCTCCAAGATACCTAGACAGTTACTGTCAAAATAAATGGTAGCTTCCTTTGTCTTTACACAGCTGTAACTCCCTGGTTTTACTTTACATTTTATCATGATCTCATTTAATATTAATGTCTTAACGTGGGTAAGTATGTATTGTCACAGTGAAAATATTCACTGAAGTGAATTTACTCTTTAGGGGAGGAATTTTTTTTTTTTTAAGCTCCTACATCTGTTGACTAGCCTCTGTTCAACAGCATCCTCTCAAATATCCAGTGTTGCAGTAGTTGCCTGGTCCAGTGATCTGGTTTGCACTGCCCATAATATTCCATGTGTCTAAAAACACTTTTAGACTACCAACTCTGTTTTTCTAGTCTGCATCCTCACAGAGTATTTTGTCTGGGATAATTTGAAATTGCGTGTTTCTCCTTCAATTGCAATGTTACGTTTCTTTTTTTGACTAGTAGTAATTCAGTCCTGTTAGTTTAAAGTTATTTAAAGCCCAACGTTTATGATTAAAGTAGTTGCGAACAAAAAAAAATAATTCTTAAGATAAAGACCAGTCCCATACTAGCTAATAATTAGAATTTCACTAATACAGAAGTTTGGGACACTGGATTGAAGAAACAGTGCTCACTGAAAGTTTTCTTGTCAGCAAATAGTAATTTTAGTTTGCTGATCTCAGTTCTTGCCTAGACTTGTCATCCCATGTCTGATTCTTAAGAGCATTTGAGAAGATATATTAGACTAACTAATTTCTTCTATGCACAGCCCTTTCTTCCCATGTCGTTTCCCAGTAATTCAAGTATTGAAGGGATTCCAGAGGCTTCACTGCTTCCTGACCAACTTTTATCTGCTCCAGCTGTAGCACAAAATCTGTTCTACGGGAGAGGATTTTCAATTTCTTTTCCTTTTTTCTCCGTTTCAGGAGAAATGAAAAATACACTCTTCTTGGGCTCCCCAATTGTCCTGATCCTCCATATTGATTCAAATACAGCAACAATATAAAAGACTGAAATTAGTCCTCAACAGTCCCACAGCTTTGTCCACACTTCTTGTGGTCACTTCAACATACATATGCAAAGACTAAATATGTTCTCATTTTTTAGCAGTGATGTGCCAAGAGTTTTTGTGATGCTTTAAAAACAGCTGATCCCTGTGCACATCGTGCTTGCACTGTTGTAAATGTCCTCCTTAACTGTGGAAAGAACTCTGATATTGTTTTGAGTGCAGTATGAAAACCCTAATTGGAATACCACCAGGCACAACTAATGAAAAATTAGTACAAAATTTTCTACTGTAGATAAGACGTTACTGGACTGCAGATTTTCCAAGGTCTCCTTGCTGGAAGGGACCAGACATGGGCCATTTTTTGGATGACTTAATCCATCAAATCTTGTTGGTCATTGAACATCTTTGTAAACATTGAAACAAATGAAATGGTACATTAGCATATGTATTTTGTGCTGTTTAGTGTTGTAAAATCTGCTACTGAGAATGTACTTGAAAGGAAGTAAAAAGAAGCAGCATTAATCTGTGTGGACTAGATGAAATTTATTTGAGCATAATTGTTTCAGTTGTCGAATGCTCTTGTTTCATCCAGGGTGTGGTGATTCTGCCGTTTAATGATGAAAGACTGTAGAAATGTATAGTAGATTTTATTCACTGATTAATTGTGCATCACATGTTTTGTATATTTGCTATGTGGAAAAAGTAACAATGTAGAGCAATAAAGGAGTTAGTTTATAAACTTCCAGTTGGCTTGAATGTCATTACTAATTTTATCCATTTTACTTGTATACCCAGTCGTTGAGTGATTACGTAGATGTCCTTGTCTTAACATTTTGTACCTACCATCATTCTATGTAACACGTAAGTTTTCATTAATTAAAAGATTACAGGGGGGAAAAAAATTCTCTCTATTTTGTTTTGTGTATGAAAGCACTTTGTGAATAGTCAGTTTTATTATTTACTCTGCTACAGGTAATTATCTTATTTGTCTGGGTGTGTCAAACAGCAGCAAGGGAGATGTACATAAAGAAGGTACAATTTGGAAGGGGCATTCAGGTAGAGTAGTACTTGAAATTACTTTTACCTCATTTAAAAAAAATAATTATAGATAAAAATAATAAATTTTATTCTAGATATTATGGAATAAGTGAGTTTTGAAAAGGGATTTTAAATAGTGGATGTAATGGTCTGCATAATGTAATATTGACTCAGGACCTACAATTTATTTAAATAAAACAAACAAAACCCAAAACCTGTAATGAGGGGAGAAAGCAGCAATCCAAATAACTATGAAATATCTGAGTACTGCAGCATCACAAAAGGTGTTGCCCCACAGTTACATCCTACTCCACAGCTAGTGTGTGTGTGTGTGTGTGTGTGTGTAAGATACAAGAGGGAAAGTTTAGAAGACAGCAGCCAGGGCATATCAGTCAATGGCATATATATCAACAACATAAGATATGCCAGTGACCTACTTTACCCATCTCTTTCACAAGAGAAGAACTTGAGAACATGCTTATTGCTTATTCTTCTGCCAGCAAGAAAAAAGGAATGATGATGAACGTTAGAAAGACAAAAAGTATGCGAAGTAAACAGTAACACACAAGGTAGGCAACACCAATACCTCAATGCTCAAGTTAAGAACATAACATAAAAATGGCCCTACTGGGTCAGGCCAGTGGTCCATCTAGCACAGCATCTTTTCTTCTGACTGTGTCTGGTGCCAGATGCTTCGGAGGGAATAAAACAGAACAGAGCAATTATTAAGCGATCCATCCTGTCACCCAGTCCCAGTTTCTGGCAGTCACAGGCTTAGGGGCACCCAGAACATGAGGTTGCATCCCTGACCATCTTGGCTAAAGTTATTGATGGACCTTATCCTCCATGAAGTTATTTAATTCTTTTTTGTTTGCAGTTATACTTCTGGCCATCACATCATTGCCTGGCAACAAATTCCATGAGTTGACCGTATGAAGAAGTACTTCCTCAAGTCTGTTTTAAACCTGCTGCCTATTCATTTCATTAGGTGATCCCTGGTTTTTGGGGTTAAATAAATCTTCCTTACTTGCTTTCTTCATGCTAGTCATGATTTTATAGACCTCTCTCGTATTCTTCACCCCTCCTCCCCTCCTTAGTTGTCTCTTGTCCAAGATGAACAGTCTCATTCTTCTTAATATCTTGAATGGAAGCTTTTCCATACCCCAGCCACTTTCATTGCTTTTCTCTGTACCTTTTCCAATTCGAATGCATCTTTTTTTGAGATGGAGCGACCAGAACTGTACACACACCCACATCTTGAATACTATCATGGCTTTATATAGTAGCATTATGGTATTTTCTGTCTTATCTATCCCTTTACTAATGGTTTCTAACATTGTTAGCACTTTTTTTTCCTGCTGTTGCTGCACACTGAGTAAATGTTTTCAGAAGACTCCAAGATTATTCTTGAGTGCTAACCACTAACTGGACCGCATCATTTAGTATGTATAGTTTGGATTATGTTTTCCAGTCTTCATTTCTTTGCATTTATTAACATGGAATTTCGTCTATCATTTTGTTTCCCAGTCACCCAGTTTTGTGAGATCTTTTGTAATTGTCAGTCAATTTTGGACTTACCTATCTTGTGTAATTTTGTATCGTGCAAACTTTGCCACCTCACTGTTTACCCCTTTTTCCAGATTGTTTATGATTATGTTGAACAGTACTGGTCCAAGTACAGAACCTTGGGGGATCCTGCTATTTACCTCTCTCCACAATGAAAACTGTTTATTCCTAGCTTTCGTTTCCTGTCTTTTAATCAGTTACTGATCCATAAGACCTTCCCTCTTATCCTATGACTGCTTACTTTGCTTAAGAGCCTTTAGTGAGGGGCCTTGTCAGAGACTTTCTGAAAGCCCAAGTACACTATATTAACTGAAACACTCTTGTCCACATATTTGTTGACACCCTCAAAGAATTTTAATAGATTGGTTAAACATGATTTTTCTTCACAATAGCCATGTTGACTCTTCCCCAATGTATTGTTTCATGTGTGTGTCTGATAATTGTTTCAATCAGTTTGCCTGGTACTGAAGATATGCTTTTTGGCCTGCAATTGGATTGTCTCTAGAGTCTTTTTAAAAATTCAGCATCATATTAGCTATCTGCCAATCATCTGACAGAGACTGATTTAAGTCATAGGTTATATACAACAGTTAGTACTTTCTGTAATTTCAAATATGAGTTCCTTCAGAACTCTTGGGTGAATACCATCTGATCCCAGTGACTTATTACTGTTTAATTTATCAGTTTGTTCCAAAACCACCTCTGTTGACATCTCAATCCAGAACAGTTCCTCAGATTTGTTATCTAAAAAGAATGGCTCAAGTGTGGGAATCTCCCTCACATCATGTGCATTGAAGACCAATGCTAAGAATTCATTTAGCTTGTCTGCAGTGGCCTTGTCTTCCTTGAGTGCTCCTTTAGCACCACTATCATCCAGTAGCCCCACTGATTGTTTGGCAGGCTTCGTGCTTCGTTATTCTTGCTAGTTGCTCTTCAGATTCTTTTTTGGCCTGCTAATGACTTTTTTTGCATTTGATGTGCCAGAGTTTATGCTCATTTCTATTTTCCTCAGTAGGATATGACTTCTAAAAGATGCCTTTAGCTTCTAACTGCCTCTTTTACTGTGCTGTTTAGCCATGGAGACGTATTTTTGGTCCTCTGACTCTTTGGGGTATACATTTAGTTTGAGCCTCTATTATATGGTGGTTTTCAAATAGTTTCCATGCAGTGTGAAGGCATTTCATTCTTCTGATAGTTAAACGAAAGTTAAAAGGAACAAATTTCATCTTTTTTTGTAGGTCCCCTTTTTGAAGTTAAATGCTACTGTGGGGGTTTCTTTGGTATTTTCACTATTTACAAGGATGTTAAATGTAATTATATTATGACTGCTGTTATTGAGTGGTTCAGCTATATTCACCTCTTGGACCAGATCCTGTGCTCCACTTAGAACTAAATCAAGAATTGCGTCTCCTCTTTTGAGTTCCAGGACAAGCTGCTCCAAGAAGCAGCCATTAATATTGTCTAGAAATTCTCTGCATCCCATCCTGAGGTGACATGTACCCAGCCAATATGGGATCGTTGAAATCTTCATTAGTATTTGCTTTTCTGTTTTTGTAGCCTCTTTAATCTCCGTGAGCATTTCATAATCACAGTCTTCCTCATGGTCAGCTGGTTGGTAGTATATTCCTACTACTTATACCCTTATTCAGACACGGAATTTTTATCCATTGAAATTCTGATACAGTTTGAGATTTTTACTATATTTGACTTTCTGCTTTCTTTCACATAAATGCCACTTCTCCAGCAGCATGAGCTACTTTGTCATTCCTGTATATTTCGTTCATCTGGTATTATGTCCCGTTGGTTATCAATATCATCATTCCATCAAGTCTCTGTGATGCCTGTTATATCAATATCCTCATTTAATACCAAGTTCACTCATCATAGTACTTAGAATTCTAGCATTTGTATACAAGCACTTATAAAATTTGTCAGTATTTACTTGTCTGCTTTCATATGATGTAATTGAATGGCACTTTTTTTTTTCATTTTACTGTTTCTCTTCAGTTCCTACTTTGTTGTGGAACAAGTGAGTAGTTTCCCCTTCTTGGGGAGTCTAATAACATCAGACAGAAGATGTGATTAATATATATATATTTTCAGTAACATACAAGGACTTCTGTGTAGTCAAAAGTTAAAACTGCATATCCGCACTAGATTGCTGATGTGCTACATATGGTCACCCCTGCTGTACGGACGTGGAAGCTGGGCTCTTAAAAGACACAGATGCAACTCGGAGGTTTTGAGTTGCGGTGTTACAGAAGAACGTTAAAAATTAGTTGGGTCATCAAAATGACACATGATGAGAAGGATGAATTTAAAAAGAGCACAATTATTAGAGACCCCGTGTAAAAAGAATATTATCTTTTTGGACATATTGCTCGCTTATCACAGAGTGACTCAATTTCAGTACTCCTACTATCAGACAAGATTGCAGGCAAACCAGGAAGAGGAAGAAAGAGAACCGCCTACATTGGAAATGTTGCTAGGTGGACTGGTATCCAAAGGAGAGTGGAAGCTGTACAGCTGTGTCGTGACTGAGAAAAATGGAAGGTGGAAATTGATAACCTCTGTATTAGAGACATCACTTGAAGGGAAGAGAGAATGTTCTGCAGACCACAGTAATGAAGACAGTTCATGTGTAGGAGGCAGCAAGTTACACAGTATTATTCACCTTTCAGTGTTTCATGCAATTGTGAGGCATTGCTTCAGTTTTATTCTCTGTTCCTTTCCCTCCCGCGCTTAAATTTAATTATTCACTTACTGCATCACTTATGAGCAATTGGCTGTGTTGTGGTAAAACCTTGTGATTGCTAAGAGAAGTAAGTGGTGAAGGTTTGGGGTTTGTTATTCAGAGCAGGGCTTTGGAGTGGAGCCCGGAGCTTTAGCATGGAGCAGCTCCGGAGCAGTGGGGCCTGCAGGTTTTTGCCTGGAGCTGGAGCAGAGCCGGAGCACAGCTCCAAAGCCCTGATGTGAGACCTCTAGCATGCTTAATACCATGGCATTAATACCATTGAAAATCTTTTGAATATTTTAATAAAGATACAGACAAGAAGGAAAAACAGTTAAAGCATTTGAAATGTTAAGTTTGGTTGTCATTTTAACACCATCATTTTGTTCCCTTTCGCTCTAGCTGGAGAAAGCTTTTTAGAAAGAATCCCCTTGTTTGACGGCCTTAGATGATAACTGTCCTTTTTGGAGAAAAAGTTAGGTGAGATGGGCTGGAGCAGTTATTACTGCCATTTTAAAGTCCGATCCCATTTCCTGGATATGACATACGTAAGGGGAGAGAGTAGGGTGACCAGATATCCCGATTTTACAGGGACAGTCCTGATTTTTTTGGTCTTTTTCTTATATAGGCTCCTATTACCCCCTACCTCCCTCTCGATTTTTCACATTTGCTCTCTGGTCACCCTAGGGGAGAGAAGAACTACACATTAAAAAATGCACTTCTGTCTCTGGAGTTGACTTTCACTTGCAACCTCACTGTTGAAGAAATGCGGATGTGGCACATGGTCATATCTGCCACCCTGAGACCTGACAAACATTGCAGCATTTGGCTAAGAGTTTTGCTTTTAGATGATTCTTTGGTCACAGGCTTACAGCAGTGTTGCAGAATATACAGTCTTGGCTGGCTAAGCCAGACTTTTTTTTTTCCCCTTTAAAAAAAAAAAAAAGAGGAAGAAGAAATAAGGTGGAAAGGAAAAGACCCTGGATGAGGAAAACAGGACAAGACGACAGTCTCACATTCCAGACGAAGTTCAGGATTTAGCTAGAGCGAGTGGAGGTTGAAATGTCCTCTGGATCCCTCTTCTTGGACCAGTCTGACCAGGATGACACAGTCATAGTGGTGTCACAGTTGATCGCAGCGTCCCTGGAGATGGTGGAGGTGGCAGCCATTTTGCTGAAGCTCACTCCTCCTCCTTTTGCTCAGGCAGCATTGTGGTTTTCAGCTTCTTGTTCCTGATTTTCCCCAAAAGTCTTGTTCTTTTAAGGACTGTTTACCAGGCATGACCTTAGCAGTACTTAAGTTATATCAGCACGCCTTTTTGGTTTAGACTAATTCAGACTTTTTCTGTTTTCCTATTGCACCATTTCCCACCAACATTTATCATTATATGGAATTGGAACATTTAATAAACTATCTACTTTCTCACAGCTTGAGTTGCTAGTAAAGAGGCTATCACCAGTACTTGTCTTTGGGTGGAATTTTTCAATACTCTCTCTTCCATTTAGTCTGCAGAAGAGAAGAATGAGGGGGGATTTGATAGCTGCTTTCAACTATCTGAAAAGGGGTTCCAAAGAGGATGGATCTAGACTGTTCTCAGTGGTACCAGATGACAGAACAAGTTGTAATGGTCTCAAGCTGCAGTGGGGGAAGTTTAGGTTGGATATTGGGAAAAACTTTTTCACTAGAAGGGTGGTGAAGCACTGGAATGGGTTACCTAGGGAGGTGGTGGAATCTCCTTCCTTAGAGGTTTTTAAGGTCAGGCTTGACAAAGCCCTGGCTGGGATGATTTAGTTGGGGATTGGTCCTGCTTTGAGCAGGGGGTTGGACTAGATGACCTCCTGAGGTTCCTTCCAACCCCGATATTCTGATTCTTCTCTCTTGAGTTAAAGAAAAAGAACAGATCCAACTTGTATTCTTTTCAGAAACTCAGTGGCTCTTGGGACCCAATCTGATTTCAGTTTTTCTTCCAGAGTGTCTCCCCTCATCCATTCCCTCCTCTGATTGAAACTCCTTTTCTCAAAGCCTCCCTGGTTATGTCTTCACTACAGAGTTAGGTCAGGCTTTAGCCGAACCCTGTTTCCATCCATGCAGGAAAAACCTCGAGCTGGGGCTTGAGGGAGTCTCAAGCCCAGGCTAGCAAGCACAGTTAAGAGCATTGACTTGAGCTCAGTTTTTGCTTCAACCCAGGCTGGCAGCCCACCTATTCTGCAGTGAGAATGAAGAGGTAGGCTAATGAAACCCAGGTGCTGTTAGTCCTGCAATTGTAGTCTACAGTTCCACCGGAGCTGCACTTTGTCTGTCTCCCTTATTCTACACTGGAAATCATCTATGCTGCCTCAGCATTTAACCCAAGATTTGCCTGCTCCATTTCTGCTGTGCTTCCACAGCATTTGCACAGAGATGCCATAAATAGCTTCCAGGTAGCACGAGAATTTAACACAAATCATCTGCCGGTGTGATATCAGTAAGGCCAAACTTTTTCTGGGGAATACACCTAAAAGAACATTTTTTATGCTTAGTGGACAGGAAAGAAACTGAAAGGTAGATAAGTCAGTCGGGTGTGCCATAAATCACTTGGCTTGGAGACTGAAATCCTTAATGACATTCTCATTAAAAGTTCTTGTTGCCAAATGCTGTTTACTTTTATCTTTAGAATTGTCTGCATTAATAATGAGTAACTCCATTTGGAAGTCATGTACATGAAGTATTGTTCTCATGTCACTGCCGCAGACAGGAGCGCCATGCTAGGTGTGAGAGAGCACCCTGCAAATGAATTCACAGAGCAGCCCAGTTTCTTGCACCACTAAGAACTATCGGATATCCCATAGAAATCCATCCCTGCATACAGACTAGTACAGCACCATGCGATGCAGTTATGTAAGTCTGGCACAGGTAGGGGTTTTGCAGTGGGGATATTCCACCCAGACTATATTAGCTTGAGTTAACTGCAGTGGAGACAACACTCCCTGTTAGCGCAATAAAACACCTGCGGCTGCCCTGTGTCTGCTGGTTCAGGCTTGCAGAGCTGCATAGACATTTTGGCTTAGGCTGGAGACCAGGCTCTAAAAGTCTGCATTACAATTTTTAGCCCCATAGGCTCGAGTCAGCTGACATGGGCCAGCAGTGGGTGTTCTGTTGCATCGTAGACATACTTCCCAGTTTGCCTGAGCCCAGTTACCATTTGCTCAATGGCTTCTGTTACAGGGCCTAGCTGTGAAGTCTTCCTTTTGCCTTACTGGTTTTTTTTTTTCTTTTTTTCCCACTTGGCTAGTCAGGCCATTTGAGAGACTGCTGCTGTGATGTTTGCTTACTTATTTGGTAGTTAGATCCATTCAGCCTTCATGGTTTGCAATTACAAGTCTTGTGACTGAGGGGACATGTGCTAAAATTCTATGCTCTCCTTGACATTCCCATAATATCAGAAATCTTACACATAAAACATTTGGGGGGACAGATCAGTATTTATTACTAAGCACTCGCACATTGGTCATGGCATATAATAATGGTAACTTGTTTAGTAATTGTTAATGATTTTAAGTGTTGGTTCAGTAGTTCATCGACTAAAAGGAGGATACTGTCTTCCGTTTACTTTCAATTATAGTTTGGAATTGGGTAATACTTTGGAGTGAAATCTATATTAATGGCATGGGGATTTATTTCTGATAATACCTTAGAAGATCAAATATTTGATCTGTAGTTACTCATGTTAGTATCTGCACCCTGCGGCTTTGCTTAATATTTGTATATAGTATGCCAAGAACATTTTTACTCCATTTGCCTGGCCAGATTTACATAATCATACCCAGGAGTAGTGATGGCTGAATTATTATTTTGTAAATAGTAGCTCCCTACTGAATTTGGGTAATGTTAACTGTTTTAAGTAAATGCTAAGATTCTGATTACCTCACAGGAACAATTGTTGTATGCAGTGTTGTTGTAGCCATGTTGGTCCCAGGATATTGGAGAGACAAGATGTGTGAAGTATCTTTTTTTTTTTATTGGGTCAACTTCTCTTGGTGAAAAAGACAAGCTTGCAAGCTCCCCACAGACCAGGATACGCCAACTCAAAGTGGCACAAGACTCCACCAGAACAATACATGAAAAATCTACAAACAAATTTCCACTGCTACAATGATCAGCCCCCTGTATAACACACCTTTCAAGATCCATGGGTCTACACATGTCTGTCACAACATGTAGCATTCCTCATCCAGTGTACTAAATGCCCCAATAGCAACTGGGTGAAACTCAGGTGTGGATTATTCACACCCTAAATGATTAAATTTATTCCAAAGTAAATTCTAGTGTAGACAAGGTCTTCGTTTCCCAGACCTAAAGAAGAGTTTTGTGTAAGTTTTTGGAAACTTGTCTCTCTCACCAACAGAAGTTGGTCCAATGAAAGATACTACCTCACCCATCTTGTCTTTCACAGGAACAATCTTAGTTTTTGACCCCTCTTCTAATGAAGAAAAATAAGTAGTTCAACAAGAACATTTAATAATAGGTAGCTGAATTTGGAGAAAATTCTCTTTGGTCAAGGTTTCAGAGTGGTAGCCGTGTTACTCCGCGTCAGCAAAAAGAACGAGGTGTACTTGTGGCCCCTTAGAGACTAACACGTTTATTTGAGCATAAGCTTTCGTGTGCTAAAACCCATTTCATCAGATGCATGCAGTAGAAAATACAGTAGGAAGACTGTGTGTGTGTGTAATATAAATACAAATACACACACACAAAATGAAAAAATGGGTGTTGCCATACTAACTATAATAGGTGAGCTGTTATCAGCGGGAGAAAAAAACTTTTGTAGTGATCATCAGGATGGCTCATTTCCAACAGTTGACAGAGTCAACAAGTACTCGTTCTTTGGTCAAGCTGTCATTAAGATCATATTATTACTTTACCCTTCTAGAAACTTGAAAACCATTAAGTGTTCTGTAGTTCAGGTCATACAAGGTGATCTACCTTCCTGTTATGTTTTACATTCATTTGTGTGGATTTGATACCGTGGCATCCTAGAAAAATGTTATAGAGCAATATAACTTGATTGGAGCAATCTATAATATACTATTAGTAGTACAGAATTCTGTAAACAGTGATGCTATATCAGTAGTCCCTTCTGCACTCTTTCTTGTATTGGGATCCTTTCAGTAATGGAGAAAGGGACTCAATTACTACTGCAAATAGGATTGAAGATAGGGTGTCTCACATACTTCATTGATTCAAACATTAGTCAGACACATCGTGGTTTACATGAGTGGCACTAGGGAACTTACTTTAGTCTTGTAAAATCCAGTTTGCTTAAGGCGTCACTTTTTCAGTGAGTAAAATCTTTCTATTTTAACATCAGCATTGGATGAGTAGATCTGGTTGGTAAATTTGAAAAATAGTTATACAAAGCTAGAGGGTGCTATTAATTAGTTATATAAAAAGTAATTGTTAAAATTATTCATTATGACTTGTTCCCCTTGTTTTTTTCACTTTTCTACTTCACTTCTATCCCCTCCCTTTTGATGTCTCAATTTTTGACCACTCCATGTTAACTTACCGAATAGTATGTGGAAGTGTAGTCTAGTTGGTCAAACGTGAATCCTCACTTTGAGAGAGTGCATTGGTAGAACAACTTATAACACGCTGTCTCAGTATTCAGGCCTGGTTTACACTTTTGAGTGCAATAGTCAGGTCAGCCTAACCCCAGAGTAGATGATGTGATTAGGTCAACACATTTTTCCATCTACCTACCTACTGCCTCTTGGAGAGACGGATTTACTAAATCAATGGAAAAACCCTTTCCATAGATGTAGGCAGCATGTACGCTACCGTGCTGCAGCAGCACAACTGCAGCTCTGTAGCTGTAGCAGCTGTAGTGTAGACATGCCCTTAGAGACCAAAGCTGAATGAATGTTTCTATTCTAACAATTAAAAAAACCAAAAAACCCTACCACTTTATTTTTATTTTCAGAAGTCAGTCTGCTGTGTTCTTGCTGAATAAGCAGTATGTATTTTTATATCTGCTGATCTCTGTGCTTTGAATGCAACATTTTTATTGAAGATACATCTTTCATCTGGCTATTTTTCTCTGAGTTTTCTCTGTGTGTGTGTGTATACTGGACTGTTTCCTACACCACAAAACTACTAAGCAGCGTATTGCTATCTGCAACAACCTAGTTTTTGTTAGAATCTGCTGAGTTTGATATAAAATTATTTAACTTTTTGTATGCTAGGACACTTGGCTTTTTTCTGTGTCGGATGTTGCACTTGATGAGGGTTTAGGTTTTCAAGATGGAGTATAATTTTCTAGAACTTACTGACACTCTTCCCAGAAGTACAACTATTCAGTACTTCTTCTAGTGATCTCAGAGTGCTTTAGAAACACTAATATTCTTCACTTTAGTGAGGTAAATATTTTCCTTGTTCTACAAATGGGGAGCTGGCCATAGCGGGAGTCTGTGCCAGAACTGGAAATAGTAACAAGTTCTCCTGAGTGCCAGTTTGCTGCATTAAGCAGAAGTCCATTTTTTACTCCTATGTAAAAGTGAGCTGGATTCTGTTCTGGCTTGCACATTACTAACAGACTAGTTAGTAAATTGCAATTGCAGGAGCAACTTCTGCCCAATGTTCATACAGATAAAATGGAGGGTAGATGTGGGCCCTGCAGACATGTCGTTTTTAAAAAAAACTTAAAATCAGAGACTTGATTTACCGTTTCAGGGTTGTGTGTGTGTTTGGTAGTTAGAAGAATCTTCCTTGTACCCAGTCTTGAAATTCCAGTATTGTTTTTTCTGATACCAGCATAAATAGGAAGCCAGTCTAGATCCCAGGAACTGAGCCCACTGCTCTAATTAGTAGACACATTGCCTCTTCTGTCTACTTGTTTGAGTTGTCTGTCAGGTCTCACTTCCTGATGAGACATTCTCTAGGAGTGCCTGATGTAAGAAGGCGTGTGCGGTGCAAAAAATTGCTGACACATTGCATTTGCAAATTTATTAGGTACCTGCCTTTAGATGCTCTGTAACAATCTAAAGACTTGTGCTTATGAAGTGTTGTACATTCTCCATTCCCTTTGAAGTTAATAGGAACGGAAGGTACTCTACACCTGTCAGGGTCAGTCCCTGGCCTAAGGGTATGATCTTAACTCCCATAGACCTGAATGGACATTTTGCCAAAGAAGTAAAATGGGAGCAAAATAATGCTTTTCGTGAGCAAAACCTAACCTAGGCCAAGTTGGAAATGTTGTACAGAGATACAAAATATTGAAAACAATATTTAAAGGAATAAATGAGAAAAAAAATCCATTATGCCTCTTAATTTTTCCTGAAATGCTGCCAAGAACCTCTGACTACATTTTAAATAAGTTAATATTCATCCTCAGTTAAGGTGTTTTCTGTAGATGCTCATTTAGTTGATTTTTTTAACCTCTTGTAATTATGAAAGCTTCCGAAAGTAATTCAAAGTGCATTATAAAATTCTGAAACCTATCATCCTTGATTTGAAAAGTTAAACATGAGCAACAAGTAGTCTTTAAGTAAAATGAGCTAATTGTAGGGTTCAGTCCTGAATGCCCCCCCAAAAGCAAAGGTAAAATAGGCATTCTGTGTAGAAGTAATTTGTAAAAACTTAAAAGAAAACAGAGTGCTGGATATTGTTGTTATACTTGTTGTTTTGAGCATTAACGCATAACCCTACAATTTTCACATTCCTTAGAAAATACTAGCAGTTAACTTTAAAGTGTTAATCAGGTTTTCTAATCATACATATAACTAATACTCCCCCCCTTTTTTTTGAGTGACCATTACTAAAAGACAGGTTTCAGAGTAGCAGCCATGTTAGTCTGTATCCGCAATAAAAACAGGAGTACTTGTGGCACCTTAGAGACTAACAAAAAACCTTTTTTGTTAGTCTCTAAGGTGCCACAAGTACTTCTGTTCTTATTGCTAAAAAAATGTCCAGCGGTAGGTTTAGCTAGCCATGGTCAGACAGATAATGTGCAAACTTCCTTGCACTACTTTTCTAGTGCTGTTCCATCAGCAACACCCATGCTAACCTGGATTTGGACATGTCTTAAGGATAGTTTTTCTGGTCATGCCAGATGGAGTGAGGACTCTGATGCTAATAAATGGAGACTAGGAAAAGATAAATCCTCTTTTATGACCTGAATGGATCTCCAGAACTGAAAGGCCAATATAATTGTACTATTTGTACATTTTAAAAATGTTTTATTAAACAATTCTAAGAATACAGTTTTCAGAGTGGGAGCCATGTTAGTCTGTATCAGCAAAAACAACGAGGAGTCCTTGTGGCACCTTAGAGACTCAGGGCTTGGCTACACTTGCAGGTGTGCAGCGCTCGGAGTTACAGCTGTCTTCGTACAGCTGTGTAGGGAAAGCGCTGGAGTGTGGCCAGACTGACAGCTACCAGCGCTGCAGTGTGGCCACATTTGCAGCATTTGCAGTGGTTTTGGGAGTGGTGCATTATGTGCAGCTATCCCAGCATTCAAGTGGCTGCAATGTGCTTCTCAAAAGAGGGGGATCGGGTGGAGTGTGACAGGGAGCGTGGGGGAGAGAGAGAGAGTGGATTTTTGGAGCCGACACTGTCAGCTCCCTGCCTTGCAAATTCTGACCACTTCCCCGACCCCTCATTCACTCCTAAATGCAAATAGCCTGCAGACCAGATAAGCAGCTGCTCCGACGGACTCCCTTCCCCCCCTGCCCCCACCCCCACCGTGCTGTTTCTCTCCTCAAGCAAACACTAGGCTGTAGACATTCATCCCCCCGCCTGCCTCATTCACAGCAAACAGGAGCTGTGTTTGTTTTTTAGATAAGCAGCTCCGGGAGCCCCAAGTTCACAACAAAACAAAGAACGTTCTTTAGTTAAAAGCATTATGGGAAAATTCTGGAGGTCAGTTACAGCGTAGTAAGATTAATCACTGTTTACACTGGCACTCCAGCGCTGCAGCACCAGCGCTGCAGTCGTTATTCCCCAGGCAGAGGTGGAGTACAGCCAGCGCTGTAGCCAGGGAGATATAGCGCTGTATGTGCCTTGCAAGTGTGGACGGTGAGTGAGTTGCAGTGCTGTAAAGCCACCACCAGCGCTTCAACTCTCCAGTGTAGCCAAGCCCTAACAAATTAATTTGGGCATAAGCTTTTGTGGGCTAAAATCCACTTCATCAGGTGCATGGAATAGGTTTTAGCCCACAAAAGCTTTTGCACAAATACATTTGTTAATCTCTAAGGTGCCACAAGGACTCCTCGTTTTTGCTGATACAGACTAACAGTGTTCAGCATGTGAAATTTGCTTCTTTGAGCAGCAAAGTTATTTTTATAGGCCAAAATTGGTGTTCTGTTTTATATATTTTCTCTTTAAAGCTTAGCTTGGATGTAATTAAATATAACTATGTGAAAATAGTGTTGGGTTCAAGACTCAAAGCACTCCCCCACCCCCCAAAAAACCCACAATGTATCACAGTGAATATCAACCTATCTGGGTACTACAGCAATTTTGGATACTATTAAGCCTGTGCTTCTCTTGTAACAGCATTGTTTTAATTCCAGAAAATGCCAGTGGTACGACGATAAGTGCGGTCATAACCGATCCTTCACTGCTGCTGTGGGTCTTTCGGATGGGAACTGGGAAGGAGATATAAAATGATTGGGAGAGAGAGAAATGATATAGTCCTAGTAATGGGCCTTTACTTATCATTTGTGTTACAGCTAGGTCTTACAGTGAGGTTATCATTTGGTCCAATACGTCAAAAGTAAGAATATCGTAATTTTCTTAGTGGTAGCAAATCGTTTGCATGCTTTTAAACCAAGATGTTTATTGAGTTTCACGAATTCAGTAGAATCAGATAATATTTTCAGGCATTTTGATATCTGATATATCTGAAGTTCACCATATTGCAATAACAATAAGCGATGTATGGTACAGTGAATAACATTAATATCCAAAAGACACTATAGGGATTGATTGAATCTGGAAAGTATGGATGCATAGTTTTCCTCATCTATGTAAAGTAAAAAAAAAGTGGATATATAAAGTAAAAAATATTTTAAAATTTGCATATTCCATATGTGACTCTGAATATCTGTATTGTTTCCCATCAACTGCCTTTGGGAAACAACTTCTGCCTATTACAAGACACTCCAGCACTTTTGATTACATAATCACCATTGACTGTTGCTCAAGAATGAGTCAGCAAAAGTGAGGCTTGTAGGCAAGGGGAGTGTAGTCTTTTCTTTCTTTTTTTTTTTTTTTATTTCCCTATAGCTAGGACTCCTAGGCTATGGCTTCATTAGAGAGTTTACAGCGATGCAGCTGCAAGCTCTATAATGTAGCTGCTTTATGCTGACGGGAGACAGTTTCCCCCATGGGTTTAATTACTCCAGTCCCCACGAATGGCGATAGCTATGTTGGGGGGAGATGTTCTCCTGCCCACATAGTGCTGTCCGAACCGGTGCTTAGGTCTGTGTAATTTGTGCCACTAAGGGTAGCTTTTTCACCCGCTGAGCGAAATAACTTATACCACATAAATGGTAGTGTAGACATAGGCCTAAAAACTTGTTTTTTTACTCCATAAAAAAGGTTCTTATGGAACTGGTGAATGTTGGGCAGAGAAGAGCAAATTTGCAGTAACTTGCTGTGACAGGCTGCTCCATTCCTCAACAGTGATAAGTATAATTTGACACTCCTAGCCTCTGTTTGCCAGAAGCTGGGAATGGGTGACAGGATGGATCACTTGATGATGATTACCTGTTCTGTTCATTCCCTCTGGGGCACCTGGCATTGGCCACTGTCAGAAGGCAGGATACTGGACTAGATGGACCTTTGGTCTGACCCAGGGTATGGCCATTCTTGTGAGATGTAACCAGCAAAACATAAGAATAGGAGGTGGGTTATCATGAATAATACTTAGCAGACCTCCAAAAAACAAACCACAAAGGAAATGTTAAAATTTAAGAAATTGTATTTTCTCTTGCTTAATGTTCATAGGAGGGTGGGGTTTAATATTACACATTCCTTTCATGCACAGAGTTATGCCTTTGTAAATATTTTTTATTTTCATGAAGATGTTTTTCTCTGAGGTATACAAATAAGGTTAGGGTTGTGCTTTAAAAATAAGATACTTTAGAAAAACATCAGTTTCAGGCTTGATTTAATTGATTCATCTCCATTGGAAGTTTGTGCCTTTATGACTACTCATAAGAAATGTATTTAACCAATATTTCTGTGACATTAATCATCACATAGTATCTTAAACTCAGTATGGATAGGAATATTAGTAGCATAACCTGTTTACCTTTTGTTTTGCAGGTATACAAAACTGGGATATGCTGGAAATACAGAACCACAGTTCATCATTCCTTCATGTAAGCATTTGTTTACACATGCACTAAAGTTCATGGTCTATTTATTTTTAAAATTAAAAAGGTAGCAGGAATACATGGCAAAATTACTGTGCACAGGGCTGGAAGTGGAATATAAGCATTTGTCCCTGGGCATTAGCTAATTTTCCTGAAGATGTAGCCTCAGTTTATGCAGAATGTAAGCTTCATTTAAAAAATAAAAATAAAAAAATCTAGCCTTCGAAGTTGAAAGGCTGGTAAAGGAGGCTGGCTTTAAAGTAATAGTAGCACAGGTATGGTTCACCTTTTCTAGTAGGCTTAGTAAAAGACCATGTAAATATATGAACATATATAACTGAAGAAAACACTCTAATTTACAACTTTGGGGTATGTTATCATATCTTCAGTTCTTTTGACCTGATGTATTTTCCCCAGACTTTCATTGTTTCTATTAACAGTTTCCCAACTTAAGTTTTGCAAATGGTACTTGTAGAAACTGATTTTTTTAACTTTTTTTCATGTAAAACTTGCATATTTATTCCATCCGCTTCATGAAAGGGTTCCCGGTGATTGGTGCCAAACTAGAGTAGAACGTAGAATTCAATTAATTTCCTTTTGGAAATCCTTCTTTTAACCTTCTGGATGATTTGGTGCCAAGTCATTGATCACCTAGTCCAAGAAGCAGTAGTGCTTAAAAACTGTTGTTGCAAAGTAAATATTGTGGATTGTTGGGGCTGTCTTACTTTTTTGGCAACAATACTTTGGGAAACTAAGGTTTATGCATTTAATATTTCTTATTGTTCCCCTGTTTTTACTCCAGTACTATAGAACCATTGCTTTTCTCTGTAGGTTTTTAATTTGGAACTATCCACATTTTTTGTTTTGGATCATTTTTGCCTTTTTAAAATACATTTACTTGATGGATATCTCCAGTGTGCTATCCTCAGTTTTGCTTTTTCCCTTAAACCCGCACTTTCGATGTTGCCTTGTCGGCACTGCATATTTCACCAAAAACTGGTAACTGCTAGCCCATTACTTCACTTGATAATTTTAATTTTAAATGTGTTGTGGAAATTGCTGTTTCTTAACAGGACGTTGAGAACAGTATTTAGGAGCTAATGTTGGATTTACAGAAAATGTTGCCGAACAAATGCCTTTAACTGAATAATCCACTTGTCATTCTTTCTGCATTATAATATTAAAGCTGGAATTTTCACTTCAAATATGGGCATAAATCTACTTACAAGTTTTAAATATTCTAATCCGTGTATTTGTACACTCATGGATATTCAGATGTTTCTTCTGTTTATTCTTCCTACATCTCTTCTTCCTTGCTAGTAATTCTAACTTGATCATAGTGGTCTGCTTTAGAGATTAAATATTGGAGTGGGAATTACCTAAGAGATAGGCAGGGAAATTATCTAACAGGCCATCAAGAAAAGAGGATAGTGGCACATATACCGGGTATATGTTAAATCTTTGAGGAAATAAATGGATTTTAAATATCCATGAGTAAATTCCGTTACTTGTATATAAAAACAAAGAAATTGCCATCCTGTGGAAATAGCTGCAGTCTAAATGGGACTGCTAATGAAAGGATCATAGTCTGCTATTTCCTCCTCTGTCCTTTAGGCCAAACTATATAATAATTACACTAATTGCATGAGTTTAAACTAATCCACCACCCAAAATGGGGTAAAATAGAATTGGTAATCCACATTAGATAAATTGCAGCAGTACTTGCACATAATTTCATACTGAAATAAATGAGGCTCTTTTAAAAGCTTCTATATTTTTAGTTTCTTTCACTCTACCTTTGCTATTGTATTTTTTTTCTTTTGACTTTAAATATTGGCTGTTGCACTCTATTTGATTCTTTAGGGGAAAAAAATGCTTATTATATAACCAGTTCGAGCAGCAGTCCTTCCCTCTTGATCAGTTGCTTCTCTTTCCTGATTTTCTCTCCCACTGTTCCTTTATATAGATTTCCTGCTTAATTCTGAATATGCATCTGTACTGCACAAGGAAACTTGCTAGAAAAATAAAGTAAAAGTGAAATATTGGGCCAGTTGCATTGGCCAGGAAGACTGTTTTTGAACCCCATTGAAGTTCACTGGTTCATTTTCTTTCTCTGCTGTCTCCCAGCTATTTGTTAATGTCCAGCTAAGCATTCCTTTCTTCCCTTTGATTTTTACTGTGTGATATATGTTCAAAATATCAACTAATTGATATCCTCCAGTGCAAGCACTCCTATTTTCTTGTGTCCATATCAAAATATTTTTGTGTGAAAACAAATTTTAAATACTCATTCTCTTATTTTTCCAGTTGTTACACTTAAAACAAATGGCCCCATCAGTTTTTGAGCACAAAAGTCAGTCTGATACAAATACCTCCTTTCTTTTAAAAACTTTTTCAATCTTGTGCTGAACAAACCAAAGCCAACTACTCTGATATTGCTGGAGAAGTTTCCATCTTCAAACACCATTGTAACCTGGTTCTTTGACTACCCAGATTTAATTTCCAGTTTGTATTGTCACAATGTACTGCTTTTTGTGACAATACAAAAAGCTTCTTTTTTTATTTTTAAATATAGCCCAAAATGTAGGCTAGTTTCATTCAGCAATAAATATGGAGTCATCCTTTTTTTAGGGTAGAGCAGGCGCAGGCAAACTTTTTGGCCTGAGGGCCACATCAGGTTTCCGAAATTTTATGAAGGGCCAGTTAGGGGAGGCTGTGCCTCCCCAAACAGCCAGGCATGGCCCAGCCCCTGCCCCCATCCAACCTCCCCCCCCCCACCGCTTCTCACCACCAACAGCCCCTCCCCCTGGGACTCCTGCCCCATCCAACCCTTGTCCCCGCCCCAAGTGCTCCCCGCCACCCCCATCCAACCCCTCCTCTCCTTCTTGACTGCTCCCCCAGTATCCCTGCCCCATCCAACCACCCCTTCTCCCTGACTTCCCCTAGAACTCCTGCCCCTGACTTCCCCCCCAACCCCATCCAATCCCCCCTCTCCTCCTTGACTGCCCCAGGACCCCTGCTTCCATTCAACCCCTCAGTTCCATTCCCTCTGACCGCCCCCTAGCCACACCCCTGCCCCTGACCACCACCCCAAATTCTGTCCCCTCTCCAACTCCTCCTGCTCCCTGCCCCCTTACCGCGCTGCCTGGAGCACCAGTGGCCGGCAGTGCTACTGCCGTGCTGCCCGGAGCACCAGGATGGGCAGCCGTGCTGCCCGGCTGGAGCCAGCCATGCCACCGCGCACCACAGAGCACCGGGTCAGGGTACGGCTCTGCAGCTGCGATGCCCGGCAAGAGCTTGGAGCCCCGCCACCCAGAAGCTGGGGGGGAGGGGGAACAGCAGGGGAAGGGCCAGGAGCTCAGGGGCCAGGCAGGAGCATCCCACAGACTGTAGTTTGCCCACCTTTGGGTTAGAGCAACGATAAATCACTTTAACCTGAAAAGCTCTGGAGGTTTATAGCAAGTGGTGGTGTCTGTCTCAAAACTGTTTTTAAGATGCCCCTGCTGGGCAGCAAGAGCCTTTTAAACCTAACCTAAAGTATCAAAGAGCTTTATAATAGTGCTCTTAAAAATACTGCATTGACACAACTCTTCCTTTTATACATCGCACATGATCGTCTTGCATCCTCCTATCTGAGCTGGACAAAAATTTCTTCAGAGAGTAAATCTGCCAAAATATATGCATTTTTCAGGGCATGGAAACAATTGTAGTTTGGGCTAGGAAGAAAACACCTGGATTTTTATTTATTTATTTATTGGAAATAGCACTTTTTAAATAAAATGTTTGCTCTTGAAACAAAATTTGGAGCCTTTCATTCAACCTGCAAAAACAATAATATATATATAATTATAATTTATTTTTATTTGGCAAGAAAACGAATAAAAATCAGTTTTGGATCTGAAACAAACTGAATATTTTAAAGATGTTTTTTCCCAGTTCAGCCATAGAAGAGGAAAAGGAATTATTTGCTCAGTTCTACTCCTGTTGGATCTTTTCTCCCTGTACCCCTTACCATCTATGTGTAAGCTACTATAATTTATAAATATATAATACCATTCGTATTTTTCTGTCTCACTCTTCGTTTCAGTCTTGGCTCTTCTATGGTTCATGCTTTCTCTGGTGATATTTGACTTGTCTTCTTTCACTGCTTTGAGGCACAAAGTAGGCTTCAGTAGTAAATCCTTAGGATTTTTATGATGAGCAGTGCTCAGTTAAGATCCTTTGTTCATTAGCAAAAGTCACTATCCCCAAGTGATTGGATTAGGATTTTTCACACGTTGCTTCAGCATCCTTCACAGGTCTAGGTATTGACCAATAACTGAACACCTTTTGACTTACATATGGAAGTTTATATGACACCTGACTTCAGGAAAAGGTTTAATTTTAAAGGTGATCTGCAGGGTTGAAAATTTACCAGACACTCGCTAACCAGCAAGCTAACCCAACTAGTCAAATGAAGCTGCAAAAGATTGGAGGGGACGGTCAGGTGCATCATACCCTTACTGGATCAGGCCAATGATCTATCTACCAAGTATCCTATTTTTGATATTGGCCAGTACCTCACGCTTCAGTGTGCAAAACCCCCATAATAAATAAAGAAGGTGCCTGTAAAGGGAAGTGTCTTCCCAAATTTCATTCTTGTGTCATGATAGAAGGTAAATAAGAATACTTGACTTCTCTTTTCAATAGTATTCATTATTTTGTATATCTCCCTCATATTCCATCTCTCTAAAAAATAAAGAATCTTAATGTTCCTATTTGTCTCTTTGTGGAAATATTTTTCCCCTGACTTTAATTCTGTTTTTGAATCCCTTCTTGGTCTGTTAATCTCTTTATGATGAGGTGTCTAGAACTAAACTCAGAGTTCAGAGTGAAACATCCATTTATATAATGGCATGGTACTGAAAATATCTTTATCCCATTCTTAATACACTTTAGTATCTTGTCTTCTTTTGAATGTGGGTGCACATTGCGCAGCAGTTTCCTTTTTTCTCCTGTCTTTCTGGCTGCTGAGTGGTTGTTAGTTGAATGTGGAGGTAAAGTAGTCCATTCCCTGTTGAGGCAAGTCTTCAACAGGTGGAATGAACAGCCAGTTTGACTGTGCTAAAATATTAACTGCTTCTTTGAGTAGTATCCCTATGAGTGCTCTACTTCAGGTGCTCGTGCATCCCTTGAGCTCTTGATCAGAGATTTTTCAGTGTAGCAGTATCCGTTCGACCTGTGCATGCACCCTTTGGCCCCTCATGCCAGACACCAAAGCTACATAGGGGTGTGTGGGGTAAATCACCTTCAGTTCCGTCTCACCTGCCTCAGCCTGAGACCGAGCCCTAGTATGTCCAACTTGAGCATGCCTTGGCTTTCTATCATTCTAATATTTTGTATAAGAGCCCACAATCAGCTTCGGCAACCATGACCTTAGCTACTGCTTCAGTACTGATCCCCTATTTGGTACTGCAGGAGTTCAGATATACTAAGGACTTCTTGATAACAGATTAACCAGAGTGTCTGCTCTTCATGGGTACTGAGCGTCTCTTGGTACCAAGACTCTGATCTCTGGACTACCATCTTCCAGTACCACAGGACTCTCCACTGAGGGTGCTCCTCTTTTGGATGAGATTGCCGGAGGATGAAGACAACTTCAATCGGTCTCCTTTATCTTTGTCCAAGCTTCTCCAATATATCCATTCAGGAACCCATTCTCTGAAAATCATGGGGAAAATTGGGCTTATTAACAATGGTGATGGAACCAACCCTGGATGCTACCTTTACTTCCTTATGCTCCCTGCCACCCCCGGCTGCCAATTGACAATTTACCAGACCACTGGTACCGTCTCATGGGGGGGCCAGAGTTGTGCAGCTTTCTCCTCCCCAGCCAGCCCCCCGACAGGAGGAAACATTTGAGTAACAGGAGGCTAGGGCAGATAAGGAGGCCACCTCTCAAACTCCGACTTCATCCTCATCTCTGGACAAGGTGGTTATGGTTCCGCCACCATCCAAGGCCGATGACTTTTTCAGTAATTTCATGATCACAGAAAGAATGACTGACACTTTTCAAATTCCTCTAGGAGGCATCAAGAATTCACAGCACAAACTTTTGGATATCCTGCAGTCAGTAAAACCCCCAGAATAGTTACCCATCGATGAGGTACTCTTGGATCCAGCTATACCGCTGTGGCAGATACCTGACATTATTCTGCCCACATGTAAACAGGCAGATAAAAGTATTATTTTCTTTTTGTTTTCCCACCTCCCCCACCTAATTCTCTGGTGGTGGATGTGGTAAATGAGCAGGGTAGACAGTATTTCAGTAAGTCTACCCCATATAAGGACCAGAAAAGGCTGGATATCTTTGGGCCAAGGGCCTACTCTTCAGCATCCCTGCAGTTCGAGGTTGTGATTGTCCGGCAGTCATGCCGACATATAATTTAGCAAATTATAACAAGCTTTTATTGAGCATCTCAAGCACCACAAAAACATAGGGAGCAATTCCAGTTCATCATCTCAGAACGGCAGTTGGTGGCCGAACCACGCTTCAAACATCCTTTGATGCTTCACACACTGCTACAAGTTGCATCTCTATGGTGGTGGTTATGCACAAGGCATCATGGTCATTTCTTGTGGTTTCTAAGAGAAGTACAGACCACCATGGAGGACCTCCTCTTCAACAGAGCTGTTCTTGTAAACCACAGATGGGTTCTTGAACACTCTAACAAACTTGAGGGCTACTTTACAATCCCATGGCACATATACACCTACAAATAAGAAAAGGTTTAGTAGGTCACAGACTATCCAGAGACTGCATCCTGCTCTGTTTTCCAGGTCCCATAGATCCACCAAACACCCCAGAAAGAGACATAAGTTTTAAAGAGAAAGGGCTGCCCAACTGCCTTCCATGACGACCTAGCCATCTTCAAAACAACAGTGTTGATGGATTGGTCAAGGGCTTGAATCTTCCTGCACTTCTGTATTCACAGCTGTTCCTACTAGCCCACCTCCCTGCACTTTGGAGACTGCCCTGCCTACTTCCAACATGCCTAGAGGTGGATCACTACAGATAAATAGGTCGAACATTAGGTTATACCATACATTTTATATCAGACCCTCCCTTCTCCATCCTTCGGAAGTCACCTCAAGTGAAGCATCCACAGGGACACTACTTGATGAAAATTACTCATTCTGCACAGTAATTGTGGTTCTTTGAGATGTGTCCCCCTATACGGGCACCACTACCCACCCTCCTTCCCCTCTGGTTTGGACTGTTCCTTCAGAGTGTTTGGGTAGAGAAGGAACTGAGGGCAGCTTGCCCACACACCCCTCTATAGCATGAGGAGGCATAGGACACGTGCATGGGCTGAATGGATGCTAACTGAAAATCTTCAGTCAAGGGCTCAAGTGGCACATGTGTTTCTGAAGTAGAGCACCCACAGGGATACACATCTTGAAGAACCACAGTTACTGCACAAGGTAAGTAACCGCTTTTTCTGCATTGTATGCTTAGCATTGCAGCATGTTCACATTTTGTTTTCATGACTGTGTTGTATTATTCAATCCTAATAGTGTTTCATTATAGGTGGCCTTTCAAATGAGATTTTAAGTGTTGTAGCAGACTCATTATACCGGCACTGAAGCTAGGAATGGTAAACTCTTTCCAGGTGGCAATGTTGTAATCTTTGAATTCAGAATATAAAGCTTCATGTATCCTGAAACTTCTGTCATACTTCAGTCTACAATGTCATTTGTATATTTGTTGCTTATTAAAGGTATTGCAATCAAGGAATCGGCAAAAGTTGTTGATCAAGCACAAAGGAGGGTTACGAAAGGTGTGGATGATTTAGACTTCTTTATTGGGGATGAAGCAATAGAAAAACCGACTTATGCAACAAAGGTATTAAAGAATAGTTCTTTTCTATTAATTTAATACTTCTAAAAAATCCACTGTAAAATGGTTTCTCATTGATGCTTAACTGTAAAGAATTCTTTATTTTTCCATTTTTAACATACTTTTTAAAAGAAAATGATATTAAAATGTGATTTAATATTCAACTAGTTTCTGGTAACTTTCAAGACATTTTGTCTTCATTTGGAAAAAAGTTGATTATTTTCTTTGAAGTAAATTAGAGAGTGAAGCACAGTTGTTTACTGCCTATTTTCCTGCATAGATGAGTGCTTATAAAGACTTCAGAATTTCAAATTAATAATCATTCTGGGGTAGGAAGAACTTATAGCGCAGTATTCTTACTATGTAGTTTGCCTCCACTTTTAGTGACTTTTTTTCCCCTGCAGTTACAATCAGTCAATCAGACTTCTTATTTTAAACTTTCGAAATACATACTGATGCATCTGTTTTAACAGTGGCCTATCCGCCATGGTATAGTTGAAGACTGGGACTTGATGGAGAGGTTTATGGAGCAAGTTATCTTTAAATATCTAAGAGCAGAACCGGAAGATCATTACTTTCTTTTAGTGAGTATAAATTACTTCCTGTTTATGAAAGAATATGTAAGAATTTTGTGTTTATTACACACACAACCTTTTATGTAAATAAACCTTTAAGCTGCACCACCTATGTAGGAGGTTAAAGGTCATGTGCATTGGTTGAAGCCAAGCTGGTCTGGCTGCTTCTCTGTAAGTTGCTTCTTTATTTTTTATGAGCTTTAAAACCAAAGGAGTGTCTGATCTACAAACTCCTGTTCTTCCTTTATTTCTATTGCCCCAAACTTTCTCTGTTGCAACAGCTCTCCATTGAAGTGAATAGTGATGTGATGGAAACTACATTTTAGGTAAGTATTTCTCCAGTGATGCAGTAGCAGTCTGTGCGCTGTGTGTTAATAGCAGTTGTATTAAAACGGAACAATTACTGTATCATTTGGATGCAGTTGCTAAAGTGTCATTTCAGTTGCCATACTTTTTACAGAGCCTGTGGAAACACGGAGTGTAAATCTATTCAGTGGGATTTGTTTTGCAGCTTTGTGTGGTTCTAGACATTTTATGATTGGATTTGGGGCAAGGTCTGAGCCTTTTTAATTCCTCACAACTGTTGCTCTAAGCTTTTTTTCTTGGCTTTTGATAATTGAATGTGCAACACAATTTAGCTACAATTAACTTGTGGGCAACTTGACAACTTCAGTCTTTTGTACAAGACTCTTTTTTTTTTAATACACATACAGAAGTTAAAAACATAGGACTGGAATGAACTTTCTGGATCATTAAGATCAGTTCACTGCTGTCACAGGCCGCCTTGTTGTTTAATCCTATTCATGAATTCATCAAGCTCCATCTTAAACCTAGCTAAGCAATTGTTCCCACTCCTCCTATTGGGAGGCAGTTCCAGAATCTCATTCCTCTGATGGTTAGAAACTCTTCTAATTTCCAGCCTAAATTTATTCATGACCAATTTATAACTCTTCTTTAAAATTTCCCTACTTTTATATATAAAAAAGGTAAACGCAGAAAAGGGCTCTAGTATCACAACCATAGTTTGTTCCATGAATATAGTGTGTGTATCTCCATCCACTAACAAACCACATTGAATCTCATTGAAATCAGTGCAACTTCAATGAGGGTTGCAGGTTGAAGTCCATATTCCTCCTCTACTGGAACTGTAGCATATGCCTACACGGAAGCAACTGATAGCAACAAATATTATGTTTTTCTTTAAATATTCCTCACTCAGAGAACATTCAGAATGCATACTTTCAAAGAACAAACACAGTTTGATAGTAGCACATCATATGTATTCTGTCCCAGTCTCCTTTTTTAATATAATTTATTCAGATCATATCAGACTATCTTCTGATATTGCCTTTGAGAAGAAAATAGATCATCATAATCCATGTTCAGTTAGGTGAATGGCTGAGAAAAAATAGGTTCTTTCTTTGTAATTGGGGCTATCAAAATACTTGGAATATACAAAAGTTTTTTTTTTGGATGATAGTGCTATATTCTGTCAGTGGATACAATGTTGCAGTGAAATAACTGCCCATGATAAGAGGATACCAATATATCTTGGTAAATTGCGGCAGGAATTGAGTTTCACATCACTTTGTTTTTCTGCATTATGACACACACTGATATATCCCTATAGTGCAGTTTGCATTAGATTTCTAGCCTTCATGGGAATTGATAGGTTTACTAAATTAAACAGTTTGCTGATTGCTTTTTAAAGAACAGTGTGAATTCCTGCTGTTTGTACCCTGGGTAAATTATTAATATCACAACCGGAAAACTTTTCTTGGTGTGTTTTTAAAATCTGAATAAATGCAAGTATTGGATTAGAATTGATTTTAAAAATCACTTCTGTCACACAGACTGAACCTCCACTAAATACTCCGGAAAATAGGGAATATACTGCTGAGATAATGTTTGAGTCTTTCAACGTTCCAGGACTGTACATTGCTGTTCAGGTGAGAGTGCAACTGTTAAGTGGAGGGAAGGAAGGATGATTTTTCTCAACTTTAATTTAAATAATCTTTAAACCCAGTGAGAGAATTGTGCATTATTCCACTGGTTTGAAGATGTTTTGGAGATTGGTATTTGGGTCAGAGGTTTTCATTGGGTGACTGGCTCAAATCCAGCATAGTGGTCAAAAATACTTACTCCAGCTAGCAGCCAAATGATATTATGTAAAATTAACTGGTGGTTTCAACTCAGTTCGTGAAGGACAGGTTTCCCATGAGAAAACACACCATAATAAGTGGCAATACGCCAAGAACAGGATAGGCCATGAACAGTGGAACCATGCCAGCTTACAACAGCGGATCTAGCCCAGTGGTTTTCAACCTGGGGTCCGCAGACTATGTCTAAGAGGTCTGTGAAAGATAGTAGTTGTTATAGAACAGTGGTTTTCAATCTGAGGTCCGCGGACCCCTAGGTTGAAAACCACTGGGCTAGATCCGCTGTTTGAGATTTTTTTAGGGGTCCACAAATGAAAAAAAGGTTGAAAACCACTGATCTACCCTTTAGTTTATAAGTGTATTTGCCTATAAAAGGAAACTAACTAAATGCCAAACACTAATAATTCTACTGCTTTTGTTTAAAATGCAATAGATCTTCAATTCCCTTTTCAGTACACGGTAATTTGTGCTACAGTACTGTCAAAATCAGATGTACTTGTTACAAAGTCATATTTTTTCTCATTTTTATACTGAATTTAACTTTTCTCTGACCAAGAAATTTTGTAAGTTTCATTCTTTGATTCAATATAAGGGAAAAATGAAAAGTATTCAAACATTGAGGGCTTAGGTTATTTTGATTCAGTTGTGCTTAAATAGACTTCACTCACTTTGGCTTTTTTTGTACCTTCATTCAAAGGGTATAAAACATCTGCTGTAGAGGAATCTCAGTATAGGCTTTATGCATCAATGTAAAACTAAAGGTTCAAATTCTGCTTTCTCTTTTGCAAGGCTGTCCTTGCCTTAGCTGCATCTTGGACATCGAGACAGGTAGGAGAACGGACATTGACTGGCACAGTTATAGACAGTGGAGATGGTGTTACTCATGTTATTCCTGTGGTAAGTATACTTCAAAATATCAAAGCCGCATAATGTAATATTATCACGCATTGTAACTTTGCTGAAGAGAACACTGATATGGGAGATGGCTTTTGTTGTAGTTAAAACATGTAAGTAGAGGAAAAGGAATTGATAGATGAAAATGTAATCTCCACAATGGGACAGACATACATGTGAATATTCATTTTGATCATTTTTAGTTAAAAATACACGTTTTAAGTGTGGGTTTGCTACTTAAATGTTTTAGCTCATTAAAATTTCAGAAATGATGCAGAACTTGGAAAAGTTAAGACATTTCAAATCTTAAATACTGTAAAGAGTAGTGCATATGCTGTACAAACAGTATATCAGATAATAGAATCATTAAGTCTTCTGATTTAAATTTACCAAAATTCAAAAAGGAAGCTTAATCTCCTCTTAAAACGTATGCAATTTACAAATTAATCCTCATGAATACAAATATTCCATCACTTATGATAGACTTAAACACCTGCCTCCCCTTTCCTTCTCTGACATGTGGGGATAGGGAGGTTGGAATGAAAAATTATAAAAATGGTGGACCAATGTGATGTGCTAGATGTCATTTTGATCACTTTGCTGGACTGTTATGTCTCCTCCCGACCTTCAAAACTCTCATCTCTTTTGCCTGTGTAGATTGTAAACTCTTGCATACTTATGCCTACGACTCTTGAGTGCTGTTGAACAGTAATGGGTGAGGGAATGCCTCCCATCATGCAATGGCACTCACTCTATCTGGCTTAAGGAGCAAATATAGAGAGTAAGAAGTTGTTACTTTAAGTGCTGACAGAATGGATATGTCTGGTCTCTGTCGCCTGTAAGAATGGTAACCAAATGCAGGGCCTCAGAAATGGAGAATAAAGAGCTATGAATAATGGGAATGTCCTCCAGGCTCCATCAAGGGGACAAGATTATGAGAGGGATTGTGTGTGTAAGTGTAACTCTGATAAATCTGAATTGTGGTAGTGAAGAAGTGTAAGGATATGAATAAGTATTTTCAGAATTGCACTCTATATGCTTTAATAAATAACTGTAAAGCTGATGGAAGGCATTTCTTTCTCCTTCTCCAAATTAATGTTACTTCCAGGCTGAAGGCTATGTGATTGGCAGCTGTATCAAACATATTCCAATTGCAGGACGAGATATAACATACTTCATTCAGCAACTGCTGAGAGAGCGAGAAGTAGGAATTCCTCCTGAGCAATCCTTGGAAACTGCTAAAGCAGTGAAGGTAAAATGAAAATTCATGAATGGCAAAGTTATACTACAGTATAAATGTATTATTAAAAATGACTCCCTTCTTAAATATCTTTTTCTAAATAAGAATATAAGTGATATTTAAATACCTAAAGTATAACATATTAATATACCAATGTCAGTCTAGAACCATCTTTTCCCCTGAGACGTAACTATTGTAATTCTTAACTGGAAACTCTCCTGGTGCTATCTGTAAAATGAAAAGCCATAATGACTTTATCTTTTTTTTAATTCACACAATGCACAGTCAGCCTGTGGAACTTGTTGCCAGGGGATGTTGTGAAGACCAACACTATAACTGGGTTCAAAAAAGAATTATTTAATTTCTTGGAGGATAGTTCCATCAATGGCTATTAGCCAAGATGGTCAGGGATGCAACCCTGTGCTCTGACTGCCCCTAAGTTTCTGAAGATGGGACTGGATGACAGGGAATGGATCACTCAATGATTTCCCCCTGACGTATCTGGAATTGGCCAATGTCGGAAGACAGGATACTAATCCAGAATGGCCATTCTTATGTCCTTATGATTTCGTCTGCATAGGCAGCTGTCTTTTTCCCTCAGTACAAACCTGTTGTAACTGATCCACTGAAGGATGTTCAGCTATTAAGTACATTATACATTTAGTACTCATTTTTCATTAGTGTCGAAATTTTAGGAAAAATGGAATCAAAACCAACTTAGCCCATCAAAGCATGCTACTTGCTCCTAGTGATGCATAGAAATGATTAAAATTATTTAATTGTACATAATGTCACTTGAACTATTTTTTTTTTGTACTCTACTGTGTAGCTACTTATCAGCTTCCAACTCTTTCCAAGAGCCTGAACCATTTTTAAAAAGGAGCCTTATTTGTACTATATTTAATTGGGCTCAAACAGCTCCATATTGTAAGTACATACCATTTTTTTCTACTTTGTTGGAGAAGATTTCTACAAATGTGTATATTTAATTTTCAGGAGCGCTTTAGTTATGTCTGCCCTGATTTAGTAAAAGAATTTAACAAGTATGACACAGATGGTACAAAATGGATTAAACAATATACTGGAATCAATGCAATTTCAAAGAAAGAATTCACCATTGATGTTGGCTATGAGAGATTCCTGGGGCCGGAGATCTTCTTTCATCCTGAGGTAAGTTGGTGTGAATTATAGTGGTCTTCAGATTTTTTTCAATTTAAGATGTAGAACAGCAGTTTAAAATTGATACACTAAAATCTAAATACATAGGCAAGTTTTCATATCTTTCAAATCTCAGTTTACCTTTTAAAGTAGATAATTGCTGTTTTAAAAAGCGAGTGAGTTTTACTTCTTGATATTGGGTAACCTTTCAGTATACAAATTATAGCACTTGAGCAGTCAAACACAGTATAACCCTAGAACGTTTTAAATAATTGGATTGCTAATATGGGTTATTGTTCCTCTCCTTCTTGCTAAGCATTTATCTTTTAAAATTAAATTTCTTCTTACCCATTGTGCATGGTTCTGTCTAGTCATTTAAAATACCAATTTTCATTTCATTAAAAATTTTCCCCTCCCACTTCCAATTCTGTGCCACTAGCCCTGTTTTCAGTGTCATTTTAGAAAAAGCAGATAGGAATAACTGTACCTATTTCTTCCTCAGTCCCTTCTCTCTCTTTATTCTGTTGTCATGGCCACTTCCTCATTCTGAGTTAAACTGTATGCTTCAGTACTGAGTATCTGAGAAGGTTGGGAGGTCTTTGAACTGTTGCAAAAGAATCGTTAAAGTTACAAAAGCAGTACAAGAGAACAATTGGCAAAATGGAAAAAAAAATAATCGCTTGTTTCTTTTTTTTAACCTTTTACTAAATGGCCATTAAAATAAATACTCAGGTTTCTGTTTCTCGTATTAGTTAACAGTTGCACATGTAGTGCAATAAGATGGTTTGCTTCATTTATTTCCCCCCTTCTTCTGTTTTGGTATAAATGGTGCAGCATTTGACTTGACCGTTTTCCATTTGTGAATGTGCAGGAGAGGGGGAAGCGGGGAAACCACTCAGCATATCCTTCCTGTTTACTTCTGCATATACTAACACTGCTTTTTCAATTAAGGACGTGTCTGGGATTAATCTTGAATTTTCCTGTTTCTCTCTTTCTATTGCATGTTGCTCTCAAGTACTCTGACTCCCTATTACTAATGAGCTTTCTTCTTTTTCAAGTTTAATTGAGTTCTTTCTTTTCTCACTTTCCTGGGATCCCCTGAGTAACCTGCATACACATAGTAGGTCAAGAAAAGGAGGTTTGCTTCTAAAAGCCAGAAGATAATTACTGCTGTTTCAAATTGCACTTGGATTCTTGTTCTTTGAATTAAACAGCAAGATTTTTAAAGTATATTGTTTTAAAATTATGGTGTTAGCAACCTAATTACAGCTGTTTTTAATATTCAATTTGACTTCTGATTTTAGTTTGCTAATCCTGACTTCACACAACCCATTTCAGAAGTAGTAGATGAAGTTATTCAGAATTGTCCTATTGATGTTAGACGTCCTCTGTATAAGGTCAGTAAGAGTGAAGTTATTTTAAAATAGTTTTGTTTCAGTGGGGTCCAAACATGCATGTCCTTTACTAGATATAGATGTCATCTTTTTATACTGAAATAGTTATTATAGACTTGGTGGTAGTTTTTAATTAAAAGCAAACTCCATTTTCATTGGGTCTAACATACAGAAGACCACTCAAAGTGAAAACATTTTCACTAACAGCTTAATTTTAACCAAATTGCAGTTTGAACATTTTAATCTATTTTAATGTTTCAGGATTGTAATACTGTTTAAAAAGAGAAGGAGGAAAAGGGTTAAAAATGGAAAAAAAGATGAGGGAAAGAAAAGATGATGGTAGGGATCAAAGGGATTTTAAAACTTTTTTTTTTTTAACAATTTACCTTTCTTCAGAGTAACAGCCCAATTTGGGTGGTATTTTTATCTAGCATTTTAAAATTTGAATGATTTAAAATATTCTGTGTAATAACGTAAAAAGCCATGTCAAATTGGTGACCAGAGGTTGAATATCCATGTCCAGGACTGAATAAATACTGAGGAGCTAATTTTTAGAATGACTGGTAATTCTGGATTCCTCAATTTTGGGTGCCTACATTGATACGCTAAAGAGGTCTGATATTCAGAAATGCTAAGTATCCAACTTCTGAAAATCAATCAATCCCTGGTAACCTCTCTCCAATAGAGTACCCAAAAATGGAGGCACCTGAAATCACTAATCAGTCAAATATTTAGGTCCGAGTCCTTGTAAACAGGAAGCACCCTTAATATAATTATAATAATCAGCCTCTGTCTTCACTCTTATGTCCAAGACTAATAACTAACTTTTGATAGTCTTAATTAATGACCTATTTCTAATGTATATGCATATTCATTATAGAATATTGTCCTCTCTGGAGGTTCGACCATGTTCAGGGACTTTGGTCGCCGTTTACAACGAGATTTGAAAAGAACTGTTGATGCCCGGCTGAAACTCAGTGAGGAACTGAGTGGTGGCAGACTGAAGGTTTGTTTCCTTAGCCAATACATTAAACTAATGTTCATGAGTCATGAATATTTCTTTTTATTCTTGAAATTCTAGGTCTTAAGTAACAAATTACTGCAATGACACTCTTCCGTTTGTTATCATTTTGAACTAAAGTTGATTCTTTTATATAACGATCTTCTAGATTATTTTAACAAGGATTAATGTACTGTAAGGGACTCCTGAGAATAGTCGCCACACAGTACTTCCCTTGCTTCACAGCTGGGCTGCCCATCCCTTGCTGCAGTCATGAGCTGTAGAAATTTCAGTGTATGTCTACACTGCAATTAGACACCCGCAGCTGGCTGGTGCCAGCTGACTTGGGCTCCTGGGGCTCGGGCTCAGGGGGGCTGTTTAATTGCGGAGTAGATGTTAGGACTTGGGCTGCAGACCAAGCTCTGGGACCCTCCCACCTCGCAGGGTCCTACAGCCCAGGCTCCAGCCTGAGCCCAAAGATGTACGCTTTAATTAATAGCCCCTTAGCCCAAGTCAGCTGGCATAGGCCATAGCAGGTTTTTAATTGAAGTGTAGACACACCCTCCCTCTCCCATAGGGGATAGGCCTTACTCGTGTTATGGGGAGAGGGCACTCCAGCCTACTGATGAGATGCTGACCTTGACCTTTTTGTAAACCAAAAAAACAACAAAAAATGTCTGGGGAAAATGTGAGGTAAATTGAATGTCTGTTCTTTGTGGGTGTTTTTTCAAAATTGGGCCCTAAATCTGACTTCAGTGCAGCATTTGTTGGATACGTCTTATATTTCTTTGGGTTACTCTAGCTATATTACTGTCCTTACAAACACTAAGCATCTCTTACACATTCTAATAATGTTTTCAGTATTGGTGCAGCTGTGTTGGGTCCAGGATATTAGAGAAACAAGGTATGTGAGGTAGTATCTTTTATTGGACCAACTTCAGTTGGTGAAGGAGACAAGCTTTTGAACTTACATTGAGCTCTTCTTCAGGACCTATTTCTGAAATTTTAAAATTACACGCGCACACGTATTCCCCTGATTGAAAATAACCTAATGGAGTTTTCGCTAAGACTAGCTGACAGAACTGCTTGAATCAGTCAACTGCTTTCTGTTTGACATTGCATGTCTGAGTCATCTGTAGTGATCTTCATATATCTCTGGGGAGCCAGGGAGGTAGACTAAGGGCAGGTCTACACTTGCCCTCAGAGCAATTGATCCAGCGGTGGTCGATATTATCTCGTCTAGTGAAGACATGATAAATTGAGCACTCTCCCATCGACTCTGGTACTTCACTGGAGCGAGAAGCATAGGTGGAGTCGACAGGGGAGTGTTAGCAGTCGACCTACTGCAGTGAAGACACTGCGGTAAGTAGCTCTAAGTACGTTGACTTCAGCTACACTATTTTCGTAGCTGAAGTTGCGTAACTTAGACTGACTTAGCTCGCCCTCCCTTTCACCAATGTAAACCAGGCCTCAGTAGCAAAGGGCATGAAGGACATAAGCAATGAGAGCCATGGGGACATGACTGAAGGGTTTGTAAAGATGGGAGTTAGCAAGTGTGGTAATCTGAGGAAATAAGGTGGGACTGTGCGAGAGAGGGAGGGAGACATGGGTGGCTGGTGACCCGGCTGTTGAGGGAGGCTAGTCCCCAGCCCCTCCCCTTGTGCCCAAGGCCCTGGCCCCCCTTATGCTCCCTCCTTCCCCCCAGGAGCCCAGAGCACCCCTGGCGTGGCCCCAGCACCAGCCACCCTGACTTCCTGCAGGAGGCACGCCAGCCAGGCAGAGCACTCTAGACTGGGAACTGCAGGAGGGGGCCTGGCCTGGAGGTGGAGTGTGGGTGGGGCCACACTGGGCTATGTAGGAAGGCACAGCCTACTCTTGCCTACGATACCCACTGCCCGTGGAGGGAGAGAGATATTGGAGGGAGGTGCTGTGATTCCGGGAGTGTTTCAAGCAATGATTACATAATTGCAGAGACTCTTAGCTTTTCCAGCGCTGCTGCCTTGACTCTGACACACCATCAGCACTGGTGGAACCACAGATTCTGTGCCAAAGCCCTGCTACAGCTAGGGTTTCCCCATGGCACTGTTGCTTTAATGTCCTAGTGCATCCTTTCAATCATGGATGCCTCAGCACAGAGATATTGGACTCCATCCTAGACCAGCTCCTAGGCCCTTTGTTCTCCCCGACAGTAAATCAATTATTGAAAAAACAAAACACATCAGACTTCCTTATTGCATCATTTTAAATAACACTATTAGTAGTTGCAAACAATAACTTTTCAAAATGATTAAACTTACCTGCAGTGATGGCTTGAAACACTCACAGAACCACAGCACCTCGCTTCCCTCCAATAAATCTCTCCCCCCCCCCCCCACACCTTTATTTCCTCAGGTTACCTACCACACTTGCTAAATTTCAATCAACTACATGCACTCACACCCAACACACACTCACAACAAACCCAAATATACCCATCATTGTCAAACTACATCATACGCACTATTTCCTGCAACACCAATACTCCAGATAGTGAGGAAACATCCGTTTCTAACCACTCGGATGTTTGGCATTACAATTTGTATGTTTTGTGTGAAAAGATGCTTCTTTGTGGGTGATCTAATTTAGAAAAGGAAAAGCTGTGGCTGTAGATTATGATGTGATGACACACATCTCAGATAGGAATTTTCTGGTCTTTATTATGATTATGTTTAGGTGGAATCACCACATGAAATTTGAAAATTAACTTTTAAAATAGTTTTTATTTGGGGGAATAATAGGTGTGTGATAGTTGTGTAAACATAGCATAGTGCACATATACACGCTATGTTTAAGAAACGATTTAATTATGAGCACTAAACTTAGATCTGTAAAGAAAAATGTACACTCTATTTAGTATCATTAGTAATGGCAAGTTTTAATTGTATTCATTTTGTTTTCCTTTGTAGCCCAAACCTATTGATGTACAAGTCATTACGCATCATATGCAAAGATATGCAGTTTGGTTTGGAGGATCAATGCTGGCTTCCACAGTAAGTTGGTTATAAAACTTAACATGGTTCAGTCATTCTAGGTACACTTTTGAATCCTACTTTATCCTTGATGCACATTCATAACACCTACTGATGTATTTGGGGCAGCAAATATAAACCCTGTTGAGTCTAATGAAGACTTTAAAGATTTAAAGGAGCAAATGACAACCAAGTGTCATTAAATGTATTTGTTTATAATAGTTACATTATTCTAATTGAGTATTCAATACTGTATTTGACTTTATGGCAAAATGTGATGTCTGTTGTATGGGTTTGTTTAGCAGTAATTCAAAACCAAATATAGTTTCCAAATTCAGTATACCTTTTCCCAGTTATTATTGAGATTTACATATAGTTGAAATGCAAGCAGAGCATCTGACTTTTTGTTTCCTCTTTTCCAGCCTGAGTTCTACCAAGTATGCCACACCAAAAAAGATTATGAAGAGATTGGTCCTAGCATCTGTCGTCACAACCCAGTGTTTGGAGTCATGTCTTAAAACTGACCTGAGAGGGGTCAGGGCTAGGGAATGGGGGAAAAGGAGGGTCTTTCTGATTACTTGTTTGTCTGGATGGCGGGTATTAAGATAACAAACATGACTTGACAATAAGAAAAAGACCAAACACAATTAAACAGGAATATTTTAATAAGTGTCTCAATATGCGGATATAGTGGAAAGCCAAAATAATTAAAAGTGTTTTTCTTTAGATTGAATATTTGAACCTGTGCGTAACAAAACAAAGAAGTGGGTTTTAGTTCTTTCTGTGCCCTGATATTTTGTATATTAATGAATTATCCAAGATTTGATGGGATTTGACGGTGTGTAGATAGATAATCAGCTCTCTAATGCTTCAATTGTACTCTTACATGTGTACAATGCAAGAACTTGTTTATATTTCATACTTTTTTATACTTTGAGGAGAAATATCAATTAAAGAAAAACTGTAATATTTGAGGAAAAAATACCAGTGACCAACTTAATGGTAAATTAAAAAATATATATATTGGGCACATGAAGCTTACTCATGTGACTCTAGTTATTGCAAATTATGACCAATCTAAATCCTCGGTTCCAACTTTGGAAGTGCTTTTGGAACAAAGAAGCTAGTATCTTGGGTTAACCGATGCCTGCTAGTGCTTTCTGATTACTCGGTGCATTTTCATTCTATTTCTTGCTTAAAAAAACAAAAGTAAAGACAAGACTGTTGGACCAGTATTGCAGTTCCGTAGTGTCATTTCTAATGAAAAAACAAATAATCCCATTATCGAAAGTGGTGTATTTTAAAGCCTAACACCATTCCAATAAAGGCACAACATTTCTTTTTATATTTGTGTGAGGCTTTGTTGATCACATTGCATGAAATCTTCATACACACCTCAGCTAGTTTGCAAGATAGAGATCACTATGTGCATTGTTCAAACTAAAATGAAACTTTTAGAACTGAAATTTGTGTGGCGTCATCTAAATTAATCAGTCTATACATCTCAGTATTTGGTCTTTATTCATCTCCATAGCTTATTGCTACTTTTTTTTCATTTCATTTCAGAGGCAGCATTGCCTTTTTTCAATTTTCATAGCTTATGTGCAAAAGTAAAATGAAGCTCAAGTTTTTATAGTTTCTAGAAAGAAGTTGAGTGTATTTAATGTGATCTGCAATTTCTGTTAATGTTTGAACACAGAAAATACAGGGAAATCTTTCTAAAGAATGTGTAGCAGTAGGATTTTCTGCTGGACTCACAAATTTAGTTAAACCAGTTTACACAGAAGACCACAAGAGGGAGATCTTTTTACTTGATTTTTTTTCTCCACTGAAATGAAAAATGGAGACACTCGAAATCAAGGGTAGAGGAAAGAGATGAACGTTTAGATGTGATATCTTTCAGTCACTTGAAAGAGAAGAGAGAGCATGACAAATGAGAGAGTTCTTTCCAGAAAATGAGGATAAATATGGAAAGGCATTTTTACAACTATTACTAAAACATTTCATGTGCAGCAGCTAAAAATAAACAGAATCTGGAAGCAAAATAAGAAACTGTTAAACAATCATGATATAAAATTATCTTTATCTTTTGAATAAAATGCTAGGTACAATTCCTATTCTCTCCTGACAACTGCTATAATTTCTATGTGCTTTGTTCATTGGTTAATGATATTAGTGCAAAAACATTCAACTTGGCTTCCAGGGTTTACTTCGAGGCCTGAGCATAGTACCTGGAGATGGAAGCTTGAGTTCTATTCCAAGCTCTTACATTAACTCTGTGTTTGTCCTTGGGAAATTCACTTAACTTCTCTGTTTGCCAATCTATACAATTATGGATTATATACATCTCATGTATATTGTAAGGATTAATGTTCTCCAGCACTTTGAGGAAGTAAACTGCCATATGAGTAGGCCCTACCAAAGTCATGGGCATGAAAAATGTGTGTCAGACCATGAAATCTGGTCTGTCCCCATGAAATGTGGTTCTTCTATGTGCTTTTACCCTATACTATAAAGATTTCATGAGGGGAGACCAGTATTTCTCAAACTGGGGGTCTTGACCGAAAAGGGAGTTGCGGGGGGTGTCACAGTATTGCCACTCTTACTTCTGCACTGCTGCTGGCAGGGTGCTGCCTTCTGAGCTATGGGTGCCTGGCCAACAGCCACTGCTCTCCAGCCGCCGAGCTCTGAAGGCAACGCAGAAGTAAGAGTGGCAATACCATACCACGCCACCCTTACTTATGCATTGCTGCTGGTGGCGGCTCTGCCTTCAGAGCTGGGCTCCCGGCCAGCAGCTGCTGCTCTCTGGCCACCCAGCTCTGCCAACAGTGCCTCTGCCAACAGCAGCACAGAAGTAAGGGTAGCAGTACCGCAACCCCCTCTACAATAACTTTGCGACCCCCCCCCCACCTCAGTGTGAAAGTTATGATTTTTAAAATCCTGTGAAATTGACCATAATGGACCTTCAATTCATAAATAGATAAACAGATAAATTTGTGGAGTATAGGTCCATCAATGGCTATTAGCCAGGATGGGTAGGGATTGTGTCCCTAGCCTCTGCCAGAACCTGGGAATGGGTGACAGAGGATTATATCGATGATTACCTGTTCTGTTCATATCCTGTGGGGCATCTGGCATTGGCCACTGTTAGAAGACAGGATACTGGACTAGATGGACCTTTGGTCTGACCCAGTATGGCTGTTCTTATGTGAATTTGGTAGGGCCCTACATGAGAGTGGCAGGTGTTCTAGAATTTTCATTCTCTACTGCAGCCGGGCAATAGCAAGTTGCATGCTTCAATCATTCTAGTCTTCAAGGTAAAGCTGTATGTACAGCCATAGTTGTACTGTTGTCTGGCAGAAAAGTGAAGTTCAGTTGTACCTGTAGCTTTTGAGGCTTTATTTTACTGTATTTTGCAAACAAGAATGATACTTTCCCTATTTCAGCCTGAAACCCATCCAGCCAATAACAGAATACTGTTAAGAGGTATATGCTGCCTGAATTGGGTTCAGGAAATAAACTACCGTTGCTTAAATTAATATCTGTTAACACATCTGCATTGAAAAATAGCAGAAATCCCTCTAGGATTTCTGAGAAAGGGAAGAGGCTAGCCAATAGTGTCATGTAGGGGTGCACAGTCTGCAGGCTGTACATGGCACACCGGAGCAGCATTTCATAAGGCCCGCAGCCTGCTTCAACACAATATACTAACAGCTAATTCATTAGCATTTTGTTAGGCTGTTTACAACATTTTGGTTTACACAAGAGGATAAATCGAAACAAGGTAGGTACAGTATTGTCTATCTACACATGAAGCAAGTTGAACTTAAAATATAAATCAATACAGGTGACTTGAAACTTTATTAAAATAGGTAGAATCGGCTTTGCCTACACACGCTCATTCTTAGGTTTATGTGGCCCTCCTGTGTAAGAAGGTTGGGCACCATTGGTCTAATGTGTTCATCAACAAGTGCCTTACACACTGGCTAATACCCGGTGTTGTGTGTGTGAAATCTAAAATTGCTTTTAAGGTAGGACATGTAGTGCAAAACACATTTAATAAGAACTCCATTTTGTGATAGTCTTTCCTACACCACTGTATCGTTTACCCAGTTGACTTAGGGTATGGTCTTCACTGCAATAGAAGACCCTTGGTACAACCATGGCTGTCCTGAGTCCACTGGTTCAGGTTCATGGGGCTCTAGGTGTGGGGCTGTAAAATTGCAGTATAGATGCTTGGGCTGGAACCCAGGCTCCAGCGCAAACCCAAATGTCTACACTGCTAGTTTTGGTCCTGCAACTCAAGCCTGAGAGGTAGCTGACCCCAGGCTCAGAGACACAGGGCCACAGGTGTTTTATGGCAGGTACTCATACTCCCAGGACAAGCAGGTGAATGAAAGATGGACCCAGATGGTTTAAGTGTCTTTAACTTAGTGTCCCTCTCCATTGTTATCTACCCATATCCCCTCATGTACATTTAATTGGGTCCTGTGTGGTGTTTAAAGGGCTCACACCCTATAACCAATGACTTGGGATTAATCCTCCTGTGCCTAACCCCCACTCAGCTCACTTCTGAGTTCCTTTGCATGCCCCCTCAATGACGTGACTGAGGGAACCAATGGGGACCTCAGTCTGTCAAGATGTTAGGACTCCCCTTCTCTTCATGGTCAAAAGGTTCTCCAGCCATATTCCAGGTCTCATTTATTGCTGAGAGCTGGCCCTTTTAACCTACTTCTATATTGGATACCGGCCACATACTGCAGCAGACTGAACATTCCTCTATTCCTCCAAGCAATAAATTCCTATTCTTACTCCTTTCAACCTGAGCTGCTGTTCTATGGTGCTGTGAGGAAGGCAAAAACCTTTTGGCATCTGGACACTGTGGCCCAATGTGAAACGATTCTTTCTTGGTCCTCAAAATGGGCTATTGGGCAGACCTACAGCATCCTGGACACAGATAAATATTCCCACCTGTGGGGGAGGGGGAAGCAGCAAGATGGCCTTCGGTCTCTTGGCTTTAAATAGATAGGGGGAGGAGGGAAAGGGCTACTCAATCCCTCCCTGGCTGGCCAATGGGAAGCAGAGGAAACAAATACACTGTGAGGCAGAAGGAGAGGCCTCTTCACCAGCATGTCTTAGCATGACCTGTGCCCTCCAAACTGTGGTTCATCCCCCTGTTGGTCTGATCCAACTCTCTCTGCTGAGATGGGGAGAAGCATTTGAATACTAGTGAGAGATCTGGAGCTGATGAGAATGCAAGTGCAGGAAGAAAAGTCAAAATGGTACAGCAGTTCTCCAGGTGTGTGATGGGATATGCCCCTCCCCCCATCCTATTGACGGGCTAATGAGCATTCAGGCAGTGTCAATTGGATGCAGCTGCAGAACATACTTCATCTGGAGAAGGGGAGCTGAACAAGGTGGAGCCCTCACATACAGGAAAGGGGCAAAATTTGCCCAGGATGAAAGGTTTCTAGGGACAGCCAGTGACTTCTAGTAGCAAGAGGAGCCTAGTTCAGGCAGGGACTAGCCTCCCTTTCTTACCCCCTCTTCCCTTTGTTTGGGGGCAGACTGACATTGCAAACCCGATATGGGCAAGAGGCTTGTAAGGCTGTTCCTAGCTAACAGCCTATGGTCAGGCCTGAGGAGCACTGCCAAGGACTAGCGGTAACGACTCAGAAAGGACCCTAGGAGTAAGCTGAACTCTTGCTGGGAACAGTGAGATTGCCCAGAGGGGGCAGGGGTTCCTGTAGGGGAACCAGGCACAGGAGAGTGCAAGAGAGTATGGCTGAATGGTGGCTGACTACACGGTGTCCAAAAAGAAATGAAATGCTGAGGGGGGAAATTTATGGAGTGGGAAATGATTTCTCTGGATATTTGGTAAGTAGATTGTAAGAACATTTCTCACGCTTATATCAATTTGGAAGGGAAGAGGAATACAAGAATCCATTTCAGAATCAGAAACTTAGAATAGCTTTCTGTAGATATACATTGAAAAAATATAGCTTTTAAATAAAGTTCTCAATTTTGGTAGAAGGATCTGAAACACGACAAAAGAATACACCTGTTTTAAAATTCATGCCTATGCTTGTTCATGCTACTTTGTGATAATTGAATGCTTTGAAATTGTTTCTTTTGTAAATGACAACTGGACATATTTTATCTCCATAATATTACAGTATTTTGTATGCAAGTTACTACTTAACGCATACATATGGTCTAGAAGTGAATATGTGAAAGTGATCTTTTCTGTCCAGTATATATACTTAGTGTATCTTCAAATCCCATCTGCTATCAAAAATATTTATATGAATGCAGCACCAATTTTCACCTATGATTCACTGAGGCATTTCCAGAGAAATATTAATGCTATTGTAGGAGGCACTGGTAAGCATTTGGAATATTGTGCATGATTCTGGTCACCCATGTTCAGAAAAGATTAATTTAAATTGGAATAGGTGCAAATAGGATGATCAGGGGAATGAAGGAACTGTCTTATGGGAGGACACTGGAAAAGTTTGGCCTGTTTAGCAAAATGAAGGCTGAGATGGGATAAGATCATCTATAAATACATCGGACAGTGTTGGCACAGGACACTGTTGGCACAAGAACAAAGTATATATACTGGGTGATGAACAAATTCAGTCTGGAAATCAGGTGGTTTCCAACCATTGGAGGAGTGAGGTTGGGGAACAGTTTCCCAATCAGGGCTGCCCAGAGGATTCAGGGGGCCTGGGGCAAAGCAATTTTGGGGGCCCTTTCCATAAAAACAAGTTGCAATACTATAAAATACTATATTCTCCTGGGGGCCCCTGCGGGTTCCAGGGTCTGGGGCAAATTGTCCCACTTGCCCCACCCCTCTGGGCAGCCCTGTTCCCAGTAGGAGTTGTGGGAGCAAACAACTTAATAGTTTTAAGAGAGCAGAATAAATTTGAGTGTAATTGTATGATGGGGTTGCTTGTGATGATAGGGGGCAGGACTCAACAGCCTTGGGGCTCACTTCCACTTTGTTTTATGTCCCTAAAGCTTATGCTTCAGGGTTTCAGCTGCATGCATGTGTAAGGAAGGGATTTCCCCTTGCACCCCCATATATTCTGAGAAGGTTTTTTTTGTTTTTTTTTAAATCTTCTTTCTCTGAGCGTCAGGATTGGCCATGGTTGGAGATAGGATGGGGAGGGCCAGGATGCTGAGCTGGCTCCAAGCATTCTCTCTGTCACGTGCTTGGCTGGCTGGTTCTTGCTAACATCCTCAGGGTCAGATTGGCAGTGACCTTGGAGTTTTTTTGTAGTTTTCGTCTTCCTCTGCAGTCTGTGGGCATGGGTCACTTGCCATGATTGTCTGGGTATGTCTCAATCATTTCTCTGCCAATGTGGGGGCCGTGGGCTGTCAGTCCTTCCCATTCTCTGCCTGTGGCATGTAACGGTCTAGTCCCCTGTGGGCTGTAATAGTCTAATTTAGGTTGCTAATTTGGGTTTATTGCACAAGTGCTGAGTGGTGTTGGTGGCCTGTGATGTACGGGAAGTCAGATTAGATGACCTTAAACTCTCTGACTCTGTTCATAAAGCCAGAGTAAGGTGAACAAACAGTTGCCTTAAATGTTTTGGAAATACTGCAAAAGGAAAGTTTTTCTACTTCGTTAGAACTGCTCAGCTAATAAAAATACTGGAGCAGCCAGCTGGATTCTATTCCACTTCATTCACCACCAATACATTGTCAATAATATTGTGATTACTGAATCTCTTACTGGTGATGGGAGAGGAAAATCAGTATGTGGAGGTGGTGGTGGTGGTGGTGGTGGTGGTGATGATGATGATGTATTATATTTTATGTCCAAGATTTTCATATGCTGGATCGGTTCTTTAATCATTAATTTTAAATTAGCAAACTTGAATAACATATATAAAGATAGCACTACCCAATGTAACTTTTCTGATAGCTGCTTTTAAAACTGAATAATGAAGTTTTACAGTGTTTATTGGGGTCACCTCTACAGTATTTAATATGCTGGTTTGTGATTCAGATCAGTTTGACAAGTCACTGCCCGAACTCTGCTACCTATAATTCCCTTGCCGATATCAAAACTTTAAAAATATCTACTTCTATAAAATGTAACTTTAAATCTCAAGTAAGGTTGGTGGAGAAGGCTGAACTAGCCCCACAATATTTTGTTTCTTTGTATTCTTTGTCTTGTCTATAAATACTGACTCCTTCCACCAAGTGTCTAAACAAAATACCACTAAGTGTCTAATAAAATCCATGATGTTTGAGTTCAAGAGCTCTTAACACTTTTGAAATGTAGACCAAACACTTCCTCTGTTCAGCATTACAAATAACCATGGTTTTAACTCCTTTCATCTCGAAGTACTAATCTCCCTTATCGTATTAAACTTTTCTATCGCCTTAAACAACATGTAGGTTAGTACCTGATGGAACATAGTAGTACATCCAAATAAAATTCTTGTGTTCCTATTATTACTTGAATGCTGGGAAACACACAGAATATAACCCCTGCTTAATTTTTCATGTGAGTGAAGTTTGCTCATCGTATGTTTCATTTACATCTAGCCTTTCAAACCATTAGGCAATCTTGGTATTAGGATGTGGTGCTAAGCACTACATCCTAATACCAAGATTAACATTACTATCTAAACAGACAGGCTTTTCTTTGCGGAATGGTTTGCAATAGATTCCAAACAGGGAGTGAATACACCTGCCATACTTGAGGGAATTGGGGAAAATATTGGAAGTGAAACTTTCTTTATATCTTGTCTGAGGTAGATGCCTGAAATTTGATTTTTATCTATAAAGCTTTCACACTTTGAGTCTGTTACATTTTCTTTTAAAGATACTGATGTCAAGTTCTTCTCGTTTTGATTATTCTAAACTGTTTATAATGCTAACGTACAATTTTAATAAAACTCTTTCCTTATTCTGCCTCTTTCTCCCCCCCCTCTTATTTGGCAAAATACATTCTTTCCCCACTACTTTTGTTTCTTACAAAACACAAGCCTCCTTATGAAATCAGTATTCTCAGCATTGTCATTTTTCTATGCTCAGGGCTTTAATTTTAATAGTTATGAGGGCCCAAGAGGAGCAATCATTCATTTCTCAGTAACAGATTAGTGAGTGTAAAAATAAATAAATAAATAAATCCTGTTTGCGCTCCTTCTAGAATGTTAATATTTGGTTAAGCCCTTTGTTGGGCTGGCCCAGATATCTATTCCTTTTAACCAGGTCCAAGACAATTGGTCATTGGCAGTTAAATCCTCCTCCTAAAGTTAAGATTAGCTGCTTGGCTGCAGTTTTCATTGCCAATATCTTGTCAATTTATTAAATCAATAGTATTTAACATAAATGTAGTTGGGTTGCAGGAGATACTTCAGCTAGGGAAAGTAGATCTGCCTGGGTATTATTTCTGAAGAAGATGGTGTAGTGACTTGTAACTGTAAGTTGGTATTTGCAAAAGCAAGTGTGCTTAACTTCCCCTTGTTTTGTGACTAATTCACTTAGCTTTTTGAAATTAAGAGCCCTGTTCTGTAACTGCTCTAAAAGAAAAAGGGTGGAATGACAAAAGGATGCTGACTTTGTCTGAAAATGAACTGCAACCAAAAGTCAGAATTTCCAGGCACTTTTTTTAATGCAGTAATGGTGGCCATCTACTCTAGATGATACAAATATTGGTCAAAAATCATAAACTTGTTTGAGCAGCAGAGAGTCCTGTGGCACCTTATAGACTAACAGACGTATTGGAGCATGAGCTTTCGTGGATGCATCTGATGAAGTGGGTATTCACCCATAAAAGCTCATGCTCCACTACATCTGTTAGTCTATAAGGTGCCACAGGACTCTTAACCTGGATCTGTAAAAGCAGCAAACACGGCTACCCCTCTGATACTTGAAACTTGTTTGAGTAGTCCTCTGAATTAGAAGCAGGTTATACCTTTTTATTTTCTGTACTTTGATTATTCATGTGTCCATATAATTGCTCAAATGACCAAAGATTTTCATAGGTTCATAAATGATGAGCTTCAGATCGATAGGTGAATTTAATTTACTGAAGAGACCTGTTTGGCACTGTAGTAGTCAATAAAAAGGTTAGTTGGTCCATATCACCTAAGTAACTTGTCACAGAGCCTGAATAGCAAACTCCAAAAGCCAATGAAGCAACTGAATGTTCACTACAAACAGTACACAATTATCCATAATTCCAATACGTTTGTAAAAATTATTTCAGATAAGCACTTTTGTTGGCAATTTGACACAAAGGTGGGTCTTGAGTGTGTCAAATTACTCATAGTTCAAACAGCTCTGGTTGCCAATGGGTGATCTAAATAATATCTTAAATACACACAGTGTGAGCAGTAATGTTTAATTTATGGAACGTATGACAGTGTTACACCTAAAAGTCATTAACTACCATTTGCACTTTATGGCCAGTATGTAGGACTTCTGTCTTAAACTGGGTATGTTTGGTGAAAGGCAGTATGCAAGTTTTCCTAGCTGCCGTACTCTGTCAGCAATCAAAATGTTTCACATCTGTGCTGTCCCAATTTTCAACTAGGCTTGTTGTATGTAGAAATATATCACTGGTGGAGATGACCACTCAGTCTGTCTCTTACCTGGGTCATATTTCCACATATCTCTAAAGCTAGGGTTTGGTCTTGAACTGGAATGACCCCACACTCATTGCTGTAGTCTAGCTGCCTCCTACATTTTTTCTAGATTTCCCAGAGTAACTACCTCAATCTGACAGCATGAGGTTCTGCTTCAGTGACACATTTCACTTCCTTTTAAGCCAAGGAATAGCTTTTATATTTTAAGGGGGTTGTTTTAACCCCTCAAAGTTTTTTCCAAAATAATTGGACAATGTCTTCTCTGTTGTTCTCCCTCAGTGCAAAGGCTGAGGCACAAACACCTGTTCCTGTCCTGTGTTCATCTTCCCAATTCCTCTCACTAGTTAAGGAACCTTCAGTTACCAATAGTTTATCTACCTCCTTTTAAGGGCTTGTTTCCTGGAGATTATTTTTAACCTAGTCTGACCACAGAGAAATTTAGTCAAGGAGGACGTTCATTGTTGCAGCACCTCTTACAATTACATTCATTTTAAATTAGTGAGGTGAAATTCTTACCACCAACTTCTTCCCTATCATGTGTTTACTGCATTTCTATACAGTTGACTTACATTTTATTTGGCAATAAATTGCTGCTTGAACTGCCTAAAATTAATTTTACTACACTGTAGTAAGAATCAAATAGCACTAGCATCACTGAGTTTAAGGCAAGTTAACGAGCCAGCTCCCATTCTTGCTTTTTTGGCAGGGAAAATACATTATTGTGATGGTTGGAAGCTTTCAGGTGTATGGGAGAACTGAGAGAGTCCTGTTTAAGGTAAAAATAGGTATTTCATTTTTTTTCATTCCACTAGCAACTTCAGTGGGAGGAACTCCATGACTCTACAGCTGTTAATCAATGAGAACATAGAGCATGCAGAGGAAAAGCCCAGAACTCTTTTTTGCCTAAAGACTGACACCTATCAAGTAGTAATGGCTGAAGCATTAAGTAAAATTTTTCTCTTAAGCCTCTCCCTAAACAAAGCCACACTCTTTGCATAGAACTGCCCCATGTCCAAACCAGGCTCCTAGGTAGTCCATTGACAATCATGGAATTCAGTTAATTGGGACACAAAAACGGTTCCTGTGCTAACAACATTGCTTAGCAACCCATGCATTTCCTGGTTGCTCTCAGATTCCTGCTCCAGGTGAACAAGTTTACATTTAATCTAGTCATATTTTGTAACTAATACCACATAGCATTTAATTCACAAAATATGGTCAATGGAATAAAAGTCTGCAGTTGTACTTAAATATGTGTACATATTGGGAAAACCCTTTCCTATGTCCAAGTAACCACTTTCAATGCTGGACATTAACCATTTCTTTGAAGGAGAGGGAAGAAAGGGAAGATGTGATGTTCCCAGTGGTGATGCAAGAGCATGAGTACCAACCTCAGAGCAGACTATTGAAAACCCCTAATTGGCTGTAAGTTCTAAATTTAGATTTCACCAACCGACTGTACCAAGTACAAACTCCTTAGGAACTTTAACAGCTTCAACATGGAGTCACAGACAGCCCCCTTGGATACTTGGATCTGTCTTCCTACTTGGGTGACCGTATCGCTGTGACAGATGGCCCCTTGCACTAAGAATCACAGCAACAGGTTACTTCTGATCCCAAAGGACCAGTCACTTATGCCAGGTCAATTGTGCTCTAGGTCTCACACCAACGACAGTGCCTTAGACAATCCTATATTAAATTGTGTCAAGATTTCTTAAATAGAAAAAGAAATGTACAGGGCTAAAGCAAACAAAGACACACGAATGAGTTACAGCCTTAGGTTTCAAAAGATAATATTGGTTTCTATAATCAGCAAGCTCTACTTGACCTTTAGGGCTAATCCAGGCTGAGCAGCTGGGGATCTCTTACGTATGCCTAGGAACCTTCCTCCACTCCCTGATTCCCAGCAGTATAGAGGTACTAAGTTCCTTTTGTTTGGGGTTTTCATCCCCCTCCTGCCATGTGCTCAGAGCTGCAACTTCACGTGATGGAAGGAGTCTACTCAAGTGACTCATCTTCAAGGGGTGGAGAGCAGAACAATAAGAAGAGTCTTTAGTCCTTTTGTTGATGGTTTCTCAATCCAGATGTAGGGAGTTTCTAGTTGTAAGATCCCATCAGATAATAGGTCTCCTCTTTTGTAAGGGGCATAACTTTTTTTTGTTGTAGAAGAGCAGCTCTTCATGCTAATTAATGTCCCTCTCCTATATGGTGATTCATATGGTCACAGACTCACAATACAACCGCTCACATATTACATTACACTATGGAACACGAATATCACAAGAAAGATTAATGCAGGAAGCAACTCATAAGCATTCAACAGAGTCTAAACACTTATAAAGCTAATCCCTATTTTATCAATATTAACCCAATATTAAGACAGAGAGATTACAGCTATGCATCTATTAGTATCCAGTTGAGACATGGGGATCTTGGCATGAGCTGGCACTTGGCCCAGCTGTGTCACAGAAGGCATTCCCTGAAAATACGTTCATGGAACCACAATTTTCTCATCACAATAAGCAGCTGAAAACAAGCCCAGGTCTAAGGTCTCAGTCATCAGAGTGTCTCCTAAATATTTAAAAATAGAAATAATAAATCCTTCACTTGGTTAGTTTATGGTATTTCTTTGGGGGAAAGGGGAAGGGAGGATTTGCTTGTTTACATTTAACTGTGTGAAGAACTTATTGGGGAAAAGTGGAGTCAAAAATGAGTTGTTTCATGGTCATTCTTAGCTCTTCAAAGCGAGTTCTTTAAAGGATTTCAGCAGCCCCAGAATTCTAATCTTTAATGATGTCTCGGAACTTTGGAACCAAGTGGGACTTTGGAACCAAGAATACATTGTAGTGTTTGTTTTGTAGTCTAAAAGTTCAAATGTCAAACAAATTAATTTTTAAAATGTTAATCCCATCCTAAAATTAGATAGAAATTGGTTTACATTCTTTTACAATTGGTCCCTATAATGCTAATGTCACTAATGCCAGTTCCAACCCCGATAAGTCAAATGTAATTTAAAAACTTTAAAATATGTAATTGTGCCATATAGTTCAAAGTTATGAGTAAGGCTGTGTTTTAGTCACAGGTATTTTTAGTAAATGTCATGGATAGGTCACAGGCAATAAACAAAAAGTCACAGCCCATGACCTGTCCATGATGTTTACTAAAAATGCCCCTAACTAAATCTTAAGTGCTGGGAAGGGTGCTCCTGCAGAGGCTGCTGCTCCTGGGGGTGTGTGTGCGCGCCCGGATCCCACTGCTGTTGGGGGGTGGGGGGCGCTCTGGGGCCCTGCTGTCGTTGCTGGTTGGGGTAGGGCCTGGGGCACAGCGGCTGTTCCTGGGCTGCCCCAGATGTTCGGATGGCCCTTGGGTTAGCCACACCAGCCGCTGGAGAAGTCAGAGGTCCCAGAAAGTCATGGAATCTGTGACCTCTGTGAAAGACTCGCAGGCTTTGCAGCCTTAATTATGAGAAATGTTTACCTTGCAAAATGTGTATACTTAGTCTCACAAATCACATGTAAGAAACCCCTCTTCAGCATAAGCAAAGGGTCACTTAAAATATTTGTGAAGTCCAACAATTTAATTCAGAAGTTATAATAATGGAAGGAAATGTTAACTTATTAAACCAAAGGCCTACAGATTTCTATTGCACTAGAAACTATCTTTGAGACACTTCTACTCATTACTTGGCTAAAATGCAAACTGCATCAATATTTAAACATACCAGGCCAAATACTCTGTTTATACTGATGTAAATTGGGAATTACTCCAATGAAGGCAATGGAGTTACAATGGTATAACACCACTGTAAATTCAGTTAGAATCTGGCCTGCCACCTCTAACAATATAACCACAGAGTTCTGTAGCTTGCAAATAAGTAATCCATAGGACCATGTAAAACAAAATAATTACTGTAAAACTGCAATAAAAAAGCAATTACAGTAGTGTAAAACCTCTGTTCTTACATAAACTCTGACATTTGCCTCTATTGCTCTCTGGTTGGTTGAAAAGGTTGATTAAAGCACCTGTAAGGTTAATTGCAAAGTCAAATTTAAAAAAAATAAAGTTAGATCCAAATTATATTTGTCAGCTTCTGAGATTTATTGCAAGCAAACATTGTATGGAGAACCCATTTATAATTAGGATCTGTGTGTAAAACTAATTTTTTTTCTTCCTCTGTCTAAAAATCCTATTTCATGCTGTTAGTCAAACTCCAAGAATGGGTGAGATTCTTGGTTCTACTCCCTCCGCTTTGCCTGGCAGTGTAAAGGGGACAGGATCTGGCCCCATCTCCTCGGGGGGGCATAGAACTTGTATAACCCCCATGGTCTCAATTCACAAAGGTACTTGGGTGGGCATCTAAGTCTCAGGTTTAGTCCCCTAAGTCCCAGTTTTAGGTTCCACTGTGATCTGCAAAACTCCCATCGAACCCTGTAGGCACCTAAATTTCTGCTCCTGGGCATGCAGCCTCTAGGTGGCCTGATGCCTGTCTCCTGCCTAAGCCCCAGACTGAACCAGGGGAAGGTAGGCATCTTCCCTGCCCACCCCAAAAAAAGTCACATGTGGAGCCCAATCCAGTAGGCATGCTCAATGGCTGCCTCCCAGAATGGGCCCCATTCAAAATCTGGACGGAGGAGAAAGCAGTGATAGTGGTGCCCACCTGATAACTTTTAGCCCCGGGAGCCACCAATGGGAGATGCTGAGTCAAGAGGAGTGTGTGCTAAGCCCTGCCCCTCTCATGGAGACAGGCGCCAATTCAGGCCAGGGAGGCACCAAGTTGTGGAAACGACTATAGACATGTGATTAGGGCCCCCAGCTGGGAGGTGACAGAGCATTCAGTCATCCCCCTCTCTTTTCATTATTTAGCCACAGTGGAACAGCTTCAACAGGAGAGATTGTGGGACTCACCACACACATCAGAATAGCTCAGTGGTTAGAGCACTGGCCTGAGAGGTGGGAGACCCCAGTTCAAAGCTTTTCTCCCCATCAGGCATAGAGGGGAATCGAACCTGGGTCTCCTCCATCACAGGAAAGTGGGATGAAAAGTTATCAGGCAGGCAGAGGTGGCACCCCCTCTTCTTCCTCCTCCAGCCATTTTCTGAGAAGTGAGACAGGCATCTAACTCATTCCCACAAGAATATACTTAGATGTCTATACCTCTGACTCCAGGAGACAGGTTCCCCTGTGTGACTTGCTAAGCAGAGACAGATACCTCCCTGCAGCCTGGATCTAGGCATCTATCTCCATGAGAAGGGCAGGAGGCTGAGAGGCTTTTTCTGGTTCTAATTCCCACAGGCTTGTGAATGCAAAATGTATCAGAGGCTCCAGGTTTAGCTGACATTGAGAGGTTAAAATAAATGTGGCACTTAAGAAAACTTGATTACAGCTGAAGTTACAGTAATTGATGTGATTGCTGAAAGATCACTACTAAATCAATGTTAGCCCAGTTTAGAGTTTGTGAAATCAAGGTTTAAAAAAACATTGTAATACGATAGCTTTCCTTTACATGGCTAGTGGTTTGAGTTGGAATGACTGAGCATAATTATTTAAACAGTAAAGAACCATACCCTGTGACTTGCTGGGGAATTAATATACGCCTCGGGTCATTGGATTAAAAGCACAGGTGCACAAAGGCTGATTGACTTTAACCACCCAGAAGTGTAATAATCCTTTGGTGATTCCATTGCCTTGAGTGTCTTGTTTTTAAATTCTATTTGATAAGAACAATGAAAGAAAACCAGGCAGACCTCAGGCATTTGCTGGGCTTATTGAGCTGAGTAATCAATGCCAGCTCATCAGAAAGTTCCTGTTAAGCTCACAGTTCTAAAGCCTTTTCATTACTTGGGGTTTGTCTACACAACCGTGGTAAGTCGACCTAAGTTACACTACTCCAGTTACGTCATTAATGTAACTGGAGTCGATGTAGCATAGATCGATTTACCAGTGTCTATACTGCGCTGTGTCCATGGGAGATGCTCTCCCATCAATTTACCTCACTCTTCTCAGAGTGGTCGATTATCAGAGTTGAACGGAGAGTGCTCTGTGATCAATTTTTAGCAGGTCTTCATGAGACCTGCTAACTCGACACCCGCTGCATTGATTGCAGCAGCGCCGATCTACCAGTAAATGTAGACCAAGCCTTGGGCATGAAAAATATCCCTCACTCCATATTAGCACCATTAAATAAATAAATAAAACATGTTCAGATTACTGATTTTTGCTTCCTGACAAACAAAAAGTAGACTAGAGGTTGCAAGCTCTAGATTTCATTTTTCATTTTACAGCAAAAATGAAAGAATAGCTGGCCACTTCCTGCCAGCAACCATGCTTCATTCTAATATTGTAAGCAATCTCCTCACTTTCCACTATAATGAAAGTAAGGAAGGTACAACTTAGAACATTAAGCTCTAAGCATCCCTAGGAGATGCCTGCAATATTCATTGAAAAATAAAATAATCTCTTAAAATCTTGGCTGCTCAGTTCGTAAGCAACAGAAAGGAACAAATTGCTTGCTGACTGCTATAAAGATTCCTCTTCTGCATCACAAGCAATACAGTATAAGCAATGGGACACTGCTTCACTATGAATTCTCAGTCTCACAGGAACCTTAGTGAGACTGAGAGAATTAGTAATAGGAGTGCAATACACAGCACATACTGTACATAGCAAGAAAAAGCTATTTCAAAGCCTGGAATAATCTTGCTTGCCAATGTGCAAGGCAAGGCCTCTTCCTTTTAATTTAAATTCCAACTGGAAACTGATTTCTTTTGCGATGACATCACCACTCCCATTTATCTCTCCCGTATGGTACACATGAGCAGCCATCTTCTGGGCATACCAGTGTGTTCTTAGCTGACGTCAGGGAACATATTGTCATTTGAATCTTTTACAGAGCTAAGCACAAGTGGGCAGAGTTTGATCTTGTGGATAATACTTCAGACTGAGACTTCCCACAGACTGTAAAAGTTACTTAATTTGTCCCATGCCTTAGTCACCAACCTGTAAAATAGGTACAATAATTCTTCCCTACCTCACAGCTGTTGTGAGGCTAAAATTAATTAACAACTAGGAGATGCTCAGATATTATGGTGATGAGGGCCATACAAGATAGATCATCAGTGCATGTGTGTAAAATAAATAACAATAGTATTCTTCAGAAATTCAAGTTAAGTCATGTAATTTTTTTTGGTTTCACCAACTAATGGAAGTATCCTAGGAAGCTATAAGTGATAAATCTCTCCTGAAATGATGGTAGAGAGACAAGGTGGGTGAGATAATATCTTTTATTAGATGAATTTCCGTGGGTGAAAAAGACAAAATTTTGAGCTTACACAGAGCTCTTCTTCAGGTGAAGTGGTGTCAGCTCAGAAGAGAATTTTCTGAGTAGCTGTCTGTTTTATAACTGTCCTGTTCTGTGTCTGTGACAAGCAGCGATGTTATTGATCAAAGAGTCAGAAGCTAACAGTTTGTGGGTTCGACACTGAGGTCATGAAAAAGATTTAAAATTAATCTTCAAATATTTGGAAGCTGTAAAGGAATAGAGTTAGGTATTATTTTTATTCAGACAACTGGGAAAAACCATTTGAAAGAAATTGTCAATTTAAGAAAGTAAGTGCCTGGTGTAAACTAAACTAATGTCTTGGGATGCAGACTTTCTGCCAGTGGATTATATTAATCTCAGACTCTACTGATGAGCAACAGGAAGATACCAGTGCTTCCTAAAACCCAGGCAGAGAGAGTTGAATGATTCCAAGGAAGTTCCTTTCTGTGTGTTAAAAGGAAACCTAGGATAGAAATAATGCTGTGTCAGGATATTATTGGATCAGTCCTCTTAATTTTTGCTGCAACTGGTTAACTGTTTACAGCGATGAGAAGGTCATTGTGTAGCAATCTTCTAGAATTATCTGTGTGTGTTGGCAAGACAGTGTAAAAAGGAGCACCAATAGATGCAATTTATTCAGACTTTCAAAAAAGCCTTTGAGACAGTCCCCCAGAAGAGGCTATTAAGCAGTCATTAGGCAAAAGGCAAAATGACTGACCTGGATCAGAAACTAAGAGTCTGAAAATCAAGAGATTGAATACATGTGTAAACAGAGTCTGAGTGAGATCTCCCCTGACATCTAGTAGTGAGCTGTGGAAAAGGACTTTAGGTGCTCAGCATGATGGGATTGCTTGCCCAAATGATCACTTGTGGCTGGTGAATGGCACTTGCTAGGCAGGGGACATAGGTTCTGAAGCCCAGTGAGCCAATGCCCCTCTGCCATGTACATTGACCAAACCGGACAGTCTCTACATGAAAGAATAAAATAGATACAAATCAGACATCAGGAATGGTAACATATAAAAGTCAGTAGGAGAACACATCAATCTCCCTAGACATTCAATAACAGATTTAAAGTAGCCTTCAACAAAAAAACTTTAAAAACAGGCTTCAAAGAGAAACTGCAGAGCTACAATTCAGTTGCAAACTTAACACCATTAATTGGGCTTGAATAGGGACTGGAGGTGGCTGGCTCACTATAAAAGCAATTTCCCCTCTCTTGGTATTGTCACCTCCTCAACAGTTATTGGGAGTGGACCACATCCACCCTGACTGAATTGGCCTGGTCAACACTGGTTCTCCACTTGTAAGGTAACTCCCTTCTCTTCATGTGTTAGTATATTTATGCCTGTACCTGTAATTTTCACTCCATGCATCTGAAGAAGTGGCATTTTTTACCCATGAAAGCTTATGACCAAATAAATCTGTTAGTCTTTAAGGTGCTACTGGACTCCTTGTTGTTTTAATGGACATAGGATACTGTCAAATCCTCCTTCATCAAAAATAAGGAATGCTGTTCCCTACAGGGGTTTGCTGTACTGGATGAGCATGCAAAATTATTCCAGCCTTCTGAAGTTCAGAGGACTCTGTTCCCCACCGGGTCCATCAGGGTAACTCCTAGTACTATGGTAAATGTGCATCTAGGAGATAATTGGCTGCCTTTGTTTGCACCTATCCCAATCTGAAATCATGGTTTCAGCTGGGGCATTTATTTTAGGTGAGGGAAATAAATATGTAACTAAACTGTAGCTATGTGAAAAGAATCCAGCAATTACTTTGGTGCACTGCTGTGCTCATTAGTTTGCTTAGTGTTTCAAACTCTCCAGAAGAACGGAGATATTCTATAAACTTCTTCTTTTACTTTTCTACATGCCCACCTGCTCCCTAAAATCTGTTTAAGCTTCCCTTGTTGCTTCCTTTGCATTCCTGACTACAAGCCACCTTTGATGTCAAGCCTTATGCACGGGACAGACTCCCAGATACTGTGTACTAGGCTCCCTTACTCTTCTTCTTCAATTGCTGCTGAAACACTAACAGTTCTGCAGCACCCGCCAGGGTTAAAACCCATAGGCCTCCTTGTGCCTTTGGTTTGTGAGTTGTCTGAGGCCAGCATTTTGCCGTTGATTTAGTACCTTTTACCTGTTGTAATGTGCCAGATTCCCTTTAATAATAACCTACACTTCAAGTTTATTATAATTATTATCAGTTTAAGAAGTTCCCTACTGGTTGTTCTGCTGATCCAATTTCCATGGGATTTTCCCCAAAGGCTGGTTAATATTGTGTGGCAGTTTAAAGGAGTCAAAAGGATTTAATGTACAGGCTCTTCAAGAAAATGTAGTGGGTTAAGATGACTACAGTATGACCTTAAAATGTTATTGTTCTTGAAAATATGTATTACTGAATGACTCATCAGCATTTACAGGAGTACGATAACTTATTCTCTCTTGAACACCTAACATAAGCACAGTCATATAAATGGCCAATAATAACAATCATTATTTTTATTTATTTCCAGAACATCTGAAATGTACTGTCAGACTTTCCCTGACGAGGTTTCTGTTTATACCCAGTCTGTTTCAGTGTCAGTGGTAAGGAAAAACCAGGAAGAGAAAGTTTGAACTCCCTATTGAAAGAATAAATATTGATGACCTAAATTAAACACACAGTGATTTTGGGTCTCTTTTTGGGAGCCCCACTTGACATCCTTTAAAGGAGGCTGATTTTCTTAGTCTGCCTTTTGAAAATCAAGCCCTTTTGAAATGGCTCAAAGTGGGAAGCCAAAAATGGGGGCATGCAAAATCACTAACCCTTTTTGTATATTTTGGCCAATGTGTCCAAAAAAAAAAAAGTCATAACTGACTTTAGCTAAACGGTAGCGATATAAGACATTGAGATGAAAACTGGAATAATAGAAATGAGATGAAATTCAACAGCGCCAAGTGCAAGATTATGAATTTAGGGACTAACAACAAGAATTCTTGCTATAAGCGGGGAACCTATCAGTTGGAAGTGAGACAGGAGGAGAAAGATCTGGGTGTACTAGTTGATCACAGGATGACTGAGACAACAAAGTAATGCAGCTGTGAAAAATGCTAATATAGTCTTAGGATGCATCAGGCAAAGTATTTCCAGTAGAGACAAGGAAGTGTTAATACCATTATACAAAGCACTGGTGAGACCTCATCTAGAATAATGTGTGCAATTCTGGTCTCCCATGTTTAAGAAAGATGAATTCAAACTGGAACAGGACTACTAGGATGATCTGAGGAATGGACTACTAGGATGATCTGAGGAATGGAAAGCCTACCTTGGGAGAGGGGACTGAAAGAGCTCGGCTTGTTTAGCCTACCCAAAAGGAAGGCTGAGGGGAGATACGATTGCTTTCTATAAATACATCCAAGAGAGAGATACAAAGGAGGAAGAGGAGTTAAGTGCCAACGTGGACATAACAAATGGATATAAATTGGGCATCAACAAGTTTAGGCTTAAAATTAGATGAAGGTTTCTAATTAGATGAAGGAGTGAAGTTCTGGAACAGCCTTCCAAAGGGAAAAGTGGAGGCAAAACACTTAAACTTATCAAGCTCAGTCTTAAAACAAGTTATGGAGGGGATGGTATGATGCGACTGCCTATACTGGCATGTAGCTGAACTGCAACTGCTAGCAGCAAATATCTGGTGATGAGACATTTGATGGGGAGGGCTCAGAGTTGCTCTGGCTGGTGGGTCTTGCCCACATGTTCAGAGTCAAACTAATTGCCATATTTGAGGTTGGAAATTTTTTTTCTCCTGGGTCAGCTTGGCAAAGACCCTGTGGGTTTTTCACCTTCCTCTGCAGCATGGGGCACAGTTCACTTGCAGGTTTAAACTAGTATAAATGGTGAATTCTCTGTAACTTGAAGTCTTTAAACCATGATTTGAGGACTTCAGTAACTCAGCCAGAGGTTAGCGGGTCTATTACAGGAGTGGGTGGATGAGGTTCTGTGGCCTGCGTTGTGCAGGAGGTCAGACTAGATGATCGTGATGATCCCTTCTGGCCTTAAAGTTTGAGTCTGAGTTATATAAACTTAGTTTAACATGATTGTTGTTTTCAAACAAGTGCCTCATGTCTCCATTTCAGTCAAAGCCTCCCTCAGAATGTGAACTGGCAATTTCTGACGTCTTCTGTATGGCACTTAACAAGAGTTAATAAAATATTGTAACTGAACATTGGCTTTTGTTTTGCTCAAGAGCAACCATTACAAACATTTAACAATTCCTTCTTAAAGAGCATGGTTCATTACTTAATAAAACACTTGGACTGATGAATCATTCACATCCTCAAATATTCACATCCTTAAATATCTCTTAAGCACTGCTCAGAATAGTTCCATAAAACAGCAACATAATCCCAGAACTGCAGACAGAACCTCCATTCACTATTTGTAATTAACCAAGACCGTACAGTAATTTCGCTCAGTTAAAGTCCACTTCTCATACAATACAGTGTGCAGCTGTCCTCTTATTAACTGGCACCTCTCGCAGAGAAGAGCATTACACCCACACTCTGTGACCTGTACTGGCTTCTCTTTTATTTCAGGGTGGATTTAAAGGTGTTGGTTTTGATCTATAAAGCCCTGTGTGGCTTAGGTTCTAGCAACTTTAGAGACTGCCTCTCCTTCCGTGTGACACCACAGCAGTTGTTTCTGATTCTGAGGTGTTCCAGCTTGTGGTCTATTTGTTTAATCAACAGGATGTTGGATCATTACATTCTCAGTGATGGACATTCAGATCTGGAATTGGTATCCACTTCAGTCCAACAAAGTTCAGATCTGTTGGTTTTCAGGACTTCAGGTCTGAGGGACTGATTACAAAGTATCCCAGCAGCATCTTGAGAGCAAAAGCCTCTGTCTGTGCCCAAGGCCCATGCTTAGGCCTACCAGGGATTTCATAAACTGGTGTCAGGATCCTAAAATCTTAGCAGATCACTACTAAGAATGTTCAGAAAATGATTTTTCAGTCTCTCTAACAAATGTTTTCCCCTCATAACCAAGCAAAGGCACTAGTCTTTAGTGAAGACCATATGCCAGCCAAGTCTCATGTTTCAAACTCCCGTTGAGTGTTCTGCAGCTGAATCTAAAGAGAAGTGTGATTAGAATTTAAAATTGACAGGAATTTGAGAGGTGATTTTTGTGTGGTGGTTGGTTTTTTTTTCTTTGGGTATTTTGGGCCCAACAATGGAGAATGACAATAGCTATAATGTGCGGAATATAATAAACATCTTAGAAATATTATAAGCTTCATGTAACACTATGATGAAAGCCAGAATATAACAAAAAAAAATGGGTTATGGCAGTTAAAATGAATGCACAATTGAAACACTAAATCAGGATGGTAGAAACAAACTAGAAAAAGATTGGCAACTGGCCTTGTCCGTGTAGACATACTCCTTCATACAGCATTACTGAGCATATGGGGAATTTCAAATAATCTTATATGGGTGGCTGCATTTCACTCTGCTGTTTTCAGATCTGGAACATGAGCAATGTCCCAATTTGCCACTAGATGGTGATTTTGTACCAGAAATTAGGTTTCAGTTTAGTGATTGCCAGCAAAACGGTTTCCACCTCTGCAGCAGCATCCTTTCCCTGCGACAACTCATCTGAAAGGAAGACACCAATAGACAGAGCACCAATAGAAAACAACTCTCTCTGAGAAAGCCTGGTGCCCTTTTAATCCTAGATAATTGAGAGAGGACTGTATAGTGTTGCTCTTTGATTTACAGCCAACAAATAGGGATCTTCTTGTAGGATTATGAAATCGTATACAAATAAGATGCGACATCTGAGGGAAACATTGTGACGTTACCTAAGAGAACTTATACTCAGATCAAATCTCTGTTACATGATTTTTAATGCAGAGGATATCATAGAGCAAAATACCACGGTGATGGGCACTTTAGGAGTGTAAGAATATGCAGGAAGAGGTCATGCTTGTATAAGGGGACTATTGGTACCAGGAATTCTCGGGATGAATATTATAAGAGAGCTGAAAGAATTACTACTGGTAGGAGAAGGAACTTGGCAGATGAACGGACATGGGCAAGCTAAGAAGGATGCTATGCTGAAGTGGGTACTAGCCCAAGTGAAGAGACAGAGACGTTTTCCAAGTCCTATGGTTCAAATAGGCTATGTTAAGGTGGCAGGGAGACAGAAAGTGGTTATACCAGGTGTCTTTGATGGGTACTGAGTGCTTGTCGAGCCAACACCTGGGGTCAGTCTCCCTAATGGGCTCCTGGTTGCAAATGTACTTGCTAATGCCAGCAAAGGAAAAGTGCCAGTCAGGCTGTGAAACTCAAGTGGGTCAGGGAAGCATCCAGTGTGGAGAGAGCACCCCAGAGTGGGGACACCCCAGCTACTGTCCTAAGTGACCACAACAAGACTCAGAGTTGAGCCCCTCAGGAATCCTGCCACACAGGAAGCAGAGTACTCGAGGTTAGGCAGGCCTCTGGGTAAAGGAAGTGAGAGCGAGAACTCAGAGAGCCTTTTGCTAGCCAATTCCATCTGAGTAGTGTGTAAGCCAGGAAAGTTCCCCACAATAGTGGGACCAGTCCCCTGCTTACACTTGGTATGTGAAGTCATTTACAGGAAAATGTAAAAAGCAGGGTCTTTTAATAGAATTCCAATTCCACTCCTGCTTCATTGCTGAGAAAGAGAGCAGGTGTTTCTTGTTCCTCTCCTTCTGTTCTATTCTGTGTAGGTTTTTATACTGTGCTCATCACCGTAGTCTCTTGGGGTCTTCCATTAGTGCCTTAAGCAATAAGACTACAGATCTGTTATGTGTTGTTTGTTCTCTCATCCTCTCACCAGAAGGAGAGGTGTGTGCAGTGGAGTATCCTGTTTTGGTAGAGTATGTTTTCTTCGTCTTCATTGTTGTCTTCAAATATAAGTGTTCCTATTACTATGTATTATATAAGAGAAGGCAAGTCAAAGAAATGTTTCTTGCTTTTGGAGCGGAAGGTGGTGCAGGTTGTAATGGGACTTAGTTCCCAGGGGAGTTCATTTTACAGTCTCAGACCAGCCCTCAGAAAAAGTTCTGTCTCCCACACAGACAAAACATTGTGCCAGAGGAGTGTAGTTATCAGATATTCGTCCCAGAGCCTTAAATAATCTTTTAGATATTCTGGGCCCAGGACGTAGAGAGTTTTGAAGATAAGGATTGAGACCTTGAACTTGATTTGAGATTCTATGGGAAGCCAGCATAGAATCATAGAATATCAGGGTTGGAAGGGACCTCAGGAGGTCATCTAGTCCAACCCCCTGCTCAAAGCAGGACCAATCCCCAACTAAATCATCTCAGTCAGGGCTTTGTTAAGCCTGACCTTAAAAAACTCTAAGGAAGGAGATTCCACCACCTCTCTAGGTAACCCATTCCAGTGCTTCACCACCCTCCTAGCATAGAGCGTGGATGACAGGTTTGATATGTTCATGGCATCCTGTATTGTTGAGACGCACTGCAACATTCTGAACTAGTTGGAGTTTCCTAAGGTGCGAAAGTTTCATCCCCAACTATATTGCATTGCTGTCATGCAGCTGAGAGCTGATGAAGGCATGACTGAGGCCAGGATGGGACCAAGTTTCCTAGCCAAGTGGAGATGGTAGGGAACATTACTTTCAAATGTGAGAGCTCAGGGTTCGTGAGGTCTGCAAGTGTATCCCTAGATCAGTGGTTTGCAAACTTTTTAGGCTGTGAACGCCTTTCCAAATAATGTAGCCTACCACTTACCCCCATCTGAGATAGGATCATAATATACCTATGAAAACAGAACAGTACATTGACAAGCTGGGAATAATTGGGAGCTTGACAGGCAGTTCTTTCCACCTGCCAGGCTTTTTGTTTATGTGTTGCTTGATTTCCTCCCCTCCACCTCAGCTGGGAATAGTTTCAAGTCGATTTCACTTCGAGGGACTCATGCGCTGGCCCAAGGCTGCAACGTGTGGGTAGCAAATGCTGCAGGGGAAGCATTAAATCCAAACCAAAAACTATGTACATTCACATGAAAAACAACAAAAATAATGCTAATTAGTAATGAGAACATGGTCACAGTGGAGCTTGTAATACCCTCCCTGCTTCTGCAGAAAATAAAGGAATTTGAGGGCAGGCAGCTTATCTTTCATGGTAGTATTTCTGTTAGTCTAAGTCTGGGATTCTCAATGAGGGGGCCGTTACCACCCTGTGTTTTCCACTCTGAGTGGGGGAGCTAGAATCCTGATAGAGAAAAGCTTAAACAGCCCACCTCTAATCTCGAGGATAGCACAGGCAAATGCCTCTTTCACATTTCAACCCCTTCCTTGTGGTTTTCTATGTGGTTTGTGGCAGCGGAAGGGTTGGTGTGTGTGTGGGGGGGGGTGCAGATGCCTCTGTCGCAGAGGTTGAACTCCTTGGGAGCCCTGCACAAGCAACAGAAGGCAGAGTCCCAAATTGGGGATTCAGCAGAAAACGTAACCAGAGATGAAATGATTGAGAAGGAGAGACTGGAGGATTCAGGGGAAAAGTGAAGGTAAAGCTCTCATCTCTGGCTGTCTCTTGGCATTGTTTGAGCACCTGACCAGCAGGTTAGCTTCAGTTAGATGCCTGCTTAGTGATGTGATCTAACATGGACTAATAATTATTCAGAAGTGGCTCCTCTCGTTATTTATTACAATGCAGGCCACCAGTACTGATCAACAAAAGTAGAGGTATCTATTACAGCAGTGCTGATGTAAATAGTTAATACTTAAGATTCCAGTAGGTGGCACTTAAGATTATGGAGCATAGTTCCTGGGTTCGGTAAGACCGATAAAAAACCTTGTTGTGCACTGCAAATAGCTTCCTCCGGCAGCTCTTTACTCAGCTCCTAATAGCTCCCTTATGAAGTTGCCATAGCCAGAACAACATTCATTTTCTGGGTCCAGGTTCTCTGTTTCCCACCCCATTCAAAAGAATGTTCTGTAACGAAGCCCATTTAAATAATTGCCTTAAGATAAATCCTCCTCAAAGACCACATACTGTGCCCCAATCAACCATATTTAGAAATACAACACAATCCTTTTAAATGTCTAATAAAGAAACCTAATCACATTATTTTCCAATGCACTGGAAGTTTAAGTACAGTGTAAAATGGGTATGTGGGAGAAACAGATGGATTAAATGGAAATATGCCTCGTTGAGAGCTTCGCTGCTCTGTGAATGGAACGTACTTGGGTTGGTTGCAGCAAAACTTAGTCAAGAGTTAGACTCTCAGAGGTCTGGAAGGTCCTTGCAGAGCCCTCTACACCTCTTAACCCTGGTATTACCTATTTGTAGTGGCAACACAGAGTGAATTATTGGTCCAGCAGGGGAGTCATTGCATCCATAATGGATCCAAAAACCTCACATACAGTAGGGGCTGCATTCACAACAATTTTTGCTAATTTTTCTCCTTAAAAAATTCAAAAATTGAAAAATTTCAAACAGCTCTAGGAGCTACTCTTATATGTATGCATATACCTTCAATAGGACTCCTGATGTTCCAAAAGTAGGACAGCAGACCAAGACCCAGGCACTTCCCTATGCAGGGGTCAGAAGAATAAGAGACACAAGCTGCTCAAGAAAGCCAAGATATTGGTTATTCCCTGCGTGATGCTGGCAAATCAGATGCCAGCTCAGGTCAGAACCCCAGACCAATTCACTTGTGTTTAGTGTAGGTAGATGTTTAAACTTCATGAAAACTACAGGAATGTTAGTTGTATTGTTTTCACTTATCTGTTCCTGTTCCATTATAACAGCTAACATTTACATTGTGTATACTCTGTAACTAAATAACCATCAAAGAAATCTTGTGAAATGCTAATGGAAGACCTAAGGACTTTAACAATGCTAACTTCAAAGCATGTGGCCATTATGTATAACCAGGGGCAGCTCCAGGCCCCAGCACTCCAAACGCGTGCTTGGGGCGGCATGCCGCAGGGCGCGCTCTGCCGGTCGCCGTGAGGGCGGCAGGCGGCTCTGGTGGACCTCCCGCAGGCATGCCTGCAGAGGGTCCCCTGGTCCCGCGGTTCCAGAGCGCCCCCCACGGCATGCCGCCATGCTTGGGGCGGCGAAATGTCCAGAGCCACCCCTGTGTATAACAGTTGGTGGTCAAAAGACTAGGTGCATCCCTCACACATGTCATCAAAGGAAAACTCCACGTGGTTAGAGACACTGTCAGCTTGCTTTCTGTGTGAGATACTATAAATATGGATTCAGAGAAAGATCTTTTATCTCTGAATGGTTTGGACTCTTACATGGAAGTGTGCCAGATGCAAAGCAGAAATTCACAGAGACAATCTGGGTATCCTGACAAGAGTTTTGAGAAACTAGCAGTTTATTACATCACTGCCATTATTTGAAATTACAAGCTGTGATTCACATGAACATATATTTTACCTGATGTAACCTCTCAATTATCAGAGGGGTAGCCGTGTTAGTCTGGTTCTGTAGAAGCAGCAAAGAATCCTGTGGCACCTTATAGACTAACAGACGTTTTGCAGCATGAGCTTTCGTGGGTGAATACCCACTTCTTCGGATGCAAGTGGTGGAAATTTCCTGGGGCAGGTATATATAACCTCTCAATAACTCTCGTTCTTTTTTCTTGGCTAATAAACCTATAGTTAGTTTACTAAAGAATTGTCTGCCAGTATTTTCTGCAGTGTAGGATTTGGAGTACAATTGATCTGGGGTAAGTGACTGGTCTCTGGGGACTGGGAGCAACCTGATGTGGTGTGGTTTTTTGGTTTACGTGACCATTAGTACAAAGTCCAGTTTGTCTGGGTGGCGAGATAGGCTGAAGAGTCTAAGGGGACAGTCTGTGACTCCAGTGTAAGACTGGTATAGTGATCCAAGAGTTCACATTTGGTACTGGCTTGGTGAAATCTAATTATAGAACACACTGCCAGCTTGGGGTGTCTGCCCTGTTTTCTGACAGTTTGCCTTGAAGTAGGCACTCTCGGTTGTGGGTCACTCCAGGCAGTATGACACCATATCACGAGATGAACTGTGCCCACCTGGTACAGTATGAATACTGTTTGCTTTGTTTTTCTCTCTCTTGTTTAACTACAAAGTGGTTTAAACTGTTCTTTGGTGATTTTACACAAATCATCCCAAAGGACCAAAACAATGTTTAACCTTTAAGAGGACGTAGTGAATAAAGGAGTCTGCAGCCTATCCCATTTGGGATCCTTGGTCAAAACGTCCTCCAGTGCAATCCCTAGAATCTCAGGAGGTTGGAGCAGGTGGGTGGTTGGGAGGGAGAAAAGGCATCACCAGATCACGTGGGTTGGCTGGTTGGGTTCAGGTAAGTTACAGGCCCTGCATACTTATGGGAAAGAGTATATAAACTTGTACCTCCAGTCTGAGCCCCTTCTCATGCCCAGATTTGCATCTTGTTTTTCTTCCCATGGGTCTTGGGGAAATACTGTAAGGCCGCCGAGGAGAACTGAATATGAATGACGTAAGTACCTCTATATAGGCTATTCAGTCTTACCTGCACAAACCAAGAGTTTTTAAAAACCTGCTCGTATGGCTTTCATTGGTCTTTAAAGAGTCTCTTGATCTCCTGTCAACTCTTCAGTACCTAACCCCCATAACATGTATTGTGTTTTTCTTCCCATTCTGAGGCAGTAAGATGATAAGTGAAAGCGTCTGTATTTTATCAGTGGAATGGTCCTTGACACCTCATTCAGTGAATAAAAAGGAGAGAGAGTATAAAGAGACAACTAGAAAGATATAAAAACTAAATTGTTTTTATATAGCTCTTGGATTCATCTCAATAATAACTTTGAATTGACTGTGAAATAACATGCTGACTTAAGTGAGCATATAAAATGTACTTGTTAACTAGGTAAACAAAATAGACTTTTTAATATTGGTTTTTATGAAAACTAAATGTATATAAAGGCAATAGTGAAGTGAAAGGATATTTTGTTTGTTCATGGCTGGATCACAAACCATGAAACTACATCGTGTATACTTGGCCTCCAATAACTGATTCTTTCTGATAACCATATACCTGTCCTTTTAAATTAAAACACTGAACATGCAATGGTAATGACCATTAAAAGGCCGGTCTTTACATGATGAACATCCCTCTTCAGACTTTGCTGTTTGTTTATATAGTGTCTATCCACCAGTGTGTTTTAGGTGCTACATGGCACTAAAATGACCATTAAAATCAGTAAAACCATCTAGAATCTGCTTTTTTTGAATGAGGCATGAAACAGAGGCGTTTACCACATGGTATTTACAGATGCCTTGGTGCTTTTCGTAAGAATGAAGGTGTTAACATTGATGCCAGGCAGGACTGCAATTTGAGTCATTATAATCTGCCTTCCTGGATGTCTCCTGCAGGTTCAGCTGGATAGTCCATTATTTTTCATTTCCTGTCCTGAATTGTTGTGTAGTGTTTGGGTTCCATCCCAGAATGGTTGCATTTCAGTGATGGGTGAATTGATATATCTGTGGGCCTGATTTTCCACTGTCTTTCATCTAACTAAGGGCCTGGCTACACTTGCAGCTGTGGAGCGCTTTAAGTTACCAGCCTTCAGAGAGTACACTGGGGAAAGCACTGAAGTCTGTCCACACTGACAGCGCACTGGCATGGCCACATTTGCAGCACTTGCAGCTGCATTGGGAGCAGTGCATTATGGGCAGCTATCCCAGCATTCAAGTGGCTGCAATGTGCTTTTCAAATGGGGTGGATTGGAGTGTGACAGGGAGTGTAGGGGGAGAGAGAGTGGGTTTTTGGGGTGCTGAGAGTGTGTCGGCATGCTGTCTTGTAAGTTCAGACCCCCCCTCCCTCCTCCACCTCTCTCTCTCTCACTCAGCGCAAACATTAGCTGTTTGTTTTTTTTCTCAGACGAGATAAGCAGCCGGCACTCCCAAACGGAGCTTTGAAAGGGCACTTCCGCATCCCGAGTTCACAACAAAGACAAGGGAGGCCACTTGAGTTAAGGGGATTATGGGAGATTTCTGGAGGTCAATTAGAGCGTTGTAAACTTACTTCTCCTTTACACTGGCACTGAAGCGTCTCGCCCAATATGCAACATCTGTTAATCATCTCAGGGAGGTGGAGTACCAGGAGTGCTCCAGCCAGGGAGTCAGAGCGCTCTACGTGTCTTGCCAGTGTGGACGGGGAGTAAGGTAGAGTGCTCTGAGAGGCTTTATTGAGGTATAACGTGCAAGTGTAGCCAAGGCCTAATATAGTCATTTAGATCTGGGAAGGATGGATATAAATTGCTACCAGATCAGTCTAGTACTATATTACCACCCTTTACCCAGCTGTAAATGACTAAGCAAGGTGCAAACCAGTGGAGAATCAGTGTAGCTTATAAGTGTCTAACCTATAAGACTGAAAAGCACTTTGGGATCTATTAGGACAAAAGGCTATATATGAGTGTGGTACTAATAACAAAAGAATAAAACTTCAGATGCTATTAGTATTACTGTTTTTGTTATAGTAACAATTTAGAGTTGCAAATATCAAATGAAATTATTGCACTTAGAAAGATTCTTTCAAAACATTTATAATTTTTTTATTATTTTACTTTGCAATTTTACTATTTTTTTATCCTTTTTTTACTGTGGTTTATTGGAAAGGTTATACACGGGGACTACACTTGGTCATTGGTTTCAGCAAAGTCAGTTTTTTGGCATCAAAACATGTTTTCCCTAAGTGTCTTTTGGTGACGTTCATCTGGAGTTGAAACACAATCTATTCTCTAGTATCAGAGGGGTAGCCATGTTAGTCTGGATCTGTAAAAGCAGCAAAGAGTCCTGTGGCACCTTATAGACTAACAGACATATTGGAGCATGAGCTTCATCGGATGCATGTCACATGCATCCGACGAAGTGGGTATTCACCCACGAAAGCTCATGCTCCAATATGTCTGTTAATCTATTCTCTGTGACACCTTTTACACTATGTCACAAAGGGCTTGAAGTATTGTACTAGAAATAGCCTGGTGAATATGTCCCATTAGAACAAATAATTTGCATTAGCACTTCTGTGTCATTACATTATTTCCTCACATTATACAGTAATGTTCTTAGCTCTACTTCTCTCTGTGCTAGTTATAAATGAGAGAGATTTTAGACGCTCATTGCTTCATCCTTTGTTCTTATGTGCCTCCATGAGAGGCACTATATGACAGCATAAGATAGACCAATGTACCAAAACATTCCAGAGTTGTCAAGGATCTGTTCAATATGAGAGATACCTTTGGACACAGAGATAAGTTATGTAGTAAAGTCACTAAACCAGTAAATATATCGATTAATAGATAACCATGTGTTGCAGTATGACTGCTGTGCAAAGAACCAAATACTTAATGGATGCAGAGGATCAAAAATGTTGGTTTCTATTTCTGTAAAATATCAGCTGACACATCTCCCAGGGAGCTATGTCCTTACCTTATAGGTGCACAGACTTTTATCTGCTATGCTAGATATGGATCCTAAACCTTGCTGGTGTCTGTTGCCTCATACTGCTTAGGTCATTTGAAGCAGCCATTCTGTAGCACAGTTTCAGGAAGACACAGCTTTCTCCAAGGTCATGATCTGGTACACTGGCCAAACTTTCAGTACCTTTCCTTGCCTCACCTGAGTTGAGTTTAATTTTCCCCTGAGTGTGCAAAGGAGCAAATGCCTTAGATAAAGAGACAGATATTCATTTGAGTGTGCATGAGCGAAATTCACCCCTGGTGGAACTCCAGTGACTTTAGTGGTGTTAAACCAGGAATGAATTTGAGGGAGTTACTGGCAATTTTACAGAAAGACAAGGAAAACCATAATATAAAAGCTAGTGCAACTCTTACGACTAGCTGAATACTATGGAAAGCTTCACAGAACTGTTATTAAAATTTGAAGTGACAATGTTGTAAACTACCTGGAATAACAACATAGTAAAAACTTGCCTAATGTCTTGAGCAAAGAGAGACATTATGAGCTTCTGAACCGGAGTTCCTACAGAGTGCATGTATGTCCACTTGGAGAAATAAAACCCTTCGCTCTGAAGAAAATGCTATGCGCTGTAGGACAATTAGGTTAGTTGTGATTCCACCATAGTCTAACTGAGCTTGCCTTAAGCTAAATGGGACACAGGAGGGGGAGCACTTTAACTACTACTTTTGTGGTTAGACCTTCATTTAGCAAAGCCCTTTAGCACATACTCTGCTTTGAATACATGTTAAGTCTGAGGTGGGCAAACTACAGCCTGCGGGCCCCTCCTGCCTGGCCCCTGAGCTCCTGCCCCCGGCCCCTCCCCTGCTGTTCCCCTACAGCCTCAGCTCGCCCTGCCCCCAGCCCAATGCTCTGGGCAGCGGGGCTGCGAGCTCCTGGGGCAGCGCCGCTGCAGAGCCTGGCCTGACCCGGTCTCTGTGCTGCGCAGTGCGTGGCTGTAGTGCTGCCGGCCGCCGGTGCTCCAGGCAGCGCGGTGAGGGGGCAGGGAGTGGGGGCGGGTTGGATAGAGGGCAGGGGAGTTTGGGGTGGTGGTCAGGGGGCGAGGGTGTGGATAGGGGTCAGGGTGGTCAGGATGGGGAACAGGGAGGTTGAAAGGGGGCAGGGGTTTGGGGGGGTTGGATGGGGCAGCAGGGGGCAGTCAGGGGCGGGGGTTCTGGGGACAGTCAGGGGACAGGGAGTGGGGGTCCCTGGGGTGGGCCATCAGGGGGCAAGAAGTGGAGGGGGGTGAGGGCCGGCCCATGCCCCCCTCCCCTAACTGGCCCTCCATACAATTTGCAAAACCTGATGTGGTCCTCAGGCCAAAAAGTTTGCCCGCCTACGTGTTAAGTGCTTTGCTGTATGGGGACCTTAGTGCAGCGGCTAGAGTTAATTCTTGGCTTAACCAGTGGAGAGTTTTATTTTCCCCATGCACTAAAACTTTTGAAACATACGTTTAAAAACCTTAATACAAGACTCATAAGTTAAAAAATGGCCGAACATAATTTTGCCCACAGGTCCTATTGCTTTAATCCAAAAAGGATCCATTTATAAACACATGAGTCTATAATTACATATACTGGATTCCTGAAGGGAACTGATACAACATTAAGTGATCTGAAACAAGTCAATGGAAAATTCTATACCACACAGTTGCACCTGGAACTGAGACATCTGATGTAACTGCATATTTTGTTGTGGATTACTGCTGGCATAACACTACCACTTGAATGGTGTCACACATGTCTACATGTGTGATTTGCTCTGCCCCCAAATAAATGTACTGAAACCTCTTGTCATCTTTATGTATCTAGGGGGTATGCTATACTTCAAAAGCTATGCTGGATAAACCCTGCTTAAAAGGTTTACACCAGTGTAACTATTGTAAGCTCTTTAAAGAGGGACTGTTATTTACTATATATTTGTATATCCTCTAGCAAAATGGGATCCTGACCTGCATAACATCTAGGTGTGAGTGGAATTTAAATGGAAAGTTGTTATAATACGTCAATGTAGCTACACCAGGCAACATTTCTCTCAGGGCAACCTTTGAAGATGTTAATTAGTACAGAACTTGATTCTTTTCAGTAACTGCCAGGGCAGGAGAAGATGCTGTACCTTGACAAATTGGATTTAGTGGTCTTGAAGATACACAGGCCACGTACAACAGCTCTTTTAAAAGATCTGATATCAAAATGCCCATACGTGTAATTATTTAGGTACTCCACTTAAGATTATAAGCATCTAGTTCACATTCCAGTCCAACAGGAAGTAATATATTCCTTGAGGTTTTAAAAAAGTATAAATTACCCGTAATCTGACAGGAGGTCGTATACTTCAATTCCTGCAATAAAATGGGAATGGTGTGATGTGGGTGTGAAATGGGAAATGAAGAGGCGAACATAATAGTTAAACAAGGAGGGGCTCTGATCAGGCCCATTCATCAAGATGTTTGCAACAGCTAAGGATTTGACTAAAAGGATATATGAGAATGGCAATGGAAGGAGTGCTGCCTTGTGCTCGTTATCTGCTACCGTGTGCAGAGGAATAGGCTAATCCTGTGCAGTTTTAATTATGAAGTACTTACGAGTTTTAAAAGTGAAAACTCTCTTAAGTGATCACATAAGAGACCAGCAAATATTAACAGCATAACAGATGGGTTTTTTAAAGGTCAAACAAAATTATACCTGGAAAATTACACCATAATGCAGTCATTTAACACAGGGGTTGCCTATTGAAGATGGTTTTTAGTGGCGGTTTTAATGCCAATAATACTTCTAATAGTGATTTTTATCTGAGGGGATCAAAGCACTTTATACTCACCAATTAATCCTCCGCCCCCAACACCCTGATAGGGTGATAGGCAAGTTTCACTATCCCTATTTTGATAGTGGTTAAATGGAGGCACAGAGAAAGCAAGGGACTTTCTACACTATAGAGATTATTGCAGCATAGTTATGTTGGCATAGTCCCGCATGTAGGAACACAACCTCCCCAAATGAAATTAGCTACATTGATGGAAACCTCCTTCTTTCAATGTAGCTTTGTGTACACTGGGCATTATGGTAACTTAGATCAGTCAGGAGTATGGTTCCCCCTTGCTCCCCTCCGCCCCGGACTAACTATGCCAGTATAATTTTTCAGTGTAGGCCAGGACTGAGTCCCACAGTGGGAGCTACATGGCCGTTTGGATTGGAAACCAGGTGTCCTAACTTTCAGACCAATGTTCTAACCATTAGACAACACTGCACCTGTATTCTTAGACTAGTGCTACTCCATTAATGACTCCACCTCCAATGAGCGGCGGTAGATATGTCACCAGGAGAAGCTCTCCTGCTGGATAGTGCTGTCCATACTGACGCTTAGGTCAGAGTTACTTATGTCACTCGGGGGGGGGGGCGGCGTGGCTTCTTCCGCCCTGTGAGCAGCATAAAGTTATACTAACATATGTGGTAGTGTAGGCATGGTCTAAGAAGAAGAACCTTTCATCCTAAATAATCAAAACTGTGAAATAATGGATTCTTGATGGGTGTTAGGTTAATATGCAGCACTTTATCCAATCCATGTTTTCTGTGAAATGTCTCTTGAGAATAAATCACATGTAGTCCTGATGATCAGCATTGCAAGAAAATTTCAAATCTATTTTTCATGATATTTTAGTGTCATTGCTGAAAAAAAATAAGTCTCTACCAAGAACCAAATAACTTAAAAAACATTTTTTTGTTATTGTAGCTAGAGCTGGTCAAAAAAATTTCATGAAAATTTAAAAGATTTTTTTTTTAATTTTGTTCGGAAATTTCTTAAACGTTGTTGGTTTTCAACAAAAATGTTCACAACTAAAAAATTTAATTTATTTTGCTGGGAATAAAATTCATTTTCTATTATTTTTAACCCCAACATTTTTTCCACTGCAGAAAGTAGAGAGGAGAGTTAAAAAGTGAGAGGAAAGTAGGAGAAATCCCACAATTTGAAAATTAATTTTTTTTAAAAAATGTAAAGTATCCAAATTTTTCATTTTGAAATGTAATAAATTAGAAGGAAAAAAAAAGGATGAAAATGTCTAAAAGAAAAGCTAGGTGGATCATGTGATTTAATAGTTTACAAATGGAAAAGTCATCTAGTCCCTTCTGCCACTTCAGGGGTATTTCTCTCTCTCTCTCTCTCTCTCTTATATTGGGGTATTATTGTGGAATAGTTTTGTTACTTCTCTGTCCTTACTGGTGTCCTCAGCTCCTGATTTAACATCTGTGAATTTCATTGTGTGCTGTTTACTCTGTCAGCTAGATCATTCGTGAAGATATTATACGAGTCTGGACCTAAAGATCCCTTCACCACTTCACTAAAGATGTATCTAGTGTTGTTGCATTAAATAAAAGGCAGCAAAATACCTTGGTGCCATCTAATCCTATATGGGAGTTAAAGTGTGGGAGACTAGAAACTCAGAGACTTTGCCTTTGGAAAGTTTCCTTCCCATCACTGCTTTGTGGGGATGGGGAGGTGAGGAGTTTAACTCTCAGAATGCACAGATCTTGGAGGATCCATCAGAGGCCACAGCCATCTGCATGGAGGCCCTTTCTTTTTGTACTATCTTCCAGCTTTCTCACAGCCCTATCCAAGCACAGCTCTGTTGGATTCGTGCTCCTATGACTTCCCCCATTTGCTGCTGCCCCCAGGAACTCTCTCAAAGGGTGTATTTCAGAGCACTGGGGTTGGAGATGTGGAGTCAATTTAAGTTTCTAGTGACCCACTCATCACTCTTAGGCCCGGAATCTCTATGTCTTACATACAGACCCTCACTGCGGTGAGTGGCTGTGCACCTGGCTCTGACCCCATTCAGTAGCCATCACCACCCACAAATCCCAGAGCAGATTACTTTGCTTGTCATCACTTTGAGAAAGCTGTTGGTCTAGGTCAGTGTATCTCAACCGGTGGGCTGCAACCCCCAAGGGGGAAATCCCAAAAGGCAGTCAAGGGGGGTTGTGAAGTATTGAAAACATTATAATAATCTGAGCAAAGAAAATCTTGCTCTCCCACTTCCCACACTCCCTTACCTTTCAAGGACATTTTTTCTCTGTCACCCTATTGAGCACATGTATAAATACGTTCTATTGGCATAACAATAAAGATTTTACTATAAAAGTAATAGTTAAAAAATGTAAGGGGGTCATGAACAGTTTTGACTTTAAAGGGTTGCAAACTTAAAAAGGCTGAGAAACAATGGTCTAAAGAGACAATAGACTGTTAGCCCTATAATTTTATATAATGTTCCTGTAAAGAAACTCTCAAGATATATTTCTTTACTTGCATCTTCCATCCAGGTAGTTTTCCCTGTTCTCTGCCCATTTTGAAAGGCTAATGGTTTGTTCCAGCAAGAAACAACAGAAACATCTGCAGAATCATTAATTTCCCCCAAAGGAAAATACTGAGTCTGTCCTATTGGAGAAAATGAAGGCCAACATTGGATTATAGCATTAGGATAAGGTTATGGAATGGAATGGAGCGACGGGCTGCTCATGTACTGGTGTAACAATTGACTTAATTTCACATGCAGAAGCCTGGAGTGTAAAAAAAAATAAAAGAATCCAGCAAATACAAATCATGATGATGTGAGTAAAATGTAAAGACTTTTGATAAATAGGCTGCAGTGTCTCCATGCTTCCTTGAGAATTACACAAATCTTATGAAGCGTTCGCACCCTGGAGACGGAACATAGGCTGCAGGGTTTCCTATCTATCTTGGGATCCATAGTGAAGGTAAGTAAAAATCACCTGCAAATGAAGAGCACAGAATTGGTTATTGTAAGTCCACTCTCAAATATGAATCCCAGATAAAAAAGCATAGGCCAGTGGTTTGCAAACTTCTTGGTGTTACACCTAGCGCAACAGGATCCTGGTCTGTGATTGGGGTTTCTAGGTACTATGGTAACAAATAACATCTAGGGCTCCATTTTCCCAACTTTTCATTGCAAGTGTAAGCACTAGAAACTTAGCTTTCATTCAAAGTAAAAAGTGAGATTCTCATGTAATTGCATGATTCCAGTAGATGAATCTTTAAGAAAGCCACCCAAAAAATCAGTCAGAGTCCGGGAAGGACAGAAGACAAAGCAAGCAGGCTGTGGCTGGCTTAGACGTTGGGTTGGTAGAGTGGTCAAGGGCATACCTCAGTCTTCATTTGGTACCTCTCTGCCAGCTGAAGGCTCGGTTGTGTAGTCCTGATGAGGAAAATGGCCTGACGCTGCCTTGGAGCTGGCCAAAAACAGGGTTCAATTGAAAAAAAAAATTGGGGGAAAATTTTGTTTTTGACAAATTTGGGGGAGGGGCAAAATCCAAATTTTTTCAAAAGGTGTAATTTTAATACCCCTCACTTTCAAAATTTTGAAATTATGTTTTTCCCCCATTTTTCAACACTTCGTAATGTTTTCCAAAATACAAGAGTTGGCAAACAGAAAGTGGTGGTGGGGCGGGAACTTTGCCAGTTGGAAAATAGTTACAAAGTTTTGGCATGGGGGGAAGCCTCCACTTTTCAACCCTTTTTTCTGTGCGAAGTGCTGTTTCCCTACTTTCTTGCACTTTATGACTCATTTCCAACTTCTGCCAGGTGCAAAACAATAAAAAGGTGAGAAGTCTTCTCCTCCCCTGCAACTTTATCAGACTTTAAAAAATCATCCTTCCCTCCCTTTTTCCCTCTGGGGAAAACAAGAAAAAGCAAAAATTGGGGGAGAGCCTGAAAACTAAAGAAACTCGATTATATTGGTTAAAAAAAAACCCCAATGAAATGACATTTGAATGACATTTTAAATCTTTCTGCAGGAAATCAAAATTTCAATAGGGATTTTCCCCATAAAAAGATCAGAATGAAGAACCCCATTTTCCAAAACATCTCCACATTGTTTGCTGCTTAGGGTTGCCAACTTTTTAATCGCACAATACCAAATACCCTTGCCCTGCCTCTGCCCCGCCTCTTCTCTGAGGTCCCCTCTGCTCACTCCACCCCCCTTCCCTCCATTGCTCACTCTCCCTCACTCTCTTTCACCAGGCTGAGGCAGGGGGTTGGGGTGTGGGAGAGGGTGAATATTCTGGCTGGACATGCGGGCTCCAGCATGGGGCCAGAAATGAGGGGTGGGGCTAGGGATGAGGGGTTCAGGGTGTGGGAGGGGGCTCAGGTCTGTGACACGCAGTTGGGGTGTGGGGTGAGGGCTCTGGCTGGGGCTGTGGGCTCGGGGGTGGGGCCAGGGATGAGGGGTTCAGAGTGCGGGAGGGGGCTCAGGGTTGGGGCAGAGGGTTGGGGTGCAGAGGGGGTGAGGGCTGCGATGTCAACCAGACTTTTAGTGGTCCGGTCAGCAATGTTCCCTCTAATTTTTTACATCCATGTGCGGAATGAATTTTGTTATGTGAACCAAGATGGAGGTGATGTGTGGTGAGGGTGGGGCTGAGGGGTTTGGAGTGTGGGAGGGGGCTCAGGGCTGGGGCAGAGGATTAGGGTGGGGGGGGTGAGGGTTCTGGCTGAGGCTGTGGGCTCTGGGGTGGGGCCAGGGATGAGGGGTTCAGGGTGTGGGAGGGGGCTCAGGGCCGGGAGTGAGGGCTCTGGAGTGGGGCTGGGGATGAGGGGTTTGGGGTGCAGGCTGCCCTGGTGCTGAAGCGGGGAGAGAGGACTCACCCCGGCCCTCTGTCACTGGGCTGGGGGAGAGCACCTCTCCCCAGCTGCCACAGCTCTGGGGCTGGGCTGGGGCCGGGAGAGAGGTGCCTCTCCCGCCTGCATGGCCCTTGGTAGCTGGCTGTGTGGTCGTGCATCTTAGAGGGAATTTAGCCAGTCAGCAGTGCTGACCAGAGCTGCCAGGATCCCTTTTTGACTGGGCGTTCCGGTCAAAAACTGTACTCCTGGCAACCCTACTGCTGCTGTGTCTTCTCCTCCCAGTGCTCATGATGGGATGCTGGCATGTTGGGAATCTGGAGGAGCATTGCAGAATTAGCTGACTGAAACTGGGAGCCTTGCAGTGTCTGGCAATGGTGTGCAACAGTGATTAGCAGAGGATGCTTGTTGTTCTCTCTCTCTCTCTCTCTCTCTCTATGCTGAGACTAGCTCTGGTAGCTTGAGGTCTGCTTCTCATGCAGGCATGCACTCTCAGCTTCCACGGCGTGAGTGAGAAGGCAGCAAACTAGCTCTCCGGCCAGCAGACACTGGCTCACAAGGCAAATTCTGTAGGGCGATGCTAGAAATCCTGGACAAATCTCACAGCCTTTGAGTGGGTACCAGCCCATTTTTGAGAAATTAGTCTAGGCAACGGGCAGTGGAGATGCAGATGAGACTTTTCAGGCTTTCAGGCCTGCTTGCTGGCCTCACCACTTTTCTCTGTGAGCCAGGGATGGGAAGGGCTTGTGGCTGTAGCAAGGATGTTGGAACAATTTTTATAGTGGGAGTGCTGAAAGCGGAAACTCTGTATTTGTTTGTTGTTACTACTTCAAGTGTGTTAAGGGCTGCTATAAAGAGGATGGGGATCAAAATTGTCTCCTTGTCCATTGAAGGTAGAATTAGAAGTAATGGGCTTAATTTGCACCCAGGGAGATAGAAAATATTTCCTATAATCTAACCTATAACTATAAGGGTAGTTAAACAGGCTTTCAAGGAAGGTTGTGGAATCTCCATCACTGAAGGATTTTAAGAACAGGCTGAACACAGAATCATAGAATATCAGAGTTGGAAGGGACCTCAGGAGGTCATCTAGTCCAACCCCCTGCTCAAAGCAGACCAATCCCCAACTAAATCATACACCTGTCAGGGATGGTCTAGGCTCATTTGATCATGTCTCCATGCACATCTGGATATTACTAGTCGAAAATTACAAATCCAAGCCAGAGACTGAGAATGGTCTCCACCTGATGCTTTTTTGGTTGCCTATGTCAAAAAATTGGGTTACAATTGTCCTATTTCTATGCTATTTCTGAAGTAATGTATCCTGAAAATATGTAGAGACTGCATAATTTCAGTATAACCTGTTTCTATCTGAATATAATAACAAACCTAACAGTCTGTCTAGCTCACAGTATCAAAAAACCTAGAGATTATGTTGCATAATGCACTAGAGAAGAAAAATCTATCACATAATTTAATATTAAGTGTTTTGTTTTCTAATGAATGAGTAAAACCCTTCTAAGGAAGGACTAAGAGCCAAATATTTAAGTGTTTGGGACCCTAAAGATGCAGATAGGCAGCTACTGAAATCAAAGAGAATTCGGCACGTGTCTGCACCTTTAGACCCCTAAATACCTATAAAAATCTGTCCCTAATTAAGAGAGAAGGTGGGTGAGATAATATCTTTTATTGGACCAACTTCTGGCATTCCCAAACCTGAAGAAGAGCCATGTGTAAGCTTGAAAGCTTGTCTCCCTCCCCAACAGAAGTTAGTCCAATAACAGATATTAGAGAGACAAGGTGAGTGAGGTAATACCCTGGGACCGACATGGCTACAACAACTCTGCATATAAACATGGACCTAACTGATTAAGTAATAGAAATCGGAAGCATCTTGAAATAAGAAAGAAGCAAAAGGGAAACTGCTCAGACTTATTACAGTAGCAACAATGTTCACAGTCAACATGTATTGTAGATTGATAGCTCATATTCACGAACATTCAATGGCTCAGAGTGTTGTTTCAGACACACCACATTTGCATGCCTTTCACATTCTAGAACATAAAAAACTGAAGTGTCAGAGAAGCATTTTAAAGCACTATGTTATTAAGCAGTTACCGGCAGATTTTCTGCTTTTTGGTCATTAGTCTCTACAAGCTCTTACTTTTTGTTGTGACAGCTGTAGCAGCTTTGGTGCTAGACTTAAAAAAAAATTAAAAAATAAAAGTGTGGGGGAAGTTATCTTTAGATCTCCTTTGTGTCTTAGATAATTTCCAATGAACATTTAAAAGTTAGCTGGAATGTAATGAAAGTTTAAAAAAAAAAAAAAGAAAAAGGCAGTTTTAGACTCTCAATTTAAAAAAAAATACATCAAATATGTTGCTTTGAGGACCTCCTAATAGTAACATGGGTGACATGGCTTGGATCTTAAAAAGCATTTTTTTCCCTTGGAAGCAATAGACAAGGGATGAATTAATCTGATGGAAGATTGCAGACAGAAAGAATCATATGGTACTTTGACACTAAAACCTTACCTGCAAAATAAATAGGTAAAATGTTGAAATGTCTGAAGAAAGTACAAAGTGAAATGTAATGGGTAAGATGATCATACATTTGAGGCAGGAAGATAATGTGACCCAAAGGGACTAGCAGAGATAGCACCTGGCTGGGTGGTAAAAAACAAACCATGCAGGAAAATGATGTTTTTCAGAGAAAATAGTGGAATAATACTATGATTGTGGAGATATAGCAGAGTAAAATATGATGGTAGCCAGACTGACAAACTTAAGAGAAAGATGTAGGCTAATGTATGAAGGTTAGTAGTGGGAAAGGGGCAGGGAGAAGATTTAAAGAGAGATTAGTGTTGGATTCAAGCAGTAAATACCCAGGGCTATCTTGTGGTGACAGAGAGATCACAGAGGGCATTTTGGGTAATTGCTTCTGTCTCAAGATTTCTCTCACCCAGTTCCACCCCTCCTGTTCAGTGTGTGTATATACAGCTATTGGGAGGGTTAACTAGGAAGTATGGGTTCTAGGCTGATGGCTTCCTCTATCTTACCATTTTATCCAATGCAAGGGGTAAAGTTGAGTGGTTTTTCTCAAGTATCAGAGGGGTAGCCGTGTTAGTCTGGATCTGTAAAAGCAGCAAAGAATCCTGTGGCACCTTATAGACTAACAGACGTTTTGCAGCATGAGCTTTCGTGGGTGAATACCCACTTCTTCGGATGCAAGTCTTGCGTCCGAAGAAGTGGGTATTCACCCACGAAAGCTCATGCTGCAAAACATCTGTTAGTCTATAAGGTGCCACAGGATTCTTTGCTGGTTTTTCTCAGGGTATGGAAACAAATCAGGCATGGATGAGAGCAAGCTGGTTGAGGTTCAGTCCAGAGAAGACCGAAGCCATGATGGTAGTTTGGAGGAAGCAACCAGAGGAAATGGCAGAGGTTATATGGACCCTTCTGATTCAGAGTGCATATCCATAGTTTGTCATCCGTGTTCACAAATAGGGGTCTTGTTAGATATCCAGATATCATTACTTAATCAGAACTGCTTTTTTTGCTGTGTAAAATGCATATTTTGACTTTTTTGGTCTTTCCACCTCTTCTTTATAGGTTAGGCTGGTTTTGATCACAAGTTATCGCTATTTCCAGCTGTTCAAACCTGCTACATAATTTGTTACAAAGAGCGGTCTACACTCAAGAGAGGCCCATGATGTGTCTGTCTATCTGAGGTCCTCGTTCCTTAATATCTCAGTGGAGAACCTTTCCCAGTGCCATTTTGCTCTGTGCTTGTCTCATGGCAGTGCTATTAGTTCCTCTTCACTTTCATTAACATTAAGCACATCCTCAAACATTTTTACTTAAGTAAGAAGTTTGTTGGAACACATTATGAAGAGGTTGCTCACAGTAGGCATGAGCAGATCTAGTGTACATCAGCCTTTTAGCCAAAGCAAACAAACAACTTCACTGAAGTTATCAGTAAAGTGTATTTGGAGAGCAGTGTAAACATCTGAAAATAACCCAACAAGCACTTTTCCTTAAATAATTGAAGTGATGCCAGTGAATAGAAACTGTTCAACAAGTAAAATACGTGCAGGAATCTATTTAAAAAAGCATGTCTGCAAAATTATTGAAAAGTCCAACACAGCAATAAAAATAAATTACATTTCAGTTCTTGCTGTTTTCCCCTTTTGAAAAGAGCACCCTGCCATCAACATTACAGAGAAATGGAATACTTAAGCTTCTGCATAGATTTCTTCACAGGCATTTACAGTGAGGCTTGTATCATGAGATAATGGTTCAGCTTAGAAAAAGCCTTAAGGAAAGACCACTCAGCTGTTCATCCCATTGCTGAAATCTTAAAGCATGTGGTTCCTGGTAGTGACAAAACTATTAAGACCTTTATTGGCCCAGCTAAAAAGTTCTGTGGCATTTTCAGTCCCCTGCCCAGCAATGTCATATTCTATAGAAACTTCAGAAGCACAGAAATCTGCTGCCTCTGCAGTTTGTACCAAGATGTCTCTGCATTGGCGTTCACATACAAAATGTTGGAAACAGTACTTTAGGCAAAGCTCATACACACACCTCTAAATGAGAACCCAATGTGGTGGAACGGTGCAATTTGGACCCTTGTCATCTTTGCTTGAATGCTGCAGCTTCTTAAATTGACATGTCAGGTCCTCTGTGCCAATGTTTCCTCTGCCAAGTACGCCTGCTCATCTGTTCACATTATGAGGCTGAAATGTAGAACCAATGGTTGAACAAGAATGTGGGTTCATCTCTCCTTTCCATCTCCTCCCCACAAAATGCCTTCTGCTTTGTGTAGCTTCTGGCTCAGTGTGGGATTTCCTGTCCATGATACAGACCACTGGACTTTCTTATTGTCTGTGCTCCTACTGCCATACCTGGCTATCAGTGTTGTCCTACCATCATCCACTGGGGCATTGTGCCTGCTTTTCCCCCAGGCCCTGCAGTGCTGAGTGCGTAAAAACACTGTCTTAGATTGAAAATACACAGTGCAGTAGGGTTTTTCCAGGCTGAAGTATACATTTGCAGCTTCCACTAAAATCAGTGGGAACCTTTTGTTCCAGTTTAAGGGCAGCAGACTTTTCCAGTTGGGACTTTCTCACCAGCAAAGGATACTAATAAATGTTACGTCCATAGGCATCTCAATTAAAAAAAATAACTAAAAAGATACACGTCGTATATCATTATTATTTGCACTGTGGTAGTGCCCAAAAATCTAATGTGCTAGGCACTGAAAAAATACATTGCAAGAGGGAGAGGTTTTCAAAGGCACAATGGCAGTGAGGTGCCTAACTCCCATTGACTTACAAAGGTTGTTTGGGGGCTAGCTGCTATTTGTGCCTTTGAAAATCCTCCCCTATTTCCTGTAACTCTATTGAATTTTGCCCAATTAATTACAAATAACTTGCCCTAGTCTTAAGACCAGACTCCATAACTGATAGTGTATTCCACAGGCTTGATTCAGTGCAACATTTAGATTTTCTACTGTTCAAAATGTATCTATCCTTTACACGTGGTCCTGTCAGGAACAATAGAGAGCTAATTTCTATTGGTGCAAATTGAAAAATGTGTTACAAACTTCAGAAGGCAGGAACGTAATGACTGCACCTCTCAAGCTGACAGGATGTCCTAGAGGTGGAGTAATTTGAATTGAAAATCAATTCCACTAAGCACCAGAGAGCGGTAGAGAGAGTCCTCATGCAGGAAAAGAATAATAAAAAAAAGAAAGAGCTTTAGAAGTTTCCAAACTGTCAAAAGTAAGTCTCATTGGTATTGGAAAGAATAAAAATGTTCAGCACTTTAATGTAAGGTGATAAGGAAAAGGAATACATATTGCCTGTCAGCACTAATGTTACTAGGGCGTATGTCAAGTTCACTAAACGGCCTTACAGGGAAAATGACCTGAGCTTCAGATGCTCTACTATGCTGTTTCACATAGTCAGCAGTTTGGGGGAGTTATGCTTTATAGAGCATTAAAGCGACTGCTCTGGGTCTCTCTGACTCCATTAGCAAATAAAAGAGTAAAAATATTACAGAAGGGGGGGACGGGACAAGAAGGAAGTGATTTAAAATACATAAATGCCATACAGTATTTCAGACCTTGCATTCTAAAACTACACACAGCACCAAGGCAGATTTACATAGCTGTTTGTGTATATCTCTGGTTATGTGTCAGTACTTTTTTTATCTCTGGGGGGGGCGGGGGGAGAAATCCTACCCACCCTTCTACTCCATATGGCCCCTGGCAACCACAGTCAGCTGCTGTGAATTGGTGCAGCCCCTAAATATCAGGCTGATTTCATTTAGAGTGGGGCCAGAGCAACTTGAAAATCAGGGAGCTGTGAACAGTTCCCTGGTGATTCCTCTCCTCATGTGGATATTGGTGCTGGAAAGAATCTAGCCCATTATTTCCCTGGTGATTTCCAAAGCCTCTCTATCATTCCCTTCTACCACAGGCAGCCTCTTCTCAAAACTGAATCTGTGTCTTTCTGGCATTTCCTTGGGGACTCTTATTTTTATATTGTTGTTTTGATTTCTAATTTAAGCACCTATCTGCAGATATAACTAGTGTCAAAAATGTTAAAGCTAGACGGTACAAGCCAGATGACTCATTTCTGCCTCAAAGAAAGAGTCCATAAAGGAGAATCTCTTGTAACAGGGAAATAAGAGGCATTTACAGGCAATTTAGGCAATCCAACACTTTTTATACTGAATATTAATAATCTATATTATGGTAGTGTCCAGAGGCCCCACTCAGGGTCAAGGCTCCATTGCCCTGTGTGGTTTCCACTTATCCCTCGCTTTAAAAGTATCCCACCACTGTACGTTCACTGAACATAGGATTAGTAACCACTCTAGTCATTGGAGTCATAGAAACTGCTGTTACAGATGTTTGCATGAAAGGTTTTTGAGAGCAGTGAGGGATATGCCAGGCAATATTGTAATACAGCAGAAAACAGAGTACTTTGACTGCCATGAGCTGTGCTATACCTGCACTTCATTTTCCAGTGCTATCAATTTTCCTTTAGAAGCACTACTCTGAGGGTTTTTTAGCTAGATTGTAAATATCCACTACAGCAGTTGTGGTTCTGTTCTGATCTTTAATTAAAGGAATGGACATTTTGAAATTAAAGGCATTGGAAGAATGATAACCCACCTGTAGAAGTAGTATGATTAAAAGCAATGACAGATGTAGCAGCATTTGATAAATCAATATTTAAAACACTAGACAGCTGAAATGGGGATAAGCCTATATGAAAGCCCTTCTTAGATCAGATCAAATAGGATCAAAGTGATATTAATATTTAACAATATGAACTCTGATTATATCAATGGAAAAACTGCATTGCATATGTTTGTTTGAGTTGTACAATATGCTTGTTTTGCATATAGAAAATGCATTAAAAACGCAGGTATGTAAGATTTAATGAACTATGATGTAATATATTTATCTATAGACATATTGCAACAAAAGGAATGTTATAGTACAGCTGCAGCATGGGAGGTGTGGATCCTGGAATCAGAAAATCAGGCTCTAGTGAAGGCAGATCTCTGTGGAGGAGAGATTGGTGAAAAACTGATTTTTAGGTTCACAGGCAGTGTCAAGAAAATTGTTTCAAGTTGAACAGGATCCAAAACATGTTTCATTCAACCTCCAAATGCATGTTTTTTTGGTTCCTTTTAAAGGGCTACTATACAACTAGAGGAAAAGAGATACTTGGTTCCCTTAATGTTTAGTAATTAAGGCATTCACTTGGGAAGTAGGAGACCCAAGTTCAGTTCCCCACTCTGCCTGGGCTGGAAAAGGGATATGAATCTGTCTCCTACTTTGTGGGAGTGTGCTTAAACCACTGGGCTGTGGGATATTCTGATGTGGGGCTCTCAGTATCTCCTGTTGAAGCTGTTCCATTTTGTATAAATAATCAAATAGTTAGTGAAGCCAGGAGTTAAACTTGTGTCTTCTACATCCTAGGTTATTATCTTAATCACCCGGCTATAGCAGTATCTTTGCTCTATCTCTGGCCCAGTGACTATTCATAGTCATTCATAATAACTATTCATTATTTTCCCTCTCTATGAAGTGCCCCTATGAATGACAATGACTAATAGAGAAAATACCAGATACTAAAAAGTGCTTTAATCTTAAGGAGAAAGGCATAATAAGAACCAGTGGCTAGAAGCTAAAGCTAGATGAAAATTTGTGCCAAATTTCTTATTTGAAGTTACCAGTGAGCATGATTAACCATCTGATTAAATTACAAAAGGAAGTGGTAGATTCTCCATCTCTTCTAGATGTCTTTCTGGGACTTATGCTTTAGCCAAACACAAGTTCTGTTTTAATCAAACACACGTTATTGGGGCTCAATTCAGGGGTAACTGTGTGAAATTTAATGGCCTATGATCATCATTAGATGATCTAATGGCTACTTTTGACCTTAAACTCTATGAATCTATGAATAGAAGAGCAGAAAGAAATCCAGAGTCCACTGGCATTTATAAACCCCACATTTTAAATTAGAATTCCATGACAGGTAAATTAATATATTGTCATTTAGCATTCATATTACAGTAGCACCTAGACCAAGAGGGACCTTAGGGGGCTGGAGCACATGACTTATGAGGAGGGGCTGAGGGAACTGGGATTGTTTAGTCTGCAAAAGAGAAGAATGAGGGGGGATTTGATAGCTGCTTTCAACTACCTGAAAGGGGGTCTCAAAGAGGATGGATCTAGACTGTTCTCAGAGGTACCAGATGACAGAACAAGGAGTAATGGTCTCAAGTTGCAGTGGGGGAGGTTCAGGTTGGATATTAGGAAAAACTTTTTCACTAGGAGGGTGGTGAAACACTGGAATGAGTTACCTAGGGAGGTGGTGGAAGCTCCTTCCTTAGGGGTTTTTAAGGTCAGGCTTGACAAAGCCCTGGCTGGGATGATTTAGTTGGGGACTGGTCCTGCTTTGAGCAGGGGGTTGGACTAGATGACCTCCTGAGGTTCCTTCCAACCCCGATATTCTATAATTCTAAGAATATTCCCCAGGGCTCCATTGTGTTAGGTTCTGTACAAACAAATCATAAATGAAAATCCCTGCTTCAAAGAGCTTTTTTCTGAGAAAAGTCACAACTCAGAACAGGTTGTTGAGGCAAATGAGCAGACCTGGACAGAGTTAGGAAGGGAAAGGGAATAAAATTCAGCTTACAAAGTTCCAGTAACAATGTAGCCATCATTTCTTAAAGCCCACTTTTAAGTGTAAAGCACTTCTGCTAGAAATCCAGCCTAAACTGAGGACTGACTAATGACAACTGACTCCTATAGTGCCTGTTGAGTCGCTTTCCTTTGCTTCATCTCCCTTTTGCTTCAGCTAGTCAGTCCTTTCCACAACCTATCCATCTCCCCTTTACATATGTTTTAAAATGTTGTAACAATTTTTCACTTTACTTTTCTCTGACCAAAAGTAAATAAGTGGAGCACCACCAACCACCATTTATGCAAATCAGAACACACTGAAATTAAAATAAACATCCACCTAACAAATATATGGCCATATCCCCACTTCTCAGTGTTAAGCTGCAGTACTGCATGTATAGCACCAGGTGGCGCTGCGTGAGGGTATAAATAGCAGCGCTCCCCCTCTCCTAACCTAAAGTGGAGTCTATTAGCAATGGTGCTGGGTTCACCTGGTTCTAGAGACAACCCAGCACAGCCACAGAGATACTTCGTTAAGGTAAGAGTACAGCTAGGGAAGAAGCCAGCTTTGTAGCTGAGTTCTTTCCTGCCATTGGGGGTCTGTGTCCTTTCAGTGATGTATTTTAATGACATGAAGTAGCTTTTTGTATTAACCTTGTAACTCCTTTCTCCCCATTGGTAGCCTGCCCTGTTTGGACCCTGTGTCAGAGAGCTAAGTGTTTCTTTTCAGGTTACTGGTCCAGAAAGTATTTAGGCCCAGACCCAGTAGCCCTGAAAATCAAGTCCAAACCATTTAAAGAGTCAGTACAGGTATCTTCTGAATATAGGGAGAAACTGATAATTTCCGATACCTCTCAGTTGTGACTACTGGAAAATGCTTACTTTTTATGGCAACCACTGTATTTATACTGGTCCAACGAAGATTTTACAGGCAGCTCTGGTAGGCCCATTAAATTTAGGACCTTAAAGCATAGTTATTCCCTCACTTTGTCTCTGGTTCAGTAAAGCACTTTGGCTGAGATTTTTAAAGGCATTTAGGCAGTGCTGTGCTTAGTCTTGCAATACTTAGCTGATTTAGGAGCCTAAAGATCATTTTCAAAAGGGATTCAACTCACCAATGTGGCAAATAAACTAATCAGCATACCATGTGCAGAAAGATTTCAGAGATGAGGGCGATTCTGCCTCTTTTCTGATCCCTGGCAAATCTCTAGGTATAATACACTGGAAAACCCTTTTTGTTCTGGAGCATTGACTCAATGAATAAACAGCTAAATTAAGCCAGAGAGAAGAACGCACTGAAGGGAGCAGAAACCAGTAATGAACTCTCTAGAAAAGACTGAATTTTTTGGTTCTGTCATCTTGTTGGATTAATATTCAAGAAGAATTTTCAGATCCTCTACAGTATGTTCCTGGCCCGCTTTCATGGGCACCATGATATCTGGTATTATCTGATTTGTGGCTGTATGGCTGTTGCTTGAGAATTCTTCCTTTACATCAAATATTTAATGGAGACAGGTTCAGCCCATTAAAAAGAGCAGTGTTAGGCATATTTAAATACCTTTTTTATTAGTAGATATGTTCTGTATTTGTTGGTACTGTAACATAACATGTATAAGCCATTGGGAAATGCCAATTTGTTAAACCAGCAATTGGGTTTTAGGTAAACAACATGTTTGCTTTAATAAGAAACTGTGTTTAACTCTAAATAATTTGCACTTACACAGTGTATTGTTTTCCAATGTATCAATAGCTTTTGGCTTATATACAAAAGCGTCCCACACAATTATGCTAATCATGTGATTGCAGTACTGACAGCGAATGTCTGATGTGGTTTTAACTAAGCAAACACCCCAGAAAGACAGTCATGAAATGAATAAGAAAACGGATCTATTGCTTGGAGAGCAGTACAATGGAAAAAAGCCAGGCATTACTTTCAGTGGGATTTGTCATTACATTTTGGTTTGTAAATCATTACTTGTTAATGTGCTTTAGGGAAAACCCGTGTTTAATAACATCTTGCATTTATCTTACCTTTCCTCTGGAGACACCTTGCAAACTATTTGTAAGGATAGCTTTACCCACCATGGAAGTACAACAGCCTCTGTGGTGAAATACAGCAGCCTTTCAGCATTGTACAGCAAACAGTGCAACACCAGGCAATAGTTTAGAGCAGGAAGTGAAAAAGAATATCCCATCCAACTGAAATTAAGGGAGGACTTGGGAAGAATGTAAATTAGTTGAGCTGGAATTTGTGCTAGAAGAAAGGGCTAATGCTTCTGCTTGTAGGAATGAAATAATTTTTAAAAAACCCATAGAATCTAATGATTACAAGTGGGCCTGCCCACTCATGATCTCGAAGACTGCTTATCTAATAGCACAGTACTACCTACCAATGAATTGGGCATTTGACTGCCATGTGCTGAAACACCAGTACCTATGTATTCCTCAGGGGTCTGCCAATCAAGAACTGATCTGGTCTGACCCTGCTCAGTTTGATATATGCATAATGTGGCATGACTGTAGATCTATTGGTTTACTTGTATACTGTATTTTAAAAGCTGATGGCCTCAGCAATGTGTTTCTGGTGGAGGCAAAGATGTACACACAGGAGAAGTGGAGTTTGGAAATAATCCAGCTAATGGATGTCTGTAATCAGACCTGCACCATTTCAGCCTAAGACATCTGTTTTCTAGACACACAGAAACAAATCCCTTACAAATTTTGTTTTTACTCCTCCATAAAACTTTTGATTTGATTGTTTTTGAATTGTCATATTTTCTTATTTTACAAGTTTTTTGCTTTTTCTTCATAGCACCACATTCGCTATATGTAGCTCAGATGTTTTACAAATCATGCTGTGCACGATAGTGTGTGAATGTGTAGGGGAAATAATATGATTAAGGGATAAAGAGGAAAAATGGGTTAACTACTAGCTCTAACAGAAGCTGAACTGAAATAAAGTAGGGATCATAGAATTGTAGGACTGGAAGGGACCTCAAGAGGTCATCTAGTTCAGTCCCCCGCACTCATGGCAGGACTAAGTATTATCTAGACCATCCTTGACAGGTGTTTGTCTAACCTGCTCTTAAAAATCTCTAGTGATGGAGATTCCACAACCTCCCTATGCCTTTTATTCCAGTGCTTAACCACCCTGACAGAAAGTCCAACATAAACTGTCCTTGCTGCAATTTAAGCCCATTCCTTGTTGTCCTGTCCTCAGAGGTTAATGTGAACAATTTTCTCCCTCCTCCTTGTAACAAATTTTTATGAAAACTCTTATGTCCCCTCCCAGTCTTCTCTTCTCCAGAGTAAACAAACCCAATTATTTTCAATCTTCCCTCAGAGGCCATATTTTCTAGACCTTTAATTATTTTTGTTGCTCTTCTCTGGACTTTCTCCAATTTGTCGATATCCTCCCTGAAATGTGGAGCCCAGAACAGGACACAATACTCCAGTTGAGGCCTAATCCATGCCAAGTAGAGCGGAGTAGAATTACTTCTCATGTCTTGCTTACAACACTCCTGCTAATATATCCCAGAATGATGATTGCTTTTTTGCACCAGTGATTTAGCTTGACCCCCAGATCCCTTTCTGCAGTACTCCTTCCTAGGCAGTCATTTCCCATTTTGTATGTGTGCAGGGGATTCTTCCTTCCTAATTGGAGTACTTTGCATTTGTCCTTTTTGAATTTGATCCTCTTTTCTTCAGACCATTTCTCCAGTTTATCCAGATCATTTTGACTTTTAATCTTATCCTCCAGAGCACTTGCAACCCCTCCCAGCTTGGTATCATCCACAAACTTTATAAGAGACAAAGAGACCTGTGGCACCTTATAGACTAACAGCCGTATTGGAGCATAAGCTTTTGTGGGTGAATACCCACTTCGTCAGATGCATGTAGTGGAAGTAGTAGTATACCTGCCTCTGGAAATTTCCATTACATGCATCTGACGAAGTGGGTATTCACCCACGAAAGCTTATGCTCCAATACGTCTGTTAGTCTATAAGGTGCCACAGGTCTCTTTGTTGCTTTTTACAGATCCAGACTAACATGGCTACCCCTCTGATACTAAACTTTATAAGTATACTGTCTATGCCATTGTCTAAATCATTGATGAAGAAATTGAATAGAACCAAACCCAGAACTGATCTCTGGGGACCCCACTTGATATGTCCTTCCAGCTTGACTGTGAACCACTAATAACTGTTCTCTGGGAATGGTTTTCCAACCAGTTATGCACCCAATTTATAGTAGCTGCACCTAGGTTATATTTCCTGAGTTTGTTTATAAGAGGGTCATGTGAGACAGTATCAAAAACCTTACTAAAGTCAGGATGTTAGGTCTTGTGTTACCTATTCACAGTCTCTCACAGGAAAAAAACCCATGAGGCTGTGGTGGTGGGTCTTGTCCCTTAGTACAAAAGTGTGATGACTGTAGATTAATCTTGTTTATGAATCATCTGGATTGGTGGTGATGGTGGACCAAACCCAGCAGCATTCAGCTGCTGTTAAAGGGAGCCAAATGCTTCCCTTGTGAATCCCAATGTGCTTTCAAAAGGCACAGTGCCACATTTCTTTCTTTCTTCAAATGTGTGTACCCATATGGAGAACAAATAACCAGTCTACTTCCAGAATCTGAATGCATCTGGAAAACATTATTTAAATCTATTTTTGGGTGGAGGTTTTGCAATCATGTTGCAATCTAAAAACAATCTTCTCTCCCTCTCTCCACTTAAAATGGCTTTGCATTGCAACAAAGAAATACACTCTCCCAACATTAAGTCACAGGACTGGCAACTATTTGCATTTTTTTCAACTTGTCTCAAAATAAACCTAATTTATAACGGTTCTGTATGCTACAATAATTCTCCATAATGCAAATAAAACATTGGATGCAAATAATACATAAAAACAAAACATTTGCTGTAAAAATATACTTGTAAAGTTTCATTAAGTATAAAAGTTGTAGAGTTGAAATCATTGCAGTGAAAATACAGTTGAAATCAGTAGTGTAGTAGAGGCTAAACACAGGTGAGTTTGGGGAATATGGAGTTTGGAGTTTACTCACTTTTTTTTACCACTTCACCATCAGCTGAAATGTCCTCTAGTAAATTTTTGACCTTGATTTATTTTCCTAGGTATACTGATAATACAACTTCCAAGATGCCACTCTTCTCTGTTATATTATTATCTATTCGGGTTAAACAAAAATTACCAAGGACCATGACAGTAGTTAAGTGTAATGTTGCAACTGCCTACAATTATACAGGGCATATCTGCTACCAAATAAAATGGGCTGTAGCACAATTGTGATGGTTTGAACAACTTACCACAATATACACTTCTAGGAAAGTAGCAACTGTAATAAATGATAAAAAATTCCCCTGGCATTGATATTGATAACACTGAAAGACAACAGTAGTATTCAGCAATTCATTTCTTTGCATTGATATGTAGGAAATAGAAACATTTGTAAAAAAATCATTTTTGAATAAAATCAGTCGCTTCAGTTTTGGAGAATTCTGCATTATGTATGCCATTTTCAAATATATAATAAAACAGTAACCTAACCAAACAGAAATTCTCTCAATAATCCTTGAATTATTTTGTCAAGTGTATTCATGTCTTTACTGATTAGCTCCAAACTTAGACAAATTATTTAATTACTAAATGTAGGGAATGAGTGATATAAAGCTGACATGACTCGTGGGATTATTGTAATACTTACATGTAGCAAAGGCATGAATGAGTGATGCAGCTCATTCCAAACATGCTGATATAACCATTATAACACACTGCTCCAGTGTGTATTGTGTTATGCTGCTTGTGCTGCAGGGGGAAAAACAAGGACGTTTTTAGTAAATTCTAAAGACTCTTATTGGATCTATCTAATATGCCTTTGCTAGTAAAGCGAGGTGCTTTGGGCCCCAATCCTACAAATGTTTATACATGTATTAACTTTAGGGACAAGAGTAGTCCCATTGAACTTAATGGGGCTGCTTGAATGCTTTAAGCTAAGCATTTTGCAGAATAAGAATAAGTGTTTTGCAGAATTGGTGCTTTAAGGTAAGTCTACCCTGCAACAAAAAACAAAACAAAACAAAAAATCCTCCCCATGGCAGCAAGTCTCTGACTCCAGGTCAGCTGACTCAGGATCATGGGTCTTGCTCTGTGGGGCTAAAAATAGCAGAGTAGATGTTCTCGCTCAGGCTGGGCCTCAGGCTCTGAAACCTGGTGGGTGGGGGCGTGTCTCATCTGACTCAGGAAGTGAGGGCTTGGCTACACTTGCAGGTGTGCAGCGCTGGGAGTTACAGCTGTCTTCGTACAGCTGTGTAGGGAAAGCGCTGGAGTGTGGCCACACTGACAGCTACCAGCGCTGCAGTGTGGCCACATTTGCAGCATTTGCAGCAGTGTTGGGATGGTGCATTATGGGCAGCTATCCCAGCGTTCAAGTGGCTGTGACATGCTTTTCAAAAGAGGGGGGTGGGGTGGAGTGTGACAGGGAGTGTGGAGGAGAGAGAGAGAGTGGATTTTTGTGTCAGCTCCCTGCCTTGCAAATTCCTACCACTTCCCCCACACTCTTAAATGCAAATAGCCTTCAGACCAGATAAGCAGCTGCTCCAACGGACTCCCTCCCCCCACGCCGCGCAGTTTCTCTCCTCAAGCAAACACTAGGCTGAGGACATTCATCCCCCTGCCTGCCTCATTCACAGCAAACAGGAGCTGTGTTTGTTTTTTAGATAAGCAGCTCTGGGAGCCCCGAGTTCACAACAAAACAAAGAGAGGCATCATAACAAAACAAAGAGAGTTCTTTAGTTAAAAGCATTATGGGAAAATTCTGGAGGTCAGTTACAGATTAATCACTGTTTACACTGGCACTCCAGCGCTGCAGCCGTTATTCCCCAGGCAGACGTGGAGTACAGCCAGTGCTGTAGCTAGGGAGTTACAGCGCTGTATGTGCCTTGCAAGTGTGGACGGTGAGTGAGTTGCAGCGCTGTAAAGCCACCACCAGCGCTGCAACTCTCCAGTGTAGCCAAACCCTGAGACTTGCTGCCATGGGTCTCTTCTGTAGTGTAGACATACCCTTTGTGACCATGAGTTCCAGTGTGTAGGACTTGGGTGAGAAATTAAAAGTAAGTAAAACACTACGAAATGGCTTAAAACTGGCTTTGTAGGAATAAATTGGGTTATTGGATAGGTGGAGAGATCACAGGCATTTGATAAATTCATATGTTACAGTTAATCACTAAGGACATCATCACCTTCACACATATGGCACATAGAGCATGCAGTGGTGTTGTGGCTTTGTCAGTCCCAGGATATTAGAGAGAGAAGATGGGTGAGGTTATATCTTTTATTGGACCTATTTCTGTTGGTGAGAGACACAAGCTTTTCAGTTTACATAAATAGGTCTCACCAACAGAAGCTGGTCCAATAAAAGATATACCTCACGCACCTTGTCTCTCTAATACACATAGGGTGAAATCCTGGCCCCATAGAAGTCAATGGGAGTTTTGTCATTGTCTTTAACGACACCAGAATTTTCCTTTGTCAGTACACTTAATCAGAATTTGAGTAACTAAGAAACCAAGCTGGTCCAGCAATTTGCTTTACAAAGCAGAAAATAGAAAACCCAAAATGTCATTTTTAAGTTAAAACTTTTCTTCATAATTGGCAACAATTTTCTAACCTGTAATTTTGTTTTCCTTTTAGCACGTCAGGTTTATTCTTAAAAGGATTAATTCTGCTTAAATGTTTCTGTCACTGTCTAAAAGAGTGCTCTGACTTTCCAAGTTTTAATTTTGGTTAACATCTTGCCACTGTACAGTGAATATACGAGACAAACAAAATCTCTTAATTTGATTAAGAAAAAAATAACATCTCTTCAGAAAAAAAATTAAATAAAATGAACAGTTTTCAAACATGTGATCCTGATGTCCCCTATTTGTAATATAGACTTGATTGTTTGGAAGGACACTGTCAACTTAAATTTAGTGAAAAACTAAATAATTTTTTTTTATGAATCCTAAAGTCAACATACATGCACTCAGGTTTTAATTTTGTAGCGTTTGAAAGACTGACATTGCAGGTCAAACCAGCAAAGCACTTAAACCATGGACTGACATCCCATGGATTGCAATCGGACTTAAGCGCATGCTTATAGTTAAGTATTGCTTCAGTGCTGTGTTGGGGGCGTAAGGGTCTGAGATTGATTTCCTGTTAATAACCTATGATTGAGCTGACCACATCAAAATTTCCTTCTCCTTTGTTTCCTTGCAACTAAGTGCAGACAGTACACTGTGCACTTGGGATCGTAAAGGCAATGCTTGCTTTTTGCTGTAAGGTTTTTCTTTGCTAAAATGAAAATGGTGTGTTTGTCACATAAAATAACCCTAGGGAGAAAAAGGCTTGAGACCAGAGTCTCATTGATGTACTGTCAGAGACTGGTAACAGATGTAGCTGTAAATGCTTTTATTTCTTTATTTTGAATGAAAATTATGGCCTGAGTAACTATTGTTTGACACCCACTGTGACTGTTCCTGGCTGATGAAGTAGTCAACATTTCATTTGCAGGGTAAGCAGTCATACTTACAATCATCCATTTCATTTTGTAACAGAAAAATGATATATATTATACCTGTTCTCGGTGCCTTTGCGAAGAATTTCAAAAGGGGAATGTTTTAATATGGCAGAGTGCCACGGTGAAGATTTGTGGTTGTTTATCCAATCCATCAGGGGCCTTAAGAAACAAGCGTGCATGTGAGAGAAAGAGAGAGTTGCGTGTGTATATACATATATAATCATTGTTGTTGGCTATCCCTCGGTATGGGGATGATGTCTGCTGGGGAAGAAGTCACTGAGGAGATTTAAGATGGCTGAGGAATCCAATCCGTGCTCTATAGATTTTTTTCCACATATATCACAGGTGGTGGCATGGTGAGAGCACATCTGCTGGCAGGGATGCTGCACCCTTTCCTTCCTCCTCTGCCATTTCTCAGCCTCTTGAGCAAGGTGATTCTCCTCAAGCTGAGACACGATGTCTGATGCGACGCCATTGCAATCCGCTGCCAACCAGCTCTTCCCAGTTCATGGGGTCAATGCTTCCCTTCTCTAAATATACAACACAGTTATATATAACACACACAATTCTGGTTTTCGTAAACTTAGTGGTAGATGGATCTGAGTCATCTGAAGAGAGATTCCCCTCCCCCCCCCGATCTTAACAAAACTCAAAGAAAAATATTGTTCCTGAGTGGTAGCTTGGAACTACTTCTGGTAAAGGCCAGATTGTAATTACAGATGTGCAGGTTGCAGTGTCAGCTACCTTGACAAATGCAGTATTTATACTGCTCTCCAAAGCATACAGCTAGAAAGCTGAGCTAAACGGTGAGGTGTGCTGCCTCTTTGGGGTTAGAAACCAGACCTTAATGGTGTAGCAACTGAGTAATCCCAACTGTATTGCAGTGTTCCTGGCATATGCTGCTGGTTCTGATGTTGGGACCAGGGTGCTTATAAAATAGGGGTAACATTTATTTCCTCTTCTTTCAAATAGCTATGTACCTTTTGAAAGCCTATTTAAAAACAAAAGTTTAAAGCTTCACCCTTCCCTGCAACAGTGCTCTGCAGTCTCCCAACTAATTTCTCTTTTGAGTGAAGACTGTAACATTGCTGTAGATAATGGCATTATAATTTTTTTTTGTATTTTCTATGAATTTTCTAGACATCCTACCATTTTATTAGATGTTATGATCCCAAATAACTTCTATACCTTGAGCAGAGGTTTTCACTGAGTGGCGCCCAGTGGATTAACAACCTAGCACTGTTTATGAGTAGTTCTTGCAGTGTGCATTAAATTGCATTTGTCAATATTTTGGTTTTCACCTGCCATATGTGAATAAAGAGAACAACCAAAATTTTTAAACCAGGCTTCCTAAAGGCATACGATTCTAAATCCATATTTGAAACTCTTAAATACAAATGTATTGAGGTATATTGGAGATAATGGGACCTGCCTTTGCTTAGCACTTGTGAAAACCAGACCATATATTTTATGCCTAATTTAAAAATTGTGGCTATTCTCTTTTAATTGGTGCCTCCCTGGTGTATCAGGTAATCAAAGGGTGTAGTCCCATCTTTTGTGGAAAGTACTGCCAACTTTCCCCATTATGCAATACTTCTGTCTACATAGAGTTGCCCCAATCCAGTTTTTACCTGGACACTCTAGTTTTTAGCTTCTGTGTCTGGGTGCCGTTTAGCATTGCTAGATGCTCAGTTTTTAGGGACCTGGCAACCCGAAATGGCACCCGAACCAAAAATCCAGTTACCGTGAGGTGAGAAGAGGTGCCGGGTCATTAACCCACACCAGCCCCTGCTCAGCTGGGGCTGCCTCCTAACTGCAGACAGGCTCCTTGAGACGGTCCAGCTAGAGGCATGGGCTGGGGGGGGAGAGGAGCATGCAACGGGGGCTGGGCCTTGGGGGAAGAGGTAGAGCAGGAGTGGGGCCTCGGGGGTCTGGTTAACAGCAGTTAGAAAGGTGGCAACCCCATGTCTAAGGTAGGCTGTTAATTTTAATGGATAATAAATGGGACTGGTAAATGTTTTAAGATTAAACTAATTTTGACAAGTTCCCTCAGTGATAGTAACTTTTCCAAGCAAACTCAAAACCCTACTTTACAGGAGATTCTCCTTGCTATAGCTTAGTTTCTTATGAGGAGCCTTGCATTTCAGATCAATTTAAGCAAAACAACTCAAAACATGAAGTAAATGAGAGCCTGATCCTTTCCGCTATGCAGCAAAATCCTTCCTACGCTTCTTGCTCTGTTATTCTCTTGCAAAGGATTACATGGGTTGAACAAGTAGCACAAGTAGATGAGGCAGTCTTAGCAGTAAATATATAGGAGTCAATGTGGTTTAAAGTGAGACTGGGGTGGGGGGGGAAGAAGGATGAAATGTAGAAGCAGTTGGTCTTCTAATTGTTTTAGAATAGGAGAAAAATAAAAGTGTGTTATTGCTATGCATTTCATTGGCAATAAAAGCCAGGAGTAACACGTCTTTATTATAAACAGCAGCCTTACTTATCGGGATAACAATTGCTTCATTTTGGTGAATAATAATAATAATGCTGATTACCCTGTGTGCTGTGTGGGTGTTGTTTTTTCAAAGAACTTGTTTCAGTAGTTAGTGGTTGGATGGAAACTGAAAGGAAGTTTCATGCACGTCCCTAAGACTAACAGATCATTCAAAGGGGACTCCCAAGAAATGTTGATGTGTAGCTGTTGTACACCTGATACATCTTTTGCATGAAGCTTACAGTTCTGTTACAATGCCTTTAAAGTAAGGAAGAGGTAAGTTTTGGCCAAGGTTATATTCACATTCAGGTATGTACTTACTGTGTATCTATCAGGCCTTGAAAAATCCGCTTGCCCTTGCATGAGTTACTTTTTGACAGAAGTATTTCTTTCATTATCATGTTAACCGTGCTTGGCTAGAGTTTTGTGCTGAGGCTGATGCATTTGTATGAGAGTTTTTGTAGTTTTGTGTTTTTGTATCTAAAGTATACACAATTCCATTTGCAATTTGCCACAAAGATATTGGGCCAGATGCTCAGCTAATGTAATAATGTAAATAGGTGGTGGTCCATTGAAATCAATAGTCAATCGAACTATGTCTGTCCACATGTGTGGAGGTCCAAATGGTCCCTTATGTTTAGGCAAGATTAGCAGGCACTTTAATAACAAATTGTATTGGATTTTTGGTTCTTTCTCAGGCATGTGCTCTGAGGAACTTCCCTTGACTGAAAGTGGATCTGCAATAGGTCTTTAGAAAAAGTATGTTGTTACTAAAACTCTTATAATTGTATTATTACATGCGTGTGGCATCAGTCACACTAAAGATGAGGCCACCGTGAAAGCAGTTTTCAGGAATTCACACAATGCCTTTTTTCACAAATAATGGATCTGACCACCTCAATTTCTTCTGCCTCTCTTCCTCCCCCCCCCCCCCGGTGAAAAGCAATTAACATTTAATACTAATTTAAATGTCAATTAAATTTAAGTTGAAAATTACCAAAGCACACCGTTTTTCATCTCTTTTTTGTTAAGGATCATTTTCAAATTTTATTACACTGTTATCCTCAGTTGGTCAAGGGTTATAACAGGAATTGTAGGGTGCTGAAATTGTGATACACGGAGGCTGAGAAAACTAACTGCTCACTGTCCCCCTACTGCCCCCAAAATGACATAACTAATTAAATGTACTTTGAAAGTAATATTTGTACTAGCAAGTAGAGAGGAAACATTTTAATTAATTGAGTCAGAGCATTATAATCCCTGTTTTTTAGGGGTTTGCAGTGAAAGCAGGAATTTATACTAAACTAAAGCACTGCCAATGAGTTCTGCTATAATAAATGAATTAAATATCAGTCAGAGATTGCCATATTACTATATATAATTATCTGAAATTCTGTAAAATAGATTTAAAGTATGTTTAGCAAGGGCTAAACAAATATATTTTCTTAATCCTTTGCTCTTCCCATACAAGATTTAATTCAGATGACTTTAGACAGAAGGCCGTGGCTAGTGGGTGGAGTCACTGGGTGTTTGAGAGGGAATGGGTGGAGTTGTAAACAGTTAAGGTGGCTTGCTTTCTAGGAGAGTACACAGGGCATGTGACATAAAGTTGTCTATGGTATTTTTCAGCGTTGAATTCACCAGGTGGTGGTTGCTCCTGGCTGTAGTATATGAAAGTTGCTGATCTACACTGAAAAGGGTGATTGGTGTTCAGCTATTAGCTGAATTCAGTGCATGAATTTAGCTGACTCAGCATGCCCAAAGATGAAGGAAGTGGTAGGAAACAAGTGATTGAGCGGCCTGAAGTAATTAAAATAGTTCTCCTAAAGAAAAGTGTAGACATGCAGGGGCGGCTCCAGGCCCCAGCACGCCAAGCGCGTGCTTGGGGCGGCACGCCGCGGGGGGGCGCTCTGCCGGTCGCCAGGAGGGCGGCAGGCGGCTCCGGTGGACCTCCCGCAGGCATGCCTGCGGATGCTCCACTGAAGCCGCGGGACTAGCGGACTCTCCGCAGGCACGTCTGTGGGAGGTCCACCAGAGCTGCAGGACCGGCGACTGGCAGAACGCCCCCCGGCGGCATGCTGCCGTGCTTGGGGCGGCGAAATGGCTAGAGCCGCCCCTGTAGACATGATCAAAAATTGTTGGATTCCTCAAGGTCAGATATACCACTGAATAAAACTTTCACTGGTGAATTAGGAGAGCAAAACACGGAATTTGATCCTGCAAGTGAGACCTTTTTAACCCCATCATTATGAACAGAATATAGTAGTGATTGTAATTTAAGTTCCTTTTCCAGACCTTCCAATCCTTTCTCAACATCAGCTTCATTTAACAGCAGTCTCTGCTCACTTTCAACACAAAGGGCAACAATTAGTCAGTAATCCATGCTATAAAAGCGAGGTGAAGACTTGGCATTGATAAGGAATTTACAACCACCTTTTATGCTATCAATATTGCCTACGACCAAGCACAAAACGAGCAATTTAAAGAAGTTATTGAGAAGTAACCACAATCTCACAAGTAGCCTTGGCTTTCAAAGGAGTGAGAAATATATAGGTAAAAAGTACAGCTATGACAATATTTGCTCTGATACTTCACTGATGGATTTATGATAGAATGTGGATTCATTCTCCTGAAGAACAGTGCAATCATGTACCTTCAGCTCTGGGGTCATATTACTGAATGGATTATGCTTTCTTTTAATGTAAGGATGAAATGAAGTTCTGTTGAAATCCAATAGCTGTCCATGGAGTACATGGTAACCACAGTGCCAAATTACTGACAAATGGAGACTTTACAGTCAGGATAATGGGAAAAAATTTTAAGTGTATATATAGTCTGCAGATTCAATTTTAGTGCCACTATTAAAGCAATGTAATTGTGATTGTATTCTAGAAATTGCTGTGTGCATGCACAGTGTTTGATTTGGCACCTTGTAAATAGACTGTATTATTAACATGACACTAAAACGAGGTAGTATAGCTAGAGATTGAGATTTGGTCACAAAACGAATATGCATCATGTTTTCAAACTGAATTTAGTTGTGTATCACTTACGTTTGTGTCCTGCTTTCAGAGCTGCTGAAGTTAAGCAATGTGTCACGTTTAACATATGTATACTTATTTGACCACTTTCTTCCAAACAAACATACAAAGGCATAGAGTGCATCCTCACTGTGGCCTTAAAATGTACAGGGAAAAGTGTGGGCCCCTTACTGAATGAGGGAGGCAACCTAGTGACACATGATGTGGAAAAAGCTGAATTACTCAATGCTTTTTTTGCCTTGGTCTTCACAGACAAGGTCGGCTCCCAGACTGCTGCACTGGGAAACACAATATGGGGAGGAGGTGAGCAGCCCTCAGTGGTGAAAGAACAGGTTAAGGACTATTTAGAAAAGCTGGACATGCACAAGTCCATGGGTCCAGGTCTAATGCATCCGAGAGTGCTGAGGGAGTAGGCTGGTGTGATTGCAGAGCCCTTGGCCATTATCTTTGAAAATTCGGGGGATGGTCCCGGACGATTGGAAAAAAGGCAAATATAGTGCCCATCTTTAAAAAAGGGAAGAAAGAGAACCACAGACCTGTCAGCCTCACTTCAGTCCCTGGAAAATCATGGAGCAGGTCCTCGAGAAATCCATTTTGTAGCACTTGGAGAAGAGGAAGGTGATCAGGAACAGTCAACATGGATTCACCGAGGACAAGTCATGCCTGACCAACCTGATTGCCTTCTATGATGAGATAACTGGCTCTATGGATATGGGAAAAGCAGCGGATGTGATATATCTTGACTTTAGCAAAGCGTTTGATACGGTCTCTCACAGTATTCTTGCCAGCAAGTTAAAGAAGTATGGATTGGATGAATGGACTATAAGGTGGATAGAAAGCTGGCTAGGTTATTGGGCTCAGTGAGTAGTGATCAATGGCTCAATGTCTAGTTGGCAGCCAGTATCAAACGGAGTGCCCCAGGGGTCGATCCTGAGACTGGTTATGTTCAACATCTTTATTAATGATCTGGATGATGGGATGAATTGCACCCTCAGCAAGTTCTCAGGACGCCAACTATATGTGTTGCTGAAACATTCATAATAAAACTTTTGTGTAACTTTCAGGGTTTTTAGCAATGGAAAAGAATATTGGGCCTGATTTTCTTATTTGTACCAATGTAAGTGAGAAGAGAATCAGGGCCACTGCATTTTAAACATTGATTATGGAAAATAAATATGAAAAAAGGTAGGTAAGGAAATAAAATTTGGTCTTAGCAACAGCTGTATGAAATACTGATCTTGAGACAGAAATTACTGCACTGGTAAAATAGTAGCTTCAGAACTCTATCTAAAAATGTCAGTGATTTTATTCCCCTTATGTTCTATTAAATGCTATAGAACTTTTCCATACATTTTTCTTTAGGGTTTTTTACATATCTTTTATAATTTTATAGAAAATTATAATCCTATTCTAGAATTCCATTGGAAGGCAAATTATGAGTCACCTAATCTCAACAGTGATTTCCTTGTTTGCACATTCATTTTATCATAGTATGACAGGTACAACATTAAATTTGCATTAGTAAAATGCTCTGTATTTACTATTTTATTATTTTAGTGTGATAATTTGCATCTTCAAGATCATATATCAGGAAATCTGACTCAAATTACTTCTCTTTGGACCTTGATTAAGGTCCTTTACTGGAGAGATGTAAATTATCTTAAATCCCTGCCTCCTTTCTGAGATGAATAATCTAATCTATAACTCCCATGAGTTTTGAGAAATACCATCTCCTCATTCCTGTGTTGGACTTGGGAACAGGCTATAGACTTTAAGAGGTTTTTCAAATGAACAGATTGCACTGTGACTGCGTGTAATTACATTGCACTTACTTAAAACTTGAACTTCATCTAGTGTCTTCCATTTCCTGTCATAAACTGTTACAAAATATCACTGTGTGCTGTTGAACAACAGGTGTGTTTCATCTTCAAAAGTGGCTGTGTTGCTGTGGTGGGTAAAGTGATTCTTACGTAAGATATGTAGACTGAAAAGTGCTGCAGGATGCTTTGGAGAAAAAAATGGTTCTATAGAAATGCAATATATTTGGCTCAAATCCTGCTCACTTGAGCAAGCAAAGCAGGATTTGGCCCCATATCCTACCTGAATTTTCAGTTGGGACAGCTAAAAGTTCTGGGCCTTAGACATACCTAAATATATATATAAAAGGAGCTTCAGAAATAATATTGGCAAAGATCTTAGCTAGAACATATAGCAACAGCATGTAAATACCAGACAGAATTTCTTATTTTATTGTGAAATACTTATGCATTGATCTTTGTATGAATGTTAAATAGGTTTTGTGTACATCTGTAATCTAGAGGGTTTCGTTTTCTCAAATACTTGTATACAAAAGATGTAAAAGCAGCAAAGAGTCTTGTGGCACCTTATAGACTAACAGACGTTTTGCAGCATGAGCTTTCGTGGGTGAATATGAAATTCACCCACGAAAGCTCATGCTCCAAAACGTCTGTTAGTCTATAAGGTGCCACAAGACTCTTTGCTGCTTTTACAGATCCAGACTAACACGGATACCCCTCTGATACAAAAGATGGAAGGTTTTAGCATTTAAAAGTGTATCTATATAATCTCCTCTGCAAGGATGTTAAATGTTTGTCATACCATATCATACAAGTTACCTTTATTTTAATCTTATTGTATGACAAATGAATGCAGTAATATCAGTTCAGTGAACTTTATATAGTGCATGAACATTTGAGATTAAAGTAAGTGGCTAATCACTCAGGACCTGGAATTGTCCATGGGTAAGTGTAATTTTTTTGCCTGGGCAGAAGCCAAAATTAGAGATAATCTTTAGTGTGGTGAAAGACATTAATTGAGATGTTATTGCTGAATGATGTTATTCTCTTACTGTCTTGCACTATGAATTAATTTAGCAACAAGCTTGGTGGGGAAAAATGACTTGTACTAGCCTGGCCCTGAAGGAAATCTGACGGGAAAATTCTTAAGATTGTATGAGGACAACCTAGTGGATATACATCACCGCTGTTGTTTTCTTCCTGTACAAGTGAATATCCATTGAGAGAGAAGTCAGTGGATGGCTTAATTACACTTGTCGTGGTCTCACTTTTCTAGTAGTTGAATATAGACAATTCGCTTTCAGACGCTTTCTGTTACAGCACTTTCTCTGACGTATGGCCACTCTACTGTGGCTCCTAGTTATTAAACATTCTTACTTTAAAGACCTATCCTTATCCGCTCAAATAATCATTTAGCGGGGAGGATATTTTAAAGAGGATATGTCATCATCAGGTCATGATTTTAAAACAATGACCCCAGTCCAAACAAAAAAGCATGCATGTTAATTATGTAAGGTTTGAAGGGCATCATACAGTGAAACGTTTTCTTTTTCTTAATCAGAGATGTTTTCCACAGAAATATGCATGATACCTCAGTACATTTTTGGTTTCTTCTTGTGTGGTTATAGGCGTATACAGTTATAATCTTTTGTTGCTTATGACAACTTTGGGGGTGGCGGACGCTGTCACCTAACATGCTTCTAGTTCCACGTTACTATTTTTCACAGGTAACATAAGAACAAATCATTAGCAGGGCAGTCATGTTTAGCTGCTTATTAATTAAATCAGTGCTATGAAGCATGGATTTACCAGCATGAATAAAACTAAAGTAATTATTATTTCATCTGCTGAAAATTGCAGAAACTTATTTGGGGTTTCATTTAAATGGTTAACATTTTAGCACTACTGACCTAAACTCACTCCAGAAACAATTATCATTTGAGCACTTGTCATACATATTAATAAATACTGGTACCGAAGCAAATGAAAAGATGCTTTGCAGTTTTAAGCCAAACAATAATAGAATGGAAGTTTGAGGCATGAAAAGAATGAAAAGTATTTCTAGTAGGGCTCTTCTTAGAGTTTAGAAAAATGTGTATTGAGTCATTCTCTTCCCTCCCACCGAGCTACTTCCCACCTTTTCATTCTAAGGCAGGCTGTGTACCCCTTAAATTCCTCTCCCTTATTTCTATAGGAATTTATTTTCCTCTTGTATTTGTTGCCTCTCTGCCAAGTGATGGCATATGTTGGGGGTTGGGCTTGCAGGTTGGGCTTCCATTGGAAGACAAATCAGAGATGAGGAATCTGGGTATATTCTTAATACAACTTTTTTGTTTACACATATACTAGTCCCTGAACAGAAATGGTTACAAACTATCCACAAGCAAAACCCTCTTAAGTTCCTTAGCCCAAATATCAGTGTCTAGTTTCCATGCAGCAACTCTGTGTTGCTAGAAATGGAAAACTAGGAAGATTCTGCAGGCTGGGAAGCAGCAGAAAATTATCTGTAATAACTTAACTAAATTACACACTAGATTCCGTGATTGTTTTCCAGATGAGTAACTCAAAGATGAAGAGTGGATCTGTGATCCATTTGGAATAATGCTGGAAAACGTGAGTCTGCCTATGGAGGAAGAATCTTAGCTGCTCAAATTGTCTTGCAATCATAGTCTACAGAAAAAACATACTGAAACAAGTCTTCCCAGTTTTGTGTGCAGCATTGCAAATGAATAAACTGTTCTTGCTAGCCGTGCTATTAGTTACTTTGCCATTCAGTATGACATACTTGTGTGAAACAGGATTTTCAGCTATGAGTCAACTGAAAAATAAAAGCAGAAACACGGATGTTGAGCATGACCTTGGGACTGCACTGGTTTACACCAAACTTTAATAAACTCATCAAAGAGAAGCAACCTCAGGTTTCTCATTAAGTGGAACCTAGGATTTATATAAGAATTACTTAAATGCTATATTGAGATATTTGCTACATTTAGTGCTTAAGTTAATGTGTATATTATATATTGTGGATAACAAATATTTAATATGCCAGACTTTTGCACTACAGCTATTTATTGGGTTGCAACAGGCCAAATAGGTCCTGAGCCTAAAAAGGTTGAGAACCACTGGATAGGCAATGCCTGTAACAGAACATGTTGGCCCTTTAAGGACAGGTTCCGTGCCTGCCACCCCTATTACTTTCTCAGTCCAGGACTTTGTGGGGTTTTGCTCTTGAAGGGAGCATGGGTACTGCTGGCTGAAAGCAAGGCCTTTTGAGAAGGGGATGGGGGAAATGAGGATATAAGAAGTAGCCATTTCTACTGTGGGACGAAACTGAGAGAGAGCAATAGCCTGCTGATAGGGATCTGTAGCGCCTGAGATTTGGGCAAAGATTATGGTGGGTCTCCCAGCAGAGACAGAGACCCTGAGAGGCTATGTTAAAAGTGTGTGGAAGGACCTGGAAGAAGGCCTAAGACAGAGGGAGGAAAGCAGGCAGGGAGGCAGCCCAGATGGAAGAGTGAAGTGAAAATGTGGGAAAGTGGAGCGGATGACTGCTTCACTACTTAAGTTCTCTGGGCTAGAGTCCATTGCAGACGAGGGACTTGGGATCCTCTGTGCCTCACTAGTGCCACCTTCAGGTGATGTGCTGATACCCTATATAAAGATGGACCCCTGCAACCAAGGGACAAAGGACTTTGTAAACACCTGAAGCCAAGGGGTGAAAGGCAAATTGATTACCCAAGTTCCTATGGACCACTGAAGGGAGAGTTGTGGCTCTGGAGTAGAATTATGTGAAGGCTTTTTGTTGAACTTCTGTTTTATTTGGACTTGTGTCAGCCCTGGACTGGGCAGAATCTGATTTGACGGAAGAGCTAAATTACCTACCCTACTGGGTGAGGGAAGTTAAGGCACTGCTGGAAGGGGAAACTGAGGCAGTGACTGCACCCAATGAGGAGGAGGAAAGACAACTGTGTTGTCATTGTGCTAACTCCTCTGTCATTGTCACATGAGGTGATTTCAGAATAGGTGACTCCTGGAGCTAGCAGCTCATCACTTATGGGAGCCTCTTGGGCTTGCTTGGGAGTGGAATCCCCACCAGTTACTAATCTCAGGTCTGCTGCATGGGAATGAGATGCATTATTAATGACTCACCCCAGACCAGCCTAGTCATTAAGTTTATGATTAAGAGTAATTCTTACAAAAGTAATTCTTACTCCAAACATAAATCTATTGCAGTGGCACTACATTGGGTTGAAACTAGAGAAACAACTCAAATTAAGATTATACCTTGCTAACAGGCTAGTTAGATAGGCAGGACATAATTTTTGAAATGCCTGGAACAAATCTGTAACATTTATACTTACCAAAATGCCTGTATTATCTATTGCTTAATCTTAGTTGTGTAAGAAATCATTATGTGGTTATCAGAGTATAGGAAACAGCTTTACTGCTTCCATTACAAAGTAACATTATGCTAAAGCAGCAAACTATCTTCATAAATCATTTGTATTGGGAATATATTTGTCAGGTTTCACATAGATTATGTAATTATCACACAATTTTATTTCAAGGGTTCATAACAGGAAATTAGATATGACATTTGATAATATAAACAGTGCATTTGACTTCACGTTGCAGTTAGCAGTAAATGTTTACAGAACTTGGCTCTGAAGGATTTTTATACCAGCCTTTGACAGTTACTACTCTTTCAAGGTCTCAGAATTCATGTTGTATCTATGGCATATATAAGAGCAGTGTGTCAGTTGTTGGGTCAGTTTCATGACATGTGTCATACATTACAAGGCAGACATAAACACTTTGTGCAATGTCAGGTCTGGAAATGTATTGTCCATCACATTTCTGAGCTGAAAAAAGCTAGAGAAAATAATAAAAGCCAAAAGACTATTAATCTTTAAAATTTTAAGATATATTACAGAGAAAATGGGTCTCTTAAATTCAATATTCAGAAACTGGTGGAGTCACTGAAGATTACTTAGAGTGCATCGAAGACCAGTTAATAGCATAATATGGCTTTGTACTTCTTTGAGTTTCTCATGTACAGTGCATTATAGAATTACACAGTGTATATGGTATATCTAAAGATCCAGTGGGAGTTGACACAGCTTAGGAAAGGTCTTCCTAAGATGCTGAAGCTATACTACTTACAACAAATCAGATTCAATGCTCTGTCCAATTTCTGCAACACGGAAACTCCAGGGAATCAGTTTTTTACAGCACCCATGCTTACCTGTCAGGGAACAATAGAACTTCATTGATAGGAAATGCTCCTGTTTTTAACACCTGTCAGCGGGTATCAAGATCTATAGGGTGTGCTATACCTCTGATCTTCATACAGTTCTGGGACTGTACCCTTCTTAGTGACAGGCCCTAGGCCTCCATTTTACTAAAGTGACCCAGCTGTTCTGAGACTGGGTCCCTGGCTTCAGCACTTCTGTTTCTTGCTGTGGCTCCTGTAGCTGGTCCAAATGAGCGCGGATCCTTGTTGGGAGGACTTCACCCATTGAGAACGATGCAACCAGCACATGTTTGCAGTGACACCGGGCAGCCTTTTCTAAATAAGACATTATTTATTAGTCAGCTGGAATACACTATTTAGGGACACTGGGTTAAAATGGTAAAACAAAGACTAAATGCAACTCTCCCCTAATTAGCCACCTTCTACTTGCTCAGTTACGCGAGTCTCTCTTTGCCCTGGCCTGGTAGGCAGATGGCATGGTTGCAGCAACCTCCAAGCCCTTGCTCAACTATTCCATATGGAATTACACAGCACATCTCTCTGTCTCTGTTTTTTGTCTTAAGTCCCAGTAACACTATTCTCGTGTAGATTGTTCCTCCCCCCCATGGGAGCTTGTGAGGAGACAGGTAATTTACACACATAATCCAAAAAAATTCCCTGGGATAGCAATCATTAGAAGTTAATGGTCTTGTCTTTGGTCTTCCAGTGTAGTACCATTCACGTGTTGTTAGTTCTTGATAATCCATTTATACAAGCCCAGGATGTCTTCACCTAATCAATTTATTGTGTATTCCTCTGTCTCTGGAAATTAGTCCTTTCATACCAAGTGAGTAGGAATACAAAAGTGAATGGGGAAAGAGAGAGACTTTTCATAAAAATAATACAGAAATTTCCCACATTCCCCGTAGCAGGAAAATTACCTGTCTGTACCTGTGGGCTGGGGAAAGGAGATTGTAAGCAATCTGGCCACAAGACTTCTGGCCTGGCCACTGCCCATCTAGACTGACTAGCCACAAATACAGGTCATCAGCTGGGAACTGCAGTCAGGGGCGGCTCTAGGATTTGCGCTGCCCCAAGCACGGCGGCACGCCGCGTGGGGCGCTCTGGCGGTCGCCGGTCCCGCGGCTCCGGTGGACCTCCCGCAGGCATGCCTGCAGATGCTCCACCGGAGCCGCGGGACCAGCGGACCCTCCGCAGGCATGTCTGCGGGAGGTCCACCGGAGCCGCCTGCCGCCCTCCCACGGGACGCCGCCCCAAGTGCGCGCTTCGCGCGCTGGGGTCTGGAGCCGGCCCTGACTGCAGTTTCAGTTACAGAAAATCCATGACTGAAAGTGCAGCCCACTGACCAATTACACAGGACTACAGAAGAGAGAGCCATAGAGAAAATCACATGAGCCACATGACTTTCATAGGGTGGCAATTAATGTTACTCTGCGTAGCCATATAACCTGTGTTCTTGGCAAGTTATGGAGGCAGTGCTGGTTCTTGGTGGAGACTGGTGACTCCTGGGTTCTGTTCCTCATAATTTCACTAATATGCTGAGTGACATTGCTCAAGTTACTGAGCCTCCCTCTGACTCCATTTCCCCTTCTGCAAAATGACATAATATTGTCTACCTCATGGGTGCTGGGAGTCTACATTAATATTTAAAGCATTGGAGTCTTCACATGGAAGCTGCCACCAGAGCCATCTTTAGGCATACGTGGCTGCGTAGGGCACCCAAAAATTTGAGGAACTCCTAGGTCTTAGTGTCCACCCTTCCGCCTCTTCCTATCCCTGTTCTGACTCTTCCTGCAGGCTCCCACCACAGCTGGCTGCTGCAGCCTGGTGAGTCTTCCTCCAGAGGGGATCTAGTAACTTAAAAGTGAAAAAGCCTTCCAGACCTATTAGCACAACGTTGAAACTGTTAAAGAGCCATTCAAGTGGCAATGAAGCCATTTAACAGGCATTTGCCAACCCCCAGGTATATATGGTCAGTTTCTGAATTTACTGTCAAAAACAGTTGTGCATGACTAATATTTACTTGGAACATGTACGTCTATAGGACCTTAGTTTAAAATTTGCTTTAAAAATATTTCTTTAGTGTGTTGGTGAAGATTATAAAATCACATCTCTAAAAAATCCGTGCATAGATTTTTTTAGATGCAGAATCTGAGTTTTCATCTTTAGCCTTAAATGTTTGGAACTTCAGACATATAGTTTTTTAAATAAATCCTTCAAAAGACCACCCTTATCTAAAATACACATTTTAATTACTATAGTACAAAAAACGTGCTTCCAAAGTCTTCCTCTCCTTTCTGTCCATCCCTTTCTCCCTTCACCCCTGTGTTGAAGAGAGCCCTTAAAGGGACAACACCCCTTTTCTTCCAGATAGCTGGAAAAATGACTTTCCCTTTCTTTACTTCTGACTATTTGATGAACTAGTTTTAAGAGAACCCTCTAGCAAAATCAATACCTCAGTAAGATATAAAATCTTTTGTTATGCCTAAAATCTTTGGAAAGATTTTTTTTTAAAGTTGGTGAAATTTCATAAACATGTCTATTGTTATGGAGATCACACAAAGTAAATTAGTGTTCCCTTTTTCTAAAAGCAATGAACATTGTTGTGAACACACTAAACCTCTGTGACTGATTAATTTACAATAAAGTCTTTGTTTCAGTGAGTTAAATATGTAGTAATCAGGAATGATTACTTTATGAAGGCTTTAAGAGTACATTTAAAATATAAAATCAGCTTAGAAATACTGATTAAGAAAATGTAAAACGGAGAAGAGTTGCATCATGTATTCCATAATATTTAATGTTGTATTCAGCAGGACAGCTGACTTGCCCTTACTACAAAGTTTTTGCAAATAAATCTCTGACAAACTTTAGGGTATATCAAAAAACCCGTGACTGACATTTTTTATTCCTAAATTCAGTGCTTTTAATTAGGTACCTTCTGCATGTCCAGTCTTCACCTTCTGGCATGCAGTGGAAAACATGCTCCATTTTCTTTAGAAAGAAATTGCAAAAGAGTTCATTTGGATTCAGGGATTTAGCTGGAAGGGGGTGAGTGGGAAGGGAAGAGAGGAGGGAGACAGTGGGGAGGGGTGTGGCCTGAGCAGAGTGGGGGCGGGGCCTGGGGCAGAGCGGGGGTGGAGTATGGTGGGGCCACAAGCAGAATAGGTGGGCGGGGGAGCTAGACTCCCCAAGTGGTAGCTTCACCCACTGCCCATTACAGCAGATAAGAGCGAGTCGGCTCCTGCACACTCAGCATGTGCTGCATCCTCCTTAGGCAGGGGCCGTATTCACAGAACTGACTGAATTGGTGCCGCGCATTCTACATAAAGGAGAGGATACAGGGTTTCTGCAGGGAACTGTGATTCTCTGCCACAGTGGGGTGGGCCAGATGACTCGGTATCCTTTGCTGTCTCCTCCCTCCCCCCCCCGAGCTGCAAGCCCAGGCTGCTGTCGGGCATAGGGGCACCAGTTTAATAATACTGCGTAGGGCCCCATAAGTCCTAAGGATGGCCCTGGCTACCACATAAGTGCAATGTCTTATTACTAAAAAAAGTGTTTGTATTGTGACTGACTGTTTTAAGATCCTTGAAAGCATTGTATATAATATGCAAGTCATACATATGTGTGTACATATACACCAATACCTTTTGAATACTGTTTAGAAACTAGTAGGCTTGTATAAAATATTTCTGAATTTTCTAAATGACACTCTGGTGATAAACCTCAAAGCGAGCAAGCAATGTTCAAAAGGGAGTTGGAAATGTATTATATCAAGACAGCATCATAGCAAACCAAAAGAAAGATACAACACATTAGTTCTGGAAATCACTGTTGTTTTTTTTCTCCTTCCAGATCCCTACACCATGGTAAGGTGGGAATCCATCACATTTTGTCTAAGAGCTTTCTGATTGTCTGCTTGGTATTATGCATCTCAGTCTGACTTTATTATCTTTTCAAAGTAGCCTTTCCTATCTCACTCTCCTGCTAGTGGGCCCTCTAAATCTGGAAATGACAACCAGAGGGCTGGTAGCTCTAAAATCGGTATGTGTTTCTGAAATGTTGCTTGAGGTTTTAATTATTCTTTAATACATGTGTGTTAGTGTATTCTAGTCTAGAAGTGGCTTATTTATCTGTGTGGAGCTTGGTTGGCCGATATTTCATTTTTGTTGTTGTTTTCAGCACACACGAACTCTGGAAACATTGATTTCACTATTGCTATGTATAGTGTAATTGTAATAATACATGCAACTGATAATGGATTTCATTCACTTGCATTATTTTGGTATATTGATATTTTGTTATGATGAAATAACTCTGCATTTTGTAATGATGAAATAACTCTCTGTATTTTGTAGCTGAATCTTCAAAATACAAAAATTGTGAAGAAGGGGATGGCCTTGTGGTTAAATGCACTGTGCTGGAGATATGCGTTTGGCTCTTCCTGAGCTATTTTTGGCACGTCACTTTATCTCTGTGCCTCAGCTCCAATCAGTAGAATGAGGATAGTAATACTTCCTTTCTCCCAGCCTTTGCCTGTCTTGTCTTTTTAGCGTATATGCTTGTCAACACTGTCTCTTGATATATGTACGTACAGCACTTGGCACAATTGGGCCCTGATGTTGATTGAAACCTAGTGGTGCTACTGTAATAAACATATAATAAAAACTCTTATTTTGAATAAGGGAAGGTGTACAGATTTCCAGACAACAAATTCTTCACTGTTCATTAGACATAGCCCTGGTCTACACTATGAGTTTAGGTCGAATTTAGCAGCATTAGATCGATTTAACCCTGCACCCATCCACACGATGAAGCCATTTTTGTCGACTTAAAGGGCTCTTAAAATTGATTTCTGTACTCCTCCCCGATGAGGGGATTAGCGCTGAAATCGACCCTGCTGGGTCAAATTTGGGGTAGTGTGGGCGCAATTCGACGGTATTGGCCTCCGGGAGCTATCCCAGAGTGCTCCACTGTGGCCGCTCTGGACAGCACTCTCAACTCAGATGCACTGGCCAGGTAGACAGGAAAAGCCCCGTGAACTTTTGAATTTCATTTCCTGTTTGGCCAGCGTAGTGAGCTGATCAGCACAGGTAACCATGGAGTCCCAGAATCGCAAAAGAGCTCCAGCATGGACTGAACGGGAGGTACTGGATCTGATTGCTGTATGGGGAGATGAATCCATGCTATCAGAACTCCATTCCAAAAGATGAAATGCTGGAATATTTGAAAAACTCTCCAAGGGCATGAAGGACAGAGGTTATAACAGGGACCTGCAGCAGTGCCGTGTGAAGCCTACCAAAGAACCAGAGAGGCAAACGGCCACTCTGGGTCACAGCCCCAGACATGCCACTTCTATGATGAGCTGCATCCCATTCTAGTGGGTGCCCCTACAACTACCCCACCCCTGTGCTTCCCTCCTTCCCCCACCTCTCCAGGGCTACCTTGGCAGTTATCCTCCCATTTGTGTGACGAATTAATAAAGAATACATGAATCTGAAACAACAATGACTTCATTGCCTCTGCAAGGGGAGATCAAAGGGAGGAGAAGAGGGTGGTTGGCTTACAGGGAAGTAGAGTGAACCTAGGGGGCGGATTTTCATCAAGGAGAACAAACAGAACTTTCACACCGTAGCCTGGCCAGTCATGAAACTGGTTTTCAAAGCTTCTCTGATGCACAGCGTGCCTACCTGTGCTTTTCTAACTGCCCTGGTGTCTGGCTGCACATAATCAGCAGCCAGATGATTTGCCTCAACCTCCCACCCCGCCATAAACATCTCCCCCTTACTCTCTCAGATATTGTGGAGCACACAGCAAGCAGTAATAACGGTGGGAATATTGGTTTCGCTGAGGTCTAATCGAGTCAGTAAACTGTGCCAGCGATCTTTTAAACGTCCAAAGGCACATTTGTTCTTTTAAACGTCCAAAGGCATCATTATGCATTTGTTCAGCCTATAGTTGAACTGCTCCTTACTACTGTCCAGGCTTCATGAGCCATGGGAGCAAGGGACAGGCTGGGGTAGGTGCGACCGCGCGGTACTGCTGACTGGGAGAGCAGCCTGAGGTAGAAGCCTCCAGCTGGCATGATATTCCAGGCAGGACTGAATCTCCATGAGACGAAACTTAAAGAAGAGAATGACCAGGAGTCATTCCCATTTTTGTCCAGGCACCTCCGACCAACCTCACTGAGGCCGGCCAGGAGCACTCACGGGACGATGATGATGGCTAGCAGTCGTATTGCATCATCTGCCATCCACAAGGCAAGGCAAAGGGATGCTGCTGTGTAGCACCGCAGTACTACATCTGCCAGCAGCATCCAGGAGACGTACAGTGAGCTGAGTGGGCTCCATGCTTGCCGTGGTATGTCATCTGTACGGGTAACCCAGGAAAAAAGGCAAGAAACGATTTTTTGCCGTTGCTTTCACGGGGGAGGGGGTGTGATGACGTACCCAGAACCACCCACGACAATGTTTGTGCCCCATCAGGCATTGGGAGCTCAACCCAGAATTCCAGTGGGCGGCGGGGACTGCAGGAACTGTGGGATAGCTACCACAGTGCAACACTCTGAAAGTCGACGCTAGCCTCGGTACTGTGGATGCACACCACTGACTTTATGCGCTTAGTGGGGACGCACACAATCGACTGTATCAAATCGATTTCTAAAAAATCAACTTCTATTAAATCGACCTAATTTTGTAGTGTAGACATACCCATAGACTATAACGCTCTTGCTTTATAGGCTCTCTCTTTATAGAAGCTGGCTGCGTAACATTGGGAGCTTGGGAAACTCTGCTCACTTCCACTGCTTAAGTTTGTTTGTAATGGTTAGTTATTTGGCCAGTTTTCATTATTTCACTGAAATGTACTTCATAGCCGACTGCTGCTGAGACTTTTGTTTGCTGATTGTTTCCCCAAGGCGATTATTTTTACTCCTGTCACTACCAATTAGAGGAAAATCCATTATCCTCACAACGAACCAGTGGGCTTCATTTCTATCTCTGGAAGAGAAGGAACTTCTGGAGGTTAACAAATTTGATTGATTACAGCAATGACGCATGGATGAAATCCTTGGTTCCAAATGCAGATGGTGGTACTGCCAAACTCTGTCTAATTTGAGCAAAGGTCTTTTGAGAAGCGTACAATATACCCAGAAGGCACTACAACCTGCATCTTTAATATATCATTCCAATCAGTTCTTTGAAAAGTATTGTTTTTTTTAAAAGGCACGTACAATTTTCCCAACAGAAATTTTGCATTAAATTGTTACAGGCACATAAAAATCAAGTAACAAAAGCAGCTGTGTAGCTGGACTTTGTATTGTTTTAAATTTACATTGTACAGAATTTTAAATAAAACCTATACGATAGTCTCACAAATATTGTCCTCCTTTCTGTGAGTAAATGAAAATAACCAGTCTCTGATATTAGCTTTGAATTTTTTAAGCTATTAAGAGAAAATGCATGTGGTCTGGACATGCCATGAATGTAATTATAATATTTTACACTTCCATGGAACCTCTTATCTCAGAAGATCCCAAGGTGTTTATCAAACAGTGAGTGAGATTCTGTGCTCTCAGAGGCAGAGCACAGAGTTTGCAGTTCAGGGAAAAGGGGATTAAGACAGCTTTAAACTACCCTTTCATGCTCCTGATTCAGACGGCTCTTGAGGAGTGCAGTTTGGACAGTCCCTCAAGACTAAGTTATGGCAGCCCGGCCCACACCTATCTATGGGCAGCAATGCTACCCAGAATTCCCACAGCACTGCGTTTTAGCCTAACCCTGACATGGCCTTCCCACCCACAGCTATGCCTCTGGCACCCCCTCCTGCACCAGTACTTACAAGGGATCCTCCCCTGTGACTGTCTCTACAATTCCTGTGCCTGGGGAATTTAGAGCCCCTTTATGCCACTTGGCTCTTTTACCTGGCATACAGGGGCTAGAGCAAGGTGAGAATCTTATATCGTATACAAGAATCACATACCTCTCTTAGTGCAGTAACAGTCGGCAGGGCATGCAGAGAACACTGCACAATAGCAGAGGTTGGGGGGGGAACGTTGACAAAAAACATGGGGCAAATCCATAGTCCTATAGAATGCATGATGTTTTTTTCTGCTGTATCTGTAGGGTAGATGGGATCTTGTGTCTTTTGGGTCTCACCTGCAAGACCCACATTTATTTATTTATATACAAATGAAAATAGAAGTGCACCCATCCAGTCCTCTGGGTGCCCCTAACAATCTCTTAAAAATACACTAAAGAGTCCTGTCAATTCCCTGAAGACCCATCAAATAACTCTGACAACGTGAATAAAAAAATGTACTGACACACACACCACTTGCATCTCCTCCAAGCCCCAGAGTTACACTCCACCATCGTCCAGCCTTATCTGACACCCACTTCCTTACAGGCAAGGGAGTAAATTAGGCTAGACAAGTTCCCCCATCACTCGCTGCTCTTGCTCGATCCCTCCCCCCACCAGCTGGGCTCCCTCTGCTCCTGGGCTCAGGGCTGGTGCAAGGATGTTTCGCGCCCTAGGTGAAACTTCCACCTTGCGCCCTATCCCGTCCCCGCCCCCCCGCCCTGAGGCGCCCCCCCGGCCGCGGCAGCTCCCCCCCCCTCTGCCCTGAGGCACCCCCCCTGCCTCTCCTCCCTTGACCCTCTGTACCCATGGTAACTGGACTTTTGGTATCCAGTCAGTACATGTGACCAGACATTGTACAGATCCCCTTTCAGCTAGACTTTCTGGTCAAAAACTGGCCATCTGGCGACCCTATGCGACTTATACTCGTGCTAGCTTGATCACAGCTTGCACATGTATGTGTACACGAGCAGGGGAACCCCACCCCTAGCTCGTAGTGTATACATAGAAACACCTTACTCAGTATAAAAAGTTTTGTCTGTCAAATCACTTTTTTCCCTGTTTCCCGATCTTTAGATTATGTATTAATTATACTGATTACTTAAGAATCCCCAGTTATCACTTTGAGGGTTGACAAGTTCTTGTCCCAAGATCAGGCCCAGTATTATTTAAATTATTATATAGTTGGGAACCCTGATGTGTACAGTTGCAACAGTCACACTATAGGAACTCACTTATATTTACAAATATAATTTATTTATACATTTAGCAGAGTCACAAATACCCCAGCTCAATAAGGTAGATAGAAATACTACAGAATGTACATCTGCACATCCATATCCTCACACCATCTCCTGTAGAACAATCTGAAATGTTAGCCATCATCTTCCTCAGCACCATCACCAGTGGCCATCATTTTGGTACCTCCTAAGTATTACATCTCTCTCTCCTACCACCCCTGGGATGCCACTTTTCTAATATGTTACGCTGACACCACTATGTTTGATGGATTCGGTAGGGGATTTTTCCCCTTTTCCTTATTTGATTTCCTCACCTTACTAATGTTGGAGTGTCTTTTTCTTATAAGTTAGTATATCAATTATGTCAACTTATTATCACATAACTTCATTTGTTACCGTGGCCCTTTTGTGGTTAGGCATCACATTTGTTATTTTTGTCCTAAGTGGTATTTTGGTTCTTTCCAAGTTGTGGTGTACCTGTTAAGTTAAAAAGGGTATGAACTTAGGGAAGCCTCTATGCCAACCTGCTTTAACGCATCCTCTATGTTAAAGGTCACAGCCATACATGGATCATATGCTTTAGCTTATCACCATCTATCTAGGTGAAAGGTCCCAAACATATGTATGCTAACTTTGCCTTAACTCAACATACAGGATGTGGCCTGCAGATCCCTTTTGTCATAGCCAAAATATACTCTAATATAAACCTATTATAATAAAACAAATAAACCCATAAGAAAATCAGGAACTTATAAGAAAAGATATATAGGCAAGCAAGCAGGCTAGCCTTAAATGTATCTCATGTACCTGTCATTTACATCAGTTCATTGCCAGGACACTTCTGTGGTTGCATTATTTACCTGTGGTCAGAACTTCCCCTTAAACTCTGTTTTCAGCTCCCCAAATACTTTGGGTTTTCCGTTGGGACGTTCTGAGTTCATAGGTCTCAAGCCTTATGCTAACTTGCTGAAGCTAATGTCTTACAGGATACAGGTCTGTAGGTTTCTTTTATTACTGATGAATATAATGAAAAGCAGAATATAATGCAAAGCAGTAAATATAATAGAGGCAAGCTAGCCCACTGGGCTACATCCCTCCACAGAAAACAATTTTGTTGTTTTTGACGTAAAAGCTTTTGCCTTATGGGGATTTAGTCAGTGTCATCATGCAGTGGCAGCTAGAGCTTTTTCTGGTTTTATTTTGCTGCTGCTTCAATGGCAGACCATTTGTTCCCAGTCATACATATCCCACACCATCAAGAGAACTTTCATAAACCTTGAAAGACCATTTTAGTAGAAATTCAGTTGGGGATAGCTGAAATTTATTTTTTATAGAAGTATGTATTTTGACTATGTTTATAGCCAATTCCTTTGCATTTCACTTACTTTGTTAGATAGTAAATTCTCTGGGGGCACAGGCTGGCTTCATGTATCTCTGGATAGCATCTAGCACATAATGGGTACTGCCAGAAAACAAATGAATATAACAACTTGGAAGGACTGATAAAGTTTTGGGTCAGGTCTTATTTTATACAAGCCAGTTTGCCTATCTCCTTCTAAAACATTTCACCGTCACCTATTCTAAACTCATATTTTCATTGCTGCTTTCATTTGTAGAAAAACTGTCATTTGCGAAGGAAAGGGGTTGAACACTAGAGTACAGTAGCAATTAGAAAAGAAGGAACATATTCTCTGGGCAGCAGAGGAAGCCCTAGAAAAAGAGAGTTCTTTCCTTCTGGACTCTAATGGTGAAATTTATCTCTGTGCAGACAGTCAGCATGAGGCCTATGCACCTCTTCAGCACTGCATTGAAGTAATGTGAAGTAAAGTGCTGGAGGGGAGTCCCAGTTAAAATTCTCTCACCAAATTCAAGGAAGGATAAGGATATTTTTCCTCCCTCAGAGGAAGCTTACTGGTAGTGTGGGTACAGCTATAGCAACCCTGTCCCGGTAGCTTTAAATTACTGTTAAAGAGCAAACTTTTTTGCCTGTGGAATGGAACAAATTGCACCAGGTGACAGATATTGCTCCAAGAGAGAGTATGGTAGACCTTCCTTATAAGGTCATCACCCTCCACCTCCATCCTTTTCACATATACACTTGTTTTACCATCCATATCCTTAGTATATTTTTCAGGAATGAAGCATAACCATTTCCAGCAAAGGCACTCATAGTTTAATTCTGTTTGCCCTGTGGTGTAGTCTCCCCTTGGTTATAGTTATGAGGAAGTATTTTTGTGTAAGAAAATGAACAAATAGATTCCCCAGTTCCTCACCTCTCCTCAGACTGAGCACATTAAACCCTAGTCTGTGTGGTATATCAGAGACCAAATTGAGGAGAAAGTGATTTTTTTGTGGGAGCACCTTCTAATATTAGTAGCAAATTGCTGAGGTACTAAATGCAGGGTTGTTGTAGCCTTGTTGGTGCCAGGATATTAGAAACATAGGGTGGGTGAGGTAATACGTTTTATTGGACCAATCTCTGTTGGTGAGAGAGACAAGCTTTTGAGCTTATGCACAGCTCTTCTTCAAGTGCTAAGTAAAAATTAATATTAAATAGAAAGTTTTGAGTCTGCTTTTCCACAGTTATAATTACGTTTCTCTGCTGAAAAGTTGTATTGGCAATAATTGTGGTAGAAAGTATGTGTTATTTGGGAAGAAAATAATATTTTTATACTACTATTAAGAAACCTCCTTGGGTAAACGGAGAGGCTAAGTGCTGACAGAACCATTAAATACTTTGGAGAAAAAAAAATGTTTCTCCGACTTCCAAATTCCTTTGCTGAATCAAAGAGTCCAATTTGTGTGTATAAGTGAGGAGAATAAATCCTGTGTACATATGAATATGTGTGTGTTTGCTTTTTGTTTTGGTTTTTGTTTTTAAGTGCCTAGGAAGCTCTCAACCTAACTGGAGCTTGTTTAACATCTTAAAACCAGTTTGCTATTTTTGAAATTACTGTAGCTGCATAGTCTTGGTAGATTTCTGTAGTGCATGTGTATAATTTCATTTATACAACAAAGAGGAACAAACCAAAGAACAGTATTTCATTATGTACTACTGATTGATATTGCATGTTCTGTGCAGTACTTGTATTATGCATTAAGGAGAAAAATTTCAAAAGTGAGTAGTGTTTTTTTTCAATGCCTTCAATATGGAATACCCAACTTGAAAGAGCCTCATTAGAGAACAAGCTACCTAGCACTTTCTGAAAATCCAGCCCTTTAAGGTGTCTCAAGTTGGGTGCCTGGAATCACTAGTCACTTTTGAAAATATTGGCTTGTTTCTGTTACAGTTGTGCTCAAAGGCCCCTCTGAGAATAAAGATCATAATGTGGTAGGTTCTGTACAAATTGTAAAGTCTGCTCTACACTTAAAATTTAGGGCAAGATAGCTCTGGCAGTCAGAGGTGTGAAAAATCCACACACTTGACTGACATAGTTATGCAGACCTAACACCCGGTGTAGACACAACTATGTTGATAGATGAGTACTTCTGTTGACCCAGCTACCATCACTCGGCAGGATGTGGTATTCCCACAGTAATTGAAAAACCCCTTCTGTCAGTGTAGCCTACATCTACGCTACAGGGTTATGCTGCCATAGATACAAGGACATAGCTATGCTGATGTAGTCCCTGTAGTGCTGGCATATCCTTGGTTAGAGACAGTTCCTCCCCTGAATTTCTTAACAGTCTATTTTAAGACAAGATATAACAAGTAGGGAATGCAATGGAGGATTCCAGTCCATTTGGTCCTCCTGGGAAGTGAAGGAAGAACTGCTGGAGTCATAAGCCCCTATAATTTTGGCTCCATGGAGATGAGGACAGGAGATTTGGGATTGATGGAAGGGAGCTACCCAGGTGCAATGATCATTTCTCCATTCTGGAGGATATTGGGGATTTTTAAAGGGTCATTGCCCCAGGAAAATCCTGTACAATATAAAATATAAAATATAACTTGTTACTCTGCAGTATGAATTCTTGTCTGGCTTTTGTAATAGTAGATAGAACCAATATAATCTCTCCTCTGTAAGGGCAACAAACAGAATGCTTTTAAAATCTGCAATTTATGGAAAAGATATACTGATATAAACACCCACTGATATAACCACACTAAGGGACTGCAATGATTTTAAATGGATCTGTTTCTGAAGTGATATAGTTGTATAGCCAGTCCCTGCATTAATGTAAAAAAAGACTTCTGACTGAGCAGCAGAAGTCTGGGGAGATGAAAGGAAAAATATTTTAGGAGAAATTGGAGTTTAAAAGAAGTTTAAAAGACACTGACGATTCATTTCCATTCTCGTCATGGAGTCCAGGAGAATGCATTAAACACTGCCCAGTTCTGTTTGTATTGCAAAATCACATTGAATTTCCCAGAGCAAACAAATTCAAGATGATGGGGCTTGGATTAACATGTCTTCAAGCTCGACTTGATTCCCCCCTTCCAAACTGCAGTAGCTCACCGGTAGCACTCTCTATTAAGATATTCCTCTCATTTGGGATCAGTAGATTGTCTGTGTCTCTGTCTGTCTGTCTGTTGAACTTACACGGTCGCCACTATATTAGTATCTGAGAAGCTTGTAATATTTAATCTATTTATCCTTACAAATCTCCCATTAAGGTAAGGAAGTGAAATTATCCACATTTTACCAAGAGTTTCTCTGCACCTCACTTCCCTAAGGTCTTTAGGCACCTAACTGATTATAATTGGAGATGGATACCTAAATATATTTGTAAATCCCACCTTAAGTGACTTGTGCAAGGTCAGACAGGAAGCTGGAGCAGAGCAGGGAACTGAACCCAAGTCTCTCAAGTCCCAGGCTAGTACACTAGACTGGGCCATCCTTCTACTCTGCAAGGAGGTGAAATATCTTGCTTCTTAGGTAGGTGGGAGGGGTTAAAATTCAAATATTCTTAAGGGAAAATATGTGTAACCCCCAAGGAGATGACCTAGATTCCTGGGGCTCTGTCTGCTGGCAGCTCAGGGAGAGGCACTGTCCCTGGTGGGGAGGGGGAGCTAAGGCAAACTGAGGCCTGGTCTACACTGGGGGAGGGCGGGGGGTCGATCTAAGGTACGCAACTTCAGCTACGTGAATAGCGTAGCTGAAGTCGAAGTACCTTAGCTCGAATGACTTACCTGTCCTCACGGCGCGGGATCGATGTCCGCGGCTCCCCCGTCGACTCCGCTACCGCCACTCGCTCCAGTGGAGTTCCGGAGTCGACGGGAGCATGTTCGGGGTTCGATATATCACGTCTAGAGGAGACGCAATATATCGAACTCCGAGAAATCGATTGCTACCCGCCGATCCGGCGGGTAGTGAAGACGTACCGTAAGTCTGCCAAGCAACCAGTAGGGAGTGAGAGACCTTCTTGGGAAGTTCAGGAAGGGGAGAAGCCATTTTTTGAGTCAGCCAGGGCAAGGGTGGGACTGGCAGTTTGGAGAGCTGGTGAATCCCAGGCCTGCATGCAGGGTTCCCCCTGAGAACTGGCCTCTAGAGACCGGAAAGCAAGATCCTTCAGCTGGGCTTTTCCTTCTCCACTGATGACTCCCAGTTTGTAGAGTTTTGCTGGGAAACTTCCCCAGCCAGGCTGAGTTAGCCCCCCAGCTCCCTAGGTGAGACCAGTCACCACATGGTCAGCTCTGCCTGGCTACTAGTGCAGGACTGCTGCCTGTGTGTCTGGACGCTGGCTAGGAGACTACAGTTTGGATTTTAGTACAGTTGTATAATCTGCACCTTGAGCCCTGCACCCCTTTGTGGTGAAGGGAAATCCTGGGACCGAAGCAGCCTGATTCCTGCCTGAAGAGAATCCCTGCCAGCAGAGATCAGCCCCTTTGCAGTGACTGAGGAGTCCAGAGTCATCTCTGAACCTGAGGATCATTCATGGAGTTTGTGAGTGCACCCTCTTTTAGTTAGTCAGGGAATTTGTTTTGGGGACCCCCTACTCCCCGAACTGTCTCCCCAAGCTAGGGAGTGAAGGTTTGAGGATTTTATAACCAGCTGCATATTAAACCTGTGGAGGGATTTACCACCTCCTCCCACTTGTGCTTCCTTTGGGCTGTACTGAACCCAGTCAGCCACACGGCTAAACCACTGCAGAGAAGAATTTTGTGGTCATAGGTCATCAAGGGCCCCAATAAAGTACATGTACCAACAGGACACTAATCTTACATTTGCTACATCAAGTCACGTGACTGGGGAAGGTCACAGGTATTATCAGAGTGGCCCTAAAAATAGTGTTTTACCCTGTTATGTTATATTTGTCTCCTGTTTAATATAATTATTGTACTGAATATATTGTGTGTGTTTGTGTTATTTCTTGGAAGTCTCCAACTATCTGGCAAGTAAGTGAGGATTATCCTGTGGTTAGAGTTTTCCTCCTAAGCTGCCCTTGTGACCCTGCCAGGAAGGAGCAAAGGGGGTGGAGGCACTGCCAAATAAATTCATAGGAAAAAATAAAGAAGACTCACCCTGCTGAGTGGGTGGCGGGATCCAGAAGAACCCAGGCCTGTCCATCAAAACCTGTGAGCAGATTGGCATTCAAGAAGGTAACCGGGTGGAGGGGGGCACTACATATACATTAATTATTCCCAGAAATCAAGGTAAATAGTAGTGAGACACATTCATGGCTATGATGGACAACACTGAAGGAACCCCTACAGCAAATATTGTCATGAAACACCCAATTATTAGAGTTGGGTGAATAATGCCAAACAAATTCTGTAAACATTCATTTGCATTTTAAAGGAATTCATTTTGTCCATGTTTGCATGACTTTTGAATTTGTTTTCCATGACAATTGAGAAAATTGAGTTTTAATGCCAAAATGATCTTGGAAAGCAAATTGCAAAGTTGCAGGTGTGAATATTTGTCATGATTGGGGTGTGGGCCGTCTGACCTAGTGGTCAGAGCAGGAGTCAGGCCAGGTCAGATACCAGGAGATTAGAGTTCAGGAGAAGCCAGAGGCAGAGTCAGTTTACCAGGAAATCAGGAGCAGGCATTGCAGAGGAAGCAGTCCTAAACAGGGAAATCCCAGTTGCATAGATAACTTCCCGTTCCTTTGCTGGGTTTATATGGAAGCTGTGAACCAAGCAGGACCCCCAGTGTTCTGCCAGTCAGAGTCCAGGACTGAAGTCCTTTGTCACCATTCAGCTTCTGTTTTGGCAATTGACAGTAGGTCAGTGGATGGCAGGTTAGAACCTACTATCGTCTAAGAGCCCCGTGGATGAGGGTTCACAACAATATTGACAGAAACTGATTTCAAATTGATACACCTCTGCCTTGATATAATGTGACCCGATATAACACGAATTTGGATACAATGCGGTAAAGCAGCGCTCCGGGGTGGCGGGGCTGCACATTCCGGTGGATCAAAGCAAGTTCGATATAACACGGTTTTTGGCTCCTGAGGACAGCGTTATATCAAGGTAGAGGTGTACATACCAGTGTACATGCTAAAGTTCTGGTGTATTCATCCTAACAGCAGCAATAACATGTAACTTATCTGACAGGTGGCCCGCTAAGCAACACAGTTCAAATGATGAATATTTGGCACTACACCATAGAGTACAAAACTTATGTTGTGAGAATAAATTTGAATAATGAATACATTAAAAAGAAACTATGAGATTTAATTTAGTTTTTTGGTATAAATTATTTGTCGCTCTCTAATGGTTTACACTGCTATTCTTTCTCCATAACAGCAGCTACTAAAATGCCATTGTAAAAGCCTTGTTGCTGTCAGCTTATTGAATTAAGCTGTATTTCTGCAAATAGGCACCATGATATTACTCGATTCTACTTGGTGGCTGCTCACAAACATGCTTGGGAAGCTTGACACTTAACAGTATATGGCTGTCATCTCTTTTAGGCTCTATACACATCAGTGCACTGTGTATCTGATGTCACGTCACATCACATCACTCAGCTCAATAATACAAGAATGTCAAGCTGTATAAAAAGCCACTTTGTGTGAGTGAGATGATTTGTTTGCCCCATAACAAAGCTGTTAACTTAGCTTATCTGTTCAAACAGTTTTTTTTAACATTCTGTGCTGCAGAATAAGTCTAGTTTATGAAATTCTGTCTTGCTTTTCAAAAATCTGGTTAAGAACCTAACTCTCAGAAATCAATGAGAGTTACACACTTAGGTGCTTTTGAGAATCTCTCAGGTGCCTTACGAACATCTTTTGATTTCTGAGTGTAGTGGTAACTGCTTCCTGGAGGAACACCCTGGAGGAACATCCGTATGGCTGAATTCCCTAATTTGTGGAGAAGGTGGGATTTTTGTTGCCATCTTGTAAGGAGACTTAAATCCCTCGACAGCCAAAAGAATGCAGGATAATAAATGATGAGAGCACCATGTACCCTTTACTTCTGCTGTGAAACCTGCTGGTTTTCGATTTAGGAAAATGCACCTTTGTATTCTGTGTCTTAATCCTTCTCGTTACTATGTAAATGACTCTAATGTGTTGACTTTATTATGCGATGGCGTATTTAGCACACTAGAAAATAGGTGTGCTCAAGTATGATAATGTTCATTCAAATTAAAGATGCATGCAAAATTGCTTTCTCATTGTGTATGTTATGGGTGGGATCTCCAAAAGTGTTCATCACCGTTGGCCTAACTCTGCTGTTATTGGAGATGATAGATATTTTACCATTGATTTCAACAGGAGCAGAGTTCTTGCAAGACATTTAATCTCTCCATGCCTCAGTCCCTCATCTGTAAAATGAGTATAATAATACTTTTTCTCCAACCCTGTGATTGTCTTGTCTCTTTACATAGTTCATACTCTGAAGTGTTTATAGTTGCTTACTATGTATTTGTGCAGGGCCTCGCCCAATGGAGGCCTGGTCTTGTTGAGGCCTCTAGGTGCTGCCGTAATTTTGAATGAAGATTTTAGTAAGTGTGGCTTTTTTTTGTAAGTTTATTTTGTTTCTTCAAATTTCTGTAATACAACTACAAATGCCCATGCAGTGATCTGTGTCTACCCTATAAATTAAACGTGGCAACATAAAAAAGGGCTGTCCATAAATATATCCACTTCACCCCATCCCCACCTCACTAGATGTGAAATATACAATGCTTGTGATTTCCCATTTAGTCATTGGTAAAAAGTTCCAGATATTAGGACAGTTCGTTCTGCTGCAAAATTTTCCTAAAGTGGACGTCAGAGGAGTCCCAGCAGGGATGAATTTTGCTACTTGTACTGTACTCAGTAGGATAAGGAAATTGAATGAGATTCCTGCAGAAGTCAATTTGAAGTTATGTTTGAAGTTGTTTTTTTAAATCTGCTTTAATTTGAATCTGTGAAATTTGCTTTAAAATCCGGGACTATCTTGGTAAAACTGGGGTACTCTGTCATCACAATTCTCTGCAATACCGAGTGTGATTATACTTCATAATCTTTTGTACATTTTTAGAATTATTTGCAATCCTGCTAATGGTGCTGTACATATTTTCCACATTTATTGGATTGGTATTTGGTATTGGAAGAGATCTTCAAAAGAATAATTTCAAAGCTAGTTATTTTCTTTTTCTCCTTCCCTTACTAATCAATACATGAGGTTCTGCTCAGATAAGGAAGGAAAAAAACTGCAGAAGTTCAAAAGGAATAATTTTGGTGCATTAAAGGAAGTAGGCTTCATGTTTACAAATGCCATTGATGTTTGTTGGTGGAATGATTGTGTATTATCCCTAGAATCCCTGTCCTATGTAATGCAGGCAAACCCTCCTCAAGCTGAGGTAAATGTAACCTATAACAAGTAGTATTATGGAATGCCTTTTTGAATTTTGCAAACATTAACTGATAATAGCTTGTCTATAGTAATTCTAGGATCTTTTTTTCAAGTGTAAATTCTGCATGTCAAGGTATAATGTACTGGCTGATGTGTTGTATGCGTATCATTGCCCTCTGCTATGTAGAAGGCATACCTGACTAAGTGGTTGTCACCATGTCTCTGTTGGCTAGCCTGAAAACTATATACAGACAAGCTCAACACAAGCACCAGTAGCTGATGGAGATTCTCATTTAGCTCATGCAACAAATGTGTGCACTGAAGGGCTTGGATTCTCCATGTGTGTGGCTGAACATGGAATCCTGGAAAGCTGAAATAGATGGAAAAGGTGATAGTTATGGGAGTAGAGGAGCTATATATTTTTACCCCTTTGTTAGATCATTTCCCACATGGCCAGGCTTTTCAGAAGGGCCTGAGGGAGGTAGACAGCCAAATCCCATTGATTTTTAAATTTACCTTAGCCTGATGAGGGGTACTCTACATTAGGTAGAAACACACATTCTAAGACCAATGTGAAGACAGGTACTCTAACTGAAATTCACTAGGAGTTGGTTACCTTTGAATAGCTAATTTTATTCTATATTAGTGCCATTCATTTATTATAAAAAAGTAGACATTTTCTTACTAAATGAGGTGGCGTTTGTTAAACCGATACTACAAGAAAGATTAAAAACAATCATAACTATAGCTGAAAAACCAGGGTTGAAGCCAACCAACTGGTTCCCAGGTGTTTCAGTAAAGAAACCTTATATTTTATCTTTGTAATGTTAAGCGAAGGTGGTAAGACATTACTTATGCATGGTTTTTTGTCTTTAAGATATGTTCAATAACATATTAATATTTGTAAAAGCAGCAAAGAGTCCTGTGGCACCTTATAGACTAACAGACGTATTGGAGCATGAGCTTTCGTGGGTGAATACCGACGAAGTGGGTATTCATCCACGAAAGCTCATGCTCCAAATACGTCTGTTAGTCTATAAGATGCCACAGGACTCTTGGCTGCCTTTACAGATCCAGACTAACACGGCTACCCCTCTGATATTAATATTTCTCATTTCATATTTATCTAATCACCTGCACTGCATTATAAGTCAGTGTTCTTTCCTGTAAGGTTCCATAGCAGGCAAGGAAGAAAACTGACTACTAACCGTGCTGAGAGATGCAGAAAATTATGGAGTAGTTCTTCAAATTTTGCATGGATTCAAATGAAATATGCCATGCTCCTTCCAGGTCATTAGTTTAAAAGGTCCTTAAGTTAGGATAACTGTGTTAGTCAAGAGAAGGCTGTATTAAGCAACTTGAAAATTGGATTTATTATCAATTTTACGAAGACTGCTTCAAGCAAGTGGAATTCATAGTAACATTTCCTTTACGTCAAACTGTCTGTTTCAGCTTTCATAGGGAAATCATAGGACTTGAAGATGACATGAATGCTAGCTTGTCTGTTTCCCTGCTTTACCTTCGCCTCCATTACTGGCCAGGAACACAAAATCCTTGTTTTGTTGTAAACCAGTGTCGTGGAAAGAGCCACTGAAATGGTACAATGGGTTAGCATTATCCTTCACTTTACTGATGGAAAAAGTTCAAATGCTAAGCTAATTGAAAGACTAACTCAGTGTTTCCAGAAAGTCAAGCTTGTTATCATTTTTATAATAATAATAATAATAATATAATAGTAATAGGGAAGACTCTAGAGTTAGAATCAGCCCTGCTTTATGCAGGCTTTTGCAGGGGATAACCTGGCCATGGGGCACTGATGTTGAAATGTCCACCACAACCATCACACTACTCTGCAGATGGGGGCGGGGGCAGGAGGGGACGGAGGGAACACGCCCAGCAAAGTCTGAAAAGGTGCTGTGTTGGCAACTGCATGCGGGCAGGGCACTGAGGGAATGTTGCTGATCCAGTGCATTCCTCAGCAACCTCTGCCTGTAAAGCTTCTATGGATCCCCCTTTAATTAAAACCGTCCTGCTGTAACAGAAATGCAGTGTTTTGTTTTGTTTGTACAGTGTTAGGAGGGACTTGACTTGGATGAATTTCCTCTCCAGTGCAAAGGGTCTGGGTGACTTCAGGGAAGGGTTTATGTGTGTGAGCAAGAGCAGGGTGACCAGATGTCCCGATTTTATAGGGACAGTCCTGATATTCGTGGCTTTTTCTTATAGAGGCGCCTTTTGCCTCCCTCCCTGCCACCGTCCTGCTTTTTCACACTTTCTCTCTGGTCACCCTAAGCATGAGACACACCAGAATCTGCTTCTAAAACTGCAATATAACAACAAGAGAGACGAAACATGTAGAAGTCAAGACACAATATTGATAAATCCTCATAGCAGAAACATTTCATGCATTCTTAGTGTTACAGTATAGCTCCTTGAAAGCAATACATTACAGAAATGTTCATGTTCTTATAGTCCAAAACCACATTGGGTTTGTTTGTTGATTCCTTTCAACGCTTTTCCTCTGTGTGACTCTCCTTTTCATTCCTTGTGGAGTTAGCAGAGCGGATGTGGGAGATGGGGAAGGTTTCGTCATAACAGACATTCTGGCAGCCTGGCTGCTTGGTGTCGCAGGAGAAGCCCGACTCTTCATCCCCCCAGACTTTCTCGGCAGCTGCCCCCAAGACAAGGATACGGTGCTGCAGTGGTGTAGCTGAGCTACTGCAGTGCGTCCAGTGAAGACGCTCTATGCCGGGAGAGAGGTCTCCTGTTGACATAATAAAACCACCTCCATGAGCGGCGGTAGCTGTGTCAGCGGGAGAAGCTTGAGGAGGTAGAGTACATTCTATCCTATTTTAATAACGCTAATATGAGAATTAGTTGTACAGTATTTGCGAGACTAATATAGTACAGTATTTAACAGTGGCATTCCTATCACTCATGCATTCTGAAAGATTATTGTCCTAAGCCTTTTGTATTAAGACCTTTTAATAAAGAGTTGTGGGAAGTATTCATGTAATTTGGAAAGTGGTGAACATGGGATGTTTTCTTGGCCTCAGAACAAAGCAAAACTGTCTTCCTTTCATGGTGTGCTGCACCAGATTCTTCACATCAGACATGGGATGTCTAATTCACTATGAGAATGCTTAATAAAATTCAAACAAACACAATATGAGGCAGAAGCTATTTTAAATATATCTAGCGGAAATGTTCTGAAACACTTCTTTCTTATATACAGTTTCAGAACACGTGGAGAGCTTGATGTCTCTCCTCAGAGTTTGCTCAGTTCAGAGTGGTCGTACCAATGGGGGAAGGGAAGGGGCGAGGGGAAAGAGGAGAAATACAAATGAAGGTGGCTTTAAAAAACGAGAAACTACGCACAGTTCAAAATATAGCCATTGTGGCATTTGTTTCACAGACTTTATAGTTGATGCCTGTAATTTTGGGATGGGGGTTGGATTATAGGTTTTGTACTTGTGGCAAAGTGAGAGTTGCTCCCCAAAATATCCTTCTTTGTTATGGTAGGCACCCCCAAGTTAAGGATATGTCTTAGTTTTTATATTTTATTTTGCAAAACCATCGTATTTTTCAGGCAGTGAACCAGCTCCACTACAGGTACTAATGGGCTCAGGTTAAATCTCCCTTTGCAGAAACACTATTGTTTTGGAGTGGATACTTAGAGAAAAGGAACTCTTCACGGCTATGTTTGATACTCACCGGTCCCCCCTCCCCGGTCAATGTGGTTGTATGTGCCCATTGCCTACTGATTCAGCCATTTTGTCCTTTGAAATTTGAAGTAGAGAAAGTTGAAGTAGAGTTTGTTGGTCTGCTATTAAATTACCTCAGACAGTTTCCTCTGCAGGGCTAGCCTGCACCTGTAATAGAGAGGAAAAGGTGCTGGCAAATGCCAGGAAATTTGCATGAGATAAGCTAAAATTCAGGCAATGGCAGGTTCTAATGGCATCTGCAATTTGAACTTTAAAGGCCTGATCTAGTACAGCGGTTCCCAAACTTTAACAACCTGTGAACCCCTTTCACTAAAATGTCAAGTGTCACAAACTCCCTCCTAAAAATAATATTTCCAGGGATTTTCTCCTTTACCTGAGTATAAATTATAAAAAGCAATGATCTTGGAAATATAAAATTTGTTTTTATGACATACTTATTGCACACTATTTATTATTAATTATTATTTATCATTACAGTATTTTTATTACATTATGAAAACGGCAATACTCTTCCAAGATCTCACTTTCGTAGCTTGTATCACTTTGAGTAAGCCTGTTATAAGACAAGACTCCTGTGTTTCATCTAGGAGTATCAGATGTGAAACAGCATGAAGGTATTTAAGGCTGTGGCTACACTTAGCACTTCAAAGCGCTGCCGCGGTAGCGCTTTGAAGCCCTAAGTGTAGTCAAAGCAGCAGTGCTGGGAGAGAGCTCTCCCAGCGCTGTCCGTACTCCACCTCCCTGTGGGGAATAACGTACAGCGCTGGGAGCCGCGCTCCCAGCGCTGGGGCTTTGACTACACTGGCGCTTTGCAGCGCCGCAATTTGCAGCGCTGGAGAGGGTGTGTTTTCACACCCTGCTGCAGCGCTGCAAATTTGTAAGTGTAGCCAAGCCCTAAGAAGCCAACTCAAAGAGTTCCTCCTACACAAGCATTCAGGTCTTGAGCAGTCCAGGCAAACAACGCACATTACAACAAAGCTTAAACTTGTTCTTCATAATAATTTTAAAAACAATACTAGCTGCCTATTTAATTTAAAAAAACAGCAAAAAATATCCATCTCCCTTTCCATTTCTTATAAGGAGTCTTGAAGGTTAAATCTCCTCAGTGTGATAGATACACTTGCTTTGATCTGCTTAGCTCTTGGAAGTCCAGGGGCTCCGGGCTGCTGGCCCCGTGCTGCCTGGGGTCCCTAGGGATAGCTCTGTCTGCCATTAGGGAATTTTTTCCTGAGAACCCCCTGTAACATTTTGCGAACCCTCAGGGGTTCATGAACCCCAGTTTGGGAACCACTGATCTAATAGAACATTCAAATAAAGGACCAACTAACCAACCTCAGGTAAGCTCCACATTGAAGGATTTAAAAAGCTGCCAGAGGTGAGGTGAATAACTTAATAGTTCTTTTGTACAGTCCATCCAAGCTTGATGGGCTGCGAATGACCTTTCACTTAAGCCCACACCAACTTCCATTTTCTTATTACCACCACTTGTGGATGTAACCTTTCATTTCAAAGACTTCCCCAGCTAGCTCCGCAGGCTATGGGATGATTTTTCCTGACCGAGGACAGAAGGGTCACGAATGTCATAACTCCAATTCAGATGGAACATAATCATCTAGCAACAACTGGGTTTCTGTTTAATGATGTTTCTATAATAAATTCCTGCAGATTTGGTGGAAATACATTATTTTGTAAGTGTATCAAGAATATATAGGTGTACATATACATTAGCAGGTGGCAGCTCTCCCTTTCAGAGGACATGGCTGTCAACAATTTTCTTGGCTAAAATATATCAAATAGAACTGGTGACTTCAGATGAACATAATTTCTCCAAATGAGAGGCCTCATATCCAGCATGACCAACTAATGGAAGAAATTAATATAACTTTTTGTAAATTGTTAAACTGACCTTTATGATAGAAATGTCAAATGCCCATTTTTCTGTAATCATCAATGCATAATTAATAAATCCACCTCACTTCCAGATTGTAGCTGAAAAGGATACTTGAAGTGTTGAAAATCTGATCTCTAATGGAAAAGTAAAAGGTCAATGTTTGATTATGGGGGATCTACTTTCCTGTGTTCATTGGCTCATAAAATAAATATTCCAAATTTCAAGATTGTAGAAGAACAATAGAACACATTGCCATTTATTTTCTGTGTTAAGTAGGGATGGGATGAACTACACCTTTGTCCACCACAAGAACTGAACGCAAATCTTTTATCAAGGTGTGGAAATGTTGAAATAAGCATCTTATTCCCTTTTATCATTCCCAGCCCCAGTTTTGCCAAGCTTTTGCACTCCTGAGTTACACGGTGGCCAGCAGCATCATAATACCATGAGACAGGCGGCCTTCATGATATTCCCAGCTGCGAAAAGGAAATAGAAGTGCTGGAAATCTTCTGAAAAGCTTGATAATGGAAGTCAAGTATCAGAGGGGTAGCCGTGTTAGTCTGGTTCTGTAGAAGCAGCAAAGAATCCTGTGGCACCTTATAGACTAACAGACGTTTTGCAGCATGAGCTTTCGTGGGTGAATACCCACTTCTTCGGATGCATCCGAAGAACTGGGTATTCACCCACGAAAGCTCATGCTGCAAAACGTCTGTTAGTCTATAAGGTGCCACAGGATTCTTTGCTGCTTGATAATGGAAGGCTTTCCTATAACTTCTGAGTCTCAAGAAACTTGGATAGTTTGGATAAAAATGAGCTTCTCCCAGCAGCATAGTTAATCCAGCTCTGGGAGAGGCAGCAGCTATGTTGATGGGAGAAGCCCTCCTGTCTGATATACCACTGTCTACACCAGGGGTTAGGTCAGTATAACTGTGTCGCTTACGGGATTTTTCACACCCCTGAATGACATAGGTATACTGATGTGAGTTTATAGTATAGATTAGGCCTGAGTTTTAGATGTGATTTCGGGTTAATAGAAGAGAACTGCAACAAAACATGGAACGATACTATAGGGCCTCTTTGTCCTTTGTTATTTATTCTTGGATCTTTCCTGATACTTTTATAGTTTAATATTGCACATACAGGGAATTACGATTCCTTGCTATTCCATACTAGTTTACGCTTCAAGTCATTTTGGCATGAAATAAAAGATTTCTGGAAGTATATGAAAATAAGCCAGAAGGCTTTTCTCCTCACTTTGTTGCTTACTGCACCTTTGTAGTTTAGATTTTGATATATTTTTAGTAATGTTGCTAGATTTGTCTTTATTTCTTCATGGGCTGCTCAGTCTGTTCGTAAAATAGTACGCATCAAGAATTGAAACAGTCTTGAAATGTTTTCTCTTCCATCAAGAAATGCATGTTCTTTCAAAGCTTAATTGAGCTGCACAAAGCTAATTAGCTGTCCGAAGACATGCCATTTAATTCACAATGCAGCATTAATTTGTTCTACAGAATGAGCTTATCTCCTGTATAAATGTCTTTGCCCTATGGCTTTCCAAGCAGCTGCAATATACAAGAAAGACCGATAACTCTGTCATTTAAATGTTGCTTGTTTCCTTCACTTGTGCATAAAATACCGAATTGCATGTAAATTTAAACTGGAAAGTAAAGCGTTAGTTGTCAGAAAGGAAAAAAAAAAATCTGTTTTGATAGTTCTGTTGTATTTTTATTCTTCTGTATCTAGGAATATTGCTATCACTTTGGTGTACAAAAGAACCATCATTAGAAGTTTTGGGCTTGATTATCATTTGCAGCCTGCTAATCTACTGTGTAATTTTGATGATATGTTCAGCAAATTGTTTCAAAGCTTTTCATGGATAGGAACTAATTGTCTTATGCTTTTTTATTGTACAAATTCCAAGTATATCTGTAAAGCCATTATAACACAGGAGACTCTACAGCTAATGTGAAAGAAGCTTTATATTGATAATCTTTGAAGCATAGAGTATCATTTTCAGAAACCACTTAATGAATTATCTTCCTCCCCTGTCTTTAGGAAGAAAGTAATGATTTTCTTAGGATATGTAATGAGAGAGAGTTCATGAAGTATGAAGTTTCATGCCTAAATACTAAAACCTATAATACTACATTGTCTCTGTTGCTGAAGTAATTGTTCTAGCTAAGCTTTGCAATTCATTTTTCATCTTAAAATATGAATAGTTGGTTTTTGTATATTATAATATTGACTTAAGTCTAACAGGTTCATTTGAAAGGAAGCTTGGAGTCGTCCTATTTTTTACTTACCCTAATTTACATGTATTTAAAGTTTTTATCGTAAATTATCATCCAAACAAACAAAAAATCTTAAAAATAAACTGAGCAACTATATTTTCCTTGAGTGTGTCAGCATGAACCTGGGGCCAGAAAGACTGTGGAGAAGTGCTATACCAGCATTTCTGCTCAGCTTGGCTAATGCTTTTTAAATTTATTAATTTTAAATTTTTAAAATTTTTTATTAAACATTTATATAAATTTAATAGATTAAGGAAATAGTGTCTGTTATTACACCTGAAACACTCCCCGCTTTCAGAGTCCTGTTTTTTTCTACAACAGACTATCAATTCTTGTGCCAAATTGTAGGTGGTGCCTTTGCTGTGGGAACACGTTTTTGACTGGTTGGTTGGTTGCTTGTTTATCAAAGCAGGCGCGTTATATTTTTGTGTCCCCTTAACTTTTATCCAGAAAAGATGGGGTTATTGTCAGTATAAGCCAGGCAGGGCCTTGAAAAAGCTGCCTTTTAGAATCATAGAGTCATAGACTTTAAGGTCAGAAGGGACCAATATGATCATCTAGTCTGACTTCCTGCACGACGTAGGCCGCAGAATCTCACTCACCCACTCCCGCAACAAACCCCTAAGCTTTTAAGCAAACATGCAAGCATGAGAACTGGAACTTTCTGCTTTTGATAAGTATAGACAGTTTTTCAGGTGCACTGTGTTAATGGCATTCAGAATGTTGAGCAAAGAAGTCAGGCAGCCAGCTGGAATGTGCGGGGAATGGTTTGTTTCAGAGTACAGGATTTAAGGTCTAAGGTGGCTTGAGGAAGCACACCCACACCTGCTACTTTACTGTCCCTATCACTGGAGTACAGGAAATTGTGGGAACAGGCAGTGAGAATGGTAAGGAAGGCAGACGACTGGGAGAAGAGACCTGGCAGCAAGTAGGAGGGAAATTTTGTGGGAGAGTAGGATGGAGAGGGGAATAGAGACGTAATCAGTGGGTACTGGCTGAGGAATGACTATGATCCATGTCTGGTGACTGGGGATAGGAAATAAAGATTAATCTCTTACCACCACTTCTGTGTGTTGCACCTTTATCACAGATGGCTCCTCCACTCTAGGAGGCAGGAAGGTGGAGTGAAATCCCCCTCTTTGTAGCTGGGGGGAGACCTGAGTTTTTTGTATTTGCATTTGAGATTGAATTTTAAGCCTAACATGATCACAGTTCCCAAAATCAAAAGGCAGCCCAAATGGACATCCTTTAAATCTCATGAATATTGAGGCACTCTCGAATCTTTTTGGCTTGTGACTTTTATGCTCTTTTGTGTGGAAATACTGCCAACTAGTTCACTGCAGGCAGTGCTTTTCCAGCCCTGCCCTCCACACCTTATCTACTCCCACCTTGCACCAACGCACACACTAAATACTCCTGGGTCACATACTATTCTCCATGTAGGGTCAGGTTGGGGGAAGGGGAAAGATCGTGATATCATTCCAAGTTCTCCCCCTGCCGAGCCACCAAAATGAGACACTGCTCACTGTAGATTGTACTTTCAACACTTAACTCTTTGAGCTTGGCACTGCCGCTTTATGGGTCTCTGCTATACTCCTTGAACTGGGGTGGGGAGCTAAGTGTGGGTTAAAGATGGTCAAGAATTTTCCAGTTAAATATTTTTTTTGTTGGAAGATGTCGATTTGTTGAAACTAAAACTGTTTGTAGGAAAGGGTCGGTTTTGATTAATCTCCTGGTTGAAAACATTTTTTGAAAAAACAAAGTTTCTGAATTGTCAGTGTCCTGTTTTAACATTTTCAAAATGAAGTGTTTAATTTTTCCTGACCAAAGCAACTTTTTGGAATTTTGGAAATTTTAGTTAATTTATAGTTTTTTTTTAAAAAAAAAGTCAAAATTCAAACAAAATGTTTTAGAATTATCAAAATGGAATGTTTCAATTCAATTTTTGTTCAGATTAGCAGTTTGCAAAAACTTTTGAGATTTCAACTCTTCATCCCAATTCACGAGGGTGACATTTTTGAACACTATTATGGGATGGGAAAACCACTTCCCATCTAGTACAAGTGGTATCTCCCAACCACCACCAACTTGTGCTGCAAAAGGAGATGTCAGTCTCAGTAAATTCTGCAGAACTGTGATTCTCTCTTTCTTACATGAGGAATGAAATAGGAAATGAAATATTTAACGAGCTGAATGGGGCAGTTCTTACCTCTGAGCTATTGCTCCAGGTTCTCTGCAATTTCCCCCTACCTCTCTTACACACAGCTCACGTTTTTGAGGTTTTCTTTGTAACAATAATAGCTAAATATTTTTTTAAAATGAAAGCTGAGATTCTGGAGAACAAGGTAATAGATCCAGAGGAGTACCAGCACAACATATGGGTGTGTACCAGTTGTTCCTGAGCCCTACCCTATGCATCTTCCACGCTAACAGACTTTCATGCCCTGTGGGAAGTGATTTAATTCCCTTTTGGTGGGCAGGGTTCCTTCTGGTCATCGAAGGAGAAGGCATTGAGCTAGACTGAGGGCAGTGATCAGGTCTCAGCTTGGCCTGGTATCAGACTATGCCACTCTACTTAGGTCACTCAATTCTTCAGATCTCTGCACTGCCCTCCTTGTGCCTCCTGCATCAAGGTCAGAGTTCTCACTTGCAAGGCCATATCCTGCTCCGCTCTGACCTACATCTCATCCTGCTTCCTCTCCCCTGGTCCCCGCAGCCCAACTGTCCCTCCTTACCATCCTTTTGTATTGCTCTCCATGTCACCTTTACGCTGTCCTCCATTGTGCCCCCTTCTGTGTGGAACAGTCTTTTCCTCTCACTGACATCAATGGGAAATCAGGCTGTTCTAGTTTCTATAGGTTCTGCCCTATTGAACATTCGCTGACATTTTGGAATTGAATAGATGTGGTATTCAAGTTATTGCTTTACAGACAGGCAAACAGAAAAATGTCATTGTGTTGAGTGCAGGCCTTTGCTTTGCTCTGCTCTGCCAAACAAGTAGATGGTCAATTCTTACTGTTCTTGTGCATTTTTAGTTTTATAGGAAACAAAGACCATAATCTGTTTAAAACAACAACAAAACCAGTGTGGTTGTATTAGCCAATTGTGTGTGTGTGTGTGTGTGTGTGTGTGTGTGTGTGTGTGTGTGTGTGTGTGTGAGATCTGAGGTAGTGTTACACATAGAAGAACCGTGTTAGCAAAATCAGCTAACACTCTTAATTCTCCCAAAATTCCTTCTCCTCCCAAATTCATTAAGCCAAATTGCTCTTTATTTCTCCTCTTCCACACCTAATACAATATATTTCTGCAAAAAGGAACAACATTCTGTCTCATTAAATCCCTGTAAGGTCTTAACTCCAGCCAGAGGGCCAAAGAGGTTCTCATTCTGGGTACTCATCAAGGAGTAAGTGGCACCTGTATCTAACAACAAATTCTGTCTGAACGCCCCTCCTTCAAACTCCACAGAAACCATGAACCATCCCCACTCATCGGTGTCTAAATGAGCCACTGCTGGGGGAGCTGGGGACACTGGCTCCCTACAGGGAGGCAAATGGCTGCGGTAGCATTGCACTCAGGATTTTTCCTGCATGCTCAGCCAGCCTCAACAAAAATTCCAGGGTGAACAAGCCTTAAAAGCTGTCTCCAAATTTCTACCTTCCAGTTAAAGGGCCTGTTTTCATTCACTTTCCCTTTTTGCCCTTCTTTAAAATCTTATTTAGGAGGGGCCATGGATTTAAAGAAGATTGCTTCATGCAGACACAAACTTTTCAATCTTTGGGCCAGATCCTTCTTTTGGTAATTTACTGTCTTTCTCAAAACTGCTCCCTAGGCCCTAATCAGTATTGTCTGGCAACCATATCTTCAACAGTAAAAACTTTCAATAGAGAAAGGGGGGAGAAAATTGCGGGGGGGGGGAAAGCACTGAAAGAGAAAATGTGGAAGGGGAGAGAGAAAGGGAGAAGAGGTGGAGACAAGAAAAGCAGAGAAAGGGGGAGAAGAAGTGGAGATGGGGAGTGAAAAAAGAATGACTTGAGGATAAAGGAAAACCTAAGCCGAGGAAAGTACAGACAGCAACAACAAATCTAGAAGTAGGGCTCTGCAGACCAGAACATCTGGGAACCTGGACCCCTATCGCATATCTTAGTTCTGAGAAGAGAGTGGGAGTTGCTGCCACATCTACTGGAGTGAGACCGGGGGTGTCAGCTGTCTTTGCCAGACGTTCCAAGGCTGTGCTCTGGGTTAATGGGCCAACCAGTTTTCCTGCAGCTCTAGCCTGGTTGGGGTTGAAGACCTTTACCCATTATTCCCCTTCTGAGTTACCCCCTTGGGGATCAATCTTGCTTACAATGGGGGCTATGGGTGCCTGCAGCTCTTCCAGTGTTCCAAGCAAGAGACCATACGGGGACTGCCCAGAAGAGTCCAAGGGAAAAGGAAACTCATGGGGATCACCTCTCTCATCATCATGATGAGAAGGATACGAGACAACATCCTCATCTGACTCGCCCCACCCTTCTAAGGCTACGACTTTCACGAATCAAACCACTATTCCCTTCTGATCTCCCCACATGGGTCTGAGCGCACAACTTTGACTCTTTGGCTCTTATCCTGGGATTCCCTTAGTAAAGCTGTAACAATAGATTCACTCTGTTTTCTGTTGTTTCAATCCAGACACTTTCTGCTCCAACCTATTCTCTCTCTTCTGTCACAGCTGCCCTAAGTCTGGATATTTCTTTCTTTCTCAACTTTTATCTGCTTATCTGCTAGCATCGTTACTGTATGCTTACAGAGTTACAGGAACGCTTCGAGATCGATAAAGCTCCCAGACTTCCAAAAACCATCATGCTCCTACATGAAATCCGCCAAGTTCTTATCCAAATCTATGTCTAGCTTTTCTTTCTCTCCAGGTGTTCCCTGTCCTTCTGACATATCTTTTTACTCAATCAGGCTTTTCAGCCTGAGCCCGTAAATCAACAACGGAATATGACCAGGAATCAACTCTCAGACTACAGCATGGAGAATCCCTTTTATTATCTGCTTGTAACTGCTTAACTCCTTATTTTTAATATAGCCTCTCTTTCAAATTATAATTTCAGAAAGGCTGGAAGATAGCTTGGGAGAAGTATTTCTATGAGAAGCAAATTCATAAGCGGTTAAAAACATCATAATTTGGAATGTCTGTTGTGGTTGAATTAAGCCCATGATTCTTTATTGCTTTAAACAATTACCGGTACTTAAATCTCTGTTTTGAATGTCCTAGAATTTTGAAATGTCTTTAAACTTGCAGTTGTCCATAGAGGTAAAAATTATATGGAAGAGTTTTATGGGGCAATTCCTTCCATCACAGTGCAATGCACTGAATAATGGAACATACCTGCTAAGATGGCAGAGGGCAGGTGGTACAACATGTAACACCCCCCCCCATTTGGGTTATTCGTGAGCAGGCAACACTCACCTATGTGCCTGGGCACCTGATGTTGTTGACATTGAAGATGATTCTGAGTATCCCAGTGGTGATGTTGGATAGGTGGGAATCCTCTATTCACCCCTTTGCTGCTGTCCCATTACTCCAAAAGGAATTTAAAATTGGTGATGCTCTACCTGGCTGGCCCCTGTACACGCTCAATGGTGTGCCTTGGGAATGTCCAGGCATAAACCCATTCTAATAATAATCTGTGCCATGGGTCCAACTCAAAAATACCAATTATAAATAATATACATCAGATAGAGTTAACACACCTTTACTTAACAATTTAGAGAAACAGGGTATAATAGACTAAGATTAAATGTCACTACTAATTTAAATCCACAGGGGTCAGTTGAATGAAAATCAAATAACAAATATAGTGTACAGTCATAAATGAAACGTATCTAACTGGCATTTACACTGCCACCATTTACCCCACCCCGGAGTGTACACTCCTCTGGATTTCAGAGTCCCAGACACTAGTTTGCGTGAGTGCACTTGGAGCCCTGCAGCTGGAGACAGCACTCTGTTGGTTCTGTGCATCAGTCCAGCCAAGGCAACAAGCTGCACAACCCCGCAGACGATTGGAGTTGGCCCCACCAAATGTCAGCAGCGCTGAGTCCTGGTTCGATGGGAAGATCACTCTGCCTCTCCTCAGACTCAGTCTCTCTCCTGTGCCTCTTCCCTTGCAAGTACTTTCCCACACCAGACTGGAGGTTACTCACATTTCCTTCACTGCAGGCCCACGTCAGTCAGCTCCAGGCACAGCAACAGTCTCTGCCCTGGCTCCAGTGAAGCCACCAACAGCCTTTGAGGCTCCCTGCTCAATCAAAGCCCCAGAAGGCTCTCAGCAGCATCTCCTGGTATGGACAGAGCTCCACACCAGCAATCTTGCTCCTCTCCCCAAAATGGAGTCCACCACTTGTTGTCCCTGCACTTGCTGGAAGAGAGATTCTCTCATCCCTTCCCCAAAGCATCATGGGAGTTGTGGTCTCTAAGGTTAGATTGCAGCACACAGGATCTTCTCAATTAAGTTCAGAGACCCCTCTAGTAAAGGGTGCCTATAAACATAACACACTTTTAACTAGTAGACATTACCATCTCAATCACTCAGGATTCATAGAATATCACATCTGTCTGTTTTCCTGAATTCCTAGAGCTCTACAGACTCCTGTCTGAGGTTTGCCACCCAAGTCTGCTTGGTATGGTGAAAAAAAAGCTTTGAATTACTTTGATTATTCTTATTGTCTCATTGTGTAAATTAGTTTTCCAGACTAGACTAATGGACTGTCAATGATTTATAAGGATTATGCATTCATGACTGAGATAATGATAATGGTAAGATACTTCTCACTTTTAAACTTTAAACAAAAAGGCATTCCTGTTAATTTTATTGCTAAATCATAATGAATCTAGCAATAATTAATGTATATCTATATTTAGAAAAGACAGTATTGGATTTCAGTATTTATAGGATACAGCACTGTAATATTATGGGCACTCTCATCATCAATCTCAAACCAAGATCTATTGACGCAATGCAGCCGAGAGGATATGTGCACCATCATTGCCAGGAGGTGTTGGAGATGGATTGGTTGGTTATATGCTTCGAGTGGAAACCGATTCCATCACCTGAGTAGCAACAAGATGGACAGCTGAAGGCAAGCGAAAACGAGGCTGCCCAAAACCAATGTGGTGTGAAGAGCTGTGGAAGCCAAAAACCTGGGGCACAGCTGGGGAGCTATTGAAAGACTTGCCAGAAACAGACAGGAGTGGAGGAGTTTGTCACTGCCCTAAATGCCAGCGGAGTAATAGGAACATGATGATGAGGATCATCATCATCAGCGGCACAGTACATAGTAGCAGACCTTCACAGTGTCTCTGGAATACCAGGCTTTTGCTGGTTGAACTTCTACTAGGACTAACCAGGTTCAGAATAGGAGCCCTCATGGATCTACACTGTTTCTTTAGTCTTTATTAAGACTTAGTGGTAGAGCACCACACAAGCTGCTGTTCTGATCCCTTGTTCTCATCCATACAATGGAGGGAAGGGGAGAAGATACCCCAATGGCTTCCCCAGTCCTACAGAGTGGACGGAAAAAGTCCAGGGGGCTCCCAATCCTGTAGACTTGGAGCCAAAGAATCATTTTGGCAGCTCCCATGGCTTCCCTGCTGTGAGGATAGAGCATAAAGGATACCTCAACCAGGACTGCAGGTGGAATATTTCATCTGCTGGTTCAAGCACTCAGTGGAAAAGGGGCCCCTGCCGATGTGCCTTGATCTTGCCAATTTGCTGAGCCCTACTCCATCCACTACCACTTGAATTACAGTGGATATGAATGCTGATGTGTGGGGGAGAATAGCTGGGGAGATTGCATTTTACATGGCTCTTTGTGAGAGGAGTTTTTGGATCAGCTTTACAGCTTTACATGTACTACTACTACTACTACTACTACTATTTTTTTAACGTCAAAAGGGATGATAAGAGAAAACATCAGAATTAAATATTTATGGAGCACTGATCTACTACAAATATAGAAATATGGTGATTATTACTTTGAAATTTTAAGAACATTCTGATGAAAACTTGAAAGTGCTTAAATAATGTATTAAGTTCCCTACCCTGTCCTCAAGCCATGGTGGAGCTCAGGGGCCATATACCCCATGTGCGAGAACTTGGAATATACAGCATGACTGTAGGGAAATGCAATATATTACTGCTGGTTAATGCCTTTTATCTTTCAATGCAATTAGTGCTGGTTAGTCCTTGAAACTGGACACATGCGCTTATCCAGATTCATCCTTGGCCATACAATTTACAAAGCAAATTAAAAGTTATTATCCTGGAGGCTAGGTTTACACCCAACAGCTCTTGCTGAGCACTCTGAAATCTTGATCCTAAAGTCTTTGTTCAGATTTTTAAGCTCTTCATAGCAATAACTTTGTCTTTTTTATTGTGTGTATGTATATGGTGATTAGCACAATTGGGTCCCACACCTAACTGGGGCCTGTAGGGGCTACCACAAAACAAACAAATTGTCTTGAAAAGTAAGTGTTTTCACTGCTGATTTAAAAATCAACATATAGCTTAGCAACAGATTAGAAAAATGGAGATCTGACCACAATCTGATAGTCTGGTCTAAATTAAATGGAAATAAAGTGGGTAATGATTCACTGGAGACCATTGGATGATCAGTACGTATAGCTATTCTCTAGATATTGTACTAAAAGAACTGAAAATGAGTTTTGTTTTTATAACTTTTATAGATTTCTTCTTTCTTAAACTTACAGTCTGGAGGATTTGAAAGACTCAGAAGAAGGCCAGCTGAGACATTACAATGGTGGTTTTTTTCAGAAAAATGATGTGTAATATCTATTTTGTTACATCTAAGTTAGGTCTGTTTTTTGCTGCAGTATTGTGTTATCTACACAAATATCGTCACTGCATACACTCACTTGTAGCAATCCTTCATTTTGTCACCAACTTTAATAAATATTTTGTTTATGTTATCTATTATGTCCCCTGTTGGATTAAAGAAAGCTTATTTTTGTATTAAATGGCAATAGTTATTGCTGATGGATGATAATTTACAACTGTGCTACCAGTAAAAAAGAAATAAACCTTTTGTTTTATTATGTTCTTGGAACTGATTACTGGTATAAAAGAAATAAAACATCTCATACATCCAAGAAAGCTTATTGCATTATCAGGCAATACACCTGCCCAACTGATGAATAGGACTCAGTAGCACAGTTAATAAAAGGCTGAAGTTACTTGAAGCTGAAATGTAGTAGAATAAAACAGTGCAAAAGTGTTGTTCGTGATGATTTCACCATCATAAGAGAGAATCTGAGGCTTTAGCAGTGATTTGAGGAAAATGTGTCCTTTGTGTTAAGACAAATAGAGTGTGGACATTCTGCTTTTCAGTTCTAACTCGCTTTTTTGTTTCTAACTGAAGGGAATAAGTGTTAAAAGGTGGTTTGATGGGGGTGATGAAAGAGTTTGTGAGCTTGGGGCCAGTTAGCTCACCTGCCTGCACCTGGACGGTGGGCCAGCCCTAATTCAAGATGAAGCCCAGATGGAAGAGGAAGTGGGTGATTGCTAAAGGCAGTAAGTCTGGAGCAGAAGGAAGCTGCAAGGAGAGAGGTAAAGCTTTGCAGAGGTCAGTGATACTCAAATGCACTAAGGAGAGGGAGGTACAAAAACAACAAGAAGGGACCCAAGAATATGGTCTAAGGCAGACCTAGCATTAAATGTAGAGAGGAATCCGTGTTGCTCAGCAAGGCAAGGGTAAGATTAAAAGGGTAAGCAGACAGAAGGGAACCTGGCCCCTGGCAGAGGCCGAAGGGTGGGCACATCATTCCTCTTTGTCCTGTCTGTGCCCACTAAGTACACTTTCTTGCTCACAACCTGGGTTCCATGGGTGTGATTTATTTATTTGAAACTATAAAAATGTACCTCCAGGCTCAGGTACAAACAATTCACAAAGATAAGTTCAAAATCAAATTGTCCCAATGTCCATATGGAAGTCAAGGAAAGCTAGGAAAAATAGATGAGCTTTGCAACAAGGACAACAAATGTGGGTATCGTAGGTGGAAGAGTAGGAGACAACAGGCAGTATCAGAAGCTCAAGGTTGTAATTATAAACTGAACAGACAAAGTGAGCTTTGTTTAAAGTGCCTCATTTATAAAAGGTTTACATCAAGGATAAGAAGCATTCTTTAGGCAAGAAAATGTATTCCTATTTTTGCTGTCTCTAAGGCTGACATAAACTCCAATTGACATCACTGAGCTTTGCTCAGGCCCCTGTTTCTTGATCAGCATCTTCCATTTTGTAGCAGCTTTTGAGGATGAGTTCAGTATTCACTTCTCTCCTTGAGCCCCCTTGAGTTGAGTGGGGTTGCACGTCGGTAAATGAGAGCAGAACTTAGCTCACAAAATGCAATCTAAGGGTACGTCTAGGCTACCCGCTGTATCAGCGGGTAGTGATTGATTTCTCGGGGATCAATATATCGTGTCTCATCTAGACGCAATATATCAATCCCCGAACGCGTTCCTGTCGACTCCGGAAGTCCACCAGCACGAACAGCGGTAGCGGAGTCGACAGGGGGAGCCACGGACGTCGATCCCGCGCCGTGAGGACGAGAGGTAAATCGATCTAAGATATTTCGACTTCAGCTACGCTATTCACGGAGCTGAAGTTGCGTATCTTAGATCGATCCCCCCCCAGTGTAGACCAGCCCTAAGATTAGTTAAGTGTCTTGTCTCATTCTAAATGATGATGAAAGACCAGACATGTGACATTTATATGCTATCCTACTGATGGAGGACAGGTCTTTTGTTATTCAAGTTTGCAGGTACTTAATAAATGAAAATTCTCTGGTAGTGGTTCACATAATTGTTTGAATTAGGTTTGAGGGAAGGGCTAACATTACTGTTCTTAGCTAGGAGAACTCTGTAAAACATTTTTCCCCCTGAAGGAACACCTTCCTTGCTTGATCTCATAAAAGACATTCAGACTTGTGAGTTTATAAGTCCATTAATAGTCTCTGTCTGTCTGTGTCTCTCTCTCTCTCTCTCTCTCTCTCTCTCACACACACACACACACACACACACACACACTCTGAAAGAAACTTTATAAACATACCTTCCTTTGAGAGTCAATTGTGTGTCATGAGTCTGAGCAACTGAAAGTACCTGCTTGAAGAGTACTTAGCATGGCCAGATATGATGTAGTCTCTCCTCATACAGGTTTCGCCAGTGGTACCTTGTTTCTGTTTGCAGTATCAGTGCTGCTTCCCTCGTAAGGCCAGGGTGTCAGCCATGCTGGACCATAGCCAAATAATGGCAGTGGTCATGTCTTGTGAACATAGTTTTTGTTGAGTAAATTTTTTGGCAAGACAGGAAAATAAATAGGGGATTAATTCACGGAAATATTAACAGTAGTACATTTTGCTATTTTTTGCCAGTTTGGCATAAGTCAGGACCAAATTCAGTTTCCATTCAAGTCAGTGCAAGCCCGCTGAATTGGTGGATGATGAGTTGGCTCAGGTCCTCACTTGTTAAAATGTTCGCAGCATTTAATGAAGAACTTTTGGGTGGTTTTCATTTTCTTTTGCTTTTTATGAGTGTAAAATAGAGGGGAAGCAGGTAGCTGGCTCCAAAGGATCTTTTGGCTCCTCAGTAGCATATTCTGAAGCTAAAACAACTCTTATGAGGCTGATCCATAGCAGCAAAATGGGTCCGTATGCTTTTTATCTTTATTTTACAGTGGTATTTATATCAAAGTGAAAGACTGCACAGATGACAGCGGGGAGCAAAGAGGCTCATGGAAACAGAAATACTTTGTCCTGCTGAAATGGTCAGAGAGTAAAAGGGATAAATCTTTAATGCACCAAATGCAAAGACTATTGGCTAGTGCTGTCTGTCTGCATTACCCTCCTTCTGTCGTTCTCCTGTCTCTCTCCCCCAGTAAGCAGTGTGACTAGAACTAGCATGTTCACACATGGGTTGGAGCTATGGGGTAATTTAGTGGATAGGGGTTTCCTGTTAGAGAAGGGAGGAACTTGCAATGTACCACAGTACACAGGAAGATAGCTTGACTTCCTAAAGGTACCACCACAATAGTCTGTCTGCAAAGCAATGCATACCTCATCCCAGATGATGCTAGAGCACATGCTGTAAACACCACACTGGCATTTCAACTTGGCCCTGGTGGAGAAGGCATTGGATGACCTGGAGACCCCCTGTGGATGAAGGTTTGGCAAAACTGTGTGAGTTTGGCCTGGTCACAGATTACTGTTTGAAAGGCCTGCCAAGTTTTAATGTATTAAACAGTGGCTGGAGGAGAGAGCTATTGATTCTCTAGCAAGAGCTCATAAAATCTTTCCACTGAAAAAGCCACTAATCCATTTCCCTGCCTTTTTAATCTCTAGGGGATCTAGTTCTTTCCACCTGCATGCAAAATTCCTATTGACATAAAGCGAGCCCTTTGTATGGAAAGACAAGAGCACCGAGCTAACTAAAGTGCCAGTCTTGCAATAAAATTTTTATTGTGGAGTTCAGAAACAAGGTTATACATCTCTTCAACAATTTCCTCTCAACCTACATTGTGTATGGTTCAGTACACTGGAGAGGTGTCTGTCTCCTTTCATCCTTACAATGAACAGTCAACTTTCTAATGGAAGCATGACCCTGTTGGGGCTCACCATACGATTTCTAGCCCAGCAGAAAGTACTTCAGTAAGCACACGCCTCTCTCCAAAAAACCACACTGCTGTTAATCAGAGAGGGATCATGTAAGTTCAGTGTGCATCAGTCAGACATATCCTGTTGGAAGTCTCCAGTCAAGCTCTAAAGTGGTGATGAGTTCATATATTCTTGTAAATAGCTGACATAAGAGTTGGTACAATGAAGACCATGAAGAAACATCCTCCAAGGGGAGAGGCTTTTAGATTCTGTGAGACTGTTTCAAAGAAAACACACCAACTTCTAATAGAGCTCAAGCAATCAAATAAAACAGTGGAACACAGTTAGAATTGGCTTTGCTTTACAGTGTCACCCTGTTGATGAGACTAAAGCAGATGAGATTTTACGCTAAACACATGAAGAGGTGTGTGTAGCTGCAGATTTTCTTTTGATCAAAATAAAGCATCTTATGAAAGAGAAACTTTTTCCATATCCTGTCACTTTCCAAATAAGCCTCTATTTTGTACAATATAGTTAACATGTAATAACTAGCATGACAGTGTGTGAAAACCCTAGCAGTAGCTGTGATGTTGCTTCTTTTTACCTTTCCTTAGTGCTTTATGGAACATATACATAAAAGAGCACGCTAGAACTAAATTAATATGATGAGAAATGTTATTTATATAAATGGGGAAATTAATTTTAGAACTGGTACCACACTGACAGTTCTGGAGCCAGATTTAACTAATTTCATACACTTGAGATAAATGTAGTTTTTGGAGGTCCCCAACTGGACTTTCCTTCTTAAATCTGTTTGTAGTGCTTGAATAAAACACGTAAGAGCAACCCTGCAATAAGAAACTGCACAAACAATGGAATCTTGGTAGGAAAAGGAAACAGACTTCAGTTTCAAGATTCCAAGGTTATTTGGAAATAACAGAGGGAGAAAAAACATTGTTTTGTAAATTAGGAAATATATAGTACCTTGACAGAATCATTGAAAACTGTGCTAGAAAAACAGCAGATTAAATATGCTGCCAGTGAGTACTCCCAAAACAATTTTTTTAATTTACTGTTTTTTAGTTCAGTAGGCATTATCAAGAAAACTTTATTGCTATACTTTTTATGTCCATAAGTCTGTTCAAGTAATAATAATACTCTTGTTAAGACATTTCTTCTTTCTTTTACTATATTTAGGAACTAAAATTCTCTTCTTCTTCTGTCTCCCATCCATCAGCTTCAGTCATGATGATGTGGCTGTGTGAAGTCTTTTCCACCACATTCTATCTCAGTCTAGGTTCATGGCTTTGCTCATCTTTAAATGTTTTTCTTCTCTGTCATTCTTCACAATGTCCAGAGCTGTCCCTAGGATACGGTGAATCGGGCCGCCTGCCCCGGGCCCCAAGCATTGGGGGGCCCTGCAGGAGGCAGGCGAGGAGGGCGAGCGAGCAGGGGTGAGGAGGCGAATGGGGAGGTGAGCAGCAGGCGGGCGGCGAGGGTGAGGAGGAACCCCCTACCAGAAGCCCTCTCCCCCCAGTGCATCCTGCCCGCTGGCGGGCCCCTCCGATCAGCACCTACTGAGGATCAGATGTTTTGCCCGCGCCGTCAGGAGGTGCTGGTGGGGGAGGGGAGAGGAGGGAGGTCGCAGTGCACTCGGGGGAGGGGGCGGAACTGGGCGGGGAAGTGGAGGGGCAGGAGCAGAAGAGGTGGGGCAGGAAAAAGCAGGGCGGGAGTGGGGCCTTGGGGGGAGGGATGGAGTGGGGTAAGGCCAGGGCAGAGCCGGTGGTGGGGGAGCACCTTCTGGCAGATTAGAAACTCGATGCCTATGTCCTGGGCCCTGCACCCCCCTAGGGATGGCCCTGACCATGTCTCTCTAATGCATTCTCAGTATTCCTCTGTTTCTAGTTCCTTGTACTCTGGTATGTATCACCATGTACATCTTTTTTGGTTCATTCTTGACATATGTCCAAACAGTCTGTTATCTTTCTTGAATCTTCTGTAACAGCATTATTTCTTGTCCTACTTGTTTTCTTATCTCCATTTTTTTTTATTTTGTGGAGTCTTGAAATTCACGATATTCCTCAGAGACAGTTCATTTCTGCAGGCAAAATCTTTTGTTCATTGGCTTTCCTCCTACCCCAGCATTCCCATCCATACAACAATATCATTATGACAAATGTCTCATGCTGATTTTTGTTTTTATCAGATTATCTTTAGCCTTCCAGATCTTGCAGTTTTCCAAATACAGTAGCAGCCGGTCCTTCTTTTTATGTTATCTTCACAATTCCCATTCTTCAATACTAGTTCTCCATGGTACGCTTGTTCTCATTCTTTGTCTCTGAGTCTGAGCTTAGATCTTTGTTTTGTATCCAACTGCCATAATTTTTATCTTCTCCATTCTGATCTTCAATCCAAATGTTCTGCTTTCCTATTCTACTGGAGGTGGTGGATGTACTGGGTGAGCTCTAGGGATGCAAAAGGAGTGATTTTCTTGCAGTTGGTCCTGGCAACTCACTCAACTCTTATTGGTGGCTCCAAGTAACTGTGTGCACTGCTCTGCCTCACCCTTGGACCGTGCCTCAGTTGGCATGTTAAACCTACTGCGGGTAGTTAGTGGCAATAAACACTAGTGAAAAGGCACATCTGGCTCTCCAAGTGCGCAAAGTCTCCTATGGCAAAGCTGGCAAAACAACTTTCAAAATATAACATCAGTGGAAATGGTGCTTGAACAAGCTAGTTGAACATGTGGAAAATATTGGACAATAGAAACAGAATGAAGAATGGAAAGAGAAATATGCTGGCTTAGTACTTACCCGGACAAACAAGGGCCTCATTCACCACCCAGAAACCAAGTGGGGTGAAAAGGGATAAAATCAGAACAAATGCAACACCTACAACAGGGGATTATGTGATGAACTAGAAAGATAAGACATTTATTGGAAAATGGAATGTAAGAACATTATACCAGGCTGGAGCAGTTGCAGTAATGTTGCATGAGTTGAAAAGATATAAGTAGGACATTATCGATCTATGTGAAATGAGATGGGAAGGCTCAGGAGAATTCTACCATGATGAACACAGGGTATTGATATTGGGAAGAGAAGATGGTGGATACCAGGATGGAATTGCATAGGTGCTAAAGCTTGAAGGCAAGCTAGGCTTCTAACTAGGGGGGGAGGGATATCTCAGTGGTTTGAGCTTTGGCCTGCTAAACCTAGACTTGTGAGTTCAGTCCTTGAGGGGGCCACTTAGGGATCTGGGGCAAAGTCAGTACTTGGTCCTGCTCATGAAGGCAGGGGGCTGGGCTCACTGACCTTTCAGGGTCACTTCCAGCTCTATGAGGTAGGTATATCTCCATATATTATATGTTGTAGGTGAGATTCAGAACCAAATCAGATGAAAATCAAGCATGGTACTGTGCAAATCATTTGCGGCCAATATCAGATCTGATCATAAATTGGTGCTGGCATCACTGAGCTTGAGGTTGAAAGCAGTGGAAAAAGTGCAAGAACTAAAATCTATGATGTGGACAAACTGAAAAGGCCAGTTATCAGAGAAGCCATGCAGAAAAACACCATGTGTCTGATGAAAGAAGAAATGAACGTTGAAGAGACATGGATCAGTGTTCTTTTTTTAAAAAAAGAGTGGGAGAGGTGGATTATGAGAGTAGCTGAACAAGTGTTGGGTTACAAGCCCAAAATGAACTAAGGTGGATAAAATGCTGCAGTTGAGGACAAGTGTAGGAAACTGAAGGAGAATCAAAAGAAGATGGAAGTCTAAGAGCTGAGTACAGTAGGCTAACCAGGGAGATAAAGCAGAAAGTGAAGAGAGAGACAAAAACAACTGGATAAGTGAACAGTGTAAAAAAGCAGGATACAGAAATGCCACATGGGGGTTGTATCACAAAATAAGAGAACCGAGTAGGACTTATAAATTGAGGATATTGGCAGTGAAAGACAAGCGCAGGCAAATAATTGAGGATGAACAAGCAAAGAATAAGCAATGGAAAGAATACCTTCAAAAACTGTACAACTTGCAGACACAGTAGATCAAATGGTTCTGGAGAAGCTTCCCAGCACAAACGCGGGAGAGCAAATGTCAGAATACTTAGAAGGAGAAGTAGTAAAGACTGGAAATAAGGTGTACATTTTTAACAGTGAGGTCAATTGAACATTGGAAGGGTTGTGGTGGATTCTCCATCAGTGACCATTCTTAAATCACAACTTGATGGTTTTTCTAAAAGTTTTGGTCTATTTTGTGGAAGTTCTATGGCCTGCATTATACATGAGGTCAGACTAGATGATCACAATGGTCCCTTGTGGTCTTGGAATCTATGAATGAATAGAAAATTTGCAAAATGTGCTAGAAAGTGACAACATATTTGCAAAGCTTACTGCAAGTACATGAGGAATACATGGTAAAGGTAAGATACATACATGATTCACAAAGCAGTCAATACAATTTACTAAGGGTCTAAGAATCAGAAATTAAGATTGTTTAATGAGACTGATTCTAAATATTAGAATAACTGACGGTACGTGAATCATCTTTGGTACATAAAATGCACATGGCACAGAAAATGCCTAGGGTTAGCCTCTTGTATTATCTAGTTATCAATGAACTTCTGTCATAAAATTTTATCCATCACTCTGTGTACCCTTGATTCTGCAGTGAGCGCTTCCTAAAATGCTAACAACCCTAGCTTAACTTTCAGAACATCCGTCAATTATCAGTTCTAAATAAAATTCTGTGTTTGGAGATAGACTTCTTTCACATTATTATTTGCATAACATTGTATGTGTGCATAAAACTATACAGGTATTAAATGGAATGGGGAGTAAGGTCCTTACTCCAAGGAATTCACAAATAAATTGTACATATAACACAGCAAATGAGTACATTGGGGGAAGGAGAGTGTCAATGGGGTGAGAACACAAGGGAAGCCAGGAACAGAAGAACTCAGGTCTAGAGCTGGGCAAATAATAGATTTTTTTTTGGTTCACTCACAATTCAGGGGCAGGGGGGAAATCATTTTGGGTGAAATCTGGTTGAATTTTGAATCTGGTTGAAACAAAACATTTCAATTTCTGGCAAAGGAGAAGTAGACTATCAAAACGCCTCCCTTATAACCTTCAGCCTAGATCCTAGTGGTTTGGGTACTCTTTTAGGATGTGGGAGATCCTGGTTCAGTTCGCCCACCCCCGGCCTGATATCAGCAAGGGATTTGAACAGGGGTTTCCCACATTGTAGGGGAGTGCCCTAGCTACTGGGTTATTCTGGTGCGGGCCTTTCTCAGTCTCTTTATTTAAGCTGTTCCATAGGGTATAAATTAGTCATTGGAGCAGTCACTGGAGCTTTGGTCTTTTACATCATGAGTGAGTGTCCTAACCACCAGAGTAGAGTCATTCTCTTTCCCTTACAATGACTATTCATTGTCATGTGTTTAAGATTAGGACACTCGCCTAGAATGTAGGAGACCCAAGTTCCAGTTCCTGCTCCGATGATTGATTAATTATTTATACACAATGGAACAACTGATCCTTTGCTTAGTTTGAGACAGCCTCACAACAATAATACATGCTTCCCTGAACTGTAGGGCTCATGAAATGGCACTCAGAATGGAATCACCCTTGGTTTTGCCCACCTTTATTTGTAATTGCTTGTGAGAAAGGCTTCCAGCTATGCTCCTCCATCACTTAGAGCTTGTACAAAATGCGGCAGTACATACCTGCTCATTGGATTGAATGTTGTTAATAAGACTCTTCGGCATTACTTACACTTGATGGCCATAAATAGCTACAATATTAGCTGTTCAGCACATTAGTAGATGTAATGGGACTTCACACGTGCTTAAAAGAAAGCATGTGCTTAAATGCTTTGCTGAACTGGAGCCCCTTAGTGCTGAGAAATGGGTTTTTTTTTCCCCAATAGACTTTGCCAGCTCCTACAACTCTTATGGGAAAAGGACTTGACTATGTTCAAGACCTCCTCTGTGAGTCTTATCACGGCATGCTGACACAACCCAGTTTCTAGGGGGGCTACACCTTGCAATCCTATTTCGTAGACTATTAACATTTTGTTGTGATGGCTCCTAGAGTGTCAAACTAGTTCCTCTCTCAGCAGAAACCTCAGCTCATGAGTCCAAACTTCCTCTTTTTTTTTTTTAAAGCCCTAAATGTTTTTTCTAGGAAAGTGTTGGCTCTAATCACTATTAGCCTCATTGTTTGGACGACTCCTACCTCTCTTACAATGATGTGACTTTGCTTGGCTCTTTTATATCTTCTTATATATTTTTTTATTTTGTATATTTCGTACTATTTTAAAGTATGTTTAAATTTTTCAAAAGCCTTTAGGAGCCTAAGTCTCAAAGGGTACGACTACACAGCAAAACAAACAAAAACCCTGTGGCAGAGAGGCTCAGAACCTGGGTCAACTGACTCTAGGCTCATGTGGCTCACGCTGCGGGACTAAAAGTAGCAGTGTAGACATCCAGGCGTGGGCTGGAGCCTGGGCTCTGAGACATCCAATCCCTGTTAGTGAGTTTCAGAGCCTGGGCTCCAGCCTGAGCCTAAAAGTCTACACTGCTATTCTTAGTCCCCCAGTTTGAGCACTGTGAGCCTGAATCAGTTGCCCCAGGCTCTGAGACACACTGCTGCTGGTCTTTCTTTTGCTGGGTAGACGTACCCTAAGCCATTTTGAAAAATGGGATTTAAGCTCCTAAATCACTTAAGTGCTTTTGAAACTTGGATCCTATGTTCTGTTTAACTGTTGATGAGTCTTCCACATGCTCTGGGAAAGTTCTGGCAGATAGAGATGCTTTATAAATGCAATGCATTATTTTATTATTTACTTCAGCAACATAAGAGATGTCTTTTGTGCTGTATTTGGAATATGGTGAACCTTTTAGTTGAAATTATCATAGATCTGAATTTTTAACAAGGAATAGTGTTGCTAGTTGCTATGATACAAAATAATTGAAATATTCAGAGCACTGGAATTCCTGTTGGTCATGTAAAAAAAAAAAGCAATTTTATGAATATTAAATGTTTGAACAGTATTTGAAAAAACTCTCTCTCTCTCTCTCTCTCTTTTTCATATGTATATCTGTATATAATATAAAAAACCTTATTCTTATTTCCATATCAAATGCTTGAAAAATTTATTACACTATGTCAGAGCTTGGCAGCTTATTTATGGTACACAGTGGTAGTGGAAAATACATATGTAAATAAAGCAAGCAAAGCACTCTACATAATATAAACAAATCACGAAAATTTTGCAAGAAAATGCACGCTTCTTGATACCTAGTTATACATACATTTGGATTTGCAAATGAAGAGCTGACTAATGGTGACGTAAATGCAAAATAATGAATTCTTGTAGTGGGCTTCTTCACATACATTTGAGCAAGTATATGTTACATACACATTCTGCATGTTAGGACAATTCTTTTGTACAACCTTGGAGTGAAAGATTGAAGTAAAAAAAAAAAAAAAAGCAAAATGTTGCTTGTTGGACTGAAAAGGTAAATTATTATATGACTGTGAAAAGTCCCCAAAGTAAGCCAGAGTGAGAATCTTGATGTGTGAGGCTGTTATTATTTATAATTGCTAATACAATAGCATCCAAGGCCCCATTGTGCTAGGCACTGTATGTAAGCGTCATTAGAGGCAGTCACTTCCCTAAAGAAGATCAGATGTTTTTCTCTAAGATTTACTCCTGAGAGAATTCTGCATCAAAAAATTAAAAATTCTGTGCCAAAAAATAAAAACACCCTGTCATTTTCTGCAGGGAAGGAAAAAAATCTGTGGAGGGACATGAATTCTGTGCATGTGGAGTGGTGCAGAATTCCACCAGGAGTAAAGACACTGCATGTCTTTTAAAATGAGATACTCTAGCTCAGGGGTCGGCAACCTGCGGCTCCCGGCTCGCAAGGGTAAGCACCCTGGCGGGCCGGCCCGGTTTGTTTATCCACCGCGTCAGCAACTTTGGCCGATCGCGGCTCCCACTGGCCGCGGTTCGCGGTCCCAGGGCAATGCGGGAGGCAGGAAGCCGCGGCCAGAACATCCCTCGGCTCGCGCCGCTTCCTGCCTCCCGCATTGGTCTGGGACCACGAACCGCGGCCAGTGGGAGCCGCGATCGGCCGAAGTTGCCGACGCGGTGGATAAACAAACCGGGCCGGCCCGCCAGGGTGCTTACCCTGGCGAGCCGGGAGCCGCAGGCTGCCGACCCCTGCTCTAGCTCAACCAGAAGTTATGTGTTGATGCAGAAATCACTTGGTGAAATTCTACAGTGTGTGTTATGCAGGAGGTCAGACTATATAATCATAATGGTCCCCTCTGCTTTTAAAATCTTTGATCCTACGAGTGTTTGTCTAAATAGACAAAAGATATGGAATAAAGGCAGTATTCTTATTAACAATCCCATTTTACAGAGGGGAAAACTGAGACACCAATAAATTAAGGGACAAGAGGCCTGTGGCACAGTTGGAATTGAACGCAGAGCTTCTGAGCCCCAGTCTCATTGCCTGACCATCTTTCGTCTGGCTAGTGACCCCCTTCTACCTCCTGGGAATAGGGGTGAAAGTCAGTGAAAGGTGTTGCATCCTGTCCTCCATGGCTGCTAGGATGGTAACCGCAGAGCGAGATGTGTTGAAGGGGGAAGAAAAAAATAGGTGGAGAAGATAGTGAAGAAATCATATTGTATTATATCATATATACTTCATGAGGAATTCAGAGGTCTTCCCTTTGCCTCCGGGGGAAAAAGTTTAAATGGTTTCTCATGGTCCATTTGCACTGGTAAAGTTGCCTAGAGGTAACAGTGCTCCTTAGGAATTCCCATTGAGCAAGCCATGAATATTGCTCACTCGATGCAAGATATGATAGCATTCAGCTGTGTTACAAATAAATATGTTTATAGTTGTTCTGAAGCAGTCAGGTCCCACTGGCTGTCTTGAATTAACCCATGCTCTTCAGCTCTCAAAAACACAAACCCTGGAGGCCCAAACGAGAGTAAACTAGCTTTGCGGAAAAGTCTCTGTGTGTCTACACTGCATACTTCTTATAGAATCATAGAATATTAGGGTTGGAAGAGACCTCAGGAGATAATCTAGTCCAACCTCCTGCTCTAAGCAGGACCAACACCAACTAAATCATCCCAGCCAGGGCTTTTTCAATCATTATGGTGGAATGTAGACCAGCATGGGTATAAATAGCAGTGTAGACAGTGAGGCACTGCTTAGGCAAGTTGAATAAAGACATGCCAGACCCTTGGAGTATCTACCCTACATGGCTGTCTACATGCTCTACTCATGGGAGAATTTTACGGTACTGTGTGTGCATAATTATTGAGCCACACATATTTTGATTTTTTTGCACAAAAAAGTTGTCCACAAGAGGGCACTGTGGCGCAAGAACAGTAGCAGCTTCCAGCAAAAAATAACTTCTGTAGTTCTGCCTTTTGCCCACTAGAGGGCACTGTGGCCACAGAACACAGCAGCAGCTCCCAGACAGCGAGGGAAGAGAGAAAGCCTGCCTTCTTTACAGCGCCTGTCTGGCCAGGTCCAGAGACAGGAGCTATGGGGAGACAGACAGTGTGGGGCTGCTGGGGGGTCAGACAGAGGCTCATAAGGGCTAGTGGGGAGAGGACAGACTGGGGCAGGGGCTGAATGGGAGTGGAGGCACGGCGCCATGGGGGGAGGGAGGTGCAGGGCCACATGGTGATAGAGGAGGGGTGTAGGGGCATAGGGACAGACAGGGGAGTAGCTGGATGGGGGGACAGAGACACATGGGGATGGGGAGGGGTGCAGGGACACAGGGACAGACAGGGGAGTAGCTGGATGGGGGCACAGAGTCACATGGGGAGGAATGCAGGGCTACATGAGGATGGGGGAGGGGTGCAGGAGCATAGGGACGGGAGTAGCAGAGTGGGGGCACAGAGACACATGGGGATGGGGAGGGGTGCAGGGACACAGGGACAGACGGGAGTAGCTGGATGGGGGCACAGAGACACATGGGGAGGAGTGCAGGGCTACATGAGGATGGGGGAGGGGTGCAGGAGCATAGGGACAGGGGAGTAGCTGGATGGGGGCACAGAGACACATGGGGATGGGGAGGGGTGCAGGGACACAGGGACAGACAGGGGAGTAGCTGGATGGGGGCACAGAGTCACATGGGGAGGAGTGCAGGGCTACATGAGGATGGGGGAGGGGTGCAGGAGCATAGGGACAGGGGAGTAGCAGAGTGGGGGCACAGAGACACATGGGGATGGGGTGGGGTGCAGGGCTACATGGGGATGGGGAGAGTGGAGGTGAAGGGACATATGTGGACAAGGGATGCAAGGACACATGGGGGCAGGGCAGATGTGCCTGACTGAATGGCTAGGGGTCAGCCAGGGTCTGCATGGGGGAAGCTCCCTAACAACCCCTCTCTGGCCCCCAAAAAAACCTGTTCCGAACTTTTCCCACACATACTCAACAAGCCTCCAAGTTCACACCCAAGCTCCTTCCCAGCAATTTACTTCCCTCTCTCAGCATCTCTATTACTCCTGACTCCCCCAAGTCTTTGCACTGCTTCTGAGGGGTGTGGGAAATACGGTTCTGTATTGTAGTTTAAATGAATTATTACTCTGAGTTCTGTGTTAATATGCCTAGTAAGGAATCTATTTGTCAAAAAATTTTTCCTGAATCTTTATTGTTGTCTGTCTTGTTACAGACATACTTGCTGACAGGTATTTTGAAATAAATGACCAAATACAATTGAAACCAGTGTGATTATATTGTGTTATTTTGACAAATAAAATATGCAGAATTTTGCAGAATTTTAAAATATTGTGTGCAGAATTTTTAATTTTTTGGCACAGAATTCCCCCAGGAGTAAAAGTGCCCCCCCATCTAGACAGCTATTTTTAGTAGTGTAGTGTCCCAGTGCTGGACCCTTTTCCCGCTGCAGTGAAAAGCTGTGGCAGGTGTGAAGGCAGAGGAGGAAAGACTCAGGTAGCTCCCCACAGCCGGAGCCTTTCCCTGCTATCTGCCCCCTTGCCAGAACTTTTCACTCCTGTGTGTAGCTACTACAATGTGGTAGTACACATACCCTCATCAGTGGTGTGCAGTGTAGACATATCCTGAGAGAACACCACAAATTCTCAATCTTAAAGACCTGGAAAGATTTATATCTAGCTTTAATATGTATAAAATTGTATCTGAGAGCCTCCCCCCTAATGTTGATAATAAACATATTTGAATACAAAGTGCTTGTATACCCTGTTGGTTTTGACTGAGGTAAAAACACATTCTGAAGCCAGGAGATGGGATTTGTTAGTACAAAAGAAAACAACACTTACGTATTTTACCAGGAAAACAGGTAGTTGCTAGTGACGGATCTTAGTGGAATTCTTTCCTTTTAATTGGGCTCAGGAAACCAAAGCCCTGTAAACTGTGTATGTAACTGCCAAGAGAGGAGGCTTTGAGGGAATTGTAGGAAAAAAGCTGAGAGTTTTAGAGCTACTACACTATGAATTATTCTCTCCCAGAAACTTCATTGTACTCAATTCTTGTGGCTTGTCCCTGAAGATTTGGGATGTAAGTATTTAGATATTCTGGAAAAGTGTAAACTGTCTAATGCACCTGTATGTACAGAAGATGGGTCTAAGATTGTGATGTGTGAGTGTAGCTTAGCTCCAGAGTATCTCCACTGGCAGTGGTTTCCCCAGGAATTGAAATTAGGGGGGGTGTTCGAATTTACAGGGGGGGTGTCAGGACCAACGAGATATGAAAAGATATATGAATAAAGTAAATGTTTTGTTAGGATTATGCAAATTTAACATAAGAATAATGCAAGTTACACCAAAACACATAACACGTCTAGATTTCTAAAAAATATATACATTTTAAAAAAAAGTATTTAATTTAAATTGACTTTTGAAAAGTAAGCCATCATAGGGTAAGAGGGAAGATCCTCTCATGGATCAGTAACTGGTTAAAAGATGGGAAACAAAGGGTAGGAATAAATTATCAGTTTTCAGAATGGAGAGAGATAAATAGTGGTATCCCTGAGGGGTCGGTACTGGGACCAGTGCTGTTCAACATATTCATAAATGATCTGGAAAAATGGGTAAACAGTGAGGTGGCAAAATTTGCAGATGATACAAAACTATGCAAGATAGGTAAGTCCCAGGCAGACTGCGAAGAATTACAAAGGGATCTCATAAAACTGAGTGACTGGGCAACAAAAATGGCAGATGAAATTTAATGTTGATAAATGCAAAGTAATGTACATTGGAAAACAATCTCAACTATACATACAAAATGAAGGAGTCTGAATTAGCTGTTAACACTCAAGAAAGATCTTGCAGTCATTGTGGATAGTTCTCTGAAAACATCCACTCAGTGTGCAGCAGCAGTCAGTGATTCCCAACATTCTGTTTGCTTCTTTAAAAAGAACAGGAGCACTTGTGGCACCTTAGAGACTAACAAATTTATTTAAGCATAAGCTTTCGTGGGCTACAGTCCACTTCAACGGATGTAGCCCACAAAAGCTTATGTTCTTTTTGCAATACAGACTAACACGGCTGCTCCTCTGAAACCTTTGCTTTTTTAAGAAAGGGATAGATAATAAGACAGAAAATATCATATTGCCTCTATATAAATCCATGGCACATGTACACCTTGAATACTGTGTGCAGATCTGGTTACCCTATCCCAAAAAAGACATACTGGAAATGCAAAAAGTACAGAGATGGGCAACTAAAATGATTAGGGGTATGAAACAGGAGAAGAAATTAAAATGACTGGGAATTTTCAGCTTAGAAAAGAGACAACTAAGGGGGGATATGCTAAAGGTCTATAAAATCTTGACTGATGTGAAGAAAGTGAATAAAGTAAATGTTTTGTTAGGATAATCCAAATTTAACATAAGGAAAATGCAAGTTACACCAAAACACATAACAGATCTGGATTTCTAAAAAAAAATTTTTAAAAAAATGTATTTAATTTAAATTGACTTTTGAAAAGTAAGCCATCATGGGGTAAGAGGGAAGATCCTCTCATGGATCAGTAACTGGTTAAAAGATGGGAAACAAAGGGTAGGAATAAATTATCAGGTTTCAGAATGGAGAGAGATAAATAGTGGTATCCTTGAGGGGTCAGTACTGGGACCAGTCCTATTCAACATATTCATCTGGAAAAATGGGTAAACAGTGAGGTGGCAAAATTTGCAGATGATACAAAATTATTCAAGATAGTTAAGTCCCAGGCAGACTGCGAAGATCTACAAAGGGGTCTCACAAAACTGGGTGACTGGGCAACAAAATGGCAAATTAAAGTCAATGCTGATAAATGCAAAGTAATGCACATTGGAAAGCAATCTCAACTATACATACAAAATGATGGCATCTGAATTAGCTGTTAACTCTCAAGGAAGAGATCTTGGAGTCATTGTGGATAGATCTCTGAAAACATCCACTCCATGTGCAGCAACAGTCACAAAAGCAAACAATGTTGGGAATCATTAAGAAAGGGATAGATAATAAGACAGAAAATATCATATTGCCTCTATATAAATCCATGGTACGTGCACACCTTGAATAGTGTGTGTAGATCTGGTCACATATCCTAAAATATATATATTGGAATTGGAAAAGGTACAGAGATGGGCAACTAAAATGATGAGGGGTATGAAACAGGAGGAGAGATTAAAGTGACTGGGAATTTTCAGCTTAGAAAAGAGATGACTAATGGGGATATGATAGAGGTCGACAAAATCTTGACTGGTGTGAAGAAAGTGAATAAGGAAATTTTATTTAATCCTTCACATTACACAAGAACTAGCAGTCACCCAATGAAATTAATAGGCAGCAGATTTTAAAAAAACAAAAGGAAGTATTTCTTCAGACAATATAAAGTCAACCCAGGGAACTCTTTGCCAGGGGATGCTGTGAAGACCAAAACTATAACAGGATTTTAAAAAGAACTAGATAAATTCCTGGAGAACAGGTCCATCTGTGGCTATTAGCCAGGATGAGAGGGATGCAACGCCATGCTCTGAGTGTCCCTAGCCTGTTTTCCAGAAGCTGGGAATGGGCAACAGGGGATGGATCACTTGATGATTCCCTGTTCTATTAATTCCCTCTGAAGCACCTGGCCTTGACCACTGTTGTAAGACAGGGTACTGGGCTATATGGACCATGGGTCTGACCCAGTACGACCATTCTTATGTAAAAATTAATTATAATAAAAATGTTTAGTACAGAAACTCCCCAACATAATGACCTCTCAAGATAGCAACAATGTGAGATAACAACCTTGGCAAATACTGCATTTTAAAAATCTTGGCCTACTGGGAAACATATTTATATAAGTTTCCATTCCCAGTCACAAATCTAGCATTCTGGAGCAAAGTGACTAAAATATAGTCCAACAAACAAATGTTTATTTAACGTGCCCCTCACTTTTCCCTCCACCGCACTCCACTCACCGGTGTTGTCCTTGGTCAGTGGAGACTCAGAGTTCAGAGGTGCTTTCACGTGAGTACACCTTCCAGGTGGGGGACAAAAAGGCACAGTTTGCTTTGGCCACGGCTGTTCGTTGTGCCATGGTTCACTTTACCACTCTGTTGCCAATGGCCCTGCACAGTCACCTTCTGCTGTCACCTACCACTGTGACCTCTGCGAGTTGGTCTCTTGAGGTTCCACCAGCTCTCAGGGTATGGCTACACTGGCGATTTGCAGCGCTGGAAAGCCTCCACCAGCGCTGCAATTAGTAAGTGGCCACACCTGCAGGGCACTTCCAGCGCTGCAACTCCCTGGCTGCAGCGCTGGCTGTACACCCCTCTCGGCATGGGGAATAAGGATTCCAGCGCTGGTGCTGCAGTGCTGGTCATCAAGTGTGGCCACACACCAGCGCTGTGATTGGCCTCCAGTGTATAAGGATGTATCCCAGAATGCTTTTATAAATTACTCTCTTTGTTTTGTTATGCAGCCTCTCTTTGTTTTGTTATGAACGAGCTCCGATCGGAGCTCCGTTGCTTATCTAAAAAACAAACAGAGCTCCTGTTTGCTGTGATCATCTGTACCTGGCTATAAACAATCAAATGAGAGGCAGGGAGGGAGTGAAACAGCGGGGAGTCGTGTTGGCTGCAGGCTGTTTGCAATTAAGAGTTAAGACTAAGGGGTTGGAAACATGTTCTGATTTTTCAATGCAGGAAGCTAAACACACAGTGTTGGCTCCAAAAATCCCCTCTCTCTTTCCCCCCGCTCCCTGTCACACTAGACCCCACTCCACCCCCCTCTTTTGAAAAGCACGTTGCGGCCACTTGAATGCTGGGATAGCTGCCCATAATGCATCACTCCCAACAGCGCTGCAAATACTGCAAATGTGGCCACACACCAACGCTGGTAGCTGTGAGTGTGGCCACACACCAGCGCTGGCCCTGCACAGCTGGATGACCAGCGCTGCAAACTACCAGCGCTGCAAACCGTAAGTGTAGCCATACCCTCAGTGATTTCAGCTGAGCTCTCAGTGCGGGAACCTTGCTGCTAGTGCAGTCTGGGCTGTCTCTTACACAAAAACACTGTACCCACAGGAACACTGTCCCCACAACAGGACTAAGCAGATTGTCAGTGATTTCAGCTGCAGTGGTCACTTAACAGAACAAAAGACTATCTATAGAGCCTAATCAGCTCTGTCTTTAAACAGTGGAGAGGGACAGGTCCCCACCCTCTCTCTTGATGCCTTCAAATCATCACAGGCTAAGTACAGTTCTACTGCCCTTTACTCATACAATAAGAACAACATTTAATCCCCCCTTCCCCGACATTCAAGTGGTTTGTAACCCAACCCCAGTCAAAATCTATCACTTGGACAACACAGCTCTGTTTGCTGGATACCTAGGTAGATTAGGTGTGAATGTAAATATAATCTGGCCCTGAAGCCTTAGCCCCCAGCTCATCACTAGCTGTCAGGGAGAACTCATTTAGACTTTGCTTACAAATCATCATTTGAAATTATTAGGTTGGCCAACATCAACTAAATGAATGCACTGACATCATAAAAAACAGCTGTATAAGGAAGCAAGGAAGCTAGTCTATGTTCATACTTTTCAAATATATTATACTTTTTCAGATACACATATTTTATCAGCAAAGAATCCTGTGGCACCTTACAGACTAACAGACGTTTTGCAGCATGAGCTTTCGTGGGTGAATACCCACTTCTTCGGATGCAAGTAGTGGAAATTTCCAGGGGCAGGTACATATATGCAAGCAAGAAGCAAGCTAGAGATAACAAGGTTAGTTCAATCAGGGAGGATGAGGCTGTGAATGGCTTGCCAACTACAGAACCAGTTTCTCCTCCCTTGGTTTTCACACCTCTACTAGTAGAACAGGGCCTCATCCTCCCTGATTGAACTAACCTCGTTATCTCTAGCTTGCTTCTTGCTTGCATATATATACCTGCCCCTGGAAATTTCCACTACTTTCATCTGAAGAAGTGGGTATTCACCCACGAAAGCTCATGCTGCAAAACGTCTGTTAGTCTATAAAGTGCCACAGGATTCTTTGCTGCTTTTACAGATCCAGATTAACACGGCTACCCCTCTGATACTTGACATATTTTACCATACACTGTATAAGCTTTTAAAGTGTGTATTAATGTTTCAGTTTAAATTCAGATTTCCAAACAGATACTAAATTGGTATGTAACTAGCTCACAAAACTTGGGGGGGTGTTGGGAAAATTCAGGGGGGGTGTACACCCCCCCTGGGGGGGGTGTAGGGAAATCACTGTCCACTGCCATGAGTAGAGAGACTGGATTTATACTGCAGTGCCAGAGATTGTTAACTGGCCCAACACCTTAAATAGTATTACAATAACATCTGAAACTTCTCAATCCTGAGAGCAAGTTAGCTCTGTTACTATGAAGTCCTGAATCTAAACAGGGACTTGAGAAAATGACATTCAAGGGAAGTTTCCCTTGGAAGTTTGGAATTCTTCAAGATAGCTGGGAAAAGCAAATGTGGGGTCTAGGGTCTTATTCATTTTCTTGTGCTGGGTCTTGCTTATACATGCCTAGTGAGTCCTTGCATTTTTAAATTTAGAAACTGTAATAGTATAGAGCACCTTGAGTGTGTGTGGCCTGTGCTTACTCCTATCCAGTGTTCACATGAAATCTCTTCCCTGATCATTCTTTCAGCTGTTTTTCAAATATTTTCTCATCTTGTCCAGATACTTAATCCTTAGTAATGGTGGTTGATGCTTTTTTTTTTTTGTAAATTCCCTGATGAATTTTACTTTTTGATTTTTACATATTTATTAATGATGTGTAACTTCTATAAGCACAAATCCCAGCCTGTATGGTCATTCACAGTGTTCACTTTTGACCATTTAAACAAGAGCCTAATTAATGCTTTGTTAAAGAACGCTTGCCTGCGGCTGGTAAAACTGTTGCCAACTCAAGTTCCTTGCTGAGGGCTCGTCTACGTGGACTATCAGGATGTGATTTCTAAAGCACACTAATGTGTTGCACATTAATTTATCTGTGTAGGCCTTGCTGATGAAAACTAAAAGTTCCCTAATATGCTTTAATGTACTGCTATATGAAACAGCAACATGCTAGTGCACTTTAGAAATTACATCTCCACGGTCTGCATTATTGCTCCACGTAGACAATCCCTGAGTATCATCAATTGTTTCCACTGGGGGGAGAGATGGAAATTTCCCTCTTATTGAGTTCAGCCTCTATTTACACAGTGCTTTAAGGGATCTAATACAGTAATGGGGCCATTTTCACCAGCTCTGGAAGTGACCGACAGGCCCCACCAGAGGACATGTGAAGTGCCCCCAACAAAGGTGTCTTCTTCACTGTGGTCAGGGGGGCTTCACACAAAAGTTAGCACAGGCTGCGTTAACCTTTCAGCACGTTGACCGCTGATGGCAGGCTTGATGATATGTTTTCCTCCTACCCCTGCCTAGACCCATGGCGGATCCAGTGCGTGGGACAGGGTCTGGGAACAGTGCAGCAAAGGTGCAAACTCCTCCTGTATGGGTGGTAGAGGCACACAGCCCTAGGTGGCTTTTCCTTGTGAGAGAGAAATTGTCCCCTCTTAGTAGGTGGTTTAAAAATCTCTCTTCAGAGCATGTCAAGCCATGTGCCAGTATAATACTTTTCAGTGACTATGACAAATTATTGCTGGGATCACCACTTTTTTTTTCTTTAACTACAAATATGACAATTTACAATACCCTTTACCAGGAACTTTTTGCTTTACCACAACCAGTTCTAATTTCTTGATAGTACTTCAGCATGCAGATGAAACAAACTGAAAGTATTCATCTCTCTTGGTTTTTACAGGCTTAATGCATTTTTCCCGCCTCATATTATTTTGTGCTAGCCCTAGGACTAGAAGAATTTACAAGTAGTAAATTGTCTCTCTGTTACTGAATTTTCTTTAACCTGTTTAGAGTATTTCATAAAATGTGATTGCAGTTCTTAACTTCTAACTTTAATAGTGCTTCCAAAACAATAAACAGGGGAAAGCTCTTGTTATCCCCAAATAATCCAACCTTCTGTTGCATCCTTCCAAAATAACCTACACAGATTTTCACTAGTTTGTTTGCCTGAGAACATTATGGCTCTGATGCAAGGCTATGCTCTGGAACTTTGTAGTGCTCAACCAGTGCAAAGTGGCCGTATACCAAACTGAGCTAGTTCCCAGAGGACATCTCCAGTGTAGGAGGACCTTGGATTGTGAAGAACCCTCATAACAGCTTCTACACTACTCACCACTGCTAGTTTAGGGAATATATTTGAGGTTCCTTTAAAATCCTGCAATCTCTAGCTTTTGTAAGAGGTGTTTTGGAGTACAGCTTGCTCTGATCTGTATCAGAAAGTCCAGTCTGATGCAGAGTAGCCCTGGAACAGGGAAGCACAAGGGCATATTTTTGCCCACTAATTCCAATTGCAGCCAAGTATCTGTTCAACATGAGACAGGAGTTTTTAGAGGGAATGTTAGCAGTAAGGACTAGTAGTTCATTTACTATTCTGTGTTCCAGTCTCCTGCAAAGACCAGAGTTTAAGGTCATCTACATGACTGTGTAAATACAGGATTTCAAGTGCTCTTTCCATATCTCTTTTAAAAAAGAAACTCAGAAATAAATGGAAGCCCTGTACTCTTCCTCCGTGCAGGTAGATGCCCTCCTACTTCATGGTTCTGCAGCAAGCCCACAGAGGGAGATTTGAAGGAGTCCCTCGTTTAACTATTTGGGAGCACATCACTGATACATCATTGAAAATATTAAACAGTTGGGGAATATTAATTCTTTAAAACAACTAGCAATTACTTGACAGTCTCCTCAGTGTTGTCAGTGCTCATAGGCTAAAGGTGACCAAAGACTAAGCTAGCAGCAATGCTACTAGTAAAATGAGCTGATTAAGTCCCATACTGACTTGACCAATGCAAGATTAGCTGTCTGAGGTTCAGAAACCTTCCTCTGATCCAAGAGCTAAGACTCCAAATGGACTCAAAACAGTCCATCAATTTAGAGATTTCTAGCAAAGGGACGAAAGGGGGGAAACACTGAATACTGTATTTGAATAAAAGAGAGCGGGGAGTCTACAGCTTAATTATAATATAAATCAGAAGACTTTTACTCATAACCTTGAAAAGGAGATTATTGGACTCAAGCGAATATCATACCGCATATCCTGCAGCTAAAACCATGGCTTATCATTGGTAATACTTACATTCCAAGGCTAACCCAAGACACTCTTTGAAATAGCTGTTGCCAGCTAAACACGTAAAAAGGGATTGCTAGTCTGTTTTAGCCATAAAGACGAGAGTAGTTGCTTACATAACAGTAACTTTTTTCTACTAGCTTCCAAACTTAATTGAAAGTATATCCCTTTATAATAAATACAATAATTAACACTTAAGTTTTAAGAACTGCTTTATGGAGACTGTAACTGCAGCATTCCAAACTTGAAAGGAATAGAACAACTGCAAATTATCCTTGGTATTGCATTCTAGTTTTGGAATGTTTATAGTATTCATTGAGAATAAGGGTTTGGAGCCCTTTACAAGCCCGAAAAGAACACTATCAATGTATTTTTAGGACTTTAGAAGATTTTTTTCTCACTTATATATTTAAAAAAAATAAAATAAAACCTTGGACATCTATATCCTTCCCAAATTTTTTCTCTATTGCATATTGATTTGCTATTGTAGGGTTGCTTATGAATGAGTGGCTGCTGTCACTTTTTTTTCTTAAAGAACATTGAAGCAGTTTGTTGCTTAAAAAAACTATACAAAGAATTATGTGGGCACTAAACTTCTCTTACAAAAATAAATTGGTAAATGTTTGCATCATGAGCCTTGAGAGCTTTCTTTTAAAATTTTACTTGTATTTATAACACCCAAATAGGATCTGTTAATTTCACACCATTAGCCTTCTGCAATCTGCTCTTTAAGTCTAGCTAGCTACAATGCATTCCACTTATACAAAGGTTCTTGGAAACTTCTTTTCCCAGTAACTACTCTGTGACTTGTGGGTACTCAGCAATTCTGAAAATCAGGCCAACAAGTTTTTCACCTGATTTCTCCCTCCGGGCTTGTCTTCACTACCAGGGAGATCAAAGCAGGTCTAGTGAAGACCTGCTAAATCGATGGCGGAGTGCTCTCTGGTTGAACCCAGTACTCCAGCTCCCCAAGAACAGTAAGGTAAGTCGACCGAAAAGCGCTTCCCATCGACGCAGCACAGTGAAGACTGTGGGGTAAGTCGACCTAAGCTACATCGACTCCAGCTACGTTATTCATGTAACTGAAGTAGTGTAAGTTAGGCTGACTTACCCTGAGAGTGAAGACAAGCCCATAGATTTCTTTCTTTCTTGCAAATAAGTATTTTCAGCAATGAATATTTTCAGCATATTCCCCAGGCATCTTGGCTCAGATCCCTTTTCCATCCCAGAGGTGTCTTTGAAGAAGGCAGCTTCTAGCCAACTTCTCTACCTCATCTCCATGTCCTATTTCATGGGAACAGAATAAATGAAGATCATCCCGGAATATAGGGAGTCTAGCAGCAGAATTTGGATCCTTTGTTCCACAGTTATCATTCTGGCTCTATCTGTTTCCATTTCTCCATCTCTTTATCTCTATCTGTGGTCCCTTCTTAATCACGCTCCTTTAAATCTCTTCCCCAACTGCTCAGGAACGTGGAGAGGATCCCTGGGGAAATTTTTAATGCAACATTTAGTACCATGAGTAATATAGAACACTGCCTTATTCCAATGGTACAATTTCCTTGACTCTTGTAGTTCAACAAACTACTGGAAATTATTTACACTAAGACTGTGGGAGGCATCTCAACTTAAAGAATGCAAAATTCAATTGTGTAGTGCATGTTTCTTCCCAGGAAAATATGATAAGGAGGGACTGAGAGGAAGAAGATATTTTAGTGTCTGTGCATATTAAACTCTAGGCTTCATTTAGCAAAAGTTGCATAATGTGATAAAACTTTGCTAGATGTAAGGTAGTTCAGTGATGTAGAAAGTATTTTGGGGAGATGAGGCAGTGTTCTCAAGCCTTTTTCTTTTCTGAGAATAAGTGTGTCGGTCCTCAAAGATTGGGTTGCTCCTCTTGCTCTACAGAGATGATTCATAGAAATTATTTGTGAATAACTTTTAGTAAATCTGAGACAACCATAAGTGGTTTTCAGAAATTTATGACTTACGGACAGATTTTAAAATATATTTAGGTGTCTAAAGATGTAGATGGGTGCCTAGTGGGATTTTCAAAAGCTTGCCTTTCTGCAGCTGTAGGCACTTAAATACATTTAAAAATCTGGGCCTTGGAGTCTATATCTGTCAAACAAATTATTGACATATTCACATACGTTTCATGCCACTAACATGTTTGTGTATGTGTGTGTGTAATGGATGTTGAAAAGCTTCAGAATTTGGGGCTGAAGTTAAAGATATGGGAATAGAGAGATGGAGTTGAGAGAGACAAGCAGAAATGCAGGAGAAGGAAAGAGAAGAGAGAAGTAGGAGGAAGGAAAGGACAACCAAGTATTTATGGAATGTAGAGGAGGGAACAGAAAGGTTGATGATGATGAGAGAGAGAGAGAGATCAGGTGAAAAATGCTAGAGGGAAAGGGGAGAGAAGAAATTGGGACTAAAAGGAGAGTAAAGAGAAAAAGAATATATTTTTATAATGGTGCTGTCAAAGGAGCCATAGACTTATGCATTACAAAAGTAAAATAAAACACAAATCTACTTTGCCACTTCTGGGAGAAAGGGTTACTATGGCTGAGATTAGAAAACACTCTTCTGAATGGCTCCTCTGGGTGCCATGCACAACCGTACATAAAAAGATTATTTGGCCTATGGAAGCAAATAAAAGAGGTGGCTACGTGGGGGGTGATAACAGAGTAGGAGGTTCTAATTCTTTTTTTCTACTGTGATCATTCTGAAATATAGTGTCAGTATTTAAAGTTGCTTCAGAACTCAAATGAAAAGAACCTTCATTCAGTGGTGTCTGTAGTGTGGAATTTGCAAAAGTGCCATTGTTTTTTTAGTGGGACTTGTCTGTTAGGCACTTTTGAAAACCCCACCCAGAGTATGTAGAAGTGCAGGTTGTTCATTGTGAGAGTTACGGGATAATGCTATCCAAATTCAACACCAAGAAAAGTGAAAACAATATGGCTGCTGAAGTCCATATATACAGAAAAAGAACTGGAACAAAATAAATTAAGTTACTAAACTTGATTTTTTTTAATCCTTCAAGTCTTCATGTTGGGAAGGTTTCTCTCATTTGCTACGCTGTACCTCCAAGGGTCACCCTGTTCATCTCCCTCTTTGCCGATAGCAATTCATCACAAAGATTCATAGCTTAACTCTGGTAGTTATCAATCCACCACTCTGAGGCTACCATACTGATAAGCAATGTTGAATTGAAAAAATGGTAGTCAAATCCTTGGGCCAAATTCAATCCAGTCATTAATCCATGGTTACCAATGTATTTTGTAAAGTAACTTAATTTGCATCAGTGGTGCATTTGGCCCCTTGAGTGATAATGCCCTGCCAGTTCCGGAACAATATCCAATATGGACATGAAGATAGCTCTGTGTGAAACCTGGCTGTTCTGACTGGCAGAGGTTCATGTAAACTGCTTTGTTTTTCAGCTGCATGAGATCCTACCTTCTGCATTTCCCTTTGAGTTTCAGGTACCACTATGTTCCGAAACACAAAGCAAAACTCAGTTAAGGCTGCCAAATATCAGCTGATTTTTGTCAAAATTCTAATTTGTCCCTGGTTCCTTTTGAAAATGAAACCGGGTTTGCCATGGAAGATTCATATATCTGACTTGTATTTTGACTCTGTAACAAAACCCAACTCTGGTATGGATGGTTTTATTTTGCTCTGTGCTATTTGTTATATTCAACATGTATAAGAGTCTGCTTGGAAGAAATCTCTAAGCTTGTCAGAATAATTAATGCTTCCAATAAACATGCTAATTAGTTGACATGGAGAAAAGTCTTCCTGGGTACATGCTGGACTTCTACATATTATCCTGAATGCAAACTCCACCTTATCATATCCTTACCTTTGAATGCTACCTCTACATCGTTTCCTGAGTTTAGACGCTTGTTATTGACTACTCAAAGAGCAGTAAAAAGACTTAATAAAATCTGACAGCAAGAAGCTTTCCCTGCTTGCATAGATTAAGTGCTCAGCACTGTGCATTTCAATTACCTAAAACTAATGGAATAAATATTTTACATTGTAGCTCCTTATTTCACTAGTTGCTCAGAAGAAAAAAAATTTTGAACTAGAAGTCTGTTCTTCCTGTAAAAATGCTTGAAAATGAGTTTAATCTTTTGGCTGCAATTTATAATAATACATTTTTAATTAAGCAGAAATTTACATCTTATTAAATACTCTTGTGAATTTTCTAAAGTGGCTACTGCTAGAATTTTAGGTCTGTCATGGATTTTACAAATATATTTTAAAAGTGCTAATGTAAAAATGTTCCAATAAATCTACACTATTCCAGTTTCATAAATTTTCCGGATAAGTTTTTTTTCAAGATTTTTGTGTATGAATGGTCATTATGCAGTATAAATAACTGATTTGAATTACAGCTCTTGTCTGGCCATTTGTTCTGTATTGTTTCAGCTCGTGGTTGTCCTCATGTAGGAGGCTGATTATTGAAAACTACATACACAAGTGACTTGAGACAAACCGCCGACTGAATAATACATCTCAGTAAATTAAATCAAAATGATACATTTTTTGTATCATGTGTCTGTTACAAAAAGTGTAATAAATCTACTGATTTATTTATTATATTAGGTAAAAAAATGAAGGGCATGCTAATTTCAGTGTTTGAAGGGTTCTGTTGCAGAAAAATAATGTGTTTCCCCTGCAGGTATGCCATAGTTTAAAGTATTGTTAATAAAAGTAAAAATGTGATCAGAATATGCACAGTAGAGCGCATGGCTTGAAATTTTGTATGAGTTACAAAATTATTTTAAAGACACTGGTTTTGATACTACTGAATTCTTTACTCAGGCAAAACTCCGATTGAAGCCAATGGGAGTTTTGCCTAGGAAATTGTGACGGGTTGGATCACAGAAACCCCCATTGGGAGCTGCCAACTGATGTGCCAAGACTACTTCTGCTCCTGTTTTCCCTGCCAGCTCAGGACTCCAGCACCCTGTCTTGCTGAGCCAGACACTCCCGTCTGCTCCAACACAGATCCAGGGTCTGAATTACTTGCCCCAAAGCTGCAGGTTTACCTGAAAACAGCTCACAGAAGTGTACTTCTCTTTAGCACTCAGATGCCCAACTCCCAATGGGGTCTAAACCCAAATAAATCCGTTTTACCCTGTATAAAGCTTATGCAGGGTAAACTCATAAATGGTTCACCCTCTATAACACTGATAGAGAGATATGCACAGTTGTTTGCTCCCCCAGGTATTAATACATACTCTGAGTTAATTAATAAGTAAAAAGTGATTTTATTGAATACAGAAAGTAGGATTTAAGTGGTTCCAAGTAGTAACAGACAGAACAAAGTAAGTCACCAAGCAAAATAAAATAAAATGCGCAAATCTATGTCTAATCAGACTAAATGCATATAAGTTCCTCACCAGTTCCAGAACGCTCCCTTTTACAGACTAATCTCCTTTTAGCCCGGGTCCAGCAATCACTCACACCCCCTGTAGTTACTGTCCTTTGTTCTAGTTTCCTTCAAGTATCCTGGGGGTGGAGAGGCTCCTTCTTTAGCCAGCTGAAGACCAAAATGGGGGGTTTCCCAGGGGTTTAAATAGACTTTCTCTTGTGGGTGGAGAACCCACTCCTCACTCCTGTGCAAAGTCCAGCTCCAAGATGGATTTCTGGAGTCACCTGGGCAAGTCACAGGTCCATGCATGACTCACAGTCTTTACAGGCAGAAGCCATTGTCCACATGGTATCTTGTATGTCTCCAGGAAGACTTCTTATGTGGATTGGAGCATTCCAAGATGCATTGTTCCCCAAGTGCTTCTTGATCGGGTACTTAATCTTGCAAATTCCTTCCTAAAGAAGCTGACCAGATGCCTCACAAAACTTACTTAGGGCTTGGCTACACTTACAAATTTGCAGCGCTGCAGCAGGGTGTGAAAACACACCCTCTCCAGCGCTGCAAATTGCGGCGCTGCAAAGCGCCAGTGTGGTCAAAGCCCCAGCGCTGGGAGCACGGCTCCCAGCGCTGTCCGTTATTCCCCACAGGGAGGTGGAGTACGGACAGCGCTGGGAGAGCTCTCTCCCAGCGCTGGCGCTTTGACTACACTTAGCGCTTCAAAGCGCTGCCGCGGCAGCGCTACCGCGGCAGCGCTTTGAAGTGTAAGTGTAGCCAAAGCCTTAGAAACCAAGCAAGGTACAGCCCACATTCTTAACCTCAAGTAGAAAATGATAGATGTGTACAAATGGGATGAATAGAAATAGTAGACCATAACCTTTACAGAGATATGTTACATGGTACAGGCAGCACAAAACATATTCCAGTTATGACATGTTCCCATAAAGCATTATGGGGTACAGCGTCACACCCTCCCTCTGAACTTACTGCCAGAGTCTTAGACATTGTCCATGGCAGAGGCAGTACCTGTAAAATTCCCGTTTGTGCCGCCGAAAAAAAACCCGGAGCGAGTGAAGGGCCTGCTGCCGAAGACCTGGAGCACTGCCAGGTGAGTAAAAGGGCCGCAACGGGTGGCGCCGCTTTTTTTTCTTTATTGCTCTCTCTGTTCCCTCCATCTGGCTATGCCACTGTCCTGAATATGTCCTTTGAGGTAGAATCAGTGGCGTAGCCAGGTGGAGGGAACAGGGGGAGCAATAAAAAAAAAACAAAAAAAAAGGCGCCACCCGCTGCAGCGCTTTTACTCACCCGGCAGCACTCCAGGTCTTCGGCGGCAGGCCCTTCACTCGCTCTGGGTTTCTTCGGTGGCACTGAAGGTCCTGCCGCCAAAGACCCGAAGGGTCTGGGAGGCAGGAGCTGTGGGGGGCACTTTTGGGGGCCCGCAGGCCCAGAGTGGCCCGGAGGATTTGCGGGAGACGGGGAGCAGCCTGCTCCGCTTCCCTCGCCCCAGCCCCAGCCATGTCGCTCAGGGGAGGGTGTTTGGGGGAAGAGATCCCCCCTGCACTCGCCGGCTGCGGCAGAAGTGGAGAAGCCCGGTCCCAGCCCGCTCCACTCCTTCAGCTCCCAGCCGCGGCACTCCGCTTCCTGCTGCCGGTGCGTGCAGGGGAGGGGGGACCTTTCCCCAGCCCCCCGCAAGCAACATGGCTGGGGTAGGGGCAGGAGCACTCACCTGCGGCGGGAAGCGGAGCGCTGCGGCTGGGAGCTGGCAGAGTGGAGCAGGCTGTGGCCGGGCTGCTCCGCTTCCCGCCGCAGCTGGTGAGTGTGTGTGGGTGGAGGAGGGACCTTTCCCCAATCCGCCCGACCGCCTGTCCCCCAGCTGGGGCCCGGGCAAGGGAAGCAGAGCAGGCTGGGGCCACTTTGCTCCGCTTCCCGCCACCGGTGAGTGTGTGTGGGGAACCTTTCCCTACGCCCCCCCACCTTCCCCCCAGCGACACGGCTGGGGTAGGGGCAGGGGCAAGGAAAGCGGAGCGGGCTGGGGCCGCGTGGATTTAGCAGGCCAATGCTCAAACCACTGAGCTATCCCTCCCCCCAGTAGTTAAATGTATCATATAAAATAAAACATTATTGAACTTACTGAAATGCTTTTTTGCCATGTTTGTGAAATATTTCACTTTCGATGAAGCTGCATTTTTCTACACAAACGCTTTGTTAGAGGATTTCTGCCCAGCTCTAGAAATCAACCCTGCCAGAGGCATTTAGCACCTCACAGGATTGGTCCCTTAATATAATTTCATAATTTCATACTGTTGAGACTTCTGAATTAGGGTTGCCAGGCTTCTGGTTTTTGACCAGACCACCTAGTTGGGTCTGGTCTACACTAAGGGTGGGGGGTGTCGAACTAGGGTACGCAAGTTCAGCTACGCGAATAGCGTAGCTGAACTCGAAGTACCCTAGTTCGACTGACTTACCCGTCCAGACGTGGCGGGGTCGAACTCCGCGGCTCCAAGGTCGACTCCGCCACCGCCGTTCACGGTGGTGGAGTTCCGGAGTCGACCGGAGCGCGCGGGGAGTTCGAACTATCGCGTCTTGATTAGACGCGATAGTTCGAACTCCGAGAAGTCGAACTCACCGCGTCGACCCGGACGGTGAGTATAGACCTACCCTTGAAAAGAGACCCTGGTGGCTTCAGTCAGCACTGCTGGCTGGGCTGTTAAAAGTCTGGTTGGTTGCCCGCAGTGGGGCAGGCAGGATGCCTACCCGGCTCTGTGCGGCCCCTAGAAAACTGCCGGCATCTCCCTCTGGCTCCTAGGCTTAAGGGTACATGGGGCTCTGCAGTGCTGGTGGGAACCGCAGCCAATGGGAGCTGCGGGAGTGGCACTGCAGGCAGGGGCAGCATATGGAGCTGCCTGGCCTCTCTGCCTAGGAGACAGAGGGAGATTCTGGCAACTTCCTGGGAGCCGCCTGAGGTAAGTGCCACCCGGAGCCCACACCCCAACCCTGTTCCCCACCCCAGAGCCTACTCCTCACCCCAAGCCCCTCATCCATGCCCCCCCCCAGAGCCCGCACCCCCAGCCCAGAGCCTATACCCCCTCCAACACCACAATCCCTTGCCCCAGCCTGGATCCCTCATTTCTGGCCCCACTCCACAGCCTGCACCCCTAGCCCAGAGCCCAGACCCCCTCCAACATCCCAACCTCTTGCCCCAACTCTGCACCCCAAACCCCTCATCCCCTGCCCCAGCCCAGAGCCTGTTCATTGTGATGAATAAACTGCACATAAGTAGGGTAACCATATTTCCCAAAGGGAAAATGGGACACTGCATGGGGCTTGCCCAAGGCAATCCCCTACAGACTGTCACTGGTCACTCGAACCCTGCTGGCTCCCTGCTTGAGGATGTCACTGGTCACTCAAACTCTGCTAGCCCCCTGCTTGAGGCTGCGCTGATCACTGGAACCCTGCCTGCCCACACCCCGACACTGGAACCCTTCCTTCCCCCACTCCCTCCACCCCAACCTCCCTCTTGCACGGAGCTGGCATCTCCGCTCACCCCCTGCATGTTCCTCCACACCCCACTTTTTTTGATAAAAGTGGGCAAGAGCAAATGGGACAAATTCCCACTGTTATCAAAAAAGTCGGGATGGCTGGGACAGGGCTTAAAAAAGGGACTGTCCTGGCCAAAACGGGACATACTGTCACGCTATACAGAGGAATCTCAAAATTGCTCTAGTGGATTAGACCAGTGGCCTGTCAGAGCACAAACTTATTGCACATAGGCCTCCAAATAGCCCTCAACGACTGAGATACAGGTGATAGAGAGGGCAGGGAATTAGGAATGTTTTATCAAGCCCTCCAGCAATATATGTTTTTGAGTAATTTGCACAGAAGGGGGGATTGAATTCTGATGCTCATGACTGTTCTGCAAATAAATAACAGTAGCTAGACAGAGTTGGTCCATCCCATAGACACTATTTCTTATTTTTCAGTGTTAAATAGCTGAAGTCATCTTTCCAACAGTTCATCATTACTGTGAGTTTAGCCTGAGCAAGGACTGCAGGGTATGGCTTATACTATGTGCTCTGTTATAGCAGTGGCCAGAGAAGATACTGAGAAAATTATGAAAAGCAATTTTGTTGGAGGGAAGCTTTCAATTTTGAGGTTTTCCGCTTGGACCTGGAATTACAAATGGGGCTATAACTCACTTGAAGGCCATTCCAGCTCCTTTAAAATGGCATATGTGAAAAAAACAGAGTTAAACATTTGATACCAAGCTTGCCAGCAGGCTGTTTCCATCCACCCGCACTCCCTGTAGAGTCTCATTTGAAATTAGGTCTGCTCAAAGTCTGTACCCATTTTTATCCTAAGGATTTTGATGAGAAAGGTAAAGAAATTTAATTAACCCCTCTATGAGTCTGTCATTCTTCAATGGAAACTTTGTCACATGCAAATTTGTTAGGTAATGTTTGATATGGATTTCCCACTTGCTCCAATGTAATTACTTCAGAACCTGCATAATAATCAATAGTTAGTAGTCTGAATCATGGAAAGGATGACAGAGTGATTTCGCATTGCCACATTTGACAGGGTTGCATTCTCTTATCATATCTTTTTAATATCTCTGCTGAGATAGCAATGGTAATAGAGAAAGAGGAGCTATCTGGGCAGAATAACAATTGGCAGAAGGTTGACTAATACTCTCTAGTACCTAATAAAATGTTCTCATTGCCAATAAAGAGAATGGGCAATAGAATATTGTGGAAGTGAGTTATAGCAGCTAGCATCTAACTCAGAAAATTACTTGTCATGGCAACAGGGAAGTATCACAGCTGAGACCACAGCCCTGGAGCAAATGGATTGTTTCAATTATCTAATTTGCACAATGAATGAGACCTGTTTATAGGAAATCCATAGGTGGTTGGCAATGGCAAATGGTAACTGCGAGTGTAACTAGTTCAGAGCTGGTGAATACACAACTTGTTCCAAATTGCAATGCAGGAACGTTATTTCTTGAAAACGAACAGGGGGTTTGGGGAGCTGGAGAAGAATGGACAAACCACCTGTGTTTCTTGCTTTTAAATTATTAGATTTTATATTTATTTATATTGTGGTAGCACCTAGAGACCCCAGTCTGGGATCAGGTCTCTATTGTGCCAGGCACTGCCAGTGGTGCCGTTTCAGATTTTGGTTAAGAGGGGACGCTCAGCTCAAGAAGTTTGAAAACTGCTGACTTATACAATATTCAGCTATATTGTCACCTTATCCAACATCCCACTCTTTTTGGCCTGTTTATCCACCTGTTGCATCTTGTCATAATCTTTCACTATGAGCTCTCTGAGGAAGGAACTATCATTTTCATTTATGCAGTGCCCAATAAACAATTTTGTATGGAAAGCCTCCAGCTTTGCCCAGTCTGAGCATTATAATGTCCATGTTTCACAACCATACAGCAGTACGGAGAGGATACAGCTCAAGTAGATCCTGAACTTGGTTGTCATGCCAAGATGATGTTGATTCCATCTTCGTTGTAAATGACCCATGGCAGATGCTGCAATGCCAAGCCGGTGAAGAACTTCCCAGTGAGAGTTGGAACAACCAGTGAGTCTAGAACCCAAATAGCAAAAGCTGGAGACTGCTTTGACAGTTTCATTATTCAAAGACATTGGAGTCACGGGTGGACCTGATCTTAGGTTTTTCAGCTTTGTCTTTGAGCACAAAACATGGAGGCCAACCTTGGCCAACTCCTCCTCCATTTGATAGAGTGTCTCATGAAACCTATCAAGGCTCTGAACTAGAAGAGCAACGTCATCAAGATAGTCAAGGTCTGAGAGTGAGCGATCATTGATCTTAATGCCTATGGATCTGATGGAATACTGCATTATGAAATCCACTGCCTGACAAAAGAGTGCAGGGGCCAAGACACAGCCCTATGACACCAGATACTGATTTAAAAGGTGCCAATATCTGATTCCTGAGATGTATACAGGCAGTGGTTCCATTATGTAGCTTGCTAATCAAGTCCAGCAGAATGGTTGGAACAGTTTAAGGCCTACCATCATACGACTTGGTCAACTGAATCAAATGCCTTAACATTGATATATGCTACGTACAGGGGCTTCTTAAATTTGTGATGTATCTCCGACAACAAATGGAGGGCCAAAATGGTGTCTAATGTGGACCTGTTCCTTGTAAAGCCTGACTGTTGAGGACGACACTTCCGATGTAGCAGGGGCTCCAAACGCGCCAGCAGAACATGTGCACCTTGGCACCTTCGCTGGCATGGACAAGATGATCGGCCTGAAGCTCTTACATTTGCTGTGTGGTCCCTTGCCCTCATAAAGTGAGATCACAATACTGTCTTTACTGTGGCTGGCAAGGTTCCAGTTCTCCACACCAGGCGAAAGCTAGCCAGAGTTGATTCCATTAGAGGGTCAATAGTGCATTTTAGCAGCTCCAGAGAGATGCCATCAGAACCAGGTGCACGTCTGTTTTTCAGTTCACAGATGGACTGCTGCACTTCATCCAACATCGCTACGTCAGTACAAGTATCTGGGTGCAAAACTACAGTGGCTGCCGCATCATGCAGCTCTGAGCAAGTGGCAGCTGGAGGGTGGTTCAGGGCACTGTCATAATGTTCCACCCAGCGCAAGACGTCATCATCAGATTTACATGGACTGCCTGGCTCTCATTCAGGATGCTGTGGGGGGCATGAATCTGCGTTCATGTTGTGCTCCCCTTAATACCTGCCCCGGGCACAGGAAGCTAATGATCCAACCAGTGGACCAAATTCGGTGTTGAATGTTAGTCACATGCCACCTGAGGCACGTTGTGCATATACTAAGAAGGATGCCATTCATAGCAACTACCTCTTGACCACTGAGGTTGCGGATCACATGGAATTCTGGCTGTAAATCTCCCCTTGCTAAGCCAAGTTCAACTTCCTCGGCCACTTGGTTATAATATTCCCAGCAGAGATCCCAGCTATGATTGAATACATTGTCAGAGGATGCGCATCCCCAGGGGGGCTTTGGCACGAGCCCGTCATGTTTGCACTGGGGGAAGACTGCACTGGCAGAGCATCTACAGCTGAGAGTAGGGCAGGGGCTTTAACCCTGGTGCTGAGCACTAAATTATTCATATTGATCAAAAGCAAAAGTGAACGATTGTCCCAAAGAATACTTCATCCCTCTGGGATGAGACGGAGTCGCTGTAATGTGAACTTTTTCCTGGTCTGTCAGTACTGGCTCATGCTGTGCAACTGGAGCCATTGAGTCTTTCTTGGTGACTTCCTTCACCTTGGGTAACTAGGTGCAGTTGCTACCCTGCATCTTCGCCACCTGCGTTAGCCATCATTTTCAGGGTTCTCATTGGACCTATCTACCTCGCATAATGTCCAAGGCGATATTTTGGACCGGCCTTCATTGCTGATGGCATAGCTCCAACAAGCAGTCTCCTTTTTCAGATGTTACACCCCTCCACCATGATGAGGTACAGGTCAGACTCTGGGGGAAAGAACTAGGAAAAAGAAATTAGAGTTATTGACAAGATTAAAGCAGGTAAGCATGCACACACACACATGAGCTACAGTCGGGTATCAAAAGGTAATAGAAACATCTATAGTAAGCAGACTCAGTATATCCTTTAGGGCTAACTGAGGCAAAACAGCTGGGGACTCACTGCTTATGCTTAGAAATCCATTCCCCTCAGAGTTCAAGCAATACAGGAATAATAAGTTCTCCTTAACAGACCTTTTATTACCTTCCCCCAGCATTCAAGCCCATTTCAGGAGTCTGGGGGAAGCAATCAGCAAAGTCTTTTGTGATGTCTGAAGATTTTTTTATGAGGTGAAATAACACCTCTTATGGTGAACTAGTATTTCACACCTGGTAATGCTTCTCCCTTGACTATGGGGGACTCACAGTTTTAGCAAACATTTTTATAGTTACAAAGCAAACATTTAAACATTACCTTATAACATGGGATACAGATATTATAAGTAGGATTAATACATGTAGCATCCTACAAGCATTCTATAAAGTCTAAACACATTCTTATAACTCTAATACCCATTTTAACTATACTAATACACAGGTAAGCCAGACTGATTTCCAGCTATACATTTGGCAGTGTTCAGTGATGTCTGGAAACTTAGCATGAGCTGGTACCTGGTCTGCCAACATCACATTAGCAAACCACTATGGGTTATCTAGCTGAGAGAACCCATTGTAAAGATCCCAATGCCAGGCACACTTTGTTGAAGGTGGTGTGTTACACTGTGCACACCCCTCCTTGTGCCTACAACTGTAACCAGGGACTAGGACTCTCATACTGTAAAAGACCAGTGGACATTTTTGAGCCCTTTTTCAGGGTGAGATGAATGCCACATTTTCTATTTCTGCTCTTTTTGTGTGGGATCTGTGTTCTTGGAAATTAGACATGTTTATAGAAAGCACAGCTGAGGATTTTTGCCTTTTTTGTCATCGCTATTTTTATCATGTTTCATGCACACAGCATGGCTCTCATTGATATTTAACGAGAGCTTGTAGTCTGTTCGTGGGGGGATGGCCAGGGCCGGCGCTTCCATTAGGTGACCCTAGGCAGTCGCCAAGGGCGCCAGGATTCAGGGGGCGGCATTTTGTGCGCTCCCCATGGGGTGCGCGGGAACTTCCGGTTCCGCTCCTGTCGCGCCCCCGAAGAAGGACCTTCTGCCAACGTGCCGCGGAAAACAGCAGCAGGCAATTGAGCAGCTCAATGACTGCCGCTGTCGCCTGCGGCATTTCGGCGGAGGGTCCTTCTTCGGCGGTGCGATGGGAGCAGAACCAGAAGCTCCCGCACGCCCCGTGGGGAGCGCACAAAATGCCCCCGAATTCTGCCTAGGGTGCCAGAAACCCTGACGCCGCTCCTGGGGGTGGCCCCTCCCTCTCCAGGTCTGTGGGTGGCCAATCTGCCTCACTATGTCTCTGGGAGGTCGCCTGGCATGGGGAATCAGCGGGGTGATGGGAGACATGAGCGTGGGTCTATGATCAGGACCGAACAACAACCACAGTTACAGAGCCCAGCCCCTGGTCAGGGTGGGGCAGCAAAGAGTCTGAGGGCTCAGGCCTGTATCCAGGCTGAGCAGCAAACAGTTGGGCCTCCTAGCTCTGGTGGAGGGCCGACAAGCACAGGCTTGTTGCCTAAGAGAGGGGGAGACGGCCACCCATGGATAGAGGTGGCGGGGGGACACAGGCCCGCCCACTCCACTGTGTCCCAGCCCAGGGCCCTAGCAGTGGCACAGCGGTCTGCCACTGGGTCAGCGGGGATCCAGCCGCAAGACGCCGACTCACTGGCAGTGTTGCAGCCAGACAGGGGTCGGCTACCCCTCGGCCACTTCCCAACTCTCCCTCAGGGCATACCTGGCTCTGTAAAGGGTCGTCCTGGTCGTCAGGGAAGAGGGCCTCTGTCAGGGCTTGCAGTTCCTCTGTGTTCAGGTCTATAAATGGCTCTGGTGGTCTTGGCCAGTCCTCAACTTCCTCGGGGTCTGCAGCAGCATCCCAGCTTGGGAGCTCACAGGAGACATCTGGCTCTTTTGGTGGCTGGGACCACATTGAGTTCTCCGGCCCACCTTTTGTACTTTCGGTCCTACCCACTGATTTCCGGCAGGAGGGTTGAGCATGGCTTGGCTCTGCCCATGACGGTTCAGTGAGGGGCCCCGCCCCCTCTGGGTCTGTGGGCCGCCAATCCGCCTCACTACAGAGCATCACATGGGGAACAGAAATGAAACCAGATTCAGATTTCAGGAATGAAATCAGATTCAGACCAAAATGTTGAGAGATGTTTTTTTTTGTTGGTGGTAAATTGATAGCTTAGGGAGATTAGAAAAGCTATGGTAATTTATCTTTGCTGAACACTAAAAACAAGACACTGAAAGGAGCATTTCATTTTCAGTGTTAATATAATGCACTGTTTGTGTGACTTTGCTAGAATTTCAAATTTATTGTGCTGAAAACTGATTTTCTTTTAGATGGAAAATGTTCTTTGGCAGAGGATGCTGAGGAATGCTATGTGTCTCCCTAATGCCCAGCATATGCTCTTTGAATCTTCCCATATCTTCAACTACAAGTTTATTTTCTCTTAGAGGAAAGAAAATAATTCATAGTTCTGCATTACAGAAGGTATAAGTAACATATATTGGTATTAAGCATAGGAAAGTTTCTTCTCAGCACCTTCTGCCAACTTACACAGAAAATCAGTCTTTCCTTCAGTAATTTGTAACTCTAATGACCAGATCAATAAACATTTTTCTGTAAATTTCAAAGGCAGAAACAGGTTTGACTTTTTGCTTATATTTCATTTAAAGACATAGAAAATGTCATCCAAAAAACAGCGGGCTTTTCTCTGTGTTGCTTTTGACTTAAGAATAAAGGTGCTTGTTTTGAACAAACTGTGGTAACTTGTAACTGCTAGCAGTACACTGTCCATAGCCCTCGGGGAGAGAGAGAGCAAAGCACAGGCACTGGCCTTTTGGTAGACTGGCTTGCTGGGAATATTGCAGTGTAAATTGTGCAGCCTGAAAACCCTGGTCAGGAGGGAGAGAAAAATCCAAGAGAGATGTTGTCTGGAAACTGGAAACCTTAAGTGGTTGCCCTTGAGGGACCATGGACAAGAAATACAGGTGCAATTACTTGAAACTGTTACAGTAGGCATAAAGTTTTATATTGTGTCATGATAAAACAGTCGATAACACGAGTAATCAGTATTGTGTAACATTCTGCATTTAACTTCATTTTTATGACACTGTTTTTCATACTCTATGTGATAATTGAATACAGTGGTTGAATTCACAGCACTTGTTTTTTCCTTCCTATGGAAGGAAATCAATTTTTTCCCTTTCTTTTGAAGGATTTCCTATGAATGGAAATCAATTTAATGTATTTGATGTGAGTGTTTTAGTGATTGGAAGAGGTTGTGCATTTTATGCAACTGTAGAGTGAAAGTGAATTTTTATGGCTTGAAATTATAATAATCAAATCTAGTCGGTAACCAAGAATGAGAACAAATAATTTTTTGAGAAGGATCTGGCAATATTATCTATATGAGATCTAAAACAAACTGCTGAGTCAAATATGAGACCCATGTGTCATGTAGTAGAATTAGTCTAGGGAGACGGCATGGAAATAAATTATAGTTGCGGAGGAATTTGACAGTTGACCAAACATCAGTTTAGGCTCTTGAGGATGCTCTTCCAGGACTAAGGGATGACAATAAAAGAAAAACCAACCTGACTGACATGGCTCCAAAAGATCTTTATAAAAAAGATGCTGCTGTCACTGCAGTGCTATTGACATGTTGAAGCAGCAAAGAATCCTGTGGCACCTTATAGACTAACAGACGTTTTGCAGCATGAGCTTTCGTGGGTGAATACCCACTTCTTCGGATGCAAGAATTGATTATTTTTGTAAATAATCAATGTTGATTATGTTTGTAAAGAATCGATGATTGTAAAGAATCGATGATTGAACACAGGATGGTGACTCGTGTACTTTATACCACAAGAGATTATTTCAGGGGAAAGTGATCCAGCAGCAATGAAACACAATGTGATACAAAATAAAAGTGGGGAATGGCCTGATCCACAAAGAGACCCTGCAGAGCATTGAAAGAAATAAAGGAAGGAAAATCAGATGCTTGTAATGCAGCAACCTCCCCATTCTCAATCAACAAAATCTAAGACTAAATTCTGGCTGGGTTAGGCTGAATAAGGATGGCCCACTGATGTGCTTTGCGACCTGAAGCATTTAGCATGTGAATCTACAATTACTTAATTTGCTTTAAAAGTACTTGGAAAAGTCACCTTTAACACAGTTTGTGGTTTCATTCCATTGCGTAGTGGTAAATTGCACATGTAAATCCACATTCATAATGATTCATGGAACAGCTTTTTCTGCTTAAAAAACCCAATCCTATTAACTTAACTGATGCTTTTTGTGAACATAGGGCAGCTAATCAACCTTCGGCACCCACACTGATATTTTTTCCTATAGTAACTATCCAGGACACATACAGCAATTTGTTATTTAAAGTGTGGTGCTTCTTTGTAAAGTAACTCCTGTTCAAATGACATTGTAGAGCTTCAAGCTCATTGTCTTTCAATTATTTCATAGCAAATGTGCTCAGTTTACATGGTAAAATGTTTTTCTTACTGCTACCTCTTCTAAAGGACCCTGGAATCTAGAAGACAGGCAACATTCTTTCCAGATGGCATCCCCATTAATAAAGATCCTATTAGCCATATTCTGCCATCAGTTGCATACATCTGACCCTATTGTTTTCATGCTGGGGTTTCGCAGAAGTAGCCAGGGGTGGGGAGAGCTGTACACGTGTAATTGGAAATGGGGTTCTGTAGATGACACCAGACAAGATTGGAATATAATCCAACAGGAACTGGGGTAGCTGAGTTCCTAGGGTTAAAGTAAGAGGGAAGCACATATCCTCCTTCCCCTCCTCTTCTTATCCAAGACTTATAGACTCATAGACTTAAGGTCAGAAGGGACCATTATGGTAATCTAGTCTGACCTCCTGCACAATGCAGGCCACAGAATCTCACCCACCCACTCCTGTAACAAACCCCTAACCTATGTCTGAGTTATCGAAGTCCCCAAATTGCGGTTTGAAGACCTCAAGCTGCAGAGAATCCTCCAGCAAGTGACCTGTGCCCCATGCTGCAGAGGAAGGCGAAAAACCTCCAGGGCCTCTGCCAATCTTTCCTGGAGGAAAATTCCTTCCCGACCCCAAATATGGCGATCAGTTAAACCCTGAGCATGTGGGCAAGACTCAGCAGCCAGCACTCAGGAAAGAATTCTCTGTAGTAACTCAGATCCCAACCCATCTAACATCCCATCACAGACCACTGGGCATACTTACCTGCAGATAATCAAAGGTCAATTGCCAAATGAATTGCCAAAATTAGGCTATCCCATCATACCATCCCCTCCATAAACTTATCAAGCTTAGTCTTGAAGCCAGATATGTCTTTTGCCCCCATTACTCCCCTTGGAAGGCTGTTCCAGAATTTCACTCTAATGGTTAGAAACCTTCGTCTAATTTCAAGTCTAAACTTCCTAGTGTCCAGTTTATATCCATTTGTTCTTGTGTCCACATTGGTTCTAAGCTTAAATAATTCCTCTCCCTCCCTGATATTTATCCCTCTGATATATTTATAAAGAGCAATCATATCTCCCCTCAGCCTTCTTTTGGTTAGGCTAAACAAGCCGAGCTCTTTCTGTCTCCTTTCATAAGACAGGTTTTCCATTCCTCGGATCATTCTAGTAGCCCTTCCCTGTGCCTGTTCCACTTTGAATTCATCCTTCTTAAACATGGGAGACCAGAACTGCACACAGTATTTCAGATGAGGTCTTACCAGTGCCTTGTATAACGGTACTAACACCTCCTTATCTTTACTGGAAATACCTTGCCTGATGCAGCCTAAAACCACATTAGCTTTTTTAACGGCCATATCACATTGGCAGCTCATAGTAATCCTGTGATCAACCAATACTCCAAGATCCTTCTCCTCCTCTGTTACTTCCAACTGATGTGCCCCCAATTTATAACCAGAATTCTTGTTATTAATCCCTAAATGCATGACCTTGCACTTTTCACTATTAAATTTCATCCTATTACTATTATTTACTTGATGTAGTGCTGCTGCTCTAACACCTCCCTCCCCCCACTTCCCAGCTGATGATGTGAGGACTTGCCGGGGCAGGCTACTAAATTACAAGCATTTGAAGCTGGTGCCTGGCTGATGATTTTGAAGCCCTCAATAGGAGATGCCCCAGCTGCGAGACCCCCCTATCTTTCCCCTCCTCTCTAAAGGATAATACCTATCCTGGCTCTCCTTACTCTTCAGACGTGTTAGTCTCCCATTTTTATAGACTTAAACCACTGCTCAGCACTTCCAGGATCAGGATCTAAATGCTCATCCCATTGCAGTTCCTGCAGAGACGGGAGCTATTAATACTGAGAAGCTCTGGCCATCCTTAAGGCTTGTTATTATGACACACTTTCCTTGCATGTTTGAGTGTAAATGTCACTGTGGCATGGACCAGGCAGATGTAATAGACTCAGGCTCTAAGTCCAAAGGAAAAATGAACAACTGTGAAGCTTTATGTTCCTTGGGGGTGGGCTTTGCCACCCTATCTAGAACTGGTTGGGAAAAATGCTGATTTGGCAAAATCAAAACTGTTCACAGAACAGGTTGGTTTAGATGAATCTTTTGACTCAAAAAAGTTGACTGGGAAAAAAGTTTCAGAATTGTCCATATATTATGAAAAGTTTAGGATATTTTTAGTCAAAATAACATTTATGAAATTTTAGTAAATTTAAACTAAAAAGATTTTAATAATAAGTCAAAATGATCAATATGAAACATTTTGAGTGACCGTAACTGATATTTTTTTTGATTATCAGTTCACTAACGATTTCTAGATTTTGACTTTTTGTCCTAATTAAGGACCAGGAACACTTTTTTGATCTCTTCCCCCTCCATGCAGTTCTTACCCTAAACTTTACCTGTATCTTCTGTGGCCACCCAGATAACTTGGAATGTCATGAATGTTGTCTGCAACTTTCCCTTTGAGGAGCGGCTTCATTTTATTTCACTCCAACAGTGTATGGGGCTTCCTCCATCATTAATAACTTCACTTAAACTTCCTGTCTGTATGAGCTGTATGCCTGGGAAGCAGCAAGCTCATTCTTTTCCAGAGAATATGATAGTAAACATATGGATTACTCCCAAGGTCTACCCATGTATTGGGAATAGCTTTATGAGAAAGAGGATATTAAAATAGTCAGAATGAACACTGTGTAGAAGAAATGTGACTTTCCGTCTGTGTTTCTTTAACTGAAATTGATGGCATCCACAGAGAAACACCTTTATTGTATAGAGGCCTGTAAAATTCCATGGAGCAGAGGAGGAATTATGAACATCCCCAGTATACCACATAGCCTGTGGATGTTGCAGGAAGAGCATCACTATATTCCCTAGTAGACCATAGGGATTTCTGCAGCATTAAAAGGTTTTATTTAAACAGTAACTACACAAGAGAGGAAATTGGCCTGAAAGGTTTCCACTGAAAAAGCTTTTAAATTACCTGGGGCTAATATTCTGTGTGAAATATGCAAAATAATGGCAATACAATTAAAAAAAAAAAAGAAGAGGAGGAACATCCATTAAACACTGATTGTGCTGCATGGAAGAATTTGATATTTGAGAGTGTCAGGGGTGTTTGTTTCTCTGTTTGACCATATGAATTAATTCATATACAAAATGTATAATTTTTGTTCTTAACTTATTATTAGTGACCTAGTTCAGAGCACTGATTTTACACCCTATATGGTTAATTAATGTATTCAGAAAGGCCTGCAAAATATTTAAATTAATGATGTCAATTATCAAAAGTGATTGATGTTATGATTGTTATGGATATCAAGTGACACTTAAGATATGAGCAACAATAACATGATGTGTGAAGTGATGTGAAGCAATTAAGGTAATGAAAACACAGCCTAGTCATCTTTTTATTTCATTTTTTTAAAAAAAGCTACTCAATTATAATAATGGTCACTTGTAAACAGTTAAAAAATCCTTCATCTGACTTCCTCCTGGGTGTTTTGTAATGGAACTCCCACCTGCTGTTTAATATTTTATCATGTCATTACCAGTGAAAAGAATTTTCACTGGCAGCACTAATTGTTTAAAAGCTTTCTAACATTTTTATAAAAAAGCTATCCTGAGTTCTGCATATTAACATTACTCTTTTTAATGTCCAATTTCTCATTAAAATATGGCTTTAAAATTGAATTTTTTTAAAATGGGGGAAAAAGCAGATTTGGGACTGTATGGACCTGGAACTCTAGGGGGTTCCATTACTGTCGGTCTATGTGAATATATCTGTCCTTACTGCCTAGGTGACCTTTGCTGCCTAGATGGCCTGCCTGTTTTTTCTGAATAGAAGAGCCCGTCTGTTGGTTTGTGTGATGGAGTCGCACTATACAGGAACTGTCACATTTCATTTTGTGGTTTGAGTGTAATTGGAATTAGAACTTATTATTAATTATACATCAACAAGCATTTGTAGTGCTGGGGAGGTACCAATGACATAGAGAAGGATAGGAGAGAGGTCCTGGAGGCCAAATTTAGGCTGCTAGATAAGAGATTGAAGTCCAGGACCTCCATGGTAGCATTCGCTGAAATGCTTCCAGTTCCACAAGCAGGGCCAGTTAGACAGGCAGAACTGTAGGCTCTCAATGCATGGATGAGATGATGGTATAGGGAAGAGGGGCTTAGATTTATTAGGAACTGGGGAAACTTTTGGGAAAGGAGGAATCTATACAGGAAGGCTGGGTTCCAAAATGGAACCAGATTGCTGGCACTTAACATTTTAAACTAAGAGCTGGGGGAAGGACAACAGGCCTTGGAGGAGCATGTGGTTCAGACAGCAACATCCCTTAGGGGAGGATCTCTTAATGGAGATTCTCCATGTCCTAGTAAGGAGGAGAGGATGGAAGATGATAAAATACAGGTAGGATCTGATAAGAAACAGTCAAATGAAAAAAATCCCATTCAATTGCATCATGTAATGGCAGACAGCTAAAAAGTGTCAAGTTTTTAAAGTGCTTATATACAAATGCTAGAAGTCGAAATAATAAGATGGGTGAACTAGAGTGCCTCGTATTAGATGAGGATATTGGTATAATAGGCATCAAAGAAACATGGTGAAATGAGGATAATCAATGGGACACAGTAATACCAGGGTATAAAATATATCGCAAGGACAAAACAGGTCATGCTGGTGGGGGAGTGGCACTACATCGAAAGAAAGCGTAGAATCAAATGAAGTAAAAATCTTAAATGAACCAAACTGTACCATAGAATCTCTATGGATAGTAATTCCATGCTCTAAAATAAGAATATAGCAGTAGAGATATATTACCACCTGACCAGGATGGTGACTATGATTGTGAAATGCTCAGGGAGATTAGAGAGGCTATTAAAATAAAAAACTCAATAATAATGGGGGATTTCAACTATCCCCATATTGACTGGGTACATGTCACCTCAGGATGGGATGCAGAGATGAAGTTTCTTGACACCTTAAATGACTGCTTCTTGGAGCAGCTAGTCCTGAACCCACAAGAGGAGAGGCAATTCTAAATTCATGATTTAGTCCTAAGTGGAGCACAGGATCTGGTCCAAGAAGTGAATATAGCTGGACCGCTTGGTAATAGTGACCATAATATAATTACATTTAACATCCATGTGGTGGGAAAAACACAACAGCCCAACACTGCAGCATTAATTTCAAAAAGGGGGACTACACAAAAATGAGGAGGTTAGTTAAACAGAAAATTGAAAGGTACACGCAAAAAGTGAAAAGCTGCATGGAAACTTTTTAAAGATAGCACAATAGAGGCTCAACTTAAATGTATACCCCAAATTAAAAAACCTAGTAAGAGAACCAAAAAAGTGCCACTGGGGCTAAACAACAAACTAAAAGAAGCAGTGAGAGGCAAAAAGGAGGCATCCTTTAAAAAGTGGAAGTTAAATCCTAGTGAGGAAAATAGAAAGGAACATAAACTCTTGCAAATGAAGTGGCCTAGAAAGGCCAAAAAAGAATTTGAAGAACAGCTAGCCAAAGACTCAAAAAGTAATAGCAAATTTTTTTAAAGTACACCAGAAGCAGGAAGCCTGATAAACAATCAGTGGGGTGGGGGGGGGGAGGCGCACTGGACGATCGAGATCCTAAAGAAGCACTCAAGGAAGACAAGGCCATTGCGGAGAAACTAAATGAATTATTTGCATCAGTCTTCATGGCTGAAGATATGAGGGAGATTCCCAAATCTGAGCCATTCTTTTTAGGTGACAAATCTGAGGAACTGTCCCAGATTGAGACATCATTAGAGGAGGTTTTAGAACAAATTGATAAACTAAACAGTAATAAGTCACCATGACCAGATGGTATTCACCCAAGAGTTCTGAAGGAACTCAAATGTGAAATTGCAGAACTACTAACTGTAGTCTGTAACCTATAATTTAAATCAGCTTCTGTACCAAATGACTGGAGGATAGCTAATGTGGTGCCAATTTTTAAAAAGGGCTCCCAAGGTGATCCTGGCAATTACAGGCTGGTAAGCTTGACTTCAGTACCAGGCAAACTGGTTGAAACTATAGTAAAGAACAAAACTGTCAGACACATAGATGAACATAATTTGTTGGGGAAGGGTCAACATGGTTTTTGTAAAGGGAAATCATGCCTCACCAATCTACTAGAATACTTTTGAGGGGGTCAACAAGTATGTGGACAAGGGGGATCCAAGGGGGTATAGAGTACTTAGATTTTCAGAAAGCCTTTGACTAGGTCCCTCACCAAAGGCTCTTAAACAAAGTAAGCTGTAATGGGATACAAGGGAAGTCCTCTCATCTTTTAACTGGTTAAAAGATAGGAAGCAAAGGGTAGGAATAAATAGTCAGTTTTCAGAATGGACAGAAGTAAATAGTGATGTCCCCCAGGGGTCTGTACTGGGACCAGCCCTATTCAACACATTCATAAATGATCTGGAAAAAGAGGTAAATCGTGAGGTGGCAAAATTTGCAGACGATACAAAACTACTCAAGATAGTTAAGTCCCAGACAGACTGCGAAGAGCTACAAAAGGATCTCACAAAACTAGGTGACTGGCAACAAAATGACAGATGAAATTCAATGTTGATAAATGCAAAGTAATGCACATTGGAAAACATAATCCCAACTATACATATAAAATGATGGGGTCAAAAAAGCAAAGAAAATGTTGGAAATCATGAAGAAAGGAATAGATGATAATACAGAAAATATCAGGTTGCCTCTATATAATCCATGGTACTCCCACATCTTGAATACTGCATGCAGATGTGGTCGTCCCATCTCAAAAAAGATGTATTGGAATTGGAAAAGGTTCAGAAAAGGACAACAAAAATGATTAGGGGTATGGAATGGCTTCCGTATGAGGAGAGATTAATAAAATTGGGACTTTTCAGCTTCAAAGAGAGACAACTAAGGGGGGATATGATAGGGGGATATGATAGTGGTCTATAAAATCATGACTGGTGTGGAGAAAATAAATAAGGAAGTTACTCATAGCACAAGAACTAGAGGTCACCAAATTAAATTAATAGACAGCAGGTTTAAAACAAACAAAAGGAAGAGTTCACTTGATCATTACCTGTTAGGTTCACTCCTTCTGGCATTGGCCACTGTCGGTAGACTGGATACTGGGCTAGATGGACCTTTGTTCTGACCCAGTACGGCCGTTCTTATGTTCTTAAGTATTTTTTCACACAACACACAGTCAGTCTGTGGAACTCTTTGCCAGAGAATGTTGTGAAGGCCAAGACTATAACAGGGTTCAACAAAGAACTAGATAAGTTTGTGGATGATAGGTCCATGAATGGCTATTAGTCATGATGGGCAGGGATGGTGTCCCTACCCTCTGTTTGCCAGAAGCTGGAAATGGGTGACAGGGGATGGAACCTGTTCTGTTCATTCCCTCTGGGGCACTTGGCATTGGCCACTGTCAGAAGACATAATACTGGGCTAGATGGACCTTTGGTCTGACCCAGTATGGTCGTTCTTATGTAGTTTCAATGCTGTTATCTCATTTGCTGGCCCTCTTGTGGATAAGCTCTATATTATTTATATTTTAAATACATCCAATAAATCTTGGTCAGAAAGAAACAATGATCTTTAAGGAAAAATTGGTGGAATGGGATTGTATGCATGGGGTGTGTGTGTGTGTGTGTGCGTGTGTGTGCAAGATTTATAAGAGACTGATGTTGAACATGAGGAAGATTAATAATTTAATTTGTTATATGCACTGAGCCAAATTTAGCTTAGGTATAAGCTGTCATTAAATTCACTGGAATCAAAAGAATTAAAATTTGCCTAGTGTATCTATCTTGTATCTGGTGGTTCTATTTGAAATATTCTTGCTATGACTTTTGTGGAGATGCCTATTTGAATTTGGATATTGTTAATTTTATTTGTAAACATTTGTTGTGATCTAAATAGCTATAGAACTGTACCATTAAAAGTTATAGGACTAACCGCAGTGATGAGTTCTCTTCCTCAGAGCTTTGGACAACTAATTATTTTAAAAATGTCTTAAAATAGATGTGCATACATAATAAACATGAAATTATTCTTTTAATGTAGTTCTTTTAGTATATCATTAAGGTTGTAATGTCAAGTACTCCAAAAAATAGAAAATGCCAGAATTAAGATCTCCTGTGCAACTGTATTATGAAACTTTTTGTTTTGGTGATGTTAAAATGTTGCAAATGATTTTGGTTTGAATTTTTTTTTTACTTTTTGATTCACCAATTTTTTTTTTAAACTGTCATTTTCAGTTTGGCCTGAAGCAATCCCCTCCCCACCCTAAACTGCCAGCAAATTGAAAAACCCATTACATATATATATATATAGTGCATGGGATGGACTGTGCTTGATTGATGAGCAGCTATTCAATATGTTCTTTTATCTTTATTTTTCAGTGTGTGAACTCAAGCCTTATTTATTGCACATTATTCAAACCCTGAACTGAATACAGAATTCAGAATTATTAATTTTCTGAAGAGCTCTTCTATGGCACCAGAGTATGGCACTCTATGGTATCAGAGTGTTTCTCAATTATCAATTTATCTTCACAAAATTCTCTGATGGAAGGGGGTGGTACTTTCCCCATTTTACAGAGGGCAAGATAAGGTACAAAGAAAATAAGGTCAATAGTTCCTATTAAATTTGGGTGCACAATTTTAGATGTCTAGGACTTGATTTTCAAAGTAATTAGCATCATATAGAACGTCATGTATTCAAGCACCACTCCCATTAACTTCACTTGAAGATTGGAGTGCAAACAAGGCCCCAGGGGCTTCAGTCAGGCACCCAGAAGGTGAGTAACACACAGTTAGTGACTTGCTTAGCATCATACAGGAACTCTGTGGAAGACACAGTTCTAGGGTTGCCAGGTGTTCAGTTCTCGACTGGAACATGTGTTTGAAAAGGGTCTCTAGTGGCTCTGGCTAACTAGGCCATTAAAGTTCAGTTGGCGAGGGGTTGGCAGGCTCCCTACCTGGTTCCGTGAGGCTCCCTGGAAGCGGCGACATGTGCTTTGGCTCCTAGGTGGAGGGGCGGCCAGGAGGGCTCCATGCACTGCCCTGCCCCAAAAGCTGGCTCTGCAGCTTCCATTGGCTGGGAGCCGTGGCCAATGGGAGCTTCAGGGGCAGCATCCGTGGGCAGAGGCAGCACGCAGAGCTGTCTTGCTGTGCCTGCACTGAGGGACATGTCACCGTTTCTGGAGAGCCACCTGAGGTAAGCTCTGTCCAGAGCCCTCACCCCCTCCCACACCCCAACCCCCTGCCCTAGCCCTGAGCCCCCTCCCGCAGCCAAACTCCCTCATGGAGCCTGCCTGCCAACCCCCTGTCCCTGCTTGGAAACCCCTCCCACACTCTGAACCCCTTGGCCCCAGCCCAGAGCCCCCTCCTGTACCCCAACCCCTCATCCCTGGCCCTATCCTAACCTCCTGCCCCAGCCAAGAGCCCCCTCCAGCGCCCTGAACCTCTCATTTCTGGCTCTACCCTGCAGCCTGCACCCCCAGGCCGGAGCCCGTATCCCCTCTCGCACCTCAACCCCCCCACCTCAGCCCAGAGCCCCCTCCCACCCTCTGAACTCCTCGGCCCCAGCCCCCAGCTCAGAGCCCCATCCTGCAACCCAAATCCCTTATCCCTGGCCCAACCCCAGAACTCGCACCCCCAACTGGAGCCCTCCCCCACTCCTGCACCTCAACCTCCTGCCTCAGTCCGGAGCACCTTCTGCACCCTGAACCCCTCATTTCTGGCTCCACCCCAGAGCCTGAAGCCCCAGCGGGAACCTCCACCCCCTCCTGCACCCTGCCCCCCTGACCCAGCCTGGTGAAAATGAGTGAGTGAATGATGGTGGGGGAGAGCAAGTGACAGAGGAATGGGACGGAGAGAGTGGGGGTGCCACCTTGGAGAAGGGGTGGGGCAGGGGGTGGAGCAAGGATGTTTGGTTTTGTGCGATTAGAAAGTTGGCAACCCTACACAGTTCCCCAAAGGCAGCATTCAGTTGTCTTTCTTAACCATGCTACTTCAGCTGTGAACATTTTTTTGTCTGAAATATTTTTCACGAAAAAAAATGCTGACTTGTGTCAACTAAAATATTTTGCAAATTTGTGTTGATTTTGTTAAATAGTTTTGTTTAGAAAAATAATTAAAAATAAACATAAAATGTTTAATTTCAGCATTTTCTAAACAAAACTTTTTGTTTTGAAATGACTTTGTTTTGACATTTACTTCAATTTTATTTGAAAAAACAGTTTTAAAAAATGGGAAATGTTTAATTTTGGGTCTAACAAAATATGTTCTTCACCCTGTGATGGGGCATCAGCCCTGAACTGGCCCTGATAGGTTAAAACCCAGCCTGGAGGGCTGCAAGAAAACAGCCAATTAGGGCAGTTGCTGCATCCAATTAGGGCGGCAGCTGGACCAGCCAATCAGGGACCAGCCGGCCCACATAAAAGGAAGCTGTAGGCTAGAGCAAAGGAGTCTGATGCAGGAAGCCTAAGGAGGGGACTGGCTTCTTAGAGGGCTGCAGAGATGAGCACTGTGAACAGGGCTGCTAGAGCTTGCAGGCCTGAGGCCCTGGGAAGAGGGTGAAGGAGCCAGAGGCAGGTGCTGGGGCTGCTGGGATGTGGTCCAGGGAATTGAGACAGACTGGTGGAGAAAGAAAGGAGGGGAGCTGGGTCCCAGAGTAGTGGGCGGGCCTGGGTCTCCCCCACCACACTTGCTGCTGAAGAAGCGGTCAGGCTATGCACTGCCAAGCTTCTGCAAGGAGCAGCTAGACTGTTGCAGAAGGAGTCCCCTGGAAGGAGGGAACCTAGATTGTGACACAGCCGGAGGGCTGTGCCACGAAGCAGAGACAGTGAGACTGGGACTGCAGTGGGTCTGCAGGTGGAGACACGGATGGGAGACCTACCACCACTGGAGGGCACACCTACTGACCAGAGCTAATTCCCAAAACGGCCAGCAGAAGGCGCCAGTGTGGTGAGAGACCCCATGACGCACCCCAAAACAACTTATTTTTTTAAAAATAATTTTGGTTTGCCAAAAATTTCAAAAAGCTTGTTTTGGGGTTGAACCAAAATGAATATATACATTTTTGAACAGCCAGTAATCTGAAAAATCAGTTATTTCCATAGCTTTCCATGAGACCCTACTTTCTCTTCTTGCCTCATTTACCACCCTTTCCAATTTCTGCAATAAATGAAGCACGAGGTCCTGTAGACAACAGCTTCTGTCAATACACAACCCTGATTAATTTCATAGAGCAGGTCCATCCTGGGCACTGAATGAGGAAGGAGCCTTATGGAAGAAGTAGTATGTAATGATGTAACTAAAGACTATATTGTAATGGCATATGCACGAGGGGGCTGAATGAAGATTGCCCAGGATATCTTAATTCTGGCATTTCCTAATTGAGTACTTGACTTTACAACTTCCATGTAATAAGGGTCGTAATAATGTTGTTTTAATGTAGTGTCCTAATATTGACACAGATGATGTTGATCAGCAGGATTGGAACATTTAGACTCACCACACAGACATCTTCCACTTGAGCTAATGCAGTAATTGATAGCAACAGTAGGTCGTTGTCCTCTCTAACAGCAGCGGAATGGTGAGGCTTGGGATCTTGGGTTGCATTCCATGGTCTGGAGGGGATGTGCTCTCGTGCAGTGGTTTTCAACCTTTTTTCATTTGTGGACCCCTATAAAATTCAAATGGAGGTGCAGCCCCCTTTGGAAATCTTAGACGTAGTTTGCAGACCCCCCACGGGTCTGTGGACCACAGGTTAAAAGCCACTGCTGTATTGGGCAAAGGCTCTTCAGCTCATTCCCCCCACCCCTGCCTGTCATGGTCTTAGTTCTGTCTCTATTGCACCCTTGGCTCTTTGTCCAGTTTTAATCTCTTTAGGGGTTCTTGTCCCAATCTGTCTTTTTGCCCAGCCAGTCTCAATCTTCCCCACCTCAGCTCCTTGTCCTCGTTCTCCTTGAACAGCCACTCTCAGTTCCATCCTCCCAGCACCTCATCCAGCTTGTCTTCTGTTCCTTTACCCCGTCTCTTTGTCCAGAAGATCCAGTTCTCCCCTCAAACCCCAGCTCCTAGTCAGACCTGTCTCGCCTCCCACTTTCCCCATTTTCCCTGCCCTTCCACTGGTTCCTAGTCCCAATTTCCTTGTCTAGCAAGTCTGTCCCCCCGCCCTTCCCCCAACAGCTTCATTCTGATCTTTGGCTCCTAGCTTCCTTGCCAACCAGTCCCAACCTCTTCTCCTCATATGGCTCTCAGTCCTAGCCCGATCTACCTGCCAGCTTACATTCTGCTTGCTCAGCCAGTCTCTCTCCCGCCCCCACAAATCCCTGTTTCCACTCCCACATCAACTCTTAGCCTGGTCTACACTGGGGGAGGGTGTCGATGTAAGATACGCAACTTCAGCTATGGGAATACCGAGATGCGATAATACCGAGATGGGAATACCGATAAATCGATCGCTACCCACCGATACGGTGGGTAGTCTGGACGTACCCTTAGATACAGTTTCTCTACATCTAGTCTCTGTCTCACCAGACACCTTATTCCAATTTATTCCTTTCCCTTCCCTTGCACTGACTCCTATCCCCTCTGTATTTAAATCAGATGGCTTCTTCATCCACGCTGCCTGGGTACAGTGAGGCAGCTCAGAACTGCCATTACTGGGAAAAATCCTTTTGAGCCACCATACCCTGGGATTTCAACCCCCCCCCACTAGCCTCATTTTCAGAAACTGCTGAACCATTTAGGCTGAAGTTTTCTTAAAAAGAAGAAAAAACATTAGCCGGAGACAGATATGCAACATGGAAAATTTCAGTCAAAACTGTTTGGCAAAGTTTTATAAGCAACTGAAAGTGGAGTCTTGTAATGGGAATTGTCAGGCAATCTGAATACTAGTAGCCCTGCCTATAATTGAGCTCTTGTGCCACCTCTAATACCCCATCCCTTTGGGCAGGCCTGACGACAGCAATACTGTGCCCCAGGGCCAGGGCCGTCCCGGGTGTGTGTGCGTGTGGCGGGAATGACAAATGCATCACTTCCGGGACTGACCACGCCCGCCCATGGGGCCCCCCAAAGCGCAGGGCCCAGAGTGGTTGCACACGCCTAGGAGCCCTGCAGCCAGGGGTGAAAGTAACTGAGGACACTTACCAGTACGGGGCGGGGGTGGCTCTGGCCCCTGGAAGGGGCGGGGCCTCAGGCAGAAGGGGCGGGGCTGGGGGTCAGCCTCACCCAGCCAGCCCTTGGCCTGCGCCGCCTGGATCTCCCGTGTTGATATAAAGGGCACGGAGCTCTGGACGCTGCTGCTGTGGTAGCGGCAGTGGCGTCCAGAGCCCCAGGCCCTTTTAAATTGCCGCCCCCAGGGCAGCTGCTCCCTTTGCGCCCCCTGCCCGTCAGCGGCTGGGGGTGGGGGCAAAAGGGGCAGGGACGTTAAAGTGCTGCAGGGTCCTTTGCTGCAGCAGCGCTTTAATGTCACTTCCCCTTCCCCCGGCCCCCGTCAGCGGCCCTTTAATGTGGACTGGGTATGGGCTGGTGCGAGTTCTTACTGGTACAGCGTACCGGCCTGTACTGGCTCACTTTCACCCCTGCCTGCAGCCCGCCCAGGTGATTTAAAAGGGACCAGGGCACCTGGCTGCTACCGTGGCACTGGCCAGGGGCCCCTGGGCAATTGCCCCCTTTGCCCCCACCCGTCGGCGGGCCTGCCTTTGGGCTGCCCCCACCAGTAATCTTTGCATCCTTTCCTACTTCTAAGACCATACTAAGGTCAGGTTAAGGACGAACTCAAACCTAGTGGCTATAGAAGATCTGGGCATGTAATTGTATGTTTGATCTCGGATTGCTTTTCACGCCTCTTTGATGCTCATGCAACTAGGGTGACCAGACGTCCCGATTTTATCGGGACTGTCCTGATATTTGTTTGTCCCATGTCCCGACCGAACATCGGTAGGGACGCGAATTGTCCCTCCCTCCCTCATTGGATCCCTCGCCAAATCCCCGCCCTGGCCCCGCCTCTTCCCCAAGCACACCGCACTCCTCTTCCTCACCCCTCCCTCCCAGGCTTGCGCTAATCAGCTGTATGGTGACACAAGCGCTGGAGGGAGGGGGGAGAAACAGGACGCGGCAGCCAGCTCAGGGGAGGTAGAGGCAGAGCGAAGGCGAGCTGGTGCGGGGGGGTGGGGCGTGGAGCTGCCGGTGAGAGGTCAGCCCCCACCAATTTTTCCTATGCTCCGGCGGCTCTTGTGTTTTGTTTTTTTTTGTTACTCCGCCCCCCCCCCCACGTCCCAATATTTCACGTCTCTCATCTGGTCACCCTACGTGCAACTACTAACTCATTGACTATAACCTGGAGTTCACTGTATCTCCTTGGTTCCGAAGTAGGAAGTTTTCTGTAGTTCCCTAGCCTTGTCATTTTTAGCTCACTCTGTATTTTCTTTCTGAATTTAGCCTGTGACTGATAATTATAACATCATCCATCATCATCATCATAATTATAACATCATGGAAAATAATTTGGTTCAAGCATAGATCTGAGTTCCTTCATGGATCAAAAGCATAATAGATGAAAACACAGTAAGTTTGATATTTTATTTTTTTTTGTGATTCAAGATGTGTCAGACTCAAATTACCTGTTTCTTCCTTAGAGTTAAAACACAAAAGATTGGTCAGGCACAGTCTAACTGGAAAAGAAAGCTCCTTCAACCATGCCAGTAAAACTCAACATCTTTTGCCTGCTTCCTGAAGAGGTGAAGCTGACAGTTTGGAAATGCTTGCTTTTAGAGTCTGTCCAGCAAACATAAATAGGTCTATACGAGTGATCTGAAGTTGTTAAGGTAGATCTGAAGTTTTTAAGGTATATCCTTTAATGCACCGTGATGATGTTCATGCAGAAAGACATGAGGCACGTTAACATTATTCATTGCTGGCTGGCTGATTAGAATTACAAGAAATTCTCAAACCTTAAAATTCCAAATAACCATTCCTCACAACGGAAAATGTATTATGCCATTAAACTGATTCCTAGCAGGTTTTCCAAAGTGAAATCACTAACTGCTATAAAACTTTTATAGCCTGTTTAATGTATTTCTCCCGTCAGTCAGGAAATGTGAAAGACTTATTTTGGCATTACTACTATCATTAGTTCTTAAATATACCAAAACACATTTTTATTTATTCATTGAAGCTCTGTGACTTGGGGAGTTCCCCATCTTCTGCCTTTGTACTAGAGGGGCCTTAGGACAAAGCCTGTTTACCTGGGCTTTATGGGGATTTCAGGATTTGGCCCAAAAGTTTAGAATAATCACTCATTCTGTATTAGTAGTTGATGCTCAGCTATGCCTTCATCACCACCACAGTACTGCTTAGTTGAGGGCTCGGGTATCTTACCATTACAAACACATGCCTTTAGGGACTCCAGGCTAAAAATGCCCACTGGGCTGAAAATTGTTTTACAAGGTCATTGCCTGGGCTGAACTTTTGGGGTGAAAATAAAGCATGGGGCCTGATTCTCCATTGCATCATCCTTCGTGTCATTTACACTTCTGCAAAGTTGGCGTAAAATGCTTCCAGTTCAGACTGATAGTGTTTTATGTGCACCTTACACAGGTTTCAATGAATAGACAAGGGGCAAGGTACTGGAGAATCAGGCCCAATATAGATGGATTTTATTATTTAAAATTATTGTTACTGAAGTATGAACTTTCAGTGAAAACTCAAAGTTCCATTATCAAAATATAGAGGATTGACACTTCTAAGCCCTGGTCTACACTAAGCTCGGGGGTCGAACTAGGGTACGCGAAGTCAGCTACGTGAATAATGTAGCTGAATTCAAACTACCCTAGTTCGACTTACTTACCGTCCAGACGCCGCGGAAGCGAACTCCGCGGCTCCAGGGTCGACTCCGGCAACTCCTCCTGCCGCGGTGGAGTACCGGAGTTCGAACTAGCACTTCCGGGGTTCGAACTATCGCGTCTAGATCAGACGCGATAGTTCGAACTCCGAGCAGTCGAACTCGCCGCGTCGACCGTCCCGGTAAGTGTAAACGTACCCTAAGAAATATAGAAGTAACAGAGAATCGTATAAATAACAAGATCTGTTGGTTTGTATAATTTATGGACATCTTCCATATGCTTAATGAAGGGTTACCATGTTTCAGTACACCTGGCATGTTTACCCTTTTTTAGTTACATCAAAGCTTCTCCATAAATAAAATATCCCAGGATTTAACAAACCATTTATTGTCTAGGATAGTATTGGGAGATTTCTATTCTGAAGAAAATACCCCTCTAACTACAAGGAGTAACTGATCCAAAGAAGACAAACAAGATCAAGATTGAAACCATTCTCACAGCCCAGAAAAGTTAGTCCTGTAGTCAGATTAATTAGTGCATCAGAAGTGTTAGAGCAACGGATTGATGCTTGCATTCCAATGTGTTTGGTGAAAGGATATTGGTCGCTGGTGCTTGGACACAGTGCAAGCTTGGTGTACAGAGTCCTCTGCTGTGTTGTCTGGTGTCCTCTCTGTGGTCACTGTGCTGCTGGTCAGGCCTTGTCTTCTGAGTTAGGCTGCTCCAGAAGCCTGGCTGCAGTTGTGCCCTTGGTTTTCTCCCTAGGTGGGCTCAGACTATGCTTGGCCTTGATCTTGCACAAGTGAGACTGCAGCATATACGCAAGTAGGGGTGTGTGTGTGTGTGTCTGTCTGTCTTTTTAGCCCTGCCCATAACTAGCCACCTGTCTTGCAGCTAATTCCCTGTACCAGCTCTGGAATGACACTTCTTCACTACAACAGACAGAAAGTCAGGGTGGGATTTCTTCCCAGTTCTCCAGAGCCACCTCCTCTTTTTGCTCACTTCCTGATCAATCAATGTTTCTGGGGATAGACCTGACCCTTCCACTCAGTGGCCACTCCACAGTAGGAACAAAAATTGCACATCATTTTACATTTCCAACTGTGTGAAAGGTTCTGACAGCCACTCTGGGCTTGTTCATAAATCAGAAACACAGGGACATGCAGCAATTTGAGCACAAAGTGGCACATTTGTCAAAATTAGTATAATTTCTGTGTTCTTATATTAATCTGTGAACTGATGTTTTATGGGTCTAAACAATAACTGCTCTTTGACGTAGGGATAACTTTGTGAAGGAAAGGAGATGGGAGGAACCATCTCAAACAGCTACTATTGTTAGACTCCAGCCTCTCCAAAAGGATGCCTTGGGAATAGCTTTGAAACTTACTGACTCACAATCTCTGGCACTTGAATTCGTGTGCTTTCTCTTTTATTCACATCAACCACTGACTGCTCTGGTTCTTCTGCAACTGATTGTCAACATAAGGTACCAAGGAGACAGAAGTACACTTTCATTATTTATACGCGAGACCGAGAAAGCATAGCAAGAGGAAATGATAGGAAATCGGTCCTCAAAGGAAGATACTTACGAAAGCTAAGGAACTGCTAAAAGCATGTGGAACTGCACTAACTCTGTCAACAACCAGTGTATTTACACAGTAGTCATAAGGTATTTATAAGTACTCATAATGAACACGCTACGCTAGTGAAGTATTAAAAGGTGACATGTCCTTTATACTGTCACAGCCTTCAACCTGTAATGGACTAGATATAGAACATTCTCTACAAAGCACAGGATTATATTGTATTACCAATATATTCAATTCTGATCCCTAATGCTGTGCTTCTCCTTCATAGTTCAGGATTTACCTACTGATTGTGTTTCTTGTCCTTGACCCGGATTTGTTTTCATAGATAACATTTTTTAAATGCTGCATAATTTGCCCTTTGTGTATGTCAGTGTAAAAAGTGAAATTTACATGGCTCTTTTAGCAACTGTCTCACATCTATTTTGAAGAAAAACTGATCAAAGTTGCCTTTAGCAAAAGATATCTGTAACCGATATACTTCTCTCGGTTGCATTTTAATGCATTTTGAGCCAGCGAAGTATCAATGCACAGTCTGACTCATGCTTTGTAAAAAGCAGTCTGCATAGCAGTGCACAGCTGCATACATTTTTAATACTCATGCAACTTTTCTAGCACATCAGAGTTCTGTCTGCAGAAAATACAATTCTCATTCTCCTGACCAGTGGGAGACATGTTATAGATATGAGTCCAGCTCCTGGGTCTGGCTGAATGGTGCTCAGCACTCTTTGGGAGTAGAGGCTAAAGGCAATGCACAGGGCACCTCTGTACTCCCCCAGTCCTTGTGTAACTGTGCAGAGCCAGCTTCCTGGCAACAGCTCTGATGCTATCGAATTGTACTTGTTAGTTTTAATTGATTGTATTAGTGTTCATAGGTGCTGGACTAGGGCTGCTGGAGGTACTGCTGCACCCCCTGGCTTGAAGTGGCCTCCATCCTATAAAGGGTTTGCAGTTTGATTCAGTGGCTCTCGGCATCCCCACTATACAAATTGTTCCAGCACCACTGTTTAGTATTTTAATGTTTGTTTGTTATTCACTGTCTGATCTATAGTTTGTAAGTGGGATGGGATCGCAGTACCTCAGGATGTTTGCATTCCGCAGTGTTTGTCACATACACCATACGTCTACACGTCTTATGCATTTTAATATGCCTTTTCTATACAGCTACATTCTGAATAATTTTCAGAATCGAGAACAGCATGAAGTTGAACTTCATGCCACTCATCCTTAACAGTAAAGTAAATAACAGTAAAGTTATTTGAAATTTAATGGAAGATTATTTCCAATTCATCCCACACAGACATCCTAATCTGTGCACTGTCTGCTAGTAACAAGTTTGTAATATGTTATATGGGGGTATTTGCAGCATGCTTTTTTCTTTTGTAATTCTCGTCTGGTTTTTCATCTTCCGTGTTAATTTACAATTAGCAGTTTCACCAATAAGTCTGAAATTCATGAGCACAAGTAATTATTGTGTGTGTATGTATAGGTATATGTTTGTATAGAATGCAAATGTTATGAATCTATGGGAATTGGAATATGCATTAGCATATAACTGCAGTGCAATGATAGGTGACATAACACAATAGCAGCAATATGTATATTATTTAGTTAGAGTGAACACACACTTAATTTCACTCATCACAAGAACCTGTTTTGCAAGAGGTTATATTTTTAGGATTGAAATGTTAACAGTGGGGCTATGTTACCTGCAATAAAGGTAAATGAAGTTTGATTAAAAGCCAGAGGCTAAGCAATCAGAGGGATCTAGCGAACAGAGGATTGCAAACAGGGGAGTTTCAGAGGGAGAGAAGGAGAATGCCCCCTCCCCCGCCCCGCTGAACAAACAAGGTGCGAGTACTAATCTTGGGGTGAGTTTGTTTAGTTGTGTATTTCTTTCACTTTCAGCAAAAAGAACAGGAGTATTTGTGGCACCTTAGAGACTAACAAATTTATCTGAGCATAAGTTTTCATGGGCTACAGCCCACTTCATCGGATGCATAGACTGGAACATACCACAAGAAGATATTTATACATACAGAGAACATGAAAAGGTGGAAGTAGTTATACCAACTGTAAGAGGCCAATCAATTGAGATGAGCTATCATCAGCAGGAGAAAAAAAACTTTTGAAGTGATAATCGAGATGACCCATAGAAGGTGTGAGGATACTTAACATGGGGAAATAGATTCAGTTCTCTTTCAGGTTATTTAAAGTAACATGGTCAGTTCGGATTGTGTGTTTGGGGACTGATTGAGCATTTGTTCCCCAGATCCTCCTTGATTATCTTTGATCCGCCTCAGTCAGCCTTGTGGTCACCCTCCCCCTGTGTAAGTAACAAGTGGGTAGGACTGACCTAGCAGAGAGAGCCTTAAAATCCAGAGGCTAAGTGACCAAGGGAAGCTAGCAAACAGGAGACCACAAACAAAGGAATTTGAGGGAGTTGTAATAACTAATTGCTATGGGTAGGAAGGGCTTCAGTGCCAGTGCCAGTGCTGCTCCTATCTCCTCCACTTGTGCCTATATTCAGACAGAGAACCTGACCATGGATGCTTCTACCCAGATCCTGGAATTTGGGTTTGCAGAGACTGTGGCCTGCATTTCCTGCTTTCAGAAAGCCAGGTTGGGGGGACCAGCCAGTGTGAAAGGTGCTTGCTGGTGGAATCTCTCAGGAAGCAGGTGGGAGAGCTATAGGAGGAGGTGGCTAGGCTGAAGAGCATCCATGCCCATGAAGAATTCATTGAGATTATTCATATGGAGATGTCCAAGGCTGAGGAAGCTATCCAGTTAGAGAGGCCTGCTGTCATGCCACGGTGGGAGGAGGATATGGCTTGGTCACAGGGAGGACACTGGCTGCTGGTTACTTCTGGAGACAGACTTGTTGAAAGGCTCTGGGTAAAAAAAGGAGTAAAAAACCAAGGGTGATGTCCTGGTAGGGGTCTACTACAAACCACTTAATCAGGAAGAAGAGGTGGATGATGCTTTTTTAAACAGCTAACAAAATCATCCAAAGCACAGGACTTGGTGGTGATGGGGGGACTTCAACTACCCCGCCATCTATTGGGGAAAATAATACAGCACAGATTATCCAACAAGTTCTTGAAATGTATTGGAGACTATTTTTTATTTTACAAGGTGGAGAAAGCTACTGGGGAGATGCTTTTCTAGATTTGATTTTGACAAAGAGGGAGGAACTGTTTGAGGATTTAAAAGTGGAAGGCAGCTTAGGTGAAAGTGATCATGAAATGATCGAGTGCATGATTCTAAGATAATGGATTTCAAGAAGGCAGACTTCAGAAAACTCAGGGAGTTGGTAGGTAAGAAACTTGCTTCCCATGGGATAAGGGGAAAAACAGTTCAAGAGAGATGGTGTTTTTTCAAAGAGACCTTATTAAGGGCACAAGAACAAGCTATCCCATTGCATAAGAAAGAAAGAGGACGTATGACAAGAGACCACCCTGGGTTAACCAGGAGATCTTCAATTATCTGAAACGCAAAAAATACTACAAAAAGTAGAAACTAGGTCAAATTACAAAGGATGAATATAAACAAATAACACAAGTATGTAGGGAAAAAATTAGAAAGGCCAAGGCACAAAACAAGATTAAACTAGCTAGAGACGTAAAGAGTAACAAGAAAACATTCTATAAACACATTAGAAGCAAGAGGAAGACCAAGGACAGGGTAGGTCTATTACCCAATGGGGGAGGGGACGACAATGACAGAAAACATGAAAATGTAGAAGTATTAAATGAATCGTTTGTTTCAGTTTTCACCAAAAAGATTAGTAGCGATTGGACATCTAACATAGTGAATGCCAGGGAAAATGAGGTAGGGTCCGAGGCTAAAATAGGGAAAGAACAAGTTAGGTTAGAGGTTTTCAAGTCACAGACACACACAGACACTTTCCATCATTGGTGCAATGTGGCACAACTCCACTGGTGTTCCATCCAAATTAATCCCTGGTGTAGTTTACAAGAGAGAGACTGCTCTAGAGCTGTGCATATATCTCTTTCCATTCATGTCTACACGTATGTGCATGTACATGCTAGGGCTGGTCAAATACTGAAATCCATTGGTTTTTGCCATACCCCAACACAATATATATTTAGATGTGTTTGCGCTAGACGTTATTTTATTATAACTCCACCCATGTTAGACTGGCTCTGCGCATGTTTATATGTAAACTGAATAACATTCTTGATCTATATAATTTCTTATTTTCTTGGATATGCACACAGATGAATAAGAAAGTTTGGTGGAGTTTCATTTTTAATGTGTAGAAATATGTGACTGCCGAATGGACCTTGTCTTGTTCAATGTGATATTAATAATATCAGAAGTATTATTACTGCTGGGGATTTTCTCAAATACCTCATTGTTTGACATAACAAAGGTTTATACGGGCATGTTGTACAGGGTGTAAATCTCGTTTCCAGTTGTAACTTTGACAGGAATTACAGTATTAACCAGAATAATAGAATTTTGGGGATCATTTTTTACTTACTTTCTTTGTATAGTTGTGGATAGTGTGATGATGCTTCTTAAATCTGCTGTTATTTCCATGGCAATGACTTTCTGCTTAGATATTGAGTCTTGTTTTTATAGATCCCACTTCAGAAAAAGTACTTAAGCACCTGCTAAGTCCATCCATATTCAGGAAAGCATTTAAGTATGTTTATGTTCCATAGACTTCAGTGGGACTGAAGTGCGCTGCAGGATGAGCAAACACTTTAAGTGCTTTCCTGAGCAGGGAGCCTGCACAACTCGTAAAGTGGCGAGAGCAACATTACTCCAAAGAAAACAGCTGAGGGCCGAAACCTCCCGGCCCCGCGGAAACACGCCACCCCAGGGCCGCTCAGCCCTGCGGAAACAAACCCTCCTTCCCCAGCGCCGCCCCACCAAAACAGCTGTGAGCCAAAAAGGAAGGTTGGGGGTGAGAAGGTGATACTTTATTTTAAATCAACCAGGGGCTCCCAGCTGAAGAGGTGGCTGGGAGCCCTCAGGGTCAAATTAAAGGGCCCGGGGCTCCGGGGGCTGGGGGAACCCGGCAGGGCCGGCTCTAGGTTTTTTGCTGCCCCAAGCAAAAAAAAATTTGGCTGCCCCCTGTCCCAGCCCTCTGTACCCCCCTGCTGCCCCAGTCCTGGGCTCTCCCCCCACCCACCCATACATACCCCCTGCCGCCCCAGCGCTGGGCTCCCCCCTTGCCTCCCCACCAGTGCCCTCCCCCCACCCCGCTGCTGCCCCAGCCCTGGGCTCCCCCCCACACCTCCTGCCGCCCCAGCATTGGGTCACTGATAACCCGCTCCCAGGGCAGGTCATTCAGCAGGAATTTTGGATGTGCACAAAACACAGACAGGATTGGTTCCCATATGGTTACAGAGCTGCAGTAAAGTGGAACAATTTTCAGCTTGTGTGATTGGAGGATATCTGGATGCATATTATAAGACTGTCCTCCATAAATGAGGGAAAGTTGAGGTGCCTTTATTATTCTTTTGTTCCACTCTTTCTTTCTGTGGGGAATTTGCCAATGCAATATTACTGTCTTCCTTTCAAACAAACAAAAAGGCAATGGCTGTTGAAAATAGCAATTCCAGTGCTAATAAGCATTTCTTGCTCAAATTTATCCTACTTTTTCTACAGCAAGTTACAGTGGATCAGTATATTTGATTTGGGAGAAATGAAGTAACAGCTGCCCAAACTGAGCTTGAGCACTCCTGAATTTTGAGGTGTTCAAATCTGGAAGGCAGGTGCGGGGGGCGGGGGAGAGGCTGTGGGCTCCGCGGGGGAGCATGGCAGCAATGTGTCTGGAGCTGCACGGAGCCAGACACGCTGGTCTGAGTGGCATGGTAAGGGGGCTGGGGGTTGGAGAATGGGTGGGGGGTTCCGGGGGGCAGTCAAGGGACAGGAAGCGGGGGGGTTGGATGGGGCAGAGGTTCGGGGGGGGGCAGTCAGGGGACAGGCAGCAGTTGGATAGGCATGGGAGTCCCAGGGGTTTATCAGGGGACAGGTAGGGGGTGGGGTCCTGGAGGGAAGTTGGTGGGGGGGTCTCAGGAGGGGGCATTTGGGGACAAGGAGAAGAGAGGCTTAGATAGGGGCTGGGGTCCCAAGGGGCAGTTAGGGGCAGGGGTCTCGGGAGGGGGCAATCAGGGGACAAGGAGCAGTGGCATTTAGATAGGGGGTGGGGTTCTGGGGGGCAGTTAGGGGCAGGGGTCCCGGGAGAGGGGTATCAGGGGACAAGGACCAGCGGTGCTTAGATAGGGGGTGGGGGTCCTGGGGATCAGTTGGGGCAGAGGTCTGGGGAGGGGGCAATCAGCGGCCACAGGCCGGGATTCAAAGGGCTCTGGGCTGCCGGTCGCTGCGGGGAGCCCTGAGCCCTTTAAATCCCAGCCATGGCAGGGAATCTCTGTGGGCAGCCCAGAGCCCTTTGACTCCCGGCCGCGGCTGAGATTTAAAGGGCTCTGGGCTCCCCGCGGCTGCCGGCAGCCCAGAGCCCTTTGACTCCTGGCCACGGCTGAGATTTAAAGGGCTCTGGGCTCCCCGCCGCTGTGGGCAGCCCAGAGCCGTTTGATTCCCAGCCCGTGGCTGGGATTTAAAGGGCTCTGGGCTCCCCGCCACTGCATAATTCTATGCCGTATGTTGTGCAGGCCTGGTGGATAGGGCTATGGAACTGGGAATTAGGAGATCCATGTGCCTGTGCCCCGTTGCACAACCTTGGGCAAGTCACTTCACCTCTCTGAGCCTCTGTAATAAATAACAATATTGATGCTGGGGAGGCAGAGCTATCTTGGTATGGTCAATTCACAGAGGCTGAATGGGGTTGCATGCAAACATCATTAGACTAGAGGAGAACAAAATAAACTTGAATGCTTAATAGGCTCAAAGAGGTGTTTTTTCTTATGAGCTTTCCTGGCTTGCTATGAGCAGAAAAATCTTCCAAAATTGGTTTGATTGCTAATCAGATCACTGTAGCTGGGAAGCTAAATTGAAACACAAAATAAATGAAGGTTTTCGGAGTTGAGAAGTAATTGGAGAATTATCGCAGAAGGGACAAAGCAAATTCAGGTTGGTGGACTTTTTGTAATCTTGGCATAAGATAATTTAAATTGATGCAATTAAAGAGAGCCTACAATAGAAGTGGAAATCATATTTAAGAAAAGATAAGCACTAATAGGGGGATTCTTTACACCACGGAACAGCTTTTCAAAAATTATTTCTGAAGAGGGAATAGTGCCTTAGGGGAGTGCATGTCTTCCTATGGGATGTTAGCCAGATGGCAGGGAGGGAACAGGTTGTCCCTATGTTTAAATCTTCAGACAGAAGCTAGACTCACTAACTTTCTTGGCCATTGGGTTATTGCTGTCTGCATGTCTCAAGCATCTATCTGATTCTCACAGTGATGGGTTTGAGAAGGAGTTGATGGATTTATAAATCACCAGTCTTGAAATGCTGCCTCAGGAATATGCTCTTGGAAGCATATAGCACAAGAATATATAGTAATTTACTGAAATTCATATCTGCATAGCATCATTTATACAGAAATGTCATAACAATTTCATGGCCAGTTATTGTCAATATACGAAAGGCACTAAAATCCAAAGTGCAGTGAAGGGATTGAGTGTTATTGCATTGATTGAAGGGGTCAGGAATGAGCTCTGTCAGAAACTGGACTGTGGAGAAAATGGTTGTTTTTGAGCACTAGAAAATGGGTAACCTGAGCAAACTGAAGATCATGCACAATGTGCTGATATACATATACTGGTGTTACCGTAATCACATATCTGTGTAGACTGAATGTACCATTGTGGTGTTTGTATTACACTACTGCCTAGTGACTTATCCTACGAGGCATAGAATTATGTAAATAACTGATTTTTTTTTTGTTCACTTGCAATTCAGGAAACTTGTAAAAAAAATTTTCTCGGGTTGGCCCAAAAACATTTTTTTGAAAATTTTCAGCAAATCAGAGTTTAAAAACACATCCATTTTGAGGTGTGTGGGGTTTTTCTTGTTAATTAAAAAAATTCTTTCAATATAATTGAGGGAAATTTCAAAACAAAAAGTACTGTAGCGTCGGATAAAAAATCTGAACTTTTGATTTTGACTTTTTTCAAACTTTTTTTTTTTTTTTTACACAAACAGTTTCATAGAAAGGACCTCAGTAGGTCATCTAGTCCAGTCCCCTGCACTCAAGGCAAGACTAAGTAATAACTAGACCATTCCTTAGAGGTGTTTGTCTAACCTGTTCTTAAAAACCTCCAATGACAGAGATTCCACCACCTCAGAATCAACACAGATTAGCAAAACTTTTTTTAATTTTCTCAAAATCTGCATTTTTCATTGAAAAAGTCTTTGGCTAAATTTTTTTGCCCCGCTCTAACTAGGCATGGTACATCCAGTGGCCACAGTAAAAACGTTAGTTCCAGTTTTAGAGGTATTACAGATTCGAACAATATCCCCCATTTTAGATATTGGTAATATCACTTTATTATGTCTGAAATTGGAATAAGTCTGACCACTGTACACATAATAAAAGACAGTTACTGCTCTGAAGAGTCAACAATCTAAATGTTCACATTAGCGATAGCTCTGTACTTCCTTATTCCAATCATTTTATTGCTTAAATGAGGATGAGAGGGAATGACCTGTGTGGCAGGTGTTAGTGATGTTTCTTAATGCACTGCTGGAAAATGCTCAGACACGACAGTGATGAGTGAGGTATAAGAACCTATATAGAATAGAATATGAATGTGGCCCTGAACTCTGTTGTAATATTGAGAGATCATTTAGCTTGGGAGACAGAGTCCAGATGGCAGCTAACTGGCAATTCTTTATTGAATTATCTGGCTACTAGCTGGTAATGCCTTACTAAGATATCTGTTAAACAATAAAACGAGTACGAAATGTACAGTTTCCAAAAGTTGTCTGTCTGTCTCTCTCTCCTTAGAGCTGAGTGAACAGCTTACAGCAAAAAGTCTATTCAATGAGTTTCTGTTTGTGAATTTTCCATGAATAGACTATGATTTTTAACAAGTTTTTCATTATTTGAAATTATTGGAGTGTGCTGTGCAAACCAGTGTCAGCCTGTGGCTTGCTTGCTCTCATACTGTGTGATCCTTCAAGCATTCAATAATGATTTAGTCTCTCTCCATGCTGTATGATTGGTCAAAAACACAAGATATTATTTGTGTTCCTTGGCTGAGTGATTATATCCATTCCTACCAAAAACAAATATTTCAGATTAATTTCTGTTGCAGGTCCATGAACATTAACACAAACAAAATTTCACCAGTGTGAACACTGCTGCAAAGCAAATATAAAAGGGAGCAAAAAAGGTCTAAGTGAAATTATGTGGAGAATGTTCTTGAATTTCTGTTTATTACATTGCCTCACTATTTGTCTTCTGACACTCTTCCTTAGCGTGTGGTGAGTAACTGCTGGTTCCATTCACAGTTTCCTCCTGACATCTTGTTTGCCTTTAACTTTCCACTCCTGATTGTAATTGTTACATGGCTGAGCAAGCTACAGTAGATTCTGTGTCAGGACAAGAGCCATCAAATAGCACTGAAAAGTGCTTGTTCCTAAACAAACCAGATAAAACTGTTGCAAATGTAGTTGTGAAAGCAGTTTGCCACTGATCAGAGATTCTCTCTCACACTCAGCCTCTCTTATACCAAGTGTCCTCTGCTTTTGTGATGTCCAAGGAGATTATCCTCTGAGATTTTGTACCTTTTCAGACCCATCATCAGTGCAAGATGTAGCCTTCCATTTCAGTGGATACACTTCTCCTCCAGCATCACACCCTTCTCCTCGGTCCCTACCATGTAAAGCAGCACCCTCTGCACCAGCACCGCAACCTTAATCCCAGCCCGGTGCAGTGGGAGGCTGGGTCTACTTCACTCACCCCTCTGTGGTGGCTTTTGTCCCACAGAGCTGGACCTAGCTCCCAGCTCTGCACATTGTGACCTAGCACATTGGATTGCAGTGCTACTCAGGTTTGGCCCAGCTGCCCTTCAGACATGATGGAGGGGTGGCCAGGCCAAATTTGAGTGATGATGCAACCCATGCGCCAGGTTGCAACTCCTGGAGCGGGGAGCTGGGCCCAGCCCCAGGGGTCAGGAATTGCTGTTCCAGGGTTTCTGTGGTTGCAGTGACCCTATAGTGCATCAAATGCAATACAGCTTCAGAGTCTGGTTTGCAAGCCATCAGTAAAATAAATCAAGAGAACAGGGCAGATACTTTTCCTGGATCACCGCTCAAGTGAGACAGGGATCAGAAGAGGAAGTAAAAAAGAACACCTAGCAGTATAGTTGATATAAATTACAAAGATGAAAGTTGTTATGATGGTCAGTTTCCTGGTTAGGCTTGAGAGGAAGCTTTAAAACAGATGTGATTGTGGCTTTGGCTTGTTTGAAGAAATCTGATTCACAAATGCAAAAGTTCTAAGTAATCAAACATGATGCTGTGTTCAAGCACAGTAGTTCATTTTGTTCTTTTTAAATCATTTATGATGTTTTCATTAGTAAATCCAAATTTCTTCAGTCATACCACGTGCACTTTTCCCTACCGAACCTTAACTCCATGGCAATTCTAAAGTATAAAAATAATCCATTTTTAGAGTATAACAAAGTACCTTGATTTTTAGAAAATGTTGTTGACATGCTTGTAGGAGTAGGAAGGATAATCTTAGTGGATAAAAGAGTGAACAGCGACTTAAGAGACGGATTCCATTCCTGGCCTCAGTTCTCCAGTTGTAACATGTGGATGACGTTTCCTTACCTCACAGAGGTGTTGCGAGGTATGCAGATACTACACGGATGAGGGCCATATAAGTATCTAGATAAACAGAAAAGTCCAACTATGCACATTTTATTTTGTTGAACGTTTCCTTTGTGCAGCAGCTTATGCAATTAGTTGTCAAGAAATGCATCTACTGTAATTAGAGCTTGTTGAACATTTTTTGTCAGAATGATTTTTTTTTCCAATGCCCCTTTTGAAAACTGAAAATTTTCAGAGTGAAAACAGAAACGATGTTTTCCTAGCTGCCAGTGAAATTGACAAGAGTTTTCCTCGAGGGCTAGCTTCAGGGGATGAGGAAGCAGACCTTTCATCCTCCCTGCTAGCTCCCTGGTATGGGGAGGCAGAGTGTGCCAGGTTCTCTGCTTCTTCAGCAGCTGGGCTTGGAGGCTTTTGTCAATTTAACGACTTCTCAGGCAGCTGAAAAATGCCATTTTAAGTCTCTTGAAATTGAATTTTTCTTTAAACTCCTCTTCAAAATTTTTCATGATGTTGGCATTTTGTCCTAATATTCTTTTTAAAAAAAGGCAACATTTTTCCAGGAAAAGGATTCCCTTTTTTTCAGCCAGCTCTAATTGTAATATCACATAAATGCCGGTGGCAACCGGGGCAGCTGCAGATCCGGACTCCGCGGTTGCTGCCGAAGAAGATGGCGCCCCCCAAATCCCAGTGCCCTAGGCGACTGCCTAGGTCACCTAAATGGTTGCACCAGCCCTGGTTGGAGCAAATGTGGTTGTACCTCAGCGCTTGGCTGTAGACGATGGATCGTGTGGTGTGTCCGGGATGGAAGCTGGAGGCATGAAGGTAGGCATAGCGGTCAGTGGGGTTTCAGTATAGGGTGGTGTTAATGTGACCGTCACTTATTTGTACCATGGTGTCTAGGAAGTGGACCTCCCATGTAGATTGTTCCAGGCTAAGGCTGATGATGGAATGGAAGCTGTTGAAATCATGGTGGAATTCTTCCAGAGTCTCCTTCCCATGGGTCCAGGTGATGAAGATGTCATCAATGTAGCATAAGTGGAGAAAGGGCATGAGTGGACGAGAGCTGAGGAAGCATTGTTCCAGCTCAGCCATAAAAATGTTGGCATATTGTGGGGCCATGCAGGTGCCCATAGCGGTGCCATTGGTCTGGAGGTATATATTGTCACCAAATTTGAAATAATTGTGCGTGAGGATAAAGTAACAGAGCTCAGCAACCAGTTGTGCTGTGGCATCATCAGGGATACTGTTCCTGACAGCTTGTATTCCATCTGTGTGTGGGATGTTTGTGTAGAGAACCTCCACATCCATGGTGGCTAGGATGGTGTTTTCTGGAAGATCACCAGTGCATTGTAGTTTTCTCAGGAAATCAGTGGTGTCACAGAGATAGCTGGGAGTGCTGGTGGCGTACGGTCTGAGTAGAGAGTCCACATATCTGGACAGTCCATCTCTGGAATTGGCACTATCACTGAAGATGGGGCAACCACGATTTCCAGGTTTGTGGATCTTGGGTAATAGATAGAATAACCCCGGTCGGGGCTCTAAGGGTATGTTGATTTGTTCCTGTGTTAGCGAAGGGGGAGTGTCCTGAGTAGATGGTGCAGTTTCTTAGTGTATTCCTCAGTGGGATCTGAGGAAGTGGCCTGTAGAATTTGGTATTGGAGAGTTGTCTGGCAGCCTTCTTGTGGTAGTCAGACCTGTTCATGATGACAACAGCACTGCCTTTATCAGCCTCTTTGATTATAGAGTCAGGGTTGTATCTGAGGCTGTGGATGGCATTGCGTTCTACACGACTTAGGTTATGAGGCAAGTGATGTTGTTTTTCCACAATTTCTGCCTGTGCATTCTATGTATAGGTCCATTCTATGTATTTTGACCCTCAGGAGGAATCCATGTGGAGTTCTTCTTCTTGTGCTGTTGGTGGGAGGGTATCTGTGTATCAGTGCGCTGTTCAGTGTTATCTTGAAAGTATTCTTTGAGTCGGAGATGGCGAAAGTAGGCTTCCAGATCACCGCAGAACTGTATCATGTTTGTGGGGGTGCTGGGGCAAAAAGAGAGTCCCCAAGATAAGACAGGTTTCAGAGTAGCAGATGTGTTAGTCTGTATCTGCAAAAAGAACAGGAGTACGTGAGGCACCTTAGAGACTAACAAATTTATTTGAGCATAAGCTTTCGTGGGCTACAGCCCATTTCATCAGATGCATGTAGTGGAAAATACAGTAGGAAGATATATATAAAATATACCCCCCACCACACACAGAACATGAAACAATGGGTGTTACCATACATACTATAAGGAGAGTGATCAGTTAAGGTGAACTATTATCAGCAGGAGAGAAAAAGAACTGTTTCCTTGGCCCATTTCCAGCAATTGACATTTTCATTACCACTGCAAACAGTTCTTTTTCCCTCCTGCTGATAATAGCTCACCTTAACTGATCACTCTCCTTATAGTGTGTATGGTAACACCCATTGCTTCATGTTCTCTGTGTGTGTGTGTATATATATCTTCCTACTGCATTTTCCACTACATGCATCTGATGAAGTGGGCAGTAGACAGACTCTTCTGCCAGGTTGAGTGTTATGCTGGATATATTGATGATATTGTTGGGTGAGTTAGGGGTACCACTGTTGTGGCCCCATGTGGCAGGTAGGATTTTAGACAGCTTACGGTCCTTTTTCCTTTGTAGAGAGGTGAAGCGTGTAATGTAGATTTCCTATCTTATTTTAGTAAAGTCCGTTTGTGTAGAGGTTGGTTATTTATGCCACAGGACTCTTTGTCACTTTTTATGGTGAAGAGGTGACTCCTGGGATATGACCTGAAGAGGACATGAGTCTTTCTGATCTTCAGAGCTTTGTGCATACTACTGAGGAGATTGTTCTTACATTTATTCTTGTTAGTTAGAGCATAGCTGATGATCAGATCTGCTGTGGCAGGTCCTGGAAGGAAAGAGCATCCTGGAAGTGTCAGTAGGCACCCGTTAAGGGCTTTGCAGATTGATACCAGAAGCAGTCCTTTCCTTGAACAGGATGTGGTAGTGAATGGTGAGTGAATGTCCTTTGTGGCGCACTGGTGAAATACTTCCTCCTCGGTTTGTTTTGCTTAGGAGACAGACTATCCTGTTGCGCACTGGTTGTATCTTCGTTGTTACCTTATGATTTTTCAACCTTCTCTGAGTGCACCCACTGTTGCTGTGACTGCAGCAGCTTCTGCAATTGGAACCCACTTTCTGTAGCTCCCAGCAATACTTCTAAATGTGTAAATACCCACCACAGCTACAGCAGCAGATAAGGAAACAGCACTGAGCAGGAGTCCTGTAATCACTATAGGCCACCTATTTCTCTGCAGTATCTGCAATTGGTGTCTGAAGATCTGATACTGGTAGTCTTCAGCTAGGGAAAAACCCTTACACCAGTTTGGGGAGACCAGCTCATCTGTTCTCCCATACCAGCTCTATAGGCCATCATCAGTGAGGAAGACCTGCCTACTTGCCAAATAACCACCAGATGGTGGACCTGCTCACCTCACCAGACACTACAACCTGAGACTGTAGGATGACTTGCTTGCCACCCCTGATGCCAGCAGAGGCTGTAGGAGGCCCACATGCCACCATGACTGATACTGATGTTAGGAGCAACTGCTTGGTACAAACACCACCTAGAATGTCTCACTAAGATACTGAGGAGGGGGAAGCATGGTGGGCCAACAGATGCCAGACAGGAATGTGTAGTGTGAAGGGACTGATGGATTTGGGAGAGGGGACTTTGGAATTAATAGACTTTCCTTGGATGGCAGGGAGAAGAGAGTGGATTTTTGTTTCTAAAGGAAGAGGAAAGGAGAGTGCTTCACCTAGGGAAAATCATGAGTTTCACTGATGAAGAAGGCGTTTAGAGGAAGCACCTTCTTGTTAAGGATTTTCACAGTATATTACTGTACCACTGTGTAATGGACCCTGGGTAGAGCCGTGCACTCTGGTATTCAAGGAGTTAAGAGGAAGATGACAAATTTCCAGGGGGAAAAAAAAGTGGAAAATAAATTAGTTACTATGATAAAATATACTTTAGAAAGCCAAGCAAACTTGAAGCCCATTTGACGCCCAAATTTTAATTGACAAAATGTGTCAGTAAATAAAGAATGCAGATCAATAATTGTTTCTCTCATTTTAATATTTGATTTTAGTCAGATATAGTGCAAACTGTTTATAGTGAAGGGCTGTTTTAACGCTCTACTTCTTTGAAGTTTATGATAGGTTGATAAAAAGTGCTTTTTCACCCAAACATGCATTTCTTTCTCCTTTATCACCATAATCCCCACAAAACAATCCAGCTGAAAGTATATTATTTTAGCAGTGAGAGACGCACAACTATGAAGACTTTATAAAATTAACAAAGCAGTGTGTTGTGTCAAATTGAAGGAAAATGCTGTGTATATCTCCTACACATATCTTATCAAGAATAAAATAGGTTCATGAACTGTTTAAATCAGTGGGAACAGAAGAATGTAATGACTATTTATGACAACATTAGAGCATTGTATGTTTGTGTGATTTTGGTCAGGCTAAGGTCACCCATTGCCCCCAGGAAGAATCCAACAGTTACTCATGTTGATCAGATCAAATAAAATGAAAAAAGAGGATTTGATTTCTAAATTCATATTTCCAGCTCATGCAAACAAGTCTTCTCTGATCCCAGTCTACACAGTAAGTTCACTACTCCTAGAAATTCAAACTTAAAAGCATACATATATGGCACTGGATTACTTAGGTTTAAAAAAATCCCCACAGCTCCAAAAACTTTCTTAAACATTAATCTCCAAAGGGAATTTTAAAAGCAGCTTTATTTATTTTTGGTTTTTAAAATTAAACCATATTGACATAGCAAATAGGCAAGTATTTTTCTTAAATTCAGGGCCACAGCCTCCAAAATGAATTTCAGTTTGCATTAATCACGGACCAGGCCTTATTATGTGTCCATTTAGAAGATTATCATCTCTTCTGAGGGACCAAGACATGTGATTACAGAAGCTGTGTATGGTATTTTTAATAAGCTTTGTTGAAAAGATATTGTGGGAAGCCTGGTTTGCAGAATTTATGGCTAGTTTTTCTAGTTTGATAAGGGGCAATTTATGAAATGTTCTGTGCCCCAAGCCTCAGAATTTGCCTTCTGCCAGATGCTGCAATATCCATTTCAAATATGCTCAGAATGCTATTAAAGGGAGTGTTAGATCCAGTGCGGGAGTTGGGATAAAAAAGCTAGAACTATAATTGTAGATTTGAAATATCCTCAAGCTCTACTCTGCATAACAGAATGAGTTACTTTCTGTATTCTGAGTGTGTCTGTGAGTCTGGATGCAAGAAGATCATCTGTACTGGAAACTAGGGCCTTGAACAGCATAGTATTGCAAATACATTGCTTAGGATAGCGGAACCCTAAAACAGGATGCTTATTCTGCTTTTTTTTCTCATTCCATATATATCTATATCTTTATAGATATAGATACATAGCGAGAGAGAGAGAGAGAATTAATATGAATAGTATAGTGTAGATATATTAGCCTTCGGCCTCGACATGTTGCAAAAATAATCATCCACCAGTTATGTCTCTGAATAAACCATCTTACCTATACTGGAAATTTATGTTAAATCGTTGTTAGTGTTAAAAAGTTCAAAGTGAATTTAACCTATAAGTGATTTTCATTCATTATTCTGCATTCAGTCCCATTCTTCAGAGGACAGCAACAACAGTCTTCCACTTTAGCAACCTATTATTGGAAGGCTAACAGATTTTAGGAGCTTGCAGTAAATTAGCATAGCAGAAATCAAATATCAGATGTTGGATTCATTCAGATGATTTTGAAGTATTTGTTTCTCTGTTTCCTGCAGCAGCTTCTTAACTGATGAATCAGGCCTGGCTGTAGTGGATATATGTAGAAGTAGACTTCTGATTAACATGCAAATCTAAAATAAACAGAATTTGTAGCAGATATGAGTGGTTTAATAATTGCTTCTGTTCTTAACTGGATAATTTACAACTCATACCATTTCAAGAAATTCAGTATTGATTAGTAGCTGCAGCTTAATCTATCTGATGGTCAGCAAATTGGTGAATGAATTCATTTATATTTCAGATTATACTAATGGAACTTGTACTGGTCAATAAAACTGAGGAACGATTTACAATTATTCAAGTTTTTAAAATGAAAATTTCAGACAAATATACACTGTCTTATTCAAAGTTTGAAATAACACTCATGAATAAAATTTGACCCAATCCTGGAAGCTATTGTCCACATGAAAAATGCTATTGATTAAAAAAAAAACCCATCAGCTTACATATGTAACAGATTTCATAAACCCTAAATTATTCATGAAAAGGGTTTTATACATAGAAGTCATTATCATTGCTGTCTCCTTTCTAATAGATTTTATTTTTGTGCAACAGAAAGGCATGGTAACTAATGACAATGGGCCAGTTTCTGTGCTCATTTATGACATTCTTTCGTTCATTGTAGACAATGAACTTGTGTAGGTGTAAAAGCAAGATTTCTTTTTTTTTTTTTTTTTTTTACAATACGTATAGACTAAAAAGGCTATAATTTATATAGGATCATGGTATAAAGTGTTATGCATCAGTATGTAAGGTGGAAAGGTCCCCGGTCCTAGACATTTACATGGCTTCAATGGGAGTTGAGTGCTTGTGTTAGGGGGCTTATTCCTTCAGCCTCTCACTTCCCTGGTCCTTCTCGCATGAACAGAGAGCAACAATACCCGAAGTCCAAAGGCACAAACAATTCGATGTTTATTGGGGTGAACTTCCAGCAAGCATGATTCCAGTTTCCTTCCTTAGTGTCCCCCTTCCCAGCTCTGACACCACAGAGCCTTGCCGATGTCCCTGTTTCTGTTCCCATCCCCTGTTCCCATTTCCCCGTTTAGCAAAACATGATCCCAATTCCCCCATCCACAGTCCCTGTTCCCATTTCCTCCCCCCCACTTCCTGATTGACTGCAGACTATATAGTAAAACTTGAATTCTGCTTAGCTATACCTTAACCAATCATTTTACTGAAATTTAACTAACCAATTCTAACATACTGTAACATGGTTATTTAACTAATTATATCCCACCACCTTAATTGGTTTACACCCAACAAAATTAATTAATTAAACAGCAGACAGAAGCAATCACAGAACCAGACAGAGACCATGCAAATAAACGTACAAAACAATACAGAAGTGAGGATTTTACAACTACATCTATACAGACATAAGGGTTTTCCAGCTGTGTCTATTGATAAGTGAGTTCTTACCAGACAGGATGCTATCAAACTAAGTTTCCTTTTACATCTTCTAGGCTCTTCCTTTTCTCTGGAGGTGATAGATCGGATCACCTTCCTAACAGCCCCAGATTGCCTTATTTCAATATGACTAAACAGGGCCTCAGACTGTCACAGTAAGAGAAGGCCATTACACAGACAGACAGTGATTCTTGATTCTTTCTTTTATATCTCTATAACTAGCTAAGTGATAAGAATACACCTAAATTCTTAAAGTATAGGCCTTTGCAGACAGGCCTGAATATCTATATCCTAACAGCTTGTATGAGTAAAGGCTTATAGGTTCAGGCCCAATGCTCTCTATGAGGCTGAAATGCACAATAGATCTTTCTCCACACCAGTGAGAATGCAGTAAATCAGTGATCTGTCACTCTGAAGATCCTGTAGACACACTGATTAAATCTGAATTACTCATTTAGTATAAAAGAACTACAGTCATTTAGAAATAATTGTGCCACAGGATCAAGGACACCTGCTTTGAAAATAAAGGTCTCTGTTTCACCCCAGTACTTATGAAGCAGAAAGTGAGCTTATTATCCTAAAGCAGCTTTACAATTTCACTGACATTATCTCTTAATTTATACACTGACCTTTATCTGTTCAATGAACAAATATACTGGAGACAAAATATTCCAATGGAGATGAAAAAAGTGCCAGCTTCTAACAGGTTACACAAACCCAAAATTTCCTATATACACACTGAGTTTAGGATGTTTGAAACACATATTAATTACCTGAATATGATTATTTGGGATTGGGGCAGGTATTGTCTCATTAGCATTCAAGCATCTCTGCCAGAAAATGAAAGAAAGCCTCAAGTTTTTCTTTCTTTCTTTCTTTTTTTTTAAAAAACACCCAAAATCTTGTTTTAACTTTTTTTTTTTAAAAATTGCTATTATTTTAGAGAGACACATATTATTTTAGAGAGATGGTTCACCTCTCTCATCACATACCAACAAGGCCCTGACTATCTCAAAATCACAGAGAAAGTAATCTTCCTTTGAAGCATTTGATGCTGTCCATTGTTGCAGACAGGATAGTGGACTAGATGGACCTGGGGTCTAATTGGGTATGGCTGTTCCTATGTGCATTGTAGCCAGTGAACGGATATCATACTTGTCATCAGCTAAAATGGACCCGACGTAAGGAGCAGGGGATTTGGTGCAGGACGTGGGAAAGGAATAAAAATATATAAATTAATATTAAAGATTAAAAATTAGGTTTTTTTGTTAATAGGTAATGAATTAATGGCATTTTTGCTTGTTAAAATGTGAAAATAAACAAACAACATTCCAGTGCTAATTAATTAATATGTAAGCCCTTGAGTGATTTTTGTTTTTTAAGGAAAACAATTATTTGTATCATCAGCAACGCAAACAATTGACCATATTTTGCAGTCTTTACTCAGGGAAATCTTCTGTCGATTCATTTAAGGAAGGTAAACTGGGAGTCTAAATGTGGTGATGGGTTTCCCATTTAAATAATGGGGTGGGGGAAGTCTCATCTGTTTCTATAATATATCTTTCTCAAAAGAAAATATTAAATTATAGATTTGTAACAAAAAACAAACAGAAGATAAGATCTGAAACTCTGTCTCAGTGGTTCCCAAACAATGGCCTACAAAGAACTGGCTAGTCACATGATGCTGGTTCTCCTTGTTTCCAGCTGAGAAGGAGAAAAGAGGAGAGTAGAACTGAAGGAGCAAAAAGAGACAATAATTATCCTTTTTTAAAAGAATTCCATTAAAAACGGCTAAAATACCTAAATATTTTCTTAATATTATTTTACCATGTAAGCAAATGATCTAGTTATCATAGGGATGTTGTGTGTATGTAATGGGATAGGAGTGGTTAGCATGGTTGCAAATTGAAGAAAAGGTGGTCCATGAGACCTATATCGACTAAGATATTTCTACCTGAAAAAGTTCAACAATCTTTACATTTTCAAATTCGTCAGGCAGCAGCAACAGTGTTCACAATAATTCCCATTACTGAAACATGTTTGTATTACCATGCAGCTCATGACAGCTCAAAAGGGTGATAAGAATTGCATGGTTTAAAACCATCTTCTAGTAAAATGACTTAATCAGAGTAAACCAACAGATTTGACAAATCAAGAATAATGGTCTCAAACCTATAAATAATATGTATTGCTCTGGAGGGAGCTAGTGTGTGCCTTAAATTATCTTGTGAACATTATTTAAGCTCTTGTGCACTGATGGAACACAGCAGTTTTACTCTTTGCTTATTGTTGTCATGTCTAGTATCTGAAGCACATAACTCAAGAAAATAACTGCTGGGTGTGATGTATAGATTCAAACATTTTGCTGGCTCTTTGTTTTGTATGAGAAAAATAAGGCTATAAACACAATGAGACAGAGTGAAGCCCCTGAGGAAAAAGAAATCCAGGATTTTTCCTGGCTCATTGCTGCTGCTGTTGTTGTTTGTTGTTGAATTTGATGGGATGTAAAAAGCTTACTGATCCTCATTTCTTAACAACAAAAAACAACCAAACAAAACCCGTCAGTGACTAGGGCTAGGTCTACATGTATAGCGCTGCAGCGTGTTTGGTGAAGATGCGCTGTGCCGGCGGGAGAGAGCTCTCCTGTCAGCATAACAACACCACCTCCGCAAATGACAAGCTGTGTTGGTGGGAGAAACTCTCCTTCCGACATAGTGCTGTGCACACAAGCGCTTATGTCAGTGTAACTTATGTCACTCAGGGAGGGGGGGGGCTGAGTGACATAAGCTGTGCTGACACAAGCTGTAGTGTAGTCATAGCCTAAGTTTAACATCCTTAGTGGATGTACAGTAGCTATGCAGATAGACTGTTATGAAGCCTCTTCTGCTTCATGCATGATCATAGGGACCACTTCTCCCTATAATTGCTGTTCACAACTATGTGGGCTATCCTTTTCATTCACAATCACATAACAACCCTGTAGCTTCAACTATAGAAATTGGTTGCATAGAAAATTAATATTAAGAAAATATTTAGGTATTTTTGTTCTCAGTGGGATAGGTTTTTTCCTCCATTTTAAAAACAGTTAAATGGGCAACCTTTGAAAGAAATTTGGGTTTTTGACTAAAATATTGTTTTGCAAAAAAGTGTTTGCTTTTTGTGGAAAACTTAGACTCTTTATTAAAAAACCACCCCGAACATGTAAAAACTTAAAAATTAAATTAGGACATTCTACCACGATCACTCATGAGTAAGCTTTAAAGGATTAGGTTTTTATTAGTAAATGTTGATAAACATCGATTTCATCATACACATACAAACCAACAGAAAATATTTCCAACAATAATAATTGAAATGTACAGCTAGGCAAAGTAATAAAAATGCTGCTTGAGAAATTTATTAGCATTTGATTTAAGGATATGTAATTAATTTTTTTCATATATGATGCTGACAATTTGTGATTTAAAACTATTATAAAGCTTTAACTTTCTGAATCTCAACATCTACTGTTATTAAATCATTATTGTCCGACTCTCCCATTGACTCCTCCCCATGATTATCAAAACAAAAATAAAAAATAAAAAGCAAATTCTGCCAAGCCTAGTCATGAGAATTTTAGATTGCCTTATACCTCCATTCTCCTCTCTGATCTAGGCCCCCCAGCTATACTGTTTCTCCCAGGATGCTTCACAGCAGTTCATCAAGACCATGGTGCATCAAAGGAGATATAGTCCAGCCAGGGAGCTGGGAACATATTGGGTGAATGAGGCACCCAAACTGTAACTTCCATTAGGCACTGTGGCTGCACTTCCAAATCAACATTTTTTGTTTTTGGCCAAAAAGTCAAAATTTTCTGCGGGGTGAAAAATCTCAATTTTTTCTCACCCAGTTCTATTAATCATTATTTATTTCAGTTTTTGTTTAATTTCACTCTCCCATCTGCATGTACTCCCTCCACCCTGGTTCCCTTCCCCGCCTCTTCTGCCCTATACATGCTTCCTTGTTGCTTCATCCGTCTCCTTTACATGTTTGCCTCTTGTTGATGGCTGACACTTCCAGTTGCACCAGCCTTTATTCCTCGTTTTGGGAGTGCATGCAGAACATGACCAGATTGTGCTCTGCACACTACCAATGTACACTGTTACTTGGGAATCACTGTAAATGGATTCAAATTGTGGGATTCGGGATGTTTAGTGCATTCCTTAATGAAATGTACTTCCTGTGTCTCTGCAGTGACTTGGAGAGAAACTTGGGCTTGCCTTTAAATACTGTGTTTCCTCCAAGGCGCTCCAAGTAATTCACAAACTGACTGACTAACTAAACCTTTCATTGCCTCCATGAAGTAGGCAATTATTTTTATATTTTATATCATTTTACAGATAGGAAAACTGAAACAGAACATTTAAGGAATTAGTACAAGTTCATGTAGTGAGTGAATGGCAGAGGGAGACATAGAATTACGATGATTATCTAAGATTAATTATCTGTGCTAATTAATTAGCAATGCTTTTATCTCTCAGTATATGGAAACATTTCAGACTACGTACCTCGGAAAATAAGGTGTAAGAAAAACTATTGCTTTTTTGGGTGGGTATGAAGTAGAAATGGGTGTGACGCCAGATTTGAATACTGCTTAACTTTGAGCGTATGTGTAGTGGGATATTTTGGTATCTGAATTGGAATTCCATACATGGCACTGATACCAAACCGTTGATTTTCCAGTGGTGAAAATATCTTTACATGTTGGTCTAGAAATAAAACTTTAATGTTAACCAGTAAGTTACGGAGCTAATCATGGTTGTTTCAGATATTTGTGTGTGATATTTTCAGATAATGTGATGTGTTGCTATTTTCTTGCTTAACAAGATCTAAAGTAGAATAGGCATGTTCCCACTGGTACTGTGATGAGGTAACTCATCACTGAATATTTCAAAGGCTTTGCACAGACCAAGTGCTTGTGATAATTTTCTTAGGCTGTAGCTCTCCCAAGGGAAAACAGAATGATAAAAGGCCTATCTCTACTGGTAACTTTATAAACACTATATTTTTGGCTTTTTGAAATGTGAGATTCTCAGAGAACTTTATTGCAAAGCTGTTAGTTGTGTGTAGAGTCATAAATACTGACTTAATGCACTGCATATTATTCTATGCGTGTTTAAATGCCAATTACAAAGAATTTAGCCATCTTTGGAGGCATAAAAATTGTAAACATTTCTTAGGAAAGAAATCAACTGTAAGATTAATAGACTATTCACTGTGTAAGGTTCTACTATGAAAATTGTCTGCACATAAGAGTTTTGTTTGACTGCAAACAGGTAACCTGGCATGAAAAAGTTGAACAGATTAGTTACTGAGCTTTCATTTGTAGATAAAGTTCTAGAAGACTCCTATCTAAACTAACTAGAAATCTTTCTGACTGGATGTAGGAATAGTTAAGAATACAGACAGAAATCATTTTACAGAAAAGGCTTGTTGCGGTACTATGAATAAGATTTAAATATAATACTTGTATTTTTTTTTTTACTACTTTAGTACTTATAGTATTTGAACCTGATATTTACCATACTTACATGTTGATTATATTTTGTAATATATAACTGACCCAACCCAATGAAATTGCTGGAGCACTCCAGGACACACACTTTTTCAGATACTTGGAAGCACATCAACTCGTGTGCCTAGACTTGGAGGCAAATGTCGATTGTGTTTCACCTTCTAGGCCCTATAGAATTTCCAATAAGCACTCACAGAAAAAGAATGATTAGGGCCGGTCAAAGTTTTTCCTTTGGAACTGTTTTTGATGGAAAATTGGGGGTTTGGCTAAATGAAACTTTTCTTGAAAAATGCCTGCTTTCTGCAGAAACTGTCAAGTTGTCATCAAAAAACCTCACTGTCTCATGCTCCCATTCTCCTCTATGGGCCTGGCAACATGAGTAAATCACACCTCCCCTAATGTGTGGAATTCCCAAAATGCATTGGGGTGGCTCAGTCATGGTGAATTGTGAGAAATGTAGTCTGACCAGGGAGCCCATCTCATAGAGGAGAATGGCAGTATGTGGCACTTGAACGACAACTCCTATGAGGCATTGCAGCAAGATTTCCAAATCGAAATATTCTGGTTAAAATAAATATAAAATATGTAATTATAAAAAAATATAAAAATATGTAATTACAGAACATATCAAGCTCTAGTTTCTAGATACAGGGCTAGCAGGTCTTGGGAATAAAGAGCTTCCACATTATTAAAAATCAGATTCTGTCCGCCCCCAGTGGGGGTTGGGAGAAGTACGGGAGTGTTTTTCAGACTCTTGAAGACATGGACCAAGAGCAAGGCAGGGCTGGAGTCCTTGCACTCAGAGAATTATTAGACCAGCTCTCTCTCCTCCCCTGGGGGATCTGCCACCCAAAGGTGATAGAGATCTGGCTGGGTCATGGCTTTGTCCTTCCCATGCACTAGCTAGCCAGGAGGTAGTAAGCTGCACCCCATAAAGGGATATTGCAGTAGACTCTCTGCCTTTGTTTCCGTATGTTCCCTTACAGGCAATGACGCTCCTCCTCATCACCTCTTATTATAAGCAGCTCCTAAAAGACATGATCTGGTCCTATATATGCAGACTGCTGAATCACTGGTGTGGTGCTTTGCAAAATGTCCTGGAGCAAAGAGGAACTGCCACAGTAATGGCACAGGAGCAAACACAAAACAAGGGTGGAGTTCTATTTGTGGAAATAATTTAACATATAGATTATTATGAGATTTTTTTTGTCAACATAGTAGAGCACTCATGATAGCATTAACTGTTCTAGCCAGAGTATTTTGGGATCGAGACATCGTTCCTATTTTAGTGAGCAGGAGTTTTTCCTCTACTCTGTTGCGATACAGTTAAATAAAGCAGTAAGTTTCCTGACTGCAGTCCTATGATGGACTTATTTTTGTTGCACTGAGCAGAGTCTTTTTACAAAAGTCAGAACAGAACTATAGTCCCAAGAAACTGTCAACTCTCTCTGTGATAAAGAATATTATACTTAGGTTTTGAATTTATTTTGGAGAATGGAAAATAATTGTGAACACAGTGTTTGGTCAATATTTCTGTTTACCGGGGGCAGTTTAGTTGCATAGAATTGCATGGATGAGAAAAGGGAATAACTGTCATATCTTTTATTTTTGGCATGATTGAAGAATCCCTTCCCATTCTGTCTAAGGAAGCTTAATTGTTTTTAAACAAGTGATATCTACTGAATATTTTCCATATACAAGGTTATGACATTGCTTTCTTTCTTCTTTGTGAGGACTTTGACACAACGGTCCAGATTTGTGTTCGAATTTGTGTTTAAATGGATTTACACTAAGGTTGAATTAGACCCTTCTGTTTGGAATTCAAAGCTGATTGGAAGCTTTACACATATGGAAAATGAGATTTTAAATGGAAGGAGTGTGACTTTCATTAATTTAAAACCAAAGCTAAAGAAGTAATTGCATATGCTGCAACATTTTGTAATTATGAGTAATTAGTCACATTAGATTATGTAAATTTTAAAGTCTGAATGACTTTTAATATGATAGGGGCTAAATCTTGCCCTGGCTGGTACAGCATGTGTCAGGAGACGCATTGCTCACTTTGTCCTTTGCACAAGGACTCTGTCTGGCACGGGCAAGATTCCTCATGGCAGGCCAGGAGAACATGCTGTGGAGCCTCTCTTGTTCCTTTAACTGCAGTGTGCTCAGTAGCTGGTTTGAGAGGCTGAATACAACCTTAAACAGCAAATATGCCCCTCTTTTGTCCAACTTTTAGCTGGTCCTTCCTACTACTCTCTTTAGGTCTGTGGAAAGCTCTGCCCTCTGTTACTTGGGGAGGACATGGTAAAAGACTTCCCACGTTCTTTTCTCTTTCCTTCCCTCTTTAAACAAGATTTAGTCCTTGGTCTTTATAACAAGCAAATTGATTTTCATAAACATTAACTATATTCTGTATATATTTGAGGATATATGTTTCTAGGTCAATGTTTAAAGCATTCAAACTAACCTACGTTGGAGGTGCATCCGAGCAGGTGTTACTATCCTCCAGTCCAGATTTATTGGGTACTTCTGATTAGATTGATTTTTTGAGTTTCCCTCTATTAATTTAAATACCTGAGTGAGCTCACAAATGCCCAATAACAAAAGTTTGTTTCATGGTTCGTACCGGTGGGATTCTACTATCTTTACTTTGGGTAGCTAGTTTGGCCAAGTGAGATATATCCATGTAATGGAAAAATTAACTAATATGAAATAGTGAGGAATGTTTTGCTATTTAGCTTCCTTTATAAACACACACGGGTTATAATGTATAGCTAAATTGCCAAGTTTGCTATCCTTTGGGGCATATTGGAATGTATTAAATATGGGTTAGGCAAAATTTTGCCAAAACAATATGCCATCATATATTTATTTATGATGCTGAATCTCATCAGAGTGATCACAATGGATTCTTTGGGGGGAAAGATTATGATCTTGTTAACTGTACTGAATAGGGCCCTTATAACTTCATGTTCTCTTTGAAAGTTCATTCCCAGTTCTTTCACCAAGTTAAAACAAGCTTGTTTTTCTTACCGTTCCTTATTGTGGCTAACTAGGTACTGGCTATCGAACATAGGGTTTAGATTGTAAGCTCTTCAGGATACGATGTCTGCAGATCACCTTTTATATCAGGACAAGGTCAAAGGCCCAAGTTGCATAAAGGAAAGAATGAAGTATGAATGGTTGGTCTTGTTCTGAGCAAAAGCTGTTATACGTTTGTAACCTGGAAAAACCCCTGTTCGGGGTTTGAAGACTGACTTCTGCCAGAGGCCCTGCTGGAGTTGGCCGGGAGGTCATCTCTTGTATGCTTATTAACATGTGTGTAGGTTCTTTTATTACTTTAATATGGTTTTTCTGTAATTCTTTCATCTTAAGAATAAATGTGCTTGCTTAGAAAGAGCTATGTGGTAACTTGTAATTGCCCACAATTATAACTGTTTATAGCCTGTGAGGAGAAAGCAAGATGCAGGCGCAGATCTGTTTAGGCAGTCTAGCTTGCTGGGGAACTCACAGTGTAGGAAGGGCACCGTGCAGCCTGGAAAAACCCCAGTCATGAATGAGACAGATGTGGGTCTCTGCCCAAGAGAGGTGATGGCTAAGGAGCTGGGAGTCTAAAAATTGGGTGCCCTTGCTGGACCATGGAGGGAGAATACAGGTTCATTTGCTCTGAACTGTGACAGTCAGCGCAGAACATGGTATAATAGAGGCTCTGATATTGTCTGGGGCCACCAGGCACTACTGCATTAATAGAATTACTATTAATAGTATTATTATTCATTAATATTATTTTAACCTTCTCTACCAAGGAAACCTGACTGTCTTGACCCTTGTTTTTACTTGTGTGTGGCAGGTCTTTCAGGCAATGAAACTAAACTAGTATATTTTAAAAATATTTAAAAGGACATATACTCTCACCTCATTCTACATCAAAGGAAATTTTGCTTATGGAGCAATAATAGAATGACAGCCCCTACAATATAAAATTGTGAGCTGCTGCTACTGCATGCTATTAATTTTTTGCAACAATATAAAGATTTAATTTAAATAAATCAGTCTTAAATGCTTATCTGATTTCTCTATTTGATTTTGTGCTAGGGTGAGGAGGTAATGCCAATTTTTCCTAGTCAGAAATCTTAACATATCCTGCATAAATGATATGAGCCCTATGTAATCTGGGAGTTGGCCACTTTAAACATTGCCTCTTTCTTTGTGTGAAAACATGATAGTTGTGTTCAGCACTCAAAGTAACAGCTCACTGGTTTAAACTAGTGGGAGTTGGTGGCAGAGTATACTCCACAAGGGGTCCTGAACTCCTTTGGAATTCATTTCCTTTCTTGGTCTGCTAGAGCCTGGATGTAGGACAAATTACAAGGCTCATCTGTTCTGTTATCTCAGGCTTTTTTCTGAGAGGCAGTGTGGGAATGGAGTGTTTACTAGTGTTTCAGGATGGGATGGAAGAGCAGCCTTTTGTTTCAGTAGGTGGGGATGTCTCTTTGATCTGAGTTGTATATTTTATAATAATAATGACAGCACCCTGAGCTCTGGCTTTGGATGCTTTCTACATTTAAATAATAAATAGATATATATACTATTTCCCAGACATTTCTTTTTTCTGTTGCAGGTTGTTACATACTAAATCAATTTTCCTTGCTCCCTTTTCTTGCAAATTCTCTCATTAAATTAAATAGTCTGAGAGGAATAGCCATTAAACATTCATTCCTTATTAACTAAGTGGTTTAAAATGTAGGTCTTAAAACACTTTCCTAATTAATTGTGTAAAGCTGGAAACAAAGTTAACAGGGAATAAAAGAGTATTACTTTGGGGAAGCAGTTTACAATAAACTGGAAAGCTATTTACCAAGTGGTGTAATTCTGCAGGGCCCATTTAAAAAAAAACCAAACCAAACAAACAACCCTGCAGAGGTGTAAAAGTTTGTTGTATCCAACAGTTCTCATATTTGGGACGAACGTATCAATTTAGGTTAACTTTCTTGTATAAGCAATTGTTTAGTTTGTTAGTTTAGCAACTTTGTATAGTCTGGCAGTTAATTATTTCAGGAGCGGCGCCAGAGTTTCTGGCGCCCTAGGCAGAATTTGGGGGGTGGCATTTTGTGCACTCCCCATGGGGCGCGCAGGAGCTTCCGGTTCCACTCCCATCGTGCCACCGAAGAAGGACCCTCCGCCGAAATGCTGCAGGCGACAGAGGCAGTCATTGAGCTGCTCGATTGCCTGCCACTGTTTTCCGCGGCACGTCAGCAGAAGGTCCTTCTTCGGCAGTGTGATGGGAGCGGAACTGGAAGCTCCCGCTCACCCCATGGAGAGCTCGCAAAATGCCGCCCCCCGAATCCTGGCGCTCTAGGCGACTGCCTAGGGTCGCCTAATGGAAGCGCCGGCCCTGATTATTTCACAGCCTTGTAGATTATTTCAAAGCCAGCTGCTGTAGGATTATGGTCAATGAAACCCATGCCCAGATTCTGATCTTGCATGACTTTAATACTAATGTGATTTAGTTGCCATCAATGGACCTACTCTTGACTCACAACAGTGTAACGGAGCTTAGAGTCCTGCCCTCTGATGTTATGGCTGGGTAGGATTGAATCAAGCCCATATGTTTCCTCTTAGTATTTGTATACCTAACTCCTCCAAACTGGCATTTTTATAGGACCCAAGAGAAGGGAAGTTCACACCTGCAGTTCTTGAAAATTTGCAGTAGGAATGAAAAAAGTATGAATGAAAACGTGTATAATTTGGTGGAACTGTGTGATATTTTTGCATGAATGGAAAAAATATGCAATTGCTTGCCCGCTGCCAGCCTATATGCGGCAAAATTAACAAATCAGCACAGGGAATATTTTTAGTAAATCTAGCACAAAGGTAGAGTTGGCCTTAAGCAGAAGTAACACAAATGATTGTGTAGGCCCATGACTTTTCGGGTCTACGGTTAGTTTGGAAACTCATAGGGCAGCCTGATATTTCCCTTTGCTGCTGCCACAAGAAGAGGGGTAGGCAGCTTGCTGCCCAATATTCTTTTTGCCAGTGTGACTGGGAGCAGTCTGTTGACTGCCAGACACTCTCTTTGACTTTGGAGCAGGTGTGTGTATGTGTTGGGTGGCGGAGGAGGGATGGGTGGGTGGAAAGGAAAGTAATTCTCCAGGTTCTTCCTACCTTTGCCTGGCAGCAAGCTGCAGTTCACTGCAAATGCCTCCCTCCAGCTGCAGGGCTTGAAGAGGGAGGTAGCTCACTGCATGATCTTCCCCCTACAACAGCAAGGTGAGGAGGCAACTAGCTGACTCCTCATCGTCCAACAGTCTGGGATCCTGCAAATTTTAAGGCCATCCTTGACCAAAGGTGCATCTGCCCATCTAGTGAAATTTTTCACATTGCTGTTTTAGCATTCAGGTGCAGAAACCGGGCAACGAAGCTCTGACACCCCACCGAAGAGAGTGGCCCACTATGGCAGAAAGGTGTACAAAGTTCAGCACAGAGACAGTTGTATATATGTAGGTGGTTTGCACTTCTGTATTTCCCTTATCCTGGGAAACTGTGTACTGGTTTGGTCCCAAGGCATAACTTAGGCTGCTTTTGATTACACTAGCTGCCAACAGCCTCAAGGGGCCAATAGTGTAACTTTGGATTGTCAAAGTGCAGGGAAGCATCAGTTGCACCAATTTTCCTCTAGCTGTGCCCCTACACTGGACACCACTACACCTATTCTGTCTCTCCCCTGGATACCTACACTGGGGAGGGCTTCCCATGACTGGCTATACCTGCTTCAGGCCTGCTTTGCATCTGCTTGATCCTAATCCAAATGTTCAGTTGTGCAATCTGTAGATAATCTTTCTGCTGTATCTCTCTCTGGCATTTCATAGATTTTAAGGCTAGAAGGGACCACTATGATCATCTAGTCTGACCTAATTCTAGACCGGATCTGTCTAGCTTCAGCTTTCAACTGTTGGATCTTTGTTATACCTCTGTAAAAATGCAGGGACTTGAAGAGGGGTCAGCAGAGCCTGAGCTGGCTGAAGTTCCCACAGTGCCACCAGGAGGCTATGCAGTGCTCCAGGCAGGAGCAGTGTGGAGAATAAGCACTGCAGGAAGTACTTCCCAATGGACCCAGAGTGGCAGTACCCTGTGGCCCTCTGATTGGCCAGCCACCCTATTTAACCCTTGAGGGTTCCCCAGAAAGTTGTTTGGGCAACAATACAAACTTTGGGCCTGCAGTGACTCCACACCTCACCTCATCTCCTGATCTCAGATCCCAGCTTGACCCTGATTGCTGTCTCCTGATTCCAGCTTGGAATCTCTCCATCTTGCATTCTCTTTGACCCTTGCTTACCGACTACTGTCCCTGACATGTGGACTCCAGCCCAGCTGTGACCGCTAGGCCAGACTACCTATGCCCCAGTGCCTTACAGCCTCTTTCTGCTGCATTAAAGAGCTTTCTACTATCAAAGATATTCACCTCATGTACGTATTTGTAGACCATGATCAAGTCACCTCTGAACCTTCTTTTGGATAAACTAAATAGGTTGAGCTTCTTTAGTCTCTCACTATATGGCATATTTTTGAGACCCTGAGTCATTCTTGTAGCTCTTTTCTGATCCTATATTGATGACATAGTCATCTATAGCTGCAGCTCGGAAGACCACCTACACCATGTCACCATGGTCATTTGGGCCCTTGAGAAGGCAGGGTGTACAGTGAACCTGGCCAAATGCGACCCAGGACAGAGAGAGGTGACATATCTTGGGAATACTGTGGGATGGGGCTGTCTGCACTCCCTAGTGGACAAAGTCCAGGCTTTGACAGATTGCCTGATACCATCAACCAAAAAGGAAGTGTGACGCTTCCTAAGCTTTGCCGACTATCACAGGGGATTCGTACCCGACTTTGCCACAATAAGTGCCCCCCTTACGGACCTGGTTAAAGGCACCAACCCCAAGAAGATGCAGTGGATGGAGGCCTGCAACAGGACCTTCAGAGCCTTGAAGCACCTGCTAATCCAGGGGCCAGTTCTCTTCCACCCTGACTTTTTATGAAGTCATTCATTCTGCAGATGAACACCTCAGAAGTGGGCCTCAGAGCTGTGTTATCCCAAAAAGATCAAAGGAGAAGAACATCTGATCCTATAAACAAGTAGAAAGCTGTTCTCTTGGGAGGTGAAATATTCTACTATCGAGAGAGAGGCCTGGCATTGACAAGTGCCATAGAGGCACTTTGATATTATCTCCTAGGGAACTCCTTCATACTCATCACAGACCATGTCCCCCTCCGGTGGCTAAACTCCATGAAAGTCACCAATGCCCAGATCATGAGATGATACCTTTCCCTATAACCCTGCGAGTCCCAGGTACTCCACCACCTGGGAAAGGCACACAAGAATGCCAATTTCTTCTCTCGGGATGGAGGAGAGTGGCTGGAAAAAGACCCATGTCCAGGTGTTAGCCTGAGGAGGATGTGTGTGATGGGGTTCATAGGCCCCACACCAGGGAACCAAGGATTAATGAGCGGCTTGGGGCCCAGAAGGCCCCACCAAGTCACATTTGATGAGCATGCTCACAATGGAAGCAGAGCTCAAAGGGGGGTGGCCCAGCTCAGTCAGGGTGGGCAGAGCTGGTAGCTCGTGCAGAGAGGCTGCAGGAGCGCCACATCACCTGGACTAGGCCCCACCGCAGAGCCACCGAAGGACCCATGGATACCTGGAACAGAAGGCCACAACTGATGGAGAAGAGCCTCTGGACCGCTGTCAGTCAGAACCAGAGAGATTATTACTTTGAAGATGCTCCAATACTATGATTATGGGGACATATTAGTACTTAGATAATGATATATTATGTGCCAGGAATGGGCCTGAATGACATAAAAAAGCATCTGGTAATGAATATTGGACCAGGTTCTCAGCTGGTGTAAATTGGCATAGCTCCATTGGCTAGTGTTTCAATTAAGCTATGCTGACTTGCACAGGTGATTCACATGCTGTTCCCAAAACTGAGGCCATACAAAGATTAGCAAAAATTAAATCATTTTTCCTTTTTAGCTTCAGAATTTAGTTCAAAATATCTCAACGTCAGGTCAGTCATTCCTGTATCTTTAGAATTTTTTGCTTTACTTCTTTGGTGACAGTTAAGCAAGGTGTGGACAACAAAAAAAGCAATAAACAAAAATAATTCAGAATGATGCAATGCAACAAACACCCTGTCCCATCTCAGCACTCAACTGGGTTGAATAATTCAACAAAGACCTAAATACCTTTGGGGCCACCCATCAACACACCAGGACCTGTGAGGTGGGAAGAAAAAAACAACCCAGACACTTTTGACACTTTCATAAATAACAGCAACTCCAGCTCCCTGTTAGCTGATGCTGCAGTTGCCATACAGCAGTGTAATTGAAACGTCTCGTAAAGGCAACTCAAATGGAAACAAATTCCCAAAGTGACTCTATTATACTTAAGAAGCAATGTAGCTAATTCTTCTTCCCTTCTGAGCCCAGAGAATGCTGCTGGACCAGTGATCACAAGAGCCAAATTCTGTGATCTGCACTGCAGATGCCTTAGGCGTGTTGCAGACGTGTTGAAAATTCTACTCCAATTCCATGCACCAAACTCTCATATTTCTGCAGACCTTTTGCAAGGTCTACCCCAATTCCATGCACCAAACTCCCATATTTCACTGGCAGCTCTCCTTGTGAGTTCTTCTAGAGAGAAATATGTTACAAGAGTCTGAGCACCGGATTATGACAGGAGTTAGCTCTCTAATTTGAACAATTAAAGTGTCCTGGGGGACTACACAGTTTTGATTCAGTTTCCCCATGTTTAAAATGAGGATGATAACATTGAACTGTATCACACGACAAGCCAGACGACAAGCCACGGAGGACCATGGCGGCGGATGAGCATCCACCGAAATGCAGCCGACAAGCGGCAATGTCAATAGGTGTTGCCGTCGAAATGCCGTTGACAAGCAGCAATGTCAATAGGCGTCACTGCCGACAAGCAGCGTCATCCAGAGGCATCGCCGCTGAAAATCGGCGGCATTTCGACAGCGACGCCTCTGGATGACGCTGCTTGTTGGTGGCATTTCGGCAGATGCTTATCTGCCGGTCAGTAGGCGGGGCGCACTTAGACACCCCCGCGGGCGCCATGGTCCCCATGGGCACCGCATTGGGGACCCCTACTCTAGATCAAGCTGTAACCCTGGGGACTGGTGCTGCTGATGGTGTAGGACTGCAGCCAGCGCCCTCAGGCAGTCTTTTGTACTGAGCAGATAGTAGGTAAATGATAAAATTGTCACGGTCCACTTCAAGACAATCACTCAGCTCTGAAAGGAAGAAGGATTATGTATGCATCTCAATTGTCACCTAGTTGATTGCAGGGGTCAACGTTTTTAAAAAACAAAATAAAAACCAAGTACAGCAAATTAATCCCATTGTCCTCTGCAGTGACTCACTCGTGGCACCTAATGAACACCTGATACAAGCTATTGCCAGGAAGCAAAGATATCTGAGATTTTCCATCAGCATCTCTCTTCCAACTTCTTTCCCTTGGTAATAGTTTAAAACTCATTTAGTTTAGAGCTGAGCTCAAGCCAGAATATCCCAATATGGATTTTGAATACTTTAGAATTTGGAATAGCCAGTTTAGAGTTATGTTTCAAAACTTTTATGATCTGTCATTTGTAAAATTTTGGATTATAAACACCTATAGGTTTGGAGTGTTCTGAGATGCATTATTCTAAATCAGGCTCAGCTCTGTTCCAGTGAACACATAAACGTCAGTAGGTCTAATAATCCTATTTACTTCAAGTCCTCACTACAGCTGCCCTCATACCAGCCAGGCTATATATATAGTTTGTAAATTGCTTTGGGGTCCTTTGGGATGAAAGGCGCTAGATAAATGTAAGTTACTTTTTGTAATTACTTTTGAAGTGCTGATTGCTTGGCCATGTTCTTATTTGTATAGTTGGAACTGTGGATTTTAAAAGCAGAGCTATGGCTTTTTTTTGAGTTGGGGAAAAAAGTTTGTGCTAAGACTTTGATTTATGTTTTTCTATTCTGCTTTTTGAACATAAGTAGGAGGGCAAGGAGTAGAGTAAGTACATTTAGAGAATGTGCTTGTATGGTGTAATTTATCTTTGATACTGAAACAACCAGTTTATAAACCCTGTTAAGCAGCCTCCACTGATTCAGCGCTTTTTCATATACCTAGCTGCTGATTTACTGTTGCCGAATCATGTGCATTAATTGAGGTTGAAGCATAAAGACGTTATCTGGATATAGGCTTGGGGCTAGATTCTGGTGGTCCCTGAAGCAGCCACCATTGGTATTGGACCAGAGCAGTATAGACTAGGGCACTATTTCTCACTCATTGGTCATTGCCTTTCATGACCCACCTGGGGAAGTCATGAAAGGCAATTGGGGTCACGAGACACTGAAAGTTTTATTACAACTCTAAAGCCAAGAAAATTAAATCTCCACGATAACTTCAGCGCAGCCAAATCCTTCAAAGTTTGTAAGGTCAAATGTCCTATTTACAGTAGTAGTTGTATTATATAGGTTTATCATTGATGCATTTTGTACTGTTGCATTTATAGTAAATATAAGGGGGTTGTGAACATTTGTGACTTCGAACAAGGGTTTGCCAACCTGAAAAGGGTGAGAAACACTAGTCTATGAAAAGAACACAGGCCTTTCTGGGGGCAGAGCCAACCCTTGGAGCCTCAGGATCGTCCCTGGTAATGATTGAAAGCAGCAGCAGCAGCAACAACAACAGAGAGAGAGGCCCAATCAGAGCCCTCTCCCCTGAATCTTCACAGGCCTGGACAACCAATGATATGAGCAGATTGCTTTTCACAACTGGAAGTTTGAACTCTATTTTCTGCCCCAAATTGGCTTTCTGCCCCAAACTTTTCTGACTTTCTCATAGTCCCTTTACTGCTGGTTTATTCTCCCTGCCCTCCATGCTCTGCTCTCCATTACTTTTACTATCACTACTACTCACTATCTTTTCTTTTCTGAAGTAAGGATGAGATGTGCAAAGTAGTCAGTGTAGTCTTGGGCCTGGCGGATCCCCAGTTGCTGGAGTCGTCATTAGCAGTAACATAAGGTAGACCAGCCTTCAAGCTGCTCTACCTCACCCCAGAATTGGGGAGCCACAAAATGCCAGCTTTGTCCTCCTGAAGTTTGCCAGCCTGGAGGAGCTGAGCCAGAACCTCTCCAAGTATATAGCTCACTGGATAGTCCTGCCATCTCTAGTCCCTGTTAATTGAAGTTGATGCTTTTTGCCAAGATAAAAATAAACCAATAAACAAACTTTATGTGGGGGTGGGCAGGACAAAAGATGAGTAATTTATCTTCTGCTTTTTTAAGTGTGGCAATAAATTAAAGCTGTTTCTGGTATTCTGATTATATTTTATGAGGGAATCAGGATTTTTTTAGATGAAAAAGAAGGGAGGATAGTTTAGGAAGGACATGTTTTCATTGATGTTGGCAACTCCTTATGATTCCCTTCCTAGACCGTGTTGTAAGGTATATACTTATCTTGATGCGTATATAGGGGCTGCATTTTCTTTTATGTCTGTGCAGAACATATCACATGATAGGTGCTGCTGCAATATAGATGATAATTAGACTAATACAAATAGGAAGTATGAAGTCTAAAGCTGAGAGAGGCTCCTAAGAAAAGCAGCCTAAGTGTTTTTCAGATGGATTAAGAGAAAAAGCTGCCCGTGCAAGCCAATTATAAATTTCATCCAGAAAAAAAGTCTGGATGAATATGATACTAAAAACTGACCAACTTGCAGATTTGTATCCTTTTGAGTGCAATTGGAGGAAAGTAGAGCAGTCCTTGTTCAGTAGTATCACTAAGGTTTTGACTTGGCATTCATTGAAGACTGAGTATTGTTCTTCTAGAGGTATTCTTTTGTTAGACCTTTTATAGAAACAGCCACAGAACAAGTGGTAACATGTCTTGTAAACCCAGAACTCGTATGGCCCATTAGAGAAGGATCTATAATGGATGGAGCCAAATTTCTTCTGTTACCTTTTTGAGTCACTGGGCCATGTTTTTATTCAAGCTGGAAGGTTGCTTTGTGCCTTTCCTGCCTGATCTCAGATATGTAACATAAAATACACTCTGTTGCACCTCCTCTACCATTCTTCCACCGAAATCCCCAAACCCCTTAGAATACATGGACCTTTCCTTGTTTGCTTTTGTAACAGAGTGGCAGATTCTGGGATCCTATACAGGGATACAGAGCACTTCTGTGGAATCATCCTGATGCAAAATACCTCAACCCTACAAAGAGATTGAGTTATTTTTGCTCCGTTGTGGTATCTGGTGGCTCTTTTTAACTCAAACCAGGATATAAAAGGGCTTGGAATATGTATCTGGGGTTGAGGGAACTAGGGGTTTGGACAAGAGAGGTTCTATAGGTTAGCCCTAGGAACACCTAAGCTTGGGGAGAAAATTCAGGTTGAGGTTTATGCTGTTAAGCCCTTGGAAGCTGGATGACATAGGCATGTGTAGCTTTTCCTTTAGAGAATATTGTTTGCTTGCAACTTTACAATTTTTGTGTGGCTCCTCCTGACTGGACGGTCTGTTCATAATAAAAATTAATCATCAAAAGGAAAAACGCTTTCTCTCTTCTTTCCATGCTGAAAAGTAATGATACAGGATCAGATTCAGACAAAATATTCTGTCTCCTCTGATCTTTCACTCAAAACTTGAATCCCAACCTGAATCCAAGATAAAGAACTTCTGGACTTTAGGAGACTTTAGATCTGGATCCAATGCAAAATTCCAGTGCTAATGGCCATCTCCAGCAGGAGAGAATGACGCCGGAAGGTTAGACAAGGCTATAAAATTCTTTCAGTAAAAGCATTCTATTTAATTCTTATTGTCCCTATGGTAATCAATGTTTTCATGCTTAAAGGAGTGTAAATTGGTACTGGAAGATACTTTTGCTGCTTTTGGTGCTTCTCCAATATTTTGTAATAGTTTTTGAGCTCTGTGTAATGAGAACTTAAATATTTACTCTATTAAATGGGAAGAGAGAGCTTCTTTGCTTGTGTACCCTTATTATTTGTTTCTTGAGCTCAAGTGTATGAGACTTGATTTGATTCTATGGCTTTTCTGGTGGTAGACACCGTTAGTCTTGTTGGTAGCAGGAATAGTTGTTATGCACAGAATTAAACCAGAAGTTCCAATGGTTCACCTGTATTTTGCTCCGTTTTTATAATGAAAGAACTCCTACCAATAAAGGTTAAAATATAAGAAATTCCTTATGTTTGAAAAAGAAAGGGAGGATTGTGGTCTTGTTAAGTTCCTGTGCTTGGATTCAGACATTCTGGTTTCGGTCCTGACCTTGCACAGTCTTCCTTTGTGACTTTGAGCAAGTAACTTATTCCCTCTGTGCTTAATTTCCCTATCTGTAAAATGGGAGTAATGATACTTCACTTCTCCCACCCTTTGTCTGACTTGTCTGGTTAGATAGTAAACTCTCTGGGGTCGATACTGCCTCTTACTATATTTCTGTACAGCACCCAGCACCGAGGGGCCCTGATCTGTTTGGACCTCTTGGAACCACCATAATACAAATATGTTTTGATGTTTTCTGGTCCCAAAGCCTCTCGTCTACTAAGCTGGAAAGTAAGATGAATGGAGTTTCTGTGGCAATACATTTTTTTTTGCCTATTCCCTGGCATAGTGTTCGCTATTACTCTGCAGTGCTGTTCAAAAGCAATAAAAAGGGCAAAAAAAAATGGATATTCCTTCCACTTCCCCTCTGAAGGCTAGTGAGCAATGGAATTGCACAAATGTGTGCCCAGGAGGATGGTATAGATGGTGCAGTCACTCTTCACATCTGCCATGATCAAAATGCATTCAGCAGTTCTTAAGGGGCCTGGTGAGCGTGTTGCTGTCCAAGTAGCTCATAAAGTCATCTCCTATCTGCCTGTGTAGGTTTTTGCAGGCGATGTTTATCTTTTACTCACTCTGATCTAACACCCCCCTTTTCCTTTTACATCCTTCTCTGCTCTGCTCTGCTCTTCTTCAAAAGCATCTGGCTTCTCCCGTATGACACCAGTGCCGTCTTCACCCATCTGTTTTTCATTTTTATCATTTGTGCCAACAAACTCTGCTACCCAGTCCATGACAAGTAGATGCCGTTGGTCTTATTTTCATGATAGACTACAAGTTCATAGTTGTCAGATAAACCCATCAGAGCAGACTCTTCTTATTCAAACATCAGGGATTTTCCCACTAACTGGCCATAAATTAAGAATTGATTTAGCTTTCTTTTTGCAGAAACTTAAAAAAGTTTCTGCCAAGTATCAGAGTACTACAGCATGCCCCTCCTTTCTGAAAAGATATTCCAAAAAGTCCATCCGACTGTTTTCTATGAAAATTAAAATAGAGCTTGATAACAGTAGAGAAATCATCAGATATTTAGCAGTGGAACAACAGTTTGTATGTGTGGGTGTTGGCTTATCTGTAAAATAGGAAGACACCTTGAAATGTTTGGGTATGTTTCTTTATCAGTTCAAAACAGCGGATAGCTCTTTCTAGTGTTTGCCTGAGCCTCATAAAGAAAATCATTTTAAGCAGGAAACTGGATTCTCTTCTTCTGTGTACAAGAACATCAACTGTTGCTGATTCACATGGAGCTGTTTTTAACATACGTATATTCAGGGGCGGCTCTACCTTTTTGGCCGCCCCAAGCAGTCATGCGCGGGAGGCGCCCCGGAGCCGCGGGAGCAGCGGACCTCCCGCGGGCATGACTGCGGAGGGTCCGCTGGTCGCGCGGCTCGGCTGGACCTCCCACAGCTGCGGATGGTTCGCAGGTCTGGCGGCTCTGCTTGAGCTGCCGCAGGCATGCCTGCGGGAGGTCCACTGGAGCCGCGGGAGGAGCGCCCCCTCCGCAGTCATGCCTGCGGCAGGTCCGGTCCTCCCGGGGCTCCGGTGGACCTCCCGCAGGCATGACTGTGGCAGGTCCGCCGGCCCAGCCTGCCGCCCCCCCGGGAAAGGGCCGCCCCATGCGCGTGCTTGCCGCGCTGGGGTCTGGAGCCGGCCCTGCGTATATTTTTAAAATGCAATTGAAGCGTTTTTTTGTTTGTTATTTTTTTCGGATAGTGTGTATGTGTGGAAAGTTGAACTAAGTTAAATATATTGGGATGATGCATTCCAAGATAATACACTGCTCTTCCAGGTATAAAAGAGTTCACCACACTAAAGATTCGTTTATTTATAATATAAAAGCAGTGACAGTTGCAGGTTAACAAAAGTAGGCTGTAATCCTATATCGTTCCACACCTGCATTAGAGGAAATTGAAATAAACATTAAAGGGTTGTTCTTTCAAGGTGTTCCTTATCTGAATGATTTCTTTCCTCAATTCCTGATTTCTACTTCAAGTGGTTTAACCTAGCTAGCCCCATGACTGCAGAGTACAATCTGTGTGTGTGTTGTGTGCATTAGTAACACGCAGCTGTGGTCGTTGCTTTCCTCCAATATAGGGTTTGCCCATTGGAATTTGAACTGTATATGAATCCACTGGCCATGCCAACCCTATACCGCAGTGCAGGGAGAAGGCTTCCTATGTTTTGTGTGCGCTCATGTGCAGAATCCTTTGCATAGTATCCTGGTGTTTCTGGTGTGTATGAGCCTTAGGTTTGCACACAAACCTGCTCAGAATTCAGCTCCTTTTGAATAAAACAGTAAACAAGATGCCAATCCAAGAGTAGTCTGAGGTTTACTGGTGCCATGTATAGTCATCCACAAAACTATTATGCACTTAAACAGAGAGGCCTGGAATCTGATTTCAATTCAATGTGAGTCAGAAGTAACAACAACAATGTCAGTGCCAGGATAAGTGAATTCAAAATCAGGCCTTGACCCTGAGGGAAGGCAATAAAAGAGAACTTCATTGTATGCCTATGTTAACAAAAGAAAGCAAATAGCTGCAGGAAAGCAGGTTGGTTCCATGAGGGGTACCTAACTAGTGATATTGGTTTGCTTTTGTTGTTCTCGTAGCACATCAGTTACACAAATTAAATTAGAAAATTGGAGTTCTAAAATACAGTAAGTTTTCAGAAAGAACGTGAGGTTTAGAAAGAAAGCAAGAAGGAGAAAAATGTGTGGCAAGGGAACTATATCAGGAGGTACTAACAGTAGGGTACTGAAGGCCTTGAATAGTTATCAGGAGCCTCAGGGAACAGTGTCTCTAATAGCAGAAGTGGATGACTGCAATCACTTATTGTGTTCCAGGGATGGGGTGGTCATGAGTGTTTTTATTACTGGACTTACAATAATAGGAGGTTTAGTTTATATTATGAACTGTCAGGACAATTTCTTAATAATTTTAAATATTTAAGGAAAGAGGATCATTCAGTGTACTGGGAGGTACAGTTACCACCTGTTCTATTGCAAAGTTCAATAGAGGCATCTGTTCTTAGATTTAATATTCTCAAATATATTTTGGTAATCTCTGTTGTTTAATTGAACCCTGAGGGTACAGAGATGCTTGAACACCTCCTCAGGGGGCAGCATGGATACTTGCAGTCAACAACCCAGGAGCAGTGTTAAGAACTACATTTTGTTAAGCAGCCAGTTATCAAAGAGGATTACACACTACAAAGGATTAAAGACTGCATAAAAACCCCCCGAAGGATGGGAATGAATGACATTACCAGAGAATTAAGCAATAAACCAACGTTCTAGAGGATTTCAGTCAGCACTTTGTGGAACCCCATTCTATTGATCTAAATTATTTCTGAGATATTTTATAATGATAAATGGTTCACGTACAGAGTCATTACTATGTCTGGTCACCCTTTTTAGGGTTATACTTATAATTAGGTTATATCTAAAAAGACTGGGAGGTTAATCAGCAATATTTGTATGTTCTAGGGATACATAAATTAAAATTTGTAGAAGTCTATTTACATATAATGCTGGGAAATTATTGATCTCTTAAATCTTTGGCAGCTTTTTAAACTTTTTTTTCTTTTGTTGTTTAGAGTCATATTTTGGTGGCTAACACAGAAGATCAGCTATTGCAAATCATAAAACAGGGCATAAAACCTTGTGTAGTGCCTGTTGGAGCTTATAAAATCAATATATATTTTAGTCCCACTAAAAATCTCATTAGTTCATTCTATTGACTTAAAGTAGCCAATACCTTATTAAATACTAAATATGTTTTTGATTCAAGAAAAAAAGTGTATCGTTGACTCCCCAGAGGTTTTCCATTTACCCCAAGTCCCAATATCTGATAACCTCTGCAACTATCTAGTGGGGATTTTCTTTGTATTATGAATATAAATAGTATTAGTCATGGCATAGGGAAGTTTAGAGAGATCGTGTTAGCCTGAAAATGACTTTTTTCATGTAATATTATCTTGTATTTCCCCCGATATCAGTTTAGAAACCTACAAAGTCAAATGTGTATTTAAAAGTCATAGTTTTCTGTGATTGTTTTGGAACTGAATCCATGATGTTTCAGTCCTGCCTGGATGTGGATGAGGAATAGTACTGCGCTATTAAATACACTTGCTGAACATGGTGCTTTTATTACTCGTGATCCAATAAAATGAAGCAAGGTGAAGGGAGTGGGCTGTTCAGGCTAATTGTTAACTGGGACATGGCACCTAGCATGCTTCTAGCTGGCTTAGGAAGATACTGTTTTTTCAGAAACCTTGGGCATATTTCTGTCAGTGGCTGCCCCTGCACAGTGATTTTCTAAACCTCACTTGAGCAGACACTACTCTTGGCAGAAGAAATAAAATCTAGTCCATATCTAAAGCCCTTGCTTTCCTCAAAGAGACCCGCTCAAGCTGTCCATGGAGTAGTCAGGCAGTCTGTTTATACAGGATACAAAAATTCATGTACAGTTTGTATTCAGGTTGTTCCCTTTTTCAGGGGATCCCCGGCAGTTTCGTCCACAGGGAAGCCTCTTGTCTCATCAGCTTACTGTAGTTCCCAGGTCTGTGAGCCTGGGCCAAAATTGGAAACATGAATTTTGAACTGGGTGCCCAATGTGAGATGACTTAAAGGGGTATGAACTTCAGGAATTGCTAAACACCAGCTCTCTGACAAGCTCTTCAGCTGGCAATGATGTTACCCTCAATTGCCCATTTTCTCCCATGCTGCCCCTCACACATGGAGGAGCTCTCCATAAGCATCTGTAGAGCCACTTTATTGTTCTCCTTCAAATCCCTCCTTAAAAAGCTCCTTTGCTGTGATTCCTATGGGGGGAAAGGGGACTTGACAAGGATTAGACTGTTGGAGTGCAGAGACCATTGGCTCACCAATATTGCCACATTGTTTCCTTGTACTCTCTATCTGTTTGTATCCATCTTGTCTTATGCTTAGATTGAGAGATCTTTGGGGCAGGGACCATATTTCTGTTCTATCTGCTCAGCCTCTACCACAGTGGGGCCTAATCCATAAGTAGGGCTCCTATGAGCTACAATAATACAAATAAAGTTCGGTCTCAGCATGCACTGGATTTGTCATAAAATCTCGGGTGGGTCTTCTGGGAGCAGTCTCCTATTTAGTTGTTGATCCTTTTCAGAAATGTGGAGGGGATATTTTCAGAACATGACATAGTCCAATAACCCAAGAAAAGTTCTTTGCGGAGCAGGGAGCTAGCAAAGTCCAGCCCGAGTTCCTTTTCTCCTGATTTAGAGGGACAATATCTTCTGAAGAAGTGGGTATTCACCCACGAAAGCTCATGCTGCAAAACGTCTGTTAGTCTATAAGGTGCCACAGGATTCTTTGCTGCTTCTACAGAACCAGACTAACATGGCTACCCCTCTGATAAATATCTTCTTGTTTCCCCCTTCAGGCTATACAGGCATGGGCATGTCCCAGGAAACTGGGAAGAGGAACATCCTATATTGGCACAGTGTGTGCATGTGACACTGATGTTCACAATCTGGCATCTATGATATTTGATGATGTTTGTGTCACTATTAAAGCAATGGGAAAGCAGTAGAATCTAAGGAAATTGAAACCCCCACACAAAAAGGGCGAAGCATGCAAAAAATAATCCCTGTAATAAACTTTTAAAAACTACCTTATTTAATTGGGTGGGAGGGGGATTTTTCAGTGCTCCATTAAGTAATGGATCTGCAATTAATCTGGTGCTTTCTCTGGTATTCAGCCCTTTCAGAGAGAATGGGAGCCAAGATCATTGGCTGAGCTGTGTAGCTGTCACATTTTCAGTGCTGGAAAGGTGCAGTGAAAGTGAATCGAAGCAGTATTTTAGCTTGCTATTGCACATCGCCAGGAGCACCGAGAATGATGAACGGAATGAATACTCTGAAGCTAAGTAAGATACCAACTCTCTCAGTCTAGAGTAAGAAACACTCCTGCAGCAGCAGCAGAAGCAGCAAAGTCTGCCAGAGAAAATAACTGATTTTTAGCCATCCGTTCCAACTCCTTGTGGGATTGTGCACTATCCAGGGTGCTGAAACATGAACCAAACAGCAACAGTGTCCCATCATGTCAAGTGTCAGTCATCTAAGCCAATCAAGGTAGGGGCAACATTTGTTTATTTTATTCCCCTGTAGTGTCGCATGTACATTGTAATTTCATATATTTAACACACATTAATTTGTACGCTGGGTTTGCTACCAATAGAGTGTGTTTGGATTGTGTTTGGAAGGAAGGTTGAATCAGAGTAAAGGATTTGTGTATAGTAAGCTGCATAAGGATTTTAATGGGAGAACATAGTAGTGAGTGTAGTATATAGGGTCATTTATGATTCGTAGTTTTAATCTTAGTGTCTGAGAATCTTGGTATAATGCAGAAAGTTTCCCAAACTTGGGGTGAGTTTGCAGTATCATTTGGTCAGTGATGAAAGAAATTACAGAAGACTATACAAGATATTGAAAAGAGCAAACCTGCATCCTGAAATTACTATGCAGCTGGCAACTGTGTGTGATGATTTGCCATCTTTTTGCATCCTTTAACTAAAACACAAAAACCCCAGAGGCATTAAAGTTGCAGCAGAGATAATGAACAGTTGTTGATTAATTTATGTTAAGGTCCAAATCAATTTTTTTACAAATGGTTTGTTGAATCAAACCCATACGCATATTCATGTGAAAGTTTGTCATGTAGTATCTGGCTAATTGAAATACAGGTATGTTGTTCTGGAAGATCTTACTTTATTTTTTGATTCTTTACTGCATGGGAGGGTCAATGGCTGTGGTGCGATGATCTAGAGGTGCAGTATAATATTGAGGTTTTATTAATGGTTGTATCATTCTTCAACCAATTCTGATTGGCATGGGGCTAATAGTTCATTTCACATTGTTAACTTACCTGGTTACTACTTTGGTTCTTTTAGTTGTGCATTGTTACTGTACATGTGTATGTGTTGTAGTTCTGGCAAACGATGGGAATTTCTGATGGGAATAATCCGCTAGATTGTTTGCCATTTTCTTCCCCCTCCTCTGACAAAGTCTTGTTTTTACACAGGGGCAAAGTTTTCTATTAATGCAAAATGACTTGACAGCTGATGTTCTAGTCTCTTTAATAAGGAAAAAGTAACCCCTAAATATACTTGTATGCAGTAAAAATGAGCTCTATAAATATAAGTGATTTTTCCTGGAATAATATAGTAAATGTCCCTGTGTTTGACTATTTGTCTCAGTTCTGTTCTAAAGAGAAAGTACCACAAGAGGAAATTTTGCATCATTTATTTTATTTCACAGATTAAGGTGGAAATCTGCAAAAAGTACAGTGCAATACTTACATTTTCACATAATTCAAAACCGTGCAGTGATAACTGGGGTGCAAACTAATTTTAAGTGACATAACAAAATCTAGTTCTTTACCCTGTTTAATGGAAAAAGTTGGGAATTATTTATTTTTAAAAAGGAATGTCTGAAAGACATATATTAGAAAATTGTTATCAGCTAGGTTTTCTACAGTTAATTGCTGGAAGTAAAAATCTTACACTTCTTAGTAACTGAGAGAGGAGGGAATAACAGGTATATATCTTCTATATCTTTTTATCTATAGGCTACAATTAATAGAGTACAGAGAATAATGCAAACTATGTGTAGTCAGGAAGCAGTTGGGGATTGACCTTTGTTCTTAATGACTAGTCATGCAATTCATAATGGTATTTGTCAACCATAAACGACCAGTTTTTTTCATGCTCAAATGTTCAAGGTCACAAAAATGATGAATTGCAGTTGCCTTGGCCCACTTCAAAGAGTGCAAGTGTATATAATATTAAATCACTTCAAATCATTTCATACTCTGCAGGTCTAGCACTGAGAATAATAAGGGAACAGAGTGTACTGTGCAGTAACGATGCTTGCACTGTACAGTATTTCTACATTATATTTGATATAACTTATACTTATTTTTCACTGACAGAAACACTTCCTAAATTCATTTGACTGGACTTGTTAAACCAAAACAAAAAATGTTGATACACAACTAAAAACCAACCCAAACAAGTCAATATTCTTCAAAAAGAGAGAGAACATGATTCAGAGTCTTTTAGACATGTCTTTCATTATACAACAAACATAGCAATACTGATACCATAAGTTAAACTATATTTCATTTTTTGCCCATTATTTAGTGTCAGGTGTAAGATGCACGTTAGAAAAGCTAAGCCAAGGGTTACTACATGGTAAGGGAAATATGACGTTGAAAAATTAGTAACAGACCTATTGTAGAATGCCCTATCACTGCAAACTATATGTGAAATAAGTAATTAGTAAGCAGTAGAATTCACAGTGAATATTACTAAGTATATTTTGACAAGTAGCATGGGAAATATTCTTAGAAAAATGGTAAAATCTAAGGAGAACGTGTAAAAGGATAACTTAACACCGCTTGTTGTTTTGTCTATATAAAATAGTTCTTTGTTTTCTCTCTTTGTGGTGTTCATTATGCTTCTCTCGACACAGAGGCCCTTTACATCACTGCTCACTCCTTGATACATTTGGTATGATGATACCACCGTATATTTGTTTGGAGTACTTATTTCTTGTGCTGCTAATGGAACCCGAAATTCTGAATCCTCATATACAAATACACAGAATGATGTACTTATCCAGTAAACTGAGTCTCGGACATTTTCTGTTATCACTGATGTAATTCCTGTCCTGATTAGAAGTTCTGAAACTCCCATTTCATTATCCAGTGCAGCAGACTGCATGGCAAACAGTGACATGTTGAGTTATTTTGGGTCTTCACATTTTAACCATTGATAAATTGTATACAGTAGAAATGAGCTATAAAAAGAACTGAATCAAAATAGTTTGAAAAGGGCAACAGAATACACAGGAGTATGATGAATAGTTTTTCTCAGTAAAGTTTGACTGAAAATAGCTGGAGTTTAGTGAGCTAAATACTGAGGCTCCTGCTGCTGCAGATGAACGTGATGAATAGTTGACTTGTACGTGTATGATTTCTTCATGCACGTACAATAAGCTTTTGTTTTATACAGACTCATGGGGGCTGAGTCTTACTTTCAGCAAGGCCCTTTTACATCTCTCTTGGGATGTTAATGTGCAACTGGTACAAATTACAACTACACCCATTTTCAGGTCCCTTAAACTGCCAGAGCAATGTTACCTTAGTGTATGTGAGAATTAGATCCATGATGTCCAAATGGTGACATATGGCCATGTTAACATATGAAATCCGATTGTAGTGGAAAGTAGAAAAGAACAAAGATACCAAACCCCTTCGGTTTATCTAGGTTCAAGTGCAAAATGTATTAATAAAATATTTTTTTAACCTCTAATCCTTTTTATAGCTTTTCTGAAGTGATTGCAAATCTTACCACCACGCTAGCAGTATTATGAATAATGATCTTTCACTCTGAGATCTGTAACAAATACTTTTAGGGTCTAGCAGTGAATGCTAAACACCTGTCTTCTTTCTGTATCATTACAATATTTTGTCTTCTGAAGTCCTCCCTTCCTTTTCCCTCTCCCCAGGGCAATTATCCTGTTTTTACTCTTTACGCTCTTGGCCCATCTTGTTAACACTGCAAGTAAATTAAACCTCATAGCAGAATCATACCGTTATAGTGTACTAATAGCAAAATAAATTTTTTTGTCACCAAGAAAAGAAAAAGCAAATAATAATTTAATAGGTTTGGAAAAAAATATTGAATTATCATGACTGACTAAACTCTCTACCACCATAAATCCCCTGAAAACACAAATCTATATGAAAATTACAGGCACTGCAGAGTAGGAGTGTTTGCTTCTCACCTCTCTCCACAGACAGGTCTATATTGTGCACTTCAGAAGAAAGGAATTAAGGTAACATTTCTGCAGTTCTCGACTTTCTTTAATGACAAAGACTTTCTACTAGATCATTTCCCTTGACCTTTATCAGCCTGTTTCTGGATCTGATTATGGGTGGTCATATAGAAAGAGCAACTGACTGGCATTTCAGGAACACATGGTCTCTGTCTAATGATCGGTATACTGCAACATATTGTCCATATGTTTTACTCCTTTACCCCGCCCTTCATCTATTGTTTTTACATTGTAAGGTCTGTGCGGTAGGGATGGATAAACATGTGTTTAGCCAGTGGCTAGCACTTTGTGGGAGCTACCTCATCTTAAACAAATAAGAAAAAGTAATATCAAACATTCTTTAATTAATAATTTAATATCTCCCATGGGAAATAATAAAGCATTTTTTTGCTTTCAAGGTCCATTGTTGTAGTTGCAAAACACACAATACATGTCTTACCTGAAAGTAGTTTGAAAGACATATTTTTAAAGGGGCTTCTCTCAGTTCTCCAGAACTGGGTATACAGTTTTCCATACACAACAAATCAGATTTGTGCAGGAAAATTGCATCTTCTGTCAAATCAAGGACCTAATCCTGCAGACTCTTACACACACACATCTTCATTGCTCAAGTGAGCAGTGACTTCATTGAGAATGCTCATATGAGTAAAGATTATTTGCTTTGGTAATAGTTTGCAGGTTTGAGGTCCAGGTAGTTAGATGCTTAAATAAAGATTTTGTGTACACAAATTAGATTTTTTCCACACATGCAAAAATAATTGCACCTGTGACTATATAGGTTGCTTAGAAAACTAATCTCTTATATTCTGTGTAAACTGAGAATAGCACTATTGAAGATGTTATGCTTGATTTGAAAGACCAGGTTCCCAACAGATAATCTGAATGATTGTTCCAGTATGAATTGTCCTGGATAGTATGTAACACAAATGTCACTCATCACTAATATGAGCAAATGGCATTTAATAGGAAGGCTGTCTATGGTAGCATAATAATGCAAGAAGAAAAATGTGCATTTAGTACTCTAATAGGCTTGTATAGATTTACTATATATATATTATTTTGTCCCAACAGCAGTCTAATGCCATATCAGTGTTTTCAACATCAGATAATTAGAGTATTTCCACACATTGAATTATAAAGCTCAGTTCCTGTTGTCCATTGAAGCATTGTGCAGAGGTGATAGTGGAATGTGTGAGGTATGTTAATAATGTGAGACATGGAGAACATATACTTTTGGAACTGGCCACCTAGGAACAGAAGCTTAAAGAAAGAAAAAAAAAATTTTTTTACAGCCACTTGTCATTAATCCATGAGCTGAAGGCTTGTAATATACACATAAATAAATTCTACACTTTGTGCCTGTTTATCTAATCCACCGGTATTTGACTCCTCTATAAAAAGACAGTACATACAAAAATGGTAGTTTAGCCATGTCAGACTAAAGAAGGGTAATGAGCAATTAGGAGGATTAGGTGCATATAGGATGAAAGAGGTCAATTGGGGTGGGACATAATATGAATGTTTTGGGTTTTACTCCCGAAATGCATATTGGATTCCATTGCCACCACACCATCTACAGTCACATTTCTACCCACCTGCACGTTTGGTTTACGCCAGTGTGGTTATATGTATTTTATAAAACAAAAATACCAAGCAATGCCCATATGTGCTTACAGTGAGCATGATATAACAGTCAACTTCTGTGAGCTGGAATTTGCTAGATGAAAATGCTAAGATTTTGACAACCGCATGTAATTCTTCCATTTCCACAGCTTACTCATATTACATTTCTATACCATCTTGTCCTTCCTGCTGACAGTCTGCAGATCTTTCTTTGAAAGGAAGGTGCACATTTAACTTCATGCTTAGAGAAAGAGCTAAAGGAAGGAAACCAATTTTAAATATAAAGATTTTTTTCTTTCCAAACTGTTTAAAAGTAGCTACTCTGTTATGTGGCTAACATCAAGATCAGTTTTATTGTGGTGATTCTGACTGATACAAGATGGAAGAGAAACAGGTAGTTAAAAAAAAAGATAAGAGAAACTAGAAAAGAGCTGGACAAAAAAGAGAAAAAGATGCTAAACATACCTTTATTTTATACTGTAAGAAATGGCTTAGTATCAGCACTTTCTCTTTTCAGTTCCGTAGTATACCTGCACAGTGATTGTTCACAAGAAATTCCTAATGGTGAAATGAAACCTTGAAAAATCATTTTTGTGTCCTGTCATTCATAGCCAAGTGGCTACATGTGTTTGCATTAGAAATCTTAATATTGATCCATCAACTCAGGACTTTCCATTTTAATTTTCCCTTCATTTTATAAAAAGATATAAATCTCTTTGTGTGTGTGAGATATGCTTGATATTTGCCAATGCTTAAGCATGTATATTTATGCATTTACCTCTATACACTATAATACATTTGCCATTCATAACTTTTAAATTAATGACCTTTTGGAGAAAGAAATAATTGTAAAGTATATATGAACAAATATATAAGAAAGTTATAATAAACTATACTTACTGTTAGGTTAGTAGTTTCCTGGATTGTAATCATGTAAGAATTTGCCTGCTAAGAGAGAGATGGTCTTTGAGGCAGTGTAAAATATGATCTATGAATGTTAGATAAAGTTTTCCCTAAAGAATGCTTAAGAGTGAGCAGTTTAATCTATGCTGGTCTTTAATCTTAAAACAATTGCGTTAAACAAATTTTATGAGAACATAACACTCATTTTCTTCAGCATCACAGCCTGAAATTTAACATGTTGGGATTCATTTCTTGGTATCTTATGGGTAAACTATACATTGTTTTGGAAATTAATAAGAACAACTTGCTTTTATAGATACTACCTTTCATGTGAGCATATCAAATGATCTTATAAATGTTAAACTCCCGGGGGGAGGTAGAGTTATTCCCATTTGACAGATAGCTCTTCCACAGAGACTGTGGCTTGGTCTACACTACAGACTTATTTCAGTATAACGATGTCACTCAAGGGTGTGGAAAACCCACACCCTCAGGGTAGAGTTACCAGACGTCTGGTTTTTGACCGGAATGCCCAGTTGAAAAGGGATCCTGGCAGCTCCGGTCAGAACAGTTGACTGGGCCGCTAAAAATCTGGTTGGCCGCAGCAGTTCCTGGAAATGGCCGTAATGTCCCTCCAGCTCCTAGGTGCATGGGCAGCCAGGGGAGCTCCATGCGCTGCTCCTGCCCGTGGCGCAGATGCCACCCTGAGTGCTGGCTCCGCAGCGCCCATTGGCCAGGAACCACAGCCAATGGGAGCTGCAGGGAAGGCACCTGCGGATGGAAGCAGTCCACAGAGCCCCTTGGCCACTCCTGTGCCTGCGAGCCAGAGAGACATTGCCACTTCCTGGGAGTCGCCTGAGGTAAGTACCACCCAGAGCCCACACCCCAAACTCCCTCCCATACCTGAACCCCCTGTCCCAGCCTTGAGCCCCCTCCCACACTCCGAACCCCTTGGCCTCACCTCTGAGCCTGGAGCCCCCTCCTGCACTCCAAACCCTGCACTCCCAAACTCCATCTCCAGCCCCAACCCAGGGCTCGTACCTTCAGCCAGAGCCCTGACCCCCTCCTGCATCCCCAACCGCCTGCCCCATTCCGGTGAAAATGAGCAAGTGAGCGAGGGTGGGGAAGAGCAAGCATTGGAGGGAGGGGGAATGGAGTGGGGGTGGGGCCTTGGGAAGGGACCGGGCAGGGGGTGGGGCAAGGGTGTTTGGTTTTATACAGTCAGAAAGTTGGCAATTCTATCTCAGGGATGCAGTTATACTGACATAATTCCTGGTGTAAACAGTGCTGTGTCGACAGGAGGGCTTCTCCCATGAACCATAGCTATTGCCCCTCAGGGAGGTGAAGTACCTAGGTTGATGGAAGAAGCTCTCCTGTTGGCATAGGTAGCATCTTCACTAAGCACTACAGCACAATGCAGCTGTGCTTCTGCAGCACTGTATGTTAGACAAGTTCCAAGTCTTCCTGTGTGGGTGGACAATGCCTAGCACTCTGTGGGCACTAGAAGAATGCAAAGTAATTATAACAAATAATTATAATATAGTTATTATTGGGAACCAGTGTAGTCTGGTGGATGGAGCTCTGGATAGACTGTCTGTGTGTTTTATTATTTATTATTATTTGTATTACTGTGGCTTCTAGGAGTCCCAGTCAAGGAGCTGGATCCCCCAAGACAGAATAAAAAGATGGTCCCAGCTCCAAAGAGCTCACAATCTAAGGGCATGTCTACACTTACAGCACTGCAGCTGTACTGGCACAGTTGCACTGCTGCAGTGCATATGATGAAGACGCTCTATGCCATTGGCATAAACACCAGCCTTGTGAGTGGCCTAAGCTATGTTGAAGGGAGAAGCTCTCCTGCTGATATAGTGCTGTGCACAAGAGCATATATGTGGGTGTAACTTGTGTCACTCAGGGGGGTGGAATATTCATAAATTTTGCCGACATAGGTGGTAGTGTAGACATAGCCTTAGTATAAGCCGGGCAAGTGGGCAAACTTGTTGGGCCGAGGGCCACATCTGGGTAGGGAAATTGCATGCAGGGCCATGAATGTAGAGCTGGGGCAGGGGGTTGGAGTGCCGGGAGTGGGAGGGGGCTCAGAGAAGAGGATTGGGGTTCAGGAGGGGTGAGGGGTGCAGCAGGGGGCTCAGGGCAAGGAGTTGGGGCAGAGGAAGGGTGCGGGATGTACGAGGAGGCTCAGGGAAGGGGATTGGGGTGCAGGAGGGGTGAGGGGTGTGGCAGGGGGCTCAGGACAGGGGTTTGGGGTGTGGCAGGGGGCTCAGGGCAGGGATTTGGGGTGCAGGGTGCAGGAGGGGTTCGGGCTCCAGCTTACCTGGAGCGGCTCCAGGGTGGCAGCGGCGCGCACTGGGGCCAGGGCAGGCTGCCTGCCCTGGCCCTGCTCCTGCCCCTGCTCCCAGAAGTGGCCGGCACCACATCCCTGTGGCCCTGGGGGAGGAGGGACAGAGGGCTCCATGCATTGCCCTTGCCTGTGGGTACCTCCCCCGAAGCTCCCATTGGCCAGGAATGGGGAACCGCCTCTGCCCCCCACTTTCCCCAGGGGCCGCAGGGAAGTGGTGCCAGCCGCTTCGGGGAGTGGAGCAGGGCCCGTGGTGCCCCTGGGGTGGCAATCCTGTGGGCCGGATCCAAAGCACTGAGGGGCCGGATCCGGCCCATGGGCCGTAGTTTGCCCACCTCTGGTATAAGCTGAGAGGCAACAGATGTTTACAGGCAGACAGATGAGGGAGTACAAGGAAACTAAGAGACAGTATTGGTCAGCATTACAGGCAGTTTTGAAGATGTTTACAAGGAGCAACTCTCAAGCCTGAGGGGCAGCCTGGTAAAAAGCACAAAGGTGGTTGTCTAAAAATTTAACAAATAGGTGATATAGCCTGGCATCGTGGGCCAATCAGAGGCAGGAGTCGACATTTCAACAATGAATGAGAGGATGGGTAGAATGGGGGCAGGACGAAGGTGTGGAAGATTATGAGGAGTGGAAGAGAGCGAACCAGCAGTCCAAGTCACAGAGGAAGTGGATGGGGAAGAGTTGGGTGGATGATAGATTATAGCAATATGAAGTGGAAGAGGGGAGAAGAGTCAGATGCAGAACTGTTCAAAAGGGGAGAAAGATAGTGAAGGGGGAGGTGGGAGAGGTTGGTGATGTCAGGAACGGGAAAGGAGAAGTTCACCAACCCCCACCCTGGTCTGATCCAGGGTGCGGAGTGTGAGAGAAGGAGAGACCTCGGTAAGAGAGGGCAGCTGCAGAGGCAGCATCAGACGAAGGGACACAGGTCTGTGTGAGCACCAGAAGCTGGAGGGAGAGAGATGGACAGGTTGTGAATTGCTGTAATCTTTTTAAAGATCGAGTGGGCATCCCAGGGACAGCAAGAGAAGGGGAGGGAGAGGAGTTAAGGAGGGGGATGGTCATCAGGTGTGGAATTGTGACCTGAAAGGGGTGGAGAGGTGGTGGCAGTGGATGTTGGGAAATGGATAAGGTGGGAACGGAGTGAGGGCCAAGATTGGGGCAAATGTTATCAGAGGTGATCAGCAGGATGTGGGACATACACTTGTAGGACAAGGGGAATCCATGGGGAGAGGGAAAGAGGAGCAAATAGAAGTGATGGGAACTGTAAAAGGGTGAGGGTAACCAGGAGGGAGAGAGAGAGAGACCCAGTTACGATGATAGAGAAGTGGGTGAGTGAGAGCTATGGGTGAATGGCAGAGGGACAAGATTACAACCCCGTCCCTGCAAAACCACACCCCAAAGAAAGGTTTGCTCCTAGCTCTGGCACTGGGTCTGAACTGGCTGGGAAGTGCCCTCTGATACAGGCAGAGCCTCCAGTCATGCTCCCCATTGGCAGTGAGGGGACAAGGCCAGGCTGTGATGTGTTACTGACTGGTTCTATAATCTTGGACAAGTTATTTCACTGTTTTGTGCCTTGGTTTCCCCATCTGTAAAATAGAGTTAATGATATTTGCCTTCTTTTTTGAAGCATTGTTTTTGGAGATGTGTGGTCGTAAAGCACTATATAACCAGACGACTTTTCTAAATATGAATAAATCTGCCTCTTTGTGTCCAAAATATAAAAAACTATTTGTATGCATTAGAATGGGAGGCTTTTTTGCAGATGATGTGAGTGTGCAGGTATTAAATACCAGGTCTCTTCATTTTCATATAATTCACTGTTTGGAATACTGAGGTGCAATCCAGACCTGTGGGGGTGTGTCATTGCCTGCCCTATAGCCCGGGTGCCTTAAATGCTCTGCTGCTGTGGCTCACAGCCTGGACCCCTTCTGCCAGCAGACAAGCACACACTGAACATCTGTGCAATAAGCAGCTCTGACTCAACACTATGATTCCAGCTGCCGTCGTGTTATATGCCAGCCACACTCTGATTGACATACACCAGCTCTGCTTCCACCTGGCAAGATGACCCCAATACCTTGAAGTCCTGAATTTTCCCCAAACCACATGCTCTGCAATGCCCAGCCCTTTCCTAGACCATTCAGAGGTTCGTGTGCTCCTTCAGAGAGACAAACTGCAAACTTTATCACTTTAACAGGAATTAACAAACATTTTAATTCAAGCACAGCACTGGATTGGTTTTGATTTAAAGTAAAACAAGTTTATTAACAAAAGGAGACAGGATTTTAAGTGAGTTCAAATATAAAGGTTAGAAACAAAAGTCGGGATATGCTTCGAAGTCTAAAACTTAACTCCAGCCTATCACAAGCTTTGCCTAAACATGTTTCTCAACTATAAGCAGTTTTCAGAGGTTTCAGCCCCATTGGTTGAAGGACCCATCTTTGTGCAGTCCCAAGAGCTCTGGCCTCTTTATCCCTAAAGTGATGGATAACTTAGGTGTTCTCTGCCCCTCCCTTTATAGACCAATAAACCTTTGAAAAGCATATCTCTAAAAGTTCATTGACCTTGATTCCAAAAGCAGGAAGGCTTTCTGGGGGTGCTGTCTCGATCCCTCATCGAGATTAAGTGATCATCACCTATTCTCCTGATGGCTTTGTTTACCTTGCATGTAAATATGTTTTCATTGTCTCTGTCTGATGACCAGGCTGGTTAGACAAACAAAATACACAGTCCTTTGTGATCTGGACCTGTGGATTCCTCACCTATCCTGTGAGCTTTGGTGGTTCTGTTTACTGCATAAGTAAACGGCAATCGCATTGTCACTGGTCAACCGTGCTTCATTTGTATTCCAGATCGGGCACACCTGTTTCTACTTTATTCAGGTACAGACTTAAAACATAATATTAGAGAACATTCATGACTCCATATAGAGTATTCATACATACATGTCGCAATGATATTAATCCCCAGTGTGTTGTTAGTTTTTCAATGACACATTTTAGCTACAGATCATGACATCAATGAATTGGAGTACAATGGTCTAGCAAGCTGAAACACACTGTACTTCTTCCGCTCTACTCCAGGCTGATTAGGCCTCGACTGGAATATTGTGTCCACTTCTGGGAATCATATTTCAGGTAAAGATGTGGACAAAATGGAGAAAGTCCAGAGAAGAGCAACAAAAATGATGAAAGGTCTAGAAAACATGAGGGAAGATTGAAAAAATTGGGTGTGTTTAGTCTGCAAAAGAGGAGACTGAGAGGGGGCATGATAACAGATTTCAAGTACATAAAAGGTTGTTACAAGGAGGAGGGAGAAATTGTTGTTCTTAACCTCTGAGGATAGGACAAGAAGCAATGGGCTTAAATTGCAGAAAGGGAGGTTTAGGTTGGACATTAGGAAAAACTTCCTAACTGTCAGAGTGGTTAAGCACTGGAATAAATTGCCTAGGGAAATTGTGGAATCTCCATTATTGGAGATTTTTAAGAGCAGGTTGGACAAACACCTGTCAGGTATGGTCTAGATCAGTGGTTCTCAAAGCCAGTCCACCGCTTGTTCAGGGAAACAAGAAGGGCGAGAAGGGTGGCCAGCACATCCCTCGGCCCACGCCACTTCCTGCAGCCCCCATTGGCCTGGAGTGGTGAACCACGGCCAGTGGGAACCGTGATCGGTCGAACCTGTGGATGCAGCAGGTAAACAAACCGGCCTGGCCTGCCAGGGGCTTTCCCTGAACAAGCGGCAGACTGGCTTTGAGAACCACTGGTCTAGATAATACTTAGTCCTGCCTTGAGTGCCGGGGACTGGACTAAATGATCTCTCGAGTTCCCTTCCAGTTCTATGATTCTATGCATTTTGCAAGAGCTCCTCTAGAGAGACTATGTGATGTTTTAGCTAATTAAAACTGTTGCTGAGCAGACTCTAATGAATCCATGCACTGGAATCTGATTACCTCACTGTTCTGAACAAGCAGACAAGTACCAATAAACCGAGCATTTTGAAAATTTTCTGATGGAAAATGCAGTTCAGTCAATAGTGAAACTTTCCACAGGAATGTGTTGATCTCAACAAAAAATAATTTAGGAAAAAATCATAATGAAGCATTTTGAACTCTTATTTCATATTAAAATATTTATTCTGTGTAAAAAAAAAAATCAAAATGCTTTTTTCAATGTTTTTATAAATAATATAAAATAAAGCTGAAGTCTGAATGAAATATTTTGATTTTATCAAAATGAAACATTTCAATTGACCAGAAATTAATTTTTTTTTGAAAATTTTGTTTTGTGAGAAATTTCAAATTTTCTGGTTTTGTTCTGATTTGGAATGAAAACAGATTTAATTTTTTTTCAGTTTTATGTGGAATGGAAATTGAGTTTCCACCAGTCACATTGATAACCCTGTCCACAGTGACATCTCATACATGGCTAAAATAGAAGCCTACAGTTATAGAACAAAATGTTCATTTAGCAGGCACCACCACCACAGAAGAGGCCTACCTTGAATGCAAGAAGCCCATCAGGCATTTGATCTATGGATGGACAACACTTAGACCCTTCTTCCATCTCTTCCTACATAGCCGATCCATGAGGACAGCAACAATGAAACAAAAGAACACCTGTCAAATATTGAAGCCTTTCATTTCTCTCATGCCCAATGTGAAAAAGTTGTTTGCCAGAGACGGAAATAGGACCATCAAGCTGGAAATCATTAACAAAGAATTTAAAAGGGAACTTTGTTTCTAAAGGAAAAAGCTAAAGAATCTAGGACACAGAAATAGTGTTGTTAGCATTGTGGTTGGGCCCAGGTGAACAGAGCACATGGAGATAAAACGTTTTGCAGAAAAGCTGCTAAAAGATGACAGGATCATTTCAGAGACTTATTTCCACAGTGGAAAGAGCTGACTGCCTGTCTGCACTGAAACCTCCTCCAGAAGGATTGCAAGAACCCTCCTCTTTTGCTGCCTGAATTTTCACGATAAGGAAGATACTTAAACTGGCTTTTAAAAAATCTACAGCACACTCACCTTTAACTAAAGCATGTGTCTCTTTCTCTGTCATCATTGGCTTTGGCATTCAAAGATGCAAACAAGCATTTCCTGAAGCTAAAACAATACAATTCAATACTCCCTGCTGTATTCTGCAAAACTCATAGGGAATTCAAAGGACACGTGAATTTGCCTTAAATTTTGGGCTGAGATTTTGAAAGCTGCTTATGGGATTTGAATTAAATAGAAATTGGCCCTCCAAATCTCTAGCATAGCTCTGAAACTCAAAAGTTACTCCACAGAAATAACATATCCCCCACAACCTTCACGAGGAGTTATAAACAAATACAATTGACAACTAGAATTCCCTTCTTAATTTAAAATGCTGAAGAGTTACTCTCTTATGCTAGGTTGGAGTAACTCTTCTGCATGACTGACAATGAAGGGATGAGCAGGCTATCTTTAAATACTAGTGATTTGCAGGCCTTATTTAGCTTTTAAAGCCATGGCTACGGCAGTATAAAGACAAATATCTATTCCTTTGCTTAGTTTTTCCCTGATTGTTCTAAATGAATGTCTGGTTCATGTTTTGAAATAAACTTTTCTTTTCTTTTGTAAAAATCAGTTGTTTCTGTAGGAGGATTTCTGACTGCCCAATTAAGCAATTTATCTAAAAGAAATCATGTTTTTTTCTGAAAGCATAAAACACTCATTCGTGGGAAAGCTGTGTCTTAATCCCACACTGGCCGAAACATCAAAAGTGTTGTTCTTCATACTGTTGCAGCAATGACCTTTGAACATAAACATCATTTTAAAATAGCTTTTATAATTATTTGTACTGTGATAAGTGATAGTAGTGTCCTGCCTTTGTCTTTCTGTGTTTCTTACATCCAGGAAGCAGTGCCATTTAATGGTTACAGCAAGGGGCTGGGAATCAGACCCGTGGTCTATTTTCCACAGTGGCCTCGTATAAATTAAATAATTTGTCTGTGCCTCAATTTCCCCATCAAAAATGATGGCATTAATATTTATCTGCCTTGATAAGGTATTTTGAGACCCTCAGATGAAAGATGCTATGTGTATGGTGATTATTATTTTCATTATTGCAATATTCTGGTTCCCTCACTAAGAAAACCATTCTGTGCTGCCATGATAGTCTTGATCAACCAGTTCTCTTTCTGTGTATCCTGTTAGCTGGAAAGGTAGCCCTAGCAGTGAATAGGTAGTGGGTGTAATTGCAAAAGATATTGCGAAACCCAGAAATCCTGCCTGGCAGTGTTTCATGGTGCTGTCAAGAGAACAGGCCATGTGAAGGCTCCTTGTCTAAGCAGACACTGATTACTTATGTAGCTGGACTTCAAGTATCTCACGTGTCTCATAAAATGATGCTGCCAGCTGAGTCATGCTGAATTGATGGGTGTGCCTCAACTTTGAAGCACCCTAAATCCATCACATTCTAAGCCTGACCCTTCCAGCTCAAAAGGACCTTCTATAAGGAGCTGAGTCCTCACAACTTGCGGTCACATTGAAATCAAAAGGAATCGAGGGTGCTCAGTACCTCATAGGTGCTGGTTAGTAGCTTGCAGGATCGGGCACTCAATTTGTTGAAGATGCCAGATTAATTTCAGTTCAGCCAGAGAAATATAACGACAGCTTGAAAGAGTGCATAATTTTGGCATCACTGAGATCTGTAATAGAGAGGTCTGTGATCTCACTCGTTACCTTTGCTTCAAAAATGTCACTTTCCAGGTCAAGGCGGAGTTGTAATTTGAGAAACCCATAGTATAACGTGTATTCTGCTTATCTGTACAGTGTATGAAGATCGTATGTATACTATGTATTATCCCTAAATGAAACACATTCAGTAATATAATATTTTAAACCTTTTGCATCATTAGTGCCTAGCATTGCAGTGTGGCCTTTTGTGCCAAATTAGGAAATAAATAAATAGTGGGGAGTGATTCTGGTCTCTCACTGGTGAAACTGCAGTGACTTCAACCACAGCTAGTGTTCCCCTTAAACAGCACCTGATGGCAAAAGAAGATGGAAACCACTCTTCCACTCCCCTAAGAAGCATCCTGCTGGGAGTAGGGAAATGAACCCTATGTAGAAACCTGCAAGATATAGGGCTAATGTGCACCAAAAGGCAGTACAAGTTTAGTGAGGGTGTTGGTGTCATCAGGCATGACCCTAGGTAACTCAGGAGGGTGGAAAACCACAGTGTCAATGAAGCCTTCCTGAACCAGGCCTGAATGAACCAAAGTTATTCCATGACTGGCCAAAGCGCTTCCATGTTTGAACTTTAATCGACCTAACAGGCCAGCAACAGAGAATGGTTATCAGTTGCAACACCTGTACCAGAAGGTAATAATGAGGCCTGCTATAATGATTTGGGGATGGACCAAGGGTGAAGCTAGTTGATTTTTGTACTATGTTTTCCCATTCCTGGTATGAATATGTTTGGACAAGTTCTGTGATTGCCATCTCTGCTTCCAAATGCTGAAAGGAACCAAATCCCCAAAGCTTTTGAGCTTTGCTTATCACTCACATTTTATCCCATAAGGAAATCATGGTCCGTGTGTGTGTGTGTGTGAGAGAGAGAGAGACTCTGTCCAAATCAATTCAATGAGATGCAAAATAATCTATCAAATCTATATCTTAACCTTGTTCCCCAGTGAGGTCAAAAGGAAATTGCTGTGCGTGTGCATTTGTCCCATGTGGGATCTACTACTTTCTGATCCTTATAAAGTTCCTATTTTTCTTCCTAATCCAAACCCATTAAAATATTTTAGAAGCTCTGAAATGACTGAGTAAAGGCTTTCTTCCTTTAATTTATACACACATCAATAAATATTTAGTTGACCCTTGGACCAGTGGGAGCAAGGCCAGAAAAGGGAATTGGAGCCTTTGGGTAAACTGGTGTGTTACCATGGAGAAAGTCACCACTTTTCATCTTTTCACATAACTGCAATGGTAAGAATGATCATCTAACTATAAAGAAGGAGAGGCCATTTTTTATTCATCTTGAACTTGTTCTGTGGAGGTAGAGAAGCCTTTTCAATGTTATTTATTCAGTTCAGTAATTAATTATCAACACTCTGTATGTTAGCTTTCCTAAAGGGGTTAGATTTTTCTGATAGCTCTGGGGAAAATTCTGGCCCCACTGACAGTGAAGTGCCAGCCTCAAATTATAGTAGAAATGCCATGTCTCCATTGAAAGGAGGGAAGAGGTAAAAGGCAGCAAAGGGCTTGCACAGGAGGGATTCAGCACCCCTTTTTGTGCTGCAGTGTAGAGCTAAGTATTGGGTCTGTGTATCTCCTTATGGGGATGAGTGTAGGCCAAGGAATGGATCCACTGACATAAAGGCAGGTGGCAAGAAAGAAGCGGCGTTCATGGTACTCCTTCCCATACACAGTCGTATCAGACACTCCCCAGCTGCATTGGTTCTTTAGCCCTGCATATGAATTGTGAGGGAGGATTCCACCTTGGCCTAGCTCCTGTGTAGTTCTTGTTGGCCAAGCCTCCTTACTCACGGGGCCAGATTTGTCCCTCTGGGAACTACCTCCCAAAATTTTTGTTTGCTGCTTCATGCACTTCCACTGCTGCAATCAGCTAAACACCTGGACAAGAAAAATAAAATGTAGTATTCTCAAAGACAGAATTATTAGCATATTACAACTGTTATTGCAGCTGTGTGGGAGTCTTTTGGCAATCTTAGCAAGCGGGGCCCAGATCTGTCATTCAATTTATATGATAGTTTATATTGTATGTCTTAGGGATTCAAAAAGAAAAATCCCAATCTCTTGTTAAGATGGGTACATTTTCTCTTAATCATATAACAGTTCAATGGTCGCCATTTATGACTTTGCATGCTACACCAGTGCCAAGAAACCACGGAGCTTGGCTGTCTGGCAGTCTGACCTGTTTGGCAGTGAGGTGGGGTTGTGTTGTGGGGGGCAGTGTGATATGAGCTGATGCTGTGCTTTCATTTTTGCAATTCAGGGATTTACTGCCGTCTACAACTAGGAACAAACACTGAGCCCATTTGGCTAGGGATAAAGTAAGGCACTTTTATTAAGAAAGATGGGGAAAGACAGGGGAAGAGTGGGGAAAAATTGAACTAGTTACAGCAGGAGGAGGGAAAAAAATAAGTAATTGCAGCAACCAGGCATAATTCCTCAAAGTTTCCTCTGCAACATTATAAGAGACGTGTTTGTTTGAAAAAAGATCATCTTCCCCTCAAAATGATATAGGACTTGATCCTGCTCTCATTGGAGACAGCGGAATTTGTTGCTCTTGACTTAAGAAAGAACAGGATTGTGCCCACAGGAGAAACATTTGCAACTTTAATTTTTTCCGACACTGGGGAACAAAAAGCAACTGATTTAAGTGGAAGTCAGTAGGCCCAAGATTCCTGTGTTTAAAGAAATATGTGTTTTAAGCATCATTTCTATATTCCCTGTTATAATGTCTCAAGCTGAGTGAATAAATCAAAATGAATATTTTATCCAATTAATGTCCATAAACACTCTCGCCTTAAGAATCAGGCTGACGTTGGAAAAACCCTATCCTTAAAATTCAATGGCTGCAAATGCTATGCTTTCTGTGAACATTAGTGCCAGTGAAATTCGACTGTATGAACATTTGTAGAGGACAAACTCAAAAGCACAACAAAAGCTGCTTTGAGTGAATATTTGATATTCACGCTGTACATTTCCCTAACTCTGAATGTTCATTTCTATTCAGTTGTTGTGTGGGTCTGTAGAGGAATCAGTTAACTTATTTGCATCCCTAATTTAGTCACATTTCTTGAAGAAAACACATCACATTACTAATGATCTTTTAAAATCTAAGCTCTTCAGTAGTGTTCTAATTTTGAGTAGCATATACATTATTAAGTAGTAGGGATTGTCTTAAGTTAAAAGTGGCCATTGATTTTGGATCCTTTTGTTACTAGTGCCCAACTTGAGCACCTGATTTGGCTTGATTTTAAAAAATGCTAACGCCAAAACTTCCATTTTTAAAAAAGTTTTTTTTAAAAGGCTAGGCAGCTGGCGGCTTATTTCACTAATCAGAATCATCTCATTATTCCCATGTACTCATCTTGTCTGTATGTTGCATGTTCCCATTTGTCTCTTGCCATATATTTTCATTATAGGCTTTTTTGGGGCAGAGACCACTCTTTTATTGTAGATCTAATCCTGCACCACTGAAGTCAATGGTAATTTTGTCATTGACTTCAATGAGCTCAGGATCAAGCCCTGTATATGGCTGTACAGTGCCTAGCACAATGGAGGCCCGGAAACAACAATTATGGATTCTCAGCACTTCTGAAAAGCAGGCCTCAAGCTAGGCAATCAAAATTGGAGGCCTCCTTTGAAAATTTGGTTGCAAGATGCGATAGCGCCGAAAGATAGATGCTTGTTGTTTTTCTACACCTGGACTTCTCTCTCTATCACTACTCTTAAAGTATGCCAATGTTTTTTTCTTGTTTGTTTGTTGTTTTTTCTATTGGTTGATCCATTATTGTAAACTTGATGTGTATGGATCTGAACTGCACAAAATAAGACTGCTGCTGTATTTACATTTCACATAAAAGTATTAAGGATTGATATTCTGGGTCAAATTTTCAGGTGAACTAATCCACTGATCTGCATAGAGTTATGGCAGCAGAAAATCTGTTCACTGTGACTAAGTTTCCTGTACTTGAACTTTTTTTGATAGAATATATTTGCATTTCTAAATTGAAATATTTGAAACTGCTTTTGAGGTTCAACCAACCTCTCCCCATTCCCACCAAAAAAAGAGTATTTTTGTATGATTGCAAATTTATACAGAACAAAAATTTCTCTAAACCTTGAGGTTTTAAAATCAGATTAGGACTAGATTATGCAGCCATGATGGTAGTCAAAACTCATAATTACTATAGGATCACTGTTAACCTATTCCTTAGGTAGCAAAGACTCATGAGACTATCCCGGTTTTATTCAGTATATGACATCCTATAAGAGAAATCTGTCTTGAGTCCTACACAAATAACGCTGACATGGATGAAATGTCAGGGAAATGAAAGGGAATGGATTTGAATGAGAAAACAAAGATTGTAATGCATTTGAGACTGAAGAATTTTATGTTTCATTGTTAAGCTGTAAGATCTAAGAAGTACTCATACTCTTGTCTGATGAATGCTGCACTCACTGAAGAAAATCTGCCTTATAAATCACTGGAAACAGTTTCTGAAAATGCTGCAGTGTTTTTTAACAGATTTTTTTTTATTGTACAGTATCTTTAAAAAAGAAAATCTTAAGTTTCATACCTACCTAGCCCAACTATTCTCTGGATACTAATGCTACATGCTCATTACTTCCTGTTCCTTTTTTCTGTATTAATGCTTTGAAGAAAGAGTGTGCTTTTAAAACCCTTCAGTTAGTCCTTAATGCCAAACATCTCAGATGCATAAGAATAAAAAACTAGTGTCACAGTTTAGGTGAGAAATAAAATTAGCACAAATTTGGCTTCCATTTATAATGGAGTCTGATGCTGGCCTGCCTGGAGCTTCAGTGTTGTGTAAACTGGGATGTGTAAGTTTTAAAAATAAAAAGCTGATAATATACAGATACAGAGTATTTAAAATAGCATGTGACGTAGAATTGCTCCCTAGAATATTATTACTTAGATTGCATGTTTAACAAAATGTCAAAACTAAAGTCATTAATCAAATTCTAGACTAAGCAGCTGATGAAACAAAGAGTAGTACAAACAAGTTAATTGGATAATCTAGGTAGATTATAGATACAGCGTTCTAAAATAAATGATCATTCAGTGGCTGATAAAGGTATCTTAATGCAAACAAGTAAGTCTTTAGAAGAAGCATATCAGAAAGATTGTGTGCAACTAAATATTAAAGAATAAAAAAACCTTAAATGTAAAGGGAAAGTTAAAAATAATGGCTGACAAGTCTTTGTGTATAAGTATTCTCTTATCCATCCCTCTCATAAGATGGCATTCTTAAACCATTACAGGCACTCCTAGTGGTATGTACTATTTCATAACAGATGATAGTCTAGAGATAGATAATGACTAATTAAGACTCTTTATAGCCAGCAATAAAGAGATTTGTGTACACAGTAAACATGAAAAATGAATAGTAGAATTCAAAAGGACAAGACAGTGTACATCATTAATTAATTATGAGCTACCTGAAGCCATATCCAAATGCATACGGTAAAGGCACATTTGAATACTTAGAGAAATTTCCAATACCAGTGAGCCTGATCTTGCAAAGTACTGCTACCCCAACAAGGTTCTGAGTGCTATCCAATGACAGCTGTTGTAAATACTATCACCAATACTGTAAGGACTAGCCTCACAGCTCCAACAAATCATCCATTTTGGGACTAATCACTATCTTGCAGAAGTGATCCTCTATCTCCAGAGTTAAAGATGGAAAAATGTATAGCTTCACCTCAGTGGGTACTTGTTTGGGCATCAAAAGTCTGTCATGCCTGCCAGCAGGTGGATAAATGCTGTCAGCAGCAAAGTATCTGGAATGTTTCAAGGCTGGCTAATGTACCAGCCTATTTTAAAACACATGTCTGTTTGCTTCACGGAAGGGAAAAGAAGTAAAGGAATTAAAAGCACTAGGAGCAGCAGCAGTGGTATTCGTAGCAATATCATCTCCTCTTTACTAACCAGAAGCAGTCTGGGGAGAGATTAAAGAACCGATATGTCCCATGGGACCCCATGCTACTTTGTTCTAACTTTTTCCTTTCTATTGTATTTTTCATCTCATCTCCAGAGGAGAACTAGCATGTAGCTCCAAAGCCAATGGCAATGAGCTGAGGTAATGAAATTTTCAAAAGAAAAAGGGGTAAAAACCAAACAAACAAAATAACCCCAATGTGTGTTAACTATTTCAAATCAGAGGTCTGTTGGCAAATGTGAAATTCTGTTAGTATTTCCTCTTTAAAACAGCAGATGAATGATACTTTGGAAATAATATGTATGACAACAAATACCAAAATCACAGCAATAACTAAACGTTTAAAACTCAACTACTGTTTTATATAACTAATTGATCCATCAAGACTTATGGAGGGCACTGATGACTATGAGAGCTAGGTAATAGACTGACTTTATCTTTAAAAATGGGCCAATCCCACAATCTGTATTCAGTCAAAACCCCTACCTTTCATTGGCTATTTTGCATGAGTTTCAGAATGGAGTGAGGTAAATAATGGTGTCTTGCAGGGATGTGTACTGGGACTAGTAATATTCAACTTATTCATAAATGATCTGGAACAAGGGGTAAACAGTGAGGTGGCAAAATTTGCATAACATACAAAATTCCTCAAGATAGTTAAGTCCAAAGCTGACTGCAAAGAGTTACAAAGGGATTGCACAAAACAGGGTGACTGGGCAACACTATGGCAGATGAAATTCCATGTTCATAAATGCAAAGTGTAATGCACACTGGAAAACCTAATCCCAACTATACATACAAAAAGATTGGGTCGAAATTAGCTGTGACCACTCAAGAGAGAGGTTTTGGAGTCATTGTGGCTAGTTCTCCAAAAATAGCTGTTCAATGTGCAGCGGCAGCCAAAAAAGCTAAGAGAATGTTAGGAACCGTGAGGAACTGCATAGATAATAAAACAGAAAATATCATAATATAAATCCATGGTAGCCCACACCTTGAATACTGAATGCAGTTCTGGTCACCCCATCTCAAAAAAGTTATATTAGAATTGGAAAAGGTACAGAGAAGGGCAACAAAATGATTAAGGATATGGAACAGCTTCCATCTGAAGAGAGATTAAAAAGATTGGGACTTTTCAGCTCGGAAAACAGAGTTAGAGGGAATATGATAGAGATTTATAAAATCACGAATGGTGTGGAGAAAGTAAATAAGGAAGTGTTATTACAAGAACCAGGGGTCACCCAATGAAATTAATAGGCTACAGGTTTAAAACAAACAAAAGGAAGTACTTCTTCACATAACGCACAGTCAACCTGTGGAACTTGTTGCCAGAGGATGTTGTGAAGGTCAAAACTGTAATGGGATGCAAAAAAGAACTAGATAAGTTCATGGAGGATAGGTCCATCAATGGCTATTAGCAAAGATGGTCCGGGATGAATCCCCATGCTCTGGGTGTCCCTAGCCTCTGATTGCCAGAAACTGGGAGTGGACAACAGGGGATGGATCACTTGATGATTGTGTAACTTTAGCGCCCTTGTGGCCAAGATGGAGTCTGCTCTTCAGGCAGCTCTGACCAAGAAGAGGTATGTGCAGGAATGAATGGAGAAAAACAACAGGGAGAAAGATTAGGGGAGCAATAAAACAGGGTTACTTTCAACACCAGTCCCCACAGCCCAGTGGTACCACAGTCTGAAGGTCAGATGCCAAGCAATGTGTCTGCACATAGAGTTCAGGAGTCTGTCGGGGGATGCTCCGAGGGAGGCATGCAGGGGCAGCAGGTGGGGCCGCAGGAGAGACCTGGCCCCCACCATTGGTGGAGCCTGGCCCTCGGGGCTCTGAATTTGCTGGAGCAAAGGCACCACAGGCCTATATCAACTCGCCACTCCTGGTCCTGGGCAAAGTTCCAGTCCAATGGTGATTCTTGGGTGCATCTGGTCGTCTTTTCCCCAACAACCCCCTCCGGTGCGCTCTTCTGCCACTCTCTGCAAAGCCACACAGAGTGACCACCTCCACACTTAACTAGCTGGCAGCCTCCCTCCTTATTCCCAATGCAAAGTCACAAGCCTCAGTACTCATGGCCCCATGCAGCTCTGGGCAGTAGTGCTACTGGGTCCAGCTCTGGTTTGTCTTTCTTGGGCGATTCCTTTCTGGCACAGTGCTCCTCCTGGCTCCTGTCCTGGGGTGTCCCTGGTCAGCCACTCTTTTCCTCCTTGGTTTCGGGCAGGTTTTTGGCTGCTTCACTTTGTGAGGACCTGCTTCCTGCAGCTTTTCTGTCTGAAGCTCCAGACACACACTATTCTATCGCCAGTCTTTTAAAAGTCAAATTATTTCACAATTATTAAGCTCTTTATTTCCCTAGTTACTTTCTATGATTCAAGCTTTTCAGGAATTATATTCCATCAGGTAATGTTTAACATTTGTGCTTATTTTATTGAGGGATGAATAAAAAAGACCAGAAGTTCTATATTCAAAGCACTGTAATTTAATGTGCTTAAGTCATAACTTGTTAATCTTTTCTGAACATAAATACAAAAGTATTCTGTTCACCTAGAGCAGCAGACCAGATAAGTTGGAGGAAATGTTTCCTGGGTCAAAAATGTTATCGATGTGAATATTTTAGTTATCTGTTCATTGTTAAAAGAACATGCTGGGATTTTCATTACTATGTGAAGAAAAAAGCAGGAATTAAAAAAATCAAGACATCTAATGAAAATCTTTCCTGTCTAACCATATTTGATTCATTTGTTGTCTTTCAATGAGAGATATTACAGAAATCTGTCTGGCAAGATTGTTGCTGAAAGAGGCTGTGCTATGTTTCTTCATAACAAACACAGCTTTATATATAGTGGCGACTTATAAAGATTTTGCTTTCCTTCCCCTAGGTATGATCCAAGTTGGTAGATTAAAGGAAGGCTGGTGGAGTTGGAATCAGATGATCTTATTAGGAAATTTGGTAATACACAGAACTTTCTTGAGGCTGTGTAGACTTATTGCATATATCATGTCTCTGTGGAATACTGAGTGAGATGGAGGAATCTATAGCATGTATATTGTGTTAGTAACCTACTGATGAAATATGGATGGAATCAAATAGCAAAGCTACTGTAATTATTGAAATCTTCCACAGAAGCTGTGCATAATTGATAAATAACTTCTGATAATTAGAGCAATATAGGTTTTGCTATGCATATGTTCAAATTAAGCTTATGCTTTAAAGAGAAGTTCAAATGTGTATGTCTGAATTTTATTCATTTCGAACTCTGAAAGCCCATATCCTGAGCTGTCCTGTGGTTGCTTTGCACTCAATTACTAAAACAGACCTAATCTAATCTAATCTATCTAATCTAATCAATCTATGTAATCATGTATAGCCAGGGCCTGAAAACATTATTATTGTAGAGGCATCCTCTGGTGGTGTAGACCAACATCATGGTTTCTATGCCATCCCTTGCTCTATGGTTAGTATAAGGGGTATGATTTTTCCGGAACCATCCTGACTTCCGACTTTTGTGTCAGCCTTTTGGGGCTGTTAGTAGTTGGTGCAAGTTAACACAGACTTTTGTCTCAACTGGCTCAACAGGAGGAAAAGTGGTCCAGTGTTTAGGAGTTATTCTGGGTTCAGAAGATCTGGGCTCAATTCCCTGCTGTGCTGCAGACTCTTGTGTGACCTTGAGGAAGTTAATTGTGTTTCTCTGTGCCTCAGTTCCCCATGTAAAATGGGGATAACCACACTTCCCTGCCTTCAAGGATAAATATATTAGAGATTGTAACTTAGGTAATGGGGGCTATTTGAGTACCTAAGAGAGATCAATAGAAAGATGAGTTCAGAATGTACAAAGATGGCTTTGAGTCATGACAGCAAAAGAACAGAAGAATGGCCATAAAGGGTCAGACCAATGGTCCATCTAGCCCAGTATCCTGTCTTCTGACAATGGCCAGTGCCAGAGGCTTCAGAGGGAAAGAACAGAACAGAGCAATTACTCAGTGATCCATCCCCAGTCACCCAGTCTCACCTTCCGGGAGTCAAAGGTTAGGGACATGGTTTGCATCCCTAACCATCTTGGCTAACAGCCACTGATGGACTTATCCTCCAGGAATATATCTAATACTTTTTTAACCCAGTTATACTTTTGGCCTTCACAATATGCCCTGGCAACAAGTTCCACAAGTTTACTGTGTGTTGTGGGAAGAAGTACTTCCTTATGTTTGTTTTAAACCTGCTGCCTATTAATTTCATTGGGTGACTCCTGGTTCTTGTGTTATGTAAAGAAGTAAATAACACTCTCTTATTCACTTTCTCCACACCATTCATGATTTTATAGACCTCAATTATATCCCCCCACCCTTAGTTTTCTCTTTTCTAGGCTTTTTTGACTGCTGGGCAAGGCTTTCTGAAAGGCCAAGTACACTCTATTAACTGGATCACCCTTGATGACATACTTGTTGATACCTTGAAAGAATTTTGATATAGCAGTGAAGCATGATTTCCCTTTAGAAAAGTTTACTTTTCCCCAACATATCATGTTCATCTATGTGTCTGATAATTCTGTTCTTTACTATAGTTTCAACCAATTTGCCTGGTACTGAAGTTAGGCTTACCAGCCGGTAATTGCCAGGAACACCTCTGGAGCCTTTCATTAGGTGTTTCATTAGCTGTCTTCCTGTCAACATTGCACCCCAAATACCTCTATAAGCCCTGTAGCCAAGGACCAAGGCCTAATTTTCTAGTTGAACTGAAAAACAACATGTGATTTTTGCCCTTTCTTTAAAGGCTTGTTACTTGAGATGTCAACTTGTTACAATATGTTATAGCGACAGAAGAACTCTCGTTCTTCCGATTTTTAGGTGTGTGAATTTAGCTGTGGAGAAATTTTCACTGCCAAAATCACTGCCAATAACCATGATTTAGTGTTCTGATATTTATGACGTGTTTTTGTCAACTTACCTATTTTGCCACTTACACGGTTTTGTCTACTTACATATTTTGTTTAGTTACTGTGTTATTTGTTCTAGCTTTCCAAACCAATATGCTTATCTACCAGACACACAATATTGGAATGTTTGCTGTAATCATATGATGAATGGTCTTTCTTTAGTGAAAGCAACAGGGTCAAAACAATTTAGCCATAATTGTGTGACTGTGAACCTAATGCCAATTATTGACAGAACTGAAAATTGCAAGTGACCTTGCTAAACAGATGTTATTAATGCCCCCTATTGGCAAGACTTATAAAGCAAATGGTTCTTGCTAGCTTACAATAATGCCAAAGGCGTCCGTTAGGGAACAGAAATAGGTAGTACTGTATTAATAATTTTAAGTGGAGATAATTATAAATAGTAGTTCATGTGTTGAACTTTGAAGTCTGATTGTAGCTTGGATTTGTGTTAGTCTTCAAATTTGTCACCATAACTTATTAGGGATGCCAGCTTATAAGCAAAATTAAGTTCTTATGTTCAATGTTCCCTTGTACTGGCTTGACGGTTAATGTTTTAAAAAATCCTATAGCATCCATTGTAGAGCAGATCAATATTTCCATTAGGCTAAATTATCTCAGAAGACACAGAGGAGTTATTAGAGTTGATGTGGAGTTGTGGTTCCAAAATATTGCTGGCATGTTGGGCTATTTGTTATACTGACCTTTAAAATAAATATCTTCAAAAGTGAAAGGTCCTCCCTGAGACTTGTTCATATGTCTCAGCATTCTCTGGCTGTTTTTTTGGCAATGTAAGAGTTTGGGATAATTATCATCAAAATATTTCATAGTGTATTCCTGCTGAGCAATGCATCATATTTTGAACTTTCTGTCTTCTGGGTTGATGTAAACTGAGAGCAGTTCTTTAAATAGATAAACTTATACTGGTTGCATAGAAATATACTACTACATTTTATATCTTTAAAAGCCATTTACTAGTATATTGACCCAAAGCCATTCAAAACCTTTCACAGCGCCGAATATTGGTAATGAGTGCAAGATTTTTGCATTTTTATATGTTGGAATTAGTTGAGAAGGTAACAACTCAGGCAGCTCCCCGTTGCTTAACGAGTAAGAGTATGGAATAAACAGCATGAATGATGTTTGTTCATGATATGCTCTTTCAGATGTGAAATAACTGGTTCACAGGACTAAAAACCTCCCACTTGAGGTCAAATCTCAAAGCACACTCTTCCAGCACAGGCCTAGGAGTGACTAATTTAACATTCTTTGGAAATGGCAAAGTGTATTTGATTCAGAGGTCCCATGTTCCCTGGAAGGACTGGTATGGACAGGAGATCAGAGGAAGATGGAATGTGTGGAATGAGGCTGGAAGTGACTCAGATATATGGACAGATCAGTCCACAGGGTTTAATGAAATTCCTCTTGTTCAACTTACCCTGCATTGATCATTACTTTTTGCTAAGGATACATGGCTGTGAGTTCTCTGAAGTGCAGCAGCTGTCCATGTGAGCCATAGCGCTCGGCCTGAAGCCCCCTGGAGCCCTGAAATTTGCAGACGCAAAACCTAGCCCAGTGATGGACTTACTGGAAGGAGGAGGGTAGTTGTCCCTCGCTCTTAAGTTGGGAGGGAGGCCACTCCGCCTCACTGTGTCTGGTCGCAACCCTCGGACTCAATCAATAAGCAGTCTAGCTCTGTAGCCCCCTAGCAGAAGTAAACAACCATTTACAGCCTGGTGCTCTAGCCCCCTCGGGCGGGGCAGAGCAGTAAGCAGTCTCTAGCCCAGAGTCTCCTGCCTCGGGCTGCTGCCAATCAAGAGGTTAGGGCTCTGGCCCTCGAGGTGGTGCAGAGCATAAGCAATCTTTAACCCACAGCGTCCTTCCTGGGGCAGACAGCAATTAACAATCTGAGGTTCTGGCTTTAGTCTGAGCATTCTGACTAAGGCAGCCAGCAAGCACACAGTCTAGGCTCTCGCCCTTTGGGTGGGGCAGAGCAGGAAGCAGGCTTTAGCTAAGCCATTGGGCTAAGGCAGCCAACAAAACACATGGTCTAAGGGTCACTGTCTTCCGTGGGGGCAAGCCGCCTGCCAAGCCTTCTGGCCTAGGTGTGAGTAGGCCACCCCCCTAGGGTGAGACTGACAGTTGGGGGGGGCTGGAGGACCCAGGCCCACCTGACCCATCAGGTCCCAGCCCAGGGCCCTAACAGTGGTGGAGTCTTCTGTCTTGGGTCACCGGGGGTATCCAGCTGCAACCCAAGGGCTCCTGCTCTGGCAACAAAACTGGACTACAGTCTGGTTTCCCTGGGCTACTTCCTACCACAGTCTGGAGAGAGGGTTTTATAGTCGAAGGGTCTGCTGTCTCCTCAGGGTGTATTGCGGATGGCAGACCCAGCAACTCCTCCCCAGGGTCAGTGTCTCCAGAGACAGGGCACTGCACAGCGCGGGCTCAGCTGCTGCGGTTGGCAGCAAACTGGAGAGGTCTCTCTCCTTCTGTGGCTCCGCTCAACTGAGCTGCAGGGCCCTCTCTTTATACTTCCTATCCCGCCCTGTTATGCTCAATGAAGGGGGTGGGTTGGGTCTGGCTCTGCCCACCGGGGAGGGGGTAGTGGTTCCTCACTCTTAAATCTGGAGGGAGACTACTCCGCCTCACTACAAGGAGTTGGAGCTGTTCGTAGACCTTGCTATGCAGGAAGGTGACAACAGCAGGAAAATAAAACTTATTTTACCTTACTGGAGAACAAGCACCAGTCTGAAGCTCACCACTGCCTCAAGCCTCACAGCAGTCCTAGCAGCCCTGGGGACTTATTGCTCCGCAAAGCAGAACAAAACTGTGGAGCGACTCAAGTTTTTCACTACAGACTAATCTGAAGGGGAGCAGATAGACCTCTATGTAATTATCTTATGCATGCACGCAGGCTGCTACATAAAATATTGGTTAGTTGAAAGACTCCCAGGATAGTTTGCAGCACATGAGATCACCACCTGCAGGAGAGGCTGCTCTGGGAAGGCAATCTCACATTAGATAGATGCTTGGACATGTCATGTTTAGCAGAAGCCTCAAGAAGAAAGGTTGAAAGCTGTAAGAGGCACAACACTCCCAGACATATATGCAGTGAGACAACAGCAAAGAGAAGCAGGTGGCCATAGTTCCATACCCATAGTGAGATGCATTTATTGTGGGAGACAGCATGAGTGGGTAAAGGAGAAGTGCCCCACACTAGGACAGCATTGCATGCAGGATCAGAAAAAGGTCTCAGAAAGATTCAGTTAGACTTGTGCAAGAGGGAGATGACACAGCAGACAGTGGTGATGACATCATGAGTCTCTCCTTGATTCCAAGAGCATATCAGGTTCCGGCTGTCTGAACTGGAAAGCAACAAGAGACCATACCAACCATGCATGCAACAATGTTAATAGGGAATGCCCTCTGCGATTTTAGCTGGATATTGGGGCTTCCAGCAATGTGATTCCTGAGGGTGAATTGGACTCAAACACACCCATTACAAAGAGCAGGTGCAATCTAATAATGTACAGTGACAACATAATGCAGCCCATAAGCAAATCTGACCTCATAGAAACTAACCCAAAAAATAACTGTACTAATTGAAGTTTGTGGTGGTGAGTGGCAAGCACCACACACGCCTCTGGAGGAACACAGCCATGGATCCGGTCAGGGTACAGCATCAGAATATTATCGTTGCAGTACAAGAAGCAAAAGGAGAGTTCCATGGACAAAAGACATAATTGGGGATGTTTTCCATAACATATGGGGATGTTTTCAAAGGCGACATGTGTCTGAAGAAAAGTTGCAATTGGAAGTAGACCCCCACAATAGAACCTGCATGCTTACCACAAAGGAAAATTCCAGTGGGACTACATAATCCAATATGCAAGGAGCTTGAAAGTCTGCAGTGCTGGGGTATCATAGCACCTGTAGAGGCAAATATAGCTTTGGTAAGCAGCATACTGGTGGTTAAGAAGCCAACAGACAAATTATGCATTGGCATAGACTCAGTGCCACTGAACTGGGGATAGAAAAGATGCCATTATCCACAGCCCACAACGGATGATCTCTTGCCAGAACTTTCCAGAACCTCAGTCTTTACAGTCTGTGATATAAGGAACAGGTTTTGATACAGAAGCCTGTTCCTTGCAGTTCAGACCCTTGTTAGCATTTTTGGCGCATAGGAATACACCATCACATGGGTGCTAAAACAGTTCAGCACAGGAGCTAAGGGGATGAAGGCCCAAAACCCTGCTACCAATGAGGGGAGATCTGTTGCAGCTGGAAGGATGGAGATTCTGCTGAGAAGAGATGGCAGGCATTAGAGTAGAACAGGTTAGCCAAGGACCTACCAGCTCTGGAGACAGGCACTCTTGTGAGGATCCAGTCATTAGAGACACACTGGAAGGAGTGTACTGAAGGAGTGGTACCCAGGGTCACACAAGATGACTATGTAAGAGGGAAAAGTGATCCGAAGGAACACAAGGCACTTATGAGTCAGCTGACCCAACACCTAGAGAACCTTCACAGATTGTCGCAGAACAGAGAAAGAGAACCATCTGGAGGTCAAACTCACAGTGAGGGAGAAGACTCCACAAAGAGGGTTTGTTAGACTCAAAGACAGGTTGAGAGAGACAGAGAGAGGTCACTCCCAGTGTGGGATGGCCACCCAGTGTGCTTAACTGAAGACCCAGGAAGACCCAGTGTCAGATTACTTTCAATTTTAACAGTAACATGTAACCAAAAGAGAAAAGCATCCCTCTACGCTGTTGTTGTCTTCTCAGGTCCCACCTATGCCAACTCAAATACATATTTAAAGCACAATATGTATTTGTAAAGAAAATCACAAAGGGGATTCCACAAACTTGTAGTACTGGAGCTCGCAGTAGTACTCTAAAAATAGTTGTCTAGATGCTGTAGCTGGCACTCAGGCTCTGAAACCAGGGCTGTGGGCCTGAGAGCCTGAGCTCCAGCATGAGTCACAATATGAACACACCATCTACACAGCTATTTTTAGAGTGCTACTGTGAGTCTGTGACCTGGGCTGTGAGTCTTGCTCCCAGATGCAGTGTAGACATGCCGTGTGTGTTAAGTTTCTCAATTAATGTTATTGTTTTCCCTCATAAAAGTGCCTTCATTCATACCGAATCAAGCTCCTAAAAATTTAGATCTGTGTTTCAGGACAACTCAAGAAACTCGGTTTGGTAAAAAGCATCTGTATGGGCTGCATTTGCAACCAATGCACAAGTACTCTGAGTGGTTGTGAAATATCTGTTTTACGCATGAATACTGCACTGTACAATACACACTGTAACATGAGCCGGAGGCTATCAAAAACCTCATAAACACAAATTCCTCCCTAACATTAGCCTACTTGCAAATAATATATTAACTTTCTGGGAAGAATTCCTTGGTGGAAACAGAATACAGGTTACCCAGCCAAGTGTTCTGCCACGGAACCAAATAAACAATTCTATTACATAACGCCCATGCTGCTTTATGGGAGGCTATCATTAGTGACTACAACTTTCATATCTTTAATCACTCAGATACTGTACTTCTTTTAAATATAAAATTAGGTTAAGTCTCAGTGGGTTATTTATTTATTTAATTTATTTATTTATTCTGGAAACTACATCTGATAGAAAGTTTCATAACAGGACCTGAAATTGCATCCAGATTCACTGAAGGGTTTGCAGAAGTTTGTGAGCTGTCAGTCAGTCTTGGTCAAGTCTTTAAAAGAACAATTTCTGATCCAAAATTTGGAGATTTTAGAGGGTTTCCTGTTACTATTTCATCTCCTGTGGAAGGGAATGTTAAATGCCTTAGATTATCATTATCATTTTGTATTAAAATAGTACAAAGAGGTCCCAGTCAAAAGCAGGGCTCAGTTTTGCTAGGTACTGTACATATACACACAGAGTAAGAGACATTCCCTGACATGAGCAGTTTATAATCTAAGTAGATAAGACAGGCAAAAGATTGAGGGGAAAATAGAGATAGAGAGGTGAAGTGACTTGCCTGAGGTCATAGAGCAGCTCAGTGGCAGGACCAGAAATAGAACCTTGATTTTCTAACCCAGTCTAATGCCTTGTCCATTGGGCCATACTATCTCTTGGCTCAGGTACGTTAAGGAGGTACTGAGTTCATATTTTGCACCTATTAATACCAGGAATCCATTTTGCTATGTGTTGTACAAAAAACAGCTCAAAACATGGCCCCTGCCCAAAGAGCATACAATCTAAATATAAGATGAGAGGCAAGAGATAGGAGAGTACAAGGAAACAATGAGATGACGTAGGTCAGTGTGACAGGTAGTGGTCTTAGCATATCCTTGGGCTAACGGTTGTCAGATTTTTTTTGTAGGCATCCTGGCAGAAGAGAATTTTAAGGAGGGATTTGATGGAGAACAATGAGAGAGCTTTGTGGATGTTTATAAGGAGCTACATAGGTATGGACACCACTCTAATGTGCGCAGTCTAAATATGCATAAACTAAAAAGGATTTTTACTAGATACAATTGAATGGCATTATCATGTAGGCCAGCTAATGGTGAATAACAATCTGATTATCTTCCTTTTGTCCTTAGGAGTCCAGTAGAGTCCATAATGGTAGGAGCTAGTGAGTTAACTGACTAGTACAGGGGTAGGCAACCTATGGCACGCGTGATTTTCGGTGGCACTTGCACTGCCCAGGTCCTGGCCACCGGTCCGGGGGGCTCTGCATTTTAAGATAATTTTAAATGAAGATTCTTAAACATTTTAAAAACCTTATTTACTTTACATACAACAATAGTTTAGTTATATATTATAGACTTATAGAAAGAAACCTTCTAAAAACGTTAAAATGTATTACTGGCACGTGAAACCTTAAATTAGAGTGAATAAACGAAGACTTGGCACACCACCTCTGAAAGGTTGCCGACCCCTGCACTAGTATAACTCTTCCTTTTATGTAAGAATTCTAAGGGGAAAAAGGTGCTTCAAAATTCAAATATAAGGTTGCAATTAAAACAACACACAAGCATTAGAGAATACAATATGGAACAGTACAGTTAGTTACTCGAGGAATCTTACTTCAGCCCCCTTCATCAATGACAATTTCACCCTGCCCCTCCCATCATACCTAGTACCTAAGGCCTGGTCTACACTAAAAAGGGGGTTCGAATTAGGGTACGCAAATTCAGCTACGTGAATAGCGTAGCTGAATTCGAAGTACCCTAATTTGAACTACTCACCCGTCCAGACGCGGCGGGGTCGAACTCCGCGGCTCCCCCGTCGACTCCACCACCGCCGTTTGCAGTGGTGGAGTACCGGAGTCGACCGCGGCGCTTCCGGAGTTCGAACTATCGCGTCTAGATCAGACGCGATAGTTCGAACTCCGAGAAGTCGAACTCACCGCGTCGACCCGGAAGGTAAGTGTAGACTAGCCCTAAGACTGAGGCATTTTGACGGAGGTTTGCTAGAGGATTTCAAGAATCTGGCTATAGTCTACTTTAAATACTCTAAAGACCAAATCCTCAGCTGGCTGAAGACACAGGCCCATTGATTTCACTGACACTTGAGTTCTCTGTACCTGCTCACCTCTGAATGCAAAGTATGTGTATTTGGATGTTACTGTCTAGATCTCTTCTTAGCCCCACACCTCTCCTTAGATTGATCCATCCATCTCAATGTGGCTCTTTACTTACCTTTCTCTCACCAGACTGGTTCCCCCATCACATGTGAATCCCTGCCTATTGCTCCCCCATCATAACTGTATTCGTATGGGGAATTAGCCATGACTAACAATATAAAACGTAATCACTCACTGTATATGTACTGTGTATAGATGTAATGATTATTCCATAGGCTGGCAGCGTGCAATAACTGTATCAGAAATAGAAAATTCAAATGGCTTTTATGGTACAATTGTGGGCTTTGAAAAGTTTTGTTTGGTTTTGTTTGTTTGTTTTTAACTTATGTTGACATCTTGCTAGAATCGCCTGGAAAGAGAAATATAAATCTCTGGGTTCTGATATAAAACTAAATAAGATCTGTGCTCTGTGTGAAATATAAATGTAGGTGGGACGGCAAGAAAATTAGCTTGGTTAGAAATGATTTTCAAGTCGCATTTAATAGACTCTGGTCCGAAATCATATCACTAGGTTGCACTTGCTATGTGTCTCAATGAAGAATAAGAGGCACAAATAGCAGAATGTGTCTAGAGTTGGCAAGTCTGCACAGTGCAGGAAAAAAAGACATAATTTACAAAAATAAAAGGCTGCAGCTTTTAACAGACTGAGAAGAAGTGAGACAGGAGATAATACTTGGCACATACAACTAAATTATGTGAAAGCCTTTGGAAAGAGACATCAAGATCCCACAGCAAGTGATTGATCTGCATGGGTCACGAGGCTCTTTCTGAATGACTAGTCCTTGCTGGGGCAGCTTGGCACCAATGGTAGTGAGAAACCAATTTGTTTCTTTTCAATTTGATTGGAGAACCCATTGTGCTTGTGTTATGAGGAAAGGGTAAATAGGAGCCAGCTATCTTACATTTTCTATAGCCTTTGTTATTTTATACCTCCATCTTCTCCCCTCTGATTCATCTCCTCTAAAATAAACAGTCACATTATTTTCAATCTCTCTTCATGCAAATGTCCCCTATACCTCTAATCATTTTTGCCCATCTCAGAACCCTTTCTGTTTCTGCTCTAGCTCTTTTGAGATATTAAACATCATTCTTCAGGGTTTAAGCCAGTCTGTATTAAAGATCAGATTTAGATCTAATGTGGTAGTGGGCAGATTATCCCACATTTGGCTATGCAGTTCTTACACCTTCCTCTAAGGCATCTGGGGTTGGCTGCTGTCACAGAATACTGGATTTCAGTGGACCTCAAATCAGATCCAACATGGCAATTCCTATGTTATGGAATGACATAGTATTCTAGATAGGAACATACCATCTGTTCATATAATGGTATTTTCATATTTTCTGTATTATCGTCTATTATTTTATCAGAAAATTGTGTTTGGGATTAAACAATGTTTGTGTGTGAAAAGTGTCCATTTTGTGTGGAAAATTGAAAAAACCAAATACCTGAAACTGAATCATTTTGGAGCAAAACCTAAAACTTTCAGCCAAAACCCCCAAAATTTCAATTTAGAAATGTTGAAATATTTATTTCAACATTTTAAATCAAAATAAAAAATTTCAGCATTCCTGAATTGAAATATTTCATTCTAGCTTAGTTGGACATTAAACTGTGTCCCTCTGAGCTCCTGGAGTTATAGTTTATATGCCCCCATTCTCTTCTGTGGGTTGGGCTCCTTGGCCAGAATATACATCTCCCATGATGCATCACAATGATGTGGGAGAGAGAGCTCAGTGGTTTGAGCATTGGCCTGCTAAACCCAGGGTTGAGTTCAGTCCTTGAGGGGGCCATTTAGGGATGGGGGGCAAAAATCTGTCTGGGGATTGGTCCTGCTTTGAGCAGGGGGTTGGACTAGATGACCTCCTGAGGTCCCTTCCAACCCTGATATTCTATGATTCTATGTCATGATGGGACATCAAGGAGGGAGATTGTGGTACATCGCTGTAAGGATCTGGGGACTAGAGCTGATATTCCCACAGTGACACCAGAAGGCCCTGCAGAGGCACAGCCAGGGAGCACTGTGGAAAGTAGGCGCCGCAGGAAGTACTATCCATGAGACCCAGAATAATGGTACCCGGCAGCCTTTGATTGGCCCCTAGTTAACCCCAGAGGTTGGGCCCAGGAAATTGTCCGGACAACCACATAACCCTTGGCCTGCTACTATGCTAGACTTTGCCCTCTCTCCTGGTCTCCGGTCTCTGATCCCAGCCTGACCCTGACTTCTGTTTATGGAACCTGGCTTTGCGATTCCTCTAACTCCAGCCTGATGACTCCCGTCCCTGGTGGGCAGACCTCTGCCCAGATGCGACCACTTGGCAAGACTGCCTACACCCTGGTCCCTTACAATCATGGAAGATGTAACCTGGCCAGGGAGCCTGGCTCATAGAGGAGAATGGGAGCATGAGGCATCTGAACTACAACTCTCATCACAGCAATGTCAACAGACGTGGTTTAACTTGGAATGGACACAAAACAAAATGTTTTAAGTCACACTGACATACTGAAGTATTTCAATTTGGGTCATCACAATCTGAAAAAAAATGTTTCATTTTCATTCTCATGATGGAAACTTTTGGTTTTTAGTCAAAATTTTTCAGGTTTTGAGTTTTCAATGAAAAGTAATTTTTGTGTGTGGAAACTTTTGATTAAAAATAATTTTTGTTGTTTTTTCTTTTGTCAAAATTTTCAGTGGAAAAACATATTTTTGACCATCTCTACTTTCTAGCCCATTCTGTATATGTCCTAGCATATTGTTGACATTTTTTGACTACTGCTGCACATTAAGCAGAGGTATTCATTGTTATAGTACGATATGATGGCCAGACATTTTTTTTCTGAATTAATTTAGAATCCTACAATTTGTATGAACTCAAATGATTCTTTACAATGTACATTATCCTGCATTTGTCATGATAGTATTTCAGCTGGACAGCATGCTGCTGAGTTGTCTAACTGTTAGATTTCTCTGAAGCACCTCACAGTCTTCTCTAATATTGACCCAACTTAAATTACTTTTTGTTTTCTGCAATCTTTACCATCTCATTACTCAGTCCCTTTGCCAGATTATTGAAAAATATGTTGAATAACTTTGGTGTAACACCCCAGTTCTGGAAAGTATCCTTATGCCAGAGAGCACTTAATCATGTGCTCAAATCCCTTTGAAGACATCATTAGTTAGTTGTAATTATATATTATTGGAATCGGCTATGATTCCTTGATAAGGTTTGTAATTTTTGACTGATCAGTGTGTTATATTAATAAATACTAATACTTTTCATTCCAATATTTAAGATGTTCTGTTTTTACACACATTAATATTATATGAGGGGTTTTTTTTGCAAAGGATGTATGTTCTTATAATAAAAACAATATCACTAAATGTATGCAATATTTTGAGTGAATATCCCATGTATAAAAGGAGTGTGATACTTTATTATCACAAAAACAGGATACTATAGTAAAGAGAGACATGTAGCAGAAAATGCAACTCATTATACAGGGGAGCACTCCCTTAAAACACTCTGTACATAAGATGAGACACTGAAGAAACACTCAAAAAAAGTCTGAATTATTTATTTCCATATGTTTAAAAGCATTTTAAGATCACTCAAAAAAACCCACTCCTGTCAGCATACAATAATCTCAGAAGTAGGATGAAATAAAAGACCTCTGGTGTAGGAGACGCAGTGGTGAATACAAGATAACTTAGCTAAGGTTTTAGATGGGTCAAAACCATCTTTCTCTGTTTCCTTAGACACTGTGATAGAATTGAGAGAGAGAGAATTTAAGTAAAAAAATTGTTTTTTTACTTAAAAAAACAACAGACATTTTATTTTTGCCTTCAAATTGTTTCCTTCTACTTTCTATCTTTGATCCATGCACAAATCTCACCTCTCCATCAAAGAGGGGCATCAGCTTCACAGATTCCAAATGCCAGAAGTGATCATCTAGTCTGACCTCCTTTATAACACAGGCCACAGAACTTCCCCAAAATAATTCCTAGAGCAGAGCTTTTAGGGGGGGAAAATGATCTTGATTTAAAAATTGTCAGTGATGGCAAATCTACCATGATCCTTGGTAAATTATTCCAAAGGTTAATTATGCTCACTGTTATAAATACACACCATATTACTAGTCTAGTCTGCATTTGTCTAGCTTCAATCCATTGTTATTGAAGAGCCCACTATTAAATATTTGTACCTCACGTAGGTATTTATAGTCACCCCGTAACGTTCTCCTTAGTAAATTAAATAGATTGAGCTCCTTGAGTCTATCACTGTAAGGCATGCTTTCTAATTCTTTAATCATTCTCGTGGCTCTTTGTTGAACCCTTTCCATTTATCAACATCCATCCTAAATTGTGGACAACAGATCTGGCACAGTATTCTGGCAGTGGTTGCACCAGTGGCAAACAGAGAAGTAAAATAACCTCTCTACTCCTGCTCACGATTCCCCTGTTTATGCACCCCAGGATCATATCAGCTCTTTTGGTCACAGCATCAGAATGGGAGGTTATGTTCAGCTGCTTATCTATCATGACCCTCAAATCTTTTTCAGAGTCACAGCTTCTCAGGATAGAGTCCCCCATCCCATATGCATGGCCTACATTATTTGTTCCTAGATGTGTATATATTCATTTAGTCATATATACTTAGCTGTGAACCCCCCTCTTCTTGTCTGAGGTTTGATGTAGTTGGTGAGCACAGGGTGGGCTGTTGCAGGGTCAAAATAGTTAGAAATACACATGTAACATCCATCAATGTCTCCAAAAAGATTAACAGGAAAGGTAACACGCCAGAGACTCTATATTGTCTGTTTGACTGAGATGCTCTCCATGATGGAGAATAGCCTCTTTTATTTCAGCCCTGGGTACAGCCAGGGCCGGCTCCAGGCACCAGCCCAGCAAGCAGGTGCTTGGGGTGGCCAATGGAGAGGGGCGGCACCTCCGGCTCTTCAGCAGCGGGTCCCTCACTTCTTCTGGGAGTGAAGGACCAGCCAGCGAATTGCTGCCGAAGACTGAACCGGTGGCGGTAGTGCCACAGATTGTGATCGCGGCTTTTTTTTTTTTTTCCCCGGCTTGGGGCAGCAAAAATCTTGAAGCCGGCTCTGGGTACAGCCACAGGCTTGGGACAATCTTGCACTTTGTCTCCAGCCCTTGAATGATTAGATTGATGGCGACTTAGTGTGCAGCAGGCCAGGGTGTGAATGTATAGTTCGCTAACCTTCCATACACGAATTACATATACTGCAATTATTATACAATCAGCCCAGGCCAGCTGACTTGATTTTGTGGGGCTTGGACTAAGGGGCTCAAGCTGCAGCCCAAGCTCTGGGACCCTCCCACCTCGCAGAGTCCTAGAGCCCAGGCTCCAGCCTGAGCCCGAACATCGACACCTCAATTAAACAGCCCCTTAACCTGAGCCCCGCAAACCTGAGTCAACTGGCATAGGTGCCTATATATATCCTAAGTTGCAGAGTAGGCAGCAGTATGTCAAAGCATATTACTTAACTTTTAGTGTGTGGTAGCTGAGTCCATGTGCCCTGTTAGTGGGTAGCAAACTAGGTGCTATAGATTTACACCCCAGCTTGCCACCACCAGTGTTTGTTTGGGGCTAAGGCTGACAGAAAAAAAGATATTTTTCACAGAGAATTTTTTTTATTTAATTATTCCCCCCCCCAATTCTCACAAAAGGTATAGTTAATGGAAAAAAAAACCCACTCCCCAACACAGTTTGGTTTTAGAAAGTCATTGAAAACAAAAAAGATTGTTTTTTCATTAAAAGAACAACAACCCCGAAAATGTTTGTTCAGAAAGGATTTTTTGCTATTTCTACTGAGGACACAATGCAGCCAAGAAGCATCAGGACAGACAGCCTGGGCTCCTCTGGGGCTCATTCTGCTGCACTGTGCCTAGATAGAATTATTCAGGTATCCCCGTGTGAAGAGAAACTTGCAGAGACTTTCTCCTCTTGGTCCTTTCCTGCAACTTTCCCCACAGGAGGTGGCAGTCAAGCCCACACAGTGATTAAATACCATTTCAAAGGACAGTGCAAAGGGTCATTTTAACAGAGTAATCCATAGAGTAGCTTGTTGTGTAATATCATTTTCAGGTATAACTGTCCATTACAGGCAGGCTTAACATGTATTTAGGTGTTACTTTTCCTGAGTTTGTATTTAAAGTCTCTGTCACTGAGCTGTCTTTACAGACACTCTGTTCCTTTAATCCACTCTGTTGAAATTTTTATTCTTCTCTCTTTTATCTTTTAGCAGTGAGAAAGGGTATATCAGAAGATTTAGTATTGCCACATTTTTAGAGTTCTTCTCTTTGTCATTTAAAATGAAAAAAGAAAGTGTAGATGAGGCAGAAATTCGGGAAGAAAAAGTTAGGTGCAGACATTTATTGCAAAACAAGTATACAGTTCTACAATACAGAGTTAAAATACTAATTTATTTTAAATAATGTTAATGACAGATTAAAATCTTAGTGTAGGTTTCTGAGACTAGCTCTTCTGTATTGGAGAGAGAGCAAGCTCTCAAAACTGAACTTTGGGCAGGATTTTCAAAAGCATGTACAAGATTAAATCCCATTGATTTACGAGTTTGTCGTACTGAAAGTTAGTGGGATTTGTGCTCTTAAGTCATTTAGATAGTTTTGAAAATCCCATCCTTTTCATTTAGTTAGGCACCTGGGGATGAGCAATGTACTTTTCAAGCATTCATTATATTTAGGCTTATAATATCTCTTTGATGTGGGCAAGTAGTATGTTCACCTTATAGAGGAGAAGACTGAAGTATGTTGGTTGAGATTTTCAAAACTGACTAGAGGATTTAGCAACATAACTCTCATTAATGGGAGATGTGTGACTAAATTCTCTAATAAGCTTTGCAAATCTCAACCATTGATATTAAGGTACAAATTCTGCTCTCTTTTATACCTATGTAGATTTGGAGTAACTCAAATGAAGTTAATGAGTTATTCTTCATTTCCGCCAGCATGACTAAGAGCAGAATTTGATCATAAGTGATTTGGCCAAGGTCACACAAGAAATTTGGGGTGGAAGAAGATAAAAGAATCTAGGTATCCTGCCCCCACAGGTTGCACCTTTAATGCAAGACCCTCCTTCTTCCTCTTGCATACCAACTGCCTATTTTAACATAGAGCACTCAAAAATATATCATAAGAAAATGCCCCAACCTCACATGGCTGTGGCAATGGACAATAAGCAATACACACAACTGTGGTAGTAGAAAGTAAACAACATACTTCATCTTGGAAGAATCTTTTCAGTAACATAGCTTGACACAATTAGTAATATAATTTGTCACAACTATGCCCTGATTTTCAGAGGCACCGAGAGTCTGAAGTTTGTACTTAGGTCAATAACATTGCTCAGAACTAGAGCTGTTTGAGAATATTTGATGAAATGTTTTTGTCAGAAAAATTAATCAAAACGTATACTGTTAGTGGGAAAGAGTTACTTTTGATGAATTTCTCAACCTGGGAGAAAAAGTTTAGCAAATGTTGAAACATTTCATTTTGACATTTTCTAAATGCAACCTTTAATTTTTCCTGTTAGAAACAACCTTTCATTTTGAAATTCAAGTTAATTGTAAAAAAACCAAACAAATACAATGTAAAGATGGTCAATATCATAATTATCAAATGAAACATTTTGATTTACTTGAACCATTTTTTTCCCCAGAGATTTTTGACTTCCTTCCCTTCTCTCTGGTGTTTTTTATCTATAATTTAAATATTGTTGGTTCTCTTTAATGGAGGCATTCAGCAGATGGGGCTTTAATGCTTACTTTGCTTCACTGAAAAATGCTATATCCAACCTTCTTCTGAAAGGAAGCAATTGAAAGTATTAGATGCAAAGTTATTCAAAGCATATGTAAAGTTAAGACAGAATTGGTTAGATGATAATATTCTGTTCCATTTTTATCAATGTTGCAAACCAATTTTATTCTAAAAGGAAAATTATACAAATGAATAAAATAAAAGATAGCTTATTCCCATCAGAACTTAGAAGACAAAGTACTTCACCCATCATGCAGTAGTGAACAGTAAAACCTGTTATTAGGTTGGGAACTAGCACATATTACTCTTGAAATGTACATAACATTTTTTAGGATGATTAGTAACCCAGCAACAGTACACTTGCTTCATACATTAATGAATCACCATCATCCTGATCTGTTCAGTATAAATCAAGATGGTTTATTGAAAGAAATGAACTTAGTTCCATGATAAAATATGCACCGGTTACAGGCATCTTTTGTATGTCAGAATTTAGTCAAAAGTGGTTTAGTACCAAAAAACCCTGAGTAAATCCCAAAGGTCTTCATACATCATTGCCGCCTTTTTTATGTGCAGTTAGTTCATTTGTCAATCTGCCTGAAACGGAAATGGGATAGAGCAAGCAGAGAAAAATGTGAAATAAACAAAGGAACTAACTCTGCTCTCGTTTATTCCTGGTGTAAATCAGAACTAACTCTTTTGAGATCAGAGGAGAGTTACATTAGTGTTAAACTGTAGTAAACAATGTGAAGCTGTTGTAAATGAGAGCAGAATTAAGCTCATAAGGTGAAATCCCATATTGAAGGCATTGGGTGTTTTGCAATTGCCATTAATGGGGTCAGGATTTCACCCATAATATTTAACATAACATTTTTAACTCTCTTTTAAATGGAAATAAACTTTTTCATATTCAAGAACAATAAATTCCACTCTGTCAGTGGAGTGCTTTTGAAAATATGGACCCTTCATTTAGGTGCCTAAATGAGAGCTGAGCTCTTTTGAAAATCTGCCCTGGAATTTACTATTTTAAAGTTGCTGTGTTTGACTGATCAGCTCATGTTTATTTGTAATTGCTGAGGCCACATGCCATGGCAATGGGTGCTGTGTAAAATTACATAAAGTAACCATGCTGTGGTTACCATTATTCTTGTATTAGCATTATCTTGTATCCAACTGGATAAACATGTCTTCAATGAAACATTTTTGTTTACAAAACCTTTATGCTTTTTTCTCTCTAGAATGTTAATATAAAATGTGGTTGAGTCCTTTGTGCAGACTAAGTGTATTTCCCTTATCACTGAGAAAAAGAGGTAAATTAGTACTTGTATAAGCCACTGAGTCAAAGAGAAAGTTCAGGTCTCACTTGTCTGTGGTCAGGTTCCAAATTTCTTTTCTCTCCCCTCGTTCTCTGCTCCTTCACAGTGTATTTGGAAGACGAATAAGGGAAACTAGAAAACTAAAAAGAAATGACAGTGAACCAAAATTTGTCCTCAGATGTATGGCTTCAATTGAGTTAAATGAGAGCTAGCCATGTACATCAAAGGATAGAATTTGGCCACTAATTTTGTCTGTACATTTAATTCATGTTAGAAACCTGCTTGATTTTTTAAAAGATGCTTTTATTAAAAAAACCAAAACAAAAGCAAACTACCAAAGCCAGATTATTATAAGACCACCAGCCTATTGCACAATATTTTTAGCACAGTTATTACTATTAAGTGTTATATAAAATTACTTTCTTTTACTCATGATATTGAAAGTTGCATGGAATCTTCCATTTTTGTCAAAGTTACATTATTTTAAAAATTGATTCAGCTCTCAGTACACAGCAAGACTATAAAGAGGTACACAGTGGAAAAGATAAACTGAGGATATAATATGGGGATCTGTATCTGGATTGGCTTTGAGCTGTGGTTCAGATCTTGAATCAAGAGCAAGGATTAGGTTTGGGTCCAGGTACAGTTTTGAATGAGGAATTCTCATGAAATCAGTAGCTCTAGCAAAATTTCAGATCCTTTGTGGTTTTGGATACAACTTAGAACCAACATCATACATGGGGGCAGATCCGATGAATTTATATTCTCCCCCCTCAGTGGGGATTTGAAATTCTTGTTTTGGTCCATCTCTGCATAGCAGCTGCTTTCAAGCTGGCAGCAGTGGTGGTGCCTCCTAGTGAATATTCAATATAAGAACTCCAGCCCTCAAGTGCATTTTCTTAGTGTTTTCAAGATCATGGCAGATTCTCTGATCAGGCTCAGATTAATTTCAAATAAATAAAAGGATATTTTAGGATAAATGGTCTGACCTATAATTATGGTTAAAGTATCCATCCGTTTAACCTGCTGAAATGCCATTGCTAACTTGCAAAAATTCCAAGCCCCCATTGTGTGTGTGTGTTATTCTCCTTGCATTAGGACATGTAAACTCCTCAGGTTCAGCTGTGACATGAGCCAAAAACTTTGTCATGGGATAAATAACTAGAGTTGCCCAGAGAACAATTCTGTTTCACAAAAAAATCTGGGTTTTGAAATTTGTTTGTGTTCTGATGAAAAACTTAACTGAAACTGATGTTTTTCTCTTTCACACACACACATAAAATGTGATCAGAATAGGCAATAGTCTGGTGTTTGGACCACTTGCTGGGGGACGCGGAAGACCCAGGTTCAAGTCTCTCCTCTTAATCAGAGAGTGCCCTTACCATGGGGCTGTAGAGTCAGTCTTTCTCTTAGAGCTGTTTGAACTTTGTGTAAATTAAATACTCAGTGGGACTCAAAGTGAGACTCTCTTTCTCTCTCTCTCTCTCTCACACACACACACACACACACACACACACACACACACACACACACACACACACACAAAATTCCTAAATAAATTTCTGTCAAAACAAATATGTTTACATGCAACATTTCAGTTTTGACAAAATGCCATTTTTTGTCAGAAAAAACTTTTCCTCAACACTTTTTGACCAGCTCTATAACTAAGCACTTACCCCAACATCCAATCAAAAATCTATTCTGTTTCTAGCACCACCTTCCTATCCTGCCTATCTTTCTAATCTAAAAAACCAGACACTTAACTGGTTTGATAATCTCTGCTGGACTGAGTCTTGCCTACAGTTCCCATACACTTTTGTGTTTGGCTAGGGTCAGGGATGAAACACTACATTGAAGGCTGTCTCTGGCCATTAAGTGCCAGCAATTTGAAGATGACTGCAAGCCCAACTGAGTCTTTCAAAATTGCTGAGAACCTGGAGAGGATTTGACCAAGGTATCAGAAAAGTTGAGAACATTCTAGAAAGAAAAATAATAGTAAGGAATGTAAGTGGAGAGAATGGAATTCACTGGGTCCAGTCTGGGGTGTATAGTGCCCATCTATAAAAAGGGAAATAAAAACAACCCAGGAAACTACAGACCAGTTAGTTTAACTTCTGTGCCAGGGAAGATAATGGAGCAAGTAATTAAGGAAATCATCTGCAAACACTTGGAAGGTGGTAAGGTGATAAGGAATAGCCAGCATGGATTTGTAAAGAACAAATCATGTCAAACAAATCTGATAGCTTTCTTTGATAGGATAACGAGTCTTGTGGATAAAGGAGAAGCGGTGGATGTGGTATACCTAGACTTTAGTAAGGCATTTGATACGGTCTCGCATGATATTCTTATCGATAAACTAGGCAAATACAATTTAGATGGGCCTACCATAAGGTGGGTGCATAACTGGCTGGATAACTGTACTCAGAGAGTAGTTATTAATGGTTCCCAATCCTGCTGGAAAGGTATAACAAGTGGGGTTCCGCAGGGGTCTGTTTTGGGACCGGCTCTGTTCAATATCTTCATCAACGACTTAGACATTGGCATAGAAAGTACGCTTATTAAGTTTGCAGATGATACCAAACTGGGAGGGATTGCAACTGCTTTGGAGGACAGGGTCATAATTCAAAATTATCTGGATAAATTGGAGAAATGGTCTGAGATAAACCGGATGAAGTTTAATAAAGACAAATGCAAAGTGCTCCACTTAGGAAGGAATAATCAGTTTCACACATACAGAATGGGAAGAGACTGTCTAGGAAGGAGTATGGCAGAAAGGGATCTAGGGGTTATAGTGGACTACAAGCTAAATATGAGTCAACAGTGTGATGCTGTTGCAAAAAAAGCAAACGTGATTCTGGAATGCATTAACAGGTGTGTTGTGAGCAAGACACGAGAAGTCATTCTTCCGCTCTACTCTGCGCTGGTTAGGCCTCAACTGGAGTATTGTGCCCAGTGCTGGGCACCGCATTTCAAGAAAGATGTGGAGAAATTGGAGAAGGTCCAGAGAAGAGGAACAAGAATGATTAAAGGTCTTGAGAACATGACCTACGAAGGAAGGCTGAAAGAATTGGGTTTGTTTAGTTTGGAAAAGAGAAGACTGAGAGGGGACATGATAGCAGTTTTCAGGTATCTAAAAGGGTGTCATCAGGAGGAGGGAGAAAACTTGTTCACCTTAGCCTCTAATGATAGAACAAGAAGCAATGGGCTTAAACTGCAGTAAGGGAGGTTTAGGTTGGACATTAGGAAAAAGTTCCTAACTGTCAGGGTGGTTGAACACTGGAATAAATTGCCTAGAGAGGTTGTGGAATCTCCATCTCTGGAGATATTTAAGAGTAGGTTAGATAAATGTCTATCAGGGATGGTCTATACAGTATTTGGTCCTGCCATGAGGGCAGGGGACTGGACTCGATGACCTCTTGAGGTCCCTTCCAGTCCTAGAGTCTATGAATCTATTTGTTGATTAAATTAATTGTCCTCAGGGAGGACAAGAGAAAGGGACTGAGCTCATAGTGTGAGAAGTATAACGTGAAGAAAACTGAGGAGAAAACCTCATGAGGCCAGATAAGTTTCCAATAAACAGTCGTACTTTTGGGGGTTCGCTGAACCAAACTAAGCTTTTGAACCTGAGTGAATTTCCTATCACAAGGTAGAATTCTCTCTGGTGAGAAGTGTTGTATTCTAAGAATGCTTACACCTTGCAGTGTACTATAGAAGCTGTTTTAGAGATCCAGTGACATTGAATTAGTGAGGTGATAGTAAAAGATATGTGTTTTTAATTAGTAGATAGGGACTTAAGTGAAGTTAAGATCCAGAGTGAAATATTGTAGCTTTAAATCAGATAGATCTTTGTAAAAATGAAACGTACTGTGGTTCAGTCTTCATACTTTTTTCTAATATCCTGACCTTTTTCACCATTGTATATCATAAAGAGTTATGATTTTATGGTAGGCATCTCGTTTTAAAAAAGCAAGATAATAATACAATAATAATTGTTTCTCCACATATATATTTATGCTGACAAAGAACAGTGGAGCAAAGAACACACAACTAATGGAGCGTGAGATTATAATCTTTCCAAATGTCATTTCTGAACCTAATACATGTAACAATCATTTCAGAGAAGCAAGATATACACCTACATACATGAAAAATATTGGGCAGCAAAAACGAAGGAGCACCACAGCTATTAATGGCAGTACTGACTTCCTGACAGACGAAAGTAACATGTATGTTTGATAGAATATTGAGTGACTTCTGAGTAGAGCAGAGCTCCCTAATGCAAGCCATGTATCCACCATGGAGCTGCAGAGACGAGGAGCCATACATTTCCTGCATAAGATGGCTGTATGTACTGCACCTTTGTTTGAGCTGAGGAGTGACAATCACATCAGCAATACCAGGAGGGATGAGCTGGAGTGCCAATGAAAAGCGCAGTAAGGAAAGTAACTGAAATACTTCCCTATAGATTGCATTTTCTAAATGGACAACCTACCCTAATTCTTAGTTACTGAGGGACAATCTCCACTCATTGGTATATTTTGCTTTCCACAACCAAATCTCTGTACAACTTCTCATGAGTGATGTTGTGACAGTGTACCCCATAAGGCTTTATGGGGTGGGGATGCTTATATATGTATGTATGATATAACTGGAATAGAGTTTTGCTACATATGCCATGTAACATATCTATGTAAAGGTTATGATCTACTGGTTATGTTCATCCTAGTTGTATGCAGGCACCATTTGTGTGTTCAAAGTTATGAACATTGGCTGTATAATTGCTTGATTTCTAAATAGCCTTAGTTAGAACATTTGGTCACTTCTTGGGAAAGGAATGTGCTCAATCAAGAAGCATTTAACAGACAAAAGAGCTTGGAACACTCCAATCCACATAAGAAGTCTACCTGAGGACATTCAAGGTAGCATGTGGGTAATGACTGCTGCCTGCAAGTCCTGAGTCATGCATGGGCATGTGACTTGCCCATCAGATGTAACCCGAATACTTGGATGCTAATATCTAAACTGTATTTTTAAATTTATTCACCTAAATTTGGGTTATTGCTGATTATATACTGTATGTATCATATGACTTTTTAAAACAAACTTTGTATTTGTGGATAATCTAAGCACTATACCCAGATGTACAGACACACTTTTCTCAACCTGTTATATCATTTTAACATTAGCTTTAATAAAAATTTTAAATCTGTATTGTCCATGAGTCTTAAACTGAGTCTCTGTAGTTTGGCAGTCATGGTTGGTTGTGGGGATGCGTAAGCGGTGCAGTTGTATATGGCATCTCATGCCCTGTAATCAGGGGCGGCTCCAGGCCCCAGCACGCCAAGCGCGTGCTTGGGGCAGCAAGCCACTCGGGGGGCGTGTCATAACAGATAGTTAAGGGTTAACAAGCTCAGTAACCTGATGAACACCTGACCAGAGGACCAATCAGGGGACAAGATAATTTCAAATCTTTGTGTTCCTTGTTGGGTCTTTGTTCTCTTTTTGGATCCAAGAGAGGCCAGACATATTCTTCAAGTTCTCCAAGTTTCCTGAAGTATTTTCTTCTATTCAGTCTAGTGAGTATTAGAAAGGCGGACTAGTCTTATAATTTGATTTCTACATTTGCAATTGTGTGTTTGCTGAAGAAATATCTTTATTTCTGTTTGCTGTTACTTTGATTATTCTGAGAAAGGAGGGGGGGGGAGCCTCTCCAGGTTTATAAGTTAGACCCTGTATTTTTCCATCCTGGTATTACAGAGATAGTGTACTTTCTTTCTTTCTTTTTAATAAAATCTTTTCTTTTTAGAACTTGATTGATTTCTTCCTTGTTTGGATTTTCAGGGGAAAGGGAGGGGGGGAAAGTGAATCCCTCTTTGTTTTGATTCAAGGAATTTGAATCCAGGTATCTCTCCTAAGCACTAGGAGAGGGGAGGGGGGAAATGGGTTGTTTCCCTTTGTGTTGAGATTCAAGTTTGAATCTGTGTTCCCCAGGGAGAGTTTTGGGGGAACAGGGAGTGTGTCAGACACTTAAAACTTGACTGGTGGCAGCAAGAACCAGATCTAAACTAGGATTTTCGTTTAGAGGAGTCCATGCAGGTCCCCATCTTGTGAACGCTAAAGTTCAAATTGGGGAATAAACCTATGACATGGTAGGCAGTGGTGGGATGTATTAAGAACCAGGAGCCATTGAGAGCTATTCTTTCCCTCTAGAGCAGGGAGGCAGCCTGAGAAGAGGGGAGGGTAGAGGTATTCAGTTTCTAACAGTGTATTGTTAGAAGGAATTTCTAGCTGGGCTAAGCTGGAGGGAATAGAGTTTTCTAACAGGCTTTGTTAGAAAGAGATATTTTTTTTCTTTCTTTCTTTCTGGCTGCTTGGACAAGCAGCTTGAGGGAAAAGAGGTAAAGTTTTCTAGGAGGCTTGTTGGAAAGGACCCCCACTGTGAGGTACTTAGCAAGTGCTAGAAACAAGTTACAAAACCAGTTTTTCTGGTTTTTTTCCCCTCGGTCAAAGAAGCACAGTTAGAAGCTGTGAGACAGCAACATCAGCAAACACACAATTGCAAATGTAGAAATCAAATTATAAGACTAGTCCGCCTTTCTAATACTCACTAGACTGAATAGAAGAAAATACTTCAGGAAACTTGGAGAACTTGAAGAATATGTCTGGCCTCTCTCTTAGATCCAAAAAGAGAACAAAGACCCAACAAGGAACACAGAGATTTGAAATTATCTTGTCCCCTGATTGGTCCGCTGGTCAGGTGTTCATCAGGTTACTGAGCTTGTTAACCCTTAACTATCTGTTATGACAGGGCGCTCTGCCGGCGCCGCGAGGGCGGCAGGCAGGCTGCCTTCGGCGGCTTGCCTGCGGAGGGTCCGCTGGTCCTGCGGCTTTGGAGGACCTCCCGCAGGCAAGCCGCCGAAGGTAGCCTGCCTGCCGTGCTTGGGGTGGCAAAATGCCTAGAGCCACCCCTGCCTGTAATGTCCCCTCTCTGGCCAAAAATTCAGGCTGGAAGTAGTAGCAATACAGATACTAAATATTCTTTTTTTTTAACATGGAAGTGGTGAGACCAGCAAGTTCATTTTGGGAAGCAGCAGGATGGGATTTGAGTATACTAGCTTTCCCCTAAATGATTCTTGCCCTGTCAATGAAAGTCTGTAAGACCATTAATAATTGTGGTGCTTCTTTGTTTTTGCTGCGTAATTATTTTTCATGTATGTGGGTGTGTATCTTGCCTTAGTGAAATGATTGTTACATGTATGAGGTTCTAAAATGCCACTTGGAAAGATTATAATCTCATGCTCCATTAGTTGTGTGTCAAGATTTTCTTACTTCCAACACCAGGCTGCATGGTTTGCTCAGTTATGAATGCTTTCGCAGTTCAATCCCTTGGAAGAAAAACTGTGCAGGAAAGACCATTTAACAGTCTAACCACTTATTCATCAGCCTTTGAACACACATCAAAGCAGCTTTTCAAGGGGGGCAGGGGGAGGGACAATAATGCGTAACACAAAAATAAAGTAGTTTGTAAGACCAGCTCAGTCGTTTGATTTGCATGGCAACAAGGAAATATATTTGCCATTTGATTTTGTTTAGATTGAAAGCAGAAAATCACGTTTTTTTCTGATGAAAATAAGTTTTGCTATTTAATTACTAAATTATGGAAATGGTACTAATAGACTGAGTGGCTAAAATATTGTAATGCGCTGTACCACATTTAGCTGGTAATGGCATATGCTTTTTTTCCTATGGAATACATGACTAAAGTGGTCTGCTACTGGAATTTGCATAGAACATTTTAGTGTAAATAAAAAATTAAAAGCATCTTGATTTACATATACTATATGGTGGAAAAAGAAATGGGAACTCTCCACTAAAAGCAGCAGAAACCTTCTAGAGTAATTTATACTTGGAAATTTAGAGGACACCATAATGATTGTCATGAGGATGCTGCAAAGGATATGCTATATTATGAATGAATATGACAGCTAAATATGAATGCAAGTAGCTTGAGACTGCTAAATACTGGCATGCCAATTATGTCAATTTGCTCATACTAACTTTTGAATCCACATCACATGCTGAGATATTAAACAACATTTAAAAAAATCAAATTTCAATTTTTGATTAAACCTTTTAGTACCCATGGATCCATTTATGACAATAAAAAAAATCAGTAGGGGTTGAAAAGTGAAGGAAGATTGCTTGCATGATGACCCTGGGATTTGTCTCATTATTAATATTTTTGTTATCTTTCATCCATGGGTACTGAAAGGATTACATGAAAAGGCCTGAGTCTTGTATAGAAGATTTTGTGCAGTAATTTATAGTACACAATTCTGCCCTTGCTGCTGAGGTGCTCAGGATGACACACAAGCAATTAAAATGCAATCAACAAAATAATTAAAAGGTCACAAAATACAAATTTATGTTTCCCTGCATGCACATAATACATTCATGTTCCCCTCAAATAAAGTATCAATAAGAACAGTGGTGATCTTCTGAATATGTGTGATGTGCAGTATTTGAGAGGTTAGTAACATATAGTGCTAGTCTATATCTTCCCAATGCTTAAAAATCCCATTATATATCTGACAAACTCCCACAGTATCCATGGTAACAAGCAACATTTTCAGGGACTTGTGCTGATATGCTCGTAGGTCCCAATTCTGCATGAAGGCCCCCCACGGGGGCAGAATTTGTCCTAGAAGTCGGTTACACTCATATAATCCATTCTGATGTCAGCTGCATTATACAGTTGTAAGAATAGAATTTAGCCCAAAATGCAGTTTAAGTCACTATTCTGTTTGGATAAAAGCCTTCAATGGGAGAAATACCCACTTGATGCTGGCTGAATTTGGCCCATTTGGGGTTGAACATGGCCCTTAGCTATGAACTTCTAAGGTACAGAACAAAAAAATACATGGGGCCTAATTTTGATCTCACACCTGGCATAAATGAATTGATTTCAGCCAAGTTGTACCTGATTTATACTGGTGCAAGTGAGATCAGAATCAGACCTACCCACAGACCTTTGTTCAACTTGTAGACTCAGTCTTGAGAAGTAGAGCTCCTATGTATTATTCAGTCAGGTTGGAAGCATTCCACTAGCTCACAGCCCTGGGAAAAAGTGTATCTTTTACGACTTTCTTTTCTGGAAAGTCATAAAATTCTGTGCGCATGAAGGCTGTATCCTCAGGTGAACTCCTCAGTGAGGGTAATTCAGAGTTCCCAAAACTAAGTGCACCTGGCAAGGAAGAGATTGTGATTGCAATTCTCAAGGCTCATATGGACGTTATTCTGTGTCTTTTTTACACTCTGTATCATGGAGATGCAAAAATCAAATAGCTGAATAGCAACTTTGCAATTAACATTTAAGATATATTTGATTATGCTTCTGCCAGTATATGTTCTGGGGAAAGGCTGTGATTTAAGAAACATCAGGCTGGGGAGGAGTCAGGGGAACTCTTATAACCAAACATCTGCCTGTATTAATGAGGTAATTAGGAGAAAATGTGTAACTCCAGACTTTTCCTGTGACATCTTATGGTCACTTTTACAATACAGCAATATTGATGATAATAACAAAGATGAGCTCATTGCTTTTTAGTTCAGCAGAGCTGCTACGAAATCCAGCAAGGTAATCTGGTTAGTTGAGTGATTGGGGGACCTAGGTTTTATTACGGTCATCTATTAAAAAAACAAAGTGGAATTTAAAGCTTGTAGCAGACCTTAAAGCCATGAAAAGAGAAAATGAACTCTTCCAGTTTCCCCAAAATGCCACTTTATGTAGTCATAGAATCATAGGACTGGAAGGGACCTTGAGAGGTCATCTAGTCCAGTCCCCTGCACTACTGGCAAGACTAAATATTATCTAGACTGTCCCTGACAGGTGTTTGTTTAACTTGCTCTTAAAAATCTCCAGTGATGGAGATTCCACAACCTCCCAAGGCAGTACTTAACCACCCTGACAGTTAGGAAGTTTTCCTAATGTCCAATCTAAACCTCCCTTTCTGAAACTTAAGCCCATTGCTTCTTGTCCTATCCTCAGAGGGTAAGAAGAACAATTTTTCTCCCTCCTCTTGGTAACAACCTTTTATGTACTTAAAACTGTTATCATGTCCCCTCTCAGTCTTCTCTTCTCCAGACTAAACAACCCCCTGTCCCCTTTTTTTTTCCAATCTTCCCTCATAGGTCCTGTTTTCTAGACCTTAAATAATTTTGGTTGCTCTTCTCTGGACTTTCTCAGGTTTTTCCACATCCTTTCTGAAATGTGGTTCCCAGAACTGGACACAATACTCCAGTTGAGACCTAATCAGCATGGAGTAGAACAAAAGGTACAGAAATACCAGAGTACAGAAAGACAGGATTGCAAGGGGGCAGCTTTTATTTTATAAAGGAAAGTGTTTGGCTGTTGGGAGTTTTGAGGTAGGTATAGTGTAGGGCCATTAGCTGTGCAGATCCTGCCACTTCTGGAGGGAACCTGCTGTACTTCCTGCTTGGCATGGAGAGGCCACGTTCTGTTGGAGGGATGTTATGGACAAGATCTTCAGCTGATGCAAACTGGTGGAGCTTCACGGAAGTTGATGGGGCTGTGGTGATTTACACCAATAGGGAGCTATATCTTATTCACAGTTGTAGCAATTGTGATGTCATTTGTTTGTGATGGCCTGTAACAGGGTGAACCCTTGCTCCTGCCCTGAGGGGTTTAAAAAGCAGCCTGGCAGGGCTTGAGAGCTGCTGCTCTAGGCTGGGCTGATTGGGAAAGTGGCTGCAGCTAGGGCCACGCCCCAAACTGAGCCAAGGGCCTTATAAGAAGGCCAGGGAAGCTAGAAGCAAGGAGACAGTCTCTCTCTGCCTTCAGAGAGAGATGGGCCTGGCTGCTTAGGAGCTTGAGACTGGATACCTGAGTGAAGCAGGGCTGGGGAAAGGCTGGGGAGCTCCAGCCTAGAAAGCCCCAGGCTGCAGCCTAGCGAAGGGCCAACTGGTACTGGGGGTTGCAGAGGGCAGCCCAGGGGTAGGCCAAGGCAGCAGGTCCAAACCCTCCTTGCCAGTGATGAGTAGGCTGATACTGCAGTCTGCCCCAGAGTGTGGGGCTAGACAATGACTGGCAGTAGCCAAATACTGAGGCAAGGTGGGGATAGAGGGTGAGGGTTCCCTAAGGAGGGGAGACCCAGAGAGAAAGGGGTTACTGCCAGGGGGCAGCACCCCCAGGTAAAAGGGCACCGGGTCCAGGGAGGGACACGGGGGGGCCTGAAGACAGGTGGATCACCAGCCTGCAGAGGGCGCTCCAGCTCTGGACTGAGCTAATTCCCAGAAGCACCAGCAGGAGGCGCCGCAGGGGTGAGTCCAACCCGTTACATGGCCATTCCTGTCCTTCATTTGATACTGCTTTTAGAGAAGGAGAGGAGAAATCAGTGTAGATGTTTGATCATTGTCCATCACTGCAAAGAGATCATAAGCCAATGAGATTATTGTTGTGTTGATGGTAAACCAAAACAGTGTCCAGGAAATCTGAGGACTGCAATGAACTAGGATTGCATCACTAAGCTTCTCAAGTAATGGCTTATTGGTCACTTGTCTGTGGGAAGCTGGCACCCTAGCTTCTCATAAGGAGGCATTAAGAATCACAGCCCATCAAAAGCTGCTGCTTTCACTGCTTGCTTTTGCAAAGTGTAGGTGAGTTATCTTCAAGGTTCTAACACAATCTTTAAAGACACAGGAGAGTAAAAATCAACATTTAAACCTAAAATAAGTATAGTACTGTATATCATTTTAGTATCTGTGGAGCAAAGTCATCAAGTGGGAGCTCTGTGTTTATCCAAGGGGAAAATTGGACTTTACGGATTCAGTTCAATACCAGCAGTAAATTACTACCTGAGCTGGCAGAGAGATTCTGGCCAGCAAGTAAAGGGGGATTAGAGTAAAGGCTGTACCCACTCTCTACCCTTCTCCACTCTTCTCTTTTCTGTTTGCTCTGGAAGGAGCAAGCATGCAAGTAGCCCATCCAACTCTTACTCAGTTAGACTCAATCTTGGTAGCTTGTATAGGGAGTAAAAGGTGTTTCTTCATGCCACTTGTTCACTTGCACAGGTCTATAGTTAGAATCAAAGTAATGCTCACCAACATCCAGTTATGGCAGCAAAGCCTCTTTGTTTTGCTATAAGTCACCGCCAATAAACATGGGAAACACATCTGATGGTTTCCAAGGTCATTTTTATTTACTGTACATCTATTGCAACTCTAGCAATTATTAAATAATGACTGTCTGCTTTGAGATACACAGAATTGATTTTTTGTAAATTACTGATTGGATTGATTTTACACTTAAGCCAGAATGGGACAATTAAGTGTATAAATTGCTTTGGTCTCTCAGATATTTTTCTTGATCTACGGTGATGAGCTAAGGCTTTAGGCACATTAATAGTGATAATTATAGAATCTAGAAATGGAAAAGACCTATTATTTCATCTAGTACATCTCCTGCCAGGGCAGGATTGTTCCCTAATGTACATGTATTAGGGTTTTTTTTTTTGCCGGTCTAATTTTAAATTTGCCAAATGATGGGGCTTCTTCCACTTCACTATGGTTTGAATATCTAACTGGGCCAAATTCAGCCCTGGTATCAAGACTTCAGTGGAGTCACATGTGCATCCCTTAGATTTGAGGTTTTTCCTGACATTCACCCTAAACTTTATTTTTCTTAATTTCATCTCTTTATTCCTAGTTATTGTGAGAGAAGCCAACAAAAGAAGTATCAAAGCTGGTATAGTTAGTGGAGCAGAGGGGATGGGAGGTGAGTGCGGCAGAATTATGAAAGGTCTTGACATTGAGGGCAAGAAGTTTTGAACTAGATACTGTGGAAAAGGGGGAGGCAGAGGAGGGATTCAGAGGCAGCAATGATATGGTGGGAGTTATCTATATTATTACAAATATTATGAGATATCTATTTTTATTAATATTAGGTGGTGCTCTGTCTATTGGATTACTGGCATGCAGTCTGCTACGGGGTGCAAAGAGATGACAGAGTCCCCTGTGATTACTGCATGTCTGCAGGAAACAAAAGTCATTGGCTTTAGACCGCCTCAAGCACCATTGCTTAACAAACAGTTCAGGTGTCAAGTCCTTTGAAGTTTTGCCTCTGTCCAAGTTGGGCACAATATTGCCTTAGTTTGGGGTAAAGGGGCCCCAATGTGTGAACACAGAAAATAAAAGGGTCTGCCTGGTTTGAAAAAGACCACACACTTCCTGAAACTCAGGGGAGAAGGAAAGACTGGGTCTGCAGAGAAACAGACTATAACCCAGTCCTCAGAATTGCGGAGGTAGCAGGAAAAAGTCTGGCCTACCTAAATCTTGAGGGTAATGCTAAACTTAGATAAAACAATATGTGTGAAATTCCCTTTTGTTATTTTAATCCTTTTCTCTCTGATGACTATGTTGCTATGGATGGATAAATAATACTTCGTTTTGAAGAAGCTATTTTGTGTCACTGCATTTATCTACTGGGAGTTTCCCTCTTTGTCTGTCTCTCTCTCGTACTTACAATTGTCCGTTACCATAGTATCCAAATGCCTCACGTCTTTAATGTATTTATCCTGAAGGGAAGTCTGTAGTAGGGGCCAAACACAGTTGGACACACGGTTGGTAACTGGGGGTGCTGTAACCTGGAGAGCCAGTCTAAAAATGGGGTGACTTGCAGGATTCCAGTCAGAGATGGGCAGGTGCTTGGCATGTCACATGAAAGAGGTGCCCATGAAGAGACTGAGTGTGGGGTCAAAAGCACAGCTAAACCTGGAATCGAAACACAAGGAAAGTGATCTTAACTATATTTTATATAGACTGGAGAGGGGCAATGTGGGTGTCTTGGAGGAGGAAATGCCAGGAGATAATACTAGCAATCTCCTCAGATCCACATTGTCTGTCTGCCCCTCTCTGTACCTCTCTGATAGTTACGTGGGCCCCATTACTGTGATATCCAAGTGCTTCACCATCTTTAATGTATTTATCCTCACAACATTTCTGTGCAGTAGTGAAGTACTATTATCTCATTTTACACATGGGCGACTGAGGCACAAGAGATGAAGGGCCAGATTTTCAAAGATGTTTATGCACCTAAAGATGAAGATATGTGCCTAGTAGGATTTTGAAAAGCACCTAAGCAGGTTAGACATCTAACTCCCATTGACTTCAATGGGAGTTAGGCTCCTAACTCGTTTCAAAAGTGCTTATTTGCATCTTTAGGTGCCTAAATACATTTGAAAATCTGGTCCTAAGTGATGTGCCCAAGGTGTCACAAAAAGGTCCAGAGTACTACTTAGTGGACCATCCCTCTGCAAATTCCTGAACCAGGTAATTATCATGTGCTTTCACAAAATTTTTGGATTACTTTACATCTGAGATAATTTTTAACTATTTTTGCCTTTTGGCACTGAAAAACAGTGTCCCATTAGTATCACGTGTCTTAGCAATTCAGCACTGATGCAGCATTTAGGTGGAGATTATATTCATCCTCGACCAGCTATTTCCTTAATGGCATTTACTGCAGCAGTTTCCATTTAGAACTGCTACGTTTAATATGCCATGTGTATTCACTGTGTGGCTAGCTGAGTGAGTAGGAACGAGATTATGCAACAGTAATACATTGCAGCTTATTACTGTTCTCATCTGCATCATCCTAATAGTGATGCTACTCTAGAGAAATTCTATAATTCAGGACTTCTGCACCCAGTAAATCAAAGAATAAAAGTTCTGTTTTTGTTTTTCCGTCATTTTAAAATCCTGATTAATTAAAATAATAATTGATGTGGGTGGGGTGGGATGGGATAATGAGCCTTTCATCAAAACCAGCCAAGGCCGGGAGTGACTGAAAACATTTTTTATTGTCCAGTGCTAGTTAGAGGTCTAAGTGAAGTACTCGTTGATGCTCGTGACCTACTCCTAAAATACCACTAAGCAGAGGGGCAAAAGATTACATAATCCTGGAGGCTAGACCACTTCTTTCTACCACATTCCAAAACAATTTTAGAGGCTTAGGACATATTGGCAGGGACTATGCATTGCCAGGGTTTATGTGTTACTTGTTCTGTGGATGGAGAACTTTGGTCTTTAGGACTGTCAATTTGGGACTTTCACTGGGCTGTAGTTCAGCAAGGACTTAAGCATGTGACTAATTTTAAAGCACACTGAAGTCAAAAAGAGTAGTCACGTACTTAAAGTTGGGCATGTCCTTAAGAATTTTGCTGAACTGGGGCCATGAAAACTGAATTTATTCAATTGTTCTTAGTGTGGTTAAATATCAGGCTTCCTGCCATGGGGAGCTTCCTTTAAGAGCACTCAAAGCTTCATGACTTCAGTCTATTACCTTTCATATTTTGTCCTCTTTGGCTCTTTTGTCTCTTTAAATAGGTTCCTAGCTTAATGCTTTAGTTTAGAGTAAAATCTGGGGATGCAGGAAATTGATTTCCATGTAACAAATTTCATTTATACATGTTGTGGCACTAGCCTCTACTGCATTGAATGCTGGACATGTTGAGGTCTAATGGTCTCTCAGCTGCTTGGAGGCCTGGAAAGTAGTGTTACAAGTGAGTATATCTGTGGCCATTAAAGGTGATTTGCCTGTAGCTCAAGTGCTAGTACCTTGTGATTTGGAAGGAGAAAACTAGTTCTGTTCCCCTCACTTCATGCATGAGACTAATGCATGGCACAAGGTGTTTTAATATGTGGCAATGACTCATGGATCTACCACAAAGAAAATACAGTGTGTCTAACTCCTATACATAAAAGTAGGAGTTTCTAGCATGGAAAAAAGGCAGTTACGTAGTTCTTGTTGTTTAACAAACTCTTCTGTATGCAGACGTGGTATTCTTCTAGTTATAAATATCCCCTTGTTCTGTGTGTTCACATGGAAGAGAGGCAAAGAGCTTAACCAAGTGGCAGTATTAACCCTGAATGGACTGAAAGCTGCTAAAACAAGCACTGGATGAAAGACGAAGCAATCTGTTTTATCAGGCAATAATTTGATTTCCAAGGGATAAAATAAGACTGAAAGCAAAGTAGTTTATTGCAACAAGGAATCGGATTACTGGCATTGAACTCTGAGCACATTTTCTGTCACTTGAGGCATGGTGCGTGTCACTTTTATATTTGTAACACATCTAGCTTGATGGGCCCTTACACTAATTGGAGCCTACAGTGATACAAATTACTAAGACAAGAAAAAAAATCCTCCCTTCTTACTGAAGAAGCTACTCCCATTCCACTCTCCATTTAATAGCTGATCATTTAGATTTTCCCTAATAATAATAAAAAATAAATAATAATGTTTCCCTCCATTGCCTTACAAATGATTAGCACTATCTATGTTCATATGGGCAGCTTAGCAAAATGTTAAAAATTAAAACCATACTGTTTCATGTCGCCTGCTGCTCCTTCAGGCTGAGCTCACCTCACTTCAGCCCCAAGTAGCTCAAAAATCCACCCATAGTGACAGATTGGTTTATAGTCCAGAGTTAATAGGAATGAGGAATTTAGTAAACAGTTCAGTATATTAATTTTTTTCACACAGTCCCCTGTTAGAACAAGTCTGAATGTGTGTTCTGATGGCACTCTTATTAAGACAGGCTCCTTCTGACAATAATGTGAAGCAATGAAGCAAGCAAATTTAATCTGTAAACCTCACTGTGCCTCCTGGTGGTTATACAATGTAATTTACTTTTACTATCCACTGAAGACCAATATCATAGGCTTAGTCTACAGGTGAAGTGCCCTCATGGACAACTGTACATATTACAGAGGGAGACTGCAGTTTATCCTATGAAATCCAGATTCTCAACACCGAAAACAATCTGTACAACTTTCAATAAATACTTTGTGGCAAAGCAACATAAAGACTTTGCCATGGAAGTTTCATGTCTAATGTTTTATTCATTAGTATAAATAACATACTTTACCATGTACGTACTTCACTTTTGTGAGTTTTAAAATTATGGTTTGTGCTACTCCATGAAATAATTTAGTGATATAATAATTTAAAGTGGTATACAGAGCTAAAGTGCCTTGACTCCCTACGTTGCTAAAAGAGGGTATCAAGAGGGAGACAAAAACCATCTGTATAGATCATGTTTGCTGAAGAAGTTATATCAGAATTCTGAAGGAGAGAGATCTTTGTGTGCTGAAGACATTGTGTGCATAAATCTTACTTCAGGACACAACAAATGGCTCCTCTGTTTATCTATGTGTTAAGTTTTCTGAGTGAATTTCATAACATGATTACTCTGTTTTTTAGCTTAGTATAATACTACGACACATAAGCCTCAACAAAAATCTCTCTCTCTGTAGGCCCCATCCCTCTAGGACCCACCTCCATGGCAGATATGCCTGACTAAGAAGAAACTTCCTCTCTCCTGTATCTTTTGACTGATTAATTAAGTACAGACCCTCCAGTAGGGTTGCCAGGTGTCTAGTTTTCGAACAGAATGCCCAGTCGAAAAGGGACCCTGGCGGCCCAGTCAGCACCGCCGACCGGGTTGTTAAAAGTCTGGCTGGCTTGCTGCAGGGCTAAGGCAAGCTAGTCCCTACCTGTCCTGGCTCCACCCCAGAAGCACTAGCAGGTCTGGCTCCTAGGCGGGGGGACAGAGGGCTCCGAACGCTGCCCCCACCCTGATCACTGGCTCCGCACTCCCATTGGCTGGGAACCATGCGGGGGTGGTGTCTGCAGGTGAGAGCAGTGCACAGAGCCTCCTGGTCTCCCCACCAAAGAGCCGGACCTGCTGGCTGCTTCTGGGGTGCAGTGTGGAGCCAGGACAGGCAGGGAGCCTGTCCTAGCCCTGCTGTGCTGCTGACCGGGAGCTGCCCAAGCCTGAGCCCCCATAACCCCTCCTGCACCCCAGCCCCCCCATCCCAGCACCTGCACCCCCAGCCAGAACTCACATCCACTCCTGCACTCCAACCCCTGCCCCAGTCCAGAACCCACTCCCGCACCATGAACCCCTCATATCTGGCCCCACCCGAGAGCCCGCAGCCCCAGTTAGAACCCTCACCCCTTCCTGCACCCCAACCCTCTGCCCCAGCCCAGTGAAAGTGAGTGAGGGTTGGGGAAAGGGAGCCACTGAGGGAGGGGGAATGTAGTGAATGGGGGGTGGGGTCTTGGGGAAGGGGTTGGGGCTTCGGGGAAGGGACGGGGCTAGGGTGTTTGGTTTTGTGTGTTAGAAAGTTGGCAACCTACTCTCCAGACAAGAGGCAATGGGTTCAAACTACAGCATAACAGATTTAGATTAAATCTCTGGAATAAATTCCTAAATGTAAGAACAATGGAACAAACTGCCTAGGGAAATTGTGGAAGCTCCTTCACTGGAGGTTTTCAAAAGGAGGCTTGGCTGGTATAGACGTAACAAATCCTGCATCTTGGCAGGGGGTTAGACTAGATCAGAGGTTCTCAAAGTGTGGGGTGTACTCTCATGGGGGGGATCGAATATATTCTGAAGTTGGGGCGTGAGAAGCTTTAGGAGAAAAAAAAATTACTGCACACATTCAGAGCTGGGTGTCGGGAGAGTGGTGGCTGCTGACTGGGTGCCCAGCTCTGAAGACAGCACTGCTGCCAGCAGCAGTGGAGAAGTAAGAATGATAATGCCATACCATGCCATGCACCTGGAGGTGGGGGCATAAGCTACTATAGACACAAAGGAGGGTGTGTGTGATCAAATAAGTTTGAGAACTATTGGACTAGATGACCCTTATGGTCCCTTCTAACACTATGGTTCTAGGATTCTGTGATTTTCAAAGCTCAGGGAATGATGGGCATCTTGTTTGAATAAGGAGAGCTTCCACAGTGCTAGTTCATATGATGCTTGTGTCTATCTTGTGCTATAAGTATATAACTCTGAAACAACTTCCATTAAATTCACCTAAAACATTTCTAATGCAAGTAAAATCAGGCTGGAACACAATGGCCACCATTTAAAAATACAAAATTTGCCAACAATCACTACCACATTTTAATATTGAGATGCTACAGTTATTTCTTATTTGATATATAGGGCAGTTCTGTATTGTAAGGACTTTAGCTGCGTCTCAAATTATGTTATAAAGCACTCGCTACATGAAGCTGTTTTGTTATACCAATCCTACTTATTCCTGCTCTCTGTTTCTCTATTGTTATTGAACAGCCTTGTAGCTCCCCCAGAGATGAGCTTTAGATTTAATTGTGGAATGAAAGGGCTTACATGCCGAAGCTGGACAACAACTGGGAGGCTCACGCTAAGCACTGAGAGGTGTGCACAATATCCTGCCTTGGAAAGGACTTCAAGCTTGAAATTTCACTTTCTTACTGCAGTCTCTAAACATGTTTACAGTCTTTTCTTTCATTCTGAAAAAGCAATCCTGTTCCACGAAAGATAATACTTTTCATTGTATTCCCAAAAGACTAAATCTCATTGTTAGAGAGGCCAGAAATTCTTTCAGTCAACTGCTACATATCATGCCAAAAAAACTGAAATTCTTTTCCACTCTGGTAACTTTAAATTTTCCTCAAACTAATGCACATTTCTAGTCTACATCCCACTATAGAAAAAAGGTCAAGCCACACAATGCAGATTAAAACTAAGGGAACCACAAAAACCTTCCTCGCACTTTTACTTATGAGGGAGAAAAAAAAGTTTCCTAATTTCATTAGGTTTTTTATCTTAATTAACATTGACAGGAGACTTAAAAGTGAAGAGAGGAAATGGAGGGTAGAATTAAAAAGAAATAATTCTTATTTATCTGATGGTCTCTCTTTCTGTTGATCCTCTTCCACACTGGGATGTAATGTTTTATGCAGATGGATCAACAATCACACATACACAAAGCATTGGAATTTGAGCTTCACACCTATCCAGACATTTTTACACACTTTGGTATAGGAAGGAATCACTTGCTGTAGAGTAACAGAGAGGTGGAGAAGAGAGACAAACTTGTCTGTCTCTACTGTCATTAACTGAAATCCCCAGATGAGAGGCCTTCGTGTATGAAGTTACTATTGTTTATTTGGTATTTTTCTTTCAGCATCTTCCATTTCCACATCAAACCTTGATTGGCACATGTGCCAATCATGTGTTTAGTGTCCCCTTTTCTGTCCCCAATCCATAGTGTATGTGAGTGGGTGATAGCCCCTAGCTGGAAAGCCTGGCTCTTTAGTTTAGAAACTGTGCTTTTAACTACAGCTTGAGTTCCTGATGTTGGCCAGGATGACGACCAAATAAAACAAAATAAATCTCCAAGTAGAAGGGAGGAAAAAGCCTCTCACTATCTGATCGCATTCTGATCGTAAACACGCTAAACTACCAAGAAGAAAAAAAACACAAGGAAGTTATTTTGTTATCACAGCCTCAAAAACAAAGTCTTTCAGAGTTTCTTTGTTTTCTCCAACTGGTTCCTATTAGGTCATGTAACAAAAAAACACCCCAAGAAGAAAAAGTAGCTAATTGTGTTCTGTTCAGGGCTCCCTGTCTTTTATCAAAATCTGTAAAATAATAATATTTGTTTGCAGTGTGCGGATATTAGAGAGACAAAGGGAGGAAATATCTTTTATAGCACCAGGTTCTGTTGGTGGAAGAGGCAAGCTTTCAAGCTGCACAGAGCTCTTTCCACACCTATCATTTGTCTCAATAACAATAATAAATAATAAAACAGTTCCAATCATCTTGATGTATCACAACATGCATTATAAACTGTGCCAGCACACAGTGTATAGGAATTGCTGTTCTTATCTGGGGGGAAAAACACCAGATGTTCCATGTCACTAACACTATACAATATTTTTTTAGTCTAGGGAGTGAGGAGTATCTTCTCTTCTTTACTCTAGAGAGCAGTTTTAGGAAGGTGTAATCTAAAAATCCAAGTTAGGACAGGACACTGTACTCACTAAAGGTGCTGTGAGATATTTCGGTGAATCTTTCCAACAGTCTGCATCCCTTTTGTGGGCATAATTGCACTATGAACAAATATCTGAGTACTTGCACCTCTAACTGCCAAATTGTGTTTGCATATCAGCCAATTAGACGTGCAAATACTCCAGTTTGTGCCTATGATTAGTTTTGAGGTGTATGATGCAGATGTAGATTCTACCTTATGCATTTGATCTAACAGCCACCACAGTTAGTTTGAGTCTTTTATTGACTTCAATGGATTTGAATCAAACCCTCAATCAGGGAGGCTGGGCCTTAGCCACTTTGAAAATGTACTTGTTAATAATTTATCATCATCATCACTCCCATAATCGCACTGGTCATTGGGGCACCATCATTGATCAGCAATCAACCAATTGTCTGCACCTCTGACAATTGTGTGTCTGCGAAGTCCATTCCTGTCCACTCTTTTATGTTGCCAATCCATCTCTTCTTCTGTCTACCTCTTCTTCTCTTCCCCTGTACTGTCCCTTGGAGGATGATCTTGGATAGGCCAGATGATCTTGTTACGTGGCCATACCACTTCAGCTTGCGCTTCTTCACGGTCGTCAGGAGGTCTTCATATGACCCAGCACTTTGGGTGATGATGTTGCGGACCTCTTCATTAGTGATGTGATTGAAGTAGGAGATGGCCAGGATTTTACAGAAGTATCTCATCTCTACTACCTGTATTTTTCATTCAAGTTCTGCCGTAAGGGTCCATGTCTCACACACATACTGAAAAATGGATATGACCTGTGCGTGCAGCAGTTTCAGTTTGGATTCCAGAGAGATGTTCTGATTCCTCTACATTGGCTTTAGCTTTGCCACTGTTGCTGTTGTTTGCGCAGTTCTTGCCAGAATTTCTGCCTTTGATCCTTCATCAGTGATGATTGCCCACAACTACTTGAACTGTTTTACTGTCTCCAGCTCTTGTCCATTGACAGTGATATATGAGCTGATCCTGTCACATTTGTTCGTCATCAGCTTGGTTTTCTTTGAACTGATTTCCATACCATATTTTGCGGCGGTTTCATCCAATCATTTCACAAGGTTGGCAAGTTGATCTTCGCTGCCTGCCAGGCCATCAATGTCGTCAGTGAACCAAAGATTTGAGATTGTTCGCCCCCCAGTGCTGACTGTGCATATGTGATTTTCCAGGGCATCAGTCATTATGCGCTCCAAATAGATGTTGAACATTGTGGGCAAAAGAAGACAGACTTGCCAGACTCCAACGGTGGTATGAAACCACTCTCCTATTGTGCCATTGACAAGAACTACACTGCTGGCCTTGGCATACAGTTGTTTAATGGTAAGAAGCTTACGAACAACATTGTACTTCCTCATGGTTGCCCAGAAAGCTTCGTGCCACTCTCTGTCAAACTCCTTCTTGAAGTCATCAAGCACATGGTAGATGTCCTGCTGGTGTTGTAAGTACTTCTCACATAGAAATCTGTTCTGTGGTATTTCTTCCAGCACGAAAGCTAGCCTGTTCTTCAGCGGTGATATTCTCCGTTTGTGGCTTCAGTCTATTCAATATGACTTTCAACATCACTTTGCTGGGATGGCTAATTAAGCTTATAGTCCTGTAATTTTAACACAATTGCAGGTTGCCTTCCTTTGGCAGAGTGATGATTAGTGACTCTGTCAACATGGCGGGCCACTCACTGGTCAGTCAGATCTTGTTGCAGATCTTCGTGAGTACATTGATTACTATTTCTCCTCTGAATTTCATCAGTTCAGCTGGGATGTTATTAATACCTATAGCCTTTCTGATCTTGAGTGATTTCACAGCTGTCTCAGCTTCTGATTGCAGTATTGGAAAGTCATCCTCCTCTGTTGAATCTGGGCTGTCTACAACACTAGGATATCCATTTGTCAGGTGATTGTATAGATCAAAGCAATAATTTGTCCACCTATTGATGATGTCCTTTTCTTCTGTAAGACTGTTCCCTTCTTTGTCTTGGATTGCATTAGCTTTGGTCTGGAAGGCTCATTTGCTATCTTTATTATTGATGGGCTCTTCAATTTCAGAGCATTGCTTTTCGATCCATATCTCCTTGGCCACCTTTGTTCCTTTCTTGATCTTTCAGCCAATTGTTCTGTATTTATCAGCTCTCTCAGTGCTCTTCTTGTCTCTCTTGAGTTCTCTTCTAATGTCACACATTTGTAGTATTTCATTTGTGTTTCCCAAGAATGTTCATTGCTGCCTCATTCATTACAGTGTTGAAATTGTTGGTCATTGTTTCTACGTCTTCCTCTATCGCAAGCAACAGAGCAAATGTTCCACTGATCATTGCTTGGACTGGCTCTGCAGTTCTTTGATCTCTAAGTCTTTCTAACTCAAACTTGATTCTGGTGAACTTTGGCCTAACGATTTTCCTTAGCCGCAGTGAAAAGTCAAGCATCACAAGGTCATGATCACCTCCAACATCAGCTCCGGGGAAGCCCCTTGTTTTAGCTCTGTTGATCCCGGAACAAAAGTAGTTTTTCACCATGATGTAGTCGATCTGACTGTGATGTAAACCATCAGGTGCATGCTACGTTGATCATCTGGATGCTTTATGTACTCCTAATGTGTTTGCAAGAACCAGTTTGCTATAGCTGGTGAACTCCAAAAGTCTCATTCTTCTCTCATTGGTTACTGCATTAAAGAAAGGGCCACAGTAATCTCGCCAATCTGCCTGTGCATCAGTACCCACTTTAGCATTCCAATCTCCCTGTACAATCAGGATATCTTTCTTGTGTACCTTATCAATGTCTTGGTGCTGATTATAAAAATCTTCAATTTGCTCACTGTTATAGTTTATTGTAGGGATGTAGACTTGTACCACTGGGACATTAAACGGTACTGCCTTTAGACGGATGGAAATAAGCCTGCTGGATATTGGGTGGCATCCTAATACTGAATTCTTGATATCCTTATGCACAAGAAATCCTGCACCATTGACATGTTTGTCATCTCCACTGTAATAGAGTACATGGCCTTCTTCCATTAGTGCCTCTCCAAAGTTCTTCCATCTGACCTCAGAGATTCCTAGGAGGTGCGAGGTGTATTGTTCCATTTTGTACATGAATTCTTTCAACCTCCCTATTTGTCTCAATGTCCTTACATTCCATGTGGCTATGGTGATATTATCTTTTCCACGGATCCTATTTATTGGGGTTACACCAGTAGTATAATTGTTGCATCCACTCTGATGGGAAATGGTTGTGCAGTCATTATTAACCTGGGCTGCGTCCAATATGATATGGAGATGGTTGACTTGCTCATCATATGGTGTGTCTTGGGCAAATTTATAACCTGGCAGAGCCCATCCCTCTCCAGGCAGCCCCCTTTTAGTCACTTCTTACGACATGCAGGAGGAACAGTGGGCCTATTCTGTCCACGAGCCCACAGGGGATAACCTTGGCTCAAAACCTTGGTTTTACATTTAATGTGAAAGATGACACCTGCAGGAATATTTTTAAGTAATATATTGGATCTCCTCCCATTGACATGCATGGCAAAACTTTTGTTCTTGACTTCAATGACAACAAACTCAGGACCAGTATGTCATCTAAGCCTTTGGAATGAGCCTAAAAGTTTAGTTTCTTAGCTGAATTGAAAAATATTCTTTGCTTTGTCTTGTCTTGCTCACTGTGCTTTTCTAATTCCAGACAATGTCTATTAATCATCTACCCCTGCTGGTTATATCTTGCCAGCTCATGCACACCCTTCACTGTGTCTCATCATCACATCCTTTTAATTTAACTTGCCTTTGTAAATTTAACTTGCCTTCTCTCCATCACATGGAGTATCTTATCTGTTATATTAATCTGCTGCTTAAATTGTTCTCAGGTTTGAATTATTTTACAGTCCTCATTTCATTTTCAAGATGACAACTTTCGTCTTAGTCCACATTTCAGACAATTCTTTTTTTCCCCTTCTTACCATTGTCATACTATATTGGGGTTTTTTCCTGCCTAAATCTGTTATTTACTTCCTTCCTATAGTTGACACTGATGAATTCCAAATTGAATCTTATATATGAAAATTGTATCCTCAACTGGAGTTGAAATCTAGCCCCTTGACATTATTATCACACTATGTTAATGGGCAGGTAGTTGAAAATGATAGATTTCCACTGTCTGGAAATCATAAAGTTGTACAACTGATTACAAATATATTTATGCACACATACTACTTTTGACTGTGGTGTTTTACAGAGTCTTTCTGTCTTCAGTTTGTCAGTTTATATGAGAAGAGTTAACTTGTTTTTCTGTACAAGTCCATCATTCTGAGGTAGACAAGGTAAATGACATCACACCTTTAATTAGACCAAGAAAAAGCCAAAGGTTTATATTTGTTTTAAGGTGTCTGCTTGGCCAGAGAAAAGGATGTTTTGATGGGATCTTTCTTGTGTTATTCAGTGGTATCACTGGCTCCACAATGGCATCTCCTGAATGTTGCACTGGACGTTTCACTTCTACATAGCAGTATGGATGTGGCCAGACTAGAACTGGGCGAAACCTACGTGATATATATTAAAGTCCAAACAGATTGGCAGACTTGATTTGCATCAGACTCTAAAAAAGTACTGTTGTTCAGGTGTAAGAAACACCTTGAAACCATGGTCAGTCCCTGCTGATACTAAGTCCTTCCACAGAGCTAGCACGGCTTCCTTCTCCCTGTCAGCGTGACTCTGTTAGGAGCTGGGCTGTCATTGGTTCTCTTACCCTTCATCTTGTGGCCTCTGAAAGGGGTGAAGTCACAGAGGTCAGTTACCCATGATTTCACCAGTGGGAATCTGCGTGGTAGAGAGGGCATTGTGCTGTGGCTCTTTCCCCTCCCCTGGCCGGCCTATGTACCCCAACGTGGTGGAGCTGCCAACTCTTGTGATTTTCATGGCAAGTTGCGTAACATACGGTATTTCTCAAAGCCCCAGCTCCTTGAGGCAACAATTTCAGCGTTCCTTACAAAAAATCTAGCCCTCCTGATTGCCTAGAAAAGCTTGAAAATGTGACCTGAGTGTATCCTAGAGGCTCACTAACCATAATGCAAAGGAAAAAAATCCAAAATGTATTTGTGTGTTTTTTTTTTTAAATCTCACTACTACTACTACTACTATGATTTTTTTAAATTTTTTTTTAGGCCAGACTCATGACTTTTGAATGCTTGGAGTTAACGATATTGCAGCAAGACCATGATCCCTGGGGCGGAGGGTAGCATAGATTATCGGCACTGCTCCCCAATATTGCATATTTTAGGGGGCTTTCTGCTGCACCATGGGGGGAGTGAGTGTCCTTGTGATTTTAAGTCTTTCTTGCTGTTTTCCTCAGTGTTGCAAGTTGGATTTCTTCGGTGAGTCTAGTGAGCAACATTCAGGTTTGCTGCGAAGAGCCAGGCTGTAGGGGGATGGGTAGTGAGCTTGAGAACCACAAGGAGCTTGTTCACTTCCGTTGGCTGGCAGGGTGGGGCTGTTCCTGGCACACTAAATTATCACAGTGTAAGCATGTTGTATTCCTCGGGTGAAATCCTTGCTTATTGACAGCCACCAGATGGCCTCCTACAGGTTTTTTTTCCTTTGTTGCTCCCCTATGGCCCTATCAGGAAGAAGCAGGTGGCAGACAGGAAACCTGAATCAAACATCCTAATAATCTCTCCTAAAAGCTGCATGTAAACAAGAAAGCACAAGAAAATGAGGCCATGGCTGTAATCCAGGGGGGGATTGCTAAAAACATGAAACGATGAACAAGCCGCAATGCTGAGCGTCTATCCTTAACGTACACTCCCCAAATTAGCTCTGAAGCCCATTTATCACAGAAAGGATCCTTGATCCACCTTTCTAGAAGCAAAATCACTGTAGGCAGAGAACTTAGCTCCATATGTAATTTTTAATTATGTGTTTTTAGTGTTGGTGAAAGTGAATTCTGACTCTAGCCAGGACCTATGTATGCTCTCTCTCATGTTTCTTCCTGAGCTCATCTAAACCTCTTTGGTCTAAGTATCATGCTGGAAAAATCTGACAATAACATGCTGCCTCGAGAGAATTCTAATATTAGCCTGCTGCAACCAGCTGGGAAATACTGTCCCAAAATTAATCTTATCTCGTAGCATATCTCGCCTCTCTCTATTTATCTCAGCAATCCCTCTCCTTTCCGAATTTGGTAATTCCACTTCCAGTCATGCTTCAAATCACAGAATACAGTGGCATGCAAAAATACTTAAATGAGTTTTTTGTGCCTCAAAAGAGGTTTAATTTTGAGTTTTAGGTAAGGATTACTTTTTCTGAGAGAGAGAGGGAGTTGCCAGTGCCCTTGGTACAATGCAAAACAGAGAAGAAAAAGGCCCTTGCAAAGACATATATATGCAAATAGTCTTACTGACTTCACTGGGACTACTCCCATGCATAAAAATGTGCAGGTCCCAATCCTGAAATATGCTGAGTGCCTCCTGAAAATTGAGGCCTGATTCTAATCTCATTGAAGTAACTGGTGTTTTGTCTCTAAGAAAACAAGATAGAGCAACCTCACATCCCACTGAAGCTAATGTATGTACGATAAGGGGACAGATCGGTTTTCATTTTGTTGCTTTTGGGAAAAGTCCTGCATCATTGAATAGATGATGATAATCCCTCTGTGGAATTTTAATTTAACTTTACACAGATATACAGGGATACAACTCTCTATTAATCTATTAAGAAATATTCTTTTTATAGAAATATTCTCTAGGTTTTCAGTATAATTTGTATAGAACTCTATTGGCTCCATCTTATTAAGGGTAAACCTAACGATTAACTGTGACATAACCAGGATTAACAAGTTTGAGATAACCAAGTTCATCTAATTTGTGAATCAAAAGTACATTTAAAGCTATGAAGAGATGAAAAGGATTAATCCAATTACACTACCCAACACTTCTTTTGTCTAAATAGTATTTAGCAGTAAAGGATAATTCTCTACTTAGGGTATGTCTACACTACAAGACTATTTCGAATCAATTTAAGTCGAATTTGTGGAATCGACCTTATGAAGTCGAATTTGTGTATCCACACTAAATACAAAAAAAAACAGGAGTACTTGTGGCACCTTAAAGACTAACAAATTTATTTTAGCATGAGCTTTCGTGAGCTGCAGCTCACTTCTTCGGATGCATAGAATGGAACACACAGACGGGATATTTATACATACAGAGAACATGAAAAGGTGGAAGTATGCATACCTGTGTGAGTCCACAGTAACGGGGCCAGCGTCGAATTTGGAAGCGGTGCACTGTGGGAAGCTATCCCACAGTTCCCGCACTCCCCGCTGCCCATTGGAATTCTGGGATTTCCCCCCAATGCCTGCTGGGGGGAAAAATGTGTCGAGGGTGGTTTTGGGTAACTGTCGTCATTGAACCGTCAATCACGCCCTCCCTCCCTCCCCGAAAGTGCCTGCGGGCAATCTGTTCGTGCACTTTTCTGCTCAGTGACAGCGCGGGCGCCACAGCACTGCGAGCACGGAGCCCGCTGCAGTTATGGCCGTTGTCAACTCCTCGCACCTTATCGTCCACCTCTTCCACAGTCAGCTGCTGAGAAATCGGGCTACTTTTCAATGGTGCTGCAAGCACTGGTGGACCATGGGGGACGTTTTACCAACATCAACGTCGGGTGGCCAGGCAAAGTTCATGACGCGCGTGTTTTCAGGAACTCTGCTCTGTTTAGACGCCTGCAGGAAGGTAGTTTCTTCCCGGACCACAAAATAACTCTTGGGGATGTGCAGATGCATATAGTGATTCTCGGGGACCCAGCCTACCCGCTAATGCCCTGCCTCGTGAAGCCCTATGCAGGCACCTTGCACAGCGACAAGGAACTCTTCAAGTACCAGCGAGCAGTGAGCAGCGTGACCTGTGACTGTTCAGTTTCTTTACAGAGAAGCTGAACCTGCCCCTGTTTCTTTACCAAGTTACTGTTGACCAGCATCTGCAGTTACATACCCCGTCCACCCCACTTCCCCAACTTCCAACACACGTTTAAAAATAAAATACATGTTCCACTGTAACTTTACAAAGGTTTCTTTATTGATGACTTTGCATTAAAGGGTTGAAACTGGGACGCAGACTGTGCTGGGTAGGGTGTGCGGTGATGTAAAGACCACCTCTAAACTCGAAGAATGACAGGCTCCTGCTCCCAGAGCGGTCTGCAGTGCCGGACTGGTTGTTTCAACGGAGTCTGCCATCCCTACTTTTTGGGACTCTGTGTGCGGGGGCTATGTGGCCTTGTGGCGGGGGAGGACGGATACAGATTCCTCTGCTGCGTGGCTCTGTGCTCCAGGACAGGGACTGTTGCATGAGATCTGTAACCCCCCACCCCCGCTACAAAGTCACGTACCCCCCCACCCACACAGAACCTGCAAACCACCTCCCATACCGACCAGGGTGCCTACTGACTGCACTGTGTGTGTGACCTGCTGCTGATCCTGCCCCCGTCTCTGTACCCTGCTAAAGGTGACTGTCCTATGCAATCCCTACCCCCCTCCCCACCCACCCCTTCAAACGCAGCGTTGTGTAAAAAAGCATGACAGAAACAGTAAATAACAGCAAAGTATTTTTAATAATTAACCAGACAGTCAGGGGATAAAACTGGGATTGGGGCTAGGGTGAGTCAGGAAGGGAAGGAATTCTCAAAAATTAGGGTATTAGAGCTTTTGAGTACTTGAGCACTCTGCTGGGGTGCAGTGACAGTTTTCACGGCCCCTGGCACCACTCCTTCTGGTTACTTTGGGTGACGGGAGGTATGGGACTTTGTGGCGGGGGAGGATGGTTGCAGATACACTGTGGGGGGGGCTCTGTCCTCCTGGCTGTCGTCCTGCAGAACATCCACAAGGCGCCGGAGCGTGTCCGTTTGCTCCCTCATTAGTCCAAGCAGCGTTTGAATCGCCTGCTTGTCTTCCTCACGCCACCTCTCCTCCCGTTCGCTGTGTGAGCGCTGCTGCTGAGAGAGGGTCTCCCTCCACTGGCTCTGCTGGTCCGCCTCGGCTCGGGAGCTCCCCATAACTTCAGCGATCATCTCGTCCCATGTCTTTCTCTTTCGCCGCCTAATCTTTGCCAGCCTCTGTGAGGGGGATGCTGTGGCAGGTCTGGAGACAGTCAAAGCTGTGTGATGGGAAAAAGGGAGTGAATTCCTTGCAAAGATACACTTTTGCGAACAATGAACACAGTCTAGTCTGTGTCTGTGAACAACACCATGCACAGCACCTATCTCGTCCGCACTCCTGCAGCAGGCAATCCTGAAAGTATAAACTCTGCCCCTGTTCTACCCCATCGCAGTGTCCCCTGACTCTTGCACTTCTGGGTTGAGATCCCAGTGCCTGATGGTGCAAATTTCATTGTCGCGGGTGATTCTGGGTAAATGTAGTCAGTCATTCCTTCCTCCGGGAAAGGAACGCCAGACAATCATTTCGAGCCCGTTTTCCCTGGATTGCCCTGGCATACGCCATAGCGTGGCAACCATGGAGCCTGTTTTACCTTTTGTCACTGTCACCGTATGTGTACTAGATTCCGCGGACAGAGGTGATTCAGCAGCGCTACACAGCAGCATTCATTTGCTTTTGCATGACAACAGAGATGGTTATCAGCCATATTGCACCATCAACCACGCCAATGTAAATTGGCAAGGTAATGACGGGTAGCTGTCCTATTGCACTACACCTTCTGCTGCTGTCATAGGTGCCCCTGGCCGAGATCAGCCGGGGGCGCAAAAGACAAAACTGGGAATGACTCCCCGAGTCAATCCCTCCTTTATGGTATCTAAAAATAGAAACAGTCCCACCTAGAATATGGGGCAACTGTACTAGAGTTGCAGTGTATCAGAGAACTACAGAGCACAGCCGCTCTGTGTCAGATCCCGCAGGAATGACGAGCTGCGTGCCATTCACAGGGGGTGCCCCTGCAACAACCCTACCTGTTGCTTCCCTCCTCCTCCAGCCTTCCTGGGCTACCATTGTAGTGTCCCCCCATGATTCTTTGGCTTTCCATTACGCTTGTCATGCAGCAGCGTGCTGAGTCTCTGCTACGCCGTCTGTCCGGAGATTTTTTAAAAATACTTTGGACCAGGCGTAACATTACGGTAATTTTCCTAATTAGATGCAGGAGTCGCCGAGCGAGACTGGTAGCCTTGTCTGGGGTCCTTGATTTTCACGCGGCGCTGCGTTGCATCCCGCCTGTATCCTCTGTCTCTCATGGCTTTGGAGACCTTCTTGTAGGTCTTTGCATTCCGTTTTTTGGACCGCAGCTCCGAAAGCACAGACTCCTCGCCCCACACACCGATCAGATCCAAGACTTCCCGGTCAGTCTATGCTGGGTCCCTCTTTCTATTCAGAGATTACATGAACTCCTCTGCTGGAAAGCTCTGCATTGCTGCCGGTGCTGCTGAGCTCGCCCCGATGTCCAACCACGAAATGAGATTCAAACTGTCCAGACAGGAAAAGGAATTCAAATTTTCCCGGGGCTTTTCCTGTGTGGCTGGTCAGAACATCAAAGCTCGGACTGCTGTCCAGAGCGTCAACAGAGTGGTGCACTGTGGGATAGCTCCCGGAGCTACTAAATTCGATTTGCAGCCACACCTAGCCTAATTCGACATAGCCATGTCGAATTTAGCGCTACTCCCCTCATCGGGGAGGAGTAAAGAATTCGAACTAAAGAGCCCTCTATGTCGAATTAAATGGCTTCCTGGTGTGGACGGGTGCACGGTTAATTCGAATTAACGCTGCTAAATTTGAATTAAAGTCCTAGTGTAGACCAGGCCTAAGTGTTTGTGAGCCATCCTGTAGAAATTAATATTCTTTTCCATGCTATAGTATTCTATAGGATGGTTTGAAAACCTATAGAAATGATATCATTCTCAATTAAAATTGCAAAAGTATTTAGAGTGTTGTGATAGTCATGTTGGTTCCAGAATATCAGAGAGACAAGGTCTATGAGGTATTATCTTTTATTGAACCAATTTCTGTAGGTGAAAGAGACAAGTTTATGAGCTATACAGAGTTCTGTGTAACTTGAAAGCTTGCCTTTTTCACCAACAGAAGTTGGTCCAGTAAAAGATATTACCTCACTAGCTTGTCTCTAAAAGTATTTAGAGTAACTTATTTAGAATATTATATTCCTTTAGAATCCTATTACCATTGTCCCTATCACATTCTATAGGATTTTCCCTTATGTTCTCATTTTGAATGAGATTTGCCTGCAATGGCTGTCAGTCAACTGGCAGTGTCTTTCAGTTTATGCTTTGCTGGAGGATTATGCTCTTTTCACTATCCTATGTAATTTTACTTATAGGCAACAATGATATGTATTGAATTTATTTTGATCAAGTATTTGTTTAAAGTTCAGTGTGCAAAATCATGAGAGAATCTTAGAGCAACTAATGAAGCCTCAGTAGATATAAATATTCGAAGGATGTTGTTATTTATTCACTTCATAAATCAGCCCTGGTTTGTACAGCTGAATATAATCCAAACAGTGGAAATGAGAAATAACCATGGCATACATCTTTGCTGCATAATTTTATGTCACTTTATAGCTTGGAAAATGTAGTGAATTTCATAAAAAATGACAAATGACACAACGGTGTAATAAATAGCTATAGTTTATGAAATGTGAATTGGAGTTTAGATTCAGATGGAAATACTTTTTCAGGAAATTGAGTGAAGACTTAAATCTCCCAAACTCTCTATACAGAAAATAATCTGATTTCCATATGTTTGTTCTGTATTATGATCAATTACATGGCATGCACAATATACTAAGTATAAAACATGTGAAACATACGCAAAATTGGTTTGAGTTCATATACAAAATATATAGTTTAAAATTAATCACTGTATATTTAATACATTAAATGTATATGATTTTTATCACATAGCAGGCCAAATTTGGGCCTGATTCACACCTCAAGCAAGTCTTCTGAATGTAGTCCACAGTAGGCTTCAAATGTAATATATCTTCTACTGGGTATAGGAAATTTCTATATTGTATGTCCCATATTCTGCATCTACTGGAGGTACGTGTTAATGATTCAAGTATATCCTTGTGTTTTAACAGGATAATCTGAAGCCATCATTCTCCCACTGAAACAAATCCCTTCTTTTTTTAAATTAGTGTAAAATAATATAATTTTAATATAAATTTTAATTAGTATATAAAAAGCAAAAGGGATATATACAGGAAATGGAAGGAGGTGCATGTCACCAAGAAAGTATCCATTGGGAATAGCGCAAGCATGTAAAGACAAAATCAGGAAAGCCAAGGCAAAGTATGAATTACAGCTGGTAAAAAATGTTAGAGACAACAAGAAGGGGTTCTTCAAATATGTTAGACTAAAAAGAAAGATTAACACTGTGTGGGTCTGCTGTTCAGTGGACAAGGTGAACTGGAAACAAAAGATGATAGGAAAGCATCGCTGCTCAATGCCTACTTGCCTTCAGTCTTCTCACAAAAAAATAACATGACCGGATGACTGGTGAAGTTACCACAGATGACAATGGGGAAGGGATGCAGATCTGGATAAATAAAGAATGCATCAGAGAGCTTCTGACCAATTTGAATGAATTCAAACCAGTGGGGCTGGGTGCTATTCACCTGAGGATATTGAAGGAACAGGGGCGGCTCTAGGGATTTTGCCGCCCCAAGCATGACAGGCAGGCTGCCTCTGGCGGTTTGCCTGTGGAGGGTCCGCTGGTCCCGTGGCTTCGGGGCGGCAGAGTGTCTCCCGTAGCTTGCTGCCCCAAGCACGTGCTTGGCGTGCTGGGGCCTGGAGCCGCCCCTGTGAAGGAATTAGCTGAAGAAATCTCGGAGTCACTGGAAATAATATTTACAAACTCATGGATGACAGGAGAGGTCCTGGAAGACTGGAAAAGGGCTAATGTAGTACCCATCTTTAAAAAGGGGGAAAAAGGAGGAGCCAGGAAACTAGAGACCAATCAGCCTGACTTCGATACCTGACTAAGCTACCAGAGCAATGTATAAAACATTCAATTTGCAAATACCTGAAGGATGAAGGGGTGATTACTAGCAGCAAACATGGATTTACCAAGAACAAATCATGCCAAACCAGCTTGTTTTCCTTCTTTGACAGGGTGACTGATTTGGTTGATGGGGGAATGCAATGGACATAACATACCTGGACTTCAGCAAGGCTTTTGACATAGTCCCACATGACAGTCTGATAAGTAAGCTGGAGAAATGTGGGCTCGAGAGAACTACAATTAATGGATACATAATTGGTTAAACAACCTCAAACAAAGAGTAACTACTAGTGGAATTAGATTGGAGGGAGGTCTCAAGTGTGGTTCCATATGAAGTTTGTAGACGACCCAAAACTAGGGGTGGGGTTGCCAGGGTTACTCTGGAGGGTAGAGCTAAAATTCAGAGTGATTTTGATAAATTGGAGAACTGGGCTATAGACAACAAAATGAAATTCGACAAAGACAAGTGTAAGGTGCTACATTTATGGAAGAAAGACCAAATGCACAAATACAGAATGGTGGGGAACTGGCTTGGCAGCAACACTGCTGAGAAGGATCTGGGAGTTGTAGATGTCCAGATTCCCTGATTTAGCAGATAAGGAGCTTATCTGTGTCACTGAGCCTCCTGAATTTTGGCAAGGACTCTACCAGCCTAGAAGCTGCAACACAGATATCAAAAGCAAAGGAAATTAAATGCGCCCATCAAGGTGGGAAGCCATTGTCTTCAAATAAAACAGAAAGGAAATTAATCTAACTGGTCTAAGGGGAAAGAGTTTCCAGTGATCACATTAGATATGATCACATCATAACAATGTAGAAGAACTTGCAATGCAAAATATCAGAAAATGAGTACATAATTTAGAAAAAGCTTTAGAGATCAGACCTGTGACCAATCTAGTCCATCACCCTATCTCTGACAGCAGTGGCCAGTATCTGATAGGTCAAAAGGAGGATACAAGAAGTCTCTGGTAGCTATGGAACAGCCTGCTTATACAGAATGATTCTTCCTAATGCTCATCATTTAGAGGTTAGTTATACCTGAGGCATTAGGGTTAATATCCTTTCCAAACTTTTTTTTTTTAAATCTATACTATTGTAATTTTGGCTGGTCCCATAAACCTGTTGCAGGAAAACCCACATAAATTGCTGCTATTTAGATTTTGAGGCCACACAGAAATCAAAGCAAAGCGCAAGCACGCTTAAACCTGCCTCAGCCCAGGGGATGGACTAGATGACCTCTTGAGGTCCCTCCAACCCTTTCATTCAGTCATCAATATATTAATTAATTGGACCAATAAAAGTAACTCTTTGGGTGAGATAGTAGAATTGTCTGACAGATTGCCCCTCACAGCTTGAAGCCTGCTCTTTAAGAATTTGTCAATTAAATACTTATATTTAACATACCGGTACATTGAAGTAATGGATTTCTATGGAAATTTGTGCTTGTAGTCTATATAAATAGGGGGATATGGCAAAATGAAGGAAAGAGCTGTGAAGAACAAAGGAATTATGCCATCAAAACAAAGCAAAACACACCCCCCCAGTTTTGCTGAAGAGTGACAGAATCAAAACCTTGTAATTAGTGCTGCATACTACATATTCCTCAGAAAAAAATTATAGCGTCCCTACGTTTGTATGAAATTCTGGAATGTGGGTGCTTTGTGTCTCAGTGAAATTGTGATATACACTAATGCCTGATGTCGGTTTTTACTAAACAAAAAAGGCATTGTAAATGGCATAAAAGAGGTAATTCCTCCTGTGATTTGAGTGCCAGAGGCCTTCCTTAAATCCCTGATTCAGCAAAGCATTTAAGTGTGTGGTTCACTCTAAGCAAGTACTTAAGTGCTTTGCTGAGTCAAAGCCTAAGTGAGTAAATTTCCTATTGAAATCAATGGGAGTTTTGCTTGATTTAAGATTGCAGAATCTGGCCCTTTTTATTTAAAGAATTTGGCCCTTTGCACTTAATAAAATACGTCTGACAGACCACGTTTAAGTGGGATTGAATTCCAGAGGCAAGAAGCCACCACCACAATACCCTGCCCTCAATTCTCTTTGCTTTACTTTAGGGATAACTAGCCATTGTGTTAATCAGTCTGGGGTTGGATTTTGTGGATGACGCTAAGAAATTGGTTCCTTCAGAATCTTCCACAGGATTTGGCCCACATCTTTAAGTGCTGCCTCCCATGCTTTTAATCCTTGGGTTTTCTGCTGAGATTGCCAACAGTGGCACTATTTGGGGTGGGAGTTCAGTGATGCAGACACTTATATCCGTATTCTCTATGAACTGGACTGAGATTAGCAATACATGACATGGAGCAATGACATGCAAAATCTGGTCTGCCAGTTTGGAGAAACTCTTCGAGGCCATTCTCGAAAATTTCAAAATATTGTTTTTGATTGGAAATATAAATCAGAGCCACAACTTTGGCCTTTCTGTGAATATTGCCAAGAGGAGCACAAGACTGATTCATTCTAGAGGCTCAATTTTACTCTCTGCTGTGAGCAGCTATAACACTGATTCTTTTCTGTATTTTCTACTTTTATATTTTTAAGCCTTTCCCTTTGTGTACAGTTTATTCTCTCGGTTGCTAATAGCCTGTGAAACACAAGTGGCTCATACACACAGAGTTCTCTCAAGGAGACTTTCCCTTTGTTCTTTCTTGTTGGTTTCCTTAGTCTAAAATAAATCATTTTAGACTGAAAATGGATGATTGCACATTATGTGTGAAGGAGAACATCCTCAAACAACTTCACTCCTGCTCTGTATTAAAGTAAAGGGAAATTGCTGCTACCCTATTTATACATTGGCTGTAAACTTTTAGGTCAGGGATAAGTGATAAGGAGCAATGAAACATACATGTGAGACCTACTACTGTAATTTGCAATCATAATAGAAATACCATCAGCTAATACAGTTTATTTTTATTTTTTGTTATTGCTTAATTCCAGAATTGGCAAAAGAGAGAGTGTCTTTTTGGTACACATCATGCAGCTGAATCTCCCTTGATGACAAAATCTTATTTCATTTTTTCAAAGCAATCTTGATAAGTGAAAAATTATGTAAGTGCTTTACTTTTCATTGTAGGCTGTTACTTAAAATGTTACCATTAGAGGAAAGCTTTTCACTTGCTAAACAAGTCTCTTAGCTCTGCACCACAGAGGGGGCTGAAGGGAACATTAAAAGTCAACTAGCTGTGCTGCATCATCACAAAAAGCACTTGCTAACCTATAGCAGTGATTGGAGAGACAGCACACTGTGGAGGGGGCAGAGAGGGGAAAAAAAATCTCCTGTATGATGTATGCAGTTGCACATTTTATTAAAAGTTTCTCAGGATTGTTTCTCTGATGCCATGGAATTTCTAGAGCAACACACACACACTCTCTCTCTCTCTCTCTCTCTCTCTCTCTCTGTGTCTGTCTGTCTCTCTAGACTAGTCCCTTACCACACTAGCAATTTCATTAGAGCAGTGAATAGGCAAATGAGATTTTTAACTTGGACTTAAAGTTTGTTAAAGTGGGAGTATTATAATAAAACAGAAATTGCTTTACCTCTCTGACCTCATGCATGCTGGAGCTGTTAAAATATTATTGCCACAAATGAAGTAGCACTTTGTATTGTAATGTACACTACTGAGCCCAATAAAAACACCAAAAATACCTTTAATATATTTGCAGTGTGCTTCGGGGAGAGTATGTGGGTGGAGGACAGTGGGAGTGAAAAATATTTCAAGTGTAGCAAATGAGAAGGAAAAAGCAGCAGAGAATGAAAGAAGGATAAAGGAGTAGTAATGCTAAAAAGAAATAACGGGGGGTGGGAAAGCAATGTACAAAGGGAGGTATTATCCCCCTACCTTCTTTGGGAAAGGATATGTGAATGCAGCTGGGGCATTCATAGCAGTAATGATATTGCTCCCTACCTAGCTAACCAGCTCATCCTTTGAAGGATAGGTACACATGAGATGGATCCTATGTAATGTTTTCTAGGTGGCTGTTGTATGGCTGTTGACAGTGCGTTTAATTACAGCATTACCGCTGGGCAGAGCTGCAAAGTCCGGATAAAAACATCTTTGAATGTAAGGGTGTCCAAGCACAGCGCTTTGGTGCAGGCCCCTCTCCAGGCCTCTCTATTACATTCCCTTCACATTGCATCTTGACGCTTATTTTTGACCCCCTGTTTCCTTCTGTCACATCCATGATCTCACAACTCTTGCTATTTCTCGCACTATAACGTTTTAAAAATCTGCCTTTTTTCTCCAAACCCTGGTTCATGCCATTGTTCCTGCTCCCCTGGATTACTGTCACCACCTCCTCTTTGGTCTCCCTGACTCTCTGTTAGCTGCTCTTCAATTTGTCCAACATTCAGCAGATAATAAAAGGCTAAATTGTGCTCTGCGTGTGGTTGCATTATCCTGGGGCAGGGGCAGAGAATCAGATTGTTCTCTCTGCTGCAATCTGCTTTCCAATCTGCTACTCCCCTTCACTTTGGGCAGAAAGTGCCAAATTACTTCATCTGCCTCGCTCTCCTCGACCTGCGCACTTCCCACCGCCCCACATGGAAGGAGGAGTATTGCCCCACTGGAAGCTGCTCTCTGCCCCACGTGGCTACCTGCGATAGATAGACCCATAATAGTCCCTTCCTGCAGCTCTAACCATCTCATGTCCCTGCTCAAGTTCCTTTGCTCTTGTCTTGTCCTCACTGCTAAAGGTATGTCTACACTTACCAGAGATTGACGCTGCAGCAATTGATCCATCGGGGGTCGATTTAGTGGGTCTAGTGAAAACCCACTAAATCGACTGCAGATCGCTCTCCCATTGATTCCGGTACACCACTGGAACGAGAAGTTTAAGGTATGTTAATGGGAGAGTTTCTCGTCAACCCAGCATGGTGTAGACTCCTAAGCTATGTTGACTCCAGCTATGTTATTCACATAGCTGGAGTTGCATAACATAGGTCAGCTTAACTGCGTAGTGTAGACCTGCCCTAAGTCTCTGCACAACTCAGTCCCTGGTCTCTCCTTCTCTTAGTTCTCACCTTGTTTGTTTTCTTGTTATCCAGCACCTTTGTCTTCTCCCTGTTATGCCTTTGTGCACATGGCTCCCTCCTCTTGGACCTCCATTTGTTCTGTGCACCAAGCATCCTCACCCTCCCCCCCCAAAAAATCTCTTCTAATAAGCCACACATTCCACCAGTCTTTCTTCCAATGGCTTCCACTCCTGCTCAGGAATCATCTAGAATATTTAGTCATGGTCTCCATTACAGACTCCAGAGGGTTGTGTGCTGCATTCTGCATAGGCAGGGGTTGAGTTTAGCTGTTCTGTCTGGTTCCTTTTTCCTGGATCACTTTTAATTAGGGATGTTGCCTCTTTCCTGTTTGGTATTCAGCCAGACACTGAATAGATCCTGTAAGTGCCCAATAATTGCATGTGAACAGCAGCCTTATCATTTTAGGCACAAAGGGCTTTTAATCAGTTTTCATGATTTGAATATTAAGGGATGGAATATCACTCAGAATAAGGCCTTCTTTGCTTCCCTGCTCAGACTGGGGACCCAGGGTTTGGTGGGGAGAACAAAGGTACTAGAGCTAGGCAGGTGCTGGATTTTTCATTTCACAGGGAATATCACAAGGTTTCCATTCTGAACCGAGAAAAAAAATTTGAAATTTCCCACCAAAAAAAGATTCAAAAAATGTTTCATTCCAATTCTGACTTTTCTATTAGATGGTAATAGAAAATTTTAAAAAGTAACAAAATCATTTTTGAAATGGAAAGGTGAAACCAACAGGTCCTAAAAGGCTGAAACACTTTTTTTCCCAGTTTTTCCTTTGAAACAAACTTGTGTCAAAATAAGCACATTTACGTGAAACATTTTGCTTTTGACAAAGCGGCATTTTCCAATAGAAAAGTATTCCCCTGGAAAATTTCTGACCAGCTCTGCAAGGGGTACCTGCTATGAGCAAGTGTGTAGTGAGGGTGCGGAGTAGGAGGAGCCCTGGTTTTACATCCCGCCTTATTTGCTGGCCAGTAGCTTTTCAGGAAGGGATGAAGTAATTGACTCCCTCCCGGGCGCAAGGAGGAAGCAAGGAAGCTATTGCAACTCTCTGAATCAGTTTGATTTTTAGTTTGCTCCTGAGGCAGTGCAGCTACATGCAGGGGTGGCTCTAGGTATTTTGCTGTCCCAAGCACGGCAGGCAGGCTGCCTTCGGCTTGCCTGCGGGAGGTCCCCGGTCCCGCAGATTCGGCAGCATGCCTGCAACCTGCCTGCCGCCCTCGCGGTGACCGGCAGAGCGCCCCCCCGTGGCTTGCCGCCCCAGGCACGTGCTTGGCATGCTGGTGCCTGGAGCCGCCCCTGGCTACATGCTGCTTCTTTCTTATAGCGCATTGTAGGGTTACAACAATCTAACCTAAAATAATAGTCTGAGTCTGTGTCCCGTACTCATGGTGAGTAACATCTTACTCCACTAATAGTCCCATTCAATTTAATGGGACTAATCATGGAGTAAGGATGATAAAATCAAACCCTCCGTATATATCCTCAAATATATTAAGGGTCAGTTTGTGCATTCCTTTCTCACATCTGCAAGCTGTTAACGGGACTGCTCAGGTGAGTAACTGCTGAACAATGTGAGTAACGATTGACAGTTTGACTCTAAATGGATAGCTAACAATATTCACTGTATATGTTATAAATCATTTCTGATGGCAATCAAATATAGATGTAACTGTGCTAAAACTGACGACAGAATACAATCACTAATAAAATGAAAAGATTTGGGAAATTCATTTAAAATTTTAGTGTAGAGATAGTACTATAATACCTATTTTTAATTTTCATGTGTTGTAATTTGTTACCCATGGAATAATAGTTTTTACATTATGCATTAACTTTAAAGTATATTTTCTAATAATTTATTGAATACTTAGTGTGCAAATTGACTAAAAGTGTCTTAAGTCAAAAAACGATAAGTGCTGAGCAGCTAAGCACATGCAGTCAATTTTAAATTTAAAAAATCACTAGTTTAATGTGTTTGCATTAGTTATACTTAGGATTAAAGGCCCAATCCAAACCTATCAAAGTGAATGGAGAGATTCCAACTGAGTTCAGTATATTTTGGATCAGGTTCTAATACAGTTACCATTAATACAGTTCTGACGAGTCACTTAGTTTTGTAACTGTCTCCCATACATGAGAAATAAAAGTTTTGTTTAGAGAGAATTTCCGTAGCTGGCAACTCATACTTCATAGCCCCTGTCTTACCTGTTGAATTTCAGCAAACAAAAGCCCAGCGTGCCCCCTTTTGCAGATAGTCATGGAAGGGAACTATTTTTATTGCATTTTAATTAAGGACTCTGCATTGTCCTGAAAAGAGAGTGAAGTTTATACATATCTCCTCCTAGCTCTGCTGAAAAGCTGCCTCCCAAGAGCATCCTCTGGGAGCTGCAGTTCTCAGGCCCCTGGCAGCTCCCTACAGATACACTCCTTTGGAGCTACATAGCCAGCAACAGCTTGACCAGGGATTCCCAAGGTTCCCCACTGGAGGAGCTCCCTGAAAAAGTCAATCAAGCTTGGGGATATTTAATTTTTTTGAAGATGTTCCACAGGATCTAAAAGGGAATGATGGGCAATTCCTCCAGTCCTGCCCCACAGTCTGCCCTGGCTCCATCCCTGTCCCATGCAGACAGAGCTTCACAGGGTGTAGGGAGAGAGAGACGGTGCTGCAGAGGCACCTGACTTCCATTCCGTTCTGTGAAGGACCCTGCATGAGTGGATCTTTGGGGGATATGAATGTGGGACACTTCTTTTAGAGTGACTCCTTTCTTTTGCTCAGGGTCAAAAACCGGGAGATATGCTGACAATCAGAGGGACATTAGTAATAATAACCGCCCCAGCAATCATACCTTAAAACCTTTGCCAATCAGTAACTGCCCAAGTAGCCTAAGAAAACCTCCCGATGAAATGGCATCAGTAAAACTGACCATTGTAAAGAGCACACACACATACAAAGCAAACCAGGAGTTTAACTGATTCAGGTCCAAACCTTGACCGAGTGTGTAAAGCCACAATAAAAGAGCTGAAAAAGTGAAAAATCACAGTAGGGTAGAGGCAAGGAGCCTCAGCCTCCACTTGAGCTTCAATACCACCCCACAGCAAGTTCTGTGTGGAAATCATGGAAACTTCCACTTTTGTGGGTTTGGGCATGGAATAGCCCCACTGACCGTACCTCCCTTTGTGGATGATATTCCCATGTTTCCTCTGCATATTCTCCTATGGAGCCCTACACTGGAAGCCACTTCTGTGAAACACTGGGGCTCCAGGATCTTCTTGTATAGGTTTTATATTAGCACAAAGTGTTATGTGCTATGTTAATTCTTCATGTGTTTGTATTATTGGTCTTGGGATAGGTCCCTTTTCATGTGACAGTGGTAAAGGATCACAGAAATAATTGCTTTCTTCTAGCGCCAAACAAGGACAGCACTATCAGTTCTCTCTTTAAACGACTTTGTGTTTCTGCTTCACTGTAGAGATTCTGCCTAGCCCCCTCCGACCTGGCTTTGTGCTAGAGATTTAAAGAAATTGTACACGTCTCCTGAGGCCTATATTAGTAAATGGATATCTAAAAACAGTGTGAAAATAAGCTGGCAAGTCCAGTGCTCAGCAGTATTAAATGCATTCAACTAAATAATTAAACAGTGTGTGTGTGTGTGAGAGATAAATACATCTAGTAGATTTGTCAACAAATCTTCCTGCCGTTGTTTAATTTTGCTATGGATCCCCATCAGAACACTATTTTGCACAATCTATCCCTATATGTATGTTGCCCCTTTTTTATTCAAATGGCTAGTCAAAGTTTGGGGCTGTGGGAATGTTCCAGTTGGGAGCAGAAGTTGGTGATAGGTATTTCTCTGATGCAGTCTTGTTTATTTACAAGGGATGTACAAAGTCCTCTGCCTCTGAACACAGAAGGAATCAAATAGCAGGAAATAGTTTCTTTAGCTCATAGTACCATGAACACACTTTTTAGCCTGTGTCCCTGACCCAAAAACCTCTCCCCAGATTTCTTCTAGGGTCAGACACGCTGCTTTCAGCTGCTCCTTCAGACTGTCTGTCTGTCCCTCCTTGATCTGTGTTCTTCCTTCTCTCTTTCACAAACACCCTTGCCCAAAACCATACTCAGCAAAGACTCCAGGGCAGGTTCACACTCCTTTTGTCCTGGATGGGGGCTTATCCTTACAGTTATGTTAACTGAAGAATGAGTGCACACCTATCAATCTCAATGAGGTTTTAACTTAACCCTTAACAAGATTTCACCCAGCTCATAGCCTGGCCTATTCGGTCACACAGTACCATACCATCTCATAAGAGAAAATTCTCACTTTTAGTGGTAGATTGTGGTTATCCTTGTGCCATGGGACAAAAGGGGGGTTCAGGGAAGGGGGAAGGTAGAGGGTATTGGAAGCTTTCCCAGTACATAAGTGGCTAGTCACAATTCCAGTCCCTCTGCACCCTGAGCACAAAGACTGGGCAAAGCTTGTGCTGACAGCAGCCCAGCCTGGGGACAGGCAGAGACAAGGGAAGGGCTGTGACCATAGGCCCCTCCACAGCAAAAAGCTGAGCAGGGCTGGTGCAGGGGGAGGGCATGCTGCACCCTTTCAAATGGCATAGTGGAGTTGCTCTGATCTGTGTTCCATAAACCACCTGGTTTGAGTGAGGCTCAGTGCTGCTGAGGTCGCACGCCTACATACTCTCTTACTGCAAACTGTCATCTTGCCCTAGTTTATGCTGTCTAATTTGCTTGTAAGGAAGAGAAGGAAATGGTCAGGAAATCTGCATTCTATTTAGAAATGACGTTGTTATGCATGCTCTGTGCATACACCCATTGGTTGTGATGGTAAACACTATGCATAGAATAACTCCACACTTCCAGAGGGGGGAACAATATAAAAATCAAGACAATAGAAATGTGTTTTAATTTTCATGGCTGGTTAAGATACAGTTGTATGAATCAAATTATGTCAGACCAACTAGAAGTGACAGCTCCAAGTAATTCACTTTTATGATCATGTTATGTTGAGAAGATGCTGAAGGTTACAGACATTACTAGAGCAAGCCTGCATATGGAAATTTTCTGTAAACAGGGTCCATTTGAACAGCTTTGCCTTTGGAATGCAAGCTTTCTGATTTTAAAATGTTCTCTAGCACAACTGTTTACAATAGTGGGAAAATGAAAAATCTTACCTGTTACCTCCACTTAAGGGTCAGATAACATTTAATATTTTTAAATTGCCAGTAAATTTACAGTTGCTTCAGTTGACAGGATATGAGATTAAAATAATCTCCTGTAATGACAGAAGGTAGTTTAACATTTATAGGGCCTCAATCATCCTGCCATATGAGCAAAATGCATTTTATCCATTTTTTTAAAAACTTTCTGATGTGATGGAGTTTGGTTTGACTGATTAATTTTAGTTCTTCTGCTTCACAGAAGAGAGAGTGAGAGAGAGAATGACCATGATAAATTGATATATTAAAGTTTTGATTAATGGTTACTTTCTATTCAGTATAATTATCAGGTGATAGTTTCAATGAAAGATGCTGGGAAATGAAACTTTTCACTCTAGATAACCATCCACCCTGTCTGGCAAGAAAAATGGGTCTCTATTTTCAACATATTACAGTGAAGCAAGGCCAATGGAGGGAGAACATACTGTTTGTGAATTTTGAAGGATAAGATTGATTTGAAAAAGTGCCTGTCCAAATGAAGTTGTGAAAGCAATTCTGACGACCCATAAATAAATAAATAAATAAAATGAAACTGCATGCAAAAGACAAAGAAACAACAGTTCTTGAAAGCAAAGCTTTTTGGTTATCCGTGCTTGGAAAAGGATTATCCATTAACAAAAACACATGCACATTTATTTTTAAGTGCAAAAAATAAATAGGAATAAAATATGCTTAATCTATTAACATGTGGACAGGTTCTTACTGATTGCATTCCTTTCCTCACCCCGTGAAATAGTCTTGCAACCAACTGCCCATGAAGTTGTTGGTGAGCTTCATTACCACTGCAGACTCATTAAAAAGAGGCACAATTGGGAAAAGATAGAAAACAGCGGCAAACACTAGAACTTTCTCAGAGACTCAGACTTTAAGGTAAGAAGGGACCATCATGATCATCTTGTCTGACTTCCTGCACATCGCAGGCCATAGAACCTCACCCACCCATTCCTGTAATAGACCCCTAACCTCTGGCTGAGTTACTGAAGTCTTCAAATCATGGTTTAAAGACTTCAAGTTACAGAGAATCCATCATTTACATGAATTTAAACCTGTAAGTGAACCATGCCACATGCTGCAGAAGAAGGCAAAAAAAACCCAGGGTCTCTGCCAGTCTAACCTGGTTAGGCTAAACAAGCCAAACTCTTTGAATGTCCTCTCATAAGTTAGGTTTTCCATTCCTAGTAGCCCTTATTTGCATCTGTTCCAGTTTGAATTGATCTTTCTTAAACACGGGTCACCAGAATTGCACACACTATTCCAGATGAGGTCTTTGTATAACTGTACTAACACTTCTGTCTGTACTGGAAATATCTCATCTGATGCATCCTATGACTGCATTATTATTTTTCACAGGTGCATCACGTTGGCAACATAGTTATCTTGTGTTCAACCAATACACCTAGGTCTTTCTCCTCCTCTGTTACTTCCAACTGATATGTCCCTATCTTATAGCAAAACTTCTTGTTGTTAGTTCCTGAATGCAGGACCTTGCACTTTGCACTATTAAATTTCATCCCATTTCTATTACTCCAGTTTACAAGGTCATCCAGATCTTCTTGTATGATATTCTGGTCCTCCACCATATTGGCAGTACCTCCCATCTTTAGGTCATCCATAAATGTTGTTAGGATGCTCTCACTTTTTGTGCCAAGATTAATAATAAAAATCTTAAATAAGATTGGTCCCAATACTGATCCCTGAGGAACTAAACTAGTAATCTCCCTCCAGCCTGACAGTTCACCTTTCAGTATCACCTGTTGTGGTCTCCCTTTAACCAGTTTCTTATCCACCTTTCAATTCTGATGTTAACCCCCATCTTCTCCAGGTTAACTAATAATTTCCCATGTGGAACTGTATCAAATGCTTTTCTGAAATCCTGGTAGATTAGATCTACTGCATTTCCTTTGTCTAAAAAAACAGTTATCTTCTCAAAGAAAGAGATCAGGTTGGTCTGGCATGATTTACCTTTTGTAAAATCATCTTGTATTTTATCCCCATTATCATGAACCTTTATGTCCTTAAATACTTTCTCTTACAAAATTTGTTCCAAGACCTTGCATACAACTGAGATCAAACTAACAGGCCTGTAGTTTCCTGGATCACTTCCCCACCCCCTTCCTTAAAAATAGGAACTGTATTAGAAATTCTCCAGTCATAGGTTTACAGATTCATTAGAAATCCTTGCTATTGGGCTTGAAATTTCCTGTGCCAGTTCCTTTCATATTTTTGGATGGCGATTATCTGGACCCCCAATTTAGTCCTATTAAGCTGTTTGAGTTTGACTTGCACCTCGGATATGGTAATTTTTCCTTCCATATCCTGATTTCCATTATCCACCCTGCTCTTCATTAGTCTCATTAAAAACCAAGGCAAAGACCCAGTAATGAAAACAGAATAGTGGCTTTCAACACAAAGGACACCGCACTGCAGAAAACAACTTAAAAGATGAAGTGATGGAGAGTTATGACCCAGTAAACAGACTTGAACATGTTAATCTGTGGGTATGAGCCTTGATACTAAGGCCATGTCTACACTACAAAGTTCAGCTGATGCAAGTTACATCAACGTACAGTCTCCAACTTTTGTATATTGCTTGGGGAAATGCATACTTGGCTGCTTGCATCCATAGGCACTGACAGAAAAAAATTAGTCGGGGCTTAGCACCTACCTGCAGCAAAGCTCTCCCACTCCTGCCCAGTGCCTCCCATCCACCACAGATCAGTTGTTCCATGATGTTGAGGAGGCACTGAGAGGGAGGGGGAGGAGCAGGGACAGGGCACGCTTGGGGAAGGGGGTGGAAAGAGATGGGAAAGCGGCAGGGTGATGGCAGAGCAGGAGAAGGAAGAGGCAGGGTGGGGGTGGGCCTTGGGGCAAGGAGTGGAGCGGGGTGGCGCCTGGGGCTGAGCTGGGGTTGAGCACCCATGGGGAAAATTGTAAGCCAGTGCCTGTGCTTGCCTCAGCACTGCATGGTTGCATTGATGTAGAATGTAGTGCACCACAGGTAAGTATCTTGTCTGCCCCATGCTGCTGTATGGCACAATGCCATTGTGATATTTTGCAGTGCTTTGTGGGCTACCACTGATTTTCCTACGGATTTCTGGGAGCTAGCAGTCAAGTTCCCACCATTCCACTTTTTTCATCCCATAATGCTTGCCCCATCCCATAATTTTCACAACATTAAAAACTCCCACAGTCATGTGTGCCACTTTTCTGTCTCCCCCATCTCTCTGGCAGAAGCATAGACCCTGAACAGTTCAGAGCAATTCTCATGCATGTTACTGATATAGATTGCACCATTTTCCTGTATTTGCAAAACTTGAATGACTACTACTAAAATCACTGAAAGGTGGATATTGTTGAAGCACAATAACAAGACATAGGACTGGAATGGATCTCGAGAGGTCTTCTAGTCCAGTCCACTGCACCTCAGGCAGCACTAAGTATTATCTAGACCATCCCTGACAGGTGTTTGTCTAACCTGCTCTTAGAAATCTCCAACAGTGGAGATTCCACAGCCTCCCTAGGCAATTTATTCCAGTGTTTAACCACCCTGACAGTTAGGAAGTTTATCTAATGTCCAACGTAAACTGCCCTTCTTGCAATTTAAGCCCATTGCTTCTTGTCCTATCCTCAGAGGTTAAAGAGAACAATTTTCTCCCTCTTTTTATGTACTTATCATGTCCCCTTTCAGTCCTTTCTCTTTTCTCCACACTAAACAAATCCAATTTTTTCAATTTTCCCTCGTAGGTCAAGTTTTCTAGACCTTTAATCATTTTTGTTGCTCTTCTCTGGACTTTCTCCAATTTGTCCACGTCCTCCCTGAAATGTGGCCCCCAGAACTGGACACAATACTCCAGTTGAGGCCTAATCACCGCAGATTAGAACAAAAGAATTACTTCTTATGTCTTGCTTACAACACTCCTGCGAATGCAGCCCAGAATGATGTTTGTTTTTTATGCAACAGCATTGCACTGTTGACTCATATTTAGTTTATAATCCATTATGACCCCCAGATCCTTTTTTGCAGCACTCCTTCCTAGGCAGTCTTTTCCCATTTTGTATGTGTGCAGTGGATTGTTCCTTCATAAGTGGACTACTTTGCATTTGTCCTTATTGAATTTCATTCTAGTTTCCTCAGACCATTTCTCCAGTTTGTCCAGATCATTTCGAATTTTAATCCTATCCTCCAAAGCACTTGCAACCCCTCCCAACTTGGTATCATCTGCAAACTTTGTAAATGTACTCTCTATGCCATTATCTAAAAATTGATGAAGATATTGAACAGAAATGGACCCAGAACTGCAGGACCACACATGATATACCCTTCCAGCGTGAGTGTGAACCACTGGTAACTACTTTCTGGGAATGGATTTCCAACCAGTTATGCACCCACCTTATAGTAGCTCCATCTAGGTTGCATTTCCCTACTTTGTTTATGAGACGGTCATGCGAAATAGTATCAAAAGCCTTACTAAAGTCAAAATATACCAAACCTACTGCTTCCCCGCATCCACGAGGCTTGTCACTCTGTCAAAGAAAGCTATTAGGTTGCTTTGACACAATTTGTTCTTGATAAATCCATGTTGACTGTTACTTATATTATTCTAGGTATCTGGAAACTGATTGCTTAATTATTTGCTCCACTATCTTTCCGGGTACTGAAGTTAAGCTGACCTGTAATTCCCCAGGTTGTCCTTATTTCCCTTTTTATAGATTGGCACTGTATTTGCCCTTTTCCAGTCTTCTGGAATCTCTCCCATCTTCCATGACTTTTTGAAGATAATTGCTAATGGCTGAGATATCTCCTCAGTCAGCTCCTTGAGTATTCTAGGATGTATTTCATCAGGCCCTGGTGACTTGAAGGCATGTAACTTGCCTAAGTAATTTTTAACTTGTTCTTTCCTTGTTTTAGACTCTGATCCGACTTCATTATCACTGCCATTCATTGAGTTAGATGTCCAATTGCTACTAAACTATTTGGTGATAACTGAAACAAAAAGGTCATTTAATACTTCTGCCATTTTCACATTTTCTGTTACTATCCCCTCTCCCCCCATAGACTTGCTTCCCAGGGGTTTTTACCTACCAACTCCCTGAGTTTGCTAAAGTCTGCCTTCTTTAAATCCATTTTCTTTATTGTGCTGTTTTGCCTCCTACAATTCCTTAGAATCATGAGCATGATCATTCCATGATCACTTTCATCCATGCTGCCTTCCACTTTCAAATTCTCAACCAGTTTTTCTCTATTTGTCAAAATCTAAAACAGCCTCTCCCCTTGTGGCTTTCTCCACCTTCTGAAATAAAAAATGTCTCCAGTACATTACAAGAACTTGTTGGAAAATCTGTGCCTTGCTGTATTATTTTCCCAATAGATGTCTGAGTAGTTGAAGTCCCCCAGCACGACCAAATCCTGAGCTTTGCATGATTTTGTTAGTTGCTTATGTTAATGGACACAGTGAAAAAAAATGCCGGGTTGCTGCTGGCATTCACAGAGCAGCTCTACATGGTGGATTGCTGCTTCTGGGCCCAAGAAATGAGCACTGCCCGGCGGGTTTGCATAGCAATATAGGTTTGGGATGATAAGGCCATATTCCTGAATCTGTGCCAAGCTCACTCCAGATCTCCAGCACAACGACACCAAATTGAGAGCAGCACTGATGGTAGAGAAGTATGTAGTGATCATGCTCTGGAAGCTTGTAATACCGGATTGCTATCAGTCATCCAAGTGTGTAAGGCCATTCAGTGTATCCTCCTGTGCAGGACAGTGTCTCTTCGTAATGTGTAGGAAATAGTGCTGGATTTGTAGTAATGGGGTTTCCAAACTGAGATGGAATGATAGACCTCAAACATCACCCTATTCTGGCCCCATCCCCTCTTGCCAAGAAGTACATCAGCAAAAAAAAAAGTTTTTTTCCATGGTTACACAAGCACTAGTGGACTACCAGGGACGCTGCAATGATATCAGTGTAGGCTAATCAGGGAAGATGCATGACACTCACATCTTTAAGAGCACAGAACTTTTCAAAAAGCTGCAAGCAGGGACATTCTCTCTTGACTGATGCATTACCACTGGCAATATTGAAATGCCAATAGCAATTCTGAGCCTTCATCATTTTCCCTTGGCTCATGAAGCCATGCACTGGTCATCTCAGCAGCACCAAAGAAACATTCAACTACCAGCTCAGCAGGTACAGAACGATTTGTGATTGTGCTTTTGGTAGACTGAAGGGTCAGTGACCTAAATTGTAGTGTAGACCAGACTTAAGAAAGCCATATACATTTCTGACATAAATTGATATCTATGGGTCTTTTGGGTATAGTAACTATTCAAGCCAGAAACGCAGGCCCATTTCATACCCCCAAGATATGTGTGTGGAGGTTTAGCCACCTCCTTTGGCATTGCTCACTCCTTCCTAGAACCCCATGTTTATCTCTCTGCTAGTTCAGGATTTGTGCTGAGCATAGGGATGGGCACAGGGACCAGGCTGTCCATGTTCAGTGGAGGTTGGGCTGAGTGAATATATATCACTTTTCCTAGAGCTCTGTGGTGACCTCACCCGGTAAACTAATGCATCCTGGGACTGTATTACCTCTTCCCAGGAGCCCTCTGTCCACAGGGTCCATGTTTCTGCAAGCACTGAAGACAGCATTCATTTGATATCACAGTTTCTGTGGGGTGCACTCAGGAGAAGATGTGATGTTGCTCTTGTGGAAATTCATTCCTGAAGGTACAATATGGCCCCATAGGAGCAGGTTTGAGAGATTGTGGTGGGAAAACTTACTGGAAATGGAAACGTGGATAAATATAGGAACTCAGTCTCCATGCTGTAAATTTAACCACTACATTCAATTTCTAAAAAAAGGTTTTTAAAATATATTTATCATTGACAAATATTTAGATATGAAAAAGAAAAAGCTCTTTGGAGAAGTGGACATTTTTAGTGGGAGACTGAATCTTTCTTCTGTTAGAGGTTATATGAGAGACAAATGTTCAGTTTATTATAAGTAGAAATGGGGACAGGAAGAGGTGTTTAGGGTTAAGAACAAATCAAGGCTAGATATGTTTGATATTCAACAACTCTGAATCTTAAGACTTGTTTTCACTAGATTTTGACCCAAAAGACAGATTTCTGCCATCTTGAATAGAAGAAATTACAAATGCTCCAGGAAATTTTCACCATCTTGTAATATAAGCTCACAAAGAAGACTGTCTTGTGATATGTTGGCTGCAACTAACGTCAAACCAGAAAATAGAGAGACAAGGTGGGTGAGGTAATATCTTTTATTGGATGAACTTGTTTGTCAGAGAGAAAAGCTGCAATGACCCGAAGAAGAGCTCTGTGTAAGCTTAAAAGACTGTCACTTTCACCAATAAAAGATACCACCTCATCCACCTTGTTTCTCTAATATCCTGGGACCACCAGGGCTACAATAACACTGCATACAAACCAGAAAATAGGCATCTTCAGGTTTTGTATCCATTTCAGATTCAAGATTCAGATTATTAGTCCATTTCTAATAAAATCTGTGCTATAAGGTCTATTGATTATTGTGCTGTACTGAAAGCAAGAGAAACAGTTAGCCAGAGATCAGCTAAGTTTGTTTCTTATTATAAATATGGTTTGAATTGTTATGGAAATTGTGTTTTGAAATATTTTAGGCACAAGAGATTTTCTTTATCTGCTTGGTGTCAAAGCTCTTAAGAGTTGATGTTCATTCTTTTGTACATTAAGAACCTTTATAAAGGGTAGATAAACTACTCCATTTGTACAAAAAATGATTCTTTTCAAATGCTATCTTACACGACTTAAGATATGGCAACTTGCAGTAGAATAAAAATCATTTTGGCAAAGACTATCCATGTATCAATTTGTGTAGACGGAGATAAAAAGTTTTGCACTCAGTCCCATCACTTGAATTATGGGGAATGGATATCTATTTCAAGAGTATCTTCTGTAATATTATCTTATCATTACTCCATAGGTCTTCATTTTCAGCTTCCTCTGGGTATTATTTCAGTTTAAAAATCATCATTTTTGTCTTTCCAATTTATCTCCTTGTTCTTTTAAAGCTTAGTTAGAGTAAAATCCAGTAGAATAAAAATCATTTTTCTTTTCAATTTTTCTTTTTGAGCTAGTTGTAGGAACATTCATATGAAAAAAAAATCATTTGTCATCCAGTTCTTTTAAGGCCTGGATATAGCAAAATTTAGAAGGAAAAAAACCCTTTAGCTATCCGTGAAGATATACTACCTTCTTAAAGTAACAAACATTATGTAGAGAATGTGTACAGGTAAGTAGAGGAAGATAGAAGTCAGTGAGTGACAAATGTTTATTTTTGATCTCAGTGGAAGAAGTGACTTTAAAACCATAGCTCTCAGTTTATACCTAGGAATATGGGCCCAATTCTGCATTATTAATGCACTCGGACGTTCCACAGATTTAAGTCAGAGCTTTGGGTCTACAAAGGATGCATGATCTAATGTGTGAGTGTTGAATGGGCAAGTAATGTCTTATGACTCTACACTCTAGTGGAAACCAACAATGTTTCTTATAGGATTAGAGCTAAGAGAACTGCTTTGAGTAAGAACTGACACACTGGTCAGTTACTCAGGACATGCAAATAACCTTTTGTGAGATTTAAAAATGTTTGACAAACTACTTTTGGTGTGCTTCAGAGTGGAAGAACCTGAACTGCACTACTATACGAATTCAGCTGCAACTAGGCAGTAAATGGAAATTTCATGAGACACAAAGATCCTGACATACGTGCATTAGGGTTGCCAACTTTCTACTCGCACAAAAGCGAACACCCTTGCCCCACCCTGGCCCTGCCCCTCCTCCAAGGCCCCATCCATGCCCCACCCCTTCTCCAAAGCCACATCCCGCTCACTCTCCCCCCCCAACTCATTCATTTTCATCAGGCTGACTCAGGGGGCTGAGGAGCAGGAGGGGTGGGGCCAGGGATGAGGGGTTTGTGGTGCAAGAGGGGGCTCCAGGCTGGGGGGTAGAGTTGAGGGGTTCAGAGTATGGGAGGGGGCTCCAGGCTGAGGCAGGGGTTGGGGTGTGGGAGGAGGTACAGGCTCTGGGCTGGGTGTGGGAGGTTCTGGGGTGGGGCCAGAAATGGGGTTCAGGGTGCAAGGAAAGGGGTCTGGACTGGGGCACGGGGTTGGGGTACAAGGGGATGAGGACTCTGGCTGGGGGTGAAGACTCTGAGGTGGGGCTGGGGATGAGGAATTTGGGGTGTAGGAGGGTTCTCCAGGCTGGGATCGAGGGGCTCAGAGGGTGGGAGGGGGATCAGGGCTGGGGCGGGGGTTGGGGCCTGGGAGGGGTCAGGGGTGCAGGATCTGGGTGGTGCTTACCTCAAGCAGCTCCCGGAAGCAGTGGCACGTCTCCCTACCCCTGGAGCACCTATTGGCCATGGTTCCTGGCCAATGGGAGCTGCAGGGGCAGTGCTAGGGGTAGGGGAAGCATGTGGAGTCCCCTGGCTGCCCTTACACATAGGAGCTGGAGGGGGGGGGGACATGCTGGCTGCTTCCTGGGAGCCGTGCAGCATGAAGGCTAGTAGGGAGCATGCTAGCCCTGCCATGTGGCACCACCAACCAGACAGTGAACTGCCTGGTCAGCAGTTCTGGTCGAAAACCAGACACCTGGTCACCATAATGAGCAGCCTGATTCCTGATTCAAGAGGTTCAGCGATACTCCAGAATAGCATCCCACATTTTTCAATTGTTTGGATCGAAGAAAAACCTGCTTGAATCTTTCTTTTCCCCCTGAGATTTGAAATTTTTTTTTATAAGAAGTGAAGTTGTCAAAATCCTTTGTACTGCAGTATGAGAACTGATCCGCTGAGTTAGCCAAGGACTATTTGTGATATCCCAAAATGAGGAACTTGACTTATAGGAATCCAGATGGTAAAGAAAGAGATAGATTTGGAGAGAGAAAGGTTCTTATAAATAAGAAGTAACAGGATTCAGTACATTAAAAACCATGCTTCTACAAATTATGAGTGTACGTAGTCCCTTTGACACCAATGGGTTAACACAGGTTAATTGTTAACTACTTACCTGCATGTTTGCATGATCAGGCCCTGAATCACATTGATTTTAATGGGAAGCAATTTCAGGCCTTGCAGAGAAACCATAGTTTCCTTACAGACTGTGGAATGCCTGATTTCAAGATGATAAATATATGTATCACTGACAGCTGAATAATGATCAGCTTTTTAACAGCTCCATATTTATTGCTTTATAAATATTGTGACGCCTTGTCAAAGCTTTGGGGTGTATTACATCTGCAAAATATAGGTCTAATTTCAGTTGTTTCAAGATACCGGTTTACTTTCATTTTGAAAATTGATGAAAGCATTAAGTTCTGAACTGGAATGTTGATTCTAATGGAAACAAATGGCACCATTATTTCATAGTTTGAAGTGCCCGTAAACTGAAACCTCACATAGAGGGTTATCTTGTTAAAGGAGAAAAATTAAAGCAATCAGCTTGCAAGGCCTACACAACACAGATTCAACATGTTAGTGTTTAAAAATGTGTCTTTAAAGCTAGACAATTAGAAAGTCATTAACAACAGGGATAACTCAGTTGGACATAAACAACCAATATCGGTACAAAAAATATTTGGTTTCACTTCTACAATGTGCCACTGATGTAAACTAAGAATACTCATTATATGAAATTAATACAAGACAGACTCTGTTGTATTAGTTATGATAAAATAACTGCAACTGCTTTGGAGGAGGATAGGGTCATAATTCAAAATGATCTGGACAAATTGTAGAAATGGTCTGAGGTAAACAGGATGAAGTTTAACAAAGACAAATGCAAAGTGCACCACTTAGGAAGGAATAATCAGTTTCACACATACAGAATGGGAAGAGACTGTCTAGGAAGGAGTATGGCAGAAGGGGATCTAGGGGTTATAGTGGACCACAAGCTAAATATGAGTCAACAGTGTGATGCTGTTGCAAAAAAAGCAAACATGATTCTGGGATGCATTAACAGGTGTGTTGCGAGCAAGACACAAGAAGTCATTCTTCTGCTCTACTCTGTGCTGGTTTGGCCTCAACTGGAGTATTGTGTCCAGTTCTGAGCACCGCATTTCAAGAAAGATGTGGAGAAATTGGAGAGGGTCCAGAGAAGAGAAACAAGAATGAATGAAGGTCTTGAGAACATGACCTACAAAGGAAGGCTGAAAGAATTGAGTTTGTTTAGTTTGGAAAAGAGAAGATTGAGAATGGACATGATAGTAGTTTTCAGGTATCTAAAAGGGTGTCATGAGGAGGGAGAAAACTTGTTCACCTTAGCCTCTAAGGATAGAACAAGAAGCAATGGGCTTAAACTGCAGCAAAGGAGGTTTAGGTTGGACATTAGGAAAAAGTTCCTAGCTGTCAGTGTGGTTAAACTCTGGAATAAATTGCCTAGGGAGGTTGTGGAATCTCCATCTCTGGAGATATTTAAGAGTAGGTTAGATAAATATTTATCTGGGATGGTCTAGACAGTATTTGGTCCTGCCATGAGGGCAGGGGACTGGACTCGATGACCTCTTGAGGTCCCTTCCAGTCCTAGAATCTATGAATCTATAAAGAAATTTAAAGATACTATTAAACCAAGGACTTCATAAGTTTTGAAAACCAAAGTAACTACATGAAAATAAGAGAAAAACATGACTGTACTTTCCTCCTTTGTAAAGCACTATAGCATCTAATGAAAATTGTTATATAGGAGCTAGTTGTTGTTACTATAAGATGAATTTTATTAAGACTTAACCTCAGTAAGGTTTTCAATCCAACATAATTTATAAAAAAGCTTGGTAGAAAGGAATATTTTCCTAACTTGAAAGAAACTTTTTAGTTTCTTGTATAATTAACGTTAATGATTCTGGGACTTAATTTGAATGGAAATCATGGGCATCTGCTGTGAAATTCTTTCCCATTGAGTTAAGCCGAGGTTGTAACCCTTCTGTTTGTTTTCAATGAATATACTAGCAAACGAGTTTACTTGCAGAAATGTTCATCCTTTTCATGTTCAGCAGATTTTAAGGAAATGGGACAATGGGTAAAGATGATGACTCAAACTGGGAGATGGCAAAGTATCAGAAAATTGATCATATCTGGTAAAGTGAGCAGCAATCACAGCATGTTTGCTGCCTAGACATGCTTAAGGGCTTTGTAGGCATTATAGAAGAGGTGAGTTTAAAGAATGGATTTGAAGTAGGACAGTGGAAGATTCAGTGCATTTTCAAACTTAAAACAATGTCAGTGTCTTTATATATTTTTTAAGATGTTTACCCAGGCCAGGCATTTTTAGATCTATAGTGCCTTTCAGCCTCATTTCACATAAACCACTACATTTCAACATGGCAACTAAAGGTCCTGCCTTCAATAGAATTTTTGCTTCATAAAGGAATGCAAGGGATGGTACACGATGATTTGGTATTATCAGTGTTGTATTTTATTTTAATCAGTAGTTCTGTATCATGTTTCCATGACTCTGCTTATTAACGAAGTAACAGTATATTGTATAGGGTTTTTTTAATAAGACATGCATTGACCAACTTTCCCCACTAGGGTGTACAAACAGTCTATGCAATTTCTAAATGATGGTGTAAGAATTATATTAATTCTGCATAAAGCACAACGGCAACAAGCCAGCCCAAATTAATCAGTATTCTCTAAAACAAGCAAGCAGATGGAGCGAGATGGATTTCTGAAAAAAGAATCTCATGAACAAAATCTAGAGATTGCTGCATGTTAGGGCAAATTGGAGCATATATATCAGTTTTTTACAAACTATGGAAACTTCACGTTGTAAATATTACCGTGAATTACAAATCTCTAGAAGACTGCCCATCCAATAGAACACAATGAAAGGATTGAAAATCAGTGCGAGTCTCACACAAGTCTCCTTGGAGAAAGCCCGTCAACATTTTTCAGTATGGTGCTTTATTAAGATATATCTATATAGTGAATACACTCAATAATCCTTTTTTCCTTTTTTGTAAACTCATATTATTTAATGTTAAATCCAGGTGCAAATGGATAGATAAACTCTTTTGGTACATGCAGGCATAGGTCAAAGCTTTCAAGGTGACTAGTAATTTTGAGTACCTCTCTTTACATCTTAAAGGGGTCTAATTTTTCCAAGGATGGATGCACAGCACTTTCAAAAAATTAGGCCCCTTTCACAGTATCTCAAGCTGGGTGCATGAAAATTAAAGCCACCAAAAATCACTAGTCATCTTTAAAAGTCTTGGCCATAAATTGCATCCCACTATGTCATGGTGCTCAAATACTATTGTAATAGGGGAAAAGATGAGTAGTGTGGCATCTTGTGCTACAGGGAGAATTCATCACTAGGGGAGGGCAAACTGCATGTCCACAGCTGTCCTTCCCTGGTTGGGGGCAGCTTTAGATTTTCATGAGGCTCCATAGGATGTTTGCAGACCAAAGCAGCTGCTGGAAAGCCTGGCATCATAGCTCTCAGTACCCTGGCCACTGCCACCCATATTTGGAGGGTGCCACCCTCCTGGCACATGGAAGGTTGTACATGATTTGGGCACAGACCTGCTACAGTGGGAGCTGAAGGGAAGGGCTTCACTCTTGATTTCTCATGCTAGATTAATCTAACTGTAACTTTTTAAAAATAACTTGAATAGAAACTTTACTATATATTTCTTTGCAGGACATAATTTAGTTTATGCAAATTCCGCACCTGGTCACGTAGAAAACTGTTTTACACCTAGAGTGAAACTCTTTTGAGCAATAATACCAAAACAAAGTTTTGCTCGAGTGTAATTCAGCTTCTTTACAAAAGAAGTGAAAACTATTTCTTTAAAAATAAAATTACATTGGGACCGGTTAGTACTAAGCAAAATTGCTGTAAGGTCAATCTTTGGGGTCTGGGAGGAGTGAAAGTTCAAAGTGCATATTTGTACATGAGGTTGGTTGAGGCACTTTTTTTTTTTTTTTGCAGACAACTCTAACCTCATCAGCAATGTCTCAGCTGAGAGATGAGGCCGTTCATGGGATCCCAAGGCTTTAAATAAAACTTTAGAGAATGTTGCCTAATGTGGACCAGTTGAGAAGAAAGGCACAAACTGTTTTTACCCAGAACTCTTTGGGGAAGAGTGGGGGTAATAATATTTACAAACAACACTTTCTTTATATTGGTTAATGAGAGAGGGAAGGAGAGGCTAGATAAGGATTTGATTCTACTTTTCATAGATGCAGAGTACAGAATGAGTCAATCAAACATGGTGGGAGAGGATTCAGGAAAGAAGTGAAATAGTCTGTAACAGTCAAATCCTCAATCTTCCTGTCATCTTATTTGGGAGACGTTAAAGGGAGGTGTGTCTTGGGGAGAACAGAGATACTGATCAGAGCTTAATATTTTATCAGAGTCCAGGCCTCACTTTTCAGTGATGATTTTCTTTCATTAAGCACACAGGACTGGAGATTACAAACCTTATATAGCAGTTAAGCTGAAGAGTCCGCTATTAATTTGAAATGGGAAGGCATGTGGGTAAAGGTAAACCATTTGAACTCTCATTACAAGCCCTGGCTAAATCACTGTGAGAAACCAGGATTTTTGGATTATTAAAAAACATTTATTGTGTCATAGGATTTATTAGTTTCACCCTCTCATCTCAAATGCAGGAGACGGGAAAAACAACAACTGTCTTTCAGTCTGGGTGTAGTGTTTGGTTGTGTCGGTTCCAGGATATTAGAGACACAAGGTGGGTCCTTAGAATATGTGCTCACTACTTATGGTAAACCACCTGTTCGATCTTGTATTTCACTCTTATTACCTTTCCTAGACCTGAAGAAGAGCACTGTATAGCTCGAAAGCTTGTGTCTCTGACCAAGAGACGTTGGTCCAATAAAAGATATTACCTCACCCACCTTGTCTTTCAGTCTGGAATCAGGCAGCCTCATCGTAAGGAAACAGCTCTGAGCAATGGGGTAGAAAACGTTGTCCTGGCAGTGGACATAAGGGATCTGTCCGTGACTGATTAAGATAGACTATCGATCACTCGGTGTCAGTTGGCTAGGCTGTACTCCCTGGTTGGGATTGATAGAAGCCATTGTGAATGTTTGAACTCCTTTCTTGAAGGGAAGGCTCAAAAATACAGATAAGAGCTTGCCAAGATTACAAGTTGACACAGATCAAATTGACACATAGTTCCCCCCATTCATCATGTGCAGTTGTCCTGGACCAAGTACACCCCATCACCCTGGGGCTGGGGCAAGGATGTGGTAGACCCATGGTTAAGTCAATATGACTGCGTTCAGCCTCAGGGCTGTATGGCTCAATGGCCAGCGCCAATAGGGCTCCCTTCGTCTGTGGGGGAGTGAGGCCTACTGGCCAGAGTCAATGGGGTGCCCCGTAACAGCAGGGAAGCACGGCCTAATGACCAAAGTCAGCAGGATTCCCCTTGGCGGCAGGGAAATATGGTCTAATGGCCAAAGTCAATAGGACATCCCTTGGCTGCAGGGAAGTGTGGCCCAATGGCCAGAGTCAATAGAAGGGGGTTTGGTGGACCACCCCTCAAAGGGGGGGTGGCCAGGCAGGGGGATCTGGGCCCTCCCTGCTCCACTGGGTCCCAGCCCAGGGCCCTGGTAGTGGTGAAGAGGTTTGCCCGCAACACACTAACTGCTGCAGGGACTCTGGCTAGTCCCTACCTGGGCTACTTCCTACCTTGACTGCTGCTGTTGAAGTTGGGGTGTCCTCAGAGTCTCCAGCTCCCTTGGGCAGTGTGGTCCTTGGAGGCTGCAACCTTCCTGTGTGTCTGTCTGGGTCTCAGCATCTCCCCCGCCCCCAGCCTGCTCTTGTGGCCTGGGCTTCCAGCTGCTCCTCAGCTAGAGTCAGAGAGGTGCATCCGTCCTCCTTGGTAGTCCACTCAGACTGGGCTGAGTTGCTCCCTTTTATACTGCAACGGTTGGAGCATGCCTAGCAGGGGCAAGGGGGCATGGCTTCCACTTCCAAGAGTACTGGTTTAACCCCTTCATCTCCCATGTGGGGCAAGTACACCTTGTCACATCAGTGTACAGTGCTTCTAGACTATGGCTTCAATTTGCTGATTATACCAACCCAAGTGCTTCCTTTATTGTTGACTCCTTGTGGACTGTCTCTTGACTTAACTATCTTGCAGATATTTTGGTTTGGCTCAAGCTAAACCCGGATAAGGCAGAAGGCAATTGTTCCGGGTTGAGGGGAGAGAAGTACTGCAAGGGACGCGCATCACAATCAGATTCTTCGACCCTCACTCATTTGAACTGCTGACACTTTAGCTTTGAGTCCCAAAGTTTAAAATCAAATTACTTTGCCTCAAAAATTCTGAAACTCTTCTAGGATGGGCAAATAATTAAGACAGGTAATTGGACCTGATCCAATAGTCTCTGAAGTGAATGGGAATCTTTCCTTGACTTCAGTGGGCTTTGGATCAGAGACTTAGTGAAGAAACTGGCCTAATGGTTGAATCTAAATCTGACTCAGGCACCATTATACCTTAATGGCGAAGTTTGAAAATGAAATGAAAGAGTAGGCAAAAATAAAAAAGTTCTAGTTAATTGAGCTACCTTCTTGCCGCTTGTGTTCTCATGCAGCCTGGAAACGGTAGGGAACAGTAGCAATGATTCCATTTAAAATGTGAATCCATATCAATGAATAGCAAGATTAGTTCATACTGTCTTTTTGGGTTAAATAAAAAAAATAATCTGAAATGACAGTGTCAAACAGCAGAAGTCCACATTATTCATGGCACAGAAAAATCGGTCTCATTAGCACTCCAATTATAGATAGCTAATGCTTCAGCCCATTTCTAGTTCAGCTATAAAAATAAATTAATGTCTCTTTATTTTTAACTGCTTAGCTCTCCCTCTGCTTGTGGGTACAGTGTGGTCTTGGGGCTAGTGTACTCGACTGGGTGTCAGGAGACCTCTGTTCTCTTTGTAGCTCAACCACTGAACTGCGCTGTGATCTCAGGCAAATGATTTCATATCTTGATGCTTCTGTTTGCCCTCTCACCCTTTCTTTATTGTGTCTATTTAGAATGTAAACCTTTAAGGCCAGGACTATTTCGCGGTGTTTGTTCAGTGCCTCGCACAGTGGGACCCCATTCTTAGTGGCCTCTAGGTGCTGCTGTAATACAAATAATTTATAATAATTATGGAGACAAGAATGGGAACTGAATGCAAAATAATCAAAGTCTGAAGCCCTTTAGTCACCAATGTTTCACAACATATGCAAACTTTTAAAACATTTATTTTGGGGAGGGGTCTTGTAGCGGGGAGGTCACCCCGCTCCGGCCCTGAGGGGGTTAAAGGCCAGCCCGGTTGAGAGGGCTGGGGCTGAGAGCCAATAGGAAAAGCCTGGGAGGCAGCCAATTAGGGCCAGGCTGGGCCCTAGAAAAGAGCTGCCAGGCCAGAAGGCAAACAGTCTCTCTATAGCTTTGGAGAGGGGTGGACCTAGCTGCCTGAAGGAGCCAGGATACCTGAAGCTGAGCAGTGCTGGGGTAGGGCAAAAGGAGCTGGGGCGCTCCAGCCTGGTAACTCCCCAGGCTGAAGCCTTGGTAAAGGCCTAAGGAGGTACTGGGGCTGCAGAGGTGCAGCCCAGGGATAGGCAGAGGCAGCTGGTCCAACCCCCTTGCCAATGATGAGTGGCCATTACAGACTGCAGTATGCCACAGTGAGAGGGGGCTAGATGACGACTGGCATTAGCCACTGAGGCAAGGTGGTCATAGAGGGTTGAGGGTTCCCCTGGGAGGGGAGATTCAGAGTGTGGGGGCACTGCTGTGGGCAGAACCCCAAGGTAGAGGGCACCAGGGTCTGGGAGGGACACGGGGCCTGTGGCAGGTAGGACACCAGCCAGCAGGAGACACTCTGAGGCTGGAAAGAGCTAATTCCCGGACAACCAGCAGGAGGCGTCGCGGCGGTGAATGCTCGACTTGCTACAGGTCCTAACAACTCTGTCAAAAATATTCTGAAAATTGTGACTCAGCACCAGGGCCACACTAAAGCAATGTGATCCACTTGGCCCTTCCCTCCATCACCTGTATCCCAAAGCAGCTGCCTGGGGCTCCCCTTTCCCCCATGTAGCATGGCACCCTTTCCCACCCACTGGAGGCCCCCTTCATGAAGGCAGGGGTAGCAGCAAGAGGGCCTCTTACCACTTACCCCGGGGGTAAATCTATTTAGGTGTGTGAGCTGGGCCTACTGCACTCTTCTCCTACCACGTAGACAGTCCTCTACTAGTGTGATGTTGATGGGAACCTCTTGTAAAGTGGGACTTGGAGTTAATGCCTCAATGAGTTGCCTGGGGCAGTTCAAACCACTTAGATCTATTGTTTCAGGCTGTCTTCAAATTCAGACAGATATTGCTGCTTTAGTTACACTGTTCGTGTTTTCAAACTTTTCTTCATAACCAACTTTTATTTGAATGAAAGCAAAGATTGGGATGGTAATGACAATACTCTAAGAGTTGGGTCCCTAGGCACAAGCCTGTAGTTCCTCTGTTTTAGTTCAGCCTTGACCAGTTTAGCCTCATTCTAGTCTATGGAGTAATGTAAATTTACAGCTAACCTGATGTTTTGTAACACAGAAATTGATTACAAACCATTAGCTTGTTGCGTCTCTGTGCACAGCCAACAATTTTCTTTTATTATGATGAACAATTTGCTGCTGTGACGTGAGGGGCTGTCAGGAGCCAGCCTGCAGCAGAGCCAGTCTCCTGGCAGTCCACTGAGCTCAGCTGGCCCTGACAAAAGCTGTCTGGTTGACTGCACCATCTGATTGGCTGCAGGAATCTGCAGGCTCAGACCTAAGCTCAGTAGCAGCCGTGGTCCAATGGCAATTTAGTGTGTTCCTAGCCTGCAGCTAGAGCCCTTCACCAGGCCTGGGATCCTGTGGGTCCCACAGAACCCCTGCCATTTATAGCGGGAGCAGGATAAAAATTCAAGAAACAATGCAGGAGCGGGTAGGCGTGGGACTGGGTATGCGTGGCAGGATGGGAGCGGGATTAAAAATATAGTCCTCGTGCACCGCAAACAACATGAATGCCCCAATCAGCAGCTGCTGCTCTCTGGCCACCCAGCTTTGAAGGCAGCGCTGCCATCAGCAGCAGTGCAGAAGAAAGGGTGGCAATGGGGGCTCCCTGCCTGGAGATGGCGGCATGTGGGGGCTTCCTGTCCCCTTTACATGAAGATGCAGGGGCTCTCCAGCCATTTGCATGGAGGATTAGAGGTTTCTTCCATGTGGGGAAGGGGAAATGCAAGCGCTGCTCAACTCCTTCTAGGAGAGCACAAGGACTCTAATCACTTTGCATGGAGGGTTGTGGCAAGGAGTGGGTGCATGCTGGTGGGGAGACATCTGCTGAAAGCAGCATGTCCAGCCATTGCTGGGACAATTTTAGAGCCTTGCAGCAGGACTGGCTTGCAGCAGGATCCTGCGGCTTCAGCAGGACTTGCTGCCATAATAGTGGAAGCAGGAAAAAAATTCAAGAAACGATGTAGGAGCGGGTCAGAGTGGGTATTGCGGGGCGGGACAGGAGTGGGATTAAATAGAACCCTGTGCGGAACTATTTTATCTGCAGCTCCACTTGGTCCTGTCTCTGCCTCCACTGTCTTTAGCTTTGCCTCATCTCCTTCCTGACTCCCAGCTCAGACTCTTAGACCCACCTTCTGACTGCAATTCTGGCCAAGCCTTCGGTGTAGGCTTTGGTTTCTGACTCCTGACTCAGACCCTCTGCTGTGCCTTCTGACTGAGACTCCAGTTAACCTTTTAGCTTAGACTTCAGTCTTTGTCGCCCAGCTATGACCCTTGGTTTCACTCCTGGACCTGCCCCATCTGGATTTAGCTCTCACTAGTAGACTGGCCTCTTGCTCCAACCACTAGGCCTGGCCACCCATTACTTGGCTGCTGATGGGACTAATAGTTCTTCCAAGGAAATTTGCAGGACAATTATTTATTAGCACTCAGAAAAAGGACCAAAGATAATGTTTTCATGATCAGTTTCATTATGTGAAAAGTGAAAAATTCATTTTTTTCATAATCAGGGTGGAAGGCAGAAGCTGTGTATCAGCACACAGCAATCCTGCACAACAGTAGGAAGTGAAGAATGATATAACACTGTAATGAAAGTGCATAGGAAAATGTAGGTAGGAAAAATGACAGGAAGCAAAGTTAATCCCATGTAGAACACAGAGCTAGTATCTTTACTGTGCCATGTTGGTCAGTCACAGGTGACCATTTTACACAACACCTAAAATATGGCATCAGTTCATTAATGAATTTGGGCCCAATCATGTGAGACACTGGGTAGTTCCTGAGAGATGACACTGAGGGTGCACAGTGTGGAGAACTGGGAAATTCTGTACTATTTTTATGACTATGGTGTATTCCTCTGTGGGTTTATTTATGATGAGCTATTTGTTATGGAGTTACATCAAATAGGACTGTCAAGAGAACCAAGCAGGAAAGGCAACACAATGGCTTAGATAAGGAGCACCCGAGCAAATGCTCAAACACAATAGTAGATTAATAGCCATGAAGAGGCAATTCCTTGGACCCAACCCTGGTTACAGAGCTATTTTGCCAAGACTGGGAACCTGGAGAGAGAAAGACAAATCAGGTAAAAGATCTGCTGGCTGAAGGGGAGGGAGGATGTTGTCAGCTTCAGCAGGCTGACAGACTGACAGAATCAGGGTCTGCAGCAAGCAAGCAATTTGGTCACAAACAGAATGGGGGGCTGGGTTGGGAGGGACACCAAGGTTAAGTCATTTTTGCCTAGAGCCTTAAGGGAATGTCAAACATAGGTAAGACAGCTTGCGTGTGAGTCTCTTTGTTGTTTTAAATCCATTTCTCTGAGTGCTGTCAATCATTGGGCAAATAAATCCTACTTTGTACTGAGGAAGAAGCTTTTGTGTCACTGCATTCTGTTACTGGCCACAGGCTCCTGAAGAGAAACTCTTGAAGTTGCCAGGCCCATTGGGCCTGTTAGGTATCCTGGTTGGTCACCAAGGGGTAGGGTTGCCAACTTTCTAATCACACAAAATTGTACACTCCTGCCCTGCCCCTTCCCTGAGGCCCCGTCCCTGCCCCGTCCCTTTTCTGAGGCCCCATCCCTACTCATTCCATCCCTCCTCCCTCCGTCGCTCGCTTTTCCCCACCCTCACTCACTTTTACCAGGCTGGAGCAGGGGGCTAGGGTGTGGGAGGGGGGTGAGGGCTCTGGCGCCGGGTGTGGGCTCTGGAGTGCGGCTAGGGATGAGGGGATGGGGTGCAAAAGAAGGCTCTGGGCTGGGGCAGGGGGTTGGGATGCAGGGGGGGTGTGGGCTCTGGGCTGGGGTGCAGGCTCTGGGTGGGTCCAGAAATGAGGGGTTCAGGGTGCAGGAGAGGGCTCTGGGCTGGGGCAGGGGTTCGGGGTGTGTGTGAGGACTCTGGCTGGGAGTGTGGGCTCTGGGGTGGAGCTGGGGATGAAAGGTTTGGGATGCAAAAGGGGGCTGGGTTTGAGGTGTTGGGCAGGGACAGGCTCTGGGAGGGAGTTTGGATGTGGGAAGGGACTCTGGGCTGGGGTAGGGGGTTGGGTTCAGGAGGGAGTGTGGGGTCACAGCGGCACTTACCGTGGCCACCAGTTCCCTGCAGCTCCTAGGAGCATGGGTGGCCAGGGGGGCTCCATGCGCTGTCCTCGCGCCCTCAGGCACCGCCCCTGCAGCTCCCATTGGTTGCGGTTCTCGGCCAATGGGAGCTGCAGAGCTAGTACTTATGGTGGGGACAGTGTGCGTAGCCTCCCTGGCCGGCCATGCACTTAGGGGGCCATGCACTTAGGGAGCTATGTGGAGCTAGGCCTGGTTGGCGGTGCCAACTGGAGCCACCAGGGTCCCTTTTAGACTGGGTGTTCCAGTCGAATACTGGACACCTGGTAACCCTACCAACGGGGGTAACCTGGAGACCCAGCTGGAGAGTAGTTGGCTCATGGGGTCTCACCTCGAAGTGAAGTGGAGGCACTGGCCTATCAGTTAAAACAGGTGCACTTGGGATACTGGAAGAGGGTCTCAAAAGGGACAGCCTACCTAGGAACTGTGATACTCAGCACCAGGCAGGACTGGACCCTTAGGGAACAGAGTGCCCATCTGGCAAACACTTATTTCTTAAGAAGCACAAGCCTCATGCCAGGCATTATCTATTGGTAAGCAAAATTCCAGGAACAGGGTTTGTTAGTTGTATTTTTGACTCTGTTGGTTGAATGGCTGCTTCTACAACAGTGCTATGAAGTGATCAATTTTCTTGCAACCTTATTAAGCCAGTCTCAGATTTCATCAAAAAGTTGCAAGTTGGAGCTGCAAATATTATTTCTTGATGATGCCATGGGCTACCAAAGTCCTTGAAATAGCCAAATATAGATCATGCCTTATTTTGTCATGATGGAGCCACTGATATGACCATAGGGCATGATGCCACATCAGAAAACTGCAGTCTGCTCACATGAAATTCACAAAGAAAAAGAGAAACCTCATCAAGTCAATTATTTATTTAATCATGAATCCTCTAAATGTTAACATTCTTAGAGGTAATTTAACTTTTAGGCCTAAACAACTTGACAGTAGTATTATTTTATTGAAGTTAGTTCCAAATGCAAATCTTGACATTTCTGAAGTTTTTGACTACACATGATTCTTTACACTGGCATGAGAAATGGGTGAGAGATTTATGGAGAGAGAAGTAAGTAATATGCTTGTGTGTCTGTGCCTGTGTTTTCACAGGAAGGTGAAATACGGGACCTGTGATACCAGAATGATTTCTTTATCCCTTTGTAATCCATTCTTATGACTTCGGGTGGTTCTACGGTTTCATAATGCATCATAAGAAATGAAACCTAGGAAAGGCAATTTCAGCTAAGTTTGAGGGAAGATCAAAGGCTCCAATTTTTCCCATAATGCTTTTTCTAAAACCTAATTTAGATAAAAGTATAAGGAACATTCCGTTGAAAAAGGAAAATGAGAAGTAGAATCATAAGAAGATATGGATGTGACAGGAAAACAAACACCTCCCCCTATATTGTACATTTTTAAAGTGAATAATGCTTCCAGTAATATAAGTAACAAGGAAATCATGCAAATTATTAAGTTACAGTGAAAATGTAAAAATAAGGCAAAACTCTTGGTGCTCTGTGGCTCTGTATGCATTCATGCGTATATTGTAGTCTGGTGTGCAAGTAAGGATTGTAAGAGGTTTACAACATTTTTTGGTTTTTATATTTTATTGTATTTGATTGTGTTGGGTCAGTGTATTGTATTTTTTTTATCATCACTACAGATCTGTGACTTAAATCACTGCTCATCTCTGTAAGAGAACCCTCATATGTCCTTAAAAGTAACATGCATGTGGAAATTTCTGAAGTGGGGATATTTAATGTGTTCTTGCACATGGTAATTACTTGAGTTAAGGTGTTTTTCTTACTGGCACTTTTTTTCTTCAGCATTGCTCTGTGAAAAGACCAAAACGTTTGAGTTTGAATAACTATAAAAAAGCTATTCTGAAGTATTTCCTCACAAGTCCTTTTGGCTTTAAGGGTTCTCTGCAGAATACAAAATGTAATTCTTTCTAGTTTCATTTTGGTTTTATACATATGGGCCAGATTAGTGTAAATCAGCATAACTCGATTGAGGTCTATATAGAGCTATGTGGATTTATATCATCTGAGGATCTGAACCATTATCTTTAAGACTGCGTCTTTCTGTGATCCCACAAGATTTTGCCTTAGAAAAATAGCATCATCTCTTAGTTTAAAACCTCTTCTATTTTTCACTTATTAAAATGATTTGTTTAATGTATGTCAGCTTTTCATTTGCTCATTCTGTATTAAAACATTAGCATAGGTATTTCTCATCCTATTAATGAAACATAAATAATTGGTTTTGCTCATATACAAAGGGATTACCTTCCAGAGACAGGCAGAGGATTCATTCTTAAAGACTGCTGACTGTCTGATAGATGACATGCACACTCATATTGCTTGCAAGATTTTTTCCCGTGTCACAGTATAATAGGAGTTAGAGTTGGAAAAGACCCATCTGATCTGATAACCCAAACCATCTCCCTGTCAAGACAGGATTGTTCTCTATTGTACATTTGTCTAATCTGGATTATTAAAAGCCAGTGTGATTATACTGTGGAGATATTTGTGTGATAAAACAGATATACAACTTCATCTACATCTAGACACACTTACGTTAGTACACATTGGGAGGATATAGGGAGCCTTTCTTTCCCCTAACATAGAGTACAATATTGTATACTATTGTGTAAGTAATTTACTTTTTTCATACCTCATCAAAAAACATTTGGGAAGTGTAAGATTGGAATCAGGTTGTGTAGTTAATAAATGTTTATCCCAGTGTTTTTCTTTTTCTTTTTCATTTTTCTTTCTAAATTTATATTTTGTCATCATAATTTTTTTTTAAATATTAATATACCTATCAGGGGATACTATTTTGCACCATATTGACTTAGCTTCTACAATAAAATGTATGGTACATGGACATACTAAATATTTCCATTCAAAAATTTACCTTCTTACAAGTACAAGGTATTAGATTAGAAGGATAAAAATCTCTCCCAGAGGATTTAAATTAGCCAACTGATCACAGCAAAAAAACATAAGTAATTATTTGTTGTGAAGTGTTTTTTATGAAGTATCTTCCTAATACTTCTGCTATTGTATGGCTTTTTTCAAAAAGATTAAGAATTGCCGTCACTTATTGGTTAAATAGGGTGAGGATGAAATTATAGTTGATATTTCCCCCAAAGTCCTTTGAAAATCAGTTAAAGGGATCTATTCTGCTCTCATTTAAACTGGTGTAAATCCAAAATACAATTGCTTCAGTGGAGTTGTACTGAGGTAACAGAGCAGAATTCAACCCATCAACAGCATTAAAGGTACCACTGACTATGGAGGAAGCATGGCCAAGGTGTCAGATGTGCTGATTCAGTGTATCTTTTCCAGTCCCTTTCCTAGCCATAACTGCATGGTGCAAATAGCCTGTGGAATTAAGTTCAATGTAATACTCTGTGGGATATATTTTTAGACAATTATGCAGCGATTCTTTCTGGGTGGCTGCTGTTGACATTTATAGGAATTGCACAGCTAAATCCCTGCACGCTGCTTTAAATATTAATCTCTGTTTGTTCCACACATAATGCTGGAAATAATTTAAATATGACAAAGGATTATCGAAATTAATTCACTTGATTTACAAGGTCATGTTCAGAGGTGAAACATGAAAGCAAATTTTGAATTAGTGGGTTTTTTAAAAATATAGTGACTGTTGAGCTCTGACAAGCGCACAGCACTGTACAAGAAACAAAAATAAAGACAGTGTCTGTCCTGCATGGAGAAGATTAGACATACAGAGGAGGGAGTTAACTTAGTTATCAGGAGAGACAGGGATCATTTTTATTCTCAATCACTATTCTTCATTGTAATGGAAACAAGATGAAGGATGGTCCACTGGTTGGGGTGTTAGTTTGAGAACCCAGGAAATCTGGGTTCAGTTCTCTGCTCCCTGAATTCACTTTCTGTGTGATCTTTGCCAAGTCACTTAGTTTCCCTGTGCCTCAATTTCCTATCTGTAAAATGGAGGTAATGTGTGTGTTATGAAAATGGTCTGAACAATTTCACATTTGCTCTGTTGTGAAGGTCTGCTAGCAAGACAAAGTGTCAAACGTTAACATCCGTGAAAGCGCCGAAAACAACCAGCACTGAAGCAGTAATTATCAAATTTCAGCACCGATGGACAGGTCACATTGTCAGAATGGGTGATGAGAGTCCAAAAGAAATTCTCTAGGATGAGCTGAAACTCGGGATGTGCAGGAAGAGCAGTCAATGTAAATGCTTCGAAGCAGAATCTCAAGCCCTGCAGCATAAATATTGATAACTTCGAAGGACAGACCAGAGTAGACAGCAACTATCAATAAAGGATGTAAATGCTTTGAGAAAGACAGATTCAAAAAATGGTCGAAAGTAGGACCGTCGTGCCAAGTCTACAATGGGCGAACATAAGAATGGCCATACTGGGTCAGACCAAAGGTCCATCTAGCCCAGCATCCTGTCCACCAACAGTGGCCAATGCCAGGTGCCCCAGAGGGAGTGAACCCAACAGGTAATGACCAAGTGATCTCTCTCTTGCCGTCCATCACCACCCTCTGACAAACAGAGGCTAGGGACACCATTCCTTACCCATCCTGGCTAATAGCCATTAAATTCCTGTGTAGCACCTGTCTGTGACCTTGCTTCTTGCAGGCTGGACTATACAGTCACAAGAGAATTTATGAGGTGCAGTGACATTATCATTGGAGATGACCAGGGCCGGCTCTAAGTTTTTTGACGCCCCAAGCAAAAAAGAAGAGCGCCGCCCCGCCATACACCCCCCCGTGAGCACCGCGCAGCCGAAACCCCCGCCCCTCCGAGCACCATGCCGCCCAAAGCCCAGCCCCCCCGAGTGCCGCACAAGCCCCCGCCCTCCCCAGCACCGCTCCACATGAAGCCCCGCCCCTGAGCGCCACGCAAGCCCCTGCCCCCCCTCCAAGCCCCATGCCGCCCGAAGCCCCTGACCCCTCCATGCTGTGCAAGCCCCTGCCCCCCCGAGCGCCATGCTGCCCAAAGCCCCTGCCCCCCCGAGTGCCATGCTGCCCAAAGCCCCCGCCCCTCCTGAGCGCCGCGCCAAGCCCCCACCCCCCCAAGCCCCCGCCCCCCCAAGCGCCGCACCGCCCAAAGCCCCACCTCCTGAGCACCGCGCAAGCCCCCGCCCTCCCCAGCGCCGCTCTGCCCGAAGTCCCTGCCCCCCTCCAAGCACTGCTCCGCCTGAAGCCTCGCCCCCCGAGCGCCGCACAGGCCCCTGCCCTCCCCAGCACTGCGCCGCCCAAACCCCGCCCCCCAAGCGCTGCACAAGCCTCTGCCCCCCCAGCACCGCCCAAAGCCCCCGCCTCCCTCCGAGCACTGCGCTGCCTGAAGCCCCGACACCCAAGCGCCGCACAAGCCCCTGCCCCCCCAGCACCGCCCAAAGCCCCTGCCTCCCACTGAGCGCTGCACCGCCCGAAGCCCCGACCTCCGAGCGCCGCGCAAGCCCCCGCCCCCCTCCGAGCGCCGTGCCACCAGAAGCCCCCACCTCCCCTGAGCGCCGCACCACCTGAAGCCCCGCCCCCTGAGTGCCACCGAAACAAAAAAATCCCTCCAGCGCTGCCCACGACGAACTAAAAAAAAAAACACAAACAAAAAAAACCGAGCGCCGCCCCACTCCAAGGTGCCGCCCCAAGCACTTGCTTGGTCGGCTGGTGCCTGGAGCCAGCCCTGGAGATGACGGACAGCATATGCATTAAAACTTGTGAGGCATTCAGATACTATGGGGGCCATGTAAGCTGGACGATGATGAGAGAAAAAGGAGTATGAGGTAGGTGAGTGTCATGGAAGGAGTCAGTTTTTTGGAGGGATTTGATATATCTGTATTTAAATGCCAGATCCTTGATGAGTAAGCCCATGAGTAAGCCCTCAAAATGGCTATACCATAGGCATATACATTCCTGAAAACCTACTTTGCATCTGTGGAAAAGTCCATTCAGACTATCAAAGATGATTTCTGTAGTGCTACAATTTTCTTTACAAAGGGAACGTTTAGAGAAAAAACTAAAATGCAAAATCAAAAGAAATCAAAAGTTAGCTGGAGAAAGAGTAAAAATTAACCAATAGGAAAAATTTGTAATGAATGTCTTGGAAAAAATATGAATGCATGGCCAGCGTTGTCAATAAGACTGAAAGAAGGATGGACTTTGTTGTTCAGCAACATGAGCATTATTCATCAAATGCGATAGCAGTCTATGCAGTAAGATAATGTGAGTTGGGTCTCCTGTTTTTTCAGTGCAGTGAGTTTCTCCCTAACAAAGGCATTCTGATCATTGGTGAACTACATCCCTATAGAAAGAACATAGGGATTGTGCCACTGAGCAGCCGTTGGGAGCTTTACTACAATGTAGTTTTATATGTATCAATCATTTTAATTATTGCAAAGACTGGTATGTAAGACCAGGCACTTGCAGGAGTTTGTACATCCTCTGAGTCTTCTGAAATCCAGAATTACAAAACAACACTCCTCAAGGAAGTGCTGTTTGTTTATTCATGATATTTATAATTCATAATACCACAGGGTACTATGAGCTTAGGAGGATGCAGACTTTCTTTATGGGAAGAAGTACATGTAAAAATGAGGTGCAGAGCAAAAGATGGGACAGAGGAAATAACAGCAGGTGCAGGGAAGGTATGCAGCTCTGACACTAGTGAAACCCACTTCCAAGCAGTATTTCTCTGCCTCATTTGGTCTATCGGATATCTGAGGAATCAGCTGCGGATAATGTCACATTGCTCCCTTGTTTCCTCCCTCTCACATCAATATCTTATAGACAGGGCTTAAATTCTCACCAAGTATTTCCCGGAGCCTCGGTGCTCAGGCCTTCAGTCCCACGGGGCGCACAGGGGCTCCCATGGGTTTGACAATATTTACCAGAGCTCTGCTCCCCATGAATTTAAGCCTTGCTTGTAGAACTAAAGCTCTGCAGAACTCTGCAGTAAAGACTTGCACCCCAGGAGTGCTGAAAAGAGACAGTCTTTTTTTTTCTGTCCCCAGTTGCATCACATGAGAGCTGTCAAGGTTAATACTCTTGCCGCGTGGCCAGGGTCAGTGGATTCTGTTACAGGTTCCAGTGGATGAGCTTATGCAGGGTGCTTGTGGGGGAGGGTAAGGAGCAGGGGATAACAGGGTGTGTTACAGGAACATTCTATAAATGAGTGATGTCTGGTTATATATAAATAGTTAGCTAATGGATCATGTGCCATTAGAAGACACTCAGTTGGTTTAGCCATAGGGTTGGGAGGGCCTATGGCTGCTAGTAGGGATTTCCTCTCCTACAGAAGGAATATTTGGCTGCACATTTGCGGCCAGATTGGCACAAAGGAGCGTAATGCGGTAGAGAATCTGGCCTCACCTCTTTGAGATGAATCAGTTCAGTTTTACCACACACAATAAAAACAGAGGCAGCATGGACCAGTTGCATAGATATTATTTTAAAAAAAATTGCATTAAAATAGGGATCATTTATATTTTCCCTTTTGTCTTATTTGAGATTGTAACTACTTTTAAGTTAAATAAAATCCTTTACATACAGCAAACTAACCACTGGCTGAAGTGCTCTAATGAAAATGGAACTTACTGGGGAAAAAACCACGTACATGCCTTTATGCTTTACTACATTGTCACCATTAGTGCCAACTGGATGGCATAGTGGGTTTATTTACGCATTATGAATTGGCTCAGAGGAACACTTTGTCCTGATCTTATTAGTTTTTGGTCTTACTTGAATGAACAGCTGTTGAAGTGTAGGTCTACTTTTGTATCAGCATCTCAGAGGAATATGTTTGTTAATTCAGCAGTGGAAAGGCTTAATAAACTGGCAGTGATCAAAATCTAATTGAATTAGCTCAATTAGGAAAAAAAATGCACTGAATGAGTTAAAAAAATCTCTCAGCTATAGCATGGGAAAATTAAACTTTCAGAATTCTGTCTTAAATTAGACATCAAGGAAATGTTTGCTATGATGCCTTTGTTACTTAAAACAATAGAATTAAATTTAACAGAATTACATGATTCAGAGTGGTAGCCATGTTAGTCTGTATCAGCAAAAAGAACAGGAGTACTTGTGGCACCTTAGAGACTAACAAATTTATTTGGGCATAAGCTTTTGTGGGCTGAAACCCACTTCATTGGATTCGCCACGTAACAAAAGCTTGGTTTGTTACCCTGGTGGCTACATGAAAGTAAAGGGAGTCAACAGATAAAGATCTCCTGCCTCTAGAATTACTTCTAGTAGTGTGTTGGGTTGGTTTCTCATGTTTTTAAGAGTTTCCCCTTTAATATGTTTACAAAAAAGTTAAAATATACAGGACTTGATTTTAATTTGTATAAAATCCTCTTAATAGCATTGCCTAATTAAGACACACATTAAATTCATGTAATGCTAGTTTAATTGGAGGAAAAATCTGTTAAAGCACTACTGGATTTCCCTCCGGCCCCAGCCCATAAAATGAACACTGTGAACATAAAATAAATGCTCTAATTAGATATAGTTATCAGAAATATTACATGAATTAAAATCAGGTCTGATTTCTGGATGGAAATATTGATTTAGAGGCATGGTGAGCGAAACATGCTGGATATACATTAGTACAACATAGTATTTAAACAGCCTGAGAGCAAATGTAAGGAAAAAAATTCTCAAGGTAAAACTCCATTATTTCTCTCTTCATAGATCAGGAATGGACTGGATAACTGTAGTAATTCCAGTCATATCATGTGACAACGCTATTGCATATTATCATGGTTTGCAACTGCATGCCTTCTAGCTATTGAGAAGTACTATATGGATTTCACAGTGACTCAGTAAAAAAATCACACGATCTAATAATGTATGCACGGAGCAGGACTGCGGTTTCATTTGCTTTTAAAAATTAATTTTTTTTGTCTGAATCCCGATGAAATCTCAGGGGAATGGAGACTTTCACTGATACACAGAAATATTGCAGGGGCAGCAACAATTAGAACTTCTCTATGCTGCTCTCTCTGGCACCAATCCAGCAAAGCACTTACATACATTCTTAACTTTAAGCACGGGAATAGTCCCTCTGAAGTCCCATTAAGCATGTGTTTTACGTGCTTTGCTGGAGCAGGACCTCAAAATATTTTTCTCCAGTCTCTGTAACATTCTTTGCAAATCACATGTTTCACCAGAACGTCTGAAGGATACCTGTGACTGGTTGGCAAGTTTGATGCTCCTGGCTGCAGTGCTGGAGCCTCAAAGTTAACACTATTAAACCCTCAGATCTGAACTTCAAACCCCTCATGCATCACAGTCTAAACCTCATTTGCCTGCTTCATTTCAACTGACTGCCTGCAACATGCATTACTCATCAGGCTTAAGCTTCTGTCCTAACTTGTATTGAGCTTAGACACTCTGATTTCCTTCTCCAGACCTGAAGAAAAAGCAGCTCTGTGGCTTATCTACACTTACAGCACTGCAGTGGCACAGCTGCACTGATGTAGTGCTTAGTGAAGACGCTGACTACATCAACGGAAGGGCTTCTCCTGAGATGGTAGCTAAGTTAATGGGATTTTACACACTCCTGAGAGACACAGTTATACCCACAAAAGTTTGTACTGTAGACTAGGGCTTAGTAGCTCAAAATGTTGTCCTTTCCACCAACAGACGTTGGTCCAATAAAAGATATTACCTCGCCTACCTTGTCTCTCTCATATCTTGGACCCAACATGTCTACAACTAGCTGCAAACAATTAAGCATTCCAGGCATTTGTAACTTATACTTGTCACAGGATGATCATATAACTCAACAGTTAACTCACAGGACTTGGTGGTGAGGGGTGACTTCAACTACCTAGACTTCTGTTGGGAAAATAATACTGCAGGGCACACATTATCCAACAAGTTCTTGGAATGTATTGGAGACAATTATTTAGTTCAAAAGGTGGAGAAAGCTACTAGGGGAGAGGCTGTTTTAGATTTGATTTTTGACAAATAGGGAGGATGTGGTTGAGAATTTGAAAGTGGAAGGCAGCTTAGGTGAAAGAGATCATGAAATGGTAGAGTTCGTGATTCTAAGGAATGATAAGAGGGAAAACAGCACAATAAAGATAATGGATTTCAAGAAGGCAGATTCAGGAAGTTGGTAGGTAAGATCCCATAGGACGCAAATCTAAGGGGGAAAACAGTTCAAGAGAGTTGGCAGTTTTTCAAAGAGATGTATTAAGGGCACAAGAGTAAATTATATCACTGTGGAGGAAAGACAGGAAATAGGGCAAGAGACCACCCTGACTTAACCACAAAATCTTCAATGATCTGAAACTCAAAAAAAGGAGTCCTACAAAAAGTGGAAACTAGGTCAAATTACAAAGGATGAATATAAACAAATAATACAAGTATGTAGGGACAAAATTAGAAAGGCCAAGGCACAAAACAGGATTAAACTAGCTAGACACATAAGGGGTAACAAGAACACATTCTATAAATACATTAGAAGCATGAGGAAGACCAAGTACAGGGTAGGCCAGCTACTCAGTGGGGGAGGGGCAACAATAACAGAAAATGTGAAAATGGCAGAAGTGTTAAATGACTTTTTTGTTTCCATTTTTACAAGAAAGGTTAGTAGTGATTGGACATCTGATATAGTGAAAATCAGAGGCTAAAACAGAGAAAGAGCAAGTTAAAAATTACTTATACAAGTTAGATGTCTTCAAGTCACCAGGGCCATATGAAATACATCCTAGAACACTCAAGGAGCGGACTGAGGAGATATCTGAGCCATTAGCGATTATCTTTGAAAAGACATGGAAGACAGGAGAGATTCTAGAGGACTGGAAAAGGGCAAATTTAGTGCCCATCTATAAAAAGGGGAATAAGGACAACCTGGGGAACTACAAACCAGTCATCTTAACTTCATTACCCAGAAAAATAATGGAGCAAATAATTAAGCAATCAATTTGCAGACACCTAGAAGATAATAAGGTGATAAATAACAATCAGCATGGATTTGTCAAGAACAAATCACATCAAAGCAATCTAATAGTTTTCCTTGACAGGGTAACAAGCCTTGTGGATTGGGGGAAGCAGTAGATGTGGTATATCTTGACTTTAGTATGGCTTTGATACTGTCTCACATGACCTTCTCATAAACAAACTAGAGAAATACAACCTACATGGAGCTACTATAATGTGGGTGCATAAACTGGTTGGAAAACAGTTCCCAGAGAATAGTTATCAGTGGTTCACAATCAAGCTGGCAGGGCATAACCAATGTGGTCCTATAGGGATTAGTTCTGGGTCCGGTTCTGTTCAATCATCAATGATTTAGATAATGGCATAGAGAGTACACTTATAAAGTTTGTGGATGATACCAAGCTAGGAGAGGTTGCTAGTGCTTTGGAGGATAGGATTAAAATTCAAAATGATCTGGACAAACTGGAGAAATGGTCTGAAAAAATTAGGATGAAATTCAATAAGGACAAATGCAAAGTAGCCCACTTAAGAAGGAAAAGTCGGTTGCACACATACAAAATGGGAAATGACTGCCTAGGAAGGAGTACTGTGGAACGGAATCTGGGGGTCATAGTGGACCACAAGCTAAATGTGAGTGAACAGTGTAACGCTATTCCAAAAAAAGCAAACATCATTATGGGATGTATTAGCAGGAGTGTTGTAAGCAAAGCACAAGAAGTAATTCTTCCACTTTACTTCACACTCTTTAGGCCTCAGTTGGAGTATTGTGTCCAGTTCTGAGTGTCACATTTCAGGAAATATGTAGACATATTAGAGAAAGTCCAGAGAAGAGCAACAAAACATGACCTAGGATGGAAGATTGAAAAAACTGAGTTTGTTTAATCTGGGGAAGAGAAGGCTGAGAGGGGGCATGATAACAGTTTTCAATTACATAAAAGATTGTTATAAGGAGGAGAGAGAAAAATTATTCTCCTTAACCTCTGAGGATAGGATAAGAAGCAGTGGGCTTAAATTGCAGCAAGGGCGGTTTAGGTTGGACATTAGGAAAAACTTCCTAATTGTCAGAGTGGTTAAGCCCTGGAATAAATTGCCCAGGGAGGTGGTGGAATCTCAATAATTGGAGATTTTTAAGAGCAGGTTAGACAAACACCTGTCTGGGATGGTCTAGATAATACTTAGTCCTGCTATGAGTGCCTTTCCAGGTCCTTTCCAGTCCTGTGATTCCAGTGGTAAAGTCATGAATGAGCTGTGCTATAATAGGTTACTTGTCATGGGTTGTTTCAGCCATCAAACAATCAAACTAATTTAAGGTGGGATCCTGTTTTCTTGGATGTCTGTGTTTTGGAGAAATTGAAAGTGTTTTTAAATACTTTTTTATTTAGCCTATCTTCAGCTAGCTGTAGTATTTCACTGCATGTGTAGTGGGTACATATGCAGAACATTTTAACCTATTTCAGTTATGCCTCCAGCAGCAGAAAACTGAAGTGGAAATTTGAGCCCTGGCTTTAAGTATGTGTGGGAGTGTGCATGGAGGAGAGTTTAAAAGCTCCCTCCATTTTGTAAAAATAAATAAAAACCTCTTATATAGAGTTTTCATTAACCAGTGACATTGTGCCCTCAGTGCAATCTACTTGCATGAGTATCTACAATAAGTAGACATGTTGGATTGGTGTCCATTTGTTTTTTTCCCCTAGCCAAACCACCTCAGTAAGAAATAAGATGTTTACATATTTTTATGAACTCAAGGTAGAGAGCTCCATTACTGAGCAGGAAATGTTCCTCAGAGTGCCTCTATTACCCTTGCTTTATTCTTTGTTGTCTTCTATAAAATGGTATCTTTCTATTCAGCTTCCACAGTCATCTGTTGCTTTCTGCTTCCAGGGTACTAATCCATCTCTGTTTATTTTCTGAGTACTGTCCACCATTCTCTTTCCAACACACTCTTTCTCTGTCTCCAGTCAGGGTTTCTGTCTACATCTTTCTCTTTTTCAGATGACCTCTGTCTCTGAATCTTTAATGTAATTGAAAACTGTTATCTTATTCCCTCTCAGAATCCCCCCCACTGCTGAAAAGTTCCCATGTGTCTTAACTCCTTATTTTCTGCGTCTAGTATCTAAGAACCTCTCAGTCTATGCTCAGCATCATTTTTCCTCAAGTCCCTGTTTTCACTTTAGGGTCTTCTCTTCTCTCCTCCAGGCTGAAATTCCCTTTATCCAGAGCCAGTACTCACCTTGTGACCTTTCCACATTAATAATGGTGGGTTACTTTTTCCGTGATTTAGGTGAATGGATGTAGCTAAGCCACACACAGACTAGATACAAAAGGTAAAAGAGACAACTGAAAATGTTCACTTCCTTGAATATTTCAAACTTATAGATTAAATAGATTCACAATCTGAGTGTATTCTCCCTCTGTTCTAATGAATGTTTAGTGGAAACTATGTATATTTACTTTAAAAAAAGTAGTGGTGCTCTATTTTTCAATCCATGGTAAACATTGTAGAACATTTGCAAAAGGTTCCCTGACCACAGCCAAAGTGTATTTAAAAGTTTTTATTAAAGTTCTCCAATCAGCTACCTTTTCCAGCTCACAGATAAAAATATAATATTTTATGGTTCAGTATAAAAATTCAGTGAAATTAACCCACTAAGTGATCAATGAAGCAAATGATTAAAAAGCAGGAGAATGCAAAATGAATATTGAAAAAGATAAAATTGCATTTGCTATTACTGTACGTTTTGCAGGTCATAAATGAAAGCCCAGTGCACAATAAGTAAAAATGACCTTTTCAAATGTTGAAAAGGAATGTTAGTGCACTTACACTTCTGCCAACTGAATTCAATTATTTAGGTCTGTTTCCATCTTTCGGCAGTATATTTGATAACTGCTAATAATCGTACATTTAGTTCTGGCCAGGGCCGGCTCCAGGCACCAGCATTCCAAGCAGGTGCTTGGGGCGGCAATCTGCAAGGGGCGGCAGTCTGTGTGTTTTTGCCCCCATTCAGCATGCTGAATTGCCGCTGTGGATGGCGGGGGCAGTCCGTGTGCCCTTAGGGCAGCACGCGCGTTTCTGCAGCAGCGGCAATTCGGTGGCAGCTACTATGTTCAGCTGTCTGTGGCAGCGCAGTTTCTGTCTTCCGGCTGAATTTTGCAATTCGGCGTGCTGCTTGGGGCGGTGAAAACGGTAAAGCTCGCCCTGGTTCTGGCTTCCATTGTTGCACAAAGGATGTTTGGCTATATTAGCCAGTGATTTTGATCTAATCTTTTATATCTCTGATCAGCTTTTATTTTTAAATTAAGTATAGAAATAGTCAACAGTGAAAATACATTAGCTAGATCACCTGCTTATTTCTCAGAAGCATAGCGGATTACAAGTTATGGGAAGTTTATAAGAAAAATCTTCAAATCAGGAAAATAATGAATATCTTATGGAAATAATTAAATGCTGTTTGAGCTTTCCTGCCTTTGCTACTGTGTTTTGTTTGTTTGTACTTTTAAATCCCAGGATGTTGTTAAACAGATACCCTGCAAATTAAGAGAGACAAGCTAACATCAAAGTGGCTCTATGTCCTAATTTGGGGACACACAATATTTTCAATGTCCTGTCTAAATGCTAGAATGAGAATACTGAGGCACCATGTTTTACTGCCACCCAGATTCTAACCTCTCCTTTCCGTAGCATCCTTTATCAATCCTCTCTTCGTATCTACCCTCCAAGCTTAGGTGTCTATATAGTCCTCATTACCACAGCATCTGAGTGTCTTGCAGACTTTTAATGTACTTATCCTCAAACACCTGTGTGAAGAAGGAGAATACGGTTTTACAGATGAAAATCTGCACTACAATGAACAAGTGACTTGCCCAAGATCACACAGGAAGTCTGTGGCAGAGTAGGGAATTCAACCCAGGTCCCTGAATCCTATGCTTGTATCTTAACAACTGGACTATCCTTCCTCTGATTGGTCAGAAAAAGGTTTTGACCCTGCAAGGTGATTGAGGACCTTGTGACAGGCGCTGAGCTCATGCTTAGCATCTTGCCAGAACAGGCCCACAATGAGATAGGGCAGATGATAAAATAAATTCCGTAAAAGAATTGTGGAGAAAAATCTTCTTGTAGATGATAATTCAGTGCTGTATATCTTGTGTCTGATGGGCAGCCGAAGATGTATTAATGGGTTTCTTGTGAGCATTTTTGAGCATTGCAAGAACTATCTAGTTCTTCCATTGTGGACAGGTATCTACATCATAAATCCACCAATGCAACCAACACTAAAATGAGCATCTTTGCCTCACAGAGACGCTTGGATCATGGAGGTTATCCATCCTGGTCATTTCTTCTGCACTTTTTTTTGGACAGGAGACTTTATGTCTAGGCTGTTAATTTGGTACTTTCCTTCAGCACTAAAGACAAACATTTGTAGATAGTCTCGTAGGCTGTCTGTGAATTGGATCTGAGAAGTTTTGTCATGAATTGAAGATGATGATTGGTAACCTCAGAACCTGCTTTCCGTTACCACTTCTATTTTTACATGCTCTTGGCAGAATCCTAGTAATGGTGAGTTCAGAGACCTTACCTATAGACAGTGGACCTAGAGAGAGAGAAATACATTGTTGTAATATTTGACATCATGCAATCTAAAGGAAGCAGTTGAACATAAAGAAAAGGTTCTTGTGAGAGATTCTGCTAGATTGGTTTTAGAATTTAAAAAGGACTGCATCACAACTGACAACAATAATTTATTTCAAGAAATAACTGCTTAGTCATTCATTTAGACCATCTTGATTTTACAAGGAAGGCACTCGGAAACTATGGTGATGGGCAGCAGTATAAAATCCTAAGATCTGCAACAGTGCAATTTGATGACTTCCAGATTGCATAATGCAAATAAAAGACCTTTATTTCTCCCAACCAAGAAATCAGGAAGGTGAAATGGCTAGTTGGAAACTGACACACGAAGGCTAATTGAATAATAGGTATGGTAGCATCAGTGGAGTCATGTTGAGACTAGAGCTGCAGGGGGATCATGACTTTTAAAAATCAATTTACATATTGAGCGTAAATAAATATGTTCTTGTTGTTTTTAAATCTGACGACTGAAATGGTTACCTCTCAATTATGCATGAATTATTTTTATTTATAATTTATTTTTATAATTTATTTTATTCATTATTTGGTGCGGAGGTAGTCGGAATATTGTGGGTCTGGCAGTTAAGTAACAAACTGATCGGATAAGTGTATGCTGTGTGTGTTTGTTTGTTCCTGCCTGCTCCATGGTGTGGAAATGGTGGGTGTTATGGAGCCGGAAGAAAAGAAGATACAGTTAGTAGGAAATAATAAACTGAGGAGAATGGCAGACAAGTGGAGGGTAGATGGAGTGTGAGTGGCAGAAAATTAGGGGGGAAGATGAACTAGGAACTCACAATGATAAGTAGGTTGGAGCGGGCACATTTGAGGTAGGCTGGACTTGTGATAATAATGGGAGAAGAATGATGAGCAAAGAAAGCATTGGAGGAAGAGGACAGCAAGAAAGGATGTAGAAGACAGAGAAGATGGGGGGAAGACTGTCAAGAAAAGTGTGAAGAAAAAAAGGACGGAATTCCAAAACATATGAACCTGTGCCTGGATTGGAAGGGGTGGCGAAGAATCATGGACACCTCCAACTCTGTATAAATGGGAAAAAGTCAAGAAGTGAATTTAATGCAGCAACTGCACTTATTTATTATTTAGGTAATGTTTATGCACTGCGTTAACTGGTTTTACATCAGATAAAACTACTTGTTATTTCAATTACTTGGGTAAGTAAACTATTTTTTAAATGCATGGTATGTGATTCTTCTTTGGTCTGAAGGCATGTATGCAGGATGCTATAACCCTGCACCCTAACATCCCTTATGTACTTCCAAGTGGACTGTATAACACTCTACTAACTTTGTATGCTACTTGCTCTAATAAATGCAAACTATCAGAAACATGGTTCCATAAATATCTACTTTTGTTCAGCTCTATGCTGTCCTGTAAATTATTTATCTTGAATTCTGTAAATGTACTGTAAATTATTCCTTTCATAGTTCTATGTCTGCATCCCTTTTAATAAAATGCTCTTTCAAATGCAAAATACATGCGACACATCCAGATGGGGCAAACACATCTGGCCATAATGAAGAACAACATTTCCTAGGACAAATCTAATAGAAAACATTTAGAAAATTCTTTTTTATCCTGTGGACAATATCATAGGCAGATCCTTGTGCAGGGAGCCTTAAGCTATAGTTTGTTGCAGAGTAGGAAATTACAATTTTTTTATGTGGAGAGGACTTAGAAATGAAGCATATTAACTGTTTTTTTAATACAGATAATATCTTTCCCCTCTGTTTTCCCTAGCAATATTCTAATTCTCACAATGTTATCCACCAAGCCTGAGTAATTTATCTACTGGAAAACAGAGAGGCAAGGAGTGATATTATTATTTAAGTAAATGACTGCATTTTTAATCAGTCAGAAAATGAATAGTAAAGTCTCAAATGTTACCATTAAGCAATAGAAATGTGTTTGAGAGTCTTTACAATTGGGTAATAATTGGCTAGAGGATCTGAGATAAAGCAGAAATTACTGAAACCAGCCATTACTAGATTTTTCAATACCCATAAATAGTTTGCTGAAATTAGAATTCAATGAGATTTAAAGTGCAATGTAGATGTTTCTTTTTATTTCTCTGATAAATTTGTTTAAGAAATTGCAGCCTAACACTCATATGGTCTCTGTAAAAGTATTTCCATGACTGGGAAAAGATGACTAAAGGAAGGTAAATACTTAAAACGTTCAGAACTGGAAATCATAGAATCATAGAATATCAGGGTTGGAAGGGACCTCAGGAGGTCATCTAGTCCAGCCCCCTGCTCAAAGCAGGACCAATCTCCAACTAAATCAGAAATATCTGATTTGGTGAAAATAACATAGGACTCAATCCAAAAATAACCGAAGTAAATAGAAGGACCACCATTGCTTTGAGTTGGCTTGATAAATTTGAAGATCTAAGCCTTTCAAGTAAGAACTACAGCAAAAACTTTGGGTTCCTTAAGTAGCTACCTAAATCCGCATTTAATCATCTGTGTATAATAAATAGTCTGTTTTTTTATTTGAAGGGGTCAGACCTCAACTCCTACTGAAGTCACTTGAAATCTTTGGGTTTCCACACTGCTGAAAAATCAAGCCATTCAGTTTAAATATACATGCAGGTGCCTTTAGGCAGCCAGATTTGAACGTGTCAGCTTGTGTTTTAGAACACCAGTTTTCTATTCACTGATGGAGAATATTACATAATGACTTTGGCATTAGTTATTTGTTTTCAACTAGCATCTACCAACAACTATATTTAAAGACTAAATGTAATAGCCTTTCATAGCTGATCTTCTGTCTTTGCAACTTCATTCTCAAAGTATTCAGTCTGCATAATTAAGTATGATTTTGTGGCTACCTTTCATATCCCAACTTGGGGACCTCAAGTGAATCTAATTATCTTTCAATTGGAAAGAAGATATTTCACAGACAGAAGCTGTAGATCAGGGCTCATTACTAAGGCAGCTCATTATTTTTAATGAGCAACTTCATTATCTGATTCTTCAGAGAACAAGACATAATTCTATTGATGCAGGGAAGCTTGTTAAACTTCAGTGGCCAGAGACATATGGCTAACAGTCAGAATTTGGCAACAAAGAATATTAGGGTTAAAGAAAGTATCTTGTAGGATTCTAGGGTCTTCATCTAGGTGATTTATAAAGGTCAAAGATTACAGAATAATTTTCTATTTGTTTTTTCCCAAGTGAATTTAGTTAGGCCATAATATGTGTACATTACCCATCTAAGTGGTCTTCTTTAGAAAACAAATTGCATGGAAAATTCACAGTAATAAAACACAATCTATTCACTGGAAAGCTTTACACCAAAGGAAGTGGTAACAAAATCACTTTTCTGCAATTCCAAGTTCCTCTAGGGAGTATTACAAATATTCATAGTGTTTCCAAATGGTGCATTTTGCATTTGGATCGCTGAATTAGCTGACAGATGTGTAAAATCTCATGTAACCAAACAACTCTCTTGGGAAAGGTGCAAATCACACGCTGTCCCAGCTACATTTACTATTAATATAACATCAAACCCTGATCCAGCAAGTACCTATGTGCTGTAGCAGGGAGCATAAGGTGGTTGTGCTGTACTGAAAAAGTGAGTGGAGACCAGGTGATGGCACAAGTACAGATCAGTACTAGACACTGCTACACTGCCAGGAAGTTAGTCTCCAGCCCTTGGCAGCCCTGCTCCCTTGCTCCCCATGGTACATGGCAAAAAAGGAGTGGAGTTGGCAGAAATTCAGAATGCCCCCAAGAAAGGTGCATTTAGCTATGTGTTCCCTTCCATGGCTGTACTCCTGCTACTAGATCAGAGTAGGCTGGTGGCTATGAGCAATGTTTTCATTGATGTAAAATTGGGCTTATAATATTTGAGGATAATTTCGTTAACTATCTAGAGATAACAATAAAGGAAACAGCAGATGCTGCTATCATCTAGGCTGGCTATGTTCTCTGTCTCTACAACTGTGTATGAGGGAGAAAGTCTGAGAGTTGACAAGACAAGAAGCATGGCATAGCTTGCTGCAGTATGCATAGCAACTTTATTCCCTTACACCACTGCCTTGCCTTGCTTTTAGTCTTCTGCTTGCTCCTGTACTGTGAAGTATCAAGCCCCCATAGCTTTCTCTCTATGGTTTCCTTATTCTGATATGATACAGCTATTACTTTTTACAGATTTAGTGGATGAATGGTCAAAACCCATCCTTTTAATTGGCGGGGAGAGCAATTGCAACACAAAACGGGACATGTGGCTCTGGTGTGTGAACCTTTTTAGAGGATGGGAGCATGCAAAAAAATATCAGTTTAGGTGTATAGGCTGCTCTCAGCCCTTGCATACACAGTGTGCGTTTGACTGTATCATATGATTCTTAGTCCTCATAGCAGTTAGTGATATCAATACAAACACTACCAAGATAACCTCATCTAAAGCCTACCACCGATTTCTAAGAAGCACAGTAAAGATAAAATAAACTCAATGATAAAATAAGATGCCTAGCAAGCTATTGGCACTGTACAAATAGTAATAATCATATGTTTTGAGTGCCAAGTAACAAGCAAGGGGACATTATTTTCCATTTTTCAGTATGCTTAGCATACAATTGCATTCTGGCCTGCAGGCATTCTTTCCCGCAATTCATTTAGAACAATGACCTTCTCCAGTTTTGAATATGTTACAAGTATTCTTTCTCTTTGAACAAACATAGTGTGGGAAGTCACTATGATGCTCGCAGGATGTGAAGCAAACCACGATCTGGATATATTTATTAATACACATACTTCTGTTGGATATTTATATAAGAGTAAGGGTGTTAACCCTAGTGTTCTGGCCAAAATACATTCCCCATGATTGCATTCTGCTTATCTAAATTCTCCCTGCAGATTCTTCTTCACTTCTTGTCTGTAGTGTTTTTATTTTCTGTATGGCCCCAAAAAACCACCTGCCAGATTTCAGCTAGAGCTGTGGGAAACCCTCCAGCTAAGGGGAATTGATTTCAACAGGAGCAAGATCAATGGTCAAACTTCCACAGAAATGAGTGGAATAGAATGAGGCTCTTTGGTTGTTTGAGATTCAGCTAGCCATTTGAGAGGGTTTTGGTCACGCGTAAAAGAATCCCCAGAGTTCAGCTTGTGTTTTGGGGCTCGGTAAATCAAGCTACCCCTCAGAACAAAACAGTGGGAACTAGCTGAAGGATAAATACTTTAGTTATCAAACCAGTGAAACTTCCCTTGCCAATCTCTGCTGAACCATATCCCAAAGGCCAGACCCCTCTGCTTATCTCCTGGGGCGGAGGGAGAGAGAAAGGAAGCAGACATTGTGGTATTTTGGTTCCTCCTTTACATTTGCAAAGTACTTTGGAACCCATTGATTTTATTGGCAATTTAATCAGGCTCTAATTAAATGTAATTTATTACCTGTCTCAGTTTTCTAATTTAGTTTATCTGACTGTCACTAATATGGCAGATGACCTATACCATGTGTTTGGGGTGTGCATACATGCCATTTCTTTGAAGACCCCCTCAGTAAGTAATGACTCATCTTAGTAGAATTAACCAGACAGCTGTCTCAATGCATTAGGCACAGTGATGCATTCTCTTTCCTTCAACTTCAAATACAAATTCATACTTGTACAACCTTTCTTTAAGGCCAATGTTAGAAACTCCCTTTCCAGTCCTGTTAGTTTATCCATTGCCTTTCTTATGATATAACAGGTTATTTCTACGGTATATGATCACTTCCCCAAACTTCATTCTTTGTCATGATTCCCCCTCAACATTAGAACTGTTCATTTTTTTTTTGGCAGAAATTTTAACTAAAAGCGTCTTCTTTTTTGAGTATTGCTTTGCTGTGCATGTAAAATACAAAGCATGTCAAGGTGCAAATGATGCTAAGAGTAAGGGTATCAGAAAACTTCGAAGGTTAAAAAAATTGTATCACAGTGCCCAACACTTGGGTGCTATAAACAAATAAATAACAATATTTTAGATACGTTTAGTCTGAATAATCTGGAAGTTGCAAATTAGTTGGAGAAAATTCCCAACTTCTCAGAAGTGGTCCTGACTATCTTTAGTCAATAATTATCATTAAGCGCAAACTCCTGTATATATGGAACATTGTTAACTGTTGATAACAGCTCTGAGATACCCTGCTTTGAGTTTAACCTCATGCACTGATTTTGATACATTACACATTACGATACATAACCAGAACCTACGAAGAGCTCTGTTTGTAACTAAATATCAACCTCTGCTATCACTAAAACTCTCAATCTTAGTATTGTGGGTTTCAGCCCCACTTTGGAGAGCATCTATAAGAGGAATAGGCAACTTTAAGGTAATACAGGGACACAGAATCCATTAAACCCTTTGGCCGGCCATCCTTTCTTTCTTTAAAAGAATACAGATTGCATGACTAAGAAATGTTTGCTACAATACATGTTAGCACACAACGAACCATGTATTAATAGTGTAAAACTGAGGTGTTCTTAAATATAAAATGCCTTATAGCATAACTGTTAAATAAACAAAACAGTTCAAACATAAATCTTTCACTAACCTTGTTTTCAATGTGCAGAAGAGCTTGGGTTTAATATATGACAATAAAAAATAAAGTCTGTCTTAATGCTTTTCCTTTGTTGCTTCTCATCATTACAGTATCTTGCTAGTCTATGTGAAACTTGAAGGAGAGCTTTCCTGTGTGCTAAGAATGGCACATCTCTATACATTTTACTGCATCCAACCTCATTAAGCCGCATTTCAATGACAGTAGCATACCTGCTAAATTCTGACTCGTACTATCGCAGTGACAGTGAAAGTGCAGTACATGTTGTAAAACAGGCAAAATCCAAATGCAACTGGTGATTCTTAAAAAGCGTGTGCTCTCTTTTGGAAATCAGCCATGTGAGGAACAAGATCTGACCCAGACTGGTCCATGCCTTGCAATTGCAGATTCAAATGATTCAGATGTCTGGTTATGTCAGTCAAAAATGACATATCAAAAAGCAAAACTGAATCTTCTAGTTTTTCCTGAAACTGTAGTATCAGGACTCAGTGTTTTGCCAAAAGGCAATAATCCTCTTTCGAAGTGCAAAGAATCTCTCAAGGCATTTATCACAACCCAGCCCCAAATTTGTAATGACTCAGTGATCTGTTGCTTCCTTGGATCTAGTATGTAACTTTCATGAGCACTCATGCAATGGTCAAAGTTAAGTGATTTGCCACACAGTGACTCTTGAATAATGCAGTGCATTGTTGGGTAATCCATCCACCAAACTATTGTTCAATAAACCCAACCTTTGCTCCATGCACAACAGGTGGTCTATTCCTATCAGCAGCTGACTTTTCCAAACCTCCAAAATCTGCAACAGCTTCTTGAGCTACAACAAAAATATCTGGATCCTTTTTAGTTTCATGTAATAAGGTTAACTTCATAAATTCTTCCTGCATGTTAAGATTACTGTCAATTGTTTGTATGTATATCAGTAGCTGATCTTACATCTGACACACCTGTGCTCTCGGCTAATGCCAAAGAACAATTAGAACAACCGTGGATAATTTTCTTTGGCTTCTCTTCCATATGTTCATGCACATCTGAACTCTTCGTAAAATTGTACGTCAAGAAAGAGATACCATTTCAAATTGTTTTGCTATTTTATTGTTACTAAATGCCTTTGCTGTTTACATTACACATCATTTTACTGTTTTGTCATCACTCGGTGGCTTTTTAAGCCACAAGCTTGAGATCAACAATTTATTATGCAGAAAGTCTTGACCTTTGTATTGTGCCAGCTCCGGCAAAACAGCTCCGCTGCCTTAAAACGTTGCCATTTAGATCAGTAACAATGGCATCCCTGGCATCACCAGTATATTTGTTGTACTTTGCTTTGTGATTGGTACATAGTGACAGTTCAAGTTGTATTCCTTTTTCATTACCATGACTTGGGAACATATGAGGCAATGGGGCTTACCTCCATTCTTCAGTAACAATAAAATAACTAAATAAAAAAGTGAATCATGCTTCCACTATACATGGAAAATTTAGATTTCTCTACCTCTTTCTTTTACTCATGATAAAACTGTAAAGGAAGAATCAGCCACTGGCTTCTCCATATGCCGCTCCCCACTTTACTCGCAGTGCAGAGGATATAGAGCTGACAGAGGATATTGAATTTTGTTGCATTCATCATACATGTAATCCAAAGAAGTGCACAACTACCCCCCCTAGTGATGGGTCTTCCACATTGAAACAAGCACTTAATATTCACAGTTGATCACAGAAAAGAAGTGATAAAGAAATGTCACAGCAAACTAAATCATCTGTTAACAATTGGCGGGCTGAATAAAATGATCTGGCAGGCCAGATGCAGCCCCAGGCTACTGTTGTCTATCCCTGATCTATAGGCTCCCTTAGGAGGGTTCTTGAAAAGGAATGAGAGAAGGCACGGAGGTTTGTGGAGTGTAATTGCTGCCAGGCTTCTCTTTAAAACACAAAATGCCAAACCTTCTTTGACATAGAGGAGGCAGGATAGAGAATAGAAGCCAGCTTGTACTCCCTGCCCACAAATACCAGCCCTTAATTCCATATGCAAACGAACATCCCATGTGAACCACTAGAGAATGCGATTTGATGCAGTGCAACACAACAAAAATAGCATTTAATTCAGATTTCACTGAAACATTTAGAATAAGACTGGTTCCTTGATTCATTTTTAGAACAGTGGGATACAAGTCATTGCTAGCTACTTCTGTTCTCGGCCTTTTCTCCCTCTTTTCTCTCCCCCCCACCCCGTCTATTTTGCATCATCTCCTTTGTTCAGTTGACAGCTGGGTATTGTTGGTGCCTTTACATTTATTTATTTATTTAGCAATAAGAAATCAGCAATTCATTACTCCAGGCTTTTTGGACATACACCTCTACCCCGATATAACACTGTCCTTGGGAGCCAAAAAATCTTACCGTGTTATAGGTGAAATCACGTTATATTGAACTTGCTTTGATCTGCCAGAGGGCGCAGCCCCACCCCCCTGGAGCGCTGCTTTACCGCGTTATATCCAAATTCATGTTATATCGGGTCACGTTATATCGGGGTAGAGGTGTACATGCAAATCCAATAAAAATTTGTTTTAGTAGAAACATACCTTTCAATGTAATCCTAACTCATAATAGTTCAACCCTGTAATATAAATGATTAAGATATTATACATAGACATAAATATTAATATTGGCTTTGTCTCAATTAAGCATGCCATTGTTTATAAATCCTATCAGTGCACCTGCTTTATCATTGACATACTAATTATTTTTACCTCCCTTCCACTTTAATTGTTTTGGGAGTAGATTCAATAGAATATTTTATGTTACTGACAATAAACATGTTATTTATAAAGATATCTTATTTTTGATAGCATCTTGTATAAAGAAAGAATTTTCTCTCTTCTCTTTACTTTTTTCCTGCTTGTTTGGGTTTTTTTGGCACATTAAAACTCTCACACCAACCTTTTTGGCTTCTTATCTAGACTCTAGATAAAGGCTGTGTGAATTTGGGGTCAGTCTATTCTCACTCTTATTGTAATATTTAGGAAAACTTTTGCCCATAGAGCTGATCGAAGACTTGTGTTCTGGTTTCTTACAAAGACAGTGTCGGGGAGAAGGTGGAGGTATGCTAATTAAGTTCACCTTCTCTGGTTTAAAGGAACATTACATACCTTTGAGATATTTACAGTTTAATATTAGGCTTTAGATGGGAGGCAATTTGTTTGAGAATGCTTGTCCAAATTAAACATGAACCAGATTACATCCATGTATAACATATTATGGGTCTTATTCAGCCCTTCTTTTGCCCTTGTTAGGCATTGATGTATCCCATTGAAAGTAAAGGGAATTTTGCCTAAGTAAGGTGGGCGTAGAGAGTACTAAATAAGGTCATACAAGAGGACTAGGACTAGCAGGGACTAGTACAAATCAACGCTAAAAGCAAACCTTTTTGTGTGGTTATCTTATGTCACCATTTTTTCTTGGAAATCCCCAAATTAACCAGTGGATCACAGGGCTGTTCCAACTGCCCCACCATTCCAATGGTTCATGTTCCAGATAACCAATCAGAGCACATATACAGAGAAGGAGGGCCTTGTGTCACCCTTCTTGGTCCTGACCTGTCTATATAGAGCACCTTGAATATCCAGTGTCATCTAGAAGTCTCCTGTGACATGAATTAATGTTCACGAGCACGGCTAGGGAAGAGAAGAGTATGTTTCCCAAACCATCATGGGAGTGAAATATTAAAGAACGTGTGTATACAAACTGAAGTTTGTGGAAAGGATAACTTCTGAGCAACTCTTTCCTCTTGGTCTTTATACCCGAATGAGCACTATTAGATTTGGCTCCAGGAAAATGAATTTTCCTAATAATATACATGCATTGAAGCAAAACAAAAAATTGTCAAGTAAGAGTTACTGCATTTTAACTCACTTGAAGAAATGTCAGTCAAGTTATAATTGGTTCTAATTAACACTCCCACAAGCTGTAACATTCTGTACCTTCACTAGAGTTGCAATCACATAGGTGAAACATTTTTTTCTTTCCTTCAAAATCATTTAATAAAAATGAGAAATTTTCCAACCTGATGCTGACAACCAAGAGCCCTATGAATCACAGGCAAACACTTCCACTCCAGTTTATGCTGTCTTTTGGAAAGTAAGGTGTTATCTAGGTAGTCAAATCATCATTCGAGATACTGAGTAATACTGAATCCCCTTGTAACCAGGCCGTGTTATGCAGTCTTTGTGTCTCACTTCATTAAGTATATTCAGCAGCTGAGTATTCTAAACAAGGAAAATATGGAATGCCATTTTTAGATTGTCCAGATGTAAACAAGAGCCAATATACGGGAGTGGGTAATTCATCTTTTTAAAATAATCAGAAAATTTTCAGTGTGGCACAGTTGAATTAGTTGCTGGGTTAACTTTAAGGAAAAGATCAACCTATCTGAAAAAAAATATAAAACCATAAATGAAATTGTGGACCTGTTTCTGCTCTGATACACCTCCATAAATACTGGGTAGCTCCATTGGCAGAAAACATGCTTTAAGCCATAATATTCATCTGGATTGTCCCCTCTCACAGTCAAACCCACAGAAACATGGTATCAAAGGAAGAAAATCTACACAGGGATCCCCTTGCAAAGTTCATCTGTTGTCATTCTCTTAGGGCCTGAACTTTGCTCTCATGTGAATAAGCAATGCATCTAACCCCCAAACTAACAGATCCAAAGGGACATCTGTTGTTGGCAAGTATCATCTTGGTATGCAGGCCTCATATCTGCACACTGGCCCTCTGATCCCAGTCCTTCCTGTCCCTGTCAGCCCAGGTCCTTTGTGTCCCTGCCAGCAGGTAGGGGATCTTGGGGGACAATTACTGCACTGGTGGGGTGCAAAATAAACTTTATTAAGAAAATGCAAAAACAGGGAAAATTCAATAGGGAGGGGTATGGGGTTTGTTAAGGTAGACAATTGGGGAGGGGTTTCTTTTGGTGAACAGTATAGGGGGTATCAATAGTGGGGTACAATACAGTGGGGTACAATACAGTTGGTAAACAATTAACACTGAAGTATAAAAGTAACAGGTAGCTAACAATTTCTATGTAAAAAGGTGTGTCACAGCAGCATATAACCAACTAACAGTTATGGAAAAATATGTTAAATAACAAACAATTTTAGGTAAAATGTGTCACAGTGGTGTAAATGTAGAATGTGAGGTGTATCAGAGAGGAAAAAGTAACCAATGGGGTTTTGTGCTAGACTTCAGCAATACAATTGAGGTTTGGCAGTAGGAGCACAGAGACACAGACACACAGAGAACAAGCAGGCTAGGAAGACACAGAGAACAAACAGGCTGTAAGTTTAAGCAGCAAGGACTTCTGGGAAGTTCAGAGGGTGATGCAGACGTGGGGGAAAAAGCAGCAAGGGGTTTGGGAAGTTCAGAGGGTGATGCTGACGTGGGGGAAAAAGCAGCAAAAACCTTATCTATCTTCTAACTTAATCAAACTTATATAAAATGACAAGCAGCTTATACAAAGTAACAAAACAGATACAGAATACAACCAGGCAATGGCTTTTTAAATCTATCTTAACCAACGACTAGGCAAAACAACAAATATCACAATTCTAAGCAAACTATAACAAGCAGCTATATGGAGCAACAAAACAACGAACTATAGCAAGGCAGGTGAGACTTACAAGCTTTACAATCTTAACAAACTATCAAACTAAGAAAGAAAAAAACAAAACCTATGGTGCACCTTATGCTATGGGGAAGTTACAGAGGGCAGAGTGGTATGTGCCCAGAATACGGCTCCCAAGGCAGCCCCCAAGGAAGCTAAGGGATGGTGGCTGCAGCAGTGGATACAGCTGAAAGCAGTGAGCCCAATGCAAAGCCCAGAGGAGCAGAGCTTAGCAGCGGCACAAAGAGAGGTTTTAAGACACAGACCAAGGTTTAGCTTGAATCTGTGTGCTGGGGAGACAGAGCCAGCAGCTAAAATAATAAAATAAAAGTATAGAAAGTTTCACAGAGGGATTCTTACCAGCCCCCAAGGCAGCAGCAGAGGCAGAAGCAGGCACAGCAGCAGCATCAGAGGATGCAGAGAGGACTCAATTCGTTCACAATAATCAGGAGATCTCCAGGCAAAATTCGTTGTTCGTGGGAGGGGAGTTTAAAAACGGGGGTACGCTCAAAAATAAAATGAGAGCGGAGAAAGGAACCCCTGGCTGATCAGACCAGGCAGCAATGCAGGAATCTTTCTGCAGTTTGATCAGAAAATGTCTGGTTATAAAGACAGACTCAGGCAGCTTCCCGCCAGTAACTCTGATTGGTTCCCCTTCTTACAGGCAGGGGAAAAAAACTGCAGGTAACCACAGAGGCAAGTCTGGCAGAGTCCTGTGCAATAGGTGACTCAAAAGCACATGAGGTCTATGACTCATGCCCAGGATCTTAAAAAACACAGTAGGTCTTGCAGCTCCGGACATTGCCTTCCCTACACCAAGCCCAGGTTTAACAAGGTGATAACAGGACTAACCCTTTGAACAGGGCAGTGGTCCCACTTAGCACAAGTGGGCATCCCTTTGAGAAGGGCAATGGCTCTTGTTAAACAACTTAAGGGGCCCTCCCTTTGAGAAGGGCAGAGGCCCTAGTAAACAACTTAACAGCCAGGGAGGGGCGGCCACAGGAGGAGAACAAAAACAAAATGGAGTAAGGGGACAGCTGTAAGAAACAAAATGGAGCTGTAACAGACACTTTGGAGCTGCACCATCAAGGACATCCCTTGGCCATGGCTCCATGGAGAAAACAAAACAGCCACTGGCTATATTAACTCTTTCATTCTAACTCCATGGGGCTGGAAGAGTGATGATGTCCTCTGCCCTCGCCTCTCATTTCTCACCCAGTCTCCATGCCTGGCCTAAACCTTAGTGCTGTGGCAGCAAATGACCACAACCTTCAGTATGGGAGGTGGGAGATTTGCAACTGAAAGAGAATTATCTGTGCCATTGAATATAGTTCCTAAAACTGTGATGTATATGAAAGCAGAAATTGGCCCAATATCTTTAAAGATGCCATGGTTATTTAAAGATTTTAAATGTTTTTAAATATATTTAAGTCTAAAATGGAAGATGGTAAATTTCCTGGTTCCCATACTATAATGCTGGGATACAGAATAAACTCAGCAAGAGGGAAGAACTGATAGTGCAGGATCTCTGGGTATAAACTTCCCATCTTAAAACCTTCCCACTTACCAAAATATTAGAAGGAAATGTCAGTAATCAATTTACAAAAAAAAACCCGAGATGAAGGTCTCCTCCAACATGAATCAATCTCACCTGATTTTTTTTTTTTTAAAAAAGCTAATTCAACAGAAAATTATATTTTCCTTTGTGGACACCAACATGAACAGCAAAAGCAGGTAGAAGTATTAAAACACACATTTAAGGGCTCAATCCTTGTGCATGCAAAACTCCTGTTGGTTTCAGAGAGAGTTACTTGTGTGGAGGATCTGCAGGATTTGGCTGTTGGTGCTAGACCATGAGGAAAAAAATTTAACATCAAAATCATCCACGTCCTTACAAGCATTTTTTAATCAGGGCCTGATCCAATTTCTGTTGAAATCATTGGAATGTCTCTCATTGATTTCAACACGCATTGGATCAAACCTTCAGCTAAGTATAATTAGATATTTTCTAATGTATTTTACTAATTTGTTGCCAATCTAACATTTCTTTACTTCTTTGTGGTGGAGTTCGTCTAGAATCAGAATGCACCATGTATATTGTTAGACATTTTTGATTTGTATTATTAGCTGTTGACTTCATTCATTTATGCATGATACTACTCTGAAAGGATGATTTTGCACAATTAGATTTTTAACCTCTCTAAATATTTGCTGCATGCATAAATGTTTGTGCTGGAACATGAAAAATCAACGTTTGTAGCTAAATGCTTATTTACAGATGCATGGCACTTTGAATATCTAATCCATAATGCTGGTTTAAGGTTGGTCTTTGTGGAGGAATATGTAACTAATTTGCACTGTGTGTTTTCAAACTTAAGTGGACATTTTATCTTAATCGCTATATAAATAGACAGTTTAAAAATTAGGAATTTAAAGCAATCATGAGTCAAAATAAAAAAGAGTAAACTATCGCATAAGAGCATCTTATGTGTCACATAATACTCTCTGGTTTATACACAATATTAATTTGCTGTTTGGCAGTTATCAAAATAATTCTTCCTTACATGTTTATATCAAAGTATTTCAATGAAATACAGTAAGATCTGCTTAGCTTGTTCTTCAGAGTTACATACGTGGAATCAGAGTTTGTTCTGTTTAATCAAATAAATTGGTTCTTGTTGAATGACAACAGAATATTTTTTAATTTGTTTCAAATGATCTGCAATGCTTTTTATTCATGGAGTAGCTTGTAAAGAAAAAAGAAATAGATTGTTATTTGAATTTCAAATGTCTGGTCCACCACCCAGTCAAATGAATATTTAAACATGCACAGTAAAGTTAGACTTTATATTTTGAAAATATTCCTATTTGCAAAAGTCAGACTTATACAGCCGTGACCTTTAAAATGAAATGAACAATTTCAGTTAAATGCACAACATGTGAGTAGATATGGTTTAATATCTCTTGAAAACTACTGTGACAAAATTATCCTACATAATGCATCCGGTCTGCTTTTAAAAATATACTTAAATCTGAGAAATAAAAACTATATAGAAAGTCTGCAAATAATATGCCTTTTACACATTTATATTAATTCCTAAAATGTAATAGCGGGTATTACTCATGTATAACTTGTAGTATATCAATCCATGTTATAGAGACTATTTTAATTATTAATTTATAGAAAAAGTGATTGCACTGCAATTTTAAACTGCAGGTCTTGATTTCATATAGGCAGCACATATCAGTGGATATCTCATGTACCCTCATATACCATCATTCATATTATGTATGTCAGTATTCTACTCCCTGAAAACTGCCATTGCATATCTTCAAAAAGGAGCAGAAATAGATAGTCCTATTTTTCCTCTCCTTGGGGTGAAATTCCATTCTCTTCTAACTTCTACCTGTGGATCTGATCATCTTGTTTGCTGCCAGCAAGTCCATAATCTGTGCATTTCATACCAGAAAGATCTGCAGGGACTTGTGTGTGTGTGTGTGTATTTGCTCAATTATTGTGTGTGTATATATATATATATAAAATCTTGAACAAATATTATGACTCAGAAAATAGAAGTTCATCCCTCCTCCTAAAAATGACCTGGAACCTGACCCAAACATAAATGTTGGCTTCTTTAGCCATATGTTGATTGATTATAACATCAAGCTTTTTCTCTACTAGTGATAGTTGGATGGTAATGCATTTTGCCAAATGGTAGATTATCAGGCAAACACAGTGGTGGTCTTTGAAATCTTTACAGATACCTTAAAAAACTAAACACGTATTTGAAATTTGATAAATCTCCCTATTAAAAGCATTTATAGAAGTACAATGGAATATTGAAGATACTGAAGTTATTGTTATTTATTTTTATTAGTGTAGCACCTAGGAGCACTGGACATGGGCCAGGACCCTACTGTGCAAGGTGCTGTACAAACACAGAGGGAAAATGCTGTCCCTTCCCAAAGAGCTTACAACCTAAGGGCCAGATTTTTAAAGGTGTTGCTGTGCTCTACATTGCAATGCCTAACTGATTTAGGAACCTAAATCTTATTTTCAAAAGGGATGTGGGCACTTAGGAGCCAAAATCCCAGCTACAGCCGCAGTTTTGAAGTTCCACAAGAGCTTCTAAATTCTGCTTTGAGGCAGTGTTTCAAAGCTCTGTATTTCTAACAACCCCATGACTGAAGCTCTGACAGAGTTCTGAAGTTCTGCAAGGTTTTTTGATAATCTGGAAAATTGCTTAACTGGAGCAATAGGCTACCCCTGGGTTGTCCCAGTTAAGCAGTTTCTACTGTATGTGTTGTAATCTCAAGAATGTTAAACCAGTTATTTGAATGCAAACAGGCATATGGGCAAATACTGTTTTTGGAGTTATTTCCACCAACACATGCAAACTCTGCTCATGTTTCTTCTGAGCAATTGGTTCCCAATGAATATAAATTATTCTAAGAATATGTTGATGTTATTATATCTTAGGTGTGGAGTAAAAGGGAGAGCCAAATATTTATATACATATATTAAAAATAAATCAAAACCAAAGCTGCCTCGACTAACAATGGAGTCAGTGAACACAGAATCCCCAAGTCCTTTATAGAATATTCATGCTCAGTAAATCCCAGTTTGTGTACCATCATTCTTCAAACAGAACTCAAGGGATATCAAGTAAATGCTGTGGCTGAGATGATAAGATTCAAGAAAGGAAATGTGCAAACAATGATGTACCTTTTCCCTGAGAAGTAAGTTATATCAGTACTAATAAGAATGCCATCTATTTTTAATCAGGAGTATCTTGTAGAACTAGGATAAACTACAAGTTGACTACATTTAAGGTTGTGTTTCCTGGTGTTTTTCTACATAAAGAATAAAGAGGACTCATTTGAGATATGTGTAGTGTCAAGCAGTTTATTTGCATGATAATTGTTCTGAATTTTTGTATTCTTACAGCATCTTATGCTAGCTACCAGTCTTTTACGTAATTTCATGTATACAGCCTCAGAGCAGACATTCCAAACCTGCAGAAAAAAACCACAGAAATTGGGCTTGTTTTTGGCTTAATTGGCTTGTGAGTTGCTTGTTGGCTAGTTTTTGGCTTGTAGCTTGTTGCTTGTTTGGCTTGTAGCTCCCGGCAAGCAGGAGCGATGGGGGGAGGGAGTCAGGGGTGCACAGCGCGCCCACCACAGCCCCAAACTGCACCCCAGGGGGATCTAGTTACATAGAATGTTGGGGTTCTTAGGGATTGGCTTGTTTGGGCCTGTAGCGGGGTGGTTGCCCACTCCTGCCCAGGAGGGGTTGAAAGCAGCCCTGGAGAGGGCTGTGGCTGGGGACAGCTGATTGGGGAAGTGGCCGCAACTGGGCCATGCCCCAATCAGGTCACAGCTGGCCTATATAAAAAGGCTGTGAGCAGGAGGCCTAAGGGAAGTCTCTCTCCAGGTGGGGAGAGAGCAGGGCCTGGCTGCCTGCAGAAAGCGTACTGGGAGTGAGGTAGGGCTGGGCCGCGCCAGACTGCAGGGCCTGGTCCAAGGCCCATAGTGGTACTGGGAGGCAGAGAAAGGCAGCAGGTCTGAACCCCCTTGCCTATGATGAGTGGCTTTTACACTGCAGTCTGCCCCAGGGAGCAGGGGCTTAGTGATGATTGGCAGTAGCCCAGACTGAGGCAAGGTGAGGATTAGAGGGTTGGGGGTTTCCCAGAGAGGGGAGACTGGTGGGGATATTGCCAGGGGGCAGCCCCAAGGTCTGGGAGGGACACGGGCCAGTGGCAGTGGGACATCACCCTGCAGAAGGTGTTCCGAGGGCTGGAGAGCTAATTCCCTGAGATGACCAGCAGGAGGCGTCACAGTGGTGAGTCTGTGGCCTTGTTTTGAAATGGGATTAGCTTGATTTTTGGTTTATTGTGACAGTCAGGGTGCTTATTTACCATGTGAAAGTTGGCAACTGTGCCTCAGAGGTGATGTCCAAAGCATAAATGTGTAAAAGAATTGTGTTAAAATGGATTGACAAGTCAAACGGCATAGAGATTTGTTTTAAAGAGGTAGATTAAATTATTAGCAAGGTGGGGGGAGAGGGGGGAGTGATGGAATATTACTGTATCAAATGTTTTTTTCTGCCTTTGTAATAACAATAGATTCTGCGCACTCCTGAACTTGTCTCAGATTCTTGGCTCATTGCTGGCAGTGGGTAAAATTTTGTGGAGCAAGCTGAGTCTTATATAGATTTAGGAGAGGCTTGTGCCAAGTAGCGTCCGGTAACCTGGAGTACGATGAAATGGAGGCAATGCAGGGCCTTTCTGCAGATAGGAATGAGGGTTAAATAGGAGAAAAAGCAGCAACTAGCCATGGAGATCCAGGAGGGGGGAAAAAAGCAGCGAATCATCCTTGGACTAGAGTTCTATAACATAGCCTACAGTGAACTACAGCTGTAAATATTCTCCCTGTCAGAGCCATGCTGCTGGGCTCACCCTGATGACTGACTGGTCTTAGGAACCTCGTTCAAGGGACTAATTAGAAACTCTGGAGGTTCCATTGAGTGAAGGGGAAGCATGTAGTTATGGTGGTTTTTCCAACATGTGGCCAAGAAGAGCTTTGTAGGGGATAATCTGGCTTTTTTGAGAGGTTTCTACATTGAAATTAATTCATCCAACAACCTCCTCCCCCCAAAAATACATAAATTGCTCACAGTTCGTGGAATTGATTAAATGCTTGGGTTAGGAGGTTTTGGGGTTTTTTGATCTATGTTGTTAATCTCTCATGTTAAGAAGTGCCTGGATTTCAGTGAGTTATGTTGACTAATCTCTGCACAGAGCATGGTATGTTTCAGAAAGATAGCAACATTATGTGCCACACTGCAAGGAGTTAAAGTATTCTTCATCTGTTAAATGTTGTAACGAGCATTGCTTTACAGTTAGTGGTAGCATATAACTTTACACTAACAATGTAACTGAAAGTTTTACCACCTCTCCCCCTTCCATCAGAAACTGTAGATGCAGAAACGATAAGGCTTTGTTTTAAGTTATACACAACAATTAATGTATTCTTGTCAGATGCCGGGATATATTGGTGTTAATCATTTATTATTCTTGGCCTGAGTACATTTCTTTAAACTATACTGGAAAAGCAGCTCATAGATAAGGTTATACTACAAATGATTAGGGTAAGCAATTACCACATATGATACAGGTAGTTACTGTTACTTAATTAGCTTCCTACAGTTCCATCAGTGAATTTTAAAAAGTTAATTTAAGAGTTAAAGCTATTTTAATTAATAATACTTGAATATTTAGAAACATGCAAGTAATTATTCTTCTTTGACCCTAATAAATGTTTCAATCGCTTGTAAGTTTTAAACTTTTCATCTGTATTTACTTCAGACTTAAGGAGGGGTTCTGATTGCCGAGTCGGCCCTGGCTGAGAAGGGGCTGGCATGGGTTGATGACCTGGTGTCTCCAGTCCCCACGCCCTGGGCCAGGCTGGTGGTGGCATTTGCAGGCCGTGATCACCAGGAGAGAAGCAGGGGATGTTGTCTGTTTGTCTGTCTGGGCAAGCCGGGCTGGGGAGAAAAAGTTACCTCTGCCTCGGGGAGAAGCGCTGCCCCACATGGGATCCCCGGTTTAGGTTGTGGCTCGGGTGCTGGTCACGCATGTCTCCAAGCCCCTGGTGCGGCTTCCCATGAAGATGGGGTGTTTCTGCAGCAGGCAGGTAGGCAGAGGCAGAGATCAGAGAAGAGCATCAGTACTTCTGACTGGACACTCTACAGGCCCACTTTCAACCTGATTTTCCGGTTGAAAACCAGACACATGGCAACCCTAGATGAAACTGAAGTAACTCTATTTAATTCAAGGAAGATACTCCATTTTTATCTCCGCATAAATCAGGTCAGAATATGGCCTTATTGATCTAGTAGTTAGTTCATATTATGTGCTACATAATTTGAAATAAATTATTCCATAAATATTAGTTATGATCATGGTAATGGAGACCTTATTTTACAAGAGGAGACTAAAGAGTTTGATTTGTTTAGCCTATCAAAACAAAGGTTCAGAGGGTCGATGACTGCTCTCTCTCAATGCATCAGGGCGGTCAATACTAGGGAGAGAGAAGAGCTATTTAAACTAGAGGACAGTGTTGTCAGAAGAACAAATGGGAATGAAGTAGCCATTAATAAAATTAGGCTGAAGATTGGAAGGTTTCTAACCATCAGAGGAATATCCTGTCAATTGAGAGTAGTTGGCGCAAAGGGCCAGATCCACAAATGAATTTAGGTTCTTAACTCCTCACTTTAGGCACCTAGGACCAAATTGTAAGTGCCATTGAGAACCTCAGAACCTCTACTCAGATGGTACCTACAGGGTTAGGCACCTAAAATCCATCAGTGCTTAAATTTTCACTGTAAAAGTCTTCTAGGCATCTAAGTTTTTGGCTCTAGGCACATGCATAATGCCTCATTCTAGCTATCCAGATACCTAGCTTATGCCTAAGCCCCAGCAGGATCCTCAAACCAGGGGAAGATGGATGTTCCCCTGCCTACCTCACCTGCAGAACCTGACTGGGTAGTCATGCCTGTTGGATTGGACCCCTCTGAGAATCCAGCCAAAGGAGGAAGTGCTTCCCTTATCACTTTAAGCCCCATGGCTCAAGCATTCACACAGGACATAAGAGACCCAAGTTCACTTTCCCTCACTGCCTGACAAGGAGTGAGGATTTGGACAGAGGCTTCACGCCTTAACCACTGTCCTGTGGGATGTGGATGTCTCAATTTCTCCTGTTTAATCTGTTCCCTGCATGTAAATTGCTATTGGAGCAAGGGGCTAGACTCTGGGTCTCCCACCTCAGAGGCGAGTGCCATAACCACCAGCCTTATAGAATCATTCCCTCCCACCAATCTCTCTCTTGGCCAAAGACAATTTAAGTATTTACCCAATACTTAATCCTGTGTTCCTGTGTCCTAAATAGGAGTGGATAGATCAACATATATATTCATGTAAAAGCAGCAAAGAATCCTGTGGCACCTTATAGACTAACAGACGTTTTGCAGCATGAGCTTTCGTGGGTGAATACCCACTTCTTCAGATGCAAGTCTTGCATCTGAAGAAAGCTCATGCTGCAAAACGTCTGTTAGTCTATAAGGTGCCACAGGATTCTTTGCTGCTTTTACAGATCCAGACTAACATGGCTACCCCTCTGATATATATTCATAATTCTTTTAAATGTTTCACCTTGTTGTGAAGGAATGCCTATATGATTTAGCCTTGTATTTCAGCCAGCGTGATCTTTTGGTGTGTTTTGGATGCCTGCCTTCTATAATTTCCAGTTAGAACTATATTGTAATAGTTGTCAGGGTTCAAGCTGGAGGGTTTGGAAACTGGTTAGAGGACACTAGGGTGTTTGACACCTGGTTGGCAGTTAAGGATTTAGGAAAAAGCAAATTGTCTAGGTGGCACCTGCCTCCATCAGCACTAATTCAGTTTCAGCAGTTTTCCTGATATGGACATATTATTAGAATGGGTGACCAACAAATTCTGAAGCACATGTACCAGGAATGCCACAGTATGGCCAGAACATAAGAATGGCCATACTGGGTCAGACCAAAGGTCCACCCCGCCCAGTATCCTGTCTACAGACAGTGACCAATGCCAGGTGTCCCAGAGGGAGTGAACCTAACAGGTAATGATCAAGTGATCTCTCTCCTGCCATCCATCTCCACCCTCTGACAAACAGAGGCTAGGGACACCATTCCTTACCCATCTCAGCTAATAGCCATTAATGGACTTAACCTCCATGAATTTATCCAGTTCTCTTTTAAACCCTGTTATAGTCCTAGCCTTCACAATCTCCTCAGGCAAGGAGTTCCACAGGTTTACTGTACGCTGTGGTGAAGAACTTCCTTTTATTTGTTTTAAACCTGCTGCCCATTGATTTCATTTAGTAGCCCCTAGTTCTTGCATTATGGGAATAAGTAAATAACTTTTCTTTATTCACTTTCTCCATACCACTCATGATTTTATATACCTCTATCAGATCCCCCCTTAGTCTCCTCTTTTCCAAGTTGAAAAATCCTAGCCTCTTTAATCTGTCCTCAGATGGGACCCATTCCAAACCCCTAATCATTTTAGTTGCCCTTCTCTGAACCTTTTCTAATGCCAGTATATCTTTTTTGAGATGAGGAGACCACATCTGTACGCAGTATTCAAGATGTGGGCATGTCATTGATTTATATAAGGGCAATAAGATATTCTCCGTCTTATTCTCTATCCCTTTTTAATTATTCCTAACACCCTGTTTGCTTTTTTGACTGCCGCTGCACACTGTGTGGATGTCTTCAGAGAACTATCCACGATGACTCCAAGATCTCTTTCCTGGTTAGTTGTAGCTAAATTAGTCCCCATCATATTGTATGTATAGTTGGGGTTATCTTTTCCAATTTGCCATTGTGTTGCCCAATCGCTTAGTTTTGTGAGATCTTTTTGAAGTTCTTCACAATGTCCTTTGGTCTTAACTATCTAGAGCAGTTTAGTATTGTCTGCAAACTTTGCCACCTCACTGTTTACCCCTTTCTCCAGATCATTTATGAATAAGTTGAATAGGATTGGTCCTAGGACTGACCCTTGGGGAACACCACTAGTTACTCGTCTCCATTCTGAAAATGTACTGTTTATTCCTACCCTTTGTTCCATCTTTCTAACCAGAAAGGATCCATGATTTAATCCATGAAAGGATCTTCCCTCTTATCCCATGACAATTTGGGATAATCGCGTGGGAGTCAAAAGCTTCAGTGGTACAACAAGTGATGGTCATAAACTGAATATGAAACCCAACCACTTTAAGCACCTTGCTAGAGATTGAGCTGGCATGATTAGCAAGAAAACCACATCCCTTTGGGATTTATCAAGATAATGTTGATATTATCTGATGTTTCTGCTAAAATGATCAGCTATAAAGTAGTTAACAACAATAGCAAAAACAATCTCGATATTAAGACTGTCATCTTTAGATTTCAAATGAGGTGACTGAGTTATTCCAGTTTTAAACTGATATTATTGAGGGCAAAACTTGGCCATTTGTCTTTATACATGTCTTCAGGTTTTGCTATGTGCTTAACAAAGAATAACTCTTTGTAATAGCGGAATGCCACCTGATTTATGTGGTAACCACTTACAAATTTCTCTGGTGCATTTAGGTCCTGATCCAGAAAATCAAGTAAGGACATGCAATTTAATGTATGTGAGTAGTTCCACTGTCTTCAGCTGGACCACTTATTGGCTTTATTAGATTGGGATGAGTTCAGGAAGTCTAGTGAAACAACAAAGTCCACGAATGCCTGTGGATTTATTGAACACAAAGGAGAGACTTGTAAACTGGTACTTCTGGAAATGATGGCAAGAAACATAAAATTTCCCCACATGCTTCTTCATTCAGGTATCTCCAGTGACATTTCTCCTATTGATGTCCTCCTGAGCACTTTGCCATCTGGTGCCTGGATAATACTGTAATGGAAACACATGCTGAGCTGAAAAGTTGCTTTATTACCCACTTTACTGTGCCACTGTAATTTGGGTGATATACTACAACTTGTCACCTTCCCCTTGTAATTATCAGTCAGTTCCCCCGCCCCCAAATAACTTGTACAGTAGGTTTATAATATGTAGTTGATTTAAATGCTTGTCCTCTCTCCATAATCTCTCTCTAATACCTCATCTGCCTTCAAATTGTTTGTTTGGTGCTGGTTTTTTGTGTAGTTTTATTATATTATCCTAGTCATATATTATAGCTGTGTTTTCTAGCATTGTTGACAGATCCTCAATCATAACATTTTCTATTGTAGACTTCTGTTTTTAGAGTTTTAACTTGAATGTGCAAATTCTGTGTGGGCTAAAATTTGATATAGATAATCTCGGCCTATGAGAACAGAAAAAGTCCGGTAAGTAGAGAAACAAACCAAACCAAAGAACTAGCTATGGTCTGAATTTTCAAAATCTTGGATCCATCAATTTCTGACTGTTAAAATTGAGATAATGGGTGAATTCTGGATCATGAAGTTGCAGAAGTTTGCAGGAGAGCAAGGAGTACACCATGACATGGGGATTGCCGACTACAGGCTGATTTGGATGGAGAGAGGTGGCCTGCGTTAGCATCATGTTTTCTTCACTCTGCAGCATCTAAAGTATGACTTGAGGTTGTGATGTACAGGACACTGGTGATTCACTTGAGTGGAAATGATCTGGTGCACTCTCATACAATGTATGAAAGCTAATTTGGATCACATCAGAGATTTGTGTCCAAGAGCAGTGTTAGTTTTCTCTGATTTTGTGTGTCTGAATAATTGCTACCGTGACAATATGAAAGCTATTAAGAAGTGTTGGAAGAGCATTAATCAGAAAATTGGAGGGGTGACCAGAAAATGTGCATTGTATGGGCACAGAAACATTATAAGCTCTGACACATCTGTTTCTCGATGGGATACACCTATTGGACAGGGGTCAGATGATTTTCTCTCAAACATAAAACTGTCGGTATTTTGGTGTGAATTCTCTTACTGGTCCTGCGCAAATTCTACCCTCCAACCATTCTGAAACATGACCAGGAACACCATTCCACTGCAACATAGCAGTTCTTCACTCCCGGCACCATTTGTTAGTTGGGTTATTGGAAGGCAAAAGTAATGGCAATAGACATCTTTTGTATTCCAGGGAATGAGAATTTCAGGCACATGCATTCTCTGCTTGAGGTGGGAGGAGGCAGGGTCTGGGTACTGTAGCACAGAGGAGGCCAAGTTGGAGGGAGAAACACAGTGAATGGGTCTGGGACATGGCTGGGGAGGTGTCCTGAAGTAGGGCTGGTGAAGCCCAGCTTTTGTGTGTGTTTGGGGGGTGGACTGGCTGGGCAGGCACGCAAATTGCAGGACATAGCTACAGTTGCCTAAATGACTACTAACTCTTACCAAAACCATATCTTTTCCTGTTTGATAAAAGCTAGGAAATTCAATGGTGAAAACTCCAACATAAGGTTGCTTGGTGGTATGTCATCCCCTCACAGAATGCTGAGTTGACTAAAACTAAAATTTCTGAAAACCAGGCAATGCACACTTAAGGTTACCTGAGCAACCTTAACTCTACTCTCTTTCAGCAATGCCCCAATATGCCCTGTTAACGCTCATACCTGTTAACTCTGTATGTCCCAAAGCACCTGGTATTCACTCCCTACATACCACTGTAGTAATCTTTGAACAAAATATGCTTTGTGAGGTATTGTTTGAAAACTAATAACTTGCTAGTCAAGAATATGGCAAAATGTATGTAGCAACAGTATATGTAAAGTTATGATTTCCCCCAGTATGATGATGTTAGCACATGTTCAAAACCAGACAGCCCTGCCTAGACACAACTTGTTAAGCAGGCCTAACTTAAACCTAGAAACGTGTGTTTATCTTAATTTACATATAAACAGTCCTCAGGAAAAGCAGAGGGAGGAGATGGCAGGAAACAAAACAACTTTCACCTAAGAAGACAACGGCACCAGCATCTTGGTCAATCTCTTCCAGAGGCTCAAAAGAAAGGGTCAGTCACCCTCTTGCTGGAAGACAGTGGGTGAGAGACCATCTTCAACAAAGCCTTGAACCAAAACGTGCTAGATTGTTTTAGATCTGTAGATGGATGTATTCACTTTTACTTGCTCATGACCTTTTCTAACTTTATCCTGTATACTTGAGTTCACTTAAAATACTCTTTGTTAATAAACTTGTTTTATTTTTAATCTACCTATCCGGTGTTTTGTGTAAACTGAACTGTTTGGTAACTTCAACTAAAGTAACTGTTGAATATTGACTCTTTACAGGCACAGCAAACCGTAATACCAGACCTGTCTAGGAGAGGGCAGAACAGTGCAGCATGTGACTAGCGTGTTTCTGACAGGCTGCTGGGGTCAGATCTGCTGGACCAGAGCTGCAGCTACACACACGCTCAGGGTGTGACCTGCATGCTGGCAGGCTGGTTGTGAGTGTCCCAAGTTGGGAGCTACAGCAGCAAAGTATTGTGAGACACTCAGGGTTACAGGTCAGGCAGTGATACAACCCCTCACAGGTCTGGATTGCAGAAGGTGACACTCCCTTAGCACCACAATTGCTGAAATGTACAAGATCTTCCCCTCTTATGGGCCAATTCACTTAACACAATTGAAGGGCAAAAAAAAAGATGGTTGTGCACCTTCTCTGTTTCTCTGGAGCTGGCAGTAGCCAATGGGAATTACTGGGATACACTCCCAGTGCAGTCTGTGTGTTAGGAGAACCTACACTAAATGGTGAAGGCAGTAGCTAGCCCTGCTTGGTAAATATGTGTTTGTGGTATGAGAACTGTGGGTTACTTAGGTGTGCAACAGAGCTGTGATTACAGTATGATAAGATCTGTTTTGCACCCTCCAATGTGTGTGAGCAAAGGAAAGAGCTGCATGTGTACCTAAAGGATCCACATGCATCACTGAAATTCAGAATTGTGTACATTATATGATTAGCAGGGAAAAGTGATTGTATTTCAAAGGGCAATAGCAAACTGGGATATGAGAGTTGCCTAAGCATTTATTATCTGCATGCACTCCAGGATAAAGTGAGTGTTTTGTGTCAGGCGTAGCTGTACTGCTTGGTGTGTTTGTGAGATCTATGGATTACTCTGAGGTATGTGACAGAGCTGTGATCATGAAATGAAGAGATCTGTTTTTCACCCTCTTGTGTGAGGAAAGAGGAGGTGCCTGTGAACCTGCAGGATGCAACATTTCCATACAGAATTGTGTGGGTTATTTCCATAACAGGGCACAGGGTTTTTATTAGAAAGGATATTGTCAGCAATGAGGTGGAATAATAGAGAATTCTAGTGCATTAAATGAGGGTTAAATCGAAGTGCAGGCTGAAATGGCATCCTGTAAACATAAGGGAGTTGTAAAATGCTGGGAAAGTTTTCTTATACTGTAAACATGTGGTATTCTTTCTGAGGAGCTGGCAAAGTGTGAGAGTGTATCTGGAACCTCCAGAATCTTATAGTGCCACGGGCCAGTGTGAGGATGTGCATACTGAGTCACTGCTTGAAGGTAGAGGGAAAGTGGCATGGACAACTCCCTCCCCACTTTGTCCTTTAATAGTGTTAAATGGAATCCTGTGGGTGAGAGTGAATGAGTTGTAAAAGGAGGGGAAGTGAATGTACATTTCAGGAACTGTGGGGTTTGCGGAGTAAAGGTAAGGTATGTGTGTTAACAGGGTGCTGAAAGAGCAAATTGAAGGATGCATGAGCAAACCGAATTGCATTTCCTGGTTTTCAGAAATCTGAGTTTTGCTTAACTCAGTGTTCTGCAAGGGAATGATATACCACCAAGCTACCTTAACACGCAGTAAATGTAGTTTTTGGCCATTGAATTGTTACACCTCTGTACAACACTGAATCCAATGAGGCACCAACAGTGACTAGGGTTTTGAGGCACTGCTGAACTACAAATCATAAATAAAATATTTATAATTTACACTGTAACCCCAAATTTTGATACTTTTTTTGCAGCCAAAACATATTTCCTTTTCACATCTAATTGCTCTCTGCTGTCCTCTTTCTCTTTTAGTATTAAGAATAGCATCTGCAAAGAGTAAAAGTACAATGACAATCAATAAATCCCCAGGCTATGGGGCATCAGTGAATAACAGATGCAGTTAGCACAATATCATCCCATGATACAGTGCATTATGGGTTTGGCTTTTCTCTGAAGCATCTGACATCAGCCACTGTTGAAACACACTATTGGTCCAGAAGTACTATTGGTATGATCTAGTACAGGGGTAGGCAACCTATGGCACGTGTGCCAAAGGCTGCATGCATGCTGATTTTCAGTGGCATTCACACTGCTGGGGTCCTGGCCACTGGTCCGGGGAGCTCTGCATTTTAATTTAATTTTAAATGAAGCTTCTTAAATATTTTAAAAACCTTGTTTAATTAAACTATTGTTGTGTATATAAAGTAATCTATTATAGACTTATGGAAAGAGACCTTCTAAAAACATTAAAATGTATTACTGGCACGCAAAACCTTAAATTAGAGTGAACAAATGAAGACTTGGCACACCACTTCTGAAAGGTTGCCGACCCCTGATCTAGTATAACACTAATAATGGATTGGGTTATCCCCTCTCATGGAAATGCTCACAGGGAGGGAAATCTTTGCCCTCACCTTTTTCCCTGCAGAATGGGCTTCAGGGCTGACCCACAAACCTAGAGGACCACTCTGAACACCACACCCTTGGTCCCTGGTAGTCCATTGTACTGGAGACTTTTGGCTTCAGTTGCCCCTAGGCTGCCTGGGAGGAAGGGGATCCACAGAAATAACAGCCTGTGGACCAACCCCCTCTCCACTGGGTGTGGGGAGGTGGCTTTTCTGCTTAACCTACCTAGGACCAGAAGGGAACAAAAATATGTTTTCACCCCCTCTTCCTTCATGGAGTCAAACCTCCGGAGAGGCTTCTACAGGATTGTGGGGCAGGGGGAGAATCTGCACCACATATAATTATTCTTTCTGCTTTTATAGTGGCTTACATCTGAGGATCTCAAGATGTTGTACTCACCTAAATTAACTTAAGCCTTGAAATTTCTTGAGGCAATAGCTGTGCACCCATCACAGAAAACCATCCAAGGAACCTTAAATTTATACTGCAAGACTTGTTAGTCACTCAGAGTAAATTAAAAAGTTCTACCAAAACAATCTACAGTGAAGAAACTGTTCATATTTCTATTTAACAAACCTCATATATTCTAAAAACAAGTACCAAAAACCCTTCTCAAAACAAGAGCAGCAATGATTAGCTTTGCTGCATTTGTACCTTGACAATAATATACTGGATGTTTTATTTGCTCTATTATATATAACAGACATTCCATTTGGATTATAAAACAGCATGACGAATGAATCTGAGTGTATCGATTAGGCTTCTACACTGGTCAGCAATCATTTTGTTTTCTTAGCTTTTATGCCCAAAGACTGGGAATGAAAACATGGTTTAATTAGAATGTGAAGAAGTGTCCCCTTCAATCAACATCTAGTAACAATGAAGATAAAGAGCTTAAAGCAGTAAGGTCTAATGGCTTGTCATAAGAAATGTGAAGTGATGAATGATGTTGGCAGTTGTTTCATAATCAGACGCTGAAGATTAATATTAAGCTGTTTTACTTAGTTTTTGTTTTTTTCATATTGAATTTGGATAAAATCTATATAAACAATCTAGTACGGTTTTCAGGGACTAGCCTTGAAAAAAACACCTAATTAAACCATCTATGTTTCATTTTAACTAAATGATTAGAAACATCTCCTAGTAATGGTGAATTAAGAAAGTTTTTCCTAAATTAAATAAGGCTTTCTTCATATCAATAATCTTAAATGAACAATCACTATCTAATTTAACCTTTTCTTTTACAAGTCCTTGCATAAATGGGACACCTGGAGTAATGTTTCACTATCTTTCCTAGCATCCTTATTTGGATAGGAGTTGTTATAGTCAAGTCATCCACTAGCAAAGTATTTTCTTTTCCCCATAGAGCTTCACTCATTACAGCACTAGAACAATTTGGTGGTTTGATTTTTGCTTCACCCCAAACAGTCTCCCTCTACCCAGCTCACTAGCAATGTCTTCCACTGCATATGATGATACACTGCATGACTTGTAAAACCTGAATTCACGCTATACATGATTGTATGCCTCTGCAGCACATGCAATTCAAATTCAAGGCTTTTGCTTTTAAAAATACAGCATGTTTTAAAATGTGTTAGCTTGGAGCAGATCAAAAGATCAAGGGGGACATCCACTCTTCTGCATGGGGCCTGATGTTAAGGGTCCATATGACCTTCTGCAGCCCCTATGTAATGAGGTGAATGTCAGTCCAAGGGAGAGGAGATAGTAAATGTATTGTCTGGATGTTTGACATGGGGAAACTCTCCTACTGACAAATGGTGAATGGGGCACCCCGTTCTACACAATAGGAGATGGAAACGACCATATTATAACCTCATTCAGCTTTTGTTGGGGGAGGGGAAACACTTCTTTGAGCTTTGGGTTAATCTTGTACAGTAACTGTTTTTATGAAAACTTCTCTCTCCTTAAATTGGATTGTGAATGATTTCATGAAAAAAAAATACAATCTGAAGTATATGATTGAAATGTGTTTTTCCTCTAGGATATAAGCTAGCTGGCAGCAATAGGAAGGAATCAGGTATCTGACAGTGTACAGAGGTTCAGTAGGTGGCAGCCAGGGATTAGTTTGTGCTGTAGTCTTACAGCCCAGTCCTGCAGCTCTTATTCCCATGAGTAGTCAGTCCCCTGACACTCCAGTGGGGCTACTCGCATAAGTAAGGGCTGTTGGATAGGGCCCTTACTATGCAAGCTCTGGAGGCAATATAGAGAAATAGCAACTGGCTTGTAATTAAGATTTAAATTCAACTGCAAGCAGTTCCGGTTCTTCTAGATATTGAGGGCAACACATTCTAATAATGAGACCTAAGATGGAGCATTACTGATCATCAATGGACTTCCACTGATTGAATACAACTTGGGATTTAAACACACTGAAGATAGAGTATGTTACCTAGCAACTGCTAAAAGATGATTAACTCTTTTGTGGCCATCACCTCCACTACCCTAAGATGCTAAGCATGTTAAAGCTGAATTTCTTAAATAAAACATTGAAAAAAGTTTATTCTGTATTCTTTGCAGGTTTTCACTTTGACTGAAGCTTCCATTTATAACCAGTTAATAAAAATTAATAAACAATTATTAGATTGTTGTGGAGTCCAATGGATTAATAGTTCATAACCATGGCTTATAACACCTTTTACTGAAGTTCTTATAACCATCTATAATACTCCCTACTTGTGCATATAATATCTATTAATCATATATTAATTCTTTATAAACTATTTAGACATGGGACATTAATATAAAGTGTGACCATTTGCAGATTCACTTTTATTTTTTCATTGCAACAGGGAATCTATGCTATAGATCTCTGCCAGTTTACACCAGCTGAGGATCTGGCCTGTAATGTGGAATTACTTGACTACTGTACCATGTTCTGAAATCAAAGTTGCATCCTGCTGCTGCAGTTTAACAAAGTATTAACTGAGAGGCAGTCAAACATATAGGAAGCACAGAGGATGTGTAAAGGGGTAGCAGCAGGTGAAGGATCAACATGAATTCTGAGCACTGTTATGGAAAATAAAGATGAGATGACCTTTAATTACTGTTAATGTAGCCTTTATTACCTACTCTGCTTAGAGATCAATGTATTTGTCAGGATGTTTGTCAATATGTGATAACTTTTTAGGTGTTCTGAAGACAACTGAGTTGTTTAGCCTTTTGCAGCTAGGCAGGGCTGCCCCGAGGATTCAGGGGGCCTGGGGCAGGGCCGCGTCTTCGGCAGCGGGTCCCTCTCGGAGGGAAGGACCCGCCGCCAGATTGCTGCCAAAGAATGAAGTGGTGGCAGTAGAGCAGCCTAAGTGCTGCCGATTGCGGCTTTTTTTTTTCCCCGCTTGAGGTGCTTGTACTCACCGGGCGGCGCCCACCGCCGGAAACCCAGAGCAGCTTGTGGGGCCCCTGCAGGGCCTGGGGCAAATTGCCCCACTTGCCCCCCTTCTGGGCGGCCTTGCAGCTAGGAAGTTAAAAAAAAAATTCAGTGTTCTGTGTTTTCTGTTTCCCAGACCTGATGTTCTTTCTGCTAATTGCTGTTACTTTCCTATCTAATTATGGTAGAGTGGTTTGGCAACTTTGGTGTTGTGTTAATGCAAAGGGTTATTACTGCTGTTATTAATTTCCTAATAGTTGTAGCAAATTATTTTAATGTATAGAAATTGCCTTCAAAGAGGTGTGAGGTAGAATAACTAGTCAATTTCTCTTTAAATGATGATGGAACAAATTCCACTTCTCTTTACCGGTGAATGCCAGCTATGCTAGCACTACCATGCTACATTTATGCCTAAGTGCTTTTAGGGCTAAATTCATTGTTGGCTTTAATGGACTCAGCTCTGTTGAATTCAATGGAATTGCACTCCTTTTTACCAGTAGTGATTCCAGCCACTTGGTTTGTATTTTACGTTTACTTTTTGGACTTTTTTCATCTGATAATTATGTTGTATGTCAGAATCCCACCCTCCTTATTTGCACTGAGTCAGATACCCTTACTCATACTGAGGAGCAGCTTACTTCAAGAGTAGCCCATTGATTTCATTGGATATGTTAATAAAGTAAGGTGCTAATCAACATGAGTAAGGGTATCAGAATTTGTCCAATGTCTTTACACCAATGTAATGTATCAACTTCAACGTAACAGCATCATCAGTTGAGTGCAGGGCATGCCAGTGAGTACGTCTACACTGCAATAAAAGACCTGCAGCTGGTCTGTTTGGGCTTGGGCTGGAGTTCTGTGACCTCCCAACCCTGAATGTCTACACTGCAGTTTGATAGCCCTGCAGTACGAGCCCCGTGAGCCTGAGTCAACTGACCTGGGCTGTGCTGCTTGTCTTTTATTGGAGTGTAGACATACTTTAGTTTCCTACTTTGCAGTCTATTTCTACATGACACTCTTCTATTGTATTGGTCTCTATGCTGCTCTGATGAAATCCAAGTGATTTCTCCTGGAATTTTTATTCAACTGCAGAATAGTTTTTTCTTTTACGTGAGCAGGGAATTACTAATAGTAATTCAAGTGATTTGTACTTGCACATTCCACATCAGGTGTGTGCATGGCCAGTGTACCAGAGTCAGATTTTTCCCTTAGTGGTACCCATTCAGGAAACACTCTCTGCTGCCTTGTTCTGCTACACAATGGTATAAAAGATAGAGCTGCCCCAAACCCAATTCAGTTCTTTCTTATGGCCTATGATTGGTAGTAAGAGAGGATTGACTTGCTATTGCATGCCATATCTTTCAGAGAAATTATCTATCTTACTGTAGAGATAAGGTGGGTGAGATAATATCTTTTACAGAACTAACTTCTGTCTCTGTCACCAACAGAAGCTGGTCCAATAAAAGATATTACCTCACCCAAGTTACCTCTCTGAGACAACATCACAGCTCCACAGAGACCATCCTGCGTCCATCTTCTGAACCTTCCCACTCAGAGGGTGCACAGAGTACTTCAGAACTGGTAAGGAGTTTCTCTCCAGAACTTGTTTCTGATCTTCAGCACCAGTCCCCTTCTCCAGTGCTGAGAAGAAAGCACAAGAGGGCAGATTCCTCAAATGAGCTGAGACTTAGCTCCATGAGGCAACTGAGGTCCCTTGTACTGTCCACCCACTTGAGGAACAGGGAAGGGCATAGTCTGGAAGAAGTTTCCCAGTACCAACCTCATCTCATCAGGAGTTGTTGATTCTGGCATTGGCCATTGAGACTGACCCTTTGCTATGATATGACTTCTTCTGTGCAACAGCATCAGGAAAATGTCTTTGTACCATTGACAGCAGAGGACAGTGCTACAGCATGAGACCTACACTTCTTAATGCTGGACTCCTTGGGGATACAGAAGACAAGCCAGCTGGTACCGATGCATCCTCAGGCCCAAGCTACAAACTTACCACACAGTCTTGATCCCCCCCGTTTTGTTCTGGGGGGGAGGGGGCAGGTTGCTAGATCATCAGAGGCTCCAGTGCTTTCCTGTGCAGTCTGGAAGTAAAGACAGCATGATGTCACAAGTACTGATATCTCTGGAATTGTGACCCCAGACTTGGTACCATCTGGCCTACCACCTCTGTGTTGGACAACTGAAGTTCCTCCTCAGGGCCTGAGGTAGGATCTTATGATCCTCGCTCCCTAGATAGAAGTCGGCACTCCCCTTCTCCTTCATCCATGGAGTTCCAGTACTGGTACCCCTGGATGCTCAGAAACAGTCCAGAGACAGGGGCCTTTGGAGCAGTTATGGCTGGAGTCCTATCATGGACCCATGGCCCAATTAGAATTCAACAGGCATGCATCCCACTCCCAGATCCATTCCCCAGTTCCTCCACCTTTCAGACCTCCTAGGGAGAGAATGCGCTAGAGCACATGAGGAGGTCCAGGAAGTTATTTTCAGTACCAATGTCAGTACTGAACAAAACCCTCAAGGCCTCTGCAGGCTTTGGAACCTCCACCCACTGTGATGCAGAGGGATTAACCTCACCATCTTGGCATTCTTCCTGCTAATCACCTGATGTAACACTGTGAGGTGGTCCAGGAGAGTTCTCACAGATTGGTAGACATTCTAGGTTCAGTGGGGCCTTCTAGAGTGGCTCAACTTGTCAACATCACCATACTAGAGCCTGCAAAATCCTTATGGCAAATGTCATCCTCTCTCTCTCCGCCAGGTAAGAGAAAAAGGAAACGGTACCATGTCAAGGATATGGACATTTTTATACCCATTATTTGCCAGGTTCCTTAGTTGTCTCAGCCATGAGACAGGGTTATCAGGGTTGACCTTTTACCACAAAGAACAAAGATCCAAAGAAAATAGATTTTTGGACAGAAAAATTTATTCCATATCTGCTTTACAATTTTATATTGCTAATCAACAAGACTTACTGGCCAGATATGACTTTTCTCTTGGACAATATGCTGAAGTTCTCAGACAAGTTGCTAGAGGACGCCAGACAGGAATTCCAGACACTGTTAGAGCTGGACAAGTTGTTGGCTTGCACCCCTCCACAAACATCATTGGATGGGGGCATTCAGAAGACTGATGAGATGCTCCATAGTCTTAAAGGTTCAAGAGCCACATTAAAATGGTCACCTACACCAAAAATCACACTATCTGGTTGCTTCCAGTCCCAAGAGACCAGTCACTTACCCCAGATCAATTGGTACCCTAGATCTTACACCAAAGACACCTTACACTTGTAGCCAATCTTGTAATAAACTATCTAAAGATTTATTAACTAGGAAAGAAAATATCAGTTATTTACAGGTTAAAGCAAGCAAATATATATATTTCCTCATATGAGTTATCATCTAAATCTTAAGAATGACAGAGCTGTAGTGATCTGTCAATTTAAAGTGTCTTTTAGGGTGGACCCAGGATGTAACTCCTGGTGATCTCTGGCTTCAGTTTGGTGTATCTAGTCCTGTAAGAGTTCAAACACCAAAGAGATGGAAAATTTTCCTGTAACTTTGTTTCATTTCCTTCATTCAGCTTCCAGCTCCACAGGAGGAGCTTCCTTGCATATAGCATTTCCAAGGTGTAGCAGGGCTATTAACCAATCCTTTGTACTGTGAAGTTCCTCAATGGCCCATCTGATTTTGAGAGGTTGGATGGGTGCAAGGAGGATGGGAGATGATTCTTGTGCCTGGGTTCACATGCTTGGAGCAAATATTTTCAAAGTTAAAAAGCAAAACCTACATTTTCCTATAGTATAGAATACCAACATTACAAGTGAGATTAATGCATGCAGAAACTTACAAGCATTTCAGAGTCTAAACACTAAATATGTTCTTATAAGACATACCTGTTTTGATCAAAACTAACATACATCTGAACTGGTCTGATCTCCATGAGTACCACTAAGGGAAATAGCTCTGACTCTGGTGCACTGGGCATGTACATGCCTGGAGCAGAATGGACATGTGCAACACATGTCAAAGAATAGTTATAGAACAGGTTAGTAATCTTTTTTCCTCATTATATGAAAACAAAGATTTCTTGGAAACAGAAATGAAATATCCAAGAACAATATCAAAATTTGCACATCACTGCACAGACTACTTTGAATTAAAGCAATAGACTGTATGAGGACAAATTTCTCTACAGCTGAATTTTGATTTTTGGTTGGGTGAGCAACACTTTCCCATATTTTCTCAAATAAAATTACACCAATGAAGTTCTAATTTTTCAAGTGTCAACAAACACTAACTGCACTCTAGGGATGTGGTTTTAGGGGTTTCACAAGAAGTTTCATTACTAGCCTTCCCATGTAAAATGAACTGATGTTTCCATTCCTGTCAGAGAGCAGTTATTTCATACCAAATCTGATTAACCAGTAATAGCCCAAAACTGTGCTATGCTTGGGCTATATTTATATAGTCCAGAGTTAATGACAATATCAAGAATTTGGGCCCAGAGTTTTTCCCCAAACCCAAGGGTGCATCACAATACAAATACAGAGACAGTGGGTAAACTTTTGAAAAGTGCCTAAGTAATTTAGGAGTGTACATTACTTTAGGCCAGATTTACCAAGGTGTTTAGGCAGCTACAAATGTAGACAGACCCCTAGTAGGATTTACAAAAGTGACTGAGTGAGGCACCTAACTCCCGTTGAAAGTCAATGGCAATGAGGTGCCTAACATCTTTAGGTTTTGTAAATCCTATCGGGTGTCTGTCTAACCTCTAGGTGCTTAAATATCTGGTAAATATGACCCTTAAGTGATTTAGGAGCCTAAATCACACATGTCTAAGTGCCTTTGAAAATTTTACTTACTATACCTGCCCTCGAGTCTTTAGAGATTGGTTTGACCTAAGGTTAATCTGGAGTAATTCCATTGTAAAAGAGATTGGACAACTAAGGCCTGGTCTACACTAAGGGCGGGGCTCGAACTAGGGTACGCAAGTTCAGCTACGCGAATAGCGTAGCTGAATTCGAAATACCCTAGTTCGAACTACTTACCCGTCCAGACGCCGTGGGATCGAAGTCCGCGGCTCCAAGGTCGACTCCGCCACCGCCGTTTGCAGTGGTGGAGTTCCGGAGTCGACCGGAGCGCGCGGGGAGTTCGAACTATCGTGTCTAGATTAGACGCGATAGTTCGAACTCCGAGAAGTCGAACTCACCGCGTCGACCCGCGCAGTAAGTGTAGACCTACCCTGAGAAGCAGATGAGTTTGTAGAAAACATGAGAGCATCACTCCTGTTGTCGTTTGCATTTTGTTGATAAACATAAGGCTTTGTAAGAACTTCACAGAATAATATTCACAAGGAGCCATTTATCAAGTAAAGTAAGACTTTGAGGGGAAGGTTATAATTGTTCTAAAAACACTGCAGGCACTAAGGGTGAGAACTCCACTGACATATGGTCTGAACTAGAGAAAATGGGAAAAATTTCATCTCCAATTATACCCATGCAGTTGCATGTGCCTAACTGAAGGCAGAATTTGGCTTTGTTTTATTTGGAGCATGGTGTTAGATCCAGAGCTTAGCCAGATTTACAGTCCTCCGTAATCCCAGTGTAAAGCTCTACGTTGGGGTTGCACAAAGGAAAAAGGGTGACCATGGGCTCTCCCTCTTTGTCCAGCATCACACAGATGTGAGCCCCCAAGAAAGGGTGTGAACACAGTCCCATATTAAAGAAAGTCAGAGCTCTGTTCTTGTGTGCTCTCTGCCCAAACCCATGGGGGTATGTGGCTGAGTCAGAAATAATGCCTCTGGGTACTTCTGCTGATGCAGAGTCCAAATGCATTCCTCTTACCCTAGAACATGGGCTGTGGTTTAACACTAACAAGGCAGTGTTTTCTATGGGCTATCCTGAATAGCTAAAAATCTATGTTAAGCAATGCATGCAGTGATAAATTGCTTTGGGATTCAGGTTTAGAGGATGTTTAAGGAAGATTTCTATTTATCAACAGCAGGGAAAATTGTACAGCCATCTTTGAATTTTTTATATAGTCAATATGTCTTGCCTGGGTAATAGGCCTGTGCCTCACAGCACTCCACACACAAATTCCTACTAAGTCAATACTGGTTTGTCCCCCCTCGCTGGTATTTCTAAGGGATCTGTCATCTAGATAACAAACACTAGTACAAGTTTCACATGGACAGTGCTTGCAGGATTGGGGCCCATATTGATTTTAGTGGTTTAAAAAAGGAGGAAGTAAGTTATTTCTATAAAATCATAGAAATTGCTTTTTGTTTCAAGAAATATAATGGGTCAAAACCTACATTGGAATGTGTGAAGATTAGAACCAAGACCATAAGCAGGTATTTGAAACTGAGTGGGTTTCAGGGAGTATGGGTCTCTAACCCAGACCTACAATGCCTTGCAGTGCTAGTAAGCACCAACCTGCCACCCAAGAGCCTGCTAATGGTTACTCGGACAGAAGGACTCCAGTCCTGGAACCTTACTAGCAGAAAGCTGAGATTCCTGATTGATCCACAGCTTCTGTATAAACCTGGAACAGGAAGTTATCCATGCAACTGGGATCCCCCTTTGCCTGGACTGTGTCTCCTGCAGCTTAACTTGCTGGTATCAGGACCTGGTCTGACTCTGGTCATTGCGCTGTGGTTCTGCTTTCAAGTTTGTCTCCTGCTCCTGATAACCTGTCCCTGCCTTTCAACACTCAACGCTTGATTTGCTCTCTGGCCTGTCTCGGACTTTGACCTCCCGGTATCAGACCTGGCCTGGCTCCTGCTTCGACCACTAGATAAGACTGCCCATGTCCTGGTCCTGACACTGGGAGCCAGGAGGCAGCGCCTGTGGGTGGAGGTAGCACACAGAGCTGCTTGCCACGCCTCCACCTAGGAGCAGCCGGGACCAGTTGCCACTTCTGGTGAGCCACCAAGGTGAGTTCCCCCTGCATCCAGCACCTCACACCCCAACCCACTGCCAGCTCCGCACCAACCAGACTGTAAACTGGAATTTCAATGAACATCAGAATTCCAGTTTATAGCACTTTCCAGTTGAAGTGCCAGATAAAACAGCTTTTACTATATTATCATGTTCTGGGCTTGATACTGCACCCCCTGAATTCAGTGACAAGTGTTGCATTTCAATGGAATGATTTCAGTGGGAGCAGATTTAGGCCCAGTATCTGTGGTCTCATTTGGCTCTAACACATTTGCTGTCTGACTTGTATATTTCCTATTTTGACATGATATTACATATACTAAAACACTTGCCATTTCCCCCCTAGTCTCAAGACACTGAGAGCTTAGAAGCTATTTTTTCTCATTTTAGTTAACTTTATTGAGTAGAAGATGGCTGTACTTTGGAGCCTGATTTAAGAAGAGATCCAGATTTTAGAGTACAAAATCAGAGCCACTTAAAAATAGCTTCAAGGTTATCCCAAGGTAGAGACATTTCAGAACATTGCACAGCTGCACTCAAGCTAAAGTTAATTACTACAAATACTTCAAGGAATTATGTTTATAAAACTGGAGAGAATGCAGTCATGAGAAGCCAGCTTCAGGAGTAACAGAGCAAAACCAGGCAAGAAAATTAAGACGATTGGCTTGCTCTTGTAATGCATCTTTAACTATTAAAATTGTCTTCAATGATCTACAATGTAAGGGACTTTCCCCATCAGCCCAGCCACTGCTTTAGAGATCCATGCTCCAGTTCTGTTGTTCTCTATCAATAGATATGGTTTTTTGTCTCATGCTACTTTTTATTATATTTAAACACTATTTAGTAAATATAGGGTTTTTTTTAAAAAAGTATACAGTCCTGGTCCTATAAAGTTTCTCCAGTCTTGTTTGGGATTTCCTGCCCTGCATCAATGCTCTTCAGACATGACAGAAGAAATTGTAAAGGGCCAGAACAGTACTCCGTAAATTCCTATGCTGTTGATAACAACATGAACACAGATTAGGAAACAAAGGCAAAGAAAACATGCCGCATGAGCAGTGAAATGAATTGGATGCTTTGTCTATTCTGTCTTTAACTTCTAATGGAAAAAACAAACCACAAACACCAATTATAAGGTGGTGTCATAGGGTGTTCACACCACACTAGGTAGCTGGAAAGGATCTAGTTAACCTGGAGGAGAGTCAAGGCTCTTAAGGCCTAATGGCTGCTGAAGCCCAGCTGAGGGAGAAGCTGAGCTAGGTATAAAGAAAGTTGGTGGTAAGAGGGGCTGCAGTAGGGAAGGCCTGATGCCCTACTCTGAACTTAAAAAGAGAAAGGGGGAACCAGGGAAGAGACTAGGAGCTAGGCTCTGAGGGAAGGGTGCACCCAGAGGAGGTTGGGGAAGGAGCATGTGCAACAGCAATGGAATCTGGGAGTGAGTAAACTGGGGAGGTTGCTGGATAGAGGGTCTCTGTGCTGCAACCTGGAGTGGTGGGTGGGCCTGCGTTCCCTTACTAGCCACTGGGAGAAGTGGCACAGTGTGGGCAGTTGAATGGAAGATTGCCTGAGATAGTCTGTCCAGTGAGACTTTGATATCCTCAAAGGGAAGGATTACAATGACCTGGTTGGAGGGTCATGCTATGAAGAAGCAGCATCCTGAATGATGAAGAGGCAGTAACCTGACTGGTTGACTGAGGGTGTCTGACTGGTGGTGAGCTAATCCCCCAATGAGCCACAAGGGGGCATTGGGGTAAGTAGTGAACCCCATTACACAGGTGGAAAGTATTATTTCCTACTGAACTTTCAGTGAAAGAAGAAAAGCTGTTTGTCATTTAAAGCATTTACTTTGTAATACTGAGAATCTCACTTAAAAACCAATCACTTTGAAAGCTGAATGGATAAAGCTTAATGCTTGAAGAAATAAAAGGGAAACATTGATAATCTAATCTAAGTAGGCTGCCCATGCTACAGTATTTGAGCAGAATGTTTCATAAGCAGGGTTAGACTATTGAAGCATCCTCCTATCATTACTTTCTTCCTTTAACTACTTTAAATATCATTTATATAGGCTGTAAGAACTACTGTATTTGGGCCCTGCTGAGGAGAGAGACAGAGCTTAACCTAAGATACTGTATCCCTTTTAATAAACCTGACTGAACTTGAATGAGGGCTAGGAGATGCATTGTTTTATGGACTGTGTGGGGTATTTACAACAGCAAATTATGACATTGCATACGATGTGTGTGTATTTATAGTAAGAATTTGTCACCTCTAAGACTGGAATTATAAAATCCTATTCATACATCTCCAGGAAATAGGATATCACAAAGTAATGTACTACTGGCTTAGAATCTTCTGGAGGAAAAAACTTAAATATCCAAGACATGCAATAGTCAGTATGAAGAATCAAAGTGATGGGGCAGTTAAGTGCCACATAAGAAAAATTGCATTTTAGTGAATTCATTCAACTAGATAAATCAAAACTAACCTTAGAAGAAGAAAATAAAGTTAAAATAAGAAGCACTAGTTTTTCCATCTATTTTAAAGTCCATTTGCTGTGCATTAGATTGCTTTATTGGGTTTATAAATATACTAATTTTTTTATGCAATCTGATTAACAGTGGTGATCACCAATAAAAGCTCTTCATTACTAATAGTCTGTGTCTGGGGTACCACAGCATTTTCCCTCTGCTTATTAGGTAAGGAGTCCCTTATTCCATGCTATGGTAGCTGTGGGCAAATTGTGACCCCCGAAGATGTTTGTTTGCGGCAGTCATACCCTTTGTTGCTTGAGTACCGTGATTTTGTTGGAAGTTCATCATTTTGACTTTAGTGCTAAGAACAGTAGCTTCTCTGGCTTGGCCAAATATCGTTTTCTTTTAGCCAAACCACTGACTTGAAAGAATGTTAGTAATAAAACACAACTATTCTTCATTGGACCAAACACAGAACCTTAGATCTAAACAACTCTTCCTGTTCAGCCCTGTGTTTCTGGATAACAGGTTCCACTTTAAATCCTCTCATCCAAGACTGTTCCTACTGTTTTCAAATCCAAAACAGGCTGGGGCCTGTGAGACAACCGCTGTATCCCAGCCAGTCAATCACACAAGACAATTTGGCAGATAGATACTCTTTCTTTCATTCTCGATATATTTCCCCTGCACTTAGATCAACAGGCATCCGTTGGGTGGCTAACTAATATACTTCTAAATTATCAGGGATGTTGACAATTTTCTTTTAAAACTAGAAAATAAAACGTTTGCCTTGTGTATCAGTTATCCAGTTCAAATCTGACTGGAGACCTATTTCTACACCTGGCCTACTACATGGGAGGGCAAAAGCAGTTTAAATCTAACTTTGCACATTCTTCTACTGAAAGGTGTGTGGTGCTTCTCTACAGCTCTGGATCTGTTCAGTCCCTAGATTAATTTATTAAAATACAGTCAGATGTATGCATCTGAACTGTTCTTTCCCATGGCTTTTCTGTACAATTCTTAACTTAGCTTTTTTGTACATGTGAAATCTTGCAGATAAGATGTAATTTTCATGACAGTCCTATGTAAGTGGCCTCAGTCATGTGAATGAAAAATCTTAATTACCCAGTGTGTGACATTGGTCTGAAGGCTTTAGATTTCCTTACCCTACATCTGCTTGTAGCACTTAGTGAAATGATTAATTTCTCTTGAGTGATTCTGTCAGCATCCTAGGATGTAAATATTACATTTCAAAGAGTCATACCCACACAGCATTCTAAGTTGTAAAAACAAATGTTTTCCTGTGCCTAAGAATATTTGAAATGCTAAGCCACCTAAAGACTTCTTTCCGTTCTCATCATTCACGTTGTCCTTTCACAGACAGTAACACAACTGGGCTTAGAATATAACATGATGACAGGCAACAGCAATATAAAAGGGTTCTTCAGAACTGTTCCTTTTATCATGCGCTATCCTTCAGTGTTTCTCTAGTCTAAATTTTTTACAAGGCACAAATTCCCCTGTGCAATTATGGAACTTGAAATGTAACTCTCTTTGGAACTCTCAAAGATTTAGAGTATTTTGTCCAAAACCAATTTTTAGTATCTGACAAAATTGCAAACTGATGTATCACAGAAAAACGTTTAGAGCATCATTAAAATAGCTGAATATGAATGCCCTTAAATGGAGACTGTAACAAGCTTTACTTTAAAAGTGTGAGTATTATAGAACATATGGATTTTGGATTTCTTCTTAGACAGTATTTCGGATGATTTTTAATCAGCACTCCAAAGGAATTTTATCAATTTTCATTTGCTTTACAGAAACCAGGAACAATATTAAATTATCATATTTGTTATGTGTATCTAAAACATGTTATCATTGATGTTATACGGTTTTATCTGTATTTATCTTTACTGTATAAATATTAATATAGTATTACCATTTTACAAAGACTACAACAAAGCCACATACCTTTGTAACATCTATACTACATTCCTACGAAGTTCGTGCTAATTCGGTATTGAATGTGGCTCTGCATTACAATGCCGTGGCATGTTTTGCCCTAAGTAGTGTTGATCTTTCTAAATTGGCCATAAGAACTCGATAGCTTACTTTAGTCTGAAAATACATGGGGTTTGTCTTATTGGAATTTCCAGTAGTGGATATGTGGTATACAATCGCTGGAAGCCAGAGCTGGTGCAGTTTGTTTCCTTTGGCCTTTGTCTGTGCTGGTCTTGGTGAATCTCCTCCACCTTCAAGACAGTGTCCTCTGATTACAGGAACTCAGTTCTATTCAATGGAATCTACCCTGCAGGGCAAGAAAGTACCTCCAGGGCAGGTGACATTTTTAAAACCCAGGGTAGTATTTGAGTTCTGTTAATTTGATACACAACACCTAGTTTGCATTAGAGTATACGAATGTATGTCTTCATTCACCTGTTGTGCTTTGCTCCATTTTATTTGCTGTCTTTATTTCCATGTCAGAGTGCATCACAGTAAGCCAAAAATATATGTAACTATAAGGTAAGAAGTTGCTGTTTTATGTGTACGTGAGCAAAACTTAAGCCATTTGAAAACTTTCCACAATACAAGCAGCTGCCCTTCATGTTAAAGACTGATTATACCTTTCAGTTCTGCTTTTATAACATGTTTTGCTAAAATGGCAAATCCTACATCGTGTGCGTTCTCTTCCTCCCCCTGAACCCCTGCGGGTGATGTCATGCCACAGCGAGTGCTCCAGGAATAATCTAACCTGCTGCATTGTACAGCTAGGGTGAAATTCACCTCTTTGAAAGTGGTCTAAGCAAGGACCTCTGCACTGTGGTAACCCTGAATGAGGAGGGAGATGTAGGGGACTTTGCACCCCTGTTTAAGGAGAAGATGTTTTGGGGTTTGTGGATGCAGTTTCTTGTGGATGGAAAGAGCAGATTCCATCCTTCAACTTTCTGCCTTGCATATATCTGGTTTACTTTGTGCAGGAAGGTTTGAATTTCAGTCATAGTGCACAGGGAAAAAGAGGGCTGTATGCACATAGATCCCTTATGGAAAAGGCCTATGGAATGTATGAATGATGGAAACAATAGAGTATTATGGTAAAGTAATAGGTTAATATAGAAATTCTATAAACCCATCAAATTTCAGTGTGCCAAGCTTTCTATTAGTTTTAGAATAATCATGTAGAATTCTATAGGAGGAACATAATTATCAATTCTGTCCCATAGGATTGTTCAAAAGCTTTTCATAAGGAGTAGACCTCAACTTAAAGTAAAAAATATAACTTTGCCTGAATTTACCCATAATTTTGTATCCTCGCCAAAGAAATACAGGAAAAATGTCCCACAAAATCCAACTATAGCACTTCACAGCCATACTGCTTTCTCAGGGGAAATCATTCAGACCTACTGAAAGCTGCTAGTGAAGGCAGGGGGCTGGACTCAATGACCTTTCAGGGTCCCTTCCAGTTCTGATATAGCTCCATATATTCTTCTAAAGAGTTAAGATTTTAATTACTACTGTTAAAATACACTAAAAAAACTACAAAACAGCAAGCAGACATTCAAACTTTTGTGGGTGGTTTTTTGGTGGAGGGGACTCCAACTACTTAATGTTTTTAATCTTAAATAAAGAATGCTTATATGGATGCATAAAATATGAAAGGTTAAGCCTGTGAGGTCCCAATACAGACGTAATGTTATGTGTACTCCATAGAAATATTCCTATTCCCCCACAGAAAATCTTGCATATCTTACTTTTGCATTCAGGAAGAAAACTCCTACTGAACCATGTTCTGGAGCAATAGGTGAGTCAGAAATAAGTACATGATTTTATGCTGAATATAGAAAATACATAAACTATAATAGACACATTTTTCCTTGCCTTCAAAGGACCCTTCACTTTGCATGAAGAACATATACTGCAGGGGGTCCATATTTTAAAAAATATATATACTTTCCAGTTTTATGCATGTCTCTGCAAATGTCAATGTACAAAAATAACAAGTTGTTAGCATGTTCATTTAATTTTAGTGTCTCATGAATGTACAATAGTTCTATCTCTTACTCTACAAAAATCAATCCATGCAAATATTCTAATACTTTTAGAAGAGCTATCAGAAGCAGAAATTATAATTTAGTATTAGTGCTCTGATGCCCTGATTCAGGAAGTCATTTAAATATGCATGTAATGTAACTACATAAGTAATTTTCTTGAAGGCAGTGACACTACTCACAGGGTTAAAGTTACACATGAGCTTAATCACTGCAGCAAATTGGGGCCCATATTGAGCAAATTTACCCAGACTGTACAACAGACACTTGTTCCATGATCTGTTCTAGGTGGACCTCCAGGAAAAATTATATTAAAGTAGATTTTGCATTTTCATTACAGCTGTGCCTGTCTGCTTATCTGTATCCATCTCCATCCACTTTTCTTACTTTGCCCAGGGAGCTTACCATTTTCGTCATTGTCTTTTTGTTCTGTCTTGGTGCTGCATCTAGCATAATGGTGTCCTGGTCTGGCGCTGGTAGGGGCTACCCCAATACAAGTGGTAAATAATAATTTGCACAGTTCTTGAGAAGCAAAACCAGCAGCTTGAATTTACCTATGCTCTTGTCACTTGAGGCTTGCTTGGAATTTTGAGATTAACAAACTGAAAATGTGCCAGTTTTCTACTGAAACTGTTTCATCCTCACATCCTGTCTCTCTCATATGAGTCTGCCCAGTATCTTTAACTTATCTTTTGGGAAGACCCTTTTAGCCCAGCCTCACCTCCAGAAGTTGTTAGGTTGTCAATCTTCATTGGGAGGAGAAAATATATTAAGAACACTGCTTTTTCTATGCAGATCCCAAAGCTTCAGACCCAGCCCTTCTGCTTATGGGAGGCAGATCAATGGTCCATCTAGCCCAGTATCCCATCTTTGACAGTGGCCAGTGCCAGATGTTTCAGAAGGCATAAACAAATCTGGACAACTTTGAGTGATCCATCCCATTTTCTATACCCATCTTCTGGCAGTCAGAGGTTTCGGGCTACCTGGAGCTTGGGATTGTTTCCATGACCATCCTGACTAATGGCTACTGATGGACCTCTCCTCCATGAATTTATCTAATTTTTTTTTTAACTTTTGGCCTTCACAACCTCCCCCAGCAATGAGTTCCACAGGTTGACTGTGCAAAGAAGTACTTCCTTTTGTTGTTTAAACCTGCTGCCTATTAGTTTCATTGGATGACCCCTGGTTCTTGTGTCATGTGAATGGGTAAATAACACTTCCTCTATACAGACGCTCCCCAACTTATGCAAGCATTCCATTCCAGAACACAAATTTTGCATAAGTTGGAAAAACATCTAACCATTATGCTGCCCCCCACCCCAAAAAAACCCACGACAAAAAACCTCCTATTTCTAGCATATAGAACTTTTTCCGTAAACTTGGATTTGCATACATCTGGTTTACATAACTCGGAGCGTCTGTACCTTCATGGCTTTATAAATCCCTCTTAGTACTCTTTACAAAGACTGGGACTGTTCAGTTTAGAAATCTCTCCTCCTATAGAAGATGTTCCATACCCCTAATCATTTTTATTGCCCTTCTCTGTCCCTTCCCAAATTCTAATATCTTTTTTGAGATGGGGCAACCAGTATTCAAGGTATGGGCATGCGATGGATTTATAGAGTGGTGGGGTTTTTTTTATTTTGTTTTGTTTTTTAAATCTTGTCTATCCCTTTCCTAACAGTTCCTAACATTGTAGGTGATTTGGTTGTGGTTTTTTGACTGCTGCTGCACACTGAGTGGATGTTTTGGGAGAACTATCCACAGCCACACCAAGATCTTTGAGTGTTAACATCTAATTTTGACCCTATAATTTTGTATGTATAGTTGGGATTATGTTTTCCAATGTGCATTACTTTGGACTGAGCAACATTGAATTTCATCTGTCAGTTTGTTGCATCCAGTTCTGTGAGATCCCTTGGTAACTCTTTGCAGTCAGCTTTGGACTTAACTATCATGAGTAATTCTGTATTGTCTCCAAATTTTGCCCCTTGCAGTTTGAACCCATTTCCAGATCAAAATGTTGAATAGCACAGGTTTCAGTACAGATCCTTGGGAGACCCTGCTATTTACCTCTCTCGAGTGTGAAAACTGACCATTTATTTCTATCTTTTCTTTTCTATCTTTTGAACAGTTACTGATCCACGAGAGGCCTTTCCCACTTATTCCATGACTGCTTATTTTGCTTAAGAGCCTTTGGTGAGGGACCTTGTCAATGGTTTTCTGAAAGTCCAAGTACACTATATCAATTGTATCATACTTGTCTACACACTGAATTTTAATAGATTGGCTAGGCATGATTTCTCTTAAGAAAAGCCATGTTGGCTTTTTCCCAACATATGTTTATCTCTGTCTAATTATTCTGTTCTTTACTATAGTCTTTAACCAATTTGCCTGGTACTGAAGTTAGGCTTGCTGGCCTGTAATTGCCAGGATCGCCTCTAGAGCCTTTTTTAAAAAAGTTGATGTTACATTAACTATCCTCTAGTGATCTGGTACAGAGGCTGATTTAAGCAATAAGTTACCACAGTTAGTCATTTTACAATTTCTTATTGGAGTTCTGATGACTTATTAAATGGATCAGTTTGTTCCAAAACCTCCTGTACTGATACCTCTGGGACAGTTCCTCAGCTTTGTCACCTAAAAAGAATGGTTCAGGCCTGGGGCTCTCCCCCCACATCCTCTGCAGTGAAGACTAATTCAAAGAATTCATTTAGATTCTCTGGATTGTATTATTTTTCTACAACTGAACTTGCTTGAGCAGTATGTTTAGAACCCTCCTTGAAAGCCATCCTACTGTGGTTTGGCCTTTTTCCTTTCCAAAATGTTAAAATTTTGTGTACGCTACGAATCCAATGAACATACAAATGTTAAGAGGGTTTATATTTAACATCCTGTTTTATTTGACTATCTTGTGAAAGAGCTGTTGGGTAAAATTATTCAGAGAGACAGTGGATGGCACTGTTGGTTTGCAGCTATAAAGTGGTAAAGAATGCAAGTTGACAGGACAACATTTAAAATTATACATAATATACTGATGTCTCCTTAAAACAGAGGAACTGAGCCTAAGACTATCAAATTTGTGTAAGAGCTGTGGACACCAGATAGGGATTTAACTTAGAAGACTTTTCATTATCAACAGTATTCAGGCGAAAATAATGAGACCTGAATTATGTTCTAAACCCCACATTTTTTATCACGCTGAGTTTATGCCTTTTAACTATTAGTCTGATACTGTGGATTTGTCATGAAAAGAGAGACCAGCTAATGGGGGTTAATAGCAGCAAAGCAAGTTGTCCAGAGGCACTAGAATAGCAATGACATGCTATCCAAGGCAGGGCAGTGAGCATTTCTGTCTCACATGGCTTCCTACAACAAGATCAGTTACACTGTGAAACAGAAGGAATGTGTTTGAGAACACTCGGAGGCCACTTATAGATGAGGTTTAGAAAGGATGCTGCTGCTTAGTGTTTGTATTTCCATCCGGGGGGTGGGGGGACGTGTGTGCATGCACACAAAGTCAGCTGAGTTTGCATGGTGTTGCAAAATAATCGTGACTCCCTTGTTGTTAACCCTATTATTCCATTCTTACCTCTTTTGGCAAGGTGAGAGGTTGCTTAAATACATGGAAGTTTGGGGTTGGGTTTATCAAGGAGTAGGAAACTGGGATGTGTGGTGAGTATCTGCTTTAAGGCCTGATCTGAAGTCTGAGTCCTTCTGCTGACTCCGATGGGTTTTGGACCAAATAGCCAAATACTTTTTTCCAAAAACCAACAGGCTAACAATACAATGTATCATGTGTATATACTCAGTGATACTACTGTAACTTCTTCCGCGAGCTGTGAAACATGGGAATGGCTTTCTCCTCTTGAATGTATCAAAGCAAAATAATAAATACAAGCTATAAGGAAAAAAAATCTAATGGGCTCAGGTCCTGTGTTACCATACATTAAAATTGGTATCTTCAATTCCTATTGTAACTTCCATTTCAAATGGAGAACAAAGCAATTAAGGGGAAATATCACTCAAAAATGAACATGGTTGTCATTCTCACTAATTCATTTTTCTGAGAACAATAGTCTCCAAAGAAAGACAAGAAGTTATTTGCAAAAGTCTTATTCAATTTTAAAATTTATGGCCTTATTAATGTTACAACATTTCTACAATCTCTACATATCTGAGCCCTTGAGAATCATATAGATGTTTGATAGCTGGGAAAGCTGCAAGGTTATAAATCTCTATAGTCTTTGTGAGAACAGAATGTCCTTTGTGGTTTATAACGTGATTATAAGAGCCCATTTGAAATTATGAAATCTATTGGTTGACTAATTAACCACAAAAATAAACCTAATGGATGGAAAGAAAGGGGAAAGTACTCTGGTGAATAATATCAAATTGAATTTATGTAGGTATAAATAACACTTTAAGGAGTTTTTTCATACTGAATGAAAGAACAGGATATTAACTCTTAAGTTATTACTTGAATAGTTAATGCTTTATTAATTATGTAGGTTTGAATGAAGGGGGATTAGCATCAAGTCAGATTAAGAAGAAATCCAATATTAACAAGGTCAAGTGCAACCTTTTCCTAATTTGATTGAAATCATTCTTAATATTGTAGCAAAGGAAGAGACTTGAGGATGTCACAATCTAAACTGGATACTTTTTGTCCATTATACCACTAATGCAAATGAAGTGTATGTACACACACACACACACACACACACACACACACACACACACACACACACACACACACCCTTCCTTATTCAATTTGAGCAGGCATCATGGTCCTGGTAACCCTTTAATATTTAATGGATGCAAATAGGAAATATGACTTCCCTCACTTTCTTAATATACAAGCAAGATTTTAAGATACTGATCCTTCAGTATGACCTACCTGGATGTCCTATGCTGAGCCTGATGAAGTCCATGGGGTTCCACATGAGTGCAGTGGATGCTCCCCACCCCCATCAGAAATGGCCTTTGAGGTTTGGATCTGAAGTCTGTAAGCCTAACAGGTGGGTGGTGGTGGGGGGGGGAGTGTATATTGAGGCCCTTGGATGCTACTTTTACATAAATATTAAATGTGTGCTCTGTGCTATAAATGAGAAGTGCAGTGCTCTTGTGAAGATATACCAACCTTGAAACATGGGAGGATACTGTGAGCTGTTGATAGGAACAGGGTCTTTTGACCAAAACTGGGGAAGTATAGGGCTTAATTATAATCTAACAGAGTGAGGGGGGACACACCTGAAAAAGGCTGGGAAAATTGCGGCAAATGAGCTAGGGATTTTTAAATTGCATGTGCATCATATTCTTTCTCCATTCTTTTGTCTGCCTCTTGTGATTTTGTTTTGGGCAAGGACTTCTTTTTTATTTATTTATTTAAAGGCACACTTTTTGGTACTAAGTAAATAATAATGACTTAATGCTAGTTCCAGTAGGTAAATGGACCATTTACCTATGACCATTCTGCGTGGATATCTATTTTTATTCACAGATGTGTGCAGACATATGCTCAATCTAATAATATGCTGCCTTCAGAAGATAGCACTTTACAAATGAAATTGCACCATCAGCAGTGCTGGTTTGCCATATCTTGTGAGGGGATTTCCTGCATTTTTCCAGTGGTTGCACGTGCCCCAAAAGTTACACATGGCAGGTACTTCCAGATTCCTCACTGCTTCTCCTTTTAGTAAGCCACAGAATGGTACTGGAAGGCCATGAAAAATGAATTCCTGTTGACTTCATTGGAACCAAGATTTCAACCAGACCTTCTAGAAAGATATCATTGTTTGGCAGATCTTTTGGAAGTAATTACAGTAAGATGCACGTATTTTGACATCACATTTCTGTATTCCACACTAAAGCCAAGCAAGGAGTGAAAAGCAACATTAATAATTGTGGAAATTCAAAGGCATATTTAAATTCATCTGTGTTTATAACCTGTTTATATTTGCTTTGAAAAAAGTGTGTGTGTGTATGTATATAATGTTGCGGCAAAAGAAAAAAGGACATATCAGAGGGTTTTAGCAACAAGTGGGCAGGGTGGTGAGAGGATAGATTGCTTAAAATAAGGGAAAGTGAAGAACAGGAAGAAATTAAAGTAGGGCTGTCAATTAATTGCAGTTAACTCACACAATTAACTCAAAACAATCATGATTAATCACAGGTTTAATCACACTGTTAAACAATAGAATACCAATTGAAATTTATTAAATATTTTGGATGGCTTTTGTACATTTTCAAATATATTGTCATAATTGAAATGAAAGTGTATTTGATTACAAATTAGTACTTTTATCATTTTTACAGTGCAGTAGTGCAATCTGTCATGAAAGTGCAACGTACAAATGTTGATTTTTGTTATTGCGTCACTGGAGCCGGCATTGCAAGCTATTTACATGCCAGACAGGCTAAACATCCATATGCCCCTTCATGGTTCGGCCACCATTCCAGAGGATATGCTTCCATGCTGATGAGGCTCATTTAAAAAAATAATGCGTCAATTAAATTTGTGACTGAACTCAGTGGGGGAGAATTGTATGTCCCCCTGGTCTGTTTTACCCACATTCTGCCATATATTTCTTGTTATAGTGGTCTTGGATGATGACTCAACACATGTTGTTAATTTAAGAACACTTTCACTGCAGATTTGACAAAACGCAAAGAAGGTACCAATGTGAGACTTATAAAGGTAGCTACAACACTCGATGCAAGGTTTAGGAATCTGAAGTGCCTTTCAAAATCTGAGAGGGATGAGATGTGGAACATGTTTTCAGAAGTCTTAAAAGATCAATACTCCAATGCGGAAACTACAAAACCTGAACCACCAAAAAGAGAGACAATCTTCTGCTGGTGGCATCTGACTCACATAATGAAAATGAACATGCATTGGTTCACACTGCTTTGGATTGATATTGAGCAGAACCCACCATCAGCATGGACGCATGTCCCCTGGAATGGTGGTTGAAGCATGAAGGGACATATGAATGTTTAGCATATCTGGCACATAAATACCTTGCAGTGCTGGCTCCAAAAGTGCCATGAGAACACCTGTTCTCACTTTCAGGTGACTTTGTAAACAAGAAGCGGGAAGCATTATCTCCTGCAAATACAAACAAGTTTGTCTGCCTGAGCGATTGACTGAACAAGAAGTAGGACTGAGTGGACTTGCATGCTTTAAAATCTTACATTGTTTTAATTTTGAATGCAGTTTTTTGTATGTAATTCTACATTTGTAAGTTCAATTTCCATGGTAAAGAGATTGCCCTATAGTTCTTGTTAGGTGAGCTGAAAAATACTTTTACAGTGCAAATACTTGTAATAAAAAATAAATTGAGTATTGTACACTTTGTATTCTTTGTAACTGAAATCAATATATTTGAAAAGATAAAAAACATCCAAAATATTTAAATAAATGGTATTTTCTTATTGTTTAAAAGTGCAATTAATCACGAATTTTTTTTAATCCTTGACAGCCCTAAAATAAAGTTTTTACTTATTTTGAATCTATAATCTAATGCTGCTGTAATATCACATTCAGCATAGGAATGGAGGGCTCTTCTTTCACCCCAATCTCAGGTGCTAACATGCAGGAAGATACAGAGTAGTTACAGTTGAGTCAAGGTGACTGGTGAATCTTGCAAGCTCTAACCAATGTGTGAAAGGAATTGGCATGTCTCTGTTGGGCAAAAGGAACAACAGGCTGGGTAGAGGAGGTCCTATAGAGGACAATCCTAGGAATAGCAAAGATTGGGGAGATATTTTAACATGAAGTTTATATTTGGATTCACCAATAGCTTAAACAAAACTCCAAGAAGGGCATAGATTTGGGCAATAAACAGTATTTGTTACACTCTTTAGTTTTGGGTAGCAACTTCACAGAGATGCATGCGGCTTTGTTCTAGAAGAGAAAACAAAAGGCTTTTTATGGACAGAGGTGACACTTAGACCATCACTACTTAAGAGGATGTAGATCATCCTCACTGTTCTGAAAAGCTGACAGGCACGTTAGTGGGCACAGAGAAAAATAAAACAGTGCTGTCTGAGACAAAACAAGGGAATGGGCACTGGTGCAATCTTAGAAGGAAAAAAAATGAAATATCTATATGAAACCAACTTCAAAATGTAAAGAGAACACAAAGCCACAACCAGTCCTCACTTAAAGTCCCTTCCAAGAGAGAACTGAAAGCAGCCCTTTGAAATACCAGGGGAAATAGGATGTGTTAACAGAAAAATCTCAACACTGATATCTGGCAGCAGCGAAGCAGAAATCTATAGGTTTGTGCCAAAACACTGGGTTGTAGAAATTTAGCAATAGGAATTAAAAAAATTTCAACAGTGGAAAAAAGTCAGCTCCAAAGTGACTCTAGTCCCAATTGTAGACCTAGGTGAATCATTTGTCTAAACCAATATGTTTACAAATATGATTATTTATGTGTGTATTTCATTTAATAGCCCAAAATTTGGGGGAAATTTCAATATGGACCAAGGTATGAAAACTAAATAAAATGGGTAGAGTAGCCTGAGCAGTTAAGGGATCTTATCTAGTACATAAAATGTCATTAGACAAAAAAAGGAAGAATAAACACAATTAGGCTTAAGATTCCTGTATAGATGGCACTTCCATGGCAAATTGCCAGAGTCTAGTGACACCTAATTCCTGAGGAAGAATCCATTTGAAAGCATCAGAATTCCTCCAGACCACCAGCTGAGTACAATTCTAGCTATCACTTTAAACAAAATGAGCATTTGGAAATTTTTTAATTGAGAAAGGAAGTATTGAATATTAAACATATGCTAAGGAATTGTTTGAAAAACAAACATTATGTATTAAGGATAAACCTTTTAAAACCTACTGGGATAGATCCTCAGATGATGTAAACTGACATAGTTTCATTGAAGTCAATGAAGTTACTCCTCTTTAAATCTCTGAGCAACTGGCCCATAGTACACATTGGTGGACTACTCCTTATGGATGCAGTGTACATTAACATACAAACCTGTTTGGACCAAATGCTTGCTCAGCATAACTTTGACTTTAGCGAAGCTGAAACGAAGTACACGTTTTGTGCAATGAAAACAATCAATCACTGAAGCAACTTACCTAGGGATGTGGAAGATTCTCCATCACTTGAAGTCCTTAACACATCCAATCTTCTTTTATCTTTTTATTTAAAAAAAAGTTCAAGCTGAATTAGAATTTTTTTCTGCCAAAAGCCCACCAGTTGGTGAAATTCTATGGCCTGTTTAATGCAGGAAGCCAGACCATAGGATCAATCATCTCTTTTGGTCTTAAGTTATGAATATAAAAGAGTAAATACCATTTATTGGAGCAATTTATATAGCATACAAAAACTTTCAGATTAAATGTAAATCCCTGGGGATATGTACATTTGGATTGAGTGTATGAAAAATGGCATAAATCTGATTTTTAAATTGTAAGAGAGGAAAGCAGGTTCTGTTGAATTCTTTCCTTCAGAGCCATTGTAGATTTCCCTAGCCTGGATGTTTCCTTACCATATCCAAAAACATAATAGATCTACTGTCCACCAAATGCTTCTCACATTACACTCTTTGAATTCTTAGGATGGAAGATGCTACATAAATAACAAGTAGAGTGTTAGTCAATATCAGTATTATTAGTTATTCATGTGAGTTAATGGGACTTTTCATTTGGCCAGCCTATACCAAATATTTGTTATATGCACCATATATATAATATAAAGCACCAATAATATTAAGCACAAACGTTGTAACAGCGGTTTAGCCTAAACTGGTTTATACCATAATCTGTTCATTTATGCTAAGTGTGCAATACCTTGCATTTGCTGGAGTAAGCATTTGACATAAGCAGATCTAGGGAAGTTCCTTCCAGAACCAGTATCTAGAATACTAGTATCCAAAGCAAAGATAGGGAAAAAACAGAACAAGAAGTTAGGGAACTGGGACAAACTGATGGGTTGGATTTTAGTGGTGTGTAACTTGCAAAATCATCATATAAACACTAGCAGCTGGAACGTGTAACTTTGGGAGCGCACCTTCTGTGTAAGGTGAATTGCTGCACAAGACGTCTGCATGAGATGGCTTCCTGGAGACCAGTATCATATAGACCCTGTTTTGTGTACTATGTCTTTCATTTAGAGCAATAGCCCTGACTGACACTGGTTATTTGCCCTTTTCAATATATTTCGTAAGGAACCAAAGTGTGATCAAACAACTGACTATTAAAATATATCGAAACAACTGGCTCTCAGTGCTTGTCATTTAAGGTGAGCAGGATTTGGTGATATGGATTCAGTAATTTTAAAGCCTTTGAGACATTCAGATATTTCCTTAATCTGGAAAGAAATAAAAAAATTCCTGAGAATCAGATGTAGGGCTTAATCTTCAGTTGGTGTAAATCAAGTAACACCATTTACTTCAATGTATTTACACCAATTTACACAGGCTGAAGAGCAGGCCCAGGATTCCTGTGCATTTGCTTTGTGACACTACCATGCTCCTAAGTAATTTAATTCTTTGGGCACTGCTTAGTGTTCAACACTTAAAAGAACTTGTGGATAGAGTTTTATTGATAATATTTGACCACTTAAACTTGTATTCAATCCTTCTGAAATATTAGCAATACCTAAAAATCAGACACTGAAGTACAATAACCTTTGCAAAAGTCTTCCACTCTACGTCTTATAATCCAAAGAAATTATTCTTCAAGATGGTCATAATCATAATTTAGTAAAACTAATTACCTGAAGATACAAATCTCTGCAAAACATTTTAGCTAGGCTATTCAAAAAGCATCACTTCGTAAATGAGAATCTAATTGAGTGTCTAACTTCTCCCAAAAAAGTAGGTCAAAATTTTGAGAAATATCTACTGTTTGGGTGCCCAGTTTGAGACACTTGGGGCCAAACTTCCTGAGGTGGTGATCACTCTCAGCTTCTACTCGTTTCTTCTGGAATTGTGATTACACCACACCTCCAGAATTCAGGTCATAGATCTCTCAAGCTGGGCACTCATGGATAAGCTCCATATTTGTGGCTATTTTTGAAAACTGAGACAGTGAATGGTCAATCTCTGCAAAATATTAACTCTGTGGTGGGCCCTCAGGCTGGCTACACAACAGCTTACTCGCTTATTTCTACACTTTCAAATCATTTATTAAATGCAAATCAGATTAAAAGCATCTGAAACCCTATCTGTCAGTAGCTTAGAGCTGTACAAAGGCAGAAGTCTTTACTTTTGGTAATTAATTGCCTAGGTGACATGGTAAATGAAAATATAGAATCATAGAGATGAAGGGCTCAAAGGGACCTTGTAGTCATCAAGTCCAGCCCCCTGCACTAAGGCAGGACAAATAAACCTTGATCATCTCTGACAGGGGTTTGTCCAACCTGTTCTTAAAAATTCGAATGCCTGGGATTCCACAGTTTCCCTTGGAAGGCTATTCCAGAGTTTAGCTACCCTTATAGTTAGAATTTTTTTTAATATCTAACCTAAATCTCCTTGCTGCAGATTAAACCCATTATTACTTGTTCTACCTTCAGTGGACATGGAGATCAATTGATTATTGTCCTCCTTATAACAGCCCTTAATATATTTGAAGACTGTTATCAGGTTCCCCCTTGGTCTTTCTTTTCTCAAGACTAAACATTCCCAGTTCTTTAACCCTTTCCTCATGTGTCAGATTTTCAAAAGTTGTATATAATTTTTTTTCTTTCGCCTGGACTCTCTCCAATTTGTCCACATCTTTCCTGAAGTGTGGTGCCCAGAACTGGACACAGAATTCCAACTAAGGCCTCACTGTGCTGAGCATCTTCTATCCAAAGAATTCAAAGAGCTTAGTGGGACAGCTATCACCCCCACCCTGTCTTACATACACTTACTATACCCCAAAATAGTATTAACCTTTTTTTGAAATTGCATCACATTTAACACATTCAATTTGTGATTCTCTAGAACTCCCGGATCCTTTTCAGCAGTACTGCCACCTAGTTATACCCCATTTTGTAGTTGTGAATTTGATTCCCCCCCTCCCTTTCCTAGATGAAGTACTTTTTACTTCTCTTTATCAAACTTCATCTTGTTAACTCGGACAAGTTCTCCAATTTATCAAGGTCTAATTCTAATCCTGTCCTCCAAGGTGCTAGTAGCCCCTCCCAGCTTGGTGTCAACTTCAAATTTTATAAGCATGCTCTCTCCACTCCTTTATCCAAGTCATTAATGACCCATGACTGACCACTGTGGGACCCACTAGATATGCCATCCCAGACTGACAGGGAACCATTGATAACTACTCTTCAAATACAGTCTGTCAACTAGTTCTGCACCCACCTTATAGTAATGTCATCTAGTCTTCATTTCCTTAGTTTGCTTATGAGACTGTTATGTGGGACTGTGTTAAATGCTTTACTAAAATCAAGATATCACATCTACTGCTTCTCCCCAATCTACTACACCAGTTACCCTGTCAAAGCAGTAAATTAGGTTGGTTTGGCATGATTTGTTCTTGACAAATCCATGGTGACTATTCCTTATAACCTTATTCTCTAGGTGCTTTCAAATTGATTGTTTAATAATTTGTTCCAGTATCTTTCCTAGTATTTAAATTAGGTTGACTGTTCTATAATTCCTCAGGTCTTCTTTGTTCCTCTTTTTAAAGGTAGGTACTGCATTTGCCCTTCTCCCATCCTCTGGGACCTCACCCGTCCTCCAAGAGTTCTCAAAGATAATTACTAACAGTTCCAAAATTGCTTTGGTTAGTTCCTTAAGCACCCTAGGATGAATTTCATCAGGCTCTGCTAACTTGGATATATCTAACTTATCAAAATATTCTTTAACCTCTTTTTTTCCCCTATTTTGGCTGGTCACCCTTCACCATTTTAGTGAACACTGAAGCAAAATAGGCTGTTAAATACTTCCGCTTTCTTGATATCTTCAGTTATTAGCTCTCCTTCCCTGTTAAGTAGAGGACCTACATTTTCCTTCATCTTTCTCTTGCTTCTAATGTATTTAAAGAACTTCTTATTGCCTTTTATATCTCTTGCTAAGTGTAATTCATTTTCTGCCTTGGCCTTTCTGATTTTATCCCTATATGCTTGTGCTATTCTTTTGTACTTATCCTTAGCAATTTATCTGTTTTCACTTTTTGTAGGATTCCTTTTTGATTTTCAGTTATTAAAGAGCTCCTGATGGAGCCATATTGGCTTCTTCTATCTTTCCATTGCAGCAGGATTATTTGCAGTTATGCCTTTAATTTTGTCTCTTTGAGAAACTGCTAGCTCTCCTGAACTCCTGTTTTCCTTAGATTTTCTTCCCATAGAATCTTACCTACCAGTTCTGAATTTATCTGTAACTCCTTACTTAGGCTGTTGAGTGCATATCATAACAAATTCTAATTTTATTAGCTATTCTGTACTAATAGAATTTATTTTGGCACATGCCAGAAATTGTGTAGCAGGCATCACTTGGAGGCCAGCAGTAGGGTTGCTAGATGTCTGGTTTTCAACCAGAATGCTCGGTCGAAAAGGGACTCTGGCAACTCCAGTCAGCACCACTGACCAGGCTGTTAAAATCTGGTTGGTACCGTAGCAGGGCTAAGGCAGGCTCCCTACCTGCCCTGGCTCCACGCAACTCCTGGAAGCAGCGGCATGTCCCCCCTCCAGCTCCTAGACATAGGGGCAGCCAGGGGGCTCCGCATGCTGCCCGCACCCCAAGTGCCACCCCTGCAGCTCCCGTTGGCCGGGAACATGGGCCAGCTCGCAGAGCCGCCTGGTTATGCCTCCACATAGGAGCCATTGGAGGGACATGCCGCTGCTTCCGGGAGCTGCTTGAGGTAAGCGCTGCTTGGAGCCTGCACCTCGACCTCCTCCTGCACCCCAACCTCCTGCCACAGCCCTGATCCCCCTTCCTGCCCTTTGAACCTCTTGGTCCCAGCCCAGAGCACACTGCTGCACTCCAAACCCCTCACCCACTCCTACATCCCAACCCATTGCCTCAGCCCAATTAAAATGAGTGAGCGGGGGTGGGGGAGGGAGTGACAGGGAGGGGCCTTGGAGGAGGGGCAGGGGATGGGGCAAGGGTGTGCGGTTTTGTGCAAGCAGAAAGTTGGCAACATTAGCCAGCAGGCCATGGCTCATCAGGGTCACAGACTTGTGTGATGGCTTTGCTGGGCAATCTGAGGGCCTGGCAATTGTCCCCTGATGTTCTCCTGGTCAGGCAAAGGGGCAGGGTTCCTGGGCCCTCCCTCTCCACCAGGTCCCAGCCCAGGGCCCAAGGGGGAAGGAATGTCTCAGTTTTGTTTAGCTGATATATTTGACCACCCCCTGGGACACTTCCTACCTCCCCCATTCTTTCTGCAGTTTGGGGATTGATCATAGCACTCTGATTTCCCCCCATCTCCCATAGAAGGTTACTCACACATTCTCTATAATTCAGATAGTCAGTTCAGGCTTCCCAGCTCACTTGCCAGCGTCCAGTTGTTCCCCCTTGTCAGGGAGAAGTGGGGAGGAAAAAGTGGTAGGTCCCTGGTCTCCCAATCAGGTCTTACCCACAGTCCAGACTCTTCCTCTAGATCTCTGTCCAAGAAGCTAGAAACTGGCTTCCTTTCTGCAGGGAGCCTCTCCATTCTCCCCTCCCCATGCTGACTGTGAGTGCCCCTTTTAAGCAGTGCTTCCATTTGGACCATGCTGTAAAGCTGCTGAGGGGTGGGGACTTCTTGGCAATACTGCTCCACTACTCCCTTAGACTTGGGGTGGGGGTCTGTAAATCCCATCGCATCTTGGCAAAACATTAACCCCAAATTTAAACTGTCGTTAAGAATCCAGCCACAATTTGAAAAACAAAACCCATATAGAGGTAAAGACCATGTGATCCATTTAATTTAGATGATTTTGCCACCATTAGGGGACAGACAAACTCTTGGTCCATATATTTGGATTCTGTAGCACTGGCAGCTACAGAGCAATGCTATTACCCTTTTTTATCCTACTGTACAGTTAAGCTCTGATACCAGTATATAATACTCTGTGCCATATTCAGACATGCTTGTTGTTTTTTATTCATGGACTTAGTTTTATTGCTGCCTGCTTTAAAAGATAACAGCAATTTGAGAAACTTGGCAACAACTGCTTTTTGTTTTTGTTTTTGTTTGTTTTTGTTTTGAGCTATGGAGTAGATAAAACACTAAAAAAAATTGTAACAAGCAATGCTATCCTGACAGTGGGATGGACTAAGTGACAACTCTAATTTCTGTGGACTTGATTCTACTTGCACTAGTGTAAATCAGGAGTAATGTTACTAAAATCCAGTTATGCAGGTGTAAAATCAGAATGAGCAAGATTGAACCCTATGCTTCGATGATTAAATGTATGTGCTTTGCCAATATGTGGGTGTGATCTAAGGTCTTGATCCTGCAAAGGGCTCAGCACTATAATCTGATCCAGCAAGAACATAAGCGTGTACTTAATTTTAAATCAATAGGACTAGTCATGTTTACAGTGAACCACATGCTTAAGTGCTTTGCTGGATTAGGTTGGTGTGTTTAGCACTTTCCAGGATTGAGTCCTAGGAGAGGAGTAGTAAAAAATCTTCCTCTACTTGTGTGACCTACATAAGTCAGGCTGAATTCTAGTCCCATAGCTCAAGAGGGCTGTTCCCTCCCTGATGGATGCCAGGTGCCTTAAAATGAGAAGGCAGGTCCTATCTCTTTCCCCCTACTGGTTGGTCACACAGTGGGCAGAAAACTGCATCCTACAAAGGTAGATAATTAGTGTTCACGGGAGCTCCAGGAGACATGTTTCTGAATGCAGAGTGCCTCCAGATGCTGCTCCCAGAGTGGTGTGCTCTACCCTGCCCCTCACTCTGGCCTGTGCCTAATTATCTCAATCTTGCCCCACATTCTGTTTTACCTGTCTTCCATTCATGTTTATGGCTGCATGAACAGATCAGCTTTCTTATCAAAGACTATATTAGAAGAAGAAATCAATACTCTTCTCCAGTACCAAATCAATTCTTCTTCTTTTTCTACAAGTGAATTCTCTTCAATAAGTTCTATTACAAGAGTGTTATTGGAGGGAGAAAATCCTGTATGGCCAGAGATAAAATTGAGTGTCCTACAAATATATTCACATCTGGTGCTAGAACTAATGCTTTGGGGAAAAAAACAATTTTGAAACAAGTGAGAAGTCTTTGGGGCTGATTTCTCACTCCCACCAGGTTTCCTCCGGTGGACTCCATTGACTTTGGAGGAGTTACTCCCAATTTATACTGGTGTAAATGAGTGGAAAATTGGGCCCATCACCTTTTTTGTTGTTGTTGTGGGCGGTTGGTTGGTTGCATTATTCAAGCACCTAAGAAACACTTTTAACCAGTTATAAAGCCTGACTGGTGATAAATTGGCATTATGTGAATGGAGAGTCTGACCTATAGAATTTAAAGTATGCTTCATGGCAATAATAAAAGTAGCCTATAGTTTAAAAATACTCTAAACAGAGCAAATATTATATCATCACAAAAGTTAAATCAATGTTTGAAAAATGGATTTCAAAAAGGCTAATATCATAGTTAGATTCATATTGTATGTGAAGTTTTCTAGAGACTTAATAGTGAACCTTTTCTACAAAACCAAAATATATATTTTTATATACAGCTGAACATCAGCAGATGGCAGTAGTGTTTGCTGAGTTGGATTATCTGAATGTTGGCGGGGGTGAGGAGGAAACCGTAGAAATAAAAACAAGCCATTTTGCATGTTTGCCAAACCAGATAACATTCTAATTTATAAAGACTATAAACAATCATCCCACTTTAATTGTGAGTTTTATTGATTATTTGGTATGATAGTAAATTATTTAAAATTTTAATTCAAGAACATTGAAAGCCGCATGGTATATCTGTTGGTAATGTATTAACACCAGTGCTCTGAAAGATTTTTTTTTCCATCACAACTGTCTAATTTCACCTTTGACCAAATTTCTCATCCATGCCTCTGAATGGTTAAAATCTAGGTCCAATTCAGACTTCATGCTTTTACTAGGTGTCATGTGAATGAATCCAAATTGCTAAATGTACAAATCCAGAGAAATCAGTGTGTGATTATGTGCTGTCATTTTAACTTTACCAATATTGAGTGTGTATAGCAAGAAAGTGTCAACTTTTTATTAATATTTTTGCTAAATAAAAATATATTTTCTTTATCTCATTTTGTAAAATAGTGAAAAAGGAAGCCTTGAAATGTCTGTGTTCAAAGTATCCAAGGCTGATCTTTGCACTGTGAAGTATCTCAAGCTTAATTCAGACTGTATCTAGTTTTTAAAACAAATGAAATTTCTTATGGAAGCTTGGCACCAATTATACTTTAAATGCTTTGAAATAACTCAGAAGTATAATTTTTATCATGTTAAAGGAAGTTAAGTCCAGAAAAGTTGAGCCATGTTTTATTAATGAACTGTGTAATTGCACAATAGATGTTACTGTACTCTAGCATATAATGTGGTGCTAATGAATAAATGAAAATATCCTGGTCTTTTATAACTATTAAAAGAAAGTATTAAAATGCAGTGGCACAAAATGCTGTAACACTGGGCAGGAATGAAGTATGTAGTTTTCCTTAATTACTAATTATTGTCCTAGACATGTGGGAAGAAAGACAAGATCCAAAGGATGTAGTTTAATTAGGTTGTCACTTTAACTTAATTGATCTAGGAACTCTCTCAATAACTCATAGCACAGGTCATGAGTCCTTCCTTAATCTTTTCTACCTCTTTCCTATCACCAACCCATTGCTGGGATCTCACCACCCTTACCTTGTATGGAACTGGGTTCTTTCATCACTGTACAGACATCTACTTCAGGGGATGTCTTTCCCCTAAGTCCACTTCCAATTCCAGTTTACCAGGAAACTGGACACTTTACGGAACAAGTACCTGCACGGGGCACTTGCTAAAAGGAAGCAGCAGCAAACAGTTTGGCAGCCTCCCGTGACCCTCAGCCTCCCCCGACCCTCAGTTCCAGATAGTTAACAATGCCCTCCCTCCCTCTCAAATGGCCAAAAATACATCCGCCCTCTTGTTGGAGAGTGGTACCCCATGTTCCCTGAATTATTAAAGTCTGATTATACTGTGTTTACTGATCCTTCCTGTTCACAATGATTCAAACATCTTCTGGTTTTGTCAACCCATGGAGTCCTGGTGGTTCCTTGCCAAACCCTCCTCTTCAGCATACCAGTTTACTGTCACCTCCAGGGAAAGGTCCTGCTCTGCCCTAAATTTCTTTGTTCTAATGATTAAAACAGCCACCTTATAAATCCAAGTAGTTTTCACTCAGCCGTACAACAATCTTTAAGTAGCTGCTTCCTGATTGCCCCTCTTGCTATGAAGGAACCACTGCTCAGTTTCCAGCCACTCCCAAACAAAAATCCCTGCCTGTAAGGTTGCAGTTGTTACATTTTAAGAGCATTGGCCTTATTTTTAACAGCACAAATTACAAGCTATCAAGGGTTTTTTACATGTATTCACCTCACTGCCAGTTAATTAATGCTACTACCAAATAGTCAATACAAATGTGCCTTGCTGTCCCTGTGCAGGAATCGTAACACTCTCAAATTACTCAGTTCCTTCTCTTGAATTGTTTTTTAATTAATTTATTTTTTAAGGTAAAGGCCAACAACATATACAAGACAAACTTGTACTTCTGTTTCAGTGAAAATACCTCTGCAGTAATTTGGTTACTTCATGAACAGCTGCTACTAACCTAACCATTGAAGTGCTAAACCATTAAACTGGAATTGCTAATGATCACTATGATGGACAAAGAAAGCATTTCTGATCCTGGCACCAAGTTGGGGCTCATGACCAAGGGCTGGTCTTCACTACGGAGAGATTAACGCAGCTTCAATCAATGCAGCAGGGATCGATTTAAACAGGTCTAGTGAAGACCCATTAAATTGACTGCAGAGCACTCTCCAGTCAACCCTGGTACTCCAGCTCTCTAAGAAGATTAAGGTAAGTTGATGGGAGAGCATCTCCCGTTGATGCAGTGTGGTGAAGAAACCAGGGTAAGTCTAAGCCATGTCAACTCCAGCTACGTTATTCATGTAGCTGAAGTAGCGTAACTTAGGTTGACTTACCCCCGTGGTGAAGACCAGCCCTAGGGCTAGTCACAATTGGCTGTCCATTCAGCCAATGGACTCTGGTGCTCGAGGAGGTCATGGTGATGCATTTATGTCCCTCAGTTTGAGGTCCCATCATGGCAGAGGACATGCTTCATTGGGTCTGCCAAGGAGTCTGAAGAAATTCTAGAACTAAGTTGGGCCGATTACTTTTTTGAGTGAATCATGTTCTCTGCCCTGATGGAGTAATTGCTTTTTGACCTTAATAGCCAAGGACAAAACTATCATGTCCTACCACACCATCAACAGTGAGCCTGCAGGGTATTTTGTCCATGTCTATCAAGATCAAACATCCTCTCCCTCTTTTCATCCTTTAATATACAGAATATCTGCAACAGATGTAATGTATGTGAAGGAGATTGAGTCAGATTTGTTTGTGGTAGACAGTGTTTAATTTTTTTTTAATGTGCTGCACTAGAGGTGAATAAAGTGTGTACTACCCCTCTCTGCCCCATATGGCATCCACCAAGTCATATGTGGCTAAGTAACTGTCAGCCTCCCAAATCTTGATGCCTCCACTTGGAAACAGTGTCAGATCTTACAGGCTGTGAGGAATTTTCTACCTACTTCATAGGAAGGATTGATTAGTTTTGGAATGCATTGGCTGCCACAGCGGCAGCAGACCTTGTCTGAATACAACAGACAAATGCATGTTTTTCTCATTGTATTTCAGCCAGTTTCACCAATGAGGTTTTAGAGATATTAAGGGAACTCTGGCCTGCAATTAGGACCCTTGCCCTTTATGGCTTGTTAAAGCAAGTGGGCAATACACCGGATCTATTGACAGTGGAAATTATTAATACTTTTCTGTGTGAAAGTAAAGTTACAGCTTCCATCAAATGAGCAGTTGTTAGACTCTTAAAGAAATTATCACTTGATACTGGCAATCCCCTCACAAAGTGCCCTGTCTCTAAGGTAATGTCTATACTGGCAACTGAACGACACACCTTTTGGTCTTTCAGAGGTGTTAAAAAAAACACTGCCCTCTCCCCACCCGAAAGATGACAAACATTTTTCTGATGACAAGCACCGGGGTGAACAACTCTGCTCCTGCCAAGAATGCTAACGCCGCTCATTGGGGGTGGAAATTTTTTTGTTGGCAGGAGAGCAGACACACAGTAGCTACACGGCGTGCCTTTTAGTGGCATGGCTGTATCAACACAGCCCTGTCGCTAAAAGCTGCGTAGTGTAGACATAGACTAATCTTCCCTTTTGCGGAAGATTACTGAAAAAGTTGTGACAAGATATTACCCAAAGAGTGCTTATTTCCTAGATCCCTTTCAGTCTGATTTCAGATTCATTTGTATTATGCTTTGGTCTGGTCTAAGTGAGAGCTGATCTAAAGATGATGAGCAATACCAGTTGTTTTTGTTAGCTAACTAACAGCGGTTGATACCATTGAGCAGGATGTTCTGTTAACTGACAGGTCACTAGCTAGATAAATGGTTCTCTTTAGACTGCTTCCTTTCCTTCCTCTCTGAGAGGTCAGTTTAGAGTCATTTATCTTATCAACCCAAAGTTTTATCAACCCAAAGTTGTTTGTACATTAAGTGATTTGGGCTCAAGTGTATGCACACATTTTTATCAGCTCTGGCTGCTATAGTGTCTCTGCTTTCCCAGTGTCTGACAGCTACTGAGCCTTGCATGAGAGCAAGCTGTTAGAGAAAAAAGAAGCAATATATAATGGAAGTGGACGGAAAAGGTATGGGAGGGTTATGAGCAAAATCACAGAATAGAGGGTCAGTTAGGGAGAAAGTGGAACAAGAAGTGAGATTAGAGATGAGAGGAGAAAGTAATACAGTAACTCCTCACTTAACATTGTAGTTATGTTCCTGAAAAATGCAACTTTAAGCAAAACGATGTTAAGCAAATCCAATTTCCCCATAAGAATTAATATAAATGAGGGGGTTAGGTTCCAGGGAAATTTTTTTCACCAGACGAAAGACCACACACACACAGAGTATAAGTTTTAAACCAACAAGTTAATACTGGTACACAGTGATGATTGTGAAGCTTGGTTGAGGTGGAGGAGTCAGAGGGTGGGATATTTCCCAGGGAATGCCTTACTGCTCAGTGAACTAGCAATTGACTGAGCCGTCAAGGGTTAACTCTCACAACACTCTACAAGGCAGCAGGAAAGGAGGGAGAGCAGACAGAGAGACACACCCTGTGTGAGAGGGTACGTCTTCACTACCCGCCGTATCGGCGGGTAGCAATCGATTTCTCAGGGATCGATATATCGCATCTCATCTAGATGCGATATATCAATCCCCGAATGCGGTCCTGTCGACTCCGTAACTCCACCAACCCGAATGGCGGTAGCGGAGTCGACATGGGGAGCCGCGGACATCGATCCCGCGCCGTGAGGACGGTAGGTAATTCGATATAAGATACTTCGACTTCAGCTACGTTATTCACGTAGCTGAAGTTGCGTATCTTATATCGATTTTCCCCCGTAGTGTAGACCTGCCCTAAGAGAAAAAATGTGCATTCCCTCTTTAAGTAGCTGACCCCAGGTTTAAGTACACTGCCTTGTTAATTAAATCAGCTTGCTGAGACCCGCAGCTACTACCTAGAAGCTCCCTTGTCCCCCCTGCTCTATGGAAGATGGGGGGAGGGGGAGACACTCCCACATTAGCCCCCACTCCCCTTGTACAGCAAGCAGGAGTCTCTGGGAGCAGCTCCAAGGCAGAGGGCAGGAGCAGCACATGGCAGTGATGGGAGGGACAGCTGCTGCACACGGAACTTAGGGGACTGGGGAGCTGATGGGGGGGCTGCCAGTCCACCCTGGTTCCAAGCCCCCACCAGCTAGCTGCAACGGCCTGCTCTTCCTGCAAGCAGTGGACAAAACAGGCGGCTGCCAAAGACGTTAGAAGGGAGCATTTCACAACTTTAAATGAGCATGTTCCCTAATTGATCAGCAACTTAACATTGAAACAATGTTAACCAGGAGGACTTTAAGTGAAGAGTTCCTGTGCTTGGAGAAAGGGAGAGAATCAAAAACGGAGAAAAACAAAATGGAGAAGTGAGAAAACAGAAAATAAAATAAATGGAGAGAGAAATCTGAAATAGGCAACACAAAAGAGAGGGCACTCACTTTCCCCTAAGTAAATATCTCTCAGGTTTCCTTTATTGCTACTCATAACCCTTCTGATTCAAAACTGCCATCTCTTAAAAAAGATCTGTGCTCTCATTTCTTGGTTCTCTCCCTGTACTGTCCTCCTCCCACCCCCTTCAATCTCTCAGTAGTCACTGATCCAAACAGTGGGCATGGCAGATGATAGATTTGTCTACAGAAGATGCAATACTTAGCAATGTAGTACTAGTATGTTCTCACTTCAGACCTTGACTAGATTAGCACTGATTCCTTGAAAAACCAATACAGATAGCAAGGGCAACATATTTTCTTAATGGGCACCTCTTGGGGTAGCAGAGGACTCCTTTTATTAGTTAGATAAATCAGGACCTGCTCATTCTGTACCAATGCCAAGTACCTTTTTAGAGTGGTCATTTTGCTGATCTGACCTGATTAGGAGGCTTTTTTTTCTTTCCCTTGTGAAGATGAATCCATTCACTCTACAATTTTAAAAAGTAGCTTATAAAGATATATAAAAGGACATTCTCTGGGCAACAAAGAAAATGTTAAATTAGGCTTTGATGATAGAGCATTTCACTCCAGGTAGATTAGAAAATTGAATTGCAAATAGCTCATAAAAATTTCCTAGTTCTATTTCACATCTTATTGTGGTACATGCAAAATGCTAGTGCATTGAATTCACATCCAGCATAGATTGACTGCAGTCTGTGGAGATCTGACACTTTCTCATATTATTTTTCATACATGTTATGAGAAGGAGATTAATTTCAAACCGGAACAGGAGTAGGATGCAATGTGATGTGGGAACTTTTGTCAGACTGACTAAAACCTGTTTTTGAATATATTTACTTGATTGGCAAATAACCATGATGCCTCTCCCCCGATCCCGTTATTTTTGGTGGATAAACACTCTGGACTACAGGAGAACTTGTGTTTTTACACCTCAGTGAAAGAGAACCAAGGCACAGTGTTCACAAGGGCTAAACGGATACATGAATAATGAATGAGCCACAAACAATACTGTATAATATGTATAAGGATTTTTTATCACATCTAAGATTAGAATGACATTATGAAGTCTAAATGGCAACACCGAACTGCACATTGACATTTGGCACTGAAGTGAATGCTTAAAACTAAAATTTGAACTTTAGCCAAACCATCAAATGCACACATGAATGGACCAATTGCAAGCTTCATTATGGGCTAAATTAACTGCTTTACATTCTCTCCCTGAACTGCAGTTAACAGAAAAGGAAAGTCTTTTTAGTCAGAACTAAAAAGAAAATAGCTGGAATATTAGTGACAAGAAGAGGTGGTTTGAATGGCAAGTCTCCAGGCTGTTTAGATGTTAGTCACCTGTTAGGATACATTTTATCTGACTTTACCTTTAAAAATAGTAACACATGTCTTTCATATATTACTTTTGCTTCATTCTGCAGATTTTAGCCTAATCAGTTGTGCTCTCACAATGAGGTTTTGTTGGCATATAAAGCTGAGATAGATTTCTTAGTTTTAGCTGTGAATAAAATGCAAATTAAATTTTAAAAAAATCACCATGAAGTATTTAGGACTTGATCCTGTGCCTATTGAAATCAATGGGGGATTATCAGACACCTAAAGAGAAACATTATATTTTTCATTAATAAATAGCCTGGTATAATGACTATCACATCTGGTCATTTTTTCCCATGTATTATTGTTTTGCATGTGTGTGTGTGAATTCTCTTTGATTTTGAACTTGGTTAGTTCAACCAATATATTTCAGTTTCATTCAGTCTCTTCCCATCTTATTAAGTGTTATTTCTATGTAGTCTTCATAGACATTAATAATGCATTAGCAGTTTCAATAACAAAGCTAGGTTTCTGAATCAGTAATAAAAACAGATCTGATTAACATGAGTCTTAAATTCAGATCCTCACAATAGCAATAATATGCTATATTTAATATTCTTTTTTGGATACTAGCCTTTGAGATGTCAGTTAAAGTCATCTAAACATTCAGAGCATTAAAAGTTAATTCTTTTAATGAGATAAAGCAAAGATCTGGCAGCTAGAAAGAATTATTTCTTTGGGGTATACTGAGCTTAGTCTGTCTTGAAAATGTTAATTGGCACCAAATAAAGAACAATGTCTGAGTTCTTCCTTAGAGACTTCGATTTGGGACAAGTCATTTTGCACGTGAATGGAATGTGTAAGTGTAAAGAGATTTAAATATCTGATTTTAATAGGTTTCATCCGACTGGGAGAGACACTTTTGATTATCTATGACCTATACCAATTATCGTGATTCTCCCCGTAGGCCAACCATAATTTTAATAACTAATCAAACTAAGCCTGAAGGTTCTGTAAAATGCCAAATATGTACTTGCACTTTTGCTGGTTACAGAACTAGTACTTGCTAGCTGACCTTCTTCCAATTTTCTTTCTTATTCTCAGCCCATTACAATCCTTAACTTTTTAGCAAAGGATTTTTCAAAAGTAAAATAAAATGAATTGTTAACGACTATCCCTCTTTTGATGTTGGCTTCTGAACAAGCAATGGCATGTGTTTTGGAAGCAGCCTTATATTGTGTTTAAAATAATGCTAACTTAAGACTCTGTTTAAATGAAAGTAGATCCATGGGTGCTGAGCCACAAAGCATATAAGAATCAGTAGAGTGGGAATTTAATGGTGTAAATTAAGCTGCTTCTATGGCAGTAGCCCCATTAAAATGAGCATGTGGTTGATTGTACCAGCCTCACCTTATATGTTAGGTCAGTACCATGTCTTCTCTATTATCATGTATACTGAGGACTTTTTCATTAACTGTAGGAGCCCAGGAAGTCCCCTGAAATCAGAGAATAGAGGAGTGCTCTTCCAAGGTGACAGTCAGGCCATCTCATCTAGAGTATCCTGAGGGAAGTGAAGTGAGAGATTCTTCTTTTACTCTTCAGAATGGTTTATTCACACCCCTGAGCAGCATATATTATGCCGACATAAGCTGTAGTGTAGACATAGCCTATTATCAATCTGGAGTAACTGAGATCAGAATCTGGCTTGATGTCCTCCTCAAAGGTGTAATTGGGGGTTTTCTATCAGTGCTGTTTTGTTACATCTTGACTGATCTCTGAGGTGGGGTTGAAATGTAAAACTCAGCTGGGGGTGGGAAAGTCTGGGGGGGGGAAATAAGTATTTATAGCTTATGCCACAAATTAAACAACTCATGTGCACCTTAACAATATCTCTGGACTACCCCTCATTTGTGCCTGTGGAACTAGGAACAGTAGCAGTGAGGAGGACTGATAACTAACTAAACATACTAGGATTATTTTCTTCCATTGTGCTGTTGCCTCCTTCCTCTCTAATTTTCTACATTTTCTCCCAGGAGATTGGTTCCCATTCTACTGAGGTGGAGCCCATCCAGACTATATTATCCCCTCTCGCCATAGAAGGTGGGCCAATATTCCACAAAACCAAACTTGGCTCTCTAGGCTCCCAGCCTTCTTTATTCTCTGTAGTGTCTATACTTGCCCCTCCGATCCAAGAAACTTTTCCTCCAGCACAGCCACCAACTTGCACTTCATGCACAGGAAGTCCCCTCTGGTTTCAGGGAAGAAAGAAAATGTGGCACTTTCATTGCAAGTCACCCCCACTGTTCTAGTGCTCACCATCTTGAAATTGCACATAGAGCTGAACCTAGAAGGAAAGCCTTTCACGCTCCCTCTCCAAACTCCCCTGTTGGTTGCCTCTGTTCATGCATCTCAAATTTGCGTTCGGCATCCCCCTCCATACCTGATCTCTGCCTATGTCTGGACCCCTTTGGGCTGCCTGAGTGACACATTGTGGCAGGAACCTGGCCGTAGCTGCTCATTTAAGAATTCATTCATCTGCATTAATTCTCAACACTTGTGTGTGTTCCTTAGGGATCAGAGCCATCTGTATGAATACAAGACAGTCCCTAGGTTGCGCCAGCTTAAGTTGAAGTTGAGGTTTGGGGTTGATAGAGAATCAGGGAGCTGTAACTAGCTTCCTGACAATTTCCCTCTACCAAGCAGCTCTCGGCGCAAGAGACAATATGGTCTGCAATAACCCACATCGGAACTTTTCCAACTTTGTAAGCTCTTTATGCTTTCAGGATCCCATTCTATCCTTACTTACTACTTCCGCCAAGTTTCAGGCCCTTTACTCAGCTTAAAAATTGGGGTCCCCTTTTCTCCTCACTCTTCCCTAGCTTCTGTCTCTTCTATATACTCTTCCTCCTGCTGATAGTGCCCTCTTTCACTCTAGCTATCCCTGTACCTAGTGCTGTTCTTCCCCTGCTCCTGTCTCTCATCAACTTTCTTCTTCGTGGCAATACAAAACCCAGCACATTTTTATGGCTGTCTTTATCAGAATGATTTCTTGGACATCTTTTAAACCTCTGTATGTTCCCATTTTTCTGCACTTCATCCAGCTGAAGTATGTCATAGTCCATTCTGCTTGCTGCTATGGAAAATTGCAACAAAGCTGGGCAGTCCTTTTGCAACACCCATACTTCCAGAAATGCATGTGACTGCACTCAGAGAACACAGTCCTGAATGGTTTGATTCAATAAATTCCATAAAGTTTTACAGGTTTCAAATGTACTTACACCAGCTCAAATCCATAAATAGTAACACTTCCATTTCAAACCAATTAGAGACATCTAGGAGCCTAACATTTTTAAATATTAGTATTTGATATTTATGGGTAATTTTATGGGTAAAATAGCTATTTTTTGTTAGTGTGTGGCATATCTTGATATGCTGTACCCCAGATCAGCTTTGGGATGTGGGGAAGAGCCATCCAGAGGGCTTCTTTTTCTTCTCCACCATTCTTAACTGACACACAAGAAAAAGGGGCTTACGTAGAGATTTCAGGTGACTATGCTGTCAGCCTCCTCTACTGCCAAAGTGGTGTCTTCAGTTCGTGCTGGGGTACATGGATAGCTGCTCATATTTGAGATTCATTAGTGAAGGACAGTAGGAACCCTGTTGATAAACTGGGGATCTCAGGGATTATCATTCTTTCCCCCGCTTCCCTCCCATATTATGAACACTTCCATCCACTGGAAGGTCTTATGTTCTTTCTGGTGACTTCTCTCTCTCTCCATTTCTCCAGTTACTCTCCTATAGGGCCTGTGTCTCCCATCACCCCAGCGTGACTCCATTAAATTCCAAGCAGTTACTTCTGATTTACCCCAATGTGAGAAGGAGGAGTAGCTCCACAGAATCCTCAGAACAGGGAACCCTCCCCTTCTTTTCCACAGATGCAGAGTGTATCTGTTAGGGGGAGGCAATAAAATAACAGTACATAATTAAGGTATATCACTAACCTATTTATACTTTGGTAGTACCTAGAAATTTCTTTTTTTCCTTCTTTCTTTGCATTTCTTTATTTAGTTTTCTCTCCTTTTGTCCATGTCATTCTGTTGCATTTGAAGCTTAAATATTTAAAAACACACCCATAGATGAGATCAGCAGCAAATACTCCTTTAATGATTTGTAAATATACAAAGAGACCAACCTAAGAGAGGCTGTGAAATGAGGAACTTGTATTTTGTAAGACTTGACCTAGATCACTGTAGGCAGCCTATTTCCAGACACTTTTTCTCTCTCTCATTTGTCTATAGTTTGCATTCTCTTTAAAATTCACTCTTGCATTCCCTTTTCTTTCATTGAAAGGCAGTGTCAGCTTTCCTCATCCTTTTTTTATTTTCATATTCCCCATTCCTCCCTTGCTCACTCTCCATGCTCTCCAATTGTATTCATCCTTTGCTCACCTTTTCTGCTTTCACTGTTCCCTAAATTCTCTCTCCACATTTCTCCATCTCTTCCTCCTCCCACCCCTTAACCCAAGATCCTCATCATTACTTCTCCCTCTTATTTTCAATTTCTTCCTCTGAGGTTCCTCCAGAAAAATCCTCTCCTCCTGTCTCTTCACATAATTTCTCCCCCTCGAGAGGCAGCTCAAATGAAACCGTTCTCTTTCTTCTGCTTTTAGCATAAACCAGTACCCTGCAGCTCAGTGGGCTCTTCCTTTGAACTGGCTCTTCATTCTATGACAGGAGGCCACATTGGCAGCTCTGCAGGCATCTGGTCAGTGGTGGGAACAGAGCTCTTGGCCATCCTTGTCAATGGTGGCTCCCTCATAAACTTACAAATGTCAGTTACTACACAGTTTGCACTGACATCCTGTAACTGCTTGAGGCTGGAGAGAGACGGTTGTGGTCATAGTTATTTCCTACCCAAACCCATCAATTTAGTCTATCCCCACCTCATCTTTAGCTCAAGAAGCACAGGCAACCACATTATAATTGATGGCTGTGCAGGAGCGTTGGGGAAGAAAAGGGTTCCCAGCTTCTTCCCGTCTCCCAGTACAACTGTACTTGGGTAATTGTTCACTGGAGTTTGTTCACCTGGAAGCTGATGAGAGGTTCTCAATATGCACATGTAACCCACTGGTTAGTGTGTGTTATGCCTCCCAGAGGCAGTATGTAACACACTGGTCAGTACGTTCCAGATCCCTCTCTGTGCTGCTTTACAGAGGATATGTGTTGTTACAACTACAGCTAGGGAGTTCTAGCTCAAGCTGCAGCAGCTCATGCTTTCGCTCTAGGTGTCTCTGGTTCACATCCCAGTTGTGTCAGTGAAGGTGGCGGCTGTTACACAGATACTCATCTCTCTGCCACTGATCTAAAAGTCCAAATGCATGCCCACAATTAATAATAAGCTTGCTGTATTGTTAAATCAGGGCCAAATCCTGAAGTCTTGGCTTATTATTGCCTGAAGGATGACCTCCGAATTTACCCATTGATTTGAATGTCCAGTCAGCTATCAAAGAAAAGGAAAAAAAGCAGCTTAAAACAATGGTGCACAATAGACCATTAAATTACTGTTTTGTTTGTTTATATTTACTTTTCTTTAATGTACAATGGGGAGTTTTTTTCACTTAGGTAATGGTGATTTAAAATGGCTTTGCTAATTATGATTATAGCTCAATTAGCACTTTGGATAGCATTTTACATTAACTAATTTCTTTTGGTATTAAAGACTTTCAGCAAAATGCTTGTCCAGTAAAGTGACACTTGGATAGCTTTACAGTACACATAGAGATTCAAGCTGCTGCTTTTTTTTAAATAGTAATAATAATAGATTGCTATTAAAGTGCTGCATTTCCTTACCAACATAATTATTACCAAGAAACTTATCTGATTTCTATAGGATCCAGTACAATAGACATTTTTGTAACTGTGTCAAAGAATGTGGCATTGTAGAAAGCTGGTGGAAGGTGATATCACCTTCCATTATCTACAGGCTCCAACTGAGATTGAGGCTCCAAAATTGTGCCCATATTGAGAAACAGTCCTTGCTCTGGCGAGCTAGTTGTACTGAAGTTGCTTTGTAGCCATATCTGCCTGTAAACCCGTAGCTTTAATGGTGGTTTTGAGTTGTGCATTGTAAAATTGTCTTCCCAGACTTAGACTGAGAAAGCTAAGGCCTAAAGATTTAGAAGTATAAGTAACACATCCAATGCGCACATACATCAATTTTTCTCAGACCTTTGTACGTGAAGATCCAAAACTTGTCCTCTGCAAAAACACACATGATGCAGGCCCAGATGGGTTAGAAAGGTGCAATGGGTCCAATTTTGCTCTTATTAGTTATACATCGATAACTCCCTTTACTTCAGTAGAGTGGTGCCTGATTTACCTTTGATTAAGCAAGAGGAGAATATGGCTAATGAGACTTGGATTTTTGGTGGAAACTGCTATAACTACATGAAGAGGATGAAGGAAAAGAACCAGAATATGCTGTCAAGAATAAACATCCAAATGTATCATGTATCCTGATGTAATTTACTTTCACATCCGCATATGTACGCATTCAAGATACTGTAGTAACAGCTGTATTCCCCTGCATTCTAAAAGGCTGTAATAGAGCATGCTGGCCCCTATAATAGAAGGTGTTGCCGAATGGCATATTACTGGAGCTCAGCCTTTTAAGACAAGGTATAATAGTCCTTGGTGGGTTAGTTGGCCTAGTGGTAAGCACACCCATGTATAAGACATTATCAATAGGGGACTCCCTGTGCAAGTAGCCAAAACCCAATATGCAAAGAGCTGCCCACAGAATTAGAGGTGGTCTTAGAGATGTGCCATGGGGCGTTGGACTAATAAGCATGTCTGGCTAACACAACTCAATTGATTTTACTTATTAGGACTTCTGTACAGCCACACTACCATACAGATTCTGATGCCCTTTTTTATGTTGAGTAGTATCTTAACCTACACATAGTCCCGTTGGTGGGATTTGGTATCAGAATCCAGGGCCGCCCAGAGGATTCCGGGGGCCCGGGGTCTTTGGCGGCGGGGGGGGGCCCTTCCGTTCCGGGACCCGCCGCCGAAGTGCCCCGAAGACCCGCGGCGGGAACCCCCGCCGCCGAATTACCGCCGAAGCGGGACCCGCCGCCGAAGTGCGGCGGGGGGGGCGGGGGTCCCCGCCGCGGGTCTTCGGAGCACTTCGGCGGCGGGTCCCGGAACGGAAGGGCCCCCCGCCGCCGAAGACCGGGCTGCGCTTCAGCGGCTGGTCCCGCTTCCCCCCGGCCCCGGCCCCAGCCTCTTACCCCCGGCTCCCTCCTCGCCCGGAGTCTCAGCGCCTCGCCGGAACAGCCGCAGCGTGCGGCCGGCGGGGCCTGAGCCCCATCCCGCTCAGAGCCGCGTGGGGAGGGGGCGGGGCTGGGAGCTCCACGCCGAGCGGAGGGAGCTGAGCTCAGCCCAGAGCTCCCAGCCCCGCCCCCTCACCACGCGGCTCTGAGCGGGGCGGGGCTCAGGGGCCCCGGCGGAGACATCAAGCGCTGAGGCTCCAGGAGAGGGGCGGAGGCGGGAGCTTCCGCTGTTCTCTTGGGGGCCCCTGCGGAGCCCGGGGCCCGGGGCAAATTGCCCCCTTTGCCCCCCCCTCTGGGCGGCCCTGTCAGAATCTGGTCATCAGTGCCTGTCTTTGGTACAGAGGTTTAGTTTCAGGGAAAAAAAGAGTGGGAGTTGAGCCTAAATCTGGCATTATCCACAGTATATTCTGGCAATGATTTGCATCAGTTCAACTTTGTCCAGGTGTGCCCAGTGATGATTGTATCTCCTTTTTCGTCAGTGACTAGAGGACCCTGAAAAACCCTATTAATTTTATATAAGATATGCTTACCACAGAATTTGTACTATTCTATTGTACTTTCCTATATTACTGGAGGGAACATATTAAATAATGACATTTCTAATTGCAAATCATTATTTTAATTTTTTTTCTAATTGCAAATCATTATTTTAAGATAATTAACCTTTTAATAACTGCCTATCATGTATTCCTTTTAAACAAAGACAATTCATTTCTCTTAGTGGCATATCAGAAGCTTTGCAAACTTTGTAATACTTTGTCAGTCTTTGGGTGCATGTTATTGTTTTTACATGCTTTCTAGTATAAAAGTTTTTCAGCATAGTTTCCAGTAGTGATCGCAGTGTTCAAGTCTAACCATGAAGGCGTGTGTGCTACTTCACCCTGAAATTGGCCCTGCATACTATTGCCTGCAGCATAACCGAAGGCAAGAAATATTTTGATTATCTATGGAGACTATCCTTAATCTTGTTTTATATTAGAGGTAAAGGTTTGCTGCTTATGCAAGTTGTTTCGGTGAATGCTATTTTAAAAGTGCTTTTGGTGAGTTAAACTGCCTCATATGATGATCACTCTGAAAATAATTAAACTTGTGAATGATCCTTCATTTAACTTAAAAAGATGCATATTTCCATATTTCCACTATGGGGCTTGAAATATCGTGTGTTTTTTTTTCATTTCTGTGCAAGTGGCAGTCTCTCTTGGATTACTTTTTTTCAAATTTTCAGCTGCCTATGAGGGCTCCCTTGGCCTGCTCATCCTGCAGTTGTGAATATTCTTGGTCCTGAGAAACAAAGCTTTTAGTTTCACTATTTTAAACCCCGCCCCCACACACACACACTTTCAACTTTGACACCTGTAACAAGTCGGAATCTCTGCAGATTTATCGCATTCTATGCTTTCGTGGCACCTTCCGTCCAACAAAAGCAGCATTATTTGATTAAAGTGAAATGTTTAACTATGAGAACTCCAGATTAAAGTGAAATTTTGTTATTAAAGTTGTGTTGTCTCTCAAAACTAAGGAGGAGGAGGTTCCCTTATACCCAGTAACCCAGTGGTTAGAACACCCAAGCAGGATGGGGGAAACCCAGATTCAAGTCCCCCCTCTGCTTAATTCAGAGCAAGAACTTGAACCAAGGTCCCATACCTCCTTGCTGACTGAGATTAGGGAAGTATCTGTGAGCCCTGTGTGTGCTGTAAAACTTCTGTGGAATGCGGAATCCCCAAAGAGTGGGCACTCAAGCAGTCACCCTGTACTTGCACTTAAGGTTGGTACTATGCCTTGAATCCATAATTCATTGTATATAAGCTTGATGGCTGAAATATACTGGCCCTTTATTGCAAATTCATTGTCTAATTGAGATCTAACATTATCAGTCATATATCTTTTTTGTAAATTATAATCAAGTCATATTACTTTTATAGCACAGGGGATGTTGGACAGTGATTTAAATGTGTGCAATACAATGTAATCTGAGAAGGCATCAGTGAAATATACTGGTGTTTAGTGTAAGAATCTGCACTGTGTAGGATGCAAGGAGAGCTGAGAATGGTCCAAAGTGGCTGAAGGGACTGAGAAAGTAGATTAGAATGTCAAGGAAAGGAGAATAGAATGGATCATGCTTCTATTGGTTAGCTTTTTATTAACTCCATTGTAGGAGCTGAGATGGGATAGTAGCTGTGAAGGGGATTTTGTAGGCCCAAGAGTCCTTGATGCCAAAATGTGGCTCCAAACTGTGGGAGCTGAGAGGCAGAGGAGCATATATTCATAGTGTACCCATTTGGTAGGACTAGTACATTCCCTTCTACCATGGACTTGTGTTGGTTTCCTTACATATGCCAATTTCCCAGCAGCATCGCTTCTCTTTTTTTGGCTTCTTACAGCTGATCACTCCTACTTACAGATGTTTTTGGATATAAAAATATGCTTTCTAGCCTATAGTAAACAGTAGAAGGAGTTTCAGTAGACAGAAAAGCTGTGATTAATGGAGAGAGTTTCACCATGGCTCCAGAGAGCCTATCTGTCATTCTGTATTGTAAAATTTAAGCTGTAACAACTCCTTGGATACCTCCAAGTTGATGGTTGTTACTTTGTTGTCCAGCGTGGTTAAATGGAACTTTATGGCAAGGGCAGGAATAAAAGCCAGAGTTTGCAGTTCAAAAGTATAATCCTTTGCCAATTGAGTTACGTTACCACTACAGAGCATATGGAACACATTTGAGCAGGGTATATCCACAAGAGGGTAATTTAATTGAGAGGGCAAGAGAGGGCATGTGTTCCCACAATGCCTCTTACCCATATTCCTTCTTGCCTGCCAGCATATTATCAAAATAAATGTTCAATAAATAAAAGGAGAAAATAAAAGGAAGCAATGCTTAAATAACTGTAGTTTTTCAACACTGGTGGACACGTGAGCATGTATCATTCTCACCTTCACACGATATGCAGAGTCCAAACTCACCCCTTTCCTGGAATTTTTTTTAAACACAGAAATTAACTGTAAGATAAATTTCAGCTCAAGTTTTCTGTTGAGGATTGGCTCCTCCTAGAGTTAGTTTTTCTCTCTCTCTCGCTCTCCTGCTTAGCTCACACCTTAGATCTTCTGTTTCTACAGGACAGCTCCCGCATCCCTTATATATGAATGGAATAATAACTTCAGTGAGTCAGCAAACTCCATACAACATTTCCAAACAGTCTCAATAGCTGCTGAGAGGGTGGGGTGCTTCAGGTAAGAAATAGAGACATTGACATCAAATTTCTTTATTTTCCTCTCTAATCAGAGGCAGTTGAGTGGGGCTTCCTGGGTTCAGTTACATCCACAGAAATCATGACACCAAGGATGCAAAAAACCAGACAAACATACTGTGACAAATGCACTACCCTATACACTGTTGTAGTAATCTTTGTACAAAATATGCCTTGTAAAGTATCATTTGACCAGCAAGTTATTAGTTCTCAATAATATCATGGTGAAATGTGTGTAGCAACATTATATGTAAAGTTATGAACATAAGCAGCGATCATGACTGAAGTCTGATTACCTGTCAAAACAGGGTGAGCCTGTTTCTCAAAGATAAAGAACAAATTGATGCCTCTGGCCACGTGTCACCAAAGCTTATTGGCATCAACTATCAAGTGGCCATTCTTTGACAAGGAAAGGGGGTAGGATCAAACAGATCTATATAGAATCATAGAATATTAGGATTGGAAGAGACCTCAGGAGGTCATCTAGTCCAATCCCCTGCTCAAAGCAGGACCAACTCCAATTAAATCATCCCAGCCAAGGCTTTCTCAAGCCAGGCTTTAAAAACCTCTAAGGATGGAGATTCCACCACCTCCCTAGGTAACCTGTTCCAGTGCTTCACCACCCTCCTAGTGAAATAGTGTTTCCTAATATCCAACCTAGACTTTCCCCACTGCAACTTGAGACCATTGCTTCTTGTTCTGTCATCTGACACCACTGAAAACAGTGGAGCTCCATCCTCTTTGAAACCCCCCTTCAGGTAGTTGAAGGCTGCTATCAAATCTCCCCTCACTCTTTTCTCTTCTGCAGACTAAATAACCCCAGTTCCCCAAGCCTCTCCTCATAAGTCATGTGCCCCAGCCCCCTAATCATTTTTGTTGCCCTCCACTGGATTCTCTCCAATTTGTCCACATCCCTTCTGTAGTGGGGGGACCAAAACTGGACACAGTACTCCAGATGTGGCCTCACCAGTGTCGAATACAAGGGAACAATAATTTCCCTTGATCTGCTGGCAATGCTCCTACAAATACACCCCAATATGCCGTTGGCCTTCTTGGCAACAAGGGCACACTGCTGACTCATATCCAGCGTCTTGTCCACTGTAATCCCCAGGTCCTTTTCTGCAGACCTGCTGCTTAGACAGTCAATCCCCAGCCTGTAACAGTGCATGGGATTCTTTCTTCCTAAGTGCAGGACTCTGCACTTGTCATTGTTGAACTTAATCAGATTTCTTTTGGCCCAATCCTCCAATTTGTCTAGGTCACTCTGGACCATATCCCTACCCTCCAGCATATCTACCTCTCCCCCCAACTTAGTGTCTTAGTGAACAACAGCATGAAACCTCTTCCCCTCCAGAATCCATGTCTCTTTTCTCTCCTCTGGACAGAAATTTATTAGAGGTCACTCTTAGAAAAAATCATTTCAAAGTGTGACTGAACTATAAAAGTGAAGGACAAAAACACACCAAGTTCTCTCTCCCTACCTGTCTCTCTTGTCGCCTAACAAGACAAAAGAAACAGTAGTTGTACTTTGGGAGTAGATCCTGGGCTGAGAGTTTGATCAGCAATTTTACTGGAAACATGTGGTAAGTTAGTTTAAGTTTAGAAAACATTTTATCATTTATTTTTCTTGTAACCATTTTTTATTTTAATGCCTCATTACTTGTACTCACTTAACCAACTATCTCTGTAAGTAAATAAACTTATTTTATTTTTTAATCCAGTGTTATGAATTGTTTGGATAACTCCAACACCCTGCCCCAACCCTGAGCCCCTTCCTGCACCCAACCCCTCATCTGTGGCCCCACCCCAGAGCCCAAATCCCCTACCCCATCTCAGTGAAAGTGAGGGAGGGTGTGGGAGAGTGAGCGATGGAGGGAGGGGCCGCGGAGAAGCGGCGGGGCATTGAGGAAGGGGTATTTGGATTAGTGCAATTTAGAAAGTTGGCAACCCTACAGCAACAAAGCATTGTGAGGCACCCCAGGCTGCAAGGTAGGTGGTGACACAGCCCCTTACTGGTCTGGATTGCACCCCGCAATGTCATACATACACCTGTCCTAGTCTGGTGTGAAGGATGGTTAGAGATCAAGCATGCCCTGCTCTCACCCAGCAGCAGTGGTTCCTGTCCTGCAGGGCTGGGCCCAGCTCCCCACTCCAGGCATTGTAATCTGATGGATTGGGTCACAAGGCCACTCAAATTTGGCTCAGTTACCCTTCCATGATGGGGCAATGTCCGGAACACTTTTGGGTGAGTCCAGATTGGACTTTACTCTCCAGTTTCTCCTCCTCACTGATTCAGAATTAGGGTTCTGGTGCCAGGGTGGAAGGTGCTGCTGCAGGTGATCGGTGAGTGCACCTACTGAATCAGGAGGCATGTTAATGCTGTCCCTTCTTCCAAAACTCAGGATTTTGTCTTTTATTTCTCCATAATGGAACCAGTTGAGGTCTGAGGTCAAAACATTTCTGTCAGTTAACATGTAGGCAACTAAGAGACTACAACCAAGATTATAATATCTAAGAAATAAAACCAAGCAAATACTGTCTAGGAGTTTGACTTTATATTTTCTGTTTTTTATTAAGTTTGTGTCACATATTAATGATTTCTGCTTAGCTTTTCAATTTAGTTTATATATAAACATAAAAATATGGAAGTATTACATGTTTTAGTACAGTCTTGGCTACTGTGATAAAGTAGAATCTTCTGACACTTTTGCTGCTTTCAAATATGCACAGAGATACAAAATACAGTTCAGTACAAATGCATTATTAACACTCCATACAGTACCTCTTTTACTATGATCTATTTCCTGCTCTACTGGCCTTTAAATCCATTGAAGATCTACATGGTTTTCTTTTTGTCAAGCTCTCCGGAGAAGTTGTATAAAGGATAAGTGCTGATTTATACGCTGCTTTAGTCATACTGTGAGAGTTTGTTTGTTATACAATAGCTAGTGTTCACCCAGTTTGGGTATTATATTGAAAGTACAATTCCTTAAACATAGAAAGTACTATAAAATTACTAATTATTATTTCCCCCCCACCCCCGTGTGTCTGTGTATTGGCTGACTTGTACGTCCAGTTGTGCAACCTCAGTTTTTTTAAAAATGAATCAAGACCCACGGTGCTTCATTTTATAGGACCTCATTAATCAAGATAGAATTTGTACATTCATAACTACTTGCTTGTTTGTGGAAATGTAAGCAATAAAGTAATGCAATATATCAAGTGTATATGTACTTTAAACTCAAATAGCATATAATGTAATATAAGAGTGGAAGTTTGTCAATGTTGTCTTGGGTTCTTTGCTGAAGGGTAATGGGCAGATCTTCAGCTGGTGTGTACTGTCATAGCTCCACTGACTTCAGTGGAGCTATAAGAATGTACGCTAGTTGAGGATCTGCACCCTAGTGTTTGATGACTATTTATGATATATTGCATGTAGCTGGATGGAAATGCAGTGAAAGACATCAATGCAAAAAATGTCACAAGAAGAACTGGGAACTTTAGAAGGAGCAGCCTGGCCATGTTTGTAATAGCATAAGGATGTATGACATGGCACATTATACTTAGGTTTCAGCAATAAGTGATTTATTATAGTTGAATTGCTATTGAAAAGAACTCAGATTTCATTCTGCAGTAGGTCTTTAGCCTACACTGGCCTGAATGAGACACTGATAGCGTTAATGATGTGACAGGAGTCCAATAGATGGACAGCAATGCATATAGACCAAAGTTTTGGATAGCAGCAACATAAACTCTCATAATATAAGCATGTATGTAAGCCAGTTGAAAAATATGAACTTTTTGCTTCTTTCTGCATATCTCATAGGTCCCTCAGTGCAGAAACATTGTCAGGAATGCTTCCCTTGATTCTTTGCAGGATTTTACAGACACTGTTAAGGACCCTCAGGGGAAAAGTACTTTCCAATATCTATGTTGTATAAACCAGAAAATACCAAGCAGCATTTCATTGCACTACTGCATATTACAAAATTAAAAAAAACTTCTCTATTCCTCAGCTACATATCATTATTGCCTTTAGCAATATGCCAGTGGTTGCAATATAAAATGAAAATGTATGATTGCTGGGGGAAAGTTTTTTATATCAATTCAGATATACTAAATTGCCCAGATATGAGAGGTATAATGTGTACTTCTGCCCAAATGCTTACAAAATATACTATGATTATGGTCAGTAAATGCCATTCTGCAGAGCTAATTCATTTAGAATAGTTTGGAAGAAAAGCAATAACAGAGGATTATTGAACTTCTATAAAAAGATGGACTCGAATAAATTTATGTTAACTGAGTGAATGCTGGCAATTTTGAATACCTCTGATGATTGTCTTGTCACTTTGGATGATAATATGTGAAATAAATAAGAATGCTTGTAATATGATGGGTGTTTGATTTATGCTACATTCAGATGTGTGCATCAGTCACTTTCAGTAAGTGGATGCTGGGCTCCCTTGGGATTTTCATGGCAGTGAAGGATATCTGACTATAGCTCATTGTTTTGCGCATCAGGTTCTCTGTTGCTGCTTTCAGATTCACTGGCAAGAATCCTCTTAGGATAGTCCATCATCATAATAACAAATGACTAGATAAGGAAGACAAAGACAATTTGTAGCTTCATCCTACCTCACAAGACAATGGCCTAAAATTAAAATGCTGAATCAATAAGTTAAACAGAATTATTTTGCAGGATGTGTGTGTGATTTTTATATATGCCTGTGTGTGTATGTGAATATTAAAAAAAATGAGAATATGTACATTCAATTCAGCTTCACCCCTGAAAAGTGATATAAACCCACATGCCCTGGCAAAACGACATTAGAATACGAACACCAGCCTTTTGTTTGGGGTTCACATCTTTTCAGTATTGCATGTGGGATCAATGCTGTATGGGAATTCTCCTTAAATCTTTCTCTGGCCTGGTGAACTATTTATGCCGCCTAGAAAACTATGCCGCAAATTAAACCATTTTTTATTTTCAAAGGGAATTGGATGCCTAGGAATTTTTGAAGCTCCAGCTAGGCATATTTAGGGACCTAAATGCATTTAAAATCCTCACTCAAACTGTCCTTAGCATATTCTTCCTTAAGGTGTTGATGGCCATTTGTTTCAATACCAAAACAGTATACCGGTGGCTGGTTTGTAACATCTCCCACAATGTGAGTAGATACTAGCAAACTTGTCACCAATCCTGTAGGTTAGATTATCACTGTGCGCATATACCTCTTACACCAGAATAATACAGCTCATCCATAATTGGGATCAGTAAAATTATTGGTTAATATTGAAAAGAAAATGCATTGAGGAAAAAAGCAGTTGACTTATTTGAAATTTAAGAAATATTTGTTTTCTGGATGAAATCACTTTATGATGATGCTTCAAAGGTGAATAGAATGCATCAAGTAAAATCTGGTTTCATTTTATTAGGTTTTGGTAATAAAAGAGTTTAGTGCAGTAAATATTTAATTGACTTCTCTATCTAATATATGTAATGTAGAGACTTGCTGTACAGAGTGATCAGTTCAAAGAAACACTCAAGGATTTTTACAAAGACTTTATGATGAGAGAAATTTCAATACAGAATTTATATTTACCAACTATAGCAAGTTAAGTATTGAAAGTATCAATTTTCAAATATATATAGAGAGAGTAAATCAAGCCAGGCTACTCACAGATAGAACACACTAGGCTTGATTCATCAAAGGCGTAGGAAGGAAATATTTTTAGTAATGTTTCTAGTCTGTAAAATTTTGAGTTAGCTACCTACTTTCCACTAGAGGCCAAATCTTCAGGTCAAGCTCTTCAGACACTATTGGTGAAGTATGACTGGAGATCTTGCACTGTCACTCTCTTTGAACTGTACATGCTCTCTGGATATCGGGAAAACTTTAGTCTCCACTGTCATCTTTCACAAGCAGTAAATTCTTTCTCACTTGCACAAATATTAAAAGTATATGAAATGAGATTTTATTAGTAAGGATACAATTCTGTCACGGAGGTCACAGATTCCATGACTTTCCGGGACCTCTGACACTACTTCTGGGGCAGGGCTGGAGCAGTTGTCAGTCCCAGGGCCACCAGACCAGTGACCTTGGGGCTGGAGCGGTGGCTGAGGTTGGGTCAGCACCCCTGGGGCTGGAGCAGCAGTGGTTAGCCCCTGCCACAGTAGCAGCAGTAGGGCAGGAGCAGTTGCAAGACCCTATCAGCGCTCTATTTGTTCCCCCTTAGTAAAAGTCAGGGACGGGTTGCAGGCATCAATGAATTTTTGATTATTGCCCATGACCTGTTTCAAGTTTCAAAATCCAAAATGAATTTTTCAAAAGGAAATAAAAATAAAAATATTCACTTGTCTGGGGGAATTTTCATTAAAAAAATAAATAAAATGTTTCCAGCAAGCTCTAGCGCTAAGTGCTTAACAGGAGGATAAAAAGGACACACTCACTGTTAGAGTTGCAGTGAAAAGATAGCAGGAAACAAGAGTGTAGAAATAGGAGGAAGGAAGCATAAGCATTATAAAGTTGAGGTCCTGTGGCTACTTAGGGTTAAATGCACAGCTTGATGGTTTAGTTTGGCTTCTGTAATTACATGCACAATTTTTCAGTATTTGCATAGTTTGTACACAAATGGTGACAAATAGGGACACAGGCAAAATGATCAGTTAGATGCCCAATTTCAATACAGGTTATATCTACAGTTGGAGCTAGAGATGTGAGTCCCAGCTTGCATACACATACTCACGCTAGCTCTTAATCAAATTGGTGTGCTAAAATTAATAGTGTAGCCAGGGTTACCCAGGGTGTAGCCATGTTACCCAGGCTACATTACAGTACTGGGTTTTTTCATAGATTCCAAAGTGAGAAGGAAACATGGTGATCATCTAGTCTGACCTCCTGTATAACACAGGGCATAGAACTTCTCCAAAATAATTCCTAGAAAATACCTTTTATAAAAACATCTGATCTTGATTTAAAAATTCAGTGATGAAGAAATTCACCACAACTTTTGGTAAGTTGTTCCAGAGGTTAACTACGCTCACTGAAAAATGTGTTCCTTAGTTCCAGTCTGAATTTGTCTAGCCTCAACTTTCGTTCTCTAGCTCAATGAGAGCTAACAGATTATGTCTAACTCAAGCTCAGAACCACACACCCTAGCTCCAAGTGTAGATGTAGCCTAAAAGTCAGAGGAAGTTGGTCACCGAATGCCCCTTTGTGCCTTTGAAAATCTTTCCCCTAAATGAACACATAACTAATTCCAGCAATGTTAGGAATTACTATTTCAGTATTCCCACAACAGTTCATTTTCATGAAAGAAGCACATATATAAACAGGCTAACTTGATATTTACTCAGTACTCTAAATCAAATGAAATTCTGTTTTTAAAAAAATAAATAAAGACTGCTTAGTTGTCTGTGTCAAGTTTTGAATTTCTAAGAACCCTAGCATCAACATTACTTATTCTAGCAAAGCTGAGTCATTCTTCTGATCTTGATGAATCAAGAGAGTGATGCAGTTTACTGTGTGTGGGTCTTTCAGATGAAACTTTAAAACCCATGGTCCTCCTTTTCTGCATTTTGGTAGAGTCACAGTTAAACTTAGGAGAAATTCTGACCAAGGATACTTTCTCCCCTTTTATTCAGTGTGCTGAGCTCCATTTGGATGCAACTCTAACATCAAAGAAGTGGTTGTAATTCCATGGTGCTTTTTGTATAGTATATGGTCCTGACCCTTCTTTGGGACTTCATTTAGTCAGACTGAAAAGTGCTCTGTAGATATTCAGTAACATATTACATTTTACATATTTTTTAAATGACTTACTATGGGAAAGTCACTGTTACACTGTCTGAATGTTATTCATGGAAGATTAGGGTTGGAAGAGACCTCAGGAGGTCATCTAGTTCAACCTCCTGCTCAAAGCAAGACCAACCCCAACTAAATCATCCCAGCCAGGCCTTAAAAACCTCCAAGGATGGATATTCTACCACCTCCCTAGGTAACCCATTCCAGTGCTTCATCAGTCTCCTAGTGAAATAGTTTTTCCTAATATCCAACCTAGACCTCCCCCACTGCAACCTGAGACCATTGCTCCTTGTTCTGTCATCTGCCACCACTTTGAACAGCCTCATTCCATCCTCTTTGGAACTCCCCTTCAGGTATTTGAAGGCTGCTATCAAATCCCCCATCACTCTTCTCTTCTGCAGACTAAATAACCCCAGTTCCCTCATCCTATCCTCATAAGTCGTGAGCCTCCCTATTCATCCATTTCTGTTTCACAAATTAGTAATTCCATTTATTTGTTGAAATGTGACAAAGCTGCTTATTATCCTTCATAAGTTTGGGTATATGACACTAAAACTTAGAAAATTCTGTTGCCTGGGAAAAAAGTAGACACTGGGGCTTCCATCTGGGGATGGTTAGTGATGATTCTGGCTGCTCAAGAGTAGGATGATTTGATACTCATTTCCAGGGACAGCCAGGAATGGTTAGATAGCCTGAAAAATATAGAGAAATATTTGGGGGTTATTGGTGGGGAGGTTGTGTGGGCCATTGCCAAGGTTTGTGGTGGAAGGTGAAAAAGTATCATCAGTCTGGAGACTGTCTACAATACTTTTCAAGTTATTGTATTTGGCCGTGTGTGGTTTGGATTGGAATTCTACTTGTATTCCACCCTCAGTTCTCATCCGTGGTATCCAAATATGGTCTTGGAACGTAAATGAGTTTGGTGCACTCGGTGTTAGTGGCGATTTTAGAATATCATTACAACATGGCCCTTTAAAGTGGTTAAATGACTGTTTTGTGATTTAGTGTCCCTCATAGACAAGAGCCAGGACTCTGGTTTAATAAGCACAGAGGAAATCATTCACTTGAGATGATGGGATGCCCACAGATTGTATAACTCACTGGCTTTGTAACGTGTAGACTGAGATAAAGGATTTAGGCTGCACACTGTGATACACAGGACATGTGTGAATCCTGTTTTAGATGAAGCAATCATGGACTGGATTGCTGGCATTGCTACAATACTCCTGAAGGCCAAAACAAGTAAGGAAGGACTTGTTCTACAGAGGTGCAGAAAGGTTTTGGGAGAGGGCAGACATAGTGTCCTACACAGCTCTTTCTTTATTTATTTAGCAGAAATGTTTGTGTGTGCTACAGCTGCTGCTTAGCCTTATGAAAGGAGCATGTGGTCTTAAAAATGGACAAAATGGCAGCTCATTAAGGAGCTGAATTAGAAACCTCTACAAATTTACTGTGACAGGCAGGAAGCTTTTCCTAACTCTGCTCTGGGAGGGAAAAATTCCCCTGGCATAAAACATCATTTTGAGGTCAGAAGGTGAAAAAACCAATACTCACTAGCCAAGGCGAAACAGAAAATGAAATCAGTTTCAGGCTGTGGATTTTTTTTTCCCCTTTGAAAAGTCATTGAAAATGAGGATCTAATTTGGACTTGCCTTGTGCATATTTCAAAGACTCACTTTTAAAGCAATAGGGACTTGATAAATTACAAAGTTTAGTCTGTGGAGTCACTTCATTTATTATCTAGTTTTGCCACTGAGAAACTAGAAGGTTGGTTTAATTACTTGAATTATGCCAAACTCAAATCTTCACCCCAAAAATCAAAATCAATTTCTCCAACATTCCCTGGGGAACTAGAAAGAAGAATTTTTATGCCAGTCTGACTAAAATAAATGATATTTAAATACTGAGCATCGTTTTAGTCAGTTGATTATCATAAAATGTCACTCTGTTGTTAGACCAATGTATGAAATATTCAGTTACATAACACATCCGAGGAGATAATGCAGTCAAGAATCATTAACTCATTTATTTTGAAGCCATATTCATTGTCTGTGAGTTGCACGAGTCACATTTTAAAAAAAATAGGAATGTGCAATCTGTGAACAGAGAAATGGGTAAGGATTATGCATACAGAGTTTGCAGCTGTTGCACCCAGGAGGGCATATTTTTGAAAATGTGGCCCTACCAGCTGTCAATGATTAATAACCAAGTACAATTAAAATATGTTGTGCTCTGAATTAGAAAAAGCCTGCATGTTGATGATGGATGAAACTTATCATGATGTAAGCACTGATCTTCATAAGTATCCATCTGTTTGGATAAGAAGGATCCATATCCACTTTGGTGTGAGAATCAAATGGAAAATGTTGCAAGATCTAGCTCACTTCTGATGTTTCTATAAAGTTCTAGGTGTTGGCTAAGATGGCGGTACCATGAGAGCAGCTTTTCTTGGGCTATTTCAGTGCTTTTACTTTTGGCTTATGTTGTAATCTGCAGAAGGGCATGATATTTATTAAAAAACAGAACCCCTTGGATTTATACAACTTGAAATGTTGGCTGGCTTGAGATCTGTCCGGAGGGAGGGGGGAGAATTGAATTAGGAAATACCAAATTAATGAAACTTCCTGTGTTTTTTTTAAACACTATTTACTGCAAATTCTGCTCTCAGTTTAATTACTGTAATCTCAGGGTTTTTGAGGCTGCAAGGGTGAATTTGAGGTTGATTCATATTTTTCTCTCTCAACAGTACTCCACAGAGCTATGTAGCATGAGATGGAAATAGGGCTGATTCAAACAGAAGTTATAAAGTCAAAAGACAAACTACTGAAAAGATTCCCAAAACGAGCAATTAGACTGTTCCAGATTGAGTCAGGAGTTTTACATATGCTTTGGCTTTTATACTCCATTAAATAAATAAATCTGCAGATTAGAAGAGATTATACTGGAAAAGTATCATATTGTATGTATAAAATGACCCAACTTGATTATGTAAAAAGTAGTTACTTTTTATAATGAAAAGCATACACAAGTTCATCAAAACTTTGAGGAGCATTTTAGTGGAGCTTTTTCAGTCATGTCATCATCATCTTTTTTCATATGGCATTAGCAGTTTTCAGTCGCATCAGATTATTGTTTGTTTATCCTAATGCAGTAAGATAGAAGGATCATAATTCAGGATATATTACCAAAAATTAATCAAAGTACTTACATGATATGACATTAATGTTGTGGAAAGATGAGAGTGCAATAGGACTGTTAGTTGGAATAGAGAGAGAATTTCTGCCATTCCCATTTTTATATTCTGTTTACCTGTTGCTACAGCAAAGATCAGTTTGAAAGGTGGTATGCCCTTGATCCACTTGTGTAGATTGACGTCTCTGGAAATTGACGTCTCTGGAAATTGCTTGTGGGGATCAAGGGTAATTGTATCTAAAGAAGGCCCTATGCTTATTCCACATAAAAAATGTTCTTTAGCGCTCATAAAGAAAAAATAGCAATGGAGTACAGGAAAGACTGAGTTCCACCAATGACCGTTCTACAGTCACAAGAAATCAAACACTTAAGAGCTCCAGCAGAAGGTGAAAAAAAACCAAGTAGTTCAACTCTGTGCACATGAACAAAGATCTCTGTATAAGTATTTAATCACAGTTATACTCTGTAATACTGTTAATAGGCAGACAGTTGTCTTTCCCCCCACCCCCTGAAATCCCAGTAACGTGGATTCTTTTAGTGCTTCCTGGAACTAACAATGGACCAGGTTCTCAGCTGCTATAAACTTAGCTTCAGTGGAGCTGTGTTGATTTACATAATCTACAGTCTGAACCAATATATCTAGCAGGGGCGGCACTAGGAGGAGACTTGTGGGGGCTGTAGCCACCCCATAGCTGCTGCTGCTGCTCTGCGGCTGCCCAGCTCTGAAGGCAGAGTGAAGAGAGTGGCAGCTGCTGGCTGGGCACCCAGCTCCAGCAATGGAGAAGTAAGCCTGGGCAGGGGTTAGGGATGCCTGAGAGCAGCCCTGGCCCATGTCCCCACCACATAAGGCACATTGAGGGTCCGAGGCTCCCCACAGTGGTCCAGACTGACCTTCTCCATCGGCTCCTTTACCCACCCACCCCCACAGTTGCTGCTCCCCAAGCACTGGCAAGGACCCTGCCAACTCTGAAGTTGAGTCATCTGCCTGGGTGTCTTACTGCTCTTACTGCACTGCCTGGCTCTGGCTTCCAGAATCCAATGGGGTCATGTAGAGGGGGCCTTGGAGGAGGACGACGACGATGACCAGGGGGCAGGACCACAAAGAGGGGTGGGACCTCATGGTGAAGGGGGGCTCAGCCCCCCAACAGAAAGAGTCTGGCGACACCCCCTGATATCTTGTCAGCATAAATCTGTGCTTTAATCTTATATTTACCATCAATGAACAAATCTTTGCAACAACAGACATATTTTTACATATAGGGCCATGTCTAGTCTACAAAATTATGTTGACCTACGTTATATCAGCATACAGCTGCCACAGTTATTACATGGCTTGTGCATGTGCGCATTATGCTCCGTGTATTGGTGGTTCATTTCCTTATCAAAGCACTTGTATCAATGCAGAGTGCAGTGCACCACGGGTAGATATCGCATTGTGCAACTTGCCACCATCCAGCTTAGGGTGTTTGGGGAAGTTTTTGCAGTGCCTTGTGGGGCTGAAACGAGTCACGCAGGGGTGACTGGGAGCATGGGGTCAACTTCTCTTAACGCCTTGTTCTCCATTCCATAATTTCATCTGCATCCCATAATATTTTGCACCTTCTAAAAATCTCCACATCCCTCCTCGCTGTCTGCCATCTCTGACAGAGGCATGGAATCTCTGTACAGCTCTGAACTATTGTCATGATCATTGCAAGCAGTACTTGCACAGCCACAAGGGGAGCCCTGGGGAACATGACCATTTCTTGGAGACTAGCTTGCTGTGGGACATAGAAATAATTCAAGGTTGTTGGTGGCATTCATGGAGCAACTGGGATTGGTGGAGTGCTAGTTCTGGGCCAGATAAATGAGCATTGACTAGTGGGATTGCATTGTCCTGCAGGTTTGGGATGATGAGCAGTGGCTGCAGAACTTTTGGATGCACAAGGCCACATTACCAGATCTGCATGCCAAACTCGCCCCTGTCCTCCAGCTCATTTGATGCTTCTCAACTGTCAGTGAGACAGAGTGGTGGTTGCACTGTGAAAACTTGCAACCCAAGTCGGGAATCAACTTAGAGTTGGGAAATCCACCGTACAGGCTGTTGTCAAGCAAGTGTGCAAGACCATTAATTGTCTCTACTACTCAGGACCGTGATTCTGGGCAATGTGCCGGACATACTGGATGGTTTTTCAGCAAGGGGCTTCCCGAACTGCTGTGGGGCAATATCCCTAGTTTAGCACCAGACCACCCCGCCACGGAGTGCATCAACTGAAAGGGCTACTTTTCTATGATAATGCAAGCATTGGGGATGCTTTACTGACATCCATGTGAGCTGGTCAGGAAAGGTGCATGATGTGCGCATCTTTAAGAACATAGGACTATTCAGAGAGCTATAAGCCAGGACTTTCTTTCCTGACCAGTGGATTACCATTGGGAGAATTGATATACCAATAGTGATCCTGGAGAACCCAGCTTACCCTTTGCTCCCATGACTCATGAAGCTGCACACCAGCCACCTCAACAGCACCAAGGAGTGTTTCAAGTACAGGCTCACCAGGTGCAGAATGACAGTTGAATGTGTCTTTGGTCATTTTGAAGGGTCTCTGGAGTTGTTTACTTAGGAGATTGGACCTCAATGGGTATAGCTGCCTGCTGTGTTCTGCATAATATCTGTGAAGCAAAGGGGGAAAAGTTTCTGCCAGAGCGGAGGTCACAGGTGGAGTAGCTCTCTGCTGAATCGGAACAGCCAGACGCAATGGTTATTAGAAGAGCTCAATGCAGAGCTATATAGCTCAAGGAGGCTTTGACAGAACATTTTAATAGTGAGCCAGAATAGTGTGTGTTGCTGTAGTATGCTCTACCTGCCCTTGCTCTTTTGTAGCCCAGTATGATTCTTGTAGTGATTGCTGTGTCTGTAGGAATAGAACATTGTCAATGCACCGATTAATATGTCTGTGAATGATGTTGTGGGATCTGACAAAATGAAGCAACAGAAAATTAGTGCATGTCAGACCTGCTCAGCAGCATACATTGTGAACTAATAAAGATGAATCTTGAGCTAAAATATAGAATTTTATTTAGTAACATGAACCAGGAAATTTAAAAAAATATTTTAAAACTTAATAAATTAAGAACCTAAGAAGGGGAAAGAACACTCATGTCCATTTCTACTACACATACATCAACCATGGCTTTCACAAGTCCATGTATGTGAAGCTATGATTGTCTTTAATGTGCCCCAGAGTGGAGTCGCAGGAGTAGTACAGCGACCACTGACACCACATGAAAAGTTGAAGGTGGGGGGGAGAGGCGAAGAAAGGTGCCGATATTGAGTTCTCTACAGGCTACAGAGGGATGTGAACATGGGATTGTTGACCCTGCAGGTCTACCAGAATCTGCAGCATCTTTGTTTGCTGCCTGCTTATGTCCTTATGCATCTCATCCTTTTCCGGCGTGGACAACTCCTCTCTACTCTTTCCTTCTGTGTGCTGTCTGCAAGGGTGATTTTCCAGGCCCTGGTCTCATTCTCTGATGCAGCACTGGCTTGCAGGATCTCTTGGAACATGTCCTCCTGAGTCCTCTTCTTTTTCCTCCTTATCTGGCTCAGGTGTTACACAGATGTGGAGGGGGAGACCCTGAAGGCCACAATGGCAGCAGCTGCAGATATAACACAAAGGTACCATTGTCAGTGTATTCATGACAGAAATTGAAACTTAGAATACTGAACTCTTGATCCCCAAAAGGTGTAAGCACTTTTCCTTGGGAATGGTGCAGCACCTTGCTGGCACCACCCATAGTGCATATGGGCCTCCGGCGGTGGAGGAAAAGAGGGGGGGAAATGAGGGGAAATAGCTCATAGGTATGAGTATATTTATATAGGGAAATGGAACTGAATATTAGCACCGTTTTCCACTGGGAGCGGTGATTTTATCTGATACCCCACTACTGAGGGTAACAGTGGTGGAGAAAGCACAGCTGCTGCTGAATGCTGCTAGCCACCTGGGCTGTATGCTGCTAGCCTCTGTACTGCACTGGTGCCTGCTGAAGTAATTGCTGAGTGGCGTGGGAAAGTGTCACGGTGGAAGAAATAAGGCAGCCCTCCCCAGAAAGTTTTGGCAGAAGATTACAGAGTAAGTACCTCCATGAAAGTTTAATCAAGCTCTCTATGGAAGATTCATGGGACATGCCAGTGCACATAAATAAACTGCTCCACATGTTCCTCTCTGCCTAACTCTAGAGCGGAATGAAAAGCAGATAGCAACTCTACCACTCTTGGTTGTTTCACTACCTCTTCTAGCACAAGTAAAAAAAAAAAGAGTTAATCAACAGATGTGTCCTGTTACTCTGAGGATTTCAAAGCAAATTCTGTACTTACCAGAGGTTCTTTTTCCTGCATCAGGCTCGCCCCGTGCTTGACTGCTGGGACTGGCTGGACAGCAAGTGGAGTCAAAAACATGTCCTGGCTTGCTGCACAGCTGGATCTGCTGGTCAACTGTTCCCCCATATTTCTCCTCCTCTTCCACTTCTTCCTCCTTGCTGTTCACAGCAGGAGTGAACTCCTCTGAAGTATCCATTGCCTTCTTGGGAGTGGTGGCAGGGTCTCTCCACTGAGGATGGCATGCAGCTCTTAGCAAAAGTGGCAGAGCTGCGACTCGGCACCAGATCAATTGTTGGCCACCCTTGCCTTCCAGTATGCCTGCCACAGCTCCTTGGCTTTCACATGGCACTGCTGCTGGTCCTTGTTTTAGCCTTTCTCCTGGCTCCCCCCGAGCCATCTGCTCATAGATGTCCATGTTTCTATGGCTGGATTGGAGCTGTGCCAGCTTCTTCTCTTCACAGGCCCAGGAAATCCAATATCTCCTGTGTACTCCAGGGAGGAGTGCATCTACATGGTGTAGATGGCATAGTCAGCTGGGCAGCTGTACTCACAATGGAGAGCTGCTAGGTGTGCTGGGCAACTAGGAATAGAAATTTGAAACATGTGCAGGGCTTTAAAGAGAAGGGGCAGCTTCCTGTCTACCTGATCCCTGAGCAGTGGAGTTTACAACTGTGATCAGAGCAGTCCATGTGGGGCACTGTGGGACAGCTTCTGGAGGCCAGTAAGAGTCAACATAAGTAACCCAGTGTCTACACTGACACTGCGTCAACATAACTACATCAGCTCTGACCCTGAATCGTCAGGGGTGAAATTTAAGTGTGGACACATCCACAGTTAGGTTGATGTAAGCTGCCTTGAGTCGACCTAACCATGGAGTGTAGACCCGGCCTAAGTCTATTTCTTATATAGGGTCTTGTGTGCTGTTAGTACTGGTAATTCTGTTCTTATGTTTGATTTTAATGAATTGTAGAATAGTTAAAAGGCTCTAGTATGTAAAATCTCATTCCTTCCCCCAAATTATCCCAATTCATTACCTTCTTGCTATGATAGTTTAACTGAGTGAAGGGTTTAAAGCTAATGTTTCTCTTTTTTTTCTTAATGGTTTTTACTTTCTTTATTGAAAAAATAATTACCAAATTCCAATACAGTAACTGAGAAATTAAATTTTCTAATAACTCAAATTATCCCATCACCGCCATCATAGTAAAAATCATTGGTGCACCAAAAAGAGGATTATGAGACTTCAGATAAGTTTAAAATTGCTAGTATCATTATAAAAATGTTAGGATTTCTGTTCTGTCACCATTTAACCTTCTGCAGTAGGAACTTCACTGTTGTGGACAGACGGTCACAACCCTGGGAAATATTGTGGAGTTCACTTCTCTGTTTCAAAATTCTACAAGGGTAAAAAAGACACATGATACTTCTGTGCACAGGGAATGTATCTAACAGCTTCTGCCTATATTTGCTCCCTGTCCCACCATCTACCCCTTCTTTAGATTGTACCATTCAGAGATCCTAAAAAGAAAAAAATATTTTGCTTTATAGTATAATGCAGGATTCTTTTGAAATTACATCAGTATATGCCATAAAAGAAGGCTTAAGGGTAGGAAAGAACAATGCTGTGTTGATAACTTAATGAGATTATGCAAGATGTATGTTGCAATAGCGATGCAATTTCCCACAATATCCTCGAAAGACATTATGGTATTGAGTTTATGCAGTATTCTGGGCCTGGATTGTATGTAACTTCCTTATGTGGAGGATATGACAAATATTGAAACCCTATGCAGAATCTTTGGGGTCCATTGCTTTAAATAAATGGTTTATGTATGATTATGTTCTATTCTGTGGGGTAGGTCTACAATTCCTCCAGGAACTAAAAACAGTATGTGGTCATTAAGGCAAATCAACCAGGTTCTAATCCCCCAGAGAGGTAGCACCTCCCGGAGCGGCTCACATATATTAGTGCAAACTAGATTCTCCAGAGAACAACACACAAACCCACTTTTGAATAAATAGCCTGACTTGAAACTGATCCAGGGTCTTATTTCTGATCCATGAAAGAGAACCTTTTGTCAAAGGGGGTCCTCCAATCCTTAGGAGAGGGTTGGAAGGACTGACACCCTCCAGAGCCAAGGATGGAGTTGGGGTGACCTCTGGAAAGCTTTTTAGCATGCCTGTAGGTTCTTTGATTGTTTTAAATATGTTATCTTTTTAAGGTGAAAGTATTACAGAGAAATGTGCTTTCTTATAAGGAGCTGTGTTGTAACTTGTGACTCATAGAATTTAAGGCTAGAAGGGACCATCGTGATCATCTAGTCTGACCTTTTGCACATAGACCACAGAACCTCACCCACCTACTCTTGTAATAGGTCCATAACCTCTGGCTGACTTACTGAAGTCCTCAAATCTTGATTTAAAGACTTCAAGTAACAGAGAATACACTATTTACTTTACTTCAAACCAGCAAGTGACCCATGCCCCAGGCTGCTGGCAATTACAGCTGTTCACAAGCCTTCAAAGTGAAAGCAAAGTTCAGATGCTGGCCTATTTACACAGTTTAGCTTGCTGATTATATCACAGTGTAAGGAGGGAACTCTGCAGCCTGGAAAAAACCCCAATCAGGAGGGTAAGCAGTAATGGCTGAGGAGTCTGTAGTGTGGAGTGAGTTTCATCGAGGGACCATGGAGGGTAGAATGACCAGATGTCCCAATTTTATAGGGACAGTCCTGATATTTGAGGCTTTTTCTTATATAGAAGCCTATGACTCCCTACCCCATGTCCCGATTTTTAACACTTGTGGTTTGGTAACCCTAATGGAGGGGGAATAAAAGTCCAGTTGCCTGGGAATATGACACATGTTAGTTACTTACTTTAAACAATGAGAAAGTTGACTGCTAAAATGTGTAGCAAAACAAACACATCAGCACTTAGATATTGGATATGGGAGCAATTGATGCTGATACAAGCTTTTGCAAATTGAATGAATAATAAATAACATGGAAAATAGTTACTTCTAATATGCATAGCATTAAAAACAAATCTTCATGTAATACTTGCATAATTAGGTAATTTATTGTAATGCATGTTGTATTAATTAAGGCAAATATACTGTGGATTGCTTTATTCCCTTCTCCTTCATTTTCAATGGTCATTATTTTGCATTACAATTTAGTCACTTTCAAGAGAATTTCTGTATGTTTTTGAGTGAATTGGAGACAGCCATTACATTGCTAAAAGGCAGAATAAGCACTTGTTTGGTGGAGGGTGAATGGATCTGCATAAGTGTCAGCCCTGTGAAACATTAATTATTCTCCTATACTCCACAGTAGACATAAGAAACTAGAGAGCAATAAAAATGCGTAAGCCTTAAAAAGAGCATCTAGTTCTATAACTAAACTTCTTTTAGATTCAGGGCCGGAGCCAATGCATGTTAAAGTCACCAAGAGTTCTTCCATTGATTCCACCGGGCACAGGATTGAGTCCTTATGAGTATGGTGTAGTAGAACAGGAGCAAATCCATCGTCATGTGACTAATAAAATATTTCTTAAATATGGAGGGGGTGTGAACACAGCTGTGACTCTTCACAGGAAATGTGTGGGTCAGTGCCATTTCAGTCAGGTAATTATAGATTATTATTTGTTTTGTTAACAAGTGTCTTTTTCTATCATATTGGAGATCCGGTCTGATTGGGGCCTGTAGGTGCTACCATAACACACATAATTAGTAATAAGTGATGTAGCTCAAGCAGCCAGTTTAGGATGACACACTGTCCAAAATAAATGGCTTCTTTTTGAAGCCAGTCATAATTTAAAATAACAAACCCCTAGAACTTAAGGTGATCAAAAATGGTAAACATTTTCCACAGGATATTTACAATTCTTCATGGGGGGAAAAAAACATTATTTTCTGAAGCCTCTGAACAGCTGTATAAACTGGTTGAAAAACAGCAAAAAAAGTAGAAAAAAAATTATTGAAATTTCAAAAATTCAAAACATTTCAGTCAGCTATAATTGTCTTTTTTTTACATGAAGCTTCTATGCACCAAATCATAGAAGGTACAGGTGGAAAAGATCTACTACATCATCTACTCCATCCCACTTCCCAGGCAAAACAATACTATATATTAATAATATATTTGTTAGTACACTACCCACTCTGGTTCTAAACATGCCAAGCAATGAGGCTTCCACCAAGCCCACAGAGTGAATAGTCACATTTTACTATGAATGTATCTATTGTAAAAGATAGAATTAATCTGTGTTCGTTTTAGCATCACATCCATTTTCGCTCAGTATAAGTCAGCTGCTTTACTCTTGAAATGTATTCCTTTTGAAACCAGAACCTTATCTTGGGTATCTCAGTATAATTCTGTAGCCATGTCTATAACCCCTTGTGCTGCGGTCTTGTCAGCTTTTTCAAGCCAGATAGGTGGCTGGCTCAGTACAGGTCTTGGATGGGAGGCTTTCAACTAACATCCATTAAAGGTCTTGTAGGAGGAAGAGTTAACACGTCAAAGTAGATGGCATTCTTTTCTCTCAGTCTGTAGTGAACCAGTGCCTCCATGTCTATTTCATGTGGCAGAGATGTGAAACTTAGGTCCTGAACCACATATGGCTATTAAAGATCCTACAGTGCTTTCCACTCAGGTATTAAGATTCTAACCCTGGTGTCCTGGACTACTGGCCAAATTCCAACCTCAGTAATTGTATTTTACCCTAACTAGATTATGCTAGCAGCTTCAGTTGGAAGCGGTATTCTTTACTGCTGTTCTTAACCTGCTGTTCAGTATTAAGCAGTTGCTGTGTTTCACCTCAAAATTGGATGGGTTTCAGTGATGGATAAACTGATCCCTGTAAAGCACTTTGAGACAAAAGGCGATGTGAAGGTAGGATTATTTTAAATCTGATATTTAAGTATAGTAAAAATAAAATTCCCCACATTGTATCTTGCTTTGTATTATACATCCTAAATTAGATTTCCATGTTGTGGATTAACATAACTAGGCAAAATGTATAATTTGTATGAGTTTGTATCCATATAAATGATTATACCGCAGTTTGATTCATTGTTACGTGTCTGCTCATGGATCGCTTTTCTATACATTACAATATTTATATGTGACCGCCCAGCAAAATGTTAACCTGCAGTTTTTAATTACCTTCTTATTGCCAACAGGAACCATTATTTGACTTTTTATTGCAGTCATGAACCCTTACTTGGGTTTGCAGGGCTCGTTCTAATGCTCTATAAGTAACATTATTGCAGCCTAGGGAGGGGGGTGAGCTTCAGAGCATGAGCTCCAGCTGGAGCCAGGACTTCAAAGCTCTGTCTACACAGCCTTTTTAGAGCACTAGCATGATCCCCAAGAGCCCAAGTCTGTTGACCCAGGCTTGGAGACTCTCGCCTGCAGGCTGCGCAAGCTTGTCTTCAGAGACAAAACTGTTCAGCGATATGACTTACAATTATATTGTGACTTGTAAGTACACTGCTCAAGGCTTAAATGGTTGTTAATAATCTGGAGTTTTGCACTGGCCTTTAATTATTCCTCACTTTGCTTGTGATGTAACTTTGAACAATGCAATATACTTGTTGTTTTGTTTCATCCCATCTTCTCTATTTTCCGCCCCCTTAAAGCCCTGTCTTTTTCTATCCTTCTGTCCCTCTTCCTTTTGTTGCCTTTATAGTATCAGTGCCCACATCAGTGCCAGTGGTAGAATGAAATTACAATGCTACCACATGCTTCCCTGGAGTTTTTTCTTAGTTAATGCCAGAAGTGTATTTCTATTCAGCTGTGCAAGGTCATTCAGAGCTGCTGCTTATTTTAGTGGTAAAATACTCCAAAGTATTGTGTCATTCTTTGCCTAGTATATCTGTTAGGAAAAATGTCATTTACTATATGCATCACAGTTCACAACTGGCCAGCAATAATATCTGAAATAAGCAGCAAACTATATGTTGTCAGTGTTAAAGTGAAGAAAATGGCAACACCTTTGAATCAAAGATATTGCAAACATATGGGCCTTTCCCTAGAGAAATATGATCCAAGTGTTCTAAAATGGATTGGAAAAGGACCGTAAAGAGAGAGAGTTCAATTTGGAACATTCTGTAATGAACATAGTTTGCCCAACTGTAGAGCATTGTGCTACGTGTCTAAGAGGCAAACCAAACTCTTTGATTGTAATTACATTGTAAAATATTATAGATCAAATTAACGCCTGGTGTACCTCTTTTCACTGTAATGGCTTCATGTATTTCACACCAGATCTAAAACAGGTACGCTTTTCTTAAACTTTCACAGAACATATTGTGGTGATTGTTATTTCAGTATAATACTAGCTTGCTAAATTCAAGGAATATTGGTTAGAATCAAACAGAGAAACTTCACTTGATATGGTTCATTACACATAGAAGACTAAGGCAAAACAATTGACCATGCAATTTACATGAATCTAGATTGATATGAACAATATCATTCCAAGTAAGATAAGATTTTGCCATCAAGAACATTTATAACTTTATTAGGCGCTTCGAACAATAGGTATCTGAAAGTATTTGACGTGTTTGTTCATTTCAGTGTCTGCTCTGAGTGTCAACATTGTTAGCAATCTACTTTGCAAGTAAAGGCTTTGTAAAGACAAAAGCCTATCCTTCAAATCCCCAGAGGCATGAAAAATGAGAAACCCCTGGGATTTACAGAGATGCCAGGGCCCACTGTTTAAGTGCCTGATGTACATTGGCTTCCATTCACTTCAGTGGGTGTCAGAATAGGCCCTAATAGTAAAATCTGCCCCTTGGTGATTATTTTTTGAACCTAACTGTACCTAAAACTTTTTGATCCTTACATAATGGATGTTGTTGTTGTTCCATCATAGGTAGACTATGACTAACATCCCTGCTTTAATATGAGAATAGGGGAAAATAAAAACATAAAGAGCCGTTTTTCCTGAGATGGCTGAATGGAAACATCCACAAAAATGTACTTGTTTTTCAGTTGAAGGCCTTGTTTCTTCACCCAGATAATTATGTCCTTCTCTACTATCCTGCATTGATGCCTATTTACATGTACCCACATAGTTTTGTGGGACCCACCTTTTGAAAATTTGGTCTTAAATGAACAAGAATGAATTTTTTAGAACAGGTGTCTGATAACAAATGTTGATTGATTACACCATACATTTTGTTTTGTTGTTTTTATTTATTTGTGTTGTGGTAACACCCAGATGGACCAAACAAGACTGGATCCCATTGTGCTAAAACTTGTGTACACACACACAGAAAGAGATGGTCCCCATCTGAAAGGATTTACAATTTAAATAGGCAAGGCATACCAAGTGTGAGAGGGAAAACTGAGGTTTGGAGAGCTGAAGTGACTTGCCTGAGATCACCTGTGTCCTAGGCCTGGTCTACACTAAAAAGGGGGTTCGAATTAGGGCACGCAAATTCAGCTACGTGAATAGTGTAGCTGAATTCGAAGTACCCTAATTCGAACTACTCACCCGTCCAGACGCGGCGGGGTCGAACTCCGCGGCTCCCCCGTCGACTCCACCACCGCCGTTTGCAGTGGTGGAGTACCGGAGTCGACCGCGGCGCTTCCGGAGTTCAAACTATCGCGTCTAGATCAGACGCGATAGTTCGAACTCCGAGAAGTCGAACTCACCGCGTCGACCCGGACGGTAAGTATAGACGTACCCCTAGACTGTGCCTATCCACTAGCCAGTTTGGCCTGATTGCTTATTGATCAGTGAAGCTTAAACCCGTTGCTTTACTAGGAAACCCTTTTTTGTTTCTCTTAACATCAGATTTAGTCATTTATTTGTTTACTGTTGAACATTTTACCACTTAGCACCTGGGTTTTTATTTAGTTAACAGTTCTGATCTCTTGATCAAGTTTTTGTTTTAAAGATTTTCCTTGTAACAGATGTATATCAATGAGCCCAAAGTGAATAGCCATGGTTTATACTTTAGAATACAAAAATATTTGATTTTCTTCTTGTAGTGGGGAGGACTGTTAAAAATAAGCTAGATGAATGGGGAAATCTTAGGACAGATTAATTCAGTATCAGCGAGTAAGACTGAAAGCTGGGATTTTCAAAAGCGCTCACTATTGGCCTGACTGTGCTCACATTGATACCATTAACTTGGGTTTGAATAGAGACTGGGAGTGGCTGGGTCATTACACATATTAAATCTATTTCCCCATGTTAAGTATCCTCACACCTTCTTGTCAACTGTCTAAAAAGTGCCATCTTGATTATCACAACAAAAGTTTTTTTTTCTCCTGCTGATAATAGCTCATCTTAATTAATTAGCCTCTTACAGTTGGTATGTCTACTTCCACCTTTTCATGTTCTCTGTATGCATATATATTTCTTACTATATGTTCCATTCTATGCATCTGATGAAGTGGGCTGTAGCCCACGAAAGCTTATGCTCAAATAAATTTGTTAGTCTATAAGGTGCCACAAGTACTCCTGTTCTTATTGAAGTCAATAGGAATTTTACCATTGACTGCAATGGGAGTTATGACAATGCACTTTTGTCCAGTGTTGCCAACTTTTTCAATTTTATTACAAGTTTCACAATATTTGGTGGGTTTTTTTACCTTAAAGTTCTGGTTCCTGGAGTCTTGTTATTTAATGACAATATCAGTTTTTAGAGAGAATCCAATCTCATAATTTTTAAGCCGATTTTGTGATGTTTTGAAGCCTGATCTTTTACTTTATTTTATTTTTGAATGTTTGGAGTTACAGTACTGAAAATCCCACCTACAAATTTCATCATCAATTAGTTCTCTGTCAGGCTTCCCAAAGAGGGATGTTTTGACTAACCAGGAAGTGGAAGACGTTTCACACAGCTCTGCCTGTAGTACTGACACATTCACCATGGAAGAAAGGAATTTTGAGGGTGCTTTCGGACTGAAGATGGCCTGAACCAAAGCCAGGGCTCTGAGCAGAGATTTTGGGTAATGCACTCTACACAGAAGGAGCAGTTGAAACATTTAGGAAGGATGTTCGCTGATCCGAGGCGCTCACAGTCTATAAGGACAGATGTGTAGACAGAGGTTAGGGGCAAGGGAGGAGGCACAACAGTAGACAATTTATATAAAAGTTAACTGGATTCATTGTGGGCAGCCTGGCACGTAAGAAGAACATAAATGTCGACAGTGTAGGAGCCCTTTGAGAGATCATGCTACGTGTGCGAGGATACATGAAAGAAGTCCTAGAAGGGACTGTGAGAAGCTGAGAGGGCAGGGCACACAGGAGGAGCAGGTGGGAAATTTTTAGGAAAGACAAGACCTGGTGTTCATGCTGCTTGTTGTTTCTAATATTAGAACTGGTTTTAACAGGCTTCTCTCTATGTATTTTATGAAGTTTTACTTGGAAGGAATTTTTTCCATATATCACTAAAACTTTGGATGTTAAAGTGATTCAGAAGAAAGAGATCTGACAATACAGTAATTGTACAATATATATTGAATGGGTGTATATTCAGTGTATCTCACTGGTAATGTCATGCACAATAAATGTACTTGGCAAACTGGGATTAAAAGAATGTGGACCAAAGAGTTGATTTTAATATTTTATAGCTTACTCAGTGACCTGCTAATAACAGTCTGCAGTAATGTGGGAGACCTAGATATTATTTGTCTAGTTCTTGTAAAGTCTATCCATGAGGAAGTTTGTGTGGCAGGTTGTTTTTTTTATGAGAGTATCCAGTTTTGAGATCTCATTCTTAAACTTTCCCTGTTTGCTGTATAGGACGTTGATCAGGTGGTTGGCACAATCTCTCAGCATAGTCTGTGTGATATGTAGACTGTTTTGCATTTGGAAAGGAAGATGATGTCTATCTGTATCTGTATGAGTTTTTTCATGAAGTTGATGGATTTCCACTCCATATGGCTAGATATTATTCTCATTACTATTTTACCTGGAGCTACAATGAATGCATCTATAAAAATATGAAGTCACTAGCCATACTACAATGGGCTGTGGTCTTGTTGGCTTTCATGAGCTGAATAAAACTGGCCCAACTCAGAACTTGAACAGGAGACCTCCAAGAAAAATGAATCCATGGAACACATACTCCCAAGGCTTCCTGGCTAGACTACATCTCCGATGATGCAACATGGTTGAACTGATGCAGTCCATCATGGGAGTCATATGGCTGTGGTGGATTATAGGAGATGTAGTCCCCAGAGCCTGGCCCGTGTCTTTTTAGGAGGCAATGTTTTCTAGGCAGTGTTTTAAAGCAGAGGGCTTGTCATTAGGAATCCTAGATTCTAGTTGTGCTCTACCATTCTGTGTGACTTTAGACCGGTCTTTCTCTACTTCAGTTTCCCTATCTGTAAATTGAATCTAACGATACTCATCTTATAGGCTTTCATGAGGCAGGTCATAGAATCTGTGCATAAAGAGATGGGAGAGGACTTGTTAGGAGCAGGATTTGTAGGGATGTTCATCATTCTTGCCAGGGGCTGAATGCCCATAGCTTCCATTGATGTCTTATAATAATATATCTTGAAATCCTGGGGAAATTCCAGAAGACAAGAAAAGTGTTACTATTTTGGCAATATTCAAAAAGGCAAAAGAGAGGACCCATGTAACCTGAGACATTAAGCAAAATAATGGACCAGTTAATACAGGATTCAGTTGATAAAGATTAAATTATAGGAATATAACTAATGCCAATCACCATGATTTTAAGGAAAATAGGTCTTGTCAATCAAACCTGATTTCATTTTTTGAAATTACAAATTTTGGTGATAAAGGTACATCTATAAAGTTAGTATTGCATATCTGCTGATTAAAAAATTTAGCATGATATAATATCGAACACACATTAAAAGGATAAAGACCTGGCTAACTGATAGATCTCAAAAGTAATTGTCAATGGGGAATCATGGCTGGAAGCTGAAGCCAAACAAATCCAACTAGAAATTAGGCACACTTTTTAACAGCAAGGACAACCAGCCATTTGTGGGGGAGGGGAACTAACAGGGGATTTGGTGAATTCTCCACCTCTTGATGTCATCAAATCAAGACTGGATGCATTTCTGGAAAATATGCTTTAGCCAAACACAACTTATTAGCACAATACTGTCGTAACTGGCCGAAAAGTAATGCCCCGTGATATACAGGAGGTCAGACTAGATGATCTAATGGTCTCTCCTTGCCTTAAACTATGTGAATTAAGATATTGTAGTATTCTATAATGGCACACTTTAAAAATGTAGCCTATTAAGTCATTACTGATGATAGTAGTGTTACTTATTTGTTCTTATACCACCCCGAATATGCTAGGCATTTTATTATCCTTCCCTAAAGGGCTGGGTGGGTTTTTTTGGTTTTTTTTTGTTTTTGTTTTGTTGCTCTAAATAAGGCTTCTTTCTTGTCAAGGAGTAAATACATTTTTGTAAGTCCTTATGCCACCATTCTAAAGGCTAAGTCATGGTACAATGTTCAGCAGAAAATGGCCTCAAAACTGGCAGCCTGCATGTTAAATCTGTGATGGTGGATGATTTAGCTTTGAAGTACATCTAAATGAGTAGAAGAAATAAGACTAATAAATCTCTGTAGTGGCGTATATGTATTTCTAGAAATCTTGCTTGTGAGGGATTAGGTTGTAAAATACACAGTTAACCATTTCACCTATTGTCTCTCTGAAGACAAGAAAGTTGGCATGTTACCTCATTACCTTATAACACACTTTTTCATGATTGTGTGCTTGACTTTTTTTCCCCTCAGAGAAACTTTCAGGAAGTATAAGGGCATGGACTCGTACATGGTTGAAAGATGCACATTCTACACAAAATAACCTTTGGCTACAATTGAAAATGTAATGCAAAATCTAAATTTTTGTTAAGAATGACACATCAGTTGGAAAAAAGCCACTTTGTAGTTGATGTCCTTTATGATATTAAATTTTATAATCAGTCTTTGTGGAAGCAGAAAGCACAATGTTTAATGTTAAGGAACAGTTGAACTCGGGGGATTTTCAGTTAACTATACATGTATTATACAGGATATAAATAAAACTGTGTGCCTTGGATAGTGAATATTTTACATGGTTTTTTTTAAACTGAAGTAATAAATACAGTTACATTTGCCATTTCCATCGAGACACTCTGTTTTCCTACAGCATAACTTTCTGAACAAGTTACCTTCTGAGAAAAGATTTCCATGCTTGGCCTCTGACACAAGGTATTTTAACCAATGCCCTGCTGCCCCTGGAATGCTCATGGAAGCTTTGTTCCACATTGTGGATTAGAGCTATTATATCGTGTCTGTTGTGATACTTCCAAGAAATTACCTGAATAGTGATAGATAGCCTGAGCCTCAGTCAGAGGTAGCTGATATTCTTCATGTATGGTTTATAAAAGCAAAACATACATAATTTGGAAGGATAAGTTGTGCACCTAAGGGCTTTATGTTAGAGGGCAAGTTTTAATATAGCGATAATAGCATTGATGCCATAATTGTGATCATTTTGTTTTAAATTAGGAAAAAGACTTGTATACAGGGGCACCACAAAATCTAGTAGCCTCAGGTCCACAGGAGAGTTAATCCAGCCCTGGCCATAGCCATGGGGAGAGGTGCATCAGCTGGTGAGTCACTCTCTTTCATAAGCACCTAACGCAATGAGGGCCTGAGTCTGAATGGGGAATTTGGGTGCTACTGCAAAATAAATAGTAATTTAATTAAGTGTGTGTGTGTGTGTGTGTGTGTGTGTCCCCACATATACTAGACATATATATTACTATATATAGATATGCTTCACACAGGCATACACTGTTGCTTGACATTATAAGAGGCTACAGATTGTCTAGGAAAAAAACCTGTGCCCATTGCTTTTTAGTTTACTTACAAGGATTCAAATTTCCCCTTCCACTGTGTAGGTAGCATTTATTGACAGGGATGCCGTACGTGGAGTCCAAATGGAGGCTACGTGACTCGTCTTACAATGCCTGAAAAAATGTTACAATTTCAGTTCCCTTTTTTTGGTACAAATGTTGTCACAAGACTGGATTAATGTTCTGCCATTTTCTGTTCTTGTTCTAGTCCTTTTCAAAGACAGTTGTATCAGAATTTTAATGCCTTGTATAATCTGTGAATTATATCGGTGTGCTCGACCACTCTGACCTTTTCAGCATGCTGTAATTTGATTGAGTAGCCATGCCGGTGCTCTCTCAACTGCTTTATTGTCTCATAGGGAATAGATAGACTAGGCAGACATTCAAAATGTACTCCACCCTCATTTTGACATCAACTCTTGGCCTTTTGAATGTTATACAGAGGTGTTACTGACGGTTGATACTCATTAATTGGTATCTAACAGAAAAGTAGCCTTATCCAGGAACCTGTTTTAAAGAGGGAGCTTTGAGGGAACAATGTGTACCAGAATATTGAAAAGCCATAGTGTAGCATAGATGCCATATTTTACAATGTAGTTTAGTAATAGCATGTACTCATATGCATTAATCTGTGCTATGACAGAGGTGATAACAAAGTGGGAAATGAAACCAATTCTGCCCATTCTTATTATAATCTCACAATCGTAATCTTGTGGTCTTTCTCAGATACCATAATATTAAAATGCATGATGAATGGGGGTTAATATTGGACATTACCTTTCAGAGAGATACAGAAATAGTGTTATGAAATTATTGATACTGCATCAAAGGTTGAATGAGGTTTCAGAATTAAAACTGTAATAAGAATGATTTAATTTTATATTTTCCCCACACTCATCTCAAGCTTTGAAATAAGTGTATTGATTTTTGTGTCACTTTCTGTTACCATTGCAGGCTCTCTCTTAAGTATACTTAGCATATGCCAGAGAATAAACATCTGCTATGAGCTGCACAGGGCCGGTGCAAACCATTAGCCGACCTAGGCGGTTGCCTAGGGCGCTAACATTTGGAGGGTGGGCGGGGGCGCCATTTTGGGGGCGGGACCTTCCACCGCCTAGGGTGCCAAAAAGCTGGCGGCGCTCCTGGAGCTGCAGCAGTTGTAGAGAGCTGTGACAGTTTGAGCATTTTTTGGTTGTTTCCTATAATTCAATCAGCTCCCAGGTTCTTCAGTTCATAGCAAAATATAAAGTTCATGAGCAATTGCATTTATCATACAGCTGCAAGGAAGGGATGTTTGAAGAGATTGTAGAAACACAGTATATTGAAAGGAAGTATGGTTTGTGGTTAAGCTATTGGACTGGGAATCAGGAGAACTGGCTTCAATTCCTGGGTTTGTAGGGACATCAGGTATGATCTTGGCAAGTGACAATCTTTGGATATGTCTACACAGCATTTTGCAGTGAGTCTGCCAGCCCGGGAGGCTCTAAAAATAGCTGTATAGACAGGGCTTTCAAGTTGTTGCTTAAGCTAGAGCTTCAGCTCTGAAGCCTAAGGAGGGGAGTGGGCTTCAAAGCCCAAACTCCAGCCTGAGCCTCAACTTCTAAGCCCTGTCTATAGAGCTATTTTTCGAGCACTAGCATGAGCCCCGCTAGCCCAAGTCTGTCAACCTGGTCTGGGAGGCCCGCTCCAAAATTCTGTGTAAACATTCCCTCTGTGGTTCAGTTTTCACTCTTGCAAAATGGGAATAAGACTTGCTGGCAGCATGCGCTAGATGTCACCTAAAATTATTTTTGGCAATTGAATAAAAAGATTTATTATCTGAATTAAAAGAACAGAAAATTGTTGGTTAGAACTGATTATGTGAATTTCAGACCCCATCAAATGGGAGGGTCATAAAGGTTAAGACCATGGTGTTAGCTGTAATTCTGAATTTCCTGGGGGTTGGTTAGGTAGTTTTTAGACAAAGCTTTAAACACAACTTAATCTAGCTTTACAAATATGTCTTTTATGTTTTGCTGGTGTCTCTCGTAAATAAGATCATCTGAATATCAATGTAGGGGCTGATTTTTTGTCAAAGTCACAAAGTGCAGTTAGGGTTCCTACTCCCATTAATTTGGATTTATAATCTTAATTCACAGTTATCCCTTTGCCAGTCTCCCTCAGATCTTATAAAAAGTGTCTGTTGTTTAAAGCAACTGCTAGATGCTTTAATACATTTGTTATATGAATGTACGCCCTTCTCATATCCATAATTTGTTTCAAATTACTTTGGTAAATATATTAGCAGCTGACCATTTGAAATATATTAGCAAGAGACCATTTGAAAATATCACAGGAACTCTTCTGATTCTTCATTGAAACACTTTTAAAAAAAAGTAATTTCAGATTCTTGTAACCACTATGGTGGGTAGTCATCTATCTGTCATGCCTTATAGCCAACTATAACGTACAATAAAACTTCAGGCTCCTATCCTGAAATTGATAGCATGGAGGTGGATTGGTGTGTTCACACGGAAGGCAATATCAATTGCAGGACTGAAGCCTTATTTTGTTTTGATCCTTTTGTATTTGTATAAACCCTGCTTGAGGACAGCACTTAAGCACGTGCTTAACTTTAAACATATGCTTGTGTGCCCTTCCTGAATAGGAATGCTGCTCTGAATGAGAGCCACAAATTGCTTCTCAGAATTTTGTAGAGTTAAATAATACAGTGCATATATGGTATAGATTACAGAAAACAGTAACATAAAGATCTTGTGATGAATAAGACAATCAAACATAAGTCAAAGGTAACTCAATTAAAAAGTTAATAAGTAATGGGAAGACATTGAGATGGATTTTGAAAAAGAGATGAAGAGTCACTGAGATGGCAAATACAAGAAGGATGTTATAGGTGACGAATCATGACATCAACAATGGCAAGATTATGTGAAATAACAGAAGGGAAGGTGTGCTTGTACAACAAAGCCTTTCAGTCCAACTTCAGACTTGAAGTCTCTCTCTACTGTATTTTCCCAAAAAGAGTAATGGTCTCAAGTTGCAGTGGGGGAGGTTTAGGTTGGATATTAGGGAAATCTTTTTCACTAGGAGGGTGGTGAAGCACTGGAATGGGTTACCTAGGGAGGTGGTGGAATCTCATTCCTTAGAGGTTGAGATCAGGCTTGACAAAGCCCTGGCTGGGGTGATTTAGTTGGGAATTGGTCCTGCTTTGAGCAGGAGGTTGGACTAGATGACCTCCTGAGGTCTCTTCCAACCCTGATATTCTATGATTCTGTAACAAGTCAGTGCACCAGACTTCAAAGCATATCATTTAACATAATCCATAACATTTCACAATATCAGGGCTCCAATCCTGACCTTTTGGATCAAATGTTTTGCTACTCCAGTCAATAAAATATCAGCTAATTTTAAAATTTGACAGTTTTTGTACCAAATTGAAGCATAAAAGCAGCTCTCAAGAAGAAATCCATGTCTTTTAAACAATGTGTACTTCAGTGGTTAGAAGCTGGACCGGACCAGAGGAAGTCAGGGTTCTGTTTCCAGCTCTGCTAATAAGTAGAGATGGTTGGGAAATTTCAGACACAACACTTTGTCAGAAAGTGCCAATTCGTGAAAACCAAAACCGTTTGCATGAAATGCTCCGTTTCCATGCATTTCCTGTTTCCAATTTCTTTTGAAAAAATGCCCCATCTCAAAATAAAAGTTCTGTTTTTTCAGTTCAAAATGAGTTTTCATTTTAAAAGTTAAATTTATTCATATTAAAAAAGGTTAAAAAACTAAGTGGTCAGAACTGAAACAATATTCCAGGGTTGTCAAAATTAAAGTATTTCGATTAACCTAATTAATGGGGGGTTTTTTTGGGAGGGAGGGGAGACTGAGATTTCAACTTTTTCCTCCCAGTTGGGGCAGGATGTTTTTTTGAAATCTAGAAAGTTCTCATACCCAGTTTTACTGCTGAGTGATTTTTGGGCAAGTCATTTTACCTTTCTGTGCTTCTGTTTTCCCCTACTGTTATTTCTCATCTATTTGGAGGAGCTTGCAACCTATGCAAGAAGTGTATGTGTGTGTATGCAGAGGGCATGGATGACCGGATTTTAGTTGGGAGTCACTAGGTACGACAATCATACAAAGTATAATAAGACCAAAAATTTAATTTGAAATTGTATCCAAAATAGTTGTGACACGGAGACTTTGACAGTAAACTTGGGGCACATCTGTATGCCCTCACATGTATTTATGTGCCATTTATCCTATCATACCCACCCTTCTTATGGTATATACACTAGTAGGCTTTGTTGATAAATTAATAAAATTTGGCATCTCTAAAATATAAAACTAAATATATTTAATCATGTATTAAAAGCATAATGATGTATTATTTCTATTAGGGCAGTACCTAGAGTCTGGGCTTTATTGCACAGGTATGTACACTGTGGATACACATGGCAAGAGACAGTGTTTGCTCCAAAAAACTTACAAATTCAATAGATAAGTCAGACAAAAGCTGGGCACATATAAAACATGATTTTTTTATCTATATAGTTGGTTTAATAATAAAATATGGATGCCATAATGTCCGATGTAACAAAAATATTAATTTTAACAGTGCAATAAAGTAGTTTTGAATAATACAAAATAAATGACTGAATAAGAGTTTCAAAATAAATACACAGGACTTCAATCTAAAAATTTTGGTCATGGTTTCTAATTCTTTCTAGGCTAAGTAGTCAGCATCTCCCGGCCAGCCTGTTCTAGCTGTTATTAAACTTGTACATGCTGAATACAAGCCACAAGGTCAACCTCAAGTTAAAGTTAGATAAGGACTTTGTTATAAAAAGGAGTATGACAAAGCCACATTAGGATATAGTATGAAATCAGACTCACAATTTGACATGCGGAGATGGAGAGGGGAAGAGAAATAGGAGGAGGCGAAGAAGAAATTGATATATAGAAAGTGGAAAATTTTAGTAGCACACGCATAGCACTTGCATTTATATAGGGATTCATGCTTATCTTCATACCATTGTGCAAAAATAAGTAATTTTTCAACATCCTTGGGTGGTGAGTGTTGTAAGTGTTGCTATATGCAGGTAGGGAAACTGAAATGCAAAGATTAAGGGAGCTTCCCAAGGCTACAGAAGTGATAGGACCAAAATGGAATCGAGAGGTTCTTGACTCTCAGCCCATTGCTCATGGTTCTAGCCCCATGCTGTCCAAAGGCCAGATTCTGCCCTGCTGCTGAATGAATGTACAGGATGTGGGAGGGCACAAGTAGCCTTCCCTCTCCTCGTACCTCTTAGAGCATCTGCGCATAATTTAGTCTCAAAATGCAGAGGCTGCTCCTTCCTAGGATTCAAGGCTCTGGGAAGCAAATCCAGTTGGGTGCAGAAAAGAGATCGCAGGATTACTGTCAAGGCCATCCTTAGGATTTATAGGGCCTGTGGCAGACCGAGACCAGTGGGGTACAGAAGGCAAATATACTGGCCACTGAATGAACAGTTTTCTGTTCCCTGAGTGACCAGAGCAGGGGCTGCCCTAGAGCAATTAGGAACCTGCTAGAACCAGTTAAGACAGGCAAGCTAATCAAGACACCTGGAGCCAATTAAGAACTTACTAGAATCAATTATGGCAGGCAGGCTAATCAGGACACCTGGTTTAAAAAGGACCTCCCATCCGTTAGTGAGAGGGCATGTAAGGAGGAGGGAGTGAGAAGGCGTGCTGCTGGAGGACTGAAGAGTACAAGCGTCATTAGGCTTCAGGAGGAAGGTCCTGCAGTGAGGATAAAGAAGGTGCTGGGGGAAGGCCATGGGGAGTTGTAGTTGTCACACAGCTGATACAGGGAACCTTGTAGACAGCTGCTATCCACAGGGCCCTGGGCTGGAACCCAGTGTAGAGGGTGGGCCCGGGTTCCCCCCACTTCCCCCGCAACTCCTGATTGGACACAGGAGGAGTTGACCTGGTCTGTGAGAAACACCAGAAGGGAAGGTCTAATTTGGAAAGGGATCTGGCCTGTCCCTGACCCACTAGGTGGGACACAGAGACTGAGGGGATTGTTCTCCAGTTCCCCCATGCTGGCCAGTGATGAGGTTAGCTGAGTGAACGGCAGGTTTGAGCCTCTATCAGAAGCAGCCAAACTGAGGGCTGCCGTGAACCTCTGAGGTGAGCAATTCCACCAAAAAGCACAGGACCCACCAAGGCAGAGGAGGAACTTTGTCACAGGCCCTATGCAATATTATGAAACTGGTGCTCCTATGCCCAATGGCAGCCCGGGCTTGCATGTGTATTTTAGATAAGGGTGTCAAGTATCAGAGGGGTAGCCGTGTTAGTCTGGATCTGTAAAAGCAGCAAAGAATCCTGTGGCACCTTATAGACTAACAGACGTTTTGCAGCATTAGCTTTCGTGGGTGAATACCCACTTCTTCAGATGCAAGTAGTGGAAATTTCCAGGGGCAGGTATATATAAGCAAGCAAGAAGCAAGCTAGAGATAACGAGGTTAGTTCAATCAGGGAGGATGAGGCCCTGTTCTAGCAGTAGAGGTGTGAAAACCAAGGGAGGAGAAACTGGTTCTGTAGTTGGCAAGCCATTCACAGTCTTTGTTTAATCCTGAGCTGATGGTGTCAAATTTGCAGATGAACTGAAGCTCAGCAGTTTCTCGTTGAAGTCTGGTCCTGAAGTTTTTTTGCTGTAGGATGGTCACCTTTAGATCTGCTATTGTGTGGCCAGGGAGGTTGAAGTGTTCTCCTACAGGTTTTTGTATATTGCCATTCCTAATATCTGATTTGTGTCCATTTATCCTTTTCCTTAGAGACTGTCCAGTTTGGCCGATGTACATAGCAGAGGGGCATTGCTGGCATATGATGGCATATATTACATTGGTGGACGTGCAGGTGAATGAACCAGTGATGGTGTGGCCGATCTGGTTAGGTCCTGTGATGGTGTCGCTGGTGTAGATATGGGGGCAGAGTTGGCATCGAGGTTTGTGGCATGGATTGGTTCCTGAGCTAGAGTTACTATGGTGCGGTGTGCAGTTACTGGTGAGAATATGCTTCAGGTTGGCAGGTTGTCTGTGGGCGAGGACTGGCCTGCCACCCAAGGCCTGTGAGAGTGTGGGATCATTGTCCAGGATGGGTTAGATAAGGGTGGTCTTTTGAAGGCTTTATTTAAAATCTATACGTTTGAAGATCCAAACATTTAAGGCTAAAGATTAATACTCAGATTGTTCTTCTAAAAATCTATGCAAGGATTTTTTAGAGATGTGATTTTATAATCTTCAGCAACACACTAATGAAATATTTTTGAAGCAAATTTTAAACTAAGGTCCTGTAGACTCACATGTTTTGAGTAAACTTGATCTGAGCTCATAGAGCCGAGAAGTGCGGTCATGCACAATTGTTTTTGTCAGTAAATTCAGAAACTGACCATATATACCTGGAGGTTGTCAAATGCCTGTTCAATGGCTTCAGTACCACTTGAATGGCTCTTTAACAAATTCAATGTTGAGCTAATAGGTCTGGCAGGCTGGAAGGTTTTTTCATTTTTAAGTACTAGATCCACTCCAGAGGAAGACTCACCAGGCTGTAGCAGACAGCTGTGGTGGGAGCCTGCAGGAAGGGTCAGAACATCTGTAGGAAGAGAGAGAAGGGTGGGCACTAAGACCCAGGATGCCCCAAAATTTCCAGTGCCCCACGCAGCCACGTATGCCTAAGGATGGCCCTGCTTACTGTCCCTAAGTACCTAACATTCTAGGAAGCCTCCCTGAGAAACAATCCCTTTTGAAGTTCCCCTAGGGAGTAATATTATATATAGTTCTTTGAGTGATGGTCCCTATATGGATTCCAGATATGGGTGTGCATGTGCGCCATGGGCCAGAGCCAGAACTGTTCAGTAGTAGTGCACACGTGTGATGCATCTTCCGCATGTCTGCATCCAAGGCTATAAGAGACCATATGCGTTGATGCCGTTCCAGTTCCTTCTTACCCCTGCATGGCCAGAGTCAGAACCCCTGTTCCTCAGTGCTTGTAGCTCTGCTAAGGGACCTTTTGTCTGTTTTCTCTCATCTGTATATACAGTAGTTAGCATTAGTTATATAGTGTTGTATATAATAGTTCTTGTACACTTTAGTAAGTTAGACTTCCCTGTTGGACTTCTCTCAGTGGGTAGATCCTCACCCTTCTGAGGGGTATGCCTCAACAAATCAGTTACAAGAATTGTGCCTCATGCCCATGCTCCTTCTCTCTGAGTGATGAGCACCAGTGGTATCTCTACTGTCTCAGCAAAACCTGTGTCGTCGCCCACTTTTCTATCTGCTGCTTGTTCCCACCTCAGGCTTGAGAGAGTAGGGAACTTCACCTCTGCAAGTTTCTCATGGAGGAAGCTGTGCACTCATGTGCCCAGTTGGATCCAGGACTGGCGAATCCGCTGATATGGCACCTGTCACGGCCAGTGAGCACTCTTCCAGCTTCCTCCCGCACACTGAAGCCTCGGTACCACTGCATCCACCAAAGCCCCAGTGTGAGCATAAGAAACATAGCCATGGGCATAGGGCAGCTCCTTGATGAGGACCGCTCAATTACTTGCAGGTAAGAGGGATACCGGAGCAGCGTTGACCTGTACAGCCTCTTATAGCTTCTCATAGCCTCAGAGGCAGACATGCAGAAGATATGCATGCAGGTCAAATGACACTACATGCTGTAGGGCATGTCTACACTACAGGTTGGATCAAGGGGCAGCAATCGCTCCAGCGGGGGTCGATTTATCGTGTCTAGTATAGATGCGGTAAATCAACCACCAATTGCTCTAGTGTTGTCTCCAGTACTCCACCTCAACAAGAAGCGCAAGGGGAATCGATGGGAGAGCATCTCCTGTCAACACACCACAGTGAAGACCCCACAGTAAGTACATCGACTTCAGCTACATTATTTACATAGCTGAAGTTCCATAACTTAGATCAATCTCCCGCTCCCATAGTGTAGACCAGCCCTACCACTGAACTAAGTAACCTCCTCTTCCAGATCCAGGACTGGGCTTATCAAGCACAACTGAGCCTTCACTGTAACATTCACTCTTCTGCAGGGGGTACAGCTCAGGATAATTGGCATTATGCTGTATCTCTGCCCTCTGTGAATTAAGTTGATATGAGGGAGAGGGGGAAGGTGAGTTTTCATATCAAAATAAGTTAATAGCTGTACACACTGTTTTTAAAATGTAAATTGCTAAATAATATTATTTATATATGTTAATCATTCAGCAGCATCTGGTCAGGTCACTTCAGGATATCGCCATTTGATTGCCTAATATCTCTTTTTAGTATAATGTCACTTATTGGCTATTAGCTTCTACATTCCTAGGTAACAGTGTGGTCTAAAGAAGACGGTATATCACAAAGTAAAAAGGGTGCGGATGCTTTGTAAAATTCATTCAAATTCAATTATCACTTGGCATGTCTGCAGTCTAATAGGAATTTTATCCACATTCATTCTCCTGCATGCAGCTCTTCTCATGTGATGCTCACAGATATATAGGGACTGAAAGACAGCTGATCTACCTGATTCATACATGAGGATGCTGAATCTTGTTTGGCTTGTCTCATTTCTCAAATACAAGTGTAAGAAGGAGTTCACAGCATGGTTCATTTATATTAGAATTGCACTGAGATAAGAATCTGCCCCTTAAAAATAGATAAAGCCTTTCAATGGCACTTGCTTGACAGTAAATGTCAAGTATAACCCCTTGATACATAGGCGCGGACTTCCCCTTTGCCCGGTGGGTGCTCGATCCCCAGCCCTGCACTGCCCTCGCCGTGCCCTATTCCACCCTTTCCCTCAAGTCCCCGCCCCTGCCCTGCCTCTTCTCTGCCTCCTTCCCTGAGCGTGCCACGTCCCTGCTCCTCCCGGAAAGTCCAAAACGCTGCCAAACAGCTGTTAAGCAGTGGGGCAGCGGGGAGTGCTGGGAGGGAGCAGGAGGAGCAGGGACGCGGCACGCTTGGGGGAGGAGAAGGCGAGGAGGGGTTGGGGGCAGCTTGGCTGCTGATGGGTGCTAAGCACCCACTAATTTTTCCACAGCCCCAGAGCACCCACAGAGTCGGCGCCTATGCCTTGACATACAGCCTCTAGGTGACTCACTCCTGGATTGCAACAGCTACAGGAGCTCAGGTCTCCGTTTCCCCGACTACTTTGGTCCTAGTAGTGTTGCTAGCCCCGGAACCAGAACTTGGAGACTAAGGGGTTTGTTTTACTTTCAGTTTAGGCTGTATTTGGTGTGTAGGAGAGAAGCATCGCAGCCAGGGAGGACCCTTCTACCCTCCATATTCCTACCCAAGGGAAGACCGAGTCCTTTGGGAATTTCTGGGACATTGAACAGACACCCAGGAGGCTGAGGAGAGACTGAAGCCAGGCTACTAAGAGCTAGCCTAGCTGGACATTTGAATGCAGATTAGAGAATCTTAAGCATTATTTTACCATGCTTGGTATAGAGACTTTGTAAGTGTGCCTGTTTATTTTGATGATGTGTTTTAAGCCAGCCATTGATTTCAATGCTTTTTCATCCATCAAAGACTGAGCCTGAACTAAGTATTTGCACAAGTAGGACCTTGGAGAGAGCACCAGGTGCTATATATTGTCTGTAAATGTTGGAAGGGGTAGAGTTTACGTATTGTTGGGTTTTGTCTTTTATTATTCTGATCCATTTTTTCCATTGTCCCCTATCCTGAGTTTCTCATACCTAATAAAGCCACAGTCACTGTTTTGTTACTCTGGGAATTGTGATAGTCACAACAGATGCAAACAAAACAACTGACACTCCTCTATATGATATTGTGTTAAATACTTTCTCAAGAGACAAGCTCTCTTTGTTCTCTCCTCTGCACTAGGAGGGCTTTCCTTGGATGAAGGTATCAGGCATCCTTATAAGTGATCCTGTGACCCACATCCCTAAGAAAAGGGAGAAGCCTACAGCCATGCCTCAGGTCTTGGTTATATGTATGTGCGTGTTTTCGCTGGATTGGGGCCTACAGGTGTGATCCAAGGCCTATGGAAGTCAATCTATCCTACTACTTCAAAGGGCTTTGGATTAGGCCTTATGGATTCCATCAAAATCTAACTGAAATTAATAGAATTCTCTCTATTGACTTGACTGGAAATTGGAAATGGCTCCTTATACAACTTATACAAGCTGAATCAGAATAGAGGAGAGAATTTCTGTGCTATTCAAAGGGAAGATGAGTTCACATGTTCCTGGAACAAATTTCCTCAAAAGATTTTTCTTCTACAGTAATTTGCTGTAATCAACTGTCTCAGTGATACAGAGCATAAGAGACAATGTCAAGAACAGACAGGCCATTGGTGCTTATTTTCAGAGTTTTCGTAGTGGCTTTTTTCTTCCTTTTTTTTTTCTTTTTCAAATGCCCATAACTAAGGTTAAGATTTTGTCACGGATATTTTTAGTAAAAGTCAGGGATAGGTCACATGCAATAAACAAAAAATCACGGAAGCTTGTGATCGATCCTTGATTTTTACTAAATATAACCATGACAAAAAAGGACTGATGGGGGAATGAGAGCCCAAGGCTTGTTGCGGGAGAGAAAAGGGGAGGGGGCATCTGCGGGGGGTCCCTGGTGCCCATGGCAGCTGGGAACTGCAGAGGTGCCCAAGGTGGCCCCACTGACCCAGGGCTGAAATGGTAAATGTCATAGAGGTGTCCAGAAGTCATGGAATCCATGACCTCCACAACATAATCTAGCCTTCCCATAACTACTTGTCTAGGTCTCTCCATTGTGACACTGGCTGAGGAATCACAGCTTAGACCTTCAGCTCTCTCTCACTGGTGATTACACAGCTTTCCATTTTGTAAAATGGAAAGCTGTTTTCACTTGCAAAATCATATTATTTTGCCAGTCAAGTTTCATGTCAAAACAGACTGAGTTTCTCTCATTTACTTTGAAAGCAAAAGGAACACTAAGCAAACTTCGCCTTTTGGTCTTTCTCCTTTACTAAACAACATTTGCTCTTTGAGTTTGATTCTGGTATAAAACTCTATTCCTGGAGTGAGAGAGAGAGAGAGGTAAAGTGAATTCTGAGCAGCAATGTGCTTAAAAGCCTGGGACTGCATAAAGGTTTCTCTTTGATAAGGATCAAGAGTTCTTGCAAAATTATTCATGTACAACACGTTTGATTTAAGGTTGAAGGAAAATATGATTAATGTAAAAATGTAATGCTTTAAGGAGCACGTTTTAACACAACTGATAGTCTGCTAAAATTGTGTAGTTATTCCATCAGTAGGATGCAAGCTAGCAACATAATTGTACACGTTATTACAATGAGCTTATAGGAGTGAGAGGCAGTAGCATGTGTATTTTAATGAACTTTAGAATTTTAAATTCATTTATGGAATGTCAATGCATATATCCTTTCACCTCAGGTGATAAAATTTCCAGAGCATCTCCCTGTAAAATATTCTACTTATGCATCATAATCTCTCCCTCTTCCATCTGAAAGACTTTTGAAAATTGTATTAGAAGCCTCCAGTGCCTTTAAAGCATAACAGAAATAGAATCTGGGTTATTTTACTCTGATTCTCTTCATCTCCCTCCTTAATTATCATTGGCCCTCAAAATATTTTTTAAAAATCAAACCTTTTAATTATCGCTCTTCTTTTGCAGCGATGACACATTTACAGTGCCGGTATATTTGCTGTTGTCTTATAGTCTTTCTTTATGTTACGGTGCAGCTGAATTTAAAGTACTATTTTACCACTTTGATAGGCAGCACCTTCTGGCTGCTGGAAGTCACAGGTATAATAGCACAATTGCACTGTTTGCAGTTACAAGAGAGAAGCCAAGAATTTCAGTCTGGGAGCATTTAGAGGTAGACAGACCAGCTTTAAAGGTGCAAGGTAATATTAGTAAAGTACAATACAGTAGTACTAGAACATGGTGTGAAGGATCCTGAACTTCTAGTATCCATAAAGGTGTGAGGAATCCTTTATTCCTCATGTCCATATTATACTTGTTGCTCTTGTAGAAGACTTTATCAGTCATTTGCACCAGCAGAAAATTTGGCCTCTGGTCTCAAAATACACTTATACAGCACTCAGGTTGTGCAAAACCAGCAGTGGAACCAAAGTACAGTGTTCAGCACATACATGTATATTATGGAGTTGATGCAATGGCAGAAAGGATGCTGGAGACTGGCCTGTGAGGAGTGCCATGTGTAGCACTTGAACAATGCAGAGAGATGGAACTGGGGCCCAGGAATTGGCAGGCTGACAAATCTCTCCTCTTTGTGGGAGGCTCCTCTAAAGGAACAAGTAGTCTAAGATGTCTTTCAGCTGTTTGTCTTTCAGCTTCCTGTGCCCCTCCCAATTGGTACAATTCCACAAAGGGGGAGTATCTGTAGCTCCTCTTCTGTGGAGCCCAAGTTCTTTAGCAAACATGTAATAGAGAATAAAATAAAATTATGGAGACTATAGTGCTCTCTGAAAGTGTGACTTCTGTATGTTAACCAGTGACCAAGGCAACACTTCTGCCATGACAAACTACTCTCTTTTAAAGCAAAAATCTCCAATAATTTTGAGACTAGTTTGCTTTGTGAATGTTGTAATTTTCCACAGTCATTGAGAAGAAAACAGATAAAAGGGGATGGTGGAGAGAATGATTTGAAAAAAAGAACACGTATCTCCCACATTTACTTCATTTTCTGCTCATAGAAAGAGTCTTTCATGAAATCTTGTCTCCACTGAAGTCAATGGCAAAATCCTCACTCACTTCAATAGTGCCAGGATTGCACTCTTTAGTGGAGCTGGGAAGAGAGATGTTCCATTTCAGAGTTTATTCTCTACTTTGAAATTTGGTTTTGTTCCAATTTGGAAGAAAACCAAACATGTCCACATTCTCCCTGAAAGGGAGTGGAGTCCCGACTCTGGGGCAGCGCATCAGGTGGACTGCTTTAGAGTTGCAGACCCTGGAAGCCCTGGGGTCCCTGATTCTGCCACAGTCCACCTCACAGACTACCTCAGGGCAGTATGCATGGTGGGCTGTCCTGGAACTATGGAGCTTTGTAAGCCTAGGCTCCCCAAGAGGGCTACTGAGGAGCCAGGCAGGCTTCCAGAGGAATTTCATAGAAATCAAACCATCTCCACGGACCTATTTTATTTTGACAAATCTGCATCAGAATTTTTCCAACCAGCCGTATTTTTTAGTTTTAATTAGGGCTGTCAAACGAGTTAAAAAAATTAATCGTGCAATTAATCACACCATTAATAATAAATACCATTTATTTAAATATTTTTGGATGTTTTCTACATTTTTCTACATTTTCAAATATATTGATTTCAATTACACAGAATACAAAGTGTAGATGGCTCACTTTATTTTTTATTACAAATATTTGCAATGTAAAAAAACAAAAGAAATACTATTTTTCAATTCACCAAATACAAATACTGTAGTGCAATCTCCTTATCATGAAAGTTGAACTTACAAATGTAAAATTCTGTACAAAAAAATTGCATTAAAAAATAAAACAATGTAAAACTTTAGAGCCTACAAGTCCAATCAGTCCTCCTACTTGTTCAGCCAATCGCTCGAACACATTTGTTTAGATTTGCAGAAGATAATGCTGCCTACTTCTTGTTTACGTCACCTAAAAGTGAGAACAGGCATTTGCATGGCACTGTTTTAGCAGGCGTTGCAAGATATTTACATGCCAGGTGCGCTAAAGATTTGTCCCTTGATGCTTCAACCACCATTCCAGAGGACATACATCCATGGTGATGACAGGTTCTGCTCGATAACAATCCAAAGCAGTGCAAACTTAGGCATGTTCATGTTCATCATCCGAATCAGATGCCACCAGCAGAAGGTTGACTTTTTTCTTTTTTGGTGGTTTGGGTTCTGTAGTTTCCGCATCAGACTGTTGCTCTTTTAAGACTTCTGAAAGCATGCTCCACACCTCATCCCTCTCAGATTTTGGAAGGCACTCCAGATTCCTAAATCTTGGGTCAAGTACTATAGCGATCTTTAGAAATTTCACATTGGTATCTTTTTAATTTTTTTTGAGTTAATCATGTTGAATTAACTGTGATTAATCGACAGCCCTTGTTTTAATGCTTACATTTTAGGATGGTTGCTGAAAAGCAGAACAGTTAAGAGTTCCATATAGCTAAGCCATATTTTTCCTCTTCTTGTCCTCCTCTTCAGCCTATAACATTTTCTTCGCTTTCCTCATGGGGAGCTATTTATAATGTATTTTATTGGCTATACTACAGGCAGCTAACATGGACATAGATTCTATTCTCTCTCTCATATACCCAGCAATCCAGTATTTCACATTTATGAACCCAGTTTTAAATCTGCTTTTTGCATTTCCAAACCTAGAGCCTACTCTGATTTATAGATCAGCTGGGACCCACATAATATGCACCTAATGTGCAGAAACTGTTTTCCTTTCCAAACTGGTACTGCATTGTTCATCTTTTGAGAAGTCTTCTCATACAATCAGTATTAATTGTAGGTGCTGTGTTCCTGGCAAAAACAGCAGCTATGTTATTTGAATGTGTATCATAATTCTGAAAGTCAAGGAGGGGGGAAAATGCTAAAGAACATTAGAAATAGAAAGAGAATTAGATATTCTGCACATAAGCTTTCTCCATTAATTTGAAAGCACAAGAGCTCATCAAAAGAGGAAATCAGAATACTGTTTAATGGCAGAGGAAATTAAGTTTTAGAAGAATATACCATAGCTAAGATATTAAATAATACTTCACATAATTTATCAGAGAACACTAAAAATAGGCTGAAGGTATATCTAGATAAGGTTTTTAAAATCTTATATAACTTGCATCAGATTAAAAAGCCTCCATGAAATAAGAAAAGGTCACTTGGCCAATGAAGCCGGTCCCTTGTTGATAGCTTTACTTCTAATTGTCTATTTACTCTTCATATTGCCTTATCTTCTCAAGAATTTAGCTATATGAGAAACTCATTTTCAATGCCTTTTTAGTTTAAAATCTTTGTTGCCTTTTGCTTTAATAACTTTTGTGGTAATCTATTTCCTATTTGCAGACATACCCTCTGGATTTGGTGGTTTAAGCAAGTGTGAATAGTTTAAATGGATCAATTTTATCTTCCCTTTTCATAATTTTAATTAGATCATATGAACTCTCCTCCTTCCACTGAGCATAACCTTAGCACAATACCAGCTTTCTCAGAGTTTCTTCTTAATTCAAAGGATTAAATCTTGGTGTTATTTCATCCATTGTCAACAGCCTCTGTCACTTCCCTTTCAGAGAGACAGCAAGTCTCTCTGCCTATGTAACCACAGATTATTCAAGTATCAGAGGGGTAGCCGTGTTAGTCTGGATCTGTAAAAGCAGCAAAGAGTCCTGTGGCACCTTATAGACTAACAGATGTATTGGAGCATGCGTCCCATGCATCCGACAAAGTGGGTATTCACCCACGAAAGCTCATGCTCCAATATGTCTGTTAGTCTATAAGGTGCCACAGGACTCTTTGCTGCTTTCAGAGATTATTCCTAATCCGTGGGTGTACTTCCCCTCTAAACCCTTCCAATAGTGGCCAATGTGATGTTATATGATTAAAATATGACAGTGTAGAGCAGTGGTGGGCAACCTGCGGCCCGTCAGGGTAATCCACTGGCGGGCTGCCAGACAGTTCGTTTACATTTGCATGGCCGCCCGCAGCTCCCAGTGGCTGTGGTTTACTCTTCCTGGCCAATGGGAGCTGCGGGAAGTGGTGGCCAGCATGTCCCTGAGGCCTGCGCTGCTTACTGCAACTCCCATTGGTCGGGAACGGCGAACGCAGCCACTGATGTAACTCGTTGCTATTACTGTTATATAATTCCAACAAATCTTGTACAAAGTGTGTCACGTAAACTGTCAATGGAAAAGTTATGGTTTGCTGAATATGATTATCCTACTTGTATGCATGTATCATTTGTATATCTAACGTTATGAATATTGGCTATATACCTGTATTTCAAATGTGTTTGCTTCTGGGTAACAACACCCACAGGTGTTAGCCAGCACATTGTGAAGGGACTATTCAAGTTGAATGGCCCATCAAAGAACACTTAACTCACAATGGATCATGGAAGAGGCCTATTCACACCTGATGGACTTTCATGTAAACATTCTAACTAGAGTAAGGGTAATGGCCCCTCCTGTGACTCAGCGAACCATGCAAAGGCATGTGACTAAACCATGTGACCCTAAACTCCATCTTGTTATCTGTATTTTTCCACAAGCTGTTCTGAAAGCTTTGGAGCAATGGGTTTCCCTCCACATGGCAGAAGCTATAAAGGCCCTGAAAACATCTCCATTTAGCCTCTTTCTAGCCTCTGAACTATGGACTTATACTAAATGGAAGCATTCTAACCAAGGGACTGAGGACCTTCCAATCATTTGGAAGCAACCAGAGACTTAACAAGCCAACACTTTATTCCATCACTGCTTCAAGAACTTTGCACTTGTATGTATTTGATTCCTTTAACCAATTTTAACTCTCACCTCTTCCTCTGTCTGAATAAACCCAGGGCCATCCTTAACCATACGCAAAGTACGCAGCTGTGTAGGGCACCAGGAAATTTGGGGCACCACATTTCCTGGTGCCCTGCACAGCTGTGTGCTGCTCCAGCCCCTGCTTTGCCTCTTCCCACCCCTGTCCCGCCCCCACTCTCCTAAGGAGTGCAGCAGGGCTGGGCCTGCACTCACTGGCAGCGGGATGTACAGTGACCTGGCCCCAGCTGCGCTGCCAGTAAGTGCTGGGGGATGGTTTCCCCCCTGCCCCCCAAGCCAGCCCCACCCGTGGAGGCCTGGGGCCAGCCCCCCGCTCTCTGCAGCAGAGGCCCGCCCTCCACCCCCACGGGGGGGCTGTGTAGGGCCCCAGAATTGCTAGGGATGGCCCTGAATACAGGGGCGGCTCCAGGCCCCAGCACGCCAAGCACGTGCTTGGGGCGGCACGCCGCGGGGGACCCTCTGCAGGCACACCTGCGGGAGGTCCACCGGAGCCGGAGAACCGGCGACTGGCAGAGCACCCCCGCGGCATGACGCTGTGCTTGGGGCGGTGAAATGTCTAGAGCCGCCCCTGCCTGAATAAACCTTTAGATATTATATGCTAACGAATTGGCAACAGCATTATTATTGGATAAGATCTGAGTTATATATTCACCTGAGTATGTGGCTGGGTCCTTTGGGATTAGACGAATACTTTGGTTGATGAAACTGGTTTTAAATAACTTCTCATTAAGCCTAGTGTCTGGGTGTTAGGAATACCTAAGGAGGCTACATTTCTGACTTCTTGTTAGCCAGTGTGGTGAGACAGAAGTTTACTTTTGTTGCTGATTGGGTATATTTTACAGAAGAATAACAAGAAATTTGGCGGAGGCGGGGGGGTCTGCCCTGTTTCTCAGTCGTTTGTCCTGAATTTGGAATTCTCAGTGGTGATCCATTCAGGCATGGTGGCAGCCACTCAGTGTGTAAACTTGTTCTGCAGGGCTATCGAAGAATGTCCTCTTTCCAGAAGCAAAGTGATAAAGCCTGATTCTCCTCTCCTACCACCAGTGAAAATCTGGTGACCACAACTGAGTTAATCCTGATTTTACATCCGTGCAAAGGAGAGGCGAATCAGACTGTGTCCACCCTGACTGCCACACACACTGACTGAGATTAGTACTAGATTGTTAGGGGAGACACTGAGCATGCTCAGTACACGTCCTCTTGCTCTTCTACTGGGGTCTCAACAGCTCTTGAGTTTAGCCCAAGCTAAGCTTACTCCCTACCAACTTTTTATTGGCTCTTCAACAATATATCAATTTAACTAGAAACACAACAGTTATCTACCAGACTGAAAATGCTAGGGATTTTACTGTAATAGTAGCCCCTCTTCATATACACACTTTTCCTGTAAATTGCAGCATCTTTTTCATGTAGCACTTTTTTTTTCAGTGGCTGTTAGAATCCTGCCTTGTTTTAGGCTGGCATGTGCATGTCACTTTCTACTTGTTTTTAGAGGTTAGGGGAAAATATAGTGCAAGTCTTCCAGCATTAATGTCCTCAGTCTTTCATTTTTCATAACTGTCCTTATCATTATCCTCCTGGTCCTTCCTGCTTTTCCACACCCTATTTCTCATCTCACCTTGTTGAACATCATTTCATGTAAACAAAATGAGTTCATGGCTTGATCTTCTCTTCCCATTCCCAAACCTGCCTAATCATAGGAATTATCAGTCACTTGCAGTCCATTGATTTCCTCTCTGTTGATCTTAGGACCGTTTTTACTGTGCTCTTTTCAGTCTTAATTCTGTGTCCACCAGTAGCGAACTTCCCATCACTAAATTTCACTTTCCAGAGCCTGGAAATCTCCACTATCACCTTTCTCAAACCAATTTCTATACCTATTCCTATAACCTCATTCTATATATTATTAGGCATCTTGCTCACTTGGTTTTGTTTCGAGTTATCCATCCGCTTCTTTTGGTGACTGGAAATGGGCATGTTCTGACACCTACAAACACTCTGCCATGATGTCCTACAGCAATCTGTCCTCATATCCAGTGACACCTCCTTTTCTAACTTCAGCACAGAATATTAATATTATACAGCTTAGAGCAAAAACCTGTTGCCCACCAAGGTCCCGATTTAGCAGCTGCCTAACTTCAGGAAAAAGAAAAGAAAATAATGGAGATATCTTATAGAACTGGAAGGGACCTTGAAGGTCATTGAGTCCAGTCCCCTGCCTTCACTAGCAGAACTAAGTACTGATTTTTGCCCCAGATCCCTAAGTGGCCCCCTCCAGGATTGAACTCACAAACAACCCTGGGTTTAGCAGGCCAATGCTCAAACCACTGAGCTATCCCTCCCCCAAGTCAACTCTGTGAATAGCCCCATTCAGTTACTCAGATCACATCAGAAGTTTGTGTTTTATTCAATAAAACTAAGTACTTAACAACTTTGATATAAAAGACAAGTGTTTGTATCTGATCTTAAATTTAAGGTTTTTTATTTCCCTACAATTCTGTAGAACCACTTAACGTTATTAGCCTGTTGTCTATCTTCCAATTTTAGTTCCAGTTGACACTTTATCAGAATTCGTATTTACTGAGTTTACCTGACTTTCCTTTTCTATTCCATAGTTTTGATCTGTGTTGGACTTTGATCTCTATTTGGCTGTACTGTTATCTATCTATTGTGTTTTTCTATCTTTGTTTCCTATTAATTTCTTCTCACTCCACCTCTTTTTCTTTAAATGGTGGACTGAGTATTAAGTGTTAAAATCACAAATTTATTTTAATTAAATATGGTTCTGATTAAATAAAATATGGTGCAGATTGAATTAATTTCACATTAATTACCTGGAAAAAAAATACAACAAACTCAGAAAAAAGTCTGTATGTTTATATATAGATATAGATATAGAGAGTTCTTGTTAGATGTAAGCAGAGCTATTATGCATCAAATAAGAAGGTGGTCATTTAAAAAACAGGTTGAAATAAGGGGCCAGTTGTAAGTTGGCACAGTTATATTGACTTCAATGGAACTACACAAATTTAAAGCAGCTGATGAAAAATTATTGGGTACATGAGGTTTGAAGAGTAGGGACGATATTTCATGACACTTCTTTCTGGCATGTTTCTGTCACATAGATGGACTTGTGAAAGAGCTTCCAAATATATGAAAGAGGACAAGACCTTATTTTTAAAAAAAAAAAAGAACCCTTTTTTCTGTTTAAAATGATTTCTGCTGGTTTGTGTGTGGTGTCAGTGGGATTGAAAGGGCTTTCAAGTAAACCACGAAGTGGCAATGCACAGAAAATACTAAAATAATATCTTTAGTTCTCTTGTCTCTGGTGGATTGATGTTCAGTAGCTGGTGCCTTGGGCACTAACTGAAATAAACCTTAAAATGAGAAGCCATTAGAGCCCATTGTGATGGGGTTATGGAACCATATCCATGGATGTGAAAGAGAAATAAAAACAACATGGCTGAATTGGGAAGGAAGATTTTGAGGCTTTTCTCTTTTCCTGCATATATAAAAATGTTGGGCAGATCTCTCTTTCTGTCCCCATTTCCCCATCCAGTGATGGATAGAAAACTTGCTAAATGAAGAATTAGAATGAATAGTTCTACTGTTAAACATAGGATATGCAATATCAGATCACATTAATGGTTCAGCTAAGTCCAGCATTTTGTCTCTGACACTGAATACCAGATGTTTTAAAGCAGTGGTTCTCAACTGGGGTACATGAACCCCTGGGGGTACATGGTGGTCTTCCAGAAGGTATGCCAACTCATCTAGATATTTGCCTACTTTTACAACAGGCTACATAAAAAGCACTAGCAAAGTCAGTACAAACTACAATTTCATACAGACAATGAGTTGTTTATATTGCTCTATATTCTATGCACTGAAATGTAAGTACGATATTTATATTCCAATTTATTTTATAATATGTAAAAATGAGACTGTAAGCAATTTTTCAGTAATAGTGTACGAGACACTTTTTATATTTTAATGTCTGATTTTGTAAACAAGTCTTCTTTAAGTGAGGTGAAACTTGAGGGAACTCAAGACAAATCAGACTCCTGAAAGGGGTAGCATAGAATCATAGAATCTCAGGGTTGGAAGGGACCTCAGGAGGTCATCTAGTCCAACCCCCTGCTCAAAGCAGGACCAAACCCAACTAAATCATCCCAGCCAGGGCTTTGTCAAGCCTGACCTACTGGGTACAGTAGTCTGGAAAGGTTGAGAGCCACTGCTTTAAAGTAAGATGCAAGAAACCCTTCTGAGAACATAATTTGTACATGGGAAGTTTCTTCATAACTCCTTTCACGTAGGGGGTGTATGGTCTGTGGCACAGGGGTTTAAATCTTTCTAAACTTTTATGTAATTATGGACATTCTCATTTTCCATATAAATGCCTTCTCTTTCTTGGAATCCTGCTATCTTTGTGACATCTTATGACAATGACTGCCACTGGTTAATTACACATGATATTAAATTATATCCTTTTATGACCTTTAATTTGTTACCTTTCAGTTTCATTGAAATGTTTGGCCAAACTGGACAATTTCTACATAAAAGAATAAATGGACACAAATCTGACATCAGGAATTATAACATTCAAAAAGCAGTAGGAGAACACTTCAACCTCCCTGGTCACTCAATAACAGTGGCAATTATTCAACAAAAAAATCCTTCAAAAACAGACTCCAACGTGAAACTGCAGAACTGGAATTAATTTGCAAACTGGACACCATCAAATTAGGCCTGAATAAAGACTGGGAGTGGTTGTGTCATTTCAAAACCTACACCTAATTTTCCCCCATACTAATTTCCCCCTACTGTTACTCACACCTTCTTGTCAACTGTTGGAAATGGGCCACTCTCATTACTACTACAAAAGTTATTTTTCCTCCCTTGGTGTCCTACTGTTAATTAAATTGTCTTGTTAGACTGACCTCAAACTTGGTAAGGCAACTCCCATCTTATCATGTATTTATACCTGTTCCTGTATTTTCCACTCCATGCATCTGATTAAGCGGGTTCTAGCCCAGGAAACCTTATGACCAAATAAATTTGTTAGTCTCTGAGGTGCCATGAGTACTACTCGTTGTTTTTGCTGATAGAGACTAACATGGCTACCATGCTGAAACCAGTCCCTACCTTGACTGTCATTGCCCTTGGAATGCTCCTTAAAGGTATAGATCCTGCCAGATGCTCGGCACCCCTTTGAGGTGAATATACTAAACGCCCATTAAATTCAATAGGATTGAGAGCCTTCACCTCCTACAAGCACCATGCAATATTGAGTAGAGCTGGTTGGGCATAGGGAAAATTCTCATCTAACCCCAAGAACCTTCAACTTCTTTCATCCAGAATTGATTTTTTTTTCCTTTCAGTTTTTCTGTTTTTGGTCAAAACGCTTCCAAACGAAAACTCCAAATTTTCAGTGTTAAATAGATACTTTGCAAGAAATATTTTACTCACTTGCCATACAAAATATTCACCAGAAAAATTTCAGCCAGCCCTAGCACTGATCCCTGTAAGTAGTTTCCAACATGGAATCTTTCATTTTCTCAATGGAATTGCTGCACAGCTGGTGGAAGAATGAGGTGGCCTCCTCAGTCCCACTCTTATCTGGGTCCATCCTCTCTTGACCCCTTCCCCTGCAAAGATCCTGCCTCTGAAAAGCCATACATGAGATTCCAAGAAGTGTGTGTAGGGAGGGCAGTGTTGTAAAGGCTATTAATCTACCTCTGCTTTTTATCTTTGTGGGATCCGTGTGCAGTGGGACCACAATGAATGGATCTAGGGGACACAATTTGCCCCTGATATATAATTACTTGACCACAGCCCTGAGATATACAGTATAAAACAAACATTTAATGTTTCAGTTGGTGCATGTCCAAATGAAGGAAGGTGATATAGCTTGAGAGGAGGCTACAGAAAAGGCAACAGTTAAAGCGAGTAATTACCGAAAAACATCTCTTTTCCTGTAAGGGTGTTGGAAGTAAGTTACCCTGAGTATGCAAAATAAATAAATAATTTAATAAATAATTAATTTAAAGAATTTAAATAATTTAAATTGCCAAGTTGTCTAATGCATTGTGATATTCCTGCTCTTGTTACTGACCTGTAGCAAATCTGTCAGTTTCCTTGCATGGAAATGTATAGGGCTAATATTGGTGCCTGACCTGTGATGAATTTGGAAGATCTTTGTGTGAAAATATCCATCTAGTAACTTTTTGTGGTGATATCACTGAAGACTTTTTTGTTTTGAAGCTATTTCTGAAGACTCATCTTTTTATTGTCCCAGTCTGTGCAGAACTGGGCGGCTACACCCACACATTTTATAACAAACTGTGATTCAAAAACCCCAAACTCTACAATACAACATTTTCCCCAACCAAGGGTTTTAAAGCCACTCTTTTTTTTATACAGTGGCAGAGAGGTGCAGAATGACAAAGGAGAAAATTTTCAAAGGCACAAAAGAGACACTGGCAACCATCTGCCATTGACTTTCATTTATGATTGGTCACCAATCTGCCTCTAAAAGAATGGGTCATTTCGCTGAGGAATTTACAGAGAGAAAGGTTGGTCTTCTTAAGTCACTGCCCTGTGACTTGGGAGATCTGGCTTCAGGGCCTGGCTCTGGCAAACACTTATGGTCAACTGGTTAATTTTATCATTCATTCAACTAACATGTTATGTCATCTAGAGTTAAACTGTAGGATTATAGAAGTATAAAATTGATCAGTGGTTAGAAGGGATAATTATGTATTCAGTATCTAAGTAAGTGGTGTTGGAACATGACACCTGAAAGATTTGAGCATAGCTTAAGAAAAGCTTGACATAAGTAAATGATCCTGTGCCACAAGATTGAGAAAAGATGTACCTGGTTTTAAATGTAGTCTTTCTTAGCAGCTCATGCTGAAAAGTGTGTGTGGTTTCATGCATAATTTGAACATGTACTTACAATGATTGTGCATGCAATTCAGGTATCTGCATGTGCCTTAATCACTACTGAGAAAATTGTATATACATTAATTTGGTGCACAGCTGAGCATGGATTTTTGAAAATTTTCACATAATTTAAGTGGAGGGAGTAGGCTAGTAGTTATGGCAAAGAATGAGAAATCAGTATTTCTGGGTGTTCTTCCTAATTTTGACTGCAGCTCATTCTGTGAATTTGAGCAAGTCACGTCACCTCTTAATGATTCAGTTTCACCCATTTGTAAAATAGTGATTGTAATAATTACCTACCACAAGGAAGTGTTGGGAGTATTTATTAATAGATATTTTCATATCCTTTTTGGATCCTTTTATAAATGATGCATTGAATGCAAGTTATTGCTGAAAATTATTTAATGCATAATATGTTTATAATTTTGGTGCTTATGTATCTAAGTCTGGACTGATCCTACACTCTTTCTTTATGTGACTTATCCTTATTCATGCAAATACTCCAGGTAAGTAGTTAAATTTTTATATACTAATAGTTCATTGATCTGTGTGAGAGGGTTACTTGATTGGTGTCTGTATTTGTTAAAGAGCATAATGGCTCCATCTGCATCAACACATCTTAATGGCTTCAAAGTTCAATTTTTGAAGTGTTCTATCGAAGGTGCAAGTATCAATGTCTTCATTCTTCATGGGTTCAATCAGCTCATGCTATGGTCCTTTTAGGAGTTACTGAAGTGTATAAAAGGGCACCAAGCCTTACCCACACTTTCATACATCCTTGAAGTTCTATGACAGAGTGAAACATAAGAACATGGAAGCAGGAACATCAGAAAATAAATTAGCTCATTTAGTATATATTTTTTACCTTTTCTAAAGCAGTGGTCTCCAAAGTGGGGTGCGCAAGACGATCCATTGGGGGGCACGGCAGGAGGAGCGCTGCTGGATGGAGGGGGAAAAAGGGTGGCCGGAGGAGGGAGGGAGTGAGCAGGGAAGCTGCTCCCTCTGTCCCCGGGCAGGACCACCTGGAACACAGGGGCTTTAGGGGCTGCAAGGCCCTGGCCTGCAGCTCTAAAGCCCCTTTTGGAATGCAGCCCTGAGTCCTCCGGCCCATGGAGGAGCAGGGGCAGCCGGTCAGCCAGCGGCCGGAAGGAGGCGCTTTCCCCTTCAAAGCCGGCTGGAGAGAAGCCCCTCCGCCCCTCTCCTGGAGCCTCAACGCATCAAGCGCCGAGTCTCCGGCCGGGCCCCTGAGCCCCGCCCCGAGCCGAGCCGAGCCGCGTGGTGAGGGGGCGGGGCTGGGAGTTCCAACGGGGCCTGAGCCCCGCCCCACTCAGAGCGGTGTGGGGAGGGGGCGGGGCAGCTGCCTCCGCTCGGCGTGGAGCTCCCAGCCCCGCCCCCTCACCACGCGGCTCTGAGCAGGACGGAGCTTTGGCCCCGCTGGAGACGCGCTCGGGTAAGAGGCTGGGGCCGGGGCGGGGGGGAAGCGGGACCCACTGCCGCCGCCCGGTCTTCGGCGGCGGGGGGCCCCTTCCGTTCCGGGACCCGCCGCCGAAGTGCCCCGAAGGCCCGCCGAAGACCGGGCTGCACTTCGGCGGCGGGTCCCGCTTCGGCGGTAATTCGGCGGCGGGGGGCTCCCGCCGCGGGTCTTCGGGGCACTTTGGCGGCAGGTCCCGGAACGGAAGGGCCCCCCGCCGCCGAAGACCCCGGGCCCCCGGAATCCTCTGGGCGGCCCTGTGCCCGGCTGCCCCTGTTCCTCCTGAGTCCTCCGGCCTGTGTTCGCAGGGCCACATTCCAAAAGGGGCTTTAGAGCTGCAGGTTCAGAGGTTCGAGGTTTAAAGATCAGATCACCACTTTTTCTCAGTTCTGTGTTCAGGCAGACCATTTTCAGACCATTTATCACCATATTTTGCCTGCAAATATTAATTCAAAATTAAGATTTTGATTAAACAAAGAATCTGTGGCTGCTATGATTGTGGTCCTGTTGCTAAGCGACGATATTTTGGAACAGTCTGGGAGCCCTGTGTCAGAGAACCAGTTTCAGGACCTGATTCTCCTGTTATTAATGTAATGGAAATCATGAGAACCTCCATTAGAGCCAGTGAAGTCACACTGGTATCAATGGAAATAGAAGCCCTTATTCTTCATGTAGCACTTGTAAAAGAAATTTACACTTGTATTCTGCACAAGCACAGAAAAGTTACAGGTCTGATAATTAATCCAGTACTGAAGAAAGAGTGAAATTATTCTCCAGTATCTGACACTGGTCTCCAATAGTTCCACTTTAAGAATTGATACCATTTTCAGCTACAGTATTTGAATGGCAGATACAGAGAGCAATTCTTATAATTAGGAAGAATTTCTCATAATGTATCATCTGAGAAAAATAGGTAGGTGCATCCTGCTAAACCTTGAGCTATTTTGTTCTTAGTTTAGAAAACCAAAGCTTAAATTAATTGGACCGAACTGGTGGCTGGACTTTCCCCTCACTCCTATGCAACCCACTGACTTCAAGAGGGTTACGTGTGTAACTGAGGATTGAATTTGGCCTGCAGGTGCTGTACATTCTAAAGGCCTGATTCTCAGGGAAACTAAAGCATAAGATTGGCTCGGGAAATTAAGCATCATATTAATAAAGTGTCCTTCCTCATTCAAACTGTCCTATCTTGGTAACCCAGCAGAACCTCTTTAATTGTGCAGAGCAAGTTCTCAATAGGTGACACGTCTGTGATGTGATATGTAGGTCAGGAGTTTAAAGGCAGATGTAATGGTTATTCCAATAATATTTTCTGTGTTCCCTTGACTGCATCAACAGCCTCTGACACCCAAGTCAAGCAGGTGCAAAGTTAGCTGATGGAAATTCTCTTTATCTCAAGTGGTTAGACGCTGGTGCTATTAGAGCACAAGGATCCAAGTTCAACCTCTGCTATCTCTGTGAAATTTCAAGTGGCCATGGTGTGACAACCATGAAAATCCTATATGATCCTGGGTTTTGAACAATATAATGCTGAATAGAGATCTCTAGAATGTGCTGAGGAATTATGGAGTAAGCAAAGATAGCATGGCTGCATCTAATCAATCTAATTAAAGCTGATTAACTTTAAATGATTACAGAGGTCCCATAATACTCCAGAGATTGTGTATAATCTCATAGGAATAAAGATGAGAAAAGCAAGCCCTAAGTAGGCATCTGGTGAGGGACATCTGAATGCAAGAAAATAACTTCTTGTTTGTGTTTAAAGTAATACTGAAATGGGTTGAAAGAAAAAAACCATATACCCACAGCTCAGTAGAAACCTGTCAATGAGCAGGAGTCAGAGCCAAGGACCAAACTGGGTTACCTACTGTGAGGCCAGGCTAGATCCTAGCCTGGGAACAAGCAGGCATCAGTACTACTATAGCTGAACTGCTGCTGGGCTTTAAGAGCCAGCTGCTGAGTCTTCTAGCCAATCAGGAGATGTAGCCACTTTAGGTAGCCTACTACAGGCCAGCTGTGCTTCTAAAGTTGCCCCCAGCCTGACTCGGCTGCATGCCCTGATTCCTGACAAAACTGAAGGAACCCGGAAAAAAGATGAATGTAAGAAAATAAAATCTTATTAGAGAGCATCAGTACAGCAGTGTGTTTTCCTACTGGTTATTAATTTTGTTTGTTTGTTTCTGTAGCTCTATAGATGGGGACTGGGCTTTAGAATGAATTTTTTAAGAAGACAGTTCCCTGTATTAAATAGCATATAGTCTAAAGCTCTGGTCCTGGATTTCCCTAAGCATGGGAATTCCACTTCATCTGGGGAAGAACCACTGAAGTCACTAAGACTTCACACAGGTGCAGGAGTTCATCCACACAGCTCCATTAGTAGGTACTAGCCTTGAATAACTTCTGGAATCCAAGGGCCTGATCCAATATCTATTGAAGTCAATGGGCTGGTTTCCTTTGGAACAGGTGATGATGGTTCATGCTGGTGACCCAGCCTAGTTAGATTTTATACCTGCATTAAGAGTGAGAGAGAAACACACATCTATATTTAACAGTTACCCTCAATACTAAGCACCCTTCAACAGTAGCTGCTGCTTCAAATAGCTGTCTTTGCTAGTAGCCACATTTTTATCATTCAAGCCCCATAATTATTATATTCACAGCACACAAAGTTAGATTTAAAAACAAAATAATCTCGCTGGAAGTTTGCAATGTAACACTACTTTATTTTGTAAAGTTCAGAACAATAAAACACAAGAACCCCAAACCACAAAGAGAGAAAGCAGGCTGAGAGAAAACAGAGGTCAAAACTCAACCTTGCTCTTAACTTGCTTTCTGCAGAGTGACTGAAAAAGATCCAAAGTGCAGGAGCCCTTATGGAGTCTCCTAGTCTGCAAGCAGGACAAGAACACCTCTTACAAACTTAAACTGAGCATGTTTAATTTTAACATGTTTTTTAATACACCACAAAAACAAAAGTAAAAATGAACAAAAAAGGTGTTTTCCCTGTTAAGCAACCTTTAATGGAATTCTCCAGTCCTGCTGCTTAACTTTATGCACTGTGAATACCCCTGTAGACTTCAGTTGGTCTACTCAGAGTGAGAGGTGGCAGGGAAACCATATCTTAGTGCTATGAAAATTTAAGGTTTTAGAAATATATTTCTCCCCTCATTGGAGTGAAAAAGCAAAACCTCAGATTTTTTATGGAACTGAACTGCTGCAATATTTTTTCAGAAATACCAAAATGTGATGGTCCCAAAATGAAATATACTCCCTAAGATCCCGGACTGCCTACCTTGGAGTCTACAGCAAGCCAGGGACCCTGGAAACCCTGTTAGCTGCATTCTGAAATTGGCTCTTCCAAGAGTCACCATTGCTTTTCAGTGGTTGGCAGCAATAAAACTGACAAGAATCATGCCAATTTCAGTTCACAGCTGTCAGGGCTTCCAGAATCAGTCTGGCTGCATGGCAGCCTGCTGGGGATCTGGGAAGTCCTGGTTCCTCAGACCATCTGGCAGGCTGCAGAAGAGCAAAAGATCACCAGCTCCAATGCTCCCAGCTGCCCTTGAGTTTGGCTGGGCTAACTGGGAACCTAGAATCCCTGGAAACACTGGCGCCCAAGATCTGAGGCTTCTGACTCTGGACTACCAAAGAGCTGGTTTTCCAAAAGTTTGTCAAAATCAAACCATTTCTACAAAATATTTCTGTTAAGACAAATCAGCAAATCCAATAAATTGTTTCATTAAAATTTTTCCAACCAGCTCTAGTCAGAGCATATACAATTAAGCCCATACATAACTGTTTGCAGGATTGGATCCTAAACTTATATAGGGAAGAAATTAAACACAATAGACATAATATGAAGTAGTAGTAAAAATGCAATTGATTTCCATATTGTTATATATAGGACTTACTGTGCTCTCAATATTACAAATACTATAAACCATATAAAACAGCTGTAATTCTGTTATTAACTTGGGCCATTCCTCAAAAACAAAACAAAACAAAATAAAACCCTAATTATGTTACAAAAATATATCAACTTTACAAGTGAAACAAAGTGGAAGAATTTTCTTTTTAAAAGCCTCAAGAAATGAGATCTACTTAAACAGAACAAGCATGATTCTAGAATACAGAATTGAAAAAAAATAGAACATAGGTTTAATTATGAGATTAACTTTTTCAAGTAGTAGCTCACTTAAAGTATACCCCCACATTATAAAAAATATTTCATAGCACTTGAAAAATACTGGGAATAGCAATTATGCTAATCTCAATTGGAGAAAGATGTATGTTAGGAAGATAAGCTTGCAAAAAATCAGTTTAGTCAGCTAAGAAGGATTCAGTTGAATTATATAAAATCTTATATGGCATATATAATGTCAGGTTAAGTTAGTATTTTTATCCTAACACAGATAATAAGATAACAAGCCATTTCTGGAGATTATACACAAAGAGGAACACATATGCTACACTCTAGCCAGCTAGACTGCTGGAGAATACCATTGGGGTCATTTAAGAAATTAGAAATGATCATAGCACAAAGTAATATTAAAAAGGAAATGAACTTTGCTGAGTTTAATGGCTTTTTACACGTTCTCCAAAGGCCTTTCATGTCCTCTCCAAAAATATTTAGTTGATATAATGCACTTGCATTTGAATTGTAATATGGGATCATCCGCTGTGCTGTCACCTGGACCACAACTACCCAAGTTTTCAAATATGCCTTAATGCCTGCCTTCCTCCAAAGGAGGGTTATTTGGTGTGCCCAATCAACTGTGAAGAGGCAGGGCAATTGCAAAATATAAGATGTTCACTGTAGGGCAGATTTTTTAGCTGGTATTAATCATAACTCTATTGGCTTCAATGGAGCTATAGTAACTTATGCTAGTGGAGCATCTTCCCATATGATTCACTTGCTTAGTGCTTATAAGTGGGAAGAATGGTAGCAGGAATTTGATGTAATGTAGCTTTAGTTTCCTATCAGCACCATTTTAGGCCTTTGAGGATTGAGTTTTGATGAGATACACACAAAGGTCAGTGTTTCAAGTGGTTTGAATTTTGTATCAGTAATTTCTCTCACCAGTTTGGGAAGAGGGGTCAGGGAGAGGGAGAATGTGAATGAAACAGAAGCGGAAATGGAGCGGGTGGGGGAGGGAGGAGAAGCTATTATGGGACTGACCAAACCCTCTTATTTGAAGTCAATGGGAATTTTCCATTGGCTTCTATGGGAGCCCTGGGTAGAAGGTTTCAGGAGAAAGTGTTTTGCCACTTTGTCCTCGCCTAAAATAAAAAGCTTTCAGTAAGTCATTAGGAGACTTTCCATTGACTTCATTGGGAGCTGCAGTGCAGTATTTTCCTCTAAAAAGTTTATTTCCACAGTAAGGGGAAAGTTTCTGCTTCAGTCATCCACTGCATAATTTTGAAAGTGGTAGGTTAAAGAGGTAATAAACATTCAGGAATCTGGAATATTTAATTCGATTTAAAAATATTGATCCAGGGTAAAATTTTCAAAAGTGCTGAAGTGTTACCCTTTACTATTTGCTTAGCACCAACATTGTGTTTAGTGCCACTGTCCATCTGTTGAGCAACTTACATCCGTAACAATCTGACATTCCTAAAAGAAAAAGAATCTTTAAAATATTAATGTAAAGTTTCAATAGTGCACATATATGTATTTGCCTATTCACATTAGGACTAGTTATAGTTGACTGCCTAACTCAAATGGAAAAGACACATTGGTTTTGCTAGATCATGAATAGAGCAAACATGTATAGTCCTTTTTCACTGCTTTCCCTTAGTGTTAGCATAAATCCTTTTAGCTGTGTCATTTGTCATTAGTTCAAAGAGCTTGTCCGTGTTGACCCTTGCTATCCTTTAAGTAGCTTGAAAACTTCAGTCAGACCCTGTTCTCTTTTTTCTAACTATTGTATTCTCAATTTTTCAGCTTTCCTACATGATGTAACCTTCCTACCCTAGATATCATATTTGTTCTGCTCTGGTTCTTTCCTTCGTCCTTAGTGCCTTTTCTATAGTAATAGTCTTAAGAACGCTATGAAGGGCAATCATTAGGGTTAAAGACTAGAGGCCACATTTTGCCTTTCAGATGTACATACAATAATCCTGTTCACTTTGATGGGAGGTGAGCACCCACAGAGATTCATAGAGATTAAGGCCAGGAGGAACCATTAACTTATCTTGTCTGACCTCCTGTGTATCATAGGCAATTAAATTTAATTCAGCTACCCTGGTTCTGAGCACAATAACTTCTGTTTGACTAAAGCATATATGCTCCAGAAGACATCCAGTCTTGATCTGAAGATATCAACTGATGAAGAATCCACCACTTCCAGTGGCAGTTTGTTCTAATGGTTAATTATCCTCCCTAATAAAAATTTGTGCTTAATTTCCAACTTGAATTTAGCTGGGTTCAGCATCTATCCATTACTACTTGTTATCCATTTCTACACTAAATTAAAGAGCTCTTTAATACATGGCATTTTCTGCCCTTGAAGGTACTTATCCATTATAACCAAGTCACCTCTCTGTCTTCCTTTTTGATTGGCTAAACAGCTGGAACTCTTTAAATCTCACTGAAAGGCATTTTGTGGATCTTTGTGCATCCTCTCCAATTTTTTAACAGACTTTTTAAAATGTGGGCACCAGAACTATATACAGTATTTCAGTATTGGTTTCACCAGTGCCATACACAGGAGTATAATCACCAGCCTAATCTTACTCACTTACCCTGTGTGATGGGGTATCTACCCCTGTAAGACTTGGAGGGGTTAAGGTGGCCCAATTAACTGCCCAGACTGCACCTGGAGGAGGAGCCACGGAGCCAAAGGTTGATTTAATGAGGCTCAGCTGCACAGGAACAGGAGTGGCCTGTATAAAACTCAGGTGCTGAGAGTACAAGGGGGCTGCTGAGAAATGGAATGCAGTGATTTCTGGGGAGAAAGGAGGAGTGTTGGGGAGTACTAAGATAAATAGTCTGCAGTTGCTTCCTGGGAGAAGGGAGTTGGGAGGCTGGCAGGTAAACCCAGAGAAGAGGGAGTGCTAGCTGGTACAGAAAAGGCTCAGGGAAAGGTAGACCTTGGCTGATGACTGGAGGGTCCCTGAGATGAACCTGGAGTAGAGGATGGGCCTGGATTCCTCTACCAGCTACTGGGAAGTGGCCTAGAGCAAACAGTGGGGAACAAACTATTTGGGACAGTTTTGTCCTGAAAAGCTTTGATACCCTGGAAGGAGAGGATCATAGTGACCTGACCAGAGAGCTAAGTCACAAATGGGAACCTGCAGCTCCTGGTGAGGGGCTGTAGGGTGAGAGAAGATGATGCATGGAGAGACCATTGGAAGAGGGTGCAGCACCTAGGAAGAGGTAATCCCCAGAGTGGCCAGGAGGAGGCAGTTTAGCAGTGAGTGGATCCTGTCACACCCTGTCTAACACAATCTTTGGCTGTACAAAACTTTTTACCCTCCCACTCAGAGCTCATTTTGAGCTGCTTGTCTGCTATGAACCCTATGTCATTTTTGTAGTCACTACTTTCCAGGATACAGACTCACCTTCTGTAGGTGAGGCCTTGTGATAGGGGGTTCACCCCACATCAGCCCTGAAGGGGGGGTTAAGGTGGCTGTGAAGAGGCTAATTAACTTTCACACTTGCACTTGACTGCAAGCCCATGGAATTACAACACTAATTGCATATGAAGCCAAGCTGGGGGACAAACTGAGAGGATTTTGTAGATAAGGAGCCTGAAGAAGCAGGGGGCTGCAGGGAGAGAGTCTGTAGTCAGTCACTCTCTGGGACTGGAAAAAGGGGGAGGGGAGAGAATAGGACTTTAGATCCTGGCCCTGGAAGGGTCAACCCCAGGGGAGTTGTAACAAGAGCCTGTGAAGGCAGGGTAGGAAGTAGCCTAGAGAAACCTCTGCATTGTAGACCTTGGTTGCTGGAACCCAGGTTGGGGGGTGGCCTGGGTTCCCCTACCAGCAGCTGGCAAGTGGGGAAAGGTTGTGGGAACATGCCAACTGGATGACTGGACCGGCAAGACTCTGACACCCTGGAAGGGGTAGACTAAATAGTCATCTGTCCAGAGGGACCACAGGGCGAGCAACTGATGGAAGTCTAGAGCAGATATGGCCACAAGGAGGTGCCCCTAGCAGTGAGTGTATCCTATTACAGGCCTATGTACCTGGTTCCCATGTTAAAATGCATGTTGTTTTGAATGCACCCAGTTACCATATTGCTCTGTGTGACTGTCCTGTCTTCCTGATTATCCGCCTTGCAAATCTTTGTGCCATCTGTAAACTTTATCAGTAGTGAATTCATATTTACTTTAGTTGACCTATAGTTTCCTGGGCCATCCTGCTGCCCTTTTTGAACATTGGCACAACATTAACACTATCCCGCTCTTTTGGAATACAGGGGTGCAAATTATCCAGGCCTTCAGATTTTAAAATGTTTATCCTTAGCACATGATGTTTAACATCCTCCTTAATTACTAATGAACAGAAAAACACTGCATGATCCACACATGATGCAGAATGAATGTATTTGTTTCTTTCCAAAGACAGAACAGAAATACTTATTGAGCATGTCTTCTCTCTTCTACATCATTGTTAACAATTTCACTATCTCAGTCTAATAATGGTGGGATTTATTCTGTTCCCAAGTGCTTGTCTACATGGAGGTAGGGGGAAAGCCTAGAGGAGTAAGTGCAAAGTAGCTAGTAAACACTAGCTACTCCACACCAACTCCCTGTGTGGACACTTACTGCTCACTAAGAGTACCTTTCTGTGGTTTAGTAAGGAATAAGAACATCCACACGGGAAATTGGTGCACTTCAAACTGGTGCACTCCACACTTCAAATTCACACCATAGCTTACTCCATTCCCCATATAGACAAGCTCTATTGTACGCCAATGCCTTATTGTCCTTTGGCTTGCTAGTCATGTCTTGAGCTTCCTGTATCAATTTTGGCACTTAGCAATTGATATAAATTCAAATTATCTATTTTCATTCTTCATTTTCTTGTGTGTGTGTGTGCGTTTTAAATTGCTGCCTTCACTTCACCTCTGAACCAGGATGGGCTTTTAGCCACAGTTTGTCCTTTTTCTTGATTGTGGAATTGTGGCTTTTTGGCCATCTAAAATCTCCTTTAAGAGCGCTAATTTTCATTCATATTTTTCTGTCTAAAATTTTCCTCTCAGTGAATTTTGCTCATAACTGTCCTCAGCTGTGGGAAATTAGTCCTTTTGATGTGCCAAGTATATATATTAGTGATTGGAAGGATCTTCAGTTTGCCCATATTGAATGTAATCAGGTCATGATCATTGGTCCCTAAGCAGCCACCATCTTCCATACCAGTGATAAATTAATCTTCATCCATCAGGAGATCCAAATTAGTTAATGTATGTTTAAAATATAATCTATAATATTTAGTAATCTGGGTCAAAGAGGTTATAGACATAATTGCCTGTTCTAGAGTTACAGATCGTCTAGACCCACAAGATCTTAAATGCATTTGGATAATTGTACTAACAAAAAGCATTTTTAGACATGCTAACCATGTTTTACTACTGGCTGCATGAGATTGCCAGCATGTTTCCCAAATTGAAATAGCTCATAATTCAAGTTTTCTTTCCACATGTTAGATAGGTGTTTAAGCATCTTGTTCTTTGGTTTGCTTTGAACTCAACAGACTCCTTCCACTGGTATTCGCAGATGGGCTTTTTATTTGCGCAATGAATCAAATACATTTAAGATCTTGTTGGTCTGAATTAGCAATAACTCTAAAACAGGCAATTATGTCTGTAACCTCTTCACCACACTCTCTGCTTCCTGAACAGGTTATAATCAGTAATTTTTAACAGTCATGTAATCATCTCACTACGTTTCCATAATGCCAATTATATCAATTTTTAATCACCACTGAGAATTTCTAGTTCCTCTGCCTTGTTCCCCCTAGCATTAGTAAATAAACAACTGGAAAAAGTCTCTTCACATTCTAATAATTTGAGGGTAGAATTCAGGTTTGGGTGTCTTTTCTTGGATTATCTTCTTTACAAGTATGTTCTTTTCTTTTTCCTAAGGCCTCCAAATTCCTCCTCCTCCTCCTTCTCTTCCCATGGTGACTGCTTCCCCTCTCCCTAACAAGAGCTGGATCTGACTTCCTTGGAGGTCCACACATACCACTCTGTAGGTAGTTGGCCAGAGCGTGGTGTGTGTGTTTACATATGTCAAGGCCTTCTGCTTCTTCAAGGACTTGACGAGCTGCCTGTATAACTCTCCCAAACTTGCTATCCTGGGACTGACAGACCAAGGTCAGAATCTGAATATGAATCCCTTTTCTTAGTCATACTGTCACTAAATTGCCAAGCCATTTTTCTCCTCTGGGAGTCTTACATTCAGTCAACTAGCAGAGAAGTTGTCTAGCAATCCTAAATAACATTTCAATTTGTATCAGTAGCTGCCTCCCATATCCCTTGGCTGTTCAATATAGCAGTCTCTCATTCTTGGAGTATGCAGTGTTGTAGATGTCTTGGTCCTAGGCTATTAGAGAGATACAAGGTGGGTCAGGTAAAAAATATATATATATAGGATTAGTTTCTGATGGAGAGACAAGCTCTTGAGCTTACACAGAGCTCTTCTTTAGGACACATTCTTAAGGTGAGAGAACTACAAAGTGAAGCTGTACAGTTCTCCCAATTGACGACCTAAAGATGTGTGAAGAGGTGTGATAGCAAAGCAATTGGTATATTATCAATCATTTTTAAATGTGCACTTAAAAAAGCCTTTCCTTTTTAGCTTCCCTCATGCAGTGCAAAGACTGCTCTGATAATTTGAATGTGCTGATAGGCAATTGTTCATTCATTAGAGTATAAACTAATCAAACAACTTCTCTGGCACATTTTTCTTCTGTCTCTAAGAATGTACACAAAGAGGCTTAGAGAGATTCCACATCTTTAACATCCTGTTCTACAATTTTTATTTTTATATATATCTATATATATTATAATATTACACACACACTTATTTAGTAAAGCTCCTACTGATCTAATAGACACCCTATACACTAATGCCAGCAGGAAGGTATCTTAGGGCATATCATTACATTAATAAGGGTGATACATCACCAAAGTAATGTTCATTGATACATCATCAGAACAATATCATTACTCTGCATTGGCTGATGAATCAATGAAATGCATCATTGCCTTGAACCATCTGATGTTGCTGCAGTATAATACATCAGTGGCATGGCATCACCTAATGATAACTGCTAGCAGACCCCATTACATTAAGCTATCCAATACAAATTTATCTCTTATATATGCTGATAATATATTATTTAAACCATCTGATCAAGTAGGAGAATGAGACAGAAGGGAACAATGGATGGATGCACAAAGAGCATGCACAAAGACCAAATTGCTGCAGTTTGATTTGTTCTGAAAATAAAACTCGTGAGTAGCTGTCATTAAAACTGGACAGATCAGTACTTGAAATTGCTCTTTCAATCACAGCGTAATAAACATGTATCCTGTTTTCTTCTGGGCTTGGCATTGTTATGTTAGTCTTCCAAGTTTTTAACTTGACATGGGAACTATGGCTCTATACAGAGATCTCATAGTCAGCAGGGATCAAACCTGGGACTTTCAGTCCAAAAACTGACTTTTTAGTTGAGAGAAAGCAGTTAGCTGTTAGTCACAGGGACTGGGGAGATACTTAACATTCATATGGACTAAGCCGGTGTGTTTATATACTTCTCTCTTCAGTAACTGAGTGTGATCCACTCAAGTTCCATCTGAAGTGGTATTGTGAAAGGAACCGTGCCTGTGTACGTAAATACACTATGACTGCAACATGAGGGAGGGGCCTGGGACCCTGAGTACAGAACTGTAGGTCTCATCTCGTTTGAGCTAAAGGATTGCTGCGAGGTAGTGCACTGCTGTAGTTTCTGAGGCCAGTCTCCAAAGGTGGCCCAATCACCTACACAAGGCCATTGAGTTACACACAGAGGTTGATATACTGGGGAAATAATGTCACCTATTCAGACGTACATGTTATAATATAAGTTCAAACAGGATCCTGCCTGAGTTAAATCACTACAAAAGATCTGTTTAGCAGTAATGATTTGTATTAGAGCTCATTACATTTTCTGATCTTCCCACTGAAATATTTTAATCAAAAATGAAATTGTTCAGAGGAAATGTAATTTTGGGTGAGATTTTTTTCCCTATGGAAAATCATGAAACACAATAACTTTTCTTTTACTTTTTTAGTTTAGTTTTTGAAAACAAATTTTAATAAATTAAAACTTTCACTTTGTTTCACTTCTGATTTATCACAAGAAATTATATCTTTTGAATTAAAAACTTTTTGTTTGGTGTTTTTGCTTTGTTTTTTTGTGGGTGGATTTCTTGACCAGATCTAATTTAAATACAAAGTGCTGGTTACATTCACGAGAACTTCTCAAAATATAAAGTCAAGACTGTTTAAATAAATTCACCAAAGATCTACACCCTCAAAAATTAGAAATTCAAATTGCTGTGTGGGTATACATCTTTGAGTGTTTCAGCTATGAGCCTGACAGTGAGCTTGGAGAAGTAAATGTGGATTTGGGACCTCAAGCATCTGTTTTATCAATGGGCCTAATCACAAAATAAAGTTGTTTCTGAAAACTCTTAAGTACGTGCTTAAACTGAAACAAATGAGTTGTCCCATTAATGTCAATAGAGCTATTAACATGAAGAAAGTTAAGCATGTGCATAAGTGTTTGCAAGATCAGGGCCCAAGGTACTATTCAGTGTGCATAAGGGTGGAAGAATCGGTCCCTTAATTATTAGTGTTCCCAGCATTTTGTGTTTAACTTGGTACAGTAAATCTTCTAAATTGTTTTGGTTTACTGTACATAAAAACAGTACATTGATTCTTTTCCCGTATGTTTCCTAATGGGATTGGAAAACCTTCAGAAATATCTCTTTATATAATTTAAAGATGCAGAAGTTTGCATGTATTATGTGAACCCTACAGATATTATCAAGTAACATAAATCAAAATGATGCATTGCTTTCTAGTATTTTAGGATTTGTGGAAAGGGTCTGAAGAAACAAACTGAGCTAAAAAAAATCATTTGCTGCATAACTAAAAGGATTTGTTGAAAGTAGCTAAAGATTCAAATCTAATTAAAAATACACACACTACATCAGAAAAACAAGAACAGTGTTTTCATGCTAACCATATTTCCATAAATAAATTAGTTTTCCATTAATATTATTTGTTAATGCTCTCCATTAAGTTAATGAAATGTGTGGAGATAATTTAGGCTCTATAGCCTTGTGAATTTTCCCTTTAGCTTAATCCTAGGTGTGCTTTAAAATCTCACACTGATTGCTTCTCAGTACCCTATGAAGCTTGTGTATGGGGAAAAAAATGAACAAGCGATGATCTGAACAAGTTATTTGAATACATTTAAAAACTAGTTCATAGAGTAGGGTAGGAGCCAGTGGGGATTGCAGATTATTTATTTATACATTTATAAATTCAAACCAAAAAAACTTTTTGAACTCATTCAGAACCTCTGTGCTATGTATAATGCTAGCCTAGGCAAAAGCTCACTTTTTCTCACTTTTACTCCATTCTCTTCTATGGTTTATAACACTCATTATAATAGAATCTAGGAACTTCAGTCAAGGATCAGGGCCCGGTTGTGGTACATACTGTACTATGTAACAAATAACAAAGACAGTCCCTTCCCCAGAGAGCTCACAGTCTGCATGCAGACAGGACACAGCAAGAGGCAGGTAACAAAATAACAAAGGTTTGCAGAAAAGTAGGTATTGGCATTGTGTGTTGCATCTTTTTTTATACTAGGCTGTAAGCTGCCATTCAGGTCAGGGACTGTGTGTTTATATAGTGCTCACCACAAAGGGACCCTTGTTTCCGGACTAGACTCAGTTGCCTCCCTTCGGGAACCAAATTTAAGGCTTGTCTATGTAGTGCTTTAATCTGAACCAGCAGGATGTAAATTTCAGTTTGTACTATTCTGTCACACACTAACTTGTTTGTGTTGGCCCAGTTAATGTTGTTCCATTTCAAACAGCACTTTGTTAATGACACTGGGGCGCTTCTAGTGCATGCCAGTTAGGGTGGAGTAAAACATACACTCCTCTACTGCGGACTAAAACACCGCGTAGACAAGCCCTTGAGCAGTATGGAAGAACAGTCAGTGTACAATGGAGTAACAGTAGTTGCTTAACACAACTATTCCTCCTCCCCTGTAGCAGGTGGAGGGAGAGAGGAAAGATATTGATGTTTCTTCTATTTTCACTGCTACCTCTAACTTCCAGTTCTTTGACTTCTGAGGAAGCACCAGTTCAGGTGTTTAAGGCCTTAGAGCAAGAGCTGAATACAAGTCTGAGCACAAAGACTAGTTATGGGAAGTGTACCTGCTGTTCCCCTGAGGTGCAGACTCCAGTGAAGGCATAAAGGCCAGCTATTCTGTAACCATACCGCATTAAATCGATGTGATTAGCTCATGTGTAACAGTGCTGGGTCGTGGTCTCCAAGAGACAGAAATAGGATTTCTCTGTCAACATATTAAAATTATTATTCGTGCAAACAAGTTAGACCAGTACTTGGTGATGAACTATTCTTAGGGATTTTTCTGCCATAACCCCAGGTTTCATCTCTCTCTCTCTCTCTTCAGGCTCTCCTGGTTTGAGACCTGGATGCTGTTGATTAGGTGCTTAAAATCAAGCCAATGAAAATAAGCCACAGCTAGCAGATTTTTACCCTTTGCATTTCTAGTCTCTCCCTACAGTGATGCCCAAGTTTAGTTTTGAAAGAATCTAAACCCTTTCTTTCCCACATGTTCAAACTGCCACTAAATATTGCAGCAAAAAAAAAATTTTTTTTAAACAGCCAAATTTGCTGGTTTAATCTGTTGTTTCTAGCTTCTGGCAATGTTTGTATGTGTGCGCAATAGATTAGTGATACTGAGTGATCCTTTGCAAACGTCAACATTCTGTAGCCTAAAAACCAACATAACAAAAAGGTGTCACACTTGGTGTCCTTTCCCACTCAGTCTCTCTCCTGGTTCCTTGTCTCTGTATTTGCTTTGGCAGTGTCTGGAGACTCAGAGGTGAAAAGTTTTGATTTTGGGGTAGAATATATTTGGTCAGGAAGACTCATATTTTATATGTAGCATTATGGAAAAGAGCACTTGCTATGCTTAGTTACGTCACAGGATTTGAGCTTTTTCTCATCACCATTTGCCTCACTACTTAATTTCTTTATCTCTGAATCTCATCAGGAAAGAAAACTAACCAAAAGAAGAGCATTGGCTTAGAATGTACCTTTTATATAGCAATTCTAATCAGTTCTTGAATACTGTACACCTCTACCCCGACATAACATGACCCGATATAACATGAATTCGAATATAACGTGGTAAGCAGCACTCCGGGGGGCGGGGCTATGCACTCCCGCAGATCAAAGCAAGTTCGATATAATGCGGTTTCACCTATAACGCGGTAAGATTTTTTTTGGCTCCCGAGGACAGCGTTATCAGGGTAGAGGTGTGTATGGATTCACATAAGACCTTCAGTTAACTTTCACATTAATATCAGTACTGCATTTTCAGATCTTGAATTTAACTTGCATACTATATGCACAGGAATTTGAATTTCTCAGTATAGACACATTTCTGTGCTTCACATTTCAGTGCTGATCGCTGAATAAAACTGAGAGGAAACACACTAACCAAGCCTCTTTGAGATTAGATTGTCCAGTCCTTGGCCATTTAGTGTGATCCTTATGGTATTGTCTGTCCAGTTTAGGTACCAAAGGGGTCTGATTTTTCTTTTAATTTTTTTCAGAAGGGCTGAACGCCCACAGCTGCTATTGGCTTCATTTGGAGTTAGAGGGTCAGTTGCACCTCTAAAATTCAGGCCCCAAACACTTCTGAGTAGCACTGTGAGTTTCTCGCTATTGCACAGTGTCAAGCACACTGATAGTGTCTTACCAATAAACTTTGATCCAAGAAACAATTAACATGCATACTTAACTCTTACACATATGACTAGTCATATTGAAGTCAATGGAGTTACACTCATGAGTACAATTACATATGTGACTAAGTGTTTTCTGGACTGGGACTTGAGAAGTTTTCCAGACATACTTTTTCTAATATAGCTACTGTAGTAAGATGAGGCCCTGAAACATAAACCCTTATCAGAGGCCCAGTATAAGGCCGAAGGCCTGCACCAAGGTACTTTCAGGCATTGCTAAGCAAAAGTTGGGCTGTGAGCCAGAGACAGGCCCCACTCGCAGAAGTTGGTGAGAAGAGGGTTGCTAGAAGCAGGTGCATCCACACATACGTGCTAATAAGAGGAACTTGTGCCAAGATGGCATCAGAACATGCCACAGAGCTAACGAGGAACAGGCAGGTGCATCTTAAAGACAGGGTCAAAAGGACAGCATGATGGATAGATCTGTTTGAAACAACATAATCAAAGGGGGAGACAGCACCTTAATGAGTCAAGGGGCTGTACCTCAATACGTCAGTAGGGATGAGTAATCTGTCCTGTAACTGTATAAAAATAGGTCCTGGAGTGCACATCTTTGTCTGGCCTAGGGGGCAGTGGAAAGTCCCACCACTGACTGAGCTGGCCCATTGCCAGGCAGCACAAATTTGTAGTATATGTTGTAGAGTCTACGGGAAACTATTACTGTGCTTTGTTTGACAATAAACCTGGCTCGGGTTCCTTCATACCTTACTAGAGTCTGTGGTCTTTGGGGGTTCTCTCGGGCTTTGCTGTGTCAGCTATCTGCGCAGAACTGGGGCAGCACACAGCGAAAACACGCATGCAGCTGACTGTTATCATCAAACAAGAGCAAAGCACCACACCGGTGGCTACTAACAACAGCTACCACATAATACCTTTTTGGTTCTTAATGACATTTAGCAGACTAGAAGATTAGATTTGATCAGTCATCAGTTCAACAGTTTTCAAAACACTTTATTTGTGAATCACAGAACAGCAAATAATATTGCATTACTTTTGTTCTTTGGTAGCTAAGAATCTATTAGCAAGCTTTTTTCATTACTGCAGTGCTTAGGGGCCACTCAGAAACCGGATGCCATTGTGCTAGGCATGGTACAGAGCAGTAGACAATCCATAAGGAGCTTGCATGGTGTCTTGCCCTATCCTTAGAATGTTTTAAATCGGAAACAGAGGCATCTATTTGGCCATTTGGGGCCAGATGTTTCTTTCAGTTACAAACTCCATTGACAAACTGCATTTCATTACACTGAGTATTATTTATTGTTTCTAGTTATTGAAAGGCACCTAAAACATTTTAACTTGCAGTACACTAACTATTGCAAATTACTTTGTGTCTGATCCAAATACCATGTAATGTTCCTCTTTGTATTCAGAAAACTAACAATGAACAGGTTTGGAATCTAATTACACTATCCTGTTATCTGTGCAAAATTGCTAATGACTCGATGGCACATAATTATGTAAGTTGTTATGATAGGTATTGAGATAGCAGGCATTGTGCTTTGAACTGGGTTTCATTTCAGCAATGAAAGACTATTGTCTACTCTACCAGAGGTGTAGGAAAGAACTTCATTTAATAATCGTTTGTTACATTACATTGGTTTTGGATCAAATTCAGCCCCGATGTAAGTGAACCCAACTTCACTGAAGTCAATTGAGCAGTACCACGTCTGGATTTGGCCTTAGTTTCTGATAAATATTTAGAGAGTGGAGTAAATCTGTGTTTGTGTGAGAGTTAAAGGAGCAATTATGACACAGTCATTGCACACTGATCTAATGCCAACCGCTGAACATGAGTGGAATCTTGTGAAAGCTACAGGAAGATTGTATCTTGTCACAAAGCATGTATTAGTGAAATGAAGGAGAAAGTCTTTTGTCTGTGTGAAACTGCTATTTTTTAGCAATCATCTTTATAGAACTCAAGGGAAAATGAGACTGATGCAATCCCAGTTTTAGACCCAATTCACTGATCTGCAGTTTGTGCAATCATTTATACTAGCACAAAGTGAGTGGAAAATATTACCACCTGAGTAAAACATCATCCAAGTAGTTGTGATCTCGCAGATCCAGAGGAATCTAACATAAAACTAGCACTGTGTGGGAACCAGAATTTCTATCTTGTGGAAAACTGCATTTCTAAAAACCGGAATTAAAAGTTCAAAATGAAGAAAATTCTGATCAAAGGAAATTTTTCCAAAAAATCAATTTTGGGAGAACCAAAATGGATTTTTTTAAATAAAATTTCTGGGTCAGCAAGCTGGCTCCCTAGCCAACCAGCCATCCTGTTGGCTCCTGGCTGCCAGGCAAGTTGACTGGGCAGCCTACCCACCCACCCAGCAGGCAAGCAGTCTGGGGTGTCTGCCACCTAGACAACCTATTTAAGCCCAGGGGATCCTGGGAAAATGGGCACCCTGCCATGGGAAGCCTGAAAATCCTGTACCATTATAGGACCCAAGAAGAAGAAGGCACTTAAAGTACTGCAATCCTAATGCAGAATATAATGCAGAGTAGGAGACCAATTATAATGTAAGTGCATCATGAATCAATTAGGAATTGCACAGGAATAAGACTTCACTTGAAAATAATGTAATTTGTTAATCTTCTGATTGTAGGATTTTGTGGTAAATACGAGTATTAAACATGAAGTATGATATTAAAGAAGGAATTGCATTAAGCTTCTCAATATATGCAGTAGTAATAACGAGAGGCATTAAATATTAAACCTTGTGGTAATCAGAGTGTAGTATGAACTGTGTACTTGAATCGTGAAGAGTATCTAAATATTTCACCTACCAAAAAAACATGCTAATATATGTCTCCAGGTATTTGTTGTAAAGTAATCATCACATTTTCAGCTTGAGCTGTAGAATAAGGTCTGGCAAATCCATCAATATCAAATATGAACAAAGATAGCCACATGAAGAACGACTTCCTTGTTGCTCTCTAAAGTATCAGGACATCTAGATAGCAGACAAGGACCAGAAGCAAAACTCTACACCTCAACATATCAAACTTTCAGGAGGTTTAGAACTGAAGCTTAACTTTGGGATCCTAGCCCATCTCTCTTTTATATGGATATATATTAGGAGGATGCATGAGCCCTGCAGATTATCTGGTAAACCAGGGATTAAACCTGTCTCAGAATGCCAGAGCACCTACAATTGCTGCCTGCAGTTAGATTCATCAGCATCCCTCTCAGAGAAGTACTACTGGCTCATTAAGGATAATTGCTAGCAGGCACCTGATTCGCCTAGATGAGAAGAATATAAGTTAGGTTGGGGGAGGATTGTAAGGTACTGTGCTGGAGGGGACTGCCAAACAGCTGTGTGCACCTTTAATTCCTGCAATTAACTCATCTATAGGAAGTTTGACCTTTATTATCATTAGAATCCTAACTGATGAAATTCCTTCTCTTCCCTGCAATCAGCTGCCACACCAACAGGGTCATCAAATATGCATATCTACCAATCTGAATTAGGCACATTAATCACAGCAGCATTATCAATCTATTACAATTGCTGATTACCAGTTCTGGAAAAGTATCTGTTACTATGAAGCAATATTACTTTTAAAACTCATTTTGAGAGGAACAGCCAGCCAAACACTGAAGATAAAATATCAGTGTTTTACTTTTAGTTATTTTACTTGGAGAGCCTCAGTAGATCTGTGCAAACACTGGATATTTTTGTTTTCTGGCAGTGCTGGAAATATTTGTTTTGAGTTGACCCAAAACCACTTTTTTTTAAATATATTTTTGGCATATCAAAAAGGAATAAATTAAGTTGTTTGGGGTTGAACATTTTTTTTATATTGAGCTTTTTTTCTTTTAAAAGTTTTAAAACAAAATTTAAAGAAATATTGAAGTGGAAATTGAATTGACAAGTCACAACCTTTTGTTTATTTTTTTTAAAAGTCAAAATATTTCCACACTTTTCAGATTTTTAAGTTGGTTTTAAATTGAAACAATTCACTGCTATTGGACACAAATACACAAAATGTTTTGACTGGAATCTTCATTTTTCACCAAACAAGTGTTTTGGTTGAAGGATTACAGCTGGGTGAAATTTTAACATTCGTGTCCTTTGCCTGAGCAATTGGGTCCATGTAAGCATGCTCCTGCTCCCCAAAAGTAAGGTCAGTTTGAGTGGGGTATGGATTAATTTGCTTGTACAGTCAGAACTTGGGCTGCACTTTTACCCCAAACTCAGACTAAACTTATTTTTGAGGTTCAGAAACATTTGGATAACCTTTTTCTCCATACCAATTAATTTTGTTCACACTTGTCTCAAAATGTTCAGGTTCTATTTTACAATGAAGCATTGAAAACATATAGATATTTCCAGCCCCACCAGAAGCAGGAAATCCTGAACATTTAATGAAAGGCCAGCCCAAGGCCCTCATCCTGAAGCTGGTCCCATTAAAGTTAAAAGTGCTTTGCATGGGTTGAGGTACATGAGGTACATGCTTACATGAATTCAGATAGAGGACTGGGACTTGATTTCTCAGCTCCAAATGAAGGATGTCTTGGAGAAGCATCCACATTTTTGGTGTCTAGTTCTGAGATTCTTCGTTCATAATATACCTTCACGCCAGGATTCCACTCTGCATACAGGTCGATGTAGAGCCCGATGGCAGTAGCTTTCTGATGTTTTTTTTCTAAAGTTTTACTCTACAGAGCATAACTGACTGTAGCTGAAAAGATCTGTATAGCTTTGTGTAATTACCTAACAGAACTACTGGAACTGCCTGAAGGATAAACTATATATCACATTCACGGCATTTATTACTTTTCCATTCTAGTGGAGGAAAAAGGCTTGCTGTGTCAGACTGATCAAAAGAGTCATTAACACTGTATTTATCAACAGCATGACTTAACAACAAATACAAACTGGAGGTGTACAATAAAAGTCTGAATCCCAGTGACTTTTAATTATATTAAAACTTGTTTGATTACTGCATCGTGGAGTTTCAGACTAAAGATTTTATTCCTCCCATCCACTTGTGAATTATAGCATGAGTATGAATAGAATATTTCAAGGACTAAGGGAGAGTGGAGGGAGAAATACCTCTAGTTTAGGGATGAGATTAATTCAGAAGAGTGTGTACCTTTTAATACTTATCCAAAGGAATTGAAGTCTCAGACCTTCCTCTGTAATGGTTTTTGGTGGACTAGACACCTGTCTACAAACAATTGGAATGAAATCCCCAACTCACTTCAACTGGTGCCTGGAGTCACTGCAGTCCTGACCTGCAATATCCCTTTGTTCAATTCTTAGATATTGTTTAAAAGATGCCTATCATGAACTTGTGATTAGTTAGGTGGTCATTTTGTGGTGCACACAAATCAGAAATTAGGATAATGCCTACAAAGTCCTTTTCATTTCTCATCTGTTTAGCATTTGAACCCAGCTCTCCACACGTTTCAGTTTATTGTGCTGTGTGCCACCTAGCTTTCTCCACATGATGGAACTCATGTAACTTCACTATCCAAAAAAAAAAAAAGATTTCTCCAGAAAGTTCAGACTTCCTTGGCTTGTATTTTCTTCGGAAAACAGGCACATTCTATTTATGGTGACGCTGCCTAAATATAGTCCACTTCTTTGCTGGCAAAAGATTTGTCATTCAGGGCATGATATGGTTTAAGATTTGGAGACACATTATAGATCTTCTCATCTATTTTCTTGTTCTACTTAAAAAAAAGTCAGTTACTTATATTTTGATACCTTTGAGACTGTGACAACAGCTATTTAAGCTTCAGGATGATAATAAATGACATTGTCAGAGCTAATGACACTAAACCCTCCCCAAGAAGCGCATGATTTCATTACAGCATCCCAGAAGTACAGGTAATATGTGTGATACTACGTCCTAAATATACTTACTTATACATACTAATTGATCTGAGACAGTTCAGAACAAGCGAGTGATGGTAGTATTAAAAAATAGGATCTTCGCCCTGCATTATTTAATATGGAAACTAGTTTGCCAGGTATTAAAGATGATTTATTTACTGCATGACTTGTGGAAAAAGTGATTTAAATTAAATCTATTATGAAATTTGACTGAAAAAATGTAGTTATAGCTTATACTTTCAGGGACCTCCCCTCAACTTGACCTCTCATTTTGTGCCCAAAATGATATAGGTGTACAGATGCCTGATCTGCAGGCACAAAGACCCATATCCTCTAACTTCCATAGCAATCCATGAAAATTAGGAGTTTAAACTCCTCTGAGGATCTGGGCCAAAGAGCATGCAGCGTATCCACAGTTGAATGCACCTGCAATATCACAAGCCCTAAACTGGAAAGTTGAGGTGCCTTTGGAAATGTGGCCCTGAATATGGGAAAGGAATTTTCAATCGTGTAGGGTCATGGTGTCCCTTCCATGGATTAATCCTGAATAGGAGGTTGGAAACTCTTTTCCTCACCTCATTTGGTGCATGTGTCTTTGGAAGTAGAAGAGGTTGGGAATAATTTGCTTTCTCTAAAACATCCACACCCTTTCAGGAAGGTTTTTCACAGAATCAGTAGTGAGAGTAATTCAGTGTAGCTCCATTGACTTCAGTGGAGCTATGTCACTTAATATTGGATGAGGATTTGGCCTAGATTCCCTACTTAGAAAACTGTGCAATAGGATACAAGGAGGATAACAGGAGACATAGAAAAATATAAGACAGTGCTGAGTCTCTTTAATTTGCACTGAAATAAATAGGAGCTCAAGGCACTTTTCACTTCATGGGGACAAGCCCCACATGGTATATGATGTCGTTAAAAATGCCATAAGTATTTTTAATGGGTTTTGTTATGTATCTACTATCTTGTGTGCAAAATAAATGAATATATAAACTGTTACAGCACACTGGTGCTGTATCCTCACTTAGCTATTCCTGCCGACTCTTCATCTCTCTTCTCAAAGGATCCTGCAAGCTCAATTGAGAGCTCATCTGTTTATGTGAAAAAAATTTTTAGTTTAGTTTTGTTTTGTTCTGATGTATTTCATTTTTGGTAATTCAGAAAACAGACTTGTACCATCTTAGCCGTAGTCTTTTAATGGATGACCTGTAACTCAGCATTTTGAATGACTGACTTTAGTCCATCAATGCTTGTGAAACTGGGGGAGGGGGGGCAACCCTATATAATCAATACTGGTTGGAAATGTATTGAAGTCCTAATATCTGAAGATTGTCTGTAGTATAAGGATTATATGCTGCCAATTTAAACCCCCCTCCCAATATTGTATTAAAAGATACAAAAAGTACTGTATGATTAACAATTTTTACCCAAATGAAAATAAACCTATAAAGTATGTTTTTCTGACTGAACCACAAGTATTTTTCATAGAAAAGTGAATATTGTCAAAAAGAATAAAATCTATAAATGTAATCCCATGCAGAGAGAGACTGAATTTTTAACCTTTGAAATGTATTTAAAAGGATAGATAAAAGCAGCAAAGAGTCCTGTGGCACCTTATAGACTAACAGATGTATTGGAGCATGAGCTTTCGTGGGTGAATACCCACTTCATTGGATGCTGCTTTTACAGATCCAGACTAACACGGCTACCCCTCTGTTACTTAAAAGAATATAGTCACCTATTAAGGAAGATTAAGACTACATATGTATACATTAGCTTTTTGGTCAAGATTTTATTTTGCTATCTGTATTAAAGAACTCTCAACCAACAAAACAATAATAATTGAATTAATACTCCTGTAATTGAAGCTAGACAAATTCAAACTGGAAATAAGGTGCACATTTCTACCGAAAATAATTAACCATTACTTGATATGAGTGTGTAACCTCCATCCCTTGAAATAATTAAATCAATATTGGCTATCTTTCCAAATAAATGGTCTAGTTAGTATACATGTTACTGCACTTGATGTAGGAATTACTGGCTGATATTGTAGAGTCTATTATGCTGGAGGACAGACTAGATGATTATGATAGTTCTTTGGCCTTAAAATCTATTTTACACTTGTAGATCTCCAAGCTCATAACTAAGGTGGGTGATCAACATTGTGTCCAGATGTAATAACTTGGGCAGAGAGAAATGTCACCTCAGGGCCACACAGCAAATGAGTGACAGAGGCGAAGATTTTCAAAAGTGATTAATGATTTTCAATGACTCAAGTATTTTTTGGGTGTCCAAAAATTGAGCTACTGAAAATCACTAGCCATTTCTGAAAATTTTGGCCAGAGTGAGAACTACAACATAGCTCTGCTGACTCAGACCCATGCTCCATTCATTGGACTACAGTTGCCCTGTCTTAGAATCATAGAAGATTAGGTTGGAAGAGCCAGATTCTTTCTTACATATCCTTTAGGAGCCTATAGAAGAACCATAGAGCTGAAATTCTCAAATCACATGATGCCAGGTGCTGCGGCTTTGAGAATTGAACCAAATACTGTGAGACTCATGATGAAATCTCAAGAACTGGTAACACTGCATGCATCTCCCCTCCATACCTGGCCAGCTCTGCTGTCTAGTACAGGAGTGGAGCCATGCCCTCAACTCACTGGGCCTCTTTCATGCACCTAGCACTTGCTGGAGTGCAGTACTTGAAGAGAGCAGGACCATTCTCCCTATTGGCTGCCTGGCCATCCCTTTCACAAGCACACGAGTGGATGGATCTCCTTGCTCCCACATGGAGACTAGCCAGAATCATCTGATCCTAAATATTTTCACATTTACGTATGTCCGAACCAGCCTCATTGATATAAATGAAACACTTGCTCACTGGTCAGCCTCTTAGTTGCTGGTTATGTACCATAGGTATGATTCACATTATACCTACTCATAGGTAAATGCTTTGCTCACAGCACTACATTGCAGTCAGGCTTCTTTTCTACTTCCCTGTCCCCGGCTGAACGGCCTGCTCTAGCGCAGCATGACCTAATTGCCGGGATAGGTCATTCAGAACAGCACTTCAGATTGGAGTGGAGTACCTTGAGGTTAATTAACTCCTGCTGCTTGGGCCATCTAGGCCCTGAATGGTTTACCATGACACTTCCATCTCTTCAGAGTGAAAAGCAGGATCCAAAGGCCCAATGAATAGAAAGTATATTCAGGAAACTTTACAGCGTATTACAATGATAATGGGTGAGCAGTGAGGGGAGGTAAAAAAAGTAATCTTAGAGCTTTTATCAGCAAGGCGCGAGTGACCTTTCTGAAGCGGTGTGCAAGAGCATTGGAGTGCGCTACCTCCCGCTTCTCAGGCCTTTGTTCTCAGGACAAGCCCAGCTTCTGCGCTCTGTTCTACGCACAGAGCTGAGTAACTGACCAACATAAATGACTTGCTACCAGGCTAGCTCTTGTTCTTCTTAATTCCCCTTCATTCTGTTCCTCCAAGGAGTCAGGACTTAGGAGTGTGGAACTATAGGTGCTTTTTAAGTCTCAGAGAATGGAACCCCAAAGGAATATATTTCTGCATAGATAGTACATAGTGCAGAAGGGCTGTTGGGTCACTTGTGTTTGGAAGGTGATTCTCTCACAGTTACTTTCTCATCAGCCTACCCCTTGAAACACTGTAATCGCCTACATGAACAAGGCTCATGTTTTGGCTCCCTTGAAAGAATACTGAGAGATAGATAGATAGAAATGAAGGTAGAGAGAGGAACCAATTGAGAGCTAGAAAGATGAGAGGTGATTAAGGGTATTTTGAAATGGAGATGAAAGAATGGCGGAAGTGTTTGGGAGAGAGGGAAAAGGAAACACTAAAGATGAAAGAAAATACTTAAAGGTGATGAGTAAACAATAGTGGGGGCAAGGACACCAATTAAGTTGGGCGGAGGGGGGCTGCCCCCTCCCCCGAGTTTCATACAGGGCTTACAGGCAGAACTCTTAACTGCTCAGGATTAGTGTGGAATGTGAGTTTTGCGGAGAGATGCTTCTCACAGTTTGTGCCCCTGGGGCAGGGAGTCAGCATTTTGTTTACAAACAGAGGCAGAGTGATTAAGATAAGAAAAGGTTAGTAATTAAATTAAGGATCTGGAAGTCTTTAGATCAGTGTTTCCCAAACTTGGGACACCGCTTGTGTAGGGAAAGCCCCTGGCGGGCCGGGCCGGTTTGTTTACCTGCCGCGTCCGCGGTCCAGCCGATCACGGCTCCCACTGGCCAGGGGCTTTCCCTACACAAGTGGAGTCCCAAGTTTAGGAAACACTGCTTTAGATGAACCTGTAAAATGAATCCCTGGGTAGGAGGGTGGGATTGAAGGGAGAAGGCAGGGGACTCTGAACAAATACAGCCAAGCCTTCTGAGCCAATGTTACATTCAGAAAAGAGGAAGATATGAGGGGCATAAGTGAAAAGAAGGGGTCAAAACCCAGGGAAGGTATAGCAGTGGTACAGAGAAGGTCCTGCTCTACCTGTGGTATTTATGTGGCCCCATCACTGTAGTATCTGAGCACCTCACATCACAGCCCCATGGTAAGGTAGAGCAGTGCTGTTATCCCCACTGTACAGAAGGGGCACTGAGGCACAGAGAGACAAAAGCCAGATTTTCAAAGGTATTTAGGCACCTAGTGGGATTTTAAAAAATGCCAAGAAGGTTAGGTGCTTTGTAAACCCCACTAGATGCCTAGTTACATCTTTGAGTGCCTAAAAACCTTTGAAACTCTGTCCCTAAGGCACTGACCTTAGGTCATACAGGAAGTCCATAGTGGGCGGAGGGGGACTAGAACCCAGGTCTCTCGGGGCTAGCTCCCTGTTCACTGGACTAGCCTTTCTCTTTGCTGGATACTGCAAAAAAGAGGCTTCTGATGGATAGGAGCCAAACAAAGAAAACCAGTTCTCTGAGACGCCAGCACATGGTCCCAGATGATTGGGAACGGTGTCCTGGTTGACAGTATCAAAAGCAGCACAGAGGTCAGGAAGGATGAAGAAAGAAAGAAAGAATGAGAGTCAGATGAAAGGAGAGCACTTAACTGCCAATGGGTGGCAGGTTCTGCCCTAGGCTGAGTTGTACAGCAATGCCTGCTGTGCAATTTTAGATTTTGACTGAAAACCATTTTGTTTTGTCATTTTTTGTTCATAGTTTGAGAAATGGAAGGAATGAGAGAGTGTCGTATGAGTATCAGATGTGATTATACCTCAAATTCTTAGGGTTTCAGCTGCATTCAGGCCAGTTCCAGAACAAAGAACAGAAATTGTATCCACAGAGTCCATAAAGTCGACCATTATTGTCATGATTTGTGTTACTCACTGGGCACGATCTGTGTGCTCAGCACTGTTCAGAATATGCCAGAAAATTTAGTCCCTGAGCCAGTGCATACGAGATGTGTAACTCTGGATAAGATGGCTTGGATATTTAAGTATGAAGTGTATAGTTATTGACCAAACATGTTATAAACATCACATGTGATATCTGTGAATGGAGGCACTGATGGCAATAGAAGTTTTGCTTCATTAAGGACTAGAAGATTTGATCCTCCAACTTTCTTTCAAGAGGATGAGCTGCCCACAGCTTCTGTGCCTGTTTATTTTCCTTTCCTTGCTTGTAGTGGCCCTCACATACCTCAGAAGTCTCAATTTCCCCCCCAACTTTAAAAAGTTGAATTTTCTAGGTGATTGCTTTAAAATAGTCTCTTGTGAAAACTGCAACTCAGTCACTGTAGTGTTGTGTTTAAGAGCCTTCTGGACAGGGCCGGCTCCAGGCACCAGCATTCCAAGCAGGTGCGTGGGGCGGCAATCTGCAAGGAGCGGCAGTCCGTGTGTTTTTGCCGCCCTAAGCAGCGCGCCGAATTGCCGCCGCGGACGGCGGGGACAGTGTGTGCCATTAGGGCGGCACACGCGTTTCCGTGGTGGCGGCAATTTGGCGGCAACTTCTATGTTCAGCCAGAAGACAGAATCAGTGAATTGCCACTGCCGCAGAAACACACATGCCGCCCTAACGGCACATAGACTGCCCCCGCCGTCCGCGGCGGCAATTTGGTGCGCTGCTGGGGGCGGCAAAAACAGTAGAGCCGGCCCTGCTTCTGGAATGTAACTAGCCTTTAAACAGAAGTGTAGTGTTGCCAAGTCTCATGATTTTGTCATGAGTCTCATGATGACAGTCTTTATTAAAGCCCCAGCTCCTGGAGTCAAGTGATATATGATGATTTCAGCCTTCATTCTTAAAGAAAAATAAGAATTTCAGCCTTCATTCTTAAAGAAAAATAAGATTCTAGCTCTTGTGGCTGTGGAGAAAGCTTCAAAATGTGACCCCAGTGCACTTTAAAGGCTCAAAAAGCAGAATGAAAGACAAAAGGACTGAAGAAAACTAGAAATGACTGAAGAACAGATGCATCAAGATAAAGAAGAAAAGATGGATAATAAAAAGATAAAATGCAAAGAAGGTAAAAAACCCGTGTGTGTGTGTGAGAGAGAGAGAGAGAGAGTGTTTAATCTGCGATTTAATAAAGCATGGTTTGTTTAGTTAGAAGTGCTGTTCTGAATGACCTATCCTAGCAATCAGCTCACCCTCAGCAAAACTGATTCTGTGCTGTGGCATAGAGTATAGGTAGCTGTAGAGGGGCTGCCATAAATTGGATAAGCTCCAGGGCTGCTCTGACTTTCGTTGTGGCTCCCACGATAGACCAGAAAGTGAATGCACCAAACGCTGATGGTGCAGAATCTTCTCCTTTCTCTAAGAAATAGCCATTCTGTGATGGAGATGATGGGTAACTGGCATAGCAATATTATGAAATTTCTGTGCTATGGAATCCTGTGGGAGTCAGGGGCAACAAAATTGTCAAGTGATAGTGTAACTTTCAGTTTCTATATATTGCTACTATAATTTCCTTGCAGAGAATCCTATCTTGAGGCTAAAGTACAGGAGTGATAGAAAGAGATCTGGCTTCCAGTCTTGCTTCTATCAGACTTCCTGTGTGATCTTGGGCAAGTCACTTAGGGCAGGGGTGGCTCCAGGCACCAGCACGCCAAGCGCGTGCCTGGGGAGGCAAGCCACGGGGGGTGCTCTGCCAGTCACCGCGAGGGTGGCAGGCAGGTTGCCTTCGGCGGCATGCCTGTGGAGGGTCTGCTGGTCTCGTGGCTTTTGCGGACCTCCCGCAGGCATGCCACCGAATCTGCGAGACAGGGGACCTCCCGCAGGCAAGCTGCCGAAGGCAGCCTGCCTGCCGTGCTTGGGGCGGCAAAATACCTAGAGCTGCCCCGACTTAGGGTGTGTCTACACAGCACCTAGACACTCGTGCTGGCCCATGCCAGCTGACTCAGGCTTATGGGGATTGGGCTGCAGGGCTGTCTCATTGGTTTGTAGACTTCTGGGCTCGGGCTGGAGCCTGGACTCTAGGAGCCTTGGAGGTGCAAGGGTCCCAGAGCTTATTGATTTTAGGGAAAATACACTTCGCATGAGAGAGCCTGCTAAATGACATGGCTCTTTTTTTTTTTAATTTTACTTTTTAAAATGAATGTTCTCAGACTGCCATTTAGAGAGGCCCAGAGAAATATTATTCAGCTGCAAATGGATATTTTTTTCATCTACGTGTAGTTCATCTTTGACAAAGATTGATAGCATTGAGGAGGGAAAGCATTCATCCCTGAAAACAAGTTTTGTGTATGTCCCTGTTTTTATAAGGGACATAATGCCACCATGTCACATGATCAGCATCTTTTAATACCAAAAAGTCCTTTGCAAAACAACCTCTTTGAGTACTATTTTTTTCTGGGAATAATGGGAAAAAACCAGTATTGCATGACTTCCAGATTCAATATTTTGCCAAATATTTTAACTCCACGTACCAACCAGCTTCCAAAGATACAGAGCTCATTTTGTACCAGTCAGTGCTTAGTATAACCCTACAGGGGTGATGTGCATAAGATTTATTCAACTGCGTGAAGGTTCTGGGTTCTATTCTTGATTCTGCCGGAAGTGACTTTGCGCCATTTCTGCTGGTCTCTGAGCTACCAGTATCACTTTATAATTCCCTCTGTGGCAGGAGTTACTTGCCTGTATTATGTGGGAGGTCAGAATAGTTGATTACCATGCCCACTTCGGGCCTTAAATTCTATGAACCTGTTATATCAATTTCTTCTTCATTTCTGACTACATCAGTCACTTTGTTTCTATAAAGTAGAAAAATATTATTTAATCTGCTACTGCTGTGGGCAACTCCCTCTGTCTAGCACCTGCTTAAGAAAGTGTTCTGATAATAACTATACTAATTACTATATCTTTATGGGGATAGAAAGCTACTAAAGTTCTGGGTTCTGAGGAATCGAAAGAAGAATCAATAGATGAGTGCTATCTAAACAGGAAGGTGAAGTCTTGTCTTCACAGATGAAAAATGTGGTATTAAGTAATGTTCCCTATTCTAGTTTGAAAAAATGTTTGGCATAAATAACTCTGTCTACCAAGCCCTGCTTTAGTACTGGCAGAGAAAGGAAGCTGCCTAGAATCTCAACATTGACATTTCATTACTGAAAGATCAATTTATATAAGCTACAAAGAAGCTGGGGAAATAACCAATAAATAAATAAATATAAAATGCACAATTAATAAAGTGTGTGTGTGTTTTCAGCATTTTTCTAACTTCCATACAGAATGAGAGATCAGAATAAATTTGTAAAACTGCAGGACATGTATTTACTAACAATTTTTATAGTGTAATTTGTTAATATATTAGGCTTTTTAATTAAAGTTCACAAAATAACTGCGGCAAAATAAAAAATCAATATATATTGTATGCATATAAGGAAATATCTCTGAAATAAGGGTATTTATCCCTGTCACTTAAAAAGACTTAAATAATCCTTTTGTAGTACTTATAAAATGTTCATGATTTATGGTTTCTAATCATCCAAGATAAAGTTTGGCTCCAAAGCCCGGCATATAGAGGAGAATGGGAGCATGAGGCACCTGGACTACCACTTCCATGAGGTGCCCCATCATGGCATTTCTTAATTGAAATATTTCAGTTTTTGATTGAAATTTTTTTAATTTTTCAGGCATTCAGATTTTCAATGAAAAACAGAACTGTGTGTGTGAGAGAGAGGTCACTTAATTGAAACCCCAGTTTTCCAACAAAACAGTTTTGATGGAGGGGAAAAAATGATCATCCCTTCTTTCCACACTGAATATTGTCAAAATCACTTGGGCTCAAATCCTTCAAGTAGTCATGCTGAATTCAGTAGCTTGGTATCATATAGCAATGTCTGATCCTGCAAGGTGCCAACTTCAATGGGAGGGTATTCCTCACCTCATAAGAGGTGAAAAACTCCTTGTGAAATTGGGTCATAGATTTTTTTTTTATGCATATAAGTGCTCAACCATGTTCCCAGTGAAACTAAGAGCAAGACTCCCATTTATGTCAGTGCTGTAGGATCACATGCTACAACATGCCTATAATCAAATTTTTATGATCTAGCAATCTGCTGACCAGCACTGGATTCCATTGACTTCATCTGGGGTTTTGAGATACAGAACTGAGGAGACCAAAATAATAATACTTAACACTTTCTATAGCACTTCTTGTATTCAAATCACTTTTCGTGTATATGTATACAGATATATTTAACCTGCATTTTCTTTAGATCTCTTTACAAATTCAGTGTAATTCTTGTTTCAAATGCATGTCTTTCTCTCCCAGAACAAGTGCTTCAGTGTTCTTTAATTGATGCTTAACCATTAGAAATCCAGGAAATTGAGTTAAGATTTCACATCAGCCCCGAGCCTTTGTCACACTCAGCTGACCACTTGCTTTAACTCTGCTCCAATTAGAGGTGAGAATACCTAGTAGTCTGACTTGGAAAGCATTGTATCATCTTGTTTTTATATTTCAGTTTAAGGGGTGGGTGGGTGTTGATTGGGACATCTAACAAGATGACCGTTTAGAAAGTCATAGTGAAACTGTTGATGTGATTTGTTGTCCAGGTGCACAATTCTTCTTTACCTACATTTGTCCTTGAAGGTTATATGAAATTATCTTATGTTGGTAAATACCAATATAATACAGTCCACAGTCTGACTGTGGAATCTGCAGACAGGCTTTCCAAAATATGCTATTTTCAAATGACATTTCATTTGACCATCTAGACATCTGATTCTTATGTAGACATAGTGATAATGAAAGGGGCTTGGAGAAAACACTGCTATTTTGGATATGCATCTTTCTCCTTACCTCTCTGCTGTGGCACAAAGCAGAGATTTGTATCAGAGATTGTATAATCCATCATACTGAACAGACGAGAGGAACTCCCCTGACTATGAACTTTCCCCTTGCAGGGGAGAGGCAGGACTAGAGGCACAGGATGATGAAGGTGAAGACGGTGTAGATTTGGAATGGGTTATGCTATGCTGGCAGAGAGATCACAAGGCCTTGGCAGGATTTAGGAAAGCACCGACAGTCACTATACAGAATACCACTTTATATCTTAACTGCGTGTTTGGAAACACTGGCTTTCCATAGTCACCCCCAAAATATGTATGTATGCTGGGCTAAGTAGTGCTCTGTTATATTATAAATCTGGCATAAATCAACTGCTGTGGTTGAAAGCAGAATCCAACCCAGGCCTTCACTGCTCAGAGTATTGGCAGTATTCTTCAACCTGTGCTGCTGTGGTGCAATGAAACCTAGATCAAGGAGTCAATTTCTTCTCTCAGTTACATTTGTGATACCCCTTTGGCTCCTAGTGTCTTTAATGAGGAAAGTGAGTAGAATTTGGCCCAGTCTCTCTTAACTATCAGGAGAGTGTAGTTAGTGTAAAATCAGAATCCCATTTAAATGGCATCCTGATCCACCACTATATCAAATGGTTCCAGAAGAATCACAGACAATCATAGACTCTTCCCAGGCCTCTCAAATGATATCATCATCATCATCCCACTCCTGCTCCCTCTCCCAATTCCTACATTCCTTACTCTTCCCCCTTCCACTTCTGTGTCAGAGCACCAGGTCTGGATCTCCCTTTGTACACCTCAGTATCAAGGGCGGCGAGTTATATGGGCCTGTGGTGCCCATGCTCCTGCAATATTCAGGACCTGGGGGCCTGGCTCCACCAATGTTCGGGGACGGGTCTCTCTCCCAGCCTCGCCTGCTGCCCCTGCGCGCCTGCACCTTGGGCAGCGGGCGGCTGCTCCATGCAGCTCGGCACTGTGCTCTGCTCAGCCGGCTCCCGGCATCAGCTGCCTCTGCAGCATCCTAGTGACCCCCCAACCACTAGTGCCAGGACAGGCTGATCCTGACCTTGCCCTTCCACCTTGGAGGGACCCTTCCCTTTTCTAGCAGGACCCTCCACCAGCACAGGCTCCCCCCCACACCCGCAGTCACTGCTCCTACCCCATGCTGGGCAAGGGGCAGCCCCATCCCCCACCTCCAGTGAGGGGCAGCAGCAGGGGAGGAGGTTAACCCGTGATGGCAGCCCTCCCCCAGCACCCACCCCAGGGCAGGTGAGGGGGCTTCCCGGACCTGTGAGGGGCCCTAGGAGCACGTGCAATGACAGTGGTGTGAGGTGAGTGTACTGCTGGGGGGAGTCCTCCTCTCTGGCCCCAGCCGGGGGCAGCCTGCCTGCACCCCAAAATCCTCATCCCCGGCCCTACCCCACAGCCCACAGCCCCAGCCAGAGCCCTCACACCTGCACCCCAACATTCTGCCCCAGGCTTGAGCCTCCTCCTGCACTGTGAACCCCTCACCCCTGCACCCCAACCCTCTGCCCAACCCCCTCCCACACCTCAAACCCCTAATCCCTAGAGCCCTCACATTTTTACATTATTTTAAAATATATATATCAGCTTACAAGGCAGGGGTGTGTGTGGGGGAGTGGCGGGGAGACTTGGACCCGTTCTGGGCATCACCAGAAATTATACAAACCTGCCACCCCTGCTCAGTATAAATCAGTCGTGAGAGAGAACTTCACAGTTAACTGTCATCTATTTGGCTAGTAACATCATTCAGTGACTCCCTGGCCTTATGGCAATAACACAAATTGATCAAGTTTCATTTCTAGTCTCAGCATAGCAAAGAGAGAGCCTGATTTACACCATTCTAAAACTGCATTTGCTTGGCAGTCTGGAAAGTAGATTCCTCAGAAAGCTCTTCCTCTTCCAGAAATTCCACTATCACAATTTCTTTTCTGTTTTTCTCTTGCATCAGACACCTGTGTCAAGGAAAAAAAACAAATAGTAAATATATTATGTGTCTTCTGTATATTTGTGATTTTTTTTCCAAAGGAGCCTAAGGGAGTTAGTGCTCAACTTCCATTAAAATTAGGCTCATTTGAAAACCCCTGCCTAGTGCTTTCTCATCCATAACCCTCACCATACTCTGTGATGGAAGGTAAATACCATTATCCTCAGTCTCTGTATAACTCCTATACATTATGTCGTGTCAAGATCTTGCAATGAATCAGTGTCAGAGACCGGCCTTGATACAATGTCCGTTGATGATCTTCAGTCACTTATTTTTATCATTGCTACTCGTTGTCCTCTGACCATCCCTAAACATCTAGATGTTTCTCCTAAAATGATCAGTGAAATCATTAATGATGACACTTAAATGATCATCATTAATCTGCAGAACCAACACCACACTGAGATGAGTGGTAGCGGCTCGCATTTTCCTTAGAACAACTTTGTGCACAGGCTCAATGAAATCATACCACATTGGACTGAATCTCACTGGGAGTTTATCTTTGCAACCAGACACTTAGAAATGTGTTTCTGTTCAAATGGAATCTTATCTTTGCAGCATAGTGGTGGGAACACTGATCAAGGTATTATTTCAGTCCAATCTCTGTGCATCAAGTCATAGTTGCACTACTATAAGACTGGGCAAGAGGAAAGAAAATAAACCAAATGAGCAATGGAAGAACAGCTGTTGCAGAAGATGGATGTGCTGCTGTAATGATGTTTCTGAGATTATTAATTTGTATAATAGAATTCAGAAAGGATTCATCTGTTAACTGTCATGGTTTTTATCATTGAGAGACTGTAGGTTGTTGTAGGCTGTGGCCATGATGTTTGCCTGTTAACGACATCCCAGGGGGCCAACTGACAAATAGCTTTGTTTTCTAATATTTGGTTAATAGTGCATATAGTGCATTTTGGTTGGAGAGACCCACCAAACATTTTGTCCCTGATATATTTCCAAACATTGCTGATAAAGGGTGCAACAGCAGCCCGTGCTTATGTAAAGGTTCCACTTTTCCCAATCATTGTGTTTCCATTGCTGATCAGTCTCCTTTTCCCCAGAGATTTTATTCTGTATTGGTAGACATGTTAGGCAGTGTCTAACCACACACCCACCCTCCCACAAAAAAATGATCTGTTGTAATAATTGGACCTATAAATTTCCCCTAGTTGTGAGGTCAATTATGAGAAGTGACTGAAAGTTCATGGAATGTCTCAATACCTATAGCAATAAATGTTAATGGGAAAAGGTGCAGAAGCAGACAGACTGAATTAGTCCAAATGAAAAGGCCTACTGATACAACTCAAGGACTGTGTTAATCATGCCCAGTAAATAAGAAAAGTGTAGAGCCGAAAATCAATGAACCGAAATTGGTGCATCAGAAACTAGGCCTAATTGGTGGACAAAATAAGAACATAAGAATGGCCATACTGGGTCAGACCAAAGGTCCATCCAGCCCAGTATCTTGTCTTCCAACAGTGGCCAATGCCAGGTGCCCCAGAGGGAATGAACAGAACAGGTAACCATCAAGTGAGCCATCTCCTGTCACCCATTCCCAGCTTCTGGCAAACAGAGGCTAGGGACACCTCCCTGCCCATCCTGGCTAATAGCCATCGATGGACTTATTTGTCGTCTTAGGAGATGGGGTCAGACTTTAATAACAATAGCAATAACAGCTCTAGCCCATCTCAACTAATGTACTCCCCCCCGCCCAATACATTAGGTATTACCATCTCAAAGATTGTCAAACAAGGGGGAGGAGCAGTCCTTCTAAGGACCCTCTCCAGCTATAGGGAAATGGAACAAAAGATGTTAAAATAAAGGCCTTAATTAACAGTTTACATTTCAAATGCTTTATTTTTTATTCTTTTCTGTGTCTTTAAAATAAAGGTAAAATATTTTTTGTGGTGTTTGCCATGGTGCTAATCAGGCTGAGATCCCTGTATACCAAACCCCAAATCTTGGTGAACACTGCTTAATGTTGGACAGTGACAGGGTCATGGTAACACCTTTGACTCTTTGGGCAACTATATGCATCTAAATTAATACAAGCAATCCCTATACCAAAGGGCTTACAATCGAAAGTATAAGACAAAGGACAACAGGTGGGTACAACAAACAGATGTGGGGAGCACATGGTAATAGTGTGATGATTGCAATTACTGTAATAAAGCCACAGTCACAGCACACCAACTTCCTAGCCATTGTCCAATACTTTAAAAATTAGAACACACGTGAAATCTTTTTTAAAGATCAGAATTCTTCTTTCTTCTTGAATTCAAAATAAGATTACAGGAAACCCTGATTTTTACATCCTAAATTGTTACTTCTGCTTCTAGCCTTTCCCCTGCATCCCTAATTCCTTCCACATAGTATAAATGAGTTAAACCTTTCAATCAGTGAGGTGTCAGCTGTGTGGTCCCGACTCAGTGAAATGGCTACAGAAGGTGAAGCTGAATGGTTCTGGTGTGTGTACTGATGAGACAATGCATCACTTAAAATACCAACAGTTATAATTAATAACCCAGAGTTGTAATTTAGGCAGTCTGATTTAACACAAGCTGATAACTCTCCTGCTCAATAGTATTATAATGTAATAATTCACTAGGGGGAAAATACAATATAACCTCTCCAGCCAATGACCATGCAGTCAGGTTTCCCTAGTCACCCAAGAACTGCATGAGCCGACACAGACTTGATTTCTAGGAATACCATAGGCGCTGGAACTGGGGGTGCTGCCGCCCCCTCTGGCTTGAAGTGAATTCCATTATATACAGGGTTTATGGTTTGGTTTAATGGCTCTCAGCATCCCCACTATGCAAATTGTTGCAGCACTCCTGAGGAATACAGATTGATTTAGTAATATAAACAGAAATGCATGGGCCATGAATGTCTTCCTTTCCCAATCTAGTGATTGTCTTTCATAAACTGAAACAAAACAAAAATTCTTCTCTTTATAACTAAGTTGTTTGTAAATTCTTTACTGGTCACAAATACTAGTGTTTAGGCTACTGAGGTGTTGACACCACAGACTATTGTGCTGACCTGTATTGTCTCATTATTTCCTTGTGTTCCCTCCATCTGCTGTCTCTCATTTTACACTTAGCTTGTCAGCTCTTTTGGGGTCGGGACCATCTTTTTGTTCTGTTTGTACAGCATGAAGCACAATAGGTTCCTAGGCACTATGATGATACCATTCATAAAAACTTTGCAAAATGTAGGGAAATTCAGTAGAAACTTGAGCACTGTCACCAGGGTCGGATGTTCATTAGAATTCAGCAAGTCTATTGGGTTGAATTGCAAAAGCTTTCAGAAGCAAGAACTTGTTTGGTAGCTAGTAAAGATTGGGAAATTCAGAGATCAGTAACACTGATGAAGAATAGCAAGGAGTAAGTGGTTTTACATGTGTGTAAAAACCTGTGAAAGAGGCGAGTGAAGCCCATATAGATTAGTGGGAAGGAGGGAGGAAGAGAAGCGAAGCAAAAGTGGGACAAGTACCTAGGGGCATGGTATTCACTTCACTCAAAAATGGACTAGAGGTAAAAAAGGCCAATTTCATGTCTATCAGAGGAAATGCATTAGGCAGTGTTCCTGTCTGACATCTCTGCCCTGACAAGATTCAAAGCTACCATCATCAGGAAACATACTTTGAGCCACAATTCAAAGGCAGAATTGAATTTCAAATCGTACCTCCATATGAAGCAGTGATGTTTTGCTAGGAAGATGCTTCCATCATGAACTGCTCTAGCAATGTCATCCTCATCTTTCACCTCCTCTTGCACCTTCCAAATTCCTGTGGGCAGGCCAAACGAATAACATGAAATTGCAACAATGAAAGCTCTTCTCTAATGTCTTTGAGTTAAATATATTGAAGTTGTGCTGTCAATAGAGCTCAAAGAAGAACATGCACAAGTTCACTGAATGTCCTAGATTGCAAAAGGAACAGAGGCAAGAATAGCAAGCAAGTGATGTCAGCTAGTACAACAGCTGCACAATAATTGATCATAATAAAGCAGTGCCATCAGGATCAAAAAGAATTAAGGTTCCTGTACCACTTCTCAGTGCAGCTGACAATATAGTAGCCTGGGGACTTTCTTCTTAGTAGAGCTGCTGCTTTAAAAAAAAAAGATTTTATTTATTCTAAATTCAAGTATTTTTGTGGGAAACTTTGGAGAAAAAAAATATCCACCGCTCCCAAAAAATACCTTCCAGCTGAGATTTTTCAGAAGAACAAAAAACTGAAAAATGTTCGTTTTGATTGTCTCCCACCCGCTCCTTTTTTTCCCTCTTCCTCCCTTTTTTCAAGTGGGGAAAAGCAAAAAAGAAAGAGGAGAGGTGAGGAGCACAAAACTTTGATTTTAAAAATAAAAACTTCAGGTTGGGTTTTTTATTTTTTAAAAAAGGAAAAATTCCAAGAAAAGAACTGAAAATTTTCACTTAAAAAAAGGCAATAAAATATCAAAATATTTTAAATAGAAAATAGTAGTCAACTTGAATTGTGCACATATAACTGGGGACCAGATCTGGCCCACAGTTATATCTGAATTGCTCACCATTTAGTGTTCACTTGTGAAAAGCGTTCTAGCAGCACAGGGGATCCTTTTGTTGTGGACAGAAGGATACACTAAAGATTCCTGTTTTCTGCAATCCATATTAAATGACATGGGTCTCCTCTATATACAAGAGTTGTACAGTTTTAACTACACCAGTATAGTTAAAACAGAACAGCTCCTTTGTGTGGGTACAGTTATACTGGTATGAGTGCTTACATCAGTATAGCTTATTTCTGTACAGGATGGGGACTACGTTGCCATGCTGATATAAAGGCACCTTAAACTTCATCTGTACTATGAGTTGTACTGATCTAACTCTATTGGTAAAAATCACCACCTAACCAACATAGCTATGCTAATACAAAAACTGTGTGTAGCTCTGGCATAAGTTTCTTTAAAATAACTGAAAATGTTTACATCTACTTCTTCAATGTGCACATCAAGATCCATCCAGGAAAGAAATGAGGATAAAAGTCCCATCCGTTATTTTCCTTACCTCCTCCTCCTGACATTTTGGTTTTATGTTACGTTATTCAGTAAGTACCCTGGCATGAAATTCATCTTACCTCTCTCCTCATAAAAATAAAATAAAACTTGTTCAAGAAACAATGCTTGGTTCAATCACAGATGATGAGACTTGATTTTTTTGGTGGTATTTTTGTATTTTTTGGAGATCCGCACAAGATATGCCATTTACCTAGATAACCATATTTTTGCCTGTGCATATACATACTCCTATCTCTCTCTCTCTCTCTCTCTCAATTTATAGTTTTCTAAAGAAATGACAATATTCTACACGAGTGACGCCAAATAACACATATTACAATAATGTTACTATATATTGCCCTTATAAAGATTTTCTGACAGATGTGTAGAGCAGTGGTTCTCAAACTTTTGTACTGGTGACCCCTTTCGCATAGAAAGCCTCCGAGTGCAACCCCTCCTTATAAATTAAAAATACTTTTTATATATTTAATACCATTATAAATGTTGGAGGCCATGCGGGGCTTGGGTGGAGGCTGACAGCTTGTGACCCTCCATGTAAGAACCTTGTAATCCCCTGAGGGGTCCTGACTCCCAGTTTGAGAACCCTTGGCGTAGTGTTAAGAAAAACTGTTTAAACAACATTTGGGGAGCTTATATGCTCTGCTTTTTTTGATCTCTTGAGAGGAATTGGTTTAGGGAGCAGTTCTTTGAATCTCTGGAATATCTTGAACCATTGTTGAGACAAGATGTCTGAAGTAACATCTTTCATTGGGCCAACTTCTGTTGATAAGAAAGAGGCGAGCTTTGAAGCTTACATTGGGCTCTTCTTCAGGTCTGTGTATGCTTGAAAGCTTGTCTCTCTCACCAAAAGAAGTTGGTCCAATGAAAAATATCACCTCATCCACCGTGTCTCTCTAATATCCTGGGACCAACATTGCACTGAGCCTTTAGTATCACTTGCAAACTTTATATTGTGAATGAATGTAGTGAAGGACATAGGATCATTTCTTAAACCAAGCATAGCATAGCATTATTAGGCTCTCCTCTTACATAGCTGTGCTAGTACACCTCAGTGCTAACCTGTAATATGCTTGCTATTGCAGTTTTGGTCTTCAGTGAGAGAAATTTAGTCTCATTCTGTAGTGTGTTTGATGTCATAAATTACTGCTAAGGTAATGAAACTATGCTACTCGTCACTTTACAACCAGAGATGATCAGAATCATAAAGTTACTATCCAGAATCAAATCCTAACCTGAACCCTTCCAAATGTCAGATCCCATGTTCCAGTTTGAGCTCATCTCTCCTAATAACCTAAATAAGGATTTGGCCACAGTTTTTGGAGGGGTGAGGGTGATGATCTATGAAACCACTGTATCATGTAGCAGCTGTGTCATTGTTGACTTGATTTGTCTTCTAGATCAGCATCCAGATCAGTAGAATTATATTGTTGGAATATTTTTGGTGCAGAATGGGGAGGGGAATGTTAGGTACATCTGTATAAACATGATCCATAGCATAATACACTGGAGTTTAATTTAAATGTTAATCATTTCATTGTATTATTTGTAACACAACCACCAGATTTGGTCTGAGACAAAATAAAGAATATTGACTCATTAACAAATTTGGCAGCATTATTGTGACAGTAATCACATTTTCATTCTATTTTCATACCCAGCCCTTCAAAGCAGCTTGAGAAATGTTCATTAATGATGCAGGCTTTAACATGCAAGTTGAATAGCTGTATCAGCAGTGTCATATATAATTTCAGTAATGCTATCAAGCATGGAGGAAGTTTAGCTTTAACTGCAAAATAAAAATAATGGAATTCCAGCTAAGATTAATGTAAATGTTCCTTTGAAAGAAAATGAGCTGCTTGAAATGAAGAAAAAAATCCCATGGTAATTTATTAGCAAAGCAATTATTGTTCATTATTGATTAATTTCCTCAAGGAGAATTGTTTCCTGTTCTTTAAAAAAAAAAATCTTTTTTTTTTTCGCCAAAGAGGATCTCCAGGCTTATGCATTGCAGAGAAAATACCAACACAGGACCCCATTTTCAATATATTTTTGTGTATCTGAGACATTTAAAAACAATTTTCTCCCACTGCCCTTAAAATTTTTTGTCATTGTCAGGACCTACAGCTAAAATCCTCTATTTCAATCAGTTCATGATTAGAGCTGGTCAAACTCTTCATTAGAAAAATAGATTCCAAGGCCAGAAGGAACCATTGTAGTCAGGGCTGGCTCCAGGCACCAGCAAACTAAGTGGGTGCTTGGGGCAGCCAATGGAAAGGGGGGCGGCACGTCCGGGTCTTCGACGGCAATTCGGCAGCAGGTCCCTCAGTCCCACTCCTCTTCTTTGAGCTGCTGCCGAAGTGCCGCCGAAGAGGAAGAGAGGGAGTGAAGGACCCGCTGCAGAAGAATGAAGCGGCGCGATTGAGCTGCCGCTGAAGTGCCGCCGATTGGCTTTTTTTTTTTTTCCACTTCGCCGCTTGAGGCGGCAAAAAAGCTGGAGCCGGCCCTGATTGTGGTCATCTAGTCTGAACTCCTGTAGAACACAGGCCATAGGACTTCCCTAAAATAATGGCTAGAACATAGCTTTTAGAAACAATCTAACCGTGATTGAAAACAATCTTCTTGACCCTTGGTATGCTGTTCCAATGGTCACTTACTCTGTCTGTTTAAAAAAAAAATTATTCCTTGTTCCCAGTCTATCTTCAACTAAGATCTTTGGGCCGAGACTTTTTGTTGTGTGGACAGTGCCTAGCATACCCTCTCATATTTCATCTCTAGACACTCACATCACCATTAGCACAAACACACTGCAGAGAAACTCTGAAACTGTCATGTGAAACTACCAGCACTAGCTCTGGGAAATAATAGTAAAATTATTTGAGTTTTTTACCCCTTTCTAGGTTTGCCTTGCATTGCACTGGTTATTATTTTCTTTTACTGTTTTAAAGACTGACTAATGATTAATACAGACTTTTTCTAAAGGGGTTGATTGCAAACTTCACTATGTTTATTCTCTGTCGGCCCCAAGCAAAGCCCACTGAAGTCAATGGAAAGCGTTCACCTGACTGCATGGGCTGTGGATCCTGCCCTAGTTGTAGTGCATGGCTGATAACCTGTGCCAGACGGTGGTATTTCTGCTTCCTGATTATGGTGAGTGACACTTTAAAATGAAAAATGAGTAGTGAATAAATGCTCTTTGGGTGTGAAGAGTTGGAAATGTGGTGGTTCATGCAAAGATCTGTGAAGCTCCATTAGTTTTCATGAATGCCTAGTGGTTGGATGAACACTCAGAAATAACAATTATTGGGCCTGACTGTCCTCTCCCTTACTTTAGTCTGTTATAGGCTTTCATTGAAGTTACTGATTTCTTAAGGCATAAATGATCCTATTCCACCTGTGCTCTCTAGACTACACTGGTTTCCATTTGTTTATTTATTTAATGCAAGTCATGGTGTTAGCTTTGATACATATAACCCAGCATGACTTGCATCCTGGCTACATTTAGGGCCTGATTCGACTCCTGTTGAAATCAATGAGGTTTTTTTTCCATTGACTTCAGTAGGTGCAGATCGAGCCCTTTAAAACCACTTCTCTTATGACCCATCCTTACAGCTGAGATCTATGTAGTCTCCAGGTTCCAAACCTAGGGGCTCAGAATGAAGGCTCAGCTCTGGAAAGGTCTGATGAGAGTTGCATGGTCTGATGAGAGTTGTTGATCAGCAGGGCATGTGGCAAAGCCTACCTCTTCACTAATTCATTTAAAGACAACTCTCCAGGAAGGGACTCAGTCCCGGTCCCGGTTGCAAAAATTAATTTTTTATTCCATTAGTGAACGGCAGCCCTCAAAGGGATCAGTGGTTTGGTTCAATTCAGGACGGGAAAGCAGATGGTCCAACATATGACACTTCTGCGTTGTGTTTCTGGCAAAGGACCAGAATGACACAACACTTTAAATCAAAAAGCAAAGTGGGTGCAGCAAAACACTTGCTGGACTCTGCTGCAGGAGAGTAGGGGAATGGGATGGCACCTGATAAGACACAAATATACAGCCACACTCCAAAGTCTTCCTATTGTAGGCAAGAAGTGGTTGTGGTTAGCAGTGGCTTTAGCCCAAAGAACAGGAGAAGGCTTTGGGGAGTCTTATTTTATTTCAGCCAGTTTGCCAATTTTTTTATTTTTATTTTTTCATTATCCCAGATAACCCAAACACTCATCAGTAGTAGTTTATTCTCCTGAAAATAGAAATATCGCTGAACTATGCAGAGAGATGGAGGAGTCTGTAGGGGGAGGTGGAGTAGTGGAGGAGAATGCAGCACTTGCTTATTGTTCTGAACCTTCTTTACTCAGCATCCGACTGTGGCTAACCATGACCAGGTAAATAAGGGCTAGGAAGGAAGATACAGAGAAACCTTATGCTTACACACCGTGCATCAGTCCCAGGGCCTGATTACCAGTTGCAGTCAGAGGCAGATTAAGCTTTTGTGGGGCCCTGGCTCAGAGCAAGTGTGTGTGTGTGGGGGGGATCTCCCCATCCCTTATGCCTGTAATCAGGGCTGACTCCAGGTTTTCTGCCACCCCAAGCGACGGGATGGGGGAAAAAAAAACACCCAATCGGTGGCTCTTCGGCGGCAGGTCCTTTGCTCCCTCTCTTCCTCTTCAGCGGCACTTCGGCAGGAGCTCAAAGAGGAAGAGAGGGACTAAGGGACCCGCCGCCGAATTCCCACCGAAGACCCGGACGTGCTGCCCCAATAGCGGACGGACTGCCTCCCTTTTGTATTGGCCAGCCCAAGCACCTGCTTCCTTAGCTGGTGCCTGGAGCCAGCCCTGCCTGTAATCCCCAGCATGCTCCTGCTGGGGAGCAGGGTTGGGGCACAGGGGCCTTGCCGCACTTCACCTCCCCTCAGCTGGGCAGAGCGGGGCAAGCCCCCACACCCCTACCCTGCTCCCCGGCAGGAGCACTGGGTGGAGCAGGTCAAGGCATGGAAGCACCCATTTTTCTGGGGGCCCCAATTGGCCAGGGACTCTTGGCCCAGTGGCTAATCCACCACTTGTTGCAGTTGAGATACGTTCAGCATGAAAACTATCGGCAAGGGGCAAAGATGGCTTTCAGTCACCTTTGCTGCTTTCTGGACTCTGGATTTGGCTCCTAGTGTAAGTTAGAGCAGTCATAGGGCTGCTGTAGCTCACATTCATCTGCCAATGGCTGCAAAGGCTTTTGTGACAGCTGAGGATAGCCAAAATACTGCAGTATTCTAGTTATGCCTCCAAAATTTCCTCCTATGCTGAGGTCTGCGAGGGGGAAGGCAAGGGGAACAGAGCAGGCCTTGAGCACCATGAGGGGCAGGTTGACTCTTCCTAAGGGATGATGGAGCACTGGTGCATCATGCTACTCACTGAGGGATTTTCTTCCTTCGATACAATTCCTCCCCGAAGCTGTCGTGGGGGATGGATGCTCCATGCTGCTCCCAAGTGGACTAGTGTGAAATGGTAACATTTGGCCCTTTGTATTTGCTAGTGACCAAAAAACTTGTGACGTCAATACCATTTATTACAGAAAATTGATGCAGTTTTATAGCTATGTATATTTAAGGATATTTAATTATACTATCTAAGTTGTTATAGTGATCTGTCTGTTTTGTCTTCATAATTGAACTTCCATGAATACCACAATTTCCAAGTTTACATTAAAAATATTTACAGAAACTAACCTGGGGGAAGGGAGGAGGAAAGTGTCAACAGCTAAAACCAACCTCGAAGTACTGAAGAGTTTATAAATCAAACCTGGTGCCATACCAGAAATGAGGATGGTGCTCTATGCTCAGTTGTTCACAATAGTAAAGTATATTCTTGAATAGTACATGCAAACAAATACCTATAAGATGCTAAAAAGCATCTCATGTAATCTTCGAAAGAGATATAGTAGTGTAGATCATCAGCCAAAAGACCTTCTAACGTATGTGGTGTTTGTATTTGAAATGTTAATATTCTATTTGTGCATTATAGAAATGGACCTCAAAGTTTGAGTTGTATTTTATTTATTTTTATTTTTTTTGGTTTAAGGCCACCTAAGTCTGTGATTTCTACACAACTTGGGCTCAGCACCTGATTCTCTGTACCAGCAGTTCTCAAACTGTGGTCTGTGCAGTACTGGTAGCCAGGGCCGGTGCAAGGATGTTTCGCGCCCTAGACAAAACTTCCACCTTGCGCCCCCCGCGCCCCTGCCCTGAGGCGCCCCCCCTGCTTGCGGCAGCTCCCGCCCTCCGCCCTGAGGCACCCCCCCCCCGCCCCAGCTCACCCCTGCTCCGTGCATGAGCACCCCAAGCACGCCGTGGCTGCTTCACTTCTCCCACCTCCCAGGCTTGCGGCGCCTAAGCTGATGGGCGCCGCAAGCCTAGGAGGTGGGAGAAGTGAAGCAGCTCACCCCTGCCCCGCCTCTTCCCCAAGCACGCCATGGCCGCTTCACTTCTCCCACATCCCAGGCTTGCAGCGCCAATCAGCTTAGGCGCCCACAAGCCTGGGAGGTGGGGGAAGTGAAGCAGCCACAGCGTGCTCGGGGAGGAGGCGGGGCAGGGGTGAGCTGGGGCGGGGAGTTCCCCTGCGTGCCGCCCCCCCCCTTACTTGCTGCAGGCGGCCCTCCCCGCGGTCCCCTGCCTCAGTTCCCTCCGCCTAAATGCCGGCCGCCACGGTCACTGCCGAAGAAAATGGCGCCCCCCAAATCCTAGTGCCCTAGGTGACTGCCTAGGTCACCTAAATGGTTGCACCGGCCCTGCTGGTAGCCCATAGAACAATTGGTGTCGGTCTGTAGACAGCTGGTTGGTCACATACTATTAACTCTATCTTATCTTCCCCTGCTAATTTGCATAAAATAAACACTTTCCTCCATATTTTTTTCCAGAGAAGTAATTGCTGCCAGTGCCACAGGGATGTCGTATGACTGCAAATCAGGGGGAGGGGGAGTTTGGCTGAGTGATCACAACTGGGAGGGAAAGAAATCCATGAGATAGAATATATTAAGATGCTGTCCACACTGTGAAAGAATTTTGAAAATCCCTGGAATATGTGGTATAATGGGGAATACTTAAGAACATAAGAACGGCCGTACTGGGTCAGACCAAAGGTCCATCCAGCCCAGTATCCTGTCTTCCGGCAGTGGCTAATGCCAAGTGCCCTAGAGGGAGTGAACCTAACAGGTAATGATCAAGTGATCTCTCCCCTGACATCACCACCCCCTGATAAACAGAGGCTAGGGACACCATTCCTTACCCATCCTGGCTAATAGCCATTAATGGACTTAACTTCCATAAATTTATCCAGTTCTCTTTTATACTTCTCCATTGGACCTGATTTTTTCCTTTTGGCCCATGACTCCAAAGCATACAATTTATATCTGTGCACCTTGAAAAAAATCCTAAAGTAAACGCAGATTCCACCCTTTAGTTCATGTGGACTGTACTAGGACTAACTAAATGTTTCACTGAAGATACACTTGCAATTTCTTTTAAGGAACACCTTCAAAGATACCCCAATGGGCAACATAAGAGGAATTTTAGGCATCACAGTCTATAGTTCCTGGGACCTTGAGCCAATACCTAGGGCATAAGTTTCCTAACTGTAGTGTGAGTATTTCTAGGTTCAGGGGAGAAAAAGTTATCTCAGAGCTGGCGGAGTCTTTTATCTATATATAGTTCACTATGGTTTCTTTGGGAGTCTGTCTATTGTGCCATTCCTGTTCTCTGTGTGTTGCAAATTTCTCCGCATCAGCAAATGTGCTTCTTCTATTTGAAGCTGACATTTATAAAGGACTGGATTCTTTTTCACTCCATCTTATGGATTTTAGAGAAGATTGCACATTTTCACTCCCTACTCCGCTGATTGGTCTTGCTCCTCTCAGTTGCTCCCAAATCTTTTGTCTCCAGATGTCTTCCCTCTCCCCAAAGCAGCCCTCTGAGAATGTGTAGCCAAATGCATTTGTGCTATGTGACATTCCCAGAATTACCCACGTCAGGATACATTTTAAGAATGTCGAAACATAACTGCACCTGCTTCAAACTTCCTGGAGGTATTTGAGAGGTTCCACGTAGGGAAAAGATATTTTGGCTACTGCCAGTGTCCAAACCAGTGTGCAGTCCCTGACCTATCTTATCTTTAGGGCTCTCTTGGCAGAGTGTTTTCGTGTGGAAAAGTAACCTTTACTGGAAATAAAAAAGAAGAGAAGGAACCTAACAAAAATATACAAGAAATCAGTTAAGGGACTTAAGGGAATAAGAGCTGCACACAAAAAAAAATCAGAACAAGTGAATGCTAGTCAAAGAGTTAATGGGCCATAAGAAGCATTTTTACAAATATATTGTACAGTAAGATATACTATATGGCTATGGTGTTTCTAATACATCCATCACTGTAAAACTGAAGCACAAAGCCATCTAAAAAACAAAAACAATCAATTAATAATCGAAGAAAGATTAAATCAACAGTGGCTTGCAATTAGCTAACTAACAAATTGAACTTTAATCTCGAAAAACAGGAAAAAGAAAAGGTTTTCATTTCTTCGTAATTGCCCCCATCAATATAGGTGCGATTAAAAACTGGGAAAAGGAATATTTGAACAATTGAAATTTAGATGTATATCTATATCTATATCTATATATATAAACACACACTTACATATAAAGTATAGGCTGATTATTGTTACATAATCAGCATATATCAAATATAGGATATTTCACAGCTTTTCACATTTATAGAGAGTTTATCATTCAGGACTAAGCCAATGCACATATCATTCTGATTTTGTGCTTATCAAGACAGTCCATCCCTTTTCCATGAATGTAGAACAGACCATTGCTGATGTCTGTCAGAGGTTAGAACAATCCTCTCCTGAAATCTACTTAAAAGTTCTTTTTTTCTGCTTTTCTAATGTAAACAACTTAAATTTGCTATTTAGGCTTTATCATTTTGAATATTAATACTAGATTTAATATTCAATGTACAGTGGTGTTCATACTGAAGTACTGCAGGCCGGTAATTTACTGTGATTCTTCAGTATGGCAACAAATTCCTCAAATTCAGCAGTGAGTTTATACACTTCATGATTCTGTCTCATTGTTCTATTCAAGCTAATGCTTTTATCAAAACTTTACTATTATTCATCTTTTTCACATCTTATTCCATTATGATACATGCAGTTTTGCTCTGAGGTCTCTTGAAAAACCTAGGCAGTTATGCTCCTATGCAGAATTTCTTGGAGGAAATTTTCTAATTACAGTAACAAATTTTGTATAAAGTTATCCTCTTAAGGGTATAAAACAGGGAAGAATTTTGGCCATAACATTCGTTCTTGTTTGAAAGCTGCATGTGGACTCCAACTCTGCTATAATCAAATTACAAAAGTGTTTTGATTGTTTTTGCCATAAAGACCTTAACATTTATCATTTATGTCATCATCATTCCTTCCCTGAGGTGCAGGTTAAACGTTGTAAACAGTAGCTATAAGCCAATATTAGCATTAACATGAATTTAGAAGATTGATTTTATTTCTTTTCAGGTCAGTTTGCAATATGTTTGTTTCCAGGGTACTTAACCTGACAAGGTGTAAGTATTTCTTTTTGCCATGCTGTTGAGATAAAATGATTGCGTGAAGCTCACTGAGGAGCTGTTCATTTTGACCTCCCTAAATCGTTCCCCCCAATTCCTTTCTGATCTACAATCTGCTCCTTTTTACTACCTAGTTCTCCTTTGATGACTCTGAGTACAGTCATAGTAGGTCAGACTAATGGTCCATCAAGTCCATTATCAGTCCCCTGACAGTGATCTATATCCAGGACCTTGTGAACGATGTGATTTTGTGTGTGTGTGACTGACCGCAGCACTTGCCAGAGAATCTAATTTTGCTGTAGAAGTGCACTAAAAACAATCTAAGCTTTCAATTTAAAAAAAAGTTTCTGGCCATTATGGTTGCACAGAAAATGTTTCAAATATAAACGTACAGTAATGCGGGTGTGGTCCTGTTGTCCTGAGTCTGCAAGCAGCCTGAAACAATTATTTTTAAAGAATCTTTCCTTTCATATTTGTGGGATTTACCTCTGAAATCTAATGTTGACCATTTTAAATGTCACTGTAATATCTAATTCCATAATCATATTAACAGGCAGATTGGCTATGTTGGATACCTTCCAGTATGTCACACCTTCAGTGTCCCTCCCTGTGACCATGACTTCATCCATATCCATTGGTGCTGTCACAGTACCTTACTACAGGGATTCTCAAACTGGGGTTCGGGACACCTCAGAGGTCGTGAGGTTATTACATGGGGGGTCACAAGCTGTTAACCTCTCCAAACCCCACTTTTCATCCAGCATTTATAAGAGTGTTAAATAGATTTAAAAAATAATTTATAAGGGGAGTCGCACTCAGAGGCTTGCTGTGTGAAAGGGGCCACCAATACAGAAGTTTGAGAACCACTGCCTTACTACCAGCTAAGTGGGTCAATCAATAAATCAGTGTCACGGTCATTCAGGAGATTGGACAAGAAAAGAAAGTTGTGATATACCCTATACTCCTAGTGAGTAAGAAAGGTTGTTGATACAGATGCTGAGAAGCAGGTTGTGCTTCAGCTGGTGCTGATTGCAGGTCCTCTAAAGGATATTGTAGCAGAAGGAAGAGGGTTGTCTGGGAACCTGGAGGAAAAGGCTCATCACGGATCCAGTAGTCCTGGAGAGAGCTATTTTCCACCAGCCAGGGGAAATGAGCTCCTGGTCAGTAAGTGGATGTTACAGGTGTACTTATCTCTGTACACAGTTAATATACAGGAAAATACAATTGATGGCACTCAAGAATATGTTGCATGGTTCCTGGTGTTTGCAGGACCAATAAGTCTTCTGTGAACTGCAAAGGGTTTCCTCTAGCAGCTCTGCACATCAGCTCTTAAGAATGGAGACTTGCCAAGGTCTTGGTTGAAGTGAGTCAGCCCAGGAACTTTCTTACTATTTTAAATAGGGCTGAGGCAAGCTGACTCAACTAATGAGTATCCATGTGCTTGGGCTTAACAAAAAATGGGGTGTGTACGTGTGTGTTGCCTTTTAAGGGGGATAGGACCGTCCAACAACCAGCCATCCTAGTCAGAAATTCTACATTAATCAAGGATTCTTTCACTCCCCTCCACATTTTATCTTCATTACATCACATCTACAGTAGTACCTGTGGGTCAAGGGGGCACAATTCTCAGAGCTCTTCACTTGTAAGTATTTAATACACATTTTATTAATGTATCAATATGTGTGTGCGCGTGTGTGTGTGTGCGCGCGCGTGTGTGTGTGTACACAGAAACAGAATAAATGCTGGCATGGTCAACCACAAATGAGTTCTGCAGTTCATTGCAAGCTCATGCCAGTAAAACCTTTTTATACCTCACCATCACCATAATCTGTATGATGCATCTCATACATTAAAGAAAAATATATATTGCAGAGGGTTTTTTAAAAAGTTTTACATTGATTATTTCTTATGGCCTTCCATCTGGAAAACCAGATATATTAGTTATCATAAGGCCAACAGTACATGACTCGGGGAAAGGGATATAAAACAAATGCAAGACAGCTATAAAATGAGCTAAAATGACTTTTGTACACTTAAAAAATCAGGATTTTAAAGAACATTTGTAATCCTGGGAGGGATTATGAAATAGCAAGTGCTGTGTACACCTTTAGAGACCTGGCACTCTTAAGAAGTCATGCAAGTCTTTGTGAAATCGAGTTTTGAAGTGGTTTATGTTCTTCCAATGTAAGGCCTAATTGTGCAAAGGGCATATGGCCCTGAGGAGCAGAACCACTGCCAGGGGGAGCATTGCTAGGGATAGTTCAAAATTCTTCCCAGAGCTTCAGGTAGGGCAACCCACTCTGCTGTCAGCACACTTGGCTAGCTCCATAGGCCAGTGCAGATAGTGGGACCTTGGCCGTCAGCAAGGTCAAGCAGTCCCTACAATTTCCCAAATATAGGGAGTGCCTCTTATATGGAGGGTGGGAAAGGCACGGGTGGCAGAACAGGGTTCCTTGCACCTCTCTCCATTGCATGTCCACACTAGGGCAATGTACAGTCTGGCCTGGTTCTTCATACTCCTGCCTATGGCATAGCATTTCTTTCCTCTAAGGATGGTAGGTATGTTTTGGATCCTGAATGGCTTGGTAGTGTCCTCTTCCATAAAGAAACAAATGGAGACTGTCAATAAGTGGAGTGGCGATAAGATAGATAGTTGCTTGTTAGTGATTTGGGAGCTAGGTAGTGTGGCCAAGTGGATTAATGCATTGCCTTCATTTGCTGACATTTAATCTCTAGAGCTTGGTTTTGTATTCAGCCCAAACGTGAAGTGACTGAATCTCTCTGATTTGATAGTTGTGAAGTTGAGATAGTGGTAAAGTTCAGGAACCTGATTCCAAGCACTAGTCGGGGCTTAATTTTTTTTTTTAAGGAGGATTTTTCTCTACACTCTTGCAGATTGAGATATCCTCAGTAGTTTTCAGGGGATACAATAATTATCTCACCACTTTGCTATGTTCTATCCCTTTTTTTTCCCTTTGTCCCCTTTCTCTGGAGAGGGATCTATTGACTGTGAGCATGTGCGTGTGTGTGGTTTGCTACTCTACTGTTGGCATTCCCTACCCAAATAGTACTCAGTCTCTCCTTTGGGCCATGCTGCCTGTCATCAGACCAGTAGTGGAGTCTAGAAGAAGCTGCTGTGTGCCTGCTGGAAACCAAATGGAGAGAAGAGAGTTTGCTCTTTGCAGGTTGCTTCCCCTGACTAAAGAGGGAAAAGATTGGAGGTGTGTAAGAAGATTGTCTCACCTGTTGCCTAGGAAGGCTGAGTGAGAAACCTGAAGGCCCCTGTTCAGCAGCACCATTCTTACCCATCAGCCAGTGAACTTTTAGGAAGGGCAAGGAGGTGTAGTCTCCAGTCTTTCCAACCTTCAGGTGTTCAACTGAAAAGCTGATCACAGGAGGGGCAAAATGGATTCCTCTCAAAATGGAGAGAATCAGACAGTCCCCATAATGCAAAACTTTATCTCCTGAAACTCTGAACATATGCAGGGGCACGAATAAGAGAACTCATTCCCTGTGAGTGTGAGCTCAATTTAAAACCATGCTGGTGCACCGGACTAGGTCTCCTACTTCTGAAATGCTAGTTATAACATGATGAGATTCTGGGTGTCATGAATGCAAGTTACTGAGAGCACGTGTTCTACTTAGAACCTCTGACAAAGTGCCTTTTGCCTTTTCCTTGCTAAAATCTTCTAGAAGAAACCATTCTGACCACAGTTAGTACTTGCGAGAGTTGCCAGTTTAACAGTCCTAGTGACCAAAGTCCCTTTTTCAGTCAAAGATGTACAGTATGGCTTGTAGGAGTGGTATCAATGGTTCATCCTCACTCCTTCACTAAGGAGATTGACTCAAGGAGAATTCACATGGATGGTCCAGTGGTTAGGGCATGAGCCCAGGTCTTGGGAGACAGGATGCAATTCTTTGCTTTGCCACAAATTTCCTGCGTAACCTTGGGCAAGTCACTTAGTCTCTCTGTGCTGCAGTTACCTGCCTGTAAAGTAAGGATAATAGCACTTCCATACATCAGTGTGTTGTGAGGATGAATACATTACATATTGTGAGATACTGAGATACTATGGTGATAAGGGCCATTTAGGGACTTTAGATGGATAGATTGGAGAAGGGTAGTTCATTCTGTTGATGCTAAGACTACCACAAAGGATAAAACAAGAGACAGTAGATGAGGGAGCACAAGGAAATGATAAACAAAGTTGTTCAGCATGGTAGGCCCGGTCTCAGCACTTCAGTGGTCTATCTGTCAAATTTTATGTAAGCACAGTAGAGCAATAAGAAAAGAAATGGGGAACTGGGAGAATAATAAAGCTTATTTTCTCTACGGGGAAAGGAGAATGTCCAAGATAGTAGTATACACCATGCTTCAATGGTACATGTTGCTTTAAACCAACCTCGTGAATATCATCCTGAAAATATCAGCCCAGGCACAGAAGCCTCTCATCCACCTTTACTCTGCTGATGATAGAATGAGTGAATAAATAAATAATATTCTCCTGTTAAAATAAATAAATATTACAAATAGAAAGTAGAAATTTGCAAAGCTGATTTAACCAGTAACCCCCTTCCTTTGCAAATAACAATGCCTGGGTTAATTCTTATTTTATCCAGACTAGTTCACCTGTATCTAGATGTAACATAGTAACACTTTCTGTAGTTAATATGCACCACTATGTTTGGTGATTAATTCTTCAAGTCTCCCCTAAAACAACCTTTTGTGTGCAGAAGAATACTAATACAATTTAGTTAATTCCTTGTGATTCTCTTCTATTGTGCTGTGAAAAATCTTGCTACATGACTGACTTCTGCATCTTAAATATTTAAATTAGTTTTTTTCTTCTTTGCAGTTGTGAGCTCAGTGTCTTGAAAGCTTGTGTCTCTCACCAACAGAAGTTGGTCCAATACAAGATATTACTTCACCCACCTTGTCTCTATTTCTTTCTACGCAATTTGCCTGAGCCTGCAGTATGGATATGTATCTGCGTGACTACTGTAGCTACAATAAAATTGCCCAAATAATCACCTATGACAAGCAACTCCGTGCCTTAAGAGACCATTTAAAACAAAACATCTGTGAAGTTTCCAATTCAGTTTTGTTTGACCTGTAGCCAAAGAGCACAGGTCAAATTCTCATTTACAATGGTGTAAACCAAGTAGACTCTGAGTTATTCTGGATTTATATTGGCCTAACTAAGGGCAAAATCTGGTCATTTTCTGCTAAGTAACCAATTTTCTCCAGTACCTCAGTTGGTCACTTAGGACAGATTTTTCCTGTATAACTTCCCCCAGGAGATGTTCAATGGGTTTTAACTATAGCAGCTTCCTTCTGTTTCTGAACCAATTGTAATGCTGATCTCTACAGCTTCTGTTATTCTGCAGACTATGTAGAGAGTATCTGCCTTAAAATGCTGATGATCTGATTACTTGCTTGTTTTCAGCATGACAGTGTGATGTTCTTTTTGCCCTGTCCCTACAAGTAATCTGTCTGCTAACTGCTGCATGTCTTCTTCTCATCCTATAACTAATTTATTTTCCTTATCTAGAACATCTTCTGTCACCTCAGCATTATTTGCTTCTTTACTAATTCACTGTCGCAGTTTCCTTCAAATCATATCACTTGCACTCAAGAAATTTTAAAGGGGGAGGGTGAATAGAGAGTGTGGGGAATGTGTAATGGGCTCTTCATCTCTGCATACCTCATTCTGATTTCACATCAGTGTAACTAGGGAGTAACTCAATGCAGTCTAGAGAGTTAAACCAGGGTTACAGAGAACACAATCTGGCCCTAGATCACCTGGCCCCAAAGGCTGTTGCTCTCTGATGGACGTTGTGGTTTATGTGGAGGGAGTCTGGTGCTCTTGCTCCAATTCCCTCTGGATAGGCGTCCCCACCAAAACCACTGTGGCAGTTGGCATCCATGTTGCCAGTGTCAGTTGAGAAGACAAAGGCTATGGCTACACTTGCACTTCAAAGCGCTGCCACGGCAGCGCTTTGAAGTGCTAAGTGTAGTCAAAGCGCCAACGCTGGGAGAGAGCGCTGTCCGTACTCCACCTCCCTGTGGGGAATAACGTACAGCGCTGGGAGCCGCGCTCCCAGCGCTGGGGCTTTGACCACACTGGCGCTTCGCAGCGCCGCAATTTGCAGCGCTGGAGAGGGTGTGTTTTCACACCCTGCTGCAGCGCTGCAAATTTGCAAGTGTAGCCATAGCCAAAGACTGAACGGGCGTGGAGAGAGAGAACTGCCTTCTCCCCCCATACGGGTGAGGCTTGAACCTAACCTTCAGTGTAGATGGAGGCTTTGCTACATCCACAGCCTTCTTGCCGTATTCTGTAAGGTGCCCCAGGGCTCTATGAGGGATGGGAATGTGAAAGGCCAATGAAGGAGTGAGCAGCCTAGGGATATCCAGGGACCTCCATCTGTGTTATCTTTCTGCTGGACCGTCTTCTTGGTGGGCTCTCCCTTTTAAGGGATGTCTTTGATGTGTGGGGTACCATCAGCTTCAGCTCCATTGGAACCATATTAATGCCAGTGAGTGGTAAAAACAGAAGCTGGCTGCTGAGAGCTTGGCTTCTCCCTGTGCAGATCCCACATCCAGTCCCCACGTTAATTCAGAGTCAATCTGCTATCTGTAGTCTCAAAAATACCTTTCCATGCCTTTTACTCCTATGTAGTTATAAATGCTGGTGGAGGTTTTTAAAAACGGATTAGACAACACCTAGTATACTTGGTCCTGCATCAGTGCAAGGGACTGGACTAGATAACCTCTCAAGTTTCCTTCCAACGTGACATAATATTCTAGAATATAGATTCATAGCAAGTAGCTAAATTAGGTAGGTAGCACTGCAGATTCTCTACAATTGAAGATGGGAGAGGGAGCTGGATTATAATTTGACTTGCTGTCAAAGTTGTTGGCTAAATTCCAGTTGCAGAGATCTAGGGCTGGTTGTGAACTGAGCACGTGCTATGGAAATGGTACAAAACAATGAATATGGAACTGGAATGCCATTTTTTTAGCTACTCTTTGATGTGAGATCCATGCTGTAACGGAGGGGGGGGCGGGGAGGCACTCCTGTCAAATCTCACTTTCCCAAGTAGTAACAACACAAATCGGTGTCAGGCTGACTAGCGCATTGGGCATTTTGCCCATTTGGGACCATCATTTTCATCTTTATGTTCCTGTATCCTTCTCTGTTATGGCACTGGAATCCTGTATAGTGGGGCCAGCATTACCTGAGAAAGGTTTGTAGTTGTGCAATGACCAACTATGTACAATATCTTGAACTGACTCTTTTTTTCCTTTTGTAACAGCTTTGGATTTTTGCCCATCTTTTTCTCACACTATTCTCTAAAGCTCCATTATTCCCATATAATCCCTTTCTACAGTCTGATTATGGACTCTAGTCTCCAATAACACCTTTATATTTCCTGTATAAGAACCAAAACAGTGGAAAAAATTGCACACTCCACTATAGACCCTACTATAAAATGCAGATTCAACAAACTCTGCCAAAAGGTTTATGATGCTGATTATAGGAAGGCTTGCAAAAAGTTAACCAAAAGGTCGCAAAGTTCCTTCTTGCGATGTTCATGACTCGTTAATCAGAACGCATAGTATGCATTTATAATTTCTCTAGTCTCTGAAAGCATAGGGACAAGCTAGCATATACAACAAATTAAATAGTAAAATTGTTAAGCACCTGCCAGTTCAGTGTGAATCACAGATTTGTAGAGGTCACGCTTTCTTCCAAAAGGGGTTGGGAGGGTATACAGCTCTCTTATGCACTCCTTAGCAGTTGATTTTAAAATTGAATTACAACTTTGGTGAAAATTGTTAGCCCTTTGATCTGTGAGGTCACTGCTGCGATGCAGCAGAATATAAATGGGTAAGAGGGGAGAAAGATAAGGGACCATGGTCAGTCTGTTTAAGTCTCCAAATACACTTTCTGCAAAGGAATGCAAATCCTAAGCAGATGATTTTTTCGTATTAGAGACTTTGTTAGCTTTAACTGGGACTTCAGCAACTCACAGGATAGCTTTCATGTGTATTTTGCAATGAGGCAGCTGGTTTATAGCATGCTTTTGAGACATAGCTATAAAAACCTAATTAATTTTATATCCATTTTACCATTGTGAGACTACTTTACTCTGGGCTTCTGCATGTAGCTTGCCTACATTAACCCTAGGGTTTGCATGGGTTTGTTTCATTTTAGAATCAGGGCAACAATTACAAGAGGCAAAGGTGACTATTATTTCGGTTTGAGAGTCACATCTGAACAGGTGACAGTTAGAGAGCATTAGCACCAGTAGCCCTCTGCCCCCCAGTATCAATTCAAAGCATTGTAGCACACAGGAATGAGTGTACAGATTATTTTAAATAACCTTTTGCTACCCGTTTATAACTGTAGGAGGGGAACTTGTTTGAAGATTAGGCTGGGCCTGTCTCTCTGTAACTATCTGAGTGGGTGTCTGGGTGGTGGTGCCCTTTTTGACTTGAGGGGCTAATCAAATTTCAGGGGCCTCGAGATGTTCCAGTAGGATGTAGAAATTGATGGATTCTGTTTCCTTCTTTGATGCAATCTTGTTTATTTACAAGGAATGTACAAAGTCCATCTTCTCTGAATGGAGGAAGAATCAAGAAAAAAAAAGATCACTTTCCATTTCTTACAGTCCCAAGCCTCTGTAGACAATAGATCCAAAAGCTGTCTTTTCCAGAGTCACGTTGTGTTCACAAGCTACTGCCTGGCTTTGTTGCTTTTTGCCTATGTCTCTTTCTCTGTTCTTGTTTTCTTACCCAGTCTTTTGTCTCTCCAGCCTTCCCACACACCTATCCAAACAAGACTCAGTCAAAAGCTCCTCTGCAGGTTCACACACTCCTTTTGTCTTAGGTCTGATCTTTTGCCTATAGTTATATTAATTGAAGGGTGAGTTCACCTCTCAGTCTCAATGAGGTTTTAATTCAGCCCATAACATTTTTTCAACCTGGTCATAATTAACATATGATTATATATTTTACTTTTTTATGAAACATCATAATTACTCCAATGACCTTGTGCAGTGACCAGAAGAATCAGTCATGCTTTGAGTTTGCTGTGGGAAGTAGGAGGGAACCACATGACTTATCCACAGCTCTTGCTACTGACAATGCTTTAGTCCGTGTACAATTGTTCACATGTTCTCTTGTCTGAGCTTTACCTGTTCTTTTCATCCTGCTGCTCCCAGTGCTTGCGTGCTTGTCACTAACGTTTTCAGTGTCTTGATTGTCTTGCCTAAATCATAAGAACAACAGAATGGCCGAACTGGGTCAGACCAATGGTACATCTAGCCCAGAATCCTGTCTTCTGACAGGGGTAAGGGCCAGATGCTTGAGAGGGAATGAACAGAACAGGGCAATTATCAAGTAATCTTTCCCCTGTTGTCCAGTCCCACCTTCTGGCAGTTAGACGTTTAGGGATACCCAGGAAATGGGTTTGTCACCGACCATTTTGGATAATAGCCACTGATGAACCTATCATCCATGAACTTATCTGATTCTTTTTTAACCGAATTATACTTTTGACCTGGTTCTCGTGTTATGTGAAGGGGTAAATAGTACTTTTTCCCCACACCGTTCATGATTTTATAGACCTCTATCATATCCCTACTTAGTCATTTCTTTTTTAAGATGAACAGTCCCAGTCCTTTTAATCTCTCCTCATGTGCCTCTAATAATTTTTCTTGCCTTTCTCTGTGCCTTTTCCAATTCTAATATGTCTTCTTATGAGATAGGGCAACAAGAACTTCACACAGTATTCAAGGTGTGGACATACCGTGGATTTATATAGTGGCATTCTGATACTTTCTGTCTCATTTATTCCTTTTCTAATGGCTCCTATCATTCTGTTACCTTTTTTTTGACTGCCGCTCCACAATGAACAGATGTTTTCAGAGAGTCATCCATGATGACTTGACAGTCTTTCTTGAGTAATTACGGCTAATTTCAACTCCATCATTTTGAATATATAGTTGAGATTGTTTTCTAACGTGCATTATTTTGCATTTATCAACATTGAATTTCATCTGCCATTTTGTTGCCCAGTCCTCCAGTTTTGTAAGGTCCTGTAATAGTCCGCGGTTGGGGCCGTGCCCTCTCAGGGGCCGTCGGGAGCCAGGCCGCCTCACTACACGGCCCAAATCAGTCTCCGGGTTCTGAAGGTCTTGGGGTTCTGCCCCTCAAGCAGGGGCTGAACAGAAGGCACACGATTAATGCAATGAGTCCCAGCCCTCAGTCAGGGCGGGACAGCAGACACTAGGGCTAGGCTCAGATCCTTCCCGCAGGCTGAGCACCCATAAAGTCAATAAGCCACGGCCCTCATTCAGGGCGGGGCAGCGAACCAGTTCTAAGCTCCAGTCCTGGCAGCTGGAGCTGAGCGGTTACAAAGTCAGTAAGCCCTAAGCCCTAGCTCAGGGCGGGGCAGCACACAAGAGTCCAGGGAGCTCAGATCCCCCTGCAGGCTGAGCAGTAACAAAGTTAACAGGCTAAGCCCAGGCCCTCAATCAGGGCAGGGCACCAAACACAGCAGTTCTAGGCTCAGCTCCTTACCGCAGGAGCTGAGCAACAATAATAGTTCAGGGCTCAGGTCCTTGCATCAGGAGCTGAGCAACAATAGTCAGTAAGCCCCCAGCCCTAGGTCAGGGTGGGGCAACAAACAATAGTTCCGGGGCTCAGGTCCTTGTCCCAGGAGCTGAGCTATGGCAATAGTTCCGGAAGCCCAAGCCCTTAGTCAGGGCGGGTAATAAACAATAGTTCAAGGCTCAGGTCCTTATAGCAGGAGCTGAGCTACCACACTACTTCAGGGAGCCCAGGCCCTTAGTCAGGGCGGGGCAACACACAAGAGTCCCGGGGGGGGCTCAGGTCCTTGCAGCAGGAGCTGAGCACTAACAAAGTCAGGAAGCCCAGGCCCTTAGTCAGGGCGGGGCAGCAACACAGCCGTTCTAGGCTCAGGTCCTTACAGCAGGGCTGAGCAGCAATGATAGTTCAGGGCTCAGGTCCTTGTATCAGGAGCTGAGCTACAATAATAGTTCAGGGCTCAGGTCCTTTTTAGCAGGAGCTGAGCAGTAATATCAGTCCTGGGCTCAGGTCCTTGTCTCAGGAGCTGAACCACAGCAACAAGTCAGGAAGCCCAGACCCTTAGTCAGGGCGGGCAATAAACCATAGTTCAAGGCCCAGGTAAGTGCAGGCTTCTCTGCCTGAGTGCTGGCAGGAGGGGGAGTCTGCCACCCGTGCGTGGGGTGGCAGGGGGGGACACAGGCCCACCCACTCCTCTGTGTCCCAGCCCGGGGCCCTAACAGCGGCGTGGATCCGCTGCAGTCAGTGGGGATCCTGGCCGCAACACACTGACATGGGCACGTCAGTGCCCTCAGCTGGACAGGGGTCGGCTACCCCCGGGCTACACTCCATCTCCCCCTCCATGGGTACCTGCTCCTCGCTGGGCTCTGCAGCGGGGTCCCACACCATGGGCTCCTCGGCGTGCTGAGGGCTCTCTAGGTCGGGCTGCTCCTCCGGACTCGGGTCACGGGAACGCTCGGGCAGCTCCTCGGGGTACCGGGCTCGGGGCAGGCTTGGCCAGTCCACCTCGGGGTACCTGGCTCGAGGGAGGCTCGGTCCGTCCGCGTCAGGGTACCTGGCTCGGGGCAGGCTCGGTCCGGCAGGAGCCCGAACAGGAGCGTCCGTCCCCTCCGGCCGCTGGGCTCCAACTGAGTGTTGAGGCCGGGCTTTTATACTTCCTGTCCCGCCCCTTGACTTCCGGGGGGCGGGAACAGGCGGCGGTGGCTCCGCCCACTGAGGTGGCTGTTCCGGTTCCTCCCTCTCAGGGGCCGTCGGGAGCCAGGCCGCCTCACTACAGGTCCCTTTGTAACTCTGGACAGTCAGCGTTGGACTTAACTATTGTGAGTAATTTTATGTCATCTGAAAACTTCCCCACCTTATTCCCCTTTTCCAAATCATTTATGAATATATTGAATAGCACTGGTCCCAGTACAGACCCCTGGGGGACACCACTATTTACCCCTCTCCCCACTGTGAAAACTGACCATGTATTCCTAATCATTGTTTCCTATCATTTAACCAATTACTGATCACTGAGAGGACCTTCCCTCTTGTTCCACTATTGCTTACTTTGCTTAAGAGCCTTTGTTGAGGAACCTGGTCAAAGGCTTTCTGAAAGTCCAAGGACACTATATTGACTGGCTCACCCTTGTCAGAATTCTTTGAGGGTCAACAAGCATTTGAATAGATTAGTGAGGCATAATGTTCCTTTACAAAAGCTGTGGTGACTCTTCTACAACGTATTGTGTTAATTTATATGTTGGATAATTTTGTTAGTTTTGTTTAGTTTAAACCAATTTGTCTGGTACTGAAGTTAGGCTTACTGGCCTGTAATTGCCAGGATCACCTCTGGAGCCTTGTTTAAATATCAGCATTACATTAGCTTTGCTCCAGTCTTCTGGTACAGAGGCTGATTTAAGTGATCAGATATATACCATAGTTAGTAGTTTTTTCCATTTCATCTGAGTTGCTTCTGAACTCTTAGGTGAATATCATCTGGTTCCGGTGACTTACTTCTGTTTAATTGATCTATTTGTTCAAAAACCTCCTCTACTGACACCTCAATCTGGGACAGTTCCTCAGGTGGGTCATGTAAAAAGAAAAGTTCAGGTTTGGGAACCTCCCTCAAAACCTCTGCAGTTCAGATTAATGCAAAGAATTCATTTAACTTTACCACAACAACCTTGTCTTCCTTGAGTGCTCCTTTAGCATCTTGATCATCCATTGGCCCCACTGATTGTTTGGCAGGCTTCCTGCATCTGATGTGACATTTGTATGACAGGATTACATCCTTCTAGCTTACATCAAAGCTGGCAAAAATGATGGCACTGAGTTTGCTGCAGTTCTGGCTTGTTAGCTTGAGGGCTGTGTGCAGGGGTGAAAGTAAAATACCGCTCTTACTGGTACGGGTCCCACTCCGAAGGGGCAGGGCCTCAGATGGAAGGGGCAGGGCCAGGGAGGAAGTAAGTTACATGTCTTACCCCTACAGTCCAAACACAAGCAACCCACCTCTCCTACATACTTCATGGATCCCTCCCATTGCATGACTTAGATGTAGAAAATAAAGCTACTATTACTACTACCAGTACTGTCTGTAATAAAACGTAACTATTGGAATAAGCCTGAAAAACTGAAAACTCACTGTCACATTTTTCTCCTTGTCCTCCCCACTTCTCCTCCAGCTGGGCTGCCAAGGCGGCTAGGCTCCCCATTCCCCTGACCCCCACGCTCAGCAGGGGCTGCAGCGGCTCCCCTCTAGCTCGTAGCAGGGGGGACTGGCTGAGGGAGAAGCCTCCCCAGGTAGCCTGCTGCCTGCATAAGAACAGTTTAAACTTAGCTGTTCACTCTGCAGTCTGAACTGCAGGATTCGGGGCTATTTCTGGCATCCTTGTTAATTTCACTCAGGGTTGTGGGGGGGAGGGCATGTGTGACCAAAGCCGGGGCAGTTCTTTTCTGCCCCCTGGATGAAGCAATCTTCAATAATATAATACACAAAAAATACAATCAAAATCAGGAACCATTTCCAAGTTCAAATCTATGATACAACAACTGTGAGTGAAATTAACAAGGATGCCATAAATAGCCTCTAATCCAGGTTCAGACTGTGGGGTGAACAGCTAAATTTAAACTGTTTTTATGCAGGCAGCAGGCTACCTGGGGAGGCTTCTCCCTCAGCCAGTCCCCCTGCTACAAGCTAGAGGGGAGCCCCTGCAGCCCCTGCTGAGTGCGGGGGTCGGGGGAACGCGGAGCCTAGCCAAGTCAGGCTGGAGGAGGAGAGGGAGAGAAACAACAAAAAAATGTGATGGTGAGTTTTCCCTTTCCAAGCTTTTATTAGCTTTGAGTTTGAACTTTTTGTTATGCAGCCAAAAGAGGTGAAAGTAAGGCAGTACTGAATGCTTCACTTATTTGCCAGTACACTACTGCACCTTTTTTTACCGGTACTCTGTACAGGGCAGTACCGGCTTACTTTCACCTCTGGCTGTGTGGGTGAAACATACCGCCTAAGAGACATGTGGCCCAGGTGTCGGACAACTCTTTACCTGTACATGAGCATATACAGTGTCCATTTGGGGAAGGAAATTGAGAGAGAAAGGGATCAACAACAGCATAATACATCTTTCTGTCTTGCCCACCATTTTGCATTCACTACAAGTGCATAAAAGAAATGTAACTGTTGAGTATTGTGCCTCACCTGAAATTTTGCTTGCACAGAATTTTGAGCAAAAACCTTTTTGCACATTTTTCCATCTTCTCTTCTAGCCTTTCCCTTTTCTTTCCTACACTCACACACTGAGCTGCAGATAACTGGCTGATATGCACATCCGTTGACTTTTCTTTCCCACTAAGATATGAATCAAAGTTAGGGCAAAATTTTCGTAAGTATCTTAGGCCTGGTCTACACTAAGAGCGGGGGTCAAACTAGGGTACGCAAGTTCACCTTAGTGACTTCAAGTCTAAGTCCTACTGACTTTCATTGATACTTAAGCTCCCAGTTGACTTAGCTGGTCTTGAAAATTTTACCTGTAGTCTGTAATGAGTGCTGGTTCTGAAGAGACTCTCCATTCTTGCCCTTTGTCCCTTCCAGAGGGGTCTCTGATATGACTGTCAGAGTTTAAGCTTTAAGCTGTATCCTAGATTATCCTGATATGCCTAAATATTATCCAAAAAGTGTGTGATTGTGTATTATAAGTGCTGAAAAATCTATATGAAATATTTGATTTAGCAATCAAAGTTTAGCTTTAACTTGAGCATTTAATAAGTATTTCTTCATTTCTGTTATTTGTTTTAAATTAGGGGGGAAAGACCCTTCCTTTGGAGATTTTTGACAGTTAACAAGCTAGAATGCAATATTTCAGCATACAGCTGAGGAACTGTTGTAACTGGTATGGGCAATATTTCAACCATAAATAAATCAAATATTGCTTATACCTAATGGACTGAAATTTGGCATTACGCTCCAATGTTTCATTACAATACGTATTTAGAATACTGCAATAAGCATCATATAAAGAAAAACCTCTACAGCTTTCTTTTAGTGCTGCAGGTGACTGGATAATGTTTTAAATGCACTAATTACTCAAGTCAATCTTCCAAACCAAGGTAGAAGTTATATAAGTGAAGATACATTTTCTAAATGATTTAATTTAAAAATAATCTTTTGTTATTTCTGTGGACAGATTTCACAGCGCTTTTACAGCAGCATCACTCTGTTGACTTCAGTGAAATTATTCCCGATTGTAACCAGTATAATTGAGATCAGAATCAGGCCTCTTATTCACATAAGCTAAAACAATGAGCCAATCTGAGAGCCAACTCTCTGACTCCAAAGTAACTCCACTGAGTACAAATTTGTTACTGTGGAATCTAAGCAGACTGAGCAATGTTATTTAATTCTTAAATGTACTATAACAAGATCCAGACCAAGTATTGTTTTAGTGACTAGCTTATAAAATCTGAGTTTCACTGTGGAGACTTGGGAAATAGCTGTTATAATTTTATGACTGAGTGTGTGTGTGTGTGTGTGTGTGTGTGTGTGTGTGTGTGTGTGTGTGTGTGTGTGTGTGTGTGCACGCACGCGCACACTTGATGGGTTATTTGCTATGAAGTTAGATCAAATGGGACCATGAGGGGGAACCAAACAGTAAAGCCAACAGAATTGTCTAGCATCCCAACAAATGCTCAAACATAACAGACGGGCGACTAGCTGTGAAGAGGTGACTTCTCAGCCCCAGCCCTGGTTACATAGCTTTTTGCTAAGACTGAGATTCTGGAGATCAAAAGACACTGATCAGATAAAAGATCCACCCTGCAGAGAGGGAGGGGGAAAGTTGTCAGCTGCTGCAGGATGACACAGACTGACAGCGTCAGGGCTTGCAGTCAGCAAGCTACAACTTGCTGCCCTGTGTTCTCTTGGGGACTAAGGCTGACATGTCTACTTAGGGCCTTGAGGCAAATGCCAAGCATAGGTAAGACACTATGCGTACAGGTCACTTGGCTTTAAATCCATTTCTCCAAGTGCTGTGAACCTTTTGGCAAATAAATCCTGCTTTTGTTTTGAAAGAGCTGCTTCTGTGTCACTGCATTCAATTACTGTTCCCACTCCCAAAGGGAAATTGTTGCAGGTGACAAGCCTGTTGGACCTGCTAGGTATCATAGTTGGCAACCAAGGGAGGTGTAACATGGAGACCCAGTTGTAGAGTGGTTGGGTCACACAGAGTCTCACTTCAAAGAGAAGAGATGAGACAGGTCTGTGACTTTAAAGGGATGCACTCGGGTGATTTGGAAAAGGGTATCAGAAGGTGCCAACTTATGCAGGGATTGTGACAACCACCATGATAAGAAAAAGCTGATCTGTGCGGCAAAGAGCCATTCTTATTCAATTGCATTGCACTTTCCTTAAGCTATTGCACAGTGATAGAATTTTCAAGGGTTATGTCAGATATTAGCCACTAGTTTTGTTTTCATATAAATATGTTTTTGGAATTTTATCCCAATTCCACAATCTGTTTTGAATTAAACTCCATGTAACTGATTGACGAAGGCACAGCTAGTGAAGATTCACATGCCTGCACTACAAAGAACTTCATAAAATGAAATATAGAATAAAAATACTTGGCATACATTAATTCTGCAAGATCCACAGCATTGACAGCCTTTCTCCGGTGCCACCTTCCCCCATAGTTTTGAAGTTTTTAACAAATAAGCAGCTTTATAAAAAGGATTTTAAAGTTCTCTTTGATGTGTAAACCTTTGGAAACACTGCATATCTTATGTTCTCTTTTGATACACTAATCAGCTAAAGGACAGACACATGTTATATTATAAGAGCAAACAGAGTGCATCTGCTTGAGGGATCAGAGAGAAAGATACAAGGTTTGACAGCTGTAGACTTCTAAAAGAGGCTGGACGGAAATGAAATTTTGCAGAACAAGAGCTGTTAGTATTGTGACAATCAGTTTTCATCTAAATAACAGCATTTGCACCACAGACATCTCTGAAACAGTGACATTTTAATGAGATTTCTGCATGTTTACATTTGTGCAACAAAGTTGTAAAGCAACAAATCCTATACCAAGATCTGAAACTTGGTTCTGCCTTATGTCTAGGGAATATCAATTAGATAGAAAAGAAATTAAAATGTCAAGGCTTGATGATAGAACATTAAATGATAAAGTGAAGAACAGTGACAGGAAAGCCATTATGATAACATGTTGCACTTCATGTTGACTTGTATTTAACACTTTATCCATGTTGACTTCATCTTGTCCAGATATTCTAGTCATCTTGTCTCTTAAAATGATTAAAAGCTGTAATTTCCCCATAAAAAACACTTGACAGTCACTAATTACATTTCTTCCATCACAAAAATCTTATTCCCAAAGCTGTTGCCTTCATTTTAAAATCCTATACAAATAATCTAGTGATATTATTCATCTAAGCCCATAGCAATTCCGTTCAAATAATATGCCAACATGGGGCTTGATTCTGATCTAAAAACACTTTCACATCTGTGTAACCCCATTAAGTTCAGGGGAGTTACTTCTGATTTACAGTGGTGTAAATGAAATCAGAATCATGCCCTTATGTACTATGTATAGCTGCATATGCATGTATCATTGCACATGTGGTGATAAACTTTATTACTGTGTTTCTTCTAGTTTTCTCTCTTTCATACTGTTCTTCAGATTATGTTAATTGTGTTATTGAATAGTCTGCACCGAGGGCCAGATTGATCATATGTCTCAAGGGCTGCAAATAACTGGCATATACATTTCCATAAATATACATGCACTGCGCCTTCCCTCACACTGGCTTTACACTGCATTAATTCCATTTACTCCAGTGGATTCCCTCCTGGTTTGCACTGGTGTAAATAAGATCAAACTCAGGCTATGTGTGTATCACTTTGTATTCCCTACATAATGCATTTAGAATAAATTAACTATATATGAAATAAACATAAAATGTTTTACTAATGTTTTAACTAAAATGAATGCTGCATTTTTCATTCCTCTTATCCCCTTTTAAGCTTTTTTTCTTTCCTTTCTGATCCTTCTCTAGCTCCCCTTCTTATCTCATTTCTCAGTGATGATTTCCTTCTTCACTATTTTTTTTCCTCTGCCTTGTTTCCCCGTCTTTCTGTGTCCATTCTTAAATGGCCTGTCTCACCATTCTCCCCTTCCTTATATCCTCCCACTTTTTCCTTTATACTCATTTCTTCTCTCCCTTTTCTCTTTCCCTAGTTTTTGCTCAGCAACCATGAGACACAAAATATTTCCATGGACTTGTGATTGGGCATTAATGATTTACATAAGAATGATCATACTAGGTTAGACAAATGGTCCATGTAGCCCAGTATCCTGTCGTCCAACAGCGGCCAGTGCCAGATGCTTCAGAAGGAATGAACAGAACAGGGCAATTATCTAGTGATCCATCCCCTGTCACCAGTTGCAGTTTCACACCCAAACTGACAGAGGCCAACAACAACCTTATTACATATTCTGCTTTATAATTAGTTAGCAGTAGGCTTGGGATTTCTGATGTGATTTAGTAGACCAAAAGACAGGAAAAAAACTCACGTACGTCAATGCAATTCACTTGTGCAATGTAAATAAAATGTAGTGTTTCTTCCAAAAGTGTGAGATAAAATAATTTCACAATGTGAGATTTCAAAAACAAAAACAAACAGTCCTACATACTTCGTATCACTTCACACACCTAGCCCTCTCTTTTCACCCACTCCCCAAAAAGAGACCTAATACAAAGTGGCAGCTAAAAGCTACCAATCCCTACTGTCCCCAACTAATTAACTTTCTCATTTGCATTCTGATTACACTTGAAACTTACGAGGGATGCTGCCAAGAAACTTAACAATAAAATGCTAGTTTAAAATATTGAACAAGTTAGAAAATATCTCAAGGCCTGGAATAAATAGCATAACTTTTGAAGGAAACTGGTATCTTCAGTCTGTATACATGGTATACTTTCTTAGTACACAGCAATCGCTTTAAAATCCAGGTATGTCCATAGTTGCTGATGAATCTACACACCTGTCAGGAACAATGGACCCAATTCCATACTATTTTGGGCCACCATCTTGGAATTCCTCAAGATTCCCAAAGTTTTTTGTGTATTACTTGCTATAAAAGCATGTACATAGAACATCACACATCCAGTAGTGTTGAGCACCCATACTTTTTAATTTCACTGAAAGCTGTAGGTATTCAGCTGCTTTAAAAATTAATTGTATTTTTGTCCTGCCTCCTAGAATGTCTCTCTGACTTTACTATGAATTCTGAAGCCTTTGGGACAGATTTAAGGTATTTTGGTGAATAAAGGTGCCTAGTAGAATTTTTAAAAGCACACGGGTGTCCTATTTCAGCACAACCACACCTATATTATCCTTCAGTGGTCCAAGAAAGGCACCCGTTCTCAGGCTTCCGGCTCCCTACCTTTGTCTTTCTGGGTGGAGATCCAGGCCTCCTTTCTGACTCGGGTATTTCCAGGCTGCACAGTTGCCTGCCTTCACTCTGTTATTCCCAGCATAGACAGGTTGCCCAAAGACATCTGCTTGATTTCTCTTCAGCGACTGTTAACAGATGTAATTGCTACAGTTATAAGTTATCACACAGCACTTCCTATACCTACTTTATTCGTAAGGTAAAGAGCATTACAGAGAAAATATATTAAAATCAATCACAGAGCCTGCACTCATGCTAATAAGCGTACAGAGTTCTCCCTAATGAGGATTCTGGCAGGAACAGTCCTTCAGCCCCAACCCAAGGGACTTCCTTGTGGTTACAGGTTCACCACAACTTCAGCTCAGAACAAGCATCTAATCTTATGAGGCCTCAGTAGGCCCAGTCCTTCCAACCCTTCCCAAAGGATTGAGGCCCTTTGTGGACGAGGGATCCTGTCCATTTGTTGGATCAGGAAGAAGACTCTGAGCTGGTTTAAAACCAGGCTATTTATCCAAAAACCTCTTTCTTTGGCCTTGTCTACACTACAAGACTATTTCGAATCAACTTAGTTCGAATTTGTGGATTCGACCTTATGAAGTCGAATTTGTGTATCCATACTAAATACACGAATTCGAATTTCTGAGTCCACATTCACGGGGCCAGCGTCGACTTTGGAAGCGGTGCACTGTGGGAAGCTATCCCACAGTTCCCGCAGTCCCCGCTGCCCATTGGAATGCTGGGTAGAGCCCCCAATGCCTGCTGGGGGGAGAAATGTGTCGAGGGTGGTTTTGGGTAAGTGTCGTCATTGAACCGTCAATCACAACCTCCCTCCCTCCCTCCTTGAAAGCGCCTGTGGGCAATCTGTTCGTGCACTTTTCTGGTCAGTGACAGTGCGGACGCCACAGCACTGCAAGCACGGAGCCCGCTGCGATCATCGCCGTTTTCTCCTCCTCGCACTTTATCGTCCACCTCTTCCACAGTCAGCTGATGAGAAATTGGGCTACTTTTCAATGGTGCTGCAAGCACTGGGGGACCATAGGGGACGTTTTACAAACATCAACGTCGGGTGGCCGGGCAAGGTTCATGATGCGTGTGTTTTCAGGAACTGTGGGCTGCTCAGACGCCTGCAGGAAGGTAGTTTCTTCCCGGACCACGAAATAACTGTTGTGGATGTGCAGATGCCTATAGTCATCCTTGGGGACCCAGCCTGCCCGCTAATGCCCTGGCTCATGAAGCCCTATACAGGCGCCTGGGACAGCGACAAGGAACTCTTCAAATACCAGCGAGCAGCGAGCAGCGTGACCTGTGACTGTTCAGTTTCTTTACAGAGAAGCTGAACCTGCCCCTGTTTCTTTACCCAGTTACTGTTGACTCTCCTCTTTGGTTACATACCCCGTTCACCCCGTTACCCCCACTTCCAGCACACGTGTAAAAATAAAATACATGTCCCATTATTACTTAACAAAGGTTTCTTTATTCATGACTTTTCGTGAAAGGGTTGAAACTGGGATGCAGGCTGTGCTGGGTAGGGTGTGCGGTGATGTAAAGACCGCCTCTAAACTCAAGGAATGACAGGCTCCTGCTCCTAGAGCGGTCCGCAGTGCCGGAATGCTTCTTTCAACGGAGCCTGCCATCCCTCTTTATGGAATTCTGTGTGCGGGCGGATATGTGACCTTGTGGTGGAGGAGGACGGATACAGATTCCTCAGCTGCGTGACTCAGCGGTCCAGGACAAGGACCGCTGTATAAGATCTGTAACCGCCCTCCCCCGCTGCAAAGTCACATCTCCCCCGCCCACACAGATCCTGGAAACCACCTCCAAAAACCGACCAGGGTGCCTACTGACTGCACCGTGTGTGTGACCCGCTGCTGATCCTGCCCCCGTGTCTGTACCCTGGGAAAGGTGACTGTCCTATGCAATTAACCACCCCCTTCCCCACGCCCCCCATTCAAACACAGTCTTCTTTGAAAAAACATAACGGAAACAGTAATTAACAGCAAAGCATTTTTATTAATTAAGTAGACAGTTAGGGGATGGGACTGGAATTGGGACTACTGTGAGTCTGGAAGTGAAGGACTTTGGCAAATGTAGGGTATGAGAGCTTTTGGGTACTTGAGCACTGTGCTGTGGTGCAGTGACAGTATTCACGTCCCCGGCCGCCCCTCCTCCTGATTATTTTCGGTGAGGGGGGTATGGGACTTTGTGGCGGGGGAGTGCGGTTGCAGATACACTGCAGGGGGGCTCTGTCCTCCTGCGGTCCTGCAGAACATCCACAAGGCGCCTGAGCGTGTTCGTTTGCTCCCTCACTAGTCCAAGCATTGTTTCAGTCGCCTGCTTGTCTTCCTCATGCCACCTCTCCTCCCGTTCGCTGTGTGAGCGCTGGCACAGAGAGACGGTCTCCCTCCACTGGCTCTGCTGGTCCGCCTCTGCTAGGTAGCAGCCCATACGTTCCTCGAACATCTTGTCCCTTGTCTTTTTCTTTCGCCGCCTAATCTTTGCCAGCCTCTGCGAGGGGGATGCTGTGGCAGGTCTGGAGACAGTGGAGTGAATTCCTTGCAAAGATACATTTTTGCGAACAATTAACTGAGTCTAGGCTGTCTCTGTGAATTCTGGGTTGAGACCCCTGTGCCTGCTGGGGCAGAAATCATTTTCGCGGTGGATTCTGGGTAAATGTCGCCAGTCATTCCTTCCTCCGGGAAAGCAACGGCAGACAATCATTTCAAGCCCGTTTTCCCAGATTTGCCCTGGCATACGCCATAGCGTGGCAACCATGGACACTGTTTTGCCTTTTGTGTATGTCACCGTATGTGTACTAGATGCCGCTGACAGAGGCGGGCCAGCAGCGCTACACAGCAGCATGCTTTTGCTTTTGCATGACAGCAGAGATGGTTACCAGCCATATTGTACCATCTACCATACCATAAATTGGTAATAAGATGGTAATAAGATGGGCATGGTTACCTGTCCTTTTGCACTGCCCCATTTGCTGCTGTCATAAGTGCCCCTGGCGAGCAGCCAGGGGCGCAAAAGCAAAAATTGGGAATGACTCCCTGAGTCAATCCCTCCTTTTTGGTATCTAAAAATAGAATCAGTCCTGCCTAGATTATGGGCAAGTGTACTAGAGAACCAGTGTATCATAGAACCAGAGAGCACAGCTGCTCTGTGTCCGATCCTGCATAAATTATGAGCTGTATGCTATTCACAGGGGGTGCTCCTGCAACAACACCACCTGTTCATTCCGTTCTTACCCCAGCCTTCCTGGGCTACCATACCATTGTCCCCCCACTTGTGTGATGAAGTAATAAAGAATGCAGGAATAAGACACAGTGACTTGTTTGTGAGAAATGAGTGGAAGGAAGCCTCCAGATGCAATGATAGTCCAGGCAGGACATTAAGGAGTGTGGATGAAGGAGCCCATCATCCCTCTGCTAGTCCAGGGGCAATTGAATCTTTTATTTACAATGAAGGGTGGGGGCTGATGGAGCTCAGCCCCCTGTTGCAATGATGAGGACGGTTACCAGCCATATTGCACCATCTGCCATCAAAAATTAGGGACAGGCGCCCTTGATCGACCTTACTGATGCTAGTCGGCATGGTTACCAGCCCTTTTGCACTGCCCCATGTGCCAATAGGCTGATGATGAGGACGGATTTCCATCTTTCTGTACCATCAGCCATCCATAGCGTGGGGGGAGCAAGGATGTTGGTGTTGAGTGCTGCACCATCGCGTCTATCTGCAGCATTCAGTAAAGATAGGGTGACATGTAAAAGAGTCAACAGAGGATTGTTTTCACTTCTGGTGGTGGGTGGGGTGTGTGCGCAAATTGCCGAACTATGCCCTGACCCACCGCAGACACTGTGTTTGACCCTAGAAGCATTTGGAGCTCATCCAAGAATGCAAATACTTTTCGGAGACAGCAGGAACTGTGGGATACCTTGCGTCCTCATTCCCCCCTCCCTCCATGAGCGTCCATTATATTCTTTGGCTTTCCGTTACGCTCGTCACGCAGCTGCGTGCTGAGTCTGTGCTATGCCGTCTGTCTGTAGATTTTTTAAAAATACTTTGGACCAGGCGTAAAATTACAGTAATTACCCTAATTAGATGCAGGAGTCTCCGAGCGAGATCACCCTGAGGAGGGTCACTGAAGGAGATAGAGAGCGCATGCTGCGTGAAAGCTAGCACGAACCAGGGCCCGATGCAGCCGTGCTCGGGGAGGCAGTGCTCCCTGAGTACCTCATGAAAGCCTTGCGCGGAAAACTGTGCTACCACGGAGCACCCAATAAGGCAGCTCTCCCCAGGAACCTCCTGCTGATGCTTTTCGATTAACGCAAGGAGAGCTTCGTGGAGATCTCCAAGGATGATTTCTGTTCTATCCCCATATCTAGAGAGACCTCCTTTTCACACAGTTAAGATTCCTGTTATATTAAGAATAAAAGTTAACATGGTTAAAGCACTTACCGACTGCTCCTTCCCCTGATTCAGGGTCCGGGTTAATGGCTGGGGAGGCTTGTTGGGAGATCTCCGTGACGGTGCTGAATAGATCCTGGCTGTCGGGGAAACCAGCGTTGTAAGCGCTCTCGCCTGCCTCGTCCTCCACAAACCCTTCCTCATCTTCCCTGTCCGCGAACATCACCGAGGAACTGGCCGTCGACACTGTCCCATCGTCAGAGTCCACGGTCACTGGTGGGGCAGTGGTGGCAGGCTCCGTAGCGTCCGTTTGCCGCTTTGATTTTTTGGTAGCCTTGTCTGGAGTCCTTGATTTTCACGCGGCGCTGCGTTGCATCCTGCCTGTATCCTCTGTCTCTCATGGCTTTGGAGACCTTCTCGTAGGTCTTCGCATTCCCTGTTTTGGAGCGCAGCTCCGAAAGCACAGACTCCTCGCCCCACACACCGATCAGATCGAAGAGTTCCCAGTCAGTCTATGCTGGGTTCCTCTTTCTATTCACAGATAACATGAACTCCTCTGCTGGAGAGCTCTGCATCGTTGCAGGTGCTGCGGAGCTCGCCCCGATGTCCAGCCAGGACGTCAGATTCAAAGTGCCCAGACAGGAAAATGAATTCAAATTTTCCCGGGTCATTTCCTGTGTGGCTGGTCAGAGAATCCAAGCTCGGACTGCTGTCCAGAGCATCAACAGAGTGGTGCACTGTAGGATAGCTCCCGGAGCTACTAAGTTCGATTTGCATCCACACCTAGCCTAATTCGAGCTAGCCTGTCGGGGTGGAGTACCAAATTCGAACTAAAGAGCCCTCTAGTTCGAATTAAATGGCTTCCTGGTGTGGACGGTTGAGTGGTTAGTTCGAATTAACGCTGCTAAATTCGAATTAAAGTCCTAGTGTAGACCAGGCCTTTGTCTGCTGGTCCTTGGAAAAACCAGTTTGAACTAGTGTATTCACATCTCTCTCAGAGAGTGTCTTTAAAGGGCTAATAATGGAGGAAGTACACTAACATCACCCTTCCATACTAGAGAAGAGGCATATGATGTCACAATAACATACACACAATTGCATTTTTAATACAATATATCCCAAAGGTATTAACCCTAATTCAGTAAGGTTTAACTTAATTAATAAAGATTATCTTAATTCCATTAGGCTTGTTCAGTTGGTCACAATAGGTTCATAACTCCCATAGTATCTAGGCCCTTTTGAAAATACTACTAGGTACCTGTCTGCATTTTTAGATACCCAATTACCTTTTTAAAAATGTGATCCATAGTCTCTTGTAGGATCAGAGCCTTAGAGCCTGGTTGGGCTCTCCTTTTCACCTGTGAAATCCCACTCATTCAATTACGAGCTGTGTAAAACCATGTTAACCTAGTTATTCATACACATGATGCTGAGAGTTAAGCACTGGCATCCATTAGAAAGCCTGCCTATGCGATTTCTGCATCAGTAAATTGTGAAGGCTGAATTCTGCTGGAATTGAATGTGGTGCCATAACAAAAAAACACCAATGAAAGGTATATTTTCCTAGACAGCAAAGGGAAAAAAATCACCTAACTTTTTTCAGAGAGGCTACTTGGTTTGTAAATTGAAAAATTGCTTGAGACTATGCTAAGAATTGAAATGAAATGAAATGGAAATACAATATTTTATAATGAGACAGATGTGAGCACATTTTCCCTAATGCAGGTTCATGGACTGCGCATTCGCTTGGTCTGCCTGACATTTAAATTTGGGTAAATTCAGTGGCTTATAAAAAAAGCATCTGTTGTTGGAATGACAATAACAAGATACAATACCGAGGAAAAAAATCTAATTGTTATTAGATATTGAGCTAGAATGTCAATGAAGGGGCCCTCATTGTGTTCAGACTCTGGCATCAGCATGGATATTAAATTGGCCAGCTCATCAGGGAATATATTACATTAGTGAGTGATTCAGCTGTGACTGAGTGTGTGCATTAAAAAGTGTGACTTAGAAAGTTTCTAATATCATAAATCAAGAAGAGATTTAATGCACAACACAGGGAATATAATATATTTTGTGTGCCTCAGCTCAACTAAGTTAAAACTTTAATCACATTAGAGTCAATATTTCATTTTTCCAACTTTTTTCATGCTGTTGTCATGCTTGTTGCTGTAGTACACACTGAACTGCTTTTTGTACAGCTGGTAATTTGAATTTTGCTATGTATGTCAAGCTGAGTCAACAGTAAGATGGGTATCTGGTAACTTCTTGTTCAAGATTTCTAGTTGGGAATGTTCAGTAACTAAATGGTGGGGATTCTTTTGAATGACTTTATAATTATATCGAAAAGCTCTGAGATCATTAATCCACTGACATTATTTCCATTTTCCAGTGTGAAATGAAAGTAATTACTGTACTGCATATATGGGCATCTTACTAGATTTGCCTTAAAGCTGCCTTTTGAAATTAAGACTTCTGTTAATGAATGAAGCAAATAATGCCTTTCAGTAATTTAATGTAGCAAAAGTTAACACATTTTTCAAAACACATTTGAGAAACTTTTTATTTTAGTTTTAGAGTCTCAATTAGCCTATTCCACTGCAGAAATTTTGGTAGCCATCTGCTTTCTAATCATTGCAACAAATGTGATTCCGGTATGCAATGGCCAGTTCCATAATCTAAGTATACTGTAGAATACTATAGTACAGCTTTTTTTTCATTAAAACCCCACTATAAACTCTTTACGCAGGATATAGTATAAAATATAGAAAACAAACAACTTTTGTCATAGGGGTAGCGTGAAAAAAAGAACAGAGGCGAAAAGCATCTTGAATTCTCTCCTCAGTGGATGGCTTCTGTAGCTCATCGTAACTTTGTCTTAATCTGTGCAGTGAAGGGAAACTTAACATTCTTATTTCCTAAATTTTAGTCCATCTTGGATATCACAGTGATAACCATTCTGGAGCTCTCTGCCTACTAAGAGTTGTATCCCTCTCTTCCCACTTGATGCTAAGATGGTTGAGTGTCATAATCACTGCAGTCTGTTTTAAGGTCTCAAGATATGCCCAATAAAACGTTTTGTATGCTAGGTAATTTCCAAGTAAAATCAAAATTGTCTGATAAGGGTTCTGAGGGAATCTTTTTCATTCACATTTGACTTGTGTTGGACACGACTGGACAAACATGCTGATGGTTGCCATGTATCTGGTCTTTTGTACATGAGATGAGTTACTTTTTTAATAGTTCTCTCCCACATGTTTGCCTGGGCACTTTTTTGTGGCAATATTTCTCCGCATGCACCAATTCTCAGGCCCTCCCTGTATTTTTGCATGCTAACTTCATCACCGTAGTTCATGTAGAGTTGCATTTTATGCAAATGCCTGGTCCTGCTTCTCTCCTATCATCTCCTTGTCTCATCTATGCTGTCAGCCTGGGATTCTTGCCTTGTTTTAATGCTAACATCAGTTTAGGCTGCTTTTTTTCCAAGTTTATCCACAGTAGAATGGTTCTGCTTTACCTTTTCTTCCTTTTACTCCTCCCACTTTAGCAATGACCAAGCCCCCTATTTTTGTATTTTTACAGTACCCACCATCCTCTGCATACTGATACACAAGGTGATGCTTTATAAACCCCCTTTCTTTGCTTGTGCTTTGCATCACTGCTGAAAACTTGACTCAGCTTGACATATTTAGCAAGATTTAATATTCATGCCTGCACACTTCTGTATGTGGGTTTTTTTTTGTTTTAACTAATTAATGTTAAAAAACACTTAACTCCAGAAGTGAGGTGTTATACAAGTTGAGAGTATAACTATGATCATATATGTCAACTATCCCCCCCATTAAAACCTAAACCATGTAATTCAGCGAGATTTATACTTGTATTCAGAAAACAATGTGCTCAGATTAAATCTTCCAAGAAATTAAAAACAAACAAAAGAGAAACAGCAGCCATTTGTTCAGTAACTAAGGCCAGTTCAATTTCTGAGATGTTCAATGGGCAGTGGTACAAATAGAAACAAGTTAAGAGGGAAAGTCAGGTACCTGCTATCTCATTATGCCATAAGATACAGTTTTTGTGTAACAGGGTAGCTGGCCCCTGGCAGGGTCAGACACCCAGCCTATCTGTGACAGAGTCCACTAAGAAGAATGAGCCAACTCAGGTCCACTAGTTAGTAGATAATTACCTAAGTGGCGGGGTAGTAGTTAATTAGTTAAGGAACACCTGGTCCTCATAAAGAGTTATGAGGGCTCAGTCAGAAAGCCTTAGAAGACAGAAGGGAGGTGCCTGAGGAAAGGGACTTCTCAGGGATGATGATTAGAGAGCTCACTAGAAAAGGGGACCAAGGAAAGATGTTTCTGGAGGGAGCAGTTCCCAAAAGTGCTATGAGAGGCAAAGCCATGGGGAGGCTCAGCCCCGGCAAAAGGACCATACTAGATGGAGTAAAAAGTCTAGGTTGTTGGGAACTACAAGCTGCTTCAGGGAAGAGCTATAGCTGCTGGATCTCTTCAGAGGCCCTGGGCCCAGAGAAGGAACTGTGCCCTGGGTGAGGGCAGGAGACTTGCCTCCAAAAGATGGTCCTGGGTTGAGAGGGCCTTACTGGTGAAGAGCCTGGCTGGAGGAGGAGAGACAGGTGAGGGCAGACAAGATTAACTTGGCCCTGCAGCTGGGATGCTGGAGTGAAGTCATTGGCTGTTGATTAAATGAACTACCTCCCTGAAGGGGCCCTGTTCACTGTATACAAGCCTCGTTGAACTTATTGATAGCCCATAAGAAGAAACTGAGGCAGAAATGCAGGTCTGGTTCTGCAACAGATTGCCAGTGGGCACTCTTGGGGTGAAAGCCCACCTTTAACACTTCGGCTACAATTCATACTTCCTGGAAGTTGTTGTCTTCATTCCAGTACCAAAATACAATTATCTGGAATGAGTGGTCTGTCACTGTGTTCTATTGTTATACATGCAGGTGGTCCAGAAGAATAATATATATGAGCATGTGTCATACCTAGAAGCATCCTGCAAGCTATGGCAGTTGCTTGAACTGGTTTGATTTTTTTTTTTTTAAATAGCGCTAAATTCATTGCAAATCTAAAATCCAGCAGTGACATGTAAGGGTATAGCTATCTAGTTAATGCTCATTCTGTAATATTAGCCACACAATGAGAGAATTCAAGACTTGCATAATATTAGGGAGAGACTGAAACATCCACAAATAATCAAGATGTTTGGAAAACCACAGCATAGATGGATTACGTTGATAACTGCTATTAGCTCCCTCACTTGTGTGTTCCTCCTTACTCTAGAGACTACTTAGGGCATATCCTCAGACCAAGAAGTCATCAATATTTTCAAATTACAGGCATATCCATTACAGTAGCAATGCATCACCTCACATTCTAAGCTAATGTGATGACGCAGCTTCTAAATGTGCGTTATTGCCTCAGGAAAGTAGACTCTTGTCATTTATTTCCATAAGTTGCACAAACTACGGAAACTAGGTGCTGTACAGGCCATCCTTATTCTTCTGTTTATACAGGACCTAACAGAATAGGGCTGGTCCATGTCTGGGGTTGCTAGGTGCTACCTCAGTACAAGTAATAACTAATTTTTAATACTACTTAATAACCTCACTGGAACAACTAGTTTATAGGTCTACATTAGTAAGTCATTCTGAGTCCTGGCCCCCGCTTTTCCTTATGTTTCAGAACAGACAACTACTTGTGCTTCACCATGTGCTTAATTCCAATCAAAGCCCATTGAAGTCAGTAGGAATTTTCACACTCCATCATAGGTGCAGGAACTAGGGATACTGGAAGTGCTGCCACATTTCCGGGCTTGAAGTGGTTTCCATGATATACAGGGTTTACAATTTGGATCAATGGCTCTCTGCACCCCCACTGTACAAATTGTTCCAGCACCCCTGCACCCCATATTTGGCTATTGACATGTGCATGGAAGTCTTCATATGCAAAAGTCAGTGGAAGGCTATCATCTTTTTTGAGAAGAATCCATTAAAAGACAGACACTTTCTTTTTTTAGTCTACTGAACAAGTTGCTCCATCAAGTTTTTGAGCTGTTCCATACATATATAAAGACACCTATTAGCCTAATGTACTTATAATCAAGTTTAAGTTTATTTCGATATTTAAATATAAGTATTTTTGAAAGTACTTTCGATAGAGTTGATTTAAAAAATAATTTCCATGGAAACTCTGAAGAAACAATAAAAACTAATTAGATTTTTTATATAATTTTCAACATTCAAAAATTTTAATTTGGTTTTCAAAAATTGGAAGGTTTATGTTTCTTTTAGTTTTCCAGGTTTTTATTCCTGCCCTTCTTCCCCCCCCCTTTCCCTTCAACTATCACCTTTCCTCCCCTCTTCTTTGAAGGAAAAGGGGAAGCTGGAGAACGTAAAGTCAGCCCCCCAAAATTGTGTCTTTGTTTGAGAAAGAATACAGAATGAAATCTTTCCTTTTTTCTAGTAGAAAAACTTCAAAAGAAACATTTATTTCCTTCAAAAAGACTTTCTATGGCTAGAAAAATGTGGACGAGTTTTAATTTCTGACTGAATTTTACATTCCCAGGTACTCGCAAAGCACACATGCAGTGCTGTGTACAATTTGAATACGCTCATTGCTACATACAAGAAATAATTACTCTGAGCTGTTGAGAAACCAAGGTATGCTACTTAATAGTATGGAAAGAATGAAAACGTCATTCGTAATTTTAAAATGTATAATAGTTGCATCTATTTTAAAATGTTATATTTAAGTTCACAAATATGTACAGGAGAGAGTCTGGGGTTAAACAGTAAAAGAATGTGAACACTTAGGCCTGGTCTACACTGGGGGGGGTTCGATCTAAGGTACGCAACTTCAGCTACGTGAATAGCGTAGCTGAAGTCGAAGTACCTTAGTTCAAATTACTTACCCGTCCTCACGGTGCAGGATCGACGTCCGCGGCTCCCCCATCGACTCCGCCACTGCCGTTCGCGGTGGTGGAGTTCCGGAGTCGACGGGAGCGCGTTCGGAGTTCTATATATTGCGTCTAGATGAGACGCGATATATCGAACTCCGAGAAATCGATTGCTACCCGCCGATATGGGTACACCTTAGGGTACACCTATACTGCAATTAGAAACCTCTGGCTTGCCTGTGCCAGCTAGGGCCTGTGGGGCTTGAGCTGCAGGGCTGCTTCATTGCAGTGTAGATTTCCAGGCTTGGGCTGGAGCCTTGGCTCTAAGACCCCGCAAGGTGGGAGAATCCCAGCGCTTGGGCTCCAGCTGGAGCCTGGAAGTCAGCTCTGCAATGAAAGAGCCCTGCAACCCAAGCTCCGCGAGCCAGTGTCATGGGCCAGTGTCATGGGCCAGCTGTGGATTTGTAACTGTAGTGTAGACATATGGCATCTGATATCAAATATCACAGTGTGGCAGGGTCTCTAAATAATTATCAGACTTTAGCAGATGAAGGTCATTGGTTTGGCTGCTGTTCTCTATGGGAAAACCTGTGTGTTAGAAGGTAGAAAAATAGGAAATGCACTTTGTAACGACCACTACTTATATACTAGCAAATGATGGTGACATTTTAGTAGCAATGCATATTTCATATTCTTGATTACTTTACAAAAGTTTTTTTTATGTGAATTCAGTGCTAATGAAGACTGAAGTCTCTTATGCACAGAATAGGTACAACACAGCATGTGGCAATGAAAGCTTCCACATGCTCCCTTGTCAACAAGCCTCAACCTTCCGTTGGGTGGATCACCTGTAATTGATGAGAAAGGAGCTGCTTCTTTTCTATCCCATCCTTCATCTTTCTGCTGAGCCTGCCAGCAATAATGCTAATTTTTTTATTTGGAAACTAGACTGAGACCTCTCAACTAATGTTGCTTCCTACAGCTGCTAGTAGCTATATCACTGGTTGGGATAATACCAATACTAGTATGTAGCATCTCTTTAAATTGTCTGACTCTTCATTGCCTCCTTATGTTTGAGAAGCCATCTGCCAGAACAGCAGTGTATACATGTAGCTACAACTTGCATGTTGTGGATAGTTAGTAAACAGCATTATTTCAGAACCACACCTCCTCCCCCCAGGCCTGTGTTGTTGCTTCATATCATCTTTGTGTAAAGAGGAAAAAGACACAAATATACGTTTATACATAAGTATCTGGGTTTGCTAGCCACACAATACACTATTGTTTGTTATTGTATACACATACAAGGATGCTGTCGTACAGGACAACTCGAAAGACCTGGTTCCTGCCCTAACGAGTTAACTATCTACACCCTAATCCTGCCATTGGCAGCATGCAGGCAGACTACTGACCTTGCATGTAGCCCTGTTGATTTAATTGATCTTCTGCATGGGAGCGGCAGTCTGTTCAGTTGCAAGATTGGAGTCTAATTTACACCTCCTCCCCCCAGGCCTGTGTTGTTGCTTCATATCATCTTTGTGTAAAGAGGAAAAAGACACAAATATACGTTTATACATAAGTATCTGGGTTTGCTAGCCACACAATACACTATTGTTTGTTATTGTATACACATACAAGGATGCTGTCGTACAGGACAACTCGAAAGACCTGGTTCCTGCCCTAACGAGTTAACTATCTACACCCTAATCCTGCCATTGGCAGCATGCAGGCAGACTACTGACCTTGCATGTAGCCCTGTTGATTTAATTGATCTTCTGCATGGGAGCGGCAGTCTGTTCAGTTGCAAGATTGGAGTCTAATTTAGATGTGATGCAACCAGTGGGCTTAACAAACAGTAAAGGAGGACCTGATTTACAGGTGCATATCCTTTTATGCCTTTGGCTTATAACCTTTACATGCAAAGATTTTTATACCCTTATTCCCAAACACACACAAATCACCATTCCTGAAAAAATTATGCAGTGCTGAGACTCATTAACCACTCCCGGCTATGAAAAGTAAGCTCCATTAAACACTTAATGGTGTTTGTGGCAAACAGAGGTAAAAACAGGATGATAGGATGTGTTCCTCTCTTGACTGCACAAACCACACTGGAGTCAAGTCATATAATGAAGTTGGCCAGGGTCAGATAGAAATTTCAACTGTCTATTTACTGTATCTGTATTTGAAGCAATGGTTTGCTGTGTTGTGCAATAAGAAATGAATACCCGCAATAGTAACCTGTTGTCTGTCTGGTGGCCGTAAGACAAGGAGTGCAATTACTAGAGACATAAGATCACCCCTACATAATGTAAATTTCAAGAGCTTTACAGTATTGTAAAAAAGTAACTTTTTTATAATAACCCTTAATTTATGGAAATGCAGTGCACTTCTGAGTATCCTGGTCAGCTGCAATATTACTTGGAGTATTAACCAGAGGAGAAAGATACCAGATAAAATACATTTTCTCCAACTTTCATTCAAAAGAATTTATAAATAAGACACAGAATGGGAGAATATGCTTTAAATTATTTTCCTAAATTGAGAAGCCTGGCTTCTGTCTTTGATATAATTTGTTAGTAGAACAGTATCACCAGGGCTGGCTCCAGGCACCAGCTTAGCAAGCAGGTGCTTGGGGCGGCCACTCCGGAGAGGGGCGGCATGGCCAGCTATTCGGCGGCAATTCGGCGGAGGGCCCCTCGCTTCAGTTCAGAGCGAAGGACCCTCCTGCTGAATTGCCGCAGATCGCGACCGCGGCTTTTTTTTTTTTTTTAACTGCTTGGGGCGGCAAAACCCCTGGAGCCGGCCCTGAGTATCACTTGTTCAAAGAGCAAGTTGTCAGCATTTAAAAGGAAAGTAATATATGAAGAAGACATGTTATGTTTAAAACAATGGATTGCCACAGATAATAGTCTGACTTAAAAAGTAATTAGAAAAGTCAATGCTAATAGGAATAGAAATTGCAAGTGATCCTTTAATATCCAGGTGCATGGTGGGGAAAGAAGGGATTTGTTTACAGGCATTTTTGGAAGGGTGATGCAAGTAGCTTTACCTTGGAAAATAATTTACTAAATAAGCTGTTTATGCTTTCAAATGTACAATATGAACATTGGGGTCAATAAAGGAAGCAGAATATAGCAATCACAATCATGGCTGGCACAGCTATTCCTAACAGAACAACAAGCTAATAAATCCAGGCTGCATAAGCCAAACAATAGACCCAAGTTTAAAGGAGTTCTTATCCTACTTTGCTGAAAAGACCAAATGAACACAAGTGGAAATCACTGCAGCAGAAATCTTTAAATTGGCCCAAATTATATTAACAACCCTGCCAGAGACTGTAGCTCCATCATGTTTATTGAAGCTCAAGAAGATCTGTGAAAAATTTAAGTTATGACTTATGAAACAGATGCTTGCCCCTCCTGGCTGGTGACTGCAGCCACAACAGCTTTGCCTACTATTAACCAAAACTACCCATGTGTCCTCCAGGGAAGCAATAGAGGAAACCTTTCCAGCCTTCCATAGGACCAGCCCAGCTTTTAGCCACATCTCCTGGCATCCTGGGAGCTCTGCAATTTGGCTTCAAAACAAGCCGCAGCATGGAGATCACACTGCAGCCATGATAGCAATGGGCTGGATTTCCCATTTGTCAAAGATATAAACTGACCAGAAGTGGTTAGCAATTCTCCCTGAGCCGGGGAGTGCTCGCTTCCAGCGGCAACATCGGAAATAGGAGGAGTATTGGGCTTACACAAGGGCTGAGCAGCCTGGGATCAGGGAAGGAACAACTGGCTCCCAGTAGCCACTGATTTCAAGGGTGGGATGGAGAATCTAGTCCTGAATCTCAAAGCTCATGCTACTCAACCTATCTGAGCTTTAGACACAGTCAGCCTAATGGTCCATCTACATGACATGACTGGACTAGATATCTATACCACTGAGAGAAGTGACCATAGTTAATTAGAGTCTTAGATAGAAAAATCTGATGTTAAAGGCTTGAGACACAGGGAAAACTGCAGTTGACAATTGTGGAGGGGAGTTCAGATTTTGATATAGTAGGTTTTAAGAAATCATTGGGACTTCTAAAAAAAGATCCAGGTGAGACTGAAGGCGACATGACTCCAGCCAGAAGGATAGAGTTCAGGGTGGAGAGGTGGACTTCTGAGTTATTGGCATAAATGTGGTAGGTGAAATGGTGGAAGTGAAAGGGACCATAGACCAAACAATGAGAAATATCAACAGAAGCCGGCAGTAGAGGAGAAGAGCAGCCACCCAAGAAGACACTGAAGGGCCAGTAAGCCAAGTAGGAAGAGCACTGTAGACTAGTGTGAAAGTCAGGCTTAGGGAAGCTAGAGCAGAAGATCTCTCCAGAAGGAGGTCCACTTTCCCAAAGCCTCTGGAACTATAAAGAAGAATGATCACAGAGAGTTGTCTTATATTGTACATTATAACCAGCTGTTCTCATTCTAAATATGGTCCCTAAAATGGATTCATGTGATATTGCATGTTCTAGTTTTAGTGAACTTGGAATGATTGCACAGATTGTAATACATTATTAGTATTTACATGATACATATAATAAGATATAAGGCCTATAGTTATGACTGAGGGTCTGTGGACACCTAACATAAAATAAATTATCATGTAACCCTGGGAAGAGAAGGAATAAAGTCTAGGATCTATCCAGGCCTGCCCCATGCAGAAAATCTGATATATCCATTGCCTGTTCACTGTTCAGGTAATTTTTTTTCACTGAGTTGAGGTTTTAACCTCTCATCTGTTACTAATGCAGTAAATGTTTCACATTCATAATTACACAAATATAAATGCAAATTGTACAGATTAAACTGCAATCATATTTTCATCCCAACGACTCATCTATTAAGGCCACCCTTACTGTGTTAGCAGCAAAGAATCCTGTGGCACCTTATAGACTAACAGACATTTTGCAGCATGAGCTTTCGTGGGTGAATACCCACTTCTTCAGATGCAAGTCCCTCTGATACCTTACTGTGTTGTGAAGTCAGAAAAAATACTTTGGGCCTGAATCTCCTGTTACTTTCACCAGCATAAATTAGCAAAAGCTTCATTGAAGTCAATGGAGAGAGACGAATAAGGCTCTTTATAACTACAATATCTTGCCCTACTAAGGCCAAAAAATTGTCATTGTTTGGTAACGCTGACCTTAATCATAACAATTTAAATGACTGTATTTTTATGACACTTTCCTGTGCAGTGTAGCGGGGGAGGGAAGGGGAATCAAGTGTTAGTATTAGTCCACAAAATGTGCATCTTTACTGAAAACATAATAAAAGAGGAATCGTTTGAAATACTTAGATCTCATGTTACTCAAATTATTATCATGACCAATATACACATTGTTACATTTTCAGTGTCACTGGTCTATCGAGTTACTCCTCACTCATCTAATGATAGCGACAATCTTCATAACAACCTTCAAAACTTGTGTTATCCAACACTATAAAATCAGTTGTCACTTAGCTCAGATAGACAAAAATGGGAAAAAGCCTTTGCAAAAAAAAGAGAAGAAATTTGCTTTGAATAATATTAAATCAAACTTACTGAATGATTCCATTTTCTCCATTAGAGGTATTTAATTAGGTGCATTTGATGGAATCTTTGACACAGTTCCTAGACACTTGATATTTAAGGCTGTTTTATAATTAGATGTCATATCATAAAAGCTCTTCTGGCATGTGCATTCACTGTTATTAACAGATTTCAAAATTAATATAACAAAGTTAATGCTAACCAGGCTGTTGAATAATCTTTAAATTCCACCTAAAAAAACTGTCTTGACAGTGTTGCTGACATAGAAAACTTTTTTCTTTTAAAATGTTAATATCATGATATACAGCATGTGGCAACACAGAATAGTGATCAAGTACTGTGAAGAACCTAAATTTAGACCCAAAGGGCATTGCAGATTGTGCATGTTTTTCAATAACTCAACCCTACTTCTGTTTCTTCAAATAGTACACTGGGGCTTTGACGTTAGTCACTGAAAGCAGCTCAGATTTAGCATCTGGACACAATGCAACCATAATTAAAACTGGAAAATAGATTTTTAAATAAATTTAAGCACTCACAGGACATTGGGAATTTGCAGCTTAATCTCCAAGCCCTGATCTTTATTGTCAGATCAACTAAAGAGATACTGTATGATGTGGCTGTTGAATTACATGGTTTAGCAGTCTTTGTAATTGAAATGGTTGCACATAACAACTGTGTCATGTCTGAGTACTGTGTACCTAAAGCAGTGCTGGAATGAATTTTGATGATGCTGTACATTTCTTGTTTCTTCTTGGAAGCGGGAATAATTACAAAGTAGTAGAATATCACATTTCCAATAAATGTCACAAGCTTTTTTTTTGTCGTTTTATTTCAAGTCCTGATAAAGCTAGCTACAGGAAATGTTCCCTTGTTGGACAGCATCTTCAGTCCCAAACAGTAACTGTAACATTTTAATTGAAAGGTTTGGCATAAACACAGCTTCGTTGTTATCCATGCTGTCCCATTAACTTCAGTGCGCTCTTGTGCATACCTGGGAGCCTAAGATTCTGAGGGCATGGATTTTCCTCTCTCTCTCCCGCCCCCCTCCCCAAACCATGGGGGAGGGGAGGAGGAGGGGAAAGCAAGTCAGGCAAGGCACTGCTCATCCATCTCCTTCGTTCTATTCCCCTGTCTCTCCAGGCAGTGGTTAATGGGGAGGGAGTATGTAGTGGGTGAGTCAGAGGAGGAGTGGGTGAACTGGGGTGAAGCATCATCCCTCCAATACCCAGTTGATATCAGCAAAGAAAGTGAATCACTTTCTACAGGAGACGCTGCACTAGTGGTGTTGCCCATCAAAAAGACTCCTGGAGCAGCAGCTGCCAAAGTAGCCCCTGAGAGTATGGCTCTGTTAGGAAACGGGGCAGATTTGTATAATTATTATTAGATGCTCTTGTGCTATGTGATGCATGCGGCAACCCACCACCATCTGTTGAATGCCACGTTCTTGCGCTGCATCTGTTTGGGGCAGATTGCAGGGGATCCTGCAACCACGTGGAGGCCTTCATAGATGACCTTTTGTCATGCAGGGATCCAATGTTTCTTAGCAAGGTAGTGAGGTGGAAACCTCATGGAGCTTCCTAGTCCCTATGTGGATGTTTGGGAGCAGATGGGTATGCCATTGACTTTGTGTGTGAGAGACAGACTTTAAATAAATAATAAAAAATTAAGATCCATATTTAGTCCATAATGCATCACCATCACTTTTGTTTCATCTCAGATTCTTTTAAATGTTGTCATCGTATAGATGATCAATTGCTTTATTATTAGTATTACATCTAGGAGAACCCACAACACTCACAATGAAGCTCTTGGGCTGAGCACCTTTGATAACTAGACCCTATATACTGCACCTCAAAGAGCCCAAATTGGCTCAGATCCTTAGCTTGTATAAATTGATGGAGACCTAGAGTTCATTGGATCTACACTGATTTGTAGTGTATGAGAATATGGCCTGTTATCGCTAAAGATACTCAGAAAAACTAAGTAGATTCCAACCTGAAGAGAACATTGCAGAGCTTCCTGTCACCTTCTGTGGAAAAACTTCTTGAGAGAATTTGACCTCAGAATTGTAGGCTCAGACTAAGGCATCAAGGTTTACTAGCTTCAAATAATATTAACACCTCTTAAGTTCCAATTCAAACACAGCTCCAACAGTCACCAGGCCATAGACTGCAATATCATAATAGGCGAACAATTTATTGGGCCGATGTTAAGACTGCAGTGAAGGGGATGATGTAATTCTCACATTCTCGAGAAACGAAAAAGGTTAAATTCCCCTGTCTATGGCTATTGATGCAGGCAAAATAAAAGATTGGATTGATAGCAATTGAATTTGTGGCTTAAACTTACCAAAAAACATTTTCCTAATTTTTTTCAAGAGTGATTTGGGCAAAATAAGTTTTCTCCATACTGGATAATCATTCCTTTATGGCTGGATAACTATGCTATTTCCATCCTCTTATCTTCATTTTGCATCCTCTGAATGGTGCTGTTGAATTTTAACTGGACTAGCCAAGCCATTCTAAAGTGGAATTGAAAACCCCATCAAATAGCTATTGAACAACTTGAGATGATTATGGCAAAGCATTTAAGAATTACAAATGCACAATATGCAAATCTGTGAGCTCTAACCACCATCCCCCATGATGATATATGTTTTGTTGCATCTATTTATGGACAGTTAAGTTGGTTCCTGATAACCTGTTGTTCTGAATTAAAGAGTAAACATGAATTGAATTACATTCTGCAGGTGGTTTGACATCCACTAAGCTTTAAGGTGCTTTTTGACTAGTCATCAGGACTTAGCCCATGATTTAGTTACAGTTTATTTGGGCAAAATTCTCTTTACCTTCAATGTGAATTTTGCCCGAGTAAGTATTCAGGATTTGGTCCCATATGTTTAAACAAAGCAATACAGAGTATGTGGATTTATTGAGGGTAAAGCATCTGCAATTGATGGAAAGCAGACAACTTAATTCCCCTCAACATATAATTTTATGATGTCATAGAAAGTGTCAAACCTGTGCAAGTGCCTCTGTGTGTGTGTATGTGTGTGTGTGTTTTAAACACAGAAACCTCTATGGTAAAGTGGGAATAAGAGCAAAACTGTGCCCCACCTTATATCTTGTGCAACCCCCATTGCATTCAGTGGAATGGCACAGGGTAGTATCAGAACAGAATACGTTTCTTAGGCCTTCCCTGTGTGGTGCTTCAGTCACACCAGAGGAGTGTACGTTTTAGTTTGCACTAATGTGTCATATACTAAATAGCCTATGACAACCCTGCTGATGTGCACTAAAAGTTCCCTAGTGGGCACTAATGTTGTCCCATTTCAAATAGTTAATGTGCACTAGGGTCTGCCTGGGATAGTTAGTTCTCAACACCCTAGTGAGGACTAAAATTTACAATCCTCTGGTGCAGATTAAAACACCGTGTATGCAAGACCTTAGGCCTGGTCTACACTAGGACTTTAAATCGAATTTAGCAGCGTTAATTTCGAATTAACCGCTCAACCGTCCACACCAGGAAGCCGTTTAATTCAACCTAGAGGGCTCTTTAGTTCGAATTCGGTACTCCACCCCAACGAGGGGAGTAGCGCTAAATTCGACATGGCTATCTCGAATTAGGCTATGTGTGGATGCAAATCGAACTTAGTAGCTCCGGGAGCTATCCCACAGTGCACCACTCTGTTGACGCTCTGGACAGCAGTCCAAGCTTGGATTCTCTGACCAGCCACACAGGAAACGACCCGGGAAAATTTGAATTCCTTTTCCTGTCTGGGCACTTTGAATCTGATGTCCTGGTTGGACATCGGGGCGAGCTCAGCAGCACCTGCAACGATGCAGAGCTCTCCAGCAGAGGAGTCCATGCAATCCCAGAATAGAAAGAGGTCCCCAGCATGGACAGACCGTGAAGTCCTGGATCTGATCGCTGTGTGGGGTGATGAGTCTGTGCTTTCGGAGCTGCGCTCCAACAAACGGAATGCAAAGACCTACGAGAAGGTCTCCAAAGCCATGGCACTCAGAGGATACAGCCGGGATACAACGCAGTGCCGCGTGAAAATCAAGGACCTGAGACAAGGCTACCAAAAAGTCAGAGCGGCAAACGGACGCTCCGGAGCCCAGCCCCAGACATGCCGCTTCTACGAGGCACTGCATGCCATTCCAGGTGGGTCTGCCACCACTGCCCCACCAGTGACCGTGGACTCTGAGCATGGGATAGTGTCGAGGGGCAGTTCCTCGGCGATGTTCGCCGATGGGGAAGATGAGGAAGGGTTTGTGGAGGACGACGCAGGCGACAGCACTTACAATACCGCTTTCCCCGACAGCCAGGATCTCTTCATCACCCTCACAGAGATCTCCTACCAACCCTCCCCGGCCGTTAACCCGGACTCAGAATCAGGGGAAGGATCAGTCGGTAAGTGCTATAAACATGGAAACCTTTATTTTTTTAAAAACAGGAATAAAAAATATATAAAAACTATATAAAAACTTTTCCATATAAAACTATATAAAAAGAAGGTCCACACATATAGGGATGGAACAGAAAGCCTCCTGGGACACTTCCACGAAGCTCTCGTAGAGGAGCTCGAAAAGTCTCCGCAGGAGGTTCCTGGGGAGAGGTGCCTTATTTGGTGCTCCGTGGAAGCACACTCTTCCGCGCCAGGCCATCCTAACGTACAGCGGAATCATTGCCTCCACCAGCATGGCAGCATACGGTCCTGGTCTGTGCAGGGATTCTAGCAGCATCCTCTCTCTCTCTCTCCGAGTGACCCGCCTCAGGGTAATCTCATTCGGCGACTGCTGCATCTAATTAGGGCAATTAGTGTACTGTTACTATTGTGAATGCTTGACTTTTACTTTGCATAGCAATGACCTTCGTTTAACAGCCACGTGTTGGAGGCCGCAGAGGAAAAGCATACAGTGATCTTTCCCGGGCACAGCCGCGAGGGACTGGAACAGGGTCAGACTTTATGCTTTACAGATTGCCTTCAGCGGGAGGGCACAGCTATCCATTAACTGTTAAGCAGCCTATAGTGTAGTGCTTACCAGGCCTGGCTGCTACACGGATTCAGCTGTACCGCCCCGCTTGTCCGATCTCCTGTGCAAGACCGCAGCCAATGAAAGCGTATTCCGAAATCTCGAACTTGTCCTGAGAGCTCGTGAGACTAGGTGCCCTGTATGGTCTTGTTCACTGAAACTGAGTAGACTGTGTTCAGTGTTCGCAAACATGTATCTTTTCAAGGAAATCACTTCCTTTTTCCCACCACACAGCTGCGGCTCTTTCACGAACTGCCCCGGCATCCCCCTCACAGAGGCTGGCGCAGATTAGGCGGCGAAAGAAAAAGACTAGGGACGACATGTTCTCGGAACTGATGGCTTGCTCCAGAGCCGAGGCGGCCGAGCAGAGACAGTGGAGGGAGACCCTATGTCAGCACCAACGCTCACACAGCGAACGGGAGGACAGGTGGCGGCAGGAAGACCAGCAGGCGACTCAAACGCTGCTTGGGCTAATGAGGGAGCCAACGGACACGCTCCGGCACCTTGTAGATGTTCTGCAGGACCGCAGGCAGGAGCAGAGAGCCCCCCTGAACTGTATCTGCAACCGCCTTCCCCCGCCACAAAGTCCTGTCCCCCCCTCACCAAAAATCACAAGAAGGAGGGGCGCTAGGGGCCGTGAAAACTGTCACTCCACCCCAGCAGAGCGCTCATGTACCAAACAGCTCTCATTCCCTAAAGTATGAGAAGTGCTTCCCTTCCTGGATCACCCAGTCCCAAATCCAAGTTTCATCCCCCCACTGTGTAGTTGAGTATTAAGAGTAGTTTGTTGTTATTCACTGTTTCCGTCACGTTTTCCTTGTCAGAAGACTTTGTGTGAAGGGGGGGAGGGGTTTTTTAATTGCATAGGACAGCCTCCATTACCAGGGTACAGACTTGGGGGCAGGATCAACAGCAGGACACACACAGACTGCAGTCACTAGGCACCAGGGTCATTCTGGGAGGTGAATGCTGCCCTGGGTCAGTCTGTGACGTGTATGCTGCCCCAGGGTCCTAGCGCCTGCCATCCACAAATGGCAAGGCAGGCTGCCCTTACCATGCCCTTCCACCCTAGCCACGAGCCTCTCCGATGCCCTGAGCCCCAGCAAGAGCCCTCATCCACGGACACATACTCACCCTTCCCACACACCCCTCACCCCTTCCTACGCCCCAACCCCCAGCCCAGAGCCTGCATCCAAACTCCGTCCCAATGTCGGCACCCCTCACCCCTTCCTGCAAACCCACCCCTTCCTGCACACCCACCTGCAACCGTCCTCCCCCCAGAGACCGCTGTAGGAGCAGGAGCCTGTCATTCCTCTAGTGTAGAAGCGGTCTGTACATCAGTGCACACCGTACCCACCACAGTCTGCGTCCATGTTTCAACCCTTGAACAGGAATTATTTGTTAATAATCAGTGTTCCATTAAATTTATTTTAAAACGTGTGTTGGAAGGGGGGGAACCTGGAGAACGGGGTATGTAACCGCAGATCGAAGTCAACAATCACTGAAACAGGCTCAGGTTCGGCTTCTCTGTAAATCAACTGGAAAGTACCTGCCTGGAGGCGTTTAGACAGACCAGAGTTCCTGAACACACGCGCGTCATGAACCTTGCCCGGCCACCTGACGTAGATGTTGGTAAAACGTCCCCTATGGTCCACCAGTGCTTGCAGCACCATAGAAAAGTAGCCCTTTCGGTTAATGTACTCGCTGGCCTGGTGGGCCGGTCCCAGGATAGGGATGTGAGTCCCATCTATAGCCCCACCGCAGTTTGGGAATCCCATCGCGGCGAAGCCATCTCTGATGACCTGGACGTTTCCTAGGGTCACTACCTTTGAGAGCAGTTGCTCAACGATTGCGTGGGCTACTTCAATCACAGCAAGCCCTACGGTAGATTAGCCCACGCCAAAGTGGTTCGCTACTGACCGGTAGCTGTCTGGCGTTGCAAGTTTCCAGAGGGCTATGGCCACTCGCTTCTGCACAGTCAGGGCTGCTTGCATCCGGGTGTCCTGGCGCTTCAGGGCAGGGGACAGCAAGTCACAGAGTTCAAGGAAAGTGCCCTTACGCATCCTGAAGTTTCGCAGCCACTGTGATTCATCCCAGACCTGCAGCACTATGCGGTCCCACCAGTCCGTGCTTGTTTCCCGGGCCCAGAATCGCCATTCCACACCATGAACTTGACCCATTGCCACCATGATCTCCACTGCGCGGCGTACCCTGCTTTGTGAGAGGTCTGCGCCACTCTGTGACTTCCTGTCCTCACCGCGCTGACGGAGCCTCCTCGCCCGATTTCTCAGCAGCTGACTGTGGAAGAGGTGGACGATAAGGTGCGAGGAGTTGACAACGGCCATAAGTGCAGCGATGATCGCAGCGGGCTCCATGCTCGCAGTGCTGTGGCGTCCGCGCTGTAACCGACCAGAGAAGGGCGCGAACAGATTTCCCGCCGGCGCTTTCAGGGAGGGAGGGCGTGATTGACGGTTCAATGATGACAGTTACCCAAAACCACCCTCTACACATTTTTTCCCCCAGCAGGCATTGGGGGCTCTACCCAGCATTCCAATGGGCAGCGGGGAGTGCGGGAACTGTGGGATAGCTTCCCACAGTGCACCGCTTCCAAAGTCGACGCTGGCCCCGTTACTGTGGACTCAGACAGTCGAATTAGTGTATTTAGTGTGGATACACAAATTCGACTTCATAAGGTCAATTCCACAAATTCGAATTAAGTAGATTTGAAATAGTCTTGTAGTGTAGACGTACCCTTAGTCTGTATTGTTGTTGTGTTGGGGTTTGTTTTCCTGAGCAGTTAGGCAAATGTGATACCCTGCTCAGTTGTCATATTATATAAGAACAGAAGAATGGCCATACTGAGTGAGACCAATGAGCCATCTAGCCCAGTATCCTGTCTTCTGACAGTGGCTGGTGCCAGGTACTACAGAGACAATGAACAGAACAAGGCAATTTATCAAGTGTTCTGTCCCCTGTTGTCCAGTCCCACCTTCTGGCAGACAAAGATTAAGGGACACCCGGAGCATGGGGTTACTTCGCTATCATCTTGGGTAATGTTCATCAATGGACCTATTCTCCAAGAACATAACTAATTTTTTTTTAACCCAGTGATAGTATGGCCTTCAGAACATGAGTTCTATAGGTTGAATGTGAATGGTATAGTACTTCCTCTTTGTTTTAAACCTACTGTCTATTAATTTTATTGGGTGACCTCTTGTTTTTGTGGTATGTGAAGGGGTAAATAACACTGATGTATTCACTTTTTCCACACCATTCATGATTTTATAGACCTCTATTATATCCCCTTAGTCATCTCTTTTCTAAGATGAACAGTCCCAGTCTTATTAATCTCTCCTCATGTGGAAGCTGTTCCATACCCCCTAATCATTTTTGTTTCACTTCTGTGTGCTTTTTCCAATTCTAATATATCTTTTTTGAGATGGGGTGACCAGAAATGGATTTATTTACTGGCATTAGAGTTTGTGTCTTATTTTCTGTCCCTTTCCTAATGGTTCCTAATATTCTATTAGCTTTTTTGACTGCCTCTGAGTTGAAGTTTTCAGAGAACTATCCATGATGATGCCAAGATCTCTTTCTTGAGTTGTAACAGCTAATTTAGACCCCATCATTTTATATGTGTAGTTGGGATTATGTTTTGCAATCTGCATTTATCAACATTGAATTTAATTTGCCATTTTGTTGCCCATTTACCCAGTTTTGTGAGATTTCTTTGCAGTCAGATTTGGACTTAACTAGTTTGAGCAATTTTGTATAATCTGCAAACTTTGCCACCCCGCTGTTTACCCCCCTTTTCAGATTATTTGTGAATATGTTGCACAATATTGATCCCAATACTGATCCTTGGGGGGCTCTGCTATTTAACCTCTCTCCACTGTGAAAACTGATCGTTTATTCCTACCCTTTGTTTCCTGTCTTTTAAACACGAGAGACCCTTCTTGTCCTGTCACTGCTTACTTTGCTTAAGAGCCTTTGGTGAGCGACCTTGTCAAAGGCTTTCTGAAAGTCCAAGGACACTATAGTGACTGGATCACCCTTGTCCACATGTTCAAAGAATTCCCATAGATTTTTGAGGCTTGATTTCCCTTTACAAAAGCTACATTATTATGTAGTATATACCATGTTACCAGGCCCAGACCAATATTTCTGACACTCTTTGACATAAGTTGTTGTACACTCTTTCTTCTCCTATTCAAAGACTAATGGCGGGGGCAGGGATGTTGGATCATTGATGTGGCTGTTTTTCCCAGTGGGGGAGATGTATCTACTATTGATCTCAATTGCAGCAGTAGCAGACCCTCTGTCCAGAAGTTTTTGCCTGTACTATATGGTGCCTGTCCCAAGCCAAGCCTACAGAGAGCAAAGCTCAGACTTTCCTAAATTCTCAATGCATTTTACTATATAGTTCTTTGACAAGAAGGCTAACAGCATATTGGGTTGCATTAGTAGGAGCATTGCCAGCAGATTGAGAGAAGTGATTATTCCCCTCTGTTCGGCACTGGTGCTGCATACCTGTGCCCCTCTCAGCTTATGTCCCTTGCCTTTTATCATGTCATCCCATCGTTCTGCCAATTATGAAAGCATTGGCCTTGCTTGTCTGCTTCTCTCATGTTCATTGTCACGATTTCTTCCATGCCTGTCTCCCCGAGCATAGATTGCCTTTCCTAAGCTGGTCCACAGAGCCACTACCTTCTCCAGACAGTCAAATTCCTCTTCTGCCACAAAGCCTGCAATCAATTATCTAATTACTAATGCGCAATTGGGACTTGGCCTTATACTTTAATGAAACAAAACACTTCTAGGTTGTGTCCTCCCTTTGTATGTTTCATTTGTCTCCTAAAAACTATAAGCTGTTCAGGCTTGGGATGGTGTCTTTCATAACGAAAGTGATAAATAGACAATTAAATTGTGCTCTACTTACTTTTTGCAATAAATATCCACTATAATTCATTTAATGTTATCTAGTGCACAATGCTCTTTTCAGGACAAATCCTAAAATGATCAAATTCTATAAGCCATCAAAAATAATTAAACAGAATGTCTCCAGTCTTGTGTGGAAAATGGAATGTTGTCAGGTATCAGATAAATGTGGAAGAGATGAGTGAATCAGTGTCTACAAACTTGCTGTGTGGTTTTGTTTTTCATGATCTCTCCTCCTCAATAATGACCTTTCTTTCAGGAATTAATGAAATGAATCTTTGTAAGGGTAGCCCTATAAATTGCTAGGCTGAAAGTAATAAACATCAGCCTTAAGGGCTAGCATGTAAGTTGAATGGCTTTGATTTTCTTCAGAAGGATTTAATTTATTTTAAATATTACAAGTGGCTTGAGGCAAGCTGTAATCATCTGTCATTCTTTAGTCAAATCATATTATTTCACTGATAAAATATTCATTGATCTCTTAAACTGTAAATCACACTTTGCCTGATTTTGCTAGATGTATATTTTATGAATACAAAAATGACATTAAAGATTGGTGAAAAGCTCTACAGTACAGTATGTGCTTTTAAACAAGGTACTAAGAGATTGTACGTATTCATCCAACGCAGTGTGTAGGCTTTCTTACAGCCCATGGCATTCCCTATTTTCCAAAGTTCCCTTGAATATAGAAAGAGAAAATAAGCTATTAAAATTTCAAAGATGCATGGTATGTTTAGTAAGATCTTTCCTCATAATTGGTAAGGAAGAAATATTGTAAGCCAATATATTTGTTTTCTAAGTGTCTTTGCATTTTTATACCACTTCCTGAATCTCTGATATCAGAGCATGAGAGTACTTTTTCCCTCTGGCAGTTCAGGATAGCTACCTACAGTAGACAAAACCTGCAGAAGTCAATGGCAAAATTCTCACTAATTTCAATGGGTTGGGTCTGCTGTAGGTAGCAGTCCCGAACTGCCAGAAGACTGGAAAAAGTGTTCTCATTTTATAATATCAGACTTTCAATAAGCGGTATTCCTACTGAATTCACTGGGAGAAGTATATTTTCTAGGGTTTATTATCTGTGGAAAGAAGATATACTAATTATTTCAGTGAATGGCTCTGGCTACTCAAAGAAGGCAGGACTGGGCTCATGTCTGTACCATAACTGCACTTTATTATTGGCACTGCAGTAGCTCCTAGAGACCCTAACTGAGATCAAGGCTCCAGTGTGCTAACCCCTGTACAAACATACAGTAAGAGACAGAACCTGCTCCGAATAGCTTACACGATCAGTAGGCTTACAAGATCCCAAGATCAGTCCTCACTTACGGACAGCCCCTCAACCCGAAGCAAATACTCACCAGCAACCACACACCACATAATAAAAACACTAACCCAGGAACCTATCCTTGAAACAAAGCCCGTTGCCAACTCTGTCCATATATCTATTCAGGGGACACTATCATAGGACCTAATCACATCAACCACACTATCAGAGGCTCATTTACCTGCACATCTACCAATGTGCCATCATGTGCAAGCAATGCCCCTCTGCCATGTACATTGGCCAAACCGGACAGTCTCTATGCAAAAGAATAAATGGACACAAATCAGTTGTCAAGAATTATCACATTAAAAAACCAGTCGGTTTTTCCTCTTCAACCTCCCTGGTCTCTCAATTATAGACCTAAAAGTCGCAATTATTCAACAAAAATACTTCAAAAACAGACTCCAATGAGAAACTGCAGAACTAGAATTAATTTGCAAACTGGACACCATTAAATTAGGCTTGAATAAAGACTGGGAGTGGATGAGTCATTACACAAACTAAAAACTATTTCCCATGTTAATTTTCCCCCTACTGTTATTCACACCTTCTTGTCAGCTGTTTGAAATGGGCCATCCTGATTATCACTACAAAAGTTTTTTTTCCTGCTGATAATAGCCCACCTTAATCAATTAGTCTCATTAGAGTTGGTATGGCAACACCCATTTCTGCATGTTCTCTCTTTCTCTCTCTCTCTCTCTATCTTCCTACTGCATTTTCCACTGCATGCATCTGATGAAAAGCCCACGAAAGCTTATGCTCAAATAAATGTGTTAGTCTCTAAGGTGCCACAAATACTCCTCATTCATAGTAATTATAATTTCCTTTTCCCCAGGAGCTAACTGTAAGGCCTGGCATTTTAAAAATCCACTGCAGACACTGTTGTGTCTCCTAACATTAACGTTATTATAGATTCCAAGGCCAGAAGGGACCATTTTGATCATCTATTCTGACCTCCCTGTATAACACAAATCATAGAACTTCCTGAACAAAATTCCTAGAGCATATCTGTTAGAAGAACATCCAGTCATGTCCTCAGTGTGGCAAAGGCTAGGATTAAAGTCACAGCACCAGAATTGTAGATGATTTTTACACATTAGCTAACATATACCTGCCCACTGGCACTCAGAGATGATAATGCAATTATAGAAATAGTTCATATCTAAAAATAACTTTCCCAAGTTTCTAAGAAAGTCGTGTTTTGTATATGTGGAAATGAAAATAGCACTGACATCTTTTTGAGGTGTAAAATTATAAAAATGAAATGGTAATTTAAATGTTCACATTCAGTAGAATTTTCATTTCAAAGTTAAAAGGGTAAGGATGCACATTATATTATATGTCATGTTTTACTGATAGTACACACCTGGCAATATTGGGTCATTTTGTACCTTTCATCATGGGAGGTGAATATTTATATGGGTATAGCAGTTGTTCAACTTCGTACACACAACTTGCAAGCCTAAGTCTTATGATATTAGTCCACAGACAAGATAGGGTTGGTGGAATTTTATTACAGAAAATAGATCACACAAGATATGCCATGTATTCTATACTGCCATGTATTTTATTTTAATAGCTTTTTTGAAAGTCAGCTTCTTTATTAATAATGTACAAATAGAAATAGACTAGTTGAAACCTGAGAAATTGGAAGCTAAACTAGATAGAAGGGTTGATATTAATTGGAGATTACAATTCAATAATGCTTTTAAATGCAAAACCTGACCTTTGCTGTATCTTTATTAGATATTTTCATATAATTCCTGTGATTAGAGAAGTGACAAGAAGGGTGACTTCTTAACTAATAATGTTGGCTCAAAGTTTCTCTAGCACAAATATGTGATGTGAATTTCTTGACACATCTTGCTTACCGATCAATGGTATGATTTTTATCTCTTATAACCATGAAAATAAGTGTTATACCTGGGTCTTCAGTCACTGCCTGTGGTAGGAGGTGCCAGGGAGCATCACTCAAGCAGGAACTCTCATAGGCACAGTGTCTCCAGAATCATTATTGTCTAGTCAGCAACTGTAGTATGCATTTCCCTCTCCATCCCAGCTCTACTGATGTCTTTAGCTTCCCTTATCAATTTTCATAACATCGAATTTATGTTGATTGCTACATAGTTCCCCTTTATTTTGAGGAACAGCTCCTCCATCACCTTTTGAAAAAGTACTGCTTGCTCTTCCCCGCAGATGCATATCCACTCCAGTATCTGGTGCAGAAGGGTAGAAAGGGTTATGGCCCTGCCCTCACTCCTCCCACTGAGTTGGGGTGTAAATGACCAGAACCACTGACAGTATTAGCCTAAGATTATGCCTGTGCTCTTCAGTTTCTGCACATGGCTGAGGAGCACCTGGGAGGCTCAGTTGCACCCCCTCTGCGTTCAATTTTCCCCATTCTAATGTTTTTCTGGTGTTCTTTAGAAAAAATCTCCCTGCTCTGTCAGTCTCTTCAAAATACTCTGCTTATTCTCTTTTTAGACAGCTGATAGGTTAGTCCTAGCTTCAAACTTTAATTTAAATAAATGTTATTTTCCCTGGATATAAAGATAATATATAATGAATAAACAAATCACTTATTGCTCATGATATTCATTTTTTCTCTCAAAAAAGTTAAATCTGGACTGCCTGTGTCTCTGTACTGTGTGAAAGTAAATCTGATCAAAGGGTTTGGTGAAAACAGCCCCAGCTCAGGACATTAAAATTAGATAGAATAAAGCAGTAGAAAATATTCTGCAGGGGTCAATGTTGTATTGGCACGAGGTTGGATGAGATGATTTAAAAGGACACTTCCATTTCTAATATCTGTGTTTCTGTTATTTCAGCACATTATTTTTCCAGTGATAGTGATATAAACATGCTTTGGGGAAAGGATTTATAAAGGCAATTTCATCAGATGATCCAGGATGCTACCAGTGGTATATATACTAGCAGACTTCTAAAACTTCTTTTTTCCTATACCGTTTCAGCTTACTTTTCTATAGCCTCCAAATTGCAAGTTCTCTAGATTCCAGTATGAATAAAATACTGCTGCTTGCTGCCTTATACGTACCAACAGGTGGCTCCACATGACACCCATCTAGTCCCCTTACTCATTCATGTCATAGTACAGTTAAAAAAACCTCTTCCTGGTTTTTTGTTTTTTCATTAACCTCCCATAGATTTTCCCCAGCCTCTCTGCACGCCTTGAGCCAGGGCATAGTAGGAGGAGTATGTGCTCAAAGCAGCCAGAGCACAGCCCAGGATATGGAACCTTCTGTCTCCCTTCCCTTCCATCATCTAGCAGAAGCCTCCTCTGCTCATTCACATCATCTTGCTGATTTTGGCATGAGTAAAAACCAAGGCCCTGATTCCTTCAAGTGTTGAGCATCGTCACCCCAAGTTGATGTTGCTCAGCACTTTGCATGACTGGGTCTAACTCTGTAAAGCATTTTGAGATACGCTGCCTAAGAAAGAGGCTCTACCAAATATTATATTATAAACTAATTTACTGCAGCATAGCATCTAGTATATAAGGGCCCGATTTTGCAATTTGTCAATATTAAAAAAGAAAACTTTGCCTTTTGGTGGGATTTGTGAATGCAGCGCTACTATAGGATTGTACCGGGAGATCCTAGATTTTATTGTATACATTTATTAAATGTTTCTTTTTATCGAACAGCAAAAATAGGCTGGGCATAGACAATGAGTTTTAGGTTCACACATAATTCCATGAAAATACTGTGGATGACATTCTGCTTGCCTTACTAACATGAGCCATTTAGAGTGATGGTGCTGATCATGTGAGTAAAGTGACTGAACCTTATACAGATGTGCAGGCTGAGAGGCATAAGGAACCTACCTCTTGCATAGCACATGCAAAGTCAAGGGACAATGGCAATTTCTGCACTCAGGGAAATAAAGAGACTGCTTTCTATGTGAACCTTGCCACCCCATCTCCCGTCCACACTGGCCCATCTAGCAACCAAAGTGGAGCAAACTACACCATCCTAAGGTGAACCGGGCTACATAAGGCTGAATTCTTCCCTGAACTCTCCAGAGGAATTGAAACTCTGCATGGCCCCTAACTAATGGTTGCGCCTACAAGGCACTATTTGGTCTCTGCAATGTATTTGTTCCAATGTAGCAAAGAAATTTCTTAATATACCATATCATGCTTTAAAAAAATGAATACATTTAACCACGATAGCAGGTACTAATTTATTTCCGTTAGCGGATAATAATGAAAAGTCAGAGAGATTAATGTGCTGTTACTGTTTATTCAGTACTGCATTGCTCGTGACTAAGTACAATGGATGAGACCTTCTTTCTGCCTCATTAAATAAGTTAATCATGTAAATCAGGGGAAAAACACTTTGGATAGTGTGAGTATAGGCTGAACATCAGATATGCATTTTTCACTACAGAGTGGTAAAGCAGATTTGACAACATACAGGTGTCCCATCTACAAAACATTAACATCTCTCTTCTGTTATCACTAAAGTAAATGAAAATTACATAATTAAAAGGTTGAACAGGCACATGTTGCTATTAGAGTTACATGGCCACCAATAGGAATTCTTTCCTACTGAAGAGAGAAGTTTTAAGAAGGATGGATACTCTTCTGTGGTAAATAGACCATTAGATTATCAGGAGTACTGCTATAATTTAACAAAATACATTTTCCTGTGTCTTTTAACATGTAAATAAAAGTACCAATTAATTTTTCATTAGTAGGCACATTTTAATGGCAATAAAATGTTTACGGTTATTGGTTTGTAGCTTACAACAAAAGTTATCACAGAAAAACATTGTTATTCTGATACAAAATATAATACATAACCCTGACAAAACCACTAGGATAGACAAGAACAGGAAAATCCTTATCAATCAAAATTTGTCAAAACATAAACCAACTATTGAAGTTCAAAAATTTTGGTTAACTGTTGTTGTTTTTTTTAATTTGCTTTTAAAAATTGTGTATCTGCACTTCCTGATTGGAGACAGGATTGGAAACAAAAATCCCCATATACTATTTTTTCCCCCAACCTGGCTAAAGTTAGGTAATACTAGACTTATTGTGTCGCTTACTGCCCAGAATGCAGATCCCAAAAGCTCAGATATTCATCTGGACTTTTGAAGTTCCTTCAACCCTAGTAACAAGAACGAAATACTCAAGTTATGTAATTTGTGATACTTAGGAACTGGACTGAAAGACTATGGAAGCATTGACTTAATATGTTTGCTCTAGCGTAAAAAATAAAATAAAATAAATATACTTCCCTTTTAAGAAATAGGAGTGATCTCAGATGGAGTAAACAAGCACAAAACCCTGTTGGAAGCAGGGGCTAAGGAAATGATAAAGAATCTGATTGACTGAAAGAAAAAGTAGGTATGGACCTGATGCAAAACACACTGAAGTTGAGGCAAAGACTGTTGTTAACTTGTTTTGGATTATGTCATGTTTTATTTAAACTGTTGACTCATTAAACATCTAAATACGATCATTTGAATTGTCAAATAATTGCGTTTGCATTGGATTGTATGCTCAAAAATAGAGGCAGTTTTTTTTTAAAGTGGCCCTCTGTGTCCATTTTATAAAAACCTTTTGTCAAATTTTAGCTCTGAAGTTTTAACAATCCTAATTTAAAGATAGCTGCTTTATTTGTTTGTTATAAAATGTTGTATGACATGGGTTTACAATCCTGAAGTTACAAACAAGCAGAAGGGTTGCAATTTTTTCCCAAACATTAAATATGCCTTAATGCTAACTGGTACATCATTAACATTTCCCTGTACATGGACTAATACCAGATAAAATATAATTTTACATCTACATACAGAGCAATGCTTGTCCCAACTCTTGAAAACCAGGCTGTATCCTCCTCAGGAAAATTAATCAATCCATATCATGGCTGTTCTGAAGGCCCACTTGTGGCTAGTTCTTTGCACACTCACACTCGGGGAAGCACTGGTATGTGTGCCCATAATATGATCTATCTACCTAAGGATTTTATAAAGCTACCTGTCTCTATGGCATCTGACTGCTTTCCATGTAAAACCAATAACAATAGCAAAATCCTTTGTGGAAGTCATTACACCTCTGGCACTTCTCTATTTTTGGGGTCAGCACTCTGCTTGGGGTAGGGTTTTATTTATTTCCTTTTTTGCTGTTAGCCATTAATGACTTATCTCCTTTCTTACATGCATTGATGGATAGTGAAATAGTTAACAATGTTTACATTCAAGTATCACCACTGACGTCTGAATTAGCTCTCTGTGGGGGGACATGCCTGCATCCCACTGACAGCAAGTCTAACAAGCGTTCTTGCACTCAGGCAGTGCCAATTAAACACCCCTGCAGAGCATGCGCTACCTGGAGAAAGGGAACTTAAAAAAAGTGAAGTTGGGCATACAGTAAGAGGGGAGTTTGCCCAAGAGGAGAGGTTGCTAGGAAGCCTAGCCCGGGGCAGTGACCAGCCTTTCCTTCCCCCCTACTCTTGTTAGGGCAGACAGACACTGCAGTATGGAGAGGGGCTCTGGATGTCTGCTTTCTGTCAATGCCCTATAGCTGGACCTATGGAGCAACACGAGGGCTTGGAGGTAATTGGACTCTGAAAGGACTTTAGGAGTGAACTCAATTTCAGGGAACAGTGAGCTTGCCCAGCAATGGGGGTTCTGGAGGGGTTCAGGGGCAATAGACATAAGGAGCCGATGGCCAAGTCTAGCCTGAGTGATGGCTGACTGGACTCCCATTAAAATGAATAGGGCCACTCACATCTCAGCGTTGCTGTTTGAGACTGTCTGCACGTTCAGGCAGCTTTATCTGCATAGGTTATTCTCTTTTGTGTTCTCAAGATTTTCTTCACAAACATTACAGTATTTTGTCTTAGATTTTGGAAAATGTTCAGAGGTTTGTTCATGCCTTCTGAAGAGGATGCCTCCACATTTTTGGAAACTGATATATAAGTTCTATATTATTTTATTAAGTGATAAGGACTCCAGGTACATACAGCAGAGGATATGTGTTATGCAGCCATGAGTAGTAGGGATAAATCTTCAAAATACAAGTCATCCTTCTGTTTCCAATTTTCCAGTCCCATGAATCAAATAAGCTCTCTAAAAGAGACAAAATATCTGTTGTGGAACCTGTCTTTTAAATTTATTTTCTGGGGGTAGCAAATTAGCTTTGGATGCAGTTCATGATATCTTGCCACCAGGTCACTATGTATTACTTTTACTGAGTCATAATATGTATGAGTTTATTGTTCTTTGATCTCTTAGAAATGTGCCGTGATTTATTACAACTTCTGTTTTGTCTAAATATGAATCATTTTATACACAGTTGTTCTGCATTTCAGGGTTTTTTAAATTTTAATTTCAAATTTACTTGTGTGTCATATATACATTTTCTGTGCTGTGCCCGTTTACAGGCTCTGAGAATCTGACCCTATATAGATTTTAGGGCAGTAAGTTTCTACCTAGTGAGAATGCCCCATACTTTGTTGAATCAGATGCTCACAGAATGAACTTGGGGAATGTGCCATTGGACAGGAATAAAAAGGTCTTGCAGCTATCAAAAGAAAACCAGAAGAGGGAATTGGGGTGTTCTAGTAGGAACGTTGCTTTCAACCCCCAGTAGGGCTATGGACATGGGTTTTCCCAAACAAGTACCTGATATCATACTACAATAGCTTGTATTGAGTAACCTTTTTTTTTTAAATGAGGGAAATGAGGTACAGAAGTCCTGTATAATGCTGATTCTGCTTTTCATCCATTCTCTGCTCTGCAGTAATACACAGTGCAAACTTCATTTGCTAGCATTTTGATCCAGTAAGAGTTTAATTACTAGTCAAGCGGTTATAACTAGAAAGTGAACATTTACTCACAGTTGCCATAGAGTAGTATCTGTATGCTAGTTATTCCATTTCCCCAGTATAAGGAAATAAATGCTTGCTTTCTGATACCACTGACATTTAATGGTGACTAATGTAGGTTCTCTAGTGAGTCTGGGTGTCATCTCGGATTCCTCTCAACTAGATTCTGCCACCTACACTGCCAGGCACCAGAAGTAATTTTTCCCCATACCTAAGTAACAGTGGTTTGTGTCAGGACTCTGAACAAAACAGAGCATTTAAAATATTTAGTTTTAAATATCTAGCTATGAAAAGGTACACTTCAGTAATATTTCAGATAACAAATGGAGGAAGAAAATCTCAGCATAGAGTTAGTAGGAAATTTTCCTCAGAGGTAACTTTCTAAAATTCAAATCCTTCCCGTGCCCCAGTCTCTCGACTTCTAATATTTGAAGCTGCTTTGGCTGTCGCAATAGTTAATAGAACACTTTCACAATACATTATTGAAAGAAAGGGAAGTACCAGCTGAAAAATATGGAAGCAAACTCAAAGCAACAAGTTGTAAAATACAAAAGGCCAGATTCTATTCCTTATTCATGTTGAAAAAGATAAAGTGTTCCTACTGAAATCAGTGGGTTCACTTATAGAGTATGGGCCTTTTCAGCATCAGTAAGGGAATCAGAATCTGATCTGAAGTACCAGAGTGCTCCTAATCTCATAAACATGGACATCAGAAGATGCTGAATCACATTCTTAGTTTGAAATGGCGTATTTGAAGTGTCTCTCTGAAAAGGAGAACCAATGGCTTATATCATTTACAGCATTTCATATTTTGTCATCTTTAAACAAAATGAGTCCCAAATTTCTAGAAACATGCTAATGACTGCAAGCTAACAGTAAATATACCTGTCAAGAGCAATAGATTATTTAATTACCATTTTCTACCCCACAAAATCCATCATCTGAAAAATCTTCAGAACGCTGCCAGTGGTAGTAATAAGAAAAATCAATCATTCAAAAAGGGAGAAGGATGATGACAAAGTTATAGAAAGGCTTTTGTCACCCTCATGATCCTGTTTATGAAGATCTCTGATTGAAAACTTATCATATTAACTGGTGAGGTTTAGGTTCAACCGATACTATTTGAAAACATAACATTTCACAGAAAGCAGAATCTTCAAAAGCATCAGGGTTACTTAGAAGCCCACATTCTGTTGACCTTCAGTGGACCGTCGTGCCCTCATCTTTTAGATGCTTCTGAAAATCCCACCCAGTATGAGAAATTAAAGCTCAGTAAAGTTATGATGTAATCCAGCATAACTCCCAGTGCAGTCAACAAAATTTTGCCTCTTGCCAGGGCACTTTTTTGTCTTCCAGTCTTGCCTTCTATTTAACTTTTTTTCTTCTAAAAATTATAATTATGCAATATTAAATTTAACAATAAATATATATTACACTTGTTTTAGCACACAGGAAAGTGAAGAATTAATAGCACTCACTGGCACCAGGCATAATGCAAATCAGGGTTGCGCACGGTCATTTGCCCACACAGTTTGGCAATAACTTTGCTACGTAAGCCTTGGGTTTCTCCTGAGTAGAGTCTGCATGTTATTCTAGGTAGCATCAAATTGTCTGTGATTTTTCTGACCTGAACAAATAGAGACTAGGGTAAGACCACCAGGTTAATGTTCGCTTGTGATCTGAGGCATGATGTGCTGTAGAACATTAAAAAAAAAAAAAGCATGTCCCTTAACCCTCCTTTCTGCATTTTTCAAAGTTAAGGCATCAGTCAAATTTCTTGTAACTCAGAGGTGCGTCTGTGTTCTTGTCATCTCTTCTGGGTCAGACGGCTCCTGTGACATGAACCTGAAAAGCACTTTGGCCTACGTCCCCTACTGCAGCTGAAAAACAGACAGTGAAACTCAGGAGGCTTTGGTGCAAAGGTCGCCTACTGATCTTGCACGGGCTGTGAACTGGGCTGGTTCCTTGGTATAGTACAGAATAGCCTGAGGACTGCTACAATTCTCATTAGCTGCCATCAGCTCCAAGGAGCTCATATGGCAGATTGGTATCACCAGGGTGAAAGGACGCCTCAGCCAAGCCTCCTTTCACTAGCCTTTCCCGGCCTCACCATCAGCCAGATAAGGGGAACACAGAAGTTCTCCTGGCTCTAAGTAACCCCAAGATTTGCCCGCATTATAGGATTCTTTTGTGGCTGACTTTAGGGCAATTTGTGGCAGAGTGTGAAGCAGTGACAGTGCTGGGAAGAATCTGACTTTGTTTCTCCACTTCCTAGATACATAAACAGTGCCCTCCACAGATCTATACTATGGTATGTCTAATGCAAAGTTTGTGTAAAGTCGTGCATGCTCATACTGAACAATACTTAACAAAGGGAAATATTATGATTACATCCAGGTAGCAAACAACCGATGTGTTAAAGAGGGATATGGTCCATAGGAAATCAGCCCTAGTCTAAAACAGAGGGGATTGCACTTGTTTTGTTGGCCTTGGTACAGTATAGAGCTTACCAGTGTGATGTGCTATGATCCTTTCCTGGTGATGGTCAGATTCCAAGTGTCTTTGCTCTTTGAGCTCTAGTGACATGCATCCTTTTGGTGCTGCAAAGTACTGTTGACTAGAAATAGGTGAAGATTTCAGTTTTATCACTGGAAAAGTTTTCTTCCAATGTACATGGGAAAAATGAGTACATTGTTTGATTTGCCAGAGTGACATTTCAAAATCAAATGTAATATTTCATTTCAAAATGTCTATTGGAAACAAAGATTTCAAATTGACATTTTGATGTACTGTCATTTTTAAGTTGAAATGCCAGTTTCAAACAAATTTGCACTTCAAATCAAATGAAATATTTTAGTTCAATATTTCTTTTTAATGTTTGTTTGAAATGCCAAAGCATTTGGTTTTCCAAGTGTCAACATTTTTTAGTTTTGTTAGAGGAGAAGTTTCACCCATTTTGAAATTTTCAGTTTGGAACTATTTGACATTTTGTCCTTATTTTGAATGAAAACAAATGTCAAATCAGTTTCCCAAGGAATTGAAATTCCATTTTCCAACCAGCTGTATTGTTTACTTTAGATGGAGTACAAGTATTTACCTTGAGTTATTCACCCCTTGTTCCACCAAGTATCCTAATAAAGCTTTAGGACTGCATTTGTTTCTTTCTATGCAGTGCTGTAGTATATACTTTCTACTGCATTCAAGGATAATACAGTACTATTTTTATATACCCTATGTCCAAAGCACAAAATCATTTTTTGATATACATAACCACAAAGCACCTATATTCCTAACAGATTTTTCCTGATATGGGTTTTTGCCCCTAGAACTTTTATCTTCAGAAAGGGGAAGTCTTGTGGAATAAGAAAGGAGAAGGGTACCCAAGTGGGTTCCTGGATGTTTCCCTGCCAGGAGATTTTATTTTCTTGCTCATTCTCCTGATGAAGACAGATAAATAACATGAGTAGTCGAAAATTGAGGCAAGCATATAGGTTCTAACAAAATACTTGGGTTTTATTAAAATAAGTCCCTAGCTAATGTAGCAATTTGAAAAAGGTCCTGCATATGACATTGAACTTATAATCATTTCAATATTGGTTGCTAGAGATTATGAAAGGATTATCAACATTATCAGTGATACCACTCTCAGCTGAGGCTGCTACCACCACCAGTCTCAACAATACAGCAAAAGAACCTTAGCAAGCCCCCTCTCCACCTAAAAAAAAGCAACTCTTCTGTAAAGGAGGAATGTAGCAGTGCACAGAAGCAAAAACAGTTGTGGAAGAAGGATAATTACAATGACAAAACACTAAACAGAACTAAAATGAGTCAAAAAAGGGGTTGGTGTCACAAGAGAAGTGCTCTGGGGAAAGCAGAATCCTAGAACAGGAAGGGACCTCGAGAGGTCATCTAGTCCAGTACCCTGCACTCAAGGCAGGACTAAGTGTTATCTAGACCAAGTAGCATAACAACTGCATCTTTTGTAGAGAGAAACTGTGGTGCAGGAGGACTTCTCCTTTTGTGTCCTTAGTCAGTGACTTTACAACTCAAGGGAAAGTAAATGAGATGAATCACAACCGCAGTCCTGCCACTACTGGAATGCGGAGCTAATTGGTAAATGTAACACATGCCAGCAGTCAGCAATAAGACAGCAAACCAAACAGCTGTGGGAGAGCATCTCCTCAATACTAGTGACAGTTAAGGAAATGATATACAGGAGGAATATATACGCATCTTTACTACAGGATTCTCTATTTACAAGGCTCCTTTTGATATAAGACTTCTCTTCAGTGACAGCTAGCTTCACCGAAATTCATTATATTGTAAATAGATGCTACTTTTATAACTCACCTCTTGATAGAATATGTAAATTTCATGATTCCCAAGAACATGCTGTGAGAATGTGCTGAATTTTTTTAGTCATCAGACTTTTCTGATGGATTACTCATGAAGAAGCAGCAAAGTTTTTAATGTGGCTGTCTTTCCCTTGCTCCCCCCCCCCTTATTATTTTTTTATTTTGCTGTGCTGATTGTAAGGGAAGCCTTGGTTTTCACTTGCTGTTATATGAAAAATAGCCATTAAGGACAAAGTCAGAAATCAGTGATATAAAGCATATGTTCATAGAATAATAAAAAACGAGGGTTGGAGGGCTTGGTTCCCCACTGTATCCAGGCTCTGCTTGTTGCACAGAAAGGGCTGGGCACCAGAGAGTTAGTTATGGCTCCCTATTGCAGCAAAAGCCTGGGTCTGTCATTAGAGCAGCTGAAGATCCTTAAGTCTTACACAAGTGGAGAATAAATATAGTGGAGTTGATCAGTGTTATTCCCCATTCCGTGAGCCCATTTGTGGGATATGCCTTTATGCAATGGGTTGGGAGGTGTGGCTGGTGCAGGATCTCCACCTCCATCAGTTTTATCCTAGAAAGGAGTTATGCTCTGCAAGAGGAATTCTTCCCTGGCCATTTCTGGTGTTATTCTAGAAACATACAACCTGAGCAATGCGAAGTGGCCAATCAGGACTGGATAGATCTAACAGATCTATTTTTTTTAATATAAAACTTGTTTTTTTATCTAACCCATCCCCCTGCCAATGCAGGATTGTCCCTGCCATACATTGTCTAGTGCTTTATCCGGTCTAGTTATAGGTATCCCAAATGATGGGATTTCTAGCACATCCCTATAGGTACAAAGTAAAAAAAAAAGTGAGTTTTGCATTTAGGTCTGAAAGTGGCTAGTCCCATTATCGTTTTGATCTTTTGTTGAGGGAGTGAGTTCCATAGTTTTTGGTCCTGTGAAAGTTATTCCATTTCTGAGCCTGCCTCTCTCTGTTTCAGGGGAACTTAGCTGTTCTGGAAGGTCAAGCTCAGGGAGCAAGAGCAGTGCTTAATTTGTAATGAAAGAGGTGCTGGGGCTCAAGCAAGGGGTTTGTTTGTTTTACTTTCATAACTGATGCAGCAAACATAAAAGTACTGGGGCTATGAACTGTTAAGACTAGAGATGCAGGACTCAGCCCTGGCAAGCCCCAGCACAAATTAAGCATTGAGCAAGAGCCAATCCTGTGGAGAGCATTGAATAATCAGATACAGACCATTAACTGGCATCTGTATTCAATGGGAAGCCAGTGCAGACAGCACAGCACTAGGGTGATGGCTTCCCATGTTGCTAAGCAGATGGACTGCTGAGTTTTGTGCCAATTGGAGTTTTTCAGGGAGTGTGCCTCATTCCTAAATAGCATAACTTGTAAGTTTTTCCTCTGTACAGTTTATTTGATTCTGAGGACATGTGAGATGCTTATGTCTTCAGTAACCTGACTTTTTCCAGTCAATACTCACTCCGCAGAACTTCAAATTTAGTTGTTCCCTTCACCCCCAAGTGCTTTCACACCACTGGTTCTCTACCAATGTTAAGAAATGTAAAGATCTTTAATTCTCCTTCTTTGGAACTTAGTCTTATAAAATTAAGGTCAAGCCCATCGTAATCTGGTTCCAGTCTCTTCCTGCCCCTCTGACAATTTGTGCTCCTCCTCCCACACCCCTATAATATATATGTATAATATAAAAAGGATGCAAAACTTATAATTTCCATGGTGACTCTCCTAAAGTTGTTTCTGGAGTACGTCAATGCTGCTGTATTTAGCCCTGATCCTGCAATTGAGAGCAAAGGGTGGGTGAAATCAATGAGGCTCCAAGCCTGCACCAGTCTAGCCTCATGCTGTCAATTGCAGGATCAGCACCTTAGTCATTATTCCTAGGATAATGTCTTTAATTCCTGGCAACAGAAAAGTTCTGTTTTACAAAGTTGTTAATTTTTTTCCCCCAAAACTTCAGAAGACTCCTTGTTGTGCAATAGCATGGATTGAAGTCTTTTTTTTAAATTTCAGAATAAACACAGTACACAAATGACAAACTGTAAAACTTGGTTCTACTGAAATTTGAAAGCACTGAAATTGGAATAAAATTGCCTACATGGTTGTTTTCAATAACCTAGATGGTGTGTTTCCCTGCCTGACTGAGGAAATTAAAAAGTGTCTTGTTCTCTGGACATTCTATTTATACTATTTTCAGTTAGACATGTCATGGCTCATTTCAGGATCGGGGCCAGTAATGTTCATTATAAATATAAATAATGTAATATGACCACGCACATATATAGCAGACCAAGCTTTACACAATAAGCATCTGACGATTGAAACTTACAAAATCAGGTGGTAAAAGTCCAAAGAAAGAGGAAAAATAACTGTAGAAGTTTATAGAGCTAATAAATTATAGAACTAATTTTTTTCCAGATTAGCAACAAAAGGAAAACCTTAAAAAAATCTTTGGATTAAACAAATTAACAGCATGTTTTATGGAAGACAGCTTTAATTGCTATTCTTTTCCATAATGCTTTGCATAAATTATATCTTCACTATATATTTTCTTTGTTTTTTGGCTTTGCCTCCTGCGGGTTTCATTTATCAAACTTGTCATTTCTTGACTCTTCTCACAGATTGAAATGTACAGTAGACACCTGGAGGCTTTTACTTTTTTTGTTTCCATCCTTGGGCTTTGTAGAAATAAGACCATCTGGCCTGTTGGTCTGGAAGCATCAACGTTCACTCATTAAATGTGTCTCAAACCCTCACATTCAATCTGTTTCATATTTAGGTACCTTCAGAATGTTGTTAGGTGGCCCATTTTTTGCCCACTTGTTGTTTACAAGCAATTTAGAGTGAGTGTGCCAAACCTAGACTAGCATCTCTTCTACACAAATCTGTGTTTATAGTGCTTTTCACTAAGATAATAATGGTAACAAATATAAAGTCATATCACGGTGAACAGTAAACACAACGCATGGGAGTTATTGTCCAGCAATCTGCCTTCATGTTTCCCAGTCTTCATACAGCCTTGAAAAGTGCACCATATCGCATCCAGTTCAGTCAGACATTGGCAAACCACAGTTGCTGTAGATCAGAGGTTCTCAAACTGTGGTCTGCGAGCTCCATTCAGAAGGTCCACGGATAGTTCCCTCTAAGGTGCGCGCCTGGGCAGCCGCACATGAGAGAATGAAGGGCCACCCACCTAATTAGTGGACCTGTGCAGGAGTGGCTCCACTAATTAAGTGCCTGGACCCTGGAGAAGAAGCACATGTAAGGTGAGGTGGTGGCCTTGGGGGTAATAGGAGTTAGGTGGGAGGAGGCAGTGGGGTGAGAAGAGGGGGTGGGGGGAATTTGGGACGTACAGGGCTGCAGCGGCCAGAGAAAGAGGTGACTTTCCCCAGCTCCAGGGTTGCTGTGGCAGGGGAGAGACCTCCCTGCTTCCCAGCCTCAGCTCTGTGGCTGCTGTGGCGAGGAAGAGACCCCCCCTCCTTTCCAGCCCCAGCTCGGGGGCTGCTGCGACAGGGGAGAGAGGGCACATCCATTGCATTAGAAAGGTAAGACTACTGATATTAAAATATAAGTTGTGTGCTTTTATCTGTAGAACAAAAAAAGTTTATTATTAAGGTTTTTTTATATAGCACTTTTATCCAAAGCGCTTTACAATAGTTAGCTAAAGGCAGGGCTGGCTCTACCATTTTTGCCGTCCCAAGTTCGAACTGCGGAAGCAAATAAAAAACAAAGCCGCCTGGACTGTGCCGCCCCAAGAATGGACAGAATGCCACCCCTTAGCATGTGCCGCCCCAGGCACGTGTTTCCTCCGCTGGTGCCTGGAGCTGGCCCTAGCTAAAGGTACAAACAATATTTGAAATATCAGTAAGTAGTCCGCTGAGACCCTCAGCAATTTTCAAGTGGTCCACAAAAAAAGTTTGAGAACCACTGCTGTAGATGGCGCCTGACACCAGTCTCTGCAAAACTTGTTTCACCTTTCAGATATTACTTCTCCAAAAGAGAGGCAGAATGAGATTTTGCAAATTAGAGGGGGAAATGAAAACTAAGAAGGCGCTTTTATGATTCCTTATTCCCTAACTTTATTTCTGTTATGTACTCTGAACCTAAAGGTGATTCAATTAAAAAGGTTATAAGGGAGATTTTCAGTAGCATAAATGACAGTTAGGTGCCTATCTCCCAGTTGGTATTTTTTCCTTTAAAATTTCCTCTAACTGCTTTTACATTCTGCCATTGTATGTGTTTTATGAACTAAATGCTTACACACCTCACCCTAACAATCATAGGACCAGCTCCTGCTCGCCTTCTTTGTATGAATAAAATTCCTGACTTTACCAGAATTACATACATGAGTAATCTGTGCCGGTCAATCTTGAATCTATTGAAATCCACTGAAAAACTCCTAAAAACTACAATGGATTGAAAATTTGGCTCAATGATACTAAAGCTATTGAGCATATGGCTCAATCCAGATCCCGTCAACTTCAATTGGAGTCTTTCCATTAATTTCTGTAAGAGTTGGATCAGGGCCATAGCACTTCCTATTGTGGGGAATTGTGAGCAGTCTCATTGACTGAAATACAATAGTAAACACTATGGGATTGATCCTGCAAACATCCTGAACTTGATGTGACTATTCATGTGATTAAAGTTATTCATGTGCTTAAATGTTTGCAGTATTGGGCCTGTGCTTGGCAGTTAGGGTTTATGGGATTGGGCCATTTTGTACCTTCACTTTTGCTGCATATGATTAAAAGGTTGGCTTTTATATATGAGCACGAAGACCTCAATGGTCCATTGGCTGGTCTCTCCATTGCTTTGGCTTCTTGGAGTCTTCAAGGCTTCTTTCAGTATATGTAAATAAGACTTATAAACACATTTACACATATAAGATTTAAAGGCTGAGAGTCACAACCACAGCAGTAACTTTAATAACCAAGAATACCTAGGGAGTGAGATTAAATATTGATGTTCTTCCACCCTCAGTTTGCCTAAAATACGTGCATATCTATCGCTTAATTGGAATGAAAGTACATCTGCCAAAAATCTGCACAAATACAAACTGTTTCCAGTACCTCAGTAGCTGTTATGACATCAGGTATTGCGGATGAGGTAATATCTTGTAACGGACCAAGAGAAATCCAATAAAAGACATTATCTCACCCACCTTGTCTCTCTAATATTCTCAGACTGACATGGCTACAACAACACTTCATACAATCAGACATTCTGTTCTTTTGACTTAAATCATTTTCATCACAGTGAGGATGTTTGGCGACTTCAGGCTTAGGGTTCAAGGTGTTGATTGAAGCCGAAAGTTATGTACAATGCACCATGGCAGCAGATGATAAAAGTATTATTGTGATTAGCTAGTTTAAAATTTTTCAGTGCAGTGAGGTAAATCACCCCCTCTCATAAACCCAAGGAGGGAGAGAAGGAGGCAATTGATGTAAACATTCCCCTCATTTAGAGCTGCCTCTCACTGCAGAATGAGATGTGGGATTGGTCATATGAACTGGCTATGTGCCTTCCAGCCTCTGTGCAGCTAGATGCCCGCCATGCAGAAATAGCTGATCCTTTGCTCCCTTTCTGAGTAGCAGGGGGAGAGCCATGAGTGGAGGGAACTCTGCATGAGAAACTGGGGAAATGATCTGACAGTGTGTTTAGATGTGCTATTGAAATCAATGGGACGATTCCCACTGGGGTTGGATCTGGCCTGAAGCTAGCAAGACTAGAAAACCAGTCACTTAAACCTCTTCCCATCCTTGAGAATACCCAGCCTATTAAAATATATTTTGCCCAGTACACAACAGTATGTTCTTTGCACTCTTGTAACGCTGTCGTAGAGTGACTGAGAATGGAACCAGTGGCAAATATCTATACCAACAAAAGAGAAAGTGATGCTAGTCTTTTCTTTCAAGCTGTTCAACAGGCATCTGAAATGGAGGAATAAAACTCCCTTATTGCATTCTTCATTTAAAATTGTTATAAGAAGTAAAAAACATTTTTTTGAAAATGCTGTGATGTGACTGTAGCTATTTACAAGGTTCCCTCTAGCAGAAGAAATAACGACAATCAATAAGGAGTTATGAATATAAAACATAAATGAGTCTGAACTATAATTAAGTCAAATAATACTTTGGGCCTTATTTTTATTTCTATGCAGGCTTCCGATGCATGGAATGCCTTTCCTGAATTGCTTTTCCAGGTTTCTACTCTTTGCCTCATTCAGATCCACCTTTACTGCAACACCTACAAGACGTGAGTCTTGGATGGTGTGCTGGTCAAGGTATTGATCTGGGGATCAGGGGTCAGATCCCAGCTCTAACAAAGACGTTTTGTGTGCCCTTTGAGAATCACTTATGCCTCTGGGCTTGCAAACACTTGCACATGAAAAATCCCAGGGAAGCCATATGCATGAAATTAAGCACATACATAGCCATTTGCATTCTCTGGATCTTCCATAGCAGCTTTAATCAAGGCTATAAAAAACACTTTTCAGGCATTAAACTCCCAACCAGTCACAAACTCCGCTTCTAATCCCTCACACTGGTTATCAAGAAGCCAAAAAAAAAAAATCACACAGCCCCCTTTATTGCCTTCCAGTCTCTGGCTCCCAATCAGCACCTAGGTCCCGTACAGAGAGAAGTTATATTAACTCTGCTCACATATACAAAATGTTCTTCTGACCCCCAAAGGGTCAGTCACATTACCAGGTCAGTATAGGTTTGGATCTTACCCAAAATACCAGGCTGCCAGGCAATCCTTTAGTGTCTAAAACTAAAGATTTATTATAAAGAAAGAGCAAGAAGAGAGATGTTAAATAGTAAAGCAGTTACATACATACAAAGACTTCAAAGTCCATATATCAGGTTCCTAGCAGTATTGGTGAGTTTGCTGGCTTGAAAGTCCCTCTGGATTACATCCATAGCTTGGATGGGTCATTCGGTCCTTTGTTCAGAGCTTCATTAGTAGAAAGGTTACTCCAGAGGTAAGAAGTAGGATTGAAGACCAAATGGAGAAGATGCAGCTGCCTTTTATAGTCTTTTGCCATGCGGCCTGTGCTTCCTTTGTTTAAAAAACAAAAAAGCTGCCCAGCACATGGTTTGGAGGCCTTAGAGTTCTGTCCATAGGCATTTCCCTGTATGCCTTGCTGAGTCATAAATTGTATCTGCCGTCTCTCAATAGGTCGATTGTATAGCTGATGGTCCTTATGCTTCCCCAGAAGCATAGCCCAAGTTTGAAAGACAGACAGACAGACATATCTATAACTCATAATACAAAGGTGATACAAACACATAAATGAGTGTCAAATTATAACATTTTTGCAGATACCTTACATGGCCTATCTGGTATAACTCATAACAATTTTACAACATGGATATTCATAATATCCTCAAGTGCCCTCCGGATTCCATACAGCATCACACTAATAATGTATTTTTTTTAAGTCAGTGTTGCTTGTGTTTTTTCCATTCATCATGGGCCCAATTGTTTTCTCACTTATTCAAGTGTAAATCAGGAATAACTGCTCTGAAATTGAGCTGCATCAGAGTATAACTAGTTTGTGGTCAGAATTGGGAATCATATTTCTCAGCTTTAAATTCTGTTACATTAGAGTTAATATTAATATGCAGTAGTTGAAATACACCAACCAACTCTTTCCCACGAATGGTTTCAATAAATTAGCATTTTCCGATTAAAAACATTTCAGTGAAAAATGTTTAACCAGCTCTAATCAGAAGTTACTTCCCTAATACCAAACCTAAACCAGCATTAACGTGATGTGGGTGGACAGAGAATCGGGCCCTCGGTATTCAGTCATGCTTTGTGACTAATGCCAAATATTAGTTTCCACAAGCTTTTTAAATCCCAGCAAGGTAGAGGAGGATAATATAAGAACAAATATACCATTCAGTGGCTGTCCACAAAAATGTATTTAGTGATAATGCAGTATCGGTTTACAAAATCATGTGACTTGTTTTTAGTGTCACGTCTCAAACATACACCTGAGAATTCCCGTAACACAAAATTATTGTCCCATCCCATGCAGAAAAACTCACCTGTAATAAATATTTAATGGCTTTTTACTTTAGAATGAATCATTCTGTCTCACACTCATAAAAATATGAGTGGCAAATAACTTTTAATATGAGCTTTTAGCATTTAAGCTTTTCTCAATGTTTTTAATGATTCTTTGCAATGGGGAGGAATGAAGGGGCAGATTTTGCTACCACTGATGAAAAGCACTGTATTAAGAGTTGGGTAGTATTATTCCCCCTCAATGTGAGTAGGAGTATCAGAAAGTGGCCCTAATGGGGTGCAACCTAGATCAGGGATGGGCAAACTTTTTGGCCTGAGGGCCACATCAGGGTATGGAAATTGTATGGCAGGTCATGAATGCTCATGAAATTGGGGGTAGGGGTGTGGACTCTGGCTGGGGGTGCGGGCTCTGGGGTAGGGACAGAAATTAGGAGTTCAGGGTGCATGAGGGGGCTCCGGGTTGAGGTGCGGGGGGTGGGGGGGCTGTGTTAGGGCAGGGAATGAGGAGTTTGGGGTATAGGAGGATGCTCTGTGCTGGGACCAAGGGGTTTGGAGGGCAGAAGGGGGATCAGGGCTTGGGCAGAGGATTGGGCTGTGGGGAGAGGCTCGGGGTGCAGGCTCTGGGCAGCACTTACCTCAAATGGCTTCCAGGAGCCATGTGGTGCGGCCCCGGACCCTGCTCCCTGGCTGCAGCGCCGGAGCACCAAACCCTGCTCCCCAGCGGGAGCTCAAGGGCCAGCTTAAAACTACTTATTGTTGCATACATAAATAATCATATCTCCCACTTGGATCACATGTAGTCTTAACCATAAACATAGCATTAACATTTTAAATTAATCTCCAAATCAGGTTATTATTTTTATAATTATCAAATGAAAATTATGAAGTTTAAAAAAACGAACACCAACACTCAAAGAGAATAAAGAGAAATAATCAGCTGTTTATAAAACATCTCACATAAATGTGACATACATTTCTGCTCTATCTGGGCATTACTATACTCTCATTGGTTATGCAATTATTATTCATTCATTTTTTAATATCCTCTGGTCTTTGACCAGCATTCAGAAATATTACCTATATTTTGCTTTCAAGTACAATGTAGTCATTTAGCTATTTTCAGCTGAAGTCAACAAGAGCTAGACCACATTGTGGTCTTTGATCAATGTTCGGTATAAATATATGACAGAGAAATATTAATCCTTACCTCCAACATATTCTTTCCAGAGGGAAATCGATTATTTACTGCCATATTAAGCCACATAAACTAATTCAAATATGATAAATCACAATAAAATACATTATAGAATTTTATTCATGACTTCTAAGATTATGTATAATAGATTTTTAGCCACCATAGACTGCTCACATTTATAATCATATTAAATGTACAAATACATTTAGTAACAAGTCTTAAACAGTACATATAATTTGGAATTGAAGATCTAAACATTCTTGACCTTGACAAAAATAAAATGAAATAAAATTTGTCGTGTACATAAGAACAGCTTGAAATTACATTGACACTGACTCTATGGTGTCACATTCTTTGCTGGTGCAAATTGGTGCAGCTCCATTGTGGTCAGTGGAGTTATGCCAATTTACACCAGAAGATAATTAGACCAATTGATAGGGAGATGTCTAAACAATGCCTAAGTTTGAAATAACAAAAAACCAATCAAACAAACAAAAATCCTAACTGAGATGCTTCTCAAATGTATGTATCTGAGGAGTAGCCGTGTTAGTCTGGATCTGTAAAAAGCAACAAAGAGTCCTGTGGCACATTATAGCCTAACAGACGTATTGGAGCATAAGTTTTTGTGGGTGAATACCCACTTTGGCAGACGTCTGATGAAGTGGGTATTCACCCACAAAAGCTTATGCTCCAATGTTGAGAATATTTTGCTAGCTTGGCAGTTGGTAGTGTGGGAAGCTAAGATGTTTAGGTTTTTAGGATGGGTTAATTAGGCTTTGAGCTTTGTTTTGAGAAGTTGGCCTTGGCTAGTTCTATGAAGTTACAGCTGCGGGTGTGTTAAATTTGTTAACCAATTAGCAACTGCTTGCTTGCCTGCTTTAAGAGTATAAAGATGTATGCTGGAAAGGAATAAAGTACTCTCTGCTTATGATCACATGGGTTGTCAGACTCTGTCCCTGCTCCTCTGCGATGCAACACTCCAATACGTCTGTTAGTCTATAAGGTGCCACAGAACTCTCTGTTGCTTTCTCAAATTTATGTATCAGTGAGCTTTATCCTAACTTAGTAAATATGTTGCTTTGGTAACAACCATAAAATTTACCAAAGAGTAAAAGAATGAGACTGTAAAATCAACGTCCTATACAGGGATTTGGAATGTCATTTATGAAAGAAAAGTTGTGCTCTTACATTAGTCATTAATTGCAAGGCCATTTTCTTTCCACGTGCTTCCATTAATGCTAGTTGCATGACTGCAGGATTGGACTCCTTTGGTGAATCAACACAAAGTGCTGAGTGCCTCCAGCTCCCACATGAATTCAAAGAGAAATTGACTCACATGAGAAGTCTTACTGAAATAAATGAATTACTTTTATGAGTAGGAAAAAACATTTGCAGGACCAGGGCCTTTGAGAGGTTTAAAATCTGAATCTGAATTTTGTGTCGCAAGTCTGTCTTTATATCACCTGTTGTTTTTTGCCCACGCACATTTTTAGTGATCACTCAATAGCCTGGAAATAGGGTTATAAAAATACAATGCTCTTGCAGGTCTTTTAGCTACCTTTTGTACAGAAAATCTACATTAAACCAACATACTTTAATCTGCATGATAGCTGCAGTGAGCAAGAAGCTGACCAGGTAAGACTAAAACTAGCAAATAAGCAAAAGTATTAACTAGTACAGAATTTAGCTTGTTGCCGGTGGCCAGGTTTTAAAGATTTAACATAGACAGGCCTCTTTCTCTAAGGAAAAAACATTGGATTATATTTATTCATGGAGATATTCCTTACCCCCATTGCCTTGCATGATTCCTGCTGCGTACAGATGTGAATATAGTGGCTTTAAATTCACCTGACTGCTGCATATGTCTTTGAATCAGCAGTCTGCAGTTCACTTAACAGTGTTATGATGGCTATTATTTTCCCTCTTCCCAGTGGGCTACCACTCTTTCCATTCCTGTTGAAAACTCCAAACACAAGACCTAGAAATTTAATATTAATGAACACTTTCTTTTGCCTGAGAATTATTTTCAAACAGGAATATACTGTTAGGAAATTACACAATATGTATAACCCTTCTTTGCTAATACCACTTGGTAACCCAAGTTACAGATACAATTATCTTAACATAAGTGTAATTGCATCTAATTTATGAGTGCCTTGAAAACAGCCATTTTCGAGGTTCCTTTTAGATTTGGCCATCTCATTTATTTAGAACAATGTTCTTATCTGATTTGGATCTTTAACCCAGTCACAAATTGACCATGGACAAATATTATAAATTTGATTGTGTTTTGTAGTTCAGCTAACAGTTTTTAATGAACATATTTGTTATTAGGAACTGTTTAAAAGACTGGTTCTTTGAATATTTACAAGAAATTTTAAAAATTATTTTTTTAAACTGAAATGTTTGGTTGTCAAAAACAGTTTTGGGTTAAAATATTCATTTTTTTTAAAAGTAGTTAAAATAATCAGGAAAAATGTTTAGTTTTCAAAAAGCTAAAGCAAAAAAAGTCAATTTGCAGCTTTTTTATTAAAAAATGGAAATTTTTGCCTAAATGGAATTTTTCCATTAAAATGTTTGTTTTGGCCAAAAAGTTGTTGAGGAGAGAAATCTAATGGAAAAAGCTTGGACCAGCTCGATGGAGGACTGTTTCCAGTGTATCTACATAAGTCTTGACCTGGAAAAGACTTATTAAGTATGGGAAAGTTGGACTCCTCTTAGTGACACTTGCTCAGTAGTTAGTCTCTGCCATCAAATTCAGAGTAATTAGTGCTGAATCAAGACAACAGGTGCACCCAGCTAGTTCTATTCAAGATCTAAAGGGTTAGCAATGTATCTCTGGCCTACAGGGAACTCAAAGAAATCTTGGCGATAAACTTTATGAATAGCCAAGCTTGAGGAGGAAGTTTGAGCCGGAGTGTATCTTGTGTTAACATCTTGTGTTATCCCTTTTGGCCCAAGTGGTTAGCCAAAGTTTGGGGTCCTGTGGGTTGTTTCTGTTAGGAAGAGAAGTTGGTGACAGAGTCAGGTATTTTGTTGATGCAACCCTATTTATTCACAAAGAATGTATACAATCCTGCTTCAAACAGGAGATGGTTTCTTTCCTCACAGTGCCTTGCCTCTTTTCAGCCAGAACTCAGCTCAAAAGCATTCTCTAGCATAGGTGCTGGAACTAGGGCTGCTGCGGGGGCTGCTGCACCCCCTGGCTTGAAGTGGTTTCCATTATATCCAGGGTTTACAGTTTGGTTCAGTGGCTCTCAGCACCTCCACTATAAAAAACTGTTTGAACATCAGTGCTCTCTAGGTTTTCTTCTGTCTCTGTTTCTGTGGTGTTTCTCCTGCTTTTCTCTCTCTTTCTCACCCACTCACCCTTCTACTCATAAGAATACCCAGGGAAAAAAAAACATCTGTTTACATGTCCCTTTGTTTTGGACAATGACATGTGCCTGTTGAGGCTGCTATTTTTTTTGATTCCACATTGGATCACTTTCAGACTCATTTTGCCCAATCCACAACAATATTTTTGAGTAACCAATAAAGACAACTCCAAGACAGAGAGGAGTTCAGACACTGACTCAAGGTTTGTGTGTGTTGTTGCGGACAGGGTAGGAATTCAGCCCATTTCCAGCCCCCCTAAGTCACATGGGATGGCTTCTGTTCCCTGATTGGATGATTTAATCTTTTATAAACAATAGGAGTGCTGAATAATTATTTGAGGCTGTTGCTCTTCTAAGTGTGTGTGTGTGTGGGAGAGAGGTAGCAGGAAATAAATAGGCCTAGGAAAGATTAACTAGGACTGTTATTTTCCTGTCCTCTTGCAAAAGTACCTATGCTCGAGTTCTAAAAATATCTGGGTTCTCTCTTGATTGATAGTGAGAGAAAGATATAAGCCAGATTTACTGGCTCTCTAGCACAGTTTACTAGACTATGGATATAAGTTAAATTTTGAAGTTCCCCTTTCCTCCTACTCCCAATATTTCATCAGGAAGCTTAAGATTTACCAGAGTCTTGAATTCAGCTCCTCAAAATATTACTGCTCTTTCCACAGATTCAGCTGGAATGTTAGTGGGTTTTATAGGCTTTCACTGTTTTCCATCTCTCTGGCTAATCCTTTTAAAAAGATTATTAAAGTTTATTAGCCAATATGTCAAAGTATATAGCACAAGAATTTGCTGTAAAGGAAGTGGTAGCACTTAGTGTGCTGTAGGAGACTGGGTGATGTGGCACTATATCTTAAGCCTATCAATCTGTCTTTCTCTAGAACCAACAAGTAGATAAAGGGGGCCAGAATACCAAAATCCTCTTTCTAAAAAAAAAAGTAGCATTTACTGTACCTTTTTCAGCAGTGGTGACTCATTCAGAATGGTTCTTTCTTTCTTTCTTTCTTCTCCCTTCTACCCTGGAGCCACAGCAGTGTTGGGTGCTGGACCCCCCCCCCCAGTTTGTCAGTTATTTTTAGGGACAGACAGCTCACGGGCTTTCATGATTTTTTGTTTATTGCATGTGACCTGTCCATGACTCTTACCAGAAATAACCATGACAAAATCTTAACCTTAATTATCAATAATGATATTGAAAATGCTGAAGTGTTAAATATTTCTGTTTTGTATTGTGGGGAGCACAGATAGATGATATAGTGTCATCATATGGTGATGTTTACACTCTTTCTAGTCTACTAGTCTCTCTGGAGAATGTTAAATAGAAGCTAATCATCTGGCCAGATAACTCATATCCAAGAGTTCTAAAAGAGCTGGCTGAGGAGCTTCCTGGACCATTAATGTTGATTTTTTTTTCAAAAGTTTTGCAGCACTGGAGAAGTTCTAGAAGACTGGAAAAAAAGCTAATGTTACACCATTTTTTTAAAAAAGGGCAAATGGAAGGTCCTGCATAATTAGGCCTGTCAGCCTGACATAGATCCCAAGCAAGATAATGGAGTGACTTATATGGGACTCAATTAAAGAATTAAAGGAAGGTAATGTAACTAATGCAAATCAACATGGGCTTAAGGAAAACAGATCCTCTCAAACTAACTTGATATCTTTTTAATTAAATTATAAGTTTGATAAAGGTAATAATGCTGACTTAATATACTTAGACTTCTGAAAGATATTTGACTTGATACAACGTGATATTTTCATTAAAAAACTAGAATGGTATAAAATTAACATGGCACACATTAAATAGATTTAAAAGCTCTGATTGGTCTCAAAATGTAATTGTAAATAGGGAATCAGTCATCAAGTGTGTGTATATCCCGTGAGGTCCCACAGGGATGGGGTCTTGGCCCTGTGCTATTTGACATTTTTTATCTATGGTCTTGAAGAAAACATAAAATCATCACTGAAAAAGGATGACCCCAAAATTGGGGGAAATGATAAATAATGAAGATTGGCCACTGATTCAGAGCAATCTGGATCACTTGGTAAACTGGATGCAAGCAAACAATATGCGTTTCAATATGCCTAAATGTATATATCCAGGGAGAAAGAATGTAGGAAATGCTTACCATATGGAGGACTCTATCCTGGCAAGCTGTGACTCAAAAAAAGATTTGGTGGTTGTGATGGATAATCAGCTGAACATGAGCTCCTAATGCGATGTTGTGGCCAAAAGAGCTAATGCAATCCTGGGATGCATAAAAAAGGAAATTTCAAGTAGGAGTAGAGAGGTTATTTGACCCCAGTATTTGGCACTGGTGCAACTTCTGCTGGAATATTGTGTCCAGTTTTGATGCCCACGATTCAAGAACTATGTTGACAAATTAGAGAGGGTTCAGAGAAGAGCCATGAAAATGATTAAATGTCTTACAGTGATACTCTACTTAGATTTGCTCTATTTAGCTTAACATAGAAGGCTAAGGGGTGACTTGATTATAGTGTACAGTGGGTAACAAATATTTAATAGTGGCCTCTTCGGACTAGAAGAGAATGGTACAACATGATCTAATAGCTGGAAACTGATGCTAGACAACTTCAGACTGGAAATAAGGTGTAAAATTTTAATGGCAAAGAGTAATCACCATTGGACCAATTTATCAAAGTTTCTCTTGTATTTCCATCGCAGACCATTTTGAAATTGGATGTTATTTTCTAAAAGTTATCCTCTAGGAATTGTTTTGGGGAAATTCCCTGGCCTATGTTAGACAGGAAGTAAAACTGGATGATCACAATGGCCCCTTCTGGCCTTGGAATCTATAAATCTGTGTCCTAGACTAATGCCCTAACCGCTGGACAATCCTTCCTCTCATCTCCCTGCAGATATGTGTCTATCTTCAGAACAAGACAGCTGCATTTACTATGGCACCTTAGCAGATAACCCATTAGGGTCAGTGTCTAGGAAACATTGCCTTTTCCTGATACTGCAGTCTTCAAGAAAAATCTACACAATAAAAAAATCGGAAGTCCTACTTTCCTTGCCATGGTGCCATAGGCACGGGAAGTAGCAGTGCAGAGGGTGCTGCTCCCTGGCTGCTGGACCTTCACCCCACTCTCTGCTCCCCAACCCCGGCACCAGGGGCTCGGGTTCTGGCCCCGTGCCCAGGGTTCTGCTCCTGGGGCCCTGGCCGCTGGTCCCATGTCTGGGGTCCCGTGCCCAGCCCCACACCCCACTTCCAGGGCCCCACGCCGAGCTTCCCGCTCCTGGGTCTCCACTCCCAGGGCCCTGCACACGGCACCACAGCTGGGGCTATGCTCCTGGCCCCGCATGTGGGTTGCTGGCTGCCGGCCCCTCCCCAGGATTCCGCTCCTGGGCCTATGCCCGCCCCCAGCTGTGGCCACAGCCTCGGCCCCCTTATCCCTGTCTGGGTCCCATCCTTGCCCCAGAGACACAGCCCTGCTCCCAGCCTCAGCTCAGGGTGGGGGGCATGGACAGGGGAAAGGGGGCTGGCTTTCAGCACCCCCACTACTAAAAATCTTCCACCGACACTGCATGGTGCAGGCATCAGTTACTGCTGATTGTTATGATTTCTCTGAAAGGAAGTAGAAATCAATAAGAACAGTGACAGTTCAGGGGGTCATTTGCCCTGGGAGTTGAACTGGAAGGAGAGCAGACTCTTCCTGAAATAAAAGAGTAGGAGATTGACTGAGTGTAGACTATGTGGCTATGGAAGCTTTCGGTAATATCTGCTCGTTCCATTTGACTCTTGTGAAAAAAGCCATTAATTTTGTATTTGGATTTGTGTCACAGCAGGAGGATTAGTACTAGCCTGTGGCAGCTGCATCATAACCACAAGGTAATTTTCATTCCCCTCACAAAGGGATTGAGGGGTGGCCATGCTATTATACTGACATAATACATTTTATTCAGTCGTCCCCAGTAATATATTCCATTTATCTAAACAACGTATACCAAATCTGCCGCCAGAACCACAGGTGCAGTTCCTATTGACTTCAATAGAAGTTGCATATATGCACCCGAGGACAAAATTCGACCCTTTCATTTGTAGTTTCATTAGTGAATCCTGCATTTCTGAATATTGTCGATCATTCCTTGGGGTGGACCCTCAGATGGTGTAAAATGTCCATCGCTCCATTGGCTTCAATGGAGCTGCAGCAATTGAAAACAGCTGAGTATTGAGCCTTTTGTCTTCATACAACTTCCTAATGTAAATCACAGCCACACACTTCTTAAAATATTCTTCCATGGCCTTGATACTAATTCTTGCACCACTCTTAATCTTACCTTCCTCCTCAAAATGCTTCCGATTTGATTTACTCTTATCTATTCAGGAGCTGTGTTAGCCAAACCAAAAAAAAAAAACAAAATTAAAAAAAATTCTGCTTTATTATCCGCTCAGCAAAGCTTCCCCAACATAGTGTCCAACACTGTGATATCCAGATATGTGGAGCAGGGACTTAAATTAGCTAAATCAGCAATGAACAAGATAACCTGGCAAACTCCCCCCACCACAACAAATTACTAGAATATAAATAATAAAGGTTCATAAATATAATTGGGAAAAAAGCAGAAGGTCAATGTGAAAGGCAAGAGTGACATAAGCTTTCATTGGTATGGCTCATACTATCTTTGGTAGGCTCTAACATGCCAGTCAACACTCAATGGAAAAGGCAGTTGCTATTGTAATCTTCACTGCTGCTTCTATATCCAGTTACAAGAGAGTTACCCAGCAAAAATTGCCTCTTGAAGAACTACAACCTTGTAATAGTGCTGAATACACACGTTTAAAACAAGTGAGATCACTGAACAACAGTGTGAGCTTACTGGGGACATCTCAAATCAAAATCTTCATTACATATTAACAGAAACTGCATTTAGAAGGGGACAGGAAAAAAACCCAACAATTAGTTGCATCCTCTGAGGCTTAAAGTTGATATTCACTTTTTAGGTTGCTAAGTCCTGTGGCAGCAATATATAATTGATATAAAAATAAATGTGTTTAGGAACTGCTGTAAGAGTAGGCAGATAGTTAAAAATACATGAAGGTAGATAAGAAAAGAACAACACTTTCCAATTAGAGGGGTTCTCTTTATTGTTTTTTCCTTTTCTCTATCAATTGCTCCCTAATATAGCACCATAGTGCCATGAAATCATCACAGAACTAACATTTCTGTTTACTCTACTATATAAAGAACAGATCTACGAATTTACCTTCTCCATATTATAGGAATACAATACATGCATGCCCAGCCCTAGGCAGCTCTTTATTATACCCTCTCCACAGCACCTCCTTATCTGTTTGACAATTTGTTCAGAGACCAAAATGTGGTGTAAAATAACAAGAACTAGAAAAACTCAACCTTGCGCGGGGTGTGTGTGTGTGTGTGTGTGTGTGTGTGTGTGTGTGTGTGTGTGTGTGTGTGTGTGTGTGTGTGTGTGTGTTGGCACTCAGTGTTATGATACTCTGAGCCTATAGAATACCAATCAAGTTTTGCAGCGGATTAGAACAAATGGTAATGACTGAGTGTTGAGAAGGAGGAGTAAGAGTAATTGTGCTTGATATGCATAGATGTGTGCAGCATCAGTGTTCCAACTTTAAACATGGCACAAGTGAGTTGCATTATACTGAATGTAGTTGTTGTCGTTTTGGTCCCAGGATATTAGAAAGACAGGTGGTTGAGGTAATATCTTCTTCCGACCTGAAGAAGAGCTCTGTGTCGTTAAAAAGTTTGTCTCTCTTACTAACAAAAGTTGGTCCAATAAAAAATATTACCTCACCTTCCTTGTCTCCCTTGTGTTATATGCGACAGTTAGAGCTGGTGATCCATTGAGGACACAGTGTAAGAAACATTATCAGCACGATTCTTAACTGGTATAAATTGGCATAGTTTACGTGAAGTCAAATTGCAGTGTTGATTAATGCTAGCTGAGGATTTGTCTTTTCTCTATAATGCAACACTTTTTTTCCGCTTCTTTTGAGGGGCTGAGGTTTTAAAACATCAAAAGCTTATGTCAGGGCTGCCCAGAGGATTCAGGGGGCCTGGGATCTTCGGTGACAGGGGGCCCCCGCCGCCGAATTGCCGCCGAAGACCCAGAGTGGCAGAAGCTCTGGAGTCCAGGCCCCGCGAGAGTTTTCCGGGGCCCCCGGAGTGAGTGAAGGATCCCGCTCCAGGGGCCCTGAAAAACTCTCATGGGGGCCCCTGTGGGGCCCGGGGCCTGGGGCAAATTGCCCCACTTGCTCCCCGCCCCCCCAGGCGGCCCTGGCTTATGTCTATGTCCAAAAAAAGAATGTCACCTTTGTCTGGCTTGCCCTCATCCGTACCTCCATGAATGCAAATGGACGCCACACCATTCTATTTTGTTGTGAGCATGTTCTTTCCATTTTTGGCCAAAGAGTTTTGTTATGGGATTGGTCCAGTGTGTTTTCGGTCTGCCCATCGGTCACTTGTGGTCTCTGGGCATCCAGTCACCGATGCGGGTTGTCCACCTATTGTCTTGCTTGCAGACTACACGATTCAACTGTATGCTCAATGTATACATGCAATTACTGCAATTGTACCCACAAATAACCAATTAGATACCTAACTGGTGAACTGTGCACTTACAAACTCAAATTAAACACAAACTCGTGGTAATTAAGCAAGCAAATTAGGCGTGCAATTGAACACATATTTATGGCACAACCCTGAGATTCTAGTGTTTTGAAAATCCGACTCCTCATTATCTCTATCAATTTTAACAGAAAAAGGAAACTATAAAAAATCCTCTTTGCAATACAAAATATAGTGGCTTGTAAAATGCAGCAGGTCAGACTAGGTAATCTGGTGAACCCGTCTGGACTTAAACTCTGACTCTATGGTCAAGAATTTGAAATATTTCGTTCTGACGTAAGAATTAGCTCCAGCCATGTTCCCCAAACAGAGAATCTCTCTTGAAGTAGAACAAACATTTTGTGTGATCATTCTATAGCTATACAAAGACACAAGTTAGATACAAAAATAGTTCCAATAAAAGGTTGTAATATTTGCTAAATATTAAACTTATTTTCTCGTTAAATATCAGCATATGTAATGAGTCTGTTATGATGAGAAGAAGGATGGTTCAGAAGTTATAGCACCAGCTGGGCTGTGGAAGACCCAGGCTCCATACCTGCTTCACCACAAACATCTTATGTGACCCTGGGCAAGTCACTTAGGGTATGTACACACTACAGTTAGAAACCTGGGGCTGGCCCATGCCAGTTGGCTCAGGCTAAGGGGCTGTTTAACTGTGATATAAAATGGAGATCAGGGACATATAAGTACCTAAGATAGAAATGCATCAAAGACTATTTATTTTTAAATGCACCAATCCCCATAGTATCTGAATGCATACATCAGTCTACATATTTTCATAAACATCAAGCAGACTAGAGGTAAATGAGATATACAATGAACCCCATTCATAAATGTTTCTGACAGTGGTAGCTGTCCCTGGTTGCAGCAAATGGTCCAGGATCAGTGGTCATGGTGGGGTACAATCTCACTTACACGTGTGTGTTTGAGGTTGTTATAAGATGCTTTTTCATGGATTCCAAACTCAGGGCACAAAGAGCTGTACTCATCTTTGCTGAATTTGGCCTTCTAGCTATATTTAATGCGTGTTACCAATAGGTTAAGGATATGATTTTCCACAAATAGTTCTTTATTAACTATATCTATTTTGACAATTTTATTTAGAAAACCTAATGACTTAGATCCTGATCCTGCATTGAACTCGGTGAGATTACCCATGTGCTTGTACGAGTGTAACTTCATTGATTCAAAAGATCCTAAAGTTCACCAAGTTCCCTAAAATCAGAATCTGGTCTTGTTCCTTCAGAAACATCATTCATTCGCTGTTTTAAGAATATATTATTGGAATGTTATTCTAATTAACACTATTCCTTTGCTCAATCCTAAATAATGTATCTAAAAATTTATTCCAAACTGTGGCCCTAATGTGATTTTTAAATGTTTACAAATGAGACCATATTCTGTAAAACCTTGTCCATTATTATTATTTAGTATTTGTATCATCATAACACATAGAGGTCATAGTAAAGGGAAGGTGCTAAGTACTATAAGAACATGTAACCAAAATAGTCCCTGACTCAGAGTTAACAATCTAAGTAAGCTTTCAAGGGAGTACTTGCATGAGGAAAGACTACGTCTAATAGAGCTGGTTGGAAAAATGGAATTTCCATGATTTGAGAAAGTTGGACATTTTAAAATTTTATTTTCATTCCAAATCAGACTGAAAAGTCAAAATTTCAATTTTTGTCATTGAGTGGAAATTCTGAAAAACTTTTTTTGGAAACATTAGAAACCTTTAATTTTTATGATGTTGAATGACTTTGTTTCAGTGAAGTAAAAATGTTTTATTTTGATAAAATCAAAACATTATAATGTATTAAATATGACATATAATACAGTCTATGTAACATTACAATAGTATAATATAAAAGTGAAATGAAAATGTTTCGACGTTGTTGAAACAAAATGAGAATGACAAAATGATTTATTTGACTCTTTTCCACTGAAAATTTCTACATTCCCATGAAATGTTTCAATTTTGATACAACTGCATTTTCCAATTATGTTCTGTGGCATATTTTCTACCAGCATTATTGTGTAAGGATTTTCAGCTTCAAGTCCATGCTCTTGTGAATGTTTGTTCTATTTAGTGAGTGGGAGCACCATTTTATTGTATCAAGTTAATCTTAGTAACATTTTGAAATGTCAGAATAATGAGGAATTAATTTAGCGTGGTCTGCCACAGAGTGAAAGAGTCTGGTACTCATGTAAATGTCACATATATTTTCATGACTGTTCCATTGCAGTTTAGCAATAGTTGTTAGACAAACAGTAAAATATCCTGTTATTTTAATCTGAGCCATATCTCTACTAACGTGCATTTCTCAGCCTCTGATTTCAAATAATATGTGTTAAAACATTAGATTTACCAAAAGTAACAGCCTTTGCAAGCCCCTTTTCAACCCTGTATAAGACATCTTCTTATCAAGGGAACTATCCAAGAATGCTTAAACCAGTGGTTCTCAAACTTTTTTTTTTTTCACGGACCACTTGAAAATTGCTGAGGGTCTCAGTGGACTACTTAATGATCTTTCCAAATGTTGTTTGTACCACTAGCTAAGTATTGTAAAGAGCTTTGGACAAAAGCACTGTATAAAAAATATAATAATAATTAACATTTTTTATTCTACAAATAAAAGCACATAACTCATATTTTAATATCAGTAGTCTTACCTTCCTAATGCGATGGATGTGCCCTCTCTCTCCCACTGTTTCAGCTCCCAAGCTGGGGCTGGGAAAGAGGGAGGTCTCTCCCCCATCACAGCAGCCCTGGAGCTGGGGAAAGTCACCACTTTCTCTGGTCACTGCAGCCCTGCACTTCCCAACCCCCCCACCCCCTCTTCTCACTCCACTGCCCCCTCCCACCTAATTCCTATTCCCCTCAAGGCCACCACCTCACCTTACATGTGCGTCTTCTCCAGGATCCAGGGACCTAATTAGTGGAGCCACGCCTGCGCGGCTCCACTAATAAGGTGGGTGGCCCTTCATTCTCTCATGTGCGGCTGCCCAGGTGTGCACCTTAGAAGAAACTATCTTTGGACCACTTGAATGGAGCTCGCGGACCACTGGTGGTCCGTGGACCACAGTTTGAGAACCTCTGGTTTAAACTATTTAAATGTTTAATTATGCTTTTTAAACATTAACTACATTTATAAATGGATACAACTTTTATTAAACCTTAATTTTCTTCTCTTCATTTGAAAGTGAGGCCACAGTCCAATACATTTTATTTATATGAATGTGGGACAGCATGTATTCATGAAACCATTTTCAGGAATTATGTAGTTTGAAAACTGTAAAACTACTTGCCAATCAAATCATATCAATTGTGGTTACAGAAATCCATTTTGCAGCTTGAGTTTGCAGTCCTCCTTTATCCAAAGCAATTTAAGGAAAGACCTGCAAACCTTTGCCTAAATTTTAAGAATTTATTGCCGTAAACTAAGGGTTACAGTATTTTGAGAATATTTTTCAAATGCCTTTTAAAAGTCTGCTTGACCAGGATATCTATATCAAAAAACCGTGACAACAATTAGGTTGCTGGTATGTTGAGCCCATTGCCATTCATGCTAATCAATGTTGTCTCATTATTTCCTGTTACTACCACATCTGTCTGTTTTACACTTCATAATCATAGATTCCAAGACCAGAAGGAATCATTGTGATCATCTAATCTGACCATATCTATAACACGAACCAGAGAGTTTCCCCCAAATAATTCCTAGCACATTTCTTTTAGAAAAACAGCTGATTTTTGTTTTAAAATTGTCAGTGATGGTGAATCCACTATGACCCTTGGTAAATTGTTCCAGTGGTTCATTCCTGTTACCATTAACTAGTTATGCCTTTCTTCCAGTTTGAAGTTGTTTCACTTCAGTTTCCAGCCATTGGCTCATATTATACCTTTATCTACTAGATTGAAGAGCCCATTATTAAATGTTTATTCCCCATGTAGATACTTATAGACCATAATCAAGTAACCCCTCAACCTCCCCTTTATTAAGCTCAATAGATTCTATTTAGCTTAGCTCTATCACTATAGGGCATGTTTTCTAATCTTTTAATCATTCTTGTGAACCTGTCCCAATTTATCAATATCCCTCTTGAATTGTGAGCACTAGAACTGGACACAGTATTCCAGGAGCAGTTGCACCAGTGCCAAACAAAGGTCAAATAGCCTCTCTTCTTCTTCTCAAGAATCCCTTGTTTATGCATTCCCAGGATCACATTAGCTCTTTTGGACACAACTTCACATTGGGAGCTCATGTTCAGCTGATTATCTCCCATGACCCTCAAATTTGTTTCCAAGTCTCTGCTTCCCAGGATAGAGTCCCCCATCCTGTAATTATGGCCTGCATTCTTTGCTCTTCAATGTATACTCTTACATTTTAGCCGTATTAAAACTCATATTGTTTGGACGTGACCGTTTTACCAAAGGATCCAGATCACTCTGAATCAGTGATCAGTCCTCTTCATTATTTGGTATACTGCTGTTTCTTTTCCTTTATATTTTATACAATTTGAATATGATGTGGTATTAAATTGTATTTGATATCTGTAGTTTGCTGTTACGTCAGACATTTTCTTTTACAAATAGATATACACTCTACTTATTTAGAACATTTTAACAGGTGTACAAATCATTGACATGTAAATATCTGAAACAAAACAAACATAAAATAAGCTCACTATTGTAACAATTTTTTTTAGCAAAATATGCAGTAATTTAATCATGAGATCTTTCTGTTTAACAGGACATTTTTTATTATAGAGTGAGCCTCTTTACACCATCTTGGATGTGTTGCTAGTGACTTGATTACATTGAATCACCTGACTTTACTCATATTTATCAAACCATGCCTGTCAGCATCTGGGATGTTTATAAGTAGTATTTCAGATACTGAATACATTACTTTAAATCTAGATATTTTCCCAAAGTCATGGATTTCTTTAGATACTAATTTTAGGGAATTGTTCAGGTTCCATAAAAATAGTATTACACAATTGACATATTAACTGTTATCTGACGTGTCCCTGCAAATAGTATTCTTGTGATTATTTGTCCTCTGTGCAAAAAGGCGCCAAGACCAGTGCAAAAAGTAAAGGAGTCAGCGCACATCCCTGCCTCCTTCCCATGTGTAATTCAAACAGGGGAGATTAAGTTCCATTGACTAGTACGCCTGCAATGGAAATATTGAGGGAGCTGGATGTCTGTTTCCACCCTGCCGATGTTTTCTGCCTCCACAACATCTCGTGGAGGCAAGAATAGAGCAGCATCCAGCTATGTTCTACATACGTAGTGGGGGAGGAGGCAGTGATGGGAGCAAGGCTTGTGGGAGAGGCTAGAGCAGCTGCCAATCCGCAGTTCACAAGATCAGGGCATAAGATTGTCCATGCATTGAGCTATTCCTGAATGGCTCTTCTTGAAGAACTCCATGTGCAGACAAGCCATAATTGTGCAGGACCTTGATGGAAGGGGGACAAGAAGTTTAAACTCAATAGCACAGGCCAAAGACAGAGTGGGGCTTTATCTGGTCTGTATATTGTAAGTGTTACACTTTATAATTGCTATACTGATAAGTTTTGGAAAAGCTTCATTTAAAAAAAAAATCCATCTGGAAAGGAAAGTGTATCTATTCAGACAACGAACCACAGCATGCGGAGTTAAACATTGCATCACAATTTTTTTGCTTTGCACTAGTACCCTAGTTATTAATGAGACACTGTCAACTTAAAATTACAACCAAACACATAGCTACTCATAAATAATAGATTATTGAAATAGAAAGAAGTTGAAGACTGTAACTGATTTTTCACTGTTCAAGCTTTTGCATTTGTCCCAATTCAGACAATGAAAATGAATGTTTTTTGTTGTGTGTGTTTACTTTCTGTTTCACTTTCACTTTCTCAATGGTGCCATGTGTTGGTTGCAGGTACTACAGATTTATTTGTTTTTAAAACTGTCCTTTCTAACTGATTAAAAAAATTCTGAATATCCTCAGATTTTCTTTATAAAACATATTTTGTTCCAAAGATGAGTTGACATCGTGTCTTTAGAGAGTTTGCTAGTCTCCTTCCCCTACATTGACTGTGTGTTCCTGGAAAAGTTCTTACACACACACATGGTTTAGATACAACTGTGATAATACTATACAAGCTCTTTAATACTCTGATTATGGTTACTGCACGGAGGCTTGTTTTTAAAACAAAGATAGCCAAAGACAGACCTCAAATTCCAATGTAGTTTGCCTATAGCCTCACAGTGTTTGCTCAACCAGAGGGTCCTAACTATGGGAGCATGTGCATCCCACCATGAAGAAATACTTTAGATTCCCCTTTTTATGCATCCCAGGATCACATTAGGTCTTATGGCCACAGTGTCGCATTGAGAGCTGATGTTCAGCTGATTATTTATCATGACACCCATTTTTTTTTCAGAGGCACTGCTTCCCAGGATACAGTCCCCCATACTATAAATATGGCCTGCATTTTTGTTCCTAGATGTATACATTAGGACATATCAAAATGTACATTGTTTGCATGCATCCAGTTTAGTGAGTGATCTAGATCACTCTGAATCAGTGACCAGTTCTCTTCATTATTTACCACTCCCCAATTTTTGTGTCATTTGCAAACTTTATCAGTGATTTATTTTTCCTTCCAGGTCTTTGATAAAGATGTTAAATAGCATAAGGCCAAGAATCCCACTGAACACATGCTCTCACTGATTGATTCCCTCTTTACAATTGCATTTTGAGATCTATCAGAGCTTTTTAATCCATTTAATGTGCCATGTTAACTTTATATCATTCGAGTTTTTTTAGTCAAAATGTCGTTGTGTGGTACTAAGTCAAATGCCTTAGAGAAGTATATTGCATTGACACTTATCTTTTCAGTCAAACTTGTAATCTCATCAAAAAAGATATCAAGTTAGTTTGAGAGGATCTATTTTCCATAAATCTATATTGATTTGCATTAGTTACATTACCGTCCTTTAATTCTTTATTAATAGAGTCCCATATCAGCTGCTCCATTATCTTTCCCGGGATTGATGTTAAAATGACAGGCCTATAATTACCTAGGTCATCTTATTAACCCTTTTTAAAAATTGGTACAACATTAGCTTTCTTCAAGTCTTCTGGAACGTCTTCTGTGCTGCAAGACTTATTGAAAATCATCATTAATGGTCCAGGGAGCTCCACAGCCAGCTCTTTTAAAACTCTTGGATGCAAGTTACATAGAGCTGCTGATTTAAAAATGTCTAATTTTAGTAGTTTCTAGCTAACATCTGTCAGTAGATACTAATGGAATGGGACTGTCATCTGTTCCCTCCCACCCCCAATATAGAACAAATATTTATTGAACACTTTTGCCTTTTCTGAATTATTGATAGTTCTGTCACTAGTAATGGATCAATACCATTGTCAGGAATCCTTTTGTTCCTAGTATATATATATATATATATATATATCCTTTTTAGTGTCCTTAACTAGGCTGGTCCTAGATTTCTCCTTATTTTCTATTGCTTTCCTTATCAATTTTCTACATTTCCTAACTTTTTATTTATATTCATTATTATCAATGTTCCCTTTTTCTATTTGTTATATATTTTAACTTGTTTTGATTAGTGCCTTCACTTCTCCTATAAACCAGGTCAGTATTTTTATTTATTTATTTATTAACCAGCAAGGCTTTCTTCCTCAATTTGTAGGATTTGGCATTTTGGGCCTCTATTAAGATGTTCTTAAAGGAATCCCAATTATCATTCACATTTTTCTGATTAAGTTCTTCCCTCCAGCTGATTAGACTAGAGATCTGGATTCAAATCACTGCTCTGCTGCTGCCTTCCTGTGTGATCTTGTTCAAGTCTTAGACCCCGATCCTCACATGTATTTATGCCTTTCATTTCCATTGAAATCAACAACAGGCATTAGGCATTTAGTTATCTCTGAGAATCTTACGGCAAATCTACATTAGAGTGCTACAGCGGCACAGTTGCACCAACGCAGCTGCGCCACCGTAGTGTGTCTGAAGATGCAGTATGCCAATGGGAGAGCACTCTCCCATTGGCACAATTATTCCATCTCAGTGAGACGCAGAAGCTGTGTCAGGGGGATAGTGTCTCCCACCGACATAGCATCGGTGTGGACAGTGTGAAATTTGCATCACTTGGGGAAGGGGGAGGGAGGGTTTCACACTCCTAAGTGACATATATTAGATTGACATAAGCAGTAGCGTAGATCTGCCTTTAATCATAGAATCATAGATTATTAGGGTTGGAAGGGACCTCAAGAGATCATCTAGTCCAACCCCCTGCTCAAAGCAGGACCAATCCCCAAATGGCCCCCTCAAGGATTGAACTCACAACCCTGGGTTTAGCAGGCCAATGCTCAAACCACTGAGCTACCCCCCACCCCCGTCTCCCTTTAGTCTCTCTGTGCCTCAGTTCTCCATCTGTAAAGTGGGGATGATGTGTCCCTGACTTGCAGGAGTGCAGAGAGAATAAATACATTACTATATGAGGCAGATACTAGTTAATGGACACCATATACATATGTTAGTTAAACAACCTGCTACTCTCCTGCTCAGAAATAAGATTTTAATTATGCTTGGAAGATTTTTAATCAGTAAATGGCAATAAAAATACATTTTATGTCTGCACACTAACCAATGAAAAATATTTCCATCAATAATAACTGAAATTTACAAATAGGCAATGCAAGAAAAATGTTGCTTGAGAACTTAGTTTGATTTAAGGATATTTACTTTGTATATTTTGGCAATTTGTGTTTTAATGGTTAAAGCTTTCTCTTTGTTAATCTCAACATCTAATGTCATTAAATATTGTCTGATGCTCCTCCCCCCCACCCAATTTCCTGCAAATGTGTACCTTCAAATAGGTAAAAATTTAAAAAAGCTAAAACCCCACAACTTTGCACAACTGGAAATTTAAAGTGAAATTTTTTTTTCAAAACATTAACAGCCATTACCCACTGAAATTACAAAACTCACATTCAGCCAGCCCTAGTTATAATTCATCATGGGCCTGAACTGCAAAATTAAATTTGAATTAAGATCTTGGTTTTGAAAACCCTTCCTGCTGAGACAGAGAGAATTTAGCACCAGGGTTTTTGGTTCCTCCAGGTGATGGAGATAGGTGTCAGCTATTAAATTCAGATTCAGATCTGGATTTGGTTTCTTAGGCCTCTTTCCCAGAGGTCAAGTTTGTGAAGTTTGGTTTAGTCCTATCTGTAGTCTGAAAACACCGCAGTGCAAAATGTATATGCTTCATCACAATCACCACATTATACTTATTTTTAATTATAAGTACATTTCATCGTTGTGCATTTGTACAATATCATTTTGGGTAAATATACTCTGTTCAATCTGAATTGTAAAATCTAAATAATGTCTCAGATTATTTTGCTTTTAAGGGAAGCACATTTGCTTGGTAATATGACCAGGCACTTGAAAACCATTTTATGGATTGGCAGTTTGAAATGCTTAATTAGGATCCTTTGACTGTTGGTTCTTTTAATCAGTAGTACTTTGTACCACATTGCTTCAACATCACAGCAGTATATGATAATGCAATGGCATGGACCTTCTGTGATAAATGAAGGAAGGTAACCCCTTTTTATGGACACCCAGCCAGGCAGCTAGCTGTAAAATCATTCTTAGTAGCTGTTCTCTGCTTGCTTTACCTGTAAAGTGTTAACAAAGGCCCCCAGGTAAAGGGCATTTGACCAAATGAGCCAATGGGAAGGCTAGGATTTTTTAAAATTGGGAAAGAAGCTTTCCCTTTGTGTCTGTGATTGTCCTCCAGAGAGTGGAGACACAGGGCAGCAGGAATGCTGTGTAAAGCTTTAAACCAAGTATGAGAAATCATCAGATCATACCTAGAATTACTTATTTGAACCCCCCCAAATATGTAAGTAAATTAGGAATGTTTAGCTAGACGCGATCAGGTTTATTTCGTTATTCTGGCTTGTGGACTCCTATGTGCTAACCCCAGATGCTTTTGTTTGCTTGTAACCTTTAAGCTGAACCCCCCAAGAAAGCTATTTTGGGTGCTTAATTTTTGGAATTGCTATTTTAAAATCTAGGAAAAGCCTAAATACCAGCTGTATTTTCTTTCTTTATTGTTTTTAATAAAATTTACCTTTTTTAAGTATCAGAGGGGTAGCCGTGTTAGTCTGGATCTGTAAAAGCAGCAGAGTCCTGTGGCACCTTATAGACTAACAGACGTTTTGGAGCATCTGACGAAGTGGGTATTCACCCACGAAAGCTCATGCTCCAAAACGTCTGTTAGTCTATAAGGTGCCACAGGACTCTTTGCTGCTTTTACCTTTTTTAAGAACAGGATTGAATTTTTGGTGTCCTAAGAGGTTTGTGCATGTTGTTTGATTAGCTGGTAGCAACAGCTAATTTCCTTTGTTTTCTTTCTCAGTTCTTCCCCGGAGGGTGTGTGTGAAAGGGCTTAAGGGTACCCCACAGGGAGGAATTCCCAAGTGCTCCTTCCTGGGTCCAAGCAGGGGCAGCTCTACCTTTTTTGCTGCCCCAAGCACGGCAGGCAGGCTGCCTTCGGCGGCGCACCTGTGGGAGGTCCCCAGTCTCACGGATTCAGCGGCACGCCTGCGGGAGGTCTGCTGGTCCCGCGGCTTCAGCGTACCCGCCGCCAAATTGCCGCCGAATCTGCGGGACTGGTGGACCTCCCATAGGCAAGCTGCCGAAGGCTGCCTGACTGCCGCCCTCGCAGGGACCAGCAGGGTGCCCCCGCGGCTTGCCGCCCCAGGCATGCACTTAGAGCGCTGGTGCCTGGAGCCGCCGCTGGGTCCAAGGGGGTTTTTTTGCATTTGGGTGGTGGCAGCATTTCCAAGCCAAGGTCAGAGAAAAGCTGTAACCTTGGGAGTTTAATACAAGCCTGGAGTGGCAAGTATTACTTTTCAAAATCCTTGCTGGCCCCCACCTTCTGCACTAGAAGTGCCAGAGTAGGGATTCAGCCTGAACACCTTGTTATACTTTGGAACCCAACACAGCTAATGACAGGATGCTATGAGCTAATAGTTAATATACAGTTTAATATTCTTTAGGTATCGTCTGCATTTTCTGGTTTATAGCAGGAATGACATTAAGTGGTATAGTTTATATATTTATTTAATCCATTTGTAGTGCGCCAATCTCAACATCTAAATGCTGAACAATAAAGCCAAATTAAATATTTTTTTTAAAAAATCAATTAACTAGCCTCTCCTGCCAAACCTGCAAAAGAATGAGGAAGTATATATTTCAGAGAAATGACTGAATTTATGCTCAACTTGTATAGACAATGTCAAGAACTTCTAAAAGCATACACGTAATTATGATTCTCCTAGAAATATAAGATTTGACCTTTTATCTAAACTTGTTTGTACTATATTGTTGGAGTGAAAAAGAAATGCAACTTTTGTTCCTTAACCTTGAACCAATAATGGAAAATGTGCATTGTTCTGCGTTAGCGTGTTTTAACAATACAAAACTAACTTTGCAATCTAGGTAGCAAGTTGTGTGAATGCTGTCTGACATGAAAAGTCCTTTCCCAATGCAAAGAAGAATGCAGTGAAAGTCCTTGCCCAATGCAAAGAAGAATGCAGTGCTGTCACGTGTGTGTGTATACATATGTATATATACACACACAAACACACACACAATATGCACACAGATGTATAGCATTCAGCGGAGGCACCTACCATTCAAATTGGCTTACATCATTCACAACACTGGCAGTGTTAAAGTATTTGACCTTTTCTGCTAGGTTTAGTTAAAAAAACAAAACCAAAAAAAACCCTATTTTTCCCCGTTGAAGTATGAGCACTTGCAATTTGCCCTCTGTTATTCTTTGTGCTATATAATTTAAAAGAAAATATAACATTTGTTTTACAAATATTAAGATGTTTCTGAAGAAATAACATTTCCCATGATTTTTAATCACTTAAAAAACAATGGGCCAAATTTATTTCTGGTATCAATGAAGTTACATCAGTGATAATCTGGTCTATTTTAAAAGTTCATGCTTACATATATCTTTAATAGGCAGCAGGTTTAAAATAAATACAAGGAAGTTCTTCATGCAGCGCACAGTCAATTTGTGGGACTCCTTGCCTGAGGAGGTTGTGAAGGCTAGGACTATAACAGCGTTTAAAAGAGAACTGGATAAATTCATGGTGGTTAAGTCCATTAATGGCTATTAGCCAGGATGGGTAAGGAATGATGTCCCTAACCTCTGTTTGTCAGAGGATGGAGATGGATGGCAGGAGAGAGATCACTTTTGCCTGTTAGGTCCACTCCCTCAGGGACACCTGGCATTGGCCATAGTCGGTAGACAGGATACTGGGCTAGATTGACCTTTGGTCTGACCCGGTATGGCCATTCTTATGTTTACGTATGGAGCAGAACCCATTCTTTCCTACAAATCTTTGTTTCCAGACTTCATCTGGTTGCAAACGCATAATTGTTTAAGAAAGAAAATGAATGAATGAAAATGAGAATGTTAGCATTTGCATGTGGGAGTTAGATGAGGTCTTAAAACTGGCCTCATGTTGGAGCTGTGGTTATAATGTTTTAGTGTCATATTTCCTCAGATCAAGCAATTGTGTTAATTATTTTCCATTGTTTCTACTTGTGTTACTAATGCTGATGGTTTGTTTGAAAACATGTTAAACATTTTACAATTCTATTAAATTAGTCTGAGTCCAAACACCACTATTCCCTTTGCTGTTACACTGGATTAGCCTCTTCCATTCTAATTACTTGCCAAACTAGCTGGTAAAAGGAGAAATTGGGAGCAGGTATCCTAAGGTATCTGTTCTATAAAGGGTGAAACTTCAGTAGGAAATTCAAAGTTGCCACTTTTCCTGACAGACATATTACAGTGCCTCACTTCCTGATGACTCTCTCTGGTTCTTGCCTTTGTGCATGAGAGGGCCTGTTTCAGAGACTGAGATAGAGAATACTTCTAAGATAGACTATAGCAGCACTAATACGATGTTTACTGTATAAATTACTACTTATTATGAGTTAAACAGTAAATAGGGCAACACTGATTTACAACAGCTGGCCCTTTTTTGTTTGGATAATGTGGCCAGTATAAATGTTACTGTTTTCCATTCCTGCAAACTTCCATATTTGAAGTTACAAATACACAGTTGCATGAATTTTTAGCAGGCTTACAACCATTTATATTACGTAAGGCTCTGAAAACATGTAGATTCTCTTACTGGTAGAAATGGAGGAGGAAACTGAAATTGAATTAATGCTGTCAAGGAAAACACCAAACATAGTGGGTTATTGATGTTTAATAAAAAGTTTGACTTGTCTGACTTTAATATTATCAGGACTTCTAAATATTTTTTTTCACAGACAGGCTTTTCCTAATAAAATGAGAGAAATAATGATATCTTATTTTTAAGAGACAAATGTCTGCTACAATATGGGTCCCACTGGGTAGTGCGTCTTGGTGGCAGGACATCATTTATGCTCCATGATCTACACTGGCTTCCTGTTGGTATTGGAATTGAATTTAAGGTCCTGGTTTCTATCTATAAAGCCCTAAATGGGCTGGGACCTTGAACTTAAGAGACCACCTCTATCTTCATGCCATAATGCCACATAATGTGATAAGAGGAGGCTTTCAAGCTGCCTCCTCCATTTAAAAGAGATTGGCGGTTCAGCATTCTTTGAGGGTCCTTTTGAACCAATGCCCCATGGAAACATAGCTAAGCATTGTTTTCCTTTTTCCTCTACTTCAGTTCTTTTCGGAAACTACTGATGGTGCCAGCTGGAACCAAGTAATTATACATTTTAGGCAAAATTCTGTTTTGAGGATTGTTTGGGGAAGCTCTATATTCTAAGCGCTTGCTTGATCCAGCAGGGGTCGATTTAGCGGGTCTAGTGAAGACCCGCTAAATTGACTGACGATCGCTTTCCCGTCGACTCCAGTACTTCCTTGGAACGAGAAGTATAAGGTAAGTCGAAGGGAGAGTTTCTCCCATCAACCCAGCATGATGTAGACACCGCAATAAGTCGACCTAACGTAGCTGGAGTCGACCTAAGATATGTCAACTCCAGCTACGTGATTCACATAGCTGGAGTTACGTAACTTATGTTGACTTAAGGTGTAGACATGCCCTAGGATGTCAAGATTTTTTTTTTTTAGTTTCTTCATTTTTTGTGTCATTTATATTTCCCTAGGAGCCTTGTGATTTTTTTCCTCCTAATTGGCAAACCAATTTAAAAACACAGTATCCCATTTCTGGAAAACCTACCCGTGGACAGGAGGACTCAGCCAAGTTTGGATGTTGCTGCAATAGAAATAGCAAGATAGTCGCCACTATTCAAATAATCTAATTTATTACATTTGTTTGCAAGCAATGGTGAGATTAGGAACTGATCTTTCTCCATTTTTGGAGAGTGTATGATACACCAAGAACACTGATATTTAATTCCCATGGGGTGCCCCTTTTAAAGCATTTAAGTGTATGCTTAATTCTTTGTATATTTGATTAGTGCATATTGTGGGTGACTTGACAGGCAAGAATAAGAGTGATGTTTTGAAGGGTCTAAATATTACTAGGAAGATCTGCATTTATTGTATTGCTTTTGAATTGTCTTATCTTAAATAAATACAGCCAGTTAAAAATAAGTAAATAACCCCTACTTAGATAGCTTTTACTCCCTGTAGAAATTTCCTCCTTTCTTAATAATATGACAACACATGTAGAGTTGCCATAATTCATTGTTTAAAAGCAAATAGTTTAAAATGTATTTTCCATGAAGGTTTTGTGCACTTAATGCTGATTTTCTTCTTACTGGTTTTCTTTACCACTGCTAAGACACCTCCCCTGGTTCCTTTCAGTGGTGGTTTGTACCAGGGAAGATGTACATAGCCCCTCCAAGGTAGTAATCCTTTTATAAAGCTCCAGTTGCATTAATCATTCCTCTAAACAGAAATACAGAATTGTTGACTTCTTTGACTGCTGTCCGTGACATTCTCTGTGAGTAGTGCTGAAAGAATGTTCCATTCCATTCCTCCTCCCTCTCTGGAAATGACATTCTTTGCCATCAACAATAATTTTCAATGATAGGAGGAAGACTTGTAAAAAATGCTTAGGAAACTATAATTATACATTCTGAGCCTGAGCATTTGCTGTGTTGCACCTTTTTTGTAGCTCTTTACATAGGGTAAAGAGAAAAATGAATGCATTAGAATAATAGCCTTTTATACCTATTTTACAGAGATGTAAATGACTGAACGATGTGCATGGCAATGGGGAATCAGGTTCAATGTTTTCTTTGTTTTGACTCATATGTGTGGCTGAGAAATATTATAGAAACTCATATCCAGGAATAGATTTTAAATCAGGTTTTTCTTCATGAGCATGTATAAGGCTACAAGAAAATAACACATTTTTAGAACTCAGTTTATGTCAGGAGACCTGGTCATAGATGGTCATGCCTAGTGCTTGTAGCAGGAATCACTCGTAGGGGTCCGAGACCAAGTGCCAGACCTGAGGGTCGAGGCAGAGCCAGGAATCAGAGCTGAGAGACACAAGCAGATTACCTATAGTCAGGGAAGGCAGGAACAAGGTTGGGATAGGACTGGAATAAGAGAGCGTCTTGGCTGGAGCCATGCAGGAGCAAGGCTTGGAGTGAGGTGAACATAAGGAGGCAGAGAATCCTCAGGTGTGTATGTTGAGCTGCCTCTGATCCTTTGTAGATGCTGGGCTTAAAAGGAAGTCACCTCACTGCCTTAGCCAATCAAATGGTTCTGCTATGGCCCAGCTGCACTCATTGAATGCCTGAGAACTGGGCAGAAATGCATGTTATCCTTAATAAAAATGGGTCTTATTTTGCAGCCACCAATATGGATGTAATGCCATTGGGTTGGTTGCCTTAGTATAATTGACAACAAAATTTGAGCAATCCCCTCCCACATGGATATTCCAGTCTTCTAAGATGTGTATCTTGCTAATCTATGTCCCAGCTTCCAAGCACTCAAGACGTGTTTGAACTTTTTCAGGGTCTCATTCCTTGTTGGAAGAGAAACAAGGATGCAGAATCAGAATATTCATTCTTCATATATTTTTATTAAAATATGCATGTTATTCATGATAATGCTTTGACCAAATACAGACAAAACAGCAGCATAGGTTATGCAGCATCTTTGTCAAGAACTCCAGCAAAGCAGCGCTATTCAAATTTACACCTGTGCTCCTTCTAACATCCAAACTGCATTCAATTGCTTTGATAAACTTGTAAGCCCTAAGTACACCCAACACACACTAGAATTCCTTTTCTGAGGACGTGTTAGTGCTCTCACTTAAAAAAAAAAGCATTTGAAATTGCTATGGGATAAATCTCATCTGTAAATACATTGTTGATGATTCCCCTATGTTGAGGGAATCTTTACACTATTCACTCTGCCCCCACTTAGGTGTAGGGGATGAGGAGTGGTATACTTAGTTGGGTGGAGAGAGGATAATACTATGGATACTGTAAATTACACTGGGGCCATCCCTGCAGCATTAGGATTGTGAGAGTCATAGAACTGGCATTATACCCTCTTTATCTTCTAGCCTTGGTGCATGCTGCACTGCACTTGAGGAATGAGCCTGAAATCTGTATTTCTAATTTAAACAACCTAGGTACTGCATATTTGAAATGCACTTCAGCTTCTAAGATGATTCTAGTAGGTGAATCAACTGCTAACAGTTGTCTAATGCTTCACTTATGTGCTTTAAAATATTGAATTTTTAAACCAACCCCATGGAGAGCTGGAGGCACCTTAAATATGAATGGTTTAAATGAATTAATGGTCATATTCTTACTACATCTGTTGGAATAGGTTGCCTAATCCTGCATTTGGATGCTCAGGTCAGAACAAAGTTATGAAAATGCCCAAATGCTGGTGGGATTTGGATATTCTGTTCAGGTGCCAGTGTCTGAATACTTAAATATTGTTCCCATAGCTGTGCTGAGACTTACCTGAGTTGAATTATTCTAAAGAAACCCTGTAAAAGGTCTGTAAAAGGTTTGCACTTTTCTAGAACAGACAGACATCAGGAGCGAATTTATATCTGAATGCTAAAGGATTCGCAATTTCCATCTTGAACTAAAGGGTAAATGTAATAGACTATTGACTATGGCTACTAAATAAAATACTGTAATCCCTAATGGAACAATTTTATTAAGATTTTCACAAAATGTGCACTCAAGCTGTGATAGCTTTTAATGAACCCCTGGATGAATCTGTTTGTTTTTCCTCATTTAAGCCCTGGATTTTTTATATTATTATCATTTATTATTTTGTAAATTAATGATGAACAAGGACAAGTCCTCAGAAAAAAATCACATGGCTGTAATCTGGACATTTTATTTTTGATCTGTAAATGTCACTGACACCAATATATTTTAAAACAGAAGTCAGACTAAATCATGACACAACCAGCTGATTAAACATAGCTTCAAAGTGCTTAATATATAAACATACATATAATTTCCATCACCTAAAACTATTTTGGCATCAGTGTGATGGCCCTACTGTACTTTTGCAAATTACTTTGTCTTCTTTCAGCTTTGCAATTCTTCTTGTCAATGGCATGTCACTGATAATGTCACTTTTAACAGTGATTGTGTGAATGCTTGGAATTACTGATAATTTCCAGAGACACTGTCCTTCAGATAAAGAAAAAATGGATTCACACGCACACACACACACGTCTTACAGTGACTGATTTTTGTAGAAAATGGGGTTTTTGTGTGTTAAATACAAGGGCTTTTCTCCAGAGAGAAAACTGTACACCAAGGTTAGAAATGTATAAAAAGATCTTATTCTTAAAATAAACTCACACTGGAAGATACAGTACAGAATATCCTTGCAAATCCTGAGAAACATTTAATTTTACAATATGTAATTAAGTTCAGTTTAAGCATACAATAAAGTGATTTTTTTTAAATATAGCATTCTAACAGCAATGAAGATAATATACTATGTCACAATTGCCGCACTTCATTTGCATTTTGCGATAGAAGAAAACAGATATTGACATCTGTTGAAGGTCTTTTTATCAGACAGATAAATATTGACTAAACTGAAGTTACTGTCAATATTAGAACCCAAGGGTCAAAAATAAGTCTATTTTCAGTGAGAGAAAAAGAGGGAGAGCCAAAGAAAGAAAGATGAAAAGCTTATAGCTTGCCATAGATTTCCCCCCCACACCCCCCACCAAGTCATGATGTTTGATAGCTATAAGCTAGTGGTCTAAAATTTTTTAATTTTCATCCCTTCTAAAATCTGAGCTAATATTTACAATCCCCTAGCTCCTTCTTCAGGGTTAAAAATCTTTTTCAATTTGTTAGATCAAGCTGCTTGTTTTGAGCTGGTGCAATCTGTTCTTAAAAATCAAAGTGCGTCCTGAAATATTGTGGCCTTTAAGGCAGCCTGTGAACATTACGGTACATAAATTTGCATGGCTCATGCTCTCAGGCCTTGTCTACACTACAAGACTATTTCGAATCTACTTAAGTTGAATTTGTGGATTCGACCTTATGAAGTCGAATTTGTGTATCCACAGTAAATACACTAATTCGAATTTCTGAGTCCACAGTAACGGGGCTGGCGTCGACTTTGGAAGCGGTGCACTGTGGGAAGCTATCCCACAGTTCCCGCAGTCCCCGCTGCCCATTGGAATGCTGGATAGAGCTCCCAATGCCTCCTGGGGGAAAAATGTGTCGAGGGTGCTTTTGGGTAACTGTTGTCATTGAACCGTCAATCACGCCCTCCCTCCCTGAAAGCTCCGGCGGGAAATCTGTTCGCGCCCTTCTCTTGTCAGTTACAGCGCGTACGCCACAGCACTGCGAGCATGGAGCCCGCTGCGATCATCGCTGCACTTATGGCCGTTGTCAACTCCTCGCACCTTATCGTCCACCTCTTCCACAGTCAGCTGCTGAGAAATCGGGCGAGGAGGCTCCGGCAGCGCGGTGAGGACAGGAATTCACAGAGTGGCGCAGACCTCTCACAAAGCAGGGTATGCCGCGCCGTGGAGATCATGGTGGCAATGGGTCAAGTTCATGGTGTGGAACGGCGATTCTGGGCCCGGGAAACAAGCACGGACTGGTGGGACCGCATAGTGCTGCAGGTCTGGGATGAATCACAGTGGCTGTGAAACTTCAGGATGCGTAAGGGCACTTTCCTTGAACTCTGTGACTTGCTGTCCCCTGCCCTGAAGCGCCAGGACACCCGGATGCGAGCAGCCCTGAGTGTGCAGAAGCGAGTGGCCATAGCCCTCTGGAAACTTGCAACGCCAGACAGCTACCAGTCAGTAGCGAACCACTTTGGCGTGGGCAAATCTACCGTGGGGGTTGCTGTGATTGAAGTAGCCCACGCAATCGTTGAGCAACTTCTCTCAAAGGTAGTGACTCTCGGAAACGTCCAGGACATCATAGATGGCTTCGCCGCGATAGGATTCCCAAACTGCGGTGGGGCTATAGATGGGACTCACATCCCTATCCTGGCACCAGCCCACCAGGCCAGCGAGTACATTAACCGAAAGGGCTACTTTTCAATGGTGCTGCAAGCACTGGTAGACCATAGGGGACGTTTTACCAACATCTTCGTTGGGTGGGCGGGCAAGGTTCATGACGCGCGTGTGTTCAGGAACTCTGGTCTGTTTAAACGCCTCCAGGCAGGTACTTTCTTCCCGGACCACAAAATAACGGTTGGGGATGTGCAGATGCCTACAGTGATCCTCGGGGACCCAGCCTACCCGCTAATGCCCTGGCTCATGAAGCCCTATACAGGCGCCTTGGACAGAGAGAAGGAACTCTTCAACTACCGGCTGAGCAAGTGCAGAATGGTGGTGGAGTGTGCTTTCGGACGTCTCAAGGGGAGATGGCGGAGCTTACTGACTCGCTCGGACATCAGCGAAAAGAATATCCCCGTAGTTATTGCTGCTTGCTGTGTGCTACACAATCTCTGTGAGAGCAAGGGCGAGACCTTTTTGTCCGGATGGGAGGTTGAGGCAAATCGCCTGGCTGCAGTTTACGCTCAGCCAGACACCCGTGCCGAGAGAATATCCCAGCGGGAAGCGCTGTGTATCCGGGAGGCTTTGAAAGCAAGTTTCCTCGGAGAGCAGGGTAACCTATGACTCTCCACTTGCTTTCAAGAGAAACTGACCCTGGGCCTGTGTCTGTATGTGTCGATTTCAATCTGCGGTTACATACCCCGTTCTCCAAGTTTCCCCCACTTCCAAAGCACGTTTTAAAGCAAATTAATTGTTACACTCATTATTAATAAATCTTTGTCTTACTTTGCATTTCTGTTCAGGTGTTGAAACATGGACGCATACTGTGCTGGGCACGGTGTGCACTGATGTACAGACCGCTTGTTCCATAGAGGAATGACATCCTCCTGCTCCTACATAGGTCTCTGGGGTGGGGGACGGTTGCAAGTGGTTGTGCATGAAGGGGAGGGATTGCAGGAAGGGGTGGGTTTGCAGGAAGGGGCGAGTGGTGCCTTCTTTGGATAGGGGTTTGGATGACGGCAGTGGGCTGCGGGTTTGGGCGTAGGAAGGGGTGAGGGGTGTGGGGGAAGGGTGAGTATCTGTCCGTGGATGAGGGCTCTTGTTGGGGCTCAGGGCAGCGGAGAGGCTCGTTGCTACGGTGGAAGTGCATGGTAAGGGCAGCGTGCCTTAACATTAAGGGGGTGGCAGGCGCTAGGACCCTGGACAAGCATACACATCACAGAATGACCCGGGGCAGCATACACCACACAGAGTGACCCTGGTGCCTACTGACTGCAGTGTGTGTGTGCCCTGCAGTTGATCATGGCCCCAAGTCTGTACCCTGGTAATGTAGGCAATACCGTGCAATTATAAATCCCCTCCCCCCCCATACACAAAAAAATCATCTGACACGAAAGACGTGACCGAAACAGTGAATAACAGCAAACAACTTTTAATAATCTAATACACGGTGGGGGGATGAAACTTGGATTTGGGACTGGGTGAGCCTGTAAGGGAAGCACTTCTACAAATTTATAGCATGAGAGGTGTGTGGTACATTAGCGCTATGCAGTGGTGCAGTGACAGTTCTCACGGCCCCTACCGCCCCTCCGTCTTGTACTTTTGGGTGAGGGGGGGGCAGGACTTCTTGGCGGGGGAGGGCGGTTGCAGATACACTGCAGGGGGGCTCTGTCCTCCTGCCTGCGGTCCTGCATAACATCAACAAGGCGCCGGAGCGTGTCCGTTTGCTCCCTCATTAGCCCAAGCAGCGTTTGAGTCGCCTGCTGGTCTTCCTGCCGCCACCTGTCCTCCCGTTCGATGTGTGTGCGATGCTGTTGACATAGGGTCTCCCTCCACTGTCTCTGCTCTGCTGCCTCGGCTCTGGAGCAGGCCATCAGTTCCACGAACATCTCGTCCCTAGTCTTTTTCTTTCGCCGCCTAATCTGCACCAGCCTCTGCGAGGGGGATGCCGGGGCAGTCCGGGAAAGAGCAGAAGCTGTGTGATGGGAAACAGTAAGTGATTTCCTTGAACAGATACATGTTTGCGAACAGTGAACACAGTCTAGTCAGTTTCTCTGAACAAGACCATACAGGGCAACAAGTCTCACGAGATCTCAGGACAAGTTCGAGATTTCGGAATACGCTCTCATTGGCTGCGGCATTGCACAGGAGAGCGGACAAGTGGGTTTTAGGGCAGCCCCCAACTGAGAAACATGCTAAGGCCAGCATCTAGGCAGCAATTTCAAATCAGTGGCCATCCATGTCCTCTGTAACCACCAATAGTGGTGCAAATCTCAATACATTTGTGGATTATGATCCTTGCCCGTTCTTCAAATCAGTGGCCATCCATGTCCTCTGTAACCACCAACAGTGGTGCAAATCTCAATACATTTGTGGATTATGATCTTTGCCCGTTCTTCAAGGGTAAAATCAGTCCCAAAGTTTTAAACAACATTTCTCTCTTACCCAAACGTGGCCCCCAGTATTTCTAACAGGACTCGCTTTCCCACTATTACCACTCTTTTTCTTAACTAGTTCACAGCTAATTTGGTTGATAATTCATATAAAAAGGCTACATCAGACTCCTCATCACATGCTGCATGAGCCCTTAAGTATCTTTCCTACCTTTTGTCACCCTCTTTATTCAACAAAAGTGATAAAATGACTCTTGAGCTCAAAAATGCTACATTGGCCTTAAAGCAAATATGAAGTATGATAACCATGTCAAAATCTACTGTGCTTTCCTACACAACTTCATAGTAATTATGACAATTGAAAATGAAAACAGAAGAAAATTGGTGTTAGGCTCTTAGCAAGCAATACAAATATTACATATAGATCAGTTTAAGGCGCTATGGAGTTCAGTTTTGGAAACTCCAGGGTTGCTTTAGTTTTGGATTCAGAGCCTATAGGAACATTACTTTCCAAGTTGCCAGGTTGATTTGTGCCTCTTAAAATACTCATTTACTTCTTTTGAATAATACACATCCTGTTTCTAGGAATTGCATTCCCGTTAGGTTGTGGGCATCAACAATTTTCTTCAACTGGGTTGCCAGGAAAAAAGTTTGAAAACCACTGCTCTAGACTGTATTGGGGCAACCTTAAACTCTGCCTCCACAAGGGCATACCTGCTGACACACAGGTTCAGACCATGAGTGATACCATAGCTCTCATCACTAGCAACCCTCAGGTACTAATCAAAACATGTCTGTCCCTAGTCAGCCACATGGTCTCATGCACTTACATCACCCCATTCGCAAGAGTCCACCTTCAGTGCCTTCAAGCTTGACTACAGTCGGTATACTCCCCAATATGCTATTCCATGAACCTCATGGTGACAGTCCCGATCAAAATACTGTCCTTCCTCACACATGTTTTGGGGTCTCCTTTTTCTGCTCCTCCCTGGACCGAACCATCATTATAGATGCATTCCTGCTAGGTTGGGGAGTACATATGAACAACGACACAGCTCAAGGGCCATGGACACCTTGAGAATCCAGGATACACATCAATATCCTGGAACTCTGAGCGCTATAGAGGGCGTGAATTCTTTCTTCCATTCATCCTCTCTCCCCATATCCTTATACTGTCAGACAACACTATCAATGAGCAAGGGGGAGTGATATTGGTCTCCCTGCGTGCAGAAGCAGTCAACCTCTGGCACTGATGTATCAGCAATCACATCATCCTATCAGCAGCCTAGCTTTTGGGAAAGTTGAATGTGTTCACAGACTCCTTCAGAATACACTTTGCAATTGACCTCAAGGGGAACTTCATGACATTGTGCTGCACAACATTTTCACTCTATGGGAAATCCCAATCAGAGATTTATTCGCTTCTCAAACAACCAACAAAGACACCACATATTGCTCCAGCTGAGCTCTAGGTCATTGCTTCCAGAGCAATGCTCTGCTTCTTTCCTGGTCAGATCGGTTCAATTATGGCTTCCCTCCACTGCTGCTTCTGGCACGAGTCCTATACAAGATCCGACAAGACAGAGAAAGAGTCATCTTGATTGCCCCTTTCTGGCCCAAACAGTTCTGGTTCCCCAATCTCCTGTGCATATAATCTCACTCACCAATTACCCTCCTGATGTTCCCCAAGCTCATGACACACTGAAAAAGCAAGTTCAAACACCCCCATCCATGACCGCTCCATGTGTTACTTGGAGGGGCATCATCCCTAGAACATTTGTGCTCCTCAGCCATACGAGACATCCTCTCTAGTAGCAGAAAGGACTCCACTAGGAAATGTTACCTAGCTAAATGGAAATGTTTCTCATCTTGGACACAGCAAGGAGGCATTGTACCAGAGGCTGAAGATATTCCACTCATCTTAGACTATATCCTATCTGTAAAGACACCAAGTCTGTCCACCAGCTCTTTATGAGTGCACTTAGTGGCGATGGTGCATATTTCCCACCTGCTCAAGGCTACTCAGTTTTTTCACATCCACTAACCAATAGATTCTGTAGAGGCTTAATAGGGAATTTCCCACTTACTCAGAAGATTCCAACCTAATGGGACTTGAATCTAATTTTTTCAGCACTAAGAGACCCCCCTCTTTGTTCCATGTCCCTCCATGAAAGTTGTCTTTCTTGTAGCTATCACGTCCGTGAGAAGGATTGGCGATCTGGGAGCCATGATGGCAGACCCTTGCTACACTGTATTCCATATAGATAAAGATTCTCTACATCTACATCCAAAATTTATTCCTAAAGTAGTTTTGGAATTTCACCTTAACAAATCCATTCACTTACCTGTATTCTTCCCAAAACCACACACTGAAGAACGAAAAGTACACTCCCTCAACATTCAACAAGCCTTGGCCTTTTGCCTGCTTAGAACAAAATCAATCAGGAAATCCCTGAGACCGTTTGTCACTATATGAGAGAAAGAGTCAGAGGGCACACCATCTCCACCCAGAGATTCTCCAAATGGATATCTGGCTGAATTCTACTCTGTCGGCTCTCCAACCTTCCCTGCACAAGGGAGTACAAGCTCATTCCACTCTTCAGGAGGTACCCCTTCTGGACATCTGTAAAGCAGTCACATGGAACTCCATTCATATGTTTGCAAGACATTTTGCTCTGATACAGGACTTGGCTGCTGATGTCTCCCAAGATATCAGTTCTCTCCTCAAACCTACTGTCCATGTCCTCTCACCTTCTCCCACTAAGATACTACTTGTCAGTCACCCACAGTGGAATACAATAGGGACCATCACTCGAAGAAGAATAAGAAGAGGAAGTTACTTACATGTAATTGGAGTTTTTTTGAGATGTGTGGTCCCTATCTGTATTCCACGACCTGCCCTCCGTCCCTTCTACTTTTAATCCTCTCTGATTCGAGGTGGAGAAGGAACTGGAGAGGTAGCCAGTGGTCTGTGCCCTTTATCACCTCAGTCTGAGACAAAAGGTGAACCAGGTACATGTGCAACACAGACAAATACTAGTTTAAAATTCTCCAGCTCCAGGTGCATGGTGCACATGTGTAACTCGCAGTGGAATACAGATAGGGACCATACCTTAAAGAACCTCAAGTTACAAGTAGGTAACTTCTTCTTTTGTATCTTCGCATGAGTTTTAGCTCTAGAGGCTCCCCCACCAGTTGGTCCTTTGCAGAGGGGATATCTCTGGGATGCCAAGGCGCTGCTGACAAGATTATCTATTCTTACTCCAGACAGTGGAATTCACCCCAAAATGCGCATCTACCTAGCTCACCCTTTCCTACCCACTCCTGGCCACAGATTTTGGCCCAGCAGGAATCCAGAGGAGGGGGCATAATGCAATGGTGGCTGACCCGCCTCCTTGAATGTAAAAGTGGAAGAACCTATGTGCAGAGAGGACCCTCCACTTGTGTATCGTCGAGGCAGGGGAATGACCCCATTGTTAGTTTTTACTCAGTCCTCACTCAAGCAAATTCCCATTGGTTTCAATGATTTTGCCTGAATAATAATTTGGTCCAAATACCTCATGATGTTGGTCCAATTATGATCATTTTATTTATAAAATACCACCACATACCTCCTGAGAAGAGGTGGTAGAGATGCTTCAATATGACATTATATATGTAAAAAAAAAATCAACATTTGTTTTTGAAAGCTCATTTAAAATTCAGAAAAAAATAAATCCAACTGAATGTGCTTAAATTCAAGAATAAAAGGAATCAAATGAGTAGAGACAAAGGTGATACATATGGGGACGAGTGGTTACATTAAAAATATAATCTTATTAGAAGAAAGAAGATTGTTATTTTTTAACTTGGGAAGAATGGGCTGAATGTGATATCAACAGTAGGAAGTACATTTTGCATTCTAGTATTTATTATTTGTTGAATGCCAACTATGTTGATTGCACAAGAGCTGCATACTGAATATCATGGAGAGACAGGGGGCTCGTTTTGATCTCATACCCGTTTTTCACCACTGTTAACCCATTTACTGAGACTCTGGAACCAATTCTGATCTCTGCCATAAGAGGCTTCAGTCACCCAACAGCCTAAGTTGTCACAGTGCAATCTGTAAACAGCTGGTGAAGTATGAGTGCAGATACCCACCAAGAGAAGTTTGAAAGGTCTTAAAATATTGTTATAATGTGGCATCATATAAGGGTTTGGTTTTTTTACAGTAAAGTTAAGAAAATAGTGTTCCTATTTGTGCCTCAGGAATTTACTCATCTTCTAAGCATAACCTATTCTTGAATGTAGAAATTGTGCTAATGTCTCACTCCAGTGCAAAGATGTGACCCATTTAGTTCACTCTTCTTGCATGTGCACAGCTACATAAACATTTCCATTGGGTGATTTTTGGAAAATAATCTAAATATTTTATAAATGCATTTCCCTTGAGTGGATAAATACCTATTCACCAACAAAATATACAAAGTAAGCATTTTAAAAATGGTAATATTGGTTTAGGGTGAGTCTGCTACACAATTAGAAGATCAAAAAATATGAGAACATATGAAATTGTGTATTGTAGCTGATCTCCATGGGTAAAAGGCTGATACCCACTTTGGAACATGAGTTAATGTAGCATGGTCTAGTGGATCATGAACAGGAATGAGAGTTTTGGCATCTATTCCTGCTACTGCCTTCCTCTCGACTCCATTTTAAACTTGCCAAATCACTTAATTTCTTTCTGGAAGTGGGCTGTTTATAGCACCCTAGCGTGTGTTGTATGAGACCGCTGTTGGTAAAGTGCTCTGAGATCCTTACACAAGCAGTGTTATAGAAATGTTCAGTATTGATTATTTTATTTATTAGTGTGGTGTTGATCCAGGAAACCAAATTACTGGGTAGAAGATTGAGGCATATTGGTGATTGTTTGATTTGATCGAGTGGCCAACACGGCACTCATGGATGAGTAAAAGGAGAAAGGCATGTCACTCATTCCCTTGCTGCTGTGACATTAATCCCAGTGTTGGGGAAGGGATGGGAGTCATTGCACTCCCTGTCTAACAACTGAGGATGGCTACCTCAGACACATACCTGAACTAATGGTTGATGCAGCCAAATCTTTGTCCGGGGAGGAGAGTTGTATCAGTCATCCTCTGCCATAGCCATTGCTCCCAAATGTATTTTCAGTCATTCACATGGAAAATGTGTGGATGGAAGTTATTAAAAGTGAATGATAATGCAAAAATTAAAATTGAATTAATCCTGGGCTGATTATATGAATATCCCCATTTACACGTCTGTGGAGGAGCAAGAGGCACCGACCCACTCATAGGATGAAATGGCATTATAAATATATTGAAACAAGCTGTAGGAAATTAGAGCTCGTTGGGAATAAAAACATAAAACAAACTACTTTTTTTTTCTTTAAAAAAAAACAAAACAAAAAACCACCCAACTTGTCGAGCTTTTTCTAACTAGCTCTGTCAGAGACCTAAAACTGCTATGAACTAGTGAAATCCTAGCAAGGACAGACACATCACTTCTCTGAGACTACTTTAAGGCATAGGTGAAGTTGGCATTTGTGGGATTCAAATGATTAACACGGGACACTTTGACCACCACATTGCACACGTCTTTGTACATCTCTTTTTGTGTTGGAAGGTGACATAGCGTAACTTCTGAATTCATAAATTATTCAGTAACAAGGAGCAGATGTCATGGGGATGAAACCATGATTTGTGTCCTTTTGTAATAAATTATTCCTTAAAGCACTTCTCAAAGACACATGCTGGTGTACGCTGATTGTGCATTTTATTGGTTAAAGAGTGGTATTTTGAAATGTAGCTTGGCTCTGTTTGCATTAGTGCTGAAATATTTGCATATGTATTTAATACGTTCTGTGATCTTTCCTGTTGGAATATATTTGCATTTATTTGTATTAACTCAATGTTTGCATGCTTTTTTCTAAAACAAGGCAAGAAGAGAAAAACATGTTTATAATTTATTCACAAAGAAAATAGGCTTTCAGTAGAACAGCTATTTGAATATAATATATTTTTGAATACAGAGGACAATTTGTTTTTTATCTCTTACAGCAAGAGAATTTCCTCAACTACATAGTTCAATTGTTCTAAAGGAGTCGTCAACATTTAAGAGCATGCTGTACAAAAATATGTTCTGCCAGAACCTCAGCTGGTACAAATCATGGTAGCTCCACTGAGTTGAATGAAGCTACATTGATTCATACCAGCGGAGGATCTGGACCACTATTTTCTATAATTCTTGTAGACCCACAGATCTACTTAAAAACACTAGCTGAATGCTACCGTTTTTGATATGCTTATTGGTTTTTGAGGTTGCATTACTTTCATGTATTTTACATTTATTTTTATAATTTGCAAGATTCCTTTTTACCAATGTACTGTAGTTTTACAGGAATTAAGAAAGGTGAACATTAATAAGATGTGATTTCAATAGAGTGATACAAGGGAAATAAATCAGCTCTTAAATCTGCTGTGATCTTTGTGGATTTCATAAACTGAGCAGGACTGGGCTACATCGGAGCTATAGATAGTAAGGTAGGATTGGTGATTCAGAAGCTGCATTAAGGTACAAGGGGGCACTGCTGCTCGTGGATAAGCTATAAAACTGATGTCTTAGCTATCTGAGGTCTTTAAATATTCCATGGACTTTGGATGATAATAGAAATGATAGGTCTGGCGTCCAGACCAAATTCCAATTGAACAATTACATTTTCTCACCAGATTCCCATACAGTTTCATTTGGACGAGGTATTCTTCACTCTGAACCCTGACCTGTTAGTAGATTTTCTGTGCAATTTTTAAACGCTCAAAATTTCACTTGTGGTCTAAGTGATCCAATTCCTGGCCCTAATGCTGACAAAACTTTCATAGACTCATAGAACTGGAAGTGACGTTGAGAGGTCATCTAGTCCAGTCATGGCAGGACTAATTATCCAGACCATTCCTGACAGGTGTTTGTCTAACCTGCACTTAAAAGTCTCCAATGATGGAGATTCCACAACCTCCCTAAGCAATTTATTCCAGTGCTTAACCAACCTGACAGTTAGGAAGATTTTCCTAATGTCCAACCTAAACCTCCCTTGCTGCAATTTAAGCCCATTGTTTCTTGTCCTATCCTCGGAGGTTAAGGAAAACATTTTTTTTCCTCCTCCTTGAAACAACCTTTTACATACTTGAAAACTATTATCATGTTCCCTCTCAGTCTTCTCCTTTCCAGACTAAACAAACCCTTTTTTTTCAATCTTTCCTCATATGGTCATAATTTCTAGATCTTTCATCATTTTTGTTGCTCTTTTCTGGACTTTCTCCAATTTGTCCACATCCTTACTGAAACATGGCGCCCAGAACTGGACACAATACTCCAGTTGAAGCCTGAGTAGAGTGGAAGAAATACTTCTTGTGTCTTGCTTACAACACTCCTGCTAATACATCCCAGAATGATGTTCACTTTTTTTGTAACAGCGTTACATTATTGACTTACATTTAGCCTGTGGTCCACTATGACCCCCAGATCCCTTTCTGCAGCACTCCTTCCTAGGCAGTCATTTCCCATTTTGTATGTGTGCAACTGATTGCTCCTTCCTAAGTGGAGTACTTTGCATTTGTCCTTATTGAATTTCATCCTATTTACTTCAGACCATTTCTCCTGCTTGTGCAGATCCTTTTGAATTTTAATCCTATCTTCCAAGCATTTGCAACCCCTCCCAGTTTGGTATTGTCCACAAACTTTATAAGTGTACTCTCTATGCCATTATCTAAATCATTGATGAAGATATTGAACCCGAACAGACCCAGAATTGATCCCTGCAGGACCCCACTCATTATGCCCTTCCAGCATAGAATATTAGGGTTGGAAGAGACCTCAGGAGGTCATCTAGTCCAATCCCCTGCTCAAAGCAGGACCAACACCAACTAAATCATCCCAGCCAGGGCTTTGGCAAGCCAGGGCTTAAAAACCTCTAAGGATGGAGATTCCACCACCTCCCTAGGTAACCCATTCCAATGCTTCACCATCCTCCTAGTGAAATAGTTTTTCCTAATATCCAACCTAGACCCCTCCCACTGCAACTTGAGACCATTACTTCTTGTTCTGTCATCTGGTACCACTGAGAACAGTCTAGATCCATCCTCTTTGGAACCCCCCTTCAGGTAGTTGAAAGCAGCTATCAAATCCCCCCTCATTCTTCTCTTCTGCAGACTAAACAATCCCAGTTCCCTCAGCCTCTCCTCGTAAGTCATGTGCTCCAACCCCCCTAATCATTTTTGTTGCCCTCCGCTGGATTCTTTCCAATTTTTCCACATCCTTCTTGTAGTGTGGGGCCCCAAACTGGACACAGTACTCCAGATGAGGCCTCACCAATGCCGAATAGAGGGGAATGATCATGTCCCTCGATCTGCTGGCAATGCCCCTACTTATACAGCCCAATATGCTGTTGGCCTTCTTGGCAACAAGGGCACACTGCTGACTCGTATCCAGCTTCTCATCCACTGTAATCCCCAGGTCCTTTTCTGCAGACCTGCTGCTTAGCCAGTAGGTCCCCAGCCTGTAGCGTTGCATGGGATTCTTCCTTCCTAAGTGCAGGACTCATGACAGCATGACTGTGAACCACTGATAACTACTCTCTGGGAACAGTTTTCCAATCAGTTTTGCACCCACGTTATAGTAGCTCCATCTAGGTTGCATTTCCCGAGTTTATTTACGTAAATGGAAGTTTTGACTGCATAATAATTGCATAGTGGGATCCAATGGTTGTAAAGTGCCTTGGAATCTTTGGCTAAAAAGGCTGTATTAAGTATCATTTATTAACAAATACTAAATGGTGCTAAGCGGAATACAGTCTACATTGCCATTCTACCATGCACTGTTCATCTTGCCACTGATAAGAAAACAACATCGAGAAGAAATATTTTTTATTTTAAATTGATCCACAGTGGCTTAATTTCAACAAGGGACAAAATTGTGTAGTGACTTACACGGTGGAATAAACTTAGCTTTCAGCTGCAAGTTAGTCAGCAAGTGGATGTGAGTAGCAAAGGAATATAACACGTCAATGAAGCATTGTATGGATGTCTAATTTTAGTAAAAATTGACTTAATCATAGAATCATAGAATCATAGAATTCAAGATCAGAAGGGACCATTATGATCATCTAGTCTGACCTTCTGCAAGATGCAGGCCACATAAGCCGATCCACCCACTCCTTAAGCAAGCGACCCCTGCCCCATGCTTCGGAGGAAGGCGAAAAACCTCCAGGGCCACTGCCAATCTACCCTGGAGGAAAATTCCTTCCCGACCCCAAATATGGCGGTCAGCTGAACCCCGAGCATGCGGGCAAGACTCTCCAGCCATACCCTCTGGAAAAAGGCTAACAATATCCTATCATTGACCCATTGTACTAATTACCAGTGTGGCACTTAATTGACCTATTGACTAAGCCCATTATCCTATCATACCATCTCCTCCATAAACTTATCTAGCTTAATCTTAAAGTCATGGAGGTCCTTCGCCCCCACTGTTTCCTTCAGTAGGCTGTTCCAGAATTGCACTCCTCTGATGGTTAGAAACCTTCGTCTAATTTCAAGCCTAAATTTCCTGACTGACAATTTATATCCGTTTGTCCTCGTGTCCATGAAGGAAGACAGAAGGGGGGGAAGTACAGAAGGATAAAGAACAGTGTGCTGGCCAAATAAAGGATACATCCAGGGGAACATCCCACCTAAATCTCTCCTGAAGTTTTTCTTGCAACTAAAAGAAGAGTGTAATAAAAAACCTAGAGCAATGTAGACATTGCTCTTGGCAGCACACTGTTCGGTTCCCATTTTTGAACTGTAAAAAGCAGCATAGAGTCCTGTGGCACCTTAAAGACTAACAGACGTATTGCAGCATAAGCTTTCGTGGGTGAATACCCACTTCGTCAGATGCATGATTGCATGCGTCTGACGAAGTGGGTATTCACCCACGAAAGCTTATGCTCCAATACGTTTGTTAGTCTTTAAGGTCCACGGGACTCTTTGTTGCTTTTTACAGATCCAGACTAACATGGCTACCCCTCTGATTTTTGAACTGGGCCCATATGGCAGAAATAAAGAAGATACTCTAAAATCCATATTTTTTAATAATTGAAAATAGATTGTGTGTATCTTCCAGTTCTAGGGTACCTTTGACTGACCGGCTGAAGGCCTGATTCTTCCCTTTCTTACCTCATTTCTAGTAATTTCTATCATTGCAAAGTGGTAAATGGTGGTACACCCACTTTGCAAAGGTGTAAATGGCTGGGCAAGTAGTGGAGAATCAGACCATACGTCTTCTTGAGATTGCATCTGGCTGGGGTAATCTACACTCAATAGGTCTGATTCTATTCTCCCAGACACTAGTGTAAATTAAGGGCAACTCCATTGCAGTCAGTGGAGTTGCATTGGTCCATCTGAATGCAAAATCAGCTGAACGCAATATGTTAGCTGAAACTTTCTCTGAGCTGACATTATTCTGCTTTAAAATAAAAAGTGGGACAATGCCACATAGCAGGTTGAACAGTACATATGTTAAGAATGAGTTTGTAGAAAATGCTTCCAGTTTTTAGTAACTCCTACTGAACTTTTGAGAATTGATTTTGCAATATACAAACAGATCAATAACAGATGCTGACATGATTTTTACAGTTCAAATGCTAAAATATTAAACTAGGAATAATTTTATGAACTCCATCAGCGCTAGCTTCAAATGTTTGTGTATAGAGATTGCCTGTCTACTTAATGCCCTCCAATAAACATAGTTAGCAATGGGCTGAAACTGTGGTGTGACTAGAATAGATTTGCCCTTCGGAATCAAAAATCTATGCTATCATCAAGGTAAAAAGAAATTAGGGTGATCAGACACGTTGTATACTGTATTACACAATGCAATTTTGGTGATACATTTTATGTCTATGTCTTCATATAGAACAGAGGAGAGACCTGCAAAGCAACCAACTGCCTTTCTACCAATAATGAAAAGCCATTCTTACTGATGAGATGTACCTTTGCAGACTAAGCCTAAACCTGCACTTCCAATGCTGGCAAACCCCCAACGGAAGTAAGGCAGTTGGAGTATTGCCTGCTGTCACAGCTTCAGAGCAAGTGTACCTGTATTCCCCCTCCATGGTCCCTCAAGGGCACCCACTTAAAGGTTCCTGGCTCCCAGCCTTCACCTCTTTTGCACAAAGACCCGTGTCTCACTCTCTTATAACTGGGTTTTTCCAAGCTGCATATTTCCTTGCCTACACTGATATTTCTACCAAGTCAGATTGCCTAAACAGGCCAGTGGCTATGCTTTGCTTTGCTTTCTTGCCGAAGGTTATGAACAGTGTAATTGCCTGCAGTTGCAAGTTACCACACAGCTCTTTCTGAGCAAGCACATTTATTCTTAAGGTGAAAGCATTAGCGAGAAAACACCATAAATACTACACACTAACATGATTGTTACTCATATGTCACTCCTTTTAGGATCATCTCTAGTCTGAAATGTGTATCCCATCACTGACTATCAACTTATACCTCACTTGAACCAACCTGTGGAACTCATTGCCAGAGAGGATGTTGTGAAGGTAACAAAGTATAACTGGGTTCAAAGAAGAATTAGATAAGTTTATGGAGGATAGCATGGGGTTTACATCTCTAATCATCAATGGCTAGCAGCCAAGATGGTTAGAGATGCAACCCCATGCTCTGGGTGTCCATAAACCGCTGACTGTCAGATGCTGGATCTGGATGAGAGGATGGATCACTTGATAATTGCTCTGGTCTGCTCATGCTTTCTGATATACCTGGCACTGATCACTGTTGGAAGACAAAATACTGGGTTTAATAGACCAGCATTTCTCAAACTGGGGTCCACTGGGATCAGGTCTAAACTGCATAGGGCCTGATCCTGCAACCTTTATCCATTAAAAAAAATAATTAAAAAAAAATCCTGACTTAAGCAAGTAGTTCTATTGATTGAGGGTGTTCCAGAGAAGGCAACATGCATGGCCTTTAACAGATCTGACACTGCATATCTTACATTACTTGAGTGATAAAACCAAGCAAGTCAGAATACATGTGATTGGGCTTTGATTAGTACAGCTGCATCCAGCAAGCTGTGACTAAAACTAAATATATTGTGACTGCCAGCATCCTTTGCCTCATTGATTAATAGTGGCACTCCAGCAACATGGAAGACATTCAAAACAAGAAGTTTAAAGGAACCAAAACATGGTTTTAAAACACAAAACATGCACAATTAAAACAGTAAAATGAAAAACTGTATTATCTAATAAAGGGGTTCAATAATTGTTCAAGTAATGTTCACTAGAAATGTACCGTAAGGGGCATGATTATGTAGGTGTGGCTTTTAGGATTTATTATTATTTGTATTACACTAGCACCTAGAGGCCACAATCAAAATGAAGGTCCCATTGTGCTATGTCCTGTATGGACAAATAATCTCTGCCTTAGAGAGTGTAAAGGCTAGAGGTAGGATTAGGGGAAGGGATGCAATATGACGGCAAAGTGATAAGGGTGATGTTTGATAGATGTCATATTGATTCACTTTTCTTTTTCTTTGTGTGGTGCATGTGTGAGGGGTTCCCCATTGGCTGCAACCTGGAACTAGGGCATCACTAAGCCCCCCGACCCACCAGCTTGGGCTCCCTTTTACACTGTTCTGCTGTGACAAGATGCAATGCCCTCTCTAGCCTGCACTTTCACCAGCATACATATAGGTTGGGACACACCCAGCTGCAGTCACATGCAGGCAGGCTCTCTGACCAACTCCCTGCATGGAAAGGCTACAGCTAGCGCAACTATCAGCTCTTCAGGCATGCACCCCCTCTGGATTATAAACCCAAAATTATAACCTCTTGCACTGCACAGGGAACTGTACAGCGCAAGATCATAAAATGCACCCTCTCCCTCAATGTGGAGCAGAATATGTAATAGCCTTTTGCCCCTGAGTTATGAATCCCACACTGATTTAGATAGAGCAAAAACAAGTTTATTAACTACAAAATACAGATTTTAAGTGATAGCAAACAGATCAAAGCAGATTACCTAGCAAATAAACAAAAAAAAAACCCTAAACTTTATATACTGAATAGATTGGATATGAATAGCAGTTTCTCACCCAAAGAGATGATGCAAGCAGGTTGCACTTGCTTACAGCTTGGAATGCCTAGGTGTTCCACAGGCTAAAAATCCCTTTAGTCTGGGTCCCGCACTTCCAGTTCAGTTTTTGTTCCTCAGGTGTTTCCAGGAGTCTTCTTGAGTGGGGAATGAAGAACACTGGATGATGTCCTTCCCCGCCTTATATAGCTTTGGCATATAGGGTGGGAACCCTTTGTTTCAAAGTTTGGCTCCTAGTTCCCAGACCTGTGTTAATTATTGACATCCCAAGGTGGAGTCTAGAGACGTGTGGTCTCATCACATGTCCTTGTAGAGTCATAGCAGTCACCACTTACAGGCTGTTTGGAGGGCACACAGGAAGGCTCCCTAGGTGAGAGATAAGCTTCTCCCAAGTCCTATTGTTTTCCTAATGGCCCATTCCCCACCCACTGTTTAGAATGAAAACATCTTGTCTAGTGGGCATCCCCCAGATGTAATTACATTTGAAATGCAGACAATCAATATTCATAACTTCAGATACAAAAATGATACATGAATCCAAATAAGATAATCATATTCAGCAAATCATAACCTTTCCCATGACATCTCACAATACTTATCTTGCATAAAATACATCACAACTATGTCATAATTATATCATATCAATATCACCATGAAGAATGTGGGGTGTAGTGTCACAGCATGCATATAAAAAGTGAGGCTGAGATAAGGTGTAATAGTAGAGGGATAGCTCAGTGGTTTGTGCATTGGCCTGCTAACCCCAGGGTTGTGAGTTTAATCCTTGAGAGGGCCACCCAGTGATCTGGGGCAAAATCAGTACTTGGTCCTGCTAGTGAAGGCAGGGGGCTGGACTCAATGACCTTTCAGGGTCCCTTCCAGCTCTATGAGATAGGTAAAGCTCCATATTATATTAATGGGGGGGAAGTTATGGTAATATAGAGCAGTGCGGAAGGAAGTGAGAGCAAGGGAAGGAGAAGAGAATGAGTGGTTCAGGGATGGTGTGGAAGACAGAGAGGAGCTGTGGGAATGATGCCACTGCCTTGGGCCCTGTGGGGAACAGTGAAGTCTTTGTGTTCCTAAGTGCTGGCTCTGCCCTGGATCTCTGTTTCTCTCACATGTGGTTTGGAGGGGCCTCATCCACCAGTGTGGGTTCTCCCTGCTAATTCTGGTCATGCAACAGCCTGAGGCCAAATCTATGGATGGATTAGTTAAAGTAGTACTGAGCAGAAGACTGCTGAAACCAGGGATAACCAAACAGCTTGGGCTTGATTTTCAGAGGTGTTAAATACCTGAACCTACCATTGATGTTAACTAGAGGTGTAGGTGCTGCGTACTTATGTCCAACATTGGACAGTCAAAAACTTGGACTCCTCCAAAGCAGTGGCCGCTTATGAATAGGCTGGTCACTGTGCAGAATCAAGGCTTCTCACCCTAGTTATGCATATTCCCCAGGTGCTGATCCTGAACCTTTCCAGCCCCTGATTATTTCCTGATATCTGGTAGCCTAGTTTACACCTGTAAATCCAGTAGAAGGATTAGGGACTAACCTGCCCCCACACACCTGTGAACATGGCTCCCAGCCAAGTAAGCATTATACAGGCTATGTAGGTAGTCTCAGATATGACTGTATAAGGGATACAACAAGCAACCTGAGAATTTGATCCATATCCCCAGCTCCAGCCCTTCTTTTCGGGCTGGAAATGGCTGAGGCTGAGGCTGGGACTGCAAATCTCTGGCTGCTTTTTTTTTAACTTTGCCCGTTCCCCTGTCTGCGTGTGTAGGGTGTGTGTGTGTCTGTGTGTGGGGGGGGACAGCTTGTCAGATCCTGTTAAAGCCAGATCCACAGCGCCCCCCAGTCCAGCCCAAAGAGCCCAGGGGCAGCTGCTCTTCGCTGCCCAAAGAGAGGATTTACCAGAGCTGCGTAGGGCCGGGCTCCCAGGGAGGCGGGTGAAGGCATTTGCAGCGGGGGCCAGCCCCCAGCCCAAGCCGGCGGCAGGAGCAGCCAGAGACCCGCCCCCGCGCTCTGGCCGGGGGCTCGGAGTGGGCTGTTCCCGCCGAGGAGGGAAGCGGAGTGTGACAGCGGCGCCTTGTTGCGCTGCCTGTCCATTGCTCCAGCTGTGCAGCCAGCGGCGCTCGGCGGCGGGACGCTGCTGCTGCGAGGGAGCCCCCGCTCCGTCTCCTCCGCACCTGCCTGGCCAAGGAGGGCTCTTCGGAGAGCCGCCGCCGCCGCCGCCGCTGCTGGAGGGGGCGCGCACACTGCAGTAATGCGAGCCCGTCCCCTCCTGGCGGGGAGCGGGAAGCCGGCCGAGTCCCAGCCCCAGCCCCAGCCCAGCCAGGTGTTCCGCTTCGGTCTGCGGCTGCCGGCCCAGAGCGCCCAGTGACCCGCCAGCTCCAGGCTGCGCTGCCCCGGGGCGCGCTTCCTAGCGCTGGGCTCCGGCTGGAGGGGGGGTTGCGGTAGCTGGAGAGGAAGAGGGGAAGAGAGAAGCTGCTGCTCCTTGGTGCTCCTCTTCCCCCCCGCCCCCCCCGCATTTGCTGCCGCCGCCGCCGCTTTGCCAGTTCAAGGCGAGCAGGGAGGCGGGTGTCATGCAATTGGTGCCCAGGGAAAGGTCTCCGAGGCTGAAGTACCAGTGAGAGGAAGAGCAGCGGAATCAAGCCGGCTCTGTGCAATGACAGCCATGAAGGAGCAGCAGGCAGCGCCGAACCCGGGCAGCCGGGGGAGCCAGGCTCAGCAGCAAGACCAGGTAAGAGTTTGCAGGAACTATTCCGGGGGGGGGCTCCCTCCTTGTCTCGCCCCCGTTCTCCCAGAGAGGCTTGAAGATTAACGCACCTTTCATGTGTGTGCTCCCCCCCCCCCCATCGCTGACTCCAGACGAAGTTGTAGCAGAGGGTGGGGGAAAGTGCGGTCTGTGTGGCCAGGGAAACGCTGCCTCCCTACGAGGTGTCTAGAGGCGCGGGGAGGGCAAGGGGCTGCCGCCTTGCTCTAGAGGGGACGGGGGCAGGTTGGCTGATGCAGCCGCCGCAAGAAGGAAACAGACCCTTTGTGCCCTGGGGGTGGGGGGGCTGCCTGGTTCGGGGGGGATACAGCAGCCGCCCTTAGTGGAGTACTTTGTTCCCCTGCAGGCGAAGACTTTGTGGGGGTGGGGGGAGCCTCCTTGGACCCATCATTATTAGACGAAACTAAGCATTCGGATGACCTTTCCAAGCGTGTGAACGGAGCAGCGAGAGGGACCAGAAGCCTGTTAACTAGGGGAGGGAGGCTACAGCTGGAGGAAGATTCAAGGGCTTTGGGGGGTTGTTAATATACGTTTTAAGGAGTCCAGATTTGAAATGGGCTCCCAGCGTGTCTTGGCTGCGGTGCTGTGTCTGCTTCAGGTGGGGGCTGGAGAATTCAGAATGCGAGTCAGGGCTCCAGACTTGGAGCATTGCGCTCCTGTAGCATTCGAGGCGGTTTGGGTGTCATTTCCATAGTCCCCCCCCCCGGAGAATCGTGCAGGACTCTGTGCTCTTGCTTGCCCAAGTTGCATCAAGTGAAATAAATACACGAAGTGATCAGTCTCTACAGATGTGTCATGTTTACATCAATTAGTGGCTCTAAGTAGAGGCTGTCAGCTATTAGGTCATTGGATAATTATGGCACTCTGGAGAGGAGCAGGCTGATACTATCAGAGATGGTGCTGTACGCTTAAGATACGCTGGGAAAGGTGTAATTCTTTCCATGTCAGTCACTTTAGCTGCCAAGCGCTAGAAGTGGGGCTGAAAGGAGTAATAAGCTTAAATGTCCGGTACTGGGATGCGGGAAACCGTTTCGGTTCTCTGCCTGCTCTCTAGATAGAAAGCAGAAAGGGCGATCCCTAGATCCGTGGGGAAGACTAAGGGTCTTTAATACTGTGAGAATTCAACACCTGTGTTTTGCCTAGTGCTCCCCATATCCCTGCCTGTTCGCCCCCTTGGCAAATGTGTGATCACTTTGGTTTGATGTAGAAGGTGAGAGAGATTATTTACTAGCCTTACAAGTGTTAGAGCAGCATTTCATACAGCCTTTTCGAAGTCATGCCGCTAAAAGCCTTTGCACTGTGTTTATGTTAATAAACGGGGCTATTTGGAAGATGATGTGTCTCTCAGTACCATGCTTGTAATAACAGCATAACAAGCAGTTTCAATATATAAAGGCTTGGCCAACCAGGGAATGTCTGTTAGCAGAAATCATCTTTCAGCATCACAGAACCTTAAGTTTCCTTAACAGGCTGCTATTTCTCACTGGTGCTCTTGGATGATGGTACCAATACGTTAGAAAAGATTGGTTGTGTGAACACTCTCTCATGAAATCTCTGATCACTAACCTGTGACCCCAGATGGTTACTTCTGGTGCTGCAGAGTTTGAAATGGTGGGAGGAGGAGAGGAGAGCAAAGAAAAGACTATAAATGCTGAAAATAGTACACCTAACCTCATCAGTGTGTAGCTGAGTCCAGTTGATGACGATTTTGTATTGCGTGCAAAACACCTGAAATTTTGCAAACTCATAAAGATTCTTTGTGAGGTTGCATTTTTCTTACTGCTCTCAAGACTGAGGCATCCCAATTTTTACATTTTGAAACCAGCATTTTTCAAAACATAACCAAGATAAATCACATTTGTTTCATTATCAGACTAATCAATAGGATTTACAAATATATCAAAAAAGGAAGTTGATATTGAAAAGTCCCATGTTACAGGTTTATGTGTTAATTTAAGTCAAAGGATCCTATCCTGAAAATATTTACCTATGTTTAACTTTAAGTATGTCAGTAATCCTACTGACTTCAGTGGGGCTACTCACATGAGTAAATGTAAACATGTGCATCAGTATTTGGAGGATTGGGTTTATGTGTATGCATTCTGACATTTTTTCCTGTGATATCGAACAAAGTACTCCATTTCAGCTGGTTTTGAGGAGGCTTTCAATATTCTGAATAAATTGAATGCGTCTGTTATAATAGTTTGAGACAGAATGACTGGGTTGTTGCTGTCGGTGGTTCCTATTATGTGTACAGAATGATTAAAGTTTACAAGTCAGCTGGTGTAGGCATTTGTTGCTACGGTATGATCAATCTCAAGCATTCACAGAGCTCTTCATTTCAATAAAATATCGTATTTGCTTTCTTTTAAAAGACAGTGCTCTTAGCCAACATCAAAGATGGTTGGCTCTAACCACTCACTATGGCTTTATTTTAAATTCACACACAGTTGAATTACCAAAATGGCCTTTTGTTGTTAAAGCTATAAATCTTTTTTAAATATCAAAGCAGTTTGTTATCTATCAAACTCTATTTCTTCCTACTGCCCTATTACCTTGAACTGAAGAACAGTATTCTATTCTCTATTAATTTTAAATAGCTGTAAAGCTTAGGAATATGCTTATCGTTATTTCACTGCTCTACAGTTTTCAACCTCTCTTTCAGCTAATTTGTAAGTGAATGGCGATAACTGTGGTTCTCCCTGCTGTATGCAAACATTAAATATAGAAGAGAACAAAGTTTTGCTAGGCTCAGACTGAACTGTGTTGTGAAATTCCTGGTTTCCATACATTTTTTTGCACAGTGCTTAATATTTAAATCACACATAACAGTTGTTTGTCAGAGTTGAATTTTATATACAGAAGAAGATTATTCTCTTTATTTTAAATGGTAATTGACTATTGAGAAGGTTTTAGGGGTCCAATCCTGCAGTAAAGCCCATGCAGCATTCAATTGAAGCCAGTGGGGATCCAAATGGATTCAAAGATCTGCCCGTAGCATCTATCTAGATACTTCATATGGTCTCTGTAAGCATCATTTCTGCTCATGTCACAATAGTTAACATATTTTTCCTCACAAGACTTCTGCAAGGTAGGGAAGTATGTCTATCCCCATTTTACAGATGGGGAACTGAGGTCCAGAGAGACTAAGTCCAGTTTTGCACTAGAAACTTCTATTGGTATAGTAATGTTGGATTTTTTTGTCACACTTCTATACTAACAAAAGCCTCAGTGTAGACACAGCTTGTACCAGCAAAAGCTGCTTTTGAAGGTATAGATTATTTTTCTTGCTGAACCAGTATAAACTATACTGGCTAAAGCCCTTCTTTGCTGGTATAAGCTGTATCTACATTAGGAAGGCTTGCTGGCATAGCTATGCAGGGGAACAGGAACTCAGGACTGGAAGGGAAATCCTGGGTCATTGAGTCCATACTCCAGCTCTTGCAGGCAAAACTGTCATATAAACTCATAAATGTATCAAGCTCTTTCTTAAAACTAGTTAGGTTGTTTGCCCCTACGATGCCTGTTGGAAAACTGTGCCAGAACCTCACCCCTCTGATGATTAGGAAGCTGCTTCTAATTTACATCCTACATTTATTCATGGCTAGTTTATACCCATTTGTTCTTTTACCAACACTTTCCTTTAGCTGAGAGAGCTCTTCTCCCTCCCCTGATGTGTTTATAGAGAACAATGAAATCTCTCTCTCTCCTGCTTCCCCCCAACCTTACCTTTCACTTTGCTAGGCTAAACAAGCCAAGCTATTTTAACCTCTTTTCATAAGATAGGCCCTTCATTGTCTGCACTTTTCTAGTATCAACCTGGCCCAAGTCAACGTCACACAGAAAATCTGTGGTGAAGCAAGGAATTGCTTGTGGGTCTTCTCCTGCAAACACCCGAGTACAGATATAACTTTACTCATGTGAGTAGTCAGACTGAAGTCACTGGGTTTGCTGCAGTAAGTTTTCAGGATTGGGACCTGAGTTATCACAGTAAATTACAACTGGCTGTTACAGTGACTTTCCTGGTTAAACAAAGGTGTTATTTTACTGACTGAAACATTAATGGTCACTTACTTAGAAATAAATTTGGCATAACTTCTTATTGAGTACTTTCCTCAAGAAAGTAGTTGTAAACCAGCATTCCCCTGGGCAAAACATCTAATAACTGTATATCCCTCCCAATCTCTTCCCTTCAGTATCCCCTCTCCCTTCACTTTTATTTCCACTATCTTGTTCCCTCCTAATTAAACTCATTCTGCTTGAGTGATTCCTTTTTCTCCCATACTGTTGGTACGTTTACACTGCAGTTGGGTGTGTAGTTATAGCATTTGTTGACATACCCAAGCTACCTTATTCTGTCGAGCTTCTGTACTGGTAGCTGTGAAGTTGTAACAGCATAGCCGTCAGCACGACCTAGCTACCCCAGTTATTACCCAGCTGTACAGCCCATAGTGAAGCTGTACTGCCTTAGCTCCACTTCTATTGGTGCATGAGCTAGCTACATTAAAACTGGCTCACCTATGTCTACACACGCAGCAGTCACACTCACTAATTGCATTATAGGCACACTGTGTGTCTGGCTTGTCGATTTTTAAATTGTAGGCTTTCAGGGCAGAGACTGCCTACTACTTTGGGTTTGTACAAGGCCTAGCCCAGTAGAACCCCATCTATAGTTAGTCCTTAGGCAAGATTGTAATAAACAATACTATTGATGTTTTTAGAGAGAACTTTGATAAATTAGTCACATTCATTCCAAACCTTTTGTTAAATGATTGCTGCTGTTTATTTCTAAAATTATGTTTTTACATTATCATAATTTATCTGCATAGAGGAAAATACCTTTTCAATTACTCTTATTTCCGCTGAACTCTGCCTGAAAGCTTGCTTCATAAATTATTTTAGCTTCCTGAGTTCTACCTGTGTAATACAGCAAATGGCATTTGTCAATCCGTAGTTTTTAACAGCTGCCCGTGGTCTTAGACAATAGCTCTTAGTGATCATAAAAAAAAAAAGCGCTGTTTAATAGTCAATAACCACAACAAATTTGGTATCTGTATGACATGCCAGTTCATGCATATTGCTTTTTCTGCAGATGCAAAACTAAGATCATTCCTGTCGGTATTAACATTGTGAGGCTTCAGTCTGTTTACCAAAAAAAAGATGATCTACACCACCTGGTGCTTGCTGTTCTTTGTATGAGCAAAGAGATCTTTGAAAATTTTAATCGTTCTCCTCTGAGTCTCTATTATTCTCTCACACTTAAGTATTTTTTTTTTAAATTTAGTTTTAAAATACAGGAAACTAAAATTTTCTTTAGCAGTTCTGAACTACAATCCATTACTGCAACTCTAAGTTAATATATTTTTAAAATAGATATGTGAAAGTTAATTGTGTGCTATTCTGCTATTATAAGGCAGTTATTGGTTGAGCATAAGAGTTAACTATAACTGTATAATATATAGACAGGCAGAGCTCCTATTGAAGTCAGTGGGAGTATGAGTATTGCCTTTATTGTAAAGTGCAGTGGATTTAAGAGCAAGAAATTTAAACTCCGCTTTCTCAGGGCTAAGTTCTGAAAATTTAAGATGTAGTAAAGCCCCTATTAAGTTCAAATAAATTTGACCTCCAAGAGAGTTTAATCTCTGTATGCATCAAGGTTTAGTTTTCAGTGAATAAAAGGTGAAATAGTCTAATGTCTTTTGTGTGTTCTTTCATCCTGTTATAGTGGTTTCCCCAAACTAGGCCCTAATCCTGCAAAGAGAAGTAAATTGGTGGACACCTGTGTCTGTTCAGTGGGGATCAACATGGACAGAGGAATCCCTGCACATGGATCTCTTTGCAGGATCAGGGCCTTGGAGGACACATATTTTGTGTTTTGGTGGATGGTCCTATTAAGCTATTTTTCATATGTTTAATTTTTTTAAATTATTTTATGTTGTCTTTCAAAAACTTACAAGACTGAATTTTTACATTATGTGGTACATTCACACATAGGAGACAGTGGATGAGCATTGGCCTACTTTTAATGTGACAATATCGATCTATTGTAGATATTCCTATATAAGTACTGGTCTTGAACAAGATCTGTCTGTTCAGTCAAAATTATCTTTTCCTGCTTGGATACACAGAAAAACATGAGCTCTTACATTACACACTAACCGCAGTTTCAGCAAACTTGAAAACTTGTAAGATTTAGTGCTCTGTTTAAAAGGTATTCAGCTCCAGGTAATGATTGTCTCAGAAATTCTTTCCATATGCTGTGTGTGTTTGTGTTTTGAGTTTGCTTAGGATTGAAATAAGAAATCAAAATCAAAAGTGACTTCACATTTCTCCAAGTTTCTGTAGCTAGCTTTTTTTTGACTTGTAATATTATTGTGATATATCAAATGTATTGATTTTTGTGGGTCAATACAAAGTCAGATACATCAGGTTTCTAAGGTGGAAAAATGAGGAAGAGTGGAAAAAAGATAGTTCATTATCCCCAGAATTTTATGGCAACAGTTAAGATTTAGATTCAGATTCAATTTCTTACACCGGATGTGAGTGAGCCATGCCATTTCCATGCTGAAGACAGAGAGAAATATTACAAACCTAGATTATGCGATCAAGTATATGAATGCCAGCCCAAGAAGCTTATTTGAATCTGCATTAATAATCTTGCTATAGGGTTAGAACTATATTTTTCAAGCTCTACATGCAGGAATTGGGTATATGGGGAATGCAGAGAGCAAGTGAATATTGAAATCATTTACTCTGCCTTGAATTGCCCCCCTCCTGACAGGTGGCCACACACCCTTCGTTCACAAGACTGGTTTCATACAAGAGGAGAAGTCAGGGTGGGGGTTGGAGAAAAATGAGCACATTTTCCTTTCTGGGTATGTGTCCTGATCACCTTCCCCACAGGACTACCTTCATGATTTCAGTGGGACCACTTGCATGCACAGGACAAGCAGGTTTGGGCCCTAAATAGCATGACCTATGTAGGAGCAGGACTATATATGTTGCAAAAAGGCCATTTGTGTCTAGAACCTCAGACATCCTGGGTGCATGCAAAAGTCATACCATGGGTATTTAAAATGCGGTGGTTTTTTTTTTTTAAAGAGTTCTGAAGCAAACTTTTAAGTGAGTAACTTATAGGGCTTAGTTCTACAGATCTTTCTAAAGTGAACCTCCCATTGACTCATTTACCTATTGACAATAGGAAAACAAATTAGACTGAAATTCACATACCTATTGCCGAGTGTCCAATACTTGAGCACTTAAGACCAAATCGTCACCCCAGGAGCCAGGCTGAGTAACTGGCTGTGCACTGTGGAACTCAAAAAGGGCAAGGGGAAAAGGAAGCCGGTTACAGAGTAAGAACATAGCTATTAGGCTGGAGGGGCTTTCACTCGCATTTTATAGTCCCTCCAGACCTGCACAAGAACCCCTTTATCTTTGTTTTGTTTCCAAAATAACCTACAGGTAATTCTTATGGAGTAGAACAGAACTGTATTTTCTGTTTGTGGGGCCCTCTGCCTCTGTAGCGGTGACACTAGGATTTGCCTCTTCACACACAACTTCAATGGGATTTCTGTGGTGTAGAAGGCTTTGCATGGTTCTTATATGCTGGAACAATTTTTCGTTTACAAAGTGTCCAAGTTGACCCCAGGAACTGGAAAATATCTGTTATACCAAATATGTTCAAATATAATTTCTTTGCCTCTTTCTGGTAGCCTCCCATTTTAAGGTACTGCAGGGGACAAGCTACTTTGATAATTAATAAGGAGAAGGAAGCGTTTAAGCAAACTAAATTGCTGTTGAATAGTATTATTCCACTGTACGAAAGTCCTTTTATTAGCTTTGTTTGTTAAATTGTAAGGCATTTAAAGACTTTCATGGATGTGATGAGGAAAAATAATTACTCTTATAAATTTTCATACTGGTAAAATGTGTGAATTTAATCCCTGAATCAGTATCTGGGCCTGACCACTGAAGTCAATGGAAGTCTTTCCATTGATTTCCCTAGGTTTTGCACCAAGCCCCATCTGCTGTTAAGTCCGTTTGGGTTTACAGTACTGTATTTAGCACGTACTTTATACTTCTCATAATTAACTCTTCTTTCATATTGCACTGACAGAGTTAGACAGGAATGTGAGTAGCTGCCTTCAAGTCCATTGCCAGAGATGCCTTTAAGTCTTCTGCCAAGAGGTAGCTATAATTTGATGACAAACGCTTTCTCACTTTTAGAAGACCTATGTCATTTCTCAGTCCATGCAGTAACCATAAAACCTGTGCTGTCTCAAACTCTGCTCCTTTTCACTTTAATCATGCAGTTCTTTTATGCTCCACTAAGCTATATCGAATAATGTTCATGAATATATGATAGTAAAAAGAATAATGCTGATGGTGACTGATGATGATAAATTACAGTATTTATCCATTAGGAAGGACATTGGATGACCTACAGAATCGACGGCTGAAGCTAGAAACCTTTCCTAATTGTTCTTAACGCTGTTAGGAACTTGAACATAACTTATTATATAGAGATTCTGTACACAGGGAGTGATTCAAAATCAAGATAAAAGCCCTCTGATACTTTGAGACTGTTGTATAAGATAATTAATTAGTAAGTATAAAATTGCACAGTGATTTAAAAAAATAGAAATTACTTTAATAGAGCTGTTGGACGTGGACATGTTTTGTGGTGATATAGCTGATGGATTTTTGTGGCATGGCAGGGAAGGAAGGGGAGAGAGAGCAGACATGGTAGACTTGTTCTATAGCTTAGTGGTTACGGCACTAGGCTAGGATGTGGGAACCCTAGGTTCAAATGACTGCTGTAGCTGAATGAGAATAGGTTGGTATAAAAAAAATTGCTCTGAATCAGGCAGAGGAGCAGGGGACTTGAATTTTGGTCTCCTACATTCCAAGCCAGACATGCTAAAAAGCTTAATCTTTGAGCCAAAATAGACATTTTGACACACTTCAGTTTTTGTGCATTTAAGATATTTTGGTATTGTTCAGACGCAGAACAAAACCACACTTCAAAACCTCAAAAGTTGCAGTGACACGGAACTGTCGTCCTCTAGCTATTTCTACCCTTTAAAGATTTTGGAGAGTGTCTAGGGTAATAATTGAAATTCACATTCATTTGAAAAGGAAAAGTGTTCTGTAGACTCCCTGAAAAGGAGTTAGGTAAAGGTTAAGACAGATTCTTCTGCAAGATGGGTGTGATTTCCAAATACTAGAGGGGAAAATGTTAAGCTTGTTTTATTGTATAAATTAAATGCTGAATGAATACAGAGAACTAAACAAAGCAAAGATCACTAATGGGACTGATCATAAATTCTGGGTCTGATCTTGCATTTATATATGTTCACCTCATCTTATCTCTGTCCCCTTTCTGTCTTGAGCACCCCATTGATTGACCAGGCTAGTGAGTTGACATACATGGGGAAAGAGGCTTTCAGAGTCTCAGGATTTTGGCTTAAGTAACTCTAGTCAGTCCTTAGATTAGATATTACCTTTTTGAATTTTGAGCTTCTCTCTTTCTGTGTACAGCAGGATGGGGGTGAGGGGTGGGGAATAATCTTGAGGGCATAGGATCTGAATCTCATGCCCGCAACTAATGCTGCTGGAGGGCGGGGTAGGCGAAATGACTACTGTAAATACATCCAAAAACCCACAAAAATCTAGGATGACTTTAATAATAAGTATAGTCCAAGTAGGTATGTTTCCTAGATAGGAATTAGCTTTCAAGATTGCCTGCTCTTTCTTGGAAGAAATGTGCAATATCCCACAGTGTGAAAAGCAACAACATAAAGATCCTGCTGGAATGTTTGTTACTAAAGGCCTTCTTGCTCCAAGGCATAGATGATTGTGTAGGGTAATTAGATGCTGTCAAGCATAAATATAAATTTAAATCTAGTCAAGGTAATAGACTCTTACAAAGTCAAAGATTCTGAAATAAGGGATGGCTATACAAGGAAATTAGTTGTAAAATATGCTTTTTATTTTTTTTTATCCAAACTGTATTGCAGGATTTTGGTGCATTGTTAGGCAGATACTGTGTTCTACTCCTGATGTGACTGTATTTCATAGTGGTTGAAGTTCCTGTATAGAAGCTCACTGTTAATACTCTTAGTCCCAATGAAAGCAGTGGGACTAATTACATGACTAATTGGTACTGGTTCAAGCACATATTTACACTACAATATTTGTTGTAGTTTGTCAGTTTGTTAAAAGTTCTTTGGGGTCCCACAGGATGGAAGGCGATTTTATAAATGCAAATTGTAATCAGACTTTTTGAGAAATGGGTTTGTCCCGTGTATTATCATTCTGGAGATTCTGTGAGTTTATTTGTAAAAATTCAGTATGTGGCAAATTTGAAAGTGTGGTATCAAACTGTGAACATCATGGAAATATTTTGCATAAGTAAGTGCTCAGAATTCTGAGCGGGGACTTCACGATCTGACTATAAACTAGTTTATTTAAAATCAACAGTAATTGGTTTCAGAATGAAGTTCTTGTTCTATTTTTATTTTTCATATATTAATAAAAACAAAACAGGAAGAATCCTCTGCATATAATTCTGAAAAATAATACAGCAACTTTAAACATAACTTTTTAAATCTAGGCATGTTTATAACTAGGGTAGTTCCATTGAAACTTTTTTTTTTCTGTTGCCCCACACTTTGGACAAATATAGATATTTAATTTGACTATCTTTTTCTCTAAAACAGTTTTCCAAGTTTGTTGTATCATAGAATCATAGAATCATAGAATTCAAGATCAGAAGGGACCATTATGATCATCTAGTCTGACCTCCTGCAAGATGCAGGCCACATAAGCCGATCCACCCACTCCTTAAGCAAGCGACCCCTGCCCCATGCTTCGGAGGAAGGCGAAAAACCTCCAGGGCCACTGCCAATCTACCCTGGAGGAAAATTCCTTCCCGAATATCAAGTAAACATCTGCCAATGCATTTCACGGAACACAATCAACTCAGATTTGGTTCCAAATTATGCATGTGAGTAACATTGCAGAGACGAGAGGACCCATTCAGCTTGATAGGACCACCAACAGACTTAAACTTGCAAGAGCAGGGCTTTAGATTTTTATAAAACAATCTTTCACAACAGGTAAGACCAATAGGAAAGTTTCCATTGTTCTTATTCTAATAGGAACAGTTATTTTAAACAAACTCTCCCTTAGGGTATTTGGAATTCAATCATTGCAGAATTATGAACCAGGAAGTGAATCTGATTTAATTGACTTTTTTTGTCCGTCCTGAGAGAAAATTACAAAGTAAGGCTTTGATTCTACCCATGAGCTCCATATAAGGAGATTCCTGTACCTCTGCAAATCTCAATGCAGAATTGGGACCTAAACAAACAATATAATAGCAAAATGTCGATTGGAAGTGTGTTTAATTATGTCAGTTTTAAAGTTAATTGTTGAGGAGATGTATTTGTTTAAAATATGATTCTTATTGACAGTGTCCCTTTAAGTTGAGGTATTATAGATCAGTTCTCGGGCTAGCTGTTTAAAAATAACATTGATGTAATTATAATTATTTTTTGTAATTCATTAAAATAATGAATGCGTTATTTTATAGTGTCCCACAGAAAGCCTATCAAAGACATGGTTATACCTCCAAAAACTGAATGCAATGAAAATGTTGTGTTTTGGTTTTTACTTTTGAAACTTACATATCAAAATAGCTACTGCTAATAATAATGGGGTGGGGAGAAAGGAAAAGAAGCAATGACTTTACAAAATTAAATACTCTTGTTCTGGAAAATAGAATTATAAATTGTCAGCTAATCTTGAAAATTACATGGTTTGGGAAATATTTTGATGGGAGATAGAAGAGATGCAAAATTCCATAAATCACAGCTTAAACATAAAGTAGCAGCACAAAACAACAAGATTCCTAGATCAGCCAGGAAATTGGAATACAATTTTAAATGGAACTAGAGAATCGAGCTCTGGTCCTGTAAAAATGTATGCATGTGCATAACTCTAGTCATGTGAATTGTCCCATTAAACTCAGTGGCGCTACTCCTGGGCTTAAATTTAAATATTTGCATAGGCCTGTGATTCAGACGTTTTCCTAATGCCCAGTTTCCTTTAAAACAAAAGTTAGGTGTCTGTGTCTGTAGTTATTTCACTGCACATGGGGGAAGAGGTGAGTAGAGCTGGGAGAAATTTTTCGTACAGAACTTTTTTCTCTGAAAAATGCTATTTCGTGTTGACCAAAACATTTATCAAATTTGTGTCTAATTCAACACATTCTTCTAGCCAAAAAATAGAACAAAACAAATGAACAGAAGATGTGAAACATCAGTGTTTCCTTTCAAAAAGATCAAAACAAAATGTTTCAATTTTTTGATTCAGAGTAACTTTTAGTTTCAGATTTTTATTTAAAAACAAAACCAAAACTAAACATTTCATGTTGGGTCAAACAATATTTTTGTTTGACCTGAAATGAAACTTTGGTTTGTTGAACAACTTTCACTTTGGCTTGACCCAAAACAAATGCTTTTTAAAAAATTATTATTATTTTCAATGCAGCCAACGATCTGAAAAATGAAATACTCTCATATCTCTAGTGGGGAGTAATAAAGGAATGTCTTTCCTGATTTGCAGCGCTGTCTACGGGCTTCAGCTAGGATTCACTTTATCCAGAATCCTGCCAACTAAGGCCATGATCCTGCAATCTGCTGTCTGTGGATTCCTTGATCTGTGCAGAACCTCAGTGAAGCCATTTGGGATTATCATAGTTGCACAGTTCTGCCTGAATGGATCGGGTGGTAGAATCAGGGTCTGCCTGTATTTGGTAAAGGAATGATCTTGCCTGTGGTTGAATTGATGAGATTTTTTCCCCTCTTCGTTACAGCATACTCACCAATTTCCACAGCACTGTTATGTTTGTAAAACTGTCATTCTCAGATGACATATTATCATGAAATTTGCATGTCACAGGTCTCACCAGAAATTCCACCTCTCTAAAGCAGATACCTTCAAATGAAGTTAACTTCTATTTTATGCAAAATATAGTGATTTCAGGATTCTTCTTGTTCCCTGGAAGAGAATATAATTACCAGGTTATAGCTTAACTTTTTTCCCCCTTGGAAAATGTAAGATAATTTGCCAGTCTTCTCCCAATAAGACATTTTTATTGCAGAAAAAGTTTAGATGTCAGGAAAAAAAATAGTCACAGGCAGTCACTCTACTTCATTTCTTGTGAAGTCTGCTTTTAGGTGTGTATTGAAAGGGGAGTATTCCTGTTTTGTCCCCTGTCACAGGAAATGGGAAAGAAGACTACTTTACATCATAGGCAGAGCTGCAGACATCAAGACCTTAATGATCTGCCTGCATTATGGGAAAGCTGATGAGAGTAGGTGAGGGAAAAAAAGAGCACAGGGTGTAGGCTGTAATGGGTATTTAAGCCCTGATCCTGGAAACTGATTCAGGCGGATGGATCCCCATCTGCATGCATTGCTATAGGATCCCGAACTTGTTTTTCTCCTGACTTTGCTACATTTACATTTGTAAACTTAAACTTTCAGTAACGTTTTGCCTTTAATAACTTTTTAAATATCGGTATCTTGCCACACGAGTTTGGAAGGAGAGTTCTTTGCCTCTAGCTCTTCTCCTATATAGCACGATGCAAAGTTGTTTATTCAGGAAAAATAAAAGTTGAACAACTTCAGAGGATGTAATTTACTACACCTTTTGAGCAACATTGACTTGTGTGCCAGCACATGGTACATCTTTTATTTATTTACCTTCCTGTTCAATAAAAAATGCGTTTGCCATGGTAACCTTGTATCTCATGGCACATATGCTGAGATAAAGAACACCTCCTGAAAGAAACAAGCACAGAGTAATATATCATGTCAACATGGGAATATTTTTCAGTGTATAAAGAAAGAAAAATATTTTTCATGCTAAAATGTCAATTTCATTGAGGTTTTTCATTTAATTTTTTTTATTTTTAGATTTAAAAACAATTAGTAGATAATTATTCTTTTTCTTCAGTGTTTTCTTTCAGTCAGACTGCTCTTATTAAATGAATTTTCTATATCTAGGAAACCTATCAAATATATTTGCCATAAATCTTATTTCTGAATGGGTGTCCTTCCCTTTGTGAAATATCAGATGTACCAGTGCTATGTCAACCTTTGCTATTAATTGAACTCATATTTGCCAGCCTGGTTAGACTGTCTCCAACTTTTGACTCTTATGAAGTGGTGCCTTTTATTGGATTTTCCTATCTCTTCCTTCTAAAGGGTCACTGCCAAGATAAAAAATGACAATGTTAAGCAAACAACGGTCCTTACCTACTTGTCTGCCACTACTAACGCCTTATAAAATACTAAAACAGAAAGAAATCAAACAGTCCCCTTTGCTCTTCATTATTTGTGCTGTTTCTTTACATTATGCAAAATTTTTTGGTCTTACATGGGCAATGAAAATCAGTGAAGGGCCTGATGATTCACACATTTAATCATGTGCTTTACTTAAAGTGAGTGAAGAATCCAATTGATGTCAACGGGACTAATTAAATACTTAACTTTTTTGTTGTTGTTGGTGCCTTGAATCTTAGCCTTAAAGGAGGACTGTGTCAAATCTACTTTTATTATGTCAAAGGAAATTTTTCTTACATTTTTGAGGGGGCAAGTCTTTGGGCAAGTCTCTTTTGTTCAAACAGTTGTGGCATTCGTGATTAAGATGGTGTCAATTAACTTAGTTCACATGAAGCCTATATGCGAGGCTGAGGATCCACTGAATACAAGAACAGTTCAGTATGAGATGGAGAGCCAGCGAGAGAATGAATGTAAACAAGGATAAGAAAACATTTAGAAAAGTCTTAGTATATGTTTTTAAATCATGCCATATTATGCTATATAGTAATCAAGAAATATAAAACATTTTTGTTTAGGCAGAGGAGTTTAACACCAATGATTGTGACTAGGTTTTCAATACTTATACGTGGGTTGATGTACCTGAAAAGAGCACCATTATTTGTCCATTGAAAAAGGATGGTAGGCCTGGGAATCAACAGCATGAATTCTATTCTTGGCTCTAGTACAGAATTCCTGTTTGACTTTGGGCAAGTCTCTGAGGCCAGTATTTTCCAAAGTGCCCACTTGAGTGCCTCATTTTCTGCTGGCAAACTCGAGGCGCCAAAGTATCTAGAATTGGGCACCAAAACACTGCATCATCCAAATTTAGTTGATGCTTTTGAAAAATTAGTTTCTAATCTCTCCTAGTCTCAGTTTCCCATCCATTAAATAAAGAAAAATACGTTGCTGTCTTGCAGGGAGGGGTGTTCTGATGCTAAATTTATTGGTGTTTGTGAAGTGATTTAAGATCCTTTAATGAAAGGTGCTATAGAAGTGCTAAATATATTATTGTCATAATGCCAAAAGCATGCAAGAAAGGTAGAGGTTTTTTTTTGTTTTTTTACAGTTACTCCATGCTGACTGCCCAAAGAAAAGTCTAGGTTTCTGTTGTACAGACTGAATTTTGAGACAGTATTAAATCTAGTGATTCCCAGTGTCTACCATAAAGACAGAGTTTTCACTATTGCAGTATCATGCTTTGATGGTGCTGTGTTATACAGACATAGTAATAGCTCACTCTGTGACTGTACAGCAACTGCAGTGTGGGGGTGGGAGGTGTTGTCAGTCAGTATGAGAGCGGTTTCTGTTTGGTGCAGTCCAGAGAATGTGGCAGTGTTCTGCAGCATGCTCTTTCAAAGCAACAGTTCTATGCTTGATCCTGCAAATGTATATGTGCATGAGTAACTTTACATCTAAGTAGTCCCATTGTTTTGAATGGAAACTACTCCCAGGCATAAAGTTTTTGACATGCATGAGCATTTGCAAGATTGGGCCTGAAACTTTGTGCCACAGAAAAAGCTGTGAAGGACATTTTAAATTCTTTATTCTTTCATTCCTCTCATTTTAAAGAAATATGAGTAGTCTTCCTCTTTTCTGTGCTGCCTCCCTACCCTAATCCCTTGTTCTGGGAAAGCAGCTACTATTAAATTATAAGTAATAGTAACATGTTTTAACCATTGAATCTATCCACTAGCCCAATTCTGCAAACCCTTACTACAGAGCATAGTAATCAGTCCTTCTAACTGCCTATATGGCCTGTTTTGGAGCCCAATCCTTACTTAGATGAATGGTTGTGTTGTTTTCAGTGGAACTTCTATTTGGTTTTACCTATCCAGGCATCATTGGTGAAGATTGAAGGTTCCTGGGCCTATTCCTGCTGTCATTGAAATCAATAGCAAAAATGTCCAGTGGCTTCAGTGGGAGCAAAATGGGACCCCAACCACTTACTGATAATTCATTTTTCTATATTTATTGAGGACCGGATCCAAAGATTGTTGATATCAATAGTAGTCTTCCCACTGACTTTAGTGATGCCACTTTATACAGCACTGCATATGTTTGTAAGTTTAACTTTTCTTTTTCAGCAATCTATAAAATACACATTTTAAAATCAATTGAAAAAATACATAAGGCACTTGAGATAACTTCTTTAAAGTAAAATTAATCTTTAAAATATACTTAACTATAAAGCCAACATTTAAGTGCTTATCTAATCTTTGAAGTAAATTTATCTAGATGTGGTGGAATTATGGATATGAGGTTAAAATTTCTCATTTGTGAATGTGGAAGAGCAGGATCAGAGTACTTCAGAAACTGTAAAGCTCTCTTTTTGTTATGATTTACTGAAGTTTTCCTTAAAAACAATATTGGTGAGACAGGGAAGTTTTAGCAACATAAAAATTGAAATTTTTTTTCAGATATTTTAATAATTTTATCTCTGTCTTCCCAAATGGAATCCATCATCTTGGTATCAGAGTATCTAAATAATGTAAGTGTAAAGAACATACATACAGAAGCCATGACCTTTAATGAGGGTCATGCTTACTTTATTACACTAATAAAATACCATACATGGAAAAAGTTTATTGAAAATGCAATGGGAGACATTATTTTTCAAACCTTGAATCAGACACGTAGTCCTTATGTGAAGAGTCTTATTGGGGGTGAACTCAGGTCTGGAATAAGTTGTTTTACACCAAAGGAGAAAACAGTCTACTGACTTAATTGGGACTACTTGTATGAAGGGGCAAGTGAAGTCCATGATTTGTATCCTTCACTATTACTTCTACCATACTATGAAAATCTATAGTTAGACTAAAATATTATAGTCATCTATCTGATGCCATTGCACTATTGCAATAGAATAAGACTGATATAATTATATCATTTGAGGATGATGAAAAAATTTCCAGTCCACTAGAATAACTGAGGAGGCTGTTAGACAACATCTACTAGGGATATACATTTTTAATCATGAGGCCCAAATCACATTCATCCAAGAGTCCAAAAAGAGTTGGCTGAGGAAATATATGGCCTGTTGATGTTAATTATTAATAAATGTTGAATACTGGAGAAAGACCAGAAGACAAAACTACAGGCTAGTTAGCCTAACATCAATCCTAAATAAAATAATATTAGTCTCATTTGATAAAAACATTAAAAGATAGCAAGGGAATTAATGCTAGTTAACATGGTTTTGTGAAAAATAGGCCTTGACAAAGCAACCTGATTTCATTCTTTGATGAAATTACAAGTGTGCAGCCAGCATGACCCTCGGCCCGCACTGCTTCCAGCAGCTCCCATTGGCCTCGAGCGGCAAACCGCAGCCAGTGGAAGCCGCGATCGGCCGGACCGGCGGACGCTGCAGGTAAACAATCTGACCCGGCCCGCCAGGGCCTTTCCCTAAAAAAGCGGCATCCCAAGTTTGGGAAACACTGTTCTAGAGGATTATACGTTTAGATGTGTGAAATTTTCCTGTTAGGAAGGTTTATGTTTAGAATTCTGCACAGCCTCAGTCTTGGGTCCAAGTGATACAGCTCTGGCTGTAGGGAAGCTTTGGGGATCTTGCACTTCCTCAGTGGTCCTCCATTAGCTAGTCCTATATCTGGGGTGCACTTATTATATGCAGTGCATGTTCTTGGTTAAGGTCTTCCATGCTGGCTACCAGCATTCTCCAGACTTCTTGACTCTCTCTGAAAGCACAAAGAATTCCATTATAAAAGGTCTAACTTACTATATACCTGTTGAGGAAATGTCCTTTTTCTTCCCATTCCCATCTGCTGTATATCACTTGGGCTATTTCAGTACACAAAATCCAGTATGTCTACCTCATGAACAAGCAAAATGGTGATTCAAGTAAGGCCAACTTGAAAATTTGTTCCGTTTGTTTTGTGGCCTTAGCAGGTAACTCCTATGCATAGCCAAAAGCTTATGTCTCTTTAGCACAGCTGCTCCATGGGTATAGTAGCTGTTGTGCATAAGCTATTCTCTGCCTCAGAGATGGACTATTTTTGTTCCAATCAGGACCTTATTTCCATGCACTTGACATAGAAAGATTTGGAATTGAGCAAGTGTCAAAGCAAAAATGTTACTTTTGGGTCAAACCATACCCTGTTTTTGGAGATACACTCTTCCTGATGTGGATCTGATGAACAGCTAGCTTCTGTTTAGTACATGGAAACATTTTTAGGAGGAACATTTGTGCAGTGAAATGGATTTAAGTCACTATTGCTACTAGGTATCTCTGATTCAGACCACAGATTTAGCCAGAGGATTTTGCCCTTAAGGACTTTCCTGAGGTTCTTGGTATACAAGAACCCATGCAGTGACATTAAAATATTCAGTAAGTGCTTTTCAAAGTAATTAAAGTTTCTAGGATTTAATATTTTATGTATGTAGATTAAAAATGAAAGTTGATTTAAATTATGACAAAGGGAAGTTCATTCAGAAACAGCAAACAGTAATGCCCCTTTTGTGGCTGGTAGAACGCTGTTGAGCCTAGTTTTTAATACAGAACATTGAATTTATTATACTTGTACAATTTTCCCAAGAGACTGTGCAGTGTGTGTGTGTTTTTTTGTTTGTTTTTAAGTGGGGGTAGAATTTGATGCAGTAAGCCCCTGGAGTTCTTATTTAGAGCAGAACATTTCTTCTATCTACTATCTGATTTATGAACAATTTAAGACTTTTTGTGTTTTGCCATGACCAAACAAGATGTACAAACTCAAAAGGATCAAGAGGCTGATCAAAGTATCTATTTTCATGTTGGCAAATAATAGACCATGCCAAAATACTGTGTAGTAACTGCAGGTTTTTACAGAAACAGCAGAGAATAGTAGGTATGTGAAACATATGTTACATAATTTATCAGTGCTTATGCTTAAGCTTTTGCTACTCTGAGGTACAGTAATTCACTTTATATTTGTTTTTCAGTCGTTTAGGTTTTCAGTGTGTAAACACTTTTTAACTTTTTTTTTTTTAAATTAACTGGACCATCTTTTCTTGTTTGAGTGCATCATTATTTGAATACATACTCCTGACATTCATCAGAAATAGGCAAACAGTCCAGTTAAGTTCTTACAGAAAATGGAAATGTTATATCTGTCTCATGTATTGGTATAAAATACACACACTGATGATCCATATATTGATTTCACTAAGACTGGAAGTGCTTGTCCCCACCTAGAATTGTTCCTGATATTATAAAATTGTTTTCTTTTTGCAACATCTGATGTGGGGTGGCCTTATGCTACAGTGTGTACATGGGAAACTATTCAAAGGTGTACATTTAAAACTGCTACATCACATATACATATAATTAGAAGAGCTGGGCAAATAAATAATTTTTTGGTTAGCTGGCAGTTCCAAAAAACTGAAACAACAAAAATTTGGTTTGAGTCTAAATGAATTTGAAAATGCTGGAAAATGTAAGTGAATAAGAGAAACTCAAACTGCAATGTTTTTGTTTTTGTTCTTATGTTCATTTTTAAAGGGCACAGAAGTGATCACGCATAGAAGTGAGGATGAGCAGCTTCAATGTCTGTCTATGTTAGGAACTTACATGGCTCCCATTACCATAGTATTTATGCCTGTGAGATAGGAAGTGCTCTTATCCCCATTTTACAGATGAGGAACTGAGGCACAGGAAGGCTAGATGACTTGCTCAAATAACACAGGAAATCTGTGCCAGAGCAGGGACTTGGAACCCATTTCTCCAAGTCCTAGGCTAGTGTGCTAACTGCTGGACCATCTTTCATCTCTTGGCCTCAGAATGTGTCCCTCAGAGCCATACTTTGAGATGATCCTGAACATACTGAGTAGGAGAGCAAGGGATAGCTCTCATCTCAATGCCACTCCTCAAGGTGGAACTAGACTGCATGTGTCCCATACCACTTTGACCTGATGTGTTCATGTCTCTGTGTGTTGGCATATGTAGTCTATTATAAAAGTGTGTTATGTCCCTCCCTATCACCTCTGTCTATGGTTCTTCTGTGGCACCCATCTCCATAGCATCTAGGTGCTGTGTCCCTTTCTATCAACTCTTCAGAAGCTAAAATGACCAAAGATGTCTCCCTTTGTAACTTAGAATGTGTAAAATAAAACAATTCCAAGCTGGAAGTGAATGTTACAACTTTGGGGTGGGGGCGATATTTGTGGCGCAAGTCGAATCTGCAGTGGACAATGCTCTTTAGAGAAGTGCTTCTCAAACTATCTGATGTGGCGGACCGGCAATTTTTTTTTCCCAATGTGCCAGGGACCGGTACCATATTTGTGCCATATTATCGTTTTCGCATAGGCACGTAGCACATCAGATCAGAAAAAACTAACATTCTTCACTGTATTAATTGGAATGGGAGTGTGGCATATATGCAGAGATGTTCCCATTTAAATACATTGAAGACTGACTGAAAGGCTGTGTGTCTGTGCAGATAGTATAAAATGACTATTTGTTTACAATGCAAGAAAATATTATTTGAACATTTGTAGTAATATTAATTTATATCAGAAACAATATAATGAATAAAATAAAAGTTGGCAGACATTTTTTATTTTGTTTATTTTGTAAACAAATAATACAATATTACAATACAAATAAAAAAAATTTAAAAAACCAAACCAGCAAAGTCTAACAAAGATATTATTAAAAAAAATTATTAACACAATAATAGGCATGTTAAAACTTTAACCTTTACTAATGTGAAAGATGAGCCAGCTTCTTCTTTGCCAGCTTATCCAGTTGTGGTTCACCACGCTGGGGACCACTGATCTATCTTGTCTGCCATTGTAAGACACGAAGCCATCCTTCCCTGCATGGAGGTGTTGAGATCATTAAAGATGGCAAAGATATCAGCCAAATAAGCCAGCTTGGCTATCCAATCCACATCTCGGAACAATTGTGACCAATTTGGTTTCTTTGTCCTGAAGAAACTCGGCAAGCTCGTTTCAGAGCTCAAATACTCTTGAAAGGACTTTTCCCCTCGATAACCAACATACATCAGCATGCAATAGGAGCTGTTTATGATAAGTTCCTATATCCTCACATAATGCAGTGAATAGTCTCGAATTTAAAGCATTCACCTTTACATGGTTCACAATTTTTATGACCTCGCTGAGCACACTGTTTAGTTCTGTTGACATTTTTCTTGTTGCAAGACTTTCTCATTGAAGGAAGCAGTGCGTCTACTTGCATTCGGGTGCAAGCGCCTTAATATGGGTAACCACTCCAGAATGCTGTCCTTTCATTCTGGCAGCGCCATGAGAACATACACCTACACAAAACTTGAAATCCAACCCACATTTGTTAAAGATGTAGTCGCTCACAGTCTTGAACACTTCAGAATTAGTTGTTTTTGTTGGTAGTGAAGAAGAAGAAAAAACTCTTCCTTCAAATCACCCTCATGTTCAAAGCACACATACACCATCAGAATTGCTGTATTAGCAACATCTGTACATTCATCAAGCTGCAAAGAAAAGTACTTTGCTAATTTAATCGATCCTATGAGGCGATCTTCCATATCGTGGGCCAGATCATGAATTCGTCGAGCTATAGTGTCATTTGAAAGTGGCACCTGAGCCACTTTCTTTGCTGCTGGCTCGCCCAGCATTTTCATGCAGACATCTTTAATACAGCCTATCACTAGTGTCTCACCGATTGTGTATGGCTTTTTAGCCTTAGCAACGTGAAGTGCTACTTTATAAGAAGCTTGCAAAGCTCAAGTATTTATGTGTGACGCTTCAAAGATCTGTTTCTGACGGCCTTTTAAATCAACATGCTTTCTTCTGAAGAACTCTTTCGGTTTTGAACTAATTTCATTATGTTTTGTATTTAAATACCTCTTGAGCTTTGATGGCTTCATTGCGTCATTAGCCAACACATCGCCACAAATAACGCTCTGCAGTTTTGGCACTCCACCATCATTCGTGGCTACAAAACCAAACTGAATGTATGAGGAGTCATATTTCTGAGTAAAGCTAGTATGAATTCTTTTTGTTGACAATACTTCGGTTTCATTTACATTGCTGTCATCTGATTCAGAATTACTTGCGTGTTCAGCAACCGGATGTCTCTGCTCGATAAATATATCGATTGGGCCTCAGTTCGCCATCTGTAAATTACGCATAAAAATAATTAATATAAATTCCATTACCCCAGGTATATACTTAATTTTTGATATTAGGCTGAAAGCCAAATAAATGCAGTGGGAATGCTTTTATTGAGAAATGTGTGCGGGAGAACATTGATTAATAGGGTAAGTAATGTTAGGATAAAAAGATAATATAAATTTTCCAATTATTATCCTGTTTGCAATTTAATTTTAAAGTTAAGATGGTTTGAACATAGGGAAAGAATGAATAATGAACGTCAAAAATAAGATGTACTTGTCTGAAAGATATGGAGTGAGAAAGCGAGGAATTTCGAGAACTTCCTGGCAGAAACATGTAGGTTTGATTCTAGAAGAGGGGAAGGCTATAAGTAAGAACAATGAGAGCGTGTATGAAACGATATATGGATATGGAGGAAGTGAGGATGTTGTTGTGCTCATACAAAGCACATGGGATCTTTTCGGGGGAACAGTCTCTCTCTCTCTCTCTCTCTCTCTCTCTCTCTCTCTTTTGTCGGTCAATGCTCCGAGGCTTTGCAGGACTGAACCCAGAGTTCCATGGCAAAACACCCCAGCTTTATAGTTGTAAATTCCCATTTTAGTCCATGCATTTTGTAGTGTCATCCTGTAATTATTAGTCCTTAAATGGTGTTAATCTTGGGGTTTTCTGCTGTTATCATTTGATGAGTTATTGTTGGGCTTCCTATCATTATCTCCTATTTGTTGTCTCACCTTCGGGGGTGCCTGCCTCACCTCTGAGGTCGTCAATGTTGTTAACATGTTTAGCATCCGATACAATGGATGTTTTCTGATTGTCTCCTGGCCTTTCAAAGTCTCTCACTTTTTCTTGACCATCTGGACATTTGTGATGGCTTTCACGCCTTATATTTTCCTGATGCATTCATTCCTCATTCACACAAACAGTCTCTCACAGAAACCTTCAAAGGTATACAGACAGCAGTATTTTATATTCAGCAGAATACACTGTAAATCAAGCCTTGCTAAATCTTATAACTAAAACAATTCACATTGGGGCTTCAGGCCCTCAACATTTCTCTAATCTATTTATCATAGACACAATACAAAATCCTGTCTCTTACTAAGTAAACTTTATAACAGGTCCTAATTGTAATGCATATTGGAAACAGGATCCCAGTCTCAGACGGTCATTCCTTTCTATTATTCAAAAAGGGTGGCTGGCAGAATGAAATCAAAGTTTACATCAATTCTTATAATACAATAAGTATAATTATAAAATCCTGTTCCTACAAGGACTGTCTATTTGGTTATAGGTGTGCGGTGCTCAGTTGTCTCTCTACTTCGTAAGGGATATGGCGGGATAGGATAGAAAATAGTTATTCAAATTTATAATATTAGTACTTACATTCTCAGATCAGTGGTTTTGGACAGGGTCCCAAATGACAAATGCACAGAGATCCATATGACGCTCTCTATTCAACTTCTCGATGGTAACTGCCGGTGGGGCAGGGTCTTTATATGCAAAGGAGTGGTGTAAGCGTGCGCTCGCATGTCTCATGCAAAACGTGCTGTAGCACTATGGCATAATTATCAATATTATAATATGTGCTTCTGAAAACATAATATTATTTAATATTGTCGACTTTTATCGACTGATTCTTGGTGGAAATCCGGTGTGATTTTTAAATTATACTATTATTTCTCTCTTACTTTCCTGGAAACTCGCTGCAGAGTGGCAGCCAATGGCTCGCGGACTGGCACCGGTCCATGGACCACCACTTTGAGTAGCACCGATTTAGAGGATTTGAAAACCACACAAAATAAACAGGCAAAAACATTTGTGTGAGAGAGCATGGGAAAACCTTCACCAATTTCAACTAGCTCTGTTGAATAAATCCTACTAACTGTTACTTAAACAACTAAGGTTTTCCATCCCATTTCTACTGGGATGAAAAACTGTAGATGATGCTAATAGATTTGTCAGCATGGATAAAGCTGCTGATATTTAATGGCTTTGCTCTTGAATGCAGACAAAGTTTTTGCTCAATATGTAGGGGGTAATCTCTTCATATGAAGATAATTTTGGTATTAACTTCCCGGAATGGCTGAAACTCCTGTCTGATAGACCAGTGGGATGTGCTCTAATTATTTTCTCTATTGTGTGGAACATGTCAGGGTTACTCCCTGTCTCCATTACTGTTCCTACTTGCAACAAAGTCTCTGCATGTTAGCATCTGAGCCCTGCTTTATATCAAGGGATGGAATCAGAAAATATACCTGTGTGCAGATGTTACAATCCGAGGTGTCTATCCCTCACCTTGAAGTGGTTAAAAACAACTTATCAAGATTTAAGATCACATAGGAGAAATTGATGGCTATTTGGTTTTTAAGATATTGCTGACAGGCATTGCATTCCCAATGTAGCCCAGTGAAGCATGAAATTTAAGCATGAAAATTAAGTTCAGCTCAAGTGTCACACATCTCATGTTAATGCAAAATTGTGGATGCTGCTCTGAGGTTAATCCATATTTGGGTGAGTTGTTACCAATTATGATGAGGACCCCATTGTGCCAGATGCTGCACAAAACGCAGTGAGAGAGAGCCCCTGCCCTAAAATCTAAATAGATAGACAAAGAGTGGGTGAAAGGAAGTAATTGTATCTCAATTTTTTTTCATTTGGGGAACTGAGACACAAATCCTGACTTGCTTAAGGACACACAGGAAGTCTGTGGTAGAGACAGATAGACCCATAGCTCCTAAATCTAGTCTAGGGTCTTATCTAAACCACCACTATTTTTCAGGCCCAAGTCATCCGAAGTTGGGTACCTAAAATTGAAGCATCAAATATTTTAAATTTGTGGTTGTTAACCAATTAGTGCTTCAGGATACCCATCTCTGAAATAGGGATAAAAATGTTTATTCATATTTACAATGGGTTTTGAGATCTTTGAATGAAAAGTGGAATATAATTGAGATATATTGTTATCTTTAAAAAGTCAGCTGATACAAAGATGAGTGTGGTTTACATCTCTAGATAAATGGAGAGAACACTTGTCAACAATTACAGCAGAGTGGAATAGAGATACTATAGTATTTCCATATATTTAGAAAAGGAAACAACTAGAATATCTCAGTCTAATTTGGATAATAATTGAGAACGGTTTTCATGGAGAGACATTGCTTAAATGGCATTGATGAAGCTTAAAAGCTTTGCTGCATGCAGTGGGTTCCCATTAAATAGTCATCTTTTATCATTTGTTACTTCATAGTGGTATCTCAGTCAGTTACCATCATGTGGTGACTATTGGTAGATATTGACCCTTTAATGGGGGCCAATGCAGATATACATTGGTTGCTCTAACCATCCTCATCTTGTGGTGAAGTGCATCCCTCTTGGATGTATGTAGCTCATTGGATCAATACTCTCTGGGGGTTGATAATACCTCCCCTCTAAGAGGTATTGTGAGTATTAGGTAGTTAGATATTTCTGAAGCAGTTTGAAATGCTGCGATGTTTTAAAAATGCAAAAAAACCAACCAAACAACAAATTCCCAGAGAAAAGAGCTTCTCACTAGAAATGTTCATAAACTTGCAGCTATTGCTGTTAAGATTTATTTAAGTCTTCCTTTTGGGAATGCACTGTGTAAATTCAGTAGGAGATTATACTGATATTTTTCATAGAAATTAATGAAGCTACAAGTAGGCCTGCTGCTCAGGTAACACTCTTACTAAGAGTGTTTTACTAAGAGTTTGTAGAAATCACCTTTACAAAGTTTCTCAGTTCTTATATGATATTTAATTGGTATAAAGTGAAATGTGGGCCATGTTAACTCTTTACTACCTGAATGATCCCGATGAGTAACAAGCTAGTTAATAAGGTGGTATAAGTCAATGGGCAAAATCACCAATTAGGGAAGGAAACCCCCCCAACAAAAACCAACCCCCCCACCACTCTGTCTTTCTTCAGGGCTGCTTTTATTAATACAAAAGGTGCAAAAACCTTCAAATGGTACAAATATTAGGTAACAGAGGTCTCTCCTGCTTTCCACCAGCTAGGAAAGGAAATGGTACAACCTACCACTTGGGTAGTCCTTCCTGGCTATCTCCTAGGCCTTCTTCTATTTCACTTCCCCGCTGATGCAGGAGAACTCCTTTATGTAATCTCCAGGAGGCAGTCACATGATGCTTAGTCAGCTGACCCTTCCCCCTCATGTGTCTCCCTCCCCAAGCTAACCGTGTTCTTAAGAACTGAGGGCAGCATGCACAAGACCAAGAAGTCTATTGCAGGACCATCAATGAAATTTACAGAAATGATTAACAGGAGGGGTTTTCATGCTAATGACTTTCCTGTCCCCCCCGAGTAGTGCTCCATATAGTCTCTTCTGCCTATGCAGGACCTGTAGAAACAACTGAATGCCTGAGATTGCAGTAACTGCTGAGAGTAGACACAGAAATTGGGGGATGAGGATGTTGCATGGTAAGACATAAGTGTTATTCTAGCCCTTCCAAACTACAGAAGTGAAAGAACATTTGTATAGTGAATACTTTTTGTCTGGGAAGACTATAGAGGACTTGCTTGGTAAAACTACCTCAGAAGGTTAGGGGACAATCTACAAGAACAATGGGCTAATCCTGGAAAGAAAAATCATCAGCCCAAACTTGTTCAAGGAAAGTTCAGTTATAGTAAAAATGATTTTCCTCAGCTCAGTGTGTTTTCAGACTATTGTCCATGGACTACTTTGTTATTAAGAGCTAAGCTAAGAGCTAAATTCTGTGCCCCAAAGATTGGAAATATAAGATGAAAGGCAACAGGAAGGTGCCACAGATGGAAAGACATGAGCCAAAGCAGTGTAGCGTAAGTAGTATGGTGCACGGATAGAGAGATAGCTACACACATGGTGATTGCTCTTTTAATTGTTTCCGCCTGCTAAATTGCATTGCAGGACAGATAAAATATATTAAATACTTGTGACGTTATGAGTGTAAAATAATATTTCATTGGAAGGTGACAGGGCCAGAAAGAGTTAATTAACTCAGACTGACCGGACCCATGGGTGAACTGTAAAAACTTGTTAGGAAGATATGTAAATGAATAGAGCTTTGAAATGCAAGTCAGCATTGTTAGAGGTAAAAGGGTAGATGTTTGTTCAGGTCTTGTGATTGTAAGCAAACAAGTCTTGTCTATTGCTATAGTTTTAATTCAAAGATCAAAAAAGGAATATTAACATTTATGACGATACTTGAGTGAAATAGTATTATTGTCTATGTGTCTCTTTGAAGGTTGTGGTAACCTGTATCTGAACTGTTTAATGGATAAATTACTCTGTGCTAATTGCCAGGATGTTTGGAAGAAGAAGTTAAGCCTATTGTTTTCTCAGGCCGAAAGGCTGCTGGAAATGTATAAGAACCCTGGGACACGATCCTACTTCATCTCAGATCTGCTTTGGGTTTCAAGAGGGGGAAACCTTAAGCCATAAGGATTAAGATCCCCAGTCATTGACTGGAGCCACCCTGAATATGGACATTGGACTGTAACCTATGGACTATTTCCAAAAGGACTTTTGGCAACTATAAGCTCACCTCTACTATGCATCTGAACCTCAAGAATTGAATTCAAGTCTGTATGTATATTGATCTTTTAACCAACACACTCTCTTTTCTTTTAAAATAAATTTTAGCTTAGTTAATAAGAATTGGCTAATAGTGTGTATTTTGGGTAAGATCTAAGTTATAATTGAACCTGGGTATGTGGCTGATTCTTTGGGATTGGAAGAATCTTTTCTTATATATGATGAGATAAGATTTTTCAGGAATCATCATCATATATGACAGGTGTGTCTGGACGGAGGCCAAAGGATGGGTACTTTAAGGGAACTGCGTGGTTTGGACTTCTAAGTGACCAGTGAGGTATTATAGAAGCTGTTTTGTGCTGGCTTGGTAAGTATTGGAATAACCGGGGTTTGTCTGCCCCGGTTTGTTTGCAGTTCACCCTGATTGAGTGACCTCAGCTGGCTCCCACAGGCAGCGCCCATCACAATACTCAAACAGCTTTTTCATGTCAGTTTCTGCAATCAGTCACAGGGATGTTTTGTGATCAGGAACAGGAGGGGAGGTGCAACACTTCTAATTAGTTTGTTGAGATTTGGAATCTCTCTTCCAAGGGAAATTCTGATGTTTCAAAGATGTTTTTGTTCCTCGGGCTGCCAAGGAGTTGGAGAGGCAGGCCGGTTTTCTTCAGAAATCTATCTGGTTTCTGCGAGGTTTTCTAACTGGAAATAAGGTGTACATTTTTAACAGTACAGTAATTAACCATTGAAACAATTTACCAATGGGTGTGATGAATTCTTCATCATTGGAAATTTTAAAATCGAGATTGGATGTTTTTCTAAAAGATATGCTCTTGGGATTATTTTGGGGAAGTTTAGTGACCTGTGGTATAGGAGCTCAGACTATATGATAGCAGTGGTCCCTGCTGACTTTGGAATCTTTCAATTTCACAGATTCTCAGCTGCTGTTTAACCCCCTACGTTCATCAGCTCTGAAAATCAAATCTGTAATGTTTTTGCAAACACATTTTAGTTGTGGAGATGATGATGCATGAGTGGCCAGATTTTCACAGATGCTAAACATTCACAACATTCAGCAGGAGTCTCAAATGCTCAGTGTCCCTGAAAATCAAGCTATAAGCTGAAATAATAATGTAGTAATGGTAACCAATTGGTGGACCACCCTCACCTGCCTTTTCAGACAATTATTTAAGAGTACAGCTTTGTAGCTTCTGTTTTCAGCATGTCTCACAAATTAGCTAAATATAAATCAAGTTGTTAAAATTAACCTTCACCTTTTACATTTCCTTGAAACAATAAAAATGTTCTGGTGTTTTTATCCCTTAAGTATAGGGTTACCAGATAGCAAATGTGAAAAAATGGGATGGGGGTAGGCTGTAATAGGCATCTATATAAGAAAGAGTCCCCAAAAATGGGGATATCTGGTCACCCTACCTAAGTATACCAATATATACAATGTCAGAAAACATTGTTTTCCACTGCTGTGACACTTGTATGCTTTATTGCTTAATTAGATGATTTATTTGTATGATTGTTATGCAAAGAGATATATTAATATAATGTTAAGGTTGGTCATTTCAATGGACTTCAAGAATTTCACTAAGTCCAAGTTCCCATATTGTGCAGATTGCATAACATTGTGGATCACTGTATAGAGTACTAAATGTATACATTTATCTATAACTTTAATATGGATGTGTTAAATGCTCTGGTACATTTGACTATTGAATGATCTGGCTTTTGCACGTTTACATTGTCTATTTAAACATTGCTATAACGTAGGTTGTTTGACTTTAAAAATGAAGAAAACAAAAAGAATACTCATATGATTGAAATGATGACAGGGCTGGGAGACACAAATGGTGTGGTGTGGTAATTGTTGATTTTTTGCAACAGTGACTATTGTATGTGTGTGCCAAGTTCCAAATATAAAATGAAACTAATTTTGTTTTTTGCTTACCAAAACAATTTTTGAAAATTGTTTTGAGTATGAAAAATCACAGTTTTGTCACTGAGACATGGTTCTGCAGATTTTCTTCAGATATTCCCAGAGCAGTTCCTTTTGAGATGGAGAGCAAACAGAAGAAATTCAGTCCACAGAGGAAATATTGAAAAAGGTTATAACAAATAAATTGGATGGGAATAGCTTTGTGTTGATGCTCTGATGTTATAATAATAAAGTTGACTAAAATAAAAACAAGATCACCTGATTCTGCCCTCACTTACACTTGTAAATATGTAGCAATTCCACTAAACTTACTGGAGTTGCACCAGTGTTCACAACCCCAGACTCAAGCCTGCTGTTCCCATGGAGTTAAAATAAAGTGGAACAACCTCAGTATTTTCCCAGTTGTGGGTGTATTGATGTGACGTGTAAGAGGAGGGTACATTAAGAGCCAGGCTGGGGACTATGAAAACCAGGGGACACTGAGGGATAAATGCTGTTTACGGACACCCCCCGGGTTACACGAAGCTGACTTAAACAAATCCGCACTTACAGAAAAAGTTCCGTAAGCTAGAAGTTGTTGTTGTGTTGTGGTTTTGTGTGTGTGTGTAATGGTCGGGTATACTTTTCCGACTTTATGCAAAATTCGAGTAAAGTGAGGCGTTCTGGAATGGAATGCTTGCATAAGTCGAGGAGCATCTGTACTCTTATTGTGACCCTTGGTGTAATCAGGAAGAGTGGGATTGGGTGTACATTAGTCTTCTCACTTCCCCACCAACCTACCTTCCACTGCCTCCTCCCCCAGATGCTTCACTGTGACACCCCAAATGACGGTGTCCCTGTATTCACTTTGAAGATATTATGGATGGGGGAGTGGTGCATATTGGCTAGCGGTGCCCACCCCTCACTTTGGGCACTAGTCATTACTGAACGTAAATCAGCACAGAATGTAACCCAAAGATGCTGCCACCACCACAAAAGTTACAGTATTGCTCTATTCTTCCAGTAATGTGGCTTTAATCATTGTCCGGGAATTCAACCCTGTTGCTGAGTACATCTTCAAGACACACAATCTATATTTTGTTTTTCTTCAAAGGAAAAAAAAAGTTAAAGTCAGCAGAGTGATTGATTACTTTGTAGGATTTATAGTTATTGCAAGTTGGGTTTTTTTTAAGCCCACCATTCTCTAATGAAAAGGGATAAATAATCAATTGCAGTCTGTTTCTACAAAGTTTGTAAGATGTTTTTTAGAAAATGTACTACAAAAATCCGTAGATCTCCTCTTTTGGTCTGGACAGTTGTTTCACCATAAAAGGTGCTCTATTTTATGTGAGATAGAGGAGATTTTGTGGAAGGGATTTGCAAAACTTGCATCCTTTTTGGTGCCATCTAAGGGTACGTCTACACTACGGGACTATTCCAAATTTGCATAAACCGGTTTTGTAAAACAGATTGTATAAAATCGAGTGTGCGCGGCCACACTAAACACATTAAATCGGTGGTGTGCGTCCACGGTCCGAGGCTAGCGTCGATTTCTGGAGCATTGCACTGTGGGTAGCTATTCCGTAGCTATCCCATAGTTACCGCAGCCGCCCCCGCCCCTTGGAATTTTCGGGTTGAGATCCCAGTGCCTGATGGGGCAAAAATCATTGTCGCGGGTGGTTCTGGGTAAATGTCGTCAGTCACTCCTTCCTCTGGGAAAGCAACGGCAGACAAGCATTTCGCGGCTTTTTTCCCTGGATTGCCCTGGCAGATGCCATAGCATGGCAATCATGGAGCCTGTTTTGCCTTTTGTCACTGTCACCGTATGTGTACTAGATGCCGCTAACAGAGGCGATTCAGCAGCGCTACACAGCAGCATGCTTTTGCTTTTGCATGACAGCAGAGATGGTTATCAGCCATACTGTACCATCTACCAATCCATAAATTGGTAAAAAGATGAGCATGGTTACCAGTCGTTTTGCACCATTTGCTGCTGTCATAAGTGCCCCTGGCTGCTCTTAGCCAGGGGCGCAAAAGCCAAAATTGGGAATGACTCCCTGAGTCAATCCCTCCTTTTTGGTATCTAAAAATAGAATCAGTCCTGTCTAGAATTTGGACAAGTGTATTAGAGAACCACTGTATCATAGAGCCAGAGAGCACAGCTGCTCTGTGTCAGATCCAGCAGAAATTATGAGCTGTATGCTATTCACAGGGGGTGCTCCTGCAACAACCCCACCTGTTCATTCCATTCTTCCCCCAGCCTTCCTGGGCTACCGTAGCATTGTCCCCCCACTTGTGTGATGAAGTAATAAAGAATGCAGGAAGAAGATACAGTGACTTGTTAGTGAGAAATGAGTGGAAGGCAGCCTCCAGCTGCTATGAGTCCAGACAGGACAGTAAGGAGTGTGGAGGAGAGGAGCCCAGCATCCCTCTGCTAGTCCAGGGGCAATTGAATCTTTTCTTTACACATGAAGGGTGGGGGCTGATGGAGCTCAGCCCCCTGTTGCTATGATGACGATGGTTATCAGCCATACTGTACCATCTACCAGGAAAAATTAGGACCAGGCGCCCTTCATTGACCTCACTGATGCTAGTACGCATGGTTACCAGTCCTTTTGCACTGCCCCATATGCCAATAGGCTGATGATGACGATGGGTATCAGTCTTATTGTATCATCAGCCACCCATAGCGGGGCGGGGGAGCAAGGATATTGGCGTTGAGTGCTGCAGCATCGTGTTTATCTGCAGCATTCAGTAAAGATAGGGTGACATGTAAAAGAGTCAAGAGAGGATTGTTTTCCCTTTCACTTCTGGGGGTGGGAGGGTGCGTAAATTGCCGAGCTATGCCCTGACCCACCGCTGACACTGTGTTTGACCCTAGAAGCATTTGGAGCTCAGCCAAGAATGCAAATACTTTCGGAGACTGCAGGAACTGTGGGATAGCTTGAGTCCTCCGGTCCATGAGCGTCCATTTGATTCTTTGGCTTTCCGTTACGTTTGTCACGCAGCAGTGCGCTGAGCCCCTGCTATGGCGTCTGTCTGGAGATTTTTTAAAAATGATTTTGAATTTCATCTTCTGTAACGGAGCGCTGATAGAACAGATTTGCCTGCCCTTACAGCGATCACATCCGCATGGTCCATGCGGGAGCTCTTTCTTTATTTTGATTTTTAACTGCATTGCCACACATGCTGATCTGAGCTCCACGCTAGGCAAACAGGAAATATTCAAAAGTTCGCGGGGCTTTTCCTGTCTACCTGGCCACTGCATCCGAGTTCAGATTGCTGTCCAGAGCGGTCAGTGGTGCACTGTGGGATACCGCTCGGAAGCCAATACCGTCGATTTGCGGCCACACTAACCCTAATCCGATATGGTAATACCGATATTAGCGCTACTCCTCTCGTTAGGGAGGAGTACAGAAACCGGTTTAAAGAGCCCTTTATACCGATATAAAGGGCCTCTTAGTGTGGACGGGTTTGGCGTTAAATCGGTTTAATGCTCCTAAAACCGGTTTCAACGCGTAGTGTTGACCAGGCTTCAGCAATGCAGCTTGGAGTGTAGTCTCAGTTGATGTGGCATTTTGTAAAAAGGGCATTGGACCGAAGGTGGTATTCAAGTTTTTATCTGTTTCACCACCCTTTTTAACTACTCCCAATTTTGTACTTCTACCTACAGGTAGTACATATGGAATAATACAATAAGAGGGTGATAGGTGGTACATCTTGTGTGTTTTTGAAAATATAGTTTTCCCACCAATATTACTTAGCCTAGTTTTGCTTTATTAGGTTTTCTCCTTGGGGAAAAAAATCTGATATTTCTGCTCTTTTTACCATTGCTTTTCCTTGAAGATAATTCGGCACAGTGTGTTCACACTAGGAACAGAGTACTTAGCATACTTGGGGTGCCACCCAACTAATTATGAATTCTAAAGAATACAATAATATATGCAGGACAGTGGACATTAAAACTGATTAGACTGCTAGTGAAATTTTGGAATAAAATGGTTTTTGTTAAGGACAAATATGGATTCGGGAAAAAAAACAAACCCACAATCAAAATCAAAGGTGACTGACTTGAGAGTTCCGGGAAGTGTGATGTGATATTGATTTTAAACTGTCAGCTTTATTCCCTGGGCCAGATTCTTCTCTTGACTACACCTAGTGTCAATCTGGATAACTTCAATGAAGCTGAACATGGGCTACAATTGAGAGAAGAATCTGGCCTCAAGCTAAATTAAACCCTCTGATAAACCTATGTAAACTCCCTGTGAAGTCTATGGTATGGGTGTGTGCACGTCAGGAGTCAGAACTAGCTACATCCACTTGTACAGATGACTCTAATGTGGTAAGCACCATTACTTTAACAGGGAGTATTGATTTATGTGTTAGAACAAGAAAGAAACGCTAGACATGAATGAAAGGGAAAAGTTGGTTGAAGATATTAATGTATGAATTACAGAAGATAAACACAAAATCCAGGCTCTTCCGTCTAGTCAGAATAGCCCTCTTATTAGAATAGAATTGACCTTGAATTACATTGCTCCTTTAAGTCTCAGAATCATTCTCAAAGAGAACAGTAATGCTGAGCTTGTGGTATATATCATGTCATCAACATGAAGACCTTAGAGCAAAGTCCGGGGAAAGATTGGGGAGAGATGCAGTAAAATCAAGAACAAAATGAATCTATCATATCTGTTCTGTTAATGGTCTCCTACCTAGTTTTAAGAACCAAATAAAATCTATAATCTTCCTCCTATGTGAAGAAATCTCCCACAGATTGTCATCAGGTACACAAGAATATTCATTTCCCTCTGAAACTTGGATGTGACCAAAGAAAACCACCACCTTTGTAGCATATTTTTTTTTCAAATATAAAATCACAAGGAAAAAAAAAAAGGTAAGGTTGCCAGGAGTCTGGTTTGTGACTAGAACGTCCAGTCAAAAAGGCACCCTGGCAGCTCTGACCAGGTCGTTAAAAGTATCATAAGAACATAAGAAAGGCCGTACCGGGTCAGACCAAAGGTCCATCTAGCCCAGTATCTGTCTACCGACAGTGGCCAATGCCAGGTGCCCCAGAGGGAGTGAACCTAACAGGCAATGATCAAGTGATCTCTCTCCTGCCATCCATCTCCATCCTCTGACGAACAGAGGCTAGGGACACCATTCTTACCCATCCTGGCTAATAGCCATTTATGGACTTAGCCACCATGAATTTATCCAGTCCCCTTTTAAACATTGTTATAGTCCTAGCCTTCACAACCTCCTCAGGTAAGGAGTTCCACAAGTTGACTGTGCGCTGCGTGAAGAAGAACTTCCTTTTATTTGTTTTAAACCTGCTGCCTATTAATTTCATTTGGTGACCCCTAGTCCGGTTGGTGGGGCTGGCAGACTCCCTCCCTGGCTCCGCCTGGCTCCCGGAAGTGGTGACATGTCCCTCTGGCTCTGAGGCATGGGCGGCCAGAGGGGCTCTGTGCCCTACCCCTGCCCGGTGTGCTGGCTCTGCAGCTCCCATTGGCTGGAAACCGCAGCCAATGGGATCTGCAGGGGAGGCTCCTGCGGGCAGAGGCAGCATGCGCAATGTAGAACCGCCTGGCCACCCTTATGCATAGGAGCCGATGGACATGTTGCTGCTTCCAGGGACCCCCCCGCCAAGGTAAGCACTGCCCTAGGCCCACACCCCCTTTCCACACCGTAACCCCCTGCCCCAGCCTGGAGCTCCCTTCTGGAGCCTGCACCTTGCACTGCCTCCCATACCCCAAACCGCTGCTCCAGCCCTGAACCTCCTCCTGCTCCAAGAACCCCTCATTTCTGGCCCAACTCAAGAACTCACACCCCCAGCCCAGAGCCTTTAACCCCCTCCCACACCCCAACTCCCTGCCTCAGCCTGGAGCCCCCTCCTACACCCCAAACCCCTCGGCTCCACCCCCAACCAGAGTTTCCTCCTGCACCCCAAAACCCTCATCTCCAGCCCAGAGCCCCCTCCTGCACCCTGAACCCTTCATTTATGACCCCATCCCGGAGTCCGCACTGGCAGCGAGAGCCCTCACCCCCTCCTTCACCCAACCCCCTGCCCCAGCCCGGTGAAAATGAGCGAGTGAGTGAGGGTAGGGGAGAGCAAGCAACAGAGGGAGGGGGGATGGATTGAGCAGGGGTGGGGCCTCAGAGAAGGGGTGGAGCAGGGGTGTTCAGTTTTGTGTGGTTAGAAAGTTGGCAACCCTAGAAAAAAGGTCATTATTGAATATTAAATAATGGTGTAGTTTAACATATTGGGGGAAAGTACGTCTTGGTAATAGAACCACTTGTAGCCTTCTCTTCCAATAGTTGCTAGTATGTCATGACATGATTGGTGACATTTATCGTCACTTTGATTTCAAGCCTTTTAAAACATATTGTTAAAATGTAGGTCATACAGTCTTAAGGACCAGACTGTGCAGTTTAGGCACAGGCCCACTTTAGGGGCAGTGTGATATTGCAACACCGCAATAGGAGCTGTAGGATTCCTCATGCATTATAGAGATTTTATTGGGGTGTAAATTTTCCTCCTGTCTGCATTTTTACTGGCCACTTAGGGCTTGCACCCTCCTCCCCCATTCTTAACTGGTTAGGAATAGCTTGCTCTTTAGAAGGCATTAGCAGGGGTTAGACCCTGCACTCATTATGCAAGTTGATTTCCAATTTGGCTAGCAAGTGAGGTGGGGAAGATTCTGTTGTCTTCCACCCCCTTACTTTCCTTTTCCATCAATGTAGGGGGTTGGCATAATCCTGCCTTAAGTCAATACTGACATTTTATAGTCCATTTCCACCCACTCCCCCCCCCAAAAAGGCTTGACTCTGCTTTCTTAGTGAACTATAAAATGCCCTTGCTACCCATTCATTGATAAGATATATTAAGAAACACAAGGATTTGTGTGCTCATTCTTGTGTTCATTTTTTTTGTAAAAATTTAATTCATAATGCTGAGTCTTTGTTCTCAAATCCATGATTAGAATTAGATGAGGATGAACAGTGCTGACATTACATTTGACAGTGGTGGAAATCAGTCAGGCTCACCCAAAGTTTTGTATTTGACAAAGCTTAATTAAAAATGGATCAAGTGAAAGATTTTTGAACATTGTCAAATATCCTGGCATAGACCTACTCCCACAGTGATTCCTTTCGCAGCAACACACTGGAAACCTAGCCACAAATTGGGTTATTGCTTTGATACCACCTGTCACTGGACACTAAGAAATATTGTGGTTTAGAACACATTTTCATAAGCAACATTGCTAAACCCTTTAGCACAGCTGCCTTCTCTGTATGTATTCTATTTAAAAATCTTAAATTCAGCCTCTGCAGCACACATCCAGATTGAGCATCAAAGGAATGCCCAAAGCCTTACGAAAGACCTGGTCATTGAGACGGGTGCTTAATGTGGTAAAAGTGTAGACCTCCAAGAGTTTGTTACAACTTTTGTGTGTCAGTAACACAGTTAGAAGTAAGGTATTGGCACAAACCACTGCTTCTGGTTTTATTTGATGCTGTTTTTGAGCTCACTCCTGCACTCACTGAAAGTGAGTGTGAACAGGAATATGTTCATTCTTAGTAATAGGAAGGTGTCTGTAATGTCTGTGTTTTAGGATTAGGATAGTAAAGGCTATTGGTGTGCTGAGTCTGCAGTTTATCATGCTGACCAGATTGTCTCATTGTTTCCTTGTACTCCCCCTTTGGTGGGTCTGTGTCTTTCTGTTGTTTCTTGTCTTGGTAATTAGGTTGTGTAAGCTCTTTGGGGCAGGGACCATCCTTTTGTTCTCTGTTTTATACAGTGCCTGGCAGAACAGGCTCCTGGGTGCTACAGTAGTACAAATAATTATTATCCATTTTCATAGGACACTAATGATGTATTACAGGCAGTCAGTTTTGAATATAGTAGTACATTTTTCTTTGGCTTTGCTTAAGAAGGGTGTTTTGGCCAATCATTTCCATTATGACCTGTGACCATATATATCCTACCAGAACCCACTCTTGTTGACTGTTTCATCAGCACATGGGAAGATGTTTGTTGGCAATGAAAGCTAGCACTTATTTTTATCTGCAAGCCGAATGAATATTCTAAACATTTTGTCACCTTAAATGTTGTGATACTGATGCATGCACTATTGCTGTAAATCCAATTAAAGATAATTACCTCACCCACCTTGTCTCTGTGACACTCATGTCAGGATACCAGATTTTGTTACGATCAGTGAAGCAGGCCTGTTCAAAGATGTACATGCAGTATGTTCTGTAAGGCTGGATTCTGATTTAGACTTTCACTATCTGAAAGCATCTTGCATACATAAAGAATGCATTATGCTGCTTATTGAAATGGTCACTTTTTTCTCATAAAGCGGTGAGGAAAATCTATGCATATGTAAAATAGTTATCTTGATATCCAGTCAAAAAGCTACTTAGCATCCTGCGTTTTGATACTTACATTAGCCCTTAAAACAGTGCTGTGTTTTTTTTCTCAGCACTCACAACAGCATTGTGTAATGTTAAATATTAAAATTGATGGAAAGATAGTAAAATATGACTAAAATACTTAAAGCCTTGCTTTGTTTTGTTTTTTGTTTATCAATTACAGTACTTTTCTACAAACCACAGTGAGAACCCTGAGCACCTACTGGCAGGATCACATTATACATGGCTGCATGTCTTTCATCTTGTAAAATCATGTTCTGTAGAATTATTGTACAGTGCAAACTTGTAAAGGCGCAAAGTGCAATGCAGCATAACCCAACATTATGTTAGATGGAAGATATTAAAGTATTTCTTTTCACTCTGTTACTTGTTATTAGTAATGGATATATAATCTCTGCAGTATCCATTGTGGCAGTGAAGGGCAAAATTGCCTTCTCTACCTGCAAACTGACATATGCAGACCTGTAGATTTCACATTGGTAGTTCACTTTTAATGAACAATCTTCCATCATGGTCAGTTATCATTCTGGTGTGTGTGTGGGGGGGGGGGAGGTTTAATTAACTGAACTTCTCAGAATTTTATAAATATTATATTTAATGTTAATAATTAAACATATAAATGTTGCTAACTTCTGCATAATGTGGTTTATATTTTCGACTAAAGAGTGACTCAGTCATTTGAATTAATTATTAGAGGTCTTTTCTTTTAACAGTCATAACTAAGATATAATTATGCATGATACCTTTGCTATGTTTTCCAGGTGTTTGAGTGCCTGTGAAATGTACCTGGGCTATAGGGACATAATAGCATGTAGAATTGCAAAGGACATCTGCTCCACTTTGAGTAATATCTAAGTGTATACTGTCTCCTATTGCAGGATTGAAGACTATTCTAGATGCATTTCTTATATAATTGATATTTCACACCCATCAACCAAAAATGACTATATGTATATTCTTCATGTGACCATGGTGGAACATTTGGGGTATACTTTGTTATGAAAATTTTTATAAGTCCTTGTTAAAGATAAAATGGCTTGATTTGCTACTTTACTTTGCCTCTTAATATTGTATGTATTATTTAGCAGCACTTTAACATTTTTGGTTTATGTCTATTGGAAACCTGGGAAATAATCATATTCTCCAGAATATATAAGGGAGAAGTCAGGTAGTCTATGTGTGTGTTCTGGGTGAGCTCGTTGGAAGCTCTTTACTTGAAAAACAGAAAAAGAAATTATGCTGGTGGTATGGTGGCAAACACCGATTGCCACAGATTAAACCACGTCTGAGATGTTTAAAGGGAAGATTGTACATGAAAGGAGAAAAAAAGTGATGGTAAACAGAATGAAGGGGTGGGGAACCTAAAAAACACTGGCTATACAAGACTTCTGTCAGGGCCAAGCATAGGAAGAAAGAACCCACGCTCAGATACCTTGGTGGGGTGCTGTAAAGCAAAAGCAGTAACATGCTATTACAAGTGTTGAATCCATTCTGTTTTATCCTGTGTCAGATGGAGGGGAGGTAGAACACCAGAGGAGAGCTTTCCAGGGACATTTTCTTGCCATACAGCAGGTGGGAGGCTGACCCCCGAAAGCTGGAGTTTCCTGCCAAAAACAGGACATTTGGCCAGAATCAAAACATTTCCCCCCACTGTTATCTGCATTGTCATTTAGTGACTTCTACCAAATTTTACATCTGAAAGTTCATATTCGGGTATCTGGAGGGAATATTTCAGATTTTGTTAAAAAGTGATCATTGTGCCTGTATCATAAAATAAATAGATGAGTACACTAGGCTGATTTCAAATCTGTAAACTTTGGCAAAGGGACCTAATTTCTGCTGCTTTTCAGATTTTTTAAAAAGTTTGCCAAATCACTGATCCTTTTATTTTTATGCATTAGGAATGTGGACCTGGTTGTAGCTTTTACAATGCATCTGTCACATAGGTGAGGTGATAAATGAAATTTCTAAAAATTACTAATACTTGGTTTCTGTTGTCTAACTTCAAATCATGCTGGAATGAGTTGACCTCTGATGATAGCTTCATAGCAGATAACATTGTTTATACTACTTTCCAAATAAGAACTGATTCTCAATAGAAACCTACTGATCTCAGAGTATCTGTTCAGGATCTGCTATGTGGTTTCATTACTGTAAACTCTATCCTTAACAAAACTGTTTGTTACTTTTCATATCATCTGTCTCTAAAATGTGCATAAAGCACAGTTTCCATGCAGTCATCATATTGGGCTGATATAAAGCCATAGCTATACTGTGTTGAACCTTTCGAAATTGAACTCTGCTATGATCAAGGTCATTTTGTGTTTTTGGGTGGGGAGTTATGTTTTTTGTTGCCAACCTCAAAATTGGCTTCTTGATTCTTTGACTTATAAATGATATTTTCTGATGCACTCATGACAAAAATCATATTATAAATTCTTAATCTTACCTGCGTTTGATCATATTCATAGAATTGTAGGAACTTTCATTGTAAATATAGTGTATAATTAAGGTTGCAGAGTCTGATTCATGGGGATGAATAGGTGGTATTTTCTCTGTACTTCAGCAAGCCAAATAGAGACATGAGTTGTTGGCTTCCCAACTAGACCACACCATGGAGTCCTAGCACCCCGTGGTGTGAAAGTGCAGTGAATTTGCTTGTGTTGTAAACCAGGCTAATAAGGAGTTTCTGCTTGAATTGTAACTTGAGGAAGTGCACTTAGGTAACCAGGCTCCTTCACTTAAGAGATGGCTAACAGAGGAAGATACTCTTGTTAGATCCAGAAGTAGTAGTAGTTGTTAAAAATACATGTAATAAAAATAATTTGTACAGCTCTGGAAATTTACTTGATGCTTTATTATCATGGATACCATAAAGAGATTGCGTACCATATAGAATTTACTATCCAGGTAAGGGGATGCAAATGCAGGACCAAACACTTAAGCAACAGTTCAGGTAAAGGATGGTGAGGGGGTTACTGTTAAACTGGTCAGAGGCATTACTTTAAGAGGTGGGGATTTAAGAAGGGTTTGAAGGATTTTTCATAGGCAAGCAACTGGAAACTGTTCCAGACATAGAGGGCAGCATGAAAGCAAATGGGAAGTAGGAGACAAAGGGACCGGTAAGGCACAGGAATGGGAAAGGATAGGGAGCAAGAGGGGAGTATAAGGGAGAATAAGAGCAGAAGTGAAGGTGGGGGTAAGCTTATCTGAACCACAATCAAGGAACATTCTTCTTTTCAGCATGATGCTTGAAAGCCTGAGCTGGTCTCACTTGTCCGCCATCGGAAAATGAAGAGGAACCTTGTAAGACCCCATAGCTCCATAAACTTTCCTACAAGTTTCTGCTCCTTTTTAATGGCCGGCAATACCCAAATATCTTAGATAAGTGAGAAGTAACTGGAATAGATTTTTTATTTAAATTAATGTTATACCAAAGTTGTTGTTTTTTTTAAATCAATTTCCTGTGTCTTTAATTAATCATTATCTAACTGGCAGTTCAAATATCCACACTTATAAGGCTGGTGTTGATTCACACTGGTATCTGAAGTATAGTGAAACTTGAAATGCTGTGTGAATTTAACTTTTGCATAATTCCAAAATCATGGAATTGGCAGACTATACCGTGGAGATAGAATGTGCAGTCACACTGAAACTACTTTGTTATCAGAAATGCAGAAAACTCCAACAAGAGCAGTATGTGAGGTGTCCAGTTCCACTGAAATTCACATTCAGCCCATAGAAGTTTTCTTAGAATTCTGCATTTCAAAAAGTTTGGAAAAGATTAAATGGTCATATGCCCATCTTTGTCGAGGTAATAAAATGGGATTTATGTTTCTTTTTTCTAGCACCAATGATATGTTTTGTTCCTTGATATGAGCTAAATAAAAAACAAGACCACTGAGTGTGACTCGATAATGCAATAATGTTTAAGGGGTGGATACATTGCCAATAAGATAGTGATTATATCTTTTGTGACACTAAAGGTAGAAAAATGTTTGTAAAATGGCTTTTCTTAATGGAAGAAAGATTTGTGAGAGCTGAGTTTTATTACACTTTTCAAGTACTGTGTTCAGAAATGTGATATTAAGGAGACTATTTTACTGACAAAGTCATAGGAGAACATTAATAATTATGAATCTTCTTTTCTACCGCATACTATCAAGAGCAAATAAACCTCTTTCCTCCAATAAAACGATGGGGAATACAAAGGACTGTTCTTTCTACACAGATTGTAATTTGCATATTAAGGGATAGATTGTAATTGGCATAAGAATAGTGTAGGGAGCCTTGGGGAGCTGCACCATTTTGGGGGAGTACCAGAAGGGATTAGCCTCAGGAGGCATAGTCTCTCTGCCAGGCCTGCTCCATACACATAGGTGATGCACTCCCTGTGCCATCTGTTAGAATAATATAGATATTTCTCTCCTCTTCCACTTGCTCTGGCCCCACTTTGTGGGTTTTCTAAATAAAAAAAAAGTCATAACTTCATATTTCCATAATCATGTTTCCATTCTCCTTTCCCTTTAAGCAGTGTCCCAGGCTGGGGGCAATGCAGACCCCACTGTCCCCCAATGGAATCTCCAGGAGGCACTGTGCGTCATGAAGTTCTCAGGCATGTAGCAGGAGTGCATGTGGTGCCACACCCTTTAAGACTCATTTACTCTTTGCTGCAGCCAGTGAGCTCCACTCACTGTGTATGGTTGAGTGAGAGGATTCCATAGATCTTGCCTACACATTTGCTCACAGACTCTCTCACTCTCTCTCTTTTCAATTGCACTTACTTTGTCTATATTCTTAGGGAATGTCTACATTTACCGGGAATCAACACTGCTGTGATCGATGCACAGGCAATCAATTTAATGGGTCTAGTGAAGACCTGCTAAATTGACTGCAGATTGCTCCCCCGTCAACTGCAGTACTCATGGGAATGAGAAGCATAAGGTAAGTCAATGGGAGAGCGTCTTCTGTTGACCCGGCGTGGTGTAGACACCACAGTAAGTCGACCTAAGGTACGTCGACTCCAGCTGCGTTATTCACGTAACTGGAGTTGTGTAACTTAGGTTGACTTACCCCCATAGTGTAGACACAGCCTTATTCTCTTATCCTGTTTTCTTTTCATTGGAGAAAATTCAGATCTCATTTGCAATGTTTTAAATCTGTCCTCTTCTCTGTATAAATACAATCAGAATCTGGTCCAGTATGTCCAATTTTCTCTCTCTCTTGCTCTTTTCATCCTGTCCTTCTCTCTTTTTGTCTACAAGACAATTTAGTGGTGTCTTTAGTGAAAACAAAACAAACAGGCCATGAGACTTGCCCTCCCAATATTTCTTCTGAGGATGGTACTCAATTGCCTATTAAATAATTCACTGAATATCTATTTCTCACCAGTCTTTCCCCAAAAGTTGTACTAATGATTTGTTCTTTCAGTCAAAATTTAGGGCTAGACCCTCAGCTGGTGGAGTTCTCCTGATTTACATCAGCTTAATATTGAGCTCCTATTAGCATAATCTGCCTTTTCATTCCCCACTTCTATCTCTTGCCTTTAGCTGCTTGTTATGCTGTGTGTGCTATCATCTGTGCTGTGTTTAGGAGTGGAGAATCGCTAGCAATGTATTATAATGTTATCCACATAACATCAGCTTTTGGTATTTTGGTAAATAAGAGCATACATCTTATTTATACTGCTGTAGGCGATATGCATTTAAGACGACTGGTTAGGAGCTAGGAAGAGAGTTAAAACGATCATATTAGTAGCCTAGTTGCACTTCCCTGTAGCACTTAAAGAACAGTAATGTCATTGTTTGTTTAATGAGGTGACAGAACTTAACTGGTATTTTACTATACATCTAACCAATAGCGTATAATTCCACATGAACGGAGTTCAATCCCTTTCAATGTGTCCTTTCTATAACTACTGTTTGGGATTAGTTTTTTTTTTTTTTACCTTTGTAGATTGTGTTTCATTTGTCAATTTAGTGAAACCAGGAATCTAAATTCTTCCATGTGGTGGTTTATAACTCAACTCTGGGGCAACTGTGACTTCTAATTAAGCAGTAACCTATGACAGCAAGTTTGTTCAGTTAGTAGATATGTGGAAATGTGATCCAGTGGTCTCAGGAATAGAGAGACATGATATCTAATTTTAGCTCTCACACTGGATAACTTGATGATAATGGGTAAATTTCGTAAAGAAAGTGAGATGCAGGGAGATATCTGTATTAATACAGATAATGAATTTCCTTGGTTTGTAAAGTGCCTCAAGACCTAATGGTAGCTGTGTTAGGTAAGTGCCAAGTGGTATCTTGAGTATGCTAAGACCTGCAGTGCTGCTGGCTATTTTGGCCGCTTGTGCTTTGTTATTCCCCCATTAAGAGTCACAGAATACAGAGCATTGTTGTTTGATGCTTCAGGCAGTGGTGAATTAGGGCCCAACCCTAATAAAGAACCCGGACAAAACAAAGGTTCTCTTTTCAAAACTATTGATGGCATGCCTGGCTCCCTACCCTGCTAATGCTTCCTGGTCCCTAAGGTAGAACATAGCAGACTCTGGTGATGGTCCTGCCCCATGGATCCCTTCGGGTACATCTACACTGCACACTCCTTATGGCAGCGTGTAGCGTACATACACTACACACCCCTAGCACAGGTATAAATAGTGTGGATGGTGAGGCACTGCTTAGATGAGTGGAGTAAAAACACATCTGCACCCTCTGGGTGTGTGCCCTGCACACCTCTCTACGTGCCCAAGCAGCACCTCCCTCATCTACACTGTTGTTTTTAGCAGTGTAGTGTCTCACTGCAGGAGCCTTTCCTTGCTGCAAGGAAAAAGTCCAGCACAGGGACGGCTACTGAAGCCTTTCCCCATCACAGGAAAGACTGGCAGGGAAGAGACAGCAGGAAAAGGCCCTGGCATCTCCCCACCTGCAAAAGCCTTTCACTGATCTGTGTAGCTACACTCTGCAGTGTGGTTGCTGCCTGCTTTTCACTGCTACATGTATCCTATAAGCTGCTGCCAGTGATTTATACTCCGAATTAAAAAAACATAGTAAGATGACCAAAAAAGAGTGCCATCGTTGCTAAACAACAAAGTAAAAGAAGCAGTTAGAGGCAACAAACAAGCAAACATCCTTTTAAAAGTGGAAGTTAAATGCTATTGAGGAAAATAGAAAAGAGCATAAACTCTGGCAAGTGAGGTGTAAAAATATAATTAGGAAGGCCAAAAAAGAATTCGAAGAACAGCTAGCCAAAGACTCAAAAAAGTAACAGCATTTTTTTTAAAGTACCTCAGAAGCAGGAAGCCTGCTAAACAACCAGTGGGACCACCAGATGATCGAGATGCTAAAGGAGCACCCAAGGAAGATGAGGCCTTTGGGGAGAAACTAAATGAATTCTTTGCATCAGTCTTCACGGCTGAGGATGTGAGGGAGATTCCCAAAAGTGAGCCATTCTTTGTAGGTGACAATTGTGAGGAACTGTCCCAGATTGAGGTGTCATTAGAGGAGGTTTTGGAACAAATTGATGAATTAAACAGCAATAAGTCACCAGGACCAGATGGTATTCACCTAAGAGTTCTGAAGGAACTCAAATATGAATTTGAAGAACTATGAACTGTGATATGTAACCTCTCATTTAAATCAGCTTCTGTACCAAATGACTAGAGGATAGCTAATGTGACACCAATTTTTTTAAAAAGTCTCCAAAGGGCTCTGCCAATTATATCAGCCTTGTTGACCATTTGTCATGGCAAAATATCTTTATTCTTTTTTTCATGCCGCTCTCACAAGTGAATTCTTTTCCTGAATTGGTTTTCAGAGCTGCTATTGACTCACATAAATCCCTCCTGTATTTACAAGACCATAGAGGACTACTTCATCTGCATACCTATTTACTTTGGTTACTCAGTGATGAATTACAATTGTGTGGAGAGTGGAGCACGAAGGATTTTGGTGTGTGAGAAAGATGAGGGCTGAACTGTGGCGAGAGATTGTCATACCCTGTTTAGATTATATACTCTTTGGGGAAGGGGATTGTATCTTCATGTGAATTGAAAAGTGCGTAGCACACTGTGTGGATGCTTCTCCAGTTTATGTAATATAATTACAGTACATCAATATGTTAAAGGAACATTAAAGTTGCAAAGTCAAGCACTTAGATATAGGAAATGCCAGGGTTACAGGAGCCTGTGCAACTTTAATTCAGCACACTTTGCACATGCATTATGATACAATCTTTAATAACATTATCACATAAGTGGAAAAAATAATGAGCTAATAAAGCAACTGGTAGCAGTAGTGAGCTGTTATCCCCCATGCGGACCACAAATTAGAAGCAGAATGGAGAGACACATTTTGCCAGTGTATTTTACAGCTATTTGCGACCACAAAGGAGTGTAGAGAATGATCACAACTTGGTTCAGTTCCAGGTTCTGTAGAGGAGTGGGTCTGGTGGTACCTGTCTCCCTCCTCTACTTTTATCTGCCTCACCCTGATTCTTATTCCACCATCCCCTGTGTTGTTGTTCAACTCCGCTTTCCTCCATCTCTCCCTTTGTTCCTATCCACCCCCTCCTTCGGACTTCTGTGCCATTTCCTTTCTGCCCTTTCTACTCTCTGGCTCCTGCAACAACCCACTCAATCGCGTATGGGATGAGAGAGAGAAGCAGGAATGAGTTTTTTAAACTTAAAGTTTAAATATTGTAAATTATTGTTTGTTAATACACCTCTACCCCGATATAACGCGGTCCTCCGGAGACAAAAAAATCTCACCGCGTTATAGGTGAGACTGCGTTATATCAAACTTGCTTCCCCCCCGCCCCGTTCCTTGTTTTCTGACCGCCCCTTTCAGAGACCCCCATCCCTATTCACCCCCAGGAGCCCACCCCCTACCCAACTGCCCTGTCCCCTGACTGCTCCGACTCCTATGCACCCCTCCCTGCCCCCTAACAGGCACTCACCGGCAGCGGTGGGAAGCGGAGCAGCCTGGCCCCAGTCTGCTCCACCCTGCCAGCTCCCAGCCACGGCGCTCCACTTCCCGCCGTCAGTGAGTGCAGAGAGGTTGGGGAAAGGATGCCTCCCCGCACTCACCTGCGTCGGGAAGCGGAGCGACGTGGCCCCAGCCTGCTCCGCTTTCCTTTCCCCCAAGCCCCCTCCCCTGAGCAACACGGCTGGGGCCGGGGTGAGGGAAGCATAGCAGACTGCTCCTGGCCCCCCGCTAATCCCTCGGGCCACTCTGAGACTGCGGGGTCCCCAAAAGTGCCCCCCACAGCTCCTGCCCCCCAGGGTCTGGGGGGAAGCCCCTGACCACCCCAAGACCCACTGCCCCTTATCAAACCCCTCAGCCCCGACCTGGCCCGACACCCCTAACACACTGCTCAGAGCCGCGTGTCAGAGCTTTACCGTGTTGTATGCGAACCCGCGTTCTATTGGGTTGTGTTCTATAGGGGTAGAGGTGTATAAATATAAACTGCATATTTTGGAGTGGCAATCTGGTGAAAATTAAAGATTTTTGAATAAAATACTCTGGGTCTGATTCCTTCTTGCTCTTCATCTCTTGTAGTCACTTATACAAGTACAAAATTAACTATAAAATACTAATGAAGTAGAATGGTGGTGTTTTACACTCACTTTGCATTCAGTATTAACTTCCCTTTGAGAGTAAAATTGCCCATCCTTAATTCCGACCATCTTTACCATTACTTTTCTCTTTGTAGCCTTTTAAAATTAATTGAGTTATTTTTCAGAGTTCTCAGCTGTTGAAATCACATTTATTTTTTAACAATCTGATATATTTTAATTAAAAGGCCATATTTGAAGAGTAAAGCGTTCAAGTCTATTTTTATATAGAGAAGATCATCTCCTGAAGTGCCTTACTTCATTAAAATTGGAAAATTAAAAGAGAGAAAATAGATAGGGGAAGTGAGGCATATTATATTATTACTTTCATGTTTAGTTTTGAAGGTAAAACTATGTCAAAATTATAATTAGATTTTGTCCTTGAAATGGCCTTGCTAGAGTAAGTGTATTGATGGAAGAGACTGTGATAGTATTTCCTTTATGGAGTTACAGAATTCCCAAATGAGTAAGTTCAAACTGCCTCCAACCATTCCGCTAAATTATCATAACTAAAATCATATTGCCCACACATTGGAAGTTCTGGCATACAGAGTAAAAATTCCCTTTTAAATGTTCCTTGAAAAATTCAGATGGTTGATTAAGAGAAAAAAATCAAATTTTCAGCATGAGGTGTAATCCTGGACTGAAGTATTTTAGAGAAATTACACCATTCCTAACATTCCCAAAACAAAACAAGTTTAAACCTAAATAAATACCACTTTCAACAATGCATGTAGGTGATATTTGGGCCAGACAAGGTTTTGTTTTGTTTTTGTTTTGGTTGCATTAGAGAAATTGGAACGAATTCCTCACTGCCTCACTGGAGTTGTAGCAGAATCACCCGAACAGGCAAAGGATAGAGCAGGGCACACCTTGTCAGGGATATAATTCTGAAGGAGGAAAAGTGATACTCAGAATGAAAATGGAGGAAGGCATTTTGGGAGGGCAGATTTCATTCCTACCATGCAAGCAGGGATCAAAACACTCCTTCCTCATTTGCTTTGGTCACGTTTACCTCTCTGGCCACTTCGGGTGATGCTGGTTCCCTGTAGATTTCCTGTTGCTGTTTTCTGTCACTACATCATTCTCCTTCAGTCAGACTTTTCTGCACTGAGGGTTTTAGAACTGGTTTTCATGTAGGAATAATGTTCTCAGTTACTTCATAATGAATATAGAGTAAACCCAGTCAAGTAATTGGATTTACTTCAGATATACACCAGGATAAATGAGAAGATTTGACCCTTTAATGCAAAAACTAGCATTAATTAACATTTGTTTAATTTCCCATTTTTTAAAAAAAAATGGCTATACTTAGTATTTATGTACAAATATAAATAAAATATGGTAGGAAAATTAAAACTCGGTACTTCTCAGAGTGCACTCCTAACTTGATAAATCCTGAACTGTGGCAAATTAATTAAGGCACCTTAACTCAGACATCATAAACAGCCTGAAAGACTTGTTCTGACTTCAGCAGATATTGGATGTCTTTAACTGATCCACCCATAACAAGTGAGTCCTTAAATAATACATGTTAGACAAGCAAAAACTATATAGAAAATTCAAATTCACTGTGCAAAATTGCCAAATTGAAAATTTAAGCTTTAGTGATTCCAAAGACCTAAGAACTTCAAAATGTTCTTATTTTATAATCTCCACTGAGGAAGTAAAACAGTTAACATTTGCAGAAAATTGGTTCAGTATCTCTTTGAATTATAATGATTTCAATCAAAATTTAGGGTAAAGATGTATTTTTCCACACTCTCCTGTAAAATCATAAGTGACATAATGGTATACTTCCTCTCTCCCTAGCTTCCCTCCAACGTTAACCCAAAAATAAACTTGTTAGAGAAATTAAGCCATGTAAATGACAGAGACTGGGATGTTCATCTAAACTTTAAATATAGCATGATAATGCTATAATATTCATTATGCATTGTGCAAATTACTTGTTTGTTATCCAGTTTTGTTTTACTTTATACATTTGTCTTTTCATAGTATATAAAGGAAAATATCATAATGAACCTTGATTTTGTTTTTACACTGGAGGTCATGTGTGAATAACTGATTTTTTTGGTTCCCTGGATGTACCAAAAATTGTTGTCAAAATGAAAACATTTCAAAACTTTTTGTGGGCTGATAGTTGAAAAAAGATGTAGAAAATGTAGAAAAACATCCAAAAATATCTAATAAATCTAAATTGGTATTCTGTTGTTTAACAGCGTGATTAAAAGTGTGATTAATCACAAATAATTTTTTAATTGCGATTGATTTTTTTGAGTTAATCACGAGTTAACTGTGATTAATCGAGAGCCCTACTTCTTGAATCAAAATGTACTGAAGTATCATTTTTTATTTTTTTTTAAAAAGGGTTAAAGTAAAAAATGAAACATTTAGTTTTGGTTCAAATTAGATGTTTAGCTCTCTGTTCTAACTTTCACGTGACATTGTAAATAATAAGTGGGCGGCATTATTTCCCCTAAAAGTAAACAAACTTGTTTGTCTGAATGATTGGCTGAACAAGAAGTAGGCCTGTGTGGACTTGTAAGCTATAACGTTTTTATATTGTTTTGTTTTTGAGTGCAGTTATGTAACAAAAAAAACCCCCTACCTTTGTAAATTGCACTTTCACGATAAAGATATTGAAATAAATACTGTATGAGGTGAATTGAAAAATACGGTTTATTTTGAATTTTTACAGGGCAAATATTTGTAATAATAATATAAACACTGTACATGTTGTAGTCTGTGTTGTAATTGAAATCAATATATTTGAAAATGTAGAAAATATCCAAAAGTATTTAAATAAATTGTATTCTAGTATTAACTGTGATTAATTGTGATTATTTTTTAAAATTGCTTGACAGCCCTAACAAAAAGTAATTTTGAATAACAAAGCAAAAGTTTTGGTTTTGAAAATGTCAAAATGAAATTTTTGTTGAGCTGAATCTTGTAGTGAAAAAAAATTTTCTCCAAGAATTTTCACCCAGCTCTTGTTTCTAATATTTCTTAATTTCAAAATGGCTGAGCAACTGTTTTCTGTGTATATAATAGCTTTCAGAGTGTCATCGGCTTTCCAGTTTTGCACCTCTACGTTCCAGCTACTCAAGTGTTCCTTGTGATGATGGGTGTTATCATCAGTATTTCCTTGTAAGCATCCTTGAAATGTTATTGTCACACTGTCTGGAGTGGCTCACAAACCAACCTCAAGGCAGACTGTTAAGAAGCCAGGCACAATCACTTGTTTGCACACCTCAACAAGGAGCCTCTATAAAACAAACTTCTTTCAAGAAAAAAAATCTACCCTTCCCTTGCCCAGCTGTGGTATTTATTCTGAGCTGAAACCCTCATTTGGTCTAGGGAAAGATCAGCCTGTTGAGCCTTAATGAACTCCTTTTGAGTCTCTCTAAGTTTTGAGCAGGCTCTGGCAAAGCAGTGGAATTTTCAAACCCCTACTCTGAAGACAAACTGCTACTCTCAGCTGACCAAGGACTAAGGGCAGAGCCATACTCTTTCTGGCTCCTAGTTATAACATTAACCTTCTTAGACATAACTAAAATGTTATTACCTGCTAAAATCCATATTCTAATGCCCACAATAACATCACCCTTAAAATCCTCCCACTCGAGGAGAACCTTAGCCAGAAGCACAGTTACAGAGAATTCAGCAAAAGCTAATTTATTTTACACTTTTACCAGGAAGTTTGTCTTCTTCCCTTACAAAACTTCCCTTGACCAAAGTGACTTGGAATGCTGTGTTCCTTCAGCCCTTACAATTTATGCCATTTATTGTAGCATCCTTAATAAATTCTTCACTGCCTTCACAAGACTTAGCCCTAACATAGTTAACTGGGTCCTGCACCTTCTCTACTGCTGCTTCTGGGACCACTCTCATTGGGGGTTGTGGATTGTGGACCACTTAGTTTTTATATGGCTGGGAGCCCCACAGTGATGGAAGACTACATGCCTTCTCTGAGGGAACCCGTAGGGTTTCTTGCCAAAGTTGGGGTTAGGTTTATTTCCAATCCCCTTCTCCCTATTAACTGGGGTGATGGGTGGATTTCCCTTCCCCTGGGATTTGTACCTTCCCCCACATGGGACTTTGATTCAAAATATTCATCGGCAATTTCTGCACCCTCTAAAACTGTGGAAGGTTTCTTTTGTCACAGATGGCTGCCTTCACCTCATCTGTAACTACCCATAATAATTGCTCCTGAGCAGTCAGAACAAACAATTTTTCATAATCACCTTCAGCTCCTGTCCCCATTATCCATTTTCTTATAAAAAATTACAGATTTTGTGCACATGTTCAACATGGGTGATATTGTTGTCAAACACTTTAAGATTTCCATATTTCAGTCCATGGAGTCGGGGTAATCTTAAACCTTTTCAATACATTTTCTTTAAATTTCTTATATACCATAGCATTACCTTCCTCCATATCATTAAAAACTTGTCTTGCTTCCCCAGTTGATCTACTCAAGAGGATAGGCATCTACTTATCCTCTGGGATCATATGGATCCCCCAAAGTCTCTCAAAGATGGACAGGAACTCTTCTATACAGTCAGTCTCTTTATAAACTGGGCAGACTTTCTCCCACTCCCTGGTGCTCTGGAGCATGTACTCACTGGCTGAGGAAACTCCTTTTGCTGTTCCAATACTTTAAACTGCAGTATGTGAGTGTAATAGGTTTCTCCCTCACTTGGAGCTTTTGGGTTCACAAGATGGGGACCTGCATGGACTCCCCTAAACTAAAATCCTAGTTTAGATCTGATACGCTGCCACCAATCAGTTTTCTAAGTGTCTGACTCATTGCCTGTTTCCCCAAACTTTCCCTGCGGAACACAGATTCAATCTCCCTGACTCTCTACACACAGGGAAGCAGCCCACTTCCCCCCTCCCTCTCTCCTAGCCACTCTGGAGAGATACACACCGATTCAACTCTGTGAATCAACCTCAGGAGGAACTCACTCTTCCCCCCTCCCCTCTCCTTGAATCTCCACAAGAGAAGGAATGAACCAAGTCCAAAGAAAAGAAAAGAATTTATTAAAAAGAACAAAAAAAGAAAGTACACTATCTCTGTCATACCAGGATGGAACAATACACAGAGTCTAAATTATAAACCTGGAGAGAACTCCCTCTCCCCCTTTCTTTCTCAGTAAAAGCAAAGTACAGCAATAGAAATAAAGAGATTACTTCAGCAAAACCCACAACTGCCAATGCAGAAATAAAAGTAAAAAAAATACTAATTCGCCTTTCTAATACTCACTAGACTGAATAGAAGAACAATACTGCAGAAACCTGGGAGGACTTGATTAAGATGTCTGGACTCCCTTAATTCCCAAGAGAGACTCAACTCAAAATAAAAGAACAGAAAAAAAACTTCCCTCCACAGAGATTTGAAAATATCTTGTCCCTGATTGGTCCGCTGGTCAGGTGGTCATCAGGTAATGCTTGTTAACCCAGTACAGGTAAAAGAGACCTTAACCTAGGGTGACCAGATCACCCAGGTCAAATATCGGGATGCGGGGGGGGCAGGGGCAGAGGGGGAAAAAATGGCGGCAGAGCAAAAAATAAATAAATCCCCCACCCCCGATTCCTCCTCCCTCCACAAGTGCTGGAGGGAGGCCCGGGAGACTCAGGGGAGCGCGGGGCCACGGTGAGTGTGAGTCCGGCCTGGCCCCGAGCAGGCAGGACTCGGGCGTGGTACCTGTAGGGAGAGGCCTGCGGGGCTAGGCGGCGGCGGCTGTTCTCCCCACCTGGGCAGCGGGACTTGAGAGCAGCCGCTGCTGCAGCTCCCACATCCGCAGGGGGAGGAAGCGGCCGCTGGCCAAGCTTGGCAGCTGCGGCTCTTGTGCCCACGAACCCCCCGAGCCCGGGCCTGCTGCGGGGACCCAGCGCGCACACAGCGCGCGCCCAGCCCCTGGCCAGTCGCATCTGGGCTGGCTGCCCAGCTGGTGCAATCCCGCGGGCGGCCCTGGAGTGGGGGCAGCAGGCCCCAGCCCCCCCATCCCGCTCGGGTTCCACAGGGGAACGAACGGGGCTGGGCTGCCGATGCCTCCGCCGCGGGATTGCACCAGCTGGGCAGCCAGCCCAGACGCGACTGGCCAGCGGCTGGGCGCAGCGTGTGTGCTGCTGGGTCCCCGCAGCAGGCCCGGGTTCGGGCCCGGGCGCCACATGCTTGGCCGCTTCCTCCCCCCGCGGCAGTGGGAGCTGCAGCAGCAGTTGCTCCCACGTCCCGCTGCCCAGGTGGGGAGAACAGCCACCGCCTGGCCCCGCAGGCCACCCCCTAATCTCCCTCCAGGTACTGCGCCCGAGTCCTGCCTGCTCGGGGCCAGGCCGGACTCACACTCACCCCGGCCCCGCGTTCCCCTGCGTCTCCTGGGCATGGTTTGCTTGGCAAGAGGCGGGGATTTGGGGAGGGATCCAATTGGAGAAGGAGGGGGCAGAGTCGGGGCAGGGAAGGGCGCGAGCCCTTCCAGGCTCCGGAGCCTTTGCTTATTTGTCCAGTGTCCCGACCTAACATTGGTCGGGACGCGGGACAAACAAGCAAATATCGGGACAGTCCCGATAAAATCGGGACGTCTGGTCACCCTACCTTAACCCTTAACTAACTGTTTATGACAGTGAGCTTCCATTTGTTTCTGGTCTGCCCTTTCCTTAGCTTCTACTTGTTCCATGAGTCTTCAGTGGGCTTTCTCCTTAACCTGTTCATTGGCTTGGCTTCAATGACCATTGCTTGGGTTCCTTCAGTCTCCCTGATCTGCAGCTATGCCATCATTCTCTTCTGCTTACATTCTTCCTGGTCTGCCAAGTACTGCAGTCAAGCCAGTTCCCCTGCAGTGTCTGGGACAGCAGCATCCTTGGACACCTGGTCAAAATTTATGAACGAAGCTCTCACTTCCTGATCTGGGGCTTTCCTTTAAAAGAATATTCTCTTCTCTTTGCATCACTGTTGAAAGTCTTTTGAGTCCTGGCCATCATAGGGCTGCGGTTCACTCCTGTATATTCTTTAACCTTTAAAAACTCTATAAACATCAAGATTAAACTTTTAACAATGCTGGGTTATGAACTATAAATCCAATTGACCCGTGGCATCTGAATCCTGCCAAGACTATGACAAATGTCACACTGTCTGGAGTGGCTCACAAGCAAGAATACCAACCTCATGGCAGATTGTTAAGAAGGCAGGGCACAAACTCCAAAGTAACAAGTGTGAACTCAGGCACTATACAGACCTTAATGTGGAGTCACAGACTGTCTTCTTGGGCATTCGGATCTATCTTGCCACCCAGGCAAACTTGACTCTATGATAGATGATCACTTTACACCAAAGATTACAAAATATTCAGGCTACTCCCAGTCCCAAAGGAACAGTCACTTATCCCACATCAGTTTGCAACTTAAATCTCACACCAAAGACCACACTTGTAGCCAAGCCGGTAGTAAGCTAACTCAAGATTTATTAACTATGAAATAGAAACAGGAGAGTTATTTACAAGGGTTAAAAGAGGTAAACATGCCCGCAAATAAGTTGCAGTCTTAGGTTTCAGATGGTGACAGAGCTTCTGAAATTTACCAACTCTATAAATCCTTTAGGGATAACCCAGATTAATACTGGGGATCTCTTCTTTATGTTTGTGAATCTTTGTCCCTTAGAGTTCAAACAGCATAAAAAGACCCTAATTCCTTCTGATCAGGGATTTTTATCTCCATCTCCCTAGAATCCAAGCCGCTGGGATGAGTGTGTGCCAGGAGCAATCAGAGGTGAAAGTTGGCAGGTACGGACCGGTACAGCGTACCAGTAAGAACTGGCCACTGGTACCAGCCCGCTTTAAATTGCTGTCAGAGCCTCAGGTGGCACAGGCTGGGCAATGGAAGGGCTGGCTGACCTCCAGCCCCGCCCCTTCTGCCCAAGACCCCGCCCCTTCCACCCCAGGTCTCGTGCCTTCTGGGGTCTTGGAGCCGGGCTCCTGTACTGATAAGTCTTTTATGTTACTTTACCCTGGGAGCAATCAACAAGGTCCTTGTTCTTTGATGGGTTATGATAACCCCTCCTCATGGGTGCAAACCAGTATTTCACACTTGGTGATATTTCTTCCCTGAATGGATTTATAGTGTCAAAGTCTAAACACGTTGTTACAAATCTAATACTTATTTTAGCAATACTAGCACACTGGTGTGTAAGACTGGTTTCCAGGTATGGATTTGATAGTGTTCACTTGAGGCCTAGAGTCCTTGGGATGAGCTTGGGATGAGGTCTACCAGTGTCACAGTTTTCTTTCTTTTAAAATTATATTAATAAAGAAGCATAGGTATTTTGGTATGACTTTGATCATTACTGGTGCTATACTTTGAATGGGACTGTAAATAATTAGTGTAGTTTTTATTTAATTCGCTTGGTGCTATTTACTTTTGATCAATCCATTTTTGATATCTGAACAATTTAAATATGGTAGTATTTAATCCTGGAGATTCTTGAATTGTTGGAGCTAATGTACATAATCTTTGGATTGTAATATCTATGCTTCAAGAAGTATAAAAACTGATAATTTCAGCTTCAGCAATATAATATCTATGGGCCTATCCAATTATTTTAGCAATCCTACTACTAGATGAGATATTTACTTTGCTAGTGATCTGAAGTTTTCTATTTGATATGCTTCCATGTGTTCAGCAAATACAATGATAATAACCAGATGTACTTCTCATTGTTGCAACTGCAACAACGATATGATCAGATTGAGATGAGTTTTTACTCCATTATTTGTGAAGATCCTGTATGTTCAGATGTAAATTTTAAACATACCAGTGTTTAAATATGGTCATTTAAATATGAACTGACTTCAGACTTGAATATTCTACTTCAAAGAAACATTTAAGTGTGTGTGGCGGGGGGGGGAAGCAGTACATATTTAAAATGAATCCTTTCTTTAAAACCAAAATGGCTGTTTAGAGTGAATGTTCATCCATTGTTCAGAAAATCATATGGCCTATAATTATTACTATAAACATTTTACTACACTGTCTTCTATAACAAAATTGTTTAGTATATATCAATGCTTCGGTCTCGTCTTTTATATTCTTAATGGTCACTGTAGATGAAAGGAGTGCTTGTAATTCTGGATAGTAAAACTGAAATGTATAGAAAATGAGAAAAGTGGAAGCAATAGATGCAGTTAGATGTTATCAGTAAAACATGTAGAGATGAAAATGGGAGCAGGTGAAGTCAGCTCAAAAAAGATGAAGGAAATAATACTCAGTGATAAAAGCTCAACCTCAGGATAAGAGGAAAACAAGAACGGGGATGTAGGATCACTGCTAAATGGGAAAGGAAATCTAATATAAAAAGTTTGAGTTATAGCTGAAGCTATCAACACCTAGTTTACCTTCGTTGGTTTTTTTTTTTAAAATAGATTAAGTAGACTGAGATTCCTGTTGCATTAATGCTAATGGAATTTGAGCAATTTGGTGGAAGGGATTGATTAATATATAGATTGAACTCCAGAGATTTGCACAGGTATAACAGAGAGCAGAATTTGGTTCATATATTGTAAAGCAGCAAGAAAGATGGTATCACAGAATATCAGGGTTGGAAGGGACCTCTGGAGGTCATTTTAGTCCAACCCCTGCTCAAAGCAAGACCAATCCCCAAATAAATCATCCTCTCCAGGGCTTTGTCAAGCCTGATCTTAAAAACCTCTAAGGAAGGAGATTCCTCCACCTCCCTAGGTAACCCATTCTAGTGCTTCACCACCCTCCCTAGTGAAAAAGTGTTTCCTAATATCCAACCTAAACCTCCCCCACTGCAACTTGAGACCATTACTTCTTGTTCTGTCATCAGGTACCACTGAGAACAGTCTAGATCCATCCTCTTTGGAACCTCCTTTCAGGTAGTTGAAAGCAGCTATCAAATCCCCCCTCATTCTTCTGCGGACTAAACAATCCCAGTTCCCTCAGCCTCTCCTCATAAGTCATGTGCTCCAGTCATTTTTGTTGTCCTCCGCTGGATTCTTTCCAATTTTTCCACATCCTTCTTGTATTGTGGGGCCCCAAACTGGGGACACAGTGCTCCCAGGGCCGGTGCAACCACTAGGCGAACTAGGCAGTCGCATAGGGTGGCAAGTGGTTGGGGGCGCCCAGGGCTGTCCTTAGGCATAGGCAGCTGGGTAGAAAATTTGCGGCACCACTGGGTCTTAGTGTCCACCCTTCTGGTTTTCCTATCCCTGTTCTGACCCTTCCTGCAGGCTCTGAGTCTTCCTAGGGAGGAGATCTAGTACTTAGAGAAAAAGCCTCCAGCCTGCCAGACCTATTAGCACAACATTGAAACTGTTAAAGAGTCAGTCAAGGGGCAATGAAGCCATTTAACAGGCATTTGCCAACCCCCAGGTATCTACTGCCAGTTTCTGAGCATACTGACAAAAACAGTTGTGCATGACTGTAATATTTACTCTGAACATGTCAGTCTACAGGATCTTAGTTTAAAATTTGCTTTAAAAATATTCCATTATTGAGTTGGTAAAGATTATAAAATCACATCTCTAAAAAATCCTTGCACAGATGTTTAGATGCACAATCATCTTTAGCCTTAAATGCTTGGATCTTCAGACATAGGGTTTTTAAAAAGAAATTCTTCAAAAGACCACCCTCATCTAAAATACAAATTTTAATTACTATAGTAAAAAAACTTACTTCCAAAGTCTTCCTGTCCTTTCTGTCCATCCATTTCTCCTTTCACTCCCTCTCTTCTCCCCCCTCCCCTCCGAAGGAAGCAACAGCCCTTTGCTTCCAGATAGCTGGACAAAGAGTTTCCCTTTCTTTACTTCTGACTGTCTGATGAACTAGTTTTAAGTGAAATCAGTACCTTAGTAAGATATAAAATCCTTTGTTATGCCTAAAATCTTTGGAAAAATATTTTTTTAAGTTGGTAAAATTTCATAAACATGTATTGTTATGGAGATCACACACAGTAAATTAGTGTTCCCTTTTTCTAAAAGCAATGAACATTGTTATGAACACACTAAACCTCTGTGACTGATTAATTTAAAATAATGTCTGTTTCAGTGAGTTAAATATGTAGTAATCTGGAATGAGTACATTTAAAATATAAAATCAGCTTAGAAATTACTGATTAAGAAAATGTAAAACAGAGAAGAGCTGCATCAAGTATTCCATAATATTTAATGTTGTATTCAGCAAGACAGCTGACTCACCCTTACTACAAAGTTTTTGCAAATAAATGTCTGACAAACTTCAGGGCATATCAAAAAATCTGTGACTGACATTTTTTATTCCCAAGTTTAGTGCTTTTAATTAGGTACCTTCTGCATGTCCATTCTGCATGAGGGAGAGGGTACAGGGGTCTCTGCAGGGAACTGTGACTCTCTGCCACCATGAGGCGGGCCAGACATCTTGTTGTTCTTTCTTCCTTGTCCCTCCACCCCCGTCCCCGCCGGGCTGCCAGCTCAGGCTGCCGTCGGGCATAGGGGAACCATGTTAATAATACTGCATAGGGCCCCATAAATCCTAAGTACAGCCAAAAAGCGGTGCCCTGGCTCGGCAGGGAGGAGCCGCCTTCCGGAGGCAGCGGAAAACCAGAGCATCCTGCTTGCGGGGGCGGCGAGCCCCAGCCATGGAGGAGCCGGCGCGGCACAGGGGGGCTGGAGCCCTGTAAAGGCGGCGGTGGCGGTGCTAGTGGGGAACAGCCGTGCCCCCCCGCCCCTCCTGCCTGGGCTGTGGCCTGGAGCCTCCCCGGAGGGCTCCTGCAGGCTGCAGCAGATACATGCAGGCAGAGGCCCCTGTGCGCCCCCCAGCTCCCCACTTGCCATGCAGAGCCCGAGCGTGGCGAGGAGGGAGCTGGGGGGGCGCACGGGGGCCTCTGCCCACATGCATCTGCTGCAGGAAGCCCCCAGGAACCCCAGAAGGCAGCTCCGAGCTGCTGCAGTGGCCCATGTCCGGCAAAGCCAGTGAGTGGACTCAGGGCGGGGGCCGCTGGGGTGGGGTGGGGTGGGATAGGCTCATGGGGGGGCGGGGCTGTGCACCCTCCAGGGGACTTCAGGGGGCGGGGAAGGGGGAACCTGGTCTGGGGAGCAGCCCCTGGGCGCAGCTGGCCCTGGGGTCTATAAAGGCTCGGGATTTGCCCCTCAATGAACCAATGTTACTGAGGGGGGAGGGCGCAAGGTCAAAGTTTTGCCTAGGGCGCAAAATATCCTTGCACCGGCTCTGAGTACTTCAGATGAGGCCTCACCAATGCCGAATAGAGGGGAATGATCACATACCTCGATCTGCCGGCAGTGCCCTTACTTATACAGCCCAAAATGCCGTTAGCCTTCTTGGCAACAAGGGCACATTGTTGACTCATATCCAGTTTCTCATCCACTGTAACCCCTAGGTCCTTTTCTGCAGAACTGCTGCCTAGCCGTTCGGTCCCTAGTCTGTAGCAGTGCATGGGATTCGTCTGTCCTAAGTGCAGGACTCTGCACTTGTCCCTGTTGAACCTCATCAGATTTCTTTTGGCCCAATCCTCTAATTTGTCTAGGTCCCTCTGTATCCTATCTGTACCCTCCAGCATATCTACCACTCCTCCCAGTTTAATGTCATCTGCAAACTTGCTGAGAGTGAGTCCACGCCATCCTCCAGATCATTAATGAAGATATTGAACAAAACCGGCCTCAGGACCGACCCTTGGGGCACTCCGCTTGATACCGGCTGCCAACTAGACATGGAGCCATTGATCACTACCCATTGAGCCCGACGATCTAGCCAGCTTTCTATCCACCTTATAGTCCATTCATTCAGCCCATACTTCTTTAACTTGCTGGCAAGAATACTGTGGGAGACTGTATCAAAAGGTCTGCTAAAGTCAAGCAATAACATGTCCACTGCTTTCCCCTCATCCACAGACCCAGTTATCTCCTCATAGAAGGCAAATAGGTTAGTCAGGCATGACTTGCCCTTGGTGAATCCATGCTGACTGTTCCTGATCACTATCCTCTGCTCTAATTGCTTTAGAATTGATTCCTTGAGGATCTGCTCCATGATTTTTCCAGGGACTGAGGTGAGGCTGACTGGCCTGTAGTTCCCCGGATCCTCCTCCTTCCCTTTTTTAAAGATGGGCACTACATTAGCCTTTTTCCAGTCATCTGGGACCTCCCCTGATCGCCATGAGTTTTCAAAGATAATGGCTCTGGATCCAAGAATGGTTAAAGGACTACCGGAGATAATTGTCAAGCTTTGGGTGGTCATGTTAACATCTCATTGAAAACAAATGATAAATATTGAAAAAATCCATAGTATGTATTTGTTTCATATGCATATTTATTCTTCAAGCTTAAATAGGTACAATAGAACTTAAGAGTTACAAACTGACCGTTGAACCACACACCTGGAATTGAAAGTACACAATCAGGCAACAGCAGAGAGTGAGACACACACACACACACACACACACACAGCAAATATAGTACAGTACTGTGTTAAATGTGAACTTCTAAAAAAAAAAAAAAAAAGAAGAAAGCAGCATTTTCTTCTGCATAGTGAAGTTTCAAAGGAGTATTAAGTCAATGTTCAGCTGTAAACTTCTGAAAGAACAACCATAACATTTTGTTCAGAGTTATGAACATTTCAGAGTTACGAACAATCTCCATTCTTGAGGTGTTCATAACTCTGAGGTTCTACTGTACTCATTATCCAAAGTGAAAAGTTTGCAATACTGTAAGTAAAATGCAGGAACACAACAATTGAATTCTCAGTCTACTGACAACTTCAGTATACCACATTTTTGTATCTGCCTTTAGGTTCTAATACACTGTTACCAACTGACTTGCTTTTTCAGCGCTAAACCTACTAGTAAGATCTGATCAAACTAGTCAATGTGCCAAAAATACATCTGATGTTGAATTAGTGAAAGTCTTTTAAAAATTGAAAATTATAAATCTGAGTGTTCCATGTCCTATGATTTTACTTCCTCAGTTTTCAACTACTTTGATGCAACAAACTGTGGCCCCTCTTTCTTTTCAAATATAGATTTGAATAGAAATCTCATCGTAACCTAAGATCTAGGGGAAAAAAAGAAAGAAATTTGGGATTATATCACATCAATCACATTTCAGGTTCTTCTTCTTGCTTTGGGTTCCACCTATAACTTTTGAGTTTCAGATTCCTCATGTGGCTTAAGTAACAGAAAGGTTCTATATTGTTTCTGAGTAGTATGTTCTGTCTTTGATCCTGGTCTAATATTTATATTATAATCAGGTCAGGAGCAGAACCCTGTTGTGACAGCTGTAGTATTTCAGTGGTGACTGGCAATATTTTAGAACAATTTATTTAACCCCCAACAAGAAATAAATTGAAGTAAACACAGCCCTATTCTGTACTGGCTGCAGCTGGTTCTTGTCTGTGTGTGAGCAAGTCAATTGGAAGTTTGGAACTACCTAGTAGCCTTCAGGGTGTGTGGCAATTTGAAACTCCCTGCGGAAGCATAACCCTTTACATGATGCCATGGTGGGCACTGTCCAAACATGTTCAAAGACATGATCCCCGACCCATAGTTTAAAATGTAACAAGGCAAGTGAGGGAGGGGTGGAGAGAGTCAAAATATGATTTTTATAAACACTTGCTTATTTTAGATGAAAGTGTCAGCTATCTCCATCTGCTTCTCAGCCCACCCAGCATGTATTGGCTGATTTCTTATACATATTATGATAGAGGTGGGTTTTGGGGATAGACTTTGAACAGGGAGAGGATATGGAGCCTGGCTATAATTTATTGTTTGTGTGGCAGATATCTGGATTCTTTGGAAAGTATTATCCAGAAGCAAGATAGGATATGAGGAGGTGGGTTTGGGTGACAGATTGAGAGAGAGAGAGCGTGTGTGTTTGCGCGCTCTCTGTGTGGATTGAGTTTCCTGTGCATATTTACCTATTAGTTATCAGTGCATATATGACATAGTGTGACCTGTAATCAGGGGTGAAAGTAACTTAAAGGACTTACCGGTACGTCAGAGTCCTGAGCAGGGCGTGGCCTCAGTTGGAAGAGGCGTGGCCTCAAGTGGAAGAGGCGGGGCCTTTCAAGATTTAAAGGCCCAGGGGCTCTGGCTGTGGCTGGGAGCCCCAGGGCCTTTAAATCACCCCAGAGCTCCCAGCTGCAGAGGTGGCTGGGAGCCCCGGGGCTCAGGGGCAAACTTAAGGGCCCGGGACTCTGGCCGCCGTGGAGCTCTGGGCCCTTTAAATCACCGTGGGAGCCTTGCTGCCACTACCCCAGGGCAGCAGGGCTCGGGCTAGTGGCGACAGGGCTCCGGAGGCAATTTAAAGGGCTTGGTGCTCCTGCCACTGTGGGGCGCCCCGATGGCTGGAGCCCTGGGCCCTTTAAATCACCGCATGAGAAGTTGGTCCAGTACCGGACCAGATCGGCTTACTTTCACCTCTGCCTGCAATGTAGTTGAGGCTGTGTCAGTTCCAGGAAATTAGAGAGGCCTATCTAATAGTAGGTCTAATAGTGTGACCTTATTTTGGGTGCAATTGTTTGTACCGTTGATTTCTCCATTCACGTGCTTGACTGATTCTGCAAGTCAAGTAGATAGGTATCTAAATGGATGTCGTTGTAGCACAAATAACTGGACCTTCAACTTAGGAAGTGGCTGGAGGGCCAGCTAAAAATCAGGGCCTTAACGTGTGCCTCTGAGAAAAGGCACTGAACATTGTTCATGGGCACTTCCTGATCTAGTACTGGCAGTTAAGGCACTGAATTGATTTTCCCCTTTGTTCTACAATATCTTGACTTGTAATCTGAATAATGTGTTTTCCTGCTCTTTGTAATATCACACTGGTGCAGCAGTTGTTGTTATTGTATCTGTCTGTTGTATAACTGAACAAGAATAGATCTCATTCTGTTAGAGTTTATGCCCTTTTCTTGCTCTTTACACTTACAATATTTGGGAGCTGCACTCTGAAAACAAATTGCTTACCAAAAGTACAAAAGGTTTCTCTTGTTTTGTGCTGTGCAAGAGTACTTAAATATACAATTAAAAACCTGAGTGTAATCATAGAAAACAAAAGAATTCTGATGATGCAGTCTTGCAATGGATTGACTAATGGCATATAGTCAGAGAGGAGGTAGCAAAGCTGATGTCTGAGGGGACAGAGGGATTTTGTTAGAGATGGGGTTCATGGGGGGGCTAATGGTGGGTAAATTGCTGCTTTCGTTGGGTTTTTTGTCGGTTACCTAGAATCATTGATACATACTTTTGCTATCCTTTTATTAATTTCACAAATTATAATTCAGATTATAAAATATTGACTATGTAGTTATATTTTTTTTGACATTTCACACTTCAAGATTTATTTATTTTTAAATTCTCAATTTGGTTTCTTCAAACAGCCTGGGTTTTTGCTTGTTTAAATACATCGGGCAACACTTTTGGGTTGTAAAATTACCAACAAATAAAAATTCCTAGCTTCACTTTGGTGCAAAACTTGGTGTTCAGGGTACTTTGCAGAGCTCCCTTATTTAACTCTTCATATAATTATACCTCTACCCCAATATAATGCTGTCCTCAGGAGCCAAAAAATCTTACTGCATTCTAGGTGAAACCGTGTTATATCAAACTTGCTTTGATCAGCCGGAGTGTGCAGCCCCGCCCCCCGGAGTGCTGCTTTACTACATTGTATCCGACTTTGTGTTATATTGGGTTGTGTTATATTGGGGTAGAGGTGTAATTGTAATGCAGCTCCTCTCAGTGGAAATAATGAAACAATCACCACCAACTACTGTTTTGCAAGGTCAGAAAAATGATTGTTATATAACTCTGTTTACTACAGTCTGGCAATTTGTTAGACTCATAGAATATCAGGGTTGGAAGGGACCTCAGGAGGTCATCTAGTCCAACCCCCTGCTGAAAGCAGGGCCAGTCTCCAGACAGATTTTTGCCCCAGATCCCTAATTGGCCCCCGTAAGGATTAAACTCACAACCCTGGGTTTAGTAAGCCAATGCTCAAACTGCTGAGCTATCCTGTGCCTTCCCTTTACCCAGTCTCTTGAGACACTTTAAGAATAACACCACCAACTGAGAGAAGAGTATTTTACACAGGATTAGGAGACATTTAATACTTTTCAATAAGGCTTGTTGCCTCAATTTCTTTTGTAGTATCATGCTGGTGTATCAAACCATTAAATCATCATGTTATTATATGAATAATAAAGTTGTGGACAAACATCCTTTATAAAGGGGTAAGACTACCAAACTCATCCCACTTGTGAGTGTGCGATGTAAATTATGGGACCAATCCTGCTCCATTGGAGACAATAGAGTTTTTTTTTCATTGACTTCTGTAGACACGGGCTACTGCCTGATTTGTTCCTATAGCCCAGTTTTGTTAAGAGGAGTTGTTCCCATATCTAAGAGTAAAATTTTATCTGTGGACTACATAGTCATCCCACAAGTCAAGTCTGAGTAAAAGACTTTTGCAGGGATAGATTTGTCAGAATCGTCCCTGACTCAGGGATATGGGGCACAGGCTATCTGCACAACCGGGCTGTGGAATCCATTACTGCCAGTAAGGAAGAGGAGTTCAAGATTTGGAGCAGTGGCTCTATGAGATCCACTGGCCATGAAACCACTACTCCCTCGTCCCATTCAAAAACCCCTCTCCCTCCCACATGCACTCTTAATAGGGCAGAGGAGTGTACGGAGTCCAGAACATGATCTCTGCTTTCCCTCCTTGTGTCTTTGCACAGCAACAACACCGCATTTGCAACGTGTTTCAGTCATTACATGCTCACAGAAGTTGCTGCGGGATTTGGCTCTATTTCTCTAACGAGTGCTTCCTATCCTCTAATCTTGCTACTTTAAAACACCACTGTAATTTAGAAGTCATTTTTACAATGTCAGACAATGTTTTCCCCTTCACTGGATTACTTGGTAGGCTTGGTCACTTCCAAGGTTCTAATGTAATTTGGTCTTATTTTGGTGTGCTGTCCAAACGCATGCCCCTATACAGAAGTCTAGTGCTGTCCAAAGCTGTAGCCTGGCAAATTGCAGAGTGTACCTATTGCCAAAAAAGCTAATAAAATTTTTACACAATAAAACACTGCTATAATGAATTATTCAGTCATCGCTGTTCAACAGGGAATCAGGAGCTTATGGAGCTGTAGCAAACAGAAAATAAATATATAGGGGTAAAGACTACAAAAATGTGAAGGGAAAAATTCAGATGCAATATTAGTTATTGCAGTTGTGAAAGACAGTGAATTAGCTCTGATATACTTGTTGGCAGTTTTTCACAAATTTTAAGAGCCATTTGCTAATCATTGGGACTTCTCTGTAAACAGTGTTCACTTTTTTCCCCCAACTTCTGAAAGTGATTTGTATGTTAAGAAATGCAAGATTAGCAAAAATGTGCTTCTCAAAGGAGCAGAGATGATCTTTGGCATGAATCTAGGAATGCACCCAAATAGCTTCAGGAACTGTTGATTAATTTAAAAAGATGAAAGGTCAGCAGTTCAAGCAAATATTAATTGAGTCATGCAGAATACTCATGAGTTATTTTCATGTTATTCGGAGTGACAATGCAGAAAATTCTCTGCTGATGTAAAAACAGGGTCCATTGACTTAATTGTAGCTGAACTAATTTACTCCAGCAGAGAATTTAGACCATTATTTACAATTTGGCTTATATGTGGAAGTATTATGTAAATTTGTTGTTTGTTAAATATGCATTTCAGACTCTTGTTGGAAATGGATCTGGAACCTGGAATTCTAACTGTTCAGTTTGGGGTATAGTCTGAAAACTCTGGTCCCGCCGTTGGGGAGTTCACTCACCACAGAAGCGCCTCCTTGTGGCCAAGGATTGTGTAGCAGCTCTCAACCCCATCTGGCACCCATTGCCGATGGTTGCTTCCCATGACTCTACCCTCTGGCAAGGTCACAATTTCATCTATCACTTCTGAAGTGACAGTATCCAACATAAAACAGTCCAATGTCCTCACAAGAGGTCTTTTGCCCCAACTCCTGTGATCCACACTCTCTTGCATCAGGGCTTCCCAGTGTCCTTCACTTCTTGTATCATGGGTGCTTCAAGTCACCTTCTCCAGGTGCAACTACATAACATAATTGACCTCTCAGGCTCTGATTACCCCATTCAGGGCCTGTGTGGTATAAACGCCCCTTCCTACTCACCAAAAAACAGCTCCCAAAATATCTGTCATTAGAAAATAAAAAAAGAGCCTTTTACCTTCCCTCTACTTTCCTCAATTACCTTACTGTCCTTTCTGAATGTTGACATTTTAATGACAACCACAGTAGACATTAATCTGGAGCTTGTGGAGAGAGTGTTCCGGGAAGCAATCCTCCTTTTAATGGTAAAAAAAGTAATTTTTCTTCAATATGGCTTTATTATTAACTTGATAGTGTGGCCTGTCTCATAGCCAAAGGCCTTCAATTGGGTCAAATACGATCCTTTGCTAAGCACACAAGACTCATGTTGATTTCAATGGGAGTACCTCTGAAAACACTTTGGCCCTAATGTCAAAGCTCAGTACCAAGGCTTTTCCATTACCAGCAATGTATATTGGACCTGCAGACAACCATTACCTTCAATGAATTAAGGGAAAAGTAAAAAAAAAAAAGGCTGATTTGAGCTTTGCTTCCAATTTAGTAGAACCATTCCACCACTTGATAATTAAATACCCTCCCCTGCACAAGTAGAATCTTCCCTGCCCCACCCCATCCTAAAATTGTTCAACCTGTCTCATTATAAATTCCTAAATCTCAAAATTGGCAAGAAACCAAAAAGAAATAAATAATATTGTTAAAGAGAGAGAGAAATTGGCCCTGCCTTATTTGTCACAAGAACAGGTACGTTACTTAGGAAGGAGACATTACTTTTGTGGAAATGAATGATGCCGTTCACTCCTTGCTCTCAGGCAAACCTTTTTGTTTGTATGGATTTCTGCCAAAATGTTGTAAGATGTTCAATGAAATGCTCTCACCTTTAGTAATGCAAGTATTATGGCATGAATGGGGCGTGCCAACAGTATCATTCCCTTTTGCAGCAACATCCCTCAATCTCTTGTTAAGAAAACGATAGAGCCTCTAAAACGTTCTTCATTCAGCCCCCTCCAATCTCCCTATTACTCCTGAAGTTTAAAATTGTTATGAGGACTTTGCAGAAGAAGAATGGACCCTGCCTTACTATTGCTGTGGCTTGCTCTCACACATGGAATTACTGTTGAGGAAAGATGTGGCTCAGAAAACAAGAATTGCCTTATATGTGGTGTAAGAATGGGTCCTAAGCTCAAACTGACCCTTCATTTAGTTGTTCTCACTATTGTAAAAGGGCATATGCACAGGTCAGTAAGAGATTTGTGTGTTGTGATATACACACCAAAAAAATCTCTAAAAATAATTGACTGCCTAAAAGATTCCTGTGATTAGCTGTTATAGCAACTATCAGACCCGTATCTGTGGCACTGCACATTCTTTTGATTAAAAATGTGGTTAAAGACTCAGTTGAAATAGTGTATTATCCTCCGAATACATACATGTAACTCCTCCGAAAGTTAATCGAAGGTGTAAATGGGTAGCAAGAAAGGAATATATCTCTAAGCTGCTGCTATCTGAGGTCCATTTGAGACATATGCTGCCAAAGCCACAGTTACAAAGGGCCACACGTTATTAAGACCCACTCCATCAACTGCTATCACATGAATTACTGCTATTACTGCCGTGGTTCTTTACATTGGCTGAGAACTCTGAGAGTTGAGATCCTCTGGAGAATCAGCATGTGTTCATAGCTGAGTAACCTCACCAGTTCTCCCATTCATCCTATTCATACTATTCCCCTAACCCCCTCCACAAATATCAGCTCTGTATATATTACTTGTTCAACTAGTTTAACTTTGCTAGTGTCTAGCAAAGTTAAGCTCTCAGGCTCATATTTTGAATGTGTTGGACAAGTTGTCCTATGACTGCAGAGCTCTTAGCTGGCCGCTCACTTCACTTTGAAAGATCTCTTACAATATGTGTTTACTTATGCTAAACAGTCTGTTCCACCTTGTGTGTAGCTGTGACCCTCTAAGTACCCTCTCAGGCATGAAGAATAGCTCTATGTAGCTTGAAAGCTTGTCTCTCTCACCAACAAAAGTTGGTCCAAAAAGAGAGATTACCTTACTCAGGGGACTGAAACTTCTCTTCTATCATGGTTATAGGAGTTTGAAGCAGGTGGTTGGAAGAAGGCAGTAAAGAGATTTGACCTTTATGGCCGGGGGTCTAATTGAGTGATTTTACAGAAGGCAAAGTTTTTCTTGAGCTGGCCCTAGTTATCTGTTTGGTCTGTTTTGTTTTCACTAAGATGGAATCTGGAAAATTAGGCTATAGTGACATTTGCCTTTCAAACCGCTTTCTGTTTAGGAGAGATACTGCAATGTAAGAATATTCTTAGGATGGCCACATTGTTTATGGTCTCATTTGAAGAGGTTTTTTGGGGAAGGACAGGAGTGTGTGTGTGTGTGTGTGTGTGTGTGTGTGAGAGAGTGTCTGAAAGCTGGTTTTTGAGAGAGAGAGTGGTGGACACAAATAAAGCTTTCATTCAGCACTTGAAAATGCTTTTATATTCAGAAAGCAGCCAAGATACTTGGGGGCCTGATTCTGATCTTCCTTACACTGGTGTAAATCAGGAGCATCATGACTGAAATAAAACTGATGTAAAAGGGGTCAGTATCAAGCCTTGAGAGAAGACATGGATGTTAGATAAGAAGTCCATAAAACATATCCCAGAACTTTAAATAATTGAGTATTTTAACTTATTCTGCTTCAACTCAAAATAGCACTTTTAAGACCTTAATGGTTTTTACTTTAATTAAGCTTGCCCTAGGCTAGGTGCTGATGGGCATATCTGCACGAGAGAACTATTATAACACCTAGATGAGAACAGACCTGATTTTTGACCTATGTAAAGAAGCATTCCCTCTAAGAAGCATTCCCGTTATCCTTAAATCAGTCAAGTTCTACTGACTTATTGCACTGCTCACATTCCCCCATGAAACATAACGGATAAAGAGGCTTTTAAAATGTTTTATATAGTGTTGTCCATTAAAGTAAGAAGAGCTTGCAGAAAAAAATGTGGGATTTACACAGTATCTCTACATCTCCCATTGAAATCAATGGACCCTGTAATATGACAACAAATCCCCACGTTTCCCCCGCCCCCCCAATAGCTCTCATTGCTTTTTAATTGTACATCTGGGGGAAGAGTTTCAGAAGAACCACACTGTTTAATATATTTGTGAAAAATATCATGTCATTCAATGCTTCCAGGATCCATATTGTTTCTAAATGGGAACATAGCTTCTTAAGGTCAATATGTACAGTGGGACCTTGGGTTAATAAGCCTTGATATATATCTCAGCATAAATTAATAGGTGTGTATTAGAGAGACAAGGTGGGTGAGGTAATATCTTTTACTCGACCCACTTCTGGTGGTGAAAGAGACCAGCTTTCAAGCTACACCGAGTTCTTCTTCAGGTCTAGGTATTGGTCATTCCTCATCTGACACCAAGAACCTAAACTAGAAATGTACCTAAGAGTCATTTTGTGCTGACAGCATAAAGAAGAACCAAAATTTAACCTTTCTGATATTGTGTATTCCTTTGTTTAGAAAAACATACTATCCAATTCTCATATGACTAAAAACCAAATGTTTTTAGTCTTACATAGGGAGAGGATTAAGGAGGGAAGTGGGGTCTATCTAGTGCTTTCACAGGATTGTGAAAAAGGAGCTCCAGTGCAGAGCTGAGTGAATAATCATCTTTTTTTTTTATCTGATGGTCAAATCAAGTATAGTCATTTTGGGAAGACTCAAAACAGTGAAACAAGAAACAAACAAACAAGAAGTTGTTGTTTCAGGTTGACCTAATCATTTTGTTCTTTCAGGCATTTTAACTGTTTTTTTATTAAAAGCAAAAGAAATTTGGAAATGCCGTTCACAAAACCACTGGAGGAAGAGATGATGAGAGTAGGGACTTAACAAATGTCTCCCATCCCGAGTGTGTGGCTTAACCACCAGGCTGTAGAACAATGGTGGGCTACCTGCAGCCTGTCAGGGTAATCCGCTGGCGGGCTGTGAGGCAGTTTGTTTACATTGACCGACTGCCAGGGACGTGCTGGCCACTGCTTCCCGCAGCTCCCATTGGCCGGGAACGATGAACCGCGACCACAGGGAGCTGCAGGCAGCCGTGCCTGCGGGTGATCAATGTAAACAAAATGTCTCGCGGCCCACGGACTGCAAGTTGCCCACCACTTCTGTAGAGTTTCTTACACACTTTTCCCCTCTCTGGCCCAGTGATTATTTAATACTAAGTGGAAGAGCTTCGACACTGAGAAGAGACTCTGTGACAGGGTGCTGCTGGGGAAGCCTCAGCCAGCCTCTGCCTCTCTAGCCCCATTCTGGGGAAATGGATTGGGGCTGGGTAAATAGCCTAGGTTTGCCTAATCACTGACTGAGCCTGCCAGCCTCATCTGGTAGGAGCTATAAGGCTGGGAGGAAGTGAGTGAAAGGGTGGGAGGGGGGCAGAGACCAGGAGGGAAGGGGGACTCAGGGAGAGGTAGGAGCCTGATATGCTGTTGCTGACCTGGCCAAGCCATTGTAAATAGCCTGTATATAGTAGGAAACTGGTGGTGGGAAATGGACACAAATAAAGAGTGCGGGTGTTGCACCAGCTTGGAGTGTCCCTGAGTCTGTGAGGAGTGGGCCAAGGGGCTGAATACGCAGGGGCATGCCATGAACCCCATTACAGACCCACACCAGAATATCCTATAGCCCAGTGCTTCAAGTACTCTTTTGAGAGATGAGAAACCTAGTACACCCCTTCTCTGAATTTTTCAGAGTAGGAAACTGAACGTGGAGCTCCCAAATCCCAGGTAAGCGCTCTAAACAGTGGTCTCTAGGGGATGACGAGTATGGTCCCTTGTGAGTCTAGTCTGGTGTGGTTTTTGTTTGGTGTTTCTTTTTTGTTTGTTTTGGGTTTTTTTTGCTGAAACTACTCAGTGAATTCATTCCAAATTTAGGTGGCCAAAACTGCATATTTTGATGAATAAACTGTCCAAAAAGTTTTACCCAGCTCTGCTTCTGAAGTCTAATCTCGACATTAATGTCTTCTGTGGCCTTGGCCAAGTCACTTAAGCTCTCTGCCAAAATTTACTCATCTAACAAACATGATACTTACAAGAAAAAGGAGTTGGCTTTCCCACCAGATCTCTCAACCTCTGGACTTTGAAATGAGAGATAATGACACTCAAAGTTAGTGACAATGATTAACGCTATGATTTAGTCACAGAGGTCATGGCAGTCACAGATTCCGTGACTTTACTGAACCTCCGCGACTTCTTCAGCTGTTGGCAGCTGAATCCGGGGTTGGAGGCGGAACTGTGCGCCCCTGCCCTGCTGCAACAGAGGCTGGATGGCTGGAACCAGGACCCTGCAGCTTACAAGGTGTGGTGGTTGCAGCTGATCTGTATGCCCCTGTCCTCCAGCTCCAGAGTGAGGCCTATGCACCCCCTGTGGCTGAACACCAGCCCCATGGATTCCGCTGGGGCCCTGCATCCCACTTGCGGCATCCCAGGGCTGTGCGCTGCTCCTCCCCTCCTATGGCTGCAGCTGGGGGTTGGCAGGAGCTGCAGCTGGGGATGCACACCCCTGTCCAGCATAGCGGCCAGCTCCAGAGCGGGGTCTGTGCATCCTCCGCTGTGCCCCCTGCTGCAGCAGCTGGACCTGGGACTGTGTCTCCACCATGGCCTTTCAGTCACCTCCCCCATCCATGGGACTCCATTCCTCTCCCCCACTTAGCCCTGCCCCCAATTATTTTTGGTAAAATCGTGGACAGGTCATGGGCTCCATGAATTTTTGTTTATTGCCCGTGACCTGTTCATGACTTTTATTAAATATCACCGTGACAAAATCTTCAACTTAACAATGAGGAACACACCACACCTTGAAATAAGGGACATAATGAGGAACATCAAGTTTTGTATTGAACATACTGTTTTATTAAACATTATATAGATGTACAAACATGCTGGACCTTATATTGGAAAAAAAAAGTCAATTTGCTCCTTATTTTTCATGTGTGCTGTGAAAATCTATTAGCTGATAGATTTCTTCTGCTAGATCACTAGTGTAATGGATCCCTCAGCACACTTTGTCAATATAACTTGACAAAATGAAATTAAAAAGGATTTGAAGTTTTTCAGAAAGTTTCCAATGTGGGTGCAGTATGCTGTATATTTTAGACAAAAGAACAATTCCCCTCCAGGTCTTTGCAATGCCCTCCTCCCCAGAATCTGTCCCACCCGTGTGCTGAATAGATTCCTCAGCAGACATTCTATCTTGAGATGACAACAAACAACTGGCCCAGTGACCACCTCCGCTGCCCCACCTTGACTGGCACCCTGACTGACCTACCAGAGACTCTGATGCTGTTAACAGCCTGCCCACCTAAACCTATTTGCCAGTGCTCCAATTTTGCAAGACTGCACTGGGTGCAGAGCTTGCCAGTCACTGTCAATCCTACCTGTCCTCTCCCCGCCCCCCCGCCCCACCCCGGAACTGCTTCCCCTCTGGGACTTTGCAATGGCAACACTGGGCACCTTTAAAAATTGGAGCTCAATGTGGGATGTCCTTCACAATGTGGGGCAGTTGGGAGGTATGTGTGCCACGGAGACGTCCTGTGTGACTTAGAAGTCTTTTAATCTCTCGGTATTTCAGATCTCTATATGTAAATGGGTATTATTATACTTCCTTTCTCCCACAGTTTGAGTCTTGTCTATTTCCATAGTCACTAGAATGAAGAGCTTACAGTCTTTTAATATGTGTATGCACAGTACCTAATACAAAAGCGCTCCAGTGTTGGGGCCTCCAGGTGCTTCTGTAACATAAATAAGAAGATTAATAGTTTAAAATGTTGTGCTTGGGAAAAGCATTTTATGAAAGCTAAATGTTATTGAGGCATCTTGTGTCTAAATTGCCTTTTTATTTGAAAGTTCTGACAATAGCTGGAAAGCCCTTGACAGATATTTCAAAAATATCCTTGAAAAATTGATTAAATAGTCTGAAAATTCCTGATACACTACAATTGCTCTTGAAAACTTTTTGGAAAAGTTACTATTATTTAAAGTACTTAATTCAACTTTCTTCTTAATTGCATGTTGTCTCTAATTAGTGTGTTCCAGTTTAGGAAAGACTCTTTTTTATTACAACTCTTCAGGCCTAATCAGTCTGTCACTTCATCAAATTCTAGCACAGTCGTTCCACTATTAGATATGTTAATAGTATCTAGCTCTGCCCTGTTCTGGTTGAAGTCAAATATAGCAATTCCAATTAAGCTTCTTCCAAATTAATTTTAGAACTAGGTTTCTGGATTCCCTGGTATCATAAGTCACTTGAGCCTGCATGTGTTCCTTTAGCAGCTGCAAGTGATTGTGAATTAGAATTACCTGAGGGTCTGCTGCCCTGTAAGTCCCCACAGATGGTTTAGGGCCTAAAGATGTAGATAGATGCCAAGTGGGATTTTCAAACATGGGAGTTAGCCACCTAACTTGCTTGGGCACCTTTCAGAGGGGTAGCCGTGTTAGTCTGGTTCTGTAGGAGCAGCAAAGAATCCTGTGGCAAAACGTCTGTTAGTCTATAAGGTGCCACAGGATTCTTTGCTGCTTGGGCACCTTTGAATATCATACTTGTTGCCTAGCTGCATCTTCAGATGCCTAAATACCTTTGAAAATCTGGCCCAAAATGCTTATTCAAACCATGTCTGAACATACTGATTATCCTAAGTCCTCAAAGCAGGACTGGTATCACAGGGGAACATGATTTGACATAGATAGGTTGATCTAAATTTTAAACATAGACCAGGGCTTGACTCAGTTCAGCTAAGATAGGGCTTAACTTGGTTCATATGAGAGAAGTGTTTCTCTTACCAGCACAAACATAAATAAAAATATGAAAAGAAAAAGTCCCCCACATCCGTATTCAGACAATGCACTTTTCCTAGCAGCATAATGACTTATAAGTGACTCCTTTTAAAAAATGCTTTCTATCCAGGCAGTCGAGGGAAAATCATGGACTTGTGCGATACTGAAGCTTCACAATGACTCTGAAAGAAAATAGAGACATTGACCAGGGGAAGTAATTGTGAGACCATAATCATTCAGACAAGAACTAGAGCAATAGAGTCCTTAAATGCTGTGAATCACAAAGGCAGCATGATGTATGAAACTTATGGGTACTTACGCAAATGGATTATAACTATACCATACCACTTCATAAATGCGTTTTTTATTTCCCATTGTTATCTAGGCCATGGAATTACTCAAAAACAGTCAGGGAGCTACAGATACCATCAGTTTTTAAGTTGTTGCTATATTCATTTTCCTGCATATACAGCACCGCAAAATCAGTGAAGGTAATATTTAATACCAGTCACAGGACAGGCTGTATGGTGAGAAGCTCCACATAAGACTAAAGCCTTTTATTAAAAGTATACCAGGCATATCTTTTACAGCTCCTAAACCACAGCAGGAGTATACCTGTCTTTTGAAGTTTATCACCTTTCTACATGTTTATGGGCTGCAAATGGCAATGTTTAACAAAGTAGATGCTGGAAGTGTTATGTCATCTGGGCTCATTCAGTATCCATAATTACAAATAATTAAAAGTGTAACTAACAAAGCTTTTAATTGTACCATTTATCAAATCCTTCATTTTATATTTCAGTGTTATAAGTCAATAAATATTGCTCTGTGCTACCCTCAATCTGTTAGAAGGGAGTGCAGTGTTATGGAAAAATTGATGATTCTCTTCAGTGCCAATATTTCTTCTTTAAACTTGGGTTTTTCAGTCAAAGTCCAGTTTTGTTTGTAAATGCTTAGAAAGAAACGTCATTAGAAATTTTCCTGTGAATGCATTTTGAGGGGTGTGTCAATTTTAGGGACTTGATATTTAGTTGTTTTTAATTATACCTATTAATATATTATTATTATTATTATTGTATTATTTATTATGTATTTATTATAGTTCTGCTGCATGCTTTCACTCATGATTTCGCTCCAGGTGGTGGTGAGGGAACAGTATTTCTATTTTTTCATTGAAGGCTTCATAAGACGATGCATCATTGTCAGAGGCTGCAATGAAATGTTTGGCATCACCATGTGCCCTGTCTGCCCAGACTAAGCCTCTTCTTGCAGAGTACCCCCGCACTTTTCCCTGAGGCATCCTCATCAAAGAGAGGGAGAAGACAACATGTACTGCTGTAATGTCCCACTGATGGATCTTCTGCCTGGAGGGACCCTTAGTCAAGAGTTTGCATCAGTGCACGTAGACATGTTTGTATCACTGAATATTACAGCACTGTGTAAACTCAACTCAAACTGCAGAAGCCTAACTTTGACTTTGAGTAGCATTCACAAACCAGCAGAAGTTACCTTCATCTGTGAATTTTCTGTACATGTTATATATAATTTCCTGTATTTGGTGAGCCACAAACTTGAAGAAGAAACTGCTTTAAATCAATTTTAGGTTCATGGAGTTTATACAGAGCAAGTCACATAGTGGAAACCACATGGTAACTCTCCTATGTATTGGATTAGTTTAGCCCATACTACATTACCAGGAAAGTTCAAAGCATCTCATCAAAATCCATTTTCACTTGTTTCCCAAGGGAGAAGTACCTCTTTTTAGTTAAGAAGTCTGTCTCAGCTGAAAAAGTTGGGCAGAGGTGCAGGAACCAAAAACCTTCTATCCTTGCCCTTCTGAGTGACTGATTCTGGCAGCCAGTGTCCTAATACCTAGCCATTATTACCTCAGTTAGTTACCTCTTCCTGCTTTTGGGTCCTGTGCATTTGTGTTCTGGCTTTGTCAAAATACAGTAGTATTATGTTACAACCTTCCAGAAAGAGTGTTTTGGTTTTTTTTAATCTAACTTCTCTGTATCTATGCTGTGGAAATAACATTTTCCATCACAATATTTATTTCTCTGAGTTCAGAATTCTTTTATGACATCAGAGTTGAGGCCTCGTGCCACTTCTGCTATGGCATATTAATGAACTGGTTTAGTCCAGTTCAAATGTATATAAATTCATTGAAACTATAGTTTTGTAGTTGGTTTCAGCCCTGGGAAAAGTAGTTTCAGTAGGAACCTTTACAGCTTCGTGGCCCAACAATCTTGGAAAGATTTGCCTTGCTTTTCTACATACCCATTTGTTCCTGAATATTGTTACCTGGAATGTATTCTCTGTATTGATTCATGACTCAAACTGAGGGGAGAGGTAGATATGCTGAAGGGTAGGGATAGGGTCCAGAGTGACCTAGACAAATTGGAGGTTTTGGCCAAAACAAATCTGATGAGGTTCAACAAGGACAAGTGCAGAGTCTTGCACTTAGAATGGAAGAATCCCATGCACTGCTACAGGCTAGGAATCGACTGGCTAAGTGGCAGTTCTGCAGAAAAAGATCTGGGGATTACAGTGGATGAGAAGCTGGATATGAGTCAATGGTGTGCCCTTGTTGCCAAGAAGGCTAACGGCATATTGGGCTGCATTAGTAGGAGAGTTCCCAGCAGATCGAGGCCACATCTGGAGTATTGCATCCAGTTTTGGTCCCCCCACTACAGAAAGGATGTGGACAAATTGAAGAGAGTCCAGTGGAAGGCAATGAAAATGATAAAGGGGCTGGGGCATATGACTTATGAGGAGATGCTGACGGAACTGGGTTTATTTAGTCTGTGGAAGAGAAGAGTGAGGGAGGATTTGATAGCAGCCTTCAACTACCTGAAGGGGGGTTTCAAAGAGGATGGAGCTAGGCTGTTCTCAGTGGAGGCAGATGACAGAACAAGGAGCAATGGTCTCAAGTTGCAGTGGGGACGTCTAGGTTGGATATTAGGAAAAAGTATTTCACTAGGAGGGTGGTGAAGTACTGGAATGGGTTACCTAGGGAGTGGTGAATTCTCCATCCATTGTTGGTTGCAAGGCTGTGTGTAGTCATTACAGGGAAAAAGGGAAGGCAGAACATTAAAAGTTACTGATAATTCTAAGAAGAAGATGGAAAAATTCAGTTTTCTAATAAGATTTACCAAACCAAGTTACTATACTAACTCAGCATGTTAGAGCAATGCTATTGTTTCAGTATCCTGCCCAGTTTTATACATGCTTGCAAAAGAAGTTATGCCTTAAAGGCTTTCATGCATATTGATTAACAATAAAAATTGTGCAACTTAGAAGCCTTTAAAAAGAAAGCTGTGAATTGTTTCTGGTTGTGTTAATTACAGGAGGGATTGTGAGTTTATACAACTAAATAATTGCTGCAGATGTGTTTTTGAATAATGTTCTATTAATGTAAAATTATTCTCTTTTCCTAACCCATGTTCCCAATTCTACTTTAAAGAAAATGGCTTTGCTAAATGATGAACCTTTAAATTGTAAACCTCAGATGAACAAAATATCTGTATATGAATTGAATTTATAGAGAATTCATTTCCTGTATCTAATACCACATAAATGTTTTCTTTCTATTGTGGTTTGACCCTGGGCTCCATCATCATAATCATCTTGATTGAGATTTTGGCTGTCTCTAAAGCGTAGTATGTTACAGAGATTTCCTTATAATACTTTGGGTGGGAGGTCCAGAGTAACAAGGAAGAGGGGGAAAGGTCTCATATTTATTATTTTTCTACCTTTACTGGATGTACAAAGTCAAACTAGACAATAAATATCTGGAACATTATTTAACATTAATCTGGGTCTTGGTAGAGATCAGAAACATCTGGAGCATTATTAAATGTTGAGTGTAATAAAGTTGCAAAGAGGTAATGTAGAATGTTGCCAATTGTATCATTCTACGGTATTACATTACATAGCCAAAGAGAGCTTTATAGTCAGATCAGGGCCAGAGTGAGCCAGAAATGACATATGGCTCAGAAAAAAAAATGACAAGAATAAACTAAGCTTACTTTCTGGAAGAAAGCCAGATGTATTTTCTGAGCTGTATTGGCAAAGGCCAACATTGTTAAATACCAAAAAAAGTAACTGCAACACAAGGCAGTGGTTGGTGAAATTGGTTTGAGAGATTGAGGCACATTATATAGGTATCATGTCCCTACATCTCTGCTGTATTGAGAATGTTTTATACTGTACTGTCAGCAGCCCAAAACCCAGCATAGCTATCCACAGGAGGATTAGCCAGTGTTAAAATGGTTGATCTAATGGTCCCTTCTAGACCTTAAAATATATGGATCTGTGAATCACTCTAGCATAAAGGGGAACCTCTGGCAGCATAGAGCTGGTGTAGTGGCTCTTAAACAATTCCATTCCCTGTGGCTAGCATAGGGGGCATGGCTGGGGGTTGAGGGACATGGCCATCATGTCTCTGAGACCTCTGGTGATTGCAGTCCAAAGTAATCATCCATTGGGGACATTGGTGGCTAGTGTCAGTTCAACCAGATTTCCGGCTATGCTAAGGGCCCAGCCTGGTGCACAACTCGCCCAGGATCAGAGAGCATATCCCTGCCTCCTGAACTGTACTGTTTGCTCCTCAGTCATAGTTCAGGAGAGCTTGCAAATGTGTTATGTTTACCTAGTGAAGGCTTCTCTTTAATATAACTGCTTTTCAATAATGTGTCTACATACATTTCTTTCAGAACTTCTAAGAAAAAAAAATACAGTCATTTAAAAATAATACCAAAGTAGTGGGTCAATAGTCTATAAGGCATTCCATGGGTTTGCGGCCAAATCCATCCTAAATTCTGCATCCTTGGGACCACCTTGGTCCCTTTTCTGGTCATCAGACCATGCTGCTTATAGACCACAGGACCTGGAATTTACAACATGGAATGTCTGGATCAGACCTCCACAATTAATTCAGAGTAGAGATGAGTGGCCAAGCACCAAGTGGGGAGCAGGGGGGAGGGGCTAGCTCAGTGGTTTGAGCATTGGCCTGCTAAACCCAGGGTTGTAAGTTCAGTCCTTGAGGGGGCCATTTAGGGAACTGGGGTAAAGATCTGTCCAGGGATTGGTCCTGCTTTGAGCAGAGGGTTGGACTAGATGACCTTCTGAGGTCCCTTCCAACCCTATTCTTCTATATATAATATAGATAATTCTTTTAAGATGCTGAATATGAAATTCTCATAAGCACTCCTGACCAGGGCTAAAAGGATTTGCATGTGGTCAGTCAATCAGTGCTCCATCAATCAATAAACTGTGATTGGAAAGAACCTAAATTTGGAAAGCAGCCCTGTACAGGCAAGCCATAAAGCTTGAGCATCTTTGGGTACATCTACCCAGGGATAACAGACCCATGGCTGATCCGGTTCAGCTGACTTGGTTTCACGGGGCTAAAAAATGCTGTGTACATTCTTGCAGGGTCCCAGACTAATGTCTATACAGCAACTTTTCAGTCCAGAGCCTGATCCCCATGAGCCCAAGTCAGCTGACCTGGGGCAGCTGTGGAGTTTTTCTCGCTGGGTAGAGGTACTCTTTATTCCTATCCTCCTTGTGTATTTTTGAGATAACAGTTTATATCACTTTCCCCCTGAAATACCATCCATATAATATTTTCACTGAAGTTTTGCAAGATCTTATTTCTAGGCGAATGGGACTTAGCTTAAGGGACTAACTCAAGGCCCTGGACTGACTCAAGCTCTTTCCGCAGCCTGAACATGACGTCTCTGTGTCATGTCCTGTCTCTACAAATTTTAATTTTAGAAGGTTTTATTTTTTATATGATCACATAGCTGCGAAGCTCACCTACACTAATCGATGCAAACAAAACCACCAAGCGCCAGAATACCATTCCTGCATATGAAACTAAAAGGGGTTCATCCACGAGGTGCTGCTTTTCCTTATCCCTCATGAGACACTTAGGAAATTGCTGTGCTGCCATATAATACCTGTTTTCATGAACCCAGTCTGACAGAAAGTTATGCCCTTTCCCTTTGGGACTGAGTTCAACAGAAATTAAATGCAGACATTGACACAGCAGAACGTTATGGATTTGGCTTTTTTATTCAGCTGAGCTATTTACCAGGAAACTTAACTGGCTAGTAGAGCCATTTGAGGCTGTATCTCTTTGGACCAATCCTATGAGAGGAACAATCTACCCTCATCCCATCTTTTCACAAGCCTTTATGTTGAACTTGTGGACAAATATTATCTTTCTACAGTCACAGAACTCATTTTTTAAAGAAAAGCATTTCCTGGATTAATTTATATCTATGCAGTATCTGCAGTTCACCAGCCCAGAGCCTAAACTTTACTCAGAAAGTCAATTCTTTTCTTTAAAATATTCTGCCTCATCTGATGCTCTGGAGAGAGAGGAAGAGTTATTTCTTTATCCTGGGTCAATATATTTAACTTTTAATTTTACTTTTTCTTACTGCTTTAGGATTTTCCTTATCTGATCAACAGCAGACTAGCTGTCAGTACCAAAAGCCTATTATTTCTCACGTCTGTGGTAGTTGGTTTCCCCTTAACATGCTTACTCCAGTTGGTGCCTCTGCCTTTTACTGCTTCTCAGGAAGGCCTTTGGTAGGCCATTGACTTCAGTGGAGTCACTCCTGCTCTATAGTGGCATGGAAGAAGCATCCGGTCTCTCATCTCTACATTTCTTTATATTGGTCTTTCTCTTACAATACTCTCTTGCCTGAGGGTATTTAAAATGTTTCCTTTTTGTTACCCAACAATATTTGTTTCAGCAAAGAAAGATGCTTGGAATACCATAATCTTTCCCCTCCCAAACAGTGTTTAGTGCCCTATGTACAAAGAACTATGATTGTGATTTCTAGCATCTGTTTGTTAAAGTCATTCCCTCGAAGTAGTGATATGCACAATTCACTGGGGATGACTACTCTTTTTTTCTTAGCATACATATTTTAATTGGTAGTCACTATTTTAAACAGCTATTAAGTTCCATTATCTGATGGCTGACAAAGGTTGTATTACTTGTTTTTTATAATGACTTCCAGAAGAAAGGTCCAATAACTGGGGCCCTTATTCACCAGAAATGTCCCACTATAATCAGCAGGATTTTCACATAAGCAAGAGCAATAGGATTGGGCCCCAATTAATTTCTAGAACATGATAATACTTTATATAGTGTTACAAAAGGGGCTGATTGTTGGGATAGCCTCCGAGACCTCTTCCACTCAGTTCCCCGAGAACTCAGTTCAACTCTGGTCTCATCACTCAGGTTCCTTTAATGGAATTTGATGTTATAACCCAAATTTCTGCACCAAGAGGTGGTGGTGTGAAGCTAATGATCTAGACGTTCCTAGTAAGCCATGCACCTACAGCGGGGGCCAGGAGCAGCTTCGATATGTGTTTAACCAGTTGCAATGAGTCAGAAGAAGCTGCAGAAAAAAAAGCTGTAGGCAGTTTTGGCTTGTGGGTCTAGGTTGGTACCTGGAAGACACTGAGTCAGCTGAGCCTTCTCTTGACCTAGAGTAGAGGTGCTGGGCCTAAGGATTCTCCAAGAGTGGGTTGCTTTTGTGCTCTTTGTTCCCAGCCATGCTTTAAAAATCTGGAGTCGAGTACATTTGTATCCTGATTTTGTCATTGATTTCTGCTGCGGTCAGGAAAACTGATGTGCAAGACTCTGAAAATCTGCCCTCTTTTGGTGGTGAGGCAATGAAAGTTAACCTTTGAAGGCAATGTGATTCGAAATCAGGTTTCCTCAGTACAACTCTGCCTCTCCTAGTCCTTTCTGTTAGTTTAAGTGTGAAGATAATTATGTGTTTCTCCAAATTTTAAATTGCTTATGTCTATTGGTGAAAGTGGAGAAAAAGGGTTTGTTATGCTGGAATTCACTCTTAAGAATTCTGTCCACCAATATTGGACTCACAGAGCCATATATCTTAATTTTTTTGTGGGGTGTGAAGTGTGATCTGTATGCAGTAAGTACAACAAAATGACACCTACATATTGGCACCTATGAAGTGGTTAAACTGTGTTTTTTTTACAATACAAAAAGTGGGATTAGCAGTCCTCACTACCACATAGGGGAGCTGTGCTAGTCCATCTGTTCTGGACTGAACATTAATTGTTGGTGAAGTGTCAGGAACTGAAAGCTCTGAGGTCAAATTCCCATCTCATTTAATGTGTATGCAACTTGGTTTGAATTAAGTGGGGTTGTACTCATGAAGTGAGAGTAAGATCTAGTCCAAATATTTACATTAATAGCATAAAAGTGACTGCTTGCCTATTGCTTTCCTCACCCTGCCCTTGTGCAGTGTTTCACAGTTGTTCAAGGCACATGTGCTAAATTGGAGTATTTAAACTGACTTCTTTCATAAGACTGGACCTGAGCAAGAAGAGGTCTTTATATTTTCTCAGGTGCTAAATTGTGGAAAGGAAATTACAAAAAAATAAAAGGCAAAAATTGTGAAGATTGGTTCAAGGAGTATGCTGTATGTATTGTTATAGGACAGAGAGAGTGATTTTCCTTGCATTACCTATAAATATGCTCACAGGCAGCCGTGTACATTATGTTGGATCATGTCTGACATATACATATAACACACAAGTCAAAAGCATTGGGTTAGGACTCTTATGGACCTTAGACATTTGGGATGGCCTTGTCTGACTTGGGGAAGTATGAAATATACTGCCCTTGTATGAGTATGAGGGAAAGAGAGAATGTGACTCCTTTGAGTGACTTCTCTTATTAAGTATCCAACCTATTATTTACTGTCTCACCGCTAAGGGAGTTCTCCTTTGGCTTGGGCAGTAAAGGCTTCTGCTTTTGGTGCTGAAAGACCCTTCTAAGATCCCATGAGGCCCATGTGGTTTGTTTGTATCAAAGAATGTGGGTTGTCACAACACCTTTCTTGCCTCAGATGTTTGCAAACTTGTTCAGAAACAATCTTCTGCATGTGCAAAAAAAGTCTTAGTATTTATTTGAAGTTATAAATTATAGTAAGCTGCACCCATTCTTTGCCCTGAGTGACTACCCCATTGGCTAAAACAAGCAAAAGAATGCTAAAAGACTATCCGTGAATAGAACCATGCTCATCCCTCAGTCTGCTCCCTCCTTAGTAGCCTGAGTAAAAAAAGAGAGAGAAAAGATGGCTTAGCAACATGGCCAGAAGTTTAACAAATCTGGGCACTGGTGGGTCAGGGAGAGCAAATTCTAAAACCAAGGACCCCTCACCATGTCACCAGTTTCCTCTCATTTATTCCATGAATACTCCATCTCAGGTGGCTCTGCTGATCTCGTCTATGACCATATGTCACAGAGAAAGACAGCCTCTCAGGTGTCCAGGCCCCAAACCATTTAAGGCATTTATAATTTAAAACTGACACCTCAAGTTCTACTCAGGAGTTTATTGAAAGGCAGTGAATATTATGGTGCACCAGTTTAATGTGCTCCCAAGGTGCAACTCAGTAAATAGATCACAGCATTCTGCACTTGCTTCAACTTCTAAATGCTCCCAAAATGTAATCCCTCATAGAATGTATGATAGCAATCTAATCTTGAGGTGACAAAGGCCTAGATAATTGTGTTAAGGTCAATATCAGAGAGAAAAAGTTGGAACTTGTCTTGCCAGATGCAGATGGAGAAAATGCTGTTTCATGTGGGGAAGGGAGAGAGCAATACCAACCATGTATCACCTTGATGTATTTTTCTATTCTGCAAGACAGTGATGGTGCAGTATGAAATCCTAGACAAAATAGAAGCTATGCATTATTTCCGTTGACAAACGTAAAGTCCCATTTGGCTAATGTTAACAGGAGCTACACATGTAACCAAAGGAGAATATATGCTTACATGGAGCAGTAGTTAACAGAAGCATTCATTTAATATTGTTACAAGCTACTGTTGATTTTTATGAGTGATAGGAGAGCAATTTGCAGATGAACTACTGTATAGAGGAAGAAATGCTGTTCAGTTTAAGAAGGAATACTTTGAACCTTTGGCAGTTTTGTAAGTGGTTTTTCATTACAAAAAAGAAGTTTAACATTATACATTAAAAGCTTGTGTATTTAAACCTTTATGGTCCATACCACTTTAGGTAGAATTACAGTAAATTGCCACTCTTTATTTCTGTAATTATCTTGTAAAAGTGCCAGTTGATATTGTCCTGAAGTTTATGTTCAGCACACATTAACACCAGTCATATTTTGGACAGCTTGTATAAGGTCAATTTGATTGTCTCTTAGGGAAATAAAATTGTTTTAAAAAGACATCTCTATTTAAAAAGATCTAGGAATTACGTACTTTTGAATAATTAAATGAACTACAGAGAGGAGAAGGATGATAATCAGCTCACATATAGTGTGATTATAACAATCTGCAGAATCATTTCTTGTATTAATACATTATTCTGGGATTATATGTAATTATGAAACATTTTTTTTGTTTAATCTCTGTAGGAGCTTGGAAGTAACAGCCCTCCGCAGAGGAATTGGAAGGGAATTGCAATTGCGCTGCTGGTGATTCTAGTTGTATGTTCACTCATCACTATGTCTGTCATTCTTTTAACCCCAGGTAATCTCTCTCTCTCTCTCTCTCTCTTTCTGTATATATATAATATAAAATGTAATCTCTTACTGAAGATATTTTGATTCATAATGTAATCTTGAAAATGACTTATAAGTGTAACAACTCTTGTCTTTGCACGTTTTACTTCTGACTAATCATAGAATCTCAGGGTTGGAAGGGACCTCAGGAGGTCATCTAGTCCAACCCCCTGCTCAAAGCAGGACCAAACCCAACTAAATCATCCCAGCCATGGCTTTGTCAAGCCTGACCTTAAAAACCTCTAAGGAAGGAGATTCCACCACCTCCCTAGGTAACCCATTCCAGTGCTTCACCACCCTACTAGTGAAAAAGTTTTTCCTAATGTCCAACCTAAACCTCCCCCTCTGCAACTTGAGACCATTACTCCTTGTTCTGTCATCTTCTACCACTGAGAACAGTCTAGATCCATCCTCTTTGGAACCCCCTTTCAGGTAGTTGAAAGCAGCTATCAAATCCCCCCTCATTCTTCTCTTCTGCAGGCTAAACAATCTCAGTTCCCTCAGCCTCTCCTCATAAGTCATGTGCTCCAGCCCCCTAATCATTTTTGTTGCCCTCTGCTGGACTCTCTCCAATTTATCCACATCCTTCTTGTAGTGTGGGGCCCAAAACTGGACACAGTACTCCAAATGAGGCCTCGCCAGTGCTGAATAGAGGGGAATGATCACATCCCTCGATCTGCTGGAAATGCCCCTACTTATACAACCCAAAATGCCATTAGCCTTCTTGGCAACAAGGGCACACTGTTGACTCATATTCAGCTTTTCGTCCACCGTAACCCCTAGGTCCCTTTCTGCAGAACTGCTGCCCAGCCATTCAGTCCCTAGTCTATAGCAGTGCATGGGATTCTTCCGTCCTAAATGCAGGACTCTGCACTTGTCCTTGTTGAACCTCATCATATTTCTTTTGGCCCAATCCTCTAATTTGTCTAGATCCCTCTGTATCCTATCCCTACCCTCCAGCGTATCAACCACTCCTCCCAGTTTAGTCTCATCTGCAAACTTGCCAAGGGTGCAGTCCACACCATCCTCTAGATCGTTAATGAAGATATTGAACAAAACCGACCCCAGCACCAACCCTTGGGGCACTCCACTTGATACCGGCTGCCAACTAGACATGGAACCATTGATCACTACCCATTGAGCCCGACCATCTAGCCAGTTTTCTATCCACCTTACCGTCCATTTATCCAGCCCATACTTCTTTAACTTGCTGGCAAGAATACTGTGGGAGACTGTATCAAAAGCTTTGCTAAAGTCCAGAAATAGCACATCCACTGCTTTCCCCTCATCCACAGAGCCAGTTATCTCATCATAGAAGGCAATTAGGTTAGTCAGGCATGACTTGCCCTTGGTGAATCCATGCTGACTGTTCCTGATCACTTTCCCCTCCTTTAAGTGGTTCAGAATTGATTCCTTTAGGACCTGTTCCATGATTTTTCCAGGGACTCAGGTGAGACTGACTGGCCTGTAGTTCCCTGGATCTTCCTTCTTCCCTTTTTTAAAGATGGGCACTACATTAGCCTTTTTCCAGTCATCCGGGACCTCCCCCGATCGCCATGATTTTTCAAAGATAATGGCCAATGGCTCTGCAATCTCATCGGCCAACTCCTTTAGCACCCTCGGATGCAGTGCATCCGGCCCCATGGACTTGTGCTCGTCCAGCTTTTCTAAATAGTCCCGAACTACTTCTTTCTCCACAGAGAGCTGGTCACCTCCTCCCCATACTGTGCTGCAGAGTGCAGCTGTCTGGGAGCTGACCTTGTCTGTGAAGACAGAGGCAAAAAAAGCATTGAGTACACTAGCTTTCTCCACATCCTCTGTCACTAGGTTCCCTCCCTCATTCAGCAAGGGGCCCACACTTTCCTTGACTTTCTTCTTGTTGCTAACATACCTGAAGAAACCCTTCTTGTTACTCCTAACATCTCCGGCTAGCTGCAACTCCAAGTGTGATTTGGCCTTCCTAATTTCACTCCTGCATGCCTGAGCAATACTTTTATACTCCTCCCTGGTGATTTGTCCAATCTTCCACTTCTCGTAAGCTGTTTTTTTGTGTTTAAGACGAGCAAGGATTTCATTGTTAAGCCAAGCTTGTCGCCTGCCATATTTACTTTTCTTCCTACACATCGGGATGGTTTGTTCCTGCAACCTCAATAAGGATTCTTTAAAATACAGCCAGCTTTCCTCGACTCCTTTCCCTGTCATGTTATTCTCCCAGGGGATCTTGCCCATCAGTTCCCTGAGGGAGTCGAAGTCTGCTTTTCTGAAGTCCAGGGTCTCTGTTCTACTGCTCTCCTTTCTTCCTTGTATCAGGATCCTGAACTCGACCATCTCATGGTCACTGCCTCCCAGGTTCCCATCCACTATTGCTTCCTCTACTATTTCTTCCCTGTTTGTGAGCAGCAGGTCAAGAAGAGCTTTTCCCCTAGTTGGTTCCTCCAGCACTTGCACCAGGAAATTGTCCCCTACACTTTCCAGAAACTTCCTGGATTGTCTGTGCACTGCTGTATTGCTCTCCCAGCAGATATCGGGGTGATTAAAGTCACCCATGAGAACCAGGGCCTGTGATCTAGCAACTTCTGTTAGTTGCTGGAGGAAAGCCTCATCCACTTCATCCCCCTGGTCTGGTGGTCTGTAGCAGACTCCCAGCACGACATTACCCTTGTTGTTCATACTTCTAAATTTAATCCAGAGACTCTCAGGTTTTTCTGCAGTTTCATACTGGAGCTCTGAGCAGTCATACTGCTCTCTTACATACAACGCAACTCCCCCACCTTTTCTGCCCTGCCTATCCTTCCTGAACAGTTTATATCCATCCATGACAGTACTCCAATCATGTGAGTTATCCCACCAAGTCTCTGTTATTCCAATTACATCATAATTCCTTGACTGTTCCAGGACTTCTAGTTCTCCCTGCTTGTTCCCCAGGCTTCTTGCATTTGTGTATAGGCATGTAAGATAACTCACTGATCGTCCTGGTGTCCCAGTATGGGGCTGGAGCCCTCTCCTCTTGCACTCACCTACTTGTGCTTTCTCCCGATATCCCACTTCCCCACTTACCTCGGGGCTTTGGTCTCCTTCCCCCGGTGAACCTAGTTTAAAGCCCTCCTCACTAGGTTAGCCAGCCTGCTTGCAAAGATGCTCTTCCCTCTCTTCGTGAGGTGGAGCCTGTCTCTGCCTAGCAATCATTCTTCTTGGAAGACCATCCCAGACTACTTGAATTTCAGTATCCAAAGCAGACACAGGATGACGTAATTGATGCAAAGTTGGGACCTGCCATTATACACGCAGTCAAAATCCCCCTTGGCTTCAGTCATGTGTGGTTGCCTCCTAGTGTATTTTCAGATCCCTTGGTATATACAGAAAACTTGGTTTAAAATGTGCTAATACTGAACATGAAATGTTTATACTCAGCCACATCAGTGTATATGTATCTCTCACTGTCATATACACACAATAAATCAGAGAGAACTGAAGCTATTTATTTAACAACTGATTTGCAAAAATAATATTAATATGCCTATTAATCAAGTCCTGGGCAATGTAAATTCCTACACATGGATGGTTTGATTTTGCTGCAAGTTTTCTTTATTCTAATTTATCCAAGAAATATTTTTAGAGGAAATCCTTTTTCTGTTGGGATAGCAAACATTACAGGGATAGAAGCCCAGATAGAAGGCAACATATGCTGCAGAGAAAAGAAAAATCTCATTGATTTCTCCCAATCAGACAGAGGTTCTTTAAAATAAGTGAACTGAGAAGCATATATCAGTGGTAAATATTGGTCTGAAAATATTCTGTATTGGAAATGTTATTCATTTGGTTTGTATCTGAATGTGCTTTTTAAGTTGCATAGCCTTGGAATTTGCAAACCATTGATGAAGCTATATATTTTCCTGATTCATTTTCATTCAGTTACGTTTGTATATTTTTTGCATAATTATCTAGTATAGTTTATGAATCAATATGTATATAGTCAGTAATTGGATATTACAAATTCATTTGCATATTTTAGTACTTGAGGTTTAGGTTAATTCAGCATTAATTGAATCATCACACTGGAAAGCTTAGATATGGTGGACCAAATTTAAGTTAGACCCCTAACAGCCCTGTTAGTCTCCCTTAGCCTGTGGTTATGTTGATTTAATTTACACACTATGGAACTGGAAGAAAGTGTAAACAGGCTGTGAAAAATTCCTATAGCTCATAACCAAGGGACAAGTAGAGGTGCTATCTGGGCAAGTAAAAGAGTCAGATTATCTGGCCAGTGGAAAAGAGCTAAAAAGTAGGCAGAGAATGGGCTGAATGATAGCAGGCACAGAAGCTTAGAGCTGCTTCTCAGACAGGAAGGTGGCCAGATTGTCTGGGAAAGGAGAAAAGAGGACGAGGCTACCATTTGGGAGGAAAGGTGGCTGAACAGAGCATGCTGGAGTGCTAGACTGTGCTGCTTTCCCTGTATTATGGAGATATCCACTAAGTACACCCAAGGCTGGGAGGCTTGTGGCCACCAGGCTCAAGAGAAAACGATGGGTAATGGTGGTTGGTGACTCCCTTCTAAAGGGGGCAAAGGCCTGAGCTGGCATCCCAGGAGATGTGGTGCCTGCCAGGGCCCATAGCTGAGATGTTGTGGAAGGATTGCTGAGGATCATCTGGCCCTCAGACTATTGCCCCATGCTGCTCACTCAAGTGGGCAATAATGATACTGAAAGATATGACTCTGAGCAGATCAGAAGTGACTATAGGACTCTTGGAGTAAGGGTGAAAGAGTTGGGGGCACAGGTGGTGTTCTCTTTGATCCTTCCAGTCAAGAGTAGGGGTCCCGGCAGAGAGAGACATATTCTGGAGGTGAATGTATGGCTGCACAAATACTGTTGCCAATAGGGCTTTGGCTTCCTTGACCATGGGGTCCTGTTCCAAGTAGAGATGGGGTCCACCTTTCAAGGATGGGGAAGAGTATCTTCAGATACAGACTGGCTAAGACGGGCTTTAAACTAGATTTGATGGGGCAGAAGACAAATGCTCACAGATAAGTCCAAAACATAGAAATCTGGGTGAAGGGTAGGAATCTGTGGGGAAATGGGAAATTGCAGGATGGACAAAGGAGGAATATAGAGCAGAAATCTAATAATCATCTTAGATGTCTGCATACTAGTGCAAGGAGTATGAGGAATAAACAGGCAGAACTAAAAATACTAGTGAACAATCACAAATATAATTGGCGTCACAAAAATATGGTGGGATAATTCACAACTGAAATATTGGTATAGAAGTGCTCAGGAAGGACAGTCAGGGAGAAAAGGGAGGAGGTGTTTCCTTATATATAAAACATGTATATGTTTGCACTGAGGCTGGGATAGAAGTGGGAGGCAGACCTGCTGAAAGTCCCTGGTTAAGATATATGGGATAGAAAACAAGGGTGATGTCATGGTAGGGTGTCTCCTATAAACCACCTACCCAGGGAGACATGGATGAGACTTTTTAAAAACAACTAACATAATCATCCAAAGCACAGGACTTGGTGCAGATGGGGGGCTTCAACATCTTTGGGAAAATAAGATAGCAGGGCTTGGATTATTCAACAAATTCTTGGAATGCCTTGGAGACAACTTTTTATTATAGAAGGTGGAGAAAACAACTAGGAAAGAGGCGATTCTGACAAACAGGGAGGAACTAGTTGAGAATCTGAAGGTGAAAGGCAGCTAGTTTGGGTGAAAGTGATTGTGAAATGATGAGGTTCATGATTGTAAGGAATGGTAGAAGGGAAAACAGCAGAATAAAGACACTTTCAAGAGGGCAGACTTTAGCAAACTCAGGCCTGGTCTACACTAGGACTTTAATTCGAATTTATCAGCGTTAATTCGAACTAACCGCTCAACCGTCCACACCAGGAAGCCATTTAATTCGAACTAGAGGGCTCTTTAGTTCGAATTTGGTACTCCACCCCGGCAGGTGGAGTAACGCTAAATTCGACACGGCTAGCTCGAATTAGGCTTGGTGTGGATGCTAATCGAACTTAGTAGCTCCGGGAGCTATCCCACACTGCACCACTCTGTTGACGCTCTGGACAGCAGTCCGAGCTTGGATTCTCTGCCCAGCCACACAGGAAATGACCCGCGAAAATTTGAATTCATTTTCCTGTCTGGGCACTTTGAATCTGACGTTCTGGTTGCACATCGGGGCGAGCTCCGCAGCACCTGCAACGATGCAGAGTTCTCCAGCAGAGGAGTCCGGGCAATCCCAGAATAGAAAGAGGTCCCCAGCATGGACTGACAGGGAAGTCATGGATCTGATCGCTGTGTGGGGCGAGGAGTCTGTGCTCTCGGAGCTGCGCTCCAGCAAGCGGAACGCAAAGACCTTCGAGAAGGTCTCGAAAGCCATGAAAGAGAAAGGATACAGCCGGGATGCGATGCAGTGCCGCGTGAAAGTCAAGGACCTAAGACAAGGGTATCAAAAAGTCAGAGCGGCAAACGGACGCTCCGGAGCACAGCCCCAGACATGCCGCTTCTACGAGGCACTGCATGCCATTCTAGGTGGGTCTGCCACAACTGCCCCACCAGTGACGGTAGACTCCGAGGATGGAATAGTGTACCGGGACAGTTCCTCCTCGATGTTCGCCGATGGGGAAGATGAGGAAGGGTCTTTTGAGGACGGCGCAGGCGACAGCGAACACACTCCCGCTTTCCCTGACAGCCAGGATCTCTTCATCACCCTCACAGAGATCCCCTACCAACCCTCCCCTGCTGTGAACCCGGACTCGGAATCAGGGGAAGGATCAGGCGGTAAGTGCTACACACGTATAAACATTTATTTTTTATAACATTGTTATAGAAAAAATAGAAACTGTATTTACAAAATTCTAAATATTAAACTATATGAAGAGAAGGTCCACACAAATGGGGATAGAAAAATAATCCTCTAGCGACATTTCCACGAAGGTGTCACTCAGTTCCTCGCAAAGCCTCCGCATGAGGTTCGTCGGAAGAGGTGCCTTGTTGGGTGCTCCGTGGAAGCAGACTCTTCCACGCCAGGACATCCGAATATAGAGTGGAACCATTGCCTCGACTAGCATTGCTGCATATGGTCCTGGTCTGTGCAGTGCGTCTCGTAACATCCTGTCTTTCTGGGCACGAGTGACCCGCCTCAGGGTGATCTCGTTCTGCAAATACTGCATCTAAGTAGGGCAATTAGTGTAGTGTTACTATTGTTAATGGTTTACAATTAGGTTGCATAACAACGACCCTCGCCTAACAGCCACGTGCGAGAGGCCACAGAGAACAAGCATCCATTGATCGTTCCCGTGCACTGGCGGGAGGGGCTGCAAAAGGCTCATCCTTTCTGCTTTGCACATTTCCTTTAGCAGGAGAGCACAGCTAACCACTAACTGATAAGCAGTATGTACTGTAAGGCTTACCAGGACTTTGTGCAAGAGGGATGCAGCTGTCTCCTCGCTTGTGCGCTGTCCAGTGCAATGGCGCCGCCAATGAGAGCGTATTCCGAAATCTCGGACTAGTTCTGAGATCTCCTGAGACTTGGTTCCCTCTTTGGTCTTGTTAACTGAAACTGACTAGACTGTGTTTAGTGTTGGCAAACATGTATGTGTTCAAGGAAATCACCTACTTTTTCGCATCACACAGCTTCGGCTCTTTCCCGGACTGCCCCGGCATCCCCCTCGCAGAGGCTGGCTCAGATTAGACGCCGAAAGAAAAAGACTAGGGATGACATGTTCCAGGAACTGATGGCCTGCTCCAGAGCGGAGGCGGCAGAGCAGAGACAGTGGAGGGACACCCTGTGTCAGCAGCATCGCACACACATGGAACGGGAGGATAGGTGGCGCAGGAAGACCAGCAGGCGACTCAAACGCTGCTTGGTCTAATGAGGGAGCAAACGGACACGCTCCGGCGCCTTGTAGATGTTCTGCAAGACCGCAGGCAGGAGGAGAGAGCCCCCCTGCAGTGCATCTGCAACTGCCCTCCAACGCCAAGAAGTCCTGTCCCCCCCTCACCCAAAGTTACAAGAAGGAGGGGCGGTAGGGGCCGTGAGAACTGTCCCTGCACCGCAGCAGACCGCTAATGTTCGAGACACTTCTCGCGCTGTAAATTTGTACAAGTTCTTTCCTTACAGCATCAACCAGTCCCAACTCCAAGTTTAAACCCCCCACTGTGTACTACATTATTAAAAGCGGTTTGGTGTTACTCACTGTTTCCGTCACGTTTCTCGTGTCAGAAGACTTTCTGTGGGGGTGTGTGTGTGGGGGGGGGGGGGATTGTAATTGCAGTGCATAGCCCACAGTACCATGGTACAGACTTGGGTGCAGGGTCAACTGCAGGGCACACACAGACTGCAGTCACTAGGCACCAGGGTCAGTCTGTGTGGTGTATGCTGCCCCGGGTCTTTCGTTGATGTGTATGCTTGTCCAGGGTCCTGGTGCCTGCCATCCCCGAATGTAAAGGCAGGCTTCCCTTCACATGCACTTCGACCGTAGCCACGATCCTCCCCGGTGCCCTGAGCCCCAAAAAGAGCCCTCATCCAGGGGCAGATACTCACTCTTCCCCCACACCCCTCACCCCTTCCAACGCCCAAACCCACAGCCCACAGCCGTCATGTAAACCCCTATCCAAAGACGGCACCCCTCGCCCCTTCCTGCAAACCCACCCATTCCTGCAACCCTCCCCCTACATGCACAACCACCGTAAACCGTCCCCCACCCCACAGACCTATGTAGGAGCAGGAGGCTGTCCGTCCTGTTTTGGACAAGCGGTCTGTACATCAGTGCACACCTTACCCAGCACAGAATGCTTACATGTTTCAACCAAGAAACAGAAATGCAAAGTCAACGAAAGATTTATGATTAATTACTGTAACATTTCATTAGTTTTAAAACGTGCTTTGGAAGTGGGGGAAACTTGGAGAACCGGGTTTGTGAGCTCAGATCTAACTGGACACATACAGACACAGGCCCATGATCAGGCTCTCTTAAAATCAAGTGGACAGTCACAGGTTACCCTGCTCTGCGAGGAAACTCACTTTCAAAGCCTCCCTGATGCACAGTGCTTCCCGCTGGGATATTCTCTCGGCACGGGTGTCTGGCTGATCGTAAACAGCAGCCAGGCGATTTGCCTCAACCTCCCAAGCGGCCAAAAAGGTCTCGCCCTTGCTCTCACATAGATTGTGGAGCACACAGCAAGCAGCAATAACTACTGGGATATTCTTTTCGCTGATGTCCGAGCGAGTCAGTAAGCTCCGCCATCTCCCCTTGAGACGTCCGAAAGCACACTCCACCACCATTCTGCACTTGCTCAGCCGGTAGTTGAAGAATTCCTTCGCACTGTCCAAGGCGCCTGTATAGGGCTTCATGAGCCAGGGCATTAGCGGGTAGGCCGGGTCCCCGAGGATCACTGTAGGCATCTGCATCAGACCAGAGTTCCTGAACACACGCGCGTCATGAACCTTGCCCGCCCACCCGACGTTGATGTTGGTAAAACGTCCCCTATGGTCCACCACAGCTTGCAGCACCATTGAAAAGTAGCCCTTTCGGTTAATGTACTCGCTGGCCTGGTGGGCTGGTGCCAGGATAGGGATGTGAGTCCCATCTATAGCCCCACCGCAGTTTGGGAATCCCATCGCGGCGAAGCCATCTATGATGACCTGGACATTTCCGAGAGTCACTACCTTTGAGAGCAGTTGCTCAACGATTGCGTGGGCTACTTGAATGACAGCAACCCCCACGGTAGATTTGCCCACGCCAAAGTGGTTCGCTACTGACCGGTAGCTGTCTGGCGTTGCTAGTTTCCAGAGAGCAATGGCCACTCGCTTATGCACACTCAGGGCTGCTCGCATGCGTGTGTCCTGGCGCTTCAGGGCAGGGGACAGCAAGTCACACAGTTCAAGGAAAGTGCCCTTACGCATCCTGAAGTTTCGCAGCCACTCTGTGTCATCCCAGACCTGCAGCACTATGCGGTCCCACCAGTCTGTGCTTGTTTCCCGGGCCCAGAATCGCCGTTCCACACCATGAACGTGACCCATTGCCACCATGATCTCCACGGCGCGGCGTACCCTGCTTTGTGAGAGGTCTGCGCCACTCTCCTCACCGCGCTGCCGGAGCCTCCTCGCCCGATTTCTCAGCAGCTGACTGTTGCAGAGGTGGACGATAAGGTGCGAGGAGTTGACAACGGCCATAAGTGCAGCGATGATCGCAGCAGGCTCCATGCTCGCAGTGATGTGGCGTCCGCGCTGTAACCGACCAGACAAGGGCGCGAACAGATTTCCCGCCGGCGCTTTCAGGGAGGGAGGGCGTGATTGACGGTTGAATGATGACAGTTACCCAAAACCACCCTCGACACATTTTTTCACCCAGCAGGCATTGCGAGCTCTACCCAGCATTCCAATGGGCAGCGGGGACTGCGGGAACTGTGGGATAGCTTCCCACAGTGCACCGCTTCCAAAGTCGACGCTGGCCCCGTGAATGTGGACTCAGAAGTTCGAATTTGTGTATTTAGTATGGATACACAAATTCGACTTCATAAGGTCGAATCCACAAATTCGACTTAAGTAGATTCGAAATAGTCCTGTAGTGTAGACAAGGCCTCATAGAATTGGTAGGCAAGATCCCATGGGAAGCAAGCAAAGGGAAAAAAGAATTCAGGAGAGCTGGCATGTATTTAAAGAGACACTATTAAGGGCACAAGAGCAAACTATCCTAATGCATAGGAAAGAAAGGAAGTATGGGAAGAGGCCACTCTAGTTTAACCAGGAGATTTTCAATGACCTGAAACTCAGAAAAAAAAAAAAAGTACAAGAAGTGGAAACTAGGTCAAATTACAAAAGGATGAATGTAACCCCCCCCCCAAAACCTCATAAACATGTAGGAACATAATTAGAAAAGCCAAGGCATAAAATGAGCTCAATCTATCTAGGGTAAACAAGAAATGTATTTGTAAAATTCTGAGATTCAAGAGGAAGACCAGTGACAGGATAGGCCGAAGTGTTTCAGTTTTCACTAAAAAGGTTAGCAGTGATTGGATGATTAATACAGTGAACATCTGTGTGAATGAGTTAGGATCTGAAGCTAAACTAGGAAAAAAACAGGTTAAGAATGACTTAGACAAGTTAGATGTCTTCAAGTCAGCAATACATGCTAGAATACTAAAGGAATTGGATGAAACAATTTCTGAGCCATCAACGATTATGTTTGAGAACTCGTGGAAGATGGAAGAGATCCCAGAGGACTGGAAAAGAGCAAGTATAGTACCTATCTATAAACAGGGGAATAAGGACAACTCAGGAAATTATAGACCAGTCATCTTAATTTAGGTACCCGGAAAGATAATGGAGCAAATAATCAAACAATCAATTTGTAAGCACCTAGAAGAAAATAAAGCAATAAATAACAGTCAACAAAGATTTGTCAAGAACAAATCATGCCAAACAATCTAATATCCTTCTCTGATGGGGTAACAAACCTTTTAGATGGGGAAAAACAGTAGATGTGATATATCTCGACTTTTGCTACTATCTCACATAACCATCTCATAAACAAACTAGAGAAATCTAGCCTAGATGAACCGACTGTAAGTTGGTGTCATAAACAGATAGTTAAGGGTTAAGGTCTGTTTTACCTGTAAAGGGTTAACATGTAGTACCTGGTGACCACCTGACCAGAGGACCAATCAGAGATAAGATTTTTTCAAATCTCTGTGGAGGGAAGCCTTTGTCTGAGTGAGAACTGTTTTTGGATCTAACAGAAGACAGTCATGTCTCCAAGTTCTCCTGGAGTAGTTTCTACTAATTAATAGTGAGTATTAATTAGAAAGGCGAATTAGTCTTATGATTTGATTTCTATATTTGCAATTGTGTGTTTGCTAAAGGAAATGCTTTATTCCTGTTTGCTGATATTGCTTTTACTGAGAAAAGGGGGAGAGGGGATTCTCTCCAGAGATTGATAAGGTTATACCCTATGAGTGTCCAGCTTGGGCTCATAGAGATTCTGTACTTTCTTTTTGTTCTCTTAATAAATTCTTTTCTATTAAGGACTTGTTGGTCTTTCCTTGGGTGGATTCTCAGGGAAAGGGGAGGGGGAGGTATCCCTCTGTAGTTGGATCCCGGTATCTCTCCTAGGAAAAGGGAGGGGGGGAGGAAGCAGGGGGAATGGTTTGTTTCTCCTGGGTGTAAGAACTCCATGGATTTGGGGCTCTTGGAATCCCCTAGGATTTTGGGGAAGGACTGTGTCTCAATTCACATTTCTTAATTGAGCGGTGGCAGCGAGAAGGAACCCCACCCTAAGGGTTAGGGTGGTGGCAGAATACCTGCGGGTCCCCATCTTTGAACCCACAAGCTCAAAGTGGGGGTGAGATCCCATAGGACATGGTGGCAGAATACCTGCGGGTCCCCATCTTTGAACCCACAAGCTCAAAGTGGGGGTGAGATCCCATAGGACATGGTGGCAGCTTACTAGATCTAAACTAGGATTTTAGTTTAGAGGGAAACCAAGTCAGGTCCCCACATTGGAGCCGAACAGCTCCAAGTGGGGGTGAGACCTTTGACATGGTGACATGCGGGTCCTCACTTTGAAACTGCCCAGTTTCAAGTGAGGGTAGACCCATGACAGTTGGGTACACAACTAGCTGGAAAATTATGGTCAAACTAGTTATTAATAGTTCACAATCGTGCTGGAAGAGCATATTGAGTGGGGTCTCACAAGGATCTGTGCTAATATGGTTCTGTTCAATATCTTCTTAAATGATTTAGAAAATGGCATAGAGAGTACACTTCTAAAGATTGTGGATACCACCAAGCTGTGAGGGGTGCAAGTGCTTTGGAGGGCAAGATTAGAATTCAAAATGATCTTAACAAACTGAAATAAATAGGATGAAATTCAGTAAGGAAAAATGCAAAGTTCTACACTTAGGAAGGAATAATCAGTTGCCCAAATGGGAAATGACTGCTTAGGAAAGAATACTGCAGAAATGGATCTGGGGGTTATAGTGGATCACAAAATAAATATGGATCAACAATGTAATACTTTTGTGTGAAAAAAAAAAAAAAAAAAAAAAAAAAAGTGAACATCATCCTGTGATGTATTAGCGGGAGTGTTTTAAGCAAGACATGAGAAGTAATTCTTCCAGTATTCTCAGCACTGCTAAGGCCTCAGCTGGAGTATTGTATCCAGTTCTGGACAGCATGCTTTAGGAAAGATGTGGACCAATTGGAAAAAGTCCAGAGGAGAGCAACAAAAATGATTGAAGGTCTAAAAAAATGTCACCTGTGAGGAAAGATTGGAAAAAAAAGCCAACTGGGTATGTTTAGTGTGGAGAAGAGAAGACTGGGGGCAGCAGGGACATCGTATTCTTGAAATATGTAAAATCTGTAATGAAGTGAAGGGTGATAAATTGTTCTCCTCAACCACTGAGGACAGGACAACAAGTAATAGGCTTAAATTGAAGCAAGGGAGATTTAGGTTAGACTTTAGGAAAAACTTCCTAACTGTAGGAATAGTTAAGCAGAAAGAAATTACCTAAGGAGGTTGTGGAATCTCTGTTATTAGAGATTTTTAAGAATAGGATTGATAAACACTTGTCAGGGATGGTCTACATAATACTTAGTCCTACCTTAGTGCAGGGGACTGGACTAGATGACCTACCAAGGTTCCTTCCACGCCTACATTTCTATGATTTCTATGTATGCTTGGCTGATATGCAGTGCAGAGCACTAAAAACAATGATCAAAAGCAATCATTTGGTTGTCTCCCATTTGGAACATATTGGAAAAGATGAGTTGGGCTGATCTAACCCCAGTTAGAGGGGAGCGGATTCTTCAGGGGATCGAGAGAGGTAAATTTGGGAACATGTATGTCATGATATACCCAAAGCCATTCTAGTAACTGAAGTATATTTCTTTCTTTTCAAGGAGAGGATTTATTGTTCAAGGGGATGGCAAAAGCTAGAAAGAATTATGCTGAAACTCAGAGCAATTAAAGTCAATTCTGGCCCTTACATTTGAAAACCTATTGTTAACAGTGGAAAATTTGAAGAAGTATTTAAAAGTCTTCAGAGGCAAAGATTTTTTTTTAAAAGACCCTCTACAACACATGGATTAACATTATGTTATGTTATTAGAATGTATGTCCCCCCTTACACTGGTCTTTGCTAACACTTCAAGTCACACAAGTGAAAACCAGTATTGTCATCTCAGTTGCTATGATATCCCTAAGAAACTTCGCAGTTTTGTGTAATTAGCAGAATCTGCTCTGCAAAGATCTAGGACTGGAAAAAAAAGGATTTTATGCAGGTCAGGAATGAAGGACATAAAGAGAGCTTTGAGAGGAAGCTTGCATCACACCTGCCTGGTGTCTCGAGCCAGTGCTGTCCACCCCTCAATTTCATGAGCAAATCATTTATATTTTTATTCTAATTATTTATTATTATTTTATAAAAGCTTTTAAAACTAGTTAGGTAAACTGAGATTTTTGCTTATGTGTGTTATTATATGACAGTTCTCTTCCAAAGAACTGTCATTGTTACAGCCTTCTGATGTGTTTCATTTAATGCAGTTGCTTTCAGACCAGAGAGTAATGCTGTTAAGTACACTGGTTTGATACGTTTTCACTTTGGTATGAAATGTAATGGTGAAATTATGGATGGATAAAAACCAAATTCTATGTAGCATTTGTATCTAAAGAACACCTCCTTTTAATCTAATCCTTGGTGGAACTGGTTAAGCTTCCTAGATATACATAAAATTGTACTTATTCTATGACTTCTTTGCTGCTGCATTTCAACGCTTTATCTGTTTTCCCTTTTCCAATATACAGCCAACTTATTTTATGCATCCGACGAAGTGGGTATTCACCCACAAAAGCTCATGCTCCAATATGTCTGTTAGTCTATTAGGTGCCACAGGACTCTTTGCTGATTATTTTGCTGCAAACTTTTACTTGAACCTGTTTCTTAATTTTCCATCAATTCTGACAGTACTAGAGGATTTGTGCAGTTTTATAATTGCAGATATCCTGTATGGTAAACCATGTGATTTTGTGGCTTTCCATAATGTTTTCCTCCAAACTGAATCGAATACGTTCATGTAGTTGATGAAAACAGCAAACATCTTAAATCTCCATTGTCCCTTTTTTCCATCAACTGTCAAAGCATGAATCAAGCCTAGTCTGGTGATTTCTCCTCCTGCTGATAATAGCCCACTTTAATTGATTTATCTCATTAGAGTTGGTAAGGCAACCCCCATCTTTTCCTGTCTGTCTATCTGTCTAGCTATCTACTGTATTTTCCACTCCATTCATCTGATGAAGTGGGTTTTAGCCCACGAAAGCTTATGCCCAAATAAATTTGTTAGTCTCTAAGGTGCCACAAGTACTCCTAGTCTGAATCTGCACAAAATCTTACCTATCGCTTCCTCTAAAAGTGGCCTTAATCTGTTGACAATAGCTTTCCCAATATTTATAATAATCTTATGGCTCTATAATTATTCACATTGGTAGGATCTCTTTTTTTTCTGAATTGGTACAACTATTGCCTTTAGCCAGTCATTGGTATCTCCTTTTGTTCCCATACCCTATAATATATTTTTTCCAAATGCTTTGAATATTGCTTGTCCTGCCAGCTGTTAGCAGTTTAGCTGTTACATTGTCTAATCCTGTAGATTTCCCATTTTTAGCTGCCTTACTTCTCTCTCTATTTCTTCTTCTGATGGTGGTTCCATGCTGGTAGCCATTCTACGCTGCAAACTGCCCTGTTCATCCAGCATGTCTAGAATGCTCGCATCTGGATGAAATACAGGCTTCAGCACTTTGTTAAAATGCTCCTTCCATATTTCCAGCACCTCTTTGGCATTTGTTGTCAGTTCACCAGTAGCCTTTCTGATGACTTGCATCATTGGCCTGACTGTGTGTCCATACAGCTTAACCATTTTTTATATTGTTCTGATGTCTTGTTTTCTTGATGCCTCTTGTAGTTGTTGAGCCTCTTCTTTCCAGCACTTTTGCTTGTTCAATCTTCACTGCCTTGCACTCTTATTTCTTCCTCTTTCCTAGCAGTCTTGCCTTGTTTACACTTTTCTTGTAATGTTCTTGTTTCATTGTTGTCCAGCTTTCCCATGTTTTACTTCCGCCTTCCAATAACTTCCTCCACTGTATTTTGTACTGCTTGCTATAATATTTCCCATCTGTTCTGTAGTGACATTTCTTCATCATAAATTAATGGCCTGAAATGCCCTCCAAGCATCATCTTGTATGCCTCCCTCACAGAGCTATCCTTTGACTTATCAAGATCAAATTTGGCTCCAGTTGCACCCATCTTTGCTTTGCACTATCACTTAACCTTTCCCATTAGTTGTTCATGATCACTGCCATGCTTGGCACTTCTGTAGACTTTAACATCCATCAATTATCTTCTATGCTTTTTACTAATAATCATGTGGTCAATCTGGATTTTACCTTGCCCATCTGCTGAGTTCCATATAACCTTGTGCATATCTTTGGCAGAACTTGTTTTCCTCACAATGTGCATCTCACGGCTAGTTCTTAACGTTTCCTCATTATCATTTGTAATGTTGTCTAGGTATGGCTAAGTCTAGTACTGCATATTGCTTTGTTCAACAGAAATAATATCTTTTGATTGCAGTTAACTAGCACATTTAATTGCATTGTGGGGCACGTAATTTCCTGCCAAGTACCTAGAACTAAACAGGTGTCACAACAATACATTCTGTGTATTTCTAAAGTTTCAAACAGTAATTCAAATCCTACTTATTGTTCCCAAGAGAAGAACAAATGTTGAATGAGATAAGTTATTTGTCATAAGAATTTGGGACATTAGTTCCATACAAATAATTACATTAATACAAATAATAAAAAGAAGAGCTCTGTGTAAGCTAAAAAGCTTCTCTCTTTCACAAACAGAAATTGGTCTAATAAAAGATAGTACCTCACCCACCTTGACATTAATAGAGACATTGTCTTTTCATTTTCTTTTGTAAAGGATATAAGCAGTGTTAAAATAAAAAAAAAACACAAATTTCAAGGATTTTTATTATGACATGAAATAAAACTTGAATTTGTAGAACTAATTGGAGCAGATATTCATTATATTGATAATGAGGCATACAAGCAGAACTGGTGATATCTTACGTATTGTTAAAAGAGAATCAGGACTGAAGAAGTAAAAAATACAACTATAGAAAAGTGCAGGAACTTGTTCATTTTACATTGCTTGTTCATACTATGAATCTCCACTGATTCCTAAATTTTCCAAGAGACTTCTTATAGCATTTGTGTTAAATTCCAAATACCATAATATTAAGATCATGGGGGAGGAAAAGAATCATAGCTTGTTAGATACTATACCAGATATGTACAATATGTTTATTCTGGTACTGTCGACTGGGTTTAGGTTATTTTTCTTAAGCTAATACTGAGGAATGTAAGTTGTTCCATGTAGTGATGATAATATTTTGCTTGTATATAGTGCTTTTCATCCATATATATCAAAGTGCTTTATAAAAACATTATTATGCCCAGTTTACAGATGGGAAAATGGAGACACAGAGTTGATATGACTCCCCCAAGGTCACACAGCTGGTCAGTGACAGAGCTGGGAATGGAAGTCAGGCCCTATTCCATCATACTGGGGTATGATGTCTCCCACTGACCTTTTCTGTGTAGTTTAGAATCAGGATTCACAAACACAAGCTGAAACTGACTGTCTACCTTGTAGTTGAGTGCAAGATCTTAAGGTTAAGAGTCACACTGTCTCTCTGCTCCTGCAGCTGATTAGCATGTTCACGGGGTTGCGCAAAGCGGCCATGGGGCTATGCACTACCTGGAAGTACCGGACCACAAGGTTACGCTTCCTGGAGGTGGAGAAGAAATTGAGTGTGGGAGAGCTGGGGCTCCAGGGAACCAGTCTGACCTGCCTCTGCACAAATCAGATATGAAGTCAGTGCTTTTCATCCTGAGAGTTGTCAGTTACCTTTGGGAAAGAGACCTGAAAATAGAGGAAGAGAAAAGGAAATTATCTTGGGACCAAACTTGTAAACAATATAATCTTATTTTTTCCCCTTTACACTGTTTGTTTAAACACATGAAGTAAAGTATAGTGCACAATTGGAGAGCTGTTTTTCAGTCAACATTGTACAGATTTCTGTTACCTTTATGTTGTTTTATTTCACCTCAAACATTTGAAATTCTCTTTGGCCCTGTCACTTAAAAAAAAATCACCCTCAAGTAAAATTTCTGAGATCAGTTCTTCACATAATTATCTCATCATATTCCTTAAGTTTTGCAATATGTTGCATGTCATTGGTCTCATCGGAGGATTCTGGTTGTCTTTCCTCCCCCAATGCTAGACTGGATTTATTGGACACTGAAAGCTTCTGTGTGACAAACAGGTACAATGAGGGCCCTGGAGGCTTCCCCATTGTACTACCATTCTACCTCCAACACTCTGAAGGGTTTACTCCTCCCTAAGAATGTCAGTAGTTCTGCCTCCAGGCCGCTGTATTGTTTGAAATAAGTTGGCAGACTCCAAGATCTTATGTGGCAATGCAGGGCTCTTATGCCACATAAGATCTTGGAGTCTGCCAACTTATTTCAAACAATACAGCGGCCTGGAGGCAGAACTACTGACATTCTTAGGGAGGAGTAAACCCTAAGTCATATTGATGTCATATTGATGCCAGGTACTTAAACAGTGTATAGAGAAGTAGAGTGTTTACCACTGGGTCATACTGACTGGTGAACTCCACTCCAGCTAGTTATAATTGGATTTGGAGTGTCTCTTGAGGCAGAGGAAACTGGGGGCTGAGCAGAGGGAAACACTAGGATCAGCCAGTTTTGTGGAGAACTTTTAAGCTCAGGTTTATGTTCTATTATTGTTTAAATAAAGTCAGCCCCCCCACCCCATCTCTCCCTCATTGTGCATTCTTTAACTTCATTTCTTCAACTATCAGAAGTGGTGGCAAAGGTGTTTTTTCTGATGTGGACATCTGCACACTAACAACTAGATCTAGGCCATTAATTCATTTCCTATAGGCCATCAGTGACATGTAAATTAGGAACCACTTTTGATCACTACCTATCTTTAATCAATCTGTTTGCCCTCTTTCATTCACAACAATTACAATAGAACTTCACTAATTCCCATTTTACACATCCATACACCCAGGAAGTTATGCACAATAAACCAATGGTCTCTCTCCACTTCTCAGTCAATATTTAAAAGCAAGATGATATACTTAGGTCTCGTATTACCAAGACATAATTTGTTTTCTCAAAGTAGAACAGAATAATTATTCATCTAAAATGTGAAGTATTAAATTAAATAATTACAGCTAAACTAGTTTTGTAAAATAACTGTACAAAGTAAATTTTGTGAGGTGCTATTCTTTCTTTGTTATTGTCTGTTCATTTACTTGCTAATTTGCAAAAGCATTTTCTTATCTATTAGTGCAAATCTACTCTACTTGATTTCTGCTTTGCAGTCTTTAATGTACTAAAAAATGAAGGTTAGCTGTCTGTACTAATGTGCATCAATTGTTAAGCAGTTCAGCTGTCAGTTTACTGCACAGTATAAAAATATAACACTTTTTATCTTTTAATACTTGAATTCAACTCTGACTCCAGTAATCTACAAAATATATATAAGCTACATAATATATGTATAGTTTTTTATGTTTCTAGTTGAATATGTATTAAACTGGAAATACAAAAATCTATCAAGTTAGTTGGGGACCTGGAAAATGTTAGCCCTTCAATGAATAACTCAATACAATTGAAAATGGAAATGGAAGAGAGATGGTAGACTATTCTGCAATGTAATAATAAACATTAAGGGGGAAAAGAGAATCTTTAACAACAGACAGAAAATATACTATATGGTATGCATACAAATTCATATTTAGACTAAAAATATGAATTGCAGCCTTCTGATAGCTTACATGATGAGCAGCTTGTCTTTCCATGAATTAACTGAGCATTTTGGGAATTTAAAAGAGTATTTCTGAGTCTGTTGGGGGCTAAAAAAATTACATAATTTGAGATGTTGACAGAGTGGACACCTAGACTAAAAGATCATAAATTTGGTTTTATTTAAATACCATCTTAGCATTAGGAGAGTTTTACTCTTCAAACATTACGCAGTATAGTTGTTGGAAGACGTCTATTTTTCTAAACTAGATGGTTAAAAACAATGCTTAGAAATGCTAAATTCAATTTAAAGTTATAAAATTCAATTTATAACAAAAATTACTTGGCAAGTATATGAATTGTCAGAATGCTGAGAAAAGTGAGTGCAGCTATCTTTTTGGGCATCCTTTCCATATACTGTCCGGTGTATTTTTAATGATTTTAATAAGGCATTTAATTAAGTTTCTCAGAGGAAACTAGTGAGTTATGCAAAAAAAGATCTGGTGTCATAATAAAATTGGTGATCTGGATTGAAAGTTGGCAAACTAGCAGGTTACATAGGGTCATAATAAATGGAAGCTAACCCTTTTTGAAGGCTGCAAGTGAGTTTTCACAGCGCCAGTTCTATTTAATTTTTATCTAAATGATTCAGAAATGAGAATGAGATGCATGGTGTCCAAATTTGCAGGTGATCACAGAAACACAGGGTCGCAGGCACTGAGGAGAATGCTGCTAAACTGCGAAAGGAATTAAGCACTGTGGAATTTGATGGTAATAAGTTCAAGGTAATAAGTGCTTCTGAAGGGAGAAATGTTAGCAAAAAATACCTTAAATAATGTATTAATGGAAGCTGAGGTGGGGAGAGGCTATGGTAATAGTATGCAGGAGTTTGAAGGTAGAGACTCAGTGTGTGGGATCAGCAGCAAGAAAGGCTAATAAGGTTCCATGGTGTATAAACGGGGATTAGATATAAATCAAGAGAGATAATAGTTCTACTCTGTAAAGCCCTTGTAAGACTACACTTGGAATACTGTGTCCAATACTGGGCTCTGAATTTTAAAAAAGGTTATTCTTGGGAAGGTACACAAGAAGTCAACAAGTCTTATTTGGGGATTAGGAGGTCTGTTTTGTCAGAAAAGGTTTTAAGAGTGGAACATGGTTAGCCTTGAAAAAAGGAAGAGTGAGAGGAGAGTTGATTAGAGTAAGTATTTTAAGGGTTCCTACTGACTGAGACCTGTATAGATTACAAAAGGATGGCATAATGAGAGGTTTCACTCTGAATTTGGTTAAGGATAAGTTTAAGAGGGAGCTGGGGGCGGGTGTCATTTCCTGAAGACAGCAAGTAGGCCGTGGATACTACTGAGAGAAGTGGCTGAAGCAAGTGGTATTGACAAAATTTAAGAGAAGCACAGATCTTTATTTTTGGGGCTGTGGGGGAGTGGTTGATTTCAATGGACTTAGAACCCGCCTGTACTCTTCAAGAGTAATGGTAATGGAAAAGCTCCTATTGTCTTCAACGGGACCAGGATTGCACCCTGAGTGAATTATGGGATGTTTCTGCTGCAAAGCAGATTTCTTTTTTTCTGTGTTGGAGTCAGGGAATATATTGGTGAACCAAAGGGAGAAGGAAGGGTCTGCCACTTGACTGTTGTAATTCTAGACTTTCTGTCCTAAGTCACTGAAAATATTTATCAGCAGAAATATGCAAAGCCAAAATTTGAACCCAACAGAAAAGGGACTTTCAGACAGAGGGGAGTCAGTTTATGTAGGAAGACAAAACCCAGTGCCATAGAGGAGAATTGCTATACTCTACTGGTAGTTTGGCTAATAATGTTACTGTGCATATGTAATATATACTTGATATTCTGGTAGCAATGAGTTCTTTCATATGTTATGCTTCTAAGTTTATCTAAAGCAACGAGTCATCTAGGACATGTAAGATAAATATAATTGGAGATTTGTGTCCTGACAAGCAATAATGACTTTCAGTTAGCAATACCTTTTAATCTCATGTATTAATGGGTCCATTTGCCTAATTACCTTTTTTTTTAAATGAGATTTCTGGAAGTACCAGGTATTTCCATAAATGATGTTTCAGCACAAGAAAATGAGAATTTACTGGTGTTTCCTTTCTGGAAGTAAGGAAGTGGTTACAGGGGTCGACATTTAAAAAAAATATATGTCAGCATTCACTAACATTTAGTAACATCTGAGATGCCACACTCTCCCTTTTTGCTTTAGCATGTGAAGTAACTGCGTGGAATCTCTTGGCAAATGTGGACTTACTAATGGAGGTCACAGTATTCCTAGAAAATGTACCACATGTAGTTCTGTAACCCAGCATTCCATCGCTCATATCTACCAAGATCTGACAGTGCAGGGGTCGGGTGGAGGAGTCTATTTGACTATTCAGATTATTTTTACATATGAATCTTGTGGTTACTCTTAAACAGAAATAATAGTGGAAAAGGTTAATATCATTCTCTTATTCCTGTGACATATTATGGTTAATGGGACTGAGAGACATGATCTCTATTTGAAACTGGCTCATGGCCATAGCAACTTGTATTAAGGTAGGATATTGGGTTTCTTTTCCCTCACCCCTTAGGATGTATGGGAGGTAAGATTTGTTCTAAATTGCTCATTTTCTGTAAATCAGTATTTTTCCAGTCTGAAAAAATCATTTTTTATTAGTCTGTATGAAAGAACATGTAATCACTATACCCCTAATCCTTCGCTATGCATATAGGAAATACTCATTGAATTGGGGTGGCAGTGTGTCCTGGTGGCTAGAGCACTGGACTGGGACTCGAGACCTAGATTCTATTTCCAGCTCTGCCATTGGCCTGCTGAGTGACCTTGGGCAAGTTACTTCACCCCCCTGTGCCTCAGTTTTCCCTGGGGAATATGGAAATAATGATATTTATCTCCTTTGTAAAGTGATGAGCGATGTTCTGATAAAAAGGGCTATGTAAATAAGAAGTAGGTATTATTATTATAGAATTCACTAGGAGTCTGTCTTGTTTTTGAGCTGTAGGATTTGCCTCTAAAATCCCAACAATTTTACAATAATTACATGTAATATATCAGGTTTTTTTTAAAATGTGTAACCTAGTGCTTCTTTGTTTTTCTTTTTAGATGAGCTTACAAATTCATCAGAAACCAGATTGTCTTTAGAAGATCTCTTCAAAAAAGAGTTCATAGTTCATAATCCAGAAGCCAAATGGATTAATGGTATGTGTATATATTAGCAAGCAGTTTGAATACATATAGAAGCATTTTTATGATTAATCGAAACACTGTCATTAGTGAAGCCATGAAAAAGTCATAAACAACCACTGCTTCATTAGAAGTTTTGTTGTGTTTGCACTGTGATACTGATTTTTAATATATACTCTATATAAATATCTGGTAACCTAGATATTGTGTTAATTGTACATATGGAATTTGATCCAGATAACCTCGGTCATATTGCATGGTGTTTTTTAATTGTACCAGCAGTTCCACATCACTTGTGAGAACCTTTATGAATATGCAGGAACTCTTTTGAAATTGAACCTTGTCTGTGGATTCACAACAAAATCAGGCCATTGAAAGAACAGGATTATTCAGATCTGAACTTCAGGGTGTGCAAATGGTTCTGACACATAACATATGGAAACACATTTCAGTTTGAACTTCAACATATTTGTACAGCTCTAGTTATTCTCTGATGCCTGTGCATTGTATTTCAGGTTCTGTTTGTTTAGATGCTTTAGAATTGTGCATAATGTTCTAGAAATAATATAGTGTTAAGACTTGTATCACCTGAAAAAAGCCTTTGTCATCTCATTGAAATCTTTATTATGATTTTTTTTCTTGATCAGATTCAATGTTTTACATTCTTTCTGTTAGCAAGAAATTTTCAAATAACATTTATTTATGTGTCATCATAATTGTGTAGCATTCAAGGTGTTATAATCAGAGGAATAACAATAGGCTTTGTGCAAAATAAAGTATCTGAAGAAGAGTTATGAAAATAGGAAGTCTTGTTATGTGTTTGCAGAGTTTATAAGTTAAGTGTAATCAGAATGGTTTATCCTTCACATTGAAAAGATAGATATTTAAAGATACCAAAGCTGGTTTCCATGAGGGAATCAGTAAGAATTAGAAACACTGATTGCCCAGTAAAAGGGCACTATAGAATTAACCTCAACAACCTTCTCTGGAGATGGAAGTGGAGTTGCATCTCCAAAGTGGAAATTCCTAGTTGTGTTTTGCTTCAGGCAAGGGAGTAGATGGGGAGGGTGGGCTCTTTCATGAAGTGATGCATGCAGTCACTCTCCATCTTTGAGGAACCAACCCTTGGTCCTAGTCTTGCATTTCCCTTGCCCTTCCATTTATGGGAAGGTTGGCCTACACAATAGCACTATCCTGGAGCAACTGTGTTCATGGGAACCCCAGTGCATCTATTCCCTGAATAGTTGCGCAAGACAGAAGAAGGAGCCTTTCTTTGTCTCACCCTCCACCCTGCTTTGCCATGTTTGTCGCAATTCCAATTACCTTACTCTATGATGAAATGAATCTTTTCTATAGAATATTGATTAAGCCCTTCTCCTGTGCATGAAACTGAATAACTCTCTCATTCACGGCAAACACATGGTGTGAGCAGCCTGCACACGAGTGCAGCTAATTAATAAAAATATTTTAGAGTGAAAATTATATTGCATTGAACCAGAGATATAGAGAATACTCAAGGATACAAATACTGCAGCAGTCACAAATAACATAACAGAAACAGTGAAGCCTATCTTCAAAAACTGCTCAAGACACTAGCAAAAATTAGTGGCTTAACGGAGACAGAATATTCTCTACTTCTGCTTGCACAAGTAATTGCACGTGTATGTAAATACACAGTTGATTTTGCATGTGGACTTTGTCCTCCTCTTAAAAAAAAATTGCATTGGTAACAGCACTGGCCTTTAAAATGATTACTTAAGGTAGATAGTTATTTTTTGGGAGTGAACTTTGGTGCAAGTTTAATTGTTAGTACTATTCCCTTACTACTAAACAGATATTTAATTTTACTTGCCTAATTGTCTTACTAAGTCTTAATAAATGTGTACAATGTAGCTCTGATATATGAAATATTAATTTTTTTCCCTAAAACAAAGGATAACATAACTTAATAAAGTAGCATGATTGGTTTTGAGTTCTATTAAATATGTTTATATACAATGCATGCTTGTGTATTGTAATTTTGGGGTCAATCCTGTTTTCCATACTCAAGAATATCTGCCCTAGACTGCAGTGGGGTTTTGCTGAAGGAAAGATGAAAATGATAAATGTTTGCTTAGCATGCAGGCTTCTTTGGGTAGAACTACTGCTTTGACGGTGGGATCCATCTTAAAGAAGCACACTTAATGAAAGGTAGTCTTTAGTATTATCACAAAATGCAGGTATCATGGCTAATCATCTTTTCTCTAATGATATCTTGTAATTTTATAAACTTTTCCGTCTACTGTAAATAGTGTTAGGCACTTTTTAAGAAAGTTTTTTTAAATCCCAGAAATTTGTACAGTAACACAGTGATTCCTCAGCCAAAAAAAAAAAAAGGTTTTTCAAGGTTTTTCTAACATCCCTAAATTAATATCTGCAGTCTCTTTCATGAAGAAGAAGAGTCTGAGTTTGATCACATGAAAGAAGGGGGGTTGGATTTGTTTACTTATTGAGTAGGTTCCTAGGGGCTGTTGTCTAAGAAATGTGGGGATAGTTTCTAGGTTTAATTGATTATTTGTTGTTAGCATATATCAGAAGCACCAATAATTCTTCAGATAAGCTCTTATTTTTCTATATTTTGTTATAATAACTAAAATTAATATAGTTCATATTCAAAACAAGAGAGAGACCTAATTAGCCACTCCTTTTCCTCCTTCTGTTTTTTTTTTTAAACACCGATTTTTAATCCAAGTGCTGTTCTCCTCTTTGCATTTTAACAACCAAATGATGGTTGGATGTACATGGTAAATGAGATATACAGCTGGATGTCATCAGTGTATTGTTGCAGTGAGGCTTTTGTCATCTCCTAGATATTGAAGAGCAAGGTGGGTGGGATAAGTCTGTGTTAGAGGTGAGGGGTGTGGAGGAAGAGGTCCTGAGGTCCTACTGAGGAAAAACGATTGTACACACTATCATGTTGAATAATTTAAGGGCTAGATCATGTGCCTGGATCCATTTTTCATAACATCATTATAATGGTATGGTAGTTAAGATTACATCACAACTTCTGTTTAATGGTTGACATTTCTAAGTCTTCTAAAATCAGCATGCACAATTCCTTTCAAATCTGGTATGCCTCAGAAAGGTCTAGGATAGGGATAGGGTCCCAGATTTGGTGTCATTTGAGCTAGGGGTCATGGAGATTTACGCCCTGGAGAAAAATGTCCATCTTTCAAAAATTTTCTAGGTGGGATTTTTGTGCAGAACTTGAGATCAAAGTATTGATGTGATGCAGGTCAAAATCATCTCAGTCTGTTGAGTTTTACCCAAAGTAGTGCATGGCATCCACTAAATCTTTGGGGGAACCAAATTGACTACGGTATTTAAGAAAATGTACTTTTTTATGGTGCACATGTGCCAATACTAAAAATAGCTAGAGGATTTCCGTTCCCACCATTTTGTATGCTTTAAAGCTCAACTCTTTCTGAAGTACTCTAAAATCCGAATGGTTTCTCTGCAGCACAGGAGCTGGGATGTGGGGCCTTGTTCCTCTGGAGTGTCTTAGCCACGCTCACTGCCTCCGGTGTGTGTGCCAGGATCTGGAAGGCCTTTGTCCATCTACAGGGATTGGACCCCCCACTTCTTATCCCCCTCAGGAGTGAAATGGGAACATACACTTTGGGCTTGTCTGCACTTAAAATGCTACCGCGGCAGTGCTGCAGCTGCACACTTTGGGCTTGTCTGCACTTAAAATGCTACCGCGGCAGTGCTGCAGCTGCTCTGTTATAGTGTTTCAGTGTAGACGCTACCTATGCCAAGGGGAGAGGTTCTCCTATCAGTAGAGGTAATCCACCTCCCTGAAAGGCAATAGCAGAACAATTCTTAACTACATCACTCAGGGCTGTGGATTTTTCACATTGCTGAGCAATGTAACTGGGTTGACCTAATTTTCTAGTGTAGAACTGCTCAGAGATGAATGGAGTGGTTAATATGTCTCACACCATTTGTTTAAGGTTATACTAATCTCCATGGGGTGTTTTCCTTTGGCTGAGGACATCCCATTGAGATGAATGGGCCACTTCACACCTTTCAGAGCCTCCTATGTTGCAGATGGTTGTGTAGAAGAGCCTTTCCCTTCATCCTTCCTCTGTCCTTCCTGTTTAAAGGATGACACTTCCAGGGGCTGGTCTACACTGGGAACTTATGTTGGCATAGCTACATCTGTCAGGAGTGTGAAAGATCCACTACCCTATGCTGAATTAACCCCTGCTGACCTAGCTGCTGTCTGGGAGGGAAGTGGATTACCTGTGCCAATGGGAGAAACCCTCCTGTTCGCATAGGTACTGTCTACACTGAAGCACTGTAATGGTGCAGCTCTGCCGCTGTAGCACTTTAAGTGTAGACATACTGTCACTAGTCCTTGATGTGGTCTTTTGAGCGGTCTCTGCTGTCCCAGCTGGCTTTCTTTAGTTAGTCCCTAGTCAGGACAGTTCTTAGCCCCTGGCCTCTAATAAGGCCTAGCAGTCTGCTTCAGTCTCTTTGGCTTTGATCCTGGAGGCAGCTGCAGGCAGGGGTGTTGCCCCTTCGCTGTCTTGGGCCTTTCTGCCTCCCCTTCCTTCTCTGAGCTCTCGCCATTTATAGAAGACCTTGTTTCCCCCTACTTGTTCCAGCTGTGGGTGCTTGCCTCCATGACTGGCAGTTCTGGCAGCTGCCTGGGGATGTGTCTGCTTGCCTGTAGGCAGGAGTGTTTCCCCTCCCGCTTCCGCCTCTGCTCAGTATGGGTTTGTAGAGCCCATTATACATACCCTAAATGGTCTAAAATCCATATACTTGCATGGCTTTTCTTGAAATGTGCTATGCCTTGTGGGCAGGGGTGAAAGTAACTTAAAGGACTTACTGGTACTCCAGAGTCCTTAGGAGGGGGTGGGCCTCAACTGGAAGAGACGTGGCCTCTATTGGAAGAGGTGGGGCCTTTAAATCCCTGGACACTTTAAATCAGGATTTAAAGGGCCCGGGACTGGAGCTGTGGTAGCAGCAACTGGGAGCCCTGGGCCCTTTAAATCACCCCCGGAGCTACCAGCTGCAGAGGCCCCTGCCTCTGGCGGAGCTTTAAAGGGCCCAGGGTGGTAGCAGCGGCCGAGCCCCTTGCCCTTTAAATCACTGCCCAAACCCCGCCACTGCTACCCCAGGGCTCCGGCAGCCTCCAGGGACGATTTAAAGGGCCGGGGAGGATAGCCACCGTAGTCCCGCCGCCACTACCCTAGGGCTCCGGGGACGATTTAAAGGGCCCAGGGCGATAGCTGTGGCAGGTGCCACGGACCCTTTAAATTGCCACCCGAGCCCTGCTGCCGCTTCCCCAGGGCTCTGGCAGCAATTTAAAGGGCCCGGGGCTCCAGCCGATGCTGGGAGCCCCAGGCTCTTTAAGTTGCCACCAGGGGAAGCCGATCTGCCCCAGTCTGGCACACCGGCTCTTGCTGGTACACCGTACGGGGGCGTACTGGCTTACTTTCACCTCTGCTTGTGGGAATTCAGAGTAGTATTGGTGAACCAAATTTGGGGTCTTTTAAGCCAGGGCTTCCAGAGTTATGAGTCCTAAACAAAATACCTGTTTTTCAAAAAAATTCTAATTTGCGTTTTTTGTTTGGTTGGATTTTTTGTGCCGCAGAGCTACGGATCAAACTGTTGCTGTGATATCAATCAAAATGGTCTCAGATACTTGTCAATTTTTATCCAATGTAGAGCATGGCACCTACTGACTTTTCAGGGACCCAAATTGTAAACGGTATTTAAGAACATGTTCACTTTTTTGCTTGTATGGATGTGCAGTCTGGATGGATTACAGTGTGCATGCACCAGTAAATAATAAACCAAGAGAGGATTTCTGTGCAGTCACTTTTTGCCTGGGTAGTTTGAGGAAATGTGCAGATGCCATTGCCCCTGGTGGAAACCTCTCCATGGACACTTCTAGTCCAAACCTTTGTGCATCTGTATAATAAAAAATGAATAACTCATGTTGCTTTCTACATGTTGTCACTATTATAATATAAAGTGTTTTTATTTTGTGGGGAGGTTTATGGTGAACACAGCGGAATGGTGAGCAGCTGGTCGAGAAGGAGCCCACGGCAGAGGATTTTGTCTCTGTGGGGTGTGGGGAGGCATAGAGGATCAGGGAGCGGGATTTTGCTGGGGAATGAAGACAGGTGGTAGGAAAGATTTAGATTGGTTGTTTGAGAAAACCTGTATTTTAGTAGCCGGGGGTGGGTGAGATAGTGTGTGGGCACTTCCTGATCTCAGGGCATATTAATGTGGTGTTTCCAAAGACATGTAGCATGGAGGCTTGGAACTGACTGCCGAGGTACCTTGTCCACTGAGGGAAAAGAAATGTGTGCACTGCCAGGAGTGCCAGGATGTGGATTCTGGGTGATTCCTGGATAACGAAGTTACAGAAGTTTTGCAGGTCAGCAAGGAGTACACCATGGCACGGGATTGGTGACAACAAGCTGATTTGGGTGGAGATAGGTGGCCTACTTTGGCATCATGTTTTGCCACTGTCTCTCATCTAACTGTAACTTAAGAGGTTGTGATCTACTGGACACTGTGGTGATTCACTTGGGCAGAAATGATCTGGGTCTTTTTCCTGACACACACCTCATACAATGTATAAGAGAAGATTTGGACCAAATCAGAGATTTGTGTCCAGCAGCTGTAATAGTTTTGAGAGCCCTGCGTGGATACAAAATTTGTATCCAAATCTGATCTGCAATCTTCCCTAAAAGAATAGTACATGTGTACATTTTAAGAACCACTTCAGTCTTTTACAACGCCCTTACACTTACTCACAGACAGAGTTCCATCTCACTTTCACTTAACCATCATTTAAAGCATTAGAATTCTCTCTTCTTCAACCTGCTGATAATATCCTTTGTAATAAAAGCCCTTTGTCCTGCTACTGACATAACCCCCACAATTGGAGAAATGATGCATACTGTATCCTGAAGGTACTCATTCACCTCTTCCCTTTCATCACACACATCAGAGGGTGCAAAACATAGATCTCGTATCACAGCTCTGTCACACACAAAGTAATCCACGGATCTCACAAGCACACCTCAACCATGCAGAGCTAACTACTGCTTCCATCATTCAGTACAGCTACACCGGATATTGAGCCAGGGGCGGCTCTATGTATTTTGCTGCCCCAAGTACGGCAGTCAGGCGGCTTTCGGCGGCATGCCTGCGGGAGGTCTGCCGGTCCTGCGCCTTCGGCGTACCCGCCACCAAATTGCTGCCAAAACCATAGGAACGGCGGACCTCCTGCAAGGATGCCGCCGAATCCACGTTACCAGCAGACCTCCCACAGGCAATCTTTTTCCACTGAATATATTTTAAGGCCAGAAGGAACCATCATGATCATCTAATTTGACCTCCTGCATAACACAAGCCAAGCGATTCCTGCATCAAGGCCATAACTTTAGTTGAGGTATTCTCTAGGTAAGTTGTTCTAATGGTTAATTCCACTCACTTTAAAATATCCACCTAATTTCTAGTCTGAACAGATCTTGGTTCAACTTCCAGCCATTTAACAATGCTTTGCCTTTGCTTGCTAAATCAAAGAGCCCTCTACTATCAGAAATTACCTCCTTTTGTTGGTACTTATAGACCTCATTTACAAGATCTAGCCTTAAATCAACAGCAGAATATGTAAATAGACTTTTGAAAAACTATTGATTTGTGTTTAACAAATTAATTTTAGTTTATTTCCTCTTTTGCTTAGTATGAGGATCCTGTGTTTCCAGTGAAAGAATTAAAAACAGTGCAGATGTCTAAAGCAGCATGAGGAATGCTGCTCTCTGTCCTGCTTGCCATGAGATGATTAGCTCTGCCAAACAAAACTCTGAACTACTGTCTTAGCAGATGAGGAGAACAAATAGAAACTAACGTGTTGTATTTTAAATGTATTGTATCTTTTATCTTTTACACAGGTGTTTGCATTTATTTAAAAAGCTTTTCAGTTTACTTTAACATTAGGACTGAGAAAACATGACTTGGATTTCTTTCTTTTCAGCTGAGGTTTATGAACTGGTTTGGCAGAAATTTGCAACAAGGCAATTAAAACCTATCCACTGTCAGCCTACACAACACAGTTGCTTTTTAGTCATGATGCAATAACAATAGCAATAACTAAACACCTATGTATATTCTTCTGCTTCTGTCCTGTTCCATACATGTTGGTTAGTAAATATTCAAGATACATCAATAGAATTCCTGGGAGGGAGTAATGTGCTCATAGCTCACTGTACAGATACTGTAAAATACTTGATGAAATACACCATGATTTCCCCCTAGAATTCACGTGCAATAGTTCAGAACAGAACAAAATATTCATTGTTTTAGTAATGTGAAAGATAGATTTATTCTAAAAACAATTTCATAATACTTTATTAAACAGGTATTTTTAATTGTAAATCCTATGTCCTATGCTGTATTTAAAGCCGTGGTGATAGCGAACTTGGCCATCAGAACAGTCAATGTTATTTGAAAGAGCATGTGGTTCCAAGAAGAACACAAGTTGTCTGGCATAGCTTTGAAGATGCTAAATTAAAGTGCGTCTTCCCTTAGCATTATTGATTTTCAGTTTTTTAATAAAAAGTAAACATTTAAAATGTTTCCAGTGACTGATACAAAGTACTTAAATCTGGCAGCACATCGCCACCGAAGGAGATATTGAATTGAAATGGCAAAGAAATAGCCTGGTTAACTTTTGTTTAAGTAAATGAACTTACAATACAGTGATGCACTATCGTTTGAATTGTATGAATTAATTAAAGCTAAAATAGGGTAGGCCATTAAAGCAATAAAAGGGAGCTTTACGAACGTTACATATTGCTAAATAAATTGTTATATTGACAGATCTCCTGCGTCTGTCTGCATCTACCATGTTGTCTCCTGACTTATACTGTGATTGTAAGTTCTTTGGGGCTATGTTTCTGTTTTGTGTCTGTGGAGTAATTAGTGCAATGGCATCCATGAATAGACAGCCTATGTGCGACCATTATACAAATACTAGATGATGGCAGTAACTGTTACCCTATATATGTAAACTAGTCTCATCAGTGATAAGAGCAACCACTGATCTTTCCATATTACTATAATGCTTGTCCCTCTTATAGTGGAGTGGGGCCATGCCTTCTGATGACTCCGTTTCATGGCTTTGCTTTCCTTCTTTCTGCAAAAATGAGAGTTAGCTCACATTTGTGCAGTCTGAGTAACAAAACTGACTTTTCACATTCCCTTCCTATATGCAACAGGAAGCACTGGCACCTCAGTGTCATTCTCCAGATTATACTGAGAATAGTGCCATTATAATTGTTGTTTTTCTTATTTCAGAACAAAATGTGTAGGAAAAGGCACTTTGATCAGAATGCTAATCTTAGGCAGCTGGGGTATGCAGGCTGTGGCCTGGCATCTTGTGTGGAGACTAAGGCTCTGATTCAGAAAATCTTTTAAGTATGTGCATAAGTGCTTTGCTGATCAGGGAAGGAAAAAGGCATGTGCTCAAACTGAAACTGCTGAAATGGTTTGCTGAATTTGGGTTAGGGTAGGGAAGAAATCTTTCCCTTTCCCACTCCCCTCCCATACCACAGAATAGCCATAGTGCATGTCTGGCAGCTACTGTGCCTCGTCTTGGGGGGAGGGATTTGGGGGTGCATTTCCCTGGTAATCTTTTGCCCCTCCACCCTAACCCAGCTGTGCACATGCAATCTCCACACATCTGTACTCCATGGAAAGGATGAGGAATGCTTGTGTGGGCCTTCTGAATCCTGCTTAGCTCCCTGGCACACTAGAACCGCAACTGTTCATCTCAGTCTGGCCCCTAACACATCTGCAGGGGAGAGGGCAGGATTTAGATAGGATATCAGTGCTTAGATTCCTTGGTGATAGATAGATCTGTCCCCCCCAGCCTGGTTGGCTGCTCTCTTCCTCCTCTAACTGAGCAGAATTAAAATGCACAAATTTGATAAAAGGTTTCTGGAATCCCCATAAGCCTTTTTTGTACTAAAGCTTTATTTTTAGAATAAGGTTTATTACTCTGCTTGCCCAGTATAAAATCCCTTGTATGCCGCAAGTATTGGCAGGCAGAGCCTGTTTGGAAATCATTTCCAAAACAAACTATTTTACACATAAATATTTCCAAGGCAAAGACTTTCCAGACCTTCCTTTTGCTATGTTGTATAATTCCTTTGTGCAGAGATGATGATCGTTATTAGCTCATTCCATCCTCCTAGGTCAGAAATGTTTTCCCTGTGCTTGGGTGAAATCAAGGGAGCAGGTGCCTAATTTTGCCCAACTCACTCTTTGACCTCAAACTCCTGTATTGATCATATATTTTTAAGTCTTCTTTTTTGATCTTTCCTCTGTTTGCTCCACTGGAGAAAAGCTCTCCTTTTCCTGCTAACCTGTGCTAACAATTTCTGGCATAAGGACTTTCCTGTGGTTTTCTAGGTCTTATCCCATGAGAGACAAGAATAGGTCCTATTCTTCCTTCGTGAAACACCATTGAAATGAATGGAGTTATCTCAGGATGAATGTGACCCACTGTCTTTAAACTGTATTTAGGTTGTACTCATGGAATCCTTATTGTGTTTTATACCAAGATCCCTTTTGTTTGTGACTAAAATTCTGTTCCAGCACAGATGAACAAATTATTCACTGCTTTTTTTCATAGATTTGTGTCTGTTTAATCAGCATGCAAAGGAATGCTTTAACTGAGACTGCTTCATCAGTGCTTCTTGATACCTATATAGCGTCTTCAACAGAAGATGATATATTGGCTTCCCATTCAGCTATTACACCGCAGCCATTACACATAGATAGACATGTGCCGTGCCAGCTCAGCGAGCATGCTACAGAAAGCAGTGTAGACTGGGGTTACACAGGTGGCAGCTTGGACTAGTTGCCTGAGTCCAAGTCTGCCTGGCCTTCTTGGGTATGTAGTGAGCTGGCTAGCCTGAGCCGCTGCCCATGCTAACCTACGCACAAGCAGAACTAGCATGTCTGTCTACTCATGATGGAAAACACGCTTCCAGCTGTAGTGTCGACATACCCTAAATGAACCCATCACCCTCCAGTAGCATTGCATTGATAGCTTTGCTATTTAGAGAGATGATCAAACATGCAGTGATTTTTCTCTGCAGGTGATGCAGGGCAGGCTTTTTTTTCACCGGGAAACTCCTCATAAAAGATGAGTTAGGCATTGTGCACAAAGAGCTGTATGATCATTCTTATGTTTGCCTCAGAATTATGAGCACTAAAATGAAATCAGTATGAAAAGCATGGCACGCTCAGAGATTCCACACTGTGAGTGACCCACACTACATTTTCTCATAATCCTGTAAATCCTGGGAAACTGGAGCAATGGCTGAGCCATTTGGCAGTTTTTGCAGCAAAGATTCTTCCAGTACATTTGAGGCAGATATAAGTTTTATCTGTTTCACCATGAGCATATGTAACCCACACATCTTCTGGGTGTGGTGTTCTGTCCCATCTAGTTACACCGAGACCACTTAGAGAGAGAGAGAGAGAGAGAGAGAGAGAGAATGAGTCTGCTCTACAGTCTTAGCTAACAGGCAGTTGGCTTTTAGCTCATGCTGTAGAGGTTCCTGCACTAAGCTCCGGAGGTCTCCCGTTTGATCCTGCCCACTGACAGCTGGGGTCTGTCAGCATTACACGTGTAGGGCTGCTTTCCAGTGGAGACAGGTCAGCATGCAAGAAATCACTGTCCTGCTGAACACTGAAAAGAACAAATACTTCTAAGTTTCCAAAAAAGGTGGATCTGAGCTGGAATTGCTAACTGGACAATTGGGCATACACTTGGCACAAAGTACATTTGTATGCTTTGCACATGTAATTTTTAACATATGCTGTTAAGAGGGCAATGTCTTCGGCTTGCCTGAATGAAATGGAAGTTAAAGTGGCTAGTTTAGAGTGTGGCCATTGTGCACAAATAGGAGCTGAGTCATCTAAAATTTAGATGTATCTAAAATAGTGTCCTGGCCAGGAGTTACGGAGAGCCCTTCCCTGGAGCTTGAGAAGGGAGGAGAACTGGCTGCCTTGCAGGCTGAAGGCAGCAAGCACCCTGGACAGAGCAGTGTTGCAGGTGGAGACCTGGAGAACTAAAGGCAGATCCTGGTGGGCTGCAGGGATCTGCAGGTTGAGGCCCTGAGGCAAGGGCAAAGAGGGTGCTGGGGCTGCAGGGAAGTTTCCCCGGGAAATCTGCTGAGGAGTCTGAGGGGATGCAGTAAGTGATGGCCAACTACAAGGCCACTGGGCTGAGACCTGGAGTAGTGGGCGGGCCCAGTCCCCCTACCCCTCGCCACTGAGGAAGTGGCCAGACAGTGGGCTGCACTGAAGGAAGTGGCTGGACCATTGGACTGTGGTACATTCCCCTGGAAGGGGGAGCACGGAGTGCAACGCAGCCAGAGGGCTGTGTCATAAAGAGGATGCCGCAGTTCTGAGAATGATGTGGGTCCCTGGAGCAGAAGATAGTGCACTGGCTAGCGGAGTTGATCCCAACTCTTTAGGTTTTGCTGCATGCACAACAGTTTTTCTCCTTCCATAAAACTGCCTGGCTATAAGAAGCCACATGACTTGCATGCTTAAACGTGGATCTTTGGTAATTTCTGCTGAGACCAGCTATGTTAAGCCCCACTGCTACATCGATAGTCATGCCAGTATTAATGATCATTAACAAGCATTAAATAGTGCTATGTATTCAGGGCCATTAACTTGTCTCACCATTGTATTTTGCAAATGGCTTCTTAGAGCACATATTTTGAAAAAGCTGTGTCTTTCCTGATACTCTTTCTTCACAAACAAAAGATTGCAATAGGGGTGACCTTTGATGTATAAAGGAAGAAATAGATCACACAAAGGATGTTGACTCTTCTTTTACACTATACATGCCTCCCTTCTTCCCTTTATCATTTCTGCTTCTGGTTACTAATCTTCTCTCTGGCTTTCTTCTTTAACCCATTTCCCTCTTGAACAGTTCTTGCACGGGCTACTTTAACATTTACTTTCTGATGAATCCCTGTCTACCACAGCAATTTATTTCCATTTGCATTCACTTATACAGGGGTTGATCCAACAGTTAATGAGGAATGGGGCAAGGCTCATAGAATGGAAAATAAATTAAGAAAAATAAAGTCATCCTATCCACCTCGTAGAAGATCAAACTACATTTCAGTAGTACAGTCAAAATACGATAAGTTCTCAAGTATTTTTCCATCCCAGTCCTTTTTTAAATTAATGTTCTTATTGATTTTAAATTTATTCTACAACCCGAAGCATTAAGAATTAACAAATTGATCAATACACTTACACTGCTGCCTGGGGGAATATTTTGTAAGTATCAATCATATGATGCATTGTATCTAAAATAGGATGACAAGGATAGTAAAATGGTTTACGCTCTCCAAAAACATCTTTGTGTACATCAGTATAACATCCAAGGGTTAAGTACAGTCACTCTAAACATGAACCTATAGGAGAGTGGACTAGACACCTCAATAAATCTCACTTCTCTGTATTGGTTGACGCAAGGCTCTCTTGAGCGCAGTGAACATACTAAGGCTAGTTTTCTGGTTACCATAGCAATATCCCTGAAAAATGGGGACTTTCATTTTTGTAGAATTAAATTTTTGGCTCAGAAAACAGCCTTTAATATAAACTGTTTAGCTGGATACGCTGCATTATTACTGTTATCCATACTCCTTGGGAAAGTACTATTTAATTTATGGGCAAATCTGTATCCGGTTGGGAGATCTGGATAGTGGAGTAATTTTCACACAAAAGCTTCAGAGGACAAAGAGCTGGCTCCATAGATAAGCACCATTCTCCTCCTCCTGAACCCACCCTCCCAGTACTACCAAGTCCCAAATATCTATAATAAAAGTGGGTATGTCTGTGCATCAAACTTGTCCATACTTGAATTATTACTTGTGTTAAATGTGTTAACTAACAAGATTCTTTATTCTACTACAGTCCCTACACAAATGTTTGTTCCGGTTCACACATTTGTTCCGAGTCATGTTAATATGATTAGCAACAGACATTGGTGTCTGGTTTCCAGGAGAATTTGGAGTAGTGTTAGTTACCACCTGCTGCTAATTAAAGCATGTTAAACCACAACTTAAAATTCAAGTGTAGACTTACCCACATACCCTAAGTGTGTGGGTATGCGTGCGTTTCCTTGCACATGTGTGTATATATAGTGCAGTGCCTCATTTGTTTTCCACCCCAGAGCCAGTGCCGGTCTGTCTCCCACCTTTGATTTCTATTCCCCACCATTCCCCTTTGGGGGGAATATTCCACAACAGGGATATCTTCCTGAGTGTCCTGTCTGCCTCTTCCCATGTTGACTCTTTCTTCCCATTACTGTGTGTGCAGCCAGTGGAAGGAACTAGGGTTCCCCTACTGTATTGCTTGGCACTGCCTATGCATTTTAGTGGGTGATCTGAGTGCTTATCTCTCGTCATCAGCTATTAGTCTGCCCCACAGACCGTCAGGTAGAGTGCTCAACTGTGGATGCTGCTGCACACAGCAGCCCTTTTGGGCTTCCCTCACTTCCCTTCCCTGACATGGAAAGTTTCTTCCTAACCCCAAACGAATGGCTTTTTTCTTAGTCCTTGTGATTGTAACTCTGGGTGTTCTTGTTATCACTGTAAATTCTTGGTATCACTTGTGATTTCTGTAAATGTCCAATCGTTTTATGAATCCTGCTAGTTTTTTCTTCATTTTTTGTTCTAATCTATTAAATGTGTATTCTTGTTTTGTTGTTTTTTCTGCTAAAGTGCCTGAATACCATTTGCCATTCATCCACCCATATCCAATCTATTTAGGTTTCTCTGTAAGGTGTTGGTTTCCTTAGGTGTGTGAAATTCTGTGCTGGTATCCTGTCTGTGTGAAGAGCAGAAGTGTGTTTGCTGCTACCCCCTTTGAGAGGCATAATGTGTTTTCTACTCCTTGCGTGGTCAGATTCCTGGCTAGTGCACAGTGGGCTGGACCTTAAGACACAATGCTCCTCGGAGTTCTTTCAGGGATGGTGCAGCTTGGCCATTCCCCCTTACTTAGGGCTGTGGCTGAAAACCACAATTCAGCAGAAAGTTGGGAATGCATGCACTGTAACAAGAACTAAAAAAGGAACTGATATAAATGTAGTTGATTACATTTTCTGAATGTCTGACTTTAATTGCATTTTTAATTTACTATTGCAAAAGTTGAATGTGGCCCATATACAGACTGTACAAGGCAGTGTAATTGAAATGAACAAAAGCCAACGGATATGTGTGGTTTTCCTATTTGACAAAGTTTTCGTGCAATTTGTGGGAAATATTTGCCAACTAATAGTCATTATAACAACGTGTCTGTGCCAAATAAATAAATATAGATTGATTTCCATCCATTATTGAGACTGTAATATCCTCTCTAGTGAGATAATTAAAATCAGGGCACTTTGTTAAAATAAAACATGGAACTGGGAAGAAAAATTGGGTTTTGGCCTGAATTGAAGCATTGGCCTTCTATGCTGAGTGCACTTGACCTTAATCCTTTATTTTTTATTATTTTCTGTTTTTTTGGTGACCCACAACAGGAAAAATGAATCTTCTTTTTTTTTTTTTATAAATACGTTGAAACTGTGTGTGTTGATGAGCTAAGGCAAAAATCTTATTTGGCTTATATTTTAAAGGGAAAATTTTAAAATGTGTGTTCTGTAATAGCCTACTCTGCAAATACAGGTCACGACGCCCTTCCAGCATTGGGAACATAGGTTGCTAAGTCAAGCCAAAATTTCATTGCTGTTGTTTTGAAGTCAAAAATTTGCCCACGCTGATGATGATTTATAAATTGTAAATTAGAAATAAATATTGTGTGTTTGGTTATAAAATCTGCTGGAAAGACAACCTGATAGTCAAGAACCTTGTGTATGGGATCTGAGAGTCAACACACAGCAGGAAGCTTGATCTCTTTTCCTGTAGGGCATGTATAAGGTAAAAAGAGGGAAGAAATGAGCATTAATTTAGTATAAAATCAAGATCATGAGAGCAAAATTAATCAAGAAACCAAAAGGCATGAAGAGAAGAAATTCTTTAGCTATATACCAATGCCAGGGGCCAGGTAACTAACAAAAGGAATTAGAATTGCTCATTTTATGAGCATAAATTCAATCTAGTTGATATTACTGAAACCTGGTGGGATGATTCATGTGATTGGAATGTTAAAGATCAATGGTTATAGCCTATTTGGGATGGATCAAGTGGGCAAAAAGGGAAGAGGAATGACACTTTATGTCAAAAATGAGATTAGCTGTTTCCAGATTACTGACAACTCAGAAAATGATTGTGAATGCTTATGGATCAGTGTCCCAACAGATAAAGCGCAAGACAGTGGGTATGTCTACACTACGGGATTATTCCGATTTTACAGAAACTGTTTTTTTAAAACAGATTGTATAAAATTGAGTGCACGCGGCCACACTAAGCACATTAATTCGGCGGTGTGCGTACATGTACCGAGGCTAGCGTCGATTTCCGGAGTGTTGCACTGTGGGTAGCTATCCCATAGCTATCCCATAGTTCCCGCAGTCTCCCCCGGCCATTGGAATTCTGGGTTGAGATCCCAATGCATGATGGGGCAAAAACAGTGTCACGGGTGATTCTGGGTAAATGTCGTCACTCAATCCTTCCTCCGTGAAAGCAACGGCAGACAATCATTTCGCGCCCTTTTTCACCTGGATTGCCCTGGCAGACGCCATAGCATGGCAACCATGGAGCCTGTTTTGCCTTTTGTCACTGTCACCGTATGTGTACTGGATACTGCTGACAGAGGCGGTACTGCAGTGCTACACAGCAGCATTCATTTGCCTTTGCAAGGTAGCAGAGACGATTACCATCCCTATTGCACCGTCTGCCATTGTAAATTGGTGATGACGGTTATCAATCATTTTGTACCATCTGCTGCTGTCATGGGTGCTCCTGGCTGGCCTCGCTGGGAATGACTCCCTGGGTCATTCCTTTCTTTATGTTTCGTCTAAAAATAGCCAGTCCTGCCTAGAATATGGGGCAAGTGTACTAGAGAACCAGAGAGCACAGCCGCTCCGTGTCAGAGCCCCAGAGATCCCGCAGAAATGATGAGCTGCATGCCATTCTAGGTGGTGCCCCTGCAACAACCCCACCCGTTGCTTCCCTCCTCCCCAAACCCTCCTGGGCTACCGTGGCAGTGTCCCCCCATTTGTGTGATGAAGTAATAAAGAATGAAGGAATAAGAAAGTGACTTTTAGTGAGATAAAATGAGGGGGAGGCAGCCTCCAGCTGCTATGATAGTCCAGGTAGTACAGAATCTTCTCTTTAGACATGAAAGGGGGGGGGCTGATGGAGCTCAGCCTCCAGTTGCTATGATGAGGACAGTTACCAATTCTTTTGTACCATCTGCCGGGAATGACCGGGAGTCATTCCTATTTTTACCCAGGCGCCCCCGGCCGACCTCACCGAGGCCAGCCCGGAGCATTCACGGGCTGATGATGACGATGGATAGCAGTCATATTGTACCGTCTGCCACCGGGAAGGGGATGCTGGTGTTCAGCGCTGCAGCACCCCGTCTACCAGCAGCATGCAGTAGACATAGGGTGACATTGAAAAAAGGCGAGAAACGATTTTTTTTCCCTTTCGGGGGGGGGGGGAAGGGTTTAAATTGATGACATACACCCTGAAACACCCGGGAAAATGTTTTTGACCCTTCAGGCATTTGGAACTCAGCCAAGAATGCAAATACTTTCGGGGACTGTGGGATAGCTGGAGTCCTCAGTACCCCCTCCCTCCCTCCATGAGCGTCCATTTGATTCTTTGGCTTTCTGTTACACTTCTCACGCAGCACTGTGCTGAATCCCTGCTGTGGCCTCTGTCTATCATAGCCTGGAGATTTTTTTCAAATGCTTTGTCATTTCGTCTTCTGTAACAGAGCTCTGATAGAACAGATTTGTCTCCCCATACAGCGATCAGATCCAATATCTCCCGTACGGTCCATGCTGGAGCTTTTTTTGGATTTGGGACTGCATCGCCACTTGTGCTGATCAGAGCTCCACGCTGGGCAAACAGGAAATGAAATTCAAAAGTTCGCGGGGCTTTTCCTGTCTACCTGACCAGTGCATCCGAGTTCAGATTGCTTTCCAGAGAGGTCACAATGGTGCACTGTGGGATACTGCCCGGAGGCCAATACCGTCAATTAGCAGCCACACTAACCCAAATCCGACATGGCAATACCGATTTCAGAGCTACTCCTCTCGTTGGGGAGGAGTACCGAAATCGGTTTAAAGAGCCCTTTATTTCGATATAAGGGGCCTCATTGTGTGGACGGGTGCAGGGTTAAATCGGTTTAACCCTGCACCCGTCCACACCCGGTTAAATTTAACCCTGCACCCGTCCACACCCGGTTAAATTTAACGCTAAATTTGGTTTAAACGCGTAGTGTAGACCAGGCCAGTGTATTCGTTGGTTTCTGCTACAGACCACCAAATCACACAGGGAACAGGATGACCAGCTGCTTATCGAGCGCATCTCTGTAATTGTAGTAACAGACAAACATACATGATCATGGGGGACTTCAGTTTGATGACATATGCTTGAGGTTTCATGCTTCCAGTGCTAAAACATCCTCAGAATGTCTAAATATTATAAATGACAATTTCCTAACACAAAAAGAATTGAATCCAACATAAGTCAATTCTGTATTAGATCTAAAAAAAAAATTATTTTAGCTTAGGTTCAGGTGATTATGACTTGATAACATTTGTAATGTGTGAAAAGAATTAAGTCCAATAGATTTACTTGAAGGTTTAAAAGGACCAACTTCACAAAGATGAAAACAATTATGAGCCAAATCATCTGGTGGTGAAGAATTTAAACAGAAATTTATGAATGATGATTTGGAATTGTTTAAAAATACTTTAGCAAATGCCCAAAAAGCTACAGTCCCACAAGCAAGAAAGAAGGAAATACTGGTTACAAAATTGACCTGGTTTGGATGGGAAGTGAAGGCAATTATAAAAATAAAATATATATAAATATAACCAATGGAAGAAAGGGGAACACAATGGTAATGAATATAAATGGGAAACTAGGAATTGTAGAAATTTGATAAAGGAAGCAAAATGACCAGGAGAGATCTATGTCCAACAGAGTTAAGAAAAGGAGTTTAAATATATGAAAAACAAAAACAATCCTAACAATTGTATTGGTCCATTACTCAATGGAAATAGTAGAATTATCTGTAATAGTACAGAACAGGCAGAAATATAAATATTTCTGTTCTATATTCGGGGGATGAAAAAAAGGTGATATATTAGTCATATCATATGATGATGACACTCTTTCCATTCCACTAGTATCTCAGGAGGATGTTAAACAGCAGCTACTAAAGTGAGACATTTTAAATTAGCAGGTTTGCATAACCTGCATCCAAGAGTTTTAAAAGAATTGGCGGAGAAGTTTTCTGGACCAATAATGTTGATCTGCAATAAGTCTTGGAATACTGAGGGAGTTCCAGAAGACTGTAAAAAAGCTGATTCACCAATATTTAAAAAAAGTGAAAATGGGATGGCCTGGGTAGTTATAGGCTTATTAGTCTGACAGTGATCTCGAGCAAGGTAATGGCGCATCTGAAATGGGACTTGATTAAAAAAATTATTAAAGGAAAGTAATATAATTAATGCCAATCAACATGGGTCTATGAAAAATAGATCATGTCAAACTAACTTGAGATTGATCTTTGATAAGAAATTATAAGTTTGCTTGACAAAGTAATATTTGGTTGCAGTGTTGTTGTAGTCATGTTGTTTCTCATGGTATAAGAGAGATAAGGTGGGTAAGGTAATAGCAGAGCTCTTCTGGAGCTCAAAAGCTTGTCTCTTTCATTAATGGAAGTTGGTCCAATATAAGGTATTAGCTCACCCACATTGTCTCTCTAAACATAATAGTGTTGATGTAATGTACTTAAACTTCTGTAAAGCATTTTACTTGGTACCACATGGTATTTTGATTTTTTTTTAAAAAGAAAAAAACCTAGAAGGAGATAAAATGAACATGGCACACATTAAATGGATGAAAAGCTGGCTGACTGGTTTCAAAATGTAATTGTAAAGGGGAATCATCGTTGAGCAGGTGTATCTTCACGGGGGTCCCCCAGGGATTGGTTCTTGGCCCTACGCTATTTAACATTTTTGTTAATGACTTAGAAGAAAACATAAAATCACCACTAATAAAGTTTGCAGAATACACCAAAATTGGGGGATTTGTAAATAATAAAAGGCACAGATCACTTAGTAAGTTAGCGCAACCAACCAGTATGCGTTTTGGTATGGCTTAATGTAAATGGATACATCTAGTAATAGGCTGAACTCACATCCTATTTTGACCAGGACAGTCCTTTTTTTAAACTCTGTGAGGGGGGCACAGAGCAGAGGAACATTCAGGCAAGAGCAAATGGGACAAAAAAGTCCTAATACCTGTGACGTTGGCTCGGGTGAGCAGCAACACCCAGTGGCTCAGGCCAAGACCCCCACAGACACTGGGTGTCCAGTTTTCAGTTAGGGAAATATGGTCACTCTACCTAGGAACAGAGACCATAGGCCATATTTACAGGATGGGGGTCTATATGGGGAAGCAGTGACTCTGAAATAGATTGGGGGTCATGATGGATCATCAGCTGAACATAAACTCCCATTGAGATGCTGTGGTAAAATGGGTTAATGCGATCCATGTTTAAGCATCCAAGGGTATCTTGAGTAGGGTTAGGGATGTAATATTATTTCTGTATTTGACACTGGTGCAACTGCTGCTGGAATAATATGTTCAGTTCTTGTCCCCACAATTCAAGACAGATGTTGATAAATTGGAGAGGGTTCAGTGAAGAGCTACAAGAATGATGGAAGGATTAGAAAGCCTGCTTTATAATGACAGACTCAAGGACCTCAATCTATTGAGTTTAAGAGAAGGTCGAGGTGTAATTTGATTAATCTGCGAGTACCTACTTGGAACAAATATTTGATAAAAGTGTCTCCTCAATCTAGCAAAGAAACGTGATCCAATGGCTGGAAGTTGAAGCAAGCGAAATGCAGACTGGCAATAAGGTGCACATTTTAATAGTTAGGGTAATTAATCATTTTCTCAAAGGTTGTAGTGGATACTCCATCATTGGCAATTTTTAAATTAAAATTGGATTTTTTGGAAAAGACGTGTAGTTCAAAAAGAATGATTTTGGAGATGTATGCCTGTGCTATACAGCAGGTCAGACTAGATGACCACAGTGGTCCATTCTGGCCTTGGAATCTATGAAGTACTACGTGGATAGTTGCAATACAAGCTTCTCCGCTTATGTGTTTTAATTCTGTCCTGGAGTAGCTATCTGCAGGGTGAGAGGATAGTTGAGTCTCCATGTCCTTTCAATCCTGGAGTTGTGTGCTGAGACTGTCAAAAAGGGTGTATTTATTCCATGATGATGGTTCTTATGATGTGCATATCTGTTCTCTGGGGACTAGACTGAAACAGCTCATTTCACAAAGGTCATTGAGCAGCAATCAGATACTAACAACTTTCAGGTGCTACCAACCCGAATTGGATTCATATTGGCAACCTCAGCTGGTCATTTATTTGTGTGTGTGTGTGTGTGTGTGTGGTGTGTGTAAAATACAGCTTAATCAAAAGGGAAATGTTTTGTGGGAAATTTTTTATGGGAAAAGACCAACCTGTGTTGTTTTAACTATCATTGTATTTTGACATTTATTTTATATGTTAATATAAAATGTGTATATATACCTGCATATTATATTGTTTCACTATTATCCAAACAAAACATTTAGATATTTTTTAATCAATTTTTTTAGAATTGTCTTTTTTGCAAGACATTTTGAAACTTTGCTTTCTCTTCCATATTAGGACAAAAACACATTTCAAAATGTTGGAATTTCCTGCAGGAAGGAAATTGCATTTTCTGACTGGCTCTAAGGGCACCTTACAGTTGCAGGGCTTTCTACTTCCTTACAAATCTCCTGATCTTTTCAGTCCTACTTCATACATGAAGAGCAACTGCAGAAATGTGAATGTATCTTGGGGCCTTGTTAGGTTCCGGGGAAGCTTGCTCCATGTTCAAGGTTGGAGAGATGTAGGAGCTGAGGTCAGGGAGGAGATGACTCAGACGTGGCAGCTCTGTGTGCAGCTTTACATGGCATAATCTCTTGGGTATTTTTAGCAGTTTGACTTGTTTCCTTTTTCACACACTGCATTGGTTTCTGTCCTTGGATAGATACACACTCGGTCCTCTAATGAGTTAATCTTTGTTTTATGCTTTGACATGACTGTCTTAAGAACCACATAAATGCCATTCTTTGTTTTGTTGTAGTGTTCTCTTATATTCTTCTTCTCGTAATCCTATAGTGATGCCTTGTATATTTTGATTGTTTGGTACTAAAGACAGTTTGAAAGGTTTGGGTCTAGAGTTGGTTCAGAACTTTGCTTCTGAGGCTCACCTCTACTTTTTAATGTTAGCTTGTTCATAACTTGCTGGTATGCCATATTAACTCCAGGATCTATAGACAGTGAAAACTGAAGGGGGTGGTTTGGTTCCAAAACCTTGGTTATGGGATTGGAAATTCTAAGTGTTAACACACCACAGGGATGTTTGACTGCTTGCAGAAGTTGGGTAAACCCAAGGCAGTGTGCCAGCTCTTAGACAGGAATGGTCCTCTAGTCAGGGTAAAGCTATTGAATCTGTTGGCATGGTACCTCGGGGGGCAGGATGATAACTGACTCCAAATGCTGGCACTTAGGTCCTGCAGCAGGCAAGAATTTGATCACACTGCAAAGTTGCTTCAGGGGCTGGTTTATAATGGTTATATATTTTTTGTCTGTTCTCTTTTCCAAAAACTAAGCTGCTCAAATCTTTTTCTCAACATTCAAGCAACGATGCAATCTTCCCATTATTCACTACTTTATTGATTACTATTTTCCCATGTGCACTACTATAATACAACCAATTAATAATATTCTTATTGTGTTTATGGGTCATAGACCTACAGATTTCCTACTGTTGTATTGTGTTTTTAATTGTGATTGAAGTCAGTGCATCATGCATATTGAAAAAGAACTAGAATGTGTTTTCCTCATGCACTGATAGTAGTACATTGAAATGGAAGAGATTAGCCATGTATCATTTAGGACTAAATGTCTTTAGATCTCTGCATAGTTTTCATTTTACGTTTTTTTTTCTAACAATTTATTTTAAAATGTATTTATATTCTATGTGATCTACTTATGGAGACTAGACATGCTTTTCCTCACCCCTGACCAAAGTTATAATCTGAAAACTTGTGTGTGTGTCTGAGAGAGAGAGAGAGAGGGAGGGGGGGGTACTTGGATTCTTTTATGTGAACTACTCTAATTCTCAGCATAACAACAACAAAAAAGAACTGTTAACCCCTGAGAAGATGAAAGGACATGTGATAGAGAGCTTTTTTCCCCCTTCAAGAGAGGACTTTCCAGAGGTGACTGCAGAAAAGTAGTGTTATGCATATCTTGATTTCACCTTGTCATTTTCTGGGTATTTCAGAATACCTCACTGAATCATAGAATCACAGAAAGGGAGGGCTGGAAAGGACCTCAGGAAGTCATCAAGTCCAGCTCCCTGTGCTGTGGCAGGACCAAGTAAACCTAGATCATCCCTGACAGGTCTTTGTCCAGTGACGGGTGTTAGAGGGCTTTCCCTTCACCCTCTCCCCTGGTTCTTGTCACACAGACAGAAAGCAGAAGTCCAAAAGTCTGAAGTGCAGGAAATGCGATGTTTAATTCCAAGCAAGCATGTCCATGGCTCTATGCGCCAACAGAATCTGTTTCCCAGTGTTCCCAGCTCTGACGCCCCAGAGCATTTACCTCGTGTCCCCCTTCCCAGCTCTGATGCTGCAGAGCCTTGCCTGTTGTTCCCATTCTTAGCAGGCCCAAATATACCTGCAGGCATGCCCCTAGTCACACCCCTTACAGCTTATGGCCATGTTCCATTTTGGGGGGGTCGTGAGTCTAGGGTCTTCGTCCCATCTCTTCTGTATCCCATGGGAGGGGTGAGGAGTGAGGTTGTGCTACGCTCAGGGACAGGCATTTCTTTGACCTTTTAGTGTTTTATACCCCCCCGCCCCCCAATCTCTCCTTACCCCTCTCGAATGGTTGCTTGACCTTGCCTTGAGATAGGAGTCGAGGCAGCTTTTCAGCGTATGCTCATATATTACACTCCCACCATACCCTGTAACACTTTAACTGCTCTATCCCTTATCTCTTCCCATTATACTAACAAATCCATCTGGCCAAGCAGAAGCAACACACACAGTGACTTTGTTCACACACATTAGTATAAGATATAAGAGTATCAAAAAATCAAACCCAAAATTCTATCCCAGGGTGACAAACAAGCCTATATACTAACAATGGGGATTCCACAACCTCCCTTGGAAGCCTATTCCAGAGCTTAACTACCCTTAGAGTTAGGAATTTTTTCCTAATATCTAACCTAAATCTTCCTTCCTGCAGATTAAGCCCATTACTTCTAGTCCTACCTTCAGTGGACAGGGAAAACAATGTATCACTGTTCTTTTTTTTATAACAGCCCTTAACATATTTTCAGTCTTCTATACTCAAGACTAAACATGCCCAGTTTTTTTATCTTTCCTCATAGGTCAGATTTTTTAAATCTTTTATCATTTCGTTGCTCTCCTTTGGACTATCTCCAATTTGTCTGCATCTTTCTTAAAGTGTGGTGCCCAGAACTGGACACAGTATTCCAGTTGAGCCTCACCAGTGCTGAGTGGAGTGGGACAAGTACCCTCCCCTGTCTTACATACAAAACTCCTGTTAATACAACCCAGAATGATATTAGCCTTTTTTGCAACTGCATCACATTTTGACTCGTATTCAGTTTGTGATCCTTATTACTCCCAGATACTTTTCAGCAGCACAACCACTCATCACTCCAAGTGATGTACAAATAGCAAGAGAGCCAGTGTGTTAGTTCAGAAAAGCACTCAATTTTTTGAAGTCAGCAGAATGTGTGTGCGTGTGTTTGGGGGAGGGAGTTGATGCTGTGGATGTAATTTCCACTAAGTTTTATGGGATTTGTAGATACACAGAAATCACACATGATGAAACCCTTAGATTTAATACGGTACTTTATGAGGAGATGCCACCAGTACTTATTCCTCTAGTGGTACCATGAAAGTCATCCTCATGCTTTTTGATTGTTTCTAACCAAGCCTGATCTTGTAAATACAGAAGTCAGTGAAACTGAGGGGAGCACCCAAAAATTAACGTAACTCTTTCAAAATTCAAAATAGGTTTGGTACAGGTTCAAATTAAGTTTTGGGTACTTTGTTTTTTTTCTTACTGTAGCTATGCTGACTTTCTTGTCAACTACTGTGTATTCAACAGTTTCAAAAAGGCAGCTGCAATTGGTCCATAATTAGCTTTGATGATTTTTTATATTATTATTATTTATTATAATTTCATGCCCATAGTGGGAAATCAGCCCAGCAACTACCCATAAATGTTTTTTGTTCTTATTCAGGGATCTAAATCTAATCTGTTTCTCACAAAATCCCCCAGTTTATATGAGTGTATGTGTATAGGATGGTAGGGGGAGCATTTCTAAATTTCCCATTATTGTAAATAACTTCAGCCCTTTATCATCCCATTCTTTGTCCTGTTGTGCTATATATAAGCATTAAATTCTAAGCACTTGTATAGCACTTTTCATTTTCAAATCCTGTTACAAGCATTGACTGATTAATCCTCAAAAGACTCCAGTGAGATAGATAAATATTATCTCTGCTTGATAGAGGGGGAAACTGAAACAGAGGACTTGATTCTGATCTCACACCAAGGTAACTCTGTTGACTTAAGTGGTGTTAATTCTGATTTACTAGTGTAAAGTCTAAAGGTGTTGCCCAAAACCGCACAGCAAATCAACAGAAGAGCCAGGATTAGGATTCTGCTGTTCCTAATCACTTGCTCAAATCACTGGGATTGTGCCACCCTCCATTATGTATTCTACCTGATTTGAGTGATCGGTTTTTCATGGATTCCTACTGTTCCTAGATTCTAGTTAGTGTTGTGATTCAAGTCTATTTACTTAACTATGAATTTATTGATGAGAACGTATAAGTCCAGATTCCTTCTGCATCTGACCTCCTCTTAGCACAATTTGGAAGGGGAGACTAAGGTGTCATTAAGTCACCTTTATGCAACTCTCCTCAGTCCCAAAACCAGATTAAAGCTCAGTTTCTTCAGTGTTGCTTTCCTTTGTGTCTGCAGCCAGCTGCCTCTAAGGGCCATTCCAGTATCTGGGGTTGCTGGGCTGTAGAACTGTACAGCAGCAGAGGGAATCCAAGATAGAGGGAATCCATTGGAGGCCAGGATCAGCAAGGTTATGGCCACTGGGGCCAGATCTAGTCCATGAGATGCCCATTCATCAGGTCCTTATGAAAAAATTATATTTCACTTTTTGCTTTAAGGTCACTGCTCTTATTAAATCAACTCTCCAGCTGATATCGGAGGAAGAAGAAATGCATTTTCAATACTGCTTCTAGGGTCTTATTAGCCATTGGTTCCAGGACCCACTATTGAAAGAGTTAAAACATATTGCTATGGCTAAGTTACTGACAAGATTTTGACAGCCTATAACAGGACTCTTCCTTTCATAAAGTGTAAACGCAAGCAGTCAAATATATATATTTGGGTGTGTTTTAGAAATGTAGTCATCTTTTATAAAGGACATGAATAACTGGATGATCTGTGCACGCATCTAGCAATTTGATAGCAGACAGAATGGTAATGCTAACTGAGCTATCTATTTAACAAGAAGCCATAGACCAAATCCATCTGATTACATCTTTGCTCACATATCAGTGAAAGATTCTTTGAATAATGAAATTTTTTAAACAATTTGGAATGACAACCTTTAATTATAAGGGTAATTATTTTTATTACATTTTACAATGGTTGCAATGGTTTAAGCCTTTTTAACATAATAGTGAACTGTTTCCCTATAGTCAGTTTCCCGAACAGTAGAAAGATCTTTTCTAAGTGCATAATTTAAATTAATGCAGACCTTTGTACTCAACTTGCATAGAATGAGAGTGATAACTTAAGAAAAAATATAGCTTTGTGACACACTGATTACTTTTGTAAAGACAGAAGTATATTCTTCTCTTGATGCATGTGTCTAACTTCCATTAGTGTTAATGGGAGTTATGTGTGTGCATTCCAAAGAGACTACACTCCAATTAATTTTAACACTTTAAGAAAATCTGAGCTATGTTAGGTTAAGGTAGAGATTCTGATGGTATTCAAATGTTTTGGAATTTCTATCCTGCTCTCAATCCTTTGGTGGATGCTTTATTTAACACTGACTGACATATATTGTCATGAAATCTTGTAAATACTAGTACAGTGTTTCTTTTAAACCATATTGTGACATATAGATACTTAAAGTCAGCTCAAATCTAGTTCTTTCTGGGATATTTAGCCAACTACCTGTCTGTCTTTATTCTGTTTATCGTTAGCTGACAGTTGAATAACTGTTCCATTAAAGTTATCAATTTCAAGGTTAACCTGAGATCAAGCTGTAGCAGACTGAAACTGAGATACTGAGAAATGTGTGTGGCTGAATCATATTCCTTTTGCCTTTTTTCAAGTTTTCCTTGTGAGTAGATACCTCTGATCATCTAAGAAAGAACAGATAACAGGCACATGATTTTGTATTTTAATTCTGATTGCAAATTGAAAATAGTGTTGGTAAAGGGTAGACTGGGCTGAGGAAAGTAACAATGAGCTATTGGTAGCAAACAATGTGGGAAATTTACATTCATATTGGAGATAATTCATGTGTAATGCAGCACATCTGGAAACTCCAGGCAGTAAATTCTGTAGCCCATAAATAGATACATAAATGACAGAAGTTCAGCATGCAGTGAGAGGAAAATGAGGTTTATGTGCAAGTGTCAGGTAGATTAGAGAGATTCAACAAACTTGTTGTGAGACATATATTTCTATTTGTCATCTTCACTATTCCAGAACATATGAGTTTTGTTATCTCCTTCCAGTCACTGAAATCCTCCTTTGGGGATTTTCTTCATTGCTTGTGGATCTATGTGCACCAAAATTCTAGGCTGTGGATCTCATTTCAAATCTTCAACCACTGGTCTGAGATCTGAGGTACTGCATATAGGCATATGAGGAGAGATTCCAAATTTCTATTCTTCTTCTTCCACATTGGAAGGGGTTGTGGGATTGCTTAGAGCCATAACTTTAACAGGTCTTTAGGTTCCTTTTGTAAGCTGGAAAAAAAGGACTGCATCAGTGGGAAAGGAAACATTTGCTTTCTTACCAACTACCCTGGTGTTTTGCATCTTTGTTGGAAAACATGAGAAGGAGCAAGAAATTTGGTATCTCTAAAGCAGTAGATGAAAAGTTCAGGGGATAAAGAGAGAGATGCAGGTGCAGTAAGGGGATGAATCTTGTAATAGGTTGAGAGAAACCCTACTGTTTAGAGCAGTAACAACTAATAAGAAAAGTCTCTTAAAAAGGTATGAAAGGAACTAGAAAGAAGAGGAAAAGGGACATGTCCCTGCTCAGTTTTTCAGCCGGCTGGGGAGCCTACACGACAGTCAACTTTTCCCAGATAGCACCTCCTTCTAGATTCAACTTCCACTGACCTGGAAAATGGCAGTTTTGGATAAGAGTACTCCAGAGATTGTGAAATCCAGTTTACCTCAGCAGCTGGAGGAGAAGGCAGTTGGATTGATATGATGGAACCAGAGGTCCAGGCCATTTCTGGAGTGTGTAACCTCACATCAGCCCCAGTGAAACAGTTCAACACAGCTAAGGATGAACTAGACGGAGGCTTCATGCTGTTGCAATGCTGATTTTGAAGCAGGCATGTTACCATTCACATAGACAACGGAAAAGTGAATCAGTGCATAATTTTATAACAGGCCTGTATGACCTTATTGAACACTATGGCTATGGACAGATGAGTTAAGAACTCATCGGGGACAGACTTGTGGGAGTGTAGATACAAAGCTCTCAGATGTTGGCTCTAGTTCTGATACTAGAAAGGCCAACTTGGTCTGTTAAAGTGGGAATACAATGAAGGATCAAATTATTCTCCTAACTAATTTTAAGCAGGGGGCAAACTGTAGATGTCACACATGTTGGGAAGATGATATCCCTATGTATGGCAGAAGCAAAAAGTCTGACCCACTCGGACATAACCAAAGAAACTGATGCAACCATATGGTTAGTCAAAATGAGGAACTCTACCAAAAAGAAATCCCACAGTGATGGAACTTCATATAAAAAAACCCTGAACAGCAAGGTCAGCCAGAAAACGGTTAAAGGATACAGCCATAGTTCTATATCGTAACAAAGTTCTTTATAGCAGAAGATTCCAACTATACATGCCTCAGAATAATAGAAGCCAGCTGGAAGCAATCATTGTTTGCCAGGATTGCCTTGAGAAATAGTGAAGTAGGATTTAAAATAGGTTCTGAAGTGGATTTAACAAGTTTTATGGCATCATTCTACCTGGGGATTTAAGATAGTGCCACTCCATGAAGCACTGGAAGGCCTGGGACATTGCTTATTGGATGTGAAAGGAATATTTTTCTCTCTAATATAAGGAGGGAAGAATACATCCCAAGATCAGTTTGTGGTTGGCAGTGTTTATATTGCTGTATTTGGCTGGCCAGCCGGCGATCACTGTTCCACATATGCTGACATGCTGGAGGATGACGGTGGTAGTGCAGGAATGCACACTGGATATATCCACCTCTATGTGAAGCATCAGCACCTGCTAATCAATTCTATAACTTTATTTATTTATGTGTGTGTGTATAAAAAAATTAAAGAAAACTTTGAAATGAATGTTGCTTCAAAACAAACATCGAAACATTTCATATTGAAAATGTCAAAACAAAACATTTTGATATTTCATAAATGTTTAGGTGTTTTTTTTTACCAAAACAAGTAGGCAAAACAAACACAAATTTGTAAAAGATAAGAGTTGCTGCATCGGTATATTTCACAGAAAAATAGCTTTAGGCAAAACATTTTACCCAGCTCTATGCAGCAATCTTGTTGCATCTGCAGTATCCCCAGTGCTATAATAAGGTTCTCCAAGCAGACTTTAGACTCAGCTTATGAAGTTTCATTATTGCACTTTATTCTATTCCTGCTGTTTATTTAGGATTATCTTACAGTTCACAAGACCTTCATCTTCATACTACATATTCAACCTTTCTGACATTTTGAATCAGTCATTGGTATTGTTTCTTTTTTTCTGTATCCTGGTTCTTATTACAAAATGTAATTCATGTTTTTGTGTTTAAAGAAAAAATATTTTTAAGTCCTTGTACATCAAGTTTCAACAGAGAGAGTACATGTTTAATGGCCAACTTAACTACTGCTTCAATGAAAGGTTTATGATGAAAATGCTGCTGCATCCTTAACAACAGCTGCATGGACATTCTGATATAATACTGTAGGTAGAAAACATAATTAGCATAATGGCAAAAGGACAAGCTTTTATGGAGATTTAGATTTCCTTCTTTACTGCAAACAAAAGACACTCTCAAAATATAAGTTTTCTGGTTCATCTTTTATAATGGTCAATTAATCAGGACAAAGCCAGAAAATATGCTGATAAGAGAGAATATCTTTGTAATTTGTATTGTAACAAATTGAAAAATGTAATTGCAACGGAGAAGAAGGATGTTTAAATAAAATTAAAGCTGAAATACAAGCTGAGAAAAGGGAAGACATTAGAAGTTAAGGATGACATTATTCATGTTCTGATAAATAAATCCATTTATTCATGTCTGAATATCGGTGATATCATAGCTGAATTTTCATTTATTGCATAGCATCAGTGATTGTGTCAAAGAATACTGTCATCAACATATCTGAGGTGTGCACGAATGGAAATCCCCAGCTCCCTTCACTTTGTCAAAACCTTCCAAGGCACGTCTCATAATACATTCTGCATATATGTTAGAGGCTTGAATAAAGTACACACTTGTCTCACACCCTGCCTATTGGAAAACCACTCAGTCACCTACTGCTGTTAGCAACATGGTCTGTTGTTCATAGTAGAGACTTGCGATGGGTGCAGTCAGATACTTTGGAATACAACTCTTAACTAATACAACTGTGAAATAGAAAAAGACTACCACAATGGCAGAAGCTGAGTTGAAAAGAATGAGCTGTTGATCTTCACTACAAATTTTTGGGCTTCTGTTTGGTTGTAATGAGGCAATTACAGCATTAGAACACAGTATTGTCTGTGACTTACTTATGTTTATTGCAATTTAACAAAGTTATAGAATGGATCTAGTGAAAACAAAATGGCTAGGCTTATGGGCAATCATATAAAGAGGTCATATATATCCATGCTGAATGTCATTTAGAGAGATTTAGTTCAGTATTGTGCCCCTAAAATACCTGTCTTTGGGTAAGCATATTTATTTAATAAAGATAACCTATTTTGACTTTACCTTGTGAAGTTCTAGTTTGTCTGTGCATCTAACTACTGTGGTGAGGGGACCATTAGAATTGCATATGTGAGTAGTTCTACTAGTGTCCTACAAAACTGATTGCTGTGCATGAGCTCCAAGCTCAAGCCCCCTTTTTGGTGTGTACACTGCAAACCAGTTGATGTATGAAGAAATGGAATCTGAGTATGATCCAAATCTCATTGAAATCAATGAGATTCAGTCCTTATTTTACCTATTCCTATCCCCTGTATTATCTGAGGGCATTTTGGTATTGATTGTGAAAATATTCATAGAAGCACTAATTTTCTTTCTATGGCACAAGTTGTATTTGAACTAGTAAGTGGTTGTCTTGTTAGGGGCCACTCTAGCTCCCTTTGAACTCAGTGGAAAAACTCCTGTTGATTTTTTATATAGCTTTAACACAGGGGTTCTCAAACGGGGGGTTGGGACCCCTCAGGGGGTCGCGAGGTTATTACATGGGGGGTTGCGAGCTGTCAGCCTCCGCCCCAAACCCCGCTTTGCCTCCAGCATTTATAATTGTGTTAAATATATTAAAAAGTGTTTTTAATTTATAAGGAGGGTCTCACTTGGTGGATTGCTATGTGAAAGGGGTCACCAGTACAAAAGTTTGAGAATCTGCTTTAACAAGAAGGGTGATTGTATCACAATCCCTGTAGGAAGCTAAGGCTTGGAGATGTTCAGAGTTTTTTCTCCCAAGGTCACCCAGAAAATCAGTGTATTACTGGGAAATGACCTTAGATCTTCTCACTCCCATTCCTATGTTCTATCTATTGGAGAACACTACTTTCCCATCATGAATATAGATTAGTCCATGAAGTCCGTCACAGACCTCGTTATGCTGATTTACCTATGCAGTTCTTGTATTCTGTGGTGACAAGTGCTGTATAAAATCCTGGGATAGATTTCAATAATGAATTCTTTTTAATCAAACAATGGAATGAATTGCCTCACAGTTCATAAAGTTCTTTTTGAGAACTATTAAGAATATTGCTTGATTTTTTCAGTTGATGCTGCTGAAATGAAGTGTTCTATTATTCACATAATATGTGGATGTACGTACTATTAAACCCTAAGTATGTGTCTAGACTAGTGGTTGTGGTCCTGTTTTAAATTGACTTATTTGATGGTGAAGGATAAACTACAAATGTTTCTGGAATGTCTGGACTAATGTTTACAATTGTTTGCCAATTAACTTGATTTAACCAATTAACTTGAATTAAATTAGGACCACAACCCATGAAGCCTCTCTCCCCATGACAACTGATATCTGCTGAGGCATTTAAGGAATGGACGCTCAGTTTAGTCAAGAGGGTGATGGATTGTGGATATTTTCATTGAGGAGCCTCAGTTGCAGAACCTGGCATGTCAAATCTTTCTTTCTAGGCTGCCTCTGAGTGTGGGAAATGGCTTATTGCAGGGGTGGATAACCTACGGTCTCATCTGGCCTATTGCTTAATTTCAATCTGGCTCACAGCAAGTCTTGGTGCTGAGGGAGGGAAGCCCTGAGCCTCGGTGCCCTGCTGCAGGTCTCTGTGTGGCCTGTGATCGATTTTTTTCTGTGAGTCAGTGGCCCGTGATAGAAAAAAGGTTCCCTAACCCAGGCTTATTACATGCTAAGAAAGGCCTAGTTTGGGTAAATTGGTTGGATTTCATATCTTGAACATTGTATTTAATGCATCTGTTTTATTATTTCTGTATATGGTTCTAGACTGCAGGGAGGGCACGATTTAAATAAACCTAATAAAATAAATAAAAGCATCTTTTTTTTCTAGGTTTATCTATTTATTAAAAAACTCATCTACATACATACTTGTCATGTATTATATTATATAAGTACTGTCATGCTGTCACAGAAACCCACTTTGTTGAGCTCTACGTAGATGCAGGAGTGTGACCACATGTTTGCAGGATCAGGGCCACCACTTTTAACATCACAGTAATACACTTTGGAAAATATATTGGCTCATTACTTCAAAACATCACAGTAGTAATATTACCAAGTATCCAAAGGCAAAATTTCAGATTATTGGCTAGTAGTTTTCAAATGTCAAAACAAATCCAAGTCCCCAATACCTTTGAATTATATATTTTGTCAACACCATCTAAAAGAATAACTGTTTTTTGGTGCTTTTATTACTTTAAAGTGACCAACTGACATTTTATTTTCGAATATGGTTGGGCTTCAGGGTCTAAATGCCAAAGTTTAGCCTGTACTGAACAGGTAGAATCATGTTCTAAACTGTTAATAGCAGAAATGCTGACAGAAGCTTAACTAGAGTAGCTGGAAGACTGCTGCTATAATAAATTAATTTTACTAGCTGTATCGTACCTCCAAAGCTTTTTCCCAAGGTGCTGTTTTATCTGTGGGGGAATGATGGAGTTTAAATCAAATATAAACAAGAAATGTGCCAAAGCTAAAGAAATCAATAGAAGCCACAGGAGTTTGAAATCCTTACAAGTTCTTGAAAGAAAAGTGGGGAAAAAAACAAAAAGATGTTTCTGCCTGAGGAGCTGTAAACTCTTCTACACACATTGCTATACCCAAATGAATCAGAGTTTAGAAAACAAAACTCAGAAGCACTAGAGTAGGTATAAAAATACTCGCGTCTTGTACCCTACTCTCTGCCATATGTGCTAAAATAGACAGTACTTACAGGAATTTTGCTACAACACTGATTCAGTGATTTTAATACTATACTGTAGTTCCTAGAAGAACTATTATATAGAACAAGGGTGGCCAACCTATGGCTCTGGAGCCACATGTGGCTCTTCAGAGTTAATATGCAGCTCCTTGCATAGGTACCGACTCCAGGGCTGGAGCTACAGACGCAAACTTTCCAATGTGCCAGGGGATGCTCACTGCTCAACCCCTGGCTCTGCCACATGCCCGCCCCCCAATCCATGCCTTCCTGCCCCCTTCCCTGAGCCTGCCATGCCCTCGCTCCTCCCCCTTCCCCCCAGAGCCTCCTGCACACTACAAAACAGCTGATCAGGAGGTGCGGGGAGGGAGGGGGAGGTGCTGGAAGCCGGGTGGGGAGCGATGGAGGACTGCTGACTTATTACTGTGGCTCTTTGGCAATGTACATTGGTAAATTCTGGCTCCTTCTCAGGCTCAGGTTGGCCACCCCTGCTATAGACTATATCACTTCTCCAGAGGGAGGTAATATTAGTAGCAGAGTGACAAAAAGCCCTTCTCTGTGGTTGGTGAGTAAACTCAAAGTCAGAGCAATCTGTTTCTAGGCAAGAATATATGCAGCATTCTGTAGGAGTAAACACCACTGTAGAACCACAGGATAAAACAACATGTCAGATTAGGATGTGTCTTACTTTCAGACTCTTATTAATTGTGTGCCTGAGCATTCTCTCACTTACACTGGATTTACATCTCTATGATTCCACTGACTTTAATGGAGTTACCACAGAATTCCACGAAGAATCATAGTTATTATCTCTACTGGATTTTTGTCAAATTCCCCACTTAGCAGTGTTAGGCCTGAATAAAGATGCAGCACAAAACCCAGTTATGCCAACCTGACTGGAGTCAGGCTAACAGAGGTTTCTGGGTAATCCCAGCGTGGAAAAATACTGAGAAGCAGCATGTTTCACAAAGCCCTGGGAAACAGTGAGATAAGTGAGGGGGCTGGTACCAGCTGTGTTATGTTAAGATACACTGTTTCAAGAACTGATGAGAAACACAAGCATCTCACAGTTCTGACTCTAACTCCCTGGTTTAGTGTTCGGTGTGTTTTAACTCCCTCACATTCCTAACCTTTGGCGCTTGTTGAGATATTAACAATTCAATATTGTAGAGACTAGGCATGCGTATATATTAAAAGGTTTCTAATTTCTAGTTGTTAGACAAAGGGGATGGGTTGCTCAAGTGAATGATCTATGACGTAATAAAACTGTCTATATAAGCTAATACTAAGCTGTAAAGGGCTGCTGGTTCTCTTCGGATACGAGCTGTTCTTTTACTGACACGTGCACTTGTCAATAAAGAACTTTTGATCGGACCTTGCTGGTGTTGCCTGTCTCTCTGTGGTCAGACAACGAACTTCGCTGTTGGGGTTCGAGTCCCTGACATCTTTGGCGACTCCGCCGGGACTTTGTCTGACTCTCCGGCGGGGGATCAGACTCTGAGGCAACGCAGCGCGCATCCTCTGGTTTAGAGGAGCCTTGCCTGGTAAACTGATCTCTGCGTCAGCGATAAGGTGAGTTCTGTGAACCAGCTGAAGCTCGTAGAAATCCAGCAACATCCACCTACCCGTTGAGTAGGGTCAAGGTTGCCTGGGTTTGAGTCCCAGTGCAGATTGTCGGGGTTCGAGTCCCTGACAACTTAGGTCTGGGTTAGAGTCCCAGTCCAGGTCTGGGTTAGAGTCCCAGTCCAGGTTTGCGCAGGATCCAAGTAGTCTGGGTTAGAGTCCCAGCCTGGGTTTGAGTCCCAGTCCAGGTGTTCGAGTCCCCTGGAGAGGTAAGTGAGCGCTTAGTCCAACCAAAGACAAAAACACCCCTAAGCTTCACAGCAGAAACTTGGGTAATTCCCACTAATGACTGGTAATTTTTAATTACTGTGTGAATTAGTGAGCAAATCAACAAACAGAACAAAGCAAGGATTATACAGATTTCAATGTACTTTGTTCACATTTGGACAATTTCTATTTAGTTAAAACATTTAAGTGTGTGATAGTGTGCATGTCTTCAGTCAGGCTTACACAAGCCTCTTGCACATACAACACCATACAATAGCAACGCAGAGTAGTTCAGAGCATTGATCAGAACACCTTTTGGAGTGTGCAAGTGAAACTTTCTACTCCGGCTCTCTTGGACTCAGGTCTTATATTCCATGATATTTCTAGATACTATGAAATTGAGGTGTGTGAGGGGTCATGTTTTCCATTGAAGCTTTGAGTTAATACATAGCATTCTTCATTCATTCATGCTCTTCAGTTGTAGCCGATAATAGCCATGGGACGAATGCACAACTTGGTGCATTTCAGTAGACTCAAAAGGATTTCACTCTCCAAGCAGAAATTATGAATAGAAATGATGGTGAATGGGCTGAGTTCCTATCCTATTGTCAGAACAAACAATGTCCAAACTCCCCTCTTCAGGCTTGGTGTCACAACATAAATCTGAGCCTTAACATTCTCCTTGAGCTGTCTCTAAGCTTTCCCTTCAGAACCTTCTCTGTCATAATTCCCTCTCTCAGAGAAGCACTTCATTTTACCAAATATACCAAATATCCCACATGTAAACCTGCCAGAATGATCCACCAGTACTTCATCTTTATGCAGGCCCTAAGAGAATTTCTCCTCTACTCTTTCCCCCCGTTCCTGCTGCAACAATTTACATACTCTTTATATAGTTTCATAGCTTTATAAACAAAAACACACAAACAAACAAACAAAAAAGTTCTCTGCCCAGGAAAGCTTATAATCAAAGGACCCTATTCTGCAAATATGAGTAATTTTATCCAGCTGCAAAGCAGTGCACGATCAGGTGCTTAGCCGGTTAGCTTTCATTTGTATATGATCATATATCTCAAGGGTTTAGCATTTTGTTCCTTATTGTAAACATGCATTGCAGATGTGTATATAGCTATTTTTGTCGTGGATATAATAAAAGGTGAGATAAGAAGGGGATTGCATAGTGGTGGTGATTAGGTAAGGAATGCAAGATAAAAGAAGTGCATTTTAGGGCGAGATTAGTTGAAGGACAGGATAGTCACCTCATATTACAATGGGAAGCTTTATCAGGTGCACAGAGCAGGATGAAAAAGAACCACAACAGTGAAAGTGGATGAAATAGACAAAGGGAGCAGTTAGTCCTTAAAAGCTGCGATGAATAACTGTAAAAGCTTTGGATCTGTTCCTCAGAGCATAATGAAACACACTGCATGTTTGCGTATTGAAAACAATGGTGGTGACAGCCTCACTCCATCACATTTAATGTGGCTAGAGGAAGTGGGAAACCCCTAGGAGCACATCCTGCTCAGACACTGGATGAGTGATGGGTTTCATGGTAGGTGATTCTCCGGGAGGTTGTTTTTCACAATATGTAAAAGCTTAACCTCACTGCAGCAGTGGGAAGTCTTTAAATATTATTTTTTCTATGAAGATGATAGTGCTTTATACTAGAAGAAAACAGATTGTTAAACCTGATACAGTAAAACTATTCTGCAATCATTTTTGATCCAAAAATTCTGCAGTTTGTTATCTATTGCTCTCACACAAGTATAGCTTTGGGCTGCAAATTCTAGAGGCCGCAAATTCTCTAGAATAGGCACCATCTTCTACTATGTCACCTAGCTCAATGGGACTGGGGTCACTAGAAACAACTCTGTAATACAAATTACTGTACTATTAATAATTATTGTGGAATATCTTCTTTTTCCCTGTCCTAAGAAACCATGCTTCATGTTTTTATCTCTCAGGGAGCAAGAAGGCAGTTGAGTGAACCCAATCTGGCAAATACTTACACACATGAGTAGTCCCATTGAAGTCCATTGGATTACTTGTGTGAGTAAAGATAAGCATGTGCAGGTTTGTAGGATGTGGGTTTCAGAAGGCACATGAGCCAGTTCCTCTTTGTAGTCAAGACACTTCTGCCCAAAACATATAACGTTAAGAAATATGAGATGAGGAAGGAGGTATTATCCTTATTATTTATTATTAGTAATGCCATGGCACCTGAAATGTGCTACACACTGTACAAACACAAAGGGAGACACAGTCCCTGTTCCAAAGGGCTTACAGTCTCAATTTAGATAAAAGATAGCAAACAGTAAGGGTGCGGCAGATGAGGTTAAAGAGTGAGACAACAGGGTTGCTTAGATAGTTGTTCTTAGGAAGGGGACTGTTAGACTATGATAAAGATAAATACCAGTAAGTAATTCTACTTAGTTGAGTTTCACCTCTCCATCCATCCTACAGTAAATCAGAATTGTGGCAATCAATACAGCTTAGGATATCAGCTTTTCTGAAGTTGCTGCCTGGAGAATTTTCTGTCCAGAAACATTGCCTCTTCTATTGAGAACAAATTTACTTTGTTATGCAAGATGTCACAAATGTGACAGGTGTGTGACAGGTACTCGCTCTGCAATTTGATTAGACCCAGTGTTTGAACTTTCTCTATCTGGTGAAATTCTAGAAGGACCTCTGGTCAAGTGCTTTGCTGTTTTCTCTGAAGGGTTGGCTATCATCTGATGAGTTGTATGCTAGCCAAAAGCTAGAATCCAGAAGCTACCCAGTAAGTTCTCCAATGTGCACTACTTTCCACTGATCAACACTGGATTTCATCTGCCATTTTGTTACCCAGTCACCTGGTTTCGATTACCCATTCTGTACTCTTCAGAGTCAGCTTTGGACTTAACTATCTTCAGTAGGTTTGTATCATCTGCAAACTTTGCCACTTCACTTTTTACTCCCTTTTCTAGATCATTTATGAACAGCACTGGCCACAGTACAGATTTTTTTGGGAACCCCATTATTTACCTCTCTCCATTGTGAAAACTAACCATTTATTCCTACCCTTTGTTTCCTATTTTTTAACAAGTTACTGATCCACGAGAAAACCTTCTCTCTTATTCCCTTTGATATATATATGAGTACTTTTGTCTGCTTCATGCATGTGCTGCTTCATACTTGTACGATGGAAAGGGAGCTCTGAGGAGAAGTGATCCATTCTTCTAGGAAGAAGTGTCCTAGAACTAAATAGCCACTTCAGTTGAAGAAGGCGCATTCTATGGAAATAAATACAAGAGTGTATGATACTAATTTTCAAGTTGGTAATTCCATATTTGAAAGACAGACAAGGTGACCAGCATTGATTTCAGTGGAGTTAAAACAGTACAGAATTGGGGAATCAGTCCCATAGGGAACAAAATGAAAGGTTTTCTGCTGTTCAAGAAGCATCTTGACTATCAGTTTACAGGTCATAGTGACCCAACCAACAGCAGTAAATAAATACATAAATAAAAGCAAGGGCCATGTGTATTTTTCAGAACAGGATGATGAGTAGCTTTAGGCTCTGATTTTCCTTGAACCTTGTGTAGTTATTATTACCTACACAAAGTGGGTGAAACTCTTGCATTCTGATTAAGTATCATTTTATACTCACTTTGCTGTGGGATGTGACTACACCAGGTAGCTCACAATCAAACCTCGGTAGAATGACTGAAAGTTGAAATATCTGAAACGTGATGAAATTGTTTCCAACACACTTTCACATCTAATTAAAGTTAAACTTTATTTAAATTTTTATGCCTTCTGTTGAACCCACATGGTTAGAATGTCTTAAAGACGTTAGTCAATAAAATGTTAGTAAATATTACTGTTGTTGGTATTCTACAGTTGTCTCAAAGCAGAATCCAAATTGTAACTCAGAAAAGATTTGCCACAAGAAATATATTGGGCCAGATCCTCAGCTACGAGTCTCTGTGAAACTCAGCGGTGCTATACTGATTTATGGCAATTAAGGATTATCCATTATAATCATTCTAATTACATATTGTTTCTTTAAATTCACTGTCTCTCTCCAAGGTATAGTATCATATGCCTTATGTAGTGCAGGAGTTGCTAGGGAAAATTCTTTTTAAAATTGCATGATTTAGTATGTTGTGTAAAATATGCATGACCAGATTAATTAAAGGTGATTGACTCTTTTTAGTTTATTATTTACTAACATGCACAATCCAGTGTGTGTGTAATTTGCTGTTTTAAGCAGGGAAAATACTTTTTTTTTTCTGATGATACCCACCATTTCTCCTAAGGGGAACCAATGGAAAACTCAGGACCAGATACCTTTCTGAGTTCCCCCAGCAGACTTTATTTCAGATTCTTTTGTTGGAATGGGAGGAGGTTGCTCCTCATAGAAGAGGGAGTGGGATCATCTACAGACTTTGTAGATCTAAGAGGATCTGCCAGCAGCTAGCATCACATTCCCCATTCTCAGTATTGCCCCCAGCATTGCATCCTCAGCTGGTGGCCCTAAAGGGAAACTTTGAATTTCATGGGGGAGCAAATTTTAGTAGCATCTTGTTCTGAGCATTAGTGCCTGATCCATGAGAAAACCATCTGTATTAGCCACTGGCGCTCAGATAGTTTAAGTGATTAGCCTTGGTGCCTGGTCTCTTCCTTGTTTCTCATGTCATGGCCAATGAAAGTGGTAAAAAAATATTAACTATGCTTGTGTTTTGTAATGTTTTTACAGGTATTGACAACCTAGACAGATAGAGGTGGTGAGCTAATTCTAAAAAGCCATCCTAGAGTAATAATGATTTGGGGTTATTACTATTCAGGTCTACAGCTGAACTTTTCACCTGTATGTGAAAGGCCCCATTACCCATTATGGATTCTGTGATCCATCTAGTTCACCATAGGTTAGTTTGTTAACAATTAGAACTATAATTAAACATTTTGTTAAGCATCAAACATATTTATCCTATCTAAAAAGAAAATACCTTCTCCGCTCTGGGTACTCTGCAGAGCTGTATCTATTAACTATACTGTGGTGGTGCATAACAGGATAGTGTAGTCTGATATAATGGCTGCAGTTATAGAGCTGCTGTACAGATCAGGGAGCAAACTCAGAACTCTTGCTTGGTGGACTGGTAGAGTTGCCTATGGAGGTGTCATATTTGACTTTATTTCCATAAGACCATGCCAGCTGCACAGTTTTTCTGCATTTCTCTGTGCTAATTTATGGAAGAACAAAAATATATTCCTGTCTTCCCACCCATTCCTCTTCCAGAGGACAGGAGATAAAACTAATTAAAACAAACAAAATGATGGAGCGCTATGCCTCTGAGCTCTTTGCAAATAGTAAAACACAAACAAAAACATTAGCTTTTCTTTTCGAACATTTTCTTTTGCTATAGTTTTGTGAGAATGTGAGACTCAGAAGGGAAAATATACAGATATAACTTTAAACAATTGGCCAAGTGAGATGTATATTACATTAGTGAGTTTTGCATCATTTAGTGAAATGCTGTGATTTATGAACCTACATTACTAGATATTATATTATATAAACAGAATGCAAAAAATATTCAAGTGACTAACATTTTCTTTCATAACACTAGTACTTTATTTTTCTGGAAATTCTCAAATATTACAGTGAATTTTTTATTCCATAAGAATACACCCATAAGAAAAAAAAATCTATACAATTAGGTATGATTAAACAACTTGAGATTAAGAGCTAGTCTACACTAGAAGTGCTACATGGGCACAACTGCACCAATGCAGCTGTGCCGCTGTAGCGAATCTGGTGAATATGCTCAATGGCGTTGGGAGAGAGCTCTCATGTCGGCATAATAAATCCACCCCTATGTCCACACTGGCTCTCCACACCGGTGCTTAGGTCACTTTAACTTATGTCACTGGGCGGGTGGCTTATTCACACTGCTAAGCAATGTACGTTATACCGAAGTAAGTGATAGCGTAGACCTGATCTTAGAAGCTAGTTGCACTACACTGGGGAAGATACAGTTGGAGACTAAAGATTGGGGCCAGGTGTGCACTACTACTACCACTTACTTTGGAATAATTTATGTCATTCAGGGGTGTGAATAATCCACCCCTGAGCAGCATAAGTTACACTGACCTAAGCGTCACCCTGGACAGCCCTATGCTGGCAGGATAGTTTGTCCCGCTGACATAGTTACCACCTCTTACAGAGCTGGATTTATTATACCGATGGGAAAGAGCTCTCCCATTGGCATAGAGTGTCTTCACCAGATGCACTACAGCGGCATCAGTACAGTTGCATCAGTGTAGCACTTCTGGTGTAGAGTAGCCCTGGATAAAGACAAAGTGATTTATGTACATGAAGGCCTAAGCATTAATAGCAATGATAGTGTTTGTAGAAAACCAGTAAAAAATTGCCAAATGATAGATGGTGGTCGTCCCTGTTCCATTTCTTCCAGCAGCTATTTTAAAATTGATAAACTAAGTAGTTTTGTTCTAATGACCTCATGTATTAAATAAGGGAACTATTTTTTCCATTTAGTTTTTTTGGGGGGCTATGGCTATTAAAGTATCCTCCATGTGATTTATTTTAACACTTGTAGTAGTATCATCAGGCTTTTAATATTGTTATATCAGCTATTAATGCTATATTGATATCACAGAGGTCATTTCTCCCAGACCAAGAAGCTTTAACTTAATCACATTAATAAAATTGATAAATGAATGTGCCAGTCAGCCTCTGACAAGTCAAGCACAACTCCAAGTGTGGGAGACCTGCTTGGTTCAGCCAAAATACATTGATCAGCTGCTCTGGAGGGTATTTTTAGAGGCATTGATTAATAAACTTACTGCACAAGAGACAAATAGGGAGGTACTAAAAAGGTGGGCAAAAGCAGGGTGACCAGACAGCAAATGTGAAAAATCTGGATGGGGGTGGTGGGGTAATAGGAGCCTATGTAAGAAAAAGACCCCAAAATCAGGACTGTCCCTATAAAATCGGGACATCTGGTCACCCTAGACAAAAGGAAAATGCAATAACAATTTTCAGTGAAGGTCAGATGAATGAACCTGATAATTAATACCCCCCAAACCTTACTTCTGCTCCTACTTAAACAAAATAACGGACATTAAAGAGGCAAAATCACTAAAAAAGATAAGGATAATGGCGCTAAATGCAATTTGCAAAGGATTTTTGTATCCTGGATTGCTTCTGGATGGTTTTTTGGCACAATGGCTAGGAGCACCTTCCTCCCCCCCATATTTGCTAGGCCAGTAGACAATTATGACATCATCTTTAGGACGCAGACCTCACTGCACAGTGATTTACACCTTTGTCACCTTGAGACTAATGACAGAGGTCAATGATGCCATCTTTTACGTCCCATTGGCCTACTTCTCCCATTGCTTTTGCCTGCCCTGTTTACCTGCTCCCCCTGGGCTCAGAGTTCCCTCCCTGTGGTGGTCTGCGTAAACCACTAACTGCAAAACCATCCTGTGTATATAAATGTGGCTTTTGTTGTTTCTCTGTCAGTGTTAGACCAGGATGGAAGCTCTGTATTGATGTAAAAACAAATTAAAATGAAGGGGTCCAATGCCATTTTCTGCAATTTAGAAGATTTAAAAACCTTTTAGTAGATTACATTTTGTATCAAGTCTAATTGATTGTAAACTGTTTATCTGCCATTTCCCCCAGAAGGGAGGGGTGAGCTCTAAGGGCATTGTTCCTTTCTCCTCTTGCAGGGGTAGGGAGCCAAAAAAAGGGATGGGCCACTCCTCGCTAGAACATCTCACCTCCTATCAGGTGGTGCTTCTGCTTCACCTGCTAACACAAAGGATGAGAGCCCAGGATCTCCTCATCCAGACATAAGCTTCCTCTGCATCTCACACTTCTGATTCCCATCCCTGAGGTGTCCTAATCTTGGCAGTGAAATAGGAGGTGGGAGCTCTTAGAGAGCAGTACTCCCTTTAAGTCCAGGAGAGTCAGAAAATGGGGAGCTCTCCATTCTTTTTTAGGGGGAGTTGTGCTCCTTCTTAATTTCGCCATCTGTGGCATGGTGACAGACAAACTGCTGTGCTGAATAGCATTCCTTTTAACCTGGTAACCTAATAGCTGCAGAAGCATGGTAGCTGCAGATTGGATGGGCCCTCAGCCCTTAGATTATTGTCCAGATCTCCTGAACCAAGTCATTTGGAACCACTACTACCTGTCTATTTTCATTTTAAAAAAACATTTTGTGTTACTGAGTGAAATGGTTGTGTACATATAGTAAGCTGCTTACTAAAAATAAAAATATATGCTGTGTATTTGCATTAGACACGTCAACATTTTTACATCTTAGCCCAAACTCATCTAAGCACATTTGATAAAATATAATTTGTTCTGCAGCTGAGAAACCCTACAGGGCAAGTTTCACTGAATGAATGCATTTTTACAGCTGGCTTTTAAACCCTTGAAAAACAGGTTGTAAAATTAAAATGTTCATTGGAAAACACTCAACTGTTAGCAAAATCCTGCCTATGCTGAAACACTGTGTAAATCTCCTTTCGCTCAAAAACATATTTTTTGTAAAATAAAACAGTAACAGAAAAACAAAACCAAAATTCATATAGGCAGAACTGTTTCACAACCCAGCATCTTCCTCTGTAGAGGTTTGGGTGAGGGTGAGGTGGTAGGTGTGGTGGTAATTTGAGTAAGACTGGTTCATTGTGTGGGGAAGGGTCATACTTTCAGCAAGTCTGGAAATTTGGGCTTGGATCCTGAGCTACAGTTGCATCATGCTCAGAACAGCTCATGCTGCTTCACTTTGTTCCAGCTGCTGGCAGCCCTGGCATGCAGTTCCAGTAGCTGGATGAATTACCACAGCAGGGGATAAGGATGTTTTGGCCACACCCCCTGTGCTGTGAGGAAGCACAGAATAAGGATAGTTATAGAGTGCACTATGGTACCTGGGGATTTGCCTAGGCAAGGAAACCCTCTGTTGGCTAGCAACATCAATTGAAGGGTAGCTTTGCATGCCAGAGTAGTGCAATGCTGCCCCATTGTAGGAGAGGACTGGGGTCTTTGTCTGTAGTCTTTAATCTACCTTTGTACTTATATGGACATCATTACAATAGTATCAGAGTACCTCAAAAGTTTATCAGCCCTGGTAAGAGGTAGGGAAGTGTTGTTACCCCCATTTTACAGATAGGAACTGAGGCACAGAGAGACGAAGGATATGTCTGTATTGCAAGTGAAGGTGTGATTGTAGCACAGCTGTAGCTTTAATCTAGTTGTAGCTTTAATCTGGGTTAACAGTAGTAGTGCAGACATGGCAGTACAGGCTCAGCCAGGGCTAACAATGAGTGCACACCCAGGCTCCCCAGCGGGCTTGTACTCTGGTTGCTAACTCATGGCACTATGGATACACTACTGTTGTTACCTGTGCTTGCTACATGAAAGCTAGCAGGGGGTATTCCTTCTTGTGCTACAATTGCACATACAGTGTACGCACACCCAGTGTGCCTTGCCCAAGGTCACACAGGAAGTCTGCGGCAGAGCAGAGAATTGAACTTTGGTTTCCCCACTCTCAAGCTAGTGCCCTAATCACTGAACCCCCCACTTCCTTTTAAACCTTGCTGATTTGGGTGGAGCTCATTTTAACACTAGAAGGCCTTGAATCAGGAAAGCACTAAAGCCCATGTTTAAATTTAAATATGTCCGTCACCACTTAAGTATGTGCTTAAGTGCTTTGCTGAATCAGAGAGCTATGAATAAAACATGTGACATGTTATTTCTTGCATACTTATTTTCTCCAAAACAATACATTTAAAATGCTTGAATGGGCTGTATCCTTTTTGTCATGATCCTTTGTATTACTGAAGTACACACCGCTTTTCAGGCAAAGGCAATTCCAACTAGATTCAGATGATAAAATTCCTAGTTTGCATACCATAAATGACATAGTCGCATTATTTGTCTCTTACATTTTGAGAACATCTCACTTGCACACTGCAGAGATGATGGGAAAATGGGGAACCAAGTCTTGATATATGTTACCTCATGAAGATTGCATTTATTGCAAAGCCATTTATGAAAATAAGGGTAGCATAAATAAAGTACTATTAGTTTCTCAGTATTAACCTGTGTACTATTTGGTCATGTATCCCAAAGTAAAAAAAAAAATGCAATAAAAGATTTCAATTTCCAAAGCCATTAGCATTGGTTGTTGAGCTCATTCACCCACAGAGGTCATAGCCATATCACTTTCCTTCCATCATCATTTCTCAATCAAGTCTATATCAACCATACACACTCATCATTATAAGGAGAGTGAACTGCAGAAACATCAGCAGAAGGTGAGTCTGGAAACTGAAGCTTTAGTGATGGCTGTTTTTATTGAGGTGACCAGATTACAAGGACCCTACAAACAGGCTGAGTAAACTCCAGTAATTTACTTTCCCAGTTGTGAACCGAAAGGCCAGTATTTAGAAATTGTGTGTTTGATTAATATACAAAAGCAGATACATGGTCTCCTTCGTGGGAAGGCCTGTACAATGTATTATTAGTTGAAGCAGTATTGCTAGGTTACAGAAATACATCCACAGTTAATGATGTGACTCTAAGGTCACACACAAGTCTTTTATTTATCCAGAAATGCTAATGTTCCTGCCCACCAGGGAAGAACAGGAGAAAATGATAGAATGATACAAATCAGAGAGCCAGATTCTGATTTTCAACGTCAGTTTTACTTGTGAACTGTCTGTGTTTGACTTAAATAGAGTTAATCCTGATTTACTCTGGTGTGTTAGTCAGGCCCCCATTTTTTCAGGTCATGACATTTTTTCAAGGATTATCAAGCAGATTTAGGACATTGTCTCATAGTACTTCTTTTAAAAAATCAACCATAGGGCCCCATCTTGCAAACACTGGTCATGTGCCTAATTTTCCTCACCTGAGTTATCCCTTTGACATCTACAGGCCAGTTCACAAGTTGCATTACAGCCCCTTTGCATTGTTCAGTGTGAGGCACACAGTACTCCTGTGAGATAGTGGAGTACTAAAATGCCTATTTCAAATGCAAGGAAATGAGGCACAGGGAGACTAAGTGATGTCATCCAGGAACTCTGTAGCAGATCTGGGACTTGAACACAGATCTCCCAAGTTCTGGGCTAGTGCCCTAATCACTGGACTTTGTTTAAGCTGTGGAAAAGTCAGGTTGGCTTGGGTGCATTGAACTGAATTTCATACTTTGTTTAATAAACTCAGACCATTAACAACATGTAAACAGGTAGCCCCTAATGTATACATATATGGCAAACTTCACTCAGGTGGTCTTTATGCAGGAGTAATTTCTCACATGAAAAAGGGTTAGCACAATTAAGGCCATAGTTGTTTATTTTTCTATTTTATTTTCTTGTTATTGGCCTGAAATATGGGCTTACTAGTCTAGGGTCCTGGAATAAAGCCTGTAGAATTCAATGGACAGATTGCCAGTTGACTTCCGTGTGCTTTGGATAGTGCCCTCAGTGAAGATGTGCAGGATCAGTGACTTATTTTCCTAGGAAGATTAAAAGCAAGATAGTATGTACCCAAGCAGCCAGACTCTCTACCGTGAAGTACATAAAAATATACAGAATGATTATAATGTGCAATATTTATCTATGACATCATCTTGCAAGCAAATGCATTGTTAAAAATATTGATATGGTTTTTAGGGGATGAGGAAGGGTTGCTTTTTTGATTGTTTTTAAAGGAAAATTATGTACATGACCCAGCTAGAACATCTCCAGAAGAGCCATTCTTATTGACCAGGTAAAATATATATGTAAAGAAAACTTTTCAAATGGCCCATTCTACTTTCTCATGTGATTATTGTTTCTAAGGTCAGGAGATGCATAATAAAAATCTCTCTGAAAGTTTACTGGAAAAGTGAAATGTTCTGTATTTCTTTTTGATACCTATTGGTTTCATGGTTTTTAGGTTAAAAAGAAACAGACTAAATTTCTTATTTGTTGCGACACCATTATTAGCCACAATTGTCCCATATATCTTGGGCAATACAATAAAAAACAGTGACTATGACAGCATTTTGAATCCCTGTTTTATGGGTGATATAATGTTACACTTTTTGAAAAAGAGAGTCTATTTTTCATCCCCTGATGTGTGCCTGTAAGTATCATGTCAATGCAGGAACAAAACTGAAAGAATGATAGAAACTGAATGCTTAGATGCCAGTATGTGCTTTTGTTATGAATGTAAAAAATGTTCAGTATACACAATTGGCTTTTACTCTCTTACTTATTCCAATAACATATTTTAGAATATAATGTACAAATGAGATGTTAATGTGGCATTAAACAACTGCCGTTATATTAAAATGTGATCCATAACTCCTACAATACATGGAGTTATTTTGCTTTGAAAATAAGACTTCAGTGCCAGACTAGTTATAGACATTACAGAGCACAAGAAACAGAATGTGCAGACAGGTGTGCACTTGTAGTTTCATTGAAATTTAAATTAGTTCAGAATTCTGCAGAATTAAATATTTTCCTCCCATCAGGAATATCTTGTAAAATTATTAGTGCAGACTTACTGTGCAGATGCAATTGCCTGTGGTTATACAAGGGTTCTTTTGTGATGCAAAATAATAGAAATTAAATCTTAAGCATCTAGAAAAAATGTTTGCAATAATTCAAACTTAATTGGCAATGTGGAGGCCTGCACATACTGAAGTTATGTTGGGCAGTGTCTCCTCTTTATAAAGCTTGCAAAATCTTTTCCATTTTAGTTCACGCTTGAACATACAAAGTATATTAAAATACACAAAGCTAAATCCTGGTCCCTGTCCACGGCCATTTAATAGGGCTATGTACAGGGGAGTTCCTAGAGAGCAGAGGGGACGGAACATTTCTCCCAGGCTATTGAGGATCAGTGGCAGAGCCTGTTGGTGGTCAAAATTTCAAGATCAGTTTTCCATGACTGTTGTGCCTCGCCACCCCAGGAAGGAAGGAAGGTCTGATGGTAGTTCTGTGCATTCATAGTTCTACTTAACACACATGTCCTAACCCAAGCCCTTCTCCATGGTGGGACAGAAGGAGTTAAGCAGCTGTTCACAGAAGCCTGGCTGAGATTCTCCTGCCTGTCTGCCTCTGTGTGTCTTTCCACTTCCCTTGTTTGGGTTGGAAGCTTTTACCTACAATAATTAAAATGGTATTTAGCAAAACAAGCACATGTGGACTGAATAAACTGCTGAGGTGCCAGCTAGATTTTAAAGCTGAAATCTAACAAACTAGAGTGCGAGTTGGATAAGTGTAATAGCAAATATTAGAATGGAGTCTAATAGGATAACCCCTTCTTATTTAGTCCAGGGAATGTCAGTTTAGTAATTTAATGCTATATTCTTTTCAGGTCAGCTTTTATCTTGAACATTTTTTTCAAAGTTAGGACACTTTATTATTCTTAATTAACCAACAATTGATTAATTCACTCAGAAGCACATCAATATACAATCAACAATTAACCAATCAAGCATGGAAACAACAGATGTTCTAGTTATGTACTGCACACACCTATACAGTCTTACAAGCAGTTGTCAAAGACTAAGGTTAAAGCTCAGCAGTTACACCAAAGAAGAGTGCAATTCATGAAGATTTCTTATTACATTTATTTATGAGCTTCAGTTGTTCAGTATCTCTCACATTTATCATCCTTCTAGTATTCCTTCAGAGAGTAAGAATATACTTGTCTTTTAGACACTTTTAAAAGTGTGATCCCTGCTATTGGAATGGATTTGTCCAAAGGGAAAAGTTTAGAATATCAAAAGCAATTCCTTAAAATTATGGTTCAAAGCTCTTAGGCCAATTTGTTTGGATTTATAAAGAAGGGCATGTATATAGTATCAGTTAAAATCTAAAATGTGTGCTGTCTCATTACAGAGTGTAGTTCTAATCAAGATTTACGTTAAAAAACAGAAGGGAAAATACATTTTTTGAAATGAAATCTCACCACTTCTTCTTATCCTCTTAATCCTGGGATGGGGGAAGAGTCCTTTCCACACAGCTGGTGTGAGCATCAATTGATTCTATAGCTTTGTGATTCTAGTGTTCTATAACTTTGCTGTGGGTTCAGACATCTCTGGGGTCCCACAGGATGACCTCAGTTTTATATACTCTGATTCCAGGGCTTGTTGGAGGGGGTCATCCTCTGGTTTCTATTGGCCATTTACCAAATATCTCTCAACTTTCAGCTTTCTCAGTTTCTCTGCTGCTTCTGTTGATATCTAGTAGACAGTGTCAGCATATAACAAAAAATTATTTGATGCTTTCTTTAGTCAACGGCTTAATTTATTTAATGGATTATATTTCATAATTTGCCCTGACTATTAATTTGGGATCTCTCCCCCCTTTTAAGAAATTTCTTTTAATATTCCAAAGTTATATGCTGGTTAAGTGATGATATCTTTCAACATTACTTTTTAATTCTAATGTCATACAATTCTTATTACTTCTATTCAACAATCATTTACCAAAAATCCTTGGTGGTCTTCTAAATCTGGACATGATCTGTACATTCTTTGATTATATCTAATGTTCTTCACGTCTTTTAGGATTATTATAGGATATGAGATATTACATTAGAGGAATTAGAGATTATTCAATAGGCAAAAGTATATTTGATTCACAAGGCAAACAGCTGTACAATTTCTAAATTGGGGTGGAAGAGTTTATATATAATATAGGCTTTTTGAGGTGTCAGGAAGTTTCTCTGGAACGTTCAGGTTCTGGATTACTAGCAAGTTATTCCTAATAGGTTTTTAAACCTACATGTTTTTTCTCTCCTCTGATTCTTAATTAATGTACCGGAGACAATGGGCTTCTCCGCAGGAAAGAGTGCAGTTACTTGTGTCTGTTGCCTGGCATGGGTTCTCCTTAGCTAGACTAAGAGAAATGGAAGTCTCATCCATGAATAAATTATGGATGTCTTTGGTTTGAAAAACTAACAATAAGTGTAAAATTCCATATCAAGCATCAGAACTTTCCTTTCCTAGGAATTGTGTGTTTTAGCTTTAGTTTAATTAATGCTCCCCAGACAACATGTCTCTCCTATTGGGATGAGTCTATTGACTGTTATTTTTCTTGAGCTTCAAGAAGAAGCAAATGTTTGGCATGATCCCCACCCCCAGATACTTAAAAGGGCAGAGAGAGAGAGAGAGAGAGAGAGAGAGAAGTTGTCAACAACATATTTTCAAGGCATATTTTAATTTCTATATATCTTACAGCTTGCTAGCCCCAAGACTTAATCTTGTTAAAGGTCACATACAAAAACACCCTTGTAGCTGTAGCATGCTAGTATAACCATACTAAGAGAGTATGGGTCTTTAGCACCCCTTCATGGCTAGTCTATATAAGGGGTTTGAGTCGGTGACTACATCTAACGTAAACTATTGTAAGGCATTTGAGGTAGTACTGCATGACATTTTAATTAAATAATTAGCACTGTACAATATCAGTGAAGTACATATTAAATGGATTAAGAACTGGCTAATGGACCTCAAAAAGTAGTTGCCAGTGGGGGCATCCTCATCAAATGAGGATATGTCTTGCAGGAGTCCACAGGGATCGGTACTAAGCGTGAGGCTAGCTAGATAGCAGTATATATAAAATTGCTGCTGGTAAAATCTGTGGATAACAAAAACATTGGCGGAACGGTAAATAATAATGCGGACAGGGCAGTCATATGGCATGATGTGGCTTGCTTGGTAAGCTTGGCCCATACAAACAAAACACATTTTTTAAACATCTAAGTACAAAGTCATATGTCTAGGAAGAAGGAGTGCAGGGCATACCGACAGAATGGCGGACTGTATCCTGTGACTCTAAAAAGAATGTAGAAGTCATAGTGAACAAGCAACTCATCATGAGCTCTCAATGCTATGCTGTGGTTAAAAGGGGCTAATGTGATGCTTGGCTGTACAAACAGCGCAGTAGTAAGTAAGAGTTGAAAGATGATTTTACTTCTCTATATGGCACTAGTGAGACCAATACTGGACTACTGTATCCAATTCTGGTATCCACATTTAAAAATGATGTTGAAAATTGGAGAAGGTACAGAAAAGACCCACAAAAATACTCAGGGGCTGGAGAAAATTCCTTACAGTGAGAGAGTGCAAGTGCTCAATCTGTTTAGTTTATTAAAAAGAAGACTGGGAAGTGCCTTGATTACAGTGTCTAAGTGCTTTTCCAGGGAGAAAATACAATGTACTAAAGGGCTCTTTAATTTAGTGGAGAAAGCATAACAAGAACCAATGGCCAGAAGCTGAAGCCAAACAAATTCAAATGAAAAATTAAGCACTTTTTTTTTAATAGTGAGGGTGACTCACCACCAAGGGAAATGGTGGATTCTCTTGATTTCTTCAAAAGAACATTGGATTTTTTTTGGAAGATACACTGTAGTCAAACACAATTTATTGGGTTCAGTACAGGGGTAACTGGGTAAATGTAATGGACTATGATACACAGGATCAGACTAGATAATCTAGTTGTCCCTTCCAGTCTTAAAATCAATGAATCTATGAAGAGGGGAGGTAATCCTATACATCAAGCAGTAAAGACTTATGCTCCAAGAGGGATTTATTACACTAGTATCCTCATCCATCCATGCATTTCTGATTTCATTACTGCATCATGTACTGACACTAGATAACTCCTCCTTTTAACATTGCCAAGAGACTCTTGTTTTCTGTAAGAGACAGTAAGGGAACTTTCTCAGAATGATTGACATCTCTCCATATAATTATTATGGTTAAGCTTAAAATGGGAAGCAACCAAAACAAGGTCTATAAAAAGTAAAAGGATTATTCAGGGAATGTTGCCAACAATTCAATGCATGATGACTCACCAAGGCTGTAGGCCAGGTACTTAAATGAACATCGCTTCTGAATAGGTCCACTGGTTGCATAGCCTGAGATATGTGACCTTCCATAGATTCTGTGTTCTTGCAAGGTCTTGAAAACTATGAAAAACGAATTATTGCTGATTAGATTCCTTAGTGCAGTAAACCACATTTCACTAATCCATACATTTAAAAAAAATAAGAAGGTGGCCTCTGCCTATTTCCCAGCAAGGATTTAATAGCAGAGAGTAGTATATTTAATTATTTTTATAAAATACATTAAAGTGCATATGGAAGTACCGTCTCCTGACTGGGAACTTTAGACCGTAGTCTGGTACAAATAATAAATTATAGTAATATAAAACACAGTTGCCAAAATATATTGCGGGTGAGCGGGGAGAAGCACATTCGGCTATGCATTTGTCTTGCACTTTTATTGTTCATGTACTCATTATTTTTCCCAATTCAGCAAAGAAACAATAAGCCACAACAGGGTGTGCATTACTGGAGTATTGTATATTTACTACGGCACACCCTGGAATGCCTTATTGCACTAGTGTATATCTCATTCTTTATGCATGTCTTTTAAAACAGTATAGATTTGTTGAGGTTCATGTAAGGTACCCATCTGCTGTGAGTAGTTCCAACTGAAAGAATAAGAGAAAATAGTAGGGAAAAGATTATAAACATGTATTTGATATATTTTTAAAATGCTTAGTGTTTCTTCATCTTTATTAATCCTTTCTCTTTCTTCGTCTTTCTCTTTGAAATGATCTGGACCTCCTGGACCTAGACTGCGAGTGCTTTTTCAGCAGTATTCTGTTCTAACATACAATTTCAACCTGCTTGCTATAATAAAAATAAGTAAATAAAAATCCACTCTTGAATAGCTCCTGTATTTGGTTTTACAGAGGGCCACAGACTGCTTCTAAAAAGGGCAGCTGGGTACTTAGAGAACAGGCAATTTAAACTCATCCTCCCAAACTCACAGTATGCCTTCTTTATTTCCCCCCCACAATCCTCCAATCAAGTCTTTTTCTTCCCACGTTTAACATAACGGGCATATGGGGGAATTTCATGTATTTCAGGGTAAAGGTCCCAACTGTGCACATTTGAGGATTGGGGGTATGGTTGTGACATCAATGGAAAGGCTTAACTTGCCAAGCAAAATGTAGCTTTGGACAATGTGTTGTCAGTCATGTTCTAATTTTCAGTAGGTTTCCCTATCATTTGAGGACGTTAATAGGGCTCTGCTGTTAGGAGATAAACAATTTGTATATTTTCATAGTCAAAGAGCACATCTAATCTTTGCTATAGTTTAATTGCAATTGATCATTGCTTTGACAAAACAATCTCTATAAATATTCTTCAAAGAATAAAAAATCACTGCAAAAAATTCTCATTACTGACTTCCAAAAGTACATAAGTAGAATTAATTCCGTGAAATGATTTAATTTCATACAATAAGTTACTGCCAAGTATGTAGTATAGAGCTCTGTAATTTGGCTTTCGTTAAGCATTTCATGGGCTTCTAGAGGCTTCTGAATGAAGGCTCTTCAGCAGAGCTGTATGGGAACCAGAATTTCCCTCCTGTGGAAAAATTTGCATTTCTGGAAAAAATAATAATAATAATAAATAATAAATAAGGACATTTTCAAAAAAATCCATTTAAATGTCCAGTCCCAATTCCTGGATCTCCTGGGCTCCCGAGTTCTGCAGCATCCAAACTGACAAGCTGCTGAGGAACCTGGGGCTTTTGGGAGCCAGGGCTTGATCCTTGGCAGCCTGCCAGGTGGATTGCTTAGGAGCTGGAGAAGTGGATGGGCTCATAGGAAACCTGCTGGGTTTCCTTTTAAAGTTTAATCAAAATTGACATTTTCCCACAGAATGTTTCAGTTTTGACAAATCAGCATTTTCCAATGTCTGACATTTGTCAGAAAACTTTCATCTAGCTCTAGTAATCAGGCCTCATGCCTTGCTTCTAAAAGGGCTGCTCTTCAGATTCATATGTTTCATGCACATTTCTGCTTGGAGCATCCCTAAAAATAAGTATGGCTTGTCTAAAGCAGGCGGTAACAAAAATAAACAAATAAAAAGAAACACACCTGCAAATATAATATGGCAGAATCCATTAACTAGTAGTTTGAGTGCATGCTAATGACAGCCTTAGAGGGGGAATAGCTTTTGCTTTCCATATTTGCATATATGTAGACACTTGGGAATTGTCTGGTTACATGTGGTTTTCTTAGTGTCATCAATTAAATCTGAGATCCAAGTGCACAATGTGCTAGTCAGGAACATTATGTGGATTCATGATACTCCCTGGAGGACTTTGCTCCAGTTTTGTTTACACAAACTCATTGGAAACCTTTCATTTTTCTACATACCAATGCTCATCAAGATTTAAAAAAGGATTTAACATGTATATGGATATCAGTAATATCCAGATGTAATGATGATTATAAAATATTTGGAAAGGATATTAAACCTCATGTTTCAAGGCTAAAGCCAATGTCTAACTTATAGAGACCAGAATAAGACCATTTGCAGGGTATGTCTTCCTAATGCTGGGTTCTTACATCTTCCTCTGAAGCATCTGGTGCTGGCCATAGCTAGAGACAGAATATTGGGCTGGATGGACATTGGTATGATCAATTTCTGGTTCCTAGCTGAAGTGTAGAAGTACTGTAAACATGAATGCACTGACAAATGTATTTGATAATTCATTAATACAACCTCTTAGATAATGTGCTGCTTTTAAGGGTGAAATTCACCTCCTTTAAAGTGCCATCACGAGTACTATGCACTGCTTAAGCCCCCTTCAAGAGTTCACAATGAGTGATACACAGGAGTTATGCTGGCTCTCAGCATGTAGCTGAACCCCTGCAATTTAGAGAAATATACTGGCAATTTGCCACTTAAACTGATTTTTTTTATTTAAAGGGATATCCTGCATCTAATGGAATCATGCATAAAAATTATCAAACTACCCATGAATTACATACAGGGTGACTCCTGCAAATTCTTAGTCCATGCCTTGTTCCCCCAGAAATGTATGTCTTGTACTTTCTAGCACACTACTGAACAATGCAAGCTCATACAAAGGAAAATGATAATGCACCAACCTTGTTATCCCAAATGAAGTTTTCCATACACTTTAATCCAAACACACACTGGTTAAGATGAAACAATAAGATACATTTATTAACTACAGAAAGATTTTAAGTGATTACTAGCATTTATGCATAAAAGTCAGGATTGGTTACAAAAGAAAATAAAAGTAATACCAAATTAATACCCAACATAACAAGCTAAGTGTCCTTAAAAGCAAGGGTTTTGTCACCATACGCTGTTGTAAATTTCACAGGCTGGGTCTTTCTTCAGCCTAGGATCACTCCCCCCTTAGTTCAGCTCTTTGAGAACTATTGACGTCATGAGCCGAGAGATGGAAGGAGAGGCAAAGTCAAATATTTTCCTCTCCCTTGTTCTAGAAATGGCCTTGCTGAGTCATGATGACATATAGTCCATTGTAGACGTGAGGTTTAAAACATTCTTGTGATGCAATGTAAATTTCTTATTCACACCTTCCCATTGCTGGAGAATGGCTGTTTAAGTAAGTGATGGCCTTCTATCACCTGTCTGGGGTACTAGTGTGTCTTTGTCTCTGAGAAACTGGCTTGTAGATTTTATCCAGAATTACAACATAATTCAGTAACAATCATAGTAGAACTTCGTAACTTTACATACAATGTTGATACACATATTTTATCAGGACAATGATATTCAACAGGTTATGGCTTTTTTAAATGATACCTCACAAGACATACTTTGTACAAAATTTATCATAGTCTTGTAAAAGTGGTGACCATAATAGTATAGGCTGTCACACATACCCTTACAAACAAACAAATGTGCCAGATTCTTAGGTGGTGTAACTCTGAAGAGCTCCACTAAAGACAGTATCAGAGGGGTTAGTCTGGATCTGTAAAAGCAGCAAAGAGTCCTGTGGCACCTTATAGACTAACAGAAGTTTTGGAGCATGAGCTTTCGTGGGTGAATACCCGCTTCATCGGATGCGTGTAGTGGAAATTTCCAGGGGCAGGTATATATATATGCAAGCAAGAAGCAGGCTGGAGATAACGAGGTCAGTTCAATCAGGGAGGATGAGGCCCTTTTCTAGCAGTTGAGGTGTGAAAACCAAGGGAGGAGAAACTGGACTCTTTGCTGCTTCTACTAAAGACAGTGAAGCAACAGTGAATTATACCAGTTTAATTTCTGTCCCACTGTTTTATTCTTATACATCTGAATACTATAAAGGGAAACATTTTTAATACAAATGGCAAATTTCTAAAATAGCAAAGGACCCAATAAAGCCTATTTATAATCATAGTCTTTCTGTAACCCAAGGGGAGAATTTTTAATATGGTAGAGTCTTCAGTAGACTTTTAATCATCACAATTATCAAAATATTTGGAATCAGAAATGTATAAGATTTTTTTTTTAAATTCCAAAATCAAACTGTAAACTATAGATAGAGAGGTTTGAGTTTAATGTCATTGTTCATAACCTGAAATCACCATGACATTAAACCTAATTCCAAATGATCAAAATCCAATTTCATCCTTCTTTTTCTTGCTGGTATAGGTCTCTCATATGGCCTTTTTCTGAACTAGATAATATTGCCATTACTGATGATCAAGCAGATATTCTTTCCAGTGAGAGACCAAGCTTTTAACATTTAGTCGTGAAGTGCACTCTGGAAACCCTATGGCTAGTCCCTGAGATGTCAAGTTATGAAGTTCATCTTCCATCATTTTTGGGAGATGAAATAATGAAGCTTAAACTTACATGAAAAAGCATATGGGAGAGGAGGGAATTTGCATTATTAGATACCATCTCTTTGAGCTTGTGAAGCACTACTGACACCGTACATGCACAACAATTTTGCAAACAAAGCTGATGATTATAAAATGTATAGTTAATAAATGTCATTCCTTAAAAAAAGTTACTGTTAAGACTGCTTAAATAGGTAGTATTCCCAGTTGCTCCTAATGTAGCATACACCTACTGGATATTATCTAGATTTACTCTCTTCTTTGGCTTTGCCTTTATTGTTAACTTAAATAATAACAAAACTAAACCTCAATCTGAGCTCCCTCCAAAGGTTTGTTGTTCCCACATGTGCATTTGATCATTCTACCACAAACTAACTTTACACTTTTATCACTTATTTTCATATAATTGGTCCTAGTTTATTATTCATGTTGCTAAGACTGTACTGTATTTTAATTTTATTCTTCTAAGAATCATAGAAACATGGAGCTGGAAGGGACCTTGAGAGGTCATCTAGTCCATCCCCTTATGCTAAGACAGAACCAACTATTCCTAGATCATCCCTGGCAGGTGTTTGTCTAATCTGTTCTTAAAAACCTCCAATGACAAGGAATTCCGCAACCTCCTTTTGTAACATATTCCAGTATTTAACTACTCTAATAGTTGAAAAGTTTTTCCTAATATCTAACCTAAATCTCCCTTCTGCAGATTAAGCCCAATACTTCTTGTCCTACCTGTAGTGGGACACACAAAGCAATTAATCACTGTCTTCTTTATAACTCCCCTTTAAATACCTGAAGACTGTCATCAGGTTCCCCCTCAGTTTTCTTTTCTCAAGCCTAAAACATGCCCAATTTGTTTAAAGTTTCTTCATAGGTCAGGTTTTCTAAACCTTTTACCTTTTTTCTTGCTTTTCTCTGGACCCTCTCCAACTTGTCACATCCTTCTTAAAGCATGGAGCCAAAAACTTGGACACAAAATACTGCGGCTGAGGCCTTACCAGTGCTAAGTACAGAGGAACAAATACCCCCTGTGTCTTAGAGACAACACTCCTGTTAATACAGCTGTGACAGAGTGCCAGGAGTGAGTTCCTATTGAATTCTGGGAAAGGTCCGTATCAGAGTGCCCCTCCCCCAGCCTAAAGGGAGGAACCACTAAATCCACAGTTCAACTGATCAGGTGGGACAACTAATGATTAAATGGGAATGGGACTGATGGTCATAGGTTCAAAATCAGGGATCCGGAGGGGGACACCAAGCAGAGAACCCTGGAGAGTGCCCACTGCTCCTCAAGGTATCAAGGGAGCCAGCGGATGCTGCCCAGAGGAACTCTGCCCGGATACATGAAACAAGGGAGGAATGAAAGTAGGCCCCATAGTCACAGAGTACCTTCTCATCCAGCATGCTCCTCCTGATATCGTAGATGGCCATTTTGGCCAACACCAGGAGGAGGTTGACAAGGAGGCCTCACAACTTTGTGGGGACATATATAGGGTATGCATATATGAAAAGGTGTGGGGAACATCCAGCCAGACCCTCAAATGGAGGTTCTGGAGGAGCTGGAAAAGGGGCTGCAATCTAGTGCAATGCAGATAGACATGCACCAGGGTCTCCCTCACACTGCAAAAGGGACAAACATCCAGGATGGGAGTGAATTACCTCTGTGCTCAAGGCTCCATGAAGGAGCCACCAACTGTTATTCCCATCAGGCCATGAAACCAAGGTGAAGCCAGGAGTGAGTAGGTGAGCCTGCACTCTGATCACTTGGAGGCTAATTAGTGCACCAGGAGAAGCTGATTGGGGTAATGATCTAAGAAGGCTAATAGTCTGGGTGGGGTAAACATTCAATTGGCCCCATCAGCCGAGGGCTAAGAGGCACAGGAAGGAAGTACAAGGAGGAGAGAGAGAGAGGAACAGGGCTAGCTGGGGCTAGTCATGCAGAGGGCTCGGAGGAGGGAGACCTTTGTTCCCCTCAGGTCCTGCTGAGAGGGCCTAAAGCTCAGCAAAGATTGTAAATGGGTGGAAGCAAGGTGATCACCACTGTGGTGATATTGGTGGCGTCTCTGAGAGCACACCCGGTGGACTGCATGCAATTTCTGCAAGGAAGAGGAAGGGGGCAGACAGGCCCGTTAGAACACCCCAGAATGATAGTAATATTTTTTGCCACTGCATCACATTGTTGGCTCATATTTAACTTGTGATACACTACAACCTCCAGATTCTTTAGTGCAGCATTACTGCCTAGCTAGTAGTTCCCCATTTTTGTAGTGTGCATTTGATGTTTTCCTTCCTAAGCAAAGCACTTTGCACTTCTCTTTATTGAATTTCATCTTGTTGATATCAGAACAATTGTCCAATTTATCCAGATCTTTTGGAACTCTAGTCCTGTCCTCCAAAGTGCTTGCAACCCCTGCTAGCTTAGAGTCATCTGCAAATGTTATCAGCATAGTCTTCACTCTGTTAATCAAGTCACTAATGAAAATACTTCCCTGTTTTGGATCATCTGCACACTTAATTAACGTGCTCTTTGCTGTGTTGTGAAGGAGGGTTGTAGCTCTAGAAGCCTAACCAATAATACTGCATAATGGGACATGCATGCTAGACTCATGACCCGAGACTGCTAGGTAGTAATACAAAATGGGGAGTAGCCATATTGATCAGCTGTAGCACTCGTATGGAAACAAACAGCAGGATTGAGCATGGACCCTCCTGTTTCATGTCAGAGCATCTGCATGAGGCTGGTAGTTTGGGGGCACTTGTCTCACCTTCTGTGTATGATAGCTCAGCCCTACCTGATGTTTCAGGTCTTCTCTTGTTCTTGTAGAAATTGAAGAAAGGTTGGGTATGAAGGGGACACATATTATAAATCATTCCTTCAGCGCTTTGCTTAAGATGAGATTAATCCATTCTTCATCAAAGTTATGTTTGAAGGAAGTGGTGGGACCTCCTATATCTTTTGAGATAACTTAGGCCTGGTCTACACTAGGATCTTAAATCGAATTTAGCAGCGTTAATTCGAACTAATCGCTCAACCGTCCACACCAGGAAGCCATTTAATTCGAACTAGGGGGCTCCTTAGTTCGAATTTGGTACTCCACCCCGACAGGTGGAGTAACGCTAAATTCGCACTTGCTAGCTCGAATTAGGCTAGGTGTGGATGCAAATCGAACTTAGTAGCTCCGGGAGCTATCCCACAGTGCACCACTCTGTTGACGCTCTGGACAGCAGTCGGAGCTTGGATTCTCTGACCAGCCACACAGGAAATGACCCGGGAAAATTTGAATTCATTTTCCTGTCTGGGCACTTTGAATCTGACGTCCTGGCTGGACATCGGGGCGAGCTCCGCAGCACCTGCAACGATGCAGAGCTCTCCAGCAGAGGAGTCAGCCCAATGCAAGAATAGAAAGAGATCCCCAGCATGGACAGACCGGGAAGTCCAGGATCTGATCGCTGTGTGGGGCGAGGAGTCTGTGCTGTCGGAGCTGCGCTCCAACAAGCGTAATGCAAAGACCTTCGAGAAGGTCTCCCAAGCCATGACACAGAAAGGATACAGCCGGGATGCGATGCAGTGCCGCGTGAAAGTCAAGGACCTGAGGCAAGGCTATCAAAAAGTCAGAGCGGCAAACGGACGCTCCGGAGCACAGCCCCAGACATGCCGCTTCTACGAGGCACTGCATGCCATTCTCGGTGGGTCTGCCACCACTGTCCCACCACTGACCGTGGACTCAGTGGATGGCATAGTGAGCCAGGACAGTTCCTACTCGATGTTCGCCGATGGGCAAGACGACGAAGGGTCCGTGGAGGAAGGCGCAGGCGACAGCGAACACAATGCCGCTTTCCCTGACAGCCAGGATCTGTTCCTCACCCTCACAGAGATCCCCTACCAACCCTCACCGGCCGTGAACCCGGACTCAGAGTCAGGGGAAGGATCAGGCGGTAAGTCGTATAAACTAGAATATTTATTTGCTCGAAAACATGTATACCAAAAATATAAATTCTATCTATAAATACTATATCTAAAACTTTTTAAAGGGAAACTAAACGAACAGTAGGTCTACACAGATTGGGATGGAACAATAGTCCTCCATGGACAATTCCACAAATGCTTCAAACAGTTCCTCAAATACCCTCCGCAGGAGGTTTCGAGGAAGAGGTGCCCTATTTGGTCCTCCGGTGAAGCTCACTCTTCCACGCCACGACATCCTCAGATACAGGGGAACCATCGCCTCTACCAGCATGGCCGCGTAGGGTCCGGTCGGTGAAGTGCTTCCCTTAACATCCTTTCTTTCTGCACTCGAGAGACACGCCTCAGGGTAATCTCGTTACTGAAGTGCTGCATCTAATTAGGGCAATTAGCGAATAGTTACTGTTCTTAATGGTTTACTTATACTTTGCATAACAAAGCCCCGCGCTTAGCAGCCACGTGCTGTAGGCCACACAGGAAAAGCATACATTGATCTTTCCCCTGCAGTGTCGGGAGTGGCTGCAAAAGGGTCATAGTATCTGATTTCCAGATTGCCGTTAGCACGACGGCACAGCTATCCGTTAACTGATAAGCATAATGTACTGTAAGGCTTACCAGGACTCTCTGCTAGAGGGATTCTGCTCTCTCTCCCGACTTCTCCGCTCTCCTGTGCAATGGCGCAGCCAATCAGAGCGTAGGCCAAAATGTTGTGCTTCTCTGGAGACCACGTGACACTTGTTGTCCGGTACGGTCTTCTTCATGGAAATTGACTAGACGGTGTTCACTGTTCGCGAAAATGTATCTGTACAAGGAAATCACTAACTTTCCCCATCACACAGCTTCGGGTCCTTCCCGGACTGCCCAGGCATCCCCCTCGCAGAGACTGGCAATGATTAGACGGCGAAAGAAGAAGACTAGGGACGACATGTTCGCTGAACTGATGGTCTGCTCCCGAGCAGAGGCTGCAGAGCAGAAACACTGGAGGGAGACCCTATGTGAGCAGCATCGCACACTCATGGAACGTGAGGATAGGTGGCGGCAGGAAGACCAGCAGACCACCCAAACGCTACTTGGTCTCATGAAGGAACAAACGGACACGCTTCGTCGCCTTGTTGATGTCCTGCAGGACCACAGGCTGGAGGACAGGGCCCCCCTGCAGTGTCTCTGCAATCGCCCTCACCAGCCAAGAAGTCCTGGCCCCCCCTCACCATAACGTACATGACGGAGGGGTGGTAGAGGACGTGAGAACTGTCACTGAACCAGAGCAGAGCGGCCGTGTACCCCGCACTTCTCACGTTAGAAATTTGTAGAAGTGCTTCCCTTATAGGCTCAGCCAGTCCCAAATCCAAGGTTCATCCCCCCACTGTTTATTAGATTAATAAAAGCTGTTTGCTGTTAATCACTGTTTCCGTCATGTCTTTCCTGTCAGAGGATTTTTCGGTGTATGGGGTGGACAGGGGTTTCATACTTGCACGGTATAGCCTACAGTACCAGGGTACAGACTTGGGGAAAGGATCAACTGCGGGGCACACACACACTGCAGTCAGTAGGCACCAGGGTCATTCTGTGTTGTGTATGCTGCCCCTGTTCATTTCGTAATGTGTATAATTGTCCAGGGTCCTAGCGCCTGTCACGCCATTACTGTGAAGGCAGGCTGCCCTTACGATGCACTTGCAATGGATCCACGAGCCTATCCGCTGCCCTGAGCCCCAACCAGAGCCCTCATCCACGGACAGATAGTCACCCTTCTCCCACACCCATCACCCCTTCCCACGCAGAAACCCGCAGCCCACTGCCGTCATCCAAACCCCTATGCAAAGAAGGCACCACTCGCCCCTTCCTGCAAACCCTCCCCTTCATGCAGAACCACTGTCATCCGTCCCCCACCCCAGAGACCTATGTAGGAGCAGGAGGATGTCAGTCCTCTATGGAGGAAGCGGTCTGTACGTCAGTGCACACCGTGCCCAGCACAGTATGCGTCCATGTCTCAACACCAGAACAGAAATGCAAAGTAAAAGAAAGATTTATTAATAATGAGTGTAACAATTACTTTGCTTAAAAACGTGCTTTGGAAGTGGGGGAAACTTGGAGAACAAGGCATGTAGCCGCAGATCCAAATCGACACAAACTGACACAGGCCCAGGGTCAGTTTCTCTTGAAAGCAAGTGGAGAGTCATAGGTTACCCTGATCTCCGAGGAAACTTGCTTTCAAAGCCTCCCGGATACAGAGCGCTTCCCGCTGGGATATTCTCTCGGCACGGGTGTCTGGCTGAGCGTAAACTGCAGCCAGGCGATTTGCCTCAACCTCCCATCCGGACAAAAAGGCCTCGCCCTTGCTCTCACACAGATTGTGCAGCACACAGCAAGCAGCAATAACTACGGGGATATTCTTTTCGCTGATGTCCGAGCGAGTGAGTAAGCTCCGCCATCTCCCCTTGAGACGTCCGAAAGCACACTCCACCACCATTCTGCACTTGCTTAGCCGGTAGTTGAAGAGTTCCTTCTCACTGTCCAGGGCGCCTGTATAGGGCTTCATGAGCCAGGGCATTAGCGGGTAGGCTGGGTCCCGAGGATCACTGTAGGCATCTGCACATCCCCAACCGTTATTTTGTGGTCCGGGAAGAAAGTACCTGCCTGGAGGAGTCTAAAGAGACCAGAGCTCCTGAACACACGCGCGTCATGAACCTTGCCCGCCCACCCGACGTTGATGTTGGTAAAACGTCCCCTATGGTCCACTAGTCCTTGCAGCACCATGGAAAAGTAGCCCTTTCGGTTAATGTACTCGCTGGCCTGGTGGGCCGGTGCCAGGATAGGGATGTGAGTCCCATCTATAGCCCCACCGCAGTTTGGGAATCCCATCGCGGCGAAGCCGTCTATGATGACCTGAACGTTTCCCAGGTTCACTACCTTTGAGAGCAGTTGCTCAACGATTGCGTGGGCTACTTGCATCACAGCAACCCCCACGGTAGATTTGCCCACGCCAAAGTGGTTCGCTACTGACCGGTAGCTGTCTGGCGTGGCAAGTTTCCAGAGGGCTATGGCCACTCGCTTCTGCACACTCAGGGCTGCTCGCATCCGGGTGTCCTGGCGCTTCAGGGCAGGGGCCAGCAAGTCACAGAGTTCAAGGAAAGTGCCCTTACGCATCCTGAAGTTTCGCAGCCACTCTGTGTCATCCCAGACCTGCAGCACTATGCGGTCCCACCAGTCCGTGCTTGTTTCCCGGGCCCAGAATCGCCGTTCCACACCATGAACTTGACCCATTGCCACCATGATCTCCACTGCCCGGCGTACCCTGCTTTGTGAGAGGTCTGCGCCACTCTCCTCACCGCGCTGCCGGAGCCTCCTCGCCCGATTTCTCAGTAGCTGACTGTTGCACAGGTGGACGATAAGGTGCGAGGAGTTGACAACGGCCATAAGTGCAGCGATGATCGCAGCGGGCTCCATGCTCGCAGTGCTGTGGCGTCCGCGCTGTAACCGACCAGAAAAGTGCGCGAACAGATTTCCCGCCGGCGCTTTCAGGGAGGGAGGGCGTTTGTGAGTGACGGTTGAATGATGACAGTTACCCAAAACCACCCTCGACACATTTTTCCCCCAGCAGGCATTGCGAGCTCTACCCAGCATTCCAATGGGCAGCGGGGAGTGCGGGAACTGTGGGATAGCTTCCCACAGTGCACCGCTTCCAAAGTCGACGCTGGCCCCGTGAATGTGGACTCAGAAATTCGAATTAGTGTATTTAGTATGGATACACAAATTCGACTTCATAAGGTCGAATCCACAAATTCGAACTAAGTTGATTCGAAATAGTCTTGTAGTGTAGACAAGGCCTTAGATGATTTAGGAAAAGGATTTATCCTCTTCCCAATTTATCTGATATTCCAACCTCATTATTCACCTGGGCAGGATAATTTTTCTTAAAAATCCATGTATTTAAATCTCTCAAACTTTATGATGCACTAAAAAGCATCTTGTCTTAATAGCTATTAAGCTGTCAGTCTGTATTTACTCCCTTTATACAGATAGGACACTACTGGTATGCAATGAAGGATCATTCCTGTATTGTCATCTCAAAGTTGGAGCTACAGGACTTCATGAAAAGTTATTCCCCCACCCGTGTGAGATGGTTACACATAATGGCATACAGGGATTCCAGTCTTGGAGCAGATAAGAAAAACAGGGTATCCTCAGAGTGGGATAATAAAAAGGAAATGCATATGTTAGGGATTGTTCCTTAGCGCACTTCCTCCAGACAACAGGACCTCAGCTGCAAATGTTGGTAGTTCAATTGTTGTTGCTTTCTGTTTGTCCAAAGATCTAATCTATCAGTTACGGGGCTGGTGTATCACATATGCAGAGGCCTGCTTTACTTTTGCATATTTATAGTTATTTTCATATTTTATAGCTAAAGCAAATCAGCACATCTTTATCTGAATTGTTTATTCATCTCTAGGATTTTGAATGGCTCCTGATAAAACACAAAAACAATCCACTAAAAAACCAACCAACCAAACAAACTGTAATGCTCATTTATGGCAGTGTGATCAAATAAGTGACTACATTTTGGACAGCTTGGTTTGAATTCTCAGGAAGGTGCACGTGTCCTAAGTGCAGCCAGCATTTCCCCGGAGAGTGAACACATTATTCCTAGAAACAAAAGTAACATAAATTATTTACCTGGAGAAATAAACCTGGCTTGAAAAACTCTGCTGCAAATAGAGGAAACTCTAGGCCTTGTGAATTATGCATGGCTCTTAATTTAACATAAATCTTCATTCTGCCTTCAGAGATTAGTGAATAGCATTTTATAACATGCAGGGTGGGAAGAGCGTTTGATTCTACTTATAGACAGGTGACATTATTTTTTTCTTTTATTTCAGGCAAATTGCAATCAATAGCAGCCACAGTTTTCATTTTGCTCACTCCAGTGACCCATTTGTTTTTATTAAGAGTAAGGATGAACTTTAAAAAATAGCCTGCCACATAGTTCTTGTGAGATCACATCCTTAGCTCCTTTTTTGTGTGTTCTAATAGGTGTAGTACCTTAATTCCTGGTAGCAAGGCCGTCAGTATTCCCAAAGAAGTGCTCAGCGCCTCTCAGGATCAGGTCTTTTTCAACTATGCATTCCTCTCTAGTTTTCTTGATTGATTTTACCAGTCATATAAGATTTCTATTAAACAGAGCATAACAAGTATTCCATGTCCTTGTTAGGAAAAAAACCTATTTTTGGATATAATCTTTTTCTACTTGCCATTCCAATATTTACTCCAGATAGCTCTACGGTCCAATAACACATTTCAGTTTCTATGGATAATCATTCTTCAGCATTTATTGCATCCTATTTCTTTCTCAGTGAAGTCTTCGGAGCCACTCTGTATCTCTGCTTTGTGAGGAAATGTGGGCCTGATCCAGCTTCCAGTGAATGTAATGGGAGTGTTTCCATTGACTTTAATAGGAGCTGGGTCAGGCTGGTTGGGCCGACCTCTGCAACTGTTAATGTTTTGAAGACAATGGGACTACTCATATAAAATAGAGCTGCATGTGGGTTCTGAGCCTTGCTGATGCTTTCTTAAGATAAAACGAAAACATGCTGTAGTGTAATGCTCTCAGGCAGTCAGAGAAAGTAACATATTAAAATGACGGACTGAAGGAGTGTGAATATTCATGCTGTTAAGATGTTTGGACGTGCTGCTGGTTGGTTGGTACAGTTCTAACACGAGCTGTAATATTCTACATAAATCCTTGCCAGTGACGAAGTCTGAAAATTATATCGATATAGGAATTGTATGGAAATAATTAAGCCATTTAGGACTCTAGGTTGCCAACCCTCCAGGGTTGTCCTGGAGTCTCCAGGAATTAAAAATGAATTTTTAAGTAAAGATAATGTCATGTGATAAAACCTGCAGGAATTCATCCAATGATGTTGGCAACCCTCTCTGCTACAAGCACTTACTGCTGGGTGGAATGCCACTGAAGTCAATATAACTGTTCCCGTTAAGTAAGTGTTCCCCTTGGGAATGTTCTGTGTGTCGGATTAAGCCATTATTAAGGTTTTGGCCTTTCCTTCCTCATGTCTGTGGACCAGAGTCAAAGCCTGTTGAAGTCACTAGAAACATAATATCAGGCACTTTGGCCCAGTTTTTTAAAGGGTTGCAATGCCTAACTGATTTAGGAGTAAATCTCATTTCCAAAAAGGGTTTATACACTTTGAAGCCAAAATCCAATTTAGATAATCAATGACGTGTTGACTCCTAAATGCCTTTTGAAAATGACTTACACTCCTAAACCAGCCAAAATACCTTTAAAAATCTGGGCCTTTGCATTTTGAGCATGGTACTTGGGTAGGCATAGGCAATATCTATTTTTAGAAACGATGTGGTTACATGCTTATATCTATCAGTGAGGGCAAGATCATTCTCGAAAAGGTTTGGCTGTCAAAGATGACCCAAAGGAGGATGTTGCCATATAGATAGATATCTGTATGTATAACCCCACCCTCATCCCCCTGTGAGCTAAAGGAAGCCTAGAACAAAATAAAATAAGAGTCATGCAGCTGAACCTCCTGCATGTAATATAGACTTTTCCTGAGGAGAAAGGAAAGAAAACCAGCAGATGTGCTGCACTAGAAACATCAAAAACTCTCAATTTGCACTTTTTTTAAAAGAAGAATTATGAACATCATTTACCATGAGAGCTAGCAATGGGATAGATCACAGTGACACCCTGACAGTTGCCTGTGAATCATTTAAAAGGGACAGCTTGTAGAACCACAGTAGTTGTTTCGAAGAGGCATATTGAGAAAACACTTCAGTCTACTTAAAGGCGGCTTGATTCTAGAATAGGTCACCCTCTGAAAAAAATACAAACCAGCAGATGTGATTACAGGACGTTGCTGGCCTTTGGATTTACTTGTAAAAACCCTGGCAATCAGATGGTTTTCCCAGAAAGGGTGCTAATCCATTTGTATTTTATGGTAAATGATCCATTCTTAGAACCTCCAAAATCCTACTCCCCCAGCCTTATACAGCAGAACTGCACTGGTTAGTCTATCAGAGGGCCTACTGTGGCTCCAGATTAAGGGTCAGGATTTGCCTGCCCCTTAATATTACAGCTGTCTCTGATGCAAACTAGCATGCACTATAAAGAATAAATCCAGGACATAAAAATGACGTATTTGTCGTATGACAAATCGTTTTAGCCTTTATTATCTAAGGTTTTATTTTACCAGCACCCTTACCATACTTTTTCCAACCAACGTGAACCTTTTTTCTTCATGAAAAGACTGTTCTTGTTGGCTGAAATTCGGGAAACTATGGACAAAATTATGGCTACTCCAGCACAGATAAACTATAGCAATGTACCTTTCATTTCCCTGTGCTTTCTTGTCTGTGATCCTTGAATGCAGAAGGGCTGGGAGGACTGCTAGCATTCCTGGCAGCACATATAGCAAAGAGAAGTGTGCATGTGTGAATAGGGTAAGGCCATATGCAGGCATCAGGGCAGAGCAGTAGGGAGTCCATGCTACAATCTATTCTGAAGCTGTGGCAAGGACTGGTAGTAATATGCTACTTTTAGTAGCCCTAGAGACATTATTGGAGCTGGTCAAATACAGATATTTTTGATTGAGTCAATTTTTGGCAAACTTTTTGAAAAACAAGTGTCCCTTTGGGAGCTTGGAAGGATTAAATTTTCATCAATAAATAATGGTGGACATCAATTTCTCTGTATGCACAGAAACTGATGGAAAAAATATTTCCATCAATAATAAACAGAATTTATAGAGAGGCAAAGTAAGAAAAATGCTGTTTGAGTACTTATTAGAGTTTGTTTTAACGATATGTAATTTATATATTTTGACATGTGATGTTAACAATTTGTGTTTTAATGGTTATAAAGCTTTAACTTTTTGAATCTCAATGGTTATTGTCATTAAATAATTATTGTCAGAGTTCCCCCATAATCTCCCTCAATTGCAAAAATTTAAATAGACACAAATAAAAAAAAACATCTATATTATCCATCAAAATGATGATAAAATAAAAATTGATTCTGTGAAGCCTAAATACCTATGTGGAGACCTATAAAATTATGAAGACCCTTTATTTTAAAAAGTCTCTCTCTGTGATGTGAGTCTGCATGTCCTTCCTCCCCACACCCACCACTTTGTAGTCTGTTACTAATCTACCCATTGTGGGGGGTTTCCGAGGTGATTTTTAAAGGCAGTGTATCTGCATACTTTCAATCAATAATAATAGGAGCCACAAAACACCAGATTTTTTTTGTGAAATATCAGGCACCCACTTTATTTTGTTTGTTTTAGGACATCTATAAAAATGAAAACAGGAATTTAAATAGTACACTATAATGGCACTGCTTCTGTTATTGTTGTAGCTAAACTCATCTCTAAAACAACAACAAAAACCTGAAGATGAAGTTGTGTCTATATCCCTGCTGTGTATGTCATAAAAAAGACATTGCTTTCTACTGAAAGAAAAATTAGTGCTGTGCATATTGAACAATATTATGCAAATTACTACATACATGATGCAGCTAGGCTGACTAAATACTATAGATCACCAAATGGTTTCAAGTAATGTCCTCAGCATTTCAGAATGCCAAAGCTGAAACCCAAACCATAAGCACTTATGTTTGTCTGTCTGGGGAAGCACTCTTATATACGGTATTGTTGACTGTGCCTCAGAAAGTGTCACCACATAAGACAAGCATACTTAATTAGGTTAGGTATAGTGTTCTGTCTCAAGACAAGTGTAATCACTATGTTGTGTGCCTTTTATTTAAGTTACTATAGCCTTTGTTTCAAGTTTACATCAATACTGAGGTAATGTGCACTAAGAAATACAGTGTGCAATGAAGAACTAGACGTCAAGTGATAAAGACACGTATTAAACCCCTCCAAATGGCCTTATTTAATGGGGAGGCTGCCTCACCATATCAAATAGCATATTAAGCTGATTGAATATTTCTTTTCAAGGAAGAAAGCAATGCAGACATTATGGGTAGCACTATGCAAAACATTGCACGTATAAAACAATGAGGTTAAAGTCACTGCAAGACTACAGAAACTTGGGTGATAAAAGTTCCACATTTGATGTGTCATTGCTTCTGCAAGAAACACACAATTTAATTTTCAAGCTCTAGTAAATTGAATTCACCACTTTCTATAATTTACCACCATATTTTTTGTCAAAGTGACTATTGTATGATTAAAAAAGAGGAAAAAATACCATTTATTTTAACTTTGCATGTGAATCCTGGACTTCTGTAGCCGCCCATTTTAATTTATTCGTGTCTAAGACCTTTTTTCTGTAATGAGCTCCATGACAACCCAGCATCTTTGTGATTCCTGAACTCCCACGTGGGTCAATATTACAAGATCAGGGCCTGTGAATCACTTAAAGAGGACCGTATATGTCAGGGTATGTCTACACTGCAGCTAGGAGCGTGTTTCCAGGTGTGGGTAGACAGGTATCTGCTTGCTTGGCTGGAGCTAGCACGCCAAAAATAGTAGCGTGGCTGCAGTGACTCAAGCTAGCCATCCCAGTATAATCACACTCAACTTCCAGGGTACCCATTTGGGCAGCTAGCCCAAGCTCCTGCAACCACACTGCTAGTTTTAGCACACTAGCTCCAGCAGAGCTAGTGTGTATCTGTCTCCTAGTGCTGGGAAGCATGCACCCAGCTGCAATGTAGACATACCCTCAGATAAACTGTCCACTCATTGAATAATAGGAATGTGAGATAGGAAAGGCTTGTCAGCTCATTTGAAAGTGGAAGGAACAGTGAAATGTTTCTCTGTAAGTATTCATTTGATTTTGAAAGTGAAAATTTGTTCAGCTACATTAGCGACTCTTACTCACGTTCTGTGAAAGTTGCTGTGCTCAAGTTTTACCAGCATGGAATACCCCTAAATAGCCATATCTCTAATGTTTGAATGTTGGCTGAATGTAAATTTTGAATGATATGTGTGACTGTACTATTTTCAATTTTCAGTTTGCATTACTTTGGCTATTTACTAGGAGTCATTCAATCAGGGAGTGGAAACAATACCAAGTGACTTCTTAAAAAGATAGCACAAATCAGGAATTTCTCCGACAGCTTGTTTTCTATGAAAAATTATATGCTGAAGAAATTCATCAATAATATTTCATATCAAATTAATCTGAGAATTTTTCAGATCATTGTGTGGACCATTAAAGAACAGGGAAAAAGGCAAAATTAATACATTACAATATATTAATTACATATGATTTGCTCAACTCTTGTTCTGTTCTCCAGCAATGCAAGATTATTCCCTTTAGCATATTCCGAAAAGCTTTCTTCAATCTACATTTAAATAACCCAACCAGTAAAGTTTCTATTAATTCCTCCTGGAGATTTCCCCCCAGTCTAATAGACCATGACATTAAGAAATAGATTCTGTTATCCAGCATAAATTTTCCTTTTCTGACTTTTATTCTTTCTTTTCATAATTATGCTCACTTGGGCTGTGTTAAACAATTTCCCCTATTGTGGGTTTGAAACATTTGCAAACTGTTATTCTTTTCTTGTGTCATCATCATTCAACCAATATATTACTCTATTCAACCTATTCACTTTACAGATGAGTGAAGATTACACACAAACATTTCCCATTTTTGACCAGCTCTAACCCACATCCAAATCCTTCCTTATGTCAGTTCTTCAAACATTTCTACTAAGTTTAGCAACTCTTCTGTAAATTAAATCCAATTTATTAATACCTTTATGGTACTGCAATGTTGAGATATTTACATCCTGAACCATTGTCAGTTATACTCAATGGTTGGTATTTGTCTTGTGTATATAAGGCTAGTTTGTTGCTGACCCTTTAGAAGAAGTTCCTCTTTCTTAAATCTTCTCGTTTATTAGTGCTGTGTTTTACAAGAGGTCAGGGTAGATGTCATAATGGCCTTTCTGTTCTTAATATCTATGAAACTGTTATCTGATTATCTGAGGATTGAACTTGCTTTTTCATCACGCAACTGAATTGAGATTTAAGTTTCAAATGACTCCATTATATTGTTGTTATCCAATTAGCAAGAAACCTGTGGCTTGGTTGGAAATGATCTGGAATTGAGTGAATCAAATCTTGTGGGAATGAAATGAAATAGTAACCGAAGGAAAGAAGCTATTGGTTGGAATGTTAGTCTAACCTTTAATGACCTGATTGGCAAAAATTATTTGTAGAACAGGAACTAGACATTTTTTTCCATCCCAGTAGGGCCTGGTCTCTGGTTTCCTCTAGACACGATGGCCCATCACCTGGGCAGTCCTTTTTTCATCAACAGACAAGGCAGCAGAATCGGGGCCCAGCAACAACCTCTTTTCTTCTTTTATGGCCAAAGGGGATGAATGTCTCTCAGGCTGTGTGTACACTGCACACACTCTGCAGTGGCGCGTAGAGTATGTGTAGTGCCTGCTGCAGCGAAAGGCTCTGGCAGTGGGGAGGCAGTGGGAAAAGGCTCCAGCAGCTCCACCTGGCAGGGAAATGCACTAGCAGCAGGAAGGCAGCAGGATGCTACACTGCTAAAAATAGCCATTTAGACAGGGGACAGTACTGCAGAGAGCCATGTAGGGGACTGTGATGGGGTGTGTTCCCCACACTAGCCCTGTAAGAGCTGAATTAGGTTAGGTGGGCTCAATCAGCTAATTTGGCTGGATACAAGAGCTTTAGGCTGGAGGCAGCTAATTAGAAAGAAGCTCATCTGTGATGGATAGGTGGGGCTTCTACAAAAGCCAGGAGGCTGGCAACAGAAGAAGCAGCTGGGAAAGGCTGCAGTCACTCCCTGGGAAGAGGGAGGAGTGTTTGGAGGTCACAGAGATGAGTTTCCTAAACTTACTCCCTGGAAGGAGGGAGGGAAGAGACTGGCAAACCCATAGGAGTGGGGAAGGCTAGGAGGTATGGAAGTGGCTCAGGAAAAGGCAGCGAGGTGCAGGGAACAAACCTTGGCTGCTGTGTTGAGGGGCTCTGAGCCAGAACCTGGAGTGGAGGGTAGGTCTGGGCTTCCCTGCAAGCCACTGTGGGAGTGGCACTATGAGGCAGTGAAGCAGAAAACTGCCTGAGACTGCTGGAGAGCAAGAACCTTGATGCACTTCCCCCCTGGAAGGCAAAACCACTATAGTGACCTGGCTGGAGGGCTGAGTCACAGGAGGACAGCTTTTGGGAGTGAGAGAGGGACTGCAGACCAGAGAGAGAGACATGGAGCGATGGCGTGCAAACTGCAGAATGGGGCATTGACCTCAAGCACTAATCCCCTTAGTGATCGGGAGGAGGTGTCAGACAAGTGGTGAGTGGAGCACCCCGTGAAGGATACATGCTCACAGCATTCAGGTGTATCTTTACTCTACTCACCTAAACAGTTCCTCACCATCTACACTGCTGTTTATACTCATGATATGGGTGTATATAGTTTATGTACCCTGCACACTTCTTTTGGCGGCATGTAATGTAGGTGTACCTTTAGTTGGGTCTCTGAGCTTGAGAATTCTGCATATGACACACCTGCTTATGCTATGATAAATTATCTGTCTATATCATATAGAAGCATAAATAAATCTATCATAATAACCATATAAGAAATATTGGCCATTCATTTGCTGTTCAAATGAAAAATATGCCCTGCTTTAATCCTCCTAGCCATCAGGATTTTTTCTACCATCTAACAAAAGTCGACTGAGAATGCACTTTCATTAGTGCTGATGATACGATGAGTAATCACAGAATAAAGTGTAATATAAAGAATATGTGTTGCTGCTTCTAAACCCACGCCATTCATTAATGCTGTAATGGAGACTTTTTCTGATCAAGCAGATAGGAAGCTGGGCAGGATATATTTATAGCTGAAGATGTCTTTGATGAAAGGCATAACACTTTGAAGAGATATGTGGTGTAAGTTCTGCAGAAAGGACTGATTTTTATAGAAGTATAGTGCCTAGGTTACTTGTTGTCTAATGTGATTTACTCTGAGTCTTTTGATGCTGTTATTTATTTGGAGTCCTCTTGATTTATTCAGCTTTTAATGTATTTGTTAACATTTTCTCTAAAGCCACTTGTTAGTGAAATGATTAAACTTAAAACAGAAATCAGTTCCAAAATACAAACATATTTTTAAATAACAAAAAAAAAAAGATTTTTTTTGCTTATAGTCCAGTTACATTTGAAATCACTTATTCAGTAGCTTGATACTGCACACCCAATGCACACATAAATACCACTACAGTCATGATTTTGTAGGTGAATGGCACTGTACATCCTGCCCACATCTGATTTCTTCATCTGCCTAAACACAAGTCATGAAAATGCAAAACATTTGTTGAGAGAGTAAATTTTTCAGTGTATGCAGAATAAAAAAAAAATCTGCTTCATGAAACATTAGAGAGCAGCTCTATCTTTTCACTTGCTTTCTTTGTTTTATAAGCAGTATTTTCTTAAAATAACCTTTACTTGAAGTTTTTCATATTGATGCGTTATTGCAATAATATGTCACATCTGTTTACATTACTATTGATGTTAGTGGAGCATTTTGAAAAGATAGTATAGGGATACTGTTATATCTGTGAGACAATACAAAAACTTCAAAAAGGATCTATTTTTTGAAGTATTTTAAAGCCTCTTGACTGTTTATGCTTACTTTAAATGTTTATTATGTAGAAGTGTATGATTTCCACACCCCCACCCGCAAAGACCTTTTAGTATTCTGTCACTTAATTTTTTGAACAGGTTTCAGAAAATTACTTCAGTTATAAGGAAGTGTGAATTCCTATTTTAAGCTACATGAAGTACTTTATATTTACCATTTTGGTAATTATTGCTCATACTTTTTGTCCAGTAGTAGTTATAATGATGTATGGGAATAATCTGATTAAGTTGGAAATTGTAAGAAAACAGTTTATAGTGGTAGATACTATATAGTGTAAACATTTAACATAATTAGCACATATTAATTGTAAGCTGCTTTCTTATTCCAAAGACATCTATATTATCAGCCCTCTGCTCTATTTTGCAAGCAAAAAATGAGTGCACTAGAATCCTTGTAATAGAAACCTGAAAATTAATTAGAGATAGTGTTTAGATAACCAGTATCAAGAATAACCCTTTGTTGGTACTCTGTATCAGAGGTGTATGAACAAAGCAAATTAATTTTGAGTATAGAAAGTGTGTATCAGGGTCTTTCTTCTATCTTATGTGGCAATATGAAAGCTTACATTTATTTTCTTCTTTTTAAATGTATGTAATAATAGTTTTTTTTTCTTATTTATCCTCAAAGCTTTATTGGTTTCAATGGATAATATAGTAAAGAATTTAAATGTAAATTACTTATTTATTAGCTACTTGTGCTTTTCCCATCAATTTGTAATATTCCATACGAGAAATGTTTTGCTTCCTGAAGACTGTAAAGGCAAGTCTGGCAGGCACACAGCTGTGCTTTCACAGCTGGAGATGAACACAGACCATTACTATGTTCATAGAGCTCTAATAGCTTTTTAAAATTTGTATATATTGAGTTCATACTACCTTGGGGATCAATGGGTGTATACTAATTCAGACTAACTCTTAGACATTGCTCTGAGTCCATAGGAACGGGCAGGGCGTAGCAGCCCAGGAATGGAATCGTCCTTCCTTTATGCTGCTTCGGCTCTTGGCAAAGCAAATTACTTTTCCCTTTGTATTGGCTAGTGTTTGGGGGAGTAGAGAGAGTCAAGGCTCTGCCTATTCCTTGCCTCTCTCCTCCTACTCCCTGTCCACCTATTGAGAGGCAGGGAGTACAAACCCCACAAACATGTCCTCCCAAATGGGTGCAGACTAGTAAAACATGCATGCATGTTTTAGAGAACATGCATCTGACGAAGTGGGTATTCACCCACGAAAGCTCATGCTCCAATATGTCTGTTAGTCTATAAGGTACCACAGGACTCTTTGCTGCTTTTACAAATCCAGAGTAACACGGCTACCCCTCTGATACTAGTAAAACTGGTATTCCACAAACAGGAGTTAGTGGGCTCCTTACTCCCAGCACAGGGGAATAGGGCAATTGATAATCTTGTTACTAATATAGGGACAGAGTATATTTGGACCTAATACACATGCCTAAGTGGGAGGAAGTGGAGGAACAAGATGCCTTTCCTCATTTTGATTGGTTGGTACAATGTCTAGACATTTTCAGGCCTGAATTCAGAGGGGGCTCCCCATAGTGTGTAGCTATGCCCTAAGGAAGTCATGCTGGCTCCTGATTCTTCTCCTGGGGTAGGACAACTCTGCATCCAGTGCAGGGTGGTGCCTTAAAAGCACAATTGACCCCATAATTTTTAATAACAGGGACTCATCAATTTTTAAATAAGTATATATTGGTTTTTATTTTTAATATTTAGTAGGAAATTCACTCAACCTACATAAAGCCTGAATATTTGTACTCTAGGCTGGTAGAGTGTGGAGAGTTGAAATTCATACTCCCTAAATTAATTAAATTAAGATTATTGATACATCTGGAGAGTCTTCCTCATTTTTTATGGAACCCACTGCCTTACCAGGAGCGGCCTACCTGGCTGGTAGAGTAAGACTTGCCTGGTGATTGTGGTGGCAGTTCAGGTAATCACAAGTGTAGATCCAGGAATCCGGCACCAGTTCAAGCGGGAAGGCAGAGTCAGGCTTAACGGCCAAGCCAAAGGCCAGAAGTGGAGTCAGAAGCCTAAGCCAGAATCACAGTTAGGGACGTAGCCATGTTCTGGAGTCAGAAACCAGGACGGAGCAGATACAGGCTGGGACTGTTGCAAGACAGGAGCAGGGCTTGAAGCAAGGACTGGAAGCAGGTTGGAACAGGAAGCAGATGTGAGAGGAGGGTAAGCACAGCTGCAGGCATGGTACACATCCAGCAGCCGCTGTACTGCTTCTGCAAGGTTCGTGCAGCAGACTGCTGGCTCCCATGGCAAATCAGGAAGCACAACCATTTTGGAGGGGGCTCATTGCACCCAGCTGAGTCCGCTGAGTTGCCTAGCGACCAGGCTGGGAACCAGCTGCCCTTGAAACCAACACTATAATGCATCTTCAGAGTAATAACAACTATCCCTAAATTCTCACCAAAATGATTGTAGATTTAGTCCTGTGAACCTCAGTAATAATCATTTAGGAGTCTTGCTGAAAAGCCTCTGCAACTGAACATTTTGATGTGGGGAAGATGATGTCCTATGCAATCCTCAGGCCCAGCAGTGGCTGTACAAGCCATTCAGCTATTACTAATTCATATTATGTGGTTGGGAGACAGAAGGCAACAGAGGAGTATTCCACTTTCTCAAACTTGTGAATCAGAAACCCAGTGTTTCGGCTGACTGTAGTGCCTTCTGTGCTTATAAAAGGAGCAGCAGGAAATCAACAATTAAACATCGATCTATCTATATTATCATCTAAACCCAGGGGGATCCACTCTGTCATCTATACATAGGGGTTTAAAAGAGTACCTACTATCAAAACATTAAGATTTGTTTGTCTAAAGCATTCTCCCACTGTTGGAATCATAGCCCTGGTCTACACTACAGAGTTAGGTCAAATTTAGCCACGTTAGGTCGATTTTATAATGAATGCATCTACACTAGCAACCCCAGTCTGTCGACCTAAAGGGCTCTTAAAATCGACTTCTGTACTCCTCCCTGGCGAGGGGAGTAGCATTAAAATCAAACTTGCTGGGTCGAATTTGGGGTAGTGCGGATGCAAATTGACGTTATTGGCCTCTGGGAGCTATCCCAGAGTACTCCAATGTGACCACTCTGGACAGCACTTTCAACTCCGACGCAATAGCCAGGTACACAGGAAAAGCCCTGGGAACTTTTGAATTTCATTTCCTGTTTGGTCAGCATGGCGAGCTCAGCGGTACAGGTGACCATGCAGTCCCCCCCACCAGAATCACAAACGAGCTCCAGGAGCGAATGGGAGACACTGGATCTGATTGCTGCATGAGGAGAAGAATGTGTGCAGGCAGAACTCCAATCAAAAAGAAGAAATGCTAATATATATGCCAAAATCGCACAGGGGATGATGGAGAGAGGCTACAACAGGGACACACAGCAGTGCCACATGAAAGTCAAAGAGCTCAGGCAAGCCTATCAAAAGACAAAGGAGGCAAACAGTCACTCTGGGTCAGAACCCCATACATGCCACTTCTATGATCAGCAGCATGGCATTCTAGGCAGGACCCTACCACTACCCCACCACTGTCCGTGGACACCTGCAAGGGGGGAGTATCACGCAACACGGAGGAGGATTTTGTGGATGAGGAAGAGGAGGAGGAGGAGAATGCTCATCAGGCAAGCGGTGAATCCTTTCTTCCCGGCAGCCAGGACCTTTTCATCACCTGGAGCCAATATCCTCCCAAGGCAAGATCCCTGACCCTGAAGGCGGAGAAGGCACCTCTGGTGAGTGCACATTTGTAACTACAGTACAGGGTTTAAAAGCAATAGTGTTTAATGTTTGATTTGCCCTGAAGAATTGGGATGCATTCGCGGCCAGTACAGCTACTGGAAAAGTCTGTTAATGTGTCTGGAGATGGAGTAGGAATCCTCCAGGGACATCTCCATGAAGCTTTCCTGGAGGTACTCCGAAAGCCTTTGCAGAAGGTTTCTGGGGAGTGCTGCCTTATTTCGTCCTCCACGGTAAGACACTTTACCACGCCTGGGTTTTGGTCGCATTCAAGCAACATTTGGTCTATATCTTTCTGTGTTAGCCTCAGGAGAGTGATATCATTCATGGTCACCTGGTTGAAATAGGGGAACTTTTGTAAGGGAACTGTAAAAGGACCCTTGTTCATGCTGGGCTGATTGCGCTTGGCTAAAAGGGATCATCCCTGAAAATAGCCACGCGGCAGAGGGAGGGGTGAAGAGATCATCCCAAATAGTCACGTGGAGGGGTGGGAGCAAGTGGGTGCTGCACCCAAAAAACACAGTCCCTCCTTTAAAATGGCAAATCCAACCAGCATTGCTTGCTATGGGAAAGGAGGGCGCTGCAGTTTGAAAACATTCTCACATGTTATGAAGGCGTTAGAAGCCAAACCCGCGTACCCTTTGGCTTACCATGGCTGCCTGGGAACCAAATTCTGTTGCCCAGCCGTGTGTGAAGTGTCACCATACCGGCAGGCGCTCAATATAAAAGGCAAAATGCGACCTTGTACCTAAAACACATGTGCTGTCTGCTGTGAATTGCTTGATTCACTGTGAAAGGGTCTCCCTTTTGTTCTCAGAAATGTATCATCTTAAATTTTACTCTCCCTTTTTATCCCCGTGCAGGTGCAAATGTTTCTATGCTCCCCCTATTATCTCCGTCCCTGAGGTTATCACAGATTAGAAGGCAAAAAAAACGCACTCACGATGACATGTTTTCCGAGCTCATGTAGTCCTCCTGCACTGATAGGGCACAGCTGAATGCATGGAGGCATTCAGTGTCAGAGTCCAGGAAAGCATTAAGTGAGCACGATGAGAAGAGGCAGGATGCAATGCTGAGGCTAATGGGGGAGCAAACGGACATGCTCAGTTGTCTGGTGGCGCTGCAAGAAAGCCAACAAGAGCACAGACCGCCACTGCATCCACTGTACAACCACCTGCCCTCCTCCCCAAGTTCCATATCCTCCTCACCCAGACGCCCAAGAATGCAGGCAGGGAGGCTCTGGGCATCCAGCCACTCCACTCCAGAGGATGGCCCAAGCAACAGAAGGCTGTTATTCAAACAGTTTTGATTTGTAGTGTGGCTACAATAAGCAATGTGGCCTTGTCCTTCCCTCCTCCCTTCCTCCCCCAATCCCCCTACCCCACCTGGGCTACCTTATCAGTTATCTCCCTTTTTTAATTAATGAAGAAAGAATGCATGGTTTCAAAGCAATAGTGACATTATTTCCTTTGCCAGCTGTGATTGAAGGGGGGAGGGTAGTTGGCTTACAGGGAATTAAAATCAACAAAGGAGACGGGTTTGCATCAAGGAGAAACACACACAGTTGTCACACTGTAGCCTGGCCAGTCATTAAACTGGTTTCCAAAGCCTCTCTGATGCACAGCGCGCCTACCTGTGCTCTTCTAATCGCCCTGGTGTTTGGCTGTTCAAAACTGGCAGCAGGTATTTTGCTTCAACTTCCCACCCTGCCATAAATGTCTCTCCCTTACTCTCACAGATATTATGGAACACACAGAAAGCAGTAATAACAATGGGAATATTTGTTGCGCTGAGGTCTAACCTAGTCAGCAAACAGTGCCAGCGAGCTTTTAAATGTCCAAAGGCACATTCTACCACCATTCTGCACTTGCTCAGCCTATAGTTGAACTGCTCCTTACTACTGTCCATGCTGCCTGTGTATGGCTTCATGAGCCATGGGAGCAAGGGATAGGCTGGGTCTCAAAGGATAACTATTGGCATTTCAACATCTCCAACAGTAATTTTCTGGTCTGGGAAGTAAGTCCCTTCTTGCAGGAGCTCAAACAGCCTGGAGTTCCTAAAGATGTGAGCATCATGCACCTTTCCTGGCCATCCCACGTTGATGTCGGTGAAACGTCCCTTGTGATCCACCAGTGCTTGCAGCACCATTGAGAAGGACCCCTTGCAGTTTATGTACTGGTTGGCAAGGTGGTCTGGTGCCAAGATAGGGATATGCGTTCCGTCTATTGCCCCACCACAGTTAGGGAAACCCATTGCAGCAAATCCATCCACTATGACTTGTACATTTCCCAGCGTCAGTACCCTTGATAGCAAAATGTCCGTGATTGCATTGGCTACTTGAATCACGCAGTCCCCACAGTAGATTTGCCCACTCCAAATTGATTTCCGACTGGCCGGTAGCAGTCAGGCATTGCAAGCTTCCACTTGCTTCTCAACTGTCAGAGTAGCTGTAATCTTGGTATTCCTGTGCTTCAGGGCAGGGGAAAGCAACTCACGGAGTTCCAGGAAAATGGCAAAAGTTTTGCAGCCACTGGAAGTCATCCCATACCTTCAACACTATGCGGTCCCACCAGTCTGTGCTTGTTTGCCAGGCCCAGAATCGGCGTTCCACTCTATCAACCAGCCCCACTGTCACCATGATGTCCCAGTTGCCACATCCCAGGCTTTCAGGAACATCTATGTCCATGTCCTCCTCACAGTTGTCCTCGTGCTGCTGTCTCTTAGCCAGGTTCTGCACATACTGCAGTGTAATGCATGAAGTGTTTACAATGATCGCAACAGCAGCGGTGAGCTGAGCAGGCTCCATGCTTGCCGTGCTATGGCGTCTGCACAGATAATCCAGGAAAAAAGGTGCAAAATGATTGTCTGCACTTACTTTCATGGAGGGAGGGGCGACTGACGACATGTACCCAAAACCACCCGCGACAATGTTTTTGCCCCATCAGGCATTGGGAGCTTAACCCAGAATTCCAATGGGCAGCAGAGACTGTCGGAACTGTGGGATAGCTTCCCACAGTGCACCGCTCCGTGAGTCGATGCTAGCAATGGTAGTGAGGATGCGCTCCGTCGACTTCATGTGCTTAGTGGGGACATACACAATCGACTGTATAAAATCGATTCCTAAAAGTTGACTTATACAAAATCGACCTAATTTTATAGTGTAGACATACCCATAGATTCCATTGATCTTGATATAACTGTTTGACTCTCCTAGTATATAATGCATAACATGTTCCACAGAACATTCATTTAAAAGGAAAGCATGCCCATGCATTATAGAAACCTTGGCTTTTCTGTCATACATTGTATTGACCAAATGATGTCCTATCAAATGGACTAAAGTTTTTTTCTTTTTCTTTTCATTTGAAAAAAGACCAAGACAAGGTAGTTTTTTTTCCTTCTTTTTTTAATGAAGTGGTTGAAAAGGTGCGTTTGAGAGTTTCTCAATGGATGAATTCTGTACACAACAAATTAAGAAAACAGAGCTGCTTCTATTTTATTTAATAATGATTCTTGTGATTGCCATAACTGGTTGATGTTTGGGCAATAAAATGTTTCCCAGTGTTTGTCTACATGTTGATATTTTCTCTTTAGCATTACAACATGAATCTGATGTTTATGGTCTGAATCTGATAGAGAATTTTCTCGTTTTTAGGGACAGACACAAGCGACCAAAATCCCCAAGGATTTTTTTTTAATAGTGAACTCTTCTCTTTCTATAAAATGTAATATCTGTATCTTTGTTATATGTATAATATATTCGTTCACATTCTGTGTTCATTTTAAATGACATCAATCCATTGAAATTAAGTTACACCATCTGAGAATCTAGCCCATAGCATATATGAGAAGGAAAATAAATACTCAAATATTACAATATTTTAGTAATTCATAATATCTCAGTGAAAAAATCAAATAGTTTTATAATATAACAATTATGTAGTCCAAATGTGTATCCATCCCAATTCCATCTTAAAGTATGCAGCAGTCAAGGGCACTATAGCCTGATTGGCAAGGTATTTGACCCTTTTTGCTTAGTCCTTTAATGGTATAGTGCTTTAGCAAACAATGAATTATCTGATGATGTGAAGACAGTTGCTAGGGAGCTACAAACATGTTAGCAGCATGCTTGGTAAGTTTAGATGTAACTTTGGACTGTAGCCCAAATTGAGACTACTTTTTAAATTGAATTCAGAAAGGTGAAGAGGTAAAATTTTGAAGAGAATATATAATACTCTCTAGGAGTTTTATACTGATTTCTGTATTAACTTGGTATGTATTTACTTTCCATGTTGGCCTAGCATCCTATTTTAGAATTCAGGATCAGTGCACAAATGGTGGGAATTCCATTTGTAATAAACAGTATTAATAAAAAAAAAAATCTGATCAGCTCTGCTTCCAAAACTATCCACCACTGATCTGTCACTGTCTATCCAGTAAGACTTTCCCACCTATCCTTTGTCTATATGCCAATATATGCACCTACAATGTATTGCTGTTGCAGTTATTTGCAGGTGCAAAACTGTGAAGACACATAAAAAGCTGGTTTGAGGTTTCTTAAAAACAAACAAACAAACCCTAATCGTATGAAACTGTCAACTGTTCAACATTTATAAAAAGTTATAAATGAAATTTCAATTTAAATGATAAAATGATACCGTGTGTATATTATGATGTTTACATTAACAAAGCTAGAAGACTGAAAGGCCAAATTTAGGCTAAATTGAAGTCCAAGACCTCCATGGTATCATTCTCTGAAATGCTTCCAGTTCCATGCGCAGGGCCAGTTAGGAAGAACTGCAGGGCCTCAATGCGGGGATGAAACAATGGTATAGGGAGGAGTGGTTTAGATTTATTAGGAACTGGGTAAACTATGGGGGCAGGGGGAGCCTATACAGGAAGAATGGGATCCACCTAAACCAACATGGAAGCAGATTGCTGGCACTTAAAATTAAAAAGGTCGTAGAGCAGTTTTTAAACTAAGGGCTGGAGGAAAGGGCTGGTTTAGACAGAGACATCCCTTAATGGAGATTCTCTATGTTCTAGTGAGGAGGAGAGAACATAGAGAAGATGAAGATGATAAAATACAGGTAGGATCTGAAAAGAAACAGTACAATGAAAAAAGAGTTCCATTCAATTACATCATGTAATGGCAGACAGCTAAAAAGTGACAAGTTATTAAAGTGCTTATATACAAATGCTAAAAGCCTAAATAATAAGATGGGTGAACTAGAATGCCTCATATTAAATGAGGAAATTGATATAATAGGGATCACAGAAACTTGGTGGAATGAGGATAATCAATGGGACACAGTAATATCAGGGTACAAAATTCTTGGGGCAGCTAGTTGTAGAGCCCACAAGAGGCGAGGCAGTTCTTGATTTAGTTCTTAAGTGGAGCACAGGATTTGGTCCAAAAGGTGAATATAGCTGGACCGCTTGGTAATAGTGACCATAATATAATTTAATTTAACATCCCTGTGGCAGGGAAAACACCACAGCAGCCCAACATTTAATTTCAGAAAGGGGGACTATACAAAAATGAGGAAATTAGTTAAACAGAAACTACCTTTGGCACCGTACAATCCCTGCAGGCTGCATGGAAACTTTTTAAAGACAGCATAATAGAGGCCCAACTTGAATATATACCCCCGTTAAAGAACATAGTAAGAGAACCAAAAAAGTGCCACTGCGGCTAAACAACAAAGTAAAATAAGCAGTGAGAGACAAGAAGGCATTCTTTAAAAAGTGGAAGTTAAATCCTAGTGAGGAAAATAGGAGCATAAACTCTGGCAAATGAAGTGTAAAAATATAATTAAGAAGGCCAAAAATTAATTTGAAGAACAGTTAGCCAAAGACTTAAAAGTAATAGCAATTTTTTTAAGTACATCAGAAGCAGGAGGCCTGCTGAACAACCCATGGGGCCTCTGGACAAGATGCTAAAGGAGACTCAAGAATGATAAGGCCATTGCGGATAGTTCTCTATCAACCAGGGCCGGCTCCAGACCCCAGCGCGGCAAGCACGCGCGTGGGGCGGACCTTTCCTGGGGGGGCGGCAGGCTGGGCCGGCGGACCTGCCGCAGTCATGCCTGCGGGAGGTCCACCGGAGCCCCGGGACGACCGGACCTGCCGCGGGCATGACTGCAGAGGGGGCGCTCGTCCCGCGGCTCCAGTGGACCTCCCGTAGGCATGACTGCGGATGGTTCGCTGGTCCCGCGGCTCGGCTGGACCTCCCGCAGGCATGCCTGCGGCAGCTCAAGCAGAGCCGCCGGACCAGCCAACCGTCCGCAGCTGCGGGAGGTCCAGCCGAGCCGCGCGACCAGCGGACCCTCCGCAGTCATGCCCGCGGGAGGTCCGCTACTCCCGCGGCTCCGGGGCGCCTTCCGCGCATGACTGCTTGGGGCGGCCAAAAAGGTAGAGCCGCCCCTACTATCAACATCCACTCAATGTGCAGCAGCAGTTCAAAAAGTGAACAGAATGTTGGACATCATTAGGGATAGATAATAAGACAGAAAATATCATATTGCCTCTATATAAATCCATGGTACACCCACACCTTGAATACTGCGTGCAGATGTGGTTGTCCTATCTCTTAAAAAGATATAGGGGAATGGCACATCTTCCATAAGAAGAGAGATGAATAAGACTGGGACTTTTCTGCTTGGAAAAGAGACAGCTAAGGGAGGATATGATACAAGTCTATAAAATCATGATGGCTGTAGAGAAAGTAAATAAGGAAATGTTATTTACTCCTCTCATAACACAAGTGCTAGGGGTCATCAAATGAAATTAATAGGCAGCAGGTTTAAAACCAACAAAAGGAAGTATTTTTTTTCCACACAACACACAGTCAACCTGTGGAACTCTTTCCTAGAGAATATTGTGAAGGCCAAAACTATAACAGGGTTCAAAAAAGAACTAGATAAGTTCATGGAGGATAGGTCCATCAATGGCTATTACCCAGAATGGGCAGGGATGGTGTCCCTAGCCTCTGTTTTCCAGAAGCTGTTCATTCTCTCTGGGGCACCTGGTATTGGCCATTGTTGGAAGACAGGATACTAGGCTAGATGGACCTTTGGTCTGACCCAGTATGACTGTTCTTATGTTCTTAAAAACAGTAGTGTTGGTCAAAGGGACAAGGATTTGGAATGCAGAACAAAAGACAAAAGGCCTAAACTATTTGAAGCTGAAGTTATTATTTAAGTGTATCTCTCAGTAAAAGTCAGTAGGAGGAATTTGGCTTCATAATTTTAATACTATATGAATAGCGTATTGAGAAGCTCTACTTGTGTTACTTACACATTGCACCAGCAGTTTTACTGAATCAACTCTATTCTCGCTCTTTTTGCAGTTCTCATAATTAACCAACGTGGGTTGCAAGTAATCTAATTACCACCAGATGCTCATACTACTGAAGAGCAGTTGCTAGCTTGCAAAAAAAAAATGCAATTGTTCAGCTTTACCCTGGTTTTCTTTTTCTAATACTGCAGTTCAATCACATTTTACTTCAAATTAAATTAATTGCCTAGATCAGGGGTAGGCAAACTTCGGCACGTGGCCCATCAGGGTAATCTACTGGCGGGCTGTGAGACATTTTGTTCACGTTAACCATCCACAGGCACAGCCCCCTGCAGCTCCCAGTGGCTGCAATTCACCGTTCCCGACCAATGGGAGCTGCTGTTAGCCTCCACTGAAAGTCAGTATCTTCCATTGTTGTATGTAGTGTAGTTGTAGCTGTGTCAGTCCCAGAATATTAGAGACCTCACCCACCTTGACTCTCTAATTGAAAGTCAATGTGAGTTAGGTGCCAAACAACCATCTTGCCTTTAAAAAAATCTCCCCCTTTGACTTTAAGAATTCCATGTTCAAAAGAAATTACTTGAAATATTAGGCTTATAAAAAGATACCAGCAATAACATCACTTATTTTTTTTAAATATAAATTGTGTATAATTCTGCTTGTGTACTAATTCTTGAGGAGTATTGAATCACATTTAATTTATTTTTTCTCATATGTCAGACTGAGACACCTGCTATTTTTCTAGGAGCTGGTTAAATACTTCAGGGTGTGAACAGCAAATTGCCTATGTTGGTTTACGTTAATAACAACATTAATATTTTTGCTTATATATCAACAGCACATTTAAAAAAAAATCCTTGTAAATGACATAATGTTTTGCTGTGCTAGACATATGGGGGAAAATGATGCCTCCTCTAAAGTCTGAAGCAACCCTCCCATTAACTTCAGTGGGGCCACAATTTTACCAAAAATGTCTAAACTTAATCACATGAGCAGTCCTATTGTAGTTGATGGGCTGAGAGTTAGGCACATGCTTCTCTATCTTGCTGATTTCGGGCCACACCTGCTGACTGAATTTCTTGCACCAGATGCATCATCCATGGGAAAACAATTCTTAATTATTTTAAAATTAGAAACATCTATATCGTACAAAAGGGTTGTTTTTTTAAATCATTCAGTGTCAGCAGTCCTTTTTAATTTAGTTCTCATGAAAGGTAGTGAAAGCCATAGACTCTTAACTCATCCAGTTATTTGCAAGATAGATATAGAATGGATATGTTTCAGAATAGATTGCCTTCACTTCTTCAAGGCCACCAGTTTATTTCATATAGACCAATTGAGGGTATCAACTTTCAGTTACTACCACTCTGAATGTCACTTGAAGCAGTGGATTAGACAGGAAATTTTTTCACATTCCATTATCAACCTTTTTCACCATCCAGTCTTTATCCCAAATAATATATTGTCCTGTCATCCAAATGCACAGTTGATAGACTTATAGTTAACATTTACCAGGGCATGGTATAAATACCTTACCACAGTATACATTTTAAATTTCATACTCCATTCTGCATACCTTTTAATAAATATAGGAAATACCATGTCAGGGCCATACCACAGTACTATATTTTATTTAATACTGTAAGGCCTGGTCTACACTGTGGGGTTAGGTAGAATTTTAGTCACATTAGGTTGATTTAAAAACAAATGAACAATGCAGTCCACACAATCAACCCTGTTCCGTCGACCTAAAGGGCTCTTAAAATTGACTTCTGTACTCCTCTCCGGCGAGGGGAGAAGCGCTACAATCGACTTTGCTGGGTCGAATTTGGGGTAGTGTGGACGCAAATTGATGGTATTGGCCTCCAGGAGCTATCCCAGAGTGCTCCATTGTGACTGCTCTGGACAGCACTTTGAACTCCGATGAACTAGCCAGGTACACAGGAAAAGCCCCAGGAACTTTTGAATTTCATTTCCTGTTTGGTCATGGAGGCGAACTCAGCAGCACAGGTGACCCTGCAGTCCCCCCAGAATCGTAAAGCATAGAATGTTTCTACACTCCCCCGATCATCTCTGTTCCTGAGGTTATCGCAGATTAGAAGGCAAAAAAAAAAAAGCACTTGCAATGACATGTTTTCCGAGCTCATGCAGTCCTCCCGCACTGATAGGGCAGAGCTGAATGCATGGAGGCATTCAGTGGCAGAGGCCAGGGAAGAATTAAGTGAGTGCGAAAAGTGGAGGCAGGACGTGATGCTGAGGCTAATGGAAGAGCAAACGGACATGATGAAACGTCTGTTGGGGGAGCAAATGGATATGATGAAGCATCTGTTGGAGCTGCAGGAAAGCCAACAAGAGCACAGACCCTCACTGCATCCACTGTATAACCGCCTACTCTTCCCCCTGTGTTCCATAGAACGCGGGGGGAGGAGGAGGGAAGGCACCGGACTCCCAGCCACTCCACTCCAGAGGATGGCCCAAGCAACAGAAGGCTGTCATTCAAACAGTTTGTTTTTTAGTGTGGCTACAATAAGCAATGTGGCCTTGTCCTTCCCTCCTTCCCTACTCCACCCAGGCTAACTTGTCCGTTATCTCTTTTTTTTTTTAAATTAATATAGAAAAAATGCATGGTTTCAAAACAATAGTTACTTTATTTCGACAGGGGGAGGGTGGTTGGCTTACAGGGAATTAAAATCAACAAAGAGGGCGGGTTTGCATCAAGGAGAAACATACACAACTGTCACACTGAAGCCTGGCCAGTCATGAAACTGGTTTTCAAAGCCTCTCTGATGCGCAGCACACCTTGCTGTACTCTTCTAATTGCCCTGGTGTCTGGCGTGAAACGATTGTCTGCCATTGCTTTCATGGAGGGAGGGGTGACTGATGACATGTACCCAAAACCACCCGCAGCAATGTTTTTACCCCCATCAGGCATTGAGAGCTCAACGCAGAATTCAATGGGCGGCGGAGACTGCAGGAACTGTGGGGTAGCTACCCACAGTGCACTGCTCCAGAATCAATGCTAGCCACGGTAGTGAGGACGCACGCCGACTTAATGCGCTTAGTGGGGATATACGCAATCGACTGTATAAAATTGACTTCTATAAAATTGACCTAATTTCATAGTGTAGACATACCCTAAGTGTAAGCCACTGCTCAGTGTGTGTTAGGTGATATGAGTTTGTTACAGCCCTAGCTATGATGATTAGTTCTCTAGTTCAAGATGTAGCAATTGATTCTGATTAGCCGTGAAGGTTCCTGGTTTAATCCCCATGTGCTGGCCAAGATGGCAGCTGTCACAAAAGCAGAACATTCTAGAAAACAGATTGATGTATAATGGAATATTCGCTACCCATGAGGGTCATAAAATTACCCCCCTCTTACAGCTAATTTGGTTCTTCTACTTAGATCCTACAATTATAATCATAGGGAAACTGTATGCTACTATATGAATCCTCTACATGACAGATATCTAACAAGAATGAGGAGATTTAAAAGAAAACAAAAAAAACCCTGTATTTTCCTTGACTCACCTCCTGAACATAGATAATGACAGAAGACATCCTGTGAATAGGGATGACCTCTGCAATATATTGGTGATGGGAGTCGTACTGAATTACTCAGAATAGGGCTTGATAGAATTTAATATCCTCCTGATGACTTCATATTATAGCACACCCCTGTACATAGTCTGTCATCTTGGTGGAATATGGTTCTTGCCTCTAATTTTGTTCTCTCCTTTATGACTAAGGACCAACCGAATCCTGAAGCCTCTAGTCAAAAATCTCATTGGTTTTTAGAGGGAGCATTGCCTGCATAATGATTAATGACTACAGGATTTGGCCTATATCTATAAAACTATCTATAATATAAACATTTCATACTAGGTTAGGGGCAGGAAGGATGCAACTCATTAATTTTTATCACACTGATTAGTTTTGTTAAATTAGAAAGGAAACTTTGTGAAAGTGATGAGTTATGAATGCCTCCTCAAATTGTTAGCACTAAAGATGCGGTTACTTTGAAACCTGGTGCCACCTTTCAGGTGATGCAAATATCTGGATAGCTACTGCATTACTTATGCTCTATTTCTCAACATAATTTAGGCATGATGTAATACTCTCTAGAACGCTGAGCATCTAGCAGTTTTTGGCACTATAATGAAACATCAATAGGCACACCATGATCTGAAAGCTGCTATCTTATTGGAATTGTATCAACTTCCACAGGAAAACCCTTTAGGGTTATCTTTGGCGAATTACAGTACAGTAAAATAGGTTACAAAGGTACCTGGGAAAAGACAGTCCAGAGTCAGATGGAAGGTATATGAGTAGTGCTAGGTAGGAAACAGTTCTGGATAACTTTGGGGGATTTCAAAAACTTTTTCCATCTCAATTTGGGACAAATACTTAAATCTCAATTTTCATGAACTGACAATCCAAAGTAAGTTCTGGTTCAGGTCAAATGAAACATTTTGCTTTGATTTTTTACTTTTTTTAAAATTATGTTTAATGTATTTTACTACAATTAGCTTACATCTTGAAATGAACATTTCAAGGCAAAAACCTGACATTTTCATTTTGAAAGGATCATTTTGATAATTTCAGAACTTTTAGAAAAAAGTTTTTGAAATGGGAAATTTGTTGAAAACTCACCCTTTCCCAAGAACAGTTTTGGTTTTGATGAGTCTCTGCATTTTCTGACCAAAAAACATGTTTATTTGAAAAAACTGCCAACAAGCTTCATATGTGATTGTACATAAAATATAGATGTGAAATATAAGTATTAAAATGAATAAGTAGGGGGTGTTTCAACATGCCAGTCGTTCCATAGACCCAGTCCTGATCTCACACCAATTTTACTCGAGTAGAAGTCCACTGACTTGACTGAAGTTAGACTGATTTTGAATAAATATGAAATTACCTAATTCTCAGCATATACTGAGTTAAGTCATTTCAGTATTTTTTTGTTGTTGCTTATAAATACATCAGAAAATAATTAGGGTTGCAAAAATCATTTTGGACTAAACATTTTTCAATTTGAGGACTTTGTCTTCCTCTGTGCTTGGAAACAAACACTGTCATCAGTTCCACAATCTAAATCATGAATGAATTTATATAGACATATTGGTAGTATATGCTGAATAACTAAAATGTGTAAATTCAGATTTACATTTAACAATGGCACATGGCACTGTGTGTATTTTTCCCCAAACTGTTTGTGTAGCAAATAATCTGGATCCAGACCTTTTTTTTTTTTCATTCCTGCAGAAGGGCCAAGTACTAAATGTGCATGGAGACTGAATTCCTGACTCCAAGTCGAGATTAAGGCACATTGGTAGGGTTGCATTGGGCTGCTTGCACTGCCACCACTCATGTTGTACCTTTTCTTTGGAGAAACGGATTCTGTTTCCCCTGCTACTAACTGGAACCAGTCACAAACACTAAAGGCTAGTTTGGAATTTTACAGTCTCCCCCAGGAGCAGACCAGGGAGGGAATTGTGACAAAGTGTCATAATTTGTTTCCCACTTGCTCCCAGATTGAAATAATATACTATTTCCCTAGGGCAACAGCAGATTAAATTCTTCTCCATGCTGTCTCGACAATGTTGGCAATGCATTCTGAGGGTGCAGTTAAGGCACATTCTTTATTACTGCCTAACCTTTCCTACCCTCCCATGTAGCAGTTTGGGGAATACCTGCCTTTCTTTGTTTGGTCTTCCCACTGTGTTCTGGCCAGCAAACTGGATAGCCTGCACAGAGGACTTAAGAAACACCTTACACCCCTCTGCACCTCTGCATGGGCATGTTTGCAAGTAACAACCTTTTAAAAAGCAAATAACTTTTTAAAAATTGCCATCTTTTTTATGTACAAATTTACAGCAGTTTGTGGACTGTATTGTTAACTGGAGACAGCATTAAATGTCTATTACCAGTTTTTCAAATAAAATTAAAATTCCTGCTTGGCTAGTCAGTTCAAAGTAAAGTTCTTCTATGAAATTTCAAAGGTATTGAAACATTTTGTGATAGCGAAGATTTCATCTCCGGCCATGTCCTGTGTGATATTAAAATATTTTACAACATGGGAAGGCAAAACTGATTACCAATATAGAAGCTTTCATTCTTTCTCTTCAAAGTCCTAGCAGTTTAACAGAATGAACAGCTAAGTAAAAATGTAGTTGCCAGAAAGCCTTGAGGAGTAAAAGCCCAGAGGTCTTATTGGAGCATCCTTGGTGTAACAGCACTTTAATGAAGTAGTCTGGCAAGATAACTCCATATTTATCGAGAAACAATTCTGTTTTTTTAAATTTTGGGGTGCTGGTTTACTGCTTAATATGTTTCAAACAAACTGGTATGAACTAGACTAGGGTCTATTATCCTGGCATTTAACTCCATGAAATCAGATTAAATGTTTCACTCTGTAGTAGGAATGAATATCACTAAACATTTTACTCCAAGTAATGACACAAATACAAATGAAGATTTGTGTGGGTGTAAAATAAATAAAGGGGACCGAATCAAATCCTTTTCCTTTTCTTTTCACCTTCTAACTGCTTTGTCCAGTTGCGTTCTAAAAGTCACAAATGAAGGAAGCTTCTCCCGGGAGCCTATTGCATCACCTAGTTCAACTTACTTGTGTTCAACTTTTCCTGACTTTGGACCAGATTGGTTGGTGTAAATCAGTGATCTCTGTCGCAGAGTGAGCTGACCCTTTAAGGGGATTGGAGCACAGCAGCCTTTGTGCCATTTGTAGGTGACAAGAATGAGTCCAAGGGTCATGTGATGGGATCATGTGACTCAGACCCAGGCCTGCTGGGAGATATAATGGGCGGCCTGAGTTCAGGGAGCCGGAGTTCAGGGAGAGTCTCAGAGAAGTTGGAGGGCTGTATGAGCTGATCTGCAAAAGGGTCTCCTTCTCTACCACATAGAGACCTGAAGTGAGAGAAAGAAATACAGGGAGACTCCAGCAGAGACTGGGAAACGAGTTCTCTGTGCCAGCTAAAGGAAAGAGCTTCATTGGAGCTACCTACAGTAAGATGAAAGAGCAAAACCCTTCAGAGGAGTGCAATGAACTGGTAGAAGAAGCCTGGGGATTTCCAGTTTTAGGATGAACTGTTGTTTTATGTTAACAGCCAGCACCCAACGGGGGGAGTAATTACAAAGCACCAGTTGGGATGGTTTTGTTTGGTTACAGAAGTAGAGAAACAAGCAGCGGCAGGAGGGTCCAATATCAAATTGGGAATAGGGTTTGAAAGTGTTATATATTCCATTAAAGTCAGTGGAGCTATACCAGCTTACATCAGCTGAGAATGTGTCCCGCTGAGTCTAATTTTTTTCCTGTATTAATGTCATCCCATAACTCCTAGCTAAATCTCCAGGTTCCAGATGGAGCAATTCATCTCCCACCTTTGGGTCCACATCCATTTGATATTTATGGACTGTTATGGACTCTTCATTTGTCAAACTGCACTATGTATATTTAGTTCTTTTAGTCATTCCTCCCAAATCAGTCTCTAATCAGTTTAGTTGATCTTCTCTGGCCTATCTCCCTGCTCTATCCCTTCTGAAGTGCGGGAACTGGATTAACAGCACTTCCAAGAACAATGCTGCATTCAATTGCTGTACTATTGTGCGGAGAAGGGTGCATATTGGTTAAAATTAACAGTCAGTGAAGACTTGGAAGATCTCTGTGGTTTGGTTATAGAAAGAAACCAGCACAGGAATGGAAAACTTTTGCTTAGAGGGCTGGAAATGGGAGACCAATACAACCAGCACCAAATTGTGGCATTTGGATACCAGCCTGCTTTGTGGATGGTACAATACCATACATTTTGGAGTCCAAGAAAGCATGATGTGGGTGCAAGAAGAAGGGCTATGCAAACTGCACCATGCTGTGTTTGGAGCAGTTGCTCCCCTTTCAGTGCCAAATCACCTCTGCAAGCCAGGGTGGGGGCAGTAGCCTTACTTGCTCTCTGATTGTCCCAAACCCATGTGAGGAAGCACAAGACAAGGGGAAGCAAAAGCCTCTTTGCAGGAGAGTCAGAATAATCTGGCCCAGATCAGGATCTGCTTGACTTCAGTAAGACAGCTCATAGCAGGATTGGGCCAACAGATAGTAAAGACTTTGGAATAGGGAACTTTATATATAATAAAACTCTCCTCTGAACATAACCTTTCAAAGTTTAAATCCTATTGCAAAACAAAGATATTTTATGAAAATTATTAATGCAAATTTAATATTCCAAAACGGCAGTGGAAACCTCTAGTTTATTTGATGGATAACATGTTTAGCAATCTTGAAATTTCATCTGTATCTTTAATATCTTTGTAAATGACAATTTTATTTAATTAGCTAACACTTAATTAGACAAAGATTTGTCTAGCATCTCCTGTTCATTAAATTAGAAAGCATTTTCTATTTTAATTAACACGGCATTTTCTATAATCAATTTAATGAAATGCCATCTGTAGTTCTAATAATATTTTGTGCAGCACCACATGATTGACATGTGTTGATGGCACTGTATCAACTCCTTTTATATTCATATCATTAAAAAAATAAGAAAAATTAAGGACCCTGACCTTCAAACACAGCTGTGTATACCGTAAAGCTGAATTTTATTTTTACAAACTGTCAGAAAAAGTTATAACAATCCTTAATTTAATTCTGTTACCAGTTTCACAATAGTGGAAGCCCCATTCTGTTTAGGCACTATACCTACCCCGTAGTACCCATATCTTAGTATGAGACAGCTTCTGCCCTAGAGAGCTTACCGTCAAAATAAACAAAACAGACATTATTATATTGTACCCATTTTGCAGATGAAGGCTGGAATTTGTAAAGGATTTTTAGTGGGATTTGATTGCCTAACCCCCTAATCATAGAAAAATAGGAATGGAGTGGACTTTGATAGGTCATCTAGTCCAGTCCCCTGCCCTTGACATGATTTGTTCTTGACAAATTCATGTTGTCTGTTACTTCTCACCTTATTATCTTCTAGGTTCTTACAAATTGATTGATTATTTGCTCCATTATCTTTCTGGGGAGTGAAGTTAAGATGACTGGTCTATAATTCCCTGGATTATCCTTATTCCCCTTTTTATAGATAAATTCTATATCTTCCCTTTTCCAGTCCTCTAGGATTTCTCCTGTCCTCCACAAGTTCTCAAAGATCATTACTAATGGCTCAGATCTCTCCAGCCAGTTACTTAAATATTCTAGGATGTATTGCATCAGGCCCTGCTGACTTGAAGACATTTAACTTGTCTAAGTCATTCTTAACTTGTTCTTTCCCTATTTTAGGCTCAGATCCTACCTCATTTATACTGATGTTCTCTGTTAATCATCCAATCACTGCTAACATTTTTGGTGAAAACTGGAAAATAAAAAGGCACTTAACACTTCGGGTTTTGCTGTGTTTTCTGTTATTTTCTGTCCCTCCTCACTGAGTAATGGGCCTACCCGGTTCTTGGCCCCCTCTTGCTTCCCATATATTTATTCAATGTTTTCTTGTTACCCTTCTTCCCTAGAGAGTTTAATTTGCTTTGGCCTTTCTAATTTTGTCCATGCTTGTGTTTCTTTTTCTATATTAATCCTTCGTAATTTGACCTAGTTTCTATTTTGTGTATGATTCTTTTGAGTTTCAGATTACTGAAGATTTCTTGGTTAAGCCAGGGTGGTCTCTTGCTATACTCTTACTATCTTTGCTATGCATTGGGATAGTGCATTGGGATAGTTTGCTCTTGTGCCCTTAATAATGTTTTTTTACAATAGTGTCAACTCTCCTGAACTCTTTTTTTCCCCTTAGACTTGCTTCCCAGGGGAATCTTACCTACTAGTTCTCTGAGTTTGCTAACATTTGACTTCTTCAAGTCCATTGTCTTCATTGTGCTGTTTACCCTCCTACCACTACTTAGAATCATGAACTTTCTCATTTCATGATTGCTTTCACCCAAGCTGCCTTCCAGCTTCAAACTTTATACCAGTTCCTCTCTATTAGAATGAATTCTAGAACAGCCTTTCCACTAATTGCTTTGTCCTCCTTCTATAGTTTCCAGTGCATTCTATTAACTTGTTGGATAATCAGTGCCCTGCTGTATTTTCCCAACAGATGTCTGGGTAGTTGAAGTCCCCCATCACCACCAAATCCTGTTCTTTGGATATCTTTGTTAGTTGTTATAAAAAAGCCTCATCCAGCTCTTCCTGGATAGGTGCTCTATAGTAGACCATAACATCAACCTTGTTTTTAACCCTTTTGGCCTTCCCCATAGACTTACAACAGGTCTGCCTCCCACTTGTGTGTCAACCTCAGTACAAATATATACATCTTTGATATACAAGGCAACATCTCCTCCTCTTTTTCCCTGCCTGTCCTTCCTGAACAAGCTGTACACTTGAATACCAATATTCCAGTCATGTGAATTATCCCACCAAGTTTTTGTGATGCCAATTGTCATAACTGTAATTATTTGCTACTATTTCTAGCTCTTCCCATTTATTCCCCATACTTCTTATATTAGTATGCAGACATCTAAGATGTTTGTTTGTTCAATTGATTTTGCCTTTATTTTCCTTCTTGTCCCTTCGTCCCTGCGATGATTGCCCATGTTCCTCCCAGATTTTGACCCTTCACCCAGCTTTCCATGTTTTGGACTTACCTGTGATTTTTGTCTCCTCCTTCCATTGAGCCCACCTCACTGGGTACTTATTGTGAAAGCATCCTTGTTATCCCCAAATAATCCAAACCTTACTGTATGTTCTTCCATAGTTATTTTCACACTGACTTTAACAGTAATTTATCTTTGTATGTCCATAACTGACTCACGTCTGGCTCAATCTCAGCTCTTCCAGTTGCAATGCACAGTTAGCAAGTTTATGGTAATTTGGGAATCCCTTTGCCTCTTTGAAAAATTAGTAGGCTTGTGTACTTATTTGATTGGACATGTCTCTGAGTTTTTTTCCTGGCAAGCACAACCAGGACCTGAAGGACATAAAGAATTAAAAGGGACAAGCTCCAAGTACTAAAAGTACTGAATGAACAGAGGAGGCATATTGATATGAAAGGCAGTTGTGGCCTAGTAGATAGGGCACTGGACTGAAAAATCTGGAGGGATGGGTACTATTCATAGCTCTGCTACTGTCATGCTGTATGACCTCAGGCAAATAATTTCACCTCTGTGTATCTGTTTCCCTTAGCCCCCTTATCTGTCCTTTTTAGTACTATAAAATCTCTTGGGCAAGAATTGTCTCTCATTATATGTTTGTACAGTTTCTAGCTCAATGAGGCCCTAAACTCAGTTGGAGCTTCAAGGTGCAGTTATAATAATAATGAGAAAAATGTTGTTTCTGAGAGAGAAATAACCAATATATGTGTGGAATTTTGCCTAGTTTTGTATTGGTAGGATTTAAATTCAGCCATGCGTAAATGGGAACAATTGCACTGATGTCAGTAAACATGGATTTCTACTTGGAGAAAGGAAACTATGAGTGTTAATTTTGGGAGACCTGGAAAAGGAGAATGTGCAAAGTGCCTGCATGGAGTAATGCTACAATGCTATTGTTTGGACTTTGGATAGTCTAAACTGCCACTGGAGGTGTCATCTGCAGCTGAGGTAGATGTACATGCACTAGTTTTGATTGAGCTAACCTATTAAAAATAAAACTGTGTAGCTGCAAGAGCACACTTGGTGGCTCGGACCATTTGACACCCTAGCTGTGTACTAGGGTGGCTAGCCCATGCTGCTGTCTGTGCCACCGTGCCTACACATCCATTTTTATAACACTAGCTCAATCAAACCTAGTGTGCGTAGGTCTACCCTGGCTGGAAATTACAGCTCAGAAATTGAATTAGATGACTGCTTTGGTAATGCAGTGCTACAGTCTAGGGCTGGATTCTGATGCCCTTACTCACTTTTACTCATAATGAGCAAGGATGACAGAATCTGGCTCTTAATTAATATTTCTGAACTTTTCTCCCAAAAGCTGCACTGCTGGCTAGTTTCCAAGAATGGGGTTGGATATTGAATGAGGGAGGTGAAATTACTGGCCAGCAGCAATAGTTTTCCGAGAGTACTACCTCTGAGTGTACTACCTCCGCAGAGTCATACTCACCCTCTATCAGCCTGGGAAGTATGAAGGGTTTCCAAACCTTCACTTTCTACACACAGCTATGACATTTTCAGTGCATATCGTGAAGCGCCCTATCCCAGCTGTTTTTAAAGTCCGGGTCCACACTGCGTAGCAAATATCTCCAAAATATAGCACTGAGGAAAAAATATCATCCAAGAATTCCAGTTACTAGACTGTTTTGGAGTATCATGACTAACTTGAAACTTGAAATAGTGAAAGAGTTGCTTGAACACAGTGAAATATGAAATTGGATTCAGCACTAATTATCTAAAGCTCAGTTCATTTCATCTCTGGTTTTTATTTCTATCTGAAATAATTAGTCAATATAGATAGTAGCTCAAACTCTATTTTTACCCTGGTATAATTCTAGTGACTTCATTTCAAGTGATGGAAGTATAATTCAGAACAGAATCTGGCCCATTTTCCCCTTCAAACAGCAAATTGTTTTTAAGTAGAATTGAACAGGGACTGATTTTCAAACAGGCTGAGCATTCACAATGTGAAGTGAAGCCAATGGGAACTGCAGGTGCCTGAAAATTTGGTCCATGGCATCTAAAAAGTGCAACAGTATAGAAAAAGTAGTAAAATGGGAGTGCAAATTTTTAGAGGGGCCTGTGTATGTGTGTGTTGAAAGAATATGGAGGGTTTCTACATTTATTGCTTTGCATTTTGTGATATTTTGTCTTTGACGCTTTAGGGAACAATATGTATCAGACAAGGCACGTGGTAGATCTGTGCCAATAACACTTGCAGAACCTTTAGAAGTGGTGAACCTCATTAGTCATACTGTCACTTCACTGCCGTTTCTTTCCAGGCTCATCTCAAAGCTTTAGCTGCATGGCACAAACAAAAACATGGGCACTACTAAAATGTTATTAATGTAAAAAATGATTCCCAGTTTAGAAATATTGGGGCTGTGCCTTTGCATATTGTGTAATTGCATCACAATGTGAGGGCTAAATTCATGACATTGAAATCTGCATCCAAAAATATAATTTAAATTGCTTATGTGAATTCCAACAGGGTTTAATGACTGAAGCCTTCCCCATCCGCTGTTCCCTATAATGTTTTGCAATCTGCTCTTCCAGCGTAGACAGAGGCTGGAGTAACATGGAGTGCTAGCATTTGCTACAAATTGTTCATATTCTTCAGCATTCTTCTTTCTGTCCCATAACATCACATTTTATGAAGGATCTGCTTCATTTGGTTTTCAAATGAATGCACAGTCACTGGATGCATCTGTTTTTTACATATTCCATTCCTTCCTTTTTTTCCAAATGGGGTATATCACCTGCTACTGAGCTAGATGGCGGGTTGTAAATCTTGCTGTAGTACCAATGAATTTTTTTAAAATCTGTTTTCTTTAATTTATACATAAAAATAGGAAAATGCAGATGCAAGTATGGGAAAAAAGGATATATTTAGGGTCAGCTCTTGTCCCTGTTAAAATCAGTGGGTTTTGCCATTGACTTCAGTGAGCCAGGATTTCACCCTTTGTCTCTTACCACCATGGGGTGCTTTCATGTGTCTTCCCCTGCTCTCATTCTATAGGTACCCAGCCCCAGGTAACACAGGATTACATCCTATAGAAGGGGGAAAGGAACTCTTATAACTGGGCAGCCCCTCTGGGACTAGCAAAGCCTCTTCCAGGTTTATACTCCCCAGAGCCAGTTGTTGAGGGAGTAAACCCTCAGCCACATACCACCTCTTCCCCTACCCTGGTTACGTTGTTTGATTACCAAACTGACTTCAGTGGTACTAGGGCAGCACATCATGCTCCATAATAAGGACGAGACCAATGACAAGAGTATTGTCCAGGTGGAAATAGGAGTTGTTCAGTGAGTTAATATCCTACAATATTAGACTGTGGATCCTGATGGTAGGAGGGGCAATACCGAGGATGGGGTTGATGCTGCTTTTTCTTCTCTTTTGGAGGGACAGTATTTGTGGCATGCCGTTCTTCCTTTTAACTTATTGTTAACACCCTGCACTGGAGCTACTTACAGCACTCAGGCACCCATCTGCAGCAGGGTGGTGGTGGTGGTGGTGGTACTTTTTCAGTTGTATATGTAAGGCTGAACTCCTCCCCAAGCCCACTTTTGAACTAGTAGAACTAGACATGGAGTAACTGTAGAAGGCCCTGGTCACACCTCTGTAACCATGGACATCAGAACTTCATAACTGACCAATGGACTTTCTGCCCTCTTGCATGTGTGCACCCTCCTTTGCCCGCTGGAATTCCTCTGGCCTTTCAGAGCCATCTAGTGCAGGCACCCCAAAGGGTGTGGACTGATATCTGAAGAATGGGGCCCATCACCTCTTGGAGCTGTGGTGAATTGATATATTTTTAAAATGAACAAGTACTGGGGAAAGGAAGATTTGAGCAGAATCTATATAGAAGTGGGAGAAACAAACAATATGAAATTTAAAATTACTGAGCCTAGGGTCATTTGGTGAAGGCTATAGCTTGACAGAGCATGGAAAATGTACATTGGTATAAATGAATTATGGTAGAGAAATTTCATCAGACCTCATACACATATCTCTTACCCACTCTTAGTTTTTGTCACTGTTTCAAACCTATCCAGTGTTTGCTCACTTTATAAATATTGTTTTTCACTGAGTGTTTAGTAAAATGCTCTCATGAGTATGTAAAAGAGGGTTTGCTCCATTTATCAGAACTGCCAAAGATAGCCAGTTAATATTTGTAAAGTGCTCTGAAGTTGAAATATGCTGTATAAGTACTAAGTATTATTATTATAAATGCAGAAGCAAAGCAATACAACACTTGTTTCCCGAATTCTGTTCCAACTGGGAACAACTCTGCCTCTAAAAAGTTACAGCAGTGTGATTATAAGGTTTAGACATTTGAACATGACAGTTGATTTTCACAATATGGAAAAATAACCTGTAGTTTCCCATTGTACTTTATAGGATCAAATAGTATTGTGCAACACTGGCATTGCTGGCTCAAGTGAAATTATTGTGATGATCATACATGTATTTGCCATTAACAGTTAAATTTGAGATATTTGAACTATTCAGCTGGCAATCAGAATTGCCAAGACACTCTGCCACTATTTTGTCTTGCAAAGGGCCAGCTCCTGCAATTAGATCCATGCATGCCGAGCTGTGCACTTGAATGGAGTTCTGCTGACTTTGATAGGGATCCACATTGTGTAGGGGATCTGCCCACCCAAACAGTTTTGAAACTAGGGCTATAATCAATAAGTTTCTCCTGGGGAAAAAAAGACCCTTTTCTTAGCCTGTCACTCTAACCATGTCACTCCCCACATTCCTTTGAATCCCTCTCTGTTCACCACTGTATCAAGTTCTAACTTCTATTCTGCAACTTCATGTCTCTTCGTAGGTCTTTCCCTCTTGTTGCATCTACCCAAGCTCCCTTTGCTCCATTACAGTGATGTCATTGGCTTTTCCCACCTGTTTGTTTTCTTCTATGGTGTCCCAATACACACAGAATTTTCTGCCCAAATTGGTCTGTGAAGCTATATCCCTCTTCAGATCTGCCCTTTAGGCCTACTCTTGCCATGATGTCTACCAGAAATCTGCCAGCCTATTATGGTTTGATTGAGCGGCAGTTGGGGATAGTGCCTTTCAGTAGGTTAGGTCTAGATGCTGTCTTGACCATGTGCTAAAGTAAGGAGTGGCACATTGCTGCTGTATCCAGGGAGAATGAATTGACTCCCATGCTCCTTCTGTGTTCTGACAGTTAAGTTACTTATTTAACCCCTTTTAGAAGGAGCAGCTTACCTCCCTCCTCTATACCCAGCCAGCTACTGTGGTTGGTGAGTTTTGGGATGGAGCCAGAGCTCCTTTCCCATCTGCACCCAATCCTTGTCCATTTCCTTAGGGTGGGTATCAAGCACAACCTCTGCTCTCCCTGTGTGGTCAGAATTACAACTGGTGTCCTTATTCCCCTGCACAGCTGTGTGAGAACTATGATAATCTAGCCCTTATTTGACCAAAATAAATATTCAGAGAATCTGGACCCATCAAGAACCATCACACTATGTAAGAACTAAGCTACATATCTGTGTGATCTTACAGTCCTCTCTTTCACCTCCCTCTTACATTTCAGCTACCAATCAAAATATCATCATTATGTTGAGTGGCCATCAACTGCTCCATTATCTAGTCTGCTAAGTGTTCTTTATCATACAGAGTGTCATTCATTGGATTGGCACTTTCATATAAATTAATGATGATTGCCCATGATTACTATACTTACATTCAACACTTATGCAGTGTTTTTATGTAACATGCTCTCTGAGGATCTCAAAGCACTTTATAGATGTTCATTTAATGAATGCTTGTCCACTAAGGTATAATTATATCCAATATGCAGATGGAAGACTGAGGTGCAGTCCGCATCCAGGAATGTTCAATCTGAGAAGTCTTGACTTCCAGTTCTCTTTGCTAACCACTAGGATAACATTTTCTTCCAACTTTACAAATAAAAACAAACTCTTAAATTAATCTTCATTTAGACAGTTGACCATTTCACTGCTGCCTCACATGCCATGTATCTCTGGCTAAATGGACTTCTGGGGCTACATATTGTGCCACTGATCTTGTAAACACTTATGCACTGATATAGCTTTGCTCACATGAGTAGTTTTAACTCACGAGAGGGTACTTAACGTGAGTGAAATTATTCATGTGCCGATGTCTTTGTAGGATTGGACCCCAAAGCGTGGCCTTCGAAGTACATTTTGCCTGATGTATGTGAGGAAGCAGTGAAATGGTTAATTAAATTAAAGGAGATCCATGTAGTATCAGGTACATCCCAATGCTGTTGTTAGGTGGCATTGCGCTAGGGCCTAGGAGTTCTAGTCATGAACCAGGACCCTGTGAGGTAGTTGCTAATGGAACATCAAAATTTTTTTGTTTTTTTTAAATGCATTATACCAGCAGGACAGAGGAATCCTTTCCCCCCATCTTGTGTGTGACTTGTGTATATACATTTTAAATTCTTCAAGCCAGGCACCAGGTCCTTGCTATATAACATTGACTGTCACTATGGGGCTCTAGTCTGGTTGTGGCTATTCTGTGCTACTGAAGTACAAATGACAAAAATAATATGGATTTTAAATCTTTGCATGCCAGTATATTATGAAGGTATTATTGGCTTGCAAGGAAGCTGTGAACAATAGTTGCCTGCAAAGCATTGTCTCTTATTAAAAATGTATCATGTTCTTTTTTAGAACTACAGCTATTAATTCTTCAGTTCGCAACCTCCCTCATTTTCACTTCCGAGCCACAGATACAATAATCTGACCAAAACTCTATCAATCCCACCTCAACAAAGATAGAATATTAGATTAATAAGGTCTCTTAATTAAACGTAATTAATTTCACAAATCATACTAGAGCACATTCACCAGTATTATACACTCTGAATTTCTGTACTGTCAATCAATACTAAACTAGGTTTCTCTAAATTAATAAATAAAGCATATTTTGTGATGCTGTAACCTTGATTTTTTCCCCCAAGTCGCATTTGCTTGCTAGTTCATAAAATTCAGCAATCTGTAATGAGTTTCTAACACACTACAAGGAGTTAGTGGTGTTCTTTTCTCTATTTCAGCATCATTTTTAGCCTTTCCTATAAGTTTTACTTAAGAACTTTCATTATAATTCCTGTTTTCCAGATATTTATAACAAAGAAGTTATACTTGATTAAATATTTTATCTGCAGGAAAGGTTTAATTAAAGCCAGGAAGCTAGGGTCTTTCTCCCTTTCTGCAGATGTGTTAGGGCTAGTCAAAATCTAGCCCTGTGATTTTACCCACAAACTTCATCAGGTTGTACCCTACAGTATTTAAAAACACAGATGTAACAATTTCTGCAAATGTATTGCAGCCTTAGATTTCCTTCAAAAATAAAAAGCAAAACTAAGGATGAATGCTGGATCTGTTGAAGACAATAGTAAAACTCCCATCAATTTCAATGTGGGAGGAGGTTAGAATTTCATCCTGGCATCTCTTATTAATGGTGAAGATATGTTAGACAAAACCTTGGGGTTGAAAGTTAAGGCTGACATACCTTTCTTAACCCATATGCTTTCATAATAATCACAGTTAATGTACTTTTATATATTGTAGTTTTGTCTGTAGTTTGAATGTATTGGTGTAAATTATTCTTTTATTATGGTAACTAAAAGTAGAACAAGTTGTTGAGAGAGGATTTACTCACACTGCAGACTTTAACATGAAATTTTTTTATGTATGTTATGAGTGAACATACCATAACAGATCAGATCATATCTATGTCTTAATCCTTTTCTGCTAGTGTAGTGTAACTCATTCCTTTGATTTACTCATGTTGCATCATCTATTACTAACTGGAATACAGAACAGAAAAATGTAAGATATAGTCTCACTGCAATTTATTAAACCAGTAGCGGGAGATTCCTTCCGTATTTATAAATTAGTCAAGTGTGAGAGAACCTAAATGCTTTTATTATACTTCTGTCCTTTTTCTTTAAATATGTCTGCTGCCCATCACCTGTAGCGATAGTATCACTTACAGGTGATAGGGCAGCAGATGTGTTTAAAGGAAAAGGACAGAAGTGTAACAAAAGCATTCATATGAGAAATAGAATGTCCAGGGTTTGTCCTGCAAAACCTTACCCACTAGAAAGGCTCTTCATCATGTGAGTCGCCCATTGACTTTAATGAATCTACTTGTGTTACAGGGATGTTCACGTGAGCAGTTTTCAGCCTTGAAACCATGTGCGTAATTGTACTTGCTTTGCTCACAGGAGGGTGGACTCTCTGAACTCACAGGAATGACCCCATTGAGGATTGTTCCCCTTGAATCAGATGAACAGGATTTGGGGCATAAACAGTTTGATCTATTTAATGATCTGAACACAAGCAAACAAAATAGATATTATGAATGAGGTCCATTCCTCAGTCTGTTTGGGCACATTTTAATGCATCAGTGTCTTGCAGTTATTTTGTTTATTAAATATGCCTGTTGTCTCTGCAGATGTATTAAATACTCAGTGTTTTTGCTAATTGATAATTCCTTTATTGTTGCAGATACAGAAGTGGTGTATAAAAATAGGAATGGACATGTTGTTAAACTGAATGTAGAAACAAATACAACCACGTTATTATTGGAAAATACAACTTTTGTAAGTAATACTTATTTTACTCATTAAAATTGTATGTCACTTTTAAATGGCATCCAGTTAATAAGTATTTGCCATTTGTCTCTAACAGACAAAGAATGTAGTGCTTAAAAATGATATAGAATCTGTTTAGAATAGATGATATTAGAGATGGAAAATACCACCCATTCCACTGTTAATGGGAGATTTTCCAATCCAGTATATTATCATTTGCTTGGCATACAGTCTGATGGGGGCCTTGAAGGCTGACTTCTGCTGTGCTGCCTATAGTGAATCTAGCTGATGGGTATAATAAGTAGAGTTGATCATAAAATGTGGGAAAAAATTGTTAAAATGTTGAAAAGTTTTCTGTGGGTGGTTTTTGGTCAAAATTTGAAATTTAAAAAATTCAAAATTTGAAACATTAAACCATATAGTTGGTTGAAAAATGTGGAAAATTTTGAAAAAAAATCCTCAATGTTTTTTTCCATTTTGTTGACATTACTACAGATTCAAGAAGCTCTCATAATTGAATAAAGAAAAAATATATATTTCTCATTTCCACTAACCTCTTTCTACTTACCTGTTGCTCTGAACTTAGATTGGATTTCTTGTAAAATGCCTTGCAAGTGGTAGTGTGCTACCTTAATAATAATTATTCTTAGGATACTTTTTGATATTTAGCTGAAGTTTCCCTTTGTTTTATTTGATCCCATTATGCCCAGTGATACTACCTGTAATCCTCACTTCTTCAAGCCATGTGGTACATATTTCATCCTTTTCAATTCTTCCTTACAAATCTGTCCCTACAGCCCTTTGATCTTTTCTGTTGCTGGTTTCTGAATTTATTTCAGTTTTTGGGGACCAAGGTGCCCAGGACTGAATTCAAGACTCATTTTCAACACAGCCACATGGCGAGGGATTATCTCCTTCCTGGTCTGTGTTGTGATGTCTTTGCCGATGCAGCCCAAAGTTACCTTGGCTTTGTTTGCTCCCTGTATTTCATTGTAATGTAACTTCCTTTCTCCCCCACCTCAGGCGCATTCTCTGTTTCAGGGGCACCAGGCCCCAGCCAGCTGCCTCCTCTAAACACTTCAACTAGTGGTAGGAGAACAGGAGCTCTTGGGAATGAGCCAGTCTACAGAAGCAAAGGACTCCCTTAGCCACTGCAGGGGGGCGAGGTCTGCATTTTCTGTTGGTATAGGACTACAGAAAATGTGATACCCTTCTGGACTAAGCAGGAGACAGAGGGGAGAGAATTATCTGAGAGGTGTATCTGTGAGACCCAATGTCTCCTGGGTCTATTTCTGGAATGGTGCGCCTTATATCCCAGCCATGCCTCAAGGCTCAATCTGACACTGAGAAGGGCAGGCATTACCAATGATAAATGTCTCTTTTTGTCCACTTGAGTAAAAATGCTCCTTTTCCATATGGCAAAACACCATATTTTACAACAAATTGATGTGGACAGCAGCCAAACACTGCAAATGCCCCCTCTTTTCAGAGGGTTGCTCTTTTCTGGGTTTGCATTAGAAGGGACCAGTTCAACCTCAGATCACGCAGACTGATTTCAAGGCACAAGACGCACACTCTTAATTAGAAGTTGGCAACTGACCAAAGATGCCTAATATCCAACCAACAGTCCAGCAGGCCTATATATGGAACAGAGGCAAAGAATAGAGAGATGATGTGTCTGTTTTCCACAAGAAGTTCATTTGAATGCAGTATGTGAGCATAGTAAAAAGTTGAAAGCACAAATGAGGTAGATTCTACCCACAGTCACATATAAGTGGAATGAAAAAACTGTATATGGAGCAGAAGCCTAAAAATGACTTGTAGGTATAATAATAAAGGGGAATTTTGCTGTACCTGACAACTTTCTGTCTGTGATGAATACATAGCAAACAGTCCTAACCTGGGGTCATAATGAAACAGAGGCAGGTTGCAGAATTGAAATTCAAAATACTCCCACTTCTCTAAGCTCTACCCTCAAAAATGCTCCCGCTTCTCCACATTGCTAGATGGACTCTTCCAAGGCTAAACTCCTAAATCACTAATCATAATTCCTCTCTCATTGTCATATCTGCTTAATCATTAGTGCATAAATAGAAATGGTGCTGGTTTAACACTCTGCAGAGCTGTCTTGTGCTCATCAAAAACACACCATAACACAGGCATTGGCAATGCAAGTTTCCACACATGGTCCCATCCTAGAGAAGCCACTTTTCTGTATGAAACATTCTTCCACTTTTCATTCTCTCTCTCTTTTTTCTGTCCAAAGAGCCAATAAGGGGGTGAGTTTTTCTTAGTGAGGTTGATAATTGCCTATTAGAAATCAGACTGCAATAATAAACTTCTTTCAGGGACACAACGGAAGAGGTAGTCATGGTTGCTCTGTAAATTGGCTATATTTGAACCAGAATCTTATAAGTGAATATCATCTTACTTTACTACTAATCCCTTGATGCACACAGACCCCTAGTGTGCAGCTCAGAAGTTCTTGCTTTACTCCTTGGAGATTGCCATTTTGTGAAGAGTAAGTTTTCTTTTATCCTACTTAGTGTCAATTTCTGTCTAAAATGCAGAGGCAAAGCCTTCTGAAAAGCCTTTGAAAGACATTCACTGTGTTCCCTCTCCATGTATATCTGCCAGCAAAACTCACTCAGCACAAAAAGGCAGACTCTGGGCTCATTAGTAAGTTCTGTATTACGTGCATTATAGAAAAGGTTTTTTAATCAAGGTGTAATGGTGCTGGAATTTATTAAGAAGTTCTGGTGTTTTCTTCTTTTAAAGTCTCTATTTCTCCTCCAAAGAGAATGTCTTAAAAGTTTCTATAGAAAACAGCAGGGTTTTTTCTCAGTCTCCTATGGATTTATTCAAAGACTGTCTTAAAATTACTACATTTTAGTATAATTAAGCCATTTGTCCTCTCCAAACATGAGTAGAGAAGACTGAATGCTTTATATAATCAGACCATTAACAAAATAATCTAATCGTTAACAAAATGTATTGATAGGGAAAAAATTACAAAACCATTTCAAGAAGCACCATAAATATCCTATTAGCATCTCTGTAGGTTATTGATTGGATGCATTTTCTGAACTATATCCTTCAACTTCAGTGAACCTGTCAGAATTAACCAGTGAATAGTGTGCCCTCTCTAGCTGGCCAGTAAACAGTTAATACTCTAAACCAGTGATATGCAAATGTTAACAGCTGGAAGCTAAGCAACCTCAATAGTCCAGGGATCCAAAGAGACTAGAAACTAATCACAACATGGCATCTTGAATTTATATTGTGATGCTGTATCAATGTGTAATGGCAATACGTTCTCTATTATTTAGCTAATGTTCCTGTCACCCTGGAATGTAAGCTCCTGCTCACCAATTTAGCAGTCAGCAGCAAATCTTTATTCTTATTACACAGTATAATTCCAAAATGATTTTGGAGTCATACCACATTTTTGTCTAAATAAGGTTGCCATTTTTCTGACATGTTTTTTTTTCTCCCTTTTTAACAGACTCTTTTTACTGTCATTTCCTTTTAAAATGTTGTCAATAAATGGATTAACTGTTAGTAACCCAATCATAAATGCAGTTTCAGAGATGGCTGCATGAAGGAACAAGGAAGGGGGCTGCACGCTTGCTTGAGCTCATGAAATGCATGCCGATGGCCTCTCATTTTTCTCCCATCCCTCACCATACTGCCAGCATGGCCGCCCTCACCTAGATTATATAAACCCCAAACCAAAAAAACAATCCAGGAAATTGCAAATATGAAAAAGTATAGGGACCCAGTGACCCATAATCCACTTCCCAATTCATAGCCACTGAAACCAACCAATGTCAACATTTCCCTTCCTTCCATTGCCACCCCCCAAAAAGACCACTAAAAATTAGTAACTGAAAATATGGCAAATGTATTAATTCTCAAAAACTGCTAGGATTCATCTACCAGATGTGTGATGATTAAGGATGTGGGAAGAAGTTAGAAACATGAATAAAATAAAGGCTGTTGCTTTAAGACCCACCAATTCCTGGCCCATTCACTTTGGTCCTAAGCAGTCTCCATCCACATGTTAGCTGATTGTGCATATCTTGTGACTGCAGTGGAAAGTCTTAACCTTGAAGGATGACAGCAACAGAAAGGGCGGTGGAGTGGGGGGGGGGGGAGTAATTTATGCATCACTATTCACACATGCAGTATTGTTAAGATAAATCAATCCTGATCTTTGTGACCAGAGGCAGTATTCAACAGCAGGAAGGCCATCAAAGCACTTGTGTTCCAGATAGGAAACTAAGTGCATCCTAATAAATTTGTCAGTCTCTAAGGTGCCACAAGTACTCCTGTTCTTTTTAGGTGCATCCTGTGCAGAGTGCAAAGGGGATAATAGAGAGAGAAAGGAGAGTGTTTTAACTCTCTCTAACCTCAGGAGAGACCTGCAGACCATGAGTTTTCACCTTCCATTGCTAAGAGGACAGAGCATGGAGTTATGAGAATCTCTGCAAGGAAGAAAAACACATGGCTCACGAATAACGCTAAGGAACTATCTATATTTATACAAGGAAATGCCTTGTTCTTATTATTGTAATACAAATAAAGTAATTATATTCTTATTTGAACATCATACATTAATCACAAACACAGAGATGAGTGGTCCTAGGTCACAGAGTGAGGCAGTAGCAACCTGGGGTACCACCAGGAGTCTAGACTCTGTCTTTTGCTGTAGTCACTAAATCAAACAGCTTAGCTCAAACAGCATCAGATCACCTCAGCAGACAAGCATCTATGGGATGGGAGGAGACATTCTCTTACTTCCTTTATTGCTGGCATGGCATTTCTTTTTTCTCTTCCCACTCCTTGTAACCTTCTGGCTGTAGAGGAGTAGGGCAAATGGAAGGAGGAGTGATTCATTTCCCCCCAACGCTTCTGCATAAAAGAAAGAGTTAGTTTCTCCTCCTTTTGCTGATCTCTCCACACTCCACTAACTGTATGCATATTATCATATATGCAGCAGAAGCCGTAGGATCAATTTCAGGCAGCATGATTGGAAGGAAGGAAATAGGTTTAACTGGACAAAGGAGCCCTTTGGGTTTTCCATGCAGCCAGTTTAGTTCTGGAGTTATCCCTGCTATGAAAACTTGCTTTTCTGAGTCACACTTACGCTGCTGGAGTGTTGATTGGATGTGCAAGCTCTGAAAGTCACATAGAAGTACCTTGTGCCATGTATTCAAAGTCTCGTGGGTGATGAATTTGAACTCCAGACCCTAATAACGAAGGACATTAGTTGGTAAGGAGACTTATCCACTGATCTACATCAGAAAGGTCTATATTGCTGAGAAATGTCATGTTGCTTTTGGTGCATTTTTAGCTTGCATATTTGTGTGCATGAGATGGGTGTTGAAAAAAGTGAGTTATTCCAAAGCGATGCTTACTGTCCAGCAAGCATTCAAGAGAATGCCACATCAAATTAATGCAGTCCCTCTACTTTCCTTGCCCTTTAGAGGACTAATCTTAGAAATATAGAATAAAATAATTTGGATTTATGCAGTTGCCTCACCAAGCATATTTAATTATCCCAAAAGTATGTTCTAATTTGATCCCCTCACATAGTTTGGGGACCCTGTTAAAAATATGAATCTCATGCGCTTATGTTTACCCTTGTTCTTCAAAAATCCACCTTCTCCATGGCCCTGGTTCCTCTGCCTTTTCAAGAAAGCTTAATGTCAGGCTTAAGAGCCTCAGTCCTGGGTCTCATCCAGTTAATCTGTTTAAATTGCACAAGTTTCCAGGGGCTTCCCATTTGATGTACCCCAGAGTGTATTATGCTTCTAGTATGATATTACTGTGGGCCATCTTTTGCACGTGGATTGATAGAGAGGGATTACTTTTTGCTGCCTGCTAATTAGATGCATGGTGTCAGATGGGTGAGCAGAGCAGAAGTAGTTTTGGCTCATGAATCACGATTAGGCTCTGTGGCAACCCAGCTGTAGAAGCCCTGCAGAGGCCTTGCAGCCAAAAGCACAGAATTAGAATTTTAGTCTGAATGGAGCTTTTGGCAGTGAATATTTTTGTGATATTTCACATAGAATTGTTCACAGTAAGCTTTCCTTTATTGTCACCTTCCTCTCTCTTGACTGGAAACTCAGTACAGCATCATAGTGCAATTATAGTTCTTTGTTGATTATCGTAGCTTTAATTGCAAGAGCAGCTTACATGGTTCTGTTTTATTTAAGAGCTTTCCACAAGAGATTAATAAGAGTGAATAATAGTAAATGCTTTAAACTACACTTTATACCACATAAATATTACTCACTTTTGCAACATGGGGTGTTTTAATGACACTTACATGTTGTGAATATGTTATGAACATTAGAACATCACCCACATATGCACTTTGAATGTTAAATAACCTCCACAGCTAATTTATTTTATGTTATGGTTTATTAGTGCAGTGCAACAATGCACATAGATATGCAAAAATCTGAGAGAATGGTTGATAAATAAAATTGTAAGGATCCCTTGGTAATAATCCAAGAATATCTGCAAAGCTTTCGTAACTCATCAGAGTGGTCAATATCCACAAATTTGTTCAAAATATGTTGTTTGTAAATAAGGGGAGGCTTTTTAAAGCACAACGGAAAGGCACTTAACTGCCCTTTGTATCTTTTTGAAAATCTGTCCCCAGGGCCGCTGCAAGGATGTTTCGCGCCCCAGGCGAAACTTCCACCTTGCGTCCTCTCCCGTCCCCGGGCCCCCGCCCTGAGGCGCCCCACCCCCCCCGGTGGCAGCTCCCCCCTCCACCCTGAGGCACCCCTCTGCACTCCAGCTCACCCCTGTCCTGCCTTCTTCCCGAGGACGCCGTGGCTGCTTCACTTCTCCTGCCTCCCAGGCTTGTGGTGCCTAAGCTTATTGGCCCTGCAAGCTTGGGAGGCGGGAGAAGTGAAGCAGCCAAGGCATGCTCGGGGAGGAGGTGGGGCTGGGGTGAGCTGGGGCGGGGAGTGCCCCTCCGTGCCGCCCCCCCTCCCTTCTTGTTGCAGGCGGCCCTCCCTGCGCTCCCCTGCCCCAGCTCCCTCCGCCTAAATGCCGGCGGCGACCGGGGTGGCCGAAGATCCGGCCGTCGTGGTCGCTGCTGAAGAAAATGCCACCCCCCAAATGCCAGCGCCCTGGTCACCTAAATGGTTGCACCAGCTCTGTCTGTCTCTAATTATACACAATGCTGCAAGTCCCTTCAGAGACTCTACTTGCAGACTACACTATGCCTGGCCCATCCCCACAGAGTGATTTAGCATGCTCCAGCCCAGGCTCCAGTGATGAGCTTGACTTTCCCTGCCATTGGCCCTCCTGGCTGCTGGGTGATTCTGTGGCACTCGGTATCGAGAACCGAGAGCAGGGAGACCTTCTCCGGTGCTCTCAATGCTGTCCCCAGTCCCACTGCAGGTGCCCTGGCAGCAAGAGGAAACATCCTGAGTGCAATGCAAAGGGTGTAGAGGAACTGTGGAATGGGGAACAGGCACAAGAATCAGAGCAGTGCAGGGATAGCACAGGAGTCACATGTGGAGTGGGTCAGGGACAGGAGTTGGTCGAGGAGAATTAAGAACATGAGGGTCAGAAAGAGAGAAGAGCAGCAGTGCACAGGGTCAGGAGAGGGTCAGAAGATAATGCTGGGGACAAGGACAGAGCTATGGGGAGGATAGTGACAGTAACAGGAGTACAGAAATGATTGGGTGGGGGGAATTGGATAGGAGTAGAGTGGATCAGCAACAGGTTGTGTGGCAAACAGGGTTTATGACAACTAGACAACATTCCCCTCCAGAACCTGGAATTGAACTCAGGATTCCTGAGTGTCAGTAGCCCTCTGCTGTCAGCAAACAGCCATGAACCCCTCTGGCAAAGATATACTGGCCACTGGATAAGCAGTTTTCTGTTCCCTGAATGACCAGAGCAGGGGCTGCGCCAGGCTAATGAGAACACCTGACTCCAATTAACCTGCTCAGAGTCAGATGAGGCTGTTAAGCACCTGACTCTAATTAAGGCCCCCCTGATGCCCTGGGCTGGAACCCAGAGTAGAGGGTGGGCCCGGGTTCCCCCCAAACCTCCCAACTCCTGATCAAACACAGGAGGAATTGACCTGGACTGTGGCGTCTACCAGAGGGGAAGGTCTCTGGGCTGTTTCCCGACCCACAGGGTGAATCTGTGAGGCGAGCAAATCTGCCAATAAGCGCAGGACCCACCAAGGTAGAGGAGGAACTTTGTCACATGTTGCACAGGCAACCTTAACACAGGCATTTCCTAACTTCTGAATGCTTGACTTTACAACCTGAATACCCTGTTTAGTGTGATTTTTTTAATATAATTTTCATATACTGTAGAATACATACAGTTTTTAAAAATCTTAGACCAGACCCAATCACAGGAGAATCCACTCAAGTTGGGATTTTGCCTACTTTCTATAAGTCTATGCACCTGACTTGATCAGTCTCTTTAATTTCATGCACCTGCCATTGTTTTTTTCTTGTTCCATTGACCAAGCCTGTTGCTAGTCGCTTCTGTCTAGGTCTTTCTCTTTTTTTGTCTTTTTTAGCATTCCAGGGGGTTGTTATTTTTTTTATTTCCAGTTCTGTCTCTTTGGCTATATTTCTTTTTGCTGTAAGGCCCTCTCTGCTATCAGGATCCTTTTCTCTCTCTTAATGGGTCTTCCTTAATTACTTCCTACATACTTATATGTCCCTCATTACTGTAGTAGCTCAGTGCCTTACAGACTTTAAAGTATTTATTCTCATAATGCTGCTGGGAGATAGGGAAGTCATATTATCCCATTTTACAGAATGGGAACTGAGGCACTAAGGTTAATTGACTTTCTCAGTCACACAGAAACAGAACAAGGTATGTAACCTAGTTTCCTAAGTCATGGCCTCATGTCCTAACCACTGGACCATCCTTCTCCAATTACCCTGCATTTTCTGACTGCTACCAGATTTTCTTCTTAAGCCTTCTCTGTCTACTGCTACACTGCCTTTTCTGATTTACAGAAGTGAAAGGGGGCCCTGATGCTCACTGTTCCCATAGTTGCCACTGCCACTTCAGGAAACTATTTTGAAACGTAGTGCCATGTTAATGCTACCCACGTAATCCTTACCCTTCGATTACTGCTCTGCATCGCCACTTGGCCAATGACCATCTGATAAGGTGACCTGAGCAGGTCAATGAACATCAACAGCATAGTCCCTCAGCTAATATTGTGAAGACACAAACTGCTGTGTGAAGTGCTAAGTATTATTTTTTACGGTCAGTTTTAAAGGAGCAGTCTTGAAATGGCTCTATTCTTGGGAGGGTGAAATAAGGAACAGCATGCTCTTTGGATATTAACAACAGTGAAAGTGAGAGGAAATGTTAACAGGAATGTGAAGAGTGTAAGCATCAAGAATGGATGTTTAGATTAGTACAAGGGAATCTAAATATAAGTGGGGTAAAATTAAAGAGAAGAAAATATAGCCTAAATAGCTTGTCAATTTCTCAAATGTGGAAGTCTCCCCCAAGTTAAGTGGCTGAAGCTCTGCTGCTAGACCCACTGAATCTATCCTAGAGAAAGTGCTAAAAGCACTAGAAAATATACTATGAGTAATAATCCTGCACTGTCTTAATGTTTTGAATACGTTTTCTGATCCATGCACGAAGTTTGGCATGGTAATTAGTATCAAGAAAACAGTTGCCATGTCACAAGGCACCAACATTCCACCTAAAACCTACCTTAATAATGAAACTCTGGACAATGTGGATCACCTCTCATTTCTCGGCTCAATTCTTACCAGCCCACACAACCTTGCTAGGGAACTTGATGTTAAAAGTGGCAACGCTTCTGTTTCCTTTGGCAAACTTACCTTGCATATTTGGAGCAAGAAGTTGCTAACTCTGAACAAAAAGGTGTCTGTTGATCAGGCTTGTGTCCATACTACCCTCCTTTAGAGTTGTGAAAGCCAGGTTATGTACTCCGAGCAGGAGCGGAGATTGTACAGTTTCCACCTCCACTGTCTTAGAAAAATCCTTGGAGTTACTTGGGACCAACAAATCACCAGTAACAGATCCTTAAGAGAACTGGCCTACAGTCTATCCAGACTATGCTGGACATTCACAGGCTTCGCTGGTTGGGACATGTGAAGCACATGTCTCATGATTGATTGTCAAAGGCTGTGCACTATGGCCAACTTAACAATCACCTGTGATGCAGAGGAAGGCCAAAGCTCCAGCACAGCGACAAGGTCAAGCAAGTCCTCAAGAAATACAGCAACCCACTGACAACTGGGAAAATCCTGCCCACAATCCTTTAGTTTGGAGAAGTCAGGTTACGACTGGTGTAGTCATCATGGAGAGCCAGCAGAGAGCCCAGACTGAGGCCTGCAGGCGAGCCAGGAAGCAGAATATGCTTCAACTTCCATCTGGCGAGTGGACTCTGTGAGGTTTACCGCTCACGCATTGGGCTCTTTTCCCATGCCATTGCTAAGCACCTCTGACTTTGCCATGTCTCCTTTCATCTCTCAAAATGTTGGACAGCCATATATAACCATAGAGGTTGACTAGGTTACCTTATAAGTAATTTCCATCTCTGCCATATGTATGTTGAAAGACTAGAAACAGGGCACTACTTTAAATGCAAGAGCAATTAAAATTCAGCAGTCATGTGGGCATAGATCCTCAAAGGTATTTAGGCTCCTAACTTACACGTAAATCAGTGGGAGTTAGTGCCTAAATACCATTGAACATCTGAACCATGGAGAATATTGTATAGTGAGTGAGACTATTGAGCAGAGATGAAAGGACTAGCCTGTATATCAATAATAACTCAAAACCAGGTTTCAAGAAAAGAAAAGGAAAAAGAGGTTCAGGTTGAGTGGTGTATATTGGCAATGGAGATCAAGTAAAGGCTGAGTCTGAATCAATATTTCCTTCTCTTACTTATCTGAGCCTTCACCATGGCCACTGAAACCGGGCATTGTTAACTGTAATATGGGCTTATTATACTGTCTCTAGCCTAAGCTATCTTTATGCGTGACAATATCAACTGACTTGCAACAAAACATTTCTGGTTATCAGTGAAACACTGATGAAATATGAAAGAAAAAAAAATCTCTATCAGTGCGAAGCCTTGGCCTTGTAAAGCAAGATCTGAGCAAGTTTCACTTTCAAAAATACCCAGACATTTTTAATATTTCTAAAAGGTGGAGGAAAGATTAGCTCTCTCCCTTATTCTCTCTTTCTCTGCCCTGCTTAAGTTTCTCTCAGATTCTTTTGCTTTTTGTCACACTGTCTCAAAGAACAGTCCCTACCTTTTTCTTTCCCTGAAAAAAATACTTTGCCTCAAAAACAAACCTAGTATGTCATCAAGAAGATAAAGGGCAGAGAGTAACTTAAATATGCTGTATCAGTCCGTCTCCATTTGGTTATCATCCTTGTGATCTGTGCAAGTGGTAATATCAGTGGTCATAGTTATCAAGTGCATTATTGGGAATAGAAGAGGCCATAGATTGTCCATGGAGTGTCACATCAGAATGCATCATTGTCAGACAAAGAATTAAAACCCATATCGCACGAGGTATTTCTTTCATAGGAGGCTAAGAATGCAATCTGCTGATCATCGTATACAGTTGGTTCGGATCCTGCAGTTAGTGGGGGTTCTGCCTCAGCAAACCTAGTCTGTTGCTTTTACAACTTAGAAAAAATAAAATTGTGTCAAACTCAGCATAGTTCATGAAACACATGATAGACCTGTGAGTTTAGAAGGAGAGAGAATGTACAAGCCTTTGAGATCTAATTTCTGGGTAAAAAGTTTGCAGCATTGTGAAATGTAAATATTGCAAGAGTAGCAGTTTATGCAGGTAACAGGGCATGTATATACTGCAATGAGGAGGTGTGTTTGCAGCTGATATAGGCAATACACAAACTACACTTGCTCTATCTAGATCGAAGCTAGCTCGGGTCCTTCTACGTGTGCTGTAATCACAAATCCTCATTACAGTGTAGAGATTCCCATAGAGACAGCATTAAACTGGATCTGCCTACAGTAAGAATAACAGCTTCTGGCACAGGCAGCAGTCTGAAAAAATAGTGTTCATGCACATGGTAGCAAAACTAGCAAGAAAACTCAATTGCAGGTATTTCTGGGGAAAAAATGTTATAGGGGTGGGGAGAGGTGTTTTAACCTCCAAATTTTCACTAGGGTTAAAAGCAATAAAGTCCCACATTAATAAAATGCTTAATGAAAACCAAAAAAAATAAAATAGAAAATCCCTTCCCCAGAAAGGTAGAGAACATGCTGGCTAGAAACAGATGTGCAGATGTGGTTGCCCCATCTCAAAAATATATATATTGGAATTGGAAAAGGTTCAGAAAAGGGCAACAAAATGATTAGGGGTATGGAATGGCTTCCATATGAGGAGAGATTAATAAGACTGTAAAAGCAGCAAAGAATCCTGTGGCACCTTATAGACTAACAGACGTTTTGCAGCATGAGCTTTCGTGGGTGAATACCCACTTCTTCGGATGTAAGCCTTGCATCCGAAGAAGTGGGTATTCACCCACGAAAGCTCATGCTTTTACAGAACCAGACTAACACGGCTACCCCTCTGATAATTAATAAGACTGTGACTTTTCAGCTTGGAAAAGATCTGACTAAGGGGGGATATGATAGAGGTCTATAAAATCATGTCTGGTGTGAAGAAAGTAAATGAAGAAGTGTTATTTACTCCTCATAACACACAAACTAGGGGCCTCCAAATGAAATTAATAGGCAGCAGGTTTAAAACAAGGAAAAGGAAGTATTTTTTCCCATAATGCACAATCGGTCTGTGGAATTCTTTGCTAGAGGATGTTGTGAAGGCCAAGACTATAACAGGTTCAAAAAAAGAACTAGATAAGTTCATGGATCAATGGCTATTAGCCAGGATGGATGGGGATGGTGTCCCTAGCCTCTGTTTTCCAGAAGCTGGGAATGAGTGACAGGGGATGGATCACTTGATGATCACTTGTTCTGTTCATTCCTATTGGGGCACCTGGCATTGGCCTCTGTCAGAAGACAGGATACTGGGCTGGATGGACCTTAGGTCTGACCCAGTATGACCATTCTTATGTAAACAATAACACCCCTCCCCCAAAACAAAAAAACAAACAAAAAACCCCCTGTATTTCTCTTCTGAGGATCTCATTTCAAAACACTTTTAAAGTTAAGTAGAGACTGGAAGCAGCATCAGTTATCAGTTATAATCAGGCCCAGTGTGCACTGCACTGTCCTAAGCTCGACACCAGCTGACATCCTCTCGCCCATAAAGGAGTCAGACCTCTGTCATGTGGGCAAGGAAGAACCCAGAAGAAGAGCATGTGGAACACCTACTCTTTCTGCCTTTCTTTCACTATGATGGTCCTACAGATTCTAAGCCTGGCATATTTTTCCTATTTGGCATGAAAAGAAGTGCAGGTGCTAACTTGCTTTTTTCCTAGAAAGCTGTTTTCTGTGAATATAGTGGTGAAAATTAACACTGGCTAAATTTCTTATTTTATTGCCAAACTTATCATTTGATGCCCCCCAAAAACGAGGCTGAGATTTTCAAAAAACCTAAAGAAGTTAGGCACCCAAACACTCCTGAAATTCAAATGGGCACCTCACTAACTCCCTTAGGCTCATTTGAAAATCTCAATCTTGATAAATACATTCACTGCATTTTTAAAGTGAATTTTGAAAAGTGTTAGCATGCATGCATTGCCAAGCTTATTTAGTATGTTTTCTGCTTGCCTAATATTAATTTTCCTGCTTGTGGAATGTATACAAATATTCTATATTTTTAACTTCTGTTAGCAAGAATAATCCCATTATACCAGAAGGAGGGAAATAGTCTGCCAAAACCACTAGCAGTAGTCAGAAGACTGTAATATACTTAGGCCTGGTCTACACTAGGCGTTTAAACCGGTTTTAGGAGTGTAAAACCGATTTAACGCCACAACCGTCCACACTAGGAGGCACCTTATATCGATTTTAATGGCTCTTTAAACCGGTTTCTGTACTCCTCCCTAACGAGAGGAGTAACGCTAGTATCGGTATTAACATATCGGATTAGGGTTAGTGTGGACGCTGATCGACGGCATTGACCTCCGGGAGCTATCCCACAGTGCACCAGTGACCGCTCTGGACCGCAATCTGAACTCGGATGCAGTGGTCAGGTAGACAGGAAAAGCCCCGCGAACTTTTGAATATTTCCTGTTTGCCCAGCGTGGAGCTCCGATCAGCACGGGTGGCGATGCAGTCCGAAATCAAAATAAAAAAAGAACTCCAGCACGGACCATGCGGATGTGATCGCTGTAAGGGCAGGCAAATCCGTTCTATCAGCGCTCCGTTACAGAAGATGAAATTCAGAATCCTTTTTTAAAAATCTCCAGACAGACGCCATAGCAGGGACTCAGCGCACTGCAGCGTGACAAGCGTAACGGAAAGCCAAAGAATGAAATGGACGCTCATGGACTGGAGGACTGAAGCTATCCCACAGTTCCTGCAGCCTCCGAAAAGTATTTGCATTCTTGGCTGAGCTCCAAATGCTTCTAGGGTCAAACACAGTGTCCGCGGTGGGTCAGGGCATAGCTTGGCAATCTACTCACCCCCCACACACCCCCAGAAGCGAAAGGGAAAACAATCCTCTGACTCTTTTACATGTCACCCTATCTTTACTGAATGCTGCAGATAGACACGATGCTGCAGCCGTCAACACCAACATCATCACTCCCCCTTGCCATGGGTGGCTGATGGTACAAAAGGACTGGTAACCGTCCTCGTCATCAGCCTATTGGCACATGGGGCAGTAACCATGCTGACTAGCATCCGTCAGGTCGATCAAGGGCGCCTGGCCCTAATTTTTTCTGGTGGTGGATGGTGCAATATGTCTGGTAACCATCGTCATCATAGCAACAGGGGGCTGAGCTCCATCAGCCCCCACCCTTCATGTGTAAAGAAAAGATTCAGTTGCCCCTGGACTAGCAGAGGGATGCTGGGCTTCTCTCCTACACACTGCTTAATGTCCTGTCTGGACTATCATAGCAGCTGGAGGCTGCCTTCCACTCATTTCTCACTAACAAGTCACCATGTCTTATTCCTGCATTCTTTATTACTTCATCACACAAGTGGGGGGACAATGGTATGGTAGCCCAGGAAGGCTGGGGTAAGAATGGAATGAACAGGTGGTGTTGTTACAGGAGCACCCCCTGTGAATAGCATACAGATCATAATTTCTGTAGGATCTGACACAGAGCAGCTGTGCTCTCTGGTTCTATGATACAGTGGTTATCTAGTACACTTGCCTATATTCTAGGCAGGACTGATTCTATTTTTAGATACCAAAAAGGAGGGATTGACTCAGGGAGTCATTCCCAATTTTGGCTTTTGCGCCCCTGGCTAAGAGCAGCCAGGGGCACTTATGACAGCAGCAAATGGTACAAAAGGACTGGTAGCCATGATCATCTTAGTTCCAATTTATGGAAGGGTTTGGATGGTGCAATATGGCTGGTAACCATCTCTGCTGTCATGCAAAAGCAAAAGCATGCTTCTGTGTAGCGCTGCTGAATCGCCTCTGTGAGCGGCATCTAGTACACATACGGTGAGAGTCACAAAAGGCAAAACAAGCTCCATGATTGCCATGCTATGGCATCTGCCAGGGCAATCCAGGGGAAAAAGGCGCGAAATGCTTGTCTGCCGTTGCTTTCCCAGAGGAAGGAGCGACTAACGACATTTACCCAGAACCACCCGCGACAATGATTTTTGCCCCATCAGGAACTGGGATCTCAACCCGGAAGTTCCAAGGGGCGGCGGGGGAGGCTGCGGGAACTATGGGATAGCTAGGGAATAGCTACCCACAGTGCAACGCTCCAGAAGCCGACGCTAGCCTCGGACCGCGGACGCACACCACCGAATTAATGTGCTTAGTGTGGCCGCGCGCAATCGATTTTATAAAATCTGTTTTACAAAACCGGTTTATGCAAATTCGGAATAGTCCCGTAGTGTAGACGTACCCTTACACTACACTTATACGTGACACTCCCAGAACCATACAAAAAAGTGCAGGTGAGTGCAAGGAGAACCAGTACATCTTCAGCATGTCTCACACAATTATAAATCCCTAGATACTTGAGATGATCTTTTAATGGGAAATAAGAAACTAGCTCTTACTGGCTTTGCCTAAAAGTGCCAACATTCTGCAGCTGAGCTGCCCAGGTGTTTACTCTGAGTGCGTCATTAGTGTTGCAGTGGCATAATCACTGACTGAAGATTCTCGCTAAATGCAGGAAACCTCACTTGCTTGAAAATGATTTTGGAAAACTTCCCAGGTTATATATTGCAGAAGACTGAGTTAGTGTGGCAATAATTAATACATTGCCAGAATGAAGTAGAACTCCACATCTAAAAATGTTCTTAGTGCTTTGCCAAATAAGTGAAATGTTGATATACATGATCTGTCTTGACTGCATCAGTCAGTCAGTCAATCAAGGTTAGGTTAGGGGTTAAAAAAAATATTTTAAACCCACAGTCCTTTTCCTTTCTTTTTCTCTGGTGGCTGTTTTTTCTATTTCTTTTTTCCTCTGGCCACTTGTAGAACTGCTGTGCTCAGTATTAAAATAATACATTTACTATGGGCATTTTGTTTCAAAACTGAAGTTTTCCAGTGATTTCTTTTGCAAGGTTGGTTCTATTAGTTTTGAAAGGGCTAAAATTCTGCCTTCGCAGTCAAACATGCAGTTTCCTCTGAATTTAGTGAGAGATGTACATACACTCATCTGAGGGCATTAGCTAGCCTGAATGTGGTGTTTAGCAAGGCTCAGTTTGCATACCCCAAGTTAGTCAGCTCAGGTATTCGTGTACATGTGCACAGGCCCTTTGAGAGCAGCATCATCCATGAAAAACGTTTTTCATTGTGGGTATACCCAATTCTGGGCTACTATTTCCCCCAGTTATGCTGCTTCTATTTTTTTCGTCTTGCCTATGTCTTCACTACCTGACCCTTTTCTTCTGTAGACAGCAAATGTTTCCAAATTAACGTAAAATATTTTTCTTCAGTGGTACTATTTCTTCTGGCACACTGATCCTCTTTCTACATCAAATGCATTAAATTCTTTCTGACATCAGCATTACCCCTTGATTAAATTACAATACTCAATTCAATTGGGTGTCATGTAGACTTAGCTATATATAAAGCAATATTAGTTTTGTAATGCTGCTTTCTGTTTCACTTTACTTTCCACCAGAGATTTTTCTTGTTTTCTTTGAATTTCCTGTAAAATAAGACATTTCCTCTTAGTGAAGGTTGTTCTACAAAATGTTTATGCTCAAAGATAAAGGAAAAGCAACTAGAGAGACAAAGCTCTATTGCTTAAATGTGCTTATCCATTTTTTTTCTGTACATTATTATGATGGGTTGAGTCACAGAAACGCCTTTGGGACTGCCACCTGATGTGCTGGGACTACCTGTGAGCCCATTTTCCCTGCCAGCTTGGGACTCCAGTGCCTTGCCTTGTTTGAGCCAGACATGCTTGCCTGCTGCAAACAAAGTCTGAACCACGTCCCCCACAAGCTGTAGGCTTAATTGAAAGCAGCGTAAGAAGTGCTTCTGTCTCCAACACTTGGATACTCAGCTCCCAATGGGGTCCAAACCCCAAATAAATCCATTTTACCCCGTATAAAGCTTATATAGGGTAAACTCCTAAATTGTTCGCCCTCTATAACACTGATAGAGAGAGAGACACAGCTGTTTGTCCCTCCCCTCTGGGTTCATTAGTAAGTAAAAAGTGATTTTATTAAATACAAAAAGTAGGATTTAAGTGGTTCCAAGTAATAACAGACAGAACAAAGTAAATTACCAAGCAAAATAAAGTAAAGCACATAAGTCTAAGCCTAATACAGTAAAAACTAAATGCAGGTAAATCTCACCCTCAGAGATGTTCCAATAAGCCTCTTTTACAGACTAGACTTCCTCCTAGCCTGGGTCCAGCAATCACTCACACCCCTGTAGTTACTGTCCTTTATTCCAGTTTCTTTCAGGCATCTCCTTGGGGTGGAGAGGCTATCTTTTGTGCCAGCTGAAGACAAAATGGAGGGGCTTCCAGGGCTTAAACAGACTTTCTCTTGTGGGTGGAAACCCCTCTCTCTCCCTGTGTAGAATCCAGCTACAAAATGGAGTTTTGGAGTCACATGGGCAAGTCACATGTCCATACATGACTCAGTTTTATCCAGGAATTCCCAGGAAAGATGTGGATTGGCGACTATCAAGGTTCTTTATTCGCCAAGTACTCCGAATTACTTGAATAACCCCTTCACACTATGTTGACCAAATCTGCCTTAGGTGCTTTCTACAGCAAACACTTTAAATACAAGCATAGAGCCAATGCTCATAACTTCAGATATAAAAATTATACATGCATACAAATAAGATGAATACATGCAGAAGAGCATAACCTTTGCACAGTTATGTTACATGGCATATCTAGCATAAACGTATTCCAGTTATGTCATATTTACACTCAGAATCATATTTCTATAAAGCATTATGGGGTGCAATGTCACAATTATCTTTAAGCTTAACCAATGAGGCCTCTTTCATAATTGTCTGTGAAGTATATATCACAGAAGCTTAGTCTTGTGCTGATTATAGTTGCCCTCCTTCAAACAGTTAATGTTGAGCATAGTGTTGCTATCATGACCAAGTCTCAGAGGTTTTTTTAATTTGTTGATAGTGTAGCAGCCAAATTAATCTGCTGTAGTCGAATAATGTCAATGAAATTACACTGAGAATTAATATAGCCCTTCTGATGCACAAATAATTCAGTTGTTTGTAATAGAAATTATCTTGCAGTTGTAAAGGTCTTAAGTGAATGTCAGAATCTTTGGGAAAAAATTACCTTAAATGTGTTAATTACCCATATTATTACCTGTTTTTAGGTAACTTTCAAAGCATCAAGATATTCAGTTTCACCAGATTTAAGATTTGTTCTTCTTGCATATGATGTCAAACAGGTAAGCAAGCTACTCATACATTCAATTGTCTCCTTAATTGACACTTTAAATGTTTTATCATTTCTGATTTACTTTACGAATGCATTTCCATTATTCATAAGACTATGATAGACTGATATATTAAATCACTATTCAGATAAACCTTTTTTCTTCTTTTTTAAGTTTTGGGACAATAAACTCTGTGTTAAAATTCCACATAGGTGAAACATTTTGCTTCCTTTAATTTCAGAAATCAATATTCAGAAATAGGAGCATATTGATTTTATTACTTATTTTTGATAAACTTTATGTTGGTAACTCACCATAGACTACTTGTGTTTAGTATGCTGATTTTCTTGGGATAAATATATTAATTTCCAGGTCAGAATAAAAGCCGGACAAGTGCAGTGGTACCATTCCTTTATTGCTCTCTAGATCTTTAATCTTAATGATTATGTCTGCAACCTGGAAAAATATGTTGACAGCTAATAGGACATGCTAGAGTGGTGTGATGTAAAGGAAAAAAAAGTAACTTCTTAAAGACTGTTATTTATTTGAGTCTCATTTTAAAGTCCATTGAAGTAAATGGGAGCTTTTCTTTCTTTCTTTCTTTCTTTCTTTCTTTCTTTCTTTCTTTCTTTCTTTCTTTCTTTCTTTCTTTCTTTCTTTCTTTCTACCAAGTTACAAGGAAGCACTCATTACTAAATATAACAGCTGACATCTGTATTTTGTGTTGTAGGATTTGACACAGTAGATATAAGGATTCATGTTTGATTGTTGGTCAAAATATTTCTTTGCTCCTTGTGATTTTCCTTCCTAACTGTTATGTAATATGTTTCTGATGTGGCAAAATAGGGAATAATAGCAATGCTATATTACCCTATGTTATGTGGAGAACTTCAGTCAAGTAGCACCAATCACAAGTGTTACCCCTTATGTCTACATACACTTAGGGCTGATTCAGTGAGCTGCTAAGAGCCCTCAAATCCCTTTGAATTCACCACTTTACAGAAGGATCCCTTTGAATTCACCACTTTACAGAAGGACCCTCTCTCTGTTTGTCATTACTGCTTTGTCTACAGTACTGTACTTCATTTTAAACTTCAGTTATCAGCAGATATTTAGAGGCAGAGAATGGTAGGTAGCCATTGTCTGGGTACACCGCAAGAAGGACAGGAGACACTTGTTATGGATTTTAATCGGGTTGCAACTTTATTATATAGATGTCTGAGACTACCCGGCAGATAAAGTGTACAGTGCAGGCAAATCTCTGCTTATTCAAATCAATTCTCCAGGGCTTCCATCAGCCCCTCCTTTGTTTCCATTCAGGTCCCCCAGACGACCCATGGCTTGGACCTTACCATCCACCATCCTCCCAGGAGGGTTAAGGTGGGCTATGAGAATGGGGCGGCGGGGAGTGAGGGTTGGCTCCCTGACGTACCAATCAGAGAAGTCCCCAACCCCCGCCCCAATTTTTTCCTTTATCCAGCACTTTCTTTTAAGTCCTTTCCCAGGCCATTTATCTGGTCACTGGCTGCCTTCCCTATGGAGTACCTGCACTGGACATCCACCAAACCTTACAAAATACTTTTTGACATATGGCCTACAACCTTTGCTTCTCACCAGAAAAGGTCCTGCCTCACAATCACTGTGGGGAAGGTAAAAAAAACCTCACTCCATCGAAGTCAATTCTGGTGGTGCGGGAAAAATTCCTTCCCAGCCCCCTTTAAAAGGAGGGACTAGCGTAACGTCCACAGCAGGTCCTAACCCAACCTGCCATTTGCTTCCACTGGGGGAAGGAGGGTGGGTGCTAGCTTCCTTGCTGTGTGGAGCAAAGACTTGCCCCACCCAGGTTTCGTACCTTTATGCCCTTCAGACCTCACATTCCTGGGTAGGGGGAGTCATTGCTGCAAAGCTGACCACCGAGCATCTTTTTTACAGCAGTTTCTGACCTCCTTCCTCCTCTTCACCCCCCCCTTCCCAAAGCAGAGCTGTCATTCCCAGGTAAGCCCCAGACAGACTCTGCCCCACCTTAGTTGTGGTGCAGTCATTCCCTGTGCTAAAGCAGTTGAGCATGAAAACAAGTGATGAGCAGAGTTTGCAAATACTTCCTTGATTATTAGATTTTGGTGGCTTTTTCTGTTCATTAATTTGTTCAGACAGATCATGATTTTCTTTTAAAAATAATTTCTGCAAAAATGTCTAGCCCTTACCTGGACAAAAGTCACATGGTATGTTTCTGTTCCTTGAAAATAGGCGTGTGACTCTCAAAATCTGAATTCCCGTGCAAATTCTAGTGATTATGTTTTTCCATTATTTGCCTAAAACCTATTTTCTTGAAAATTCACACAAGTAAAATAATTTAGTAAAAAAGTTACAGAAAACATCACAGAGGTGAAAACACAGGCAATACCACGTTAACCACATCAAACAAATATGCACAGTAATCATCCAGCTATCGGGTCTGATCCAAAGCCGTTGAAGTCAGCCTCTTAACTTCACTGGGCTTTCGGTCAGGGCCCCCGGCTATACATGAATGTTCCAGTTGTACTATTTGTCAGGTGAACAGTACTTGTATATTATAACAATGTGATGTTTGTTTTATTAATGCACATTAAAACCTAGCTTTTATATAGCACTTTCCACCAGTAGATCACATAGTGGCTTACAAGGGAAGACAGTAACATTATCCCAATTTTATTGATATATAGAGAGGGGGGCAGTGATGTGTCCAAGGACATCCAGCATTTCAGTGACAGAACTAGGACTAGAATCCAGATATCCTGCGTCCAAGTTCACTGCTCTATCCACTAGGCTAGGCACTCGTCCACTGTAAATTAGCATAACTCCACTGAAGTCAAGAAAGCTACACCAATCAACCCCAACTGAAGATCTGTCCTATGGGTATATGTGGTCACCTTAAAACAGTAGCAATCACTACAACTGTCGCATAACATACTTTTATGCTATTATGGTGCATATGAGGTAAAACGTGTGTTTTCTCATCTCACGTCCTGGGTTCATTTAGAAAACTAGTCATGCCTGATCTACTTAATTTATTTAAAACATTGATTTTGTTTATGATGTCGTCATACTTCAACAGCTTCTCCTCTGTTTTTTCTACATTATTTGCTTCATATTATTCCCTCTCTCACTTCCACTGTTAGGAGAGTGGGGTTTGATTCTGCGTTCAAGAAGCCCAGGGGGCCAGTGCTAGGGGAACCCTGCAAAGATGCACAGGAAGCTAGTGGCATCTGTCCATCCAGGAGTGCCAGCTCTATTTGTTTTGCCTGGCCCCTGCCACTATAGCTCTGAGAGTAGCCTGCCCCTGGATTTCCCCTTTAAGGGGGATCAGTTGTGAAGCGATGATGTCATAAAGGGTTAGACGACATGATGTTCATTCTCCCCCCAGCCCTTCCCTTGCAACCCTTTCCCAAGCAGAGATCTCCAGACCTACTGAGGACTGTCCCAAGGAAATCCATGTGTTGGTAACAGTCTTTGGATTTGCCCCAAGTAATTAATTATAATTTCATAGATTTATATGATAGACTTAAAAATAGAAAATAAAGTATAATGCATATTCAATTATTTTAATGAGAGCAAGATCAGGCCAGATTCTTCCTTTACTTGATGCCATCAAAAATGTATACTGTTATCATACAGAAGTATTTGCTTCTGGTAATGGAAGTTACCACCCTGTAGAGTAAATGTACAGTTTTCAGTGGCACTCATTATTGGGAACCACAACGGGACTGTTTTAAACATTTAGAGCCAGAGCCTTAGCTGGTATAAATCAGTATAGCTCTGTTGACTACACTACCTGCGAATCTGACTCTTATTTTCCCTTACTCATTGTGCGTTATCAACTGAATTGTAACCCTTTTGACTGGATTGAAGCTATTCATAAATATTTGGGTAATGGGTTTTTCTTTAATGAGAGTAATAGTTTACATATGTTTATCTGTGTTCCATTGTGACATAGCAATACAGCCGCTGCAGATTTATAAATCAACAGAGTTTTGTAAAGAAGCTAGTATAATTCAGCTGAATAGATTGAAGTAAAGTAGGAACAAATGTTTGTTCAAGACATTTGTCATTAAATTGTAATTCGAAGCAAGGTTATTTTGATGTTTGGATTAAAAATAAATGTTGAGTTAAATAGCTGAATATTTATTTTTATCATAGTCAGCATTTTCTCTATTTTATGCTTGGAATGGTAAACTTTAATTAAATTTGCAGTTGTTTCAGCACAATTAAGATTGTCCTTTATGCATAACGGGACATAAATCTGCATGAAAATAAGCCATCTTTGAATACAAAAGTAATAATTGAATGAATCATTTAAATCATGCCTAATCAAAGGAACAAAGGAATCAAACTGTGCCACAGCAGCTGGTTTATCATTGCTTTCTAAACTCGGCATGCGGCAAAATAACAGCCTTTATCGTGTGCAAGATAGTTGTGTTCTGAAATAATCTTTACATTGTGGCATATTGATTTCTGTACACACGTTTGTCTCCACCTTTATGACAGAGCACTACATAACGTGGCTTGAAGTTAAGTAAAACTGAGAGGTACAGTCACCTTAGGGGTTACTTGTAACAATAGTGAGGTGGGAGCTGTGGAAATGGCGGGGATGGTTACAGTGTATTCACTGCTGTGTAGCTTCACATATTTCCAGTTCTCTCTCCTGTTCTCCACAATTCCGTTACTTAGCCAAAACTCATGTGGATCAGCTGAGTGCAGCTCAGACTTCCATTACTGATGCTCATGCTATTTGACGAACATCTCGGAAAAAGGTTCTTGCTTTACCAAGTAGCTAACCAACAGGTGAGAACTAACGTAAGGAATGAAAGTGGCCTATATTTTCAGGGAATGTGAAAAATATGGCAGTAGTTAGACCATTGCCCTGTGCCGTCCGTGCATTTATTGTATACAGAATGAGACGGATGGGGAATGGTAAATCTTTGACTTTCTTGCACGGTTCTCATTTTCAGCCAAGGTCTGGAGTGGGTGATGTGACATTCAGAATGGGTGGAGGCTATATTAGGAAGCCAGTGAGGAGTGTGAGAGAAGCAATTCTCTCAATGTTGCTTTTAATAAGTGACATGACTGAAATCTGTCATTTCAACTCTTCTTTTTTTAACTCCAGTACATGTTGATAGTAACAGCTGTAAAAACAGTAGGTAAAGTTCTGCTTACAATTAAGGAAAACTGCATATGCTTATTCCACCTTCCCTTCTGCACTGGCCCTAAAGGATGGCACATTAGTTCGCAAGCATGCCCCGAGCACTAAGAAGCTTAGCAAGTTTCTCCAAGGTATCTTCATTCCTCCCCAGAGCAGGGTTACCTCATAAGGGTTTGATCCAATGTCCATTGAAGTGAAGTGAGACTTTCCAAATACTTCACTAGGCTTTATTGGATCCTAATGCATGACCTCGCCAGAACTCAGCTTGACATTGAAGAGAGAGCTTGTGAATTGGAGCAAATTTCCTTCTACTTTCCTCACCACTTCTCTCTCCTTATATCTCCTTTTCCTTTGTTTTGACTTTGTGATCCCTTTCTTCTGATCCCTTTTTGTCTGCCACATGGCCCCCTCTCTCTATTTCAAATGCTTTCTCAATGCCAACTTATTGCAGGAACATTTCCTATAATCTTTTCTTTACCACTAGTCATCTACAACTTGCCTTTCTTGAATTAAGTTACTGTAGCGGGGTGGTCACCCGCTCCTGCCTGGAAGGGCTTAAGACAGCCCTGGAGAGGGCTGGGTCACGGGGAAAAGCTGGGCTGATTGGGGAAACAGTCTCAGCTGTGGCCACGCCCCAAAAGGCCAGGGAAGCCAGGAGCAGAGACAGTCTCTCTCTGCCTTCAGAGAGAGGGGGCCTGGCTGCTGGGAAGCTCAGGGTGCCTAGAGTGAGGCAGGGCAGGGGAAAGGCCAAAGGGGCTGGGGAGCTCCAGGCTGGCAACTCTCCAGGCTGCAGGGCCTTGTCCAAGGCCCCATAGAGGCACTGGGGTGCAGAGAGAAGCAGAAGGTCCAGACCCAACCTTGCCTATGATGAGTGGCTCACACTGCAGTCTGCCCCAGGGCATGGGGGTGAGTTGGTGACTGGCAGTAGTCTATGACTGAGGCGAGGTGGGGGTAGGAGTTCCTCGGGGAGGGGAGGCCCCGAGACTGAGGGGTGTACTGCCAGGGGGAAGCACCCCAGATAACAGGGCATCGGAGTCCAGGGAGGGACACGGGGGCCAAGTGGCAGTGGGACACTGGCCTGCAGAGGGCGCTCCAGGGATGGAAACAAGCTAATTCCCGAAAGAGACCAGCAGGAGGCACCGCAGGTGTGAGTCCACTCGCTTACAGTTACATTTGTCCATTTTAGTTCCTGATTCACAAAAGCACTTATGGTATGAACTTAGATACATCTCCATTCAGGAATCTATGGAACGTAAGCGTGTGCTTGCCTACTAGATTGGGTCTTTAGACTGTAAACCAGTCTGACTAGGGAATGTGTGTAAAACAATACTAGCTTATAGCACTGTAAATGGTGGATGGATGTGTGTGACGTCTCCAGATGCTGCTGCTGTGATAGAGTGCTGCATCACTGACCCACCATCTAATTCATTGTTTGTTCAGTCGGAAGCCATACACCAGAAGAAGTGATTTTTAATAATCAGTTAGGGTAAGTGCAGGATGAAGGAGAATGCAAGCCTGTGCAGAAAGAAGAAGAGGAAGCTGAGTCATGACACTAACTGTTTTTTGAATTGATCGTTCGATGTGAATGAACAATATTTCAAAACACTTTCCGAAAAGTTGTAGTTTAATGCACCAAACACAGTAATGACTCAAGCACAGCAAGATAGTTGAAGAGAAATCAGCAGAGATTGAAGTTGCTTATCCACTGTGCGGGGATGCTTATTACCACTCCACTGTTATTATATGTATTTTTACAGAATAATAACAGAGCTGACCACAATCTACAAAGAACTGAGGGTAAGTTGAGAGAAGTGGCACACTCACTGAGCTTTTCCAGTTTGCATATGATATTAGCTTTTAGAGTGCACTGCAAAAGATCTACAAGAGCTTATTTGCAGATTAGAAGAATCCAGGAGAAAAAATGCATTAAAGCCTTAAATTATGGTTATCTGTTATGCATTATGAGATAATCTTCCTACCAATTACTTGGTAGTTAAATGTTCAGTTATGTCAGTAATCTTATCTTCTTGGTCTGTGAAATTAATTATGGTAATTGTTCTGCTGAAATTGAAAGAGGAAAATCAGTTTGCTGATTGTTTGCTCGATCTAGAGATTATTCAGAGTTAGAATAAACAATGTGAAATATCAAAATGATACAGGTGTTTTCAACAAAATGATGCTGTACTGTTACGGAAGTCTGACTATGGAGTATTATTTCTCAGGAAGCACTAGCTGTAGGTTGGTGATGTTCTTATTTAACAAAGCCTCCCCCTGAATTCACCTGCACACGACTCGTTTTTTGAGTACTGCATATGAAATAAGGAACTGTCTTTAAAAATGCTGCCCACCTGCCTCAAAGGGCAGAGCAACTTGCTGGGGCCAGTGGTGAAATGGTGCAGTCTCAGCAGGAAGGGAAGGAGACACTCATTCTAGCACACTAGGTAGCTCCTTCCCCGGTAGTCTCTGGCCATGGGGGAGGCGTGCTGATTGGCCAGCATTCCCTAGCTCCCAGAATTTAACCTGTTGCGGGGGCCATGTGGAGCCTCTTTTAACTCTGTTCCAGCAGCTCAACTCTTCCTCCCTCCCCCCTGAACTAGGAACAGGAATCTGGTCTGACAGATTCTGTGGGTCTAGCTGATGGCCTGTTTGCGGGTCAGGTTGGAATTGTTTCTACCATGGGCCAATTGGCAGAGAACCAGGGAGGGTTTTTTTGCCTTCCTCACTGTGCCTTCAAGCCACAGTGACTTAAGTAGGAATGCGCTTAGTACCTTACTGAGGTACCTGGATTGACTTGTTTATTTGTTGCAACTTGTGGCCAGTTTCAAGTGTGGTAAAAAGAATAAAATGAATGGTTAGCTGAGAGAAAAGGCCTGGGATTTTGGTGATGGGCCTTGGGCTTACAGGTGAGAACTTGTGGCCCTCATGGCCTGAAGTCCCCACCCTTCTTCACCTTCTGCCCCTCTCCTGGGGGAAGGATGTTAGGACTCAGAGAGAGCTGAGCCCTGCAGGTAGGCTGAAGAGAGCCTATCCTGAGTGGCAGGTTATATGCTAAGGAGCCCTATAACCCCCGCACTGGAACCAATTCAATGCCTGGTAATGGAGAGTACGAGTGATGGGTGGGTAGTAACCCCTGCCCCGGGTGAAAGTTTAATAAAAGTTGTAGCCTGCCACTTAATTCCATACATGTCTGTCTCATTTTGCCCCTGTGTCCGCATCAAAGGCAGATTTGTATGTTACTCTCACATAAGAACGGCCATACTGGGTCAGACCAAAGGTCCATCCAGTCCAGTATCCTGTCTTCTGACACTGGCCAATACCAGGTGCCCCAGAGGGAATGAACAGAACAGATAACCATCAAGTGATCCATCCCCTGTTGCCCATTCACAGCTTCTGGAAAACAGAGGCTAGGGACACCATCCCTGTCCATCCTGGCTAATAGCCATTGATGGACCTATCCTCCATGAACTTATCTAGTTCTTTTTTGAACCGTGTTATAGTCCTGGCTTTCACAACATCCTCTGACAAGAAGTTCCACAGGTTGACTGTGCATTGTGTGAATAAATACTTCTTTTTGTTTGTTTAAACCTGCTGCCTATTAATTTCATTTGGTGGCCCTTAGTTCTTGTGTTATAAGAAGGAGTAAATAACACTTCCTTATTTACTTTCTCCACACAAGTCATGATTTTATAGACCTCCATGATATTCCCCCTTAGTTGCCTCTTTTCCAAGTTGAAAAGTTCCAGTCTTACTAATCTTTCCTCATACGGCAGCCATTCCATACCCGTAATCATTTTTGTTGCCCTTTTGTGAACCTTTTCCAATTCCAATGTATCTTTTTTGAGATTGGGCAACCACATCTGCACGCATTATTCAAGATGTGGGCGTACCATGGATTTATATACAGGCAATATGATAATTTCCGTCTTATTATCTATCCCTCTCTTAATGATTCCCAATATTCTGTTAGCTTTTTGAACTGTTGCTGCACATTGAGTGAATGTTTTCAGAGAACTATCCACAATGACTCCAAGATCTCTTTCTTGAGTGGTAACAGCTAATTTAGACCCCATCATTTTATATGTATAGTTGGGATTATGTTTTCCTATGTGCATTACTTTGCATTTATCAACATTGAATTTCATCTGCCATTTTGTTGCCTAGTTACCCAGTTTTGAGAGATCCTTTTATAGCTCTTTGCAGTCTACCTGGGACTTAACTATCTTGGTACTTTTGTATCATCTGCAAACTTTGCCACCTCACTGTTTACCCCTTTTTCCAGATCATTTATGAATATTCTGACTAGGACTGGTCCCAGTACAGACCCCTGGGGGACACCACTGTTTACCTCTCCATTCTGAAAACTGACCATTTATTCCTACCCTTTGTTTCCTATCTTTTAACCAGTTACCAGTCTATGAGAGAACCTTCCCTCTTATCCCATGACTGCTTACTTTGCTTAAGCCTTTGACAAGCTCCCACATCAAAGGCTCTTTCTGAAAATCCACTGGATCCCCCTTGTCCACGTGTTTGAGACACCCTCAAAGAATTCTAGTAGATTGGTGAGGCATGATTTTCCTTTACAAACACTATGTTGACTGTTATGTTCATCTATGTGTCTGACATTTTTGTTCTTTACTATAGTTTCAACCAGTTTGCCCAGTACTCAAGTCAGGCTTACTGGCCTTTAATTGCTGGGGTCACCTCTGAAGCCCTTTTTAAAAATTGGTGTCACATTAGCTATCCTCCAGTCATTTGGTACAGAAGCTAATTTAAATGATAGGTTACGAATACAGTTGGTAGTCCTGCAATTTCACGTTTGAGTTCCTTCAGAACTCTTGGGTGAATACCTGGTCTTGGTGACTTATTACTGTTTAGTTTATCAATTTGTTCCAAAACCTCCTCTAATGACACCTCAATCTGGGACAGTTCCTGAGATTTGTCACCTAAAAATAATGGTTCAGGTTTGGGAATCTCCTTCACATCCTCAGACATGAAGACCGCTGCAAAGAATTCATTTAGTTTCTCTGCAATGGCCTTACCATCCTTGAGCTCCTTTAGCTTCTTGATTGTCCAGTGGCCTCACTGATTGTTTAGCAGGCTTTCTGCTTCTGATGTACTTAACATTTTTTTGCTATTACTTTTTGAGTCTTTGGCTTCAAATTCTTTTTTGACCTTTGTAATTATCTTTTTACGCGTCATTTGCCAGAGTTTATGCTTCTTTCTATTTTCTTCCACTTTTTAAAGGATGCCTTTTTGCATCTCACTGTTTCTTTTACTTTGTTGTTTAGCCAGAGTGGCTCTTTTCTGGTTCTCTTACTATGTTTTTTAATTTGGGGTATACATTTAAGTTGAGCCTCTATTATGGTGTCTTCAAAAAGTTTCCATGCAGCTTTCAGGGATTTTACTTTTGGTGCTGGATCTTTTAATTTATGTTTAACTAACTTCCTCATTTTTGTATAGTCCCCCATTCTGAAATTAAATGCTACAGTGTTGGGCCACTGTGTTTTCCCTGCCATATGTGTTTGTGGACTTTCAGATAGTGATGATGTATTTTTACTTGGCATGGGTCCAGAACAAAACCCTGGGTACAGATGCTCATGAACATTGTGATGTTTGACTTTAACCTCAGATCCAGATTTTACCATTTGTCCCTATTTCTATCTCAACCTCTCAAAAAGATCAGAAACTCACTGAATTTCAGGGTTATCACAATCAATCTAGACAGGAATTTTATTCCTCATGTGCATCCATAGCTAATGAAAATAAATAGAATTTCCAAAATGAGGAAGTTTGTTTCTGCGCTTCACTTTGAGATTCTCCAGTTGTTGTTTAGCTAATAAGTACTGCAACAATGTGTATATGAAAGGCTAGATTTTTTAGCTGGTCATTGCAATTAAACGGGCTACCCCCTTTTACCCCAGCTGAGCATCTGGCCTTTAAACACTCTTCTTGTATTTTAAATCAAAGTTCTACCTGTGTCACCCTGAAGGTGACTGTGGTATACTTCTTATTTATTATGTATATTTGATTTTTTTTAATTACCATGTATTAGTTTTGTAGCACTACAGAAGTGCATGACATTTTACAGGCATATAAAAACATGAGGTATCTACCTGAGGAGATTTCCAATCCTGCAAACATTTAATATCGGTGTGTAATACTTGCTGCCATGAATTCTCATTGACTCTAATGGGACTAGTTGCATTAGTCAGCATGCCCAGTATTAAGTGTTTCCAGAATTGGACCTTAATTAGATAATGCAAAGAATAATGAAAAACAGGCCTTGTTGAGTAGGAGACAGGAAACAATATGAAGGTTGAGACAATTATAAACAATGGAAAGGGAATATTATTTATATTGAGAGCATATTGGGAACATACTGTGGTTTACTATGGGTCCAATTCTTACTCTACCCACAGTGAGTAGTACCTTATTATAAAATTATTATTAGGGATCCTATATAGATAATACGATCCCTATAGATGCACAATGATCCAGCAATGTATTTTCTTCATTGACCAAAGCACTACATTATTCTAGATGTTTCTGAGATCGAAATGTTAAATCTTGAACTTGCAAACATCGGAGGGCTTTGTCATATACCCAGAAGACAGTGATTCTTTTAACTGTTAAATGGATTGTGCTTCTCCATTAACTTTATAGTGTTGTATATGAAAAGGTTAATGTCCTTTTTCCATAGCTTTTCAACAGACCACCAACTGTAGTAAATTGAGTTAATGGAGTTACACTGGATTTACACCACTGAGAATACACTTTGGCTCACAGTCTTTGAAACTAACCAGAATGGAAATTGCTTCTGCTGTCAAAATATTGTAATAATAATTTGGTATATTATATAATAAAGTGTTTTTTTCTTTCCGATTTAGAATTGGCACAAACAATTTAAGAGATTAGAATTTAATGTTTTACATCTTGTCTTACAAAGTTGTATTGGAAGTAAAACTCATGATTGATATGCTTTGCTGCTGTTCACTAAAAATGAATTCTAGGGCATTTATCTTTTTAAAAAAAATATGTATTGACAGAACAAGTATTTCCTTTCACTAGTGCTGACAGTCAGACTAAGTCTGAATAGTATTATCTGAAGAATAATCGTTAACGTCTGACTGAAATTCCAAGGTCCAACCGATAATCTTAACACATTACTCAACTTTGGTGTGTTCAGCATCCTACATCGAGTTTTTAATTCACTGTTGGTACTCTGGAGTATTCGTTGGATAAGGCTATTCACATTTACTATAATGATGAATTCCATTAGAGTAGAGGAAACTGCTAGGAAAATCATTCTGTAATTATAAGCCAGAATGTGGCATATTGTAGAAACCACCAGTGACAGAAACTCTAGTGTATATGGATGCCTTTTGCGTATTGGCATTTTTTGTTTATTTAAAATTGAGACTTCTGTATTTTTTGTTATTACAGAGCTGTGATTTCCCCACCCACGCAGTTTATTTTATTATGACAAACAAATAATCTTATTCATCAGCCTAGAAGTGTTAAATAAAACTATGAAACAAGAACAGAGATGGGGAGGAAGGAATAAGAGGCTCTACTAATGGCAACACAGAAAATGTAGGTGGAGGGTCAGGGGAGGATAGAGTGACATAAACCAAAAGAAGAGATGGTCTCAAACATGAGTGTTGTCAGCAGAGATTACTTCTCTTATTCTGCAGTGATATCTACAGATTTCAAACTTACATAAGTGGAGCCACGAAAGTGGCAAAATTTGGCATGCATGTGCTTGTACCATACAAATAACATCAATTTTTAAAAGGTTTTAGACCTTTTCAGTTAAAATCAGTTTGCATTCAAGACAAATTAATATTAAAAGCAAGCTTGATTTGGGGCCACATTGCATACTACATGCTTCGGTTGAGTTGCACTGTACGTCTCAAATACTTTCATTGACTTCAGTGGACTTTTGGAGGTGTAATGGTCTACTCAAGATGAGTAAAGGTTGCAAACCCTAGCCCCTTGTGAATAGTTGCATCTAGCAGGGAAGTATTTACTTAAATATTATAAAAGAACAGGAGTACTTGTGGCACCTTAAAGACTAACAAATTTATTTTAGCATGAGCTTTCGTGAGCTGCAGCTCACTTCTTCGGATGCATAGAATGGAACACACAGACGGGATATTTATACATACAGAGAACATGAAAAGGTGGAAGTATGCATACCAACAGGCAGAGTCTAATCAATTGAGATGAGCTATCATCAGCAGGAGGAAAAAAAACTTTTTGAAGTGATAATTAAGATGGCCCATAGAAGGTGTGAGGAGAACTTAACATAGGGAAATAGATAAGTTCTCCTCACACCTTCTATGGGCCATCTTAATTATCACTTCAAAAAGTTTTTTTTCCTCCTGCTGATGATAGCTCATCTCAATTGATTAGACTCTGCCTGTTGGTATGCATACTTCCACCTTTTCATGTTCTCTGTATGTATAAATATCCCCTGTCTGTGTGTTCCATTCTATGCATCCGAAGAAGTGAGCTGCAGCTCACAAAAGCTCATGCTAAAATAAATTTGTTAGTCTTTAAGGTGTCACAAGTACTCCTGTTCTTTTTGCGGATACAGACTAACACGGCTGCTACTCTGAAACCTTAAATATTATAGTTGGCTTCTAAGACGGTTTACTATAACAAGTAATTATTACAGACCTTACCTCCATGAAAAAAATTGCTCCAGTATATCATCAGTGGAGTTAAATAATATAAACAACTTTTTACTTTGGTAACATACTGAAGTAAACTACAATTGGACAAGCCCCACTCTGTACCAGGGCATCACATGTATATTAGGCATTTGGATTGGTCTAACTCTATCAACATAGTTGCACTGGTGCAAAATTCCTTAATGTAGACAAAGATATAGCGAGGGATCTGTTGGAAACAGATAGTGTTGTTGTGTGGTAGTGCCCAGAAGCTCTTGTTATGATTGGGGCCTCACAGTGCTGAGTGCTGTACAAAGATAAAATAAAAGTCTCTCACTATTTGTTTAACTGAATAAGCAGTTTCCTTCATCTTCTGAACAATTATAGGGAATAAAATTCTAACTCCTCATATCAAACTGTCAGCACTATGCCATCTTTGTCTTTTTGCCTGTTCTATATAATGGTAATGCCCAGAAATGCCCCAGAAATGTCCCTTTAACTAAAGAGTTTGTCCATCATAGTCCATGAACAAATTATTGAATTTAATATAGTTTATTATTATGAACTGTAAAAACTATTAAAAATCATTCCCTTCCCTTATAACCCATTGTCCATACTAGCCATTTTATAGGAGGTAGTGGGGGTGTATTTAGCTAAAAAACTGATTTTGCAACACACACATTTTTAGAAGATGGGGTACTGGTGACATTTTACTCAAATAGATGTCTGTCAAGAAACTCTTCTTCAGCAAGGTGGAATGGAGAAATTAGTTTATAAGAATGAAATCAGGCTGGATGGCCTGAATAAATCAACAGGGCAAGTAATGTTAGGAGTTCTAACTGGAGATAGCACTAAATAATAACTTTTTTTTTTACCCCAGTAAAAGTTTTACTACTGATTATTATGATTTTATCAATTAATTTTGGGTTACGTTTTTAGTGGGAACTAAAAACAAAATTTGGAATATGTGAGTATATTGATCAAGCAAAACTGTGACCTCCAATTTACACATCATTTTTAAAAGATTTACTCTTTTCTGTTTCCATGGTTTTAAGTTAACCATGCTATGGATTTTGTTAAATACATGGGACTAGATTTATGCACAACTCATAATAAGGAGTGATTTGGAGCAGCACCTCCATAGTAGGAACACCAAGAGGTATTTCTATATATGGAGAGGCTCTGTTCATAGCTGCACCTTTACATGGCTGGCTTTTATGTAGAGGGGAGGTGCCATGGTCCTAGCTCCTTTATGGCTGGTCTAAGGAAGTAACTGCACTCTTCTGAGGGGCTGCTTTTCTTCCTAGCTCTTTGGCAGGCTATACGAGGGTGGCACCTTGCTCCTCCTCTCCACTGCATAATTTCATAAAGACCAAGTTGATATTGTATTTATTTGTCACACTCCGAAGTAAGATACATGTTTTCTTTTTATTAAAACCACAATGTACTGTAATAGAGTTATATACTATACATATTGTAATTATGTACTATACAAACTAATAATCAACAGTACATTATATGATGTTTTGAGACGTTTCAGAAGAAATTTAATGAGGAGAATTTGGAAGGATTGAGGTCTGCCAATGCTCACCACCTGCTCCCTCCTGCTCAGTACTCCAGAGGAATACTAATCCCTTTACTCTCATCCCAAAGTTACTGAATACTATGGCCTCAAAGACCATTCCTTTCAGACCTTGAATTTGACAATAATTTTAATCCTGTTCACAACCACTGTCAAGCTTCTTGTCTTGCTGATTCTCAAGTAAAATGTTGATCCAGATCCTCAACTACTGTAAATCTATGAAACAACACCACTTTTACAGCAGCTAAGGATCTGGTCTATTATAATTAAAACATTGTAATGAAAATACAGTCTAGACAATTTTATGATATAGAAATTAGCAGGTACCATAATTAGTCCTTTCAAATCTATCTTCAAAGTCTATCTTTTTGGTCATTGCTTCCTCGTCCTTTTCTCTGTATGCAAACACAAATATTACCACAGGCACATCTCGAAAACAGTTCTCTTAACAACATCTCCATTCTGTGTGTGTGTGTGTGTATTTATGGAGCTGTTGAGACCTTTTAATTCCTGGAGGCTGCTCACATATATCTACACATTACTACAATGTTTATACCCCATGAAAATAGCTCTGATCAAAGACTGAAAAATATTTCCCACTATTATTGAGTAGCCCTGGCAAGGTCTGAAAACTAATGATATTTTTTTCTCTTATATTTTAGAATACCTTTGCATTTTTGCATTTCCACATGTTCTGTATAACTCTGTCATTATCAGCAATGCACAGAGTCATAATTAAAGTGCTACTTAAAACAGACAAGTTAGGTATGATAATAGGTGGCTTATTTAACGAGACACTAATTTTAAAAAGTGGAGGAAGGAACAAAATCAATATTTGATATTAATAATAAAATGTAATTAATCCGAATAATCTAATTAAAAATCTTCAAGCAATACGTGAACATTATAGTCTATATTTCCCGAGGAATCAGTTTTAAGTTATAAATAAAAAATATCTTTATGGTAATGCTCGTTAAATCTTTAAGTGATCATTTGTTATTTTGAAATTGTGTAATACTGCTTTCCAATTTATTTTTATGTTCAACAACAGACTCTTTTCTTTTCTCAAAATCAATAATCAGAGACAACAATTTTTGAATTAAGAGAGTGTATCTTGGATTTCATTCAATTGAAGTACATTTGCAAAGCCTATTTTACAGTAAAGATACTATATTCAATGTGACCTTAGGGGTTTTTAAGTAATCTTTCCACGGAGATGCCAACTAATCAGCAGCTTGGACAGTGTCTATTGCAGTAGTTGTAAGCGGGAAATGTGAACTTCTCCAGCCATTGTCTATTATAGTATTCACATATAATGCTAATGCCATTTATTTATCAGTTAGTTTCCATCAACTTTCTGGAGGCGTTACAGAGATAGAAAGCAAAAGCATTATGAGTTGAACTCATTGTACATAATCCATAGTTTGGAAGAAAATATTAATAATAAAATCCCCACCACCCTGATGTGTGCTATAATGTGCTGATAATCTTCACAAATATAGACCTCAGTCCTTGAAACTGATCCATGTGGGCATAGACCTGCACATGCACCAGGCCCCATTTACATCAGTGGGGCTCTGTTTGTACTCAAGGGCATACCTTGTGGATCCGATTACAGGATCAAGGCCATAAAGGGGGGGGAATAACAATCCCTCATTTGGCAACTGTGAGAACATATAGCTACTCTGTCACCCCAAAAAGAGAATAAAATACTTAAGAGTCTCATAATATCAGGTTCAAAAGTGTTTCCTAAATCACAGAATTCAAAACTAGTCCAGGAATCACCAGTTGACAGATTGAATGATGTCCTGAGTCTCAAAAGGGCAAGAATAATCTTCTCAGACAGGCCCCTCCAGCATAGTTGCAAACAGTCTGTTGCATTTCAATTATGCAATTAAAATGTGAGAATTAGATACTGATAGAATTGGAGCCACTGCACTATAACTGTTTTGCTGCCAAATTGCTAGACTCTGCAAATTATTTATTAAATAATTACAAGTTACAGGAAAGTAAGAAATAAATTTGCCTTATTCCATGCAAGATTCCTTTGCATACTGGATCCAAAAATGACATTTCAGGAAAACATTCACACAAAATGTATAATAATTTCTTAAATACACTTTAATTTGAACTTGTCACATTTCTGTTGCCTAGGTTATTTTATATGCAGGCAGAATAAGTATAATATTGCCAAAAATACTACAGCTGAGATTCTTTTGAGTTTTAAAATCCATTATTCTTAATAAACTTCAAGGAAAAAGAAAACAAGGAAACACAAACAAATGTTAAATATTAAATAATGGATGTTTTTCTACGTCATGCAGTAATACATATCTGAGGACAGAGTTGGCCCCTCAAGGTTGATAAGATTATGACAGCTCATTGAAGGACAACATATTGTTGGGGTGTCCATGTAGCAGCTCATAAGTGAGATTGATAATCCTCGAGTCAGAATGTACCTCTTGGTCTCCCTTGGGCCATGGGGAGATAGTAGACTACGCTATGTGCTTCTGGCACACTGGCACAAATATGCCACCTCGTATGCTGTGGGTGCATAGTCAAAGCTTCAGCCCCTCCTATTGCTTTCCACCCATCAGTGTGAGAGAGAGATCTAGCAACTTGGTGGATCCTGAAGGTGGCGGCAGAGCATGCTAATGCCTCCTCACTCCCTTGAGTTGACATACAGTTGTGCTACAGCCTGGACCTACAATAGTAACCAGTGCAGTTCAGTATCACTGTATGTGCCATGTAGTATGCCATCACTCATTCAAAGCTTTAGGTAAAATAAGGATAATTTTCAGTATTTTAAAAGCAAGACTGTCAGTATTGCACATATGGCCATTTGTGATGGAATGTAGGAAACACAGGCAGGGTAGCAGCACTCACAGGACTTTTTCTGATTGCACTGGTGAAGTGTGATATCTGTGTCAATTCCATGGCTGATGAAGCAGAGAACAGCCTAAACAACAACAAACTATGTCCTGCCCACAGAGTCATAACGCTCCTGGCTGGCAGCCATGAATGGCCTTCTAACATCCTCTGAAACTGGATAGCTCTCCCTGCTCATCAATGGATGAGGTCTTGGACAGTTGGAAGACACATTATGAAAGCATGTTGAACCACAGACCTGCTGATGACTGTCTAGAGCTGCATGACATAGCAAACTGAACAGTTGCTGATCCAGGAATGAACTCTGATCCTCCATCACTCAAGGAATTACGACTGGCCATGCAAAGGTTATGGAATGGCCATGCTGCTGGACCTGATGGCATTCCACCTGAATTGCTCAAAGGTGTCTTGGAACCAGCAAGCATCAGCCTACATCAACTGCTTTTAAAAGTGTGGGCATCAGGCAAAGCACCAATAAAATGGAAAGGCTGCATTTTAGTGTCCCTGTATAATAGCAAAGGATCTCGCATCCAGTGTGGCAACTACAGGCTAATCTCACTGCTATCAGTCCCTGGAAAGATCTTTTCCTCATGTTCTACTTGATAGGATGCAGCTGCTCCTTAACAGACATCATCATCCACAGTAATCAGATTTTACTGTAGGGCAGTCAACAATGGATGCTGTTTTTCCCCTCCAGCTTCTGGCTGAGCCACACTGAGAATTTAACCTCCTGCTTCATGTGGCATGTATAGACATTAAAGTGGCCTTTGATTCAGTCAAGAGGTCAGCAGTTTGACTCTCACTTAAAGGAGTTGATATATCAAATGTTCCGATAAATCTGGTGTGTGACCTTCACAGCAGGAGTGTGTGTTGGTTCATGACTTTTGCTGCATTTCTAAACCTCCTCAGTTGTGCAGCAGGGATACATTTTCACCCCAGCACTATTCTATTAAGCTATTGACTGGATATTAGGACTTGCTTCTCCACATGTTGAAATCAGGGTTGGTCAAGAAGTGTTTACCGACCAAGACTATGACACCAATGCTGACTTGCTTGTGGAGAAGTCAGAGAATGTCAGTCCCACCCTCCAAGGTCTCCAAGAAGCCGTCCATGCTATGCGGTCCAGAACTCCTGGAGCAAGTGGAATCAAATACCATGCAGTGCATTGATGATCATCTACATAGGCTGCAAGCAGAGTTCAAATAATTGCAGCAAACCAGGCATTCTTCGACGAATAGCTCTCACTGCCTTCTGAATGAAGTCCACGTCTTGCTTGTAGACACAAAAATATCTTTGTGCTGAGACAAAGTTCAGGATCCATCAAACCTACGTATTTCCTGTATTATTATATGGGTCAGAAATCTGGACCCTCCTACAGTCAGAGTTGGAGCAGCTAGAGGGATTCCATATTGCACTGTCACCACCACATGTTGAGCATAAAGTGGTGAATTTGTGTGAAATGTCACAGTCTCACAAAGATCTGGCTTTCCTTTAGTCGCTTATTATATTCAAAAGCAGTATTGCATTGCTCTGCAGCCATGTTGCCAGGATAGACACAAAAAAAACCCAGCGCGCTGCTCTCAGAGTTTGCATCAACGTGTGAAGGAGTGCGCACCCTGACTATACCTAGCACTGTTCACGGGGCCACTTCAGAGATTTGTGGATTCTCAGGATTAAGCTGGATCTGGGAACTTCACTACATGATGCATGGTGCAATGTTATCAAACATGATTACTCTGTTAGTCGACGATGTATGTTTGATGATGACTCTAACTGAAGCCTCATCTGTACTGAGTAGAATGGGACAATTACTTCCTGTATCTTACATGCAACACTCCTGTTAATACACCCCTGAATGATGTAAGCCTTTTTTGAAACTGCATCGCATTGTTGTCTCCTATTCAATTTGTGATCCACTCTAACCCCATTTCCTTTTCAGCAGTACTACTGTCTAGCCAATTATTCCCCATTTTGAAGTTGTGCCTTTTAATTTTTCCTTTCTAAATAAATTACTTTGCACTTATCTTTACTAAATTTCATCTTGTTGAATTCAGACTAATTATCCAATTTGTCAAAGTTCTTTTGAATTCTAATCCTGTTCCCCAAAGTGCTTGCAACCCCTCCCAGCTTGGTGTCATCTGCAAATTTTATAAGCATAGTCTCCACTCTATTACCCAAATCATTAATGGAAATATTGACTAGTACCAGACCCAATACTGATCCCTGCAGGAGGATCCCAAAGTGTTTTATTAACTATAGACCTGATCCAAAGCCTATTAGAGTCAATTGATTTTGGATCTGCTTTTGTACATCAACACCACCATCTCTGGGGGAGTTGAAGGGGAAGAGCAGCAGCAAGGGAGTGTGCACATGTGCTGTATGGATTTTCAAAAGTATCTCGTAAGGGATACGTTTTTCAGCACTTCATCAGTGCTGGAAGTCAGCAACTGAATCTGTAGTTTACTAGCTCCTCTGTGAACATTAGTCCTCTCACTTTCTGTGGTGCTCCATGTTGTTAGGGACAGCCCTGACACAGATTTTTTTTTTGACAGCTTACTGTCTCCATTGCTATTTTCTTTAGAATTTGGGGATGTAATTCATTTGGCTCTGGTGCACTGTCAACTTGTAATGGTTCTAATTGCCTGTCTACAGTGCCATTATCATAAAGATATTTTAGAATTACATTTTCCTCCAGCAAAATGTATCCCACTCTTCCTGAATGTGACCTTCCGCTGCTTCTTCTGGATGCTGAAGTAAGAATTCATTCAGGCTCTTATCACTATCAGGTTCATTTGTTCTTAACATCTCTTGAGACCCTACCTGCTCTCCTCATGCTGACATGTATTAAAAGGTGTACTTCATTCTCCCTTCCATTTCTCTAGGACTAGACTGTGTCTTGAACGACATGCCCAATAGGTGAATAAGAGGAATTAAATCCACTCCACCTTATCCCCTTCATTCATACTTGGGACTGGGTAGGTGGGAGTAACCTATTTGCCAAAGTACTCCCTCCCCAGAGGTGACAGGAAAGGAGTAAGTGGGAAACAGCTGAGCCTTTGCTCCAGCCCCTTTTCTCACCAGCCAGAGTAGCTGAGCCAGCAGAATAGCATGAGGAAGGGGTGGAGGGTAATATTCAACCATTGTCTTGTACCAGGTGTGTCCCTGGGTCACAGTAGGTCCTGGAGATATTCCTTGTTTATGCACTGGTCACCGCACTGGTGTTACAGCATGCACACAGAGACATTAGAGAAAAACAACAGAAATACTGTTGATGGAAGGTTGCAATGTAACACTATTTTATTTCTTAGAATTCAGAATGATAACACAAAAGAATCCCAAAACAGAGCGAGACAAAGCAGGCAGCTCCTTAAAACAGAGAGGCACAACTCACCTAATCTATTATAGGCTTTGTCTGTAGAACTGACTGCTGCATTGCTGTAGAGAGCCTCCAAGCAGAATTAAAAATCACTGAAATTTAAAGTGACATTTTACAATTGTAACGCAGTTTTCCATATACCACAGAGTTGTAAAGTTAAAATTTATCCCAATTGTTTAGTATTATTTTACGATGGTTTCTTTACTATTTGGTGTTGTCCACACCCATCACTCATTAGGTATGTCTAATTTAATCCTAGATAGACCCTGGCCCATTTCTTACTCATCTTGAATTCCTTTTAATCCTTTGATCCTCTAACACTGTCTTCAGCTTCTCAATCTGTATGGGCTGGTCTACACTAAGGGGAAAAATCGATATAAGATACGCAACTTCAGCTACGTGAATAACGTAGCTGAAGTCGAAGTATCTTATATCGATAACTTACCCGTCCTCACGGCGCGGGATCGATCTCCGGGGCTCTCCATATCGACGACGCCACCGCCGTTCGCGGTGGTGGAGTTCCGGAATCGATATAAGCGCGTTCGGGGATCGATATATCGCGTCTAGATGAGACGCGATATATCGATCCCTGAAAAATCGATCGCTACCCGCCGATACGGCGGGTAGTGTAGACGTAGCCTATGACTGAGGAGCTGTAGTTAACAAAACTGACTGCATATGTCCATTTAAAAGAGACACATGACATCGCTGCTATTTAATTTTTGGCTCGGCAAGCCTTTTTTCCAATAATGGAACTACAGAAGTATACCTGTAACAAAGATCACAGCCAATGGGGATGTGATAGTAAATACGCTTTTTATTTATCAAATTGTCCTTGATTTCAGGGATAGATCACACAGAATAATTGAACACCTCTTTGGTGGTTTATATCACATCTTTAATGTCATTTAAGCATTGATATTTGAATCTAGTAATCTGTTTTTCTACTCTTATGGAGTATGTGTGAATGGTTAAAATTTAGGATTCTCTTTTAAAAAAATAAAAGACAAGTATGTATTTGACACACATATTTGGCTTGGAGCCATACCAACCTGTGCTGTCATAGTGTTACACCTCACAAGCTAAGCAAGGTTCGGCAGGCCATTATTTAGATGGGATGCTACTAAGAGACACCAGTATTTTGCAGGAAATGGCAGTCTTTCCCCACCTTAGGTGCTTCAGCTCCAACTCCACAGTGTGCTATGCTACTCGAGATGTTGTTTTCTGGATAACATGTAAAACTGAGATTTTGCCCACTTATGGTCACTTAAGATACTTTGCGTAATGCCTGTTATCCAAAGATTGCGAAGTGACCTACACTAATTCATAGTTTATATCTCACTATATTCCTGAAAAACAGTATAATATTTGTTGGAAAAAAATTGAATCTTTTTTTTGGGGTGGGGGGGAGCTCTTACCTGGTTGAAAAATTGGATGAATATTTTAATGAAAATTTTAATGAAAATATCTCTCTTGTCGCAGAAAAATTTTGAATCCAAAATGTATCAATCAAGTATTGCTAATCCTATTTTACCTATATGCACACTGAGACACACAGTAGTAAAATGACTTGCTCAAAAGATCACAGATCAGTCTCACGGCATAGACAAGAATAGTCCCAGATTTCCTGACTCCCAGTCATATTTAAGTTGCTAGATGCTGCTTTCCAAAATGAAAGGTCCCATAACACTTTTCTGAAGAGAAAAATGTTTCCTGGCCAAATTCTAACTTGGGTAATTACATTATGCTTACCTCAACAGCAGTTACTTTACACATCAGCCTGGATGGGTTTCAATGATAAGTGAAATGATCTGGATACTGCAAATACTTTTATAATGCAAAGTCTGTACTTTGGAAATCTATTACGCTGATGTATGTTATTAGTTGGTCTATGTTAAAAATAATGAGGAACCTATTCTGGATTGGACAGCCAGAATGAGGTACACATGTAGTCATAAAAGTACTTAAAGCATGTGTCTATATATCAAAATATGTACAGGTTATTCTTTGACAGTGTTTAGAAGAAGGCTTAGTCTGGAATACTTACAACAAGATACATGAAAAGCAGGCCTTCCCCACAAAATGGGTAGATAAAAAGCAAGCAACTTTGGTGTTGAGCACATTTTTTATCAGCAACGTTCACATATCAGCTGTGGCATTCACAAGAAACATCTGTTTAGGCAGTTGCCTAATTTCTTTTTCAATATCTCATATGAAATTAAAATAATCATCATACAGTAAATACTGGGAAAGTGAAAAAGCTAACTATGGACTTTGCATTAAAGTACTTGTGGCTTGTCACAATTTTTGTTCTATTTATACAATATTCCAAAAGTAGAAAAAATTTCCAGCTGTTTGTAAGAAGTTATGCGTTGAATAGTATTCAGGCAGATTTTTGCACAGTAGTTGTCCACAGAGAGTTCACTACCGGTTATGGCTTGTTTTCACTACCAGGGAGATCAACACTGCTGCAATTAATGCAGCGGGTGTCGATTTAGTGGGGCTAGTGAAGATCCTTAATTGACAGCAGAGCGCTCTCCGGTCAGTCCCGGTACTGCAGCTCCCTGAAAAGACTAAGGTAAATTGACCGGAGAACGTCTCCTGTCAATGCAGCACAGTGAAGACACTGAAGTAAGTTGACCTAAACTATGTCAACTCTAGCTACGTTATTCACATAGCTGGTGTAGCGTAACTTAGGTCGACTTACCCCAATAGTGAAGACAAGCCCTTAGCGTTCTGTGGATGCAATAGGTGGATGTGTGGATGGGAATGTAGAATCAACTCAGAAAGCCAAGATAAAGAACAGCAAAGAATCCTGTGGCACTTTATAGACTAACAGACGTTTTGCAGCATGAGCTTTCGTGGGTGAATACCCACTTCTTCGGATGCAAGTGGTGGAAATTTCCAGGGGCAGGTTTATATATGCAAGCAAGAAGCTTACCCCTCTGATACAAGATAAAGAACCCATCAGGTATCCCTCGCACATATTCATTCTAGTATCCAAAAACATTGTTAACATTATATTTAATGGCATCCTATAGCAATCTTTGCGTGCCACATATCTCTGTTTGTCTTTCATGGTTATTTCTCATTTTGCATATGGGGAGTTATTCCAAGATTTCATCACATTTTCTATAACTCTCTTTATTTCCAAGTACTTCGCCAAACTAAAATATCTGGCAAAATCTTACTCTTCCTTATCTTTTCTCTTGCCCACTCTCTGGCCTCTGATTACATCATCTCTACTGTTTTTTCTCCTGTTTCATCCATGAAATCTCTCTTCTGCTTTCTGTTCCATTGACCCAATCCCTTCTCGCCACCAGTTATTCATAGCTCTCTTTTTCTCTAATTCTCTTCATCTCCCATATCTTTAAACACGTTCTCATTCCTCTCATTCATTTCTGTTCACCATCAAACATTATGTTGTTCCTCCATTTTAAAATAATCCTCACTCACTCCAGCTTCTCGTTACAGTCCTGTTTCTGGTGTTTTTATTATTAATTAATGTCCAATCTCCTTCCCCAGTACTTTTGAGCTATGTCTTCTCTTTTGAGTTTGTCTTGGCTTCTATACCTTTTCAGGACAGAGGGTGTGAGTTTTATTTGTACTTTTAAAGGATCCTGTAAATTAACCATGCTGTCAAAATATTATTAAATAATGCATGCTGTTCTTGGGACCAAACATAGTCGATTATATTTTAGGAGAGATTTTTGGCACACTGTTTACCAGTACTCAAAATTTCCTTCCTTGATTTCCTATCTACTGTACCAAGATGGAATACAGGATTTCTAAATATTTGTATTTTAAAAATATTTTCTTAGTAGGGAAAATTAAAACCTGTATTGGTTAAACCTTAAATAGATTTATCTTAATAATCCCAGTCACTATTACTAGTTATTTTAATATATAAAATATTGCACACACACTTTTTTTGTCTATCTCAGGAATTCAGATTAGTTGTAAAACACACCCTAAATTATCCCTTTGAAAGAGAGCATCTTCTGTAGCTTTACTTATTTTTATTTATACACATTTAACAATTGAAAAAAACTGAGGAACGTAAAAAAACTAAAGTGACTTGTCTCAGGTTGCACAGTGACCCAAGGGCAGAGTCAGAAACACATCCCAGAATTTACAGTCCCTTAGTCTAACCACCAGAAATGTTTTTGCTTAAACATATTATTTTCCCACTAGCCATATTGACGCTAGAATTAGCTAATCATACTGAATTTGTCAAACCAGTCATTTCTATTGCTGTGTTACTTCACGGCAGGATTAAGGCCCAATCCTGTGCACATTTAAGCATTGAGTGACATCACTCACAGGAGTTATACAATCAACATCAGTGGCGTTTTCCTGTAATAAGCACTGTGCCCAGTAGAAAGTGTTGGCAGTGTTGTGTTCCTAAGCAAAGAAAACTGGATGCGGAGTTCTTGTTCCCACCAATGTATTTTCAGTAAGAAGAGGGGTAATGCAGAATGGTGAGATTTTAAAAAGCCTGCCTACGTGTAAAATGACCTCCTTTTATTCCACTGTCAATTGTGTAGTGTTTATGTATTGTATTCAATCTGTTTTCCCCAGCTGCCATGCTGCAACCTTTATTGAATCACAGACTTGGACTAAGAGCTTGTCTATACTACCCGCTGGATCGGCAGGCAGTGATGGATCCAGCAGCGGTCAATTTATCGCATCAAGTCTAAATGCGATAAATCGACCCCCAAGTGCTCTCCCGTCGACTCTGGTACTCCACTGGAGTGAGAGGCGGAGTCGACGGGGGAGCATCAGCAGTCGACTCACCGCAGTGAAGACACCGCGGTGAGTAGATCTAAGTACATTGACTTTAGCTACGTTATTCACATAGCTGAAGTTGCATAACTTAGATAGATCCCCTACCTCCAGTGTAGACCAGGCCTAAAACTGCCATCCTGACAATCTGATTAGGGAGGGAGTTGTTTCAAATTACTACTTCTGCTGAGATTTTTTTTCATTATGCTCATTTATGCCTTTCTGGATCTATGCAAAATAGAGCCTTTTCTGCTGACTTTCTTTTTAATTTTCATTTGAGATTATACACTATCCCACACGATGCCCATCATTCTGATGCTTGAGCATGGATTCCAAGATTAGTGGCTTGCAATATATGCTCTTGCAGTCCTAAATAATATGCAGAGCAAGAAAAGACACGTACAGTAAATGATGATGAACACTCGCAGTTACATTCTGCCTTCACTTCAATCCCCTTACCCCGATGAAGTATTCAAAGTTTATAATTATTCTGATAATGGCTAATGTATATATCTTAAATAATGGAACTGAAAGTCAACTCTGAGGCTGTATCTCTTTCAGAAATGGTTGAAGTATTTTTTTTTCCTTTTTAACCTTGAGAGGATATGTATAACTATATTTTAAATTAGCATAAAATATTATGGTTATTGAGAGTAATATATCTTTATGGATCCTCATTATGCTTCAAGAGTAATGGATACTAATTGGTTCAGGACATTGATTTAAAGCAGTTATTGAGTAAATTGTAGTTGTAGTTTACTACACAAAATGGCATAGCTGATTGCAAAACTACACAAAATGTCACATTATTTTTATAAAATATTTTCACTTTCAGTTTAATAAAACAATAAGCACAATGGCACAGATGCAATCTGCTACCTAGATTTTTAAAAGGTTTGAAAAATTAGTGAGGGTTCAGAGCAGAGTTCCAAAAAAAAGATTTTAGATCTGGAAATATTGCCTTATAATGAGAGATTTAAGGAGCAAAATCTGTGTAGCTTTTTTAAAAGAAGATTGAGAGATGACTTGACTATGGTGTATATGGACCTTTTATAGGGAAAATATACTGAACAATAACTAATGACTGGAAACAAAATTCAAATTAGAAATAAGGAACATTTTTTATCAGTGCAGGTGATTAGCCACTGGAATAAACTATGAAGATAAGTTATAGATTCTCACTCTCTTCACATCTTCAGATTAATACATTCTGGAAGATATGTCTTTGTCAAACACAAATTATTGGATTCAATACAGGGGTATCTGGGTGAAATTTTGTGGTCTATCTTATATAGTAAGACAAGCCTGATCCTTTCTTACCTTAAAATCTAGAATATAGGACTCTATAACTGAGTGAATATTGATTTTTTAAATATATTCCTGATATTTAAAAGCACTTTCTAAATTTATAATACTGAAGATGTTTCAGTTATTAAAGGCCCAGGCTGCTCAAGACTAGAACATGTCTGGTGATGGTGTAGCCAACTCACCCCACCGTTGTTTTGTCGGAGAATGGATGACATGAATAGAGTGAGGCCCCCCAGAACATTGGTGGTTATCAATCTGCCCATGCTTTAGGCTTACTCTAACTATTCCTAAACCAAAAGGACACCTGGGGTGAAAATCGAGTCTGTCTTGTTGACATATAATCCTATGTATGTATGTATGTAATTCTGACAAACACTGAATGTACAGACAAAGAAACTGGAAATAAACATTTGATTAGGGGGATCAAGTGAGATAGTTGTGTCTGTGAGTGACACCAGTGAGACCAGAATTTCAGCTATTGATACTTTAGTTACAGAAAATCACAAAGGGGAACATGATAGTTGCAAATGACAGGTACTTATGCAAATGGCATAATCATACCAAGTGACACACAACTAACTAAGCTTAAGCAGGTGAGCTTTATGCCTTCCTAAAATAGGGAAGATGAGAAAAAAGGACCCTCTGGGATCTGGCAGACTGAGCCTTAGTGCATTTCTAAATAATCCAAAAATAATGACAAAGAATGATTTTGTTGTATCATTGACAGAGAAAATATATAGAGCATGCCATGCAGGAATAGACTCTCTAAGATTCATAGATCTGGAATATATCTTTCTCCTTCACTCAAACATTCTTTTTGCAATGTACCCCTCAAATGTAGAAAAGGCTGAAAAAAACTCCTATTCCCAGTTCAGACAAAAACAGAGCACATTTGTTTACTGAGAAACATCTATTCCCAAAATGTCAGTGTATACATTACTAGAGAGTGGTATCCTGAACTTCATTAACATAAGTTATGGGAAGAAAATATATTACCAACTAGCAATTTGCATACTAACCAATAGCTTAGTAAACTAAAATAAAACTTTTCTCACACTAGTCTGGAGTAGCCTATTAAATGACAAGATTATACTGAGGGGATATTGTTTTAATCAGCAAGGGCATAATAGGAAGAAGGGACTCTTTATTTACTCCTATGATTTGTTTTCCTCTTTGGTAACTCCTGATGTGTAAATGTAGTGGCTCTTGCTCCATATGATGTCCTGACATTCAAAAAACTAGTGTTTTGACATCAGTCACAGAACTCCACAATATGCTGGTCTGTATTGGTAAACTAAATATTTTGGAGTTTTTCTTTTTCTTTCATATCAAATATAATATCGCTTTGCCATCTCCTGATATCATTGGGTACAAAATAATGATTATTCCGCACAGTTTTAAATCTATACAATACTGTCTAAAGCAAGAAGGACAGAAAAATTATGATTTCTCTGACCCCTTTATATGTAGTTCTACTCTTCATTTGAGTTACATGAAGAGTATAACATCGCTAGCATAGTCCATATCAGGGCATCACATGAAATAGGAATGAATAGATCTGGATACAAAACAAGAAGGGCCCAAACATGCAAGCGCGCATGGAAGTAACTTTACTAAGTTACACCTGTGCTTAAGTATTAGCAGGATTGGATCCTAAAATAGACACTTTTTACTGTACATTTACTGTAGTAAATGGATATATGTATGTTGGACTTCAGCTATTTTTTTCCCCTGGTGAGTTTCACAGTAATGCATAATCTAGGAAAATACAGAGTACCTCAGTATTCCATGCAAATTTCCCATTAAAGTCAACTAGAGATGTGGGGTGTATCTCAAGGCCAAACTGGGACCATTCAGAATTGTGATTGCTAATGTAAAGTCACCCTGCAAATAGGTTAAAAAAATCCAACTATATTAAAATAAAAGTGGTGAACGTCCCAAATAATCAGTGTAGGTGGATCCCTGATTAGCATCTGGTTTTATTTAACATCCTTAATGATTTATATGGAGGAGTAAGCAGCATGCTTGTGATATTTGCTGTTTACACTAAATTGTGAGGTCATTGATGATAATAATAGTGTGGACAGAGAAATACTATAAAATGAGTTAGAAAACATGGATAAAAAGAAACAAAAAACATTGGGCTAGAACCTCAGCTTATGTAAATCAATATAGCTCCATTGGTTTTAATGGATCTATGCTGACTTGCACCAGCTGAAGATCGGGCCTATAAGATTCCTGTTGGAAAAACTGTTGCTTGGTGGGGAAAAAAAATCTACCTCCGTATATTTTAAGTGAGAGAGAAATCTGGGAAAATATAATCATGAAAAGACTTCAAGGTAATAGCAGACAATAAATTGGAAACGAATATGAAGTGCAACAGGGCACCAAACATGAATCCATTCAATTTGGGGACTGTGAATAGAGAGGCATCATGTCATGAAACTGGGAAATAATAGCTTATTTTCCTATATGGCTCTCACATGACCTCTCCTAGAATATTATTCCATCTAGTTCTGGGTACACCAGCAAGACAGTGACAACTTGAAGAGAGGTCAGAGAAGAGCAACTACAATGATCAGGAAGCTGAGAGAGTGGGTATGAAGAAAGATTGAAAGAGCTAAAGATAATACAACTTGAGATCAGAGGAAACTCAAGGGGACGTTGTAACAGTTCTGCTGGCAGCAAGTTCTATTAGTCTATGGACTTTCAGGGAAAGTAGTGGAAGCCCAATTGCTGGGAACTTTTAGAACCAAGTTTAGGGAGAAATGTTTTGTAGAATAGAACCATTCTGCACGGCAAGTGGATGGAATGGATGACCTATTAGGAGTTTTCCACCTCTAATTGTACGTCTAGGAATGTCCTCCCTGATCCCTTTATGCCATACATCTTGACTCTCCTCTGTCAAATTCCTCAAGACTCCCTTCTTCCAATTCATCCTCCACTCCTGCCCTATTCTGTGCCCTCAGACTATAATTTACTGACTTTATTCTATTTATTTATTTATTTATTTAAGAAAAACCTTAAATATATCTACTGTTAATAACCATGCATACCCAAAGGGAACTAACAAGAAGTTTATGTGAGAAAAAAGTTATCTGAGATGGGAATCAATCCCCTGGAGCAAAAGATACTCCTGTGGCTGGAGCTGGGAAGTTGTGATAGCAGCAGCAGTGAGATAGGGCACAGCTCATGTGGAACTCACTGAACGCAAAATGGAAAAGAATCCTTCAGCTCCAGGGGCACTAGGCTAAAATGCTCCCTCCATCTTTTTTACTGAACCATGTGGACTGGAGGAGGAGCTCTCAGCTGCCCTGAATAAAACAAACATGTCGAAAAGTAACGTACAACTTGTGTTCTGGGTTTCGTTACACCCAAAGCTAAGGTTTGATGATGAAGTAGAGTGATGTTATTATGGATAGTTGAGTCATAGATCAATATGTTCAAAATGACCTAAATATACCAAACCAGAGTAAAGAACTCTGAAACTAGAGCCAAAATGGTGGTAGGCTTCAGTGCAGATTGCAAGGTGGCATGCCTATAAAAATTCACACACAACAGAAAAGCAGATGTGATCCTATTCTAAAAGGGGAGATTAATCTATCAAGATGAATTGAGCAACTAGAGCAATGTGACTGCCATCCTAAATAAACAATCAGTAATAATTAATCAGTAAATGACACTGCTGCAGTTGCTTCCATCTGAGGATCTCAAAGTGCTTGATAAACTTTAATGAGAAATCCTTAAACTCGTGTAGTGTATTACTACAGAACTCCAGTTTGCAGGATGAAAATGAAACCTAACCTGATGGATAGCAGTTATTGCTTTGGCTTTTTAGCTTTAACTACCAGACTTAACTTTCTGTGGTGGAATTAAAGGTGAATTACAAAGGCTCTTGTTCTCTAGAAATCAACGAGGAGTATGTTATTTAGTAGTGTTAGCAAGATTAAACTCCTCCACACCCCTTTTTGGCACAGTGTGCTAATGGATACTCCCGCCAACCTTACATACTCCCCATTGAATTTTATTGTAAATATTGTCAGTTTTCTGGATCGTTAAGGATATTTTTTTTCCTCTTCATTTTCTGTTGATTTATTAAGAGTGACTTCTCCACTCATGGATATAGTAACAAAAACTTCCAATGGCACAGTGATCCCTACATGTTATGGGCTGCCTAATGCATTGATGTACAGCATCTTCCAGCCTTTCTGTTTATTTACTATGGAAGAGTAAATACAATATTTTATTGTGTTGTAAGGGACAATATTTGTGTATTGATTTTTACAGGTAAAATCTATACATAAAACAGTAATAAAATTCCCTCTTGTGCCAAGTTATGGTCTCGGAGGAAGTTGCTCGAATCAGAATAAACAACTTAAAATGAAGTGCTCATGCAATTTTAACTGCAACATTGTGAATAGCAAGCCTATGATACTAAGCACTCTCACAATAATGAAAAAAAAGATTTTTTTTCCATTTTGAAGCTGTAGTTCTATTTTTGTTTTTTATGTATTAATTCTCTTCTCAAGGACACAGACATGGAAATGATCTATATTTAAAGAAGCAAAAAATAGGAAAAGCTAATTTTCATTCAAATTGTTAAGCATCTAGTTCATTCTTGAGCTCAATCTTGCATTCATTGGGTACCTCAGCTTCCCATTGGTTTCCTTTCAGTGGGCACACATGGATTATTGTACTGAACCCATTGGGGCACATTCTGAATTCTACTAAAGTTGCTTTGTGCCACCCTGTGGAGCAGAGCAGCCATCAAGTCAGCTTAACTGGCTACTTGCGCATTCTTATGACATAGAGAGAAAATCCCAAGTGACACACATCTTGCCTGGCATGAGGGCAAGGCTAGGGGAAAAGGGCAATAACTGGAACAGCCAACACAATCTAAAGCAGACTTGAGGCTTCTCTAAGTTGTGTTTTGGGACCAGCCCAATGATCCAAAGTTCAGGAGGCCTGAAAGATAATTTATAATCCCTTATGCCCCATATCATCTCACCAAAGTTACACAAGACACTAAATAACCAGTCATGAGTATTTGGGCCATTTATAGAGAGAAATAGATATGTCTTGTTACTGCTAACTTGCAAGAACAGCAAAATGTTCCTCTTGGCTCCACAGTGCAGATGGAACAAAATTTCCTTCTTGTCTCCAGAGTTCTCCTCTCCCTAAATGCATGGAACAACTATCGACATAGCAGTTGAAAGGATTTAGGGAGAACAGACTCTCATAGTTAAGATCTGCCAGGTGTATCTGTGAGGAAGATTTTCTCTGAATTGATTTGATAAGATTGAAAGGTGTATGTAACATTTTTATGTTTCTATGAAAAAAGTTGTCAATTAATACACTAGGTGAATGAGGTATTTGAATTTGATTAAAGATAATATAGAATTCTGAAGTTCGCTGTTTAAGATCATTACATTTTTGCAATGTCAGGCTTTTTGAGAATTAATTTATACTTAATGAGAAATCAGTGCAAGGAGCATTGCTAACATAGGATGCATTAACAGAAGACAGATTTGATTTATTGCAGAATGTACTTAGGGTGAAATTCACCCATTGTGCCAAGGGCCAGTCCTTGGGCTCTGTTTAAACTTTATATTGGGCCTGTGTGGGGTGGGGATGAAATGGGCACCCCTTTGCTTCCTTTGGAAAAAGATCTCCTTGGCTGGCCCTAAATAAGCAGCACAGAGATTGATGGCGTAGGCTTCTGAAGGGTCTTAAACAAATAGCTCTCAGGGACTGTAGCCACTACTCCAGCATATAGGAGTATCAGTCACAAGGCCTTTTTCTAGTTCCTTTTACCTCTGTTGTATGCGGGGGTTTGATATTTTAAGCATGTTCATCAGTAGCATTAAGGTTTTTTGGTTTTTTTCTGTTCTCATTTGACAAAGATATTACACTGACACATTTCAATTAAAAGAAAAACATTCTGCATCGAACTCCCTCCCCTTATATGACAGTGATTATGAAGTTTGTCCTTGTAGAGAATCATTTTTTTTCTTTGGGAACTCTGCCAGCTTGAAAAATAATATACATATGTATAGCACCAACACAGGAATATGGCAGCTTTCATTGTTAGATCCAAACATCACCCAATGTGCTTTATTATTGGGGTGAAAAGAGCAAGTGCTGAGGGAGAAAGAAGGGGAGTATGGGATTAAGGCATCAAGAAGGATTAAGTGAAGCCGCATTATAACTTTTACAAAGAAACGAGGTGCAGCGTTTCATATGCTACATATCAAACACAGTAATTAGATCCACAGAGAATTTAGCTATGAGTATACTGAATGAATAAGCCTGTCAGAGAATGCAGTCATTCAGATGCATAATTCTACTCCTGATTTTGCTCAGTGATATCAGAAACCAAGGCAAAAGGAGATAACATTCTCTTGCATTACAACCCCTTCACTCAGAAATCTCAGTGACCTAAAAGAGTTTAACTGTCTTATTAAAGAAAAGCAACAACTTTTTTTTTAAAGGAAACCTAACACTAAAATAACATCTGTCTCATCTAAAGTTTTCCAAAGTAACAAAAGTTGAGTCACCCTTCCAGAAGTTAACACCTGACAGTTAAAAAAAATGCACTGATGTAACTGACTACATAAGGTGCAAAGCAATGGAGAATCAGACCCAAAATTTTGTCAGATCTTCTGCCCTCTATACTCCACTACAGTTAGTTATTTGTTTTCTGTTTGATAATATACGCAGTTTAAATTCACCCTTCCTGCACTATGCTGATGTTTTCACAAAGTGACTGATATCAGTGGATTCTAGCCAATAAAAATTATCTGTGGTTTTCTGACCCAAGCAAGACCTTTTTTATTAATATATATATATATATATATATATATTCCACCCTCCTCTTCAGACTGAACAAGTGTAACTTCAGATCTGCAATATGACGTGGCCCTGTTGGATCAATGAAAGATCTTTAAGAATCTCAGTTTTTATTCTGAGTGCCTAACATGTAATTCTCACTTCCTGCAAATTAGAAGTTGCTTATCAATTGGAGGCCACATTTATAAACTGTGCTTATTTCCTCAGCAACAGCCCTCAGATTTGCAAGAAATTGAAAGAAGGCATCTGCCCACTAAGAGAGTGAAACGTTTTGAGTACTGTAGATTTAAAAATAAATAAATAGCTTCACATGTATTATGTAGGCCAGCTGGTCTTGGATCAAGGATTAAAGCTAGTCTACCTTACCTAGCTAACTGAAGGTAATTGTGAATCAGTCACAATAAAAGTGTTGTTAACTTAAGTCTGATGTAATTTTTCAGATTGGTGGATGAAGTTTTATAGATCTAAAATGTGCATCTGTATCATCTTTGCAGAATTAAGAAGTGTAGTAGAAATACACTTTTTACTAGGCTAACTTCAGGGCCATTAACAGCCTTGTGGGTTTATATCAGGGATGAATTTGGTCCATTGAATATATAGAAAAGAAAAATGTGTTTTATAGGCAAATTCTGAATTGAAATGTGTATATTGAATCATAAACTCATAGAACTGGAAGGGACCTTGAGAGGTCTCCTAGTTCAGTCCCCTGCACTCCAGGCAGGACTAAGTATTATCTAGACCATCCCTGACAGGTGTTTGTCTAACTGCTGTTAAAAATCTCCAGTGATGGAGATTCCACAGTCTCCTTAGACATTTATTCCAGTGCTTAACTACCCTGATAGTTAGGAAGTTTTTCCTAATGTCCAAACTAAACCGCCCTTGCTGCAATTTAAGCCCATTGCTTCTTTTCCTATCCTCAGAGGTTAACAAGAACAATTTTTATCCCTTCTCCTTGTAACAACCTTAGCTGTTTTTGAGTACATAAATGCCCCCTCTCCCCCCCGCCAGGCCTTCTTCAGACTAAACAAACCCATATTTTTCAGTCTTCCCTCATAGGTCATGTTTTCTTGACCTTTAAATCATTTTTGTTGCTCTTCTCTGGGCTTTCTGCAGTTTGTCCACTTCTTTCCTGAAATGTGGCACCCAGAATAGAGGCGTTATCAGTGCAGAGTAGAGGGGAAGAATTACTTCTCGTGTCTTGCTTGCAACACTCCTGCTAATACCTCCCAGAATAATGATTTTTTTTTGCAACTGTGTTATACTGTTGACTCTCATGTAGCTTGTGATCCACTATGACCCCCAGTTTGTCCAGATTACTTTGAATTTTAATCATATTTTCAAAAGCACTTGCAACCAGCTTGATATCGTCCGCAAACTTTATAAGTGTACTCTGTATGACATAATCTAAATTATTGATGAAGATATTGAACAGAACCAGACCCAGAACTGATACTTGCAGGACCCACTTGATATGCCCTTCCAACATGACTCTGAATCACTGATAAATACTCTCCAGTAATGGTTTTCCAAACAGTTACACAGCCATCTTTATAGAGCTCCATCTAGGTTATATTTCCCTAGTTTGTTTATAAGAAGGTCATGCGAGACAGTATCAAAAGCTTTACTAAAGTCAAGATATATCACATCTACCACTTCCCCCGCATCCACAAGGCTTGTTGCCCTGTCAAAGAAAGTTATTAGCTTGGTTTGACATGATTGTGCTTGACAATGTACATTTTTGTTTTGTCATTTAGGCTGGCTGCAGAACTCTCAAGATCTGTCACTCTCATTTTCCAATTTATGAATGTGCCCAAAGAGCATCTGCATTTCCTTCTCTGTGTTCTGTGAATTCAGAGCATCATCAGCTTTTTATTCAAAAAGTACATACTTTAGAACATGGCTGTTCTCCACAGCTGTCTGTTCATTTTCATAATGCATCGCCACATGTCCATACATGAAGATTTTAATGACGAATGAACTTCAGAAAGGTTCAGAGTTCAATTCCAAAGCATTTCTGAACCCTCTTGAGTCCACAGAATGGGTAAGAAATCTCATGAGAAGGGGGTTTTGCGGTTTTCAGCACTTCTTTAGCTGAAACCACCAAGTTCAGAGGTTCACAGAAATACAAGTATTTCCTGAACTTCATAAAATAGATCTAGATATTCATTTGAAAAATGGAGGAAGGTTTCAGTGATAGGAGAAAAGGGTTTTTTTTCCCTTCTTCCTCCTCCTATAAATGATTTTGCCAATCCAGACATGTCATCTGCTTTGTTAATGTCTTTAGAATCAGTTGTCTGAAAGAGTTTTGCTTAGACTAAGGAGCTACCTTTCACAGCACATGATATAAGGAGAGCAATCTTCAATTAAGTGAAAATATGGAAAAAAGAATTACACTAAAGAAAGGATGGATCAGGCACCATTACAATCTGTGGCCTTGTGATGTTGTGAATCTTATATGACTGTGCACTTCTTCTTTATTTTCTCATGTGAAGATTTACAAATTTTAATCTTTTTTTTAAAAAGCCTATTGAAAAAAGATAGAATTGTACTATGCAACAAAATAAAATTACAGAATGAAAAGTAAAGCTGTTGCTACATTGGTTAGAGACCACCCTGTCCACTGATGTACGCTAGGAAATTAGTTACCTGTAATAAACTGGCTAAGTTTGATATGGACATTAGCATTCCACCACAAAGAAACTATTGTATTTTTGGGTACACGATGAAGTAAATGGGACTACTCATGTGAGTAAAGGGTACAGGCTAAGAATTTAAGAAGAGTATTGTCCTAAATAAAAAGGTTTTGTGTTGTTTATATCTACTAGAAATAACTATGAGAAGAATGAACATCTGCTTTATTGTACTGTGCAAATCTCTAGCCTAGGGAGACATGTAGAGAAGCATACAAATTGAGTCAAGGATTTTGAATGCAGCTGAGCTGTCGAAGTGCATTTACTGTACACACCTTGATCAGAATGAAACATTTTCTGAACTATCCAAACTGTAGGATCACGTAAGTAGGGGTTAGGTGAAGTCATGGCTCCATGCAAAATTCAAATATGGGCATATGGAAAGAATGATTGATCACGTTCTCCTCCAAATTCTATGCTGAGCCCTGTTAATTAAGGAATCAGCAGTGATTATTTAGCAATGCTTTAACTTCATAGCAATGCCCAAGTGACCCTACAGGAAACAAATGATAGGAGATGCATTCTAGCTTTCATGCAAATCTTCCTTTTCCCTTCTTCCTCCACAATTTGTAGCTTCTGCTACAGAGAAACTACATTTAGCATAAGTAAAGGAATTAATGAATAAAAGGAAACAGCGTAAAAAACATTTGATAAACATGAAAATTAGAGGGAAAAACTGTTTGTGCTAAAACACATTGATTTGCCCTCAAAACAATGTAAACCAAAGTAGGGTAATTATACACTGATGTCTGCGGTCATTGTATTAAAATGCAAATGTTTGTGCTATTGTTTGATTTCATGTAACTTGCCTAGGAGACATAATTAATGTAACCCTGGGAAATGTTATAACCTTTAAGTAATGGGCTAAGACAAGAATGAACTGTTAGTTCAGTAGATTTCCTAGGAAATCTCTAGGAGGAGGAGTTATGCAAGAATCCAGCCTTTGAAGCTTCCAAAGGAGATGGGGACCTTTTGACTGATGCATCACCTGTCACATGAAGACAGATCAAAGATCCAAAAATGGTATAAAGCAGTGAGTCTCTGATTCCTGGGGGTGTTTGTTCTGAGCTAGCAGTTGTTATGAACATGCGACAACAAGAAAACCTCTTGGTGGGGTTTGAAGGACTGTTCACTAGCCAGAGCTTTTGCTGGAGTTAGAGGCTGATGTCTGGTAAGCTTATTAGCATGTGTGTAAATTATTTTATTGTTTTCAACGTTTTCTCTGAAAAATACTTTCACCTTAAGAATAAATGTGCTTTTTTAGGAAGAGCTGTGTGGTAGATTAACTGTGGTAATCGCACTGTGTACCGGTTCTGAGGAGAGAAGTAGAACAGGCCTGCTTAGGCAGCCTCACTTTTCTGGGGAACGGGTGTAGGCAGGGAGCTGTGCAGCCTGGAAATACCTAGCCCAGGAGTGTGTGTCTGCCCAAGAGAGATGACAGCTTGGGAGTTGGAAGCCAAAGAGTGAGTGTCCTTGCTTGACCACACAAGGGGAATACAGGAGCCGCTGCCCTGAACTTTGACAGTAGGGCATGGGTTTTTGTCTGGTTTGTCTGCATTATTCTCAATGCTCTTCTTTCATTTTTTTTCCTTTAACAGTAGCATGACAACTTCTGCAGTTAATATGACTGGCAGAATTTCAAGAGAAGCATAGAAGAGTTTATCTAGTGAAATATTAGTGGTGAAGTCGAAAGACCTTTCTAAACTCTCTTCCACATTTAGTCTAAACCACCTGTCTATCAACACTGGGCAGTTTCCTTTTTGCTACCATGGAATTTTTTTGTTTTATCTGGTGATTGTGGAGAGAGGGGAAGTATATTCTGCACAGTCTGTCTTGGATATAGGATAACTGCTGCAAAGTTAACTGGCCTCTGCAACGATTATTTTCTGTAGCAGTGGGTGCGCATAGTCCAGTTACATTTTCTTATGGCATCCTTGAAATGTGAAATTGCCTCAGAGCCTGATTGTTCTTTTAATCATATTATTTTATTATCCTTTGTTAATACAATACAAATACACATGCAAACAACTCTTTATTGCACTGGTGTAAATGGCTACATAAGTTGCAGAGCAATGGAGAATCAGACTCCATATCTTAACAATCTCATCAGATCGTCTGCCCACTTTACTCCACTACAGCTTTTTACTTTTTTCTGTTTGAAAATATATTGTCTAAATTCAGCCTTCTTGCATTATGATGATGTTTTCATAACGTGATTGGTATCAGTGGATTCTAGTATCTGTTGACCAGTATCTGTCTTTGATCCATTCAAGGCCTTTGTAGGTGCTGGCTGCATTGCAGGTCAAACTACTAAGGGACAGAGCTATGTAAATAATGGGTGTTTTTGTTCTCTGGGAGTTCTGGAAAAAAATGTTTTAAATCAACCTGAAACCATTTTTTTTCCAGCAAATTGAAAAGTGTAAAAAAAAAAAAAGTTTTGGGTGAAACGAAATGTTTTGTTTGATTCAAAAGGAATCTTTTCTGTTAGATTTTGAAGATATTTTTGCATTTGAAATTAAAAAAAAAAGTAAAAGTTATTTTGAATGAAAAAAAAGTTTCATTTAGAAAATGTAAAAAATGAAATGTTTTGTTTGGGATTTTTTTAATTACTTTTTTTCCATTTGAAACAATTCAGTGAAATCCACATGAATTCACAAACTATTTTGGTCATCCCGAATCTCCATTTTTCATTGAAAAAAGAATAGGTTCAAAAATTTTGCCCAGCTCTATTCAGGAACCCATTTCTTCTTGAAGTCTGTTCTTAATCCTATTCAGGATTTACACACACTTTGATCTGCACCAGGTGGCATGGTATTCAATATAGAAGGGACACTGTACAAAAAAATAAATTAGGTGATTATGGGGGAAAATGACAACAGATGTTTCTCATAAGAAGTTGATCAACAGTGCAGTCATTATTGTGCTTATCCAAGTGAATGAAATCTCATTAAACTAAATCTTAATGTAAGAAGCCTTAGTTTACCAACTGGTAATGTGTGTATGTGATGTAAAAATTTACATATCAAAAATAATCACAAACTAACGCTGCCAAAACTGAAAGCAAAGAATCTGGTATGTTTTCCATCCTGTACCAGTCTTCTAAGTTAGATATGTGATACAAACAATATGTTGTCTTTAGCAAGTAGAAAAAATAATTTAAAAACAAACAAACACTATTACAGTCTAAAATATAAGTGCTTTCATAAATATACTTCATCCAGTTCTTTCAGAGATCAATCCGGGATCCCAAAAGGAGCTGTTTCCAGAATGGAAGAAATAAATTAAATTAATCAGGATGACTAGATGTTAGCTTTGGTTTGATTAACAGTGGTCTGCAAAGTAAATAAATTGCAGTGATTAACCTACTTTATAATGGTACTGTTAGTAATTTTGCAAAAGAGTAATTTCTTAAGGTATTCTTTTCATGGGTGAGTAAATTCAAATGATTGTGTTTATAACACAGTATAGCAAAAAAGTTTGGTTTGCCCTAATGTTTCAAATTCTGCCTTTGGTTTAATGAGGATGCACAGGCCGTATTGTGAGCAGAAATTCTTACTCTATTCGTAAATCTAAAAGGAGGCTTTCTGGTGTTATATATACAAGACCGAATTGTGGCAAGACACAGGACTCCATGGTAGTCGCCCTATTGTGGGCCAACATAAAGGGGGACAAGGGATATGGTCCTGCCTCTCCAACTTCTCTCACTTTTGGGGCACTGAGGGCTCAGTCCTGCAATGTGCTGAGTACTCAGATGAAGTTCTGAGCACCCTCACATTCCAGTGACTTCAGTGGCAATTGAGGGTCCTCGGCACAAGGCAGGAGTGCTCTGCACCTGGAATGCCTGAGCTGTAATGGACCAGTGCCTATCTGCTCTTCAGTTTTTGCAAGAGCTACAGTTGTAACAGGTCACATATGTAGCACAGCTCGGAATAATTTTGACAGAACCATTTTCCTTTGGAAAAACGCGCTTCAGTCAAAATTAAAGCACTTCGTGAAATCATATTGCTTTTCACAAAAAAATTGTTTTGGAGAAAAACAAAAATCTTCAGCAACGTTGAAATGCCCTGTTTGGGCTTTTTCAAAAAATTTTTGAATGAAATGGGTTGTTTTTGTCTGTTAAGTAACATTTCCTTTCTATTTTTAAAATTTTGTATTATATGCTATATTATCGTATAAAATTTAAAAAGTTTAAATCAAAATGAAACATTTTGATCAACCCAAAGCATTTTTTAAACAATTTTCCTTCACAGTTAGGAAATTTTCAGGTTTCATTCTGATTCAAAACTAAGCCAAATTTCAAAATCAAAATCACAAAATCCTTTGGAAAACTGAATTCCCCTTCTCAGGACTACATAGTTGCATGGGGCATTGGGGTGAGGGGTGTCTGTGAAGGGGATGAGATATGTGTGAGGTGAAGTAGGTGGCATTCAGGGGTCTGTACTGTGTGTGGGGTGGGGAGAAAGGGGTATTCTGAAGTCTGTGTGGGATGGGTAGGTACGTATGGGATGTAGGAACGCTTTGCTGAGCAGCCCCAATGCAGGACCTCAGCGCTCTGCTTGTGCCACACAGAGCTGGCAGCAGCTTGAGTTGAGCTCTAGTCTAAGGAAGGGCGGGGGAGCATGAGTGGTAATTTCCATAGTGCACGGGGCCCTCAAATTCTTTAATCTGGGCCCAGTGAGGGGGGCAGCTCAGAGCTGAAGAGGGTAAGAGGGCAGGGCCGGCTCTACAGTTTTCGCCGCCCCAAGCAGCGCGCCGAATTGCCGCCACGGATGGCGGGGGCAGTCTGTGTACCCTTAGGGCGGCAGGCGCGTTTCCGCGGCGGTGGCAATTTGGCGGCAGCTTCTATGTTTAGCTGAAGCCGCCGCGGACAGCTAAACATAGAAGCTGCTGCCAAATTGCTGCCACCGCGGAAACGCGCCTGCCGCCCTAGTGGCGCACGGACTGCCCCCGCTGTCCTTGGCGGCAATTCGGCGCGCTGCTTGGGGGCAAAATAACAGGGACTGCCGCCCCTTGCAGATTGCCGCCCCAAGTACCAGCTTGGAATGCTGGTGCCTGGAGCCGGCCCTGTAAGAGGGCAGGTGTGAAGTGAAACGACTATGTGGGATGGGGAGGGAGAGAGTTGCAGCAAACAACCAATCAGCACAGAGCAGAGGATTCTAGTCAAAACTGTAGGAAGTGTCTAAAGGTCCCCGCTGCTCTGACTGCTTTTGTACCTGCTCCTGTCAGCTGGAGTCTCTGCTTGGTTCCTCTCTGTAGTTTTCCTCCAATTTAGGTCACATGGCAGCGGGGAGGCACCTAAATTCATATTTAGTCAGGCACCTAAATTCATATTTTGGAGCCTAACAAGGAAACATGACTTTCAGAGATGCTGAGCCCTCTAGGTAACGTTTACCATTTTTTAGCACTTCTTAAAAAATGGCCTGCTTTTTTTGTAACATATCTTTTGTCATGAGTGCATTAAGGACAAAACTCTATATAAATCCTAACACTTATTCTGTGCATGTTCTATTATCATTAGTATTTATTAACTGTAGATGATTAGCTTTCTATTTTTTTTTACAGATGGCTTTATATAGTTTTATAATCTTTTTTGTCTAACTGTTTTAAATAATCTGTTTTATCTTGAGCCATTAAGGGAAAAAATGTCCACTTGACTGAATCAAAAATATAATTCATCCAAATCTACATTATTTTAAGAGTCTAGTACATATAACCATAATGTACAAAAATAGAATTTATAATTTGTAAGAGATAGCAACTTTGAAGTTGACATTTCTCTTATATAGTAGTGATTGCTTCTGCAGATACTGTGTAAATGGCATATTATGCAAAGTGAAAGTTTAATTATAAGGGGAAACTTCAGTTGAATATTTCTCTTTGATTAATAATCTATCAGCAGATAACATCTAATTTGAATTTAGATGTAAGCCGTACAACTCATGTTGAAACATTTGCTGTCAGTTGAAAAATCAGTGACACAAAACTAAGCTTTACTTTCCTCTTCTGTGTTTATAACATTGGTTCACAGGCAATTGAGTAGGGGCAGTAACCTTGTTGCATAGATATCTACTATGTGCAGAGTTTAGAACATAGAGCAAGGCAGCCAGTATAAAGGTTACAAAGTTCCCACCCACCTAATTCTCAGCTGTCTTTTACTATGTTTTCTCATCTGCCTCCTTAGTGGGTGCAACACTAGCCGCACGGTTAGCAAGAGAAAACTGTTCTATTGCCCACCAAAGCATGTTGAGATATGACAAATGCTGCAATTTGTTAGGCTAAGTGTTGCCTCTCTGTCTCTGCTAGCCTCAACCTACTTAGAGAATGAAATACTCAAGATTCCTATGCTCAGTTGGTCTGATTCTCCACTGACACAATGGTGTGAATCAAAGGTAACTCAACGGAGCCCAGTGAAATTACACCAGCTTTGCATCACTGGGAAGCAGGCTGGCCATCAAAACCTTGATTTAATATAAGAAAAGCATTCAAAATTCCCAATCTATTTAAAAGTGAAGGCCTTTAGAGCACTGGCTCATGTCCACAGTTGGTCATTGTGGGTTGTTAAGGGCTGTACGTTATCCTTCCTCAGCCACTAATGTTGTCACGCTGGTTGAATATGACTGGTTCATTGTCAGACTTTTTACCAGTGACCGAATAACCTGAGAGGAGCACAGTCTAGTGCTTCTAACTTGCTCTGTGATCTTGGACAAGTCACATAAGGTATGTACCACGTTCACCTGAAGGTCTTCAAATCACTATAAAAAATGCTGCTAAAGTCCCACTACTAAAGTGCAACCACTTCTACAGCTGGTGGTTAACAGCCCCAGGAAGTGCTACACAGCAATGTAGGGTGGGCTGTTAGGGAAGAATACAGAAGCTAACACCAAAAAGTCAAGGGGGGAGGGAGCTTTAGGTAGTCACAATGCAATAAATTAAAATAGATTTTAGCAAGACACTGGGATTAACACCCCCTCCTCTCAACAGAACAGAACAAAAAAGTACCATCAGACTCTTGACCACAAATGGTCAGAGTTTGGTTTTACATCATGCAGAAGATGGCACCTCCAGAAGCACAACATTCCTCAATGCTCCATATTGGGCTATTGATTCAAATATTGTCCTAAATAAAGAGTCCCACCTACTGAATAACCAAAACAACTTCCTTCAGCTGTTAGGGTTCCCTTAGAGGTCTCCCATCCAAATAGTGACTTGGCTTAATATTTCTGGTTTATGAGATCTAATAGGGTCTAAGCCTACATGATATAGATATATGTTATATACTTTGCTTCCTCATTACATACATACATTAACGGGATCCTGTTTCTACCACCAAGGGAAAAAAAAGGCCCTGAAAATGCAGTAAGGCATACCAAACAGCATCAGTTCTCAACGGGACGTGGAGGGAAAGGAAGAGACGTTGAATTCTCTTGGCAAGCCTTCCTACTCAATCAGTGGGTCACAACACCACTCACTTAGATTTGGCCTGGCTGCCCCTCCGTCATGAGCTATATTTGAGTGAGTGACATTGCAATCTGGTGTTGCACAGAGTCGCAATGCCCTCTATCATTCTTCAGTGCTGAAATTGAGAAATACTGCCCTGAAAACTTTGTGGATATGAAGGTATGTGAGTTTAAAAGCCTGTGCATGGTTAGACATCAGGATCAAAGGACTGATTTATTTAAAGTAGAATTTAATATATTGAACTGTATGCATGTTGATAAATGCAAAGTAATGCACACTGGAAAACATAATCCTAATAATACATACATAATGATGGGGTCAAATTAGCTGTTACTACTCAAGAAAGAGATCTTGGAGTCATTCTGGATAGTTCTCTGAAATCATCCACTCAATGTGCAGCGGCAGTAAAAAAAAGCGAACAGAATGTTGGGAATCATCAAGAAAGGGATAGATAATAAAACAGAAAATATCATATTGCCTGTATATAAATCCATGGTGCGCCCATATCTTGAATACTGCGTGCAGATGTGGTCGCCCCATCTCAAAAAAAAGATATATTGAAATTGGAAAAGGTTCAGAAAAGGGAAACAAAAATTATTAGGGGTATAGAACGGCTTCCGTATGAGGAGAGATTAATAAGACTGGGACTTTTCAGCTTGGAAAAGAGACGACTAAGGGGGGATATGATGGAGGTCTATAAAATCATGAGTGGTATACAGAAAGTAAATAAGGAAGTGTTATTTACTCCTTCTCATAATAGAAGAACAAGGGACCACCAAATGAAATTAATAGGTAGCAGGTTTAAAAGAACACAAGAAAGTGTTTTTTTCATGCAACGCACTGTCAACCTCTGGAACTCTTTGCCAGAGGGTGTTGTGAATGCCAGTACTATAACGGGGTTCAAAAAGGAGCTAGATAGGTTCATGGAAGATAGGTCCATCAATGGCTATTAGCCAGGATGGGCAGGGATGGTGTCCCTAGCCTCTGTTTGCCAGAAGCTGGGATTGGGTGACAGGGCATGGATCACTTGATGATAACCTGTCTGTTCATTCCCTTTGGGGCACCTGCCATTGGGCACTGTCAGAGGACAGGATACTGGGCTAGATGGACCTTTGTTCTGACCCGGTATGGCCATTCTTATATATTGGAATCAGCATATTAATGGCCCAGTTCCATCTAGATTATATTGGAAAGTTCCATTTTGTAAGAGGAGAGAGAGAGCGCACAGTTTTAAAAAAAAGGAAGGTTATTGGAGCCTAATTCCAAACAGGTTGAGAACCCATAGCATGGAGTAATGATTTCCCTTGAGGTATGTTGACATAGATTTTGTGGGTTATGTTCAAGATATTAGGATAGTGCTATTCCTACAAAGAATACGTAGTTCCTGAAATGGTCATATCAAATTTGTGTAGCTCTTTTTCTTTTTCTTTCCTTTCTTTTTGTTGTTTCAGTAAAAATGGAAATAGAACCCTTATACATTTAGAAGTGTATGGCTGTATTCCCAGTGCATAAGAATAGTCTGATGTTACTCAATGTCATGGGGGTGGGGAGAGGGAGGAAGAACTTTGTTAACTTTTCAGTAGGTGATTGAATGTATATTATGGCAGATAGATCATTTTAAATTAGCATTCTGTACATTTAGGAGAGAGTATATTTTTGCTCATACATAAATTGCCTCAACACATTTCAAAAACCCAATCTTAATCTTAGCAATGAACATTTCAAAAAGTAAATTAATATCTTCAAGGGGAAGAAATATAGTATTTTAGAGCAGCACCCATTATTGCCTCTATAATTATGGCTTTGTCAGCGTTTCCATGAAAACCCTATTTTTGAGGAAGGTTTCTTTTTTTAAACCCTTTTCATAACAAAATTTAGCTCTGCCTGAAACTTGGCAGACAAAGTCTCAGTCTGATTTTTTTTTAAGATACATTGTTGAAATAAACCATTTTGACTTTTCTTCTGTGTGAAAGATCACACAAAATAAGTTGATTTTTATATAGGCTTTATGAGCTTCTCTAGAGTTGCTGCACTGAAGATTTTCATTACCTTATAACATGGAACAATTTTGCATGGAGTTTAAAGAACACACACCTTTCCCCATTGACATTATCACTTAGCTGGGGCCAGATCCTGCCCTCTTCTGTACAAGTGAGCAAGTAGGAGTAAAGGACAAAGGGCGACCCTTCATTGCAACCTCTAGCCACCCATCTGTGTGCAACACTTGTCAAGCTTCCAGTGCTCTGGGGAGTTCTAGCTGGGCTGACCCTGTCACCAGAAGAGGTGATCTCTTAGCTGGAAGGTGTGGCCAGCTGCGCAGCAAACCAGCATACATGCTGCTGTTTTCAGAAAATACTAGATTTTATTTTTGTAGGACACGTGCCGTGAGCCCTGAATCATCTTATGTCTTGTACATAAGAACATACTGAGTCAGACTAATGGTCTATCCAGCCCAGTATCCTGCCTTCTGATTGGCCAGCGCCAGATGCTTCAGAGGGAATGAACAGAACTTAACACAATGCTGGCATCACTTCTCTACCTGCTTCCTATGCACCTCCTACCCAAAGGGGCAGAATTTGGACAGTAGCTAGATGTATTATAGATTTTTTGGTGGGAGGGGATTGGCCTTCTAAGCATCAGGTTACCTCCTATGTGGCCATGTTAGGGTCATGTCACATCTTGCCATTGATTTCAGGGGTCTATTTCCATTGTAGAACAACACTGATTTCAGTGGGGCTCCACAAGGGAGTAGGAATCTGCCTGTGTGGAGCAGCTACAAGATCAGGGCCCAAGAATGTGCTGGCTACATGGCAAAAATTATCTTCATAACTGTAAGAACTAAGAACTATTTTTAATGAAAAACAAGATAAAACCATTAACAATTTTGGGGAAGGCCTTAAAAGTGTGCGATCGGCAATTTTCTGTGAATACAACGTTGATATAAGAATAATTAGAAATATAAAATTCAGATTTTTCTTCTTTTCTCTTTTCTGTCTGTTGATTTCCTTTATATTGAAATGGATTTTCTGGATGTAGGGGCGTACATGCATCTAGATTTTTACTGTTATGTTAGTGAGAAACACACACTTTTTGCCATGTCCTCTGGCACACGGAACAAATGTGGTGCAGACCCTAATTGCATTTGTTTAATAATGGTTCATAAATAATAAAAACTAGAAGTAAATTATAAAAAATAATGTGATTCAAATTTCTAAATGAACAGTTAGCCTGAGAGAGTGATATAGAGTTAGGAGGAAATATAAATCCATCAAAGGAAAGCTGAGTATTGAAGGCCAGTATGACCTTTTTCTTAGTAGAGACCTTCATTCTCTTCTTGTCCTCTGAGTTAGACCTCCGCTGAAAAAAGTGCCTTAGAACTTAGGGAGCTCCCTGATTGCACTGCAACATTTCTTTAAGAGGTGAAGCATATCCCTGCCCTTCCTGTGTAGTTGGCCAGCTGCTGACTAGTGTTGGTAGGCAAGGGATGAAGGTCAAGGTGATCATTAGATTAAATTGTGAAACGCTGAAAAGCTCTCAGGGAAAACATTATTTTAATTTAAATGTTGACAACTTTGAAATGTTAACAGTTTTCAAACGTTTTTCTTTTTTTTTCTATTTGAAAAATGTATTGAAACTGAGCCCCCCCTCCAATAAAAAAATCAATTTCAACGAATTGGTATTTTCCAGTTAAAAAGCTTTTCTTTGAAAAATTCCCAAAGAGTTCTACTGCTGACTATGCTGGCCTGAGCCTGCAGTAGATGACCTCAGGATTCCCTCATTGCCCTGTGGTTTCCAATTTGTGGGTTCATCTTGCTGATGTAGAACAGGGAAATTGTAAATCTGTTGAACCAGTGTTTTACTTTGTGTTCCTCCTACATGTCTATCAACAACAAGCACTAGCAGCTGGAGACTAAAGAACACCACCATGCTTCAGCCTGAAATGTTTTACTCTTAGGGAAACTGAGTTGGATCATACCATCCTTGTCATTTCCCACACAGCTGACCCTACATTTCAGTGCAGAAATAGAGGCTGACCCATCTTCTGCAGAAATCCTGAAAGAAGGAGAAATAGAGAGTAAGGCGGTAAAAAGAGAAAAGGAATTAGAATGCAAACATAGAGCCAAAGAGAAAATTAAAAGGAAAGGGAAAGACAATGAAGAGAAAAGAGACTGAATCAGAAAGCGGAGAAGATGAGATGCGTTCAAAGATGAAAAGAAACAGAAGAATACAGACAAACATAGAGATAGAAAACAGACACAGATCCTGAAAATTATAGACCCGTTAGTTTAACCTCAAAATGGGGTAATTTACTAGAGCCAATAATAAGGCAATCAAACTGCAGGCAGCTTGAAGATAACATGGTAATGTATTCACAAAAGTGATATCAGGTTAAAAATATCCTTTTAGTTACAGTAATAATATGGGCGGACAAGGAAATAGAGAGATACATTTGGATGTCAGTCAGGCATTTGGCATCTTTCCACATGGGATTCTTTTAGAGAGTTTGGAATAGTGTGATATGGACACAGAATGAATGGGAGAGTCATAAACAAAATAATTATTGACAGTTGTACGTCAAATTAGGGAAAGGCTTCAAGCCTGGTGTCAAATCTTGATGGTTCATTTTCATAAAGACTTGGAGGAAAGCGTGGAGAATACGCTGCTGCTGCTAAGATTTGTAGATGAAAGTAAGAATTCAGCCCGGTGAAGCCATACCCCCTGATTAGTCCTGCTGATTTGGGGAAGAATGACTAAGTCTGGAACATATCTTTTAAATACTACAGTAGCTGTAGGAATTTATTGAAAAAATTGAATAGTTAAGATTTGATGTATTTTAAAAAATCAAATAAAAATTATTTCCATGATTTCATTTTGAAATTAGGGAAATAACAAGGGCTAATAGCAGTGTAATGGCATTAGGGGGCATGTGGATTTGCACAAACTACCCAGGGAGCCTTAGGGAGCTCCCTGATTGCACTGCAACATTTCTTTAAGAGGTGAAGCATCTCCCCGCCCTTCCTGTGTAGTTGGCCAGCTGCTGACTAGTGTTGGTAGGCAAGGAGGAGCTGAAATCTTTCTGCCTACTTCCCATCCCCGTACTAGTGAGTTGCATTTGGGTGGGTAATGAGGGAGCAATTCTGCAAGAGTCCTTCCAAAATGTAATTAACTCCTGACCTTCAAATATCACATTTGTGTAGCACACGTAGCATGCAATCATTCAGTTAAGAATTGAGTGGAATTTTTTGAGGGGTGAGGCTCTAAAAACATTTGCCAGTACAGTACAGGGTTTCCCTCTCCACCAAGATTCATAAAGTTTGAGGGCTGCCCACAAAAATAACATTGATATGTGATTCAAAAGTGCATAAAATTTGGAAATTGAAAAAAAAAGTTTGTTGGTTAATTTGGGTTACTGTAAAGGTAGAGAAAGGGGGTTAGTAAGGAGGAGGTTGAAAATGTAAATATAAATGTGCATGCCATGTTTTAAGGAGTCCCAAACCGCACAGTCCCTGTCAATGTTAGAAAAACATTCGACCTGTCCTTCTCGCAAACGATCACTGCCAACTTTGGAAGCAGAGAAGTACCATGTGATTGAGGACTCTGGGAATGCAAGATAACAACAAGTGAAGTCTGGATGTCTTTCTAAAGATATGATTAGCTTAACCAGAAGTTATGGGCATGATGCATGAATCACTGGGTAAAATTCTATAGATTGTGTTTTGCAGGAGGTCAGATTAGATGATCATCATGGTCATTTGTGGCTTTAAAAGCTATGAATTTATGAAAGCTAAGCACTACTTACAGTGTTCAGACCTGGCACAGTAACTATACCTGATCTATGTTTAGCTCTTGAAAGCATCAGGAATCACATATTTATGGTCACACTTGCCTGTTTCCTGCTTTTTTGGATATATCATATCCCAGTACCTAAGTAACATACCTAGTATTTGGCTTATAAACAAGCATTATGCATACTTTGTTTAATCAAACCCTTAAATTGCAGTTAAAATTTATCTCAAGTCATTAAACATGTTTTCCCTTGAATGCAAGTGGGCACATTTCTGTAAAATATTCATGAGCTTTGCAATTTAAAAAGAATGAGCTTCAGGGGAAATAAGCATTCTCTGCTTAAATGGCAAAGAATTGTGAGTGTAAAATGCTACTGTTTTGATTGGGTAGTGGGCTAGTGTTTTACAGCTAGTTTGCCCTGGTGCAAAAGGCTATACAAGGTACAGGGCAATGGAGAATCATAAAAGCTTTATAATTTTGACATCTTCATTGGCAGTTATTGTTCATATTCATCATTATCTTTAAAAAAAACAACACCTAAGCTCAGTGTGGCTGTTTTCATTTAAACCTTTCTTTTCTTTTCTATATTCTGACAAAATAGGGAAGGGGAAATAATTCTCAATAGTGCTGATTAACCAGTGAGAGCCATGTGAACTCTCCATGGTACTGGCACATAGAGTGGGTGGGTGGGTGGGTGGGGGAGGGTTAAACAGCTACTATAATTCCCTGGTATTTGCCTAATTTTAAAATGAAATCACTGGATAATATTTTTATTAGATCTAGAAACAAACATAAAACAATTTCAAATATTCATTTGTATGTTGTTTTTTATGGTTTTGTTAGGATAAAACATCCATAAAGGCATTTTCATTGTGTTTTTTGAAAAATAAGGAGAAATCACAGAGTACTTCATTTAGAATCATTTCCTAATGTTACAAAAGTAAGGTAAGAGTTTCTGTTTAGTGGCTATGCAATAGTTAGAATGTCCCAATGGCACGGAAAAGGCAGCCAAACCGAACAGATTCACAAATGATATGGTATGTAACATAAAGGAGAAAGGCAGAATACTCCTCACTCACAGTTGGGAGATGAGCAGTGTATCATGTTGATATTCCTGTAGCTCTGTCATCAGAATCTTTTGAGTATGAGTGTTTTTAGGGTTAGCAGAATAATTCTAGAGACGTGTTGGCCTCACAAACTAAGCATGAGGGCAAGAGCAAGGAATTCCTGAATTTCTGTCCCAGCTCTGCCACTCACTCTTTGTGTGGCCTTGGACAGGCATTAACTTCTCTGTCATAGTTCCCCTTCTGTAAAGTTCTGATTATACGTATTTCCCTTATGATGGGTTCCCCCCCACAGGGTGCAACCTGGAATTGGGGTACCACTGAGCTCACTGATCCACCAACCTGGGCACCCGCTCAAGCTGTGACAAGCCTCAGACCTTCTCCCTGTCCCACACTTCCACCCGCATTCACACAGGTAGGGACGCACCCAGTTGCAGTTACATGCAGGCTCCCTGGCCAGCCACTGCATGAACCAACAGTAGAAAGGCTACAGCCAAGGTAATTCCCAGCTCCCCAGGCACACACGCCCTCTGGAGCATAAACCCAAAATTATACCATCTTGCACTGCACAGGGAACTGTACAGTGAAAGCTCATAGAGTCCCTCCCCACCCCCAGTGTGGAGAGGAATATGCAACAGCCTTTGCCCTTTGAGCTACGAATTTCCACGCATTTCACTCCAACTCACTGGTTTAGATTAAAACATAAAATAAATTGATTAATTACTAAAAGATAGATTATAAATTGTAGCAAACAGATCAAAGCAGATTACCTGTTCCTGCCTGACACAAATAAACAAAAATGCAAACTAAGCTTAAGATACTAGAAAGATAGGATATGAATTAGCACATTCTCACCCTGGCTGATGATACAAGCAGGCTGCAGATTCTTAAGGCACAAGCTACACTTGCTTTGCAGCTTGGAATCCTCAGGTTTTCATACACAGGCTAGAAATCTTTTTAGCCTGGGTCCAGCACTTCCCCCAGTTCAGTGTTTGTTTCCCAGGTGCTTCCAGGTGTCTTCTTGTGTGAGGAGGAACAGATGATCTCATTCTCTGGCTTATATAGCTTTAGCGTATGGCAGGAACTCTTTGTCCCAAACCTCAGTTTGGGGAAAAATCCTGATATCCCAAGATGGAGTCCAGAGCCATGTGGCCTGGTCACAGGCCCTTGTATACCCTGCTGAATCATAGCAGCCATTACTTACAGTCTGTCTGGAACATTAACAGGGTCCATTGTCTTTGCTGATGGAATATCAACACTGTCTGCCTTCTTCATTGTTGTATCCTGAATAGCTGGCTGTGGAAGTTTTCCAGAGTAAGCCCATTTGAAATAAAGATCCCTAGTCAATATTCATAACTTCAGATACCAAAATGATACATGCATACAAATAGGATAAGCATATTCAGCAAATCATAACTTTGTCAATGACACCTCACATGACTTATCTTGTACAAAATGCATCATAATTATGCCATAATCATATCATAATATTATTACTATGACTAATATGGGATGCATTGTCACTTCCCTTCCTCATAGAGGTTTATACAGAGTAATTGTTGAATGAGCCCGATGATAGTCTGGCACAAGTACCCAATCATCATAAAGTTATTATTATAATTAATTCTGTATATAATATATTATTTCAGTGGGGATTTTGCCAGAGAAAGAATAGGGTATTTGTGCAGTCCATGGAAAACATGGGGGCTGATTTTTTTTAACGCAGTCTCCATTTTTACAAACACAATTTTGCATCTGTAAATTATTGCACGTGCAGATTTACTCAGGAAGCTGCCATCTCTTGTGCCACCTGTTACGCTCAGCCTACCGTTCTCCCTTCTCTTGCCCCACCACACAGTATGCCCCCATAAGGGTAAGGGAATGTCTGACCCTAAATGCCTACTAAAATTTTTTGTCCCGATGCATGTACAAACGGACAATAGTGTAGCTAGGAAATTATGCTTTATGCACATTATGACTGGTTACACCACTGCTTGGTTTGCTTCCTTTGCTTTCTTTCCCTATAATGTATTGGCATTAGTTAGAAAGTGAAATGTATTTAGTGTGAGCAAGACGTTCCCAGCATTCTTTCAAAGCATTGCTAATAGTCAGTTGGGGTGGGTTGGACACTAGTGTAGATGGACCGTTATCTATTTTGGTATGTCAACTCATTTGTTTGTTCCTACCTGACACAAACCCTACTATAATGTTTGGGGAAATAATGTGAAGAAGTCCAAGAAAGCAAGGGAAACCACACACAACATTGTTTCATCCTGTCTTGGATACTTTAGATACTTAAGTCTCTCCTCTCTGGTCACCCAGACCAGTCTGTTTCAATACAGAGGCTATTCTAATTCCATAACAGGACCAGAGCTGGTCTAGTTACACACACCTTAGAAACTAACAAATCCAATGAATGTGTGTGGTTTCTTTACTAATGCAGAAACACATCTGACCCTCCACCTACCTGTGAATCAGGATGCCCATCAGTTACTATTGTACATACACTACATGAAAGAGCTCTTGACATCTGGTGTCACACCATATCTTGTAATACTGAGTTGAGAAATTACAGCTTAGCAATATCCAATATTAAACAAACCCTGACATAGCCACAAATAAACTAGTTTTTTATGATTATTTAAATCAAGTAGATGGAAGCAATGAAGGAGAAATTGATCTTTGTGCTAGACCAGGTAATCTGAAAGGTAGAAAGCAAGCAGCATTTCCCTTTCCCTATTCCTTCAGGAGTAAACTGTGAAATATATTTGAAAATAAAGCAACCACCCTATTTAAAGGTGCCAATTTGTCATATTGATACAGTATCAGCATTTAGAAATGAAATTCCTTGTCACTTTTAATTAATTCCTATTTCCTTTTATTACATTGCAAATTTTATAGCTGAAGTAAAATATAAAAGGCATTAGATGTGAAAAGTCCTCTAACAGAATATTAAATGCTAGTATTTTTTTTCCCACAATTTAACTCTATTTTTTCAAATAATGTTTTTTGTCATTCTATTCAGGGCAGTTCAACTAGCATGTCTGACTGATTATTTATTTACTAATTTGATTAGACAGAAGTCTCTCTGAAAATGCTGGAAGGCTAGTAATACCTCACAAGTTACTTCTAAATGTAAGAGCACTCTAAAATGAAGCCATTACTTTTGCTTAAATTGGTTTCTTTATATTTATGGAATACAACATGTTTGCTTCTGTAATAAAAATCTTCAAGAAAATATTAAAGTCGTACATGCAGCATTATTAGTATGCAGTGAAATGGATGGTCTCAATAGATTTAGTCTTATTGTATAAACTATTAAAATATCTGCATCTCATCTTTGCAGTTCAGCGTTACAATCAGCAGAAGTCTAATTGCTTGAGAAGCTCTGTGGTCAGATTAGCTATATTAGCAGCAAATAGAAGATTAAAGAATTATGTATTGCATTTTGTCGTTAACACAATTACTATAAGAGAATCATTCAAATAGGATAAAGCGTATATGACAGTTAATACAGATGGAGGCTTAAAAAGAGCTGCCTGGGAATGCTGAAATATCCAGGCTCTTCTGGACAGAAGTTAGCAACATGCTCATTCAGTATGAGACCTAAATATATTTTCCTGTGCATGTTGTTTCACTTTGGAAAAACACCTACCAAGTGAAAACAGTTTCTTATGCCACCAGGCAGCTGACATTCTGGGAAAAGCTCTGGCTAGCTCATCACAGTTAATGATGGGACAGAGTTAAAATTCCTGCTGTCAAAGCCAGTCACTGATAGCATGACCTACTATACCTCGTTCCAAAAATAGTCTGGGTCAGGTATCTGCTACCAAGCAGTGCTTAAGTGTCTTTCAATAGCAGTGTCTCATAACCTGAAGAGCAAAAATCTCAGAAAAAAATTGTAGAGAGAGAGAGGTCGGTCTACAGAAAAAAAAATTAATGGGTTTTATTTAATTTGTAACTCTCCAAATACATTCACAATAAAGCATATTGCATGTAGTGCAAATAAACGAGCATTAGCACACAGAGACTTGTATATATGTATGCTACATTTGTAGCATTGTGCTTATACCATGCTCAACTCTTGCTAGTCAGTGTGGTTAATAATAACATGGAACATGAACAATTTAAATACAAAGTTTTTCTTAACAAACACCAGTTCTTAAAATATTATCAGGCCACCCAGAGTTTGAATGTAAACTCCATTTCTCTTTGTATTCATTTAACACTAAGCAAATTTAATTGGGATGGGAAATGCACATCATTAGCACACCACACAGATTCTGTTGAAAACATATGGTCCTTTTTATTATTTAGAGAGAGACCGGAGGTCCATACTTAACAATGTGCCCGAAAGTGCTGCCTGTATTTTTGTATGCAGTTAGGGTCTGTTCCTGCAGCAACGAAGTCAGCAGAAGTTTTGCCTTTATTTCAATCAGAACAGGATCAGGGCTGTCGAAATGGCTACTTAACTCAACCTGAGGCTGAAACAACAGCTGCAGAACAGCTCTGCAGCATGAGAGAGGATCATTTGGAATCTCCATATCCAAGGAGTCTCCACCCCCCACCATGCAAAGTCTGTACTATTTGGGTTTGATATATAAGTAGGGTTACCATATTTGAACATTCAAAAAAGAGGACACTCCATGGCGGGGAGGGCGGGGGAGTATTTGCACCTGTATCTACCAACTCGCGTTATATTAATGTTATTATACTGTTATATATGCTGTACGCTACATGTCGTCTATATTGAGTGTGTATATATATATATCTATATATATATATATAAGAAAAAGTGATATGGCCTCCTCACCCTCCCGCACACTGCTGGCTCCCTCACCACTCTCCTCTTCACCACCACCACCCCGCTCGCCTACTCACCCCTCCTGCTGCAGGTCCCTCTGGCTCCTAGGATCAGGGGCAGCCGAGGGGTCTCCATGTGCTGTGCCCACCATGAGCGCGAGCTCCATGGGTCCCATTGGCCGGGAAAAGCGCCAATGGGAGCTGCTGGATCTGCAGAGCGGAGCTTGCAGGCACTGGCAGCGCGCAGAGAGCCCTCCCCACCCCCCTCCGACCCGACCCTAAGAGCCAGAGGGACCTGCCAGGGGGCAAGATGGGGAGTCCCGGTGCTGTTTACCTGGGGCAGCTCCCGGGAAGCATCTGGCAGGTCCTACTGGCTCCTAGGGTTGGGTTGGGGGGGCTGGAGGGATCTCTGCCAGCGCCTGCAAGCCCCGCCCCTGCACCTCTGATTGGGCAGGAAGGAGCTGGTGCAGCACGTGGAGACTCCCTCCATGTCTGTGCCTAGGGGCCGCCCACACTGCTGGCGCCTGCCGGTGGGTGGGCGTTGGGAGCTGCCCCAGGAAGCGCTGCCAGCCCCGGGACTTTGGTGCGCGCGGTGAGGTGAGCAGTCCCTGATATTGGGACAAAGGGCGTCCCGACCCACGTGGCAAAATCCTGGACGTTTTTAGATATTTAAAAATTCCTCCAGGACGGCGATTTAAAAACCAAAAAGCCGGACATGTCCAGGAAAATATGGACGTATGGTAACCCTAATATAAGGGAAGGTTAACCCAAAGTAGGCTCTGAAAAGACACTGTGCAAATGACAGCATGTGGTTCCATATTTACTGTCCATATCTGACTCCACATCAAATTTACTTAGAAGTTAAAAAATATATCTCAGAGAGCCAAGTTAGAGTTTTTCAGGTTGCTGCATTGATACCACTAACAAAGATTCTTCAATGACCCTACTAATTGGACAAGAAGTTGGTATGGTGGGAAGTTACTGAATTGCTTATATGGGATTTGACTAGCAAGACACAGCCCCGACACAAATAAATGATGCCAGTTTACCCATGGAATTTATTATTTCACAAATAAATAGTTTTATAAAAAATAAACAACAGTACCTGACCAAACCAACCAAACGCTTTAAAAAGAAGAAGATATAGGGCCAGATCCTCAGCAGATATAAACGGAAATATTCCACTGAAGTCAATAGAACTGGAATGTTTTACCCTACCTGAGGATCTCGCCAGTGGATTATAATGAGCTAGCCATTACTTAGTGGGAAACCCAAGGAGTTTAATTTGATTTAAGTTCCGTTTTTTTTAAAGGGCAAATTTTTATAAGTAGTTTGTCAAATTCAAGGTCCTTAACAATTTTTACAACTCCAACAATTGAAATTTTAAAAAAGGATTAATTGTATGTTTCTCCTCATTGCATATATAATCACTTTGGGGTTTAATCATTTAATTCTCCCCTTTGAATTACGAGAGAAGAATTAAATGTCAAATATGGGTTACTCTGGGTAACTTCCTTCAAGTATGTGGAATAAAAAGTCAAAACTTAAAGCAAGTGTGGGAGATATTCAATGCATAATTGTGGGGGTGTCTTTCCCTTTTAATTATGGGGGATTAGGAGTGCTTGGAAAAGGTTTAGGGGGAAATTTTCAAAAGGGCTTGTAGGTTAGATTTTTAAAGGTATTTAGGCTCCTAAAGATGCAGACAGGTGCCAAGTTGAATTTTGAAAAGTTCCTAAGCAAATTAGTGCCTAACTCTCACTAATTTCAATGGGAGTTAGGTGCCTAACTCACTTGGGTGCTTTTGTAAATCCCACTAGGTGTCCAACTGCAACTTGTGGCACCAACATACTTTGTAAATCTACTGTAAATCCCCCACAATGTTTACTTAAAGGCAATATACTAAATGATAATGCACATTACAAATGGCTGGAAGGGAACCCCCTGTTTGATATCTAAGCCAGCAGCTAAGACATCAGGTAGAGGGATCTTTTTAGTCACTAGTTACACTGGTATTTCTAAGTGTAGCCACTGCTACGGGATGGTTGAATAGGAATAATTTGCTTATTCCTGTGAATGAATGAACCTTCAATTCCTCCTGTGATCACCATTGTAATGTTAACGGGGCTTCACAATGAAAAGTTCCACTTAATGTTTCACACAAAATCACAGATGTGGTGTATGGTTCATAGCTGAAGGCTCCATAAAGGTATCTGCTTTTGTTTCTGGATAGATAAGTAAACAGGGTTTTTAAAAAAACAAACAAACAAAAAAACAAACAAACCTCACACTCTAAGGTAAAAGGGGGGGAAAAAAAGCTTAAACCATTGTAGATGCATGGTTAGACATTTCACTCTGGTTTACTGTGATGTTAAAAGTTATCACTAATGTGTGCTTAACCTTGAAAGTGCTGCTAAAAGATTTCAGTGAATGTATCCTATAAAATATCTATATATAGTCCCTGAAGATAATGAAATAGAAGAGGCCAAGAACTATTGACCTATCATGTTTATCAACCATGTACTAAATGTTTGACTCTGCCTTAGCTTAAATCACTGACTTTCTCGCAAATGATTACGAGCTTATAGCAGAAGATCAACAAATATGTAGTAAGGCATCACAAGGTTTTGAGAGTCAACTTAAATAATCCATGCGGTGTTCCGGAGTGAGTGACTTAAATTGATTATACCAAAGTCTGTGACTTAGTGTAGCATAACTGGTTAATGGATGTGCTTTACCTACATAAAAAAAATGTTGTAATACCAACACTGTATGTTTTACACCCGGATGATTAGAAATTACTTTTTCAAGTATAATCCTCAAAATGCATTTATGGGAGAATAAATCTAAGTCAACCCACTCAGCAGAGCAAGCTTGGTATATAGCTCTTGGGAAGAGACCTAATACAACACTGATTAGTTATTTTAAACATTGGTAGCTTAAAACCTATACTGCATATTCCAACATGAAGTGACAGGCCTGGCGATCACCGGCAGATTCAGCCAGTACACTGGCATGATGTGCCACCTTGAGTTTAGATGCACCTAAAAGGAATGCAGTATAGTACTTGGAGCCAATACCACTTGATGGAAACAGGGAAACTGGTGAGTTGACAGATGGGGAATTCTATAAATATATCAACAAAATTTTAAAATGTTGAAAGACAAAGGAACAAAGGTCTAATAAGTACAAAATAAAACTAATTATCAGGAAAGCCATATTAATAGAAGCAACACCATCTGCACTATCAGTTGTGCTAAAATGCCCATGACCTACACATTTGATAGAACACTCAGCACCAACTAATGGCGATGCATAACAAATAAAGAAAGTTCTGTTTTGCTGAAACTCATCCTCTGAAAACAGGAGTCACCTTTGTCTACTTTGACAAGGCAATAGATGCAGAAGATGAACGGCAGTGTTGCTGATGCCCTTTAAAAATGTCTTAGAAAAAGCACAGTCTTGGAAAAAGCAAACTGTTTTGGATTTTATTACCTCCGTTCAGGCTACAGGAGCCACTGCTAAGTTACTTGGGGGCAAGGGAAGGGACTGAACCACCAGCATAGCTGTAGGTGAAAGAATTATGCTTCAGAGACCCCTGGAGAGGCATGCTCACCAGCAGCCCTTGCTATCCCGATATTAGTGCACCTACTTGCAGTTAGGCAGCGTTGTCTGTCAAATAATGCCTGCCTCCTGTATGAGAGCACTAAGGAGTCAAAGCTGGTCCGCCATTATTTAACAAGTATTAGGATCTGGCTCAATTTAACAAGAACTGTGTGATGTTCTGTGGGTGCATTATCAGAGCATCTACAGAAAATAGCTCTCCTGGATACATTCCATTTAGTGTTTAAATAAAAGTGGAAGTAATTTTCTTTTTTTTTTAAAGTAACCAGAGAAGACAGAGTAGGAACATTATACAAAGGCAAGACAACAGAAACAGCTATAAAAATCCCTACCAATTACTACCAAATAACACAAAAATTGTCTCAAAGCAACAAAATAAGGAGAAAGTTGCTTCAGACAAAAATCTGTTGTCTGCTACTCCCAGCCGCAATGAGGAGAATCCTGCATTTAAAGGCTGATTCCCCTCCTCCCTCTCAAGTCATATTCTTCCAAGGCAGCCATTAAAAAAAAGCTGCAGACTGAACCAACCCACTGCTTCAAGGGTGCCAGGCTTGATCCTTAAAGAAAGGAGAGCTGCCGTTTGCCAGAAGGCAATATGGTATAACCTAAAATGCGTGGCCCTCCCTGCAATGAGACACCAGTTAGGATGGTTGGCACCACTTACTCATTATGTGATCATATAATTGAAAACTTTATCCTAGAGCCTGATGCACCAAGGGAGCAGAGATAAGGATGAGGTTAAAGTGCTGAGCTGTCCAGTCTCAAGATTTTCTTATTGTAGTTTTCTGCATGGGCTGTTATGGTTGAGGAATCCACCCCGCCTCACTCTTCTGAAGAAGGGGTCTTCACTGCTTTACTGGCCCCTCTAGCCCACAAAAATGACTGGCAACCTTTTCCCTGAGCAGTAGACTAAAAGACCATTCACAAAAAGGGGAAATCTGCTGGCTGCTTTACCCATGCAGCTCTGAACAGCACACACCTGCTCATACAAAGGAGAACTGTTGAAAGAGGGCGTATTGAATATAGGAGTCCCTGGAGAACAGTGGTTAGCAGCTGCTGCGCTGCAGATAGACTGCAGAATCTTTTTAAAAACTTATATACAAAGGATTGAAATGCCTTGAAGTAGATTGCCGAGTCGAGGCCTCTGTATTAGAGTGTCCTAGAGAAATGTTTTAAGCACTGCTTGGTAAGTTGCCCTTGTTGCTCATTATGCTTTAAGCTGAGCTTCAGTCTCATGTTCCAAGGGCCATCTACAATTTAACGTACCTAAGAACTCGTCATTTTATATGGAATTGAAAAGATCAAATGCATAGATGTTTGAGGTCACTTTGTTGAAGAAATATGAAGACCTACACCTTTTTGTCCAGTTTCTGTGTTCTTTTAAACTAGGAACAAATCTTCTCCGTGTTTTGTACATTAAAGGTTGTTAGCTGGGGTAGTGGGAAATAAATGAGTGCTTCAGTGAAGGTGCTCCACCACCAGCATGCATTTAATCTTTTTAATTCTATTTATTGTCTGCAAATATAACACCAGATTAGATGTTTCCTAGAGAGTTGAGTTTGGTGTGAAGTATTCATTACTTTGTTGCAACTCTTTTGAGGTCAACATGAAGTAGTCCCTTGTACTCAATGAATAAATCTTTTATCATGACCTTTTAATCACTTCATCATGAAGAAGTCTTTTCTTTTGTACAAAAGGCTACTTCACATTGCCCTCAACAAAGGAGCTATAATAACATAAAGGAGACACAACAGTGGCTGCTACTGAAATATGTTACAATAGAAGAAAATTAATGTAGGTAGACCCAATGGACTAGGACAAGCAACAAGGACTATTAATGGGAAGTGCTGATGTAGGGAACTGGCTGTTAGCTCAATTGTTGTAGACTGCATACAAGAGGAGGTATTTTAGCTCCATTTTATAGTGGGATAGAAAAAAAAAATTGATTCAGTTAACTGGTGCAGTGGCGCCAGTGAATCAAGTCCTAATGGAAGAGCGTAGAGGACTCCTAAATCACAAAGCTTAAGGAGTTGGATGGGGCATGAGCAAAAAGGAAATTTAACACTAAGATCTAAATCTGTCTTCAGTTAATCTGGTGTACCTAATTCCTATGGGCCCAAGTCTCTTCTCACACTGGCTTAAAGCAGCTATAATCCCAGTGAAAACAATAGAATTTGCACCGCTATAAAAAACAATGTAAGTCAGAGCGGAATCTGCCCATAAGTATACAAGTAAGTCATTTTGACAGTATAAATCAAAGTTGGGATTCTAGAGGGCACAGTGAAATAGGTGTACATCCTAGGCCAGTGGGTGGGTGGGCCATAACAATATGACTGATGGGTTTGGAAGGGAGAACCTCTTGGCTTTCAGAAGTAGTAGGGAAAGCTGTACACGGAGCTTGAACTTCACACCAGGCAGAGCTTTGGTGACAGGCAGGCAACAAAACACACAATAACCAAGGCAGAATAACAGGTTCTGAGACAAAGTAAAGGACCATAGAGGTCGACACAGGTAATTCAGGACCACTGTGAAGTCTCATGCAGAATAAACATACAGTATGTTTTCACAGTGCTCACCAGCATACACACTTCCTCCTGTACCCCATAGGGCGGCTCTGGGCATCCTAGTGCCCTTGGAGGGCATGACAAGGGATTCCATTTCTGCCTGGCTGGTATATGAAAGGTGCAAGGTGAGGAGAATATTTTGTGTCCCACCCATTATATTGCATGCTGGCTGGGCAAAATCTAGCCCTGTATGTCTGGAAAGCACTCGCCTTTGGGATCTGTATGAATAAAGATAATTTCTTGGCTATAAAGAATGTTTTCTAGATCATTAATGATTTGCTGCAGGGTTTTTTTTTGTTTTCGTTTTTTTTTTAATGTAAATAACTTACCAAAAGTGAGAGGATGGGTAGATTTGTGAGGAGTGGAGATAAATACAGGTCTAAAATAGGGATGTGCTATACCTCTATTAGGTCACACTATGGGTCCAGCATCATTAAATTCCCTCAGCATGTTAGCGATTTGCCAGAAAACTTTGCACTTCTACTTCTGAAGAAACTTAATTGGTAATAAAGGAAGAAAATCTTAGGGTATGTCTACACTACCAGAGTAGTTCGATTTTACTTAACTCGAATTTGTTGAACCGACCTTACAAAGTCGAACATGTGTATCCACACTAAGGACAGTAATTCGACTTTGTGAGTCCACACTAACGGGGCAAGCGTCGACATTGGAAGCGGTGCACTGTGGGCAGATATCCCACAGTTTCCGCAGTCCCCGCTGCCCATTGGAATTCTGGGTCGAACCCCCAATGCCTGCTGGGGGAAAATATGTGTCGACTGTTGTCATTCAACCGTCACTCCCGCCCTCCCTCCATGAAAGCGCCGGCGGGAAATCTGTTTGCGCACTTTTCTGGTCAGTGACAGCGCGGACGCCACAGCACTGCGAGCATGGAGCCCGCTGCAATCATCGCTGCAGTTATGGCCGTTGTCAACTCCTCGCACCTTATCGTCCACCTTTTTCACAGTCAGATGCTGAGAAATCGGGCGAGGAGGCTCCGGCAGCGCGGTGAGGACATGAAGTGTGAGAGTGGCACAGACCTCTCACAAAGCACGGGACCCCGCGCCGTGGACATCATGGTGGCAATGGGTCATGTTCATGCTGTGGAACGGTGATTCTGGGCCCGGGAAACAAGCACGGACTGGTGGGACCGCATAGTGCTGCAGGTCTGGGATGAATCACAGTGGCTGCGAAACTTTTGCATGCGTAAGGGCACTTTCCTTGAACTGTGTGACTTGCTGTCCCCTGCCCTGAAGCGCAAGGACACCCGGATGCGAGCAGCCCTGACTGTGCAGAAGTGAGTGGCCATAGCCCTCTAGAAACTTGCAATGCCAGACAGCTACCGGTCAGTAGCGAACCACTTTGGCATGGGCAAATCTACCGTAGGGGTTGCTGTGATGCAAGTTGCCAACGCAATCGTTGAGCTACTGCTCTCAAAGGTAGTGACCCTGGGAACCATTCAGGTCATCATAGATGGCTTCGCCGCGATGGGATTCCCAAACTGCGGTGGGGCTATAGATGGAACTCACATCCCTATCCTGGGACCGGACCACCAGGCCAGCCAGTATATTAACCGAAAGGGCTACTTTTCAATGGTGCTGCAAGCACTGGTGGACCATAGGGGACGTTTTACCAACATCAACGTCGGATGGCTGGGCAAGGTTCATGACGTGCGTGTTTTCAGGAACTCTGGTCTGTTTAGACGCCTGCAGGAAGGTACTTTCTTCCCGGACCACAAAATAACTGTTGGGGATGTGGAGATGCCTACAGTGATCCTCGGGGACCCAGCCTACCCGCTAATGCCCTGGCTCATGAAGCCCTATACAGGCGCCCTGGACAGTGACAAAGAACTCTTCATCTACCGGCTGAGCAAGTGCAGAATGGTGGTGGAGTGTGCTTTTGGACGTCTCAAGGGGAGATGGAGAAGCTTACTGACTCGCTCAGATCTCAGCGAAACCAATATCCCCATTGTTATTGCAGCTTGCTGTGTGCTCCACAATCTCTGTGAGAGCAAGGGGGAGACCTTTATGGCGGGATGGGAGGTTGAGGCACATAGCCTGGCTGCTGATTACGCCCAGCCAGACAGCCGTGCGATTAGAAGAGCCCAGCGGGAAGCGCTGTGCATCCGGGAGGCTTTGAAAGCTAGGTTCCTCAGTGAGCAGGGTAACCTGTGACTATTAAGTTTGTTTACAGAGAAGCTGAACCTGCCCCCGTTTCTTTACCCAGTTAATGTTGACTGTCCTCTGCAGTTACATACCCCGTTCCCCCCTTTCCAACACACGTTTAAAAAGAAAATACATGGAACTTTGTTAATAAACACCGTTTTCTTTAGTACTGATTTCGCGGTAAAGGGTTAAAACTGGGACACAGACTGTGGTGGGTAGGGTGTGTAGTGCTGCAAAGACCGCTTCTAAACTCGAGGAATGACAGGCTCCTGCTCCTAGAGCGGTGCACGGTGGCGGACTGGTTGTTTCAACGGAGCCTGCCACCCCTCCTTCTCGGGACTCTGAGTGTGGGGGCTATGTGACTTTGTGGCGAGGGAGGACGGTTACAGATCAGCTGCTGCGTGGCTCTGTGATCCAGGATAAGGACCGCTGCATAAGATCTCTAACCACCCTCCCCCGCCACAAAGTCACATAGCACCCCCAAAACAGAACATGAAAACAACCTCCCAGACTGACCAGGGTGCCTAGAGACTGCACTGTGTGTGTGACCTGCTGCTGAACCTGCCCCCGTGTCTGTACCCTGGTAAAGGTGACTGACCTGTCCAATTACCAACCCCCTTCCCCCCTTGAAACACAGTCTCCTCTAAAAGAACATGACAGAAACAGTAATTAACAGAAAAGTCTTTTTTATTATCACCTAGACAGTTAGGGGATGAAACTGGGATGGGGGCTTGGGTGAGGCAGGAAGGAAAGGACTTCTCAAAATTTTGGGAATGAGAGCCTTCTTGTACTTGTGCACTCTGCACGGGTGGAGTGACAGTTCTCACGGCCCCTGGCGTCCCTCCTTCTTGTTACTTTGGGTGAGGGGGGTATGGGACTTTGTGGCGGAGGAGGGCGGTTACAGATACACTGCAGTGGGGCTCTGTCCTCCTGCCTGCGGTCCTGCAGAACATCCACAAGGTGCCGGAGCGTGTCCGTTTGCTCCCTCATTAGTCCAAGCAGCGTTTGAGTCGCCTGCTGGTCCTCCTGCCACCACCTGTCCTCCCGTTCACTGTGTGAGCGCTGGTACTGAGACATGTTCTCCCTCCACTGGGTCTGCTGTGCCGCCTCGGCTCAGGAGCAGCCCATAAGTTCAGAGAACATCTTGTCCCGTGTCCTTTTCTTTCGCCGCCTAATCTGCGCCAGCCTCTGTGAGGGGGATGCCGGGGCAGGTTGGGAAACAGTCGCAGCTGTGTGATGGGAAAAAGGGAGTGAATTCCTGACAAAGATACATTTTTGCAAACAATGAACATAGTCTAGTCTGTCTCTGTGAACAAGACCATGCACAGCACCTATCTCATGCGCACTCAGGACAAGTTCGAATTTTCGACCTTCGCATTCATTGCCTGGGGTCTTGCACTGGAGATCAGACAAGCGGGGCAGGACAGCAGAATTCGTGGAGCAGGCACACATGGTAAGCCGTAGACTTTTGGCTGCTTAAACCTTAATGTATAGCAGTGCCCTCCTTTCACGCTCAAAGCAATGGTCATAGCGTTTGCAAGTTCCTGCTGCCGGCAATCCGGAAAGCATGAACTCTGCCCCTGTTCCACCCCCTCGCGGCTGTCCCTGGGAAAGATCCCTGTATGCTGCCCCTCTACCGCCTCCACCACGTGGCTGTAAACCGACACTTATTGTTATGTAAAGGAACAGTCAAGCATTCCCAATACTAACATTCCCCTAATTCAAAGCAGGACGCCCTGAGCGAGATCACGCTGAGGAGGATCACTGACAGAGATAGAGACCGCATGCTGCGTGAAAGCCAGCACAAACCAGGGGCCTATGCCGCCATGCTCGTCGAGGCAATGCTCCCAGAGTACCTGCTGATAGCCTGGCGCGGAAAAGTGTCTGTAGCAGGGCGGACCCTGCTCCGGCCCTGAGGGCTTTAGAAAGCAGCCTGGCAGGGCTTGAGAGCTGCGGCTGGAGGCTGGGCTGATGGGGAAAGTGGCTGCAGCTGGGGGCCACGCCCCAAACCGAAGCCCTGGGGCTTATAAGAGGCAGGGAAGCTAGAGCCCAGACAGAGTCTCTCTCTGGCTTCAGAGAGGGATGGGCCTGGCTGCTTAGCTGGAGGCTAGATACCTGAGGGAAGCAGAGCTGGGGGATAGGCTGAGGAGCCAGGGAAGCTCTAGCCAGGACAGCCCCAGGCTGCGGCCTAGCGAAGGGCCATAGGTACTGTGGGTTGCAGAGGGCAGCCCAGGGGTAGGACGAAGCAGCAGGTCCAAACCCCCTTTGCCTGTGATGAGTGGGCCGATACTGCAGTCTGCCCCAGGGTGTGGGGCTAGACCATGACTGTCAGTAGCCACTACTGAGGCAAGGTGGGGATAGTAGCGCGGGGTTCCCCTGGGAGGGGGAGACCCAATTATAGATAGCGGGCACCGGGTCCAGGGAGGGACGCCGGGGCCAGAGAACAGGCGGGTCACCAGCCTGCCGGGGGCGCTCCAGGGCCGGACCGAGGGACATTCCGGGACCGACCAGCAGGAGGCGCGGCAGGGGTGAGTACCACCCGCTTACAGTGTCCTACCACGGAAGACCCAATAAGGCTGCTCTCCCCAGGAACCTCCTGCGGAGGCTTTTCGATTACCTCCAGGAGAGCTTCGTGGAGATCTCCCAAGAGGATTTCTGTTCTATCCCCATATATATTGACCTTCTTTTCACATAGTTAATATTCCTGCTCTGTTAAAAATAAATGTTTACGTATTTAAAGCACTTACCGACTGATCCTTCCCCTGATTCAGGATCCGTGTTAACGGCTGGGGAGGGTTGGTAGGGGATCTCCGTGAGGGTGATGAAGAGATCCTTGCTGTCGGGGAAATCAGCGTTGTAAGCGCTGTCGACTGCCTCGTCCTCCTCATCTGCTTCCTCATCTTCCCTGTCCACGAACATCTCCGAGGAACCGGCCGTCGACACTATCCCATCGTCAGAGTCCACGGTCAGTGGTGGTGCAGTGGTGGCGGCCGCACCTAGAATGGAATGTGCCTCGTAGAAGCGGCATGTCTGGGGCTGGGATCCGGAGCGTCCGTTTGCCGCTTTGATTTTTTGGTAGCCTTGTCTCAGGTCCTTGATTTTCACGCGGCACTGCGTTGTATCCCGGCTGCATCCTCTGTCTGTCATGGCTTTGGAGACCTTCTCGTAGGTCTTTGCATTCCATTTTTTGGAGCGCAGCTCCAAAAGCACAGACTCATCGCCCCACACAGCGATCAGATCCAAGACTTCCCGGTCAGTCCATGCTGGGGCCCTCTTTCTATTCTGAGATTGCATGGACACCTCTGCTGGAGAGCTCTGCATCGCTGCCAGTGCTGCTGAGCTCGCCACGATGTCCAAACAGGAAATGAGATTCAAACTGGCCAGACAGGAAAAGGAATTCAAATTTTCCTGGGGCATTTCCTGTGTGGCTGGTCAGAGCATCCGAGCTCGTACTGCTGTCCAGAGCGTCAACAGAGTGATGCACTGTGGGATAGCTCCCGGAGCTATTAACGTCGAATTCCATCCACACCTAGCCTAATTCGACATGGCCATGTCGAATTTAGCGCTACTCCCCTCGTCGGGGAGGAGTACAGAAATCGAACTAAAGAGACCTGTATGTCGAACTAAATAGCTTCGTTGTGTGGACGGGTGCAGGGTTAATTCGATTTAACGCTGCTAAATTCGACATAACCTCCTAGTGTAGACCAGGCCTTACCCTAAACAACCACATACAGACCATCTAATGCACCTTCTCTTTCCCCCACCACTCCAAACAGAACTCCAAGCAGAGAAAATAGCAGCATCAATGCCAAGTAACACAACCGACATCCATTGCCTTTTGTGGAAGCTCAGGAGCTTCCAGTCAGTCAGATTCCTGGGGCAAATTGTTCTCTTATTCCTCTTGCTCCTTTTATTTTCCATGAAGGCAGGACCTGAACCTGTGTGTTTCATGCAGCTTTCCTTCATAGGTCGCAGCAGCTCCTTTCTGTGCATGTGTTTTTCAATTATCACACCCATATGTCTCAAGCTCCTTATTCCTCTCCCCCCCCACCCCGCTGCTCATTTCTTCTTCCCCTTTGAGGTTATTTCCCTTTCTCTCAAGTGTGCTATTCTTTGATCCTATTGATTTTTCTCCTCTTTCATTCACAGCCTTTATTAAACTCTGTTCAGCTTCTTCTATATTTACTTTTTTCTTCTGTACTCTTGTCTGGCTTTCCCTTCTTGGCATATGTAGCTCTGGCTCCTTCTCCCCTTTCTCTGTGTTGCTTACTACCACATGTTTTCTGGTTCAAATCTTTTCTTCCACTGAACTTATTTCCTTTCTTCCTCTGTCCATCATATCTTTCAGTCCCCCGTGGCACATGCGTCTTGCTGCTTCTCCGTTCTTCAGCTCTCCTGGGTCTCTTCTTCTCCTTCCCGAAGTGGGTATTCACCCACGAAAGCTCATGCTCCAAAATGTCTGTTAGTCTATAAGGTGCCACAGGGCTCTTTGCTACTTCTCCTCTCCATGTCATTTATAAACAGATATGAAAGGAGCAGCTGATATTTTCTAACTTACTCTTCCAACTGATGCCTGTATGAGCCGCATCAGCTGGAGGAGAAGATGTGAAATTGAGACCAGTGCCATTTTCCCCCAAATTGTCTCCTCACGTATCCTGATTTCCTTTTCAATATGATCATTTCAGAGCAGCTGCAACTCAGTTCTATGCTGCAAAAACCAGGTGTTTTATTCCATATGCAGTGCACATATTAGTATATATAGCCTGGAAGAAAAAGCATTTTTATTTTAATTCTTTACACACGGGGGAAAAATGTTTTGCCTTGGTAGGCTAATGCACACTTCTGCAAACAATACTGTATAAAGCAGTGTGCTCACTCAAACCAATGCAACATTCTTTCTACCCTCACGCAACCTCTTTTACAGCAATCTTGGAAAGTATACAGCTTGCAAAGCCTGGGAACCACATTGCTCCATAGGCTGAGAGGGAGACTTGGCCTTGGCTCCAATCTCCATCTGCAGTAACAAAGAGAGGAGGCTGCACGTACCTCAGGAGAAGGCTGAATCACCATAAAATGCCCTTGGGGAGAATTGTGGCTTGGAAAACCCCAATTCCTCCTTGAGCTCATTCAAGGACAATGTGGCTGTGCATTGCAAGTATGGTGGGCCAGTAACTCCAAAGCTGAGATTTGACTCAAGTAATATAAATCTCAAGAAATTAAAAACATGCCCAAACCACATCTTCCTAAAGGATTCCTCCATGGAGTGGAACCCAACTAGATCAATTTTGGGGGTAGGAAGGAAAGGAAGCATAATTTATCAAGTATCTCCTAAGCCACATCGTGCGCATACGCTGCAGCTCCTAAATTGAGGGTTTCCATCTAAAATGGAGATAAATTAATAGTTTTGTCATGGGAGCTGAATTCCCAGGGTTTTTTTCATTTTCCTCTTCTTCTATTCCAAATCAGAGTCTGGCCCATTGTACATGCATGGTATATTGAGGAGTGGGATGCTGAACAAGGAAGAAAACAGTCTGTATACAATAAAATATATTTTAAACATGAGTCAATTTTAAAGTATATTTAAAATATATAGCTAGGATGTGATGCTACAGTATAACGTATTAGATCTCATAGACAGGAAGGTGTTATGTGGAATTAAGTGGGGCCTGATTTTGATCTTACACCAGTTTTACACCAGTGTAACATTGATTTTAATGGAGTCATACTGGATTTATAATGGTGTAAGGTGAGTGAGATCAGAATCAGTTCCATATTTTTTTGTATTAAGTCATCAAATAACACTCAGAAAGAAACATATTTTACATGATAGTGTAACTAATAGAATTTCAAATGACAGCAATGTATTAGGCTTTCAAAAGTAGTAATGTGAAAATTCTATTCTGAATAATTCACTCATCTTAAATTATTATGTATTCAAAAATGATTGAGCTGCATCTCCAAATATAGAATGGGCTATCTTAGTTTTTAAATTAGCAGTAAACATCAAGTTTTCACAGCTATTCTGCACTGTAGCTTGTATCACATTATACTGCTGGTCAGTTGAGTTGAATTTAATTGATTGTGAATTAATTAACACTCTACAGTAGATGTCTTTTTCTTGAGGTAATTAATCTTAGTGAAAAATGATACATAGAGCAGTTGAGGCTCCAGCAGAGTTTCTAGATGTGCTTTTTTGTTTAGGCTTACTTGACAGCCTTTTTTCTTGTAGATGAATTAGGTGTCTAGAAATGACTCTCTCTTATATTTATTTTGGCTTGGCAGCATATAGTTGTTATGGCTGGCAATATTTCATACCCCAAAGTGTTAATACTATCCATAAATTATGACCAATGATATACAATGGTTGTTATCAATCATGACAAGTAATTGATCTTGATTGAATCAAATAAATATGATGCTTTGCAAAGTTATGACCTTGTCATTTAACTTCAATGCTGCAAACACATCAAACCAGTTTGGATTAACTCTTCATAAGTGCATATAAAGTTTTAAGAAATAAGATACTGCATCAGTAAAGGCCACAATTGTTAGATTAGATAGGCAGATATCGATACTATTCTATTCTATATAGATTTTTATACTGCGCTCATCACTGTAGTAACTGAACGTCGTCTTGTGGTGAATTAAGCCATGTGACTACATATCTGTCACATGCTCTTTGCTCTCTCATTCTCTCCCCAGGGAGAGAAGCATCTGTGGTGGAGTGTCTTGTTTTAGTAGAGTTTGTTGACCCAATCTTTATCTCCAAGCTTTAGGTGGTCTTTTAGCTCCCCTGAGCCCAAACCAGGGAGCTTGAATATAAGAACTGAGACCTTGAACTTGATTCAAAATTCTGTGGGAAGCCAGTATAGAAAGCAAAAGTGATTTGCTAGGCTCATGGTAGCCTGTGTTGATGAGGAGGTGTGCTGCAGCATTTTGTAATATCTGAAGGTTTCTAAGTGTTGAAGGTTTCTTGCCAATGTATATTGTATTTGCTGTAGTCCAGTTCAGAAGTGATGAAGGTATGAATAAATGAGGCCATGTTAGGATGGGATAGAGGCTCCTAACTCACTGATAATGATAGAAGATGTTACTCGCAGATGCTGCTATTTGAGAGTTTAGTGTCAGTGAGGAATCCATGAGTACTCCTAAATTATGGACCAAATTGTCCAACTATGGATGTGTACTTTCGACCAAAGAAGACTTCACCATGGCTGCAGACTGTTCAGAATATTTTCTCTGACAATCTGCATCACCTTTGTGTTGCTCAGATTCAGTTGTAGCCAGCTGTTCTCCATCCATGAGCTGGACTACTCCAAGCATTGTGCCATCTTGGTGGTAGTTATGTGGTCGTATGTGATGAAGAATAAGCATATTGTTACACTTGAGTTCATGTCATCCCACCTGTTCACCTACCAGTTGTATGTGGACATTGAAAAGGACCAGAAAGAGAACTGAACCTTGTGGGACCCCACAAGTAAGAAATGTAGTGGTGGAGGTGCAGTTTCTCATAACTGCTCATTAAATGGGTCCCTCCAGGAAGGACTCAAACCATTTGAATGCATTACTCTGGATGCCTACTATCGCTCTCAGGTGAAAAAGCAGTATCTCATGGTCCACAATGTTGAATGCTGAATTCCTGAATCTAGGTTTTACCAGGTCTAGAATGCCAATTCCTCTAATTAAAGCTAACTTCCCTATGAGCTTGCTCAGGAATGGCAGGTTTGACACTGGGCAGTAGTTTGCTAGAAATAATGTATCAATATTTCTATGCTGGGTTTCTTCGATGCTGGCCAGACCTAGTGTTTGAAGGAGGAAAGGAAGATTTCTTCTCTGAATGGTGTTTTGAGAGTTTCACTGAGGAGTGGCACCAATTGTTCATTTCTCTCTTTCACCTCCCAAGAAAGGCATGGGTCAGAGTCACAATTCTTGGACCAAAACTCCTTTAGTTTGTCAAGAACTTCTCGATGGGTGAATTTATTGAATCCTCAGAATGCAGGTGGTCTGTTGGTTGGTAGGCATAGGTAGAGTGGACCCAAGCCATCCTGAGTATGTATAATTTTTTTTCAGTGAAGTAGGATGATAATTCCACTGGCAAAGGCTGGTGGGTTTTCTTGTCAGTTTCAGGAGATCAGAATAAATATGATGAGTCTCAGAACTGAGCAGCAATAATGGTGTTCGAAGAAAAAAATATCAAATCCCTCTAAAAAAAATATTGTGGAGTCTTTGTCTCTTTGGGACCCTGGGAGCCAGATCCAGCGCTTACTGCTGTCATTGGAAAGATTACCAATGGAGAAGGCCATGATCAACAGAACCTGATTGTGTGTCAATAACTGTGGCAGCTGTATTATTTAGAGAAGCCCCATTGTCCTCGATGTGACTATTCATGAAAGCAAGGGCTACTCATATGGATAAGAGTTAAAGTCTGGGTCCAAATTCCTGCTGAATAACACTTTCATTTGTTAACAAAACACAATCATATTCTGCTGATCATGGCTTTGATCCTGAAAAACATGTGTTGTTATCATTGAAGCCCCGTGGGTGTTTGAATTTAAACCCATGCTTAAGTGCTTTGTTGGATTGGGGTACAAGTCCCTAGTTCAGCAAGGTACTTAAGCATGTTCCTCACTTGGAATACTTAGTAGAGCCCAATTGAAATCAGTGGAGCTACTCAGGTGGTTAAAGTTAGGCATGGGCTCAAGCACCTAGCTGAATCAGGGCCCATAATTTTTGTAGATATACAAAGTTGAGCCTTTATTGATTCAATGTCTTGTCTCTTAAAGCTCTTCACTCACATCCCAAGAGTTTATCCATATTGTTTTAATATGCCTGCAGCTCTGAAATTAAAATGGCAAAACTCACTTTTCACTTGACATTGTATTCTGTGCACACAAATAACTCATTATAGAATCATACTAAACTCCAACACTGGCACTGCTAAATTCACTGTTTTTAAACCTTCTTTAATATCAGCTCCTGTGCTGAAGAGTGCCACCGAGTTAGGTTGGGTAAGCAACTGGTGTATGCTTAAAAAGGAGGAGGAATTATAATATAGCGTCAAGAAAAGGTGAATTTTTAAATTCAGTGCAGATATTGATGACATTACAAATGTATTTAGTAGACAGATTGCAAAATGGAATAAGGATTCATCTATGAGCTGAATCCTTGCCTTGGGCAATAGACATGCTGCTACTAATTTCAGTTTATTAACTACATCACAAGTTTTACTAATGGAGAAGCCACACATCTTTTAACACAAAGGAAAGAACCGGATATATCATTTTTATTGCCTTCTGGAAGTTCTGTCTCGGCACATTAGGTACTGATTCCATTTTCTTTGCACTGTAATCTTAGCAAAGACACATATCCTTAAGTTAACACAAAGTAAACAAGAAATGGAAGTTTGTTATATGAATGTTGATTTTTTTTTTTGGAGTAGAAGGGTGGGGGAAAATTGTTGTTTGGAATATTGATTGTGTAAAGCAAAGACCAGTTTCACCCCAGGTTAACCCAGCTTCCTGCAATAGAGAGAGACAAGGAATGAATCTGTCCTCAAGTGGATTTGGTATCTCCAGTTCATCTCCCAAGTGAGTGAGTGAACAAGATGATTTTTTTTTAAATAGGTGTCTAGAAATGTCCCTCTCTTACATTTATTTTGGACCTCAGCATGTTGCACAAACTGTGCTCTCATTTGCGTTGGTGCAAATCTGGAGTAATTTACACTGGAATCCCACCTGTGTAAATACAACAAAAGTGAGAGCAGAATATGGCCTTCTGGGTTTAAAACACATAGCATAGATAATGAACCTTTTAAAATGTTCTTACTTTAGAGAAGTGATAAATATCTGCTTTTTTCCGTTGTTTTTCACCCAAAGGGAAACAAAAGTTATTTGTCACAATTACAATCTGCTGTCTTGATCTGATTGCATCATAAGTGTGATAGTACAATATACTTAACAATTCCAGCATGCCTTTGACGGTATGCTGGAATTGCCAGTCTCATGCCTGTCTTTTATTTTGCTCCTTTTCCATTCTCTCTAACCTGTTATTGTGTACGCGTGTATTATTCATAGTTTATTGCATATGCTGGAGACTTCCATTTTATTCCAATTGCCTTTTCTCCCAGAGTCAAACAATTTTTTTCCTTTGTATAATAAAAGTAAATCTCTTAGAATGTTGTGAAGTTTTATTCTGGACTGGATGCTGGAATTACTGGGTGAGGCCCCATGACCTGTGTTATGCATGCAGGAGATCAGACTAGATGATTATAACGAACACTTTGTTCTTAAAATCTTTTAAATTGCACATAAGTCAATGATCAAAAAAGTTTTCAAAATTTTAGTTGTAACAAAAAATTGAAAACAAAGTCACTCTGTCACTGCCTCTGCAAGAACATCAATGGCTACAACCAACATTCCATATATATGACAATAATCAAATCAATATGCTAATAGCACAGCCTTCTTACTTCCGTACTGTGTAGCTCTTTCAATGGTGAGTATTCATGGATGAATGAGAAGTGAATGTATTTTAAGGTAGCTTTTTTAGCTTTTTGTTATTTTTCCTTTTTACAGTGTTTTCATTCCCTTTATTTCTTAATTCCTATTCATTTTGCAATCTGTGCTGCAGTAATGATGACTGTGTAAGAAATAAACCTATTTTAGTTTTAGATTTTTTTTCTTATGTGAGCTGAGCTCAGGAAAAATCAGTTCTCTCAGCTGAACAGTCTAACAACCAAAGTTTGTAACTCTGCAACAATAGCATCAGTCATTTGCACTCTGTGGGGGAGACAGTTTTATTTTCAGATTTGTGTTTTTCTTATTGGGATGACATGCAGATGTTATGGCAATAAATGCTTTCTATAACTAAACAAAATTAACTATTCTCTTTAAGGCAGAAATTATCTGGCTAGCCTCCTAGAATTTACCTTCGTGTGACTGGAGTGTAAATATTACCTATAAAAGCTCTAATAACACACTGGCCTATAATAAAGATCTTCATAGCTTGGTGCCTTTTTACTTGAGAATCTGCTTCTCTCTCCATGCCATAGGGTCCCCGTGGAGATAAGTGGCAGTGGTCATGCAGAAATATGCTGCTGGTTTAATTTTGTGATGCTATTTGCATTGCAATTTAAATTAATGGGAAGAGCACTTAGAGGCCCAGGATAGGCATTCTTCTTGTTGTTTGGTTAAATCCACATAAAAAAAAATCAATAGTGGGAATACTGCATATCAGACACCTGTCTCATTTAGTTGGAAGAGGAAGCTAAACTTTGATATGACTGGAAGAAATAATTGAGAGCATATGAGGCAATGCTGATTTTAACATATTTATTTATATAGAGCCAGATTCTGCCACTCTTTTCATTCCAAGTGCTATCATGACTTACAACTATTCTCATTTAAATCAGACGGGAGAATTCACTGTGTGTGATAGAATTCAGACAGAGTAAGAGTTTGAGACTCTAACTCAAAGTGCACATGCACACTTTGTACAAGTGTCTGGGTAGGGAAACAATTAAGATATAGCATAGGTCATTTAAACCATTGAAAAAATCCAAGCTAACAAAGTGATGTCTTTATGCTTCTTAAAATAAATAAGGCCTTAGTAATGTAAGCAGGGTATAGAATACAGTTAGAATACACAGTTAAAGGGTACTTGGATTCCCCAAAAATCTAGAGTGCCTAATCTTGTGAAGCTCTGAGTTTTGTCAGTTCCCATCGATTTCCATGGGAGCTGAGGACACTTATCACCTCACAGCTGGTGTTGTTAGTTGGGTTCTCTTAGCTGTATTTTGCCCAAAAACTCCACTGCTGAGAAATGTTCTAAATCACTCCTTTCAAGTGAATATTTCCTGGAGTACATTACAGAATTAGTGGAGCCATGAAACTGCACATTTGGCAGCTTGGCACATATTATACTTTGTTTCCTTACATTCTGTTAGACCGGGCATTGAGTTTCATGACAATATTTCATTTTTAGGAACCCCAGCAAGACTAAGATGTACCTTGACATACAGAAAATAAAGGACATTGCTAAAAACTAGGACAATATGTCGACTGAAGGTTCAGATCATAATTGATAAGTTTTTGTTGTTGTTGTTGACTCTTTGCTGAATAATAGATTGTTATTCTAATGTGTTTTGTCTGGAGCTATTTGTCTTAAAGCTGCTTTTTCTTTTGGATCCTTTGTAATATTAGTTTTTCTAGGTTGATTTCTCAGACATAAATGCAGAGGAATTCCTCCCCTCCTCCAATGTTGAACGCCCTCAGATTAAAGCCTGTGTTCACTGTACAAATTGATGGAAGACTCCAAAGGGCTGTTTTTGAAAAGAATATCTAATATTCAGTAGCTGTTACATGTTGAATCCACAGCTGTTACTCAGTGCACAGTGGTGGGAGAAAAAATAAACAAAATATTCAGAGGGGGCATATGCTGTCTATTTTATCTAAAAGTCCATTTTCAGAGTTCCTAAATCAACATTGCCAGCTGATGGGGGGAACATTTTGTAACTTATCTCAGCAGATTTGTCGAATGTTATTTATTTGCCATAGACGAGTGAGCCTGGGCAAGCATACATCCCATACTGGCACATCTACATTTCATGTTTCCACTGCAATCTCCTCACAGTGGCCTCTCTGAAAAATACAGTCATGTTGTTGAATAATGCAGGGCCACTGTCCTTTCTTCACTTTCCTCCAGTGAATAAACTGATAAAAGATAAAGACTTGATCATAATGGTGCGGAGGTGATCCGACTGTATTTAACTTTTTAAAACACAACAAGTATGGTTACATTGCCCCTCCCTCTTTGCTCCATCTGCAAGAGGCTTTCCCTGCTTTCTCATTCATTCATTGCCTTCCCTATACTTAGCAGGACATTCTTCTCTCTGTTCTCACTATGTTCTTCCCTCCTTTTCCTCAGTATGCTCTTTTTCATCAGATACTAGTGAACTTCACTTCTCTTAAGTCAGTTAGAATTACAGCTAAGGTGACTCGGGTGACATGTTTGAAAGGGAAATCCTGATGTAGTCTTTGAGCATGTTTTGTAGTCACCACCATAATTACTAGAAGGCAAGGATTATAAGAAATATTTGCGGGTGCAAAGGTGAAAGGGAAAATCAGATAGTTTAGAATTGAATCTTACAACCTTCACAAAGAAAGCTATGAATATACAGGGTCAGATTGTCTGGTCTGTCTGGGCTGAGCTTAATGCAAGACTGGTGGGAAGAGACAAAAACAGAGTTAAGCTATCGCTTCACCCTGCAGGTCCTGGGCCTGTCTGGTTGCCAATCCAGTCTCCAGCATAAATCAGGCTTACCTTGGAGCTCCTCTGATTTATGCTAGCTGCTCTTGATTCCAAAAGGGAATACGGATGTCCTAGCCATGCCCCCTTTTCCCTGACCACTCCCCATGTACTAGGGGTCAAGACAAGAGTGGCCTAGGAGCCACTGCATCATCTCTATGCAACCAGAAGATTCCCTAACATCAGTGAAATCTTAAAGGGGCTGGTTAAGTCAGCATTAGGCCTCCACCACAGTACAAAGCAGTTGGAGCATGTCTGAGGATATAACTCATATTCTAGCATTGAGAGTTTAGAGAGTGAAATCACTTTCCACCTCCAAATATTTTTATTCTAGACAGTGATTTTTTTAGTGTCTCTGGCTATTACAACTAGTGTGAACAACCAGTCATCCTATTTGTTATTTATCAATAGTACTACTTTTTTTTAAAAAAAATTAAACCAGCATGAAAGATTCAAGCAAAACGACAAAATTCCTTTGTAAATAACCTTTTGTAATGTCAGTTTCTTCCAACTGTAGGAATCATTCTGGAGACACCAATACCTTCAATGCAAAGCTCATAAATATTTAGATTGAGATATTTAAGTAACAAAAAAGGAGAGGGAATTAAACGGAATATAAAATACCCTTCACTTTGTATGTAATAATAGTTTGTGTAAAATAACTTTGTAGTTCAACATCTCTTCCTAAAACATACTCCACTTAACACTTTATTTGTTACTTATTGTGAAAATATACATAACTGTCGTAAATGAAATAACGTATATTTGATATCAAGGTTACAAAATTAAAATATTTTAAGAGTTTATTTTTAAAGAGTTATTGCTATGGATACCCTACTCACACTATGCATGTTTTTCAGTATCCTCTTGCCTATATTTTGTTTAGTTGTCATGAAAACAGCCCTTGTTTATTACAAGTACATCAACTCTTATTCCATATTCCTCTCCTGGTGCTATGGACTCTCCAGACATCAAAAATGATAGGTTGATTTTTTTCTATAGGACTACCCATAGAGTCATGGTGTTTGTCCTGGAAAGGTCTGTCAGGAAAGGTGACTGAACTAGGCCCTAAAATGGCAACAGTTCCATTTCCAACCCGATATCCTTAGTAATGAAGAATGTGGTGAAAATATAGAATCGTTTGTAAATCTGTCTATACAATTGCTTCCAAATTGAATGTTTTTAAAGTTTTCCTTGAGGCATCAGCTTATATTATTTACTTATAATGTAGTAGCATCCACAGGCCCAATAAGGTAAGAAGAGAGCGCTGGAGTTCTAAAGGATTTGAGGTTCTCATTGGATTGAACAATCTTTCTGGATTTTAATATTTCACTAATTCTCGATAAATACCTGTAACTGGTATATGTTGATGTGTGTGGTCAGAGAGGCAGCTTAATTTTAGAAGTTTCCTTGGAGGAAGAAAAGGGCCCTTATATTTAAGTTGTTTATCATTTGAGTGGATAGGAACCTGCGAGGAATTGTAGCTTCCCTAAGAAGAATGGTGTTTCTATGGATCCTTTAATTAATTCTCTGTTGGAATTCAAAGGATACCCGGGAAAAACAAAATTTGAAAATATGGTTGTCACGATGAGAGCAATCTTTCTGTTAACCCAGTCGGGGTAATACCTTTTGGGGATTTGAGTACTTCATAAGACATTGCATTTTTAATCATAGTCCTATTTTATTTTTAAAATTCATTATGTTGTGAGGTGTATCCCACTCTCCCCAAAACAACATCCCAGTTTTATTGGAACATTATTCTTTGAGGGAGATGGCTCCATTAGTGATGTCCACATTTTCAGGTGCCCCTTTCTCGCATGTTCCCTTTGGATTACCGTTATTATTTTATTATGATTAGATGTAGCTATTATATAGCAGTTCTCATCTGTAGATTTCCAAGCCCCTCACAAAGGTGGGTAGGTATCATTATTCCTATTTCACAGAGTGGGAGAGTGAATCACAAAAAAGTCAAGCCGCTTTCTTCAATTTCTGAATTGAAATTCCACTGGCCACTGCAGCTTTAGGTCTAGTGATCTTGTTTTAGCTTTGCACAGTGCAGAGATAACAATTCCTGAAATTGTAAACCAGAATTGTTATTTCACTCCTTTCAAATGTTAATTGTGAAGGAGTAGTTCATGAGTGTGTTTCCTTAATGACTATGTTAATTTTCATTACAACAGAAATCCATGTTGTTCATTCATTGTCAACTGCATGCAAATATCTCAGTGGTATAGAGAATATAAATGTTATTAGTGTTGCAACCATCTTCCTAGGATTGATTTTATTTGTTTATCTAGTTACTTAACTGTAGTGCTTCTTTTTTTCAGCTAGGAAAAACCTCTTATGTTTTATTGTCACCGTCTATCTGAGGGTTTATTTTTCTTATGAGGACTGGCAAAATAGGTGTAACAGATTGTAGTTGACTAATACATGGTAACATGATATAACCCTCAGATACATTTTAATGTGGCTAGGTAGAGTTTTACCAAACTATTTTCATATTTTGCAGTAGATGTTTTATAGCATCTTTGCATTCTGATTGTTCAGATAAAAACCCTTTGCTTGATTCTCATTATGTAACACTATCTCTCTCTTCTCATAATCTTCCTGTACGTCTTCCTAATTTTCTACCCTCCAATACTCTTTGCAGAAAAACACAACACTTCTGTCTTTAGGAGTCAGTTAATTTAGCCTCTACATGAATACTTTTGTAGGAATATTTTTCTGTACTTGTCTGTTCTCCTTGCTATTATATCATTCCTAATTAAATATTCTATTTGTAACCCTCCATGATGGGCTAGTCAGGTGGCTATCATTTGACACATATCTATGTCCACTAAAAAGTTAAAGAACTGACAGTGGAGGTCCAGACATAGGCCTTTGTTTTGACTATAAATTGGTGTAAATTTGCAAGAGAACAAATATTTTCTGCTTAGTAATTTTTATTGTTTTCTCAAACAAGGGAATTATTTTGCAGTAGGGGCAAGTTTGCCTGATTTTGGGGCATGAACATTTTGCACAGGTTAAGTGATTGATGAAATTAACTAACCATACTGTACATTTAGAACAGTGGGTTGCACCACAAACGCTGTTTGTCCTTCATACTGCATTCAAACCATATTTCAGACCTATTAATTATAATTAATACTGACACAAACTTTAATTTAGGTAACAAGGAAACAATGTACGGACATATTGGAAGACTATAAATATTGGCAATATAATATATTCTTCACACTTAGTACTGAATGACAGCTATGAATACTGGATCTATCTTTCTTGTTACAGGTTTTTCATTATTCTTATACGGCTTCATATGTGATTTATAACATACATACAAGGTAAGTCATTTTGTTTTTTCAATACAATATGATTAAGTTTCAATGTTTAAAAAATGTGGTGGTGTTAATGTGTTCAAGTAAAAATGTTTACATTTTTTCAAGGGAAGTTTGGGAGTTAAACCCTCCAGAAGTAGAGGATTCAATTTTACAGTATGCGGCATGGGGTGTACAAGGAGAGCAACTGGTAAGAACAGTAATTTAAAATGCTATGCTAAAAATAGTATTGTAATATATTGTGCTAACACTCCACCACAGACAGATTACTGAGCAAAAAACACAAACAAAAACATAAAGGGAAGTTTCTGTTATTGTAGATTTATTGAGACTTGGGATTATAAAACCTGCAAGGTCTATTCTTGTTGTTGGTTCTGGCCCTGATTCATAAATTCATGTTTTAAGTCTGTTCCTATTCAGCCAACCACTTTAGTATGTGCATATGGATGGACTTAAGCATGTGTTTTAAAGTTAAAGTAATTTGCTTAAGTAATTTGTTGAATCAGTCTTTTTGCCAGGCACTAGGAGAGGACTAGGGTTGCAGATGAAAAAAATTTCAGGTGCAAAATCTGTGGAAATCTTGGATAAAATGCAACACATTTGACACCCAGAGTGGATCTGACAAACAAGATGAAAATGCATTGGTTTCAGTTTCTGTGTGAAATTATTGTAAAGGTCAGTTAAAATCCATAATAACAATACTTTGCACATCTATATTGCCTTTCATCCAATAATCTTAACATGTTTTACAAATAAGTATTAACTTTTACAAAATCGCACGAAGTAAGCAAAGAAATTGGTGCATAGAAGAGGAAGGTTTAAGGAGAATAAGGAAAACTCAATTCTCAGAATGAAGAAATCACACAATCCTAGTCTTAATGATCTAATAGTCTCATTACTGCCTTTAGGCATGAGCCTGCAGCCCCTTCATGCTCGGAACTTCAGTGAGAATTCTGCATGCAGATTGGTTATAAATTGGCCACTTGGAGAGGATAACCTGTTGCTTGTGTCATTAATCAATATGGTGGAGATGGAGAATATGCCTCTGGTTGGGATCCATCGCATTAAGCACATGGGGGTGGGAAGCCAGAAGTAATTACAGTCCTCTGGAACATGCTTGGCATTCTTTAATAATTAACCACACTAATTTATCAAAAACCAATGCATAGTGACAAGATGGATAATAACAAATATATACGTTATTTACTAGGCACTGCACCATGCTTGACAGAGCGGTAACGTGTGTGTAAAACTTAGTAGGAATTAAGTGTGTCATATTATTTTTTTAACGGCAATTCATAGGAAGATTTCCAGTGCCTCACTGTGCGGTAGATTAATGTGTTAGAGCATAACCAAAAAACTGTAGGTGATAATTGCTGCTAAATCAACATTATGTGGTCCTAAAATACATAAAAAAGAGTGACACATTTAAAAATTAAAAGTTAGAAAAGTAACAACATGGAATATATTTTGCCTAGATTGTCACTGGAAATTTGGACCAACATTTTCAAACATGGGTGCCTAATAGGCTTCTGTGGGAGCTTCTGTACCTCTGAAAATTAGACCGCTTATTTATGTGCCTAAATATGGATTTAGGTGCCTAAATATGGATTTAGGTGCCTAACTTTAATCACCCAAGTCTGAAAATACTGACCATAATTTTAATGCAATAAAGATTACATTAACCATCTCTAATAATGTCCATTACAAAGTTAATGTGCTTTCTAAATGTCTTCAGCACTGTGGCCTTTATGCTACCATTTGCTCTGCAGAATTAGAAAAGAAGGATAACTTCCATTAAAACTCATAATCCTTTGTGCAGCCCACCAAGTATTATATCTCAGCTGCAAAGCTACATTAGCAAAGCGTTTCAGCACTTTCTAACAAGAAGGAAATGTTGTTTGCAGCAGTGCATGCTGGGAGAAGGAACGAAAAGGGTACATAGCAAAAAAAAAAAAGCCTGTGTCATACTTGTCCCCCACCTACACCCTGCTCCAAGGCATCCCGTGCAAATACGAAAAGGAGGAGGCGCATGTATGAATAAATTGCTGTTGCTCCTATGAGAAATAACAGCTGTTTCTTTAATGGAGGGAGGGTGGCACAGATAATTCTAGCAGAGCAGGTTATAGGGGAGCCTGTCCTATTAAGGGCACGTGGTACATGGTGGCCCCCAATTATAAGCATCTTTCACTGTACTGGTATCAGGGCGCGGCGTCACTAGGCCCCCAGACAAAAGATGTCATGCAAAACAAGCCCCAGATACATTAGATAAAGAGAGTACAGCCAAACAGCAGCAGCTCTGACTCATGAACAGACATCAGTAATAGGCACCCAAAATAAGTGTTTGTATTCACATAACTTATCGATGCAAATGGCATGGAGACTCAGGCTGCCAAATATGCCACTGATAAGGCATACCAATGTCTATATAGATAATAACAGATCCACCTGGTCCACATACTAATTCATACTGAGTGAAAGAATCCATATAAAAAAAACCCCACATGATAATGATCCATTGCCGCCCATAGCCGCACAGTCTCACAACAGCTGCAAATCACTTATTGTCAACAGGGGGACACACTGGAAAATGGTGAGGAACAATGTTACGAACATATGTAGACACAGAAATCATATGTAGACACAAAAGACCCAGCAGTTTGCACAAACCTGCAACCATTGAACAGGAACTAGACTGGCAACATGGAGGTGGCCTTCAATGCTAAGAGGATCATCACCCATCCCAAAGCAGTACACAACACTGCAGCAATGCCTGTCCATGATCAATCAGCCAGCTAGCATGCACGATGGAAAAAAGGCATGTACATACCACAAACCTGCACTTGTCTGTGGCTAAGCCAAAGGATCGGGGTTAAATCAAAGTGAAGTGTGGGAGTTGGATGGGCTTGGATCACCTATTCTGTATAAACTGGCGATGAGGCAGGTTAACATATTATTGGTGTTTTTGTTATGTATTAAGCACCGGCACTGTACTTGGTTCTGTACAAGACACAAATAACACACGCTATGTAATAATCTTAAATTTGGGTTAGCAAGGGAGGGGAACTCAGTAGAGGCTTCAAATAAGGGAGAAACTTGGTCTGAGCATACAAGGAAGATGAAGAAAGGAAACATTAGGAATTGTTTGAGCATGGACTAGTATACTTGGCCAGGAACAGCTTATTGTACTAAAGAATGTGGCCACCATGAATTCATATGTACAGTATCAACCCATGACCTTGTGAAAATAATACAAGGAGGCTCAGATACTATTTACTATTTCTAGGATTGCCTATGGAATTAGCATGCCACATGCTGCTAGTGCAGAATGCCAAGGTTAGGTTTTTATCAGCAGTGAGATAATTGGATCATCCTGCCATTGTTTTGAAGTTACTGCAGTGGCTGCTTTGGTTGTGAGTTATTTCAGTTTCTTGTTATTTACCTAGAGTACATTATGTTATACAGACTAGGATGAGAGCTCAGAGGAACAGCTGTTATTTGAGTCGTGACGTTTTTGTGGTAAAATTGAAAAAGTTTGTAAACAGTTTGGGAGAGCAAACTTTTACTTAATCACTGTTTCAAAATGCTATTTTTATCTCTATTAACAATGAAGACACCAATCCAAATGCCCTTAGTTTTATGTGTCATGGAGTGTAGGGGAATCAGAGGGTTTTTTTCAGTCTGAATTCAGATCCAGATTTTGAAAAGAATCTCTTGATTTATAACCTGATTTTGTATAGCACCCATCACCACAGTGATAAGTGCTTCCCAGGTAAAATAAATCAACATAAAAAGATAACTAGTTAACTTCATGGAAACTTGTGCTCTTCTTTTTTTTCTTGAGTAGTGCTCTCTTTTTGTGGGGGAAGGAGGGAGGTATCCAAACCCAGTTATGGTACGAAAGCTTTATCAAAGAGGAGAGTCTTGTGATGTGACCTAAAGGGATTCAGACACTGGATTGGTCTAATTTTTTTCTGAACTTCTTTTTCCTCAGCCATATCCCCTCAAACATTTTGAACCAATAGAATTGAAATCTTTGGGGGTCATCCTTCAGCTAGTGTGTATAATAATAATAGGAGATACACCTATCTCCTAGAACTGGAAGGGACCTTGAAAGGTCATTGAGTCCAGCCCCCTGCCTTCACTAGCAGGACCAAGTACTGATTTTTGCCCCAGATCCCTAAGTGACCCCCTCAAGGATTGAACTTACAATGCTGGGTTTAGCAGGCCAATGCTCACACCACTGAGCTATCCCTCCCCGAGTATTGTGTATTGTTATAGTTGAACTGAATGGAACTCCATGGAAGTCACGGGAGCTGACTCTACTCAGATATCCCCACTTGATAATTTCTATTCCAGTGACATGAGGCCAGATTTTTAAAAGTATTTAGGCACCTAAATATGTAGATATCCCAACAGGAAAATTTGCAAAAACTCCTAGGTGCCTCATTTCAGTGGGAGTTAGGCAGCAAGGCATTTTTGAAAATCCCACGAAGTGTCTATCTGCATCTTAAGGAGCATAAGGGATTGTATACATGGGGCAGCAATGCACATTGGCAGTGTGTGATTTCTAAAGATCACTATTGTATTGCACTTTAATTTATCCACAAAAGCTCCCTAGTGCACATTAACATAGAATTGTTTCAAATAGTACTATGTTAAAGCGCACTAGGGAACTTTTAGATCACACCAACAGGGTGTGAGGATCTCATGGATCAGGAACCAAGTCCCCAGGCAACATTTTCATCCCAACCATCATCAGGTGTTTGCTAGTTACTGTGAGCTGAGTGGCTCATATAACCCTGGCTCCACCAGAGAAACTACCCCTGGGTGTCCTGATTGGAGGAGCACCCAGCCCCACCAATTGGTCTGGATGCACAATGTAATCTAGAAGGAAGCACAGGAAGTTGTCTGTACAACTGGATTACTTCCCAGCTGTGTCTACATCAAACCCTGCCTTCTCACCTGACTTCTGAGCCATGCTATCCTGACCTGTTGTTGGCTCCTGCATCCCTGACGTGTTCTTGTTTCCTGCCCCTGGTCTCTGACTCCTGGCTTGAGTCTAGCTCTAACCCTTGGTCAACTCCAGACCTTTAACCACCCAAGCACCAGTTGTGATAGTTTGCACAGGGCACTCTAACACCTCTGGGATTTGTTCCATGGAGAATGATGGAACCAGCAGAGCTCCCCCTCCCCAAGGAGTGCCAGATTCACTGGAGTGGGTCGTCCACCTTCAGGCAGACAACCTAGCGATGCGGGCCCAAATGACGCAGCTGAAAACCAAAAACCAGATGCTGTGGGAACAAGTACTTCAGCATCCCTTGGAGTTCTGTTGACAGCATTGCTTGGTTCAAGCAGGTGGGAGGCACATAACTATCCTCAGGAGGACTCAGTCAGGGATGACTGGCCTGGCAGGGTCTCCTGCCAACTCCACACCCCAAGTCCTTTCTAAATATGGTGACTTTGCTGATGTATTTGAAAAGAAAAACATTGATTACGTGCCTCTACAAAGACTACAACTGCCCTATAGACTTGCAACCTCGGGGGAAGATTCCATGTGGCAATATTTTTGCCATGTAAGAGTCCAAGCTGGCCACCCTATGCACATGCCTCCAGGAGAGCCTGGCCAAGGGATTCATTCAATGAAAGACCTCACCTGCTGGGCCACCAGTCCTCTTTGGAAAAATAAAATAAAAAGTGGCAGTCTCTGCATCTGTGTTGACTACTGAGCCCTGAATCAGATAACAATAAAGAATTGATCCCCAAACCATTGGATTGTGTGGCAGTTGCCTGAAAGTTCATAAAACTAGACTGGGAAGAATATAACATTGATGCATCAGAGTGGGAGGTGAATGGAAGACTACCTTTACCACTGTGGCCATTTTGAATACCTTGTAATGCCATTCAGTCTAACAAATGCTCCCATCATGTTCCAACATCTTGTCAATGATGTATTTTGGGACATCCTGGACCTGTATGTAGTAGTGTATCTTGATGATATACTTGATGACAACCCTGAGCAATATAACATACATGTCCAAGCCATTCTGGAGAGACCATACCTTCACAGAGTTTCTGGGGTTTATCCTGTCTTCAGAGGGTATCAAAATAAGCCCATGTAAGGTAGAAGTGATCTGTCATTGGGCAACACCCTGAAATATCCAAGATCTACAGCACTTCTAGGGCTTTGCAAACTGTTTCTGTTAGTTTATTCCAAGGGTCTCTGAGCAAATCATATCCCTTACCTCTCTGCTCTGTGAGAACACCAAGTTCCTTTGGTCCCTGAGGTCCAGCATGCCTTTGAGCAACTAAAGCTTGCATTCACCACCACTCCCATGCTAGCCCACTCCTGTACCACACAAGCTTTTATTGTCAAAGCAGACACCTTCAACGCAGAATTCAGAGCAGTGCTCTCCCAAATGTACTATACTCAGGAGGTGCTGCATCTGTGAGTCTTCTATTCTAGAAAGCTGATTCTTGTGGAGCAAAATTGTGAAATCTTAGATAAAAAACTTCTGGCAAATAGTCACCTTCAAGGAGTGGCACCACTATCTTGAAAGGAGCTAATTATCCAGTTCAGGTTTACGGTGACCACAAGAACTGTTAGTTATGCAGGGACAAGGTCCTCAATCAGCAACAACTTTTGAGGGCTCTATTCTTTTTCCCATTTTGACTTTATCTCCTACTCCTTGGGATCACATAACGACAAAGCTGATGCACTGCTCCAAGAGGGAGAGTACTATGTTAACCCAGAGGGGTCTAATCAAGAGACCTCCTACATCTTTAAGCTCTATAACTATCAGGATCTTCCTGCCCTAATCCATGCAGCCTCTAACTTATGGACTCCCCCACCCCAATGAACAGGAAACTATAAGCAAGGAATCACATGACATCCAGAATGGGCTAACTTTCATGAAGGGATGTGTATACATTCCCCCAGACTCCCACAAGTTGCACTCCTGCTACCATGCCATGATTCCCCCCTGATGGGGCATTCCGGTCATTCCAAGACCCAGCACTTAGTATTTCAATTTCTTTTGGTGGCTCTGAATGCAAAGACAACACAGGCATATGTCACCTCCTGTCCAGTATTCACCTACAGTAAGGTGCCACACAGTAAACCCCTTGGACTCCTCCAATCCTTACAGACTCCACCTAGACCCTGGGTAGCTATTGCATTAGAGTTTATCATGGAGTTACCTGAGTCCAGTGGGTATACAATGATTTTGATGGTTGTGAACCATCTCACCAAGATGGCTTATTTTGTTCCCTGCACCTGCCTGCCCTCCCCTGAGGAAACCACCTAGCAATGGGTGAACCCAGTTGTCTACTTTCATGGACTCACAGATTGCATCATCTCCGGTCATGGATCACAATTCATCTCTCATTTCTGGCATTAAGCCTTTTGAATATTAGGGTTTCACTCCTGTTGCACATCTGCCTACCACCCTAATATGAATGGCTATATAGAGACAGTAAATCAAATACAAGAGCAGTATCTATGGTGTTACATCAACCATCACCAGAACAACTAGTTATATGCAAACTCAGCATGGGATAACAGAAATAACAACACAGAATATCTCTGTACTGGACAAAGCCCTTTCTTCACAAATTTCTATCCCCAATTCCATCTGGAGTTACCCATAACCTCCTCCAACCCAGAAGCCTTAAATTGGATACAGCAGATCTGCCAGACCCAAACGAAGCAAAATAATCCAATTACAAGTGATATGCGGACCAACAGCAGCAGAATGGTTCCACCTTCTCTGTGGGCCAGAAGATGTGGCTCTCAGCTAAACATCTTCACATAGGTGATCCAGTTTTCAGGATGGTCTGTCTATTGGATCTGTCAACATATCAACCCTGTTACTTTTGAGCTCTGCCTGCCTTAGTCCTTCAGAACGCACCCTGTTTTGCATGTGTCACTCCTAACCCATATGTAAAAGACTCATTTCCCCATCAAACCCCACCAGCACCAATACATATCCAGGGTCATGTTGAGTATTTTCTCCAGAAGGTCCTAGATCAGGGGTCGGCAACCTTTCAGAAGTGGTGTGCTGAGTCTTCATTTATTCACTCTAATTTAAGGTTTCACATGCTGGTAATACATTTTAACGTTTTTAGAAGGTCTCTCTCTATAAGTCTATATTATATAATTAAACTATTGTATGTAAAGTAAACAAGGTTTTTAAAATGTTTAAGAAGCTTCATTTAAAATGAAATTAAAATGCAGATCTTATCAGTTTAGTGCCGTGGTTCTTAACCTGGGGATGGCACACCCCCTGGGGGTGCAAGATGCCCTTTCTGGGGGGTGCGAGACATGCACGATTTTTTTAGAGGGTAAATCATCGAAAACACAAATTAAGCACAGACACATGAGTACAACTACTTTGTTTAATCAGACCTATGTATTTATTAACATTATACATGTTTTAACTATTACTGTAATATACAAACAAAGTTTTTAAGTTTTCAAGTTTTTAAGCTAATTGTAGTGTAATTTTTTATAAGGGCTGCAGAGCACTGGCACCAGGCCAGGAGCAGAGCCCTGGGCTGGCTGCCGGTACCCCAGGCCGGCAGGAGGGCTGAACAGGGCCGGAGGCCCAGACCCCAGCTGGCAGGGGGCTGGGCGGCTGGAACCTCAGGCCAGCAGAGAGGTGAGAACCCCAGACCGCTGCCGGTCTCAGCCCACTGCCGGTCTGGGGTTCCGTCAGCTGGCTCCAGTCAACTGGGATCCCAGCCACTGACCCCACTCAGTCGCTGCCAGCCGCAGTTCCATTCACTCAGGCCGGCAGTGGGCCGAGAAAGGCTGGTGGCCGAGACACCAGCTGGCAAGGGGCCGGCAGCCGGAACTCCACACCGTCGGCAGACTGAGTGGGGCCAGCGGACAGAACCCCAGACCGGTGGCAGGCTGAGCAGCTCAGCCCACTGCCGGTCTGGGGTTCTGTCTGCCATCTCCTGCCAGCCAGGGTCCTGGCCGCCGGCCCTGCTCAGCTGAGCGGGGCCAGTGGCCAGGACCCCGGCTGGAGCAGTGTGCCAGTAAAAATCAGCTTGCTTGCCACCTTTGGCATGGGTGCCGCAGCTTGCCGATCCCTGATCTAGCCCATGGTCTCCAGAGTATCCTCAGTTCTATATGAAAGGTATAACATATTTTTTTCTGTCATGCCTCTGTAGATTTGGACTGTTCTTCCAATTAGTCATTGGATTGGTTTCCTCAGTAGCTCCCTCTGAGGTGAATTTGGAAATTGTTTAAGTTGACAGCTTTTTGCTAAAGTCCAACATATTTTATCTACATATTTCTATCAAGGTTCCTTTTGCTTTGGATTCTATAGTTATTTTATGTGACTTTACTTTCTGTTTGTTCCATATTCATATATGTATGTTATTATAGGTATTTATTTTATTGATTACATCGACAAGATCAGTATTCTCATGATGGTAAGTGGTTTTGAAGAGACCTTGAGTTATATATTCAGAAAGTATCAGCAAAAATAAAAGATGTATTTCCTTACCTGTAACTATCTACACATAAACAAATATATACATTAATATAACAGAACTAAAGAAAATGGTTTTGCTACCCAGAGTACTAAAATGATTGTTTTGTAGAAGCCTAATAGCTTTTCTGTCAGAATTTGGTGCCCTCAGCAAAATCCAGGATTATCAAATGCTATGATTGGAGATGAGCTGTTATTGTGCTTAAAGGTAATTCAGGTTATCAGTATATAGAAAAACCCATTATCTTGTGTGTAGAAAGAACAATTTGTTGCCTGTATATTAATTGTCTATTCCGCTTTGCCTCTTCCAATGTTTAGAAAATATTAGAAAACTGAAAAAAATGCCCTCTCAATCATTAAGATGTAAGAGGGTTCCCAAAGCAAATAGGCCTAATATGCCTAGGAGTTCACCTTTAAAACAAACAAAAACAAAACATCATCCTATTGTCATGAGCCTTTGTACCACTTTCAAAGCCTTCTGCCACTCTACTCTGTGTTCAGCTGAGTTTATCCTAGCTGTAATGCATGTAGGTTTATTTTTCCTTCCTGCCTGATAGTGATTTGCATGTATCTGCTGCCACACTACAAAACTCATAGATCTTTCAATTATTCTTTGTGTCACTGTATTAATGTGAGAGACTATTTATAATTTCCTTTCTCTGCAGAATAGGAGCTCTCATTGTGATTGGTAAAAGCATTTTTTCTACACAATAAAAAGCACCATCTCAAACAAGTCTACTGAAATCATATCTATTTTCAATTATGATCCGGTTGTAACCCGAAGCCTGTGCCTGACTTTAGCCAATGAGAAGTGGGTGGGACTGCTCGCACACTTAAAGTTAGACATATGCTTAATGGGTGCTGAATTGGTGTCTTAGTGCTCTAATTGTGGGAAGCTTAATTTACTCTATCAAGTAATCCAAGTTTCAAAGTACAGTTAACATGGAATTTGGTAAACTCATTTTTTGGAAGAGATTTTCTTACAAATTTTATTTAATCATAATTAGTACTGTGAGAGACTTGACAAACCCTCCTGGCAAAAATGCTTCTATTAACAAAAACCCAACCACTCAGAAAAAAAATTATCAAAGTTTGTGATCCAAATGTGAGCTTAATTAATGATAATGAAGTAAACTCCTAAATAAATATATTACATATGCTATTTTAATTCTTATTTTTCAATGTCTTTTCCTTTTCTTGACGTGCTGCATTCTTAGATAAAATAACCTAGAATCACATACTGAAATATCAAAGCCTCTTTTTTATCCTCCCTATTAATCCTAATGAAGCAAATGACAGTAAGAATGAGAGCAGGACAAAGTGTCTTTTTTAATTTATGCTGAAAACCAAAAAATTAATAAGTGTTTTAATGTGATGCCAAATGATTTGTAAATTAAAATGTATAAAAAGGGCCCAGCTGTGTAACCCCTGACTCACATTGGTACGAACGTACTCAGTAGTCACTTAGACTTCAATAGGGTTACTCATATGATAGAGAAACACTTACATGAGTAAAGGTTGTCCAAATGGTCCCTTAATGAATCTGGCTCTGATCCTGCCAGGTGCTGAAGCCAGCTACCAATGAGGCCAATGAGAAATGAAGAGAGATGGTTGTAAAATGTTGGTTTTTCCTGCACATGAAAAACTTCATCTTTTCATTGAAAACCAAAAAAAATCAGTCAAAAATTAAAAGCTTTCAGTTCTCAGCGGAAAAGCTTTCAGCCAAAAACCTAAAAGTCTTCAGATTTTGACTAGAAAATGTAGGGCGATGGGGGTTTTAATATTTCTACAAAAAGTTAGTTTTTTCTGTGGAAAGCAGAGACTTACTGCAAAACAATCCATTTAATCAAAAACCCAATTTTACATCAGATAAAACGTTTCAACAGAAATGAGGTTGCTCACCATTGTGCAGGATGGGGCTATTTGAGAACTTTTCAGTGCAAGTCGAGAGATGCTAGTCTGCTGGATCCTGATTTTGGCAAATAACTTGCTGCAGTATCAACTATGGTAGGGGTTCGCAAACTGGGGGTTGTGACCCCTCAGGGTCACAAGGTTATTACATGGGGGGGGGTATCAAGCTGTCAGCCTCCACCCCAAACCCTGTTTCGCCTCCAGCGTTTATAATGGTGTTAGATATGTAAAAGTGTGTTTTTAATTTATACAGGGGGTCGCACTCAGAGGCTTTCTGTGAAAAGGGTCACCGGTACAAAAGTTTGAGAACCCCTGAACTATAGCTTTTCTGCTTGTCAGAGGCACAGCCTATCTCTGAAAGGCTCCACAAGGGAGAGTGAGACAACATAGGTTCACCTGGAAGTAGTTAACTAACAGAGTAACTGGGAGGCAGATGATCAGACAGGGGAGCACCTGGGCATGATAAAAGGGTAAGGTCCTCAGTTAGAGGAAGTTCCTGAGGAGAAGAAGCTCTAGAACAGGGGAGCGCCCAGGAACTGTGAGTCAAACAGAAACTGTGCTCCCAGAGCAAGAAGTCCAGGTTGGGCAGAAGGCAAGTTCCTAGAGCAGAGCCTAAAAAGGGATCCTGGAAACAGAGAACTCCCTGTGAAGCCTACTGGGCCAGGAAGTCTTGAAGACATGTCTCAGGAAAGGGGAGGATTCTAGTGTTGGTGTCATCGTGGGCCGACAGCCCAAGGGCCTAGTATTTGGGGCTCCTCTTGAGAGACCTTCATGTCCCCTGACTTCAGAGAGAGACTCCACCTAGGCAACATTGAGAGACCTGATGTAAGAGCAAGCAGATGAAACACCTGGGCAGAGGTATATATTGAACTCAAGAGAGGTAACAGACTGAGTCCCTCAGCCAGAAAGCTGAGATAGGAAGGTGTTGGGTATGTTGGTGTAAGTTTTTTCTCTTAAATAAAGGAGACCTCTGAGAAGGGTCCTCTTTAATACTCGAAGTCTGGACTTGTTTATACTTTGGGTGGAGAGAAGTAGAGGCAGGACTTACTTGCAATGCTGTTCCTGACCAGAGGGGTATGTGTTAGGATGACCTCCCTCAACCTTCCCACTGCTACATTTATTTTCTACACCAAGACTGGTTTTGTGTGTCCAGGGTAGACATGGGCACTAACATATTATCTTTGATCTGGCACTTACAGGGAGTAAGACTAGAGTTCTTTCTACACTGCTGACAGAAATGCTTCTGAATTACTCACACACGTGTATTGTAAAATATAAATGTTTTCGTTCCGATCAAAACTCTTTATTTTGAAGGATAATTTTATTTCGACAGAGTTCATCTCCATTTTTCAGTGATTAAATTCTGCTGTCTGCTTAGCCTAAAAATAGAGGAAGAGGAGGGAGGAGATGTTTTCTAGATGTATTTGCTGTAATTTAAATGGTATTCCATATTAAAGGAAGCTTCCTGCATTTGGGATACAGGCATGGAGAGAGCAACACTAGGAAAGGCAGAAGATTGGAATATGGGCGAGAGACCTGTAATTCCCTTACAACAAAGGGCACAGGTGGGTGGGTTGTTTGTTACAGAATGAGCTGCTATATCAGTAAATTGCTTAATGATCCTGCATTCAAACAAATGTATCTGTGCAGTAAACCTGCCTGAGTGCAAAATTTGAAATACGGTATAGGGGCTGAGGTTTGGAAAGTTACATGTAGCCAGTCCTCTGAGAGTAATTATCTTGTTCCTGAGCTGTCAGAGAGAAAATATTAATATTGAGAACGTTGTGTACTGTGCATGAGCTGGACATTATTTCCCCATGCACCCTTTTTTAGATGTTGTTAGAAAAGGCCCAGAAGGTCTAGCATGAGAAGGTCAAGAAAGAAAGAGGACGATAAAAGGTATCTCTTCTTTTCCTTTTTTCTTTGATCTATTATCTCTTTGGTTTAATTTGTGACTTGTATGTTGATTCAACATACCGGTACACACTGTGCATCCATTCTATATGATAATAGCGTGTGTGTACACACACAACTGCTGCAATCTAAACTAAATAGTTAGACCTGCCTTTGTATTTGAAAACTAATGCTAAATTATATGGTCTTCTAAATTGTAAGGTGTTTTTTTTATGTAATTAAAAAAACTAATATATGAATTCCATGGGATAACTGATTATGACTTTATCCCCTGTAGACTGCTAGAGAAAGAAAAAAATAGAAATATCTCTGTCTTCTTAAACATCCTGTACACTGTATTGATCAACATGTATTGTGCTACCCAGCATATCTGAATTTTCAAGTTCTTTTTTCCTGTTAACCATATGAATGGCAAGTTTAGTAGTTTGACAACTTGTAGGACGGTGCTGCTGTGCTGCTTGTACAAAAAATAATAGTACAAGCATGTAACAACAAAGTCAGAAAAGCTAAAGCACAAAATGAGTTACCGCTAGCAAGGGATGTAAAAGGCAATCAGAAGAGGTTCTATGAGTACATTAGGAGAAAAACAAAGGAAAGTATAGGTCCATTATTTCTCTAGGAAAGAAAACTAATAACACATGATATCAAGAAGACTGTGTTTAATGCCTATTTTGTTTTAGTCTTCACTAAAAGAGTTAATTGTGTCCAGATACTTAAAACAATACATAATAACAAGGAGGAAGGAACATAAGACAGAATAGGGAAAGAAGAGGTTAAAGAATATTTAAATAATGTATTCAAGTCAGTAGGGTCTGATGGCATTTATCCTAGGGTACTTAAGGAATTAGCTGAAGTGATCTCAGAACCGTTAGCAATTATCTTCAAGAACTCATGAAAACCTCTGGGGTCCCAGAGGACTGAAGAAGGGCAAACATATTACCCATCTTAACAAAGGGGAACAAAGACAATCAGGGTAATTATAGACCAGTCAGCCTAACTTTGATACCTGGAAAGATACTGGAAGAAAGTATTAATCAATTTGAAAGCTCCTAGAGCATAATAGGGTTATAAGGAATAGCCAGCATGTATTTTTCAAGAACAAATCATACCAAACCAACCTCACTTCCTTCCTTGACAGGCTCACTGGCCAAGTGGATAGGGGAGAACGATTAGATGTGATATCTTGATTTTAGTAAAGCTTTTAACACAGTCCCACATGACAAAGTAGGGAAGTGTGGTCTTGATGAAATACTATAAGGTGCATGCATACCTGCTTGAAAGACCATAGTTGGAGTAATGATCAATCATTTCTCAAACTGGGAGGACATATTCTAGTGGGGTTATCAGGGATCAGTCTTGCAGTCCAGTATTATTTCATTAATGACTTGGATAAAGGAGTGGAGAGCATTCTTATAAAACTTGCACTTGAACCCAAGCTGGGAGGAGTGGCTAGTACTTTAGAGGACAGGATTATAATTCAAAATGACTTTGATTAATTAGAGTATTGGCCTGAAATCAACAAAATTAAATGCAGTAAAGGCAAGTGGAAAAGTACTACACCTAAGAAGGACAAATCAAATGGACAAATACAAGATGGGGAATAACTGGCTAGGCAATAGTACAGCTGAAAAGGATCTGGGGTGTCAAGACTGATTCCCCAACTCTGGCACTTCAAGTGCAGAAGGTGGGGACCTGAAAGAATTCTAAAAATTAATACCGGCCACTCTAGGCTTGTATTAAACTTCCAAGGTTACAGCTTTTTCTGACCTTGGATAAGTAGATACTGCCACCACCCAAGTGCAAAACCCCTTTGAAAACCCAGGAAGGCTCACTTGGGAATTCCTTCCTGTGGGGTACCCTCAAGCCCTTTCACGCCCCCTCCGGGGAAGAGCTGAGAAAGAAAAACAAAGGAATCAGCTGTTGCCACCATCTAATTAAACAACATGTGCACAAACCTCTTAGGACACAAAAATCCAATCCTGTTCTTAAAAAAGGTAAACTTTATTAAAAAGAAAAAAATACATCTGGAAACTCAGGCTATTGCTAGATTTAAAAACAAAACACTTACAAGGATTAATCATCAAGAATAACATTCTGGAGGTCCATCTTAAAGTTTACAAGCAAAACAAAAGCATTTGGGGTTAGCACAGAGGAGTTCACAAGTCATAAAGAAGTAAGAGATAAACCTAATCATGTCTTCCTAGACATTTCCTGATCTACTTGCATATCTGGGGTTGTAAATGAGTAGTTTCTAGGTATGATCTGATGATTGTTCATACCTGACCCAAGTTCTTACAGCATTGCAGCTCTGTCCCTTCTCTCCAGGAGAACCACACAGACAGACAAAATGGGCGTCTTGTTTCAATTTTAAAAAGTTCTAGCCTTCACATTGGCTCTTTTGGCCAGGTGCCCATTCACTTCCTTTTAACTATGCCTGCAGTGAGACTTCTTAACCCTTTTCAGGTAAAGCAAGTAGAGAACAGCTACTAAAAGGGATTTTATAGCTAACTTCCCCCTTCATTTATCGCAGGGGGTTGTAGTGGATCACAAATTGAATATGAGTCAACAATGTGATGTAGTCCTATGGAGTGTCCTATGTAACATAGGGGCAGTAAGTGTCCCACTCTAAAAGGCACTGGTATGGCCTCAGCTGAAGTAATGTGTCCAATTTTGGGCACCACACTTTAGGAGAGATATGGACAAATTGGAGAGAGTCCAGAGGAGAGCAACAAACATGAGAAAACCTGACCTTATGAGGAAAGATTTTAAAAAACTGGGCATGTTTAGCCTTGAGAAAAGAAGACTGAGAGGTGATAAGTCTTCAAATACCTTGAGGGCTGTTTTAAAAAAGACAGTGATCAATTGATTTCCTTGTCCACTGGTGCTTGGACAAGAAGTAATGGACTTAATCTGCAGCAAGAGAGGTTTAGGTTTAATATTAAGAAAAACTTTCTAACTATAAGAATAACTAAGCACTGGAATAGGCTTCCAAGGGAGGTTGCGGAATTCCCATGACTGGAGACTTTTAAGAACAGTTTAGACACCTTTCAGGTATGGTCTAGGTTGACTTAAACCCGCCTCAGCATGAGAGACTGAACTAGATGACTCCTAGAGGTTCCTTCCAGCCCTACATTTCTGTGACCTTAGAAGGAATTAACTATGAAGAGGGTCGTGCTTCAAAAATCTAACACTGTAGCAATTTCCACTTGAGAGCGATCAAAATCTGATTCAGCCTTTTCCTGCAAAGGTGGGAAATGCCTTTTTTCCCCTGTCTCAATACATCTTAGAAGGTTAGTTATATTAGGGGCCGCACTTTCAAATAAGCCTCGAAAATACTGCCTGTAAATTTTGCACATCTGCCTATGTGATCAGATTGAATAGTTATGTTCACAAGCAAACTGGAGGATCCACACACAAAAGCTTACTGTGCCAAGTTTTTGTGTAGCCTTTCAGAGGTTCATTTGAACAGATATCTCTTTGATTCCTAGACTCAAAAAACAGTATGGCAATAAAAGTGCCTTTAGAACTCATTCACATTTCAGTTGTAGCTGTGAGTAAATGATAAGAGCTGGGTGTTTACCATCCAGAGAAAAGGAAAGGGGGAAAAATTCAAGGTGATTTTCTTCTAAAATCTCATAAAGCAAACATTTGGAAGCTTTCAGATCTGATGAAGTGGGTTATATCCCACGAAAGCTTGTGCCCAAATAAATTTGTTAGTCTCCAAGGTGCCACAAGGACTCCTCGCTGATTTTATGTGGAAGCTTGACAGGTATAGTGCTTTCCCAGTTCAGGCTCCAGAACCAGATATGTTTATTAACAAAAACAATCATATGTGACTATTGAAGTCTTTCAGAGAGAGAGAGTCCCTTCAGTAGTATTGGTCTAATGTATAGTTCAATAAGGGGCAAGTTAGGGAAGTAAAACCACTAATTCTGCAGAAGAAAGCAAATCACATTTATGTGTTCTGGTCCCCTCAGACTGTGTTTATGCCATCATTAGGTTTGGTTCCCTGTGTGGACTAATGCTAATCCACTTGATGCTGGATTCTGCTGATGGAAACATCAGTATCTTTCCTGTTCTCCTGCAGCTATTCTTAGGGTACCTCTACACTATCGGACGGATCGGCGGGTAGCGATCGATCTATCGGGGATCAATTTATCGTGTGCAGTGCAGACACGATAAATCGATCCCCGATCACTCTCCCATTGACTCCTGAACTCCAGCAGTGCGAGAGGTGGAAGCAAAGTCGACCGGGGAGCCGCAGCCGTCGATTCAGCACCGCGCTTACGCGAAATAAGTAATTTTAATTCGATCTAAGATACGTTGACTTCAGCTACTCTATTCTTATAGCTGAAGTTGCATATCTTAGATCGATTTCCCCCTCCTCCCCCCCCCCGTGTAGACCAGGCCCTTAGTGTCAGAATTGAACTCTTATTCACCATGAACGGTACCTTATCCCGTGAATGATCTATCAGATTCCAGGGGTAAGGAGTTGAAATCCTGCTTCCACTAGGTCAATAGGAATTTTGCCATTGGTATCTGGAGCCAGGATTTCATCCAAGGGGTATAAGCCCTGCAGCACTAGGCCCTTGAGAAAAGATGTACTCATCAAGAAGATCCTGCAAAGGCCCTTACTCCAGGGAAGGACTGAAGATTGAGAATGCTTTGTGGCGAAAAGGGGCTTGGAGGTGGGAATGATAAACTGATAGGAACAACTCTTGTCGGTGAAACAAGACAATCACTACGCTCTCCAGTGAACTCATGCAGGAAAATGATAAAAGACAAAAACAACTCATCACCTGTGGGTGAACACTTTTCACAAAGTAATCCCTCTATATCTGACTGCTCAGTCCTCATCCTCAGTGAAAACCTGCACAACACCTTCAAAAGAGGAGCCCAGGAACTTAATGCTGATAGACACTAAAAATCATGGACTCAGTAAAGACATTGGATTTATAGTTCATTACCACAGTCTGTAACCCACTAACCTTCCTTTGTCCTGTGACTGCAGAGGTTTTCACTGGCCACTTCACCTTGAATGTTCTCTTACAACATTTTAACTCTTCATGCTAAATTACCTGTTCCACCTTGTATTTAGCTGAGACACCCTGAATACCTTTTCTAGAGCTCTGTGCAAACTTGAAAGTGTGTCTCTTTCACCAATAAGTTGGTCCAATAAGAGAAATTATCTGACCCACCTCGCCTCCCTAATATCTTGGGACCAACAAAGCTACATTAACACTGTTAACTCCGACAGAGTCCACCTCCTTGCCTGGGTGAAGGGCTTTCTCATGTTTCAATTAAACCTTTTGCTAAAAAATGAGACCCTCAGAAGGGGGGCACTATTCAATACGTAGAAGACCTGCTGAACTTACTGATCCCCCGCCCCCACCCATTAGGGAGATTAGGGTAGAGTGTACCTGTGCCTGACCACAAGGAAGTATGTGGGGATGGCATGCCCCTTTTACAGTCTCCTAAACTTAAAATGTGAAAATAAAGGTTGACCCACTGAAATTGGATCCCAAACTATGAGTAGTAAAGGTGACTTCTAGCAATTGGAACTGGACGTGGAAAGAACAGGTGTCCTAGAACCAGACAGGTCACATGAGAGGGTTTGTCTACACTTCAAAATAACCTGCAGGGCTGCAAGTTTCAGAGCCTGGGTCAGCTGACTCAGGCTCACACCAAACGGTTAAAAATAGCAGTGTAGATGTTCCCACGTGGGCTGGAGCCCAGGCTCTGAAACCTAGTGTGTGTGTGATCCATATCTCAGAACCTGGGCTCCAGCCTGAGCAGGTACATCTACATTGCTATTTTTAGCCCTGTAATATGAGCCCGCGTCAACTGAGTCTATGATGTAAGAGTGATGCATCTATAGCCAACACTCTAGCTTATTCCCAGCTGCTTCATCAGTCATAGGCCATCTGCAAACCATTGCCTCCAGTGAGGAAAAGAGGCGTGGGGGTGGTGTGGAGTGTTCAGTGTTGTGAACGAGTCTGTTAGCTACTCAACACCAGAGCCCCATGGCTGAGCGATACAGTCCCTTAAAGAAATCTACAATGTATTGGGACCACCAGACTTCAAGTAAAGTTCTTCAAAAGAGGCCTGCCACCCCACTGGAGTGAAGAGATAGACCCAGGCATCAAATTGATGTTCTGGCTATGACAATGGTGTAATTTTACTATGTCTTGTGCGATTACAAAGATTGAGGATCTGTATTTGCATGAGTCTGAAACCACATGGGATAGCCCCAGATATTGTACAGTACCAATTTATGTCAGCATAGATATAGACCTATGATGGGTATTTAGCAGCTGTGTTATGATTAATGTTCATTATTTCATACAGCAGATTTTAAACTAATTAAATATCTATTGAGATGTAATAGTCATGTAGCTAATTTGCAGTTTAAAGAAAAATGATGATGCTAGCACACGACTCTGAGACAGTTGCATTAGCGTAACATAGTGATAATGATCAGGGAAGAAGTAATAGTTAGCATGGAAAAAGTACTTGTGTTCTGTTTTTGTTCTGATATCACTCACACCTGCATGTTATCTGAGCCCCCACTCCAATGTATTTTAATTGAAAAACAAAACAATACTTTGTAACACTTGAAAAATTAATGTTTTAAGACCCACCTATGTCAAACTAATCAATAGCTATTGAATTAATTCCCCCCACCCTCCAGAAAATCCTGTCATTGTGTCTCCCCTTGTGAAAATTCCTTTGGTTAATCAAAATGTTTAGAAAATAAGCCCAATTTTCTAAACTGGGCTGGTTGCCGTTGTTATTATTGATTACCATTTATTTTCTGTATCGTTCACAGTGTGTCAGGTGCTTTCCATACAGAAAGAAACACAAGAGTATATTCTCTCCTGCAGCCTAGCTCAGTGTAGGGAGCTCGTCACGGTTGCCTAATCCACACGGCCCAACCCCAGCTTAAATTAGAGACGCTGAAGAACTGTACTAGTTCAGGCCACTAGTGTAAAACAGTGAGCTTCACCCCTCCAAGATCTCAGCCCACTAACTCCTATCATGACTTTCTCCTTCCCTAATATGTCTCTTATGCCAGAGCTTGGGGTAAGCGGAGGCAGCTGACTCAGGGTGGGTGTATGCCGCCTCTGCAAGTTTTAAATCTGCAGAGAGTTTGCCTACACAAAGAGAATTCTCCACTCCCAGCCTCTGACTTAGCCATTTTGCACTGCCTGAGAGGTGCAGAGCAGCTGTAGCAGACCAGAGAATTTAAGTTCACAGTGCATGCCCTAGACAGCTTGCACTGAGTAACACTTTACTCTGTGAGTAGCCCAAACCATTTTAATGGGGCTTCTTTCGGTGTACATTACAAGTCAGCCTGAGCAGGCATATCACATACTCGCCCTTTGTATTGCCATTAGAAAAGCAGATTTCCAAAAATGTACAAGGCATGACCAAGTGTCATTGCATGTATACCAGTAGAGGGCTTGATTTCTTTCCAATGTGGAATTAAAGCAAATTTTGAAAATGTGAAATTTATTTAAATCAAAGATTTTAGTCCTTGGAAAAATTCCAATTAACTTTGCTAGACTCGGAGGCCCTAAGCAATCAGGGACTAGTAACGTAAAATATTGTTTGGGTTGCATATTTTTAATTACTACAGTTGATACTTAAAAATTGAGAAGTCCAAAGGTTTTGACATTAGAAGCCATAATGTTGCCATGGAGGCTAAGAGAACAAGCTATGTTGGATGGATTTGATCCCTGGATTTCCCTAAGTGCACTGGAAGGAGATTGAATTGTAAATACATCACCAAGTATGCACCTGACCTGGTTTAATAGCTGTCAGATTAAGCAGCCATTTAGCAGGGCTGTCTTGTCATATCTTTATGTAATTAAGAAGCAGTAGCATACATATTAGAATCCATTGGATAGTGGTAAAAGAAGCCATCAAGGTATTTTCTGGTATTCTAAATAAATTATCTTAACAGAACCTTGGGGCAGGAGAATAGAAAATAAGTATATGCCATAACTGAGGGCAATATAATCAGTGGATCATGGTTTAGAAACAAGCATGTGTCTGTTAGAGCTGTGGGAAAGTGAAGGTGTGAAAGAAAATGCCAAGATAGGTCTTTTAAAACATGTTTGTGACCGTAATGTCTAGTTACTGCTGCTTGGCCATACAACTTTTGTTTTAACCAATGGAAGCTAATCTTTGGGGTTTGTTTTAACCAATGGAAGCTAATCTTTGGGGTTTGTTTTAACCAATGGAAGCTAATCTTTGATATTTTCTGTTGGAACAATTTGCAGAATTTTTCTAAACTGATAATTAGAACATGATGGCAAATGAGGTAACAGTGCACAAATTAGAGCCAATTTTGCCATCTTTATTGCAAGTATTTTGCAAAGTGACAATTGCAGGTTTCATACAGTTCCAGGGGTCTGATTTTAATTTTCCCTGAAATTGGGGGACAGTTGAAAATATTATTTGTAAATCAAGGGAAACACAGACCTTTCTGTCAGTGAACTTTCCAGTTGCCATTTTCCATACCGCATGATTAAGCCTGAAACTAGGAATGGGCTGAACAACATCAGAAGCCTTCAACCATGGTGTGTCCACCTACCCAGAAATAATTTGCTCCTTGTGTATCATTCATGCACCCCACTAATTAGAATGAAAATTTATGCTCATTTCCATTCTCCCAAAAATTCCAGTTGAAACAAATGCAACCAATGTCACTTACTTGGGATGTGTGGTGGGAAGATATCAAGGTTCTGCCCTTTCCCACAGAGGCAGGCAGAACATAGCAGCTACCCTTGTTACAGGTCCTGGAACAAGGACCCTCTTACTCCCCTACCCAGGTATGCAGATCTTGCTGCTAACAATAAAAGATAAATTAATGTGTTCTGTTTAAAATGCAGATTGTTTACTGGACTATTAAATAAGCAGATCAGGGGATTTCTAAACAGCCAGCATTTTGTCATAAGATAAACCTCTTTAATAATTTCCTCCTAAAACTGGCTGATTCCTGTATACAACTACCACATGTGCAAGTCTGTTCCCCTTTCCCCAGAACTCTTCAAACTGAGCGCCTGCCTGGTAGCAAAAATACGAGGGATGTTATGTGGAGTCAAATGCCATCTATAGAGTGATTAATCAAAAATTTCTTTGAGCTACACAGATTGAAGATGTGTATCCCCTCTCACATATAAAGACCCATTCAGCCGGATTGATTTCTTTGTCCAGGTTTCTCTCTCATCTTTTTATCTGGGTTGTTTTCTTAACATCTTTTTCAATCAAAATTGTGTGTCTTGGAAACTAAACTTTTTGTTCCAATTTGCTCCTGGATCAGCTCCTCACAAGTGGTTAAAGGTCCAGATAGAGTTGTCTTATATCCAGAGTTCATAATAAAATGTCTGACCTGTAAATATGGAAAATATGGGATCTTTATGTTATTTACATGATATTGTTTTTATTTAAGTGTGTTAGCATGTGTGGGCTCTGCAGGCGTCTTTTGGAAACATTACTGAGTCAGGATTGATCTATCAGAGGAATGCAGGATTTGGCCCTGGTTAATATCATATGGTTAAACATGAGAGAGAACAAATGGGTAAGAGACAGGCCCAGATGGAAAAACATCTTGTAGCTTTTGAAGAATTAATTATCAGGACGTATCACTAGAAGCAGCCATGGAACTTAGACTACACTTACGATGTGATGGACTCCTTGCTCAGCTGTACCCAGCAGCATTTATAATGGTGGAGGTTAACCAGGGAATGGATGTGGGATGGAAATAGCCACACTTGTTCCAGGCAGCAGCAGCACAGTGAAGCTTTTATCTTGTTCAGAGCAAAAAGAGAGGCAGCTTGGTCCAGTGGGTAAGATGCTGAACTGGAGTCTGAGGATCTGGGTCCAGGGCTGCCCAGAGGTGGGTGTAAGTGGGGCAACTTGCCCCGGGCCCTGCAGGGGCCCTGTGAGCCCTGTCCTGGCAGCGGTCTGGGTCTTTGGCGGCATTTCGGGGGGGAGGGGGCGCCTTCAGTGCTGCTGAAGACGCGGAGCGACTGAAGGGTCCCCCACCGCCGAAATGCTGCCGAAGACCCAGACCGTTGCCGGGTGAGTACAAGCGCCGCAGCTCCCCCGCTTTGCCCCAGACCCCCTGAATCCTCTGGGCAGCCCTGTCTGGGTCCTGTGTGACCTTTGCCAAGTCACTTAGCCTCTCAGGAACTCATTTCCTTTCATCTCCCTTGTTTATCTTATCTGTTTAAAGTATAATATATCTTATTATGATTGTACAGCGCTAAGTTCAGTGAGGCCTTGATCTCACTTGGATCCTCTAGATGCTTCTGAAATAATAATATCAGATAGCAGTAATAATGTAATAATCACAATAAGACATGATGTAGATATCTTAAATGTCTTTAACACTTATAGGGAATTTTATTTTTTAAAATTTATTAGATCTATTATTTTTCTCTGCTCTATACATATAAAACCTGTCCACCCTGCTACTGTCCTTGCAGCGAAAACACTTTTGGGTTTATCTCCCACCTTAACTAAACCCTTTCTCTCTGGCCTCCTTTTACATATCGCTTGCTTCCAATCTACCCAGAATCCAGTACCCAAAATCATCTTCCTACCCTTCCTCTTGAACCATGTCATCTCCTATTTGATTATCCAGTTCCTGCACCTCGTCTATTGAATTAAATGTAAGATTATTGCATTAGCTATCAAGGCTCTGCACAACTCCAGCTTTGCATCTCAGTCTCTCCGCTTATTTGATATCACATTGCACCTTATCCTCTTCACTCAGCCAGTGGTGTCAGCCTCATAGTCTCTTGGATCCGCTCCCACTTTCCTTTCTTTCCCAAGGATCGCACCCTCTTCTTCAGACACTCCACTACTTCCATGATGCCTTCAGATGCAAACCCCTCTAAATATACCACTACTTCCATTTGTATTTAAACAACAAAAGAAAAAAATTCATCTGGGTCTCCAAATGCCTCTTTTATTCTTGTTGTTCACCTGTCATTGCAGGATTGGGATCTTAAGGACTCAAACTTAAGCACATGAAGGATGGGACATTGTGCAACAACTGTGTCTTTGTATCTCGTATAACATCAAGCACAATGTTGGTGTTTGACCACAAATAGTACTGCCTTTGTTTATCATATATTATTTGTATTATGTATAATATATTTGTATAATGCCAATGGTGCGTTAGATTGGACTCAATCACTAGCCTGAGCCAATGTATTGGCCACTCCCAAATGTATAGCCCATGCCTCTGGGCTTAGTTTATTCTTCAACATAAAATAAACATGGAATAACATCGTAAAGTAATAGTCCTCTCTCCTGTTCTCCGCCTATCTAATAGCAGCCTATGGCATTCCACAGCTTACTAATCAGGACCTTCTCCAGTCTATGAGGGTCCCCAGGCCTCTTCACAGTCCTCTGTTACATACAGGCAAGCATACTCCCAGCCCGCTGCTAGTCCCAGACTCTCTCCTAGAGCTGGAGTCTTCATTTATATCTTCCAGCTGGTAACCATCAGCCCCAATCACTTGATGCTGTCCAGTTGGGTTGGCAGTCCCGGCACCGCTCCAGAACACAGCTGTCTTCTCCCCACCCTCCTGGCCTAGAAGGAATTAGACCATCCTGGTATAGGCTGTCTTGACACCCCACCTCACCCAAATGTTGTGAAGGGCCATATAACTACCTGAGTTTCAAGTTAGAAATGTATGAGCTCTTCCTGGCAAGAAAGGCATGAATGTAAGTCTTGGTCAGCAAGCAGCCCAAATAAGAACTGTGCTTCAGACAATGAAACAATAGTGAAGCAGCATTGTGGTTCTGTAGCCTTGTGTTGCAGTTGCCTCCCTTGCTGCTGTATCCTTCCCCCACCTGATTGTGAGAGATTGAACTAGTTTCAGATCCCCTGGCTTGCCAATGGCCCACAAACTCCCTATCCTTTCAGCAGATGGGTACAGATCCTCAAAGGAATGTAGGTTCCTTTCTTCCATTGAAAGCTAGTTCAAAGCTAGCTCAGGTATGTCTACAGCTGCTGCAGTCACACCTCCTGATTGCACTGTAGACATGCTTGAGTGTGATCAGCTTTAAAGGTTCATGTTAAATGCTGCATTTATGACAGGGATATTGCATGGTGCTATGTCCAGAGAATATAGATTCTTAAATAAAATAATAAAATGTGATTGTGCTTTTAAACTGTCTTGGTTTTGGGGTTTTTTATGATCCAGATAATGATTCATTTGCTTTTTTATTTTTGGAGTGAGTAATCAGACTTACATACTTACTTTCTAACATAACTGCCCCTCCCTTATTTTATAACCGTGATTTACTTTAACACATGGAGGCTAAAAACAAAGAAAAAAATGGGGGGGGGGACGGACTTTTAGAGTTGACATCAGATGAGCATAAACAAGTCCAGTCTGTGGAGAAATTCATTAATCTTCCCATTCTTACTAACAACAATGTTACTACTTTTCAGAATTGGAGTATGCCAGAGGTGCTAACATATTCTGTAGCATGTGACAAACCTCTGTTTTCTTGGGATTGTACTGTTGTTGATTACCCCAAGACAAGACACTGGACATTTGGTGTTATCATTTCACCTTGAACATTAAATTTCAGGAGGCTATTAAAACTAGTGGGTAGAGGGTAAATTGTTTCAGAATCCATTGACCCTCACAGCTTGCAGTGCATATTTCTATTATCTTTGATGGTGCACGCTGCTTGTCTTGTTGTTATCAATCTTAGAGTCATGCAAATTGGTCACAGACAAGCTACAAAAAAGTAATTGGAAAAATTCACTCATTATCTTAGAATAGGATTTCCTCTTATGCTAACCAGTTTAGGATCTGGATTAGTTTTTCAGTGACGCTATGATGAATAGTCAGATTATCTTAAAGGATATGCTAACTACAATTCTGTTTGATTGTTATCGGTACCTTCCATTATTATTTAATTATTTTATTTATTTATCACATTCTAGACCAAAGCAGATGTATTAGAAATAGGTCAAAATTAAACCACTAGTTCCAACCCCTCACCCGCAATTTTTGGGGAAGTTCATCTCAGAATCTTAACTTTGCACTGTGCATCTGAACCTTTGTTGATGTCCATAATTCCAATGAAGTGAAAGATAAATAATGTAAAGACTGCATGCTGAGCTGTTGGTACATCTATACTGGGGAGAAATGGAACACTCTTGGACTTCAAGAAAGTTTGAATTTGCTTCTACATTCAGAGTCAAATTTTGCAGCACAGATATATCTCTAAAATGTGTGCAGATCTCTTCAGGGTAAATCCAATCCTGCCCTCCATGGCCAGATGCTGGGGAAAGGGGGCCACTGACAGTGGAACTAGAAGAAAGGTGCACATCCTCTGCATAGCCCAAAATCCAGCTCCATTCAGACACCCTGCTCTGAAATACATAGGGGGCTGAGAGAAGGTTTGGGGGTGTATCTGGAGATTCTAGCAGTCCATGGATCCTCTCCACCTGCACTGGTGGAAGTGATAAAGAAGGCCCAGGAGCTGCTCCAGTTATTAGCAGTAGTTTAAAGAGACTTTTTCTCCACCCTTGCACATCTGCCTATTATCTGGCCCTAACTACCTGGACTGGGTGCTGCCCACAGGAATTAGTCCTTGAAGAATATTTCATAATTTGATATTGTGAAACATTTGACAAACCATAAACAAGTATTTTGAAAGAGGGTAATTTAGTTGAGGAATCAATGACGCTGACTGAGATGCAGCAGAAGGGGGGAAAGGATTAGTGTCGCATCGAAAACATTAAAGTTAAGAGTCTTCAATTCTTCACATTAAATTGAAGTGAATTTGATTATTATCAGAATTAAATTTCTTGCTAATCCAAATTATTCCTAAAGATATGTTTAATTAAAGACAAAGATTTAATTAAACACATGCTAGATTTTGTTGGCTTGTTAAATTTGAAAATGAATAGGTTTGTCAAATAACTCTCTAATGAAATAATAGGTCATGCAACGTTGAGGTTCGAGTTTGATATTTACACACTTTGAAGTTTTATTCACTAAGTGGTCTATGCCCCAAATACTAAAGGGTGTGGTGAGAAGCAGTTAAAAAATAGTAATGCAATTTTCATGTGAGATAGCGTAGCCTGGTTCCACCTTATGCCTTTTTCAATTTATTTTCTTATCATCATGCCTAAAAGCTGGGAAAGCATTTTAGGCACAAAGCCATTGATGAATTTATGAGAATATCACTCTGCTATACTTTTAGCAATTCCTCTTCTAATAATTTTGAAAGATGCAGTCAGCAAATTTTAGTGTTCAGTATATCCCTGTAAAACCATAATATTAATAATTGGACATGAGCTTGTATTAAGAAAAACCCTGCAACATTCACTTAGTGAATTGTACATTAGCAATACCCACAGACCCTTCTGGAGATAGTACTCCAAGGGAAGATGTTAAAATACATGTCATCACCCTTTTCAGTAAGTAAACGAGTGTGCCCCAAGGCCCTGCTCCTATAAACAGTTACACATGTGCTTAATTTTACTACTTTGAATAGTCCCGACTATTCACATTAGTAACATTAAGAATGTGTGTGTTTTCAGGATTGGTGTCCCAGATATGTGGTTTCCCTTATTTATTTATTTAATTTATGTTACTATAGCACTTAGGTGTGTGAGCGTGGGTAAAGTGAATCATAGAATCATAGAACTTAAGATCAGAAGGGACCATTATGATCATCTAGTCTGACCTCCCGCAAGATGCAGGCCACAAAAGCTGACCCACCCACTCCTGAAATAATTCTCTCCCTTGACTCAGCTGTTGAAGTCCCCAAATCCTGATTTAAAGACTTCAAGTAGCAGATAATCCTCCAGCAAGCAACCCCTGCCCCATGCTGCGGAGGAAGGCGAAAAACCTCCAGGGCCACTGCCAATCTACCCTGGAGGAAAATTCCTTCCCGATCCCAAATATGGTGATCAGCTGAACCCCGAGCATGCGGGCAAGACTCTCCAGCCAGATACTCAGGAAAAAGACTTTCAATATCCCAACATTGACCCTCGGTACTATTACCAGTGGTCGCACGTTATTACCTATTGCATGATACCATGATACCTGTGCTGTAATCACATCTCAGTTTGCAGTGTTGTCTACATAGTCTGCTCCAGTATTGCCAACTCTCATGAGTTTAACATGAGTCTTGTGATATTTCATGTTTTCCTTCAAGCCCCACCTCTTGGAGGCATGTGATTAAATGAGAATCTGAGTTCTTATTTAAAAAATTGGGCAGCACCTAACACAAGGGGGTCCTGGTCCATGATTGGGGCTCCTAGATGCTACAGTAATACAGCTAATAATAATTGATTCATAATTCAGAAAGAACAATAATAAAATAAGTTTACAGACCTCAGTTTTGCAGAATAAAGCTTGAAAATGTGACCTGAGGGCAGTATAAAGTAGAACTGGCCAGGGATTTTGCAACAAAACATTTTTCATCAGAAGATGCTGATTGATCATGACTGAAATGTTTTTATGGGAAAGGATTGGTTTTGACAAATTTTTCAAGTAAAAAACATTTTTGGGAAAATGAAAATTGTTGGAATGTGTGTTTCAACATTTCAGAACAAAACATTCTGGGCTTCAAGTTCTAAATGACTTTTCATTTCAAAATGTCACTTAATTCTAATAATTTAAAAAAAAAGAAAAAGTGGTCAAAATCTAAACAAAATATATTGATGTTATTAAAATGAAACATTTCGATTGACCCAAACCAAATTTATTTTCAGATTTTCAGTTTGCACAAATGTTTGAGGTACCACCTTTTTGTCATGATTCGGTACAGGAGAATTTTCTGAAATCTCAAAAACTTTGTGGGACAGGAAAACCATTGCCTGCACAGTTCCAATGCATAGCTCAAAATCCAAAGAGCAAATCAAAAAGAAAACAAAATCTTTTCTTGGGTGGGGCTCATGATTTTTGAATGCTTGGAATTTGCAATATTGGTACCCTCGTCTACTCTTTGCTGAGGCATTCATGCCAGGCAAAATAATTCCCAGTTCTCTGGCTCTCCAAATGGCAATTCAGACTTATATAATTATACATTCAGGAAGCAGATTAATATGTTCCTTCCATTGCAGTTAGAACTCAATTTCACTTTGAAATTCTAAGGAAGTGGATTCCATTTGATTGCATTCAGCGTTCCTGATTTCAGTTGCTGGAGCTATTTGAAAGGAGCACATTGCCAAATTAGCTGATGATCAGTGTCAGCTGGTTGCAAGATACATTACAAGTGGTTTTATCCATTATTGCTGTGTATTAGAGACGCTTACTTTATAATATTATGCAGCGTGGCAATGTCCAAAAAATAATATGCATTAAATTCATTTTCCAGCCTTCAGTTGTCCTAGGAAAATACATTACTGTTCTTACTATAATCATAGCGGTGGGCTAGCCTGTGGCCTGGGTTGGGTGGCTGAACAAAGGAGAGTAAAGCACCAACTTACTCAATTGTGCCAGCTACTAGAATCACAAGTGGGCATGAAGAGCATGTCAGGAGAATTATGTTGCACTAGGGACTTTAGACCTGGCACAACATATTCCCTCCCCCTCCCCCGAGTAGCAAAAAAACGTGAGGCAGATCCTGACTTCTACAGTCATGGGCTGCTCCTGGGGCACCGTACCAATGCACTGACCCTTGTTCAGGGCTTGTCACAAAGCCATGATTGAGTCCAGTGTTAGCAATTTTCATGTTAAGGTTACTACTGATTGATTTTAGTGCTAATGTTTTTGTAATTATGTGCTATCTGCTTTGCTATACTAGCAGATATGAACATTTTCATTCAAAGATCTTGTTTTCAAGGGGTGGAATGTGGTCAACTGATCTATAAAAATAAATTCTCTCAGATGAACCACAGTGTGAAAAGTCTTAAACCCAATGACTCTGGGGTTTTGGTCTTTTATATATTTGTAAGAAATCTGCATGGAGTAATTTCTTTGGCTTCAAACACTTTTTATGGGCCTCTATAACTCAAAAATGACACCAGATGAATTATAGCAAGTGCTCAAAGTTACAGACTGGGGCTGAATGACTGAACTTAATGGCGATTTATACTAAGGTATTTCTACAACATCAAGCATGAACACATTATTCTTTTGGGACTAAATCCTGCACAACATTGCACAGACCCGGCAGTGGAGGGGATGATTTAGAGCAGCATGTTTAGTCTAGGTGGTTGATTTAGTTCTGCAAGGTCCTGGGTTTAAATCTTGTTTAATTTGTTAATATGTGTATTGCACTCGGTGTCATCGGTTTCATCATTTTTAGCTAACAAATAAAGTCATCCCTAGCTCCTGGACACGGGTAGAGGGTGGGCACAGGTCCCCAGCAGCTCCACTCCTCATGTGCAATAGGAAGAAAGAATTTCCTGTGGGGCAAGCTAGGCACAGATTTCACAGTGGTTGGAGTCTGAGATCAGGAGTAAAGAAGAGGAAAGGGGAATTCGTGATGAGAGATTATGTGAGGCTGTTTGTGGGAATGTTTGAAGGATGAAAAGAGGGCTGGTTGGGTGGTCAGGGCAGATAGGGTTGGGGCACTTTATTAAATAATAATGAGTAAGAATGAATGACCATGTGATCAGTGGAACCAACAACTGGATGTTCCTTGTGAGATATTTTCTTATGTGCAGTGTATTAAATTCAATTAGCAACACATACTAAATAGTAGTAACAAGATTAAAGACCCTTTTCATGGTTCAGTTATAAAAGTAGTTCTTAATCCTGCATGCTGACTGACAGTGCAGTATTTAAATGAAAGCTTTTCACTACAGCATCCAGCCATAAAAGATGTTTTCACAATTTGAGACAGAAACAACCTAAAAGTAAGAAAAAAAGAAATACAAGTAATATTTTGTCCTTGTTATTGTTCTACAATACTGGACAAGATTGATCTAGGTGTTCAAAGAAACCTAAATGAAATAAGATCATTTTTCCAAGTTGTTCTTTTAGCCAGTTAAAAACATTTCTTTATACATTGGAGGTAATGCTACATATTGGAGCCACACCCATTTACACTGCCTGAGGATCTGTCTTGGCATAAATAAATGCTTTTAACTGGCTAAAAGCAAAACTATTTGGCAAAATGATTGTATTTCATCTAGGCTTCCTTAAATAATTAAGTAGGTCACCTTTTTTTTTGTTTAGTAATATACATTGACTATAGAGCCCGTCATTACCTTCTTCAGAAAGTTGGCATCATTAAAATTCTTATTCCATCTCTTCTCCAAGCTTAAAGTTGGGTCATATTTTTCAGGTTCAGAGAGATTCTGAACTGCATCCAATTTCAGTTCTTCAAATATAAATGTAATTACTGGTCAATACTTTTGGATAATTTATATAGCTGCTGAAACCATAAAACATTTCATCAATTATTTTTACTTGAAGTTTGAATTCACATAGGATTTTGAATTTCTGACCATGAAGTAACTTTGTCCCAAGTCACCCTTTGTCCCTGATAATAACTAAAACATGCTTCAGTGCTTATGGTATGAAACTCTTCAGCTTTATTGCTTCATAAAGTAGAAATCCTGATATAGATATTATTAAATATCAATAAATGTCTGTACTTTAAAGATGATTAGGGAAATCTGTTTCAACTGATAATTGGGAAGGGGAGAGGAAAGCAGTGATAAGGTCAAGAATACTTAACCTTAGATTGGTATTATTCCCACAAGCAGACATATGATAAATACCTGGGCCTTTTAGATGATCTATAGAAATGCATTTACTGCAATTAAGCAGCCCAGTGTTGTAGCCTGAGTGCATATCGAAGAGATGTTAGCACTAAAACTTATATTGTGTATTGTTTATCTATTGCTATGTTATCTGCATTTTCCTGCCTGCAAAGCTATTATGGTGTGTGTATGTTCTTATGAATTGTTTTGTTGTTATTATTTATTATTATTGTGTGCTTGGCAAATGCATACATGGCTATGGCACTTTAAAGATAAGCAAGAGAATAAGCCCTAAGGAATTTACAATTAGGACAAATCAGGAATGTTGACATCGGGTGAGAGAAGGGATGAGGGATAACAAAAAAATAAAATGATTGGGAAAATCCACTTGGCAGAAGCATTATTACAGGAATTCACATCAGCTGTGATTCTTCATTTTCCTTTCCTCTTTGTTAGTTTGTTTGCTTTTGCTGGTGTGTGTTTGTTATAACATCAGGTGGGAAAGAGGGAGTAGATAGTGCCAATGAAGAGATCAGGGATAGCAAATTCCAAAAGAACTGTGTTTCAAGGAAGAATATGATAGGAGAGGAGAAGATCCCCATGTAACAAGGGAAAGGAAGTAGTATTGTATTCTGTTCTACAGAAGTTCTTATATCATGCTTATCACCATAATATGTGAGTGCCTTTCAGAAGTCTGTTAAGTAATGTGACTAACATCTGTCACATGTTTGTTCTCTCATACTCTTCCCAGGTGGAGAAGTGTATGTAGTTGAGTGTCTTGTTTTGTTTGTTTTTTAACTAAATATGCACATTGCTATTTATGTTAGAGACGCCAACATCAAATAAATGTGTCTTTCCCTTGGAGTGAAAGGTGATGAGGGTTGTAATGGTCATTAGTTCCTCAGGGAGTTCATTCCATAGTCTTGGACCAGCCCCTGAAAAAGTTCTGTCTCCTACACAGATGAGCTTTTTCCTTGTAGAGAGTTCCACTGTGCCAGAGAAACAGAGTTGTTAATTATGGTCTTCATTTCAGAGCTTTAGGCAAATTTGTAAATATCTTGGCCCAGGCTGCGGAGCACTTTGAAGTAAAGGACTCACATAAGAACATAAGAACGGCCGTACTGGGTCAGACCAAAGGTCCATCTAGCCCAGTATCTGTCTACCGACAGTGGCCAATGCCAGGTGCCCCAGAGGGAGTGAACCTAACAGGCAATGATCAAATGATCTCTCTCCTGCCATCCATCTCCATCCTCTGACAAACAGAGGCTAGGGACACCATTCCTTACCCATCCTGGCTAATAGCCGTTTATGGACTTAACCACCATGAATTTATCCAGTTCTCTTTTAATAATTTATCCAGTTCTCTTTTAAATATCTATCTGAGATCTATCATCCAAACTGATTCAAAATTCTATGGGAAGCTAGTGTAGAGAGTGGAGGACAGGTTTGATGCCTTGCTCGGAGAAGTGCTGGACTGTTCTGCATTAGCTGAAGCACATAGTGCTATACTTAGGGTTGTGTCATTGCTTCCATTATAAACCCTTATCTTTACAATCAGGTTCACTGCTCCTCCTGTTTTTTCTCTCTTGGTCTTTCTTTTCTCTCTCCCCTCTTCCTTGCACCTCTTAGTGCTCTAACATTCTTAACTTCAAACTTAGACTCGGATTACATCAAAAATAGGGAGACCCTTCTGCCCCTTCCCAGGTGTTCACCCACTGGCTCCTTCCTCTAATTCTTAGAAACACCAAGAGGCTGGAGTGTAAATATCACTTTGGTTTACCATTGGAAACAGCAAGGGCATGAGACTAAATGAGGTGAAAACAGCCTCAAAACTCACTGTTATCAGAGCAAAGTGTAAGACTCACTTCTGTTGTGTAGCTTTCCCTGAATGTCACTACAACAAAAGAACTAAGATACAAGAGGAGGGATGTGGATAGAGAGAAGGGGCTGGCCATTTTAGCAGGCTTCAGAAAGGTGGGCCAGTCTCTCCAGGTGGTTCATGGCCCCTGCCAGACAACAACAGCTTTCTGATCTCCTCAGAAGAATCTCAATTCTAAGAAAAAGTGCTGGGGTTGGCTGGGAAGAAGCAAGGGAAGATACTGTAAAAAGACAGATGTAGGCCTCTTCCTGCTCCTCCTCCCTCGATTGGGTTAAATCCAGGACATGTTAGAGTGCTCTATATTTTAGCATTGAAGGAGGAGAACCACTGACCGCTTAAGGTGGTTGTAGACGTCTCCCTTTTCATTGCTACTGGGACAAATTGTTGGCAGAAGATATCTTATTTGAAGTTCAAATTGCAGCCACTTGCCAAAAGATTCTAATTTCTGTCTGTGTCCTCACTGGTTCCTTGCCACTGAAGAGTGAGGGATGAAAATAATGGAGAGAAGAAGAAAAGAGGGGAAGAAAAATGAGTAAAGAGAAATTCTTCCCAAACATCTACAGAGAAAAAATAAGGAAACCAGACTTTACAATAGGAGGGTCATTATTATGATGTGCTTTGTGTAAGATGTTCAGATACCAGTGAGGTGCATGGTATAAGAGCATAGAGAGAATCAAACAGTACTCAGTTCCTTGGTCTCATTCTTATTTCACTTAATTCCCATCTTACACCAGTGATGTATATCTGTAATTTATATTTGTAATCTGTATCTATACAGCTATATCTGTTTTCATAGATGGAAATAAAGATATTTGTTCTGGATAAAAACGGGACTAACAAAATGTTTCATAATCTATTTAATTGTTAAATAGATATTTAAATGTTAAATTAATAACATTTGACTTTTTAGCCTCTTTACAGTGCTGGTTCTGGAGATTGTGAGAAAATTTGCTAAAGGGAGTAGAAATATTTGAGTTGGCATAATAGTTAAAAAGAAAGGATTCAGAGCCACAAGAATGTTAAAAGTTTCTTAGAAATTGATAACACAGTACCAGAAAATCTAAAGAGATCTTCAATGAAAATGATGATGAATTATTCTTTAGACTGTTCTGAAACCATAGAAATTGTATTTCTATCACTGGCATGAAAACATTCATTTATGTTTACCAACATGGTATTTCCCCCCTTTATCTCTTTTACCTAATCTAGATTTATATTTTTGAAAATAACATCTACTATCAACCTGATGTAAAGAGTAGCTCATTGCGACTGACATCCTCAGGAAAAGAAGGAATCATTTTTAATGGAATCGCAGACTGGCTCTATGAAGGTAAGGTGGATAAATATAGCTGTTTATTAATACAGGGAAGAGATTCTTGTACAAAACCTACAGGAGAAAACTATTCATTCCAGTGTCTGAAGCTATTTTGCTTTTTCTCTTCCTATTTTCTTGCAAAATTGCCTTCAGATCTTTGCATTAGCTCATATTTTATATTGACTCATTTGCATATAGTTATATTTTCTAGAGTAGGGGAGGGTCCCCAGAGTGCGGGCTAAAGAGCAATGAAAAAGCCCCGCAGCCCAGGCCCCACAAGACTGAGTCGGTTTGCATAGTCCAGATGCAGTTGTCTAGTTGCTGTGCAGACATACCCTTACGCTTCTTTGAAAACCCGAGCTCAAATGGATTCTCTGAAATAAGAATGGTAATTTACATTCTATAGAGGTTTAAATGCCTGTATTAAAAAGATTACCCACCTCAGCTTTTAATGGATTCTATTAATGTTTTGAAAGTATTTTACTAGGTCAGTGAAGTTCAAAACCAGGGAGAAGAGCATCTTTAGCATGGAAGATCATTTTAAATGCACTTGAGATACTTTAAATCTAATATGATTGCATATAAATTGGTGTATTTAACCATATAAAGTTAATTAAATCTGACAGAGCAGCTCATCTTGTTGCTAAAACAAAGTATTACTTGAGTCACATTCATGATTATTCAAAATTTTGCTAGGCAACTTTGGGCCAAATTCTGCTAACCTTAGGGTGAGTTGCACATACTCACAAGACGGTAGCCTGTGTGATATGTTCTGAATTGGGGGGAAAGTGTTGAGTTGCACTGTGCAAAAGATAATTCTGAATGACTCCTGGAGATCTCCAGATTCACACTGTTCCCCTTTACAAAGTGCAGTATATTCCTTCCCACCCTCCACCCCAGGCAGCTGACCAGCTCCGCTGTTCAGCACATTGGGCAGACAAAGTTATGGCTCTGCCAATTCTCCAGTCTTTCCTGGGCAGCATTCATCCCTGGGGAGTAATTAGAGGTCAACCTGACATTTATTTAGGTCATATGGGAGGGAGAGGAATCCTCCACCTAATGACTAGGTGAAGTTTAGCATAAGAGAAGCCCTGGTAAAGTCAATTGGACTCTACTAAACATTGGTAAAGGTTACTCAGATATACTTACTTGTGGGTAGTGTAGTAGTGAGTGAAACAATTCACAAGATTAAGAGATAGCATTGTAGGATGAGTGAAACTGGGGAAAAGAAAGAGTCAGGTTTCAGGGGGGACTGGGGTGAAGTTGCTGACAGACCAGCTTTGGCGCTCTGGCATGTTACACTGGCCAAGATCTCTTTCCTATGACTGTGCCTGCCTGCCACGTCACTTATGGCTAAGGAAACACTCAGTATAAGTAAGGATTACAAAATCTGGTCCTTAGTTAATAGAGAATGTATAGGAGATTCTAATGCTATTGTAGATCCTTATGGCAAAGCTCCACCTATTGTTAAGACCAGATACTGTGAGAGAAATAAATACGTTAAAATTACCTGAGTATATTGACTGCAAAGGGCCTCAGTATTTGTAGTATTTGTGTACAGTAACTAAAGAGTAACAAGACCAATTTCTGTCATTTATGCCATGCCAATGCAGCATTTTTTTCAATTTCAACTCGATTGTGCATATCAGAAAATAATCTGTTATAAAAAAGGTTGGTGTGCATTTTTAGAAACAATTTTTTTATGAAAGATAAATAAAATTGTTGACAGTACAAATTACTTTCTTATATAAGCATTAAAAACAGGTTAAGTAATATAAATGATAAGGAAGAGAAGTAACTAGTTGAAAATGCACATATTAATGTTACATTTCCCACTGATACTCTACCTGAGCTTTACACATGTCTATGTAAAATAGTGCATGCGCATACATGTGTCCATGCTTTGAATGTGCACTGTAAAATTCCCAGAGCTGCCCAGAGGATTCAGGGGGCCTGGGGTCTTCCGCCAAATTGCCACCGAAGACCCAGCACTTTGGCGGCGGGTCCTGGGGTGGAAGGACCCCCCACCGCGGGTCTTCGGGGCACTTCGGCGGTGGGTGCTGGAGCGGAAGGACCCCCCGCCGCTGAACTGCCGCTGAAGACCTGGAGCGGAAGAAGCTCCGGAGGCCCAGGCCCCGGGCCCCGCGAGAGTTTTCCGGGGCCCCTGTAGCGAGTGAAGGACCCTGCTCCAGGGGCCCCAAAAAACTCTCGTGGGGGCCCCTGCAGGGCCCAGGGTGAATTGCCCCACTTGCCCCCCTTCTGGGCGGCCCTGAAAATTCCAGCACCTGTGTGCTCAGAGGTGTTAGAATTTCCATTCACAAAACTCGCGGGTGACGGTTTGCACCAGAAAATACATGTTTGTATCCATATGTGCAATTTATCATGCAAGTGCATATGTAGGGTTGGAAATCAGGCCCATTAACCTCTCCAAAAAACATGGAGGTTGATTTTCAGCAAGGCCACAACTTTTCCTGTGTTTGAATATGAAGGAAGCCAGACACACTGATGCAGAGATCCTGTATTTCCAGTTTACTGTTTCAGTTGCTCCTCGTTAAGCCCTGTCAGGACAGCCACTGGAAGCCACTTTGTGAGGGGCTCCCCCACCACAGAGGGGGCTCTCTGGATCAGGTAATATCCAGCAAAGGTTATACAGCATTGGGGGATAGGGGAGCCTTGGCCTGTGAGCTCTGTGTGGCCTCTGTCAAGCCATTCCACCCATTCTCAGGCTGTCCAGTCCTTGCCCCATAGCTCTGATGCAGGTCCTGCTCCCAGAGAGCGGACTCCATGGATTCCTAGGAATAGGCTATGGTGGAATTGAAGAAGCTGTTCCCCTCTCCCGCACACACCATCTCTTTAACAGTTGTGAGAGGGTGCACATAGGGGGTTTTCTAGGCACAAATCCCCTGAGCATATTGTGGCATTCTGACTCTTTTCTTCTTTCCTAGCTAACTTGTTAATTTAAGCAGTATTCTGCAAGCAGTAGATATAGATGAAATACTGTGTGGTGGCATCAGGCATATAGCTGATTGAAGACTGCACAATTGTATTAATGGACATTCAAATGAATTCCAAATAGCCGCTCATTTTGACCTTCTTTGTGTGACTTTTTCATTTGCAATTCACAAATACTCATGTTGCTGGGCTTTGGTTTACAGAAGTATTTGGGAGTGGCTGTTCTTTGTGTGAACATCCTTATTTAAATGCAAACAGCGGTGTTTTAGAACAAAGAAAAATGTTTGCTATATGAGTGTTCATCATTCATTATCTGTTGTTTTCCTGTGTAAAAAGGTTTCAGTTATCGAGTCAGGGAGCAGAAAGAATATTCTGTAACTCAGGCAATCGATCACATGTGAACAACAATTAGTGAATATTCTGAGTGGACAGCTTGTGAATACGCCAAATTTCGGTTTCCAGACACACAGCTGAATTTTGTGTACAATACGGTGTTCATTGAAAAAGTACAAATAGCAAATTAGCTAGTTAAACAAAATCAAAGTCTGATCACAGACTGAAAGTAAAAGAGCTAAATTAGTCAGATCTAGTGCTGGACAGGAACTAGATTTTTCATTTGGCTGGGAATTTGGTAATTTAAAAAAAGAAAGAAAGAAATCTATTCCAAAACAGAATAACCTCCTCCCCCATCAAAATTTCTTGCAAAATGGGATTCAATAAAACTGAAGGTTTTCCCCAAATTAAAGAATAAAACATAAATAACTGGATAGAATGATACTAGTGCTAAAAATGCCTTTAAATGCCTTTAAACTCTATTGATGCAAATCATTTACAAAAGAATTAAAAAATGGATAGAATGATATTAGGACTAAATATAAAGAAATAATAATCATCTCATTTATGCAGGTAATTCTATTGATATAATTGGGAATTCTCATCTGAGTAAAAACTCGTAATTTAGCCTATAATAGTCCTTAATATTCAGACAATTCAGTCCAGGAGAATTTTCAATATTTCTTTATAATTACAATAGCTGCATTGCAACAAAGCATAGAAATTGTGTAAACTGCAAATGAATGAGTTGGTCATCTGAATCACACAATAGTTACTTCTATGAATTTCCAAGAATATGCATCTGTTTCAGAGGAGCTTCTTCACTCTCACGTTGCCCACTGGTGGTCCCCAGATGGAGAAAGGTTGGCATTCCTGATGATAAATGACACTTTGGTACCAAACATGGTTATTCCTCGGTTTACTGGAGGTCTGTATCCCAAAGGAAAGCACTATCCATATCCTAAGGTAAGTAAAGTCTAAGTGCAATCTACAGCCCTTGTGCACGGTTCAGTGAACCGACTGATAGCATTCTGCATTACTGAAGGACTGTTTCTACATAGTAAAAGAAGCTGCTTGTGTTGATGTGGCAGTACGGGGAATAGCATTCAGAGTTATGCTATTTCAAATAGGGTTATAAAGCTTTTTGCTAGACAGAAACCATTAGGTCAGGATGGGACATACAGTCTGTTTCATGCTAATTTATGATTGGTATATGCTACAGCTTTTGAGTGAAGAATGAAATGATCAGAAGGAGTCAAGAAAAAATGCTGCCAGAATTGCCTTTGAACAGCACAGAGTAGCTGCAGGCTGCAGTGAGTGTTTAGCTGCATTTATATAGATGAAGCATAACAGTTTTCTGATAATACAGAGTATCATAGTATCTGACTGCTACTCTTCATCAAATGATGGTATTATTAACACAGGTGAGAGGCCTTGTTTGGATAAAATAAGCAGTAATATGAGCCTTCCCCAAGTCATTAAACTGAACAGAACCAAACTTTTCAGTGAGGTTCAAAAACATGGATAAGGAGCGCCCGTCTTTTGTGATGAGGAGAGATCTGCAGGTCTAAACATTAGAATACTCCTAATTTTCTGTTTGCTTCCCATAAACCCTCCCCCGCTTTATATATATATATAAAAACTGGCTTATTTTTTAACTCTGTGAGAGGCAACAAAATGTAAGTAACTGTGGCAGGGTCTATGGCCCCTTTAATCTGCAGCTTACAGTCAAAAGAGCCTGGGCCCAATCAAGAGGCACCCTACCTCACCCTGGGGGCAAGGCTATATATAAACGGGAAAAGGAAGCTGAGGAGGAGAGAGAAAAGACTGGAAGCCATGCTGGTTGCTATGGGCTGCAGGCCCACTTCAGGACACTAGCTTGACCTAGGCCTTAGTGACTTTGTTTTCTGACTATGAGTTTGGTTTCACGGAGGTAAAAGCCTTAGAAACTTGGTTACGCTGCTGCTGGAGAAAGCCTATCTGCCTCCTAGAAAAATAAGAAAACCAAGGGCATTAATTTGGAAGCCTTCTTAAAGGGGATGATGTTCTTTGTTAGTTTGGTTTTGGCCTCTCCTTGGTGAATTCTATGCAGTAAAATGCAAATATGTAGAATGGGAGCTGGCTTCTTTGAAGGACATACAGTGATTGCTGAAACACCCAAACAGCATAATATGCAGTAGGTGGGGATTCTCATAAAAAATGTTAAACATTCAAAACTTAAAGAAAGTAGCAATAGTTCAGTGTATAGATTAAAGGTTTGGGTATGATTTTCAAAAGCGTTTAAGTCCCATTTTCATAAATGACTTGGGGGCATGCAGAAGTCTAAGTCCCATTGATTTTCCTAAGTCACTTAAGTAGTCTTAAAAATTTTAACCTTGACTCTTCTCCAATTGAAATCAATTGGAGTTGACACATGTCTTTAACGGAAGTAAGATCAGACCTTAAAAATACCTATGATTTTCTTAAGGAAAAGCATTTGAGGATGGTAATTATGATTATTATTTAGTATTTATAGTATGATAGCACCTAGGAGCACCAGTCACACAATTCTGTCAGCTTTGATAGCTAAAAGCAATTAATCAACCAAGAAAAAATATACAACTAACTCTTTAAAAAAAACTAGCACTACAAAGAAGTGAAAAATCTCAAAGCATTAGCAATTCAGCACAAAAGAGATGCACAATATTATTTCAGTAATCTCATTAATGAAAAACATTATCTTCATTTAATTTGTCTATTCAATAACAATTTAGCTTCCAGTTAAACATCATTTATTAATTAAGCTTGTGTGTAGGCAACATGGATAGATAAAAGTTGCTGTTTGACACAGGATTTCACTTTACACCATACAGAAACTGTGACCTGCTCACTTGGGATCTCTCTGCAATCCTTACTCACACGCAGTAATAATTACTCAAGGCAATAATCCTGTGGAGTGTAAAGGAGTAAGTGCGAGAAAGGGTAACAGAATAAGGACGTCTGTAGGGTTGACATGAATGGAATTAAATGTGCATTACATTTTCCACCTAGGAGCATATAATGGATGATTTAATCCATTGACAAAGAGGTAGAGTGAACCATTTTTGAATTTCAAAATAAAAATTTTAAAAAACCACCCTGTGTAAAGTTTTTGCATATATTTTTCATTGTCACTGCTGTTTCAATTCCCAGTTCTTGCCAGAAGTGGAGGTGTGGGAAAGCCATTCTGGTGGCATTTCTGGCCTCACTGGAAGCTGAAAGAACTCAAAATCTCACACAAAATATTTCCCCCAAAAATCTTCAGTTACACACCTATGCACCACCAGTTAATGGAGCCTACTCACATGAGGAAAGTTACCCATGTTCTTTTGTATTTCAAAGATCAGTCCCTAATTTTGCGGACACGTGAACTTCTAGAGACTCAGCCTAAGTGATCCTCTAAATTTCATGTTTGCCTATCATTGGTGCAAACATACATCTGTCTCCTGTCCTGCACCACTCAAATATGGGTGGACACGGGGATTGGGCTAGAAACGTGATGAGTTAAGTGCAGTTTCCAAAGAAAATGTGTGTTGGTATTTCAGCGAGGGATATTTTAAAGACCACATGGGAGCTGTAAATATCCCTACAGTGAGCCAAGTGTACACAAGCTAGTTTTTAACTAGACGTGGTAAAAATTGTGGGTTTGATCACTTTTTCTTGACCCACAAATAATTTTGCCCATTCTGCATGAACAGGAAGTCCCCTCCTCTGCCGCAGCATTGCCTCTTCTTCTGCTTCCCTGGGGCTCCTTGGAAAACTCTCTGTGGGTCCTGGAATCTGCACAGTGGAGAGGGGTGGGGAAACATGGGAGTAGGGCAGGATTAAGGGGGTTTACAGCCTTTTCCCACTGGCCCTGCAGAGCCCAAACTTAACATTACTCAATTTTCTGATTCCTTTCCCCCCCCACACAACCCACCTGAAGAGAATTAGGAGACTCTGGTGATGGTCACCACCTGGAGAAGTTCTACTGGGGATATGTTGCCAGAGAATGGAGATGGGAGGAGCCTGTAATGGAAGTCTGGAGTGGCCATGGATTGAAGTATAGCACATCACACACAGGGTCTTGACTTCCTGTAGATCCTCAGTCTTTATGAACTTGGCATATGACTTGCTCTTCAGGGAGGAGGGAGAGAAGGGAGGGTCCCTTCCTCACACCCTAAAAAAAAAAATTGAGAAGAAATCCAATGAAGATTTGTTCTTCCCTAGCTCCCTATCATTTACCTTAAATTATCTGTATCCTTTTTTCAACAAGATGATTATCCAGCACAAGATTACTTTAGAGATGCTATTTTAAGGGGAACTACATTTATTTCTGTGTGAAACACAGACTCAATAGTAAGCCATGAATGATTCTAATAAAACATGTTTTAACAGTTCTAGCAGCTATTGAGTGAATCCACATAGATACCTAGTAGCTTGATCCGAGAATAAAAAAAACTTACCCAGATCTATAAGCCATTTTAGTCTATAAAACTGAAAGGAGGATATGATTTTAAATTTGTGGAAAGTGCAAGCAGGAGTCCAATTACCATTCCAAATTAACTGAGCATTTCAGAGCTACTCAGAAGCAGGTAAACTGCAAATAGATATTTTATTATTTTATTATATTTTACAAAATTGTATACAATTTTACAATCTAGTATTTATTTATTGTGGTAGTGCCTCCGAGACCCAGTGATGAATCAGGATTCCACTGTGCTAGGTGCTGTACAGGTACAGAGTAAAAAAATGTTCCCTGCCCTAGAGTTCACAATCTAAATCTAAATACAAGACAAAAGACAACATGTGACTACAACAGGCAGATGGAGGAGCACAAGGAAACAATGAGACAACATTCATTACCAGGATAGGCAGTGATCTGAGTAATATCTATATTATTGATAATGTGAACCTCAAAATATTTGAAGGTGCAGGATACCATCTGACCTACCTTCCTCTCCTCCTCCAGACATTTCATCCACTACCACCACCAATCCTATTTATTACCCTCTCTTTGGTTGTTCCCCTTTTGTCAGTAGCAGTCTTTAGAGACGTGAGAGATCCCAATGGTTCTTCCTTGGCTGTCCCCTAGCATGAGTGTACACATCTGAATATTAGATCTATTACTAGAACATTATTACAAAGTTCATTTAAACTGGATTTTTAACTACCCAACAAGAAAGAATGCCAACTGTGCTTTCTTGTGATGTATGCATGTTCATGTTACAAGTTTCACATGGTCTTATGTTCTGGAATCTTAGGGCTAGTCTACACGATGCAGCAAATCACTCTAGAGGGGTGTGGATTGTAAAGCAATCTAAGGTGTTGCGCTCTAACTGCCCCATGTGGATCCTGCTGGCAGGCTCTTAACAGGGCTACGTTAATGAAAACTGGATACCTTTCAGAGCACACCATCATGGCTTGCATAGGGTAGCTAGAACTCATCACATTAGAGTGCTCTACAAATCACAGCCCTCTAAAGTGCTTTGCTATGTAGACAAGCCCTAAGTCCTAAACACCACAGGATATATTCTGCCTTTGAACATGCATAATTCTGATAAAATGTTAATGGGAGTTCCATCTACATACAGAACTCACAAAATACTTTCCCAATTAGTGTCACGTGACTGGTCAATTTTTTTGCATTATGGTATCTGTCTTCAGTGAGTAACAGCATGATAGATAGTATGTGATCAGAACTTTGGGTTTTGAGCTACGTTTTCAAGTGTGTAGCTGATGTGACTGAGCAATTCACGGGAGATAAGTGAGACAGAATTTTATTGTTTTCAGTTGAAGATTGCTTTAAGGGTTTTCAGGTTATGAAAAACATATTGAAATATATGTATTCCTTAAGTATATTTAGCTGTCAGTATTTCCAGTGTCTCTACACTACATGCTAAAATTTCTATTTTCTTCTTTTTTCAAAGGCAGGTCAAACAAACCCAACGATAAAGCTGTTTGTAGTCAATCTATATGGACCAACACATACACTGGAACTCATGCCACCTGACAGCTTTAAATCAAGGTATGTAATTTAATTGTTTTATGAAACTCATGACTACCTCTGAGACCATCTCTTCCTTTATACACCAACACAAAAGCTCAATTTAACTGGAAAACTCTTGACCTTCGTCCCCAGGGCTGATCATGGTGATGGGCACAGTATAAAAACCTGAATAGAATTGAACTCCAGGGACGGGCATCCTTAGTGGAAGTCCCAAGGATCTAGAATGTTCACCTTTCTGAGATCCTTCAGAGCCTAATTTCATTTTTGATTTAGTTATTGCACTAGGTATTTATCATCAGGAAGCTAAGATTCTAGACAAACGGTAGAGGGCAGAGGGTTGTGAACAGAGATTTTGCTTGAGGTCAGTGTAGAACTGAATTATGCCATTTGTTTGCCCTGTTCCCACTTGCTGGCAAAGTTGGTTTCAGTTTCTGTGATGCGCCCGGAAAATACAACAATGGGTGCATTACCAATAAATAAATAAATACATTTCAATACACTTTTTAAAATGTAAAATGATATATTAGGAACTCTTCAAATCATGAGACATTAGTTTATTCTTGCAGCCTGTCAGATCCAAGCAGATCACATAAACTAAGCTGTGATCCTGTCAGATCACACAGGCGAGGCTGTGTTGGATTTTGTCAATGCTTGGGAGAGAGATCTCTGGGCATAAGTAAGTGCTTCAGGAATAGTGAGATGATTTACCAGGTGTGACTCCTCTTCCTTTTGAGTCAGTACGAAGTAGTGACAGCATGGTGCTGCCAGGAATTGTCCTGCTGAAGTTACTGTCTTTTGCATGAGGCATAAAGCTGAGCTCCTGAACCCCCATGCTTATTAAAGATCTTTTGGAACTTTCTTTAAGGATAGGAGAGTTTTAATTAAAGTCTTCTAGCCAAATTCCAATTTATGTCATTATATTCTGTTAGTCTAAATTCCCATTGCAGCTTCATTGGCTATGATTTTCCACTTCACTTCCTGCCCTAAATTGTTAGTCAATGTTATTTAGTGCTATTGGACAGAGTTGACTGCATTCTAGAGGTAAGGGAGGCACTCACTGTGTAATATCACCTTGCTCTTCATCACAGAACAGTCTGAGGCTTATTTAAATATTATTAAAATAGTTTGAGATCTCCAGCTGAAAGGTGGTAAATGAGATAAAGAATTATGTTATCACTAGTCCAAAAAACCAGGGAATTCACTTTGTTGTTTGTGCAGTTCCTGAAAAGCCTTAACAGTTTTACAGTTTTTAACGGTTCTTCAAAATGGCCATGACATTAACACTATGGGACTGAATTATCACAGTTTCATACTGGTATAACTTCATTGACATCAATAGAGCTACACCAGAGTCCTATGGTAATAATTCAGTGGTGAATCAGGTCCTGTCAGTTGTGCATGCTGTCATGAATACTTACTGTTTTGATAAAAGGAATGATTTTGAATGGACTGTGCTTGCTGAAAATAGATTCTCTCTCTGAAAATGGAGCCTTTTATGAAAGACATGAACACATCCCGAATGTTTGCTAACTGTTCACTGGTGAAAGCAATAGCATACGCCCTTCTAAAAGAGCTAAAAAAAACCCAATAAACAAAAAACTGGAGAACAAACTCTTAAATGAAATGGATGAAAATAGTTCTTTAAATCTTATAAAGCCAGTGAAAGTATCAATTATATACAACAGAGAAATCTTCAAGAAAAGAAAAGAGAAGCACATAAATTTACTGGTTTTGCTCTAGGTTTTGCAAATTCATTCTTGCTCCTTAAGTGATCTGTTTCTCTCAGAGTAAAACAAAATTGAATTAATTGCATGGATATTGACATTGTTCAGTCTTTCTTTCCATCCTGAGCTGTAAGGCTAGCAACAACTGAATTCACAGACTGTCCTGTGTGGTCCTACAGGGACTCACTTCCCAGAGCTTGAGTCTTTGGTGTGAAGCTCACTGTAGCTTTACTAAGACTAATGTTAACATTCTCTGTTTTCTTTGGGATACATTCAGTTAAAAAAAAATCCATTCTGCTGTTGCATCATGGAAACCAGAGCAAGGCTGTGAAAGCCTGGAAAAATCAATTTTAATTTTACCTATTCAAGCATAATGCCCTAGTTATCGAAAATAGAAAGTTTACATAGGCATGAGTCAAGCATCATTTGAAAGTTGTGATCTGTAACTGCATTCAAGTAATCTGTATGTTTGTCAATCTGAGTCATACGTGCACATAAAACATGTACAAACATGAGAGAAGCCAAGAGTTGGGCAGGCCTTTTCTAAAGTAGAAGGGTTGTTTAATGATTCTGACGCTTTAGTACAGGGGTAGGCAACCTATGGCATGCGAGCTGATTTTCAGTGGCACTCACACTGCCCCTGGTCCTGGGCACCAGTCCAAGTGGCTCTGCATTTTAATTTAATTTTAAATTATGTTTCTTAAACATTTTAAAAACCTTATTTACTTTACATACAACAATAGTTTAGTTATTTATGATAGACTTATAGAAAGAGACCTTCTAAAAACATTACAATGTGTTACTGGCACGCGAAACCTTAAATCAGAGTGACTAAATGAAGACTCGGCACACCACTTCTGAAAGGTTGCCCACCCCTGCTACTACTAGCTTGTTTCAGCAATCAGTGATTTGCAGTCCCATTTGTAATAAGATCAGTAAGGTGTTTCTCAAAAAAAAGGGTCATGGGAGCCTTTAAAAATTCTCTAGAGTTTGGTTCACCTTTAGGGATTTCCTCTTGCTTCTAATGTATTTGTAGAATTTTTTTCTTGTTACCCTTTATGTACCCATCTAGTTTGATCTAATTTTGTGTCTTGGCCTTTCTAATTTTGTCCCTACATACTTGTGTTGTTTGTTTCTATTCATCCTTTGTAATTTGACTTAGCTTGACTTGTCCAAAGTCACTCAGGACGTCTGTGGGAGATCCATCAATCTGTATCTCCTGAGTCCCCGTCTTTTTTCCTTAAACAAAAGGCCAGCCTCCTTTCAATATAGCATACAGCAGTACCCAATTGTAATGAGTTTGGTTACCTTGCAGAATTCATTTATAGTTGCACAGTATTAACTTTTGCACCAGGGTCCATAAGTGCAAAAATTTCCCATTAATACTCATAAATGCATATAGTACCTCTTTCTGATACACAGCAGTATAAATAATTTTAAAAACACAATAAATATTTTAGGAAGTCATTCATAGGGCAAGAATCTAGTGTTTACCTTTCTTAGCAGACAATCTGCCAGCAAACTAAAAGAGCAACATGGCATAGCTTGTTCATGCTAGCACATGCTGTACTTATTCAACCAAATCCACAAGTATTTATACAGTCACCATAAGTAGGGTACACCATCGTTCCATTGCCACAAGTGTTAAATAACAGAAACTTCCTGCTGCTCTAATTGGTAGATATGTTTCACAACCTATCCATTGACTCTAAATTAGACTACAATGACTTCATTAAAGCAAGTTGTCTGAATTTGCAAATTTGGATTTTTTCTTGGATGGTTTCCTATTTTAAAGCTCAAAATATTTTTTTCAAACTATTCTAATTCAAATCTAAGTATCCACTCTTCAAGCGAATTTAGATTGTGAATGTAACTATGCTTTCAGTGTAATTCAATGCAAATCCCTTTTCTTTGTTCAGATTACTGTCTCTGTTGACTTTGCTAAGCACTTAGCATGGCAGGCAATAAGAAAATGCACATATCGTCTCATTCACTAAGTTCCCCAAACACACAAGTGAGATAGGAGGATCATACATTCTTAAATGATAATTAATGTGTTAGCAAATTATTATGCTATGAACATAACATAGTGTCTCAATTTAGACCACCAAATTAAAGGAAAAAATTGTAAGAAAATATTTTTGCTCTTTCAACTGAGTGTATCTCAAAGAAGGACGGGTTGTGTATGTGTGTGTGTGTAACATATATACATATATGCAAGTCCTGCCTATGTTGCCCAACACTACCAGTTATAGGACCCTGTTTTCAGCTGCTCATAACTTTGTCAAACTTTAACCATTCATTCTGCATGTTTACATGGCAGGTGTCTGCTCTAGGCTGATATATTAATTTTCAGCCAAAATGGCTGAGCCATTTCAGAGAACAAGGCTAGGGAAAATACATTATGTCCCCCATATTAAAAAAATCAGGTGAATTTTTCTTTCAACATCTCTTGTGCCCCCATGCTTTGGAGCAGGAACTTGACATGTGCTGGGAGGGGGGTGGCCTTTGTGTCAGAAATGTGCCTTGCAGTGTCCCCATGAAATCTGAGCAAATTTAGCCAGTTTATAAACCTCTAAAAATTACAGTTTGCACATGCTCTGTGGAGTCTTTTTCAATTTTAGCAGCTAAAGACTGTGAAGATTCCATACTTACCAAGCATTCTCAAGCCTCTCTCTCCGCTCCTAATGTCAACCAGACTGTGTATGCACCATTCCCACAGAGAGACTTAGTATGCCCATTCCCCCACAGCTCCTACATGTGTAATTAATCGTAGGTTCACATGATATTTGTTGGAAGGTTACCTTATGGTTTGGTTTAAACTACTGGTTTGATGTGGTTTAATATTAAATATTCAAAATACAAATACTAACCCCCTAGTCACTAGTTCCAGTCAGCATATCAGATTACACTCTGGAAGAATATCCATATCACCTGGAGTCAAGTGGAAAAACAGGGAAGGATAGTCCTAGGCAATGTGTGCCGATTTTGTTATTCTACCACATGCCATAAACATGGGGTCAAATTGAGACCTGGGGCATCTGCATTGCTTTCCTGGGCCCATTATCTTTTGTGTGCAGCATCAAAACTTTCCTACACGCCACCAGTTGGCCATCCGTGATGTAGTGAGATGTTTTTTGACTCTATAATAAATATCTGCTGTTAACAAGTAATGAAGCTTCCATCAAAACTACATTAAAATGAATTAAGTGCAAGCTAACACCCTCAGTTTAAAGTGGGACTGAATTTCTAGACATATTGTTTAAGTCCAATGTTGAGCATTTCTCAGCTGGACTGTAGAAGCTGCTAGCTGTCATAAGCAGTGAATTGAAGCAAGCGTACCAAGTTTCTTTATGATGACAAGCTGCAACAGGCCTTCTTAGTAACATCTTTAGTTTGACAGCATAACAGGGTTTCAGTAGGAGGTAGGTAGATATTCTGTGCCATTAAAATCTGTGTGTTGGACTCCTTTGCTGAGCCTAACATGTCTGGGGATGGACAGTTTGTCTGGTATTACAAGTTATTTGCTACAGTGAAAGTCGACTAACAGTGATACAGCGTCTGATTTCTCTTCATTCAGTCCCTGCATATAATACTTACAGTGTATCACTGGCATTTTAAAATGATCCCACAAACCTTGCAAAGCAATGGTGGGTGATTTTTGGTTTGTGAGGGAGGGATTGAGTGTTTGTGCAAAAGTTTGTTTCTCTTAGTTTGATGTCTGCTATATGTCCAGGAGAGAGAAGCATCTGGCATAGCAAAGAAATACTGCAGACTATAGACTATTTTTAAAAACAAGTGCATTCATTAACACCTGGTTAGTCTAGGAAAGTTCAGGTGCAACATCCATTTTCTGAGTACATTCTCCTTTTACTTATTTGCTTCTAACACTAAACAGACAAACGAGAATGCAGGTAAATTTATTCTCCTTTTAGTCTGACCATGACTCAATGGCACAGTCCTGATTAGTTTCCAATACCTAACTTTCAGTGCTTTGCTCTAAGCACAAGTCTCTTCTCTTTCATAAAAGACCTTACTCACTTGCACAAAGTTCAGCACGTGTTTTTGTGGTTTGCTGGATCAGCATCAAAATGGACAGTATATATTTTTGGAAAACTTAAATATGGCAGTCATCTGACACATTTACAATCTGTATTTTATACACTTTAAATCTTCATTGAATAATTTATTGCATATAGTCATGTGGGACAAAGGCTGTTGAAGATGCATATGGCTCACAGCTACTTAAAAGATTGCAAAATAACTGCTAAAGGAGCAGAAACTTCCCAGACAAGCAGCATGCCATAACCACTATTCCTAGTGGAAGCATCCATGACCCAATATATTTGTCATTTTGGTATCCAGTACCATCCCTCAATACTGATATTTTCACAGGGAGCAACTCAATTCAGGCTTTGTTTTCCAGATTTGGTTTACTTACTATTATAATTTAAAACATTACACAACCTTATATGACCACTATACTTTAAAACTTATGTTTACCTCAGAGAATACTACATCACTATGGTAAAGTGGGTAAGCAATACCAAGACTGTGGTGAGATGGTTAAACAGACCACAGAACATTTCCATTCTTACGGTTTGTGAGACCACGACTGGGGCTTGTAGCAAGGTAAGTCAGATTTCCTTGTTTCTTTCTTTCACAGATTATATACCTGATATCTATCCTTATGACCAGAAAAAGGTGCTTGGAGTTTAGTCTTCAGAATGCCTTTTGATGCCATAGTTACTAACTAAATATAATCAGATAACATGGAGATAAATGAAATAATAGAATTCCAGATTTTACGATGAAATGATTTCATGCAATCAGTAAAATCGAGAGACCTAATTTTCAGAGTTCCTATGCTTTGTTCATTATTTAACTTCAGCTGATCGTCACCTCTGAAAATCAGGCATTTTACAGCTAGCTAATGCAGAGACAAGATGTATCCCTTCAGGTACTCTCAGCTGTCCAGTCACTGTTCTTTCTTCCAACATAGTTCCATTCCAGACCTTAGTATCTATAAAGGTTTGCATGGATTTAATGGAAAGATGCAGGATAGTCCCCGGAGGCTCATCGTACATAAACAATATATTTTATGGTTAAGATAATACTATGTTTTTTATTGAAATTGACATTTCTGGGAAGACCGAGGAGAATTCTTGGGCTTCAAAGGAAATCACATATGGTGACTGTCATGGAGTCATAAGGGTGTGTGAAGGGGAGCTTAAGTTCTGAACATTTAGTGGCGAAGAGAATATTTGTTTCCAAATTTCCTGCAGGTAGAAGAAGCCATTGCTAAGACGTGATGTTTCCACAGGAGCCCAATGTTGAAATAATATATCACTTTTTATCCTGTAATTTAGCCATAACACAGCTCTAAAAAGTGGCCAGTCTCATCAAAAGGAATGTTTATTTTAATGCTTTTGCTGCTGATTCTGACAGCAGCCTCTGTGTGGTGATAGAATGAGGCAGCATTTCAAAATAGAAGTTTTTTCACAAAGGTTCAGGACAACTCATGGTTCCTCATTTTCCTCTCACACAAACATATCTTCACACCTGGCGGGTCCTGCTTGAATTGAAGACCATGATAACAATCTCCTTGAGTTCTATTAAAACAGGACTGGAAACTGGGTGTTCATACCTTTCTATTTCCAAAGACACATGCACCCATAACCCATCCCTCTTTATACTTTTTTTATACGTCTGGGTGCCTTCAGAAATATTTGTGAATGTACAGCTTCATATGGACCACAAAAAGTGACAGGTAAAGGAGAGTGGAGGCTGTTGCTAGGGTGTGATTGGATTGTGTACAAGAAAAATAAAAGAACGTTGTATAACACCTTTACACTAACTGCTCTGGAGCACCTTTCAGATATATTTATTTCATTCATAGTGATTGTTGTCATAACTGGGAATCTCAAACATATAAACACTGCTATCATGGCCCTGGGTAGCTGTGTCCAGTCCCTCAAGTGCACCCCTTTCAATACCCACCTCTCCCCTTTTCCTGGAGTGAAACTCAACGATCCAACCACTCACTGAATGATTTCCAGCAGGGATCATGTGCATAGTAATAAAATGCGGTGACACAGAAGCAGCTTCTTCAAACGAAGTAGGATTTATTTGCCAAAAGGTTCACAGCATTGAGAGAAGTGGATTTAAAACAACAAAGAGACCCATACATATACTGTCTGTCTTACCCTTAGCATTCACCACAAGCCCCAAGTCTTATTCTTGGTGCCCCTTGTTCTCTTTGGGGAACAAGTTACAGCCTGCTTGCTGCAGACATTTACTCTCAGTCAATCTGTGTCAGCATGCAGAAGCTGACAACTTCCTCCCATCCCCTTCCTGTGGCCAGCATATTTAAGGTTTAGGATTCCCTTGTATGCTAGGCTTGGCCTTGGGAAGAGTAAAGCAGTCTAGCCTGGATAGGTGATAACACCTTATCTTTGCAATGGTTTTGTTTCCCGTTGGTTTCCTTCTTACAAACTCATTTTGATCTACCTCCATATCAAGTAACCCACATAGACAAACACAGAGGTATGCACAATATTCATAAAAAATAACACGGATATTTCCCACTTTGTCACAGCTCCCATTAGACTGAGGGAAAGTTTAGCCATTGACTTCAGTGACAGTGAGACAAGACTCGTGGCTTTCTAAGTGAACTGAAAAATCTTCAGTGCAAGAATGTTTTACAGCATATATTACCATGTCAGTGCTAATGCATATGCAACTTCTATAAATATCTCAAGAGCTTATCAGTATTCATTTGCAATTCCAGAAAGATTTATATCAAAAGAAATGATCAAATTATGATAGCCATTTGAATTTCAGTTGATTGGACCACTCTTCTAGAGGGTAGATCCTCAGCTGGTGTCAATTGTCATAACTTCAGTGCAGCTAAGACAATTCATAGCAGCTGCAAATCTGTCCCATATTATTTTACTGGTAGATATATGAGTACCTGGTTGTATGGTATGGTGCAAAGGCAATGGCCCTATATGAAGCATGATATTTTAGATACTAAGATTTTGATGTATTCATTAAACTATTACCCATGAAACTAAACTAAAGTAAACTGTGACCCATGAAAAGCATGTTCAGATGAAAACAAATGATAGAAATCTGGTGCTGGCTGTTTAGCCAATGTTGCTGAAGGTCCTACAAATTTCCAGTTGTCAGATGATGCCTAGAGTTAAAAACCAAATATTACTGTCTGTTCAAAGCTTTTTGATAGCTAATAAAAAAGGATTTTAAAAGATCTTATGTCCCTAGTTATCCTGGAAATTCAGAAAGACAGCTGAATTTATAATTAAATTATCATCTGTTATAACCTTTTAAGTATTTGTACATTTTTGGGATAATATCAATGGAAAGACTAGAACAGAGATTCTTAAACTGTGGGTTGGGACCCCAGTGTGGGTCATAATACCATTTTAATGGGGTCGCCAGGACTGGTGTTGGACTTGCAGGGCCCTGGAGCTGAAGCCAAAGCCCGAGGGCTTCATCCTGGGTGGTAGGCTCAGCTTCGGCTTCAGCCCTGGGCAGCGGGGCTCAGGTTGCAGGCCCCCCGCTCGGGACTGAAGCCCTTGGGTGTTGGCTTTGGCCCCTATGCCTGAGGCAGCTGGGCTCGGGTGGGCTCAGGCTTCAGTTCCCCCTCCTGGGGTCGTGTAGTAAATTTTGTTGTCAAAAGGGGGTCATGGTGTAATGAAGTTTGAGAACTGCTGGCTTAGAGCTCTGTAACACAGGACACAAACATTAAATATAAAGAGTCATTTTGATGAATGTAAGGCTTTTTTTGGTCTGTATCTATTTCATAAAGATAACTCTTCTCTTTTAGAAATATGAGATTACATCAGAAGTGTGGCTTTCTAAACAGGTATTGTATGAATGATGTCTGAAATGTGTAATGCATAGCTGCTTCTGTTGTTACTTTTATCTCATTATTTTATTTTCTTTAATGAAATGTAAAATGACATTTTTGTTAAAATTAAAATATTCACTTTTCAGGACCCCCACATTAATATAACATATGATCATCAGGAAAATTACTGTAAAAATTCAACGCAGCATATGTATTCTTGCACAACAGGTCTGACTTCTGTGTGCATTGATCTGCTGACTTTTCAGAGAAAAATATTTTTACTCCTTTTTTCCTCCTGTTCAAAACTGATGCAAAAGAGTAGAAGGAAAAGAGGTCGTATAGGGCTCCAGAGGAATGCTTGAAAATAATATAACAAAGTTCACGCACATGAATTGTTTGTAGAACCAAAATGTCAGCAAATGGTTCCACTTTCACAGATTCAAATAAAAAACCCAACAGATTGCAAAAATGGATGAAACATACTTATTTAAAACACCTTTCAGGTTCCATCTTGTAAGGTGTATGTAAGAAAAAATTATCAAAAATTATGATTTTATGGTAGGCGGTGTCCCTTTAACATTTCTATATGATGTTGGATTAGGAGATGCATAACAAGCAAAGTTACTTACACAGTTGAACAGTCAGTGATAGGGCACTAATTCATCAAAGCACTTACATGTGTGTATGTCCATCCAAATTCAGAAACAGTGGCTTAAGTCCTGTTAAAGCCAAGTTTGCTTTGCTAAATTGATGCAGTAGACAACATTTGTCACCATTTTCAATAAAACTTGTTTCTTTCATTTTACATACGCCCATAAAGAAAACTCCCTATTATTTCCAACACTAGCGAAAGAGGACCATACCAAAAATCACATGAGAGAGAGTCAGTTTTGTGAGATTTTCAGCCCAAATATTTGGGCAAAATTGTTTTGAAAAAGCATCTAAATTTATAGCTGCTGAATTGAACCATATCTCAGAACCCTTTGAGGTTTAGCCATTCTAGTTCCACTATTTTTACCACAGTATGTAGACATGATTATGCTGAAAGTCGAAGGACACCTCTTTAATCTTCGTGTAAGCAATGACAGTCCACAGATTTAGATATCCAAGCTGATTATTTGATGGAGAGTTTAATACACAGTTTGAGACAACTGAAACAATTTTATATTTATAGAATGAGGAGCCAGTTTTCTCCAAAGATGGAAGTAAGTTCTTTATGATAGTCCCAGTGAAGCAAGGTGGCCGGGGTGAATTCCACCACATAGCCATGCTTATTGTCCAGGTAAGTTTTTGCTTCAGTTCATATATCTTGGGAGTGGTTGTATAATCCCCCAGGCATATTGGTAAGGGGTGTCCCTGGTGATGTCTTACACTAACAAAAGACTGCCCTAAGTAAACACTTGAGAGCCTCCACATATGTGTAATGGGGATGGCCTTTTCTCTATCGTGACCACAGCTCTTCTGCAAGACACATTTGTAGCACCATGTAGTCAGGAAGGTGGATGAACACTCTCTCCATAGTAGGCTGGTGCAAAAGATGCTCAATAGATCTGTCAACAGCAGGCACTCACACAGCACCCGGTAGTCATTCTCTCTTCCTGTCTCCAGAACTAGTCAGAGACATTGTTTGCTTTCTAAATCCTCCATAGCAAGATAATGCTCTGTATTTATGCAAAAAGTTCCATATGAATATGGAAATCAAGGAAATCTTCAGAAATGCCAATTTTACTTTATATATATATATATATATATATTTTTTAAATGTCAGTCCAGAACTCTGGGTGCACACACAAAATTTAATTGATAAAACATACACGGGAACCAATGTCCAAATCTGAAACCCTCCAAAATTCAACCAAACTAGAATTCTGCCCCTTCCAAGTGCTACATTTTCCAATGACTTTGACTTCTTCGGGTTATCCTTCCTGCCAGGGAAGAGCCGGGACAAAGGATGAGCTTTGCAGTGTGACCAGAAGTTCCAGTGGATTTGGACTGTGGTGAACTAATATAGAAATTACGACCCAGATCCTCTAACGGATTTTGGCCCCTAATTTCAATTGAAATCAATAAGAGTGAGGCACCAAAAACTCTTGGAGAATCTGACCCGAAGTTCTAGAGCTGAGAATTCCTCCAGCTCTCACTTAAATCAGGGGGCTGTTAATTCAGGTAGCTCAGCTGATCTCAATAGGAGAGAGGTGCACATATCCCAGACAATTTATGCTGGGATTTTCAAAGGGGCCTTAGGGAATTAAAATAGCAGCCATTCCATGATACCAGTGCTCCTTGGCGTCACACCCTTATGATAATGTTCATGTTGATCTCAGTATAAATCATGTTGTTCACAATCCAGTGTGAAAAAAAGAAAGAGCAGTTACACCTTAATCTATCACTTGGGCTTGTCTATACTGGTACTTTACAGCGCTGCAACTTTCTGCTCAGGAGTGTGAAAAAACACCCCCTTGCGCGCTGCAAGTTTCAGTGCTGTAAAGTGCCCGTGTAGACAGTGCACCAGCACAGGGAAGTGCTGATAGCTATTCCCCTTGTGGAGGTGGTTTATTTTCCCTGGTGGAGGTGGCTGTGCCGTGACTACACAAGCCATGTGCGCTTTAACTTTGCCAGTGAAGACGTGCCCTAAGATTTTAGAATGGGAAACATAAGTGTATGTGTCAAACTTCCATCTTTCAATAAATCAGTGATGTGCATGAAAATCAGAGAATATTAAACTAATATAACAAGCAAGGAAGTCCTATTTAGACATCTTTCCCATTATATGGTGCTGTGTAGCATTCACAAATATTTGAAATAATAACAAAATGGAGGGAAAATGTCTTGTGAAGTCATACTAAATGTTAGTGCCAATAAAAAGTTTGGAGTGAACTTGTAGGCTGTTTCATTAGACCTGACCAAAGTTTTGGGGAAAATTAGGCCCCAATTCATGTTTAAATCCATTCCTGTTCAGCAAAGAACTGAAGCACATGCTTAACTTTAAGGATTGACTTCAGTGAGAGTTACACATGTCCTTAAAGGTAAGCATGTGATTAAATGCTGCTTAGCAGTCCATCCCTATTCAGCAGAATAAGGAGATAGGGGAATATAGAACTGCAAAGTGACAAAGACCTTTGACTGTTTGGGCCAAATTCACCATGAGTATGAATAGGTATAACTCTGACTTCAGTGGAATTGTACTACCTTACACTAGTGATGAATTTGTTTTTTTAGTGTATAGCTGCTCCCTGGAGTTAGTTTTTATCTACATATATATTGACATGTATACGAGGAAACCAGACATTCCATCTACTGACCATTATTCATCAGTAAGCAACACTCTGTATGGTAATGGGGCTGATATGGGGCAATAAAGGATAGGAAATGTGTTTATATGCTGTGCTTTGCACACTGTATTAATCTGATTGTCCATTTCTAAAGCAAACATGGAGACATAAAAATTATATTAACCATTTCACATAAAGGCTTTTGTCATATCAAATATTTGTCACACTTTGCGAGAGTCACAGAAGCATAACAGTTGCCTCAGCAGAATTTTAAATAGGTGGTTGGTACTCAGCATCCTGAAAACCAAAATCCACCGTGAACACTTGCAGTAAACAATGGACTCTTATGTGTAATTGCCCACTGAAGATCTTTCATTGGTAATGTTAAGCAGAAGTAAGCATTGTAGACACAGGAGAAGTTAAGCAGTTTTATTGCCCCCAGCATAAAAGTCTAATAACACAGAATTAAACTTTAATGATCAATGCACTTCTGTTTCAATTAATCATTGGGGTTTGATTATCCAAATGAAGCACAGTTAGTGAAGTGTGATGGTTTTGCTTAGAACATCTTAAATCAACCTTATTAATGCTAAGTTTTAGAAAAGATGTTACACAAAATGTCAATTACATAACCAAATCAGGTTATCAAAAGCATCCAGTTTAATCTCTCTGGGGCACTGTTTTAAAAAGCGTTAAAGCCTGTCAATTTATTTACTTGTTGAACGTAAAGTGCTCAATCTATGTTATGTTCCCAAATACCTTTAGTAATTTATATCATATTGAAAATAAATTAATTCAAAAATTGGACTGAACCAGGAGTGATATGTCTATTGGAAATTCTTACTAAGGGCAGGTCTACACTAAGGGCGGGGGTCGAACTAGGGTACGCAAGTTCAGCTACGTGAATAGCGTAGCTGAATTCGAAGTACCCTAGTTCGAACTACTCACCCGTCCAGACGCCGCGGAATCGAAGTCCGCGGCTCCAAGGTCGACTCCGCCACCGCCTTTTGCAGTGGTGGAGTACCGGAGTCGACCGCGGCGCTTCCGGAGTTCGAACTATCGCGTCCAGATTAGACGCGATAGTTCGAACTCCGAGAAGTCGAACTCACCGTGTCGACCCGGCTGGTAAGTGTAGACTAGCCCTTAGTTTTTTTCCCCAAAAAATATACAAATATACAGTGGTTCATATTTTCTACCATAGTATGAGAATTTAAAATAATTTAAATGGTTTGGGACAAAAATTGCCAGCAAGCATAATAAATTATGTATTACAGCTGTAATCTTGAAAAGTAGCCACATTGTTTAATACTTCTCAGCAATATAAACCACAGCTTATTTTGCAATCTGTGATTTCAGAACTTAAAAATTCCCTTCAGTGCTGCCACGGATGGAACTTTGTTGTGAAAAGTCCTCTAACCTCTACAATCTAAGCAGACAGGAAACACTCACTTACTCATTTCAATAGTTCTAGATGCCGCAACTAATATCAGTACCCCATTTTAATGAAATATTTCTTAATATAGATACGTACAGCACCTAGCACTGTGTGGTCCTGACCTCAGATGAGTCATCTTGGAATTACTGTAATACTTTACACTCTCCGTACAATTCTTTCCCAAGCAGTCTTTTTTTATTTTCTCAATGGTCAAGACACTGTAATTCTAATGGCTGGAAGTTTAGGGTCTGATAGTTTAAATGGCAAGTAACAAAGGTGGACTAGGGACCACGTTCTACTCTGCCTTCACTCCTACCAGGCTAGCAACAAAGGGGATTAAAACACGTATCTGCCTACCTCACCAGATGGTTTGTACAGCACTTTGAATACATAGGGTCAGGCTAAGCCTCTTTGTGCCACTCCAGCAAGTAAAGGACAAGCAAATCTTCAAGAAACACAGGTGATATTTATTTATGTTTAGTTCCTTGCAGCTTTGGGGTCAAATCCTCAGCTGCTGTGAATTGCTGCACTAAGGATATGGCTTTAACCTTTTGCACCTGTATTCTCGTTTCTGGAAGAAAAACACTTATTTGTTAGTTTAAAGGTTTTTTTTTTTTAATATAATGAAAATTTCAGCATGTATTGTGATAGCCTCTAGCTGAAATCAAACATGCGCCAAAATTAAAGATATGCCAACCTAGATAAAATATAGAACCTCTATTATCGATATTGTGTATGAGTAATTGAAAAAGTATTGCAATGAAAACTGACATGATATTACTACCTTTGGAGAAGTTAATATATTGAGGGAGGAAGGAACTTTACTGTCAATGCCTTTCAGTGCATGTGGGTTTTGTGATTTAAGTGAGTTATGTTGTACATTAAAAGATTAAAAAGCTGTAAATCAGTAATGATGTGTGCAGACAATCATGTTAAGTAAAGAAAAACATAAGTAGTAAGATGAAAGTCAGTACTTACCATTTCTCTGCAGGCTAAAACTGAACAAATCAGTGTGAGACACCTGACATCAGGAAACTGGGAAGTTATCAAAATCCTGGCGTATGATGAAAATACTCAAAAGATGTGAGTATTAGTGTTCTTTGTCTGCAAAGGCAAAATAATAAATTATAATCAGAGTACAAAGAGCAGTTTCATACATTTGATCTGCCAAGGTAATGCAAGTATCTTTTTTGAATAACTAATGGAGATATGCTATGCCATCTACTGACTCATTCTGTTGATTAAATAAAAGGAATTAAACTACAGCATGGAGATAATAGCCTTTCCAACCCTCCCGCCCTGCCCTCCAGAATCCAAGGGAAAAAAGCCTGGCAATATTATTAGACTTGATAAAACTCAGAGGTTTGAGTTCACAGGGGTTTTATACCTTTTCTTTGGTTTCAATGTGTGGGCATTCCAACCTTCCAAGCTTCACTTTGGTGTTCTTTATTCAAACAGATACAAAAACTGAAATCAGAAAATAGAGGGGAACTCAGCCAAATTCATTGAGTTTCAACCAATTTATTAATAAAACCTAGTCAAAACAAAACCAGGGACTATATTAAGGTTCCTAAATAAGGAAGGACGTGCACTGAATAAATGGCAGTGCCTGGAGACAGAATGGGCCTGATACAAAACACATTGAAGTCAATGGAATGAGTCTAGTTGACTACTATGGGCTTTGGAACAGGCCTTATATATAAATCTGTATAAAGCAGAAATAAATAGAATGTGCTTGATTCTGATCTCCACTGAAGTCAAAAGAGTTTCAGCAGCAATGGTGGAGCCTGTGTGAGATTAGAATCAGTACCCTTGCCTACAAGGTTACTGGGGAATGCAGTTACGGACAGATCCAGCTATGGCTTTTGAAAAGAAAAGCTCTCTTTAGATGCCACACAGAGGCAGCCATAATGCGCCCCCAAGAGTTCAGTATTGTTTTGATATGAAAACATTTACCAGCCCAGGTATGTAAAGCTGTCTGCACATTTGTAATTTGAGCTGCGTGAATAATGGATGTTTTGGGAATTTAGAAAACCAAAAAATACTTTGGTTCAAACTGAAAACATTTTTTGAAATGTTCAGTGATGCGAAAAGATCAGGGGGAAACATTTTGTTTCATCTGAATTGAAATGCGTCGTTTTGATTTCCAGCATTTTTTGAACCTTTTAAATTATTTTTTCAAATAATATTAAAGGAAAATTTGAAACAAAAAGTCATTTTGAACTGAAAAATTGAAATTTTTGATGTTTTCAGAATTTTTTTTTAACTGAAACAATTCAGCGGAACCAACATGAGTTTGTGAAACATTTCACACAGAAAAGTGCAAAAAATTTCTCCCAGCTCTGTTGCATAATGAGCTTTGCATGGGTTTGGGTTTCATGCTGAAAGTTCTTCCTAACAGTACCTGGATCAGAGAGTTTTCAGAAGTGAGTTAAATTTTATTTGTCTTTCTTGGGCAGTTACTTTTTAAGCACTGAAGATTCCCCAAGAGGAAGACAGCTACATAGGTAAGTAAGGGAAATTTACAATAGCCCTCACACAAGTACTATAAACTAGAAAGAGATTCTGTGTGTCTGAGCAAAATGAGTTCAATGTAGGTGTAAAATGCTGTTAAGCAAACTTAAATTTTTGTTAATATTTTTCCTGTATATTTATATTTCAAATTTCACAAAAAAATTGTATTTTGAAAAAAATCTAACAATATTTTAAAACATTTAACCTTTATTTTCAAAGTAACCAGAGAGCTGGTTGAAATGTTTGCCATTTGAAAAATGCAATGAAATGTCAAGATTTCAGGTTTTGAGGAAAAACCGAGAAGGATGGGATTAAAAAAAAAAATTCAAGAGTATTTCCCTTTCTTTTTGATGATCTTTACTACCAAATCTGAGTAATAAGGTTTCACACTCACTTTGGCACAGAGATAAATGACTGCAGAAAGCGCACGGAGTGCGGAATCAGCCTGCTCATTATTAAAGAGAATTTACTTTATGCTCAAAAATTGCCAATCATATTTATGTGAATATAATATAAAATTAAAAATTAGATGAACTCTAAATGCAATGGTGTAATACACATGTATTCTTCAGACTGGTATACTGTATAGAAAGCTTTCTCAATGTGCCTAAAATTATATTTACAAAGCCTCCAATCCTTCAGTCTAAAATTTGTGGGCAGACGCCCTCGCCCATGCAGAAACCACATTTCTAAAAGCTACAGTTCCCTAATTCTCATTATTATTTTTTTACTTTTATTCTCACTCAAGGGCACCTTTAATAATTAAGGTCTCAGACCTATAAGCTGTTTCATGGAGGTTTAGAAAACCTCCCTCACAGAACAGCTTGCAGGGTTGTAGCTTAATGGAGCAACCAACAGCATGTCTTATTGGGTACAAAACAAGCAAAAAAAAATTAGCAAGAGAAGAGTGGAGATCAGAATAAAAACTATTGTCTGTTGGGCCTTTGGCATCACTTAATGAGTTTGTTATACTATCAAATAAAACTTTACTGATGTTTATAACTAATTTTGTTCTTAGTGTATCAACTGTTGGATTACTGAACCGCCAGTGTCTTTCATGCAACTTCATGAAAGATCAGTGCACATACTTCAGTGCAAAGTTTAGTCCTATGAACAAGCATTTTTTACTACATTGTAAAGGTAAGTCAAATATATTGTTCACAATAATAAATATTTAAAATAGTGCTTTATTTGTGTATATCCTATATTAACATCATCTTCCGGTTGGGGTGATTTAGACCCTAATCTAGCAACAAGCTCAATTGCTAGGTCCATGAAGGCACAGGCTTCCCCTGTGCAGAGCTCATTGGAGTTATGGAGCCTAAGATCATTTTTGTAAAAATGTATAATTAGTAGCTCCTGTGCTCCTGGCCTTTTAAAACTCCTTGTATCCTTTTAGGAAGGAATGGATTGTTTGATGATGTTGTTATTATAATAATAATAATTAATTTTATTTTGCAGTCATTAAAATTCACACTACAGGGCAGGGACTGTGGAAATGTGGAATTTTAAAGTGACGCTATTGTAATTCCTAACAATAGTTATTTGACAAATAAATTACTCTTTGCAATATATATAGGTGTTTGGATTGATCCTATGCAATTAATTCCAGATCATAACTAAAGACTTGCTTTATATAAACATTAATTTATTAATATGCAGGTGTGTTTAGACATGAATGTATTTACCAAAAGTATGGTCTTGTTCAATCCACGTTAACAGCTCTTTTTATTAACGGAATGTCAAAGACCTGCACTTGTGTATTTATTATTAGCTGTATTCCAGTAGAGCAAATTGCTCCAACCTGTATTCAGGCCCCATTGTATTAGGCATTATACAAACACAGAGTAAGAGACACCCGCTGTCCTGAAAGTTTTACGATCTAGATCCAGACAAGACTCTGCAATAGATGTAAAGAAGCAGTAGGCAAGAGTCATGGAAAGGAGATGAGAGGACAGAACATGTATTATTATAAGCTAGTGACAGGGACTAGTAGGCCCCCAATCCTGAAATTAGTAGCAGATTGGGGCTAGGGTTGCCAACCCTCCTGGTTTCTCTGGGAGACTCCCATAATCGGGCTCTATCTCCCAGAGGCTACTGAAGCCAAACCGAGAGATTTTAGGCCACAAAAAGTCCGGCGGCGCAGCAGGGCTGAGGCAGGTTCCCTACCTTCCCTGGTTCCACTCTGCTCCCAGAAGCAGACAGCGTGTTCCCCTGACCCTTGGGGGAGGCAAGGGGCTCTGCATGCTGGCCCTGCCTGCAGACACCACCTCCGCAGCTCCCATTGGCTGCAGTTCCTGGCTGATGGGAGTGGCAGAGTCGGCACTTGAGGCGAGGGCAGGGCATGGAGTCCCCTGGCTTCCCCCATGGACCACAGGGATGTGCCGGCCACTTCCGGGAGCACTGCCGGACCAGGGCAGGTAGGGAGCTTGCCTTAGCCCTGCTGCACCGCTGACCGAGGTCAGCACCGCCTGGCCGGAGCCTGCACCCCTCACCCCCTCCTGCACCTCAACTCCCTGCCCCAGCCTGCACAGAAACTCCCTCCTAGAGCCCACACCCCCTCCTGCACCTCTACCCCAGCCCAGAGCCCCTTCCTGCACCCAAAGTCCCTCCCAGAACCCACACCCCACGCCCCCTCCGGAACCCCACCCCCCTGCCCCAGGCTCAGCCTTGAGCCCCCTCCCACATTCCAAACTCCTCAGCCCCATCCCAGAGCCCGCACCCCCTCCTGCACCCCAACCCTCTGCCACAGCCCAGTGACAGTGAGTGTGGGTGGGGGAGAGCGAGCGACGGAGGGAGGGGGGATGGAGTGAGCGAGCGGGACCTCGGGCAGGGGTGAGGCAAGGGGTGTTTGGGTTTGTGTGATTAGACAGTTGGCCACCCTAGGTGGGGCCTACATTTTTATGAGCACCTGTTTTGCTGCCCATCCAGCAGCAGGTAGAAAATGATAGAATACAGCCATCCAACAACACATTTGAACACTCCACTTCTTTGCATGTACATCTACTTCTCTCTGCAACTGTGTATTTCTGTTTCACAAAAAAAAATCCATTCGGTTTGAAAATAGACTAGAAAATGCATAGTGACTAAAACAAGGGGTATTTTCATACAGACACCTGTAAATAAATAAACACACATGGTCATCATTCAGGGCAACTGAACTTGTGCTTCCCCTCAGTGGTCTAGCAAGGACATTCACTCTCAGGTTTCCAGCTCCCCACCCATTGCCTTTCTTGGGTGGAGACCCATGTCTTACTCCCTCTGGCCAGGGTCTTTCCAGGCTGCACAGTTCCCTGTCTTCACTGTGTTATTCTCGACAGAGACAGGCTGGCCAAGCACAGTTGTTTGCTTTCTCCTCAGAAACCGATACTAGAGTAATTGTCAACAGTTAAAAGTTACCACCCAGTTCTTTTTATGAAAGCCTATCTTATTCTTAAGATAAAAGCATTACAGAGAAAACATGGGTTAAGCAGTGTTCTCCCTGATTAATTCTTGATTGGGAGACGACCTAGGCAGTCCCGGGGTGCTGCAGGAAGTGGTATGAGCAAGTCAGCAAGGGGTTTCTTACTTCTGAGTCAGTACTGAACCACTGCCAGGTGCCAGGAGGTGCTAGGCTCGGTTGCTTTTGTTCTTATTATGTTTTAGTAAAATGTATTTAATGTGGAATTATTTATTTGTACATTTGAAATGAGAATGACCTTAATTCTCTAGGTATAATTCTCTGGAGCAGGGGGCTTGGGTAACAGCAATCAGTCTCAGGAAGTCCACAGGTTCAGACCCTCAGGCAGGGGACGAACACAAGGCACACAGTCTATCAGTGTAAGCCCAGGCCCTCTGGAGCAGGGGGATTGGGTAACAGCAATCAGTCTCAGGAAGTCCACAGGTTCAGACCCTCAGGCAGGGGACGAACACAAGGCACACAGTCTATCAGTGTAAGCCCAGGCCCTCAATTAGGGCGGGGCAGCACAACAGCAGTTCTACGCCCAGATCCTTACAGCAGGAGCTGGGCAACACCAGTTCAATATAAAACCCAGGCCCTCTGGATCAGGGGGCTGGGTACCAACAGTTTACTACAGCAGTTCAGTTTAGGCCTCAGGTCCTTGCCTCAGGAGCTGAGCAACTACACAGTCAGTAAGCCCAGACTCTCTGGTCAGGGCGGGGCAACAACCCATAATCCACAGGACTCAGGTCCTGACGTCAGGGGCTGAGCAACGACAGCAATTCAGGTTAGTGCAGGCGTCTGTCTGCGTTGGGGTGAGGGGGAGACTGCCACCCGTGAGTGGGGTGGCAGGGGGGACACAGGCCCACCCACTCCACTGTGTCCCAGCCCGGGGCCCTATTAGCGGCTAGCACGGCCGCTGGTCAGTGGGGTCCTGACCAAAACACACCGACATGGGCACCTCGGTGCCTATAGCCTGACAGGGGTCGGCTATCCCCGGGCTACAGTCCATTTCCCCCTCTATGGGTACCTGCTCCTCGGTCGCCGTGAGTTCGGACCAGTCCATCGGCAGGGGGTCTGCAGGACCAGGGCTTGGGGGCAGGTCCGGCAACTCCTGCGGGAAGTCCCGGCCCGGCTGCCTCCGATGGCTCCTCCGGATAACAGCAGGGCGGAAGCGGCGGCGGCGGCTCCTCCTCGTACCGGACGGGAGGAAGTCCTAGCGGCTGCTCCGGGTTCCGATCCCGGGGAAGTTCCGCGGGTTCCTCATCGTACTGGGCGCGGGGCAGTGGGGGCCAGTCCGGATCGCCGCCTCGGGTCCTGAAGGGTTCCCAGTCTGGAGCTCCCGCCGGCACGTCTGCTCGCGGCGGTGGCTGGCTCCTGACTGAGCTCTGGCGTTCTCCTTTTCTACTTCCTGTTCCGCCCCTTGACTTCTGGGGGGCGGGGACAGGAAGTGGTGGCTCAGCCCAGCTGGGCTTCTGGGAGGGAGCGCCCTCTGCTGGACAGGAGGGGAGCCACACCGACTCGCTACAGGGCACAACATTTCTAAGGTGTCAGAGTCAGCAGCACAGTTCAGCAACAGAAGCTTTTCTCTTGTTTACTTACAAGAGTTTGAAGTAAACCAACACATACGCACATTCTAAAACAAACAAAAGGCCCTGCTAAAACTGCAACAAAAACACATCTCGGCTAACTCTTTGCGGGCTGCTGGGTTAACTTGATCCTTACAAGCTTCAGTTCTTTCACCTTCTGTTCACCTATGAGCACTTTTTATAGTCTAACTTCTACTTCCTGTTTGCCTCAGTCAGTATCACTGTCTCATTATCCCATCCCTTTTCATCTCCTGAGCACCTCCAGAGACTTGAATGAAGAATTAATTCCCAGTTTGCTATAACTAGTGTTGAGCTGGTATCCTGTCAGATTTTCCTTGTGTTTATTTGTTTATAAACTTTCCTGTGGTGCTCCTTGATGAGTGATGGAAAAAATACCTGATTTTTTGTTCAATTGCAGTATCAGAAAAATGGTGGGAAATAATCATTTAGGTCAATCCAAAGTTAAATTGTTTCTATTTTTTGGAAAACTGAAAAGTAAAATAATAATAATTTCAGGTCAAACAAAATGTTTTGGTTTCTGAGCTCTTCAAAAGGTATTTTAATTTTTAAATAAAATGGAAATAAATTTTGAAACTAAAAGACATTTCAAATGAAAAAATCGAAATGCTTTATTTTAAAAACATCAGTACTAAACATTGAGATTCTTTTCTGAATTTTTGGTTGGTTGGTTGCGCTTTTTTAGTAAATTGCCCAAAGTCCCGCTGGAAGTTATTAGCAAATCCAAGAAGAGAACCTAGATCTCCTGAGTTCTGTTCCTTAACACAAGACCTTCTTACCTTCTTTTTTGTCTCTTTCCTGTTTTAGAATGTATTTTTTAGACAAATATGCCATGTGCAGTGGTTAAAACCATTGCCCCCTTTTCACCCTTTTTATCTCTTTGTCCTTTTAAACTGTAAACTCTTCAGAGAAGGGACTGCAGATCAGATTCTGCTGTCGATTACACCACTCAAGATCATGAGTAATTTAAGTCTGTGAAGCTGCTTGAGTTCCACACCAGGCTAGTTGACAGCAGAATTTAGTCCCATGTCTTCCTGCTTATTTACAGAGCATCTACTCTATACTCGTCCTGGTGCTTTCTGACGCTGGGCACTATTGCAATATAGTAAATAATACTTCAATATATTAACCTACATTTAATTGTGATACCTAAAAAGTGGATACCAAAAGAGTTTCTTGATTATGGAACTATTTGGAATTATATGATATTTTTACTGCACTTTTGTAGATTTGCATCAGAAAGTGATTTTTGTCATCTCTGTGTTCACCTTCCTTCAAATACTGCGATCTTTGCTATTTGTTGAAGTTCAGAGCAGCTCATAAACAGTTTCTACTTTAATTATGTTTTGTACTTTTCTCCCTCTACAAAAATAGGACCAGGCGTTCCAGTTGTTAGCATGCACACTACAAGTAACCCTGGAAGTAAGTAAGCACCATTCCACAGGAATTCCTTATTGTAATCTTTGTTTTAACATAAGTAAAAGAAAAAAATATGCAATTCATTTCCATAAACCTGTCTTAATTACATTCTAGCAATAAACATGGCTGGAAGTGATAAGAGAAAAAAATAATCAAGTGACTAGAACATTCCCAGGATTTCTCAGATACATGTTAGGCTAGATGCATATCTTTCATCTACTATTTACACTTGAGTTAATTAGGTGGCAGGATGTTCTTCATCCCTTTCACTCACTATGTAAATTATGTTTCTATTATGGAATGTCTTCTGTAGTCTTAAAAATGTTTTTAAAGTTATAATCCAATTATTGTGGATTAAAGTACAGACCTCCAAGGGTTGATCGTCAAATTTAACTTACATACAATGAACCAAGTACTGCTCTTAGTATACTGGTGCAAATCCAGAGTGCCTTCACTGATATTTTAAATAGGAATTCCAAGAATTTAGTTTTGTGAGATCAGGTCCATTACCTCTACATTTCAGATTTTGCTGATTATGCTGTCTGCTGTGGTCCTTTGCTGCTCCCTGGCTGATTTGCTGCTCTGACAATGCAAACCAGCCACAGACATCAGGTAGTGTAGCGCCACCATAGCAGCAATTATTGCCAGCCCCTCCAGTCCCACCCAGCATTCCTCCACCCTGGCAACCTACAGCACAGGCACCTGGCACTAATTAAAGCAACCTCAAGAGGTTCTAAACTTGTGCTGGAGGTGCAGGCTGCTGCACGTTATTGCCCAGATCCCAGGGCTACAAAGGTGGCATGAAGCCATCTTTGTCCACCTTCCTCTAGTCTGGGCCAACCAAAGCTCAGCCACAGCGGAGGATCTGGCCCTACATCTTCAAAATGTCATGCTGATCAGATCTTTCAAATACGTAATAGAGATACAGCATGTTGAGAACTATCCCAGTCCCTAATTAAGGAAAAGCTAACAACTGCCCTTTCTCCTTCATATTTTCAATATTACTGTTTATTGTAGTTGTCAAACTCTATACTGCAGAAACCCTAAAAGGGATCCAGGGGCTAAGTATATCACTCAGTGTAAATTCATTAACTTCAGTGGAGCTGCTCAGTATTTATGAGAGCAAAATTTGGCTCTTTGTGATTTGTTTCTAAAATTCCCATTTGTGAGAAAACAAAGCATAAATGTGAGTGGGATTTATGTAGAACATTATGGAAGAAGACAAGGCAGTAGGTCTAGAGAGAGAGAGTGCTTACCATTAACAACAACAACAACAAAAACCCTAATAATGAGATACATTATTTGTAATGTTTCAGTGCAAGATTAGATAATCCCTCTCTTTTAATAAAAGAATGAGTGTGATTAAAGATTACTTCAAATTATTATATCCTAACACTATAATTATAACATTTTGGTTGACTGCCCAGAATTAACATTCTAGTTAGATTATCCCCTGTTGCCCTAAATGAGGATATATGATTTCAAACATCCACATTAAGGGAGTGAGATTGGAGGATAAAAAAGATGCAAAATTGTTGTTTCAAATCTGGCTTTGGCTTTTATGCCAAATTGTGCCCTGGCTCCTCACTGAAGTGTGGGAGAGGGAGGAATACAGAAAGGTAGTGACCAAGGAAAGGTGTTCTGGGTCATTTTCTTGCACTGGACAGACAGGTGCTAAGGATAGCAAGCTCCTTACTCCTGCTGGTGATAGGTGCATCATGTGCTCTCTCAGTCCTAGTCCACTGCTTACTGTCAGGCATCCATTTTGGCATGGACTGTATGCCTGCCTTCTTGTAAACACAGAACATTGCTCAGCATAGTAGCGTCTCCCGTACAACCATCCACACTCCCATTATGTATCAGGTATGCTAATATCTAATATATGCATTGTGCCTGGGTCCTAAATGGAGTGGGTAATGAAGGTTAGAGACTGGGTATTTCTCTTTCCTCCTACCACCTGCCATGCACCACAAGGCAAAATTTAGCCCTTGATGTTTAATGGAGACAAAACTTGTTGAAGCCAGAACAGACAAGAGAAAATCATTAATTCTCCCTTGCACATTGTGAAGTAAGCTGGTAGTTTGGCTTTTGAGTTCCAAAGTAGGTACGTTATAAAATTTGTTTAAAGAAAGAAATTATAAAATGGTTTAACATTGTATATCTGTTTATTTTTCTTTAATTATTGGTATCTTGATTTCTCTCTTGAATGGTGATTCATTGTATCTTTTCTACCCTGATTCCTCCTGTTTTTTTCCAACAGAATTTTACATATTGGAAGATAATGCTGTGTTGAAAGAAACTATTTTAAAGAAAAAGATTTTCCGGACAGAAATTAAAATGCTTCACATTGAGGATTATGGTAATTTTAGCAAAATGTTCCTTTAACACAGAAAAAACTTTCTTCAAATCTTACTATTTTGCGTCTGTGTAACTTCCTGCCTTTAATGGTTTGCTCTTTTCTTAAAAGAACTTCCTTTACAGTTGTCATTCCCAAAGGATTTCACAGATCGAAACCAGTATGCTGTTCTGTTAATAATGTAAGTATCTAGTTAGGGTTACTAAAAATAATAAAAGTAGATAAATGGGGGTATAAAGAGAGGATTTATTTCTGTATTTTCAGTTGTAAAATATATGTCTGAGGGGAGTGAGTGTAGGAAAATATCACTTTCCTTATAACACAGCTTTTGAGTTGGTAAACTAAAAGCTTTGTTATCAGGAAGATGCTGTTTTCTGTCTTGTCTAATAAAAAACCTGTTTTGTGAGATTTTCAATATAAACATGGTTCAAGTTATCAATAGCTATATGTGTATCAATAGCTATATATATCTAGCCCAGATCTTCACTTGGTGTAATCTCAAGTAGCTCCACTGGCTTCAATGGAGCCATGCATGTTTACATCAGCGGAGATACTGTAAGGTTTTTTTTGTATATTTTTTTCTTTTATCACTGATAGTCATAGCTACTGCCTAGAAGTCAGTTAAGACTTCTAGAGCCCAACTGCTTTGGGAATAGCAGAGAGAAGATAAAATCCTGGAGCACCAGTGGCTGGAGACATTATGGGCTTGATCCACTGCCCACCAAAGTCAGTGGAAAGACTATGGGAGGACAGATGCACTCCCTGGTAGCCCATGCTACACCAATAGAAATAAAGTAGCTGTTTCTTTCAGAGCCAGCCTCCTTCTGCTTACTCGTGCACAGGATGTGTGCGCATGGGGAGGGAAGCAGGGCCATGATCACACCTCCAACCCACCCTGATATGTCAGCGGTGATCAATATCTCTATCAGCATTAGCCACCCTCCATTTTTGCGCAGGGAGTGAGGGCTATAGTGTTAAGGCTGTAGTGTTATGTCCAGGAGAGCTAAGGTAAGGGTTCTCATTACACACAATCTCCTTTCTCCATATACCCACACTGGAGCAGACATAATTTGTCCCTGTATTTCTAATTAGACATATTTGTTTTTCTCACATCTCAGTGGTTACTAACTCTTTTATCATTGGTAAAATGCACATAAAGTGCACATAATACTACGTACTGCAATTTCCTCATGGAGGAACACAGTAAAATGGTCATAAAAGAGCTCCCCTTCTTGCCTTAGAACACTCGGTCTCTGGGATCCATCCTGATGTTTTCAGGACCCCAGGCATATATTCTCCCTTGGAGCTGCACAAACTGGGTTTCAAATTCTGGTTAACAAACATGGAAGCCATGTGTCTAATGCCTGTATTATACCACTTGCACGCAGCATTTACAGCCTTGTATCATTTACAATCTTGGGATAGATTTTCCATCAGTACTGTGTGTAGGGAATTAACAATGTGACGCCTATTAAAATGAATGGAGGGGTACACAGCTAAATCCCTATGCAGCGTATTGAAAATGTAATCCCTGATGAGCACTAGGACAGGATACATTAAACTAGTGTCTACTGCTTAATGAAAAATCTCCAAAGATACTTTTAGTTATACACACAAGGCCTAATTTGCAAGCATGAGCCTCTAAATAAGTTGTCCAGAATTCCTGCACTTGAGCATTCAGATCGGTTCTTATGCATTAGTAGGTAAACAGGCAGTAAGTGCTAATTTCAATGTCCAATATGTCATTTGAACATTCCATTTAAGTGCCTACATTTGAAAACTGGGCTCCTGGACTATCTGTCAGTTAGACTAGTGGTTGCATCTCTCTTTTTAATGGCTGATGTAAAATGTGACCTCTTCTTCAGAGAGTAGAGGATAGACATATATTTATATATAGAGAGAGAGAGTGTATACTTGCTAGTGCATATGATTGAGCACATTTATATTATAGGCAGTTGTTCTTGGGGGGTCAAAGGGTAAACTCATTTGACACCAGAACAATTGGTATCATATGGCGTTACAAAAACTTTTTTTTCTGTAAATAAGAGAACTCAGGACTTTCATGTAACTTGCTTAAAAAGTGACTTACAAAAAGCTGAGTAAATAAATATTCTTCAACATATATTTAATTCGTGTGCTGCAAGTTAATACAAATTTCAGGAGGGCAAAAGAGAAGGTGCTACTATGACTGAGCATTATTCACACATATAAAGACAGATGTCTGGAGAGAGTATTAATTTTTTTTTCCCCAGAAGTTTCAGCATCCAAGAGCGGTACTGAGGCAGGGTTTGAGTTCTAGATTTGCATGGTATCAGGGTTAGAGATCTATAGGTCTCCAGTGAACAGGCTGTCAGTGATACCTTAATGTGACCAGATAGTTATGCCTATAAATGATTATTTGGTGGTGTTTGCAAATGGGAGGGAAAGGACCTTAGCAACAAATAGAAATGTTTACCTCTGGAATATTGAATTTCTGCTTCTCTTCAGTGAATCCCCTTCTTTTGCAGCGCTGAATTTTCAGTTAGTGTTAACAGAAGTTATTTTTATAAATCTCTTTACATGATAATGAAAAATCAATACTGAAAATCTGACAGAAAAGACCTTTTCTAACTCATCTAATGTGACTCACCTCTCCCACCACCTGAAGAGAAAGGGGTGATATTTCTGAGTCCAGTTTGCTACAAACTCTACACTGAGGTCACCAAATTAATCTCTTTTTAGAATTAGAGATTACCCAAAATGGGACCTGAGAATGCTGAAGTCAATGTAGATTCTGTCTGTGAGACCATTGCAGGACTGAGCCCAGGGGTTTCATACAGACTTTGGATAGCTCCAGTCTCTGAGGCAAGGTGTGGTTGGAAGCCTGTGTGCAAACTAGGTATTTTGTCCATCCAAACAACCTCAAAATTGACATCTTGCTTCTTTTCATTACCAGAAGTACCACCTCCAAAAAGCAGTACTGTACTTCCAGGAAGGACATCAGGCTGTTTCAGGTAACACTGATTGGCTGATTGTGTGATGTCATTTCCCAGACATTCTACCTTCTGAAAGTGGTACTTCTGTGGCTGACTTAGGGTCACTTTGTCCCTTCTGCACACATATTAGGAGTGTGCATACAGTGGTTATTTTAGTGGTAGGTCCCCAGAGGAACCATTAATGCTCCTGAACAGCCACACTTATCTCCTTGTGCATGGTCTCAAAGGGGTGATCTAACTACCAAGCCGCCTAGGAACTGAAAGGGGAAAAAAGGAATGTTCACTGTAGTCCTCAATAACAATGGCTAGTGTTATCTCTTTCTATCTGTTTCTTTGCAAAGCAAATGACTTCTCTGGTACTGATCCAGTTTGAATGACTGAGATGTCATTAGAATTATATTTTCTCTGTAGATATAAACCGGTTTAAAGTGTTTATATCAACAGGATTGCAGTATACAAGTGAATTTAGGAAAAGGGGAAGGAAAGAAAGGATGGGGAAAGGAGCAGTTGAGAGAGAAGGCAAGAGTTGGCTGATTTATTGTATCTCTAGGGCCAAGGTTTCAGCAAGTTTAGATGCACAATTAAGTGCACACAGGATGCTGATGTTTCACAGTCTTCCCACTCGCCCCCCGATCTGTACTTCAGCCATTGGGCTGTAGCAGTCTCTACAAAGCAGCTCCATGGTTTCTGCAGGGGATTATAGCCCTGCATGTTATGCATGTGCCCGGTACCTGATCCAGCTATTCTTAGGCCTGGTCTACACTAGGATCTTAAATCGAATTTAGCAGCGTTAATTCGAACTAATCGCTCAACCGTCCACACCAGGAAGCCATTTAATTCGAACTAGGGGGCTCCTTAGTTCGAATTTGGTACTCCACCCCGACAGGTGGAGTAACGCTAAATTCGCACTTGCTAGCTCGAATTAGGCTAGGTGTGGATGCAAATCGAACTTAGTAGCTCCGGGAGCTATCCCACAGTGCACCACTCTGTTGACGCTCTGGACAGCAGTCGGAGCTTGGATTCTCTGACCAGCCACACAGGAAATGACCCGGGAAAATTTGAATTCATTTTCCTGTCTGGGCACTTTGAATCTGACGTCCTGGCTGGACATCGGGGCGAGCTCCGCAGCACCTGCAACGATGCAGAGCTCTCCAGCAGAGGAGTCAGCCCAATGCAAGAATAGAAAGAGATCCCCAGCATGGACAGACCGGGAAGTCCAGGATCTGATCGCTGTGTGGGGCGAGGAGTCTGTGCTGTCGGAGCTGCGCTCCAACAAGCGTAATGCAAAGACCTTCGAGAAGGTCTCCCAAGCCATGACACAGAAAGGATACAGCCGGGATGCGATGCAGTGCCGCGTGAAAGTCAAGGACCTGAGGCAAGGCTATCAAAAAGTCAGAGCGGCAAACGGACGCTCCGGAGCACAGCCCCAGACATGCCGCTTCTACGAGGCACTGCATGCCATTCTCGGTGGGTCTGCCACCACTGTCCCACCACTGACCGTGGACTCAGTGGATGGCATAGTGAGCCAGGACAGTTCCTACTCGATGTTCGCCGATGGGCAAGACGACGAAGGGTCCGTGGAGGAAGGCGCAGGCGACAGCGAACACAATGCCGCTTTCCCTGACAGCCAGGATCTGTTCCTCACCCTCACAGAGATCCCCTACCAACCCTCACCGGCCGTGAACCCGGACTCAGAGTCAGGGGAAGGATCAGGCGGTAAGTCGTATAAACAAGAAAATATTTATTTGCTCGAAAACATGTATACCAAAAATATAAATTCTATCTATAAATACTATATCTAAAACTTTTTAAAGGGAAACTAAACGAACAGTAGGTCTACACAGATTGGGATGGAACAATAGTCCTCCATGGACAATTCCACAAATGCTTCAAACAGTTCCTCAAATACCCTCCGCAGGAGGTTTCGAGGAAGAGGTGCCCTATTTGGTCCTCCGGTGAAGCTCACTCTTCCACGCCACGACATCCTCAGATACAGGGGAACCATCGCCTCTACCAGCATGGCCGCGTAGGGTCCCGGTCGGTGAAGTGCTTCCCTTAACATCCTTTCTTTCTGCACTCGAGAGACACGCCTCAGGGTAATCTCGTTACTGAAGTGCTGCATCTAATTAGGGCAATTAGCGAATAGTTACTGTTCTTAATGGTTTACTTATACTTTGCATAACAAAGCCCCGCGCTTAGCAGCCACGTGCTGTAGGCCACACAGGAAAAGCATACATTGATCTTTCCCCTGCAGTGTCGGGAGTGGCTGCAAAAGGGTCATAGTATCTGATTTCCAGATTGCCGTTAGCACGACGGCACAGCTATCCGTTAACTGATAAGCATAATGTACTGTAAGGCTTACCAGGACTCTCTGCTAGAGGGATTCTGCTGTCTCTCCCGACTTCTCCGCTCTCCTGTGCAATGGCGCAGCCAATCAGAGCGTAGGCCAAAATGTTGTGCTTCTCTGGAGACCACGTGACACTTGTTGTCCGGTACGGTCTTCTTCATGGAAATTGACTAGACGGTGTTCACTGTTCGCGAAAATGTATCTGTACAAGGAAATCACTAACTTTCCCCATCACACAGCTTCGGGTCCTTCCCGGACTGCCCAGGCATCCCCCTCGCAGAGACTGGCAATGATTAGACGGCGAAAGAAGAAGACTAGGGACGACATGTTCGCTGAACTGATGGTCTGCTCCCGAGCAGAGGCTGCAGAGCAGAAACACTGGAGGGAGACCCTATGTGAGCAGCATCGCACACTCATGGAACGTGAGGATAGGTGGCGGCAGGAAGACCAGCAGACCACCCAAACGCTACTTGGTCTCATGAAGGAACAAACGGACACGCTTCGTCGCCTTGTTGATGTCCTGCAGGACCACAGGCTGGAGGACAGGGCCCCCCTGCAGTGTCTCTGCAATCGCCCTCACCAGCCAAGAAGTCCTGGCCCCCCCTCACCCAAAAGTACAAGACGGAGGGGTGGTAGAGGACGTGAGAACTGTCACTGAACCAGAGCAGAGCGGCCGTGTACCCCGCACTTCTCACGTTAGAAATTTGTAGAAGTGCTTCCCTTATAGGCTCAGCCAGTCCCAAATCCAAGGTTCATCCCCCCACTGTTTATTAGATTAATAAAAGCTGTTTGCTGTTAATCACTGTTTCCGTCATGTCTTTCCTGTCAGAGGATTTTTCGGTGTATGGGGTGGACAGGGGTTTCATACTTGCACGGTATAGCCTACAGTACCAGGGTACAGACTTGGGGAAAGGATCAACTGCGGGGCACACACACACTGCAGTCAGTAGGCACCAGGGTCATTCTGTGTTGTGTATGCTGCCCCTGTTCATTTCGTAATGTGTATAATTGTCCAGGGTCCTAGCGCCTGTCACGCCATTACTGTGAAGGCAGGCTGCCCTTACGATGCACTTGCAACGGATCCACGAGCCTATCCGCTGCCCTGAGCCCCAACCAGAGCCCTCATCCACGGACAGATAGTCACCCTTCTCCCACACCCATCACCCCTTCCCACGCAGAAACCTGCAGCCCACTGCCGTCATCCAAACCCCTATGCAAAGAAGGCACCACTCGCCCCTTCCTGCAAACCCTCCCCTTCATGCAGAACCACTGTCATCCGTCCCCCACCCCAGAGACCTATGTAGGAGCAGGAGGATGTCAGTCCTCTATGGAGGAAGCGGTCTGTACGTCAGTGCACACCGTGCCCAGCACAGTATGCGTCCATGTCTCAACACCAGAACAGAAATGCAAAGTAAAAGAAAGATTTATTAATAATGAGTGTAACAATTACTTTGCTTAAAAACGTGCTTTGGAAGTGGGGGAAACTTGGAGAACAAGGCATGTAGCCGCAGATCCAAATCGACACAAACTGACACAGGCCCAGGGTCAGTTTCTCTTGAAAGCAAGTGGAGAGTCATAGGTTACCCTGATCTCCGAGGAAACTTGCTTTCAAAGCCTCCCGGATACAGAGCGCTTCCCGCTGGGATATTCTCTCGGCACGGGTGTCTGGCTGAGCGTAAACTGCAGCCAGGCGATTTGCCTCAACCTCCCATCCGGACAAAAAGGCCTCGCCCTTGCTCTCACACAGATTGTGCAGCACACAGCAAGCAGCAATAACTACGGGGATATTCTTTTCGCTGATGTCCGAGCGAGTGAGTAAGCTCCGCCATCTCCCCTTGAGACGTCCGAAAGCACACTCCACCACCATTCTGCACTTGCTTAGCCGGTAGTTGAAGAGTTCCTTCTCACTGTCCAGGGCGCCTGTATAGGGCTTCATGAGCCAGGGCATTAGCGGGTAGGCTGGGTCCCCGAGGATCACTGTAGGCATCTGCACATCCCCAACCGTTATTTTGTGGTCCGGGAAGAAAGTACCTGCCTGGAGGAGTCTAAAGAGACCAGAGCTCCTGAACACACGCGCGTCATGAACCTTGCCCGCCCACCCGACGTTGATGTTGGTAAAACGTCCCCTATGGTCCACTAGTCCTTGCAGCACCATGGAAAAGTAGCCCTTTCGGTTAATGTACTCGCTGGCCTGGTGGGCCGGTGCCAGGATAGGGATGTGAGTCCCATCTATAGCCCCACCGCAGTTTGGGAATCCCATCGCGGCGAAGCCGTCTATGATGACCTGAACGTTTCCCAGGTTCACTACCTTTGAGAGCAGTTGCTCAACGATTGCGTGGGCTACTTGCATCACAGCAACCCCCACGGTAGATTTGCCCACGCCAAAGTGGTTCGCTACTGACCGGTAGCTGTCTGGCGTGGCAAGTTTCCAGAGGGCTATGGCCACTCGCTTCTGCACACTCAGGGCTGCTCGCATCCGGGTGTCCTGGCGCTTCAGGGCAGGGGACAGCAAGTCACAGAGTTCAAGGAAAGTGCCCTTACGCATCCTGAAGTTTCGCAGCCACTCTGTGTCATCCCAGACCTGCAGCACTATGCGGTCCCACCAGTCCGTGCTTGTTTCCCGGGCCCAGAATCGCCGTTCCACACCATGAACTTGACCCATTGCCACCATGATCTCCACTGCCCGGCGTACCCTGCTTTGTGAGAGGTCTGCGCCACTCTCCTCACCGCGCTGCCGGAGCCTCCTCGCCCGATTTCTCAGTAGCTGACTGTTGCACAGGTGGACGATAAGGTGCGAGGAGTTGACAACGGCCATAAGTGCAGCGATGATCGCAGCGGGCTCCATGCTCGCAGTGCTGTGGCGTCCGCGCTGTAACCGACCAGAAAAGTGCGCGAACAGATTTCCCGCCGGCGCTTTCAGGGAGGGAGGGCGTTTGTGAGTGACGGTTGAATGATGACAGTTACCCAAAACCACCCTCGACACATTTTTCCCCCAGCAGGCATTGCGAGCTCTACCCAGCATTCCAATGGGCAGCGGGGAGTGCGGGAACTGTGGGATAGCTTCCCACAGTGCACCGCTTCCAAAGTCGACGCTGGCCCCGTGAATGTGGACTCAGAAATTCGAATTAGTGTATTTAGTATGGATACACAAATTCGACTTCATAAGGTCGAATCCACAAATTCGAACTAAGTTGATTCGAAATAGTCTTGTAGTGTAGACAAGGCCTTAGTATTGGTGACTTCCATTACTGGCTCAGAAAAAAGTATGTTGGATTGAGGGTCCAAATTAGATCGTAAACTTTTGTGGGTAGGGACCATCTTTTATGCTGTGTTTGTACTGTAGACGGCTCAGTAAAACTCCTATCCCAAAATCATAGCTCAAGTAATAAATAAACTGGAAATCATAAGATGTAGGTATAATTCCTGCTGTCACAGGCTTTCAGTCCAACTTTGGTCAAATCACTCAATTTCTCTGACCAAACTTGTGTGCTTAAAATAAGACTTCTAAACTTAGGCACCCAGGTTTGAAACTTTTGGCCTTAATGGTTAAAGCCCTGGTCCTGCAACTGAATCTGTGCTGGCCAACCCCATAACCTGCACAGTATTCCACTGAATTCAGTTAAGTTCCACACATCACAGAACCCAGCCTCAAAGAGTCTGTTCCAGGATCAGGATCTAAATTTCCTTACAATAAGAGTCATCTTCATCCTAAGGGTGGTGCGAAGCTTAATTCCTTAATGGCTGTAAAGCATATTGAGACCATTAGACAGAAATGCAAAGGACTATTGTTCATATTTATATTGGGTCAGAACACCAGGCTATCTAGTAGATGTACAGGCCTCACACAGTAGCCGGTTGCCTCTGGCTAGCTCTATTTCTCTCTCGTGAATTGTGATGCATAGGCCATAAAATACTAAATAGATTATAACACTGTCTGCTCCTCCATTTGTTCCTCTTAAACTACTAATACGTTTCACACTCAGTTGCCTTCAAATATAATACATACACTGTAGCCTATAGATTAGAGAGGTGTACAATAATTGCCTTAAAGTGGGGTTATTATCTCTTTCTATATAATTAAGATCAAAGTTTAAATTTCAGATTTTTTATTTTTTTTCATTATGGTTCACCTTACTCATTAAAAAAGTTGGATGATCCAGTCCTTCATAATACACAGGAAATGATTAAGTGGAGTAAAGACACAGGCATTTAATGTTGGTAATAAAATGAGAGGTGATAATCATTCTTTATTTCTTCTTGAACATAATTAACCTCATTCTTTCAAAATCTGTAGATAATGCATCTTAAATGTCAGCATTCATTATTTAATGTCATTTAAAACTGTACAAACTGTAAGTGGATATAGTGAAACTGAACCAGCAGAGAGATTCTTCTAAACTCAGAGGAAAAAAAAGTATCAGGCTATATATTCCTAAGTAGACATTGAATATCTTAACTCTCCTAGAAGTGTTGCATATTTTATACGTGTCTGCGTATACTTCTGTAATGTAGAGGAAACCATTCTCCACCCAGTATAGGAATGGTGCCAGAGGTAGGCCTCACTCAAGCCAACTGAGCATGTCTATGCATCACATGGATCTGATACCAGCTTCCCAGACCATAGGGTTGAAAGTGGCAATTTTTTTAGCAGGGCAAGTACAATGGTGAAGAAGAATGCTGTAACACATGTAAACAGTAGCAGGAATTTAGGGAGGTAAAATGTAACTATTGGTATTTGTCTAAGACCTTCAGCATGATAGCATTCTTGCACAAATGGTTCTCTTTTGGAATTTTCTTATGTTGCAGAGGATGTTATCATTTTAATCGGTATCTGTTGCAAGTAATAGAACAGTCTCTGCTCTTTTTGTGGTGGTGTTTTGTGAAAACCTATCTCTTTTTAGTCTTCTGGGAGTTTCCCCTTTTTCTAAACATTGTGTAAGTTCCCACTGCCCAACACAGGCCATATAGGAGCTGAGAAACTAGCAAGAAGCTTCACCAGCTGTTTCACTGACAACAGCAGTCCTGTGCTATGGGGAATGCAAGGGCTGCTCCTTTTCAGGGACCAGGACTCCAAAAATGGGATGGGGAGAAGATAGGCCATGGCTCAATCCGTCTCTAAACCTCCTGAATAGGGATGGCACAGCAAGGGAAGCAATGGATGAGGATATCTCCCTCCCTGCATGAGAGCAAGGAGCAGCAGAGTATGGAACCACAACTTTTCCTCCATTTCTTGGATGCAGCTCTGCATTTCCAATACTCAGAGCTGTGGCTTAAAAGCCACAATCTGGCCTTTAGTATTTTTGATGGCTGTTTAAAGAATAGTCATGTTGCCTTTGCAGTACTATCTGTATTTCATTTCAGTCTATCATATGATTCCATTCTGATAATGTGATCTTTTCTGCTGGTGTTTTCCCTGCAGTGGTAAATGCATTGGTTTGCACAGTTGCTTTTTAGCTATGATAGGCTCTAACGGGGAAAATGAATGGGGATGGGGGGGAGTGTTTGGCATTCTGTGACACCACTGCTTGGGATTGTTATGGGTATTTGATCTCAGACTTTTGATGAAGGGTGTGGTTGGTAGCGGAGAGAGACTCACTGGTGCAGTGCCTCCTGCTGATTGTCCAGGGAATTAGCTCTTTCCTGCCCAGAGCGCCCTCTGTAGGCCAGTGTCTTGCCTGCTGCTGGCCCCTGTGTCCCTTTCGGACCCCGGTGCCCTTTGCCCAGGGGTTCTGCCCAGCGCAGCACCCCGTCACTCTGGGCTTCCCCTCCCAGGAGAACCCCCTATCCCCACCTTGCCTCAGGGGCTACCGCCAGTCACCATCTAGCTCCCGCTCACTGCGGCAGACTGCAATCTGTAAATCACTCATCATCGGCAAGGGGGGTTGGACCAGCTGCCTCTGCCTATTCCTGGGCTGCCCCTCTGCAGCCCTAATACCCTTTTTGTGGGCCCTTAACTCAGCCTGCGGCTTAGCCATGTGAGAAGTTGCTCACAAAAAAGGAATGTGTGGTGAATTTTGTTTTCATGTCAGTTTTGCAAAATGTTCTTTTTTCCGTCAGTGGATTTTCACCATTTGCAAAAGAGACTGTTTTGCCAGTGATTTAATTTTGCATTCCATAGACAGAATTTATCTTCTTAGCTGTAGTTTCCCTCACTAATTCACATTTGCTATTATGATACTTTTTCATATTCTGCACTAGATTCATGAGCTTGTATTGGGAGGGAGTTTGTAATGTATTATGGAAGTCTGTGACTAGGCATTATGATAATATTAATAAATAATAATAATAATAGCCCCTGTGATAAGAACTACGTATTCCCCTCCAAGCTTTAACGAGAGCCAAAGCTTTAGCTTTAGCTCCCAGATGAAAAGATTCTTCTCCTTTCAGTAATATACCAAAGAGATGATGAGCTGCCTCTTTCTCCAGACAGTCTGAGGTGTATGTGACTGAATTGCAAGAGGCATACAAATTACCCACTAAGGTCAATGATATTGGTATATTATTGATAGCTTCTGTCTATTTAAATGGCACCTCCATGGTGAACTTCAGCAGTGTTTCTGAATCATTGCTATCACTGCAGACTCTTACATGCTGCTCCAGTACAAGTACAAAAAATAAAGTTAAGAATTATTAGATAATTCCTTCACTTGAATCCCACTGTTCCTGTTTCGTTGTTGAAAATACAGTAACACTGCTGCACAATGACGTGCCTAGAAGACATAGAGAAAGGCATGTAATTGGATATGGCCCTTCTCTATGTGTGTTTTGATTTTGCTGGCTGTGAAATATGTGTAATGCTTTGCCTATTAGAGAATTCACTTGTGTCTACCCATGCTCAGGTGAGGTAGGATGCAAGGAGGCTTGCGCTCATGGCTCTGGGTTTTTGGGCCCTACTCCTTTCAATCCCAGCCAGTGGGGGTCATGGAAGGGAGACACTGCATCCTGTAAAAAGGGGTAGCAGTGGAAGATACTGAGTGCTTCCACAGTGCTCCACTTCTGCATTATTATTGGCATCCTGCATATGAGCAAGTTAACAATGAACAGAAGCTGATTGTATGCAGAGATAGGTATAAATCAAGACCCTGGATTGAACTGCTGCTGCACTTTGGGGAAGATTGGATTGCAATGTAAATTTTGCAGCTCAACCCCACCTCTGATTGTGAAGTGTGCAATAATGGATCTGACCACACTGCAATCATGGCAAGGTGCAGTTTCTATCTGCCATAGTCCTTTAATATATACTTCAGCATGTGAGTAGCTACAATGAATGGAAAAGTCCATGAATTCAAGAAATGGTGTGGCAAGAGAGATAATGTACATTGCAGTCCCCATTGTACTGAAATAGATTGTGTGTCCATGTCAATAGCTCTCACCGGCAGACTTCTTTTTCTTACCAGACCCCTTTGGGGGGTTGATACAGTCCATCCGTGTCAAAGCCAGAGACATTTGATGGCAATAGATTTGAAAAGGGACCCAAAAACAATCCATTCTTATGCTCCAATAGTGGCATTCACCCCTGTGTAAAGGTCTGGCCCACCACTTAAGCCCTATTTTAAGAGCGTAACTGGGACTTAAATGATTCATAGGATGTGTCCTGTTCCTCTGCAAAGGGGTGACTTACAGCCCAAATGATTAGTGTCGTTTGTGTTAGTAGCAGTTAGAGACTCCAAAGCCCTTGTCTGACACTACTGATGCCATTGGGAGTTTTGCCACATCCAGCAGTGCAGGAAGGGTGGTCCGGTCCGGTCCGCCGTACCACCAAGATAGTTATAGCTGATACGGCGTACCAGAAAGAGAAGGAGCAGAACATCATGGGGCGCAGTTGTACCACCCCAGATGTTCCATGCAGGGTCTCCTCCATCTGTACAGCAGCCCTGCCAGAGGACAGGACTGGGGGCGGTACAGCCACGCCGGAGGAGTTGTAAGCATTGGGCTGCCTGGTGGCCCCATGTTCTCCTCCTTTCCCTGCTGTGGTTCCTGGGAGAGCCCTGAGCCACAGAGCTCTTCTGGGAACCGCAGCGGGGAAAGGAGCAGAACATGGGGCCGTTGGGCGGTCCTACTCCAGCAGCTCCTGCGGTGGGCTGCTGTACAGACGAAGGAGACCCTGCATGGAAGGGCAGGGGAGTGGTACAGCTGCGCCAGAGGAGCTGCGGGCATGGGGCCGCCCAACGGCCCCATGTTCTGCTCCTTTCGCTGCTGTGGTTCCGAAGTCTCCAGCGCAGCGGGAGGAGGAGAGAGCCCCCACCTCCCTCAGGTAAGTGGGGTGGATCATGAGGAGGGGACGGGGAGAGTGTGGAGGGGCCGGGCTGAGGGCAGGGCAGGGAGGAGTCACGTAGAGGGTCATATGAGAGGCCATGTGCCCTGCGGGGGTTGTGGGGGGCACGTACCAGTAAGAAATGGATTCCACTGGCCACATCCCTTAGTGGGAGTGGCTCTAAGTGTCCATCACAAACTATCTGTATAGACAGCCTAGAAATAAATTAATAACTGGGAACTACACACTAAAACTAACATGTCAAAGCAACCCATCAAAAACTGCATGGCAAGACATGTGGATTTAAAGTTTGATGCTAAGAAAACTCAGCCATTTTCTATCAAAATATGAGCTTCAGGGGGAAAAAAAAAGCAGTTTTACCAACTCATAATTTTATCATGAATCTCACAATATTTTATTTTTAACTTAAAATCCCAGCTTCTGAAAGACATGAGTATATAAGAACAGTGTGTCCCAAACTTGGGACGCTGCTTGTAGGGAAAGCCCCTGGCTAGGGCCTTTGCTTCCCTACACAAGCGGCATCCCAAGTTTGGGAAACACTGTATAAGAATCTCAGGCCTTTTGGTGGCAAAGAAAAGCTTTTAAATGTGACTGAAGTGATTTAAAAACTCAGAAACCAAGAATCCATTATTTTTAATCTCATGGTTTTTAAGTCATGATTTTTTGGGGGTCTGACTCATGATTTTGAAAGTTTGGGTGGGCAATTCTGAAAAAGTCAAAAGTAATGAAGAACTGAATGTGGAGTCATAATTAGCTAGACAAGTGCTTTTATGGAAAATTATCTGACTAAGAACATTAAAGGTAATATTTTCCTTAAAAGCTCACCATTGGTATAAATCTGATTCTGTTGAAGTCAATAGTAAAACTTCCATGGGAGCAGTTAGACCAACACTGAACGCTTTTGGAAAGCCCATTCTAAATGTTACATATAAATAGGAAGAGCTGCTCAGTGCCGGTTGCTTTTGTACTTCAATTAATGAAGAAACTGAAATCCTGCCAAGACAGTGGTATTTTCCCACCCAGCTCCTATGACATTAAGAGGGGTTTCATGCTTATTGTTTCAGAGTTAGCGGTATCATATGTTAAATCCTTTTTTTAAAGTATGCTGTAGTTTTCTTTTATAAATTAAATTGTTTACTCAAGACACACAAGAATGAAAAATCAAAGATAACTTATTAACATGCCATTTAAAAATAATTTATCCCAAGCTTAGTTCCTGAAATTATAGTTACATAAATATGATATGTCCTATGTAAATTTGAAAATAGATTTATGTATCATATACATGCTAATTAACAAGTTGTCTGAAAGAGTACCTTGCAGCTGGACTGTCTATTACCCACAGCAAAAATTAAACTAAATAATCAGCCAGCAGAGCCTATGACACAACGGTGATTGAAAGGTCTGTTTGTTGTTGTTTTTTTCCCTGTTTCTATAACTCTTTCAAGCTTAGATTTCTTCAGCAAAATAATAATTTCTGCCTCCATCCTTCTTTCACCCTAGAATATTCCCATAGACACTGTCCAATCTAATTTCCATACAGCCTGCACAGACACTTTTACATTTTAATTTGCATTCAACTGGCAGATGCAGTCTGAACAGAGGCATTTTGCATTTTTTTTACAACTTCATGGTAGCCTGCTGTCTTATTGTGTGTTTATCTTTGGGAAAAAAAATTGACAAGGCTCCTTTTTAAAACTGACATTTTGTTTTCATTGGAATGAAAAAAGTAAACTTACCTTCAATGGAAAATGCTTATCATCCCCCTAGAAACCTCTTTCCTCCTATTCCTTTCTATCTGTTCTGCTGTAAAATCTTTGTTTTATGACTAAACAACAACAACAAAAAACAACTTATCACTCATGCCTGCATCCTTTTGTTGCTAGAAACACTGACAGTGAAAAATAATTTCCCCCAAAATGTACTTAATTCTCCTCTGCAGTCTACTTCACAAAAATCCATTCTAGGATGTGATAATGCAGGTATTTTTGTTTTCTTGGAAAACATCATTCTAAGGAGTATTTTATTTCTTGTTCAGTTATCATCAGGATGCGATAATGATTTTTCCCTTCTGTCACTCTGTAGCATCTTAACAAATTCTAAAATAGAATTTCCAGAATTCAAATAACCAGAAGGCATAATGTTAATTTCAGGATCACTCTATGAAAAGCACGTGGTTCATTTTCTGGTCTCTTTTCTGCAAAAATTATCCAAGTATCCCACCTACTGCATAGCATTATAGTCATAGTGGGTTTGCTTTATGCAGTTCAACAAATTATTTTGCTTACTGCTGCCATGAGGGATAACAGCACTGGTTAACGTGATGGTATAGATTAAGCTGACAATAATTCAACTGGGTTGCACAAACCGACTGAACTCTGCTGTCTAGGTTAAATAAAATATTGAAGAACTGCAAAATGTATCACATTGTCAATAGTCTGCGTTTGTGTCTGGTGTGTTGGTATTTACAGTGATGAAGCTCCAGGCAGCCAGCTGGTTACAGATAAGTTTCACGTTGACTGGGATTCGGTGCTTGTCAACTCTGATAATGTCATCGTAGCTCGATTTGATGGCAGAGGGAGTGGATTTCAAGGCCTTAAAATTCTACAAGAAGTCCATCGTTGCTTAGGTTCAGTGGAGGTGAAGGACCAAATAGCAGCTGTAGAGTACGTATGTGCAAACTTTGCTTCTATTTTAATCCATTTTTACCTTGATGAATAGACACATTTAACTGCAAATTTCCAGCTATTACTGGTCTCCCTTTGCAGAATGAAATATGTTAAATGCTTATCTTTAGTGCAGTAGAACGTTTCGAAACATTAGGCTTTTCATTGCAATGTGTGATTCAATGAATAAAAAATCAAAGGGAAAAATGTTTTGGATTGATGTTCCTCTTTGATAAAGTTGTCCTTCCGGGCCTAATCTAAATATGTAATCTAATCTAGTTTACATATTTTTTCTAGCTTCTTTAGAAAAATGACTCATGGCATGATATACAGTGCTTCATTACAAGTGAAATATAATGTCTTAGACATATAGGTTCATATTCTGCTCTCACTTAAATCACTGTAGATCTAGAGTGACTTCACTAAATCACCAGAATTACAAAAATGTAAATGTGAGCAGAATTTGGCCAAAGGGTTTATTATCCCACTTGTATCATCAGTTTTAGCATGGGTAACTTCATTGCCTGCAACAGAGTTACTGCAGATTTAGACCAATTTCAGTAAGAAGAGAATCAGGTCCCTACTATATATTTACATGTAAAAATGTGATAACACTTTTTATTAAGAGACCACTCCTAGAAAGGTTAATCTCATTGATTGCATGGTATTTTAAAGGTGGATGGATTATTACCTACATACATGTACTAAGTATTCTCTTGTATTGTTTGGACAATTTTAGAATGACATGTTTTACATTTCTGAAAGTCATCTGTAACCCCTGAAGACAATGAAAACATTAATTGACTATGGGTCAAATGGCTTTGCATCTCTGAAATGTTAGTGGAGTTGCAAAGATGTTGAGGCTGAGTGGAAGGACCCTCTCCTCCATATGCAGACAGAAAGCTTCACAAAGTGCCTCACAGGTTTTTGAAAGGAGCAGCATGCTTCTTCCCACCTCCCTACCTCCCTTGCCTTGCTGCCTCACAATGGCAGATTTGCAGAGCAGGGGAGGGACCAGGGCCACATTCCCAACTGGATGGATGAGGCCTCCTTTGGGACATGGAGCTCTAATAAGCATTCTAATTGGCTCCACATCTTAGTTCTAAGAGTTCTTCTAAATCAGAGTTCTTTGTTCATGAGTTCAGAGTCATTACTCTGTGTTTTATCTGGTTTAGGTGTGGGTGCAACACTGAGCAGGAGGGTATGCAGGGTGGCCCTGAGAGTTCTTTCTCTCTTGATGCTATTACTCTCTTGATACTACAGAAGTTTGCCTGACATTTGTAGTCTCTCTTCTGTATATTATCCTTCTGGAAGCATAGTTGATGAATTACCTCTGCGGGAGGATTCATAATTTTGATAATTGCCAAAACACAAGGCCTTCACCATGTAGTGTAGGGAATCTGAAAGCAAAACTGCAAGACTTCACTAAAATAACAACTTTTATTGTTCTTATTTGAACTCTTAAAAATTTGTTTCTCACTTAGTTTATCACAGTTCTTTCTTCTACAAATAACCAACTCCACACATATGACTCCCCAGAATGTAACATTTCTTTTTTCTTACAGATCATTACTGAAACAACCATTCATAGATCCTAACCGACTGAGCATATTTGGAAAGGTAACTTGCAAAAATAGCAGGAGGACACTGTCAATTTTAAAATCATTTGTTGCAAACAGATTTCTTTACGTATTTTGCAAATAACCATTTTTGTTACTAACAATGAAAATCATATTTACTTGTCATTATTTAATATTGATTCAATTTGTTTCTCATATTGAACAATTAGCAGCTAAGTAATCAGTTTCACTTTTGTTTATAGTCACTTTCACTTTCAGTTCTTACTGTTGCAAAATTTGCCTCTCACATACTGCAGGGGAAATTGTTAATTATTGAGGGGAAAAAAACTTTTTCCATTGGATGTTTTTAAAATAAGTTTGTGGAAACAGTTCTTTTGGTCTTAGTTTCTGTAAAAGCTCATTTCTTGCACAATTTAAATTCTAGTCCATATTTAAGTTGACAGTGTCCCTTTAATACACAATTTATATGCAGATATTTTTAGCTTTTTGAGTTATTTGAGATAAGATCCTAGAGTGTTGAGTAGCATCCTTTTTTGTGCCATCTCTTAGAAATCTTCCCTTTGCTGTTTTGTCAGCTTTTTAGCTATGTTATATGCTGTTGCCTCTGGCATCATACAGACCCAGGCAAAGGTTTAACCTTTAGCAAAAAGTTAAAGTGAATCTTAATTATCTCACTTGAAACGAGCTTCTAGAAGTTTAACATGAGACAAGTTGTATCTTTGGAAACTGACATTTGTTCCTTTGTGATATTTAGTTTTAAAATGTTACCTTGAAAATGTCAATATTTTGTGTCTTTAGTACTTTAAAATCTCACAGTGTAAACAAACAAACAAACCATGGCTGCTCACATATACAGGCACCATAGTTATCAGTTATTGAAGCAGTATGCATTTACTATGAAACCCCTAAATTCTAATCCCCATTCTGTTACTGTCTTGCTGTGTGACCGTAGTCAAGCCATTTAACCTCTGTGTCTGACTTTGGCTGTCTATCAGATGGGGATGATAATACTTACTTCCTCGGAGCTAGCATTGTGGGAATTAGTTAATGGTTGTGAAGCCTAGTGAAAATAAAGTGCTGACTATTATTATTGTTCCACATGCAACAAGACCTTCCTCTCCAAACACATGACCTCCTACTGTACTACTTGAGCTAAAGAAAAAAAAACATTGCTGTCAAAATTCAATAGCATCTGAGTTTATACTCTGTTTGTAGGCCAGCCACAAAAAAGAAAACATTGTCAGCTAGAGCTGGTTAGGGATTTTCCAACAAGATTTTAAGTAAGAAAATGCAGATTCATCAAATTGAAACGTTTCACAGCACGTTTTGCAGGCAAGGCCAGCCTCATGCTTCCGTGAGAGTCAGGGCAGTCAGTTGCTCCATTTGGTTTCAGAAAAAACATGAACTGAAATGGTTAGATTTTTTTCCCCTAAATGATTTATTTTTTATTTCCTTTCAGAGGAAATTTATCTAGTTTTTGTTCTGAAATGGAAAAAAAAAAGTTGACATTTCGCAATTTCCAACAGAATGGACATTCTGAGTGTTGACCAGCTTTATTTCCAGCTAATGAAATGTAAGCATGACCGATTCCATCCACTAGGGGTGCACATCTCTCTCAGCCATTTTTAATGTGCACACAGACATATCACACACTGTCTTTCACCACATATACACACACCTCGCTCCAAGTGGGCCAGAGTTTGTCTTCTAGCATGACAAAGTTGTCACACAAACACCATGCATAGTAGTCAGCTAACACAATTGCTTCTGGTTTAAATAATAGATTTCATTTATATTCCTTAAGTCTTTATTTGATATTGCTCAAAAACTACCCATGGGCCTTTCAGTAAGAAGAACAGTAGAAGACATAAGTATCATCTTTCCAAACCAGCAATAAGATGATGAGAGAACTACAAAATAGCATAGATCTGAGCAGGCTTTTACATGTCCACATTGGGCCATGAACACTGTTGGTGCTGTGTAAGTATTTCTATCCACTGGAGAACAACTGTGATGTCCTTTCAAAAAACATTGTTGCCAGACAAGTTTATGCATATGTTGGCTGAAAGAACAGGTGGTGCAAAGTGAAGATTTTGAAGGTGGAACAGTAAAGAGGAAATATTAGCAAATTAGATAAACTTCAAAGCAGTTTTGAATTTGGAGGTGTTTACCCTCACTCAGTTTAACTTACAAACTTCAAAGCTTTTGAGGTTCATCCATCACTAATAAAAATATTAAAAATCCCCAAATAGCCATTTAGAAATAGAAAAACTGCTAAATATTACTAATCATATTTGACTCCACTATATTTCTTTTAGAGCCACTTGAACGTCTTTTTATAGGCTCATTTTGCCTTCAAACATATGAAACATTGTTGATAAAGAACATCTTTTTTTCCTTAATATGCACTACATTTTTGATGATCTGACTAAGAAAGTGAATAGAAGATGCCCTTTGCTGGAAGAGGAGGAGGATTGTGTGGATTACCTATGCTGATCTCAACCCAGCTGGGCACACATATATTGTCCTGGAGCTCTCCAGCATCCTTGAATGTTATAACATGCTTTTGAACTACTCGGAACAAAGTCATGATAAATTCTGCAATATAAACTACTAGCAGTAATAACAAAAACAGTTGGAATGTCAAGAGGGCAAAGTGTAAAAAACACACACCTCTGTCTATCAGACAGCCCACCAAAACTATCTTGCTCAGTTGCAGAAAAGTTACAAACCCTACCAATGAAGTACATCAGAAGAGTCTCTTTTAATTGTTACATATCAAACTGTGGTGATATATAGTTTACAACTTTCCATCATGGAAATTGAAAATGAGCTTGAAAATATGACTGTGTAGCTAACTTGTGGAAAATTTGGTAGTAGAGGTGAAGCCACAGAAATTTAACCTAAGAACAGGAAGTCCAGATTCTTAAATCATAAAAAAACAACTAAATATTGTATAACCATTGAGGGAAACTATACATGTTATATGTATGTCTGGGGAATCCTGACTGGAAGCAAAGGCACAACCCCAAAGAAAAAATATTCCTAACAGAACTAAACTGGGTTCTTAATGAAGACATGATATAAATTGTGAATAAGTTGGCAATACCTATCTAGCATTAAAATTGTGCTGTGAAACTACTGCAAATGGTACAAGCAGAATATTAAACAAACAACCAAGAAAAAGAGAACCCGGAGGCAGTAAAAAGTTACTGTTCCCTTCAGCTCTTTGAATTATACAAGTTACTGGCACCCACATCAACATTCTCTCTTAGCCAAAATCTTTTACAATATGTGGGCAATTTTGTGTTGTCTTTAGCAATTTAGGCTAGGATTTTTATGAGAATTTGGCACCTAATTCTCTTAGGCTTCTTTGAAAATCCCAGTCTTATTATATATTTTCTTCTCCGTACCCGGTTAGCATTGACAACGTTCTGAGCTCAAGGACACACTTTTTGATTTATCTCTTTTTCCTTAACTAACATTTAACAACGTTTTAAAAATATTCCGAGAATTTGAAAAAGATTAACTTTTTTTATTAACCATTTTAGAACTGAAGAAAAGGATATAGAAAATCATCTCAATAAGATGTAGCCAACTATCTCCATCACTTTTTCGTTGTTCAGTGCCCTTCTGCTGGATTATTTTTTGCAGAGAATTATCATGCCTAAATAAATAAATAAAACCATCCACCATCAGAAGGGCAATTTTCTAGCAATAATCAAGAGAGAAAAGATAATAGATAATAAGAGAGAAACAATGAATATGATGAAAGCATTGAACCTGGTCTGCAGGACCTTGAACTCCATCTTTTAAGACTCTGGAGTTAACCTCAAGTATTTTGTGTAGATTGTCAAATTCATCGGAAACAAAACCCTAGTGGATAGTCTCAAATGAGAGGACTTATGTTCATACTTCTCTTCTGCATACCACACTATCCCACCAATAGAGGATGGATTTCAGACACTCTGCACAAAGTGCCTTTCAGGGTGGTGAGATGTGAAGAGGTGGCTTAAACCTCATCTTTGCACTCCTCTGATCTTCCTAAAAGAACAGGAGTACTTGTGTCACCTTAGAGACTAAGACATTTATTTGAGCATAAGCTTTCGTGGGCTACAGCCCACTTCATCAGATGCATAGAATGGAACATATAGTGAGGAGAGATATATACATACAGAGAACATGAAAAAGTGGGAGTTGCCCAACCAACTCTAAGAGGCTAATTAATTAAGATGAACTGTTGTCAGCAGGAGAAAAAAAAACTTTTATAGTGATGTAGCAGGGTGGACCCCTGCTCCTGCCCTGAAGGGGTTAAAAACAGCCCTGGGAAGGGGCTGTGGCTGGAGAAAGCAGCCTTTAGGCTGGGCTGATTGGGAGAAGTGGCTGCAGCTGGGGCCATGCCCCAAACTGAGCAACAGGGCCTTATAAGAAGGCCAGGGAAGCCAGAAGCCCAAACACTCTCCCTCTGCCTGTAGAGGGAAAAGGGCCTGGCTGCAGGGAGCTAGACAAGGTACCTGAGTGAAGCAGGGCTGGGGAAAGGCAGAGGAGCTGGGGAGCTCTAGCCTGGAAAGCCCCAGGCTGCAGCCTAGCATTAGGCCAAGAGGTACTGTGGGTTGCAGAGGGCAGCCCGGGGTAGGCAAAGGCAGCAGGCCCAAACCCAGCCTTGCCAGTGATGAGTAGGCTGATACTGCAGTCTGCCCCAGGGTGTGGGGCTAGACAATGACTGGCAGTAGCCATATACTGAGGCAAGGTGGGGCTAGAGGGTGGGGGTTCCCTGGGGAGGGGAGACCCAGAGAGAAAGGGGTTACTGCCAGGGGGCAGCACCCCATGTAAAAGGGCACCGGGTCCAGAGAGGGACACGGGGGTCAGAGGATAGACGGATCACCAGCCTGCAGAAGGCGCTCCAGAGCTGGAACAGAGCTAATTCCCAGGAGTCACCAGCAGGAGGCGCCGCAGGGGTGAGTCACCCGTCTACAAGTGATAATCAAGATAGCCCATTTAAGACAGTTTGACAAGATACTTAACATGGGGGAAATAGATTCAATGTGTGTAATGGCTCAGCCATTCCCAGTCTCTATTTAAGCCTAAGTTGATAGTATCTAGTCTGCATATCAATTCAAGTTCAGCAGTTTCTAGTTGGAGTCTGTTTTCGAAGCTTTTCTGTTGCAAAATTGCCACCTTTAAATCGTTACTGAATGGGCAGAGAGGTTGAAGTGTTATTCTAATGGTTTTTGAATGTTATGATTCCTGATGTAAGATTTGTGTCCATTTATTCTTTTTGCATAGAGACTGTCCGGTTTGGCCAATGTACATGGCAGAGGGGCATTGCTGGCACATGATGGCATGTATCACATTGGTAGATGTGCAGATGAATGAGCCCCTGATGGTGTGGCTGATGTGATTAGGTCCTATGGTGGTGTCACTTGAATAGATATGTGGACAGAGTGGACAGAGTTGGCATCGGGTTTTGTTGCAAGGATAGATTCCTGGGTTAGTGTTTTTGTTCTGTGTTGTGTGGTTACTGGTGAGTATTTGCTTCAGGTTGGGGGGCTGTCTGTAAGCGAGGACAGGTCTGTCTCCCAAGATCTGTGAGAGTGAGGGATCATCTCTCAGGATAGGTTGTAGATCTTTGATGATGCTCTGGAGAGGTTTTAGTTGGGGGCTGAAGGTAACGGCTAGTGGTTTTCTGTTATTTTCTTTGTTGGGCCTGTCTTGTAGTAGGTGACTTCTGGGTACTCTTCTGGCTCTGTAAATCTGCTTTTTCACTTCAGCAGGTGGGTATTGTAGTTTTAAGAATGCTTGATAGAGATCTTGTAGGTGTTTCTCTCTGTCTGAGGGATTGGAGCAAATGCAGTTGTAACTTAGAGCTTGGCTGTAGACAATGGATCGTGTGGTGTGTCCTGGATGGAAGCTGGAGGCATGTAGGTAAGCTGCTGCTCTGTGCAGGCTGTTCCCCCTGCACTGCAGTGCAGCAGCCTGAGGGCTGCTTGAACACATCTACTGTAGCCACAGAAATGCAGAGCATTGAGTTTACTGATCACCTTTCTTCTAGCCACATATCCTTTTGGCCAGGGCAGCAGAATGCTTGTGGCAGGATATATCACCAGAGAGTCTCCCACACGGGTGATCTCTGCTCCATTTAAGGCAGCACTAGAGCTAGTTTCTGTAGGGCAAAGTGCACCAGAGAATCTGACCCTCTGTAAAGGGAATGTGACAATGTTTCAGGCAGAAATCCCCATTGAAGGCAATGGGAATCCATCTGTAAAGATTGAAGTTTAGAGAGAGGACAGGTGACAACTCTCCCTTCTTCCTTAGCCTCAGTGTTTACCCAGAAATAAGCAAAAAATCTTCACAAAATATATTAATGTAAACAAAAATTCTCCCATATAAGCACTGTCTCTGACACCCTTAGCTTCAATTTTTTTTATTTGTATCACTCACCAATTCTTCTGCCGGCTGAGGACTAGTCTGCACAATGAGATTATGGTATCTTATATACCTCTTCTTATTCTTATTAATCAAATTATCAGTTATAACATTAAAGCCTCGGGCTTCATAGCAAGACAGAAATACCACACCTTTTTTCACTCTTCATTCATAGTTTTTTAATTCATGCTAAAGCAATAGTTGGAGGTGTAAATACTGTGGAATGACATGAGAAAAGTAGCATGATACTCTTTAACTTCATCTATATTAAGGAACAATGAACAAGAACAAACAAACAGCAAATCATGTTATCTGGTTTAATAGGGATATGGCGGATACATTGCATCAATGATCCTGAAATCCAATGAAAGACTTTTTAAATGTGGAGCCGTTATTGCACCAATCACAGACATGAAGTTGTATGGTGAGTATTTCCCATCTTGCCCTTTTATTAAATGATTTGCTTAAAATATCTATAGAGCAGATCTGTAACTCGGGTTAACTAAGGTCAGGTAGTGTAGTGGAACTGTATTAAATCTAGGCAAATTGGACAGATGCTTCCAATTTTAAAATGAGGGTAATTAATGACTGGAGAAATTAAGCACAGGATGTGGTAGATTCTCCATCACTTAGAAATCGTTAAGATTTTCAAAAGAAACTAAATCAGTGGAAGTTGGGTACCTAAATCCCTTTGGCCCCTTTAAAAATCCCAACCTAAATGAATATTGAATGTCTTTCTAACAGATATGAGGTGAAATCCTGGCCCCATTTAAGTCAATGGCGCTAATTGACTTCAATAGGGCCAGGCTTTCACCATAACTTAGTTCAATCACAAGATATTGGGCTCAGTGCAGGAACTGTTGGGTAAAGTTCTATGGCCTGCGTTATGCAGTGGTCAGACTAGATGATTATAATGCTCCCTCTTGGCCTTAAGACCTATTAATCTCTTTTCAAGATGAAGATACTTGCCATCTTTATGGCTTAACAAGCTTCTTCTGGCTTTCAACCAGAAATAAAGTTTTTTTTAAAAAATGGAATTTATCTTGATTAACTCTGAATTTCCTGTTTTCCTCTGTAGCTTCGGCTTTTTCAGAAAGATACCTTGGCATTCCATCTAAAGAGGAAAATACGTATCAGGTAAGTTAGTTTAACAAGTAACAAAGTAATGGTTTGGCTTTTAAAATATACTGCAATTATGTTGTGTGTGTTCAATTTTTATAGGCATCCAGTGTACTGCACAATATTCATGGTTTAAAAGAAGAGAATTTGCTAATAGTTCATGGGACAGCTGATAGTAAGTATGTATAAATGCAATTAAATTTGCAGTTACAGCTTGTAATACCCAGATGCTCAAAGAAAGATTATGCACGTAGCAAGCATATACATTTTTATACTCTTCATCTTTGTCTCCCGTCTAGTAGAATTGTCCATCCAAAGAGACCCGATTGTCAATTTCAGTTGCCAATTGTAAATCTGAATGGATGACATTTTCCTTTGCTACATATTTGTAACTCTTAGCTGCTGTATGTTCTAATTTGTTTAAATCTGGTGAAGCAGGAGGTTGCTAGTGAAAGGCACTGTATCAATTATTAATAAGGTGACATACATTTTTAATGGTCTTCTAAATTGATCCTGATTTTGTGATTGAAAGCATACTAAATGTCAGCGTAATCAGTGATAAACAATATCTTTCAGTAAATTAACCCTTTGGTTAATTAATTAACATGTAACAATGGGGAATCCTTAAACTATTTAGAGCTAGATTGTAATTTGCTCTTGAGCATAGTCAATGGAGCAAACACCAGTATAACGTGTATAAGTGAAACCAGAACCAGGTGCAGCACCTGCAATGGAAATCCATGGGTGCCAGGCAGCAAAGAATTTGGCCTGTGCTAGTTGACAAGCAATTTTCTTTTAGTATATTTTGTTGTTCATGGTAAAGGGGTAAATAGCCCATCTAGGTTGCTAAAATGCATTTTATGCCTTGCACAGCCTACCTAGATCACATACATGTTTGTTCTGCTCCTCTCAGAACAGGTGAGTGGGGAGGAATGGAAATGGACAGAGACAATGTGCTGGTTGACCCGGCAGAACTGGAATGGGAGACTTGGAATTTGCTGCTGGCATAGGCCAGCAGCAAAATACTACCCCTCCGTCCCCCAGACCCAGGGAGAATTAGGGAGGGAATTATGTCTCTACGAGGTGTTCTGAGCAGCACATTGCCTAGTAATACAGGCTAGCCCATCAGTATTTACTGAACCCCAGCTTCATGTTTGCTCTGAATGAAGCAAACACAAGCATAGTCACATGTTTGTACCACATGAAATTTAGATTATTGAAATAACATTACAAAAGGCCCATTTCCTAAATGAATACAATCTCTTACAATTCTGTGCAAACAATAGAAAATCTGACATGCTTTCATTTAATACACTGACAAATTAATTGCGTTTGAACACACCCATGCTACTCGCCTTCAAACTGTTTTAGTCCTTGCTAAACAATGGATGAAAAAACAAGAATTCCTACTTAATGCCCAGAAAGTATTACAGTGCTGTCCATCACTCCAACACTATTGTTTTTTGCTACAGTATGTATCTCGGGTGCAGTCAGAAAGGGTATGTCTACATTGCAATCATTGGTGTGACTGCAACATGTGTAGTTTTGATCCAAATAGCTCAAATAACAATAGCAGTGAATCCACGACAATACAGGCAATAGTATGGACTGTACAGGCCTACCCGGGACAGGACCCTGAGTGTGTACTCGGTCAGCCAGCCCATGCTGCTGCTACTTTAATTCTAGCTTGGGAGTGTCTAAATGTGCTGCAGTCATGCCTCTGATTGCAGTGTAGATAGACCTTAATCAACTGCAAATCTTGCCACATAACTTCAACCAAAAAGTTTCTTTTATCTAAAAGGAAAATAAATAAATACAATTAATAAATAAGGTACTATAATAATGTTGTTGACTAATATGTAGATGTTATTGTCTTGTAGCTAAAGTCCATTTTCAACACTCAGCAGAACTAATTAAACATCTAATAAAAGCTGGAGTTAATTACACTATGCAGGTATGTAATGCTCAGGTGTCTCACAGGTGCATTGTTTAGTATTTAATCTCATTTTGAATTTTCTCACCTATACTTATCTATGTAGGGGCTCATTGGATAACTTGTGTCCCCACCAGCATACAGTAGAATCATCAGTGACTGCAGTTAGAATGCTGTCTAACCCCTTGTCCCAATAGTAAGTAAAGAAGTCAAGGAGAGATCCCTGTGACACTTCCATAGGGCTCCTTCTCCCAAGTCAATACATGACCACTTATCTGTGGCCTCTGTCCTTTGGCTGGATTACAGTTCATAACAGAGTGGATCCAAACCACTTTGTCTCATATAAAAGGCTTTATTAAAATCCAAATATATTCCACCCAATGCAGAGGGTTCCAAACTGTGGTTTGTGATCACTGATGATCCATGAGTCACTGCCTGGTCACACAGTACTGATTTTCTTCCTTATTTTCAGCTGCTAAAAATATTGCATTAAAAACAGCTAAAAATACTGTAACCGTCTTCCTCTCCCCCACTGTGTGGGTTACAGGTGGGTGTAGTTTAAGAGAGCAGCTTGGGGAATGGAAAGTGGAGCAAAGTATTATTTTGTGGGGTGGAGCTGCTGGTCACCAGCTCTAGAGGAGGCAGGTGCTGCTGTTCAATGGCTCTGGCTGCATTAAAGGCTGCTGGATTTTCAATGTGTTCTTGGCTCATTCATTCGAAACCCCGGCTGCTATGATACATCACAAACCCTAATGTTACTTGTCCACATAAGAAAATGCTGTAGTTGCCACAGGGATGTATAGAATCACAAATGGGGAAGAAGAGGAGACATGGGCCTCCCAGTTATGAATAACAAAGGGAAGGTGGTGCCAGAGCTCCCAAATCGGAAAAGATCTGGTCTGTGGGAATGCAAATAGCACAGGAGACAGTCTACATGATCGTCACTGAGGAGGTGGTCATCTGTGAGACTACGAATGGAAAGGATGGGAGGTATCCATGAAACACTGTCTGTGAAGATGTGGTTCATATAATGGAAGTGTTTCAGAACCTCTGATCTAGAGCATTCACTTTGTTTACCAAGTCTCTAATCCCCTCCTCCATGGCTGCAGAGGGCCCTATACAAAGGAACCAGTCAGCTCTGCTGCCCTAAGAATAAAGGTGTCCATGTGGAGACCCCTCTGCAGAAACAGAGGGGAAAAGGGAGTGGGCAGGGTATTTGGGGGACATTGATTGTGCTCTATTTTTATACAGGACCTAGCACATTGTGCCTTCTAATGGAAACAAGTAATACATGATTATATTTCTCCCTTCCACCCCCCCCAGACCCGGCATATAATACTTTAAGCATTGGGATGGAGCAGTGGCCACTGTATTCTGAGGTAGTGGGGGGTGGGGTGGGACAGGAATTCCTGTCCTTCATGTTACTGTGCATGTCCATAGCAACTCACCCCATGATTACTCAGGCTGAGCTCTCTGGCCTGGATTTCCCTCTCAAATCCTGAAGTCCCTTCTCTGTCCTTGCACAGGAAAAGTGCCCATTATTTGGGGGCTGAGGAGACGACAGTGATTATTTACGTTCACCATGAGGGGAGGTGCTGGGCTTTGGATGAGGTAGAGAAATTGTTAGTAATATGAAAAGGTCTTCTGTTGAATACTTCCTTTGGCTGCAATGAAAATCCCAACCAGAAATGCTTTTCTGAACACAATATCTGAGAATAGGCTTTTACGGCTAAAGATCACGATGCAGTCATGTAGTGCTGGTTTTGAATCCCAATCAAATGAATTTTGCTTTGAAGTTTATTACTTTCATTGATACCATAAAACTATTCAACATAGTTGTCCTGTTGTCAACTAAAAAGCTCTAAAAATCAGATTGAAAAAATTAAATCCCTAAATATCTGACCTGATTTGTAAGACTGTTTACTTTCTCCTTTTCCTCTGCTAGATCTACCCAGATGAAGGTCATAACATTGCATCTGAGAAAAGCAAATATCACCTTTACAGCACAATCCTTGGTTTTTTTAGTGCTTGTTTAAAGGAGGAAGCCCCAATTTTACCACAGGAACCTGAAGAGGATGAATAAGGAAGCCTGTTTGTACAGTACTGAAGGGAGACTTACTTTGAGGCTCAATAAAACCTTAAATAAAAGAGACTGTAAGAGTGCAGATTCTGCAGAAGCTCAAGGGCAGCTAAAGGATATAACAGTGGAACAGCACATTTAGAGACACTGAGCTAATAAACTGGAATTTGAATTCAAAGTCCAAACATGTTACTGAGGGACAAAACCTATACCTTTGTGGAAGGACAATGGTTGGTTACAGTTTCCTGGACAAACTTAGTTTTGCATAAGTGTAGAGTTAGTGCATGTTTATTATGTTAAGCCTCACTGTTTGTTCTGTAAGTAGTTGCTCTGTTTTTAATTTAAAAGCACATCTTTATCCATTTTTGGATTATGCTCTACCAATCATAAATATTAAGGCCACTTATATTTTAAAAGATGAGTTGCAATCTAATACTTTACTGTAACATTACAATAAGTGCAATTCCTTTCCTGTCTATTAAGCATAAGAAAGCATTGAGTTAATAAAGGATGTGAGATTTTCTATAGTTTCTGTTTAAAGGGAAATATTGTCCAGTGGGTTATATAACATAAGTATGGAAACTGGTTTGATTTTATTTTGTTTGTTTCTTTTAATTTCAGACATTTATTATCATTATTGTACCTATTAGTAACCAGGAAGGGCATTTTTGGGAGTGCACTCTTGGTCTTTATGTATATACACAAGACTTCCTAAGCAGAAAATCTTTGTATGCTTGAATAATTTTTCAAGCCATAATTAACAGCTGTGTTTTAACAATGTCTGCAATTGAACTACTTCCCAATCCAAAATGTATAATTTCCATAAGAAATGTTTGGGTTGTGTTTTGGTATTGTTTATAGTAGTTAATAGTTTGCTGGTTATACTCTAATTTTAGAATATGCTACTTTGTCAGATGTAAATTAGATACATAAATATTAAATTATAGTTTCAGATAAAGAAATTTTATTAACAATGTAATGCCATTGAGTAGTATTTTACCCTAACAAAGAAATCTTTGCTCAGATTCCATTCTAATTTCTGTGGAGGTAGCAGGTAACTGGAACAGTCTGTCAGTTTTTATTTGGTATTCCACAACTGCTTATTAAGAAGGATTTACATTCAACAGTGTTATGAAGAAATGAAATATTTTTCATCCATGGCCAAGGAAGCTCCTGACAAATGAAGTTTTGTTATTTTATTCAGATGGAAATACCAGAATGCATCCATTTATTTGTCAAGGTGAATTACAGCACTAGAAATTGACGCTATGAAATAAACAAACCAGTCAACACAGGTCATCAGAATATTAACATCAACGATTGAAATCAAACATGATGTTCATTTAATATTAGGTATGTTCCAGAAGGTATCTGAAGGCTCTTGACAAATGCTGTGCAACTCACATAAATACATATGTAATTTTTTCTCTGGATATTATTAATGCTTTTCTACGTGATTAGGATTTCATTTCTTGTGAAATTAAAATTATAAAGTAATCAACATAATTTTTGGAAAGTAACTTATACTATTTAAAATGCAAAGTTTTGCATATTTTATGAAGAATTAAAATTGTTTTTAAGGTACATTGAAATTCATCTGAAGCTTTTTAATCAATATTTTCTTCTGGAATATTTTCTTCTTCAGCTGCTAGAGTTTTTTATGATGCAAATAATTAAGTTGTCTGAAAGATATGGTTTTATGGAGCACTTAAAAGTATTTGTCTATTAATGTTTAGTATTTACTTTGTTTTACTAGCAATTTTTATCTATTTTCAAATAATTTAATACACTTCTAATGTGCAATGACATCTTGTCTGGGTCCCAGTGTGACCGCAAAGTCTGACTATGTCTGCAATGGAGGATATGGCAACACTCTTATGTACTAGAAAAGATGTCATGAAAAATTTGAGAAAATCAGTTTCTTCAGCAGCAACAAGCAAGAAATCAAACACAGACCTACCAACTCTGCTTATACTACAGGAGCAGCACTTCAACTTATTAAATAGTTGGGATTTGTTCTTGTAAATTTACCCTGATTATGTCCTTCATCATTTTCCGCTGATATGCTACCATGAACCGAATTTTCCTAATCGAACACAATGGGTAAAATCCTGGCCCCACTGAAGTCGATGGGAATTTTATCATTGATTTCAATGGGGCCAAGCTTCCACATAATAAGTGCACACATAAGGCCTGCATATGGATGTACAAAGAAGTGCACTCAGTGTATGCCCTCGTGACTGGGGGTCCCCCTATGCCTTCACATGACATCAGTCTGCATATGCCATCTACATATGGTCATGCACTCTGAACAGGTGCCTGCATTTTATCTATGAGACAGCAGGCATGCATTCTAATTTTCATTTTTAATACATTCAATATTTTTCTTATTAAGCCACAAACCCATATATTTCCATTGACTTTTCTTTACAACAGTCTAACACTCAGACATAGGGTGAGCATCAGACCTTGGGAGAAGGTTTTAGACATGAAATTATTATCCACCAGTTCAATTTTGGTAATGCATTAGAGATCACAGCTCCAGTCTTTGAATCTACCTAAAATGAAAAAAACAAACTTTTTTTTGTTGGCAGCTATCTTTGATCATGCTAATGGGATTCAGATTTAGTTTTTAATCTTATGAACATCTTCGGAATTATTCTGGGTTGTATAATGTTGGGTTCCTTTCACTTGCTCTATTTGCACAACCAGGTATTGTTATGTAAATAGAAGCCTGTAGGTAACTAATGCCTTATTATTAGTTATTTGTATTTAAGGAGCACCTAAAGGCCACAGTCAGGAACTATAACCCAGTTGTGCTAGTTACTGTACACATGAATGGGCCAAAGAGCTTGCAGTCTAAGTACTCCATCCATTTCTCACCACTATGGAAATATTTTAAGGCCAGAAAAACTACTACTAGATTCATCCTCCTTTTAAAACATGACCTTTTTTTAGACTATACCTGCTATTTTGGAAAGGGCAATAAAATCAGAATCTATCCATTTACTCTCCAACAGTTTATATAGCTTAATCTTCAAAATTCGTTCCTGTTCTTCTCTCTCCTAGCTATAATACTGGGGCTTGCAAGACCCATAAGAATCATGGGTCAGATTGTGATCTCAATTATACAATGAAATCAGGAGCAATACTATTTATATCAGGGGAGTTTTTCCTAAATTATACTGCCTAATAGAAATCAGAATCTGGTCTGTTTTGTTTTGTTTTCGTTTTATTGATTGATTGAAGTATATTCTTTAATCTTAATGCAGGCAGGCAAATGGATTGTTTAAGAGAAACCTAATCAGTGTATGCTACCTGCAGCCTGGTCTTTATGATGATTGGGGTTTTTTTTCTTTTAGAGTCAAGTACCCCTGGGTTACTATATTGCAGGCATCTGTAGACCTACTCATAGATCTGAGAGGTGAGGGTGACTCACTCTGCTCTGAGACTCAGTTCGCAAATATAATCCAATAGATTCATTTAGTCTCGTGTTTGTGGCTTCTCATAGAAAAGGGTTTTCATTTGATCCAAAGACTCCCAGAAAGGGGATTTGATAGTGTTGGTTTTGATTTTGCAGACGTAATCAAATGCAGAAGGCTCTTGATATTTAACTGAATATCCTTTGCTACAGATTTATTAGGCATATTGAAAGTTCCTGAAACCTAGAATAATGACTGAAAGAAAAGACTAGGCAGACGCAACCCCATATTCCCTCTGCCAGTCTCTTTTAGACAGCTAGAAGCACCTATCCATTTTATGTCTGCTTTTAGTAACTCCTGACTGCCACTCACTTCTGGGGAAGAGAGCACTTTACTAGCGTTGATAACTGGAGCTACTTCTGTAGAAAATCCTTTTATGCACATAGCAACACTCCTCTTTTCTTTAATTGGTTCCAAGGTAGTTAAGTAATAAGTATCAGGCATGATTCCCTCAGGTGTTCCACCTTGGCTTCTACCAACAAGTTATCAGAATCCTAAATCAATACTGTTTTTGGTGATTGAGGTAAGTGCCTATGTTATTGGAGAAGATGTATACCTGAAGACTACAGTGCTATTAAATTTGCTAGGCCAGATCCTGAGGTTGTATAAATCAGCATAGCTCCACAGAAATCAAGGGGGCTATACTGCTTTTTATCACCTGAGGATCTGACCCACTGTCTCCATTTACGGTAGGGTCAAGACGTTTTGCCTGTGGAAATAGTTTAGAAATACAAATTTCTGCCTTTATATAAATTTGAATCAACCAAAATTGATTCAGTTATTGTTGTAGCCCTTGAGGACGTAAATGGAGTATGCAGTTCCTGTTTTAATTGTGACGCTCCCAGTGCTGAAGTCCCAGTACAATATGTAATGATAAAACAACATATTCAAACAAGCAAAACATTCACTTTCATAAGACGAAGCAGAAAGGATCACAATTAGAGAAACCTCAGAAAGGCTATAGTACAATGGTTTTCAATCCTTTTTCATTTGCAGATCCCTAAACAATTTTGAATGGAGGTGTGGACCCCTCTGAAAATCTCAGACATAGTCTGCAGACCTCCAGGGGTCTCTGAACCACTGGTTTAAAACCACTGTTATAGTATATCAAACTGGAATCTTGTTTATAAGAAGTTACAAGTAAAACTCTGATGTTAAGATTTTGGAATTCTTTACTCCCATTGCGTAGAGGTTATCATATGCTAAAGTATGAGTTTATATCTATCTCTTCCAAAACACTTACGATAAAATCCCCAATGGAGTCAGCAGAGCTATGTAAATGTATAGTAGCTGAGGAGCTTTCCTGTAGTTTTTTGTGTACTGTTTTTGGCAAATTTAATATTTACCGTTGTAAGTTTCGTTATCTATATGTCCAATATTTTTTGAACACTTCTAATCTCTTATACTCAATAACATCGTGTGGTAATGAGTTTCATGGATTAATCATGCATAATTTGCTACCTTTCGATTTTATTGAATGCCCCCCTTGTTCTTATTTATTATTTGTATTACATTAGTGCCTAGATGCCTTAACGAAGATCAGGGCCTTTTTTGCTCAGAGCTTTGCTTACAACTCTTAGTAATATACAGTTCACATTTCAAATAGCTTACAATTAAACAAGAGTGACAAAGAGTAGGAGAAAATAAGTTTTATTATCCCCATTTTACAGCTTGGGAACAGTTTCAAAGAGATATTAAATGACTTATTTGAAGTCACACCAGGAGTCTGTTGGAGAAAACAAATGAACAATTTAGCTACAGTATGTTATTGGTCTTGCATGTATCAGCAAGTACCAACAGCATAAAGTGATTCTGAGCACTTCTTCTCTTCTTCAATACTTAGCCAGACAGTCGGCTGTAGTGATTGTTCACCATTTGGTCCGTTCCTGTGCAACCACGAAGGCATGATGGCCTGAGAGTCCAACATCAGAACAGACTTGATGAACCCATGTAATAGGAGGTCTTTCTCTGGGCCACAACCACTCCTCGGTTGGTGGAATTTTATCCCAGATGTTACAAGTCACCTGGAGAACGGCATTCACTGGAACGTCTTGTGGTACCCTTGTGACATATCCAAAAAGCATAAGGCGCCGCCTGCAGACAATGGTCCTATGTCTTCAGAGACCTGGGTTAACCCTTGGTCTGCTACAGACTTCCTGTGTAACGTTGGGCAAGTCACTTAGGCCTAGATTCTCAAAGGTATTCAATGGAAGTTAGATGCCTAAATTACCTTTGAGGATCTAGGTTATTCTTCATCTGTAAGGTGGGGGCAATGGCACTTCCCCATCTCCCAGGGGAGTTGCGAGGATTAATATATTAAAGAGTGTGAGGTTCATAGATACGATGGTAATGATGCCATTATAGGTACCTAATATAGATAAGCTATAGATCCTTCTTAGCTTATCCAGAAACTGAATACCATTCTCTTGAACAGCCAGACTTCAGGATTCTCTTAGAATGAATTTGGTTGGAAGGTCACTGAATTTTGGTGGTAAACATCTATGCTTTACCGTATACCCAGGGCTTTGTCCCCCAGAAGCATAAAAAGCCACCAGGCATTAAGTCACTTACTGCAACTGTCCTCTCGTGTAGTTAAGGAGGTTAAAAGGAGACTAATTGTACATTCAAATTATGCAATGTACAGGAACGGTGTATAAGAAGGCTAAAAATAACACCCATCACCCACACAGAGATGGCCCTTCAGAAATCCTTGTTTATCTATCCCCCAAAAAATCTAGGGTGTTTGATCAAACCATTGGAGTGAATGGCTAACTATGTACTCCAGATGAAAGACCAACTGGCAGAAATGAAATAATTGGCCCACAAACTTCAAAATGTTCCAGAGAATTTGGAAGGCTAAATATAACCCCAAAGCAAGAGAGAGGCTTTATACCATGGCAATATGTTTTGCTCCTGTTAACATTCAAGAGGGTGAGTTTTTGATAAAATGGCAGAGCCATTCCGAATTCTTAAGGAAGACAGATGGGGTAGCTGTGCCTGCTAGTAAGCTCACCAATCAGCTCTGGAATGTAATACACTTCACAAATGGATAGCACCTAAGGTGGAATCCTAGAGGAAGCTGATGGTACACAGAAATGGACTAGTGCAGTTCAGAGATGGTGTAGTGCCGCTTTTTCCTGGAAATTACAGAATCAAATGGAAAAGATCCATAGGGTATGTTGTGTCAAGGTGTGTATCATTGTTTGTGGTGAGAGAAAGGAGAACCATGGCAATGCAATACTATCACTGCAAAAGACTTCACTCAAATTAATAAGCAGTGTAATTGTATACTACTGAATGTGACACTAGCCTTACAAGAGGAAGTGTAGGCAATGCTTGTTACGGGAGAAAATAAACCTTCAAAATAGTCTGGACTAGCCCACTAGCTTTGGTACCAGAGAAGGATAGAGCAATATAATTCTGTATAGGTTTCCAATCCAGTATTAACATTTGATCTGATGACCATACTTTAAATGGATAAAGTGATTAAAAAATAGCAGCTGCTACATAAACTCTGCCTAAGTCACTTTATGTCAAGGGTTAAGGTTACTGGCAAGTGCCATTGTTGCAGCAATAAAAGGAATACATTGCATTTAAAATTACAAATGATTTCCACCGGTTCACTGTCCTTCCTTTTTGACTGCATGGCGCACTGGCTACATTCCAGAGGTTAATGGGTATTTTTGATGGACTGCAAATTGTAGGCAGCAGACCATTTGAACAACGTTTATAGTACCACCTGCGCTGAGCATCTTAAGCAATTAGAAAAAGTAGTCCAGGGTTCCCATAAGTGGGGGTAACAGCATGCCCAAAGGAAGGTTTAGGGAGGCACAAAGAGGATAAATAGTGGCGCTACATACCAGAAGGAGGTCTATGACACCTCACATGGAAAATGTTCAAGTTATCTTAGAATAAAGAAACAACTACACTCCTTTTTGGGGTGTTATAAGGTGATGGAGGAGGTTTATGCTACATGTTTGAACACTAGCAGCACTCCTTGCATGAATTAATCAAAGCAGAATAAATGGGAAAAAAAGTGGAATGGACAAACATTTGACCGGGCTTTACAGGCATTAAAAATGAGTATTTATGTCCATGCTGCACTGCACAGCCTGGATTTAGCAGCCAAATCTATGGTTCAAGCACACAGCTCTGGAGTCGAGCTGGGAGCAGCATTATTAAAGGAAGGAGTAAAACAGCCATCAGGGCTATCTGATCAGAAAGCTTTTCCCAAAGGAATCCAGCTGTATCCCCACTGAGAGAAAATCCTTAGCTATTTTTACACTTTCCTTACAAAAAGAACTGTGAAGCATGGAACATACCCGAGAGCACAGTTACACAGGTATATCACGTAACTGCATATGGACTAGAGTCTGTTACTAGTATTGGGTAGCACCATACTTCACACACACACACACCCTTCTTCACTTGATGGGACTATATGTAGAGTAAGACACTATTCAATAGGAGTAAGGATATTGGAACTTCACCCTGTATTTATAGAACCAGCATTAGGTAGAGGGTGTACTACCTACCTCAGTGCATTGCAGTGAGAGTGAAATGAGAAGGTTGCCTTCTTTGTTATGCAGTAATATATGTTCGTTGAATGGGGCAGGGCTCAAAATTGTGAGACAGAGTGTTCTTCACTCATTGAGTAAACACCACAACATTCCACTTCCTTCTAGAAAACAGCTCCCTGAAATGGAATTACTTCTTCTTTTGTTATTTATTTGTCTTTTCTTTTTTTAAAAAAAAGTTCAGAACTTCCATAGTTTAAAAACAATCTTCAAAGACAGTTAAGGGTTACAGAGTGAGTCACCCACACACACACACACAAAAGGCTAAAATTAGGCCATACCTGTACAACCTTAACTGTGCCACTGGTTAGTATGCCTTGCGGTGGTCTTTATTTACATGCTCAACATACGAGTCCCATCTTATTCATTAGGCTTCTTGGGGTTGAAGAATGAAGAAGGGTTTATGTAGGAACAATGCAGGCATGCAGAAGGCTCTTCAATCATTCACTGCAATGTTGGACATTATAGAGTTGATGAGGTGGGGCCCTACAGATTTAATAGTGAGAATAAAATACAAACACTGAGAAGCTCTTTCATTCACTGACCACGGACCAACTTGGGCAATTTATAAGGCTGGGTCCCTATGGAAAATATAACAAGTTACATTTAGAATAGGTGTGAAATGCATAACTTCCCAGCTGTTGTAATACTTCCATTAAAGTCAGTGGAGCTACACAAATTTACACCAGTTGATCATGTCAATAAAGACTGAAACATAATGCATGTGGACAAGTTCTCTGAGGCTTGGCTTTGCACTCTTTATATTCTTTTAACAGGTTTAGTAGGGGGAAAAACATAATTAATTATACAGTTTAGTCAGACTGAGCCTGCACTGTTCTTTTTTGGCTTTGTTTCTACTTTCTATGTTGAAGAGGATTGCAAAAGGTAAATAATAACTATAATGTTAATAGTTAAGATATGAACCAATCATAGAATATTAACCCACTCCGAGAAGCTGCATACTGTATTTATATTTTGTACCTTTCAGTTTGCCCCAGGAGCGTATTCCTAATCACATCAGAATTGTATGTACATTTTCAGTTTACTTGGGGTTAAGTAATATTTAGGAAGGGGATTGGCATCATCATTTCATTCATAATGGGTCTATAAAAACACACACATCCAAAGTGGTATATTTGTACAGTGATTAATGTGCCCACCTCTGCAGCATGTGGCTAGATTTACATACCTTAAAACAATACAAGCGCACGGCCTGGAACCAAACAAACAGCAACTATCCACCTTTTTGTCCAGACCCATCCATCACAAACTCTGCCCCCCCCTTTCACTTTTGACACAGTTTTAATCAACTGCTTTGGTGAAGAAAGGCACCTGGCAATGTGTTATGATGGTCAGCAAATCCAAACCCTAGCAGACTGGTAGTGTGAATTTAAGACAAGCAACTTTCACTGAGAATGCACTAGAGGCACCAGACCTCAAGAAGTCCAATCTAGGGTCCATAAAACAAAGAGGACTGCCACTGCGCTCCTCCGTCAGGGAGGTAAAGGACAGCTCCAGGTTCTTTGGAGCGCTGCAGTTAACTGTTTCAGGAGTTTCTGAAGGGGGCCACTGGAGGAGGTCCATGATACCCATAAACTTTTGGACATTCCCCATACTGCAACTTCGGGGCAGGTAGCCTTGCTCATGGGCTTTACTTGAGCACTCGCCCCGCCCCAAAAACAAGCCAGCAAACTCTACCCACCAGACCTCCAACTTGTAAAAGGGCAGCGTAACAAGTACTATCTTCCTGCTACAGGTTCAGAATGTCTTCTTTGCTCACGCAGCACCTTGTTCATGAGTGTTGTGAATGAGCGACACCGTTGCCCCCCCCCCACACATGATAAAGACTAAAAAAAGGTCTGGATCTCTTTGGTCGCAAAAACTGCTCATCTGGGCTATTGCAGTTTAGACCAGTGAGCTAGCAAGCCCTGATAACATATAACCACACCAGGTAGTGGAAGGTTGTCTTTTATTGACCATCTACCTCAAGTGCAATTTCAGGTGAGCATTGTAGTGGGTCGGTTACTAGCAAGGACTTCATTACAACCCGCCTTGGAAGCAGTTGACAAGGCAGCTTGCTTTCTGGCGGCAAGGATTGTCATCTGCGGTGCCACTGGGCTGCAACTGTCAAGAATCCCACGGGCTGTCCAGACTACCATTGAGGACCTTCTCGAGTGCTTCGTTGGCTTCTTTGATGCGTCCTTGCACTCTCAAGGATTGAAGAACTACTCTCTGCTTCCTCGGTAACTACATGCCTAGGAATAAAAGGCTGGCACAGAGCTCTGACCCAGTCCAATGTCCAGCCTAAGAAGGGACCTAAGAGCCAGAATAATTTAAAAAAAAAATCTACCACCACAACCACCACTACACACGTATCCTCATCAAATACAATTTTTGAGCTTTAATGGTAATTTCCAAGCAGCTGCACAAGTTGCATATATGCATCCTACATATAGAAATGGGTATGCTGGGCAATGTGCCAAATACAGATGTGTGAATGGTAAACTAGAAAAAAAAGTACCAAGATGGGCATTGCTGGTGGACAATAAGAGGTATATGGCCAGCACGTGATGAATGGGATGGCATTATTACTATTTATTTGTGTTTTGTTAACCCTCATTAAAACTGGTGGCTGTTGCAGCTGCCCCATAGTTGGGCTAAATCAGGGGGGTGGGCAAATTTTTTTGGCCTAAGGGCACATCTGGGTATGGAAATTGTATGGCAGGCCATGAATGCTCACGAAATTGGGGGTTGGGGTGTGGGCTCCAGCTGCGGGTGTGGGCTCTGGGGTGGGGCCAGAAATGAGGAATTCAGAGCGTTGGAGGGGGCTCTGGACTAGGGCAGGGAGTTGGGGTGCAGGGGAGAGGAAGGGTTTCAGCTGGGGTGCAGGCTCTGGGATGGGGATGAGGGGTTGGGGGTGCAGGAGCGTGCTCCAGTCTGGGACTGAGGGGTTCAGAGGATGGGAGGGGGATCAGGGCTGGGGCAGGGAGTTCCGAAGGGGGTCAGGAGTGCAGGCTCTGGGCAGTGCTTACCTCAAGCAGTTCCCAGAAGCAATAGCATGTCCACCCCCTGGCTCCTATGCAGAGGCACGGACAGGTGGCTTTGCATATTGCCCTGTCTGCAGGCACCGCTCCGCAGCTCCCATTGGCCACAGTTCCTGGCCAATGGGAGCTGCAGGGGCAGCGCTTGGGGTGGGAGTAGTGTGCAGGGCCCCCTGGCTGCCTCTACACGTAGGAGCCGGAGGCAGGACATGCTGCTGCTTCCAGGAGCTGCACAGAGTCAGGCAATTCCCAGACCCTGCTCCCTGGTGGAAGCTGGATTAAAATGTCTGGAGAGCTGGATGCAGCCCCTTATTAACCAGGAAAAACACCAGAGAAGCTGAGTGAGCTGCAGCAGAATGAAAGAAAGAGCTGCACAGCCAGAACAAGCACTGAGAATGTGGCCTTGAGAAAAAAACCTAGTGAGAGAGAGCTTTTGAGCTAAGTGCTGGCTGAAAAGGGTCTTGAAACTGTGAACAAAGAAAGGAGAGGTTACACACCTTGTACAGTGACTGGGGATCTTTCAGAGGCCTGTCCCCATCGGAGCAAAAATCCTGGCTGCAGGTGAAAGGTCTGCAAGCCGCAGCTACCCCTGGCCCTGGCGGAAGGGGAGGAGTAGCCTTTCCCTAAGACTAGGGACCCCTGCACTCTAACCTCTGATGGATCATTTGAGAGGCTTTTGCCCATGCCCAGGACTGGGCAAATAGGTGGTAGGAAGTGGCCCTGAATTGTAACCCAGTGGAGCAGGAGGACCTGAGCTCCCCAACCAACCACCCTCTTGTGCAGGGGGCACAAACCTCTTCTTCTGCCCCATTTCCCACCGAAGATAACGAGTGAGAGAGACACTGTAAATAAAACATCTGTCACACTCACAAATAGTGCATGTAGCCAGTGTGTATAACCTGGCCTTCCTGTCACTATTGTCCTCCTCTTCCCTTTCCACACCAACTCGCTGCATTTTTGTCTTAAATTAGACCATAAACTCTTTGCGACATGGACTCACTTTTACAGTGTGTGTGAATCAGACTGGGGCCTCTGAGCAGTACTGAAGTGCAAATAATGATATTAATCTAAATCCAGAGTAATTCAGCTGAAGTCCATAGAGTTGCTTTGGGTGTAATTGCAAGCAAAATCTGACCCATAATTCTTTCTATTCTAACTCTGACTTCACTGAGGAACCTTATAATGCTCCTTATACTGTTATTGGCTTCAGTACCTTTGGGGAGGACAAATTGGGAATCCATACATGGATGGATGTAGGGTTCCAAACCCCCTAACAGTTAGGAGTTAACCTCTAACAGGGTGTGGTACATGAGAGCATTTTATGTAAGTGTCATAAAGCTAAGAGTCTTAGGATCTTGTCAGTAAGTGTCTGTGTTTGTCAGTCTTCTACTATCTCAGAGACAGAAAAATCCCTGTGCACCACACTTGCTGTACTAAAGAACTGATGGATTAAGGCTGTACCGTAACAAACCCTTTCACTCCATAAAGAGCGTTAAAAATACAAACAAACCCTCTCCTGATAATTCAATTTAGAGTTGTATTTTTACAAATGATAGTGTCAACGTGAGGCCTGGAAGACTTCAAACTAAATAAAAAGAGTGATAAACATGTTTTTTAACATGATATATTATCTTGGAATATAAATCTTAAAGTCTAAACCACCTGACTAGCTAACTTAAACAAAGGTGAATTAATTGATAGCTGTTCAACATGTCATTCTTAGTTTCTCTGTGGCTGTGAGAGTGTGAGAATAGAACCCTGGGAAGATAAGAAGGATGTATCAAAAAACACTAAAGTACAAAACTGCATTATAAAAATATACCCGCCAAGCAATTAAGAAAACAATTCAACATATACTATAATGGTCATCTTCAAGAGTAACTTTATAGGGGTACTGGCTGATGCTTTCTACAGCTAATTGTCTGAAAGTTATCGGAGCTAACAGAACTACTCAATTTTTAGTTAGGTTTTGCTCTGAGGAGGGACTTGGTGAGAGCTTTTTGATGTTTTCAGTCCATCTCTGACCCTTTGGGATTATTAAGAATTGCCTGGAGACAATTAAATGGTATCATACTCCATGCCCCTTTGCCACAAAAACATTGATGTTATCCTTTGAACCATGTTCCAGCTCACATAATTGAAACCCCACATAAGCGGAGCATGAGTGCAGCAATTACAGGAGTGTATTTACTTTGAACTGACTGTGTAGGCAATGCCCTCACTTAGCCCACCCTATTGGTGCTGCCCTCTGGTGTCAAAATATATCAAATTCTGGATCTGCAACTGGTCATGCTGCTGAAAGGAAGAAAAAGAATTAATTACAGTAAGAAAAAATGTGTGTAAAATATGAAATGTCTCTCTGGTAGCTAGAGGTATTTGCTAATCCTCCTGAATATCAATTGTTGATATTATATGTCCACAAATATTGGGGTGGGAGACTAGGTTTTGAGACTTATTTCTGACTTCCAGGTCTAGAAAAAGTGACTTATTAGGGATGCCACACTGGGTTCAGTTTTCTTCCATTTAACCTACCACCTTATCTAAACGAAGTCTGTACTAATGTTACCACGCATGACCACCAAATGTTACTGAAGCTTAGTTCATTCAACTGCAGCTTGGTTATGTTTTATATGCCCTTTATTATAGCATAAAATTGATTAATGTGCCATTGAACATAGTTTAAAACCTATCAAAACATTTAAAAAACAACATATAGCTGGACAGTTCCTGATTGCTACAGTGAGAGCCCGGCGGAGAGCAAAAGCTGTAAGCTATTTGTGACATTTAACAGCCGTATTAACATCCCTAATTGTAAATGACAGGGCAATTAAGGCTGAAAAAAATATCCCAACAAAGTGGCTTGAGCAATTACAATTGTTCCATTAAAGCAAAAGAACGCATTCAATTTAATGGGAGTAAAAAATTCTTTCGCTGAGGTTGTCCAACTAAATTGATTGTCCAAATTACGAGTGTCCCATTTAAATGGCTAAGACTATATGCTGCAATGTATTAGCTGACACACAGGACTATTAAAGCGCTGCATATCACATCACAATAACCTCTGCTGAATTTAAAGACGACTCTGGTACCACCAGTACAGAATATGATAGATGTGCTGCTGATGTTACGCCAAAATGAATGCAGTGTTGTATCCCTTGCTATTGCTGCATGAGAATGCTCTTCGTGGCAATGATGGATATTTGAAAAATGAAAACTGTTTTTTTTAATTAAGAAAAGGATAACAATAGTCATTCACAAGATACTAATTTGTAAAGACTGAATAACAGAATACATTGCAAGACAGAAGCATGGGCTTATGGCAAAGGTAATGGATTGGGACTCTAAAGATGTAAGATCAGTTCCCAGCTCTGACACAGACTTACTGTTTGACCTCAGGTAAAACACAGAGGGACTGCTTGAAAGCCCAGTGAAGTCAATGGAATGTCTCCTGACTTAGGGGGGTTTAGCTCAGAGCCTTATCTGAGGTCTTCATCTGTTAATGTTTCCCCATCTCACAGGGGTATTGTGAGGACACATTAATTAATGAGCACACAGTGCTCATATACTGTAGTGTGAGGGAGGGGGCCATAGGCGCAGATATTTAAAGATGTAGCACATTCAGAAAGGTGCATTAAAATGTATTTGGGTCCTTTGCCTTGCTAACAGGCATAACAGCACGGAAACTGGGGAAGATGGAAAAAATTGCGATAGCATCTTCACTACTGCAGCTCCTCTGCAAAACCCTCTGTGTGAACTCAGCTCTGCCTGCAATGGAACCATGGCCAGCTGAGGTGGGGAAAGAGTTAGGGAACAGCCGATTTATGTAATATGCTTCCAAAGAACTGAGCACTAACCTGTACATGGCATCCGGCCATGATATTTCTGTCTGAAAAGGAGCGACGCTCCAGGCAGAATGAGCACAAGGGGCGTTTGGACTGAAAGAGGGTTTGGCACTGAAAGGACGGTAGACAGCTCAATTAGTTATTAGTGGACTACAGTAAAGTAAATCCATTTAATTAAAAAAACCAACAAAAATCCTGAGCTTATATCTTCATGATGAAGATGGATGGCCATATTCTCAGGGCTCAACCCACTCCCAGCCCTACTCTTTTCAGGTAGTAGCGAAATGGTCCTGTCAGAGATGGACGTTTCACAGAAACGGGTGATGTGACAAATTTATCAATTAAAGAGCAACATGTCCCCAGGATCAGCTGGTTGACATCCGAGAGTTCTGTAGAAACTTGAGACTGATGTGGCCGAGATCCTAAGAACATTATACCATCTCTTATTGAAAGCAGCTACTTTACTAGAAGACTGGGTAGCAGCAATGATTGTGCCTCTCTTTGAAAAAAAAGGTGCTAGTGTGAGCCTCAACATTACAGACTTTGAGTCTGATTCGCTTAACACCAATTTCACCCCTCTATTACCCCAGTGACTTCAGTGGAGTTACTTCAGGAGGATCAGACCCTCCATTTCAAGTGACATTTGCACTTGGTTGCATAGGAAAACTCATAACAGTGGCCTGAGTCTCCAGTGTGTCCCTCCATTTTTTTGCAAGAGTAATTTAATTGATTGCACTGGTGTGAGCCCTATAGAGCTGCTTCAACACATGCCTATCAAATGTACTATTTAATTTTTTAAAGTATAATAAAACCCGACCAAGACTTGGTTCAGTGGGAAGAGATTAATATTATCTCTGCAGCCTTATATGGTCTTGTGGTTCAGGAATTGAACAGGAGACCCAGAAAGCTGGTTTCAGTTCTACCACAAATCTCCTGTGTGATCGTCACTTAATCTCTCTGGTCGAGCTCCTCCAAGGTATTTAAGCGTCTAACCTTTGAGGCTTTGTGCCTTGGTTCCCTATCTGTAAAATGGGATAATATCCCACCTTTCTTACCCCTTTTTGTTTTGTCCATTTGGATTGCAAGTTCATTTGTCTTTTGCTACTTGGTTACACAGTCTTTAGCACAAAAGGGTTCCAATCTGAGTTGGGGCTTCTAGCCACTACCCTACTAGAGATAATTATTCACTACAATAATCTTCTCTGCTCTGATTAGTTTGTGTCTTGACATTTGTTGTTTCTGCATTGCATGCACCAACCCGTTCCGTTTTTCTTCCAAAAGGATGAAGTTTTGAAAGATGCCAGCAACATGTCTCAGAAGTTCAACTCTCATCTCCAGAGGTGAAAATATTATTTTCACCAAGTACTGCACAAGAACTAGCCCATCTAATTTATGTGACTCTCTTCATGTGAATGAAGTGACATTTACAATATGGAATAATTTAAAAATGCTTACAGCATGAAATTGCTAACTTCTGTTAGAGACCATAAATAATGAAACCTTCAGTTATAGGATTAAATATGGTGACTAATATGGAAAATACCCATAGAATGAGCATTGAGATAGATGTTTTGAAGGGATAAAACAGAAATTTCCAATATGACCTGTCACCTAGATCTCAACTCATTATTTTACAAGGCAAAGAAAATATATTAGGAATCCTTCTGGGTGAATGGCTAGGCCTGAAAGGAGGTGATTCATTTCTAGTAAGCTGTTAATGTAAACAATGTTGACCTTTATGATTAACTGTTTTCAATATATTTACACTTAAAATTCACTGAGGTTATATAGGCCTTATCAATTTGATAAACTTTGAAACACTCTAGTTATGTCAGATTTGGGGAAGAGCACTCAAGGATTTCTGCGAGTTGCCTCTAACAGGTTATGATTCAGCAAGGTATCGAAACATATGCCAAATTTTAAGTACATTCTTAGTTCCAGTGACTTAAAGACTGGCGCATGTTTTTTGTTGAGTCAGGGCCTTAGTTTAATTTCAGTTGCAAACCCAGACCCATTTCTTATTGTAAGGAATCTTAAAAGGTAGTTTCAAAATAAAAAAGTCACAGTGATTATCAAAGGGCTGGGTTCAAAGCCCATTGAAGTCAGTGGGAACCTTTCCATTGACTTTGATGGGCTTTGAATGAGCCTAAAGTTCTCGGGAACTCTCAGATTAATGCTTATATGGAAAGTACAGTAACAACACTTCAACTGTGTTGCTCTCTTTTTCAAACTAATGGAGAACGACTCTAGTTCTTCCCTTTGAAGGCATGGAAATCACTTCATGGCGTTTGCCCAGAGTACTGTCCCAGTAGGAGTATGCTACAGGAGAACAGACAGAAGCTTTGGGATTTCACTGAACTGTATGCTGACAAATACAGTAAAAATTCTGAAGGGAATTTGGAGAGTCGATGGATAAAGTGATAGTTCACCTGCTGAACTAAAAGGCAAAAGATGTTTTAGGTGAGACACTAATTTGTTGGGAGGCTTATTGTCACTAAGACTTGTAGAGACTTATTTTCCCATGTACTACACTGAGCACACGTGATTTTTCTGCCCACATAGAAATCGTGCAGCATAACCCAGAGTACAATTTACACAGAGTGGATGGCATTCTACTTTTCTCAATTTGTTCAGCCCCATTAAAGCCATGTGAGCTAGGTGGCCAAGATCTGGCCCAGTACATCAGACTGTGGTGAAGGCTGCTCTGACTTTTGAAGGTGATCTCCCATGTCTCGGCTGTCCTCAGTTTCACATAACATTGGTTTAAAGCCAATTTTACCCCAAATCGCTACTCTTACACCTAGTATAGCTCAACCAGACTAGAGGAGGTGAGTCACTATGTCCAGTGAAATTACAGAGCGAACGTAGCTAGGCAGAATTTAGGTTCTAAGCATTTACCATTATCACATCATAAAGTTCTAAATATATCAGAGCATTTGGTTTTGTCATTTTATATTATAACACAATAAAAAGAGCAGCTAACCACTACAACTTCCATTTGCGTATATTATAATGTGTGAAACAAGGCAATATGCTCGCAGCATTGTAAAACCGCTATTATGGAAATTGATGTATTTGCTTTACAAAATGTAACTCTGGAAAGTGTTGTGGAATATTAATATTACTTATTATGATTACCCAAATTCTCCCACGATATAAATTATATTCACTTGAGCTGAAGAATAAAAGGCCAGAGCCAAAGAGGCCATCCACCTACTTCAGGGCTCAGTCACTGTTTTGGATGAGCCCCATAGCTGGTTAGTACACGAAGGCACCTTTCCCTGTCCGCATGATGTCATACTGCCCAGGAGCAGGCTGGGAAGTAAACTGTGACTCGGAGAATCTGTTTGGTGTGTGGTGGGGAGACCAAGCCAATTCTCTAGTCTCCCTCGCATTCTGTCTCCACCTGCTTCTCAATCACTTCTGCCCACATGGTATGGGAAAAGAGCATCACACTAAGGCTGCTCTCCTATGCTTAGCTAGTGTAGAGGCATGAGGAGACACCTTACACACCTGTACTTCCCTGAGTGGGCACACAGGCTAGGCTTTGCTCTGGGACTCAGAATTTCAAGCGCAACAAGCTACGTTTGGTCTTTCTACAATTTCCAGAGGGAGTGGAAGGCCAGTTCTCGCTGACAAAAATGTGACCAACTGAATAATCAGTAGAATGACAGCTCCAATGCCTGAAAAAAGAAATTTCTCCTTTGTGCTCTGTTCATTAGTGATAGTTAGATATTAGTCATGACTGAGGTGTCCGCTGCTGTTGCATACTCACATATCACTAGTGCTGTTATAATACATTTGTTTTGCACTGCACCTGTGGCAGCACCAATGCCATGTAATGGGGGCATTCAGGTACCTCTGCTACAGCTCTCAGCAACTCTTTTAAAGAGCCTTAGTGGTAGCTGAGCAACTAACTGGGAATATAGATTAAATGCTGCCTATGGGTAAGAGTGGTGTTACTTGTCAGCATTTAAGGCCAAATACTCAAGGTGGGCCACTAGTGGACATATAGGAAGGCAGTAAGGCTAGGTATGAAAAGGAACCAAGACAGTTTTGCATTCATCCCAGCTGCAGTGTCCCATGACTCTAATCTCTACAGTATCTAAACATAAGAGTGTGCAGAATTTATCAGGTAGTTCACAAAATCAAGCCCAAGCTCCTTCACCAGAGCTGGCAAAGAGCCAGATCCTCAGCTGATGTAAATAGGTGTAACTCAGCTGATGTCAATGAAGCTAAAATAAGTTACACCAGTTGAGGGTCAGTCCCAAAAATCCAAGGTAAAACTAAGACTCATTAAAAGTAGAACTACAGAGTGCTGCTTTTTGTACAGAAATCTGACACCGTGCCTCAACTGTAGTCCTGATGTGGGAAAGGAAACGTTAAAGTGTGAAGGTTATCGCTTTGCTCTTGGTTTTCCTCTCATCTTAGCTTGACCCCCCCAGCCATTTGCTCTGAAGGAACTTTATATTCCTTGGCAGTCGTCACTGCGCTTAACAAAGATTAAAAAAAAATCTTCAGTGCACATATTTTACAGCTAACCACCCTGTTCATGTTCTTAGTGGGCGGGAAGGCTGGGGGGGGATAGGGGAAGGAGCTCATCTGAGGGGCTGCTGGTGGGTGCTGAGGCCCCCACTATTTTTTTCCTATGGGTGCTCCAGCCCTGGAGCAGCCACGGAGTCGGCGCCTATGAGAGTCATTACAGAACCAGTGGAGTTCCATAACGCCTACTTACTAATTGTAAAGGAGAGCAGCCTAGGCCAAAATAGATGAATCTAAAAGATTACTAGAGTCAAGCATTATAAAATTCAGAGTGGAAAGGACCGCACAGATGAATTTATATTGATGCAAATCTCCAGCTATATGAATGTAAATACATTAGTAGGGCCATACTATGGGCCTCCAGATGAAGAAAGGGAAACTGGGTGCATAACGTTCAAAGCCTTCAAAAAGGCAGCAACATGTAATAAAGTTATGATAATGGTGCACTTTAACTACCCAAATATAACCTGGTCAAGTGGCACAACGGGGCCAAGTTTAGAGAAAAAAAATTCTCAACGCTTTAAGTGATTGGGTTTTGGAACTGTTAGTTCCAGAGCACATAAGAACAGAGGCTATGCCTGACTTTGTCCTAAGTAACTTGCATGAGCTAATTCAAGATGTGACAGGAGCTGAGCCACTAAATAATAGTGACTGCAATATAATAAGGTTCCACATCCAAGAGGCAGCGACGGTACAAAAAGGTGACACTAAATTTGAGAAAGGGAACGTTTAACATTTAGAAGGCTAGTCAGAAAGGCCTTACTGTTAAAAGTGGTCTCTATTATTATTAGAGATCAAGATGAGACCTAATGTGGGGGACAGATTATCCCACTTCGACCTGCCTTATGGCTTCTACAAGTCATAGCGGTTCTCCACAACCACAAGGAGTCTTCTAGATGACAACCCAGAAAGGGGCATCACGTATTCTGACCATGAGCCCTTGGAATGTTCTCTGTGCTGAGGAAGGATCAGTGGAGTGTTAGAACCAGAGCTCTAGTTATTGTTTAAGTTTCCCCTTGAAAAGAAACCACTGACTGAAGATAATGTGTTTGTGTATGGAAGGAGGAAGGTTGTCCCCTTTCTGGTATCATGACGGAGCAACTAATTTACTGCATATTGTATGAAATTTTATTCAAATCCCCAAAGCTTTAACGAATAAGTCTAATGAGACCTTTTCAGAATGTGTAGAAAAAATACCAGGGTCTTTAAAAGGAGTCAAGGTTTTCCTCTTTTAATTTTACTGGCAGTGATTCAAATGTAGTCTCTTTACTTAAGGAAGTTAACATAGGATCATACATGTATAATACAGGAACGTAACAGCCAGGTCTCCAACTGGCGTATATTTGTCAGGGCTTTACTGGAGTCAATAGATCTGTGCCAGTTTACATTAGCCAAGAATATGGTCCAGAAATGTTAAATGCTGTATATATTCAACCTCATTGTGACAGCTCCTAAAAAACTCCCCCCTGTGTAAGTGTTTAAATGGGAAAGCTCACCTAGTTAAGGGATTACAAAACTTTTGAAGATCTTTCTTTCATATAGAGGGATCATTCACGGGTAGCAGGAAACAGGTAAACTTTTAAGAAATGTTCATCCTTAAGCTTGTCAGTGTCATCCTTTCTCTCTCTTTGGCAAGCATCATGTATTGTTATTTTTGGGTCCCTTCCCCCAAATGACTGCTCTCTGTTATCTCCACTGCTAAACTTAAAAACAATAGTCTGAGGAAATATACTTATGTCATATTTTGAGCCTATTATCCTAGTGAATGCTAAAGAGAGATGCCAATACTCTTCCCTTTGATTTGGGGGCATTCTAAACTTCAAGGTACCTGCTTAATCATTTACAATCCCTGCAGCAACAGACAATGAGCCCGATTCACTGGGCAGCATGGCCACTTTGTACTTTGGCATAATCTCTCCCTAAAGCCATTTTAACCAGACCAAGGGAGCTCATCTGAGTGCAAGGCTGATTTTGCAGTGGTACAAAGCCAACATAGAGGTTCTGAGCAAATTACCCGTTACCTTACGGCTGGTGTATCAGGGAAAGAGGACGTGGTCCTGTGTCACATTGAACGGTTGTCACATTGTTAACCCCTATTGGTCTTTGCAGCCTAGCATAAATTAGAGCTGTCCTCTAGCTGTTCTAACACAAAGATCGGCTTTGCATAGGGCAGCAACAAGAACTGGGTAGCTTTAGCAGACTTCTGTACCCGCACTCTGACCTTTACTCTCTACAGTTCAACTACAGCCCAAGTTCTGACCCAACAATTCTCTAACATTATTTTAATGACTTTGGCCAACCGTTTATTCACATTAGTAAGGATTACTCATATGATTATCCCCCTAAGATTCATAGGTTTGCTTGTGTAAGTACAGATTACTTATGAAAGAGGCTGGGGCAAGAGGGTGGCAAAAGGGAGGGTCAACTGAATTCCTTCTTGTTTAAATTATCAATTTTGTGATTTCTCAGACATCCTACACCCAAAGTGCTCTCATCACTTTTTAAAAATATAAATCTTCTATTTCAAACACTACAGTGCCACAGAGAAGTCTCCATAGAGCCAAAAGTAGTATAAATCCAACTGATCTTGTATCAGGTTGTCTTTTCAGACATACAGGGTCTGATTCACACGAAAGATTTTCTTTCAGGATGGGGTCCCCATTGAATATGGATTAGAGCAGTTTGATGATAAAAGCCCTCTGACGACACCCCCCTAGTTGTCATCTATGACCCAGCACTGGAACTCACATGGAGAATTATCAAACAACTACAACATATACTTGATGGGGACCCACATCCTGAAAGAAATCTTTCCTGAACCCCCACTTCTGCCATTCAAACAACCCCTCAAATTCTCCAAGCTCATCATCAGATGCAAGCTCCTCACAGATCAGGACACACCAACTCAAAGCAGCACCGAACCCTGCCAGAACAACAGATGCAAAACCTGCAGAGGTACCTCCACTGCTACAATAATCAACACTCCCCACAACACACCTTTCCAGATCCATGGGTCCTACACATGGGGCGATCACATGTGATGTACTTCATCCAGTGCATTAAATAACAACTATGTCGGTGAAACCAGACAATCACTACACTCTCAAATGAACTCACACAGGAAAATGATAAAAGACAAAAACACCCTATCACCTGTGGGTGAACACTTTTCACAAAGTGATCACTCTCCATCTGATCTAGTCATTCTCAGCCTCAAAGGAAACCTGCACAACACTTTCAAGCACTGAGCCTGGGAGCTTAAAATTCATAACTTTGATAGCCACTACAAATCATGGGCTGAATAGAGACACTGGATTTATGGCTTATTACAACAATTTATAGACTACAAGCAATCCCCCTCCCAGTTACTCCCCCACTTTTTTTCACCCCTATGACCAGAGAGGTGTTAATGGGGCACTTTATCTTGAATGGTCCCTTGAAGTATGTTGAATTTAGGGATGACACTCTGAGTACATTTCCCAGACATGAAGAAGAGCTCTGGGTAATCTCTATAGCTTGTCTCTATCACCAACAGAAGTTGGTCCAATAAAAACTAGTACTGCACCCACCTTGTCTTTCTAATAGCCTGGGACCAACATGGCTACAACAACACTGCACACAATGACCAGCATAGTCATAATGTCTGTAAATTGGACTCATATCCCTCCCTAGGGTGACCAAATGTCCCGATTTTATAGGGACAGTCCCGATTTTGGGGTCTTTTTCTTATATAGGCTCCTATTACCCCCACCCCCGTCCTGATTTTTCACACTTGCTGTCTGGTCACCCTATCCCTTCCCCATCTGTTTTTTGTCATCTTCAACACAGAGACTTTCATCCAAAATATCTCAAACATTTTGGAGGTGCCTGTAATAATGAATAATAATCTAAACTACTATTTTGATGCACTATGACTATTGGTAGTCTCAAATGGCAGAAATCTTTCCAGATCATTGTACATTTACTGTATTTGGGCATGTTAGTGAATTTAATTTAGTCCTCTAAATGCTAGCAAATAGGTGTAATGTACTAGCAGTTCACCTTATTTAGTATTATGTGTCTTATTACGCAGTTTGTTTAGCGCTGCAGTTATCCAAGTTGCACATACAAATCCGCACTCGGGGAAGCAGAGACAATAGCTGTAAATCAAAATCTCCCTTCAGTTACACCCATGTTTTTCCTTTTATGTCAATGAGGGGTTGCATGGGAGTTAAACCTGTACCCAAGTTTTACATGTGCAAGAGAAAGGGCCTTTATAAATCAGGCCCTATATACCACATACCTTTTCTTGAGCAGTAATGTAAAGTTATGGACCCCAGGGGGTCTGACACAAGGCTACCGTGAAGCTCACTTATACAATAATGTGAAGTTTCCCTCTGCCTCGTGAAATCTGCAGGTTGTATAGAGAGGCCGTCCTGATGCTTATGAAACCCCCTTCCCTCCAAATGACACAGAGGACATGGCAAGTTTGTGCTTGAGCTATTCCTACCACCTCAGAGATCCCTGGCTGCCAGCATGGCCCCCTGGGGGTGCTGGCCTGCCCTGAGGTTACTTTAACTCGCACCAGTTGTATACAATGTTGTATACAAAAAATGAAACAGCCTTGATAGGAAAAAAAAAAAGCTGCAAATTAGTCATTGTGTAGAAATAACTCAATTTAATTAAACTCAGATTTTAATTAAGTGTATATGAAACAGTAAAAATCTAGGTAATGAACTATTGTTTAGTGCCTTGATTTGTTCAATTGCATTTTATTGATTTGCATGGTATGATTTATAGTGAATCGGCAGCTCTGGCAAGGAGGCATACAATAAATCAAAACTAGATGAGACAAACTGAAAGTTAATATGACATTAAATAACTGGAAATGTTTCCCATTCCATAAAAAACAGAGTGAAAAAAACACTGAAGCATGCTTCAAACTGGATCTTCCATCATCCTGTTACACTGTGTTAAAATATTATTAGAGTGAAATCTTGATGTTTTCAAGTACCATTACTGACTAGCACTGATCTATTATGAGGTAAAGTGAGGCAAACAAATTATTAAAGCACAGGCTTTAAAGTGGCCTTTAGAGCATCCTTTTATATTACAGGCCAAAGTAAACTAGACACATATTGTGGCATTTGTGTACATATGGAAATAGGGTGTGGCATTAGAGATACCACCTGGTGGATATTTGACTGGCCTGGCCAGGTTTTTTTATGGTGTTGCCCCTTGCCAGAAAAATAATTTGCTGGGGTTTTCTTATGTGGGTCTAAATATCTGAATTATTATCACAGTAAACTGGGATAGCTAATGTTAAAACTTTCTGTGTCCAGCTAAAGATGCTGCAGTGTTCCCACTTCTGCAGTTTAAGTGATAAACCTGTTGAAAATACAGCATCTGTCTGCCCACCCGCCTGCAGGGTTTGAGTCACACAAGAGTGAGGAGATGTGTAATATATCAATCTTATCTTTATGTGTTCTCGCTCTAGATACTATAGGTGTCTGTTGAAGTGAGGGTGTGTGTGTGTGTGGAGTTGCCTTGTGGTTGCAGGCTGGGGTTGCAGTGGCCTTGCCTTGTGGGGGAGAGTGCCAGGATCTTTGTATTTCAAAAGGTGCCATTAATTAGCCAGTGCTTGATGCCTTGCTGGTACATAAGTAAGAATCAGTTACTATTTGGGTATTTGTGGGGTGTAGGGCGGCGGAAGTTCTGGAATGCATCCCCCCTTATTGGTCTGAAATGGCCCACATCAGACAAGCTTATTTCTAAATATCACTATTTATATGGCAACCATTGCCTCACAATCCACCATACGATCTGTAATGCATTGCTCCTCACAGCTTTCTGGGAAGTAGGCATTATTATTCCTATTTTATAGATGGGGAACAGAAGGACTAAGTGATTTACTCAAGGGCACACAGAAAGTGTGGAAGAAGCAGGAACCTGGTTCCGGGTCTCCATATCCAAAGTTCCAGGTTAGTGCCTTCACCACTGAATCAACATATTCTGGGACATGCTGGAAAGCTAGTCTTTTTCCTCAACATTTTGAAGTTGAGAGGGTGTGGTGGTGTGTTAAGTTAGATGGACTATATGGGGTAATGGTATTAACATAACCCAGTCACTGTCCAACATTAAACAATTTTCAACAGTGTCCAGGGTTTAGTAAACAGAGAACTCAGCCTCCTTTGCACTAAAGCAAACTCACTGTAAAATTAATGCCAAAGGCTAGAAATATATTGAGTGAAACACATAAAAGGAAAAGAATCACAATGAGGTCCAGAGCATTGAAACTGAAATGTACTGTTTTGCAAAACAAACAATCAAAACCTATCAAAGTCCCTTTTTGGAGACAGTGAATATTGGCTCACATCTCTTATTCAGCAACATTGTCTTTCTTGGTGTGAAGAAAGGGTTAGTGCTCTTCAATTCTGAATTGGGAATGATAGTTGTGTCCTTGCTTTAGACAAAACAGACAGACACAGAGGTGAGAGCAGAGATAGAATAGTAAAGATGAGAGAAATATGACTTTTTGATGTTCTCAGGACATAGGGCATTTGCTCAGTCACAGACAGATGATTTGGGGCTTGCTGATTGGCCACTACAGCTGGTGCTCTGGACCGTGATTCACTTCCCCAGACAGGGAGATCATCTGGCTGGTCAGATCCCGCTCCTTCTCAGGCCGAGTAGGGCTTGATGGGCCCTCTCATCATTCTGTACAGTTGATTTCAGAATCAGGTGAAAGTCCGAGAGAGAGAGGACGGGAGAAATATGGGAGCTCATGAAGGAGGGGAAGAAAGAGCAAGATCTCACATGTATTGGGTTGGGATCCTTGCTGGTACAGTAAATGATGGTCAAAGCATGTCCACTGGAGTATCAAGATCTGGTGTCACAGCAAGAGTCATTCCACTGCAGCTGCATTGATGGTAAAAGATTTTTCCCCCCCCCACCCCCCAATTGCCATTTTAAGGGCCTCTAAAAGTGATTTAATCTCATTAATTTCTAAGTGATCTTAGTGCCACTAGATAGGACAGAGCACCACACCCAGGAGGTGTGTGGGTTACATACTTCCCCTAGCTAAGGAAGTGCATCCTGCGCTTCAGAGACTTCCCAGTTGATATCCCGGACGAGCCCCCACTTGTAACACTAGAAGGGGACGGAGCACCACACCCAGGAGGCATGTGGGTTAAACAAGCAGCATTCGAACAGTGACAGAAACTGGATATTGTGCACTGCAAATGGTTTGTGGTGGTCAGATCTTAACAGGCCAAGTGCTGCTTGGATTTCAATGGGACCAGTTAGGTCAGCTGTGCAGTGTTTTTAAAAATGCCACCCATAAGCTCCATGAAAAAGCATTTTGATGTGCAACTCGCTCTTCAACAACAGCCATTTTGCACTAACACTCCTCTGCTCTCATATTAGTGGGGTGAGGTGGTTAAAAGAGCCTTACAGTTGCAATGTACATACACTGAAGTTGCTTTCTGCGGTTTCACAAGAAAGAAGCAATCCCAATTCCATTGACAAAACAAGGATGCCTAATTAGTGAAGACAATGAGCTAACTCTCTAGAGAAAATGGAACTGCTGTGTCTACTGTTTCTCATTTTTACTCAGGGGTGAGTCAGAGCTAAAGCATTTGCTATCCCTGAGCATAGACACAATCCCCTTAGGTAAGCACGTAACTCATATTTTTCACAGGAAAGCAAAAAAGATACTGTTCAATTGCTGCCTTTAGATACATGTTTTCCTGGGTCAAAAAAGAAAAAAAAGACATTTCAGGAGAGCTGTTGCTCACAGAAAAGAGACTTTGATAATCCATAGCCTTTCAGACTAAGACAAACTCACCAGTCCAACCAATATGCTAGTAAAAATAGAAGCATATCAGAGGTGCAAAAATGAGAAATGGATCTTGGATTAAAGGCATTAAAAATCAGAGAGATGTCAGTATGCTTCACAAAGACAGCAGTGAGGAACATTTTCATTTCACTGCATCTGAAGCGCACGAAAATTCCTCTATTTATGAAATGTCAATACACACTTCTTACTAAACTGATGACCCCTCTCCCCCTGCTTTCCAGTGAAAGGACTGGCCTCAAGTATATTGAAAATAGTGGCATACTGATGTTGGTTTACTATTTAATGGCTGTTTGGTGGTCAATACTAAATGATACGATGGTATCAGCCCCGTTCATGGTGTGTAAAATTTTTCATTTTAAACTGCTGTTGGCAGCAGGGGCGGCTCTAGGTATTTTGCCGCCCCAAGCACGGCAGGCAGGCTGCCTTCGGCGGCTTGCCTGCGGGAGGTCCCCAGTCCCGCGGATTCGGCGGCAGGCCTGTGGGAGGTCCACCGAAGCCGCGGGACCAGCGGACCCTCCGCAGGCATGCCACCGAAGGCAGCCTGCCTGCCGCCCTCGCGGCGACCGGCAGAGCGCCCCCTGTGGCTTGCCGCCCCTGGTGTGCTTGGCGTTCTGGTGCCTGGAGCCGCCCCTGGTTGGCAGTCTCAGAATAGAAGCCAAAGACTAGCTAGACTTCTAGGCCAGGGTTGAAGTATACACTGTAATGTTGCTGTGATAAAATAAGAAACTTCACTAAAAAATGGTTTCTGCTATAATTACAAAGAAAGAAACCTTCTGTGTCTTCTTTTTTCTTGCTAATGTAAGGATGATTCACCTCAGTGGAACATATATTTGTTCCATTTGGTCTGTGAGGATAAAGAAAAAAATTGCTTGACAAAACCAGACCGAGGAAAAAAGCTCTGAAAATTGAGACACAAGAGGAAGAGGTGGCTGCATTGGTTAATTATTCTGAGTAGCAAACTTTAAGACTCCATTATCTGAAATTTCTGTCTGGTCCTGTAGCTATCATTAGTATCCAAACCAAAATCCATTTAAACTAAACCTTGATTGTGCAAAGGTTCTGGATACCCCTTTATAAGAACAAAGTTTGTCTGTAGTACAGAAAAGGACAACTTCTGTACTCAGAAATGTGCATTTGACTGCCACTACCTTCAGTTCATGGGCACTTTTCAAATGCACCTCAAAGGAAAATTCATAGATTCACGGATTATAAAACTAGAAGGGACCACTGTGATTATCTAATCTGACCTCCTCTATAACACAGGTCACAGGAATTCCTCGAATTAATTTCTGTTTGAACTAGAGCATATCCTTTTGAAAAAAAATCAGCCAATCTTCCTTACAAAATTGTCAGTGATGGAGAATTGACCACAACCCTTGGTAAACTGTCCCAATGGTTAATTACTCTCACTGTTAATTAGCACCACAGTTAGAAATGTACACCTTATTTCTCACTGTTAAAAATTGAACCCTATTTCTACTCTGCATTTATCTATCTCCAACATCCAGCCCCTATAATTTGTTATACATTTCCCTGCTAGATTGAAGAGCTCTCTATTATCACATTTCTGCTTTCCATGTAGGTTCTTACAGATTATGATCATCACCCCTTAATCTTCTTTTTGTTAAGATAAACAGATGGGGTTCCTTAAGTTTTTCAGAATTACTTCTTCCCAGGATAGAGTAACCCATCCTGTACATTTGGTCATGTAGAAATGCATATTGAGAAGCTGGTCAAGAAGTTGTAAACACTAGGGAATTAGGATTGTTTTCTTTATTCTTTCACTCATTTAAAATATTCTGCCAAGCAATTAGTAATGTTTATTTGTTTTTGTTTTGATTATTACAGTTTATAACATTTAAATACTTGGGAGGATGAGCAAAGTTGTTTTCTGAGTGTAGTCAAGGATGGAAACATAATAGCATAAATTAAATGAGATAGGCAAAGTTCATCTTTTGCTTTGAGAAAGTTTGTTTGCAAAGGCTGAATTAGTTCATTTTGCATTTGGAAAGCATGTCTTATTTGACCTTGGGAAACAAATATGAGTTTTTTACTTTTAATGAAAGCATCTCTGTATGCAGCACACAGTCGAATGGATGACCAGAGGTGAAGGCAGAGGACCAGACACCTCACTTATTCTGGTTTTCACACCTCACTGATGTCTGTGTGGAATTGCTCCTCATTTACACTGCTATAAGGACATCGCTTTATTGATTTAAGACCAGACTATGAATCCCTTGCTCACACTGATGATCATGACTCAAGGCTCAAGTGGGCCTACTTGCTTAAATAACTGCTTGCCTAGATGAGTAAAGGGTTCACAATATGGCCATTAGAACTGGATTCTGCCATCACTCACATTGCATACACTGTCACAGCCCAGACTCAGGGGAATAAGAGGGAGAAAGGACCCATCTCTTTGACCTTGAGCAAGAGCAGGAGCTACTTATCTGATACACCCCTCAGTGAGCGAGTGGATGGGAAAAGGACTGGGAGACGCTCTAGCTCCATTCCGTTCACTGACCACCCACAAAGGACACAGAAAACTGCTGGAAAGGTTGAAGAAGAGTGGCCTAACTCTCTCCCCAGAGGACAGGGGCCGCAGGGGAGGAATTGCAACTCCCTCAGTCACAATTTGTTTACTGGGTTGCTCCCTGGGTGGTGCAGCTATGTGCTACCTCTCACTAAGGACCAAGTATAAAATTACAGTTGAGCCTATTGAGTAATATCTTTATTTCAATGGCATAGACTCAGATTTTCTTGCTCACTTTGGTTAGCACCTTACCCCATGAGCAGCTTCATTGACTTCAACCTGATTTACTCTGAAAAGTACAAGAAATCTCACACAAACCCTTGTCTAAATGAATTTGTCAACCAAAATATATATAAGGATCTAAACTTCTATGGGCACATCTACATTAAACAGCACCTCAGCATCTTGTCAGATTCATACATCATCGTTTTGCAGGCCTTAGTGGCTTAGGCCTTTGACAGAAAAAATGGTCCAGCAGTTAGGATGCTAAATGCTCTGCTCTGCCACCGATAACTTTGGCCTTGGACAAGTCACTTGGTCCCAGAGTCTCAAAGGTGTATAGGTGCCTAACTCCCATTGAAATCAATAAGAGTTAGGTGCTTAAATACCTTTGAGGATGTGGGCCTTGGTTTGTCTGTGCCTCACTTCTCCGTCGGCTAAATGGAGATAATAGCACCACCCTACCTCACGAGGGTGTTGTGAGAATAAATACATTAAAAGAATGTAAGGTGCTCAGTTGCTATGGTAAATATAAGTACCTCAGACTTGTCACTGGTTTGGGTGACCATCTCCATTGCTGCCTCAAATCAGGAATACAATAAATAGTTCTGAAAAGTTATAGGTACTCCGTTTTTATTCAGGCAAGCACCCCAATGCACTTGCTTCAATGGGACTTTTGCCTGAATAAGAATTTAAGGGATTGGCCCATTTTAATTCTGCTACTTAATGAAACATATTACAGTCTGGAGGCGGAACAGGTGGCCTACCATAAACATTGGCAAGTACATTCTTTTTACTGCACGCTCAGAACTGGCCTATATGAATTCATCTTGGAGATTGGCCATAATAACATTGATTAAAGCCAGGTAGGTCATGACTCACTTATTTTAAAAATCTCTCTACATCCTCTAGGTCTATAGAGCTGGGAAATAAACTCCTAAAGGAGAAAATAATTATTAAACCAGCAAGTGAAAATCTCCCTTTTCCTATCAGTGTTCTTTATAAATGTTAGAACCATACATATTTTGTAACATTCTCTATAGTTTCTCTGTAGATTGTCAGCTTATTGACTGCTTACTGGAACTGAGTGAAACATATGCAACAAATAAGTTATCTAATAAATGCAATGCTTCTTTTTCTTCTCATGCAATGTCCAAGAGCAGATACTGGTCCTTTAATTTATTTGTTCAATATATTTTCAATTTTTTTCTCTGTTAGTCAATAGGAATATTTGAAAATTGAGTTGCACTGCTTACCTCTGATTAGTCAGATAAGTCACGTGTGGTTTCTGCCCCCGATGGGAAAAGAATGCAAGCAATACCAGTGAAGTCACTTGTACTTTGTGCCTTTAAAACTCAGTTTCTGTAGGTACTTATGATAGTGCTTTGGAAGTTTGCATTGTGCAAACATTATTTTGCAAGTGAAAAATGCCACAGACACAGTTGAAGTGAACTGATTTATAAATGCAAGATCATATTCATGGATAATGTTTTGTGCTATTCTCACAGCTCTAGCCCTAACAAACCCATCCTGAAGTGTGCCATGGTAGACACTGAAGTAAGCATATTTTGATTGTTTGGAGGAATTAGTGATTTCAAAAGGAATCGTCTAACATTATCCTTCCTATGCTCACAGATGGCCTGCTGTGTGAGCGTAGGCATTACTGCTGCAGGGAATCTTATTAACGATTAAGCAGACACTGTAAGGAGCAAGGAAAGAAGGCACAGAAATAACATGTTGATTGAGACAGACACATTGTAGCACAAGTTATATTAAAATCCCATTGATTTCATGGAAGTTCAGGGTGCTCTGCATTTCCGTAGGAATTATCTAATGCCTCTGACTCTAGGGCCTGTCTTCATTGAATGCTGACCATGTGTTAAGCACCCATGGGTTTGTTAATGCATCATAGTCTAACCCACTATGGTGCAACCACGTTGTTGAAATAAGAATGCTGCTGCCATGCACCGTGTCCACACTGGTGCTGTATGTGGCTATGACAAGCAATACAGCTATCTGGGCGATACAATTATCATAGCACCACCTACTGTGGCACTCTCTGCTTGCATTTACAAGGTGCTGTGGGACAACTTGTCTGCCCACTTTGGGGATATGGGAGGATATGCTGTAGGTCTGAGAAATGCATATCCTTGCAGGACCCAAGCTGGTGCGGTGGGGTGCTGCTACATGCCAAACGGATGGCTACTGCTGTGAAGCTTCTGGCAGGTACCCAGAGTTGTGGGGCACCTTGCGCCCTTCTGTCCTTAATATGAGGAAGCCTTGTCTGTGACCGTCAGGCATTTGACTTGGTAACGAAAGACATTTTGGTTTTAAAAAAACCATAGAACAATATAAAATTAATGTGGGACAAAGCAAATGGATTAAAAACTGGCTAGAAGGTCTCAAAATGTAACTGTAAATTAGGAATCATCAATGAGCAGGTCTGTTTCCAGTGGGGTCCCACAAGGATCAGTTCTTGGCCCTATGCTATTTAACATCTTTATCGCTGACCTGGAAGAAACCATACAATCATCATTGATAAAGTTTGCTGATGACACAAAAGTTGGTAAATAATGAAGAGGGCAGAGGTCATTGAGCAGAGCAATCTAGATCACTTGGTAAACATGTGTTTTAATATGGTTAAATGTAAATGTATACATCTGGGAACAAAGAATATAGGCCATACTTACAGGATGGGGAACTTTATGCTGGGAAGCAGAGACACTGAAAAAGATTTGAGAGCAATGTTGGGTAATCCACTGAACATGACCTCCCAGTGTGACACTGTGGCCAAAAGAGCTAATGTGACCTAGGGATGCATAAATAGGAATCTTGAGTAGGAATAGAGATTTTACCTTTGTATTTGGCACTGGTCCGACAACTGCTGGAATAGTGTCCCCAGTTCTGGTGCCCACAATTCAAGGAGGATGTTCATAAATTGGAGAGGGTTCAGAGAAGAGCCACAAGAATGATTAAAGAATTAGAAAACATGCCTTACAGTGATAGACTCTATTTAGTTTAACAAAGAGCTGGTGAAGGGGCGAATTGATTATTGGCTATAAGTACCTACACGGGGAGCAAATATTTAATAATGGGCTCTTCAATCTAGTAGAGAAAAGTATAACATGCTTCAGACTGGAAATAAAGTATAAATTGTTTAAGGTGAGAGTAATTAACCAATGGAACAATCTACCAATGGTTGTGGTGGATTTGCCATCACTGACAATTTTTAAATCAAAATTGGATGTTTTTCTTAGAGATCGGCTCTAGGAGTTATTTTGGGGACGTTCTATGGCCTGTGTTACACAGAAGGTTGGACTAGATGATCACAGTCGTCCCTTCTGGCCTTGAAATCTATTAATCTTTGCTGCCACTAGTCACAGGCAACACAAGCACTTCCTTCTCATCCCACACGAGCCCTGTTGTCCCTCTGCAGGTAAGTAAAAGGCCCCCACTAATCCCTGAACACTCCAAGCTTCCCTCTGGAACATTCAACCCCTGTTCCACTGGACACTCACAGAAATCAAAAGATTTGCTATTCCTAAAGGAACAGAATAGCTCAGTTTACCAATAAGCATCAGGATCACCACTCTGCTTAACTTACAGCACTTAAACATGTTTATAGTGAAAACAAGTTTACATTTATTTAACAAAGAATAGAGATTTGAGAAGCAGCAAGTAGAATTAATGAAAAAAAATGGTTGTATATAAAATAAAATCATAACACACTTTTTAGAGACTAAGCGTAGCTAACACAACATCTCTTGTCTCATAAAGGTTAGCTCACCCAAAGTCTTTCTTCCAGCTTTAAACAGTTAGTCCAGCTGAGTACCTCTGTATCCCCAAGCATAGTTGCAACAATCTATTCTCTTCACTTGTAAATAGGGTACCATCTACTGCATGTTATTTTTCCTTGTAGAGAATTTCCTCTGAAGACTCCACAATCTCTTGATTAGTATTCTGTTCCGGCTGTAAATAGGCATCCATTGTGAAGCATACAATACTCAATTTACATTTAGCCAGCTGGATAGATCAGTATCTTCTGCCTCAAAGAAAATTTTTTTATCACCTTCTGGTGACCAGCCCCAACTCACAGACCTTAAGAGCATATTTTCAGTTTATATACATAGCTCTTCACAGATTGCCTGTACATACTTTCACTGTGATTATGATGATCACTGAGACACAGACTGTCAGTGGAGACATTACATCAGTGGTTTTCAACCGGGGTCCATGGCCCCCTGGGGGGAGGGGCACAAGCCATTTCAGGGGTTCCACAAAGCAGGTCCAGCGATAGACTGGCAGGGGCTTGTAGCCCCACCACCCCACAGCCATCTGGCAGCTGAAGCCCAGAGCCCCTCCCACCATGGTTGAGGCCCTGAGCCACCCCCTCCTCCCCTTCCCCTGGTTGGACCCTGGAGTTTTTACAGCATGTACAGAAGGCCTCAAAAGAAAAAGGTTGAAAACTCCTGTCTTACAATGCACCCTTTGATAAACTATTAGGTAGATCCCAGACCCAGGGGATCTGTATAATCCTTGCACACCTCTGTGTCCTCTGCCGGTTGTCATCAAGATGTCCCTGGGTCACACCGGCTCAACTGAATAACTGACAGTTGCTGCTATTTATGGCGATAGTGTTGCTTTTTGATGCCTCTCCAGAAGCTGCTGCCAAGAGACACTGTAGGGAGTTTCAGAGGCTGGTTTTAGCCCAGGGAAGATGGCGGCAGCAGCTTACAAACAGAAGCACACCACCAAGAGAAGGGGACCATGAGGAGATGGAGGTGTTTTGGGATTCCCTCTGAGACTTCTTTCCACTTGGCTTCCCAAGAACTCAGTTTGATTTCATCACTCAGGTATCTCTATTTGGCATATCAATGCTACAATGACTCAAACATGTGGGGGTGGATACAGGGCACTTCCCACCTCCAAAGTTACACAGAAACCCTCTCCCTTTATATACATTTACACATCTCATTGCATTTACTATACATTGCAACACACATGTGTGGGTTGGCTTGGGGTACGTCTACAGTATGAAATTCATTTGAAATTATTCTGTTCGACTTTTCGGAAGCGATTTTATACATTCAATGTTGTGTGACCCCGCTAAAGCGTGTGAATTCGGCAGAATGCATCCACAATACCGAGGCTAGCATTGAATGTCGGTGCGGTAGCTATCCCACAGTTCCAGCAGTCCCCGCCGCCCATTGTAATTCTGGGTTAAGCTCCAAGGGCATGATGGGGCAAAAACATTCTTGCTGGTGTTTCTGGGTGTGTGTCGTCACTCGCTTCTCCCTCCATGAAAGCTACGGCAGACGCCATACTGCCAGCAGACGGTGCAGTACAGTGCACCGCCTGTCTCCTGGTACTATGAATCCATCTCGCATGTCCTCTCATCTTTCTATCTACTCTTCGGCCATGAACTGAGCAGCACAGCTTCCGCCACAAACTCTGCTCTCCCGCTCTTGCATCACTAGCTAACTTTTCCATGTTATCTGTCCTGGGCTCCCATGGAAGCTACAGAAGGCAACAATTTCCCGCCATTTTTCCGCCATCGTGAACTGAGCTGCACAGTTTCCGCCACAAATCCTGCTCTCCCGCTCTTGCAGCTCTAACGAGCTTCCTGCCTCCATGAAAGTTACAGAAGACAACCATTTACCACCTTTTATCAGCCATCTTGAACCGAACAGCTCTCCTACATTTCGCGCCCTTTTTCCAGGATTACGCATGCAGGCGCCATAGCACAGCAAGCATGGAGCCCACTCAGATCTCCACTGCAGTTTTGACCATTGTAAATACCTCGCGCATAATCCAGCAGTATGTGCAGTACCTGCAAAACAGGGCAAAGAAGCGACAACAGTGCGATTACTATACATGGACACAGCTGTTTGTAGAAGCACAGCATGTGGCGATTGGGAGATCATGGTGGCATTGGGCCAGGTTCATGCTGTGGAACGCTGATTCTGAGCCCAGGAAACAAGCACAGACTGGTGGGACCACATAGTGTTGCAGGTCTGAGATGATTCCCAGTGGCTGCGAAACGTTTGTATGCGTAGGGCCAATTTCATGGAACTTTGTGATTTGCCGTCCCCTGCCCTGAAGTGAAAAGACACCAAAATGAGAGCAGCCCTTACAGTTGAGAAGCGAGTGGCCATAGCACTGTGGAAGCTTGCAACGCCCGACAGCTCCCGGTCAGTCGGGAATCAGTTTAGAGTGGGCAATTCTACTGTAGGGGCTGCTGTGCTTCAATCATTGAGCAGCTGCTATCAAGGGTAGTGACTTTGGGAAATGTGTAGACCACTGTGGATGGCTTTAATGTGCTGGGGTTCCCTAACTGCAGCAGAGTGATAGACAGAACGCATATCCCTATCTTAGCCCCGGCACACCGCAAGGGATACTTTTCCATGGTGCTGCAAGCACTGGTGGATCACAAGGGACGTTTCACCAACATCAATATGGGATGGCCTGGAAAGTTGCATGACACTCGCAGCTTCAGGAACTCTGATCTGTTTGAACAGCTGCAGGAAGGGACTGACTTCTCAGACCAGAAAATTACTGTTGGGGATGTTGAAATGCCTATAGTTATCCTTGGGGACCCAGCCTACCCCTTAATGCCATGGAACATGAAGTTGTATAGACACCCTGGACAGTAGTAAGGAGCAGTTCAACTATAGGCTGAGCAAGTGCAGAATGGTAGTATAATATGCTTTTGGATGTTTGAAAGCACGCTGGCACAGTTTACTGACTCGGTTAGATCTCAGCACAACCAATATTCCAATTGTAATTGCTGCTTGTTGTGTGCTCCACAATATCTGTGAGAGTAAGGGGGAGACGTTTATGGTGGGGTGGGAGGTTGAGGCAAATGGCCTGGTGGCCAATTTCGCACAGCCAGATGACAGGGTTATTAGAAGAGTGCAGTAGGGCGCGCTGCGCATCAGAGAAGCTTTGAAAGCCAGTTTCATGACTGGCCAGGGTACGGTGTGACAGTTCTGTTTGTTTCTCTTGAAGTTACCCGCCCCCTATATATATATGAAAGGAAATAAAGTCACAATTGTTTAAAAAAACCCTTCTTTATTATTTGTTGCACAACACATTGAGAGAAATCAGAAGGTAGACTGGGGGAGGAGGGGGATATTGGGTTGGGGGATGGAGGAGGAGGGAAGGACAAGTCCAGAAACCAAATCAAAAGTTTGCATATGCCAGCTTTCTCCTGCTTGGGCGATCCTCTGGGATTGAGTGTGTAGGTCCCCGTAGCCTCCCCCATCATGTTCTTGGGCATCTGGGTGAGGAGACTATGGAACTTGGGGAGGAGAGAGGGCAGTTATACAGGGGCTGCAGCGGCAGTCTGTGGTCTTGCTGCCTTTCCCGCATTAGATCCACCATACAGTGGAGCATGTCAGTTTGCTCCCCCATAAGCTTGACCATAGCGTCCTGCCTGCTCTCATCGCGCACCTCCCTCCTTTCTTCGTGTTCCTGTAATGCTTTACGGGACTCCACGATTGTTTGCCTCCATGCATTCAGCTGGGCCCTATCAGTGTGGGAGGACTGCATGAGCTCGGTAAGCATGTCCTCCCGAGTTCGTTTTTTCCTTCTTCTAATCTGGACCAGCCTCTTGGACGGAGTAGATAGGGGCCACGTTGAAACATTTGCACCTGCAGGAGGAGAAAAAGGGAGGGAAGTATTTTAAAAGATACATTTCAGAGAACAAAGGGGACACTCTTTCTCATTGAAACAGGCAATTCATAGTACACAGCACATGTTCTTTCTGTACAAGTTAGCATTTTGCCTCTTATACTGAAGTGCCTGCCACTTTGGTGTGAGTAAGCCATCACACACAGGCAACAGAATTCAGCTTGTAGGCAGCCTAGGGGCACACGGGGTTCTGCTTCTTCCACATTCATTTCAATGCTTTCAAACTGCTGGGCCCCCTTTCCCATAGCAAGCAATGCCTGGTGGGTTTGCCATATAAAAGAAGGGCCTGCGGGCTCTCTGGGATGATCGCTTCACACAACACTTTCCCCTTCCCCCTGCATCATGGCTCCAATGAGGCTCTAAGCAGGGATGAGCCCTTTAAACTAAAAGTGAACAGCCCAGTGCAGCTGGTTTTTCCCCCGGCCCTCACTGCGTGGCTCCGATCAGGCTCTCACTCACCAGAAGTATCTTCTCCAGGGCCATGGTCCGGGAGCCCGCCTTGGGAGTGGGGGGAGGCTATTGGCTCCAGTGTTAAGAATAGTTCCTGGCTAGGGGGGGAAACGGATTCCCCACTTGTCGCCTGTGCACTGTCCCCCTCCTCCTCTTCGTCCTCCAATAACTCCTCGCTCCGTGCAACTCCCCCCTTGCAGGTGTCCACGGACAGTGGTGGGGTAGTGGTGGCATCAGCCCCCTAATTGCATGGAGCTCACGGTAGAAACGGAATGGATGGGGCTATGACCCAGAGCACCCATTCGCCTCCCTGACTTTTTGGTACGCTTGCCTGAGCTCCTTGATTTTTGTACGACACTGCTCTGTGTCCCTGGAGTAGCCTCTTTCTGTCATGGCCCTGGAGACTTTAGCGTACGTATTTGCATTCCTGTTTTTGGAACGTAGTTCTGCCATAACAGATTCATCTCCCCAACATGCGATGAGATCCAGTACCTCCCATTCGGACCATGCTGGAGCTCGTCTGTGAATCCAGGACTGCATGATCTCTTGTGATCGTGGACTCTGCATGGTCGCCTGTGATGGTGGACTGTGCTGATGGTAACCTGTGCTGATGGTGACCAAACAGGAAATGAAATTCAAAAGCTTCCGGGGCTTTTCCTGCCCACCTGGCTAGTGCATCGGAGTTGAGAGTGTTGTCCAGAGCGGTCACAAGGGAGCATTCTGGGATAGCTCCTGGAGGCCAATAACATCGAATTGCGTCCACCTTTAACCCAAGATTGTGATCTTGATTTAAGCGCTACTCCACTTGCTGAGGTGGAGTACAGAAATTGGATTAAAGAGCCCTTTAAATAGAAAAAAAACGGTTTGGTCGTGTGGACGGAATCATTTTTTTTCCGAATTAACTCGGCTAATTCTGAAATAACCAACTAGTGTAGACCAGGTCTCGGTTACCTTGTAGGAACCAATCCCTGTGCAGCATGCTCTGTCCATACATTGTTTATGTTCAGCCTACTCTTTATATCATCTCTACATTGCTCACTTATCTTGTCCACTGTTATCTTGTTCGTGGTAAATGTTTCCCTTGGTTTAGTATTCTCCCTAATATCGTACCTAGCTCAGATAGTCTGTCTTTTAGATTACTGACATATTTAGTTATGTTAGCTAGCACAAATGTTCCATTTTCAATGTGATGATTTATTTACCACCCTAATCCTATCTTCCAAGGAATGAGGCCTCCCCCACATGTATTTAATTACTGACATCAGGCCAGGCCTACATACAAGGCATAGGCTAAACTGGTGTTATTTCTCACGGCAAGACCAAGACCGAAGCACAGAGTACTGGAACTACATTGTGAAAAAAACTTGGGATGACCAGTAGTGGGTCCAGAACTTTCACATGAAGAAAGCCATAGTCCTGAAGCTATCTAAGGAGCTTGTCCCAGTACTTGAGTAGTACAGTGGCCTGATGAGAGCACCAATAATACCCCAGAAGCATGTAGCTATTCACCTATGGAAACTGTCCACCCCAGGCCATTACATATCTATTGGTAATCGGTCTGGGCTAGGCAAATCCATGGTGGGCCCAGTGGTCATGGAGGTTTGCAAGGCAATGAATGCTGTGCTGTCCCCCAGTGTTGTAAACATTGGAAATATTCCTGCAATAATTGTGGGGCTTAATATTAATAATTATTTTAAATAATTAAAATATTTATGAATGGATGGGCTTGCCACACTGTGCATGTGTGATTGATGTCATGCATATACCCAACCTAGTCCCGCTATTTCAAGCAAACAAGTACATTAACAGGAAAGGATGCTATTCTTTCATTATGTATGCTCCCATGGCCCACCATGGCATATTCATGGACATCTACATTGGATACTCTGGCAAGGTGCTGTTACCTGGGGTTTCTCAGAACCCAAAGCAGTGATAACTTAACAGTTTCTCTCCAGGCAGTGTCAGGCATAAAGCAATGGGGGCACAGCTCATCCGACTGATAAATAATTGGCACAAGCAGACAGGCTTTCATCTAAAACTACTTTTTTATTAGATCTCAAGCGCGCGCACACACACACACAATTTCAATAGGGTTTAGAGCATTTAAAACATTTATAGTTACACAAAGTTAAGAAATGGCTCAAAGGATTTGGCAGCTATGCTTCTGGGGGTCCCCACCTTCCATCTAACTGCTGGGGAACTTAGCTGTCAGATCCTGGTGCAAAGAATGCTTCCTTGGCCTGCTCCCAAGCAAATTCTTTCACCAAATCTTTTATAAATAACTTCAAACAAAGCACAGAACCTATAGTGTCTCCTTGTGAGTCACCATAGTAACCCCTAATGGGTCACCAATTCTCTTACTTTCAGCAAAACTACTCATTAGCTCTTATCATCAAAACATTTCTATTCATAACAATGCGTCAGGGGCACTTAGTACCAAGGTTGCTATTCCCTCACTCTCTTCCATACTTATAATTGGTTACCTGTAGGTCCCATCCTCCCATTGTGATTAACAAACTGCAAGTATGCAGCTGTCTGACCTTGCCTCATGAAGCCCTCAGATTTTCCTAGCTATGTGATGGTTGGTTTTCAGCTGGCAGTGACTGAACATACAAAATTGCTGACTGCAGTAGTATCAAATTCTGGGGTACACACAGGAATGTCAGATTATGGGGTAACAGGTGCATGATGCCAGTCAGATGTCCAGCTTCTTTCAGTGGGGGCAAATTGGTTAATTGTTGCCCCCTACCAATACAATCAATGAGGTGTTCATGCCCACTGTAACTTTAAGTGAACCAGCCTACTCTTTGCTTTCCTGCTTGATGATGGCTTATCTTAATATGTACCAACCAGATAAGAGGCAATTTAACTACATGCTGAGCAAGTTCACAATGGTGGAGGAATATGCAATTGTCTAACTGAAAGCAAGATGGCGCTGTCACTGACTGGTTTGCACTACAGTGTGTTTAATGCCCGACACGTGCTTGAGGCATGTTGTGTGCATCTCAATATGCATAAGGCTAAGCGGGAACTTCAAACAAAGCACAGAACCTATAGTGTCTCCTTGTGAGTCACCATAGTAACCCCTAATGGGTCACCAATTCTCAATTTGGGGGTCTGCTTAGAGACAGCCACCAAATGCATCTATTAGTGGTACAGAGTCTGTAACAGCAAAGGCCAGAAGGGATACCTTGTGTGCTCGCATGCTGAAGCCTCATGGTGAGCACTGGGGCTGACTAGTGGTGTTGTGCGGCACATTGCACTGCTCTATGGAAATCAAATGTAGTGTTTCTGTACATGTTAAAGATATAAAGATGCCATCTTTACTTTTATTGCAATTCATTTATGTTAAAAAAAATGTGGCACTCCAGCTGCCCAAACATGATTCAAATGTGTATCAACATTAGAAAACAAAACATTAAGCCATGGAACTAAAAAGAAAATTGTCAGGACATTGTTTTCTCTTTCCCCTGCATTGCGGCCGGTGTAGAGTGTACTGGATACTGCTGCTGGAGTGAGGTTCCACAAATAAAAGCCTGGTTCATTGACTGGCTCCTCCAGGCATTGTTGGGACTCATAACTGGAGGAGATGGTAACAGGAGGTGAATCCCTGGGGCTCATGTACCTTATGGATTTGCCCCCCAGCGCATGAGGAGTCTTTGGAAGGATTCCGTTTTTATTGCTAAATGTTGGTAAGCACACAAACTGATGAAACATATTTCCATTGATAACCAAAATTTACAGCTAGGTGAAGTAAGAAAAATACTGCTTGAGGATGTATTAAAACACAAATTATCAACACCTCTTGTCAAAATATACAACGTAAATACCTTTAAATCAAATTCTAACAGTTGTAAATGTTTAACTTTTTTACTCTCTGAGTTTACTGCCATTAAATAATTAGCATCTAACCCCCACGTAGTCTCACCTGCCCATAATTCATACAAATGTAAAAATTTATATCAATAAAAATCTATAAAAATGCTTAAAGAGAACCATCAATATTATCCATCAAAATTACATATTTAAAAAAATAACAATTCTGCCAAGTCTGCTCATGAGCCTGACTGGTCTCTCAAACATAGATTCTAAGGCAAGACGGGGCCAATACGATCATTTTGTCTGACCTCCTGTATAAGACAGGCCATAGAATTTCCCCAAAATATGTCCTAGAGCAGGGGTCTCAAACATGCGGCCCGCGGGCCGCATGCGGCCCGCGGAGCTCTTCCCTGCGGCCCGCGGAGCTCCCCAGGGGAGCTCCGCAGGGGCCCCCAAGAGAAAAGCGGAGGCTCCCGCCTCCGCCCCTCTCCTGGAGCCTCGGCGCATAGAGCGCCGAGTCTCCGTCCGCGCGCCTGAGCCCCGCCCGCTCCGAGCCGCGTGGGGAGGGGGCGGGGCTGGGAGCTCTGGGCTGAGCGCTGCGCTCGGCGTGGAGCTCCCAGCCCCGCCCCCTCACCACGCGGCTCTGAGCGGGACCGCCGGAGACGCGCTCGGGTAGGGGGGGGGGGAAGCGGGACCCGCCGGGGCCGGGCTGGGGGGGAAGGGAAGCGCTCAGGGCTGGGGCAGAGGATTAGGGTGCGGGGGGATGAGGGGTTCATGATGTGGGGGCGCTCAGGGCTGGGGCAGAGGATTAGGGTGTGGGGGGATGAGGGCTCTGGCTGGGGCTGAGGATTAGGGTGCAGGGTCCTAGTGCCTGCCCTCCGCCAGTACTGGCAAGGCAGGCTTCCCTTACCCTGAGCCTCTCCAACCCCAAACCCTCAGCCCCAGCCAGAGCCCTCATTCCCCCCGCACCCTAATCCTCAGCCCCAGCCCTGAGCGCCCCCACATCATGAACCCCTCATCCCCCTGCACCCTAATCCTCAGCCCCAGCCAGAGCCCTCATCCCCCTGCACCCTAATCCTCTGCCCCAGCCCTGAGCGCCCCCACATCATGAACCCCTCATCCCCCTGCACCCTAATCCTCAGCCCCAGCCAGAGCCCTCATCCCCCTGCACCCTAATCCTCTGCCCCAGCCCTGAGCGCCCCCACATCATGAACCCCTCATCCCCCCGCACCCTAATCCTCTGCCCCAGCCCTGAGCGCCCCCACATCATGAACCCCTCATCCCCCCGCACCCTAATCCTCTGCCCCAGCCCTGAGCGCCCCCACATCATGAACCCCTCATCCACAGCCCTCACCCCACACTCCAAACCTCTTCCCTAGCCCTGAGCCCCTCGCATCATGAACCCCTCATCCACAGCCCTCACCCCACAGCCCAACCCTCTTCCCTAGCCCTGAGCCCCTTCGCATCATGAACCCCTCATCCACAGCCCTCACCCCACAGCCCAACCCTCTTCCCTAGCCCTGAGCCCCCTCGCATCATGAACCCCTCATCCACAGCCCTCACCCCACAGCCCAACCCTCTTCCCTAGCCCTGAGCCCCCTCCTGCATCATGTACCCCTCGCCCTCAGCCCCACAGCCCTCACCCCTGCACTCCCTCCTATCCCCAAACTCCGTCCCAAAGCCTGCACCCCCACCCCCTGCCGCAGCCTGGAGCCTGCATCGAGCACAGAGCCTGCATCCAGACCCCCTCCCCCACCCAAACTCCCTCCCAGAGCCTTAGGCAGTAAATCTAAGTGCGTGTTTTGTCCTTTGAGTGAGGTGCATTACTGAGTGTATATATTTATTAAAACTGCGCGCGCTTAGGGGAGGAGGTGGAGAAGAGACAGGGCAGGGGCGGGGCCTCATGGAAGGGGTGGATTGGGGGTGGGGCCAGGGGCAGCAAGGGGGCGTGTCAGTGATGCGGCCCTCGGGCCAATGCACTAGTCCTCATGCGGCCCTCGGGGTCATTTGAGTTTGAGACCCCTGTCCTAGAGCATACCTTTTAGAAAAACATCCCCAATCGTGATTTAAAAATTGTCAGTGGTGGCGCATCCACCACAATCCTTGGTAAAGTGTTCCAGTGGTTAATTACACATGCTTAGATATACCTTTGTGCAGGTTCCTCTTTCAGGAGTAAAGTCATGGGTTTTGCTCACATCAGCCAAAAACTGCACTAAAATTGTGATGTGATCATTTGGTCAGGTGGCTGCACACCAAGGGCTAGCCTTCACTATAGGGGCAAGTCGACCTAAGTTACGCTACTCCAGCTACCTGTGTCTTCACTGCACTGCATCAACGGGAGATGCTCTCCAGTCAACTTCCCTTGCTTTTCTTGGAGAGCTGGAGTAACGGGGCTGACTGGAGAGCGCTCTGCCATCGATTTAGTGGGTCTTGACTCGATCCACTAAATTGATCCCTGTTGCATTGATTACAGCAGCGTCGATCTCCCGGTGGTGAAGACCAGCCTAACACATGGGCTTCTTACTCTTCATTGTTCTGCATTATCAAGCAATGCAGAGGAGTGAAGCTAGAGGAATTGCAAGCAGGTTGGTATGGAGACACTGACTAGAGGCATATGAAGGTGGAATAGTTCTAGTCAAGGGTCTCAGCACAGGTAGATGGCAAGATAGTACAGAAGCATAGTTGCACAGACAACTTGTGGGAAAGACAGGAGGACTGTCATGTATTTTATCAGCTGTGGCTGTGGCTGCACATTTTCACTGCAATTATTTTGAGTTAGCAATAGTTAGGATAAGATAACTGAGGGTCTGCCCCATACCTCAGGGTGTGATGGCTGCCTCGCTATCGGTATGTCTACACAGGACTAAAAAGAACCACGGCTGGCCCAAGTCCGTTGATTGAGGCTCACGTGGACCAGGCTCTGGGGCTAAACATCACTGTATAGGCATTTGGGCTTGGGCTAGAGCCCGAGCTCTGGGACCCTATGAGGGTGAAGGGTCAAAAGGTAAAAGGTGCTACAAGGTAAAAAGATGCTCCTGTTCTGGAATGTGCACACCAGGCAAAAGGTGCTAACTCTGGAACAGGAGTCCAAATGACATTGCAGTCTCTGATAGGGTCAATGCAAGTCACATAGTATGAAAACAGAAGAAGCCTAGAACCATGATGAAAAGTGAAACACTGAAAAAAATGCCTCTCAAAAGCACTGAATTCCCTAGGTAAAAATATGGCAGGAGTGGCATGGAAGAATACAGGACAATGATCTCTCATGTGTCCTTCCTATTGACACCTGCATGGAGAAGCTATTATGCTTGTGTAATGGGATGAGAGGAGGTAGAGAGTTCGAAGGGTCACCCTACAGACTGGAATGCTGGGCTCTGTGAATGCTGAGCAGAACAGAGAGCAGCCTCTCTGCGGCTGAGAGCAGGTTGTGGCTTCTGCGGTGTTAGGTGGAAGTAAAGAAATAATTAAATGTTCACTGATATACACATGACCACCTTGGTACCATGACAACCACCCAAACATACCAGTGATCTACATTTGGATTGAAATGCCCATCCAGCTTTTAAAGAGCAATGTCATTATGATTCCTGTTCCCCTTCCACTACTAAGGCAAATGATTTAGGCATATTTTTCAGCTTAACTCCCCACTTCACAAATTAACAAGATGAACTATCCTGGCTCTTTGTGGTTTAGGCCTAGTCTACACTACCGCTCTACGTTGGCAGCTGTAGCACATCTGGGGAAGATGTGCTATGCCAACAGGAGAGCACCCTCTCGTTGGCATAATTATTCCACCTCAACGAGCAGTGGAAGCTATGTCAGCGGGCGAGCATCTCCTGCCAGCTGGTGTGATGTGGACAGGTTTGGGTTGCTGTCACTTGCGTGGGTCATGGGGTGGCTTTACATTGACTTAAGCAGTAGTGTAGACCAGCCCTCGGACTCTGTTGTGGCACTCCTTTTTCTGAACACTTCCAAATTGTTGAGGGCTGAACATTGGTATTTTCTTACCATCTTACTTTTGCTGGTTCATGTGACAAATGGCATAGCAAAGTCATTTTCTACTAACATCAAATAAAGACATTTATTAGACCAAGGGACCAGGGACGGCTCTAGGAATTTCGCCGCCCCAAGCAGGGCATCGCGCCGCGGGGAGCACTCTGGCAGTCGCCGGTCCCGCGGCTCCGGTGGACCTCCTGCAGACGTGCCTGAGGATGCTCCACCAAAGCCGCGGGACCAGCGGACCCTCCGCAGGCACGCCTACGGGAGGTCCACCGGAGCCGCCTGCCGCCCTCACGCGGCACGCCGCCCCAAGCGTGCGCTTGGTGCGCTGGGGTCTGGAGCCGGCCTTGCAAGGGACACAGATTAGCTCTAAAACTACACTCTCATTTTTTCCTCTTTGAAAGTATGTTCCCTGGTTCCACTTCTGCTTGGCGTCATACTACAATTTTAAAGAAACAGTATCCTCCCAAGTATGGTCAGCTGTCCCAATTAGGCTAAATCCAGGTGAGGTGGTCATATCAATTAAGACCTATGTTTTCAAGTGGCCAGTGATTTTGGGTGCCCACCTTAAGACACCTTAAAGGAGGTATTTTCTGAGGGTAGGTGCTCAGCACTTTCTGAAATTCAGACCTGTATAAGGTGTCCCAAGTTGGACACCCATGTACCCGGGTCAATTATGAAAATATACGCAATTCACTTTAAATATAGATAATAAACCTGTGAAACACACTGTGGCTATCAATTAGCTTAAATCAATCAACAGAGGCAATCAATTAGCTTAAATACAACTTTTGAAAGTTGAAATTGCTTTGCATCTGGCCACGTTAATTTAGCAGGAAGAGCTGAAAGATTAAAAACGAGCTATATCTTGAATAAGGAGAATTGTAAGTGAACTGTCAAAAAGTTTTTTCTCTTCCTTTCTTGCTAAGCCCTTCATCAGACAGACCAGAAGACAAATTGTGGGACAATTCACTCTAATTGTAATGAGCTACCTCCAGCCGGAACCACTGATAACTGCAGAGCATTTCCAGTTTCACCATGGCGGATGAGGCAGGGGATAAATGAAACAATTTTTGATTATATTAGTACCTTAGAGCAAAGCTCTCTAGCAGGGTATGAAAATGAGGCACAACAAAATAGGCTGTTCATGGACATCTGTACAAAATAGGTTTTTTGGTGGAGGGAGGAAGTTGCTGTCTGAGAATGGTTTAACTACTATATCCGAACTGCATATAAAATCATTTTAGTGATGAAAATAGCTATACACACAAAACCTTCATTGGAACTAGCAGGGAAAAAGATTGTCAGAGGGCCAGTCAGTATAAATAAAGCATGTGGCATGTCAGAGCCTATTGCTTCAGGCATGGATCCCGTCAACAGCAATACAGGGTCTCTGGTGGGATCAAGAGCACAGGGCTATGGGGAAAAAGAAGCGCTAGCAATGATTCACCAAAACTGTTGGTGTGACGGGAAGTGTATGCCTAATGTCGCAGCGTTTAAGAGTGAATTACATCTGTTTTTAAAATTCAGGAATGCCAAATTGTATAGAATCCAAATCCCCAGGCACTCCTCAGTATTTTGAAGAGGGCATTGTGACTTTTATTGCTGCCGAGGGTGATTTGTTAGGCATATCAACAAATATGATGATTTGTTGGTAAACACTGATAGAAAGGGGAGGGAAGGTATAAATATTAAAATCTGTTGAGATGGCATATCTGTGAGCATTCTGATAAGACACCAAACTGAGTGCTCTTTTTCATGCCAGAAACAGTTTACTGCATTAGCTGTCACACTTATACCTGGAAAGCACTACACTGCAGCCTAAAACTTAGAAAAGAGGCTCCTGAAAACAACTTGGAACTGTGTCTTGTGGTATGGGTGATGGTTGGCAGGATGACTATATTCCATTCCCCACTCTGCCACTGGTTTGCTGTACAGCTTTGTTGGTTCTGGAAATGGTTTCCTGTATCACTTTGCTGATCTGTATATCAAATTTTCCAGCTGTAAAATGGGGCTGATAATATCTATTTCCCCATGGAGTTATAACATCTGCAAAGTGCTTTGATGTGCAAAAGAAAGGAGCATTGTAAGTGCTAAGTGTATTATGTCTATATAATCTAGTACAGTATTCAGTACTCGATATCTAGTCGCTGCTCTTGGTTGCAGGGAAAATAAGAGTAAGTTTGTATTATTTGGTAGAATTAGTTCAAACTGTGCAAATTTCATATGAGTGCATTGGACTCCTTGAATAAATGCTGCCAAATGACTGTAGGTGGATTTCAAAGGAATAAAGGGCTTTACAAATAGTTTTAAAGAAAAAAAATTCATCTTTAAGAATCCAGACCTTTATTCTCCTTCCTCCCCCTCCAGCTACGTTCACAGATCTGGTTCTTTTAGGAGACACTATGCAAAGTTCTGATGAAGTGGATATCTATCCATGTTATATAAAAAAAAATGTGCCTGCTCAGTGATATCTCGCTATTGGAATGAGAGGCCTCACTTATAATACATTGGAGATACCATTATTGTAAGTAATATCATGTATATTATATGCCAAATCAAGGACATTAATGTTGCTACCTAGTTACAGGAAACTTCACTTTTTGAATGACTATTGACACCTGGAACCCATCTCTGATTCAGTTAAGTACCTGGCAGTACGTCCTCATAAGGCTGTCTACAAATGCTAAAAGGGAGAGAGGAGGTGCCATGTGTTTCTATTTATCACTCTCTGATGGGCAAAATTGCTTGAAAGTAAGTTCTCCTGCAAAACTTTACAAGTACCATAAGCTGCTCCATAACTTTTAAGTGATTCTATTCATCTCTATGACAGACTACATTTTTCAGGAAATCATTAAAATCAATGGCATTTTAATCATGAAATGGCCTGCACAGCATAACCTAATGCACTGGTGGAAATATTTAGTTTGAGCATTGGGTGAATCTGCTTAGGGCAGGTTTTATACCACTTTGGAATATGTCAAGACAGTAATGGCTACTAAGATTCCTGTGCTCAGATACTGAAATATATGACTCACCAGGGAAAGGGCATTATAATTTGACATTAAATACAGCCAAACTCACTGTCTCTTGCTGGTCAACTATACTGTAACTGATTCTTGTAGAAAATCATCCGAGTATCTCAAAACTATTACAAGAGTTGTTTGAGAGGGTTAGTCCAGGGAATAGATCACAGGAATGTGAGCTTGCCTTTCATAAACAGAATTGACAGCTGTTAGATAATACTAGACCAGTGTGTTATGACACCTGAAAGCCCATTGTGGCTAACCTGTTATGCATCACCATATGGTATGAGTGCAGTAGAGTCCCACACGATGAAAAATTAAGGAAGACCAATACATTTTACCACTTGAAATTCAATGAGGAGTGAAAAGAACTATGTACAGATTTGAAAGATGCTTGCTATGATCTTTTTGAGTTCAAGAATGCCACAGAATTTCTAAAAGCTATAGATTAAAACCAATTAAGATTCCCAGGGGTCTAATGAGCATCTTCTGAGTTTCATAACTATCAAAAGCTGCAGTGCTGGTCATGGATATTACAGCTGTATATAATAATGACCGTGCAGACCAAAGATTGATTATTTAAGGCAAAATAGACAGACTGTCCTCATGATCAGGGGTAGAGAAAATCCAAGGCAATTTTTGCTTTTCTCACTCTTATTTGTTGAAGTATATGAAAATTCTCCCACAGCTTAAATTTTGGAAAAAAAAAAAAAAAGGAAAGAAAAGAAAAAAAGGATGGATTTAAGGCCTGATCCAAAGTTCATTGCAAGTCATGTAAGTCAATCCATTCAGTGATCAGGCCCTAGTGATTCACAGTCAGAGGAGTATGTATTGGCTAAATGTTATGTTAACCAAGTTATGTTGTTATTGATGATCTCCTTCAAAGAACTAATGGGAAAATGAAATTGTTAATTTGGAGAGACAGATTTGTCTGTTGCAGTGGAACCCTATCTGATGGTCACCAGAATGAGATATTTTGACCAAAAAGATGTGGCCATGGAGATGTTGGAGGGGAGGCAGTCCATGAAAGGTTTTATGTCTTACAAAGTTGTCCACAGAATGAAGAGCTAGGAGAGAACACCTCTTTGGGTGGTTAGAGACAGGGGACTAGGAACCCAGACTCTGACATCCAATTCCTGCCATTAGTCATGTTGTAAAGATGGTCAAATGCTTCTTCCATATTCTCTCATATACTCAAATCATTGTAAACATGTTTTCTTTAGACTAGCTTTGTCTTCTGTTTCCCATGTTTCCCTTTCCCTCACGTGGGCAGTTAGTTAGCCTTCCTTATGGACTCTTCTGGACAAATCTTGTGAATTGCCAAGCAATGGGAGCTGCAGATGCTCATCATCAACCAGAATTTGATGCTAACTAACATCATCAGAAAGAAACATAGGAAGCAACACATGCAAAAGAAAAACAAAAAAACAAAAATGCTTTGATTTGAAGACTGCTGATAGGATCCATAACAAAATTAATTGGATGCATATTTATTAGAAATGACTTAAGCATAGCTATGGTAAGATTTAGTAAAAGCTCTGCTTAAACAGAATAAAGATAGAAGAAGTGGTTGAAAAAAAATAGGCAAAAAGTACATTTAGGAAACTTAAAAGTGTCTGAAAGAATATTTCTTAGACCCGAGGGCAAGATTCCACTCTTTAACAGAGCACAACAGAAGATCTGCCTGAGAAAAAAAGAGTTAAACAGGTAGGCAGCCATAGAAATTGTAGAAATATTAGAAGAAAAGCAGGCTAAGATCTAGAGAAAAAAATGAATCTGCTTGTAAAGAGAATATGGATTAATATAAAGTGAGAGAGGTGGCTGAGTAAATGCAATATGATTTGATTGCATTTGACCAGAAAACATACAAGACGACAGCTGGTGAGGAAGCAATGAAAGTATTTGGAAATGAAAAACAAACAAACAGATTAAAAAAAAACACTTCAGCATTATCCTTGGGGTTTAACCAAAATCATGAAGTATAATATTTGGGAAAATGCTGTGATTTGTGAATAAATCATATATTTAAAATTTAATTTGGAGGAAAAATAAATATTCATCCAGATCCTCAGCTGATATTAACATTGAAGAACATTATAGTTGATGGAACTACACCAATTTACACCAGCTGAGGATCTTTCCTGTTGTCTCTGAAAGACAGTATCGATTAAAACCACAAGTTGCATGTTTTTGCAAGTGGTTTATGATTTTCAGTAAAGTAGCCTTCGGAAACCCTTGGAATATAAAATCAACTTACTCATGGCCTTGGAGCATTCATGGAGTGTTACTTAAACAGTTTTTTAAAAAGTTTGTTTTACTTGTGACTTAGGTGCCAATACTTTCTCATGCTTTAATTAGCGCTGCTGGTAGAGATTATAGTGGTGCGTTGCAATAACTGACTAGTCAAATTGGGATTAAGGATTAGTGAATTAGAAGACTGCTACTGAAAAGTTCTTCTGCTCAACTCAAAACCATTACACTATGTTGCTGTTGAGTAGTTCTTTTGTTCTTTGAAGGTTTTTCTGGCGATAACTTTAGGACGTAAGTGAGCCAAGACGTGCTTATTTACTAGTCTTTTAATCTCTAATTAACATAACAGTTTGTTGAAGCTCCACTCAAACCATACATATTTTTCTTCTCTTCAGATAGATGCATTTTCCCATTATTCAAGCTATGAAGGTGCAATTTGATTAGGTACCTTGCTTAGGATCAACTTGTGGCCTAGTTTCCACAGGCATGCAGGAGCATAAGAGGGGATTAGGTCAACCATATGCTCCCACCCAGACTCCCAGAACTGTGGGTCTGGTCAGGATGGGAAAATGGGAACTGCACACCCGCTATGGCCCACTGTGCAAGTTAGCAGGAAGCATTATGTGTGGATGGAGTCATAGCTCCAACTCCCAATGAATAACCCAGCATGAACAGTGAGGCCTAGGTTGGAAGGCTAATATTGGCTATTACCCTCTGGGGCAAGTCAGGAGTAGGGAATGATGCCTCTGTGTCATGATTCCTTTTCTGCACTACTCCATGAGTGGAGCAGCTACGCACCATTCCTTACAGAGGGTAGATTGTAGCTGTACACTTTAACTCTCATGCAAATAGCAAATAGAATTTTAAAGGCTACCATACTCAGGCAATACTCCTATTAGCCTTCACTGGGAACATTCCTTGAGTAGGTCTATGCAATCAGGGCTGTAAATGCACACCCAGACATTCAAAATTCATCTAAAGTGGGTTTGATTAAAATCACCCCATGTGCTCCATAAAATGGGGATAACCCTGACTGGTTTCATTACAGGGTTGTTGTGGCGCTTACTCCATTCATGGTTCTAAAATCCTTTCAGATGCTCGGCACCGGGAAAGTGGTAATTATTATTATTTTATCACTGCAGTTACTCGGCATGTGCTCTTCTAAGTACAGAAAGATGTTGCAGGTATCTGGGATGGTTATAGGTGATATTTTAAAGGCATCCACTGGAAATTTATGATTTAAAATGCCAAAGAAAGAAAATCCTGAATACAGGTTTCCACAGTATGTTGAACTCAGTTTTTGGTATTCATATACATTGTTTGCATCATACACAAGATTTGATTTATACCCACTAGTGCAGTGCTGGGGAGGAACCAGTGGTCATAGTACAGCGATACAGGGTAAGGTAGGAGAGACATCCTGGATGCCGAATTAGGCTTCTTGGTAAGAGATTAAAGTCCAGGACCTCCATGGTACAATTCTCTGAAATGCTTCCATTCCATTCATGCTTCCTACAGTCACAAGAATGAAATGCCTGCAAGTGGCATAAACTTTTTCACACACACACACACACACACACACACACACACACACACACACACACACACACACACACACACACAGAGTAAGAAGCCCAGAATATGCCACCACAGCTAAACAAAAGAGTGAAAGACTTGGTTAGAGACAAAAAGACATCTTTTAAAAATTGGAAGTAAAATCTTACTGAGGAAACTAGAAAGGAAAAAACTGGCAAGTCAAGTGTTAAGTACAATCAGGCAGGATAAAAAGGAATTTGAAGAGCAACTAGCAAAAGATTTTTTAAAAATTGCTGTTGGTATCTGTAAGTACAGCAAAAAGAAGAAGCCAAACAATCAGTGGGGCCACTGGGTGATCAAGGTGCTAAAAAGGAGCATTCAAGGAAGACAAGGCCATTGCAGAAAATCTAAATAAATTCTTTGCATTGGTCTTCACTGCAGAGGATGTGAGGGAGATTTCCATACCTGAGCCAGACTTTTTAGGTGACATATTTGATGAGCTATCCCAGACTGAGGTATCAAGTAGAGGAGGTTTTGGAACAATTTGATAAATTAAACAGTAATAAGTCACCAGGACCAGCTGGTATTCACCCAAGTTTTGGAAGAAGTTAAATATGAAATTATAGAACTACTAACTGTGATATGGAACCTATTGCTTAAATCAATCTCTGTACCAGATGACTGGAGGGTAACTAACATAATGCCAATTTTTTTTAAAAGGCTCCAGAGGCGATCCTGGCAATTACAGGCCAATAAGCCTAACTTCAGTACCAGGCAAATTATTAAGACTATAGTAAAGAATAGAATTATCACACACATAGATGAACACAATATGTTGGGGAAGAGTCAACACACCTTTTGTAAAGGGAAATCATGCCTCACCAATCTTTCAGAATTTTTTGAGGGGGTCAACAAACATGTGGACAAGGGTGATACAGTGGATATAGTATATTTGGACATTCAGAAACCCTTCACAAAGTCCCACACCAAAGGCTCTTAAGCAAAGTAGGCAGATATGGGAAGGTCCTCTCTTGAATCAGTAACTGGTTAACAAATAGGAAACAAAGAGCAGGAACAAATGGTCAGTTTTCACAGTGGAAAGAGGTAAATGCTCCCAAGGATATGTGCTGTTTAATATATTCCTAAATTTGGAAAAGGGGGTAAACAGCAAGATGGCAGATACTAAATTGCTGAAGATGATTAAGTCCAAAGCTGACTGTGAAGAGTTACAAAGGGATCTCACAGAACTGGGTGACTGGGCAACAAAATAGCAGATGAAATTCAGCATTGATAAGTGCAAAGTAATTCAGAGAGGAAAAAAAATAAGCCTGACTATGCATACAGAATGATGGGGTCTAAATTTGCTGTTACCTCTCAAGATAGAGAGCTTGGAGGCATTGTCAAGAGGTCTCTGAAAACATCTTCTCAATGTGCAGCAGCAGCCAAAAAGCTATCAGAATGTAAGGAACATTAGGAAAGGGATAGATAATAAAACACATACCATCATGCCACTATATAAATCCATGCTATGCCAACACTTTGAACACTGCAGATAGTTCTGGTCACTCCATCTTAAAAAAGATATACTCGGATTGGAACAGGTACAGAGAAGGAAAAAAATTATTAGTGTTACGGAACACCTTCATTATGAGGAGAGATTATACAGACTGGGATTGTTCATCTTAGAAAAGAGATGACTGCAACTGATAAAAGTCTATAAAGTCATGAAAGGTGTGGGAAAAGTGAATAGTGAAGTGTTATTTATCCTTTCACATAACACAAGAACCAGAGGTTTCCCAATGAAATTAATAGGCAGGAAATTAAAACAAACCAAAATACGTACATCTTCACACAATACACGGTCGACCTGTGCAACTCATTGCCAAGGGATGTTGTGAAGTCCAAAAGTGTAACTGGGTTAAAATAAGAACTATACATGTTCACGGCTATTTGCCAAGAAGGTAAGGGGCACAAACCTATGCTCTGGGTGTCCCTAAATCTTTGACTGCCAGAAGTTGGGATTGGATGACATGAGATGGAGTACTTAATAATTGCCCTATTCTGATGATTCCTTTTGGCACTGGCCACTGTAAAAAGAAAGGATACTGGGCGACATAAACCACTGGTTTAATCCCATATGGCCATTCTTATGTTCTTCTGTCATATTAATATAAGTGTTTTGGAGAATTTAAAAAATAATGGTAGCAGATAGGGAAGAGAGACAGTAATAGAGACAGAAAGAAATATAGAAAATAGAAAGAGAGGAAGAAACAGATAAAGGGTGTTACCAAATTATTCCATAATTGTTCACTAACAAAGATCATTGCACATTCCTTTGAAGCATCTGGCTCTGACTACTACAGCAGACAAGATATTGGCCAAATGGACCATTGCCCTGATTCAGTATGGCAATTCTTTTTCACTATGCATTTTATGTTTTAAAAATAAAGTCTAAAAGAGTAATAGAGGAAGGGAAGTGAACTAGGGTAAAAGCCCAACACCATTCACCAGACTGTGCTATCATTTCTCACAAGGAACCAGATTGAATCAATTTATCCTCTAATTCTGCTTGAGCCCCAGGGCCCAGATGCAGCACTGTGCCATTTCCTTCAGTGAAGCTAAACTGATTTAGGGCAGCTGAGGATCTAGCCATAAGTGACTTTAACTACCTGAAATGTTTATTAATGTGTCCTTTCACTACCCCGTACACATTTCATAGTGGGCTCTAAGTGCCAGTTTAGAAAGTCATTCATAGTGCAATGAAAGCAGGAAATAATGTTGATAAAATCTTATATGTATTACAGTTTTCGGTACATAAAATCAATCCTCTCAATCAACGGGCATTGACTGATTCACGAAATGGAAAGTTAAAAAAAAAAATTCTCATCTCCTAAAATGAGGTGTACAATGTAGTAAATAAAGTGTGTTCTTTTCCTTAAAATGTATGCCTGATTCAGCAAAGCACTTAATCACATGCCTAACAAAAGGGGTGAATTATGTTATTGGCTTCAGTTGAACTACTACTGTTAAAATTAGACATGTGTTTAAGTATCTTCCTGAAGTCAGGTCATAACTGTGTTATTACACATTTGGGACCAAATTCAGATCTGGTAGAAATGATTGCAACTATATTGAAGTTGGACCTGATTCCACCAGGACTGCCTTTGGCCCTTTATGGTTAAAGTCTTACTATGTGATTCAGATGTCAATGGCGCTATCCCACTTCCATACCCATTTTAGGACCTGGTCATAGAATCATAGAATCTCAGGGTTGGAAGGTACCTCAGGAGGTCATCTAGTCCAACCCCCTGCTCAAAGCAGGACCAAACCCAACTAAATCATCCCAGCCAGGGCTTTGTCAAGCCTGACCTTAAAAACCTCTAAGGAAGGAGATTCCACTACCTCCCTAGGTAACCCATTCCAGTTCTTCACCACCCTACTAGTGAAAAAGTTTTTCCTAATATCCAGCCTAAACCTCCCCCTCTGCAACTTGAGACCATTACTCCTTGTTCTGTCATCTTCTACCACTGAGAACAGTCTAGATCCATCCTCTTTGGAACCCCCTTTCAGGTAGTTGAAAGCAGCTATCAAATCCCCCCTCATTCTTCTCTTCTGCAGACTAAACAATCCCAGTTCCCTCAGCCTCTCCTCATAAGTCATGTGCTCCAGCCCCCTAATCATTTTTGTTGCCCTCTGCTGGACTCTCTCCAATTTATCCACATCCTTCTTGTAGTGTGGGGCCCAAAACTGGACACAGTACTCCAAATGAGGCCTCACCAGTGCTGAGTAGAGGGGAATGATCACATCCCTTGATCTGCTGGAAATGCCCCTACTTATACAACCCAAAATGCCATTAGCCTTCTTGGCAACAAGGGCACATTGTTGACTCATATTCAGCTTTTCGTCCACCGTAACCCCTAGGTCCTTTTCTGCAGAACTGCTGCCCAGCCATTCGGTCCCTAGTCTGTAGCAGTGCATGGTCTTTCAAGTACATCTCCTCTGAATCAATCATTATTATCAGACACATTTAATACCAACTTCCCTTAATCCATGCTTCACAGCAGTGTCACATACTGTGCAGAAGGCACAGAGATCCTTCTACATTTTAAAGGGGCTGTATTGTAACATCCCATCAGATTTCTCCATGCACCTGAATCTCATTTTCAGTGCACCAAAAGTTCTTTCAATTAGAGATTTAACAGACAATGTGCTGCATTATAATGACATTCCTCTGGAGTTTGGGGACTCGGAACGAGAGGCTTTAGTGACTTCACTGGGGCCTTAAGGGAGATAAGCGCTCTCAGCTACAAATGGAAAAATATGATTTCGCTTTTAGTAAAATTTGCCCTGACAGGCAAAATTCTGCTCTCAGTTGCACCAATTTAAACCCAGACTAATGACATTGATTTAAGAAGAGTTTTTCTGGATTTACACTGGTAAAACTGGGTAAAGGATTTATCCCACAGAGCTGTAATATGAAATCTTATAATTTTAACAATACTGTTAGGAACAAAAGACAAAATTTGTTCTATTTCTGACCGTATAAAACCTTGCTCCCACTTACATAGCTGACTTCTTGTTTTAAATGGCTATTGCTGCAGTGATAGCAATAGGCCTCCAAATATGGGAGTCTCTCACTTTCCTGTACTCTGCACGGGGGTCTAAAAAGACAATGACAGATGAAAGCAGACACTGGGATTGGAACAGAGGTTGCGCGTGACTTTTTTGACCGGTGAGGCACAAATCACAAAACAGTGATGGCCCCAGGTGTAATATAATAGCTATTAAAAGCTCACCTTATTTATAGTGAAGAAGCAGCAGGCGGACCTGGAAGCTGGAGCCACCACTGTGGTGCAGCTATTACCTGGGGCGGAGTGAGGGGCAGAGCATGAGGCAGGCCTGGGGCTTGGCAGCGGCTCTTCATGCATACATACAGGGCTCACCCCATGAGAAAGGGTGCTCGAGAGGCGTAGGGTATAGCTCCCCATCCCTGTCTCCTGCAAACCTCTTGCAGCCCTGCCTTAACTGCTACAATTCTGCGGTGACCTCTCCAACAAGTGGTTACCACAGCAATGCCTTTATATAGTGACTCCCGCGTGTGGTAAATTGCCATGGTAACAGGGCATTATTAGCGATACCAAGATTTGAGCCCCACGCAGCACTACGTTCTTCAAACTTTCTGGCATTGTGCTACACAACCAAGAGTGAGTTGTGACGTTTAAATCAAATCCCAATTTGCACTTAAAATCTGTATATATTTATCAGTTGAATAAAAAAAGGATGTGCAAAATGTATTTTGTAGATTTTGGCAATGTTTGGTTCGACTGTGCCTCACTTGCCTGGGCTGATGAGTTGCCAGTGTATGGAAACATCAGAATAAAACTCCAAAATAAAAGGGAAGATTATATTGATGGGATCCAAGACAGCTGCCTGAAGTAGGGAGGCTGAATGTAAAGAGGCAATTGTCCCTCCAGCCCACAACTATGTGATAAGAAAATACGAGTGTGTTGGTGAAAGAGGAAGTACGTGGCGCATAATGGGGGAGATCTGTTTGGATCGGGTAGCTGAACTGAGGGCAGTCAAAAGCTCACCTTTTTTTAAAATGGTTGTAAAGAAGGTTTGTATCTGGACTGCTGATAAGGGTGAGAATAGGAGACAGAGCTTTTGTTTCTTAAAATAAATAAATAAGGGAAGAAAAGTGGTGTGTTACGACAGCTGGTTGGAAATTTTACTTTATTTTCCAGTAACATTTTTGAGGAAAGTTTTCAGGTTTTTGTCAAAAAACCCAACCAACCAACCAACCAAAACAAACAAACAAACAAAAATCACCTAAACCAATCTTTTTTTAAGTTTTCACTTTTCAAGCAATACACTCCACAGTTTTGGTGAAAAGAGAAATTTTTCATGAGGAAACTGCCATTTCATCCCAAAAAATGATGATACAAAATTTTGGTCAGACTCTGAACAGAAGCATGAAAACAGGAACTATGTTCCTAAATTATCATGTTCATCTACTCTTTATTCCTTGTCTGAAGCCATAATCCTCGGATTGTGACAGCAATATGCATTTCCACAGGAGTGAATCACAGTTGCCAACTTTCACGCAGTAAATAAGCACCCCAACTTTCACAATAAGCCAAAAATCAAGCGAATCCCATTTCGAAACAAGGCCAAAATAAGCCAATCCCTAAGAACCCCAACACTTTATGTGACTGGATTCCCCCCCCGGAGTGCAGTCTGGGACTGTGGTGGGCCCACTGTGCACCCCTGACTCTCTCCCCCCCTTCCCCCTGCTCACCCTCCCCCCCCGCCTCTGCTTGCTGGGAGATGATAAAAAAAAAAGAAGCAACAAGCTACAAAAAGCAACAAGTTACAAGCCAAAACCCAGCAACTCACAAGCCAATTAAGCCAAAAACAAGCCCACTTTTTTTTTCATGGGTTTGGCATGTCTGGAGTGAATACTGATATAACGAGGGCCCTGATCCTGAAAAAGTGGCTGACATACCTGGTGCCAGCTCATGCCCAGGCCCCACTGAACACTGACAAATGCATAGCTGGAAACCAGTCTGGCTTAGCTATGTTTTAGTATTGTTAAAATAATTATTACCGTCGTAAGAATGTGTTTAGAGTTTAGTCTTTATTAAATACTTTTAGGTTGCAATACATATTAATCTTACTTGTGATATCTGTATCCCATGTTATAAGGTAATAATTAAGTGTTTGCTCTGTAACTATAAAAATGTTGGCTAAAACTGTCAACCCCCACAGTGAGAAGAGTCTCATTACCAAGTGTCAAATACTAGTTTACCACAAGCGGTGGCATCTCCTGCCCAACAAAAGAAGGCCTATAGACCCAGATGAGCCAATGTGGAATGTCAGTGGACAAAAGACTTTGGTAATTGCCCCCACAACCCACCTGTGAACACGCACAAGCCCTTGTCCCATCACAACTTGAATGCTGTGGGGAAGGGAATAAAAATCCCTGTCAAGGAGAAATTGTTATCACTATGCTGCTTGGAATTCAGAGAGGGCAATAATTCTAAGCATAAGCAAGGGATCCCCAAGCTGTTTAACTTGGCTTAGCCCTAAAGGACATATAAAGCATGCCTATTACAAGAGTGTCTATTACTTTTTTTGAAGTAAGACTGTAGCTCTTTCATGTGTGTATGTTTACCTGCTTTAACCTTGTAAATAACTATAATTTCTTTTTACTAGTTAATACAGCTTTAGTTAGTTTATTACAGGACTGACTGCGAGCGTTGTCTTTGGTAAGAGATCTAAGGTACAATTGACCTGGGGTAAGTGACTTATCCTTTGGGATCAGGAGTAACCTGAATATTAATGTGATTTTTGGTATAAGGATTATCCATCACAAAGGCAGGCTTGCCTGCGTGGCAAGATAGACTGCAGTGCCCCTGGGAACGGTCTGTGACTCAATATTAAGGCTATTATAGTGCTTTAGGAGTTCATACTTGTTACTTGGTTGGTGAAATCTAATTATAGACCATACAACCAGTTTGGGGTTTGTGCTCTGTTCCTTGATAGTCTGCCCTGTGGTTGACTTGTGAGCTACTCTAGACAACTTGACATGGTGGTTGATGGATTTCAGCCTTTTCATAAATTCATAGATTTTAAGGCCAGGTGGGACCATTAGATCAGACTTCAAGGGAAGGGGAACCCACCATTTCCATTGATAGTTTGTTCCATGGTTAATCACCAATTGCCAAGAGGTACCTAGCACCTTACAGGCATGGACAGAACAGCAGCTACAGATGAAATGTCAGAACCAAAGGTCCTAAGGCCATCAAGATCTCAGCCATAGAAAAGTTGCTTTCTCCATTAAGGTCCATAAAAGATGAAAAATCCTGATGGTCCCTCATCTGGTGTGAGTATATAGGCATTCACAGCTCCCCTCCCCCTAAAGAATTCAGTGATAGCTGTTTTCTGTAAAAAGGGAGAGGGCCATTGAAAAATGTACTTCCTTCCGTTTTACATCTCTCTTAAAGTGGAGAAGAAACATCACAGCCATAGCCACATGCACATTTGCTGGCTCCACGCCTCCTTTTTATCATTCACATGGATTGACCTGCATTAATTTAGGATTAAGCAGTGAGCTGCTGTATTAGAAGATCCCTAGATCTTATTCACTATGTCAGGCAAACAATTCAGAGGCTGTTCTCCGCAATACCAATCCAGAGAAGGCTAAGGATCTGTGAACTTTATGCTCCAGATTCTGGAGGACTTCACTTTAGGATCTAATTTTGGAGGTCAGGTTGGCATGGGATGGATTCCAGTACCTTTATTCACAGTAACTCCTTAATACACAAACAGTGCCACTAACTTTTATGAGACCACTCTTGGTGCAAGGTACTATTCAAACTGAGTAAGGGTATCACAATCTGACCCTTAGCAATAAGACCAAATTATCGATTTCAATAGGAGTAGGAGATAGGGCGGCCTCTGTCCCAACTGTTTAATGTTTTTTTTGAATGAACCTGTTGCCCTTTTGTTCTGTGCCAGTTTATTTGGGATTACAATCAGGCCACATGGATAGATTAATTTTTGCAGATTAATTTTTGGCCATTATTTCTTCATCTAACACAGCCCTATCCATCCATCGGATTCTTTACAAACAGCCTGGGGAGTGCTTGGCTCTTAAATCAAACTGCAAAATATCCCAGTAACCCACTGACAATATAAATAAAAGAGAAGCTACCTGATGACTTTCAGATGAAACTCTTCCCCAACAGACTTCCCTAACAGAGGAAGTACGTGCAGTTGGAAAGACATCTATGCAGTGGGATAGGATTAATCTATGAAAGATGTATACTCCCTCACACCCATGTCTGCTATGTCCTTTTAAAGTGCTGCCAATTCTTTTTCCACTTAACATCGGGGGAAAAAAAAGAAGACAGATCATATGTATAAAACTTCCTAGGGAAAGGTAAAAAGCACCAAATACGTCCAAGAAAAATGCAACTAAATGAAGATAAGAGGTGGCTTGAGACCTCTTCATTTAAAAGATTTATCATCTAGCTGCTTCACTGAGATGTCTTTGGGGATGACAGCGTTATATTACATTCTTGGAATCAGGCACAATATGGCCTGCCATTGAAGAATATATGACTCGTCCCATCTACTTGAGTACTCTACACGCCTAAAAATAGAACTAACCTCAATGTCAAGAATGAAACTGGTCATCATAACTGCTGTACAAAAGTGGCACAAAACCAGGAAGCTTTTAAACACTTCCCACTTGATTATACAATCAGCCTCAACAGATCATTTTGACCTACCAAAACTTATTAGCTACATGATATTACTGCAGTAACCCTCCTCATCGGTCCCCTCCCTGATGTTTTGTTACGCTGATGCATTGCATCATGCACAAAATTATATTTAAGTTATTTGGGGAAAGGACCTTGAGAAGGAATTAGCAGGGACTGAGAATATTAATACCAATATATTAATAACATTTTACAGTTTACACCAGGGTAGAATAACATCAGATTGTCCGGGTTACTAAGGGGTCTAAAATATACATTGATGAATATATTCATTTTAACCCCTTCAGTAATGCTGCACCAAACACAAATATTTGTTTATGCACTACCAACTACAAATATGAGCTTTAATCTCTCTCTTGAGCCATAGTCCATCATATGGAGAGACACAAATCAGCATCATCTTAAGGAGCTAAATATTTTATCTCTAGGTTTTATAACACTTGTGGCCAGATTCACAAGGGGCACAAAGAGTTATAAAGTATACCTGTCTATCCCTGTGAATGCCATGTCTCTTAGCAGGATGCCGTTGTTCTTTCTGCATACTTCCTGTGGAGGCTGAGAGGTTTTAACTTTACAGCCAGAGTAGGCATTGTCTTGATGGAGGCTGCTGAGAGAATTACATCCCACAGCTGGGTTGGTCATGCCCCCTTCCTTTGCAGAGGTGTCTAATTTGTGGTGCAAATCATGTCCAGTTTGGGTGTCTACATTTTTTAAAAGGATGTTGAAAAATAGGAGCAGGAGCGGAAAAGAGCCACAAAAATTAGCCAACCACATTATGGTTTAGTCAGATACAAGTGAATGGACTCAATACAGGGATAAACCAGGTGAAATTTAATGGCTTGTGTTATACAGGAGGTCAGACTGGATGATCTAATGATCCATTCTGGCCTTAAGCTCTATAATTCTAAAAGTTTTGGTCCCTTACCACTGCAACTGATTTTTGCCAATACAATTTTTTTCTCGCTGTGGAATTTCTGCCACTAGTGCCCTGTGCCAGGATTTCTGCCAACGGGGAGAAATATTGGTTACTGAATCCATGTGAGGTTTTTAAAAACCATCAAATCACTAGCCAGCCTTAGCATTAAAGACTCAGGGATGGCATCAGTATGGGCACTCACAGCAAAACTTATGTCTTTGTGTGAAAACATGGCATGTGAATGAACCAATACAACACATAGATAACATTGATCATGGCTAGTTTGTATGTTTGTGAAAAAGAGCTTTGGGAGAAAAAGAGTTCAGTGGGCCCTATATTCCTATCCCACTCCCCCCACCACTGTGCATGTACAAAGCACAACTGTAGTTTTTGAGTATCTCTGAGCCCAGGGATTTCTTCTTTCAGCCTCCCCAAAGGAGATGGGGAGGGACAGGGAGGCAATGGGTTATTCCCCCAGGGACAGTACAGTTCCATACCTACACCAAACATGGCCCATTGTATAAATAACACAATCCAACCCTTTAATATTGACCTTCAGTTGCAGAGAATATATGGAAGGTTCCTCTGTTTATTGTGTTCCAATGGCCAAAGCTAAGGAACCTCTCTATGAGCATAATCTGACACCCATTGAAGTCAAAGGAAATATTCCCACTGAAGTCAAGGCTTTCAATCTTGAGTCTGGGGCATTATCTGGTCTTCAATTAGATACCTGAACATGAGGTCAGATTCTGAGCTAGTGTAAGTTGTCATAGCTCCACTGAAATCAATGTCAAAGGAATAACACATGGAATATTATATATATATTATATGGGGGAGAAAAAGAGAGAGGGCATTGTATTTGTATTTAAATACATTAGGTAAATTTTGTATCTGTCAGCTTTGGCAGCATCCCTTTAGGTTGGCCTGTTCAATACTTGTAGCTAACTATTGACTTTTTTGCATGAAATATATGGTCATATAAATGGAAGAGAGGTCAACAGACGAAAAAAGAATGCAGCTGAAGTTAAATCAATGTTTGCTTTAAATTCCTTAGGACATAGGATGCAGCCAGCCAGATTACTTTATGACGCCTTTCCTTGCATTTTAGGGATGTGTGCGAACTTTCAAACGCACATACCCATTTTTCCAAAGGTGATTTCTCTATCAGAACATTGTTGAGTTAATTCACTTAAGGCCCTTATGCCGGAACATTGAAGTCAATGAGTGTTTTGCCACTGACCCAATGAAAGCAAGATTAGGCCATAAGACAAAAATATTCCCCTTTATCACTTTGGGTCTATCAGCATCCTCTGTCAATTCCTGTGGGATAAAAGTTGTCTCTGGATTTGCCTCAGTAGGCCAGCCATGCAGTCATATTTATGCAATTATGTAGATTTTTTACTATTTCTCTACAATAAAAGAGTCCTCATCCTATGGTCTAGTATAGAACATTAGCTCCTGATACTTGCCTATGCAATATGCTGTAAATAAGGACAGTACTACCTTAAATCTGCTAAAACCCAGTTACAGACCTTCAAAAATATAAGGCTCCAATCCTTCAAAGAGTTTCTCAGGTGTTTAATTTCGTGCTCTGTTATAGCTCCCCTGGATTTCAATGTCATCTCACACAGGACATAAAGTTAATTATGTATACATATCTACTGGATTGGAGCCTGCCTCTGTAGTAGGGATTTCTCAATTCCTCAGCTTCACAGACACTCCTCAAGAGAAGCACTTCTTGCCACACTAACAAGTGGCATTCACGTGCAATGCTGCATCTCCTGTTTCTCTCCATTCCAGACCCCTCAATGAAGCAACCTGACAAACAATATGTACACATCAAGTCAGTCAACTGAAAAAAAATAATTTTCAAAAATCAATTCAATTTCTTTTCACAAGGTATTAATGGTCGAATCATAGTTTACTGGCTTTTTCAAAGGGCAAATATGCTGTCTAATTTGGCTGCAATTTTGTAACCTGATTTAAATTAAGTATAATCTGGTAAGTGCTGTCCCTAATAATAAGGAGTTAATGTCTCCAGTATAGAGCCTTGGCATGTTCCTTTTCTTTCTGGTGAGATTCATGTGAAGAAAGCCAATAGCTTTGCACAGTTCTGCTGTGAGTGTCACTAAATAGCTTAAATAGTGATCTAAATAGCTTAAAGTCTCTCCTGGTTAAGGTGCTATGAGTGCAGTATACATGGAGACTTCAGAAGGCAATAATTTCTCCTCTGGAGGGATACTGGAAATATGTGAATGTGTGGTTACTAAATGTAATTGCAATATATACATGTAGTGTTTCAGCCTTCTGGGTGCTTCTTGAATTTATTAATATATTTCAGTATTAAATTAACTTACTATCTACTTTGCTGAGCACATATGCTGTTGGTGGGCATCCACACTAAATGCTTCTGATAGCTGTGTTTCAGCTGGAGGGAAACTTTCCAAGACATTACATTTAACAAATTAATATCTGCAAACTCAGGAAGCCTTTCAGATCAAGTTTTAGCCATGTGGGCCCAGCTTTGTATTACCATGGATTTGCCATACAGACACAAATTCTTTCCCTGCATGCACATATAGATGTCAATGGCATATTAAAACCTAACCATTAGAATTCTAACTGGCATATCTGGATGATTTAGTTGGGGATTGGTCCTACTTTGACCAGGGGCTTGGACTAGATGACCTCCTGAGGTCCCTTCCAACCCTGATATTCTATGATTTTATGATCTGAGACTCACTTTGATGGTGCCTGCAGTGTCTTGTTGGATTGTGACATCAGCTAAGATTCTGCTGGTGGACGTCATTGACTTCAATGAGAATTCATGGCCAGGGTAGAGTTGCAGGTTCAGGGGCTATGTCTGGGTTCCGCAAGTAGACCAGTTGCCTGAGTAACCCTTATACACCACGACAAAGGTCTCAGTGCAGGGACACAATGGAGATAGGCCAAGGGGAAGTCTACAGAACTTCATTGTTGCCCTTGTACCCTGCACAATAGGTGCTGATGGACTTCAGCTCCTATTGTAGTCCCCAGAATACCAGCCAGGAGGGATATGAAGGGGCTCCACATCGAGGCCCTGTGTTAGGGCTGGATTTCACTTCATCAGCCACTGTGCACTCCCCTCAAGGAGCCCAAACGTTCAGACTTTGTGAAGGATGAATGGATTTCATCCACAACTTCACCCACAATAGTGGAAAGTATTTAAGCATGAATCTAACTTTAGTAAACTGTTGCAAATAATTTCTAATGCATGTACATGCAGTATGAACAATTAATTCCACATCCTGCAATAATAGCTACAGATAGGGCTAAAATTGTAATGCATTTATCATATTCTAAAGAAAGCTGTGTGGCATGCCAAGACAAGTTTACTGTTACAGCCTCAGTGAACAAAGACTATCAAGTTATGATCTTATGGAAATTTATCCAGGATCAAAGTTCACTGAAGATTGCATAGGATGCTGTTCTTTGCATTCTGCTTAGGACCTGAGACACTTGTTGCACAGAATCAAAGTATAATGCCTCATCACTGGAGCTTTCACTGGATTTACAATTCGCTTTTGCCTGCATTTTCTGGCAAATGGCAAACTGAGCACTTTTGCCAAATTGTTCGTGTTTATATGCATGTTCACTTCCACGCTCCCCACGCTGTTGTCAGTTGCAAGGTTTTGGCAGCCTCCCTTGCATTGTTAGATTTCCTCAAGTCATTTTCTTTCACGCCAGTCTTTCCTATTCTGTCTCATGTATGGCTTCTTGACTTGCCTTCTTACTTAAAATCTGCACCTAAAATTTTGCCTGCTTTGTAGCTTTTCAGATTTTTGTAAGTATATCTAGAGTTATCTCATAGTCTTTGTGCAAAGTCTCACATACTTTTCTATTGCTGCAGACCACCATTAGCTTGTCTTCACTCAGGGAATCACTTCAATGGCCAAAACTGAAAGGCTGGCTCTTTAACTTCAAGAATGTAACATAACCATCAATATTTTCTTGTGTCTTTTGTGCTTTCATGTGAAGGTGGAATTTTTCATAGGTTTTATTCTTTCTGGAAACACTAGCTTCAAACTCTGCACGTACCCGAGAAACTATTAAAAGCATCTAGGGCTTCCGCACTAGTTACAATTAAAAAGGCCACTTTTGTGGCACCTCATTAATAGGTTCTAGGGTCAGAAGAGACCATTGCGATCATCTAGTTTGACCTCCTGTATAGCACACAGGTCATAAAACTTCCCTAAAAATAATTCCTATATATTTTATATTTTAGAAAAAACATCCAATCTTGATTTAAATATTGTCAGTGATGAGGAATCCATCATGATCATTGGTAAACTATTCCAATGGTTAATTACTCCCACTGTTAAAAATGTACACCTTATCTCCAGTCTGAATTTGTCTAGCTTCCACCTACGTAGTCACATACAACAGGAAATGCAAGAAAAGCAAATGTTGGAAATGCTTCCTTGATTCCTTTCCATTCTCCCGATAAATTACCGGTAATTCTGGTGTTAGATTCACATCATCTATCCTTGTGGCCTTTGTGTGTTCTTCAGGTGTCTGGAACTGCTATAAAATCTTCTTGGTGATCTCAAATCCATCTACTCATGGTATCATGTGTTATTCTTTGCCATACTAAGATACAAAGAGCTTGTATTTAACAATTAAATTTTGAATTAAACATTATATAACATAACAAGTGCCTGCTACAAGCTTATTTACTGTACAAGGCAAGTGACCTCACCTAATTTCTATGAATTTTGCTACTAAGATGACCATTCCCAGGCAGAGTCATTGTTAAGATGTATCTGTGCTAAGCAAACGAATAGCACATCTCACTGTCATAACATATATGATGGGATTTTAAATATAGGGTTTACTCTACTGGATGGTATGGGTAAATGACATTTGATATCAACTATAAGATACACTAAGGAACAAGTGATCTTTCTTGAGATATACTGGATAACCTAAAAATCAAAAGGATAATGGCAATTGGCATGCAAATTATGCAGCCTAAACAGGGAAAAATACTATTCCCTCATTTTCCCTTGGAAAATGCAATTTAGTCTACTGTAACCAGGGCTTTCCAAGAGATAAAAGTTTCAAAATGATTAATATCTCTGGCAGAAAATTATACAGGTAATTTGTGTAGAGCACAGAGAATGCTAAGAATAATGTAATTCTGCTCAGAAGGATTTTTTTTCATAAAGGAGAAGGGTAGATTATGACATCTGGTTAAGCCTTTACATATTTTAATGTGAAGCAGTATATTCAAATTCCACACTTCGCTTTAAAATGAATAAATTTGTACCCCCAGGTTTGTAAATCCTAAAGGTAATGATTTAAGTGAAAAAAAATGACATTTTGGTATAGGGTGAAATTTTAATACCCTGTCAATGGAAGAAGATTCTGAGTTCGTAAAATTTCCTTGTTCCCTAAAAAAAACCTGCCAAAGTTGCTGGAAGCCTAAAGAAAGGTTTCTGAGACTTCCCTGTTTTGAGGGCAAACATAGCTAACTCTAAACCTTTCATACTCAGGTAATGGATAGAGGACATTTCATACAATGATATTTTATTGAATATGTGACTAAACCAAAACAAATGTCACCAAAAAGGCACATAGATGCATTCAGGCACAGTCAATGAAGAGTGTCTCTTCTGCATCCGGAAAGCTGACCTGGGCCTTTGGATTTTTTTCTTTTTTTTATGAGCAAAAGAATTATTGAATCAGACATTGAGGGCTGATTGTCTATGAAGGATACATTCTTATCTGATATCAGAGGGGTAGCCGTGTTAGTCTGGTTCTGTAGAAGCAGCAAAGAATCCTGTGGCACCTTATAGACTAACAGACGTTTTGCAGCATGAGCTTTCGTGGGTGAATACCCACTTCTTCGGATGCAAGCAGACAGGGTATTCACCCACGAAAGCTCATGCTGCAAAACGTCTGTTAGTCTATAAGGTGCCACAGGATTCTTTGCTGAGTCTTATCTGAGTTAATTAGCTATAGTACATATTTGTCAAAGAGAAGGCAGATACCCTTTGCAAAGAACTTAACAACATTAACAAATAATAAGGTAATGGGGATACAGACTTTTTCTTTCAAATAATTGTTTTTCCTTAATATTTAATGAAAAAAAATTAAAAAGAGGATGCATACAGCATAATTATGCCCAAACACAAAAGACATAAAAGTAAAACTGCATAGTCCAAATGCTCTGTGCAGAGCAGTGTTCCCAGTTATATGTCTTTGTTTCAATATATTGGCTGGATGAGAAGCTTTCTCTAAAGACAGACAGTAATGGATTGGGAAACAACATTCTCAGAGTGATGTCAATATTTTATGGAACTCAGGAAGAACATCTCTATGTTAAGCTTAGTTTAAATTGTGCCATAGCTATCTCCATGGTAGACTCCAGTATTCCTAGCCTGTTCAATGTTGAATTTTTTTACTCTTAATTTTGTAGCCATTAGATTATATATACAGACAGACAGACACACACACACACACACACACACACACACAACTCATTCTATATTATCATCACTTACCTTCTGAGTTTCTTTTTAGTTTAAAAAATGTGCACTATATATTTTACTTTAATTCCTGTGGGCTGGATATTAGCCAGCCTTGGCTTGCCTGCACATGGATGTAAGAGAGTAAGCCGGGCCTGTGGTAGGCCTACATTGATCACTCATTCCGGGTCTGCTGTTCATTATGGCCACAGCATGGTCACTGCTACCTCCCCAGGAACAAGCATGCAGCGTGGGCTCTGTGCCAGCACTAGGCTGACGAGTTGAAATGACCAGGTATGATGTGTGGAAAGTAAGTTGAGCCTAGACAATGAATGAAGTAATTTACTCATCCTTTCTCCCCTGAGGAACAAGGGTGGAACTGTGACTCTCTGAGTGACAATTACTTCCTAGGGCTCCTGCTGTGGGAGCGGGAGTGGGAGGGGGGCATAGATACATTCTGCCCAGGGCTGAGACTGAAGTTACATAACGTCTTGACTTTCCTCTGAATATATATGTCATTTGTATATTATCTTCTATTTTATGCCAACACAATCAACTGCTATGGAAATTAAGTCACTGGAGAGGATTATGATTTCAACTGAGCTATAAACAGCACGTGTAGGTAGTTATTACCTTGTTTCAATGCAAATATCCTTATTAATAAAATAAAAGAGGAAGAACAGAACAACAAAAATCTTACATACACACACTAAAGAAAAATCAAATTCAGACTTTCAGCTATCCCAATTTAAATCATCTTTTTTTTTTTCTAAATTCATGGCTATGTGGTCTGACTTTCCACTGCACCATCACGTTAACCCTGATTCCTAGCTGGTGTTCTTCAGAGGAAAGTCAAGACATTATTGACCCCCTAGCACAGCAGGTCTTCTTGCTGGACAAGCCATTCAATGACACCAGCTAGCAGTTAGTGCCTGTAGTCGCTTCATTGATCCCTACTGGAACAATTCCCTTTAAACGTAGCAGAACTCATGGACTTTCCTGATATTCACACGGCAGTGTGCATTTCTGAAGTCCCATAGCTATTTAAATCTTTTGTGGATGGGCAAATAATGGAATGGCCAGGACTTGTTTTAGTGGATGCAGATGGAGATAGAATTGTTACACCAAGGAAAGGAGTGGAAGCATGTCAGCTTCATGAGAGGTAACTCTCAGATGTTTCGGAGGTTGAGGAGAAGCTGCTGACATTTTGCATGGTTAGCCAAATAACTGCAATATTCTGAGTTTAGGTTTTATATAATAGTTAGAATGATTTCTAGACAGTGTAGTTTTCAAAAACACATCATCTGGGTTTTTTTGGTGGTGGTGGGGCAGTTTATAGTTGTAGCCAGTTCTGCTTGCTACTCTTTCTGTGCACTGGTTTTGTATAATCATGGCATATAGAAAAAGTCTCTAGACCAGCCCTTCAGCTTGTGTACATCAGCATTCTTCACTGACTTCAGAGTCATAGTCTGTAATTCCTTCACTTCACTCTGATGCCAATGAAGCCATACCAATTTACACCTGCTGAGGATCTATCCTGCCGCTGAGTGAAAGTAATCTACAGGATTAGGTCTAAATGCCAACTCCGGCTTCCAATTATGAAACTGGGCCTTTTGAGCTTAAATGCCCAAGTTTGAAAACTGACAGTATTTTGCCCTAAAGCCAGTTCTCTTGTGCTGTAGGAAGAAGCATTACTGTGAAGCCACTAAGGTGGCCTGGAATTTATTTTAAAAAGAAAAGAAAAGAGGAAAATTTAATATTATTTCATCATCCTTTAATTTTGCACACATCTCCTCTTTTGACTGAATTTAGTGGCAGATGTGTAAATTAATATTGGATAAAAAACTCTAAAAAACTGTTTAATTTTCAAAATTTCCCAGCTTTCTCTAAACGTGTTCCCCATTAACTATTCCAGATTAAGTGTCTGATACTGACTATTGCACTAATTAACCTGGATGTAAAATACTTGACATGATTTTTGGAGGCCGTGAAATTTTTGAAGGCTCATCCTCAAACTGACATGTTTCAGTATTCAGGGATAGAAGAAGAAGAAACTCTTAGGCAAGAGACCAGCTATTGAGGGACAAATTCTGGAACTGGCATTAGCTAATTGGCTGAGCTGCAGACTGAGATGTTTCAGGAGAGCTGGAGGGGAATAGAATCCTCACCTCACTGGCTACAGTAGAAGTGAAACTGTTCTCTGGCCACTGCTGTAACTTTGTGGCTGCAGTAGCTACCTTCTGAGGTCTAAGTACTGTAATCTGACAGTGGCTAGGTCTGTGGGGAATTGCAATATTGCTCCTGATTGGTTAAGAACTACATGCACCTTTTGATATTTTTAACCCATTTCCCTCCCCCATCCCATCCAGCTGTCACGGTCTCATCCACTTGTTATGTCTTTTCAACAGTAAGTCTTTGTGGAAGGGACTGTTATTTACTGTATTTCTGTACAGTGCTGAGCACAAAGAGGCCCTGGCCTGGTTGGCCTTTAGGTTCTACCACAATATAAATGTTAAATAAGGTTAATATATTCACTTGTATGGGGTTCAATAGCAGGCGGATCCATGCAATCATAGATCTATCCCAGCAAAACTGTGTGGCTTGCTGGGAGTCCAAACCCCCACTCCCCTCATCCCCTCAAGGTTCCCAAATCCTGCCCTCTATGTCTGCAGTGGAGTCATACTCATTTTACTGGGTCAGGATCCTGTGTGGTCATGATGGACAGAGTGCAATTAAAGACCAGGGCTGCATATGGCTGTCAGAGTGGATCATGTTTATCAAGATGTATCCAAGGCTTGTGTCAGCCGCTGGTTGTGTATATGGTAAGTGGATTGGTAAACACTCATATGTTGCCCATTGTGAATCTTGGTGGTTAATCCTAGGCTACATGTGTGTCTAATAAAGAGCAAGCGATCATCAACAACATTGCACCAGCAACATTACACAACCAACACTGCACATAGGATTAGACGAGGGCTACAGAGCAGTGACCTCTCACGGAGAGCCTTCATTCTTTCAAGACTGATGGAATTTCTCCCTTCTCCAGGCAGACCCACAAGGTAGGATAGGAAGGGCTTACAAAGATGGCATGTGGTCTGGCAAATCCTTTTATTACACAACAAGAAAAGTTCTGGTTATCTGCATCAAACTGTGGAGTTACAGTTTATGTAAGGTGCAAAACAATGTCCATAAATAAATAACCGACCTGACCCTTGCTTTATGTCCACTGGTTTTACATTGATATAACTCCATTCGGTGGAGTTACTCCTAATTTACCCCAGTGTAAGTATAAGGAGAATCATTTCTGACATATTTTACTATGCCCCATTACTTTTGCCCTTTTCACCACAACCACCCTGTGACTTCTTAAAAATGTCTGTGATAAAACAAGAGCCCTAAAATCTTCACAGAGCAGCACTCTTGGTGGGCACATCAAGTTTCCTGGAGAAACCTGAGATAACAGCCCTGGTCCTCCCTTACACTGGGCCAGAACAATCTACTGTTTCCTCATATTCCTCTTTAAGGGGGTATTTGTTCTCCCTCACTGCCTTTCTTAGTTTGCTTTTATACATTTTAGTACTCCAGCATAATGTAAACATGGCAAAAAACCAACAGCAACAAAATCCAGAGATGATGCCAAGCAAGCGTGCATTGGAGCGCACTAACCTCGCAGGCTATTTTGGTGGCAAGAGGATCTTAAGAAGTGTAGGAAGGAGAAAAATCATTTTGTTGTTATGAGCTGGTGAAACCCTTTTTTGGGTTGAATTTGAACCCTGGTGAGAGTGATAGGTGTGAATCCCCTTAACTATCCTGAGCTGTACTGAGAGTTCCTTGCTCACAGCTCAATTACTAGACCAGTCCTTTTATTATAAAGTGCAGGCTGCAAGCTCATTTGGTGTATGCAGCTCCAGCAATGGTCCTTCTGGATGAACTCTATAATCATATTCCCCATTGCACTCTGGTTTTCTTCTATCTGTGGGAGTGTATTCACCACATTCCACAGGGTTTAGAGAATTGAAGGCCAGAAAGGACCACTGGATCACCTAGTCTGATCTCTTGTATATCACAAGACTTTAAAGTTCACCCAGTGGCCCCTATAGAGAACCCAGTAACTTGTGTTAGACTAAAGCATTTCAGTTCCGAGGAGACTAAACTGTTGTATGCCACAGGCAAAGAATGGGAGAGGACTGAGGTGCTACCAATATCTTTTCAATGGTCCTGATCTTTCAGAAAGAGAGAAGCCTAAGCCTATACTATCCTTGATCAATTTTTTATCTTATTTAGCAATTCCTTCCAAAGTTATGGCAGCTGTCATGAATCAAAAGATAAATATCCAACTTGGAGAAGTTAAATCTTTGGAACAGGAATATTGAGAGTTTTTATTTTCTTGTATGTATTCTTATAGTGATTGAGAGTAAGAGGTATGCTTTAGTTATCTGTGTATTCTGCAATACACTCTCCCTAGTGTGCAGTGTGAGAGGGATGTCTTCATTTTATTAATTCAATAACCTGTAAGGACATAATAGTCGTACCTTTGGTACCTAGTAAAGAGATTTGGTTGAAAATGGGAAAACTCTGCATTGTTGTTGCAGATCTGTCCAATAAAAGTTAATGGTACTATTCATTATTATTATGAACTCTAGTCATTTTTATCAAGACACCCATTGCCACAGTATCTGGAAGCACTTCACATATGCATGAAACACTATTGTTTCCCAGAAGTAAATTCATATACTCTGTTTCCCCCAAGGCAACTGAACCAGATAGCCTGAAAGGACCAGAAACAGATGATTTTGGGTTCAGAAAAACACTAATGCCAAATCCACAGCTTGCCTAACTCAGTGTAGTAAATTTATGAAAGCCAGTGACCTGGTCCTAACTGTCACAGGTAAACTATGGGAATCTGAGAATATGAAGCAGAGGGGCGTTTAAGGAACACAGCATCCATGATATTGGACAAATGATTCTTGTAGTTTCTCACCAACCCACCAGTGCTCCTGTCTACATGCAGGATGGCTCTATTCCAAAAGAGTACTCTGGAACCTTACACGGAATTCATCTACCTCTGAGATTGGCCAACCAGGCCTCTTTGACAGGATGGAACGGTCCTGACCTCAGCTTGTTGGAGGTGGTAATCAGGTGTATAGGAAATCCTGGGGATACTTTGTGTGATTTCACAACACAGAGAATAGCCAGTGAAGTGTGGTCCTTAATGAAGGTTTTACTACCTTTACCACCTAAGATCACTTGAAGTTTTAAAAACAGGAAAAAGACATATGTGGACTGACTAGCTGATCAGCCGCTTGCCCACAAAGCTGCCACTGAAGTGACTGGGAGTGGCATGCACATATCTGGTGGGATAAATAAGGCCCCTAGATTTTCTGCACACATCTGTCTTCCTCAGCTCTTCAGCTAATGCCTTCCCTCTATATGCCTCCCCCAATAATTAGTTTAATTCACAGTTGCACTATCCACCACATTTTTTCTCTCTCTCTCAGTTCTATTGCTCCAATGCAAGATTGAAGTCACCCTGCCTCCAACAGACCTACTTAACACAACAACTAGTCTGAATAGTGGATCTATGCTTTTATGTGCTCTATTTATATCACCACAAATCTTGGGAACTGAGTTGGGTACATTGAGTTACATGTCAGCAGCCTGAAACTCATTTGAGAATAGTATTACTAGATGCTTGTTTATGGCAGAGACTGTTCCCCCCCCTTCCATTCTTCTCTGCCACAAGAAGATGTGATTCCATTTTTGACTCTACAGTTGTGCTTTATAGAAATATTTTTCAAGATTCATCCAAGCTAAGCTAAGAAATCAATCCAGGTAAAATCATGTCAAATGGCACCTTTCAAGGTAACTGCTGTACCTCATTTCCTTTCTGCCTTTGCCTTCTAAAATCCCAAGCCCTTCCTAGAAAAGAGAGAGTAAAGTCATAAAAGGAAAGAAAATAGGTTCATTATTAAAATGCCCATTATAAATGCTGTGCACATTGGTTGTGTGCATTTTTTATTATTTTATTTTTCCTCAGGCAGTAACGGTAAATTAATGTGTTTGTGACATTTCTGCAATTCCATCTTTGAATGAGACTTATGCCAGATATTGCATTATAAATACTGACTTACATTAAGTCCCATGTGTGCCTCTCATGTAGAAACGAAATAGACAGTATAGTCATTATTCAACTTAATTTGCAATATTTATTACCCTTGGTGGATATGAATGTGTTCATTACATTCACAATAAATGACCTCTGGATTTCTGAGATATGTAGTATGGTAGGAAAAGCTTGTAAGAAGTAAATAAGATACTTGTCTTTCTATCCATACATTCTCTTTCTCTATTCACTCCACTGTATCTCTATTGAAATATAGCCTATATTGATTTTGAATTAAAAGATCTGATCAATCCATTGCGTAAAAAAAGTATCTTTGCATAAACACTGCGTACAACTTTGTGCACAAATGCAAACATATGAACTGCACTGTTGACACTCCCAGGAAGACATCCATCTCAGAGTGTGTATTAAATACAGAGACAATGAGTGTGGCAGAACTGATGATGAGGATGGTTCTTTCCCCATTGTAAAAGCTGACTGCAACACAGCAGAAGCCAATTAAACTACCACTACCACCACCAACCATGGAGCCATGCCATGAAGAATCAATACATCCAATTGGCTAATATTCAGAACAAGGAGTCCTGGGCTGACATAGCTGGGAGGCTCAGTCAACCAGATTCTATAGAATCATGGAACAGGGGCAGTGTCAAGGCTGAATCCCCACTTTGGCACCGCAAGGGTTTTAAAAATTAATACTTGCCACTACAGGCTTGTATTTAACTCCCAAGCTTACAGATCCTCTCTGACCTTGGCTTGGTAAATGCTGCCACCACCCAAATGCAAAAAACAAACAAACAAAAAAAAACCCTTGGACCCAGGAAGGAGCACTTGGGAATTCCTGCCTGTGGGGTACCCTCAAGCCCTTTCACTCCCCGCTCCCTTCAGGGAAGAGCCGAGAAAAAAAACAAAGGAAATTAGCTGTGGCCACCAGCTAATCAAACAGCACATGCACAAACCTCTTAGGACACAAAAATCCAAATCCTTCTTTAAAAAAGGTAAATTTAATTAAAGCAAAAAGAAAGAAAATACATCTGGAACTTAGGCCGTTGCTAGATTTTAAAAGAGCAATTCCAAAAATTAAGCACCCCAAATAGCTTTCCTGGGGGTTCAGCTTAAAGGTTACAAGCAAACAAAAGCATCTGGGGTTAGCACAGAGGAGATCCACAAGTCAAAATAAAAAATAAACCTAATCACATTTATCTAAACATTCCCTATCCAAATAATTCCTTCTAGATATGGAAGATAATTTTTCATGCCTGGTTCAAACCTTACACAGCATTCCTGCTTATAGCATTGCTGCTATGCCTGCAGCCCAGAGAACAACAGACAAAGGGAACATTTCTTTCCCATTTTAAAAAGTTCTAGCCTTCCCATTGGCTCTTTTGGTCAGCTGCCCACTCCTTTTCTTTTACCTGTGGGCTTGTTAACCCTTTACAGGTAAAGCAAGCAAAGAACAGCTACCAAGAGGGATTTTGCAGCTAACTGGCTGGCTGGGTGTCCATCAAAGGGAGCTGGCCCCCCACTTTATTTATCACAGGCAGTGTGAATACAGAAGGAATGAGTGGAAGGACAACAGTTGCACGTAAGGCACAGGGCATGGCTATACTTGCAGATGTAGAGCACTGTGAGTTAAACCAGCCTTCGTAGAGCACAGTAGGGAAAGCACTGCAGTCTGTCCACACCAACAGCTTCAAGCGCACTGGCATGGCCACATTTGCGGCACTTGCAGCGACATTGGGAGCGGTGCATTATGGGCAGCTATCCCAGCATGCAAGTGACTGCAACTGGGGGTTGGGTGGAGTGTGACAGGGAGTGTGTTGTGTGTATGTGGGGGGAGAGAGAGTGGGTTTTTGGGGTGCTGAGAATATTTCAGCTTGCTGTCTTCTAAGTGCAGACCTCCCTTCCCCCCACCTCTCTCTCATTCACTCAAAGCAAACAGTAAATGTTTGCTTTTTCTCGGAGCTGATAAGCAGCCGGCTTCTCCAAAACAGAGCGTTGAAAGGACATTTCTACATTCCTGCAGCCACTTTTACAACAATGACAAGAGTAGCCACTTGACTTAAGGGGATTATGGGACATTTCTGGAGGCTGATCACAGAAGAGTAACGCAACACTTCGTTCACACTGGCGCCACGGAGCTCCAGCAGGGGCGCAGTAAACATTATTCCACTCGCCGAGGTGGAGTACCAGCAGCGCTGTAGCTGTGGAGTCAGAGTGCTTTACGTGCCTTGCCAGTGTGGATGGGGAATGAGCTAGGGCGCCCGGGGCTGCTTTATTGCACTGTAACTCGCAAGTGTAGCCAAGGCCACAGAAGCAAAGCACGCTATGCTGGGCAGAGACTATTACAGAAAATGCAGTTCTTGCAGTGACAGAAGCCTAGAAAATGTTCCCTACAGGCCTGGGGCAAATGGGTCAGATGATAAATGTTATCTGGCACTCTTCTGACAATTCTGAATACTCCGATGGTTTCCAGTACACAGCACATAATTTCAAGAGGCCTGTGGCGTCTTTAGTTTGCACTTCCTGTGGGTTCTGTTCTACAGGCCTGATCATCAATGCTCACTGAAGTCAGTGGACAGATGCACGATAACTTCAGTGGGCATTGGAACAAGCTCTGTGTGTGCTACAGGGTAAGCATGCCATGTTGGCCTCTTTCTTTGTAGGCATGTCCACATTCTGGTATGAACTAGTACAAATCAGCAGCACACACTGATACTGCTGCTTGTACATGGAGAAATATGAAGGAGGCCATTAATTTGTGCTGATTAATTGTTTCCATCTTTTATATGATTTACATCTTTCCCCAGTGCTGCATGATGTGCACCAGAGGATGCTTCTTTTGCTTCTTTGTGGAACTGCTGTCTTCTGTTCTCCATCTTTGCTTTCTCTTGTTTTTCCTTTTTTTCTATGCCCTATTCAGAAATGTCTGAAGAGAAAAAGGAACAAAAAAAGCAAAAGTATGTTGGCGGAGGGCAGTGCCTTCAATAATTTTACACTTCTATTGAAATAATTCTGGAGCTAATTAGTACCGATGATTTAGAACCAAACTGTGGCATTTATTATTATTAATGATGTTAGTATAGCCTAACCAAGTCTGTGGCTCCATTGTGCTAGGCACTGTACATACGCATAGCAAAAGACAGTCCTAGCCCCAAAGAACTTACAGGCTAAATAGACAAGGAAATCAAAGGGTGGGAGAAAGGTGGTATTAATATCCCCACTTTACAGATGGGGAACTGAAGCACAGAGAGATCAAATGACTTGACACAAGGGGAATGTGCAGCATTCACCCTGCTGATGGGGTGGTGCAGTATGATTATTACTTCCCAACACAATGGTGTGTGCTGTGTCCCCAGGACACATTAACTGCAATCCGTGCATTCCCTTGAACCACACCATGACAGGCCCTTGCACAAGCTTCTCCCAGGGGAGGGTGAAATCTCCTTAGTCTACACCACCTGCCTTAATTGTTTAAAACAAAAGAGACTGTTCAAAGAAACATACCTGTGTTTGAAAGCTACTGGCCATAGGGGATCAGGAGACAATGGGCCAAATCCCAGCATCCTTACACATGGAAGTGTTCTCTTTGCAGCTGGTGGGACTATGGGCCAGATCTAGGGTCCATTTAAGTCAATGGCAGTCTTTACATTGACGTCAGTGGGCTTTGGATCAGGGCCTAAGCCAGCAGGATTTGTCTCATCATCTGCTGTGTCCCCTATTAACAACTCCTCCATAGAAATGTTTGCATCTTATAACGAGTGGGAGAATGCCTAATTGCTAAGCTTTATTGTGACATAGATCTGGAAAAGGCCTCCTCGTAAGTCAGCTAATTCATCTCCTGTGTTGTTAGTGCAGGAGGTGCTTTAATTTCCTAAATGCTTCTCTACATTACTTTTGCTCACCTCTAGAGCTGGTGCCTTAATTACCTTTCTTGACAAATTATTACACCCTTAACTGACCTAGCTACGCCCTTGGACATTTTTTCCATCACATCTACCATAGTTAAAAAAATTTACTTTCCCTTAGTTTGAGGCCATTACTCTTTGCTATACTACAGGGTACCTCAAACAACCTTCTGTAACTTCGTCCCCTTTTAAAATATCTTCCCATAATGCATCTTTTCTTTAATCAGTATGTATAAGAAAGAAAAATAATCTCTCTTGGTAGATCTTTCTCTCTCATTCTTCTAGAAACTTTTTTGCCCTTTCCTAGATTCTGTACCACTTCACTCTGTTTTTATAGTAGGTTAAAAAATTTACTCAGAATTCCAAGACGTATATGCTCCAGTAAAAGTATGTATAAATGTGATCCCAATCAAGAATTCACTTTAGCATTCTTGACCCCATCTATTTTCCTTTTCGAAACATTCATGCAAACAATTTTTTTGTATCTGGGAAGGAAATATGTATTTATTCCAGAAGTGTTCATGCAGCTATCTTGAAAACCCTGTGGGTTCAAGAAGCAGAGAGAATATCATGTGATGTTTTGGGTAACCAAACAGTTGCTACTGGTGGAATAAGAATAGCCAATATACAAAGCAACAATCATTAAAAATAGTTTGTGAGCAATCAATAAGCTGCTATTGATTCACATATGGTGAAACTCACCCCTGGGAGATAGGCTAGCACAGAACAATGACTTTTTAATTATTATTATTTGTATTGCTGAAGTGCCTAGAGGATCCAACTGAGATTGAGGTTCTGTTGTACTAGGTGTTGTACATGGATATAGTAAGAGACAGTCCCTTCCCCAAGTGCTTAGAGTCCAAAATGGATGTGACAACCAAAGAGGGGGCGGGGGAAGGATCACATTTTACAGATGATAAACTGAGGCAGAGAGAGATTAACAGCCTGATGGAGCACCCATTGACTTCAGTGGGTATTGGTGGGGGTCTGCGTGACTTACCTAAGTTAGAATCATAGAATCGTAGAATATCAGGGTTGGAAGGGCCCTCAGGAGGTCATCTAGTCCAACCCCCTGCTCAAAACAGGACCAACCCCAACTAAATCATCCCATTCAGGGCTTGTCCAGCCTGACCTTAAAAACCTCTAAGGAAGGAGATTCCACCACCTCCCTAGGGAACCCATTCCAGTGCTTCACCACCCTCCTAATATCCAACCTAAACATCACCCACTGCAACTTGAGACCATTACTCCTTGTTCTGTCATCTGGTACCACTGAGAACAGTCTAGATCCATCCTCTTTGGAACCTCCTTTCAGGTAGTTGAAAGCAGCTATCAAATCCCCCCTCATTCTTCTCTTCTGCAGACTAAACAATCCCTGTTCCCTCAGCCTCTCCTCATAAGTCAACATAAATTCACAAAAGAAGTCTGTGAAAGAACCCTGAATTGAACTGAGATGTCCTGAATCCCAACCCAGTGCCTTAACCACAAGTTGAACCTTCCTCTTTTTGTTTTGATTTATAACAAACAGTGCACAGTCATTGCTTTTCACAATATGTAGGTATTTCAAGATGGAAATGCTCCTTATCCTGTGCTGAAAAAATGTTATTTCATACTGATATTTGTTTACAGGTAATTTGCAAGTTACAGTATAAGGGCTGTTTGTCTTTTTTTAAGGAGATAAAACTGCATTTATTTTAAATTAAAACAGATCCAAGAGAAGGAATTGTTTGTGGGTGGTTGTCATTATTTAGATGTCTGACAAAATACAATAATACATTTTGCTTAATTACATGTGTTCTTATCACCAATAAAGACAAACTATCTAGACTGTCAAATGCTAATACAACCTGATTTTTTTTTGCTCTGTGAAACCTGTCAAAGCACTTGTCAAGTGATAAACTCCCCTCCCCCTCCATATTAAACTCTATTTGTAATTAGTAATTTCCCATTACTGTTCTCTACTCCGTTTAATAACTCATAGTGTAACAATGTTCTTGGTTGACAGTACATCTCCCAGCTATCTTGGATCAGTCTTCAAAACCACACATTTGACAGTTACTTTACATAAATTAAGTGCCTAATCGCAGGATCAAATGAAAGCTCTTCCTTTGATACGGCCCTTACTGTAATGTCTCTGAAAGGAAGTCAGGAAGTGGGCTCAACAAGGAATTTTGTAAAGACACATTTCACTTTGAAAGAGGAGCAACTAGAGGTAGAAAAATCATAGACGTTAGAGATGGAAAAGACCTGTGATATCATCCCGTCCAGTTTCCTCCTTATGCAGTAGTGCTCCCCACAGTGCATTTTGCCCACTCAAGTTAGAAGAGTCCCAGCCTGTAAGGCTTCCACCACTTCCTTTATTAGATCTCAATCCACACTGCTGAAGGGAATATTAGCTTGTTATTACATATTATTTATAGAATGACATGCATGCTAAGCAGGCAGTCTAGACTTTCCTTTTCTTAATATCCACCGATTATTTTATAACCCCACACACCACATTTATTTTGTTGCAAGCAAATCCAGCTCCTTATATGGTCATGGGGGGCATATATTAGCATTCACATTGTAGTCCCCATCAGTACCCGGTCTGGGGTGGGGAAGCTAATGATCCAACCAGTGGACCAAATTCAGTGCTAAATCCTGATCGTGTCCCACCTGAAGCACATTGCCCATACGCTAAGAAGATGTGGTCATAACAGAGCAACTATTATCTTTGTGTGACATGGATCAGTGCCTCTGGGTATGTAGCCCAAAACTGCATTGACTCTTTTTTCACTGCCAGTCTGAATTGCATACTCATGTTAAGAGTTGTTCTATAAAATGTAGTCCCAGGAAATAAACAGGTGGATGACAAAGGAAGGGAAAAGTGAGGTTTTGGTCAATATTGATATAAACAAGGTCTGAATGAATGCTTCCCTGACAGCTAGCTGGGAGGGGAAGAGACTACGGGTGTGTTTATGTAAATACAGTTTGCTCCTGCTCTGTTTACATATTCATCAGATAAAGCTTTGTCAAAGTGATCAACTTTGGCTGGTGTTGGGTACAAATGACATTACTGCTGATTGCAGGGGTAAAATATGGTTATCAATGTTGCAATTATTGTAGGAATACAGGGAAGCAGGATTGTGCTTAACCTGTCCCACGTGAGGGGGGTCACCCTCAGTGGAAAGAACCTCGTTAAGCAGGGGCTCAAATGTCCAAGCCTTGTGACAATAAAAGAGGTGGGGGTAGACATACCAGCCAGGAAGCTGCAATCCTCAAGGGTACTCCCTAGAGTAGTTTAACTTGTTTCTCCCCACTGTTCAAAGAATAAAGCTAAATAGACTTCATTAGAAACCTCTTTGTTATTTTAATTACTAAATCAGAGATGAAACTAGTTATTTTTAATAAGTTAACAACATTTTTATTAAATTGTTTCTATACATTAATTAATACAGTAATATTCAACATCAATAAAAAGACAACTAGGATTTACCCCCCCCCCCAAAAAAGAGTATTCACTTATTAAAATCCTTTCAATGAGGATAAACAGATGAGCTTCAGGAGTTTGATCTTCACCAACACTAAAAATTAGAGTTTTGATTTCTTCCCAGAGAAACTCATAATAGCATTCATGCATTCGTCAGATAACCACCTTTCCCTGAGGAGTTCGCACTCTTGACAGGTAACTGCATGCAGTTTCTCCTTTCCCACACCCCATATTAATTGCTTTAGGACTGTGTTTCTGCCCTGCCTGCCCAGAGCTGGAAATCACTGAGAGCTGAAATCCCTTGTAGCCGGACTGTTTCCTATCTTCGTGTTCAGAGCTCAGATCGATAAGAGACTAGATGGTCGGCAGGAGCTTAGACAGTGGAGCAATCATGGTAGCGTTTATTCTCTTCCCCCCTCATGGCAGGAAGAGAATTCACACAGATGTACCGGTGATCTCTGGGTCTGTACTGACCATGCACACCAACAGTGAGTGAGGTGTTAAGGGGTGGGGGGGAAGCACACTACAAAAATGTAGGTGTTAGGCTTCAGAACCTGAAGCAAAAGACACTTCCCAGCATACTCTGGGGAGGGCATCTTGCTCATGCTTTTATGTTTATGGATACCGCTTGTGCTGTTTTCTCAGAATAATGCTAGGTTACTTCTATTAAACAAACTCTTTCTACCACAGACTCTGTGCTTGCGAGAGGGGAAGAATTGCCTCTTCAAGGCACCCAGAGGGGAGCGTGAAATGTTCCCAGGTTACTGGGCGGGGGCTCAAGCTGGTATTGGTTATATTGCTGGAAAGAAACCCCCTAGATATTGAACCCAGCCCTTCTTACTGCCCACTCTAACTGGCAGAAGGGTTATGTTACCATAATATTTCACAAAAATAACAAGAAGTCCAGTGGCACCTTAAAGACTAACAGATTCATTAGGGCATAAGCTTTCATGGGTAAAAAAACCCACTTTTTCAACTGAAGTGGGTTTTTTTACCCACAAAAGCTCATGCCCCAATAAATCTGTTAGTCTTTAAGGTGCCACCAGACTCCTTGTTGTTTTTGTGGATACAGACTAACACGGCTACCCCTTGATAATATTTCACAGTTCCTTCTCAGTCTTCCCTTCAAAGATTTTAAAGAACTTTTCAAACATTCTGTACATTTTAGAGATAGTGACACAAACTCAATATTTATTTTATTTGCCCAAGATGAAGGAAATCTGTGTCACACCCTGGAAAGGAAATTAGAATCAGAACACGAAGTCAGGAGATCTGCACAACAGACAATCCTCTGAGAATCTGAAGATTAATGATGATGAAGAAATTCAGTTTAGCTGAGCATTCAGTAGTTTAGATGTATCTTTTCAACTGGAAATTACAGGAGATCAACCTTGCAAGAAATCTTGCAATAAGCTTCCCTGGTTTTGTCAAAGCTAGAAATAAAGCAAGACAAATCATTGTTCCCAGGAAAGTATATCAGTAATTCTGTCTTATTAAAGCTGAAACAAGAGAACACAGACAGCTGCAGATAAAGATTATTAATTATTATAGTAAAGGCTCAGGATTGGCTTATTTTTGGATACAGGTCTACGCTTACTGTTAAAAATGGGCATCTTAACCTGTATGAAGATAATAAAACCCGATAAACGATGTGAGACATGGGAATCTGAGGCAAAATAGCAAAGTGCAAGCCTAATTGGCCATTTCCAGATACAGCCAAAGCTAGGCCCCGGAGGATGGTGTGGCAGGCACACAATAGCAAACTTTTGCATAATAAAATAAACTATGTGCAGCACAGAATAGACCCCCTAGCCAATTAAACGTATATCTTAGTTTCGGTAGCCTGGCCGGGCTTTGAGCCCAGCCAGCCGTTTCAGGAAGAAATTAACAGGCCCGAGACAGCCTGTTTGTTTATTTTTTCTTAAATACACATATGCACAAATACATTAAAACCTGTGTAGTGGAGAGCAACAGAGCCGACTGTCGTAAAACTTGGGAGCAAGTGCACCTTCTCCACAGATCTCCCACAAAACCTATTCTCAAAGAATCTTCCACGTCACATCCACCACCATATGCTGCACTGAAAGTTCAGAAGCGGAGAGCTACTTTAGCTTATATCTCAATTGTCATCGGCCTGGCTGTGGGAGCTCGCCACAGCATAAACATGATTTACAAATGAAAATGATTTTAATTCCCCTACTGTTCCCGAAAAGCTGCCCAAGGCGAATCTACCCCCCTTTTCTTTTCTGGAGGTCTGTTAACTTTTACTGGGACAGTGAACCAGGGCAAAGCAGTGGGACAGATGTAACTAATGACTCCGTGGCTAACTGGCATGACTTCTGGGTGAAAACACACAGCTGGGAGGAAAAGGTAGCGTCTTCGGGCTTGCTGACTGTGATATTAAAGTTGCAGCACATGGGATGCTATAGTCAAGGCATGTCAGGTAGCAAATCTGCACTGAGTCAGCACTAGAGTCAACTACTAAATATTAGTTGAATCATTTTACATATTGTGATATTTTGCAATTAATTGATGATTTTTTAAAAAAATATTTGTCAGATCTGTAAAGAAGGAGCCACCATGTGTGGAAAGATCCCAGGAAGCCTTTTTATGTATGTTCTGTGGACTCCTTTTACTAGTTTATGGTCTCATATTTAAAGTTGCGGTGCACTCACAACTGTCACTGGAATCATTGTGAGCTGGGTATGCTGAATGCCTTCAAAAAACCAGTCCTCTAATTATTTAGCACTCAAGTGCTCCATTTGGCCAATAGTTATGACTAGTCAAGATATTTAAAGGAAAGGAATGGAGAGAGTAAGAAGAGTCCTCGGGTGAATTTCTGGTCCCGCCGAAGTCAATGGGAGTTTTGCCCTTAACTCGCATTTCCTTTATAAATGCAGCTAGGATGTCACTCCTGGGGTATAAAAGTGGTTGACAAGAATATATCAGTTTCAGGTATAGACTTGAGAAAGATGCAATCATCTTTTGAAAATTCAACATTGGCCACAAGATACAGAGAGGCTTGCTCATAAAAGAAGGTTACTGACACTGGAAAAAATTAAATGGATCTAAATGAGATGATGGCTTTGTGAACTCGGAGAGGTCAGGGGTTCTACTTCAATAGACCTGAAGAGGTGTAGCAGAGCAGAAGCTGGACCAGAGTTTATTTTTAGGATTTTTCTACATTGGACTCAATACCAGCATGAGAGGAACAGAGTTTTTATATTAAATGCACAATGTGCAAAAGCATTGTTCTCAGTTTAAATGTTTTATATACTTCATAAGTTCTGATGCTTTTCAGAATATAAGAAAAGCCCAATCTCACAGAAATTCATGTTGCAGAAGGTAATTTTATCCAATTCATAAATCTTAATATCAAAGATTCTGAGTTCCCAGTTATCCAGATATTCATTACCCAAGGGATAATAAAGTACAGTGGTAAATGTTTGAATTGATCCTATTTTAATGTAGCACTCTAGAGGTGACAAAATACCATACATAAAATCTCATATCAATCTTTTTTTGATGTCAAAACAACGATGATCCAAAACATTATGCATACTCAAGGATGAGAGCCTAAAATCATAAACCATAAAATGTATCATTAAAGGTTATATTTTTCATAAATGTCAGCTTTCTCTTCTTTCACAGTACCACTGCCACAGCAAAGGGAAAGATCCTAGATAAAAAAAAACCTCATTTTTCTCGGACTTGTTTTTCTTTATAAATTATATTAAAACAAGCCATTAATTATTATTTGTATTTGACTTGCGGCCATGATTTTGAGATTCAATATTTAAAACAGTAAATAAAAATCCCTGCTCTGTTTGATAGGCCACTGGATTTTTAAAATGAATCTCTTTGTAGAAGATAAGGCCCCCATGGGCAGCTAGACTTTGATATAAGATGTGGAATGTTATAATTATCTTATGTCACTATGAGGATAAAAAGTACATGTTAGTCTAGTTTGTCTCTGAAGCTGGCACTCTGCAGCATAGCCAAGAAAGCAAGAGAAACAAAGCAAAGCCCTGAGATTCTAAATTGTGTGGTCTTAACACGTTGATATTTGGTGATAAAAAGTAATAGTTTACTCCTCCAAAAAAGAAAAGAAAAGAAAAGAAAAGAAAGAAAGAAAGAAAGAAAGAAAAAGAAAAAGAAAGAGAGTGAACCTGGTATCTTTTGGGAATATTTGGTGGTTTCTGGAGCAAAAGGGAGAACCAGAAGATGGGTTCTGGTGACACTGGCATTCTGTGAGGAAGAACTTCAGCCCCGACATAGGGGTGAAGTGGAAGGGGCTACGTGGGAAGTGGCCAAGGGAATAGCAGCAGCGACAGAATTACAGGAAGCAGCAGATGGCTGCTACGTGTAGGGTCTCTGGGCTGGGGCTGGGGGCAGTGGGTGGGACCGGGTCTCCCCACTGAAAGGGTGGCCTAAGTCACGAGAAGGGGATAAGGCAAGTTTAGGGGCCCAAACTTAGGGGCCCAGGACTTAAAAAGTCTCCAGGGAAAAAGCCCCGGGGGCACTTTTCTATACCGGGGCAGGCACAGTCTTAAAGCTAGCCCAGAAGAGGCTGAGGACAGGGGTAGAGGTCATAACAAGGGCACGGGAACAGGCTCTGTTGGACCTTTGCTACCCTGGAAGGGGTTGGGTCACATATTGGCCGTGTGTGACTTGGCTGGAGGGCTGAGCCACTAAAGACCCACCTGATGAGGTTAACATCTGACAGAGGGAGCCAGGAGCAGAGCGAGTGCATGTGAGTGAGCACTGTCACACCTCCAAAAACAATCTTCCAGGTTTGCTGGGAACAATATACAGTAATATAACCAAAGCCCAAAGCACAAGAATGCATCTCTTCACAGCAAGGAAGTTTCTTTTCACCAACAGTGATAAATAATCAGGAAAGAATCTCACAGAAGTACCTCTACATGTTTTCTTCTCTGTTTCATCTCTCTCAAAATCTGGTTTCTAACACATACTGAGGTGCAGGCTAGTAATATTGTAAACAGATTTCTCATCCTCAGTTTTCTTAAGCGGGAGAGGGATAATGACATCAAATAGAAGAGAGTACAGAGGAACCATGTGGATTTGCATCTTCCATTGACCACACAAGATCCTCCCAGCTGACTTTCTGGAGTTCCAGCAGTACACATTTTAATCTCTATTAGATCAATTTTAGCTTTAAGGCTTTGATTATCCTAGCTCAAGCTTCAGTTTATATTCTGATTCCAAAATTATAGATTTTTCTGTGTAGCTGTAAAGTGTGACCCCAGCATCTGAAAACTAATTAGGCCAAATTTTGGCTTACTATGTCAACCCCTTTGCATAGCTCCTTGACTCAATCTGCCATAGGAAACATTTCATGATATGGCTGGAGGAAGAGAAGGCATGGCTGAAACTCAGCCAGACCCACGGATCAAGACCATGATGTTACTGCAATTACTGTTTCTCTTAAGGAGTCAAATCTCTGGGTTGTTAGCACATTGCTTTTCACTAACATATCAGAACTTACATACATACCTAACCATCTAAATATAAAATCATAGTTGGTGCTCTACATCTAAATCAGCCATTCAAAGAAGATAGGTTTGACTTGTATATTACTTGTGTAGGAACCTTAGCTATGTCACACTTTTTATGTATTTATTTTTTAATGTATGCAGACAATTTTATGGTATTGGATAGAAATCTACCATCCAGCATAAAAACTATAAGATACATGCAAAAAAACAGAGTATGAGACATCCTCCAGAGGTGATTTAAAAAAGGGTCTCATATATCCAATAGAGATCTTCTCTCACTCAGATGGCTAACATACCATTTACTATACTTTACTATAGCAATAAAGTGAAACTTATTTCATCAAAATAATAAATTTAACAGATGGTTTTTCATTATTGTTTTAGATGGGGAGCTCTCTACGTTTTAAGACAGTCTACAAGTCTTCCCGGCATGCAGCTCAAATAAACAAAACATACCCATTCCTATAAAGAACAACAAAAGCAGATATTGCTTCCAATGGTATTACCATAATCGTACTGAAAATTCCATTCCACCCCAAGAAAGAAGGGAGGAGAAAGACAGGAAGGATGTTTTAATTGTTAGGTTAGTAGCATTTTCCAGGTACCACTGAAAACCACTTATTTATAATTTTTTGCTCCAGCGATTGCCAGATTGAGATGTGCATCTCATCGTCATGAGGGACTCAGCGGGACTATAGCTATAAAGTCTTATCCCAGCCTGCTTCAGTACCATAAAAACAATAATATAAAACAGCAGATCAGTACTTTATAATTCCAGTTACTTTTACAGTCAAAAAGTTTAATGAAAGGAATTAGGCTTCTTACAATCAAAAAATGGGTGAGGTTTTCAGCTGCACAAAGGGAGCTGTGGGAGGCACACTTATAGCTCCCTAATTTTGGAGCTGGTTCTACATTGGCCCAGGCATAAATTAGAGCAGCCCCGGGCTGCACTACAGTACACTTGCCAGAGTTCCCAAGTGATGATGCAGCACACATATTTTTGTGGACACTGGTAAACCTAGGGAGGTATTGTACTGTAATGCCAATTCTACACATTAAAAATCATGAGGCAGGACTCAAAAAGTATGAGATTGGCTTAAAAAATCATGAGATATTTAAAACAAAAATTTGGGCTGGTTTCATTTGTCTTCTGCTTTCTGAGCCAACAGGGTGCACTTATATACCTTTTAAAACCTTTTCCCACCACCATGAGGACTTGAAACTTACTATTTTTAAATGAAAGCTGAGATTTTCACCAAATTATATGAATCCAGGAGGCAGGGGCTTTAAGAAAAACATCAAATATCATGAGTTTTCAAAAAGAACAGGAGTACTTGTGGCACCTTAGAGACTAACAAATTTATTTGAGCATAAACTTTTGTGGGCTACAGCCCACTTCTTCGGATGCATAGAATGGAACATATATTGAAGAGATATATATACACATACAGAGATCATGAAAGGATGGTAGTTGTCTTACCAATTCTAAGAGGCCAATTAAGTAAGAGAAAAAACTTTTAACGTGATAATCAAGATATTCCAGTACAGAGAGTTTGATAAGAAGTGTGACAATACTTACATGGGGAGATAGATTCAATGTTTGTAATGGCTCAGCCATTTCCAGTCTCTATTCAAGCCTAAGTTGATTGTATCTAGTTTGCATATCAATTCAAGTTCAGCAGTTTCTTGTTGGAGTCTGTTTTTGAAGCTTTTCTGTTGCAAAATTGCCACCCTCAGGTCTGTTATTGAGTGACCAGACAGGATGAAGTGTTCTCCTACTGGTTTTTGAATGTTATGATTCCTGATATCAGATGTGTGTCCATTTATTCTTTTGCATAGAGACTGTCCAGTTTGGCCAATGTAAATGGCAGAGGGGCATTGCTGGCACATGATGGCATATATCCGATTGGTAGATGTGCAAGTGAATGAGCCCCTGATGGCATGGCTGATGTGATTAGGTCCTATGATGACGTCACTTGAATAGCTTTGTGGACAGAGTTGGCATCAGGCTTTGTTGCGAAGATAGGTTCCTGGGTCAGTGTTTTTGTACAGTGGTGTGTGGAACTCTGAAAATGAGTTTGCAAGACTATGTATGTCTGAAGTTCAATGCCTCCAGGAACTACTCATGGGACAACAAAGCACCATGTTGTCCCCAGTCTGGGCCAAAACACAATCTGGTCCTATAGGGTGCTATGCAATTAAAGCACGAACACTCTTTTTATGGTGCTTTCTGAAATTACCAGGCCACCTCCAGTACTTGGACTTCATGTGATAACTGGGGGGAGGGGTGGTGGTGGAAGAAACTGTTTCACTTAGGAACGTTATACAAAAGAATGAGTGTTACATCCAGTCCTTGAAAACAACGTCCTACTAAATAAAGCATTTTGTGTTTGAAACAAACTAATGAAATATAATAGTTTCTCAGAAAATTGTCTATATCAATTGAAAACAGCGTCCTACTAAATAAAGCATTTTGTGTTTGAAACAAACTAATTAAATATAATAGTTTCCCAGGAAATTGTCTATATCTGATGTTCCCTTCATTAATTAACCACCTCAGATTCAGTATGATCAGCATCCATGTTAGTTCCTGAAGCTGATGAATTTCACAAAATACATTGTGTCCTCAGAGTTTGCAAAGTTATATGTATGTCCTCCTGTGATGGGGTGTACCAGGCCCTTCGAGGCCCCCTGCTGGAGGCCTTGCAATCCTACCACACTCTGCCCCAGAAAAGGAGCAGTGAAGGTGGGTCCTCCAGGCCTGCCTAGAAAGGCTACGGGGAAGTGGACAACCAGAGTGACACAGGCTCAGATAAAAGGAGCTGCAGGGGCTGAGCTGCAGGTGCGGATCAGAGGAGCAAAGAAACCAGATAATTGCATCAGGAGTAGCAGGGTATATAGCTGTGATACCTCCTTTGTATTTGTGAATCGGGCATTGAGTCATTATATGTTCCATGGTCTGTTCTGGATGACCAGTCGCACACTGGAGAGTTTTGAATTCTCCATTTGTGCATCAAGTATCCACATCTGCCATGGTTTGTGCGGATGTGGTTTAGGGTTGCCCATATGCTTCACAGAAGATTGAAGGCAGAGATCTGCTGTGTTGGGTCTTCTACAAGGTGTTTGTGACTTCTTGTGAATTCCATTTGGCTTCCCAAGCTTTATCAGGTTGAAGTCACATTGTCAAAGTTAAGTGCAGGGGTCCAAAAGTGCTTGGGTGACCTCAAGTGCTGGTGAGGGACGTTGTTGAGGTCCTGGTGGATGGGAGATGTTCAGTTCCCTCTATTTGCTGGACTTCCCAGAGTGTTGCAGCATTATGGCGAATGGATGGCAGAGGTGGTCTACACTTCAAGTGAGCTGGACTTTTGGGATAGGGCTAAGTTAAAAACAGTTAACTTAGATAGCTGAAGAAAATTTCTAGGGCAAATCATTTTAAACTGTATGGAAACTGTAAAGAATTGAGATTTTTCAGAACTTTTGAGGAGATGAAAATGGTAGAGTGTTCAATTTAAAAGCTCATGAAATTGAGAGAAAATTAATTGTTCAGATCACACAGGTTTCTTTTTAATGCAAGAATTAGGTCAATTTGGCCCCTTTAAGGACCTAGTTCCTAGTCTGAAGGAAAGAAAATGGCAGGTATGAAAATCAGTTTCAGTTAGACCTAGAAATTTGTGATTTTCCCTCTAATCAAAAATGGTTTTAACTAGAAAGCAGCATTTATGACAGAAAGTTGGTCAAGTCACTCTTGAGAGTGTCACCTTGTATTTTCTTACCACTGTGAGGGCAGTAATTGATCTTTACATTAATTTACATATATTATATTAATTTACTTTTGTTTTGTGAAGCAACATTCAGCTATTTTATGTTAAACTTTATTTAGTCTTCATTTTTTAAAAAATTACTTAAATACATTGGAAAAAACAGTTTCAATAGTGCAAATAATAATTATAACTGATTGATGAAGGGGAATTTCCAACTTTTGTTCAAGTTAAGTATGTGCTTAAGTGCTTTCCTGAATCAAGGCCTTAAAACATTTTTTCAATGGTTGAGATGCGATTTTTCAAAGGCACAAAACCATCAAATCTCATTGAAAAAGAAGCAGTGGACATTTGGTGTCCCTTTGCATTGATAAATAGCTGCTGAAAAAATAAAAGCACAAAATCATCACTTTAAACTAATTTTACTTACTAAGGAAATGTTTACATTTTTATTTTTTCATAAGCATAGGATTTTCCACAAATCTTCATAATACAGAGAAGAAATTATCTGAGTGTGCCCTTTCTGGTGGTTAGAAAAGTTAGAAAAGCCTGGCCTCTCAGGTTCTATTCCCTATGTTGTCACAGATTCACTGAGTGACCTTGTGCAAGTCATGCAACAGTTCCATGGCTCATTTTTTCCAGCTGCTTTTTACCTACCTCACAGGGAGGTTGTGAGGCTTCACTGCTGTTTGAAGTTTTATTATTAATGTTTGTAAAGGACTTTGAAATCCTCAAATGAAAAGCACAATACAAGTGCAAAGCATTATTATCATCATCATCATCATTCCAAACTCTCTAATATAAACAGATGGTTGTAACAAATCACTTTCTGACTGACACAATTAATTTCCATGTTCTTGTTGAGCTGGAATCTTGAAATTCAGTTATAGTCATCCATTACTGGCAGCTGAGTACAGGAAAAATCCCTAATGCTAAATGTGACCTTTTCATCACAGGTGACTAAAAGGTCTTTTTAAAATTCAGATTTTAACTCTTTAAGTGCCCTTCCCTATACATTTGTGGAAAATTTTCACACACATCCCCCAGAAAATCAATTTCTTCCATTACTATGTGGCTGCCTTGGGTATGAAACTTTCGATTTTGAGGAAAGAATTCGGAGCTGGAGAATGCTATTCACTGGATTTTAGCCAAGACATTTTCCATAAATCACATAACCAACCCCTTCTTGTCATTGATAGGCCTGAGACTGTATGCGCACTTGTGTACAAAAACTGGTTAGGGTCAGTAGCTATGATAACCACATTACAACCCACAGGGACGAGCACTGTAGGAGTTCCAACTATTATACCCAAATAGGCATCAAAACCCTGGATGTGCTCAGCTAGGAATGACACTCACAGGCAGGGCCAACAAAAGAAACAAGGACCTTTACTTCCAGTCTGCCTGAGATAAAATAATTTAATTAAATAAAGTCACAAATAGAATTGGACAAATACAATTAAAGTATCTAAACAGTCAGTGATCATAAGATCCTTTGATTCTAGATCAACTTGAATCCTGCTGATTCCACTGCAACAAACACACAGTCTTTCCCAACTAGGACCTTAGGGATGTGAGTTCCACATTTAGGCCCTTCCCTGTCAGGGCAAGCCTTGTCCCAGGTGAAACCTCTTCATTCAGGCTCTTCTTTGCTTATGCTAAATTCCAGGACATTCCCCTGCAACGCTCAGGACAAGAGATCTGATGCCTCACTTTTCTGCCTTTCAAGATGGCTCCCATCTTCACTTCTGTCCCCAGAGTGACCTGGATTTTGAAGGGAAGGCACTCAGCCCCCATAAAAAAAAGTTTCTGATTAGTCCTAAAACTGCAGCAGCTTAGTCAACTGCTGTGATACAATAATGCCTCTTTCAAAGTCAATTACAATAACTTTAATCCCTGTTCAGCAAAACACATTTAAACACATGCTTAACATTAAGCATTTGGGAATAGGTTCATAGAGTTTAAAGCCAGAAGAGACCATGAGATCATCCAGTTTGGCCTCCTGTATAACAGGTCATTAATTTCCCACCCAGATATCCCTATTTTAAGCCCAAACACATCAATTAGGTTAAAGTATTTCAGTCACCAGGAGACCAAACTATGTGCAACAGGCAGAGGATGAGAGAGACCCAGGTGCCATCAATGTCCGAAGTCCCTGTAATGGCAGGGAATAGTAGGTGAGATATGCACAGGTGACCTCAGCAAATGAGCCATGCCCCATGTTGCAGTCGAAGGCAAAAAGACCAAGGCCCTGGATGTTAGGGTTCAGTTTAAATTATTGATGAACAAAACGTTGGCTAACTCAGCTCAATCAGTTCTAAACGATCGATCAGGACAAACAGAGAGGTTCCCACATACCAATCTTTTTAAGACAGTCTTGCAGCAGTTAATCTGTCCCAAAGTATGAACTGAAATTGATTTAGAATTATACTGTACTTGGTTAGGACAAGGAGAAGATTAATGCACCTTACTCACCTTAACTTATCTATTTTCCGAAATAGAGAGACATTTATACCAACCACACACAACAACATTCCAGATATTAATAAACCAAACAGTACAAATAGCATCAGACAATAGTAACAGGAACTGTTTTGTCCTCATGGTGCCTAGCAACAATTCATATATAAATTCCTTAACAGAACATGCATTCTGTTTCCTACACATACAAAGAACAGAGGTTATTGAAAGTTTAGCTACTACATTAGTATATTTCCACAATAAAGCTTAACATAAGTGCAAAGCATCCTGAGAGTATGGTTCTTCCAAGTCGTCTATTGGATATTGGCTAATACAGCTAATCTGACCTAGAGAAAATGATTTTCCAACTCCAAACCTGGTGATCAGTATAATCTTGCATATGTGAGCAAGACACATCTAAAAAGAGGATCCTCTATACCACCTAAGACCACTATTACAGTTGTCCTGGCTCTGTAAGGCAACAGGGGACTAGAACCTGGGTCTGTGAAACCTGAGACAGCTGGTGCACCCACATCACCCCTGAGAGGCCATGCAGAGCTGCATCCAAGGACCACTGTAGAGATTAGGCATTAATGGAGGCCAGAGCAGCAGCACCCTGTAACCTTCTGATTGGCCCATGCTCACTATTTAACCCTGGAGGGTGCCTCAGAAAGTTGTCTAGGAAACCACGCAGACTTCTATCTTGCTGTACTGCCAGACTTCACCTTGCTTTCTGGTCTCTGGCCTCCAACCCCAGCCTGACTCTGACTCTTGGCTATAACAACTACTCTGATCTGTGCTCGCTGACTACCGCCTCAAGGCCATCCTTGATTTGCGGTCATGGATGCACTGGTGTCCACTAGGGCAGACCACCTATACCCTTGTCCTTTATAGTCTCCAGATGTAGCCAATCTGCTTCAGAGGAAAGGGGGAGAAAACACCCTGAAAAACCAGAATACATCTACCCGACTGTGCATCCGGGGAAAAATTCATTCTTTTCCCCTGCAAGTGATTAACAGAAACCCGTCTGCATGAGGTTTGATTATAGTCATTATTTTAATGCAGAAGTGCTAGTGTTGTGAGCATGCCGACGGCAATACTCATGAAGGAAGGGGAGGACTAAGGGGACTCTCAGATTCCAAGGCCACAGGAACCACTAAAACATTCCAGCCAGACCCCTGGCAAACAGAGACCACAGAATTTCTTCCAGAAACTGGATTACGCATTATCTTTCCGAAGGTATCTAATCTTGTTTTAAAGACTCCAGTAATGGTAAATCCACCACCTCCCCGATAGTCTGTTCCAATGTTTAATTACCCTCACAGATATGACATGCATCTTATTTCAAGCTTGCATTTATCTAACTTCAGCTTCTAGCCACTGGATCGTCTTACGCTTTTTTCAGCAAGGTTAAAAACCCTATTGCTACCAGGCCTCTTTTCCACATGTAAATACCTATATGCAGCGAGTAAGTCATTTCTCAACCTTTTCTTCAATAAGCTGAATAAAATGAGCTCCTAAAGCCTCACATCATAAGGCTTGTTTTTAAGCCTGTGAATCACTTGCGGGCCTCCTTTGAACCCTCTCCAGTATTTTCACATCCTCCTTGAAGTGTGAACCACAACTGGTCACGATATTCTGGAAGCAGTCTTACTAATGCTATGTACAGAGGCAAGATCACTTTCCTACTTCCATTTAATAGTCTCCTTTTGTACATCCAAGGATCACAGTAGCCCTTTTTGCCAAGGTATTGCACTGAGAGCTCATGTTGAGATGATTGTCTATAAAAACCTCTATACCCTTGTCTAGGTCACCATTTTTCAAGACAGAGACTCTGTAGGTATTACAGTATTCGTGTTTCCAATATGTATTACTTGTATTTGGCTGTATAAAAATGCATTGTCTTGGCTTGCAACTGTTTAACCTGATGATTCAGATCACTGCCTAACAGCAACCTGTGCGCCTCATTATTTACTACCAACAGTTTGTGTAATCTGAAAAACTAACCAGCAAAGATTTTGCATCACTGTCTGGCTTGTTGATAAAAATATAAAACAGTTTTGGACAAAAAACCTGGAGGACGCCCACTTAGAAACGATCTGCTCATTGATATCTCCCCGTTAACAACTACATTATGAGATCTGTCAGTGATACTGTTTTTGATCTGCCTAATGTGTGCCTTGTCAGTTCCATATAATGCAGTTTTTTAATCAAGATGTCATGTGGTACTAAGTCAAATGCCTTGGAGAAATCTAAGTATAGTATATCAACATAGTGGCCTTTATAAACCAGACCTGTAATTCTGTCAAAAAAGATGAAGAGTTTTTTAACAGATAGGTAGGAAGATCTACCTTCCATAAAACCATGTATACAGACAATTAAAAATTGTGTTCCTTATATGCTCATTTGTGCCTGTATTTGTCATATACGTGATCCATCCAGGATGGTTTACATTTATGTTGGTACCATCATTGCCCAATTATCACCTTTCCCATTTGTAGTTAAAGTCCTCCCATTATCCAACTATCCTTGCTAATGTGACACTTAAGCATTTTTTTATCATGATCTAAGACTGTTAGTGACAAAACATAAGTATAATTAAATGGCAAAAAACTACATTAACAGAGTTAAAACTACTTGGTGATATGTCATCCCTTTGCAGGATGCTGAGCAAAACTCAAACTTCTGAAAACCAGGAAATGCAGAGTTCTCCCAACAGCAGCTTCATCAGCACAACAAAGGGTCCTAAGGCCCCCATGAAATCTAGTCAGTTGACACTCACTGACAACATATGCCATTGACTGATGGAGACCATAGTGACAAAGTGGGTCATCACAGAGATCCCATGTGTAAACTCTGGCTGTGCATATTCTTTGACCAGATCAGAACCTGTTCAGCAGAGCCCAAAGGTGATGTGGAAGGTCAAATCCAGGCAAACTGTTGGATCAGTGGCAGGGAAACCATTACAAAGTATTTCGCCAACCGCTCTCTGCACTGACCACTCTGCCAACCACTCTGAGAGATTCCGATCTAGCAGTTGAGACCACAATGGATTCCTCAACATAAGTCGTGCTCTGGGTTGACTGAAAATGTCCGCATACAGTGGGAAACCTGGATTGGCATGTTGCTTTTCAACCAGTCTGGCTGTAGACTCTGTGCAACGAGTGTGTAGAGGAGTTATGTTGCTCAGAACTGGTAGCCCTGGGATAGGAGTGGGGCGCAGGGTGCCTGTGATAATATGCGTGATCAAATTCAATTTGACATCAACCAATTTAGTGTGAGGAGAATGACACCACACAGGGCCACAGTATTGTGCTGAGGAATAGCACAGCACCAGAGTCGGTGCCATCTTAACTCTGCCGTCTTTCAGCAATGCGCCAACACACCCCATTAACACACACAACTTTACTCTGCCAAACCTACAGTTGCTGAATGTTCACCTCCTTTTACAACCCATTAACTCTCATCCAAAGGAGTTAATCTAACACTGTTAAAGGTTTGTACTGCTTTAATCAATGTTTACTGACATTTACTGATAAAAATGTAATCTTTCCAAACCTAAGTACAAGGCAGCAGAAGGAAACCGGATTGGGGGGGTTCTGTAAGTTGGGAACCTCTAACATGATCCCAAATTTGGATCATTAATGTTACCCTGCACCCCCGCGAGGCACATCAAATTTCAAAGCAATCCAATGAACCATTTGGATTTTAGAGCTCCTACAAGCGTGTTGGGATATGTAAGGGTTAAGTAGAGACCTGGGAAATGTCTGGTGTGCTGACATGGTATTAGGGAGTAGAAGCATGGGCAGGATAGATAAAGTGCTATCCCTCTCCCTTCCCATCTCCTTGTTAAGGATTGATAAGAGTTGCAGCTGCATAAGGAATGTGGGATCTAAAAGGTACCCTCCTTTCCTTTCCCAGCTACATAAATGAGCTTGGGGTCATGGCCCCTTCCTCCCTTTCCTGCAAACTGGCTGCAGTTATTGCAAAGAAACATATCTTCAAAGTAAAAATTATCTTTAGAATATGCTAATGTTGTAAACAGTAATGGGGGGGATAATAATATTCAGTATCAAGTATCAGAGGGGAAGCCGTGTTAGTCTGGATTTGTAAAAGCAGCAAAGAATCCTGTGGCACCTTATAGACTAACAGACATTTGGGAGCATCAGCTTTCGTGGGTGAATACCCACTTCAGTATATAGCTATTCATATTCATTGTATGAGCGTTCATATTTGTCAATAAGGGCTTTAAGAGTGTTATAGTAAATGCAAGCATTTACATACTAACTTAAATGAAAAAACTGTGCTGTAACTAATTCAGTGCTTCCTCAACAATTGGGTCAAGGGGAACAAGTACCGCAGTAAAGAAACCCGTTTACTCAATCCGCCTCTGGGTCAGCCTGCTCATTCTCTAACAAAGAGTCACGCTTTAAAGCATATAAAATGGCGGGAATGGAAATTCTCTAGCCATTTTTTTCTGTATCAGTGCATCTGCAGTGTAAAAAATATACCTTTTCTTAAATACTGTTCTCAATTTGGATCCCCCAAAGATTTAATGAGTGCCATAAACTACCGCAGACAAAACTTGAAAGATTGAGGTCATGTTGACTCATAACTTATCAAAAATTTGATTGGTAGCTCTGGCAAATAAAAGCTCACCTAGAAACTTTTTTTAAAAATGGCTGTTTTGAGGGACTTATATCTCTGGAATCTCAGGCTGAAATGACTACAAATTTGGGTCACTAGCCTACTCTGAACCCTCCTGAGGACACCAACTTTCAAAGAACTCAGAGTATGTTGATTTTAGATAATTAAGAAAGGTTGACATTTAAATAGAACTCAGGATGCAATCTTAACTATAATGGAGCTCCAGCACCACTATAATAAATTTGACCTAATCTCAAACAGTGCTGCTATAGACTGGAACTTCTATAACTTTTAAAGAGGCAGAAGCCTGTTCCTTCAATATTAATCTAACCTGTCACCTATCTGACAGTGTTTAAGTGTTTAACCCCCCAGTACAGCAAAACACAAAAGCACTGACTTAGCTATAATTGAAATCAATGGGACTTAAGCATGTGCTTAAGTGCTTTGTTGAATCAGGGCCTAAATGGATTTTATTCCATTTTTGCCATACACTGAAAAAATCATAAACAGCATCCCAGGAGGCTGAAAAGCTGCATATTTATGAATACAGGATCTATGATTAAGATAAAAGCGTTGTTTATTGATTACAGGCTACACTCTGCTGTTAAAATAATGAAACTAAATAATGTGAAGCATTAAAGAATTGGAATTTGCCAAGAGAGGGCAAAATGCCCCACAGAATCCAATGTTGATAGCCATACTGGTCTGAAGGGCAGGATTAGCTGACAGCTAATAACAAATATATATAGTAGTTTTAATCCCTTTAAAAAGATGTAGATTTATCATAGTTTATCATTTATAGACTATGTTCAGAAAAGGAAATCCTTCACAAAAGGAAACCAATTGACCTTTACTTCCTAGTCATTTACCAATAAATCCACTAAATAAATTTCTGACATAAGGTCCTTTAGCATTCTGCAAATTATCAGAATTTGTCCAAAGGGGGTTTGAGACACTGTGAGAGTAAACAGATGAGCAGACAAGAAAAATAGCAACTTGGTCCAATGTGAGAGGCTGGTGAGTTGAAAGCTGAGTGTACTAATCCCATAAAAATTGCTGTTTGATGAAAAACCTCTTCCTATCATCCAGAAAATCTGTGAATACGGAGAAGTGGGAGGTGGAAGTCTTATTTGACCTCAACAGTTGATTATCTCCTTCCAAACTATTGGATTATATTCTTATCACTACAAATGTCAGAAGCCATAAAAAACCCTCAAAATGTGATGACTTTTTAAATTTCCTAAGGGTCTGATAAAGGAAATTTAATAGTGAAATCATCCAAATTTTTTATTGCCTGTTAAGAAAGGCTTCTGCAATATTTTTTCTTTCCTTTTCATCTGCTTATATAACCTTTAACATTTAATATAAAGATGCCTAAGTACCAGAGTTAAAGAGATCATATGAATTAACAGAGTGATCTGAGTTCAGGTAAGACATTTTGCTATAATCATGAACACAACTGATTATCTGAAATCCATATTAAATATTTTTAAACACTGTCAGTCTCAGTTAATATATATACATATATTTGTGAAGGAGCTCTGTACAATGGAAATCTTTACTTACCAAGATACGGTATGCTTTAAACTTTTAGAGTTACATATACTCTACTCACAGGGTGAAATGGAATACCTGTATTTCATAGTATTCTGCTTCCTTTTAGTCCCTTTGCAATGAATTAATATTTATTTCTTGCAGCTACCTTATATTGTGTCCTTATTTTCCAACTACTTTCTACAACACAATATAACAACTGTTGTAATGTGAACATGTATTCATATACACTGACACTGACTAGCTTTTTCAGTTTCTTTAGGAGAAGATGTTTTTGGAGGAGCTGGTTTTAACCCGATCTGTCCTATATCTTGAGGAACAGAGTCAAAGGCAAATGTTCTCTGGAACTCAAATCGTTCAGGGAAACTTGGCATGATCAGATACGGCCTGGTGGATTCTCCATTGCAGATGTATTTTAAAGTAGGAGCTACACAGGTACCAGTGCTAAACTCTTGCACAGTCATGAAGGGTTGCTCTCTTTTCCTCTCAGAGTGACAGAATCAAGTTTGTTCAGAAACAAACTTTATGGAGCATCTTCATAGGAGCAGTCCTGTATCATTACAAATAAATACTTGTGATTCTCGATTGCCTTCCTTTCAAAGGTCTCAGGCATCAATTAATTAAGTTTCACCATAACCCTGAGAAGCATGGCAAATATTTTGCATATGAGGAATCTGAAGAACAGAAATGAAGTCATCTAGCCAAGATTAGATTAAGTTAGTGGCAGGAAACTGGAATAAAACCAGATCTCCTGACTCAAAGTTTTGTGATTTAAGAACTGGACATGGCAGCCTGGGCTAGAATTTTCCTTTTAGTTTATCTGGCAGGTGATAGGGTTCAATGAGTATTATACAGGAATAATGGGCTGTGACATGGGGGGTATTTTATACCAGGTACAGAAATTGGGTTTTGGGGTTTTTTTGGAGGGGGAGGAGGTTTTTGTCGATGAGTAATTCTATTTAAATTCTATCACTGTCATACTTTGCATGCACAAAGCCTCTTTTATTTGAAGATCCTAATATGCACAATGGCAAAGCATTGCTAGTTCATTTTATAAATGTGAAAACAGAGGCATACAGAGATGTTAACATGAATTTCTTAAGGTCTTTCCCATTCAGTGAAAGAGTCAGAAATCAAGACCAGAGCATCTGACTCCTAATCTTCTAACTTCCAGACTACATTGCCTCATATCTGTAAACAAAAACTGTGCCCTAGATATTTTGATAATCCACAAGTATTAGAGTTGCCAACTTTCTAATTGCACAAAACTGAACACACTTGCCCCACTCCTTTCCCTAGGCTCCACCCCTTCTCTGAGGCACCACCCCCGACTCACTCCATCCCCCTTCCATATGTCACTCGCTCTCCCCCACCCTCACTCACTTTCACTGGGCTGGAGTAGGGGTTGGGATGGGAGGGGGTGAGGACTCCAGCCAGGGGTGTCGACTCTGGGGTGGGGACGGGGATGAGGGGTTTGGAGTGTGGGAGGGGGCTCAGGGCTGGGGCAGGGGGTTGGGGTACGGGAGTGGGTGCAGTTTTCAGCTGGGGGTGTGGACTCTGGGATGAAGTGTTTGGTGTGTGGGAGGGGGCTCAGAGCTGGGGCAGGGGGTTGGGATACGGGAGCGGGTGTGGGCTCCAGGAGGGAGTTTGGGTGTGGGAGGGGGCTCAGGGCTGGGGCAGAAGGTGTGGGGTGTGTGCTCTGGGAGGGAGTTAGGGTGCAGGAGGGGGTTCCGACCTGGGGCAGGGGGTTGGGGTGAGGGAGGAAGTTTGGGGTGTGGGCTCTGGCTGGGCAGCGCTTACCTTAGGTGGCCACTTCCAGGAGCCATGTGGAGCCAGAGGAGCCATGGAGCCTGCCTTGGTCCCTCTGCACCGCTGATGGGACTTTTAGCGGCTGGATCAGCAGTGTTGACCGGAGCCACCAGGGTCCCTTTTTTACCGGGTGTTCCTAACAATGATAGAATGCAGAAATAGAACAAATGTGATGGAGTTTCAAAAATATACATTGCTATGCAGTTTCACAGTTGTTACTAAGAGCCTTTAAGTAATTGCATATAGCTTTAATTTAGATATATTTTTACCATTTAGAAGATCACACATACTAGTGCTGTCAGATGCATTTCTGACATTGCTTTGGATTGTAAAATCTTAGGCTGGGATCATTTCTACATTTATACAATGCACTATGGACACTTATCTCTACACGGCTCTGAAGGCAAAGTATATAATTAAGAATTACAACAAGTAATATAAATCCTGATTACATCCAGTTGTTGAGATATCTGCAGGGCTATGAAAAGTTTTCCTCCTATAACCCATGCATTTTATGCAGCATATTACCTGTTAAATTATAGAACTATTTAATCACTGACAACATTACTGAATCAATGAGAATATGGACAACAGTGATCCAAATGTTCCTTTATGGTGCATGAAAACAGTATTAGAAACAAAGTCGTTATTAGCTTCTGCCTGAAGGTGGATGAACATTCTGCATTTGCAGACAAAATGTTCTTATAATTGGTCCATTCAACCTTGAACAATTAAACAAATCATTCTTGACATTTTCCATATATATACTGGTTAGCTCTGCACTTTCCTGGAACTATACGTGCTGTGCAAATCCTCTGAAAACCAAATACAGTCATTAAATATTGGGTCAAATTCAACACTGTTCTAAGCCGGCAAATCATAATACCAGCTGCATTTCCATAGTATTTTTCATTCAAGTATTTGAATATTTTTAAACAAACATCAACTAAATTTACCCTTTGATGTACTTGAGGTAAATATATTAACCCCCTTTTATAGACAGCTCATTGTTTAAATGTAGACTTAGAGGTAACTTTTTTCTATTTCATCGCTTCTTAAGGTCTTGATTCAGCAAAGCGCGTAAGTACATGCTTAACTTTAAGTGATTTCCATGGTGTCATAGGTTTATTCCCCACTTTGAACTTTAGCGTTCACAAGATGGGGACCTGCATAGGCTCCTCTAAACTAAAATTCTAGTTTAGATCTGGTATGCTGCCACCAACTAGAAATTCCAGTATCTAGTACACTCCCTGTTCCCCCAAACTTTCCCTGGGGAACACAGATCCCAACTTCCTTGGATCTTAACACAAAGGGAAATAATCCATTCCCCCCACCTTCTTCCCCCTCCCCTTGTCCTTGGGAGAGATACCCACAGATTCAAACTCCTTGAATCAAAACAAAGAGGGATTCACTTTTCCCCCCTCCCCTTCCCCTGAAAATCCAAACAAGGGAAGAAATCAATCAAGTTCTAAAAAGAAAAGATTTTATTAAAGAAAGAAAAAAAAGTACACTATCTCTGTAATACCAGGATGCAAAAATATAGGGTCTAACTTATAAACCTGGAGAGGCTTCCCCCCCCCCTTTCTCAGAATAATCAAAGTAACAGCAAACAGAAATAAAGATATTTCTTCAGCAAACACACAATTGCAAATGTAGAAATTAATTATAAGACTAAACCACCTTCTAATACTCACTAGACTGAATAGAAGAAAATACTTCAGGAAACCTTGGAGAACTTGAAGAATATGTCTGGCCTCTCTTAAATCCAAAGAGAGAACGGCAATCCAAACAAAGGACACAGACAAAGCCTTCCCTCCACAGAGATTTGAAATTATCTTGTCCCTTGATTGGTCCTCTGGTCAGGTGGTCCTCAGGTTACTGTGCTTGTTAACCCTTTACAGGTAAAAGAGACCTTAACCCTTACTATCTGTTTATGACACATGGGATTCAGTGGGATTACTCACATGCTTTAAGGTTAATCATATGCTTATGTGGTTTGCTGGACTGGAGCCTAAAGCATTCACAGACTTGAATATTATCACCTTCCCTAAGCCTCAATATAGATTCCCTTCCTCAATCCTGAACACACCCAAGTAACTGATGGTATCCCTCTGAGATCACCTCTCCTTCAAGTCAGTCTCTTCCTCTTCCTTCAGTTTTTGAACATACCTTGGTACCTACACTCCATCTACAAGATGGAGAGGACAAAATCCTTTCCCCTGTATCTTGAACATACCTTGGTTTGCAGCCCCTACTGCCTGCATGATCCCTGTAAATGCTCATGAGATGCTTGATGTATAGAGAAACCGAGCACCTGCAGTTCAACATGGGAGTGTGGGTGCTCAGTATTTCTGAAAGGCAGGTCTGTAATGTCTCTTCAAGAAAGCAAGGATACCTTATTATAAACATATAGATAACTTGGATACTTGATTATCCTGGTGGTGTCTTGCCTCTACAAGGCAGGGAGAGGAGAGAAGATACCCCAAGTAGCTTAGGGAAGAAATCAGGGTAAGGGAACTCTGCACTTAGAAAAAGATCTAGTGGTGTTTGTGTAGTGAACCCTATTGGCAGATTCTCTGCTAAGGACTTCAGATGGATATGATGGACAGGTAAATATGGGATCACAAGGGGAAGAGCCATGCGGGAATCTCAGAGAAGGAGCAGGAAGTTGTTTTGGGGACCAGATCTAGCAGTCAAATCTTGAGAATTGCTGGGCACCTGCAACTTTCAGTGAGGCCAATGAGGGCTGCAGCTCTCTTGGATTTGATCATAGGAACTCTCTTTCCTCTAAATCCAAATCATTTGTGAATACTTGGCAGGCTGACAGATGCTCTCCTCCTGAGAAGGGGAATATTTTAATATCTGGTGAAGAAAGTTGCAAATATGGGCTCTGGTTCAGCAAAGAACTTCAGCAGGATTCTTAAATGCTATGCTTAAGTCAATGAGTCTACTCACATGGTTAATTACCATGCTCAACTGGGGCCTTGATGCTGATTAGTTAAATAAGAAAAACAAATTTATATAACATACACACTTAAAGAGACATTATATTATCTGTATAATATGTACCTCAACAGTAGTTTTGCCTGAGTAAAGACTGCAAGATTTATACCTTTAATATCATATTCCTCTTATATTATTAATTATAGAATAGAAGCAAGAACAATGTAGCAGAATAAAAAATTGATTTAATTCCATTTTTATACCTATTCCAAGTTATTTTACCTTTGAGGAGAAAACAGATTATAAATTCTACATGCTTGGTCTGTAATAAAAAATAAATGATCTCATTTAAAAATTAACAATTAAGTAATGAGACATTGAATGGCCAGATTAGTTTGACAATAGGTGCCATGGGGTTTATATACAAGGAAGGAGCGATACAACAGCAAAAAATTAATTTTAGTCAAAGAACATTCTCCATTAGCTACACAAAATATGGCCTTTTGGCTTAATTTTGTATTCATCTACTTACAAATGGAGCTTTGAAGTCAATACATGTTACCAACCTAAGGTTCATTCTAATGTGCACTTAAAACAGCTTTAAATGGAAAAGTAAGAGTTGTCACAGAGACTTCTATTGGCTGAAATTGTTTACTGCAATAATTGTTGACACTTAGCCAGAGTTTAGCCATAGTTGTCATGGTCTTAATTTGATATTTTTGATGCACTCCAGCAATACAGACATAAAGGGTTAGTCAATAAAATGCCAATTGTTAAGAATAGGGTTTTTTTTTAAGTTTCCGGTGACATGTTTAAGTTTTTGAAGGAAAAAAATGAAAATCCAATTTTTTCATTTTTCAAAAGGCACATGTTCTGTACCTAGGTTTTTTGATCTTTTTGCTGATTCTCTCCTCTCTTTACTTTGTTTTTCCCCTTCTAGTGGCAAAGTGGAAAAAAACGGAACAGGGCAGAAATGGGAGGGGGGAGAGGGAGAAGGGTGCAGAGATAAAAGGGAAAAAACAACAAAATAGAAACAAAGACCTTTAGGAAAGAAGTAAACTTCTTTAAACACTAATTAGAAAACTTCAGCAACAGGATGAATCTCCCATCAAACAACAGATATTTATTTAACCCATTGGTAAGAATTTTTTAAGCTTATCAATTTTTTATGTCTGAAAGGCAGATCTTGCTTTTCAAGTAAACCCTTGCAATATTCTTAGCAAAGGGATGTATGGAAACACCAGATTTCTAGATATATTATTTACCATTTCTGATGTACCTGACAGTTAGATAGTTCTCATTCTCAATGCATAAAGTGCCATCCCATCCTCTCTAGTTTCACACAGAGAACCACAAGATAAGTACAATTTAATTCCTAGTTTTCCTCTCTTATGGAAAGCTGCCAGTGCTGTCTTAAATGGATTATGGAGTGACATGGGAACTCTACATCACTGAGGTTGAAACAAAGCTCCTTTATAAAGGATGATTTTTTTACTTCCTTTTCCCTTCCTGGCAACTTAGCCCAAAACACCTAAAGAGGCAAAATTGCAAAATTAAGGTTGAATCAGCAGTTGAAGTTGGTCAGAGATAGTGAATGATTAATTATTGCATGGCAATTGGGAATGGGTTGGATACCTTAATTAAGCATTACCAGAGCACTTAACAGAAATTCAGGTGGAAGCATTTGTGAATGGAGGAGAAGCAGCAGTATATGTATAGTGTTTAAAAATATTTGGTTGGGTGTTAATTATCCTTTCCAATATTATTTTTGTACGGGAACGGTCTATTAATTGCTTCATGTTGTGTATTTCAAAGGACTGGTTTCTTCACAAATACTTTTCTGCAAAAGTAAGCCTAGGGACATCTACAGACTGATTCTGCCTTCATCTCTTTCTAAGCTACCCATTATATATTTCTAGTGCACCAATCACTGCAGTTACCTAGGGAAATATAAAATATTTTGGGATACCTATGATAAATGTAAAGAAGATGAGAACATCACCTTTTATAGCTGGCTCAAAAGATAAATAAGATATTGTGAACAGTAACATTTAGTAACCTTAAAAACCTTAGCACTGTTTAGATGTCTTCGAGGTGACTGGACATTTCCTTCTGTGTTGGTGCCTGGAAAGTGTGATGCAGATGAGTATAAATGCTTAGATTTGAGCAAAGTGATATGTAATTTGGAAATGTTATTTAGCTATAGTGGAAATTTGGACAGATGACTATGGAGGAGTATAAAAATATTGCTAGAGGATGCAGGGGTTTAATCAGAAAGGCCAAGGCACAATTGGAGTTGCAGCTAGCAAGGGATGTGAAGGGTAACAAGAAGTGTTTCTAGGGGTATGTTAGCAAGAAGAAGGTGGTCAGGGAAAGTGTGGGACCCTTACTGAATGGGGGAGGCAACATAGTGATAGATGATGTGGAAAAAGCTGGAGTACTCAGTGCTTTTTTTGCCTTGGTCTTCACAGGCAAGGGCAGCTCCCAGACTGCTGCACTGGGCAACCCAGCATGGGGAGTAGGTTAGAAGCCCGCAGTGATGAAGGAACAGGTTAAGGACTATTTAGAAAAGCTGGACATGCACAAGTCCATGGGTCCAGATCTATTGCATCCAAGAGTGCTGAGGGAATTGGCTCATGTGATTGCAGAGCCATTGGCCATTATCGTTGAAAATTCGTGGTGATTGTGGGGAGGGCCTGGATGATTGGAAAAAGGCAAATATAGTGCCCATATTTTAAAAAGGGAAAAAAGAGAACCTGGGGAACTACAGACCAGTCAGCCTCACTTCAGTCCCTGGCAAAATCATATCATGGAGAAGGTCCTCAAGGAATCCATTTTGAAGCACTCGGAGGAGAGGAAGGTGATTAGGAACAGTCAACATGGAGGTCATGCCTGACCAACCTGTTTGCCTTCTATGATGAGATAACTGGCTCTGTGGATATGGGGAAAGTGGTGGATGTGATATATCTTGACTTTAGCAAAGCTTTTGATATGGTCTCCCAGAGTATTCTTGCCAGCAAGTTAAAGAAGTATGGTTTGGATGAATGGACTATAAGGTGGATAGAAAGCTGGCTAGTCTGTCGGGCTCAATGGATATGGATCAATGGCTCGATGTCTAATTGGCAGCTGGTATCAAGTAGAGTGCCCCAGGGGTCAGTCCTGGGGCTGGTTTTGTTCAACATCTTTATCAATGATCTGGATGATGGGATTAATTGCACCCTCAGCAAGTTCACAGATGACACTAAGCTGGGGGGGAGAGGTAGATATGATGGAGGGTAGGGATAGGATCCAGAATGACCTAGACCAGTGGTCGGCAACCTTTCAGAAGTGGTGTGCCAAGTCTTCATTTATTCACTCTAATTTAAGGTTTCGCGTGCCAGTAATACATTTTAATGTTTTTAGAAGGTCTCTTTCTGTAAGTCTATAATATATAACTAAACTATTGTATGTAAAGTAAATAAGGCTTTTAAAATGTTTAAGAAGCTTCATTTAAAATTAAATGAAAATGCAGAGCCCCCCCGGACTGGTGGCCAGGACCTGGGCAGTGTGAGTGCCACTGAAAATCAGCTTGTATGCTGCCTTCAGCATCCGTGCCATAGGTTGCCTACCCCGACCTAGACAAATAGGAGGAATGGGCAAAAAGAAATCTGATGAGGTTCAACAAGGATAAGTGCAGAGTCCTGCACTTAGGAAGAAAGAATCCCATGCACCACTACAGGCTGGGGACGACTGGCTAAGAAATAGTTCTGCAGAAAAGGACCTGAGGATTACAGTGGATGAGAAGCTGGATATGAGTCAGCAGTGTGCCCTCGTTGCGAAGAAGGCCAATGGCATATTGGGCTGTATTAGTAGGAGCACTGCTAGCAGATCGAGGGAAGTGATTATTCCCCTCCATTCAACACTGGTGAGGCCACACCTGGAGTATTGCGTCTAGTTTTGGTCCCCCCGCTACAGAATGAATGTGGACAAATTGGAGAGAGTCCAGCAGACTGGAACTACAATCATTAGGGGGCTGGGGCACATGATTTATGAGGAAAGGCTGAGGGAAGTGGGGTTATTTAGTCTGCTGAAGAGACGAGTGAGGGGGGATATGATAGCAGCCTTCAACTACCTGAAGGGGAGTTCCAAAGAGGATGGAGCTTGGCTGTTCTCAGTGGTGGCAGATGGCAAAACAAGATGCAATGGTCTCAAGTTGCAGTGGGGGAGGTCTAGGTTGGATATTAGGAAACACTATTTCACTAGGAGGGTGGTGAAGCACTGGAATGGGTTACCTAGGGAGGTGGTGGAATCTCCATCCTTAGATGTTTTTAAGGCCTGACTTGACAAAGCCTTGGCTGGGATGATTTAGTTGGTGTTGGTCCTGCTTTGAGCTGGGAATTGGACTAGATGACCTCCTGAGGTCTCTTTCAACCCTAATATTCTATGATTCTATAACATACTGGGTCAAATCATTGTTTTTAGAGGGTAATATATTCATGTTTCCATTCTTTAACATACCCACCCTGAGCAGAACATAGACTTCAGAATTAAATATGAGAGCTATATTGTCTTGGAAAGATCAACCTGTTCATTGACAATGAAGACTAGACTGGATAAAAGCAATCATAGTTAAGACAAAATGGCTCTTTTTAGTTATTACTGATACATGGGATGGGGCAGGATGTGTCAAGGATAAAATAGTCAATGACTAGTTTTTTAGGTTTCGTAAAACAAAGAGTATGGGCTAGACCCTCAGATGGTGCAAACTACCATAACACCATTTAAATAAATCTGGCTGAAGTCAATCTGACATTCTAGTCCTATGGTTGGCACTATTGGTATCTGCAGAAATGTTGGGAGGTATTATAGCATGGCCTGTATTATAAAGCCAGGAGATCAATGAAACAAACATATTTTTCTCCGTATCAGAGGGGTAGCCGTGTTAGTCTGGATCTGTAAAAGCAGCAAAGAGTCCTGTGGCACCTTATAGACTAACAGACGTCAACCTCATGAAGAAACTTGCACAAATACAGACAGATATCATCTTCCTTTCCAAATGCAAACGGATGGACATCATACCAAATGGACTAAAGGTAAAAAATCCACTGCTATCTACATACTGCACAGACCACAGTGAGAGATTATGCCATACTCTATCAAAGAATCTGAGGAACCACCTGATCAGCATCCTATACAGCAAACGGGAAAACATCAATAAAGAGCTCTCCAACCTGGAGACTCTCATAAATAACCAAACTTCCATACAAATGGACTTCACTAAAATAAGACAGGAGATCTACATTACTCACTTCACCCCTCTACAAAGGAAAAAGGACTGTAAGCTGTCTAAACTCCTACCTGCCACATGGGGCCACAACCGTGGTACCCCTAACCCACCCAGCAATATCGTCAATCTATCCAACCACACACTCAGCCCAGAAGAAAAGTCTGTCCTATCTCGGGGACTCTCTTTCTGCCCTGCCACCCCCACTAACATGATACAGTTCTGCGGTGATCTGGAAGCCTACTTTCGCCATCTCCGACTCAAAGAATACTTTCAGGATAACACTGAACAGCCCACTGATACACAGTTACCCTCCCACCAACAGCACAAGAAGAAAAACTCCACATGGACTCCTCCTGAGGGTCGAAATGACAGTCTGGACCTATACATAGAATGCTTCCGCCGACTCTCTACACAAACATCCCACACACAGATGGAATACAAGCTGTCAGGAACAGTATCCCTGATGATGCCACAGCACAACTGGTTGCTGAGCTCTGTGCCTTTATCCTCACACACAACTATTTCAAATTTGATGACAATATATACCTCCAGATCAGTGGCACCGCTATGGGCACCCACATGGCCCCACAATATGCCAACATTTTTATGGCTAACCTGGAACAACGCTTCCTCAGCTCTCGTCCACTCCCGCCCCTTCTCTACCTACGCTACATTGATGACATCTTCATCATCTGGACCCATGGAAAGGAGACTCTGGAAAAATTCCACCACAATTTCAACAGTTTCCACCCCACCATCAACCTCAGCCTGGACCAATCTATACGGGAGGTCCACGTCCTAGACACCACGGTGCAAATAGGTGATGGTCACATTAACACCACCCTATACCGAAAACCTACCGACCGCTATGCCTACCTTCATGCCTCCAGCTTCCAACCCAGGCACACCACACGATCCATTGTCTACAGCCAAGCACTGAGGTACAACCGCATCCGCTCTAACTCCTCAGACAGAGACCAACACCTACAAAATCTCCACCAAGCATTCTCAAAACTACAGTACCCACACGAGGAAATAAGGAAACAGATCAACAGAGCCAGACATGTACCCAGAAGCCTCCTACTGCAAGACAAACCCAAGAAAGAAACCAACAGGACTCCACTGGCCATCACATACAGTCCCCAGCTAAAACCCCTCCAATGCATCATCAGGAATCTACAACCCATCCTGGACAATGATCCCACACTTTCACAGGTCTTGGGTGGCAGGCCAGTCCTCACCCACAGACAACCTGCCAACCTGAAGCATATTCTCACCAGTAACTGCACACTGCACCATAGTAAATCTAACTCAGGAACCAATCCATGCAACAAACCTCTATGCCAACTCTGCCCACATATCTACACCAGCGACACCATCACAGGACCTAACCAGATCAGCCACACCATCACCGGTTCATTCACCTGCACGTCCACCAATGTAATATACGCCATCATATGCCAGCAATGCTCCTTTGCTATGTACATCGGCCAAACTGGACAGTCTTTAAGGAAAAGAATAAATGGACACAAATCAGATATTAGGAATGGCAATATACAAAAACCTGTAGGAGAACACTTCAACCTCCCTGGCCACACAATAGCAGATCTTAAGGTGGCCATCCTGCAGCAAAAAAACTTCAGGACCAGACTTCAAAGAGAAACTGCTGAGCTTCAGTTCATCTGCAAATTTGACACCATCAGCTCAGGATTAAACAAAGACTGTGAATGGCTTGCCAACTACAAAACCAGTTTCTCCTTCCTTGGTTTTCACACCTCAGCTGCTAGAAGAGGGCCTCATCTTCCCTGATTGAACTAACCTCGTTATCTCTAGCCTGCTTCTTGCTTGCTTACCTGCCCTGGAAATTTCCACTACATGCATCCGACGAAGTGGGTATTCACCCACAAAAGCTCATGCTCCAAAACGTCTGTTAGTCTATAAGATGCAACAGGACTCTTTCCTGATATTTTTCTCCTTAACTCAGGACCAGTGTTAGCCATGGTGTAAGCAGATGCAACTCCATTGACTTTGGTGGAGTTATAGCCATTTACAAAGTTGAATTTGGACCCAGGTGGATTAATTTTCTCAGCCATAGAAAGTAAAGCTCCTGGCATGTTGCCTGCACTACAGATGGATCAGTCATGTCTCACAGACACACAGCTCTTTTCATCTGACACAGTTATTGATTCTGCATTTTGTTATTCTGCCAAATGCAGCCAGTTGTTGTCTTGTAGGTGGTAATCCTTATTGTTGTTTCATAGATGGAATATCAGTCCATCAATCTTATTTCACAACAGGCTCAGTGTTTCAGCCAGAGACATGCTCTTATCTTCTCCCTCTGCTTCTGAAACACTATCAGATTATCCACAATTGCATAGGAGATTGGACTGTCTAGAAGTAGAAAGGCCCAGGAGAGTTACATGTCATATGTTGTAGAGATAAAAGCACCACCCATTCTTCCCAGTGTGTCCTTGTTTTGATCTGCCAGGGGCTGAAAATTCTGGCCTCCTATCCAGCAAAATACTTAAACATGTTGTTAGTCTTACTGACTGCACTTTGCAACATCAAACCTTTTGGACAGTAGAGGACTACAGGGTATGATTATTCATAGGAATATCACTTGTTTTCCCTAGAAATAAGGCTATAAGTTTGTCATGGGCATGAGTTCCATGACAAAACCTATACCTATCTCATAGAACTGGAAGGGACCCTGAAAGGTTATTGAGTCCAGCCCCCTGCCTTCACTAGCAGGACCAAGTACTGATTTTTGACCCAGATCCCTAAGTGGCCCCCTCCAGGATTGAACTCACAACCCTGGGTTTGGCAGACCAATGCTCAAACCACTGAGCTACCCCCCCTGAAATTGTATTTAATTTATGAATTTTATTTGTAAAATAAAGGCTATTCAACTTTATAATTTTCATGAAAAAGAATTCAAATTATTTTCTGCCCATCATTGTTCCTTTTTGAAAAAATGAAAATTAACTTAGCATTTTCCTTCCATGATGTTTCCATTTTTTGCCAGGACAAACTATTACCATTAGGCCCTGATCCTGCACTGGAATCCCATAGCTCAGACCTCACCACCCCATGTCCATGTAGAGCTCCTGTTAACTTCACTGGGGTTCCCCATTGGGTGTAGGGATCCACACTAGTGAAATCTGATGCAAGATCAGAGCATTAATAATGAACCTTAATGTCCAGTTTGGCTGACATCCTAGCAGGCTGTGTGTGTCGTCTGGAATTCTTTGTCACTAGACCTGGATGAGGGCAGAGCTAGCAGTAACTTCTGTGGACTATCCCAAATGCTCCCTGTGGTTAGATATTTGGCTATGCGTGTGTGTTCTCCCTGTGTGCTGTCCCAGCTCTGTGCAGAGACAGTTGGCACAGCAGATCTTGAGCAAACTGCCCAATGACCAAAAGATCTGTTAAGGTACGAAGGCATCCAGCCAGATTTATTGTCGACAAAGCACAGTAATAGCACCTGGCAACCCTACGAGGATACTAAGACATTTATGCCCATTACGATGGACACAGCTCAGTCGGTGGTGAGACTTCCCACTGCCCCCTAGGCTGGCCAAAGATACTCCCTCTGAGATATATGTTTATATCAGGATATAAACAAGTTAAAAACTGTCGTCCTGACCTTATCTTTTAGGAAGGGTCAATGTGTTTTTGTTATTCTTGGAGAATGTTTAGGTACCATCCTTGATCTCGGGATGTCCTGGTACCACTTGATATCAGGATGTGTTTGCATAAGTACCCTGTACTTAGCACTTCTTAGGAATGTGTATTTCTGTAATATCAGCCCTGTTCTTCCCAGATTCTGTGAGCAAGTCCTGCCTCATACCAGGCCCCTGATACAATGACTTATGTCTCAGGCTCTCTTCCTGCTGCATTCCCCTACTTTTTGTCTTTTTATGGGGAGGATGTTTACCCATCATCCCGGAAAAGCACAATGCATGGACTGAAAATGATCCAGTGGGCTAAACACTGTTTTTTGGCCATTTTGCTTTACCCATGTTCCGGAAGATAATATAAATGTGTGAGAGTCTAGTACCTGAATGAGCTTACATTCTTTCAGAGGCCATAGAGAGACTCCGAAAAGCCAATCACTATGACGACTAAAGATGATTTAAAATTATTATTTGTACAGCTGATCGGCTAAATTCAGCACTTTGTTTTTAATTGGTGAGTTGTCCAAGAATTTTCTCCACTTTCTCTAGCTCATACTGCACCTTGAGCATGAATCGCCACATAGTCTCTTCAATACTCTTCAGTTATATTTTATTTTGTTATCTTTTAAAATGTCTTGTTTTCTCATTCAGGATGCAGCCTATCTCCACCGTCTATTACACTTGTTCCCACAGCCATAGGTCCTTTAAGTTCTCTCATATGAGCTCTATATATTACACACACTCAGTAGACTGAAAGCTTCTTATACAAATACTCATAATTGTTCACAGATACACATTCTAGCGCACAAATGGTAGTATCTGCAGGAATAAAATCACCTCATCTGAACAAACCATTCATATACTTGTTCACAGAAAATACAAACAGACAATTCGTTATCCATAAACATGTTTGCAACTAATTTTTCCTCCATTGTTCCTCAACAGGACACCCAAATATGCAAGGGATTGTATAAATTCATAGCACATAAACCATTGTGCCACCTTTGATAGGATCTGTAGTTGCTTCATTGCAGAATATTTTGTCTCCCTCACTGCATAGGGGGCTTGCACTTAGAAATCCAAAATGGATCAGTCTGGAATGTTGCTACAGTGAAATATTTTCTGATAAACTACTTAATAAATATCAGTAAAGAAATGATGCACAACCAGCTTCCAAAGAGCCATGTCAAACACCAGCAAAAATATCAGTGTTGGTTTGATTGTAGACATAATGTTTTTTTATGAATTTCAGTAACAGAGATCTCTCTCTCTCTCTCTCTCTGGCTATAAATGCACCAAAAATGCTCTTTAGTTACCAATAGAAGAAACTTTTGTTGGCTCTATATATCTACTGAACATCCTCTTTATATGTCCACATCACATTCTGATGTAAAGGAATACCATGTATGGATGGTACAAAGATTCACTGAGTAGTTTGAAGGAAGCAATAGAAAAAAAACCTCTATGGAAGATAATCTGAAAAATTATATTTAGTAATTAGCCCATAAGAAGCAGGATAGAATGCTGGCAGCTCTTCTTGTAGCTGAAATCAAGATTTCATAGTGGATACCTACCTCTAAGTATCAGAGGGGTACCCGTCTTAGTCTGTATCCACAAAAAACAACAGAGTCCAGTGGCACCTTAAAGATTAACAGACTAACTCCTCTGTTAGTCTTTAAGGTGCCACTGGACACCTACCTCTAAGTACACCAAATGCTATCCAGAAAGGCTTGCTGAAGTTGTCAATGGAACAAATGGCCGCTTTAAAAAATTGAAAGTAAGAATTGTATTTGGTAATTTATTCAGCATTTTCTTAATGTCAGTGGTCACCCAATATCTACATTAATGATCCCAGCTGTGACAAGTGTTTGTATACAATATGCTAGCTCCAGCAAGCTATTTGTACTGAAGTCACATTGATTTACATTATTGATTTCATTTCAGCCTCGGTGACTAATTATTCAAGCTGCTTTCATTTGAAATCTGTGACTTCTCTATTTCTGCCTTTTTTGTGTAGTCTTGATGCATGCAAATGATGTCTACTGTGATGAAATAACACCACTGAAAAGGAAGACAAAATAGGCTTTATATATATACTGTAGGTCATGTTTAAATATTTATAGAAAGGATTTCCCCCCATAATTCAACCTTGAGATTTAGACCTGTGTTTGATAAAGTTATAAGCTAAAAAAAAAAACTTTTACTTTAGGGAGTGATTCAGTTTTTGAACTCGAGGACTGTTGGTTTTGTTATGTATTCCTGCAGTGCATAAATTGAGCAGTGTATATTTGTTTCACTATCTAATGCACAACGATTACACCATGCTGTCTGTGCTACCTGGCATTATTCATAACTGGCTAAATCATTGCCTCCTTCTTCATGTGCCTTAGCTCAGTAGAACTAGTCTAGCTCCAAACAGATGAAGGATGTCTGTGGCAGGGGGACAGGGCTAGGATTTGCAGATTGTTCTGCTCTACAGGGCTCCTTGTTATACCAGCTTGCAGGAAGCTATACTGCAAGGATGAGGGGTGGATTTGTCACAATATGGATCCATGGTCCATTATAAGAACATTAGAATAGTCATACTAGGTCAAACCAATGGTCCATCCAGCCCAGTATCCTGTCTTCCAACAGTGGCCAGTTCCAGATGCTTCAGAGGGAATGAACAGAACAGGGCAATGATCTAGTGATCTCCTCATACAGAACCATACTTGTAATCATTTTTGTTGCTTTTTGTGTATCTTTTTTGAGGTGGGGTAACCAGAACTGCATGAATGGTTCATAGTGGATTTCTATAGTAGCACTAGGTTCCTAACATTGTTAGCTTTTTTTTCACTGCTGCTGCACATTGAGCAGACATTTTCAGAACCAGCTATGACGACTCCAAGATCTCTCTTGAGTGCTAACAGCTAATTTAGACCTCATCATTTAGTATGTATAGTTAGGATTATATTTTCCAATGTGCATTACGTGCACTTATCAACACTGAATTTCATCTGACATGTTGTTGCCCAGTCACCCAGTTCAGTGAGAACCCTTTGTAGCTCTTCGTAGTCAGCTTTGGACTTTACCTTGAGTAGTTTTGTGTCACCTGCAAATTTTACCACCTGTTTGCCCCCCTTTTCCAGATCACTTATGAATATTCTGAACAGCACAGATCCCAGTACAGTATCTTCCATGGAGGCAGTGTACTGGCTGAATGGGCAACCACAGCCCTGCATTGGCAGAGTGTTTCTGCCATCAAGGTTTGGATGTGGTAGTGGTGGGGATTCCTTATTCAGGTTCCTAGAGATTATCAATGCAAAGCCCTGCCATTATTTGGTCTAGTGTGCTAAAGGGAACCCATTGAGGCAGTTCATACAGTAATACAAAATAAATGAGAAGTAAGAATCTGAGACGTGTTGTTTGGAAAGTTGAGTCCATGGAGGCATTTGACTGCAGCATTAAAACTGCACTGATAAGTGAAATCACATTTCCTTATAACAGAAAGATTACAATATAATTGTGATTGTGGTATACATAACTATGATCCCATATTCTGTACATTGCATCTTGAAATATTAGAAATCTGACTACCTATTCATTAGGATTATGAGGGGATTCAAGATGGAGGATCTTACACTCTGTTTTCTCCCTCACTGAGATTTTATATAATTCTTCTTTATTTCCTTAATTTAAAATTTAAAATGATCATTCTCCCCATGTATGGAAAGCATACTTGAGGTAAATCTTGAAATCTTCCATTCAAATACATGCCCCAAAGCCTGGATACTAATCAAACATTGTGTATCCCAAACCTCCTAGGATGGGAACATCCATCTGAGGTGGAAACATCATTAGGGTGAGTTTAGATCCCCTGTTCCCAACTTTCCTGCACAGACTCAGCACTTACAACAGCTACTAGTAGCACTGAAGACAGTGTCTTCTCTGTGTAGCTTTTTCTTTTTAAATAATGAGGCTATCTAGGGATGCAGAGAAAACCGCTTCTGATAGTCACAATGGGCAAACCACCTACCATCTTTTTACTAAAGATATGTGAGAGTGATGCCCCAAATCATCCAGTTGATGGCTTAAAATCAGCAGAGACGAATACTAGATACACTAAATATGGACCTCAGCGGATACATCTGCAACACTGACAGTTGCTTGAACTTGAGTAGGATGTACAGAGATTCAGAAAAAAGCAAAACAAAGTCTGTAGCCAGGCTAAGTAGCATTTTATTTCCTCACTGTTCTCCTGTGATCTTGCTTCCTTTCATGTTTCTGTTGTTTGCTGCCGCAATATTCTCCCTTCAGTACCATAGTGCTGAATACTGACAAGACTGGACTTATAACAACTCTCACCAGTCACTTCTGGAAAAAAAATTCTTTAGATGCCAAAACTCTGTATCTGTCAAGTCAGAGTGTATGACAATCTGAGGGTACTTGGAGTGGTTGTGAAGCCTAATTAATGCTTGTAAGGTGCTTTGGAATCCTCATGTAAGTAGAATGGTACTATTAGTCCTTCTTCATGGCTATAAATGTAACCATTTGAAACTCATCATATGTGATATCCATCTGGCAGCAGCATACTATATAATATAGTCAGATAGCACCAGCAAGTTTATTTTAAGCCAAACACTAAAAGAGTGCCATGCAATATCCACTTCAATATGTTTGCTTCCAGTAAGCAAATGGTTCCTCTTTTTATGGTAATGCCTAGTTTCTTACTTCAGATGTTATTACACAAAACTAATTCCACCCCTCCCCTATTTCTTTGTCAAGTATCCAGAGATTCCCTTGATCTTAAACCAGTGGTTCTCAAACTTCTGTACGGGTGACCCCTTTCACATAGGAAGCCTCTGAGTGAGACCCGCCCCGTATAAATTAAAAACACTTTAAAAAATATATTTAACACCATTATAAAGCTGGAGACAAAGCAGGGTTTGGGAGGGAGGTTGACAGCTCATGACCCCCCATGTAATAACCTCGTGACCCCCTCAGGGGTCCTGACCCCCAGTTTGAGAACCCCTGATCGAAAGGTCTAACCTCACTAATTCTCAGCAATACTCTCCATATTAGCCCTCTCCTTACTTCAGGTTTTCCCCTTTCTAGCAGGCTTGAGTGTGTATTCTAACCTGGGGAAAAATGAGTCTAACAGCCCCTCAATCTCTGTAGTGACTGCAGAGAGCAGTTATTATTTATTTGTTCCTAGGCTTCAAAGTAAGTAGTCCCCTACCCTGGCAGGATTAAGCAAACACCAGCCCAGTTTTCAGGATTTCCTATATCAGGTAGAAACGGTTTCTATTTCTCCCTCCCAGACATATCTCTCCCCTATAATAAAGCTACTTCTAGTCCAGCACTGTCTCTTATAACTGCTCTCCCAATAACTCTCAGCTGTAGCTGATTTGCTGTTTAAGCGGTGACTTCACACTGCAGTATTTAAACCATTCCTTGTTTGACCAGATAGGGGTGTTTAGGCTATGGCAGTGAGCTGCAATATACAGCCATAGTTCAGTCTTCATAACTAATTATGGACAGCGCTCCATCCCTAGTTAAGGCTCCAATCTACTTTTCTTATAAAACTTATTTTGATCATCTCGTAACTGTGTCTAAGAAAGTTAATGTGGTATAGACACTTGCCAGATTCACTTTTAAGACAAGGGACATTTTTTTAACAAGATTTGGAGAAAATTAGTCAAATTCTTGGTACTTGATTGGTAGTTAAAAAATCCTGACTAAAAGGGTGCATGCTACTCCAATTATTTTTCAGTGTTTTTGCAACCCTTATAGTTTAGCCTTTAAACTGTTCAGATGTGTTTTGTTTTATGCTGAAAATACTGTTTTTAATCTGAGAACATGTTTTCAATGCAATCAGTCAAAACATTTTTAAAATTCTGATTGCTTAAAAGGTACTTGAAAAGTTAATGTATCTAACCATTTTTGTGTCCCTGTTGCTTAAAAAAAAAGTTGAATGATAATACTTCAAACTTTATTGTAGGCTCTTTTTGTCTAATAACAAACTGTACTGCACATAGAAAATATGATGTGTATTTGTGGTCATGTTAGGATGTTGGTCTGATGGAAAGTGGTGTCGCTGGATTGTAAAAGGCAAAATATTGCAGTTTCTGGTCTGGTGAACTGGAAGATACCTGCTTTGGTGTTTGTAAATTATATGTGTTGGTAAATAGCGGGCTGTGAGTGTTTGTAGTCCATAAGCAAAACATTATGATGTAAAGTGGGTAGAAATCAGTTTCTGGTTTATAGGTAGGGACTAGGCAAAGAGCTTTGAATATTGAGCTACCATCCTTTAAATGGTCATTCCCACACTTTTACAAGAGTAGATAATGAAATTTAAGTGTCCTTAGTATTCATAATTTTTATGCTGGAAGGTGTTAATGGCTGCCTGTCAAGCAGCTTTGATCTATAGGTAATTACACACCTATAGTGAAGTTGCTGGGTGTTCTTAGCACCCTTCATTCAGACTAAATGAAGGGGTAATAAAATACCCTTTTGGGTAGTGTTAGGTGAAACAAGAGAAACCACCACCCAAGTCACTGACCAGCATGCTAAGGCCTGGGCAGAAGCCAAGCCCTGTGGGCTGAGGGGTTTTCCTGGGGACTAAAGGCAAACATATGGGCTGGGATATTGATTGGCTGCCCCTGTGTTTGTGTGGGTCAGAAGAAGAAAGCGATTAGAGGCCAAGAGAGACCGAAAGAAGCATTAGTGAGCATGGCACCAACAGGGAGCAGACACCCCGCCTGGGCATTGGTTACTTTCCTTGCTGTTGCCTCTGGGGAGCTAATATCTGGCTGATTCCCCCAATTTACAGCATATTTTAGCTACAACCATACTACACAATTCTCATAACTTCATATGCATTAATGATATACTTATATGGATAGAGAAATGACTTTCAGCAAATTATAACTTTTCCTCTGATACCACAAGGTATGTTTTATATGTAAGATCACAATTATATGAAAATGAGGAATATGGGGGTTATAGCACACTCCCCCATGGCATAGAATGTTATACATACACAGGTAGAAAAATCTTGGTGTCAGAACATTTTTAAAGAGACATTATCAATTTGAAACAGACATTTTAAAAGGTTAAAACAATTTAGTGATTTCAAGAACTACACATGCTCCTGAGTCTTTCTGCCAAGTTTTCTTGTTACTGAATTTTCTCTCTCTCTTTTTTTTGTGTAGTGTGTGAAAGACCCATACAAGTAACAGTGGAAGCTGACTATAATAAATCAGTGGAACTAAGTATATAGAAGCTACTGACAAATGCACAATGTAAACAATCTGGAAAAAACCCTGAGAATTTATGTTTCTAATATACTTCAGTTATAGTAACCTTAGGTGTTACTTGCAACATTAATAGGAATAATATTTCCAAGCAGATGTGTAATTTTAAATTGATAGTGCTCCTTTAAAACAGCTGTTATGTGTATTCTCTAGTTTCCAGCTTTGTTTGAATGTCAAAATAACATCATGATCTCTTTAGAAGATTAAAATAGCAATTCATAATATTCCCTTTCATTCACAGCACAGAAAAAGGTAGAGTATTATGAGCTTAAAAGATTTTTGTTAACTTTCAGTGCCCAAAAGCTCTATATTTCAATCCTGCAAGTCTTGACAGAGAGATTACTTAGCTTTCCATAGTAGAAATTCAGGTAGAAAGGGCTCAATAGTTGACAGATTTTGGAACAGATGAGTTAAGTCTACTGGTCACTCAAGTTATTGGTCCTCCAGCAGAAATTGCCAGTGTGCAGTAGAAACCAACAGAGACTAATTCTAGTGGATTTTACAGGTAATTCCTTTGAGGTTATGTCCACATACCTGTTATTGGATGATCACAATGTGGCATTTGTGGAATATTTGAAGGCAACTGTTTAGCTGTTTCCCTTTTTCATTAAGGAAATTAGACTTTGGAACCCAAGCCAACTTGGAAAAACTAAAATGGACCAGAGCCTGATCCTGCCAAGCCTTATCCATGTTCCTAATCCTGCAATGGGACTATTCTGAGTAGGGATTGCTCCTGCAGTGGTGCCCACAGCTGTACACATGATGTAAGCTCAGGGTAGAAGGAGGCTGTGCCGGAGTGAGGAGTCGATCTCAATCCCAGGTGGCTGCAGCTGCTCCTGCGAGGAGAGGCAGTTGCTCTGTGATCTCCAGGAAGGTTAAGAGATCGCTGAGATCCCCTCCCCGGGTACTGGTGTCTCTCTCAAAGCCCTGCTGACACTGGGCAGCAGCGGTGAGTTATGTAGCTGCTTGGGCTGCCCAGGTGATGGAGCAGCCCCCAAACAGCACTCCAAGCAGCAGGAAGAGGCCCCCCCCAAGACTGCCAGGGATGGGCTTCTGCCGTCTGCCCAGCTTCTCCCCATCCCTGATGTGGGTAAAAAGATGCCCATGGCTCAGGTACTAGGTGGCCTGGGGCTTCTCCTGACTGCCTTTCCCCTCGTGGCCATGGCCATTGGTGCTGTCTCCTGGTATGAGATGGACCTGCAGTGGCATGCAAGTGCTGCAGCTACATGTGCAGCAACCACCTGGCTCCATGTCCACATGCAGACCACAACTGCAATTTTGCATGCAGCCTCCGCAAGCTCTGAGACCTGGGCAGCCCCCACTCCTGGACCTCACACTGCAGCTGCTGCTTCATCTTTACTGGGTCCAGGCTCTAGTCGTGCTGCCACTACTATGAGACTGACAGAAAGGAGTTCATTTGGGAGGGTTTGAGTGACTAGTGGTGCCAGCTGGGATGTGGGTGCAGAGTGTGGGGTCAGGCAGGAGGGTGGGGGTAGTGCTGGGCTGAGGATGCAAGGGCCAAGATGTGGAGACCCCCTTTCCTGCCACATGAACAATTTCTTGGGGTGCCGCTCCCTGTGAGTACAACTCACAGGACCTGGCCATAAATGTTTTTACTCACTCTGTTGTCAGGCAAAACTAATATTGTCTCACGTTTTCTGTATACCGACTTAAAGAGTTGGCCTCTAAAAATGAAATAAGGAAAATACAAAATGTAGACTAGCACACTGCATTGAGATATAGCTCACTGCTATCATATACTGAATTTACTTTGGGCCTCACTTTCAGAGGTGCGGCATTCCCCTTCAGCTACTATTGACTCTAATGCAACTTGTGGGTGGTCAGGACTGAAATCAATCAGGCTGGCAAATCAATAACTGTTGCTAGATAAATGATGGCCAGTCCACATCTACAGGCACAGTAGTTAGTTTGCAAGATGTATTGTATAATTACATGGTAATTGGCCAGATTTTCAGAGCAGCTTCTAAAATTGAAGGTGCCATTTTTGTACATAAATTGTTCTGTGCAGATTTTTTTATGCCCAGGTAACAGCATGAGGAAAAGTTTGGATTTATTAAAGCAAAATATAGGCTCAATCTTACAAGGTGCTGAGCCTTTCCTAGGAGCTGTTGAGAGTCCTAAAGTCAAGGGGAGCAAAGGGCTCGCAGCACATCTCAGGAGGTGTTCATTAGCAGGATGATTTGCCTGCCTACATCCAGGTTGTGTAGATCAGTTTTTCTGCATTCAGATCTTGGCCAAGAAAAACTGTATATGTTGATAATTTGACAAGTGAAGAACTATACCTTCAGTAGTAGAGACTGCTTTTCAAAGTCTGGCCCATTTAATGCAGTTATCACCAACAATAAATACGTGTGTAGAGCAAATATAATTATTGTGTAATTTATCAACCATGGATCAACACCTGACATTCTTACTCAGGCAAAAGTACCATTGATAGTAAAGTCTGTATTGATGTTGTCACAGTTGCTGAGCTAACTCCCATGCTGGTCCTCTTGCCCTTACCTGTGGTGGACTTACATGAATCTTACACTCTTATGGCTTCCCTCCATGCAGCAAAAGCCCAGAGTGGCTACTGTGAAATAGCTATAAGCACACTAGCTACTCTGCACCAACTCCCAGTGCAGACATTCTTATTCTGAACAGCAGCACAAAGATACTCTTAGGCCTGGGCTACACTAGCGGGGGGGGGGGGGAGAGGTGTCTCGAACTAAGATACGCAACTTCAGCTACGCTATTTGCGTAGCTGAAGTCGAAGTATCTTAGTTCGACTTACCTGGCTGTCCGCACGGCGGCGAGTTGACAGCTGCGGCGCCCCCGTCGACTGCGCTTACTCCTCCTGCCGAGGTACAGTACGGGCATCGATTAGCGGATGGATTTATTGCATCCATGTGAGACACGATAAATTGATCCCCGATACATCAAACACTACCCGCTGATCCGGCGGGTAGTACAGACATACCCTTAGTGCAGAATAGGTGTGTCCAGACAGGGAGGAAATGCAGAATAGCTATCAATCTTTAAATCCGCATCCTACCTTATTTTCCACTAGCTTCCCCATGCAGACAAGTCCTTCAATATCCAAAACATAAATGGCATTTTGAAATACAGATTAATAAACTTTTACAGATGAGTAAACTACATTCATCACCAGGGGAGTCAAACATCCATACAAAACAATCTCTTTCTGCTCAGTAACTCAAAGCATTACTGGGAATATAATAAATTGTTGACTAATTGTATCACGATTGGTCTTCTTTGGTATTTCTATAAGGCCATTTGCTATATTTAAACTTTGTTACTATGTATTCTGGAGTATTTATGTAACCCAGTTGGAAGGGATGCTCCTGGAATACCACACTGAGCATCTAGGGGACTCACTCCTGGACTACAACAGCAATGATGGAGAGGGTCAGGCCTCTGTTTCCCAGATTGCCTAGAATTCAGGGTGAAAATAGAACAGGCTAGCAACACTACCAGAACCAGCCAGAAATCAGAGACAAAGGGTTTGGTTTTACTTTCAGTTTGGGTTTGTTTGGAGACTAAGGTAGCAGGGAGAGAAGTATCACATCCAGGGAGGACCCTTCTACCCTCCACATTCCTACCCAAAGGAAAACTATACGTCTGTTAGTCTATAAGGTGCCACAGACTCTTTGCTGCTTTTACAGACCCTGACTAACACGGCTACCCCTCTGATACTCTGAGTCCTTTGGGGATTTCTGGGACATTGAACTGTGTCATTTCAGCGGAGACCAGAAACTCAGGAGGCTGAAGAGAGCCAGCTAAACTGGAATCCAGACCAGAGAACCACCAGGTTGATTTTCATGCTTGGTGTGAACACTCTGTGAGAACACTTTTGCTTGTTTATTTTGCTATTTTGTTTTAAGCCAGCCAGTGACTTCAGCATTACACCACCAATCAAAAGACTGAGCCTAAACTCATTTACCTAGGCAGATGTTGGGAGGGAGCACAGGGTGGCTTTCACCGGCTGCAAATGTTGGGGTGGGGGGAGGGGTAGAGGTTATGTATTGTTATTTTTGTTTTATCGTAATTCCCTTTTCCCTTATCCTGAGTTCCCCAGACTTAATCTCCAATTACTGTTTTATTATTCTGGGAATTGTGATATTTTTGTTTGTTCTGACTGATGCTCCTTCTGTATGAGATGGTGTGTTAAACATTTTCCCAAGGGACAAACCCTCTGTGTTCTCTGTAGGCACGAGGCACCCGTATAGGTAAACTTAGGACCCTGAGGACCCTCCCCATTACCCCAAGGAGAAAATGGAGAAAGCTGCAGGCATGTCACAGGGCTGGGGTTACGTTTATGATATTTACATTATGCATTGAAATATGACAGAACAACAAAGGAAGATACACGGTTAGAAAGCTTCTTAGATTCTGACCAAAAAAAGATTAAACAGTATCAGAAAAGATGATAAATGCTGCTTTAAACCGGGGATGGGCAAACTACGGCCCGCAGGCCAGATCCAGCCCCTCAGGGCTTTGGATCCGGCCCAAGGGATTGCCCCCGTGGCGCTGCAGGCCCTGTGCTGCTCTCAGAAGCGGCCAGCTCCACGTCCCTGCGGCCCCCAGGTGGGGGGGCAGAGGGATCCATGCATTGCCCTTGCCTCCAGGCCCCGCCCCCTGCAGCTCCCATTGCCCACCCCCCCAGGGGTCACAGCACTTCCTGGAGCAGCACGGGGCCGGGGCCGGGGCCGGGGCCGGGGCCAGAGCCAGGGACAGGGCAGGCATGCAGGGAGCCTGCCCTGGTCCTGGTGCACACCACTACCACCCCGCAGCTGCTTTAGGTAAGTGGTGCCGGGCCGGAGCCCGAACCCCTCCAGCACCCTGCTCCCAACTCCCTGCCCTGAGCCCCCTCATTCACCCTGCAACCCTCCTGCACCCCACCCCCTGTGCTGAGCTCCCTGCTGCACCCCGTGCACCCCAATCCCCTGCCTTGAGCCCCCTGCTGTACCCTGCACCCCTCCTGCACCCCAACCCCATGCCTTGAGCCCCCTCCTGCAGTCCGTACCCCTCTTGCATCCCTGACTTGAGCCCCCTCCTGTACTCAGCACCCCTCCTACACCCCAACCCCCTGCCCTGAGCCCCCTCATACAACCTGCACCCCTCCTCTGCCCCAGTCCCTTGCCTTGAGCCCCTTCCTGCACATCGCACCCCCTCCCACACCCCACGCTCCCTCCTGCACCCCAACTCCCTGCTCCGGACCTGCATACAATTTCCCCACCCAGATGTGGCCCTCGGCCCAAAAAGTTTGCCCACCCCTGCTTTATACAGTCAACATAACTACTGTGGTCTCAATCATAATGACAGCTCCCAATTTCTTTCTATTCAGTTTAATCCTTGCAATTTGTATGTAAAGTTTTAGCACATTCTTACATAGAATCTATTTTGCGTGAGGCCGGGAGGGTGAATTTGAACCCAGTTGAGCATGATATACTTGATATTTTCTGCCACAGCTGAATCTTGTCAAGTCTGAGTTATTGCAAACAGGGGCGGCTCTAGGAATTTGGCCGCCCCAAGCACGGCGGCATGCTGCAGGGGGAGGGTCCGCCGGTCCCGCGGCTCCGGTGAAGCATCTGCAGGCATGCCTGCGGGAGGTCCACCGGAGCCACAGGACCAACGGACCCTCTGCAGTTATGCCTGCGGGAGGTCCGCTGGTCCCGCAGCTCCGGTGGATCTCCCGCAGGCATGACTGCGGAAGGTCCGCCGGAGCCGCCTGCCGCCCTCCCTGCAAAATGCTGCCCCAAGCGCGCTTGGCGCGCTGGGGTCTGGAGTTGGCCCTGATTGCAAAAGGCTAAAAAGATAAAAGAGGGAACTTGATACTCCATGCAAAATAGATAGATAGATATTTTTAAAGGTGTGGTATAATAGCAGAGAGACAATACAAGCAGAACTGTTTTCTTCAGTAGCAATTGGAATATAATAATTACTATCAGTAATTTACTCATGTGTTTACTCGTGCTGAGTTGTAACCCCACTGTCTTTACTCATGCCGAGTAGTAACTAATTCCATGAATAGTCCTGTTGACTTCAGTAGGATTACTCTCAAAGGACAGTACTAGAAGTATGAGCAAGAGTGGCAGAAGCTGGATAAAAAAAAGGCTTAGCCATAGTTCCAGTGATGAGAACGCTAACAGGATATCTTGAAAAATATGTGACAGAGGCTAGTGATTCTGTAGAGCAGATAGGTAAGACAGATATGTAAAGAGATGCTAAAAGCCAATTTACAGCAGGTGGTAGAGATGATACTTTAACTTGAGTATGAAATTACTTCCTTTTAAAGCCTCTAGAGCAGGGGAAGGCAACCTACGGCACACGTGCCGAAGGCGGCACATGAGCTGATTTTCACTGGCACTCACACTGCCCAGGTCCTAGCCACTAGTCCGGGGGGCTCTGCATTTTAATTTAATTTTAAATGAAGCTTCTTAAACATTTTAAAAACCTTATTTACTTTACACACAACAATAGTTTAGTTATATATTATAGACTTATAGGAAGAGACCTTCTAAAAATGTTAAAATGTATTACTGGCACCCGAAACCTTAAATTAGAGTGAATAGATGAAGACTCGGCACACCACTTCTGAAAGGTTGCCGACCCCTGCTCTAGAGCTTAGAGAATATAAGGCGATAGCAGAGGAGACTCTACTTAGTTGCTACATAGTCTGACTTATGGCATAGGGAGAGAGCTTGGACCATAGGATAGAGACCAAGGAGTCTTCATAAATGAAGAGTCCTGTGGCAAAGTCCTGACAGCAAAGAATTAGTTACTAATAGTTCTTCAGACCTGAATTCAGTTCTACTGCTTGCATCATCAACAAAACAGTCTGCTAAATGCTGATAGAAGAATGTTTCAAAAAGACAACTTTGTTTTTTTCAGATCCCATGTTGTGCACGTACAGGTGGCAACTAAACAATAACAGCATTAACACATCCTTTGACTTATACATTGAGCTAATCTGACCTGGAACTTAAGAAAAAATAAGGCAGCCCATGAGATCTAGCTTCATAGTCACTTTTATTACTTTAGCTGCTCTTTAACTGAAAAGGGATGAGTGCTTTAATCCTGAATGAGTTTCTTCCCCCATAGAAGAATAGATAGAAATATCAGTTCTGGTTGTATTATCCAGTGAGAATTTTGGTCTCTATTTTCCATTAATATGATAATGCTTCTACTTCTTTCAAGTTCTGAGCCCCATTATTAAGGGGAAATAGTTAAATAGGTTTTACAAAGGCTGTAAGCATTGTTATTTGAATTTGCCATGTTAACAGGAAGTCTTTATATTATAGTATTTCACTATACTTCATTTTTTACGATATTTATTCTCTTGATATTTAAAAAATAAATACAGGGTGGGAAGTGGAACATATTGGAAGGCTTCCCCGCCCCCTTCTAAATGTTCTTCCTGCGTTGTTTACAACTGAGATGCAACTAAGCAGAACACTTGAATCAGAAACAAGAGGAAATGAAAACAATATCAGAAAAATGCACAGTGGTGAGATATGTAAATATTTCCATTAACATGAGCATTAAAATATTTTGCAATGCTAAATCTTTGGGGAATCCATGAGACTTTGCAAAGAAACATGTAATTAACAATTGTTACTGCTGTACAGGGCTTGGGGAAAAAAAACTACTCCACAAATCTTCAATTTTTCTACATCTAAATTCTGGTCCTGCTGCTAGAATGTGACCCGAAGCCCACAGAAGTCAATTGAAAGATTCCCATTAAATGTGGCGGTCTTAAAATGAGCAATAGGAAAGATCCTATTAACTTTAGTAGCACCAGGGAGATCAGAAAATAAATGTATGACAATTCTTCATAACTACAGCAATAATAGTACTGCAACACAAAGAAAAAATGGTTCATAAGATTTCTGTAGGTTGTAACTGCAAACAGTCCACAATTATCATTTAAGTATTGGAACAGTAGTGCCTAGAAAATCTCACCAAGAAAGGGGCCTACATTCTACTAGGTAGTGTATTACACCCCACTGACTCCATCTGTGCAACACAATATTTTTAGAAATCTCACATCGGTACCTTCTTTGTGTTTTGTCAAATCTGCTGTGAAAGTGTTCTTAAAACGAACATGTGCTGGGTCACCATCCGAGACTGCTGTAACATGAAATATATGCAGAATGTGGGTAAAACAGAGCAGGAGACATACAATTCTCTCCACAGGGAGTACAGTCACAAATGTAATTGATGCATTTTTTTTTAACGAGCATCATCGGCATGGAAGCATGTCCTCTAGAATGGTGGCTGAAGCATGGAAGGAGCATACGAATGTTTAGCATATCTGACATGTAAATACTTTGCAACGCTGGCTACAAAAGTGTCATGTGAACACCTGGTTCTCACTTGTAAATAAGAAGCAATGTAAACAAACATTCCCATCAATGTAAACAAACTTGTTTGTCTTAGTGATTGGCAGAATAAGAAATAGGACTGAATGGACTTGTAGGCTCTAAAGTTTTACACTGTTTTGTTTTTGAGTGCACTTATATAAGCAAAAAACATCTGCATTAGTAAGTTACACTTCCACGATAAAGAGATTGCACTTCAGTAATTGTATGACGTAAATTGAAAAATACTATTTCTTTTATCATTTTTATAATGAATATATTTTAATAAAAAATAATGATATAAAGTGAACACTGTGCACTTTGTATTCTGTATTGTGATTGAAATCAATATTGAAAATGTAGAAAAACATCCAAAACCATAATAATAGAATACCAATTGACATTTATTCAATAAGAGTGATTAATCGTGATTAATTTTTTTGAGTTAATTGCGTGAGTTAATGGTGATTAATTGACAGCCCTTATATAGATATTTGTTTCTCTCCCTTGTTGCCATGTGAAAAATCCACATAAACTGACTGTGCCATGGTGGAGCTTCTGAGTTTCATACTGGCAGACCCCAATGACTGTATGGAGTTGATAGCAGGATTGGGGGCTGATTAGCTTACTACAGAGGGAAACCAGCAATGGTGAATATGCCCGAAGTGCTGGAAAAAAGGCATAAATGCATACCCAAACTGGAACAAATATAGATTAGTCTTCCCTCCCGCACCCATTTCTTTTAATTACAGTGATCATAGGTATTGCTTACAGCAATAGTAAGTATAAGCTGTAAGATGGAGGTACAATTTTTAAGATGACAACAGGTCTTCAACATTCCTGACTGTGTCATAGATATTTCGGATATACAGAATAGCTGGGTATGCTATAGAAGATCAACACACGTGATCCTGAGTGAGAATCGCCACTACATTTTAGCAGTGGAATGAACTATTTGCCGCATTGCTAAATTACTCAGTGTAATTTGACAATTAATATGCTGGTACCTGAGAGGTGCAAAATTTAAGTGAAATTGCCACAAGGAAATATGATGAATCTATTATCTGATGATGTTAAAATAGGACAGTTATATTCACTTTGCTCATAATAATTTTAATTCCTTTATTTGCTACGGTTTCAATTTAACTTGTCTGGGTTTTGTGGTGTTTTTTTTTAGCTCATTTTAAAAGGTAGCATGTAATATGACCTTCACTACTCGTTCTCTATAATTAAGTCACAAAAAACTACTTTAACATTACATTGAGGGTTCAATTTAAATTCACAGAAGCTAAGAAATTGAGAGATAATGCTGAAAATCCATCCTTAATGCAGCATCTGTGAAAATCAGGCCCTTGGTGTTTCAAGTTGTGCAGCCAAAAATTGAGCTCAAATTATTGGACACTTACACATCTTGCCTTAATCTCTCTAGGCTACATTGAGAGTTGGTAGAAGTGGCTGTATCTTCGCTGATTTCACTGGATTCTGTTTACACAAATTCTCAATTGTGCCCCCTTTGTCTCATTTTCCTCATATGAGAAATGGGGGCCATAATATTTACCTCCCTCACACAGGACTGGTAAGGATTAATTAGTTAATATCATACAATCATTTAAAGATACAAAACAATCTACAGATATTTAAATTTAACAAGCATTTTCATAATTTACTGTATCTTAATATTATGTGGCTAATGTTTTCTATTTCTTATAGTTAGTCCCTCTTCCCCACAAAAATAAAAACAAAACAAAACAAAACAAAAAAGGACAGTGTAGGTCATTTAAAGGGAAACAAATTCTTACATCTGTGCTTTCACCATCTGTCTGCCCTTTGTATGAACTGAAAAAAGAGACTACTTAACAGTAAACAGTAAGATGCAAATGTTCTAAATACGTTCTTTGAATACCACAGCCTACATCTGCTATGTTTTATGCATAGTTTTTTTTTAAGTCTCTTTCTCAAACTGTTATGTGTTAGACAATTGTACAGATCTGAGTTACCAGACTTCTTTTTTGTGTAAAGTGTGCATTGCCAAGTGGTCTGCATGGAAAACAAAATTATGTGATTTGTATCATGTTGGTTGGGACCATTCTCGTAGTGGCACAATGAGCACACTTTGGAGAGAAAAGCATGATTTCAATGAAGAGCTCCTAGTGGTTAAACAGCCTACCCTGCCTCTGTAACAATGTACCAACCTTCATATCACCCTGTATCTAATGCACCTATGTTTTCCATTAACTTGACACACAGGGTTTTGTATCAGAAGCTATTTTCCGATATTACTACTAAAGTAAACATGGGGGTGCAAGGCTATATATATGAGAGAGAGTGACGCACAGTCTTGCTAAGCTTTTATAAGGGTTTCAAAAACTATTCACTAGTGCACACATGAACAGTGCTTTAAAGAGCATGCTTCATTATTCCTTTGAGCCAACCTGCAGTTCTTGTGTAATACAGTATATAGGTTTTCAGACAGTTGTTATACATCTGCTTAGCCATCTGTGGTTGAATCACTTACGTTCCATGGCACAAACCTGTGGCTTTGTGTGCTATGGAGAGACCCACCATTACATACACTGCAGCTGCACTTTGATTTCACCTGTTTGTGAACATCCTGGGAGACTCTCAGATTTAAAACTTGCCTTGTACTTTTGTTCCCTGAATTAATGAATTGTTAAGTGTATTTCATTGAAAGGGGTGTTTTGATTCTGCTCTCATAACTAACACATAGCCACACACCTTTTCAGTAGGTAATTTAGGCCCTCTATGTAGGTTACTCCTTCATGAGTTTGTGCTTTATTTTTATTCGTTGCCAACAGAGTAGTGCTACATAAATAGAAAAGAAAGCACAGTCCTTGCCTTGAAGAAAGGGCAGAATGGGTAAGGTGTATGGCCCCAAACTGTGGTTCTCCCACTGTCTTCATGGATCTTAGAGCACCTCCATAAAGGTATATACCAACACACTTCCTCCTGATCCTGGAGGGGTGGGGTTTTATGGCAGCAAAACTCCTGGTTAGCAAGGCACATACCCTTTCTATTCCCCCATCCCAGTCTTTTGTCCGTTAGTGAGAAAAATATATGCTCTTACCCTGGATGAGTAATGGATAATATCACATTTGAATGAGCCATCCTATATCTACAACATCTCATGCTCTTATGTGTTCCTTTTGAAACCTGTAACAGACAGAGGGATACAGTACGCAAGTCAATTTTATCAACAAACTTTCTTCCATATTAAATATTTCATTCATTCTAGAATCTGCAGACAGCTTAAAAATAGGCTTCATGTTACTGCCTATCAATGTGCTGAAAAGCCAGAAGCAGATTGAGGTTCTGATAGAGAATCTACTTGTGATAATAGGAGTTGGACTGTCAGTCATCCTCCCTATTTCTTTTGTCCATGAAAACACAACCTAAACATTTCACAGATGGTATGATTACATCTGACAAAACCCTGAGTGAGAAGCATAGGCAGCAATGTTCTAATTTATTTTTGCATTCTAAGTATGCTACAGTATAGACTCATAAAAACACACATGGTTATCATACTCATGGTTTCGAGGCAGGTTTAGTCTATCCTCCTGCCAATGCATGATTCTTCTCTACAGGATGTGTGCTAATGCTTTGTCCCAGATAGTTTTACATGTCTCAAGTGATAAGAATCCCACAGCTTTCCATGGGAGACTACTGCATCCATGCAGTGGAAAGTCTCTGGAAAGCAGGGGGTTGTACTCTGCACCAGACTCACAATCTTGGTGGGATTAATTGAGCTGAGCAGGGGAATGACCTTACTTCACCTTATGTCCCTGCTCAGCTGTGTCACTATGTAGCTCAACATTATTTATTATAAGAACATAAGAACGGCCATACTGAGTCAGACCAAAGGTCCATCTAGCCCAGTATCCTGTCTTCCAACAGTAGCCAGTGCCAGGTGCCCCAGAGGGAATGAACAGAATGGGTAATCATCAAGTGATACATTCCTTGTCACCCATTCCCAGCTTCTGGCAAACAGAGGCTAGGGACACCATCCCTGACCATCCTGTCTAAAAGCTATCAATGGACTTATTCTCCATGAACTTATCTAGTTCTTTTTTGAATATTTTTTTGAATAATTAATTATTTTTATTAGGTAAGTTGTCAAGGTTCCTTAGTCAGAATAAAAAAAATACGTTAATAATAATTTTCCAAAGGGGACACTGAGGAACAGAGTGACGGTCACTCACCTGGTCAGTGGCACAGGCAAGAATAGAGCTCAGGTCTCCTGACTCCCAGCACAGTCCAAGTCACTAGCCATTGGATCATTCTGTCTCACATTATTTTCTTTTTACAGTTGTATCTCCAGGGTAGCAATTCGCCTCACTTTGACCTTGTTTACCCTAAAACATACTTCGGTATAATGTATATTGGCAGTGGTGTCAATAATCCATACCCCTGAGTGACATACGTTATACCATCCTAAGTGCCTGTGTGGACAGAGCTATGTTAATGGCAGAGTTTCTCTCGCTGACGTAGCTACTGCTTCTTATGGGTGGTGGAGTAATTAAGCCAATGGAAGAGATCTCTCCCATTGGCTTAGAACGTCTTCACGAGAAGCTGCACTGCTGTAGTTATAGTGTATTTATAGTGTGGCTATAGCCTGTATTTGCTATCCTCAGAAGCCCTCATGTGACAGCAAACCTTACACTGTCCAAAAGGCTTGCATACACATTTTTCCAGAGCTCATCAAGAATTCACCTTTACTTGTCCAGAGGAGTTTATTATGTGGCAACATGCGCTTCCTCTCAGCATCTCAGCTGCGTAGTGTGAAAATCTAAGCAATTCCTTATCTTTGTGACTATTACGCTGAAAAAATTGCTTTTCAGGGGCAGATCCTCATCTAGTGTAAATCAGAAGAGCCTCGATGATTTTAATGGAGCTCAGCTCATTTACATCAGCTGAGAAGCTGGCCGCAGTATTTATTTGGGTAGCTGCCCCTCATGCTCTCAGGCTAAGCAGTTACCTTTTGCAAGAATTTTTCAATTTCATCTTTATTGTTAATAGAATATGGCAAGATTTTGCTTCTGGAGGATTTTAATATATATGCGGATTCCAACTCTATTTTTATGGCTTCAGTTTTTCAGATTTATTAGAAAGCCTTTGATGTGTCCCAAAATGTTTCCAAGCCAAGCCATAATAGCAGCTGAAATATTCAAAATGATGATATTTTATGGCATACCAGTTACTGGGCTGTCAGTAGCAGATCTCTGACCATTTTGTAGTTTCATTTGTGTTTAAATTTACCTTTGTCATTAACTACAGGCTGTATAAATTCACTAGTATCCATTAAAGACTATAACCCCAGGCAAGCTCCGTGAAGTCCTTCTTTAATTCATCTCCTGAGAGAACGTTCTCTCTATACTTGAGGCATTGGTATTTTTATTCAATCAGTTTTTGTCTAATATTCTTGATTTGTTAGCGTCCCTCTTGATTAATTAGATACATTTAATTTTAAGTACAGGGCTTCTTGGTGCAGTTATTATCTCAGCCAAATGAAGGCTTTTGTTATAAAACCTGAATGTAGATGGAGGACTTTTAAAGTACAGACATTTTATTTAGCATGGAAGAATTTTTGGTAGCACACAGTGTGTGAAGAAGACACTTTGATAAAGTTTTAGATCTGGGGGTGACTGAGGTTCAGCGCTGTTAACCTCAGACAGTTGTTTGCTACAATGAAAACAATTCTCCACCATAAAGATATGGATCTTTTTTCCCCTCTAGCAGAACATTCCAGTGAGAAATGTAATGAATTCTTCAAACAGTTCATAGCAAGCTTCAGAATATTACAGCAATTTTTTTTAACATTCTATTCCTGCCAGTAACTGTTTCTGATGTTACTGCTAATGAGTGAGTTTCATAAAAGAAATATCTGTGGTATTTATTACAATGGACGTGCTCCTCAACAGCAAGTATGGGTGAAAAGGGCACGTTAAAAATAAAACTTCCTCCCCCCAGTTGTTGCACAACTTCCAAAGTGTCCAAAACTGAAAATGCTTTAGAGAGAGGGAGAAATTTCCAACATGGGCTCTGCATCGTTTCACTGCTCCAGTGGCTCAAAGTGGCCCTGTATTTAGCTTAACTGGCAACTGAACAAGTCCTCTTCTAATGCATCATCCTCTGGTGGCAAAGACCCACCATGATGAACCCCAATAATATCTTCGACACCAACTCTGTTCTTGCAAAGGCTGTGGCCATGAGGAAGGAGGACTTAATTAGAATGTCCTTGTGCATGCATGATCCCCAGCTGCCATAATGGCCCCTGGGGTCTTGTCATACAGAGATCCCTTGGCAAAGGGTCCCTTATTTTTGGCAAATATCTCTCACCTTTGACCTGACAAACTCACATATGACATATAGGATATTTATCCATAAACAATAACATGTAAGGTATCTACAGAAAGCTTGTCACTTGCCAAGATTATAATCATAGTGAGATATATGTACAGGTAATATATAAGAAATAACGTGTTAATATGGGAAGTACACTTTATGCACTTGTAGTAGAAATTAGTCACCAGGACATAATGTGTTTCGATGATGACCTGTTCAAACAAGAGGGAGTTATCAATCCTCCTTAGTAAGCCAGCAAGGTAATGCAATATTCTATTGTGTACCCTTGCCACATCCTAGAACAGTCAATGGAAAACCATCAAACAGAATGTCAAATGGTCAAAACCACTTGGAGGTGAAAAGGAACATTATAGCAGGCAGGAGATCATCCTGGCTATGAATAAAAACAAAGGGCTGTTTCAGTATCACAAAGGGTAGGGAAAGTCACTGTGGATTAATTCACTGAAAGATCAGGGGGCTTTCATGAACATTTGGATCCTAATTCTTGTGAAACTGGACAATTCTGCAACACACTGTACTTTGTGGGGGCTGGGGGGGTCTACTTTATTATACAGGAAAGGGAATTATTGATAAGTTTTGACCCAGGTTCGTGTTTTAAGATTTTGTTTTCTGTGGTAACCCTTTGCTCCCATAACTTTCTCTCATTTCAAATAAATCGTTATTCTTTCTTAAATAAATCTATTTTGTGTTTTATTCTAAGTGCTCAGAAGTGCTGTATGGTTTACAGCAGCAGTGGTTTCAGGTAAAAGTGGTGAACTGGGATACATTGCACCTTTGGGTGCAGAAGATCTGGAATCTCTGCGAGTAGCCAGTGGCAGAGACTGGATATCACAGATGAACAATTCAAAGTGAATCCAAGATTGGGTGCTGTTGTTAACCTGCAAGGTAAACATGGGGCTGGAATAGCCCAGAGAAGAGCGCTTGACCATCTGAAAGGCTGGCGGTGTTAGGAAGCTGATAGCCAGAAACTCTTTTGCTGGAGGTGGAGTTACAAGGCGAGTTACAGCCCTGGGTGCCAGGAGAACCATCACAGATCTGTCTGTGGCTAGTATAATTGCAGCACTCCTTAGGATGCTCTAACAGTGGGGATCTGGCTCTTGGCTTGCCACAAGCCACTTGTGCTGTGTGGGTATGGGGCAAAGTTGACCTCCTCCCTGCCAGCTGTGCTGAGCACTCAGTGAGACTGGAGAATTGAGGCTAAATCTCACAGCAGTTAATGTCACACATATTTTACAATAAAACCCTCTTGGCTAAGCCTCCTGAGAAAAATATAGACTGGATAAAAACAGCATTACTATAATCAACTGGCTATTGTGTTGTGTGCACCACTGCCCTCTAATGGATAGAATCAGAATTGCTCAATGGTGTCTTAGGCCCTATATGTATAACTGTTTAGCTAAAGTGGTAGAAACATAAATGTGTTTTGCTTATATCAGGGGTCTCAAACATGCGGCCCGCGGGCCGCATGCGGCCTGCGGAGCTCTTCCCTGCGGCCCGCGGAGCTCCCCAGGGCCGCCCAGAGGGGGGGGCAAAGGGGGCAATTTGCCCCGGGCCCCGGGCTCCGCAGGGGCCCCCAAGAGAAAAGCGGAGGCTCCCGCCTCCGCCCCTCTCCTGGAGCCTTTCCCCCCCCCCTTACCCCCCTTACCCGAGCGCGTCTCCGTCCGAGCGCCTGAGCCCCGCCCCGATCCGAGCCGCGTGGGGAGGGGGCGGGGCTGGGAGCTCTGGGCTGAGCGCTGCGCTCGGCGTGGAGCTCCCAGCCCCGCCCCCTCACCACGCGGCTCTGAGCGGGACGAAGCTCAGCCCTCGCCGGAGACGAGCTCGGGTAAGGGGGGGGGGGGAAGCGGGAGCCGCCGGGGCCGGGCCGGGGCCTGGGTGGGAAGCGGGACCCGCCGGGGCCGGGGCCGGGCCGTGGGGGGGGGAAGGGATGCGAGACCCGCCGGGCCGGGCCGGGGGGTGGGGGAGGGAAGCGGGACCCGCCGGGGCCGGGCCGGGAAGCGGGACCCGCCGGGGCCGGGCCGGGGGGTGGGGGAGGGAAGCGAGACCCGCCGGGGCTGGGGTGGGAAGCGGGACCGGCCGGGGTGGGGAAAAGAGGGACCCGCCGCCGCCGAAGCGCAGCCCGGTCTTCCGCGGTGGGGGGCCCCTTCTGTTCCGGGACCCGCCGCCTAAGTGCCCCGCCGCCAAGCCACCAAACAGCTGTTGGTGGCGCTTAGCACTTTCCAGGAGGGAGGGGGGAGGAGCGGGGAGCCGCGCGCTTAGGGGAGGAGGTGGAGAAGAGACAGGGCAGGGGCGGGGCCTCATGGAAGGGGTGGATTGGGGGTGGGGCCAGGGGCAGCAAGGGGGCGTGTCAGTGATGCGGCCCTCGGGCCAATGCACTAGTCCTCATGCGGCCCTCGGGGTCATTTGAGTTTGAGACCCCTGGCTTATATCATTACTGTTACCATGATGCCACAACCAAGTAGCAATGGTATGCAGTATAGTGGCCACTGTGAAGTCCTAGAGACCCATGGATTGCTTCAGTGTTCAACTGTATTATGAGGGTAGGACGTTTTTTCCCCCAAAAAAGTTTCTAATCTAAGTGCCTCTTGTCTTGTTTCAATGGTCCTTTGAACACAAATTTTTCATCTCTAATAATGTTTTGGTTGAAATTTCACTTGCTTCATTCCTGCTTTATTTCAACAGAATGGGCTTAACCAGACCTGAGCCTATTACTGGAAACAGCAACCACCAGAGAATGTGGCAAAGGGTGAGTATAAAATATGAAAACTCCTTGTGAGTATCTGATACAATTTGTCTGTTTTCTCAGTTCTAGGCTGAGAAGACGCAGCAATAGTCCAAAGAATCTTGGCAAGTTACTAAAGACCATCCAGTATAGGTGACCAGCAGGAGCGGCTCTAGGTATTTTGCCACCCCAAGCACGGCAGGCAGGCTGCCTTCAGCGGCTTGCCTGAAGGAGGTCCCCGGTCCCGCGAATTTGGCGGCAGCCTGCAGGAGGTCTGCTGAAGCTGTGGGACCATGGCGACTGGCAGAGCGCCCCCCGCAGCTTGCCGCCCCAAGCACGCGCTTGGCGTGCTGGTGCCTGGAGCTGCCCCTGGTGACCACATCCTATTCCTGGAAGAAGCACCAAGAATGTTGAACACAGGATGTGACACTTCCACAGCAACTGAAGGTAAGTTCAAGTGGATGCCATATGATCCACTATGTCATGGAACTGCAAAGTATCCTCAGGAGGAGACAATGCAGAAGCAACACACGTTTGTCAGGTGATAAATCAGGATCAAAGTCTGTATCCACCTGATCCTGCTCAAAAAGAGGAGCTTTACCTTCATCCTGCTCTTCAGACAGACTATCAGGCACCATGGTCTGAGTGGCAGATAGCTCTGCTGGCTCCAGATCCAAAGACTTCTCTACCACTGTATCCTTATAGTCAGACCATCATATCTACATCCATAAAGCAGATGATTTAAAAATTCCTGTGGTGTAAATCAATAATATCACAGGGCCCAGGACTGCCAATCTCTCCAACAGCTGAGATCATGGACATATCCATAGGAGGTGACACAAACTATTCAAAAGACTGAGGAGACCCAGACTTAAGTGGCACAAATCTGGACAGTTCAGGTCTTTTAACTGTTCCTTTATCCTCTAACTGAGGATCCATCTTTAGATCCTCTGTGGATCTCACCGGCGATAACAATGGCACCCGAGGATGTAGAGATATAAAAGGTGAGAAGGAGCTGCCTGCTTCTTCTTAGCGTATGGGCAACGTTCCTCGGGTCGCATCTGACCAGAATTCATCACCAAATTTGGTCCACTGGTTGGATCTTTAGCTTCCCCGGCTTGTACAGGGAGTACAATGTGAACGCTGATCCATGCCCCTCATCTGCCTGCTGATACTGTAGGAGTCTGAGGAGGAGTCAAAGACAAACCTGGAGAAAGACTCACAATATCATCTGCTCTACCCCTCTTTTCAGGTGAAGAGGGTACAGATCTAGGAGCTGATATAGCCTCTCTCTTCCACTATCCCATTTGAGGAACACTCAAAATGAACAGTGAACATCAGGCACCACAGTATTCTTTGTGGATCTGAGGATGGCATTGGAGCAAGAACAGACCACTGTGCTCACCTGCAAACTTAGCTAATGCCAAATCTGGAGACAGAAACATTGTGTTGCACCCCTGGGCTGTGAAATCAAATGTGGAACAGTTTTAGGTTTCAAAGATTGCATCAAAGAGACCATATCTGGAGCAGACTGATGAGACAAGTCTGACCCATAGGATCTGGTACTGCTAACAGAGGCCATCACCTCCCTCGCCTTCAGAACTGACGGCATAATTCTAGACTCCTTAACAGTCAACCAGACAAAAAGTGCCTCCAAGGCCTTAACAACTTTAACAGGAGGATCTGGTGAACCAGGAACAGGAGATTGAACCAACAAAGATACCAATCCCTGGGATCCTTTAGACTCCGTAATCTTGCGAGATGACTGGAAGTTAGCTAATGTAACGCCAATATTTAAAAAGGGCTCTAGGGGTAATCCCGGCAATTACAGACCGGTAAGTCTAACATCGGTACCGGGCAAATTAGTTGAAACAATAGTAAAGAATAAAATTGTCAGACACATAGAAAAACATAAACTCTTGAGCAATAGTCAACATGGTTTCTGTAAAGGGAAATCGTGTCTTACTAATCTATTAGAATTCTTTGAAGGGGTCAACAAACATGTGGACAAGGGGGATCCGGTGGACATAGTGTACTTGGATTTCCAGAAAGCCTTTGACAAGGTCCCTCACCAAAGGCTCTTACGTAAATTAAGCTGTCATGGGATAAAAGGGAAGGTCCTTTCATGGACTGAGAACTGGTTAAAGGACAGGGAACAAAGGGTAGGAATTAATGGTAAATTCTCAGAATGGAGAGGTGTAACTAGTGGTGTTTCCCAAGGGTCAGTCCTCGGACCAATCCTATTCAATTTATTCATAAATGATCTGGAGAAAGGGGTAAACAGTGAGGTGGCCAAGTTTGCAGATGATACTAAACTTCTCAAGATAGTTAAGACCAAAGCAGATTGTGAAGAACTTCAAAAAGATCTCACAAAACTAAGTGATTGGGCAACAAAATGGCAAATGAAATTTAATGTGGATAAATGTAAAGTAATGCACATTGGAAAAAATAACCCCAACTATACATACAACATGATGGGGGCTAATTTAGCTACAACGAGTCAGGAAAAAGATCTTGGCGTCATCGTGGATAGTTCTCTGAAGATGTCCACGCAGTGTGCAGAGGCGGTCAAAAAAGCAAACAGGATGTTAGGAATCATTAAAAAGGGGATAGAGAATAAGACTGAGAATATATTATTGCCATTATATAAATCCATGGTACGCCCACATCTCGAATACTGTGTATAGATGTGGTCTTCTCACCTCAAAAAAGATATTCTAGCACTAGAAAAGGTTCAGAAAAGGGCAACTAAAATTATTAGGGGTTTAGAGAGGGTCCCATACGAGGAAAGATTAAAGAGGCTAGGACTCTTCAGCTTGGAAAAGAGAAGACTAAGGGGGGACATGATAGAGGTATATAAAATCATGAGTGATGTTGAGAAAGTGGATAAGGAAAAGTTATTTACTTATTCCCATAATACAAGAACTAGGGGTCACCAAATGAAATTAATAGGCAGCAGGTTTAAAAAAAATAAAAGGAAGTTCTTCTTCACGCAGCGCACAGTCAACTTGTGGAACTCCTTACCTGAGGAGGTTGTGAAGGCTAGGACTATAACAATGTTTAAAAGGGGACTGGATAAATTCATGGTGGCTAAGTCCATAAATGGCTATTAGCCAGAATGGGTAAGAATGGTGTCCCTAGCCTCTGTTCGTCAGAGGATGGAGATGGATGGCAGGAGAGAGATCACTTGATCATTGCCTGTTAGATTCACTCCCTCTGGGGCACCTGGCATTGGCCACTGTCGGTAGACAGATACTGGGCTAGATGGACCTTTGGTCTGACCCGGTACGGCCTTTCTTATGTTCTTATATTCTTATGAAGCAACCAGAGCCAAAATAGACCTCTTAATATTTGGATCAGACTATCTCCCAGAACCTGATGGTTAGCAGCAAAAGCTTCTTTAAGCAGAAGCACCTGCAGTTTCTTCTATCTCTCCTTTTCCTTCTGGGTGTTCTATTTGCAGAACTTTTACACCCAGAGCAGAGTGGCCTTCTCTGAGGCACTTAAGGTATCTAACACAGTTATCTGACACTGGGAAGACAGCTGGACATGAAGCAGATTTCTTAATACCTGACTCCATCTTTGGTTCCACTCTCACACGGAACTTGACCTAAAAACTACTTGCTATCCTATAAAACTACCTTAAACTGCACTAAGAACAAACTATCCAAAGGCACTAAATAGTAGAAAACCCCAGATCTGACAGACTGAAGCAGTTCACTTCCATCTGGTACAGCAGTTGGAAGGAACTGAGGAAGCAGAGGGCACGGCATCCCCTTACAGAGACTCATTCTCAGAATTTTTTGAGACATTGAGGGAACGCACATGTGCGCTAATGGACACTACTTGGAGAAGGTTCTACTATTTGGATGCGCTGAGTAGCACATTATGCATAAGTGGGAATGTGCAGAGCCACTCGAAGAAGAACTAAGCAGTTGTTTGGTGGGAAGTAAAGTACTGTCATGGATCAAAAACTGGCTAAGTCAGATGTAGCAAGAAGTGGGAACAGGGAATGTAATATCATCATGGGAAAAGGTTAACAGTGGGGTGCCATAAGATTCTGTCCTAAGATTAGTGTTATAGTTCAAAATTATTTGGAAAAGGGGGTGTTCAAGCGGTGCTTAGAGACTAGCCGCATTGAAGTTAATGGGAAAACTCCCACTGGCTTCAGTGGGGCCATGATTTCACTCTAGGCCAATAATAATGTAATTTAAAAATTCAACCAGACCTGAAAAACATCTGCATCTTGGAAGGATTTCACACATTAATGGAAATGCATCTGAACCAATGGGCCAAATTGACCCCTGCTACAATTCTATTGAAATCAATGGGGTTACAATAGAATGAATTCAGCACAGTATTTTTATCCTATTCAGACTTGAGGATGTTAAAAGGAATATTTTTTCAGCCTCGAAATAATGTGGAAAGGTTACACTGCAGCTCCAGTCATACAATAATGAAACAAAGCCAGCAGTCCTTTTCTAATGTTTCTTTTCACTGTGGAACAGATTCTGATCACTGTTACATCAATTTTAATCTGTAGTGACTCCATTAGGTTTATTATGGATTTCCCAAATAGGTGATGGAGGACAGAATCTGGCCCTTTGCAAATAAGAGTCCCTTTGTTTCATTGGTATTTTTAAGACAAAACATTTCATCTTTTTCCCATCTCTCTAGAAAAATGGTTTGCAAATAGATTTAGTTAACTACTATCTTTTAAATTCAAGAAAAGAGAAATGATAAATGTGACAGCATGATATAAAAGTCCTCTTCTAGTTATTATTCTTTGTAATGTGAATTATCTGAAAAAAGAATTTGACTATAATTTCATATTATTAAACACAATATATCACTATCACTTAGGAATATATGATGATTTATCATAGAAAATAGATCAGTAGCAGCTAGAAACATGATTGGTCTTCTCTCTGCAGCCTCTTTCACGGTTTTTCTGAATATGTCCCTAGATTACCTTTAAATATAATTATGGAGTTTGGTTGTTGTGAGGTAAGGAATAGGCTAAGTGCCAGTGTGAGTTTGAAAGACCATGTGTATTGAAATGAGATGAGGAAATAGTGACTAGAATTTAAATAATATAATTTTGACACACTTTAAGAAACAGAAGGGTCAGAGAAATCTAAATAATTTTAATGTTGATGTTTTATGCACACAAGTAAAGCTGAGTAGCAAAGCTGAGAAAACAAAAGGGAGATTAATTTGAGCCTATACACAAGAGGGAAATTTTAGCATGTGGATCATGAGAAATCCTTTCTTGTGGCTTAAGATAGATGGGATTTTGTATTTCTAAGTCAGTATAATAATGCTAATTTATCTAAACTTTCAAATCTGTTGCTAATTATTAGGGCTAAAAGAATACTGCAAAATCCACTTTTTCTGGATTACAAAAAGTCAGCTTTGCATGATCTGTTCACAGGATTGGCACTGGGCCAATGACTGCTTGTTTTGCTTGGAGTTTCAGTTTCTAGGTTTTCCTTCTCACCTACAAGATCAAGGTCCCATTGTGCTTAAGCATTTTATAAACACAAAGTAAGAGACAGTCACTGCCCCAAAATTTAGAAACTAAATAGAAAAGACAGATAAAGAGTGAGAAGGGGAAATAGGCTTAGAGATACTAAGTGACTTGCCCAAGGTCACACAGCAGGTCCATGGCAGAGGCAGAAAGAGAACCCAGGTTATCTGAGCTCCAGTCCAGTGCCTAAGCCACTGGACCACAATGCAAGAGAAACAGATGATGTAAATTTGAGATTGAAAGAAGCTCAAAAGTAGCTGCAAATGATACAAGTCAGCTAGGCTTCTAGATGCAGCAGGAGAAGTGAAAAGACAATGGCTTCTCACCAGAGAGCAGAGTGAGCTGCAAAGAGTAGGCTGAAGGTCTGATCCTGACATCTCTTACTACTTGGTGTAATGCATGGACTTCAGTGAAACTGGTCATAGCAGCAAGATCTATGTTCAGTAGTAAATATTTGGAGAAGTAGTTCTTATGTTTGAAGGAGGTAAGTACACATTCTGCCAGCAGGTGCATACAGGTAGCTCCCACTGAAGTTCAGGGAGTTGCACAAATATTTTCCAGGGTGCAATCTGGCATTACGGGAGCACATGAGGAAGTATTGTAGGTGGATATATGGTGCCAAAGACATTGGGGAAGATGCTCCAACATGCTTGTCTCCACCTCTGCCTCTTACCCACAATATGCCCATATACTAGAGGCAGAGAAACCAGGGTAGAGGCATGGGACTCCGATGTGGCACAGATATACCAACAAGGAATTCCCCACTGACAGAGAAATTTTCTGCTGGGCACATATGAGTACCGTATATTAAAGCCCTTTTGTGTCACCCATGTGGTGTAAAGAGGCGATAATCAAATTTAAGAATATGGCCCATAGAGTTCTTCCTCCTTCCCCTTGGTTATGGCTCATTAATGATCGGATAAATAGATACAGCCAGAGTTGTTCAGTCAGTAATTAACATCAGGTCCAAAACAAAGGCAAAATTAGGTATGTATCTTTTTAATCATGCTTTTCTCTTCTGATTAGGATGGTTATGCAGAACACTCTGCTGAGGCATTCCGATAGAGAGAAATAATGGAATTGGGTAATCTGATACATCTCAAACAGCTGTTTCAGGGAGATATGTTTATTTCTGTAGATACTCTCGAATACACATACAAGTTATAGGACTTCCTGTTGTTCCTTTACTTCAAGATCAGATGTTTATCCACATCCAGGAAAATAAAATGACTTCTGTGACTCTGAACGATATTATTCTTAGGACGGGAATCCATAATGGCCTAGCTACTAACTTTTAACAAGCCCTAGTAAGATTTGAAGATTACAAACACATTCCTGGAAGAACAAGCACCTTGGCCTGCAGTGCCATTAGCATGCTGGTGACATTCAGCTCTATAGGGGTTGTTACCAGTGGCGGATCGTGACTTTTTTGATAGGTAAGGCACAAGTCACAAAATAGTTATTTCCAGCCCATCCAATGTATAATTTAATAGCTACTAAAAGCTCTCCTTATTTACAATGAAGAACCAGCAGGATCTGGATCTGCCACCGCCACTGCTACCCAAGCCAGCATGGAGACCAGAGCACGAGGCAGGCTCAGTGTTCAGCAGCAGCTCTTCACGTACATGCATGGCACCAACCCTGTAGAGGAGGGAGCCAGGGAGACGCAGAGTACAGGCCTCATCCCTTCCCTTCGGTAATCCTCTGCCTCCCCATACACTACATTCTTCAAACTTTATGGCATTGTGTTTCGCTATTGGAGAGAGAGCGTTGTGATAAAATCACAATTTGTCCTTAAATCTATATAGATTTATCAATTAAATAAAAAAAGATTATGGAAAATGTAGTTTATAGTTTTTGGAAGTTCTTGGTTAGGCTGTGCCTCAGTTGCCTGTGTGGATGAGCTGCCTGTGGTTGTTACAGTTGTTACCCCAGTCACCAGAAAGTGACATCTGAGATACCACAATCACACCTCATTATCAGGAGAGGGAGGTATTTGTGTAACTGAGACCATATGGTGATAACTGACATTTTTATTGCTAACTTCTTTCTCTTTTTGTCGTCAGAAGTGATCAATATTGTTGCTCTTCTTCCCCCAGTGCCTGAAGGAGGGAGGGGTATCTTGGAGTGAGCTGGCTGAGACTGAATCCAGTCTAGATAAGGCTGATGGTTGATTTCCATGGAGTATCAAACGGCTGATCTAAACCTCATTGAAGTCAATGGGCATCTTGCAGTTGACAACAATGGACTTTGGATCAGGTCCTTAGAAAATGGACATGGTAGGAATAGTATATTCTTCAAAAAATATTAGCAAACAGCTATTTTTGCATTCAACTAGCTCCAATGTTTTCTGAAACTTTTACTTGTATATATTCTTAACACTCCCTGTACCCATTTTGGCACTCAGCAATGGGACACAGTCTACAAGTTAGTAGGCTTTAGTAAGTTTATCCTGCTTTGAATTGAGTTTCCATAGCCTAGCATTACAGTCTTTATGAGACTTTGCTAAATCATTTCTCCACACCTGCTCTCTTGATAATAAATATTTTCTTTAATGAAATATTTAATTTAAACAGTTTTTCTATTTGGGACCATCACATTTATAGGGTTGGCTGCACCTTTGACCCCTCTGCAGTCTCACTCATTTCAGGGTGGAATCCCATGATTCTCCCAGTCAGACTGGGGAGCAACAGTGCCCCTGTTTACCCACCATGATTTGTCAGCAGACCCAACTAGGTTTTGCACCAGGAAGAAATTTACTTTTGGAAACTATGACCAGTAGATAAATGCAGGGGTTCATAGAATATCAGGGTTGGAAGGGACCTAGGGAGGTCATCTAGTCCACTCCCCTGCTCAAAGCAAGACCAATCTCTAACTAGTCCCTTCAAGGATTAAACTCACAACCCTGGGTTTAGTAGGCCCAATGCTTAAACCACTGAGCTATCCCTTCCCCCTCATAATTGCTTCCTCAAAACAAACATCATTTATTTATACATAGGAACACAGCAATAAGAAGAAAAGTTTAAACAAAGAATCCTACATTCATCTTGTTTTACCTAAAGTTTTGCATTTCCCTCAAAGCCTAGGCAGGCCAAATTTATCCCAGGTACCCCTACATCTGTGGACCAGGGCTCCGTGTACTTCCCTGTAGACACTACCTCTCCCTGAGCTCAGGGCTTCAGGTTTTTATCTACTGTAGAACTCTGTTCCACAGGTCCTAGCTGAAGGCCCTTTCCACTGTCCCAAGGTAAGGGTGTTCGGTTCAACTTGGTCAGAGAGAAAATTTGACAGGTGTGAACTCCTGCAAAAGTTAACTCTTTGAACCGATTTATCAGACAGCATAACAATAAAACAAACAGAGGTACACATAATATTCATAAAATAATACAGGCAGCTCTGACATCCTTCAAAGGTATCTTCAATTTAAGGCTGAATTATGATATATTAATCATTTGCTCAATGAATCAATATGCAGTTAAGACCCAACTGGGCAGATCCTCAGCTGGTGTTATTTGTCATAGACCCACTGATTTCCTGGCAATTTCAAAAGGTCCATAGAAGTGATCAGGCCTATGACAATTTACATCCTCTAGGTATCTGCCCCTTGGCTGTATTTGCACATACGATTTGTGACACTGAATAAGTCTGGAGTGTGCATTCGAGGATTCTCTGAAGCGAGAATTGTTCATGACAGTAACGTTGTGTTTAAGTTTAATATTAAAGTCCATGAACTTGGAATACTAAGAAGTATTAACAATGAGGGTTTTTTTGATGTGGTAATATAATATGAGAAAAAAAATGCATGTTTCGATTTTCAAAGATTAGTAGGTGAAGGAAGATTTAAATTGAATGCTAATAGGGTTTGGGGAGCCTCGAGGAAGCCACATCCTTCACGTTTAAATTCTAATTTTAAATTAGCAAGATATTTCATCTCTCAGATGAACATAATGGAAATGTAGGATTTTATATACACAGATCAGGTGCAATACCTACCTTTTTTTCCTACACAGCCCATTTTATTACTTTGATACTCAATGGCACCTGAAGTAAATGCCATTTAATGTGTGTCACTTATTATTTTTTCTTCACTTCTCATTACAGGTTCCAAACAGGACTGAGAGGTGCAGTGACAAAGTCTGCAAGTAAGGCAATCCTTGTAGTATCATGGGTTAGAAGGAAGTGGAAATCTCTGCAGACCATGAAAGAAAGTCTGTTATGACCTTGCTGTTCCCTCTTCCACATTTTTGGCATGTAAATCCAAGAAGCTCAGATATTCAGATAAGTGATGAGCATCTATACTTGACTCTGAATCAAACAACCATACCTGCTACATTTCACCCATTGCTGGTTAAGAATTAGTCTGTGAATATTTGCTAAAGTAAACAAAATTTGATCTTCCTCTTTCTTCCTTTTTCCTTCTCCTCTGATGAACAAGGCACATATTTATTTCCAGTAGCTAAGCATTAGCTCACAGGTAAGGAAGTAGAGACTGTTTGCTATTGCTTGAGAATAGTCTCTCAATAGAACTGATGAAGGAACCCCACATCACTTAATTCAGTAGGCTGGACAATATACTGTAGTTCAGTGGTTCTCAACCACTGGGGGTATGTAGAGGTCTTCCAGGGGGTACATCAACTCATCTAGATATTTGCCTAGTTTTACAACAGGCTACATAAAAAGCACTAACAAATTCAGTACAAACTAAAATTTCATACGACGACTTGTTTATACTGCTCTATAGTATATACACTGAAATGTAAGTATAATATTTATATTCCAATTGATTTATTTTATTATCATATGGTAAACATGAGACAGTAAGAAATTTTTCAGCAATAGTGTGCTGTGACATTTTGGATTTTTATGTCTGATTTTTTAAGCAAGTAGTTTGTAAGTGTGGTGAAACTTGGGGGTATGCAAGACAAATCAGGCTCCTGACCGGGTAATCTGGAAAGTAGTCTGGAAAGACTAAGAGCCACTGCTGTAGTTAAATACTCTGGCCTGCCTACATTTTTCAGTGATTAATGGTTTTAGGTACCCAACTTCAAGAGATCTGATTTTCCAAAAGTACTGGGCACTTGAATTATGAAAAATCATACCCCTATAGGTGTCTTAAGTTAAGTAACCAAAAATAGAGCCAACCAAAAATTCATCTTGAAAATTTAACCCTTTTTGTTGAGAGAATGTTACTTATAGCTAGACTATAGGGAACTGAAACCAATGAAAAGAAACATTATTCATTTAAATAGCCACTGCACTGGATCATGTCCTAAATAAGATGGAATGTATTAGGATACTATAACGTATTCGAAGCTTGATAGTGACTGCAGATAATGCACCATGTAAACCATCAAAATAAAATGATCTATGAGTTTGAGGGATTAAGAGGAACCAATATGCAAAACAGTGATTTTACCACAGTCAAGCATGTAAAAATCAACATTTAACTAATATTACCACATATAACAGCAACAATTTTATCTCTCCTAAATAACTTACTATTTTTCTAGAGAAACAGATGAATCCATTGCTACACAATGACATCATTCACTCCCAGCAGCCATTAGAGCACAGCTGGTCATGGAGATGGGGAATATTAGATATGGATTAAACAGTTTTACTGACATGCAAAAGAGAATTGTGAGATCTTTTCATTTACATCATTATGTTATATTTTAATGTTTTATGAGACAATTAATTAGCTATTTTATTTTGATGTCTGCCTTGACTCCTGCAGAACTCCACTAAAGATAGGGAGGGATAGCTCAGTGGTTTGAGCATTGGCCTGCTAAACCCAGGATTGTGAGTTTAATCTTTGAGGGGGCCACTTAGGGATCTGGGGCAAAAATCAGTATTTGGTCCTGCTAGTGAAGGCAGGGGGCTGGCCTCAATGACCTTTCAGGGTCCCTTCCAGCTCTATGAGATAGATATATCTCCATATATTATTTTTTTATTATTATAGTGAAGCTACATGGATGTGAGTGACAGCAGAACTTATATAGAATCATAGAAGATTAAAGTTGGAAGAGATCTCAGGAGGTCTTCTAGGCCAACCCCCTACTCAAAGCAGGACCAACCCCAACTAAATCATCCCAGCCAGGGCTTTGTCAAGCCAGACCGTAAAAACCTCTAAGGATGGAGAATTTACCACCTTCCTAGGTAACCCATTCCAGTGCCTCACCACCCTCCTAGTGAAATAGTTTTTCCTAATATCAAACCTAGACCTCTCCCACTGCAACTTGAGACCATTGCTCCTTGTTCTATCATCTGCCACCACCAAGAACAGCCAAGCGCCATCCTCTTTGGAACCTCCCTTCATGTAGTTGAAGACTGCTATCAAATCCCGCCTCACTCTTCTCTTCTGCAGACTAAATAACTCCACTTCCCTCAGCTTCTCCTCATAAGCCATTTGCCCCAGTCCCCTAATCATTTTCGCTGCCCTCCGCTGGATTCGCTACAATTTTTCCACATCCTTTCTGTAGTGGGGGGACCCTAAACTGGACGCAATACTCCAGATATGGCTTCACCACTGCCGAATAGAGGGGAATAATCACTTCCCTCGATCTGCTGGCAATGCTCTTACTAATGCAGCCCAATATGCTGTTGGCCTTCTTGGCAACAAGGGCACACTGCTGACTCATATCCAGCTTCTCATCCGCTGTAACCCCCAGGTCCTTTTCTGCAGAACTACTTCTTAGCCAGTTGGTCCCCAGCCTATAGCGGTGTATGGGATTCTTCCATCCTAAGTGCAGGACTCTGCACTTGTCCTTGTTGAACCTCATCAGATTTCTTTTGGCCCAATCCTCCAATTTGTCTAGGTCATTCCGGACACTATCCCTACCCCACAGCATGTCTACCTCTCCCCCCAGCTTAGTGTCATCCACAAAATTGCTGAGGGTGCAATCCATCCCATCATCCAGATCATTAATGAAGATGTTGAATAAAACTGGCCCCGGGACCGACCCGTTGGGCACTCCGCTTGATACCTGCTGCCAACTAGACATTGAGCCATTGACCACTACCCATTGAGCCTGATGATCTAACTTTGCACATTGCAATAATATTTCTCAGGTTCAGGTCCATTTAATAACAAGGCCAGATCCTCAGCTGGTGTGAATTGCATAGTTACATTAATTTCAATGGATGACATTGATTTACATCAGCTGAGGCTACAGCCCTCTGATTTGAAAATGTTCAACATTTAGAAGCCTTCCTTCAGCAGAATTGAACTCTACAGTTATTGAGCCAAATTCACTCCTGATAGAAACTCATTGAGACATGAATTTGACTACAATTTAATACAAAGAAATGAAATGCTTTTCTAATGTATTCTATTATATATGGACTACTATCCTGTGCTTATCACCATAGTATATGAGCACCTTCCAGTAGTGCATTAAGCAACATGCCTATACATCCATCACATGATGTTTGTTCTCTCATTCTCTCCTCAAGGGGAGAAGGTGTGTGATGGAGCTGTCTTGTGTTGATAGGGTTTTATTTACTTATTTTATTAAATATACTTATTGCTTTGAATTTATGTCAGAGAATGAAAGATAAAAACAAATTTGCCTTGTAATTGCAGCTGAAGGTGGTGTGGTTTGTGATTGTCCTTCATTCCTCTAGGAGTTCATTCCACAGTCTCGGACCAGTCCTTGAGAAAATTCTGTCTCCTGCACAGATAAGCTTTACCCTTACTGTAGAGAGTTTAATTGTGCCAAGACCTTGAACTTGATTTGAAATTCTATGGCAAGCCTTAGAGTGGAGTATAAATCGGGTGTGCTCACAATAAACCAGGTTGCTGAAGAGATGTGCTGCAGCATTCTGTACTAGTTGAAGTTTCCTGTGTTGAAGACTTTATGCCCGGGTATATTGTATTGCTGTAGTCCAGCTAAGAGGTGACAAAGACATGAATAAGTAAAATCATGTCACTGACCATCAGGATGGGACAGATTGTCCTAGCCAACTGGAGATGATAGGAATCTCCATGAGCAATGCTTTGTTTGTGAGAACTCAGTATCAGTGAGGAATTCAAGAGTAGTCCTAATCTATGGCCCAAACTGACCAATAATAGATGTGTACCTTCAGCCAAAGATGGCTACACTGTGGCTTCAAACTCTTCAAAATACTTTCCTCTATCCAACAGCATCGTCTCTGTCTTGCTCAGGTTCAGTTTCAAACAGCTGTTCTTCATTCATGAACTGATCTCATCCAAGCACTGGGCAGATTTGGTATTAATGGTGTGATCATATGCAGAGAAATATAGGATCTGTGTGTTATTTGTATATTGCTGGCACTTGAGTCCATGTTGTCTGTCTAGTGGCTGCATGTACATGTTGAATAGGACCATAGAGAGAATCAATCCTTGTGGGACCGCACAAGCGAGGGTACTAGAGGTGGAGGTGCAGTTTTCTACCACTACGTATGGGATGTGTCCCTCCAAGAAGAACTCAAACCATAGTAGCACATTACCCATGACTCCTGCCACCTTCCTCAAGTAAGACAAGATTATCTCATGGTCAACATGTCAAATGATGCAGAAAGGTCCAAGAGGATGAGAATGGATGTCCACAATCTATCCATTGACAGCAGTAGATCATTCATCAGTGCCACTGAAGTGACTTCAGTTCCATGTCCCTACCTGAATCTAGTTTGTGCCAGGTCTAGAACATTAACTTCAATAAGTTAGCTTGTAATTGGAGTCTGAGTTGCTTCTACATGATCTTACTCAGGAATAGGAAGTTTGACAGTGGATGATAGTTGGCTAGAATTGATGTAAACAGGATGGGTTTCTTCAGTATTGAAGGAGGAAGGAAAAAATGTCTTCTGAATGATGCATTGGCTATTATAGTCAGGAATGGCATCAGTTCTTTCTAACTCCCTTTCACAATTCAGGAAGGGGATCAGTCAGATTCACAGTTCTTGAGTTGAGACTTCTTCAGGGTGTCCAGAACTTCTTGAGTGACTGTACTGATTTCTGGACATGCAGGTGGGCTGTTGGTAGTGTTGATAGGTGAGCATATCCATACTGTTTGAAAAGGCTTCACAAATGTGTGTGATCTTTTCAGCAAAGTAAAATAATAGTTCTTCACAGCACTTGGTGCTTAGTTCTGGTGCAGGCAGTAGGCACTCAGAATTGATGAATCAGTAACCACCCTGGATAGCTCCTTAGAGTGGGATTTTTCAGTTTCTGTGGAGGTTGATAGGATGGGTTTTTTGGACTGTAATACAGCTTCAGCAGAAGCTTTACAGATTTTGTTATGGTTCATTCTGTCAGTATCAGCCTTTGTTTTTGAACATCAGAGCTTGAGTTTCTGCCCCCTCTCTTCATCCAGCACAGGGTGTCAGAAAATCAAGGAGATCTGGATGGGTTCCAGAGTGGGAAGGGTGATTTGAGGGACAGCTACTGATGACTGACGCTTGTGTAAAATGATGATGAATCACCAGATCCTCAACTCCTCCTCCCATGGGAAAGGAGCTGCTTTCTTTAGAGGGCTTTGGAATTTGTTGGAGTCCATGAGACTTTGTCTGGATCAGGGTCATGGGTCTTTCTTATTACTTTAAGTTCTCTGACAACTTCCTTAGTGAGCTGAAGTCCTGTCCAAGATGGTGGATGGGTTGTGATGTCCTCTATCTTGACATCTAGGCTGAAAATCAGGTCCAGGGCATAGCTGTCTGAGTGGGTTGCATCAGAGATGACCTGTGAAACTCCTAGGGAAGAACTTAAATGCCTAGTCATTTCTATTTTTTCCTGCCAAGGATTTCTGTCTTCACTTGACAATATTTTCTTGGGTGATATAAATGTTTAAGAGACCTGAAAATTATTCTTATTGATTTTCCTTCATACTTAACAGATCAAATCAATAGGGTGTTAAGATGAGGCTCCATTAAAATGATTTCTCGTGACATCAGTTTTGCCTGAAAGTTTCCACAATAATGACCCTTGTGTTACTCTAGGAGAGGTCATTTAAACAAAGGAAAATAGTAAAAGTGTAAGCCCCTTTTGGGTTAATGTATAATTTATTGTTCTTTTTGGGATGCTTTATATATCTCACAAAATATTTCCGCAATGATGTAAGTGCAATTTATTCAATTAAAAGCCCGGAGCACCAAGAAAAAAAATAGCTACATTATTTTGCTGCAAATGTTTAAATAACCAAACTGTCTTCGTTGCTCAAACAAATTACTGTTTTAGTCCACTACAAGAAAGAGCATAATATGAATGGCTGTCAGAAAGATTACAGAGTGTTGTGTTGTTGCCAAAAGGAGTCATGTCCCTTTGTGAAATATTGTCATCTGGGAAGCTGTATTTATGACTGTAGAAGCACACTTAACGGCAAAAGTTACACAACCTTCATTTATGAAAAATAGGTACCTTGAAATCAATGGGAGTTAGACATCTAAACTGCTTAGGCACTTTTGAAAATTCAGTTGGCTCCTATCTGAATCTTTAGGCATCTAAATAGCTTTTAAAATCTGGCCCAAGAGCCCTATTTTGAGGACTCAAGTGGTTCATAGACCTTGTGCTGTCCCCTTTGCACAAGGATAAATTTCACCTTTGATGTACATATGTAAAGTATATCAGGCCCCTTACGCTGGCCTTCTGCACAGGGATGAATTTCATTCCAAGAGAAACAAAGCACATGCCCCTATATTGTATTCTCTTGTTTTCTCCAAAAGGGGAAACTAAATTAGTTGATGTTTGTATGGTGCTATGAAGATGAAGGGAGAAATGTAGCCCAAGGCCAATGGAGTTCCATCTTCTTACACTAGGACTGAATTTGGCTCTTGTATTACTATAGAAGTAAAAAAAAAATTAAGTATTGGGGTTATGTTAAACAACAGCATGGCCTATTTTCATGTCATGCAATTCACACTAAAAGTTCAAACAAATGTTAAAATCACTGCAAATGGGAAATTTGTGATATTACAAATACAAAAAATCCAAAGATTTGCAAGTCTACATGCACAACAAGGAATTTTAAAAAATGAGTTTTTGCAAAAGCCTAATTAAAAATGATCTTCCACAAAAAGACAAATACAGATCCCTACCCCCAACTCCTGGAGCACCATCCTCTAAAAGGTATATGCTGTTTTCTTCATAGACTTTATAGAGATCCTGCCCTCACACCTTGCATAAGACCATAGCCATTGTTCTGCCTGGCCATATAGGAGGGAGCTCAGGTATCAGTTCAACAAATCACTTGAGCACATCCTCAAGATCATCCCTCTTCAACAGATTACTTAAGCACATGCTTAAGTACTGTGCTTCAGTCCCATTGAATTCAATGGGATTTAGGCATATGTTTAAAAGCTATGCACAAGTTCAAAGTTGCGCTGAACAGGATGGACTGCTCAGTTGGGACCTGATTTTAGGCGCTAAGATTTTCCCCATTCCACCAAGCTTTAAAGGAATTCATAATGTCAAAGGGAAATGAAGGGTCAAAACCAGCTGTCCAAAGAGGAAATAGGTTTCTCTTTTTTCCTGTTCCTGTTCAAAATTTGTCTCATGGGGAAAAAGTTTCTTTTTATTCCTACTCAACCACCAAACTCACACTTGCTGCAAGTGGGTACTACTCTGTTGAATTCAGTGGAGTTGAACACCATAGCACCAAAATGATTTAGGAGCCTAAGTCCCACTGACAATCAATGAGACCTTGTGCCAAATTTTCAAAAGTGCCTAAGTCCTATAGCCTTGCAATGGGAATTATGCACCTCACTTAGGCCCCTGAGCCACTTAGGCATGTTTGAAAATGTTACCCTGTCTAAATCTAAGAAACTATAAAATAACCAATACACTTTGCTAACTTAATTCTCTTCCCCTGCAGGGGGCAGAAAAGGAAGGATCCTTCTCCTTTCCCATTGAATGATTGGCTGAGGGTACTGTAGAACATTTTAGTTTTCCCACTTTTTTCTGAAGTAGTTGATGTTGGCTGCTACCAGAATGGACCACTTGTCCGATATGGTCTGGCAAATCCTTTCTTCCTGATTTATGAGCTGTCTGGTCTCCTTCTGGAATCAAAAAAGATTTCTTTCTGTATATATTTGGCTAGTCATGCAATAAGGATATCCAAACATCTGAGCTGAGCCTTCACCACTTCTGATTGACTTCCTTCACTGTCAGTGGCTCAGATTGAGTGATAGGAGAAGTATAGAGAAAGAATAAACTTTAAAACTATAAGCAAGTGGCTCAGCTACTGTAAATCAGCAGAGCTCCACTGACGTAGACAGTGCTATTCTGATTTACACCAGCTGAGGATCTGGCTCTTTTTAAGTGAAATCAAAACGTGCACATCACATATGAAAAGAACTGCAGTCCATCTTCCCAAAAAGAGGAACTTTCACCTCAGCAAAGGCAACCCCAATGCACTGAAAAAAACTGAATAGCCTCTTTCAAGCCCCTACTCAAAACTGTCTTCTGCAAGAAAGCTTAAAATGACGACTGATGAAATTGTAACCATCCCCATGCCAAAAGAAGAAACAAGAACAAAACCCACCATCAACACAACAAGAAAAAATATATACCCAGTAGTCCCCAAACTGAATTCTAGCCTCCCACAGCTGAGAAATAATTATCTTACCATGGCTGCCTTAGTCTCTCCTCTTCTACACCATTTTTCTACATTTGTGACCCTCTTACATTGTGTCATAGTTTGTAAATTGTCTCTGGGTAGGGACCATGTCTTAACTTGTTTAGAGAGGCACCTACAACTTTTTGAGATGTTTGAAATAAATAAATGATAATGGTTTTGCGAAGACAGTGAACATTTGTTAGGAGACAAAGCTGTTAGCCTAAGTTTATAGCTTTCTCTGCTGTCATTCAGACTGCAAATGGTGTTACCATCTGCTTTCCTCTGTGTTTTCATCCCAGCCTACAAAAAAAAAAAAAGTACCAGCTCAGTTTCATATTGCAGCTTGATGCTTGTGCCAGTCCTTGGCAGAACTCTGTTTTTATGCAACAACACGGTGTTAAGACAAATGGCTGTTCTGTGAGGGATAAATTTTCCCAAAGAAATGTTGAGATTCAGCCACATGAACCCCAGAGATACTAGTTGGAATCCATTTGGAATTTTTGAATGGCCTTCCTTTCTACGCTGCCTTTATGGAAGCTCCTTCCCTCTAGTGATTGAAAATATGTCTTTTCAAGGTGATTGTGGGAGCTTTGAATCTACCACTGGCAAGACATCAGCTTTTTTAAGTCCTCAAATATCTATTAGATGAAGTATGATTTTGTAGACCTATTTTTTCCCTCAAAAATGTTATAGTCTTTTATTACTAGCATAATGGTGCACTTACAAGAGACAGGAATGGATTGGGGTCAAGGGACTCTTTAAAAAACAGTGTCCTTTTTGTTCTTTAGACTGAAATGTCTTGGACATTGTTTAAAAAGCCCCTAGAAAGTGAAATTCTTGAATGAACTCCAAAGTAGCAATTATGGGCCAAATTCTCTGCTGGTATAAACTGGTGCAGCTTCATTTGTTGTGCTGCCTTGGCAGCATGTGCTTTGTAGGAGACTCAAGCTGTAATCAGACAATCTCTCCTGAGATAGCTCCTGTTTTAAAAGGCCCCTTGCCCCCTTTAAAAGCTAGAATCTATTTCAAGGAACAAATGTAAAATACAGGAGGAAGGAGGAGGGAAAGAGAAAATAATGAGGAAAAAACATAAAACATTTCTTCTCCAGTGACCATGTTCATTTCATATTGCCACATTCCATTTCCAACCTCTGGTTTAGAGGCTGTTTTCAATGGCATGAGATACTGATTTCTATTACAAATATTGTTGCCCTTTTTTCCTTTTGGATTGGTGAGATGAGAGGGGCATTTATTATAATCTCTGACCACAGTCTGAATCTTAATATCCAGTGAGATAATTAATAAAATCTAATCCAAGTTAATTTAGCTCTGGGTTATGCAGGACTATCTGCTGGCTGTTTCTCCCTACAATTCCATTAGTGATTGCTTCCTTCTTTTTGCCTATGTTTTTCCTCCCTCTGTTAGAATGATTCAGATTATTTTTCACCCTTTAAATTGTCTTTCTTGTCACAAATAATCAAAATCTCACACAGCGCTTTGTGCAATAATTGGCTATTATTGCCAGGGGAGAGTGTGCTTAAAAACTAAAATCCTAATTCTTTATGATGTTTTTTGGTTTTTAAACTTATTTTCCAAGGGCCATAGCATACTCTCTTGCATTGAAAGCACTATGAAAGGGCTAGTGGTCAGAGTTTCCATTTAATGTTCTCCACATAGGGAAGGGCTAGAGGGCTCATGGAGATGGCGGGGACAGAGGTCATCAAGCCATGTGGATCCCAAGGTCTGTAGTGAAATTAAACTCGAAAGCTACAGTGGGGATGCCCCTGAAACCTGCTCTCTAGATTCTACCTATCCCATTGCATCAAAACCATCTCCACCAAGCGTACAATGCACTCCTTTCCACAGTCTCAGGGAAAATGACAATGTAGAGCAGGAATTAAGTGCTGCTTCATGAAGGAGCATTAGATCCTCTGGTTTCAGAAGAGATCATGTCATGTACAGTGGCTGTTTTTGGTCTCTGTATCTGTCCACTCTCCACCAGAGCCTGGATACCTTACCATCCAGAGTTATCTCTGGAGGTCTTCTATGGAGAGGGAGATTATGCTGCATTAATTCTGCTTCCATCTTCTTCCAGACAAGCCACAAAATAAGTAGAATGCTGGTCTTGAGGTTATGGCACTAGATGGGGACCTCAGGCGATTTAGTTCCAATTATAGGCTCTGTGACAGATCTCTTGTGCTTTAATCTCTGTCTCCATTTCTCAATTGAAAATAGAGGAATAATAGTTTGCTGCCACAGAGAGGGATTCCTGCTTTGACAACTAGGCCTGACCACTCATGCCCCAGTCATTGCATCTAGGAAACAAGAGAAAACCAATCCTATGATTCTTCAGATTCATTTTTTTCATGAAAAATAAAATAAGGCATTTTATTTATAGTTACCTTGCTGTTTACTCCCTTATCTTTTATATATACCATTCTCTCTTTCAAATATTCAAGAGGATAACTTGTCAACAATTCTGTTTAATAGTCAGAATGTTAACATTTTGAGAAACCGCTGTAAACAATACAGTTCATAAATACCCATAACCCTCTTAGAAAAGCCTGAGAAGCATTAATGGAGAGAAGAGGGGGAAAACAGATTTATGTGTTATAAGTATCCTTGAAACAATATACCAAAGAGTATTAGTAGTTTGGCTATATTGTATTTAGAACCTTAAAAGATAGTAAGGCAATTGATTGTCATTGTTTAAAACAAAATGTCAATGAAAATAATGCTTTAAAGCCATTTGAACCGCCCCAACAATAATGGATAGAAAGGAATGATCCGAGAAACAAAATCAATAGAATTGAGTAAAAAAAAAAATAGAAATCAGTAATGCCAGTGTACATATAAATAACATCTCAGAAATCTATCTCAAATCATTAACTGCTGCACTCTATTCCCTTTTCCCAGGAATGCAACATTGGAGTAAGCGTGCATAAAAATTAATGAATGCTGTACTCACAGTAAATATAAATTAAATGGGCTCAAAGCTTCAAGGTGCTCCAAACCTGAGAGCTGATAAGCTCCTCCAACTCACTTCAGGAGGTCTGATCCTACAATAATTCCAATATAATTTGACTCAATTATGATTAGTTATGAAAGATCATTCTCAAATGCACATGGATGGATATTGCACTCACTGGAGTCAATGGGAGTTTTACTGTTGACCTTAGTAGGAACAGACGAGATCAACCTCAAGTTCAATCAAACATTACAGCAACAATATACAAGGTATTCAATAATCAAACTTTGTTTAGTCATATCATATTCTGACTCCTCTCCCCTTTCTGACTATGTAATCAAGAGCAAGTAATTAAAGAATATATCATATCTTCTATAGACTCCAACTTATCATAACCCTTTGCATTAGGGTCATATTGACTCCTTTATAGGAAAAGCTTACCACAGTGGTCAGAAAACTCAAAGGCCCATATCCTCATTGGAAGTTAGGCACCTAAACACCTTTGAGGCTCTGGGCCCAAAATTTAAACTCTGAATCTTTCCTTCAAATTCCTCCACTTAAGCCCCCTACAAAACAGGCACTGGGAGAGACAACCTACTGCCCCAATAAACCTGCTGATATCCGGAGATCCATATAGAAACTCAATGGATCTCAGGAACTTGCAGAAGACAGGGACATTTGACACTGTGGAAAGTGGCCATCTTCTGGTTCTGCCCTCCCGTTCCAACATCTCTTCTCCAGACATACAGAGTTGCAGTAGAGGGACTGTGCTAGGATCAGGGTGAGAGTATGCTTTGTCATCTGTCATCAATCCCTCCCCCCGCAGTCAATTTCTACCAAATGTTATTTCCCTTCACTTGCATTAATCAGACAAGAGCATAACGTCCTTAGAACTGGATACTGCAGGAACATTACCCACACAGAAAGATCAGCCTTTCACCCCGAGCGACAGAATAACTCAACATTTACTGTGGAAAGTGACTGGAGGGGCTGGGAATGTCTGAAGTTTGCCTTGGGCAATGAAAACCCTAGAGCCAGCATTGACTATCTAAAAGGGCCACAAAGCTACAAAGAACACACATGATGAACAGTCCACACAAAGAGAATGAAAAGCCTTTGTCTTAGTTCCGGTGAACAAAGCATTCTAAACTGTCAGGTGTCCAAAGGCACCTATGCACTGCTGGACTCTGTATCAGCTGCAGTGCCATCAGAGTTGATTTAATTATTTAATAGCTTCCTTTGCTCTAAAGAAAATTTAATCTTCCCCCTACCTGGCCAAACAAAGTACAATCCCAATCCAAAAACTTCTGCTTTGTTTACTGTACCATCTGTTCATTCCTTCCAGAACTTCACACTTGGTGGTGACCCTCATTTTGTGACACAGCAGGACAGATTAATAGTTTGCTAGGTCGTGTGTGTGTGTGTGTGTGTGTGTGTGTGTGTGTGTGTGTGTATATATATAGACTGATATATAAAACACACATTTCTGGTCAAAATTAAGTGCACAATAGTATAAGAGTTATTTGTGCCTGTCATTTTCCTTAATGGAATTGTTAGTTGTTTGAATTTACCGATAATAAAACCCCTACAATTGACCACCACTCTCCTTATCATGCAGTTTCAAGAAGAGGGTAACTGTAGGCTTCATATTAGGTCTCAGCGGGCTGCATTAGGCCCTACAGCCACAGCTGGGAAACCTTTGCTCTCATAAATTGCATTCACTAAAATCTATAGCCCTTGAAAATGAATGTGAGGGCTCCCTGTGAGGGAATCACATACATTACTGAACTAATTAGAGAAAATAAGGATAGATTTAGTACAAAATAGAACAGGCATGGATAATAGCTAGTTACAGGAATGGGCAAACTTCCAGGAGAGTAAAGACTCAATAGGCTTTGTCAATGGACAGCTGAAAAATTTGGACTCCATCTTTTATAAATTCCTGCCTCTTGATTCAGCCAGGCTGCTATCTGGTAATAAATGACAGGGCAGTATAGTCACTTATAGCAAACTGGGCTTTTTTTAAACAACTGGGCTTAGGATGATGAGGAGAATATATTTCCTTCGGCCACTGGGAGTTCACAGGTGCTTCACATTTTATTTTAAATCAAGCACCAAGAAAAGTTTTTGTAAATATTTCAACCTGCTTTTAACATGACTCTGAAATCCATTGGTAGCTGCCATGAGTCGCACAGGCCAGTATCCTTGCAACTATATATCTCAAAGAGGGTGCTGGGTCTTTTGGACTCTATGATGTGGCAAAGTTCTATCTAAAAACTGTTTGAAATACTGCAAACCTGTTAGTAAAATTTGTTTGAACTGCAAACAGCTGTTTGGTTTGATTGTGTTTTCACCCCTTTTTATTATCTATTCATAAACATTCACATGGAATTTGTTGTTGTTTTGGTACAGATGTTTTGGGAATACCTGTTTGTTCACACAAATCCCTATATTTGCAAGCAAGACAAGTAGCTTTTTGTTCTATGCTGTTTATCCTATGCTATTTCTTAGCCATTGTTCTCCTACTTAAGTTTTAGTCACCCAATCAAGGAGACGAAACATACCAGGGGACATAGGTGACTGATCACATTCTATGGATAATAGATTGTGAATAATCAAAGTGAAGAATTTGAGAGAATTTTATCAGCTTGAAATTGTTCATTAAAACTACCCAGAGAATACTTACAAATAAGGAATGAATTTGCCATCAGTGGGATTGGTTCACAAGTGGAATGAATAATTCAACCTGGTCTTCTTATAGGGCTAGAGACTTCACTGGATCCATATGTGGAATCCCATTGATGTAACTGGGATTTCCATATAACTCTCACAGGCAGTATATGTGCCATAAGGATAAATTCTGCTCTCAGTTACATCACTATAAAAGCTAGAGTAAACTAGACAACTTTCCAAGAAAATAAATCTGTTTTCTTCTTTATTTACAAAGGAAGAGGATAGATTTACTCTGGATGATGATGATGATGATGATGAATATACTCAAATATACTTATTCTCAGAATGCTACTGTAAAGAATTTAAGGGATACCTAGATACACTTAGAGTTATTGGTAGAGATCCTGTAGCTATATTGTAGATCCATAGCAATTACTTTTACAGAGTCATTCCTGATTTACACTGAGGCAAATGGGAGAAGAATCAGACCCAAAATATCTAACATTGAAAAGCTTTGTCTGACTCTGGGAGGGGAAATCTTCAGGTTGACTGAACATTTCCATTAAAATAATTCATGTGAGCTATTTCACTAATTATGTTGAAAAAACAAATAATGTACTGTGACTTTGTTAACTCTGTGTCTTCACAGAAACCACCCATAATTTAATATGTAGGACTGAGTAATAACTTATCAGAGAATTGCTTTCAGCTTAAGTGCCAGAACTGCTTAGCTTTTCTTTGAGCTTATGGCATGTAAACTTCTCATAAGATAATGTTATATGAGTTATCCACAATCATAAATATCAATTTATTGAAGAGTTCAGTGAGCTGGAACTGATCACTTTAGCAAATATTTTGACCGGGTAATTTGTTACTGCAATTCATTCAAGATTTTTCTGGCCTTGACAAAAATCTTATATTTTAGCTTATTTAACCATAATTTTCAGTGTTCAAATTATCTCATAGAAACTCAGTGACGGGCAAATTGAACCGTGCCAAGAAATGCATGGACTGTGTCTTCAAATTAAGATGTATATAAGAAGCATGTGACATCATTCAACTACTTACATATTTTATGGAGTATTAGGTGCTCAGATCCTGAAGCTTGACCTGAACATTGTGTTGTATATTCAGGTCTCTAAGTATGAATGATCATCAGGTTAGCAGCAGCATAGCTAGATATATGGTACTGCATTTTCAAGGACCTTTTAGTGATCTAGTATCTGTGTGTTGATATCAGGGCCGGTGCAACCATTTAGGCGACCTAGGCAGTTGCCTAGGACACTAGGATTTGGGGGGCGCCATTTTCTTTGGCAGTGACCGCAGCTGATTGGCGCTACAAGCCTGGGAGTTGGGAGAAGTGAAGCAGCCATGGCGTGCTCAGGGAGAAGGCGGAGCAGGGGTGAGCTGGGGTGGGGGGGGGGCTCAGGGCGGAGGTGGGGAGCTGCCACAAGGGGGCGCCTCAAGGTGGAGGGGGGAGCTGCTGCCGGGGGGTGGCTCAGGGCGGGGGCACAGTGTGGGAGGGCGCAAGGTGGAAGTTTCACCTAGGGCACGAAACATCCTTGCACCGGCCCTGGTTGATATGAGAAATGAGCATAGGTGAAGACTTTGATTTGTCTTCTAAATCAATTAATAAGGTGATAGGTGTTAACAGGTATCTTTCTTCTTGCACTACTTCAATAAGGATATGTTTACTCTGTCTCAAGGACTACAATCATTGTGGGATCCATGATGGCAAGCTCCAGTTATCTAGCACATTACAACTAACAGAGGCCAGGTATAAATTCAAGGGAACCACTGACTTCTCAATAACAGCCCCAAGATTCTAGGACACTTTCTTAGCAGAGTCCTAGAGAAGACCCACCATATTGAGGTGATGCTGCAAAACAAATGTCTTCAAAGCATTTCTCAAAGAACCAGAGCAGAAGAGAACCTCGCATAATGCTCCAATGATGAAAACAAGGAGTAAGATGAAGAACTGGCTATCTCCTTGGGACAATGCTCACTGCTGTTCATAATACATATACAGCGCTTAGATCCTAGTGATAGGCATGAAATAAATGCTCACAGACAGACATATTGCTGATTTTGGTAGGGTAGTAACAGAATATCATATATGAAATGATCCTATTTGGGCATTGCTGTAGATCCACACAGACAAAAGGCATTGGGCCAAATTCTCTGCTGGTGCAAACTGGAAAGGCTGTTGAGGTTAATGTAGCGGTATCCGTTTACACCAGCAGAGAAGTTGTCCCATTCCTCTGATGGCATACTGCAAAGCACCACGCTGTTTCTGACATTTTGACCAGTGAAAATATTCATTTATTGCAGTGTTACTTCATAAACCACTAAGACTCAAAAATGTTTTAACGGCCATATTATGCAATAGGGTGTTTGAGAGCCATACTCACTTCTGTACGCATATTCTGAAACTCATAATTAAAGCACTCTCCTGGTGACAGTCTCCACAGTTCATTATCTAGAATCATTGCTGTCGGGCAAAAGATCTGTGAACATTTTCATAATTCCCTCAAAGCCAATAAATATCCAAGTCTATTTCAGTGAAAGTGAGCTCTATTCCTCAGCGTTGCCTGATCCAGAATCTTCAACATATTGAAAATCATCTTGTAATATTTGTAATGGTTATCTGAGCAGATAGTAGCCCTCCAGGCTATGAATTATGCTTATTGAAGATGACATTGGTGTCATTTTTTACTCTGACCTAATGAAACATCAGAGAGACACTGGTAGACATACAGAAGAGCTTTAAAGAAGATGCTTATATAACCTTGGTGCTAACCTGGCCCCACTAATCCAGATTGTTCCTTTGATAGGTAATTCCATTAAAACTGATATATATCAATGAGAAGATACTGGATGGGCCAAGGTATTCATTCATGGATTATGCAGCCTTTCATTGCTAGATTACCAGTTCTTATTTTGTGAATTTCTTTATTTGGGAATGTGAAGAAAGATACATGTATCTGGCAGATTATTATTTTATATTTATTGTGGCTTTATGTGGCTCCTCAGTGCTTAGGACTGTTACAAAGAGTCCAGGTGGAGATCAAGTGGGCAGAGTGTAGGTGAGAAGTGCCCAATGAATGGAATTTAGCACCTGGATGTGCAGTTGAGCATATCAATATCATCCATCCATGTATGACATCTGGATTTTAGAAGTCAGGGGGAGCCAAACAAAAGTACCTTGGATGCTTCTTCAGACAGTTTTGTACAAGGTTCATTTGATGACTCAGCGGATAAAGCATCTACAAAAAGTGACAAAGAGTCCTGTGGCACCTTATAGACTAACAGATGTACTGGAGCATAAGCTTTCGTGGGTGAATACCCACTTTGTCGGATGCATCCAACAAAGTGGGTATTCACCCACAAAAACTTATGCTCCAGTACATCTGTTAGTCTATAAGGTGCCACAGGATTCTTTGTCACTTTTACAGATCCAGACTAACAGGGCTACCCCTCTGATACTTGAAAACATCTACAGAGACAGTTCAGAAAATATGTTATATTCCATTTCAAAGCACAGATACCATATAATATTTGAGAAATCAAACTCATCTCCTTTCCTTGTTGATGTGCTATGCTTGAACTACTGACTACAACAACTGTTCTGTGACTCTCCAGGGGACGTGTGTCAGAACGATTCATTTCAGTAAAAAACAGGGTTTTTTTGTCCTTGCTTCCCAATTTAAATATAATTTATAAAGCTGGTTCTTCCCCCCCCCCTCACATTTTCTAATATGTTCAAATATTATTTGTTAACTATCCTGGGACACTAACCCCATTATCTGAAAGGCCTTTTTTTAATAGTACGCTAAAAACAGCAGTGCACAAGTTTTGCTTTTAAATAAATATTTGGGCAGCACGTAAAGAACTGAGTATTTATTGGCTTTATTACAAAAATATTGCATTGCCAATCACTGCTACTAATAGGGAATGACATGGAATTACACTAAGATAAATGACCATTCTTGCTAACTAGCAAATGTTCTGTTTTGTGAGGTACAGCATTCCAGAATAGGCAAAGTATAAAGGCAAAATAGGTGCATTGTCTGGAGAATTTAGCAAGCAGTCAATGAAGATGAAGATGACAAATAATTAAGTGTGAGTGAATAATTAGAGATCATGATTGGAGAACATGATGCTGTAGTCATCTGCCTCTTTCATATTTATCCCTGATAGGTGTCTTCTCCTTTTTAATCAAAAGGTTGCAGCAGCAGAAAGCAGAGTCAACTTCAAATCTGTCAGGATGGTTACAGGCCCAAACCACAACCTAAAAATTATTGATTGGAAATGTGGTTTGGCCATAAACTAAAGCTGCCATCAAAGTGAAAACTCAGAGGGAGGTAGTGGCTGTATCACCATCTGACTGGAGGATGGATATCAAATAGAGCACAGGGGCCATAGCAGGCTCAAGGAAGTATGATTTACCACGTCCTGTGTCAATGCTAGTGAATCCAACTCTATATTTCCTAAGGAGTCAGACATTTGGTTGAATTCAGAAAGCCACCCACCCTGAAAGAGCAGACCAGAGGGTACATATCCTTTGATCCAGGGAAGTAAAGGGGAGATATACTATCCTGCCACCACGCAGCAGGATTCTCGAAAGTAACTCCCTTCATAAAGCAACTGAACACAGCATGTGCTCAATACAGAGCCCTTCTACAGCCCCTTTACCACTAATGTATTGCTGACTTACACAGTCAGCTAGAGATTCCCCTGATGTAAAGGAAAATCCCAGGCAATGTAAAGCCATCTAATTGGTTTCACTGTTTCCCTTGTAGTCTTATTGTGGCGGGACCATAATGTGTTGTTTCCCAGAAAGCTTCAACTAACAAGTGACCCACTGGGGGACACTGCAGACAGGGCATAGTTTAGAGTAGCATCAGGGCTGCTCTAAAGTGTTCCCCAATGATTGGGGAGCAACAACCAGTTTATTTATGGCTCCCCCACCTCTGCTGTACACAGAAGAGACTGGGCATGGCAGAGGACACCACCCCACCCCAATGCCTCTGCAACTTCAGAAGAGCTTTACCCTCTGATTGTTGGCTTTTTTTTGGCTGTTCACGTCAGCCACATGCCACTAAAATATTTTCTCCCCTTTTTATGATTTTTTTCTTCTTTAATTAGTTCCATTAATTTATAATTTTATTTCACCTCAGCCTCCCACCATGCCTCAAGAAAGCCCATTGTTTTTGGCTGCCAACCAAGACTTTTCCTTTTGAGAACACTACGCAATACAACCTGAGTGGAAAGTGAACGTAATGTCACATCATTAGAGTAAATTTTCTCTTCATGTTACACACCATCCCCCATTGTAGAACTGCTCCCCATTGTGTCTGTGAGCACTGACAGATAACATGGATCATATTTACACTCAGACAGAGCAATGCTGCCTGTGGAATTTATCATTTTATCTATAGTTCCCCACTCTACTGTGACACATGTTTGATAAGCACAAAGTAGTTTCTCCAAGAGAACCACTTTTTGCTCATGGCAATATTGCTGCCTTCCAAAATAAATAAAATAAAACAAAACAGTAACAGAGGTGGAGAAGTTCCCAAACTAAGGGCTGAATCTTATGTGTTTGAAGCATATGGAAATCAAATCTGACATGATGTTGGTGGAATGGTCCCCTTTTAGGTCCTGAAAAATTGCAGATATTTCCACCAGCATGCTATAAATTGTATATGTGTGTGTGTGTGTGTGTGTGTGTGTGTGTGTGTACACACATTATATGAAATATGAGATGATGTGTTCTGGCATAAAGGATTTCTTGGCAAGAGTTTGTGATGGCAATATTTAGTGGTGTTGACAACTGTTCTTTGTGCAGGACAGCCCATGTAACTGCCAGTTTATTTACTGTTGACATTTTTAAAATTTGCAGTAAAAATATTTGCACAAAAATTTCTGCTGCTAAGATATTGCAAAAAATTTACATTTCTTCATTCCTTTTTTTAATTACTATGGTACTGTTTTGCACTGCAAAACAGAATATTTGGTAGTTATCAAGAATAATCATTTATCTTAGTGTAATTTCATGCCATTTCCCATTTATCAGTCACAGTGATTGGCAATTCTGCTTCTTTATTTTCCTTTACTTTTCTCATGATCAGGTTATAGGTACTTTTTATTTGAAAAGTCACCTGGCTTTAACTAAGCCAGCTTTTGTTAAATTTAACAAATCTTTCGTGAACTCCTAGGACAACACATTTGTAAAGTAAATGATCAGAAAAGTTATCTTCTGATCTACATTACTGTATAAAACTTAGCAATTGTTTACAAGAGCAAGTGATTATCACCCTATGTCTCAGATAATTTACTAGGATATGGCATAATGGAATCCAATTGTTTCATCCTGATTTTGTGTTTAGAATACTGCAGACTGCTTCAGTACAGCAGATACACCACAGTTTGTTGTTATAGAACAATCATACTGCCACAAAATATAGTGATTTACCTTCCTCAAAACAAACAGTAGAAGATTTCATTACACTTGTAAATTAGAACTACAAGGAGGAAAAGGAGGACTTGTGGCGAAAGTAGACTAAAGCTATCATTTAGCGCTCAGGGTTGGAATTTTTCAGTGTATTGAATATTAGATTAAATCGTTCTATCCCAATAGTGCTAATGACATTTTTAAATGGATAATGATACCTTACTATTTTAACACTCCTAACACTTTAATTCATAACTTAAGCACAGAGTTTGTTCTATCAAGAGCTGGTGGAATGCGCTCTAATGCCAGATTGTATAAGATTGACTAGGAATGCATTTCAATTATAAACTCCTTGTAAGAACAATAGGTGAAATCCTGACCCCGGCATTGAGCAAAACTCAGATTGACTTATATAAGGCTAGTATATTACTCCTTGTCTTTTTCCATGTCTTGTTTGGGTCTAAGCCAATAATAGGTTATCCCTCAGCATCAATCTCTTGAAGAAAATGTACTGATGCATTCCTGTTTTACACAAAGAAAGGTATGAAATAGCATTTTAATATCTGTCACATGAGCTTTTTTCTTTGATTGATTTGTTGCCAGTTACAGCTACTTTCTTAGCCTGAATGACCATATTCAGGGCCGGTGCAATCATTTAGGCGACGTAGGCGGTCGCCTAGGGCGCTAGGATTTGGGGGGCGGCATTTTCTTCAGCCGCCTCAGTCACCGCCGGCATTTAGGCAGAGGGAGCTGGGGCAGGGGAGTGCGGGGAGGGCCGCCTGCAGCAAGTAAGGGTGGGGGGGGTGGCACGCAGGGGAACTCCTCGCCCCAGTTCACCCCTGCCCCGCCTCCTCCCTGAGTACGCCGTGGCTGCTTCACTTCTCCCGCCTCCCAGGCTTGCGGCACCTAAGCTGATTGGCTCTGCAAGCCTGGGAGGCGGGAGAAGTGAAGCAGCGACGGAGTGCTCGGGGAGGAGGCGGGGCAGGGGTGAGCTGCTTCACTTCTAGGGGAGGGCGCAAGGTGGAAATTTTGCCTAGGGCGCGAAACATCCTTGCACCAGCCCTGACCATATTGACTGCTCCATTCTGATAAATGCTTTCCTCCTTCTACTGGTTTTTGCCTCATGGTCTTCCTTTTCCCATTTCCATAAATTCTCATGGCTTCAGCATTTTTTGAATATCCTATGATGGATAAACTCTGCAAACGACTAATGCACCTTCCAACCTCTTTCAGAAAGGCTTATCATAAATTCACTTGTTGGACTCTTTTCATAAGCTCCCGGGCCATATTCATTCTGATCTAAATTGGCCATGTTAATTCTCTCATTACCACATCTTAGCTATTTATTAACCTAAGACACAATCAGATTTGAGAGGAAGAGAGAATATTTTTTCCTAGGGAAACCCATGTAATTAAATGTACACTCATTTCCCAGTCTGCAACTAACCTGATGCACCTGATGTCTTATTCAAGAGATGATGCAAAATATTTTTAGAGCTGCACAGCATCTTGATTTCTTCTGTTGCACGTAAACATTACTTGCTGAATATACCCAGCCTGGTGATACTTGTCACACGTGATCGTGTTGCTAAATCTTTGCTGAAAAGCTAGCACATGCGACATCTTACTCTTTTTTCTTCAGCTGGGACACACCCTTGCTTTTCTCTGGCTAACTGTCCCATTCTGATGGTCAGATTTTGTGCTTCTGGAAAGTTACAGCCCATGGGAAGTGGGGGACTGGTAGCTTTCAGCTACCTTTTTGCCACCCAGATTATGGTCTGCTTTGAGGTCTGAAATAGCCACCGGATAGGAAGCTTTGTGGAGTACTCTAATTTACAGCCGCCTTTCCACAGATGTGTATGGGTTTGGTTGCAGTCCAGAGTCTGGCAGCACTTTGCTTCTTGCTCCATCTCCCTCTTGCCCCTGGCATGTCCCCTACACGACCACCTGCAAGGGTGTGGGCAGTCTACGGCCACTTACATCAACCCTACACTGTTCTTGCACTGGAAGGGAGTTTCTTTATGATCCCTCTACACTGCTAAAACAGCCTATCGGATTCAGAGTGCGGGCCAGTTTCTCTCCCATTGCATTTAATGGAGTCACTCTATATTTACACTGGTGTAGCTGACATCAGAATCTGATCCAATATGCTTAGTATTTGACTTGCTAACAAATGACCACCTGAAAAGCTAATTAATCAGATGGATAGGATCAGGCTCCAAGTGAACAGGGGTAAAAACTAATCTGAACGAGAATCAAATTCAGCCAATTGAGCTTTGCACATTGGGAGACCTCAGATTAAATGGTACCAATGCAGTGTTTTAACGTCATAGAAATGTTAGTGCTGCCTTTTACTGTATAGAAAATATCCATATGTAAGCATTGATTTTCTGACCTGTGTTTCTCTCTGCATTCTGCCTGGTTCTGGTAACTGATAAGAACATATGTTTTCTTTCAGCACTGAGTTTCTCTCTCTTCCAACAGGGCTCAGAGAGAGATGGCATGTCTTTATGTTTGCAGTTGTAATCTGATGGACATTAATTTAAACAGCATTAGAAAGAATATTATTCTTCAGAACATCCCATCCACAAGACTGATAAATGGGATATCATCATCAATGGAATATATTATCAGATGCTGTCTTTTTAATGTTCACTTTTATGAACAAGCAATTATGAAAATATCTAAATAATGTATGTAATTACTTATTAAAATCATTAGCACACGTTTATATTCCTATCAACGCTTCCTCAAAGTTAGAGCCATCATTGTAAAAAGGTAAAATGTGTGTATATACATTTATTATACACACACACACACACACAAGTATTCAGATGCTCAGCTAGGTTAAATTGTCATTCAGCTGTCATTTAACTGAATTCAAAGGCTGTGCCCCTTTACACAAGTTGAGGATATGGTATTAATTGTCTCAATTTTCAAACAGGACTTGTAATTTTGGGTGCCCAGCCAGACACCGTAATGGGGCTTGCTTTCTGAAGGGTGGAGCACTTTCTGAAAAATCAGGCCCCTGTAACAGGTGAAATCCTGACCCTATTCCAGTCTGTAGGAATTTTGCTACTGACTTCGTTATGGCTGAGATTTCACCCACAGTACCTCAGATTGGTCACTGAATATTATTAGTCAGAAGAGCTAGATGGCTTGCTATAGTGAAGTGGACACAAGTATCAAAATAAGTAAAGCGGGTGGGCCATAATAGGAGAAGATTTTACATGTCCAACATGGTCACACAAGCTACAAGGAAAGTGCTAAATGCTCATTAGGTTCCCCCCTGGACCCAGGCTGATTGCATATAGTTCTAAAAATTCAATGTGACATTTAAATTATGAAAGTGTATGAAGATAAAAAGCTAAATGTGAAGACCCTTAATTGGGAAATCAAAACTGAGATGGCATCTATATTCTCTCTCATTCAGAAATGTCACTTTTCTAATTTGCCACTATAAATTGTATTATTATATGTAAATAATCTTATTAACCCCTATGCTCCATCTCTTTATCCTGTATTACAGAGAAGAGCAGAATGGCAGGGGAGAAAATCCACAATAGGGTATAATAGCATGAGGTGAAGAAGGATGGGATGACTTCCAAATAAGAGTCAAGAATTTTAGATGGATACATTATTATTGGAATTGAATAAGGATAACAAATTAATGTCTAATACAGTAACATGAGATCTAACAATAAGGAATAATAGCACATTACTATTATGGAAACCATCCCAGTCCATCCTTGTGTTAAGGATTTCCATTGTTGTAAGCAGGTTAGGGAAGGAGTCCATGTATTTGTGTGTATGTGTGTGTGTGTGCGCACATGCGGGGGTGTTGGTGGAATTCCTTCATGAGGAAAAGACTTACATTTTGTATAGATACTGTGTTATTTTATTTTCAATGATTATTTTTGTAAGAAAAAAAATGTTCCGAATCCAATTCAGTCTTTATTAACTCAGTGACCAGCCTGTTGCACCTTTGGAAAAGTAACAGGGATATAGAAAAATAAATCCTAATTTTTTTTTAAGGATCTGTGCTGGGATCCAAGGAATAAAGCAATCTGTAGAATTCCTAAAAAGCCATATTGGTTCCCTGTGGCATGATCAACCCCCTTCACTTCCCCTTACACACCATGCTTTATAGTTGGAATGAAGTGTTTGCCTGTGGTTTGTTAAGACAGGCTTATATTTTATTAGATTGTTTACCAATTTAAAACAAAAAAAACCCCTCATTTTTGTTAGCAGTAAAGATTTAGTGGCATATGTGTTCAATAAGAGGTCATAAGACTCTCTCCAGTGGAGTCAACTTGTTTGTGTATCTCAGGGGAGTTATTGTCTTGAAATGATGTACTAATTTTGCAGAATCCACATTTGGTTTAGAAAGGCTTTCATTTAGGTTGGTACCTAAGAACAACAATCACTCCTTGCACATAGACTCTGAACGTAAAAAAGCATTGAGGGATCTACCATGACATTACGTGTGTGTGTGTGTGCGCGCGCGTGTGTGAGAGAAATACCATCTACCTAGGTACTTATATGTGAGCATCTCCTAATCATTCATGGATTTAATCCTCACAAACCATCTACCTAGCTACTTATATGTGAGCATCTCCTAATCATTCATGGATTTAATCCTCACAATCCCCCTGTGAAGTACTATCCCCTTTCCCAGATGAAGGACTGAGGCACAAAGATTAGATTTGCCCAAGGTCACATAGGAAGGAAAGGTCCGTGCACTAGGGTAGCAGAGTGGATCTTTAATAGTTATTATTGTTATTAAAAAAAACCATGAAATTGTGCCATCCAGATGTGCATTTGCCACGGCTAAGTGACAATCCAATTCCATTGTATTTGTACTTGATCTTCCCTCCCCTTTACCTTTTCACTTCTCACTTCACTTCTAAGACTAGACTCTAAGATTGTAAGGACAAGGACCATGTCTTTCAGTGAACTACCTAGTATACCTTAGGATCAGGTAAACTGTTTAAAATAAAATAGCAATATCAAGTTTACTCCCTGCTATCCTAGCTCCAAGCATTGGATCCCTGGCCTCCATAGGTCTGACTGTAAAGGAGAAGGATGAGGTTGGGAGATGGAGATTTTTTCTCTCTTGGGGTGTGTGAGGTTTGCTTTGTGTGGAGAGAGCGAAGTTTAAGTCTCCGCAAAGATCAGCACAGAAGGGCAGAAGGAAAATTGGGACTCCAGCACCAAGTGCCTGACAGTGGAAGCTCTCCACCTTATTTATCGATGGGGAAGGTTTCCTGATCTAAGTTATCTTCTAGAACTCAGTCACAGCCTTTTGGGGGAAGGATGGGCTTCCCTTCATCACTCTGACTCTAAGACACAGAGCCCCTTGGCAAACAAACAGGGAAGAATCTGACCCCACATGGATGATGGAGAATACACTTTACTGTGCTGCTCCTGCTCCTGCCACCATGAGGACACAATTTCTATGTACAGTCTGGCAACTGTGTGGAATCTACAACTCAACCTCTAGGAAATCAACAGATGCAGCTGGGAGCGTAGAGCATCCCTACCCACTTCTGACAGCCATTTCCCCCCTTGGAACCACTGCACAATAGAAGAGAATCACACAGCTGCAGATATGTACGAATCCCTGTAGTTGCTATGGTCTGAGTAGAGACCTCAATTCTTTAGCTGAGAAGAACATAGATTCCAGATAAAACTGACTTGCAAGCACATTTAAATTCCCAGTGCTTTGAGAGATAACACAGTGATACTGTGCAAGTCTTGAATCCTCTGTAGGTGTTTTCTGAGTGTAGGGAGTTGGTGACCCAGCAGAATTTCATGTCAAAGAATGCAGATCCCAATCTCACTATATTATTTTCAAAACCAAGCAGCAGATATAGACTAACATTTTGATAAAGATCCTGTGCTATTCTTTAACAACCTATAATCTGCCCCAATTTATGGCATTCAAACCCCAATTCTACCTTGTGACACAAAACAAGCACTATTGCTGAAATCAGACTGCTATCAGAGCAAAGAAAAGATTCATATAAATATTATACCAAATAGTCTAATAAGGAAGAGAACTAAATTGTCCAATGGGATTTAATAATTAGAGAGCCTGGTTTTGTTCCCACTGAAGTCAATGGCAAAAGTGTCCCATTGACTTTAACAGCAGCTGACTCAAATCCATAAAGAAGAAAGTTGATCTCATGTTTAAGGCTGCAAGCTGGGACTTGGAGATCGGGGTTTGAGTCCTAGCTCCATTAGAGATACTGTGTGACCTTGTGCAAGCCACCTGATCTCTCCCGGTATGTCAACACTGCAATTAAACATTAGTAAGGCTGCAAAATTGTGGTGTAGATATTTGGGCCCAGGATCTGACACCTCCCTCCCCACCTTACAGGGTCCAAGAGCCCGGGCTCCAGCCCAAGCCCCAACATTTACGCCACAATTTTACAGCCCCACAGAGAGCCTGGATTGGCTGAAACCAATCAGCCGTGGATGTTTAATTGCAGTGTAGATATATCCTTTGTGCCTCAGTTCTCCTTCTATAAAATAGAAGTAATATTCCCTACTACTTTTTTGTCTTATTTATTTAGCTGGTGAGATCTTCATGGCTGAACTGGCTCTTGCTACGTGTGTTTGTACAGAGCTTAACTCAAATGGACCCCGATATCATTTGGGATTGTTAGGTGATATTGCAGCACAAATAATAATACATTATTAATTACGACAAACATTGCTGAGCCAAATTTCAGACACAAATATCAAGATTTGGATGATATTTTGGCAGTTTTGAATTCAGATCAGAATTTGGGGAAAATATGTTTAGTGCTGCTAGCAGTATAATTTCTAGTACTGCATCCATTAAAGTAGGATTGTATCTAAATAACTTAGAAAATGGGAACCATGCTCACTTATTATTTGTATTATGGTAGTGCCTAGGAGCCCCAGCCATGGACCACTGGCTAGGTGTTGTACAAATATTGAAGAAGAAGAGCGTCCTGATCCAAAGAGCTTACAGTCTACGTTTAAGGAAAACAAATGGTGCCAGACAGATGGGGGAGTACCAGGAAATATTGAGACTATATTGGTCAGCATGATAGGCTGTACTCTCAGAACACTATGTGGCACTTATGAAATGGGCACTTCTAGAACACATGTTGGATACTGTGGACTAGTAAAATGTTGGTAAAAGTAAACTAAGTAAACTATTGTTTTTTAATTGTGAGAAAAAATTATCTGAGGTAAATTTCTTCCCCCATCTTACCTGTACAAATACATCTCTCAAGGCCCTTGGAAACAGTATTGCATTTATTTAATTCCACCCTCCCCAGCCCCAGATTAATTTCTACATGAGATATTGATTACAGCAAGTTCTATATCACTACCAAAAATTAAACTCCCTAAAAATGAAGAAAACTTGGGGACTTTGAGATCAGTTTTGAGCTCCTAACTCAGAAAACCCCTTCCATTGAAGGAAACATTAGCAAGGGTTGCCTAAACCAGAGGCTTAAGGTTGAGCTGTTAATGGCTAGGAATGACTTGCAAGTTAAGTCTTCCAAACATCCTAGGCCCTCGTAGATGGTTGTAATTGAATATCTAAGAGTCTGATCCTGGAAGGTTTCAGAGTAGCAGCCGTGTTAGTCTGTATCCGCAAAAAAAAAACAGGAGTACTTGTGGCACCTTAAATCCTGGAAGCTTACCCATGCGGACAGACCCCTGTGGCCACACACTGCCTCAGTGACTTCACTGGGGCTCTGGAAGGAAGTCAGTCTCTGCCCTCAACAATCATGCTGAGACTTAATAATTTGTTTCGGTGATCATTTTTAATGAATAATTACAGCTCCGGGGGAATATCTTTTGATATTTTAGTGTATTTTAATTTTGAATTAGCAGTTCCATAAGTGTCTTTAATGCAGTAGCTAAACAGAACAAGATATTTAGCATGATTCTACACTTACTTGCTTTATTAGTAGTTCATAGCTTTAATGATGAAGGACAGTGAATGGAATCTGTTCCTTTCAAAAAAACAGATTTTTATTGATTTAAAACATTGCCAGCCCACTGTGTTTCATTTTGCAAACAATAGTTAATATCCTTGAACACAAGGTTTATGCACATATTGATTGCTGATATTATGTGTGTTTGGGATGCATATGTGGATTCTAAATCCCAGATTTTTAATGACAGTTATCCACAGAGTCCTGTTTACAAGCTTGATTTTTAGTGGAGGATCTCCTGTCACTCTAACAGACAATTTATTTCAATATATAATGTAAGGGAAAACAATGATCCTTTATCCTCTGTTTACACAGTGTTAAACATTATTGTTACAGGGGAGAATTTTCAGATGTGCCTATTAGATGTATGCTCCTGAGCATCTAAGTCACTTTTGAAAAAAATTAGGTTTTTCAATCACTTAGGCACTTTTAAAAATTCTACATATAATATTACAGCATGAAACAACCTCAGTCTATCTCCCAGCTGTGACAGTGTCCACTGGTAGCAGCTACTACTGACCTGCCCCATATATACAGGCATGGAAGGATCTGATTTTTACCAGATGTCATCCGAAGAAGTAGGTATTCACCCATGAAAGCTTATGTTCCAATACGTCTGTTAGTCTATAAGGTGCCACAGGACTCTTTGGCCTGGTCTACACTAGGAGTTTATGTCAAATTTAGCAGCGTTAATTCGACTTAACCGTGCACCCGTCCACACCAGGAAGCTAATTAGTTCGACCTAGAGGGCTCTTTAGTTTGAATTCTGTACTCCTCCCCGACGAGGGGAGTAGCGCTAAATTCGACATGGCTATGTCGAATTAGGCTATGTGTGGACGGAAATTGACCTTAGTAGCTCCGGGAGCTATCCCAAAGTGCACCACTCTGTTGACGCTCTGGACAGCAGTCCGAGCTTGGATGTTCTGACCAGCCACACAGGAAATGCCCAGGGAAAATTTGACATGCTCCAGCGCCTTGTGGATGTTCTGCAGGACCGCAGGCAGGAGGACAGAGCACCCCTGCACTGTATCTGCAACCGCCCTCCCCTGCCACAAAGTCCTAAACCCCCCTCACCCAAAGTAACAAGAAGGAGGGGTGACAGGGGCCGTGAAAACTGTCACTGCACCCCTGCAGAGTGCACAAATACAAGAAGGCTCTCATGCCCTAAATGTTGAGAAGTCCTTCCCTTCCTGGCTCACCGAAGCCCCAATCCCAGTTTCATCCCCTAACTGTGTAGTTGATTATTAAAAGTAGTTTGCTGTTAATTACTATTTCCATCAAGTTTTTCTACAGAAGACTGTCTGTGAAGGGGGTGGGGAAGGGGGTTGTTAATTGCATAGGACAGTCACCTTTACCAGGGTACAGACATGGGGGCAGGATCAACAGCAGGTCACACACACAGTGCAGTCAGTAGGCATCCTGGTCGGTCTGGGAGGTGTTTTCCATGTTCTGTGTGGGTGGGGGGTATGTGACTTTGTGGCATGGGAGGGCGGTTACAGAACTTATGCAGAGGTCCTTATCCCAGACCACAGAGCCACGCAGCAGGGGAATCTGTAACCGTCCTCCCCCGCCACAAGGTCACGTAGCCCCCGCACACAGAGTCCCGAAAAGGAGGGATGGCAGGCTCCGTTGAAACAACCAGTCCGGCACTGCAGACCGCTCTAGGAGCAGGAGCCTATCATTCCTCGAGTGTAGAAGCGGTGTTAACATCACTGCACACCTTACCCACCACAGTCTGTGTCCCTGTTTCAACCCTTTAACGCGAATTCATTAATAAAGAAAACGTTGTTAATTAACAATGTTCCATTAACTTTATTTTTAAACGTGTGTTGGAAGGGGGGAAACGTGGTGAACGGGGTATGTAACTGCAGAAGAAAGTCAACAGTAACTGAAGCAGGGGCAGGTTCAGCTTCTCTGTAAAGAAACTGAACAGTCACAGGTTACCCTGCTCCCTGAGAAACCTAGCTTTCAAAGCCTCCCGGATGCACAGCGCTTCCCACTGGGCTCTTCTAATCGCACAGCTGTCTGGCTGAGCGTAATCAGCAGCAAGGCGATTTGCCTCAACCTCCCATACCGCCATAAAGGTCTCCCCCTTGCTCTCACAGAGATTGTGGAGCACACAGCAAGCTGCAATAACAATGGGGATATTGGTTTCGCTGAGATCCGAGCGAGTCAGTTAGCTCCTCCATCTCCCCTTGAGACATCCGAAAGCACGTTGAATGATGACAGTTACCCAAGACCACCCTCGACACATTTTTCCCCCCAGCATGCATTGTGGGGAAATCCCAGAATTCAAATGGGCAGCGGGGACTGCGGGAACTGTGGGATAGCTTCCCACAGTGCACCACTTCCAATGTCGATGCTTGCCCCGTTAGTGTGGACTCACAAAGTCAAATTAGTGTCCTTAGTGTGGACACACAAATTCGACTTTGTAAGGTCGAGTCCACAAAATCGAATTAAGTGAAATCGAACTAATCTGGTAGTGTAGACATACCCTTTGTCACAGTATACATCGTCTTCACTATACAGACAGAAATATTTTAAATGGTTTCTATCAATAATAATCAAAATTTATGGATACACAAACTAAGAAAAACGCTGCTTTAGAAAACAAAGAATTGATTTAAGCATACTTACTTTGTATATTTTGACATATGATGTTGACAATTTGTGTTTTAGTGGTGGTAAAGCTTTAACTTTTTGAATCTCAATGTCTGTCTTTAAATATGCCCCGAATTTCCCATAACTTTTTTAAAAAAAATGCTTAAAACCATTGATATTATCCATCAACATTATATTAAAAAAACTGAGGTCCATCAAGCCTAGCTATATGCTTTTTTGACCCCAACCCCGGTCACATGACTGAGGCTAAGAAATAAAGAGAGGTATTTTACTCCTCTGTGTCACATTCATTACACAAACCGTAGGTCATCTCTTGTTCCAAATGGTAATCAGAAAATCCTAAAGAATCTCCTGGCCAGCCCATGGACTAATTTGCAATAGAACCAACCAAAATATGGCCTACTGACTTACACCATAAGCCAATGAACAACCTGTGCTCATAAAGAGGGTGACAGTAGTTCTAGGACAACTCCTGGTAGTCTCTGGTGTTGGGTGTAACTGTCCTGGAGCAATTTCTCCATCAAAGTATGGTACAAGACCACCTCCTCCCACTTTAATTCACAGCAACTGAGGATCTGGCCCATCATTCTTTTATTATCACTGTCATGCCAGAGATTATTCTAAGACTTTTAAAGTTTTTAAATTTTCCTTCCCAAGTAAAAAAAAAAAAAAAGATGTGAATGAGGGGAGAAAATGGATGAAAGACTATGTTCATTCCTGTGACAAAGATTCACAATGAGATGAAAACTGTATGTTTCTCTATTTGAATGACAGATTTAGGCTGTATTCTCATAGTCTTTCTTGGATGTCAAACTCTATAGAGCATTTATTCATCTGGGGAATTTAATAGTGAAGAATGGAAACCTTGTGAGAATATATTTATATATTGCATGGCATGTATCCCTAAAACAAGAGTTGAAAGAGAAACCAGAATTGGATATGTGACAGAGTGGTCCATCACTTGATTTACCTCCCCATCACTCAAACCTACTTCTTTCTCAAAGCTTCCAGTGGCGATCCCCACCCAAATGATGGCTGCTTGCCTCTGGTGTTTATGTCTTTTCCACCACTGATTTGAGCTTGGGTGATGTACACTGCATGCTCTTTGGGACATAAACTTTGAATAGCCACATGTTTCCAAAGCATCATATGAATCCATAGGATGCTATACATAATCTTCCCCTCCGCTGCAAATTATGCTGGTCCTTTCAATTCCTAGACACTGCATTAATTGGTTGAGATGAGGAACTATGACTGATTGAAAATAAACCTTCTTTTATGGCTTTTCCACTGGTAACAAATTAAACAAAACAAAAACAAAACTCCCCAGAAATCTTCAACGGTTAACAGTGGGCCAATTTCGGAGGAGCAGTTAGGGACTATTGCAGGGTGCACACTTTGCCTGGCTCCATCCATTTATTTTTCTGTTTGCAATCAACTTCTATTTTTATTTGAAGACTGCCTGGCTGCACAGCCCAGGTCACAATCAAAGAGGAATACGCCTTCTGCTCCTTTTGCCCTTATTCTTCTGTGCAACCTCCTTGAAGCATAGGTCCAAACAGGTAGAATTCAATCAGGCATTGCACACTTGCTACTTCTCTTTCACCCCCAGCAGCTGGGAAGGAAGGCCCAGATCCTCAAAGGATCCCTGCAGGAATTTAGGTGCCTAGTTCCCAATGGGAAGTGTCTGGAAAGTGGAGCCAAGACTGAACTGAGGTGGGGCTCGGAGCAGGGGAAGAGAGAATGTTCTGCTGATATGGGCCAATTGCAAAAAACTTTAGCCCCTGGGCAAAGGGGAGGCTCTGTGAGGAACAATTCCCTTCTAACTATGCACAGCCAGTCTTACTTAGGACACGTTGTCACTGCGCAGAGAGCTCTCATTCTGCTCTCCACCTCCTACTCAACCGTGTCTTTCCCTCTCCTCTTGAAACGTGGAGCACCATAACTTTAATCCTCTTCTTCAATAGCTCAGTCTTGACTTTCTGCTGAGAACACACTGAAATATCCGTGGCTGTATTTTCCATTGCATATCTACCGATTGAGCAAATGCTGGCTGAAAACCTATTGTACTAAAAAGTTCTGTTTATTTCATTTTCTGTTATGTATTTTTGTTTTCTTCTTGCCCTGTTGTTTCTTTTACAGAGTACCATATTGTTTATTGTATTGAATCACTGGGCACTCTTTTTGTCATTCTCTTCCTATGGAAAATATATTTCTTGATGCAGCTGGGAATTCATGTGTAATTTACACATTCACACATATTAGTATTTGAAAAAACATTATAAATTATAGGCTTCTCAGTCTTAGACTGTACTTTACAGTGTGCTGTCAGGAAGTTTAACCATACCATATAACATTACACAAAATAATAGCAACAAATGTAAGAGGTCTCAAACCGTATTGATACGACATATTTGCTTACTAATACAGTACCTTATTAACTCATAAGCCTGGTGCTCTGCTTTTTGTACTGGGTCCTGATGGAATACAGGCTCCAGATGAAAGACTAATCTGACAGTTTCTTTATCTTCCCTAATAAATCAGTCCCTCTACTTTTTACCTTCCATTTTCCTGATGAGATTCCTCTACATATAACCCCCAAATCAGCACTAGTCATTTTTTTCAAAACCCGGTGCCTAGAGTTAGTCTCTTTAATCCAAATGTAGGCACCTAACTATCAGTAATCTTATTTTCAGATAGGATGAGCACCCATAAATCCCACTGAAATCAGTGGGAACAGTAGGGACTCAGCTAATGCAAGTCAATTTTATTTCAAAGCCCACTGATCTACAGATCAATTTCAGAAAGCCGTCCAGAGGGTATCAAAAATTATTGTTACATATGAGGTACATAGCATATTTACACAAACCAGTTACACAAACTGGTGTCAAATTCACATTAACCTCTCTCAAGTTTTAGATATACCCTTCACTGCTTCAAGACATTTGCATTTTCTGTGCTCTTCATTCTCTCGTGTTACAGTAGTCAAATGCAAACTATAGGCTAAATACTGATCCTGTTCACACTATGCAGGATGAAACACTATTGATTTTACTGGATTTGGCCTGACTTTGCTGCTATTATTTGCAAAACTGAGTACTTAAAAAAAAAAAAAAAGATATAATTCATGGCAGTTTGTCTCCATCAGCATGGTCAGCTGAGTGCTCTCAGGTGGCTTTGGTTTGAGAATCTGACTTATTTGCATGACAATAAACAAGATATACATGCATAAGAACATATGGTCCCTTTCGGAACTCTTCTCAGACTACAAAATGCATTTATCTTTTGCTTCATATTCAAAATGTCATTTGATTTACTTACTAATTCTTTATGTACTTCCAATATGCTTTCGCCCATTTTGCATTCTGTACAACAAAGCATGTGAGTACTAAGATATCTATTTCATGTTTATTGTTGATTTTAACGTGCAAAATCCTAATAAAATATACATTGTTGAAAGAACTGCCATAGCCCTGAAAGAATACTATGCATGGAATTCTGTTTATTAAATGCCACTCAAATGCCATCATCTATCTTCATAAAGCTTATTTTTGTCCTGATATAGTTTATGCACCTAAATAATGAGGTGTAGCAATTGGAAGAAGGCAACCAGGTACACAACTATTTTGTTATGAATTAAACTATAGAGGGATGAAATCCTGACCCCGTCAAGTCAATGGCAAAACTCCCATTGACTAAAGTGGGCTCAGGATTTCACCAGCCACAAGTATGCACCTCAGTAACCACATCACAACACACAGAAAAGTACAGATGACTAATGTGTTTTTAAAACCACTGCCTGATTCATATCCCAAGGTAGATTGTGTGGAGATTGCTAGGAACCCAAGAGTCCTTGAGTAGCTAAGGCTGCTCTTTTTTGAAAGTTTTCCTCAGCTGAAAAGTGAAATAGCTCCAGACAACATGGAGGAACTTCTGAGTTTTGAAACAGAACTTAACAGGAAACTTGCAAGGTTCTCATTAAAGGTGGGTAAATAATGCAAAAGAATCCTTCAGTATTCTTCTGAGTTTTTAAATAAATTTGCTTCTGCCAAGCTTCCATGGTTTATTCAACAAATATTTGAGCTACAGAGTTCGTTTGGACCAGATGCTTGCAGAAAAATATTTCAGAGTTGCATGGAAAAATACCCATATCAGTAGTATTTATGTGATCATTCATTCAGAGAATAGAAAATATACCATGTGATATGGATGAAGAATTACAGCTATGCAGTGCAGCTTGAATTCTGAATTGTCATAGTAATCCCTGACATAAGTAATTCAAAAATATTCTAAATCAATACGTTCAAGTGACAAATACATGTGAGTAAATTCCTCCAAAGTACACTAAGAGCAGAAAAACGAGGCTAAATCCGTCAAATAAATTATGGTTGTGCACAAGTTGCTGAACTCTAGTTCTCACCTGATGTGAGTTCTTCATTTTGCTGGTGGATATGAATTATTTTACAGAAATGACAAATGTAATGTAAAAAGAACTGCCAACACAGCTTTATTCCTCTGGAACGATGCAGGTTACAAAGCTCAGGACAAAGCATGTGAGAGACAGAGATAAAGCATAATCAGTCAAATAGATCTGGCAAAGGTATGAGCTCTCGAGGAGCCTGACCCCCTTGATGGCATGTTACAAAACCCTGGTCTTTTATAAAGCCCTCCCTCATCATAAAGTGACCGAATTTATATATCTAAGCAGAACCTCCAATATATAAGGAAGGGAGAAGACTCCATGAAGTCCCATTGGCAACTGCTCTGCAAATCTAATTTAGCTGGCAAGTGCTTAAATACTATGGCAATGGATACTAGAGAGGACCCTGATTTTTTTTTCTGTACTATTAACATTTATATAAAGACTTAAATCCTTTTGAACTTGATCAGAGTAAGGTTGGGAGAGGCAGGGAGGAGAGGAGGGGGTAGAGAAGGATAGTGTTGCAATATACTGGTTAGCACCATGCACAAGTACACTGGATAAGGAGGTTAAGGTTTTAACAATAACAATATATAACCTTGATACTTTCAGTGTTCTTAGCTAGTTTGTGTACTGCATGATTAAAAAACTCAATTTATTATGGGCAAAAACTTGCCCGGGGTTGTGTAGAAGTAAAGTACTGGGATAGAGATGTAATGGAATGGAAAGAGAAGATAGAGAGTAGAGGGGTCCTATTTCTAATCTCTGTACCTCCACTGTATGGAGCATCTACCCCACGTGCTCCAGAAAGAACTAGGAAGGAGAACTGGCTTCTGAGCCAGCTGCTACACCATATGCCAGATGGAACTCATCTGCTTGCTAGAGAGTGCCTCTCATCTTGGGCAGCTTCTAAACTGCAGTTAGCAACATGTGTTTTCTAGGAATGCCCGATGCACCTTTTTAGAGACGTGTTGATGAAGGGAACGTGCATCCCAGTAATTCTGTTTCTATGAAGACATTTTGCACATACAAACAACAAGTTTTTCAGTTCATTGGAAATTTAAAAAAAAGTTTTGTGCTGAACTAAGTATCAATTTTTTGGCAAACTAAGACATTAAAAGAAGGCATTTTGTGCCAAACAATGTCTCATTTCAATTTGAAGCTTTATGTTTTGTTTCCTTATTAAATAAAATTAAAAGAAATTTCAAAATGAAAATTCATTTTGAATCAAAACATCTTTTTGAAAATATCAAAAAAGTTTTGATTTTTTTCATTTTTATCCCCCCACCCAGTTAAAATTGTTTGCCAAAATCCACATGAACTCGCAAAATGTTTCTGTGTCACTGATTAGGTTGAAATATTTCACCCAGCTCTAATTTTTCAGGATTCTCACACTTAAGGCTTAGCTCCTTAATGTGAGACCAGTAAAACTAGCATACCTCTTGAAGGTTTCTGTCCTTGAGAAGACAAAGTCAATGGGGATACTCATGTGATCACATGTTTACCCACATTAATAAGGGTTCCATATTAATAAGGGCTCCACAAACCCCTGCACTGTGATCAGAATACATGACCTTTGATTCTAAAACTACAAGCTTCTGTCTATTGAGCTAAAGAAGCTGTTTAATTAGCTCAGCAGCTAACAGAATTGGTATAAATGAGTAGACGTGAGCTATTCCAGCAGGTAGACAGCAGTGAGGTATACATACAAATGAGCTACTCTGACTGCCTCCCATCATTCCCCACCTGCGGCCTTTTCAATGCACCTTCATTTTGTGCTACATAAACTGTGAGACAGAGCATCTGCCTCTAAGGAAGAAAGAAAACAAAAACTATCCATGATATAAACCATTTTCTTAAACTATCTGGCTCAGGAGGATGAAGTCTGATTAAAAGGAGATTAAATAGGCTTAGCTTGACATATTGAAACAACTGTGTGGGATCCCAAATCTTGTTATCAGTACCATATAAAATTGTCCTATCTATCTAACTAGAATTGCATTTTCTATCTCTGGTATATGATAAATATTATTCTACATAGGGTGAATCTGAAGGTTACAGAATCCTTAGTCACGTGAATTCCCTAGTTTATGACAATTGTCCTCTCTAGGAGGAGCATTCTGTGTAAGCTCTTTTATTTTGATTATATGCATATACAGTTCACCCTAGTTGAAGAAATACATGAGAATTTTTTTTTAATTAATAGCAACTAACGTTTCCAGGTTGTATTCGCAGTTATTTCAATTTCTATTCTATTATCTGCTGAAAAATACTTCAGTAACTTTTGTACAATAAAACAGTTCAAATGGGAGCTGTGAGTTCAATACTAAAATGTTTGGCCAATGCTCATTCACGGGAAGCCAATATCTTGGCTGGGGTTATAGGCTGAATGTTCATATTAATGTTCATATCACCTCAGCACATCTCTATGGTTTTATTTTTAATGATACTGTATTGGTTAAAGAATACAGTAAGCATTTTATTGAGATTTTGACTTGCTTGGGGGAACCAGATTGAATCATTATATTATTATATATTATATTGGCATCTGTTATTACCAATCAATGTTAAGGATAACCTAGTTACCAAGAAGGCAAAGGAATGCAATGATGTTCATATACATTAATTGATGCGTACAGTAATCTTTTTGTTATTCTTCAGGCTGACCTGTCACACCTTATTTATAGTTTAATTCTGAATGAGAAAGAGAAATCAAATTAGCTGCTTATTGTGAATGTTGCAGAATGTTAACACAGATTATGCTCAAAACCTGAACATATAGTTCATAGTGCTGCTCCTGATTTTGATGGCTTAAAGAGTCCACTAGAGAGAAGTTTACTGAGCAAAGTCCTCATTGTTTACTGTAAGTATACAAAGGAAGTGGTTGAATTATTATTGCAAATACATTATCTGTCAAATTTAGCTTTTTTTCTCTTTGCAAATAATTTGTGATCTAATCCAGATTTCTGTAAATTGATTTGTTATTTGCAATATTCACCAAATAGTTTGTGCCAGCATCTGTCAGCCTGTGGAGTGGTCAACAACTGTTTACTTTAACTATTTTCTATTCATTATGGTGGTGTGTGTTTGCGCTCCTAAAGCACTAAAACTAATGACAATGAAAAATGTATAATAGTGAATAATTTTGTTCATGTGCAAATATCACAGTGCACAATTTGTTCACAAGTGAACACAAGTAACTGTAGGAAAACAGAAATTCCCTAAACATTTCATAGGTGCATGGATTGTAAGGCCAGAAGAGACCACTGTGATCATCTAGATTGATCTCCTATAGAACTTCCCTGAATTTCTGTTAGAAAGACATCCAATCTTGAATTAAAGATTCCCAGTGATGGAGAATCTCCCAAAACTCTTTGTAATTTGCTCCACTGGTTAATGACCTTCACAGTTAAACATTTGCACCTTATTTCCAGTCTGAATTTCTCTAGTTTCAACTTCCAGCCATTAGATCTTTTCTATCTTTGTCTGTTTGATAATGGGATCCTCAATCTATTATTTGTGCAAACAAAATACCTTTCCTTAAATTCTTGTGAACAGAGGATAACAAGGTGAAGAAAAAAAAGCCATTCAGGATTCGCAGAAATGTTCATAAACTCTCTCCGCTTTCTTCCCCCCAGAATAAAACCTATAGTTTGTAAGTGAGACTTTTTTTTTTGAATAGTACAATTTAAGTTCTGCCAATAATTTAGTGACAATCATCCAGCAGTCAGATTTTTAAGTACAGGTAATATGAGATAAGAGTTTTAAGATTTGCTACAAAAACATAAATATACACAGGAAACAAATACTTTTATCAGGAAAATGGGTTACACACTACTAGGAAGTAAAAAAAAAAACGAGTTTGTCTTTCTGCAGCAAAGTGCACTTAAGCTGTCTGGACAAGTGCTGTGCCTCTTCACAAGCACTGATGAACCTTCATGGTTTTCCCATATTTGTGAAAATCACTTTGTTTAGGTGTTCACTTTTTAGGGATCCTTGTTCAAACAATGTTATTTTCTCCTAAGGACTTGAAGGATACCTCTCTGTGACATCAGTTATATGGTATATGTCCTGATCTGTACAAGAATCACAGTGCCAAATCGCAGCTGGGGTTGCACGGCCATACATGGGAGTAGGGGGAACATAAGGTGTCTCCCTATTCCCTTACAAAGCTATCCATAGCCTGAGTATTGTGTAGAGCAAAAGCGCAGACTCAATGGAGTCGATGTTCTACCCCTCTAGGCATTTGGGTGGGAGTGAGAGAATGGTTAGGGCTTTGCCTCTTTCCCAGATGCTCTCCATCAGAGTTGTGCTGGCATATTGGGCGGAGTCTGGAGTGCCAAACAGAACAATCATCTAAACTTGAGCATTTCCATTCCAGAACCAAAAGGTGAAATCTGGAGTGAGTGAGAATTTGCCATTGACTTCAATGGGGCCAGGATTTCATCCAAAGGCTCCAGGGCAATTCTGGATTTGCATTTAGCTGCTGCATCCCCTACCAAAATGATATAGGCTTTTTATTCCTTAGTCTGTAGGGCAAGGACCAGAATTTCTTCCTAGTATTCGTGTTTCTCATGAAAACCACGAACCAGTTCTACCTTTCTAGGTACTTATAAGGCCCACATTACCATAGTATCTGAGTGCCTCAAACTACTTAGTACATTTATAATCACAAGACCACTGTGGGGTAAGGAAGTGCTATTATCCCATTTTACAGATGAGAAACCAAGACCCAGAAAGACTAAGTGATTTGCCAAAGATCTGAGTTTGTGGCAGAGCAGGGAATTCAACATGTCTCCCCCAAGTCAGCACCCTAGCCATTGGATCATCCTTCCTCTCACTTCTCCTACTCCAACCTCCTTAATAACACTAATGGACACATCCTTTTTAAGAATTTCCCTAGAAACAGGAGGATGTTTCCAGACTGCAAACTCAGCAATAGTTCACTCCAGAAATTAAAGGAATCTATTGTTTCAATCAGTGAAGGTTCAAAGAGTTCAACTATACTCAATCTAAAGCTAGGCTCTCTCAGGAACATTAGATAACATCTTCAAAAGCACCTAAGTCGCATTTTCAAAATGGAAGGCGACACTTAGGAGACTAAGACTTTCATAACTCTGTTAAGTCAATGGCAGTTAGGCGCCCAACTGCCATTTGTGCCTTTGAAAACCTCCCCCTACATTTTTAAAAAGCAGGATAAAAAAGGGGGTCAACGAAACAGAAGTCTCTTTCAAACCAAGAGTAATGCAACAAATACATAACGAGTCTTTTTATCTATTGAAAAGGAGAGTGAGCAAGCCTGAAGTCAAGCCATCCCAGGCTGTGATCTTGTCAGATCACACAAGCTAAAGCTGGACTGTACTTGAATGGGAGATCTTCAAGGAAATCCCAGTGTGGGGCAAAAAGCGGTGTTGATGCCTGATGCTTCCGTCTGAATCAAATACTGAACTAATGGCCCTGCATGGCGGAAGGATGCACTCTGCTGTTGGAGGTGCTATCTTCTGAAGCAGACATAAATGGAGGTCCAGACCACTTGTGGTCTTAAAAAATTCCCTGGCACTTTTCACAGGAATAAGCACATTGCCTGTATAAAACTTGGCCAAATCCTACTCCCCGTTAATGTTCCCCTTGTATTTCCAACTGAATATAGTATTTCTTATACTTTTTGCACCCCTAATTGTGTGTCATGTTGTGGTTTTTGTTATGTAGCTGCCACGTCTACTTCACCAGTAATGTGCAAGCAGTGAAGTAGCACACAGAGTAGATACAGAAACATAAGGACCTTCACAGTCTGGTACATAAGAATTCCCTTTAAACTTCAATAAAGCTATCAGTGCAGAGAAAATTAGAAGAGTACAGGAATACAGTGCAGTACAATTGTCACTAAGAAGCTATTGAACTCTCCTGTAGTTTTAGCATCTATTCAATGGGTAAGTGAGGAGAAAATATAAATCCTGATTCTGTATCAACCACTAAGACATATCTCCCATTAAGGTATTTCTGCTTCCACCTTCCCTCCGGGTTTCCACCAGGATAAATGTGTGAATTTAACACATTAGATTATCTAACCTCCCCACAGCCCTGAGAGGTGGCTAGGTATTATCCAGATGAGGAAACTGAGGGACCAAAAGGCTCCGTGGTCCATGAGCAGCAAATAAGAATATGTTTGAATTCAGGAAAAGATGGACACAGCCTTTATGCTGAGTGCTCAGCTAGTTTCTGAGTGCACTAGAAGCTGAGGAGGGCAGAGCAGGGGCAGTATTTTCACAACTTCTGGCCTTCCCTCCCCCTGCCCCGTAAAACTTTTAGGAGCATCCATAATTTTCCACTTCAGCTCCCTACTATGTGTTCTAATAGCCACAATTGAAAAATCACCCTGTGTGTGATTGGACCAAGATGGCACCAAAAGTGTGCAACAGTGACAGGAAGAGAACCCAGGTCTCCTGATTCCTATGCCTGTGCTTAAACCAAACTGCCCTTCCAGCCAGGAACGTAAGCTCTCTTGTTAAGAACTGGTGACAGGCTCTGCCATAGGATACAATGCTGCCCCGTAACTAGTCCTGTCAAGGCTATATTATCTAACTGGCCAAATGTGATCTGAGAGAGAGAGAGTGGAGCCCTTACACAACCGCATGTGACTAAGTTCCCACTGAAGAGAACTGTAGGTTGAGTAAGACCTCCACAATCAGACTCTATGGAAAAAGAGCAAGGTATAACCCAGCATGAGTTGGAAAACTGTTCCAGAGAGGAGTGATCAGTGGTTCACAATCAAGTTGGAAGGATGTATCAAGTGGAGTCCCGCAGGGATCAGTTCTGGGTCCAGTTCTGTTCAATATATTCATCAGTGATTTAGATAATGGCATTGAGAGTACATGTACAAAGTTTGCAGAAGATACCAAGCTGGGAGGGGTTGCAAGTGCTTTGAAGGATGGGATTAAAATTCAAAATGATCTGGGCAAACTGGAGAAATGGTTTGAGGCAAATAGAATGAAATTCAATAAGGACAAATGCAAATAACTCAATTTAGGAAGGAACAATCAGTTGCACACAAACAATATGGGAAATGACTGCCTAGGAAGGAAAGGGATCTGAGGGTCATAGTGGACCACAAGCTAAACATGAATCAACAGTATAATGCTGTTGCAAAAAAATCAAATATCATTCTGGGATGTATTAGGATTATTATAAGCAAGACATGAGAAGTAATTCTTCTGCTCTACTCTGCGCTGTTTATGTCTCAAGTCCAGTTCTGGGCGCCACATTTCAGAAAAGATATGGACAAATTGGAGAAAGTCTAGAGAAGAAAATAATTAAAGATCTAGAAAACATGACCCATGAAAACAGGGAAGATTAAAAAAAGGCTTTGTTTAGTCTGAAGAAGAGAAGACTGAGGGGGGACATGATAACAGTTTTCAAGTGCATAAAAGGTTGTTGCAAGGAGGAGGGAGAAACATGGTTCTCTTTAACCTCTGGGGATAGGACAAGGAACAATGGGCTTAAATTGCAGCAAGGGCAGTTTAGATTGGACATTAGAAAAAACTTCCTAACTGGCTGGGTAGTTAAGAACTGGAATAAATTGCCTAGGGAGGTTGTCAAGCTCTAAATCATCCCAGCCAGGGATTTGTCAAGCCTGACCTTAAAAAACCTCTAAGGAAGGTAACCCAGTCCAGTGATTGACCACAGTCCAGTGCTTCTTGTAGTGTGGGGCCCAAAACTGGACACAGTACTCCAGGTGAGGCCTCACCAATGCCAAATAGAGAGCAATAATCACATCGCTCGATCTGCTGGCAATGCTCCTACTTATACAGCCCCAAATGCTAATAGCCTTCTTGGCAACAAGGGCACACTGTTGACTCATATCCAGCTTCTTGTCCACTGTAACCCCTAGGTCCTTTTCTGCAGAACTGTTGCCCAGCCATTCGGTCCCTAATCTGTAGCAGTGCATGGGATTCTTACGTCCTAAGTGGAGGACTCTGCACTTGTCCTTGTTGAACTTCATCAGATTTCTTTTGGCCCAATCCTCTAATTTGTCTAGGTCCCTCTGTATCCTCTCCCTACCTTCCAGCATATCTACCACTCCTCCCAGTTTAGTATCATCTGCAAACTTGCTGAGAGTGCAGTCCACCCCATCCTCCAGATCATTAATGAAGATACTGAACAAAACTGGCCCCAGGACCGACCCTTGGGGCACTCCGCTTGATACAGGCTGCCAACTAGACATGGAGCCATTGATCACTACCTGTTGAGCCCAATGATTTAGCCAGCTTTCTATCCATCTTATAGCCCATTCATCCAGCCCATATTTCTTTAGAGCAGTGTTTCTCAAACTGGGGTCACTGCTTGTGTAGGGAAAGCCCCTGGCTGGCCGGGCCGGTTTGTTTACCTGCTCCATCCACAGGTCTGGCCGATCGCGGCTCCCACTGGCTGCGGTTCGCCACTGCAGGCCAATGGGAGCTGTTGGAAGCACCAGCCAGTACGTCTCTCGGCCCGCGCCGCTTCCAGCAGCTCCCATTGGCCTGGAGCAGAGAACCGCGGCCAGTGGGAGCCGCAATCGTCCGGACCTGCAGATGGGGCAGGCAAACAAACCAGCCCAGCCTGCCAGGGGCTTTCCCTATACAAGCGGCAACCTCTGTTTGATAAACACTGCTTTAGAGTCCTTAGAGAGCAGTCAGTGAATCCAACTACAATACTATCCAGCCATAGATTAATATCCAAAAATATATCTTTTTTTTGCCTGAACACTTGTAGAGATACTCTAGTTACAGACATGCTACTTTGCACTACTCAGGAATCACTCCTGAAATGGAGTGCATCTGAAGAAGTGAGCTGTAGCTCATGAAAGCTTATGCTGAAATAAATTTGTTAGTCTCTAAGGTGCCACTAGTACTCCTGTTCTTTTTCCTGAAATGGAGAACTTTTCTAAATGTAATTTAAAAGGTTCAATGATTTTATTTCTAATTTCTTAACACTAACATATGTGCATGTTATCCTGATCTGCTACATTGTCTAAACCCATCTAGGCTCTCAATAACCAATCCTTTTGCTATCCATACTTCATCCATCCCTATTGTCTCCAGTTCTCTCTCTGTTGTCTGTCAAAAGTTGATCCATGACTTACCCAGAAGCCAAGTACTGGAATAACTCTACTATCTCTGATATAAATTATTTATGGCAATTTATAAGTGGTCCATTGCTTTCTTTTATCACTTGTTTACAGTGTATATATAGAAAAGTCCCTAATTATTGATACCTCATCTTCAATTAGTTATTTGTCAATTCGGCATTTTGGGCCGTATAAGTAGGGGCATTGCCAACAGATTGAGGGACGTGATTATTGCCCTCTATTTGACACTGGTGAGGCCTCATCTGGAGTACTATATCCAGTTTTGGGCCCCACTCTACAAGAAGCATGTGGAAAAATTGGAAAGAGTCCAGCAGAGGGCAACAAAAATGATTAGGGGCCTGAGCACATGACTTATGAGGAGAGGCTGAGGGAACTGAGAGTGTTTAGTCTGCAAAAGAGAAGAATGAGGGGGGATTTGATAGCTGCTTTCAACTACCTGAAAAGGGGTTCCAAAGAGGATGGATCTAGGCTGTACTCAGTGGTACCAGATGATAGAACAAGAAGTAATGGTCTCAAGTTGCAGTGCGGGAGGTTTAGGTTGGATATTAGGAAAAATGTTTTCACTAGGAGGGTCGTGAAGCACTGGACTGGGTTACCTAGGGAGATGGTAGACTCTCCTTCCTTAGAGGTTTTTTAATGTCAGGCTTGACAAAGCCCTGGCTGGAATGATTTAGTTGGGGTTTGGTCCTGCTTTGAGCAAGGGGTTGGACTAGATGACCTCCTGAGGTCCCTTCCAACCCTGATATTCTATGATTCTATGCTTCTTTTTAGTCTTTTCTGCTTCTTTTTAAAACTCTTCCAGTTCATTTCCTTCCTTGGTGCCTCTTTCTTTTTAAATATCCTCTCTATACCTCAATCTCCTGAGGCCCAGAAGTGAGAGACAAGAAGGAGCAAAGAGCCAACATAGAGGGACACAATAATAGTGTCAGAAAATGTACATGAATCATTATTTTAGCATAAATCCTGTTGTCAATGACAGCAGTGTGAGAGCAGTGAGCATTTTCTCATGATATTAGGAGTTTCAGTACAGTGAGCAGGGGAAAGGATGCACCCCTGGAAAGGGGACAACTTCCATGCTGCTGTCTCTGGATGGGTGGGTGTTGTGTCTTTTGTTCTTTACAGAACACAAGTCCATTTTCCCAAAGAGCCAGACATCTGTAAACCTTTTTTCTGTCATCTCTAAATGAGCATTTAATTTACAGTCTTAGGGCCTGCAGGCTGCACTGCAATTTCCTTTTCAGTTTTACTAGCCCACTACAAACACTCCCTATTTCCTGGATTAGGATCCCACTCTCGTTGCTAATTGTTGTGCCTTTTGATCTTTACACAATCAATGTAATAGGACGGACCAACCAGGGTACAGTGTAGTCCAAATAACCCTGTTTACTCACTATATACAATATGCAAGGCCTAGCTACATAGATACACTATGGCTCTGGCAGCTTTCTGATGGCTTCAAAGACACAGAAGACAATGAGCAACACAAACTCTTTAAAGGGATACTACCTAATCCCTACACACTACAATGTCACTCCTACTAGCATAAGAAGGGAACCTTCTGGAGTTTGTGGTGGAGTTTTTGCTTTTGCTGGTTTTTAAATAGAACAGACAAGCAGAATCAAGTAAGACAAATTAGTCTGTGAATGAGTCTCTCAAAGGGAAATATAGTATTCTCATCACTTGCGAAATTTAAAATTAGACTGCATAAGATACAAGCAAAAGCTTCTTTGTAATGAACAATTTGTAGGACATAGTGTAGATGACCTCATAAGTATTGTCTATCTCTACCTCTGTGATTCAATAGACCTTGAAAGTTATGTTATTTTACTTCATATAGGTCTCTAGTCACCTGTTTACCTCTAGTTCCAAGCATACTGGTCTAAGTTGATGTTTTAGGACCCAGTTGTGCAAGTCATAGTCATGCTGGTGAGTACTAATTCATATGAACAATCTGATATGGGTGGTGTGATAAAAGCATGAGCTAGTATAACATACTGGTGATTGCCCTTCTGTGCAGAACCATGGAGGATATGAGTCTGTAACAGCCCCAGCTAGAGAGTCTAGGCTTAACTCTTAATAAATCTATGATTCAAATGTTCCACTGAATTTAATAGGACTATTCATGTGAGTAACATGAGCTTGCCAACTTGAGCCTGGGTTGTATAATTGGGCCCTGAAATCTGTGTGTGTTTTTTCCTGGAATGAATTTTGATTGTGGTTTGTCTCTCGGTATCTAAAATATTTTCTTTTCCATTTCTCATTTCCCATGTATTATTGAATTTTATACAAATTTTCCTTTGCTCATTTCACTTTCCTTGGAGTCTGATTCTCCAGAAGTCTGGTATATTGGCGTTACTACCCTATCTAGAGACCCTCATCAGCATTTTAAAGCTGATGGTATAAGGGAAGAACAAAGAGTCGATGCGCTAAAAGAAGGCTTTGTGTGATAAATGTCTTAACAGAATCTGTGACATCTCATTGAGCTAAAATTGCATGCATGAAACAGCCCATTTTCCTGAGGTCATCAGAAGGGTAAACCATTCTCATGACAACACTGTAAAAGTGCCATCGTTTTATGTAAAGCAATTTTGCAGTACAGTCTACCTCACATTGGGCAATTTGTCCAGGAATAAAAGGTAAGTGTGCACTTTATATGATCATTCCGGTTTGAGGAATTTCACCATTTACATTGCAGTAAAGAGAGTGAATAAGAAGCGGAACCTAAAAGAAAAGAGATGAAAGGAGAAAATGGCATAAGATGGAAGTTGTGGAAGAATAATAGCAGAGCAACCAATTGTGCTGTAATTAAAATTAAGCTAGGGGACCAGATTCTGCCTTGGCATCATGAAGATCTTAAAGAGGGTGGAACCAGCCTTTGATGACTAATTCTCAGCATAATAGGGTTCTCAAGTGCCATAGAGCTGCCACAATAGCAGTATGCCATGTGCCGCTCACAACTTGCAGTGTTGCACAAGTGCTGTGGGTTCTGGCAATTTTTGACTGTGAAATGACTCACAGGAAGCTATCGCAGTCAAGTGTAAATTAGAGCAGCCCTAAGAAAACTGTAACTTGCTTAGGCTAGGCAGGCTTAAGGAAATGGAAGATACAAATGCAACTTAAAGCCGAGCCCCAAAACAGAAAATTCTGCCCCAAAATTAACATTGTTTTAATACCAGCTGTGCAACTTTTTATTTGTGTGCATAACAATAAACCCATCCTATGGTTTGGAAAATAACTACATTTATTCTATTTTTTTTTTGCAATTTTATTTTTTTACTTTATTTGAAATACAGTACTACCTCATTTATCAGAGCTTCCATCACCCAGCTCTTTGGAGTAATCGAACCACCAGAGCACACACAAGAATATATTAATGCTTTAGCCCCAAGCACCCCCACCCAGGGCTGACAGCCCGAGCCCCTCCTGATTATCTGAAGTTTTGATTATCCAATCTGGTCCTGGTCCCAGTTAGATTGGCTAAACAGGGTTCCACTGTATATTAAAAAGCACTTGTGGACAAGCATAAAATGCTGACAAAGGTCAACCCAGATAAACTTGAAATTAATCCCAGATAGTCACCTTACTAAGGCAGAAGACTTACTTTGTATTTATGTACTTTCATATTACATACTCGTATACACACACATATATTTTACACCTATATATGTGTAGCCCTCTCCCCCTTTCCTCCCTGGGTTACTTGTGAGCAGGCAATACTCACCTGTGTGCCTGGGTACCTGATGATGTTGACATTAAAGGAGATTCTAAATATCCCAGTGGTGATGTTGGATAGATGGGAATCCTCTATTCACCCCCCTGCTGCAGTCCCATTTCTCCTAAAATAATTTACTATTGGCGGTGCCTCTACCTGGCCGGCCCCCGTACACACTCAATGGCGTGCCGTGGGAACCTCCAGGAATAAACGCATTCTAATAATAATAATCCATCATCATCTGTGGCATGGGTGTAACTCAAAAATACCAATTATAAATAATATACCTCAAATATACTTATGTTAGAGTTAACACACCTTTACTTAACAATTTAAAGAAACAGGATATAACAGATTAAGATTAAATGTCGCTACTAATTTAAACCCACAGGGGGCAGTTGAATAAAATCAATTTACAAATATAGTGTAGTAATAAATGAAAATTATCTAACTGGCATTTACACTGCCGGCATTTACACCACCCAAGAGTGTACACTCCTCTGGATTTCAGAGTCCGAGACACTTGCGTGGGCGCACAGGAAGATCTGCAGCTGGAGACAGCACTCTGTTGGTTCTGTGGATCAGTCCAACCAAGGCAACAAGCTGCACAACCCCTCTGAAGACTGGAGTTGGCCCCACCAAATGTCAGCAGCTCTGGGTCCTGGTTCGATGGCCCACCTCAGTCAGCTCCAGACACAGTAACAGTCTCTGCCCTGGCACCAGTGAAGGCACCATCAGCCTCTGAGGCTCCCTGCTCGATCAAAGTCCCAGCTCTCATCAGCAGCTTTTAGCTTCCTGGCAGCAGCTGCTGGTATGGACAGAGCTCGGCACCAGCAATCTGGCTCCTCTCCCCAAAATGGAGCCCACTGCCTGTTCTCCCCGCACTCCCTGGGAGAAGAAGTCTCTCACTCTTTCCCCAAGCAGGGCCGGCTCCAGACCCCAGCGCGCCAAGCGCGCGCTTGGGGCAGCATTTTGCCGGGAGGACGGCAGGCGGCTCCGGCGGACCTCCCACAGGCATGACTGCGGAGGGTCCGTTGGTCCCGCGGCTCCGGTGGAGCATCCGCAGGCGTGCCTGCGAGAGGTCCACCAGAGCCGCGGGACCAGTGGACCCTCTGCAGGCACGTCTGCAGGAGGTCCCCGGAGCCGCGGGACCGGCGACCGCCAGAGTGCGCCTGCGGCGCGCCGCCCTGCTTGGGGCGGTGGAATTCCTAGAGCCGCCCCTGTCCCCAAGGCATCATGTGAATTGTAGTCTGTAAGGCTGGATTGCAGCACACAGGATTTTCCCATCTGGAACACTCCAAATAAAGTTCAGAGGCCCCTCTAGTAAAGGGTACCTACATATGGTTTCCATCAAAACACAGTACATACACATCCAAATCAACAACAGATTGAGAGGTATAAGTGAAGCTTCCCACTTTAGTGCATTAGACCATTTTGAGTGGGAACTGACTCCATGGATTCATAGTTTATAAGGACAGAAGGGACCATTGTGATCTAGCCTGACCTCCTGCATAACACAGGCCATAATACTTCCCTGCTGAATGTTCAATAGCTGTGCATGAACTAGAGCTTATCTTTTAGGGAAAAAAAAATCCAATCTTGACCTAACAATTTCCACTTATGGAAAATCCAACTGAAGCCTTGGTAAATTGTTCCAATGGTTAATTACCCTCTGCACCTTATATCTTGCCTGAATTTGTATAGCTTCAGCTTCCAGCCATTGGTTCCTCTTATGCTTTTGTCTGTTAAATTAAAGAGCCTGTTATTATCACATTTCTTTTTCCCATGTAGGCACATAGACTGTATCAAATCACTCCTTAACCTTCTCTTTGATAGCAAACTCAATCTATTTAGTTTAAGTCTTTCACTATAAGACATGTTTCCAATCCTTTAATCATTCTTGTGGCTCTTCTCTGAACCCTCTCCAATTTTTCAACATACTTTTTGAAGTGTGGACACCAAAATGGGACAAAGTATTCCAGTAGTGGTCTCACCAGTGCCAAATAAAGAGGTAATATAACCTCTCTACTTCTACTTACAATTCCCCTGCTTGTATATCCAAGGATCACATTAGCACTGAAATTGGTAGCTCATGTTCTGCTCATTATCCACATAATTACCAAGTGTTTTTCAGAGTCACTGCTTCCCAGGATCGGGTTCCCCTATCCTGTAAGTACAGCCTGCCATTTTTGGTTCCTAGATGTATGACCTTACATTTTGTCATTCTGAAGTGGCTATTGATTGTCTGCACCCAGCTTACCAAACGATTCAGTAAAGCTAAATCTAGCTAACCATTTGGTGCAGTATTGCTTTTTAAAAAAAAAAACCTATAATTGCAATACATTTTCCTTGAACAGAAGAGAAATAAATCCACACTTCATGTATCAAAGTACAGATCTGTGTAGCCCTTAGGATTCTAGGCTCAAATTACTGTAAATTCTCTCATTTAAACCTTTAATTTTCTCATATTCCACAGCTAGAGGGGTACCATAATAAGACAGTTAGAGGCACCCATACCTATACTGTCAGAAACTTAATTTCTCTAGGTGTAATTTAATAATTAGATTCAATTCTTCAGTCAATGAATGATTAAATATATCATGCCATTTCCTATTACTGGCAGAGGACCATCTGAACAAATTGAGCTTACCTCATTAAGCATCTACCCAGCAAGTATAGCATATTACACTCAGCTGAAGCTGATCTAATGCAGACCTTATATCACTTTAGTGTCAAGTGTTCAGCAGCCATTTCTCAAGATTCATGGATGGCAAAATAGCAATATTTATAAAACATGTCTCAAGAAATCTGCACTAGAAGGGTACATAAATGAGCTTGCATTTTAATTCAGTCACTTAGGGCCAGGTCTGGGCCAACTAGGAGCAGATAAGGAGAGTGAGACCTGCCTTTACATCTTTTTCACATCTCCACTCTCTCAGCTGCTTCCTGAGAGATTCTACGAGTAGACATCTCTCACACGGGATGGTATCCCCAGACTAACTTTCTATAACTGGAAAATGCAGGCCACAGTCTCTGCAAATTCACACTAGGACCTGGGTAGAGGTCAAGTTTTCTGTCTGGAGACAGGTCCAGGTGGAGGAATCAGGAGCAGTGTTGGCATTAGCGATGAGGCCTTGCTGAACCATGCTGATTTTATTCTCTCCTGCAAACTCCCTTTCATACTCCCCTGCCAGCTAGCTCCCCTTGGTCACTCAACATCAGGCTTTTAAGCCATTCTCTCCTAGGTCAGCCCTGTCCCCTTGTTAACACACAGGGGAAGAGTGATCACAAGGATGATCAATGGTGACCAAGGATCAAAGGACAGGAGGTTAGCAGCTAGTAAGCCTCTGGCCCCCATTCCCACCCAGTCCCCAAACATACAGTCTTCAACAGACCACACAGTAAACTTTAAGTAAGCCAAAAGAACAACCAAGCAGACAAACAAGCTTGCCCACTCACCCCAAGAAGTAGTGATTGCTCATTCTTCAGCGGGGGATCTCCCGCTCAACTCCCCTGCTTGCTAGCATCCAGGAAGCATGCTAAGTATACTTGTATACTTATAGCATGTGATGCCCATCTCAAAACCACACAAGACCACGCAATCCTCTTGTATAGCTGTGATAAGTATTAATGAAAGAGTTATTGAACAATCATTACAACCTTTCACTTGCAGTATAACACAGCAAAGCCATTATTTCTAATAAAGACAGTGCAAACATTTTAAGCACATTTTCTCTAAAACCTTTTAGCATCACAACTAATGGTCATCTGATGTCTAATTCCACCTGTTTTATTTGCTACTGAATATCTGGCTATAATAAAAAAACACATACAGTGCTAGACTCAGGCACCTTTAGCATGGATTCTTGGTTCAAGGGCACCCACAGAAATAATGAAACCAAAGGTGCAAACCTAGCAAGCATACACTTCTTCTAGCTGGGTGTGGAGGGGAGGCCAAGTTGGAGGACAAGCCCACCCAGCGCTCACCCTCCAGTGGTGGTTCCTATCCCAAGGGGCTGGAGGCAGTTCCCTGCTCTGGGTGTTGCATCCTAGTTCACTGGGTCATGGCAGTACTCAGGTTTGGCCTGGCTGCCTCTTTGTCAGGACAGAGGGGAGGCCCTGCCAGACCTCAGTGGTAACGCAACCCCATGCACCAGATCACAACGCCTAGAGCAAGTATCCAAGTCCAGTCCTGTGGGACAAGAACTGTGGCTGCGGGGTGAATGTGGGGTAGGCTTGCTCTCCGACACCCCCTGCCCACACCCTTGACACCAGGCTGGGATTAGGATTACAGTGCTAATCTGGGTTGTCGATGCCCCTGTGGCATTTTAATATACTGCACCCATTGAATCAGGAGGCTATATCTGGCCCAGAATAATTGTAGAAAGAATTGTTGTGAGGCCCTGCTGTAATACAAGATACAGTGCCAATTGGCAACCACTGCAGGAAATAAACCTGTAGCTCCACTGGAGGAACAGAAGGTATATATGTATAGTGACAGAGTTCTGCTGTTCTAGTTAAATCGAAGAACGGGACTTCAGGTTTAAGACCATTATTTGTTTTCAAGGAACTGATCTAGAGAGGCATTGAATGTATTATAGCCTTCAGTAGGTCTTGCAGGTGCTCAATACTTCTCTGGTCAGGCCACAAATACACAACTGAGAACTGTCACATAGCAAAGTAGGCCATGTGATGATTGAGTTGGAAACTCCCAGTGGCAAATCCAATCAAAATTAGAATTTACGGGGAAAAAACTAAATCAGAAAATATGTGCTGAAAAGTGCAAAAATATTTATAGTGCTTATGAAAAAGGCAGCTAATGTACCATTGTGATTTACATTAGTCCTTATACACCCACCACATTCTCTCTGTATATACAATATATAATTAGACACATGTCTGAGCTGTGAAGTTCAGTGATGTTTGGACTTGTCACTCTAGAGAGAATCTTGGATCATGAAGTTTAGATTTAAGTTTCCCTGGAGTTCAGAGGGATTCACATCTGGCTTGGCCTTATGTCCCTCTGTCTTTCAGTTTAACAATGTAGCTATTTTTTGGTGTACATGTGCACACAGGCATGAAATAGCCAAAATACATTATTCCTCCATCCCTTCACACCTTCATCACTAAAGATCAAGTCTAGCTCCCACTGAAATCAATACAGTCAACTGTTTCCTTAGCAGTTGTATCAGTCCCTATGAGAATTACTAAACCATCATTTTCACTTTCCCTAATTTGTATGTTACAAACGAATGCAAAACATTTAAAAATTCTTTTTGTTCACTGTGCCACAAAATGGTATCAATGTGGTGTGATACATTGTAGTATGAAATACTGAACCCTCCTTTCTCTGATTCCCTATATTTTTCTCAGCTTCTTCCCATTGTGTAGTCAATTCAAATAACAATGCTTAGGGCAGAATATGTCATCACAGAGCCCAGCTATGGAAAACCTGTCTTCCAGATGGTCACTCAGTAATATCCTTAGGCTGTTCAACTTGCAGTTCTGAAGTAGAGCTAAGTTTTCTGAGTAATTAGGAAGTCAAGGAATTTACTGGTGTAGTGTGTAGCAGTGTACCCATGCTCCTATGTAAATCACCATTTTTAAAGACTTTTAAAAAATAGTTATATCTGTATATATGGTTAGGATGAAACAGGTTCTTACATCAACTTCAGATTTAGCAGGCGCAGGAAAAGACATCTAGCAAAATATTGCTACAAAATGCAAATACAATTGATCTTATTCCCTTGTATTTTCTACATATTCTTCTATAGTCTCCTTTATCCAAAAATAAACTTGGGTGTTAGTTCCCAAATTTACACTCTTCCCTTTAACTGTAAATATAATCTGGATTGGTTTTAAAGAATAAAGGCAGTCCTGCCATTCTCTAATGAAGAAATAGAGGCAAAAAATCTGAAATATATGTGTGTTGAAGGAACTAGGAAGATGGTAGGATAGAGATTTGAAAAGTGTGAAGCAACTGGAAGGTTTCTGGGTGTGGCTGGACCAAAACACGACTGAGGAAGTGGAAGCCAATGTGTGCGCAGACAGCACCTTTGGACCCCAGAGCAGGCAAATTCAATAGAAATCCTGGCCATAAAACAAAACAGAAGTGAGCTTTCAAAACTCCCAGTTAGGCAAGGAAGCATTCCAAGTGGTACTCAGATTGTCACAAAATTCCAGCTGTGCATTTCAATTGGAAGGGTCATTGGTGAGCTAGATACCTGTATGAGGGTGCTGTGAGGCATTTTGGAACATAAACCCATATCATAGAATATCAGGATTAGAAGGTCATCTAGTCCAACCCACTGCTCAAAGCAGGACCAATTCCCAGATCCCTAAATGGCCCCCTCAAGGATTGAACTCACAACCCTAGGTTTAGCAGGCCAATGCTCAAACCACTGAGCAATCCCTCCTTCCATGTCACAGCGCAACATAAGGCTAGAATGCTTGAAATCCAAGAAGCTGTAATTGCGGTATGATGAAAAGCCAACTGGTGCAAGGACAGATTGGGGTGAAGCATGGGATATTGGTGGCCATTTCAGGGATTCTCCAAGATGGACTAAATATTGCTCTCTTGGATACAGTTTCTCTTTGTTCTCCAAAGAGAATAAACACAAAAGTCCAAAGTCCTGGCCAGCTGACCCTTAGCTGCCATCTGAACAACTTCCTCAGAGGACTTTACAAATAAGAATAACTGTTTAGCTTGTAACTCGGTTACTGTTTTGAGCTTGCTTTCAATCCCAGATTTCATTAGAGAATGCAGCAGAAGGCTAAGAACATTTGTGATTATGTGTGGATAATGCTTTATGATAAGGCCCAATCCAACCCCACTGAACTCTCTGGGCGTCTTCCCTGGACTTTAGGAAGCTTTGGATCAGGCCCTACATTTTGGATTAAAAAGAAGTGATTATTGGAGTCAGTGCAAGGACATTTGGAAGGACATTGACAGAGGATTTCTGATAAGGTAATTCTAATAATTTGGAAAAGTTATTGATGTTAATAGCTAGGAACTGCAACCACTTTTATCTAAAATATCAGAGCTGGTTAAATTAAATCTAGTGACAGGGAGACAGTTTATCAGTGGCAACTTTTTAAAATCTGAGGACTAGTTTAAGATAATTCTTGTGCATGAAATTAGTCCTTGGGAAACATGGAAAATGTAAATACTTTGCATTTGCTTAATAATTAGGGGATTTTCAAGCTGAAATGGTTGTTTTCTCGTATAAGAATTGGACGTTTTATTTAGACAACTGAATACTGTCAAGAAATAAGGCTATTTCATGGTAACAAGTATTGTAAGCTGTCATATTTTCACTGAAAGAGAAACATACAAGTAACTCGTCACTCATAACTGTTAAAACTGTGTGTGACTTGATCCTTTCTGAAGCACTATTTTTAAATTGTAACAAAAAGATCATCTGCACCTCAGAATGGAAGGTGTGAAAGAAGCAGAGCAGCTAATCTGCTCCGGTGGCAAGCGAGGATTCAAACAAGCCTTTTGTGGGACAGAATTATTCCCCCAGAATCAGCACATAGCAACTCCAAACACACAGTGCTCCCTCCCCCCCCAATAAATGTGAGGCACTGGTCTAATGAGTGCAGCTGGTGGCAGAAAAAGGCAGTTATACCTGAAGCGGGAATGGGAACCATGTGCTGGTTCCAAGGGATGGCTGGGGGAAAGCTAGGCTAGTCGGTCTCTCACTCTCTTCCCCACCCCACCTGGGAGGTGGGAGGTTCCTATCCTATGTGTTGACCCAGAGATGGTGAGCCCAGCCCAGTTCTCTTCTCTCTATGGGAGTTGGGTTCACAGGGGCTGGAGCTCCCCTCCCCAGATATGGTAATAGGATGCAAGCCAGACTGGGGGGTTGGAGAATGTAGAGGAAGTTTGGCCTGGCTCAAGCTCTTCCTCTCTACCTTCACCACAACTATTCCAGCAACTCCCAAGCATTCCTAGTGCAACATGTGTTGCTGCTGCGGTGGTGGTGGTATACACCCAGCACTTCAAAATCTCCACGTTCAGTTATTTTGGCAGAATACCAAAGTTTTCCTAAAGGCAGCAAACAAGAAAAGGGAAATGGTAACTTTAAACAATCTGTAATTCCGCTAAAAGTGAATAAAGTTTCATAGGATAAAAAAAAAAAGGGCCCTTACCTCTGGGAAATTTCAAAGGCCTGCTGCAAATAATGGAGGTGATAGAGCTCCTCAAATAAAAGGTCAAAAGAATCTTTAGAATGGGAAGTGTTAAGCAAACTAAACATAGGCTACAAGCACCCCTGTAATAATAATACTAGTTAAGAATAAAAATAACGAGCTTGGGGTTTTTTGTATTACAGGCCAAAATAAACATCTTCATAAAAAAATATTTTCACTGAAGAATACAGAAAGTAAATCCAAATGTCACGGTGCTGCTGACAAAGTTTAATTAAATAGCTCTTAGGATTGAATACAGTGCATGAGGAAAGAGCAAAGGAAAGGAAATTGAAGAACAAGCAGAATAAAGAGTCGCAGTAGCTGCTTCACATTCAGGGCCAAAGGAACAAAGCTGTTGAGAGGAAGAACTCACAATGAATAAACAAATTCTCGCATGCTTTTCTGAGGGGCAAACTTTAAAAAAAAAAAAAAGAGAGAGAAAGAGAGGAATACTAAAGAAATATTTATGAGCTTTTCTCAAGGGCAAAGACTATAAACTGGCAAGGAAAAATTAAAGGGCTGAATAAAATACATTAAAATATTTCATTTTACAGAAAATTAAATGAAACATGCCGCTCTCAGAGCTAGAGATTGATTATTTATAACCAGCTTCCCCATACCACCTTCCTACGGCTCAGGGAAATTTTCCAAGGCTGATGTTTGTTTCTTTTCTTGTTATTGAATATATTGAGTGCATCTCTTTAGAGCCTCAGATGATATAAATCATCGTAGCGCCTTTGAAGTGAATGGAGCCGCACTGATTTACAGCAGTTGGGAGTCTTGCCCATAGTCTCTAATACATGTGCACGTAGTTATCGCCGCTTTCTTCACAGTCATCGTTAGTTTCTTCACTTTTACTAACCCCCTCCCCCAAAATGCAGCTCTTTTGGTTTTGGGACAATAATTTGCACAGCGGAAGGGAAGAATTACACCTCCCCCATCCTCCCCACATTTTGTTTTTAATGTTAGCCCAAAAGGAGACAAATAAATGAGACAGAAACAAAGATATGCGATTATAGCTTAAATCACAGAGGGGAGAGGGAGTGATGGTGCTATACATAGCATGTTTGTTGTTATTGTTCAGATAGCCTCTGAAAGAGGGCACATTTGATACAGAATGAGAGGTACCTAGAAGAAAACAACACCTCCTTCCCTGGCCTTCCTTTCAGGCCAGATTCCAATACAGTTACTCATGTTCAATAGAATAGTTCCTTACCCCACAATAGTTCTACTGGAGGAAACAGGACTAATAATTGAGTAAGATGCTATTCATCTTGAGGAAGTCTATCGGTGTCTGGCCTTGCCAACAGTAATGTGTGCCAGACTAAGTCAAGGTCAGCCTCACCCACTGGATCCCCATACAAAAATCCCAGTTCCAAGCATAATGGCATTTCTTTCACTCAATGAGTACAAATATTAAGTAGGAATTAAGCAGTGGATTGACCTTGGGATGACTCTTTGCACAGATGAATTTCACCCAGAACAGAGTCAGGTATGTTTAGACAGTCATGTTACCCCATCACTAAAAGTCCCTTGCAAGATTACAAAAGAGTGCAGTACTGAAGAATGCAAAATGCAGAGGAGTTGTAAACAGAACTCAGATACTGCTCACAACATTAAGCAACATGCCTGTCACTCTTCACCAAGGGTTTCCTCTCCCTTTCTAATAGCTCCCATTGCTTTGGAACTGCATACAACAGGGTTTTCCTGTAAGAGAGCCGAGTATCATCAGTTTCTTTTTCTTCTGTTTTTTGTTGTTTTTTTTTAAATGGAACTGACAAAATAAATCTGTGCATGGTTGATTTTTCAAGGCCTGTATTTTGTTTACATTTCAAGAAAAGTGAGAAAAAATGTGAAAGCCTGAGGGGACAGTAGCTTCTGGCATATGCTATTCTTTCACATATTGTAAGTGTAGTGGTGCATGCCATCTTGAGTGGCGAGAAAAATGTTAGACTGTCATCTGAAGTGTCAAAAAGATGTGGCAGCTTTGTTTAATCGGGAGAAACTTTGACCATTTTAGCCAAATTTCATTAGGACAAACTTGTTGGTAATACAGCTAATGCAGTAAGTCATTACAACACCCCATTTTTCATGTCTGAAAGACATTTGTCACTGTAATACCTAAATAAATCAACAACAGAAGCTAGAATATTGCTGACATTCTTATTAACACAGCCATGTGTAATACTCATGGATCAGAACTGCCACATACCGCAACCTGAAGAGGAGAAATGAGTCTTTAGAAAATGATAAATGAGTGTGTAGATGGTATAACTATCCAATAGAGAGTGCAAGGGAAATCCAAGCTACATAATTAATTAAGACATGAGTGTGACTGGGGTTAAGATCCTCACCCCTATACTATCAAGTTCAGTGTTAGAACACTTTGTATGATCTTCTAACGGGAATAAAGTCATTCTTATTTTGTTGGACTTAAATTATACATGTGACTTGCTATGGGCCAGATCCTGAGAAGTGATGTGCAACCATTCTAAATCCTCAGAACTTCTCAGAATATGGTTCTATTTCTGGGCCTCACAATAAAAACTCTAGGTTCAAGGCATGCTCACTCATATTCTATACATAGTTTTATGTGTGCATAGATATTTGTACATACTGCCTTGAATGCACATATATAACTTCCATTGATGGCCCATAGTGGGGCATATAAGGATGTTTTATATTTGAGAATTTAGTACTGTACAGAATATATGCTATTTTCTTCAGATACATATTTCACTGCAAAGAAACAGACCAGAGACAGAAGGCTATTTAGGGCTGTTTTGTGGTAATATACCCAGTCTGCCTTTATTTTGTGGGGGGGGGGAAGGGAGCTCCTCACACTTGCAAGATGGGAGAATAAATAAATATCAATGAACTGAGCACTTAACAGTATATTAGCATAGCTTCCTTTGTGCTTCCCTCTTCAGCTTCCAGATGCACAGCATTATGCCAGCCCCTTTCAAATCCATTGCAGCAGCTCCAACAATGGCTATATTTTTTATTATAATAGTAGCTACGGTGTTTTGCTTCAGCTAAAGGCCCCTAATGGCTTTATTGGCCAAATGTGGTGGTGATGCAATCGGTGGTGTAAATTGTTCAATAAGAGGTGCAAAGCAATGAAACTTGCATCCGTGCGGCTATACACAGGACTTTACACTGACTTTGAATACGGTGGGGACAAAACTCAGCCCCTTGCATAAGCAGGCGCAGGTTCTGTCGAATCTTTACAGAGATGTGTTACAGGAATTGGCCAAAACACTGCACTGGTGCTAGGGTTCCATTCAGCCCTGAGTGCACTGATTTCTGATGGTGCAGGACACCTGGGTGTGGAAAAAAACAACACTTGGAGCCAGGATTGTGGAGGCATAAAGCACTTGGAATCTTTGTGTGCTTTGTATCACCACAACACTCATCCACGGGCATAGGGGGCCTGCAACCAACCAAGCACCAAGAGCAGGTATCTTCTACAAGAGCAAGGAGATGGCCAGGGAACTACCACGCACATTTATCCAGCACATCCCTGAAGGCTAATTATCATCTACTTTCTCCTGAAGAGACCCTGCCTGACACAAAGCTACCCCTGCGAGTACAGTAAATACAAACTGTTGTTCCTGCACCGGACGGGGAAATCACACCTAGAGTGTTTAGGACTTTAAGATATGGAGGTTACTTACTGTAACAGGAATTTCTTTGAGATGTGTGGTCCCAATCTATATTCCACATGTGGGTACGCTTGCGCACCAGGGTCCTGAGTGCAGGGATTCTAGCCAGCAGTGTCCGTTAGCCTGCACTTGCCTCCCAGTAAGTCACCTCGTGCTTCTGACCAAAGCCATAAAAAGGCAGTGGGGGTTGTACTGGGAGTTTAACCAGGTCCAAAGCAAAGGGGATGGAAGGCCAGTAGTGGAATACAGATAGGGACCACACATCTCAAAAAAACTTTCAGTAACAGTAAGTAACCTCCATTTCTTCTTTGAGTGCTGGTCCCTGTGTGTATTCTGCACATGGGGACTGACAAGCGGTGCTCAGACTGGAGGTGAGTGCGAGGAAGCTGGCAGCAAAGATGCTTGCAGTACTGCAAATCTCCCCCGCTGCATCCTTATCAGAAGCCTGGACTAGCGCACGTTTAGCAAAGTGGCTGCTCTGCATATGTCTTGCACTGTGACTTCCTGCAGGGATGCTACAGAGGTGGTCTGTGCTTTCGTGGAGTGGGCTGTTATTCTGCCAGGAGGTGTGCTTGCTTTTAGCCCTCAATGATGCAGCCAAAAATCTACATAGAGATTCTTTGAGATGATATTGCTTGACATCAGGGACTCTCTGTTACTGCGATAATAGTCTTGGTGACTTCCTGGTAGGTTTGGTTCTTTGCAGATAAAATGCCAGTGCATGCCAGACATTGAGGGAGAGAAGTCTCTTCTCTTGTGGAGAAGCATGTTTTTTTGTTTTTTGTTTTTTTTTTGGGGGGGGGGGGGAAAGACAAGTAAGTGAATACATTGGTTGATGTGAAATTTGGAAATGACCTTGAGGAGAAATTTAATGTGGAGGCACAGGGATAACTTTTCTTTGTGAAAGACCATACAAGAAGGGTCTGCCATGTCGTCTCCTAGCTCATGGACCCTCCTGGCCTAACCGATAAGCACCAGAAACTCCATTTTCATGCACAGATGGGACATAGATCATAACACTAAAGGTTCAAACGGTGGTCTGGTAAGTTTCAACAGCACGAGGTTGAAGTCCCATTGTGAGGTAGGTTTAGTCACTGGTGGGAAGGCCTGGATCAGGTCCTTCATAGAATCATATTGTAGTTAGGCGGGTGAAAACAGAGTGCTCAGCTACTGGAATCAGGAAGGCACTAATTGCTATGAGGTGGACTAGTAACAAGCTAATTGAAAGATCAGACTTCTTTAGAGACATGGGGTAACATAGAACAATTGGAATGTTTGTAGTGACTGGTAAAGGTTGATTCTCTGCCTGGATGCAATACAGTCACTTCCATTTAGCTAGATAATGTTCTGGACGGGGATGTAGGCAGTCTTGCCTAGCAGTCAGAGCAGGAGTCATGTCTAGTGGGCGGAGGAGTCATCCAGGTTGGGGAATGAAGTCAAGGGTCAGCACCAGAGTTAACCGCCAGGGCTCAAGCCAGAGTCAGAACCAGGAATCAAAGCTGAGGGTCAGAGCTGAAGTAAGAGGCCAAATGACAGAGCCCAGGGTCAAGCCAGAGTCAGCCTCAAAAGTCAGATGCTGGGGTCGGAGCCAGAACTGGTAACTGAGGACTGAAGGTGAGGTGTAAGGGCAGGAGAAGATACAAGGATCAAACATGGAGCAGGAGCAAAGGGTGGGGTGAGCCAGGAACAGAACAGGAATCAGGTTGGATGCAGGAGGCAAGCACAGTCAGGATCCAACGCAGCCACAACAGGAAACCAGTTTGCTGCTCAGATAAAATGTCTATGCCTTCTTCTGGCTTAAATAATTAGTGTAATTGGACCAATCAGTAGAGCTGGGCAATCCTTCAATCAGAGTTCCCATGGGTGATGCCTTGGCTGGGGCTATAGTCCCACTAACCTTTTAGCCCACCAGGTTTCAGTAGACATTGGGTGAAGGCCTGGATGCAACAGCTGTCTGGGAACTCCCAAGCCTGTGTTCAAGACCTGGGATATCACAGATAGCAGGTCCTACTCAAATCTTTCCTCTTCTGGGTAAGTATATCCTGAAGGGTGATGAGCAAGAGCATTCTGTTTCCGATGCCCATCCAAACACCAGGCCATGAAGTGGAGTGAGCTGGGATTGGGGTGTTTGATTCACCCCATCCTCAGTTAGGAGTCTGGAAAGGGATGCATCTTGATTGCAGGATGCGCTGACATTGATAGGAGCTCTGGGAAACAGTTTGGGCCAGTTGGATGCTAGGAGAATGATGCTGGCCCCACCATGATGTATCTTTCTTAGAACCCGTGGAAGAAGGGGAATAGGAGGAAAAGCATATCTGAGACCATTCGTCCATAACAACAGGAGAGCGTCACCTTGGGAGTCATGGCCAATGGAGCAATATAGCAGAAGTTGTTTGTTCGTTACAAAAGCCTAGGATGTAACTAGCACTGTAAGAAGTTATTCAACATTGAAGATAGCAAGATATTTTTATTGCTGTCAGTTTTAAGATAAGCAGATGGCATGTCCTGGTTGAATAGCTTCTCAGTTGTCTTATTTGGACAACCACATCTGTGTACCTAACACACAGTCACAAATGTAAAACATACAGTGGTCCTAACAAACATGATCCATAATAACCCAAGCAAAATGAATTTCAAATCAATCATGGGAAGATTGGCAAGAAATGAGAGAAGAAATGTATCATCCTCTACAGGGAATGTTAGTGTAGTGTCATCCTCTACAGCGAATCTACCTCCCAGATCTTTGAAAATGAAAATAGGTATTTCTAAATCCTGCAGAGCAGCAGATTTGATAATCAGTAGTTGGTGAGCATTAAAAATGCTTGGAATTTTTTTACATAGTCCAATAGTGACAAGATTGCGGGGGAGGGAAGAGGAAAAAAAAGATGTTGAACTGCTTTCATATGACATTTTTCGTGATGTAAATTGACATAAGCATATTAAGAACTCCCTCTGGCTTTTCTGAGAGGACATGGACACAGTGTAGAAGAGCAGTGTGAGGCATTTGTTATTTTTTGTCTTACAGTACTGCCTAGATGACCCAAGCACAGTGTTTCTCAAACTGGGGTTGCCGCTTGTGTAGGGAAAGCCCCTGGTGGGCCTGGCCGGTTTGTTTACCTTCCCCATCCGCAGGTCCGGCCGATCATGGCTCCCACTGGCCGCGGTTCACTGCTCCAGGCCAAGTGGCGCGGGCCAAGGGACTTACTGGTCGCCATTTCCAGCAGCCCCCATTAGCCTGCAGCGGCGAACCGCGGCCAGTGGGAGCCGCAATCGGCTGGACCTGAAGACAGAGCTGGTAAACAAACCGGCCCGGCCCGCCAGGGGCTTTCCCTACACAAGCGGCGACCCCAGTTTGAGAAACACTGCCCAAGCAGGACTGAGACCCATTGTGTTAGGCAGTGTGCACACACATAGCAAGACACATCCCTGCCCCAAAGAGCTTACAATCCAAGTAGAAACGACAGAGAGAGCTGGAAAGGGAGTATTATTATTCTGATTTTGCAGCTGGGGAGTTGAGGTACATAGGCCTGAATAAATAAGGAGTTAGACACCTCAGTCTTGGTTTTAGGCTCCATTGGGATGCACAAAACTCCCACTGAACTCTATTATGCCTAAACTTGCTTGGTGCTTGAGTTCTTGCAGTAAAAGGTCCCTAGGTGCCTATGTTTCTGCCTCTGAGTATGTACACTGCTGCCTCTTTCTAGACAACCAAGCTCCAAAGTGATTCACAAACCAGGGGAAGATAGGTGTTCATATGTCTAAATCGCCTGAGGGGTCCGATCTAGTAGGTGTGCTCAGAGGCCACTTACAGGAGCAGGCACCTCAGACAAATTCACATGAAAGAGCTGGTGAAGAATAAAGAGGAAGAGGAGGTGGCCTCCGCCCATAGTTTTTAGCACAGTGGTAGGGTACTGACTTGGGATGTGGGAACCACGGGGTTCAAGTTCCCTTTCTACAGAATGGGGAGAAGAGATTCGTCACTACTCAGATGAGTACTCTAGCCACTGAGCTATGGGATATCCTGATGTGAGGAATATCTTAGTCTCGCCTGTGGAAGCTGTTTCACTGTAGATAAATAGCGAAGAAGTAACTGGAGCAGGGGGAGTGGATTCTGGGTCTCCCACGTCCCAGGTGAGTGCTCACACCACCATCCTAGAGAGCCATTCTCATGCTTATGTTCTGTCTTGGTCTCTAAGAGTCATTTGATCCAGACACAGTGAGTGAGAGAATGAGAGCACAGGCATGAGAACAACTATATCGGAGGAGGAGGGTGGAAGCTCTTTGCGAATGGAGAGAAGAGGGATAGGAGAGGGATTGAGGAAGCTAGTGAGATTGGTGGGGGTGGAAAGCCAGCTCCAGGCTGGAAAGGGGTGTCCTGGAGTCCCAGTATTTCCTACTCTCATTGCCATGGCAGTTCCTTGGCAGCTGGTGCCCCCTGCCCCTAGCTGAGGTGCAGATGCCCTCTCCCGTCCCCCACCACACCCCAGAGGCCGGTGCACATGTTCCTGCACCTCTCCTAGGCCAGGTTTCTTCACCGGAACCTGAGGTGGCTGAAAACCTGGACCTGCTGGGCCAAGGATTCCTACTTGCTCCCTGGTGGCTGGCCTGATCTTAGTGTTGCTGTGGCCACTCTAACCCCTCCTCTCATCTCTGGCCCCCTCCCTCATGCAGGAATGGAATAAAGCCAAGTCCCACCCTCACCTCTGTGAGATAGATACCGAGGGGGTGATAACAGCTCTGATCCCCCAGCATTACCATTGCTGGGGCAATAGCAACCCCCACAACACCCCTGCTTGATAGTCTGGTGGTTAGAGCACACACCCAAAAGATAGGAGACCCAAGATCCAGCGCCCTTGCTCCAATTACTCTTTCATTATTTAGACATAGTGCAACTGCTTCAATAGGAGAGATTGTGGGATCCCGCACATCAGAGTATGCCGTAACTAAGTGATTTCAGAGCACTCACCAGAACAGCGGCAGAGCTCTGTTCAAATCCCTTCTAGGCAGAGCGGGGACTTGAACTAGGGGTTTCCCACATTCCCGGTGAGTCCTTAAGCGCTGGGTTAACAGTTAATAAGAACATAAGAATGGCCATACTGGATGGGATCGATAGTCCATCGATCCCAGTATCCCATATTCTGACAGTGGCCAGTGCCAGAAGCTTCAGAGGGAATGAACAGAACAGGGCAACTATCAAGTGATCCATCTTCTGTCATCCAGTCCCATCTTCTGGCAGTTGGAGGTTTAGACACACCTGGCGCACGGGTTTGTATCCCTGACCATTTTGGCTAATAGCCATTGATGGATCTAACATCTGTGAACATATCCAATTCTTTTTTGAACCCAGTTATACTTTTGGCCTTCACAAAATCTGCCGTCAAGAAGTTTCACAGATTGACTGTGCATTGTGTGAAGTAGTACTTCCCTAGGTTTGTTTTAAAACTGCTGCCTATTAATTTCATTGGGTGACCCCTAGTTCTTGTGTTATGTGAAGGGGTAAACAACACTTCCTTCTTCACTTTCTCCATACCATCCATGATTTTAGAGACCTCTATCATATCTCCCCTTAGTCATCTCTTTTCTAAGCTGAACAGTTCCAGTCTTTTAAATATCTCATCACATGGAAGTTGTTCCATACTCCTAACCATTTTTGTTGTCCTTCTCTGTACCTTTTCTAATTCTAATATCTTTTCTGAGATGGGAGGATCAGAAATGCACTCAGTATTCAAGGTATGAGCATATCATGGCTTTATATAGTGGCATTATGATATTGTCATTCTTATTATCTATCCCTTTCCTAATGGTTCCTAACATGGCATTAGCTTTTTGATGGCTGCTCTACAGTGAGCAGATGTTTTCAGAGAACTATCCATGATGACTCCAAAATCTAATTTAGATCCCATTATTTTGCATGTATAGATGGTATTATGTTTTCCAATGTGATTTACATTGCATGTATCAAAACTGAATTTAATCTGCCATTTTGTTGCCTGGTCACTCAGTTTTGTGAGAACCCTTTGTAACTCTTTGCAGTCAGCTTTGGACTTAACTCTATTGAGTAATTTTATGTCATCTGCAAAATTGCCACCTCATCTCACAGTTTATGCCCTTTTCCAGGACATTTATAAATATGTTGAACAGCACTGGTCCCTGTACAGATCCTTGGGGGACCCTGCTATTTACCTCTCCCCATTCTGAAAACTGACCATTTAATCCTACCCTTTGTTTCCTATATTTTAACTAGTTACTGATCCATGAGAGGACCTTCCCTCTTATCTCATGACTGCTTCGTTTGCTTAAGAGTCTTTGGTGATGGACCTTATCAAAGATTCTGTGAAAGTCCAAGTACACTATATCAAGGGATCACTCTTGTCCATCTGCTTTTTTATTCCCTCAAAAAATTCTAATAGATTGGTGAGGCATAATTTCCCATTACAAAAGCCATGTTGACTCTTCCCCAACATATTGTGTTCATATATAATTCTGTTCTTTACAATGGTTTCAATCACTTCTCTGGTACTGAAGTTAGTCTTACTGGACTGTAATTTCTAGGACTGCTCCTAGAGACTTTTAAAATCTGGTGTTACATTAGCTACCCTCCAATCACCTGGTACTGAGGCTAATTTAAGAAATAGGTTACATACCAAAGTTAGTAGTTCTGCAATTTCATATTTGTGTTCCTTTCAAAGCTCTTGGGTGAATACCATCTGTTCCTGGTGACCTATTACTGTTTTATTTATCAATTTGTTCCATAACCTCCTCTACTGACACCTCAATCTGGGACAATTCCTCAGATCTGTCATCTAAAAAAAAAAAAAAGGCCTCAAGTGTGGACATCTTCCCAATGTCCTATCATGAAGACCAATGCAAATAATTCATTTAGCTTCTTGAAACGGCCTTGTCTTCCTTGAATGCTCCCTTTGCACCTTGATTGTCCAGTGGTCCCACTGTTTGGCAACCTTTCTGTTTCTGCTGTACTTAAAAAAAATATTATTTATTTTGTAGCTAGATTTTGTGTCTTCAATTGGTTGGTCTTCAGTTCTTTCTTGGACCACCTAATAATACTTTTACACTTGACTTGCCAGAGTTTATGCTCCTTCCTATGAGGGATGTCCTCCACCTCTTCCTCCCCAGGATTGTTGCTAAAACAGTATAAGATACCTAACTCCAAAGAGGGTTGACAAGCAAAATTCGGTTACTCCCTGCAGCTCACTCTTAGGATAGGTCTACACTTACCGCGCGGGTCGACGCGGTGAGTTCGACTTCTCGGAGTTCGAACTATCGCGTCTAATCTAAACGCGATAGTTCGAACTCCCCGCGCGCTCCGGTCGACTCCGGAACTCCACCACTGCAAACGGCGGTGGCGGAGTCGACCTTGGAGCCGCAGACTTCAATCCCGCAGCATCTGGACGGGTAAGTAGTTCGAACTAGGGTACTTCGAGTTCAGCTACGCTATTCACGTAGTTGAACTTGCGTACCCTAGTTCGACCCCCGCCCTTAGTGTAGACCAGGCCTTAGGCACCTATGTATGTGAGAAGCACAGGACTTAGCTCACATCCCTCTGGTCAGCAGACTCCCTGCCTAGCATGCTTGCTTTTGTGAATTGCATTCTAAGGTGCCTATCCCCTCCCACTCACTGTATAGGAGCTTAGACACCTAACTGAGGCTTTTTATATCACAATGATTTTATCAGGCACCTAAAGAAGTTAGTTCTTGTGATGCTCAGAATCAAGTCCTAACTCTGCATTTTTGGTGCCTGAATACCTTTGAAAATCTTGCCCTAAGTGGCTTGCCCAAGGTCACATAGTAGTCTGTGGCAGAACTAAAAATCAGACACAGATCACTTGAATGCCACTCCAGTATCTTAACAGCAAGATCATCCTTTCTATTTCTACAAATAAGAAAATGAAATTAATTTTGTACTGTATCCTATTCAGAGTTGACTTTTAATGGAATAAAAAGCGACTTTGGAATAGATTGCATGAAAAGCAGGTCTGTGTGTGGGTATGTTGTATAGTACTATATTCCAGCCAATAAATAAAACGAAATACTGTGGTAAAATAATTGCACAGTCATAGGTCTCAATCTAGAGCAGACAGGTACATATTAACTAGGGATCAACTGTCCTTGCAATATGCATATTTCACTCCACTGAGGCTATTGTGTATTATGCTCACATAGTGACAGGAGAACAGATCCCTTTTCTCTCTTGTGAGTGCAAGAGGAATAACTATTTAAACTAAACAGGATCTAAAATAATATACAGTGACATTTGAAGAATAGATTAATAGATTCTAGGACTGGAAGGGACCTTAAGAGGTCATCGAGTCCAGTCCCCTGACCTCATGGCAGGACCAAATACTGACACTTGAACAGTTAACAAAACCCTGGTGTCATCAGCACCACTGCTGAGAGCCAGTGACTTTTATAAAAAATAATTATTAAGAAAGCCACTAATATTGTAAAGAGTGACATCATGAACTGAGTTCAGGATCAAGCCTTAGGTACATAAAATGCCTTTAGACCAATGAAAAGCCCTAGCAGACATTCAGTAAATCACCGTACTGACAATATTTATCACTGCATCGAAGCTAAAGCCATTAATTCTATTTTGCTTCTAGTACCACAACCAAACCAGTAGGGAAAAAAAAGAATTTGTGCAGATGAGAATTATCCCCACAGGGCAATTAGATTACTTCGACACCTCTAGGAGCCTTGCACTACAGACTGCGAAGTATTACATACATTACACCTAACGCATGTAATTATAAATTACAGAGACAGTAATTGTATACCTTCCCTGGAGAAAAAACAACAGGGAAATGTACTATCAGATGAATGAGCAGCAGGAACAACTGCTGATTTGTTTCACTAGCTGGCATTTAACGTGCTGCTAGCCTATGAGCATGCAGACAGAGAGTCACGGGTAAGTCTTCTTCTAACCTGATGTGAAGAGACACACAGACAAGGAGACAGAGTTACCTGGCTAATTTACTAGTCAGCAGCCACTGCAACCGTTGTCTTATATGAGGCTGCACATCAGAGGCAATAAATCTAGACAAGTTCTCTTGGACAGAAGAATCTACTGCCAGAGAACAGAAGTTCAGGATCAGGGTCCCACAGAAAAGTCATATTGTCCGGATACATATTTCACTATATACTCGATTCAAATTAAACTTACAAAAAAGAGTCTCAGTTGCTGTCCAGCCTATTCCTGAGATATATTATTGATTGTCTTTTTTTTCTCCAAATACTCTAGATGATTTATCAGTGGCTATTCAGTTCATTTTGAAAATATACCTATACACCCAGCCACTATGCCGTGCATTCCCCTGCCAGGGCCTCTAGGTCTGCAAAGGTGTAGCTGAAAGAAGAACTGGGACAGATAATCTGGTGTTTTTTCTTAGAATGGGTAAGTTGGGGACATGGTCCACTCTGTGATTCATGTCCCAGGGCAAGGTTCAATCTGCTGTGCAGCAGTTGATGGAGATGAATAATGATGATAATGATGCATATATAAGGGGACTGTTGCCCCCTTACTAACATTCAGTGGGGGTGTTTTGGTTGGCTAGCTCCCAGCACTAAAAGATTGGGGAGAGGCCAATGCTCCAGGTCAGCTTCAGCCTCTGAGCCTGATTGACAGGGCGGGCAGGCTAATCAGGGAGTCAGGAGGCCAGGGGGGTCCCGTCCTCTGTGTGAGCTGCAATTGCCTGGGTCAGACAGAGTGGGGGCGAGCTAAGAAGAAAGCAGGGGCCCAAGCTGAGCTGGGGAGCAGAGCCGTGCCAAAGCCAGAGGGGCCAGAAAAGCAGCTCAGGAAGCAGGTCAGAGTTGGGAGCAGAGCCAGACAGCCCAGGGAGAGAGCAGATCCTGTGCTGGGTGCAGAGCTGCAGCCACAGAGCCAGAGACAGCCCAGGGAGATCAGATTCTGTGCTGGGAGCAGATTGCAGCCACAGAGCCAGGTCTGGTGAGCAACTGGGGCCAGCCAAGGGGGGACCTTGGACAAACGGCCCAGCACAGAAAGACACCCCCAGCCAAGGGTCCTTGCAGGCCAGACTGGAAGGCAGATCTTAACATGACAGGGGGCTGATGCTGGGAAGAAGGGTCCTACCACCCAAAGCCCAGAGGTGTGTGGCCACCACCATTGCAAGTGTCCAACCCGCAGCATCCCTGCAGCACAGCCAGGGCCTAAGAAGGAGACCTGGGACCTACAAGGAACAGACTGTGAAGTGCTCTGATGTCCAGAGACACTGTTTGTAATGTTCCCTGCCACAGAGCAGGGTGATGTGTTTTCCTTTGACCTTTCCCATTTTTCCTTATTCTTTTTTAAAATTAATTGTTAATTAAACAACTTGTATTTGCTTTAAATTGTATGAAATGATCAGTAGATCAGGGAGGTGCCCAGTGCAGAGAGAGTACCCTGGAGTGGGGACACCCTAGCCCCTGTCCCAGGTGACCACAGCAGGTTTGGGGGTTGAGCCCCCAGGAATCCTGGGCCCAGCCTTGTTGGGTTTACGAGGACTCTGCCAGACAGGAGAGTGAAAGGGGAGTCCTCAAGGGCAGGGAAGCCTCTGGGTAAAGGAAGTGGGAGCGAGGACTCAGATCCTTTCGCTCGCCCACTTCACCGGGGTAGTGCAGAAGCCAGGAAAGTTCCCCACAATAGTGGGACCATTCCCCCGCTTATACATATTAGATGGAATACTACAGAGCTAAAATGGATGAGGAAATGAAGCCACATGAGAACTGATTTCTATTTCAGTATGGGCCCCTCCCCTTTTTGTGGCCTCCAAAACTTGGCAGAGGTCTTATGATTAGGCCTCCGTGGACAACTACACATCTACCCCAATATAACGCCACCCGATATAATACGAATTCGGATATAACGCGGTACAGCAGTGCTCCGGGGGGGTGGGGCTGCGCACTCTGGTGGATCAAAGCATGTTCGATATAACACGGTTTCACCTATAATGCGGTAAGATTTTTTGGCTCCCGAGGACAGCGTTATATCGGGGTAGAGGTGTACTTCCAATTGAATTGGATGGGCTCAATACCACAAGGACCACAGCTCACATTATGCAGTGTTTGGTGCCCTCTGGGGGTGGGAAACTTTGAACTTTGCTCTGTGAGCCTGTATCAGGGCAGAAGTGGAATGTCAAGAGTTCCTACATGGACTGAGTGGATAGGCTGAGTGACAGAAGGGAGGTGGCTGGTGGAGAGAAGCATGAGATCTAGGCATAGCAGCAGGCAAGTCTGCAGACAGTCAATTTAGAGTAAGGTTGTATCCAGAGATTTGGGAGACTCCACTGTGAATCCATCCCTGCTGAGAACACATGGCCAGGATTATGGTCCTGCTGCACCTGCAGGCCTATTTGATGGAGTTTCAGCAGCCAGCCACTGGAAGCTATAGCCAGAAAGTGCTGATTGTACTGGCAGAGCCTGAGCTGCATCCACAGGCAATTGTAGAGTGTATGAGGATCCAGAGACGATTCTCTTTATTTGGGGAGTCCCTGTTGGTCCCCTGGATGGTCTGTTGTGAAAGTCCTTGTGCTAGGAACAGTGTCTCTCACAGACTAGCTGAGGTGCACTCCAGGGAGCTTGTAATAAAATCCATTGCCCGCTTACACTTGGCGGCTGTTGTTTTATTAGTGGGATTATTACCAGCTCTCACTGTGTCAATTTTACTCTGCCCTATACACAAGTGTCTCATTCCTATTATCTGGACTACCTCTGATGATTCACAAATACCTAATGCTGCCCTGGAACTCCTGTTCATCCCAAGAAAGTGTTTGGGATTTTAAAACTATTGGGGAGCGTGCACTCTGGGAGGGGTTGTTTGTATCATGTTAATGGTGAACGTTCTTGTGTAAATTTAAGTTTTTGTTTTTTAACATAAGCTTCTGGTGTAGTGAATTGTGGTTAATTTACTTTAATGTTTTGCCTTTAGCTGAACAGTTACAATGCCACCTATTGACTTGTCATAGTCATTACCACAGTTGCCAACGTTCACATGGTAAATAAGCACCCCGACTTTCACAATAAGCCAAAAATCGAGCTAATCTCATTTCAAAAACAAGCCAATCCCTAAGAACCTCAGCACTCTATGTGGCTAGATCCCTCCAGCATGCAGTCTGGGACTGTGTTGGACCCACTATACACCCTGACTCTCCCCCCACTTGCCCCTGCTTGCTGGGAGCCGATCAAAAAAAAAAAAAAAAAGAAGCAGCAGCAACAAGCTACAAGCCAAAAACTAGCCAACAAACAACTCACAAGCCAATTAAGCCAAAAACAAGCCCACTTTCTCCTTTTTTTCGCAGGTTTGGCATGTCTGATCAGTACAGTAGATACTCTATTTTTATTCCATTGCATTGTCAATGGATTTTGCTATGTTACTTTTAAGTACAGCTGTTCCTGCCTCCACTTGAGTGTTTAATGCTTTCCTTAGAGTAATCAGTAGTCATTTGCCCTTATCTGCTATGCCCATTGCATCGTTTAGACCAGAGTTGTTCTATCAAGGAACCCTAACAAAGGTATACAGTCCATATCCAGGTGGAGGCACTGCTAACTATTATTCTTTCTATAAACAGAAGGCTGCTGTAGATGGGTGGATAGACAATTTCTACCTATCCAATACTACCACTAGGACTTGCCCAGGATGTCCACTATCCTCAAGAACATCTGGTGTTCAGGCAAGAGGTGAGCACTTGCCTGCTTTCAAGTGATCAGGAAAGGAAGAGACAGGTACATCAATATCTTGAACCCCGACTGGTGAAGGTGTGGGTTCCACTGAGCGTACCATCCTGTTTATTACAGTAACCCCAACACAGATACGATTGTATTCTATATTAGTAGTACAAAACAGTACACTTTGCCATTGGGTTACTGCGGTGCTTTAGGTCTTTACTACAGCATACTGTGGAGGGTATAATAATCAGAGAGCACCCTACTTTCAGTCATCACAAAAAAGAGGATCAAAAGAATATCTTTCAAGACAGCTAAAGTGACATTGAATCTGCCACATTTTACTATAAGTGTCATTTACTTACCTTTCAGCAATGCAGAAGTTATTAGAATGACTGCATAGTTCAAACACAGGTGAAATTTACAATTAACCAGATTTGGGGGCATATGTCTATTCCTATTTTTTTGGACACCAGTTCCAGTCCTTCTGTTACCATTAACTAGCCAGGATTTCCCTTTGGAGCACTCTGTGCAGCTATGATTTTCTGCAAACAGGATGAGCTCTTCTCTGTGGGGTAACTGGTCGGTCAACTGGTCTAGAGAATGAGAATCCTGCATCTTGTATGATATGGAATTTCACGATAGGGCAGCGATTCACTAACCATGCAGAGTATTGGATATATAGAGATTAGTACCACCTGATCATCTTTCTCTATGCATTAATTGTAATGTTGTTGCGACACTGTGATTTTAGAGATCTAGAATTGTAAGACTTTCTACTGATGTTTGTCCCTTAAATAATTAAGGGAAATTAAAAAAAACACCACCACATTTTCAGCTGTGTTCTACTTCTAATGCAGAAAATGCTACCAGATTCCTTCAGACTTAGTTACTTTTCTTTCAGTTTAAAACAAAACAACAAACCATGAAAGAATAATGTATAGTTAACATAGAAGAGCCCAGTGTGAATAATATATGTAATATACTGCCTCCACTTTGCCTCCCAAAGCAGCCACCTCTGCAGACAGCAGAATCTTAAAAGCTTAAAAGGTTCAAGACAAAAAAACCCAAACATAACTTCCATTGCTACATTCGCCACAAATCACCTCTATCTTACATTACTAATTTTAATTAAGTTAAACTAGTTCCCTCCCTTTCTATTTTGAACAAAAAAATGACCTACCTTTTTTCTTCAGCTGTTTTTCCAAAATCCATGCAATTTTATGCATCTCTTTTTCCCCCTCCAAATAAACACTTCAATCCTCAGTTTCCAAAATTAAGTTTTTGTGGCAGCAGCCCAGGCGTCGTGAGGAGGCACCTCAGAATAATAAACCTGTGCACATAAATAAGAGAGGAAAATAAGTTATGTTATAGGTCAGAATTTGGATGCAATCTTTCCAAATGGTTATTTCAAACAATAATTTAATCCATGTTTGAAAGCTAGGAAACTGTCAGGATGAAAGGCACGTTGTAGGCATAGGAATTCAATCACAAAAAAGTAAATAAATAAGATCTGAATTTATATTTAAGAAGAGAGACAGAATCAGCAAACCAAATCTTCTAAAGTGAGGGATTCCACTGGGCCCACGCTGGCAAACGTTCAAAGATTTGAGTGAGTTAGAGGCAAATAAAGAGATACCCAAGAGGCAAGCCACAGCTAACTATGAGCTGTAGGCTGGAAATAAAGCTTCATTTAAGTTAATACTTGCACGTACAATGAGCCCAGTGCATTAAGGGGCAAATCCTTCCCCAAGTGTATAATATGCATAACTGGCCTGAACCATGTGGAGGCCCAAGGGGCAAGGAGCGGGAAGAAATTGTCACCTCCAGCCTGCTGACAGCAGAGCTGCACTCAGGCTGTTACAGCAACTTCAGCCTCAGGGCTGCAGCAGCTCCCCTGGCTCCTGTCCCCACACTTTGTGAGGGCAGCTGTCAGTAGATCTGCACAGCAGGAGATCCATCAGCCCAGCTCCAGTCTTCCCTAGGGGGGTCTCTGCCTCACCTCAGCCATCCTGAGTACAGAAGGAGACCTCAGGTGAGCCGGGCTGCATGGTGCACTTGGGGGGAATCCCAAATCATAACCTGCTTTTATGAGATTTAATCCAGACTATTCCTATCCTATTCCATAGTAAGAGAGAAGGTTTCTGAACAAGAATAACTGAGGGCCTAATTCTGCAATTTGTTGTACGCAGACAGACTGCAGCATCCACACGGGGCCCCATTGTAGTCAATCTGCCTGTATGCAATGAATGATAGGATTGGGGCCTAAACGCCTGATCCAGAGAGGGATTCAGTATCTGCTGAGAACCTGTAATTCTCATTGATGCTAGTGTGAATTGAGAGTGCTCAGCACCTAACAGGGGGCACTTAGCATCTCATAGGATTCAGCCCTTAGATGAATATGAGGTGCCCAGCAACTGGCCCAGCAAACTTTCTAATTGCAGAAAATGGAACACCCTTTTCCCGCCCTACCCCACCCCAGCCCTCTCTGAGGCCCTGCCCACCTTCACTTCATACCCCCCCCCCTCCCTCTATCACTCACTCTTCCCCACCCTCACTCACTCATTTTCACCAGGCTGGGGTGAGGGGTGTGGGAGGGGGTGAGGGCTCTGGCTGGGGGTGCGGGCTCAGGGGTGGGGCTGGGGATGAGGGGTTTGGGATGCAGGAGGGGGCTCCACGGTGGGGTGGAGAGGTTCAAAGTGTGGTAGGGCAGAGGGATGGGGTGCAGGAAGGGGTAAGGGCTCCAGCTGGGGGTGAGGGCTCTGGAATGGGGCCAGGGATGAAGGGTTTGGGGTGCATGGGGGGGTTCAGGCTGGGTCCAAGGGTTTTGGAGTGTGGGAGGGGGCTCCGGGCTGAGGCAGGGGTTGAGGACTCTGGCTAGGGGTGGGGACTCTGGGTGGGGCAAGGGATGAGGGGCTTGGGGTGCAGGAGGGGGCTCCGGGCTGGGGTAGAGGAGTTTGGATTGCAGGAGGGGGTTCACGGCTGAGGCAGGGGCAGGGGCGGCTCTAGGTTTTTGGCCGCCCCAAGCAGTCATGCCCGGGAGGCGCCCCCGAGCCGCGGGAGCAGCGGACCTCCCGCGGGCATGACTGCAGAGGGTCCACTGGTCGCGCGGCTCGGCTGGACCTCCCGCGGCTGTGGGCGGTTCGCAGGTCCGGCGGCTCCGGTTGAGCTGCCGCAGGCATGCCTGCGGGAGGTCCACTGGAGCCGCGGGCCGAGCGTCCCCTCCGCAGTCATGCCTGCGGCAGGTCCGCTGCTCCCGGGGCTCCGGTGGACCTCCCGCAGGCATGACTGCGGCAGGTCCGCCGGCCCAGCCTGCCGCCCCCCCGGGAAAGGGCCGCCCCAGGCAGGTGCTTGCCCCGCTGGGCTCTGGAGCCGGCCCTGGGCAGGGAGTTGGAGTGCAGGAGGGGGTTTGGGGTGCGGGCTCCGGGTAGCACTGACCTCCAGCATCCCCAGCATTTCCCAAGGACAAAGGAAGTCCACACGGCTCCCAGGAAGCAGCAGCATGTGCCTGTGGCTCCTAGGCAAAAGGGTGGCCGGGGGCTCCACACGCTGCCCCTGCCTGTAGGCGTCACCCCTCCACCAAGAACCGGGGGTACATTCCAGCCACTTCCTGGGAGCAGCGAGTAGCCAGGCACGGAGCCTGCCTGCCCTGCTGTAGCCAACTGGACTTTTAGCAGCCCGGTCAGCTAAGCTGACCAGAGCCACTGGGGTCCCTTTTCGACCAGGCGTTCCATCGAAAACCAGCTGCCTGGCAACCCTATCAAGTCGCCAAGTGCTGGCCAGATGCATGGGGGGTTTCTGGTCTGAAGAATCTCTCCTCTAGGCAGTAATACCAGCTGAGCCACTGTACGTGGGCTAGTTAGATCCAATTGCTGAAGTAGACTATTTGGGACCCTTCCATGTACTTCTCTCCTGCAAGTATCCTCCATGTCCGCACAGTCCCTTTGTGTGCCTGCCTTACCCCCATCTTTCTAATGGAAATACGTGGCTCTTCACAAACCACAGACGCTAAGGCTGGATTTGCCTTTTATTGCATTAGTAGGCCGCAATGTTTGGACAGTCTCTTATGTAAAGAAAACAGCCTGAGACATTACTGGACTTGCTAAAGAACTGAGGCAGAAAATATTTCTTTAAATCAAAAGGTACCAGACATGCATTTTCTCTTGTACAACATCAACTAAATTCATGGAACAGAAAACTGCAGAACATACAGCTATAACTATACAGATGGACAAAAAAACTTAATTATGTAGCTAGAACATCTACACAGTGATGAGAGAATGTATATAATCCAAACTGGAATAGACAGTCATAAACAGATAGTTAAGGGTTAATGCCTCTTTTACCTGTAAAGAGTTAAGAAGTTCACCCAGCCTAGCTGATACCTGACCAGAGGAACCAATGGGTGGGGGGGACAGGATGTTTCAAAAGGAAGGAGGGAAGTTCCCTTTGTCTTGGTCAGTTTCAGCCGGAGTGGAAAAGATCAAGGAACCAGCCTCTTATCAGAGTAGTAAGTTTTAGAAAAGAATAAATAGGTTTATGTTTATTTTCTTTTGTGACTTTGTCTTTGTGCAATTAGAGGAATAATCAAATTATTTTGTGTACTAAGTTTTGCCCAGCGGAACATCGTCTGTGTTTGAATCTGTTGTCTGTGAGAGTAGCTGGTATGCTAATCTCTCCCAGAGGTTTTTTTCTTTTACCTTTCTTTTCTTTAATTAAAAGTCTTATTTTTAAGAACCTGATTGATTTTTCCTTGTGTTAGGATCCAAGGGGATTGGATCTGGAATCACCAGGAATTGGTGGGGGAAAGGAGGGGCGATGGTTAAATTCTCCTGGTGTTAAGATCTAAGGGGTTGGATCTAAGGGGTCGGTGTTCACCAGGAAATTGGTGAATAAGTCTCTCAAGATCACCCAGGGAAGGGAGTTAGTACTTGGGAGTGGTGGCAGCAAAACCAGATCTAAGCTGGTAATTCAGTTTAGGGGTTCACATGCAGGTCCTCATATCTGTACGCTAAAGTCCAGAGTAGGGGTGAAACCGACGACATGGTGGCAATGGTGGGATTTTAAAGGAACCAAAAGCCAGATTTTTTTTCCTCCTTTGAGATGCTGGGGAAGCAGTGAAGGAGAGATATGCTGAAGGCAAATAGATAAAGTTTTTCTAACAAGGCTTTGTTAGAATGATTTCCAGCTGGGCTTTAGCTGGAGGGTAATTACAGTTTGCAAAAGACAAGTCACAAACCAGTTTTTCTTGTTTCTTTCTCATTTTGAGGAGTCCAATTACAGTAACAAAGAAAGTTACAAGCTGTTTTTTTTTCTACCTCTGAGGATAGCTAAAGTGGGGGGGGAGGGAAATGTCAGACAAGGGAAAAAAACTATGCAAAAGGAAATAGAATTAACAAGATTACAGCCTGAGGAAAACCAAAAAGAAAATAAACATAAACCTATTTATTCTTTTCTAAAACTTACTACTCTGATAAGAGGCTGGTTCCTTGATCTTTTCCACTCCAGATGAAACTGACCAAGATAAAGGGAACTTCCCGCCTTCCTTTTGAAACATCCTGTCCCCCCATTGGTTCCTCTGGTCAGGTGTCAGCTAGGCTAGGTGAACTTCTTAACCCTTTACAGGTAAAAGAGGCATTAATCCTTAATTATCTGTTTATGACAGGCACAGAGAAGAAAGACCTAGAAAGCTACCAAATTGGCTGGAAAAAAGTGATACAAACCTAATTAGTCTAACACCTAATTCTCAAGGGACATAACATACTACAGGCATAACATATATGAAACATTAAGGGCTCAACTGTGAGTCTACCTGCACAGTGGTATAAGGTGGCATAATGCCCACGTGTGCTGGTACCTGCATCACAGAGAAATTCACTGGGGCTGTTACTCCTTCTCCTGCACAGGAGAGCAGGGAATAGGCAAAACCTTGGAAGGAAAAGACTAGTACAGATTACTTGCTCCCTGAAACAAGGGGGAAGTTTGGCCTCTTGTCTGTTTGTAGACTAGGACAGATACATACTGCCCCATACTCAGTGCAGATTATAAGATGCCTACCAGTCAAACCCCGAGATAATATGCAGAGTGAAGACTAACAAGTAGCAAATTTTAACTCAAATTCTCCAAATGAAAGTTGTCAGCAATATCTAAACGTAACACATATTATCCAAAGGTTATATATACACATACATAAATAAAATGTAAGACTCCTTTGGCTGATACTATTATATATAAGGATATATAAAATTGCATTGATCAAAGGATTCATACATTCCCATATCCAAAATCCAGGGTTGTATCATACTCCTATTATCAGCAGTAAACTAGAACATCCAGGCAGTCAGTGAAATCAATGAAATCACCTAGAGTCAGTGAAAGTTAATCACCTGGGAATTCTAAGTAAAGATTACCCACAGCAGCAAAAGAGGTTGATGCCCAGCCAGGCAAAAAACAAAATCTAAATTTAAAAAATGCCCAGAGCAGCATCAAAGGTTGCCCAACCAAGCGTCAAAGGAAGAGAGAGGAAAAGGAAATTGATGCTTGCTTTAACCACAAAGCTATAAAGTGCCAAAAGTTTAAGTTTCCATCTGTAATCCAAACATAAGCGCCCCTGCTCACTTTGTGCTACTATTACAAACAAGTCATGGGTCAATACATTGCTCGTCCAACTTCACGCTACGTGTTGCTGCTTTATACACCTAGCAAAAACCAGAAAATCCAAAATGCCACCCATGTTTTTTCTGGAGAGTCTTAATACGTAACAGGCAATACCCTTCTCCTGCTGTCCTCCAGATCTGTCCTTACCTGTGATTGGTGCTCAAAAAATAAAGCTTAATTCGTTTTATTTTCAGATCAATCAATCAATCTGCTCTTCTCACGGCGTTTTGGGATCCCACAAGGATCATTAACAATACCCATTCTAAAGTGGCTGGTGCTAGAGGAAGCTGAACTTGGAAAGGTTTGAATTCGCTTCCATTTGAAGAAGCAAATGAAACTCACTCTCTTGCAAAATTAGACAACAAATATCCACTCAAGAACAAACTTCAAGAGGTCAAATCCTTACTGCTTATTTTGGGGCTAGAAATACAAACTTTCTTTCAGTTTTTCCATGTTTACTTTCAGCCCCAGGAAATACAAAGAAACATTGAACTGAAAAATAAAGTTTTTTAAAAGTTAACTATTCTTTTCCAAAACACCATTCAGATACTTTTTTGCAGTTATGGGAAAGCTTTGGGTCAGTTCTGATCTTATCTGAGCCCATTTTCCCACCCATAACTAATATAATTACTGAATCAATGCTACTAGAACAAAATATAAAGAAAGGAAAGGGGAATTAAAAAGAAAAGAAAAAAAAATCTTTCTACAGATAAAATAAATAAATAGTTCAAAAAGGCAGCCAACATGTAGAAATATCCCTCAGCTGAACGTATAGTACAAAGAATTTTTAACTGAAAAGTGAACCATAAAAACCAAGGAAGGAAAAAGTTCAGATCAGCTCTGTCATTCAGAACATAGTGATACCACCTGCCTAACATGCCTCCTTGTGCCTCAGTTTTGAAAAAAAGAACATGCAAAATGGCAGCTTTCATTCTTAAATTGTGAATTTTTACTTATATCATACCGAATCCTATGGCCAAATCACTCGAGCAATATTCAGTGACCTCAGTGAGTGCGTTGCACAGTACGAGTTGAGTAAAAAAGTTAGGATTTGGCTACTTATTTTTGTGGTAATCTTATTTTGCCAAACAGAAAACAGCCTTGCTGACATTCTCTGTAGAGGAAGGAGATTCTTCCCTTTTCCTTAATGCACTGGTTCACTTACGCAATGTGCATGAAAAATTATTACTTTGTCCCAGCTGGTGATCAGATCATGACCTGAAGCATGGATGACTGATCTCTCTTGTAAATTTCAAAACTTGAGATTGTAACCACAGAGGCTATATTCATACCTATTTTTTATTGTTTTGAGTGAACGTCTATGGGCCTTTATTAGAAAGATGTGAATAGAAAAAGCACTATGTAACTGCTGCTATTATTCCCAAACATAGTGAGAATCCAAACACATCCTAATTTGGGTCTTGAACACACAATCTTTCTGTCTCAGCAACCAAAGAGACAGAACCAAAGAGTTCAAACAACTAAGCCATTTAAGAACAGAAAACAAACACAAATGTGAGGCAATATACGTTGTAAGAAGTTGCTGCCTTCAAACCATCCCCTCCTGCCATAGGGTGGCTCTGCAGGAGACCTGTCTCAGTTTGTCTTAGGCTCCCAGAAATAATCCACTCTCAGAAAGTCTTTAAAACAACACTCCTTCCCTTGGGGTCTAATTTATTTAACATTGTCTGGCTCCAAAAGCAAGCCCCCTTTTAGCCATCCATAGGTTCTGAGTTTTCCTCAGCCTTCCTTCCTAGGATGGTGTGGGTCAAGTCTTAGCCTCCCAAGCCTACAAGTTCACTCCTTTAGATTGGGGTTTCTACAGCCCTCCTGCTGGGACTGTGTCCTATACATCCTAGCTCAGAAACTCACCCCTTGAGATCAGGATTTCACAGCCCTCCTTCGAGGAAATATGTGTGCAGGCTGAGTTCTTCTTCCCATCAGTTCTTTCAGCTCAGCCTCTGGTTTTACCCAAAGCCTACTTGGGTCACATGACCCACCAGTCACATGACTCATGTTTCCCACCAGGGACGGAGATTTGACTCTGTCCCTGGAGGGGCTGAGATCTACTTGCCTTTAAGGGCCCATCAATCTGTGACATTGTTTAAAAAGACAAACTGTGCTATCAGTGGAGAAACATTGCAGTATATGGAATGATTCCAAGAAAGAGTTAGAAAGAGAAAGTGCAGATCATTGGTTTATATCTTGTAGAAAATGTCTCACTTACAGTGCCTCCTTCTACCTACAATCACAATTTATGTGCCTCTAACCTACTCTGACATTGATAGACTGACTAATTTAGTAAGAGTCACTCTTTAGTAAGATTGGAGAGGAAGGATGGTTTTGTGATTAATTAAAGAACAAGGCTGTAGCTCACTCAGATCTGCGTTCAATTCTGCACTCTGCTATAGTCTCCCTGTGTGATGTTGGGCAAGTCATTTAATCTCACCCTGCCTCAGATTGTAATCTGTAAAATGGGGCTAATAGCACCCTTTTCTTCTATACTTTGTTCCTCCTGTAAACTCTTCCCGTCAGGGATTATCTCTTGCTATGTGCATGTACAGAATTTAGCACAAAGGGGCCCTGATCCTAGGAGACCTCTAGGTGCTAGTATAATAAACAAATAATAATAAAGCAGGTCTTTTTTCCAGCATAGTCTTTTGTCCAGAGGCAGCTAAGACTTCAAATTGCTTATCCAACAAGAAACTCCATCCCCACTCCTCCCGCCTCTCTCCCCCATTTCCTCACTCCTGGATAATTCATTTTCTAAATGAAATTAAAATGAAACACGTCTGTGACCATCTAAAGGCATTTTTCTTCATTCTGTCGGAGACTACTGTACCAGGGTTTCATTTTTATTCTTGTTTCAGTGGATGTGACTCTCACATGGAATTATGTGTATAGTTTCATTCTTGCTTTATTTTAAGTTAAAATATGACCCCCACTCCCTAATCCGAAGGCAGCCAAATTCTCCTTGCTCTATTCCCATTCAGCCCTCTGCAACCTTCCCTTATACTGGTAGCTGCCGAGACTGATCTCAGACCACCTCCAGCCTCCTCCACTCTTATTCTCCAGTGGGCCAGAAGCCTGACATCTTTACTTGCCCACGTACAAATTCTAGGGTGAAAAAAATCTAATTTCCTTGGATGAGTAAACAATTTATTATAATAATAATAATAATAATAATAATTGGAGATATACCTATCTCCTAGAACTGGAAGGGACCTCAAAAGGTCATTGAGTTGAGTCCAGCCCCCTGCTTTCACTAGCAGGACCAAGTACTGATTTTTGCCCCAGATCCTTAAGTGGCCCCCTCAAGGATTGAACTCACAATTCTGGATTTAGCAAGCCAATACTCAAACCACTGAGCTATCCCTCCCCTCAATGTGCATTTATTTGTACAAAGTTAGATCTAATTCACATTTTCATATTTTGTTTCAAACTTGCAGATGGATAATGTACTATCTTGGTTGGCCCACATTACAACTCATCCCTCTGCCAATTTGCTTCAGACATATTGGTCTGTGTGAAAAGACTTGCCTTACACACAGACTTTACTGATTTTACTGTTCTATTATTAATAAAGAACCCAAGTACTGTAGGTTTGTTGTGCATAAGTAACTATTGCCTCAGGCTTCTTTCTTTAAATATATGTATTATATATATTTTTCATCAGGTTTCAGTCCCCTGTGATTTTGTGCAATCTCTGAACCTTTGTAGGAGATCTACTTTATATTTATGTTCACTGATTTAATGCTCAGTTATTTCCCAGCTTATTTTATACCTTTTACATCCCCTTTGAGTACATTTTACCATCTTACCATTTAAAGAATTATATTTTAACCTCCATACTTGAAATGGGAGAAGCTTAAAAAAAAGTAAAAGAACCACCAGTACTTGGAGACTGTAATGTTATCCTGGTCAAAAGCCAAGTCTAGTGGCTGTTCAGTTATTTATGTGAAATGAATTGTTTGTTACAGTTTGGGTTCTCACTGAAGAAGTGTCCACATCACAAGAAACACCACTGGAATTTACAGAATCAAAGATTAGATTATTATTTAATATCTATATTGCGATATCACTCAGGAGCCCTAATCAAGATCAGAATTTTGTTCTTTGAGGTCTGCAAGACTTATATCAAGATATTCTTCCTGCTCCAAAGAGATTATGGGGAAGAATGTACTTGTCCTGCAGTGTGTCTTCCTGCCATTGAAGGACTCTTCAAAACCGTATATTTTCTAATATTGACATACGCTCTAATTTTAATAGTCATGAGACAAGCTGGCTAGAAAATTGTAAGTATTTTTCATGAAACATTTCATAAGAAACAAAAAATTAATTATTTGACCAAAATAGGATTTTCTTCTTTTTTGTTTTGTTTATTCTAGGGGGGGATGTTTTTAGTTTTCCTTTGAAGAAACAGAAAAATTCAAATGTTCATTTCCAAGAAAAGAACAATTTTGGTAAATATGAGTGTATATTTTTCTGATGAACCTTTCCCTGTAGCGGTAGATTAGCCTAAATTTCTCTTTTCCTAATTTCCACACTTAAGTGGTACTTTTAATAGATCCTTTCCCTCCTTCAAAAATTTATGGATTATGGAATATCTGTGCAAAGACCAACTAAAATCCATGGAGGCACCACATGATCACAAGGGGCTGTACAGTCAAAGCTCATTTCAGGATTAGGACCTTATTCACTTTTTGCTAAATTCAACATATTTAGCTTTTAGGCTTTGCTCATAAGTAGATTTCACCATTGTCCTACTGACCTCTGTTGCCTTTCTCTGAACTCCCTCCAGGTTCTTAGCATCTGAGGTATCCAGACTGAACACAGTAATCAAGGTGTAGTTGTATGAGATGTGCATTATCTCCTATAATTGGTCAAAAGTCCTTTTGTGCTGCCATCTTGCATTTCAAACCCATTATCAACTAGTTTCTGGGTTCCTCCTTCCCACTGAATAGCTTGCATTTTGGATTAATTTCCCAAGATAAATTGGCTAATTGGAATCTCATTTTACTTTCCAGTAGGGCCAGGAGGGAATTTTTTTTTCAATATTTAAATTCCACCCCATCGTGAATCATGACAAAAAGTTGAAATCTAAAAATGTTTTTGCAAGCCAAACATACATAAGAATTTTTGTTCAATAATTACAAAGTATCTAGTTTTGATGTTGACCTTCTTTCTCCTCCACCTTTTAGTGTAAATTTACTAAAATTATGAATGACTTTAAAACCCCCAGAAACTTTCCCATTCAATAATCTCAAAACTGTTTTTACCATACAAAAACAAAACAAACCAGCCAAACGTCTGAAGTTTTGAACTGACTGTTTCACAGTTTTGGTGTATATAATAATAATAATAGGAGATATCCTATCTCCTAGAACGGATGTTGAAAGGTCATTGAGTCCAGCCTCCTGCCTTCACTAAGAGAACCAAACACTATTTTTTTTGCTGCAGATCCCTAGGTGGCCCCCTCAAGGATTGAGCTTACAACCCTAGGTTTAGCAGGCCAATGCTCAAACCACTGAACTATCCCTCTCGCTAGCAGTGATATCACTTTTTGGCCAAAAATGTTCTAAAAAAATTCCCAACCATCTCTGCTTTCCACCAACATTTCTACTCTCTCTAGATCCCTTTGTATGATTTCTCTCTCCTTACTACTTCTTCCAATTAATTATCTTCTGTGAATGCTTTTAATTAACTGTTTACTTTCTCTTCCAGCTCAATACAGTGCTTTCTTTATCTTGTTTTTAGTCCACATAACGGTATACCCAGCCACTTCCAGTTAAAATCATTTTGAAGTATGGTTTTGTGAGACTCTCTTTCAGCCCCATTAGCAATGACCACTAGCCTTGTTGACAGTCTCTGCAGAAGGGACAATGATTGCATGGAGACTGACTTATTCCTTTACTCCTAGAGGTGATCTGTCTGCTTCAGATTCAATAGATTCCAAGGCCAGAAAAGACCATTGTGATCATCTAGGCTGACCTCCTGTAGAACACACAAAACTTCTCCAAAAATAGCTACCCATGATGTACCTCTTCTGTGCATAAAGAGAGAATTTCAGTCTCTAAAACAGTCTGCCACATTTCACAACAAGCATTAACCACCTCATTCCAGAATGGCTTTGTTAAAGTAGAATTGCACCTGAGATTCAAGCAAGGTAGAGCAGCAGCAGGTGGGTGGGGGCAGGATGGTATGGAAGTAAGGGAGAAGTTTGGCAAATGGGATGTCATTTGGAGTGACAGTCAGGAGGTAGGGTGAGCGAGGTGGCAGAGCAAATGGTAGATGCAGTGGGAAGTGTGGGGAGAAGGATGGGGGTGTACTGGTTTGGCTGGGAGGCCACAGCAGTGTGGGAGAAGTTTACATGGGAGGAAGTTCAAGAACCTGCTGACTAAAGAGGAGCAAGAGGGATGGACTGTGGGAAGCTGCAAGGCAGGAGTAGGAGTGATACTGCGAGGTAGCACTGGGTGAGAACTGGAAGGTGAAGGGGTGGCGGGGCAGAAGAGGGAAGGTTGACCACAGATGAGCATGAGGAAAAGTTAGGTAGGCTAGGAAGAGAAGCAGAGGTCAGAATGTTACAGCTCCCATTTGAATGCAGCAACCTTTTAGTCATTTAGCAAAAGAGAATACACTCACTGCTCAAATAAGTAATCCGAGCACTTAAAATACATGGACTGCAAATAAGACAGAAGGAAAAGCAAATATAATAATGTAAAACTGATTTTAAACTCTTTTTAAAGCGACAGTATAGTTGGACACACAAAATTGGGGCAGGTACTTACAAGGAAAGACTAATGGATATAAGTAAAGATGGCAATTCAGCATCTTCTACACCCAACCCTCACATCTTGTTACCAGATAAGCCATTCATGACTGATGCCATAACTAGTATCTTAATGTTAACATCTCCAGGCAAGTATTGACCTGATGATTGGAAAAGTCACTTAACGTTTTGAAAGTTCAGAGTACAATTTTGTCCATTTTATTTTCTAGCCAAAACCCTAAAAATAAAAAGAGTGACAGGGAATATTGACTTTCTTTCTATTTACTCTCTACATTAAGAATTTATGTAGGCTTCTTTCTTCATATAAAAAGTGTTTTATACATTTTGACAGTGTTGAGAAAAGGGGGGTGTTTATTTGGCATGCGATGAACTCGTTGGATTTTTTCTCAGGGTGGCAGCCAGCAATACCACAGGGCTAATATTAAACGGTGCTTGTGGGATAAAGTATTGTTATGATTGAGTATGGCAGAATTGGGCCCTAATTGAACAACGGGAGGTGGCACAAAGAGAGAACATTAACCTCTGTACTTGGGAGCTGGCACTTGGCAGAGAGTATAGAAGATGTTGACTGGCACTAGTACCAGACAACATAATGGAACTGTCTTTTTGGGTTGGAAGTTGGGTATCTAATTACAAAATAGATGTATTTATCTATCTTTATATACAGATAAGATCTGCAGATGGGTGGGTAGGAGTTGTTCCAATTTAATTACCGTGCTTCCTTTATTATTTATATTACATTAGCATGTACAGACCACAGCTGACATCAGGGCCCTGTTGTACTAAGCACAGCACAAAGAAATCATGAGAGAGTCTCTGCCCAGAGAAGTTTACAATATAAACAAACATGACAGACAGGAGAGAAAACAGAGACACAAAGAGGAAAGTGATGTATTCAATATCACACAGAGGTCAGTGACAGAGTTGGGAGTAGGACTCAGGCCTCCTTACTCTGATTTAAATGAACATTGTTTTAGTCACAAAATGAATGTTGGGTACAGGTCTAGGATTTGTTTTCCATGGACACATGTATTAGGGTGACCAGATCACAGGGATGAAATATCGGGACACGGGGGGAGGGGCGGAGCAAAAAAAATGGCGGCAGAGCAAAAAAAAAAAAAAACAGTTTTGCAGGGGCCGGGGGCATTAGCAGGACCCAGCCGCGCCGCCGGATCGCACACAGCGCCCCAGCCACGCGCACTGCATTCCCCGCGGAGCCTCCCACCCCGGGCAGATGAGATTCGTCCCACCGCAGGCGGGGAGCCCCGCGCCTCTCCCGCTCAGCTGCACTCCAGCAGCTCCTTCCCGGCAGGGCAAGATGCTGGAGCGCAGCCGAGCGGGAGAGGCGCAGGATTCCCCAGCAGCGTCGGGGAAGTTTATCGGTTCGGGGGACCCTGGCCGGCTCCTCGCACCAGCCGCCCCGCCTGGGACAGATCTCGCCCCCGCAGCCCCTCTCCACCACATGTCTCCGGCGGGCAGCCCACACCCCCGGGCCACGCCGCTCACCCGGGCCCTGCCTGCTCCGCGCTGCCCCTGGACCCACCATGCTGCCCCGTGGACTGCAGGGCTGGAGCAGCCTCCGCGCTGCACTGCAGCGCTCCCGGCCCCAGCCAGCCATGGCCCGTGTGCCCAGGCTGCTGCACAGGGGCGTCTCCTCCCCAGGTTCGGCTTGGGATCCAATGGGGCAGTGAGGGGGCGGGGCTGGGGGCAGGGATTTGGTGAGGGATCCAATGGGGGAAGGAAGGGGCGGAGTCGGGCCGGGGGGCAAGAGCCCCTCCGGGCTCCGCCTGTGCACGGGAGCGGAGAGCAAAATTGTTTGTTTGTCCAGTGTCCCGACCGAACATTGGTCGGGACGCGGGACAAACAAGCAAATATCGGGACAGTCCCGATAAAATCGGGACGTCTGGTCACCCTAACATGTATGAACAAAATTTCACCTGTGTGAATGTCCATGAGAAGTGGTAAATCAAAATTTGGTTTCTAATTCACAAAAGTATCTGTTTTTGTTGTTGTTTTTTAAAAAAAACATCTGCAAAGCAGTGGTGCACAGATGAAACACTAGACATATCAACAGCAGGAGCAGAGGTGGTACCATGATTAGCTAATGCAAGTTTGGTTCAGGTATAAGATCCTGCAAGAGTGCAACCCAAGAGGATACACACGTACAAACTATGACCAAGAAGCATCTCTGTTGTGGGCTATTATTCATGTATTAAATTAATACCTACAGACTTTGCTATTATCCATATTTAACAGATGGGAAGCTGAGGCATGCAGTGTGACTTCCTCTCTTCCACATCCTGCCCAAATAATATCACACAGGAAGTCTGTAGCAGAGCCAGGAATTGAACTCATATCTCCTGAGTTCCAGCCAGTACCTTAAACACAAATCTCCCCCTGGTAGAAAATACAAGTGAAACACTAAAATTCAAATGTTGCACTGGTAACTTGCCTGTTAAATTAGTTGAGGCACTTTGCTTCGCTCTGTTGTGAAGTAATCAGATGAAAGAATGGGCAGTGTGCCTAGACAGCATTTCTCAAAAGGCACAAAAATAATTTACCCTATTTATTTTGAGTTAGGGGAAATGTATGACTTTCCAATCAGTGCAACCTGTGATGGTGCAGTGAAATGTAGTTTCCAATATGCAAAGAGTCCCTGAATAACTTTCAAACAGCAGCATTAGCAAATATACTGCTTCTTTTCCTTGGCTGTTTGCAACATGAACATGTAATTTTGCTATTAGTGGAGTGCAATGAAAATTAAATCAGTGATAGAGTCCAATAGGCTCAGTCAATGAACCACTAAAATATTTTCCTCTTATTTACTAACTCAGGACTCTACCCAGCAATGGATTGGCTACCCGAGTGCAGATGCTAAAAGCTCCACCAGACTCTAGAATTGCAGCCATGCTGCCTGCGCCAGAGCACTCTAATCCATAAATCTTGGCATAGAGGAAGGTTATACTAAAAATGATTTCAGAGTCCTATCCCTCGCACCAACTTCTACCCCTATATGATGATTGGCTGATATAGGTGTCAGTCATGTTTCTAGGTAATAGTGATATCACTAGAACTCAGCAACGCATGTTCAAGGAGCCTGTTTTGGGTGGTTGGTTTGTTTTTGGCTGTTTTGGGCCCCTCTGCCTTAAAAGCATGCCTGTCTGATAGGGTTTTGCCAGGGCATTGTGGCACCCGGGAGAGTGGGGGCATCCATGAGCCAGTGTCAGAGGGTCCGTGAAGCGGGGCCAGTGTTAGACTGGCTGGGGACCATGGCAGAAAGCTCAGAGCCCTGAGCCTTGGCACCCCACAGCTGAAGCTCAGAGCCCCAAGCCTTCACACCCTGCGGCTGAAGCCTGGAGCCCAAAGCCCCAGCAACCCTTGGGGTAGGAGGCCCAATCCCCGGCACTCCACAGTGCTAGAATCTGGAGCCCTGGCATCCCTCCTCCCCTGCTGAAGCCTGGAGACACCCCGCCTGAAGTTTTTAATAGCATTTTGGGGTGGAGGAGGCAGAAAGAAAAATGTTGAGAACCACTGGCCTACTTGGTGGAATTCAAGTGTTCAAGTCATTGCTCACATGGTACCAATCAACAAGACTTTCCGTCGCTTTATCTTGCTCCCTTTTATACCCAGAGATGGCACTGTGTGTCTGTGTTACTCTCTTTCTGACATGGCCCAGGCCATCCCTCTTTTCTGGGAGGCTAGCTTCATTTTTTCCTACAGTGCCCCAAATCAAAAGTCCCTTTTAAGCCAATGTGAAGTCTCCAATGAGAAGATTGTATGGGCTCCTAAAGAGTAAGCCAGCCATGTGTACTGCATCATGTTCTTCCTCCCAAGCAGCTGTTAATGGGAGTTATTCATATCTAGTGAAAGGAGAACAGAAACCCCAGATCACAAGTTACCATAATATATTCTTGAGTGAAACTTACACCCTTTCTGAGATTATTAGCTGCAACTTGCAGCTTTCTTCTCAAATGTGTGGCAGAGAGGGAGGAGGTGTAAGGCTGGGATCCCAGATATGAGTGTGGGCTTCCTTCCCCCACATAAACAATACACAGACACCTCATGAGGTGCTGATTAAGGCTAGATGTGTTATCCGAAGGTCACTAAGATCAGTCATGTTCTGATGACGCCAAACCTTCCCTGTCTCATTGCTGATAATTGTGGTCCCAGGAGATGGCAGCATGGGCACACCAGCCAAGGGAGTAGAGAGGCATGCACAGCTTTAGCGCTCTCTCTTCTGAGGAAGGAGAGAGATCAGAGTGAGGTCAGACACTGCACTCTTCAAAAAACAAAAGCAACAAAAAACAAATCCACCGACGGATTTGCCTTTGCTGTTACTAGTATAGTTGAAGGGACTTTTTGTAGTTTTTAGCTTCCTGGCTTGAGTTGCTTTGTAGTCCCTGAGGCCATCAGTCATTACTCGGTTGCAATGTTCATGGCATTGGTCGTGCCAAAGCACTTAACAGGAAAGACCATGCCATTTTACTCCACTTTCCTTTAAAATCTTTCTCCAGACAGCCTTGATTCATGCCTTGCCATTGGATCCCATGAGTGGATGACAAATTTGGACATCAACCTTTAATGTTGCTATTCAAGTTACTATATGAAAGAAAAAAATCTTCCTGGCTAGGTGTGCCCTTCTAACTGAGTAACTATATATAGTAGGAGGAACGGCTATGCTTCTAATGGCATAGCTAGCAAAGGCAAGGAGGGCATTTGTATTTTCACTGTTGTCCTGCACTAAAACAATGCATCACTCTCTACTAGCCTGAGACCCTGAAAGTCAGACTCATAGTACAGTAACTCAGGATCTCCCCAGTCAGACATGATAAGGTATAATTAACAGTCTCAGAAAAACCTCTGGCACATTGGTTATTCACTGCATCTCTTCCTCTCCTGTATCTCAGGGTCTGCTGGCATATTCATACCTGCCGTGGTTTCTCTCTTCACTGCCTGGCCTCAGTCCTGCCTGTTATGCTTCCTGGAGATATCCAGGGTTGTGAGGCAGCTCACTACCACCTGCCCTTAGCATGAGGAAGCCTTGTCTGTGCCTGCTGGTGGTCAACTCCCTGACTTCATTGGTCATGGACAACACAAGCAGTCCCCTGTAGGCCTACACAGGGGGTTCTTTACTTTCTCTCCTATGCTGTTTTGTAGTGTTGTCATACATTATCAAACTGTTATAAAGCCTTCAAAAACTCGTAAGGAGAGAGTGCAAATGCTAGAAATTGCTATCAGATGTAGTGATTTCTTAATTCAATTTTACGGGGCGTCGTGAGGGTTAATTAGTTAACGATTGTAAAATGCTTTATATAACCTCAGATAAATGGAATAATAATATTTCTATAGCCTTTATCTATTTTAGAAAAGGACACTGACAAAGTAAAGAGACCCAACATTTCTTCTACCATTTTAAAATATATATCTGTTTGTTTTGCTGCAATACAATAAAATAGCCTGGATATTGCAATCAATGCTAGCAGCCAAGCATTCATAAAGCAAGTCTGCAGTAACAAAGCAGATTGCACACAAAATGGAATTGAAATATGATTCTTTCCTTGCTTTCAAGGGCATTATAAACAGACACAAATAGGTAACCCAAAGAGAAAAAAACCAACTCATTAAGCTTTTTCGTCATAATACACAGCTGAAATGGATTCACACACTTCACCCATTGTCCAGATTAACCACATTTAGGATTTTTTCCTCCTCCTTTTCCAGGAAGAGCCACTTCTATTTGAAAGCGCAGATTACTACAAACAGGATAACTGCTTAGCGATGATCCATTCTTTATTTGATTGATATTTCCTTCCCAAGAAAGGCATCATGTCAAAATGTTGCAGGGTAACTGCTGCTGTAGAACCAGGTAAACAGGTCACTGTAGCCTCCTTACATAAGCGTTCTGCCTGACGAATGAAAATTGCACTAACCCATGGGTCAGCTTCTAAGACACTTAAGAAAAAGAATGGCACCCTGTAGGTTACGACTGAATAGCAGTAAGAATGCTTTTCTTGAGATCATCTTCCCACACCGAATGTATGTGCTATCCAAGAATTAATTCCATGTGGGATGAGTAGAATAACTGTTCTGCCTCTATAGAAAAGTATATCCTAAAAACACTAATATCTCTGTGCTCTAGTAATGAGTATTTATGGAGCCTGATTTGGATCTCAGTGTTCACCATTTCACATGAGTATAATCTAGAGACATGGCTAACATTGCTCCTGATTTACACCAGAGTCTAGGAAAGATCAGAATCAAGATGGTGGTACTGAAATGAGACTAAGAGAAACACAAACACCAATAAGAGCTTTTCAAAATGATAATCCGAATGATCTGTGGCTTTCTTGTGAAGAAAACCACATGGAGTGATTAGAAAACAGCTCAACTGTCAGAGTAAGAACATTCAAACTCTTATTTATCTGAACTTGACTGAGATGGAACAAAAGTCTTTAGCAATTTGAGAGATGAAAAACTGTCTTTATATTAAAGAGATTGTACGTGCTTCCTTACTACAAAGCTACACAATGTATCAAGAATTCTGGAAGGACAGCATTTGAACTCAAGGTTATTATTCTAATATGGTTGTGACAGCTGGAATCTGCTTGCTAATCTGACTAATTGATACTGAATTCAAGGGACACTATCAAGTTACTTGAAGTAAAAGTTTGATGATTGGAACTTCCTCAGGATTCATCTACAGAATATAGGGATCATGAAACAGACTCATCTGTAATCGCATCATGATTCTGAATTGGAAGTTGGTCTTAATATCTGTTGTATCTTGATATTAATACAGAAAGGGACCATATTAGTCAGTCAAACATCTCAGGAGGGATCTTTAAACTGAGTCAGGTATCAGAGGGGTAGCCGTGTTAGTCTGGTTCTGTAAAAGCAGCAAAGAATCCTGTGGCACCTTATAGACTAACAGACGTTTTGCAGCATGAGCTTTCGTGGGTGAATACCCACTTCTTCGGATGCAAGTTGCATCCGAAGAAGTGGGTATTCACCCACGAAAGCTCATGCTGCAAAACGTCTGTTAGTCTATAAGGTGCCACAGGATTCTTTGCTGCTTTAAACTGAGTGGCAGTCTTGTGAAGAAGGCTAGAGAGAAGTGTCTGCTTGCTGATTAGCTAAGCGCTCAATTCAGTCCAGCAAATTAGCACTACAGTAAAGCCAGGATGCTGTACAACAATGAACTGCTGGAAGAAAAATTATTCTTCATGCTATGCTGATGTAATAGGTTGCACTCCTCTTTTTTACTGAAACGTGCTCAAAACTGACTCATCAGTCGGTCTGGTGAAAACGAGATTCTTTCTGGGTTAGCTTTAGTGTTACCTAGGTCAGAGGTTCTCAAACTTTTTCTTTCTGAGGCCCACAAAACAGGCTATAAAAACTCCACGGCCCACCTGGGTCACAATAACAGGTTTTCTGCATATAAGCGCCAGGGTTGGCATTAGGGGGTAGCAAGCAGGGCAATTGCCTGGGGCCCAATGCCACAGCGGGCCCCCACAAACTACATTTCTCAGGCTTCAGCTTTCTGCCCTGGGTGGCGGGGCACAGGTACCAGGGCTTCAGCCTCATGCGGTGGGGCTTCAGCTTTCTGCCCTGGGCCCCAGCAAGTGTAATGCTGGTCCTGCTTGGAGGCTCCCCTGGAACCTGCTCAAGGCCCCCTAGGGGGCCCTGGGCCCCTGGATGAGAACTACGGACTAAGGTAAACTAAACTGGAACCTATCCCTGCAACAAACCCTGTTGCCAACTCTGTCCACATATCTATTCAAGAGACACCATCATAGGACCTAACCACATCAGCCACACCATCAGGGGCTTGTGGAAGCCAGGAAATAATTAACAAGGATTTGAAGGGATCTTAATGAATGTCAGTTACTTAGCATGAGTTAGGCTAGCTGTGACCCTAATGACGTGAGATTTGTAGAAGCAAGATAATGTGAGACAGAGTGAACTGTGTGAAAAGTTATTACGACCTTGCAACAGTCTAACCAAATATGCAGGCTTGCTTTTCTTAGGAGTGAGACAAATAAGATAGCAGAAAGGCTTATGTATAAACAAAATGTATTTGTTGCTTTTTACCGTCTGTATTATTGCTAGAAATTGTCTGTAACAAAGGTATAAAGCTTGCTGTAATTGTTTACCAGTTGAGAGACCTGTCCGGGACTGGGGTGACCCTGTGTCCTATGGCACTCTCTCCCTCCATTGTAATTACTGGAGAAATAATAAAGTATTTGATTTTGCTGCACCCAAACAAAAAGCGAGAACTAAGTTTTTCTCCGACAATTTGGGGGCTCGTCCGGGATGGCAACGCCCACGGACCCACAGACGGCTACTACGGATCATTCCCCTTCGAACCCCATGGCGCCACATGAGAGGTATGAGACCTTTTGAAATCTCTATTGGGGTATCGGAGGAGGATTTCCGTGAGGACGTCTGTCTCTGAACTTATTGACTGTGCAGCAGGATCAGATGCAAAGTGGTATTGGGGAGAGGCCCCAATAAGGTTAGTTTATAGCAGTACTGGGAACTGCTGAGTTGGCCAAGGTAAATGCATAAGGTAATGCATAGGTAAATGCATTAGAATGCACCGGTGCTGAGGGGTTTTTACCACTTCAAGAGGGGTTGTTATACCGCCTCATGGTATTGGTCCGGACCAGGTAAAGATGCATCGAGGTTAAAAAAAAAATTTAAAAAGAGATAAAAAGGTTAAAAAAGGGTAAAAAAAAAAAAAGAGGCCTTGGTGTGTGTGTGTGTGTACACCAGTGTGAGTGATCATTATCGGAAGACGCCCAGAGTACCCTGTGAACGCAAGCCCGGTAACTAGTGGATCTTTAGAAGATCCGACCCATGGTGGGGTGACTCAGCCTAGCATAGTCCGGCAAGGAAACTGCCTGGGTCTAGGCGTGTGTGAACCCATCTTCCCTCCCCTTCCTTTCCGTGTGGGCTACTGACAATCTGATTGTCTCACTGGATGCAATTAGAGTAAGCGGCGCCGTCTCCCAGAGACTAGCCAACGCTCTTTGCTGAAGGGAGGTGTAGGAGAGTCGTAGTCTTCCTTGTGAGTCTCTCCTGTGTGAGTGCCCTGTAGGGAGAGATCCTTAGTTTCTGAGCCGCTAGCGTGGACAGGGCACCCTCTCTGTGTGTGTAAGTGGAAAATGGGGGAGGGACAGTCTAAACATTCCACCTTACCCCCTAAGGGTACCCCAGCATATTACATGTACGTACATTATGGTCCTAAAACCTGCAGGTATTTAGAGAATTGGAATCTTCACACGCATGAAAATCCATCTAAACAATGCCCATTAGAAGGTACCTTCAATCTAGATAAGATCATATATCTCAGAGGAGCCTTTAATCACCAAAGAAAAGCCTCTGACACAGTGTGAGCAATTTGTCTAGGAACGGGTTAATTTGAAATTCAGCTTAGCCCAGAGATAAAGGAGAAGTTGTTTTGTGTTCAAGGTCAAGAATCAGCGCGGACTATGCTAAGTGCAAAGAAAAACCTGCTTTCAGCCTCAGCTGATGTGGAAAAATAGAGACGGAGGCAAACCAAAGGCAGTACAAGTTACAGAATTGGAATTATATTTGCAAAGCTTAACTTTCCAGTGAGACATGTGTGAGTATTAAAGTAGCTTAAGGCTTGGGGCATTCATATTTTTCCTGAGTGAGGTGGGAGCATTCCCAACACTCTCCATTGTTGTTTTATTATTTTTAATAAAGTTTTAAAATTTGGTTATATGGTGTGTTTTCTTCCCTCAACCTCCTGCAGTGTCAGTCTGATCACCTGACATGAGGGATAAATTGGTAACAGAAATTTGTCACAGTTTGGTGAGTAATTATGTATGGGGGAGCCCTGCAGAATTTACACCATCTATCTCTTTTACCCTTGTTATTTCATGTTTGTTTTGTTTGGTGCTGTTGGTGTTATATGTTAAGAATAGCATGATTAAAGGTGAGCCCTAATAGAATAAGGAAACACTATTTGGTTTTGGTGCACTATCTAGTTTTGGTTCTGTTCTGTTTAACCGGTTACTGTTGTTTTTCTGCTCTGTTCATTTGGGCGTTGGGTGTGTGAGCGGAACTGAACTTCTCGTTCGTAATTCCTCAGAGTGGAAGCCATGTGTGCGATGAAGCTCTGAGGTTGTATTGAGATCTTTCTGTCCCGCCCCCTGTAACGGACAATGTTATAGAAGTAGAAAAAATCTGGCTTAGACTGTAATTTTCTCTGCTTTCTGTGTAATTTTCTTTTCTGTTTAAGTGTCAGCAGACAAATGGGTGGGTCTCTGGGTAGACCCCCTATAGTGGTTTGGATTATGTGTTAAGTAAATGTCCTTTACCCAATGGCCATGTATTTTGCCCAGGTGGCAAGCCTTACAAGGAAGGATTCGGGTAGTCTTGTGAGTAGAAATGTTTTAGGGAAAAGACCAGAAGAGTGGGGGCTAGTTGAGAAGCCCACCCTCCTAGCTAAACTGGTAGTGGAGCAAATTGGTGCCAATGGAAGGGACGGCTCAGCGAGAAAAAAAGGATCGGGCCCAGGCGGGCAGGCAACAGACAAAGAGATTGGAAAACAGGTTGGAAACTTTTGAGGGTGTAGTGGAAAGAAGGAGTAAGTGACTATAAGCATGAGGATTTCAAATACTCAGGAGGATATTTGGAATGGTGATTTGAGTTGATAAAAGTGACTGTTGGGAGACAAGCAAGTGATTTTTAAGGAAAGTGAAAAGTTGACTCTGTAGTTGCTGGAGGGAACAGCAGTTGAACTTTGTAAAAATGCCAAAGAGAAAAGTTTTTGGTGTCTTTGAAATGTTTGTAGATAAATTCAGGCAAAGAAATTATTAGATTGCAATCATTTGGCTATGAACAATTTTGTTAAATCAGTTGAAGAATGTATACAGTGCTATGTAATGAAAATTTTTTTAGGTTCTAAAGGCACTATAAGTGGTGATGTTTTCTTTCAGTGTTTAAAAGCAGGAGTTAAAAGTAAAAAAAGCAAGCCAGAAAGCATCTGTGTTAATGCAAATTAACTAACTGATAAGGTAGAGGCCGCTGAACCAGGGCTGTCTAAGAAACACATACGAGAAATATGGGGTAATTCCTCTATTTTGCCTGAAATCAACAAGAGTATTTGTATATTTTAAGTAATGATTGACTGCCCAGAAGGGGTAGACCTGTTTTTGTCTTTCAGATAATCAAAGAAAACTAATGCCAGCTGCACAGCATTCAACGTACCATGATTTACTGGCACAGTCAAAATTATGTTGTGTGTTCTATGTTCTGTCTTGTGGTGTTTGTCTCGTGGCCAGAATTGTTGTGTTTAATATTTTCATGAGATGGTCTGATTTGAAATCAAGCGGAAGTGTTGGATTGAAATGCAGATACTTGTTTTGCTTAGAATACAAAGTGTTTGGTTACATCAGAAAACTGTGATATACTAAAGTCTAATACATTTTCTTAAGTAAGAGGAAGAAACTACATTGGCCAAATCTTTTAACTGAGAATTGTTGTTAAAATTTGCATACTGACAGTCTTTGGAAGCAAGGACATGAAAAGTTAACCCACTCCCCATATTGTACAAGGGATCCTTCTGGCTACCTCAGACTTCTAGCCAGAGGGCTGGGGATGGTGGAAAGCTATTGGACTAGAGGTTATATTAAGTGAACTTCTCAAAGTGGGTGTGCTTGTCCTGGCTTGTTGTTCCAAAGTTCTGTAATAAGGTTATTTTAGTGAAAGGGTATATGTGGCATACATTGAATAATAAGACTAATGTACTGTATAACAGTAATGTTTATGTGTTCATGGTATAAAAGAAGGTGTATAAGTACAGATTAAAAGTTTAATTTGTAGGTTAAAAAAAAGCCATGAAGGGAGAAAAAGAGAATAGCTAACATGCTCAGTCGCTGGCCCCAGTCCAGGACACCGCTCACAGCTAAGATTTGGCTGACTACCAAGGAAAGGGGGGGATGGTTGCTGCAGTTAAACGAGATTGGTGTGCAGCGGGCAGCCCACCCTCCTCCTTGGGGACCTTTTGTAAATATTCAGATTGATTTTATTTCAATGTCTAAATGTGGTTATGGATATGTATTAGTTTTAGTTGATGTATTTACCAATTGGGTTGAAGCTTTTCCCTGCAGGAAAGCAGATGTCAGGACTGTTGTGAAATTTTGCTTAAAGATTTTGTACCATGTTTTGGCATCCCTGTGAGTATCAACAGTGATCGTGGAACTCATTTTACTGGACAGATTGTAAAGGAGTTATGTGCAGCTCACTGCCCTCACCACCCACAGTCTGCTGGGACAGTGGAACGCCAGAACGGGATTTTAAACAAATAAACTGGCCAAGATTTGTGCTGAAACAAACTTAAGGTGGCCAGATGCCCTTCCTTTGGCACTGATGAGTATGAGAGCCCTTCCCAATCGAAAGACTGGACTCAGCCCTCATGAAATTTTGACAGGACGCCCAATGCGGCTACCAGCTGCACCCCCACTAACCCTAGCTCAGATGGACATTCATTTGATGGATGACATAATGCTTAAGTATTGTCAGGCACTAATGAAATATGTTAAGTCTTTTTATACACAGCTGAAGGAAGCACTACCGAAGGATCCTGTGCAACCTTGCCACTCGTTGGAACCAGGAGACTGGGTCTACATAAAGATCCATCAACGAAAGACTGCTTTGGCTCCGCGCTGGAAAGGCCCTTTCCAAGTCCTGTTGACTACCAACACCGCTGTGAAGTGCCACAGACTGATTGCTTGGACCCAGGATTCTCACTGCAAAAAGACCCCTCCACCTCCGAAGAATTCTCCTACTGATGATTAGCCTATTCCTTTTTCTAGTTTTACTGTGCCTTCTGGACAGCAGGGACAAAGGACAAGGTGACGTGCTCGCAACCTCTCCCTTGTCCACTGACAAACTACTGTGCCTTTTTCTCCGACAGGCTCATTCACCTGCACATCTACCAATGTGATATATGCCATCATATGCCAGCAATGCCCCTCTGCCATGTACATTGGCCAAACCAGACAATCTCTACACAAAAGAATAAATGGACACAAATCAGACGTCAAGAATTATAACATTCAAAAACCAGTCAGAGAACACTTCAATCTCCTTAACAGACGTCTGTTAGTCTCTAAGGTGCCACAGGTACTCCTCATTGTTTTTGCTGATACAGACTAACACGCCTACCACTCTGTAAACTGAGTTTAGCTATTTAGAACACATAAGGTTAACAATTTAAAAATTCTCCCTAATTGATGGATTAGTTTAGCCCGTCTGTGTATTTGTACCAAGACAGGTCGGACACATCTGTCAGACTATTCCCTTGTCTTTTAGATTCAAGGTCAGACACTGACCTTATTTACACTGATGTAAATCCAGAGGTACATTGTCGACTTCTACGCATTATTTGGGATTTACTCTGGTGTACAAAAAAATTAGAATCTCACCTTCTTCTGTACTAAAACGTCAGCGGTAACAGTTTTCCCAAAACTTGGATTTTCTACCATGAAAATCACTCCTAGTCTTTATTTATACCAAAAGTCTAAATGAATATTGCTTTCTAATAAAAAGGGAAAATGAAAGGCTATGAGAAAGCTTGCCTATCCAGATCATTTGTTTTACATCTCTCTGACTGCATTAATTCATCTCAGGAAACAAATATATATAATGCCACTTTAAATTTTGGTTCAGAAGGGGCATTTTGTCATTCAGATGCGTTACTATGTCACATCGCATTATCAAATGTAATAGTCCGGAGTACCTAATTCACAAAATACTGTCTCCTTGTTCAAAACCAAAAGTGGCATAAACCCATTTATAATTTAAGTAAGTTGCTGGCAGTTTGTAAAATGGCTTTCCCAGAGAATAATGAGGTAGACTGGTGGGGCAAGAAACATGGTAAGTGACTGTACAATATAAGTCATAATGAATAGTGGCTCTGTCCCTGCAAGAAAATGCAGTACTAGAGAACCATGTTACACAGTGTCTTTTATGTCAAGTTATACATTAAATATGATCTTTATTGTGAAAGCTTCTGTCACTACAAGATGGGAGCACAGTATAATGCCACATCCCTTTCCAGGGTGTGCAAAACATCTAGGTGTCAAATATATGGCTGGTATGAATGGGCACAGATCCACTGACTTCTAAAGAGTCTTGTACATTTATATCAGCAGAAAATTTGGCCATAGGGTCCCCCTCCACAAAAAAACTTTTGTATTAAATTTAATATTTTAGTGAATGTCTTCCCCATAAACAGTATTCTTTCTCTATATATGTAGTTAGGAGTGTGTTTGCATTTGTGAGGAGGGGCAGGGAATGTATCCATGAAAGAAGCAAAGAATATATTTAGGTGGTTTTATAAAACCACAAGTGGTGTCTCATACTCTAATTGCCTCTGAAAATTGATTACAGACAGTCAACCCAATACAATCAATACAGAAAGAAACCAAGCAAGGACCCTTCAGTATAGTACATTTTTACCCTGTACTATTATTATTACACACAGAACTCCTTATTGGTATTGGGGCCTCCTTGTTGTAGGCACTGAACAGAAGAGAAACTGATCCCTGCCTAGTGCTCTTAATAGTAGGCCCCAGTCCTATAAACACTTACAGACATGCTCACCTTCAAGCTCACGAGTAGTTCTATTATGGTCAATTGAATTACACACATGCCTTTGAAAGATCTTAAGAATCTAGTTATCTATGTAGAAATCCCTACTACTATTAAAAAAAATTAATGTAGTATTTTTTATAAATATACAGTATAATGTAAGCATTTACATAGAACATTTCTATGAAATCATAAACACTCTTAGGAAGTCAGGTTTAAAATTTAAATTGCTAACGTATCCCAGTCTGTATGAGCTAGAGCTGGTTGGAAAATTTCAATGAAAAAGAAACAGGTTGTGATTTTTCGCCCTTTTCCCCGACTAGCTCATGTGAATTACAGGTTAGCTACTCTTTGTGTTGAAAATTTATTAATCTGCATTTCCCACTACAGAAAAATGTAATATGGTGTGTCCTCTATTTTAAATTTCAGTGTAAAACTATTCTCTTACTCCATGCATACAAGAACTTCCATGCACTCCTATCAGGCGAACAGACCTCACACGCATGAAGATGGTACTATAAACCCTTTCTCAAGGTTATTTGCAGTACAACTCATTGGGACCCCAGAAAGTTCCCATTGACTTTAATGGGCGTTATTCTACAGGCTGTACACCTCTATGTAAACCATGCCATTTAGACTTATTTATGGCTTCATATCACTAACCAAAGTTTTCCCTTCTGGATTAGTTTAATTATATCATATTAATAAACCTTGACTTTTAGATAGAGGATCTAAGAGGTATATTCTCAATAGGATGCATTTGTGCAACTCCCCTTAGCACCAATGGTAGTTATGCATGCATGGAGAGTTGGTAATAGCCTTAGGTTTGTAGCCATTGCTGGCATACTCATTTTTCCTTGAGTAAATTCTTGAGCACAGATACACACAGCTCCCATCTTGCCTTTTGCTATGAATTTTCCTAGGAACAGAATTAAAAATACCAGTTTTATGTAAATTAGAACATTAATCTAGCAAATGCAGATCGTAAGCACTGCATGAGAGCAACAAGAACCTCAATGGGCAGCTAAGGAGGCTGCAGAAGCAGGTCACAGATCTATTTTCTCTGGGAGGTTCTACATGTTAGAAAATGGTAAGTAGTTCCTGGCAGCTCCAAGCCACACACATTAAATGTACCCGCAAAGGGTTTTTGACAGGTCTCTACAAATCTAAGGTCTAACGTCACTACAGAACATTTTCAATTTTGTAGTAGGGCAAAGAGGGGAAGCAAGAGACTTTGTGCCTCAGCTAAAGACTGTGGGAATACTCACTGGGCCCAATTCTAGCCGCTTATGCTAAGGCATTTTGAACCTCTCTGGTAGTATAAAGGGGCCTTAAACACATTGCAGCACAACTTACCAACCCATTTTAAAACTCCTTTGCACCACTCTGCCACAGTAAAGTATAAATGAGAATTTGGGAGGTACAGATGATGTGCTGCAGCTCAGGTCAGTTTTCATTATTTAATAATTGCAAACATCAAAGTTGGGTAGGATCTAATTTTAAGATTAAATATGTGCTAATGTAACCTACTAGCTTTTTTAAAGAGGTTCTGTGCGATGGTGGAGAGAACAAATACTCTGTCCTTCCCATGCCTTCATCTATTTCTAAATTAATCTGTGGAAGTGAACCTTGAAAGAGTTGATATTTTTACACACATACCAATCTGTGTTAAGTTCCAAAATACCATGGCATCCATGAGCAGTGGAACTGTTCATAGCAAAGGGCAGTTGATAAACCCAGCATTTGTATGCTAAGTGATAGAGTTGAGTTTCCCTATCTACTCTATAAAGCAAATAGATCAAACAAATGGTAACCTGGTAAGTACGGTGGATCTTGTGTATGAAATCAAAGGTAGCAAATGCACTAACTGCTTTGGTTAAGTTTCATCCGGTGTTGTTCAAAGAGACAAGATTTACTGGAGGACCTTCATTCAGCCATCTGCACGATGGATATTTGCCCATTATGGAACTGAACTGGGCTGATTTTCAACTGGGATTTTCAATGCTTACCTGTGGGAAAGCAGGTTGCCAGTGTCCTTAAACAGGGGGTTTAAGGACTCAAATGGTTGCTAAATTCCTGTTCAGAAAAGTCATCTCTTAAATTTGAAAACATTAATTATGATGTGGATGGGGTATCCATGCCTTGGCTGTACTCCTTCCTCACAGAGGTTCGAGAAAGCAAAGGAGCATTGAGTACTTACTCATCCGATCTGAAGGTTTCTCAAGCACAAGGTGCTGAAGGGTTTCATCTTGTCACCCCTTGTGTTCACCATAAATCTATGGCTGGTAATGGGCAATTATGTCACCCAAGTGTCAACAACATTCAGCTCTCTCCAGCATGCCTCCTTTTCACTGAATCTGGATTCTGCTGTGTCTGGATTCGCTCAGGGTCTATTCAAGGTAAGGATATAAAGGTGTGAAAATTGGCTAGGAAGCCCCCGACCCAGAAGTATCAGCCCCATCGAGAGAAGAAAAGGTTCATTTTGTGTTTCAGGGAGGGAGATGATGCTAGCCCTGATCTGGTCAGACTGGAGGACAGGATCAGGGCTAAGTTGTGGAAGGGGAGGATGTCATTACCTCATTCTGGTGGCATAGAGAGGTGGCACCATTCTTTACTCAGTGTCTGTAACAAGAGCCGCACAGGGCTGTGCTGCAGCCCTGTGTCCTTCCACATGGAGAGAGGGTGGATTCTTTCCCCTCTAGCTGCCAAATAGTTCCCTGAACCAAACCTATGTTCTCAGGCTTTGAAAGGGGAGGAGTGAATTTCACCTATACTTATCTCCACAGTGTAACAAGTAACCACTAGGGCAGGGATTCTCAACCTTTTTCTTTCTGATCTCCCCCACCCCCGTGCTATAAAAACCTCATGGCCCACCGGTGCCACAATAACTGGTTTTCTGCATATAAGAGCCAGGGCTGGTGTTAGAGGGTAGCAAGCAGGGCAATTGCCTAGGGCCCCTCACAAAGCTACATTGCTCTGGCTTCAGCTTCAGCCCCGGGTGGCGGGGCTCAGGTACCTGGGCTTCGGTGGGGCTTCAGCTTTCTGCCCTGGGCCCCAACGAGTCTAATGCTGGCCCTGCTTGGAGGCCCCTGAAACCTGCTCAAGGCCCCCTAGGGGCCCCCGGACCCCTGTTTGAGAACTACCGCACTAGGGAGCAGCACATAGGTAAATTATTTTATAGCAGAATTAAACACACAAGCCAGGTCACAGTCCCTCTTTGGACTAGATTTAAACAAGCAATATTAAAACAGGGGATTTTTTCCCCTCATGAAAAAAGTGGTTTTGTGATCAGTTTGATTTTTGTTTAATTATGCATATAGTTCTTTTATCACCTGTGCCTTTTATGAAATTTATGAATTTCAAGGAATACCTGAGAATAAGTCATAATATAGAGTTATAGGGGACAGAGCTAATATTGTTGCCTGTTGTATGTAAAAACAGGATTACTTTAAAAATACTAACCGTGTGTTTAGATTACGCTTCAGGCACTTCCCAGAAACAATTCCCTCTCCATATCTGTTCTGTCATTTTTCATAACCTGAACAGTTTTTCCCTACCATAATGTGTTATTTAGAGATGTCCTAAGATGTGCAAACCCCCTAAGTGTTAATTAATTTGTGTGGGAAAAAAAATAATAATAAAAAAAGGGATCAGCAAGTTTTGAGGAACTCTTGTTGCAAAATGCAGCACTAATATGGATTTCCTTCCAGCTGTACCTCTGACTTCTTATCAAGACTAGAGACATATCAGTAATAAGATGCCAGAGTGTTATACTTCCCTTTTCCCCACATTGCTGAAATATCAAGTGGTACTTCATTGCCAGGGAATCAGCATGCCTATTAGAAAAATGGCTCTTTCTGAAATGCAGTAGCATGTTCAAGTGGATGGTGCTTCTAAAAATGGAAATGAATTATATGAGGGGCATGAAGCATCCTCATTAAGTAGTGGTTTGAACTGACTAGTGTTTTCTTGTTTCAATGTGCGCTGTGGCTTCCTGGTCAGAGATCTCTGGGACATGTCTAATTATCTGAGCGATTTTGTTTCTGTTGCCAAGTGTACAGAATCTTGGGTTGTCACACACAACCATAACATGCCATTTCCCCCACTACAGTATGTCTTGGTTTTGTGCATTTCGTGCTAGGCCTATATGCAGGGGAAAGCAATGTCCATTGACTCCCCCACAAGTAGAGGTCAGTGATTGCACTGCCAGGCCTTTACATGCTATAGGGAAAATTGTTGGGAGTACAGAATTTTCCCAGCAGATAGGAAAACAAAGAGTGTTGCTAAGTCTCCACCGGTAACATTTGTGACACTTTCCTGAGAGAGTGCAAGAATTTTAAGGAAGGATATTCCTTCCTTGTTTAATAAAATGCCTCAAAACTTATACTATAGCTTATACTATAGCCAGCCTGAGGTCAGATCTCCAGCTGACGTAGAACAATGTAGTGCTACTGGAGTCAATGAAGATATGCCAGACACTAGCTGAGAATCTGGCTTTAAGAAAGGATATTGACAACATTTGGTTGCTGACCTGAGATGCTGTACTTCAAATAGCTGTGCAATATTTGGAGTTTTATTACTACAATAAAACCATGCAGCACTCCTGGTGCCCTTGGGCAATTTTTTAAAAAAAATACACTACCCCAGTTCTCTTGATGAACATACAAAAAACTAATTGACTTCCATCACATGGTCCCACATCCTCAAAGGTATTTAGGTGGACGGCTCCCATTGAAATCACCTAAATACCTTTGAGGATCTCAGCCACCATCCCCATTATAGAGAGAAAGTCGCCTGCCTCAGTAATATATTTTTTGCCTCATGTATATACACACACGTTCAGTTTAGATTTTGAATGGAAACATTAAAGGACCAATACACCTCTACCTCAATATAACACTGTCCTTGGGAGCCAAAAAATCTTACACGGTTTCACCTATAACGTGGTTATATTGAAATTGCTTTGATCCACTGGAGTGCGTAGCACCCCCCTCCCCCCGGAGCACTGCTTTACCGTGTTATATCCAAATTCGTGTTATATCGGGTGGCATTATATCGAGGTAGCGATGTATTTTCAAAAGTTGCTAGTGATTTTACTTTTCTCAGAGCTGGACTTTTCAGTTAGTAGAGCATTGTCATACTCTAAACTGCCTTGTCACTAGACTATAACTGGAAGGCAAGTAAAACATCAATATGTGGAGCTTGTGAATTTAATAATGCACACTACTGTCACTGTACATTGTGGTTGACTGCCGCTTTACAAGATCTCAGAGGACTTTGTTGGAGAGGCTGTAATAAAATGATTACTTTAAAATAATGTTCAATCAGTTCTCTAGCAACTGCCTGTGCTAGGAGAACTAGTCTGTTTTGGTTACCTATATCAAATAAGTCATGTGTTTGAGTTTAACTGACATTTCTAACAAAACAAGTGTTCAACGGTGTTTCTTAGGAACCTGATCTCTTGTTTCCACTACAATGCTTATTTTTGTCCATGACTGGCCCCTCTACTAAGCAATGCAAAAGTCTAATCTAGGACTGCATTGTTCTCCTGGTATGACTTAGCTGAGATCAATATTCATTAACACTAGTAATTCACCACACAACGAGGACAGTGCTCTAGAAAATATTAAGAGACACATGGGAAAGAAAAAAAAGGAATGCAGCCAGCATGAAGGAAGCAGATCTTATTTGTAAAGCTGTAGGTAGACAGAGAGGGTTCATTTCTATGGGACTGCTGCTTACCGTGTGTCTCCTCATTTCACCAGCATCTAAGGCTGGAATTTTGTCAAATGTGAAATGTTGTTCTCCCAGATTCTGAGTAGAAAGAATCTTTGATGAAGCCCATGGAAGTTAGTGCTGGGGAAACCTCAACAAACGTCAGAGTCTGGGTTTGGTTTGGACAAGTTATCAGCAATGAGCGGATGGGCAGGTCGGTGGGGCTCAGTAAGCCATTGCTCCTGTGCACCCATGGCAGGGTTTGCTTTGCTTCTCCAGCCTGAGCCCCTCCTCAGGCCCCGATTAGTAGTATATACTGGACCAGCAACGGAAGGGAACAGAGGAGCCTGCTGCAGTTACACGCGGCCAGAGTATGCATCATGCTGAGTTGGGGATCCTCTGGATTAGGGCAACAAGCAGGGTCCCACTCAAGAGTGGCTGAAAGTCAGCCCCTGTTCACAGCAGAGGAAGCCATGGCAGCAGTGGACAGCGCATGTAGTGGTAAGCAGCCCAGCAGCAAGGGCACACAGTAGACAGCGAGTGCAGGAATCTCCCCACACCACAGGGATTTCTAGTTCGCCCGGGGTGTGTGTGTGTGTGAGTAGTCCCCTTGGAGTGAAGAGGATTATTTGTGCCCTGGCCAACCTGTGCCCCCTGCCAGCGCAAGAACACCTTTTTTGGAGGGGGGGGGGCAGAGGAAGGGGCAGCAGCCCAGAAGTGGCAGCTGCTGGAGCCAAAGGAGGAAGGTGGCAAGCATACATGTTTCCCTCCTTGTGGAGGCTGGGTGAGGTGGAGCGAGTGGCCCCTAGAGGACCCAAGGAGCTTACTGGACTAACAGTAAAAAGAACAGGAGTACTTGTGGCACATTAGAGACTAGCTAATTTATTTGAGCATAAGCTTTTGTGGGCCCACAAAAGCTTATGCTCAAATAAATTAGCTAGTCTCTAAGGTGCCACAAATACTCCTGCTCTTTTTGCGGCTACAAACTAACATGGCTGCTACTCTGAAACCTGGACTAAGAGTATGGGTCTTCCCAGAAGACAGATTGTAACAGATCAAACAGCTTTTATCCAACTCAGAGAGGGAATGTAAGGATAGGGTTAAAGGCAATTTGGAGAACTCCCCTTGTGTGGAGGGGCAGACTCTCTGTCAAGCACCCCCACAGGAAACAGCCTCAGTCTTCTACTACTACTACTATTTCACATGGATGGCTCTGCAGTGGGAGGCAAGAGGAAGCCTCCCCAGATCCCCATACAGATGAGTCAACTGCTTTCCTTCCTGGAGAAACAGAGGCATGGCTCAGTGTTGCTGTGGCTCATACCCCAAACAAAAGTGGGGAAGCTGAGGAAGTTAAGAAACACGACATAATATGTGATTCCTACCTGAGAATGGGAAAAGCCCAAGATGTGTGCAGCAGACATGTAGCCACTGCCTATGTAACAGAAAACTCTTTTCAGAAGGTGGCTATGGATATTGGGCACACTTCAGTCAAAGGACTTTGATTTGCAGCTTGATGGACATGGGCCAGAGAGGGGAATCTGTCCCTGGGGAAGGAACATAGGGTTATTTCAAAGAGGGGAGATGGTTTCCTCATACATACACAGCCCAGGGGGAGAGAGACCCCCAGAGAGGGCATGCCACAAATACCTTTCCCAACTGACACGAGTGTCAAGTTCAGGTACTCATTCCATAGGGTTCAGTTAGCTGATTAACCAGAATAGGAAGCGGACTTTGGGGGAAGGTAGCCCCCACAGAAGAGAACAGGATTGGGGCTCCTAATGTGAGGAATAGTGAGGAAACAACCCCTTTTCCCCAGCCCCTTAAATCTCATATGAGAGGAAGGCAATGTGGTCCCAGCACTTGGCTGCAGACCAACTGGAGGGGTGGGGAACTGACAGTAAAAGAAAAAAAAATCAGAGGATTTTTATTTTGTCAGCTAATTCACCTGACCCTATTCAAATGCCCTGATGGGACACACATAATTCTGTTCTGCTCTGTTCAGGTTTTACATTGCAACCATCGCCATATCTTAATGCCCTGTCGCATCTGTGCACCTAAAACCAAGGAAAGCATTTAACGTGCAAAATTCTCCATGTACCCGGGCTTAACTTCTTGCTGAGACTTATGTTATAATTCAGCCTCTTGTCATTTCAACATGTTAAGATAGGTCCCTAATCCAGTTTTATTTATGTTTCTTGTACCAGCAAAATAAAAGAAACTGTACAGTTAGCATATCACTACTTTTAACACAAAGATTAACCCACTGTACATTAATGACTGTCATCAATGGGTGTTGCTTCATTGACTTCAGCAGAGCTATGGTGATGTAGCGGAGCTGAGAATCAGTCCCCAAAAGTATATTTTTATTGAAACGCTTGGTCTTATATACAATCCTATGGCCCGGATGTTGCTGATGGAGGAAGTAAGGGATATGGAGTGCTTAATTTATTATGCCTTATCTGGCCCTTACTTCTAGCATCACTCCTACTGCATAATCCAATGACAACACAGCCCTAATTTGATGGTGGTAATGAGGCATTTGCACCACAAAGGCAGTACATGATACTAACACACTTATAAATCAGGAACCAGATTCAAGAAACAAATTACTAGACTGTACCTAATCTCTTTTGCTGATGGCTCTTCAAGAGGAAGTTAATTGAAACAGCAAAAATTTCCAGACACTGGAAGAAAAAAAAAAAGACAAATATTCTAAAATGATAAGGACACTTATTGATAGTGACATGTTACCAATCTACAAGATCAAGAACATGACAACAAGAGTGGACGTCTGCAAGAAACACAGCTTCCTTAGGTTCATTTAGATTTGTACCATTCCTCCTATAGGACTGATCCTCAGCTGTCATTAGTATGGTATACCTTACAATATTCATAGCCACCTTCTGAAAAGGTTTTTCTGTTACTTTGGCAGGTGGCCAGCCACTTTTTTTGGAATTTAAAATTCTCTCCTATTTGTGATGCGTTAACTGATTGAAAGCCTTCTTCTGTTGTATTATACTGCAATCAGAGCTGGGTAGAATTTTCCATCAGAACATTTTTCCATCAGAACTTTTTTCTGATGGAAACACAATTTCTGAACAAATGAAATTTTCTGTTGGGAATACCAAAATGAAATATTTAATTTTGGGCCAATTTGATCCAAAATGAAACATTTTGTTTTGTTGAACTGACCTGAAATGGTGTATTTTAAGTTAGTTCAACATTAATCTGTATTTGCCTCTTTGGTGCTTTGCCTCATGGGAGTTGTAGTTCAGTCTCCCATTCTCCCTTATGCAGGCAGGAAGCAAACTCAACAAGAGTCAGGCAGGCTGCCAGAGAACTGCCATTTAGATTTTCTTTGATGGAAAAATCCAAATTTTCCCATGAAAATTTTCATTTTGCATTCAAAGGGCATTTTCCCTTGGAAATCTTTTTCTAATGGAAAATTTCTGCCTGCTTAAGTTTCTTTCCTTATAATTTTATGCTACATTGTACTAGAAGTGTATTTTTTCCTGGCATTCTGTGGCCATCCCCATGAAACCATTATACACCACAGCAACTATTTCTTCATGTAACAATTTTTTTAAACCCCTTCAAAACATATCACCTCTTTTGCTGATATCTTTCCTTGCCAGATTTAATATGCTTGTTGATTCCTCTAAGATAACTGCATTTTTCTGTGCATATTAAAGTAATAATCTATTCAGTTCAAAGTAATCTGTTGATAATTTAATAATACAGTCTCCATAATTGTATTCTGATTGATTATGCTTTGTTGATTGGTCATATGATTTAGCAGGGAGGATTAATTGGGAACGACTTTTAATTTTAAATAGGCACTATGAGCCAAAAAAAATTGTTGCTACAGATTTACCCCAGTGTAACTGTTTTGAAATCTTTAGAGTTATGCCAGATTTGCATTAGTGAAAATGAGACCAGGACTGGTATATTAAAAAAAAGGAATTTAAAGTTTTTGATCATCGTTAGGTTATCTTTCAAGTACAGTATTTAAATCCAAAAGAATAAATAAAATCAACTCATACTACTTTCTCACTGCTAAAACTTGGGTTTGCCTCTGGCTTTGCTAGTCTCCAATGCAAATATTTACTACCCTCAGTCTAGCCAAGAACACATTTCAGTATAGTCAGCACTTTTTGGTCAAGGGAGCATTTTATAAAGAAACACGAATGTTGTCAAAATTTTCAAATTTAGCTGCCTATAGTCTGGCTCCTAAGTCCACATATAGCCACCACATTTTCATTAAGTACTGAGAATCTGCAATTTCCACTGACTTTACTGAGATGCCACTATAGTTCTGACTGACGCTAATCTTAAGGCTTCCAAAGTTAGATGTGGTGCCCTTTGTGTTTTACTAGGCTATGATTTTTCTTCTGGCCTGAACAAAAAATGCCAGATACATATTACTCTGGAAGCTGTTCTTACAAAAAGGCATTGCATGTGTTTGGTGGGTGCTACACAACTTACACTGAGCTATTACATAATGTGGTAATATATCTATCAGTCCACAGGAGGTAAAAGTCAGATGCACCGATTGTTTTAGTTTGCATAAGAAAGCACTAAAGCAAATTTAAATTACATTAAACTAGTCTTGAGCATATTTTAAATAGCACGCCAAAAATAGCTTTAGTTACAATTAAGTCAGAACTGCTTAATGAAAAACAAATAAAATGCACTCTTTCAACTCCAAATTATACAGTTCACAACTGCATATACTACACTGAGCTTAGCATGAGTCCACAAGACTGTAAAGGTTCTGAAATGCAAATATCAGAACCAAATTCTCAGCTAACAGAAAATCAGCAGAGCTCCACTGACATCTGAAGATATGGCCCCAACCAGGGGCGGATCTAGGAATTTGGCCGCCCCAAGCATGGCAGCATGCCACGGGGGGCGCGCTGGCGGTCGCCGGTCCCGTGGCTCCGGGGGACCTCTTGCAGACGTTCCTGCCGCAGGACCAGCGGACCCTCCGCAGTCATGCCTGCGGGAGGTCCACCGGAGCTGCTTGTCCCGCGTCTCCGGTGGACCTCCCGCAGGCATGACTGCGGAAGGTCCACTGGAGCCGCCTGCCGCCCTCCCGGCAAAATGCTGCCCCCAGCGTGTGCTTGGCGTGCTGGGGTCTGGAGCCGGCCCTGGCCCCAACTATACTTTTGAATGCTAGAGGAACATGAATACCACTTGGTCTAACAATGAACAGTTTAGATTAAACAGAGTTTAACTGCTAACTCAACAGATGGTCCTATAAAGTGAATTGTAGTGAAATATTTTAAACATAAGTAGTAATTCAATGGTAGTTACACATGTAGCTCTACCATACTAATAATAAATGAAATGAAAAATCCACACATACTGGGAAGTCCACATAGGATAGATATTAACTGGCATGTGTATCCACCATTGGGGCGGGGGAGGTCATGTGATTGGCACTTAGGGGGTCGGTGTATTTATCATAAGGATTCACATACAGATAGCAGATATGCAACTTAGTAAAAAGATTTGATAGTACTCAGAGAAGGATCTTTAAATGACCACAATATGTTACTCTCATTCTCAAAAATGGCACCATCTCCTTTCTATTAGATGACTGAATTACTAATGATTTTTTTCAGTTGACAAATAATGGAGTATATCACAGTCGGATGGCTACAGAACTAGCCATTTAACATCTCACAAGGCCCTGAATAAAACAGAGAAATAGCAAATATTTTTATTAGAAGAACTCTTTCTGTTCTTGAATTGTCCAAACATAGATGACAACTTTCTCAAAGCTGTTTGTTATATTACATTTTTTTTTTGCTGTACTACTTAAAAAAGTATATATAGTTGGTTCCTGGTTCTGTTGAAGTTGGAGTCTGGTGGACAGGATATTCACCTAGGATGTGGGGTTTGAGTCCTGATCTGAATCAAAGCAGGAACTTGAGTCTAGGACGCCCACATCACTGATGAGTGAACTAACCTCTTGGCCATCTGGGGGACTCCCATGTGTATTTTGACCATAAATTCTATCCTGAACACTATCTCATCAAAACTAACATGTTCCTTTAAAAAAAAAAAAAACACCACCAGACATCTGGAACTAAGGTACAGACAGAGAAAGATTAAGTGACTTGCCCAGAGCCACCCAGAAAGTATTTGGTGGAAATTGAACCCAGGTCCTGAGATGGCACATTCTGTAAAAAAAGAATGAGACCATAACAGTTAATTAGAACTGTGCAAAAAGTATCAGCTTCATGTGCTAACACTGAGCCTCATGTATATTTTGAAATAATTCATACATATGTTTACTACATTTTGCTTTCTGTTCTCTTCCATTTCCTGCTGAGTTACAATAAACTGCCACAAACAGTTTCCCCACTCCATGTTTGGTTGGTAGCTAGGTACCATATGCTGGTATAGTTAATGCTCTGTTCTTTGATTATACACTGTGCGTCTTGAATATACATGCAAAAGTTTACACCAGTCATATATTTTAAATAATGTTAAAAAAAGACTAATGATCTTTAGGCCTACAAAAATAATATGGTCAAGATAAAGACACCATTATAGTAAACCAAGTGGATAGAGGGTCAACCGTAGTGGGCTAGCCACATTGTGCTTTTTTGAAAACTTTTAATACATGGAATTAATCTTTTGGTTTTGGTCTACTACTGTAAGAAAGAACTGCCAAACCAAAGAGTTGCTTAAGCATGGCAGTGAACTCCGGCAGTTAAAGACTCTGTTGTTCAGTCATCATGACAAAGGAGCAAAAACCACCAGAAGCAAAGCTAATATTTCAGCTCTGTCTGGTGCTGATCTGCAAACCTTACTCACACAGATAATTCTTACTAGTGCAAGTATTCCCACTGGCTTTCGTAGGACTTCAATTGGAATCCTTGTGAAATAGTTACTGTTCCTCAACTTTCATAGACAGAGGGACAATGAATGATTTGCATTAAAACCTGGTCCAGAAATAAGCCTTAATATGTCACGCATGTAGCTCAAATGGAATTATATTTTTACCATTAAATTATGTTAGCCATAATTATTTTGGGATCTATCAAGGCAAATGTAGAGCATTTCCAGTGTGAACTCCATTGAAGTCAATTGTGTCACTGAGATCTGAACCCGGCCCAGTATGTGGTTATCAGCAATTACTTATGTACATTGTGGAGTTGCTCTTGCAGTCATTCCACACTCAAAGCACCCACTGATTTCAGCAGGAGTTTTACGTAATGGAGGTTTTCACCATTAGGCCCCTGAGGTTAATATTTATCATTCAAACTACAACAAGCAAGGGGTCACTTGCTTTTGCTTTGAAATATTTAATTGTCAATATGTTATTTCCACACTTACGTAAGCAGCAAAGAAAAATCTATTTTGCTGAGGGATTTTGTTTTAACAGTTGTATTACAGTTCAAAAGCTTTCCACATTAAAACATGAAAGTTTGAATGACTAGTTAAGGAATAGAAGGCATCAGTGGCTGATTGGCTGGAATTTCTGAGCTTGGTGAGATTTCAATATGGGTAAATGAGACTCTCTCTCTTACTGTGAAGGAGGCTATTTGAACCACAACATTAGTCTTGTTTCTGTTTTTGTCCCTCTGGCACTATGATTAACTAAAGACTTTAGTTTAATATTTTCAGCATTCCAAGCACATTAATCGGTTTGAAAAGTTGGTGCATTCATTCACTGTGACAGCTCTGCCTTGCTGATCTCTAAGCAAGTGTCACCAAGGTAACATGCAAAAAAAAAGTGAATTATATTCAACTTGCTGCAAAAAGATATAGAATGACAGATATTGCAAAGTGCCAAATGCTCCCCCAGTCTGCTGTGTGGCACTGGACAAACCATGCAAAAGGTGTCTGTCAGGTTCGGGAGGAGGAGTCAAGGAACAGACATGTTGTATGACATTCTACTCCCCATGCCCACTGTGACAGATACCATGTCGAAAATGGAGATTAACTAATATTATTCAGAGTACCATTAACTCCCTTGCTGTCTCTGAAGTTAATGTGAACAGAACTACTGATTATTCTATCTTGAGTTTTGTATGGTGTTCACCACAATATCTGGGAGAGGAAGGGCACTGAACGGAGCGCAGAGAGGCAGCCTTCTAAGCAATTGTTCAGGGATATGAGACATTTGGCCTTGTGCCTGAAGATCTGTGGCCTACACTCTTCAGGAAGTGCCTCCTGGCCCTTAACTACTGGCGTATGGCACAGAGCAGGAGTCTTTCCTACCTTAACTCCATAATGTAGTAGAGTTTCTCTCACTGACAAGAGAGTTCTGTTTACATTGCAAAAAACAAAACAAAACCTGTTTTCCTGATTTCGCAAAAGTGATTGATCCAAGCTTATTTGGCCAGCAGCTTGCAGACACTGCATTTCCTCCAGCAGAGTTTCACCCAATTTCACTCAGGGTATGTCTACGCTGCAGCTGGGTGCAGGCTGCCCAGCATGGGTAGACAGATACATGCTACCCATGCTCAAACTAGCATGATAAAAATAGTAGAGTAGCCGGGGCAGCCCAAGTGGCAATTGAAGCTAGCCACTTGTGTGTATACCCTGGGTGGGATCTGGGTGGGTTTGGGCTTGCCTGAGCCACCATCCACGCTACCCTTGGCTATACTGCTATTTTTAGCACACTAGCTCCTGCAGAACTAGTGCACATCCATCTGCCCACACTGGAAAGCGCACTCCCAGCTGCTATGTTTACATACCCTCAGTGAGTTGTTAAATGTGTTCAGGAAGTGGATCCAGCTTCCTGCAAGTTGAGGCTTTTTCCCTTCATGGCCAGTGAGGAGGCTTTGGATGTACATAAAGAATATTTTCTAAAGCTCGTTTTGTGAAGGGAAGGGGTTAGCCACTGTACAGAGGCTGTGCCTTCCCCCTGAGACCCACAGCAGTGTTGGACCTCCAGTGTGCCCTCTTCCTTGTGCCTTGTAAGTTAGGGGTTGGAACTATTGGAGCCAGCACTAGGGAGCAAAGAGATTTCCCTGCCGTGCAGATAAAACCAATCATGGGACAACACTAGGGAATTGGGGATAAGGGAATCTTAGGACTCAGTAAACCCTACCTTCACATTCTTCAACCCAAACATGCTTTCCAACTTCCCCTCTCCACTCCCTCCCACAATCCCCCTGTTGCCAGCCTCCCTTTCCCTGCCCCCATCCTCCCTCATTAGTGTCCCCTTTCAATTATTTCATCCCTCCTATAATCTATTAAAACCCAGCGATAATGACATGCACCAGCTATAAACCTTCTTACTCTTCTTGTATGCTGTATCCTCTCACCCTAATCCTTGTCTGTCTTATCTATTTGTGGGAAGGACTGTGTCTTCTAATGTGTTTGTACAGTCACTGGCACAATGGTAAGGCTGCTGCTTAGGAAGTTCTCTCTGCACATCAGCCTCATCAATTACATTCCAATGCCACTGAGAATGTGGGTTAAACATTTGACTCTCAGAAGCACCCTTGATAGCGTAGCTGTCTGTGCTCTACCAGGAGAATTAAAGACCCCCTCCCCAGAAGAACATGTTTGAGAGGGCTAGGGATACAGCCATGGCCTCATTGTACACATGTGCCAAGTAGCATTGCCTGGATTCATTGTAGGAATGTAGGCAACCACTGTTCTGCAGCTGTTATAACTCGGGTGATCAGACAGCAAGTGTGAAAAATCAGGACAGGGGGTGGGGGTAATAGGAGCCTATACAAAAAAAAGACCCCAAAATCGGGACATCTGGTCACCCTAGTTATAACTGTGTTTACCCCGCAGTGCTCTGGAGTCATTATACCTACTCCTGGCTTCTGCTTGCCTAATGCCTTCACATACACCAAGGCTGGGTAAGTCCACCTTCTCCACCTCTTTTCCTTACAAGAGTAAGGGTTGCAGGATCTAGAACTTCAGATTGAAGCTTTCCAGTGGCAGGCTTGTTGTCTCTATAAATAGTCTTCCATCTTGGTACTTATATGACCCCTATCTGTATAGTATCAGAGGGGTAGCCGTGTTAGTCTGGCTATCTGTATAGTATCTGAGCATGTTACAGTCACTAATGTATTTATCCCCTGCTTCACGGGGTGTTGTGAGAAGTGCTAACACCCCTGTTTTATAGATGGGGAACTAAGGCACAAACAGCCTCAGTAATTAAGGGACCCAAAGTCATATAGGAAGGCTGTGACAGAGCAGGAACTTGAATTCTGGTCGCCCCTGTCTCAGGCTAGAGTCAAAGCTGCACAGCCTAAAGACACCCAAGGTCGCAGGGCAGGCAGCGATAGAACCCCTTACTGAGCTGGGTGAACTAGGGTGACCAGATGTCCCGTTTTTAAAGGCACAGTCCCGTTTTGGGGGATTTTTTCTTATATAGGCGCCTATTACCCCCCACCCCCATCCCGTTTTTTCACAGTTGCTATCTAGTCACCCTCCTCTCTCAATAGGTTTTTTTCCATGCCCATGAACTATAGGAAAGGACGGTACATCTAGCAGAGTCCCATCACAATATAACAGGTCAGTCAAGGATAGTGAGAAAGTCTCTTGTAGGTTAGAAAACAAAGTAACCTGGGGAATTGAAAAAGAAAGAAAATCCCTGCAATTTACTTACAATAACTCATTTATTACCAGATTATTTGCACAGGTAACTAGTGAATAAAGCTAGATGAGTTAATCAAAAGAAGAAGAGCAACAACTAATCTATTTTGAGGCACAGGAGGCCAGCTAATAAAGCTTGGTTCTTATCTCTCATATTTGTCACTGAGGATCATGGCAGAATGGTTAGATAGTTAACGCTTTTCTCCCCTACCCACCTCCTTCCCCCCCGAATGACTGTGCTGCACTGTGGATAGAGTACTAGTGTTATTCCTGGTAAATTCCTGTCATCAATGGCTGAACTCTAAGCATGACTTCTGTGCTCAGTTATTTAGTTAAGAATGCAGTTATTGTCCCTGGAGTAAAATCACTTGACTTAAATATCTCATTCAATAGAAATAAAGCAGCATATAAACACATGGGGCCAGAGCCCAAGTCGACATTGCTCTGTTGACATCAATGGAAGCTGCACTGATTTACTTCTGCTGAAGATCTAGCCCAGGAGATGTGTCTGTTTACTAAATATGATAGTTTTACCATAATAACAACTAAATCCATTCAAGCTACAGCCTTCGTTTTTAGAATAATTGAGAGAGTACTTGTTATACTAAAAAGGGACAGGTTTCAGAGTAGCAGCCGTGTTAGTCTGTATCCGCAAAAAAAAAAAAACAGGAGTACTTGTGGCACCTTAAAGACTAACAAATTTATTTTAGCATGAGCTTTCGTGAGCTAAAGCTCACTTCTTCGGATGCATAGAATGGAACACACAGACAGGAGATATTTATACATACAGAGAACATGAAAAGGTGGAAGTATGCATACCAACAGGCAGAGTCTAATCAATTGAGATGAGCTATCGTTAGCAGGAGGCAAAAAAACTTTTTGAAGTGATAATTAAGAAGAAGGTGTGAGGAGAACTTAACATAGGGAAATAGATTCAATTGGTGTAATGACCCAACCATTCCCAGTCTTTATTTAGACCACAGTTAATGGTATCTAGTTTGCATATTAATTCAAGTTCAGCAGTCTCTCTTTGGAGTCTGTTTTTGAAGTTTTTTTGTTGCAAAATTGCCACCTTCAAGTCTGTCACTGAGTGGTTAGAAAGGTTGAAGTGTTCTCCCACTGGTTTTTGAATGTTATGATTCCTGATGTCAGATTTGTGTCCATTTATTCTTTTGCGTAGAGACTGTCCGGTTTGGCCAATGTACATGGCAGAGGGGCATTGCTGGCACATGATGGCATATATCACGTTGGTAGATGTGCAGGTGTACGAGCCCCTGATGGTGTGTCTGATGTGATTAGGTCCTGTGATGGTATCACTTGAATGGATATGTGGACAGAGCTGGCATCGGGCTTTATTGCAAGGATAGGTTCCTGGGTTAGTGTTTATGTTGTATGGTGTGCGGTTGCTGGTGAGTATTTGCTTCAGGTTGGGAGGCTGTCTATAAGCGAGGACTGGCCTGTCTCCCAAGATCTGTGAGAGTGAGGGATCATCTTTAAGGATAGGTTGTAAATCTTTGATGATGCGCTGGAGAGGTTTTAGTTGGGGGCTGTAGGTGATGGCTAGTGGTGTTCTGTTATTTTCTTTTTTAGCCCTGTCCTGTAGTAGGTGGCTTCTGGGTACTCTTCTGGCTCTGTCAATCTGTTTTTTCACTTCAGCAGGTGGGTATTGTAGGTTTAAGAATGCTTGATAGAGATCTTGTAGGTGTTTATCTCTGTCCGAGGGATTGGAGCAAATACGGTTGTATCTTAGAGCTTGGCTGTAGACAATGGATCGTGTGGTGTGTCCGGGATGGAAGCTGGAGGCATGTAAGTAAGTATAGCGGTCAGTGGGTTTCCGGTATAGGGTGGTATGTATGTGACCATCGTTTATTAGCACAGTAGTGTCTAGGAAATGGACCGCTTGTGTGGATTGGTCTAGGCTGAGGTTGATGGTGGGATGGAAATTGTTAAAATCTCGGTGGAATTCCTCGAGGGCTTCTTTTCCATGAGTCCAGATGATGAAGATGTCATCAATGTAGCGCAAGTAGAGTAGGGGTGTTAGGGAACGAGAGTTAAGGAAGCGTTGTTCTAAGTCAGCCATAAAGATGTTGGCATACTGAGGGGCCATGCGGGTACCCATAGCAGTGCCACTGACTTGAAGATAAATATTGTCCCCAAATGTGAAATAGTTGTGGGTGAGGACAAAGTCACAAAGTTCAGCCACCAGGTTAGCCGTGATATTATCGGGGATACAGTAATTCATTCTCCTGTGCTTCATAATTAGGGTCTGACAACTTTAATTCCTGTTGCATGTTTAAGAAACAACAACAGATTGAGTGATGCACATCAGTTACCCCCGTCACCAATCTTAACAGGTGTGTCTCTTCTGTTCTTATGTTATTATTCTACCTATTATTTCATTTGCCATTTCATTGTGTCATAAGGAAAACATAATTAAGGGTTTGTCTACATAAGGACAAAAAGAAAATTCATTAAAGGTGCAAATTTGAAGTAGATTAGTTAAAACACATGAAATGTTTGGGTGTACACTGTTATTCAGAATTAGGCCAGGTCTATACTACAGACCTATATCGCCATAGCTACATCTTTCAGGGGTGTGGATTTTTCACACCCCTTAGCGACATATTCTAATGATCTAACCCTCTGTTGACACAGTTACCGCCTCTTCAGGAGGTGGATTAACTATGCCAACAGGAGAAGCTGAACCACTGTAGCACTGTATGTGAAGACAAGCTCTTAGTGGCCTTAATTGGATTTAGATTCACTTTGGAAGTGTATTAAACCAAATCAGATTAAGGCCACTTTCTATTCTGAATTATGGGTTTTAATGTGGATTAACTAATCCACTTCAAATTCACACCTTTAGTTAATTTGTATTAATTTTCCTGAATGTTTCCTAGGGCTCATCTACATGGAGATAGTCTCAGCTCTGATTTTTGGGGCCAAGGAACCAAATATTAAGATTACATTTTATCATGGGGCTGGTTTCAGACATTAGGTTTAGCCCTGAGTAAGGAGTGCAGTGGGCCATCCCTGGATTAGCTCAATTCCCTACCTTGGGGTAGGGGAGGGACAGAAGTGTAAATTACCTCACTCTTAGGCTTTGTCTACACTACCAGCTAGCAGCGTGATTCCCCTGCTTGCATACACTTAGTCGCACTCTCTCTCATTGAGCTATCACTAGTATAAATAGCAGCATAGCCAGAGCAGCACAGATGGCATATCTGCTGCTGCGTACAAACCTGCCTGAAACCAATCGGTAGGTATCCCACATGGATTAGCCAGGCCTCCTCCGCCGCTACCCATGCTACTGCAGCTATATTGCTATTTATACTTGAGGTAGCACAAGTGTGTGTATGCAAGCAGGGGAATCGCACCTCTAGCTCCTAGTGCAGATGTAGCCTCAGGATGCAGTTTACTCTTTCCCTTATAATCTATCCAGCAATTAGGGGATGGTGACAAGGCTCCCACTCCTTTCCCATCTTTACACTCTCTCCACCTACTTGCTCTCAAGAAGGAGTATCAAGTGAACAGTTTAAGCCTCAATCTGGCCAGAATGGCTGAGGAGGAGAGGAAGTACAGGGTAGTCTTATCCCTCTTATGATCAAGTAAGAGCTAGGGTCAGTCTAGTGACATCAAAGCACAAGTCTGATTGAGTTTTGATGAGCCTGGTCCTCCTAAATCATTTGGAATTTAAAGGCAGTGCTTTTGAAAACCTCAAAACACCCATATCACAATTTAAACCTAAAGTACCACTAATTTTTCCTGTCGGGGTTTCTATAACTTTTTTTTAATTGAATTCTGCAGCTCACAATAACAGTGTAAAAGTTTTATCTAACCTGAACTAATGAATCATAAATCTAAAGCATGCAAACTTAGTTCTGAAAAAAAGAAAATCAATAGCAATTCAGTGAGCTCCCAAAGTATATTTTTCTGCATGACGTGCTAGGGATCTCATTTCCAGAAAATGTGAGCCTTTCTAAGAATTAAAATTCTCCTTTTTGAGTGTTGAGAGGGGGTTGTTCATTTGGTTGGTTTTTTGTTTGTTTGTTTTTTGGTTTTGTTTTACCAAATAAAGTATAAAGCAGTAATCAAGTGGAAAAACAGGCCTATGAAATGGAAGCTCATTATTTCCATTTTAAAAGTTGACATACATATTTCATAAAATGTATTCTTTCCCAATGTCCTGCTGGTACTGGTTAATATAGCTGCATCAGAATTATTAACACACCTTTGAGATATTCAAAAAAAGAATGTCAAACTGTAAAGATATCTTCAGCTTAATGAGAGACATTACTACAAATAATGTTAATTTGATATTTTTTTTCCAACTCACTGTGGAACAGGAGAACTGAAAAATTATGTAGGTCATATTGAAACGTTAATCCTGAAGTGGATGAAAGACTGCTTCTCCAGTCTTGTTTTTCTTTAAAAATATAATCTGACTCTTAGCAACATTTTTTATTTCTTTCATTTGCATCATACATCTAATTATAAATATCACAAAGAACACACGTATATAGCTTCTCATTAGAGGTTCTCTTGTAATCTCTCTCTCTGGGGATGAACATTAACTTTACTAGATGGAAATGGATTAATACATATAATTTCATCTTCAGTGACAAGCTCAACAGGGCCCAGACCCATGGATGCCCTACGATTACTGCAATAAACACGTCTTCGAAACATTTTGCAGTCATTAAAGCATTAAACTGTCCTTATGATGCTAGCTGTCCTTTCCCTGAGGGTTTTTTTTTCCAATGGCGGGAGAGGGGAAACAGAATCATGAGAAGATGATTGTGTGTTTAATCCTGCTTCTGTTGAAGCCCAGGTGAGTTATCATTGGCTTCACTGGGAACAGGATTCGGCACTAGAACCACAGGGAGATCATTTGCTCAAAGCCATATAGAGCCAGACTGTGCTGCCTTTGCTATACCCTGGTGAGCAGTTAGTCGCATGGGACCTGGTTTATGACCATTAATGAAGGGCTGTTCCAGGATGTAAGGTGACCCCTCATCTCCCTTGTGTTCCCTACCTACATTGAAAGTCACCCTGTGTGGAGGGCCAGCACACAGCATTTTCATAACCCCATTTTGAGAGCTTCAGTAGGACCTCGCTACTTCATAGACTCTCTGCACAGGGGTGAATTTCACCCACCATGCGTTATGTTCTTAGATATGTTGTTCAGGCATGTTTGCACCAGTGTTTCCCAAATTTCTGTCAGCTGAGTTCCTTTTCAGGAAAATTAAACTGACTGCTCTCCTCCCAAAACCCCCATGCCACCAAAACTGTAAATGTCCCCCCTGCATTCCTGTAATGTCACCATGTGTCATTAAAGACCTACACATTTTCCATGCCCTCATCCCTCCCACACACACCTTCTGTGGGAAATGCTGATAAAGATAAGATCCTTCCTCTCATTTCTTACACTTTTCATGGGAAGTGAAACAGCTAGCGACAACAATATTGATATTTAAAGTACCATCTGAGTTGAAACCATTGAAATGAATGGGTCAGTTAAAGTCTCAAGAGATATTCTTTCAGGCTCTTTGCAAACTCAGGTAGACATGTCTTCATCTGTCACATTTACTTCACATTTTAAAAATGTTGAGACACACCGATTTAAGCCAGCATAAACCTCAGTTTTTGGGTGCCCAACCTGAAAATTTTTAAGAAGGACTTGGTTTTCAGAGGGCAAGTGCCTGTTTAAATTAGACCTGTTTAAAGGTGTCTGAATCTGGGCACCAGAAATCACTTGTTACTTTTGAAACTCCTGGAGTTAATCAGCAGTTTATAACAGGCAAAGAATAGAAGAGGTATAAAACACAATGGATGCCATTTGTTTATTATTGTTGATAACCTGAGCAACCTTTTGGGGGATAAGGTTTTGGTCCTATTACAGAAAGGCAAAATAAAAAAAAAAGTCAACATTCGATTTAAGATATTATTGACATGAATTCTCAACCCTCACACAGGTCTCTTTAGCCATTGTTTGGCCTAGCTTTGAATGCTTTAACTAGTAAGATCCACGACCTACAAATTCCCAAGTCACATGAGACAGTCAATCCTTTCTTCTGAATAAGAGCTTAAGTAACTACACTCAGAGTTTTAACTCATCTATTTCCCCACATATGTAATTATCATGTAAACTGTATTACCTTGCTCAAGGCTTACTGTAGTATATAAACATCTAGTTTATATAAATGAAGCTTCCTGCAGCAGAACAGTTATGCATGAGGAAATTGTAACCAATAAAACAGGCATTCTAAAAGAGTAACCCTTCAGGGATCTAGAGTTTAATGGGCCATGTGAAATGAGGAGTGTACCCAAACTGATGGGGGAGATTGTTTAATTTATGAGCAATGATGTTTGCATGCAAACAAGGTCACCCTAAGAACACAGATTTCTACATTTGGCTTGATAATTGTCGGTTTAAATCGCATCCAAACAAAAATCAGGTATAATTTTTAACTGCTTAACGCTAGTAAGAGTAAAAAGGAATGAAAGCTGTAGCTTTAAACCCTATGCAAATATATTCCTGATGGACTGTGTCATGTTTGAACAGTGACATTAAACTTTCAGTCCATTTGATAGCAAAATTGTGTAAGACTTCACTGTGGTCATCATCTCTTTTATTTAAAGAAACACTTGTACCAGAGAATAGGAGCAATTACGAGCTGAATTTGCTTATACTGTGCTTCTGTTTAGCAAGGAAAGCCACCCCTGAAAATGATGAAACATAACACTTTGCAACTTACTAAGACTAGTAACAGCAAATACAGGTTTTTGACAGAGATAGTGGGTCTTGTGCAGAAGGAGGGTAACATGTTGCCTGTGTAAAATGGTGTAATCTGCACACTGAGGGAATGGAAAGGTAGGGCTGCAGCAGGGAAAGCAACCAATGGGTAAACATAAGGAAATGCAGATTTTCACCTCCATGAGCTATCCAACTGGTTGATTTTCCTGCTGCAACCTCACTTCTGTCCCCTGAATGCACAAATATCACCTGTTTATGTTCACTTACACCAGTTTATTAATCACACCAACACTGAAGTCACCTCTGAATTTGGCTCATAAAGGCACCTGCACACAGCTTATGGTCCACAGGAGATGGAGGATGCTCAGCTTCTGAGATGGATTTCACTGTGTCCTTAAACAGAGACAGGCCTACCCAGTTCAGACAAGCCTGACACAACTCCAAACAATGGGATGATTAGAGGCTGGTAGGTAGGTAAAGGATTAGAATCTCATGCCAACTAGTATAACTCATTACTGGTAACCGTGGCAACCTGCATTCTTACTGTACAAAGACACTGACAGCTGCCCTGTTATCACCACAGTCCAAAGTAAAATCTACAGACACACAAATTTGAATCTTCTTAACCTTATTGCCTCTGGTCCTCCAGTGTATCTGCTGTGCTGCTGCCATCCGTTATCCCAAGTACCTTCTACCTGAATTTACCAGGGAAGTTCAGCAGCATCAAGCAGTTAATAGTGCCTGCAAGGTGCTTGTACTAGTTTATTTACCGAGGCACATTTTTCTGTTTCAGCATTAGATCCAGCTCATTTACTCAACGAAAAAGCCAACAGCCACCAGATGTTATGTTATGCTAGTGACTAATTATTAAAGGACACAACAGCTATATAATTTCTGAGGGTGGAGGGAAAAGATTTAAAGGCTAGCGTGAACAAGGAGCAGTGTGAATGCCGAATTCACAGAATTTAGAGATGACTAAAATAATACTTTGACTGTGGGGGTTGGATTTCATTATATACTTCCACTGAGAGTTGCAAACTCTTTGAAACTTGGGCTGGAATTTGCTTGCTTTTGAACTAGGAGTAGTTCGTGGAAATCTTGAAAAACAAAGCACTTTATACTGAGTTTTGCTTTGATTCTGGGATCAGCTTGAACCTGAGCCTCAAAGCCCCAAAGAGTCAAACCCATGTGGTTCAGAAACTAAACAGGAGTGTCATCCTCCAAACCTTACAAAGTGAAACTCCCGAATTTCCATAAAACTTCTCTAGTCCAATTATGAGAAATGGGTTATTTAATGAAAAGGAAAAGTCACCCCAGTTAACCAGACCCTTACCTCCCAGGATTTACATAGATTTTGTGAACACAGATGGTGTCAATGGGATAGAGCCATTGAGATTACTCAGAGGGACAAGCCAGGTGAACGAAGGTCAAGCAGGAGTATTCGTATACCCTATTTCCAGCTATTACAACACCCCCATCCAGGCTCTTTTAGCTGGAGTGCAAGTTAGAGTGAAAACCCATGGCAGGGATGGGGCACACAAAGTCACCTTTCACCTCAATCCCTATGCTGAGTTCAGTCTAGGAAGAGGGATGGATTAGACCCCGAGTGCCACTTCTGAGGTGCTGAGCATTCTCCATTCCTGCTGAACTCCTCACCTCCCAGCATCACGTGTAACACCTTTACAAGAGTAGTGCTGAATTGACAGCCAGGGTGTTTAGACGTCAAATAATAATGAGCAAGAAGGATTTTGAAAGTCAGTCCTTAACCAGGGGCCAATAATTCATCCTCTAAGAAAGACTGATGAGCACAAGAAATAATTGTGTAGAGCACCTGTAGCATATGAAAAAAAATCTTTGGAGTTCACAACATTGAAGAAATGTTTCTCATTTAGGATCTGGTCCAAAGCCCACTGATATCAATGGCAATATCCCCATTGAGTTGAATTCAGTCCCAGCTGAGAAAAGAGTAGAACAACATTTTATAAAGAAAAAATAATCTCTATAAGGAATAGAGTGATATTTAAGCATTGCAAGGACATTGAAGAACTCAAGTGGTAGTGTGCTCCTAAATAAGGAGTTATTTTCTCAACACAACTGCCTTGAAAAATTTGCTTTAGATAATTTGATGATAAACACAAAGCATAAAAGAAAATACATATGACACCACTGAAATGTAGAGAACATTGACACCTCTACTGAAACTCCCCAAACCCTTAGAAGAAGGATAGCACTGAACACCATAAATAAGAAATGCAGAATAAAGATAGACTCCTCTATATGCAGAAGAGGAAAAAAAATCACATTTAATACAAACAGAGATGAACAAAAGATCACAGTGAATGAGAAAACTGGAAAAGCAAAATGACTAAACACTTTGAGCCAGATCCTTAGGTGAGATAAGTCAACATAGCTTCAATGAAGACAATGGAACTATGCCACTTTATACGAGCTGAGGATCTGGTCCAAACACATTTTTTAAACAAGCATTTCACTGGAACATCAAGTCAATAGCTGGGGAGTTACATTTGTTTAGTAGAACCATAAAAGGGGTCGCTGGCCACTTTTAAATCCAACACCTGTAAAAGAAAATTGAGAAAGTAGGGGTTTAAACCCTAAAACTTTCTACCATCTTTATTTCAATTTATATGAGGAAAGAAAAAGGCTGAGAGTACCTACCATCCCTGTAAACGAAAGTGAACCTTTCAGAGCGTAAAGTCTAAAAGAGAGTATCCAGAGATGAGTGGCAGGATTTTCAGATGTGTGTCTGCAGTGGTCACTGACTTTAGGTACAGTTCTAAGTATTATGTACATGTGAAAAATCAAGTCCATGATTGTGTCAGTGGTGATCACTAGAACTGGTCAGAAATCTTCCAATGGAGCATTTTTGGCACCAGAAAATACTGATTTTTCAAAATTGGAACTGCCAGAAGAACATTCTAATTTGACAAAATTCCATCAGGAACGAGGCAAGTTTTTGACAGAACACTGCAAGTAGCAGAATGTACCTGGTTACACCTGTCAGATTGTCCATCTGGCTCCTTGGCAGCCTGCCTGGTGGGCTGATGTGGAGCAGAGAGCCAGGCACTCTGGCTCCCAGGCTTGTGGCTCCTCAGCAGCCTGGGCCTAGGGATTCCCAGGCTCCCAGCCAAGGCTGCCCATCTGGAGGGAAGTTCCAGAGTCAAGTTTCCCAGAGCTTCGAGGGTCTCTGCCAGGTGTGCTGTCTTGGAGTTGGCACTTCCAACTCCTTGGCAACCTGGAAAGCCCTGGCAGGACTGTCAACTTGATGCTCTGGGCTTCAGGAGCCTCAGATGTTTAAAAAAATTCTGATGTAATCACATGATTCCAAAAACTGGGGCACTGGACATGTGTCTATAGCACTTATGCCTTAATCTAGCCCAGATGCTAAAATCTACTTTTGCCTCTGCCTCCCCAGCAATTCCGTGTTGAACTCTTCAGTCCATCTCCCACTCCATGCCCCATGATTCCTTCTCCAGTCCCCACTTCTCCCCTTCTCCATCCAAGTTCCCCTTTCTCATTCTCAGATCCTGAAATCAAAGAGACTGAGACAATTATGGCAATTTCCTGAACTATCCTGGATGAACCTTGTTGAATTAAGTCTAATTATTTTATGAATTTATATTAAAAAGCAAATTTGTAACTGTTATTGTGGGATTGTACATAACTTGTCTAGGAGACATGACCTCAGGAAGTGTTATGAGCTTCAAAGGGCTCTTTTAAACAATGGGCAAGACAAGAATGAACTGTTAGTTGAGTAGGTTTCCTACAAAATACTTCGGAGGCGGGGAATGCAAATATCCACCTCTGGACCTGATCTTTGAAGTTTTACCCTGAAGAGGGGACATCTGTCCATGAATTACCTAGTCCCAGGATTGAACATCCCAAACAGCATAAAGAAGTAACTCTCAGATTCATGTGTGCTTATTCTGAGCCAAAGCAGTTGTGTATTGGTAATCACAGAAAAAACCCTTGGTGGGGACAGTTCACTGGCCCAAGTCCTGGCTGGAGTTGGGGTGATCTATGGTAAGCTTAGTGTGATGGTGGGAGCTTGATGGAAGCATCACCTAGTGGTTAGGGGGTTAGGGCCTTCTTAATGCAGGCCGGAGGTGGTAGGGGATCCCAGGTCCTCCCACGCCATCAGGTTCAGGCCTGGGGCCCTGTGAAGGTTTCCAAAGGCCAGGTACCCAAGAATGCCTTAAGGCTGCCCTCTGAGCCTCTTCCCACTCTGTGGTCCAAGCTTTGCAGTCTGCAGCAAAAGGTAATGAAGAAAATGTACTAACTGCACCTTCAGTCTGTCTGAGCCCAGAAGACAGGCTCCTCTTACCTCAAAGGAGCACCCCTTCTCAGGAGCTTCCAGGGCAGGTCTTCTGCTTTGTCAGCCCCCTGCTGAGCTCTCTGGCTTCCTTTTAAGCTCTGCCTCCATCTGGAGCATGTGCCACAGGTGCAGCTGGGCGGGGTAGTCTGGGCCCAGAGTTGTTCTTTAACCCCTCTGATCCTAGTGCAGGGTTTACACCTTGTCACACTTGGTAGCATGTGTCTTGGCTCTTTTCTTGTTTTAATATGTGTTTCACTGTAATGCTTAGAATAAATGCGCTTGCTTAGAAAAAGCCAGGTGCTAACTTAACGTGTGGCAATTGCACTGTTTACTGTCTCTGAGGAGAAAAGTAAAGCAGGTCTGTTTAGGCAATCTGATTTTATTGGGGAATTCACAGTGCACGCAGGGAGCTGTGCTGTCTGGAAATACCCCAGTCAGGAGGAAGAGCAAGTTCGCAGGTGACACTAAGCTGGGAGGAGAGGTAGATACACTGGAGGGTAGGGATAGGGTCCAGAATGACCTAGACAAATCGGAGGACTGGGCCAAAAGAAATCTGATGAGGTTAAACAAGGACAAGTGCAGAGTCTTGCACTTAGGATGGAAGGAACTTATGCACTGCTACAGGCTGGGGACCAACTGGCTAAGCAGCAGTTCTGCAGGAAAGGACCTGGGGATTATAGGCACCAACTCCGTGGATGCTCTGGGGCTGGAGCACCCACAGGGAAAAATTGGTGGGTGGGGAGCACCCACTGGCAGCTCCCCGATCCGCCCCTCCACCCCAGCTCACCTCTGCCTCCGCCTCCTCCCCTGAGCAGATTGCCACGTCCTGCTTCTCCCCCCTCCCTCCCAGTGCTTGCACCGCGAAACAGCTGTTTCGCACGGCAAGCCTGTGGGGGGGGGAGGAGGAGGAGGAACGCAGGATGCTTGGGGAAGAGGTGGGGCCAGGGCAGGGATTTGGGAAGGGATCCAATAGGAGTAGGGATGGGGCGGACTCAGGGTAGGGCTGGGAGGGGCGGAGGGGCGCGAGCACCCTCCGGTGCCAACAAAACTTGGCACCTATGCTGGGGATTACAGTGGATGAGAAGCTGGATATGAGTCAGCAGTGTGCCTTGTTGCCAAGAAGGATATTAGTCTGCATTAGTAGGAGCATTGCCAACAGATCGAGGGAAGTGATTATTCCCCTCTATTTGGCACTAGTGAGGCCACACCTGGAGTATTGCATCCAGTTCTGCCCCCGACCGCACCACTACATATTGGATGTGGACAAATTGGAGAGAGTCCACAGAGGGCAACGAAAATGATCAGGGGATGGAGCACATGACTTAGAGGAGAGGCTGAGGGGACTGGACTTGTTTAGTCTGCAGAAGAGAAGAGTGAAGGGGGATTTGATAGCAGCCTTCAACTACCTGAAGCGGAGTTTCAAAGAGGATGGAGCTAGGCTGTTCTCAGTGGTGGCAGATGACAGAAAAAGGAGCAATGGTCTCAAGTTGCAATGGGAGAGGTCTAGGTTGGATATTAGGAAACACTATTTCACTAGGAGGTTGGTGAAGCACTGGGATGGGTTACCTAGGGAGGTGGTGGAATCTCCACCCTTAGAGGTTTTTAAGGCCTGGCTTGTCAAAGCCCTGACTGGGATGATTTAGTTGGTGTTGGTCCTGCTTTCAGCAGGGGGTTGGACTAGATGACCTCTTGAGGTCTCTTCCAACCCTAATCTTTATGATTCTATGAGAGAGAGGTGTGTCTCCGCCCAAGAGAGGTGCGGATAGAAAGCAGAAGAGAAGGACCGAAGAGAGGGGATACAGCACACAGTTGCCCTGAACTGTTACATATATTAAGCACATGTTTAAAGTTAAACACATGCATAAACAATGTCGGCAATAAAAAGGCTCTCCTGAATCAGGAAGATAATATTTTCTTATTTCATTTTAAAATTGAGGTTAACAGAGTGAAACATTCCTCACATCTACTGTTCTACATCTGGAACTGTTACAGCATTTAATGCTGGTAAGTGATGAACACCTCCTGGAATTGCCCTGGGAGCCTAGGATGCTTCAAACGTCCCAGAAAATGCATAGTACCTTGCAAGATCATGAAAAGAGCTTTTAATATTACAAATTAGCTAGAGAAAGCATTTGCAATGTCAGACTTGTTTTAGCCAGATTTTTAGATGTTTACAGAAAAATGGTACAATGCATCAGCTTACCAGCTGTTGCCTGGTCATTCAAACTAATCCTTACCGTTCATTAATCTTGTGCTATTGATATCAGGTGGCTGATCTTATTTCCCATTCATTCCCAGCTGGATACATTTATTACCCAACACACAATATTTCATCTGGAAAAAAATGTTTTAAAAGTATCAAAAGGAATAAAATATCTTCTCAAGAATCTGAACATCATTGGCAAAGGAGAGTTGGCAAATTCCAAGTACAGAAATTAAAGTGCATTATGTATTTTGTATCAGTGCATAATGGAATCCATTGCTTTATCAGCCTTAGAGACTGGGCTTCTGGTCTGACTCTGTTCTGGCTCAGAGTCTGTGTTGGGGTCCTCTCCCACTGTGGCAGTTCCCATAGGCAACCCGGATAACTAACAGAAGAAAAGGTTGATACATGAATGTGTCAGATTGAGAAGACGCCTCATTAAACCATTTATGGCCAAAATAATCAGATCTCTCCTCTCCTAATAACCTTCTGGCTGTGAGTGAATGGTTTCTGCTGGATTCTGAAGGCAGGTCACAGACTGATACGCCCACCACAGCTACATTGGTGCACTGCACCCAGAGTACTTGGATTCTATTTTTCTTTTAACATTGTGTAGGGTGCAACTTACACTCAGGGGACATTGTTTAAAACCACCATGTGACATTTTCCTGAATTGTCTCTCAGTGCCCATCTTAAAACTCTAGGGAAGACAGCATCATCCCAGTCATTCTGGATTACTCTACAAATGCATGGAATTCATTTGCTTACATAAATGGAGGCAATAATACTAGCCAGAACAGGTGCTCACTTAGCATTAATAAGAGTATAACCATTGTAACTGAGAAGTTATCTACTGCTCCTTTTCTTTACACCTATCATCTTCTACTGCTGCATTTTCATCCATTCCTATCTCCAATGCTTAGCAATTTATACACTTTATATTTTCAGAGCACTGTGCAAATATTAAGTAGTTAATGCTAATACTTCTGTTAGGTGCATATTTAGAGATGGTCAGGAATTTTCCTACAAATAATTTTCTCATCAGAAACAATGTGTTGAACATGTTCATGTTGAAACCACAACTGTTTGCAGGAAAGGGCCAGTTCTGACAAATGTCTGATTTGAAGAAGTTCTGACAAAAGTTTTGAAGTGATAAAACAAAGTTTCCTTTTTCAGTTCGAAATGACTTATTGTTTGGATATTTTGGTCAATTTATACTTTAAAAAATAGGTTTAAAAGGTCAAAATCTAAATGAAATGTTTCAATTGACCCAATCTGGATTTTCTTTCAGGATTATCAATTTGTGAAAAATTGAGAGTTCAACTTTTTGTCCTAATTCAGGATGGGAACAAAACCTTGAAAATTCTCATGAGATGAGAAAAATCATTCCCTGCTCTATACATATTATCCCATTTTATAGATGGGAAACAGAATCACAGACTAGAAAACTTTCCAAAATATCACATAGCAAGTAAGAGTGAGTGAGTGAGTGAGTGTGTGTGTGTGAGAGAGAGAGAGAGAGAGAGAGAGAGAGAATTGGAATTTAAAATGTAAGTTCCTAAATGTAGACACCCAGGTTTGCCCACAACCCTAGATTAGAATTCAGGAGTTCCTCAATCACATACCCACTTCTCAAAATAGAAATTTTGGGTTCCGTTCCTACCTCTGAACTATATACCTCTCTTTTAAGAGAACATTTGTGCTTAGGCCTATCCTATGTTATTTGTGCAAATAGAAAAGAAAATAGTATTACATGCATGGCAGCTTGCTTAACTTAAAATGCAAGCAGAGGAAAAACTACTACAGAACAGCTAATGCATAGCAGCTTGGGAAATCACATAGAAGACTACTTCTTAAGATCTAGGAAGGTTAATCAGCTATTATGGGATGTACCAAAATAAGTCAATTTCCCAGTTATAGCAAAATGGAGACATTGATAAATGTAGTTTAAATGAAGTGGAGTATTAGATCAACTTGCTGAATGAGAAACATTGTCCTGAAATGTAAACTTGCAGTTTCATAGCTGAGAGCATGCCAGAGTCCTCGGCTGCATATTACCATCTTTACATACATCTCTAATGATTCAGTCTACTGTATTTTGTCAAAATATGCCATTTTAATCAAGTACTATTCCTTAGAGTATTGAGTCACTCAATATGTTACAAGTACTAAATACATAAGATAGAATGCACATTGTGCTCAGTGACCACTGTCTAAACTCTCTTATGGTGAAAAACTTTATAGGTTTAGGTTTAACTATGTTGTAAATTCTTTTCCTATTCGTAGCCAGTGGAGTCAGATTTACATTTTCCTTTATAAATGCCTGTTGGAATGTGTCTATGGTTAGAATTTAGATGAATGATAACTATGCCATTATCCTTACTCAATACATTTGAAATATAAATGTAATCGAACTGATGCTACTGTCAGGGGATAATATTGAGCTAGAGTGTAGGGTGTCAGGCAAAGGCAGAGAAAGCCTCTATATATACACACTTTGAAGTTGAGTTAATGTTAATATCCTGCTAAAAGATACTGTTTGCCATACCAAATAGGAGCATCTTCCCGTATGGAAATATAGGGATCGGATCCCTGATTTAAGGACAAATTATGCCCTTCAATTGATATGCAGTGCCCATTGACTTCATTATGATTCCCTCATGCAGCCAAATGGAGAATGTGGCCTTTATTTTGTCTTTTCATCAAGGTGGGATAGCAGCACTATTGTAGTTAAAGTTGAGACTAGCTTACCATTGAACAACTGATTTTCCTAAGTGCTTGAAAATCCATATACTTACTCAGATTGTCTTGCAAACTTGTGCACCTCATGGTGATCTGGGATAGGGGTATGTGACATGGCGCATGGCTGTGACCCTGGATGACATGTCACAACATCCGGAGAAGGGACCCAGAGCCACAGGACAGGGGCTGCCAGTGCCAGGTGAGTGCAGAGCAGACTTGGTCTCCTGCTTCATGTGAAAGGCACCTCACATACCCCTAAAGGTTACCGGGGGGGAGGGGGTCACTCCCACAGTTCCTGTATTAGCTCTGCCACTGATTACATGATCACATACTATTTATTTCTAGAGTTACCGCCTGTCCAAGGTGTTCCAGGTTTGTCTCTTTTTTCAGGTCGCTGTCCTGGGAAATCTGCAAGGATGCTCAATACATGCTGCCAGCTGTCCAGTTTTATGGGCTCAGGTTCATCCTGGATGTTCTTTTTTTTTTTCCCTTGGTACCTCAATGGTGGCATCCCTAGTTATTCCACAGGGCCCCCGTCTCATTTAGTGCACAGGATGGGGATAAGGTGTGCTCTGGGAATGAATCGGGCTTGTGTAGTGAATGAGATGGTTTTCTGCAGGAACCTTGCCATGTTTTGTACAACTATATGTGTGACATTTTATGCAAATTACCTAATGTGCAATGTACACACAAGTTGCTAAATACCAGAAACTTAACCTTATTGTCAATACATCCTGCTCCAAGCAATAGGGCATAGCCCTGCACAGAGCTTGGCAGCTATGTGGTTAGGTCCAGTTGGAGGATGGCAGGGGGTAAATGGTGGATTGCTGTTTGTCTGGGATGGCTAGGTCAGCTGGATGGATGTCTGGGTCAGTGGCTACTAGAAGGTAGATGGGAAGCTGGGTGCTGTCAGGAAGTGGCTGTAGAGATGGGTTAAGTGCCAAGAGTGGGTTGGTCCTGGGATAAGGGTACTGTTGGGATTCCCTGAGACTCTATCCACTCGGCTTCCCAAGAATTCATTTTAACTCCAGCCTTCATCACTCAGGTATCTTTATTTGACATACAGCAGTGCTAGGCTCAGTTGATCAGACTCAAATGTGTGTGGGGGGAGGGAGGGATGCAAGGTATTACACATCTCATTGCATTTACCGTACATTGCTTCACACATTTTTGGATTGGCTCGGTTACTTTGCAGGAACCAATCATTGTAGAGCATGTGCTGTCCACGCACTGTCCCTGATTAAACTTCCTGTTTATCTCCATATTCCTAACTTATTTTGTCCTTTATTATCTAGTTCACTGTAAATAGTTCCCATTGTGTTATGCCTCGTATCTTAGTTGGCTCAGACATTCTCTCGTCTTAGTCTTCTGACCTATTTACTTATCCTATTTAGCCCAAACATTCTGTTTTCAACCTGATTATTCATTTCTATCCCTAATTCTATCTTTCAAAAAAATGAGGCCTCCCTCCATGTGTCAATTACTCATGTTGGCCCAGGCCTCACTACAGGATTAAGTGGGTGCTGGAATGCCTGTAAGTGTTGGTGTAGGTGGGTGGATGCGGACTGAGAACTGGTGGACGGGGTTTCAATCACCCAGGGGACAAGGAACTAGATGGTGGCAGGGATCTCTGTGGAGGCTTGGCTTGGGGGCAGGGAGTGTCTCTGTGGTGGCTAGGCAGTAGGGCTCAGTTTGGGTGCTGACTGGAGAGCAGAGACTGTCTCTGAGGAAGAGGGATTGGGAGACTGGCCAGGGGGACAAGTCTGACTGGGAGAGTCTGAGGTAATGTTACATTCTTGTGTTATATTCACAGCATGCACAAAGTTAAATGAGATGCAAACATAAATACCCCTGCTGGAAGGTTACAATGCAACACTACTTTATTTCTTAGAATTCAGAACACACAAGAACTCCAAACATAAGGAGAGAAAACAGGCTGCTCCCTAAGGCAGTAAGGAAGAACTCACCCTGCCTTGCTTTAAGCTGGCTCTTTCCAGAATGACTTTGCTCACACACTTTGCTACAGAGCCCTCTAGCCTGCAAGCAGGACCTGGAACATCCCCCTCATTCCCCTCTGCTCCCTTTGGCCTCACTCATAAAGCGATAACTTGCATATCCAACAAAGTCTCCAATACACCATACCCTTCACCTTCCTTCCCTGCAACCTGCTGCTACCACACACTTCTGCCTCCACCTCCCCATCTTTAGTCATTCCTGCTGTTGCTGGCTGCTTACATGCTTAGATTCAGCAGGTGAAGTAGCCAGATGGGATGCAGCAGCCTCTAGAAGTTTCCAGCAGAACTGCAGCTTCTACCCAGACACATGACATTCAGGCTGAATTTCAGGGCTGCCATTTACATGAGTGTAAAGTGAGATGTATGATACTTAGCAGAAGCTGGAAGTTGAATAGTGAGGGAAAGGAGAAAGGAAGATCTTTATGGTTAAAGCAGCGGATGTCACCTTGGAGAATTGGATTCTGACCCTGCCTCTCCCGCAAAGTTCCTATATAATGACGGACAAACACCACAAATTAAAATTTTCACATGAAACCACTGTTCCTCATTTGCTAGCTACCCAACTCCTGGGCCCTGATTTGCAGTAGTGCTAAGCATTCAGAACTGCAGCTGAAGCCAGGAAAGACGATCCCATGGTCAGAGTGGTGGCATGGGACTTGGGAGGTATATGTTAAATTCCCTTCTCCTCCACAAACTTCCAATGTGACCTTGGCAAGTCACTCAATCTCTCTGACTCAGTTATCCATCTGTAGAATGAAGATGACAGGGGAGTAGTGATGCTAAATACATTAAAGATTGCAAGGTGCTCAATTACCATGGTAATGGGGGTAGGCATATAAGTATCTAAGGTAGATAGTCAATATAATCTGTACTTTGAACATCTACCGGGCTACAAAAAATACTAAGTATTCTCAAAAATCAGGCCCTAAGCATTTCAAATTGGGCATCCAAAATTAGTGGACCCTTTCTGTGCCTCAGATTCCCAGAGGTAAAAAGGAGATTATGATATTACTTTGTGTCACCTCTCAGGTGTATTTTGAAGATAAATTCATTAATATTTGAGAAGCATTCAGGTACTACATTGATAAGCACCACAGAAAAAGCCATGAGAAAATAAATTTTCTATTCACTGCATGGTTTGGATATGCAGTAAATAAGGCATAGGGTCACATATTGAATAATGAGACAAAATAGCTCCCCATTCAGTGAGAAATATTCATCCTGCACACTAATGAAGGAGGGGTACCATAGATAAAGCAGTATGTGATCATGTAAAGATTACATTCAAGACTATCATTACACATCTGCACATGGGAGCCAAATTAGAGTTGCACAGGCAACCATAATTTTGACACTTCCAAACTTTCCAGTGCTTGACTTTGCAACCTTAACATTGTTTATGCAATAACTGAGATACGCTGGGGATGATCAATTTATCTTTTTGTTAATGTTATGGTATTTATGGGTTTTAGCTTAAGCTTTCCATGTTTGGTTAGTGTAAGCTGTTGGTCGGGGCTCAACTCTCCGGCTGGCGGGAGGGGAGCCACACCGACTCGCTTCTTGTCCCCTCTATCTGGTGGGACGGCAAGACATCAGGGTTAGCACCGCCTCCCGTTCTCAGGCTCTCTGGATCAGGGGGCGGGGCTGAATAACAATAGTTCAATATAAGCCCAGGCCCTCTGGAGCAGGGGGCTGGGTGACAGCAGTCAGCCTCAACAAGTCCAGGCCCTCTGGAGCAGGGGCTTGGCTAACAGCAATCAGTCTCAATAAGCCCAGGCCCTCTGGAGCAGGGGCTGGGGTAACAGCAATCAGTCTCAATAAACCCAGGCCCTCTGGAGCAGGGGCTTGGGTAACAGCAATCAGTCTCAATCGGCCCAGGCCCTCTGGAGCAGGGGCTTGGCTAACAGCAATCAGTCTCAATAAGCCCAGGCCCTCTGGAACAGGGGGCTGGGCAACAGCGATCAGTCTCAATAAACCCAGGCCCTCTGGAGCAGGGGCTTGGGTAACAGCAATCAGTCTCAATAGGCCCAGGCCCTCTGGAGCAGGGGCTTGGGTAACAGCAATCAGTCTCAATAGGCCCAGGCCCTCTGGAGCAGGGGGCTGGGCAACAGTGATCAGTCTCAATTAGAAGGTTCACAGGTTCAGACCCTCAGGCAGGGGCTGAACACAAGGCACCCAGTCAATTAGGGGAAGCCCAGGCCCTCAGTCAGGGCGGGGCAACAGCAGTTCAATAGAAGCCCAGGCCCTCTGGAGCAGGGGCTGGGCAGGCAGCAGTACAAATAGGCCCAGGCCCTCTGGAGCAGGGGGCTGGGCAGGCAGCAGTACAAATAGGCCCAGGCCCTCTGGAGCAGGGGGCTGGGCAGGCAGCAGTACAAATAGGCCCAGGCCCTCTGGAGCAGGGGCTGGGCAGGCAGCAGTACAAATAGACCCAGGCCCTCTGGAGCAGGGGCTGGGCAGGCAGCAGTACAAATAGACCCAGGCCCTCTGGAGCAGGGGCTGGGCAGGCAGCAGTACAAATAGACCCAGGCCCTCTGGAGCAGAGGCTTGGGTGACAGCAGTTTACAGGGCTCAGGTCCTGGTGGCAGGAGCTGAGCAATAACAATCGCTCAAATTAGTGCAGGCGTCTCTGTCTGCGCTGGGGTGAGGGGGAGACTGCCACCCACGAGTGGGGTGGCAGGGGGGACACAGGCCCACCCACTCCACTGTGTCCCAGCCCGGGGCCCTATTAGCGGCTAGCACGGCCGCTGGTCAGTGGGGTCCTGACCAAAACACACCGACATGGGCACCTCCGTGCCTATAGCCTGACAGGGGTCGGCTATCCCCGGGCTACAGTCCATTTCCCCCTCTATGGGTACCTGCTCCTCGGTCGCCGGGAGTTCGGACCAGTCCATCGGCATGGGGTCCGCAGGACCAGGGCTTGGGGGCAGGTCCGGCAACTCCTGCGGGAAGTCCGGCCCGGCTGCCTCCGATGGCTCCTCCGGGTAACAGCAGGGCGGAAGCGGCGGCGGCGGCTCCTCCTCGTACCGGGCGGGAGGAAGTCCTAGCGGCCGCTCCGGGTTCCGCTCCCGGGGAAGTTCCGCGGGTTCCTCATCGTACCGGGCGCGGGGCAGTGGGGGCCAGTCCGGATCGCCGCCTCGGGTCCTGGAGGGTTCCCAGTCTGGAGCTCCCGCCGGCACGTCTGCTCGTGGTGGTGGCTGGCTCCTGACTGAGCTCTGGCGTTCTCCTTTTCTACTTCCTGTCCCGCCCCTTGACTTCCGGGGGGCGGGGACAGGAAGTGGTGGCTCAGCCCAGCTGGGCTTCTGGGAGGGAGCGCCCTCTGCTGGGCAGGAGGGGAGCCACACCGACTAGCTACAGTTAGATAAGGCAGATAGTCATCTGCTGTAGATTTGGACAAAATGCATACAAAGGCTGCAAATTACAACCTTTAAAAATACCCATTAAATTTAGTATTGACCCATGTAAAACCAGAACATACACAACATATGCAGTAATTTTTCCTGTTATTTCTTAGTATTTTCTATTAAATGAACAAACAACAAAGGAAAGGAAGCTGTCAGATCTGTCTTTCTGATAGAAGTACTGAAGAACATAGGTATAGCCTGTTTCAACTCAAGCATCACACACCCTGTTCCCAGTATCATGCAGAGGAGCTGAACTTTTTGGCTCACGGGAGATATGAATATGTCAGTCCTAAATGGAAAGGTAAAGTGCACACCAAGAATACACCTGAATTCATGGAGATATACCTATCTCATAGAGCTGGAAGAGACCTTGAAAGGGTGTTGAGTCCAGTTCCCTGCCTTCACAGCAAGACCAAGTACCATCCCTGACAGATTTTTGCCCCAGATCCCTAAATGGCCCCCTCAAGGATTGAACTCACAACCTTGGGTTTAGCTGATATTTGCACAATACACTTTTGGTTACAGAAGTCTAGGAAGGACCATGAGAGTTTTGTAAGGATTCATGCCTAAAACAATTAGGGGTGTGAGCAATCTACTAGCATCTTAAATGCCGATGTGGATAAAGGCAACATGAAGCACAGCGGACCTGATACAAATCTTGTTAACCTCAGTAGAACTCTTTCCACCGACTTAAATGGACTTTGGATCAGGCCCACTGAAAGGAATAACTTAACCTGCTCATACACAGTGCTAGTTTCTGAATTAGTTCTGACAGAAAAGACCTAGGCACCATTGTGGGCTAAGCAATAAAGGTACCTGCTTAATGCAGAAGGGCAGCAAAAAGAGTGTTATTGCAAAGAAAATAAAGAATTCAAAAATACTGTCAGGCTGTTTAATGTATTAAAATAGATGCAACTTCAATCAGCTCATTGTAAGGAAATTATAAAAGCTACAGAGAAGGACAGCAAGACTGGAGGGACGGAAATGCTGTCTTATGAGAAACCATTTAAAAGAGTATTCAGTGGGACTCTTCACAGGTTCAGAGTTCTGCACTAGAACTGATTTCAACATCCGTGCCTTGGATTATTTTGGAAGGAAGAATAAGGAGACATAACAGGCACAATGAATATCTGAAATGAGGGCAGTCTGGTTCATTTTTATCACTGTTACAAGAGCAAGAGCACACTTAATTAAAAGGCAACAAACTTAAAATTGATAAAAGGAAACATGTCATACAGCTTATAACCAGACAGTGGAATTCACTACCACAAGGTTTTGAGACAAATAGTTTACAAACTTTAATTTAAAAGAATTAAAGGTTTCAACAGAGCAGATGTTGCTCTTATTCAGATACCATGTGTTTGGATAAACTAGCAAGGGTTCACCAGTGCATCATGGCATGCCTTATCTGGTGATAAATTTAAGGAAGAAATTTGGTCCATAATATAGCATTGCACAAGTTAGATGCACTATTGTGGTTTTCCACATTCACTGGACATGCACATCAGTGGCTGCTTTTGGAAATTAGATGGAACATTGGTCTTTTCCAGTAAGGTAGTTCTATTTTCCTATAATAAAATAACCTCATTTATTATTAATAATCTGACATATGCTTGAGGAAAAAAGAAAAAAAAACTAGGAGGAAATAAAAAACTATCCATGTAGCATAAGATAGAAAATGTGTTCAGTCAAAACTGCAGGAAAAAAAAGGAATCAGAGCAAGATATATATGTGATAAAAACAATACTTGAATAAGTAGAGATTTATTTTGGCCTTCTCATCTGGGTCTCACAGAACATAAGTAAAGTTTAGAATAAATGTAATTAGAGATTGGGTTGGAATAGAGGTTAACCAAACATTTAAGGAGAAAACTTAGGCAGATTAAAGGCAATAGGTGTTCTGCCATGACGTTAACAGGACCAGGATTTCACCCTTCCTAATTTTCATTGAGCCCATAATTCTCTGATATCATCTCATAAAATGACAGATGATATAATAACAAATAAGACATTTTATTTCTAAATACTCATAGCGGTGGTGTATTGAAGATTGTGTTGGAATTGCAAGCTGTCACTTTAAGGGCAGGGGGGTTTCTTGGTCCTGCTTGCAGGCTGAGGGGACTCTGTAGTGAAGTATGTGATCTGAGCCTAGCAGCATTCAGTCTGGAAAAAGACAGCCTAGAAGAACAAGGTGGGGTGAGCTGTGCATCTCTGCTTCATGGAGCAGCCTGCTTTCACTTTGATTTTGGTTACTTTGTGTTTTTCTGGACTCTAGAAATAAAAGTAGTGTTATATTGCAACCTTTCAGAAGGAGTATTTAAAGTTTATCTATTATCTCTTTGTATGCTGTGAACAGAACAATACCCATAAAAGCTACATCTACATTATTGGGACCAAGCTTTGAAACTACACATTTTCTGTAAACCAAAAGGTATTAAAAGTAGAAGTTTAGCAATCATCTCAACTCATCTTGGAATGGGAGTTTTACACATTTACACGGTAGAGTTGTATGGATTTAAATCGTAATTCTGAAAATTTCCTCAGTGTTTAAAGGATCTTCATGCACCTATATTCCTATTTATGCACATTAGTCCTGATTCAGCAAAGTACTCAAGCACATCTCCAATTTAGGGATGTGTCCCATTGACATCAATAGAACTATTTGCATACTTAAAGTAAGGCATGTTCTTATATATCTTGCTATATCAAGGCCACAAATTTCTCCTCCCATTGCCATCAATGTTAAAACTCCTCTTGACTTTAATGGTGTAAGATCAAGTTGTTATAGGGAGCAATTCACTTTATGCAGAAATTCACTTTATGCAGAGGCCCAACACAAAACCGATATACCACTTAATTCCTTTTAATTTCAGCACTCAAAAGAATTTTAAAATTTACAGTAAATTAAAAAAAATCCCCTTTGTGCCTTAAGAGAAGCCTGATGTACAGATGTCAATCACTTTTACAGCATTTTCAAGAATTTCGATCTTTCATTAAAGAAAGAATTATCCTTTACAAAAAAAAAATCACCGGTTCATTCACCTGCACGTCCACCAATGTAATATACGCCATCATATGCCAGCAATGCCCCTCTGCTATGTAAATCGGCCAACCTGGACAGTCTCTAAGGAAAAGGATAAATGGACACAAATCAGATATCAGGAATGGCAATATACAAAAACCTGTAGGAGAACACTTCAACCTCCCTGGCCACACAATAGCAGATCTTAAGGTGGCCATTCTGCAGCAAAAAAAACCTTCAGGACCAGACTTCAAAGAGAAACTGCTGAGCTTCAGTTCATCTGCAAATTTGACACCATCAGCTCAGGATTAAACAAAGACTGTGAATGGCTTGCCAACTACAGAACCAGTTTCTCCTCCCTTGGTTTTCACACCTCAACTGCTAGAACAGGGCCTCATCCTCCCTGATTGAACTAACCTTGTTATCTCTAGCTTGCTTCTTGCTTGCATATATATACCTGCCCCTGGAAATTTCCACTACTTGCATCCGATGAAGTGGGTATTCACCCATGAAAGCTCATGCTGCAAAATGTCTGTTAGTCTATAAAGTGCCACAGGATTCTTTGCTGCTTTTACAGATCCAGACTAACACGGCTACCCCTCTGATACATAAAAAAACTCTAGTTAGAGTTTTATACTATTTCTGATGTTTCTAACTCAGCCACTTGTTTATGCATCTGCACTATTTTCTAGTGTCTCTACCTTACATTTTAATTGAGAAATTCTAGTAGATTCAGAGTCAGATTATAATAAAGGGTGCAGAACTTCAAATCTAAACCCTAGCTAGCCTCAAAGATTGCCTTATGTGCACGATCCACTATGGGAAAAACAAATGGCCTTCAATGTTGCGACTGCTAAGGGAAGTCACAAAAGGGTCTGAGACATGAGAATTCCTCCCACCATGAGCCTAATCCAAAACCCGCTGGAGTCAATGGAAGACTTCAACAAGGCTTAGATCAAGACCCATTTATTTATATTATGTACATAATATTTATGTAATATTATGGGATACATATTCACCTATAGAAGACCAATCCTTGGCCCCTATTTTGAGGGGGGGGGACATTATGAGCCTGTTGTAGTCAAGTGAAAGATTCTAAGAGACTTTGCATCAAAACCTGTAAGACCAGGAAAATATACTATATGGCCACTTAAATACCGAGAATAAATATTCTATTATGATTATGGTTACAAAAGTGTCAGCCCTAAAATGGGTTTTGTCATGATTGAATACAAAAAATAAAAGTATTTATTCTATTGTAACACAACTTGTATGGCACACACACAAAGAATAAAGCATCAATCACAGCTCCTGATATTAGGGAAGGGATTAAATAAAGTGGGGGGAAAGAGACATGGCAAAATATTGGACTAAATGTAAGTCAAGAGAAAAGAGAATTGACTCATGAATAATAAATATAGATCTCATTATATATCAAGAAGAACAAATCATAGCAGATTCTAGCTGAGTAAAATGATTAATAGCACAAGTTCAAATCACAGATACTGTGATGGAATATGAATAGGTCAAATTGTCTGGAGATGAGATGTTACAAACATATAAATGTGTGTCCTTGTGGCTAAGATAAAGTAGTGACAAGATATAATAAGAGCATCTTATCACTCATTCACTGTTATTGTCTTCAGACACTTATGATTATCAGGGAAGGATATATAGAAGGTGACAAGGCTCAAAGGTGGTCAAACAAGAATTACCAGGCAGAAATGTAAAAAAAAAAAAAAAATCTTGAATTCATCTCACGTGATCTCTTAATCCCATAGCTGCACTCCATGACAAAGTCATGGAATATACTTCCTCACAAAGTGGAGATGATTGAAATAATGAATGGTTCCTAATTTTCAGAATAAACTGTTAAACTTATTCGGTATTCCTCAGCAGCTGCATATGTATGCATTATCAAATACAGGCAGATGATTCTGTTTTAGTGTCATTTCATTTCCAGCACACAAGTGAAAGGAAAACAAAATACATCTATGAAGCAAACCTGGGTTTGATGGTATGAATTTCCCCATCCCCCATCCCCCACCCCCATCTTTTTTTTTTTTAAACATTTCTATCAATAATTCCCTATTGTGAGCCAAAGGTTAACACACTTGTGAAATAGGGACAGTATGTTTTAATCTCTAAAAAAGCTTGCTGTCCCATTTCACAACCAAATGTAACAGGTCTTTAGGGATGTAGAGAGGATAGAACAGGGTATTGAAGTCTCTTCCACAGACTCACTGCAGAGCTTCTAAGCACTTTCTGCAACCCAGATGGTTCTGCTGCAAGAGAGTTTTCTCCACTCACCTACCAGGGCAGGAATCTCCCTGTTCCCTCCAGGCCCTTCCACCAGCACAAAGAATCATGGACAGATTAAATACCTCCCACTTTTCTTTTTCATACTGCACTGGGCTTCCTGTTGCAGGTCTGCCTACTTTTGTTCAGGGAGGTTCTGTCCAGCAGCAGACCAACTCAGTTTCCTGACTCCAGGCAGGCTCCTCTCACTGGGAGCCACCAATCTGCTCTCCTCTCTGGTCAGCTCCCACCTGAGCCAGGGTCAGCCCATTTAATACCTCCTTTCAGACTTGATACATATTGCAGGTATACACTGAGGTTGATTGAGCCCACAAGCTCCCATTAACCCCTTCTGGTACATTCTCACACAGATAAGAATAGTCACTGGTGTAGGGAAAGAATGAGGATGACTCTATAGCTTGCTGGTTGGGGCACTTACCCATGTTCAAGTCTCTGCTCCAATGACTATCTAATAAGTTTGAAAAATGGAACAGCTTCAGCAGAGGAGAATGAGAAAGACCAATATGAAAATGTCCCATAGTCCAGTGGCTAAGACACCCTTCTGTAATGTAGGAAACCCAGGTTTAAATCCCTTTGCCACCAGGGCTTTGGAGCAGTGGAGCTTTTGTCTGGAGCTGGAGTGGAGCTGGAGCACAGTTCCAAAGCTCTGTTTGCCACACCGGGCAGAGGGGAGAATTTAACTGTGGTCCCCCACACCTCAGGTGAGTTCCTTAAGCACTACACTAAAAGCAATAATGGGGAAACTTTTACCTCCCTCACCCAGTCTGCCTTGTTGTGAATCTAGTTCTTTGCTTTTGTCAAAATGACTGAAAACAAAATGAAAAATTACAAGTTGGAATTAAACAAAATGTTGTGTCAACCCAACGCTTTCTTTTTACACTTTTCAATTCAACAGGAATCCCGAAATATTTCATTTCTGTTCAACCCAAAATGAAACTCTTTGTTCTTCAGAATTGCAAGCGAACCAGAAAATCCGATATTTGCCTAGCTGTGGATTATATCCTATCTATAGAAAAACTGAAGTACAGGAAAGATCACAGATTTATTACATCTTCTACTATGATTTGGTATGGAAAAATCTTATGTTCCATATATTAACATCATTCAAAGTCACACAGTATAACACATTTTGTATGGCAAATCATATCTATATTGCTACATATATTTTATATATATATATAGCGATATACATATATAATGTATGCATATATCTATATATATTGTGACAGACCCAAACCAGTGGGGTACAGGAGTCTGGTCCTATTAGTATCCAGGAAGTGGATGAGTAGTTTTCTGTTCCCTGAGTGACCAGAGCAGGGGCTGCACTAGAGTAATCAGGAACCTGCTAGAACCAATTAAGGCAGACAGGCTGATTAGAACACCTGCAGCCAATCAAGGCACCTGGGTTTAAAAAGGAGCTCACACCAGTCAGGCATGGGGGAGCCAGAGGAAAGGAAGAGTGTGAGTGTGAGTCAGAGTCACTAGGCCTAAGTAAACCAAAGTTGTGACTGCAGGCCTGAGTGAACCAGAGGTCTTCCATGCTGTGAACTTTAACCAGCCTAAGATGCTAACAGACTGCAAGCAAAATGTGTAACTGTCAGCTGTCTCAGCTTGCAGATGCAGGAGTTTGAAACAGCAAAAGTGAGGGGGAGAGGGGGGAGAAAAGTCTACATGCGCCTGGGCCGACAAGGCCAAAGATAAGCATGCGAATGGGAACTTTTCTAACACGCTGAGATGTAATGTTTAAAGTAACTGCTGTTGGGAAGGGAGGGGTGAGGGGGAAAACCAAACAAAAGGCTTACATAAACAAGGGGGGTATAAATGCTGGGACCCCACCTGCGCGCGGGTGTGCAGGATTTGAGAATGCTTTTTCTCCTTGGCACCTTATTTGGGCTCAAATAAACGTGGTTTGCTTCTCCACCCTGGTGTGTTAATTAGTGCGACGCACACCGGGCAACGAACCCCCGCTGTTGCTCCGCCTCGGGCCCTTTGAGCCGGCAACGTGTGTGTGTGTGTGTGTGTGTGTATGTGTATATATATATATATATATATATATATAATCTAGGAGCAAGAGGCACAAGGAGCTGGGAGGGTGTGTTGCTGGAGGACTAAGGAGTACAAGTGTTATCAGACACCAGGAGGAAGGTCCTGTGGTGAGGATAAAGAAGGTGTTTGGAGGAGGCCATGGGGAAGTAGCCCAGGGAGTTGTAGCTTTAATGCAGCTGTTACAGGAGGCACTATAGACAGCTGCAATCCACAGGGCCCTGGGCTGGAACCCGGAGTAGAGGGTGGGCCTAGGTTCCCCCCAAACCTCCCAACTCGTGTTCAGACACAGGAGAAGCTGACCCAGACTGTGAGGAAGATCTCTGAGGTGAGCAAATCTGCCAATAAGAGCAGGACCCACCAAGATAGAGGAGGAACTTTGTCACTATATGTGTGTGTGTGTATATATATATATATATATATATATATATATATATAGTGTGAGTGAGCAATACGTGTATCTATGTCTATGGACAGATAAAGCACAGAGTTACTAGTCTGAGGCAGCAGACTAATTCTAGGTTCAGCAACCTACTAATTTACATAAATACAGTAACTCATTTCATTAACAGGTCATTAGGAACACTGGAAAAGAATGTAAAAACCCACTGTTTTGAGGGCATTGAGAGTCCAAATGTAAAGTTATGTCAAACCTTAACAAGCTTCCAAATCACAAGTCAAAATATAGTCTGATAAGCACCCCTTATTTATATGGGGTGGTACTGTCTCAAATGAGTAGTCCCATTAAGGTAAGTGAAACTTGTCACATAAGTACTAATCAGTGTGAAAAATGTACAAAACTCGCCCTAAATGAAGTGAAATTCCTCACAAATATCCTATCTTAACTCTGCCTATACATTATGGTGTCTCTTTAGTGGTATCAGGATAAAGACAAGAGATTTAAAGGATTATGTTAGCAGCAAAGTGAACTGCTGTTTTATGTAGTAGATCTGAGAGTGGTAAGAATCTTCAATATGAAAGAGCCCTCCAGTTACAACCTAGCTACTGTAACTAACTTGATCCATGGTTTAAGAATAACCTTCAACCCTGCTTTGTAATGTTGACTATCTGGAATAATAGACAGTGTTATGGACAGAAGCAGTAGCAAACTGAGGATAGTGCTAAAATTCCAAGAGTGAGATGCGGCAAAGCTTAAAACCGATCTTGGCACAGGTAGCATAGAGTCAGGGAAAATTCCCAGCAGTGCACCTGCACAAATAAGCGTATTCATCCTAATAGGAGAGAATAGTCACCTGGACCATGCCCATTGAAATCAATGCAAGTGCTCCAATTGTTTCCAATAAGCATGGAATCAGGCTCTAGATGATGTGCAATGGCCATCAAAATTAGATGTGAGCTGAAGTTTGGATATTATGGATTCCAGTAAAGTTTTGTTTGCTTGTCCATCTGTATAACTGGTATTATTGGCCATATGAAAGTCAAACAGCTTGTATTCATTTCATATTTGATGTACTCAAACTATAAACAGGTGAAATGTAGACAAAAAATAAAAGCAGACCAAATGAAAAAATGGTATGATTTCCTGAAATGTTATCTGAAATTAAATTCTACTCCTTGGTTCCCTCTCATCTAATGATGCTGTACTATGCGCCTGACCCCATAGCTCTTATTCAAGCAAAGCCTCCATAGATTCAATGGAAGTTTCTCTTGAGTAAGTGCAGGAGAGAGTTGCTAAAGTTAATATCCAAAACAGCCATGCTAAGCAAAATCCTAGAGCTGAATCTCCAATCTAGATACGAGTGTGCCAGTATGAGCACGCGTTTGAACATCCTGACATTTGGGAAAATCCAGATGCTGATCCAAACTGTAAAATTATGGAGTGTCTCGAGCCAGGGGTATGGTTCTGGCTTCTTGTCTCTGCCTCCTTCTGTTATTCCCAACAACTCTTTATCTGCAGGGTGTCAAAGAATCAGAGTTATCACTAAAACCAAGCACAGAAATTCCCTTTTCATCATATTGCCCACTTCTTGAATAGTGGGCACTTAGGTAAATGTCACTTAGTGAGAAACTAGAGCTGATCAGAATGAAAATTAAAAAAAATCACACCAATATTTCACAGTTTTGATTTCTGGTATTGGTCATGTTTTTGGCAACCTTTTCTGAGCAGTCTTAATGAGAAGAGACCACCTCTGAGAACCATTATTTCAATCATTGGTTTTAAGAAGGCGTTGGCCTGTCTCGGCTATAACTGGCCATTGAGCATTTAAGATACTCTTCTTGCAACACATATCCAGAGGGAATTTTCAATTAAGCTGGAAATATTTACCAGAAAACAGCAAGTGGGGCTCAGTTTTAGGGCTGTAAATTGGTTATGAATCTTGACAGCTAAGATATCTCCTCTTGAAGATAATGAGGGATAGACTGAAAATCTGTAGCAGAACTTTCTAATAGTTTGGACAATGTCCCTTAAGAGTGTCACAGGCCATTGAAATTAATCTTAGGGTAAAAGATCAAATCACTGTCCATTTCCAACTTGGAGACGACTGAATAAATGTTTGAACGGGACATTTATTTCTCATACCACCAACATTTGGAAATATGCTTCTCTTCAAAAGGCAGAAGACTGCAGCTGAGATACTTTCAAGTGAACATTTCCATGATGTGTATTTGACTGAATCACTAGGAATTGGCCACCCAGTCACCAACTGTTCTCTCTAGCATAACTACTATGCTGTTCTTGCACATATAGCAAGCAAACACACTGCTTATATGCCAATCAAGGATTTTTGGTGCACTGGGAGATGTGCTGGCTGCTGATCAGTGCAGGCTGGGGCCTCAACATATGTAGCATCTTATGTTGTGAAAATGAGTTTGCAACTGTTGAATTTTGAACACTGCTTTTGTGGCTTAAACCCCACCCCAAAAACAAGTTGCCCCCAAAATCCATCAATGTCATGTTGTTAGGCTGACTCTGGCATATAGAGAAAAATCATTTTCAGTAGACTGAGGTTAGGGTCTTGAATCAAAACCTTGAGGGGGGGGGGGAAGAAACAAAGTCTTTTTCTGTGTGTGTGTGTGTGTGTGTGTGTGTGTGTGTGTGTACACACACACACACACTCATATATACAGTGCCCTAGAACTCATCTTAACCAAAGCCCCTTATTATTATAATTTAGGTTTTGTCCCCAGACAAGCATCAACTACTAAGCTCCGGCTGTCTGAGCCTAAATAACTCTGTAATGCCGACAGTTATACCTTCACTACAGTTGTAGTGACAGAGGTAAACTAGGCCATCCCAAGAGCATTTGCTTCCAATTATTTCATTTTTCACATGGTCGGGGCTTTATCCTATTTCCTGATGCATTTTTCAAAGCAAGATGTCTTTTTTTTACTAGACTTCTCACATCTGTGGCAGAACACCCTAAGCTTAGCCCTGAGGTGCCTAATGGAAATAGATATTTCCCACATTCCAGGGTTAATTTAACAGAAATTGAAACATCACACTACTATTACCTTATTTCCTTGCACTGTATTTTTCATGGATTTTATGCTGTTTCTAGAGGATCATAGCAGTAATGGAAAAATATGGAAAAGACTTAAGTGCCTTAAAACAAACCATTTTGCAAATGCAGCATATACCTCTCTGAACCAAGAGTGGCTCAGATATTCAGCTGATGTTTACTGCACTTAGTCCAAAGAAATCTAAATGTCAGCACCAGATGTGTCCCTTCTATTGTAGGAACCAACTGTAATTATCACAGGAAAAAATGAGCAGCCTCTCATACCTTTTAATTTCATAAAGTTTTAGCAGCAATATAAGCATTAATAAACAGGGAATTTCTCAACACGAATACTTGAAGTTTCAATTATCCCTTTATCACTTTGCAGATAACTGTATGGCTGCAAGCACTATTTTCTTGTCCTAACTGAAATTTGGTGCCAAATCTGCTATTTTGTTTTTAAAACAGCCCTGGGATCTATGAATAATAAAGACATTCTGGAGTTAAAACACATTCTTTCTGAATCACCCTGCCATAGAAGTGTCGTCCATTGTGTTGTCCTTAAACGATCATAGAGCATATAAGATATTATGTTTCTGAATTCCACAGATAGAAATGAAATACTGATATTAAGAGTAAGGACTCATTCTGATGCACTGACAATTATTAAAACAGGTTCCACATTCAAAGGAGACAGGTAGACTAATGTGGAATTTTAGAGACAAGACACACCACTGTGGGCATCAATTTAACTTATTTCTAGTGGTGCAATTTCTTTGTTCTATAGATAGTCATCCAGACTGTTATAGTATTTCTCCTTGTACATACTGTACAGTCATCTATTAAATGGCAAAATGAGAATGGGAACAGCTGCCTCTTGGTACCTGCTTTTGTATTGTACAGTTCCCAGTTTATGGAAACAAGTTTTTTTTTTATTTAGCATTTAAGGGACCAAACCTGACTTTTCCCACCATTTTGCCATTTATAGCCCATTGACATTAAGATGGATATAAATAGGAGTCATGCAGCTTTCCATCCCAGTCATGACAAGCAGTAGAATCTTGCAGGGTTAGAGCAAAGGACAGCCTCAGGAGAGCCACAGGTCAAATCCAGGCTCTGCCACTGAATGATCTTGGGTAAATTTCATTTCTCCAATTTCCCCATCTCTAAAATGTTGATAATACTTAAGTATCAGAGGGGTAGCCGTGTTAGTCTGGATCTGTAAAAGCAGCAAAGAGTCCTGTGGCACCTTATAGACTAACAGACGTTTTGGAGCATGAGTTTTCGTGGGTGAATACCCACTTTGTCGGATGCATGTCATAATAGTAATACTTAGTCACTTATCTTCTAGCAATTCCATAAATTTTAATGAGTGTTTTTTGTAAAGAGCTATGAAAATGTCTAGTGTCATGTAAATGTTAAGTGCTATTAAATCCGTGGATATTTTGAAAATTTTGCCAAGGAGACAAAAAGTATAGTTGTAGGAACATATTGGCACATTTGGGGAAAACATAACTGAGGACAGATAGGTATTGTACTATCCATGACAACTATGGAAAAATTGAAAACCAGGTCACCAAGAATTATCCAGCAGAACTGGGGAAAGCACAAAAGAGTTGCCTAAAAAATATAAAGTAAAGGATTTCTGGGAGGTGGGCTCACAGAGCCATTTTGTGAAGAAGCCAGAGGAGAGGCTGCATTTGGGGAAAGAAAAAAAAACATATGGGACAGTGAGTAGACAAGTTGGCCACCCCTGCAAGAGGAAATGCATAGGAGGTTAATGCCACAAAACACTTGAGACAGGGTAGCAGACTGTAAGACTACTCCCCAGAAAAAAGCCAGCAGATAACATAAGTTGGGTGCTATTGTGGGAGGAAGGTTCCAGAGGAAGGGGCATGTGGCTTGGTTAAATGGTGGTGTTACCAATGCTCAGGTAAGCTTTAGAAAAAACACTGGAACTTGTGTGCAAATCTGAAATAAACCCAAAGCCAGAAGCCATTGACATTCATCAGCCATTATAGCTAATTTGTATTCTACTTAATAGAGAGGAATTAAGAGACATTACAAGATGTCAAAGGTGAGACGAAACTTACGCAGGCTGTACTGCTGATTAACACAAAATATTGCAACAGAGAGTTCAACTAAGGAAGCAAATTATTCTCAAAATATGAGAGTCTGAGTTTCAACTGGCAAGGAACTTCCAGACCCAGGGGAATGTGTGGAGAAGTGTGTAACTAGTAAACAAAAAGTTAAAGTGGACTCAGCTTTCAAAGACAATGATGCAGAATTCCTACTACCCCTGACGAGAGGAAAAATCCTGGTGGTTGAAGTAATTACCACTCAGATATGACAGGATTTTTAAAAAGGCCAAAGTCAGGATAAAAGGGCAGGAAATGCACATTGTGGCAGATCTGATCTCACCGATACTGAAACTAGGAGACAGTAGCTGACAAATATAAATAAGAAATACCAAATGGTGTTGTAGGGAGAGTGGAATAGAGGGTTTTTTCCCCTGCTAAGTTGTTTATTGTTTTTTGCTTTGCAGAAGTGAGTAAGCTGCTGGACTAACACATTGAATTTTTAATGACTGTGAAGGACACCTAGAGCATACGATAGGCACTTTTTGTACATATTATAACCAGCAAATGGCTGCTTGGATTCTAACACCTCTTGGGACTGCATCCAAGCTGGCTAAACTTAATAGCACTTTTGGGTGTGCAAGGAAGAAACAGCAATAATAATTTTGAAACACACTGTAACAGGGTGGTTGGTGGGCAGAAGACAGCCAGCCCTGTGTAGAGCCAGAGCCTTTTAAAAATAGGTGTTTTGGCCCAGGAAATTGGATTATCAGACCCCGATGGGAAGCACACAAGTGATTCTGTTAAAAGCTGAGAGAGTGCAGCTGAAGAGGAGAGCTGCAGGAAGTGATCGGGCTCCTATGGCAGACCCTGATGGGGGAGGGGGATGATGCAAGGGAAAAGGTCTCTGCAGCCTGTTTTGGTCAGCAGAATGGCTTGGTTTTGTGAGTTGTGTGTGTAGAGTAAAAGAAGGAAAAGGCCCTGATCCAAACTTAGTGTGGTGTTGGTCCTTCCAGGGCTGGGGAGATAGGTCAGCAGTCTAACACACATGCATGGACACAATTATACCTACACAATGTGGGGTTGTGCATATCCAGAGGTGTGACCCCATTTCAGAGAAAGTTCATGAAATTCAGACCTAGGTTTGGATTTTAAAGACCCCTAATGTTCAGGGAGAAGGGGTGGAAACAAGATTTTGTTTGGGGACCATTTCCACTTCCAATGTACAACAAAACACATTCCTGTGAGACAATGGGAAATGTGCACTGATATTTATTGAGGTTCTTTATGATCAATTGAGCAAAGAAAAAAAAGTTTTCACCCTGAGTCCTAGGAAAACTACCTCAAAGGATAGATACAATGTGTGTGTATATGGTGATTATTCTTATTTTTGGAGTGTCTCATTCAAAGGTTTGATGGTACTCTTGGCACCAAGGGAGACCATAAAGTGATGGCTCAAAAGCTTTACCTACATCCATTTTTTAACAGAACAGCAGCCTGATAGCAAGCTCTTTCTAAAAGAAGGCAATTTTCTCTGTGCAGCTCAAGAACAATGGACACCAATGGGGTAGGCACCAACACTTGATGGCACTGCCCAGTAAGAAAGCAACTGCAAAGTCTAAAGTTTAACAACGAAATAAACATTTAAATGCTGTAATAGAAATTGTCAGTTCTCTCTCCCTTTCAACCTGGGGCTGCCTTTGATAGACACAAGTGTATGTTTTAGTGCTCTGCAGGATGAAACACATATACATGGTCATGCTGTATAACAGCCCTTTGAAACCAGATCACACAATAAGAAAACTCTTACACTAAGGCCTGGTCTACACTAGGACTTTAATTCGAATTTAGCAGCGTTAATTCGAACTAACCGCTCAACCGTCCACACCAGGAAGCCATTTAATTCGAACTAGAGGGCTCTTTAGTTCGAATTTGGTACTCCACCCCGACAGGTGGAGTAACGCTAAATTCGACATGGCTAGCTCGAATTAGGCTAGGTGTGGATGCAAATCGAATTTAGTAGCTCCGGGAGCTATCTCACAGTGCACCACTCTGTTGACGCTCTGGACAGCAGTCCGAGCTTCGATGCTCTGAGCAGCCACACAGGAAACGACCCGGGAAAATTTTAATTCCTTTTCCTTTCTGGCCAGTTAGAATCTCATTTTGTGGTTGGACATCGGGGCGAGCTCAGCAGCACCGGCAGCAATGCAGAGCTCTCCAGCAGAGGAGTTCATGTAATCTCTGAATAGAAAGAGGGACCCGGCATAGACTGACCGGGAACTCTTGGATCTGATCGGTGTGTGGGGCGAGGAGTCTGTGCTTTCGGAGCTGCGCTCCAACAAACGGAATGCAAAGACCTACGAGAAGGTCTCCAAAGCCATGATCCAGACAGAGGATACAGCCGTCATGCAACGCATCGCCGCGTGAAAACCAAGGACCCCAGACAAGGCTACCAAAAAATCAAAGCGGCAAACGGACGCTACGGAGCCTGCCACCACTGCCCCACCAGTGACCATGGACTCTGATGATGGGACAGTGTCGACGGACAGTTCCTCGACGATGTTCACGGACGGGGAAGATGAGGAAGTGTTTGTGGAGGACGAGGCAGGCGAGAGCGCTTACAACGCTGGTTTCCCCGACAGCCAGGATCTATTCATCACCGCCACGGAGATCCCCTACCAACCCTCCCCGGCCATGAATCCGGATCCTGAATCAGGGGAAGGAGCAGTCGGTAAGTGCTTTAACCATGTTAACTTTTATTCTTAATATAACAGGAATCTGAAGTGTGTGAGAAGGAGGTCTCTCTATATATGGTGATAGAACAGAAATCCTCCTGGGAGATCTCCACGAAGCTCTCCTTCCGTTAATCGATAAGCATCAGCAGGAGGTTCCTGGGGAGAGCTGCCTTATTGGGTGCTCCGTGATAGCACCCTTTTCCGCACGAGGCTTTCATGCGGTATTCAGGGAGCATTGCCTCCCCGAGCACGGCTGCATAGGTCCGTGGTTCGTGATAGATTTCACGCAGCATGCGCTCTCTATCTCCTTCAGTGCCCGTCCTCACGGTGATCTCGCTAGGAGACTCATGCATCTAAGTAGTGGAATTACTGTTATGGTGCGCCTGGTCCAAAGTATTTTTAATAAATCCACGGACAGATGGAATAGCACAGACTCAGCACGCAGCTGCGTGACGAGCGTAACGGAAAGCCAAAGAATCAAATGGACGCTCATGGAGGGAGGGGGGAATGAGGGCGCAAGGTATCCCACAGTTCCTGCTGTCTCCGAAAATCATTTGCATTCTTGGATGAGCTCCAAATGCTTCTATGGTAAAACACCGTGTCCGCGTTGGTTCAGGGCACAGCTCTGCAATTTATGCACCCCCTCCCCCCGAACCCGAGAAGTTAAAGGGAAATCAATCCTCTGTTGACTCGTTTACATGTCACCGTATCTTTACTGAATGCTGCAGATAGATGCGATGCTGCAGCACTCAACACCAATATCCTTGCTCCCCCCCCCGCCATGGGTGGCTGACGGTACAATACGATTGATACCCGTCGTCATCGTCAGCCTATTGGCACATGGGGCAGTGCAAAAGGGCTGGTAACCATGCCGACTAGCATCAGTAAGGTCGATCAAGGGCGCCTGTCCCTAATTTTTCATGGCAGATGGTGCAATATGGCTGGTAACCGTCCTCATCATTGCAACAGGGGGCTGAGCTCCATCAGCCCCCACCCTTCATTGTAAATAAAAGATTCAATTGCCCCTGGACTAGCAGAGGGATGATGGGTTCCTTCATCCACACTCCTTAATGTCCTGCCTGGACTATCATTGCAGCTGGAGGCTTCCTTCCACTCATTTCTCACAAACAAGTCACTGTGTCTTATTCCTGCATTCTTTATTACTTCATCACACAAGTGGGGGGACAATGGTATGGTAGCCCAGGAAGGCTGGGGTAAGAACGGAATGAACAGGTGGTGGTGTTGCAGGAGCACCCCCTGTGAATAGCATACAGCTCATAATTTATGCAGGATCGGACACAGAGCAGCTGTGCTCTCTGGTTCTATGATACAGTGTTTCTCTAGTACACTTGCCCATATTCTAGGCAGGACTGATTCTATTTTTAGATACCAAAAAGGAGGGATTGACTCAGGGAGTCATTCCCAATTTTGGCTTTTGCGCCCCTGGCTGATCGGCCAGGGGCACTTATGACAGCACCAAATGGTGCAGTGCAAAAGGACAGGTAACCATGACCATCTTATTACCGTCTTCTTACCAATTCATGGTATGGTAGACGGTGCAGTATGCCTGGTAACCATCGCTGCTGTCATGCAAAAGCAAAAGCATGCTGCTGTGCAGCGCTGCTGGCCCGCCTCTGTCAGCGGCATCTAGTACACATACGGTGACATACACAAAATCCAAAACAGGCTCCATGGTTGCCACACTATGGCGTATGCCAGGGCAATTCATGGAAAACGTGCTCAAAATGATTGTCTGCCGTTGCTTTCCCGGAGGAAGGAATGACTGGCGACATTTACCCAGAATCCACCGCGAAAATGATTTGTGCCCTAGCAGGCACAGGGGTCTCAACCCAGAATTCACACAGACAGCCTAGACTCAGTTAATTGTTCGCAAAAAAGAATATTTGCAAGGAATTCACTCCCTGTTTCCCATCTCACAGCTTCCACTGTCTCCAGACCTGACACAGCATCCCCCTCGCAGAGGCTTGCAAAGATTAGGCGGCAAAAGAAAAAGACAAGGGACAAGATGTTCGAGGAACGTATGGGCTGCTACCTAGCAGAGGCGGACCAGCAGAGCCAGTGGAGGGAGACCGTCTCTCTGTGCCAGCGCTCACACAGCGAACGGGAGGAGAGGTGGCGTGAGGAAGACAAGCAGGCGACTGAAACAATGCTTGGACTAGTGAGGGAGCAAACGGACACGCTCAGGTGCCTTGTGGATGTTCTGCAGGACCGCAGGAGGACAGAGACACCCTGCAGTGTATCTGCAACCGCACTCCCCCGCCACAAAGTCCCATACCCCCCTCACCGAAAATAATCAGGAGGAGGGGCGGCCGGGGACGTGAATACTGTCACTGCACCACAGCACAGTGCTCAAGTACCCAAAAGCTCTCATACCCTACATTTGCCGAAGTCCTTCACTTCCAGACTCACAGTAGTCCCAATCCCAGTCCCATCCCCTAACTGTCTACTTAATTAATAAAAATGCTTTGCTGTTAATTACTGTTTCCGTTATGTTTTTTCAAAGAAGACTGTGTTTGAATGGAGGGCGTGGGGAAGGGGGTGGTTAATTGCATAGGACAGTCACCTTTCCCAGGGTACAGACACGGGGGCAGGATCAGCAGCGGGTCACACACACGGTGCAGTCAGTAGGCACCCTGGTCGGTATGGTTTCCAGGATCTGTGTGGGCGGGGGAGATGTGACTTTGCAGCGGGGGAGGGCGGTTACAGATCTTTTACAGCGGTCCTTGTCCTGGACCGCTGAGTCACGCAGCTGAGGAATCTGTATCCGTCCTCCTCCACCACAAGGTCACATATCCGCCCGCACACAGAATTCCATAAAGAGGGATGGCAGGCTCCGTTGAAAGAAGCCTTCCGGCATTGCGGACCGCTCTAGGAGCAGGAGCCTGTCATTCCTTGAGTTTAGAGGCGGTCTTTACATCACCGCACACCCTACCCAGCACAGCCTGCGTCCCAGTTTCAACCCTTTCACGAAAAGTCATGAATAAAGAAACCTTTGTTAAGTAATAATGGGACATGTATTTTATTTTTACACGTGTGCTGGAAGTGGGGGTAACGGGGTGAACAGGGTATGTAACCGAAGAGGAGAGTCAACAGTCAGTGGGTAAAGAAACAGGGGCAGGTTCAGCTTCTCTGTAAAGAAACTGAACAGTCACAGGTAACGCTGCTCGCTGGTATTTGAAGAGTTCCTTGTTGCTGTCCCAGGCGCCTGTATAGGGCTTCATGAGCAAGTGCATTAGCGGGCATGCTGGGTCCCCGAGGATGACTATAGGCATCTGCACATCCACAACAGTTATTTCGTGGTCCGGGAAGAAACTACCTTCCTGCAGGCGTCTGAGCAGCCCACAGTTCCTGAAAACACACGCATCATGAACCTTGCCCGGCCACCCGACGTTGATGTTTGTAAAACGTCCCCTATGGTCCCCCAGTGCTTGCAGCACCATTGAAAAGTAGCCCAATTTCTCATCAGCTGACTGTGGAAGACGTGGACGATAAAGTGCGAGGAGGAGAAAACGGCGATGATCGCAGCGGGCTCCGTGCTTGCAATGCTGTGGCGTCCGCGCTGTCACTGACCAGACAAGTGCACGAACAGATTGCCCGCAGGCGCTTTCCTGGAGGGAGGAAGGGAGGTTGTGATTGACGGTTCAATGACGACACTTACCCAAAACCACCCTCGACACATTTCTCCCCCCAGCAGGCATTGGGGGCTCTACCCAGCATTCCAATGAGCAGCGGGGACTGCGGGAACTGTGGGATAGCTTCCCACAGTGCACCGCTTCCAAAGTCGACGCTGGCCCCGTGAATGTGGACTCAGAAATTCGAATTAGTGTATTTAGTATGGATACACAAATTCGACTTCATAAGGTCGAATCCACAAATTCGAACTAAGTTGATTCGAAATAGTCTTGTAGTGTAGACAAGGCCTAAGACTTGGCCTACGCTACAGAGTTAAGCTGCCTTATGTTTTATCTATGCCAGTGTACACACTACAGACTTGCTCCTGCCAGTGTAAGTACCCTACTACAACAACATAACTCCACCTCCACAAGAGCTTATGTCAGTGTAGTTATGGTGATGCAATGACTTTCTAGACAGTGCATCCCTTACATCATCTGTTGGCTGTCTTGTCAATTTCATGACTCCACTGGAAAGCTGGCTTCTGGCTCCCCAGCCAGGCTGCTGCAGGTCTCCACTCCAACCCAGGGTGCCACCCAAGCTCCCGGCTTGGGCTGTCACTCCAGCCTCCCAACTGCAGCCAACTGGACTCTGGGTGCAGATCTCCCTGCCGGAGGCCAGAAGCCCCAGGTGGCTTTCCCTTTCTCTACCCTCCCCATAGGCTGGGAGGTGAGATGCCTCAGGGGGCAGTGGGGCTCCCAGTGGGAAGCTGTGTGGAGCTGAGAGCTTTGGTTCTCAGCACCCCTCAGTCAGTGGAAGCGCTCTTGGTGAGGACACACGTCACTGACAGAAGGAGGGTAGTGTGGACATCAGCCACCACCATAATTACGGTGGTGGCTATAAGTCAAAGAACATAGGTCAATTTAAGATTGGAGTGCAGACATGCCCTTAGAGATAGAAAACACCGAGCATAACAACTCAAAATCATTTTATTATGGAGGTTTTTAAATGGTGCATCTGTTATTCTTTTAATTTTATAAAGCCAACCTTGTTTGTACTGTGTGTGCATATTTGTCTGCAAATTTATACATTCACATGTGTATGTAAGAGTATATGCAATTAATCTTTATTCATAAAACACACCTCTCTGAACCCTATGAGAGGCATTCTGATGTCACACCGGTGCAAGACAGGCATGGAAAATTGGTGGAGTTACACCAATGTAAAATTGCTGGGATTGTCATCAGAATTGGGCTCACAAAAGGTAAAACAAGCATACAAATAAAAATCCAGGTTTAAAGTATAACTGACCCCGGCAGGTTTGCAAGCAGGAGGGAACAAGTGCACAAGCAGACTGGCTCAGTCAGGACACAATCCCTGTTCAGGACCCCGGCCATCCTTCATCCTCCTACACTGGCTAGAAAGAGCAGGCCGCACTGTCCAAATGGACTGTGCAGCAGGTGCATTCCCTCTGCAGGAGCCCTAGCCTCATTTCTTGTGCTTTTCAATGCAAGACGCTCTGTACTTGGTGGTGTTCTTAAAACCTCAGCTCCTGCAGTCACATAATTAGGTGAGAATCTCAGCCTTTTTTTGAAATTAGCACATTTCAAGCCCTCTTGATTGTGGGCAAAAGCTTGAAAATGTGCCCTGAATGCAAATAAAAAGAACCCAGATTTGTTATTTTTGAAATCTCATGGACTTTAAGCCAACCTCATGAATGTTTGGGGTGAGACTCATTGGTTTTGAAGGCTTGAGGTTGTGAACATTGTCACTGTGGGATGTCAGGGACTCAATTTATCTGACATGCATGGTAATAGTATACATTATGCATTTACAGTGGTTAAAAAGTGTGTGTGGATTGTGATAGTGATTTTAAAAAAACCCTATCACAAACAATCTGTGATGGAATATTTAAGAACTAGGATGTTACTGTGGTGATCATATAATTAAAAGCTGCATTGCCTGATGAATAAGTGTCATTAAGTGGACTGGGAGCTAGGAGTTCTATACTCCTAGCTCCAGCAAACACTTCTCTGTGACCTTGGGCAAGTCATTTAATCTCTTTGCTCATCGGTTTCCCCCTTTGTAAAATGACAATGATAATACTTAGCTATCTGAGGCTTGCTTCATTAATACTTGTAAAGCTTCAAGAACCTTGGAATGAAGGTACTGTATACATCTTAACACATGATTTTCTGGTCTCGTACCACTGACTTGCTGGAAAAGCTTGAAAGAACTGTATAGAAATAGACTACAGAAGCAAATAACTCACTTTGAAGTTCTAACTTTAAAAAATGAAGGCTTAGCCAAACTGTTGTGAAGCCAGAAAATTAGGCTTAAAAGGGAAACTAACTGCACTTAAAGTCAAGTATTTTTTAATTATATCACAGTTGCACTCCAATACTGAATACTGCATTCGAATATTTTAAAGTATCTTGCACAGTTTAAAACAGTGTGTGTAACCTCAGCACTTTAAATGAAACATACTAAGACCTCAGTTACCACAAGTTATCATACACAGTCTTCTTGTACAGGGCAAGTTCAACTAACCTACCTGTGCCATTAGTAGTATCTAAGTGACACATCTGTCCTCCACACACTGCACCTATAACAGGGCACACTCACTTCTCGCAAGCGCCCCCTTGGCCGAGTGCATGCGCCTGCACTCTCTCTGTTCATGGTGGGTCTTTGGTGACTCAGCCCTCCTGCTGACACATACAGTCTGTCTTTGAGAGAAAAGACAAGCAAAACCCCTTCTGGAGTACAAGTCCAACAAGGAGCTCTCTCAGTATCCTCTGCAATGTTTCCCTCAGGTTCTCCCTCCTCCAGGTTAGAGCAGTGCCCCAGAGCTCCCTCCCTGGCAACAATGTCTTCACTCTCTTAGGGCCTTTTCAGCTGCAGGTCTCCAGCTGCGCCACTGCAGTTCAGTTCCCCCTCTAGGGCACCTCAACATCTGGACCACTTTCCCCAGTGTCTAATGGCAGAGGGGAGACCCAGGCCTGCCCACTACTCCAGGTCCCAGCCTAGGGACTTTGTAGATAGCAGCCATATTCTGTGTCCCTTTATCTATGTTACGCCACTGCTCTAATTCCCTGGGCCAATCCCTCACATTGTCCTCACCCTTACCTCAGAGCTTTATCCTGATGGAGTACCAGCAACCAGCTCAGGGATCCTTCTCTCTCTTCCTGACTTCTGGCAGCACTGCCCTATCCAAGGTCCTGCAGTTCCCTCAGCCTCCACACCTCCAGCTCCAGCAAGGAACTGAACTTACACTGGCCCTGCAGCTCTTCTTATACTAACCTGCTGGGCCCTGATTGGCTGTATCCCACACAGCCATGCTAGGCAGCTTAGAGGATCCTCTCCACTGCCCTTTTATGGGGCACGATGTGGCAGGGCCATGAGCCTTCCAGCAGGGGGCCTCAGAGGGTCTGGTGTACCCCGGCACAGCACCCATACTTTATCAGATATTGATTGTCAGTATTTTGGAGAAGGAGCAACAGTGAGTTAATTTTTTTTGTAAAGGTCTTATCTTGCTTTCTTTTAAGAAGATTGGCCAAAAAGAACTTGATCCTGCAAATATTTACACATAGAAATAACTTGAATAACAAGAGTATTGTTGTTATTATTATTATATTTATTATGACAGTGTTTAGGGACCAGCTGAGAATGGGGCCCCATGGTGCTAGGCATTGTAAAAAACATACCGTGAGGTAGTTTCTGTATCAAAGGGTTTACATCTAAAAGACAAAACACAAAGGGGAAGGAAAGTGACATAACACACAAGTGGCATGCTGGTTTGCAAACATCATGTTAGTTCCATGGTTTTATTTTATTTTTTATTATTTAAATCCTTTGCCTGGCATTTTGCTAGAAAAGGGTTTTGCTAGATGCAAAGACAAATAGGAATATTCACACTGAGTTCAATAATTTGGTAAATAACTCCTGTGCATAAATGTTTGCAGACTCAGGCCCTAACCCTTGAAGGAAGATGTTGAATTTGGAATAAACCAGAGAGTCTGTGTTGTTATTGCAGTTTCGTCTTTGTTTCAAGTGCTGTATGAATACTTTCGATTTTGGGCTTAGGTGTTTGTATCTTTCTCACTTTTTTTCCTCTTTTTTACCTTCCTTATTTATGCCATTGAGGGTCCTGAGCCAGCAAAGCATTTAGGCACATGAGTAGTCCAATTGACTAAGCTTATTTGTCCAATATAAAAGAATACCTGTATCTGGCAACATTTGAAAATAATGCATATTAAAGAAAGAATGTCAGGAACAGAGATGACGGCAATGATCATGAATTCTAGTAGGGGGCATGAGAAGTCTTCTGAAATTAAGTAGATCTGATTTACCTGGAATGACACTAATGAATGTATTCAGTGGTGTTGTACGCGTGTTGGCCCCAGATATTAGAGAGACAAAGTGGGTAAGGTAATATCTTTTATTAGACCAACTTCTGGTGGCGAAAGAGACGAGCTTTTGAGCTTCCACAGAGCTCTTCTTCAGGTTTGGGAAATGGACTCAAGAGTGACACAGCTAAATACAAGGTGGAACAAACCATTTAGCATAAGTAGTTAACACATATTTCAAGGAACCATTCAAGTGGTCTGTTAACACCTGTCCAGTCATGGGGGGGGGCAAGGGAAAAAATAGGGTGGGGGTGTGGTTAAAGTGGGTTATAGATTTTTATGATAAGCCATAAACCCAGTGTCTCTATTCAGTCCATGATTTTTTTGCATCTAGCAAAGTTATGAATTTAAGTTTCCAGGCTCATCTTTTGAAGGTATTGTGCAGGTTTCCTTTGAGAATGAGGACTGAGAGGTCAGATATAGAGTGATCGCTTTCTGAGAAGTGTTCACCCACAGGTGACAAGGTGTTTTTGTCTTCTATCATTTGTTGTGCGAGTTCATTCAAAATTGTAGTGACAGTCTTGTTTTTCCCACATAGATGTTATTGGGCATTTAGTGCACTGGATGAGGTACATATGTTCTGATAAGCAAATATGGGACCCATGGATCTTGAAAGGTATGTGCTGGGAGGTTTTGATCATTGCAACCGGTGCAGATATATATACAGGTTTTGAATGTGTTGTTCTGGCAGGGTCAGGTGCCGCTTTGAGTTGGTGTGTCCTGGTCTGTGGGAATCTTCCTTCTGATGAAGTTGAAGAGGTTGTAGGGGGGGAGGAATTCAGGAAAGACGTCTTTCAGGATGTGGTCCCCATCAAGTATGGGTTGTAACTGTTTGACACTACCTCATATGGGTTCCAGTACAGGGTAGGAGCTGACAACTAGAGGTGTGCAGTCAGAGTTGCGGGTAGGGAGTATTTCTGTACTGAAGCAGGTTCTCTCAGTGTATTTGGGTGGCCCATTTCATGACATTATCTACTTCTCTAGCGGAGTGTCCTTGTTTGATGAAGGTGGTTTTAAGTGTATTAAAGTGTATGTCCCAGACCTGGGAGCTTAAATGCCTAACTCTGCAAGACACTAAAAATCATGGTTTTAATAAAGATTTATGGTTTATTATAACAATCTGTAACCCACTAATCCCCCCTTTTTTGTCCTATGATTGGAAAAGTGTTAACAGGCCACTTCTCCTTGAATGGTCTCAGAATATGGTGTTAACTCCTTATACTGTTCCACTTTCTATTTAGTTGTGACAGCAGGTGCCTTTCTCAGACCTGAAAAAGAGCCCTCCGTAGCTCAAAACCTTGCCTCTTTCACCAATAGAAGTAGTCCAGTAAAAGATGTTACCACACACACCTTGCCTATCTGAGATCCTGGGATCAACATGGCTACAACAAGATTGCAAACAACACTGCATTTCACAAATTATGATGCTTATAGATAATCCCTGATCATAGATCAGACATTTTTTTCTATTCACAATTAAAGGATTGTACCAATTTTAGGAAGATCAATAAAATTGAGGTAGGAAAAAATCTTCCTTACGAATATGGAGAAGGCAGATTAAAAAATGAAAGTAGGAGAAAGCAAATGAGAAGGAAGTCAGAGGCAGAAGTAAGAAAGAACACATGATGCATTGAATTAAGAGAGAGACTTAACTAAGGGATCTATGAAGAATATTTTTCTTCAGATCAGCAGACTTGTCCTTAGAGTTGTATTTCTCCCATCCATCTATATATCTGAGCGATAGCTTGACTCCAGGTCATAAAAGCAATATCTCCTGAATACTATACCCTGTCAGTCTGGGTTTGTAAACATTTGATGTAAAAAAGACTGTATGCCACCTCAAGTCCTAGCCATAAATACCATATAAAAAGCCAGTGAAAACAATAAAGGCATATATGAGATTGGAGGGAGTTCTTAAAAGTACACTACAATGTCACTAGTGCTTACAGTGGGACCAAATCCTGCTGTCCATTACCCAGGTTCAAATTCATGAATATGTGGGAGAATCTTAGGGTTTCCATATAAATACTTCAAGCAAAAATTGGTGAGGACTTTAGGAATATGGTAATTTATACACAGCAAACACTTGTTTAGACCCATAAAGCTGAAGGCCAGAAGGAACCACTAAATCCTCTAATGTGACCTCCTGTTTAGCACAGGCCACTAACAGCACACAACCACCACCATACTAATCCCAACAACCAGAATTAGACCAAAGTATTACAGCCTAGAGGAGATTCATCTAGTGTGTACCACAGGAAAAACATAGGAGGGACTGAGGTGCCAGAGGCCCCAACAATGGCAGGAACTGATTAAGTGAGATAAACCCAGATGATCCTGGCAAGTGACCCACTTCCCATGCTGTGGAGGATGAAGGCAAAATAACATCACTGTCATGGGGAAATTGCCCTTTATGGGGAATTAGGGATCAGTTTGCCCATGACTGCCTTATGATGGTTCCACCTCGGTGTAACTGGCTGCCCCAAGTGGCTGATTAGTAAACAAGCGCCTGGACCCAATAAAGGTTAACCAAGCTTAGTTAGTGGGGAATGCCCAAGGGAGACAGGAAGCTTTTGTGGACAGGAGCTCCCAAGAGAGGCTTGAGCCAGAGAGCTGAGCCAGGAGCCTAGATGGTGAGCTCTCCAGAGAACCCACCCCAATGGGGAACCTGTAAGAGGTACTCCTAGAGAGCGGAGCCTCCTAGACAGAGGGCTGCAGTTGATGGGTATCCAAGAAAGCCTGGTCTCAGTCAGGTGGTCTCCCAGGCACTGGCTGTCCCTGGAGAAGAGTCACAGTGGTTGGACCTCCCTGGACACCTCCAGAAAAGGACTTTATTCGAAGAGAGACATCAAGCCTGACACCAGGGCAGAGACCAGAATTGAGAGAACTCCTAAGGGAGACCTGGATAGAGGCAAACATTGGCTTGAGTGGGGGGACAGATGGATTAAGAATGACCAGGTCACCCAACTAAGATGTTGGGTTGAAAGTTTTGTTTATGTTCTGTGTTGGCTTTTCTGTTAATAAATGAGCCCTTCCACAATGGTCAATTTTTAATGAATGCCATTAACTCATGATGAAGAAAACAAAATCACTTTAAGAGTTTATCTTGGAGAAGCCGAGTATTCCTTTGGGACTGGTGTCCTGATTTCAAAAATACCGTGTATCACCACATCTACCTACCTCATCCCTCCAAACTGGCATTAAAACCGAATGCAATCTAAAATGGTACGCCAGAGAGTCACAGGTGGCTTGACTGCTCTCCCCACCACATCGGCACAGGCCACCCAGGATTAATCAATCCACCTTTGCTCATTTCATAAGTGACATGTTGTTGACTGCTGTCAAACAATGGACACAGGACCAAAAGCTCTGGCGTGCATTGGTCCCTGTCAAAGGGGCAAAGTTTCTCAAATGCAGAGGCTAGAGCAACTGAAAATGGAGCCAGCACTTTCTCTTATTATATACTACCCAGCTTACCAAAATGGTTTACAGAACCAGAAACAAAGGAAAACAGTAGGAGACTCTCCAGTACCCCGAGGGATGTGGCGATATTCAGTTTACAAATAGCTTTTAGCAATTCACCTTAGCCAGTGTAACTCTTCAACCTCAGTTTTTTCAGTGTCACGAACTAGAAGGAGATTGAATCTGTACAACATATTCCTCCTTGCAAATTGACTCTTTAAGATAGACCTTCAGTCCCCCACTACATTGACCCTAGCAGCAAGGCATCCTGGGACAGTGCAGGACCTGAAGACCATTCTGAAGGGCCAGTTTGCCCCCAATGCTCTCGTCCTAATGAAAAACAAATAGTTGCTTCCAAAAAGATTTTTTATAGGCTAAAACTGAAATTTATGAATTAAATAAAACATTCTAGCACTGAAAGTTCTTGTGATATACATTCTGCCCCAGTCATTGGGATCAATCAACCTTCACTCTCATGGCTTACTATCTATCCAAAGTATGTATAGTACAATACACATCTCACTGTAAGTCTAGCCTTGTCGTATGTTATTCCTTTCTAACTATCCAGTCATCCTTATCATCAGTAAAAATGATGTGCAGCTTATTGTGGATTTTTAAAAAAAAAATCCAGAGATTACAGTGTTGTAATACCAGCGTACAACAGAGATTTAAGGCTCCTTTTCTTAAGCTTTACAGAGTGTCAGACAACAATAACAATGAAAAAACAAACAAACAAACCCCAACAATCTCACAAGTAAGTCTTCAGTATGAATGGGACATTACGCTTCCGCTAGATATGGTGGCCCAGAGCCTAGGCTTCTGAAAACTGGAGTTGTTCCATGGAGCCAATGGAGCTATTTATACCAGCGGAGGAGCTGGACTGTACCCCATACCCCATTGCAAAAAGTATACATAGGACAAGTTATCAGAATACACAAGGTGCCACATTCTCAGCTGGTGTAAATTGGTGTAGCGCCATTGAAGTCAATTGAAATATGACAATTTACACCCCCCCCCAAGGATCTGACTATGGGCACCATGTGAACTGCAGGCTGGGGGAAACTAGCCCTCCGCCCCTTCCACAAACCCCACTGGAGCCCAAAGGCCCCACCCCACCACCAGAGCCCAGAGGACCCCATCCCAGGCTAGTTCCCCCCACAATCCCAGAGCACTGGAAGGGCGGGTGGTGCAGCCTGAGCTGGGGCCACCCCATAGTGGACTCCAACTGGAAAGTGGGAAGCCAGGGTGGGGGAGCAGCTGGGGACGGACCAGCAGCAGGGCCACACGTGGCTATTTGGGGAGGCACAGTCTCTCACAGTCTATGATACCCACCACCCATGGATCTGATCCATGGTTTGTTGTAACTAATAAAAAAGAAGAAAAGGAAAGAGTGGAATAGTCATGGTATTCTCTGAGAGACTTTCTATGGCAGGATACACTTTAGTCAAACACAAATTATTGGGCTCAGTACAGAGTGATGGGTGAAATTATCTGGCCTGTGTCACACAGGTCAGCCTAGATGAGTTAATGGTCCCTTCTGCCTTTAAAATCTGCGAAAGCCTCACATTAACTTCAGTGGGGTTTGGATCAGGCCCCAAGAACCCTGGAGAGTCTGTTGGCTCATTAATTATGAACACTGTGGAAGAAACGAGCTATACATTATTGCAGAGAAATACTGAATCAGATAGTTTTGGGGGCTACGTTTGGCATAAAACAAACCACAGAATTGATGAAGGTCAACTTACATGAATGCAACCAACATGTTCAGACTTCTATACAATTTCTTTCTTTAAAGCTGCTGCAGTAGTTATGAAGAAAAGGCTGCTTCTGAGATTTAGCAATCCCTCTGGCTATGACAGGAGGTTTGCTGATCATCTCCAAAAACCTCAGCACTTAGCGACTTTTTGCTGCACTGAGGAGCCATAAAAATACTTTTGTTTCTTCTTCTTCTTTGTGGTTATTCCAGATGCATGACTAACAAAGCCCTTAGTCAATTAACCAGACAAATCTAGCCTGCCACTATGAACAAGCAGAAGACAGGAAAACAACAAAAGAGGAAAAAACCAATGTTCCTTATATATTGCTTTTGCAGTGAATGAGATCAGATATTTTTTACTCATTAAAAAAGAAGAGCCAGATGCACAGGGAAATAACCATCATATCCTGCTAAATAAAATTTCTCTGGAAGGGTGAAGGGAAGACGAGAGAAGCTCCCTCCATGGACTTTATACTGTAACTATTTTGCACTCCTAAGATTTAAGGGCACAATCCTAAACTACCTTATTCACATGATGAGCTCCTCTGGCCTAAATCCAATAATCATAATAATAGTTTGCTTCAGTGGCATTACTCATATATGTGAGAGTTTGCAGGATAAAACCCTAAGTGGCTCATAGATACAAGACTTCCCAGGACTCCGTGAAATCTTCAGTGCTAGAACCTCTTTTAGAATTTTGTGTAAGTGCACTTAAAAGTGTAGGCCAGATCCTCGGCTGGTGTAAGTCGACATGGCTTCAGCAGACTTCCCAACAGTCCTGGGGTTCAAAGGCTGTCCCACTGTGATGCCCCAAACCCTTTGTCCCAGTTGAAATAGAACATTTTCTTACTACAGAGGAGCGGGTGGGCCAAATTTGATTGGCATAGCAGCCTAGGACATGGGGTTGCAATGCCAATCAAATAGGGCCTGTCTGCCCCTCCATCTCAATCTCCATAGGGGCAGACTTGCTAAATTAGAGTGATGCTATGTCCTACTTTAGCCACTTCAAACACTGGGAGGTTTGCTTCATTGATTTTAATGGGGCTACAATGATTTACTCCAGCTGAGGATGTGGCTGGGGCTACCAGCCCTGAATACCTGATAACTTTACAATCTTATCATGCTTCTAAAACTTATAGGTTTAATAAGCATCCATGTCTTTTCAGAATGTGCTTCCTATGAAACAAGACTAAAATATGGTATAATATCAGGAGCAACAAGTCCTGGAAGGAAACAATCCGGTATTACATCAAAGAATGGAGGATGTTAAATATTTTAAGCATATTCTGCTTAAATAAAATAGAACCTCCTTGGATATTAAAAATATATGTGTTTATTGTTACCATTTAGGATTCAGTGGAACATCAATGTTCACAATAAAGGAAAATACAAAAGGCTTTTGTTGCCTCTTGCCAAGCATGGACAGTTGTATAAGCCTGCCTTTGGTAAATGACGCAGAAGACATGAAACATAATTAAAAAGATGGGTTTGGCTGCATAACTATGCTTCTTTTTATTAAATATTTAGCACCCATTACAATTTAAGGAGCAAGAGTGCAGGAAAAGGGAGAAAATTTAAAGAGCGAGGCGAGAAGAAATGGAGGTGTGACACTGACAGATGAGCACAGCTGGAGTGCTGGCTAATTTATTCCTATGGAACTGTTAAACAAATAAATTAAAAAGCCCCCTACTGACTGCTTTCAACAGGGATGGAAATGACTTCCTATTCTCTCAGAATCTATCCTTTTTATCTTTCGTGTCCTATCTTTGGTGAATGTGAGTCAGAACCACCATTAACAGAGCAATTTCTAAGAGTGATTCAAATCCAAGGAAGAACAGGAGTACTTGTGGCACCTTAAAGACTAACAAATTTATTTTAGCATGAGCTTTCGTGAGCTGCAGCTCACTTCTTCGGACGCTCACGAAAGCTTATGCTAAAATAAATTTGTTAGTCTTTAAGGTGCCGCAAGTACTCCTGTTCTTTTTGCGGATACAGACTAACACGGCTGCTACTCTGAAACCTATCAAATCCAAGGGGCTCTGGTCCTGCTCTGGTTGACTGAGACGCAGGATTCGGGAATAACTCCACTGAACACAGTGGTGTTTCACCCATGTTACTGAGAGCAGGATCAGGCTCAAAACCTTCCACTCAAAGGGCAGGCCCTCTCCCAGGCGTCTGCCCAGACTGTAACTCTGCAGAGAGCAGGTCATGCTGTGAAGCTGCATCTGAAGCACTAACAAGTGGGGTAATCTGTACTTCAGACTCAGTATATTTGCTTTGAATACACTGTGGGCACTTGATAGTAATTGAACCAATAGGTAAACTACCCAGAGGACAGCGGTAAAAGAGCGGCCTGCCCCTTTAAGAGCCAAACACCCTGGGGCCAATCTGTTCTGTTCACTAATGAGAAGGGGACAGTTATTTCTTATGAACAACTGCAAGAAAGGGGGACACTGCAGAAAGAAGCTGCAGGAAGGGACGGACTCCTGCATTAGTCTGTGGTGATGGCGAGAATACCTGTGAGTTGTGGCTGAGTAGAAAGCCCCAGCTGGCAGTTTTGTTTTCCTTTTGTGAGTTTGTTGGCTGTTCAGACACTAAATGGAGCCTAAAGACAAGGGCTAAGGACTAATTTGGGCATGGCTAATAATTCCTCAGGCTCATGAGGAAGGTTGCCAGTTTACTGTAATCTAATTACATCATGTGTTATGCTGTGAAAAAAGTATTGTGTGCGCCTGCTTGCTGTTTGCACTGAAACTACAACGAACATGGGGCCTGTGGGGGGGCAAGCGTTTCCTGGATGGTGCTCAGATACACAGCTTCAGATTCTATGCTGTGCTCAGCCTCAGTCAGATTATAGCCCTTGATTCTTAGGATGGTGCCTGGAGCTGGCCTAGATTATAGCAGTTTAGTGGTTTCTACAAAGTGTGTCAGATGGTAATAGTCCTCTATGGGCTGTCTGTCAGGCAGAGATTCTCTGAGTGCATCAGCGCTCCAACCACACCCTGTATACCCAGAATGCCCCCTACACCAAGCCAGGACAGGGGTGGCATAGGAACTGACTATGACGACTGTACACCTGTTTAGGACAGGGACATGTTATGAAAATTCTCAGCTGGTGAGTTACGGCCAAGTTTCCATTCCCTTTCCTTGTACACATATCAGAAAGGGAAAAATGAGAGACCTAACATAGTACAATATAAATTCCTACATAGATTAATATCTTCAGCTTCAGCTAGAGCTAACAAGAGTCAAAAAATCCCACAATGAGCCAAATTTTTCTCTGCATGCACCTCCGTAATGGAACATAATCTCGGCTACTTTTTGCCATACAAAGTAATCCGATTACTCATTGAGATGACATTTTTCAAATGATCCCTTACAAGTCATCCTTTACCCTAAAAATAAATCTGATTACATGTAACTCCCTATAGTAATCCATTATTTGACCAATCCTGAGTGTGTTATCCCCACATAAATATTTTAGTGACACAGAAGTTCAAAAATGAAAACTTGATAAAAACAAGAGAGATACCAAAAAGCCTACTGAGTCATTTCTCCCCCTCCCCCCCGAAATGTCCTGACTTTTCCCAACTTTGCCCATCCTCCCGAACTGCCCACTACCCCACCCAATTGGCATGTTGGTGTGACTACCCCATTCCATATAAATGATTTAGAAGCCCCATTAATTACTACTAAAGTTATTCATTAAAATTCAAAGCTATGGCAAAGAGAAGCATTGAAAACTGAGATACTTCCAACATCTAAAGACCAGATAAAGGGATGTAAAGGAATTGATGTCTTTGGGGAAAAAATCAGTCTACAGATCAAGATGACAGCTAAGGGACTTTGATATAATTTGGAACTTTTGTGTCAAGTATCTGAAAGACTCAAACATGAATAGCAATCAAAGCTAAAAAATGTTAGCCAGGAACTTTTGGTCTCAGCAGGACAAATCCTTCGCATAAGAGAAAAATATTCATATAAGAACACATGCAGATGTAAAAATGGAAAATATATCATTGTAATCATAAAAAACCTTGGATGCACTTTCTTTCTGTCTTTGTATTGGCTAAGCAAGTTCCTACAAAAACTTTGTGGAAAAAAAGAAAAGAAATGTTGGTTATGAATAAGATTCTGAATATCATTATATCTGCCAATAGAACATTTGTTGTTTCATCCATGTGCAAGTGAATTTAATGCTTATGCAAATGAGGGAATTGTATAAAAGCTTCAAGAGGTTCATGTCAGTTGCAATATATATGACTCTGTGGAATTAATCTGAAATAACATTGGATCGAGCAGGGCATAATGCAGGTCAGAAAGGTTTCCCACAGCTCTTCTAGTGTACTTCAACTTTAACCTGGGCGTCTCTTGAACAGTAACTTCCTGCTGTGTCATATTGTTCGGCAGTTTTATTATATACACAAATGTGGAGTTAGGGTGAAATTACCAAATATGTTTTCACTTGTGATCTAAATTTGAATTTAAGATCAGGTCTCCATGGGGGGACAGGCAGTGCATTAACCTACTGTCACAAAACCGAAATGACAAAGTCCCAAGTAAAGAACCTCATTATGAATTGGCCTGTTTTTCATCATTGGTTTTCCTTGATCATTGTTAGACTCATTGCACTGGGTAAGTGTTCGCAAAACAATGTGCATGTTTAAACATATATACAGAGATAATGATTTCCCACATTTAAACACAAATGAAGAAAATAAAGTATTATTGTCCTGCACTTTCTCTCTCAGCCAAGTAGAACATACTTATTATGGTTAAATTAATATTTAACACCTTGCATATTAAATGGGGAGTCAAATCTCAAGTCTTCTGCTCCAATCCAAAATAAGAAAGTCTATCTTTAATTTATTATGTTTCTGACTATTCTGAGGCTAGTGCAAAAAGGTAATAAAGCTGAATGAAAAAAGAAGGCAAAAGGTATCAGATAAAAATATTGTGACTAATTGGTAGGAATTAAAGTCATAGTAAGTGGGTGCATGTAACTGTAAATATAAAAACTGAACTAGTATTTACCAACAGAGGAAAAATCCATAGGGCCTGTAGAAAATGTGTGTGAAAGGAGGCAATTTAGGAATGGTAATCCAGTAATATCATAATGATTCATTTGTTTCATATGGGGATTTAAGTTTATAACTAATGCATTCTCATGTGTTTTTCTTAGCACTTTCCCTTGAATATGGTAAATGATGTAAATAGAATTTATTAATATTAAAACTATTTTTTCAGTAGTTCATATACTGATATATACCCTTCAAAAAGCCTAGGACTTTGTCCTTTTATGCATGTTTATGGGCTGTCTATTGATCTCAATAAGATCTGTGTATGGATTGGAGAGCATAAATTGAGCATTGTATTTATATCTTGAGTTTTTGCACCACTTCACGGTGATTGTGAATAGGAGAGAGTTTGTTAGGATATAAATTTATAATCCGATTGGAAGATCTTGGTGGGAAACCTTAAACAGATACGACTTCTATGGGACTGAAATTAGGCCAACTCTCAGAATTTAAAAAAATTGTTCGCTAAACAATTTAGCAGAAGAAAGATCAACAGGTGTTGTGTGAGCTAAGTATGAAGTTCACCATTTATAAATGGGAATCCTGTAGTGCAGGGGTTCTCAAACTGGGGGTTAGGACCCCTCAGGGTGTCGCCAGCTTATTACATGGGAGGTCACAAGCTGTCAACCTCCACCCCAAATCCCGCATTGCCTCTAGCATTTATAATGGTGTTAAATATATTTTAAAAATATTTTTAATTTATAAGGGGGGGTGCACTCAGAGTCTTGCTGTGTGACAGGGGTCACCAGTAAAAAAGTTTGAGAGCCACTGCTGTAGTAGGCCCTGTATTAAAAATGCACAGAAAGGGAGGACTTACCTCAGCAACTGCATAGCTTCTGGGCTTCTTCAGTTCTTCTGAAGGCTTCAGTCATGGAGGCAGTTTATTTGGGAATGGAGCGTTGGCCCAGCTCCAGGAATGGAGCTGACCTGCAGAACAGGAAGAGCCCAAGTATTCAAACCAGACTTTTTATCCATGCAGATAGTCATGCCTTATTACCCCATGCACATCACAGGTTGTGCAGAGGAGCTGCTATTGGTTATGAAGTATGGGGCTTATGCCACGCATTTTCCCCTCATTTTGCCTGGAACTACCAAACTATTACTGCCACTGCACCATATTGTAAGTGGTGTCTATATGATTAACCCACAGCTGAATTCCTTGGGAGTTAATGCACATACATTTCTTCCTAGAAGTCCCAATTCAACTCAACACTTTAGCGTGTGGTTTAAAGTTACACACATGCTTAAGTGCTTTGGTGAACTGGGGCCTGAGAACACAGAATTTTACCTATGAGACCATAAGTGAAATAAAATACTCTAATTTGTTCCATAACTTTCTTCATTAACATTAATTGTTATTTACTAATCTGAGTAGTTTGGGGTTTTACAGAAAGAGTTCTCTTGTGTAGTGCAAAGTAATTGTTGAAAGCATAAAAAGAGTGTAATTAATTGATTTATGTAACATCTGCTTGGAAAGAGAAATAAATGCAACTATCTTTGTTGTTGCTGTTGCTCTATGATGACAAAAGAAAGACAGAGCAAGGAAAGTGTGAAATAAAGCACTTTCTGCATGTTAAGCTCATAAAGTAGACTTGTTATTTTAACATTATACAGTGGTAACCATAAGCTATTTGCTTCCGTTGGAAGTTGAGAAACCACAGATGGATTTTCAACAGGGGAACCAAAGTGTTATCCAGTAGGGTACATATTCTCTTTACAGTGTCTGCAAAAGATCATATCACCTGCACCTTTTTCTCTGCCCACCAGGAATATAAATCAATATCAATAGGTTGTTGTGTGGGAATTGGAGACTGCAGTCCCCGGTAGGGAAACTCTCATGGAATCAAATGTAGCCCTGATGAATATGGTACAACCCCACTGACTCCAAGGTGAATGATGGGCCAGACCCTCAGCGAGTGTAAGTCAATGTAGCTTCATTGAAGTCAATGGTGTTACGTTGATTTACACTGGCTGAGGTTTTAGCCTAGATGCATATGAGTTAGGTCCATTTCTGAACCTGAAGCATCCTGGACTTAAAGTTGTCTCCACGTCTTATGAACAATACATGGAACATGATTAAGTGCACCAATTATGATGGTCTCCTTTATGTATTCCCTTATGGACAAGAACTCAGCTTTCAAGAGCTTAAACATCTTATTAGTTCTATTATTTGTGAACTATACCCATCTGCCCTTCAACCTAGACACTTTTAGTTCCTTTTACACGTGTAAATGGGCTTATTTTTTGCAGGTGCTTTTATCACCCAGATCCTTTATCAGTAACTAATACTCAATATTTCTTGTACATGCCTTCAAGACCACTGAGAAGAATAGAGAAGGATATGCCTTTAAAAATGTATTACATGCAGTGGTGAGCTCCAGCCGGTTCGCACCGGTTCGCAAGAACCGGTTGTTAAATTTAGAAGCCTTTTTAGAACCAGTTGTTCCAGGACAACCAGTTCTAAAAAAGCTTTTAAATTTAACAAAGGCTCGGGCAGCTGTCCACCCGGCCCCAGCTCACCTCCCCCTCTCCCCTGAATGCTCCGCCCTCCTTCTCCTCCCCCTCCCCTGCTTTCCACGAATCAAATGTTCGCGGGAAGCCTGAAACAAGCAGCAGGCAGGTAAGCCAGGCGGGAGGGACGGCGCACGCAGCCCAGTCTGGCTCCACCTGAGCGGCTCCCTCTGGCCCCGGCTGAGCGCCCCAGCCCAGTCCCGGCCAAGCACGCCCGGCTTGGGCTGGTCCTGGCTGAGCGGCTCCGACCTGGCCCAGCTTGGGCCCCGCAGCACCGGTGCCAGCCGAGCGACTCCAGCCCGGCCTGACCCGGCCTGGCCCGGGGAGTCGGGCCCCACAGCACCGGTCCCAGTGCCAGCCGAGCGGCTCTGGCCCGGCCCGGCTTGGGGAGTCGGGCCCCGTGGCCCTGGTCCCGGTGCCGGCCGAGCGGCTCCGGCCCGGCCCGGTTAGTTGGGCCCCACGGTGCCGGTCGCGGTCCCAGCGGAGTGGACCCGGTCCCAGCCCCAAGCAGTGTGGTAAGGGGGCAGGGAGCGGGTGTTCGGTGGGTTGTGGGGGGGTGGATAAGGGTCGGGCGGTCAGAGGGCAGGGAATGGGGGATTGAATGGGGGCAAGGGTCCTGGGGGGCGGTCAGGAAGGAGCAGGGGTTGGATGAGGTGGTGGGGGCAGTCAGGGACAGAGAGAAGGGGTGGTTGGATGGGGCAGGAGTCCTGGGGGGCCATCAAGAATGAGAGGAGGGGTTGGATGGGGCGGCAGGGAGCAGTCAGGGGACAGGGAAGGGGGGGGATGGGTCAGGGGTCCCCGTGGGGGGTGTCAAGGAACATGGGGGGCTGGATGAGGCACGACCCCCCGGGGGGGGCACGACCCCCTCGTGAGGTGAGGAGGAGAGAACCTGTTGTTAATATTTTGGCAGCTCATCACTGATTACAGATATTATTGTTGGGCTCATTTTATCCTGCAGATTTCAATGAGACTCCTTGCAGGACTGAGGCAAACAGAATTTGGCCCACAAATTCTCAAGCTAAGCCATGGCTCTGATGAGTCAATAGTAAAATTCCCATGAACTCCAATGCAGCCAGGACATCACCTTGCTGAAGTGTCAGGAATGCCACAGATCAGGGTGTACTGGTAGTGTTATGCAGAGAAACCTGCACTAATGTCTGCATAAAGCTGAGCATTAGCCAGTATGATGAGTTACTTACATTCATAAAGCCTACATTTCATCATTTAAAATAAAGTTATCCAGTTACCTTCACAGCACTGGATTTTCCCCCAGTTTAATACCATTCAAATTATACATGTGAAACTGAACACCTACCTATAACTCCCTGAATGATATGCCCTCCCCCTGCAGAGTACGCTGCCTCGAGCATTTCTAAAAGTCAACTAATTACAGTAAATAGCCTTCATCTGCTCATGTGGCTGAAGAGGGACACGGACTGACTTTAGGTGAAGTAAATTAATCATCCTAATATAATCACAGTGATTTAAGCGAGAGCTGGCTGTCATGCTAGGCTCCCTGGTGTTCAGAGATGGGTTGTTTCCTCACTTGCATTTTTTCATGAAAAATTAGGAAGGGTCTTGGTTTCATTCCACATCAGAATGGAAACGAATTCTGAAACTTCACCTTTTTTACAAAACAGCAATGTTGTTTTCTGGCCAGCCTAACCAGAAAGGATGGTATTTAAGCAAATGCACAGCAAAATTCTTTCTGCCTTTTTTGCCAGACTTTTTCCCAGTTTAAGAAGCAGCTAATAATCTGAGCTTTCTTCTTGTGAGTACTCCCTCTTTACAGTAATTCTTTCTCAGTGTCTGTTACTTTATTCTGTGCAATTCTTTTTCTTTGAGGATTTCTTTTTTTTCTTTTTCTTTTTCTTTGAGGATTTCAACAGCAGAGAGAGAAAAAAACTACAAGGGAGCTGTCCTTTCATCGGTGAATATAATTAACCCCATCAACATTAATGGAAGTTAAGGTGCATATCAGTGGAAGAACACAGCTCCCAAGGGAGGTTAGTGCTAATTAGGAGCTTCAGCTAAGTTAACTCATGCTAAGTAAGCTAGGTGCAGTAATCAATGTCAATATAATCAGTAGGAAGAAAAGAAAGTATTTCCAACACAGAAGTTTACTTCTTAAAAACATTTTACCATGGAAGCTCTTTGAAACCGTGAAATACAACACATTAGTTAGAGTATCCAGCCACAGATGGAGAATATTCAGCAGGAAACATGTCCCATACCAGGAGCAAAACCAGCCACCTTGGGGGAGATTTTTCAAAGGCACTAATAGGAGTTTCAATTAATTTTAATGGGAGTTGGATGCCTTGCTGCTCTTTGGAAATACACCCCTCCCCCCTGTTTATTAACATGTCTTGGAAATGCAGTCATTCAACTGAAATAATTGTGATAGGTAAAGACAATACTTCATTGGGATTACCTGATCAAGAAAAAAAAATAGGGCCTGACTTATTAAACATTCTAATTTCCCTGTAAGCATGGAAACATGATTTATTGTCTCTAAAGTTATCTCTGTGCATGTTTATGACACTCTAATGTGTTGATCCAATTACATCACTCCCTTGCATGCTAGCCCCTACTAAACTTTTATCACTTCCGAGGCTCATAATCTCTCTAATCACTGGTGTCAGCAGTTCCTCATTGAGAAATACAAGGTGCAGTAAAATTTTAGGAGAAACTTCACTCTAGTATTTTGTATATTCAAGGCCTTTGGAGATAGAATGTACATGAAGAATTGCTTTGTTTTCTCTTTTTTGTTTATGTTGTTAGTTCCACTGCATTTTATCCACATCACCAAGCTCTTCCTTTTTTTTCTACTCCTACTTCAGTTTCCCTTCATATGAGTTCTGTTTCTCCATATTTCTTCCCAGACCATTTCTTCTGTTGTTGCAAACCAGATGGCTGGTTCATCGCGTCCTAGGGGAGGGTGCTTTAGGGAAAGAAATCTTTGTCAAGGCCCTTCCTGGAGTTACTCCCATATTATTCTGTCAAATGGATTGGTTCCTACCACCTCATCCTGTCAAAAATGGGCTGGAAGAAACGCCCAACCTGAAGAATCCCGAGCTCTGGGCCACAGCTGCCCATTGCCCGCAGTCTCTGTTAATGCAACTGCAGGGCCACGGGCTCCCTCTCAATGCTCAGTTCTTGGATCCCCTGGAGAAGGTTCTGGGGAATCTCCACTGGGTAGGAGAAGTGTCAATGTGCATCCATCCTTGCCCTCTGTCCACCCACTTCTGCCCCTAACTGGCTCAGTCTCCACCTTCATCTCCAGCATGGACTGCAGACCATTTCAGGATCTAGAAGAGTATGCTGCAAAGGTAGCACCCCAACCTCCCATTTGATCAAGAGTGGAAAAGTCCATGGACAGAGGGTCCTCTCTGTGTGTAAAATGGAATGAAAAAATTCCCAAAGAAACAAATAACTATGTGGTTTAAATATGGAGTTGTGTCAAATGAAGACAGTCAAATATTAAAAGTACCTGATAGTTACAACAACATAAAAGTCACCCATGAAATTGTTTCCTTCTCTAAACTACCAGAACCTCCCCTCCTCTATACATCTAAACCCAAGCACAGACTGGCCGATTTCAGGTGTATCATCCTTATAGGATTTCATGTCCTTGGCCATACATTTTAAAAGTTGCAGCTGTTGTCTCCTACTGTCTGCTGTGCTGTTTGTCCCTCATTTAGCTTCATTGCACTTGCTGTCCATGCCCCCTTCTTTGCCTCTCTTTTCCTTTATACTCTTAACCCCTTCTCGAGTGTTCTCCCTCCCTTTCTTTATGTCTCTATATTGCTAATTCCTCTGCCAACAAAATCCCACTCAACAAGTTGTACAAACCTAGTCACCCCAAAACAAAACAACAACAAAAACCATGGAACTGACAGAATGCTTTCAAACCATTGCATTGTTCATTCTCTTTGCATGTTCTAGCCCTTTCCTCTGCATTTTTTTGTCTTGTTTGTATAGATTATAAACTCTTCAGTGCAGGGATTGTCTTAGTCTGCATTTGTTACGTCTAGCACAATGGGGGCCCAGTTTTAGCTGGGGTCCCTGTGCACTACTACAATGACAACATTTGGATTTCGTATTGTAGGGGATTGCAAAACATTATTACCTATCCCTTAGCACATGAGTGAAGATTTGGAGGGACTACTTGGCATCTTTTGATATGTTTGCACTAAATTTATTTTCTAGGAGGGGTAGAACAGGTTAGCAATCAGAAAATACTAGGGAATGAACCCTCAGCTGGTGTAAACTGGCACATATCTACTCACTTCAATGGGACTATGCTAATTTATACCAGCTGAGTATCTGTCCCTAGTGGTCCATCTAGTTTTGTTTCATTTCTTTATCCACAAATTCCTCACAGATTATGCAAAAACTTCATATTACTGCACCTAAACTGTGGCATTATTTCACCGGCTATAAAATGTTCACTTTCAAAAAAACAGAGGGAAGAGGGAAAAAGTATTGCAAAAAATTAAATTAACAAATTACTGAGAAATCTCAGAAGGCAGGAAATTCTTTTCATGGAGGGCACGATTCCTCTCCCATTGATTTCAAAAGGAATTATGCAACAGACTTCAGTGAGAGTAGGACTCAGCCCAGTGAAAACAGCTGACAGACAGGTTAAATAAATGTAATTGTAGATTGAGGTTTAGAGTAGATTTGAGTTATTTATTAGCTAAAATAGAGATAGTCCTGAAAGGACTGCTGGACTAAGAGAAACCAAGAAAGCGACATCAAACTCCAATACCTGGACTTCTTGAAAAAAAATGCCCAAAACACAGATCATACTGCAGTGACAAAACACCATAGCACTAATTAAGGCAATCTTATCCAATTGATTCTGCAGCGAAACTTTAAGTGAATGGAACATACATCTGCACTGATTTGTCACCATCTCAATGCCCCCTTCTTTTCACCAACATTGCTTCCTTCAGAAGCTGGATTTTCTTTGGAGGTTTCTCATCCAAGTACCAGCCAGACCAGACCTCACAGTTTATGAAACCTGGTAAAATCACAGCCCATAATGATGGGTGTAGGATAAATGGTCAAAAATAGCCATAATAAAATAAGAGGAAAATAGAAAGCTGTTACAGATCAGATAAACCAGGCTCTGTATTCAGTATCTGGCTTTTTTGTTATTTACATGATCGTAATTAAAGAAGAATTTGCTGTTTTGCAAATGACAGTACCGTAATTTGGGAAATACAGCAAACAATAAGGAACAATGCAATCAAGGGATTTCTGTCATTTGAGAATGGGACATAGCAGGTAGCAAATGCTATTGAAAGTAGAAAAATAGGTCTTGATGCAAAGAAATTTTTTTTTGGGTTATCTTGTAAGTGAAAAAGCACATAATACAGTTAGAAAAAGAGTATCCAAAGTTATTACTGAAAATTCCTAAAATCTTCAATCAAATGTGCAGCTTCAGTGGAAAAAAACCAACACCGATTTTTTGCTATATTGTTAGCCACAGTGTGTGCCAGGTAAGGTCACAGTATCATTATATGAGGCATTGGTTAGACTTCACTTATGATCGTGTATGCAATTCCTACTATTATACTTAAAAAGAATTGTAATTGGGATTGATGGTTTGAAATGGTTTACATTGTGAAATATAAATGTAAAATCTGGAAGTACTGTCTTGTATTCTTGTTGAAAAGAAGAGATCTTGCACTTACTACACTGACATCCATAACATCTTGACGACACACACAAATTAAATAATAATAAATAGACTGCAAAAGTGGAAGTTGTTAAAATCATTGCTCAGACAAAAGATATGAGTAACCTGGAATCTCAGTTAATTTAACAACATCAATAAAATAAGTGTCTTTAATCAAATTTGTTCTCCTCTCATTGACATGCTGCATGTAACTAAACAATGTCAAAGAACTAATTAAGTAAGGGAGTGTTGCTTCAGACCTTTACTCACATGGGTAGACTGCAATGTACCTGTTACTTTTTCTGTTAAACATTTTATTTAAGCTTTCTTTCTGTTACCAAATAAATATTTCAAACTAGATAGTATTGCCACCACTGAAATCACTGAAACTTCCCCCCCATGGATTTTAATGGGACCAGGATATTTATGCATAATGCAGTTCTTTTACAAGCCCCGTTTTAACCTGCACCTTTTTACTCCTTTTGCTATGTTGGCATATATGTTACACCTACTTAGCCTCTCTTACAAATCAGGTAAGCAAGTGCTTAGTCAATTTTATACAGCACTTTTGAACGTGGTCCAAAGAAATCAGAGACTAAACAGCTGTGAGGATGATAGGAGAGAAGACACTGGGGTAAAGCTCCAAATGACAGAAATCGTGCTAGATCTTGCACTGAGAGGGACTATGGGCCTGATCCAATGTCAGTGGAAATCTAAATTTTAGATCAGGCATTATGAGTATGGCAGTCAGTAATCAGATTAAAGAGAGAGGTCAAAAGGCTTCCTAACCCAATCAAGGACTCCCACATTCCAAATGAGAATTTTGCTGACTCATCCTTTCTTTATTTATTTAAAAAAAGAGTCCCGATGTTTTGACTCTAAACCTGTCTCTAAATTGTACTCTCGGGTACATTGAATTCTACAGTTCAGGGCTGCATAAAAGAATGATCTCTGACGCTGAAACAGCTGAGCTGCCAACTATATATTGTTTATGACATCACTGATAAGCCTTGATAAATGTACAGCGTAACCTCATTTGGCTTGATATTTGTCAAAGGATATGGTTCAATCACTTTTAACATTTTTTTCCCCCCAAGGCTTATTTCTTAGCCAGGATAAGTGATGAAAAATGATGTTATGTTATCTCATTAACACTGGCATGCACCCATACCTTTCTACTGCCCAGCTTCCCATTAATACAGCACAACACCATTCCTGGAAGGAAAAGGCCAGAACTCAACCTATACTGCATAAAATTAGATAGATGACCAAATATTAATAACACTCACTCAGTACAATACAGGCCTCAGCATTCTCCATGCAGGAATAACATGGCTCTTCAACTGTGCAATATCTGTTTCTCATGCACAAATGTGAAAAGAACTTTGCTACTGTTTCCCTTACTCACTAATTCTTTTGCAGAGACCTCTACTGCACAGAGTAGGTAAAGAGGTCAGATTTGGATCCTCCTCAAGCAAACACCAGACTAGTCAAATTCCAATGTTCTGATCTTGTCACAACAGATAAAGTATAACCAGGCCTTCTAGTCTACTCAGAGCCAATTCCTGTGCTAATGGTAAGTAATTTTTGTGGCATATTTTTCCTCAGTCCTTCAATGACATTTCTGCAGCTCTGATGTTATATGTTAGCAGAATATCAGAGACCATGAAAAATACAGGCTACTCTTTGTGTGAGTATCCCAAATACACAGCACTTGGTGATGAGCACCTTATCATTAACCCTCCTTTAAGTGCAAAACAGAACTCAATCTTAACTATGGAGTTGTGACCAGTGCCTCCAGAATGATAGAACTACTTTTCCACCTGAGCCTCAAACCTAAGACACCTTTTCACTTTCCCCAGATCTAGTGCTAGCCAGGAGTTGAACCAACCGCCAGCGTAAGTTAACATAGTCACAGAGCTATACTCATTTATGCCACTGGTACAGTTTAGAGACCATTTGCTGACCAAGATCACTGGCGCACAGCACCAGTCCTACCCCCTGTTGTATCATAATACTATCAAAAATTGCCCTATATAGTGGGAAGAAAAGTGACATGGAATCTGTACTGCCTGCACAGAAGACACAGGACCTTGGTTTTTAAGATCTTATTAAAAATAATTCTCTTATAATTAGCTTCATGGGACTCTGTCTACCAACCTCTGAAAATTGAACAGTTGATCCAAACTCTGACATGGTTTTAACCTGCAGATCCAGGGAACCTAACATCTTTAAAATGAACCTCTAAGCAAAACATTCCTCAGATAACAGAGCCTAAGAAAAATACAATAGCATATTTAAAGGCAGAATGCCAACAGCTAAAATAAAAAGCAAGACAGAGAACTAAATGTCCCTCCAGAATAAATCACACTATACACAGTAATGTTGTGTTACATCATACTGTCTCCTGTAATGAAAGGTGACTGTACAGATTGGATATTCTCACTTTAAAGAGATGAAGTACTACCCCAAGAAATCAAAAGTGAAAGGCTGATTAAGTGAACGTTAAAATTAGTGTGGAGTGAACACGGAGCGCTCACTAAATATACAAAAAAATCAGACATATTTCCATTGTGAATATTAAAAAGATAACAGAGCTGTTATCAAACTATAGGTGAATAATAAAAATATATATATTTTAAATGATAATCCCATTGCATGCAGTAATTATGTATTACATCAGCTATAACTGGGGGGTGGAGGGTGTGAGAGAAAAATCATGAGGTTTAGAATACTGTCATTCCCCTTAGTTACAACTAAAAGGGTATTGTCTTGCAATGCATGTTTATCATAGTCACTCAAAATTAATTTTATTGAATACAAAATGGCTGTGATATTGAAAAAGGCATCTAGGGTAGGTGAGGAGTATGAAACTGATATGTCACCGTTCGCTCTATTGCAGTATTATTGCTCTCCATGGTCTTAGGTGCTGTCTGTCAGAAAACTAACCTCAGGGATTTTATTAAAGCTTGTAAAATTGGTTTTCTATCCAAAGAATGGTCTGATTTAAATCTGATTTTTTTTTCTGAGAGAGGTTTAGAAAATGAGATTCACGTGTACTACCCCTCTTCCCTTCTGACCATATATGAGAAAACAACTTGTGTTGTGTGTGCTATAACTTATAAAAGCCATCTGATTCTTACAAACAGGAAGAGGGAACACAGCTGCCTGAATCTGATTTGGGAATGTGGTTGTGGCCTTAATTTTTTTATATACTATGGGCTGGCCTGTCTTTGGAGATCGACCCAAGGATGGGGCCTTCCACATTTGGATTTTCCCATTTCTATACAGTAGGCGGCAGAGGTGCTACTGACCTCATCACTCCATGGGGATTCTGTTAAGAAAGGGATTACCAATTTTCTGGGGGTGGGAATATGAGAAAGAAGGGACTTGTCACTCACTCTGAAACTATCCCCTGCTCTGTTCCTGGCTTTCTGTAAAGAAATCCAAGTGGGAGGCAATAAAGCTGGGGCTTGCACAGCCTCCATCTATGAATCCTCAACTGATCAGCCACAGGAGACTTCAGCCATGGAAGGGAGACAGAGGACTAATGGGGCCGGAAGATGTTCTCATCTGAGGAATGAGATTCCTTTTCCTGCAGAACCCCAAGATCTGTGGGCTTGGGAGGGGGCATAGCTTCCAAAATCCGCAGGACCTTAACCTCTTCGCCCAGAGGAATGGGTTAAAGGAAAACATCACAGGGTTCTCATGACCTCTAGGCTCCTTCTACAGGTTTACTTCTGGAGAGGGGTGAGTTGTTCCTAAATTACTATTACTCCAGAGAGAGCTGGTGAAGTTTAGAAGCAGCTGGTGAAGTCACACAACATTTAGGTGGAGAAGCTGATTGTACCATCTCTCTATTGTGCACACCTTTGCCAGAGAGATAAGATGAAAAAATATCAGTTAATATTAAATAAAACCAAAATTGTGTGATTTATTGGGCTTACATGAATACACAAAACTAAGGTTAATCACCTGATATCAGGATTTAGGCCTTGCCCATTGAATTTCAGTAGCTCATGGTCAGTGGTACTAAATTTCCCTATTTCCCTCAGATTCTCAGTCATTTCCTCCACTGTGGGAAGTAGTGAAGCCGGGAAGGGTTCTCCTCCGCTTTCTGGAACATGATGTTGTCCTCTGTGTAACTTAAAGAAGATCCATGTTTAGTTGCCTTTAGTTGCATTTGTCATCCAACAGACGTCTGCCTAGTTAAGGTCCCCCAAGAGTACAGTATTATGTAGTTTTGGTTGGGCCATGATTTTTTATTGTTTCTGTCCTCCAATGCAGGGTGTTTGAGGCAGATGCCCACTGCAATTTCTCCTTTGTTTTTCATTTCTTTTAGTTTTCATTTCCTTTATTCTATAGTTGTTCTATTTACTATTAAACATCATCACAACAGTCTTATAAAAACATTTGACACATAATACCATCCCCTTTTTACCTTTCCATATAGATAATGCCCTGGCATACTGAAAATTCAGCTGTGAGGCTCATCCCAACAAGTCCGTTCTGCCCAATAGGTCACGTGCTTTCCATTATTTAGTATCACTTCTAAATCTTGCTTATTTTCTAAACTCCTTTTATGTTCAGACAACATAACTTTTTTATGAACTTTTTAAGTCTAATTTAAAACATTTATTCATTTTTGGTTTGATAATACCTTGGTCATCTTTTTTCAGACAAAGCACATATATTAACGTTCAGGCTTTTCAACTGTTTGATGAGGAAGATGGCTTCAAGTGTTTCAGAGAATGTTCAGAATTTTACATTTGCCACCATAACATAGGATACCAGAATGGACCTTTCAGAAGGTTCATTGGTCATTTTTGCCTCTGAGGCAGAAAAATATAGGCACTGAGGAAAATTGAAGATAAGATTGACATTTTTGACTCATTGTCTTTGGCAGATACTCCATATAAAATGAAAATAACTTGCATTGGGAAAGTTATTTAGATTGTATTACTGATTGATGTAATTGTATGTTGAACTCCTCGGAGCATATAACTTTATTTGTCCGCAACTGTACCTTGGGGATGAAACTTTCACTGAATAAGCTTGTATGTGACCTTAAACAACTTTTAAGACTCCGTTTACATGAAGTACCCTACCTCAAGTCCCTGCTGTTGGAAGCTTGCATTGTGCTACTCAGTCACAATATTTTTTTAAAAGGTAAAAAAAGCCAGTTGGCAGTGTTTTCACAATAGCATGCATTTCTCATTACTTCTTTTCTGTGTACTTCACCTTTAAATGGACAGAGGCAGCTGTGATCAAAGAGATGCAGCCTGCCTCAGAGGAGACACACGTGCTGTTTGCTTTCACATAAAGACTTTACTGTGGTTTTCCTGTCTTACTGTTCACTTAATATAAAATAAGTTACTGCTCAGACTGAGTGTACATACTTGCTCTTCAGGTATGGAATAATATACCCATTCAACATTAAAATGATAGACTATTTAATTACAATCTTGCAATTCAAAATCATTAAACAGTCAGAAAAAAAATGACCTTAGGAAAATAATATGAGTAAGAAATATTGGAGTTGACTAAGTTATCATGTATGTATAAAACATACATCAGAGCACTATTGGAGCAAGATACACATCAGTATCAATTCATACTAGTAGAGGAATGACAGAAATGTGTACGTTTTAAAAGGGACACAGTTGGGATAATAAAAAAATATTCCTTACTTGTATTATTAACAGCCAGATTATTAAAATTCAAATCCTGTTAAAAACTAATTTATTTTTCAGCATTTGTGGTGCTTTCTTACTTATTACATTTCACTCAGAGGTTTGGCAATGAAAACAGACTGAATAATTTCTGTCTGATGGGTCACTTTTACTTTAAAGGTCTCAGGGACTAACTCCGTTTTGCAATGACTGGGATAAAGACATGACAGAGAAATATTTCCGCCCATGGAAAAAGTAACTTTTTCAACTAGAATAAAGGAAATCACAGAAACATTTCTAATTTTAGGTAAAACCTTTAAAAAAAACCCTCAATATTAAGCCAAAATGGACCCAACAAAGTCCATGTAAACACCAAGGTTATATTTTATATCATTGTTACATAATGAAATTTGAAACCACAAAGTTAGAGACTAGAAGAACATCCCTCTCATTCTTTGACAGAAATATTTGAACCAAACCTATCTCTTGAGAGGTTAATAAATACTAGATTAAGGGCTATAATTATGTCTATTATTAGGTTTGGCATTTTCAGTACAATGTGTTAATTTTAAAACAGTTCCAGAGATTATATACATTCTAATAACTATTTCCTCACATTGCAAATGCACATTATTTCCACTCAGTCAAAATGATTATTTTATATTTGAATTTACTTTCTATCCTTGGCTCTGATGTTGTGAAAATCGATTTACTAGACCCCTTGAGCTTGTGCTAGTGATCTCTCGAAGTCTTTTCATTAGTAAGCACATTTAATATTACTACACACATAAAGAACAGAGATCAAATTGCTTCGAAGTAGTGAGCAAACTCCACTTTACCTCAGTGAATGTGAGAATGGAATTGATATGACCCACTAAGTAAATGGGGCCCATCTTTTGAGACTATATTGGGGCTGTACTAACACGTTGTGAATAGTTTCCACCTATATAGGGCCTCCCTGCCTGGGAACATGAATGAGAGTATGGTGTGGGGCCATGTGGATCCTGAAGTTGGTCCTTCCTCTCCTACTCCATAGTTAGGGAAATAATTTCTTTCCTCTTCCTCTTGCAAAGATCTCCAGTGCCTAGTCTAGCAGAGCTACTTGGACGGGATGCTGGGGAGATGGCCTGATGGGGATGACTTGGATGGGATGCTGGGGAGATCAAAAGCAACATGAACTGGAAAGTACTGATGGGGTGAAGGGGGCGCTCACATAAGCCCCTTGTCAACAGAGATAACTTGTGTGTCTCATGAAGGAGAGTCTCAACTTTCATTTTTTTAAAAGGGAGGGGGAGAGTGAGTTCATATCTCTTTTCTTTTGAAAAACCACCTTCAAAATTTAAAGTAATATGAACAAATGTCAGAGGACTGCTGGGGTTAAAAAGGAAAAAGAACTGGGCTCTGTTACAGAAGTGCTTTATAAAGCCCCGATCCTGCAGTCCCTTAAATGCTTACTTAACTCTATCAGTGGGTCTGCTCATGGCACCGGCATGAGCACATGCCTAAGCATTTGAAGGATAGGGGTTAGATGACATGTCTGTATATATGTGAATGGGTAGATAACAGATGTCCCAGTAGATAGTGCTCAAAAATACACAGCATAGTTTTGCAAGAATGATCAAACTTGTTGCAGTTGACAGCAAATATACTTACATCAACTCAACAGGCCCCACTTCTCCTGCAGGAGACTGGAGGAACCTGAGAAGCCCAAATGTAGAATGTTTTGTAAAATGAGTCAGTTATATTTGGCAGAATCCCCTTGCTGACCAAATCTTCCTGAGCACTGTCCTGACCATAGAAGGCACAAATCAGTTACAATTGCATGAGGCAAAACATCAATTTTTTTTAAAGGATTTTCATCTAGATCAGCTCACGTAGCCTTCAACAAGTACAATTTTGTTTATAATTTCCATTCCTCGATAAGTGAATGACAAACCTCTCTAGTTTATTAATAATTTCCCTGGGGCACATCCATATATATTATGTTTGTTGGGTGCTTGCATTGAAGAAAGAGAGAGCAATATGTTTTCTTCAAGAGGCAAGAGGGAGAATAGGAGCTGGCAACATTTCAGTCCTGTAAGCATTTTAATTGAGACTGCAATTAAAAGGGAGCTAACGACAAGGAGGAGGGAAAGGGAAGGGGAAGGCACAGTGGTCCCTGGAGCCCAGAATAGCGTGGAGAGGGAATTGGAGTTGAATGTATGGAAGGATGAGCTGGGGAATAGGAGGATGTGGCCGGGATTCTTGGGGCAAGGGAGGAGATAGGTAGAAGGACTTGGTACGAGGAAGGGGTGTATGGCTTTATTTGGAGCACTTGTGGTAAAGAGATGGAGCTGGTTGGTGGTAGAGAATGGTTGAGGAACATGTACACTGGAGTTACTATATGTGGTGGGGCCAGACAGTGGGAAATGTAGGTCTTATAATCCTATTCTACATACGTAATGGCTGCAGGTGGATAATTATACACTTGCTCCCTATTTCAACTTTAAGACTTAACTCCTTTACATGCATTTCAGGCTGCAAGTCTTTTCTGTAATTCAAGGTAAAAGGAGATTCCACCACACTTCAGAAACAATAATTCAAAGTGATGCAGGTAAGACATTGGAGCTGGGCAAATAAGTAGTATCCTAGGTACCTAAATACTAGCCTACCTCAAGCACCTATGTGCATGTTACTAGGTCTAAATTAACATCCACCGGTAATAGTCTCTCTGACATGGTCCCCCAGTCCATAATGCAGAAGGTGATCAGCACAGCAACATTGTGGAAAATTGATTATGTAATACATCATGAAGAAGCTGATACACATCCCTAAAAAATTGCCCTGGAGTGAAGTCTCATGCCCTTAGATTTCCACAATCCATCCTTGGAATGTGTGTTTTCAATTTTGGAATTTCACCACTAATTATTTGGTAAGTACCAGGAAAAAACATTTTGGGGATGGGAGACATGGTTCAAGATGAATCACAGGTAGAGTGACTAGATAGCAAGTGTGAAAAACTGGGACACGGGGTGGGGTGTGATAGGTACCTATATAAGACAAAGCCCCAAATATCAGGACTGTCCTTATAAAATTGGGACATCTGGTCACCCTAGTCTCAGGTTACCTCAGCAAGTAACGTTGGAAATTCAGTGGCACCTGCCCACTGGAACCAATATTAAACCAATGACACAACATGTAGCTATTGGGAAACAGTGAGCTGATGGAAATCATAGAATCATAGGGCTGGAAGGGACCTTGAGGGGTCATCTAGTCCAGTCCCCTGCACTCATGGCAGGACTAAGTATTATCTAAATGTGATATATAAAATCAAGGGCCCATTTTCAAAAGCAATTAGTTATTTTGGGTGCCTCAGCCTCTAAAAGTTATCCCCTTTTAGATTTCCTCAGCTGGGCATCCCAAAAATAGGGCACACAAAATCACTAATTGCTTTTGAAAATTCATTAAAGAACTTGTAGTACATTTCTCAAGAATATGGGGGCAAGCCCTAAAATTCTAGTGTCCTGATTAAACCACAGTGCTGATTGGTTGATTTCATTTTGCTTACCTGTTACTGTAACTCACTGGTGAGTTTGTGTTATAGGTCCTTGTGGGCTGGTGTGTCAATGCCACAGTGGCCCATCCGGCCAGGCAGAGCATTGCACCACAGTGCACTCAGTCTGGTAGGGTGGCCACTCGGTCTCTCTTGCCCAAATCCTGCTGGGGTTTCTGGGGTTTCTTCTTATCCCTGGTGAGGTCAGCTTGTCCTGGTGCCCAGAAGGTCTGGAAATCCCTCAGGTCTTAAGTCTCTCAGGCCATTAGTAGGAGAACCCAGGCCTGCCCACTTCATGGGTTTCCAGCTCAAGGCCCTTAATTCAGACAGGCAGAATGAGAACTCAACAAACAACTCCATCTGTGTCCTGAGTTCCTGCCTACTTCCCCTGGTTTCTGTAGGCTTTTTAGACTGTTAGTCTCATCATCTCTTCTCCGGGTGCTGTCTCTGGGCAGCTTCTCAGCAGCTTGGTGGCCAGAGTTCCCTTCTCCAGCCTGCTTTCTCCTCTGGGAGCTGTCCCACCCCTCTGCTTCCCAGCTCTTTTATTCTGCCACCTGCTGTGAGGCTGCCAATGATCATTGGCTGGCAGTACATGCATTAACCCCTTTATTGCCGGGCCAGCATGGTATATATACACCCCATGACAGTACCCCTCTGTGCCAGGATATGAGTTGGGACAGCTTCCATGTGGAGCGCCTTGATTCTTTAGCTCAAGCTGTCACAAGTCATGCACTCAGCTTTTGTGGGCCCCAGTGTGCCAACCAAGAGGGAGACCAGTCACATTATTATAGAAGAATAAGGGCTTGTCTACACAGTGGGTTAATGCACACTACAGGGGTGTGATTTCTAAAGTGCATTATGTGTTGCACATTAATTGGTCCATGAAGGTCTGTTGATGCACACTAAGGCTTGATCTACACTACAGACTTACGTCAGTATAACTACATTGCTATGGGGTATGGAAAATCCACACCCCTGAGTGATGCAGCTATACCGACCTAACTCCCAGTATAGACAGTGCTACATTAATAGGAGAAGCTCTCCCATCTGCACAGATAACATCTTCACTAAGTGCTACAGTGACACGGCTGCATTGGTGCAGCTGCAGCACTGTGTGTAGACAAGCCCTAAACGTTTCCTAGTGCACGTTAACATAGCGTGTATTATGTAAAAGTGTATTAGGAAACTTTTAGTGCACACCAGCAGCAGCACACTAGCACAGACCAATTAATACACAACACATTAGTGTGCTTTAGAAATCACATCCCTGTAGTACGCATTACCGCACAGTATAGATGTTCCTTAACATTTAGATCAATGGTGGTCACTGCCTGACCTAAACCGTTCAGTCATGTTGCTGATGCCATTATAATGGGTTTTGTTTAATCCAAGAGGTGTCTACATTTCAGCAGTGGGTGAAGGAAAGAAATTCTGTAGGTGAACATTTTGTACTCCCGTAAAGCATCCTGATGCGGAGACTCTGTATTGCTCTAAATGCCAAGCACACTAAGGATACTCAATAAATAATAAATGAATAACAACAACAATTATAATAAACCACTGAGGCTTCGAAAGGCACTATATAAATCAATCAATAATAATATATGTATCACATAATACATTGTCTGATCTTTTCCTACTTGATCTAAGGCATTAACTTCACTGTAAAGCACTGAAATCAGCCCATATGAAGGTACATTCATTGGCATTCTCCTCCTTCTTTATGCCTAAATATTATTGTGTCATGAATCAAACATTGGAACTGGTAAATGGCTGCCAAGATTACAAACCATCCTGCTAGACTGTTGCAAGGAAATAGGCCAGTAATTTTTAAAGCAATGTGATCCTCTCTTCTGTCTAGCCCTGGAGTTCTTTTTATCAGGATTTTGTCGGTAAATATATTTGATAGTTTTGATCTCTTTAGAGGAATTTTAGCATCTAGAATGTGAAACTCAAAAAACAAAAACAGGCGGGAGAGTAATTTACTTTAGAAAAACATCAGTTTAATGTCCATCTCCCACAAAATTGAGATGAGTAGATAGTACTTGCTTGAAACTGATAAAAGGACTGCTGTGCAAAATTGGAATAGCTTTTAATGCCTGTGCAATTCCTGTGCGTGTGTGTGTGTACGTGCGTGTGTGTGTGATATTGTGATTACTCTTCTTTGTGCTTTCTTTGAAAGGTGATAATAAGCAAGAACCTTGTCACATCTTTATCAGTGTTTAAAGAATTTATTGTGGAAAAACTTAGGTTTTCTTCCAGATATTATAGCATAATTAGTTTTCTTTTTAAATAATCAGCATATTGAGCCTATCTGAACATCCAGACCTAACTTTATTATGTCACGGCAACTGAACCATTTCAAGCTCAACATCTCTCAGAAGCTCAGCAGCACTGGACCAGGGCATTAGTGGGAAGGAGGCCTCTAGGAAAAATGTAGCTGCTGCCGGAAATGGTACTGATGATTCATTAGATTCATTAATTTTCTCATTTGCATCAATATTGAGCCAAATGAGCCACTAGAATGTAAGGGGCACTCTCTTGCTGCTGTCTTTTGGATGAAGCATATTATACAGTATTCCTGTCTCCAATAGAGGAAAAGTCAAGCATAGAGCTGATCACAATTTTTCAAAGAAACATTTTTGCATTGGAAAATACAATTTAATCTAAATCTAAATTTTCCATGGGCAAATGTCGATCTTACTGAAATGTTTCAGTTTTCCAAACTTACAATTCAAAGCAAAATGTTTTGATTTAAATTGACATTACACTTCAACCAAAAATGTTGATGTTTTTTTCATTTCAATACTTGCACACCAACATTTTTCTGAACATGAAAATGTTTAATATTTTGATGTTTAAAACCTGATGTTGAAATGTCAGAATTTCTCACAGCGTGGAAGTTTTGTTTTCTGATCAGTTCTAGTCTAGCACTATCCCTGTCTATTCACAACCTTAGGCTGTGTCCATACTTGAGTGCATACCCGACTACTGGATTTTGTGTATGCTTGCGTGTGCTCCCCATACTTGTGCTCAAGAGTCGAGATATACTCTACTGGACACTGGTATGAACACATGTACACACACATCTGCATCCACTCTGCTGCTTTAGGTACATGATAATAGTGCCACCATTTCAAAGCTGGTATCCCTGGATTTTCTATAGCAGAGGGAGATACTTTCGGAACCACTTCACTGTGTTTTGTTGGTAGTGTCCCCTGCCTGCACACATTTGCTGATGGCAGCTCCTAAACATGTTACCTCTCATTGTCATGCCCTACAAAACTCAGTGGAAGACAGCAAGCAATTGGATGATGAGCTAGTTCTGCTCCTGCTCTATATTGTGGGACAAATGGTTATGCAGTAGGTGCTCAGTGAGATGCTGGATAGAATTTGGGCAGAATTTTAGGACACATTGAAGATGGCTGACCTTGAGGGTCAATGAAAATTCATTCAGTTCACACTGTATATTTGGTGAATGTCTGTATTGTTATGGTATGTCCTTTGGTTGACTGTTGCTGCTGGAGCAGGAGAACTGGCTGTGATGAAGTGGGAATGTTCTTAATGTTTTCTCTGTTGTGCTGTGTGGGTGCCTCACCCTATGTATTTCTCGGGTGTCTAGGGGTGTGTGATTGTTGCAGAGCCCTAGGGGGCCAGTGTGATGCTGTCTTCACAGAGAATGGCCGACACCCTGTCTCTTGGCAACTGATGCCCTGGGACCCTCCTCTGCAAAGGTGTGTAGCCCTGAGGATTAATCTGTTGGTCTGTATAAAATGTCTTTTTGATAAAAGTGTGTAGGCTGCATAGATTAATAGAATTTGCAATAGCTGTAAACGCAAGATACCTAGAAACTTCTAGACCAGACATCCTGGCCTATTTCCTCTGTGACGCTGAAAGCAACCTTTAAGACCCTTACTCAGAAAAGTGATAATAGGAAACAGGCCTACGCAAATTGTCTAGGGACTTTCTGAATATCTGCTAACCTTTCACCTAGTTAGGTGCAAAAGGACCTAACAAGTACACCACAAGATACGTAGATAGTTGTCATTAATACGTATACAAAGGTCAGCCTATGAAAACAGGTACCCTCACCTTTTCATGGGGAAAGCCAAATTTGGGCGTAAGAGGAAGGAGTTCTCCCTATAAAAGGTGTGATAATCCACCATTAGAGCAGGCGATACATCTCTCTGTTTCCTTGTCGTCTCAACCTGCTTCGAAGCCTTTTCTCCTATGAAAGCTGTTAATACTAAGTCGTAGTATTGATTCTTCTCAAAGTTGTGAGTATGAACATATTCTCATTTCTGCTAGAGCATTTAGGTTAAACAAAAGAGGGTTTTACTTATAACCAGTTTCTTTGTAACTTCCTCTAGCAGAGGTGTGAAATTTACTCTAGCGCTGTAGAGTACATTTAGAACTGTATAATATCATATTATATCTCTTAAAGAACTGTGATATTTTGTAACTTTGTAATCTCATACTGCTTTTAACATTTTACATTTACTTCTTGTTTTGTTGATTTTAAATAAAAGGTCTTGTTTGACTAAACTCTGTCTCTGTCCTAATTCCTGTAATACACCCCAATCTCCTTGTATTAAATTCTGTGAAGCCTGATTCAAGACGAACTTTTATCTTCTGATCACACATATTGGCGAGCCATACCCATATTATTAATATCTATTAATTATTACTAACACTCTTAATTAATTATAAAATTAATTATTACATACAACCAAATTAAGTGGATAAATTCCACTGTCCCTACTAACCCTCCCCAAATCAGGCAACAGACTGGCGAGCCGCCAGGAGGAGATTTGAGGAGTGTGACAGGAATCCAGAGATATTTCTGGACCCTTTGGAGAATTTTTCGTTGAAACGTAAGTAAATAGTTAACTTCAGTACACTCTGGAACTCTTAAACCAGAGACACCTTCCTGTGATTATTGTTGCTGGCAGTACGCCCAGTATTTCCGTTTTGTATTGTGGTTATACATCCGAAAGGTTTTTACTTTCACTTTTGCCTAAAGGATTTTAACTGTATTAGCTAACTGAATATTGAAGTAATATTGTTTTAAAAGTGATATATGTGCACAGAAAGGGGTTTTTTATATGTTGAAGAAATTAATGAATGGTACCGAATAAAATAATAGCAGCCGCATCTGGATCCGATGACCCACACTAGTGGTGGCGGGGAGTTAATAAAGCAAGGTATTCATAGCCGCCAGAAAGGCCGCAATCAGTCAGAACTTGAATAGTTCAAAGATACCTTATCTTAGTCCCATTAACTCTTCCGGACTGCACCTCTGATCCGTCTGCCTCAGTATTCCCCGATATTTGGCAGGTCCCGACAGAGGGGAAAGACCTCTCGATCTGCTATAAGCCATCGAGAGAAGAGAGAAGAGAGTATCCCCCACTCCCTCTATTTACTTGGGACTTTTATGATACAGTGCTTAAACCGGTGTTAAGGGGTTATATTCCTGTTGTTTCTGTAAAAGGGACGCCTTTTTGTGTATCAGAAGTAAATCAACAGAGGATAGATTCTAGTGAATATACTAGACTATACTAGATTCTAGTGAATATACTAGGAAAAGAAAGAGATGAATTCTCTATTTCGTAGTAAGAGTGTTAAAAGTGAAGATAGAACTGGAATGGAGTGTGTTGGAATTTCTAGCAGTTTAGCTTTGGAAAACTTTGCTAGGAAATATATTCAGGAACATGGTGGAGGTTTGGAGCAGCTGAGAAATAGTGGAATGATTTCTGAGCAGAGAAACCCGTGGGGTTTTGTGAGTAATGTATTTGAGGATGAAACACAGCAGAAAAAGAAGAGAGCTAAGGTGGTGAAGGGAATAGCTGTTGAATGCTTGCTTGTAGCTTGTAGTTCATTGGGAAAGAAATTGGATAAAAAGATGGAGTTACTCAGGGAAGTTCAGCAGATGCTAGTAGCCTATAGAGTAGACCGCGGTCGGCTGTTGGAAAAGATTAAAGAACTAGAAAAGGGAGAAAATATAGCAGAGGAGGTTGAAGAATTGATTCCCATCCCTATTGGTATGGTAGATCCGAGAGAGGTAGAAAATCCTATTGGACCAGTGACTAGAAGTAAAACAAGAGAATTAGCTCAAGCAGACACAGTACCTTCAGAAGCGAATTTGCAAGTTGAATCTGTGGAGTCAGAAGAAATTGGCAGTGCAGCAGTCACTGACAGTCTGCCGATAAGAGACGGAAGTTCTGAAGTGACAGTTCAGGAGGCGGAGACAAGTGTCACTGTCAGTGAAGCAGTTAGTGACACAAACAGAGAAGCAGAGAAAGAGGAAAAGATCTCTACTTCTGTAGAGACAGCTTCTGTGAGTGTACCTTTAGAATCGGTCATTGTTCAAGGGTTAGAAGAGGCTGTATCACAAGTAACACAGGTAGCTAATGCATGTGATGTAGTGATCTCTAAGTTACAAAGAGAGCTACAACAACAAGCAGGGAATAGAATTCCTGCTCCTCCACCCAATGTTACATTAGCACCATATAGAGTAGAAAATCCAGTCCCTTTGGGTGGACATTTATTGGCATTCGGGCAATCAACATTGCCTAGACTCCAGGAATTTCGTGGGTCCTCTACACCCCCGTGGTATATGCTGGTATCACCTAGTGTATCGGTAGAACGCCCTACCACGCCAGACTTTAGTGGACTAAGGGATGTCCTGCGTCAGTGTGGAGACACTTTGAATGTAAGCCATAGACATTTCATGGAAAATTATCCTAGATATCCAGGATTATCTCCAGTGGAAAGTTTTGATGGTTCAGATGAGGAAAATGTGAATCCAGGTAGAAGGAGGCAAGGAATAGAAATTGTAGATTTAAGCTCAGATGAAAGCTCAGATGAAAGCTCAGATTCAGATCCAGAAGAAGGAACTGCAGGTTCCAATTCTGATTGTCCTGTAGCAGTTGTTACAGATATTAAAACCTTAGACCTGGTAGCAAAGCAAGTAGGAATGATGGAGGATTCTTCAGTTGCTATGCATGCACAACGTGTGCAGGAGACAGCAAAAGTGTTTGGCTTACCAAGGGAGGATTGGGTTAAAATCTTACAACTCACAGTGAATCGAGCATTGTGGAGTACTTTGCCACTTAAGTTTAGGGTAGGAGAGAAAACTTTTCAAGAGACAGTAGCCCTATTGGAACATAATCAGCACCCAGGGCAAGCTGGAGTAGCAATTCTGTCTAACTTAAAGCAGAAACCTAATGAAACTCCACATCAGTTTCATTTGCGGTTAAGTGCAGCTTGGCGGAGTCATATCAAAGAAGAAACAGATGAACTGCCATATATCAGTCTGCTTGTTAATAATTCCCTTCCTCAGTTAAGAGAAATGGTTAATATGCATATCACTGATGATATTTCTTTAAAAAGAACATTAGCCTTACTGGCTAAAGCACATGCACAGGGAGGCTCTAAATTAGGTCGGCGTGGAGCCCCGGTTGCAGTACTTCAGGAACCACAAACTAATCCTACGGTGAGGATTGAGGGACCTCAACCTCAGCCAGGATTAGGACGAGGAGTTCCTAAATTCCCTAAGTATCAACGTTGGCAAAATGACCCTAACCCACGTAATAACCCTGGACCTTCGAGTGGCCAGGCCCCTCGACAGGGTTATGCGTTTGGATCCTATGCAGGAGCCCGGGATCGTGTTCCTTTCTTTTCAGATGCTGCACAGAACAGTTCACGTCTGCAGAGACCCAAATCACCGCCTTTGCACAAAACTGAGGACTCAGTTGTGAAAATGTTTAAAACAGTGCAACAGACGCTTGAAGCTCAACGACGGGCTATCCGAGAACTTCATGCCCGTGTGAATGAGCTGATGATGATGGAAGGCCAAGGCTCAGCAACCTTGAACCGTCCAGTGGCCTCCGTCGATCCATCCCCTTTTCCCCAGTGGACAGCCACTCCTCCAGAATTGGCTGCCTCTGAGGAGATAGAGGAGGAACCCCTTGATTATCTGACAGCATATGCTGCATGACTACAAACAACCCCGAGTGTAGTCATAACCCCTTTAGACAGAGATACAAGTGGAAGACCCACAATATCTGCAGTGATAGAGGGACTAGACAGGAATCTCATCATAGATACTGGAGCAGCAATCAGTATTCTCCATGTCGAGGATCCTAGATCCTCTCCTCTATCATCAGGATGTACCAAGACACTTGCAACCTTTGCAAGTAATCAGGTTACTACCACACTTTCTACACCCCTTGAAGTACAGATAGGTCACCTAAGAAAGAATCATACTTTTGCATTAATGAAGTTAGCAGACCCAAAGAATTCCTTATTGGGAACTGATTTCTTATACAAACAGGGATGTGTTCTTGATTTGTGTAACCAATTATTGTGTCTTTCAGTAGAACAGGAAAAGGATGACTCTCCAGTGGTCATACCTGAGTGTGGCATGGTATCTCCAGTGGAGGACTTTGAACCTGAAGGGTATGATTTGGACAAAATAGTGGCTAAACATGCAGACCAACCTGAGTTACAGGCATTACTGTACAAACATACAGATGCCTTTGCTAAACACAAACATGACTGTGGATGCATGGCCGTCACTATTTTTGTGGAAGGAGGAGAAATTTCAGCCCAAAAACAGTATCCTTACCCAGAACAAGCAAATCCATACATAGAAAAGACTATTACGTCCTTGCTGACACAGGGAGTACTACGAAAATGTACTTCCACTGCAAATTCACCTATTTGGCCTGTTAAGAAACCGGATGGTTCGTGGCGTCTCACAATAGATTACAGACGCCTAAACCAAGTCACACCAACTTGTGCCCCCACAGTGGCCAAAATGCCAGATCTAATCAAATCCTTTGATCCAGAGGCTGTATGGTTTACTGTATTAGATATCAGTAACAGCTTTTGGACATTACCATTGGCACACATTTCACAGTACCGTTTTGCATTTAGTTTTCAGGGAGTGCAATATTCTTGGACACGTTTGCCCCAGGGATATAAAAACTCTCCAGCTTTATTCCATGCACAAATGAGACGGATACTGTCACCATTTTCTAAACCAAATGTTCTATTTCAATATGTAGATGATCTGTGTTTAGCAACACAGACGAAAAAGGAGCATTTAGAAAGACTTGATGAGCTCCTGCAAATTCTAAAAGAAGCAGGGTTAAAGTGCAATCCAGCCAAGGCTCAGCTAATGGCTAATTGTGTCTCTTTCTTGGGCCTCACCCTGACAAAATGGGGTAGGACTCCAGCGCAACAGAAGGTGGATGCAATCCAAACATTGCCTTTACCACAGGAACCTACGGCTTTAAGAGCTTTCCTAGGTTTAACTGGGTACCACAGGGATTTCATCCCTAATTTTGCTTCTATTGCAGGTCCTTTGTACCAACTTCTAAAGAAAGGTGTACAGTGGGAATGGTCTGAGCAACACACGGAGGCAGTATCCCAACTAAAACAGGCCATTATCAAGGCTCCGGTGTTGATCACACCAAATCCTGAAATACCCTATCATCTGGAGGTAGCGGTGAGTGTTAATGCGTTGGCGGCTGTGGCCTCACAAGAAAGGCATGGGAAAATCAGACCTGTGGCCTATGCCTCACGTTTAATGTCATCAATTGAACTCAAATATGACAATTGTGAAAAGTATCTATTGGCAACCAGTTGGGCCATACAACACTTTTCTTTTCTAATTGGCCTCAGCCCGATCATATTACACTCATCGCACACTCCTCTTCAGTTTTTACTGTCCAACAGGGTAAAAGATGGGCAAGTTTCAAATGCTCGCCTTGCTCACTGGGCATTATTACTGCAAGGGAAAGATATTGCAGTCAAACCTATTAGGACACCATCCTTGTTACCAACAGCTCTATTATATCAGGGAGAGCCACACAAGTGTCCCAACTTTGCTCAATTGGATCTAAGGGGGGAGGAAAAACAAAAGCTCTTTCAACCTTTAATCCAGGAGACAGATCCCATTAATAGGTATAAATTCTTTGTTGATGGTTCTAGTTATTACCATCAAGGCAAACCCTATACTGGGTTCGGAATCTATGCAGTTCCCCCTGAGGGGAAAGGAGAGCCTTGGGAAAAGGCATATTCATGCACTCCACATTCGGCTCAATATGCAGAATTAGCTGCAGTGGCTTGTGTGTTGGAGTACTGTGTGCAGTTCTCCATCACCACCACATACCAAGATATCTGTCTGTTTTCAGACTCTGCATGGGTATGCAATTCTCTCACAGAGTTCCTACCATATTGGGAAACAAATGGTTTTACATCTTCTGATGGCACACCTATTAGGTATGCATCACTGATGAGATACATCCATTGGTTAACAGTAATAGTTACTGTTTCAGAGCGGCCAATCAAAATAAAAAAGGTAAAAGCTCACTGGAAATTAGACCCTTATGCTATGGAAAATGAGAAAGCTGATAAATTGGCCCGTGAAGGAGCCCGATCAGGAGAATTTTGGGAAAGTAAGGATCAGGAGTATTCTGTTATTACCCCTAATCCTAAATGTCCTATAGCTGCAACTAAATTGGTACAACCCAATATACCAGATCTAAAAGACATGCAAAAATTGGATAAGGACATAAAAAAAGTAATTTTAGAGCTTTCCAAAATAGACAAAGAGGGATCACTAACAATAGACCCTTTGTACAAACGACATGAACAGCAGTTACAAGTCGTAGATAGAGTTCTCATGTATACAGGAGGTCCTTTCCCTGTGTGGGTAGTTCCAGCTCACCTACGGAGGGAAATGATGTACATGGTCCATGACACTCCTACAGGAGGACATCAGGGAGTGGACAAAACTGTCCAACGTCTTGCATCTGTAGGGTGGTGGCCACTTCTTAGGATGGATGTGCAACAATATTGTGAAAATTGTCTGGCATGTGCCCAAGCTAATCCTACTCCATCCAAAAGAAATGCGCCACTAAGATCCCAGGTGTATGAAGGTCCGTGGATGGCTTTGCAGATTGACTTTGTAGGTCCTTTGCCAAGGACCCAAAGAGGTAACCAATATCTATTGGTGATTATCGATCCTTTCTCAAAGTGGATAGAGGCATTTCCTCTTAAAGCCAATACTGCAAAAGCCACTGCCAAGGTCTTGGTAGAACAAGTCTTCTCTCGCTGGGGGATCCCTGCAAAGGTAGAATCAGACCAGGGATCACATTTTACAGGACAGTTCTTTAGGGATTGTCTTAAATTGATGGGAGTCCCGCAGAGACTACACATCCCATATAGACCACAGTCATCTGGGATGGTGGAACGAACCAATCGGACTATAAAAGTGATGTTGAGGAAACTGGTTGATGCCAATGGACGTAACTGGGACACCCTCATGCCTTTAATTTTAATGGCATTGAGGGCGACACCGGCTGCATCTACTGATAAAACACCTTTTGAAGTGATGACAGGCCGAACAATGAGATTACCAGAACATTTAATTTGGCAAGCTAGTGGCACTCAATTAGAGGGAATAAAAATGGATACCTACCTGCAAAATCTGCAAAAACATTTAAATCACATTCATTTGCAGGTAGCTGCTAAATTGGGAAAATCCAGACGTAAAGCAAAGGCTTACTTTGACAAAAACCAGAGAGAGAATACTTGGGAAGTAGGAGACCAAGTAATGTTGTTGTCATATAAGTCACCAGAACATGGGTTGTGTAATCGATGGATTGGTCCTTTCCAAATCATTGATAAACTCAGTTCAGCAGTATATAAGATCAGAATAACAGGAGGAAAGCATAATAGAGACAAGATTTATCATGCTAACCAGTTAAAGCTGTATCGATCGTCCAGGTCGCAGGAGCAACTTCCTCCTCAGGACTTAAGTGATCAGACGAAATCGCAACAATTGGAGCCCAGCAGTTTGCAACCATGAAATTGACATTGACATTTTTGACTTATTACACCCTTATTGTTGCTCTAAGGGTAGGACTATGCCAAAATCTTAAGTCTGAAACCGAAATATTGCAACCCCAGGAAACCAGACGACCGGATCGTACTCAGTTATCTGAGCCCAAGCAACAGAACATACCAACAAAGAAGGAACGGACTATTATCCTTAATCCAGAACTGGTCAACAACCCGATTCAACAGGTTAAGGGAATTCGGGGGGAAGATGTTACTTTTGAATATCAATTGGTAGAAGTAACTACACTACCCTCTAGTGGTTGGAAAAAGATGTGGCCCTTGGATGAGGATTCAAAGGGTGGTGGTTGCAAGACGTTTATAAATTCAACTTCCCTAAAACATGGTATAGCTTATGGAACTTGGAAAAATAAGGCTAGCTGTAATAATTTGATAACAGGGGGAAGTTTAACCTTGTATAAGCTTGAATATGAGGACCAAGGGCGATATGAGGTGCTCATTATAGCTACCTTTCAAACCAAATCAGGCAACAGGTGCCAACTGAAGGTGTTGGAGAACAAAGAGATCAGGTGGCCTCCTGGCCTGGGAAAGAGACAAAGGTGAGAGGAGGGGCTGAAGGATGGTCAGTTTGGAGCTGGCTGGGAAAATGGAGGGGAGCCCAGACAGGGCTCTGGCCTCCCTGGCCCCCCAACATGGACCTGACTGAGGGGTCCTGTTGTCTGTACCTGCAAGACCTGTCTTGGACTGTGTTCCTGTCGTCTAAATAAGCCTTCTGTTTTACTGGCTGGCTGAGAGTCATGGTGAATCGCAGGAAGCCGGGGGTGCACGGCCTTGTCTCTCCCAAACTCCGTGACACCGGCAAGGTGTGGAGGGATCACATCATTCTGGAAACCTGGAATGACCGATAGTGGTTTCAGACTTTCCAAATGAGGAAACAGACCTTCATGGAGCTGTGTGATGAGCTTGCACCAATCCTTCAGTGCCATAACACTCAATCCAGGGAAGCCATACAAATTCAGAAGCAGACTGTTATTAGCTAGTGGAAGCTGGCTACACCTATCCACTTTGGGGTCAGAAAGTCCACTGCTGGAGTCATGGCTGTGCAGGTTTGTGAGACAATTAGTACAGTCATTTACCTATGGATGGTTGTCATAAGAAAAGTTCCAGAAATAACAGTTGGTTTCCAAACCATGCAGGAGCCATCAATAGCACTCACATCCCAATACTTTGCCCACCAAAAGGGGCAAGCGAGTATGTGAACTGAAAAGGTTACTATTTAAATCAGTCTGCAAGGCTTACTGGACCACAGTGGTAGATTTATTAATACAAATCTGGGAAACACTGGAAAGATTCAGAACATGGAGGTGCTGAGGAGATCAGGATTTTACTTGAAGAGGTAAGAGGGGCCTTCATTCCCCAGAAATTATACATTTGTGTACAGTGTGTCTGTGCCAACAGCTACTTTGGGGAACCCTGAATACTCACTCTTGCTTTGGTTCATTAAACCATATCCTGACATCAGTGATCCTGGAAAATAGGAATCCAGTTACAAGCTGTTAGAATGGCTGTATGCTTGGTAGTCTGAAGGCTCATTGGCACTGCCTATGCACCAGGGGCGGCTCTATGTATTTTGCCGCCCCAAGCACGGCAATCAGGTAGCCTTCAGCGGCATGCCTGCAGGAGTTCCGCTGGTAACGTGGATTCGGTGGCATGCCTGCAGGAGGTCCGCTGGTAATGCGGATTCGGTGGCATGCCTGTGGGAGGTCCTGCGCCTTCGGCGTACCCACTGCCGAATTGCCACCGAAACCCTGGGACCAGAGGACCTCCCACAGGCATGCCGCTGAAGGCAGCCTGACTGCCGCTCTCATGGTGACCGGCAGGCCGCCCCCCACGGCTGGCCACCCCAGGCAAGCACTTGGTGCGCTGGTACCTGGAGCCACCCCTGCTATGCACCTGTCTGGAGGGCTATGTGGCACACACTAGTCATATAATCATCATCCGCTGTGCAGTACATAACATCTGTAAATGTAAAGGGGAAAGGTTCTGTCCTGAGTGGGCTCAGATCCAGTCTGGCTTACAAATTCTGTACAGGCAGCTAGATCCCACTTATGTACTCGCTGGTTCTGGTTCCAGTGGGGAAGGAAATCAGGGATGTCATATGTGCACACATCTTGTGTAGTAACACAGAGTTGCCTCTCTCTGAGCCTGAGGGACCACTACTCACCCCTGGTGGGTGGAGCCAGATCATCACTGTCCCCGTGCCGGAAGCAGAAGGGAGTGGCAGGAAGTATAAAAGGCTGGCCCTGCAGCTCAGTTGGCCCAAAACCATGGAAAGAGGCAGATGCCTCCAGCCTGCTACAGAATTCAAGAGCTGAAACTGAGCTGTGCAGCACCCTGCTCCTGGAGGAGATCAACCCTGGAGAGGAGTTGCCTGGCCTGCTGTGTACCCTGAGGAGATGGGAGACCCTTGCACTATGGAACCCTATACCTAGACTGTAGTAGAAAGTAGTCCTACTTGGTTTGGTTTGCTTTGCTGCCAGAAAGCAAGTCAGCGTGTTTTGGTAGGATCCCCGCTGACCCAGTGGCAGAACCATCCGCCACAGTTAGGGCACTGGGTTGGGAGCCGCTGCCTGCCTTAGCCAGGAGGCTTAGGCAAAAGCCAGCTGTTGCATCGCAGAGGAGCATGGACAGAGTCTGACAACCCATGTGATCATAAGCAGAGAGTTCTTTATTCCTTTCCAGCATGCTCTTATATCCCATTATGGCAAGCAATCAGACAGTTGCTAATTGGTTAATTAAATATACACAGCCGCAGCTGTAACCCCATCCTAATTAACATCCTACACACCTGTTTGACTTATCATCCTATTTACAGTTAGCTGGCCGATGAGAGCGCGCCCAAGGTCAGCCCTTTATACACAGTTCCCAGCGTTATCGGCTCGTCCCAGAAGCCTAAACAATCTCAGCATTTCACATTCTATTCCCAACACCTCCCCCCTCTACCCAAAATCAAAAAGGAGGGGAAAAAAAAGGGATAAAAACATTAGCAAAACATTTCCAACCTATAACAACATAACACCACAATCTATCACAAACCAAAATTAAAACTTTATAAAGCCAACCTATATAACCATGCAATTCTTAACATAACCCCAACAACACCAAACAAAAACAAAGCACAACAAATAAATGGTGTAAATTCTACAGGATTCCCCCCTTCTCTATTGCACACCAACTTGTGGCAACCTTCTATTACCAAATCATCCCTCAGATGTCAGGCGATCAAACTGACACTGAGGGAGGGGGGGGGGTCCTAAAAAAAACACAACATAAACCACATAGAACGCAAAAAACAATTCTGGCCAGAAAAGAAACAAACAAACACCACAAAACAAAACATAAAACACATAACATAAATTTAACTCTGTAAATAAATGCATGGTATATCAAATACTAAGCAGCTAACATCCATATTCCTCAATTATCTAAAAAACAAAAAACAAATTTACCCCTACTGGGCAATCAATAATTACTAAAAGCATACAAATACCTCTATAAATCAAACATGCATCAATAAAATCAATTGCTAATACAATAAAATTATACATAAGCAAACAATTGCAAGCTAATATCTTGGCAAATCACCATATCAAATATTCTCCCGAATATTTGAAACTCCCAAATGTATGCTTAATTACCTTGGCTATCTACTACACCCTCAAGAGTTTCCAGCCCGCTTTCCAAGCCTTATCTGTTGCCTGTCCGCCTGGGCCCGATCCTTTTTTCCTCTCCAAATTCTCTGTCTGTTGCCTGCCTGCCTGGGCCCGATCCTGTCATGGACACTAACTTATTCCACGATCAATTAGCTAGGAGGGTGTACCTTTTAACTAGCCCCCCACCCTTCTCTAGTCTTCTGTGAACAATTATCTGCACTTTCCCACCTTGGGGGCACATTCTCATGCATATAACTTTAATAACAACATTTACTTTCCATCTATCTATTCAATATAGGCTACAACTAATATCAAACAATCCTACAACTACACATAACACAAAACATACAAAAATCTAATAAGGCTAACAACCCAAAACCATACTTCCAAATTACCTAAATTTATATCTAATAACCTACAACTCCCCCCTTTGAGAATACTCAACAAACCTTTCGGCTGAGGGTTCTCAAACTTCAAAAACAAAGGTAACCAAGCTCCAGAGAGCCGGGGCAAGTAATGGGGGGGGCAATCAATCATTACTTAGAACACATAAATACCCTATACATTCAGGCAAAGCAAAAATTTATCCCAATTAATAAATCATTCAGGGAGGATCAAACAGAAAGAATCCTGGCATAGCAAACAAGCAACTATCCTCCAGGGGCCCAGGTTGTGTACATCTTGTGGCTCTTCCAGACATTCCATCCACCACTGCAGCAGACATCTCTGATACTAACACAGTTGCAATTGCTTCACTGCTACTGCTTGCAGCCTCAAATCCCGAATGAGCAGTGGTAACATCGTGGACTAGTTCAGGAAATAATATTTCAGGCACTGCTTCTAAAGGCTTTAAAATTTCAGCCGAGGTTTCCATAGGCGTTACAGTTTCTGCAATGATTTGTGCGTCAATTGCTGCAGCTGTAACAGGCACAAATGTTTTTTGAGCCCCAGAGCTTTCAATACTAAAAATGGGTGAGCCAGCATCTGCCAGCTGCACAGCTAAACTCTCTTGCTGCACTGGAGTTGAATAAAATTTATCACCGTTTGCAAGTTCCAATTTTCCAGATTCAAACAAATCCTTTTCCACTTCCGTCCTTAGCTCAAACTTGGTTTCCTTTCGCTGATTGTCATTTGAGCTTGTCGCAGTCAGTAGAAATGTTTGTTTTGCTTCCATAGGCTCCTCTTCGTCTCCCTTTCCACACACAGGCAGTTCTTGAGGACACATGTCGCTCTGTAGAGGGGCCCCATTTACAACTGCCCCTGGGCATTCTGATACTAGGTTAGATGGCGCATCTCCTACATCATTCTGCATGGGGGCCTCAGCTGCAACCGCTTCAGTGTGCTCTGATTCCAAGGTAAACACAGTATCTTCTACCTCTGTCATCCCAGGTGCCTCAGTTACCCCACTCTGCATTGCATCCCCAATAAAAGCTTCCTGAGTGATCTGCCGCCCATCGGATCCCTGAAGCCGAGCAGTTCGGGTGGGCTTGCGCAAAGTGATGTCCATAGCAAAGGCAGTTTGGGGAGGGCCAGTGGATCCAAACCCTCGAGACCCGCGGTCAATCGGGGTCGATAGGGGCACACATCCCTTGAAAGGTATTAACTGAGCAAGACGTGTACCAGCAGTTATAGTCACAGGGGGACAGAGGGCACGTACCATTATCCCAATATTCCCCGTATAGTCGGCATCAATAAGGCCAGGCAAAACAAAAATACCTTGTTTCGATGTTGACGAACGGCCAATCAAAAGGGCACTCAGTCCAAATCCTAATGGACCATCGGTGTTGGAAGGAAGAACTTGAACCTCGTCAGCCTCTAAAACTACATCTGTCGCTGTGGCCAAGTCCACTCCGGCACTGCCACGGGTTGCTCCGGTGAGGTGTTCCAGGCAGCCGGGTTGGCGGGTGGAGGCACTTGTGTCGTCGCGCTCCTCCGAGGGGCGCTCCGTGATCCGTTTCCCGGCAGCGGTGTTCCATCCTTCGTGTAACGCGCCCAACAGTCGGCGGCGCGATGTCCAAACTTATCACATCGTGTGCAAGCGCCAGTTGCAGCTTCAGGTGACACATCAGAGGCCCGCTGCCCATTTTGCATAGGGCAGTTCCGCCGGAAATGCCCGGGTTTTCCACAACCAAAACAGGGGCCGGCTGGCCGGGTCGGTCTTCTAGCCCCCCGCTGTCCCCCGAGCAGGGGTTGTAACGCCACGGCCAGTGCAGAGGCCTGTGCCTTAGCATGAATTGCCGCCTTATCCGTCTCCTCAAGCATAGCGGCCCTACCACATGCCTCAATCATTTCCATCAGGGTCGCAGTCTTGGGCAAGGTGGCTAATATACGGCGGCAAGTGGGATTTGCATTCTGGGTGGCAAGATCAAGTCCAACTGCAGTTCTGGCTTCTGGCGTCAGATTGGGAGATCTATCAATAGCCTCTCGAAGGCGATCCAAAAAGGTGGAATACGGTTCCGATGGGCCTTGTGTAATTTTAGCGTAGGGAGGGACCGGCTTTCCCATCTGGGGCACCGCTTTAAAGGCAGCCAAAGCTAGTTCCTGTGATTGCTGCAGGATCCGGGGCTCAAGGCGAGCTTGCAAGTGCGGGTCAACAAAGCGACCGGCTCCCAAAAACATATCAGCAGTGGCCACGCGCCGAGGATCATCATCCGGTAAATCCAAATTGCGGACAAGAGCCAAGTCAACTCTCTTAGCCCAATCATCTTTCCACAACAGTTTCTGTGTAGGTGTAAGAAGCATATCAGCTAGCTTAATCGCATCGTACGGACACATTGCTTGGCCAACAAATACCTGTTCAATGATAGACTGTACATACGGATTATCTAGTCCATAAGCCATGATCGATTTCTGTGCCTCACGGATCAACTTCCAGTCCAAAGGGGCCCACCGTCTATGATTAGGGTGTTGAGGGTCTGGCGTAATCACCGGAAAGGCCTCGGGTGTTAGACCTTCAAGGATGGCTTCTCTTAAAACCCCATGCCAGCGCTGTACCGGATCCGGAGGGTCTCCAGTTGGAGGGTCCCCGGGGCCAGGCGGGGCGGGGGGGCGAGTTGAATGAAAGCACTTGTGAAGATGCGACCGCGATGATCCAGGTGGAAAACTTTCCAATTGGTCCAACTTATCACACATATGCTGCAGCTGTTGACCCTGGCGCTCCATCTCCTTATAGAAGGCATCAAACTGAGTAAACTGAGTAAACGTAGTCAAATCGGGATATGGGTTTGATGGCACACGTTCCACCCGAGCCTCCTCTGTCCCCCCGCAATCGTGGCACCTCCAGGCCCCGTGGACACGGCATGGCTTTGGAGGGGGTGCATACGGCAAGGCTGTCTCCATAGGCTCGGGCGTATCGGGGGGTAACGGGACCGTAGCAGGATCAATCATGTCGGGGCCGATAGCCACATTGGAGGGTAGTGGGGCCGTAGCAGGGGCAACATCATCCATAGGGTAGGGGTTGGAAGCCAAAGGTATCACCGTGTCCTCACCACCGAAAAACTCTCTGGCTCCAACCGGCAACACAGAAGGCATTCCGGGCGTTGGGCGGCAAAGCTCAGAAAGGGCCGCCTGCTCTCCTGCCTCGGCCGCGAGAGTTTCTACTATCTCCTTCGCCTTATTCCATACTGGACTCAGGGAGAAGGCCTCCTTATCGCCCCGAGCCACCGACTTCCAAAGCTCGGAGCCTAGCCGCTCCCAAACAGTTTTATCAAAAATTGTACTTGGTTGAACAGAAAGTCCCCTTCTCCGTCCCCACCGCAGCAGACGGGATAACGTATCAGAGGGGAGCTTCTCTCCCTGCCGCTCCGCGATGCGCATCAAATATTCATGCACCGTCCTTTCTTCCGCTGATGCAGCGGTTCCCATGTTAGCTGCTCACCTCTGGGCTGGGGTGTGCCTCCCTTTTCAGACGCCCTGCGGCTTGCCGCTCGACACTGAGCTCAGGTGCGCCCCTCTTTTCGGACGCCCTGCGGCTCCTAGCCGCTCGACACTGAACTCAGGTGCGCCCTTCTTTTCGGACGCCCTGCGGCCGCCGCTCGACACTGAGCTCAGGTGCGCCCCTCTTTTCGGACGCCCTGCGGCTCCTAGCCGCTCGACACTGAGACTCAGGTGCGCCTCCTTTTCTTCTTTTCAGTTCAGGCCACCAACACTATCCTCGTTCAATCACGTCGGGGTCACCATTTGTTGCATCGCAGAGGAGCATGGACAGAGTCTGACAACCCATGTGATCATAAGCAGAGAGTTCTTTATTCCTTTCCAGCATGCTCTTATATCCCATTATGGCAAGCAATCAGACAGTTGCTAATTGGTTAATTAAATATACACAGCCGCAGCTGTAACCCCATCCTAATTAACATCCTACACACCTGTTTGACTTATCATCCTATTTACAGTTAGCTGGCCGATGAGAGCGCGCCCAAGGTCAGCCCTTTATACACAGTTCCCAGCGTTATCGGCTCGTCCCAGAAGCCTAAACAATCTCAGCATTTCACATTCTATTCCCAACAGCCAGCTCCCTGCTCTACCCTATCCAGAGGGCCAGAGTCACTGGCTGCTAATTGACTGTCATTTGTTGCCTGACGCAGCGAGACAGAGTGGCCTCTCACTGAGCTCGAGCCAAAGGAACCACTAAACTTGACTCAGCAGGGAGGCAGAGGATAACATCTGCCTGTGCTGAGGGACACTTTCACACTCTGTAAAGCTGCTGGAAATGCACATAAAGGAACATTGGTATATACTTATGCAACTATTTAATTTTGTGAGGGTTTTGCTCCAGTGTAGCTAAAGGATGTTAGCTGTTTGTTCATGTGACATAGAATCATGGAAACATAGGACTGGTAGGGACCTCAACAGGTCATTTAGTCCAGTCCCCTGCACTGAGGCAGGACGAAGTATTATCTAGATCATCCCTGACAGGTGTTTGTTTAAACTGTTTTTAAAACCCTCCAATGATGGAGATTCCACAACCTCACTAGGTCATTTGTTCCAGTGCTTAACTACTCTGACAGTTAGGAAGTTTTTCCTAATGTCCAACCTAAACTGCCCTTGCTGCAATTAAAGCTCATTACTTCTTGTCCTGTCCTCAGTGAGTAAGGAGAACATTTATCACCCTCCTCTTATATGAACCATTATGTCCCTGCTCAGTCTTTTGTTCTTCTGACTAAACAAACCCAATTTTTTCAGTCTTTCCATGTAGGTCATATTTCTAGACCTTTAATCATTTTGTTGCTCTTCTTTGGACTTTCTCCAATTTTGCCACATCTTTCCTGAAGTGTAGTGCCGAGAACTGTACACAATACTACAGCTGAGGCCTTATCAGTGCTGAGAATACTGGAAGAATTACTTCTCATATCTTGTTTACAAGACTTCTGCTAATATATCCCAGAATGACAGTCACTTTTATTTGCAACAGTATTACATTGTTGACTCATATTTAGTTTGTGATCCACTATAACCCCCAGATCCTTTTCTGCGGTACTCTTCCATCGGCAGTCATTTCCCATTTTGTAGTTGTGCAATTGATTATTCCTTCCTAAGTGTAGTACTCTGCATTTGTTCATATTGAATGTCATCCTATTTAATTCAGACCATTTCTCCGGTTTGTCAAGATCATTTTGAATTCTAATCCTGTCCTCAAAAGTGCTTGCAACCCCTCACAGATTGTTATTGTCTGCAAACTTTAGAAGCATACTCTCTCCGCCATTTTCCAAACAATTTATGGAGCTATTGAATAGAACTGGACCCAGAATAGATCCTTGAGGGACTCTACTCAATACACCCTTCCAGCTTGATTTTGAACCATTGGTAACGTATCTGTGACTACTGCTTTCCAATGAGTTGTGCACCCACCTTATAGTAGACTTGTCTAGGCTATATTCCCCTAGGTTTTTTTTAAATGAGAAGATCATGTGAGACTGTATCAAAAGCCTTACTAAATGTAAGATATATGACATCTACTGCTTCCTCACCATCCACAAGGCTTGTTACCCTGTCAAATAAGGATATTAGATTGGTTTGACATGATTTGTTTATGGCAAATCCATGTTGACTGTTACTTATTACCTCATTTTCTTCGAAGTGCTTACAAAATGATTGTTTGATTATTTGCTCCATTATCTTTCCAGGTACCTAAATTAAGCCGACTGATCTATAATTCCCTCGGTTGTCCTTATTCCCCTTTTTATAGATAGGTACTATATTTGAGACCTGGCACATGCCCTTTACTCCTGATCACACTGCAAACTGGCACAGCTATGGGGCCATGTCAAAGCTAAGGCGTGTACTTACCCACTTCCCTCAGACATGCTAGATTACTTGCCCTCTGCTCACCTTGAGACACATGCTTTTAGATTTAATAGTGGATAATATGGGGGTTATGGCACGTGTACACTTGCTAGCATAGACATACCTTTAGAACACTGTCCTTCACCAGCATCCTGGATACAAAAAGGCTTAGCAACTAGAGATACCTAAATACTTAACTGGGAGAGTGTGAACACATCACTTTTTGCTGGTACTGAACAGAGCTCAAATGGCCTGGTGAAGTTTTGCTTTCTACAGAGAAGAAGCAGGGAAGTTGGTAGAGAGAGAGCTGATTATTTCTCTTCTGTCTGCCTCTCAAACATGGAGCTAAGAAAACACAGGTATATGTTTAGATGGTCGCTCATGCTAGACACATGTGGCCAGATCCTCAGCCAGAATAAATCAGCTCAGCTCATTGATGTCAATAATTTACACCAGCTGAGGATCTGGGTCATAAACATGTAAGGGCAGGGAGGACAAAGATGTCCTTTAGGTCAAAAAGGTAAGAGCCAACAGAGTTCTCATGGTGTCACAAAAGAGTGACTCTCCAGGTAAAATAGTTGAGAATTAAATAATCCCAAAGCACTGGATTCATTGGTAGCAAGACTTGAAGGAATATCATTAAGACTTCAGATCTATTTAGTTTGGTATATAGTCAGGACTGCAAAACATCATTTGATATAAAGGGGTTGTTGACAAGGTATCTGGCAAATACTCCAAAACATTACTATTGGCTTGTATAGTTAACAGATGTTAGAAATGAAAAGCTGACGGTTTTTATGGGATAATTAAATCTCTCTTTAGTTGACAACTGCAATTTAATTTAATCATGAGTAATAACCCCCCATAATTTCCATTATAGTGATGTGCAGTTTTCAACTAGGGCCTGGAACAAAACAGAGCAGAGCTTTGTCAAGGGGCTTCAAATAAAATGTTACTGATCTTAAGACTACTAATACATTAACTGACGTTCTTACATTCATTTCTTGCAGGAAGAATAAAAGGCAAAATTACAAGTTGGTGGAAATTGTTACAGAAAAAAATTGTGCTCTATGCCCAAGAGACAATGATGGTATATGAAGTCAATTGTCAGCTATACTATTATGGAGAAAGGGAAAGATTGTGTATCTTATCTTAGAAGGGTAGCTAATCTAAACAGATGAGTCATATTCTGTCACCTTCACCCTGACAACATGGGAAGGTTTGCCATGAAGGGAGTATGCATCTTTTTTGCAATATGAAACTCTGTTGGATGAAATGGAGAGACAGAGCTGAGTATCATTAGCATGTTGAAAACACTTACACCATGTTTCTTCACTAACTCTCCCAACAGTCCCAAAGAGGAAAGGTAATAAGGTGGACCCTTGTGAAAATCCACATGAGAAAGACCTGGGGCAGACAAGTACTGCCCAAAACAACCCTTTTCTTGCCACAATTTTGTTCATAATCTTAGGCAGAACTGTAAAGTTTGAAACTATCTATATTTGGCCAGGATGGCTGGTTGCATTAACAAAGTTTGTATACCCGCTTCCTTAAAAGCACTTGGCATCCTGCTCTGCTTACAGGAGGCACCGACAATCTCCACTGACAAGGAACCCATTATTTCCCCTACTACCCTTCAACAGCCAAGATAGAGATGGGTCTGAAGCACAGACATCCTAGCATGTCATGAATCTCAGTGGACACTACCTAGATAATCTCAGACATTCAACCTTCCATCAAGATCCTCATCTGCCAGCACAGACACAGACTGTGCAGTCTGAATCCGATCAGTTCACTCTGTAACATAGGAAATTTTCTGTAACAGTAGATCATCCAATCAGCCTCTAAGGGAAGACATCTTAAATTAACATAAACTAGTTTGCCCACTACATGAAATGAACCTACTATTGAGATTTTGTAGATACCATAGTTGAGCAAACAAATTAATTTTCTGTCTCCTACACAAGCCCTAACCTTAGATCTTAAGAAACCTTTATTGGCAGTTGGTCAGATAGGAAGTTAAAATGAATGTTGTGTCATTATATGCACCAATAAGGGATTTGGGATAAACCCTTTGCTAGCTCTGTGCCACAAGGTGAATGTCCTCATATGAGCTTACTACTTCCTTGTGCTTATCAATAAAGTAGTATTTCCCAACCTTATGTAATAGGGATAAATATGTTGATCTTAAAACGTAGGGTGGAAAAATAACCTACCATAAATTACTTGTCATGGTGACTAGTTTATGTTGTCACAATATCTTCTACTGTGTGTGTCAATGCCAGGCATTGGGTCAAGTTGTGCATACTTTATCTCTGCACTTCAGGAGAAAGATAACGTGTTTCAGAAGGGACAAGACAGAAGTACTGGTAAGCATGGTCACTAACCCATTATAACGTATACTGTTTTACCGTTATAACTTATAGTGCTCCTCCTACAAAAGTGTATAAAGAAGTTTTCAAATGCTCACAGATAGTGTGGAGTAAATGGGGAGGGGGGGAGAAGAGGTGGTGAGGGGTAAAGATACCCTTGCAGTAAATGTAGCCAGGAAAGTAAAACACTCTTGTCTAATATTGAAAACTTGCTTGGAGAAAGCATTCAGGGAAAGTTCAGTCTTACAGAAATGATGTCTGTTAAGACAATGACCCTGTGTAATCCACTTTAGAACTTCCAGCCCTATATGTTCTTGGCAGAAGACAGGCTATATACCAAACTATTCAGGCCATTTCCCATCTTCATGAATCAGTATTTTTCACCCAGCCACGCTAGCAGTCCCCCCTTATTCTCTATTCTTCAGCTGATTCTCATTGTATGTGCTTAGGAAAGAAACACGCTTCTTCATAAACTATAATGTGCTGTCTCCCCAGAATTAATGCACACAAACAAACACACTTGGTAGAAAAGTTTGTAAAATATGATATTACAAATACAGAACATCTGTACTAAAATTGGAAGCTCTATGAATTCATCAGTTTGGATGGATTCTTGACATTGATTGAGAGAGCAATATGCTCCCAATATAATAAAATTAATACTTGCTATTTTTCATAGTCAGCTAAGGTATAGGTTGGTTTGTCGTTCTTTTTAAGTTGAGTAAATTCTACACAGAACTGTAAAAAAAAATCACACAGCGTGAAAATATTGAAATGTGTCTTTCAAAGCAGTTTGACAAAATGGGAAAAAAATACTTCCCTCTTAAAAGAAAAAAAATATGGTTTCAAAGATTTCACCAAAAATAAGTTTTAATTCCAGTGAAACTAAAAAAAGTTATGTATCAGCGTTGAATGGGAGACTGGTATGAAAGAGTCAAAATGATACATTAGTTTATCTTGTATTTTCCCTGTCTCTTCATCTGAACCCTATCAGCCTGCTCAACATTTCACACTATCTCAGCAGAGAGACTTTAGAAGACAAACAGGTGGCCTGGGCTTTGAAAGAAAAATGAGAAGAAATTTAGATAAGCCAGAAGGAGTATTTATTCCTAAGTGCTGTCTTGTATTTTGGTTAAGTTTATTTCTAAAGAACATTTTGTTTGGTTTTTTTTGTGTGTGTTATTTTGTTGACAGAGAGGAAGAGGGATGAGAAATATGAGCTACAGTGATGCTGAGAAGCAAGGAACTCCCATTGAACTGAAGAGTAGAAATGATGAATGTGTAGGATGTAGGAGAATGCAATAACAGGAACGCCGGTCATGGGAGCAAACACACTGGCGCTCTAATTCAGCGGTTCTCAAACTGTGGGTCAGGACCTCAAAGTGGGTCGCAACCCCATTTTAATGGGGTCACCAGGGCTGACATTGGACTTGCTGGGGCCCAGGGCTGAAGATGAAACCTGAGGGGACTTTAGCCTTGGATGGTGGGGCTCAGGCTACAGGCCCCCAACCTGGAGCTGAAGCCCTGGAACTTTGGTTTTCCACCCCATCTGTCCCCTCCCTGCCCAGGGCATGGGGCGGCTAGGCTTGGGCAGGCTCAGGCTCGATCCCCCTCCTGGGGTCGTGTAGTACTTTTTGTTGTCAGAAGAGGGTCGCAGTGCAATGAAGTTCAAGAACCTCTGCACTAATTACAGGGCACCAGAGGAAAGAGACAAGAATGGGAAGAATAGGAAAACTCCCATTGCCATCGCTACATGAAGCCCCATCTTTGCTCTGTTATAAACTATGTTTGGAAATTGGTCTTTCACTCATTTTAAAAGAAAAATAGGCCCAAGCTTCCATGTTCAGATCTGGATCTCCCATGTTCCTCAGGGGAGTTCAGATCCAGGGTTTGAGTCTATTCCCAGATGTAACATGGTTCCAGTTAAAATGGTTTCCAATGACTTGGCGGGGCACCACAGAAGGAAGTAAAGCCAAGATGTTTTACAGTGTTTAGGTGCTGCACTCAGCATTGTTGGACCCAAGTCTCATTTTCAAAAATGACTTAGGAGCCCAAGTCTCACTGAAAGTCAAATAGACTTAGGTTCCTAAACTTACTTAGATTTTGTAACACTGAGCAAAGCAACATCTAAATGCCTTTAAAAATCAGAGCCTAAGTGGATAGTGACGTTATTACCATAATTCCAGGTTAAAAGGAAGAAGTATTCCTATAGTTAAGAATTCTCATATATCTTTGCAAGAAGACACGGAAGGTCTGCACAATGATACCATCAGCACCAGAAATTCCAGCAGCAATTTCTTGGAGTTCCTCTAATAAAATGAAAGTGAAAGATTCTCCTAAAAAGATTAGTGCTCCAATAGGTGAATTGCCAACATGATTTTGCGGAAGCCTTAGGAGGAGTTCAAGATATTTCAGTATAGCTTAAAAAAAAAAAAAAAAAAAAAGGTGTGGGATCAAGAGACGTGGGCATTGAAGGAAGGGGAGATCAAACCTACATGTACTCCAGACCTCAATGGGCAATATTGACATCAGAGAAGGACTTAGAATATTCAGATAACTGGAGGAGGGGTGGTTAAACTTTGCCAGGGCAAGTGAATGATTGATCTGTTTGGTACCATGCATCTCTGGAAAATTACAGAAGATTTTCAATTTATATTTTACAGTTGCCAATAGAGAGATAACAAAATTTGTAAATCTCCACTCACTATCTCAGCAGCATGGTAAGGGTTTAATTGGAGGTTTACTCTTTTGCAGTCAAAAGAGGCACTAGCATCCTTAGCTGGCAGATAACTTCAAAAAGCAATTCAGCTTCTCAGATTTGAGCTCCTGTTTGCTTCTCCTATGAGGATGTTCTGTAATAGATCACCAGGGCTGCTTTCCTCTGATGTATTGTTGCAATACATCATTTGAACTGTGTCTGGCAGGAACATGAATTTCAGACATGGACTTATTTTATATGTTTTATTTGTGGACAATCTTAAAAAAATCAATGTGGAGTTCAGAAACTCACACTGGAGCTTGAGAAATTCAGCAATGCCTTCCAAAATCCTTAAACACCTAAAAACCTCACAAAAGTTTGAGAAGCACTGAACACAGGAGTAGAGGCATAACTATCCATTCAAATAATGGCAGATTTGAAAATTTGACTGGTTTTCTGTTCATTTCTAGTTCATTGGTAGGGTGTCTCAGGACTCTAAAAAAGTATACATGAACTTTCCCCTCTTTTATTCTGAGCCCTGCCACTTTTCCTCATAAATTACTCTTCAAATAATGAAGCCAAATTGCACTGTATGAGCATAAACATGAATGGATCAGTCTTTATGCACTTAACAATGCACACTTATATAGTCCTGGGAATTAGAAAATGCTTTGCTGATAGAGGGAACAGTCACAGGAATAATAATATGGCTTCCTGTTCCAAGTGAAACACATCATGGAAAATTCCAACTGTACACCCATTAGAGTTGGACCTTGGCTTAACTTCTTGTGCAAAAGAAAACATCTAATGGTGCAATGCTGTATACAGAGGTAAAAATAACTTTCCTTCTCCTCCTTACAACTTCCCCTATTTATATGTCCAAGGATCACATTAGCCCTTTTTGCCGCAGCATTGCACTGGGAGTGCATGTGGAGTTTCTTCTCCTCTGTGACCCTCAAATCCTTTTCAGAATCACTGCTTTACAAGATATAGTCCCCCATTCTGTAGGCATGGCCTTCAATTCTTTTTCCTAGATGTATAACTTTGCATTTGGGTACATTAAAACTAATTTTGTTTGAATGGGCCCAGTTTGCTCAATCCCCACCATTATTTACCACTCTGCCAGTCCTTGCCACCTGTATATTTTCTGAGCAGTGATTTTATATTTACTTCCAGATCATTCACAAAAATGTTGACTAGAACCAGGCCTCATACCGATCCCTGCAGAACTCCACCATTTAATGATGATTCCCCATTGACAACCAATGATTTAGATGTCAGCCAATTCTTAACCAACTTAACGTGTGCTTTGTTGATATTGTATAGTGCTAATTTTTTAATCAGAATATTGTGCGGTACTAAATCAAATGCCTTACAAAAGCCTAACTGTATTACATCTATGCAGTTAAATGTGTAATCGGTCAAATGTGTAATCTCTTCAAAGAATGAAATCAGGTTTGACAAGGCACATTTGCCATAAATCCAGGTTGACTGGCATTCATTATATCCCTATCCTTTAATTCTTTATTATTTGAATCCCACATCAGCCTTCCCATTCTTTTGCACAGGATTGATATGAGGGGATGTGACCTCTTAGCCACATTCTGGGCTGCTGCGAGGGACTCCAAGACTCTGTGTTCCTGGATCCCCGGGTATTCTGCACTTCCCGGACCTCAAATATTGTGGGAGAGGTATATGCAAGACAGAGTTATCTTCATTTTAAAAACTTAACTAATCTTCCCTTTTATGTTTATTTGGATAGAGAACTGTCAGCCCCAGCCAGACTTGATTCAATAATCAATTAATTTAAGTGCAAGGATATCTACGGATGAATACTTTTTACAAAGCGATCACTCCATATCTGATCTTTCAGTACTTGTCTTCAAGGGAAGCCTGCACAACAACTTTAAGAGGAAAGCCTGGGAACTTAAATTCAGAACTCTGTTAGACACCAAAAGCCATGGATTTAACAGGAACGCTGGTTTTATGGCTCATTGTAACAATTTGTAACATACCAAATTGCCTGCCTACTTCAAATAGAGTGACCAGATGTCCTGATTTTATAGGGACAGTCCCAATTTTTGGGTCTTTTTCTTATATAGGCTCCTATTACTCCCTACCCCCATCCCGATTTTTAATATTTGCTGTCTGGTCACCCTAAATTCAAATCCTTTTTGCATAGCAATCTCACCCCAACTGCTAACTTCATTTCAAGTGACCGCCTTCACATTACCCTTCTGCTTAACCATCTACCCCAACTTGTATTTAGCTCAGACACTCTGCTTCCTTCCCACACCCAAAGAAGAGCTCTGTGTAACACCGAAGCTTGTACCTTTCACCAACAGAAGTTGGTCCAATAAAAGATAGTACCTTACCTATCTTGTCTCTCTCATATCCTGGGATCAACAACATTGAAAACAACTATAAATACAGTCAGTTACTAAGCAGCAAGCACTAGTAATCATGTGTTGCTCGCTGCTGCTGCTAGCTGGGCTTTTCCTCTCAACGTTCGACATCTGAATAAGGCAATATTGTTTGACTGCAAAAGTGCAAGATGGTACAAGCTATACAGTTTCCTGTGGAGTTGCTCCAGGACTCCTTGCCATGATTCTGTCTCTGACTGATCTCTCATATCTTATCCCTTTCAACACCAGCTCCTCATTCATTGTGAAGTATTTTCTCTTTAAAAAACCCTCTAAGTCTCTGAAACTTTGACTTTTTCAAAGCTTGGGAGCCAGACTGGGAAGAATAGGCCCTGCTCTTACAACCCTGTGCTGCAACCATGGGCTTTCTATGCCCGCTGAAAAGGGAGATGATGAGAATAATCAGGAGAAAATAACTGTCCTCTTATTTCAACAGTCATGACTGTTCAGGTACAGCTCTTCTCAGAGTTATCATTAGGTTTTTTTTCAGTCAGTTCAGGCGCTGTGCAGTAGCTCTGGGCATACACCTCGGAGGCTACACTTTACCTGATGAATAGACCTACTTTCACATAAGATGACAGTGGCAGTACAAATGCAGGTGCTGATTGCTGTCAGATGTGTGGCGCTCCTGTTCTAATACTGTGGTGAGTAAATGGTGGGTTTTATTCTTCCAGGGTTGCTCAGTTCAACAAACATATTTTTCTTTAAGAAAAGTGGCAAAAAGTTGTAACTTAACCCTTCGCCATTTTAAACACAAATTTGCTGTTGTTAATTTATTGAGGCAGACTGTCTGTGCTCAGTGCAGGGCAGTGAGGATGCTGTCAAGGAAAAGGTTACAGATTCATGGTTTGAGGTTGTACTGTTACCAGGCAGCTTTAAGTTACATCACTGGCATAGGGGCCTACGAGCTCTGCTCCAGTGGGGAAATAGGCAGTGTCGTGTAGCTCTGCCATGCTTCTTCTCCTGCACCCCTCCTATCCCATCGGGGGGATGTGGTAGAACTAATGCAACCAGCAGCAGCACAGATGACGTGCCAATGGGGAGTTCCCCTCTAACCGAGGAATTCACTGTTGGTCTAGGGTTACCAGGTGTCCAGTTTTTGACAGGAACACCCAGTCAGAAAGGGACCCTGGCAGATCCGATTGGCACTGACGACCAGGCCATTAAAAGTCCGGTCAATGGGGCTGCAGTGCTAGTCCTTACCTGTCCTGGGGCACCATGCTGTGCCCCGGAAGCAGCCAGCAGGTCCAGCTCCTAGTCAGGGGGGCCACAGGTCTTCATGTGCTGCCCCCACCCCGAGCACTGGCTTCGCACTCCCATTGGCTGGTAACCGGCCAATGGGAGCTGAGGGAGCAGTGCCTGCAGGTGAGAGCAGCATGTACCGCAGATCCTCTTGCCCCCTGCCACCTAAGAGCCGGACCTACTGGCCGCTTCCGGGTGCAGCAAGGAGCCAGGACAGCCAGGGAGCCGGCCTTAGTCCCTCTGCTGCACCGCTGATCAGCAGCCTCCCGAGGTAAGCCCACACCCCTCCCTGAACTCCAGCCCTGAGCCCCCCCAAACCCAGAGCCCCCTCCTGCACCCCAAACCCCTCATCCCTGGCCCCATCCCAGAGCCCTCACCCCCTACACACCCCAAGCCCCTTCCCCGTCTAGAGCCCCCCTCCTGCACCCCAAACCCCTCATCCTTGGCCCCATCCCAGAGCTTGCACCCCCATCCCAGAGCCCATACCCCCTCCTGTACCCCAACCCCAACCTCCCCAAACCCAGAGCCCCCTCCTGCACCCCAGAGCCTACACCCCAACCCAGAGCCCTCACCCCCTGCACCCCAACCTCTTGCCCCAGCCCAGAGCCCTCTCCCACACTCCAAATCCCTCAGCCCAACCCCCACAGCCTGGAGCCTCCTCCTGCACCCCAAACCCTTCATCCCCTGTGCTAGCCCTGAGCCAGCACCCCCATCCCAAAGCCCTCACCCCTCCCACACCTCAACCCCCTCCTCAACCTACAGCCCTCTCCACATTCCAAATCCTCCAGCCTGGAGCCCCCTCCTGCACCCCAAACCCCTCATCCCCATCCCAGAGTCCACACCCCCAGCCGGAGCCCTCACCCCCTCCCACACCCCAAATCCCTGCCCCAGCCTGGAGCCCCCTCCCACACCTTGAACCCCTCATTTATGGCCCCAACCCGCAGCCTCCACCCCCATTTAGAGCTCTCACCCCCTCCAGCACCCCCCTGCACCAGCCCAGTGAAAGTGAGTGAGAGTGGGGAAGAGCAAGCCACCAAGGAAGGAGGAATGTAGTGAGCAATGGGCAGGGCCTCGGGGAAGGGGTGGGGTTAGGGTGTTTGGTTTTGTGCCAATAGAAAGCTGGTAACCCTATGTTCATCCCTGACAGCTGGATTTCGGCCTCCTTTTTTCCCCACAACATGGTGAAAAGAGTTGGATCTCAGAAGAGAAATTGATCTACTGTGTTATATGTTAATTTCTAGGCCTCTGAGATTGGGATAAACCAGAACTCTTAACAAAAGAAGGGATACTGCTGGAGCTCAACTCACTCCCTCATGCTTGCCAGAGCCTTTCCCCACTGCTGGAGCCTTTCCCTGAGGAAGGGAAAGGGACAGGAAGCAGTACACTACCCTGCTAAAAATAGCTGTGTAGATGGGAGGGGGCACTGCTTATACATGTAGAGAGCTATGTAGGTTTGGGTATGTTTATATTCTATTTGACTCAGCTGTGCCTTGCTGTCTACACTGCTATTTATACCCATGCTGAGGACAATGCAGTGTTTGACAGTGCAGTAAGGCGTGTACAGTGTAGACATACCATTAGGGAGCAGCCTGATTTGTCTCTCCCTGTTTTGGAGTTCTTGTATGTTATCATTCTCAAATTCTAAGAAATAAAGTAGTGGTGTGTTGCAATCTTCCAGCAAGAGTATTTATGTTTTTATTTAACTTTTGTTATGCTGTGAATATAACAGAAACCACGCACAGTTCTTGGCTAAGAATGTGAAAGCTAATTTCTAAAGCCTGCTTCTTTTTTTTTTAAGCAAAGATACAGATACAATCCAATGCAACCTACTTAAGTATTAGCAACTAACCAAATTCGTTCCTGCTTAACTCACAAATACAATGCCATGCATTTGCATGACTCTTTGCAAGCAGAGTAAGACACACGAGGAGCACAATGCAAAATATTGGACAAGAGATCATGGAAAGCAAGGTGTGGGGGTTAGTGATGATGACAGAAGAGAAGTGGGATTAAGGAGGGATTTGAAGGAAGGGAAAAAGAGGGCAGACAAGGACAGGGAGACCACATCAGTGGTACTATGGCAGAAGGCTGGAAGCTGAGATTTCAGGGAGACAAAGGTAGTGAAAAGAGACATGAGTGTGAATGGAGGGAAATGAGGGTAGAGATGTAGGTGTGGGCAAGATTACATAGGATTACATTGAATGTAATGTGGTAGGTGACCAGAAATCAGTGGGGAGATTCAAAGAGAGGATGTCAGAGCAAAGGTGGAAGACGACTTAAAGGTGTGGGTAGATGTTGCTCAAACTATGTGGCTATCGGCTATTCCCTCCCCAAACTCAAGCCATCATCAGGTACTGCATATCAAGTTCTTAGAAAGCAGGCAGAAGGAGGAAATCTTATACACTTCCTCAAAGCACCACCTCAAACAAGAGATACTTCTGGGAGTGATCAGTTAGCACTCTCCATCGCTGTGCTGACAGACCTGGGGGGGCGCCCTCTTTGGAGCAGGATATTATGTTGCCTTAAAGTCTCCTAACACTTCTGTATCCACAGTTACCTTCACATAGGAGATTGTTTTCCTCCTACAGATGTTTGAGTTCAGAAAATTATTTTTGTCTGTGGAGGCTAGAAAATGCTAGGTTATTGCCATTTCTTTCCCTTTATTTTTAGGGGGGGTTGTTTGGTTTTTTTGTTTTAAAAGGATGGTAGGATGAAACATAGGATCAGAAAATCAGCTTGGAGCCATTTAAATTAAATATCAGAGAAGAACTTAGATACTGGTAGTAGCAGTGCTGAGTTTTAGCCGGGGAGAAACACAGAGAAAGAGAAAAATAGACTGTAAGAGAAGTATTACTCTTATCAAGAGCCCAACAATATAATAACCTAAGATATGAGTGGGGTGGGGGGAGAGAGAGAGAGAGAATGTGTGCGCAAAAGAGAGGTTGGGTAAGCACTTAACCACACATAATATGAACATAAGCTGAAATCATGACTGAAGTGTGTTTATGAGACAAGTCTGGAGAATGGGTAAACCTGTTTTTCAAAGACAAAAGTCAAAGCTGATGCCTCTAGCTAGGTGTCATCAAATCTGATGGACAATCACCTCTCAAGTGGCCAATCTTTGGCAAGGAAGGGGGACAGGAACAAATAGATCTGCAGCTTAGCAAACAGCAGCATGAATCTTCTTTCACCACCAGACTCCTTGACTCCATCCTCACAGCAGGAATTGACTGAACTATAAAATGAGAGGCAAAAATACCCCAAGTTCTCTCTCCCAGCCCAACAATCTTTTCCACCTAAGATGACAAAAGAAACGGCCTATGGACTTTGGGGACAGATCCTGGCCTGAGAGTTTGATCAGCAATGTATTGAAAATATGTGGTAAGCAACTTCATCTTGAACCAAGTCCTATTCTGTTAAATTTAGAAACCGGTTTATCTTTATTTTTCTTGTAACCATTTCTGACTTTATTGCCTCATTTCTTGTACTCACTTGAAATCTCTCTTTGTAGTTAAATAAACTTCTTGTATTTTTTTAATCAAAACAAATCCAGTGTTGTGAATTATTTGGGTAACTCCATTTAAGGTGGCAGACTACTGCATGTTGATCCTCTTAGACTGGCAAATGGACCTAATATATCTGTACTGTTCAGGAGAGGGCTGGACTGTGCAAAACACAAGGGGTTTTTGGGTTGTTGTTCTTTTGGGTGGGGGGGGGGATCTGGAACTGAGTGTGTGTTGGGGTCACCCTGCAAGTAGAAACCAAGGCTGCTGGAAGCTGGAGTGTGGCTGGTGATTGCTGACAGGCAGCTGGGGTCAGAACTGCAGAACCAGGGCTGTGGCTATACAGATACTTAGGGTGTGACCTACATGCTGTTTGTGGGGAGCTCAGGTAGGGAGCCAAAGCAGCAAAATTTTATAGGGCACCCAGCTTGCAGGGCAAGTGATGACTCAGCCCCTTACAGATCTGGATTGCACCCTGGAATGTCATATATACTTGTGTGCTTACATTTTATTGACTTCAATGGATGTAAGTATTTGCTTACATGTTTGCTTACAAGTAGGGCCTACAGTGTTGAATTTGAAATCTGTTTCCTGGGTCCACGGATATCACTGTAGCTAATAAAGAATCATCATGGTCAAGTTCTCAAACTCTAGCTTGTTTGGTCCTATTTTCAATTGAAATTTTTTCCCTCCACAATATGCGGTTTCAGCAAAAGAATGTTTTGTAGGAAAATATCATTTTTGACCAAAATTTTTGATTTTTGGATGGGAAATATCAAAATAAATGAAATAAAATATTGCATTATATATGAAAAGAAGAAATCTTTAAATTTCATTTGTTACAGTTCGGTATTCAAAGCTGGAGAGAATGTCAAGCCAAAAATTTCAATTCAAATCAAATCTAAATGAAAAACTTTCAGTTTGAAGCTAAACATAATGAAAATTGTTTCATTTCATTTAGAGGTTTCCTATAGAAAAACAAAGAAAAAAATTTGAACAAAAAATTTCAATTGTCATTTTTCACAGGAAAAAAAATCCAACTTGCCTATCCAACCTGCTACTGAAATCCTTGTGCTGTATGCAAAATATGATAGAGATTTCATATTACTTTTGTTTACTTATAAATGATACTTGCCATTTCTATAGCACCTTGTTTTGAAGGATCACAAAGCTATTTACAAACATTAAATAGAAAACACCCTCCTCTGTGGTAGGGAAATATTTTTCTCACTTTACAGATGGAGGAACTGAAGCACAGAATCATGTGTCAGAGCCAGGATTAGAATCCAGATCTCTGCTGTCCCAGGCCTCTTCTTTAAACCTAGGATTGCTTTTCTCCTATTAAAGGTGACAAACCAATCTGGATGAAATAGAAACCTCTTTTGAGTCTGAATCCAAAACTCAAACTGAAATTTCGTTGAAGTTCTGAAAAGCCTGGAGTTTTTAATTTCCCCACTGTTTATCATTTTATCTGTGCATCCTGGTCTGTCTAGGAACAGAAGCAAAAGAGGTGAACAGATTAGAAAAGTTATTCTTGCAGTATTTCTGGCCCAAACAGAAGCAAAAAGCACCTGCGATCTTTTGAGAAAGCATGTTCCTATATGATTTCCAATGAAGTTTGGCAAACCCAAAAGGTTTCAGCAATGTCTTAAATTTGACCACTTATCTAAACAGACAGTCAGATCCTCAGATGGCATAAAATGGAGCTTTATGGAGCTATTGTGATTTACATCAGCTGAGGATCTGGACCTGAATTTTTTGACATTTACTCCTCACATATCGCCCATAAGATTCTAAAAAGCATTGGATTAGAACGTCTCTTTCAATTTCTTTTTCCTATATTCTTGCTTGTGTTTTCAAATTAGAAGCCAAAGATATATTGATTTCCCCTAAATGTAATTTGAAGACATTTAGAGCTAGCGTATTTACTCTTTATTCCCCTTTGACATGGAAGCTGCTTCTTGTGTGATGGATTTATTATATGCATTTTAAGTAAAATTGTACAAAATACATGTTCAGTTCTTCTTTTAAGAGTGTTTAAATTGCAAAATACCCTATGATTCTTTTGTGGAGTCATTATGTTAATGTAAATAGAAATATTAATCATGCTTATATTCCACAGTGTGGGTTTTCTATTTCCCCACATAACTGAGGTTGTTTTCTCAATTTATTGCCTGTGTGCCTTCTCATTATGATAGGACAGAAATCTTGAGTCAGTACTTTTAAACTTTACTCCTCTGATGCTGTTTCACAGAATTTCTAAAATACTATGTCCTAGAATAATTATAGGCAATGAAAAAAATGAGGCTGTTATACCCTCCCTTATGTTCTAGCTGTAACCTTTCTGGCAGATGAAGTCAGCAACAACAAGGTTCAGTATCTAGGGGTTCCTCTTAACAACGCAGAACAGAACTGGCTCGAGCCCCTACTCAGTAAGGTGGGGAAATCTAATACTTCTAAGAGGCAATACGTCCCCTCTCACAAGCACTGCATCTGTGTAAAACTGTAAACAGGTCAGGACTCACCCCTGCAGCACCTCCTGCTGGTGACTCTGGGAATTAGCTCTTTCCAGTGGAGCGCCCCCTCTTGGTGGTGTCCCGTCCATCATTCTGTCCCCTGTCGCCCTGGGCCACTTCCCCTACGGCCCCTTGCACCCACTAGGCCCTTCCCTTCAGGGCCTGCAGCCTGGCAGGCTACAGGTTCAAGCTCCCTAGCCTCCCTGAGCCTGGCCAGCACTGCGCTGTCCGTGGTGCTAGTCTCCTCCCTTGGAGACTGATCTTCCCCTGTCAAAGGCCTGGGACAGACTGACTGCTCCAGCTCTGGGCAGCCTTTATATACGTCTGAGCCTGGCCCTGATTGGCTGTCTCCAAACTGGGCCTTGATTGGCTCACAATAAGCCCTTTTCTGATTGGCTCCCTGTCTGCGCAGGCGCCCTGGCCTGCTGCAGCCCTCTCTTACAGGGAGTGGGTCAGTCCGCCCCACTACAATAACAAAGAACTTCCATCACAAGGGGAAGGGAACCCAGCATTAATTTGGGAAAGCATCACAACCCCATTCAAAAGCATGGGACCATAAGCAATGTTGAGCAGTGTCCTTTGTCTCAGTTTCCCATCTTGTGGTAGGAAAGTCCGATGAATAATTGTCCCTTAACATACTGCTCTCTTCTCCCTCAGCTGCAACCTACTCACAGTTTAGCTGTCCTGGGCTAGTGAAGATCTAGAGTTCAGAGGTGCATTCATGGGTTTCACTTCCTACCCCTGGAGTGGGTGGCGTCGAGCAATGCTTCTGCTGCTGCCTCTGCAACTGGCTCACAGGTGCTGTTGCTTCTCTGCTGCCATTGCTTCTCTGCCATGGCAGGTGGCCACTGTCTCTCTGCTGCCACTAGCCACCGCTGCTTACTGCTCCTGCAATGTCACATTCTGAGGTTCCATCACTTAACCCAGCTCTCAGCGATTTCAGCTCTCAGTGATTTCCTCAGAGAGTGGGGAACTTCACAGCCAATGTAGTGTCTGTATGGTCTCCCATTGCCCCACACAAGGTGTAAGGCTTAGCCCCTACACCTGCACAACAGTAACGTCAGCTCTAGGAATCACCCACCAGAAACAAGGACTCAATTGAGTTTTATCAGCTCTGCCATTAAACACTGGAGAGAGGCAGCTCAAATGCTGTCTAGAACTCTTCGGGCACAATCCATACCTCCAGGTAGGAACACCTGTTCCTCCCCACTCTCATGTCCATAAGGATTTGGCATCACTACCCCTGCTTAGCAAGTGAGGTTCAGCTGAGGGTGACCCCCTGCCTTTACTACTACACTAAGGATAACAACATTTCATTACCCCATGCATGCAAATACTAGAATGATTTGTAACCCCAAACCAGCTTCATCTGCTGTACACCTAGACAGAGTAGCAAACATGGTCTGCTCCTGGAGTCTTTTCCTCCAGCTCATCACTAGATGTCAGGGGAGCTCATTCAAATCCTGCTTATATAACCATCAGCGTACTCAGCCATAAAGAAAAAGAAAAAGGAAAAATCAATCAAGATGGAAAAGGTGAGACATGCAATGATGAACTTACACTTTTCTCTCCACTATTAATAGCTTGTCAGCATACTATAATGAAATACATATTTCACATAGCTGAATGCACACAGAAAAAAATCATATAGACAGACTACTAATCTTATAAACAAAAATAATCTTACTCACATCACAAAAAAACCCACTACCCAGAATATTATCAGACACTTAACAGCCAACTAGCTGAAGTGTATGAAGTAATTAGATATGTTTTTTTTCCCTAAATGTCATGTAAATAAGGTAAAAGTACAAGGCAAATTTCTCCAAGTTCTGAAGTGACTTAGGAAACTAAGTCCCATTGACTTTCAGTGGGAATTAGGCTCCTAAGTCATTCAGATACTTTTTATCTATAGGCCAACATTGTAAAGCTCTGGGCTTTGATTTTCAAGGAGCCAAGGAAGTTCAGTGCCAAATTCCTTCTGAAACTCAGCAGGAGCTGGATATGTAACTCCCTCAGGCTCTTTCAAAAATCCCAGCCCATCTAAGTTAGGATTCTTAATTCATATTTAGGCACCTAAGTAATTCTGGCCTGATTTTAAGAGATATCAAGCTCCCACGACTCTCACTTGGATCAACTGAAACTGTAAGTGCTCAGATCAGATTTATTTCAGCCCTGAAATGTGGATTTAGCTAGTTCACTTTAGACACCCAAGTTTGGACGTTTTGGCCTAGCTATTTAGGTTTCAGCTAAGATTGCCAGATGTCTGGTTTTCAACCAGAACACCCGGTCAAAAAGGGACCATGGCGGCTCCGGTCAGCACCGCCGACCGGGCCATTAAAAGTCCAGCTGGCAGTGCTGCGGGTTTAAGGCCGGCTAGGCCCTACCTGTCCTGGCACCGCGCTGTGCCCTGGAAGTGGCCCACAGGTCCGGCTCCTAGGTGGGAGGGCCACGGGCTCCACACGCTGTCCTCACCCCAAGCACTGGCTCTGCACTCCCATTGGCCAGGAACTGTGGCCAACGGGAGCTGGGGGGCAATGCCTTTGCTATGTGATAGCTTGTGAAACTTGGCTTTCATATTCTAACTGTAGATCAAGATGGGCTTCAACTGGAACACATGATCCAAGCCTCTTAAAACTTTGTCTGAACCTAGATCTGAAACTGATGACTAAGGCTCACATTTAATTTTTTACTCCACTCAGTATATTTGCATCTGGATACATAGGGAGAATTTTCCATTACTCCTAAGATACCTATTTTGTCTGCATTTTCTTTATCTTCTGCAGGTTTGTAAATATGATTAGCAACAAATGCCAGACAAATCTGGATATTCCATCTTGTTATTGTGATGTAGAGAGAAAAACAGGCTTGATTCATTCAATGTTGATGTATTTTATTTGTGCAAGTCCAATAAAACTAGAATATGACTTTTAAAATGTCACTAAAATGCAGCATCATAAGGAAATTCATTCACATCAGGCACATTTAATCCAGATTCTCAAGTAAGAGACTAAAACTGAGCCCGTGCGGAGATTTAACCAGCCAAACTCAATTCACACATCCCACCAGTTCAAAGACCTTCAGTTTCGCTCTAGACAACCCCAAGGGAAAGCCTCTAGTTTGAGGAACACCTCTGAAGCACACTCGCAAAGTGAGGCTTTTTATAGTTGCATGCAAAGCACAGGCAGTCCACAGATAAACTAAACCCTTCTACTATTTCATCCCAATGAGATCCCCTACAGAAGTGGGCCCCTGTTTCTCTGCCACGGAGGTGGCCACTCTGCCACAGATACTCCACCATCTTTATGAAATGGGAATGAGGGTGCTCCTTTGAGGGAGGGTTATTGAGCAGTACAACTGCATCAGCACCTTGTCTAAATGGCCAGTTCTGAGTAATGTGCTCTTTATGCCGGAAGGATCCCTCTTCTGCTGACACAGATCTTAGAAAATATGAAGTCCTATATAAAGTGCAAGTATTTTTACTATTATTACTGCCAGAACAATGCTCATGCTCAAGATGTGTGGTCAGTTCTGTCCCTATTCTTCTTACAGGATAATTAAAATACACCAGTGAGCTCTTTCTGCATCAATTTTAAGATTTTCAACCTAACCTCCAAGGCTCCACCCAGCTCCAGCCTGACTGACACGTTTGCTCTCATTTCTAATTTCATCCTCTGTTGTGCCTTCTGCTCTGCCAGTGATGCCAAACTCACCACCCCCTTTGTTTCCTTCTCTTGTTCTGACCTTTTTAGTTTACCCCTATAAGCAGAAAGCCTCCTCCCCTTGACTCAGTGGGCACATCATTCAAATCCCTCCTGAAAACCCACTGTGCCTGCAAGATTCACAAATGACATCGCCAATGGAAAAACATTCATTCATGGACTACAAAAGCAAATTCAATGAACCACCCTCCACAGCATTATACAGGATATCTGTCCCTTATCTTCTGGTCTCCCAGATTCTCTCTCTTTTAGCCGTGATCCTGCAACTGGATCTATGTGAGCAGACCCATATGCCCTTATAGAGCACCCCTGAATTTAGTGGGAACCAGCTCAGACACAGGGGCCCCTATATACAGATCTGATTGCAGGATTTTTACTTAAAGTCTCCGATTTTTTTGCAGCTTTTCAAAGCCAGACGTCAAACTCGGGTCCATTAAAACATTTTGTTTCATTTGACCATCAGTTAGCCTAAATTTCAAATTGAAATGTTTTTTCACACAGACAAATCAAAATTTTTCATTACAAAAATTTGAAACAGGATGATTTGGCAATTTTTAAATTTTAACATGTTTTTTAGTTGAGAAATTCATCAAAACTGACCTGTACCTGCAACAGTTTTGGTTTCAATTAACTGACATTTTATCGATAGGCAAATTTCTCATTCAAAAAAAAATCCTGATTAACTGTATTTACAACTAAGAAGTATTATTTAAACCAAAAGGACCACAGACACCCAATGTCATGTAGAGAAACTATTCAATAGCCAATATAGTTTAATTAAAGATGGCTTGATCGTAAATTGTCCATTTACCTTTGAGCTGTCTCGATGCATTTTATAATGTCAAACTCCCTTAAGTACATGCCTTTGCTTGAAATCCCAAAATGTATAATGAAATTGTATCCTGGTCAAGATCCCAACCAGCAAAACATTTGGGCATATGCACTCTCCTGATCTGAGGTTAGCTTCCCTGGGTGAGGGTGCAAACTGTATCCTAATTTTTGAACTGGGGGTGCAAATCTGAGAAGTCCTGTAGTTTGCGGTATGGGTTTCTACTCACATTTAAGTTTTGGATGCGACTCTACATCATCTCCCATTTAATGATCTCAAAGTGGTTTACAGCTATTAACTAAGCCCCCAACTCAACAAATAACTTAAACATATGCTTAATTATAAGCATTCGAGTAGTCCCATTGAAGTCAATTGGGACTGCTCTTAAGTGGTCAGATGAATCGGGATCTTTGTAAACCTGAGACGGGTAAGGATTATCAACCCCCTTAATCCATCACTGAAACACAGCCATGTCAGCTACCTCTTGGATGGAACACAGCAACACAACATCATAGCTTAGATTATAAAGGCAAAAACCCCTACCAAATAATCTGTACACATTATGAATTTTAGAATGTCTAACATTTACATAGCACTCTTCATGTCCAAAGAACTGGAGAAGCAGGTTTTTCTGGCTCTTATCCCCAAAGGGCATGCTGGTGGAGATTTAGGGGAGTTGCTTTGCACTGGCAACTCGGCCAGAATCTCTCCTGATCAGTGTTTGCACTCACCTTCTTGGCCTGCACTGATGTAAGGGCGAAAGGGAATTGACCTTATCTAGCCCTCATAGCTCCCTTCCATCTATACCCTGTCTAGTCAGCCCATGGAAGGCCTGGTTATCAGTAGTACTTGTGCTACAAATCAGGGTTGGTGTTAGTATAATTCATATTGCTGTACTTTCATTTCACTAAGATCTTGTCAACTGAACTTCACACTTTGCTGTGGCCCGAGCCACTTTATTTCACATTGGCTTCACTCATGCACTTGTGTTTTGACACACTTGTGCCTTTTTAATTCCAGATTCACTGGTGTTATGTTCTTGTTTCAGGCATGCAATATTAATTGCATCATTGTGTAAACATTCCAACACAGCTCTGTCTTGGGTGTAATTAATAATTCTGTTTGTGCTCCAGATCACAGTTTCACATTAGGTTCACCCATAACACATGCAAGAGTATTTCAGATATTTTGTGTCTATTTCTTCTTTAAAAAAAATTCATAATCATCAGGAACTGTTTTATAGCAAAGTTAATTTAATTTTTATAGAGAGGATTGGTTCTCTTTTTGAGCTTTCATAGACTAATACTAACAATATTTTTTGTTCCCACTGCTCCCCCCTTCCCTGCTCAAAATCAATAGACTATGGAGTCAAACACAGGGATTTTTTCTATTAATAGTACAATTTTATTAACAACTCTGGGGAATGGAAATTACTGAAACACATTTCATTAAGGTTGCCTTGTCTGCATAAGAATCAATAGCACTGTTTCCTAAAAACAAAATGGCTATGTTGCCAAAAAAATTCCTTTCTATGGCTCCTCTGTGTTTTGCTGTTCTTCTAAAATCTTATCTCTTTGCAGCTCTGCATGTTATTCTGTCTCCTTTCATGTTATTCTGTGGTTCATCTAGGATTTTGTAGAGACTTTACAAGGTCTTATAGAAACCTGTTGGCTTCAGCTGGTGACTGTAAAAAAAAGTTGGTCATCTGATTATTTTCCATTTTTGCTGGATATTTGTAATTGTGCTGCAGCATCAAAATTCTTGAGATCCTGGAGAAGAGAGATGAAAGCTTGTCCATTTCTCACTGTTTCTGGGCTTAAATCCAAGCATACAAGTCCAAAAAGTTTAAAAATACAAACAAAAAAAAAGGATTCTGTGGATCCATCTGGCATAGGCTCGAATCAGTGCCCTACACTGGTAGGCAAGCAATTCACAAAAGGACTGGGCCATGCTCCTGAGGCTCACTTTGATTACGGTGCCATAGGGCCCAGTTCTAGTTTTAGTGGCATTTCTTCCTTTAGAACCCAAAGTGATGTAGATAATGTGGTGTTTCTGGACCACCGTTATGCTTTGCACCAATCCACACAGAGATATTCCCATTGATTTCAGTTGGCTTAGGATCAGGCCTTTAGCATGCCACGATGTCAAAAGAGGCACCCCTGGCATCCCTAAGTAATGGCTCCTTTTGCAGCTTCCCCCACTCGGTGGATACCGAGCACAGCTAGGTGCTGACCCAAAATCCACTGAAGTCAACTGAAAGATTCCCTGAGACTTCAGTGCACTTTAGCTTGAGGTCCTAAAGAGCGAGTCCCATATATCAAATAACCACAACTTCTACGGAGATGCATTAGGTTGCAGTCTGACCCCTAAAATGTCTCCCTCGGATCTTATGCATGGAATGGAATAGGGATACATTTGTTCTTGTACTAGCTAATAAAGGTTTTGCCTCTATGCTTGTTGGTTTCACAATAATAAAGATGGACAATTGATCCTTTCCCCTCCACTCCCCAAGGAATCCCATGAAACATGCTGGCTTTCTCGAAGTGTTTACATGAATGCTGACTCTGAAGGTTTTTTTAAAAAGATTCAGAGTTACAGTCAAATTTTGAATTTTAAAGAGGCATAAATGGCTCTGTTGGGGCAGTAGATGACCCTATACCCAAAAAGAGAGAGATTGACTGAAGCTTTGCCCAACACTTCAGCTCCCTCTCTGTATGTCTACACTGCATCTGGGAGAATGCCTCCTGTCCCAGGGCCACAGAGTTGTGCTAGTGGGGCTCACTCTAGCGTTCTAAAAACAGCTGTGTAGACATTGCAGCTTGAGCTGGAGGTCAGGCTCTCAAGCCTGGGGTTGGAGGCTTGAGAGCCCAAGTTCCAACTTGAGCCATAACGTCTATACAGCTATTTTCAGCATAGCACAAGTCTGTGGACCTGAGCGGGAAGGCTCATTCCCATACGTAGTGTCGACACAGAATTTAAAAGTTCGCTCAGTTCATTCTCCCTTTCCTGCCCCTCTTGCCCTTTGCCACATCTCCTAATTCTACAGTTCCAAGGTTTCAGCTGAGACTAGAAGTGGTAGCTCTGAAACACTGAGATAGGTTATTTTTCAATTTTTCCAGACTGACGCTGCAAATGAAATTACTTGACTGATACAAAAACGACATTAATGAAAAGAGCCTCATTTCCATCCTGATTTGCAGAACAACAAAGGAAATTGGCTTAGACTGGGACAAGTGTCCCCAAACTCCCAGAGGTTCAGTTCAAGTAAATCTTTGAAACTTTTGAGCACTGCCCATTGTTAAGAATTACATGTCCTGCTACCAGAGCTCACCATAGGAAGCATAAGACCCTATATGAAGAGAGATTAGTGTTGGCTTTAGTCCGGCTTCCAGAAAGAACACCATATATTAGAGTGGGGAAGGGTATGAGAGCTGAGGGAGCTTCAGGGTGGTTTGTCAACAGTGATGGGAATTGTCATGGGGGTGGGAAGAATGTTAAGGAAGGTTTTAACAGTGATCATGTGGATTTGATCTGTAAACTCAATTTGGGCGGTGCGGAGGAGGAGATTTAGTCCTTAGTGGGTAAGGTACTGATATTCCTAGCCAAGGACTGTGTGTTCTAGTCCCATCTTGAGCAGAAGATACTTTGCTGGTCTAGTGGGCACAGAAGCAGGCTAGAGCTCAAGGTTCAGTTCTGACCTCAGCTACAAACTTCCAGTGTGACTTGGGCAAGTCACTTACTCTACCCTGTGCCTCAGTTCTATAGCTCTACCCCTGAATTAGGTAACTTCCCTATCTCACAGGGGTGACGAGAGTATGAAATCCATTAGTGACTGTGAGGTGCTCAGATACCACAGTGGTGATGACCACATAGACCTGTGTCTCCAGTTGTCTTTTAGGATGGGGAGGGGGAGGATGTGGGAGCAGACTAATTAGTGTGAGGTGTTATAAGGATGTGCTGACAGGATAGACCTGTGTAGCGCCGCATACCTTGCACATGAATCAGACCTGCCCTGGTTGCTGCCAATATGGTCCTGTATACACATGAACTGATACATTTTCCCCAAAGATGCACTTTTTTGGAACAGTGGCGGTGAGAAATCCTTACCACAAGTAAAAGCAGGGAATATTTTCACCTACTTAAAAACCCTCTTTATGCATTCACTCTCATAAACCTAAAGATAAGAGATGCTTCGTATGAATACTAGGGAATCTTTTAAAAGCTGGTCACTTTTCTACATGTAGCAGAGTGCAATATTAATCGCTGGCTTCCAATTTTAATTGCCTCTCTAATGTAGACTATGAACGTCTACCTTCAATATTTTGCAATTCAGTGACAGTAAGTTGAAATATATAATTTGGTTTCTCTAATTGTCTGATTGTATGGAACTTTTTATTGTATTGTTATTGATCTTTCATGCAGTATTTTACAAAGCTACAGTAAAATAGAAATAGTACATAAAGAAAATAATAGTATTATGCCGGTAGTCAATAAAAATTACAGAGTGGATATAATATCACAACTACACTATATTACATAGCAACCATCGCTCACATGGTTCCTCACAGCCATCAAGCAGACTATCATCTTAAAATAAGGTAGCGCTCCATTAAACAAGACTTAGAGATCATAAAGGGAGAAAAGCATTCCCTGCCATGGCCAGGCAGAGCTAACACACTATCAATTTCTAGGGAAAACTTCTTTTTACAGAAAAAATGATACAGAGGATCCGCTTCTCAATAACATTATAGCCCTTTACTCCATTTGGCAGTGCAAAGGGACCTTAAAGTGGGCATAAATTATATGTACTGATTGTAAGGCTCTTTTACACTACCAAAGTGATGTAAAGAAACTTTGGTGTAAATAAATTCAAGCCCAGAGTATGTCAGAAGGCAAAGTATCAAACCCTGTATGTAAACCATACTGCCACAGCCTTGTCTTTATGTATGTACTACATCTGGTATTTCAAAATGATTCTCTATAGCTTATTAAATGCATTTTAGATGGGGCAGCACATTTTCTTAATGAAATTCTAGACATTATGGGTCAGAGTTTATGTTACAGTCCAGACTAAAAACAGCACTGTACTAGCAACTGTGATGATTATGTAAAAAGCAACAAAGAAGTGGGCTGTAGCCCACGAAAGCTTATGCTCAAATAATTTGTTAGTCTCTAAGGTGCCACAAGTACTCCTGTTCTTTTATTTTTAAAAGAGTCCTGTGGCACCTTAGAGACTAACAGATGTATTGGAGCATAAGCTTTCGTGGGTGAATACCCACTTCGTCAGACACATACGAAAGCTCATGCTCTAATACGTCTGTTAGTCTATAAGGTGCCACAGGACTCTATGTTGCTTTTTACAGATCCAGACTAACACGGCTACCCCTCTGTGGTGATTATGGATCTCAGAACACTGGTAGATCTGAGAGAGGGGGGAAAAAGGCTTAAGAATGTTGATTTGGTTTGTTGTCTATTAGACTTAGTCAATAACTAGCCAGAAAAGCCAACAGATTCTTCCAGTTGATTCACAATGTATGATGCCATAATGGTTTCTTATGTGCACTGGCTCTAATTAAGTTCCACCATAAGCAGAGTGAGCACTTAAGACAGTGACACTGTTCATGTTGTCCCACTAATCCCTTCCATCCAGACTGAGTCAGTGGACTAAATTAATTCTTGCTAACATAAGGAAATGCAATTGGGTGTCATGAAGCCAACCTAACCCACCATGGCCTTGAGGTTTCTACCAGTGGCAAGCAACTTCATTCTTTACCAGGGGCTCAGAGAAGCCTCCCAGAAAAGGTTCTCTAGGAGGCAGGCTAACTCAATACACCCCCCAGTTTCCATAAGCACACCTCCTCCCCAGTCAGTTCTGCATGCTTTTGGCACTACATGCATATCCAGCAGAGGGTAAAGCTGCTGACTCCTTGTGCAAGAATGACCCTGGTTAGACCATCTGAGGACTGAACCCAACCCCTGGACTGAAAATCTTCAGTTAAAGGACCAGGTCTGCTAGCTCAGAGACAATGGCAGAGTTCCAGCCGCTACAGAGGGATTAAGAGCCTGTAACAGACATCTCAGGATGCCCACTGTGGCACAACATGGGCCTGCAGGTGCATGGCCCTCAGCTCTCTCTGGGGTTCTTGTAAGCAGTCACCCACAGGCCAGAATACTTTAATTAAGATTCCCCATGGTGGGATTTTAATTTAGTATATCTTATATCAAACAACTCCTTGTTCCCCTTGATTCAGGATCCCAAAGGGGGGCTCTGCTCTGTTAACTCCCACAGGTTTTCCCTCCTTCAGTCAGGAGTCCCACAGCCCTCCTCCTTCTGGAGTTTGTGCTGGTCATTCAGGCTGGCTGCAACCTTCACTCAGCTTCTCTACATTGGCCCCTTTCAGCTCTGTCCCTTCCCCCTGGCCAGGGAGAGGCAGGTAGCCCTCACTGCTTCCTTTGCCTCCCTGGAGGCTTCCCTTTTACCTCCAAGCCAGGACTGATTTAACCACATGAGTTTCCTGTCATGTAGCTACACTGATCTTCCCCATATGTGGAGAAGGGCTGAATGAGTCACAGGTGGACCATTACCCCTTAAAGGGACACTCACCCTGTAACATTGCCACTCTGGGGCACTAATGTCTACACTCCCCTTTTGGAAACTAAGCAGGGTCAGACCCAGGTAGCACTTCAATTGGAGGCCCTCTGGGAATAGATTCATCGATTCTAGGGCTGGAAGGGACCTCGAGAGGTGATCGAGTCCAGTCTCCTGCCCTCACGGCAGGACCATATACTGTCTAGACCGTCCCGAATAGACATTTATCTAAGCTACTCTTAAATATCTCCAGAGATGGAGATTCCACAACCTCCCTAGGCAGTTTATTCCAGTGTTTAACCAGCCTGACAGTTAGGAACTTTTTCCTAATGCCCAACCTAAACCTCCCTTGCTGCAGTTTAAATTCCATGCCGATGACCTCACCAGCATTGAAAGGTTGCAACCTTTTTCCTGGTGGACTTTCTACCATCAGGGGCCCTATGACAAAGTCTTCACCAGTGGGAGCCATTGCAGATCCTGGAGTGAATCAGGCCCACTCTTGCATTCACTACCCATCCCCATATCTGGGTGGCAGAAAGTCAAAGCTAGAACTAGATACAAGAGAAAATGACAGCCACAAGGTCAGTATCAATTAATTTCTGCACTTGCCTTTGATTTTGTAGTAGATTATTATGATTCACTGGAGGAGGACAAGGGGGTGAGACTTTGGTGTTATTCAGTGCTGAGTGTTCCACTGGGACTAGCAGCCTGCATGAAAACAATGTTATTCTTCCAGTTATTTTTTTTCAATGAATGATGCCCCTGTGAAACTGGAGCAGCAGCTGACATGGAGGTACCAAATAGCTCTCCAATTAAAGCTGTATTGATGAACCCAGGAAAAAGCCTTGCAGACTTTGCAGCGGTGGGGCCCTCTGGAGTTTCTGATGATTCTATTTTGTGATGTTTCCTTTCTTAGCAAGTCTGACATTTTTGAGACTGAGCACTAAAGCACCTTGGGCAGATGAGACTCCCAAAGATACATAACACACACAAGTGTGTGAACTGAAATGTTAATGTATTTGTTTTGTAGTGTATCTTGTTTATTTATTTATGTCTGTATTTATTTTGATGGTGCAGTAGAAGCGACATGCTCATTCATTGCATACAAAGAAGGAGGAGTTGGAACTCCCAAAACAAACAAACTAAAAACAAATGAACAAAAAAAAAAGAAAAAAAAAGGCAGCACTACCATCACCAGGGAAACTTCTTAAATTTGTGTTAAGGATATGAGTATGTCCTGATCTTTTGGAATTACTTTGGCAAGCTGTAAAAGATGTAGGAAATGAAAAATCCCTGAAGATGCTTCTGCACCAACACTGTCATTCTGTGCTACATACTCAAGTAATAACCACAAACAATGCAGAAAAGCCCTAAAATCTAAGGAGGAAGAAAAAATGGTTTTTTTTCATTATTTTTTAATTTAATTTCATACATTTGCTCCCTTATCAAACATTTGCGATGAAGAGTGTTTGTTTTTCCTCATTCTCATGCAAACTACAGAAAAAAGAATTAAAGCCTTTTTAAAAGAAAAAAAGATTTGTTTTCTTTTTTTTATCCTGTGGATTTTTAAGCATATTTATAACACTGAAAACACTCCTTTAAATTCTTGTGTTCGTGATGTCTTAGATCACAATCTGAGTCAAATTTAGATGACTGTTTGTAGGACATCATGACATCGGCAGTGGCTTCTGGGACATTTGATCCTTTCTTGCAGTATGTTCTTGGTGGATTCAATTTGCATAAGCCAAACTATGTGATTGTTACAGGACGATGTGGCCCAGAGATGACCATTCACGTTGTCAATCGGTAGCATTTGACAACAATCATGAACTGATGAGTTGCCTAAGAGACATGGCAAAGGTGGGAAGAGCTGCACTGAGCTGGCTCTGTCCCTTCCTCTTGGACAGAATACTGTGGATCACGATGGACACCAACACGTCACTCAGGGGATCTGGGTACATGTGCACCATAGCCACTACAGGAGTCAGTTCCAGGCAGTCCATTCAGCTCTCAAGACAGCTCATGAAGAGCTTCACATGCAGAAACCATTGCTGTGCACAACATTTTTATTGATCCTACAAGACCCAGAAATAATGCTGCATATCTTTGAGCACAATTGACTGGTATCTGGTCGGTTAACTATTTACATATAGAGAGAGACATCTCTTTTGTAGACCACTCTTGTAACAGGCTGAGCACTTGCTATCTCAAGAACCTATCTTTTAGCTACCTAGAAAATCACAGGAACACCATTACAATTCACAAAGCCTGAGTTAGGCAACTAGGCTTCCTATACAATGAATGGGGAGAGATAGACACCTTAGACTGCAATTCACGCAAGGCAGTACACTAGACAGGGAGCTGCCTAAGTGATCCAATGGGAGATGCTCATGAGAGGGGTGTGTCCAAGGCCCACCTCTCTCACAGAGACAGGTGCCAAGCCCAGGCTGCAAGGAGGCACCTCTCCCTGCTTGTGAACCCTCAGTCACATCAGGCACATCTGGCAAGAAGCTGGGGGAGGAGGGAGTGTTTCAGGGAAGGGAGGGTCATCCTGGTCTCCCACGTCCACCCAATTCATATTTATATACAGTGAAACAGCCTCAAAAGGACAGATTGAGGGAGATCTGCATCAGAATATCCTATAGCTCAGGGGTAGGCAACCTACGGCACGCGTGCCGAAGGCGGCACGTGAGCTGATTTTCAGCGACACTCACACTGCCCAGGTCCTGGCCACCAATCTGGGGAGGCTCTGCATTTTAATTTAATTTTAAATGAAGTTTCTTAAACATTTTAAAAACCTTATTTACTTTACATACAATAATAGTTTAGTATCAGAGGGGTAGCCGTGTTAGTCTGGATCTGTAAAAGCAGCAAAGAGTCTTGTGGCACCTTATAGACTAACAGATGTTTTGGAGCATGAGCTTTCGTGGGTGGCAGACCCTTATTCAAATGCCTTCTCCTCATCATGTAGAAGTGTTCTAGGACCAGGGGTTTCTCACATCCCAGGTGAATATCCTAACCACTGGACTAAAAGTAAAGAGGGAGGTCCTTCATCTCCTTCCCACCCCTCCTCCAATTGTTTTGTTTTGTATGGAGATAGGTGCAGGGATGAAAGTAACTTAAAGGACTTACCGGTATGCAGGGTGGCCAGGGTCCTGGGCGGGGGGGGGGGCGGCTGTGGGCCCCTGGAAGGGGTGGGGCCTCGGGCAGAAGGGGCAGGGGTGGGGTTGGGGCTAAACTCCCCAAGCTAGCCCTCTAGTGCCCAGGGCTCTGGCAGCAATTTAAAGGGCCCAGGGCTCTGGCTGCTGGCGGGAGCCCTGGGCCCTTTTAAATCATCAGGCCCCCGGGGCAACTGCCCCTTTTGCCCCCACCCCGTCAGTGGCCCTGCCAGTATGGTCGGCCATGTAGCAGCCAGTAACAGGGGCCACTTTCTTACTGGTACGCCATACCGGCCCGTGCCGGTTGACTTTCACCTCTGGGTAGTTGGCCTGTGAGCATCCCCACCCTATCCACTTGGGCCTCACAAGCAAGTTAGTGGGAGGCACAGTTCATGGATTGCTCTGGGTTGAGGCAGGAGGTAGGTGTCCAGACACCCAGAGTGAGGCAGCAATGCACATGCAGAAACGTAAGCACATAGGGAAATTTTAATGCAAAAACCTAGGCACCAAATGTGTTTAGGTGCCTACAGTCTCCAGCAGCAGCTGAGCAGGAGTTTTATGAACCGCAGTGGTGCCTAAAAACAAGACTTGGGCACCTAAGTCTGGGGGTTATGCACTTAAGTACCTTTGTGAATCTAGCCCTACATCTCTCTCCATGGTATAACATGAAAACTGCCTAATTAGGAATTCTGGAGAAAATTCCCATTAATTTCCATGGGCTTTGGATCATGACCATAGTATTGGGGAGTGGAGGGTGGGAAAAACTGACTTCTATACAAGATCTTTTATATTCCTATTTGAAAGAGTCTCTGCATGTCATAGATCTGTCCTTTTCTATCTTATCACTTTGTCATTGGAATGTGTCAAAATCATAAACATCATATATTTAATAAATCTATTTTACTCTACATTTGGGTTTTCTATCATTCTGTTTGTATATTCCATTTTTAAAAGCCTCCTTAAAGTAATCTTTTAGCCATACTGAAGACTTTGCTACATTTCAAACAGGAGCATTTTTATTTGTGAGCTACATGAGGCTTCCAAAAGCTCTCTCAGAGTTAATGAAGTACCTTCTGTTATTACATATGTACCTGCTGGTTTGGCTAGGTCACTCTTACATGCTTTTAAAGCTGGTCTCTCCAAAACAATACACCCTGTTTCAGAAATAATAGGCTTTAATTTCCAGGTGATATTAAATGTGCAATCATAATGTGACCATTTTACTTTAGTGACTAATGTGATTTTTCTTTCTTTAACCATAGGTCAGGACAAAGATCAGATCTGGAAATATGCTCACCATGCAATGTGTTAGGAAGCAATACATTACTTTATCCATTGCTTTTCTCTCCTCTTTTCCTTTGTATTGCAGTTGTCAAGGATTCCAATTTCAAAATCAACCATAATTACAATATGGTTCTCTCGCCACGCCTTCTTTTGTCTCGTACTTATTCTCATTTCTCCATAAGGGAAGGTAAAGAGTCTATATCATACTTTGTTACCACAACCCAGGGTAATGTATCCCTCAGATCTAAGGGTATGCATCTCAAGTGAAATCCTAAGACCACTGAAGTCAATAGGGTTTTTGCCATTGACTCTGATACAAGAATTGTACCCTTCCTGCATCTCCTCAGCTTGTTTTATGACCTTCGTCATGTTCTTGAGCCCAGCATCTGCATTGTCACCCAAAACTACACACTGGCATTTCAGGTTACGGTTTTCAAAGGAGCCTACAGAAGTTAGATACCCAGATCCCAGCTCAAATGTTTATTTATACCTACCCCAAACATACAATTCTACCCAGATGCATCCACTGTAGAAGTGCTGTATATGAGCCTGACCCAAAGTGCATTAGAGTCAACGGGAACCTTTTCATTAGCTACAAGTGGCTTTGAGCCAGACCCTAAATCAACACACCAATTCATAATGCTAAATGTCAACCCATTAAACGTATTTTATGCAGCTTGCACTTGTCAGAATGAGATTCTACTATTCTTGTAACTTTGGTTGTCTTAACAGCCAGGGAACTTGTAAGAGTGAATGGCTTTTGAAAATCGGTCCCCACATTGTTGATGAACCCAACTTATCTTTAAATTTCTGACAGGCATTTCTTCTTAATACACCACATTTTTCTTGAGTAAATGTATTGTGACCAATACAAAAAAATACCCTGTCTATTGCTGATGAAGTGCAGGAGTGTCTTCTATACTCCTTTCTTTTGCCCTATAGGATTCCCATTAGTGTTAACAAAGAAACTGGCGATCTTCTGCAGCAGTATCTCCATCTAGGGGCATTTAATCTGCAGGTCTCTCTTGACCAGTGAAGATAAGTAATGTGAATAGAATAGCTGATGTGAAGGTGGCAGCTTTCTGAGCATCAAGGAGGTCAGCGTGCAACTGCTTTTTTGAATATTGTACTAACAAATCACTCTCTGTTGAAAGCTGAAGAAATGAAATCACTTGCTCTGCCTATACTTGATATCCATGCTCAAATATTCAATTGGCCAGACCAACCCAAATACAGGTGCAATACCTCTCCCTGGGCAAAATTCTGCCCTCATTTGCACCTAGCAAGTGAGTAGGTTGGGAAGTAGGAAAGCATTGAATATTCCTCTGCATATTTCAAATGAACGTCACTGAATCTTGAGCATCCAATTACACGCATCCTGTTATACAAAAGATCAGAAATGTCAAGCGCATGCACATAGTCACACTCAAAAGTTCCAAACAGATTCTTTAATATTAATCAAAACACAAATCATCCCTTGAGCAGTCCTAAAATATCTATTAATAAATTTAAAAGGTGGTTTTTTTCCCCAAACGCTAAAGAAATCTTACAACTTCAAAGGCTGAATGAAAAATATTCTTTGCAAAACCTGGAATGACTAAGACATCCTAATCAAATATTAAAATGTATCTGCATCAAACACTAAAATAATTATTTTCTAGCCCTAAAGGGGCTGTGAAATATAGTTTAAAAATATGGCTATGCCACGAAGTGGCTTTTAATTATTCACTACAGCAGAAACAAATCTCTTCCAGTCTTAACAGGACCTTTGACATATAGCAAGCACTATTATTCCTCTTTAAAAGGAGTGTTATAAACATTGCTCTTTTTAAAAGGCATTTTTCTCTAGAGTTGCAGCACTGGAAAATGTGCACGTTAGGAACCTGAATTAAACCACACATATTACTATTAGTTCAAAGATGTGAAGAATGATTATTTACTTTAAAAATGTGTCACACTGTTGATTTCCCCCAGGTACTCTTGCTGGGATCTTGGCAATATCTCTGTGTTTGAGCATGAAAAATGGGTACTTAAACAAAGAACCAACTTGTTTCCAACAGTAAATAACTTTACACTGGAAAATGCAGGAATTAGTGTTACAAAACAACTGCCTCATATAGCCATGTTATCCCATTGAATCCTAGGGTGAGCAAGGCAGGCTTCCACAAGGGCAAAGAGAATCACACCTTGTTAAAGTGGAAAGAGTAAATCACCTTCATAGCTTGTCACTCCAAAACCGCATCCAAGACCTGGTGGTGTCAACTTATCTCAAATAGTGTCTTGGGAGTACAGGCTGTTGACAGGGTGCACTCAATCAGGCAGTGTTCAAGTATTTGCCTATGCTCTCCACATTCACATTTGGGGTTATTCCTTAGCTTCCAGTTGATAAAATTGTCACCATTCTTTGCTACCCCAGCTGTCACTTTCTTTAGAGCATACCAGTGTTTTCATTCGAGATTAGTACCTGGAGGGAGTTGTTTTAAAGGAAGCAGGTTCTCCAAGATCATCGGCATTTACCAAATTTTGTTACTCTGTAGCTTTCCATAGTAATATTTTGGGATAAGGGATTTTCAGATGCAAAGCTCTTTCCAGACTTCAGCCTCTCGGCTGGGAGAATGTGTCCGTGCAATATAAATGTCTGGAATCATGTATCTGTTTTAGTCTCTTCTTTTTACTGAAGGTATCCCACCTCACTGATGGTGGTACGAACCCTGGAAGGCAGCATAACAACAAAGTGGGAGTCAGTTCAAAGTCCCTGTGATAATCCTGCAGGACTAATTGAATTAACAGTCCGTTTTGTGCATATGGTTTGAGCATGACCATCCTGGGGCGGGGGGAAGGACTCAGTGCTTTGCCATGACTCAGACAGGGTGAGATTAGTTGCTTGGAGTGTTTTTGGGTCAGCTCCCCATTTTGTGTTGGCCAATTTCTGGAGTACACAATTCCTGGAGTTCACTTTCTTCTCTACTTCTTCAGGTGCTCTCTGAATGTCAGCTTTCAGTCTAAAGTGATCCCAAGGTACATATGGTTCAAAGATTGTACCATGCCGCAATATTTGCAGTTTTTGCTTGGCTTGATGGTGTTTCAAATAGAAGGTGCACACCTGTGTCCTGCTAAGGTTGGCAATCAGGAATTATGTGTGAGAATATTTGCCAAGTATACTCAGGAAGCCAGTTAGAATAGACTTAGTGTCCTCCTATCTTTTAAACTTGGTGACAGTGCAAAGATCTGTATAAAAGAATCTTTGCCTGTTGGAAAATTCTAGTTGGTAATTTGTATAGACATTAAAGAGCACAGGTGATAACACTGAGCCTTGGGGCAGTCCATTCCACTGAGTATGCAATTGATGTTTCTGACCATCCAGTTCAACAAAGAAATGAGGCTTCTGGAGCAGGGAGAAGATGACTTGGACCATCTTGCTATTTCTCAAAATTCTTGCCAATTTCAATGGAAGTGCATGATGGCTCACTATGTCAGAAGCAGGTGACAGATCAACAAACCCAGTATCTGTAATTCTGCAGTTTTAAAACCATCTTCAAATGTACTGAGTTAGGTTTAAAACTTGTCCACAGCATTAACATCCTGGGCAAAAAATTATTTGGTCATCGATCAACTGCCCATTGACTATTGTGGTGTTCCACCCAACTCAGCCTTAATGGTAAACCAGCCCAAAAAGCAAAGAACAGACTAAAACAAGTCAAGGAGTATCTTTGCTTACTCTGCAGAGACTGCAAAGTCACAACAAGTAGCTCAATATTGAGGAGCTGTGGAAACCCTGAAATGTGGCCTCGATGGTATAATGAATGAATTATTACTGGACTTCTGGACAAGGCCACAAATGTGGCTGCTTGGCTTCTCTAACTCTTGAATGCAAACAGCCAGACTGTGGAGACTGGTCAAACCACATTGTTGGGATTTTTCTCCAAGACCTTTCTGTGATGCCCTGTACCTTGGGGGAACACCCTACACCCCCATGTTCATCTTTATAAAATGATTGTGTCATATCCAATGCAAAGTTTGTCATGTTGGGTGTCTTCGGAAGGCTCATGATGCACTGAGCATGGTTGTTATGTGATGTTATAGGTTATAATTTCATGTATAAAGTTATAAGGCTGAAAATATCTCCTCATTGCATAAAGCAAACCCAGACAAAAACTCTCCAGAAGCAGAGGGGCAGTTCACACCTCATCAGGGCATGGATGGGACAAACCCAGCCCTGCCTCACAGGAACAATAGACGCTGGCCTAGGCAGCAACAAAAGAGTGAATCATCCCCCTTCCTTTGGTTAGTTTGGAACTGCAATGAGGTAATGCTCACCTGACTCTGAAAGGAGGTGGGGGGACAAAGCCAAGAGGGAAGAAAGGACATGATAAAAGGGAGAGGCCTTTGCCACGCTCTCTCTCTCTCTCTTCCACCTAAATCTACAGACACCACCACCAAGCGACTGAAGCGCTGATCAAAGGGGAGAGCATGACTGAAGGGCAACCAGCCAGCCTCTGGTGAGAAGCATCTATGTTTGTAAGGGCACTGAAAGTGTTAAGATCAGCTTAGAATACTTTTGCTTTTATTTTATTTGACCAAATCTGACTTGTTATGCTTCGACTTATAATCACTTAAAATCTCTCTTTATAGTCAATACATCTGTTTTTTTATTCTACTTGAAGCAGTGCATTTTGTTTGAAGCATGTCAGAAACTCTCCTTGGGATAACAAGCCTGGTACATGCCAATTTCTTTGTTAAATTGACAAACTTATATAAGCTTGAAGCGTCCAGCCACTGCAAGATGGAGGTTCCTAGGGTTGTGTCTGGGACCGGAGATATTGGCTAGTGTCATTCAGTTTCACAATCCAAGGAGCAGCTTATATGAGCAGGGTTCGGTTATCATGGCAGTTGTGGCATGACTGACCACAGCATAAGCAGGGTCTGTTTAGCCCAGGCATTTTTGCACCCTTTTCTGCCAAATTCTCTATTTTTCTGACTGTCTCTGAGGTGTTCCACCAGAGAGGCCTGCCCACACATGCTACATGGGAAGCTATTTTAACCAGAAATCTGTGTCAGAAGAAGATTTCCAGCAATCCTACTGCAGGGCTCCCCTGAGGCTAAATAATACTGTGGTAAGTCTTACTATCCTTTTTGGTTGTTTTGTTTTCTTGCTGCTCTAAGCAGGAGATCTGGCAAAACCTTCCAGCAGCTGTTGGAGGCATTTCAAATGGACTAGCTCACCTGGTCTTAAAGGGCATGGCCACACCCAGCCTGCCTGATTGACAGGTCTCTGGTTATGTCTCCCAAGAAGCATCTACCCGTCTTGCGAAGAAGAATTAAATGTTTCAATATTTCTGAAGCCATGCTTTGGAATTTTGTCATGTGACAGATACTGATATTTTGATTTTTTGTTCTGATTTGGGAGAAAAACAAAGGTCAAAATATCAGTGTCACCTTTCCCACATTAACTGCATTTCTGACCATGCTCCTTCTCATGTCTCAGACTGTCACCTTTCTTGGGGTGGAATCACACAACCCTCCCACTCTCGGAGCGAGCTCTGGACTGCAGTTCCCTGAGATCAACCATGATTCCCTCAGCAGGCCTGAGTTATCTTCAGCACCTGTGGGAATAATGACAGTGGTAAGCAGTGACCAATCAGCAAAATGTTATTGATCAGAACTAAAGCATTTCAGAGAAAACTGTTCTCAGAGATTAAAAAGGCAGTATGCATGTCTAGCTTACCAGGTGTCTGACCATCTTCCGCACAGGGACCCTTGTAAGTGTAGTTTCCTACAGATTTCTCTACAGAGCCCTCCCGCTCCATATCAGCTTGGCTCCCTAGTCAGCCCCTGGAAACTGACAACTCTCCCTCTTCTCCTCAGAGGGCTTTAAACTGTTTAGTATCCTTTTGATCTCTAGGCTCACAGCCTGTCAAGACCAGGCTTGCATCTTAGCTGGAGACAGGCTTTAGGGTCCTCAAAATCAATAGCTTCCCCATTGTCTTCCAAGTGTGTTCTGGGATGTTCTTATGCCCCTCTGCCTTCCACAGTTTCTACTGAATTCAAGGATTATAGGTGAATAATATTCCACTACCCCTACTATAGGCTATACAGACTCTCTCAATAACTAGATTCGTATCTAGCATTCTTCAGTATTCCTACATTATTACAGAGTAATTCCACTTCCGTCATAATCAGAATTCCCCACAGGATGGAAATTCTGATTTTAGATCAGGTCTAGCACATAAACATTAAACATTTCATTAAAAAGCTGGTTTGCAAGATGAACATCACCGCTGTTAATAACTTTTGGGAAATGAGCATCATGTTTTTCTTTAAGTTGTCTTGAAATCATTTCTAGTGCCAATTCCAGGCCTGCTGCCATTCAGAATAAAACCAAAGCCATTGTTGTCAATTTAAAAAAAAACAAAAACAAAAACAAAACAAAACACATCAAAGCTACAATTGATAAGAATTAATCAACTATCACACAGAAAAGTGTTTTTAGATTATATAAAGAAAAACTATAAAATTAATTGAAAACCCAAGAAAATTAGACTAAGGCCAAGATCTTTAAAAGTAACTGGCGATTTTGGGTGCAAAACTTTACTGCTTAAAATAGCCCCGATTTTCAAACGGTGATGAAAGCCCAACCTTTGAAAACCAGACCTCTTTAAGGTGTCTCGGTTCAGGCACTCAAAAAATCTGACATCTTGTGAGGAGAAGCATGTGAAGACCTGCAGGATCCTCCATTTTCTTTCATTTATTGACCCAATATTGTACCTCATGTCACAACACAATCCTCCAAGCCCAGTTTTCCAATCACCAGACAATGAGGGTCAATCAAGAGAGAACATAAGGAACTAAAGAAGAAAGATTTACCTTTCCTGTGTTTCATTCCTTGCCACCCTAACATTTGGAGAGGAGGATAGCATATTGACTGAGATCCAGTCAGTTCAGTTAACACATTGCCTTCCCATCCACTTTCCCCAAAAGAGATGGTAAAAAAATGCAAAAAAAGAATACGATTGTCATTTTCTCATAAAAAGACACTATTCAAACAGTGTTTATTTCAAACTTTTAAGATACAACAAAATGCTCCAATAAAATGCTTGCACCGTATTAAAACTAGAGAGTCTCATGTACTTCACTGGTCCATTTATGCCTAGAACATCCACTGAAATTTTGCAATTAGTCATATGTTGTTTTCTAAATTTACTGGGTTATACATGGATAGAAAAATGGAGAAAGACCATTAAATTGTGTGTGGGCCCCCCACTTCACTCAGCCAACAATGGTATGAAACTAAAGAGATGAAAACTCAAAGATACTTCTTAAGCAATCTTGTAAACTTCTACTCAATCACTTGTCTAGGATAATTATTTTTGGTGGGTAAATAAAATATTGTGAAGTATCATCTCCTCCATCATCACAATAGTAAGGGTGGATGAACAGGTTGTCTTCCTTAGATGGTAAATTTTCATGGTTACTTTGCAAGATTGCTCTAAACTATGTGGACGCATAAAAGCAGTAAGAAAGCATTCTGCTGACAAAGGCTGTATGATTTATTGGAAAGGGAAACTATAGAACAAGTAACATTTCCATTTTGCAAATCTGTTTATTTAAAGCCATCCTTCAAAGACTGGCCATAGAAAAGTTGTCTAACAAATCACAGGCTAGCAAAGAAGAAAGAAAACAACAAATAAAGAGCAATGAAGTGACTATGTGACTACCAGAATTTTTATTGCCCTAGCACAGGGATGAGTTAATAGACCACAGAAAGACCCAAACGGCAAGAGACTGCCCTCAAACTATCAGCAATTTCTAAACTGAAACTATTACAGATGTCCATGATAACCTTTTGCAGCAACTCAGTTTCTGGGAGAACAGTGTTTATTAGCTATTGATTTTCAACACTGTCCTTTCCAATATTAGTTATTAAACTTTGCCTGAGATAGCCATCTTTTTATAAAGTGGGCCAAATTCTCGGTGGAGTCACAACTATGCTGAATCTGATCTACTCAGATGGGGCTATGTGTCTGCCTTTTGCTCTCAGAAGAAAAGGACTGAATCCACCAGAATTCTTCTTGTGTTACTCCTGGGCATAGAATGCTGAAGCAGTATCCCTGCTATCATTGGACACTGCTGCCCCTCCAGACCCAGACAGCTCTGCTAGCTGGTTTGCAGTAGGGATATCTTATTACCCCACCCTCATCTCCGTTATTATCCCATCCCTGCACAATTCCTCCAAGACAATTATGTCTATGGGAGCATTATATGAAGCAAGACCTGTACTTCCCAACCATGCTACTGAAGAGCAAGGTGGTCCGGGGGTAGGGTTCTAGGCTAGGACATGGGAGACATCAGTTCAGTTCTATGCAATACCGCCATGGAATTCCTGTGTTACATTGGGCAAGTCACTTAGCGATTTTGTGTTTCAGGTCCCCATCTGTAAAATGGGGTGTCATGAGGATGAATATATTAAAACATTGTGAAGTACTGAGATCTACAGATGAAAAGACAATACAAGAAATAGGAATTATTAACAGGAAGGGGGGTAATAATTGTGCCTTCCTGATTCAATGGAGATACACCAGGGATGAATGTGACCCAATGGCTTTGGCTAATCTCAGCATAATCCTTAACCCAGTGATGTTGCTGATTAAGAAGGAGGAGCTTTACTGAGTCAAGACTGAACTGATACCCTAGAATGCCAAGGGTCTGTAAAACCAAGATCCCGACCACGCTGTACACTTTGAAAGCAACTTTCAGAGGAGTAGGGACATTAGCCTTGGTGCTATGACTGCATAATAATCTGGTAATTAAATTTTGCCCACTTAAAAGCACCCCGAAGCTTCAACTAGAAGTGGTTTCCTTTTTCACTCTATTTCCTTGGTTATATAGAACCATAGTAGCTAGATGCTGCACCGAAGCTATGTGTTGGAAAGCACTGAGGTCAGCTACGAAGTGATTGGACGGTACAGGTCATGTTCCCTGGGAGTGCCTCCATGGGCCACCTGAAAGGGAGAATAAGACAGAGCTGAGGGCAGGGCCATGGATCAGGCACTGGACTGGAAGGCAGGAGACCTGAGTTCCATTGTGGATTGTGTGACTTTGATGAAGTCACTTTACCTCTCTGTTTCCTCTCACTATGTCTTGTCTATTTAGACAGAAATGGTCTCTTATTATGTGTTCAGACAGTGTCTTGTACAAAGGGCTCCTGATCTCATTTGTGGCCTCTAAGCTTCACTATAATACAAATGTAACCCACACACTTTCTGGGTGTGGTGTTCTGTCCATCTCGTGGCACTGAGACCACTTAGAGAGATTAATGAGTCTGCTCTACAGCCTTAGCTAAAAGCCATATGACTTTTAGCTTGTGCAGTAGAGGCTCATGCATTTAGCTCCAGAGTTCCCAGGTTCGATCTCGCCGGCAACGACCAGGGTCTGTCGGTGTTACTCTAATAATAAGTAATACTCTTTCTCTGTGCTTGACTACCTTGCTGTAAATAGAAAGAGCCACAGCACAGTTTCCAAGGATGCCCTGGCCTGCACTCACATGGAGCCTAGAGGAAGAATTCAGCTTAATTCTGCCAGAATTTCCCCATGGGACTCAGGCTGCCACAATGACCCCTCTGAGAGCAAAAGATTGAATCTAGGCCATTTTTCATAATCAGGCTGTAAAGTCTGAGTGCTTTGGGATTTTTGGAGTGTTTATCTAAAGCATTTATATGCCCTCCCTCCCCCCACAAAATCTAAGCATCTCAGAACCTTTAATCTATTTATCCTCATAACACCCCTGCGAAGTAAGGAAGTATGGTGATCCCCAGTACAGACAGAGAACTGAAGCACAGAGAGACTAAGTAACCTGTCCAAAGCCGAACATTAAGTCTGTGGCAAGCTAGGGAACTGAACAAATCTTTCCTGAGTCTCAGAATCAAGGCTTAACCCCTGGACCACCCATCCTTCCTCTCCCATTTGGAACACTTCACAATTAAATGTAAGTTATGATTAGCCAGACAACCCACTCTTCTCCTGTTATAAAAAAATCCATCCCAACACAGACCATAAGGGGAATACTTTGGTTAATAACATGCACATGATATAACAAGACAAATGAACTTCCTGTGCTAACTCCAATGTCTTCCTGGGCCAGAGATGATGATAATTTTAAAAAGAGCTCTGAAATATTATAGACACTGCACAAAGAACTGTGTATGCATATAGCTTTAGCACTGGGAGAACATTATTACTCTATTAAAGTTAATTCTCAATAATATACCTAACAACTGTTCAATAGTACAGACATATGGTTATAGCCAATTCTTCATCCACAACTTGGTTGCTTTCTAAACCAATACTAAAATCTGTGCTTGCCTGTTTCTAGTAAAATCTTTAAAACCGTGATATCATTGTTCAGTCATTTTTTTTATTTCCCTTGATTTTTAGCATTACTCCATATTATATTTCCTTGCCCCAACCCCTGAAAATGTTTGTCATTTCATGTCATTTCAAATATTTTATCACTAATATGTTGATTTTCTCTAGTAAACACACAATGCTTTATACAGTTCATTTGTCTTCCATTAATCTCTTTGGATCCATGACACTCCCAGTATTCAGAAAGTCTGATATGTCAAAGGACTTAATTTTTGTCTAGTTTATATATCCATTCACAGCACCAGGTCACATCTATAGTGGGTCAACACTTTGGAATATTGGACACACTTCTGAGGTGTCATTCTAAATAGGTGTAGAATCCCATGCTAACACATTGTGACTCCTTGTTCCTCTCAAAAGCTTGGCTCCCATACAGAGGTTTCTGAGTTTACTAAAGGCTTCACCCTAACAGCTGTGGTCCTTTAGCTCAGACAGTAGCAGCTACTGCTTTCTGATGCAGAGATTGTGAGTTAGGTCCCCATAGACAACCCATGGAGGATGTAAAAGTTAAGTTCATCTTTAAAAGCAACTCACCTCTGGGACCAGGAACACTGAAATGCATAAGTGATGATTGTATTACTAGTTCAGGGCATTGCTACCGGGCAAATTTAAGTTTCTTTGGGTGCTTTACATTTGCATTTTAATTTAACATGTTTAGATTGCTTTTAAGGCTAACCTCAACTCTGAATTTTGTGGGTTTGTTTAGTTCTGGGATAATAACATTTTTGCAATTTTTTCTAATCTTAAATTGTTCCCATGTATTCCCACTGTAGTTCCATCTTAATGTACTGTTTATATAAAAACTTTCACATGTGCATATATAATTGTCTCATCCCAGTATTATGGGCATCTTTAAATAGACTTCTAACTATACAGAGCATAGAAAAGAATTGTGGTAATTGTGTGCAATATGTTGTCTTTTTAAATGGTAATCTCTAACAAAACCCTAGTGGTGAGCGGTGTGATCCAGGGAAGCTATGGGTACTGACTGGCAGAAGGCACAGAGATGCATAAAGGTGTCAGGGATTTCTTGGATGTGTTATCTACATTCTAGTTCACCCAAAGAGTACCTTACTCTAATGAAAGCAATGGTCATACTCATCTTCAATCACTGCAAAATGTATGTATTTAAGGAGTTATGTGTATTATGCAGCATACCCTGATATTCTATGAATAGTAAAAGAAATGTGCATTGTGTTTTCCAGATGAAAGAGTAAAAAGGTTTAAATTAGAGCTGTACAGAGAGCAGAAATTCTGCTTTTCAGAGAATTTCAAGATTTTGAATTCTCTTTTAGTTCTTATTTAGGAATGAAACCTGAGAATTTCAAAATTATTTGCAAAAGAAAATTCAAAGAAAATAATTGGTTGAAATATTTTGTTTCCATAAGATCAAAATTTTTTGATATTTCCCTTGGTATTTTATATGCTATAAAGAATAATACAAAATTAAAAATTCAAAACAGTTATTTTGATGAGAAAAATCTAAATGACTCTTTCTTACAGAATTGAACTCCTTCCCCACCCCAACCCCATTTTCCTTTAAAATGAAATTTTGGTGAAAGTGACCCTTTTGTAAAAATGTTGACAATGGAAACTGATTTAGTTGAAGTTTTTCCAGTTAGAAGTAGTTTTAAGATTTTTTTTTCCCCATGACATGCTGATTTTCAAAATTAAACACAGCTGTTAGGAAAATCCCGCTGAGATTTGAAACATCGGTGCATGTGTGTCCATTACCACATATTCTTCTAAATTTACAAAGCCATCCATGGGGTCTCTATCTGCATAGTCTCATTATTGAAAATGGAAGCAGAACTATGCCTCCTATTTCCAAATTCAATTATTTCTTTATCTTTCCTCATATATGGCCCAATCTTGTTAATTTAATTTTGTTAAAGGGAATCAACCCCAATTAACAAAAGTTGCTCAAGCTCTGCCCAGGATCAGCCCTGCAAGTTGCAAACGTACAGCTGTTTCCTGCAAAGAACTCATTTAGAGGCGTGAGTAACTAATTTTTCAGTGTGAGGCAGTTCTGAAAAGTTAAAAAAAAAGTTTCACATCAAATAAAAGTTTATTTTAGACAAAGCTTTTTAATTTTTATAAAATAAAATTTAAGTACATTTCTAACTGAAAAGTCATTTTGATTGAAGTGTTCTCCTACTGGCTTTTTTATGTCTGATTTGTGTCCATTTATCCTTTTATCCTCTACGTAAAAGGATAAAGGGACACAAATCAGACATCGGGAATGGTAACATACAAAAGCCAGTCGAACACTTCAATCTCCCTGGACACTCAATAACAGATTTAAAAGTAGCCATTCTTCAAAAAAAAACTTCAAAAACAGACTTCAAAGAGAAACTGCTGAGCTACAATTCATTTGCAAACTTAACACCATCAATATGAGTCAACAGTGTGATGCTGTTGCAAAAAAAACAAGCATGATTCTGGGATGCATTAACAGGTGTGTTGTGAACTAGACACGAGAAGTCATTCTTCTGCTCTACTCTGCACTGGTTAGGTCTCAACTGGAGTATTGTGTCCAGTTCTGGGCACCGCTTTTCAAGAAAGATGTGGAGAAATTGGAGAGAGTCCAGAGAAGAGCAACAAGAATGATTGAAGGTCTAGAGAACATGACCTATGAAGGAAGGCTGAAAGAACTGGGTTTGTTTAGTTTGGAAAAGAGAAGACAGAGGGGACATGATAGCAGTTTGCAGGTATCTAAAAGGGTGTCATAAGGAGAAGGGAGAAAACTTGTTCATCTTAGCCTCTAAGAATAGAACAAGAAGCAATGGGCTTAAACTGAAGCAAGGGAGGTTTAGGTTGGACATTAGGAAAAAGTTCCTAACTGTCAGGCTGGTTAAACACTGGAATAAACTGCCTAGGGAGGTTGTGGAATCTCCATCTCTGGAGATATTTACGAGTAGGTTAGATAAATGTCTATCGGGGATGGTCTAGACAGTATTTGGTCCTGCCACGAGGGCAGGGGACTGGACTCGATGACCTCTCGAGGTCCCTTCCAGCCCTAGAATCTATGAATCTATTAATTTGGGCTTGAATAGGGACTGGGAGTGGCTGGCTCACTACAAAAGCAATTTTCCCTCTCTTGGTATTGACACCTCCTCAACAATTATTGGGAGTGGACCACATCCACCCTGACTAAACTGGCCTTCAACTCTAGTTCTTCACTTGTAAAGTAACTCCCTTATCTTCATGTGCCAATATATATTTATCCCTGTATCTGTAATTTTCACTACATGCATCTGAAGAAGTGGGTTTTTACCCATGAAAGCTTATGCCCAAATAAATCTGTTAGTCTTTAAGGTGCCACCAGACTCCTTGTTGTTTTTGTGGATACAGACTAACACGGCTACCCCTCTGATATTTTGAATAAACAATATTAAAACATTTTGTTCTGAAGGTGTCCAGGTGTTTTAATTTTTTTCAGAATTTGTTTTAGGATTTTTTTTTCTGTTTTCTGACTGAAACAATTTGGTGAAGTTGACAAGAATCTACATTTTTTTGAAGAAAAGAGTTTCAGATGAAAAAATTCACCCAGCTCGATTCTTATTAACATCAATGGCAAGTTTTTCCTGTCCCTGTGAGCATTTCCTACAGTCAGTTACTTTCTGTGTACAAACCAATTGTCCAGCTAGATTGCTATTGTCATATAACTCAGTAATGTAGATTGTACAGTACAACTTGAAGACATTCGGACAGCTACTGCTCTGAGTGAAACCAATGTAAATCTGCAGTAACTCTAGTGACCTAAACTCAGGGGTGAGCTCCAGCCGGTTCACAGCGGTTCGCGCGAACCCGTTGTTAAATTTAGAAGTCATTTTAGAACCGGTTGTTAACTTACAGGACAACCAGGTTCTAAAATGTTTTTAAATTTAACAAAGCTCGGGCAACTGTCCACCCGGCCTCCAGCCCCAGCTAACCTCCTCCTCTCCCCTGAGCTCCGCCCTCCTTCTCCTCCCCCTCCCCTGCTTCCCGCGAATCAGATGTTCGCGGGAAGCCTGAAACGAGGAGGAAGCAGGTAAGCCGGGCGGGGTGGACCGCGCGAGTGGCCCACTCCAGGTCCACTTTGAGCGCCTCCCCCTGGCCCCAGCCAAGCTCCCCAGCCCGGTCCCTGCCAAGCACCCCCGGCTCGGTCTGGTCCCGGCTGAGCGGCTCTGACCCGGCCCAGCTCGGGACCCGCAGCACGGGCTTCGGTGCCGGCCCGGGGAGTCAGGTCCCGCGGCGGCGGCTCGGCCCCGGTGCCGGCCCGGGGAGTCGGGTCCCACGGCGGCGGCTCGGCCCCGGTGCCGGCCCGGGGAGTCGGGTCCCGCGGCGGCGGCTCGGCCCCGGTGCTGGCCCGGGGAGTCGGGTCCCGCGGCGGCGGCTCAGCCCCGGTGCCGGCCCGGGGAGTCGGGTCCCGCGGCGGCGGCTCGGCCCCGGCCCCGGTGCCGGCCCGGGAAGTCGGGTCCTGCGGCGGCGGCTCGGCCTCGGCCCCAGCCCCAGTGCCGGCCCGGGGAGCCGGCTCCCGTGGCGGCGGCCCGGCCCCGGTGCCGGCCTGGGGAGTTGGCTCCCGTGGCGGCGGCCCGGCCCCGGTGCCGGCCTGGGGAGTCGGCTCCCGTGGCGGCGGCCCGGCCCCGGCCCCGGTGCCAGCCCGGGGAGTCGGCTCCCGTGGCGGCGGCCCGGCCCCGGCCCCGGTGCCGGCCCGGGGAGTCGGCTCCTGTGGTGGCGGCCCGGCCCCAGCCCCGGTGCCGGCCCGGGGAGTCGGCTCCCGTGGCGGCGGCCCGGCCTCGGCCCCGGTGCCGGCCCGGGGAGTCGTCTCCCGCGGCGGTGGCCGAGCAGCTCCGGGAGTTGGGCCCCCCAGGGTGGTCGTGGTCCTGGGGGAGTGGACCCGGTCCGGCCCCAGGCAGTGTGGTAAGGGGGCAGGGAGGGGGTGGGTTGTGGGGGAGTGGATAGGGGTCAGGGCAGTCAGAGGGCAGGGAACAGGGGGATTGGATGGGGGCAAGGGTCCCAGGGAGCAGTCAGGAAAGACCAGGGTTGGATGAGGTGGTGGGGGCACTCAGGGACAGAGAGAAGGGGTAGTTGTATGGGGTAGGGGTTCTGGGGGGCCATTGAGAATGAGAGGAGGGGTTGGGTGGCGGCAAGGGGCAGTCAGGGGACAGGGAAGGGGGGGACGGGTCAGGGGTCTCGGAGTGTGTGTGTCAAGGAACATGAGGGGTTGGATGGGGCACGACCCCCCCCCCGGAGGGGGGGGGGAAGGAGGGAACCCGTTGTTAAAATTTTGGAGGGAGGAGGGAACCGGTTGTTAAAAATTTGGCAGCTCATCACTGCCTAAACTAAGACCCTGATCCTGCTATACTTAGAGTATGTCTACACTCGCAGAGTTACAGTGCCGCTCAGAGAGCACCGAAGGAAAACTGCTGTTGTGTGTTCACACTGTCAGCTGCCTGCGCAACAGAGTGTCCACACTTGTGGCACTTGCAGCGGTATTCAGAGCAGTGCACTCTGGGTAGCTATCCCACAGAGCATGTCTTCCTCTTCTGCCGCTAAGAGTTGTGCGTAGGCAGAGGGAGTCACGAGGCATCCCAATGCCCCGTGATGCATTGCTTCACATCCCAGCAATCCCGGTGCTTCCATCCACATTTGTTGCCATCTTTCAGTGGTTTGTGTACTGCATGCTCTTCCTCTTCGGTCTCCAGGAATGGATCCTGCACTGTTGACCAATATGCTGCTCGCTCTCACTAACACGTCATGAGTGGCAGTGGAGTTATTCCTTAAACTACAAAGGCAAGAGCAGTTCAACATTGATCTTGCCACGCATAGGAGCTATGATATGAGATTGCTTGTGGCATTCAATGAGGTGCTGACCACAGTGGAATGCCGCTTTTGGGCTCGGAAAACAACCACTGAGTGGTGGGATCACATCGTCATGCATGTCTGGAATGATGAGCAGTGGCTGCAGAACTTTCAGATGAGGAAAGCCACATTCGTGGGATTGTGCAATGAGCTCGCCCCAGCCCTTCAGCACAAGGACACAAGAATGAGAGCCACCCTGCCGTTGGAGAGGCTCGTGGCGATTGCACTGTGGAAGCTGGCTACTCCAGACTGCCATCGATTGGTTGCTAACAAGTTCAGAGTGGGAAAGTTGACCGTTGGACTCGGGTTGACAGAAGTGTGCAGGACCATTAATCGCATCCTGCTCCAAAAGACTGTGACTCTGGGGATTGTGCACGACATTGTGGATGGCTTTGCACAAATGGGCTTCCCTAACTGCTTAAAGGCCTGCTGGTGCTGCCTATATGGGAAGCTGGACCTGACTAATGACAATATTCCTATGCTGAAAGCCGCGTGCTGTACACTCCATAATATCTGTGAAGGGAAGTGTGAAAGTCTCACTCAGGGCTGGACCACTGAGGCTCAGTGCCTGGAGGTGGAATTTGAACAGCCAGAGACCAGGGCTATTGGATAGGTGCAGCGCAGGGCCATAAGGATCAGGGATGCCTTGAGGCAGCAATTTGAAGCTGAAAGCCACTAATATTTGTTGCTATGCTCGGGAGTGCAGTGCTTATAATGCTAGGAGGTGACTGTGATTGGTGCAGCCGATGCACTATTAAGGTTTAAGAAAATTGCCTGTTGCTCTGCAGGGCAATTTTTGCTTTCAATTAATAGAATAAATATTGCTTTCAAACCAAAACAATTATTTTATTAAAAACACATTAGCACTGAGGGGGGTGAGGGAAGGGAGGGTCCCAGGAGGAGGTGCGGTCCCGTGACGATTAAAGATTTGTGTATGTCCAGGTATCATATCCAACCTTCTCCTTTGGAGTACAGTGCAGCAGGTACTGTACTTCAGCAGGGCTAAACTGCAGAGGGATGGGTGTTGAGTGCAGTGGGTACTGGGAGTACGCAGTGATGGACTTATGGGGGAGGAGTGGAATGCAGCAGGTACAGAGTGGAGCCTCGAGGTTGATAAGAGTGTGTTGGCAGTGTCTGGGGCGGTGGGGTGCATGGCAAAAAGTTTTGCAACAACAGCTGCAGGGGAGCATGGGTGCACAGCTGCTAAGTTTGCAGTGCTAGTATTGCCTGGAGCGTGTCCGCTTGGCATTCCATAACGTTTAAGAGCCAGTCTGTGACTTTGTTCTGGCATCCCTCATTCTCCTTTTGGTCCCTCTTCATGCTGTCCCGCCACTCCTTCAATTCGTGTTTTTCGGCCACAGAGTGCATCATGACATCACACAGAAAGTCCTCTTTAGTTCTTTGTGGCTGCTTTCTAATTCTGTGCAGCCATTCAGCCAGCAGTAACAAAGCCCCAGGTGACTGGTGATCAGGATCTCGCTGTCAGCCCTGGGTGGCTGGCGGCCGGAGCCCTGCTGTCAGCTCAGCACATGGCGGGGCGCCCACTGTCAGCCTTGCACGTTAATGACTAATATAGTTGCAGCAAAACATCTGATTATCAAAAAGAATGCCAAACGTAACATAACACTTGAGTGTTTATATTATTCCATCAATTTTTTCTTAAACAAATAGGTCTTCATGGCTGTTCCAAATTACCACAATTAATAAAGGGCCATTATTTCTTTTCCACACTTTTCCATGTCTTGTTCACAACTCAGCCACAATTGTTTAACAATCATCCTGTGATTCAAGTAGTTATTAGCTCTTATTATAGCTGTAATGTTCTGGAGGTCTATAGATCATATTGATAGATATTTTCTTTCCCAAAGAGTTTACTCAGAACTGCTGAGTTTTTCTTGAACACACTGAACACAACTGTCGTTCAAGTTTTCTTGGTAATCTTCCACTTTGTTTACATGCCTATTTACATGCATCCTTGGAAGTGTAATAAATGCATTAGATACTGAAGAACTGAGAAATTAATGATCATAAATAACTGTAATAAGAAATCTTGGTAATTTGCATTGTTTTTTGGTATAACTGATCAGCCTCAATTCTAGTCTGTGATAATTGCTTGCAAAACTGTTTTATGGTTGTAGTACACATTTAAAACATTAGTTGTATCTACACTTGTGTGGAGAATTATGGATTGGATATTAATGCAGTTCTTAGTAAATTAATAAATTGTTGGTTGGTTAAGAATAAGCAAGTGCCGGATTTGAGAAATACTGCTAAAAAGTTGACCTGAAAAGAATCCAGAGTTAAAATTGGTGAGCTAAACGGTCTCTGGCCACAATGAAAAGCGGTTATCCAATTAGATTCCATTCTGTATGGGCTATAATACTTATCCAACTGCCAAATCTAGTTTGTTAGATTTCAGCTATGAAATCAAACTGGCACCTCAGGAAATTCATAAAAATTCACAAACACACACACTTCACACTTACAGAAACTTTTAGTAGGGGCTTTACGGGAGGAGAGGCACGTGGATCCATGAGATGTCTTCAAAATGCCTTACTTATAAGGCATTTTACTTTACCCTTATAGGAGACTGCTATAGAGTTATACCACACATTAAGAGAGCTTCCCACTTACAGAAGTGGTTCAACTGAACAATTCTATATAAAAACCTTTGTCATACATAGGACAAGAGTCAAGTATTTTGGAGTTGTAACCATGAGCCACAATGTTAGTCATTAGGATGGTAATATGGATCCAATCAAAAATTTTCATCTTGCCTGTACAGTAACCAGCTTTGACAGTGGAACTTCACAGAATTAAGAGTGTAAACCTGCAGTTTCATTTGGCAGTTTGCCTTTCCCTACCCTATCTCCTCCCTCCTGTTCCCACTTTACATTTGCTTCTCTAGTGCAGATTGCAAAGAGATAATGGAAAGTTTTGTAGCCACAAAAGTTTAGATTTCTCCCTCACTCGGCCTTTAGTCTTTGAATCACAGGTATGTACCCCATGTGCGATAGGTACTCTGATCAGATTGCTATTGTGTTCACTGACCTACTTCTCAGGCACAGCTGCTCTCAAAAACCAGGGCAAAATGAAAGTGAACTGACCAACCAAAACACAATGCTGAGGCTGTTCATCTAGTGCTATTAAAACAAAGGGCATCTTTACTTCATTTATGCAAGTATACAACAAAGGCATCCCTAATATAGCCCCATGGACAGAGCCCTAGCATGGGACTCAGAACCCCTGGGTTCTAGACCCAACTCTTACAGTGGCCTGATGGGTAACCTTAGGCAAGTTAGAGCCCATCTGTATAATGGGGATAGTGATACTGACCTCTGTTGTACAGCACTTTGAGACTGGAAGATGAAATGTGTGTTATAGAAGAGTTAGGTGGGGTTATCATTGCACCAAAACCTATTCCTAGTAACACTGGTATAAATTCAGTCAATTTTACTTAAAATGAGTTATGCTGGTGTAAAATGAGAGCTGAATTTGACTCAGTAAATAAAGGCATCATTCTCTCTTTGCTATCAGCAGGTCAGAGTAGCAGGGGACTGAGATACAGTGATGTCTGCTAAAAACAAAGCAATTGCCCTAGATAGCTAATTAAGAATTTGCAGTTAGATAACCTTTGTATGTACTATATATGCTATAGTAACTACAGGGGCATGGAAGAAGCCATTTATCTTGGGCAAAACTGGCAAGTTTTCAAGGCCCTCCAGTGTAGTTTTATTCTCACTGTTCCTGATTGCATTTTGTCTTCTAATCCACATTAAGTAGCATTTTCAGTTAAACACAGCAGGGCCGGGAGCATTCTTTTTTACAGTGTTTTCTGGTAATTTTTTTTTAACACATACTGCTGGGCAGTTCAGTGATCCCCAGAATCAAACTTCAGAAGCCCTTTGGGTTAACACTAACTTTCACCCTTGAAATTTCCTTTTGGGGGCCGAGGAGAGATATACAAGATATGGGTTAGACGGTGCCCTACAATGCTTATCCAAATAGTCCATGCTCCAGAAGTCCTGCGTTCAGCTGGACTGCCCGTGTAAACATGGATTGTTCACATAGAATAGGGTTGCTGGACTGGGACCAGTGTTTGTATATATGTTACAATGAGGTTGGTAACATTTACTTTTCTGGTGCCTTTTGCAAAGGGTAAAAAGAAATGCGGTTTGTGCAAGTGTTTGCTAATTGCAATGCAAGAAAAATACAGTTTTGCCAGCAAAAACTGCATCAAGCTTTTGTTCTAAGTGCATCTGGAAGCCTTGGATAACAGGGGAGAGAGTTGAGGGGAAAAGATTGCCTCTCTCTTTGAAAGTGAATCACAGCAACCCAGAAAGCAACATTTCCAGGTTTACAGTGAAATTTTGGCAAAGAAACAAATCAGTGTTTTTGTACCCTGTCAGTGGTTGTATATTTGGTGATAGCTCTGCAACAGCAATTAAAATTTCATTAATATTAAATGTATTTGGATAAATGAATAGGTAATATAAGCATTATAGTGACATTAAGTTTGCCTTGAGCTTTAATTTATAATGGCTTTGTATTCACTTCTTTACTTTGTTATGGGCAGATTGGGAATTAAATTAGGTTGTCTATACACAATACACTGTATCTCTAACAAGAACTGGACCCTAGTCACATATGCTGCATGTGTTTGTATTTCATTAGGGAAACTGTTGCCACCTATTTGAAAACGCATTTTGTTTTCCTCAGTACAGTACACCTCAAAACAAATAAAGAATAGACCCATATAAGAGTTGGCAAATATTGGTTCATCAATTCCAGAAATTAAAGTATCCACTAATTCTTTAGTGTTTTCTCTACATTTCTGAGTTGCTTTTGGAAAAGATAACTCATAAATAATATCCCTTTGGGTCCTTTTTACAAATCTTATTTGTAGACTTTCCAAAAGCCTTTGGATAAATATACAGATGCAAAGATGTGCCCTTCACATTTTAGGGGTTCCATTACCAAATAAGTGAATGCATACATAAACAATCTATAAACAACATTAGTTAAGGCTTACTTGTGGTGATGTCAAACCTAAATTAGCATAAATTTATGACCACAATAGTTGATGAAAGCTGAGTGATCATAAAAACAAACATTTGGTGAATTCACTTGGAATACATAGTTCTTATATCAAGAAATAACCTGATCAATGTAATACCTACCACTTATATACTGTCTTTTCATCCATATATTTCAAATAACTGTTTACTCCTGAGGGCATTCCGTGCCAAAACATTACAAATTCTCCACACAATATTTTAAAATTCTGCAAATTTTATTTGTCAAATCAATCAATGTGGAGGCTCTAGCCTGGCATTGGGGAGCACAGGCCACTGGCTGCACAGAGATAGGAGATCACTGTGCAGCTCCCCTCCGCCGCGGGACATGGACTCAGTGATGAGGCTGCACCCAACCCTGACACAGTGCAAGGACCGGACCTGCCCCTCCATGCCAGGTGCACCAGGTGTGGCCAGGCAGGATCAGCAAGGCAGGATGTGTGTGTGGAGGGTCTTAATTGGAGGGGGTCCAGGTGTGGGTTGAGTGGGTTCTGTGTGGGGAAATCTGGGTGTGGGCGACTCAGTGGGTAATTAAATTGCTATAGATAGGGACTCTTGTGAGCAAACATTATTCCGTAATAGTAGCTTACTAGTTCGGCTAGCACTTTTTATTTTGAGAGCTCACCTTATGTTTCTTATCAAGGATATCCAAGGACTCTCAATCAAAGCTAGAGGTAGCTCATTTCCTTTCTGCTCAGCTGTAGACTTATGCCCTCCTGAAGGCTCCAGCTGTTACAGTAGCTTAGAAAGCCAAAGTATCAATTTCACCTATCATAATTAAGCAATTGCTCTGATGTACTTTTCTCCCTTTGATGTCCTGTTTTAGTACTCAAGGATCAAAACAATGACTTCCAAAAAGAAATACCATTTTTGTATGAGTGTTTTTCTTTACTTCTTCTACTTGATTTAAACAATTACTAGAAAGAGTTATATGAAAAGCACAAATAGGTATATTTTAAAATTCCCTCTCTGATCTTCTTCAGGATGTTTTAGGCCCAGAAAAATGACCACGCTGAATCAGATCATTGGTCCGTCTAGCTGAATATCCTATCTCCAATAAGGACCAGTACCAACTGCAGAAAGAAGGTGCAAGAAACCCTGTGTCACAGTTTGAGGTAACTGCATATCTGACCCTTTTATGGCATCCTTGAGGATACACCACTTGGGTCTCAAGCTTCTAACCATTACTTTTGTCAGGGCAAGAACCCACAATTCTCTCCATCTGGGCCAGGGATTTAGGCTGCAATCCTCGTAGCAAGTGTGGCTGGGCTATCCATTGCCAGCCAGCCCTCATAAAGCAGAGTACTAGTCACTCAGAACAAAACATTACAGAGAAAACATATCTTAAAATCAATAAAAAGCTTATGTGCAGGTCTCACCTTACAAGGCAGTCATCCATCTTCCACATGGAGACTATGATAGAAGCAAAGTACTTCAGGCCTTTCCCTCAGGGTCTCTCTCACTTGGTCACAGTTTCAGTCAGTTCTTGGATCAAGTGAGAATGACCCATCTTCTTAGGCCTGGTCTACACTGGGGGGGGGTCGAACTAAGGTACGCAATTTCAGCTACGCAAATAGCGTAGCTGAACTCGAACTACCTTAGTTCGAACTACTCACCCGTCCAGACGCCGCGGGATCGAAGTCCGCGGCTCCCCCGTCGACTCTGCCACCGCCGTTCGCGGTGGTGGAGTTCCGGAGTCGACGGGAGCGCGTTCGGAGTTCGATATATCGCGTCTAGATGAGATGTGATATGTTAAATTCCGAGAAGTCAAACGCTACCCGCCAACCCGGGCGGGTAGTATAGACGTAGCCTTACTTCTGGGTGGTTACTTTTTACAGTTCTCAGATCTTTGTCAGGTCTCTTTAACCAGATCAAACCAGTGTATGCAATTTCTTCCCACGGGGTGAGTCTTCTCCAGGCTGATTAGCTGCCTAGGGATTTATATTAATTACCTTCCAGTGATTTTAATTTCTGCAGGAAACTCCTGTAATTCCCACAGAGCCAGAACACAATCCCTAGCCCATAAATATACATAGAAAGTTTATGAAGTTGATACAGTAGTATTTGGATCTTCCAAGTGTCCAAACTATCTGTCATAACCTCAAGTGGGCAGTTTTGGAACCGCTAGTTGGAGAATGGTTTATGTCCTGAAGCATGAAGATTTATAATCCACCCCATTTTTTTTTTCCTTTTTAACTCATAACATAGCTTTAGTTGTTCTCATTATTCACATCAATGTCCAGTGCGCCTGATCCTACAAAATCCTGGAGTGCCCTCATCTCTCAGTGAAGTTAGTGGGATTTGAGCACACTTAGCACTCTGTGGGAGGTGCTCAGTATCCCACAGGAGAAGGCCCTACATGATTATTGGTATAGACACCGCAAAGGTAAAAGAAACTCAGTAGGCGCCAATCCCATTAGGAAAATAGGGAAAAATGAAAACTAATAAATGATTCTCTACCATCCCTTAAGAAATCTCCTTTAATAGTGGTCTATATTGATACAGTACTGTGGGTTAATGCACGTTCATCCATCTTAGCTACAGTTATAGGAGTGTATGAAGTCTCTTTTTGCAGTTGTGGTCTGCTTTAAAAGGAAAATGATTATCCAGCTCAGTTCTGCTTTTGCATTTGACACTGCAATGTAGTTTCAGTTTACCAGCTGTAAATTCCGATATTTGTCATCTAAACTATTTGAAGTAAGTACAATTTCAGTGGAATCTTTATTTTGACAAAATTGTGCAGTTTCTTTCTCTTGCCATCTTTTGCATGCAAAGCCACTGATTGTCAGTGACTGTGGATCAAGCAGTGTTTACTTTTAAATTTAGGACTGCAGCTGTAATACGGAACAAAATGACTGTGCCACTAATTTTCTTCAGTACAGTAAGGTTTCCATAGGTCTATGAGGAAAATGTGGTTATTTACAAGAAATAGCCGTGAATATATATGGGCAGATCCTGATCTAGGGAATCTAGCCGCCTGCTTTGTCACAGGTTTCCAAACAGGCTCTTCTTTATTCTCATGGACTATTAATTTATTTTCTTTCTTTCAGTTTACAGAATACAAAACATTCAGTTTACCCTGCTTTGACGTGCTACACAAACAAACTAGCAGCTAACCCTACAAAAGTTGAGAAAACTCAGCCTGAGTCCCTCCCATAGACATCTGTCCCCATTATCCAAAGAGACAGAGGTGGGGCTAAAGAGGGGGTATTAGTTCCAAAGCCAAAGGCTCCTCATGGAGAATGTTCTGCAACCAGCTCCCTCTTTTCCAAATCAAGAAGGATCTGGCTAATCACCACTGTTCTACTGACTAATGGGGACAACTGTCTGTTGGAGAGACTTAGATTGAATTTTCTTGACTTTTATAGGGTTAGCTGCTAGCTTATCTTATTTTGTTTGTGTAAGATGTCAAAGTGGGGTAAATTGTATTTTCCATATACTATAAACTGAAAGAAAGAATAAATGAATAGTCCATGAGTATAAGGAAGTGACGGTTTAGAAACCGGTGACAAAGCCGGTAGCTGAGTTGGTTTCCCTTTCCAGGCTGAAAAAATAAGACGACAACAGCATAAATGATTAAAAGTAAGTGGGATTTTTTCCCCAAGGCTTTATTTTAAGTAAGTTATGAAGAAACAATAGTCAGTTCTGTTGAGCAATTCTAAGTTAACCCATGTCCCCCAGTAGGGTCATTCATGGGGAAATTTTCTATTAGAAAAACACACACAAATCCCATTGGCCTGAGTGAGAATTTACTTTGTTTTCGGAGGTCGATTTCAGTCCTCTGACAACAGCATTTGGGATTTTTTAAACAAAATTTATTATGGCCAAGCTGTTCAAAAATGGCTAGTGATTTTGGATACTTCAAGCTCTGAGTGCCCAATTTGAGACACCTTAAAGTGGCCCAATTTTCAGAAAGCAGATGCTCAGCACTTTCTGGAAAATCAGGCCTCCTTTAAGGTGTCAACTTAAGCACCAAAAAAATGAGGCACACAAACTCACTGATAAACTGTCAAAAGTGAATAATTTATGTTCAACATCACTAAATGCTTCCATACAGGCTGTTGGCTGTCCCTATTACATTTTAAACCAAGTTCTTCACTGCTAACTTAAATTGGCTGCTTCCTTTGTGAACTTTTGATTCCAGCTAAATACACTGGGAATCAGGAAATAATTACATGTGATAACTGAAACCTTAACCTGCCGCTTTGTTCACCCGATCCAATGAGCAAAGTAGAGAGAGAGAGAGATGCAAGAGAAGACAGGTTGAAATTGAACTGTCAGCATGCTGAATAACACTAAGATGTAAACATACACAGTCAGTCAGATTCTTGTAGGACAAACATAGCAACGGAGCAGCTAATACTGTTTAACTTACAAAATCTGAGCTGGTGTGGGTTCCTCATAAGTGACAGAATGAATGAAGGCACTATATTGCTACATTACTTTCTTCCCCTTCAGTGATCACACGCATGTCAGACTTAAATCCACGTAAGGACTTATCTCACTGAGTGGAGATAGCTTAATGCTTATACAATGAACTATAGTCTCATTAATTCTACATTACTTGTTCATAGCTACTTTTAAAAATTATAATAGTTAGTTATGTAAATCATAATTTGCATAGTTATCTGGTTTTGTAATGGTTTCAAAGATTCTGTTCTATTATCCTATAAATTATTAGTGAGGATGTTGTGGGGAAAATACAGTAACTCCTTGCTTAACGTTGTAGTTATGTTCTGAAAAATGCGACTTTAAGCGAAACGATGTTAAGCAAATCCAATTTCCCCATAAGAATTAACGTAAATGGTGGGGTTAGGTTCCAGGGACATTTTCTTCACCAGACAAATAACTATATTATATAGAGATAGTATAAGTTTTAAACAACAATTTAATACTGTACATAGCAATGATGATTGTGAAGCTTGGTTGAGGGGTGGAGTCAGATGGTGGGATATTTCCCAGGGAATGTCTTACTGGCTAAATGATGAACTAGCACTCGGCTGAGCCCTCAAGGATTAACACGTTGTTAATGTAGCCTCACACTCTACAAGGCAGCACAAATGGAGGGACGGAAGACAGCATGGCAGACAGAGACACACGCCCTGTGTGAGTGAGAGAGAGAGAGAGAGAGAGAGAGAGAGATGTGCATTGCCCCTTTAAGTACACTGACCCCTCTCTAAGTACATTGCCTTTTTAGGTAGATCAGCAAGTTGAGACAGCCTCTGCTGCTGCCAGAAGTCTCCCTCCCCTGTCCCCCCTGCTCTAGGGAGATGGGGTAAGCAGGGGGCAGGAGCAGGGGGGAAGGGGACACCCTGACATTAGCTCCCCTTGCACAGCAAGCAGGAGGCTCCCAGGAGCAGTACATGGCAGTGTGGGGAGGGACAGTTGAACAGCCGGCAATTGATAGCCTGCTGGGCAGCTGCCACACAGGAACTTAGGGGAGCAGGAAGCTGATAGGCAGGGGTGGCTCTATGTATTTTGCCGCCCCAAGCATGGCAGTCAGGTGGCTTTCGGCGGCGCGCCTGTGGGAGGTCCTCTGGTAACATGGATTGGGCGGCATGCTCATGGCGACCGGCAGGCCGCCCCCCACGGCTTGCCGCCCCAGGCACGCGCTTGGTGCGCTGGTGCTTGGAGCCGCCCCTGCTGACAGGGGGGCTGCTGGTCCACCCTGGTTCCAAGCCCCCACCAGCTAGCTCTAAGAGGCTGCTCTTTCTGTAAGCAATGGACAAAGCAGGCGGCTGCCAAACAACGTTATAAGGGAGCACTGCACAACTTTAAACAAGCACATTCTCTAATTGATCAGCAACATAACAACGAAACAACGTTAACTGGGACAACTTTAAGTGAGGAGTTACTGTACTTGCAATAACTTGTCCCTGGCAAATAACAGACTAATAAATAATAAATGGCTATAGGAAGGTGGTGAGAAACAGGTATGTTAGCCCCAGGCTAAACAAATCCCTGTTATCATGGTAACCAAATGGCAGTTGCTCCAGATTAATCAAGACACCTGGGGCCAATTAAGATCCTTCCAGAAAGCAGTGGAGACAGCTAGGTTGGTTGGGACACCTGAAGCCAATCGGGGGCTGGCTGAAACTAGTTAAAAACCTCCCAATTATTCAGGTGGGTGTGCATGTCAGGAGCTGTGGGAGGAAGTTGTGCTGTTGGAGAGACACATACACACCATATCAGGCACAAGGAAGAAGGCCCTGTGATAAGGGTGAAGTGGAGCTTGAGGAAGTGGGGGCTGCTGTGGGGAAGTAGCCCAGGGAATTGTATGTGTCCTGTTTCTAAAAGGTCAGCTACCATAACTGATACTATCAGGGTCCCTGGGCTGGAGCCAGGAGCAAAGGGTGGGCCTGGGCTCCCCCCTGATTAATCACTGAGACTAGGAGACAACAGAGACTGTGCAAGGGAGGATAGTTTCTCCTCTCCTCCCTTGCTGGCTTATAATTAAAATGGCTCGGTAGGCTGTGACCCTTGCCTCTAAAGAGAGAAGGGCTACGTGGAGGGTCACAGTGAGCCTCTGAGGCTAGCAAAATCTGCCAGGAAATGCGGGACCCACAGAGACAAGGACAGAGCTTTGTCACAATACTAGCTACCATACTTCCACTAGCAGTGCTCCCGGTGCTATCCTAACATCATGATAATAGTTGCAGCCTGAAACGTAATATGCACAGGTACAATTTTCTACCTCGGAAAGTGTTGCATCCAACATGATGGTTTCTATATTAGACCTTGTCTTGACAGATAAAGAGGAACAGATTACAGAACTAAAAGTTAATAGTAATTTAGATACAAGTGATCAGGACTTTATCACTGGTCAGGACTTTATTCTGTTGCACATTAAAAATGTGATCTAGATACTTGGTGCTTTAAAAGGGCCAATTTCACAAAACAATTTATGAGCCAAATCAGTTGAGAAGAACTGAAATCAGAAAAAATGTGAATGGTAACTGGAAATTGTTTAAGATCACTTTATGCCATGCCCAAAAAGCCACAGTCTCACAATTGAGGAAGAAGGCCATAAAGGCTAAAAAAAACCCTCCCTTGTTTAAAAGGGAAGGTGAAGGCAGCTATAAAATTAAAAAATATTTAATTAATGGATGAACAGGGAAGTTGATAGTAATAAATATAAATAAGCTAGAAATTGTACGAAATTGATGATGGAAGCTAAGGAACACAAGGAGACATCTATGACCAGCAGAGTTAAGGATGATAAGAAGCTTTTAAAGTATATTAGGAACAAAAAAAATCCTAACTACTGTTTTGCTCCATTATTTGAAGGGTTTCTACTAATTCTATTTGGTAGAATTAATGAACAAGCAGAAGCGTTCAATAGATTTTTCTGTTCTGAATTTGTGAAAAAGTCGAGGATGTAATCATATCATCTTGTTGACTGGTTAGTAAGACTGACAGAGAACCAGTCTAAGAATGTCCCCTACCTGCATCTATCTTTGGGGTTTGTTGTCAGCCCCTTAAAAAAAAAGTAAACCAACTAGGATGTGTGGGTGTAAACAACCAAGGTACTTATTGAACCATCAACAGTTCTAAACAAGGTAAACCAGAGGGGAACCAAATGAATAGGAACACAGGTAAAGCAAGGACTCCCACAACAAGTGATATAAGGTAAGTAAAGGGCTGGCAGTATGCTGACTGTGACTGAGGGCAAGTTTCCCTCCCCTAGGATGGGACCCAGGTAAGAGGATGGAGCATCAATGGACCACTACCATGTCTTGCAGCTCTGAGGATGCTCACGACGACAGGACAGCTCCGGACTGGTCCAGGTAGGTGGAACCCACAGGTAAGGAGGAGTGGACCTCAGGATCAGGTGATGACAGCTCTGTCCCAGTGATGACTTGGCTTGCACGCCCCCTGCAACACCATGGGTGTGTGTTTGTTCTCAGTTAAAGAGTGGCAGCTAGTGACACACTATCTGTATGCAAGTGAGAAATACCCTCCGGCAACCAGATTAATGAGCGTGGTGTTCAGCATACTCCTCTGAGGCAACCTAGAGAGCAGAGATGTCTGCTATGCCCTCCAACAATTGCAGCAGCAGCAGCACCACCTCCAGGACTCTGCTACTCAGAAGGGCAACCCCTTTCTTCTGATTTGCTAGTCCTTATATGCCCTGCTGTTACTGGGCAGATCACAGGTCACATGGTTGCTTGGTTTCCCACCTTTCAGTAGAAAGGGTGAGAAACATTACCTGAGGAGGGGGAAGAAGGCCAGCGAAGATGGATTCCTAGTTGTTAGGGCATTCCAAGATGGTGCACCTATGACGTTAAGCACCAAAGTTTTCCCCCTACTATCTGATAACTCTCTTCCCATTCCACTAGCATCTAAGGAGGTTGTTAAACAGCTACTAAAGTTAAATATATTTTAAAAATTGGCTAGACTTGATAACTTGCACCCAAGAGTTTTAAAATAGCTGGTTGAGGAGCTCACTGGACTGTTAGTGTTGATTTTTCACTAAGTCTTAGAGCACTGGGGAAATACAAGAAGCCAGGAAGAAAACTAATGTTGTGCCAATTTTAAAAGGGGTAAATGGGATGACCCAGGTAATTATAGGCCGTCAGCCTAACATTGATCTCATGTAAGATAATGAAGCTGCTGGTATGGGACTCGATTAATAAAGAACTACAGGAGGGTAATGTAAATCATCATGGGTATATAGAAAATAAATCCTGTCAAACTGGATATCTTTTTCTGATGAGATGAAAAGTTTGGTTGATAAAGGTAACAATGTTGACATAATATTCTTAGACTTTTGAAAGGCATTTGACTTGGTGATAACTTCTTTTGTCTTTGAATTCTAGCAAACACCTGCATTCCTGTTCCCTAATAGCCATTCCAGTTATTTTGAACAGAGTGTCTTTGATTTGGGGCTCCTATTCCTAAGCACCTCATGAAGGTGACGTAGGCCAAAAACACCTTAAAAGCTGCAGATCTCCTGACCCAGTGGGTGGAAAGTGAAAAGCAGAAAATGTTTTGCTCAAGGAGGCTCCATAGTCACATTCACTTCACATGCAGGGGTTATGGTTATGCAAGGGGCATAGCTAATGAAATTTGCATGGACAGCACGGAGGCACGTGGCCACAAACCTGCACTGGAGGGAAGCATAAGGTTGAATATGCAGCTTTTCACTATTTATCAAACATATGGGTAAGTATCTTGGACCTTTGCTTTCAGACTGAGGCCTGGTCTACACTAAGAAGGGGGTTCGAATTAGGGTACGCAAATTCAGCTACATGAATAGCGTAGCTGAATTCGAAGTACCCTAATTCGAACAACTCACCCGTCCAGACGCGGCGGGGTCGAACTCCGCGGCTCCCCCGTCGACTCCGCCAACTCCTTCTGCCGAGGTGGAGTACCGGAGTCGACCGCGGCGCTTCCGGAGTTCGAACTATCGCGTCTAGATCAGACGCGATAGTTCGAACTCCAAAAAGTCGAACTCTCCGCGTCGAACCGGCAGGTAAGTGTAGACGTACCCTGAGAGTCAGGGCCGGCCTTAGGGTAGGGCAAAGTGGGAGCCGTAGCCAGGGGGCACCATGGTGCAGAGGCCAGGGGCTCGGGCTTCCTCTCTCTGCCTGCGGGTGCAGCCCTGTGCAGCAGGAACATCCTGTACCCAGCTCCTGAGCAGATGCCCCCTGCTCGCCACCCTACATGGCTTCCCAGCCTGGCTCCAAGTTCTGCCTCCACACTTGGCGACTGCATCTCGGGATCTTCCCTGCATCCTCCTCCCAGACTATCCCAGCCCTGCCGCTCCTCTTTCCAGGGGCGGTCTGAATGAAAGCCATGCCACCCAATGGACGGCAGGTGTGGAGTCTCGGCCAGCCAATGGGAGCTGGAAGTTGCCAGCCTCCTCTAGGTTAGGAGGGACTGGGAACTAAAACTGAAGGGCAAAGAGACCAGTAAGTCTTAGGGGGTCCTGACCCTGTGCCCCATCTCCCAGCCCAGGGGACCCCTCACTGTGCCCCCCAGCTCCCAGACTCCCCAGTTTCCAGGAGACCCTTCCCTGTGCCTCTAGGTACCAGCCCACCCAGCTCCCGGGGCCCCTCTGTGTTGCCAGAGCCTGGAAGACCCTTCCCTGTGTCCCCAGCCCCTGCCAGCACCCAGGGACCCCTCCCTGTGCCCACAGCTCCCAGCCCCCCTCCATGCCCATACAGCTCACAGGAGGCACCTCCCTCTGCCCCACAGATCCCAGCCTCCCAGTTCTCACAGCCCCCCCCATTCTCCCCAGTTCTCAGGGTGTCCCTCACATCTTTGAGTTTCCCCCTCCTGCATGCCACTCGGACCCCACAGTTCCCCATGCTCCCCAGCTCTCAGGAGTTCCCCCTTTTTCTTATTCATCCCAAAGGGATGCAGGGGGGTGGGGCTATTTCAGGAGCCAACCTTCCACCATTACCACCCACCCTAACTACCTTCAGTGCACTGGAGCATTTTAGCCTTCCCCTCCCGCAATAACCTACCTTCCCTGGGACTGGGCAGGGGTACTTGAATATTGGGGATTCACAATATTGGGGTGGGGAGAGATCTGCCCTCCTGGAACCCTCATGTCACTGCCCCCCTGGTATCCCCACACCAATGTAATTTATCTCTCTACATCTCTGGGTCCCTCCCCCATTTCTGGAGCTCTCAGGGCACCATGCTCCTCTGGTGCCCTCCTGTCACTGTACCTCTCCTTGGGCTGCTGACCCTCTGGGGCTCTGGCAGAGGAGCTGGATGCCATGCTGAGTGGGAGAATTTGGGAGGTGCAGGAGTGCCCGCTCCCCCTGTCGAAGTGCCCGCTCACCCTGTCAAAGGGCAGAAGACTGCCTACTACATTGTCTTGATTGCCTGCTCAAGACTAGATGAGGGTTCCTTGTAGCACTGGCTGGGGGAGTCAAAGTGACTGCTGTGGGGTTTCTTATGATGCCCATCACCATGGCATCCAGATGTGAGACACTGCAGGGCAAAATGGGCCCTATGCAGGGGTGGCGTGGTCAGGGAGGTGCTGTGGTGAAGAGGCAAGAAGCAGGGTGGGCGTGGAGTGCAAGGTCATGGAAGGGAATTTGGGGGCAATGAGTGGTGGAGGAAGAGGCAGTGGGGGCTGGGGCGACGGGGAGCCTAGGAAGGCAGCTGGGACCAGGGGAGCCAAAATACAAGTTTGTCGAGGTTGCTATTTTCCCTAAGGCTGGCCCGGCTGGTGGTAAAGATTCATAGTTTCTGGCAGTAAAGCCTTTCCCTTCCAGCTTTGCTCAAAGAATCAGGACTGGGGCTTGTGCTATATATCAGAAACAAGCACTTCATAAAAACCAGGAGTGACAATTACTTGACTACAGTTACGCAGCTGGTGTGCCAAGACTACTGCCTATCACATTGGCCATATTATTTCTCTGCTTCTTTGTGCTCCCCATCTGTCTGAATCCTGCTGTTGTCTCTTGTCTTAGAATTTGATGATAAATTCCTTGAGGCAGGGACCATCTTTTAGTTGTGTGTATAGCACCTAGCCAAATGAGGACCCTAGGAGCTACTATAATAAAAATTTATCTCCAGGACAGCTCCATGACATCCCTTTGAAATCATAGTTCTAAAATTATCCTTTTGAACAACACAAGCCTTGCACACAGGCTGTCTTCATATTCAGCAGCAAAAGGATTCACATTTTATAGACGGAAGTGATGAACCTTTTACTTGGCACCTCCCCTCCTCTTGGATGAATATGACCCTGTGGGTGATAGCCCATATAATTTCATTCTTCCTGTAGGCAGAATAGGGCAAGTTCAAAAAAGAATGCCAAGATTTCCTTTGAATTCCTTTCCTTTTCTCATTTACAGCTTTAAATGAGACCCTTACATTTTCTGCATGAGCCACAGAGGGCTCGCTGTGTCATGTCTGATATTGCAGTACATGAATTGTGGGTGGTTTAAGTTCGTTTGTACAGTAAATTTATTCCATTATTGGCTGTTTTAATCTCAGGAAAAGGGCTGAAAGCACAAGCCGTAATCTGAATTTATCTTTATCTTTTAAATTACCAAATGCTGACCACTTCTTGTCAAATGCTGTCATGCAAACAGCTATCTCCCTGTGAAAACTGCTAGGCCATTAATCACCCTGATCAGGATTCAGAAACGAGTAACACTGTACATAGCAGTTTATGTAACTGCTTAGTTTGAGCAAAAGTCCACACTTTTGCTTCTTCAGTTTAAGCTTGCTGACCTCTGTCTGTAGGATACTCTGTTGTATATTATACAAACTGAACAGGTAGAAAGATTGTCGTACCAGAGAAGCATTGCACTATAAACAATGAGCTAATGTGTTTCTTCTGCAGATTGAGAAGGCAAGTCTGCCTTTCTATCAGTTTCACCTCTCCAACATAATCAAGTACGTAGGAATACAGAGATTGTCATAATGAATCAGACCAGCGGTCCATCTCATCCAGTGGTCTGTCTCCAATTGTGCCCAGTGCCAGATGCTTCTGGGGAAGGTGCAGAAAGTCTGCAGTAGACAAAGTGGACTGCAGAGATGAAAGCAGCAAAGAGTCCTGTGGCACCTTATAGACTAACAGACGTATTGGAGCATGAGCTTTCATGGGTGAATACCCACTTCGACGTACATGCATCTGACGAAAGCTCATGCTTCAATACGTCTGTTAGTCTATAAGGTGCCACAGGACTCTTTGCTGCTTTTACAGATCCAGACTAACACGGCTACCCCTCTGATACTTGACACCATGCAGAGATGAAGTTAACCCCTTATGCCCTTATCAAGCCAAATATTAAGCATCTTTCTTATAATTGGTCCTTTCTTTGTGGAGGGGTTAGGATTTCTTCTTCATGTAGTGTGCTGAGCACGATGTGCCTAATAATGGTTATTGCCTACATTAAATCTCATGAGATATGAACCAACTCTTCCACATCGTCACATCCATATCCTGTTGTCAGATTATACTCTACACATTACTCATTACCTCTACAAGGTTTGGATTGTCCCCTATCATTTTGCTTAGTGCCACTCAGTTGCTTGCAATAATGATCTTCTCCACTTGACAGGCATGACAACTGTCCGCAGACTTATGCTCAACTTTGCTAGACAATAGGTACAAATAGTCTATCATTGCACCAGTCTTCTAATTGGCATATCATTCCAGCCATCTGACTTGAAACCCTGGCAAACACAAGCTATTCAACGTCCAGTCAGTTCTAGCTATCCTAGATTTAGTTTCGTAAGTGTTGAAGTTACAGGTCTCCTGTACAGTTTATATAAAGATGTATGGCCACAATAAAATAAAAATCTTGGGTCAGATTCTCTGGTAAGGTGCAGCTGCTTTGTCCCAGGTGTAATCTGTTAACTTCATGGAGATTTACCATAGTGTAAGGTGGATTTCCAATGGCATAAAGCCACCTCCACCCTCACTGACCACCGCCACAACAGAGAAAAAAGGGTGCCTAGCCACAGGAAAAAAAGCTGTGGCTGGGATACTCCTGCATTACCCCAATTGCTGAAGGGTTAATCTAACAACCAATCTCTGCACACCATTCCTTGACCCAAGCTCTGTGCAGTAGATACACACCCCAGAATCTGGCCTGCAATCTTACTTTTACCTAAAATACTTGGCACTTATGTAAAACTATATCTTCAAAGCATGAGATAAACATTAGCTCATCAGTCCTTACCACACACCCCTCAGGTGTTTAACATTTTACAGATGGGGAAATTGAAACACAGCAAGCTTACAGGTGCAACTCCTGTTGACAACAAGAGTTGCATGAGTTCATGCCAATGATGAATTTGGATGAGTTTCTCCAGTTCACTTTGCAAATCATTGGCAGCACCAGGAACAGAAGGCAGGATTTCCCAACTGCCCAGTCCCACTCACTGTCTACCAGACTATCTTGTCCATTTCCCCACAAACACTGATAAAAACCCAGTGAATTCTAATATTATTGACATTTAAATGTACATATTATTCTGCAGTCATTTGGAACAAGAAATAACCCCCCCCCCTTTTTTATCTGTTTTTTTTATAATGTGCTTGGCACTATAGTATTCAAGTACCTCTATTTCAGACCCTGAACCTGCAAAGTATGTCTGAAAGAGAAGTACTTGAACACCATAACGACTGGCACATTATAAGAATCTGATAGAGAGAAAGGTTGACTTCTTGTTCAGACAACTGCAGAATGATAGGTATGTTTAAATGGTGGGGCTCAGTCTCTCCTGCTGAAATTGCGCCACCGTGTATAAATCATTAAAGTTTCATTGAAGCAGGGACTTGATCCCAGGTACCCCTCACCAAGGGAATGCCCTGACCACTTGGCTATAGAGTCTCTCTCTGTCTGGCCCAATGACTTAATTATTTTTACACAAAGTGGAACAGCTTCAACAAGAGACAGCCACCCAGAAAACCTATAATCCAGTGGTTAGAGCCCTCATATGCAGTGTAAAAGATACTCTGAATCAGGCAGAATGGGGACTTAAACCTGGGTCTCCTGCATGACAGGGAAATTCTGTAGACTTGAGAGTATTGGGGGGGGATGCACACAGGCAGCCCCTTCTCCTCCTGGTTTGTGAATGGTGCCTCAGACCGCTTCCCTCTCACCCTCTCTCTCTCCAATATTTGTGGCCAAAATTATTCAGCATATTTACGTCAAATTCACAGATAGTTTCAGTAAACTGCATTTTTTGGCAAATAAACTACTAATCCAAACAATGTTGCCCAGCTCTAATTATAAAATTATCTTAAAGAGGTGATTGAATGCTTTGCTGGATTGTGGCCTAAATCCTTGACCTGTGCTAAAATTAATGACACCCCAAAACTTATGGTTATTCCTATGGTGTTGGCCTTGGGAGACTAACACTCCCAGCACATTAATGACTTTTGCACAATAGCAATTTGTGAATCTGCACACATTTAAAAGCAGTGACCTAGAGGCCAATGTCTCCTATCAGTTACAAGCCTCTTGAGTCATCCAGCCCCACCAGTCAACTTTTCATTTCTATTTGCCATGTCAGTTTCACTTTACGGTGGATCAGATCTATAAGGTTTTTCACATCTAGAGTGGCTTTTTCATCAATTACAATTTCTTTTTCAGAGGCTTCTGAAGTTTCTTCATTGATTTCAACACTCTACACATAGAACTCAGCCATTATTTCTTGCTGTGTCTATTCTCTTCCAGACAGCATATATCACAGAACTCTGTGTATTCCATATCACAGCTACAAGTCTGCCCTCCACAGGAGAACAAATGAGTCAGCTGCAAAGGATTTTAAATACTTGTTTTTAAAGTATTTTTAGTGGAAACCATGATTTTACATTAACTAAATGAATGTTTTATTTGAGACCATATAATACCATTAAAATTAATTTTCTCCTTCGGAATTTATAGGGGAAGATGAGAAATTGATACCTGGGAGAGAGGAAAGAAGCCGCCTTTCCAAAGGGGGTGAAATATTGAAAAGTCGATCTCTCCAAAAGACTCCATAAAGGAATTAAAGTTAAGAGATCAGAGCCAGATGGCTCTATCCAGGACTCTCAGGGTTACTACAAAGCAGAAATTGAAGCACTAAGATAAGATATTTTAAAATGCATGAAAATGTGATACAAGGAATGGATCAGACACAATATAGAAAACCCATGGTACAGCCATAGAGAAGGTGTGAAAAGGTATGCTCACTGAACCTCATATGATCAAGCTTTTGGCTTTGGTTTGGATGAGCATTCTACAATTTCAGATGTTTGTGTTAACTTCTTTTTTCTGTAAACCTGAAATTCATAGAATAGGCTCTTGTGCTGTCTCTCCACACTTATGTGTATGAATGTGCATGTTCATACACTTTCTGCCAGTGAGAAAAACTGCAAGAACAGTAAATCCCATTATGTTTTGGCACATTTGCTTCTGCGATTCAAATGAAAAATGAAAAATACAGGAAAAATGTGCTAAACTATTTAAAACCATCAGGAATAAATATTCACCCAATTCTCAGAACTTAGGCCCTGGTCTGGGGTGAATTTTCTATTAATTTTTTTAGTTGAGTATTGGGAATTATACCAGACTCACTAATGGCTGTCACTAAAGAACATACAAAGAATAGTATGGAATTACAAATCATAAAAATACATCTGATCTCTATTCCACTTGCATAAATCTCAAGCACTTCTATCAACTACTGATTTACACCAATGCAACAGAAATCAGAATCTAGTCCACAGAACATAGACACTCATTGTTCAGCATACAGTTTTCAACTGGTTAGTCAAGTATTTTCATGTAATCTCCACTGTGGACTGTATCTGTTAAATCAAAGAAATAAAGTAGCTAAATATACATGGATCTTCTGTCCCTAAAAATTATATTCTTATTAGAAATGAGCCTACATCAAAATCTCATTTCCTAGTGCTTCTGAACTTTGGCAGAGGTCAATTCCAAATTTAGATCCAGATCTGAATTTTACAGCTGGTCCCTCCCTCTAAGGGGCTGAACCAAATCCCTGGATCCTAATTAGAGTGGGAGGCTGAAACTCAGGATCCACATCTGCGTAGCTGAGGCCTGTTTCTAATTCCTATCACATAAACACAACTCTCTGCTACAATTATTTATAAATCTCACCAATCTGTTGCACAGGAAATCCAGGTTTCCCTGTACTGAATAGCTCATTGCAATAGGCAGCATAAGCCGTCAAACATATTGGCCAAGTTAATACAAATTAATCAGTTTAAGCATCTGGTGTGCTAGACACCAATGATTCACTGAAGGGCGGAGATCTTCTCTGCACGCTGACAAGATCTGCTATAAGTGAATAAAAGACGGTTGTTGCTCTAATATTAGTTTGTCATCTGCTTTGCCAATTCCATTTAAAAAAAATGACTGTTCCTAAAACTCTTCCTCTGGAGAGAAAACTGACGCTCAGGTGCTCCACCCATTTCCATTTGCTGCTTTCCTTTTCTAATATCAGCTCCATCTGTCTGCTATAGAAACTTCATGTCTTTTGAATTGTCTATTTACTCACTTGCAAGTTTGTCCTCTTGTTTGGCTGTATTCTGCCCTTCATTTGTTACTTTCAGCATTCACCATTCCGAGCATTGAGCCATTGGCAAACTTTTCCTACTTTTCAACACATTGCATGTTGTAGTTCCTTGTCCGTCGTCGGCCTGAGATTTCTTTGTTTCCACACAATGTGATTGATTTCTTCTCTGGAGGCAGTATCTTTTCCAGCCCATGCAATCTCTCCTTTCCTATCCTTAGCTCTCGCAGGGCTCTCTAAACGTCTCATCCACCATTTTGTGATCTCTGTAGAACCTTCCCATTCCCCCATATATCTTTCGCTGTAGCTAAACTTTTTCCTGGTTTGTTATTTGGAGTAGCCAATAAGATTGACTTTAGAGTAAAGCTCTCTCCTAACAGCAGTAATTTGTTTAGCACTGTACTATTGCTCTGCCAGTGATTTATTTGCTCATTTAACAGCTGCAGAATATTATTCTACATTGTTCATTATTGCACAACCCTCAGAAGGTCCTGTACTTGGACTCCTGCGTCTGCCTCCCTTACATTTCCATAATAATTGAATATAAATATTATAGTGTTGAATCCCTTTAAACATATAACGTTGATTCTCAGTGAATACCTTTTTCCTCTTCAGTCACTCATTTGTGGTTGCATGGTAAGGAGTTTTAACTCTTGAATGCAAATCTTTCTATAAGAAGCATTACATTGATGATATTTCTTCTGGCTACTATAGAAAACTGCTGCTCTAGCATAAGATCTTTAGTTACTGTCAAGGGAAAGTCACCCTGACTAGGAACTTTGTTTCTTACCCTCATCTCTTTTATTACCATCAGTTAAATGCAGTCTGGTGTTTTTCCACTTACTTTAAGAAAGTGAAAGCAGCATTTCTCTCAAAACCCAATTACATGTGCCAATCATATTTCCAACTGAGTAGTACATGGTCCTGGGGATATTCCCTCCAGATCCATGAGTAGCTGTTTGGAACAATCAAAGACGAGAAAGTCCCAAGTTTTAATCTCAGTGTAGAGCATTCTGGGACGGAATTTGGGGATTGTTTACAGTGTTGTGCAAATTCCCTTACAGTGCAGAAATGATCAATAAAGCACATAGGTATATGTTGCAATGCACTGCCTTTCTGTGTATGTGTCTATGATATTGGCCTCCAGTGGCTAGCCCACAGGGAGGAAAAGGAAACTACTACAAGTGGCAGTTACATCAGTACTCCTTTAACTCATATAAATGGAACTTGTGTTTTCTCTGGAGCTAAGGAACCATGATTCTAGTTCAACCCCCCCTCCCCCCAAGTGTGTCTATGGTTTATCTAGCCTCTGGACCTCTTGCCTACATCACCTGGTTTTGTTACGGTACTTCAGTATGAAGCTTTGATTTAAGGAACTCCCAGTTACATGGATATAACAATTACCTAACCTACTGGGACCACTGGGCATCACTACTCATAAGGGACAGTCTTAATACCAATACCATGTTATTTATTTATCTGACTAACCACAATTAAGCAATACAGCTCGAATTTAGAATATTCATGATTAATTCCTAGAAGAATAAATTTGAAAAGATTAAGTTTCCCAACCCACACACTTGATATGCCACAAACAGAAGGAGGACTGATAATAAGAACCTTCTACACCATTCTGTCATTGAAAGTTGAAAATCTGGCCCAAGGAGGTACATTTTTTAGATTTGTTTGCTATTTATTAAGAATATGATTCTGTCACAGAGGTCACGGATTCTGTGATTTTCTGGGACCACCGTGACTTCTGGGTCAGGGCTGGAGCAGCTGTCAGCAGCAAGCCCCAGGGCCACCCAAACAGCTGACCTGTGGCCAGCCTCAGGTCCACCGGAGCAGAGGTCCCCAGAGCAGTGGCTGGAGTTGGGTCAGCCTCCCTGGGGCTGGAGCAGCAGCAGGACTGGAGCAGCTGCAAGCTGCAGCAGCAGCACTCTGTCTGTGTTTGTGTCTCCCCCCACCCGCAGGTATTTTTGGTAAAAGTCAGAGACAAAATTTTTGTTTATTGACCGTGACCTGTCCGTGACTTTTACTAAAAATACCTGTGACAGAATCTTAACCTTGCTGTTTACTGTTCACTCAACCCTACTTATGTTCAGAATATTGAACAATATATGCTGGCAAATTTTTATATATAAATGACAGGACGACTAGGAGATTGTCAGACAAAGTGCAGCAAGCAAGAGGGATAGAAGTTAGGCTGGCAGGGACAGACTGAAAATTGAGTGGCCCACAAACAGGTAACTGCAACAAGGAAGGGCACTCCTGTAATCCATTTGGCATGCAGACAAATCATCAGGCAATTTGGGAACAAATTCAGGTTTTAAATCTCTCTCATTGTAATGTGGCTAATTTGGTGATTATTTAAAAGGAAATGTATCGTTACTGTATACTTTTTTGGTAATATAATAGCTTCTTATGGAACATGCACTAGACCCAATGGCTGGGGAAAACACTATTCCAGAGTCTCGTACCTTTCAAAGTAGGATACTTCAAAGTCTAGATGAAATTATTGGTTAAGTTGCAGAATTTTTAGTATTTGGAATGGCTGTTGGAACAGGGACAGCATGAAACAAAATATTAAAAAAACAACTATTTTGAGCATCTCTAAACTCATTGTTCATGGCATTGAGGGTGTAGCTAATAAAAAAAATCCAAATAAAAACAAAACAAAAAAGAGTATGTGGTACATAATATGCATAACATTGCTAAACTGTTTAGCCAAACACTAGCAAACTTAATAAATTAATCACAACAAGTTATGAACAGGTAAAGAAATTATTTGCACTGCTTTATGGGAATTACATCTTAAATACCAGAACCAACTCATTAGGGAACACTGAAAAGGGGAAATTGCCTAACCTTATTAGCGAAAAACAGTTAGCTAAATTGTATTGTCCTCCATTTATAACAGAAACAGTGGCAACTTGGCAATGTGCTAAATTGTGTAGATAGATCTCCTTCAGTACCATTCATAATTTGGCTTCAGTGACATTGCATCCTAATCAAGGCACATATATTCAAAACAATCTTGCTCAGTGTCTGATGCCATGGACATTTCTTTTATGGTATCACAGCATATATCGAATCCTGACACAGCAATCTTTGATAATTTAGTTACTGTCCATTCAACAGTTTACGTAGAAGATGGCAACTATTGGTGTATCACACAGCAACACAAACCTGGAGAAAACCGTACACAGCTTGTTGTTCCATTAAGGGATATCAGTATGTATGCCGATACGATGATTTTGGCATCGTATCTCCAGTATGTAGCCATGATGGCTTGGACCAGTACCATGAGACAGAGAAGCTAGCCGCTCCTATCTCCTGCCTGGTGAAGCTTATCAAATGGTGATAACCTGCAGTAAGAGTGACCTATAATATGGATAGACAGTACTGTGTAATAACTCATTGCAAGGAATTTATATATGGCAGTGTCACTGGTAATGTCACTATTCCAAATTTCTGTTTTATTCCTCAGGTATGTAGCACTGTGGGACACCCTGTAATAATGCCTATCCCAGTTTTTCAAAAATGAATGTTTTATCCAAAGTGAGCTCCAATACCAGGATGAAGTTGAAATTTCACCTGTCAGTTTTTAACATGCATATTAATCCACTTACTTTAAATTTAAAAACATTACTAGACAGAAAAGATTATTTAGATTAGCTAGGACATGCAGAAGGAAGAACAAGGCTTCCAAGACCTCATCCATGATTGGAATCTTAAAATACTCCATTTCTTACACTTAGAGACAAGTTGCATTTAAAGCTTTATATTATTATACAGATGTATTAATTTTAGCTGTGTTAATTATATATTGCCACTTATGCAGCTTGGCAAAGCACTTTAAATCACATATAAAGGCTCTCACCACTCCTTCAAATATTAATTTGGCAAAGGTGTCACTATAACAATTATCAAGGTGATAAGTGTGGTGGCTGTTGACCAATATATGCTAGCTAGCGTATTATACAAGTATTATAGTCACTTCCTCATAGTAGAGATCTTTTGGGTTATTTAACTAAAGGGTAACAATTTTAGCAAAATTGAACCACGTTTACTTACACAATCAAGCTCTATATTAAAAACAGGCTTTAGGAAGTATATTAAATAATGTACATCTATCTATAGAGCAAGGGCAGGTCATTTTCACTATCAGGCCCTCATTTCTGTAGTTTACTAATCTATCGCCAGAAATTTGCACAAGCTACAGCCTTGCCACAATCTGATCTGAGAACATTGTAAGATCTACCTCTTTGCCTAAGCTTTTCAATAACTGCCACCTCACACTCTGTCATCTGGCCTACTTACCAGGTCTTTTTTATCCCCATCTTTTAAAAAGCCTTGCTGCCACAGGGAAAGGAGTTATCTCATACAAAGTTCTCCAATGCCTCCCATTTACTGTTGAATGCTTGACGCACTTGAGAAACTTTGGACAAATCATTTGATCACTGCAGAAGTCATAAGCACAGGCCTATTTGCTGTTCTCTGACATCAGTGATCACAGCTATATATATTCCCTGGCAGGTAATCACATTCTAGTGAAAGGTTATGGTAAAGCAAAATAATTGCTCAGTGTGACCTTCTCATGCATGTGGCCCATGTGTTCATTTTTCAAATCTGTCTGCCTTTGGGTAATTACAGTATACATTAGGTAGCAATCACTCCATACCATCCAAAGACTTGCTTGTTGATATGTATTATTTCTTGAGTCAACCACTTGATAAATAATCAATGGCAGCTTAGATACAGTAATGGATGGTGGTTTTGGAAGGAGCTATAACAATCGCTGTGATTCTTCCTTTTCCTCCTCCTAAAGTCCATGGACTAGTTAAATAAATACAATTACATTTCTTGGTCTATGTTTTGCTACTATTGCTTTAAGGATTACAATGTCTAGACAAAAACATGGCCGGTTAAAGATGTCTGTATGATATTTAATATCTATATGAATAAATATAATTTAAGAGCTTAGATAGTGATAACTGAAGTGAAAAACAATGTGTGATAAAATTTTAATGTTAATAATGTTAAAAAAAAGTAATACTTTTTTGCTCTTCTCTATTGCCTTCTATCTGAGGATCCTAAAATGACTTACAAATGTTATTAAATCAAGCCCATGAGGTAGTATTAGCCCTATATGACTGATGCACAACATTGTTAAGGTAACACAGTAAATCAGTGGCAGAGCCAAAACCAGAACCCATTGCAGCGATTGAAATCACTAGTCCAGGTTTCCAATGTATGTAATAATCAGTGTAGCATAAAGTATGCATACAACTGTAAGCCAGTATGTAGCCTCACCAGCTGCAGAAGGAAAAGTAATGTCCCAACTGAGGTCTCTTCTGATGTCTTTCTTCAGGGCTTGTTTTATTTCCAAATGCACAAACTCAGAACCAGAACAATTCAATTCAAACTAGTCAAAGGTTGCCAACTCTCACAAGATAACAAAGTTGCACTGCCTTTCAAAACAAGCCAGTCCCATTTTGGTTGCCACAGGTTCATGCCCACAGTGCCATCGGCCGATTGCCGGTACAGCCATCATACCACCAGACCCCCAAAATACTCCCCGCCCCGCCCAGAGGTGTACCACACCACCAGAAATGCCCCAAGAGTCACTGACCAACAATGGTGGCACAGTGCCACTCCACTCCCCCCCCAGCCCTGTGGAGCCCCTGCCTGGCCATGCCCATCCCCAATCCCCCCCACGACTCACCACAAGCAGTCCCCCCAGCTGAGCTACCCTCTCCTCCCTCCCCCACACAAACCCCCACAGACTGCATCCCTCTGCCCTCTGCATCCCGTTCCCCCAACAGACCTCCCCCGGCTGGTGCAGGTGTAACACCACCAGAGATGCACCAAAAGAAAGACCTCTGGCCACAGCTGAGCTTTTAATAAAATAATAATAATTAAAAAAAAAAAAGCAAAAGCATTGCAGAACCAGCAGCCAGGCAAGGGCAGGCAAATTGCAGGCTGCTACTACTGCAGCCTGCCAGCCTACTGCTATCAGTACCCCCCACCCATGCACCCACCCAAACCACAATCCCCCTCTACCAAACCAACCAACCCCTCTGTAGTAGTCTAGGCAGAAGGCAGCCCATGGACAGATAGTAGGACAGACAAGAAGCAAGCACACAAGAAGCAAGCACATGCAGAATCTCACGACGACACAGGGGGAGAGGCAAAAGGGAGTAATTATCACCTGAGGATTTTCAAGCTTCCATCAGCTGGGAGGAGACAGGGCACACCCATCCTCTATGGCCTGGTCTACACTAAGGGGGGGGGTCGAACTAAGGTACGCGACTTCAGCTACGCGAATAGCGTAGCTGAAGTCGAAGTACCTTCGTTTGGGCTACTCACCCGTCCAGACACCGCGGGAACAAAGTCCACGGCTCCAAGGTCGACTCCGCCACCGCCGTTGGCAGTGGTGGAGTTCCAGAGTCGACCGGAGCGCGTGGGGAGTTCGAACTATCGCGTCTTGATTAGACGCGATAGTTCGAACTCCGAGAAGTCGAACTCTCCGCGTCGACCCGCGCGGTAAGTATAGACCTACCCTATGGTAATCTCCTATGCCAGTTTCTCTTTCCCTTTTATTATAACCATGCTCTGATCAGCCCTGTGAAATGCAGGAACCCAGTAACCCATTACATGTAGGATTGTCACACCTTGTCACAACAACTAATCATGGGTGAACCTCCAGAGATTTGCTTTGGTTCAGACTTTGAAGGGTTCATTTCCTAGGTCTGAAAAATCAGGCCCTAAATTCAGGTTAGGCTGTCTCTCACCAGATCTCCCAAGCCATAAATACCATGATGACAGATTTCACTATTGTGATTTAGTACTTCCATTGATGGTCAAAAACAAGCACTTTTTTTTTCTTTAAGTAGTAACAAAAGTTAACCAAACAAAAAGGTCTTGGGTTCACTTTACATTTTGGTCTAAGTTTTTGGTCAATTATGAATTTATCTGACGCAGCTTTATCAACTCTTCTGATTTTATTATGAGTCTCATTTGAGTGTTTCTGTAAGCCCCAGCACCTGACATCATATGAATATATAAATCTCAGCTTTCTTATTTTTTTAAAGTTTGTAGCCATTATGGCTGCAAAACTTTGAAAATGTGAACTGTATGTAGACTGAAGGCTCAGAAACAAGAAAACAAAATGTAAAAGTAATAAATACTAATACTAATAAAGAAATAATAAAAAAATATTTGAAGTGTTAGAAATTTAAGCCAATAATTATTTTTGGGGCCTGATTCACGATTTGTAAACATCTGAGTGTTAGCAACATTGTTGATAAATTCCCCTCTGTTTGACACAACCTAATTTATGTCATGATCCCAGTTTTCAAAACTTAGCTGTCTAAATCAAGGCACCTAATCCTAAATTTGGGGCTCAAATCTGCAAGGTGATAATCATGCAGGTCCTGATTCAGACAAGAAACATGTGCTTAACCATAGTACACTTGCTTTAATTTTGAAGTCAATGGGACTAGTCACATGATTGAAATTAAGCATGCGCTTAAGTGATTAGATGCATTGGGGCCAGGATGGTAAGCCACTTACTGGACTATTCAATAAATGTAAACTACCAGCATAAAAATAGTGCCTAAAAATAGGCACTATTTGTGTGTCCAACTGCTGATTTTATCGTACCCTCTATGGTTGGCCCATATATTTTCAAAGATTATATACAACTACAGTGTATGAAAATTCAGGCTGGGTTCCGCTTAAGTGATGACAGAAGTGGGCAAATTCTACCAATCCCTGGGAAACATTTTCCAAAGCTTCACATTACAGAGAAAGATTTCCAACAGAGAGGACCTGGAACTCCTGGATCATGGTTCAGGTCCATCCTCCTAATTTCCATTACTGAACATCTGGCTTTGGATATGCCTACAGGGCAATCAGAAAGTGTGATTGCCATAGGTGTAGACATAGCAGAACTAGCTGCTAGATGAAACCTAGTTTGAGTAACAATAGGTGGGAGCACAGTGGCTACATGGGCTATATTCCCCACCCATCCAGGTACATACACACATGGCCACCAACTATGCTGCCATGGCTTCATTGCTCCTGTTATTCTAGCTAGATTTGATCTAACTAGCTCAAAGCTAGCTCTGGTATGCCTACACCTGTGGCAATACCAACTCCCAATTGCCATGTAGACATACTTTGACTTCTAGAGCATTTTCCCAGAAAAAGAAATCTACACGTGCATGACAGAATATATTTTAATTAAAAAATGCTTAAGAGTTACATCTCCTGGATGTTGCAATATGGTTTTTTTTAAAGATGATTAACAAGTCATTAGTTGCTATTATGAAAAGCACTGAGAATACTCTATTAGGAGATGAAAGAATAGAAGATGGTAATTTTCTCTAGTTTTTTTTATAAAGCTTATGATTGTTAATACATTCAGTTATAATTGAAGTATCTTGTTTGTTAAAATACTAAGTCTTTGGATAGATTATTCTAGTTCATGTGAATCTCCTAGTTTAAAAAAAAGTCATCGGCCTTTCCAGCATTTACATGCAATGCTTTTGCCTCATTGATATGTTATGTATCATTTAACACCACTCATCAATAATTGATTAGGATTCTCTGATCCATCAGAATGCAGATCTCAGAGCACATGGTTGTATGCATTCAAATTGGTGACAGGGCGAGTCTTGCAGAATATTCTACCTGTGGGTGAAATTCTCCCCAGTGCAACGGGACTCATTTTAGTTGCACCGAAGCCCTATCTTGACAGCATAAGTGGGACTTAAATGATGCCTAGGCCAGTGCTGGCCGTCTGCATAGGAGTGAGCTTCACCCCAGTATGAAGGGCATGGGCCTCACAAGAGAAGAGAGTTTTGAGGAGGGATTTGAATGAAAAGAGTATCTGTGCCTGGTGGACTAGATTATTTGGTTTCTATTTTCCATTCTTATTTCAACTTTTGTTGTGGGAGTCAAAAATAAGGGGACAGAATGGTGTCTAAGGGCTGGAAATAGCATCAGCATTAATCAAATTCTTTAAGTCCCCTGGATATTTATAATTCATCTTATAGTGGTAAAATCCTGGCCCTGTTGAAATCAAATGACAAAAATTCCATTGGTTTCAGTGGAACCAGGGCTTCACCCTAGGAAGTTCTGCTTTTTTAAAAAGTTCATTTTAAAATACCTCTTTTCTCGGAATACAGCATTCTTGCCTTTGTGGTGAAACTTTTAAACATTACCACTCTAGCCCAACCATTGAACATGGTGTTTGTATTGTTCCATCTTGGCTAAAAATCTCTTTTTCTATGCTATATTGCAGAAGCACACAGACTTTTAACTTCTGGTTATAAATTGCCAGAGGTTCTTTAAATAAACATTTTAATTCACCAAACCACCCTGTACTATTAATTCACTTTATACAGTTTCAGATTAATTCTTTCTTTCCGCTCCTTTTGACAGGAGGCTTCGTTCTCCCTTCAATGCATGCTTGTATATCCAGTAACACTAATGGGAGTTATGAACACTCACTGAGGAAATAGGAGACTGCTGTGGAAGAAAAACACAGTCTTCACTCTTAGGTTGTTGGCAGCATGTCAGAGACAGTTTATTCTCAAGCAATTGCAAGGGGGAGACATGCACACAGACAGGGATTCCCCTTTTCTAGGCAGTCTCTGCCAGATAATCAATTAGTGCAAGAATTTGTACCTTTTGTTGCATACAATAATTATGAACAGCTGCATCTTGTTTATACATATCCCTTCCTGATATCTTACTTTTCTCAATAGTTCCTGCTACAGTCTGTGTTTCATTCTTATCTTACACAAGGCCAAATAACATCTCTTACAGTTTTCCTCACTCGCTTCCCACTCGCCCAGGCCCTGCCTTAAAGTCTCGCATTATTAGAGTTAGAGTTAGCTGGACTCTTGCACTATTCTGTTGAAAACTAAGATGTCTGCATCCAAATTCCCTTGATCCCTTTTTCCACTTCCACACTGCCATAGTATGTTTCACTTTCAAAAACCTCAAAACCCTAGATTCCCAGTTGCACTGAGTTTTGACTTGATGCAGCTGAGGAAAGTGATGGGTAAAGGTGACCATAAACACTGATCATAATCCAGGGTCAGGGGAAAGGGGGACAGAGGGAAGCCCAAAGGCCTGGTCTCAATTAGAAAAGTTGCAGCAGTTTAACTAAAATCGTTCTTAAATTGATTTAGCTAAACTGGTGGAAACACTTAATGAAGGCACACCTTAACCCTTGCTTCAACTGGTTTAGCACAATCTGGTAAATTATAGGTGAACGCTCAACCAATTTAAGCAAGGGTTAAAGTGTGTCTTCAATAGGGGCTTGCATTAATTAATCTGTCTAGTTAAAAGTCCATTTAGTTCAACTGGTGCAACTTTTCTAATATAGACAATACCTTACAGCAGTCTTTTGGATGCTCTATGTTACACCAGCAGCTGCAGTTCCATTGGGACCACTGCATCAGTCAAGAACCAGGTGAAGCAATTTGCACTTCTACAAAGGGAAATCCTTGGCCATAGGCAAGACCAAGAACCCAGCTTTCTCTGTGTGTGCACACACACACAAACCAGTACCGCGCAAAGAACATTCCAAAATATGAAGTTAGTGCTAAATCTTGCTCCCAGCACACATCTCAAGCATCTTTTCTGTACCTCAGGATTCAACCACTTTTGGGTCTAGAGCGGAAAAGAATAATTTCCAATGATCTCTAGGCAGCAGGGTGGCCTCTTTAGCCACACCACCAGTCTCAGAGCTGGAGATTCATCTGTATTACATGCACCCTGTACTTTGTGAGGAAGAAAATGGCTGATGGAGCTGTTTAGGGATATATCTACCTCAGCTTACCTGGAAACCTTATATAGCACACAAGGGAACAAGCTTCATAAATCTTGGTTTCTCTCTACCCCATGCACCCCATAAAATGGTGCCACATTGGCTCTGTTTTGCACCAAGCCATTCACATCCAAAGAAGGAGAACACGATTTTCTCCTGAGTTGTAATAGAAAAGTCATCTTGATGCTCAGGCTCTCTGACTGGGAGAATTCCGATGAAATTGTGATCAGGTAGAAGTTTACCTCAATTCTTGGTACCAAAAACATATCTGCACAAATGAGAGTGTCCTTTCCAAAGTTTGGCCACCAACGAGCTAAACATTATCCAGCTAAACTGAACTAAATGTATGACATTAAAGACTAAGAGAGCTAAGTATCAGGGGGTAGCTATGTTAATCTGTATCCACAAAAACAACAAGGAGTCCGGTGGCACCTTAAAGACTAATACATTTATTTGTGCATAAGCTTTCGTGGGTAAAAGTCCCACTTCTTCAGATGCATGGAGTGAAAATTACAGATGCAGGCGTTATTATGCTGACATGAAGAGAAGGGAGTTACCTCATGATGGCACATATCATATATCATATATATATATCACATTAGTAAATGTGCAAGTGAATGAGTCCCTGATGGTGTGGCTGATGTGGTTGGGTCCTCTGATGGTGTTGCCAGAGTAGATATGGGGACAGAGTAGGCAATGCGGTTTGTTACAGGGATTGGTTCCTGGGTCAGTGTTTCTGTGGTGTGTGTGGAATTGCTGGTGAGTATCAGAGGAACCAACCATATCAGCTACACCATCAGGGACTCATTCACCTGCACATCTATTAAAGTGATATATATGCCATCATGTGCCAGCAATGCCCCTCTGCCATGTACATTGGCCAAACTGTACAGTCTCTATGTAAAAGAATAAATGGACACAAATTGGACACTAGGAATGGTAACATACAAAAGCCAGTAGGAGAACACTTCAATCTTCCTGGACATTCTATAACAGATTTAAAAGTAGCCATACCTGAAAAAAAAAATTTAGAAACAGACTTCAAAGAGAAACTGCATAACTAAAATTCATTTTCAAATTTAACACCATTATTTTGGGCTTGAATAGGAACTGGGAGTGGCTGGCTCACTATAAAAGCAACTTTCCCTCTCCTGGAATTGACACCTCCTCATCAATTACGTCCACCCTGATTGAATTGGCCCTGTCAACACTGGTTCTCCACTTGTGAGGTAACTCCCTTCTCTTCATGTGTCAGTATAATAATGCCTGCATTTGTAATTTTCACTCCATGCATCTGAAGAAGTGGGTTTTTTACCCATGAAAGCTTATGCTCAAATAAATCTGTTAGTCTTTAAGGTGCCACCAGACTCCTTGTTGTTTAAGAGAGCTAAGTATGTATTGCTTGGCTAAGAGATACCCAGACAAGTATGTGATAGAGGATTACATCTAATAAAAGGTTATAATCACCAAGGAGGAAGAGGAAATAATTTATTGCTGAACAAGCGGCTATAACTAAGCAAAAAGAAATTAAAATAAGAAATGAAAATTTAGTGTATTACCATAAAAGCTTCCTAAACAGTGAAATGTGTCAGTCTCAAAGGGAATTGGTGAAAGTCTCATTAAGAGGACATGTACAACTAGAGAGGACAAATCCCAAGGTAAGGTACTAAACCTACAGAGAAGGTTTGTATTGGCAGTAGGATGGATTGGATCATCATATTTTTCATTTCTTCTAGGTCTCTGCCACTTCTAACTCTATGAATGTGCAGTCTGGACATGACTAACCAATCTGTATTTAAAAAGGTGCTGCAGAATTGTCACAGCACTAAGCAACAGAGCAAGAGCGTTTTTGATGGATTAATTTAAATTTATAATCTGCTTCTGTGAATCATCCCCAAGTATACAGGCTACATATTTAAAGTCGTCTTGGGTCAACTTGTGAATTTGTAAGTAATTTTTTCTATGTCAACAGAATGTCCATTCCTATGGCCTATTTTCTTGTATAGGATAGGAAGTCTTTACAGGTCTGGAGCATCATGAAGTATAGAATGTCATTTAGGGCCCAATCCAAAACTAATTGCCATCAAAATCTGATTTTACGTTTATTGCTAGGGCAGAGAGATCATCAATAAGATATACTGGCCATTGAAAAATGCAGTGGAGGTGCAATATATGCTCCAAATATGCTATAGCCCTTCCAAAACACTTGGAATTCTTAGCGTGTCCAAAACATATGGCCAAAATTTCCATTTTGCATATTTCTAATAACTGTATATTAACATTCACTTTGCATAGCCTAGACAGCATCACATGGACTCTGTGAAATCAATTAAAGAAAGCGATTCTGTGTCTTGCATTAATTGATATTGTTTTTATCTGTTCACAGATGTCCCTCAGAATATTCTGCATTCAGATCTCTTTCTCATTTAGCTTTAACTTTCCCCTCTAATTCTATATATTCATCTAAAGTCACCTGATTATATTAGAAATGTGGGGAGAGTTTCTTCTGACCTCTGACATTTTTGAACCACTCTGGATGGGACAAAGGCACCAGGAAACAGCTGGATCTGGATAGCTGAAATTTCCCCTGGTGTGGGGAAATTTCAGAGGGCACACAGTGTATGGCTACTCTGAATTGCAAACTGGGGCTCAGACTCAAATTTGAGCCCAACCTCCATCCCTCCCATCCCCATCCATACAATAATTTTTCTGACTTGGGTCAGCAAGCTTTCAAGACCCAGGTCCTAGAACCCACCAGGGGAATCCTACTGGGACTCATGCCCAAGCCCCAACATTTTGCAGTGTGGAATCAACTCAAGTCTTGATTCACAGACTCATTTCTGGAAAGTTCACCAATGCTATCCCACGATCCCCTGGGCCTGTGTTTCTCAGTCTTTCTATCACAAAATGTCCCACTTGATTGCTACGAACCAGAAGCAACCCCACTTGATTCAAACACGTTCAAATGAAGCTGCTCAATGTTTAATTCTTCCTTTCCACACAGACCACTCACCTGGAAACACATAACAGTCTCTTGTGTTAGTTATGGCCACCAATAGGAAGAAGCTCTACACCAAGTGCACTGCCAGCTAGCCAGAAGAACACAACTGAATTCCGGTAAATCTGTGGTGTGAGGAGAGCAAAACATTTGATTTCAGTAAGAGTGCAAGAAATGGTCATGCACACAAAGAAATTTCAAAGATGCTTGAGGCATTGGGATCCACCAGACTGACAGTGCAGATAGCAAGTCAAGAGCTAAGGTCAAGGATTGTAATAGCATCTCTGGGAGCTCAGCTCCTATGAGCAATTTGACCATGCTCTAGAGGCTTCAGAGAGCCCTGGTCCCACAGTGGTGCCTAACAATCTTCTAACAAGGGATGGTTATAACCCCTGAGTCACAGGAACTGGAGGATAGCCAGCAGCCATTGGAAGAAACTTAAGAAGTGACTGGTTTTCCTGCTGGCTACTGAGGAGACTATGCTGATTGAGTAACTACAGCATATCCTGGAACTATACTCAGAGGACCTGTTTGGGAAGCAGCCCGCAGCAGAATTGTCATCAAAGCAGCGGAGACAGACGTAACCCCAGAGCTGGAACCAGTATGTTTTTGTCTCCATCTTTGTTGTTAATATACAGATTGGAGGAATTTCTGGCCTATGATGCAGTACAATTATTATTATAACCTAGGGGTTGTATCATGTTTCCATTAATAGCAGAACTCACGCCTACTCCCTCCCCTAACCCACTCCCAATCAAATAGAATGGATACCAGGAACTTAAAACAAAAAAGTTGAACTAGCAGTTATGAAATTTTCACTAGATACTCTCAGATTATTACAAAGATGGATTGGGGCAATAAAATTGAGAGACTTGCATGGTCTTCCCTGCTAGCGTGCTGCACCATACAAACCAGCCATGCCGGACCACGCTGAGCCCACCTGTCTGAGTACTCCAAACTGTACCAGGTGGGAGTATATGTAATCCATTGGTCCCACAGTATAAGTCCTAACTGTCCCAAAGGGGCTGTATATAGTCCTGGGGCATGAGTGAATGCAGGGTGCTTTCAAGAAGGCTGTAATATCTCTCCAACCTAAAGCAGCATCTTGTTGATTTTCTCATGGATTTTAATTCACTCCTGGCTGGTTACACTTCTGTACTTCTCACAGAGCAGGAACTCCAGGCGCTTGGTTAGATTTTAAGGCAGGGAATTCATAGATTCCAAGGACAGAAAAGACCATTGTGATAATCTGTTCTGACTTCCTATATAACACAGGCCATAGAAATTCCCCAAAATGATCCCTACAGAAAGTCTTTTAGAAAAAACATCCAAATTTAATTTAAATATTGTCAGTGATGGAGAATCCAGAAAGACCCTTGGTAAATTGTTCCAATGGATGATTACTCTCTCTGTTAAAAATGTATGCCTTATTTCTGGTCTGAATTTATCTAACTTCAACTTCCAGCCATTGGATCACGTTATACTTTTCTCTGCTAGTTTGAAGAGCCCATTATTAAAATGTTTGTTCCCCCGTAGGTATTTACAGACTAATCAAGTCATGCATTAACCTTGTCTTTGTCCAGAAAAATAAATTGTGCTCCTTGAGCCTATCACTGGAAGGCACGTTTTCTAATCCTTTAATTATTCTCATGGCTCTTCTCTAAATTTATCAACACTCTTCTCAAACTGTTGACATCATAAATGGACACTGTATTCCAGCATCAGTCGCACTGGTGCCAAATACACATTGCTATCACCTGTCTATTCCTAATACCTGAGGTTTCTTCCAAGAGGGGTAGCCTCAGTGTGAGAGGATACCATGACATCATCTGGAAGGAGGGTCCCAACTACGGAATCATTTCTCTCCACTCCAGCTTGATGTTCTCCTTCCCCAAGACTTTCATCCTCCTCAACACAAGACTGTCAGACTATGAAGCTTCTCTATGTACCTGTTTCCCTTAGCTCCTCCAGTTCAGCCATTCTGGTCTCAAGAGCCCATATGTGCTCTCTAAGGGCCATGAGTTGCTTGCACCAAATGCACACATACGGCACCTGCCCACAGGACCTCCTACTGGTTCCTCTAGTGAATCCATAATGCTGAATCTGTCATTGCATTAATTTCCATAGCAACGGATTTTGATGCCACAAATAGAGTTTTAATTCCAGAATACAGAAAAAGGAAAAGATGTGTTGTGAAAGAGAATTCTTTTTCAAAGACAAATATTAGAGATAATTGCAAAGTGAATATAGCAAATTACTTGCTAAGTGAATTTTCTGTTATATAAATATTCTCTTTTTAGAAGATTGTGCCGCTAAGAAGGGCATTCTCACCTTGAAGCTCTATAGGTATAAAACAACATCCACAGATAGGTGATTAAATATGCTAATATTTGTCTCATTTTGATTATCCTTGATTACAAGAAAAAAGATGTGTGTCATATCAGCTGATAAGATATTTTATATTAAAATTGAGAAATTATGCATGATTATTCTCAGTGGCATATGCACATTTCAGAAGGTGTTGGTGGCAGTGTAAATCCTTGTTTATGAGCTATAAATAGTCTTATATTTAGGATGTTTGTGACCCTGAGGGATTTACAAAATGCATTACAAAATTAGAGCCCAATCCAGAGCCCATTGAAACCAATAGGTGTTCAATGAGAGGCCCTGAAATTGATATATGAGTTTTAATTTTGCCTAGGGTCATCCTACTTACACTCTAGTTCCCCTTTTGGATACTCTTCAGAGAGGGAAATCACAAGACCTTTTGCGTGCAACCTTGTACCTTGACCATTTCTCCTAGGATCTATCCTCACCATCTCCTATCTTAATTGCCCTTTGAGGTGCTCAGTAATTATCCCAAACAGTCTGAGGCTAGAGACCTGAATGAGCCGGTCTTCTTGTCATTTGTGATATGTAAAGAGGCATTCTCCTATTCAGCAGTGGTACTGAAAGATTTGCAAGACCAGCCTTAAATGTAATTACAAAGTATTGTAAAATATACCTGAAAAATATATACATCCACATCTAGCGTCCTTGTTTAATGCTGAGGTGTCCACTCAGTTTTCTTATATTTAGTCTCTAGGAAGAGAGAAAACAGATATCCCTTCACACAAGGCACCCACAGCCTCTACATTCAATCGCCCTCAAAACTCCCTTCCTTCCATAAGACCCAGGCTTTTCATATGAGAATAAAGAGGGCCACAGAGCTATGTATCTCTTAAACCCCACAGAAGCTCCCAAAACACAGTTAGGTAGAACTTCAGTGATGTTCAGACTTCATGCTAGCCCTCTGCACAAGGATGAATTTCACCCACTGATGAATACCAACATGCAGATCCTGGCCTCTGTATCCCTGCCTTTTGGGCTAGAGAGCTGTCCTGAGAGGGCAGCCAAAGATTTTCCTAAGGAAGGGGAAATCCCTGACTATGCCACCCTTTCCCCACTGTCCCAGGCAATGAGTTATTCCTGCATAGACATAGAATATAGTTAAGGGTTGTATGGAGCAGAGCTATACTGCGCAGTGTTCTTGTAATCCCGGTTTATCCATAGGGGACCACTCTACCCAATAAAATTTAGAGCAGCCCCTAATCTGCTCTAAGTTAAGTGACCCCAATTTGTGCTGCAAGTGAAAAGTTCCCCTTCTAACATGGTCAACTCAGCATATCTTGACTTGTCCTGGGGGATCTGGCTCACGGTGAATATTTCCTAGAGGTATGGATGGGATCTTGATCCAGTCCCTTCTGTGTATTTGGATGCGTTAGCAAACATTAAATCATTGGAAATTCAATCCAATGGAAATGCATGGGAAACCAATATAACTCCATGAAAACTAGAGCTTTCCCAGAGTCAGATTAAAATCAGCTATGGCTGCTGCTAATGCATCCAGACTCATTAGCAGTGAGCTCATGGGATCACACTAATGCTAGCAGAAAAAAAATGCATCTGTATTTCTCCTAATTGTTCTGCGTTTGCCATAGACTTCAAATGCACTTTTGTTTGGGGGAGACAACCTAATCAGAGTAAAGATCTCTAGGATGATAACTAAACAGAAAGCAATTATAATTCACTCTCAAAAACTACATTAAAAGAACATTAAGGTTGTGACACAAACAGAGAAAAGTAATAAAATGCACAGGTAAAGGAAGACACTTACTATACTGTATTTTCTCCAATATTTAGGTACAACAGGACATCTCCTTAACTCCTTCTTGATGTGCCCTATTGGAGAATTAGAGGGCATAAGGCAGGTTTCACTCCTAAGTGCATTTTCTTTCATTGTGCTTTGTCTCAGCCTTCACATTCTTTTAACATAGGGGGTGTGTGTGTGTGTGTGTGTGTGTGTGTGTGTGTGTGTGTGTGTGTGTGTGTGTGTGAGTGACAGAGAGAATTCATTTTTATACTAAATATTACAGGAAAATATATTAAAGGGGAATTGTGTAAATGTTAAAGTTTAAACCTGATCTTTGACATTTGGAAACCTTTGAACTGATGTTTTTAAAGGGTTCTAAATGTTTCCAAGTAATCTCATTGGAAACACTGTTTCACTGGCATAGAACTTACATTTCACAAAGCCCTGAGTAAAATCTCTACTAGGTTAAAGCCTGTCCAGTCACAAATTATTTTAAAAGCAGAAATGATTACAAAAGCTCATGCTGCAAAACATCAGTTAGTCTATAAGGTGCCACAGGATTCTTTGCTGTTTTTAAAAAAAGAGTGTCATTTTCAAAGTTACTTATATTCAATTTTTTTTTATCTTTAGCTATTGCAATGCTGAAAGGGATTTATAAATTACTGAAAATATATTTGCAGTGGTGGTGTAGCCATGTAGGTCTCATGATGTTAGAGAGAGAAGGTGGATAAGATAATATATTTTACTTGACCAACTTCAGTTGGTGAAAGAGAATGTTTCGAACTCCACAGAGCTCTTCTTCAGGTCTGGGAAAGGTAATCAGAGTGTCACATGGTGACGTGCCAAGTGGAACAGAGACTGTTAAGCATAAGGAGTTAACAAGAAACCATTCAAAATGAAGTGGACAATTGACACCTTGTCACTCAAAAGATATTCACATTTTCATTTTTATGATCAATACCAGTCTTAAAATATTTGGAAATGGCAGTAGAACAAAAAATATACAAAAGAGGTAAATTCAGCATCTTGAGTCTCAATTATTGTTAAATGTTTTAGTTTAATACATTATTTGTTGTTACTTAAGGATTCTGAAACACTCTTATGGTACTCCAATTTTATAGTAATTAATGCAACTCATTTATTATAATGAAGCCAATTACCTATAATCACAATCTCATATCTCAGCGTAATATACTTTAATAATTTCAACCAAATACCACAAAAGCTTATTGTGATGGAATGCACCCCTGTATTCACACTCTACACACCATTGTAATACTCTGAATAAAAAATGTGTCTTGTAAGGTATCAGAAAATTAATGTAGAAGCAGCATAGAATCCTGTGGCACCTTATAGACTAACAGACGTTTTGCAGCATGAGCTTTCGTGGGTGAATACCCACTTCTTCAGATGCAAGTCTTGCATCTGAAGAAGTGGGTATTCACCCACGAAAGCTCATGCTGCAAAACGTCTGTTAGTCTATAAGGTGCCACAGGATTCTATGCTGCTTCTACAGAACCAGACTAACACGGCTACCCCTCTGATACCAGAAAATTAATAAAACTTGCAGGTCAATAATATGGTGAAATATATGTAGCAACATTATATGTACAGTTATGAACATAAAATGAAATCATGATTGAAATGTGTCTGGGGAGACAGTCTGGGGAGCGGGCAAGCCTGTTTCTCACCTGTTTCTTAAAGATAAAGGACAAGAGGACACGCTACCCAGGTGTCAAAGCTGATTGGCAATCACCTTTCAAGCAGCCATTTTTTGGCATGGAAAGCAGGGAAGGCAAGAGAAATCTGCATTTCAACATATACAGGTGAAAACAAACAGCATAGAACTTCCCCCACCACACTCCATGTCTCCTTGCTATCTGTTGGAAAGAATTTTATTGTGGGGGGGCACTCTCAGGAAAATGCATTTCAAAGGGTGATTGAATTATAAAACTGAGGGGTAAAACCACCCCAAATTCTCTTTCCCCACCCATCTCTCTCTCTCTTCACCTAAGGGGAAAAAAAGAAACAGCCATTGGACTTTGAGAGCTGCTCCTAGTCTAAGAGTTTGGTCAGTAATGTTACTGGAACATGTCTAGTTTGTTAAGTTTAGAAAGTATTTTATCTTTATTTTTGTAACCATTTATAACTTTAATGCCTCATTACTTGTGTTCACTTAAAAACCTCTCTCTTTGTAATTAAATAAGTTTGTTTTATTCTGTCATAGGTCTCACCCCCACTTAGAGCTGTTGGGTTCCAATGTGGGGACCTGCCTTGGTTTCCCTCTAAACTAAAATCCTAGTTTAGATCGGGTAAAACTGCCACCACCCAATCAATTACGTGGATTGGGACACAATCCTTCCCCAAAATCCTAGGGGATCCCAAGAACCCCAAATCCATGGAGTTCTTATACCCAGGAGAAATAAACTATTCCCCCCTGCTTCCTCCCCCCTCCCTTTTCCTAGGAGAGACACCGGGATTTAACTACAGAGGGATACCTCCCCCTCCCCTTTCCCTGAGGATCCACCCAAGGAAAGACCAACCAAGTCCTTAATAGAAAAGAATTTATTAAAGAATAAAAAGAAAGTAACTTGTCTCTGTAATCCAAGATAGAACAATACAGGGTCTAAATTTATCAATCTCTGGAGAGAATTCCCCCTCCCCCTTTCTTTCTCAGTGAAAGCAAAGTAACAGCAAACAGGAATAAAGAATTTCCTTTAGCAAACACACAATTGCAAATATAGAAATCAACTCAAAAGACTACTCCGCCGTTCTAATTAATACTCACTATTAAATAGTAGGAACTACTCCAGGAGAACTTGGAGACATGACTGGCCTCTTTTAGATCCAAAGAGAGCTCTAACAAAGAACACAGACAAAGGCTTCCCTCCACAGAGATTTGAAATTAATCTGTCTCTGATTGGTCCTCTGGTCAGGTGGTCATCAGGTACTGCATGTTAACCCTTTACAGGTAAAAGAGACCTTAACCCTTAACTATCTGTTTATGACATATTCTTTAATCAAAACTAAACCAGTGTTGTAAACTGTGGGTAATTCCATTTGAGATAGCAAATGTTTCATCTTGATCCCTTAGAGGGGCAACAGACCAAATATATCTGGACTGCCCAGGAGAGGTCTGGACAGTGAAGAACACATGTTTTTCGAGGGAAATCTGGGACTGAGAGTGTGTGGGGGTTACCATGTGGTAACCACAGCTGTGTTACCAGAGATATTCCCCAAACTCTATTTTGTATTCCTGACCTCCATTTTTGAGCAAGCAAGAGTCACTCTACCACTGGAAGCTGCAGGTCACATGGTACTTCAAAAAGTAGGGGAAGATCAGATGCTGTAGACAACCAAAACAGGGGAAAGGTCAGCAAATCATAACTTTCAGGTAATCAATGGTTGCAGGCTAAAAATAGTGAGCATGCACAGAATGTTGGCAGTGAGCATGTGCAGTAAAGATCTGACAAATATTAGAAAAAACTTCTAGAAAGTTCTGACAGGACAGTATAAAGGACAGTTGGCAGCAGAGAGATATCAGGAGCTGAAGAGAGTTTGTTAGGAGTCTAGGAGTTGACAGGAAAAGGGAGGGGGGTGATTAGGTGAAGAATAGATGAGAGCAAAGTGAAGCAAAGCAGAGACAGGAGACCTGAAGAAGAAAGCAGCAGCACAGCGTCCTGTCCAGCAGCAGAAGTCAGCAGACAGAATAAACCTGTCAATTATTAGTATAGTGTGTGTGCATGCACGCTTGGGTTAGTGAAGGTGTGTGTTTGTGTTATGTTAATTGTAAAAGCAATGTATATACGTAAGACTTACAGTACATTTAAGAATTGCTGTCAGCAGCCTGTGACAGACTGGCCATCTGTAATAGAGTGCAACCACTGAGAATCATCTCAACTATATGTTACTGTGGTCTGGAGTGCTCTAACTTGATGTCAGGGCTTTGTGTTTTAGATTATTGAATTAGGGATTATTATTTGTACCAATAAAAAGGTGCCTTGTTTTGGAAAGAAACTGTGTCAGTCATTTATTGGAAGGTTGTATCCGCATCCTCCAGGTATTTCCTTAGCCACCCTGGAGACCTATACCTTAGGAAAACAGATTGGTTTTTAGGTGAGCTATTCTGGGGGTATCCTAAATCTGTTTTTGGGGTAACGGCTGCTGGAAGCCAGTGTGAGACTGGAGTGTGTTGGCAGGCTGCTGCTATACACAGACACTCAGGGTGTTACCTGCATGATGGCAGGCTGTTTGTGAGCAACTCAGTTGGGAGCTGCAGTAGCAAAGCATTGTGAGGCGCCAAAGGTTGCAGGGCAGATGGAGACAGCCCCTCACTAATCTTATACACACACTTACCTCTAAGCACTTCTTTAGCCCCATCAACTTCATGTGACTACTCTTGTGCTTAATGTTAAAACACATACAAAACTATTTTCAGGATCAGAACCAGAGTGGTGGAGTAACCATGTTTTGTTTGTTAGTTTTGGGGAGAGCTTTGCTATTTCAAAATTTCCTCCATTCCAGAATATAATAAAAAAATGGACATTTCCCAAAAACTGAAATTCTGAAGCAGAACTGTGTTTTGAGGTTTGGGGTTTTTTTTGACAAAAATCAAAAGCGTTTGTTGCAATTGTGACTCCCCACCCCCCATTTTACAGAAGGGCAGAACAACCCATTATCTCCATATTTTCCTCTCTTCCTATATTTCTAAACCTACCACGTGAACTGCAGTTTTTCCAGGTCACCTGAGTGTGTATGATATTTGATCTGAAATTTGTGAGCCATATTGTAATCCTACAGTTCAGCCCAAATTATTCTCCTAGAGCAGGACAGGAATTAGATTGTCACTCCTAGTGACAGTCTGGTTCCTGTTCCCCACTCGCTCCCAAGGAAGTAACCTGCACCAGTCTCCTCCTACATGCTGCCTCCAGTGCATGGGCTGGCCCTCTGGGTAAGCAGAGCAAAGACTCACCAACTCATTCCTCTCCCACCTGCATAGGATGGGGCATAGCACCCTGGCAGTGGCTTCCCTTCCCCCTGCATATGCTTAGGTGTGGGTTACCTATGCAGTGGCTTCTTATGCCCCCCGTGCTCCTCTTCACAGCCACATAAGAGGACTCACAAAAGTCAGCCCTATGTAATTAAGTCTTGATACATTTTGTAGAAGTCCTAAGATTTTTTTCAAAGATCCCCAGCAAACAGCACAGCAGATTTAATAGGAAACTTGCAAAATAATTTGAGTGACTTTATTTTACCATGTGTGCTACCTATGCCCCTTATGTTTGTTCACATAGATCTGCTAACATTCATCCGTTCATACCACTAGCAAAAATAGTGCTGTCACTTTTTATGTTCTTATCAGCAATTAGCAGCCAGATTAAAGTGATCCAGTTGCCATTTAAATCAATGGCAAAACTATTGTTTTCAGTGGATACAAGATCATGCCACATTCCTCACCCTTTGCACCACTTTTACACTTCTGTAGGGGAGTTGGGAATTATACCTTCATTTCCCAATTACTGGAATTCAGGTAGAAAACGACAATCAGTCAGGGCATATGCAATTACAGGATTGGCCTAGGATTAAAGTATGTCAGGACTTGATAAAGTATGACCCCGAATCCTACCCAAAATAAATGAGTAACATTTTGCCTGATTTGGTCTCAAGGAACAAACCTTATCAAGACTCTGACATGATGCCTAAAAATTATGGCACTTCATCTCCTTTTTGAACCTGAAAATCATAGCACTTAGAAATGGAAAAGACATATTAGAATGCTGGAGAACGTTATCAATGGCAGAAGAGAGAGAGAGACATGTACACTGACATCAGTGGGCTATAAATTGGCCCTGGCAGGAGCGGTAATATTTTACATGCCTCAGCTCAATAGCACACAGTGCATGGGACATTAAAACATTTTTATTGACAGACAGAACATTGGCCAGGAAACTGAGTTTATCATCTGATCGTCATAAAGTCCTAGCGAGTCATCATGCAGGAGCAGATATCAGCAATTGGCAGAATTTTCCTGAGTTAAGCTGAAAGACAATTTACAAGTGTGCCTATTGCCGAAACACCCATGAACCTCAGAGTTTACTTGTTCCCTCATTAATTATATCAATATTCAAAGTTAAAGATACATTAAACTTGCCCCTTTAAAATATAAGAACTTACATTTTCAAACTTGAGCTATAACTTAATCTCCCTATGACTGCATGACATTTAGCATGTAAGTACACCTCTACTCCGATATAACGCTGTCCTCAGGAGCCAAAAAAAATCTTACCGTGTTATAGGTGAAACCGCGTTATACTGAACTTGCTTTGATCCACCGGAGTGCGCAGCACCCCTCCACCCCCACCCCCGGAGCGCTGCTTTACCGCGTTATATCAGAATTCGTGTTATATTGGATCACGTTATATCAGGGTAGAGGTGTATATGGTGTCTGCTTCTGCTCTGATTGAAGTCACTGACCGTTTTGCTGTTAGAGGAATAGGAAGCAAGAACAATCCCATGGTTAGTGAAATATTTACTAGGAGTTTTCATCACAGCATTGACATGTCTGGCTATGCTACATAAAGAAAACTGATACTTTGTATAAAATAGTTTACAAACAGCAATTAGCAGGCCATTAAATTCATTACATAATAAAGATTTATACGGATGAATGCAGTAAATGATTTAATTCCAGCAAGTCCTTAGCTGGACCTTCTGGTTGAGATTTTCAAAGTATCTTAGGGGATTTAGCCTCATGTACAACATAAATTTTAACCATTATTCCTAATGTTGTGGCTTCATTTAAATAAAAACAGCTTGGATTTCTTTTCTTTTTTTGTGATCATATTTCCTTCAGTTCACTTTGACATCAGTACAACAGATCAAAGAAAATACATCAGAACTGTAGTATCTGTACACAGTAAGTGATATGGGAATAGAGAAGGATAATTCTTTGTAAATTGCCTATACAAACATAAAAATGCTGAATGGCAAAAGACTAATCATTTCTTTTTAAAGATAATTATTTAGTGAGGACAATGGGGTCATTGTTTCATCAAAACACCATTAGAAACTATTTGCTTTTTGTAGTATTCACTGAATAATTCAAACATTCAAAAATAAATCAAATTGTTTTAGATATTTATTTGGCTTCCACAAAACAGATCCTACATACTCCCTAATATTTACACTTGTTAATACTTCTCTGATAGATGAATTAACAGAGAGTTGCAGCTGAACTAGTAGAGTCAAATCAAAATTTTGTATGTTTATGATATTTCAGCAGTTCAAGAAAGATGAGTAGTAAAAGGTAAGTTTCCCACCGAGGATAACAGGCTGATCAATATTGTCTTATTGTTTCCTTCTAACTCCTCCATTTATCTGTATCCATCTGTTGGATTTGTCTTATGCTCAAATTGTAAAGTTCTTTAGGGCAGGGATCATCTTTGTTCTGTGTTTGTATATTACTTAGCACAGTGGGCTCCTGGCCAATGACTGGGGCTCCTAGATGGTCTGGAAATACAAAAAATAAAGATGATAATGTTAACAAAAAGCTGTAAGCTATAATGCAACAAGCAGGTCAGACTAGATGATCATAGTGGTCTCTTCTGATCTCAAAATCTAGGAAAACAGATGTTGTGGCAATAAGCATGCAGCTCTGGAAAAGCACCTGTTGTAGTGTTAATTTTGAAATAGAAGAGTAATTTACAGATAGTTCTTTTTTCCCCCTTTCAGGAAAAAAAATGGCGGAACCATTTTAAGTCACCTTTATGTAGACTAGCGCTTGCAAACATTCATCCAAAGAGAGAAAGTTCTGAGCAACTGGAAACAAAGAGTTATACTGAAAGCTCTTAAGCAATGTTACTATCATAATGTTTATTACCCAGTGCCTAGGGGGAAGTTGAACACACTGTACTGGCACTGTACAAACAGAACACATATGTCTATATCATCATGATCCCATTTGGAATGTGAGTTTTATTGTCATTTGTATGCATGACATGAGCCCTAATTGCACCTGAGATTTTAGAAATCATGAAGGTTAGCGTGAATCTCCACCCTTTCACTATAGAGCGTATGTTTAATATTTCAAAACAGTTGCTCTATGCCTCTGTCCGCGCTATTACCTCTCCTTTTATTGCAAGGCAACCAGTGGACCTGCTGGAACCTAATGTCTGACTGATGATGCCTTGATTATATTACTTTTTGTTGTATCCAAGTCCAATTCATGGATATGCTTTAGTAACAGATGAAAGCATCCGTTTTGTCTACACTTTCTCTAAAAAAAAAAAAAAAAAAGCACCAGAAACACATGAAGGAGGACAATAGAGACTGCACATCAAAACATTCATGGGTTTAGAAAATGACCCTGAAAGACGAAAGCTAAAAGATGGTCCCAATACACCCATTTAAGTGCTTGAGAAAAACCACAAAGCAAGTAGAAAAAAAAAGAGAGGTAGCATCAAAGCATGATTTTAAAGTGCTTTTCCATCTCCATAATTATCCAAGGTGCTGATACTTCAGAAGGGAAAGGGTTTATCTGAACAATTAACATCTCTCTACCTTTCTAAAATACAGAATAAAACTTCCAGTAGAGATATTTAGTTTTAGAAGTTTTCCTGTAAGGGAATCCAAATGTTGTGTGTCACAGTGGAAGGAGAAGGAGAAAGTCAGAGGGTAAATTCAGCTTGCTGTGTACTTATGCTACTGCTGGGCCATCACCAGAACACATCAGATGGCAATTGTTATACTTAGAGCAAGCGAGGACTCAAAAGAAGGATCCAATAGATTTTTTTAACTGCACTTTTGGAAAACTGTGTCACTGATCGCCTTTTATGTACATTTCTTTTTGTCCTCCTGCTACCATAGTGATCTAACAACTGTTGAAATCAATGAAATGTTCCATTGACTTCACTGGACATTGAATCAGTCCCATACAGCTTCTAACTGTCCTAACTAGGAAAGTCATTCTCTTTCCTTACTAGTTTTTAAACAGTCTAGCTAAACTTCTCCTTTAACTTCGGGCGTTTCTTTAATAAAAAAAGAAAAGAAAAGAGGTGATTGCTAGAGACAGATTTTCCACCAGTCCCTAATACAGTGGACAATACAGAACATAGGTGATGCCTGAAAGGAAGTAAGCCTAATGGTAAAAATCACATTACATGTATTCCATCTATAATTGTTATGCACCTCAGAAAAAAATATGCACACCAGGGAGTTTCATATTAGGCACTTACACATCTAGGAACGTAAGCAAAGATCATATTCTGCTCTCAGTTATGCTGGTCTAACCCATAGTAATATCATTGAAGTTAATGGGATTGCTCAGGTTTTAACCCAGTGTAACTGAGAAGAATCTGGCTGTCTGTGGGCTGTTTTTTCAGAGATATTGAGCACCCAGGGCCTCCCCTGACCTGTTAGTGGCTCAGCAACTAAAAATTTGGCCAAACCATCAGCTGATGATCTTGCACAATATTTAATTGTCACCTTATCAGCAGGATCGAGCCCTCTTAAACTGTATTTGCTGCCACACAAATTAAAGAGAATTTAGGATAAAAAATGTAACTTGTAACTTTTGTTGGGAATGCTGGGAAAGATACCACATAGCTTTCAACAAATCTACTTCAGACTTCAGTAGAGCTATGCTTGATTTGCACAAGTGTAAATGAGAGCAGAATTTGACCTGAGCTTTTTGTAATATGACAACCTCTCACCAAGAAATGAAAAGTGATACCAAAATAGTCACCCCTAGTTACTATAATCAAAGAGTGAATGGATAATGCGCTCCATCTGCCTGTAGCAAGCACTTAAGGCTCATCCCTGCCAGGGCTGAGTACCTCCTGTAAGGTCATCTGCACCCTCACCTCACACAACAGTAGTCTGTAAGCTCTCAAAACCTCTTAGGACAGTCATCTTAATAAACAAGCAGCTCTGAGTTGCACACATCCCTAATTTCTAGAGCTGGGCAGAGAAAGGTAATTCCATTTCATGAAGAATTTTGATTTGTTGAAATTGGGTTTTGCTCCAATTTGCATCAAAAACCAAAAATCTCAAAGTTCTCTTCAAAAAGGAATGCAACCCTAGCTCAGGGGCAGTACACATGGCAGGCTGCCACAAAGACATTGACCCCAGAAGCCAGGTGGATCACTTTTCAGAGACAGTCTGGCAGGGGGATGCTGAGGAGTGGTGTGGGTAACCAGGCAGGAAACCAGCCAAGTTTCCTATGGGTTCTGTCATAACATCATCCAAATCAAACCATTTCCACAAAAAAAAAGTGTTTCAATTTCAATGGATTGGCAAATTCCAAATGATGTATTTCAGCTGACTTTTTTCAACCAACTATATTAAATTACCCCACCCACACGCCTCATGTCATGCCAGCATAAGACAGAAGTAAAAAGATTAGGGCCCATCTTAGTGCCACAGGGCTGCTCTGTAATAATTTATGTATACTGTATAGTCTATATGTTTGTCTGATGGTTGTAAGGGGATTTCATATATGACTATCTTGGACTAAATCAACAGGGCTGTTGATAAATGAACAGGAAGGCAAGACAGTGACTTGAAATAAGTTGTCCCTCAAACACTTGATGGGATGGATTTGGGGGTATTACAAAACACTTGAGACAATGCAAGGGCCTTTTGCTTTGATTATCCGGCTTGGTCCTCTGTGGAGATCAAACTAGTTTTGAGCAGCAGGTCCAAGTCTGAGAAGCTAAGACAAAGGTCTGCAGGCAGGAATTTCAGGTCAATCCCACAAGGATAGAGGATCCCACAAGAACCCAGACTTCATAAGTTGGGCTGTCTAGGAAGTTAGACCTGCCTAGGATCTCGGCCAAGGAATGGCAACCCTTTAGGTTACATAGACTTGCATGTAGACTTTTTTTGCTAAGAGAAAAAGGATTTATGTTATGATTTGTTCCTACTGTTAAGATTAAACAATACTTTCCTTTTAAAAAGGCTGTTTGGGATATTTATATGTACTTCTGGTCATAAGCTCCCAAAGGGAAGAATAGTCCGTATGGATTCCAATTGGAGCTGCTGGGTAAGCAAGGCCAGTACACAGGGTACTGTAACCTACGCCCCAGTCTAAGAGTGGGAGAATCGTGGGCAGCGCAAGGGCAGGGTCTCGAGGAGAAAGGGCGGTGCAGGGGGAGGGGCTAGGTGGAAGGAGCATCGCATTACATGCTGCTCCCAGGGGCTTGTGCGTGACGAGTGATGGCAGCAGCAGTGTGTGTTGCATCACAGCAGGGTGGAGGGGTGGGGCACTTGGGCCCCACCTGCTCCAATCCCCGTGGTTGGGCCCTGCTGCACCCAGAGCTGGCAGGCCAGGAGCGTGGCCCGTGTTGCCGGGGCGGGCCAGGGTGGGGACACTGGTGCTGCCTGAGGGGCCCAAGCTCCTGGACAGGAAGCAGCATGGCGATCGGGCGCTAAACAGCCCCAACTCTGGTCTGCTGCCCAGGCCCAACCACTGGCGGCTGGCCCCAAGCATGCTGCGTCCTCCAGGCTGCCCGAGCCAGATGCCGTGGGCCAGGTGCTGCCAGTGAGTAGAGCCCTGCGTGGTTGTATCCACATCTGATCGACTATCTTCAAAAATGGTCCACGGATATCCACGGATTTGCAGGGCTCTACCCATCATCTTCAGTGGACTTTTGGACAGGCACTTGGTGAGAGCAAAATTGATAAGCAAGAGAATTTTACCTTGAACCTTATAAGAGGAAGTTACAAACTATAAGTGTGATCCTGCTCCCATTGAAATCAATAGCAAAATTCCCACTGATTTCAAGGGAAGCAGCAGAAAAACTGTGTGCCCAATACTGCACTCCTTACTCAGGGAAACCTCCCATTAAAATGGAAGTATCAAAATATAATAACATAAGTATAGTACTGAATGTTCATATAGCCCTTTGAAAATTGTCTGTTGACTAAGATCTTGAACACATTCAGGGATTTGCATATATTTTAGAAAACCCATATTTGTGTATTAATATTGCACACCTTGCAGATGGTTCAGCAATTTTGTGCTTAAAGTGCATGTTGGAAGTTACAGCAAATACAGAAGGCATAATACTCAAAGAGTTTGACTTTGTTTCACAGTTGCATTATTGATGATCACAGCCATTAATGCAGATCAATATTAAGCCACTCCGCTTGCGGTAATTTATACATTACACATGCTTTGGTTTTTATTTAATGTGATTTCATGAAAAATGACATTGGAATAATGCATGTCAAATGAAACCTCAGCCTGTGCATGAATTACAGTGTTAACATGCACACGAGTGTAACGTTTTGAAAAATCTAAGTTTCAATGAAAGCTTTAATTCCTCAAGGGAGACAAGATTTTCCTATCTCTATACTCAACCTGTTAACATTCAATTAATTCAAATTTTAAAGACACAGATGAGACACACTGGATTAACGAAGGTAAAAATGGCAATTCCTGGGTATTCCCAGGAAGCCACTATATACATCTTAATTTGGGAACTCTCCCTCACATTGTTAGTAAAACTAGCCAGTAGTATATGAGCAGTCATACAATGTGAAGCTAATCTTCCTAGAGCTCCACCAGTATGATATTGTTGGCTGTGTTTCTTTTTTTGTGCCGGCATTGAATTCTCATAAAACAGTAAACTAATGTCTAAAAATAGTCACATCAGCATACACAGTGTCTGCTCTTGTTATTGGTACTAAAAAAATAATTTAGATATAAACCAGTGACTATGGACTCTGATTTTCCTTTACTGTATTTCCATAACATCTAATCTTTTCATCGTGACCATATAGTGAACTTCCATGACAAAAATCTCAAACTGCCCACCTGAAGTTAAAGATCTCCAAAGCAACACCAACATGCTTCTAGAGTTCCTGCCCAGCAGGGGACAATGGTGCTGTGTAGCCATGGAACTACCAGACCTATTCCTGGTCCAGTCTTGCCCTGCTCAGAAAACTCCCCGTGTTAGACAGTACAGAGGGAACCCCCGTGCAGCTGTATCCTGTGTGGTCATGGATGTATACCTCTGGTGTAGCCTCCCCAATACTTTTCAACGTTCCTTCTCCACCATTCCCACTGCAAGTGAGGTCAGGAGAGACAATTTGTTGGTGGTCAATGCATAATTTTATAAAGTTCATATGTCCCTGTAGTGCACACGGGGGCCAAACCTGCATTTCCTTCATTGGAGATGCAACATGCTGCATACCACATGACAGGCACATCCCAGACACGCATGTTCAAATGCTACCTCACTCCCAGTGTGGATGTGCACAAAGTATATACTTCACCAACCCTGCACACCTAGGTTTTTTTCCATGGGAATTAAGTAGATTAGCACAGTATGAGTAAGTGAGGAGAGCAAGTCTCCTTAGTGTAATGTGAGAATTAGGCTCATTGTCTTCAAAGAGTGCTATAAATAGTAAATAACAGCCCTGTGAGGGTCAAGGGACCTTAGTAATATCACTCCTACAACACATCAGCCTTGTTTCATTTTGAAGCTGTCCCACTGCCAATAGTACTTGGCCTGTCCAGCACCCTTTCCACTACAACATGAGCAAACACATGAGCAGTTCTCCGATCATTCTACATGCTGACATACATTTAATCTGATACAAGGCACAGTGCAAGTGTACTTTAACATGAAGCTGATTTCCAAACTCAGATTCATAGATTCCAAGGCCAGAGGGGACCATTGTGATCAAGGTATTACACAGGCCACAGAAGTTCCCCAAAGTAATTCCTACACCATATCCTTTAGGGAAAAAAAAAACTCTGATCTTGATTTAAATATGGTCAGTGATGGAGAATCCTTGGTAAAATGTTCCAATGGTTCATTACTGCCATTGTCAAAAATGCATGCCGTATTTCCAGTCTGAATTTGTCCAACTTCAATTTCTAGCCATTGCATTGTGTTATACCTTTCTCTGCTAGATTTAAGAGTCCAATATTAAATAGTTGTTCCCCATGTAGATACTTACAGACTAATCAAGTCGCCCCTTTACATTTTCTTTGGTAAGCTAAATAGACAGATATAAAGAGATCTGTCACTATAAGGCAGGTTTTCTAATCCTTTAATCACTCATGGTTCTTCTCTGAATCCTCTCCAATTCATCAACCTTCTTCTTAAATTGTGGTCACAGATATTAGACAGTATTCCAGCAGCAGTCACTGCAATGGCAAATATAGAGGTAAGATAACCTTTCCACTCCTACTCAAAGTTCCCCTTTATGCATCTCAGGACCACATGAGCTCTTTAGCCATGGTGTTATGTTCAATGCTCATGTTCATCTTCTTATCCACCACAACCCCAAAATGTTTTTCCAAGTCTCTGCTTCCCAGGAGAGAGTTCCCCTACATGTTCCCCCAAAGTATGGCCTACATTATTTGTTCCTATATGTATATGTTAAAATTAAGCCATATTAAAAACTAAAACATATTGTTTGCTTGTGCCCAGTTTACCAAGTGATCCACATTGATCTGAAATAGTGACCAGTCATCATTTTTACCACTACCCCAATATTTATGTCATCTGCAAACTTTCAGTGATGATTTGGTTTCCTCTTCTGGGTCATTGATAAAAGGTATTAAATAGCACTGGGCCAAGAATGGATCCCTGCAGGATCCACTGGAAATAGACCTGCTTGATGACTATTCCCCATGTTAAATTATTCATGCAGTGTTGTAGCAGTGTCGGTCTCAGGATATTAACGAGACAAGGCGGGTGAAGCAATATCTTTTAATCAGTTACTTGGAAAACCGATAATGCCTTTTTATTTATATATATATACACACACAATATATATATATTTTATATATATATAAAATAAAGGCATTATTGGGAGGGCAGTGTACACACACACACACCCCCAATAATGTCTTTATTATATATATATATATATATATATATATACACATATATATACACACAATTGGGGTATGTGGGTGTATATACACTACCCTCCTAATAATGCCGTTATTTTATATACACACACATTATTTATATATATATACACACACACACACACACAGTGAGAGAGAGAGCGCACCATTCCTCTCTCCTTTTCCCCACTAGATTCTTTTTAAATAGGTTATAACCACTGATTTTAACCTTCCAATTGTGTGAACTATCCCCATCAGGTTTCAGTAAAACCAACGAGATCAAATTTATGCTCCTAAATGAGCATTTCAATTCTTCATGTTTGTTACCCAGGCTTCTAACATTGGTGTATAGGCAATTAAAATTTTTCTTCTTTTCATGTCTTTTGGTTCTTTGATTAATGTTATTTTCCACATCTTGATTTTGTGCGGCATGCTCATATCTTCCCTCTTTTGCCATTAGCTTAACCTCTTCTGACTACACTAGTCAGTCTGTTCCCAAGCTGCCTGGCCTGAGGTAAAGGCTATGCAAGCTATACAGCCCACTCTTCCGCAGAAGGTGGACCAAGTGTTCCACAAATCCATAACCTTCCACCACTTACATAGCCAGCAATTCACTTCCAGAATCTTCTGGCTTGTCTTCTTCACTCATGGGACTCTCTGCCTACCGTGGAGTTTCTTGCACTTCCCTCTGAGGAATCTGGTGCCGGCCACTGTCAGAAGTAGGATATTACACTAAATGGACCAATGGTCCAATGCAGTAAAGCAATTCCTATGTTTCCTCCAAAGATTTAGAAATAGCTTTAGTGTGGTTTGATTATTACTTTGTCAGCTGAGCAGTACATTATATATTTTCTTTTTTCTTGATTTCATTCATTCCCATAAGTTATTTCTTCGAAACATATATTAGTGCTTTATTTAAATGAATTCAGCTGGATTTAGACACTTCATTTAATCCATCACTGAAAATGGTCCCATTTCAGTGCAAAAAGAGTCAGACATGACCAGTTTTGGATTCACAACAAACTATGAAAAGGCATCTGACGAAGTGGGCATTCACCCATGAAAGCTCATGCTGCAAAACGTCTGTTAGTCTATAAGGTGCCACAGGATTCTTTGCTGCTTTTATGAAAATCTTGGCTATCTGAAATGTTGTTATAAATATAGTGTATACATCCATTGCTGTGAAAGTCACACCACATTCCTTTCAAATGTTCCACAAAACCTTGGGAATCTTTAATGGATTTTAAAGAGGACAAAGATAGTCAGCTTTAAGTGCATTAATGCCATAGGTATTGGTTGTGAGAGCACCTCACGGCTACTGAAACCTCACCTGGAAAATTGTTCTTCAAAGTGAATATGAATGCACCACTTCAGCATAGAGTGAAGGCCAAGCTTAGAAGAATACTTGGACAAAAAAACATGTATCCCAGCCAGCAGGAAGTATAAGTGTTTCCAAGTGCTGGAGCCAACAAAGCTGCTGAAATGTGAGATAACATTCAGTAGAAGATCCCTGCATCAGGACCTCACTCTGAATGTGACTTTTGTTACATTGTTTGCAATAGGACAAGTGAGCCTAGGATCAACTTAGTGATAATGTCACAAAGGGAGAGAAACTGGGCCCCTGGACTGAATGCCAAACTAGCTGATAGAAACAGCATATGTTCCAAAGTCATCTAAGGGAAGATGCAATGGGGGGGAGGGCTAAAGACCTATGCAATCTGAAGCAAAACTATCAATTTTAAAGTTCACTCTCTGACACAAATTTTTTTTTAAAAAAAAATGCCCCAACCTCCAAACAAACCTTTTAAGTATTATTTTCTCTGTCAAAACCAAAAAGGACTGAAAATTCACCCCAGAGTTGAGGGTAGTAGCAGGGCCAACTCTGAGAGGGACTGAGGGACCCGCCGCCGAATTGCTGCCGAAGACCCATACATGCTGCCCCTTTCCATTGGCCGCCCCAAGCACCTGCTTGCTGCGCTGGTGCCTGAAGCCGGCCCTGAGTAGTAGAGCCCTACCCTCCATGTTTTATTGTAATAATAATGTTGACCAGTAATGGATGCATCAGAAACAGGAACACAAACCAAATACAATGGGCCCAGTGTTATGTCATGTGCCATTTAGAAAAAATGGTTCTTGTGATAATCAGAGATGATACACCAGTGATACAGGAGATCAACTCAACTTGACACTGGTTCTGAAGGATTCCCAGGCATAAACCTTTATGATGCATTTAAAAAAAAAACATACTGGGGCAAACTCAGCCTAGTTATCACTGGCAAACCAGGAAGTTGTGCCTTCTTACACTGGGTTTCAGTTATGACTAATTTCTTTTAAACAATATATACATGTGTATATGTATACACTATAGTATTTGACAGACCACTCATACAAAACACATCCCTTTTGCTGTTACTTTTTCCTTGGCCTACTGTAGGTCACTCTGTTCTGTCTACCTTTTATGTCTTGTCATTAACTTAGCTGCTGGCCTGAAAAGGTTCTTTTTACTACATGTTTGTAAAGCAATTGGCAGAATGGGGCAATGATTTTGGCAGGTGCACCTAGATCCTTCAGCAATACAAAATTTTATAACAATAGTATATTACATACAAAAAAATGGAAGCAGGGAGACTAAGAAAAAAAATCACCCCTTAACAACACAAATAAAAACAGTGAGATCTGTTTGCTATTATTTCTGGAGTTGTACTATTCCTCATTTGAGTTGCATTGTTGTATGAGATGGTGCTGTATTATATTGTATTGTACTGTGTTGTTGTATGAGTATTAAGATGGCCATGTGGAAATGTTAACTTATCCTGAAAGTTTCAAGAGTGTTAGCATAAATATTTGCCAGAAAAACTGTACCAGCTGAGAATTTTTTTTATTCAACATTCATTTTTCTTCTCTTAAAAATTGCAATAATCCATTCAGGGAGGAGAAACTAAATCTTGGGTTATTGGTGTCATACTGTGACCAGCGACCAGAGAACAGATGAATTGAACAGTTTGCAAACAACCCATTGGATGAGACTATTTGGCAAATACTTACAAGTAATGGATAGAATTCACAGAACTCAAGATGGCTTGATGAATGATATACAATCCGGGGGAAAAAAGATCAACTGACGGGCGGTTCCTCAGCTGGTGTAATTTGTCATACCTCTATTGATTCTAATGGAGCTCTGACAGTTTTGCCATCTGATAATCTGCCACATGAATACTACTAAAAAGAATACTTCTATCAGCTCTTCTCTTGAGCTAATTACTGATCCTACATGCTTAACATTGCAGCCCGTATTACTTACAGAAGGCCACCACACAGATGGAAGGGGAAGTTGGAGGGCTATTGAACACAGTGCATTTTATCAATGTGCTACCATTACAGAAACATCTGTGCTAAACACCTGACCCACTGTGAAAATTCAGCGTTCCACAGCCCTGTCAAAAATTTTCATTTGTTACCTGTGGTGAGTGGTACACACCAAATTTGCAGTATGAAGCATATAGACGCTGGTTTAGGACCCCAGAGAAAGACCTTTTAATAAATTGCCAGCAAAGTACTCTGGGACTTCTTCGCTTGTTGATCAATATCTCCTTGTTTCTGCACTGATTTTTTTTTTTTTAAACTTTATAGGGTGGAAAAGTTCTAAATATAGTCACTGGTGTACATTACCATGAAGAGCAAGGTTCTGAGATTCCCACAGCTTTCATGGAGAAAATGGATGAAAGTTAAGTTTGCCTGTTTATAAAATGAAAGCAACCCAACCACACAAAGATATGGACATGAAAAAAAAAATCAACCAACACAAACATTACCATATTATTACAATCACGAAGTTATCCAGTAAACAATGGAGAACTAAGGCTAGAATAAATAGCCTAATCCAGTGGAGAGCCAAGTTATCAATTTGGGGAAATGTTTTGCTTTAGAAAGAGAGAGAACAAAGAATCTAAATTAACTGCAGTCACAGGAGGCCATAAAGTGACCTGCCGAGTCTCAGCAAGAGCATACTGGAATAAATGAACAGTGAATCATTTCCATGAATGGAAAGTAACGAGCCCCTTCTGTGAAGAGAAGGGGAAAAGTGAAACAGAGAGAAAACAAGGATCAGATAACTTCCCTATTTGTAAGAACCAAAGCAGAAATAGAAAATGACTTGAAAAAACAGATCAAGCATATATTGGATAGAGGTGGGCAAAGGAAGTGTATTATGGACCTTCCTTCAAATAAACAACCAAAAATGTGTTAAGACTTCACTTTCAGCCCCTTTTATTTGCTTTCTACACACATGCCCATCACTGTGACTCAGTGGGTCACAGCTATGCGAAATTCAGGACAAACTGCTGAGAAATAGGGAAAACACCCCCCCCCCCCAACTGGTTGTTGTTCTATTAGATATACCAAGCCAAAAGCAAAAGTAAACTGTCTCACCAAGTTTAAACTGAAGTCTTCTTAAGCATCCCAGTCCTTGTTTCACCATAATGAGTGGTTACTGAAAACCAATTTCATCTATCAAAGAGTTCTTCTAATCTCAAAAGATCAGTCACATACCCAGATCAATATATAATTCAGATCTTACCCAATAATCATGCTGTTGCCAGTCTTTTAGATTATTTAGATTATTTATAAGAGCAAAGAAAGTGTGTGTTAAAATTGTTAAGGAAGTCATATACTTACAATCATTGCAAAGTTCCTTGATCAGGTTTGTAGCAGTGATGTTACAGACAGCTGGCTTGTAAAGTCTCTGGCAACTTTCAAAAGATTGGAAGGTCTTAAGTCCATAGTCTGTATGGTCCTTTCAATGTAAGTCCATAGTCCAGAGATCAGAGCAGGAAAGAGGAAAAATGGAGATGCTTCCAGTGTCCTGGATAGACTGGATAAAACTACCTTGTGGGTGTTGCCCAGGAATATAGCACATAGGTAGATGCCAGTATATAGTCAATATTTATAACTTCTGATACAAAAATACATTCATATAAACAGGATACTCATACTCGGCCAATCATAACTTTTTACCTTACATGACATTTTCTACAAAGATATGTTGCAAATGTCTAACAATGGTAATATTGGGGATATAAATAGTCATGTTTCAATCATACAGCATCACAATGCCATAAGCGTCACAGATACTCATGCAAATATTTGCCTCAAATCTGTGCTAAAAGTGGTTTATACATGCCCTCCTCCTGCTTATATAAAGTTTCAGTTACCCAGTCAGGAACCAGAGATACCACTCGGGTTAGGTAACCAATCAGAGAAGGAACAGGAAATTATGAATAGTGAACACTCAAAGTCATACATTTAAAGAAAAAAGAAGTTAATTGATCAGACAGCTTTCAGGCTATGATTAAAGGCCTTTTTTTAAAAAATAGTGCCTAAAATTAGACATCATAGAATATTTGTGACACTTCCAGCATCAACACTTGTGGTAAGAGTGTCATGAATGCTTGTGTGACTAGATATTTCCACAACTTGTTTTTAGGGACCTAAATAAGATACTTGAGTGTCTAAAGTGCAGAGAACCACACCCATCATTTCCAATGGAAGTCATTGTTTATTAGCTATTCTCTGTGATGGTTAGTTATCTCAATGGTATTCTTGATCACTGAAAAATCTTATCTTGGCCAAAATATTCATCACAATAAAACTAATGTATAAATGGCAAGGAAGCAGCTAGGCACAAGTTGTATAGAAAGCAAACGGAAAGTAGGAATAGATGAGAGGAGAGATGTAGGCTGGAGTAGAAGTTTGTATACCACTGAAAAATTATACAGAAGGCAAGAGGACACCTGTGGTGGGATAGGAGAGTGGGTAACAAAGGAACAGGGGAGGAAGATGATTTTTGAAGCAGCATTTTGCATGGATTTGAGGAAAATCAAGGAAGTCTGAAAGGAGAAGGCTGCAGAAGCCTAGACAAAAGCTGACCACAATGTATAGAAAAGCTAGCCAGAAGGCTGAGAAGGAAAGTGCAGCTTTTAGGGATGTTCTACAAGTAAGAGGGGAAGCAGGATGTGATTGGACAAAGTAAAAAAACAGGGCCAAATTTTCTGCTGATGTAACTCAGTTAACTTCAGTGGAACTGTACCAGTTTATACCAGCAGACAAAGCTGGATTGCACAGAGAATAGTGGAATTGTTTACAATGACTGAGGAGAGAGGGAGCAGGGAAGACTTGGTAATTATCGAATGATATTGCTGTATCATTATACTAGACAGCTACAAACAAGGGACAAATACATCCAGTAGGAAAAACAACCGGTGTGTGTGCATGCACACATATACAAAGATAAGAGAAAACAACAAAAATATGCAGTGACAAATATCCAATATGCAGATTATGCTCTGGACATTTTAAACATAATTTTTCATTTTATAAGTGTCAAGAAATCAGTTTTGTCTGAAAGTCCTCGATTTACTACCAAAGCTGACAAGGAAGCTCCTCTACATGCCTGATCCAAAGGCCATTGAAATCAATGGAAAGAGTCTGACTTTAGATGAGGCAAAAATATAGCCTGTCCATATTTTAATGACAGAGGAAGAATTCATAGAGAATAAAGAGAATTAAACCTTTACCGAGTAACAGGTGACTCCTCAGCAGCTATGATAATCAATACAAATAAATAAAGATTACAGCCATTATTCTGAGTAGAACAGGGAACTGGAAGACTGTGTTTCACTAAAGTCTATCTAATTATGGCAGAGGTGCACTCAACAGTCCCACGTCCCCTCCTTTAGCAGGCAGCCCTGTAGATTTTGTTTATTTCTATGCTGCGTTTGGATGACCCACATCATATAATTGGATCCATTTCATATGGGGATATGAGCCTGTTAGCCAACAGCTGCAGAGACATGGTTGCTTGTGTAAATGAAAAGAAAGTTTCTGTCATTCATTTCTAAGCATAAAAGTGATAAGCTGCGGCTAGGTTGCAGCAGTTTCCAATCCCCCACATTAACACACATTCCCTTTCTAAGCCAGTAATCCTCTCAAAAAATAATTCATTGTTTTTAAAATAATGGCGTAACTGTTCCTGAGAATCACAAAGGCTATTCTTGCCAGCTGGCACTAGTCACTTAGCAATATATCAAAGTAATTGCACCTCGGTTATGGATTAGCACAATGCATCATCCAAATGAGAAGCCCTGATGATATATTGAAGATAGGGCTTCCCAGGAAGAAGGGAGTCAAGAGGTAGCCATTTTATTTTATTATGCAAAAGGGTGGGAGGGAAGGACTAAGTGAGAAAGAGAATTATGTTAAATATGGATTTTCATTTACACTGGTGGAGGTGACAAATGCAAACTAAGATCCAAGGCAATTCTTGTGACATTAGAATGTTGCTTCTCTCTGCTAAAGCCTGTTTGACATGATTGGTTTGCAAAGTATATCGGGGAAGCACCGTTTATACGACGTATTCCTTCTGCTCTAAGCCAGTGGCTCTCAACCTTTCCAGACTACTGTATCCCTTTCAGGAATCTGATTTGTCTTGCGCACCCCCAAGTTTTACCTCACTTAAAAACTGTTTGCTTACAAAATCAGACATAAAAATACAAAAAAATGTTGCACAGTATTACTGAAAAATTGCTTGCTTTCTCATTTTTACCTTACAATTATAAAATAAATGGATTGGAATAAAAATATTGTACCTACATTCCAGTGTATAGTATATAGAACAGTATAAACACTTCATTGTATGAAATTTTAGTTTGTATTGACTTCACTAGTGCTTTTTAGATAGCCTGTTGTAAAACTAACTAGGCAAATATCTAGATTATCTAGATGAGTTGATGTACCCCCAGAAGACCACTGCGTGCCCTCAGGGGTATGCCTACTCCTGGTTGAGAACCACTTCTCTAAGTAGCAAAATACAGCCCTGCCCCTCCAACCTTTACTTGGGTAACCACACAAGTAGTCCTGTTAAATTAATACAAGAAAGGGAGCGATTTGTGAGTGAGGAATACCTTGGGGTGTGGGGGAGAAGAGTAAGAAATGTGGTATATCTTGACTTTAATAAGACTTTTGATATGGTCTTACATGACCTTCTCCTAAACAAATTAGGGAAATACAACCTAGATGGAGCTACTATGATGTGGGTGCATAAACTTGTTGGAAAACAGTTCCCAGAGAGTACATGGCATAGAGAGTACACATATAATGTTTGTGGACAATACCAAGCTGGGAGGGGTTGCAACTGTGTTGGAGGATAGGATTAAAATTCAAAATGATCTGAAGTAAATAGGATGAAATTCAATAAGGACAAATGCAAAGTACTCTACTTAGGAAGGAACAATCAATTGCACACATAAAAAATGGGAAATGACTGCCTAGGAAGGAGTACTGCAGAAAGGGATCTGGAGCTCATAGTGGATCACAAGCTAAATATGAGTCAACAGTGTAATGCTGTTGCAAAAAAACCCCAAACCACACACACAGGAGTGTTGTAAGAAAGACACAAAAAGTAATTCTTCCACTATACTCCTCACTGATTAGACCTCAACTGGAGTGCTGTGTCTAGTTCTGGGCTCCACATTTCAGGAAAGGTGGACAAATTGGAGAAAGTTCAGAAGAGCAACAAAAATGATTAAAGGTGTAGAAAACATGACCTGTGGGGGAAGATGGAAAAAATTGGGCTTGTTTTGTCTGGAGAAGAGAAGACTGATGGGGGATATGATACTTTTCCAGTACATAAAAAATATTACAAAGAGGTGGGAGGTATATTGTTCATTAACCTCTGTGGATAGGACAAGAAGCAACGGGTTTAAATTGCAGCAAGGGAGGTTTAGCTTGGACATGAAGAAAAACTTCCTGTCAGGGTAATTATGCACTGGAATAAATTGCCTAGGGAGGTTCCAGAATTTCTGTCACTGGAGGATTTTAAGAGCAGGTTAGACAAACACCTCTGAGGGATGGCCTAGATAACACTTAATCCTGCTCTGAGTGCATGGGATTAGATGACCTCTCTCTACCAGTCCTGTGATTCTATACTCACCTGAGTAAGGGTTTTAAGATGAGTACCATAGTTCTGATAGTTATCAGCTTTTCATTAGCTGACATCCCCATCCCCAATTCTCTCTCATAGTAGGCTACAGGGTTTCCTTGTAACAAAGTGCCCCGTTAACCTTAAATGGTGCTTTGGAATGCTAATCGTTTGGACATGTTATTGTCATGTGTTGTTTTCTTAGACAACTTGTGCAAGTTTCCAAGTGCACATTTTGGATGTGTTGTAAGGCATGAAGAGTCTTTATTTTTCAATTACCTTAGCAGTCAACCAAATAACTTCTTTCCTTGAAAGATACTATTGCTATTTTAAAAAATGGGACCAGCAGTGATTAGAATGCAAACGTAAGGCCTGGGCCAAACTGCGTCCTGCAGCCCCAAGGATTAGTGTGTGTTTCTTTAAAGCACAATTTGGCCCAAGGCTTTAAACAACCACTGACCTGCTAACTGAATTCTAGGAACAATTTGGTAGCATGAAAACAGATGGCTTATACATATTATGTGATCACCATTTCACACTAAGAGCCTTATTTTCAGGGACCAATTCCGCATGTACAATTGCATGCTACCATAGCTAGAGCATCTGAGGAGCACAGCTCTATGGTACGCCAAGGATACGTAGACCAGTTCAGGGAGTTTCCTTAGCTTCCCCCTTATACAGTAAAACTGCACCAGTTCTTCCACCTTTTGGCCTCTAGGTGTCCAGGAAATGGGAGGGGCATTTTGGCAACAGAGACTACTGTACTTTCCTCAGTATCATATTTGTTCCTCTTACGCAGCATTCAAGCTACTTATATCGTAATTTGGAATAGCAGACACTTTTACACGAAGGGACAATGGATTGTGGATCAAGGAGGCAGTTGCTCTTCCCAAGTGGACTCAGATGGAAGGAGTCACATTCACTATGGCAAAAAACAGCTTGAAGAGTGACAGGCAAAGAGATGGAGATGAAACCTCTTGGACTCACACTGAAGAAAGGCGGGCATTAAATAGCTCTCTTCTTGCACTCCAGCACTTTAGGAGGTCCTTGAAATTGCTTCTTTATTGATTTTATAACACAAAAATAAGAGCATTTCATATTTTGTATTTCAAAATAAACCCAACCATCATACTGGATAACTAAGTCACTAATAAGAGCTAAATCTAACCCTCTGTTTTTGTGCTAACATGTTAAATCCCCTGTGGATACTAGAAGGGGAAATAGAAACACTTAGTATTAAAGAATGATGCTAGGGGCTAGGTTGACACTGGGGGGAGGGGATGACATGTAAAACTTATGCCCACAGAAGTTTGGCCAAGACTTTGGAACTCAATCTTGGATGAAATAAAAATGACCATGCAGCATTCTAAACTAAATGTAAACCTTATCTTAATGCTACTTCTCTTGCAACAGTACCCTCATATACTTCAGTACTCATCCCATAGATGTATATGCATGTCTTTATACATAAAGAAATGAAAATTGTTTCTTCAAAAAGTTGTGACCCTCTCTAATAAGGAGGTTGATGTATATTAAAAATTAAAGATGTATTAACAATTCAGATCTGAGTTTTATTAGTGTAGATATGCAGTAATTCCAAGTGGCATTATTCCTGACAAAGTAGTGTAAAATGTTTTAGGAATGTGCCACTGGGCTCAAATTTGGTGTTTGGTGACAAAACCAGTGTTCTTCTCATACTCCCCATTTGGGTACCTTCAGTACTCTAATCAGCACAGTTGGCATTATCTGGACCCAGATCTGGAATAATGCTTTCAAGTTGGAACAAATTGTATTAGCAGAGGTGTGTAGAGAAGGTGCTCCTTTCAGCTCTACATGTATATCCAGCCAGTGCAATTAGTCCCACATTCATAAGTGGTGCAGTGATTTATAAAGTTGAAAATAAACTAACCCTCATGAAATTTAGCTATTGGAAAGCACAAACATACCAGTACCAGTTCAATGTTAGCTACATCAATGTGTGCTGATAATGGATAGCATACTTGTATATCTCAAAAATATTTAGTTCAACAACAGCGTATAAGATGAATCATGGAATTGCTCAAAAATGCTATTCCTGGCCGGCTACACAAGAATATTATAGCCTTTGCAAACAATTGATGTGTTTTAATTACATTTTATTTATTCAACCAAACCCAGAGATAATTAAAATACATATTGTGTAAATAGTAATGCCACTTCACAACTAGGTGAATTTATAGAACCCAACTGTTCTTTGTATGAGAATAACTTTGTGAGGCAAAAGAAATTAAAGTTACAATGTACTGGGCCAGATCCTCATTTGTTATAAACAGATAGACTTCAGGGGAGTCTCTACTCAGTCATATCAGTTAAGGATCTAATCCCTGGAGTTTCTTCTTTCATCAGAGATCATGTTTCCCCACAATTGGAAGCAAAAAATCCATTTCCTAAGCCCACAGATATCCCAAGATATTCAGGAGGCAAGTTGCACTCATTTGTTGCTTCATGGCTCCCTCAAAGATGGTTCCGCCTTGACGCCTGTCTTTACCAGCTCCTACTGACCTTTAGACAAGGGAAAGGATCAAGCTAATGCAGAGAGAAGAGCATATTACTCTTTAGTTTGCAGAATTCCCTTGGGCAGATGCTGGGAGTGCAGGGAAATATGCACTTCAGTTTTTACTCTTTAGAAGCAGTCTTTTCTCATAAAGAGACTTTCTCAATTCAATTTATTTTGTTCACTAGCCAAAATTATGTCAAAAATCATGTGATGAATCCTGAGGAAGTAATCGAGTACCCCAATATGCTAACTGGCTCTTTATTTTGCTTCAATAGGAAAATGAGACTGAAAAGTTCATTTTCATTTGTAGAGACTATTTTGCCAAGATGGTGTCCTCATTTCCTTTGGACAACTGTTCCTCACACCAGACTGCTATTCCTGGGGTTTAGTGATTAAAAACAAACTGTGTCCTAGGCAGACGGCTGCCTGTGTGTGTCTGAAAGATAAGACGCTAATGGCAGGAAACCTCACAGAACAATTTTAGTTTGACTTCAGGGAAATAAAAGCTTGCCGGTCCTGTGAGTCCAGGTGTGCTTCGTATCAAAGATGTATCAGGGTGGATTATAGTTAATTCCCCCCCAAAAAAGAAGGGAGGGGAGTATTGTAGAAATGCTAACAGGTGAGATCATGTGTTTGCTGCCTCAATTCTTTGGAGTCAGTTTTGTATTACTGTGAGAATTTAAGAGAGCAAATGGCACAGGCTTAAGATCCTTAGTTCTGGGAATTTTGCCCATTGAAACTCCCTGATGTAGAGGAGTGGTTAGATACCATGGTTATTACAGCTTCTGCCCTGTGTTTACATAGAATATATTGAGGAACATGAGCAATGACATTCATGTTTATGCCTGTGATTTTTGTGGGCTTGTCTATACAGCGATGCAATGCACCCTAGAGGGGGTATGAATTCTAAAGTACACTATGCTGCACATTGACTGAAGTAAAGCCTGTAGTGCCCTGGAAATCTCACTGTAAACTGGTTTATCATTAAAGAGCCCCATGTTTATCATTGACTTTCTGGTTTTGCCCCATTGACCCAACATAAGAGTAACCTAGATTAGTGCTGTGTGGGTCTTTGTCTCCCATTAGTGGCTGATAGGTTAACAAAGTCTATTGAGCTGCTGGATGTGGAATTTACTTCTTCATCTCATCCAACAGAGGCTCAGGACAGAGCCAATTCTCAATGAAGTTAAGGGAAGTCTCCATTGCTGATACTGAGCCTTGCATGAGACTTTTAACAGAAAAGGTCACAAGTTCAAACTCGGAGGATAACCCTAGGTGAGGCAGTATCCAGAGAAGCATCCCAATCTCTTTCATACCATCCTTAAATAGATATTAAAAAATGAATAGAGAAAAATCCTGAGGGCTTGTGGGGAAGGTTTAGGTTGGATATTAGGAAAAACTTTTTCACTAGGAGGGTGGTGAAGCACTGGACTGGGTTACTAGGGAGGTGGTGGAATCTCCATCCTTAGAGGTCTTTAAGGTCAGGCTTGACAAAGCCCCGGCTGGGATGATTTAGTTGGGGATTGGTCCCGCTTTGAGCAGGGGGTTGGACTAGATGTCCTCCTGAGGTCCCTTCCAACCCTGTGATTCTATGATTCAATGATAATGGTCATCAGGGGTGTGATGGGGAGAAGAGAATCCTTGACTTGTCATTTTGTCCTTTGCATCAGTGGATGATCTTTTCCCTTATAGACATAAATATGATCAAGAGGGAGAACAGTAGGGTAGCCCCCTTAGGTGCTCGTCTTCATTAGAGTCTTCGCTGTGATGAACCATCCTTATGCCTGTGTGTCCCCTGCTATGTATGTGCCACTGAAACATGTTGAGAACACTCACGAGCAGGCTTTCAGGTACAACAATAAAAAGGCCAAACAATGCTGATGGCTTATTGAGGAAACACTCACACTCAGAAGAATTGCTCCAGGAATTGAGTACATTATAAGCTTCTCAGAGATAGCACTACACAATGGGGACTGTTTGACTCAGGTCACAGCAAAAGATATTTCCAGCAAGTTGGAAGAAAATATAAAGGGGGAAGTGACATCATGACTAGATCACACTCCCCACACAAGAGAATACCTAAGGAATAAAGACTGAAGGGGGAGGGTGCGCTGGTCCCAGGCAAGAAAGAAGGAAGCCCAGTTCCAGGTTGCACCCTGGGGAGGGACTTGTCACAACCCCCACTCCTGTAAATTCAGATAGTGGCCCATCTCCTCCATCCTACATCTTTAGGGTGGTGATTAACCAGGGTAGAACGATTGCTCCCACAAATCCTGTAGTAAGTATCTTTTAGGGTGCAAGTGCACTGGCACTCACCCTAGCTATCTCATCCATTCTTCAGCATCACTGTACCACTACACTCTTCCTCTTGCCACATTGGCCTTTTATAATTCTGGAGCTGAGATACTCAAGAGTGTACTAAGATAAAAGGAAGTCCTTATTTAAGCAGACCAGGCAAAGCTAGAGAATCACAACCAAACTAGGAGTCCACTTCTGACTCCTGAGGGCAGCAGACCCTGAACTGAGCGATTGGCTGCTTTAGTGTTGCCAATTATCACTAGACAGTACTGATTTTTGTACTATCTAGCAAAGTTATTCTTTGAGTCCATACTTGCTGGTGTGCACTCAGGGACAAAGGATTCATGCAACACAGTGTCTAATGACATGTCAAGCATTCAGAGGAATGAGGCAAATAGGAACACAGGAACAGATACTGGTTGAGACTAGTGATCCATCTAGTCCAGTATCTTAACAATGGTCAGCACAAACTACCTCAGGAAAAGGCAAGAAACCTTAATTTGTTCCCTTATGCAAACATAACTATGCTGTGACGCAGCTGTCACTATTAAAATGTCTAGGAGGTAATGAACCTTCCTCCTACACCTTTGAAAGTTTCTAGAAGAAGAGGGGGTCTACTTTCGGAAGACTTGAGCCATCCATAGCTAGGCCATCCAAAACAGAGACTTCTCTGCCTCAGGGCTCTTACATTTATTTTATTTATTTATTTATTTAGGGAGGGGGGGACTAATCAATTTAGCCAATGCAATGAACTAGCACCTAGTTCAGAATGTTCAAACTTAACTTTTAGGGAGGATCATTCTTACAGGATGGATAGAACAGGATCCTTTGCAAGTAGATTTCCCCCTGTGTACTCCATACCTCATCTATTCATCCACAATAAGGACTGGACCAAATCTGCCCCACATAACTAATCGTGTTCTGGAAAGAAGATTTTTTTTTTTGCGCTAAAATGCAAAATCCTAAATCCTCGCAGCCTTGATCTTGTTATTCCACTGACACTTATGATGGGAATTCATCTCGCTTTTCTCAGCTATGACCATTGTCAGAACATGATCTTAAACACTGATGGTTGAATGAGGGAAATTGGGGGGGGGAAAGTGTATCAATTGTTCATAGAGTTCATTCATGTATCAGGTACCACAACACTGAGGTGATGTTACAAACCATGGGCCTAATCCTCTCCCCAGTGGAAGAAATATTACGCTCTACATTAGCTTAGCCTAGCTAAGGAGGGACTTTGGCTTTAATGTTACATTTTCTTGCTTTTGAGAGTTTCATTCAAATCTTTGTTATTTGCATCACTTTTTCCATAGTATAGTAGTTACTTAATGCAAATCAAGACTATTTGCAAACTAAGGAGGATTCATAAATAAATATTTGAAAAGAGAACTGTTGGAATGAGATATTAGCTTCCTGCCAAAGAAACAAAAGAGCCAGCTACCAAATAAGTGTACTGTAGCATGCTATGCAAATTTTTCACCCACTACAAATATGCAAAAAGGATAAGCTCTTGCTTCTAAGCCCTTACAATAGTCGTTTCATAAATAAATAATGGTATCAAAAACTTGACACTGTGTTAAGGTGTAAGCTTGTGCAGCCCAAAGACTGCATAATTTTGCCTTGGAATTATTGAATAAAAAGAACTAAATGACTGCTTTTATTTCTTTGATCAGAGATATGGCACTGTGAGACGTCTGAGTCAGGGGATTTTCCCCATCAATAGTATCTTTAAAGAATATAATTTTAAATGGTAATTTATTTTATAGCCATGGTAGTTAATTCTTTTATTATAGTCATTAGTGCGGTCTAGTTTGGGAGTTTGCATAATGGCATACAGGAATGTAATGCATGAAACTTTGCATCAGTCAGAATGGTTATATAGCCCCTTAGTGTAGGTGTGCATCTGCATGGCAATATCTTTTAGACTTTATTTTTTGTCTAGCACCTTGCAATGTTCCACATACAAGAAAGATGACAAATTAAAGAGTTCTGAATTCTGGATGTCATTCTGGGCACAAAACCAGAACTCTTGAAATGAGCTGAAACATGGACAACAAGTCCAAATAGTTCCTTTCATGTCTCTCATACAAAGATTACAGCAGTTGAGATTCTGATAAAAGACTGTGCATGCCTGCAGTAGAAATTGCTTTGAGGGGGGAAAAAAAGGCAACTGACATGAAGATTTGTGGGATGGAAAAAAATAAATAAAAACCATCAGTGAGGATGATAACCCATTTTTGTGACTTCAGATTGCTGGAAGAGATTTTATAGAGGTGACTTAGTCAAAATTAGATCTTGGAATAATTCACTAAAACCTGAAGGAGCAGTTACTCCAATATGTAAACACTTTTAAGATGTTGTTAAACACAGTGGTTCTCATCCAGGGGTCTGGGTTCCCCTGGGGGTTCTGCCAAGCATGGCTGGCATTAGACTCTTGGGGCCCAGGGCAGAAAGCCAAAGGCCCACTATGCCTTCAAACAAGTCAGGAAATCTTCTCTTAATTTCCTCTACTGTGAAGAAGTCTTTTTTGTAGATTCCACTGCCATTAGGCTTTATCAAAGTTTAGTGAGTTTAAAGCTGCCAGTCCCAATATTGGCTGGTGTGTTCGTTACATAAGTAACCCTTCTGCAAAGTGGAGTCAGCAGCAACATAAGCCAGGTTAAATGTCCAGGGGGTTCCCTTAATAGGAAGGACCACCTTTTGCAACCCAACACCATCCCAGGTGCCTCTACGAGGCAATACTTTCCCTCTGGCAAGCCCTGAGTCTGTATATGGGGAGGGGGAAATTTTAAAAGGGGACCCAACATTAATTTGGGAAAACAATTCAAAAGCATGTGACCGCAGGCAAACACCCCCTCCCACAGCATGTTGGGGGAGTGTCCTTTGCCTCAGTCTTGCCTTGCAGTGTGAAAGTCCAAACAAACAAACGTCCGATAACACACCACTCCCCTCTCTGGCACCCCTTGGTTGGTGAAGACAGTTCAGAGGTGTGCTCATGGGGGGAGGGAAGAGAGGGGGAAGGCTTGAGCAATGCCTCTGCTGCCTGTACAACTGGCTCAGTTGCTGCTGTCACTGTCGCCGTCCCTCAGCTGCTACCGCAGTCCAGCTCTGCTGTCACCGCTGGCCACTGCTGCAAATGTCACATTCAGATGCTTCACCCCTTAACCCCGCTCTCAGTCATTTTAGCAGGTAGAGGGGGACCTCGCTGCCAGGGCAGTTTGTGTTGCCTTTCACTGTTCCCACACTAGGTTTGGGGCTTAGCCCCTCGACCTGCTGAGCAGTGGGAGATTCCTAGAGCTCCCCTAACTGGAAACAAGGATTCTTGAGTCAAATCAGCTTTGTCATTAAACACTGGAGAGGGGCAGGTTGTAAGATGTCTAGGACTACTTAGGCAGAGTCCCCACCCACTTACCTTGACTGGGATTTGTCATCCCTGCTTAGCGGTGAGGTTCAGTGGAGGGTGAAGCTCAATCAGGGAGGCTAATCAGAGTTCTGCTGCCCTCTAGGCCATCCAATATAGATAACATCTCATTATCCTTGAATTCAAATACTAGAGTGATTTGTAACCCAAACTGGCTAAAATTGATCATTTTTGACAGAGCAATATCATGCTGCGCACGTAGGCAGAGTAAGCATGTCTATCCAAACACAGCTCCTGAAGTCTTCCCCACAAGTGCAGCCTTAGGTGTCAAGGGAGAGCTCATTCAGACCCCAATTACATATAGAAATCTAGAGTGACTTTTTCCTTGTACCTGCATTTAACATTACATTTCCCCACTAGGCAGAGTGGATGCCCTCAATATCACCTGCATCAGCAAGACTAACAGGATGTTGTGTCATAGTAATGGACTAGACTTTTCTTAGCTTCTATCTCGGACTTTTCTTAGCTTTTCTTAGCTTCTATCTCGGAATGCAGTTTACTTGTGCCCTGGTGTCTTGTTAAGATAACGATAAAACATATGTAACTATCCTTTCTCTCATTCTGTTTTGTAAGCCAAAGAGAAAGCGGTGCAGAGGTGTTCCGCTGCATGCACTGTTTGCCCTCTACTTTTCTGTTTGCAATGCTCATGCAAAATGGTTTGCTTTGTGGCACTTCATGCATATCTCCTCCCCCCCGGTGGACATTCCTCTTGTTGCGAATTGTAGCATGCAAATCTGTTGCAGATCTTTGCTGTATGCTTCTCTTTTAAAGTTGCACGAGGCTGGCGCTCTGCTGTTGCACCCTGATCTCGTTATGAGCATGTCTGATTGCTGGTTGTACCTGTTCTGCCATACGCACAGAGACTAGTAATCGTGAGTACTTTCATTAGCTCTGTGGAAGTCTTGTGTGCTGTGGCTAGCCTAATGGCTTTTTTTAGTGTTAAGAAATTATTGGAGGACAACTTACTTCTTATCCTTCAGCACATCACCTCCCTCAGTGAAAGTACAGTCTTTTCAGCTGTAGCTAGGTTACTCAGTCATTGCCATAGGTCACTGATTTCTCACAGTGAATTTCTTTGTATGGAGGTGTTTTTCTTTGGAAAGCAATAGGCCTCACATAATTCAAATAGCCTGTCTGAATTTTTCCTCACTGCTTCAGTGATCTTGCCACTTGAGATCCATGCCTTTTTGCCCAATACAGATTAGAAAATGAGAGTGTTTTGTGCTGTAGGCCACTTATCTGCCTTCAAAGATCAGCTCCATTAACTCCTTCCACCTAGTCCAGTTCTCTACAATACTTCCAGTTTCAAAGTCCATACGTTATATTTTTGCCTTCTTTTGCATGAATGCCATAGTTAGTTTTTACTTCTGACACCATGTATTGTCTTCATTTCAACTGCTCACAGGAATGGAACTCCACCCAGGCCAATGGAAAACTATACAGGGTTTTGTTTGCAAGCTCTTCAAATATATATTCTGCTCTCAGCAACCCAGATCTGCACACAAATCCAGGGTCTCAGAATCACTTCATGTGCCTTTCTTCAACAGCCAGTGCACCAGTTATCTGCATGGATACAATACACCTACTACTGCATACAATTAATGGAATATCAAGGTTGGAAGGGACCTCAGGAGATCTAGTCCAAACCCCTGCTCAAAGTAGGGCCAATCCCCAACTAAATCCCCAAACAGCCCCCTCAAGGATTGAGCTCACAAGCCTGGGTTTAACAGGCCAATGCTCAAACCACTGAGCTATCCCTCCCCCTATTACTGCATATGGGGTGAAATCTTCACCTCATTGATGTTAATTGATTAATTCCCATTGATTTCAATGGGTTAGCCAGGATTTCAACCCAAATCTTTCAGCCAATGTAAGACAACAGATGGAAAGCCCTTAATGCAACATATCCTGTACAGTTTGCTGTCCAAGGAAGTCCTGAGTACAGTTCATTTGTGAAGTATTTTTGTTCATAATTAAGCCACATTCTCCGGCAGTAAGAGAAGAAATTGAAGTTGTCTCTTCCTGTTTCAAACCTGAAAGTGTCATCTGACAACTTTTGGAATTTAACAGGCTATGCTATAAATGCCATTTCATTGATTAATTCTATTCTGTGATGCCAAGAACATTAATCTTCAGATGCTCTGTTCCCATCACTGTTGCATTGAAAACGGTTACATATTAAGAACATGGCAAATTCCACAATGAGTTAAATAGTGATTGGAAAAAAGGTTACATGACTTTTCAAATAAGCAGCTTATCTGTCATTTTGTTAATGCTGCAGTCCTAAAAGTTTTCAGATGAAAATAAAAAATTGAAACAGCATTTGCCTTGATTTGACCATAGTGAATCATTATAGATTCCAGCCATATAAAAGAAATGATCATGCACAACCTGAAGGGAACAGTCATGGCAAACTGCTTCAGCATCAAGCAAAAAGACAACTGTCAAAAATAAATGTTACAGCCATCCTTACTGATGAGTTCTTAAGGAATTAAAAACATTGATTTAGATATGGGAGCAGTGGACAGGAATTCATTAAGAAGCATAAAATATGGTATAACTATGAAAATCAATGCAGTTGGCAAACAGAGGGACAAAAATGCAGGCCCATCTCAGAGAGGCAGTGACGACTGAGCTACAATGAAATACAGCTAATGTAGCAATAAGGCATAACAGCACATCTGCAGTGCTATACAAGAGAAGGAAAGGGCATTACTCAGTTTGTATAGGGAACAGCAAAGGAATAAAAGCATTTATTATACTGATAGTTCATAAAACTAAAGAAATATTCCATCTTGCATCTGAAGTGGAGGACTGACTGTGGGATATGCATTCGTGAACAAATCTGGATTTTTCCTCATTACATTCCTCAAGTGAATCCATCTCAACTCAAAAATGGTACTATTTTCACATTTAGAAGTGAGATGAAAGTGTCTCCCCAGTGATTTGTATCAGAGGATTACAGCTATACACATTTATAATAAATGCTCTAATTGTAGAGCATAGTGAGGAGTGAGAATATTTATTTGTATTACAGGTAATAAGACTACCATCCATGACTGTCAGTTTCACAACAGGTGGCAATTCAAGGCCCCTGTTCCCTCACTCTGACACAAGTTGAGCAGTACCATACTCTGTAAGTAGCCCCATTTGAATCGATAAAACAATTCTCTGGCTCTGTACTTCTATAGATCTGGGCCTGAACTTGGAAGGAGTCCAAGCACTGTCAAAGTGTGAATCCCTTTTCCTGTAGAGGACTGGTTTAAATAAAGTGGGTGAAATCCTGGCCCTAATCCAGTCAGTGGCAGAACTCCCATTGACTGCAATAGAGCCAAGATTTTACCTGATATTGTTAACAAGGAGGCTAGCTGAAGCAAAGAGGCCTCCAACCTAGTTACCGATGCCCTGTTGAAATCAGCCTAATCACCTGACGCCTCAGGCAAATTGGTAACAACAATCTGTCACACTATGGGAATACAGAGATACCTGTTGGTGGTGCCTGAAGGAAGAAGTCATTCATGAGGACATCTAGCACAGAGACTGCATAGGGTGTTGTACCAAGCTTTAAATTTGCACATTGATCTATTCCAGTGACTCTCAAACTTTTTTACTGGTGACCCCTTTCACATAGCAAATCTGAGTGTGACCCCTCCCCTCCCCTCCCCCTTATAAATTAAAACCACTTTTTAAATATATTTAACGCCATTATAAATGCTGGAGGCAAAGCAGGTTTTGGGGTGGAGGTTGACAGTTCACGACTCCCCCGTGTAAGAATCTCATGAGAACCCCTGATCTATTCCATCATCTATTGGGACTGAGTACCTTGTCTTTCTTGCATCAAGTCATCAAGCAGTTCACCATAGTTGAAAATTGAAAAATAAAGGCTCAAACCACAAAATTCAGATCCCAATTTAGACTTTAAACATCCCAAAGTTCAAGGGTGTTAAGAACCAGTTTAGACAATTGAGTGGTTTGCTAGTATGTTCAATATTAGTGTGATGTATTACAGAGTTCAAACCACTTAAAATATTTTCTGAACTTATGACATTTAGTCCAGAAGTGACAACATTCCACATGAAAAAGTTCACTATTTCATGGCTGAATTGAGAATTCAGGCTAGTTTATATAACTAAGGCTACAGCCTCTGTGTTTGAAGATACCAGATCAAAGGCTAAACCAGTCCAACCCATCTCTAATAATTAGTGAGTAGGAATTTTGTAGGACATCTCATTATATAGGTCCAGGGTCCAGCATTCCAATACTCAACTCTATGGATGGGTGTCTTTTCCTTCTTTACCTCCTTCTCACTTGCATTTCTGCCGCCTTTACACTGCATGAGCAGGCTACTATATTTATTAGGCACCATCAATACATTACAACATTGTTCCAAGTGAAGTGTACTGTTAAGTATTACCCGGGTTAGTAATTTAATAGGATAGTGACAGACATTGTTAAGGCATCTGACCTAATGATTTATGGGAGAAGTTACATTTGAAGACTCATTGATTTTGGTAACTGTGCCATGAACAATAATTGAGAACAATTTGTCCATTTTTTCATTGCCTTAAAAAAAAAAAGGCTCTCCCTCTGCCCCCTCCCTTTACGTTAATCACAGAAGGGCTTCTTTTAAAGCCCATTGACATTAGAAAGGGTTTGTAGCTATGACATTAACAAAGTTTAGAATAATTTGAAGAGCACAGTTCAGAAGTTGCATGTATCCTGATATGTGCCAGTTAGCCTGTTCTGCAACATGGAACCTTAAAAAAAAAGATGATAAAATGCAGTCACTATAGTAATCTAGTTTTAAATGATTGGTGATATTTGAGCTTTAACACCCTGGTGACACTTCAAGTGAAAGGAGGACAAGCTGCAAAAAAAGAAAAAAAAATTAGCGGTACAGCAGTGTCACCCTGTACTGTTCTTTCCTGTACTGCTAGGACAATAGAAATAGGTGTATGTGGGGAAAGGGAGCACTTTCCTTGGGACTTACATTAACTGGAGTAACTAGCAGGCAATAATATGTCATAAAAAGTCCTATTGTGACAACTGAATGGCCCCCTCCCTAATGGGGTCCCCTGGGGAGGCAGATCAGAATTGTACATTGCTAACGTTGTTGCAGGTATTGCAAGATATTTCAGAAAGGGTTAAAGGTGTGAATGTGGAGTGAAAGGTTCCTTTGCAGGTTGCAAGAGGCCGAAGAGGGAGGGGGGAAAAATGGATTAACTCGATGTTCCAGCTAGGTCTGAAGAGAAGAGGCTGACTTCAGCCTAAGGCCACTGCACACAACTGACTCTCGGCTACCTGCCGAGAAAGACAGGGGCCTAAATTCCAACCTCAATCAGCAGTAAACCAAAAAAACCCCCACCCTAAGCTAAGCAGGACTGCAGAGGCTGCAAAAACTAGTAAAATGGCAAAAGCCAACAAAAAACAAAGTCTCATGTCCGTGAAGCCGGTGTGGTTTGGGAAAGCTAAAAAAGCCACAAAAAGCCAGTTTAAACTAAAACAAAAAGCATGGGGGACAGAGATCCCTGAACAAAAGACCCCCCCCAAACCCAAAACTTAAAAACCCTCCTAAAAGCCAAAGCAAGTCAAAAATCAACAGCAAACCCTAAATGGCCTGTGCACAGGACAGAACTCTCATCACCCTTCCCCACTCCTCTTCTTACATTACACCCAGGTTTGGCCAGCCTTGTCTCGTGCGTGTGAGAGTATGAAAGTGGGTTAGGGCTGGGGCACTAATGCATTCTTTCTTCCTCCAAGTAACGTAAAAGCCTTCCCAGCACTCACTGCTGTTATTTAATTAATAAAGCTTTAATGCATCCGACGAAGTGGGTATTCACCCACGAAAGCTCATGCTCCAATACGTCTGTTAGTCTATAAGGTGTCACAGGACTCTTTGCTGCTAAAGTTTTAAAATTAGTCACTTGGTGTGCTCCTTCATCTTCTCCCCTAGCAATCCTGCGGCCTCAGCCTAATCACGTGATGCCTCAGGCAAATTGGTAACAAAAATCTGTTACACTATGCACCTCTACACTCTGGGGGGATGAAAGGAAGTGTATGGGACAAACCCACCAGTTCATTAATTACTATGTTAATGATAAACCAAGGAATGAGAATATTATATATAAATATAAGTGTAAGAGTGTGTGTGTGTGTGTGTGTAAAATAGTGATTTTTTAGCAGCTGATATATGTAAATTTTTTTGGCACAATGATACATGTTTAGGAGTAGGATGATAAACTAGTCAAGACTTTTTTAAATGTAGATAAGCAGCACTAAATGGCCATATAGCCTGGACTACTTTAGCCAACTGCAAGAGTTTAAGACAATTTTTATAATGAGAAATTCTGTATGAAAGTAACTACTCTCTCATTATTTAAATTTATTAACTTTTTTTTGTCAGATTCTAGCACCATTCCTTATACGATCCTGTCATTAGCACACTAGCCTGGGCTTTAGGAGGCCAGGGTTCAATTCCCTGCTCTGTCAGATTTCTTGTCTGACTTTCAGCAGGTCACAACCTCTAAGCCTCAATTGCCCATCTGTAAAATGGGGATAGGTAGCACTTCCCTATCTCTCAGGGATGGATTCTGAAGCACTAAGGTACTTCTATGTCCCTGTCACCAAAGAGATACACTTTACCAGTCAACAAACACTGGGCCCAGTTCCTGAACTTGTGTGTTTAATAAGTCTGCTATTGGTTTCCTTTCCAAAATGGAGAGGAGAGGCTAGAGCAATACTCACTTATATCTTTTTGGGGACAGAAGCCAAGCGGCCTGTCTTCCTTCTCTGCCCCACACCCATTAACTATTTGCTTCTATAACACACTCACTTTAATTTCCTGTAAGAACAGTGAGAAAAAGCATTGAGAAAAGTACAGAGTAGTGGTATTAGGCTTTGACAATGATTGACAGACTCTGTTTTGGCCGATATCTGGGTTACTAACAGGCATAATTCAGCAAGCCTTCATTCTGCTTCTATAAAAAAGGTAGGATTCCTTAGAGAATTATGAAAAGGCTAATAAAATCTCTTTCAAGAAAAGACTTGAATGGAAGTTTCTTGCATAAAGTACCATATAAATCAAAACCGGTTTGATATACTTCTTGGACAGATGCATTAATTAAAACCTCCTATGTATGCTGGGGCAGGGGAGAAGGGGGTAAACAAATCAAACCAAACCACTTTTTATTGTAAAGTCTCTATGATCCCATCACATGTATGCAGGGAATCCAGAGCTCCCATCCACCACTGTAGTTAAAGGCAAAAGAGCAGAAGGTACGAGAATGGCATATTCCGTACACCTTAAGCTTTGAACCACTTACAATTCTTAAATGGCTAATTTCTCTCTTCTGATTTCTGCTGTGGTATAAGCACTGGGAAAGTTAGAACTCAATGTTTTAAATAACTCTGCTCTGAGTTTTTTCCATCTCAAGAGAAGTCTTACTGGTTTTCAAGCCTGTCAATTCTATTGATAGTCTCCCAGCAACCAAAAAAGAAAAAAACATCCTGATAATTGTCTAGTTGTAAGATGCCACTAGAAGTGGGGAATGGAGAAGGCTGGATCTGTATGTTTCCATATCCCAACATTTTTATGTGCACAATTGCCCTACTACACCACTCTGTATTCTTAGCTTTACTAAACAATATCTTTCAACTAGGGTTATCGATTAATCTCAGTTAACCCATGCAATTAACTCAAAAAAATTAATTGTGATTAAGCGTTTTAATCACACTGTTAAACAATAGAATACCAATCAAAAGGTATTAAATATTTTGCATGTTTTTCTACATTTTCAAATATATGGATTTCAATTACAACACAGAATTGAAAGTGTACAGTACTCACTTTGCAAATATTTGTAATAAAAAACAATGTAAAAATGATAAACAAGAGAATTTTTCAATACACCTCATACAAGTACCATAGTGCAACTTACAAATTTAGATTTTTTTTTACGTAACTGAACTGAAAAACAAAACAATGTAAAACTGTAGCGTCTAACAGTCCACTCAGTCCTACTTTTTATTGAGCCAATCGCTCAGACAAACATGTTTGTTTACATTTGCAGGAGATATTGTTTATAAGAAGTAGGCAGCATTGTCACCTGAAATGATGCCACCTGCTAGTGCAGAGGCCACTCCACATAATAGGAGGCATAACAAAGTTCAAGTTAACATTAGGCACCTCCAGATACATTGACAATGGTAACAGAATAACTTGCATAAAAAAATAAATAAAAAGGTTCTGGGTCAAAAATTGTGAGACTCTAATTAAAGCATTTTAATTAAACTGCCATTACATATCCACACTGTTCTCATTGTGTCAGCAGAGCGCATCCACACTAGTAGCTCTTGCATCAACACAGCAGTGCACTGTGGGTAGCTATCCCACTGTGCAACTGGCTGCAGGGTGCTTTGGGAAGGGTTTACAATGCCTTATGGGGCAGGTACAGCCTCACATAATGCAGGTTCCTCAGTGCCATCATTCTAGTGGCATCCTACTAGATTGCCAGCTGCTTTTCAACTGAAGTATGGGGGGAGAAGAGAGACTGTGTTGGGGGAAGTGTGAGAGGGTATATATCATAGGTCTCACCCCCACTTAGAGCTGTTGGGTTCTAAAATGGGGACCTGCCTTGGTTTCCCTCTAAACTAAAATCCTAGTTTAGATCTGGTAAAAGCTGCCACCACCCAATAAGGTACATGTATTGGGACACAGTCCTTCCCCAAAATCCTTGGGGATCCCAAGAGCCCCAAATCCATGGAGTTCTTACACCCAGGAGAAATAAACCATTCCCCCCTGCTTCCTCCCCCCTCCCTTTTCCTAGGAGAGACACCGGGATCCAACTACAGAGGGATACTTCCCTCCTCCCCTTTCCCTGAGAATCCACCCAAGAAAAGATCAACCGAGTTCTTAACAGAAAAGAAAAGAATTTATTAAAAGAACAAAAAGAAAGTAACTGTCTCTGTAACCAAGATGGAACAATACACAGAGTCTAACCTATAAACCTGGAGAGCATTCCCCCTCCCCCTTTCTTTCTCAGTAAAAGCAAAGTAACAGCAAACAGGAATAAAGAATTTCCTTCAGCAAACACACAATTGCAAATGTAGAAATCAAATTATAAGACTAATCCGCCTTTCTAATTAATACTCACTATTGAATAGTAGGAACTTCTCCAGGAGAACTTGGAGACATGTCTGGCCTCTCTTAGATCCAAAAAAGAGAACACTCTAACAAAGAACACAGACAAAGGCTTCCCTCCACAGAGATTTGAAATTATCTTGTCTCTGATTGGTCCTCTGGTCAGGTGGTCATCAGGTACTGCATGTTAACCCTTTACAGGTAAAAGAGACCTTAACCCTTAACTATCTGTTTATGACAGTATATATGAGAGACTATGTGTGTTGGGGGATAGAGAGAGTGAGGGCATGCTATTTAAGTTCAGACAGCTGCCGAAAGCAACCATTCCTGAGGCAGGGGAGCGAGACACACTTGACATCAGCCCCTGCCTCCCTTCCTGGCTCTGCACAGCACTGTAGTTTCTCTGTCATACTCACCCCTGCCTGCCTGTGTTCCTAGTGCAGGAGAAAGTAGGAACATTCCAGGTTAATGATTTGCTCTTTGCTGCCCAGAACAGAGCAGCACACTCAGCTGTCAGAGCTTCACAGAGCTTTGACAAGGAGGTGCACATGCCTGCAGGGCAGCAGAGTTCAAAACAGTGAGAAGAGCAGTCATGACAGGCATTATGGGATACTGGGGAGGCCAGTTCAGGAGATCTAATGAATGACTGTGTCTGCACTGATGGTTTATTGTTTTAACTTTGCTGCAAAAAGCTTTACGTCTCTTGTCAAGGGGGTTTTATTTTGTTGCCAAAACTGAAGAGTTGTGCCACCAAAAGTGGCATTGCAGAGTGTACACATCCACTGCTTTGCTGCCAAAAGCTGCCTTTTGCCAACAAAACCCTGCAGTGTAGACAAGGCCTTAGTTCGGGGATCTATTGGGGAGGCAGCTGGATTCTATGAACAAGACAAAACAATTCCACAATAGAAGAGGTGTGAAGATGTTAAGCTGGCACTGCACAATTTCAGATAGAAGGCCTAAAAGCACAAATCCCTTCCCATTTTTTGTAGCATTCATATCTTTGCTTTTGTATCATTTGGTGTCTGCTACTCAAAACACTCCCATCTATTCTTCATTGCCTTTCAGCCACAAAGAATGGTTATTTACCGTATAGCAACTTATTCCTCGAGATGCTCTGTGAATGTAGATTTCACTCATCGTGTGCATGCATGGGAGTCTGGAAAGTTCTCTAGCTGCATCTATTAGGGGTCATGCATGTGCCCTTCAAATCATGTTCTCCCTCCCAAGGCCATAGAGGACAGAGTGACCCCATCTGCTCCTCAGTTCTTTTGCCATCTGGAGTCCAGAGGGGAAAGACTCCAAGCTGCACAGATGGAAGATGGGTCTTCCACATACACAGAATGTCTCAAAATTAATTGTTTTCTTTGAGTCTCTGTACATGTGACTCCCACTTATGGGTGATTAGCCAGATTGACATCCAGCAGTCAGTCAGAATTTAGAGATTATCTGAATGACTGGTGGACCTCCCTGCCAACCTCTTGATATTGCCACCAGTGACTAATGTTTAGTAAAAGTATGAACTAAAGATCATGTTGCTGTGCTACGGATTTCTATTAATGGAATTTTGCTTGACATGCTGAAGTTGACAGAGCTGTGGTCAAGTGTGCTGTAACACATACTGGAGGAGCTCTTAATAATTTGATAAACTGTCCTGATAGTCAGTGAATGATCTATTTAGATAATCTGAGTGAATGTAGGCCCAAATGGAAATCAACCACCATAGAACAGGAGAACTATGCATCCAGAGTATGAAGTTTTGATTCCCATGGGGATTTGAGGACTCAAAGAATACAGGTATTTGAATATATTGGTTAATATTAAAGTTGGACACCACCTTTGGAATGGAGTCTTAATGTTCCTCTGCATGGAAAACCATGCATTTAGGATTTGACATGCACATTTGAATTTCACTTATTCTACAAGTTGGTGTAATTGCCCTTAGGAATGCTACTTTGCATCACTTAAAGAGCAAGATAAAGATTCCCAAGGGAATCCATTAATGATTAAAGAACCAGGTTTAAGGAATCTTGAGTTGAAGGGAAGATTGATTCAAGCCCTTTAGAAATCTTACGGCTGTTTGCCAAAAAAGGGGAAGAACCAGAACCAGTTCTAGGAGATTGGTATATCTCCAATTATTATAAAACCTCAAGATGCCGTAGGAGAGGCCAAAGGGAAGAACCATGAACTGAGTGATTGTTTTCATAGCAACAGGCATAAAAGCTTCTTGTGTGCTTGATGAATGGACATGTATCCTGTAAATCAAGAAAACCAAACCAGTCAATGGGATCTGAGGAGGGTATAACAGAAGTGAGGGTTGTCATGAGGAATTTGACTTGAGTGTGTGCATTGAGGAGTCTGAGCTTTAGAATGGGGATGAGAAGTAGAGGAATAGCATCTTTTTCCTATGAATTCTTGAGGATCCAAGTCTGTTGCATGATGACTTTGTAAGACTGGTCCCTGAAGGGGGATACTCTGGAATGGAATGGTGTGCCTGTGAGTGGGGATGCTAGAGATGGTTCTTTGCTTGAGACAGTTGAAGAATTTGAAAACAATTCCTCCAATGGAGGGGCTGTCCCCAGTGGGGACATGATTTGTCTGGGCATATGGAATTTCCTGATCTTTACCTGAAGGCTAAAAAGTGAGATTTTCATCACTAAAACTCTGGATTCACACTTTAACAGATGAAAGAAGAGACTCATCCAACAGAAATGACTAGCTTTGGGCGTACGGTAATCTTCTGAGAGGTAGAAGAGAGCCATTTTGGTGCCACCTGAGAAAAGGCTGGTGTTTTTGGTGCCAAATGCAAAGATGTTGAGGCATTTAGTCCTAGGAGTTTGAGTGATGGGTTGGGGAGAGTTGACTACAACTGTGCCAAGGGCATCAGTGCCATCTGGGATGGTGCATGTGTCAGTGTGAATGAAGCTGCCAGTGCCAAGGGTTGAGGGACTTGGGCGCCATACTATGTTGCAGCTTCAGCTGGCTTGGCACCACCTTATCCTCTTTCAGAGACCATTACTCAGGCTTTTTTGGAATAGCACCAGCGACAGCAACCAGTTCCAAGAAGTCAACTTGGAGGAGGGTTCTTTTCTCTTGTAGGTAGTAGGGGTATCTGACTGTTCCAGTGGGACACTAAAATGGGAACCCAATTCTTAAGACAATAGGAAGCATCCCGGGGTTACTCCTCTCTGTAGCACCGATTGTGCGCCCTGACCCCTAGGGTTGAGCTGTCCTGCCCTTTTACAAGCTCCGAGTCCAAGGTAGGTTTGGTGGATTTTTCCATTAGGAAAATCTTTAATCTACACTCTTTCCTTTTGAGAGCACATCTTGAAAGTCTTGCAAATATCACATTTACATGGAATAGGCATTCCCCTAAACAGCATAAACACTTGTCATGTTCATCCTTGAGGAGCATCAGAGCTACACAATGGGCACAATTTAAGACCTGGAGGAAAAGGCTGTGACATGAGAATAGCCCCACGAATAGTCACCTAACAAGAGTGTAATGCTGCCTTTGCTTATTGTGCCAATGGTTTATAACTAAATATTTACAGAAAGCCATCCTAAACGAAACTTGAGACATAGGTGGGATTCTGTTCTGACTGACAAAGGGCAGTCAGAGAATTGAGGAAGAGATGGTCATTCTATCCCTTATGCCCTCAGGAGGGGAAGCATGAGGGCATGCAGGGTGCATGTGTGACCCTTAGTGGACAGGGTTAGAGAAAGTTTTCTGGACTCCTGAGCAGAGGGTGCAAGTGAACCATCAGTGGGATCCACATGTACAGAGACTCAAAGAAATACCCAATTGTCCATTAGACTCCAGGAATTTCATAGGAATCCCCTTTTAAAAACAGTGGGACCTCATCACTCTTAATACTCGCGAGAATATATCCCCATTTCTTACTTATAGGAGAAAGTTTGGCCACAATTGTAACATATCCATTTATCTCCATCAGGGAAGCAATTCAAAAACATTCATCTACCTAATCAGACAAAACGAGCCTACACACTAAAATATATATAAAATACACTTGATTAACATACATGCATGGCAGGTACTGATGCATTGCTTAGAGCAAAATAGTAGAAAGAGGAAGGAGAGGTCACTGAAACAGCTGGGCTGGAGAGAGAGTTCATCACTGTGCCAGCTGCCGTGGGTGATTTCTCAATGCTACCAAAGCCTATCAAAGGAGTTAGGGACGGCCGACTGGGCCCGCGCATGACTTTCTGCTACCAGCGTTATTTATCAAACCACATATTGCAAAGTGTTTTAATATGCTTCCTGACACCTAGAGCACAGGACTGTTCAGCTGTTGTGTTGCAACTCAATTCCATCCCTTTCAGGGACAACAGCCTCATGGTATTGCCAAGCAATACATAGAATTGTGTATGCTATTCTTCTTCCCGTTATCTTACCTTCATTCATAAGAACATAAGAATGGCCATACTGGGTCAGACCAAAGGTCCATCCAGTCCAGTATCCTGTCTACTGACAGTGGCCAATGCCAGGTTCACTCCCTCTGGGGCACCTAACAGGTAATGATAAAGTGATCTCTCTCTCCTGCCATCCAGCTCCACCCTCTGACAAACAGAGGCTAAGGACAACATTCCTTACCCATCCTGGCTAATAGCCATTAATGGACTTAACCTCCATGAATGTATCTAGTTCTCTTTTAAACCCTGTTATAGTCCTACCCTTTCACAACCTCCTCAGGCAAGGAGTTCGACAGGTTGACTGTGCGCTGTGTGAAGAACTTCCTTTTATTTGTTTTAAATCTGCTGCCCATTAATTTCATTTGGGGGCCCCTGGTTCTTCTAGGAACAAGTAAATAACTTCCTTATTCACTTTCTCCACACCACTCATGATTTTATATACCTCGATCATATCCCCGCTTAGAGTCCTCTTTTCCAAACTGAAAAGTCCTAGCCTTTTTAATCTCTCCTCATATGGGACCCGTTCCAAACCCCTAATCATTTTAGTTGCCCTTTTCTGAACTTTTTCTAATGCCAGTATATCTTTTTTGACATGAAGAGACCACATCTGTACTCAGTATTCAAGATATGGGCGTACCATGGATTTATATAAGGGCAATAAGATATTCTCTGTCTTATTCTCTATCCCTTTTTTAAATGATTCCTAACATCTTGTTTGCTTTTTTGACTGCCACTGCACACTGCATGGACATCTTCAGAGAACTATCAACTCCAAGATCTCTTTCCTGATTAGTTGAAGCTAAATTAGCCCCCCCGTCATGTTGCATGTATAGTTGGGGTTATTTTTTCCAATGTGCAATATTTTACATTTATCCACATTAAATTTCATTTGCCATTTTGTTGCCCAATCACTTAGTTTTGTGAGATTTTTTGAAGTTCTTCACAGTCTGCTTTGGTCTTATCTATCTTGAGCAGTTTAGTATCATCGGCAAATTTTGTCATCTCGCTGTTTACCCCTTTCTCCAGATCATTTATTCATTTACTCTCATGACAAAAGTGTACCAAACTTTGATGCCATTGCTTCAGAGACCAGTGAGAATGGAATTTCAGAAAGGAAGTCAGCAAGTGACTATAGCAGTTTGAATTATTTCGCTTTTCTCCAAGTTCATATGTCACTTCTTTGATGTGTCCAGTAGCAGCCCCTATACCACTGTTCCTGAAGACAGAATATCATCTAAACCTTTTCAAAATTTGTCAGTATATATCTGATGGATTGCAAAGTGAAGCATTACTCAAATCAGAAGTGACAACATAGGGGCCTAGGTAATAGCTGATGGAGCCAACAGCCTTTTGTGTCTGGTGGCCTCAGTTTGCGTTTTGTCCCCCCCCCCCCCAAAAATAATCACAAATGGAAAAAAAAACCAGGTTGGTTTCTCATCTTTCTCTGTTTGCATTTCATAAAGTCACACACTTCAGTGAAAGGAGATTCTCTGAACAATAAAATTTTGACTAACAGTGTTTCAACTTCAGGACTGAAGCCCAGGGGTCCCATTAGAAAGACAACATTTGCCTAGTTACCACAATCTTCTATTTTAAGTAAACCAGAAAGATGATATCTCATTGTATGCTATCAGCTGGCAAAGGCTGAGCACTGTCAATTGGTAGGATTATTTGGGGAGTTTACATAGAGCCCTAGCATGAAGCAGGCGTGCCATTTCTGAGTTTTTATGAAAACTACATTTAGGTTAGAATTAACAGAAACAAAAGACCCCACACATCAGCTCTGCAGATCTATACGCACAGAGGGGAACATGGGGTTCATAACAATTGTACTCTGCATATATTGTCTCTCTCCAGGAGCTTAAATTTGGCCTTACCATTAACACATCCTTCTGAGAAGTATCATCCCCATTTCACAGATGTAGGAAATGGAGACAGAGGGACTGAGGTCACAGAACAAGTCCAGACAGAACTGGGAACAAAACCCAAGTCTGACTCCTAGCCCTGCATTATAACCGCTAGACCATGTTCCTTCACTCGTGCACTGTCCTCTCAGGAAACATTCACAGCACTGAGACGCTTAGACATGCTTTAATCTTGTGCCTCCCTTCAGTATCATCCCACCCGGTTGGCCAGACTGTGAATCCCCTCCTCATGAGGAGAGCTGGGTGAATAATCCCTGCTTACAATCAGGCAGGGAGAAGATTTGAATCCATATCACCCAAGCAAGTTCCTTAATCAGCAGACTATCAAAGTTGTTTTCTTTCACTCTTGACCCAGTGGATGTTTGTTTCTACAAAGTGGAACAACTTCAGCTGGAAAGACAAAGGACAACCCATTCCAGAATAGCCTATAGCCTGGTGATTAGGGCTCTCATTTGGATTTGGATAGATCAGTCTGTGCCACATTGGTGAGCCAAACCTGGGTCTCCCATATCCCAGGCAAGTGCCCTAACAGGTAGGATAAAGAAGAACAGGGAGAGACGTACCATACATTTGTTTGATGGCCCTGAAATAGTCTTCTCCCTCTGTGTCCTCCCCGCTCCCTGCCCCACAGATGCAAAATATTACCCAGCTCTAGGTGCTAGTAGTTACTCACTTGAATAATCCTACTGAGTCAGTGACCAGGAGTTATTTTTTGTAACACTTTCAGTTATTTTCCTTTAACAAGCTTCTTGTGTCAAGCCCACAATATTCTAATTTGGCCATTATTTGCCTGCTTTTTAAGTTGTCCTCCATTACAAACCTGCCAGTATTCCCGTTATTTTTAGCAGCATGCCTGTTACTCCAATATACTCAATTTTATTTATAGAACATCTTCCCTTCCTTGACCTCCACCAAGAAATTCCAGGCATTTAACAATCATACATATATCAATAAATTGGAAGACAGAGCTCTATCAAAGATACACTCCCATAGCTCCAAAAGCAGAATTACTTATTCTGCAATATTAGTATTAAGGCAGCACTCTTCTTCAGACTTCTGAAATATAATGCAGTAAAGTTGTGTAACAAGGGACTACTGTATTATTTTCCTGTTATACAACAGTTTCATTAGGAAGAGTCAAAGAACACTGCAGCTACTGATATTGCTATACTAATTAGTCTATGTGTATTGAACAAAAGGTGCACAAAGTGTTGCTTAAGGGCAAAATTCCACCTAGAGTTGTCTTGAATGTTTTCTATCAGGTACAAGGAGTAGAAATTGCAGAGCATTGTAGAATAATTAGGCAAGAGCCCATATCTCCAAATGCCTCTGGGAATGCTTGCGGGGGGGGGAGGGGGCTGTTTATTGTTAGTGAACTCAAACAAGCAATTTCTGTTCTTTACGAGCAAACATCACGGTTGTATGCATTTAGTTTTAACACGACGATAAGTGCATACGTAACTTACTGTTTGGTGTGTTGTGTCCTCCTTTCTATGTAAGGTTCTAATGTGGCCCTCATTATTACAGTATCCGTGTTCCTCACTATGTTTTCATGTATTCATCCTTAGAATACCCCTGTGAAGTAGGGCAGTGCTATTATCCCCATTTTAAGTGTGGGGAGTGAGGCACAGAGAGGGTTGGGCACAGATCCTCAGATGTCATGGACGTTAAGCGCCTAAATACCTTTAAGATCTTGGCCTGAAGTGAAATGCCCAGGGTCATACAGGAAGCGTGGAAGAGCAGGGAATAAAACCTTGCTTTCCCCTGAGTCACAACCTACCCCCTAACTTCTGGGCCATCCATCCTCCCTTTGGGCCTGGTCCAGATATAAAGCGGCCACAGACAGCTATGGATGTAGCCTTAGCTCAGTCTCTGTGATAATCACAGTGATAGTTACAGTTACACAGATGGGCCTGATGGCTCTGGCACATTTCCAATGGAGGCCACTGAGCACAACAAAGTCTGGGCATCCCTTCCCTAGAATTTGGTTAGGATGGTTTCTGCAGGCCTGAGACTGGTAGCTAGCTGAGTCAGGAGTACTCAATGTAATAGCAACATGTCTTTTTCCTTCTATGGACTCATTACAATTTCTCTTAATTATATCCATGTTACAGCACAACTAAAATGGTATTCTGATATCTGTAAAGTGATCAAGTACAGCTAATAAATGTACAAGTAATTATTGTGATTCTTTTAGAAGTTTAAAGTTTAAAGTTTTGAACCTCTTCAAAAACTCAACAAAGTGCTCGCTCAGTATCTCTGAGAATTAGGCCACATGTGTTTAGATTTTTGTGTTCAAGCACAACTGAACAACTGAGGCTAGAGTTCGGAGGAGGTAAATCAAACACATGCCAATGCTCCTGATTATTCACTTATTTCTTTCATCACCAGCCTACAGTATTGCTAAGAAAAAATATGAAATTGTTCATAGTATTGTAACATTTCATTGGCTTTGCAAAACACTGTGCAGCACACCAGATGATAATGAAATCCTGACTGAAGCACATATGTGCTAACACATTTTAATTTCAAACTATTTGTATGTATTTCAGAGAGAAATTACAGGCTACATCCTCAAGACACATTTTCTGTCACCAAGAACAAAAAGCAAACAGATTAAAATATAAATATTTTCTGATGTCAAACAGAACATATTTAGCTGCAGGGAAACTGTTGCACAGTCAGTGTTGTGATTCAGTTAAAACAACTAATTAGATTGGAACTGGCTACATTGTCAAAATCCCTGAAGACAAGAAAATGGACCAAATTTCAATGTCAAGATAGTGTATAACATCATAGGTAGTATGGGCATAGACCAAGATAGGTTGTAACACGGAAGAGTAGTTTGTGTTTGATGGGGAGAAGTGGGAACCAGTGAAGGGATGCAAAAAAGAGGGTGAGGGGGGGAACCCATGGTCAATGTTGTGAGCCAAACAAGAGAACTTTTAGCTTTTAACAGGAAAATTAATAAGTATGAAACATTAAGTCCATTTCTTCTCAAAATGTAAGGGCCTGACCAAAGCCCATCAAAGTCAATGGGAGTCACAGGTGTTTGGAACAAGACCTTTTATGAATGAACCTGCCACCCCAGGAGTTACTCTAAGGGCTAGTCTACACTTACGAGCTGGGTCGACGCGGTGAGTTCGACTTCTCGGAGTTCGAACTATCGCGTCTAATCTGGACGCGATAGTTCGAACTCCGGAAGCGCCGCGGTCGACTCCGGTACTCCACCACTGCAAAAGGCGGTGGCGGAGTCGACCTTGGAGCCGCGGACTTCGATTCCGCGGCATCTGGATGGGTGAGTAGTTCGAACTAGGGTACTTCGAATTCAGCTACGCTATTCACGTAGCTGAATTTGCGTACCCTAGTTCGACCCCACTTCTTAGTGTGGACCAGCCCTAAATATGCTGCCCTTCTAAAGGGCTAAACCTAGAGAAATTGCAAGTGATCTGCTTTGTAGATTTTGGGTACAGTTATCAGACATGTATAAGTGACTTAGACTCCTAAGTCCCATTGAAAGTGAGTGGAAAGCTCCCAGGAGAATGAGGAACTTTTGAAATGTTGACCCTTAGCCTTTAGGGCAGCATTTGTGCAGGTCTCACTACTTCGGCTGCGATGCTGCACCAATATTCTCTAACATCCCAAGAGCTATTACAGGTCTGTTTGAATGCCTCTTTTCCCTATCAGTCGGAACTTTTGAAAAAGGAAAGGATACTGCACTCTACAGCAATTCTTTAACATACACCAGCCAACAGTAGTGATATTGCAGTGACTAGAGCAGTATTTCTTTTTAAGGGCCAAAATAAGAGGCATACGACATTGGCTCAGACAGCCCCACGGGAGTGGGATGCTCAACAGCACAATTGGAAATGCTCAGTTCAAAACCTATTGAAGTAAAGGATTCAAGAGGAAATTGTCACTGCTCTGTACAGACAAACAGTTTTCCAAGACACTACTGCGGTGACTGGGGCATTCACCAGTTCCCCACAGGATACTCAATAGCTATTTTAACATGCAATAACAACTTCAACACATTTGTTTCATTAACAGCCAGGCACCAGTTAGGGCATTAAAAGAGTTCACCTCTGAGCTTTACATGAGGCTGAATGGATGCAAACTGACCAAAATGGAGGAGGATAATTTTTTAACCTGGCACAAATTGAACTACGCAAAATTTGCATCTTAGTTGGGTCCCTGCTATTGTTCTATTCTCCCCTTTGCCCTTTCTCCCCCACTATATTGTATTTTCTGCTAGTGAACCAGGGAAGATTGATAAGCTTAAAAATGCTGGTCTCTGGTGTTTTGGAGTGGGGTGGGGGTTGGTGCACACATCCCCACTAAGACGATATTTAAATTTGATGTTTCTTCCTGTAAGATATTTTGCTGGGTCACAAAATGCCTTGATAAACAGCTGCTGTTAAACGACTACATGCATCTATGCAAACAGCATTAACTGCCTTGCAAGTTGCCATCAGCTGGTTGAAGGACCTGGACAGATTGGTTTGGCTTATTCCATGCTTTGATCCTTAGTAGCAATTGGAAGTGTGCCAGAGGAATAAGCTACACAACAGATGTTAATTTGGTTTTAGATCACACAGAATGACTCCATATTGTAGATGACTTTAAATATTCCAGTCACTCAAAATTACAAGAATATGTTTCCCTGTTGCACCTTAATATTCACTCTGGCAACACAAAAGGGATTTTGAAAAGCAAGCTAGGGGTTTGTTTAAAGATATAAAAAACCTGGATGAAAGTCAACAAGACTTCAGTAAACAGGCTTTGTGCAGAGAACTAATTCAAGGGTTGGATGCAACAGAATCCACCCCAAGAGCCCTAAGAGCAAAGGGCAGCCCCATACTGTAGGTCTACATTGCAGTAAAACATCTGCAACTGGCCCAGCCATAGGTGTTATTACAGTATAGACATACCCTCAGATAATCCATAGCTTCATGAGACCAGAAAAGAGATCTTGTGTTCTGTGTCATCCATTCATAGGGATTAGTTTTCACTAGATTTGTGTAATCCTGGATCCCTTGATTTGTCTCCAAACTCCGCTCCAGTCTGCCATGTGGCATGGACCTGGGCCCCAAGTCCCTCACATGTAAAGCCATTCTGTACGCCTGCTTTGCAAGTGACTGTACCTTGCATATTAGAGACAAAGTGGATGAGGAAAATATCTTTTACTGGACCAACGTCTCTTGAAGGTCCTGAAGAGCTCTGTGCAACTCAAAAGCTTGTCTCACCAACAGAAGTTGGTCCAATAAAAGATGTTACCTCACTCTCCTTGACTCTCTAATAGCCTGGGTCCAACACATCTACAAGGGAACATACCTTGCGTAGCAGTTTTGTTTTCTTGGGGGCTTTCCCCAGTCCCTGGAAACATTCAGCAGCTTCAAAGCCAAAACATTTAGAGTAGAGATGGACCCAGCTACCCATCATAGGGAGTTTGTGAATTTGAAATCTGAATCCAGATTTTGAAAGTGACATATAATGGGCCAAACTAAGATCCCAGATCTTAGTCACTGAATCTCAGTATGTTCTAACTGCATCTATATTTCATGGCTTCAGATCAACTCAGCTCTCCCATGGTTTTTCTTAGGGTTAGTGTTGTATATTTCATTTTTTTCTCACACACCCTGTGGGTATCTTGTCTCTTTCAAATTCAAGTTCTTTGGCGCAGGGAACATATTTTCCTCGATGTTTGTGCAGCACCGAGTACAATGAGGCCCTGATCTCAATTTGGGCCTCTAGGCACCAATGGAACACAAAAAACCCTAAACCTTGTCACAGGAAGTGGATTAGCATACAGCAGTTGGGGTCCCCCCTGCATTAAAAATAAAGCTTGGAAATAGCTTGTCTAAAACAAAGGTTCGTAAGTTTGACTTGGACCTTCACTCCGCCTTGTTCGTCATGTCAGATAAACATTAACCTGAAAGGGTAAAGGCTTCCAGTGAGAGAGTTGCTTAAATGAGAAAATGAAGTAAAGTCCAGGACCGATTAAACTAAGATTTAATTAGCTTTAGGAACATACCTCCATATTTATAGATTTTATCTAATTAACAAAAGCCTGCCTTCACTTAAAAACATGCAACTGTTACACAGAACCTAATAAGCACCTGGACAGCATTAGTTTGTTTATTTGGCTAAGGGCCATTAAAAATTAATGGGAGTTTTGCCTATATAAAGATTTTAGAATTTGGTCCCCAAATTGATACAGTTTCCAAGTGTTTAGTGTTTCCTTCAAAGCTAATGTCCATAGAGAGACTTGGTGTTACCATTCAATTCAGGTAAAACAAGCAAGAAAATACCTAATCCCCTCATTTCAAGTTATCTACTACAGTTGCAGACTTTGAGAAGTAAAACATCTGCTGGACTGCATCTCAGATGGCTGCATTAAATGGAGGTCCAAACAGCATAAGACAGAAATCTTTCTAATTAGCTAGCAGACTAGCTTGGCTCTTACAAAGAAACTTATCCAGTGTGTTTTACTGGCCAGCCAACCTCTCTTACATTACCTCAATAACTCTTTAGTGCACCACAGATTACCAGGTATACCTGATTGATGGATTAAAAACTCAAATGCCTTCTCCGAGACCCAGACTAGTTAGAGGGATTAGTAAAACTTGGCTGAGATCAAGGTGATTTGGAACCACCAGCTTCACAGTAACCAACCATGGTTTCCCATTCAGCTAATTTTGGCCATTTCACCTTCTGCACTAACAATGGGAACTTCCTCCAATAATGGAAGAAATTCACCCCTGTGCAGCAAGCCTGCACAATAGCTTTCTATCACTTCTGGCCTGTACTCTCTGAACGGGAGTGAATTTCAGACTACAAATAGGATGGCCTGTACCCTGACCAAATCTCAGAGGGCTTTTATACCTTATCTAAATACTGTATGTGTTCACATGAATCTCCTTGATTTAGTTCTTTGTACATCAATATCAACCTTAAATTTCATCCTGGGTTAGATATGCAATTGTCCAAGGGTGAATGCTGATATGCACATCATATTACCCATTATTTTAATTTCATCAGCTCAGAGGGTGCTTGGTGTGAGACCTGTAACAAACAGAAAGGAGAAATGATCAAAGAAAGCCAGCCAGCACTGAAAATGAAAAAAGCCTGGCTCAGATGCAAACCCATAATGCCACTAGAGCATTTGACATTTTTAAGCCAAAGAAAGGGAGACTGTGGGGAGAAGATGAGGATTTTTGTTTAAAGCCGGTTTATCTGCACATGAAGGTGGTAGAGAAATTCAGCTAGCATGGCCCAGACACTCCCAAAGAAGAGTGGCAGTTAGACAAGCTCAATAGACGTTCCTGAAGATGTATAGGAAGTTTCCATCAAGGACTTGCAGTCTCAGAAGCCCCACACATTCACAGACAAAGAGCTGAGCCAATCACGGGTCAGGGTGGTGACAAAACTCTACATATTAAAAAAAAGTTATAGACAGCTCTGTGGACTCAGTGGCCAACTGATTCAGGACTAAGAAATATGGCTGCTTAGAGGACTGTGTTCCAGTACCTTTACACCACTGTGCCTATCACACCAAAAAGTGAGGAGACCAATCTATATCCTGTCAACTATTCACCGTAATAGTGTCAACTACTCACCCAAGGTTCTAGAATACTGCTAGCTGTAAGGAACCCTGGACTTGTTTGCTGATAAACTGATGAGTGTCTGTTTAAAAAAAACAAAACAAAAACCGAACACTGAGATGCTGAATTCTTAAACTGTAAAGAATCTGGGTGACACTACATTTTAAGACCACACCATGGACCCTGAGAAATCTTTTCTGAAAAGATCAAAGGATGGGGAGTGTGTACACTCAGTATCAATAGTATATTGAAACCTGACACTGAAATAGTCTGTGTAAGAAAAAAAAATCTATTAGACTTACTACCTATTTGAATTACTTTAACTTATTAAAAACAACACCAACACTTTTTAAAAATCTATGCTTTGTATAATAAATGCCCTTTTACAAAGCAGCTGAAGCTGACTGGAACCTGATCATGTTTCCATTCAGGGTTTTGCATACAAACAGCTGTAGGTTTGATTAATGCTTTCAGAGAAATCCTGAAAAGACCTCTCTCAGCCTCCGTTAAGGAAATCATAAGTACATATATAGCCGCCGTTACTGTAGGATCTGAGCACCTCAATCAAATGCATTCATCCTCACAATACTCCTTTAAGAGAAGGAAATATTGTCCCATTTTACAGATGGGGAAAATGAAGGGAGAGAGGCTAACTGACCTTGGACAAGTTGCACAAAGTTTGTGGTGAAGCAGGGTTTAAGGACCTAAGCAAGTGCCTTAACCATCCTTCCTCTCAGCTAGGGTGACCAGATGGCAAATGTGAGAAATCAGGACAGGGGGTAGTAATCGGTGCCTATATAAGAAAAAACCCCAAATATCAGGACTGTCCCTATAAAAATCGGGACATCTGGTCACCCTACTCTCAGCACTTTTTATACACTCCCTGGAAAGGAATCCTTTCCAAAGAAGTCAGAATGATGAGAGGGGGCTTCAATTAAAGGTCTCCATTTGGCAAAGAGAAATAACTTTATCCCCACCTGTAAATTACATTTTTCTTAATAGTGATACCAATAAAGGGGCTTCCACTGGAAATAGGCAGGCATATGAACCAGCTGATTTGATTTTTGACACCACCAGCTGGACAAAGGACAAACATCAGTTCACTCCAGTCACTAATGGATTTTGATATGCTGGTTAAAATAGGCAAAAAGCCAGTGAAAACCTTTAAGGAGCACAAAGAGAGATGGTGTGGTGTAGAATTAAAAAACAATGAAGGGAGTGGAGCCAAAATTTATCCCAATTAGGAGAAACCCAGTTTTCAAGAAAGCATGAAGTTTAATTTTCTGTAATTTGGACCTCATTAGAGCTTGAGGTCAGGGGCAGCTCTAGAAATTTGGCCGCCCCAAGCAGGGCGGCACGCCGTGGGAGGCGCGCTGGCGGTCGCCGGTCCCGTGGCTCCGGGGGACCTCTTGCAGACGTGCCTGCGGAGAGTCCGCTGGTCCCGCGGCTCCGGTGGAGCATCCGCAGGCGTGCCTGCGGGAGGTCCACCGGAGCCGCCTGCCGCCCTCCCGGCAAAATGCCGCCCCAAGCGCTGGGGTCTGGAGCCGGCCCTGCTTGAGGTCCAGGCAGAAGTGTGGAAGGACAGCATGGTAGGACTGAGATGTAACACTATGCTAATCTCCAGGAATAACCAGTTTGTGTTCTGTAGCCAGAGGCACAATTTGTAGCTTTAATGATTAGAGGATCAGAGAAACTTCACTTGGTAGTATAGCAACTTTCCTCTGCAGAAGAGGATTCTGCTCAAGGTGAAGAAATACCACAGCCAGTAAGTGCTTTAAGTGCACACCAGAAAAAAAATGGTACTACAGGCTTCACTGGAAAGAATCCATTGGGATATAAATATGATTAGTGTCTTTCCTTTACTGGGATGCCCCCCAAGGATGGTAAACAGCAAATCTGAAAGCCTAAAGACCTTGACTTTTGTCAGAGTAGACAGTTAAGGCCCTGGCACTGGCAGGGTCTAAAGAATGCCAGGGTTTAATTCAGAGGGATGGGGGTGGGGAGGGGAGAAGAGAAAGAGAGCTGAACGTGGTACAAAGCAGAGTGTCATGTTCTCCTTTTGAAAACGAAAGGATAGTACTGTACAGTAGCCTATGTGGGTAGGCTGTACTGTTACAACATGTATTAAGAAGTCTCTTCCATCCTATGAGAAAAGAATGCATCGCAAAGATTTATGAATAGAAAAGTGTAGCCAGTGTATCATGAGGGAATGCTAGAGCTCTCCCTAGCTCTCTGACCCCATGCGTGTTAGGCAATTGCAGCATAGCTCTGCACTGCCTCTGGGAGCATGTCTCACAGCCTGGGCAGACAGACTTATGCTAGCTCACTAAAAATAGAGGTATGAACATTGTGGCATGGTGACAGGCCAGCTAGCAACCCAAGTGGGTTTAGATCTGTGTTGAGCCTGAGCTGCTGATTGTGCCACAACATCCACACTGTGGAGCTGGCATGCATCTACCCGGGCTGGGAGGAATCGTACCCTACAGTGTACACAAACCCCAAAGGTACAGAGCAGTCAGTCTTCAAAAAAAAAAAAAGCAGAGATCTCCTGATTGCTGATTTTTTGCGTGTGTGATGCCTCTGAGCTATCCAACTAAACTTGACGCAACATTACAAATGATTGCTCTGAGACAAAATAGACATGGCAATCATCCTGGCCAGGAGACTTTGTACCTCAACTGAAATTAATGACTCTACCCTTCAAGAGTCACAAAGTTTGTTAAACAACTACAAGTGACGATAAAATAAAATGGTAAATCCTCAGTTATCTATCATTGTCAGAAGGATATGCTGCAACCTCAGCAGCCTTCCATGCCAAAGTTCTCCCAGAAGAGTTCTTCTGGGAGATTGTTACTGTGTATTCAAAGGCTCTTTCATTGAAAGGAGAAAGGCAAAACAAGAGCCAATGGCAGGAAGCGGAAGCCAGACAAATTCAAATGAGAGATAAGGCATGAGTTTTAATAATAAAAGGTAATTTAATCATTGAAAGACTATCAAAAGTGATAGATTCTTCACCTCTTGGTATCTTCACATCAAGACTGGAAGTCCCTCTGTATGGACAATACGAGTTAGTCAAACAAGTTATTGGGTTCAATATAGTGGCAACTAGATAGAATTCTATGACTAGTGTTATACAGGATGTCAGAGTAAGTGATCTAATGGTCCCCTCTGGCCTTCAAAACAAAACTATAACAGCAACTGTTTCAGCAGCTTTTTGGTGCCATATAAGCATCTAAATAAAAATCAGACTTCTGCATAAGGCAAAGGTAAGACAGTTTCTCTCTCCAACCCTCAATAAGCTGAAGAGAATTTTTATACCTTCCTTTGACACAACTAGCTAGTCCCCTTAGACATGTGGTTGTTCCCCTACAGAGAGGGACAGCAAGAGACAATGTTCACTAAAGTGGATCCATTTTTTAATCCAACCCTAATCAAAACAATGGGCTTTGTTTTGTTTTTAAAAGGTTCTGTTTTTTTTATAAAAATTTTTGAATAAAAGCTGAAGTTATTGAACTCAGAAAACTTGAAGCTAAACATTTCTATAACGATTTTGGGATGTTTTCAATAGTGACTTGGAAAGAATCATGGAAGTTTTTCAAGACGACAAATGCATCCATTTCAAAAAAGATATTTCACAAAAAGAGTCATTGTCCCCAACCAGCTGTAGTGTTCTCTCCCCCATTAACCACCACTGTACAGAACTTTGAAAAATCCCTCCCCCCCAAAGACACCGATTTCCCCTCTATACAAGAATCTCCACAAGAAAAAACGTGAATTTCACACAGATATTTATGCTGTTGTGGGTTAGTTACATAAAATCATCCAGTCAGAATAAACCCAATACCATGGAATGTATACAACCAACCAGCACAGATTTTGGTTCTCAGATATTCAGTGAACTGATTATGCTGAATAAATTCAGCAAATAGTTTACAAACTTTGAGACTGTCAGGCTTGCAAACAAACAGAAGAAAGAGGGGATGGTCATTGACTAAGTGACTATGAAATATTTTCCCAGACCAACATAAAAAAAACCCACACCTTTCTACTGTAAGGGCATGCCACATGCTGACTGTGTAGACAAGCCAGGAAGATCTACAGAGCTCCAGCCTGCTATGCACTAAATTGCTGAGTGGACCTTGCTACCACATACAAACAACAGTACGTCAAAGTGCACTATAGAACAGTTAGTGCATAGTGGCAGGGTACATGTGGACAACGCATGGCCAATCAAGGTGTGAATGTACAGTGCTCTAGCCTGTCACATCAGGATGCTCTGTGGACTAATCCAACCTGCACTTTTCTTGACGATATTCTCTGGTAACTCTGGGAGTTACCAGAGAATAAGAGGGGAAAGCAAAACCTTTTCTAGTTAGCCTTGGTTCTAGGAGCCCTGTCATCAGCTTACAGAGCCCTTGCTTTATCACCTGCTTTCAGAGTCCCTTTGTAACTCATCTGAATTTCCTTCAATGTGACAGTCACCTCTCTGCAGGGGACTAGTACAAGGCCTACGTATCATTTAAATTCACTTAATCCCTCAAAATAGGGCTCAGTTGGGATTTACAGGACATGAAAAACCATTACTCAGCTTACATTGTGGTGCCTCCTCAAGTGTGTGTTTGAGCTCTCTGGTATGCACATTCTGAAAATATTAACTTTTAAACTTCTGAGCTGAAATTTATTTTTTTAGCTTGGATTTTAAGAATCAGTGATCCCACAACAAGCTGATCTTGACATTCCTACCTTCAACTCTTTTGTAGATATAAATGTTCCAAATCGGAACACTTAAAAAGTGTCACTTTAATCACACTTGCGCAAGTCAAAACAGCAGATCCTACTTTCTTAAAATAAAGAGTTTTGGACTAAGCCTAGTGTGGGAAAATTCAGTGTAAAAGGAGTTTGCTTGATAAAGTTCCAAGAAGGGTAACTGGAACTCAGCCTTAACTGTAGCATTCACTGCCAACAACCAGAATACTACTATATGCAGGAGTTCTAATAATGGCATCCAGTAGTAGGACCAAGGTCTCTGAATGTCCTTGGACCCTCAACTTCTTGGCAGCTCAACATTCAGAATGGTTATGGTGTATGCTGTGAATGTTTAATATAACTATACATTCTGCTTCCACAATGAGCTATATAATGGTGCTGCATGCATTATTCACAGTACACAAGATGATAATAATTCCTGAACTTGGGTATCATGGATTCAAAATACAAAATAAGTTTGTGTTCTCTTCCTGATGTTTATTTTACTTCCATTTAAGTTAAAGGGAGTTTTGTGCAGACAAGGAGAGGGGAAATGCACCCTAGTAAATTAATACAAATGAAAAGTGGTTAATATACTTCAAACATCCTTAGTAATTGGATGATTAAAAAAACAATGTAACGGTCCCTTTACAATGCAAAATTCATTCACCTGCACGTCCACCAATGTAATATACGCCTGATATGCCAGCAATGCCCCTCTGCTATGTACATCAACCAAACTGGACAGTCTCTACGGAAAAGGATAAATGGACACAAATCAGATATTAGGAATGGCAATATACAAAAACCTGTAGGAGAACACTTCAACCTCCCTGGCCACACAATAGCAGATCTTAAGTTGGCCATCCTGCAGCAAAAAAACTTCAGGACCAGACTTCAAAGAGAAACTGCTGAGCTTCAGTTCATCTACAAATTTGACACCATCAGCTCAGGATTAAACAAAGACTGTGAATGGCTTGACAATTACAGAACCAGTTTCTCCTCCCTTGGTTTTCACACCTCAGCTGCTAGAAGAGGGCCTCATCCTCCCTGATTGAACTAACCTCGTTATCTCTAGCCTACTTCTTGCTTGCATATATATACCTGCCCCTGGAAATTTCCACTACATGCATCTGATGAAGTGGGTATTCACACACGAAAGCTCATGCTCCAAAACATCTCTTAGTCTATAAGGTGCCACAGGACTCTTTGCTGCCAATGCAAGTATATTTTAAAACTTAAGATGTGAAAAGTGTAACTACATAAACTTACCAGTTGATAGTTTAGAGTGCAGCACAAGGGTGTGTAGGAAAGGGATAAACACTTTTTTGCTGTTGTCCCATAATTTCAAACTTGTAAATAGAACTACCTGGCAATATTTGAGAGCCAAGAGAACAAGAACTAGCTGAGTGGGAAATACACAACTTTCCCATTGAAATTAGCCTCTGTTCAGAAAGGAAGTGTTGACAGACCCTTAACTCTGACAGTGCTATAATACCAACCATAATGTCATGTTTACACACCACCCATTCAAAAGTTCACATCTCTTGACCAACAGAATGTATGATAATTCACTTTGTAATAGCTTTTCTGTTTTCTATTCAGAATTTTGCAATATAGAAACCTCTTAAACAAGCATTAGCATTCAACTGGAAGTTAATCTTTGGCCAACATAGTTTGACATGAGTCAATGGGACTATTCACATACTTAAATGCTTTGCTGGATCAAAGTATTCAACAAAGAAGTTTTTATACCATTATATGAGGCACTGGTGAGACCTCATCTGAAATTCTGTATGCAATTCTGGTCTATGTTGAGGAAAGATTAATTCAAACTGGAACAGGTACAGAGAAGGGCTGCTAGGATGAGCCGAGGAATGGAAAGCCTACCTTATGAAAGGAGACAAAGAACTTGACTTGTTTAGCCTAACTAAAAGTCAGAGACTTGATGGGTTTCCACCTTCCTCTGCAGCATAGCTCACTTGCTGGTTTAAACTAGCATAAATGATAGATTACCTGTAACTTGAAGTCCTCAAATCATGATTTAAAGACTTCAGTAACTGGCTTAGTAAGGTGTTTCTTACAGGAGCATGTGGGGGAGGTTCTGTGGCCTGCAATGTGCAGGAGGCTAGACTAGATGATTGTGATGGTTTCTTCTGACCTTAAAGTCTAATATTGGGTCATGGAGGATAAGCAGATTTAAAATAGTCAAGGAAATTTTCAGCACAGTTACTAGACATTAAGAGATATGACTCTTTCCTATAAGTGGGAGATTTCAATAAGTGTAGCTTGTGGAATTAAGATTGTACTGCATGATGGGCCAACAAAAGTGTAGACTAGCAGAAAACAAGAATCAAAGGCCATGTTTAAAAGCCTCTGCAAACAAACAAGCCTTAAATTGCATTGTTCTATATGTTGTTTGTCCCTCTTAAAACGTAAATTTTAGAAGTCTAAAGCGTTGTGTTTGACAGGTGTTTGGATGTATAAATCATACCCATAAATTATGTCTAAAACTGCTTTGGTGTCTGACAGAGAATAAGTGATGAAATATTACACGTAAGACCTTGACTGTCCTTGAATGATATTCAGAAATAAACAGAAAGGAAAATAACTGCCGTGCATGAAGCAGAGAAAAAAAAAGTCCACCCTGATGTGACCAAGGATATAGTGCTTTACATCCAGCTGAGGCCATCATTAATTCTCACATCACAAATTGTGTTTACAAGATACTTTATGTTACACCACTTAAAGATGCACTTGTCTATGCCATTATTATTTCCATTAAGCATGGTTAGCAGCTTGAATCTCCTCACACAATTCAGTCATTATGTCCATTAGGTATTGAGTTTAAAAAAAAAAAAAAACGAAGAGAATCCTCCATGTTACAATAACCAAAATACATCTGCTCTCATTCTTTGACTTACCTTATTTCAGGTTATTCAGTTTTTCAACTCTGCATGCAATTTTGTGAGCACAGCAGTGGCATTTCCCCCATCTGCCCACTCCCAGACCAAATCCAATTAATCTTCTCATTGTGACTGCAATGCAGAGTCTAGTATATATATATATTTGTGATACCACTTATTTAATCTGGGTTGGAGTGAAAAAGTTTGATCATTTATTGATTAAAAAATAAAATTAATTAATCAAAATTTGTCAACAGAGACTCCTAATGGAAGAACAAGTTTAATTTACTACAGTTAAAACTCAAGCACCTCAAACCTGATTTGCAAATCATTCCTGTTCAGCAAAACACTTAAGTGGGTACTTTTTTTCTTAGGCACATGCTTAAGTACCTTGAATACTAATGGACTTAAGCACATGGTCATCTGTTTTGCTGCATCAGGGCTATCATCCTGATTTCCTTACTATGGCAAGACTCCTTTGACTCCAAAGAAGATTTCAGCAGCTGGACTCCAATGGGCAATTACCCAAATTTAGATGTCAGGATCAGATACTAAGTTTTCAATGTAGGATTTCCGCTACAGAACAAAAACGAATAGCCCGATCTTCAGCCAGTGTAAATTGAATTCAGTAGAGCTAAGCTGGTAGGTAAGAGTAGAGATTCTGGCCCAATATATTTAACCTCAGTGTCTTAAAGCTTACAATGTGTTTAAGCAATGTTATTCCAGGGCCGCCCAGGGGATTCCGGGGGCCCGGGGTCTTCGGTGGCGGGGGGCCCTTCTGTTCCGGGACCCGCCGCCGAAGTGCCCCGAAGACCCGCGGCGGGAGCCCCCTGCCGCCGAATTACCGCCGAAGCGGGACCCGCCACCGAAGCGCAGCCCGGTCTTCGGCGGTAATTCGGTGGAGGGGATCCCCGCCGCAGGTCTTCGGGGCACTTCGGCGGCGGGTCCCGGAACGGAAGGGGCCCCCCGCCGCCGAAGACCGGGCTGCGCTTCGGCGGCGGGTCCCGCTTCCCCCCCGCCCCGGCCCCAGCCTCTTACCCCCGGCTCCCTCCTCACCCGGAATCTCAGCGCCTCGCCGGAACAGCCGCAGCGTGTGGCCGGCGGGGCCTGAGCTCCGTCCCGCTCAGAGCCGCGTGGTGAGGGGGCGGGGCTGGGAGCTCCGGGCCAAGCGGAGGGAGCTGAGCTCAGCCTGGAGCTCCCGGCCCCGCCCCCTCACCACACGGCTCTGAGCGGGGCGGGGCTCAGAGGCCCCGGCAGAGACTCGGCGCTTGATGCGCTGAGGCTCCAGGAGAGGGGCGGAGGCGGGAGCCCCGCTGTTCTCTTGGGGGCCCCTGCGGAGCCCGGGGCCCGGGGCAAATTGCCCCCCTCTCTGGGCGGCCCTGTGTTATTCTAAGAAAGCTAATAAATATTGACTTTTTAAAAAGTCTAATGTTAAAAACTGAAAACATTTAGTTTCTTACTGTAAATTCAGACCCTTTTCCCTCTACTCCTTAGGATGAAAGAACTTAAGTGTCCATACTGCTCAGACTAATGATCCACCTAAGTCCAGTATCCTATACTCTGACAGTGGCCATTACCAGATGCTTCACAGGGAATGAACAGACCAGGGTAGTTGTCATCCAGTCCCAGTTTCTGGTTGTCAGAGGTTTAAGGACATCCAGACCATGTGGTAATGTATGTGACCATCTTAGCTAATAGCCACTGATGGACCTATCCTCTATGATCTAATCTAATTCTTTTTTTTAGCCAAGTTATACTTTTGGCCTTCACAACATCCCCTGGCAACAAGTTCCACAGGTTAACTGCATTGTGTGAAGTAGTACTTCCCTCTGTTTGTTTTAGGCCTATTTGTTTCATTGAGTGACCTCTGGTTCATGTGAAGGAGTAAACAACCAAACACCACCACTTCCTTATTCGCTTTCTCCACACCATTCATGACTATATAGACCTCTATTATATACCCCCTTAGTTGTCTCTTTTCCAAGCTGACCAGTCCCAGCCTTTTTAATCTCTCCTCAGAGTGAAGCTATTCCATACTCCTAATCATTTTTTCTTGCTCTTCTCTGTACCTTTTCCAAGGCGAATATATCTTTCAGATGGGGCAACTGCACACAGTATTCAAGGTGTGGTCATACCATGGATTTATACAGTGGCGTTATGATTGTGTTTTGTCATCTGTCCCTTTCCCAATGGTTCCTAAAAGTTTTTTTGACTGCTGCTGCACACGGAGCAGATTTTTCAAAGAACTATCCATGATGCCAAGCTCTTTTCTGAATCATAACAGCTAATTTAGACCCCAACCTTTTGTCTGTATAGTTTGGTATTTTTTCAAAATGTGCATTACTTTGCACCTATGAACATTGAAATTCATTTATTTTGTTGCCCCATCACCCACTTGTGTCAGATCCCTTTGCAGCTGGCTTTGGACATACCTTGAGTAATTTTGTACTGTCTGTAAACTTTGCCATCTCACTCTTTACTGCTTTATCTAGAGAGTTTATGAATGTTGAACAGCACTTACTTCTGTGAACACTGACCATTTATTCCTACCCTTTGTTTGTGTCTTTTAACCAGTTACTGATCCCCAAAAGGACCCTCCCTCTTATCCCATGACTCTACTTTGCTTTAGAACATTTGGTGAGGGACCTTGTCAAAGACTTTCTGTTAAGTTAAATACATTATATCCACATGCTTGTTGAAATCCTCAAAGTATTTTAGTGGATTAGTGAGGCATAATTTCTGTTTACAAAAAGCTATGTTGTCTCTTCCAACATATTGTCTTCATTTAGGCATCTGATAATTGTGTTCTTTACTATAGCTTCAACCAATTGACAGGTACTGAAGTTAGGTTTACCAGCCTGTAATTGCCAGGACTGCCTCTGGAATCTTCTCTTTAATAAATAATAAAATTCAGCATTACACTCGCTATCCTCCAGTCATCTGGTAGAGAGGCTGATATAAGTAATAGATTATTACTTACTATCCAGTAAGTAGTTCTGCAATTCCATATTTTAGTTCCGCCTGAACATTTTGGGTAAATACCATCTGGTCCTGGTAACTTATTGCTGTTTAATCAATTGTTCCAAAGCCCTTTCAATCTGGGACAGTTCCTCAGATTTGTCACCTAAAAAGTATGGCTCAGGGCTTGGCTACACTTACAAATTTGCAGCGCTGCAGCAGGGTGTGAAAACACACCCTCTCCAGCGCTGCAAACTGCGGCGCTGCAAAGCGCCAGTGTGGTCAAAGCCCCAGCGCTGGGAGCGCGGCTCCCAGCGCTGTATGTTATTCCCCACAGGGAGGTGGAGTACGGACAGCGCTGGGAGAGCTTTCTCCCAGCGCTGGGGCTTTGACTACACTTAGCGCTTCAAAGCGCTGCCGTGGCAGCGCTTTGAAGTGTAAGTGTAGCCAAAGCCTCAGGTGTCAGAATCTCCCTTAAACCTCCTGCTCTGGAGACTGATGTAAATAATTTGTTTAGCTTCTTTGCAATAGCCTTGTCTTCCATGAGTACTCCTTTAACACCTCAGTCATCCAAGGTTCCCCACTGATTGGCAGGCTTCTTGCTTCTGACATACTTAAAAAAAAAGTTAGTTTTTGTGCCTTTTGCTAATGGCTCTTCAACTTTCTTTTTAGCCTGCCTAGTTATACTTTTACAACACTTGACTCGCCAGAGTTTATGTTCTTCCTATTTTCCTTAGTAGGATTTGATTTCCAATTTTTAAAGTATTTGGTTGTCTCTCTAGCCACCTCTTGTACTCTGCTGTGTAGCCATAGTAGCTTTTTTTGGTCCTCTTACTATGTTTTTTATTTGGGGTATACATTTAGATTGAGCCTTTATTATGGTGTTTAAAAAGTTTCCATACAGCTTGCAGGCATGTCATCCTGGTGACTGTTCCTTTTAATTTCCATTCAACTAACCTCCTCAGTTTTGTGTAGTTACCCAAGAAACCCACCACAATAGCACTGAACTTCAAAAAGAGTATTCTCTCCCACCCACCCCCACACACACATGGATGTTTAAATTTAATTACATTGTGGTCATTATTACTGAGCAGTTCAGCTATATTCACCTCTTGGACCAGACCCAATGCTCCACTTATGACTAAATCAAGAATTGCCTCTCCCCTTATGGGTTCCAGAAGAAGCTGATCCAAGTCATTAATGGTGTCTAGAAATTCTCTCTATGCCATCTTGATGTAACCTGTACCCAGTCAATATGGGGGAATAGCCACACATCACCTCCATATTGGTGCACATAACAAAATTCTTTCCACACATGGATGGGAAAAATTAGAGGGAACACTGGCAGCTATAGGATTGTTTCCCTCCACTTCAGCTTCATATTCTCCTTGCCTGAGACTTCTTTTTCTGAACAGCACACAAACTTTCAGAGTGGGGATGAGATGAAGGAGTAAATGCAACCTGAGCTTCTGAATGAAGTTAGTTACAGTGTGGTATTAGTTCATTCTACCCAAATTTGCTAAAGCAAAGTCAGACTATGAGAGGCTGAGCTGAGTTAAATGCCTATGGAATGACATAGGTAAATTGCCTCTCCCTTAGTAAAAGCTGGCATCTATGTTATGGCCCAATGTTTTTGGATGGGGAAGCTAAGTGCTGTTATGGAACTGGGTATGCGACTGTATCTTATTTTAATACTGTTTCACAACCAAAAAAATTGCAGGGTTTTTTAGTAAACCAATGTAGTGTTATAATTCTATAACTAAACTGTCATTCTGAGGGGTGGAGGTTTCCTAATATATTCTACAATTTCCTTGCATAGAAAAATCAGAAGCTGTCAACTCTGATTGTACAGCCAAACAACCAGCAAAATACTTATTGCTCTACCATCATTTATATTATTGGCGTATAGTTTGTCACATATGCTCTGAGTGCAAAGTCATTCAAATGAAATGAAAGTCTGGAATAGCTCATTCATTAATTTTCACAGCAGTTGGTGCCCTGCTGGCATTTGAAATTAGCGTAAGGAAAAGTTCAAGAGATTTAGCTTCATTTCAAATCACATCTACTTCTATGATTTGAAAAATGTTACAAATAGATTAAATCGCATTAGTGAAAGCTAATTGCAGAGCAAAAGAGAGGAATATTAAATGCTAAGTACCAAAAACTAATTTCAAAGCAGCATCATTTTACCAGCTGAATCATCTACTACATGAAAAATTACACTACAAGTAATAAAACTGCAGTGGGGTCTAGGTCTCACTGTATAATGCTTGAATCCCAGAGGATGCTGGCCATTGAAGTGTTAAATGACAAACTGAAAAGAAAATATTCTCTCTCTGTTCAGTTCATAGCCCCGGGCTCTACCAGACTTCTCTGCAATTAGAGCCAAGGTCTAAATAGAGACCCACATGCCTGGAGTTCTTATGTTTGTAATAAGCTCTTTAGGGCTCGGGGGGGTGGGGGAGAGAGGGGAAGACCACTTTGCAAGCCTTTAAAGCCATGCAGAGCTCTTAAGGAAGGGCTATGGTTTCCTATAGATTCTCATCGGCCATTCATTTTCAAGACTCCCACTATCTTTCTATTCAACTATCCTGATGCAGCCCTTAAAATAGAAAACGTTGTTTTAAAAATCACGGCCCCTTGTTTTAATCTCTGCAGCAGTCTATCACCAGAGGGTGTGAACTCATCAAACAGAAGGCATTCAGAAAATGCCTGCAATTCAGAATGACTAATGAGTGGACTACCCAAAGAGAGTTGAAACATTTATACAATTTTTACGTTAAAATAACAAGCACATTTGACTGCTTGTTTTAGTGTTGGGGAAGTCAAAATGCTGCACACAACTGAAAATAGTGTGGAATTCTGAATATTCAGTTGGGAGTTTCAGCAAAACTTAGTACGAACCTGGAAGTTGGAAGCCAGTGAAAGCTTGAACAGCACCCTAAAGTCTACTTAATGAGGTAGTGTCTGTGTAGTATGTTTTAAAGCATGCTTTGTGCCCCTAGTGACTAGTGCATATTAGAGATAACAGGCTATTAACTTTGCCAGCTAGCAGAGTTACACCTTTCACTCAAGTAATAGAGATATAGACTTTGGTGATGAGGTTCAAATGCTATTGATGACCATAGGTCATCATTGTTATATTTAGAACATACAGAAGTTGACACTGCCAATCCAGACAGTATTTCTGTACAACTACTCTAGTTTTCAAATAAGGGATGAATACATGACATGCTCTCCTCCTCTGCACCACGTGGTAAACTGGCTAGCTGGGAAGAGAGACAGTACAGTTGCTACAGGCTGCTAAGTTCCTCTAGCAAACTGGGTAGCAGCATACAGCAGTTGGTGAATATAAGAGTATGGTTACCAATCTACCACTGAGGCAGCCTATGGGAGCTGAAATAATAGATTAAGTGTAGAGGTGCAAGTACTCCAAGTGGATGTCTAGAAATCCATGGGATGATTTTAGGGTTTCCTATAGATCTGTGGGTCCCCTACTCTGAAGCTATCTGCATGGCAGGCTGCCCCAGAGTCAGGATCCCATCCTCAAACACTCTCGCAGGTTGGCTACTGAGGAGCTGGATGGGTTGCCATTACTCAGGGAGATTTCCAGTACAACTCTGCCTAGGTTCTACTTCTACTGGACTCTCCTCCAAAAAACCCATTCCACAAAAATAAATGTTCCATTGTAAATTCTGACCAGGTGCATCGGGAGCATTAAGGAGCAAGAAGAAAAACCAAATCTCTCTCAAAAGCTACTTCGCAAAATATTCCATGCCATGGCTGCTGTAGAGCAGAAGAAAGGAACCATAAGAAAGTGGTTTGATTAATATTGTTAGGTTAAAAAAAAAATCAACAAAATCTAGGTACCTTAGTGAGCACAGTTAGTACAGAAGGATTTTAAGAACTGAAAAGAAAATGGAATATTTGCTATTGGTAAAGATATCTGAAACGTAGTCAATACAAAGAGAGTGAAAAGGTTCAGAAGGATTTCTACTAGAAACCTGAGTTGAGAATGGTATTACAGTAGTTAAAATAACCAGGCTAAGGACTAAAACTATGAAAAGAGGGGAGGGGGAAAACCGCCACGAGGAGGATGATCTAAGGATTGTGGTGGATAGAAATCTAAGCCCCATAGGCGGTGTTCAAAAAGTTACTATAGACAAGTAGTGAAGTTACGGGATGCAGGAGTACAAGGTATGAAATACAATTCCAAATAAATAATTCTAGTACTGTGTATATTAGCAGGGTCACATGTGGTGTGCCATTTTTATTACCTTTCAACGAGATTCGATAGAGCAAAAGGAACCAGAATGAAACTCATACTGCCTCAAGCTGTGATCTTGGACTAGATAAATTAAGCAAGGTCAGAACTTGGATTGGAGATCCCTCGCTGGTGTAAATCAAATTAACTCAGTATAATGTCAGTCAAGTCAATGCTAAGTATCTGCCCAATGGTCACTGTATTTTCAAAAATCAGACAGACTTCTGTGGTGATATTTTTAGGGCTATAAAATAGTCTCATGAAAGACAAAAGTAAAACATAAGACGTGTGCTGGTGTCTGACAGATCCTGACTCAACAGCAAGACATGCATATTTCTCCAACCCAAGGATTTTTGCCAGTGACTTAGTGTCTGAAAGAGTGTGTCATGAAAAACTGAACAGTTGTTAACATTCACTTTGAGCAAGAGAATTGCTTTGATAGTGTTGGCACTCATTTCTCTTTTCTCCAAACCCTGTTCGTTCACCACTGAATACTTTTTTCAGAGACTGTTTGTTCCTAGAATAACAGAGCACAATTGTATACAATGTAGCCATAGGCATTGAACAAACATTAAAAACCCAAATATTGAATTGCCAAAATACCTGGAGATTGAGTAAAAATAGGACAAATGGTTTCTAATTGTAAATCTCTAGGAATAATCCAGGTATTTTGGCAATTCAATAGGTACTATCCTCCTTATACAGAATAGGTGGCATGGTGCTGCTGCAGGTGCTGCACTTGGGAATGCAGTGTAAGAGCAAAGTCATGACCTCTGGAGGGGACTAAGATTAGGCATGTTAACCCTAGTATCCTGCTCATGTTATTTTGTGTAATTACATTTTGCATTCCTAAATGCCTCCTTAGAATCTGCTTCACTTCCTCTCCACCCACAGCTGTTGCTTAAGTCTTCTGTATTCAACAGCTGCAGTGTTTCACACCATCAATGGTTATACTGGGAAACCTCAGCAGCCAAGGGGAAGGATAGCTGTAGGTGGGGGTCAGCTTCCCTTAAGTCAGTGAAAAGTGAGCGGATATTCAGCTGTCTCCCTGCTTTCAGTAGGTGAGCGCCTCTGCTTTCCTTCTTACTGTATCTCTAGTGAACTGTATCCCAGAGTGCCACTTCCCTAATAGCGGGGTGGCTGACTGTGCCTAGCTTGACTGGTAGAATTCTATATCAACAAGAAACCTAAAAGATGATCTTCTGCACTAGGAGCCTGATGAAAAGCCCACTCAACCAGTGGGAATCCTTCCACTGACTTCAATAGGCTTTAGTTTAGGCCCTATATCTTTACTAAAATTGAAGATACAACCCAACTAAAAAGCCAGCAGCTAATCCACATAACAAATACAGCAAAGTCCGCCCCACACACAAACATTACCCCTCTCTCACACCCCACCCTCCTCACAAGCCTGAGTAAAGAGGAGAAACCATGCAGTGTACCCCAAAGACCAACATATTCTGGCAATTTCAGACCAAGAAAGGGAACATAAGAAGTCATACTGGGTAAGACCAATGGTCCACTTACCCCAGTATCCTGTCTGACAGTGACCAGAGCCAGATGCTTCAGAGGGATTGAACACAACAGGGCAGTCCCCATCATCCAGTCCCAGCTTGTGGCAGTCAGAGGTTTAGGGACACTCAGAGCACCGGCTTTCATTCCTAACCATCTTAGCTAATAGCTATGATAATGATGAGCCACAGCTGTGTGCCTGCTATGACTATGTACAGAGTGCCTGTCTGTTTAATATACCTGCAAATGCCAACACCTGGCTCTTTTACAGAGCTTTTCATCAAAGCACTTTTCAAAGGAGGTCAGTACCATGTTCCCCATGTGACAGAGGAGGAAGCAGAGGCACAGCGATGAAAATAAAATTGTCCAAGGTCACTCAGAGCTATGGCAGCTCTAGGAACAGAACACAGGTCTCCAGAGTGCCAGTCCAGTGCAGTATCCACTAGGCCACTACACTTACATTCAGGTGCAGGTATGTGACATTTTAGTTTCCCAGGGTAGGTAATCCATAAATTCAGCAAGGCTTTTGGGTATTGGACAGAATCCCCCTTTTGAAGGTTTGATTAATCAACTGAAGATTGAACAAAAAGGCAAGAATGGACTGATCAGAAGCCTGGGTTAAGGGCTCCCTCCAGTCCCTTTATCCACAAGGCACTTGACTTTGATTCCTTACCTAGCACCAGTGCCTCTGTAGAACCTTTGTGCTGACTGCAGTTCTTCTCCTGGCAGCACAGAGATCCTCACAGCTTGAATCCCCCCAGAGCTATCCAGGAGATCCTCCAGCAGTTCCTTTCCCTGAACGCTCCACTATTTAGAAAGCTCTCTCTTGATCACCCTCCTCCAGCTCAGCTCTGGTAGCTTTTTATCAGGTTTATGTGCTTGTTAGCACATTACCTGACAACCGACTAGTTAGGCAATTAATTATTTACAGGTGGGCTGAGATGGGCTCATTCTTACCTGTCACTGGTACACTAGGTCCTGACTCCCCTTAAAGGGTGAGGACCAAGCTGCTGACTAAAAATGTAATACAGTAGATGTAATGCTGTGCTGTCATTTTAAAACCATGCCAGTCACAATTGCCACGAGCTCCCTGCAATACAAAAGTCACTGAATCCCACCATGCCAGTTACGGCTCCCAGAACCCCTATAGCCCACTTTCAAAGCATGAAGCTAGACATCCAGTCCCCTTTAAGAGTCAAAGGGAGTTGAATCTTAATTCCATCAGTCCTCTTTGAAAATCATAACCTCAAACCTGTATTCATTTTTAAAAGCATGTGTGTACTCTGAATGAGGCCAGGGTGTGTTAAATGAAGCTTATGATTTTTTCCTCAAAAGTACTTAAATTCTCATCCACAAATTATTTTCCACAACAAAATTAGGAAAAAAACTAAAAAATATTCAAATTCAAAGGTATGTTTGCAATTTTTTCTGACTCATCAGTTTGTTTTGTCCTCCTTTTTTCCTCTGCTCCCTCCCCCACTCCCTCTTTGCCTCTAAATGCAATCAAATGAATGATGTCTAAAAGCTTTGAGTTATTTCTACACACACACACTCTCTCTCTCTCTCTGTCTCTCTCTCTCTCCTCCCCTTTATTTTTTTTCCAACTTTGGAAAAATTGCAGAGTGGTAAGAGGAAAAATTAGACTAACTGCCACACTGCAACTTTTGAAAAGTTGTGAGAAATTTGCCTCTTGGGAATTTGCAAAGTTTGTAGCATCAGCAGAATTTGAACGCACCAGTGATCACAGCTTCTCTTCATTACAGCCAGTCTAACAACAGAGCAGAAGCAGCTATCAACATTGCCAATAAATTAATTTAAAAATAGGCATACTGGAAGAATAGAGACTCATGAACAGCCTTAGGGGACTGGAGAAAAACCACCAACAGGTGGCCTAAGCAGCAGCCCAATACAGAGTCTCATGTGATATGCTACAAAGACTATTTCCAACAGCAAATAAACTTTTGAAAGCAGCAGGTGTAAAAAAGGTGACAGAACAAATTCAATTGTGAGGACTGCAAGCCAAATACTTCTAAGACAGCGGTACAAAAAAGCTCTCTGAATTTCAGATAGGACAGCCAATAGGCGTGCAGACAGCACCTAAGGACAGAGGCAAAAGATGGAGGATGGGGACTCTAAGGAGTAGTGTTAAGGTTAAAGATGGTAGGAGAACAAGGAGAACTCTGCTGCCACGACAGAAAAAAAAGTAGGAACAGTTATTCTCAGGGGATGAGCCTGATGAGTCTAGCTATATGAATGTGGATGGAGGGGGACTGCTCTAGTCTGCATAACCCTATTATCTAAACCTTCTATACATATAAAGTGTCAGTCGGTGGCACTCAAGAATATGTAGTCTGGGTTTTGTAGGACAACACATGCTGTTGCACACTACAAATGGCTTTTTGTGTGCAGTACCCGAGGGCCTCTGAGCAACACAAACCAAAACATTTTTAGGGGTTCGCTGCTATAGCTCCCCATACTTCCTGCTTTACACACAGAACAGTAAGCAGAAATGAGAATAGCTTTTCCAACAGGAAGTACCAACAATCTCACAAGAAAACCTACCATTCTGTGACCCACTGCCCTGTGTTGCACATTTGAGCAATTTAGAGGCGTGTCTGAAGTATCAGTTTTCAGAGTGGTAGCCTTGTTAGTCTGTATCAGCAAAAACAACGAGGAGTCCTTGTGGCACCTTAGAGACTAACACATTTATTTGGGCATAAGCTTTCGTGGGCTAGAACCCACTTCATCGGACGCATGTAAAGTAACCCCCATCCTTTCATGTATTTATACCTGCTCCTGTATTTTTCACTTCATGCATCTGATGAAGTGGGTTCTAGCCCACAAAAGCTTATGCCCAAATAAATTTGTTAGTCTCTAAAGTGCCGCAAGGACGCCTCGTTGTTTTTGCTGACATATCAATATTCATTAGATCCAGTCCATTGAAATTTTAGGTTCATTCATCACTAGGTTGATGTCATACCCATTGCAAATGCAAAGATTGGACTGCTTTTTAAATAAACTTTAGCCACTTTTGACAATCTCATCTTGATGCTGGACTAACTGATTCCATAGAAGTCAAAGGCATGGCTCCTCAATTTAATTACAAGCAGAATAAGTCAACATTTTGAAAATCTCACCCTAAATTTTCATTTCTTGTCATACTTAAGCAGTTAAAATCTATTGGCTTTCTACAGACTTCCCTTGTGGCACTCTCTGAGGCTTGTAATAATTATTATCTAGAACTGCGTGGCTGCTTGTTTCTATTGCTTAATTATGAAACAGTAAAAAAAACAATATTGATTTTCAATCATATTATACCAATGTTCCATTTTGCTAAAGGTATATAAAATACCTCCTATTAACCAGAGATGGGCTGAAGCAGCAGAGAACAGTGAGGCAGTAAGTTAATTTTAGTTTTTAAGACCACCCTCCCCCCCACCACACACACACACTTATGAACACCACATTTTACAATGATTCCAACTGGCTGCTTTGCTGCAAATAAAATCCAAAGATAAACATCTTAACATTTTTGTACCACACAATCTATGGCACCCAGTTAGCTCATGTCATAGTCCACAATATATTTATCTTTGCATAGTGCAGGGGTAGGAAACCTACAGCTCATTTGCTGAAGGTGGCACACGACCTGATTTTCAGTGGCACTCACACTGCCCGGTCCTGGCCACCGGTCCGGGGGGCTCTGCATTTTAATTTAATTTTAAATGAAGCTTCTTAAACATTTTGAAAACCTTATTTACTTTACATACAACAATAGTTTAGTTATATATTATAGACTTATAGAAAGAGACCTAAAAATGTTTAAATGTATGACTGGCACGAGAAACCTTAAATTAGAGTGAATAAATGAAGACTCGGCACACCACTTCTGAGAGGTTGATGACCCCTGGCATAGTGCTTTGAGCTATTTTAATAAAAAGCACCATTGTGTAAATACTAAATATGAGGATGATTTCTTTATGCATGTTATTTGAAACAATACATATTCCAAATCCTCAGCTAGTGTAAATCAATGAATTCCATTGACTTCAAAGGAGGCATAGAATCTACACCAGCAGAGGATCTGCCCTGAACAGTGTTGTGATTATTGGGCTGTAAGAAATATGCGGAAGTTTATACGATGTCACAATAGCCTATAACTTTTTTTTGCTGGCTTGGGAATTAAATCATGGCAAACAGGTCAAGATTTCTGCAAAGAATGGTATGAACAAGTGCAAGAAAACCAGACAGACTGAAGTAGTCCAAACAAACACACACCTGTTGATATGATTCAAGGATTATGTTGAAGTTGGACCCGACAAACAACATATGGCAACGGAAATCAATTGACCAAAATTAGTGTATTAGATGTTAAGGTTAATTGGTGGGCAAAATGGCCGGGGGAGGAATATGTGATGGGGTGAACTCACCAAACCATCCCGGAAAGAGTTGAATTAGGCTAGCTGGGCCCAACCAGCCAGTTAAACTGCAAAGAGGAGAGAAGCTGGTAACAGTGTGGTGACCTCTAGTTTTTGAGTTATGAGATGGAGTAACTAACACTTATTTACTTTCTCTACACCAGTCATTATTTTATAGACCTCTATCATATCCCCCTTTAGTCATCTCTTTTCCATGCTGAAAAGTTCCAGTCTTATTAATCTCTCCTCATACAGAAGCTGTTCCATACCCCTAATCATTTTTGTTGTCCTTTTCCTAACCTTTTCCAATATATCTTTTTTGATTAGGCGACCACATCTGCATGCACTATTCAAGATGTGGGCGTACCATGATTTTATATAGTGGCAATATGATATTTTCTATCTGATCCAAGAGTATCAGAGAAGGCTGTAGGGTTAAGTTGCCAGAGGTTTGAGAGGGATGTTTTCACCAGAAGGATCGATAAAATGGCAAACCTCTGGGAGTTGGTTTCAATGTATTTGATAGCTAAGTGTCCATAGATGTAAGACCAAATGGTAGCTGAACTTGGGCTAGCCTTGCTAGCTGCTATCACTGCTGATGGGGCTGTTGTACAGGGGGAAAGCACAGGGTCTGGAGAAGCATTGCAAGATTGGAAGCTGCTCCCCTAAACAGACTGTGGAAATTGCTGCATATCAAGACAGCGCAGCTGAACTCACGGTATTAGAAGCAGGAAGGAATAGTGCCGGGTATATCCTTTTATTACTTAAGCTGCCACGGCAGGTGCCCTCCTCAGCAATCATCTTTCTGACACTGCATCTCGTCATTTCTGATGAAGGATAAGATATAGTCATGGAGATCAAGGATTCCATGACTAACAGACTCCGTGATTGCTTCAGTTTCAGCTCTGTGTCATGGTGGCAGGGCTCTGGGCTTCCCAGATTTATTGTTTATTGCCCAGGTCTTGTCCATGACTTACTAAAAATACCTGTGACAAAATCTTAACTTTATTTATGACTAGTACATTCACTTTCCTTTAGTGAGAGAGTTTGTGTGCTATAGCCTACTGAAGAATTACTGCAAAAAGGTCTGCTTCTGACACTGTCCCTTACCTGTTGCATCTGCACTGACAAAGATCTACATATCCCTGAACTCTGTAGGACCTGTCTGTCGACATGTAGAACAGGGAAATCTGCAGAGGAGTGTCTGACTTTAGTGTTCAGGGATGGGGTAAGCTGGTAAAAGCTCTTAAACCACTGTCATACCAAGAAAGTATTACGGAGAGAGACAGTTGTATAGGGGCTGGAGTACTGTGCTGGGAGTCAGGAGACCTGGGTTCTACATCTTGCTCTGCTGACGTGCAGGGGCAGCTCTAGCTTTTTTGCCGCCCCAAGCACGGCAGTCAGGCAGCCTTCAGCGGCTTGCCTGCGGGAGGTCCCCGGTCCCGCAAATTCGGAATACCCGCTGCCGAATTGCAGCTGAATCCGCAGGACCGGTGGACCTCCTGCAGGCACGCCGCCGAAGGCAGCCTGACTGCCGCCCTTGCAGGGAATGGGAGGGTGCCCCCCACGGCTTGCTGCTCCAGGCACGCGCTTGGAGCGTTGGTGCCTGGAGCCGCCGCTGGCTGTGTGCCCTTAGATAAATCACTCCACTTCTGTGCCTCTTCACCCCCGCCCTTAGTTTGTTCAGACAAACTCTTTGAGATAGGGACGTGTGTGTGTGTGTGTGTGTGTGCGCGCATACATACACACAGGACCTTGGCTGAAACCTCTACCTGTTCCTATAATGTAAATAATAAAGTTCAACTTGATGCCACTCCCAGAAACAACCATTTCTGAAGTAGCACTTTTGTCAATGCCATTACAGTGCCATAGTGTCTCACTGAAGAAAAACTACGATGAAGGGTTGAACAAGAGCCAAATGGGTATTTTTCCTCCCATCACCCCACTGACAGGGAAGGCTGTTGGGTAGGAAAGGGGAAGGCGGGGGAGAATACTCAGAAGTGGGGCCCTCTCTTACAGAAAGGGCCAAAGGCTGACAAGTGTTTGAGCCCCACTATTGCTACTTCCTTCTCAGAAGTAGCATCAGCCAGGCTATTTAGGAGTGACTTATACAATGATATTCACAGCTGACTAAAACCTATGGGTGTAAATATGATTGCTGGGTGTAGCCTAATGACGTACTTTCTCTTTTCTACACTAGTCTGTCTGTAATTGTCCTTCACATCACTAGAAAGCAGTGATTACATATTTAAATGTCATCATTCCTAAGATATTAAAAGGAGCAACTCAGGAATGCTCAGGAAGTTCATTGCACACCTTCATTCTCCCCATCCCAGGTTTTATTCAGTAGCTGAAATTGTTTATCAATATTTCAATCTCAGACAGGCTGCATGGGAAAAAGAGAAGGAGATCTGAGCAGATGGTTGGTGCAAGCTGCATACTGCAAATAGGTTGTGTAAGGCTATGCCTCTTGATGTACTACAGCTACAGATGAGATCTGCAGCACTATCTGCTGGAAGAAACTACCTCAATGTGCAGTGGAAACTAAGCCAGGTTTTAATTTTGTTTTCATGGTTACTAGAAAAAAACAGACATTGAATATGAAGACCGAGGCCCAATTTTTAAGGAAGCACATACCTGAAGTTAGTTCAGTAGAGTACAGTGGAGTTAGTCCAGATTTACCCTGTATGCCCCAAATCTGAGTCATTGACTTTAATGAGAAATTAGACATATACAGGTCCAGATTCACCAACTAGATGCTGTCACTTTATACTACACTGATGGCATAACTTGGGCCTTAAAATAAATGTATCCAGATCAGGGAGAGTCAGTCCAGTGTACAGGTGACTCTGCGGAAATGAAGAGTTGGCATAGGAGTTGTATGGGAACTTCCTATCCTTGCTGCCAGTGTAACAGGGAGCAGAAGTGCGGTCAGCAGAAAACTAGCATGGCCATGATTCCCTTATGCAGTCATGCAATCCTCATCTCTCTGGCCTCTGTAGCTTAGTGTAAGGTGTAAGTGTAAGAGCAACCATCAAGAGGCGCTAACTGGCCCTGGACAGAGCAGCCTCAGGATTCAATCCCACCCCAATTTCCATTTTAGTATTTTGGCTTTGGCTGAGAAATTGACCTGTTATCTCACTGTTATCTGACTTCAGATCACTCACTGACTTGATCAATAAACTACATGACTTTTAGAATGAGGAAGTGGGATCAGTTTAGTTTCTAGTGGGATCAGCAGAGAGAGCAAGAATCCCACCATTAGAAGCAGCCTCTCAAGGTCATGAGTGGCGAAAGCTGGGGAAGTGTCCCTGTCTGTTCTATAACTGCCCCTATGAATTATTGGAGAACTTGTCCAGGGCCAACAATCGAGCATCTTTCACAAGCACTAAATATTATACAGTACTAATTTAAAGAAAAATCATGTGTTTTCAAAGCCATTTAAGTCTGAATAAGAGTAAGGTAAAGTGAGCTTGAGAAACCAAGGACTCTTGCATATTAGTCCTGTCCCACCTGATTATAGTTTTTAGATTTCTGTAGCACCTACAAGCCTCAACTGAAGTCAGATCTCATTGTACAAGGCACTTTACACAGTGAGAGAGAGTCCCTGCTTTCAGGAATGTACAATCTAATAGATTAACAGAAAGGGAGGCGGGGGAAAGATGAAGTGACTTTAGAGTTAAGACCAGAAGGGGACCATCAGGTCATCTAGTCTGACCTCCTGTATATCACAGGCCACCACCACCCAGCTCCCGCACACTGAACCCAACAACCAGAATTAGGCCAGATTATTACAGTCCACAGGAGACTAGACTATTGTGTGTGTCAGGCAAAGACTAAGAGGGACCAAGGTTTACCAGTGGCCAAGCCCCCCACAATGGCATGGAAGGCCCAAGGTCACATAGCAGGTCACTGGCCAAACCGGGAATAGAATTCAGGTCTCATCTCATGCCCTGATCACTAGGCCTCATTGCTCTTGCTTTCTTGGAGTTTGGTTTAAGGGTCTATTGTGGTTTAACAGAACCATACAAATGGACTATTTATTCTATTTTGAGCCCGGCCTTTGAAACATTTAGCACCATTATGGATTGATTTGGGTTTCTTTTACTAGTACCAAGTGAGGTGAATAGCAGAGACCACCACTAATGATTTATCTAAACCGTTACAAGAAGAGGGTCTTTCCTTCATGTATCATTTGGTATATTTAAAGACTGATACATTGCCATAAGATATTAACTACCCCAACATTTCCATGTAACTTCAGAACTTCTGTATACATGAAGTGAATGTCATACTCTAAGCTTTAACTCGCCACACATTTTGCGAGGGTGATAAGCAACAGGTCTTTATAAATTTGGCTTACTTCCCAAATAATCACAGAAATAACTAACACAATGGCTCTACGTCACTGCTAAACATACCACTATCCCATCCTGCCCCACGCTTGACTCCCACATGCTTCCATTCCAATAAGTAGTTAAATGAAAATAGATTTTTACATTAAAGAGATTCTATTAAGTCCTTCAAAGGAGCTATGCTTCTGATTAATTTTGTTTTTTCCTGGTATTGACTGGATATTATACAGCAGGCATGCAATGAATTTTGTTCCTTTCTAAAAAAACTGTTTGACATTGATTTTTAGACACACTGCATAGAGATAGTTTTGATATACAATGGTATTCCTAGAAGTTTTAAATGGTCAGTGAAGTTAATTTCTACATTTTGTCCTTTTATTTGTGCACAACTGGAGAAATGTTTCAAAGAAAATGTATCTCCTGTTTCATTTTCTTTTCATGTAGAAATAAAAAGGTGTACAAAAATAGGAAGAGCCATTTGCAGTCAAAATACATTTTATATTGATGTACAATGAAAAATTAATAATCCTATAATAGCTGTACTAACCCTAAAACTGTGGCTATTAAGAGAAATTTGAAAATACAAAAGAAGGAGTGTTTGAGCTAAGCTTTATCTTACAATTCCATTTCTCTTTTTGAAGATGTAATTTTATAAAAGAATTCCACAATAGAATTCATTTAAAATAAAAATTTAGTTTAAGATCCCTTTTTGTCCTGGCTGTGCACATTTGTTTTCATTTATACCTCAGTGATTAATCAGGTTTAGGGCCACTTGGAGCAATTATGTCCTTTGAAAAATTTCAGGACTAAATTATCTACAAACTAAAAAAAAAAATTAAGCTGATCAAGTTGTGCAAAACAATATCACCCGTTGATCTCTATTTGGTTTTAGGCTATTGGCGACAGGTATTTAGAGTTGGCTGGAATGTATTTTTACATATGCATTACTATGACCATAGTCTGAAGAGTTTTTAACCATCTTAGCTATAGTCACAGGACACTATTCTGACATCATTTATGAGCACTGAAGTGTAAGAAATTGAAATTTAAAGGAGATGCTCTCCCTTTTAATATACACCTTTTAAATAGTTAATCTGTTCCTCTGTCTAGATACTTATATTGACCTTCATCGCTATAGTATCTGAGCACCTTTTACCATGTTCTAACCAAAGCAGAATGCAAGAATTGGAGGTGTCCCATTACTAAGGCAATAGCAGAGGTGCTTATCACATGTGAATGGTGATGGAGGGGATGGAATCAGGAGCAGTAAGGACAGTGCCTCTGAATGTCTCCTGTAGATATGGACCAGATACGTCTTTTATAATTCCCAGTATACCCAATATTCTGATTGCCAAAATGGAACTGCTTTGATAGTGTCTTTCATTCCCTTCCCCCTCCATTTAAAGTCTCTTCTCACTACTTTATGTTTTCCTTCTCTCCCAAAGAATTGACTTTTAGTGACTGGTTTCAAGTCTCAGGAGCAACTATCAGTGTGGTGATTACCTGGAGTCCCACACTTGTCACTAAATCCTCAAAACTCAGCATCTTGCACTCATTTTGTGCTTCTCCCATTCTTTCTCCTCTGCCATCTCCATGTCTCCCTTCACCATATGCTAGCAGTTATTGCGCCTCACTGACTTTTGGTGGGCTTTCTTGCACACCTCTGTTGATTACCTCTCCTACCTGCTAGCAGAAAACGTAGTGGTGATATAATCCATATTTTTAAGCCACGGGCTTGAACCACTCCCATAGCAACACAGCCACCTGAATCCATTCTGGCATTGGCACACCCTTCCCTCCGCCCCATGGGAGAGCAAGCATCAGTACCACTGTTGACCTTCTTCAGGAGTTCTACCAGAGTATGGTGGCTTTAGAAACTTTGACTGGAACTACATTAGTGGATACTGTCCAGAAGATGCACTGAATCTTTATCTCCCACCTCAATGATTTTTGAGATGCACCATGTGGTGCCAAGGAGAATAAGGCATGTGAGTCAGTGTGCACCTTGAGGTAGACTGCCAGTGGCAGGGTGCTCACTATCTGGGTTCTGCCAGCAATGTTTATTTGGGCCAGAAATCTTACGATCACTCTTAAAGACACTTACACTCTTTGGGCAGGAAATTGAAACATGAACATTTGATAACATCTTCTCACTCTAATTTCTCATTTTTAAATTTCTGCAACTAGATGTAAAGCACAAGGCCTAATTAAAGCTGAAAGGGCACAAGAGATGCTTTTAAAAATATGAATTTGTTATATCACAGATAAAGAATTTAGGACTATAATGAATTGTCAATGACAAGATTTATTTTTTGCTTACTACAAACTGGTTCTTTTAGCTACATTGCACGGCACTTCTGCATTGGCATTTGTTATGCTATGGATGAGTTAGCCATTTATTTATGTATTTAAAATTGAAGTGGAAATGCTCAAATACATGTGCTAATACAAAATCAAATGGGACAAGTGGTATTTAGACTAGAATTACTTCAAAGGAGCGATTCAAACATAGGAAATGTTTCAACTGAAATCTTCCTATCTATGGCACTTACGTGATTCCAATTATTATAGTATCAGAGCTCCTGAATCTTTAATGCATTTATCTTGCAACACCCCTGTGAAGTAGGGAAGTGCTAGCACTCACAATGTAGAGATGGGGAACCAAAACACAAAAGACTAAGACTAATGCCCAGATTTTTAAAAGTCTTTAGGAGTTGCTTTGATCAGCAGGGCCGCTCAGAGGATTCAGGGGACCTGGGGTCTTCGGCGGCGGGGGCCCCCCCTTCGGTGGTAATTCGGCGGAGGGGGATTCTTCCACTCTGGGACATGCCACCGAAGTGCCCCGAAGACCCGCAGCGGGGGCTCCCCGCCTCCGAATTACTGCTGAAGCGGGACCCACCGCTGAAGTGCAGGGTCTTCGGCAGTAATTCGGCGGTGGGGGTCCTTCCGCCCTGGAGCAGAAGGACCCCCTGCCGCCGAAGACCCGGAGCGGAATAAGCTCCGGGGGCCCACGCCCCACGATAGTTTTCCGAGGCCCCCGGAGCAAGTGAAGGATCCCACTCCAGGGGCCCCGAAAAACTCTCGTGGGGAGCCCTGCGGGGTCCAGGGCAAATTGCCCCACTTGCCCTCCCACCCCCCGGGCGGCCCTGTGATCAGCATTGCAAGCCTAAGTCTCTTCTGAAAATGGGGCCTTGGATCAGAACCTCAAAAAGGTATTCAGGGCCCGGTGGAAGTTTGCTGCTTAAATACCTTTAAGGACTTGGGCCTTAGGCCTTGCAATGCTGAGTAAAGCAGCATCTAGATACACATTTAAATACTTGGGCCTAAATGACTGCCTAAGTTCACACAAGAAGTCATGGTGACCTGGGAACCGAAGTCTGAGTCTCAGGCTAGCACTCTAAGCACTGTTCCATCTCCCTAGTCCACCAAGCAAGTTAATTATTTTCCTCGCAGCATTTTATGAATATCTGCTGTTGTACAATAAATTGGGCAAGGCATTCACTGCCTCATAGCACTTCTTTTCATTCTTTGGCTCTCTTCCTATGTGCAGTGGTTCCAGACCATTGGCCCTCACAAGCCTAAGGAAGGCTCATGTGCTGCCACATTTCCCTCAAGCTTACCTTCCTATCTATTTTAGAGAGCTCTTTACCATTTCTTCCACCTCTTGTTTTATAGAGAAAAAGCATCCCACCACATTTCTGGCTACCCAAATAGTTATGGCTGTGAAAGACAGTCCAGCTAGCAAGAAATATGTACCTCTCCTGTCAGATTTGGACTTGATCCGAATAATGTGTGTATTTACAACCTCCTGGCTTGATTATTGTAGTTCTCTGCACTAAGATATGAAACGGAGCTATAATTAGTTCAGAACACAGTAGCCCATCTGCTCAGCAAAGCAGACCACAAAGAGTCCATCACCCCAGTGCTGTTCACGGACTCTCCCTTCAATATTAGTTTATCATCAAGCTTTCAGCCCTTGTCTTCCAAACCAACATGCTACCAATACCGTAGAACTGTCCCAGGTGTTCATGATCATGAAGCTCTACTCCCTGGTAATATCAACTTCATAAAACCGATGAGCATGGAGCTCTCTCAGCAACTCACCCATTAATCACTCCTAAAGGTCAGGCTGACCTTGAATCTCCGCACCCTTCAGAACAAAAATGTAAACCCCACCTATTCGCTTATGATACCATCACTTTTGTTTCAGGTTTTTCTTTACAATATATAAAAATGAAGTAATGCATCCTGATCAGCCCACTTACTGACTTTGGACAGCTGAATTTTGCAGCTTACTACTGTCTCTTAATTGAGCCAGTCAAGACTCTGCACTGTAAGCCCACCCCAGACTTTGGGTACATTCATATTCCTAGCTGGACTGAAAGTTTGCATCAGAGGCCCCATCACAAGGCTGAAATGTCACATTCTTAACGCACGAGTGTGCTGTTTGGTTTAAGTTGTTAGGAAATAATTAAGAACACAGCAACAAACAATGGCTTTCCTCATTCTACAGGGACCTGATTCTGCCACCCTACCTTGCAGTCAATAGTACTTACATGTGGAGTCTCAATTACTTCAGAGGGATTGCAAATATGAGCAAGTACCATTCAGTGCAATTCACAGGGATAGAATCTGGCCCTAGGCAGCTAAACAGGAACCAGATGCCATCATGTAAATATAAAGATAATGCCAAAGATTAGCCAAAACTGGAATAAAGAGTGAAATAACTTGTCATTAAATACAAAGTGGAAGTATATGAATTGGGATAGGCCAAGGAATGGAAATCTCCTGTTTACATTAACAGTGTCAGATTAACTGAACTGGGCAGAGGCAACAAGTAGCAGAAACAAGAGCTAATGCTGGTTCATTGGTGATTAAATCTGAGGTTGGATCTGACATTTCTTCTCTAAGAATGGTGAGGAGGCTGAAAACAACAGTACAGTGTATGTATACCCCCTGCTAACGAGACAGGGTGATAACTCAGCTGCACATGTTTTTCCTTTGTCCTTGTAGAAGTCTTCCTGTGTTTGCTTGTATCATCCTTAAACTAATGTCCTGAAATCCTGACTTTGATTAAGCTTCTACTGAGCAGCTAAATGCAATAGAGAAACTATTTTGTTATGTAGGAACCCAAAGCTTTATTGCGGCAATAATCAAAATAACTTGCACGCAAACATGACATCATTAACACAGTGCCAGTGTTGCAGAAAAAGGAGAAAGCACTGCATTAAACTTTCACAAACTGGAGCCCAGAGCTGTAAAAGTCAATTTCCTAATGATCCTTCAGGCTTCTTAGCAACCGAAAAACCTCAATATAATAAGGCTCCATGCAAGCACACAGGTCTACTTGTGAAGATCCAATTGCAGGAATGAGGCATTAGGACTTGATCCAACTGCCCAATGATAGAGAATTTTTTTTGCCTGCTGCTAAATACTATCTTGGGCTACAACCTAGTCCCAATTCTGAATCCTAGTCCCAAACTGGAGTCAGTACTGGGATTGGAGACTACTCAGCAAAAAACAGGTGTCTGGTGTTGTAGATGGAATTAGTTTCCCAACAAAGCTATGGGGCTCGATGCAGGAATTAGTGTGAAATTCTATAGCCTGTGCTAAGCTGCAGTCAGAATCGAAGAGACCATTATACCCTTCTGGTTTATCAATCTAGGACTTCAAAAGAACGCTGGATGGAGGACCACAGTTAGTCTCGGTTTCCTTTTAGAGTATCGATAAAATACTTGTGAAAGCAGCAACTGTTTCTACATAACGTAAGGTTTCCAATTTCCCCCGGGAAATACTTCAGATCCCTATTCAACACATTGCATTGTCACATTCTAAACCCTTTTAATTCCACTAAATGCAAGTAACCGCTCCACATTTAAGAATGCATTTTTCATAGCAGAGGTCAGCTGCCAGCAGATCAAAATACCCTTGACCCACAATACTGTTTTCAGCACTGTTGCCATAGCAGAATCCAGTGAATGGGCACACCATAATAGGAACGGAGATTAATCATGCTCTTCAAGAGCTAATCCATTGAAATCAATGGTTCTTTTTTTGAAATGTTGTAAACAGGGTGGAGAAACAAATTAATCTCAGCAATTCATTTACCTTCTTCCATGGAAAACAACAAAACCACCCATGTTTTGGAAGCAAGATAAGCATCAGCGGAGTCTGACACCATTGGCTTAATACTGGGACGTAGGAGCTGCTTGTTTGTGATAGTATTTATCTACATAAATAAGTGAAACTCTCAGCTCACATTTGAAAATATTTAGTCCTGTGATTTTACATATATTAGCCATGTTAATTTTAACAACCACAACATATATAAACAATAGATGGCGATTAGCCAATGTTATTTCTGGTTATATTGAGCCATGCATATTGCAAAGACTTTGTTCACATGTTTTTAGGCCGCCCTGGTCTTGCAATAAGCTGTGTATGTGAAAGGACCTCCTCATTCCAAGCAGAGCTTCACTGACTTGAGCAGCACTCAGCGTGGGTACAAGGATCTGCCCACGCACATGTCATTGCTCAGCACTTACGTTTGAAAATGAGAGACTATGTAGGTTGCTGTTGGGATGTGAATAACGATTACTGCATAGTCCCTCATATTCATTAGAGAAACGCTAGCAGAATAATGCCCATGACTTTTCTTTAGCCATGGCATGTCCTGTCAGCCACAGCAGGACTGATCTGTACATTTGGGCTGCGTTTTCTACTATGTCACTCTCGTAAGTGGGAGCTTTGCTGTTGAGGCTGCCTGTCCCCCTCCTGCCTGGCAGTTCTTTCCTTCTCTGTATCTCCAATAGGGGAACAATCTGCAGGGAGGCAGAGACGCTCCTGCAGAAAAGGAAGCCAAGAGCAGTTCTCATCAGCATTGACAACTTCACCTGCCCCAAGGAGGTGGCTGGTTTAGGGAGAGACTATGGACCAGAGAAACACAGAGGACACATTACATATAATGACTGGAAGGGAACAAGAAAGTGAGATTTCTCACGGTGCTGCAGGAAGGATAAGGGCCCTGCTGTCTGCTCCCCAGTCATACCAGATGGGAGTAGCAGGACTTGAATTAGTGATTAATTCAAACAAAACACACTGAGCAAATGGATATAATCAAACATTATTTGATATACCGGCTCTGTAATCCAATCTAATTCCAAATTAATCACATTTGCAAGAAAAACCAGAGAGCCATTTGCAAACTAAACAAAATAAGACCCATGAAACAGACCTGACAAACATGGGAAAGGCCAATAAATATGTAAATTGGTAATAACTTAGCACAGTTGTGAATCATGTAGCATCAGTGAAGGACACCAACATGTTCATGAACCCTAACAAGAGGCATACAGAGGCAAATCCCGATCTCTAATATTTTTTTTTTAGAATAAATACCCAGTGTTCAGGAATGGAAAGAAACCAGGACTGTAAGAACAATTTTTTTAAAGTTTTCTTGGTATTTTCTACAGGTGCTCTCAAACCCTACAACCTGGCAAGTTGTGTGCTCTGCCTACATTATAAGTCACAGGTGTCTGTTTCAGACAGGTTTGTGCACTTGTTAGTTCAGTGGTTCTCAAACATTTGTACCGGTGACCCCCTTTCACATAGCAAGCCTCTGAGTGCGACCCCTTTATAAATTAAAAACACTTTTTATATTTAACATTATTATAAATGCTGGGGTTTGGGGGTGGAGTCTGACAGCTCAGAACCCTCCACGCAATAACCTTGTGGCACCCTGAGGGGTCACAACCGCCAGTTTGAAAATCCTTGTGTTAGTTGTTCAGAACTGGGAGAGGGGAAGGAATCATTCATAGTGATTCCATGGAAATACACAGCTGTCTACCCATCTTTCCTGGGTTACTTACAGGTTTATCATCCAAGTACATAGTACAGGTAAAAACACAAGTCAGATGTGTAGTACTTCAATTTATTACCCTTAAACATGACTAGCTGGGATACTGGGTTCACATCAAGTCTTAAAAGGTTGAAAATAGGGAGAGGATCAGAACAGTCAGAAGAAAAGCAAGTTGGGCCAAATTCAAATCCGGTGTGAGCTCCTGTAGTCCTATAGCAACTACTCTCCCCACCTGGATTTTTTCCTCTTTAAAAAGGAGCTAGAAGAGGAAGATGAGGAGCTGGGGGCAGCCTTACTGAAGTCAGCTGTCCTACTGTGTGTAATGTGGGATATGATCTTACACGAACACCCTTGCAATGGGCTATGTTAGGGATGTGGCATTATGGTAATAAAATATTTATTAAGAACAAAAATATTAATATATTTTATATTAATTAATTCATATTTCTTAAACGAATATAGCCCTGATTTAGGCAAGCACTTAGGCAGGTACTCAAAGTTAAGCACCTGCTTAAGTGCAGCCCTGAATAGATATACTGTCCTGGAAATCAGGGACTATGTTTGTACAAGTTGTGCATAGTGTCCTGTAAGGTCAGCATTTCTCAGTAGCTATCATACAGTGCTATCTGTACAAACATGGTCCTCTTTCTATTGAGAATAAGGAAATGAAGGAATCTCATATGCCACTATGTAGCAACTATTCATACACTCAGTAACAATGTATTGGGTGTCAAATGTTAACACATCTGATAGATTAATTCTTAACTACATTGCAAAACCCTTCTGGTAGAGTGTCCCAAGTTAACACACCTTGAGTAAAAAGCCGGGCACCTGAGTTCCCATCACAATGGTTACTATTTGCACAGTACAGGATGTTATGCACATATAGCCATGATAGATCTGAAGCAAGCAGCATGAGTTTCTGAAGGTGGAAGTGGTCTGCATGGAAAATTGAATTCTCCATTACTGCTAGAGTTAACCAGTACTCTGCACTTTCATACCATACACCGGATAATCAAGACTTCTTGACTCTGGGTCACCATGAGAATTTGTTCTCTATGCTTTCCTACAATTTTCTGAATTGTACTTCTTGTTTCAATGGTTTAAGTTCCTGCACTTAGAAAAATAGATGCTTCCATTTGTTTAGTGCAATGGGGCTTAACATCCCACATTGGGCCAGAAAGGCTAAAAGGCAATACTGGGCCCTGGTAACCCCATCCCTCTGGGCCAGTTGCTGAGCATGCTCCAGCTAGATGAGTGGGTTCAAAGGCGCTTGGAAGCCCAAGCAAGGGCTGGGGGACAGGCTGCAGAATAGAAAAATCCTTCTCTGGGCAGCCAGACAGAAGGTGGAGCCTGAGAGGGGACCATGTAGTAAGTAAGGCCTCAAGCAGTACCTTTTCCAACCACCACAGCCTATGAGAACCAGCAGGTCTTCCAGGATCCTGCTTGCTCATTTGGATATTTTTGAAGCTATTGACTCCTTGGACAAAGGAGCCATGCCCCCAAACTGAAGGAAGGTAGGAAGATTTAGACTCTTTATAGGGAGGAATCTGCAGGTGTTACTTCCCACAGGACCTTGGACTGGGACCCAGTGGAGGATGAGGACCCAGGTCCCCCTACCATGCCTCACTTAAGGACAAAGGCTTAAGGATACAGGGGGAGGCTAAAAACGCTCCTGGCCTGGGGTCAGGAACCAGGCATCACTACTGCCCCAAGACAGACGGTGGAAGTCAGGTGTGCTAGCCACCAGGTAATCTGGCCATCTAAGCCCCTTATCACAATTGGGCATCAGTTCTGCAATCAAACCCACACAGGTACAGGGTATGTCAAAAGTGCAATTAAACACCCACAGCTGGCCATTGCCAGCTCACAGGCCTCAGGCTGTGGTCCAGTCCAATTGCAGGCTCCCACATCACTCTCCTCCCCCCAGGGTCCCAGAGCCTGGACTGCAACCCATATCTGAATGTCTATACCACAACTAGACTGCCCTGTAGCCAAAGCCTGAGTCAGCTGACAGCGGCCAGCCGCAAATGTGTGATTTCACTGTAGGCCTACCCAAAGGGTCTGCCTGTGTGGAGCCAACTGAAAGATCCAGTCTTCTGTAAAGTGATTTTTAGGTTTGCATGGGCTTCCCTCTACTGGAGAGTGTTGGTTGCCAAATGTGACTGCCATTTGTGTGCCAGAGAAAGGTGAGACTCAGTGAACTTGAGCTATATTTATATACATACAAGTCTACTAACAACACTATAATGATAGTACTATAAATTGATGACGGTAGAATATTACATTGTTATCACCATGACATCTCATGTAGGTGGCACTATAGTTTACTACATTTATGTTTTCTCCAGCAGCAAGATTTACTGTCTAACATTGTCCCCATTAGGCCTTATACTTTAGTATTTTTATTTTTCAACTCACCTATTCCTCAGTAGCCTCATGATTCTAAAATATAAACTGCAAGATTAAACTAAATTTCTCTCAGCTGAAACTCCTACCACGGAGACATGGCAGAGAAGGTCAGCAGGTATTAATAGTGCCAGTTCAAAACCTACGTCGTTTGCTTTTTTGATATTTTTACTGTATTTCTGACAATTCATCTTGCTGTAAACCTTATTATGTCTGGGTATCATCTCTTGTTTCTAGCTCATTACTACAATATCTATTCTTTCTTGCTCCCTCTCTGCGAACTACCACCTCACCCTGCTAAAGGGATGCTAATGTTTGGCTGACCTAACATCAATATTTTCCCCCTCTGCTACTCCTCTCTTCAGATCCTCTTGTGATACAGTATTAAGAGTCTCACGGGCTCTGTACCTGATCCTAATCCACCCTGTTCCATTTCTGAATATAAAATACCTCAGGCAGCTTCTCAGCAGGCACAAGGGCATTAAAGTCACATCCTAAAATACATGAAGAGCCATCAGCACTTAAGACAAACTTTTTTCCCATTTAATAGAAGCAGGGAGGTTAAAACCATGAGTATTCCATGATTTTAACTGTCTTTATACAGTACAACTTGTATAACAAATCCCTTTTGCTTATGCACACTATATACACATCACACTGAGAAAACTTGGTAATTGGTGTTGTGGGCATTCAAGTAACAGCAACAACATACAAGATGCAGTGCATGTTTGGCATATGCCTTAGACCTTATAAATTGAAAGCCAGAAACAAGATGATTTCAGGACTCTGGATTAAAAAAAACCAAACAAACACACACGCATAGGACAAATTCACTAAGAAGTCTTAAGTGAGTTTGGGACTATCCAGCAGACAGCTACATGTATGGTGAAAACACCACAGTCAGTGCTTTAGTGTAGTTTTGCCCCAAACCCCAGTAAAACTTGAGTTTCATCTGAGAGTTTCACTTGGAGACTTTACACTTTGTCAGAATTCAAAGGGTGCAATTCTATGCAAGGCAGTGGACAAATCCAGGTGAACTAGGATTGCCAACTTTCTAATCGCACAAAACCAAACACCCCTGCCCCGCTCCCTTCCCCGAGACCCCGCCCATGCCCCACCCCTTATCCGAGGCCCCACCCCCACTCGCTCCATCCCCCCTCCCTCCATCACTCACTCTCCTCCGTCCTCACTCACTTTCACCAGGCTGGGGCAGGGAGTTGGGGTGTGGGATGGGGGTGAGGGGTCAGGCTGGGGATAAGGGGTTTGGGCTGTGGGAGAGAGCTCCGGGCTGGGGCTGAGGGTTCAGGGGGTGAGGGCTCTTGGCTTGCGGTGCAGGCTCCAGGTGGGGCCAGAAATGAGGGGTTCAGGGTGTGGGAGAGGGCTTCAGCTGGGGGTGCAGGCTCTCGGGTGGGGCTGGGGATGAGGGGGTTGGGGTGCAGGAGGGGGCACTGGGCTGGGGCTGGGGGTTGGAGTGTGTGTGGGGGGATGTGGGGTGCAGGCTCTAGGAGGGAGTTTGGGTGTGGGAGGGGACTCCAGGCTGTGGGTTTGGGTGCAGGATGGTGTTTGCGGTGTGGGGTCCTGGCAGCGCCTACCACTGCTCCCAGGAAGCAGCAGCCGCCAGGTCCCTGCGGCCCCCTAGGTGCATGAGTGGCCAGGGTGGCTCCGTGCACTGCCCTTGTGCCTGCAGGCACCTTCCCCATAGCTCCCATTGGTCGCAGTTCCCAGCCAGTGGCCCCCTACCATGACATCACCCTTGTTTTTTTACCCCTTTTATCCTTACCCAGAGGCTTTCAAACAGGTCTGCCTCCCACTTCTATCTCAACCTCAGTGCAAGTGTATACATCTTTGATATACAAGACAACGCGTCATCTCTTTTTTCCCCTGCCTGGCCTTTCTGAACAAACTGTACCCTTCTATACCAATACTCCAGCAATGTAACATTATCTCACCAAGTTAAAGTTATGATGCCAGTTATGTTGTATTTGTGATTATTCACTAGTATTTCCAGTTCCTGTTTATTCCCCATACTTCTTGCTGAAGTGGAGGGAAACAATGCTGTAGTTGGGACCATCCTTCCAGATGTCATGGTATCCTCATGCACTGGGGATACCCCTCCTGTGGAGGAAATGTCATTTACTAGGAAGGGCCAGGAAATAGTAATGGGAGATTCAATTATTAGAAATAGATAGCTGGGTTGGTGATTACATGAAGAACCACACTGCCTGGTGCAAAGTTTGCTGACCTCTCAAGACACCTAGACAAAATGTGCAGTGCTGGGGAGGAACTGGTGGCCATGGTACATTGTAGGTTCCAATGACCTAGGGAAAGATAGAGAGGTCCTTAAGGCCAAATTTAAGTTGCTAGGTAATAGATTAAAATTCAGGACTTTTATGGTAGCTGTCAGGCTGTCTGGAATGGCTCATGAACATGGATGCCAGCCTAGGGGAAGACTGTTAGAAACCAGGGCACAAACCCCAAACTGATTGTATTCTATGATTAGATTTCACCAACTAAGTGTCAAGTGTGAACTCCTCAAACACTCTAATACCCTTAATATGGAGTCAGACAGTCCTTTTAATCACGCCAGTCTATCTTGCTACCCAGGCAAGCTTGCCTTTGTGGTACACCTCTACCTCAATATAACGCTGTCCTCGGAAGCCAAAAAATCTTACTGCGTTATATCAAACTTGCTTTGATCCGCTGGAGTGCGCAGCCCCGCCCCCCTGGAGCACTGCTTTACAGTGTTATATCCAAATTTGTGTTATATCAGGGAGAGGTGTAGTTGGTCCTTTACATCAAGAATCACATTATTATTAAGAAGAACAGGAGTACTTGTGGCACCTTAGAGACTAACAAATTTATTTCAGCATGAGCTTTTGTGAGCTACAGCTCTAAGGTGCCACAAGTACTCCTGTTCTTTTTGTGGATACAGACTAACAAAGCTGCTACTCTTGAAACCTATTATTATTAAGATTACTCCAAGCCCCAAAGGACCAGTCACTTACTCCAGGGCAAATGCACCCTAGATCTCCCTCAAAGACAACACTTGTGGAGCAAACCATATAATAAAATAAATAATGATTTATCAACTAGGAAAAAGAAATAAGTTATTTACAAGGTGAAAATCAGGTAAATATACACAGAACTGAGTTACAGTCTTCTGTTTCAAAAGGTAATAGAACTGCTGTACTGTGCAAGCTGCGTGTGCCCTTTAGGACTAGCCCAAGCTAAGCAGCTTAGGGATCCCTTGCTTATGCTTAGAAATATTGCCTTCTCCAAATTCCTTCTGGTCAGGGATTTTTACTGCCTTCCCACAGAGTTCAAACTGTGATGGGAACTCTTCATGGGTGTGGGGGTACCATCAACAATCTTTGCTCATGTTCCACAATGGTTCATCTGGTCTCTATAGGCCTTTTGTTAGGCAGGACAGGAGACCTCCTATGGTAAACTAGTATTTCACTTAGTAATGCTTCTCTTTTGAATAATAAGAGTATGGCAGTTTGAATATATTATCAATTGCCTGACCAGGGTGGTGATGGTGATTGTGAAATGCTCAGGAAGGTTACTGTGTTTTTTTGCCTTTGTAGCCTTCCTAGTGGGGGACTTCAACTATCCTCATATTGACTGGGTATAGGTTACCTCAGGAAGGGATGCAGAGAGAGAATTTCTGGATACCATTATTGACTGGTTCTTTGAGCAGCTTGTCCCGGAATCCATAAGGGGCGATGCAATTCTTGATTTAGTTCTAAGTGGAGCACAGGATCTGGTCCAAGAGATGAATATAGTTGAACTGCTTGGTAATAGCAACCATAATGTGATTAAATTTAAAATCCTTGTAGGAGGATGAATGCCAAAGAAACCCACCACACTAGCATTTAATTCTAAAAAGGGAACTACACAAAAATGAAGAAATTAGTTAAATGGAAATAAAAGGAAGTCACAAGGGTAAGGTGCCTGCCAATTAAATGAAAACTATATAAAAACACCGTGAAAGGCTCAAACTAAATGTATGCCCTAAATTCTCTGTCACACACACACACACACACACACACAGTAAGAGGACCAACAGTAACACCATGGCTAAACAGCAAAGTAAAAGAGGAGAGGTGTTAAGAAGCAAAATAGCATCCTTTAAGAATTGGAAGTCAAATGCTAGTGATGAAAATAGGAAGGAACAAACTCTGGCAAGTCAAATGTAGAAGTATTAGGCAGGCCAAGAAAGAATTTTAACTAGCTACAGACAAATTTTACCATTTTTTTTTGTTATTATACCAGAAGCAGGAAGCCTGCCAAACAGTCAATGGGGATGCTGGACTATCAAGATGCTAAAAACTCTCAGGGAAGACAAGGCTGTTGCAGAGAAGCTAAATGAACTCTTTGCATTGAGCATTACTTAAGAGGATATTGGGGGGATTCCCACACTTAAGCCTTTCTTTTTAGGTGACAAACCTGAGCAACTGTCCCAGATTGGGGTGCTAATAGGAAGCGGTTTTTGAACAAATTGATACATTAAACAGTAATAGATTGCCAAGATCAGATGGTATTCAGCCAAGAGTTCTGAAAAGTCAAATGTGAAATTGCAGACCTACTAGCTGGTATACTATCTGCTGCTTAAATTATCCTCTGTACCAGATCACTGGAGGATAGCTAATGCAATGCCTGTTTTTAAAAGAGATTCCAGAGGTGATGCTGGCAATCATAGACCAGTAAGCCGAAACTGCACTACCAGACAAATTGGTTGAAACTGTAGTGAAGAACAAAATTATCAGATACAGATGAACACAATATGTTGGGGGAAGAATCAACATGGCTTTTCAAAGGGAAATCATGCCTCTCCAAGCTATTAATTATTTGAGGGTCTCAACAAGCATATGGACAAAGATGATCCAGTCAATATAGCATACTTGGACTATCAAAAAGCCTTTGACACTGATCCTCACTGAAGGCTCTTAAGCAAACTATACAGTCACAGGATAAGAGGGAAGGTCCTCTCATGGATCAATATTGGTTAAGATAGGAAACAGTCTAGGAACAGGTGGTAAGTTTTTACAATGGAGAGGGGTAAATAGCAAGGTCCCCAAGGAACTGTATTCAAACCTGTGCTGTTCAAGATTCATAAATGATCTGAAAGAGGGGGTAAGCAGTGAGGTGACAAAGTTTGCAGAGGATACAAAATTATTTAAGATAGTTAAGTCCAAAGCTGATTGCAAAGGTCTCCCACAGAACTGGGTGACTAGGCAATGAAACATTGCACTCAATAGCAGCTGAAATTCAAAGTAATCATATGGTTTTCCAAAGTGCAACTATACATAAGCTGTTGCCCGCTCATGAAAGATCCTGGAGACATCATGGACAGTTTACTGAAGACATCTGCTCAATGTGCAGCTGCAGTTAAAAAAGCTAATAATGGTAGGAAGCATTAGGAAAGGGATAGCTAGTATGACACAGAATATCATAATGCCACTATATAAATCCATGATATGCCTATACCTAAAATACTGTGTGCAGTTCTGGTCACATCTCAAAAAAGATATACCGGTATTAGAATTGGAAAAGGTACAAAAAAGGGCAACAAATTAATAGGGGTATGGAACATAATTGATATGAAGAGAGATTAAAAAAGACTAGGACTGTTCAGCTTAGAAATGATGACTAAGGGGGAATAAATACAACATAAGTCTATACAATCATGAATAGTGTAGAAAAAGTGACTAAGGAAATATTTACACCTTCACATAACACGAGAAACAGGGGTAACCCAATGAAGTTAATATGCGACAGGTTTAAACACAAATATAAGGAAGTACTTCTTCACACAATACAGTCAGCCCATGGAACTTGTTGCCATGGGATGTTGTGAAGGTTAAAAGTATAACTGGTTTGAAAAAAGAATTAGATAAGTTCATGGAGGATAGGTCCATCAATGGCTATTAGCCAAGATGGTCAGAGATGTGACTCCCGTGCTCTTGGTGTCCCTACAACTGTAACTGGAAGAAGCTGGGATTGCACAACAGGGGAATGATCACTCAATTGCTTTGTTCTGTTCATTGCCTTTGAAGCATCTGGCACTGCCCACTGTCAGAAAACAGGATACTGGGCTAGATGGACCATTGATCTGACTCAGTACGGCTGTTCTTATATGGGGATAACCTAATCTTAACTACTAGAGCTCATAGGAATTTATTTTTTTCATTCAAAATATTCTGATAAAGTGCAAATATCTTTAGTTTTGGGTAAAAAAGTTTCAAGAGTGCCTAAGTGACTTAGCAGCCTAAATCTCATGAATATGCTAATTACCTATGTTACTTTTGAAAATGGGACTTAGGAACCTAGGTCATTTTGATGTGTTGGAAAATGTTCATCTAAGTTTTTCTTGAAAAATGCCAAACCCCAAATCTGCATTTGAACTTGTGACATTTCTGTGGAATAAGCAATTTTAATGAATAGCCATTTTTCACTGAAAAGTGTTTCAAGTGAAAAATTTAACTTGCTATATTAAATATGTATTATGAGTTTATGGCAGGGCAAATAAATGTCCAGTTAAATATCATGTCTCAGAGGTTTTAGCATAATTACAAATAATCTTGCTTGTATAGATTATCCTGCCCCACTCATCTTTGTACATACTTGACAATGTTTCCATTTTAAAATATTAATATAACCAGAGGATCTATGCACTATAAATCTGATTGCATTACCAGGTCCCTAAAAGAACTACCCCTCTCCATATGAAGAGCTTATTAAATAATTGGCTCTCTCTTTGCATGTCATTGAAGTGATTGTTCTTTATGGTTATTGCTCTCTGGTTTCAGTTTACATAATTTTTCCATTTAATACAAGTAGAAGGTAATTTAGCAGGTTGGCCAATAACGGCCTGATTAGCAAAAAACATTTTTTAGCAAAGACAAACTAAGCATAGTTATTAGTATAATTTTATTAAGACAATAAATCTTTAATCAAAAGTTCAGACGGGAGCCAGTAGATTCTATATATCAAATAAAATTGAATGTAGCTAATTAGACTTCTTCCAACTTCCAGGTGAATTTGAAATTCTGGGTTAGACTGACTTGCACAGCAAGGGCTGTGTTCATAGGCTGCACTGCCCCAGGAGTGGTGCGCCTCAGAGGGATTATCTGAATCACAAATCCTCCCCTTCTTATTCTTCAGTTAGAGGTTGTGGGGCTAGTAGGGATAGTTATTTTCAGTAGGCCTGTCAAAGTTCCTCCCCCCACTCTGAACTTTAGGGTACAGATGTGGGGACCTGCATGGACCCTTCTAAGCTTAATTCCTAGCCTAGATCCGGTAACGCTGCCACCAGCCAGAAATTCAGTGTCTAGCACACTCCCTGTCCCCCCCCAAAACCTTCTCTGGGGAACACAGATCCAAACCCCTTGGATTTTAAAACAAGGAGAAATTAACCATCCCCCCTCACCAATCCCTGGTGAGTTCAGACCCAATCCCCTTGGATCTGAAAACAAGGAAAAATCAATCAGGTTCTTAAAAAGAAAACTTTTAATTAAAGAAAAAGAAAGGTAAAAATCATCTCTGTAAAATCAGGATGGAAAATGCTTACAGGGTACTTAGATTCATATAGCCCAGAGGAAACCCCCTCTAGCCTCAGGTTCAAAGTTACAGCAAACAGAGGTAAAAATCCTTCCAGCAAAAGAAACATTTACAGATTGAGAAAACAAACATAAGACTAACACGCCTTGCCTGTGCTACTTACAAGTTTGAACACGAGAGACTGATTCAGAAAGATTTGGAGAGCCTGGATTGATGTCTGGTCCCTCTCAGTCCCGAGAATGAACAACCCCCAAAACAAAGAGCACAAAACAAAGAACTCCCTCCACCAAGATTTGAAAGTATCTTGTCCCCCTATTGGTCCTCTGGTCAGGTGTCAGCCAGGTTTACTGAGTTTCTTAACCCTTTACAGGTAAAAGAGACATTAACCCTTAACTATCTGTTTATGACAAGGCCATACCAACAGCAAGTTACAAATACACTCTGCATTCTCTCAGCTAATCTGGCTAGTGCATAGAGGTAATGAAACCAAGCGTCCGCCCCTCCATGCCCTTCTTCTCCAGGGAAGGAGTAAGTCACTTCTGAAGGTCACCATGCCCCACAGCCAGGCTAACCCACTTCAGTCCTTGAGTCAATTCTACACCAGGGCTGCTCCTGAGCCAGTCCAGCTATGTACCACTCCCTAAGCAAAAACTCAATCTGACCTTAAGACAATTCAAAATCTAAATTAATAATACAAATACCCAGTATCACATTTACATGGAATGTGCCTTGTTTATTTCATATTGAATTAATAGCTATAATATATACTGATATTCTACTTATTGATTGGGTTATTAAGGATACAAGTTTAATAAATATTTTTATAAATAGCATCTCAGTTGTCTGTATAGCCATGATTTCTGATTATCGTGCCTCCGCTACCTTCTAGGATTTCTCCTTTCTGGCATACAGTATCCTTGAAAGACAGAGTTTGCCTGCCTGCCTTGTAAGCACAAATTAACTGTGCTCTTGCAGCCAGAGGACTTGGGCTTTAGCATTCTGGGACCCAGAGTACTGCAATGACACACTGCCCCAAGAACTCAGTTCGGATCTCACACCCACTGCCACATCACAGCAGATATCTTGGCAAATCTACAGGGCCAGTTCTCCAGTGCTTTGCCCTGTTTGTTCTCTTTGATCATCAGTGCACAATGCTGTCCATCTGAGCTGATAGCGTCTCACACTATCAATCATTTGGCATAGGTGTAAATGACTACAAAAGGGACACAGCAGTGGCAAGGGGTCAGGTCTCGGTGTGAATTTTCATTGCAATCCATATTATGAATGAAATATGGCTGGAATACTACATGATGGGCTTAAGTGTAGTTCTCAGTAGTTTGGAAACCCTAGAAAGTTTCATATGTTGTGCATCTATCCAATAACTAATGGGAATTATATGTATACAGTCAAGAGGGAAGACACACCTGAGATTCTTACCTTCAAAAAGCAAGTGATACCCAGCCTCTGAATAATCAGACATGCAACTACCTGGCATCCTCACTATATGATAAACAACTTAATCATGCTCAAATAACCTCTCCAAGAGTACTCTATGAATCTAATCCTGAGCCTATTAAAGTCACTGCTAATCTGCCCATTGATTTCAATGGGCTTTTCATGCTTCCAGCAGAACAGTAGACAGTCATCAACACATTGGTAATACGTGCAATAGCTCTCTCCCCCTAAAAAAAAAAGTGTAGATTCTGAGCGAAGCTTGTATGTAGTATCAGCATCTGCCCTAAACACAAACACTTGTGCATTTTGATCAATTGTTGGCTATGAAAGAACATATCATCCAATGTAGACTTCTTATAAAAATATTGCCATTGTAAAATACTATCAAGCATAAATTTATGCTACAGGAATCCTTTGAAAATCAGTCATTACTGAAGTTTACCAGTTTCCTCATCACCTTGGGCTTTTATCTTATCACACCATTGATTAACTGCCTATAATGAGTAATTCTCAGGGATTATTGCTACATATACAATTTGCAGTAATTATAAGGTCAGTGATAATGATACGCCTTATTAAAAATAAAAGCAGCAAAGAGTCTTGTGGCACCTTATAGACTAACAGACGTTTTGGAGCATGAGCTTTCGTGGGTGAATACCCACTTCGTCGGATGCATCCGACGAAGTGGGTATTCACCCACGAAAGCTCATGCTCCAAAACATTTGTTAGTCTATAAGGTGCCACAAGACTCTTTGCTGCTTTTACAGATCCAGACTAACACGGCTAGTCCTCTGATACTTATTAAAAATAGTGCATCTCTTTTTTCCTGCTTCTGCTGAAGGAGAAGCTTTGCCATTCTTACTTTATGTAAATATCCTCAGTGTTTCTCAGTTGGAAATGAATTTCTATTTATAGGTGAACTGTACATTTAGAAGCACAGAAGCACTTTAGATATTAGCCACAACAGCAAAATGACTTTTAGTCACCTCAGACTGAGTTTATTTATTTATTTTTAAATAAAATTGAATGAAGATGAATAAAAAACATTTTTGCTGCTGAAATTAAATGAGTCCTTTTATTACCTTCTGTCTATTTTTCCACATCTTCGAGTCTGACACAGTAACATTATAACTACGTAGTTTCTACATCCATTTTTGAATTGCAATTACTGAATTAATCAAGCGATAGCCTATATCTGTCTCATAGGCTAGGTATTAAAAAAACCAAACAGACAGTGTTTATTTTGATTTCTCTGTTTCCGAGCACCACTGTTTAATCTGCATGTTTTAAATGGACACTGAGAAACATTTTGCCAGAAGGTATTTTTATTTACACATTTCCTTCGTCCTTGTAGCTTATACTAAGAGATGACTGACTACAGGCCTTGGTAGTAACAAGAGATACTGTTAACCAATGGCCTGATTCTGTAAAACCCAATATACACTCCTTACACACATATGTACTCAGAACTTGGCAATGAGATGCTCATGCGTGCAAGGGCTTTTCATGTGGGCAAGATTTTATGCACATCTATTATATGGATTAAATGCAATTTAAGTGCTGTGCTTTCAAATGTGTTAAGCCAATGATGTGCACCACTCCTGAAGTGTAGAAGTAGTATTGTCTGGTGTTAAACATTCAATATATGCTGCTTTATCATTCACAGATTCCAAGGCTGGAAGGGACCATTCTACTCATCTAGTCTGACCTCGTGTATAAAACGCAAGCCATAGGACTTCCCTGGATTAATTCCTGTTTGAACTAGAACAAGTCTTCCACAAAATTGCCCAGTCTTGGTTTTAAAAGCAGCCATTGATGGAGACTCCATCACAAGCCTTGTTAAGTTGTTCTAACAGTTAGTTAACCTCACTTTTGGGGGGGGGGGAGAACAACTCTTGCTCCTTATTTCTATCAGAATTTGTCTCTCTCATTGTACCTTTGGTTGCTAGGTTGATGAGCCCTTGTGGAGGGCTCCACTCACCACAGGCACCACCTAGTGGTCAGACAAGGGGCAGGTGCTCTTTTACCTTAGCACCCACTGTTGACAGCCATCACAAACCAGCAGTGGCCTGTGTCCTAATGTGACTCAGCCCCTCCAGCTGGGCCAAATAAAGAGTCCAAAAAAGGCTAGTTCTGCTGTCCAGAAAAGGGCTTCAGGCCTGACCTGGCCAGAATCAGGATGAGGGATCTTCCTAGTCCTGGGTCTTTAGTATCAGAGATAGGCTTTTCACCTCCAGCTCTATCAGAGGATGGTGGTAGGGGACCCCAGCTCACCCTCTCCACCAGTTTCTGATCCAGGGTCCAAAAGTAGGTACCAGGCAGGTTCTACCAAGCAGGACTTGAAGGCATGCTACTGGTCCAAAGGTGCTGTCCTGCCCTAATGAATGTTTCACACTTCTAATTGCTGTCAATATAGTGATAGAGAGGTTGGGGATAAAAAAAAATATCACAATTGACACAAGGCCTATATATTGCTTTCAGCAGAGACAAATTAAAAGGTTTTATTTGGCTTTCAATCTGACTGAAATACAAAATTACAGAAATATTTTTAAAATAGTGAAACTAATATTAAACTTCTCTCTCTCTTTTGCTTTCAGTATAAACAATATAGAGTAGTACCTAGTGATTGAGTTCAATAATTAAATCTCTTGGTACTGTCCACTGATTTCTCAAATGGATTTTTTTTTTGCTTTGACTTTCCCTGCTTGCTTTATTGTAGGCAAAACATATAAATGGTTCACCAACTGAGAGTTTTGCCAGCATCCTTATGCTACAGACACTCTTATGGTCAGTGGTGAGCTGGAGCTGGTTAGCGCGAACCGGTTGGTAAATTTAGAAGCCGGTTTAGAACTGGTTATTAAAGGGGTAGGCAAACTATGTGGCCCACGGGACCATCCTGTCCGGCCCGACTGAGCTCCCGGCTTGGGAGCTCAACATGCTGAGCCTCAGCATGCTGCGCCACGCTGCCAGCGCTCTGAACTGCTCCTGGGCAGCTCTGCAGCTCCTGACGCTTTGAGCAGCAAGGTAAGGGGGTAGGGCCGCGAGCTCCAGCAGGCCGCATGGCATCCATACATGCTGCCCTGAGCAGCATGGTAAGGGGGCCAGGCCGGGGCTGGGAAGAGGGGTTGGATAAGGGGCAGGGAGTGGTTGGAGGGGGTGGAGGTTCTGGGAGAGCAGTCAGGGGATGGGGAACGGGGGGGTTGGGTAGACGTGGGAGCTCTGGAGGTCTGTTGGGGGTGGTGGATAGGGTCGGGGCAGTCAGGGGACAGGGAGCAGGGCGAGTTGGGTAGGGGAGTGGGGTCCTGAGGGGCAGTTAGGGGTGGGGGGTCTCAGAAGGGTGTGGTCAGGGGACAAGGAGCAGGGGGGTGGATGGGTTGTGAGGTCTGAGGGGGCAGTCGGCAGCAGGACATGGGTGGGGGTCGGATGCAGGGGCAGGCTGTTTGGGAGGCATGTGGGGCTTGTACTCACCGGGTCTTCGGCGGCACTTTGACAGCGGGTCCTTCACTCACTCTGGGTCTTTGGCAGCACCGAAGGACCCACCACTGAAGTGCCGCCAAAAACCCGGAGCAAGTGAAGAACACCAGCCGAAGTGCCACGGAAGATCCAGTAGGGAACCAGTTATTAGGATTTTGGAAGCTCAGCACTGCTTATGGTCAGTTAATTCCCTGAACTATAATTTCTATGTTCAATATTTTGAAAAGTGGAAGAGCACAAAAGAAATACAGCAAGCCCATTTAAACAGACCTCAAATGTGCAGTAAAATAAATGTACTAGGAAGAACAAATGTAAAGTACGCTGACCTCAGAGAATCCCAGATTAACATTAGTACTTTCTTTACAGACAATAGAGAATAAGTTTTCATGGACACTACCAACGATGACATACATAATGTTTATTGTTAAGCAATTAGAACTTCTCTGTAGCAACTCATCTAATGTGTACAATCCTGTGGGTGGATGGGTGTGAGAGAGAGAGAGACACACACAGTACAATCAAAACAAATAATATTTATGTAACTTGTATAGGCTCATCAGAGCTAGGACTGTTTTTCTACTCAGTGTTTATATAGAGTGGGGCCTCTTGGTTGTACTATAATCCAAATACATAAAGGATAATAATAATTTCTAAGCTCCCAGTCCCTTAGTATCAAGACACCAATTACATAACTAGAGAAAAGCATCAATGTGTTCTAGGAAAGAAGCTAAATTATGTTCCCTGTCACAATGAATACAAACCTAGGCTCAGCCACCCATAGCACCCCAATCTGCCATAATGAGGTACAGAAGAGTTAGACAGGTCTTAAATGCACTATAAATAAGGACCAGAACCTTAGAAAGGGATCCAACACCCAACCGTAAAATAATGTATGTGCATGAGAGGTCAGTAGCACCAGCCACCCTACTATAGTGTTGCTCTCTTGGAATAAATTAGTTTTCCAAACCCTGAGTTCAGTCACATTTATACGGTGACCAAAATTTTGCCTTCTTGCATTCATATGACCCCATAAACTGCAGTCTAATGTGAGAGCGCTAAAAGATAATTAAAATGGAGCACAATTTGACCATTAGTAGTAGACCATTGAGGCATGAGGCACCATATTCCAGTTCTCGGTTCTTCACTAGCTTGTTGATAGCCTCCTCATTGTGAAATACTCATTCCCAGTCTCCAATCCCAATAACTAGTCTTTATCGTGATGGCTCTTCTGAGAGGTGTTAGTCCAGTGCATCAGAGACTGGCATACTCCTCCCTGAAACTGAAACAAGGCATGTCAATAGGGGTGTGTGTATCATACCTGGTGCTTGGGCAGTCATGCCTAGTAGTAAGAGCAGTGACAGTCAGAGGCCAGGAATAGCAAGAGGGTCAGGAACCAGGAGTCCAAGACAAGGGTCCGAGCCAGGGCCAGGAACCAGGTGTCAAAGCCAAGGTCAGAAGTCCGAGAGTGAGCTAAGAGACAGATCCATTGCTACAGCTGGCAGGAAGTCCACATTTTTGGAACTCTTACTTGACTTAAATAGGATGCCTCACCCAATCAGGGGCCACCAGAGAAGCTGTCAGTCCAGCCTTCTGAGATATTACTTCCTATTCTGTTTATCTCCACAGGGTCTATATGACAATGCATACAGCCCTATCACAACTGCTGAGTAGAACCTCACAATATATTCTACTTATTCAAAATAAATTCCCAGCAGGATAATTAAGATTGATTAATTTTCTTGGAAGCCACCTCTGCTGTGTAGTCAATAAGAAACTGTCTGTCCAAATGTGGCTTGACAAGTCTTTCAGCTAAGTCAGAGATTCAAGTGAAAAAAATCAGCAATGTAGGACCTCACATGGATTTATGACACTCTATGGGAAATATGGATCCATAAACCAATGAATGCATTACGTACAACCACATGCAGCATCAGGGTCCAAAAGAAGGCAAACATTTGATCATACCCTTCTTCCACATTTGTCATAATTAAGGCTACAATCGTGTCACAAAATCCGTGACTTCCATTGACCTCTGATATTGTCTGCTCTGGGGCTAGAGCTCCCAGCCACGCCCGCCCCCCCAAACTCCCAGCCCCTGCCCAGGTGGGGAGACCCTGAAGCTGCCCACATGCAAGGGATGGTGGGGGACCCTCCGCAGCTGCCCAGCCACAGCAGGTAGCGGGGGACCCCCTCAGTGCCCAGCTGCCCCTGTGGGGTGAGAAGACCCCACAGCAGCCCAGCCCCCCCTGGGCAGGGGGACCCCAGAGCTCCCACTCACTGCAGCGATGGGGGACCCAGGAGCCACAGCAGCAGTGGGTACTGAACCCGCCTCCTCATTTTGTCAGGGATATTTTTAGTGAAAGTCAGGGACAGGTCATGGGAAATAAACAAAAATTCATGGAGGCCTATGACCTGTCCCTGACTTACTAAAAATATCTGTTGCAAAAAACTTAGCCTTAGTCATAATATATAATTGTATATAAAAGTTATACTGTATATTGTATTTATATAGACACACTTTTTTAAAATAAAGGAAGACATTTATATCCACTAAACGCTCCTGCTTCTGAGCATATCCACGTAAAGTGCTCAGGACAGATGTTCATTTTATAATTAACAAGCAATTAAGGGTCACTGCTGTAAATTAACCATCTTCATTAACTAGTATGAATCAAAGACAACATATATTAGACGTTTAAATTTAAGATGACTTGAATCATCTACTAATGTGTTAGCTTAGTTATTGATATGAATGAGATAGATTTTGATTTAAATGAGAGTAAGTCTGATCAGAGGTGAAGATATAAAATGTTAATTGCTTTAACAAACTGCTGCTATAGTTTTCTATAATTATGTAGAACTAAAGCTTTGGCTTTGTGTGTGTGAGAGGCTTTGGGGCACTTGTTAGTTAACTAGAGAAGACATATGACAATACACTTCGAAACAATTATAAACAGGCAACAATAAAATTGTTTAATAAAATACATTATCTCTGGTCTATATCTAATTAGAGGATTATCACTGTTTATATTATGATGCAGGACCATCCATTTGTTCTTTGTTTGTATAGCACCAAGCCCAGTGGGGTTATGGTCCATGAATAGGGCCCCTAAGTACTGTGGTAATACAAACAAATCAGAATAATTGTACAGTTCACTAATAAAATGCATTAGGCTGCAGGCTGAAGGTCTGATCCTGCAAACACTTATTTGTTTGAGCTGACTCATTTGAGATGTTTTACCTCAGTGACCTTAGTGAGACAGGTCACGTAAGCAGAATTATTTGCACTTTTGCAAGATTTCCCTCCTTAATTGATGTGTCTTTATTTTGCCCCCTTTTTACGTATTTATGGGGAGAGGGAACAAAATCATGAGGTTGTCTTAAGAACCATGAGATTTTAAAAAAATAAACATGGGGTTCTTTTTATTTGCTTTCTGATTTTTGAGCCTTTAGAAGTCACAATTTCAAGTTTTTCTCCATAATCATTAAGGCTAGAGACTTTTTTAAAACAAAAGTTGAGATTCACACAATCACATGATTCTGGGAGCTGCAGCTTTAAGAGAAAAGAACACCAAATGTTATTAAGACTCACGATAACATCACTTGTACAGTGGCATATGTACTTATACATACAGAGCAATGGTTTCTTAATGTCAAAAACAGCCCCACAATCCCTCTTGGCCACAGCACACAATCCTTTACAGATAAATTTTAATTTGTAATTGCATAAAATCCAACCTTTATCACCTTGATTGATCGGTCCTTCAGCCCTTGTATAGACTGTGCTGATCACAACACTACTTCCATTCTTCTTGTATCCTGGCCTTCCTTCTCCATGTGCGGCCACGTCTTTTCATGATAAAATCTTCCCTTCTATTTGGAGGTCGGACGAGTGGTTGTTTCAGTTCCCATAGGTACCATTCAGTGACAGCTGCAGTCTATTTATTGTCAGTGAGCCTTGCTATATGCCCGGCCCATCACATTTTACTATGCCTGCTCTCAACAACAACGTTCTGCACTCCACTCTGCTGTCAGATCACTTCATGGGGACTCGGTCACGGATTGAAATTTCCAGAATTCTTCTTTCCATTGCCCTTTCCATGACACACAGTCGCTGCTTCTCTGTCTTCCTCAGCGCCCATGTTTCGCTGCTGTACAACATTGCTGGCAGTACTGTTGAGTTGAAGAGGCTGGTGTGTGTTGCCTTATTGATTTTTCCTTGGAGGACATCATTGATAGAATTGAATGCACACCAACCGGCTTTCTTTCTTCACGAGAGTTCATCTTCCTGATCAGGATGCATGTTAATTTCTTGGCCCAAACAAACATATTATTCAACTTCTTCTATTTGTTCTCCCTTGATTGTTATTTGGACTTTTGGCAAGGTATCAGACCACATACATTTTGTTTTGGAACGTTTAATTTTCAGTCCGACTTGGCTGCTTTTTGTGTTGGGTTCTCACAGCATTTTCTGTAGTTTGATAGTATTCGGCAATCAACACAATATCGTCCACAAATCTGAAATGGTTTAACTGCTCTTGGTTGATATTGATTCCGCCCTTCCAATTCATCCACCTTATTTTCATTTTGAGGCAGGCTGTGAAGAGTTTTGGTGAAACCACGTCTCCTTGTTTCCCACCTCTCTTAACTGGGGTGTGAAGGGAAGTATCAAATAAAGTTATATCTGTAGTGCAGTCAGAATTTTCTTCCTTTAATAGTTTGATGTAGTTTGTGTTGATTTCCTGCTCTGCAAGAGCTTGCAACACTGCATTGATCTCTGTGTTGTCGAATGCTTTTTCATAGTCAACGAAGGCAATACATAAAGGGAATTTATAAACCAGCTATTGGAATACTGACGGGAATACAGAGAAAATATGGTCCATTGTGCTGAAATTCCTTTGAAAGCCTGCCTGCTCTCTCGGCTGCTGCTTGTCCAGACTCAGAGAGTCAGTTTGTTATATTTTTGGTGAACAGCTTGTAGACATGTGAGAGCAGGCATACTGGACGATACTTTTTTAGATCTTCACGATTGCCCTTTTTGTACAGCAGAATGGTGTTGGACTCCTTTCCAGCTAGATGGTATATTCTGCATTTCCAAATAATGGCTAAACCTCTGAGCAAGGGTTTCCCAGAGGTCTTAGCCTCCAGCTCTTATCTCAATTGTCAGTCCATCTTTACCTGGGGCTTTTCTCCTTCCTTCATTTGGTGAACTGCATGTCGAACTTCGCAGACAAGGCCTGGGAGTACCTGCTTTTTGGTCTGTTGAAGTGTTGGTACTGGGACATTTATCTGAGATGCGAACAGTTCAGTGTAGAAATCTTTGCAGACTATTTCCATCCCTGTTCTGTCAGTTACTGGTTTTCCATCCCTGTTCTTCAGCACCATTATTGTTAACCCCACAGTGTCAATTCCCTTTTGCATTTTTTGAGGCTTCTGCAATCTTCAGCTGTCTTTAAGAGCCTTTCATTTTGGTACTTCTCGAAGTCCTCCTTTAGTCTTCTTCTTATCAACTTGCAGAGGAGGGAGTACTCAAGTTTGTCACCATTATTTTCCTTCATATTCCTCCAATTCTCTAGCAAGTTCTGTGTTTCCTCCAAGATTCTTCCCTTCACTCTTTTTGGTCTTCTTTTCAGCTAATTTCACACATTGCCTCAACTTAGTGAAGTTTTTCTAATCCTCATCACAGTTATCTATAAGACTCCAGTCTTCCTTGGAAATGTTTGCTTTCAAGATTGCCTCACCAAATATTTTTGGCCACTGTCTCTGATTTGCCATCTGTAGTGCTTTCTTCTCCACCTTTTTGTTTAAGTTAAGCCATGCTCTGAGAAAGCGATGGTCACTACTGGTGTAAAATTATGGTACTAATGAGATGTCTTGTACAATGCACCACTTATCGATCAGAATATAGTCACTCATTCTTATTCTTCGCATTGGGTGCGATCCATGTCCACCTCCTCTTGGGTTTCTTCTTAAACCAGGTGTTACCAATTAACATTTCTTTTGTCTCCAGAGTTCCCAGTCTCTCTCCTTGTGGATTCCGTTCGCCGATGCCATACCTTCCAATGAACTTTTCACCATCTTTCCCTCTTCCAACTTTGGCACTGAACTCTCCCATCACGATCATATATGTGGATTTTTGAACGAGAGTTTCCTCGACCTCCTGATAGAATTTTTCCACATCGTTGGGAGCATAGATCTGTTCTTGTTCAGTTGGAGGTGTAGCACTCCGATGTGCAATGACTTAAATGTGCAGGAAATTATTTTTGAAGACCATTCCTTGTTGATGATGAAGAATCAGATTCCTCTAACAGTTCTCGTGCCTTCTCCTTTTCCCAGCATGATGGCAATTTTGTCTCTCCGCTTCACTTCCATCTTCTTCCTTCGTCGTGTTTCACAGAGACCAGGGACGTCACAGGCTGTGCTTGCCTTTTTCTCTATTAGATGGTTGATTCTTAACAGCCTCTCATTGACTGAACTCCCCACCACCGCGGTAGAATGGATCAAGGAGCACACAAGGAGTTGGAGCCCATTTATTCGTGTTGTTTTAGCCATTTCTTCATCCACTCACTGACTATGCTGTCATTAGTGTGTTTACCTTCTCAACTAAGCTAGCACCCAACCTCAAAAAGGAGGACAACCTTGATAGCATGGTTGAACCTACTGAAGAAGACACTCCACTATCCTCACTGTCAGATAAGTCAGGGTCAGTGCTGCGCCACTTTGAGGCACTGAGATAGGATTTTGCAGCAGATAACCTTTATAATAATTAAAATATCTAAAATTCTGAGTGTGTGGGGGGAGAGCGAAGTGTAATGGATGAGGTCTTCTGACTCAGTGGTGCTGAGTTGTGAGTGGTATGATGTGGCTGGGGTTTGTGGTTGCTACATTCAGGATTGCTGCGGAGAGGAAATATGCAAGAGGTTTTTGGAGAAGATACACATCTTCTACACCGGTTATGTGAGGATTAGTGAATAGCATTCAGGAAAGTATTCCATCTACTGAATATGTTGCCTATAGGTATAGGTATTTGCTAGGCAAGGCATGGGTATAAATTAAGGCAGTAATGTCAGGAGCCTACAAGGCCTGTAAGACAATAGCTTAGCTAAACAAGGCATAAGGCCCAAAAGCCTTAGAATAAGCAGCTAACCAGGAGTAACCCTAGACCTTCAAATATCCCAAGATAGAGTGCTGTAATGGCTGCTGACAGGTAACCACAATATGCTATTTTAAGATCAGAACATCAGCAGATGTCTGACCACAAGAGTGCCATGCTAGCTAAATGATGTATATGCTAATAAGCTTGAGGTAAAAGGACTATGGTAGAAGAGCACCCCAACATCAGCCAGGTGAGGAAATACAGATACAGAAAAGAGGATGAAACTCCTATTGAATATGAATTAGGCACAGTGGCATCAGCGTAGCACATTATAACAGTTGTATCCTGGCCTGCATGCCTTAGGGGGATGCAAGTCTTGGGAGATGCCAGGATGACTGACACTGATCATGATAATGATGGCGAGTATGATGATGAGCATGACTATCATCAAGTCCTTTTGCAAGGGATGGCCTAAGTGTATCAATGCTGAGATATACATTCTGTATTATCTCTATCTACCTTGGAGTGTTTGTAACTTTGCTAACTGTGTTAATAAAACTATTTCCTAAGTGAGAGTGTTGCAACCATGCCCATCAGGGTTTCCAACTAAACTTTAATTTTGGTAATACTGGGCGTGATCTTGGAACAAGGACCTACTAAACCTCACAGTATTAATTGGGAATTCTTAAGTAATCAACATACACAATCAATGCATCAGACAATACCTGGTCTTGTTTTATATGTTCCCACCAGAAAATCTCTGGTATTAAAGTAGAGCTCAAGTATACAAAATACAGTGTGAATCAACTACAAAATTTGCATCCTTCAACCTTTCCAAAGTGTTTAGTCACACGTTTCTGACTGTAAATGGGTGAAGTCTTGTTCATCAAGTGGTTTATTTTTTTAATGAAGATGCAGTCCTGTGGGTACACAGCCAGTGTAGAACTGATGAGCAGAAAACAGAAGCTGATAGGAAAAACGGTCAGCTTTTGCACATTGTCCTGCACTGTAAAATATCCCATGAGAACTCATCTTATAAGCATTACTATGCAATGTGAATATGAACACCCAGCATAGTGCTAACACTTTGCATTTCAGATCTGATTACCTTCATCATCAATGACAGCCCTGGCCTCACCAGAAAAATGCACTTGTACTGCAGCTCAAACATGTATGAAATGTTTTAGCTAAACAACCACATTCTTACTTTGCTATTCCAATATAGTGTCCCTTTGTGAAAATCCTAAATATAGCAATGCATAAAAATGTATTCCCTGTCTATGTGGTACAAGACCCAAACATTGTTATTGATTTCTTCTGTTCACACTAACCAACTGCTTTGGACAGGTACTATAAGGAAATCCTATTTGACCCTGCTTCCCTGATAATTTTGCTCACCATATTTCCAACTGAATCTCCCACAATAACCATTTTCTCAAGACCTACCATTTTTGCTTAATATTTTCTAAGTTCTGCATTGTATGAATATTTAAATGATTCAATCCTGAGGGAACACCTGAAAGGGAGGTTTCATTGTTATTATTTAAGGCTAAACAAGATGAAGACACAGAAGAAGAAAAAAAGCAGACTCCACTATGAGCAGTTTAGGAAAAGGAAATCACTTGCGGAAATATGGATTTCCATCACAAAAACTATGAAATCCCACCTCTCCTATAGCAGGTGGTCATTAAATAACACTGAGTTCCCACCTAGATCTGGCTACACTTACACTTCAAAGCACTGCCGCGGCAGCGCTTTGAAGCGCTAAGTGTAGTCAAAGTACCAGCGCTGGGAGAAAGCTCTCCCAGCGCTGTCCGTACTCCACCTCCCCAAAGATGGGGCTTTGACTACACTGGCGCTTTGCAGCGCCGCAATTTGCAGCACTGGAGAGGGTGTGTTTTCACACCCTGCTGCAGCGCTGCAAATTTGTAAGTCTTTACAAAGGAAGATAGTTGCCATTATCCCATTCTCCAGCTGGGGAATTTGGGACATGGAGAGAAAAAGTGATCTGCCCAAGATTATAAAGCAGATCAGGGTCAGAGCCACAAATTGAAGCCTGCTCTGCCAACTCCCAGTTATATGCCCAATCATCTGGACCATGCTGTATCTTTATCAGACTCCTGCTTCTTGCAGGTCACGTGGTATTTCAAAGCTCCATTATTCTATCCTGTTGGAATCCAGGATCTGAATTCAAATTTTAGTGCTGTTAAGTCATTATATGAGGTCACCAACATGCATGATTATCTCTATGGTGAGAAAAGTGCCTGGTGTGAAAAGTGAAGTAGAGCTCTCCCAACATGAATTACTTCCTGTCTGCTGTACCAGATGCCTCTTAATATAAGCCTCTATGTAACATACCACTGCCATATAATAGCACTTTATAAGTACATTATACTAGACCAGACAGCCAATATTGTTTTATCTATTGTTCTACCTGAGTTGAGGCTATTTTTTGTCTTGAGCATGCATTTCTCCATTCCCCTAAAACAATGAACATCCCTCCTTTGGGACATGCAGAATTCAAATCTGAAGGCAACAGGATTCTACAGCGTTACTTGAGAATGTTAGCTGTGATGTTTTTCTGTTTATGCAACCAAAGTGCTAATTCAATGTATGACAGAAACCCATACATAATACTAGAGATTTCTAGATCTGATTTTACTTTCCACATTCAGTAGTCTACAAACACTAATCATTACTATCTCTGTATGCGCTGACACACTCCAGCAATCTTTGTCTCAATTCATTACTTTAATTTGTCTTGGTTCCTATTACCAGTGTTCCTGGATCTGTCATGCTGTCAACATGTCTTATTTTCAAGTGCTCATGATTTTTTTCCCCTCTCCGTGCTTTACAGTCACCACTGGGTTTTTCTCTGAGTATGTCAATGCTTGAGTATACATGTCTAGACCATGCAAATTGGCAATTCAGAATAAGCACTAAGCCCTTGGACTGCTGAACTAACAAGACATGGCTTTGAAATTCTGTGAATTCACCCCATGGGTATAATTCTTACAAGGTCAAAAGCAATTGCTCATAGATTCAAACTCAAAATAAACCATGGTGCTGTGATAGGAAAGTTGTGCGTCTCATTTTGGAGCGTACTGTTGGTTTTCTGAGGTGGCACAAGGAACTATGACTGTAGAAAAAGGCCTAGGGACACTGCACTTGGCAACATTTGTAGTGCTGGATGTATTCAAAGCCTCAGAAAAGCAAGATGGAAAACACCTCTCAGGCTCAGGCATGTAGCAGTTGCTCTGCTGAGCCCACCAAGTGCCCCCTGTGTTTCCAGCCCAACCCTCTCAGTAAGGAGCAGCCCTGGCTGAGACATTTGTTGGGAGGGCAGGTCTTTCCTCATTCTTGCCTTAGCGTTTGCTCACCCTAATCTGAGGCTGCTCCAGGCATTTCTTCCAGCAGAATCTTTCTGCTGTTTACTGTGCATGTTGTAAAACATTTCTGTACCCTCTGTATCACATTTTTGTCCTCACTGTTATTGAATGAATAAACTGATAATGAAACATGTATTCAAGGGATTTCACTTTTCTGTTTGCAAACTCCGGTGAATAAATGGCAAAAATTTTCCAGTGGATTTGTTATTCAAAAACGACCATTTTTTAAAGTAAATTTGCCAATTGCTCACAAATATTTCATTCCAAAGCTCGACATTCTAAATCTGGGTTCTGATGAATAGTTACTAATTCATGTGGTATTGTTTCTGAATGGATGACTTCTGTACGTCAGACCACTACGTTCCCTTCAGGCCCTAAACTCGAATTAGCCAACCAAAAGACTGAATTCTGAATTGCACACTTGAATGTAAAATTCAAAATCCACAATTCAGAACTGGAAACCACATTCTTGTTGATTAGCTCTGCAGTTCACAATGTACTGAAGTATTTAACATTCAGTTTGGGGCACTCCTCGTGCTAGAACATTACTTTGTGGACATTCACTGAAATCAAGCCCCTAAACGATGTGTATACAGTGGAAGTGGGTTCATTTGGAAGTTCCAAGGAATATTTATGATCTTCTTTTGCAGTTTTTATGCAGTACTAGTCCTCTGTTCATAACACCTTCCCATTTAGCAGTGTCCATGTTTGTAATTAATTTGCTATTTACCTCCTCTTCCAGATAATTAATAGATATGTTAAATAAGACCAGACCTAACGCTGACCTCTCTTTCGTTAGCCTTTGTTTAGGGTCCTTAAATCAGCTTTTAATCCAGGCACAGTTCTCATATCCAAGTCAGTTTGAATTATTTTCCAATGACATTTCATCAGACATTGTCAAATGCTTTGCTAAAATCAGCATCTATTACACTTACTGCATCCCATTAATCCATTCATTTAATAATTTAATTAAAAAGGTGATCAGGTTTTCTGGCATGATTTATTTAATAAAAACCAGGCTTCTCACTGCCATCAAGAAATCACAAAGTTCTTTCATCAGACTTGAATAACTGTAATATAACTGACAAACTGAACATTGAGAGTCCTAGTGTGGATTCTATCTGGTCACCATTCAGAACTGATGAAGAGGAATTTGTTGCCATTGCAATACTAAGCACTGGAGGTGTGGTTCTGTACTGTGTGCAGAACTCACAGCCCAGTAGGAGGTGGCATTTAACACAGGGTTAAGTTACCTTTGTGCCCACCCAATCTTCAAGGGCTAGAGAGGGCCCCAGCGTAATTTAGACAGCTCTAGCTAAAATTGCTAGTGAAAAGTTTTTTCATCTAACACAATTTGTTCACGGAAAAGTTTCATTTTGACAATATGTTTTGCTTTTTAAAAATTTCAGGGAAAGAACCCAAACTTTCAGTATTTCCTCCCCCTTCACATGCCAATTTGCATGCATCATATAATACAATTTCAAAAAACCAAACCCCAAACATTCCAAAACCAACAAAATACTGTACATAAATGCACTGTACAGTGCAAAACGATAATTACATAAAGTAAGCCTTCCAGAGCTAGATTTCCTCTGAAGGGGGAGCTATCTTTTCTCCTATAGGGGGAGCAGAGTTTATTTTCCATCTTTCTAGCACAGGGGCGTAAAATTATATGGCCATCTACAAATCCTAGTTAATGTTATTTTTTAAAAATCATTACAAACCAGATTATTAGAAAGCATCCCAGATGGGATTGTTTAGAGGGTATTTCTGAATGTGTGTGTTGATCCTTTCTAATAGAAAATTAATAAGGATTAATTTTAAATACATTACAGTCCATACTGTAATGTGAAAATTATAGGCTTTTCGAAAGTAAGGAGTCTGCAGTGAAAGGAAGGTATGGGATGTTGCCATAGTGGGAGTAAATTATATATAGTCTTTAGATCAGAAGGAAACATTTTCAAGTCAAATTGGTTCATAATTACACATCTGAAGACCTGCTCAAGACAAATTTCCACTCAAAATCTGCACTAATATTAGGTTAGACAGTAACATCATAAACAGTAGATGAAATAAATGGATTAGAGCCCTTCATAACAATTTTACAGGCACAGATGTGTTCCTAAATTAGCAGCCACTTATCAGTTCTTTTAATGCCACAGGAGTAAGATACAATGAACAATTTTTTTCCATTTTTTTTTAAATAAAGTAATCCAAAACGATCCTAGTGCTATATGACAGCATGGAATTAAATAGCTTGGTGACCATAGAAAAGTGTAATGAAGATTAAAGACCTCAGTATGCAGAACTATACTGAAATCAATGGAAATTTTTCCTAAAAATTGATGTCAGGATTTATCACCAACTCTAGTAGCACTTAACTCTTCCCTTGCATCCAAGGAAAAAATATTTTATAAAGTGGTCTTTTCCAAATCTGCTAAAAAACCTGAAGACCATTGTAATTGAGACACTTATGAAAGTAATCAGAGAGAGAGAGAGTTGTCATCTAATGAACTGGGCTGATAACCAGAAACTTCTGAGTTCTAGTCCCATCTCTGACCCTGACTTCCCTAGTAAATTTGGGCAAAGACACTAAGGTTTGATCTAGCAACCCCCTGATCTCCACACACAGTGGGAAACATCTGTTGGAGTCAACTTGTTGGGCCCCAGTGTGAAACTATCTTAGTATGGCCAATAATATTATTAATAGTGTGGTGGCACCGAGAGACTCCATCCTCCCATTTTGGTAAGAAGTTTACGAACTTTAGAAAATATTCATAAAATCATTTTAAGATAACTATTTGACACTGTTTTATCATCACATTTTAGCTATTCATCTTTGCAGAGAGTTCTAAAATCACTGAAGTTATCCTGTCTCATGCTAAATACATAAACTTTCAATGTGCATTTAATAAGATTTTGTATCAGCTTATTAGTCTGGAAGTTTTAAACTCCACTGAAAATCTCTCCATCACATACAGACACATTATCAACCTTACACACGATAAAGGGCCTATCCCGCTTCTATTGACTTCTATGGGAACAGAACACCAACCTGTATGGGCCTGATATAAAGACCAGTGAAGTCAATGGAAAGACTAGCGTAGACTTGAACAGACTTTGAATCAGATCCGCTATCCAGATAAAAATCAAACCATGTTTCCTGAATATAATTGGATTAAACTGAAAGTACATATTTCTTATATGTTCTTATATCACCTCCTATACATGGATCACTGATACTTTACCTTGAAGTTTCCCATCTTAATAACTATCAATGATTCAATATTATACAGGTTTTTTTGCATGTCAGTTACAGTAATTAACTTTGTACCAATCACCAGGGTTCACATTAATATTCATGTACTTTTATAGAAAAATGATCTTGAAATTTCACAGCAGGGAGGATTAACATGATTCATTAATGTTCTGCACACGTTTCTTTTATAATTCATTAAGGAAATATTAGCATAATTGTGTAGAATTAATTTTCTTGAACATAGGTTGATATAAGGGTGGCATTGATGGGACCGGTGCTAATCTGAGATACGTGGCTTTTATTATTCTCTTGGACTCCAGGGACTGATCATCATATCTGAGATATTGCTTACTAGGTGTACCCTGATATTGCACAAGGAATCAGAGATGGATGGAGCCAATCAAGCTGAGGATTTGATTTTCAAATAGAAGAAAAAGATCTCTATCCCCTTCTTATGATTCTCTATTTTGTGGGGAGAAGAAAGAGAAAAACACATTACTCAAAATGAACAAGAGGCTGAAAGAAAATGAAACAAAGTGATAGGCTACAAATGAGAAAAGAGGCCAGAGAATGGAATATCTAATGATAATAAAGGGTGAAGAGAAAGTTCAGCAACCGAAAGAAGGAAAAGTGATGGAAATGGGAAGGGACAGAGTGAAAATTAAATAGCCCAAAGAAAAAAAGTTTCCAAGGAAATAAAGAAAAAGCAATCTGAATAACTAATAACAGGAATAGAGTAATGAAACATTATCTATGGGTTTAGGTAACAAGGTATTAGAGACAGGAAGATATCAAGATATCTGATCCACCCATACATAGTGCCGGAACATAAATCCAACCCAGTGGTAGCTAAAAAAAGTTGGGATGAGTACTTGGAAGTGGCCCTTATACTGTTATGTACCTGCTGAATAATGTCATTGAAATAAATGAAAGAACATGTACTCAGCCATGAGCAGGCTCTTGGTCGATTTTTATATCTTACTTTGCCAATCAGTTTTACATATATTGAGTGTCACAGTTTCAAGAGGAATTGTACCTGGATCACCTCCTCCCTCCCCCATGGTCCATCACAGGAGTTCCCAGTCAGGTCTTAGGTCTCCTGCCATCATCCATCTCTTGTCCCACTCCCTTCTGACTGGGAGGTTTTAAGGCTACATACCTGCCAACCTTACACTGTAATAACCCTCACAGCCATTCTGCCTACCAGCCAGTACCTGTGCCTTGCTTTCTCTGAGGGCTGTGAACAAGTTACAAGTGGGCATTCTCTGTAATGCTATTAAGGTGACAGCATTACAGAGAAGACATAAAAACAATAAAAGTTCCTATAGGCGTCCTAAAAACTTAAAGAAATTACCTATCAATCTTATGGGGCCCTGGTAACCAAAGTGTTTTCAACTCCTAGGTGAGGGTTGGGGGCCACCCGATGGACAGACAGTCCTGTCTGTTTGCTGGATCAGAAAGAAGGCCCTGAGTCAGTTTACGCCCAGCCTTTTTATGCCAAAAGCCTTTCGTCTGTTGGTCTCTGGAAAACCCAGTTTGAACCAGTCTATTCAAGCTTCCCCAGAGGGTGGTACCTCTCTGAAGGTGTTCACTTGAGGGGGTCACCTTAATCAACCCCACTGGTTTTGGTTCCTGAAGGAGCCATGGTAACCCTCCCCCCGTGGAGCTACATAGATCCCTGGCCTACAGTGATAAATAAACCATTCATAAACTTAATACCATGTTTCCCCAAAGATACTGCACAGGGTTCCAATATCTATCACAGCAAGTATCCTTGTTTTGTCATGTCAGCCCTTAGTCCCTTATTAGCAGCCAGGTCTATGGCAGTTGCAGATGCTCCAGCAACCCTCGGGAACTGGCTCATAGGGTTTGAACCTATGCCAAGAAAGTCAAAGCAAGTTTTGCCATTGTCTTTACTGGGTGTAAGATCAGGCAGACAGTTTGTAACTGCACTGTAGTCATGGAGCTCATTGTAAAGCTGTCAGAGATCCACAGGATCTGTTCTATGCCCCCAGCTTCTGAACAGTCTCTTGGAGGAACCCCTTTATCGTGCCAGAGTCACTCGTCCTTCAGGGTAGGCTATGCAGCCTCACCGCCTTCTAGACACAAGCCCCTAGGCTCCAACACTCCTGTTTCATACTATGAGCCACCAAGTCCATCTGAAAGACTCCTGGTAGAGAATTGCATACTCTTCAGGGACTAATTCACCCCAAGCCAGTATTTGCAGTGACACCCCAAACAGAGGAGCAATGGCGGATTAGCCACTAGGCCAATGGGGTCCATGCCCAGGGGCCCCGGACAATTGTGGGGGGCTTGGAAAAATGGGTGCCCCCACACTCCGACCTGCCCACCCAGCACTCCTACAGGGAAACAGGCAAACCCCCGCGCCCCAACCCTGCTCCCTGGCAAGAGCACCGGGTTGGGAGTGGGAGGCTGCAGGCGGGAGTGGTGGGGAGAATCCCCCAATTGCTCTGGCCCAGGGCCCCAAAAAATGGTCATCTACCACAGCAAAGGAAGATCAATCAACTAGAACACAGGATTAGAAGTGCTTAGGGTAGAATACAGAAATGAAGCTTAGAACATAGTCCATTCTAGTCAAGCCACAGGTCAAGAGCCAAGCTGTAGTGAACTCCATATTCAGGCTCTCACTCTTCCTCTCTCGGACTTCCTTCATCAGTTTCCAGGTGGGAGCCCCAAGCTTCTTCCAGAGCCCACACTGATCCCTCACCTCAGACACCTCTCAGCCATTTGCTCTTGAGCTGGTGTATCTGCTCCACTTCCCTGCTGAGAGGGAGAGAAATCCTCATCCCTCTAGGTCGTTGGTTGTTAGGTGTCAATGTCTTTGCGATTGGGCTTTCCGTTCTCATCTTGATTTTCTGCTGATATTCGTCAGCTTCAACCAGCCATTTTAATGACCCATTCATTTCAGACCACTAGGCAACACACGCTCCTATATCTCTTAGTTTGGCCTGAGAGCATATTCAATTATTCCCCCCTTCCTCCCCCAGGTAGCAATGCAATGTACAAGAAGAAACTGAGGCACACATAGGATTAATAAAAGTTACAAAAAATTCCCACTTTATCACAAAAACTCTATACATCTCAGACTTTAAGGGACCATCATGATTCTCTAGTCTGACCTCCTGCACATTGCAGGCCAGAGAACCTCACCCACACACTTCTGTCTGAGTTACTGAAATCCTCAAATCATGATTTAAAGACACTAAGTTACAAAGAATCCACCATTAACTCTAGCTCAAACCAGCAAGTGACCTATGCCCCACACTGCAGAGGAAGGTGAAAAAAAAACACAGGGTCTCTGCTAATCTAACCTGGGGGGAATTCCTTTATGACCCCAAATATGGTGATCAGTTAAACCCTGAACATGTGGGCGAGACCCACCAGCCAGACACCTGGGAAAGAATTCTCTGTACAAACTCAGAGCCCTCCCCATCTAGCATCTCATCTCCAGCCGTTGCAGATATTTCTAATAGCAGTTGCAGATGGGCCATATGCCATTATAGGCAATATCATACCAACCTCTCCATAAACTTACCAAGCTCAGTCTTGAAGCAAATTAGGTTTTTGTTCCCACTGCTTTCCTTGGAAAACTGTTCCAGAACTTCACTCCTGTGATGGTTAGAAACCTCCCTCTAATTTCAAGCCTAAATTTATTCATGGCCAGTTTATATCCATTTGTTCTTGTGCCAACATGGACGTTTAACTTAAATAACTTCTCTTCCTCCCTAGTGTTATTCCTCTGATATATTGATAAATAGCAATTTTATCTCCACTCAATTTTATCTCCACTTGTTTAGCCTAACTTTTGGTTAGGCTAAACAAGCCAAGCTCCTTAAGTCTCCTCTTGTCAGGTAGGTTCTCCATTCCTCTGATCATCCTAGTAGCCCTTCCCTGCACCTGTTCCAGTTTGAATTCATCTTTCTTAAACATGAGACCAGAATTGCACACAGTATTCGCCACCCTGCTACTGTCCCCAGCTCCTCATTATTCTTATTAAAAACTGAGGCAATGTATTCATTTAGGTGGTGGGCCATGACTAGATTATCTTTAATCTCCACAAAAACAACAAGGATTCCGGTGGCACCTTAAAGACTAACAGATTTATTTGGGCATAAGCTTTCACGGGTAAAATACCTACTTCTTCAGATGCATTTTAATCTCTACTCCATCCTCAATCCTCAGCAGTTCCACTTCTGCTCACAGATTCTGATCGGTCATTCAAACATGTCTAACTTCTGGCTGGAGCAGTCTGTGGTGCTTAAGGTCATAAGGTAACTTCACAGAATGAGAAATCCTACATAAACTGAAATTTTAAACTAAATTTAAAGCTTTAGTGTTCAAGTTTTCTTGTTGCTGTGAATCATGATTATTTGGCAAATATGTCCGCCAATTTGAATTGCTTCTCCAAAGACAAGATTAATAATTTTGGCTATCTTTCAGGAAATCAGTGCTTAGCAGCAAGTTAAAGTAGGCCGCAAGGCATTATGTATGGACATACTGATGGTATTTCACATATCAATGGTGGCACAATTGCTCTCTGAAGTATGCCAACGACCATGTGTGAAGGTAGAAACAAAGAAATGTATCTCGATAAGCAAAGAAAATACAAGAGCATCTTAAAATGCATGTTTAAAATAGTGCAGGAAGGGCTCATGGTGCAAGATCTGAGTACTTAGCAGAACTGGACGACATAAGATCGTCATAATTGATGAGATTATTTACTCATTACACATAGTACTCTAACTTTAGATGTAAAAAAGACCTTTTTCTTCAGAGAGAGGCATGATCAAAAGCTCTAAGCCAATTGTGCAATGCTGCACAGTGGGAAAAGCATTCCCTTTTCACTCTTCATATGTCAGAAGGAACACTGGCCCTAATTGAGCAAAACATTTAAGCACAAGTACTTAACACTAAGCATACGAGTCCCGTTAACTTCTATGCTTTCAAGTGTTTATTTCTAATTGGACCCTCAATTATTAAATCTTGCTACAGCTTCCAAGTGGATTCCATTTTTATTACCTCCTACATTATTATTCTATCGGATATATAATATACTTCAGAAGTGTTGAACTTTATGTGTACAAGCTCCATACTACTAAGCACAATTTTGGTAGACATCAGTTCATTCTTATGTGCTCTCATATTAAAGGTACTGATGTAAAACGGACATCTCTCATTTTAGGCAACAATTCTGTACATAAAGTTTGTGTCATTTGGACCTATGGAAGCAAAAATGACAGACAGGTGAATGTACAATTGCAGGGAAAGAAAGATAATCATCACTAGTCACTATCTTGTTCCACTTCACAGGTAATAAAGAAAATCATTTAAGTGCTTTTATTTTTCTTAGCTCCTTTCCTTGTTTACACTTCTTGCAGTCTTTTCACTTGTAAGCCTTTATTCTCAACAATGCTGGGTTGAAATGTCAACATAATTATCTATTTTTCCACCAAAAGCTTCACCTTCTTTCTAAATCCTTCCTTGGAAAATACAAAAATAAAAGGAAAAGAAATAATAAGAACCAATTTACGGTTCCCCAAAACTTTTCAGTAAAGGTTGTGTCTTATCTGCTTGCCTTTTTCTTCTATAGCCATCTGAATAATGCCACATGGTTATACTTGCTAAGCAAGGTCACTGAGCTCAAATATTTCAGCCTTCTTCTTTAAGTATAGAACTTCCTTCCTATTATTTTCTTTTACTTTACAAAGAAAGATACCCTTAATATAGAACAACAAAAAACCACATTGATATTCCCAGCTTAGTTAACTTTTCCTCAAGTTTCTCCTTAATTGTAAAGATTTAAAAAAAAAATCTCAGAACAAGATTGATTTTTTTTCTTCTGAAGAAAGTCAAACTTTAGAAAAACTACATTTTCCAGCACTTTTCTGTCTTGAGTGTTTGCATATACAATGATATGATCACATGGATGACAAAAAGGTCCTGATTCTTCTGCTGTATTCTTCTAGATGAATAACCTTACCTGGCATAGCTCTTTTACTATTAGTTTCTGAATGAAGAAATGGAATATGTGTGAACTACCATCTTTTACATGTCATGATAATTAGATCTACAAATTTACCCTAAATTTCACCTGTAAAAAAAATGAGTGTAAGTTCATAAGATGTTGAGTAACCTATAACAACAACCTATAACAACAAATGTTGAATGGAAAAGGTGTAAAAAAAGAGAGACTGAATTAGTTCAAACAAAGAGGCTTACGATACAATTCAAACAGGGGTGGCTCCAGGCCCCAGCACGCCAAGGGCGTGCTTGGGGCGGCATGCCGCGGGGGGCGCTCTGCTGGTCACCGGGAGGGCGGCAGGTTTCGGTGGATCATCCGCAGGCACACCTGCAGGAGGTCCACCGGAGCCGCGGGACCAGCGGACCCTCTGCAGGCACGTCTGCGGAAGGCCCACCAGAGCCGTGGGACCGGCAACCGGCAGAGCGCTCCCAGCGGCGTGCCGCCGTGCTTGGGACGGCGAAATGGCTAGAGCCGCCCCTGAATTCAAAGACTGTGTTAAGATCATGCGTGGTAAACACGAACAGTGAGAACAATGAACCAAAGCTGGAGTGGCGGTGGACAAAATAATGAGGGGATGGGCTATTCCACCCACCCTTCGGTTTTTGGATCCTTAAAGAGACTTGGGGGAGCAAAATGGGCTACTTGAGTGAGCTCTACCATCATGGCTGCCACGCCCACCATCTCCTGGAACCCCAGAGTGTTGGACCATATCAGGGAATTTCTGTATTAGAACCATAAAGTGTATGTGTATAACAAGTCTGAGGCCAAAAGAGACAAGGGGTAAGATTGAATTCCCCACAGCTTAAACGTCAAGATATTGGTAACAGAACAGGCCTCTTGCTTTTTCATTTCTGTGTCTTTCCCTCTCTGTGAGAAACATGAAAGGCCAAACTGCTAATTGTGTTAACACATCCTAAGACAGAAAGTCTGTTCTCAAAGAGTGAGAAGGCTTTGTAAAAACAACTGTGCTCTGGAATTGGTCTTGCAGAAATCCCTTACCCCCTTCGTTTATTATCCTGCTTGTTTTCTGCTATTGTATTAAAAAGGTTAAATAGACTGATGAAAGTCTGTCACATCTGGAAAATAGAATTGTAAAATAAGAATGTCAAGGAAGAGGAGGTAGTAAAACAAAAGTGTAAGATGTGACTTAAAGATAAAAGATGAATGTGAATGAATGTGTGTGATGCAAATAAATAATTAGCAAATTGAAGGTGCCAGCCTAGGAGTTATAACTGATCGCCCATGACCGAAGAATGCGTAGCACAGAGATAACCGGATGACCCCACAGGGCAAGCCGTAATCCACTCAAGTGCCGCCCCCCAATGGAGGGCCGAAGACTCCGAAGAACAAGATAACATTCAGCCATCATGGATGTGCCACCTGCTGATTGATGATCACTTCAAACAAACATCAGCATGATGAAGCGATTCCCATAGACTTGTATAAGGACAAAATCCTATAAGAACAGAACCAAAAACCCAGGGACTTTGCGTGTGGTTCTGCAACCACCCTCCAGGAGCATCGGATGCGCATCTGACAAGGACTCGGCTCCACCCTCATGTGCAGGCTACCTGGCCAGTACTCTGCCACGAGCAACCTCTAGGCTGGTAACTATAACAACTCTGCAGAACTTGTATGAATGAGTGTGTGAATGAATAAGGAATAGTAGTGAAATAATATTCAACTGCATATCCTGATTTCTCTTCCTCTATTTACAATAAACGCAGCATTTTGCCTTATCCCTCTTATAAGATCCTGTTGGTATTATTTTATTAACGTATCAAGAGCTTCTTCATCCTAATTCTGAGAGATGTCCTGACCAGACCAGGACACAGAGAGGGAGGAAGATGACATCGCCATTCCACCAGCACCAGCTGAATCCTGAACACTGCCTGGGATTTGAGACTGTCTCTCTCCCCCCATCCCATGTGTCCTATTCCTTCTCTACCTTATTTCTTCTCTTTCCTATGTCTCAATTTTCCTTCTGTCTAATCAGAATCTGGCTTAGCCATCCAAAACTGCATTTTTTGCAACACTGCTGTAAGCCTGTGACCGGAGCAGCAGCTAAATGCAATGCCTTAAACAGCCAAATTCTGGTACAAGTCTGCTGGGTCTCAGGGTGACTGATAAGACAATGTGCTGGGTCTGCATTTCTCCAGCAGTGAGGCTACAAATGAGAGTCAACTCCAGGGACAGAATTTGCATCATCTATCTTTGTTATTCTTTTCTCCCCTCTTTTGTGGGTGTTTGTCTTGTTTCCTAGGAAGTGAGATTGGACTTCAACAGCTCCAGCCTAGCTCAGCTAACTACTTCCCTCTTCCCCAACACAGCAAGTTATTACCATCTTGAATACCATCTAGGAGATTATCAAACAAGGGTGATCTTTTCCTTCTGAAGACTCTTCAGCTAAAGGGAAAGGGAACAAGGGATGTTGTTACAAAGAAAGCCTTACTTAATACTTTACATTGCAAATGCCTTAAGTGTTTTTTCCTCCTTTTCTGTATCCTTGATAAAATAAAATGGATTTTTAGTGGTGTTTGCCAGGATGCTAAGTGGGCGGAGATCTTTGTATACCAAACGCAGAACCCTGTTTGACATTATTTAATTTTAGACAGTGACAAGGCCATGTGTGTCATGTGAACACCGTGACTCTTTAGGGTCAGATAATTCCATCTAAATTAATACAACATTGTTCATTATTCCTCTAATAGTGGAATTTCAGCTTATGATGTAAAGCCGGGATTTACAAAGGAGCCTAAAGTTGAAAGCAGATGAAAGCCAATGGGATTTGGGAAAAAAACTCCCTGAAGCTCCTCTGAAAATTGTAGCCAAAATCACCAGCTACCATCCCAGCCTCTCAAAAAAAAAAAAGAAACCCAAAGTGAAATAATACAGCACAAATGGAGCTTCCCAAGCAACTGGATGCTCGTGAATAGCCATCGGTGATGATTTGGAGGTTCAGCAGTGGGGCAGACAGAATTGGGAATGATTTTATGGAACTGTATAATTAAATTGCAGGGTCATGGAAAGCCTACGTGCACGTGGTTCCACTGTCATGGTGGTGTCATGTCTCTGTCAGGCCAGAGACAATGGTGGGTGATCAGCACTCATGAATTCAAAGTAAAACACCTGAACAATGGGTGAGCTTCATTTTTAGAAAAAACAGTTTTAGATTAACTCCTCTGAAGGGAGGGGGAAGGCAGGAGCAATAGAAAGTTATCCACAAGACAAAACAAATGAAGACAGGTGGCTTTAAATAGCCAACGAAGGGGAGTAGGGAGGGGCAGACCAGAAGAGGAAGCATGGGACAGGAGAGAATAAGGTTACAGAAAGTGGGAAGCAGCTCCATGAGGGAGAGACACCAGCTACCATGCAGCAACCTTCATGCAGAAGGGACCCTTTGCCTGCCTGCCTTCCTGGACCCCTACAGTTCCTCAAGGACTCACTCGGGAAGGGTAAGATAGAAAGTGAGGGACACTGGGATTTGTTTTGGATGATCTGCACTCTCCTGTGCTTTACCTGATTAAATTTAAAAGAGGATAAAGGTGTAGAAGCAGGGAAAGCATGTGTTGATTGCTTCACAATTACTGCGCACCCCTGAGAGAGTTGCACTGTAACCAGAAAAGTCAGTCCTTTGGGTAGAGGTCCGGGAGAGGGGCGTGTTTAAGTACCGGGGAGTCTGAAGGGTCAGCACTGCACACAGAGGGGCTAGGCAGCTGATCAGCAGGTTCCAGCACTCAGAGGGACGTGCTAGATAGAAGATCCGCACCCTGAGAGTATGCCTAGGGACCCCAAGTCTGAGGCAGAAGCTGGACTCCCCATTCAGGCACCAGGAGCTTGAAACACCCTGGGGATCCAGAGCACAAAGATTTGTATTCCCCTTACAGCAGTTCTAGTGGATGGTCAGCAAGGGGCGCTCTCTAGGATCTGTGTCACCTTGCATATAAGCATACAGTGCTTGAATCAGCCTCATCACTAAAGCTGGATGGGATACTTATTTTTTGTTCCTGTGAAAAGTTTTGACAGAAATGAAACTTTTTTTTTTTTTTAGGTTTGATAAAAACCAACATGCTTTCGGGTTTTCATTGAAAAACCAAAAACTGAAGAATGTCAGATTATGAGTTTTCATGTTTTGCACAAAGACCTGAAAAATTTAGTTGAGAATTGACATTTCTTGAAATTCTTGTTTCGATGAAAAAAACATTTTTCATCAAAACATTTTGAAAGAAAATTTCAAGCAACTCTTCATCACTTATCATTAAAGACTAGTCGTTCATTATTACTTTAAAACTCAGCTTCTTTTAGTTACATCTTGTAATAACTAACAGGATTTCCAGTCTACTTCATGATTCATTCATTGTATTATTAGAAAGAGATTTATTTCAAATTGCTTCTGAACAATGGTAAGGTGTGGAGGGTAGGGGAAGGCAGCAGCTCATGTGTCAAGTAAGGAGAAGGAGACCTTTTCATAGGCTCCTAAAAATGAATATTAGGCTCCATTATTGTACAGGCCACTAGGCCAGGCAGCCATGGAGATAATTTACTGCTGAGCTCTAACTTGGTCTAAACCTGTGATAACCCTTTAAAGCATTGAACATACTCTAATTATAGTCATTCCATGAATAAAATTGAAGTAAGGTTATATTTTCAAGGATATGGAGTACAAAGAGGTTGGTTCTTAAACCAAGAGGCTACAACAGCACTTAGCATTTAGAAACAAAAAAAAATCATCTTTCTAGGCTGAACAACAAAAAAATTTTGGGTGGAGGAGAAGAGAAAAAAGTTTGGGATTACATTAAACATGTGCAATTGTGTGCCTACTTGTATATGCATATGCAAATGAGAATGAAGATATCTAGATACTCGTTTGCAGGTACAGATTCAGAAACTGTCAAGCAAATTGTATTGTCCAATCTCCAAATGCTTATGAAATTCTAAGGATTCTCAGGTCATTACGGTGCCCTGTGATGCCCTACATGTTCAGCAATACTCTTACTCTGAGAAAGCTGCTTTACATGTTTCAACTAGTGTCCAGAAATGGGAGAGGAATAAAAGAGATACATTTCTTAATGTATTTTGGGGATGGTCCAAGATTTTCCTCCAGCCAGCAAAAATTAGAGGTGCCCAAGTTTTGTTACAAATCCATGCCTGATGAACCTCTTAGTCAGTTGCAACATAGGTCAACAGCTCTTCATCAAGTCTTACTGAATTCAAGGTAGGCTCATAACCAAAAATAACCCAACATCCCACCAGGGAAATTATTCCACCACTCTGCTACTGACATCAGTTCTTAAAATAGGCAACAGCAGAATCTTAAGAGTATTCCTTGGTTCCAGGGCCAATCAGAGAGGGGGCCAGGAGGGGCCTTTGGCCTGGGCCTCAAGCTCAAAGGGGACCTCAAATGTAGACACTTGTTTTGGCATTTGATGTTTTGCTACTTGTTTTTATGCACATCCCTATCGGTCCAGAAAAGCATTTGTTAAATAAAAAAATATTCAAATTATGTCTCACTTTCTTTTGGTACCTTATTTTGTTTTCACGTGTCATCATTTTTTTTTATTATGGCTAGAGGCCTCAAAAGCTGGAAGTGGCCCAGGTCTCCCTGGACCTGAGTGAGAGCCTTCTTGGTTCCCAGCTGAAGCAAGTTGCTTGTGTAACCCATGGGTCAATGGAAGATGGTGGCCACCACTCTTGTTCCCCAGAGGAAAGTGTCTGGTTTAAGGAGAACCACACTTAACTTGCCGGCCCACTGAATAAGTGGGATTGGAGTGAGCTAACTGACTGCCTCTTGAACAGCCAGGAAGCCAGCGGCTCATAACAGGCCTGCCAAAGACATGAAGTGTGAGGTTGATAGAAAATCATCAGGCTCTCTCTCAAAGGATAGCTGAAGGCAAGGAAGAGAGTCCAGACCTGTTGAAAGAAAGTGATGGTTAAAGTCAATGGGATAAAAAGTTACCAGTTTGGCTCAAGGTTCATTTCTATGTTTGAGGCAAAATGAAAAATGAAGAGACCCTCATGGAGTTGCAAACCTGTGAAAACTGTCCCTGCCAGAAAAAGCTCAGTAAAACTCCTGCAAACCCAAACCACTAAGCTTTATACAACTCTCCTACCTACACTTACAGTGATCTATGCTTCCTATTTCTCTGCAGGATCCCCAGGCTCGTTCCCATTCATCTTCACTCCAGCTAGAACCATTTTTAAAGTAACATACACATTTTTTCCAATCCAGCTCTGGTCATTCAGTCTATAGCAGCAACACTGATTCACTTGTGTGTGTCAGTTAGGTCTTTTCCTTTAGGAAACTAAATCAGTCTTTTCTAGCTTGTCAACAAGGGACAAAACCTTTTAGGCCACCAAGTCTTTTATTAAATCATGCTTCTGTGTCTTTTCACTGCTTTAAGGTACTTTCTTGCAACCTCTCCATTCTTTGCACTGGTGGTTTAATGATATCTTTAATCCTAAATCTCACAGCTAAACCAGACTGGTATCAGCTCCAGACAGTCATCCTGATATTACAACAAAATGCATTACACTGGAACAATATTCACAAAAATTATAATGGAAAAGGTTCCTACTTAATTGTATCAAGTTTTTTGCACTTGGTCAGTCAAGGGCAAGTAAAACACTTGACATATTCGGTTTCTGAATGAGAGAGTCTGATTCATTTATTAATCATTTCCCTCTACAATCAAGTATTAATTTAAAGAAATGCATGCTTTATCTGCAACCTTTACAGCACTAGGTCAGCCAAAACACTCATGATTTTTTTTATTTGTGACAACACCAAATAAAGAACAAGCCTAGCAATATCTAGGTATGCATAGCATATCTGTACATGCATAGGGCCGTTGGTCATATCATTGATTATTAGACCCAACACCTCATTGATTTCATTAGGGATTTCTCCTTAATAAATTATGGCAAGATATGACCCATAGTGATTTATTCATGCAGACGAAGCCCAGGAAATAAGACTAATAAGCAAACTAAGTAGTCAAAGGTGAGAGATCAAGTTCTGTAATGAATTAGACATTGGTTAAGAGAGAAAACAAGGAATGGGAATAACCGATTATTTTTTCACCATGGCAGGTTCTCACTTTAATAGCTGTGGATGATGGAAGTGTAAAAAGGATCGGCACAGGCACTGGCTTTATTTAATATGGCTATTAATGAACTGGAAGAGGCGTACAGTGAGGTGGTGACATTGGTGCATGGCACAGAATTGTACAGGTTAGTGAAGTATATAGAGCAGAGGTTCTCAAACTTCATTGCACCACAACCCCCTTTTGACAACAAAATTTACTACACGACCCCTGGCGGGGCGGGAGACCAAAGCCTGAGCCCCACCAGCCTGGGTCAGGCGGGCCAAAATCTGAGCCCCGCTGAAATGCCAGGGAGGGCCAAAGCCAAGGCCTGAGCCCCATTGCCCCAGATGGAAGGGGCAAAGCCAAAGGGCCCCGGAGGGGGGGGCTGTCACCTGAGCCCCACCACCCAGAGCTGAAGCCGTTGGGCTTTGGCCCCGGGCGGTAGGGCTCAGGCTTTGGTCCTGGGCCCCAGCACATCTAACACCAGCCCTGGTGACCCACAGTTTGAGAACCCCTGATATAGAGTATTGTGAAGCACTTTAAATGGATCAAACCAAACTAGGCAACTGTGTCATAAGACCCCAGTTCAGGAAAGTAGTTTCTTGAATAAGGATGCTTTCCTGCACGGAGGCTGAAAGGAAATTAAATTCAATATATGCAAGTATAAATTAAGGCACATAGAAAGGAACAACTTTAGCTACTCAGATACACAGATAGTGTCTAAATTAACTGTAACCACTCATGAAAAAGAACAAGGCATCCTTCTAGGTAGACCAATTAAAACATTTACTCAATTTGCAGTGTCAGAGAAAAAAAGGATAGAAGACATATTAAATGGATAGAAAATAATACTGAAAATGTAATGTCTTCATATATATTGAAGGTGCATCCTCACCAGCTTTGTTCACCTTATTTCTAAAGAGATATAGCAGGAATAGAGGTCAATAAAAGTAATTAGAAGCAGGGAAAGTCTTCACAAATGAGGCGAGATTAAAAAGATTAGAACTGCTTAATTTATTAAGGTGGCAAATAAAAGGTAGTGCATATAAAATAATATAAAGAAGGTATAAAGAAGCCCAGGTAGACACTGGTATTTGCCCTTTCTCGTAATATGAGGACATGTCCAATGAAATTAAAAGAAAAATTTAAAACTAAGGAAATGAATTTAACACAACACCTATTTATCCTGTTGTAAGATAATACTGAGACGAAGATTAGTAGGATTCAAAAAAAGAGGATCAGACCTTTATATGGCTAATAAGTATATTATCCACAGTTAAGTTAGCTAGGATACAATTTTATAACCAATAATCAACCCCCATGCTTCAGGAAATGAACTAACCGATAAGGGTTCAGCCTATGTGGGGTAATGGGATGTAAGGTGCCTCCTTGTACCTCTACACAAACTATCTGCATTGCAGGTCACAATACAGAGGAGAGGATAAGCAGATGGGTAGGTGGTGGGTGGGCAGAAAGGAGGTGTGGATGGAGCCTTAATTCACTCATTGGTGCTATGGTGGGAAATAAATTGCAAACATGGCTCAGCTTACTTCTTCCACAGAACAAAGGGGAAGCAGGGATCAAATTGTGACTCAGAATTAATTCAGTCCCTGCTCTGCTACAGGTCAGCAAAACGACGCATTGCCTGTTACTCAGGGCACACTGCACTGTGCCAACCTAGCCCCAAGAACTAGAATTTGCAAGATGCCACTGAACACTCCTGTCACTGAACACCCCCACTGACTTCAGTGTTGAGAGAATTCAGCCACTTGCAGAATAGAGCCCTAGCTGCTCATGGTTAGGAAGAAATTTCCCTCAAAAGCACATTATTGCAAAATGTTCTATCACTAGTAAAGCATCTAGGAACTGAGTAGTGTCCCTTAAATAGTTTGTGAGCCCTCTAACAGTGCTCACTGCGAAAACAGCCAGAGCAGCCATGTGTCTGTGTAGTGAGACCTGTGAATATTTACTTAAAAAATAATTATTTAGACTCTACTGTACTGGTGTGATTTGTTTATATTGCTACTATTGTGTACATAGGTGCTGGAAGTAGGGGTGCTGCTGCACTCCTGCCTTGAAGTGGTTTCCATTATCTACAGGTTTACAGTTTGGTTAAATGACTCTCAGCTCCCTCATTATAAAAATTGTTCCAGCACCCGTGACTGTGTAAAGGACAAAGACACAACATGGTGCTTAGCCCTTCCTTTGAGGTGTCTCTATACTGTCCATCTCAGAGATAGGCTAGACCGCTGGGGTGGTCCAGTTTGGCACTTCCTTTGTTCCAATTAAACACACAAACCATTATGATGCTCTGAAATAATTTCCCCCTCATTCCAAGCATTCATTAAAATCCTAGACAGGGGTTGTGCTTTTTCCCCCTCTTCCTCTCTCTATTTTTTCGTGTGGTTCACATCATCACTGTGAAATGTGTTACAATGCAGTGCTAGTTAACTCGGTTTGCAGTTAGCCCGTTAGAAATTTCCCATGAAATCATTGTGTGTAGTGACATCCAGTAGGTCAGTGTGCACTTTGCTGCTCCTTGAAGCAGCAAAGGGCATTCCCCTCATCTCTATGACAAATCCCATGCTATACTATCAGGATTCCTTTTGCAAAGACACACTAGCCAGCATCCCTGCTTATTCTCACTGGACTGGCTGCCTTAGCCAGAGATAGGTTTTAGGCCTAAACCACAGTCCGATGCCTCAGAGGATTCTGTGATTAGAACTCACGACCTCCTACTTCCCAAGTCATACATTTCTTTCTAACATGGATTTCACCAGAATCAAAGTTTCTAGCTGTAGATTCCCTTTGCAGCAAATCTGAGCTACTGTTTCTGTGTGACCCATATCTTGAAACGTTCTGTAAGGGACAAAATAAAAATGAGCAATTGAACTTCATCTCATCCAGTGAAATTGGAATGGAATTGCAACTTGTAAGATTTTTATCCTAGAATGTTATCATTCCCTGCATAAATTGTGTGTAACACACAGAGGCTTGTGCTGCTAATTCTCTTATTTGAAGAAATCTCCTTGAATGGATAAATCCAAACATGCTGAAGGGCAGGTGGCTCTGCTGCTGTAGATGTCATTATGAAATGGATATTATGAGGCTAGCTTCAGCAATGACCCAGTGGGAAATGAATTAGGAATGACAAAGATTATTGTGGGTATGTTTTAAAATGAAAATTACATATAAACCAGGTGAAATCTCTATGCAAATTTAGACTATTTTGCAGATCTTAAATTGAGACATTTCAAACCTATTTAAAACAGACTCAAAATGCAGCATTAGTCTTTCTATTCGTTTTCATACAGTGCTATATACATCCATGGTTTATAGCATATTATTATGGATAACAGGACAACTGCGCTGCATATTATCATTACTAGAGAAACCACATTTTTCAGGAAAGTTGCTTAGAGACATGTATTTCAACAAACCAAATACACTGGGACAGCGGCAATTCTTTTTTGCTGGTTTGGTTTTTTGCTGTTTACTAATGTCATACTTTGTTATCAAGAAGCCTTTTCTGGTTGCTTACTTCTGAGCAGCTCATCCTAAGAATATACGACATTTCAAATAATACCATTTTCCCTTGCATTACTACATCAGTGTGCAACAGAAAAGTGACACACAAAGCTTTGTAAGGTTATTAAATCATAGTGCTATCATTACAGCTGCCACAGACATGCAAACAAGCATAACTTACTTTTCTGTTTTCTTATTTACCCTTCACTTCTCCCCTGCTTTTTTCTCCAGTCTGTCTCCTCTTTCAAACCTATATCATTGTGAAAAATTAAATATAAAAAGAACCCTATAAATCCATCATACATCCATCCTAAATGGATCTCTGCACCCTGGGTAAAATCCTGATCCCATTGTAGCTAATAGAAAAACTCCCATTGACTTCAGGAGGGCCAGGATTCCACACACACCTTCTGTCTGATGCTCCAGAAATACATTCAAAGTAAAAAATATACTGCAGAGGTTCCCAGTAATACTCTGATCGTTAGATACTATGGTAAGAGTCTCATCTCAGTTATGTTGGTTTAAAACTGGAGTAATTTTATCCAAGTACATCAGAATCTAGCCCAACTGCGGTAGAAAAATGTGATCGTATACATAGACACAATTAACAAACATCTTAAGCTCAATGTGTGATAGTGACAGACAGGAAGGAATATGGGATACTAAGTGCGGGAGAGAATTGGGGTCATGATTCCTGTACTCTGAGGGACCCAGAAAACCAGAAACACAGACTAGATTTTAAATGAAGGTCGTCTCTTAGAGACAGATTATAGTCGTCACTTACCCAGATGAAGGTAAGGTTTGTGGATAGAGAGGTGTTTGTCCAATTTGTTCTTAAGAACCTTGAATGATGAGGATTCCACAATCTCCCACAGTAATTTATTCTAGCACTTAGGAAAAACTTTCTAAATGTATGTTTAATTGATATATAGCCTAAATCTCCCTGGCTGCAGGGCTGCCCGGGGTGGGGTGGGGGCAAGTGGGGCTATTTGCCCCAGGCACCGGGCCCTGCAGAGACCCTCAAGAGAGTTTTTCGGGGGCCCTGGAGCAGGGTCCGTCACTCGCTCTGGGGGACCCGGAAAAACTCTCGCTGGGCCCAGGCCCCCGGAGCTTCTTCCGCTCCGGGTCTTCGGCGGCAATTTGGTGGCGGGGGGTCCTTCTGCTCCGGGACCTGCTACCAAAGTGCCCCAAAGACCCTCGGCGGGGGGTCCTTCCGCCGAAATGCCGGGTCTTTGGTGGCGGGGACCCCCCAGCGCCGAAGACCCCAGGCCCCCTGAATCCTCTGGACAGCCCTGCCTGGCCCATTAATTCTTGTCCTATCTTCAGTGAACAACTGTTCACAGTCACACAAAGTCTTCATGACAGCCCTTAACATATCTGAAGACTTCGCAGGTCCTCCCCTCAGTCTTCTTTTCTCAAGACTAAACACGTGCAGTTCTTTTAACTTTTCCCTCATAGGTCAGGTTTTCTAAACTTATCATTTTTGTTGCCACTCTCTGGACTCTCTCCAGGTTGTCCACATATTTCTTAAAGTGTGGAGGTGGACAGTACTTCAGCTGAGGCCTCATCAGTGCAGAGCAGGGTGGAGCAATTACCTCCCATTTCTTATATACGACACTCCTGCTCATACACCCCAAAATAATATTTACCATTTTCATAAAAGCATTTCATTGTTGGCTCATATTCAATTTGTGATCCACTATAACCCCCAGATCCATTTCCTCAGTACTGCTGCCTAGTTAATTATTTCCCATTTTGTAGTTGTGCATTTGATTTTTCTTTCCTAAGAATGGAACTTTGCACTTATCTTTATTGAATTTCATCTTGTTGATTTCAGAACACTTCTCCAATTTACCAACGTCATTTTTAATTCTAATCCTGTCCTCTGAAGTGTTTGACACCCCTCTCAGCTTGGTATCATCAGCACATTTTATAAGCATACTCTTTATCCATTATCCAAGTCACTAATAAAAATATAGAATAGTACTGAATCCAGGACAAATCCCTGAAGGACCCTACTAGATACATCCTCCCAGTTTGACAGTGAATCATTGTCAACTACTCTTTGGAGTATAGTTTTTCAACCCATTGTATAACCACGATATAGTAATTTCATCTAGTTTACTTATGAGAATGTCATGTTGGACTGTGTTAAAAGCTTTACTAAACATCAAGATATATCATGTCTACTGCTTCCCATCATCCATTAGGCCAGTAACCCTGTCAGAGAAGGAGGTTAGGTTGTCTTGGTATGATTTACTCTTGATAAAACCATCTTGGCTCTTACTTAGCACCCTGTTCAGGGGCGGCTCTAGGCATTTTGCCACCCCAAGCACAGTAGGCAGGCTGCCTTCGGCGGCTTGCCTGCGGGAGGTCCCCGGTCCTGCAAATTTGGCGGCAGCCTGCGGGAGGTCTGCCGAAGCCGCGGGACCAGCGGACCCTCCACAGGCATGCCGCAGAAGGCAACCTGCCTGCCGCCCTCGCGGCGACCGGCAGAGCGTCCCCTGTGGCTTGCCGCCCCAGGCACGCGCTTGGTGTGCTGGTGCCTGGAGCCGCCCCTGACCCTGTTAACTTCTAGGTGCTTACAAATTGATTGTTTAATAATTTGTTCAGTGCAACAACTATTAAGTAAATACAGGAAGGCACTGTTTTGAATGTATTACATATATTATATATAATATTCTAAACAGTGCCTTCCTGTATATGTGTGTGTGTGTGTGTGTATATATATAGTTGATAGACACCAAAGTTTAGTTTCATCTGATGGCTCTTATATGAAATTAATTGATTATTTTAGCTCAGTTCCTGGTGGTCAATTATCTCATTATCAAAACTATGCAAAACCAGGGGGAGAAGAGATAGCTTAGTGGTTTGAGCATTGGCCTGCTAAACCCAGGATTGTGAGTTTAATCCTTAAAGGAGCCATTTAGGGAACTGGGGTAAAAAATCTGTCTGGGGATAGGTCCTGCTTTGAGCAGGGGGTTGGACTAGATGACCTCCTGAGATCCCTTCCAACCCTGATAATCTATTTATGATTCTGTGATTTAATTGGTCCTATTATCTGTGGTCTCATTAGACACACCAAGAATTGAATTGTCACAGTATAAATTACTACCTCGTGTCAAGAAAGTCCTTTTAGGTTAGAGTTGAGACAGATCAGGGTGGGAATAGGCAGTGAAGATTATACTGTCATTGGCCTTCGTGAGTATGATCTTTACATAAATAGTGCCTTTAATCTTCAGAAATGTCAGTCTAACCCATCTCAAGAACTAAACTCACTTAAGAATAAAGTACAATATGCATTCAACTGTTAGGACACAACTTGCACACTTCTAGGTGAAAAAGTAAATCTTCTCTTGTCCTAACCCTTCTCAACAGTAGGATCATTTGGGCTAAAAGGATAATATTCAGTAGTTATGTGAAGGTCAAAAAGAACCATTTCTAAATTCTGTTCTTCAGCCTCCTTCTTTGGTTCTTTTGAATGAGGCATGAAATAGAGCAAATGAGAGGGCTTAAGATCCACTTAAACATATTTTAACATATTTCTATGCAAGGGGATGAATAGAAGGCCAGTTAGTTAATCTTCAGCGAGGCTCACACAAAGAAAGAGCAATAGATGATCAGCAAAGCAGAGACCATTCTTTTATAGCTGGTATCAGTCTTTATAAGAACAGAGATGAATCCACACTTTTATGTGATTTATGGAAAATCACTCAATGCTTTCTATTGGACCTAGAGTTCATAATGCAGGATTAAAAGATCTTTTAAAATAGGAGGAACCATCTGGGGACCTTTCTTGGAAAAATCATTACCTAATCACAGTGACACCAAATCACAGAAATAAGAGATAGAAAGGACCATCCACTCCACTCCCGGTCAATGAAGGATTACACTCTACACAACACTTTCTACTGCTCCCCCCACCCCCATCTAATTTAAAAAATGTTCCCTGTTAAATTGACTTAGGTCATTTTCACCATCTGTAAATTGATTTTAATCTAGAAAAATAGGAAGGATGTTCTTGCAGATAAGGAATTAGGCTGGGAGGGACTCAGGAGTTCTGGATTCAGGAGATTCAATTCCCACGTCATGTGATCTTGTGCAGAACACTGGGATTGAGATTTTTAAAGATAACTAGGAGATTTAGTAACAACTGCTATTCATTTCAGTGCTAGCCCTTGGCTAATTCCTCTAGTCAGCTTTGAAAGCCTCCTTACCCTTAACTTCGCTGTGCCTCACTTCCCCATCTGTAAAATGGAGATAGTAATGCATCCTGTCTTCTAAATTCCCTTTCAGATGTACAGCCGCACAACAGCCTATTAAGCACCATGCAGGCACTCAGGGCTGTGGAGGGGAGAGGTGCCTCTACTCACTGGCCCCAAGTCCAGCCCCAGCCCGGACCTGCTGCGGCAGGAGGAGAGGCGCCTCTACGCACTGGTCCCAGACCAGCCTCGGCCCACACCTGCCACAGCCGGGGCAGAGGCACGTCTCCCACAGGTGCAGCCCCAGAGCTGCCACGGCAGAGAGAGGCACCTTTCCCTTCCAGCCCAGGTGCTGCTGCAGGGAGAGGGCTAGGGGGAGTCCTCTCTCTCCGCCGTAACCCCGGGACAGCCTCCACTCCAAACCCTTCATCCTCAGCCCCACCACAGAGGCCACAGCTAGAGCCCTCACGCTCCCACACTCCAAACCCCTTGCCCCGCCCACCCACCCCCGCCACATGAATTTGGTCACACATCACCTCCATATTGGTGCACATAATAAAATTCATTCCGCACATGCGTAGGAAAAAAGTAGAGGGAACACTGCCTGTCTCCCGCTCTTTCCTGGCTTGACTATTAAAATGGTCAGCTCTTAAGTACAAGGACACACTCTTACTCTGTGTTGTACAGGGCCGCCCAGAGGATTCCGGGAGCCCGGGGTCTTCGGCGGCAGGGGGCCCCCCCCGCCGCCGAATTACCACCGAAGCCGGACCCGCCGCCGAAGTGCAGCCCGGTCTTCGGCGGTAATTTGGTGGTGGGGGGCCCCCGCCGTGGGTCTTCGGGGCACTTCGGCGGCGGGTCCCGGAAGGGAAGGGCCCCCCGCCGCCGAATTACCGCCGAAGACCGAGCTGAACTTCGGCGGCGGGTCCCGCTCCGTCTTTGGCGGTAATTCGCCAGTGGGGGGTCCTTCTGCCCCGGAGCGGAAGGACCCCCCGCCGGCGAAGACCGGGAGCGACAGAAGCTCCTGCACCCAGCCCCGCAAGAGTTTTCCGGGCCCCCCGGAGCGAGTGAAGGACCCCGCTCCAGGGGCCCCGAAAAACTCTGGTGGGGGCCCCTGTGGGGCTCAGGGCCTGGGGCAAATTGCCCCTCTTGCCGCCCCCCCCCCCCCCGGGTGGCCCTGGTGTTGTAATATTGTCCTGGTCACTATAATACTTATCCGGTCCCAAATTTTCCTTCCCTAGCCGAAAAAAGTTTCCACAACACAATTCAGCTAGTTGACTACTCCAACAGAAAAAGAATCTCAGATGTTTCCGGTAGCAGACACCAGCATTTCCTAAGTAACTAGTTCTTAAGGTGAGAAGGGGCATGGAGGAATGGCCAAAGCCTCAGAAGCATTTAGTGAGCGTTACACACATTTCACTGAAGCAAAGATGAATTAATCTATTACACTCTGACTCACATTTCATTGTTAAGAAATATTTTTCCCAACAAATACATTTTCATTAAATGTTATTTCAAAGTCACATATGAATTCACTATGCATCCTTCCCCAAGAGGAACGTGCTGTATAACTGTAGTGATAATTTCAGCAGTCAGGATAGTTTTAGTTTTATTTTATTAAAAAAAACTGACACAGATGACTCCCTCCGTAAGCACTGTTCATATTGTTGTGTAAATTTGAAAATTACAAACTACACCTCAGGGTGTTAGGCAGGCTACTCCCTTATCTGTGCTGAAAAAACCTATTTTGTAAAGGTCCAGAACTATATCTCACAGCCATTTACTGCTGTTGGTCCCTAAACAATAGTGATTGATTTTGTTTGGTCTGGCAAACACAAATTATCTCATAATCATTTTAGCCTGCCAGCCATGCTTATATTGACTTGCTTGTGTTAAGAAGAAAATGCAGCGATTGTAATGAAAAAGGAAAAGGGCTCGGGGCAAATAAAAGGTTTTTTTCTGTGCTGAGAAAAATGCATCTACTTTAATTGTCAATACAGACTAGGTATGGTCTGCTGCAAAAGTAAAATGAATTTAAAAATAAAAGGGCACTTTTGTTTCCATCTAAATTTGCCCTCCAACTACCCATGACGTAATTTTAGACTCATTTTTTCTACTGTCTGGCTAGGACAAGAGAACACAGAATAGAGAATGTAAACAGTATTTGTCACTGGTTTTAAAATTAGAGATGGGACAACACTGGAAACCTGAATATAAACCGTTTTTTAGTTTTGGAGGGGATTTAAGCTGAATCATTGGATATGAATTAGTTGGATCCACAATCACAAGGGCCAGTTTTGTGATAGCAGTTTGCATGTGGCCTATATCTCCTCAGAAACGCTACTATGGTGTTGTCAAACCTGAATCTTTGTAAGCCTTTGCAACCTTTCCATTGGAATCTATTGTCTTCCTCTACCACCACCTCCTGGCCAAACATCTTGGCCTCCAGCCAAGCACAACTAAAGCTTAATTCTTCTGTCTCATCCCCTACCTGGGTCTTATTCACTCCTCACTACTGTGGTGTTATTGGCTATGTAGCGGGTGCTAAACTTTTGATTTGTCCTCTATTTTGCAGTGTCTGTTCTGTTCATCCAAAAATATCTGATGAATATTAGCTGTGCTACCTCTATGGGCATAAGGAGGGGTAAGAAATGTGCATGTTGGTCCTTGGTGGGTAGGAAGAGGGGAGAATCTCTCTGGCCAATCACCGGGGACCTAGAGAGAAGAAAAATCTGCTGGCCCAGACTGTGGAAAGCCCCAGTCACCCAGTTGCTCTCCCACATACCATCCCCATATCGCCTCTCTACCACTGCAAGGCAACAAACAACTGGGGGTAGATTCCAGGAGATAACGTAGCAGGAGGAGGAGGAGGAAGAGAACAAGAATAAATGAATGTGGAAATTGTTGTTTCCGCAGGGGACCGGGGAGGGGAGTGGGCAGAGAGAAAGACTGATGTTTGTAAGTGGGTAGAGACAAGAGGGAAAAATTGAAGGAATCATTTAGAAGAGAGAACAAAGAAGAAATTGAGGGTTGGTGAAAAGACTGGAAATATGGGAAGGTGAGAGACGAAAAGATGAAGAGGGGAAAGAAAAGGAAAGAAACGTTAAAGATCATGGCTGAGAATAAGGAGAGAAACAACACAGACAATGAAAAAGGAAGGGGAAGGAGTTGGGTAAAGGCAAGGGGAGCAGAGCATAATCCCCATTGTTACTCCTCATAGAAAAGTCAGATTGAGGGAAAACAACGACAAATCCCCAAAATATGCAGTGGAAGGAAAACAAAATGGAGTGTGGGGAATGGAGAAAGACCAGTGAAGGAAAACAAAATAAAAGAGCCATGTGATTATTTTTTATATTATTTAAGAGAGCGATCAGTGTCAGAAGTGTTACATTAAATTAATTGAACAAGATAGAATGGTTGCAAAGGAGTGAGGAGTTGGTACCGTGTGAGGTTTATCTATGACAGGAAAATGGCTTGGCTTGGCCTTGAGAGCCATATATCAGCTCAAGGTCACCCACAAATTCACAGCCCTTGAAGTACATGAGCTCAGTTCCAGCCTTATGACAAACACCCCAAAACAGGTGAGTTGGGCATAGATTTGGGTTTCACAACATCGATCTAGTCAGAATGCAGCCTGGATGGAGTCTGAGGTTGCTTTAAAATGTCAGCTTATCAAAGAGCTAACCCTCCATAAACATATGGTCACCCATATGCCACTTCCCAAAGATACTAGAGGAAATATACCTACATCAAATTTCAGTCATGTGTCTTGTTTAAAATTGTGCATTCTAATGCAAAGCCACATATGTGCCAGGACATAGGGCAGGGGTAGTGAGACTATTTTTTGTGAAGGTCCAAATTGCTTGGTCAAGATATATAGTCAAGGTCCAGACTCCAGAGAAAATAAATTAAAAAACCCAGTCATGATAACAAGTAAATAAAATGATTTTGGGGCCCATTCAAAAAAAACGTGTATTGTGGTCTGGACTTGGCCTGCAGTCTATAGACTGCCCCAACATAGGCGATCACCTGCTGCCAGAGATTCCGTAAGTAGGAAAGAAAAAATAAACCTACCTTTAACCTGACACACAAGACTCTTTGCCCCAAAGCCCTGTAAAGTTTATATCCTGTTGACTTCAGCAGTTTCACAATCAAAAGAGACTAATTTCTTGGTTAAAAGTTTTGTTTTAATTTGATCAGAACCTTAAAAAAAATTTTCATGTATTTCACCCATTTTCCTTTGAATTCTGCACTGTGACTACCTATGTCCCTTCTTACAATATGAAAGCTTGATCCTGCAAATACTTAATGCTGGGCAAAATTCGCGCTGTGTCAATTAGACCAACTAATATAATAGAAATAGAATTGCAGTGTGATAACAGCTAATAGCAATGAGAACAGTAAGTTAAAGGTGAGAAGAGATGTCATTTTTCAGCTGATATTTGCAGTGAGGCAGAGAGAGTCAATAAGTCAGAAATATGTTGTACTGAAGGTCAGATGGTATAGAGGGGAAGGCACTCCCTCATACTAACAGTTACCAGATCATAGGGAGGGACAAAAGTGTTCAATTCTAGTTGAGTGAAGGGAATGGAGAAGGAATTAGAGGTTAAGTTTGTGATGAAAATCAATGGAGGGTTAATAAAACAAGAGAACCTGATTCTCTTCTCCCTTATACTGGTATAAATCTCCTGACTGCAGGTGACTTAAGAACACAAGAAAGGCCACACTGAGTCAGACCAAAGGTCCATCTGGTCCAGTATCCTGTCTTCCGACAGTACCAATGCCAGATGCCCCGGAGGGAATGAACAGAACAGATAATCATCAAGAGATCCATCCCATGTCGCCCATTCCCAGCTTCTGGCAAACAGACTAGGACACCATCCCTGCCCATCCTGGCTAATAGTCATTGATGGACCTATCCTCCACGAACTTCTCTAGTTTTTTTTTTTAACCCTGTTATAGCCTTGGCCTTCACAACATCCTCTGGCAAAGAGTTCCACAGGTTGACTGTGTATTGTGTGAAAAAAATACTTCCTTTTGTTCGTTTTAAATCTGCTGCCTATTAATTTCATGTGGTGACCCCTAGTTCTTGTGTTATGAGAAGAAGTAAACAACACTGACTTTGCACTCCATAATGTTTTATGGAAATACGCTTATGAGTGTGTATATGATGTAACTGGAATATGCTTTATGAAAAAAGGTCTCTTGTAAGGCATTGTTACAAAGCTTATGAGAACACCCCTGCTTTCCTCCTAAGATGTCTGCTGGAATTAACAAGGACTGTACCAGGGGAAAGGATTGGGCCCAGGCTAGGAAAAGAACAAGCCTAGGAAAGAACCTAAATGTTCTTTAAATTATTTTTTGGCCTTCCTAATTATATTTTTACACTTCATTTGCCAGAGTTTATGCCCCTTTTTATTTTCCTCACTAAAATTTAACTTCCACTTTTTAAAGGATGCCTTTTTGTCTCACTGCTTTTTACTTTGTTGTTTAGGGGCAGTGGCACTTTTTTGGTTCTATTGCTATGTTTTTTAATTTGGGGCATATATTTAAGTTGAGCCTCTATTATGGTGTCTTTAAAAAGTTTCCATGCAGCTTGCAGGGATTTCACTTTTTGCATTGTACCTTTCAATTTCTGTTTAATTTCCTCATTTTTGTGTAGTCCCCCTTTCTGAAATTAAATGCTACAGTGTTGGGCTGCTCTGGTGTTTTCCCTGCCACAGAGATGTTAAATTTAATTACATTATGATCACTTACCAAGCAGTTCAGCTATATTCACCTCTTCAACCAGATCCTGTGCTCCACTTAGGACTAAATAAAGAGTTGCCTCTCCTCTTGTGGGTTCCAGGACTAGCTGCTCCAAGAAGCAGTCATTTAAGGTGTCAAGAAACTATCCCTGCATTCCTTTGTGAGGTGACATGTACCCAGTCAATATGGGGATAGTTGAAATTCCCCATTCTTATTGAGTTTTTTATTTTAATAGCCTCTCTAATCGCCCTGAGCATTTCAGAGTCACTATCACCATCCAGGTCAGGTGGTCAATAATATATCCCTAGTGCTATATTATTATTAGAGCATGGAATTACTATCCATAGAGATTCTATTGTACAGTTTGGTTCATTGAAGATTCTTCATTTGATTCTACGCTTTCTTTCGCATATAGTGCTACTCCCGACCAGCACAACCTGTTCTGTCCTTGCAATATATTTTGTACCCTGGTATTACTGGGTCCCATTGATTATCCTCCATCCACCAAGTTTCCTATTATATCAATATCCTCATTTAATACAGGCACTCTAGTTCACCATCTTACTATTTAGACTTCTAGCATTTGTATATAAGCACTTTAAAAACTTGTCACTTTTTAGCTGTCTGCCATTACATGATGTGATTGAATGGGACTCATTTGACAGTTTCTCATCAGATCCTACCAGTATTTTATCATCTTCCATCCTCTCCTCTTTACTAGGATATAGAGAATCTACATTAATAGATCCTCCCCTAAGGGATGTGTCTGTCTGACTTAGTCCTGATTTACATTGGTGTAAGTGACTGGAGAATCAGGCTTAATAAAGTCAGCACTGAACTAGAACCTAGAATGAATGGGGAGCCAGGGGAGCTACCAAAAGATGAGCTGCTAGCAGCTGGTCAATATAAAAGTAACAGGAAATAAATTTAAATAAATGGCTATCAGTTTTGGTTGCTCTACTAAAAGGAACCTGATTACTGTTTCTTCCCCGCCCTCATCTCCCATTCACTACTGTGCCCTAAACGAGGTGTTCAGATGAGAAACACCATGGATACTGTGGGTGGTTACTGAGCATTTCATTAAAGTTTATTAGAAACAAAATAGAAACAGAGTGAAGCTCACTGCTATTAACCAGAAGCCATCTCCATTCTCCAAATATCTCAATTACTTTTGAGTAGCTCAGCACACGTCTAGAAAGAACGCTGAATCCAAGGAGTCAGAACCCTGGAGTCTAACAACTAAATTATTCATAATTTGCTCAGGAAGACTCTGAATACGGTACTTCTCAGCAAGCACCTTTGCTAAAGATGACAAAAGGTTATTTATGTTTCATCTTGCACGCTGCAGAAGTTATCACTGCCCTGCAGAGGCAAAATAAAATGAATGCTGTGCTGTCATGGAATGGACATTGCATTTGCACAGTGCTATACAAGCTCTTAAAGACTATGGTTTCTGCATCCACCATCACATATTTGTCCTTTGATGATAAAATGAAACTCTCTTTAATGCTTCAGTGGTGCTCCATGAGGCACTGTTATTACAGATACAGAGAAGGATCATAACCTATGTTTTTTGTATCTAGAGAACTGTACAGATCTACAAGGGAAAACAATCATCAGTAGGAAAATTAAAGGCAATTGTATACATGTAACTTTCTACAAAAAGTGTTTCTTAAAACATTGATACTAAACTATTTGCTAGCCTACTACTGCATTTGCTATGGGTAAGTCGCCATCTACCTTGTGATCTATGCTGGAAGAATCTCTCTTAAACTCAAGCCAAAGAAGATAAAACAGAAGAGAGAAAGAGGTAATGAACTACCTGCTGCTGTGCTAAAGGGCAGAGTGGACCATTATGATGCTGTAAGAGTTATTGCCTCTATTCTCATGTTGATCTGTGGTAGGTAATCTGCTTTTAGATGCAGCACAGGAATAAATAAAAATAGTTTAGCTGCAGGCCCACCAATATTGAAAAGTATTTTCAGGCATATCCAGTTAATATACTTTATTAAAAATGGGTAAGTAACCTTGCTGCTGATCATGGGAACCTGATTACTCACAAATAACTGAGGGCTTTTTCACACTTTCTAAATTCATCTGCCATGTTCTGTGTAGACTTCAAAATATGAGGATGAAGGAAATAGTCATTTTTGCCCATAACAGTGCATCAAATCCAGCTATGTTAGTTGGCTTCTGATTTATGAAAGGACTCTGGCTTGGAAAAAAAAATCTGATTAATGTGACACTTGAAAAGATACAATCCCAATTTTAGAGAGAGAAATTGCTATGCTCCACAACAGTTTTAGCTGATCTAAGCTAAAGTTTTAGAAGTTATTGCAGTGCCAATGTAACCCATGCCTGCTTGGTATGGTACTCTGTCCCCCTCTAGTGGCACCTCGCCCAGCTAGAGATTGATGAGTCTTCAGCCTTGGCTAAGAGCCATGTGGCTTTTAGCTCTTGCAGTCAAGGCTCAAACACTAAGCTTCAGAGGACCCATGTTCGATCCCACCTGCCTATTACTGGAGTCTGTCAGCATTACATTAACATAGCATATTTACTGATTAATAATAATGTTACTTACAGAATCACTGCTAAATCAAGCATTGTACAGACCTCCATAATAAATTAATTAAGCACAAAGAAAACTAGTGGTGGAATCAAGCCCCGGATGTCAGATCTGCAGATGGAACTGAACATACCGGGGTAGAGATGCTCAGACCTTCGGGTTTCATTTGCTCAAAAATAATTGTAGATCATTTGCCAAACTGGCCATAGGTTCAGATTTCAAATGACCAAAAGTTTGGGGGCATTTCAGTCTGGGGTTTGGGTCACCACTCACAAATCACATCTACAATACACTGAAAATCCAAAGAGAAATTGTGTGGAGGTGGGGAGAAGGAGAAAAAACCAACCCCAAATCCTGTTTGTTTCACAGAGGAAGTGGAAATAAATGGTTAGAAATATGGGGAACAGTAAACATGATAAGAAAATGAAAAAAAATGGTAGAAAGTATATCAAAAGTGTTGCAATATGAAGTTAGATTTCCTTGCTGACAAACATATTAGAAGAATCCATCCGTCCCACCACAGGTAGGGCATATTTGTTAGTACAATCTCTAAAAAATGAGTGGCACCAGAGCCAAAATACCTCTTAGGGAGACATCACACATAGTCAGGGCCTACATTATTAAATGCTCTAAAGACCTATGGGACCAATTTAAAGTCAACCTGCTTCTTTATAGGCAGTTACTGTAAATAATACAGGTGGGAATAGTACTATCATGTTTGTTCAACTGCTGCATTCTGCAAGGAAGTGTCACTGAATCATTGCTGGGAACAATGGGCATGTGCTTATAATGCAAGATGGCAGTGGAAAGCCAATGCCATTTTGAGAGGCATGCTGAGGGGTCTCATCTCACTAAGCAGGATAGAAAAAATAGTCCCTATGCTGAATTCAGAGGGGATTCCCTGCTGGGCTGATGCTGAAACACTATCAGAAAAATTGTGAAACTATTTGCTGTTCATAGACAGTAGGCCTGGCTGATGCACAGGGTGCTATAACCAAGGACCTGGGCTAAAGAGTGGGGAATTATGGAATTCTATCCCAAGAAAAGTAAAGGCCTGAGGCCCGACCCTTGAGGGGGAGGCACTCAAAAGCCAGAAAGGGGATAGAGATGCAGCTAGGCCTGCAATCATAATACCAGTAACTATATGTGATGTAACAAAAGAAATGACCCTGAATAAGAACACGTATGGCTGGGGTTTTCTTCAGTTGATAAACACAGACTTGTAAGTTTTCAAAATTCTGATTTGACAAAGACACTTCAATCAGAAACGCCTTTTCTTTTTCCAGCTAGACTGGATGGGAAATTGTCACGGTATAATTTTGATTCTTAAGACTCCATATAAGCAGGCTCAATTTGAATTTATTAATCAACGGTATTAGTCAAAGATTAATGCAGCATGACATAACATTCCTTTGTGTATTCTGTATGTTACACAACCAATCCTGGAAAAAACTCTCAGCACCTCAGTTCCTTATATACCATAGGTCTTTACAGAGGACAGATGAAGCTATTCCTTTTCCCACAACCCAGTTATCTGTGGAGTTTCCTTTATGGTTTCTCAGTTTACATGATTGATCAATTGAAAAGTATTTCTGATGAAGTCATTATTACAGAAAACATCTGCGACAACAAGGAATTCCTGATGAGTTAAAAATTTCTCTTGGTAGTTCATTATCTCATCGATCACAGAACACATTTGAAACAAATATCCCTCATCAGTTACAACTTGTCCCTTCTTGGGCAACTGGACACATTCTCCACAGGTCAGCTTGGTCAGAGTAAACTATTACCCATACTCCGTCATTTGGATACATTTGTACACACACACAGGTTCAACCTAAATTCAGAGTACCTAGAATTATTAAAGAGTATCAGCACTTTGGTTCATACACAGAGGATTGTGGGAGTTTGGTATCTGCTAACAGAATGCACCTGTAAAACTGCTGGGTGACCCGCAAAACTTGAAAATTGAAGTTTTATGAAACATTCTAATTTACTGAGATGAGCTGAATTAATCAAAGGAAAAGTCAGATTGCTCACTGTATGTTTATGGTCTCCCTTTTACAGCAGGAATCTAAACTTAATTACTGATTTGAAAATTCAATATATTTTTGTAGCTAGAAAGGTTTGTATTGACTAATTTTTATTTTGCAAAACGATAAAGCAACCTTGAACCTTAACAGTGCAAGTACCTAAAAATTCAATTACTGCTCAACAAAGGCAGGGCCAGAAATGTTTGAATTATGAAACCAAAGGGAGGGCAATTTGTAAACATGGAGATAGCTGTATTATACACTATAAGTGTTTTTGTTGCATGATCTGTTACATTGCAACATGTCAAGGATGGCATTATCCACAAATAAATAAGAGCTTGGATACATGCACGGCTTGCTTGTGTATCCTAGTAACAGTGATGCTGGACAGATGGATCTCATTTAGAAACGTACTCATTCTATGCAGTTCTTCTAGGGCTTTATGCTTTCTGAAAAAGTCATGCAAGCAACAAACTAAGCAAAAGTATCTCATTTAATTCTTAGCATCATTTCTTTTCAAGAGGGTCACAAACTAAATTAGACACAGCCAAGAATATGCTAGCAACCGTTTGCAGAATGTGCCATTGATTTGTAGGAAAAGCCAATCATTTATTTCTAAATGTTATATACCCTAGTATAGTTGTCCTGAGTAGCTAGCCAAAGTTCAGAGCCCTGGGAATGTTCCAGTTGGAAGTAGAAATTGATAATGGGGTCTGGTATTTTCTTTGATGCAGCCTTGTTTATTTATAAGGAACACAGAGGCCTGCTTCTCCAGATGCAGGAGGAACTAAAGGTAAAAGGAGTGGTTTCTTTGCTCACAGGCCCAAATTTCTTTTCAGCCAGTGCCCTTACCCAGGACCTCTCTCTAAATTTCTCTCAAGGTCAAGTTCTGCTTGGATTCCTTCAGGCTCCCTCTGGTTGTATGCGTCTTCCCCCGTCTCCCAAAACAATACTCAGCAAAAAACCTTCAGCCACACAGTTCAAACCTCCTGGGAAATTTGACATGCTTCCTTTGTCCTGTGTGGGAGCTTGTGGTCAATTTATTGTTACAATCATGTTAATTGAAGGGTGTGTTCACACCAGGGGCGGTTCTGTGTTTTTTGCCATCCCAAGCACAGCAGGCAGGCGGCTTTTGGTGGCACGCCGGTGGCCAGTCCGCTGGTCACACGGATTCAGCGGCATGCCTGCGGGAGGTCCGCCGGTGCCGCGTCATCGGTGTCCCCGCTGCCAAATTGCCATAGAAGCTGCGGGACTGGCGGACCACCCGCAGGCACGCCACCGAAAGCCGCCTGCCTGCCGCCCTCACAGTGAATGGCAGGCCGCCTCTCGCAGCTTGCCATCCCAGGCACGCATTTGCTGTGCTGGTGCCTGGAGCCACCCCTGGTTCACACCCCTCAATCTCAGTAGTGTTTTTACAACCCAGAAAAAGATTTCACCCAAGTCACAACAGTGCCGTCAATTTAAGAAAAAATCCTTCTCATACTATCAGTATGGTATATAAGCCAATGTACATAACTTTGGCATTTTCACTATATAGAACAGCGTAATGCTTTTGGCTGAAAATAGCAGCACAGAGTGGACTTTTCAGACTATTGTGACTTGGAACATTTAAAAAAATAGAAAAGCGGAAGTGGTTAGGAACTGACTCCAAATCCAACAGATCTTCATCTCTAGATGGTTGAATGTTCCATCTCTGGCTACACAAAAACTCAGAATGGGACACTTATCTACTGAAATTTTTCTTACTGATACTTCAAAGATAACTTCAGGAGTTACTCATAAGGAGCTGGAAACTCAAGAGCGAGAGCTGCTGTACTACAGATAATGGGCCACAGGGGATTCAAACAACAAAGCAAAAAAGCCAGAAAAAGAAGAAAACCTATTTTATTATTATTCTTTTAACTCTTAACACAAGAGAAATATAAAAAAGTGAAACAAAAAAAGCAGGGAGAGGAGGGGAGAACAGGACTGAGGGTTCCTGGAAAGAGCACATAAAGCAGAAACTGGGATTATATTTCCTTCTCTTCTAATGAGAGTTACTAACAAAGAGGCATTAAAAGAAAGACAGCCCTCCTTCAGATGAAGTTTATCTATAGTGTTACAACTCAAGTGAAAAACACAGCCTCTGGGTGTTTATGGCTTAAGCCTCTCAAAAATATGGCACATCTTTTTCAAATACAGATTTGAACACATTGTAACTCTGTGCTGCTATATTTATTTACAGTTTTGGAGTGCCATGATAAAATGAGACTCTCATAAGATCTAGAGAGGAAAAATAATCTTGCAGCAGCATTAAAATTTATTGGATGAAACCCTGATCCCAGTGAACTTAAAGACGAAGGATGGTCCAGTGATTAGACGGCTAGCTTGGCTCATAGAAGCTGTGGGTTCCCATCCTGCCTGACCCTAAACAATTCTCTTAATCTCTGTGCTTCATTTGTAAAACAGGAATGATAGTTCTACCCTTCTTCATGGGGGATGTGGCGAAGTGATCCCATACTACAGCTGATGAGGTTCCTTAGTAATTTACCTAGATCAGAGTTTTGCCATTGACTTGAGTGTGGCCAAGATTTTACTCAGACATTCTGAATACAATTTTTGAGACACAAAATATTCCTTTCCACTACTTTAAGATACCTCCAAAGCACATGTGAATAAAATGGTTGGGTATACCTGTGACTGCTTTATAAATTAAACGGAGCCCGTTGAAATTTTTTCTATCAAAAAGTTGTTTTGTGGTTTGTTTGTTTTTTTTATGAAAAATGATTTTTGACCCAAAACAAATTTCACATATAACATTTCATTTATCAAAAAAATTGATTTTCAATTAAATTTTCAAAGTGAAATATTTTTTTAAAAGTGCATTCATTTTGGTGGAAAAAAAATCTTACTTTCTGCTTACTTTTCTACTACCCTCCTCTATTTCTCCTCACCACCACACCTCACCTCACCATTTCCACCACTGGAAAAAGAGGGAAAATGTCAAATAAAGAGTTTGCTGCCATCGAAATGACATTTTAAAAAAATATTTCAAAAAAATTTCATCAAAACTCCAGAGATTTCAGTAACCCAATTCAAAGAGCTATACTTATCCAATTAGGGAGCAGAAACTATACCATATGACCTATGTGTCCGATAAAAATCAACCCACACATCTTGATTTTTTATTTTGTTCTCTATGAACAGCTCACAAGCAATCTACAGACCAAGTATTTACAGAAAGTATTTTGTGAAGACTTAAGACTAATAAACTGCTTGCAGATAGTTGGAGGACAGTAAGAAAGGCACAATTTGTGCCATAAAATATTCCCCATAAATTATTTGCCCAGCTCTAGTTGAGGCAAATAGTCATCTTTAACCTTTGACATAAGATAAAGGGAAGTGATATTTTTCTGATAATTTCTCAGAGCAAAGAGACAGACTATAGGGAAATGAAATATGAAAAGTGCTACCGGGGAAGTAAATAGACTGCTTAATTAAGATATCCCTAATGGCTTAACAAGGATTTTAATTTTCCATATGACTTTCAAAAATATTTTGTGGATGCATTAGTTTGAGATTAAATTAGATTTCTAAGGATAAAGAAGTTTGGTAAACTCCACCATTCTAGCAATCTGATGGTTTCTCTGTTTCTTTTAAACCATGTGCTTAAGAATGAAGATTGTAGCTTTATGCATTTTTTCCTGCAAGTTTGTGTCTAACATCTATCCCAATTTTAATTCAGTGGGTCAGATTCTCTGGTGCATTACAGTCCATTTGTGTCACTCAGGTCCATTAAAGAACCCTATGTCAGCGGTACAACTTAGAGTTGCCCAGCAGTAGCTCTAAGTAACGTCTGGGCTAGACTGGGCCAGCTCTCAGAATCAGGAAGCTGTTGCCTGATCTATTGATTGTATATTGATTATATGACTAATTTAGTGTCCCCAGTTAGACTGAAATTGGGTAGGTTTTTGTCACAAGATCAGAAAACCCAGTATTATCAGAATAACTAATCAGTTGGGAGCCCCAATGTGCGCAGATGCAACACACACTCAGGAAATTACACTAAAATAGTTTTATTAACTCAGTTAGCAAAGTCAAACACACTTACAACATCCCTTGCAAAACAACCTGAAGCGTTAGTATCATCTTCCCCTTCATTCCCACCATTACCAGGGATTGTCATCCCAGCATCTCCCCAGGCACACAGGCCGAGTTATAGCTTTTATATTGTGTTATACTGACACCAATATCTAATGCATATTCAGTAGGTAATTCCTCACCCAATTAATATTGGGGTGCCTTCTCCCATAAGTTATTAATCCTTTTACCTCAGGCTTATTTAGCATGACCAGACAGCAAGTGTGAAAAATCAGGATGGGGGGGGGGGGGTAATAGGCTTCTATACAAGAAAAAGCCTCAAATATCGGGACTGTCCCTATAAAATCAGGACATCTGATCACCCTAGGCTTATTAGTATATATGTCAATCAGTTACCATGGCATTTTTGTGGTCAGACATCTGTTGATGTCCCTAACTAAAGATATCCCAAGCTGCTATAAACTAGTGCCTTGTGATTGTCTATCAGCAGTTTGCAACACCTGTGGTTATTACAAAACCTATAGACAACGCTTTGTGGCATCTTGTAACTTAAGATCACTGTTAGTTTACTTATGCTAAATTATTGTACAACTACTTCCACTCAGGCTATAAAGCCTTATGCTTATGTTAACTGCTTAAGCTATCCTTATAGGTCTAGGCCTGTAGGTCTCTTGTGTTTCTGCGATCAGTTCCTTACTCCTTTACCTTTACTTACTATATAACTATCATTACTGCATAACTATATGCTCACTGACTGGGCTCCGCTATTTCTTCTTTTTTAATTATGGTAGAGAGAGTTGCATGTACATAGATACACACAATAGACCAAAGTTTCCTCACATTTATACTCCTTAACAGACATTTATGCAACTTCAGATTACCCATAGATGCACACAAGAGAAAGGTTTGCATATTCAGTTCAGGCAGATTTGACTATTCGGCCAAGCAGCTACAAAATATAGTCCATTCCATGTACTAGGCAGATCAGTGTCTAGTCACAGCAACGTGCACTTTTAGTGATCATCCACCAACCTGCACAAGAGAAATATAAATAGGGTTGTGCTCTTATTATACAGACAAAAGCAGCAAAGAATCCTGTGGCACCTTATAGACTTATAGGGTTAGTCTATAAGGTGCCACAGGACTCTTTGCTGCTTTTACAGAACCAGACTAACACGGCTACCCCTCTGATATTATACAGACAGACAACCTTTTTTAAAAAAAAATGATAGACTATTCTTGCTATTAACTTTAGAATAATCAGGAATAGCAACTCTTGTCAGGGCCAGATTAACCTTTTGTGAGCCCCAGTGCCCGGACCATGGCCCCACCCCCCGCTCCACCGTGAGGTCCCACCCCCGAGGCCTGCCCGCCACTCACATGGGGAGGAGGTAGCAAAGAGAAGCAAGCAGTGGGTAGGGGGAGGAGCGAGCCAGGTGTGAGGCAGGGAGAGGAGCAAGTGATGGGCAAAGCCTTGGAGGGGAAGAGGCCAAGGGGGGCAGGGTCTCGGGGCAGAACACAGGTTGGGCAGAGGGGCGGCGCCTCAGTCCAGACACCAGGGCCCCTTCTGAGTGCAGTCCCAGCACCATGGCACCACTGGTGCTATTATATACCTGGCACTGATTCTAGTCTGAGATATTTTTGCTGGAAGTCTCAAATATTGAGTGTGAGCTCTCTCATGCCAAAGGAGGAGGATCTTGTGGTTAAGGCACAGGACTACTATTCCAGTGAACTGGGTTCTGACCTGCTTTTGCCACAGCCTCGCTATGCCACTTGGGCAAATTGCTTAATCCTTCTGTTTCTCTGTTCCCTGAAACATAAAACTGGGATCACAATTCCTTTATCTGCCTCATCTATTTAGACTGTCAACTCCTTGGGGCAGAAACTAGCAATCTCAGTTGGGAGCTCTGGGTGCTATCAGGATACAAATAAATTTTAATAACTTAAGGTTGGTGTGTTGAATTGTAACAGAGACATTTGATCTCCAAAGTGTTTTTCAGGGAAGACCAGACACAAACGCAAACAAAAAACAAGTCTGAGTAAAAATCATTTTCCCTATCAATTAGTCAGGAGTTTAATGGCATAGTTTCTGATATTTTACTCATGCCATTTCTCCAGTCATCATCCAAGATCTGAATTTCTAGAGTGAAAACAAATAGAAAAAGATGTTTTTATTTTGGAAAACAAAGTCTCAGGAAGCAAGAGATCCAAAATCCTCTTTATTCCTCTTATGGGACACACGTAGTAGCCTTGAAGCTGACGGTGGATCCATGGAGATGGCTCAGAAGTATCAAAAAAGGGGAATAGTCTAGGGTGGAGTAGAAAGAAAGGATTTATATAACTAGTAAAAAGGAGATGAAGGGTCATGGTGGAGCACAATTCAATAAAGGTATAGTGAAATAGATCAGATCCTGAATAGAAAAGATCTAGTTGATGGGTGCCACGCAAAATAAGAAGTTTCAGAAATAATCTAATTTGAAAATAAAAGATTAAAAAGAAATATCAAAAGCCATTCAGGCAGAATGTGTGTGTGTATTCACTGTATCAAGACAAGAACAAATTGCCAAAATGAACAAAGTAAAAAGTAAAGTACAAAAAAATAGCTGAACCTAAAAATATATACGAGTAAGAAGAAAACCATATATTACCCACCAGTTGCATTTGTCTTTCAATTTGAACTAGATACTACAGTCCAGTATTTTTCTGCAATTTCTCCTATTTGGTATTTTCATTTTCCATTGACTTCCTGTTGTAACTATACTTTATATGAAATGCATGAGAAAATATGAATCCACATTTTTATTTACAAAAATAGAATTCATATGCCTTCTGCTCCAACATCTCCGATGTATTGCATCTCCTCCAATTTCTCCTGCCTGTTTTGTTTCATTCTTCCTGGTCTTCTTTCAGGGTGAAACGCAAGACTGTAGAGAGGAGCCAGCTCAACATCTAAAATCCCTATTTTGAGAGTTTAAGAGGTACTTAATTGTTGTCTAGCCTGAGTGCTGACCCTCTACACAAGAGAGATTTTAGCTCAGTGGTTTGAGCATTGGCCTGCTAAACTCAGGGTTGAGAGTTCAGTCCTTGAGGGGTCCATTTAGGGATATGAAGCAAAAATCTGTTGGATGATCTAATTGAGGATTGGTCCTGCCTTAAGCAGGGGGTTGGACTAGATGATCTCCTGAGGTCCCTTCCAACCCTGGTATTCTATGATTCTAAGTGAACAGTGCAGATTTCTATTGCCACGTTTTCCCTGATCTAATCTGATATTCCTCATCCTTCCTTCGCAAACTTAGTGCAAGCATGACAGGAAAGCAAAAGCATCACTTCACTTGAGGAAGGGTTCATGGCTGCATCTCTTTTTGACCTTCTGTCCCACCTGAGCTTTCCCAATGAATAACTGCATGACATGGGTTGTTATATGGGCAATGTATCCGCTTCCATCCGAGCTGGAAGAATCTTGAACTTTGGAAATACAGTCAAAAGGAAAGTCAGGGCTAAATGTAGAGGTGATTTAAATTAAACTACCAGACCTCTTACACTCACTCTGCCAGCTTATAAAGGACTTGAAGGGTCCTATTCATTGTTCTGCTACAGATCCTTATTATAAATAAGGTTATAAATTCAACATATCTTTGCCACATATCTATCTGCTGTCAGATTGTTCCTATAAAGGTAAACAGGAAACCCCCTAAAGACACACATTTTCTTCCTTATAGGCATTTTAAGTAAATAGGTAATTTCTGCATATATGGGTGACCCCTTAAGACTGGTTGACTCTCCAAGATGAAATACATTCAGTGGATAAAACAGTTAAGTACATTTATTCCATAGCCTAAAAATAATTTGAGGGGTTCAGTGAATTAGTGTTATGTGGAAAAGGAAAAGACTTCACAACAATGAAGTTGTCCTTTCCAGTTGCCATTATTTACATAATAAAAGCTGCCAGATACCAAGCTGCCTTGATATGACATGTTTAGTTTTATTATTATTAGCTACCTGCTATTTATCCTGCTATTACTTAAGTCTCTTGGCTCAAAAGTGGCCTTTCTGTGCAGCAGCTACAGATTTTCCAGTAGCAACCGAGGCACAGAGGATGAACCAGTACTAGTTGTACATGTCGGAATTCGCAATGCCTGGCTTAAGCCCTTAGGCTTCCCTGTATAAGGGATGGGGAAAGCTAGGTGCCTGAGAATGTGATCCACACTATGCTAGTCAATGGGAGATGCCAACAAGAGATGTGTCTCCTAAGCCCTGCCTCTTCTCAGAGAGTTCAGTGCCTAACACCTATGTCTGCCTGTGATCAGGTCTGTGGGGGCCAGCATCTCCTATGAGAATGGCATAGGCCAGGCGCCTGCCTAACTTCACCCGAAACAGCTAGCAGGGAGGAGGAAAGTAAGATGGCCTCCCTTCTAACTTTTAGCCCAGTGGTTAGGGTACTCATCCAGGATGTGGGAGACCCCAGTTCAATTTCCCTCCCACCCCTGCTGGTGAGCTGAAGAAATTTGAACAGGGGTCTCCCAACTCTCAGGTGAGTGCCCTAACCACCAGATTAGAGAGAGTCACTCCCTGACCTAAATAATATTTAATACAAAAGAGGAGTGGCTTCAACAGGAGAATGAGTATGCCCCATTTCGGGTTATCCTACAGACAAGTCCTGAATTAAGGCATCAACAGGGTTAGGTGGCAGCTGAGCAGGCTGTTTGTGGATCATGCAATGCCTAAATATGTGTTTTAGGCACTTAAATCCTGTCATGGATGTGGGCCCAATCTCTTTCTCTAGTACATCTGATACCTCACTGGGATCCACCGTTTTGTTCTGCATATATAGCACCCCATCACCCATTACACTAGGTCTAGCTCTCGTCTTCTCACACTGTCCCTCGACACTTATCACCACAACAGCAGACCTTCTCAGGAGCATCTCTACAACTTTCAGCAGTTACTAACTGCTGGATTTCACCTTTATCTTTTCTACTTAAAAAAAACTTCACTGTTCATAAATAGGGAATGGTGTTTTCAGATCCAGACATATCACTTCTGTTTTCCTCAACAAAGGATATTACATGTAAACACAACTCATGAACTGCAAACCCTCTTTACTATGGCTAGTCTGTACCAAATTTAAAGGCTTGTTAAACACCTCACAGCTGCTAAATCATGTGTTAGATGTGTATAATTTCTTCTAAGCCTTTTGTTTGAGGCTTTTTTTAAAATGTAATGTCTAGCTTCCTGAGCATTTTGTTTTTCACACCTAGCACCTGGTGTGGTTGTGTTTTTAAAACCAAGCACTTGCTCCTATTGCCTTTTAAAATGAAGCAGATCTGTATTTAAAAGGCTCACCTAGGGAAATCCAACCCTTCCAGTACTGTACTCCATTTCCAATCAAGTTAACTAATTGACAGCTGATTAACAACCTTTCACAATTCTGATTAACCTATGGTTAGAATCATAATACCTTATTTTTACTACCAAAAAAGTCATTGAAAGACATTAATAAGGCATCAATCTGTCAAAGGAAGGAGAGAAAAATCCATTGAGAGAAAGCTAAGCTATCACAAAGATATACGAGTATCTGCCAAACCAAACCAAGTCACCCCAACACCATTATTTCTCTTAGATGGCTGCAATTTTCTTAGTTATGCATTCTTTTACTTTAGAAAATCACCATCATTTAAAGTTTCCAAGAACCAAATCCTGGAGTCCATGCTCAGGCAAACTGCCCATCAACTTCAGTGGGAGCTATTCCTGAACGAGTGCAGGTTTGGCCCCAGACACTTCAAGGCCTTCATTGTTCATGGGGAATTCAGAGCAAGGACATTTTTCCACTTGCCAACTGTTCTGCTCCATTTTAAAAATAACATGTGTGTGCCAGTAATGTGCTACAAAAAAAAACCTAAGTCTTCCCACTCCATACTTGAGTTTACAAAATTTATATATATCACCACATAATACCATAGTATTCAGCATTCGCTGCCTGGCTACCTGTTCTCTCTCTATTGAAATGCAGGCTCTGACTCCTATTTCAATCTCTATTAACCTCACTGTCACAGCAGTCCTAATTATCCACGAATTCTGCATCCTCTATTGCATCATTTAGATAAACCCATCATTCACTACTGTAATCCTGTTCAGTCACAGCTGTTTATAACTGGTATCATCAGCAGAAACACCAGTTTGTCCTTTAGTCTCCATTGGAGATATCTGAATTTCACCTGCAAAATTTTTGATCTCTTCTCCTTGTGTCACTTAAACCCACATGTACAACTAGTGCTAGCTCATCTTCCGCATACAGATAAAAATGTAGACGTGTTGTATTCTAGTTGCTATACACATCACATTAACAATTCTGGTCTAAATCAGTCAAACCTTATCCTTTCTTTGACTCCAATTAAAGTTTCATACATGGAAGGATGGCAGGACTGGGACTTAATTAGGAAATAAACTGTAGTAACCTCAATTCGTTTCTTAGGAGACATGTCACAGTTAGTATGAAATTAACAGTTTGTAAAATATAAAGCATCATTTAAAATGATCATCTCACATTTCTCTCCTTGAAAAAGAAAACTCTTGTTTTTCTTTTGTCCTATGGAACTGAGGAAGGGGAATAGTGGGGAAATTATTCAAGAACATTTTCACAACTTCCGAATAGTGTCGCAATTCAGCCATTCTTGCAGATTTTGTGTGCTTTTTCATCATCAGTGCATATGCTGGTGAACGGCTGTTCTTCTTGCAAACACCTATACTAATTTGCAAACAAGTATATTTGCACAATCATGTGTAGTAGCTATTCACACCAGTGGTGCTTGCCCTTTGCTTTCAAAATTTAAATTGCTTCTATTAAAATCTAAATAATGTCATATGCTTTGGGAAGCAGCCAGATACAATGAAGAGAGTCATCCACGGAAGGGCTGAACCTAGGACTTCCAGCTCTAGAACGTGACTTGGTACTGTTTGAACTAAAGGAGCTGCTCCATTAGCTTGGAGTCAATAAGAGACTCATAACTCCTTTATAGCAGAGGACCCCAAAGTGTGGAGTGCACCGCCCTAAGGGGATGTGGAGGACTGTCTGGGTGGGCACAAGGCTGGGGGAGGGAGCACCATCCAGCCCTGCTACACTCCCAGCTCTGCTTCAGTCCTGCCCCCAGCTGTATCCCTGGCTCCAAGCCCTGCTCCTGGCCTCATCCCCAACCGTTGGCCACAGCTCCATTCCCCACCGCAGCCAGGCTGCAGCTCCACTTCCACCCGCAGCCCCAGACCCACCCACAGCTGCAGCCTCAGCCTCTTTACCCCATCTGCATTTCTCACCCCCCTCCCCCCGCCCCACCATAGCCCTGCTCCTGGCCCCAGCTCAGAGAGGGCAGGGGGCGCAGAAAGGGGTGGGGGTAAAACCCTTGAAAGTTTGGGGACTACTGCTTTACAGTGTGTGTGTGTCTGCAAATCTAGATAAATATTTAAATTTGCTTAAGGTGGTTTCCATGTGTTAGTGTCCCTTTGAGAATTACCACTTATTTCTGCCGTCAGAACAGTCCATTAACATTTACATTCAAATTCTGGGAACAAACCAAGCAATAGACCTCACTCTGCATGTGGTACTCAAAACATACAGGCTAAATATCATCCCATAAATGTTATGTTATATTCCAAGGTACCCACATTTTCTTATTTTTAGCAGCAACAACATGTTAACCACATGGTCTCTTCTAGAGACCCAGGGCCGGTGCAACCACTAGGCAAACTAGGTGCCCTGGCTCAGCAGGGAGGAGCCGCCTTCCGGAGGCACCGGAGAGCCAGAGCGTCAGTTTGCAGGGGCAGCGAGCCCCAGTCATGGAGGAGCGAGCGCAGTGCGGGGGGTGGGGGGCAGCAGCCCTGCAAAGGCGGCAGTGCCGCTAGCGGGGAGCAGCTGCACCCCCTGTCCCTCCTGCCCAGGCTGCAGCCCGGCGACCCCTCCCTCTCAGGGGCTCCTGCAGGCTGCAGCAGATGCATGCAGGCAGCAGCCCCCGTGCGCCCCCCGGCTCCCCCTTCACCGTATCTGGGTGTGTGAGCTGCCACTGCCCTTCCTGGAGCAGGCTCAGGGCCCCGGCAGCTCACATGCCCGGGAGCGGCAGAGCCCGAGCGTGGTGAGGGGGCAGTGGGGGGGAGGCGCATGGGGGGCTGGCGCCCGCATGCATCCACTGCAGCCTGCAGGAGCCCCTCCCCCGCAGGCTGCTGCAACAGCCCAAGCCCGGCAAACCCAGTAAGTGGACTCAGGGCGGGGGCCGCCGAGGTGGGATGGGGAGGGCTCATGGCGGGGGCTGTGCACCCTCCAGGGGAGTTCAGGGGGTGGGGAGGGGAAACCTGGTCTGGGGAGCAGCCCCATGGCACGGCTGGCCCCTGGGGTCTATAAAGGCTCGTTGGGATTTGCCCCTCAATGAACTGATGTGCAAGGGGGGGGCGCAAGGTGGAAGTTTTGCGTACGGTCAGGGGCGGCTCTAGACATTTCGCCGCCCCAAGTACGGCGGCATGACGCGGGGGGCACTCTGCCGGTCGCCAGTCCCGCAGCTCCGATGGACCTCCCACAGGCGTCCACCGGAGCCGCGGGACCAGAGGACCCTCCGCAGGCAAGCCGCCGAAAGCACCCTGCCTGCCGCCTTCCTGGCGACCGGCAGAGCGCCCCCCGCGGCTTGCCACCCCAAGCACACGCTTGGCGTGCTGGGGCCTAGAGCCGCCCCTGCCTACAGTACAAAATATGCTTGCACCGGCCCTGTAGAGACCAGACAACTCTCATTGTTATAATTCCAGATGCTAAATACACAGTGATGCTCTTTTGTTGCAACATATCCCAGGATGGTAGGAAGAGGAGAGTGTATGGGGCATAAAAATCTGCTGAGTATAGACATCTAGTACTTTAGCATGGAATCTGGGGAAATCTTTTATAATCCTTTCATCCATGAAAGGAACATATTTTGTCATTTTGACATCATCCCTGTCACTAAACATTAAAGACCCTCCCTCACAAAGAAATTTCAAATAGACTAAAATAATGACAAGTCCTGCAGATTGTCAATGATGGAGGAAAGCCAAGTAAAGGTCAGTGGAATGGTGTTAGTTTGTTTTTCTGGTAATTTTGGATTGTGAATGCGATCGTGATGGGTATTTATTTTGTAGTGCTCGTTGTGTTAATGTTGTGTCACGCTGAATGCTGATGTGGGGGACATATGCAAGGAGGATGTATATAGGTGTGATGATGTAGGAAATAAATATAAAGTGCTGTTTCCATTACTGTCTATTGGGAGCAGTACGAAATACTGTACAAAGAGGAAGGACAGCTTGTCCATGACTATGTGCAGAGTTGTCACATTGCAAGATTAACCTTTAAGGATTCTTACATTTTAGAGCCCAAAGTGACAATCTTCTGTATGCCTCCAGATGATGTGACTTTGCCATTCATTGCTGAAACCTTCATGAAAGGAGTGAACATATTTGCAGCAGCTTGTAGCTGTGATGAATGGGAAATCTCTAGGACAGAGTGTCAGAGAGACAAATGCCACCAATGGACTCAAAGTTACTGCCAATCGAAAAAGCTGAAATGGTTCTTTGAATCACATCACCATGACCGCAATCAACAAGGTGTAAAACAGGGAATCATTCACATGACATACACTGATGAAGACATCATCGTGGTGGGGAGATTGACTCATGGACAGTCAGCACAATGCTAACCAGCTCAGAACGAACAAGGGTCTTTCAGTGACTGACATTTTAAATATCACTTATGGAACATGTGGTATTAAGATATAAAGACCAATAACTAAAACCAGATGTTGCATTAATATTCTAAAATTAAATGTCTATGGTAGAAAAATATGGAACAGGACAATGCAGCACCCAAAATAAGTGTAGGTGATGTTTATGAGTATATGTTTCCTTAAATCTACAGCAGGAAGCCAGGCATGAAGACTCTGGTAGAATCTCTTCAGTGAAACAGAGTCAGTGAGTTGAAAGCAATAGAGCTGAACAGATTTACACTAGCTGGCCCCTAAGGTAAGGTTAAAACCAGCTCTGCAGTAATTAAGGTTTCTGAACTAAAATGAAAAAAAGTATGCCAAGACAAATCCAACCAGGATTCTTCAGGCATGTGATTGGTGTAGAGGACAGATCCAGGAGGAAAAAAATTATTCAATAACTGAAATGCCAGCACCAAAAATATATCAAAACTGATGGTGTTACTCATTATGATAAAATATTGTGATACACTCACACTCAACCTAGCTTCAGATTACTTGCGTCTTCATGAACGGCTTAATACAGACTACATGGATCTGAGACAAGGCACAGATGTTTCCTTCTAAGGCTCTACAGAATCTATTTGCCACATCTCCACTACTGGCATTTTGTGTTGTTTCTATTTCTGCAGACGCCAGCTGCTGTGGTTTCAGTGCAGTGCTTCTCCAGTTAAATGGAGATGACTGGAAGCCTCTCTCATTGTTCCAGATGACTACAGATTGAGACCAAGGGTGCCTAAATAGAAAAAATGACTGGCAAACATGGGCACATGAGGATCACAAGGAAAGCTGCCTACCTCTTAGATGTCAGAGATTGCTCTGCTTTAGAGGAGGTTTAAACCTATTGCAACATATACTCCAGGAAACCCAGAGGTGATGGCCAACACCTTATCAAGGAATCCTGGTGATCATGCAGCAGTTTGGGATGATATAGTAGCATGTTAACTGGCCTTTTAAGCCTCCACCGACTAAAATAGCCATTAATACTGCCATCCAACTGAAAACTGCATCCAAAATTTGAGACATGGCTGATCCAGTTACTTAACAAAGACTCATGCTTATAAACTGTTTACCAAGTGTGTCAAACACACTCCCTGCAGTTAACAAAATTACAGCACGGAGAGAAATTTTCTGTCCTTGGATACATCAGGATAAAAAGCCAGTGAAATGGATTGCACGTTAGCTGTAAGAATTTATGTCATTTTTCTCACTGTTGAAGTACTTTTAACTCCCTGGTAGACTAAGGGAGATTTGATTTGCCACAATTTCATTTGACAGCAGGAATGTAGGCTAACTGGGTGTTTAAATTGGTCAGCATACAGTACACTCAAAAACAATGAGGAGTCCTTGTGGCACCTGAGAGACTAAGGCCTTGTCTACACTACAAGACTATTTCGAATCTACTTAAGTCGAATTTGTGGATTTGACCTTATGAAGTCGAATTTGTGTATCCAGAGTAAATACACTAATTCGAATTTCTGAGTCCACAGTAAAGGGGCTGGCGTCGACTTTGGAAGCGGTGCACTGTGGGAAGCTATCCCACAGTTCCCGCAGTCCCCGCTGCCCATTGGAATGCTGGGTAGAGCTCCCAATGCCTCCTGGGGGAAAAATGTGTCAAGGGTGCTTTTGGGTAACTGTTGTCATTGAACCGTCAATCACGCCCTCCCTCCCTGAAAGCTCCGGCGGGAAATCTGTTCGCGCCCTTCTCTGGTCGGTTACAGCTCGGACGCCACAGCACTGCGAGCATGGAGCCCGCTGCGATCATCGCTGCACTTATGGCCGTTGTCAACTCCTCGCACCTTATCGTCCACCTCTTCCACAGTCAGCTGCTGAGAAATCGGGCGAGGAGGCTCCGGCAGCGCGGTGAGGACAGGAATTCACAGAGTGGCGCAGACCTCTCACAAAGCAGGGTACGCCGCACCGTGGAGATCATGGTGGCAATGGGTCAAGTTCATGGTGTGGAACGGCGATTCTGGGCCCGGGAAACAAGCACGGACTGGTGGGACCGCATAGTGCTGCAGGTCTGGGATGAATCACAGTGGCTGCGAAACTTCAGGATGTGTAAGGGCACTTTCCTTGAACTCTGTGACTTGCTGTCCCCTGCCCTGAAGCGCCAGGACACCCGGATGCGAGCAGCCCTGAGTGTGCAGAAGCGAGTGGCCATAGCCCTCTGGAAACTTGCAACGCCAGACAGCTACCGGTCAGTAGCAAACCACTTTGGCGTGGGCAAATCTACCGTGGGGGTTGCTGTGATTCAAGTAGCCCACGCAATCGTTGAGCAACTTCTCTCAAAGGTAGTGACTCTCGGAAACATCCAGGACATCATAGATGGCTTCGCTGCGATGGGATTCCCAAACTGCGGTGGGGCTATAGATGGGACTCACATCCCTATCCTGGCACCAGCCCACCAGGCCAGCGAGTACATTAACCGAAAGGGCTACTTTTCAATGGTGCTGCAAGCACTGGTAGACCATAGGGGACGTTTTACTAACATCTTCGTTGGGTGGGCGGGCAAGGTTCATGACGCGCGTGTGTTCAGGAACTCTGGTCTGTTTAAACGCCTCCAGGCAGGTACTTTCTTCCCGGACCATAAAATAACGGTTGGGGATGTGCAGATGCCTACAGTGATCCTCGGGGACCCAGCCTACCCGCTAATGCCCTGGCTCATGAAGCCCTATACAGGTGCCTTGGACAGAGAGAAGGAACTCTTCAACTACCGGCTGAGCAAGTGCAGAATGGTGGTGGAGTGTGCTTTCGGATGTCTCAAGGGGAGATGGCGGAGCTTACTGACTCGCTCGGACATCAGCGAAAAGAATATCCCCGTAGTTATTGCTGCTTGCTGTGTGCTACACAATCTCTGTGAGAGCAAGGGCGAGACCTTTTTGTCCGGATGGGAGGTTGAGGCAAATCGCCTGGCTGCAGTTTACGCTCAGCCAGACACCTGTGCCGAGAGAATATCCCAGCGGGAAGCGCTGTGTATCCGGGAGGCTTTGAAAGCAAGTTTCCTCGGAGAGCAGGGTAACCTATGACTCTCCACTTGCTTTCAAGAGAAATTGACCCTGGGCCTGTGTCTGTATGTGTCGATTTCGATCTGCGGTTACATACCCCATTCTCCAAGTTTCCCCCACTTCCAAAGCACGTTTTAAAGCAAATTAATTGTTACACTCATTATTAATAAATCTTTGTTTTACTTTGCATTTCTGTTCAGGTGTTGAAACATGGACGCATACTGTGCTGGGCACGGTGTGCACTGATGTACAGACCGCTTGCTCCATAGAGGAATGACATCCTCCTGCTCCTACATAGGTCTCTGGGGTGGGGGACGGTTGCAAGTGGTTGTGCATGAAGGGGAGGGATTGCAGGAAGGGGTGGGTTTGCAGGAAGGGGCGAGTGGTGCCTTCTTTGGATAGGGGTTTGGATGACGGCAGTGGGCTGCGGGTTTGGGCGTAGGAAGGGGTGAGGGGTGTGGGGGAAGGGTGAGTATCTGTCCGTGGATGAGGGCTCTTGTTGGGGCTCAGGGCAGTGGAGAGGCTCGTTGCTACGGTGGAAGTGCATGGTAAGGGCAGCGTGCCTTAACATTAAGGGGGTGGCAGGCGCTAGGACCCTGGACAAGCATACACATCACAGAATGACCCGGGGCAGCATACACCACACAGAGTGACCCTGGTGCCTACTGACTGCAGTGTGTGTGTGCCCTGCAGTTGATCATGCCCCCAAGTCTGTACCCTGGTAATGTAGGCTATACCGTGCAATTATAAATCCCCTCCCCTCCCATACACAAAAAAATCCTCTGACACGAAAGACGTGACCGAAACAGTGAATAACAGCAAACAGCTTTTAATAATCTAATACACACTGGGGGGATGAAACTTGGATTTGGGACTGGGTGAGCCTGTAAGGGAAGCACTTCTACAAATTTATAGCGTGAGAGGTGTGTGGTACATTAGCACTATGCAGTGGTGCAGTGACAGTTCTCACGGCCCCTACCGCCCCTCCATCTTGTACTTTTGGGTGGGGGGGGCAGGACTTCTTGGCGGGGGAGGGCGGTTGCAGATACACTGCAGGGGGGCTCTGTCCTCCTGCCTGCGGTCCTGCAGAACATCAACAAGGCGCCGGAGCGTGTCCGTTTGCTCCCTCATTAGCCCAAGCAGCGTTTGAGTCGCCTGCTGGTCTTCCTGCCGCCACCTATCCTCCCGTTCGATGTGTGTGCGATGCTGTTGACATAGGGTCTCCCTCCACTGTCTCTGCTCTGCCGCCTCGGCTCTGGAGCAGGCCATCAGTTCCGCGAACATCTCGTCCCTAGTCTTTTTCTTTCGCCGCCTAATCTGCGCCAGCCTCTGCGAGGGGGATGCCGGGGCAGTCCGGGAAAGAGCCGAAGCTGTGTGATGGGAAAAGTAACTGATTTCCTTGAACAGATACATGTTTGCGAACAGTGAACACAGTCTAGTCAGTTTCTCTGAACAAGACCATACAGGGCAACAAGTCTCACGAGATCTCAGGCCAAGTTCGAGATTTCGGAATACGCTCTCATTGGCTGCGGCATTGCACAGGAGAGCGGACAAGTGGGGAGAGACAGCTGAATCCGTCTAGCAGACAGTCCTGGTAAGCCTTACAGTACATTCTGCTTATCAGTTAATGGATAGCTGTGCCCTCCCGCTAAAGGCAATCTGGAAATCATATACTCTGACCCTTTTCCAGCCACTCCCGCCAGTGCACGGGAAAGATCAATGTATGCTTTTCCTATGTGGCCTACAACACGTGGCTGTTAAGCGAGGGTCATTGTTATGCAAAGTAAAAGTCAACCATTCACAACAGTAACAATACACTAATTGCCCTAATTAGATGCAGCATTTCATGAACGAGATCACCCTGATGCGGGTCCCTCGGAGTCACAAAGAGCGGATGCTAAGGGAAGCCCTGCAGAGACCAGGACCATATGCGGCCATGCTTGTGGAGGCGATGATTCCCATCTACATAAGGATGTCCTGGCGCGGAAGAGTGTGCTTCCACGGAGCACCCAACAAGGCACCTCTCCCCAGGAACCTCCTGCGGAGGCTTTTCGAGGACCTAAATGAGACCTTTCTTGAATTGTCCCTGGAGGATTATTGTTCAATCCCTATATGTGTGGACCTACTTTTCATATAGTTTTTCATTGAAAATTTTATATATAGTATTTCTATTTTTTATACCTGTTTTATAAAAAATAAATGTTTACATGTTTATAGCACTTACCGCCTGATCCTTCCCCTGATTCAGAGTCCGGGTTAACGGCCGGGGAGGGTTGGTAGGGGATCTCTGTGAGGGTGATGAAGAGATCCTGGCTGTCAGGGAAAGCGGTATTGTGTTCGCTGTCGCCTGCGCCGTCCTCCACAGACCCTTCCTCATCTTCCACATCGGCGAACATCGAGGAGGAACTGTCCAGGTTCACTATGCCATCCACTGAGTCCACGGTCACTGGTGGGGCAGTGGTGGCAGACCCACCTAGAATGGCATGCAGTGCCTCGTAGAAGCGGCATGTCTGGGGCTGGGCTCCGGAGCGTCCGTTTGCCGCTCTGACTTTTTGGTAGCCTTGTCTCAGGTCTTTGATTTTCACGCGGCACTGCATTGCATCCCGGCTGTATCCTTTCTCTATCATTGCTTTGGAGACCTTCTCGAAGGTCTTTGCATTCCGCTTGTTGGAGCGCAGCTCCGACAGCGCAGACTCCTCGCCCCACACACCGATCAGATCCAGGACTTCCCGGTCTGTCCATGCTGGGGACCTCTTTCTATTCTTGGATTGGCCGGACTCCTCTGCTGGACAGCTCTGCATCGTTGCAGGTGCTGCGGAGCTCGCCCCGATGTCCAGCCAGGACGTCAGATTCAAAGTGCCCAGACAGGAAAAGGAATTCAAATTTTCCCGGGTCATTTCCTGTGTGGCTGGTCAGAGAATCCAAGCTCGGACTGCTGTCCAGAGCGTCAACAGAGTGGTGCACTGTGGGATAGCTCCCGGAGCTACTAAGTTCGATTTGCATCCACACCTAGCCTAATTCGAGCTAGCCATGTCGAATTTAGCGTTACTCCACCTGTCGGGGTGGAGTACCGAATTTGAACTAAAGAGCCCTCTAGTTCGAATTAAATGGCTTCCTGGTGTGGACGGTTGAGCGGTTAGTTCGAATTAACGCTGCTAAATTCGATTTAAAGTCCTAGTGTAGACCAGGCCTAACAAATTTATTTGGGCATAAGCTTTTGTGGGCTAGAACCCACTTCATCGGATGCATGTAGTGAAAAATACAGGAGCAGCTACTCACAGGTACACTGTGAGAAATATTTGATCAGAGTGAGGCCTTACCTAGACTGGCAAAACTCCACATTTTATTTTGAATGTCATGTACCTCTCTCCACTTGATATTTCATGAAAACATTTTTTGGCTGAATACTTTGTTGCCTCTTGGGATAAAGCTTTGGCACAGGAAACAGGAACATTCATTTGTCTTCCTGTGATGCAATATATGCTTGATATTGAGCCTGCAATCAGCCATTATGGCACTGCCAGTTTCAATCAAATCAAGCAAATTATTCTTTTGAAGTCATTTAATCGGAGATGGAACCAAAGTCCATCTCTGAAACATATGATGTTCTGCGAGTGGCAAAACGCAATTGCATGTATTAAATATATATCTGCAGTTGTAGCTTGATTAGATAGCTTGCTTTTTTTTTTCCTTCGTGCTTAAATACTCTCTCCTCAGGTCTATCGATCACGGACAAATGCACGTTTCCAATATATGGAAAGCAGATACACAGGCAGAATTTCCAATATGTCAGTGTAACTTTTAAAAAAACCACACACACACACCATTAACACAAGCCAGCTACAGCCAACAAGGTTTGGCTGAAGCTTTGTGAGATGGCTTTGCTGCCTTAGAAATAGCAGGGAAATGGAATAATATTTCCTCCACTCCCTTTTATTCTGGCCCAGGCATTAGCTGTGTTGCAGCTGTCTCTGTAGAAGTGAGTGGCAACTTCAATGGACCACATCTTGGGGACATTTTTGCACTAGTGTTGAAGTAAGTTTAGGACTAAATGAAGTCTATATCAGCTATAGGGATTTCTGGTCACAGCTTTATATTTATTCCAGGCTTCAGCAACTATGGAATATAGTCACATTTCTAATCCAAGAAATTCAAGAGTTCAGCTCCCAGAACATATATGCAATCTTTCTACTCCATGTTCCCCTAAACAAGCTGATTTTCCAAGTATGATTCTTATAACCACTGACCATATAAAATGCCATGAGGTATTTGCTTGACAACTACCAAAGAGTAACAGTGGTCCTTAAAGCTAGTGGTCCATTGCTAGATGGAAATGGTGAAATCATGAACACCATGGAAGTGTTCAATAAATCGTTGCCCTGTATATGGGAAAAACAGGTGTTTTATTCATATCATAACTCTTTCCATTCAACTAGTAGCATGGGAGGATGTTAAACCACAGCTATTTAAGTTAGACATTTTAAATCGGCAAATGCAGATAACTTGCATCCAAAAGTTTTCAAAGAGTTCGCTGAGGTGCTCTTGGCCTGTTAATGTTGAGTTTAAGCCTTGAAAAATTGGGGAAGTTCCAGAAGACTAGAAGAAAGCTAATATTATGCACATATTTTAAGAGTTAACAGGATGACCCCAGCAATTATAGACTTATCAATCTGGCATTGATCCCAGGTAACAATGGAGCAGCCGATAGTGGATTCAATAAATATATTGACCTCCTTTGATTCTGTAATTAATGCCAATCAACAAGTTTATGAAAAATAGATTGATAGACTGAGTATCTTTTTATGAGATTGCAAGTTTGATTGATGAAAGTGATAGTATTGATGTAATATACTTAAACTTCTGTTAGTAATTTGACTTGATACTGCATGACAGTTTGATTAAAAACTGGAAATTAAAATTAATATGGTACATATTAAATGGATTCATAGCTAACTGATACCTCTTAAAAAGTAACTAAACAGTGAATCATCATCAAGTTGGTATGTTTCTAGTGGGGTCCTTCAGAGATTGGTTCTTGGCCCTATTCTATTTAACATTTTTATCACTGATAAAAAAAGTTTCCAGGTGACAAAAATTAGGGGAGTGGTAAATGATGAAGTGGAAAGGTCACTAATACAGAGCAATCTGGATCACTTAGTAAGCTGGACACAAGCAAGTGATGCATTTTATACAGCTAAATGTAAATATATACATCTACAAAGAATACTTACATGTTGGAGACTATCCTGGGAAGCATGGACAATGAAAAGAGATATGGGGGTCATGGTGGATAGCCATCAGAACATGAGCTCCCAGTACAACCCTGGGTCCAAAAGGGCTAATGTGATCCTTGCATAAACAGGCAACTTTTAAGTAGGAGTTGACAGGTTATTTTACCTCTGTATTTGGCACTGGTGCATCAGCTGCTGGAATACTGTGTCCAGTTCTTGTGTCCACAGTTGAAGGAGGAGGTTGATAAGTTAACGAGGGTTCAGTGAAGAGCCCTAAGAATGATTAGAGGAGTAGAAAACATGCCTTATAATGACAGACAAGGAGCTCCGTCTATTTAGCTTACAGAAAGTTAAGGGATGATTTGATTACAGTTTAAGTATTTGGGGTCAGGAAGGAATTTTCCATCAGATCACATTGCAGAGACCTGGGGATTTTCTAGTTTCCTCTGCAGCAGAGTGCATGGGTTACTTGCTGGTTTGAATTAATTGCTGGCTTTTCTGTAGCTTCAAGTGTTTAAATCAAGATTTGAGGACTTTGCTAATTCAGACAGAGGTTATGGGCCTATTACAAGAGTGGGTGGGCAAGGTTCTGTGACCTGTGATGTGCAGGAGATCAGAGTAGATGATCCTGATGGTCCCTTCAGGCCTTAAAGTCTATGAGTAAGTCCCTGCATGAGGAACAAATATTTGATAATGGGCTCTTCAATCTAGCAAAGAAAGGTATAACATGATACAATGGCTGGAAATTTAAAGTGAAAATAAGGTGTACATTTTTAACAATTATGGCCATTGTTCCAACGATTATTTACCAAAGGCCATGGGAGATTTTCCATCACTAGCCATTTTTAAATCAAGATTGAATATTTTTCTGAAAGATATGTTCTACGAATTATTTGGAGATGTTGATAGTCTGTTATAGAGAACAGACTAAATGATCACACTGGTCCCTGCTGACTTTGGAATCTAGACTATGAATAAAATAAAGATAGGAGATGATTAAATACAGTATGGCCTTAGTAGAAAAAAAGTCCATATAAGGAGATAAATGCTGAGAGAAGCTTTCCTAAGATTTTATAAAGACATATAGAAAGGCATCTCTGAGAAGCTAAACATTGCTAGTGATAGAAGGGGAAAGAATTTACCTGTAGTTCTCTTCTTTTTAGGTTCCATATAATGTTTTTCATGGTTATGACTAGCCTATTCCAACCAGTTGAAAAAAATTACAAGTTTATCTGGATTTCATGTAATTAAACAGACAAAATAAACTAATTTGGTGTGTGTCACTCTGGTTTTAGCAAGCTTTTGGGGAAGGGATCGTCTTTTTGTTCTGTTTGAACAGCGCCTAACACAATGGGGTACTGGTCCATGACTGGTGCTGCTAGGTGTATGGTAATGCATATAATAAATAATGTGTTTATCATGTATGTTCCAATTCCCAACTGGGCTAATTAAAACAAATGGAGAATTTTCCATCAAAATGGGTTGTTTTTTTTCCCCCCAAACACAAAATGCAGTTTTCCCAAAAATCAAAGTTTTCAGGAAAATGTCAAGATTTCATTTCAGGTCAAGTCATCTCCAATGTTAACATTTCACTTTGTTGAACTGAATTTAAAACCTTGTTTCAGGTCAAATCCACATTAATCTGTGCCCACCTAAACTGCCATGACACCTCATGGGAATTGTGGAGTCAGAATCTCATGTCCGCATACTCTCCTATGGGCTGGCCTCCCCAGTCAGACTACATCTCCCATGGTGCACTGCATTCCACAAATTTAAATATGATTTTTTTTGTCTCCGTTCAGGAAAAAACCAAATGTTGAACTATCAGAATTTCTAGCTACATGGAAATTCCAACTTGTGATCATTTCTGCTAATTATGGAAGTGCTGGTTGAGTTTCATAGCTAAGACTGAGTTTTTCCACTTAAAAAGGATTCAACCATGTTGTTACATATGAATTCAGAATGAACTCTGAGAATTTACAAGTAAATCAGTAATTTAGTCTGAGTTGAGATTTTTAAATAGCTCTTTTATGAAATTTAGCACCCTGTGCTAGATTTTCAAAAAACCACTCAAATGATCTTAATAGCATTTTAACACAGATGCTTTAAACTTCCAATATTTCACTGAAATCTTGTGCATTGGCTACATTTGGAAAAAATGTGTAGGCTTAGTGGCCATTTTTTGTTGTTGCTCTTCACTGAAAATTTCTTCTTCAAAAGAGGCTGGCAAATAATTTTCAACTACAGAGAATGCCTCAAAGAACTTCACTGTCAAAATGGCAGATCATTTCCCCTTATTGCTCCATATCAAAGTGAAGCTAAAAGTACCCTTCCTAAAAGATATGCTTTCAAAAAGGCCACTATTTCCCTTTACTAAACTGCCTTCAGGGAAGTGGCTCCTGACAGCATTTCTGTACTACATATAACAATCTCAATCATTTCATTTTACATTTTAAGGAGAGAAATAAAATGGGATCTTATTTTCCTCTCACATCAGTGTAAGTCAGCGGAAGTCAATGCAGTTGCACCTGTGTAAAACTAGTTCAAGTGAGAAGAGAATCAAGCTCAGTATATGAGCATTGGATAAATGCTTAGGTGTAAAGAATGCTTTCAGGAACTTCCACTTCAGTGCATGCTGTAGTGGTCTGAGAATGAGTCCAGTTGAGTTGGTGATGCTTGCGCACTTGGGTTCACCTCAAAGCTCTGAAGCATAGATTGAAACAGTTGCCTGAAAGCAGAGCAGTGCAATAATGAAACCATAGCCCAATAAAACTCCTAGGCAATAGGTATTTTAGTAGCACATAGCGCAATATATATATTTACAGTAGCCTCAAATGTCTCCTGTTTATAGTTCATTTGTGTGCAATAGGTCTTGACCAGTATTGGTCTTTGATGTGGGTTGTAAAATACAATCTAAAAAGGACCCAATGGAGAATAAAAGTCAGAATCATGACAGAATGAATGATTTCTAATGTATCTTTCCCACCCTTGCTTTCCATATATAGGATCCATGGGCACATTTTTTCTCCATAAATACAAATTAAGGATCCAGATTCAATTAACAAATGTGTCAGGTTTCCACGGTGTGGAGGTGTGGGTGTATTTTATTATTACAGCTGACCCTAAACAAGGACTCTAGGTATATTCCATTCCCCTGCATGAGATCTTTCTCTGCTGCCTGTTTTATTCTGAGGCTGGCATATGAAGTATTTGCTTAGAGAATATCAAGCGGCTGAGATGAGGGCAGTCAGGGGAGCATTCCTGTGACTGACTAATACATCACGGCAAAGACCAATTAGATTCTGCAGAGGTAATTTTATTTCTTTTATCTCCATATGATTTAATGAGTATTTTATCTTTCCAAATATTCAAAAACCAAACACAACTCAATGACATGGAGATAGGAAAAAAAAGGACCTACTTCCACGGGCAACATTAGCTATGACAATACAAGCTTGAATGAGAAAACTAGTCAAAGTAATTCATTTACTACACAATCAAGCCATTTGTCTTGATCCAGCTACAAATCTATTGATCTGCTTCCAACTAGAAAAAAGAAAGTAACAGAGGGGAACACCACAAGCCGGACAAAGAAAAATGCAGCTCTCTTATGTTCTGGCAATTGTTATGTGCCTTTATGTCCTGGTTTTCAATTCTGTGTCATTTAGGAAGCATAAGGTATCCACAAGAAAGGTGTGAAAAGCTTGCTAGAGTAAGCAGTGTTGTCATGGTAATTGTAAAAGCTGGTAAATAGGAGGAGACTAGATAACCTGGAATTGCTACTGGGAACAGAACCTCTCATTGCTATGTGACATGTTGAAATGGGACTCAGTAGTGATGGTCTATGAGAAATAAGATACTGCTCTCAGACCAGGTTTTAGTGATAATACTAAGCATATAAATAGCACTTTACATGTTCAAAGCATTAAAAAGGCATTAACTAGTTCACCTTCAGAACACCTTTGTGAGGCAAGTGTCTCCATCACTGGCAATTTTATAATCAAGACCAGATTTTTTTTTCCCCCCAGAAGATATGGTTTAGTTCAGAGGGAATTGTTTTATGGTTGTTCTTTGGCCTGCGTTATACAGGAAGTTAGATTAGATGTTCACAGTGGCAGGCCTTAGAATGTATGAATCTGTTTCCAACTCTGTGCTCATTTCTCCAGAATACACTGCTTCTCACACGTAAACAGGGCTCTTCTGCACCACAAATACCACTATTATGACTGGTAACATCAGCCAAAAGATCAAATTTAAAACTATCCCTTCAACCACCAAAAGGTGATCCCTGCAACTTAGTGACAAGGCATACTGGGGATATTTCATTTTGTGTTGGCACACTTGTCAAGATGCCGATTGTGGATAATGTGATCTATTTTCTTCTTTTAATAAAAAAAATTTGTATTCATTTAGTTTGATTTCTGGAGTTTATATTTGTTAAAAAATAATACTTCTTCAGGGACCACAATAAGCACAAACAAAAGAATTCACTAAGCCACATGAGCCTACAAAACACTATAGTGTCTTGGGCAAAATAGAGGGATTTTTCCCAGTTCATTTGGAGCAGCACCTCTGTGCAGATGAAAAATTATCTGAAATCTTAAGCATTCAGTGGAATGAGAGCACTTAAAAGGTTATGGAGAGAGTTCACTTTTCTATACTGTATCAATCTTTGACTTCTCTCACCCTGACAACAACGGTGACAGTTGATCTGGCAGCTTGCATTTTTTTTTAATTTAAACAGACACCTATCAACTAAGTCCTTGACTAAGATCACCAACTCATTTCACATAATGACGGTTTCAGAGTAACACCCATGTTAGTCTGTATCTGCAAAAAGAACATGAGTACTTGTGGCACCTTGGAGACTAACAAATTTATTTGATCATAAGCTTTCGTGGGCTAAAACCCACTTCATCAGATGCATGCAGTGTATTTTCCACTGCATGCATCTGATGAAGTGGGTTTTAGCCCACGAAAGCTTATGATCAAATAAATTTGTTAGTCTCCAAGGTGCCACAAGTACTCATGTTCATTTCACATAGGAAACCAAAGGATATACCGATACATGTCCACTGACAGACAGCTGGGTAACTTCACCCAAAGCCGCATCTAAAGCCCACTGAAATCAAGAGCATCAGTATTATTGCATGACAAACCCTTCTGTATTCATGCTCAAATAATTCAAAGCAGCCAAACATATCTTAGCCAGGCCTTCCCCCCTCCACTCCACACACACACCCACCCACCCCAATTAAAAAAAATCATCATCTTTGAGCTGAGAAAAGACATAAGAAACAGAAATTTACTGACTGGAGTGAGCTTTATTTTCTGGAAAGTTATTAAGGATCTATAAATAGACACCTTCACTATAACTAGTGTTGCTACATATTGTTTTAATTAAAAAAAATTCAGCTTATACATCATGCACTGATTTAGCAAAGCACTTAAGCACGTGCTTAATTTTAAGTATGAGTACTCCCACTGAAGTGAATAGGATTACTCATATGCTTAAAGTTAAGCATATGATTAAGTGCTTTGCTGGATCAGGGCATTATCATCTAAGTCACAAATGTTAATATTTACCCAGTATTTTTTCTCTTTTAAAATACTTCGGCAGAGGTGAATTTTTTTTAAATCCATGTGTGATTAGACTGTTTCAGAACATATATTGAACAGATCCCATCTTTAAATGAAAATTATATACAAGTTTGCTATTCATTGTGGCTGGACAATGAATCTTGTTTTCTTTACATGGAAGTGGTTAAAAGACGTATGCAATCTCATTTCCTCTACTACACAGTGTTTCTAGAAGTATCTGTGAAACAGTCTTTGATCACTACAGGCCCTAGACAGTGATGAGAATGGTGAACAGGATAGACTGAATATTTTGAAGGAAAAATTGGCCTCTTATGAATGATATAGGTTATTACGCCTGCCTTACTGTAAAAATCTACAATTACAGCATTCACTTCATAGCATAGATTACCACTATGGTTAAACCTACAAAACAGTTTCTATTATACAGTTGTTTTCATATGCTTTACTCCTGGGGGAATTCTGCAAAAGTCTGCATATTTTATTTGTCAAAACAACAATATAATCACACCAGTTCCAATTATTTTTGGTCATTTATTTCAGAATACCTGTCAGCAATTATGTCTGTAACAATACAGACAACAAAAAAGATTCAGGAAATGTTTGACAAATAGATTCCGTACTAGGCATATTAACACAGAACTCGAGTAATAATTAATTTAAACTACAATACAGAACTATATTTCCCGCACCCCTCAGAAGCGGTGCAAAGGCTTGGAGTAGTCAAGGGTAATGGAAGAGATGAGGGAAGAGGGAAGTAAATTGCTGGGAGGCAGGCTGGGTGTGAACCTGGAGAGTTGTTGGGTATGGGTGGGAAAAGTATGAAACAGTTTTTTGAGGGGCAGAGAGGGATTGTTAGGGAGCTTCTCCGATACAGACCCTGGCTGACCCCTAGCTTCTTCCATTCTGTCAGGCACATCTGTCCCTGTCCCCATGTGTCCGTTCACCCCCATGTGTCCTTGCACCCCCTGTGTCCCTCCACCGCCGTGTGTCCCAGTGTCCCCACTCAGCCATCCTCTGTAGCTCTGCCTCTCCTCCCTCATCACTATGTGCACCTCCACCCCCACCCCTACCCAGCCCTGTGCCTCCACTCCCATTCATCCCCTGCCCCAGTCTGTCCTCCTTCACTAGCCTTTATGACCTCCCCCCAGCACCCAACACTGTCTGTCTCCCCCCTCCCCATAGCCCACCTCCCGACCTGGCCTGACAGGAGTACTGCTTATAATTTTCTGAAACATTCATCTTTTGGGGCTCCATTCTTCCACGATTGGTCTAGACCGGGATGGGCAAACTTTTTGGCCCGAGGGCCACATCTGCGTATGGAAATTGTATGGTGGGCTATGAGTGCTCACAAAATTGGAGGTTGGAGTGTGGGAGGAAGTGAGGGCAGGAGGGGGATCAGGGCTGGGGATGAGGGGTTGGGCATGCAGGAGGGTGCTCTGGGCTGAGACCGAGCGTTTTGAGGTCAGGACGGGGATCAGGGCTGGGGCAGGGGGTTGAGGTGCAGGCTGTAGGCAGTGCTTACCTCATGCAGCTCCCAGAAGCAGCGGCATATCCCCATCCAGCTCCTATGCGGAGGTGCAGCCAGGCAGCTCTGCTCACTGCCCTGTCTGCAGGTGCCACTCCTGCAGCTCCCATTAGCCATGGTTCCCCATCAATGGGAGCTGCGGGGGCAGCACTTGGGATGCAGGCAGTGTGCAGCGCCCCCTGGCTGCCCCTATGTGTAGGAGCTGGAAGGGGGACATGCAACTGCTTCCAGGAGCTGCGCAGAGCTGTTTATTATTTTTATTCATTTTGCAAATGTTGAGCAATATCCCTTGGGCCATATTTGAGCTGGGGAAGACTAAAAAAGATTTTTTTCAAATGTGAAAAGTATATTCTGCACTATGGTATGGCAATAGCCTTACAGGATACTAGGGGCTAAATGCCATGAGCTAATCCTTATATTTTAAGAGGGAGATTTTCAAAGTCCCCTAGGTGGCTGGGATGCCCAGTTCTCATTCATTTTAATGGGAATTAGATGTCCAAATCCTATAGGGAGCTTTGAAAACTTCAGTCTAATCCTTTTCTGCTGCTGCTCACAGAAGCATAGCTGATAACCTCTGTTTATTTGCCGGTAACTGGAATTCTCTGAATCTGTTCTTGAAGTCACTCGACAGACCAAGCAGACATGGAACCTGTTAAATTCCATCAGCAAAGACAAGGAGCACATTGACCTTGCTCCCAGTTCATGTCTATTTATCAGCAGCGAAGCAAAGAAATACTTCTAGCAAACCACCTTCCTTCTAAATTACATACGGTACATTTCTGCAGGCCTTAATCATGCAGAACTCCCATTGAAATCTGATGAATTTCTTCAAGAAATTGCCTCCACAATCTGCAGTAAAAACTAATGTGGATGGATGTGGAGAGCTACATAAATATACAAAGTAATATATTAATTAAGCTGCTTGAAAATGTTCAATGAAAAAGGGATAGAGAAATTTTTCAAGACTCCCCATTTTTAACCAGTTCCATTCACTAACTATTATAATAGCATCCAGAGGCCATGATCATACTGACCTGGGATACCACTTGCCATACCTAGCAGTACTGCTCCCAAACCAAGTGCATGCAGGAGAAGCAGAAAGATATTACATCTAAGGGTAGATTATCTTTCCATAGGGAACTCCATGGAACTGGTGGAAAACAATACTTCCCTCTTTCCCATTCCTGCCCTTAGTCTACCCATCACCTTCCTATTCACGCCAGCTGCATAGAACCCTAAACCCATACACAGCCCTCTGCAACATTGTGGGGAATGAGACCATGAGGGAAGGTCAAACCCTTTCCCATGGATAGAATGTCTTCTCTGCAACATGTATTAAATACTTGTTAAATACCCAGGATCTGGTCAAACCCTTGTTGGGATAAGGCTCAAGCAGTGCAATCAGTCCTGTGGTGTGATCAAGTGAGGCTGGGCTATGTGTCATGAACAAGAATAACTGATGGGATTAAGTGATGTAAACAAAGCTAAAAATATCATAATGGGATTTTGCCATCTCCTTTTCCTGGATTCTGATGTTCCTGGTGACAATTTGGCAGAGTGTTTGAAACCAGTGAGATCCAACCTGTTCTGTTTATTCTTTGTTTTAGAGTTCAAGGTGATAATGTTTGTACTTAAAGGGATTAAGTGACTGATTCAATGGCATTTCTACAAGCCTCTATAGAATAGAATGGCTTATATTCCATTTCCTCCCCCCGATTTATTACTCTGGAAAGGAAATACTTTTCTGCTTATTTCTTTAAAATGTGTTGTATTTCAGCTATTCATTCCCATTTAAGTCTGCAATATAACTATAAAGTGGATGTTTTTATTTAGTGGTCTTACACCAATTGAATACATTTTAGTAGCTTTATAGGGAGAGGGAGTATTTTGTAAGTTTTTAAATAATTTTTCGAGCCTGTGGAGACTTTAATTTCCCATTAGTCTAAATTAGGTCTAATATTACTTTGGCTCAGCTTTAAAGTAACAAATGGAGAATTCTGAAGTGCACATGAATATATATTCATTTTTTCGAATGGATGAAATTCTTCATCCACCTTCATCCTAGGCAATTTAACAAAGTACAGTCGAGTGAAAACCGGTATTTTAAAATGATCATTCAGCTGCCCACCTGCTGATTTTCATGCTTTGGAACATTCATTCTCTCTTCCTATCATGCACAACATTCTATAAATAAATAACTGTTATTGTATTTCTGAAGGATTCCCATCTTGGTTACACAGGTGAATACATTTCTTTGAGTGACTCATCCAAAAAAACATCCCTTATTAGGTCTGGCTCCCAGATAAGTCAATGAGTGTGAATTCTCATTTACACTAAGACTACACTATACACCACTCTGGAAGAGCAAAGAGGCTTTAAAATTAATGTAAAAGCAGTTTATCCCCACTATAAGGCCTCGCTACACCATCAGAGAGATGTGAAATGGCCTTAGTGTAAATAAGAATCAGGCCTAATGATTTTTGCCATTAATATCAACAGAGCAGGATCAGGACCTATTTTAACATCTACCTTTCTGAGCCCCAAATCCATACAATAGAAAAATTAAGCTCTGTTCATTTTCACTATGCCGATTTATACCAGCTGGGGATTTAGACCCAGATTTCCAAAAGTGTCAGTGATTTCTGGGTGCCTAACTTGAGAAGTCTTTTTAAAAAAAAAGACGCACCCATTTTTAGAAGGCAGATGCTCTTTTTAGGACATAAATTGGACACTCAAAATAGGAGGCACCCAAAAATCACTAGCCATTTCTGAAAATATTGGTCCTAGCCCAGAAAAAGGTGATCAAAATGGTATCAGTTAACTGTTACATGAATATTAGGTGGCTAATGAGAGGTTTCTTTATCATGTACACAGACACACAGTGAATGTGATAATAACTAAGACTGAATGATGCAGAGCAGTGGTTCTCAACCAGAGGGTATGCCAACTCCTCTAGATTTGTCTAGTTCAGTGTGTCAACCTCACGGTTGTGGGACAGGTTGGGCGGGGTGGGGGAGATCAGAAGTGCAGGGCAGGCATTAAGGGGAGGCAAGCAGGGCAATTGCCTAGGGCCTCATGCCACAGGAGGTCCCATGAAGCTAAGTTATATGCTTCAGGCCTGGGTAGCAGGGCTTAGGCTTTGGGTACACTGAAATGCAAGTACAATGTTTATATTCCAATTGATTTATTTTCTCATTTTTACCATATAATTACAAAGGAAGCATTTTTGAAGTCAGTGTGCTGTGACATTTTTGTATTTTTATGTCTGATTTTGAAAGCAAATAGTTTAAGTGAGGTGATGCTTGGGGTACACAAGACTAATCAGACTCCTGAAAGGGGTAGGGTAGTCTGGAAAGGTTGAGAGGACCAGCACTTAGATATAGACATCGCACTTGTGTTTCAATCACAGGTCTCAATCTGGCCTATTTCAGCAGAGGCCAAAACTTGTTACCTTCTGACAAACAGGGTGTGTTAAGTGGCTTTAGTCCAGTTCCAAAGGCCTGAAGCCAATGACAATTTTGCCTCTGGTTTCAATGGTGCAGGACTGGAGCCCAAGTGAACAGATCTATATCACACACAAAAAAGGTTAGTGATATTATGTCACTAAAGGAACAAAAAAAGGGCAGACAATGCTTAAATACATAGACTGCAAATGGTCAAAATGGGCGATTTAAATTTATTCCGAAAATAAAGTTGCCAAGAATGGATGCACCACAAAGTCTTCTCTGTGAGCGGCCTTCAAAGAGAAGTTAACTGTTTTTCATTAATCATTTCTGAAGGAGGCCTAATGGATGAAATATTGCTAACTTTATTTTCAGCATGCATTTAAATAATCCATTTTCCCCATTCTGCAATTACAGTAGATATGACATATGAAATTACTGATCATTACTTTCTCTGTGGGCTCTGAATAGAATTCTGTGTGCAGCTTCTGACTAGACAAGCCTGGCCATTTGAATGACATTGAATTAATACCTATCTCAGCTTACTTAGAGGAGGTCACATATGCTTCTCCTGAAATACTTTTGCAAATTCATTTAGGTTGAATGCCCACTATTTGAAAACTGAAATAAATGCCTGAATTATACTCTCATCCACACCAGAATGGCATACATGCTGTATTATACAACTGGTCAATGTTTTTAGTTTTGGGTTTTTTTTAAATGGACTTAGAAAAATTGGTCAGTTTTCTCATTTCTTTCAAAAATTTCCAGTTATTCAAGAAAAAATAAAAATAGCTGAAAACGGGAAAAATCAGTTTGAAAACCAAAACACATTCCCACCAGTCTTAATTTTTGGAAATTGAGAATCTATTTTGGTGTTTTCTACTTTTGAAAAAAAAAATGTTCAGATTTCACTGAAAAACTGAAAGTTTTCCTCAAAAAATGTTGGGGGAAAAGTTCTGTTCATTTTTTTCCCCGAACTTTTTCATGGAAAATAGTTCCAACCAGCTCCTATCTCTTGATTAGGACAGAGGACTAGTGATCAAGAAATCAGGGTTTTATTTTCAGTTCTGCTGGTGAAAACACTATTTTCCCTAAACCCACTCAATCTCTCCCCTTCACTATGCAATTTCTGCCTAGAACTTTCCACAGCCTTACTCCTGCTTGGCTTCCTGCTACAGACTTGAGGAAGTAGTACACATATCCCTGCATCTGTTCTCATACAAATGTCTCTTGATTTAAAAAGACCAGGGAAGAGAAATACAGAAAAACCTATGCTACATAAAGCAGTGTCTCCTCTATATTTGTCCGCTTTCCATGAAGCCTCAATGACAAAATCCTTTTTCTGGTATTCACAGTACTGTAGTTCCTTTGGCTTCGTTGAGACCACCCATCTGAGTAATGAAAGCAGGATGTGTTGTGATGTGACTATTAAGAACACAATATTCATTTCAGGCTCCTAAGTTAAAATAAAATTATGTTATTGAAGGGCACCCTAATATTTAAGAATCAAAATCATTAGATACCTCCCATTACGAAAAACACTTGTTTACCGTATTAATAAAGGACAAATTGCAAGGCATATTTTACAGGCCCCATTAAACTGGCAGGATTAAGTCTTCACAGAATGTAATTGCCTTTTGATGTGAGTAAAGCACAAAAAGCCCAATCTGATACATCTGAGTCTCAATTTATGGCAGAACCCTAGAATTTTTTGCTATTAGTGTCATGACATCCAAAGTCTAATATATTACCATGTTAAGAGGTACACAGTCTTGTAAATTAATCTGTACTGTAGAGAACTGAAATAAGTGACAGAAAGGAGGTAAAGTCTTCCTGACCATTTAGACAGCTCACTATTTTCTCAATATGCTACTGTACCATTATTAATCACTGTAATGTATCATTCTTATAAAGTATCAGTCATCTCCAAAGTGAAATATTACATTTCATGTTGTGGCTTTTCAGGACAAAAATCTTGGTTCAGATTGATAACTATGGAGCCCCGAGAAGTAGAGGACAATTTTGCAAACCAGCTTTTCACTTGACATCAGTCGGACTTCAATGAAGCGCAATATCTGGCCTGATAATTTTAGGAAGAGTCTTTTGCCAACTACCTTCATAATGGAATGGGTAGCCCATAGAGCCAGCTTTAGCATTTTATTTTGCTTAGCAACACAAGAAACCTACAGGCCTGTATCCTGCAAGTTATTGGTTTAAGCAGTTAGTATGAGGCTTTGAGACCTATGACCTTTAACATAAATGGTTATCCTGAGTTTTGGGGAACTGGGAATACTGGGAATACTGTACGGGGGGTGGGAGGGGGGAACTATTTAAAATGCTGGTCATCGGTGAATCTGGACCTGGATCGTTGGACTCATTTGGCATGCCTGGGACAAGGCTGGACCTGTGTCTGCTACCACCAGATCCCCAAAGGAGGTGTGTGTACATGAGCATGTGAGAGAAAAATGATACAAGATATCACCTTAATAATGTTTTTGCTATCTTTTTATGTGACCAGGAGCTTTTCTGTCTCTATTAATTGTGCTAATGAAAGTGGTTAAAGCTTTGCCCTCAGTCAGTGTCTTCATTGTGCACACCACAGTTCCCAGATACTGAACTTAGGCACAACAGAATCAAGGTCGATTCTGCGACTAGAACCCTCACTTTGAATTAGAATTAATTGGAAATGTAACCAAAAATTACTAAAGAATCAGGCCACAAGTGCTAAGTATGTGGATGAAGGAAAAGGACGAGCAGGTTGCAGAATAAATATCCATCAACATATACTATATTCATCATTACACATTATACCCAATAGTCCATTTAAACCAAATTAAGTTGAAAAAATGTTTATGAAAATAGGTTCCGAGAGGCTTAATAGGACAGGTAAGAAATTTTTAAAGATTTTAAAATTCAAAAGACGGGGTATTTAAGCTAAACACACAATGGTCCAAATTCATCTCCCCATGTCAATCCATGGATTCAAGTGGCCAGCAGAGTAACAAGTCCTACAGTAGGTATTATAGCATAAGCAAAATTTTGCACAGCAAGATACTTTGGTCCTTAGAACATACATAAATTCCATGTATATGTAATGTGCAAGTGTATGTGTGTGTTATGCTGGGAGTTGCGTTAAACATAATTGAAGCTGGAGGGTGTAATAGCTGACCTTCATTCAGGAGAGAAATAAGAAACAGATGGAACAATAGGAACCACACCCCAAAATACAAGCTATACAGGGCCAGTCAGAAACGGAGCTATGTGAGTGGAGAAGTTTTGGTGAGTACTGTTGGAGGTGTAAGTGTGAGAAAACAAGCAATGCCACCACAGAAGGAGAGAGAGAAGTGCCAGAGACAGGTATGAAGCACTGGTAGCATGAGAAAAAACCCAAGAGAGTTTTTAAATTAAGTGCTAGCTGGAAAGGGGCTTGGAATTGCAAGCAAAAAAAGAAAAGAAAAAAAAACCCACAAACCACCTGTCTCATGCTATCTGATTCCTACTGTGTTCAGGGAAACAGGAGTGTGTGTGTGTGTGTCTGTTTTACAGAGAATATACACACACACACACACACAGATTTCATCAAAGAAATACCTGACTCCATCAATTTCTCCCCCTAGTAGAAATAAGACCCTGAACTGTGGCTAACTGCTTTGGTCAAAAAGGATGCAACTATGTGCATGTAGTTTACAACAGAAAAAAGAAAATCCAAAATAAAATCATCCATGAAAGATCAATTTGGTACTGATCCAAAGTCCACTCATATCAACAGGTGTCTCTGTGGATTTTGATAGGCATGTATCAGGCTATTTGTGACTAAATGTAGGCATTTCATTATCAAAGAAAGAGGGAGGAAGCAATAACTGCCACTATATGCTTCAGAGTGTGTTACTCAGTTGGTTACATATCATATTAAAGCTATACATGATAACATTTAAAAGTAGCCATTTTTATTAGTTATGAAAAAGTACCAAAAATAATTAACAAGACAGTGTAAAGGAATGACTCCGCATATGTGATCATGTCACCTTCTATTGACCAGACCAAGAATCTGTAATTAGAACTGGTTTAAAAAGGTATTTTTACCAAGAAGCTGTGGAGGGAAGAGTATTCAAAAATTGCTGTGAAAATATTTTTTCTTTTAAAGAAATACAAAAAGAAAATCAAATGTTTCAACTTTCAAAAAACCAGAAACTAAACTTTTGGTTTTCAAATTTTTCTGCGAGTGTTCACATTTTGGTCGAAAATAGGCATGTGTCAAAATTTGACAAAAATGTAATAATTTGTCACCAACTACATTTGTAAAAAGCCTGCTCTGTACAAACCCCAAATAAAATTAGTTCCAAGGCATATGCTGTTTTGGTGCTAGATGTGTCAGGTTCGATCCCTATTGATGACTGGCATCTGCACATATATGGCCATAATGAATATACATCTATCTAAGGCTATGTCTACACTGATCAGTCAATCTGGCTGTTCAATACAAAGGTCTGAGTATGTGCATTAGCCTAGCCAGGGTGTGAGCATCCCCATGAAAAAGCCGTACCTGCATTACTGTGTCCTCATTGTTTCTGCACTTTCCTGTGTATGTCTGGGGGCATTTCCCATGGTTCTTTGTCTGGAGGTACTCTAGGATTCTTCCCTAAGACAATTGCAAGAGAACTTGTCTGTCCTTTGGGTGGTGGGGGGAGATTGTGGGAAGGGCATTCAAGGACTATTAGCAATTTATTTTGCCTGAATCCTCACTGCAACATTAGTGAGTTCCAGTGAAAACTACACCAGGCTTTAACCTATAGCAGCTGCCTTGGCTTAAAGCGCCTCCAAACCCAGGTTAGAGGTTTTTCTGTGTAGATGGTAGGGTGGTTTAGGCTAAAACCTGGGTTAACTGTGCAGTAAATTGTGCTATTAACAGATTATGTCACTGGCTGTTTTGTGAACTTTTGCTTTCAAGTTTGACCTCATAACCTCACAGTGTTTGTCAAAGAGTGGAAAAAATCTTTGAGACTAATAGAAGCCTCTACTCATAATTATAGCTGTGTTGCAGAGACAGATGTCCTCTAAAAGCAGCATAAGGGCAGATAAGCTATCTGACGTGTCAGTGAGTTTCAGGTTCCTGAAATGGGGCCTGGGTTGATTTAAAACTCAAAGGCCATATTTCACCCACACTTATGCGATTACCCTAGTTACTGAATAACGTGTTAGGCAGCTTCTCCCCTCTGAATATCACACTTTAAAGCCCATTTCTTTACTAGGAGCTCGCCAAAGTCAATGGAAAGACACATACTAATGATACCAGGCTTTGGATAAGGTCTTAGGAGCATGAAAAATGTTTTCCGTTTGATCAAGTTACATCAAATCAAGTTCCATCCTCTAATAAATGTTCCTATTTCTTTCCTGAAAACAGGTTGTAATTCTTAGAGCTTTATTGTCATAAGCTAACATCCATTTTCACACCTGCAAATTGTGAGTTCAGTTTTGCACTGCCAACTATGGTGTACCTGGCAAAGGCTTCAAATCAGATATCCCAGTAACCTAAACTGCAGGTGCAAATAATGGCCCCAAATTGCAACCCACAGTTGGCAGCTCTTGGAACTATAACATGCTGCCATACCCAGAAAACTGATTTATTTGGTTCAATTAATGTTAACAGTAACAACTGACTAGCATTGTTCAAACACTAGGATCATGTTTGCATTTAGAAAACTTGATACAGTTATACAAAATGACTTTAGTGCAAGAATAGCAAGGGAAGGGCAAAAATACAAGATGAAAATACAAGATGCATTAGTGCAGCTTTGATGAGACCATGCGGAAGCCTCAGCCGTACTCAAAGTCATTTGACCCTGGTTGCTTCAATTTATATTTCTAAACTTGTAGGAAGACTAATAAAACATTCTATATGAAAACTAATGGAAAAAAGCAGATCTCTCTAGACATGGTAAGGTGCAGCCAAGCAGGAAAAGTCTAGCTCTGCAGAGACAATCTAGCTATAACAAAACAAAACTAATATTTTACTATAACAAAAATAAAATAATCTGCACTCCTAAACAGGCCAATGAGAGACTGGGAAGAGAGAATAAGGAATTAGGGTCAGAGCAATGGAGCCTTGGCAGAAGTCCTGGGAAATGTACTGTTGTGAGGGAAATAATAAGCAGGACATCTTCAAAAACAGATTGTATGTAAATTTCACTTGATTGATATGGAAGCAGGGCATTGCTTGGAAATGCCAGCATTAAAACCATTGCTTTAATCAGCTGTGGGGAATATACGTAACAGAATCAGAGAAGTTAGAGATGATCTTCTACTCCATACTCCCACCCCCAGCCAGTGCAGGATGGTTACCTATCGTGCTTTTCATAGGTCTGGATTGGGACTTGGACTATACGCCAGTGCAGGCAAGTAAGAATCCTTGCCAAGGCTGTCTGGACCTTGGGTGGGAGCAAGCAGTTACTGTGAGCTTACTTATTCCCCTATCCAAGGCAGGTGGACAAGACAGAGTAAAGGAATCTTCTGCCCTTCCTACTTACTGGCCAGCATAGCTTCATGCTGAAGTAGGCGAGCAGTAAATTAGTCCCAAGCCCCACTTTTACACACAGACACACAGGGACTCAGGGAAGATATAGTACCTCAGAGGAGTGACTGGCACATTGGCCCAAAGCCTACGCTTGTGGTACCCTTGGCCTGGGGTCTGCCTACAGGCAATCTAATTCCTATAACTTTCTCCAGACTAGGTTTAAAGATTTAAATTGACCCTAGCAACGAGTTTCCAGATATTTCTATCAGGAAATTTTTACTATTATTCAGCCTTATTTTTTCATTTCCTTAATTCAATTCTATTGCTCCTAGTTAAACTCCATATACACTGTGCTTGTGTCAGAGAGTCACCACCATTCTTCATGGTCCAAATTCCTGTTAGATTGGTGCAAGCCAGTTTCCCCTCGTAGGCTTGCCCCAGTACCTTTAGGGTATAACCTAGAGAAGCAAGGAGTTGTTCACTTTTGAAAAAAAATATTTACAAATGGATACTTGACATTTTCTAAATTCTAGATAATGGTCAGTGCCAATGTGAGTGGAATCTGAAATCGTTATTTTTCGAACGCTATTTTCTAAAATAAAAACATCAAGCAGGAGGAGGGTTTTGGGGGAGGGGGAGTAACCAACACTTGCATTTAAGTGGCACCAATTGTTTTATAACTAAACAGCAGTTAGAGCACCATTCATAAGTCTTTTAAGAACATTACATTTGCAGTCACATCAGTGTTCATATGAACTACTGTGTACATAGCCTAGAGTGTCTCAGAATTTGGTAGAAACTATATCTGAGTAAAGCATTGTTTTCCCTTATCAGGTTCTCTTAATGTAGCTTCACTAGAATTAGCTACAATGATTTCTTGCAGAGATTTCGGTTCTTTAACTTCACGTACTTGCTGCTGGCACAAGGAACTAAAGGCTTTATCCAGCTCCCATTAGAATCAATGAAAAGGCTCCCATTGACTCAGTGGAAGCCAGGTCAATCATGAATCACATCACCTGTATCACTTTGCTTATAAGCAATGTCCTTTCATCCCACAACTCCACCTAAGGAAATATGGTTTGAATCTTCCCTTTCTGATGTGAGAGAAGAAATGTTGTCAGCTCACTAACACATTCTTTATGCCAAACATTTCACGTATTCAGCAGCCTCTAGGCAGCTTAAGAATGATACCTTCAGACTGCTTTCAAATTGAGCTCATAATTTTCCTGCAAAAAATACTGCACGTTTCTTGATACTCTATCTTGTATATAAGTTGAAGATATTTGGCGAAATTGACCTTTTTGGCATACTATACGTTCCTATCAGGCAGAAGTCTCATATTAAGCACAGCTTTACAGACTGATAAAATAACTTTTCAAAAGAAAAATGTCCACCAAGAAACTTGATGCATCTGCTTTAAGTCATAGTCTCTGAAAAATTTGTTTGCTGCAAAGGCGTCCAGTTCTATCACGTATCAGAGGGGTAGCCGTGTTAGTCTGGATCTGTAAAAGCAGCAGAGTGTCCTGTGGCACCTGATAGACTAACAGACGTTTTGGAGCATGAGCGTCCGTGGGTGAATACCCACTTCGTCGGATGCATGTAGTGGAAATTTCCAGGGGCAGTTCTATCACCTACCACTTGATGCAAAATTCCTGTTCCAAACCTGGCAAAGTGATTATTCTTTGTATTATACAAAAATTGAAACGTTGCAATGGAGATGAGAAAAAGATAGTGGGAAGCAGCTTTTAAAAATATTTTTAATCCCTGCATAGAGATGAAAGACTAAGCAAATTAGAGCAAGAACAAACACTAGTGCCCATTAATGCAAAAAAGTTATGCATAAGAAGGTGTAAGTTAGATTTCATAGCACTCATTGAGGGCCAGACTCCTCATGTTCAGTAACAGCTTATCCCATAGACAATTCTACTGACATCAATGAGAAGACTGATGGAGTAAGATGCTGCTCACTATGAGTTAGGGTATCAGAACCTGGCACTTTAAAACTAGATAGTCTAAAAGAGTCTCTCACCTATGTGTAAGCGAGAGTAAGGGATTCTAAGCTGATATAACTTTGCCACTGGAGAGCCAGAAAATATATATTAAAGCGGGGTAGCCATAGAAGCTCTCACAGCCAACTACTTCTGAGTCCTAGCTGGCCTGGTTAATGTGAACTGCCTCCACTTGGAAACAATCAAAGTTTTGCAGTGTGGGGAATTTGTGTGATATTTTGCAGATGGCCTGGACTGAGCTTTATGATTCCAGAGCAACGTCTTGACAGTAGGGTTTTCTCGTCTTGACTATCAGCCAGCGTGATTTATTTACTGGAAGTGCTTAGGGGCATCGCCCTCTGATTTGGATCAATGCCTATCTTGGCAGGTTAATGTTGGCAGAGCGATACTGGGCTCATTATTGGAGCAGTGTGTTAAAGGAGGGTACTGTGTCACATGCCCTGAAGAAAGCAATGGTGAGGCCTCTGCTCAATAAGCCAGCTCTCACCATTCACAATCTTCCCAATAAACCTGCATCAAATCTTCCATTTCAGAAAAGTGTTACACAGTCACACTCTGGGAATACAGAGAGTTCCTGGATTTTTTTCCCCAAGTCAATCTGCTTTAAGACGAGGGTGCTTGTTTAATAACTATTGAGATTTTCCTTGGCTGTTCACAACATAGCAAAAACAGAGAACAGGGAAAAGTGTTTGGCGCATGACAAACACTGGAAACATTAGAATACATTCAAAAACAGCCAAGTTTTATTAATGTGGAAACTGAATTTTAAAAAATTAAGGTATATCACCCACATAGGATTGTTTAAAATAGCTCTGACATCAGGCCTTGATCCTGCAAGACATTTTGTCCAGGTACACCAAAGTCCATAGAATGCAGATAGGCCCAAGGTTATACCTGCACAGAACAGCATTCAGGAGCCAGGCCACAGTCAACGCGTGAGTGAATGACTTGAAATCATCATCCAGGGCATTTTTAATGTATATGAATGGTATATTAAGAGAAGGAAACTATGCTATAAGGGGAGAATAAAAGCACATCACACCTGCAGTCTATTTTGTTAGGATGGCTTTGAACTGCTCCACATTTGGAAGAGTAACATATTTCATTTTAAATTTCCAGTCCACCAGACGTTCCACATAATTCAGTGAAAAACAAATGGGAAAAGCAAGCTAAATTTCTGAAGCATTTGTGAGAGGGTAAGACTGACAGTTTGAGAAATTCGTCTCTGTGAAACATGAACTCTGGTTGGCTTTGTGAAATTGTTGTATCATGAAATGCCTCAGTGTATATTGAATCAGCCATTTGCTACTCAGGCTGGTGTCACGTATCTCCCAGACTAGGAATAATTGAGAGTGATTACTGGAACAGTATTTCTTTCAAATGGAGCACCAAGTTATGATATGGTGGCTTCAGCCCAGGAGAAAATACCAGCTCTGTTCAGGTAGTCTGCAGGACAAGGGGTTGGAGCAGTAGGAAAAAAAGTAAATAAAAACAAGGTGCTAGAAATGGCTTTTAAAAAAAGCCTCTGGGAGTTTCAGGGAACACAAAGGGATCTGCTCTCCATGTGAGGGAAACCTATTGACTGCCAGAGCTGAAGGAGGAGGAAAGCTTGCTGCAGGAGTGAGAGGAGACTCCATAATCAGGAAGAAAATGCTGATCCAGGGGAATGGGGTCCAGGAGACAGGACCTGGGGCATTTAACTAAAACCCACAGAACCCTCAAGAGTGGTGAGGATCTGAGGGAGGGAACTGCATACAGGCTGTAGGGAAGTGATGCTATGATTAGATGAACTTACTCACGTAAGATGGTAAGGGCCTAAATATGTAATGGATGTATATTGGCTAGTAATATATACGTAAATGTGAAAGTAACAAATATAAATGTTGGCATAATTTAGTGTCAGTACGACTTCTGAATAAATGGAAACAGCCTTTTTAGCTTACTAAATATTCCATTATTCTATTTTTGGAATATCCCTGACTTGGTACAAACCAAAGAGACAGCCTGCTAAACATAATCAGGGAAAACAAGGGAAGTCCCTGTCAAATAATAAGTTTTGTTAATGCTAATAAGCAGAAGGTCATTAGGGGTCACAAATATCAATTATATAACAAAGCAGAGGGGAGAGAGAGTGTTGATAAAAGTAGGGTGTTATCTTGGGTATAAAGGGAGCGTATTGTGATGCAAGCCTGCGTTGATGTAAGTGTAGCCAAAGTGGCCTGCCATATCTCACCTGATCACAGGGGTGCAGCATTCTATATCTATGCCGAAATAAACCTGTTGCTTAGATTTGAACTTGGAGCTAGCAGTCCTTTTTGTCTGCAACAGCAAGCAGTGGCTGTCTGCTTTGCTAGGTTTGCATGGTAACCTGTAGACCTGGTTGGTGGTCCTGAAACATCCTTACACAGGTGTTTGTTTTTAACTAGAGCTATTTATCTGAATTTAGCCTAAAATAATTCATAGTCCAAGTTACAACTCAATATGAATTAATACCTGGGTCATACCTTTAGGGCACAGTTTATAATGGAAATGTTGACAGACTCTTAAGAATATACCACCTCCTACTAGTGCTGCTAATGTACTTGCAAGGAGCTAATCCTGATTTATCTAATTGTGCTTTTATATTCACTTATGGATTCCCTCAGCCTTCTGAATATTTTACAATGTATGCTAACTTGCACAGCCTTTTAATCAAATAGACTGCCTGAGAGGAAGAACACAGTGAGAGATGTGATTGGAAAACAGTCTCAATTTGAATGAAGAAGGAATTTACCATATATCAAAGCACAGTGCCCCCCATCATCTAGACTGGAATAGTAGGGAGAATTAGAAATGATCAGACAATAATTTGCCCCGAAGGCTTGGGTTCTCTGAGTTAGGATTGGGTCTTGTTCTATTCCAATAGAACTCAGTTACGTTCTGGCTTTTAAAAAGCCACCCTGGGACTTTGTAACATTAGTGTTTCCACCCAAGCTAAAAGAGGGCTGCCCCTTTTCTTAAATGTATAAATATCTAAACCAGATGGGCACTCTGCATCTTGCCCTGACACCACAAGGCATCAGTGCTTTACTCTTTAGTGGCTCAGCCCTACAAGATGCAGAGCACACTCAGCTCAAATTGAAAGGAACAGGAGTCAAGGATACATCACAACTGACAGGATCAGACCCTATCTGTTCATATTCTAATCAATTTATGATCTCTGATAAGCTAGTCCAGGATATAAAATGAGAGAAAGTAAAGGGATTGGAGAGGACAGGCAGTCTGGGGTATGTCCGTCCAAGGATAGACTTCTAGTGATCGCTACACAAAGGCACAGGAAAGGAAGTCTGTTCAGAGATAGGGGTTGTGTCTGTTTTTGTTTTTTTAAATATTGTTGCTAGTGCACGGGGTTGTGCTTTTTCCCCTTTTTTCTTTTCTTTTTTTGGTATTGTAATCTTGCTGCCAATGCACTGGTATATAACCTCGTATCCCTTGAATTTTTAGGCTCTGATCTCGGAGATCCAGCTGACCCTGTGTCACAATCACATATTTTAAAATAAGTCTGGATAGGTGCCTGTAAGCTGTTGGTCGGGGCTCAACTCTCCGGCTGGCGGGAGGGGAGCCACACCGACTCGCTTCTTTTCTTCTGCTGGTCCTTTAGGAGTCACAGGGAACAACGTTAGACCGCCAGGCCCTCTGGTGCAGGGGCTGGCCAACAGCAGTTCAAATAGGCCCAGGCCCTCAGGAGCAGGGGCTGGGCAACAGTAGCCCAGATAAGCCCTGGCCCCCTGGAGCAGGGCAGGGCAACAGCAGTTCGAATAGGCCCCGGCCCTCTGGAGCAGGGCAGGGCAACAGCGGTTCGAACAAGCCCTGGCCCTCTGGAGCAGGGCAGGGCAACAACAGTTCAGCTAAGCCCTGGCCCTCTGGAGCAGGGCAGGGCAACAGCAGTTCGAATAAGCCCCGGCCCTCTGGAGCAGGGCAGGGCAACAGCAGTTCGAATAAGCCCCGGCCCTCTGGAGCAGGGCAGGGCAACAGCAGTTCGAATAAGCCCCGGCCCTCTGGAGCAGGGCAGGGCAACAACAGTTCAGCTAAGCCCTGGCCCTCTGGAGCAGGGCAGGGCAACAACAGTTCAGCTAAGCCCTGGCCCTCTGGAGCAGGGCCGGGCACCAGCAGTTCAGAGAAGCCCTGGCCCTCAGGAGCAGGGCAGGGCAACAGCAGTTCGAATAAGCCCCGGCCCTCTGGAGCAGGGCCGGGCAACAGCAGTTCGAATAAGCCCCGGCCCTCTGGAGCAGGGCAGGGCAACAACAGTTCAGCTAAGCCCTGGCCCTCTGGAGCAGGGCAGGGCAACAACAGTTCAGCTAAGCCCTGGCCCTCTGGAGCAGGGCCGGGCACCAGCAGTTCAGAGAAGCCCTGGCCCTCAGGAGCAGGGCAGGGCAACAGCAGTTCAGATAAGCCCTAGCCCTCTGGGGCAGGGGCTTGGGTAACAGCAATCAGTCCTAATAAACCCAGGCCCTCTGGAACAGGGACTTGGGTAACAGCAACCAAACTCAATAGACCCAGGCCCTCTGGCGCAGGGGCTTGGGTAACAGCAACCAGTCTCAATAGACCCAGGCCCTCTGAAGCAGGGGCTTGGGTAACAGCAATCAGTCCCAATATCTGAAGGTTCACAGGTTCAGACCCTCTGGCAGGGGCTGAACACAAGGCACCCAGCCAGTTAGTGGAAGCCCAGGCCCTCAGTCAGGGCGGGGCAACAGCAGTTCAAGTCTATGAGCCCAAGCCCTAGCTCAGGGCGGGCAACAACACACAGAGGGCTCAGTCCCTTAGGCAGGGCTGAGCAGTAGTTCAGTTAAGCCTAAGTCTGAGCGCTGGGGAGAGGGGGAGACTGCCACCCGTGAGTGGGGTGGCAGGGGGGACACAGGCCCACCCACTCCACTGTGTCCCAGCCCGGGGCCCTATTAGCGGCTAGCACGGCCGCTGGTCAGTGGGGTCCTGACCGAAACACACCGACATGGGCACCTCGGTGCCTATAGCCTGACAGGGGTCGGCTATCCCCGGGCTACAGTCCATCTCCCCCTCCGTGGGTACCTGCTCCTCGGTCTCCGGGAGATCGGGCCAGTCCATCTGCATGGGCTCCTCGGGACCAGGGCTTGGGGGCAGGTCCGGCAACTCCTGCGGGAAGTCCGGCCCGGCTGCCTCCGACGGCTCCTCTGGGTAACAGCAGGGCGGAAACGGCGGCGGCGGCTCCTCCTCGTACCGGGCGGGAGGAAGTCCTGGCGGCTGCTCCGGGTTCCAATCCCGGGGAAGTTCCGCAGGTTCCTCTTCGTACCGGGCGCGGGGCAGTGGAGGCCAGTCCGGATCGCCGCCTCGGGTCCTGGAGGGTTCCCAGTCCGGAGCTCCCGCCGGCACGTCTGCTCGCGGCGGTGGCTGGCTCCTGACTGAGCTCTGGCGTTCTCCTTTTCTACTTCCTGTCCCGCCCCTTGACTTCCGGGGGGCGGGGACAGGAAGTGGTGGCTCAGCCCAGCTTGGCTTCTGGGAGGGAGCGCCCTCTGCTGGGCAGGAGGGGAGCCACACCGACTCGCTACAGTGCCCTATAGAGTTTTCATCTGATTGTTTGAGTATTGTTGCACTTTGACACTAGTCATTGACTTGAGGCTGCAAAAAAAAAAAAAGTCAAAGCTGAAGAGCATCTTCAAAAATAGCTTTTTGGGACAATTGTTTCCAGAGTTCACTCACCTCTAATTAAAAAGTAAGTGAAGCTCTAAGTTGAATTAAACCTTGAGGTAGGATGACCAGGTGTCCACTTTTTTTTTTTTTTTAAACCAGAACACCCTGCCGAAAAGGGACCCTGGTGGCTCCAGTCAGCATCGCCGACTGGTCCGTTAAAAGCCAGTCAGTGGTGCTGTGGCATTCAGGCAGACTAGTTCCTACCTGTCCTGGGGCACCACGCTGTCCCCCAGAAGCGACCAGACGGTCTGGCTTCTAGGCCAGGGGGCCACAGGGCTCCATGTGCTGCCCGAGCAATGGCTCGGCACTCGGCCAATGGGAGCTGGGGGGGAGCAGCATGTCCTGGAGCTGTCTGCCCCCCCACCTAGGAGCCAGACCTGCTGGACGGTTGCAGGGTGCAGCACGGAGCCAGGACGGACAGACAGGCAGCCTGCCTTAGCCCTGCTGCACCACTGACCAGGAGCTGCCCAAGGTAAGCCCATGCCCCAGCCCCCTACCCCAGCCCTGAGCCCCCCGCCCAACACCTGGAGCCCCTCCTGCACCCCAAAGCCTCCCACACCCCAAGCCCTCACCTCTTCTACACCCCAACCCCCCCTGCTTCAAACTACAGCCCCCTCCCACATTCCAAATCCCTCAGCCCCACCCCCTATCCTGGAGCCCCTCCTGCATCCCAAACCTCTCATCCCCGGCCCCACCCCAGAGCCCACACCCCCAGCCAGAGTCCTCACTCCCTCCTGCACCCCAATTCCCTGTCCCAGCCCAGAGCCCCCTCCTGCACCCTGAGCCCCTCATTTCTGGCCCCACCCAAGAGCCCACATCCCCATTTAGAGCCCCCAACCCCTCCCATGCCCCCAGGAATTGCGCCGCCCCAAGCAGGGCGGCACGCCGCGGGGGGCGCTCTGGCGGTTGCCAGTCCCGCAGCTCTGGTGGACCTCCTGCAGACGTGCCTGCAGAGGGTCCGCTGGTCCCGCGGCTCTGGTGGACCTCCCACAGGCACGCCTGCGGATGCTCCACCGAAGCCGCGGGACCAGTGGACCCTCCCCAGGCATGCCTGCGGGAGGTCCACCGGAGCCGCCTGCCGCCATCCCGCGGCACGCCGCCCCAAGCACACGCTTGGCACGCTGGGGTCTGGAGCCGGCCCTGCATGCCCCAATACCTCCACCCTCACTTGGGTGGTGGCAGGGAGAGTGAGCCACTGAGGGACGGGGAATGTAGTGGGTGGAGCCTCGGGGAGGGTGTTCAGTTCTGTGTGATTAGAAAGTTGGCAATCCTACCTTGAGGGCTTCAGAGTTTATAAAAGAGTGAGCATTCAACAAAGTATCACACAGAGCTCTGTAGCTGAACCTCATTGACCAAATATTCTAAGGGGATTCAAACTGGTCTTTGATTTTGCACAAATCTCTCTTTGGCACCTATGTTGTCAGTGCACGATATCTGGTGAGGATACATTAACTATAATTATGCATGTACATTTGGTAATTAGATGTCTAACAATCCAGTTTGCACGTGCAAATGAAAAGTGCATTGGGAAAAAAAGCTGTGTAATTAAATACAGTTTGCTCACTGATATCTGAGATATTGCGCACACACAAAAGCCTTACTATTTTGCAGCTAAGGGCCCAATTCTATAAGGTGCTACATGTTCACAATTTCCATCAGCTAAATGAGAACCCCTTGCAAGCCTAAGACATTTTATCATCTGCCCCTAAGTCTTCGTGCATCTCAGTCTTGCAAAATTGCTGAGTGCCTCTTGGAAGGCAATTCCTTGAGTGGAGGATCTTTGGCAATTTCCTTGAGTGGAGGTGCTCGGCGTCTTGCAGAATTTAGATGCAACAAGATATAAAGCACAAGTTTGGCAGCCATTTAGAATCTTTAGTCCTACATGTCTTTACATGCAATTCAATGGAAACAATTTGGCCAATGGCTGCTTTTTATCTGTGACACCCCAGGTGTCAAATCTTGTGTGCCATGTCTCATCTATGTCAAATAATACACTCTTGCTTAGATAACAATACAATGAAGTCCCCTTAAAGGGAGCAATGACAACGAAACTCGGATAATGATGAAGTCAAATATGAAAGCCACAGATTGTTTTAATGCATTGTAATGTGGAAACTGCCTTTCTGGTTATAATGAGCCTCTGCTTATAGTGAAGCTGTCCTGTGGAAAAAATGGTTATTAGAAGTTTCCACTGTAGTACAATCTTGTAATAATGAATAAAGGTGCCAGTTCTATATTACCAAAGATAAAACAGAGATGAAATAGCGGTTTGAAAAAAGCTAGACGCTCAGCCTCAATTATTCTATAGTTTGTATCAATAGAAGCAAGAAATCCTGTGGGAGGACAGAAAGCACTAGGTGATTTAAAAGGTGTAATGTCTCTTATTTTGTCCAAGAAAAGCTTTTTATTAGTTTTGCTGTTGAGCAATTTTAGAGGTGAAAGGAATGGAACAGAAATGAATCAATGTAATATTTCTGAAAGAAAAGTCTAGTTTAATAACAAGCAGATGTAATGTATGAGCAGATACAAGAAAACCCTTCAAGATGATAGTTTTATGTCAGTTTCTGACATGATGAAGATGTGGTAGAAAGATTATATATTGCATTTTGCATTGGTTTCTGTTAACTTGTTACTGTGAAAATTGTGTTGTCTCCCCTTGCCTCTTCAGCTTGTCACTGTTGAATGAAAGCACCTATTTTTATTTATCTGATTGTGCTAAAAAGTGACACTGTCAGGAAATCAGGAGTCCTTCTACTGCATTTACTTCTAATACATACAAAGAGAAATCTAGGCTAAGTGTGGAAAACAGCAATAACTACTGCAGCAATTATGTTTTGCTTTCCGCATGTAGCACCTTTATACTGAAGTCTCAGTAAACAACCAGCTATGGCATAAAAGAGAGAGGATTCTAAACGTCGTCACTCTTATAAATCACATTTTATGGCCAAACATCAAGAATCAAGCAGCCTCAAGTTGTATTATCTTGCCCTTTCTTCAGGCTCCTTGATGGGCAAATGACACCAACTAAATCTCTTTAACAAGGTCAGTACACTGGGTGTAAGTTGGTCTAGGGGACAAAGTTGGAGTCCAGCTGAATGTAAGAGTACAAATTGCACCTCCTTGGATATCACTTCTGAATCTTCAAATTCCCCAGAGCGCATATCCTACCCAGGCAAAAAAGACTGGAAGAAATATAATATAGAAGTAGAAGTGGTTGTGCATTTAAATTTAGGACAAGTCTTCATTCTCAGGTGGTTGGGTGCATGCATGTGTGTGTTTATATTGTAATGCAAGTTGAAGTAAGGTGTGAGAAACTGTCAGGACTCTGCATGAAGATGCACACGTATGCTGCTGGCTGCCAGACCAAATAGGTCTTCATTACCTCCAATCCAAGTAGTAAAGGATTTGTGTTCAATCCCTTCTGAATCAGAGAGGCAAAGGATGAAACAAAAATTCTTGCAGACAAAAAACCCTAAAAACACCTAAGTCAGAAAAAGCTCAGGTTAAAGCTGATGTCTTTATTTAAGTTTAGAATAAATGAAAACACCTAGAAAAAGAGGGTGTTCTGGACAGTAATCCTGCCTGTGAGTGGTAATCCTGCAAGGGAGCAGGGAAGCACAGACAAATCATCATGCAAAACATGAGAAGGTCTGGATGATTAGTTGTGGAAGATTAGCTTTGGGGGGCGGGGGGAAATGAGGAGTCCTTGGGGCATCTTATAGACTAACAAGGTTATTTGGGCATAGCCTCTAAGGTTCCACAAGGACTCCTCGGTTTTTTTGCTGATACAGATTAACATGGCTACCACTGAAATCTAGCTTTCAGGAGGTAGTTTTGAGGATAGACTGTAAGGAAGGGAGTGAGGTTCCTTTGTGTAATGAAGAAACAAAGCTTTTCCAGCTATACATTTTCAAGTGGGGAAAGGAAATGAAGGGTTCTCAGTATCTGGCAGATAGCATGCAAGGGGAGAGGAGATGGCATCATTGAAGAGCCTTGAGTTTGAACTTGATGCAGAATGAAACAAAGTCAGCCTGAAGGAACCAGAGGATGGAGCAGTAAGCAAGGCAGATTAATTTAGCAATAGCATGATAAATTAACTGGATTGGAGCAAGTCATGAACCCCCATGGGTGGCAAAGAAGCAATAGATGAAATAGACCACTGGGAACAGAGTGAAAGGTGATTTATGGTAACAGAAGGAGAAGTGGCATGATTTGGATGAGAGGAGACAAACTTGGAGGAGTCAAAAATAAGTGGCGTATGAATGAATGGGAGGCTAGTGGAGTTGTCAGCGAAGAAGTAGGAGATCATTTAATGGGGAAAAAGAGAGTTCAGTTTTGGACATGTTTAATGCAAATGACAGGATATCATATGGAGGTAACAGGCCAGCCATGATGTGACTCTCAGTCAAAGGGGAAAGATCAGAGTATACCCATCACAATATCTTTTTCCTTTTAAAGTTAAAAACCTTTATAGGTTTTTAGAGACTGGCCTCATTTTTGGTTAGTGCATAGAGAGACTTAACCCTGGGCACAAAACTACATCTGCAATTGAGGCTTTATAGATATCAAAATCACCAATTTGTGGATGCAATCAGGAAACTCGATGTCTTTCCTTGTTTTAGTACAATGTGTCTGGTGGCACCTTAAAGACTAACACACCGGACTCCTTTTTGTTTTTGTGGATACAGACTAACACGGCTACCCCCTGATACTTTACATTGTACTGTCCCACTAATATTTGCACCCACAAAAATATAGGTGTGCATAGATCTTATTCCCCAGAGCAGGGACGGAACAAGCAGTGGCAGTGCAAGCCCTGCCAGTGTGCCCAAATCTTGTCCCAAAGGTCCCACATTGAAGAGTTAGATTATTCAGTCACCAGGGCCACTTGACCCAGGAGTGTCTGCTGATCATGAACACCATTGCCACAGTAATTATGGTGCTTTTCCTGATGAGGATGTTTGTCTACTAGAAGCCTGAGAAGACAAGAGATAGCCATAAGTGATTAGGGACCTGATCCAAAGCACACTGAAATCAATGGAAAAGATGCCTCAACTTAAGTGGCTTTGACTCAGGCCCCAAGAGTAACAACTTCCATCCTAATCATCCTGTCTGAATCTGAACCATGGGCTAAAGATAAAAAGAGCTCCACATCTCCTGAAACATTCTCCACCCTCCTTGCATAACGTTTTTCCCACTTGTTCATTTATATATCTGTAGTCTGTGCTTATAGTCTTGATAAAGCACTTAGTGACAGTAAGCTAGCTTTGTATCTCATTTGCTCCCGCATGAGAGATTTTGGCTTTGTGTGCTCTCATAATTAAATCACTAGCAAATGTAAAACCTATTTTAATCCCTTTTAGAGTGTGCAACTACAAATAAGTGCTAAGAAATAAACATTTTACAAGTAGAGGGGTACATTTGTGTACAAGAAATATTCTCTATACCTGTGAGATTCCTGCTGAGGCACCCACAATACAGACTTTCAAGTCACTGTTCAATATTGTTCCCAAATGAATGAAATGTTGCTTAGTGTTCATCTGAAATTAGTGTGTTTCTGGAATTCCAGAAGATTGTAGTTAAATCCTACAGAAGAAATAACTCATACTTCAAACAAGATGGCTAACTGCCTGCCGGAGTGGCTCGTAAGAAAACCTGTGGCACCAGACAAGGGCAGCAAAGGAGAAAGTTAACAGATGTAAGAAAAAGGAACGTAACTCACACAGAAAGACCTGGTTAACAATAATGAAGGCTGGTAAAACAGTAAGCATAGTAGAGAGACACGGTAGGCGAGGTAATGTCTCTAATATCCTGGGACTGACGTGACTGCAACTCCACTGCATACAGCTAAACAGTGTTAAACATCCATAACAAATTTAAAGTAGAGTTTAATGACATACTATATGGGCAAGTTTGTACCCAGCTGGTCAGTTAAAACTGAGAATGTCCCCCACCAACCACTGCAGCATGCAGACACTGAATGGTCATGGCTCCCAGTTTATCACAAAGAATGGAAGCTACTGGACTAAGTTTGACAGAACCGTTGTTAATCTTTTTCAAGCACAATAAAAAGGGCATTGTCTATAGACTCCTGTAACAGAATCATGAAGGGGCATGACATGCAGCAAGGTCATTGGACAGGGGGAGAGCAAGCCCCTGTTCCCTGGGATTGCACCACTGTGACTCAGCAGAATTAAGCACTCCATGTGTAATTTAGGCCTGGTCTACACTAGACTGTTATTTCAGAATTAGCAGAGTTAATTTGGAAAAAAAAGATTCCATCCACACGACCAAACTTTATTTTTTTTAATTTAAATGTTTTTTTAATCTGATTTCTGTACTCCACCTTGGCAAGTTGAGTAGCGCTTAAATCGAGATCGCAATCCCGAGTTAAAGGTATTGTGGATGTAATTCAACATTATTGGCCTCCAGGAGCTATCCCAGAATGCTCCCTTGTGACCGCTCTGGACAACACTCAACTCCAATGCACTAGCCAGGTGTGCAGGAAAAGCCCTCCTCCCCAAGTTCCATAGCCTCCTCACCCAGACACCCAAGAACATGAGGGGGGGAGGCTATTGGGACCCACACACTCAACCCCAGAGGATTGCCCAAGCAGCAGAAATCTGGCATATGCAAACTTGATTTGGTTTCTGGACTTGTCCTTCCCTCCTCCTCCACTCCCCAACCCAATGCCCCCATCCCCTCCCCAGTCTACCTTTGGATTTCTCTCAATGTGTTGTGCAATAAATAAAGAACAGTTTTTAAACAATTTTGACTTTATTTCTTTTCATATATATAGGGGGCAGGTAACTTCAAGAGAAGCACACAACTGTCACATCATACCCTGGCCAGTCATGAAACTTTAAAAGCTTCTCTGATGCGCAGTGCACCCTGCTGCACTCTTCTAATCACCCTGTTGTCTGGCTGTGCGAAATTGGCCACCAGGCAAGTTGCCTCAACCTCCCACCCCACCATAAATGTCTCCCCCTTACTATCACAGATATTGTGGAGCACACAACAAGCAGCAATTACAATTGGAATGTTGGTTGTGCTAAGATCTAACCGAGTTAGTAAACTGCACCAGCGTGCTTTCAAACCTCCAAAAGTACCTTTCCCGGCCATCCCACATTGATGTCAGTGAAACATCCCTTGTGATCCACCAGTGCTTGCAGCACCATGGAAAAGTATCCCTTGTGATTTACGTACTGGCCGCCCTGGTGTGCCAGGGCCAAGATAGGGATATGCGTTCCTTCTATCGCTCCACCACAGTTAGGGAACCCCAGCGCATTAAAGCCATCCACAATGGTCTGCACATTTCCCAAAGTCACAACCCTTGATAGCAGCTGCTCAATGATTGCATTGGCCTCTTGCAGCACAGCAGCCCCCACAGTAGATTTGTCCACTCCAAACTGATTCCCAACTGACCGGGAGCTGTCAGGCGTTGCAAGCTTCCACAGTGCTATGGCCACTCGCTTCTCAACTGTGAGGGCTGCTCTCATTTTGGTGTCTTTTCACTTCAGGGCAGGAGACAGCAAATCACAAAGTTCCATGAAAGTGGCCCTACACATACAAAACGTTTCGCAGCCACTGGGAATCATCCCAGACCTGCAACACTATGTGGTCCCACCAGTTTGTGCTTGTTTCCCAGGCCCAGAATCAGCATTCCACGGAATGAACCTGGCCCAATGCCACCATGATCTCCCAATTGCCACATGCCGTGCTTCTAGGAATGTCTGTGCCCATGTCCTCATCAATATAGTAATTGCGTTGTTGTCGCTTCCTCGCCTGGTTTTGCAGTTACTGCACATACTGCTGGATAATATGCATGGTATTTACAATGGTCAAAACTGCAGCGGAGAGGTGAGTGGGCTCCATGATTGCCGTGCTATGGTGCCTGCATGGGTAATCCTGGAAAGAGGGCGCGAAACGTAGGAGAGCTGCTCTGTTCAAGATGGCCAATAAACGGCAGTAAATTGTTGTCTTCTGTAGCTTTCATGGAGTGGGGAAGCTCGCTAGAGCTGCAAGAGCGGGAGATCAGAGTTTGTGGCGGAAGCTCTGTGGCTCTGTTCACGATGGCTGAAAAACGGCGGGGAATTGTTGCCTTCTGTAGCTTCCACGGGAGCCCAGGACAGACAACATAGAAAAGTTAGCTAGCGATGCAAGAGCGGGAGAGCAGAGTTATTGGCGGAAGCTGTGCTGCTCGGTTCATGGTAGCAGAAAAAAGGCTGGAAATGGTTAGATAAAAGAGTAGATAGAAAGATGAGAGGACATGCGAGGTGGATTCATAGTACCAGGAGACAGGCGGTGCACCGTACTGCACTGTCTACTGGCAATATGGCACAATTCCAATAGGCAGCAGGTACTGCGGGATAGCTTCCCATAGTGCATCACTCCAACATTCGATGCTAGCCTCAGTACTGTGGACACACTCCGCCGAATTCACACACTTTAGTGGGGACACACACACAACACTGAATGTATAAAATTGCTTCCAAAAATTTGAATAGAATAAGTTTGAAACAATTTCATACTGTAGATGTACCCTTAGTGAGGTGGTGAATCAGTAGTAATGTTATTCAGACTAGGTGCTCTGAAAAGGGATATTCAAATATTACTGATAATTTTGCATGGTTATGGTGGAGCTAATCACCTTTGTTTCACGGTCTCTTGGCCATGCACACAGTGACACCCTATTACAGAATGATGTGCATTACCATACCTAAAATACATCAAGGATTGCAGAAAGAACTGGGCAGTCTGTCCTACAGAAAGATTTGCTGAATGTATAGATTTCAAGGCCAGATGGGACCATTGCGATTATGTAGTCTGACCACCTGTTTGACAGAGGACCTAGAACCTCTCTAAAATAATTCCTTTGGAACTACCATACCATTTAAAAAGTCATCCAATCTTGATTTTAAAATTTCCAGCAATGGCAAATCCACTATGTCCCTTGATAAATTGTTCTAATGGTTAATTACCACCCCTCCGCCCGCTTTAATTTTATTTCCATTCTGGATTGGTCTAGCTTCAACTTCCAGCCTTTGGATCATGTTCTACTTCTCTCTGCTAGATTGAAGAACCCATTATCAAATATTTGTTCCCCACATAGGTACTTATAGGCTAATTGAGTCTCCCCTTAACCTTCTCTTTGTTGAAATAAAATAGATTAAGCTCCTTAAATCTATCACTATACAGCTAATCCTTTAATCATTTTTGTGGCTCTTTTCTAAACCCTCTTCAATTTAGTAACATCCTTCTTGAATTGTTGACACCAGAACTGGACACAGTATTCCAATAGTAGCTGCACCAGTGCCTCATGCAGAGGTAAAAATAATTTCCCTACCCTACTTGAGATTCCCCTGTTTATGCACCCAAAGATCATCTTAGCTCTTTTGGCCACAGTGTCACACAGGGAGTTCATGTTCTCCTGATCATCCACCATGACCCCATTCTGACTACTAGCATAGATGCAGAGGGCAAATGAGACCTTGCCCCCTCCTAGCACATATGTGAATGGAATAGCTGTAATTTGGATTCAAACGTTGGAAGGAAAACAGGAAAGTGGGTAGTTCAACTAGCAGAGCCAACAGCTCCTAAATAACGAGGAGTCCAATGGCACCTTAAAGACTAGCAGATTTATTTCGTGGGTAAAAACCCCCACTTCTTCAGATGCAGCTCCTAAATGGGATGTCTGGGCCTGGTGGGAATCTGGCAAGGCAGCACAGAATACTCCTGTAGCACAGGACTAAATCCTGCTGCTCTGTCCGCTGTCCCCAACATCCAGGTACCAATATTGCCAATCCCAAGAATTCAATACTCAAGCATCAGGTCTCACTAGGAGTGCCAGAACACAGGGGAGGAGTGAGGGGGAGTGGGGGTGGGGGGGCAAGCAGCAGTATGAGGGCAGGGGCTCGGGAGAAGGGATGGGGCCACGGTTTGGGCACTGGTGGCTCCTCCACTTTTAGTGAGCTTCCACCAGTCCTGGGCCCCACAAAATAATGGGACTCTTCAAATTTATTTATTTAACAAATACAGCTTAAAAATCAGATGTTTTTATTTGCCTTCTGATTTGAGTCTTTAATGTTCAATTGATTCACTTTTTCAAGCTTTTCTCCACAACAAGGGCTAGAAACTTATTTTACTAATGCAGCAGGCTAAAGGGAAATCCCTGTTCTCCTGAAGATGGCTCCATTTGGATTTGAGGGGGGGATTAGGCTCACATCCCTATCCTCTAAAGATCTAGGATAAAGGAAGCAGGCAAACCGTAATCACGTGGATTAGTGGCTTAACAAGACCCATCAAATAACACGAGACAAAAAATCAAAAGAGTTGGCAACACTGAGGCACTACCGTTGGGAAGGATGCATCAATCACCATCTTAAGAGGCCAAATGAGGCACCAGTAGTAGTACAAAGTTTCATATCAAAAGTAGAACCAGCAATTTTTGCCTTTTCTTTTTAAATTGAGATTATTCTCACTAGTTTTCCCACTGAATCATTTCAAGCAGTTTTCACACACACACACAATCTGTTTTTCAAGCAATGTTATTCATGGTGTGTAAATGGACATCCATACAAATTCACTGGGTGAAGGTAGCTTCCTTCTTTTCAGGTGAATTACTCTTTTCCTCAGGATTTATAGGATTTTCTCACCTGCTTAAAACAAAACTGATTCTGAGGTTCAAACAGCCTCATGTACCTTGAGACGGCTTAGGCCAAGACTTCAGCAAGTTCCTATTGATTCAAAAAGTCAGGCCTCTTACAGGTTAGGCCCACAAAAAAGTCATTTCTTGGGTTTTTTGGATTTTTTGGGGGGCTAATCTTAGCCTTAGGACTTTGAGGGGCAGATCCCCAGCTATTGTAAATGGGAGTAAGCACATTGACTTCAATGGTGCTATACTGATTTATAGCATCTGAGGATCCCAGAGCACACAGTTGTCAAGAACCATGGTTGAATTCCGTAAGTGACATTCATCACTTTGCAGAGCCAATAAGAAGCCTGTAAATTGGCATCCCCTCTGCCCCATAATACTCGGGCAAAACGAAACCCAAGTTGGACTTGAAACATTCTTGTTCCCTTTAATAATCAGTAATTCCGATACACCAGAAATACCTTACTCCCCCCTTCATAGTTGTTAACCTGGTGACAAGCTTGTTCCTATTGTATTGTATTAGAGTTTTCTTCTCCCTGCTCTTTGCTTCTACCTTTTCCTGGTCCACTTCCAAGAACTGAACATTTTTATTTTTCCCATTAGGCTTTAGCGTTTGTGTATTTTGCTTTATTGGAACTGGCAACATGAAACCATTTAAACACAGCTCCATCTGTCAGAGTCAGGTCCTGCACGTAAGGTGTCATGTTTGATTTCATATTATCATTTGTTGTGTAGTCAGTAAGAGCTAAAGAAAAAAATAGTCTGCGCAAAAAAGTGATCTGCATTAAAAAAAGTTATTTTTGTGAAGTTTTTTATGAGGGCTCTCCTTTTACTGCTGTTGTGGGACCCAGTTGTGCCCTTGTGAACATATATGCAACTCCCAGTAATATCAACCAGAGTTATATGCTCAGGTAAGAGGTGGATTTTGGCTGTCAGACACTGAAATGTGTTGTCCACGGTGTACTGCATATCTCAGATTTTTACATGAATGAGCACAAGACCATAGCTGATCAGTCCTGGATAGAAGGGCTAATGTTCAGAGTCCTGATGTTCAGATCCCCAAATACCAGCACTCCTGCACCCTAAGACATCCTACTTCTGAGCTTCTTCCTTACATGAGCTCACACTTGGTGCAGGGACAGGAGATCTGGGGGCCTATTATCCCTTCTCCTCACTAGTATATTTTGTGGGCAGTGCTCCCCTATCCAGGGGATGAAGGAAAAAGCCATTTGGAAACATCTTCTGGTGAGTGGCTGACCCACATACCACCTCTCTATTCCTCTGCAGGGGGACCCCACTCCTCCTGCACCCAGTGTTGCAATTATACTGGCTCTGTCAAGTTCGCAGGTTAAGGTAACCCAGCATCCACCAAACTAAAAGCAAAATCCCTGTTCTCCTGAAGATGGCTCCAGCTGGATTTGAGAGGGGGGATTAGGTTTTCATCCCTAGCCTCCAAAGATCTGGGATGAAGGAAGCAGACAAGCGGACATCCTGGAGATCTAGAAAGGACAGAAGAGCAGCTGGCTGCCTCCTAAAGTAGTTGAAGATAAAGGAGTAGGGTACCACCAAGCTGCTTCTCCTGCCTACAGACAGTGTCCATGAGCTCCCGCCCCTGTCGTAGATGATCTGATGGGAAAGTAGAATAGTGCTGGCAACCCCCATCTCCCACAACCTAGGTTCTTCAGGAGGGGAAAAAGAGGTTCAAGGAGCAGGCGCACAAGTAGTTCCTCTTCCTGGAGTGGAGACAACTGGAAGGTTTATTCTTTCCTACTTGCTTCCTCCCTAGGAGATTGTGAGGAGGGAAAGTAGACTGGGTGGCCTGCTTGCTGGGTTCTCCTGTTTTGGGGAATACGTAATTGATGTTCTTGAGCCCCTGGCTTTATTAGAGAGCTCTCCACTCAGGTCTGGGGGTGGCACTTTCTCCTGCTGGCCCCAATAATAAGGCAGGGGGAAGTGCCACAGAAGTCATCTCTGCCAGAGGTTGCTTTTCCCTCATGTAAATGCAAGAGACGTGCAAGTTACAGAAAAGCAGAATTCAAGAAGGTTCTGTTCACAGTATGGCCATTTTAACAAAATCACTTCCCAGGATTAACACACTGGCAGTCATTCTGCAGCATGGCTACGCTTTACTGGACTGGTCCACTCAAGAGAGTGGTTTCTCAACATCTAGCACTACTGGAAGGATGTATTGCTGAAGAATGAGTTGCCAAAAAGCCATTGACAGCCTTTAGGTAAATTTATTCAAATTAGCCCGGGCATCTTTACAAGATATTGCCAGTCACTGCCAAAGCATTGTGTTATAACAGGCAAAGGGGGCATAGTAACACATGGACAGTGAACAGAAATGCATGAGGAAGCACAACAGATTGTTCATTCCAATCCAGCCCCCAAACTTAATTCTGGTAAAATGAGATGCCAAATGGATTCAACAAACAGCAACAACAAATTGAAGGGATGGAACTTAATGCTGGAGAAGTAACAATGTTGCTCTTGAAAGTGTATCCTACATATATAGCATGAATTGGGGAGCCTTCTGTGGGTCCACAAAGACCAGGAACAGAAAGGCAAGACACCACAAGAAGCTGTTCTTGCTGTATTCCTGAATCAGCATTAAATGGGATGTGCCAAAGATCTCTCAAGGAAGACTGACCCGTAAGTGTTCCAGTTCCATTTTGGACATTAAAGATGTTTAAGTAAAGTAACAATCAGCCTGGGTCTTGGAGTTTTATACAGCTCCCATAGTATTTAAACAACTTCCATCTAAAAGTCAGGAGCAACAATGAAGTCCCTAATGGACTTCCTTGAGTCTCTAGCTAATATACATCCAGACTTATAGTCTGGCCATTCGTTTGATGAGAACATGGTCTACAGTGTCTAAGGTAACTATTCATGTATATACTGTAACAGACGTTTTTTCACTGGATGGAAACATTTCCCTGCAGTGTTTGTAATCCAAAATTTCATCATTGGTCTATTGCTTGGGAGCCCGAAAGTGAAAATGACCTGTCTGCTCTACTTGTCTAAGCTGAACACCCTGCAAAATGTAATCAAACAGCACAAAAGACGAAAAAAAATTGACTTTAAATATCCTTTGTTTTTTGGATGATTTTTAGTCAGCAGTATCCATTTAACTAAGAAACACATCCTGTCTTCTCAGCCACATCCTCCAGCATCTTACCCTCCTGCATCTCAATTCCTGCTCTTCCAGCAGCCTTTTAGCAGAAGAAAAGTCAGGACAGGGTTTTTGTGGTGGGGGGGAGGGAGGGAGAGAAGAGCGGATGATGCAGTTCACAGTGCAACCCTTTGGCAGTGTGACTCCAGACAGAGGCAACTCTGATTGCCCCTCCCCTCTCTGATCAGAGAGTGAATACCCTACCTGAGTTATTCCTCGGAACACCGCAAAACATGATGCTGGTCTTCGATTTGGGCTATTTATAACAGTACATATATTAGTAGAGTTATAGGTTTAACTGTGATACATCATTTAAGATAGTTAAGACTGTCGAGCAAATGCCACCACCCAAAACAAAAGGGATATAGGAGTTGATTCAGGAATTCAAATAATCTGAGCAGAGGGGCTTTGTTGGATATTGTTTTGGCTAAAGGGTGTGCTTGCGTGTGCACACAGGAATGTGTATGTGTAAAAAAGCCTAGAATGAAAGCTGATGGAAAGAAGTTTAGAGCCATGAGAAACTGGTTCCTCTCATGTTCAGGGAAATAGGGCTGAATCTTTTATAATTTTGTTTTATATAAACAAGATTGAATCACATGCACAAGACTCCATCATCAATTTCTCCTCCCAACTGGAATAATCTACAAACCTCAAGTTTTGAATAGCCGCTTGGGTCAAAAGGTCAATTTAGCAGTAGCAGCCACAGATCCATAGAAGTGTTTTTCTTCTCTTATGCCACCCACAAACTGCTTTTGGGACTAGCTGTTTAAAGTGTGCTTGATAACAGGAGTTATGTGCTTGTTTTAATTTTGTTTTATCATTTGACACTGACATTTTTCATCAGCTGTTTAGAATTTGTTGTTAAAGAGCAACCAACTTACAGAGATCCTCACATTTCAACTGCCCTTTTAGTTTCTCTTGCAGTAGCATGAATGTCTTTAGGGTGGCTGACAATTAATATATATATACAGGTCAAATTCACTCCTGGTGTCACTGTACTGACTTGAATGAGTTACACAGGAAGAAAAATTGGCCCATATATTTCTTGAGCTTTCTTATCTTGAGAGAGACACACCTGAGTGGAGAATGATTAAATGCTGACAAACAAATCACTATTGTGAGAAAGATCAAGTGTTAGAGGGAATCAACAAGAGGCATAACAGTGGGGGAACCTGCTCAACATTTTAGATGCCTATACATAACTGTCAGGAGTCTGGGGAACAAACAGCAAGAACTGGATTAGCAGTTTAGGAGTGAGCAGTCGCATTGTGGACCTAGTAACTCAAGTGTGGCTCTGCAATCATGCTGCATTCAGTACTAGGACTTCTGGGGCACACCCCATTGTTCTGAGTGTAGCAGTAAGCTGTGCCACTCTGTGAGTTGTGGGAGAAATTAGCGGTCTTCTGGCCACACAGAGGTTATTGTGGGGTGGCACTGGAAGACTATCAGCACTAGAGTAACTTAGCCTGCATCCTCACTGCAAAGTGGGTAGAGTAGCAGCCCAAGCATAAGTAGCACTCGGAATTTAGTGGATAGCCCCAGACAAAACAGCTCGCTCAGATTGAAAGCGCCACTAAGCTCACAGCAGAGGGGTGGAGGTGGGGAGGGGAGCCAGGTTACGGTCAATACTTGAATTAACACTGCAGTGAAGATAGACAAACCAGCTTTGACTCCCTCTAGACTTTCATACACTCATCAGCTCATCTCTGCCCTTGGCCCTCAGTGTTTTTTCCTCCTTTTACAAACAGAAAAAAAAAATAGTCCTGGCTCACATACAGCAGACATTTGAATTACCAGCACAACTGTAAAAGAACAGAAATCTTCATTTGTTTGCTTCACCCCCTCCCCCATTTACAGTTGCAAGCACTGAGGGCTGTCAGGGTTGGCTGGGTGCCCCAGCTCAGCACTATAACCGAATAGCAAGACTCCAGGGCATAATGCTTACTGGCGGGAGTTCAAAGGCCACGTTGCTTAGCGGCTATGGTGCAAGGCAGTGTCACCCACTGGTGAGTCCAAGGGGCCCACTTCTTCCCTTGATATTGCTGCTAGATGAATCACCTAACGGTGAGCATGGAGAAGGGAGGGGAACCTGGGCCTGCCCTACTCCAGCAGGTTCCAACCCAGTGCCCTTCAAAACAGGGTACCCTGACACAGAGCTCAGGTCCCCGTATTCCCAAGCACATTCCCTGGGTTGCTTCCTATCCTCATCCCAGTCCCTCCGATGGCACCTCTGAAGTTGGACATGGGGTCCCTCTTTTGTGTTCTGCTTCATCTGGCAGCTCCTCTGCTGGCAACAGCAAGTCATCCCTTTTAGTTCCCACTCTCAGATGGCTTCCAACAGTGCAGCTAGGAGCCTCAGCCCTGGGGGCTGGGAGACCTGGCAGAAGGCTGCTGCACACTACCAGTCTCCTCCTCAGACAGCCCAGACTGAGTTGAGCTGCTCCCTTTTTAATGCTCCCTCCACTGGGAGCATGCCCAGCAGGGGTGAGAGGTGTGGCCTCTTGGGCCAAAAAATGCTGTTTAATCCTTGTTTCACCAGTGTGGGGTCAATATACCCTGTCTCAGGCTGGCTCACATACAGACCCACAAGTATGACCAAATACCAAGGTATGCGATAACAGCTGCTGCCTAACCAGGGGAACCACTCTTCAGGGTCATCATTGCTAACAATTGTTTAGTTTACATCAGAGGTTCTCAAACTGTTGTCCGTGGACCACCAGTGGTCCATGGATAGCTCCCTCTAAGATGTGCACCTAGGCAGCCACACACAAGAGAATGAAGGGCCACCCACCTAATTAGTGGAGCCGCGCAGGTAAGGTGAGGTGGTGGCCTTGTGAGGAATAGGGGTAGGTGGGAAGGCGCAGCGGGGTGAGGAGAGGGGGTGGGGGGAATTTGGGATATTCAGGGCTGCAGTGGCCAGAGAAAGAGATGACTTCCCCAGCTCCAGGGCTGCGGCTGCTGGGGAGAGAGTGTCCTCCTTCCCAGACTAAGCTCTGTGGCAGGAGAGACACCCCTACCTCCTTCCCAGCCCTAGCTCAGGGGCTGCTGCAGCAGGGAAGAGAGGGCAGATCCATCGCATTAGAAAGGTAAGACTATGGATATTAAAATACGAGTTGTGTGCTTTTATTTGTAGAAGCAAATCAGTTAATAATTACGTTTTTATATAGCGCTTTTATCCAAAGCGCTTTACAATACTTTGCTAAGGGTAAAAACATTTGGGAAGGTTAAGTAGTCTGTTGAGACCCTCAGCAATTTTTAAGTGGTTCATGAAAAAAAGTTTGAGAGCCATTGATTTACATCAATGATGAAGCAAAGAAAACCAAACAGAATGTTATATAGTCACTGACAATTCTCAGCTGGGTAACTTTTCTCCCCCTGGAGGTTGCATGCACACCCCTCCAGTTCAAGAGAGGATGGAAATCAGAGATGGAAAGGCCTATTAATAGAACATCCCCCTGACCATGCTCGATTATCCCCTACAATATATTAATATTTAATGCTCTGATGAAAATGTATACTGTAGTATTTTGGCCAATTCTGATTAAAATCTAGTACAATTAGAAAGTTTAAGTGTTTGGACAGCACCCAAGTTACTCAACAGGAAGCACTTTATAAATGAAATCATAATGAAAAGCAATTAACTTTATAAAGGTTTCATGCAGCCCATTTTTAAATGGACCAAGCAATGGCACTTCCACCCTTTTTTAAATACGTACTACAATAGCATTTAAAGACTCCAGTCAAGTTCAGAGCCCCACTGTGCTAGGTGCTGTACAAAAGCCTAGCAAGTCCACACCCCAACAAATTTACAATCTAAGTAGACGAAAGGAGGGAGAAGGGAAGCGTTATTCCCCCCCATATTACAAGTGAAAAAGGAGGCACAGCATAACTAGGGACTTGCCCAATGTTATCAAAGTCTGTAGCAGAGCTGGGAAATGTACCTAAGTCTCCTGATTCTCAGTCCAATGCCAAGACAGACAATCATGAGACCCTCAATTCCCCAGGGAGACTATTCCAAGTCTAGTAGATGCTTCCCACTTAGGAAATGTTTTCTGAGCTTCATCCTTACATTTCCTTTATTTAGCCTCATCTTACTACTTTTCTTGTATCACCTGCAGGCTGGAGGCTTGCCTTTACTATATTCACTGCCTTGCCTTCGTTATATTTAGCTGCAATGCAAGAAACCTACAGTAGCCTGTAAGACATTAGCTGAAACAAGCCTAAGTGTGGTTAAGTAGGCTGTAACCCGTGGTGTAGATCAATGGTTACCTTTAAATTTTAGGACCTGAGAAGAGCTTGGTGAATGGTAGGAGGCAGAATCTTCCAGTAAGTGCTATCGCAAGCAGGGCTTTGGAGCGGAGCCCGGAGCTGGAGTGCGGAACAGCTCCGGAGCTGCAGGTGTTTGCCTGGAGCTGGAGTGGAGCCAAAGCACAGCTCCAAAGCCCTGATCGCAAGGAACATGGAAGCAATAACCACAAATCTCCTTAAGCAAGGGGTGATGGACAGGATTGTGAGATGAAATGGTAGTTACATGTATCCATATACTGACCTATAGGAGGACACCTCAACGTTAGTAGGATGAGGCAATATAAATAAGGAAAAAGGGGAACTCCTACTGAATATGCATTAGCTATAGTGGCATCAGCATAACATATTATAAAAGTCATATCCCAGCCTGTGGGCAGTAGAGAAAGAGATGAAGCCCTTGGAAGGGGCCAGAATGATGGCAACTGGTGATGTGGAGGAAGATCAAGGTGATGAATTTCAGGTCATCCTGCAAGGGATGGTGAGAGCATATGGATATGCTGTAGTCTCTATGTCTACCTTACTGAGTTAGTGTTTGTGACTTCGCTAATGTATTAAGAAACTATTTGAAAATACAGAAGAGTTCCTATAGTGTGAGTTTTGCAACTGTGCACATTGGGGTTCCCAACTATATAGTAACTTTAATAATACTGGGCCTGATCTTGGGACAAGAACCTGTCTACCCTCAAAGTGATAACTGGAAATTCTTAGGTAATCAATATAATTAATATATAATCTATGGATCAGGCTACATACCCTAAGCCAAACTTTTTCTGGGGACCCAGTTGAAAATTGTTGATGCCCGCAACCCAGCAGAACTGAGGATGAGCAGTTAGGGGTGTGGGAGGTGCTCAGGGCTGGGGCAGAAGGTTGGAGTGAGGGCTGTGGGGTGGGGCTAGGAATGAGAGGCTCAGGGTGTGGGGGGGTCTGGCCTGGGGCCAGGGATGAGGAGTTTGGGGTGAAGAAGAGGCTCAGGGCCGGGGCACAGACTTAGCTCCAGCAGCTCCCAGTCAGTGATGCAGTGGAGGTGCTAAGGCAGGCTTCCCACCTGTCCTGGCACCGCGGACCGCGCTGTGTCCCAGAAGGAGCCAGCAGTAGGTCTAGCTCCTAGGTGGAAGCACGCAAGCAGCTCTTGCCTGCAGGCACCATCCCCACCAGCTCCCATTAGCCGGGAACAGGCCAATTGGAGTATGGAGCTGGTGATCAGGGTGGGGGCAGTGCACGGAGCCCCATGACTCCGCCCCCAGCTTGCTTGGAAGACAGACCCACTGCTGGCCAGTGCAGTATCAGAACAGATAGGCATTATCTGAACTTTTAACGTCTCGGTTGGCGGTGCTGACCAGAGCTGCCAGGGTCCCTGGGTGCTGAGCAGGGTGACCCAGTGCCTTACATGCTGAGACCCAGTACTGGGTCATGACCCGAACTTTGAAAAGCACTGCCCTAAGCCATTTTTCTCCCACTTTGGTATTTATAGTTTCAAATACTCTCATGGATATTCCCAGTCAGTCATCACTGAACTCCTCAAAAATACACTTGTGAGCCAGCCTCTCGCCTTTTTTCTGTTTGACACTCAACTGTTTAACTAAAATGGATTAAATAACCAGAAAAATGCTAGTAGTTTAAAGTGGAACAGAAAAGAGCACAGGACAAAATATGACTTGCATATAGATTCTGAGTAATAACTCAGAAGCCAGAACTGAGTTCTGAGCCAGAAGTAAGAAGGTGTAACTCATCCCCCATACAAACATAATGAACAGGTATATGTAGGTTTAAGGGAGTGTAACTAAGCATAAGTGTGGGGGGGGGGGTCTAATCTCATAGCCTCCAGCACACCCATCCCCTCCATATGGAATTGTTTGGCTAGTGACTGCAAAGAGTTATGCATGCAATCTTCAAGAGCTGAGCTTTGCAGACAGAGTCTGGGCAGAAACTCAAGTTTATGCCCAGTGAGCTGGAACTGGGCACAGAATAAAGCTGAGCTCTTGCAAGTGCCTTAAGCATTGCATGATCATGGAACATCCCAAGCCCCCTCTGCACTAGGGTGAGAGAGATTTCTTTGGCATGAAGGCTCCCCTAATCCTGTACTGCTCCTCCATCTAAACACACATGTAGTGTTTATGATAGATCTCTCCCCCCTCCCACATACACACACATAGCATGTCAAACTGTTTAATTACTATACTCTGTTACTGTGCATCTTAATTTCCATCCATGGCATCGTGCTTCATGATTTTTCTGATTTTCATTTTAACCCCCAAGCTCAACACATTTCTGCAGAGCCTCAAAGCACCGCAGCAGGGAGTGAAATAGAGCACCTGAAAGCATTAATAGTCTGAAATAATGACATGATTAGAGATGGACAAGCAGGGCTGACTGGATATCTGAGTCAGACTCCCTCTGTGTGGTTTTTCCATCAGCTGAGTTAATACAAGTGGGTATTAACTCCTACTATCTATGATTCAAGGGCAAAAACACTCCATCTGCATGAGACTCAAAAGAAAGGGGAGGGGAAGCAACCATTGACCATGAAGGGCTGCCTGTTACATTTTCTGTTGAGATCAATGGTGTTGGACCCTCACCTCTCATTTGATTATACAATAGAAAAGTGTGCACGTACCAAATAACCATTTTTTTAAGTATAAAAAGGCACTTTTCCTCATGAGGTGTATACTAGCTACTGAACCAAGAAAAATAAATGTAAAATGGAACTAGAGGTAGTTCTGGATATTAATTTCATCTAGGGCAGTTTTCAGGTTTCAATTCAAAACCAAACCAGGGCTAGCATTTAGGTTTATATTGATGGCACCAAAACTTAGCAAGCTGCTCTCTCAGGACTTCAAAATGAAGTGACAAAATTCTCACAAGATCCAGTCTTCTCGGGAGATTTTAGTCAAACCTGAGCTGGAACTAGAAAACAGGCCTCTTACTAATTTTGGATCTGACCTAGAACCAAAGCTTTAAGGTTGGATTTGGATCCAAACATTCAAATCCAAATCACACTCAGCCCTAAAATGTGACGGGAATTTGATTCAAGATTCCAGTTATGGATGATCTCTGATCTGAAACTTACCCTTATATCACTTAAATAAAAATGGGTGAAGAGATTTCATTCAAAGCTTACAAAAAACGTGCTCCTGTTTTTGGAGTTCCAGCCAGAAACAAGCTCTTTTCACAGTGCTGCAAGTGCCTGAGAATGGCAGCCTCTGAACCACAAGAGCTCTAACATGGAGTACTGGCTGTTTGTTAAAAGGTCTTCAAGGACAAACCCTACCTTGAGCGCCCCATGGCTATTTCAGCCCAGGGTCAAGGCTATTTGCGTGTTGTAATTCAAAATTGGACTGATGAGAATTGCAGAAGAGAAAAAACCTGCTGGGAAGCAGTAATGAGGCTATAAATAAGGTCTCTTCCCTCACAAATGAGGCTTGCAAAGTGGTGCTGGTGGGGCTCTCCAATAAGGAGGGACCACAGAGAGTACACTCCCTAAGGAAACAAGCTTGAAGAAGGCCTAAAAAAAATCAGATAAGCTGGCATAGGGGAAAGGGAAACAGGGCACAACTGCTCCACTGCTTATGGTCCCACAGCTGGAGCCAAGAGTAGAGGAAGAACATGGCCGCCTCTAAAGCACTACTTAGAGGCAGTGTGGTTATGCCTGGATCCTAGAGAGGGGGCTGTGGCTCAGGGAGGGGGAAGATTGGGTTTTTTATTTGGACTGTGTTATCCTAGAAGGAGTGGAGTCTTAATTTAGCTAAAGCAGTGTTTCTGAACAACCGGTCCGTGGACCAGCACTGGTCCCAAAGATCTCCCTGAAACACTGAATGGCAGGAAGCCAATCACTGGTATCAAAAAGGTTGAGAAACACTGAGCTAGAGGACTAAATTAAACTACCTAACTGAAAGAAAAAATGAGGTAGTAGCTGTCCCCAGTGAGAGGATTCAGCCCCTTCCATATATCAGTGTGAATGTGACATATCATATCATTTGGGGAAAATGAGTACTGAAAAGTTTCTTCAGTCCTCTAACACTCCCACATCTTGGCTACATATGGTGCTGACAGTCTTCCACTGTAATTTATATACACACTAATATGCTCCAGCCACAGTTCCTGTTGGCATTGCATAACACCTCACAGTTCATCCTTTTTCACGGAGAGATGTCAAAATTAAATAATGACCTTTCAATGATAGCACAAATATCATCAGATTAACAGACACTTCCTCCATGTCTTCCTGCAGTTCTTAAATAAATCCACTGTTATTGATCTTCTCATTCTAAGTTTCAGCACTGCTTTGGCTACAGGAATTACATTAAGCTTTCATTGGAACTACTGGTATATTTTAAATATGCTTTTTTGAATATACCAAACTTATGGCCTTATTACCATGAACACTCAAGCCCTCTGACATCAGTGGGAGAAAAGTGAGCAGGATTTTTGCCTTAAATGAACAGGTGTTTCAATGTAAACCTCTATTTTGGTAGCTTACTAGCACATCTGTACTGACTGAAGTTTATTACAAACTACTGGCATTGCTGGAATTTTACTTAAGAAATAAGTTAACTGTGAAGGACTAGGGGACTGTCTCACTATATGTATATACAATGCCTAGGCCAATGGGGCATAAGTTGGTCAGGATGTTTAGGGAGAACTAAAATTTTAATACTATATTTAGAGAAAATATGCCAAATTCTGCTCAGTAGTCTACCTGCCTCGCTGTTTATATGGCTGTCATATCTGAGCACAAAGATATTAAAGAGTTTATATTCTTATCACTCCGGTGAGATAGTTCAGTAATATTCTCTCAGTTGTACAGATGAGGAGCTAAGACGCGGAATATTGGCTTGCCCCATGTCAAAGAGAATCTACAGAGCTCCAGCATTCCAGTTCAGTGCCTTGAACATAAAACATCTTTCCACTGAAGTAACTCAAGACAATGGTCTTACCCTGGATTTACCCAAGTGTATACAAGAGCACGTTTTAGGCCAACATGGTTGAGTTTATCAGACAATAAGGGACAGACCCTCTATTAGTATGAATTGTCATAACCCAAATGAGGTCAACGGAGTTGTGACAATTTACATCTGTGAATCTGGCCCTCAGACTTCATGGACTGATCACTGTCTGTAGCTTGAAAGAGTGACACCGCCACTTTTTGAAAAGCTATCTTTAAAAAAAGATAACAGAGTTACCTCTTTTTAAAATAGCTGACAAGCGAGTGACGGAAAAAGTCATCTTAGAGCATCATGTTCTGCCAATGCTGGATATACTGTAGTGCGGCGAGAGAGCATATCAGATCTTAAACTGATTTGCACTTGATCTTACCCAGTTTGCTGTTCAGCACTATTGTAATCCTCAAGATAAAAGTATGAAGTAGAAAACATGAAATTGTATTGGATCAAATAAAATATAGTAAATTATGGAAATAAAATTATCCATTATTTAAGGGAAGAAAGTACTATTAGGGCCTAAGCTAATGTTTATGGGTCACTTAAGATGCACTGCATTACCCACATTGTCCACAAAACTAATTAATGCTAGATCTTGCCTTCTACTGCACAAAATCAATTTTTCTTCCTCCAACCCTCTTGCTTATGCAAGTTGCAGGGTACAGTTTATATCTGATGTTAAAAAGAGCATCAGGCTCACCACCTACCTATACAGGTCTCACGTTGGTCTGCAAATCACAGCACCAATGCGCTACAATCTGCCAATGAGGCATCTTGTCCAGACCACAGCGAGCTAACACATGCTGCAGTGTGAAGTGTCTGCTTGCTGGGGTGCACACTGCTCCTTTTCACACAGCTTCCTATCACCCATGCCCACTCTTGTCCCTCCAAGGCTCCCTTCCTTTTTCTTGTTGCAGGAGAGAGAGTTGGTAAAGCAGATAGAGGACTAGTCTAGGACTCAGGTAGACTTGGATTTTGTTCCTGCCTCAGCCCCAGACTCACTGTGACACCCTGGGCAAACATTTCACTTCTCTCTGCCTCTGTTTTCCCACCCTTTGTCTCTATCCAGACTAACATCTTTGGGGCAGGGATTTATCTCTTCCTGCGTGCTTGTAAAATGCCTTGCACATTGGTCCCTTGGTTGGGACCTCTAGGTTCTACTGTAATATGATAATTATACTGGTTCTGCATGGTACTTGCTAATTTCACCCCAGCATGAGAATTCTGTTTTCAGCATATTAGTTAGATTCAGTTACATTTCCCTTAGAATAAACCTTCTAAAATGTGTTTCAAAAAGACCAGGAACAACTCCAAAAATTCCAAACTTTCTGCAAAAAAAATTAAAGTTACTGTGGGATCAAATACAAAAAAAAGAACAAGTGGCAAGGGAAAAGAATGAAAATTGACAAGATGCTTGCTCATAAAATAAACTCGCTTTCATTGTGTTAGAAATTACAGTACTGTAAAAGACATTCATTTTATAATTAGTTGCGCTTATAAATAGGACTCTCATTTTATTAAAAAACCTGAGCTTAAACAGTGATGAGTTGTTAAAAACATAGTTTAAGAAAGAATGAGCTCAAATAGAAGAAAAACAAAATAGGTTTAAATGAATGGTACTATAAATCATCAGCGTCACATACTTAACATTGAACATTCTTGCACTTTAGAGCCTGTATGGCACGGAACTTAGAAGACCAGATCCTTTGCCCGCTGGAGTCGGTGGAAATCCTTGTGTTGACTTCAGTGAGCATTGGATTAAACCCAGTCAACATGAGGTAGAAAATCTTCCATCAACTCTTTTTAAAATGGAAAATTGGGTTTTGACTAAATGGGTCTTTTGCAGAACGTGTCTGCTTTCCACAATATTGTTGTTAGAAAACCAAAAAAAAGTTTTCCTCTGACAGTTTCAATTAAAATGGAAAATATTTTTGTCAAAGTTCCCCATGAGGAAACCTTCCCCCACCACCACACACTGCAATAGGCCCCTGTTGAACAGGCCAGGGAAGGCTGCAGGACATTTTGGACTTGTACCCTAGAAGCTTGTGTTTGTTTTGCACATGGACACAGCTGAGTCACTAAAATCCCACCTGACAAGCACAGTGGCTGATGGGGACAACCTGAATAAAGAAAAAACTGTAGGCGTGCACACACTTGACCAGGGGGCACTTGCTAGAGGTGGGTACCTCCCTATTACAATAGTTTCATGGCAGAAAGGAAACCCTATCATCCCCATCTTACAAAAGGGAAACTGAGCCACAAAGAGATTAAGTGTTTTGCCCAAGGTCATGTACAAAGCTGTGGCAGAGCCAGTAACTGAGCCCAGGTCATCTGAGTCATGGTGAAGTAATAAACCACAAAGCTCCTCTTTCTCTAAGTCACAAATACATTCCTTTCTCTCCTCCCCCCCCCCGCCCACCACCACCACTTCGTCCTGATTAATAAGCCCCAGGCAGCTGCATACGTTCTTGCAAGAGCAAATTTTTAATTCTCCCTCAATCTTCTGTTCTAACCATCAGAGTATGACTTTATTGTGATAAAGCTCTGGGATCACAATATACAAAGCTGCTGTTTGTGATTTATAAATGTTGGTACATATGGTACTTAGATATCTGATTACTAAGTGCCTCAAGCATATAAACTAGTATATTAAAACCCTAGAAATCTCTGAATTAACTTGCATCTGAATATTGCCTTTTAAAACACTCACACCTTTGTAATTTTTTTCCATGGTTCCTAAAATAGTCTTCTGTGTGAGCTATTCCAGTTGTCTTTGCAAATGCTAGATTTTATTTCAAAGTACCCAGCTGACAACTAGGTCAAATGGACAGAGTCTTTTGCTTCTCATAATTGCAGGACCATGTCTGCAATAAGCAGTCTACAAGGAGAGTGTGCACAGTCATATGTCTACGTTTGCATGCAATTACCTCAGCTGTATATGTAAATGCAGTGCTTAATTTGTGCCAGGGCTGAGCCCCAGCACTTCTAGGCTTCACAGTTCATAGCCATGGCACCTCTGGGCTTGCTGCATCAGTTACGGATGTAAAAAAAACTTGCTTCAGCCCCAGCACCTCTTTCATTACCAATTAAGCACTGTGTAAATGGGTATTTAGACTAGCGCCGTTTGGGAAATAGCTCCCTCTGCTGCTGCCGCCACCACCCATGGAAAATTTTGCTTTTTGGCAAAAAATTCAAAATTCAATCAAAAATCAAATCATGGATCAAGACTCCATTGTACTACCGGCTGTGAAAACAGAACCAAAAATAAGATATCCCACTTCGCCAAAGGTTTTGTGATCTAATCTCCTTCATCCATATTCTTCTTCATACGTAATTCCTGATTACTGTTGAATTCGCCTCAGTATAATTAGCAAACCAAGTAACTCCTCAAAGAAATGGCAACGGGAACTGTATGGTTCTATTATCCCCACTTGATTGATAGAGTAACTGAGGCAGAGGCAGGCAAAGTGTCTTCCCTAAGGTCAAAGAGACACAGAGCTGAGATAAAAGCTATGGCATTTTTGGCTCTTTCATGCCAGATTGTTAAACCCTGCTTCTATCTCCTTGTACTCCAGTCTCCGTAGATTTTCACTCATGTAAATTCTATGCACAAAAACCGGTGAATATTGAATTAATACAGAATGCAAGCAGAAGGGTTAAGGTAAATGTAGACACCCAAATACTATGGTGATGTACATATACATGACAAATCTTTGTACTATGTTTTCAACAAAGGGCTCAGTTTCTACTTTTTCTTGGCTAAACTGGATATAACTATTGCATACATTAGGATCTGACCCTGCTCTACTTGAAGTTAATTCAGTGGAAGCAAGATCAGGCACTTGAACAATTAAATTTCCAACAGCTTGTTTGTGGTGTCCAATGTAGCACAATCAGCCTGCGTTGGCTAACAGCATAAAAACATCTTTCCAGAAAATGTAATCCAACATTTAAAGAGATGGCCTGGTTGTGCTTTCCAAGCACATCATTTCAAGAAAGTAACCCATCATTGGAATTGTTCTGATATATTTTTCTTTGGTCCTGAACTATAGAATGTAACAATAACTAAGTATTCATGTGTTTGCTCAGTTTACGCATAACATGACATTTTCTGAATTCAATTAGTTAAGGAACATACTTTGATTTCATTATGTGATTTCCCAAACCCAGACAAGGGCTAGCTTAGCAAATGATATAGCACCAGCATTTTATTAGAATTACGATGCTGTCCAAAGAAGCTTTCCATGATGCCATATCCTGAAAAGTAACAGACCCTTGTCCTTCCTTTCAATTAAATAGAAAAACAGTAGGAACCCTTCCATTCTGCCATGTGATAGCAGAAGGCTCCCATGGACAGCACAGTACGTAATTAGTGAAGAACATTACTTTGGGCTATATTGTCAGCATGGTGCAGCGGGAATTAGATATTTAAAGCTTCCATTATGCCACCATACCCAATTTCTTTCATGCTGCACAGAAAGTCCACCCCTTTGTAGTGCGATATTGAATAATGAACAAAAGAATTTACACCTGCATATTTTTTCATTCTGGTTCTCTGATAAAGTTAGAAGTGGGATGAATGCAGATGAGCACATTAGCTCCCAAATTCTAGTGCAAACCAAGCTACCAACCACAAGGTTCACTGAGAAGGAGTATGGTCTCGTGTTCTAGGCCCAGTGCCTTAGCCACAACAGATATGGGTTCTGTTTCCAGATCTGCCAGAGAGACTGCCAAGGATTTTCAAATGAACCTCAGGGAGTTAGATGCTGAACTTCAATGGGATTTGGGTGCCTGACTCTTTGAAAAATACCAACCGTGTTCTGTGCCTCAGTTCCCTTTCTGTAAAAGGGGGATGTTACTACTTCTTGTATCTCTATTATCTATTTAGAGTGTAAGATCTTCAGGGCAGACACTACTTCTTACAATATGTATGTATAGTGCCGTACATAATGGAATCCCAGTCTCAGCTGGGACTTCTAAACACTACAGTAATTATAACATCCCTCACCTTATTTGTGATAATGAGCAGCACAAGATCATTTTGAAAGTGGGTAAGTTGTGTGGGAAGATGAGAAGTCAATGAATATAAAAAGAATCATTAGAGGGAGGCACAGTAGGAGTCCAGCATCAAGGTTAGACTGAATCCTGGTCTACAGAGGTTTCTGATGCAGAAAATATTAAACCCCCAACCAAGGGGAGGAACAAGGCTGACATTTTATTGGAAACCCATCTGTACTAGGTAATAAAAGATTGGCTCAAAGGGCCAATCCACAAATCTTGCCCCATTAAAGAGTAAATGTACATTGCTTTTGTGTCCCTTTCTATTTCAGAAGCTAAGACAGATCCAAGACAGGGACAGGCTGCGATGGGACAACAGGAGAAGTTATCTATTGGTTTAGCATTTTCCCCTCAAATTCAGCATAATGAAATTTTCCTCAAAAGCACTCAAGTCTTTCCCATGTTTAAATAACGTTTACTTACTTTTCAAAGCAATGAAGTATCCTTCTTATACACTTAACAATTGGCACAACACTAAGTTAGGACGTATGTGTCATCACTTAAAATTAAATTGTTCACTCATTACCAAAATTCTGCACAGGTCCATCCCATGAATAAAGCTATTTCCAATTAATAGCATACGGAGTCCTGATTATTAACAAAATGAGGGTTCTATGTTTAGCATTTTCAGTTAAATAATGAAATACGTGCAGGTGATACTTAAGCCAGCAGCACCCTCAGCTGAGCACTGACTGTATCTGCACACTTTGCATAGTCACCTGCAACACTCCCAATTTTAGTCTCTGGGCCATCTGCCTCAGACTGGCAATTTAATCCACATGCATATACTCTTCTCAGTGAAGAATGCTTTTAATTAGCATGTATGTAAAATAAAGAGGTCCCTAATCATTAATGGCTGGTGTTTTGTTAGCACACTAGGACCGTTACAGACATGCACAATTTTTTTTTATTGCAGTGGTTTGTTTTTTTTAACGTCACCTTTAAGTGCCCTAAGCTGAAAACCATTTGACCAAAATTTTAAATACACAGAGACTGTTATCAAACTGGAATTTATGGACCCTGGACAGAACCTTTGAATTACAGGAGGACATCTCCAAAAGGCACAGAAAGAGGATATGTCTAGGGGGCATTTCTTATACAAGTCTGGAGATACTGTATGTCATGAAACTTATTAAAACATTAGCTCTCTGCGTACAAAAGAATATCGGGCTCAGAACACACTTCATTGAAAAGTGTGTACATCTTTTGATAGACTATACTGTCAAGTCAGTGTCAATATCTGAAGTTACTTTCTTTATCAAATGCTGCACCACATATCTCCAGGTAGTGCCCATCCTTAGATGGTTATAAAGTAGAACCTCAGAGTTACAAACACAAAAGATACGAACTGACCAATCAACCACAGACCTCATTTGGAACCAGACGTATGCAATCACAACGCAGCAGACACACACAAAAAGTACATACAACACAGTACTATGTTAAATGCAAACTACTAAAGAAAATAAAGGGAAAGTTAAAAGATTTGACAAGTCAAAGAAACTGTTTCTATGTTTGTTTTGTTTAAATTAAGATGGTTAAAAGCTGCATTTTTCTTCAGCACAGTAAAGTTTCAAAGCTATATTAAATCCATGTTCATTTGTAAACTTTTGAAAGAATCGCCGTACCATATTGTTCAGAGTTACAAACAACCTCCATTCCCAAGGTGTTTGTAACTCAGATGCTACTGTCATTGTGTATCTCCTTGATGCAAATCTTTTTTGGAGGAACAGATCTAAGGGAAGGCTTTCAACATTGGGTGGAGTACGCAGAAGTTTGCTATTGGATAGTTCTCTCAAAATCTTTGTGTGCGCACGATATAATGTTGAAAGCACATTATTAAGGTTGCAAAGTCAAGCATTGGAAAGTTACAAAATGCCAGAATTGCCATTGTGTGGACATCTGGCATGAAAAACGTCAAGCTCAAATGATTAAGTTTGACAAAGTTATTAGCAACTGAAGAGTTTAAAAATGTGTCAGGCAATCTTCAAAACAGGTAGTGTGAGCAGCCCTGTAATATATAAAAAACTAACCTGAAGATTTATTTAAAACAGGTTTCCTTTCAAATTCTTCAGGTGGCATTAAATTAGTGAACATTAAAAAGGTACCCGCATGTTCTACACTTCTTTTCTCACCCACTCCTGAGTAATCAGAGTCATGTCAGCTGGAGATCTGGCATTCTCCATTAGTGTTATGATGTGGGAGACTTTATGCACATTTTACAGTACTTTATTTTTCATCCAAATTTTCCATCTTCCAGCAGCCAGTGGACTGGCACTGTGAATTTTGTTCTATTAAGGAGGTATTTCTTTGTGCTTGAAGAATAGAAGATTGGCTAGAGATAGAAGTTTAACAAAGGAGGCTTCTGCTGATATTCCTTGGTTGTTTCCTTTGGTTCACAAACTCATCTGGCAAAATACAGTACATTCCAACTTATGGAACTGGAGTTCACTGAAACTCTGGCAGTTCAGTACTGCATCCCCGCATTCAAACAGCCTGCACTCCAAGTTCCCTAACCCATTTTTTCCCCACCATTATTACCCAATTACACACCTACTGCAGTAATAAATAGTAAATTAAAATATTATTTCTGGGGAGTTTAGAGTCAGAAAATGCAGATGTCTCACCTCTGCAAGCCAGGCAGCTGCCTCCTGCCCTATAATCTACCTCTTCAGTTCCCAGCCCCCAGACCTCCTAAGATAGTAAACTGATGAGGTTAGTCTCCTGAAGGTTGTAATACTTCAATCTAATCCTGGTTGGTGGTTTTGGTGCAGGAGTGGTAGCTGGGTGGTGGTTAGGGGCCTGTGAATTGCAAGGTAAGACTAGAAAAATCTGGTGGTCCCTTCTGGCTTTAAGCTCTATGAGAAGGCTACCTCTACATTTCGGGCACGCCTACACTGGAGCTGGACAGCGTAAATCCCAGGTTGAGAAGACACATCTATGCTAGCTCTGATCAAGATATTGCACTCAATAGAAGTGTAGCCACTGCAGCACAAGCAGTGGAAGGGGGTAGCCACCCTGAAGATGTACCCATCTGAGATCTTAGGCACATATGCAATGTGGCTAGTACCTCCCACCATTTTCACCACTGCAGCTACACTTCTATTTTGTATCACACAAGCTCCATCAGAGCTAGCATAGGTATGACTCCTGGAGCTGGAATTTACACTGTCCCACTCTAATGTACACAATCTAATTTGACCTACTTCCACCTGACCCCCTAGAGATTAATCTTTCCCTTCTCCCAACAATAACCATCCTTTCTCTGGTACCTCTGTAGCTAGTGTGTGTGTGTGTGTGTGTGTGTGTGTGTGTGTGTGTGTGTGTGTGTGTGTGTGTGTGTGTGTGTGTAGTGAAGAGCTCTCCACCTTCATAGAATTCCATTCTCCATTCCTTCCTCATGTCACCTCTCGTTGCTTCCTTTGCCCTCTGCATCACCGTGTCTTTCCTCAGCCCCGGTACCATGGACAAGACTCTCTACAGAGCCCAGCACTCCCAGTTCTGGAGAATGATTCAAATCACTCCCTGACCCCAAGGATGAGAACACTGCATGTCAAAGTATCCCTAGCCCCAACGCACCCACAAACCACATAGCAGTGCAGGATGCTAGCCACTGGACCACCAATAGGACCCATTTTCCATGTATAAAGTCATTACACTACAGCCCAGTGCTCTTAGGGAAGTACATTATGTATTACCTCTGGATGTGCCTAGATCCAGCCAGAAATAAATATAAATACTTAGGACTTCAAGGGCTGCCTTCTGATGATAAACTTCTTAATCGCGTGCTAATAGCTCTTTCAGTCTGCGTTCTCAGTGCCAGAGTCTGCTGGCTCATGCTGCCCTTGTGTTAATTAGTTTGACTAACTACAGGAGAGACTTATTAAATTTACTGATTCCACTGTCCATAAACCAATATCTTGTCATCCTTTTACATCAATACCCGGCATGAAGCTCTTTATTACCGATAAGAAGTATGACGCTGTCGGAACGTTTATTCACAATGGGTAAAATTTGCCCCTTAGCAGAGGAAGAGCACAGGGCCTAGCAAGCCCTAGTTTGAAGACTGAAGTGGTGCATAAGCCTTGGGTGGCCCCTGCAGGAGTGAATTTCAGCCATCAAGATTATGCACATTTGTCTAAGCAAACTAAGCAAATATCCACTAGCCATCAGGAGCCCGATTCTGTACAAAGTATCCATGCGTTTCAAATTACCCCTCTCTCTCACTACGGAATCCTTCCTGCAGCTTTCACAGATGTTATGATGCCAGCCATTCTTCATTGCCAATAGCGCCACCTTCATCTGCTTCCAAGATGAAGACAACAAGGGGATAGTGACACTGGGTGTGAGTAGCTACCAATAGTTCCTTCCAACTGTGGGTATGGGGGGGGGGGGGAACACTGTCCAGAAGGTAGACATGTCTGCAATATTTTTTTTTAAATGTCTGTGCATCTCTTGGTTGGATCTCTCCATAGTAAAATGGGTCTGAGTGCTTTCAAACCTGCCACTTACATACTTTCTTTCCCATTCTCTGCTGCAGCAGAGTCATTTCTAAAGCTCACATTTTTCAGATCTTCCAAAGAGTTCTCTGTAATAATTATTCTTTGCTTGTTTTTTGGTATGTTCAGAACACTCAGTCTGGCTTTCTCATCAGTCAGGCGTGGGCCCTCAACAAGCACAACAAACATTAGTGTCTCATTAAGCACTATGAATGAGTGATGGGGGGGGACCTCAAAGGGTTCAGAAAAGCCCCCAAATGTTTAGATGCTTAACCAAAACTTCAGAAGTCTTCTCAACACAGATCACAATTGTTGCCTGGCTTCCTGGTGGCTGTCTGCAAAAAGCCTTCTCCTCATCCTCAGCACAAGTTTCCCCCCTCCCAAGTACAGTCAGTTCTCTCACAGATGCCCCTAGCTCAGGCCTAGCGAGTCCCTCTCTCTGCTCCTCTTTAATTTTACTATTGTTCCTGTCCTTCTTCCCTTCCCGCAAATGGCACTTACAACAGGGAGGCTGTCCTTCTGAAAAGTCACAGTGATTCAGGGCTGAGCCAGAAATAGAACAACGAAGCCCTAACCTCTCGTATCTTCCAATAGGTTGTGTTCTCTCCATGCCATCACCCCCATTATTACCACTCCAGTATCTGGATCTCATACTATCGTACAATATTAAAATGCTCCTGTACCTTATGCAAACCAAACTACTGATTCTAAAGATAAAGGCTATTTTCACAACAATAAGTAACTCACAAGAATAGAGCTGGTTATTTACACAGTCTGACCATGTTTTCTATAGTCACAGTGTGCCTCTGACATGTGAAAATATTTAGGGTCACATTTCCCAGCCCTGAGAGCTACCTGGGTCTAATGCAACCTGAGTTTGTTGACCATTAAGTCATACTGCGAGGCTTATCTATTTTAGCAGCTGAGATGCGTACAGTTCGAGAGCTTGGGGCAGGGTGGGGGAGGAAGCAATTCCATTTTGTTGACAGCTGTGTTTTGTGCTGAGATAGGCCAGTCCTCTCCTATTGCTGGGCTTGTTGTTGTTGTTGTTACAGACTGTAGCCAAAATTCATAAAATTGGATGCCTAAAGTTAAACACTCAAATTTATACTAAAGCATCTAACTTAAAGTGGCCTGATTGTTGGAGTTGCTGAGCACGCACAGGCGTCACTGTGTTTTTTCCATTATTACCAGGGCTGGCAACTGGCATAGATGCCTTCAGTGAGATTCTGTGCTCCTCCCTCTCAGCCCAAGAGGGAGGAGCAAGGGGGTTGGATGGCTTTACATCACCTTTGCACCTTTTCACTCCTGGGCTGCTCCCAGGCTGGAGAAACCATTATCATAACTGACAGGCCCAGAGGGCTAACTAAGTTATGGCAGCCTTAATGAAAGTACTGCCAAGAATCTCTGCATCAGCGCCCCTGACAAGCCTTCCCCTTCCTGCCCCCATCTCTAGCATATCGCCTGCGCCAGGGCTTTTAAAGGGGTCCTCAAAAGACAACCTTATTGCTGTCTTCCACTGTGTCTGAGCTGGGGAGGGATCTCTTACAGCCTGACCTGGGGATTTTAAGTCTTTTTAGACCACATAAAAAAAGCCAGAGAAGCATGAAAAGGGCCCAAGAGGGTAAGGCTCTCACCTCTAATATCCATTACTTACGGTTTTCAAAAATATAGTGGCTATTAAAACTGAATACATCTATAATTTACTCCAAATGCAGGAGAAACTGTGGAAGAATAAAACTAAGGAGCAATAATTCTGTTATGTCACCACTGGGGTTGTTCAATGTGTGCATGTATGAGACAGCGAGACACTCATACACCTGCAGAGGATTGCTATTTTAACCAGGCACGGGGACTATGACCACAAATATCCCCATAACCACCTCACAGCATTGTGCTGAACACCGTTTTATAATTCCAAGGAGCTTGGCGCAATCTAGAATTAATCCATGCAACAATATAATGAGAGATTGCAACTTCAGCCACAAACAACTGCTCCTGAACACTAAAAAAAAAAAAAAATCTCCTCTTGACCACACAAGGATAAAACCACATCATCTTAGAAACCATAAGCATTTTCTAACATGGCAGCTAAACAAATATTTAGGTACTATCATGCAATTTGCTCACCATTAGTGCACCTCCTCTTGGTAGTGCTGGGGATTAGCTGATTCCAGGTCTGACGCTGCATTCCCTGCCTTCTAGTCCTGGTTCTCAGCAAGGCTGGATGCTCTGGTTTCATTGCTTAGCCCTCCAGCCAAGCCACATAGATCCTCCCCTTCTTACATAGTGGCTTAGGCAGGCTTCCTATCCACTGCCCAGTCAATGCTACTCCCCCAGCGACTGGTGGGGGAACCTGAGCCTGCCCTCTGCTCCAGCTTCCAGCTCCAGGGCCCTCTAATCAGCAGCCAAGGTCTGTCCCATTCTGGATCTTAATGCCTTTCTCTGATCCTTTCATTCTGGTTCCCCACCTTCTCTGGGTTTGCCAGCCCCAAAACTCCCTCCTCCTAGGGAGTAACTGTAGACGGCTATAGTGCTGTAGCCCCCAAAGGCACCTCCCTTCTCCTAGGGAGTGACTGCAGACTACTTCCTTGCAACTCCCACTCTGCTACCAACATCCTGTCTTTATAAACTCAGTTCCTCCTCAGCTGGGCTCCCTCATTATTCAAACCACTCTATTCACCTCACCTGTCTGGTTAACTGGCTCTTTCTTAGCCAACATTAACCCCTTCAGGGCAAGTCTCCAGCGAATGCCCCATCACAGGTACCTAAATCAAAGTGGCCTGATTTTCAAAGGTGCTGAGCACCCATTGACTTCAGCTGGAGGATGACTGGTCAAATTATCTGATAATTCTTTGGTTATAAAATTATTAACTCCCCACACCACTGTCCATTGTCACCACTTGCGTTTATACTGTAAAATATTCAGGGAACATTGTGTGCTGGTATTTCTGCAAAGCCCCATAGGCACTGGTAAATTGTATGAATAATAAATGTGAAAGCAGAATTAGATGCGAGTGGTCCCAATATTGTGCAAGCCCCTTAAAGGAGTGCATGATGAGTGCTTAGGTCTGTATCCCTGCTTTAAACAGAGAGGAACCAGTTTTAACATGGCACAGTTGAAGGGAGACAATAGGTGAACTGTTATAGTAATTAGTGTTTAATAATTCATTCATGTTCCTAAATTAAGCACTGAGGGCCTGATCCTGTTTCCACTGAAGACACCAGAAAAACTCCCCTTGATTTGGGTGGCCTTGGGCAAATCACTTCATGCTCTGTGCCTCCATTTCCCAAATCTGTAAAATACTTGCCTCCCTTTCTAAAGCACTTTGCCTCCAATCCACAGAGACACTTAGGCACCTAAATCTCAGGGTGAGGGACCTAACTTCCAGTCAGGCTCTACTACGATCCACAACACTCTCACCTAACCCTGTAGGTGCCTAAACTTAGTTGGGAAGTAAGTTTTCAGGGCAAAAGCTCCCTAGGCACCTATGTTTCTGGATCTGAGCATGTGCACTACTGCTTCTCTCTAGGTGTCCATACACCTATATCCTACCCCAGCCCCGGAGGGATTCACAAACCAGGGGAAGATAGGAGGACAAAGACATGAGGAGCTCAATCCAGCAGCTGGGCTTAGAGGCCGGAGGAGGTGGTGGTGATTATAACTTTTAGCACAGTAATTACAGTCCCCTCCTGAGAGGTGGGAGAGTCCTGTTCAAATCCTACCTCTTAGGAGAGGGCTCTAACCACTGAGCTATGGGATATGCAGTTGTGGGGCTCCCTCAGTCTCTCCTGTTGCAGCAGTTGCACTCAGAATTAAATAAAGAGTTACTGGTCCAGCAAGCAAGGCTGGGGGTTAGGGCACCCACTGGGCAGATGGGAGACCCAGGGTCTAGTCCCCGTATGCCAATCATTCTTTCTCCACAGTGAAATTGCTTAACAGGAGAGACTGAAGGAGGAGCTCAGTGTTAGAGCACTCTCCTGAGAGGAAGGTGACCCCTCTTCAAATCCTCTCTCTGCCTCTGGCAGAACTGAACCTGAGTCTCCCATATTTCCCAGGTGAGCGCTCTAAGCACTGGGCTACAAGTTATAAGGTGAACAGTGGCACTGCCTCCTCCTCTGGCCATTGTGTGTGGAGCCAGACAGGCATCTAACTCATTGCCACAAGAAAGTACTTAGGTGCCTAACCTGCCTGACTCCAGCAGCAGGGAGCCTGTTTGTGGATTGCTAAGCAGAGATAGGCACCTCCTTGTATCCTGGACTTTTAGGCACATAGCTCTGTGAGAAGAGCAGGGCTTAGTCATCAGCATCTTCCACTGACTAGCTTAAGCGGGGAGCCACCTAGCACACTGCCTTTTGTGCATCATATTCTGAGGCCCTTATCTCTCCACTTCATGGTACAGGGAGCCTAGCCCCCTAGACTCAGGCTTTGTGGATCCCATTGTTGGTCCTGTGATTTTTCTAGGCACCTAAAAGTTAGGCGCTGTGACAGCTAGCGCTAGAGTCCTGTGCGGATACAAATTTATATCCACAGATATAAATCGGTATCCATGGAACTGCAGGGCTCTCCCGGGAACCGCAGCGGAGAAAGGAGCAGAATGTGGAGCTGTTGCTCCCAGGAGCCAGCGTCCCACGCCGGCAGCTCCTCCGGTGCGGCTGTACCTCCTCCAGCTCCACCCCCAGCCTCGCCCCCGTCCCTTCCACGCAGCTGTCTGCATCTCCTGTCTGGGGACATGCACCCCACTTGAACACAAGAGCGCAACCAGAGAAAGCTGCCAGTGAGCCTGGTGCCTACCCCAGTGGGCGAGGCCAGGGACAGTACATCCACGCTGGAGGCTCCTGGGAGTGACAGGTCCACATTCTGCTCCATTCGCCGCTGCGGTTCCCGGGAGAGCCCTGCAGTTCCAGGGATACCACTTTATATCCATGGATATCCTCATCCGCGGATATAAATTTGTATCCACGCAGGGCTCTAGTTAGTGTTGAAACACCTCAGTCAAGGGATCTGGGCCCTTGAGATTTCTGATGAAAAGTGCTATACAAGAGCTAGCTATTGTTAAATGATGGAGGATTGGGCCATATGTCACTAAACCCAACTCAAAGGGGAATGGAGCACCTTAATATTACCACTTTCAATTAACTTATTCTTTTCGTGTCTACCGTTTTTGTTATCTTGTTTGGAGCAAAGCAGATGTTTTCACTTGGCTTTCAGAGCGCATACTGACTTAGGGTGAGATATTCAAGAGTCTTTAGCATTGGCCTAACTCTGTTTCCATTAAAAAGCGTGTGGTAAAATTCCCATTGATCTCAATAGGCACAGAGTTAGGTCAATGCTGAGAGCTTTTGTAAATGCCACTCGTAGGTTTTGCTGCCAGCTAGCCACTTTATTAGCATTTTTGGTATTTGCATTCCAGCTGCAGCGCATCAGTTCAATTCAAGAGTGAATCTGCATGTCTACCTGTCTGCCTCTCTTTTTATTTTAAATTGACATTTATAGCTCAGTCAGCCCACAGAGCAGAGTAAGACAACACAATAGTTGTCTATGCTGCAGCTTCCAGCACTGCTGCCACCAGTGGAACCGCCTGCCTGGAGAATTAAGCAGCTAACTTTTCAGCGTACACAGTCCAGAGGGTCAGATTCTGTTCTCGCTTACACTGGTACAACTCGACACTGACTCCCAAGCAGTTTGACTGACAAACTTTAGCCAAGATCATGGTTTAAGCAAAGGGATCTACATTGTCTGGGGGTGAAGGGGCACAGTTAAGGCACACTGGGTTTGGACAGTAGGCTGAGACAGGCTTGTTGGTAAGTACACTGAGGCTAGAATTTGCAGCCAGAGTCAATTCTTACTGTAGCTCTTAAATGGCTACTTCTTCAGGGTAAGTTTCTGTTACGGTTTTGTCCATCCTTAGTCGACGCTCTAGTAGGACCACAGTGTACACTGTAAATAAGAATGGATTATTAAAGATTATGCTGAACCCGTGGCTGCATTTCTTACAAATGAGGAATTATCAGCTCCAGAAGTGCAAACACTTCTTGAGCGCTAAGAACCCAGGTATGAAGAAAGCCCAATACTTTTTTCTTGTAGTTCTGTTACATTTCTTTCTCAAGAACAGAAAATCTTTAAGTAATTTCAAGTACTGAAGTTCAACCAACAGGATGGATGGCTTCTCCCAGGCTCCGTGTTTAGCTATTGTTCATTTCTAGAGCAATAGCAAAATCTTGTTGGAGTTTTCCTTTCTCTGTAAAGCTTTTCTCCTTGCAGCACAGTCATTTACTTTACTGTCTCCAGCTCAACTGGAATCATCGAACCTTACTGACTTTATCAGATGGCACCAAGTACAAGATCTGCTAACTGGGCTGTCAGTGTTATTTGTTTTGCATTCGACCCCATGTTGTCTGAAAGTGCTATTAATGTCCCCTTTCCTCTGGCACATAACCAAAACCTTCTGATAATAAAGAACAGCATCTTGAGTGTCTCTGATTACAGAAGATAAATACAATAATTACTTTCTTCTTTACCCCGTCCTTTTTATATAGCCTATTTCCTTTTGCTGTATTTACTAAATTAATGTAAATAAACCATTGATAAAAGAAATGATGTGTGTAACTGAAATCCCTTACTTTGATATTAGAAAGACTAGGTGGATGAGGTTATACTTTTGTTGGACTAACTGCTGTTGATAAGAGAGACAAGCTTTTGAGCTACACAGATCTCTTCTTCGGGTCTTGGAAAAGGTACTCAGAGTGTCACAGCTAAATACAAGATCAAACATATAGAATATGTGCTAGCTACTCATGCTAAACTAAGAGCCCAATCAAGGAGAAGAGGGGCTAGAGCAGGGATCGGCCACCTTTGGCATGCGACGCGTCAGGGAAATCAGCTGCACCAGTGAAGAGGATAGTGATGGAAGATCTCTCCCGTCGGCATAATTAATCCACCTCCTGTAGAGAAGCTCTCTCATCAACATAGCACTGTCCACACGGGCGTCTAGGTCAGCATAACTACATCACTCAGGGATTTTTCACATCCCTGAGTGATGTAGTTATAATCGATATAGGTCTGTAGCGTAGACCTGGCCTTAGACCATGATTTTTAGTATCTACCATCATTATGAATTTAAACTTTCAGGCTAGTCTTTTGAAAGGTATTTTGATATGTCACTTACAATGTAGTATAATAATATTCAAATATATAACCCTTATGTATAGGCAGTGTAATGCTGTCCTCCAGAAGCTTTTCTTCATTATATATGGATAACAATTTTGCTACATTTCAGGTATTAAATAGTTTCAAGCTAAAACAGATTTGGATATAAACAGTATGGAGGAAATACTGGGATATGTACTTATCCTCCAAAAGAGGAATTTATTATATTTTCGCTACAGAAATTCTTTGCTTAGAATGCCCTGTTGATAATAGCCACCTGGCTGATTCGAGTATCAGAAGCATGTAAATCAATATGTGTAGATGTAAAAAGGTATTGTGATGCATGTCCCGGAGATAATTTGCAATTGAAAATCTATTAACATGGTGAATGAATCTGACAAATGCAGAAACACCAGGCTCCAGGTTTTCCAGAGTCAGGATGGGAAATGTATTCTACAAAAAGGTGACATTTGGATGGTTTTTTAATACCTTGTTTTAAAAATCTCCGTTCTAACATCAATCTGTCTTATTTGGATTGCACTTGAGCTCACTACGCTCGCTCACTCAGACATTTGGGAGGCGGCAACACTCACCTTTGTTGAGAATGGGATACCAAACTGGATGTCTTTAGCATACCGTTGGCATTGATTTCTAGCATCTCATAAACTTACTTAGTGGTCGAACTTATATACTGAACAAGGTGTAGAAGAATTTGTGGTCTCTACAGGTGAATATCTTCAGCCCCTATTGCAGGAAAGTACTTAAGCTCATTCTTAAATTGCATTCACTCTAATAGGGCTCAAGCATGCGTGGGAGCCTCGCCAAATAGAAATGGTATGCTGAATTAGGGCCTAACGAGGAGGAACAGCTGTCTCATATGAACTTTTAGGATCTATGTTAAGCTAATTTTACCAATGTGTCTAATGTGCATCTACTCACACCTGTCATCACATATAGATAATTCAGTAGAATCTCACAGTCAAGCCAGCTGAACGCAGTAGATAGAGCCAACAGCATCAAAACAGGTGTTTGTCTTCTGTCTGTGGTCATAAAGAAATCATCCACTGGTCCCACCAGTGCCGCATGTGTTTTTCACTCTCTACCATGCCTCAGTTTCCTTGAAGCTAAACACGTTACCAATTTCAAGGAGCTTGAAAAGAGAGGTTAGGCTGGTCCAATCGCCTTCAGGTATTACTAAGGCCTAGTCTACACTAAAGAGGTAGGTCGTCACGAAGCAGCTTATGTTGACTTAACTGTGTACGTGTCTACACTAACATTTTGCACCTGTCAATGTAACTGCCCTGCTACTCCAACTCAACTCCACCTCCCAGAGAGACACACAGTCAATGTTGAAGTAGTTAGGTCCCCCAGTGTCAATTTAAACACTGGGTTGCTTACATCGACTGTTACTGGCTTTCAGAAGCCATCCCACAATGTCCTACACCAGTGCTTCTCAAAGCCAGTCCGACGCTTGTTCAGGGAAAGCCTCTGGCAGGCTGGGCCGGTTTGTCTACCTGCCACGTCCACAGGTTCGGCCGATCGCGGCTCCCACTGGCCGCGGTTCACTGCTCCAAGCCCATGGGGGCTGCAGGAAGGGCGCCCAGCACATCCCTTGGCCCGCACTACTTCCCATAGCCCCCATGGCAAGCAGCGATCAGCCAAACCTGCGGATGCGGCAGGTAAACAAACCGGCCCGGACCACCAGGGGCTTTCCTTGAACAAGCGGCGGCCCGACTTTGAGAAGCACTGCCCTACACTGACTGTACAATCAGTACAAGGAGCCTCTGGTGAGAACATGCACCACTGACACAAGGAGTATAGCACGGACACGCAAAAGTAATTTAATTACTGCAGTGGCTGTATGCCAACATAACTTAGGTCGACATAATTTTGTCACATAGACATGCCACAGATACATATACACTCACCCTTTTTATATGTTCTTATGCCTCCCTCCTCACCAGCGTATCTGAGCATCTTTCAGTAAGGCATTAAGTGAAGTGACTAATCTGTCACATGCAGATTGTTCTCTCTCATCCTCTCCCCAAGTGGAGACTTGTGTGTGCAGTGTACTCCTTTGTTTTGGCAGGGTTTTGTTTGTTTTTAAATAGACGTGCATTATCAGACTGTGGCTAGATCAGAAAATCTTTGCTTGGGCCCAGATCCTACAGTCACTGAAATCAATGAGAGTTTTGTCATCACTTCAGTGGGAGCCAGATCAGGCCGTTGGTGTATTTTTAAAGTCAATATGGAAAAATAATTCCTTTCATATAACTTACTTTTTTAAAAGGTTGCAAGTAGTCCCAATCCAAGTGCCTTCCTCTTATTTCCTCATGCAAATAAGACAAAACACCACCACAAACTTTAAAAAAATACTAATACATGCGTAATTTGCAAGGACATTGAATCCTTGTGATCAGTGACTGAAAAAACAATACACGATATGGTATTTGTGCAGTACAAATATGAAAGTAAAATCCAGAAACAGAAGTGTAATGTTTGTGTTTCAGTTCATTCATACTCATAGTTTGCTTGTTTAATTACTCACTGGGAGCCAGTGGCCTGACTTGGCAGAAGGCAAACAGTTAAGTTGTCAGCAAGTCAAGAAGGGGAATATTTACAACAGAAATCAAATCAAGGAAAAACCAAGGGGAGAAAGAGAAATCTCCACTAGTCTGGGCTCAACCCAGTCCTATGATTGGATTCAAGCTGTCTCAGAGAATAGTAATGCCATATTATAAATGCCAATTATAACAAGAACTATAAAAAATACCTAGCTCTTACACAGTTAGGTAAGTATTATTATCGCCATGGTGCAGAGAGGGAAACTGAGACAGAGACGTGAACTGACTTGCCCAAAGGTCACACACAGAGCTGGGAATAGAATGTAGGTCTCCTGATTCCCAATTCAGTGTCCTTTCCACTGGGCCACTATGCCACAAATCTGCCTATGTGCTGCTGTCTAACACCAGACTATCTCCCTTCTCTGGTCCCAATTCACCTTGCAGATATTTATATCACTGTTAAGTCGGTATAACAACACTATCAGGTGAGTTATGCTTAATGCCGGGCAATAAGGATGCAGAATCTGTGTCTCCCCAAGCATTCCTTCCCCATAGCAGCTGTCTAAGGGAAACTGAAACTTAAGCCCTTGTTCACTGGGGACCTGATACTCTCTTTACACATTCTTACAGTCTCAGAGATAAATTTGTCAGTTCTATATAGTTTGTTTAGAGAGAGAATGAAAATCACAGTTGTGACATTTTTGTATAAACCACCAAAACCTGATGAGTCTTAAAGACAACAAGGTTTTCAGTCTTTGCTTTCCCCTGCCCACATGCACAATACATTGTCTAAAATGGCACAGGGACGCTACTGGGTGTGATTTATTGCAGTGATTTATTGAACTGAGCAATGACAGAGCTGCCACCTGAGAAGTTTTTGCTTCCTCCTGGCAAGTAATTAGCCTTCGTATTGCTAAAGAGTTCTTCAGCGGCCCCATCAATACTAAGCCAACCTAATGAAAAAAAACACCATCTTATCATAGGGCAACATTTACATTATTCACATCCTGCTTTCCAGTGGTCTCTGGAACTCCAGATTGCGTTTGCTTTGGCGACGTGTACTTGCTGTAATGGAGAACAGAAAACCTCAACACTCAGGACAGCCTGGGTCCTGCTCAGATGTAACCTTTACGTATTGCTAGATTAGAACAATGCTCAGTGACATTTCTGAGCCAGTGATTTTATAGATAATATAAAATGACAGTTCATATCACAAAGAAGTATGAATATTTTCATCTATACTGCTAGTTCCTGACCTTCACAGGCTTAGATCTTGGCTTTAAGCACAGATCTGAGCAAGGGGTGGTGGCCCTGGGAAGTGTTGCATCTCTGAGGGCTTGTCTACACATATAGCGCTGCCATAGTTCAGCTGCACCACTGTAGCACTTCATGAAGACGCTACCTATGCCAACGGGAGAGCTTCTTCTGCCACTGCAGGTAGTCCACCTCCCCGAGAGGCAGTAGCTATGTTGACGGGAGAAGCCCTCCCATCGACTTAGCGCTGCCTACGTAGGGAGTTTGGTCTGTATAACTGCACCATTCGGGGAGGTGGCTTTACTACCCCAGTTGCAATGTCATAGCAGTGGCCCTGGAACATTTTTAATAGTGGGGGGGTGCTGAAAGCCAGACCCCTTGCCCCTGCCCTCCCCCCCGCCCCAGAGCTGAGGCCAGGAGCCATGGGCACGTGGTGGCAGAAGAGCCCCGGGCGTGGGGCCAGCAACCGGGACCCCAGGCATGCGGGGCTGGCAGCTGGGACCCTAGGCACGCGGTAGCACCCCCCGCACCTCAAGTTCCCACACCTATGTGTCACAGCTACTCTGGCCAGCAAGTGAAGGGTATAGCCATTGCTCTGACCATTCCCCAGTGGCTCCCTTTGGGAGGGAGGAAGTAATTAGAAATTAAAGATGGACAATCCTCTCTGGTCCATCCCCTCAGGCAGGGCTGATTTGATCCCTATAAGATGTTTTCTTGTGCTTTGTCACCGTGATTTAAGCATCTCAAGGGAGGCAGCTGAGCTGCAGTACATCTACTCGTGACACAGGCGCCGATGTTCCAAAGTGCCGGGGAGTGCGTGACCCCTGGCTCTGCCCCAGGCCCTGCCCCCATTCCACCCCTGTCCCCAAGGCCCGACCCCTGCCTCGCCTCTTCCTGTCCAGTGCTGCCCCCTCCCCTGAGCGCACTGTTGGGATAGAGATGTATTACATTATATACTAACGTTAGATGTGTAGAAAGTGTGAATAGAAAGGAGTAGTTAAATGATTGGATGTGTGCCTGCCTTTTTAGCCTTGCTGTAAATTGTTATAGCAATTTCTGTAACTAACCCAAGGACAGAAACACTAATCATCTGAGGCCTAGAGAAACAAGACAGAAAGTCTGTACCAGGGGTGATAAGGACTTTGGGAAACAGTGTTGTTTTACCACTAACCCTTTCATCCCTTTGAATTTTGACTGTGCCTATGTAAATCTTGTAGTCATGTTCTTTAGCAATGTAAAGGGGGAGAAAAAACAGAATAACATGTAAATCAAACGTGTTAAGCTGGAATGTGAGAACGCTGAAATGTGAGCATGCTGGGTGAGTGGAAGTGAGTGTCTGTGACAGGTAAATGATCAATCAGGAAATAGTACCAGCCAAACTCAAGAAAGATTCACACCTATCTGCTGGCTGAAGATAACGCAGGAAACCGGATGAGACCCGGAGGGCAAGCCAGAATCTGCCCAAGGCGCATCAAGGAGAGATAAAAGATAACATATGCATAACACTTGCCTGTTATGAATGTACCATCCGCTGGTCAAGCTGATTGATGGTTATCTCAATCATGACAGAGTAATTCCCATAGACTTACATTGAACCAAAAACCTATAAAAATAGAGCCAGGGGACTGTGATCTTTGAGTCTGGTTCTGCGACCACCCTCCAGGAGCATCGGATGCGCATCTGACAATGGCTCAGCTCCAACCTCGTGTCCAGGGCACCTGGCCAGTGACTTGGCACGAGCAACTGAAGGCTGGTAACTATAACTGATCATTGCAGAACTTGTGTGAATGTTTGTGTGAGTGAATGATTCTAACAGCTGTCAGTACTGTTCTGTTGTATTTGCAATAATCGTGGCGATTTGCCTTATCCCTCTTATAAGATCCTGCTGGTATTATTTTGTTAGTGTAACAGCACTGCATCCTCGCTCCTCCCTCTTAGCCTCCTGCATGATACTAAACAGCTGACCGCAGCAGGCAGGAGGTGTGGCGGGGGAGGGGGTGGCGCTGATCTGTGGGACCCATCAGTGGGCGGGAGGCGCTGGGGCGGGGATTCATAGGGGGGCTTCCAGTGGGTGCTCAGCACTCACTATTTTCCCCCCCATGGGTGCTCCAGCCCCAGAGCACCCACAGAGTCGGCACCTATGCAGAGGTGAAAGTTACTGATACGGGGGCCGACTCTGGCCCCCAGAAGGGCTGGGGCCTCAGGCAGAATGGGTGGGGCTAGGGGTCAGCATCCCCAAGCCAGCCCATATGTCCGCCTGGCCCGCATCGCCCAGCAGCAATTTAAAGGGCCCAGGGTTCTGGCCACTGCTGCCGTAGCAGCTGCCAGAACCCCGGGCCCTTTTAAATCACTGGCCCTGGGGTAACTGCTCCTTTTGCCCACCCCCCATTGGCAGCCTGGGGGCAGCAAAAGAGGCCGCAACGTTAAAGCACGGCAGGGTCCTTAAAGCGCTACTGCAGCTGTGCTTTAACAGGGGCTGAGCATGGGCCGGTACCGGTGACCACTTTTTACCGGTACTCCATACCGGCCCATACCAGCTTACTGTCACCCCTGCACCTATGGCTCATGCTAGCCAGATTTGTGTCTGGCAGGTAAGACATATGGTCAAAAAGCACAGACCTAATGACTCATTCCCATAAAGTATTAATTTGTGTTGAGTTTCTTTGTAAATAGCCAAGAATTATGCTGATTCTTCTGGAATTTAACTCACCCCCCTTCTAATCCACTCAATGGATTTTATTAAATTACTGCACATCAAAGCACTGTCAACATTTGCCTCGGTTTCTTCCTCTCTCCTTTCCCCACCCCCACCTGTTGTGAGAGGTGAGCATGAGTTCTTTTCACACTACTCAGGGTGCTTTTCAGATCAGAAGCTTAGTACCTTAGTCACATGAATTCGTTTTTCCATTCACGCTGAGCTGGTGCTACTTAAAAGCTGCATTAGACACAATGTTATGAAGTACCTTCACAGGAGGAAATGGAGCCCCATTACACAACTGTTCCCCAAGGAAAGTCTTACTACTTAGCATATTCAGAAGTTGAACAAAGAATGAATTTTATACAGTGGGACGACTGAGCTGCTGGAGAACAAGCCGAAGATTTCAATGTACCACTGATAAACAGAGAAGAGGGGAAATGAATCCAGCTGGGAAAAAAGTACTGGGCAGAAATCTCAGTTTAGAAAACGACAATTGTTTTCTCTGATGAAATCCTGTTGTTTACTACCCAGCAAAATGGTGGCATTCAGTGTGTTTCAAGTTCAACAAGAACAGGTCACTAATAAGACCTGTACCTGTCATAGCCCTGATGTCTTTTGGGCAGATCATATCCTGGCCCTGTGCAGAGGAGACTTAGACCTCACCTCCCTTGTGGATTCCCAGATTGCTCCACTGTAGGTATGTGGAGGGGAGAGTAGGGCTCAGTGCCCAGGGTTTAATCCTCACACAGATGGTGGAAACTGGGCAGAGTGCAGTGAGGAATGGGTGGAACCTGGGCTCCATCCCCACACACACACACACACACACACACACACACACACACACACTTCCAATGGGCTTGTTAGCACAGCTGAGTGGGTGCAGATGGGTAGTAATTGGCTACAGGCCAGATTACTACAACCCCCCCACCCCAGCACCAGTGGGATACCAGGAAAGGAATCATGGTTCTCTGAGGCATAGTTTCTTGCCAGAGCTCCTCATAGGACAACCCCTAGAGACTGGTTTTATAGTGCTGCCCATCACCATAGTATCCAACAGAAAGGGACAATCTACTCTTTTGTATGCTGCCTCTCTGCCCCCTCCAGCCTTCAACCCAAATTTATCCCTGGCACAAATCCATTGGCCAAAGGATTTACCCCAGAAAGGGATTTGGCCCTTTGTTTCGGGATGGTTTTTAGATTATCTTTTAGCCTGCCTTCCTCTCTGTTTGCAAGACTGGAACATTGGCTACTGCACACTTAATAATAATAAAACAGTGCTTAGTGCGCCATGGGTGACCACCACCACCACAACTCTCCTCCAGTCATGAGTCCTAACTAAAGATATGTGTTGATTTAATTCATAAAATACAGTTTTCGAAACCGTAAGCAAATGGATGTTTCATCCTGCGTTTGGTTTTCAAGGCAACAAGTTACAAAGCAAATACTCCACGAGATTCTTTTGTCATAGTCCCTTTCTTATTTCAAAAGTGTCCCCATGTCATTACTACTATGCATATAGGAACTTGAGAGCTGTGGCAGGAAGCAGATATCACTTTTAATGCTCAGCCCAAAGGCTGAAGATAAATAAGGCTATGGTGATCTGGGAGAACATGCTGCATTTCCTCTAATTGCTTTTCTCCCTAGTCCTCTTTTTCCGTCTGAATATTTAATGACAAGGACCTTCTGAAATTCCCAGGCAAAGAAGGGCCAGAATCGAGAGGTAGGCACTTCCTGTTGAGTGTTCCAAGTCTGCTTAAGCCTTAAAGGAGGTTCAGCGTCAAAGTCCGATGGCAAGAAGCATTAGGCAGGTCCTGACACTCCTACAGTTTACTCTGTCTGAAATAGCAGTGTCCTCTCTTGCTTGCCCCAAAATATTGCTTATGCCTTAAATGCTAAATATAAAGGTGAGATAAGGGAAGAAACCTAGATTTTCATATACAAATGCCAGCTTGAAGGCACAGACAGGGCAGGGAGGTGCACTTTAGCCTCCAGGCTTCTGAAAATTTGGTTCCAAAACCTGCAAAGTGCTGAGGATCTCCTGCAAGTTGGTGAATGAGGTGACGATATGGTGGGAGCCAAGGGTACCTAGCACCTCGCAGGCTCAAGACATTGCCCTTCAGTGACTGTACCAAAACTAGGCAGCGGCCTGATTTTGAGAAATAAATGGGAACTGTGGGTACTCAGCATCACTGGAATATCTGGCCATATATCCAGTAATGGCCTTTGTGGTGCTTCAACAGCATACATTGGAACAATTAAAAATTACGCCCTCCTCAAACACACATTCAAGCAAAATATGAAGAGACAAAAATAATGCCAGCGCTGGGCACTCCACGCATGATAATCTTTCTTGTAATATATGTGGGTCTAAATAAGAGATTTTGCTTGAAGCAGGGCAGTGAATACCAGATCTGTGTCTTAATCCATGGAAGAATCTAATTGAGCCAGCTGCTATTACTGTATTGCCAAATGACCAGACATTCTGTTTTTCCTAGTTTCCCTGCTCCAGCAGGTTTCCTCTCCCTTATATCAATGGATTGGATTCTGCAAGCAAACCAGTAAATCATCAGGTGGGGAATACTTTAATCTGTTAAATTTTAATGTTTTCCCACGTCCTTCCTATTTTCCTGTTTTAAAGTCTGCCAAAAGCATTACTTAATTCAAACAGTAAAAAATGAATTACAAGCATGACCCAGTATTTGTCTGCATAATTAGTGGATTAGATATCTTTGAGACGCACGCTCCTCTAGTGCATGCAGTCTGGTGAAGAAGTCTCTCAAAATGCAACAGGAAGAGTCTTTGCATTAATAAGAAGGTATGTACAGTTACAGTCTCACAAGCAGAAGGGCTTGCAAGCCATCTAAGCAGAATACATAAGAAGAGTAGGGGGCGGCACATAAATCTAAGCTGGCTTCGGTTGTTTTTCTGATAAACAGCCCTTCTCATCAGCCGGTCACATTCTAGTTTGGTGGCATTAGGGGCTGAATGTAACAGGTCCAAGTGCTATAGACAGTTAATACCCTTACTAGTTAAATAACATGCAGGAAGCCAGAACTAGGACCCTGGGCCTCCAGTTCCAGAAACACAGGCCCCAAACTGGATGAGCTAATCTAGGACTCAATTTGATGGCAATGACCAAAGTAGTTCTCTTATCCTCTCTGTGGGCGTTCTCTCTCCCCCATATATACACAGTGACTATATTACATAAACTAAGGAGGACCCACTTGCTGGTATCAAATCCAATCCCACCCCTAGTATTCAGGCCATCACGTCTTTTAAAGAAAGTGATGGATAGGGCTGATTTTTTAAATCAATCTGCTCATCCTTCTCCCCACATTCGTACTAACACTGGGAGAGGAACCACTACTGGAAACCTCCCTGTTTCTTCCCTCAAGGGAAAAAGAGGAGGGGGGCTGGAGGTTTCATGGAGTGGAGGAATTGCCAATTCCTCTTAATCTCCACAGATGTTTCAGCAGTAGCTCTACACTCTCTCTGTGGGACAGTAGCAGGAAGGAGGAGGAAGAGGAAGGAGCCTTGGGATCACATCTATTCACTCCTGCCTGTGTGAATCACTGGTGGCACTAGTATGATTATGAGACTAAGTCATGAGAATTGTGGCTCTGCTTCCCTGCAGCTCACTTGTTGAATGCCTGCAGCACTCCCAGAGGGGTGGAACACCCACCCCTGATGAGGAGCACGATCCTGAGCAGTGTTTGGGTCACAAATACCATTTACAAAGTGGGAAAAAAAACTGCCAAGCTTTGTTTAAAATATTGTTTTATACAATTTTTCTTGTAAAAAAATATGCAACAAAGTTGTAATCAGCTGGTGAGTGTGTGTTACAGGTCCCCTCTATGCTGAAACACAAACATTTGTGGCCCAAAATATATTGACAATGTCCCTTTAAATAAGGACAAAGCTACAGGCCAATAGTTTTGGCACAAGATGGCTGATGTGCAATCTTGCTAGAAGATGTCACACCAGCAGCTTATGTACATGGCTTTCTGAGCACTTCAGTGCAGGGTGAAAGATAAAGCGAAAGATTACAAGGTCAGATCCTCAACTGGTGTAAATCAACATAGCCCCACTAATATAGCTGGTTTACGCAAACTGAAGATCTGGCCTATATCCAACCAGGAACTGTTTCATCACAGAGCCAAGGTCAAAACTAACCCTTTTTTTAAAAAAAAAAGTCACTTGACAGAGATCTTCACTTTTTAAAGACTGGTCATGTAATTGCAAAAATATCACTGAATCTCTATCACGTCTGCTTATGGCACCATGGTTCCCAGTGCATTTCAAGGACATTGCTACCTCAGTACAAATCATAACCTAGGGAGGATATTAAAGTTCATGTTCATTTGTTGAATCATGTATCTAACTATCTGTTCCAATTAAGTGCTGAAACAAAAAACAAGGCATTTTTATTAGATGTTCTCCATCACAATATTCTAACCAGTATGCATTTAATAATATGGTGAAAAAATAGAATCCTGGGAAGTAGACTGAAGACGGGAATAGCTATTGCGAAAGTAAAATCAATACCTGCCTACTTGTGATTATCCTTTGTTGCCTCTAACTGAAAGGTGAGAAAGCATACAAAGAGACGTGTATGAATGACCACCACACTTCTGCTAGTGCTAAAAGCCCCAGTCACCCCGCAGGCGAGCTTCCTACTGACAACTTCTGCACTGCAGTTGTGTTGTCGGGATCAAAATCTGACACTTGGGAAGCTGCCAACTTGGGAAGTGTACACTATACAGAATTTAATATAAAAATAAACAGTGGAGTTACTGAGAGAGGAAGGATGGGCCAGTGGTTAGAAGACCACTGGGACTTAGAAGACCCCACCTTTAATTCCCTACTGTGACACAGACTTGCTCTCTCTGTGCCTGTGAGAGAGTCACTTAAGGTACATCTACCCTGTAGACGGAGGGGGACTGGAGTACAGGGAGGCAAAGGTACAGGTAGATTAAAGGCAGCATAGGTAACAGCTAAAATAGCAGTGATGATATGGTGGCATGGGGACACTGGGTACATATTCATGTTGCTAACTTGCTCCGAAGTGCTTATGACCACATCTTTACTACTGTTAGCCACACCGGTGCAGGTAAGACTAGCATTGCTATGCCAACCTGTGCTGTAATCACCCCTGTGATTACAGGGTAGCCATCCCCTTAATCTCTCTGGGCCTGTCTGTAACATGGGGATAATAGCACTTCCCTCTCACTTTGTGAATCAAAACACTAAAGATGGTGAGGCACATTCTATGGTTATGGGGGCCATGTATGTACTCAAGATAGGTACTGTACAAATTGTGTTATCCGTGTTTCATTCATTAATAAGCCTCTACTGTAAAAGAGTAAATGAAGCTGCCGCTGCATTGCCAGTACTAGAGTCTATCTGAAGAGCCCTTTTTCCCACCAAGCAAAACAACATACCCCCAACTTAGACAAATACCATTAGAGACAAAACTGTTGAGTATGTAGAGACTAAACATGACTCATGGCAAGTCATAAAAATATGTTGACTACATTAAAACAAAAAAAAAACAGGAGTACTTGTGGCACCTTAAAGACTAACAAATTTATTGTAGCATGAGCTTTCGTGAGCTAAAGCTCACTTCTTCGGATGCATAGAATGGAACACACAGACAGGAGATATTTATACATACAGAGAACATGAAAAGGTGGAAGTATGCATACCAACAGGCAGAGTCTAATCAATTGAGATGAGCTATCGTTAGCAGGAGGGAAAAAAAACTTTTTGAAGTGATAATTAAGATGGCCCATAGAAGGTGTGAGGAGAACTTAACATAGGGAAATAGATTCAATTGGTGTAATGACCCAACCATTCCCAGTCTTTATTTAGACCACAGTTAATGGTATCTAGTTTGCATTAACTGTGGTCTAAATAAAGACTGGGAATGGTTGGGTCATTACACCAATTGAATCTATTTCCCTATGTTAAGTTCTCCTCACACCTTCTATGGGCCATCTTAATTATCACTTCAAAAAGTTTTTTTTTTCCTCCTGCTAACGATAGCTCATCTCAATTGATTAGACTCTGCCTGTTGGTATGCATACTTCCACCTTTTCATGTTCTCTGTATGTATAAATATCTCCTGTCTGTGTGTTCCATTCTATGCATCCGAAGAAGTGAGCTTTAGCTCACGAAAGCTCATGCTACAATAAATTTGTTAGTCTTTAAGGTGCCACAAGTACTCCTGTTTTTTTTTTTTTTTTTTTTTTTTTGCGGATACAGACTAACACGGCTGCTACTCTGAAACCTACATTAAAACAGTAACTATTCATGTCATCACAAACCACGAGCCCGCAGACCAGCCTAACTAATGCACACATATGGCAAGTTTCCCCAAGGAATAATGGTAAAGGCAATGGGACTATTTACTGAATATGGGACAGTAAGTTTCAGTCACAAACCCAGCAGTAAAGTCATGCAGAGGAATAATGGGGTGTGAGGAGCCCACTTACTTCCCTTCACAGGCCACCTGCATCACTAGACCTTGCATAGGGGAAGCTGCTATTGCTGAGAGGCTACTCCCTGTCCCATGCAGGTGGTCAGGCAGGGGCAGGAAGTGGGCCAAGGTTTGGCTCTAAGCCCCTAATGCCCCCGTCCCCGTAGCTGAGCCAGCACTGAGCGGAAAGCTGTGCCTGGCAAAGGACTAGCCCAGCCTAACTACCCCCTGGAGCAAGTGGGGCGGGGAGGGGGGCGCAGAGACCAAATAGTGACTGTCAGATTGACAATTCAGGCCTGGCTGTGTTCCTGGGGTGGTGCCGCTACACACAGCTCCTTGCTCAGGCTGGAAGCTAAGGTGACCGTGTGAGTAAGAGTGGGCAAATAGGTGAAAAAATGGTGAAATTGGGGCGCAAGGCAGAAAGAAAAGTGATCATTAACTTGTCCTGCCAGTAACACATAATGAGATGCATTCTGAAAAGTTTAGCTACAGCACTAAACCTAAAAAAAAAAATTGAAAATGTTATAACGACAATTTCACCTTCACATAAAAGCTACCAAAGGGAAAAGGAAGAACAAAATGTAAAAGGATATTTTCTTTAAAAAATTGCTTTACATATTTCAATTCGTGTATTTTCCTTAGGGTCTGCATATTTCGGTCACATAGTTATCCAATTAAAATGAAAACTCTGTGCATTATCCTTTAGGCAAGGATAGCTGCCAGCTGCTAAGTTTTATAAAGTCTTTAATCTTGTCCATAAATATTTAACAAGAACTGGTTGGTACACAAGCTGAAGTAAAGTAGGAAATCAAAGGCAGGAGCTCAGCAATAACCTCTATTATCTGAACGAAGACGAAATACCAGAACAAGATTAGGACTTTTTATATTAAAATTATTATTAAAATATATGCAGGGCACTTGTCTGATCACTTTCCCATTTTCTCCTCCTCATAAGGTATAAAAAAGTATTCAGAGAACTAAAAAGATTTCAGAACTGAGAGAATAGTCCATCTTCTCTGAATTCAGCCAATAGTTTTTATTACATCAAAGAACAATTATTTGCATTTATCTTTCCTATCTACCTTCCATCTGAGAGAGCTTTACAAAGGTTAATTAAATGCCTTGTAGGCACAGCCCATAGAAAAGGGCAATATGCTTCTGGAGATTCCAGGCACACAGAGATTGCATACCCAATAGAACACTCCTTTGGAAGTAGAGTTTACTCACCTGCTATTGGTGGCCAATGCTTAAGGAATGGGGAAAAACCACAACTCCTGCCTCCTATTTGCCCTTCACCTGTTCACCCCCCAAAAAAGGACAGACAGCCTGCATGCACCTGAAAATACAGGTACTGCTTGGTGACAAAATCTGGCCCTAAGCCTGCTAGTATTCCTTTGATACTTCATCACTGTAGTATGATGCATGAACAGCAGCATTGGAGGACAATGCCAACATTTTCAAAGGGGCTAATGTTAGGCAAACTTAACTTCCTAAATAAGTGGCTTGATTTCCATCAGGGCTGAGAACCAGTGGCTATCACTGAATTAAGTTAAATCAAAAACAAACAAAAAGACTTCATAAAACATGTGCAAAATATAGCTGACACAAACCCAGGTGCTGAAACAATTGAGAATCCTGTTGGTCTAGTCCAGATCCTCCAGGACATGTTTCAATGGTCCATAAGGCACATTTTCAGCGTAGCCGCCACACAAAACGTTGACTAACGAACCATTCTTTGCAAAGAGTGTGTGGAGATTTAAGCTGTGAACATCTGTATGAGGTTGCAGTTTCCTTCTGACCAGTACATTGTTGTTATTATACAACCATCCTATACTTATTTTCTACACAAGCACATTGGGATCAATGTTGGATTAAGGCACTCTGGAATAAAGCAGTCTTGGCCCCGGCCTGTAGACATACCATGACATGAGGATGCCCCCAAAGAAGCAAGAGGGTGGGGATGGGGGGGCAGCAGAAGCACAAGGACCCTGCAGTACTTTTATCAGCACCTGGGATATGGACCTACATGGGTAGGACAGTGGACATGGCCTGTTGTACTCTTCTCCAGCCACATACAGTCTTCTGCTGGGATAGTGGTGGTGGGGACCCCCAGAGCAGTGGGTCTTGGTATTAATATCTCATGAAGATACATGGATCAGTTCACACTTTTAAGACCAACTGTTTCAACTGTCTGCAGTTTCATGTAGACACCAATGAATCAATACACTTGGTTCATATTTTTAAGGTTTTCTTTCCTAACAGGTTGGCAAGAAACTTAATCATAGAATATCAGGGTTGGAAGGGACCTCAGGAGGTCATCTAGTCTAACCCCCTGCTCAAAGCAGGACCAATCCCCAGACAAAGTTTTGCCCCAAATGGCCCCCTGAAGGATTGAACTCACAAGCCTGGGTTTAGCAGGCCAATGCTCAAACCACTGAGCTATCCCCACCCCACATATGACATCAAGAGCTGGGGCTCTAGCATCTGTGCTGTAATTCAACCCTGATTTGGATTAAAGTGCCAAATATGCCCCAAGATGAGAAAGTCTTCCTGCCTGGACTTAAAAGAGTCATCAGAATCCACAAGTCCAAAGTTCACCCTGCTTTAATAATATGCTACTTTTAGTCAATTTGTGCATGGCTGTAATATAGGTTAGACTGGGTAACCCCGCAGGAGGAAAAATGAAGACACTGAGGTTTCTCCCTGTGCCTGAGTGCCTGTGATAGACCACATTGATAATGCCACACTCCGGGCAGACTGCAAGAAATAGGGCAGACAATCCCCAAAAAACTGGAGGTCTATTCTATAATTAGATTCACCAGACCAGTTACAGAAGAGCTTGTGCTGTCCCACACTGGTTGGTAAACCAGAAGCCACACAGTGTCCTGTTAGGCATTCCAGCCATTGGCTCCCATCCAGGCAACCAAATCTAATCTATTGAGAGGCTACTGACAAGCCATTTCACTCTAAGCCCAAAGGGTCAGACACACACCCCCAAGTCAATATGAATCTCAGATTTTACCCAAATATGCTGTCAGCCAGTCCTTAGTAAACTAAAGATTTCCTAATAAAAGAAAAGAAGCGAGTTATAAATGGCTAATAGATCATATACATACAAACGATTGCAAAGTCCTTCTATCAGGCCTGTAGCAGTGATAGAATAGACTGCTGGCTTGTAAACGCTCTCTGATAACTTCCAGATTAGAAGGTCCTCAGTCCATAGTTTCTTTTTGATGTAAATCCACAGTCCAGGGAATTAAAGCAGGAAAGAGGCAACATGGAGAGGTCTCAACAGGGGTGGCTCTAGGCATTTTGTCGCCCCAAGCACAGCACACAGGCTGCCTTTGGCGGCTTGCCTGTGGGAGGTCCCCAGTCCTGCGGATTCAGCGGCATGCCTGCAGAAGGTCCGTCGGACCCTCTGCAGGCATGCTGCCAAAGGCAGCCTGCCTGCCACCCTCGCAGCGACTGGCAGAGCGCCCCCAGTGGCTTGCCGCCCCAAGCACGCGCTTGGCGTGCTGGTGCCTGGAGCCGCCCCTGTGTCTCAGGTGTCTCTTTACATCTTCTGCCATGTGCATGGAAATTTACTGGCCCAAACAAAGCCCACAGCCCCTGTGTATGGAAATTTACTGGCCCAGGATGGCATCCAGGATCACATGAACCTAGCACATGCCCTTATATTTTTGCTGAATCACAGGGGGTGGCCATCGGCTCCTTGCTATCTGAGGCATCTGGAAGGATGAGTTTCTTCATTGGCGCCCCCAACACATACCCGTCTAGCCCTAATGTAAATTCTCTCTGAGGGGTGTCACCCAGGAATACAACACGTTTAAGATACAGGTACATAGCCAATATTCATAACTTCAGATACAGAGACAATACAGGCATATAAATAAGATAATCATACACAGCAGATCATAACTTTTCTGTCGACACCTTACATGACACACTTTGTACAAGATTTGTTGCAATTGTCTAACCGTGGTATCAGCAACGATACAAATGATCATTTTCAATCAGACAGCATCACACCCCCCATTTGCACATCAGACTCTCCACTTTCTGATCAGTCCTGTCATATGAAAAACTTTTGGTACATTTCATTATCATGTCTGCAGAAAAGCAAATTTGAGAGACAGCACGACGAGCAGTCACACGTCAATAAACATGTACATTAGAAAGGGTCCCTTTTAATCCTTTCAGCCTTGACAGTGCCTCTTTAAACATCATAGCGCTCCAAAGGACAGAATATTGAACAATGTATTTATGTGTGGGCACAGGGAACAAACAGGGCAATTAGTAGATGACCTAACAGCTCTTTTCCACCTCTATGACTCCCAAATATAGGAACCTAAGTCAGCTGAGCCCAACTCCCATAGGCTAGAGTGATGATTCTAAAGTGGTTAAGTGTTTTCCACAAAGGAAGCCAATAAAGTGTAAATAAAAATAATTTTAATTCTCAGAATGAGCATATCACTTAGAAAATTACATTCTGACACAGATGTTCATCCTGCAATTACCTTGATGTAAACAGCTAGATATGGAACTGCTCAGTAACCTAAAACTGTGTATGCTACATGTTGGTTATACAGCACACACTGCCTACATGAAGTCCACTGTGCTTCAGGGGCTTGAATCTGCTCCCATTCAAGTCAATAGAAAGAGTCCAATTAACTTTAATGGACAGGAAGAAGCCCCTAGAGCTGGGGTCAGACAGGAAGAGCACTGGAGTTGCAATCAGAAGTTATGAGTTGTGGTCAAAATTTTCCTACGTTATTAGTGATGGGGGTGGGGAGAAAAGGAAGAGAAAGAGGCTGAAGCTTTAGTGCTCAACCTGAGACACCTGGAAGGGAAGGGTTCTGATTTTCAAAAGGAAGGATGCTCAGTGTTTTCTCAAAAATCAGGCCTCTTTAAAGATGTCTCAAGTTGAGCATCCAAGACCTGAGGCACCCAAAAAATCCCTAGTCACTTAAAGTTATAACCAGTATTCCCAGTTCTGCAATTGATTTGTTAGATGATCTTTGGTAAACCACTTAGAACCTGAAGTGCAGGGAGGCGGGGGGGGGGGGGGAGTCAGCCCATTAACCTCCCTGAACCTCAGTTTCCCCATATTTAAAATGACAATGAGACAAGTGCATTTTTGAGAAGCACTCTGGAGTTATTCATGACAAGTCCTAACCATTTAAAAATTACTAAGTGAGACTCAAGAAATAGAGCTAATGATGCATTGCATCCAGTCTGTGGCTAAAGTGTTATTATTTGGAGTGAGAATCTAGACTGAAAAACTGTTAGTCCTTTAAAGGATTATGAATAACTGAACAAGGCATTCACTGTTTTGGTCTATGAAAGAAGGACATGTTAAATATGTTCATAGAGGAACTCTTCCTCATAAGAAAATATTAAACCAGGAATTAATTTCTGATGTGTATTAATTATAGATGAGGGAAACGTAATGCAAAGGCAAGTTAGTCAAGAGAAGTGCTAGGAGAGCTTGAGAAAACCTGTGCTTAGCCTAGCAAGCAAACTCACTTTTGTTAACCAATAAGTTTTCAGGCTCACAAGCCTTTAGGACCAAGCTAGGACAGCAAAACGCGATGAGCATGAAAATTATGGTGATGTAAGAACCAGTCCAGGACAAACTAGAGGGCTCCTGATCAGATAGATCAAAAATAGGGAATGCCACGTGGAAGTTAACTGTCATGAGATGAGGAGCAGTGTGGTGAGTAGGAGGCAGTCCCACATTTTACAGCATGCAGATGATTTTTTTTTTTTTTTTACTTTACAGGGACTTTGCTTGTCCCTACAAGGATGATTCCAGACCAACTGATGGACTAAACATCCCCACACAAGTGATTGGTCCTTGCACCAGAACTAACTTTAGTAGCCAGAGCTGAGTCTGTTGTGAGAGAAGCTAAGCTGAAACTGTGTCAGTTTAAACCAGCTGAAGATGTGGCTCATAACTGAGGGAACATTAGACCATATCCATGTAATAAATTCACTAACCTTGCAAGGTAAAAGTGGCAGACAAGATGGTAAATTGAGTCCATGTAGAACGCATTGTGCTTCTCAACTCGTTCAAACAAAATCATGCTTCCTTTACAGATCTATGGTACTCTTAGCCAACTACGCAGTGCACACAAGGCATCGCACAAGACGCCTATCATGATCAACAGTTAGAGGCAGGACCTCCTGCTAAAGTATGCTGCAGTTGTTCCCTTATTCAATTCTACATGAGAAAAGATTGTTATTAAGCTAGGAGGACAAACACCACCACTCGACTGCTGTTATGCTATTACTTTAACTGATTACTTCAGCAAATGGCGAGAAGTAGCCTTTATTTCCCAAGTTACTGCTACAACAGTAATCAAGTTCTTGTTAACAATTTTCAGTCATGAAGGAAATCTGAGAAAACTAATTTCTGACAAAGGACATCCATTTTGCAGCCACAGAATCTGAAGAATTTTTGAAGGAGACACATATTAAGCTCTGAAATTCTTCCATTAATTATCCTCTTGACAATGGGGAAATGGAGCATTTTAATCGAGTTTTGAAAAAACTGTTTGCAAACTGCTGACCGAGAAGGAAAGCCCTGCAAATCATTTGTTATAGATTTCTTACAGGACTACGGAGAAACCTGACATGCAGCAAAATCAGGGACCTGCCACAGAACAGCTCAATGGCCAGGGCATCCCGATCAAGTTAAATGGTGATGTTCTCCATATCTCTAATCCTGGGGCCACAGAAACCACCCTGTCCCACAGAATTGTCCTCCATGATTTAAGCTTTCCTTTACGAAAAGCGTACCGATCAGATCCAGATCCTCCATTTGGCCTGTTGCACACCTTTTGGTACAGCAAACAGGTAGAAAGTCCCTTTAAACAGCAAGTTGGGGATTCCTCTGACACAGGATGAAATGATAGGTTGATAAATGCAAAGTAATGCACACTGGAAAACAATCCCAGCTATACATATAAAATGATGGGGGTCTAAATTAGCTGTTACCACTCAAGAATGAGATCTTGGAGTCATTGTAGATAGTTACATAAGAATGGCCCTACTGGGTCAGACCAAAGGTCAATCTCGCTGAGTGTCCTGTCTTCTGACAGTGTTCAGTGCCAGGTGTCCCGGAGGGAATGAACAGAACAGGTAATCATCAAGCGGTCCATTCCCTGTCACTCACTCCCAGCTTCTCTGAAAACATCCACTCAATGTGCAGCGGCAGTCAAAAAAGCGAAGAGAATGTTGGGAATCATTACAAAAGGGATAGATAAGACAGCAAATATCATATTGCCTCTATATCAATCCATGTACAATCACATCTTGAATATTGCATGCAGATGTGGTCGTCCCATCTCAAAAAAAGATATTGGAATTGGAAAAGGTTCAGAAAAAGGCAACAAAAATGATTAGGGGCATGGAACAGCTTCTGTATGAGGCAAGATTAATAAAACTCAGATTTTTCAGCTAGGAAAAGAGACAACTAAGGGGGAATATGATAGAGGTCTATAAAATCATGACTGATGTGGAGAAAGTAAATAAGGAAGTGTTATTTACTCCTTCTCATAACACAAGAACTAGGGGTCACCAAATGAAATTAATAGGCAGCAGGTTTAAAACAAACCAAAGGAAGTATTTCTTCACACAACAAATTCAACCTGTGGAACTACTTGCCAGAGGATGTTGTGAAGGCCAAGACTATAAAAGGGGTCAAAAAAGAACTAGATAGATTCATGGAGGACAGGTCCATCAATGGCTATTAGCCAGGATGGGCAGGGATGGTATCCCTAGCCTCTTTTTGCCAGAAGCTAAGAATGGGTGACAGGGGATGGATCACTTGCTGATTACCTGTTCTGTTCATTCCCTCTGGGGCACCCGGCATTGGCCACTGTCAGAAGACAGGATACTGGATTAGATGGACCGTTGCTCTGCCCTAGTATGGCTGTTCTTATGGGGGAAATGCCTAGTTATCACAAAACTTGTGTAGTGTGCACATGCTCTTGCCTGATTCAGCTCAATACTGCATATATGACAAAACTCAACCAAGAGAGCCTGCCTCAATACAGAAATAAAACCCTTTCCAATTGCACACCCCTAGTTGTTGCCTACACCCCACACTGGAACCTATATGGGGTATCCCCAAACAATTACAACCCATACTCAGTTTTGAACACCATTCTGAAAGAAATCTTTCCTGAACCTTCACTGCTGGCCTTCAAACAACCCCCCAACCTCTCCAAGCTCACCATCAAAAGGAAGCTTCCCTCAGCCCAGGATACACCCGCTCAAAGTGACACCAAACTCTGCCACAACAGATGCAAAACCTGCAGACATCTCTCTGCTGCTACAACGATCAACATCCCCCACAACACCTTTCAAGATTCATGGACCCTACACATGCCTATCACAACATGAAGCAGCAAAGAATCCTGTGGCACCTTATAGACTAACAGACGTTTTGCAGCATGAGCTTTCGTGGGTGAATACCCACTTCGTCGGATGCAAGAGTAGAAATTTCCAGGGGCAGGTAAATATAAGCAAGCAAGAAGCAAGCTAGAGATAACGAGGTTAGGTCAATCAGGGAGGATGATTTCATCAAATTTGAAATAGTTGTGTGTGAGGATAAAGGCACAGAGCTCAGCAACCAGTTGTGCTGTGGCATCATCAGGCTGTTCCTGACAGCTTGTATTCCATCAGTGTGTGGGATGTTTGTGTAGAGAGCCTCTACATCCATGGTGGCTAGGATGGTGTTTTCTGGAAGGTCACCAATGCATTGTAGTTTCCTCAGGAAATCAGTAGTGTCACGGAGATAGCTGGGAGTGCTGGTAGCATAGGGTCTGAGCAGAGTCTACATATCCAGACAGTCCTTCAGTGAGAGTTCAAATGCCCGAGATGATGGGGCGTCCAGGATTTCCGGGTTTGTGGATCTTGGGTAGTAGATAGAATAACCCTGGTCGGGGCTCTAAGGGTATGTTGATTTGTTCCAGTGTTAGTGTAGGGAGTGTCCTGAGTAGATGGTGCAGTTTTTTAGTGTATTCCTCAGTGGGATCTGAGGGAAGAAGCCTGTAAAATTTGGTATTGGAGAGTTGTCTCTAAGGAAAAGGATAAATGGACACAAATCAGATATTAGGAATGGCAATATACAAAAACCTGTAGGAGAACACTTCAACCTCCCTGGCTCTCTACACAAACATCCCACACACTGATGGAATACAAGCTGTCAGGAACAGTATTCCTGATGATGCCACAGCACAACTGGTTGCTGAGCTCTGTGCCTTTATTTGATGACAATATATATCTCCAGATCAGTGGCACTGCTATGGGCACCCGCATGGCCCCACAATATGCCAACATTTTTATGGCTGACCTGGAACAACGCTTCCTCAGCTCCCGTCCACTCACACCCCTTCTCTACCTACGCTACACTGATGACATCTTCATCATCTGGACCCATGGGAAGGAGACTCTGGAAAAATTCCACCACGATTTCAACAGCTTCCACCCCTCCATCAACCTCAGCCTGGACCAATCTACACGGGAGGTCCACTTCCTAGACACCACGGTGCAAATAAGTGATGGTCACATTAACACCACCCTATACCGAAAACCTACCGACCGCTATGCCTACCTTCATGCCTCCAGCTTCCATCCCGGACACACCACAAGATCCATTGTCTACAGCCAAGCACTGAGGTACAACCGTATCTGCTCTAACCCTGCAGACAGAGACCAACACCTAGAAAATCTCCACCAAGCATTCTCAAAACTACAGTACCCGCACGAGGAAATAAGGAAACAGATCAACAGAGCCAGACGTGTACCCAGAAGCCTCCTACTGCAAGACAAACCCAAGAAAGAAACCAACAGGACTCCACTGGCCATCACATACAGTCCCCAGCCAAAGCCCCTCCAACGCATCATCAGGGATCTACAACCCATCCTGGACAATGATCCCACACTTTCACAGGCCTTGGGTGGCAGGCCAGTCCTCGCCCACAGACAACCTGAAGCATATTCTCACCAGTAACTGCACACCGCACCATAGTAACTCTAGCTCAGGAACCAATCCATGCAACAAACCTCAATGCCAACTCTGCCCACATATCTACACCAGCAACACCATCACAGGACCTAACCAGATCAGCCACACCATCACCGGTTCATTCACCTGCACATCCACCAATGTAATATATGCCATCATATGCCAGCAATGCCCTTCTGCTATGTACATCGGCCAAACTGGACAGTCTCTAAGGAAAAGGATAAATGGACACAAATCAGATATTAGGAATGGCAATATGCAAAAACCTGTAGGAGAACACTTCAACCTCCCTGGCCACACAATAGCAGATCTTAAGGTGGCCATCCTCCAGCAAAAAAACTTTAGGACCAGACTTCAAAGAGAAACTGCTGAGCTTCAGTTCATCTGCAAATTTGACACCATCATCTGCAAATTTGACACCTTTGATTAAACAAAGACTGTGAATGGCTTGCCAACTACAGAACCAGTTTCTCCTCCCTTGGTTTTCACACCTCAACTGCTAGAACAGGGCCTCATCCTCCCTGATTGAACTAACCTCGTTATCTCTAGCTTGCTTCTTGCTTGCTTATATTTACCTGCCCCTGGAAATTTCCACTCTTGCATCCGACGAAGTGGGTATTCACCCACGAAAGCTCATGCTGCAAAATGTCTGTTAGTCTATAAAGTGCCACAGGATTCTTTGCTGCTTTTACAGAACCAGACTAACACGGCTACCTCTCTGATACTTGACAACATGAAGCGTACCTTATCCAGTACACTAAATGCCCCAACAACAATTATACGGGTGAAACCAGACAATCACTATGCTTGCAAATGAACTCACAGGAAAATGATAAGATTAAAACACCCTATCACCTGAGGGTGAACACTTTTCACAAAGCAATTGCCCCATATCTGATCTATCAGTCCTTATGCTCCAAGAAAACCTGCACAACGCTTTCAAAAGACGAGCCTGAGAGCTTAAATTCATCACTGTGCTAGACACCCAAAAATCCTGGACTGAACAGAGACACTGGGGCTAAGAACACACTGGCACTTAGGTTGGTGTAATTTATGTTGCTCAGGGGGGTGGCTTATACACAGTTAACAGGCCACTCTATCTTCAATGGCCCCTTACAATATGTGCTAACTACTAATGCTACACAATCTTGCATTTTGCTGTGAGTTCCTTCCCAGACCTGAAGAAGAGATCTGGGGGGCTCAACAGCTTGTCTCTCTCACCAACAGAAGTTGGTCCAATAAAAGATATTATCTCCCCCACCTTGCCGCTCTAATATCCTGGACCAACACGGCTACAACCACAACCTGCTGTAATGCAAAGTATCCAGAATTACCAAAACAGGGGTGGCTTTGTGTGTTTATAGAACTGAATTTCTAAAAATGGAAAGCATTGAATTTAGTGGGACTCTTTATATTGTGGAACAAGACGCTCTCTACACATACCAGTTATTAGATCGGGAAAACATGGAATGCTATTCCCCTTGTGCCTGCACATTCAGCCCAAAAGATATATGCTCCTAGTTCTCTTGACCAACAGCATTGTGTTGTATGTTCTTCTGTTGCAAAATGCCTTTGGGCCCAATCATTGTTCCTTTAGAATATGAAAAGACATCTGCATGGGTGAGAGTATGTTGCATGCAGTGGCGCTGGAACAATTAGTATAGTGGAGGTGCTGAGAGCCACTAACCCAAACTGCAACCCCTGTATATAATGTGATCCACTTCAAGCCAGAGGGTGAGGCAGCACCCCCAGAGCCCCTAGTTCTAGCACCTATGGTTACAGGAGTAGAAGCCAGATGTATAGAAGACTGAGGTGCTTTCCTGCACATTGTAGTTACATGTTTTAAAGTTAGGTGCTGTTAATTTGTGGATACGCTTTGTGTTGGACACTTCAGAGTTATCAACAGTTACTATTTCTACTAAGAAAAATATGTATTTCATTAAGAGTATGTACAATCAAGTGAGGCATCTTGGAGGTTAGCTAGATGGCTCTAGACAATATATACTAATGGACAATCCTTGGTACTGGTTGGAAGTAGCTGGAATAAGTGATTGTTTGAGCTGTGTAAAGGCATTCTTCTGTCCAAATTAAATACCTTAATTAGGAACCTTCTCTCCTTATTACTGCACAAACAGCTTGTACCTAACACTTACATAATTTTTGTTTAAACCTTTCAGTGCTGACTGCAGCTTCCTACAGTCCAGAGCCTGAACTCTGCCTTCCAAGATACAGGAGGGCCTTTGGTTTCTGTAGTAACATTCCACATCCTTACTCACACACAGTTGCTCTACACAAAGCACATGCTTGTGTTTGGTCAGCTGCTGCTTACAGAAATATTTCCCCTCTCTCCTTCAGTAACCCACTGTATTCTTTGTGCCATAGCCCCTCCATAATGAATATCGCTTTAACAAAATCAGCTGTTTGGAGGGTCTTGAGCAGCTTGCATTTCCCTGGGTGCATGCAGAAAGTCAAATCGTCACCTCCATTTGGTAGCTCTGTGTGCTTCTATTTCCACTCACACTCTTCAGCTTTTCGGTGTAAAGTAAGCTCTGTGGAGCAGGGAATTCTCTCTCACTGTGTGTACAGCACCTAGCACCAGGGGTGCAACTACAAAACAAGATACATTAAAAAAAAAACAAAGACAAACCCCACATTCTCCTCTAAGTCATGAAACTGCAGGAGGTTCTGGTGTCTGGTGTTTTTTTTTTGTTTTTTTTTTAAGATGTGCGCCTGTAGCAAGCAAAGACTCACCAGCATGGTGCCTCCTGCTGGTTATCCTGGGAATTAACTTGATTCCAGCCCAGAGCGCCTTCTGCAGGCTTGTGGCCCACCCGCCACTGGCCCCAGGTCCCTCCGGGACCCTGGTGCCTTTTACTCAGGGTTCTTCCCCCAGCAGTACCCCCACTCTCTGGGTCTCCCCTCCCAGAGGAACCCCAATCCCTCTATCCCCACCTTGCCTCAGTTTGCCTCCTCTGAGTGGAGCAAACTGCAGTCTGTAAAAGCCACTCATCATCGGCAAGGTGGTCGGACCAGCTGCCTCTGCCTAATCCCAGGCTGCACCTCTGCAACCCCAGTACCTGCTTTGGCCTTTGGCAAGGCCTCAGCCTGGGGATTTGCCAGGCTGGAGCGCCCCAGCTCCTCTTGCCTTTCCTCAGCTCTGCTCTACTCTACTCTACTCCAGTACCCTGAGCTCCCAGGCAGCCAGGTCCATCTCTCTCTCCACCACTAGAGAGAGACTTCTTCAGCACCTAGGCAACAGCCCTCTTATAAGGGCCAGCTGGGCCCTGACTGAGCTGGCCACAGCTGTGACTGCTTCCCCAATCAGCCTAGCCTGGCTGCTTTTAACTGCTGTTCTCCAGGAGTGGGGCAGCCACCCCACTACAGCATCTTAGTCTGGGGTGCTCTGCTCGGTGTCCCTGTCCGGTACCCTCGTTTTGAACCTATGACCTTCACTTCAATCCCTGTTTTTCTCCTTTGTTGTCCCCCGTGTTCATTTGGTCCCTGGGTCCAGTGGTCCCTCCCGCTAGGCTGGGGAAGGGGCCTTTAGAAGTGAGCGGGCTTGCGTCTGTCCACCCTCCGGGTTTTCCAATAAGACTACAGCATCTTACAGATAAAAGAATGTACTCGAACACAAGGACTATTGTTGAGGTTAACAAAATAGTGAGGAGGGAAGATTTTGGGGCGGGGAGGCATTTTCCCAATAAATTAAATGTCATGCCCAGCCTTCTCTGTAGATTGTCTCCCAGTCAGAACTATTAAATGCTGCTATGGTGCCAAGTTAATTGGCCAGTAATGAGAGCCTGGGGTTGGATATAGTGCGGCCTCATCAGCATTCAGCAGCACTGTACCATGCTGCAGCATGAAGGACAGAGAAACACCAAAACAAGAAAAAGAGGGGAGAGAAAAGCGGAGGAGGACTAAGACAAATATCATTTTGTTACTTGCACCGTAGGCTTTCATGCTAATGGATACTCCCTTCCAGCCCTCACTAAAGTGAAGAAATCAGGTATGTTCTGAAAGCATCTGATTTTGTGTGTCTGTGTGTGTGGAATTTATACAGAGTTATTGCACAGAGATACACAGAAGGACAAATAAACTCCCTCCCAAACCAACTTCATGTTAGATCCAGAGTAGCAATTTCCGTCCTTTTCCCTACTAAACTCCCTACTAAACCCTGAAGCCAATGGCATTACCCAGATGAGTAAGGGGTAAAGAATCAGATCCTCTGAAGTCATTACTACACTCTGGGGCTAGAGTCTAAGCTGAAGTGAGCTAGAATAGATCCACCAAAGTCAATAGATCTATGCCAACTTTCACCAGCTGATGATCTCAGCAGCCCATGTCTTCAAAGGTATTTAAGATCCTATTTCCACGGAAATCAATGGAAGATGGTAGCCTAAATACCTATGAGGATCTGGGCCACCCTGATTTACAGATAGCAAGAGGCTCCAATAGGAAAAAAAAAAGTTTGAGGAAGAGATTACAACCTCAGGGACAAAAAACAAAACACGTAGTGATTCACAAATGAACACGTGCACACACACACACACACAAAGAGAGAATGGTTTTAACAGGTGTTTTATATTTGGACATTGTTGGTGGAGTTTTCAAAAGCATTCAGCGTGGCCTACCTCTGGTCCCATTGAAATCAAAGATTAAATTCCTCATTGGCTTCAATAAGAGCAGAATTAGACCAATGCTGGGCACTCTGGAAAATCCCACTTTATGAAAGTTAAGCACCAGATTGTGTCTTGCCCCTGCATGAATGCTCTTGGGAGGAAATGTTACAAGGAGCCTTTCTGATCCTTGCAATTCCCAACATGTCATCCACAATTGCAATCCTTGCACTCCCAAGTACAAGAAGTGCTCCTGGCTCTAATTTGCCAGGCTAGCATCCCCCTCCTACCATTAGACAGACACGAAAAGGAAAGCATGCTGCACCTCCATAGAAGTGTAGCAGTCAGTGCTCTCCCCTGGGCACCTGGAAGCTTCATGAGACATGTGCATCCTTAAAACACAATCCCTTCTTGCACTTCCATTGTGGTAGTGCAGCTCTGCATCACTCCCAAAAAGATGTTATTGAGGCCTGAGATCCTAGTACAGCATGGCTACTTGCTGCAAATATTTACATGTGCAAATCCAGAGTAACTTCATTGTCTTCAGTGGAATGACTCTAGATTTATAATGCTGTAAATGAGAGCCAGATTGGGTCTCTAGACAATCTTGGTGTTTTTACACCGATGGGATAGTATTTGGTAACTAAGGCCCTCTCTACATTAGAGAAATTTGTAATTACACTTACGTAATTAGACCACTGTAGTTAAGTGCAGTGATGTGGTAGCCAAAAAGCTTGACTCTCTCAGCAACAGAAGTTGATCCAATAGAAGATACAAACAAACAAAGGAAATGCAACCTAGATGGAGCTACTATAAGGTGGGTACAAAATTGGTTGGAGAGCCATTCCCAGAGAGTAGTTATCAGTGGTTCACAGTCATGCTGGAAGGGTATAACAAATGGGGTCCCGCAGGGATCAGTTCTGGATCTGGTTCTCTTCAATATCTTCATCAATGATTTAGATAATGGCATAGAGAGTACACTTATAAAGTTTGCGGACAATAACAAGCCGGGAGGGGTTGCAAGTGCTTTGGAGGATAGGATTATAATTCAAAATGATCTGGATAAACTGGAGAAATGATCTGAAGTAAATAGGATGAAATTCAATAAGAATAAATGCAAAGTGCTCCATTTAGGAAGGAATAATCAGTTGCACACATACAAAATGGGAAATGACTGCCTAGGAAGGAGTACTGCGGAAAATGATCTAGGGGGTCAGAGTGGACCACAAGCTAAATACAAGTCAACAGTGTAACGCTGTTGCAAGAAAAGCGAACATCATTCTGGGATTTATCAGCAGGAGTGTTGTAAGAAAGACATGAGAAGTAATTCTTCCATTCTATTCCGCACTGATTAGGCCTCAGCTGGAGTACTGTGTCCAGTTTTGGGTGCCACATTTCAGGAAAGATGTGGACAAATTGAAGAAAGTCCAGAGAAGAGCAACAATAATGATGAAAGGTCTAGAAAACATGATCTTTGAGAGAAGATTGGAAAAATTGGGTTTGTTTAGTCTGGAGAAGAGAAGACTGAGAGGGGACATGATAACAGTTATCAAGTACATACAAGGTTGTTACAAGGAGAAGGGAGAAAAATTGTTCTTCTTAACCTCTGAGGATAGGACTAGAAGCAATGGGCTTAAATTGCAGCAAGGGAGGTTTAAGCTGGACATTAGGAAAAACTTCCTAACTGTCAGGGTGGCTAAGCACTGGAATAAATTGCCTAGGGAGGTTGTGGAATCTCCATCATTGAAGATTTTTAAGAGCAGGTTGGACAAACACCTGTCAGGAATGGTCTAGATAATACTTAGTCCTGCCACGCGTGCAAGCATCTGGACTAGATGACCTCTTGAGATCCCTTCCAGTCCTATGATTCTAAGATACTGTCTCACCCAACTTGTCTCCCCACAAGTTTACTAAGGTAGATGCATGGGACCCATGTAAAGCTAATGCAATGGACTCCGGTAAGTTACCATAGTAAACCACACTGGTGTAAACCCTGTTTCACATTGGTGCAGTTGCAGGGGTTAGCGGTGTGCCCCAGTGTAGCTACATCAATACACCAGTGCAAATGTACCTAATGATAAAACACAGTCATTAAAAATCATTTAGCACTCTGGATAGAGAAGTAATCACCAGCTTCCAGCCTGGATACAATGCACCTTTCACCGAGCAAATGCTTTAGTTGCTGTTAATGCAGCATGTAATAAAAGGTATTTAGTACACTTGTTATTAAAACAGTCTCCAAATGTTACAAACCTATAATCATGCTTAACACTTAGGCTCCTTTTTTGGTTCCCTACCTCCCCACCCTGTTTTCTTGAATCATTGCTTTCATTTTATCAGCGGGGATCCAAACACTGTGAGAGCGACCACTCCTAGTCAGCTTTCACACAGCCTCCAGGATGTAAATCACTCCCAGCTATATTGTATGAGTGCTATAGCCAGTCACACTGCCAGGCAACACCAGCAAACTGCCAGTCCCAGACTTTCCCACCAGAAATGTGGGTCTTGTACTGCCCAGCACCCTCCTGGACAATAGGGTCACCCAGAGGATTCAGGGGGCCCGGGGCAAAGCAATTTCAGGGGCCCCTTCCATTAAAAAAAAAAGTTGAAATACTATAGAGTACTATATTCTCATGGGGGTCTGGGGCAAATTGCCACGCTTGCCCTCCCGGCGGCCCTGCTGGACAATACAAGCTCCTATAAAGTCTGTCATTTGATTAATAGAAAATGATATGCACAAATCTTGTTATCCCAGATGAAGTTTCCTAAGCACCTCAATCTAAGCACGCTGATTTAGAACAATAAAACAAATTTACTAACAGAAAGATAGATTTTAAATTATTGCAAGTAATGGAGCATAAAAGTCATAATTGGTTACAAGTAAATAAAAGGTAAAATGCAATCACAAGCTAAACAAATTCAAAGCTAAAAGGTCTCTCTTACCACATGATCTAGTAGTCTAACTGGCTGAATCTTTCAGCCAGGATCCCTCCTCAGTCCATTTATGCTTCCTTTGTGCTTCAAGTGTTGATGCCATGAGGAGAGGTGAAGGCAGAGATGACTTGGGGCCTCTGTCCCCCATTCTTTATACTTTTTTTTGAAAATCATCTCCAGCTGAGGAGACAGCAAGTCTGTGGGGACAGTAACTTCCAGCTTTTCCTTTGCCAAAATTTAGATTTCTCGCTCACACCCCTTTTCCCTGCCAAAGAATGGCCAATTAACCAGGTGATAATCCGTTCGATTTTGTTGACACCTTGCTGAGGCATCAGTTTACCTTTTATCTCTGAGGAACTGGTTTGTGCCAGCTTTTCTAAACTTAGAACGTCTCGGCAAAGTCATACAGTAGAATTTTATAACTTTACATACAATGTTGCCATCCATTTTACTTGGACAAAAACAATCAGCAAATTATGAGTTTTCAAAAGATACTCACAAGGCTTACTTTGTACAAAAATTATCATAGTCTTGTAAAAAGGGTGAACATAGGAATACAGACTGTCACAGTGGTTCATGAATTCAGGTATATTTATACTGTAAAATGAATCAATGCTAGACATAAAGAGAAGAATAGCCACAATGCTAAGGTGAAAGCTAAGAGATGTAGGTTCTGTTCCTGGCTCCCAGTCCTACCTGTCATCATCCTTAAAAGGAAACCTGCATAACACTTTCAAAAGATGGCCCTGGGAGTTTAAATTCATTACTCTGCTAGACACCAAAAATCATGGACTGACAGAGACACTGGATTGGTGATTTATTACAACAGTCTGTAACCCACTAACCTCCATCCATTTTTGTCCTAAAACTGTAGTGGTGTTAACGGGCCACTCCACCTTGAATGGTCCCTTAGAATATAGACTAACTACCAATGCTAACCAGTGCATTACATCTTGTATTTAACTGATATTCAGAGACCCTTTCCCAGACCTGAAGAAGAGCTCTGTGTAACTCAGAAGATATCTGTTGGTGAGAGAGACATGAGATATTACCTCACCCACTGTGTCTCTCAAATATCCAGAACCAACATGACTACACAACATTGCATACAGACCATGAACAAGACACCTCTGAGATAAGTAGATTGAGCTTCTTAAGCATCTCATGGGATGAGCTACATGCTGGATTGAGGGACAGGACAAGGAGAGCCTAACCTAGCTCTTTCTTTTATACCCTCAAGAGGTGAGGAGATCCTGCTCCAGAGGGAGGGAAGGATGAGCTACTGGGACCATGTCAGCGGCACTGCTATGGGTACCCACATGGCCCCACAGTATGCCAACATTTTTATGGTTGACTTAGAACAACGCTTCCTCAGCTCTCGTCCCCTAATGCCCCTACTCTACTTGCACTACATTGATGACATCTTCATCACCTGGACTCATGGAAAAGAAGCCCTTGAGGCATTCCACCAGGATTTCAACAATTTCCATCCCAGCATCAACCTCAGCCTGGACCAGTCCACACAAGAGATCCACTTCCTGGACACTACAGTGCTAATAAGCAATGGTCATATAAACACCACCCTATACCAGAAACCTACTGACTGCTATACTTACCAACATGCCTCCAGCTTTTATCCAGACCACATCACACGATCCATTGTCTACAGCCACACTCTAAGATATAACCACATTTGCTCCAATCCCTCAGACAGAGACAAACACCTACAAGATCTCTATCAAGCATTCTTAAAACTACAATACTCAACTATTGAAGTGAAGAAACAGATTGACAGAGCCAGAAGAGTGACCAGAAGTTACCTATTAAAGGACAGGCCCAACAAAGAAAGTAACAGAACGCGACTAGCCGTCACCTTCAGCCCCCAACTAAAACCTCTCCAGCGCACCATCAAGGATCTACAACCTATTCTGAAGGACGATCTCTCACTCTCACAGACCTTGGGAGACAGGGCAGTCCTCGCTTACAGACATCCCCGCAACCTGAAGCAAATACTCACCAACAACCACAAACCACACAACAAAAACACTAACCCAGGAATCTATCCTTGCAACAAAGCCCATTGCCAACTCTGTCCACATATCTATCAAGCGACACCATCATAGGACCTAATCACATCAGCCACACCATCAAGGGCTCGTTCACCTGCACATCTACCAATGTGATATATGCCATCATGTGCCAGCAATGCCCCTCTGTCATGTACATTGGCCAAACTGGACAGTCTCTACACAAAAGAATAAATGGATATAAATCAGATTTCAACCTCCCTGGATACTCAATTACAGACCTAAAAGTCACAATTCTTCAACAACAACAACAACAAAATAAAAAACAGACTCCAACGAGAAACTGTTGAACTGGAATTAATTTGCAAACTAGACACCATTAAATTAGGTTTGAATAAAGACTGGGAGTGGATGGGTCATTACATAAACTAAAAACTATTTCCCCATGCTAATTTTTCCCTCTACTGTTACTCACGCCTTCTTGTCAACTGTTTGAAATGGGCCATCCTGATTATCACTACAATTTTTTTTCTCCTGCTGATAATATTCCACTTTAAATTATTTATCTTGTTAGTGTTGGTATGGCAACCCCCATCTTTTCATGTTCTCTGTGTGTGTATATATATGTCTTCCTACTCCATGCATCTGATAAAGTGGGTTTTAGCCCATGAAAGCTTATGCCCAAATAAATTTGTTAGCCTCTAAGGTGCCACAAGTACTCCTCGTTCTTTTTGCTGATACAGACTAACATGGCTACCACTCTGAAACCTGTTTCCCCATAGGATGAGATTATCTCTGAAGAGCTCCTTCCTTCCTTTGAATCAGGGTAGTTTTACATCACCCAAGATAGAACCTTCATTTGGGCGCTGCTGAAAAAGCCATTGTCATTAGTAAACTCTTTGGATTAGGGATCGTCTTTTCATTATAGGTGTCCAATTTTGATCACCAATGTATAGAGAGGATGTAGAGAAACTGTAAGGATCCTGGGTATGTTTAGTTTGGAAAAGAGATTATGTTATGAAAAAAAATTATGAGATTAAGGGGGGATATGATAGTGGTCTTTAGATACTTGAAAGGCTGCCACAAAAAAGATGGAGCAAAGTTGTTCTTTTTTGCCATAGAGGGCAGGATAAGAAGCAATGGGTTCTAACTACAGCAGTGGTTCTCAACCTATTTAACATAGTGAGCTGCATACTCAGTTCTCTATGTGTTATGTGGGCCACACCCACACAATATATATACGACCTGTATGGCCCTGAGGATGTCAGTTGGGCCACAGCAATGTGCTGATTGGGCCACAAGTGGCCCGTGGACCACAGGTTGAGAATCACTGAACTACAGCACAGCGGATTTGGATTAAATCTCAGGAAAAACTTCCTAACTGTAAGAACAGCAGAACAAGGGAACAGACTGCCTCAGGACGTTGTGGAAGCTTCTTCACTGGAGGTTTTCAAAACAAGGCTGGACAGCCATCTGTCTTGGATGGTTTAGGCACAACAAATCCTGCATCTTGGCAAGGAAATAGACTAGAGCCGTGGTTCTCAACCTTTCCAGATTACTGTGCCCCTGAATCCCAAGCCCTGCCACTTGGGGCTGAAATGTGTAATTTAGCTTTGCAGGGGCCCCCCATGGCATGGGGCCCCTGGTAACTGCCCTGCTTGCCAGCCCCTAATGCCAGCCCTACACTTGCAACCCCTCTAAACCCATCCCACAATCTCCCACGTTGAGAAATACTGATCTAGATGAGGTGACATGCCCCCGGAAGATCTCTGAGTACTCTGGGGATACGTGTACCCCTGGTTGAGAACCAGTGGACTAGATGACCCTTGCGGTCCCGTCTAACCCTATGATTCTAGGATACTAGGTGTAGATTGCTTGATTAGGGTCTCTAGTTACTACCATGATACCAGTAATAGTAATAACCACCAACAATGGATATATATTCCAGGACAAATTTCACTCAGAGTTAAAAGTCTCCCCCTAAATGGTTTCCACAAAAGGTAAAATGACTGATTCATCTTTTCATTCACAAATATGTTACTAGATACATCTGATTTTCCCTACTAAGACACTATGAGTGGCAGAAGGCTTATTTTTCTATACTGGCAATACAAATATTCCTCTTGGAAGTTAAATAATAAAAAGAAAACAATGCAATGGCTAGAAAAGTATAGGTAGAATGAGCAAAACACTGCCCTTCATCTTACAGAGTTGTGTTACAATTCCAATCTTGTCTAGTCTAACCTGTCTAGAAAATCATTATTTCAAGAATAAAAAGGGCATAGGAGTTTCGGGCTGCAGTGTGAAATCTCATATTACATCAAAAAACAGATACATGATGAACACAAGGTGAGAAAATATCACTTGCCGTAATTTTAGTTCCTATAAATATTACTAGTTAACAAAAAGACTTCTCATGTTTGACTACCACACTTTAAAGTTACCTATAAAGACAAAAAGTTAGAGCAGGTTCACACTGGGAAATAATCTAGGCAGTCATTTTTACTAGACAGAGCACTGAAATTACCAGAAATCGCTTTTTCTGCACTTCTAAATTGATATTTGCAACACTACTTGAATGTGTAAGGGACTAGGTGGCCAGGAGTCCAAGGTTCTATTCCCAACTTTGCCACTTGTTCACTGTATGATCTTGGCAAGTCACTTAAAATCCCTATATCATCAAAGAACTAAGGATGATAATATTTACAATCTCCCAGGAGCGTATTATGACTAAAGTAACTAATGTTTGCATAATGTTTACATGTCCCCAGATGAAAACTGCTAAGTGTTATTATTTAGATTTTTGTTGCGATTAAGTCCTACAGGCAAAAAAAAAGCAAGCCATGCTCTACAAACCCAAACAGCGTGGCATTATTTTTAACTCTTACTTTAAGAAGAGCTCTCTCAGGGCTATGGGAGTTATGAGACAAGATTATGGATAGCCTCCGTTTTTGGATGCCAAACTTGAGACTCCTTAAAGGGGCCTGTTTTTTTGGAGGGAGGGTCTTCAGCAAAGCCAGGCGCTTTTCAGATGTTATAAACTGGGCACACAAAAACACTAGTCACTTTTGAAAATTCTGGCCAGTGCTTCACAAAAATGGACCAAATCCTCCGCGGACACCATTCTGTCGACTGAATGAGGCTAGGCCAGCAGAGAATTTGGCTCAAAGCTTCATCATGTGTTTCCCTAACGAAATTCTCTTTTATGAAATCTCACACTGAACAACTAAAATATCACTAGCGTGGTATTTGTAGGACTATGGCATAGTGAGCACATAGGCACATGTGCACTGCTCTTCAGCCCTGCTGAGAAACAACGGAGACATTCCTGTTCCTTCCACACATTTGTGCGGAGCTACAGCCTGTGGCTGGGCTCAGGCTGTCCCTGCCATATCTATAGGGTCCAAACATTTTTCAGCTCTTAACATTACTTCTTCCTATAAATACAATCACATACAACATGGGATCAACAGACCACGTATCTGAAAAACAATGTGTCATTCATATTTAAAGGGGAATACACACACAATATAAACATGAAGCCAGGGAGCGCTGTTTTTGTTTAAAATCTGCTCGCTAAAGATGGTTTCTATGACAGCAGGAACTCTAAGGCTTCTTTTTTCAAGAAGGGCTAGTGAATTTAAGGAGATTTACTTACCCTATTAAAAATATTTGTTCTTTGACGATATGCTAAAAGTGATAAAGCATCAGCCATTTGTATGGTGTAATGTGGAACAACTCTTACCTGCAGATACATTGAAGGAGATTTTTACTTTCCTATTGCTGTTTCGTGTGTGAAACAAAGGCATTGGAGAAGTAACAAGGGCATCTGGTTATTGTTTTATAAACAGCTGGAAGGAGGGAATCCTAAGTTAATTAACAATATTATGCTAGGAGAGTGTGAGAGAGAAGCAAAATTTGTCATAATTTGCCATCAGCTCTTTAGAAGTACATAGCATTAGGTTCACAGGAATTACATTACTTTTAGGATAAACAGCTGTTCAACTGATCAAACATAGAAGCATTTAGAAAGAACCATCAAATGTAGAAGCATTTATTACATCTGACAATGGGGTGTCTCCTACTCATTATGACTTTCTACATTTCTGCACATTCATAATGACATTTGAGCTGGGAGAAAGGTTTTTGGGGGGGGGGGAGTAGGGGGGAAAACCATTTTGAGTTCATCACATGAAATCCAAACATTGCAGGTTCAAGTTCAAAGAACACAAAGATTGTGATGTCTAAGTTGCACGGAAAGCTGAGCAGGAACTGGATTTTCCATTTTGCAGGAAATTCCACAATTAAAAAAAAATGTTCCAAAACAGAATGAAAAACAACAAAAATTCAAAATTCCCCATAAAAACTAAATTCTGAAAAAAATTCCTTTCAGGTCAATCTAAATGTTTTGTTTTGATAAATCATAAATATTTCATTTCAATTTTGACCTTTAACTTCTTAAAATGTTTGTATGTAAACAAATTAAATTTCAAAAAATCTTTTCAAGACAAAAAATTGTAAACTAATCATTCCAAATCTGTCAAAACAGGACATTTTGGGGGTCTCAAAACAAATTTGTCAAAATGGATACATTTTCAAAACATTTTTATTGCAACAAAAATAGCATTTTTCACAAAAACTGTTTAGATGAAAAATGTCCAACCAGTTCTAGCTACCTGAAACATGCTGATGCAGTGTCACATGATGATGTTGGCCTCTCGGTTTCATTATGCCACTGTGCCATCACAGAAGACACAGTATTTCAGGGTCACAGTTAAAGAAGCATGTTGCCCTGTCCACACAACCATGTTTCAACATAGATGAACCCAACAGTGGAAAACCACTGTGCATTGAGGCCGCTATATTGTTAGCCCAACATTGTTTAAATGTTTAGGAGCCCAGAGGCTGATCCTGAAGTCAACAATAAAACTTCTATTGACTTCCATGGTGCAGGTTCGAGCCCCCTCTCTTTGTGAACTGTTTTAAAATAAAATACCTCCCAAACTATACACAGGTTCCTAGTCCATTTGTTCTGGGCCTCAGCTCACATGCCCAGGTGTAACTCAAGAGGACCTACTAAGGTGCGATGGAGGGAGCCCTACTCTGACATGCCACAGGAGCTCTGCAGCTGGGGAAGATGTCCGGATGGCAGAATTCGTACGATCCACCAGAGCAGGAGTTTTGATTCATTGAACATCAGCACTCCCCATAGGCACTTCCCAGTTTTCTCTGGAACCGCAGTCTGCCTCCAAATACACATTGGGAAATAAAGATTACATTGTATAACTTCCTCACTGTTTTCAGGAGGATTCAGTGAAACAAGAATGGCTAGGTTCTGGAGGCCTCAAACAAGGATGCCAATGTGAAAGTGATTCTAGTTCATGAAGTATACACTCTCTATTTGCAATTCTCTGGAAGCCAGTAGATCTTACAACCTTAGAGCCTGAGCCGGCAAACACTTATACAAGTGAATAACTTCATGCAAATGTATAGTCCCATTTTACCCAATGTCCAATGTCACGTACGTTGACCTCAGTGCAACCACTCACATCCATGAAGTTACTCACCTATAACAGTATTTGCTGGAGTGGGGCCTTAATCTGCCCACTTACATTTTAGAGTAGACAGTACTAGTTAGAGTCTATTTCTGAGCACTGTCAATACTAGACAGAGCACTTAAAGCTTAGCTCATGCTTTTACTTCTTGAGCTGCCATTCTGCTGAAGTGTGACTTTCATTTTGTCAAACACAACATAACTGATGATAAAGGATCTTGCATCATTCCAGTCTATGGGAATTTTTCCATTGACTTGACAGGGAGCAGGATTAAGCTCTTAGACATCACCGTAGAATAGTTGGCGTGAAAAGGTGGTTGTGTTTAGTTGTGCAGCAAGATCTCTCTTTGTTCTGTTTTTACTTAACAGAACAGCTAAGAGGAGATTTCTAAGACATAAATGGCAACTAGGCCCCTAATTCCTATTGATTTGCAATAAGAATTAGGCACCTAGCTGCCATTTGTGCCTTTGACAGGTCTCCCTCTAAATGGAAAAAAATGACTGATTTCTGATCGGGGGTTGAAGAAAAAGAAATTGCATAAAAAGGTAGCAAGTGCTAGTGATTTCCTATCTCTCCTCTTCCCAAAGAAGTTCTCCACAAATCAGAAGAAATTGAATGATATATTTTAATATCACTGCAGGCTAAGTTTGACCTTTAAATATTAGTTTTTAAATATTAATGAAATTCCAGAAGGAAAGCAGACTGACAGGTGTATTACAAGTCAGACAAAATAGCACAGTAAAATTCTATGCTGCTTTGAAATTCCCATTAGTGGTAATGAGATATGCACATATAACTCCACACACTGATCTGACAACGTACTCTGAAAAATCCAAACAGAATAAATGAACAGAAAATTGTGTTAAAAGTAATTATTCTTTTTTCATAACTTTTGGGGGGTATATTTAAAGGAAGAAAAAAATCAGACACCTACCTTTATGTAAGTAGATTTGGAATTTTTTTTTAATTGACTCCTTTATCACATTCATTTCCTGAAATATTTTTACCCAGAAAGCCCTCTTCCATTCCACTAATTTAGGCAAATCTTAATCTTCACATAATTCTTCTAAGCAGCTCACTACACTATTCCCTATTCATCAAAGATAACCTTCCAAGTTTGCCCTGTGTACTAGCATGGTTTGACTTTGGTACTATTGAAGTTGTCTGGGAATGGCAAAACACACACACACACAAAAAAGCACCACCACGTACAAACAGTATAAACACTATATCATAAAGTTCAGTATTGTAAGTAAGAATCAAATTGTCCAAGTGGTCTTAACCTGCTCTTCGCCTCTTCATTCAAGATCTTGCAGATACAATTTTGGACACCTGTGTATTCCAAAAAAAGGCAGAATTAGACAAATTAGGTAGGGAGATACCTAACTGGTCAATTTGTATCCAAATAATCTAAATATTGAAGATTACAAAACATAGGCATTTAAAACTGGGCAAAGAAAACACTGAGCATGCAAATATACAGGCTGTTTTGAAAATGTGACCCAGAGAGTCTGGCTTAAACCCAGAGAAGACAAGAAATTCAAAATTAAGAAGAGCTTAACTCTGTTCCCTCAGAGATATGCATTATTATCGAGCATATGTTGTTTAATGAAAAGATAACACAATGACTTGCAAATATTTTATTTACAAATCCAGCATAGTTAATTATCTGGCAGGATGTAAATATTCATATTAGGAGCCATGAAGGTGAAATGCCTTCAACCACCTGAAAAAAGAAATATCCTGCCTTAACATAGACTTAACATTGCTTCTTGTTCTGTCATCTGCCACCACTGAGAACAGTCGAGCTCCATCTTCTGTGGAACCCCCCTTCAGGTAGTTGAAGGCTGCTATCAAATCCCCCCTCACTCTTCTCTTCTGCAAAAGAAATAATCCCAGTTCCCTCAGCCTCTCCTCGTAAATCATGTGCCCCAGCCCCCTAATCATTTTTGTTGCCCTCCGCTGGACTCTCTCCAATTTGTCTACATCCCTTCTGTAGTGGGGCGACCAAAACTGGACATAATATTCCAGGCGTGGCCTCACCAGTGTCAAATAGAGGGTAATAATCACTTCCCATGATCTTCTGGCAATGCTCCTACTAATACAGCCCAATATGGCGCTGGCCTTCTTGGCAACAAGGGCACACTGCTGACTCATATCCAGCTTCTCGTCCACTGTAATCCCCAGGTCCTTTTCTGCAGAACTGCATGGGATTCTTCCTTCCTAATTATAGGACTGGACACTTGTCCTTATTGAACCTCATCAGATTTCTTTTGGCCCAATCCTCCAATTTGTCTAGGTCACTCTGGACCCTATCTCTACCCTCCAGCTTAATGTCATTCCCGAACTTGCGGAGGGTGCAATTAATCCCATCATCCAGATCATTAATAAAGATGTTGAACAAAACCGGCCCCAGGACTGACCTCTGGGGCACTCCACTTGATACCGGCTGCCAGCTAGACATCAAGCTGTTGATTGCTACCCATTGACAATCTAGCCAGCTTTCTATCCATCTTATAGGCCATTCATCCAATCCATACTTTTTTAATTTGCTGGCAAGAATACTGTGGGAGACCGTATCAAAAGCTAAAGTCAAGATATATCACATCCACCTCTTTCCCCATATCCACAGAGCCAGTTATCTCATCATAGAAGGCAATCAGGTGGGTCAGGCATGATTTGCCTTGGTGAATCCATGTTGACTATTCCTGATCACCTTCCTCTCCGCCAAGTGCTTAAAAATGAATTTCTTGAGTACCTGCTCCATGATTTTGCCAGGGGCTGAAATGAGGCTGATTGGTCTGTAGTTCCCCGGGTTCTCTTTCTTCCCTTTTTTAAATATGGGCATAGGGTGACCAGACAGCAAATGTGAAAAATCGGGACAGGAGGTGGGGGTTAATAGGAGCCTATGTAAGAAAAAGACCCATAAATCGGGACTGTCTCTATAAAATCGGGACATCTGGTCACCCTATATGGGCACTATATTCACCTTTTTACAGTCGTCCGGGACCTCCCGCAATCACCACGAGTTTTCAAAGATAATGACCAATGGCTCTGCTATCACATCAGCCAATTCCCTCAGCACCCTCGACTGCATTAGATCTAGACCCATGGACTTGTGCTTTTCTAAACCTGTTCTTTCACCACTGAGGGCTGCTCACCTCCTCCCCATACAGTGTTGCCCAGTGCAGCAGTCTGGGAGATGACCTTTTCTGTGAAGACCGAGGCAAAAAAAGCATTGGGTACTCCAGCTTTTTCCACATCATCTTTCGCTATGTTGCCTCCCCCATTCAGTAAGGGTCCCACACTTTCCCTGACCTTCTTCTTGTTGCTAACATACCTGTAGAAACCCTTTTTGTATCCCTCACATGCCTTGCTAGCTGCAACGCCAACTGTGCCTTGACCTTCCTGATTACACCCCTGCATGTTGTAGCGATATTTTTATTCTCCTCCATAGTCATCTGTCCAAATCTGTCCAAGATCTGACCAACAAGGGTCCATCCAAGAGCAGCCAATATAAGAGCACTGCATAGGCTATGAACTCTCAGGATAGCTGAAAATGTTACTCTTCTAATACTCCCATATCCATGTATTGTGGGAAGTAAGTGATCTTGTGCAGGGTTGAAAGAAAACATTACTTGTCACCTCATTCCTGGCCCCACCTCAGAGCCCGCACCCCCAGCTGGAGCCCTCACCCCCACACATACACCCCAACCCCCCTAACCCAGCCCGGATACCTCTCCTGTATCCTGAACCCTTCGTTTCTGGCCCCAACCAGAGCCCACACCCCCAGCCCAGAGCCCATACCCCCGCACTGTATCCCTTGCCTGAACCCCTCTCACGCACCTCAAACCCTTCATCCCTGGCCCCACTCCAGAGCTCACACCCCAAGCCAGAGCCCTCACCCCCTTCCCACAACGCAACCCCACCCCCCTGCCCCAGCCCAGTGAAAGTGAGTGAAAGTGCGGGAGAGCGAGCAATGGAGGGAGGGGGGATAGAGTGAGCAGGGCCAGGGCCTTGGACAAGGGGCAGGACAGGGGTGTTCGGTTTTGTGCGATTAGAAAGTTGGCAACCCTATGGCCAACAGAACATTGAGCTTTTGCTTCAAAGAAGAGAAGAAGAACCAGGTGTCTTCTGCTCTTTCGCCTAGGACTGACAACTAAAGGGTGAAATGATCTTTTGGAGCACAAAGTCTCTGCATGCTCTCAGACCAATGTAAGTCCTCAAACTAGGAGTGAAACAAGACTCATTTAGTTCATAGGCTTTTAGCTGCTCCTCTGCAGAGTGCTGAATTTGACCTTCTTCACTATTACCCTTTCTGCACCCACAAATATGAGACGTTTGTATAATACCGTTGCAAATTTATCTATATTACCTTATTTATATTGATAACATATAGGTCTAAATCCTGAAATTTGGGGTGAAAAAGACACCCTAAAGCAGAGGACCTAGTACAAGGCCTATGGCCAATTACTCCTACTTAAGCCCTAAAAATAGGGACGTATGTGGGACGTAGTGCAACATAGACTTTCTGGTGGCCCCTCTGCACAGGGGTGAATTTCACCTTTGTGCATTAACTTTCTATGGCCTTTGTTATACAGAAGTTCAGACTATCATAATAGTCATTTCCAGCCTTAAAGTCTAGGAATCCACAATTCCTCATGAAATCAGTATCTTAGCATCTCTCAGGATTTGCTCATACCAGTTATGGAGAGCAATATGCGGTATACATACAAATGTTGTTAGTACTTAACCTATCCTCAATGCCTTTCTCTAGCTGTGCACCTGCGTAACTGTTTTATTTTCCTTGAATCACATTAACCCTGGCTCGGGATTTTATTTTTAATTTTCAGCATCTGAAAGGGCTAAGGCTCTTTTATACTTCTTGCCTCCTGCTGTGAAATGACATTTATTGCTGTGTGAGTTCTGTCATACCGGGGATGTACGTACTTTAGACTTCACATAAAGTTCTGAATCATTCTTAAAAAATATTTGTCAGTGCATTTGTTCTGTCTGGGGCTACTCTATACTCCTCTTCTTCCTCCTCCTTCCTTTTTATTCTTCATTCATTAGGGACACAGAGGGAAGAAATCCATTATGAAAGAGTAACACATCGTTTACTCAAAGCATGGACATTTCTAAACAGTGCAATCTTCAGATGAAAAAAACACTTTCTAGTCTGTTTGGTCTTGACTTCTCATTAACAAAGTTTTGTTTCACCCTGTATATTCCAGAGAAGGAATCCAGGCCTCATTGCAAAGAATGCTGGGAAGGAAGGCAGTGTTGATGAGCTCCCTTTTGTCTAGTATGGGGAGAGACCTAGAGGGAGTAGGACTTGCTATGAGTTAGACTTGGAGAGTGCAGAGCTGCTGCAGCTTCTCTGCAGAAGGAGCTGGGTGGCAGCCTGAGAAGGAGCTGACGCGACATGAGCAGAGTGGTAGGAGGACTTTGAAGAGGAATAAATGAAGAGAGCTTGTGCAGAGTAGCGGAATGGGCCTGATGCCTGACTACGTGCTTCCTTCCAAAGGGCCAAGGCTGAAGCTTTTTGGTAGAGGAAGGGAGAGCAGATTGAACTTCCCTGTCACCTCCCCACTGTACCAAGAAAGGACTTGGACATAAAATCCAGAGACTCCTGTGAACCAGGGACACTAGCAGGAAGATTTTGTGAGGACTTGAATTCAACGTTTTTGGTTTAGCAGAAGGCTAATGACTGAGCCAGCAAGAAAAATTAAGTAAATGGCTCCTTCAATACCCCAAAACTTGACAGAAATATGGCTGGCAACAAGGGATGGCACAGGGCTGCTGAAAGCAACATAGAAAAATGTCAGACCAGCTTGGGGCTGACTTTCAGCATTCTATTTCCACCAGAAAAGACAGCAGAGCTGATCCACAGATGGAGTACCTCCCCAAAATCATTAATTTTCTTATCATGAGGAAGTCTCATTAATGTCCTGAGCCCCATTGCCAAACATGGGGCTTCTGTTCCTTTTCACCTAACTACACCTGGCCACGACCCACTAATAGGGCATGAGGTTAGAATTTCTCAAGGTATAACTCCTAAGTTTTGGAAAGCAGAGCTGAGGCTATTGCTGTTGTCTCATGCTTTGCTCTTGCCTTAGTTGCTCGGAATTCCCATGAATGTCAGGGAGAATTCTGTGTGAGAAGTTAATGCTAACTATGCTGTAGACTCCAGTGTTCTCAATTAAGTAAAGTAGCTCTTATTCATTTCCAGGTCCATTGGCTTTTACTCTGGGACAAACTCACCAACCCTGGAGTTTCTCCATGTTCCTTCCAGTATCTGTTTAGATGCATTTGTTATAAATGTAGTGGTGTGAGATACTACTGGAAAAAATAAATCAGAAAGGTTTACTTGAGTGGCTATACATATCTTGCCCAAATCTGTTTCCCCTACTCTGTTTTTTCGATGCACAGACTCTCACCACATTTTCAGGTACCTTTGTATTTCTTCAGTCCCCATAGAGACTCCTGTAGCAGAACTTAACATTTACTCTGGGCTATTAATGATTCTACCCAAGTCAGGGACATTCAGTGAATTTCCATCCATTATAGTTGGAGGGAATAATGTTTGAGTGGAAGATATTTGACCATCTAAATAGACAAGGCAAAGAGTGGGAGAAAAACAGTATTATCATCTCCATCTTACAGAGCACTGAAGAGCAGACTTTAAGTGACTTACTTAGCTCACACAGGACCTCTGTGGCAGAGCTGGGAATTTAATTCATATTCCCTGAATCCAGTCCAATGTCTGAACCCAAAGGCCAGCTTATCCCCTTGGGAAAAAATAGTGGTAGATAATTTCTAGGCTCTATCTTAGGGCTTTGCACTGCCCCACATCACTGGTGTTATTATTGTTAACACTTATAGTGCAGTAGTGCCTGCAGTTGCACAAGGCTGAGCCCCATTGCACTAGGCACTACACAGATAAATAGGAAATAAGAGTCCTAAACATCTGAGTGCTTTCCACATAAGATAGATTGGCAATAGTGAGGTCTGGTCACACTTCTCAGGTTACTGACAGGTACCTCCTGTACACAGAGCACCTCCAGCTGCATATACAGGAGTCTCACTGATACTCAGTTGAGCAGAATAATCTGACTGCATTTGACAGGAACAGAGCTCTGGGCTCCCACTCCATAGTCCTTTCAGTAACCCAGGAGGGGTTGTTGAGCAAAGCAGTACTGACCACTTAACAGCTCACCTTGAGGCTGGCTGGCTTGCTGAACCTATCATCTGCAGCTGGTATACCAGAGTCTGCTATCTCCTTGTAGGATCAGCATGTGACCTCCTTGAGGTCAAAATCCCTGAAGCTTACCTCAGCTCGCTCGCTCTTTCTTTCAAAACTACTATCTGCTCTCTCCTCCCTCAGCTCCTGACACTTGCTGCTTTTAAACCCTTACTCCACCCCTGACATGATTGACAGGGCAAGAGGGGCAGGGCCAGCCCTGCTTACAGCAACTCTTTAACCCCTTTGTCACCAGTGCAGGATTTATACACCCCATCACAGGTGCCCAGTGGACTTCATGGGCTCTCTGGATCTTCTCCCTTTCTGGGGTTACAGAAAGCTCTGTTTGGGTGTGGGCTTTTGTAGGGGGCAAGTGGGGAAATGGTTGATACTATGAACTTCATTCTGGTTATATTTATATTGCTTCTTTCCCAATTACCTGGCTATGTTTTAACCTCAAAAAAGTAGGTGGTGGGAGGGACTATATTGTTTTCATTAGCTGAGTACTGCATCTTTCAACCTGTACTTGCTTCCCTTAAAAAACCTCTCTTTTAATAAAGCTTTGTTAATTCCTTTAAACGGAGCTTCAGTATCTGATGTTCTACAGCATACATTGGAAATGACCTGTGTTTTAATGGGGACTTGCCATTATGTAAGAAGGGAATATCTCTCTTTGCACGACTCAATGATGCAATAATTATTAATGAGATATTATGCCTTTGCACATTTCTGGCAAATGATTTAGTGCACTATAGATGTTGAACAGCACTCTTTGAGGTTTGCATTCTGATACCATGTCTCTGTTACAACTTCACACATGCAGATAATATCAATTAGATTATAGCTGTATGGAACCAGTGTTGAGTTCCTGAGGAGAGTGACACAAGTTTTGCTTCTTTCAGTCAATCTATTCACATGTTCAGTGTGTCAAGAAACTTGGCTACACATTGGAGCTGAACACACTTGCTGTGTGTGTATGATGAATGCATATCCGGTCAATTGTCACTGTTTACATGATTCCTACAAAATTCTGACTTGCCTTTCATCTTTCTGATGAATGAGTACAGCCTCCTCCCCGCCTACACTATTGAGAAAGGAACTCAACATACTGCTCTGACAGGAGTCACTGGAAGGTGCTGTTACACATAGTTGTTTAAGTTCTTTTTCTTAACATGCAAACACTGTTCAGTCTGAAGAAGTGTTACTAGTGCTGTTACTAGTTTTGTAATGCAGTTGTACAAGCAGCAAGAGCTTTTGCTCTCTTCCCCTTAATTTCTCTAATGAGAATCAGTTCTTGGGGCAGTGTTATTCCCTGGAAACAGGCATTGATGTTTTGCTCAAGATTGATTCCTGAGAGAGGGGGTTGCTCTGTGCTATTTGACTGCCTCTGTTCAAGGATTGGTTATGGTAGTGTAATGAAACAAGTTACACTAAGAAAATACCCCATTCTCCATGTCACTGGTTTCCCTCCAATGGGAAATTAATCTGCAAGGCCCTGATATCTACTACCACTCAGCAGAGGAGCCACAAGATAAATTGGCATTTTCACCATAGGTGAAATCAAGGCTCCTGGACAGCTGGAGGCAAAGAGAGACAGTCAATCAGTTGGGAATCTCCAGACCTTCCTGAAGTGAAGGTCTCTGTTGTCATTAGCTCAAAGAACAGCGCTATGGTGACCGTAGCACCTTGTAACTTGCTAGTCCTGCTGCACGTAATGGCTCCAGATTTACTATGGGTCCCATGTGTGCTGAATTTCATCTGTCTTGTGTAAAGAAACTGTATCTCCTTCTCTCTGTCTTCAGTGTTGTGATGCATTAACGAGATTATACATCATTATAGTTTGTTATTCCTATTAACCACAGAGGGTTTGTTTAAAGCACCATCTACACAGGGAACATAGAGACTGAGATCTGCAAAGCAAGAATTTGTTCCATAGGAAGGCAACGTGCTCATTCAAATATTGAATGAACCCAATAGGATTGTGAGTAATAACCTATACTTCCTCCGTGCATGCGTGCATACCATTACCATGTGCTAAGCTTGGTATGATAGTATGAGAAGGGACTCAGTCGGAGGGAGTGGTAACAGAATAAGGGGAGATTTGCGTGTGGGGAGGCTGAACGTACATATGGGGAAACGGAAGGGTTTGCTGACGTCACTTTGAAATTCTTCATTAATGAAATTCACCATGTCTGTAGTGAACACCTGAAGCCAGATTCTCTATCCCTGTAGGTAGGGTAGGAGGGCAAAAAGTGGTTTCTAGCCACCTTTGTGTTCCCCTGAGCCCAAGGAAACAAATTGTTTACCTAGTCTCCAGGATTAAGCAGACTGAGCTCTTTTATGCTAGCTGCCAACAGCCCAAAGTGCCCATTCTACCAGTCAGGAAGCAGCTGGATGCAGTGGAATCCCATGCACATTCCCTACACCTGGAACCTGGAGGGAGATGATGTAAGAACTGCTAATGCAGCCCAATCCCATAGAGGATTCCTCTATACAAGAGGAATCCCTCACTGCCTGAATCCACTGCATTTTGACTGCTTTGCACCACTGGCCTGGCACTAAGGAACTCTATAGCATAGCCAGAGATCTGGCCCTTCATTAATTTTATTTTTAATTCTAGCTTACTTTCGTGCCCAATCCTGCAAAGCCTTACTCAGGTGAATTGTCCCATCAAGTTCAGTGGGGCTACTCATATGAGCAAAGTTGCCTGATAGGAGTGAAGGGTGTAGAATCAAGCTTTTAGTTTGTATTCCCATTTACAGTATTCGGCTTTAACTCTTATCCGTTAAGAAACACTGCCATCTCCTGGCTTTCACTAACAGTGGTCTTCCACCAAAAATCAATGTGACTCTAGTTAAAGAATATGGCCGATCGTAAAGTCAAGCTTGCTTTGAACTTTTACGGGAAAATGTCACTAATAATAAAGGACAGACGACTGAAAGTTGCAAAGGTTGATTTATTACAACTGCACTATAGAGGTTGTCAAAGTGTGCGGTAATTATAGCAATCACAGCCTGGTACACTTTGTAAAGGCTTGAACTGTAAAAGCTCTGAGCCTGATCGTACAAGCTGCTGAACCCCACTTGTGAAGGCTGAGTTCCTTCAACATCCACTGAGTTTCAATAAAAAATACAAATATCAAGTGTACAATTCAGGAATTAATTTCTAACAGCCTGGTCCTGATTCTAAGGTATGCTAAGACCCCCTTCCACTGCACTGGCAGTGTAAAGGAGCTTTAAAGTGAGTATAAATGTAATTTATGCACACTTTAAGGCCCTTTTATGCTGTCAGAGTGTTGTAAAGGGGCATAGCGTAAATAGTGTAAATCTGGCCCCATAAATCCTATCATTCTCTGATACCAACATACTATATTACTATTATTTGTGTATTAGCATTTAATGTTCCTGGGGAGTTAATTATTGTGAGGGCACTCCGAGCTTCTGTACTGACTCTTTTTTACCTGTCAGTAAATCCAAATTAATTGATATTTTTAGTTTTATTATTATTAGTGCCTAGGGGTCCCAACTGAAAGTGGGATTCCACTGTGCTAGATCCTATACCAACACACCGTAAGGGCTGGTCAACACTTGGGGGAGAGGGGGGAGAGGTCGTCTTTGACTAAAGGTCAAATAAGGATTCCATCCTGCAAACTTAATCAAGTTAACAATCCTTATTCACACAAGTCATTATACTGAATATAGTCTCTAAAGTGTAGTCTGGTTAGTTGAAAGTCCATATACAGGATTAAATTAGCTGCAATCCTTCCACATTCACTTAAAATGCAGAATCCCTCAGCAGACTGTCAGGAGTAAAACCAAATTATATGTAGAGGCTTGCAACAAATGCTTATCTGTCTAACCTAGATAAAATGAAACCTGCATGAAGGATCTGCATTTCAAATAAGCATTTCAAATAAGCAGCTCCTTAAGTGACCACTTTAATGTATCCCCCAGGTTTCCAGTATAAGATCTGCATTTTGCAAACACTTACACATATGAGTCACCTTACTTATGCAAGTAGTTCCAAACCTTCCAAAGTTCAGTAGTTTTCATTTCTGGGAGTTTTGTTCAGCAAAGTTCCAATTGGATACTTTCCTCCAAATTTTTTTTATTGTTCTGCCTCATCTCAGATTTATTATCACACAAATGAAGGATGGCACCACCTTTTCAATTCAAGAGATCGCTGCTTAGGGGAAATATCCTTCCCCAGTCATTTTTCCCGTCTCTTCAGATAGTTCCCATAAGCAAAATTATTTTGTATTATTGCTCATCTTACCACTCTTTCCCTGGGTACGTCTCCCTTTTCTTTCCTACTCTTTTTTATATCCCTTTTCCTCTGAAAATTCTTGGTATAATTTATCCCAAATATTTCTGGAGCAAGACATTTGCAGTCAAGTAAAAGAATTGGCCAGCCCATTTGTTTATCCTTAGTTAGGGATGGAAACTTGTCAAGAATTAATGACTGGATCTAACAATGGGAAATTTTAAGGTGGCAACCCTTAATCTTTATATAAACCTTGTGAATATGTCAAATCAAGTCCTTGTGTAGCTCCTGTCATTTGGAAGGTTAGACTAGCATTTTTAATTCTCATCCAGCTGAGCCACAGGAGCTCTTCAAAACAAAAACTGAAAAGGGCAAAAATTGAGTTTTGTTCTGCCTCCCACATCAGTAATTTTTATGAGAAGTTATATGTAATAATTGTTCTGAAATTAACATAGTAATAGCTCTGTATAGTGTGATTAATCCACATTATATCAAGATATTATAGGCTGAAAATTATGTTGTGTGTAGCAATTAAGGCTTTTAAGACCATGCAGCAGTTATTGGTTTATGATGGCAAAGCCACCTGCTGTATAATTCTTGTACTATTTGTGCCACCTACTGGTCAAGAGTGCCTGGAGTAATCTTTATTCCAAATTGATAGAATCAATTTTTTGGAAGAGGATGGGGAGCTGAGAAGAAAGAGAACATTATAAGGAAAGGTCACATTGCCCATCAAGACTAAGGAGCAGCTGGGAAATCCAGCTGGCCAGTTGGAAAGTGCTGCCTGATAAAGATCCAGGAGCTCATGCACTGGAACTGATAGGCTCTAAAACTTGGCTGGCTGAGCAAGAACTGGCTGGCTCGTGAAGATTCAGGAGATTTGTGAGTTCTGGGAGCCCATCACTAAGGATGGACAGTACACCAGATGGTCAGTAAAGATCCAGGGCTCTAGCAGAAGATCGTGTTGAAGGCACATCTGTGCCCATTCTCACAATGGTCAGAGTCTAGGAGACCGGATTTCTGAAAGTTTCATTAATTTTAGCACGTTAGTGGGAAATGCCTGAGCCCTTTCTACACTACCGCTTTCACAGATCCTCTCATCGGCGGAGCTACACCTACTGGGAATCTTGGGTCTAAAAAATCCTAGTGTAGCCACAGTTTATTTGTTGGCAAGAAACTGAGCCAGTGTAGCAGCAGCAGTTTTCCCAATCTCACTTCTGCCACTGTTGCTCGTCTGACTGGCCTCTCCTATGGATAGGACGAAGCAGTCTTATGCTACCAATAAGGTTTCCCCCAAAATATTTTTCCCTTGCAGACCTGTGTCAAACCCCATGTAATAAGGGTGCATGGGGAAGAGAAGACTGAGTGGGGACATGATAACACAGTGTTTCTCAAACTGGGGTCGCCGCTTGTTCAGGGAAAGCCCCTGGCGGGCCGGGCCAGTTTGTTTACCTGCCCCGTCCACAGGTCCGGCAGATCGCAGCTCCCACTGGCCACGGTTCGTTGCTCTGGGCCAACGGGGGCAGGGACATACTGGCCACCGCTTCCAGCAGCTCCCATTGGCCTGCAGTGGCAAACTGCGGCCAGTGGGAGCCGCGATCAGCCAGACCTGCAGACGGGGCAGTTAAACAAACCGGCCTGGCCTGCCAAGGGCTTTCCCTACACGAGCGGTGACCCCAGTTTGAGAAATACTGTGATAACAGTTTTCAAGTACATAAAAGGTTGTTACAAGGAGGGAGAAAAATTGTTCTTCTTAACCTCTGAGGATAGGACAAGAAGCAATGGACTTAAATTGCAGCAAGAGTGGTTTAGATTGGACATTAGGAAAAACTTCCTGTCAGAGTGATTAAGCAATGGAACAAATTACCTAGGGACACTGTGGAATCTCCATCACTGGAGGTTTTGAAGAGCGGGTTAGACAAACACCTGTCAGGGATGGTCTAGATAACACTTAGTCCAGCCTTGAGCACAGGGGACTGGACTAGATGACCTCTTGAGGTCCCTTCCAGTGCTATGATTCTATGTGATCACAGAGGTGAATGAGGGACTGGGGAATATATTCATGTATTTCCCCTACTTGAATTAAACACTTTCAACCAAGGAGGCACTTTGCAAACAAGCTTACAGTAAATGCACTTTGTGAGAGAGGTTTATATTTCATTCCTGAAAATATAATGCAGCATGTTGTTCATTCTCTGTAGTCTGAAATATAGCAAGTGGGGAGGAGCGCAGTTTGGAGTGTCTGTGCTGTTGATCACTGTGCATGGATGATGGGGGGGTGTAGATGTATTTGTGGTATAGGCCACTGTGTGTGGATGATGCTGTGTGTAGGTGTCTCTGTGGTGTGGTCGCTGTGCAAGGATGATGGGGTGTATATATGGGGGGGTCCTGTGGTGTAGGTTACGGTTGCCAATTTTGGTTGGACATATTCCTGGAGATTTCATCACAATATAATCTTTAATTAAAGATTAATCTTTAATTCCTGGAGACTCCCGGACAATCCTGGAGGGTTGGCAACCCTTGTGTGGGTCGCTGTGTGAAGATAGGGTTGCCAACCCTCCAAGATTGTCCTGGAGTCTCCAGGAATTAATCTTTAATTAAAGATTATGTCATGTGATTAAATGTCCAGGAATACATCCAACCAAAACTGGCAACCCTATGCAGGGATGATGGTGTATGTGGTGTGGGTGGCTGTGCGTGATGAGGTGTGTGTAGGTATGTCACTGTGCATGGATGATGCGGTGTGTGTAGCCGTGTCTGTGTATGGATTGCTGTGTGTGGAGGAGGGTATGTGGAGGTGTTTCTGTGGTGTGGGTCACTGTGCGTGGAGGTGGAGGGGTGGAGGGGTGTCTGGTGTGGATCGCTGTGTGTGGAGGAGGGTGTGTGGAGGTGTGTCTGTGGTGTGGGTCGCTGTGAGTGGAGGAGGGTGTGTGTAGGTGTGTCTATAGTGTGGGTCACTGTGCATGGAGGAAGGTGTGTGTAGGTGTGTCTATAGTGTGGGTTGCTGTGCATGGAGGAGGGTGTGTGTAGGTGTGTCTGTGGTGTAGGTCGCTGTGCGTGGAGGGTGTGAGTGTAGGTGTGTCTGTGATGTGGGTCGCTGTGTGTGGAGCATGTGTGAGTGTAGGTGTGTCTGTAGTGTGGGTGGCTGTGCGTGTAGGTGTGTCTGTGGTGTGGGTCGGTGTGTGTGAGTGTACGTGTGTCTGTGATGTGGGTCGCTGTGTGTGGAGCGTGTGTGAGTGTAGGTTGCTGTGCATGGAGGAGGGTGTGTGTAGGTGTGTCTGTGGTGTAGGTCGCTGTGCGTGGAGGGTGTGAGTGTAGGTGTGTCTGTGATGTGGGTCGCTGTGTGTGGAGCATGTGTGAGTGTAGGTGTGTCTGTAGTGTGGGTGGCTGTGCGTGTAGGTGTGTCTGTGGTGTGAGTCGGTGTGTGTGAGTGTACGTGTGTCTGTGATGTGGGTCGCTGTGTGTGGAGCGTGTGTGAGTGTAGGTGTGTCTGTAGTGTGGGTGGCTGTGCGTGTAGGTGTGTCTGTGGTGTGGGTCGGTGTGTGTGAGTGTACGTGTGTCTGTGGTGTGGGTCGCTGTGGGAGGCTGGGCAGCGCGCATATCCGTGATCTGGGGGGTGCGCGTTGCTGTGTGAGCGCATGTATAGCCCTACATACCCCTTCCCCCAGAATTTGTCCTGAAACCTGCATCTTACAGTCACCGGTTCTCTGAGGTTCCTTATGGGTGTGGATCCCAACCACGGGGGGGGGGGGGGAGAGCGCGAGCCCCATCGGCGGGCTGGAGGGGTCCACACGGACCACTCGAGGCTGGCTCGGGGAGGAACTGCCCAACTGCCCTTCAGCCTGGCAGCACCTCTCCGGGGAGGGGGAGAGGGAGGCGGAGCGGCCCATCCTCCCCTGTCCTCCCACTGTGAGCTCGCGCAGCCCCACCCGAGCTCAGGGCGCGGAGCGGGGCAGGGCCCGGCCTGGCAACCACTAGGGAAGGGCGGCACGCGCCGGCCGCGGAGCCTCCCCGCCACGCACGCGCAGCTCCCCGTCTAGCCTGGGCCTCCCGGCCCCTAGAGGCCGCTGCGGGCCGCGCGAGCGGGGGAAGCGGTTCCGGGGCGCCCCGGCGGCTCTGTTCCCGGCCGGTGTCCACGTGCGGCGGCGCTGCCGGAATCTGCGATCGGCGCAGGATGGCGGCGCCCGGGAACCTGCCCATGCTGCTGCTCCGCAGGAAGATCGACAAGCGCAACCTCAAGCTGCGGCAGCGCAACCTGGCGCTACAGAGGGCCGGGCCGCCAGGTGCCGAGCCGGGGGGCGGGCGCGGGTCCGGGCCGCCAGGTACCGAGCCGGGGGCGGGCGCGGGGCCGGGCCGCTAGGTACCGGGGCGGGGGCGGATCCGGGCCGCCAGGTGCCGAGCCGGGGGCGGGCGCGGATCCGGGCCGCCAGGTGCCGAGCCGGGGGCGGGGGGTCCGGGCCGCCAGGTGCCGAGCCGGGGGCGGGCGGGCGGGGGGCCGGGCCGCCAGGTGCCGAGCCGGGGGCGGGGGGTCCGGGCCGCCAGATACCGAGCCGGGGGGCGGGCGGGGGGTCCGGGCCGCCAGGTACCGAGCCGTGGCGGGGGGCGGATCCGAGCCGCCAGGTGCCGAGCCGGGGGGTCCGGGCTGCCAGGTACCGAGCCGGGTGGTGGTGCCGAGCTGAGCCGGGCCTACTCCCGGAGAGAGCTGGGGGTGGCAGGAGCTGCCCCTTCCCGTCCCACTCGGGGTGTGGGGGGGTGTCTCTGGAGGCCCGGCCCAGCCTCCCACGTAAAGCGCCCGGGGTACCTAGACGAACCCGCAGCGGCTGAGCCAGGAGCGCCGGGCCCAGGGCAGAGCTCAGGCGGGCAGGCGGTCCCTGGGCTCTGCCCCGCTTCTCTGCCTGGAGTTCGCTGGGGGCCGGGGCGCGCGTGTGAGCGCTGCTGATCGCAGGAAGGGGGGGCGATTTTCTAGCTGTAGAACCGGCCTCAGCCCATTATTTGGTGGTTGTGGTAAATGGCAACACGGATCCAGGAACTGTTGTGTCCCTGGCCTCGCCTTTTCAAACGTGGCCCCTCCTGGTTAGCACTAGTGATTATGAATGCCCCGCAGAAACACCCAGCCTGCTTTTCAGAGGTGCAGAGCAGGTCCCCTTGAAGTCATCTGGAGTTGTGGCACTCAGCTTCTCTGGAAATGAGGCCCTGATGCTCTCCTGTTGGACAGTAAAGAACGGAAGCTCTCTGCATCAGTGGCCACGTTTGAAAATGGAGGTGGTGTTGTAGATCTAGTTGTCACTGGACTACGAGCTGAAACAGCTACACCAGGTTCTAATCCAGAGAGAACTTTGAACTCGGTCTTCCATGGGTTTAATAAAGCACATGCCCAACTAGTAATCGTACGATCCTGGAATTGTGAGCGGTCAGAGCTTCTGGAATTCTGCAGCTCCTAGTGTATTCTCAGGCATCAAACTACTGACTGTTGTTAATACTGTGCGTATTACCACCACTGCAGAGTTCCAGATGCTATAATATTAGCTAGTGACTAATACCATTTCTCTAATCAAAATACTGGAATTGTTCAAACTGTAAATGTTCAGGATTTTTTTTAATTGCCTTCCTCTTTTCTGTTTTGGATTTGCCATTCCTGCTTCTAGTGGAGACAAGATCTGTGGATACCTCTGAGGAAGCTACGAACAATGTCATTTCTGAAGAATCAGTGAAGGAGCTTAAAGTGAAGAATGTAAAGCAGCCTCAACTAATAGCTAACAGTGAAGTAGCTGAAGAAGCAAAAAATTCTGAATCAAAGAAGAAGAAAAAGAAGAAGAAAAGGCAAATGATTAACACAGAAGAGGGTATGTCATCTTCAGTCTTACTTAAAATGTTATCCTCTGAGTTCCCCTCTAAGCTGGCAGTAGTGTCTTTGAATGGGCCTACAAAACTCCACTAGTATAACCAACTTCTGCCAGCATTGATCTTGCAACTTTCCTAGGGCTGTTCTGAGAATTTTTGGAAAGTTTAGTGTGATGATTTCTAGGGGTTATATCCAGGTGTGACCAATTTTATGAAAACGATATGCTAGAAGACTTCTAGGTGCCCCATCTCTCTGTTGCAAGAGGAGTGTTACCCAAAGGTTTGTGATGAATCTCTGAATACTTTACTGTTTAAGAGTTTTGAAGGGACAGGTATCTAAATAAACTGTATATGGTCATATGCCTTAGAATTCATCACAATACAAATAAAATCCTAACACATGTAGATGTAAATGTTAATTAGTCATCACAGCCCCCTCTGTGAAGTAAGATATTAAGCATTTAAATTTGAAATGTATGGAAAGTAAGGAAAAGAGGTCAAGTAGTGTGACAAAGTGGTTAACTTTGTCTGATCTGGGATCAGAACACAGGGATATTTTAGTGTCCTAAGCTTAGTCTACACTGCCTCTCCCACCACTGAGCTATCCCTTACTGTGAACAGAGGTCATACTGGTGAGGTAGTAGGGTGTAGCTTCAATACTATAGTTGGCTGGAAGAAAGCTTGCATAGGGACAGTGAGGATAGCACTGAACCTGTCCTGAAAACTGGTCTGTCGTCTTCTAAGGCTTCATCTACTCTGTGAGTTAAGGGTGCGATTCCCCTGCTCATGTATACATACATGCAGTAGCTCCATGAGAGCTAGGGCAAGTGTAAATAGCAGTGTAGCCAGGGTAGCACAGATACTGGAGACGTGGCTGGGCTGTGCCAAGTACATACCCACTGATTTCAGGCAGGTTTGTATTCAGCACAGCTAAAATACTGTGAATACACAACTGTTTATACTTTTGCTAGCTCTTATTGAGCTACCATGAGCATGTGTACATGAGCAGGGGAATCACACACCTACCTCATAGTGTTAGACATAACCTTTAAAAAGTCATGATTTTCACAGACCCCACATCAGCTTGAATAACTCATGATCTTTGCTACTGATTTTTCCCCTGAATTTACAACCTAAGTGATCCGTTTCCTATTTTCAAGGCTATGGGCTTGGCTACACTTACGGTTTGCAGCGCTGGTAGTTTGCAGCGCTGGTCATCCAGCTGTGTAGGAGCAGCGCTGGTGTGTGGCCACACTCACAGCTACCAGCGCTGGTGTGTGGCCACATTTGCAGCATTTCCAGCGCTGGTGGGAGTGATGCATTATGGGCAGCTATCCCAGCATTCAAGTGGCTGCAACGTGCTTTTCAAAAGAGGGGGGTGGAGTGGGGTCTAGTGTGACAGGGAGCGGGGGGAGAGAGAGTGTGGATTTTTGGAGCCAACACTGTGTGTTAGCTTCCTGACTTGAAAAATCAGAACATTTTTCCGACCCCTTAGTCTTAACTCTTAATTGCAAACAGCCTGCAGGCAACACGACTCCCCCGCTGTTTCCCTGCCTGCCTCTCATTTGATTGTTTACAGCCAGGTACAGATGATCACAGCAAACAGGAGCTATGTTTGTTTTTTAGATAGCAGCAGTGGCAACGGAGGAGCTCCACAGAGCTCGTTCACAACAGGGAGGAGGATCTCATTTGATTGTTCACAGATTGATCACAGCAAACAGGAGCTGATAAGCAGCTCCGGTAGAAACGGAGCTCCGGAGGTTCACAACAAAACAAAGAGAGGCTGCATAACAAAACAAAGGGAGTAATTTAGTTAAAAGCATTCTGGGATATCTTCTTATTCCCTGGAGGCCAATAAAAGCGCTGGTGTGTGTCCACACTTGATGAGCAGCGCTGGATCACCAGCGCTGCAATCGCTACACCCCAACCTGGCCAAGTGTACAGCCAGCGCTGCAGCCAGGGAGTTGCAGCGCTGGATGTGCCTTGCAGGTGTGGACGGTTACTAATTGCAGCGCTGGATAGCCTCTACCAGCGCTGCAACTTGCAAGTGTAGCCAAGCCCTATAAGTGTTAACTATTTGCAAGTGCAAAGTGCTATGAGGTTCTCAGATGAATAGAACTGCAAAGTAATACTACTCTGAGAAACTGAATATCAGAAATCTGTTCCTGACAGCAAATGCTACTATAACAGAATATTTTCTCCAGGTTAGTTGATGAAGCCCCACCACATGACACATTTAAAAAAATCAAACTGGACAAAGTATTTGAAAATATACTTAGGAATTCACTGAAAGGCCTAATAATTTTCTCTCTCATCCTATAAAACTCATGCAACAGAATTTGATGAATGATACCTATGGATACACTAGAAAGCTTAAAGCGTGCAGCTGCACCACTATAAACTCTGTAGGGTAGCCACCCTAAGCTGATGGGAGAGAGCTCTCCTGTCAGCTTTTAATTAATCCATCCCCAACAAGCAGCTGTCCCTGTGTCAGCAGGAGCAGCCCACCCGCCGACATAGCGCTGTGCACAACGGCACTTAGGTCAGCGTAATTTAGGTCACTCCGTCGCTTATTCCCACCCCTGAGCGACATGAGCTATACCGACATAAGTGGTTGTGTAGGCATAGCCTCAATGTTTTTGCATCTCATGTATGTAGTATTTATAAGTAACAACTTCAAACACATCAAATTATTTTTAAATGAAAAACAAGTTGGCTGTCATTTATTCTAGCTGCACAATCATTTAAGGGAAATAATCAAAGTAATCATTGAGCTTAAAATGTAAATGTATATTAATAGCTAGTGATTTACATATTGTAACAGACCTGTTTTTCTCTAAATGTGAGAACTATACTGTAATGCATATTAAACAGTTATCAGTCTACTTGTTGAACAGGGATTCTGCTTTTTCATCTATTCTTAAATAGAGAAAACGTTTTACGTTAAATACTCCATCATGCAGATGTTAAAATATTTCAGTATTTCCTGTTAAGAAGTGGAACTTTGCCTTGTAGTTGATTTCCACAGTTAACTGTGTACCTCATGTCTTTCTGTTCAGGAGCACCTCTTCCAAACCTTTTATAGCACATTTACTGTATATAACGAGTGTACAGTGAATGTAAACTAATATTTATGTCCTATAGATATTGCTAAGCTAATACATTTGCCTGCTTTGCAAAGGAAAGGAAGTAACTTTAAACGTTGTTTTAAATTTTTTTCTCTCTCCTTGGTTGGGAACACACCCTCTGAATATGAACTGATGCAGTGTTGCCTGCCCTGGCCTGTGGGATGCCTTCCTGAAACAATTTTTTTTTCTCCATGTGGGTAGATAAAAAGCATGAACTAAAATGAAATTCCTGCCATATTGAAATGTGCATGAGTGATTTACGTACTGGGGGAATAAATATCCCATTATCTCTTTTTTATTATAATAATGATTGCAAAGAATATATCTAAGTGTGACTTGTTTGGTATGTTCATTCGCTCTAAAAATACATTAATTGCAGGTACAGAAACTAAAAAAGCAAAGACTGAAGAACAAGCGTCTGCAGACATGGAGGATGCAAAAGATAGTAAGGATCCTGAAGTGGAAGAAAATAATGAGGATCCTGAAGAGAGAGAAGTAATGGATGAAGATACCGAAGAGCCCAGTTTACCTCTTGGTGTAACAGGTAACTTGTGTCAGAGTTTCCATATCTCTGTTTTTCTTTTTGCTTAGAGCCAGAATGCAAGTTCTGAAACTCTCTTTAGAGTAAATAATTTTTTTCAAACTTAGGTACTTAAAGTTAGGTGTCTGACTCTAAACAGCCAAATTTGAAAGTTTTTGCAGTAGGTTTTTCTTGTTAATGTTTGGCAAATATCCGATACTTCTAAGTTGAATGTTAATTTTCATTTGGGAGGGCCTGCTCTTTAAGAGGTTTTTATGTCACATGTTTGATTTGTCTTAGTTCCCCTGGGTTTCCTTTTCTTATTGACTTAATGATGAAGTACTAACCTGCATAAGACAAAACTGCTTGTAGTAATCAGATACAGTAACTTGAAACTTAACTTGTTAATTGCGAGATCAATTTAGCCAAGTAGCCAATGAGGGTGGGCAGGTTTGAAGAAACAAGGTTGAGATGATTGATGAACTTTTCTCTTCAGGTGCTTTTGAAGACACCTCATTTGCTTCACTGTCTGATCTAGTCAGCGAGAACACGCTGAAAGGAATAACTGATATGGGCTTTACACACATGACAGAAATTCAACATAAAAGTATTAAACCCCTTCTGGAAGGCAGGTAAGAAATACATTTTTTTTTTAAATAAATAAAGGAGCATGTGTAATTAAAATTCCACCTCAGTTTTGTCTCCATGTGAAATGCAAACACCTTAAAAGTATTGGGATTGCAATTCCGCCCTTGTACACAGAGTGGCTTAGTGACATCTCTGCTACTGCATTAATGAAAAATTCTAATAGAAATGCTCGGAAAGAATGAGGATTTCTGGTCACACATGAAACTATTGAATACTTTTGCAATTTAGTATATATTAGTCCCTAATACTTATAGGTTATGTTCTCATTTATTTGTCTATTTAGTCACTTTAATAATTGATGCCCTGCATGACCATTACAGGTTCAGGGTCCCATCCCTGCCCCGCCCAAGGTTTTACCAATAATTAATATTGAATGTGTTATTTATATGGTATTTCCATCTTGTGCATGTGTTTATATAGGTTTTGTTTCATTATGTGTTTATATTTTATATAAAAATAAAGATTTTTAAAAGTATTGGGATACAACCTATTTGGATTGTATGAGTTTTGTAATATTTTGTAGAAAGTCATGGGTTTTTTTAGTGCTCATGTGTTCTAAGTACTTATATATGGCCCCCCATTACCCAAGTAGGAGTGTCTTCCACATATTTCCCAAGCAGAATTAATTTTTCATTTGATTGCTTTCTTCCCAGCCTTCTGGAGAAAGTTTGTTTGGTTGATGGGCTTATTTGTTTACTTTGTGTGAGTGTCCATGTTGTGCTTGTATGGTTTGTGTGAAGAAATTGAGGGGAAAGCTCAGTAGAAATTAGTTTTAAAAGTGGGGAGGTCTGTGATCTTTGCTGTCTCTTGTGCGTGAGTTCCATAGTGTAAATCCGACCCCTGTTAAAGTTCCATCTCTTGTTCCCATCGAACATAACTAGTGGAATGTCAGTCATGGGCGGGGGAGAGAGTCTCTGAGCCAATCCCATAGCAAGTTCTGGCTGGTCTGGAGACCAAAGTTCTCTGCCTTGATTGGATGGTTCCAGTCACAGTTGACCAGGGCTGTTTTTGAATGGCTAAATACTTACCATTATCAAACCTTTGAGCTGTTCATTTTTTCTCTACAAAAGTAACTAAAATTTTAAATGCTGCTGACAATGTGAAAAACTAAATATTTTCTTCCTAATTATGACACCTACAGAGATATTCTAGCAGCTGCAAAAACGGGCAGTGGCAAAACTCTTGCATTCCTCATTCCTGCCATAGAGCTCATCTACAAGTTAAGATTCATGCCTAGGAATGGTAAGGCTCTTTCTATGCTTCTCAGTTAATGTTGAAGTTATTCTTAAGGAGAGAAGGAAGGATAACTTGGTTTAATTTTTGCTGAAATGAGCAACTTCTTTTTTAGGAACGGGTGTTCTGATTCTTTCACCTACTCGAGAGCTTGCCATGCAGACTTATGGAGTTCTGAAAGAACTGATGACTCATCATGTTCACACTTATGGCCTGATAATGGGAGGCAGTAACCGATCAGCTGAGGCACAGAAACTTGCAAAAGGGATCAACATTATAGTGGCAACACCAGGTAGACTTCTGGATCACATGCAGGTAGGTAAAATATCATGTAGCCGTATGTATTTACAAAACAAAACAAAAAAATCCCACCCATACATAGTTTCTCTGGCTGACTTTGTGTTCATTAAAATCTTGTAGAACACCCCTGGGTTTATGTTCAAGAATCTGCAGTGTCTGGTAATCGATGAAGCCGATCGCATCCTGGAGGTTGGGTTTGAGGAAGAAATGAAACAGATCATAAAACTTCTGCCAAGTAAGTAAAATTCTGTGTCATTCCTAGAAATCATGTTACCTTCTGAGCAGCATGTTGGTCAAGAAAGGAGAGAACTAGGAGAAAAGGCTTCGGGTACAATAGTTTTAGTATTAGTCTTGGAATGATTGTCCTACACTTTCTGATGCTTGTTCTGACTGACGCACGCACGCCCCTTCTTAATTCAGTATACAGTAGTCAGCAGAAACTTGTTTGTTATATTTTACCATCTATAGATAGGTCAGCTCACCACTGGAGCACCCCCTCATGGCTGGATGTTGGCTAGCAGGCTCTCCTCCTAAAGCACCCCCTGCTGACAGTCTTTTTTGCCTGCAGTGGTCTGCTGCTTCTTGCAACTCAACCTTCTGGCCAGGTCATATTTAGTCCTACCCCATCAGGGATGATAAAGTCCAGCAAAAACAAATGTCTGATCCCTCCATCCAGTCTGCCACCCTCAATTCTGGGTCCAGCGGTCCATACATCTTGTTCTCAGGGCTCCCATTAGTCCATATCTCATTTTCAGAGGCTTTACGTCACCTTACTGGTGGCTGGTAGGGAAACCCAGCCCCTCTCACTACACTGGGTTCCAGTCTAGGGACCCTAGGTAAGGCAGTCGAGGTTCACTCCACCGTACTCCTTGCTGCCTTCTACCTGGACTTCTTCCTGCTAAGCCCTACTGTGGACTTTCTCCTCACCTTACAAAATGCTTCCTGTTTCCTACAAGTCTTGTCACTCCCTACTATCAGGTCTGAGACAGCAGCATTTCTCCCTGCAGCCCCCTTCTGCTCCATACTTCTCTTTATAGAACCCAGCTGGTTTCATCATTAATTGGGGTTGACCCTTCCCCCATTTGTAACCAGCTGGGTTAATTGGTCTCAGAACCACATTAACTCTTTCATCACCTGTATGGGGTAGGCACTCCATCAGACCATCGTTTATCTGAAGGACAGGCTTTTCATGGGTACTTTAAAGAAATAATATAGCCCATAGAACAGAATTTCTCAAACGGGGGTTGCTGCTTGTGTAGGGAAAGCCCCTGGTGGGCCAGGCCTGTTTACCTGCCCTGTCCGCAGGTCCCACCATTCGCGGCTCCCACTGGCCGCGGTTCACTGCTCCGGGCCAATGGGAGCTGCTGGAAGCGGCACGGGCTGAGGGACGTACTGGCCGCCGCTTCCAGCAGCTCCCATTGGCCTGGAGCAGCGATCTGTGGCCAGTGGGAGCTGTGGTCGGCTGGACCTGCGGACGGGGCAGATAAACAAACCAGCCCGGCCTGCCAGGGGCTTTCCCTACACAAGCGGTGACCCCAGTGTGAGAAACCCTGCCATAGAAGTTAACATAAGAGGTATCTTTCATTTTTATGTAGGGCATCTTTCTGCCAATGCAGGCTCGTTCCCTACAGTACAGTATTTTCTGACACAGTTTAAATGTTGCATGCTAAAAGGTTTCCATCCCTTCACTTGGGAGTCTCCTGCACATATTCAGAGACTACTTCAGGAAGTTTATCCTGATCTTTACCTGATTTTTTTTCCCCTTTTTCTAAATTTCATCCTATTACTCCTTAGACTGCCTGCTATAAAAGAGCAATACTTCTCAGAACCCCTGAAGAACTCTTTCATCTTAGAAACAGAGGAAAACATGAAACAAGGGCCTTTTTTGTAAATATGCAGGCTGATGTATTTAAGAGTAGTAGCAACTTAATATGCAGTATGTAAAACCAAACAACAAAAGATGAGTAGAATAGCCACTCATACTGATAACTAGAGAGGCTAAAACTATAGGGAATAAATTCTGTTATTGTTCTTTGCATCATAAGTAAAAAGGATTGTACTTGATTTCCTCCCTAACCCCCATACACTTAGACAGGAGTGAAACATTGCAGGATCAGTGCCTACATTTATATCAGGCAATGGGATCCAGGCAGGCAGCCCCTTGCACCTGTGCACTGACCCAGTGAAGTCAGCAAGGCTAAGCGTAGGGGTTGTCCCACACAGCAAAAGTAATGTGTGTACACATGTAATGTGTGGTGCTATGGTATAACCTCTGTACCATGAAATTAAATTAAAAGGCAAAACTGTGTAAAACTGATAAAATAAATACTTTTTTGTGTAACGTATTGGTTACCTTGCTGCAATGAATTTCAGAAGTTTTTTTGAGGATACAAAAAAGCATTTGAGATTTATATGAATGAAAAAATATGCAGTTATACTAGCTAGAATTAAAATCTGATTTGGTATGATTGCTATTTTCTGTGTAAACAGCAGTGCAAATGAATATGAACATGCCCCTGAAGGGAAAGGACTGCTTAGGGTTTATAGGTATTAAATATTTTTTAAAACAAGCGTTGCTTTGTAGGTCATGAGTACTACATAGTGTAAATTACATTGATAGTGGTTGTAGTAGAGACAGACGTGATATAGTAAAACCTACATTTGGCCACCCACTGAGAAAAACAGGCAAAACACACGCAACTGCATCTTGTCTCTCTGCTATTTGCATAATCCTCTGCAAAAGTGAGATTATTTTTTGTGAATTATTTCAGAGCGCAGACAGAGCATGCTTTTTTCTGCTACACAAACCCGAAAGGTTGACGACCTGGCTAAGATATCTCTGAAAAAGGAGCCACTGTATGTTGGGGTTGATGATAACAAGGAAACAGCGACAGTAGATGGTCTTGAACAGGTAAAGTGAAGCAGAAATACTAATAAAAATAGATGTAATATGTGCACAAACTACTTCTAAACATCAATTTTTATGTGCATTCTATAAATGTAAAGTATAGTCCTAAAGTTCAGGTGGCCTTTGGTCATCCTGGTTGGACAACTGCTAGTAGACTGATTAAATCTCTCTGGCATTAGCCACCTATAAGGAATTATTTACATTTTAGTAGATGTTGCAAGATAAGCAATACCAACAGCTTTGGAATTAGAGCTCCAATTCACAATCTCTTCAATACTGTGAGGTGAGAAGGGCTGCTGCAGAATTACAGGTTATTACGTCACCTTTCCATAGATGCCAAAGACTTGATCAGTGGCAGAATTTCTTTTTAAATAATGTGCTTTGAAAAAAGTTCTGAATTTTAAGGACCCAGGAGATAGATATTGTAAGGTGTGTTATTTACAGTGATTAAAAAAAACTTGGAACATCTTTGTTGTATAAATAACGTAACTTCTACTCATCAATAATTCCCTAATATACGTCTCTTTGTTAGACAATTTATTAAGTGTACTATATGGATGTCAGTTCCCAAGAAGGTGAGACTGGGAAAAAGGGAGCATAGGTGTCTGAAAGTTTTGTTTAATATTGCTGTAGAACCAAAGACTTAAACTATGTTTTAAAGCTCCATTTGTTTGCACTGACTTAATTGAGTTATATGAAACAAAAGCATATTTCATACCTGTTTTAAATAACTGACTTTGAATGATTTCCAGGGATATGTAGTGTGTCCATCCGAAAAAAGGTTCCTTCTGCTCTTCACATTCCTCAAGAAAAATCGGAAGAAAAAGGTGATGGTGTTTTTCTCGTCATGTATGTCTGTGAAATACCACTATGAACTTCTCAACTATATCGACTTGCCAGTCATGGCCATTCATGTAAGTATTTTCTTAAGTTAACCCTTTCACACCAGCTTTCTCTTAAAGCTGGTCTTTTAAATATGCATCTGAAGAACAAGGTTTCTGTCAGTGAGACGGAGTTGTGTGTTGAAAGAGCATTTTCCATCAAACATCTGGTTTAGAGATTCCAAGTTTGCTCACTGAAAATGATTTCATCATGCTTCCATGTTGTGGAGGTAGTGGAGCTTTTCATTGTCTACGTGGGAATTAACGTTACTATTGTTTTTAGTTTAGCATCCTTGCTTAATAGTCTCCCCTTTACTAAGCAAGCCACCTGGGTAGGTATTTATATTTGGTAGAATTTTCAAAAAGGAAACAATAATTCTTCTTTGCCACACACTTCAGGGATCTCTTCAGTTGGTAATTGTTTTTTAATTTTTGACTTCCGAGTGGGGATGCAATGGATACATGCTTTTTATTTTGTTATATTATCACAACTGCGGCCCTAAATAGTTGGGAATATGGACTAATTGTATACTTGCTTTAAGGTGATAAATACCTTATTAAACAAACATAATTGAGTTGTTAACTCACCTCAGTGTGTTTTGTTTGTTTTGGAGTTTTTTGGGTCCTGCTAAAGTTTGGTACTGCATTCTGACTGGAAGTGCTAAATCAGGAGTGGGGAGGGAGGAATCTTACCGTTCTTCTATTTCTCTCTAGTCTTGCAAGTGTTACTAGTTTACTCTGATCCTTCAAACAATTAGGCATATCCTTAACTTTAAGCCCTTGAATTAGTCCCATTGCACTGTATGTTCGGAGGATTAAGCTTTATTATTATTATCATTGCTTTAGAATGTACAGTGTAACCTCCTCCAAAGTAGCATTTATGTTGCTGTATGCTGTACATCAGCCTGCTTTGTTTATGCACTATGAAAATGGTTCTGCTTTTAAAAGCCATGGATGTGTGGGTATGTATGAGTCGGTTAGATGGAAAGATGCTTTAACACGTTGTTTTAAATCTTCTTAGTAACCCCACAGTGTCTGAGATATATTTCTTGTGTACATGTAAAGCTACAATTCTGAAGGCTGATTTGCAGAATTTTTTCGTTGTTAACTAATTCAATCCTGAATGTTTTCTCCTAGGGCAAGCAGAAACAAACTAAACGGACCACCACATTTTTCCAGTTCTGTAATGCAGATTCTGGAATACTGTTGTGCACTGATGTAGCTGCCAGAGGACTGGATATTCCTGAAGTTGATTGGATTGTCCAGTATGACCCTCCAGATGACCCAAAGGTATCTTGTCCCCTGCAAATGCTTCTGATGTGTCTCTAACATTCCACACTTTTGGAAAAAGTATGGACTTAATTATCCCTCTACAGAAAACTGTTAGGCTCAGGCAGGGTTTGCATCAAACAACTGACTTTCTATTGTTGTTCCTGGAAAATGCTTGATTTTTACAATTCATGTGCTGAATGCACCACTTATTTGAAGCATTCAACATGCTTTTAAAATGATTGCCTGTTGGAAAAAATTGTGTACTTAGACTTAACATTTAGTTAATTTTAAAAATGAGTCAAAAGAAGCATACGGTTGCATGTTTGCCCTTAAGTCCCCCTTACAATTTTTGTGATTCTTTTTTTTAAGTCCCTATTTTCCAGTTTAGTTTTTCTTCCTGTTACTATGTGAAAGACCCATATGAACCACTGCACAAAGTAATCAAACTGAAAAAAACAAGCAGAAACATTAGTTACAGTAATCATAGATATTGGTTATAATAAGTAAAATATTTTCAAATGGATTTTTTTAATTGAGTGTCTCTTCATCAAACCTAGTGCTTCAAGTTTGCAGCACTTGGTTTCTTTATCAGTAGATTTCAATGCGATGAGCAGAATTTACATCATTATGGAAGAGAGACTCCATAGCTGCAGTACTATTAAGTTTATTTTTCTGTTAGGCTATTCACATTTGCAAGAGTCAAAAGCAGATCCCATTGACCCAGGACCTTGAATCAGGACATGGAAATATTTATTTTGCATGGTGTTAAATGTTGAGTTTGACCATCATCTTCATTGATATTAGCATATTCTGGAGATAGTAATAGTGTTAATTTTAAAGAAATTACTTGGCGTAAGAATTTTTATTTCAAATTATTACATTTTTTTAACTATTCTTTTTCCAAAAAGGAATACATTCATCGTGTTGGTAGAACTGCCAGAGGTATAAATGGCAGAGGACACGCTCTACTCATTTTACGACCAGAAGAATTGGGTTTCCTTCGTTACCTAAAGCAAGCCAGGGTAAAGTCGTGTGTAGTATTTTTACTATGCTGCTGGAATTTTTTGATGTAGAAACTGTAATGATTAATCAAGTGTTTCAGTATTTTAACCAAAACCCATTTTATTGCTTAGAAAATGTTTAACTGAATAATTTAATAGAAATGCAAGGTGGCCACCGCAATAGAAACTAAATAATCATTTAAGTTCCAGTGTAGCTGGAATCACTTGAAATGCAGCTTAACGATGTGCTGTGAAAGGGAAAAAATGTTTCTGTGAGTCCTCTACCAAAACCATTAGGTGCATGGTGCTCCAACAAAAACAAGGAAGACACAACCCTAGTAATATATTTTTAAAGTCTCTATTTTAAGAAATGGCAGGAAAAAAATCGCAAGTTTCAGTCAGTAGTATATCAAAAGGCAGCACAGCTGCTAAACTTACCAATTCCTCATTTGTTTTCTCAGCCCTGAGTCACTGCCACATTTCATTACCATAAAGGAGAAATGTCCTTTCAATGAGAAGAACATTAGTGTAAATATTGCCGCTAATGATGTGCTCTGATTAAAAACCCGGTATTTCTATAGGAACAGGAAAGAGGTGGAAATGCCTATCTCAAGCCTGAATTCATATAGAAAAAGTGGTTCAATTTTTCCATCATTTTCAAATTCAGAACCTGACTCTGGAAAACCCACTATTCTCATCCTGGTGATAGAATGCTTTGCAGCAAAAAGCCCTGCAAAAATACTTACTGGAACTTTTAAAGAACATTATTTGAATAATGAAAAGAAGTCAACTATCTGCATATTCTTAACTTGCCTTCCTTTAGGACTTGTTTACATTAGAACATTTTGCTATTTTAATTATACCAATATAGTTAAAGTGGCAAAACCACATAGTGTGGACCACAATTAAATGGATATAAAAGTGCTTATACTGATATAAGATATTATATTAGTGTAACTGTGTCCACACTAGGGCATATTACCAGTATTAAGGTTATAATTGCTTACCTAGCAGTCATAGTTATACCAGTATAACCTTTCTAGTGTAGATGGGACCTTAGTTATCATTTTCTTTAGGTGAATGCTGTAACTTTTACTTGCACCTTCTTATATAGGCTATATAATACTGCGTAAGAGTTATCTAAACACTTTTTTTTTTTTTTTTTTTTTGGTAGGTACCATTAAGTGAATTTGAATTTTCCTGGTCCAAAATTTCAGACATCCAGTCTCAGGTATAAAGTTATTTCGTATTAGTTCTCTGAATGTTTACATGAAAATGATTATAGGTATAGACTAGCCTGCTCTTGCAAAGCAATTGAAGGTTTAAAGAAATTGTGGAAATCTGCTTACATGATTTGAAAGATTCCTCTAGATATTTGCTCTTAAATGCTAAACCCTCATGTCATTACATCTATCCATGACTTTATTATGATACCATGTTATAACTTCAGATACATTGTTTCATTTGAAGTATCAAATTCTGCCCTCAATACGTACAGGTAACCTGTCATTGACTTCAGTGAGAATGAACATATGCCTGTTTTAGAAACAGGACTTTCTTCTTTGAGTGATTGCTCATGTGTATTCCACTATAGGTGTGCGTGCTCGCCACGTGCACCGGTGCCAGAAGTTTTTCCCTTAGCAGTATCTGTAGTGGGGGAGCATCGCTGCGACCCCTGGAGTGGCGCCGACATATCACGCCATAAAGGGGGCTTTAATCTACCATAGTAATTTTAAGTATATCTTTGACTTTATCCATAAATATAAACCTCTATTCATAAAGTGTGTGTACCTAGCACAATAAATATAGGGTTTTTTCCCTTACTGAATAAGGGGGTGTGTTCCATTTACTTGTCAGTAATGTAATACTTCATAAAAGGATTACTCTGTATCTCTACAAACAGGAAAATCTAGAAATGACATTTGTAAATTCTATAATGCATAGTAGTAACCTGTCTAACTGGCCTGATTTACATGCTGTCATAATCCAGTGGAAGATAAATCTGTTTAATGTTCAGCTATAATGTGATGAGCATGGAATAGGAATCTAAGTAGATTGGAATAGGCATTTTTTTGTAAATTTGGAAAGAATTCCATGTTATATGTACATACATTCAGTAATAAAAATGACTACTTTGAATTAAATTTTAGAAAAAAAGATTTTAAAATTTGGAGTGAGCTGTTTTTTAGTTAATAGATAAATTTTGTTTTTATGCAATTTTTCTATAAATATGATTTTTCAATTGGCTTGAAATCCTGACTCAGCAAGGTCATGGTTTAACCTAGAGCATCAGAACTGATGAGCTCACCGTTCAGTTTCTGTTCTGCTTAAGTTGAGTTGAATTTCAGAAAGATGCTCTATTTATTTTTTCAGAAGGTTGTCACTTTTGATTCTAAATGCAGAAACTAGTGAAGCAGTGTATTTGGGCATTGGCGGTTTGTCGGTCTATTATTTTTGTGGAATTTTGCAGTCTTTTCTGAATATTTGTGGTTAGTTGGTACATGCAGAACAATAAATCTTGTCAATTCTAAATAGTAAAAACCTTCAATTTAAGGAGAAAATTCAGATATGCATCAAGGGAGAAGCTAACATTGCCTGCTTTAGTGGTAGAATCTCACAACATATGCATATCTTGGTAGACTGATACAATTTTGATATTAGAATATCTGCCAGCCACCTTTGTCCATTAATTCCAAGCTTCCTTGTTTGTACCACTTAAATATAGCTATAAAGTTAAGCTAAAGAGAATGCATTCAGACAGCGTAACTCATTATTTTTGCAATACTTTTTAAGATTACTTTGAGGCTATGTAATGTAATTCAATTGTTTTTCTCCCCCTGATTTATAAAAACACATGGATAAATTTGTATTTTGCTGTAATAGTTCAATTTTTCTGAAGTGAATATTATGGTTAATGTACTCATTGCAAATTACAAGCAAAATGAGTTATTTGCTGTATAATTTATAAACTGGTTACAGCCGTAATTAGATACAACTGTCTTGCCTTTCTTTTTCCAGCTTGAAAAATTGATTGAGAAGAACTATTTCCTTCACAAGTCAGCCCAGGAAGCATACAAAGCATACATTAGAGCTTATGACTCCCATTCTCTGAAACAGATCTATAACGTCAATAATTTGGATCTACCCAAAGTTTCCCTTTCGTTTGGTTTCAAAGTCCCTCCGTTTGTTGATCTCAGTATCCTTTTATTGCAATGTGTCAAAAGTAATTTATCTGCTTAACATTTCTAATGTGCACATCACTGGAGTATCGAAGTGCAAATGATAGTTTTACTATTAATTATCTAAGCAGGTCCTAACCCTAAGAGAATAGTTTTATAGAAGTTAACTAGTTATTTGCCAGTTTTAATATTTGTTCATGACTATGTATGTATGGCAGGGCAAGAATAACAGCATTTTAATTTTTGCATATATAGTGGATCTGGGAATATTACATGTATATTCTTGAGAGTAATTTCCTCTTTTACTAATGTGGGGTTTGCACAATGAGATACATCTGTGTAATGATTGTGGCATATTGTCCTGGGGGAAAGACAAGTATAGGAACTGCTCAAATTGTTTCAGAACTACTGGTGGTAAAGGCTGACCCATTAGTGCAGTCCATAGTGTGAGAAGGAACAGAGTTAAACAATTTGAAAGACGGAAAAATAAAAAACAACCAAAGGAATGACGAACACTAGGTGAGTTTTTAGTTTGACAGGTTTTCTCCACCCTTGCATCCACTAAGGTTTTGCTCTGTAAAATGCCAGGCACACTATTATTCTTTTCCCCTGAAAACATCCCACCATACTGAAATATGTGGCAATTAAGTTGGTTTAATGTTTATTGTCTGTATTCCTTAACCAAAAATTCCCAGATGTGAACAGCAGCCAAGGTAGAAGATTGCAAAAAAGAGGCGGAGGTGGCGGATTTGGTTACCAGAAATCCAAGAATGTCCACAAATCCAAAATCTTCAAACACATTAACAAGAAAAAGTCAGACAGCCGGCAGTTTTCTCGTTGAAGCTGTCCATTGAAATGGCTTTTGTCATTAAAATAGACTCTGTGAAAATAATCTTACAGATATTTCCTTTGCAAATTGCTCAGGTTTAAGCTGTGCTCTGTTTAAATTTTTTAAATTTTACATTTGGTTTCTAGGTATATCTTAACTCATTTCAAAAGCATTTAAGTAAGAAAAAACAGACTGAGAAAATTAAGTGATTTTGGAAACTTTAGTCACAAAGGAGAGGATAGCTGGATGTAACCTTTTTTACTATAAATAAGTTACACATTGTTCCTGAAAATAGAACACATTTGTCAGTGTTTTTTTTTCTATAAGATATTCTCCCTTTCTTCCTCACTTCACCCTCTAAGCACCCATCAAAAAAATCAATTCTGAATACAGTATGGTTGTGCATAGCAAGAGTCCTTCAGAGTATTCAGAAATTAAAGGGGATGGCAGGTCACTGAGACTATTTTTACGGCACAAAATAAACGATCCTTGTTTACTTGGGTCACTGGACTTCTTTATAAAGCACAAAACTCATTGCTTTTTCTAGTAAATAAGATGAAGAATATGAAAATTCTTGACAGATTTCTATGAGCATAATGTGTTTTTAAACCATCAAGGAAAACACTTTGGTCTGTGTATCAAAGAGTACAAAGGCAAGACTACAAAAGCAAACTTAATAGTATATATTATGTGACATTCTTGAATTGCTTTTTGATATTATGTTAATATGCTAATTTATATTCCAGAGGAGCAATCTGCTTGCCTCAGCATCTTCTCTCAAATTTAGATTTAAATTTAACCATCTCTCATTTCTAAAATATATTCTGTTAAAACAAGAATATGCAAATAAAATGATACACCTTTATTTAATCTGTAGTATTCTTTATGAAGCGGGTACAACAAGAACTGTTGCAACTATATTCTGTAACAGTGTATTACTTTTTAGTAGCCATTCCTTGGATCAGCGGTGAGTAAAGCCAAAGATACAGTCACAGAATTGAGTGAATGCAACACAGTGTATATAAGATTTAGAAAGGTGAAGTAGGGTGTAAATATAGGGAGATCTTGGAATGAGAAGTGGAAAAGAGAGAAAATACAGGGGAAGATATAGAATACACATTAGTGGGAAGGATGAAGTGGGGAAGAGTAACCCATTAAGATTGTAAGAGAGTGAGGGCAGTAAATTGATTGACAGTGTTACAATTAAATACTTTGCACAGTGGACAATAGACAACTGACTTAGTCCTTTAAATTGCAGAGAGTATGGCAGGGCATGTATTTTCACTGTGGTCGATAGCTGGTGATTAGCCCCCAATGATTAAATCTATTTTTCATGTTTCTCCCCAATACCACTGCCCTGGTAGATAAGTAGTATTCTTGTAAGGCCACTATGAGGTAGAGAAATAGCATTATCCCTCTTTCAAAGATGCTAAGTGACTTGCCTATGCTGCTAGGGTAAGTCAGTAAAAAAGAAAAAAAATCAGACCCACAGAATCCTGATTCCATACCCCTGCAGCATATCTCTCTCTCTGTAGCAGCTCAAATTTCATTTTACCCTCCCCACCACTCCCAAAATGAGGTAGGAATTTCCCTGACACTCAGACATTCAGTTTTTCAATCTTAATAATGATGTGAACAGATTGTGAATGTGTTCATAGTTAATTAACTAAAACCGCCAATATGTTTTTAAATCAGCAAGTCAGACGTAAAAGTGAAAGACTTTGTGTAGGAAGGCTTGACTCCTTTGTTTTGTGGGGGGAACATTAGTGTTGAGAGAAGGAGCATGACCATTCTATTATCACTATTAGCCTATACATAATTAAACACATACCTGTAGCACTATGAAGAAACATTTCCTTAATCTGGCAATTTTTAAAAAATAAATGTTGGTCAGTTAAGTTTGGATTTCTGATACATCAAGTTGTTTGGATTTAACAACTTAGTTTCACTGGCTGCAATGAGGAGCAGAAGCTGTTCTTTACATTAAAACTGCATTGATCTCTCTCTCTATACCTAGCACAATGGGGCACTGATCCTTGACTCCAGGTTATATCCTTATACAAATAATTGTTAAAAAGTCTCTAACGTGTTTTAGAAATACCTATGAAGTATATAACACCATAGTATGTAAGGGTTTGTCTGTATGTGAAAGTTACACCAGTTTAACTTTAGGTCTCTTTGAAACTGGTGCAAATGGCTGTGTGGACACGTATTTCAGTTTGGCTTAAATTGGCTGGGAATAGGTTTAAGCAAAACCGCAAAAAGCTATTCTTAAACCAAAGTAAATATCCACCCAGTGGTCTACAGTGGTTTAACTAAGGCCATGTCTACACTACAAAATTGTCAACCTAACGTACATCGGCATACATCTGTCCCAGTAATTACATCGCTTGTGTGTGTTTACGCATTGCTCCTTGGGTTGGTGGTGCGTGTCCTTACCAGGAGCACTTGTATCGCTTGTACTGTCAGTGTGGGGCATTGTAGGATGGTTCATGAAAGCCAGTAACAGTCAACATAAGCAACGCAGTGTCTACAGTGACACTGTCAACCTAATTACATCAACCTGACTTATGGAGGTGTAGTTAAGTCAGTGTAGCAAGGCAGTTATATCGGCAGGAGAGAAATGTAAGTGTAGACACGTCCATAGGTCAAAGTAAGTTGCCTTGTATTGACCTAACTCTGTAGTGTAGACCAGACCTAAATTGATTTAAAACAGATCTAAGTTAAACTGGTGCAACTTATGTGTGTAGACAAGGTCTCTGTATTTCACAAGTAAGCAGCTTTACCTACATAGCATGGCCTCCATCACCATAGTACCTGAGGACTTCCTATGTGCTTATGCTCACAACAGTCCCGTGGTGACATATCTCCAGTTTTGCAAATGGGAGCTGAACCCAGAACTCCTGTGTGTTAGCTACAAGACTCTTTCCTTTTCATATTTTCAGAACTGAATGCTGTCAGTGAGCAATATTTCACTCTTCCTTCATACGAAGAAAGTTGTCTTATTCAAATCTAGTTTTTAATAAAGGGAGGCAGTCTCTTACTGAGAGTATTATCCTAAAATTTTCTTTCATTGACTTAAAACTATTATTTCTAGTTTTATCTCCTTCTGCTTCCCTAAATAATTCCTCTCGCTCTTTGTTGAAGTCAATGGGAGTTTTGCCACAGACTTCAGTAGGATCAGGGTTTCACCTTTAGTTCATAATCTTCTCAACTGTCACGTTCTCCAGGCCCATAGTCAGAAAACAATAGCAAGTGATCTCTCCATATTGTCTACATCTCTGGTTAGATGCCCAGAGTTGCAGTCATTGCCTCTAACTATGATCTTGTGAAAGCTATGGAGAGATATTGCCTGCTCTTGAGTCTTCTGTGAATTCAACTTAAAAATAAAGAGTCCTGTCCACTCTCAGGTTCACCTTTCTGGATGCTGAAAGCTCATTGTCCCGTACCCAGCTGCACAGCCCCCAGTCCGACCCTACCTCTTCAGCAGTGTAGCTAAGCAGCCAATACTAAAATCTAGCACAATGAAAACTAAGTACATGGGTTCAGTGTAAAATAGTATCAAAAAGAAATAAAGGGGCCACTCTACTGGTTGTATTTTCATATTTAATGAAATAAAACTTCCTTTAAAAAATTGTTACTGAATTTTCATTCTGCCATACCTAAGAGCTTCAGGAACCGGAATACACTGCTGCAGAGTTTGGGATCAGCTTGCCCTGGAAGACAACAGGCCCTTTTAGAGGACATCTTTGCCAACAGCTTGGACTGCTCACTTTCCCTATAGAGGGACCATAGTTGGTTTTACTTAAAAATCCTAGATGTATTGTACCCATGCTGTATCTATGGGAATACTTACATATTCTACTATTTCATGTTGCAGTTTCCTGACTAATCAGAAGAGTAAGTCCAGAGGTGACTGTATATATGTATTGAAAGACAAGGACCGCAGCTCACTGGATTGTGTAGATGCATAGATATCCTTCTCCCCAGTTAATGCATTGTTAATGAAAAATACATCTTGTAATGGAATATCTGCTCATTCAGATCAGGCGTCTGTTTCTACAAGGATGTTACTATACGTTTCAAAGATCAAACTGATTGGAAATCTACAGTTTCCTTTACAGCTTCCCCTGTTATCAATCTTGTGAGCAGTTAATAGACCTCAGCCATCAGACTCTCAAGGCTTGTCTCATAAGAATGACTGATAGGTTGCGAACTAATATTGTATTCCTTGAGAAATTGCCTCCTCTCTCTTCAAGAACCTTGACAAAGAAATTGGACTTTTTAAGCTAGTTAAAGGGTGATCAAAACTGGAAGAAATTTTTTTCACATTTTCTAGAACAAGTCCATAGAGGAATTTTCCAGTGCCTAGATACTACTTATAATTCTGAAAAAATTTGTCATGATACAATCACCTCTCTTATGAATGCTGTAATACAGTGCAGTCCTAGACAGGCATAAAAAACCCCTCACTTTCAAATCTTTCAGGGTGAAATGTCATAGGTAGACAGTGAAGATTTACTAACACAAAATAGCAAGGTTTTGTGGGAGCTGGATGCAGACTAGGACAGGTTTTTATCTATACTTGCTTCACTGTAAATAGAAAAACACTTCTTAAAACCCTGTTTCTTGTGTAAATTGATGGCTTAATTTCATAATGAACAGTGACATTCTAATGATGGAATTCACACTGGTACATTAAGGCCCTGATGCTGCAGTGCCTCATGCAGTGTGCAAAAGGTGGATGTTCAAGCAAAAGGTGGATATAAGCTAAGTGGTAAGCATAGCTCTACACATCAGACCAAGCGTCAGGCTGCTTTGTTCTTCATGAAGGATGTTCTGGAGCCAATATGAACCATGTTGAAGGTTTATCTGGTTCCCAAAGGCAGATTTTCAAAATAAAAGATCACATAATAGTCATAGCTTTGTTAGGACTCCCTTAAGAAGCCACAAATTGATTGAATAGCTTGGAGGTGATTTTTTCAGTCACTGTTGCAGCTGGTCCTCCCACATCAGGATTTGAGGCACTTTGACTAGGTCAACCAAGAGTTTTCTCTATCATTTCTTGTTTACCTATTCTCTGGACTTACAGAGGCCTCTGTGTTCCAACCCTCTCACTCCAAACTCTCGAACCAGCATTAAAGTCACTCTAAAATATTTGTTCTTTCCAAAGCTACAAGTGGTTCAAATTTTACTAGCAGGTTCAGTTGAATCCATATCAGAGGTCTGGATGATGTTAAGAGAAATGTCTACATTTCTTTCCTACCTGAAACGGCTCCTTTAGAATCTCTCCAACCTTAATGTGGAATTGTGAAAAGATGAGGTAGGTTGGCCTTCTAATTAAGACACTGGGCAAAGATGTAAATGATCTAGGCTCAGTCCCCTGGTTTTGCCAGGGTTTTTTGGGGGGGGGGAGGAGGGGAAGCAATTTAGTCCATCTCCCTGCCTCACTTTACCATCTCTAAAATTGGGGATGAGATTATATATATGCAAGTTATTTATAGTAGAGGCTATCTTACTATGTGTGTTCAGTGACTAGAGCATATCTTAATTAAGAACATAAGAATGCCCACACTGGGTCAGACCAATGGTCTATCTAGCCCAGTATCCTGTCTACCAACAGTGGCCAATGCCAAATGCTTCAGAGGGAACAGAACAGAACAGGACATTTATTGACTGATCCATGTCCTGTCATCCAGGCTCAGTTTCAGGCAGAGGTTTAGGGACACACAGCATAGGTTGCATCCCTGATCATCTTGGCTAGTAGACATGGATGGAGCTATCCTCCCTGAACTTACCTAGTTCTTATCCCATGACTGCTTAGTGTGCTTAAGGACCTTTGGTGAGGGACCTTGTCAAAGGCTTTCTGAAAGTCCAAGTAGGCTATTTTGACTGGATCTCCCTTGTCCACATGCTGGCTAACATCCTCAAAGAATTCTAACAGAGTTGTGAGGCATTTCTCCTCTTTACAAAAGCCCCAATATATTGTGTTTCTGTTTGATAATTCTATTCTTTACTGTAATTTCAGACAATTTGCCTGGTACTGAAGTTATATTTACTGACCTGGAATTGCCAGGATCACCTTGGAAGCATTTTTTAAAAATCAGTGTCACATTAGCTAGTGTCCAGTCATCTGGTACAGCGGCAGATTTAAGCGACAGGTTACATACTAGTAGTTAGTTCTATAATTTCATATTTGACTTCCTTCCGAACTCTTGGGGGAATACCAGCTGGCCCTGGTGACATTACTGTTCGATTTATCAATTTGTTCCCAAACCACCTCTATTGACACCTCAATCTGGGACAGTTCCTCAGATTGGTCTCCTAAAAAGAATGGCTCCAGTGTGGGAATCTCCTTCACATCCTCTGCAGTGAAGACCAATGCAAAGAATTCATTTAGCTTTGGTTAGCTGGGCTCTCTCAGTGCTAGCATGACACTAATCATCATCGAAGTACAATTCAATTAGTACAAAATGGTGAAATCACAAATCTATCCCACTCATCCTGTAGAAAAACACCATCCCACTCGAGAATTACAGTGGCTCTATTAAACAAAATGTCGAGTATTCCATAGTACTACACCCTAGCCCCAAACATTGCAGTATCACTACTAAGCTACAGTAGTAGATCATTAAAATAAAATTCTATAGTGTCTTTTGTCTGGAATCACCTTAAGAGTGCAGAGAAGCTCCCAGGCCCTGCAAAATCTTGCACTGTGGGCCCCTAATGTCCTCCACAAACTCTCTTCCTTCTTGTAGCTGCCATTTTAAATATGCTTTGCTAAGGTGCTCTCCATGCTCCCCTACGAATGAGTACTGTTTCCTCTAGGAATGCCAAACAGTGGTGCAAAAGGGTCATCATTAGAGTATCTACATGCATGTTATATTGGCATTTAAACTGGATGTTCATTCCCAGGATATTGACAAACTCAGGGGCGTAGTAATGGCTACTGAGCCTTTGTCCTTTAGGTCATTATTTCAAGATTATTAGACTAGAGCATGTGATTCATTGATGCTTTCTGTTACCAAGCTTGCAGTGATCATAAGTCCTTACATCATAGAGGTCGTTTAGCAGGCTACTGCAGCTGGGTTTGTGGTGGTATTTGAAGATAGAATACAGCCTGGTAAAATACTTTGGAGCTTTTGCAATGCTCCCCAACTCCACTCTCCCCCTATAGATCCTAGGACCCATGGAGCACCCTCCACAAGGAGAAAGGGGGGAAATACTGCCATGGAGGCAGCAAAGCCATTCTGCACAGCTAGAATCCTGACCATGGACTGTCTCCTCTGCACGGAGCTACGATTGGGTCCTGCATTATTAGTAGTATAATAGCACTGACAGTGTAATGACAAGAGAGCACAGGCTGATCAGTGCTTGGCCTAGAACCCCTGCATGAAGGGCATGTCTGGTTCCAAAAACTGTAGTTAGCCGATTACAGATACAGGAACTAATTGAAGTTTAGATCTTAAAGAGCTAAGTCATTGATTCAAACTGAAAAAGAGATTTGTGCCCTGCTTTTACAAGTTATCTGTAAAGCAAATAATGCAGAACATATACTTCTCTCAGGCTGCAAACTAATATTGATGGGATGCGTAGATCTTAACTAATTTCAGTACAGGACTAAAAGGATCTGATTTTTTTCTTACAATGTGGGCTTGCAGTCACTGTGTATACAATAAATGTTTCCACACACAAATGAGCAGCTATGCCTCTAACTACCTACTTCCACATGCAGATTCCAGGTTTGTGAATAGGATCAGTTCATACAAAGCAAGCATCTATGTGCCCATACTTTCACCTACCCTCACCCCGCATCAAAATCAAGGCTCTTAGTGATAACAGAATTCATACATGTAGATCAAGGGCAATACATGAACCCTACTGTGGAATGGTCTTAGTGAGGTTTTCATTAAAAAGAGATGCTACTTCCAGCAACGTTGGAACTCAGCAATGAACATTAAGGAGAGTCTCCCCATAGGTATAGAGTGAGTTAGTGGCAAAGTCTTCTAGTGGTGGAAAAACACTTTTATGTTTAGCTGTAAAGCTTTGTTGAGGTGCCAAATCTGTCTGGGTGAGATCCACAAAAGTACGTAGGCATCTGAGTCCAAGGTCTGGCTCCAATTCAATACATAAGACTCCTGCCAAACATGGTAGGTGCCTAAACTCACTTGATCGCTTACATTTTTCAAAGTAGAAGTTCTCTAGATGCCTATGATTCACCCGCTGGGCAAGCACATTGCAGCCTCCCTCTAGGCATCCAGACACTTTTCTACCTAAGCTCTAGAGTGAGCCATAAACTGGGGGAAGACAGGCATGCAGCTGCTGAGTTGTATGCAGAGGTACATCCAGCAGGCATGCTCAGAGGCCACCTGCTGGATCTGGTCCCATTCAAAACAAGGAGGAAAAGGTACTGCCACTACCACTCACTTTATAACTTCTAGGCCAGCAGATAAAGCACATGCCTGGGACGTGGGAGACCTAGGTTCAATTCCTTCCCCCCCCCCCACCGAGGGGGAGAAGAGAGACCCCTGTTCAAATCTTATCTCTTAGGAAAGTGCTCTACTGAACTATGGGACATTGTGACATGGGGCTCCCTCAGTCTGTCCAGTTAAAGGTGTTCTACTGTGGACACATAATGAAAGAGTGACTGGATCCAGGGACTCATTTCCAGGTGGGTGCCCTAACCACAGAGCTATAGAGAGTATGTTTACACACCAACATGAGTCCAGGCTTGGGCCTGGGCTCAAGCCTAATCCTCCTTGTGTCCACACACCAATTATTTTAATTAGGGCTTTAACTTGGAGGGTCCAAGCCAATGTTGAGCTGGGATCTAGGGTCTGAGCTCTATTCCTTTCCATAGGGGCTATTTAGTTGTAACTGTGTCTCCCTGACATGGATTGTTAGCATAGCCTACTCCAGCACAGAACGGAGTCCTCAGATGCCTCAGAAAATAGAGAGGTAATGAAGGAACTAGTTTAGGGAAATATAAAATGAAGACAGCTGCATCCCTAACAAAGTCAACTGTCTAAGAAGAAGTCCATGTAGGAGTGAAAAGGACTTAAGGTAGCAGGTTGCAGTGCAGAGCATATTGTAAAGAGCCTGAAGACAGAAAATGTTCATTATTTTTTAAGGATGCGACCATGCTCCATTCAAGTCAATTGAAAAACCGCCATTGATTTGAATAGCGCACGGTGAAGCTGTTAGTGGAGGGCACAGGCGTTATGATGAGTTTTCTATACAACATCTGCTTTGTGGGATTTCTTTGGGTGGTATTTGGTGATAGGTTACAGACTGGAAAAATGTTTCGGATCCTGGGCAATACTCCCCCCGCTCCACCCCACGTCCACTCTCATGCATCCCAAAGCCAACAGAGCACCCTCCACAGAGACTGGAGAAAGGGGGAAAAATGGTGTCAAGGAAACAACAAAGCCTCTTTCTGCACAGCTAGAATATAGAGCATGGACGGTCTCCTCTGCACATAGATCTAGGAGCTATAATTGGGTCTTTTATTATCAGTAGTAAAATAGCATTGATAGAGTAATGACAAGCAAACACAATCTAATCAGTGCTTGGCCTAAGATCCCTGCATCATATGACGTCTGATTCCAGGATTTTTATTTGGCCCACTACTGAGATGGGAGCTAGTCAAAGTTATAAGCTTCCTCCAAAAGCTCAAGCTGGTTGGATGCTTGTTAAGGTCCATACCATCTATAAATTATCCTTCTAACAGCATGGCACTGACCTCTCACGAGTGCCCACTGGACAAGTGTGTTTGCCTGCACTCTCTTAGTCTGCAGCAACCCTGGTTGGTGGTTTCTCGAGCAGTTTTGAATGACTCAGCCCTCCAGCCACGTCACACACATAGCTGGTAAGGGGTGTGTGTGTGTGTGTGTGTGTGTGTGTGTGTGTGTGTGTGTACGCTCAATATATGTTCCATTCTATGCATCCGAAGAAGTGGGCTGTAGCCCACGAACACTTATGCTCAAATAAATGTGTTAGTCTCTAAGGTGCCACACGTACTCCTGTTCTTTTTGCAGATACAGACTAACATGGCTGCTACTCTGAAACACAGTCTGTATGTGAAACAAAACAGACCCCTTTCAGGGTATACGGGCCAATTGGGGCCTAGCCCAGTACACATCTGTTGGTATCTCTGTAGCCCTCCCTGGGCTCAGTCTTTAAAGAGTCCTGGCCCTGGTATGGGGCTGTGCCCCCAGGGCTTCCTCCCTGCAGATTCTTCACCCTTTCTGGGACTTTCTAGCTCCAGCTCTTCTTCTGTCTTCAGTCCCAGCAGCCAGCCAGGAGCTCCCTTTTGCTCCCTCCACCCCTGCCAGCAACTGATCTGTCCGTAGTCTTTCAGCCAGCTATTAACACAGTCCTCACTCCTCCAGCTCCAGGCAGCCACTGAGTGACTCGACCCCTGCAGCTCCTTTTACGTGAGACTGTTGGGCCCTGATTGGCTGCTCCCTGTACAGTCGCTCTAGGCCACTTCGAGAACTTAGCTCATTGCTCCTTTCTGGGATGGGGTGTAGTAGGAGCCTGAAGCCTCCTGCATGATGCCTCTGGGTCTGGTACACCCTGTCACAATCCTATTTCTGATTTGTTTGGGATTTCTATATTTATAAAAGTTTTACAAAAACAGATTCCCATCTCTTATCCCTTCTTCCCTGAGCTCATGAACCACCGTGTCAGTCGAAGGAACGATAATGCCACTTTGCATTCATGGATCATTCCCCTCACCTACTCCCAGGTCCTTTGCAATAACAAATTATAAAAAAAGTAATGAAACAGTTATTGACATCAGTTATCAAGAAAGAATGCCAAATATGCCTTTTGGAGGAGACAGGAAATTGAGTTAGAAGTTGCAGCCTTGACAGAGTGTGGCTTCAGTAGTCATTAAAATAGCAATGAATTAATCAAAGCATTTATACCCTGCTTCAAGGCGGCAGCATTTGGTAATACCGTAACTGCAAAGTGAACTAAAATATGGTCTATTGCAGGGGTCGGCAACGTTTCAGAAGGTGTGTGCCGAGTCTTTATTTATTCATTCTGATTTAAGGTTTCACGTGCTGGCAATACATTTTAACATTTTTAGAAGGTCTCTTTCTATAAGTCTATAATATATAACTAAACCATTGTTGTATGTAAAGTAATTAAAGCTTTTAAAATGTTTAAGATACTTAATTTAAAATTAAATTAAAATGCCGAGCCCCCCAGACTGGTGGCCAGGACCCGGGCAGTGTGAGTGCCACTGAAAATCAGCTCGTGCGCCGCCTTCAGTACACATGCCATAGGTTGCCTACCCCTGGTCTATTGTTTATTTCCATTGTTCTACAGAAGAAGCAAGACATTTATTTGTATATTTTACCCCTTTCTCATTATTTATGAGAATATCTGGAAATCTCTTCACTCTTTTTTTTTTTTAAACTATCTCCTCCTTCTCAAATTACAGCCCCGTTCTTGAGACGCTATAATGGGTTGCCATAGCAATCTTATAAAGCACCAGGACTTTGCATTCACGGAATGAGAGAGTAGCCAAATGATTATCAAGGAGAAATAAACTCTGCTCAGACATTATGCAGTTACTGAAAAGGAAGTATTAACACAGATCTAGGCTACCTCCTCCCAATGAGAAAAAAACAAAAGCGGTGCGTAGGGGGCTAGGAATCTCAAGGAGGTTGATCTCACAGAGTTAGCAACTACTCTCAACTGAAGACAAGGCCGACCTGTCCCTTCAGGTGCGATGAGTTTGGGAGACTGTGGAAGAACCTGGTGGGTGTGTCAGCCGACCCCTGTAGGGGAAGGTGGATTGTGTAAGATTAGCTTCTCCACACTGTTAATGAGCCATGCTGGTGTGTTGATAAAAGGCGGCCTGGGGTCCAAAAAGGGAGATAAGGTTAATAAATCCCTTGTTTACAGTTAATGTTATAACTAGTGGTCTGGGGTTCCATGTCAAGTTATTGGTGGGTTATTCCAACTGTAACAATCATCATTCATTGGTTTAAACCTTTTTATCAAACATAAGAAAAGAAAGAACAGTTAAAAAATGGAACCTAAAGAATCCTGTATGGCTTTTACTTTAATAATTTCCCTTAGTGGCTGTAGCTATACAGAGTCTCTTATAAGGGGAAAACCTGTGTTTGACAGTCATTTGAGATGGGATTTAAAGATGGCAATAACTGTTCTCTTTGCAGGGAGAGAGAAAGTTAGATTAGATCAGTGGTTCCCAAACCTGTTCTGCCACTTGTGCAGGGAAAGCCCCTGGTGGGCCGGGACAGTTTGTGTACCTGCTGTGTCTGCAGGTTCGGCCGATTGTGGCTCCCAGGGGCCGCAGTTTGCTGCTCTGGGCCAATGGGAGCTGCTGGAAGTGGCGCCGGCCGAGCTGCCGCTTCCTGCAGCCCCCATTGACCTGGAGCGGTGAACCATGGCCCCTGGGAGCCATGATCGGCCAAACCTGCGGACCCGGCAGGTACACAAACCATCCCGGCCCACCAGGGGCTTTCCCTGCACCAGTGGAGGAACAGGTTTGGGAACCACTGGATTAGATGGTCTTGAGCTGCTGGTGAACTCCGATCTTGTTTCCTTTAAGAGACATACCCAAAAAGGAGACAGGAACGATTGCGAAAGACAGAGCATGTGGCTTCTGTCTCTGATGTTAAGGTACATGGTTTTATCAGCCACTCTAAAACCTGGAAAACTTTTACTGGCACTAGATTATGTTAGACATTGCTTTTGGTTTGCCTTTCTGATCAGCAAGAAGTAGAATTGTCTTAACCAGTTAAGCCAGGCTCTCATTAGATAGAAGGCAAAAAAGAGAAAGATAGGAAAAAGAACAAAATTGTTTCCTATGAAAATTAGGAAAACAAAATTAATAGGAAAATGAAAAGAGGGAGGCTCACAATTTAGATGAAGTTCAGGATTTAGTCAACACCAGTGCAAGTGATGATGGCACTTGTTCTCTTTCTTTAGCTAGGTTTGTGTGTTATTCTGTACCTCAAAGTCACCGCATGGTGACTTGCCTGCTTGGTGCGATGGTTGCGGATCTCTCGAGACATCTAGACAGACTTAAGTGTAGTGGTGGAGAGGATCTGGTGGTCATGGTATATGTAGGTACCAATGACATAGGGAAGGATAGGAGAGATGTCCTGGAGGCCAAATTTAGGCTGCTATCTAAGAAATTGAAGTCCAGGACCTCCATGGTAGCATTCTCTGAAAGACTTCCAGTTCCACACGCAGGGCCAGACAGACAGGCAGAATTGTAGAGTCTCACTGTGTGAATTAAACGATAATTTATTAGAAACCAGGGAAACTTTTGGGAAACGGGGAGCCTATACAGGAAGGATGAGTTCCAAAATGGAACCAGATTGCTGGGAATTAAAATTTAAAAAGTTGTAGACAGTTTTTAAACTAAGGTCTGGGGGAAAGCCGACAGGTACCGAGGAGCACGTGGTTTGGACAGAGACATCCCTTAGGGGATGATCTATTAATGGAGATTCTCTATGTCCTAGTAAGGAGGAGAGGATGGAAGATAAAATACAGGTAGGATATGATGAGAAACAGTCAAATGAAAGACAGTCCCGTTCAATTACATCATGTAATGGCAGACAGTTAGAAGGGGACAAGTTTTTAGAGTGCTAATATACAAATGCTAGAAGTCTAAATAATAAGATGGGTGAACTAGAGTGCCTCGTATTAAATGAGGATATTGATATAATAGGCATCACAGAAACTTGGTGGATGGAGGATAATCAATGGGACACAGTAATACCAGGGTACAAAATATTTCACGACAGAACAAGTCATGCTGGTGGGGGAGTGGCACTGTATGTGAAAAAGCATAGAATCAAATGATGTAAAAATCTTAAATGAACCAAACTGTACCATAAAATCTCTATGAATAGTAATTCCATGCTCTAATAATAAGAATATAGCATTAGAGATATATTACCGACCACCTGACCCAGATGGTGATAGTGACTATGAAATGCTCAGGGATATTAGAGAGGCTATTAAAATAAAAATCAATAATAATGGCGGATTTCAGCTAGTTCCCTGTTGACTGGATACATGTCACCTCAGGATGGGATGCAGAGAAAGTTTCTTGACAACTTAAATGACTGCTTCTTGGAGCAGCTAGTCCTGGAACCCACAAGAGGAAAGACAATTCTTGATTTAGTCCTAAGTGGAGCACAGGATTTGGTCCAAAAGGTGAAGATAGTTGGACTGCTTGGTAATAGTGACCATAATAATTAAATTTAACATTCCTGTGGCAAGGAAAACACCACAGCAGCCCAACACTGTCGCATTTAATTTCAGAAAGGGGAGACTACACAAAAATGAGGAAGTTAGTTAAACAGAAATTAAAAGGTACGGTGCCAAAAGTGAAATCCCTGCAAGCTGATTGGAAACTTTTTATAGACACCATAGAGGCTTAACTTAAATGTATACCCCAAGTTAAAAAACATTGTAAGAGAACCAAAAAAGTGCCACTGTCACTAAGCAACAAAGCAAGAGAAGCAGTGAGAGACAAAAAGGCATCCTTTACAAAGTGGAAGTTAAATCCTAGTGAGGAAAATAAAAAAGCATAAACTCTGGCAAATGAAGTGTAAAAATATAATTGAAGGACAAAAAAGAATTTGAAGAAAAGCTAGTCAAAGACTCAAAAAAAAAAAGTAAAAAAATGTTTTGCTATAAGTACATCAGAAGCAGGAAGCCTGCTAAACAACCAGTGGGGTCACTGGGCTATCAAGATGCTAAAGGAGCATTCAGAACAATAAGGCCATTGTGGATAAACTAAATTAATTCTTTGCATTGGTCTTCACAGCTGATGATGTGAGGGAGATTCCCAAACCTGAGCCATTCTTTTTAGGTGACAATTCTGAGGAACTGTCCCAGATTGAGGCATCATTAGAGGAGGTTTTGGAACAAACTGATTAACTAAACAGTAATAAGTCACTAGGACCAGATGGTATTCACCCAAGAGTTCTGAAGGAACTCAAATGTGAAATTGAAGAACAACTAACTGTAGTTTGTAACCTATCATTTAAATCAGCTTCTGTATCAAATGACTGGAGGATAGCTAATGTGACACCAATTTTTAAAAAGGGTTCTAGAGGTGATCCCAGCAATTACAGGCTGGTAAGCCTGACTTCAGTACTGGGCAAACCAGTTGAAACTATAGTAAAGAACAAAATTGTCAGACACATAGATGAACATAATTTGTTGGGGAAGAGTCAATATGGTTTTTGTAAAAGGAAATCATGCCTCACCAATCTACTAAAATTCTTTGAGGGGGGTCAAAAAGCATGTGGACAAGTATGATCCAGTGGATATAGCTACTTAGATTTTCAGAAAGTCTTTGACAAGATTCCTCAAAGGCTCTTACGCAAAGTAATCTGCCACAGGATAAGAGGGAAGGTTCTTTCATGGATTGGTAAGTGGTTAAAAGATAGGAAACAAAGGGTAGGAATAAACAGTCAGTTTTCAGAATGGAGAGAGGTAAATAGTGGTGCAAGTGGCGAGCACACACACCTACAACTGAATGGACATGAGCAAGCAGTCAAAGATGATTTTGTTTGTTTTTTTCGTGGAGAAGTGGGATTCTCAATATGGTTTACATTGAATAACTTCTCATTGTGATCATGGTTTCCAATAAAATGAGGGTTTACTAAATTTCCAAATTATTATAAAGGAAGACAAAGAAGCAGTCTTGCAGGATGAATTCAAAAAGAAATTCACGTTAGAAAGTGTGCTGGCAAAATATGCAAGTTGCTATTTGATGCTGTCAGACATATATCACATCTATTTTAAAAAGACAAGCTTGTCTCCAAAACTACTGTCAATGTCACTCTTAATAGATATTAATGGCTTTTCAAAGGAGATTTATAATAGACCTACATTTTCAGAAGGGCCTAGTGATTTTGCATGCTTCAATTTTTGGGTGCTTATCTTCAGAGACCTGAAAGAAGCCTGATTTTTCAGAGGGTGACTGCTCGGCACTTGTGAAACCTAGAGTGCTTTAAGTTGGACATTAAAAAAAAAAAAAGAGGCACCCAAATCACTAGTCACTTTTGGACGTTCAGGCCTACATAATTTTTGGACTGGAGAAGTTCCAGTCCAAATGATGCAAGGCAAAGAAAGCTTGCATTCTGAAATAACATGCATGGTTGGTAATGTTATAAAATGAAGAAATGGAAGAGCTAGGAAATCGCTTATGAAGACAACTCATTGAGGAAAGACTGCACAGACACAACATACTTAGCAGCTTCAATTCTGAAACAGAGTTTGAGTCCTCTAAACAGTTGTCAAGACAAGCAAAGGATAGAAATAAATTCTGAAGTAATTGTAAGATGTGTGACGGGTTGGACCACACTTCTGGGATGCCACCTGATGCATTGGGATTTCACTGAGCCCACCTGCTCCACTAGTCTGGTCTCCCTTTCCCTCTGTGTTGCTGAATCAGGCTCTCTGGCCTCTTGCTGCACACACAGAGGCCAGGAGCACCAGCTGTAGAATCACACAGAGTCTGCAAACAGCTCTGAATGGGAAATTGCCCAGCACACAAGTGCAACTTCCCTCTGGAAAGTACACCCAAGATAATACTGTCTTGTGCAGTATAGAATGTTCTGAACAGTGCAAGCTCATAAAAATTCGCCCTATCCCTCAATGTGAAGAGAGATATGCACAGCTTCTTCCCCACCTCCCCAATTTGGATTGTACAAACTGGTTATGTTATAAACAAGAAATAAAGTTTATTAATGACAAAGGACAGATTAAGTGATTATAAGGAATAGCAAACAGAACAAAACAGATTACTAAGCAAATAAAACAGAACATGCAACCTAAGCTTGATTCACTAAAGAAACAGGTTACAAAAATGTAATTTCTCACCCTAAATGTTGAGTTAGGCCGGATGCAGTTTCTGTAGCTCAAAGTTCCAGTTATTTCTCTTTACAGACTAGACTCCTCTGTCTCAGTCTGGACTCAGTCCTTGCTTTTCCCACTAGGTTCCTTTTTCTCTTCAGGTACTTTCAGCAGTCTCTCTTCTTGGGCAAGAAGGAAATGCCTTACTCTCCAGCCTTAAATAAGATTTACATAAGGCAGGATTCTTTTGTTTCCAAGTCTTGACCTCCCCCTCCTTTTAGTGGGAAAATTACTAAAAGTCCAAGATAGTATTTAGTACCAGGTGACAGGACCACCTGACCTAGTAGTGTCACCGCTACATCTCAGGAAGGAGATTAGTATCTTTAAAGTCTTATTGTTTCTTCCAAATGGCCCATAAAAGCTGATGACCTGTTGTCTGGTGGGGGTCTCCCAAATACATATACAGTTGTAATCGTTACATAGTCAATATTCCTAACTTTGGATACAGAAATTATACATGCCTACAAATTGGATAATCACATTGAGTTAATCATAACCTTTCCAATGATACCTTACAAAGACCCATCTTGCATAAAATCTCTCTTAGTTAGGCCATATTCATATCATAACTGTGATTAATGTGCATAAGTCTTGTCAAGCAGTGTTAGGCCTCAACCTTCTGGAAGTTGTAAGGAGAAAGCACAGTTGAATCCTGCAAGCATAAGCATAATCTAGCTAGGAAGTTTATGGACTAAAAAGGAAATTCTGTAAAGATAGATATGGACTTGTAGTTACTATGCCCTGCAACCAGATACTTCTTTAAGCTGACCTGAGCATTTTTGAGTCTAGCAAATTGACCACAATTAGGACAACAAGCTGCATAAAGAAAAGATGAGCTGAGCACGGGTGCACAGTTCATAAGATCAAGACAACCGCAAATACCACACTAGAACATTTGGCCACCTTAACCGGTTGACCTGTTTTGAAACATAGCCAGCAAATACCGTATAAATAAGATGCAGAGGCGCAAGTGTTTGTGTGTGTTGACCTAAAGGAGATCACTCTTTGTCAGGCTCATGTACACACACCCTGAACCAAAGGGACTTGCGCTTCACTGACTACCTGTGCCTGGTCAGTGCAGAAAACAGTCGACTGAAGGTAATGTATCTTTGGAAGAATGCAGGGTACGGTTTTGGAGTGAGGAGGTCTGGTTATGCTCGAACTAGTTAATCGTAAGTCTGTATTAACTTTATAACTTAATTATTTTAGTAAAGTGTTTTAAAATTCATAGAATCATAGAATTCAAGATCAGAAGGGACCATTATGATCATCTAGTCTGACCTCCTGCAAGATGCAGGCCACATACGCCGATGTTTAAGTTGATTAGAGATAGTCATAGTCAATAGTTGATCAATATATAATAACTGTATATGTTTGTGCCTTGCTGGAAACGGGTACAGCACTGGTGAAGCTAGTGGTTTGTAAACAATAATAGCTTTGCATGTCACTGTGCCTGTCTTCAGTATAAATTGTCATTCAGTTTATCATAAAAGCCAGTAGAATTTTATAAGTTGTTAAATAAGTTGATAGGTAGGTTAAAATTAGTAAGTTATAGTTAATTAATGCATCAGTAATGCATATGAATTTGTGTTGGTTGGGGATGGTTACAGTACACGTGAAGTCATTAGGCACATTCTGTCTGTGTTGTCTTTATAGTCGTAAGTCATTAAAAACCCTTCTTGAGGAATAATTAGTTGTTTAGTTTCTCTTCTGCGGACACTACTCAGCCTCATTACATCTGTGTTGGGTGGTGGAAGTAGCGATCACCCAGAGCCCCACCAGGGCCCTGATGTATGCCTCCTCCTTCCATTAATTTCCACAATAACCATATTTCTATGAAGAATCTGTGGTATAACATTACAAAATGATATACAGTACAGTTCTTTCTGCCATTCTGTAAAGATTTATTGCAGTTAAAGTTTGGAAAAGTCTTTTTGACACATCGGGTATCCAAAGCACCCCATAGGTTAAACTGTGACAAGTGGAAAAATAGTTTGAGTTTAAAAAAGTAATTTCTTAGCTCAAGTCTACACTACAAATATTGGTATAACTGCATCATTCAGGAGTGCGGATTTTCCCGCTCCCTGTGTAAACAGCGCTATGTCAGCCAAAAGATATGCGCCATTGGATTAGAGAGGCCTACAGTAGGGGATAGTTCAGTTTGGGATGTGTGCTGGCGCTCCCAAAAGCGGTTGTCTCTGCCTGTTTGGAACAATGGGGTCTTTGCATAATCCCACAGGAAATCAAACTGCTATTGGAAGAAAACAGCAAAAATAAAGAAGGTAAGCATTGGGGCCTGTGGACTAACAGCTAGTCTACATCGTAATTCATACCTGTTGGGTAAGCTATTTACAACATGGCTCCCCTGCCCGAAGGCAGATAAAGCACAGTTGTGCCTTGCAGTGTATATTACACCAAATTATACTTTAATCCCTGAACTATGCAACAGTCTTGGATTCTTACAGGTTACAGCAGAATTCTCAAACACCATTAAAACAGTGCAGTCTTGTCAGCACTGCAACTCTAACCTATGTGGTAAGAAAATAAATGCTATGGCAATATGTTTACCATGTTGTAATGATGTTCATTTCATAACGTAACTGGATCACACAACACTGCAATAATTACAGTGTAGATGGGACACAAGAGTACCTTTGAGCAACGTGAAGATACAAAGTAGCTCTCCTACAGCACTGAAATATGGGTTTTGATTGTAATGCCTGCTTAAGAGATACTGGATGAATTTTTAAATACCTTTTGTTTAATTAAAGGATTCAGATTGTAGATGCAGAAAGGAGGGAAAACAAGTGACATAACAGTAACAGAAAAAGGTTTTGTTTTGCGAAATAAAAGATAAGGATCATTAATTTTTGAATCAACATGGAAAGCAATGCCTCTCCAGGGTGAAAACAACAATAATATTCCCAGTGTTTAACTGAGGCACATACACATTCACACAATAATATTAGTTCTTATATAGTCCTTTTCATTCCTATCTATTCTTTTCTATCTGGGTATTTGTACAGCTCTGGTCACTGTCGTATATGAGGACCTCACCATTATTAATGTATTTCATCCTCACAACAACTCTAAGACAAGGAAGTATTGTCCCCGTTTTAAAGATAGGAAACTGAGGCACAGGTCAGCTTAGGGCCCTGATTGGCAACCTGCGGACCGTCAGGGTAATCCACTGGCAGGCCGTGAAACAGTTTGTTTACATTGGCTGCCGCTTCCCGCAACTCCCATTGACCAGAAACAGCGAACTGCAGCCACTGGGAGATGCAGGCGGCCGTGCCTGCGGACAGTCAATGTAAACAACCTGTCTCATGGTCTGCCAGCAGGTCACAGGTTGCCCACCACTGCTCTAAGGTATTTAGTTGCCTAATTCCCACTGGAGGATCCGGACATAAGTGATTTGTCCAAGGTCATGCAGAAAGTCTGTGTGGCAAAGCTAAAGAATGAATCCGAGTCTCCTGAGTTCCAGTTCTAGACACTAAACCAGTGTTTCTCAGCTGGTGGGTTGTGACCCCACCCCAGACAACAACAATTTTATGTGTCTAAAGCAAAGAAAATCTTTCTCCCCTACTCCCTGTTAGGTGAACCTTATCCGTCAAGGTCATGTATTCTTGGACACTCCCTTGAAACACACGTACAAATAAATTACATAGGCTTACCATGGGTAGGATTATGATTCCTATGGATAGAATTATGATTCTCAAAGCACTTCACTAAGGAAGGCAAAATTCATTATCCTAATTTTGCCACTGAGGAAACTAAGGCATGGAGAACTGAAGTGAGTTACCCAAAATCACAAAGCATGTAGTGATTCAAAGGGTAAGGCTATTGCTTGGCAACCCTATGGGCCTGTGTAGACATGCGGACTCACCCCTGTGGCACCTCCTGCTGGTGACTCCTGGGAATTAGCTCATTCCAGCTCCGGAACGCCCTCTGCAGGCCAATGAGCCACCTGTCCTCTGGCCCCCCATGTCCCTCCCTGGACCCAGTGCCCTTTTACATGGGGTGCTGCCCCCTGGCAGTAACCCCTTTCTCTCCGGGTCTCCCCTCCCCAGGAAACCCCCACCCACTATTCCCACCTTGCCTCAGTATAAGGCTACTGCCAGTCATTGTCTAGCTCCTGAACCCTGGGGCAGACTGCAGTATCAGCCTACTCATCACTGGCAAGGAGGGTTTGGACCTGCTGCCTTGGCCTACCCCTGGGCTGCCCTCTGCAACCCACAATACCTATTAGCCCAATACTAGGCCGCAGCCTGGGGCTTTCCAGGCTGGAGCTCCTCTCCCTTTCCCCAGCTTGCTCCACTCAGGTACTTTGCCTCTAGCTCCCTGCAGCCAGGCCCATCTCCCTCTGCAAACAGAGAAAGACTGCTTGCTCCTTGCTTCCCTGGCCTTCTTATAAGGCCCTCTTGCTCAGTTTGGGGCGTGGTCCCAGCTGCAGCCACTTCCCCAATCAGCCCAGCCTAGAGCAGCAGCTCTCAAGCCCTGCCAGGCCACTTTTAAACCCCTTACAGCTCATCACTGCCCAACACTGACTGAGGCCTTTAGATACTACCGCAATACAAGTGATAAATAAATGAAAATATTAGACCTGATTCTGAGGGGGAGTTAAGGAGGTGGGGCAGTGCAAGTGATGGAGAAGGCTTCCCGGAACACTGCAGTCTCCATCTCTTATAATGGTCCCATTAGAGGCCATCATAATTTAGAACAGCCTTCAGGCTTCTATGATTCATGCAGGGGAAGTGGCTCAATAAACAGACAGCCCCAAATTGCAGAGTACATAGGTGTCTCATATCCGTGTTACATGAAGAGCTCACTCCCTGCAGCCAAGGAACAATGTTCTCTGACTGATACGTTAGCTTAAATAAACTCTTTGGATAAACTTCCAGTTAGAATTCATTGTGGGTGATTTTTATACCAATTCACAAACACATGCTCTCATCTCACATGAGCTGTCCCCTATCTAAGTGTAACCAATACTGTGACACAAGCTGGAAGGACCGATGTATCCCACAAATTTTAAATTTATGCTTTTTTTTTTTTAAAAATGGGATGGATATTTCTTTTGAATGAGTTTGTGTAATGTAATAACTAGTTGTTCTCTTCTTTTACTGAATAAGGAAAATCACCTAAGAAAAGCACATTGGCTTCATTTCCTGGAAGCAGGAAAGGATTTTTGCTTTCAAATACTCTGATTCAACAACCATAGAGGCAAACTGATTCCCAGGAATTTCAGTTATTTACTTAAACCATGTTCTATTTCTTCTACTGATTAGTATTAAATTTGCCTCAATAACAGCTGATTGATTAGATGCAAGTCATATGGAGTAGGTATAGATTGCTTTATTTGCAATGTTAAGAACTCACTTTTCTCTCAAACTGGAGCCAGTTCCCTTCAAGTGTATTGCTCAGAATGGTACTAGTGAAGATGGTAACTGTTCTGGGCATCAGTATTCTTCCAACAACCTTTTCAGATGTTTCAAGAGTTAGTGCTGAAATTAGGGAGAAAAGTGGAAGGTATGTATTTCACCTTTTCTCTGCCATCTTTTCTCTGTTTGTTTCCCCCTATCTGACAAGGGTGAAGAGCATTGGTCAACTTTCCCACTTCTATTCCACTTTAAATTTTAGCACTGATTATACCCATTGGGTTTGGATTTGGTGGGTCTAATTATCACTATGAAAGAGGCAGCAAGGAACTGTTGTGGTTGGAGGTCTCTCGTTATGAAGGAGGAGTGGATTGGTTATTTAGGAGTAGAGATGGGTAGGGTTATGCTGTCCATCACCGAGGAAGAAGTACAATAGCTAATCAATATGGTATAATGGAAAATAGATCTCCTCAAACAAACTTGATATTGTTTATTGGTGAGATCACAAGTTAGGCTGATAAAGGTAACTAACTGAGTTGCCATAATATACGTAAAATTTTGTAAGGCATTTTGTGACAGATATAGCCATTTCCTGCAATATCCTTGAAAAACTATGATTTCAGGGTGGTCAGTTGAGACTTAAAACCTGAGAGAGTTTGGGGGGAGCACACCTCACCTTTGCCTAAGAGGGTATGAGCACAGGGACTGACCTGAAATGTTCTCATTAAACTGTATTCTGGTATGATCACTGGAATTGTTTACCAGCTGAACAAATGTATGATATTTGAATTAATAAGTAGTAACAGCAGATGTTCTGACTAGGAGTGGGGTGCCAGGAGGTCCTTGTGGTATGTCATATACCCCTGCTCTGTTCTTCTATGAAAGGGGGAGCAATGTGGCAGATTGAAAATTTCCTGTAATATCCTTGAAAAGCTTTAATGAATTGAGTCTAAGTCTCTTTGGGGTCCATTATACTAAATGCAACATTTATGTATTATTGTGGGCTGGTATTGTATGTAACATCTCTAGGGAGGAGATGTGACATAAGGCCTGGATGACCAAAGGACTACATTGAACAATGTGCCAGAAAAGCATGGACTATTGGGACAATATGTGTGAAATGGATTTCATGGGAAGTACCTAGGGATAGGTTAATGCAAATTCCACCTCTGATTATGCAACAACCCAGCCTTTTGCAACTATACTCTGAGAAGTGGGTCTTTGTCTGCTGATCACCTGTTACACGAGGCCAAGATCAAAGGCCCAAGTAAAGGTAAAATTGAACTATTTATGGTGGTTCTGGTTCTAAATCTGAGACAGTCATGAACTTGTAACCATGGGGAAAACTCAGTTGAGTGTTTTGAAGGACTGACATCTACTAAAGCACAGGGTTGCAGTTGAGGTGACCCCTGGTAAGCTTTTTAGCATGTGTGTAAGGTCTTTTATTTTTTAAATAGTTTTTTTTATTTAAATGCTTAAATGCTTTCACCTTAATGCTTTCACCTTAAGAATACATGCACTTGCTTATTAAGAGTTGTGTCATAACTAAAAACTTCATGCCATCATGCTGTCCATGGCCTTTGAAGAGAAAGAAAAGTGCAGATGCTGGCCTGGTTAGGCAGTCTGGCTTGCTGGGAATATTAGTGTTGGCAGGGAATCTGTGCAGCCTGGAGAAGCTGGTCAGGAGGGAAAGAGATGCGGGCTCCTACCTAAGAAAGGAGACGTACTATACAAAATCATTGTGGCCCATGCTAAATGGATGAAAGACTGTTTAACTGATAGACTGACAAAAGTAATTGTAAATGGGGAATCATCCTCCCATGGGAATGTTTCTAGAGGGTCTCACAGAGAGCTGCTCTTGCCCCAATGTTATTCTATAGCTTTGTCAACGATCTGGAGAAAAATCATTGATGGTAAAATTTGCACAAAAATTGCAGAAGTGGTAAATGATGATGACCAGTCAGACAGACACCAACCTGGATAGCTTGCTAAGGTGGGCTCATTTGAACAACATGCTTTTTAATTCAGCCATATGCAAGGTCATACATTTAGGAACAAAGAATTGGGTCACACTTACACGATGGGAGATAGTATCCTGGAATGTAGTGACAATGAAAAGGACTTGGGGGGTAATTGCAGACAGACAATCAATTGAACAGGAGCTCCCCTTGTAATTCTATAGTTGAGGGCTAATATGATCCTTGGTTACATATCAGGCAGGAGTAGGCAGCTGGTGTTACCTCTGTGTATACCGCCTTAATGGGATCATTACTGGAATATTGTGTGTCGTTTGGTGTCCACATTTCAAAAAGAATGTTGAAATACTGGAAAGGGTTCAGAAAAGAGTTACAAGAATGGTTCAAGGTCTGGAAAATGCATTACACTGAAAGACTAAAGAAGTTCAGTCTATTTAGTTTATCCAAAAGAAAGCTAAGAGCTGACTTGATCACAATCTACAAGTATCTCCAGGGGGAAGAGATTTCTTGTGTGATTCATTTTCATAAAGAAACAGACAATGAAAAGCACAAAAAGGTAAACGACTTATAGCTCCTTTGTTTCCAAATACATGGGCTTCACAGGAGCTCCAACAGAATTATGCAATTTTACAACCTGTCAAAACTTCAGGACCACAGAGTACTACTACATAGATAATGTTAGGATGGGGGTAACAGTAATAAAAGAGAAGACATATCTAGGTAGGGAGAAGAGGAAAAAAGAGAAGGGGTTCAGAGAAATGGAGGTCTGGCAGTTTTTCAGCCATCTCAACTTTTTTTTATCCAAATGTATCTCAAAATGGGTCCAAATTAATTGAATTGCTCTCTACGGTTAAAAGAGATTATTTCCCTGACTTCTCCCTCAGTCAGGGCCAAGTTCCACTGCGCTACACTAGGCATAAGCCCACTCTTCCATTTTTGTAAAGTCATGTGTTGATAGTGAATGGCTATTTAATCTACAGAAGATGACTTAACAAGATGTCATGTTTGGAAGCTGGAACTAGAGAAATTCAGTCTAGAAATAAGGTGCAAATTTTTAAACAGTCAGAGAAATTAACATTGGAACAACTTACCTAGGGACGTGGTGGATTCTGAAGTCTTTGCATCCAGTCTTGATTTCTTTCTAAAACACCTGCAATAGCTCAAACAGGAGTTACGGGCCTGCTGCAAAAATTAATGGGTGAGGTTCTGGGGCTGGCAAATAAGTCAAACTAGATGATTAATAGATCTTAAGGCTAGAAGGGATTGTTATAATCTGTTTAGGAGGAGTGAATGCCCTGGCTGTGATATAGGAGGAGCGGGCAGAGAGAAGGGAAAGATCAGGGTGCTCTGGCTCTGACAGAGAAGGCAGTGTGTTAGTTATTTGCTAGAAAGGAAGGGGTGTCCTGACTGTTAGACAGGAGGGAGGGGTAGGAGTGCTGGTACAGAGGAGGAAGCAGTGCATTGCCCACAGAGGAGGTAATGGACTGTGCTATCTGTACCCTTGCCCAATGGGGGAACCCCCTCTGCCCATAGGCGGCAGGTTCGTATAATTTTTGGTGGGGCCCAAAATGGTGGTCCCCCCCCCCCCCCTCACCCTGTAAGCTGATATAAAATGAAGCTACAATGCGTCAGCACCACAAGATTACAAGGGTCAATTAAAAGTGGAAAGTCAGAAGCAGCACTTGCCTGCTTCAATATACGGTATTAAATTTTGTTGCACCTGTTGTGACAAAGTGGGAATGTTCTTAATGTTTTCTCTGAATACTGTGTGGGTGCCTCAGTTTTCCCTGCAAAATGCCAACTGACGGTGTTGGGGACAAAGAGATCAGGTGGCCTCCTTGTCCGGAAGAGACACAAAGGCCAGATGAGGGAGTGTCAGTTTGGAGCTGGCTGGGGAAATCGGGAGAGGCCCAGAACTTGGGTCTGGGCTCCCCACCCCCCAAGATGGACCTGACTGAGGGGTCCTGTTTTCTGTACCTACAAGCTCTGTTTTAGACTGTATCCCTGTCATCTAATAAACCTTCTGTTTTACTGTCTGGCTGAGAGTCACATCTGACTGCGGAGTTGGGGTGCAGGGACCTCTGGTTGCCCCAGGACCTGCCTGGGCAGACTCGCTGCGGAAAGTGCATGGTGTGGAAGGGCATGCTGAATGCTCCGAGGTCAGACCCAGGAAGGTGTAAGCTTCTTGCCCTGGAGACAGTATGCTCAGAGAGGAGGCTCCCCCAGAGTCCTGACTGGCTTTGTATGGAGTTGTTCCAAAGCATCCCAGCATCCCCTTCCACACCATGCGCTTCCCGGAAGTCTGCACAGGCACTGACACTCCCTCCTCTGGCCTTTGTCTCTTTTCCAGGCATTAGGAGGCCATCTGATCTCTTTGTTCTCCAACACCTTCAGTTGGCACCTTGCAGGAGAGGGGCCCAGGCCATCAGTTGCCTGGAGACAGGGTGTCGGCCATTCTCTGTGCAGACAGCATCACACTGGCCCTCTAGGGCTTTACAACAATCACACCCCCTTATCCCACCATCTAGAGCCTTAAGAAATGCATTGGGGAAACTGAGGCACACAGACAGTATTCAGAGAAAACACCTGTATATGACCAGTTACATACTTTGAAGGGTGTAAAATAATCAAATATTGTGCTAAATACAATGATACTCCAAACTGACCACCAAATTTAAGTTGCATGTTTTTCCCCTCAGGTGAGGGTTCTGGGGTGGGGCTGGGGATGAGGGGTTCACAGTGCAGGAGCGTGCTCGGTGCTGGGGGTGCAGGCTTTGGGGTGAGGCAGGGCTGAGGGTGAGGAACTTGGGGTGCAGACAGGCTGCCCCAGGGCTAGGGCCAGAGAGGACTCCCCATCACCACCACTGGCAGCAGCAAGCTCCAGGGGAGGGACCCCTCCTACCCCCCATGGCGCACACACTCTGCACATGCTCCTAGAGCCCCTCTCAGGTCCAGAAAGCTCACTCCCCTCCCCTATGATGGGTACTGGGGGGGCACAGGTGGCCTTCCATGTTGCTGCCCCTCACCATAACTTCACTGTGGATGGGGGATGGGGCTGCCCCTTGCCCAGCATGGGGCAGAAGTGGGGTAGGCAGGGTGGTGGCTGGCTATGGGACGGGGGAGCAGGGTGTCATAAAATTCACCCAAGCCCCAGCTGCTCAGGTCTAGGAAGCCTCCCTCTCCCATCCCTCCTGTGGCGGGTGGGTTGGTGGGTGCTGGGGGAGGGGGCATTGCCTTCACATGTGGCTTCCTGCCTCCCCTGTGCAGCCTGCTGTGCCTCACTGGGAGTAGGGGCTGGGACTGGGGCTGGGGCTGGGGCAGGGGAGGGGAGAATCATAGGGTCAAACATAATAAAAAATGATAGGGTCAAACACTCACGGAAGCCCCAGGAGCTGCTAAGGTGAGTGATGTCTGTCTCCTGGCCAGTTTGTGTCTCCTCCAGGTAGGGGCAGGAGAGGGGAGGGGAGGCCCCCTCCACTCCACTGCCCTCCCCCTCCTGAGTGCTTCAGCAGCAGTTACCATTCCTCTTATGCTAATGCTGCAGCCCTTAGGCTACAGCAGCAGCAGCAAAGGAGAGAGAGACGCGCTGTGCGCTCTCTTTACATTCAGGCAGGGAAGCTCCGGGGAGGGGGAAAAATCTAGCTCCAAATATTGGTGGAGCAGAGCCCCTGATTATGAATATTCCTGGGGCTTTAGCTCCAAAAGCCCATATAAGTTGGCGCCCATGCCTCTGCCAACTCCTGGTGCTCTGGGCTGGGAGGGGAGCCCTAGCACTTCCCCCAGCCCCAAGGAGGGGATCAGTGGGGGAGGCGGGGCTGCAGTCCAGATGCAGGGTCTCTCCACGGGGAGTGGGGCCGCAGGGGTACACAGGAATGTACAGCACCTCCCCCTGTGCTCTCTAGGCTAGGCCCTGCCCTGGCACAGGGAGTTGGTGGGGTGGGGGCAGGAGAGCAGACGCTTCCTATGCTGGCTACAGCCCCGCAAACCTGCCTGCAGCTGGCTCTGCCCTCTGCAAGCTATGCCTGAGGGTCACCCTGAGCTCTTCATTCTTCTCTGCTCAGGACATGTGCCCTACTGGAGAGGGGTCCCTTCCCTGAGTCCCCTCCTTAGGAGCTATCTGGTTGCACCTTGGTGGAGATGGGTGTTCTAACTGTTTAGATGGGGGTGGGGTTCTCTGGTTGTTACAGAGATGGGAGGCTGAGTGGGGGGGTGGGGTAGGATTCTTCGGTTAGTACAAGGTGTGTGGGGGTGGGATGTTGCGGGGAGGGATGGAGTGTTCTGGTTGTAACAGAGGAGGGAGTGGGTAGGTTGGTTGGGGAGAGGGTGCTCTGGTTGTAACAAGAGGGGTTGTGGGGGTAGAGTGCTCTGGCTGTTACCGAGAAAGGGGGTGGGTTGGTGGGGAGTAGGGTGCTCTGGCTGTTACAGAGCTTGAGTTGATTGAGGGTGAGGTCTGTGGCTGTAAGAGGGGAAGGGACAGGTGGGATGGTTGGAGGAGGGGTGGGTGCCCTGGCTGTTACAGAGGAAGAGATATGAAGATAGGGTGCTCTGGCTGTCACAGGAGAGAGGTAGCTTGGTTGGTTGTGGTAGAGTGCTCTGGCTGTTACAGAGGGGTGGGTTAGTTGCTTGTTGGCGGGGTGCTCTGGCTGTTGGAGGAGAGGGGTGGGTGGGTTGGTTGGTTGTGGTAGGGTGCTCTGGCTGTTACCGAGCGGTGGGTTGGTTGGTTGTGGTAGGGTGCTCTGGCTGTTACCGAGCGGTGGGTTGGTTGGTTGTGGTAGGGTGCTCTGGCTGGTACCAAGGGGTGGGTGGGTTGGTTGGTTGTGGTAGGGTGCTCTGGTTGTTGGAGGAGAGGGGTGAGTGGGTTGGTTGGTTGCGGTAGGGTGCTCTGGCAGGGGTGGGTGGGTTGGTTGCGGTAGGGTGCTCTGGTTGTTGGAGGAGAGGGGTGGGTGGGTTGGTTGGTTGCGGTAGGGTGCTCTGGCTGTTGCAGAGGGGTGGGTTAGTTGGTTGTTGGGGGGTGCTCTGGCTGTTACAGAGGAGTGGGTGGGTTGGTTGGTTGTGGTAGGGTGCTCTGGTTGGAGGAGAGGGGTGGGTGGGTTGGTTGGTTGTGGTAGGATGCTCTGGCTGTTACCGAGCGGTGGGTTGGTTGGTTGTGGTAGGGTGCTCTGGCTGTTACCGAGCGGTGGGTTGGTTGGTTGTGGTAGGGTGCTCTGGGAGGGGTGGGTGGGTTGGTTGCGGTAGGGTGCTCTGGCAGGGGTGGGTGGGTTGGTTGGTTGGTTGCAGTAGAGTGCTCTGGCAGGGGTGGGTGGGTTGGTTGTGGTAGGGTGCTCTGGTTGGTTGTGGTAGGGTGCTCTGACTGTTACGGATGGGCGGGGGGGGGGGTCATTGCTGAGAGCCCTGGGTTTGGCGCTCGTTGTGTCTGGCGGGCACCTGCCTGCGGGGAGAGGGAGCAGGACAAGGGGTGGCAAAGGCTTTTCTCCAGTCCCGCCGCCGCCGCCGCCCGATTGCCGCCCGCAGAAGCACCGCCTGCTCCGCCCCGCGCCCGAAGCCCCCGCGCCGGCGGACCCCCGCGAGCCTCTCTTTCCCTTCGCCCTTTGGTGCGGCGGGAGCCTGGGCCGCGGGACTGGGGGCGAGCGGGGAGCCGGTATCACGCTACAGCGCCACAGCGCCCCCCTCCCTGCCGGGGAGGCAGGCGGGAGCACATGGCAACGGCAGGGAGCAGCCGCTGACGGGAGGCAGCCCTAGCGTGGCTCTTGCCTGGACTCACTTCGCTTCCCGGCGCCCGGGCTGCGCGCTCGGCCGCGGGGCATTGGGCGGGGAGCGAGGGGCAGGCTCCGGAGATCCCGGGAGCGCGTCTCTCCGGCGGCTTGTACCCCGCGCCGGGAAGAACAGACCCGCGCTGGCTTCCCTCTGGGCGCGCAACCCGCCTAGCCCCGCGCTGCTCCCCGCCCGCTGCCGGGGATGGCCCAGAGCCCCGCTCCATGGGCATCCAGAATCCCCGGCCCGCCAGCCCTGGCCATCAACGCGTCCTCCGCCCCGGCGGGGGGCAACTCCACCCCGGAGCTGGGGGGCGGCGGCTGGAGGAGCCGGGAGCCCTTCTCCATCTTCAGCATCCTCATCCTCACCCTGCTGGCCCTCCTGACCATCGCCACCTTCCTCTGGAACCTGCTGGTGCTGGTGACCATCCTGCGGGTCAAGACCTTCCACCGGGTGCCCCACAACCTGGTGGCCTCCACCGCCGTGTCCGACGTGCTGGTGGCGGCGCTGGTCATGCCGCTGAGCCTGGTGAAGGAGCTGTCGGCCGGGCGGCGCTGGCGGCTGGGCCGGGCGCTGTGCCACGCGTGGATCTCCTTCGACGTGCTGTGCTGCACCGCCAGCATCTGGAACGTGACGGCCATCGCCCTGGACCGCTACTGGTCCCTCAGCCGCCACCTGGAGTACACCCTGCGCGCCCGCCGCCGCGTCTCCAACGCCATGATCGGCCTCACCTGGGCGCTCTCCGCCGTCATCTCCCTGGCGCCGCTCTCCGGCTGGGGCGAGACCTACAGCCCGGCGCAGCAGCGCTGCCAGGTCAGCCAGGAGCCCTCCTACGCCGTCTTCTCCACCTGCGGCGCCTTCTACCTGCCGCTCTGCGTCGTGCTCTTCGTCTACTGGAAGATCTACAAGGCGGCCCGGTTCCGGATCGGCGGGCGCCGGAGGAACGCGGTCCTGCCGCGGCCGGAGCGGGGCCCGGTAAAGAGCCGCGGGCGGGAACAGCTGGGCTGCACGGGGAGGGGTGCGAGGAAGGGGAACGGGCACAGCTGGGCTGCACGGGGAGGGGTGCGAGGAAGGGGAACGGGCACAGCTGGTTTGCACGGGGAGGGGGGGCAGGCGGGCACAGCTGGGCTGCACGGGGAGGGCTGGGGGGGCAGTCGGGCACAGCTGGTTTGCACGGGGAGGGGTGCGAGGAGCGGGGCAGGGAGGCACAGGTGGGCTGGCAGTCTGTGATAACTATCTAATTCTAAACTAAAGTCGTCTATCTATCTAACCCTAAGCTCCTCTCCCATTCCCCTTGTGCTTCGTGATTTAACACCCTTTAACTGAATTCTGCCTTCATGCCCAAGTATAGAGAAAATAATATAGTCATGCACATATATTTCTCTTAGACTTAGAGTGTATATAAATATAAACAGATGCTAAAGTGAAGATGGTAGCCTTTTAAACAGTGGCTAATAACCGACTGTCAATGGACCATTTACCATTGTTATGGGATAAAAGTTATTCACATTTTTCTCATTTTCTTTCAGTGTTCTTAAGTGTGTGTGTGTGTGTATATATATAATAGAGAGAGATATTAGATAATAATTGGAATATCATGGTCCATTTAAAAAGTCCTAAATATGAATCCAGTGTTCCTGCGTTTCTCTTTCAGGAAAATTGTTCAGATAAAGATAGAAATAGAGCTGTACAGTATGTGCTGTTAGCGTATGTGTTTAATCTGTGCACACTCTGTTGTATGTCTCTCACCATCTACATACATAATTTGTTCACTCCTTTCATTTTATTTTATACTTAAAATTATGGAATCAAGCGGAACACAAAAGAGGAAAATGGGAATATAATAATTATTCCACAATATTAGTAAGTGATCCATTTATCATGTAATGATTGCCAGCTGTTTAAAAAGTTCATATTCTCTCCTTTAAATTATCTCAAATATTGATCCTGGTTCTGAAAACACCTACTTGGGTGAGTAGTCTCATTGATTTCAATACTACTCATGTAAGTAAGAACTATTCTCCTGAGGAAGAGTTTGCAGGATTAGGAGACTTGAGGTCCGTTAAAACATGGCCCTCTAAGAGCCCAGTTCTGCCCCCTTACTCACAGTAATACCGTACTGCACCAGTAATTCCAAATAATTTCAGTGGGGCTGCCTGTGCAGTGAGGTACTACTCAACATGATGGAGAGAAAGGGTAGTGGATTGAGTTCTAAATGAATTCATCTATGTTCATGTCTACTTTCCTCTTCTTTCTACAACCACTCAGTCTCCTGATACACACCCGTCCTCCTCCCTACTCTGTTCTGAAACTACAGAATAATTCCTGATGGTTTGTTTCCCCCCTTCCTGACCAAGCATTTTAAAGTTGGTCTAACCAAATGTGGACTGACTGAATGTTACAAAATAAGTATGGCGAGGTGCTCAGCACTGGGCCTGGCCCTGTCAAACCTCACTCGTATACAAGCAGTAGAGCCAGTGGGAAAACTTAAACAAAACTTTTTTCCATTTAAAAATGCCATTTTGTCCAAACCAATGTTTGATATGGGCAGGGAGGAATCGCTCAGTGGTTTGAGCATTGGCCTGCTAAACCCAGGGTTGTGAGTTGAATCCTAGAGGGGGCCACTTAGGGATCTGGGGCAAAAATCAGTACTTGGTCCTGCTAGTGAAGGCAGGGGGCTGGACTCAATGACCTTTCAAGGTCCTTTCCAGTTCTAGGAGATTGGTATATCTCCTATTATTATTATAAATTTCCTTTGAAGATTTCTTGGGTCCCAGTGGGGAAAGAGCAGCTTACCCAGAACAGCCAGTACGCTGGTGATTAGGGCACTCAGCTGGGACATGGGAGACCCACGTTCCAGTCCTGGTTCTGATTCAGAGCCACCCTATCCCAGGTGAGTACTCTAGTCATAGGGCTACTGGCTATTCGGGGGTGGGTTGATAGTTCTCTTGTGAAAATTTTTGAAAGGTCTCCTTTTCATTCGGCATCAAAACAAAAACAAATTTCAAAACCTTGAATGTTTGGTGGAATGGAAGTGTTTTCTGGCTTGTCCTAGAAATAGTTGCATTGCCTTCAACTTCAGATTGAAGTCAGTGGTACATATCATGTTACAATGGACACGTGTGAAGGTTTGCATTCACTCTAGTGAGTACTGACAGCATCAGCAGCTTGTAAGAGGCACTTGGCACCTCACAGGACTGGGACCTTATGTCTTAAAATAAAGAGATGCATATGGTTTAAATTGGCTTATAGACGAAACAGTCATTCCAGAGCTATCGCCTGCACTAAGTCAGAAAATGTGTTAGAAAAGATGAGTGCCTCAAGCCTTTGGAAATGCATTCCTCCCCTCCCACCCTTTTGCACCAGATTTCCTGCCAAGTTTACTTCTCTAATTACAAATATGATAAATATGTTGCTTGGGATTTATCTACAAATTGATTCCCAAAGACAAAAACCAAACTGAATATGTGCAACGCATTTGCTCTCCCACAGACACTCATGCAGTAGAAAACTTTGTGGGCTATTATTTTGGAAAACTAATTTAATTGAGAAAATACTACTAGGATTCTGCATCTCTCTCATCTTTTTCAGTAACTTAAGCAAAATTAATTCCTGTATTTTTGTTTTATTTTTAAATATATGTTGAATCCATGATAGTGATAGTATAGTAGATAGTGAGGACTTTACACTATGGCTGAAAAATATTAAGCTTCATTTGCAGATTTAAAAAGCACCATCCTAATCCCCAGGGAAATCTTTACCACCTGGTGGAAGAGCTAAACGCCTGAGGCAATGCTCTGAGCACTTATTGCTCTAGAGACTTGGTAGGCAAAGAAGACTGCTCAGAAATTAACCTGTGGAGAAGGAAGAAAAATCATGTTTGTTTTTTTTTGTTTTTTTTGCATAGTTTATTCCTGATGTAAGAGATTGTGATGCACTCATAAAAAGCTTGGTCCTGGTCACACTGAAGTCAATGGGAGTTTTTCCATTGGCTTCAGTGGAAGCAGGATCAAGTCCAAAATACCACTGGAAAAATACCAGATTGTGGAGAGTTTAGGGAAAAACAAAGGGGATGTAGATCTGAGCCTTCTTCCCAAAACATCACTGTCATTCCGCAGGAAGAGCTGAAATGCCTAGATTTTTTTTTTAAAGTTTGCATAAAATTGGGATATAGCAGAGAATTTGTCAAAGTGGAACACAAAAAAATAGGAATCAGCATTTCTGGAATAAGGGTCTCTTTCCTCCTTAAGTCAGGTGATCCAGCTATTCCTTCTTGCTCCTTCCATGTCCAGGTCTAATTGATGGTAGTTTTGTGGTTGAAGCCCGTCTTGACTCTGTCTCCCTTTTCTTGTGTCCACTAACTCTCCTGTTTTCTGTCTTTTCGCCATTTCTCTTTTCACTTCTATCCCTCATTTCACTTTCTTCTTCCCCTTCCCAATCTCTTCTTACCCCACCCTGCGACATCCAGCTTCACTCCTTAACTCCTTCTGTACACCCCTGGCCACTCTGTCCCCCAGCATTTCTAGCATTCAGTGCTGTAATGCAGCAGTTCTAATGACTAACACTAGAAATGCTATCAGCAATAGACGTCAAAGGCTGGTAGTGCTTCTCAAACTGAAGATGAGTAGTAATAGTGATGCCTGTGGGGAGAGCGTGCCATGCTGTGCCAGGAGGATTACATATTGTGACACTGGATTAGAACTGCCTGCCACGGTTGCAACCCACACCTTGAAACCCTGGTTGGCATTTTTCTAGCAACTGAGATTAAGGAGGAACAGATTTGAAGCCACAGGAGTTAAATGCCATCAAAATTGCCTGAAGAAACGGATGCTCCAGATGGAAGAATTATTATAATTATAACTTCCTTCTGTATAGTGCCTTTCAGCCACCAGAACCAGACCCCAAGGTGCTTTACAAACTGTCAGTATGCATATAATTATATATAGGAGAAAGATAATTGTCTCCAGGCTGAGACTTGGCATACCTAGGGCCAATTCCTACGCTTAATTACAATGGTGTAAATCCAGAATAACTCAGCTGATCTGAGTGTAGTTAATCCAGTGTAGTTGTGAGCAGAATTTTGACTAAAATCCGAACCAAGGAATTTTAAAAAACACTATTAAATCATTTTGTCTTTTTTTTAAGAGGAAGGAAAACGAAATGTCTGAGACCCTTCTGTTACGTAATGAAGAATATGCAAAAATTCAGGGTTTTCTTTTTTTTTTAAACACACAGACACTTATTTCTTATTTCCCACTGAAATCAACGGGAGTTTTGTCTGTGCAAGGACTGCAGAATCAGATCCTGAAATTAGACTGGTCCTTTTAGATATAATTTCTTTTATAACAACCAAAGACTTGATTCTCTAACCTTTACTCATATGACTGGTCCTTTACTTACATGATTAATCTCATGGTTCTTGTCACACAGAGCTACAGTCTGTGACACGCTTTTTCACAGTGAGCAATACCTTATCTTTGGGAAGAGGCCTGTTGAAATAAATGCGATTACTCTCAGAGACAGATACTATTAAGAGTGCCGTTAACATCAGTGGGACTTCTTGTGAAGAAAGGTATTGCTCAGGGTGAGCAAGAATGGCAGAATCTGGCCCATAAAGATTAGTTACTTGCATGAGACAGTGTTTCAGGATCAGGCCCCAGGTTAAGCATGAAGAGCTAGACACAAGGGCCCAGATCTTCAAAGGCATTTAGGAGTCTAACTTTACTGATTTTAATGGGAGGTGGGTGACTATCTTTCAGGATCTCGTCCAGCTGCTAACACTATTTTTTATAATGTACATACAAAGCTTTCATCTTTGTACACTGATCCAAAGCTCAAAAGGTTGAGTGTCTTTCCATTGACATCAATGGGCTGTGGATCAGGCCTTGCATTCAGAGCTCTGGACTCTACTCAGTTATGCAGTATATTCTGCTTTGTTCAGCTTCCCTGTATGACATAAGCAGGCAGGGCGGTGTGGGTTTTCCTCTTGGAGCTGCTCTGGGTCCTCTGCCCCTCTCTTCTCTTCTCCTCTCTGAGCTTGAATAATCCTTTTGCAAGTAGTTCCATCAGGGCCGCCCAGAGGATTCCGGGGACCCGGGGTCTTCGGCGGCGGGGGGCCCTTCCGTTCCGGGACCCGCCGCCGAAGTGCCCCGAAGACCCGCGGTGGGAGCCCCCCGCCGCCGAATTACCGCCGAAGCGGGACCTGCCGTCGAAGTGCAGCCCGGTCTTCGGGGTAATTCGGCGGCGGGGGAGGGTCCCCGCCGCGGGTCTTCGGGGCACTTCGGTGGCGGGTCCCGGAACGGGAGGGGCCCCCCGCCGCCGAAGACCGGGCTGCGCTTCAGCGGCGGTTCCCGCTTCGTCCCGGCCCCGGCCTTTTACCCCCGGCTCCCTCCTCACCCGGAGTCTCAGTGCCTCGCCGGAACAGCCGCAGCGTGCGGCCGGCGGGGCCTGAGCTCCGTCCCGCTCAGAGCCGCGTGGTGAGGGGGCGGGGCTGGGAGCTCCACGCCGAGCGGAGGCAGCTGAGCTCAGCCCGGAGCTTGCAGCCCCGCCCCCTCACCACGCGGCTTGAGCGGGTCGGGGCTCAGGCCCCGTTGGAGCTCCCAGCCCCGCCCCCTGACCACGCGGCTCTGAGCGGGGCGGGGCTCAGAGGCCCCGGCGGAGACTCGGCGCTTGATGCGCTGAGGCTCCAGGAGAGGGGCGGAGGCGGGAGCCTCCGCTGTTCTCTTGGGGGCCCCTGCAGAGCCCGGGGCCCGGGGCAAATTGCCCCCTTTGCCCCCCCCTCTGGGCGGCCCTAGGTTCCATTGACTACAGTCATTTTGGGCTCCACTAATTCTACTTTTTGCCAGTGTCCCCAGCAATTTAAACCTGGGGGAGGATTCCTCTAGTGTAAGGTAGCTCTGAGGCTGCTCTCAACTACTCTGGGAACTGGGATGGCACAGAATCTGCTCCAGAATTGGAGATGAGGTTGCAAAGGGGATGTAGGGTTTGATCTACTTTCCATTGACATCACTTCAATGGGAGTTGGATCAGACCCGTAAGAAGGACTGTAACAATTGTTAGGGCTGAATGGAGCTAAAATGTTGTTTGGACCTGCACCCCCACCTAGACATTGCAGAAACTGTGGGAGATACAACCTCTTCCTGATCTGTTTGCAGAGGCGATGCTCCATGTCTGGATCTTCTCCCTTCAGCCATCTGTGACACCCAGGATCTCCTTATACTGCAATAATCACCTTGTGGCCAGTTACTTTGGCTTTAAAGCCTCTGTGTTCATGAGGTAGCATAGAGGAGCCTCAACACAGTCAAGGCTCAGGGCCAACATTTTGTTGTATCAAGTGTAAGAATGGAGCTGCCTAGGAAAACGCCCCAAGCCAGCTAGAAATCAGCTGGAAGGTATCAAGTATGTAGGGTGATAACTTTCCAGAATGATTGCCATCATTCTAACTCTTATCTTCCACTTTTCATGCAATTCCTTTAGGCCCCAGTTGAGAAAAGCACGGGCTTAACTTCCATGTTCAAGCACTTTGCTGGATCAGGGCCTTAATTTCCTTTTTGAGAGAATGTTAAATATTCATAGAAGGCCTATAAGTGCAAATTGCATGTGAGAAATCTCTGATTCTTAAAGAACCTTTTGGTGATTTGATGACATTATGGAGCAATATAATCCTCTCTCTGCTCACCTCAGGCTCATTTGAAGATGAATCTGTTGAAAAGCTGTTGAGCTAAACTGGGGCAAATCACATTTAAATACCTCCAGTCTGCTGGAGTTCATGCAACAGTACAGAACATTCCTCAGAAATGTGGACCTTTCAGACACAATGCTATGGTTTGCAGAAGCAGTAGACTGCAATTTCTACTTTTATTATTTAATATTCATATTGGAAGAATAGTTCTCAGAGACCCCAAAGCAGCATTGGGACCCAAAAAATTCATTGGTGAACCACAAACAGTAGCCATGGGAAGTATAAATTATTTAAATCCAAAGAAATATTAGAATAATTAAGCCTAAATCAGTGGGAGAATTTCTGTTGATTTCAATATGATCTGGATCAGGCTCCAGACGCATACTGCATTAGCAGCAAAGCATCTGAAGTATGTTGTGCTGTAGGCAAAATTTAAACAGTGGGTGAAATCATCCTTTCTCCCTCCAATGAATCTTGGGGAAGGGGGGAAATAATTAATTTTGGATGAGTTTCACCAGCCGTGTGCTTCCCAGAGAAAAAGATGATTCATGCTAAGTATGAAGAGTGCATTTATTCCCCTATAGACAAACATTTAAAACCTTGATTTGTGGAATGAAATTGATTGCTGCAAACTATTTTAAAAAGTGCCCCAGCCCGTGTCTGTGCATCTAACTGGATGGATGTTCTAGCAGGTAATCAAAAATGATGGAAACTAATAACTGTGTGTAAAACCGAGCAAACCAACCTGGAAAAAGACACTGATCTTCTAGCCTTAACGTGACTTGTGACACAGACCAAAACAGCCAGGGAATTCAGTGTGAACACTTGGTTCTAACTCAGGCCTCTTTTATTTATGCTGACAAATATTTCTGATGCTCTCAGTGCTTTATCTCTGCTGCATTACTCCAGCAGGTTATACCACCCTCCTCCCCAGTCGTACAACAGTGAACTGGCGTCTACCTCTGGCATACACACAAGGGCCTGATTCTTCTTCGCCCTACATCTTGTGTAATGAAGTATGCCTGTGCAAAGTGGGTGTAAAAGGCCACCTGTCATGCAGTGGCTGGCCCCTTTAAGAGAAATTGAGCATAGCCCCAGCTGATGCTGTGAGGCCAGGGATCAGGTGATAGCTTGAAGATTTCCTGAGGCTAGATCCACAAAGGTGACTGTAGGCATTGCAGTGGCTTATGCTTAGGCAAAGCAAAATCCATAGCCCTGAGTTAGGGGCCTAAGAAAGGGATTCACAGAAATCAGCAAGCTGAGAGGGGCAAACCTTGGGCTGCCCCTCAAAGGTAGTAAGGACCCCAACTCTACTCAGGATTCATCATTGTGAGCCCTCTCCTGGATTTAGGCACCTAAACTAGGTCAGGCGAGGGTCCAGCCTACCCAATTCTATCCAACAGCAGTTAGGCCAATCTCCTAAAACATGGGAGACCTGTTTGCAAATCCCTGTTCTCACTGATCTGGAGTGGGGCCTTGAACCCAGACCTCCCATAGCCCAGGTGAGAGCTCTCACTGTCTGGGTACTGGTAGTCTGTGGTTGGTGTCACTCCATCTCTGCTGTTGCAGTGTGTATAAATCACTTTTTCATTGGGCTAGAGAGAGAGAACCTGAGCAACTATCCCAATTGTTAGGACACCCCGGGGATGCAGTAGCATGAGGTTCAAATCCCTGCTCGAAGCAATGTAAATGACCACACAAGGCAGTGGAGTCCCAGTGCCAGAGTTTCTGCATGCCTCATTCTATACACAGTTTCTACACTCCACGTACAAAGCTTCCAGAAACCTTACCTGTAGTATGGGAAAGAAAATGCCATGATAGACAGCTGACCTCTGGCTCTACCTCACAAGGAAAGTTTAAGTATAGTAAACAAGCAATAGATTCCCTCATCCAGCTCTTCCTAACAAGCATGCAGAAGTAGTAATTGTCCAATGTCTGTCACTAATTTACATTCGCATAATGTGTTTTGAGTCCTTTTTGCAGACCATGATTAAAGATATGCAGAGCTAGCCCTCCTGCAGACAAATTATGTGACCCCTGCTACAGGAGTGCCATCCTATTTACATTTTTGGAACAAATGTGATGCATTTCATTTTCCTCTACTCCTTCCCCAGCAGCCCTAATCACCTGGTTCTTGCATTCTGCAGTCATGTCTCACATCTCTGGGTGAAGGTAGGGATATCCATCTTGATGAGTGATAGTTTAGCATTTGCCAACGTTTCAGTCTCTTGGCTGCTACTGTCCTCATATTAAACAGAGGGTCAATTGCTATTATAAAGTTTACACACACACAGGAGGAATACGTATGTAGAACACATAGCTAATTTCTGAACGAGGGGCCATCTCCTGAGAGGTGCCGAGTCCTCGCAACTCCTATTAAATTTTCACTTTTATGGGAGTTTTAAGGGCTTAGGCCTTAAATTGTGTGTGTTTTATTGTGCTGTCCTCAATCGGATTGCCTAGCAGAGCTGAAAACGTACGGATGCTTTAATTGTGACAGAAAAGTCACAGAGGGGTATTTCCTATGGGTAAAAGCTGGGCCCATGCTGCATGATAGTAAGGCACACGTTAATTCTCATTGTCATACAAACCAATCTGCATTCCCTCTGCAAGTGAAACCATTCCTCACCCTTCCAAACAGCTCTTGGTGTTTTTTTTGTCTTTTTTTTTCACCTGCTCTAGAACCGCTGACGTTTCTACACACCTTGTGAAACTACTGAGGGGTAGAGGGCATGGATTGTGGGGGTCTTGAATTGGTGTCTCCCACTAAACAAAATTGATATCGTTTGTGAGGTTGGGAGTAGAGCTGGTTGGAAAATAGTTCTTTTCCCCCTGTGTGAAGTCAACTTTGAAAATCAAAATTTGAAATTAATTCAGAATTGTGGTGGTTCATGGGAGTTGTAGTTGGGGTGCATTATGCTCCCATTCTCCTTTATGGGCTGGGCTCTCTGGCCAGACTACTTGTCCCATGATGCACCATTTTCTCCCCTCTTGGTGTGGGGAGAGGGTGCATGATAGGAATCCCTCGATGTGATGCACAATGGGAAATGTAGTCCCTCCTGAGAGCCCATAGAGGAGAATTGAAGCATAAGGCACTTGAACAACAATTCAGATGAGGCACCACAATGACTTTTTGAATAAAATTATTTCAGTTTTGTGTTTGAAAATCAAAACCCCTCCAGTTTTTAGGCATTTGGGTTTTTGATGAAATATTGAAATTTTCCACAGAAAGCAGACATTTTTCTTGTAAAAATCAAAAACCCAAATTTCCAGCAAAAATGAAGTTTGATGGGAAAATTTTCCACTTGCTGTAATGGGGAATATTGTCTTCTCCCCTTTCCCAGCTGTGCCCAACCTACCATTGGGTGGTCCGGCAAGAGTGCAGTTTAAGAGGCTCATGGCCTCTGAAAGTCCCACCCCTTGCTTGACAGATAACCAAGAGAAGATGGCTCCCTCCCAGATCTGAGGGACACAATAATCATTGGCAGTGTTATCTTCCACTCTGCCTCTGAGCAGCTGGGCTGCTTTGAGTGGCCCTAGTTGTAGAAGCCATAGATTTTCCCCCCTCACCAGTGGGTTACAATAACACTTGTGCAACTACCTCAAAAGCATTGATTGGCCCATCAGACATGCACAGCAGCTTCATGGCATGAAATCCAGTAGGGATCCATTCCACAGATACTCCAAAGACAGGCTTTTCTCTTCGTTACACTGAGAGAGTCCCATTTTGTGACAGTACTCCCAAGTGTCTACAGTACCTTTGTAACCCATGGTTACAGCACTCTCCCTCATATCAATACACCGATGAAAAGAAAGAGGAAAAAAAACCAGCTTCCAGAATTCCTGGGCCATTGTTAATTTATTTATTTATTATTAAACTGTTTCAATCTTCTTTTCTTATAACAAACCAAACAAATTCTAGGTGCCAACCTATCCACAGAACAAGTGCCAAAGTACTATGCATTAAAAGAGAGGAAAGACCAGTATACCTGTGCTCCTCTGTAGCACTTACCTTTCCAACATGATTAGAAGCCCAGTAGTTTTAGCACTTCATGGCATTTTCTTTTAGCATGCAAGGACTGGTGCCTGGGCCATTTGTTGTAAGCACACAGATGTTATGCTGTCATTTAAGAAATAATAATAATTTGACTCAAACAAACTGTTTTGGTAAGAATCCGTGTTTGCTTTTGTTTTGAGGTGAAAGAAGCTTCCCATGAACCACAGATGGTGTTTACAGCTCGCCACGCGACTATCACTTTCCAGACAGATGGAGAAACATGGAGGGAACAGAAAGAGAAAAAAGCAGCTTTGATGGTTGGCATTTTAATTGGAGTTTTTGTACTTTGCTGGATACCTTTCTTTATCACGGAATTAATAAGCCCCCTCTGTTCCTGCAACATTCCACCGGTCTGGAAAAGCATCTTTCTCTGGCTTGGCTACTCCAATTCTTTCTTTAATCCTCTTATTTATACAGCATTTAACAAAAATTACAACAATGCCTTCAAAAACCTTTTTGTAAGGCAGAGATAAAAGAGGGATGGTTACATTGCCATGTAATACACTGACTTAGTGGAGGAAATATGTGCCTGTGAAATGTCTGATTGTAAGGAGCAGCCACTATCTAAAGGGATTTTGCAGCAGTGAAGAACTACACTGAACACTTGTGTATTGGGACATAAACCTACTTACCCTGTACAGTCTCCCACTGAAATGCATGTACACTGAACTGTACTGAGGAAAGACGATGATAGAAGACTGAAGGGGTGAATGTTTCTCTTCTCTAGGATTTGAATTGATTTGTGCTAAATTCTGGAAGAAGTTAATTAAAAACATCTAGCATCACACTAATCCCATCTAACCAGACTAACTCTATCCAGCCACGTGTTGCTGCCAGGTAGTAGAATCTTCTTAATGGGCACAGGCATCAATGCAAACTCTGCCAGTTAAGCAATAGCTCTGACTGATTGGTGCACAGTCCTGATGCTAGTTTAATTTCACGAATGTCTTGGGGGGGGGGGGGGGAAGACAAATGCACTTTGATATCTTTTTTGATAGTATTTAAATAAAATAAATTGGACGAAGTTAAGCAGCCCTACTAGAGCAAGAACGCAGCCTGAGGTGAACCAAGGGCACAGCACTCGTGCTACCATCGGTCCACTCCTATAAATTATAAGTAAAGGTGAACTCTGAGTTAATTGAAACTGAAGGTCAGTTATGTCCCCTTAGGTCACAGGAGTGGAGTTTTAGGGCCAGATCCCCCACTGGTGTAACTCCGCACCATTCCAATAAAGTCAATTTATACCAGCTGAGGAGTTGGCCCTGAGGTTTTATCCCTGCAGTTCTCTTAAGCTCTGCAGGGCTGCCACTCCGTTTTCTGCACCCATGATGAGCTCCAGGTTTGGGATGTCCCCTGGTAATGTTGTACAATGGGGTTTACACGTATTATTTTTTTATAGCACTAGCAAGGTACATTCACTCCTGTAAACAGGCTTGGCAGAAACACATGTGCCACTTATCTATTTTTCTGTGTTGCTGCAGTGCAGTCTGTTCTCTGGCCATCATCAAGTTAATTAGCATATCTATCAGGGTGCTGATTGCATGGATTCTACCCTCACACTGCACAAAGCCACAGTATTCTAGCACCATTTTTCTAAAGGATTAGAGTCCACGTTTGGTTTTATTAGGAGGGATTCACCAGAGCAGCATTATTAAATGTCTGTAGAAGAGGTTCTGACAATGAAAAAATGATGCCGAATTTGTGATCAGCCATGACTTGTTTTACTTTGCTTTTAACAAAGCTCATTGCAGCGTACGTGAAAAGGTTTCATAGCGCTGAGGGGAAGCCAAGATGACCTCTCCCTTCTCATCGAAGACTTAACTTTCATAGAATTAAAACTGGATTGGGGTGCTCTGCTTTTCAGAGAATGTACAGAACTAGAGATTTATCCTCTTTCATACACCACTCTTTGGGAAGGTCAGAGGAAACATTGCCCAAGTTCACAGCTCAACACTGGGTGAGTTCAGCCAGAGTGGTTATAGGGGTACTGTAGTCATCTCACCCCCATGCAGGCTATGGGCAGCTAGGATACCACTGTACTCCACCCTAGTGCAGCATAGAACTTCAGAGGGACTTATATATGCCCCTCTTGAATGTGATGGAAGCACACACTCCTCAGTGGAAGACTGGTGTTTCATGAAGTTCTGGGATAGCGGCTCTGGCTTGCAACACCAAACTCAGAGCATACTAGGCAGGTCCAGGGAGAGCCCTCAGGATGCTAACTAGAATCCAAGTATAAACAAACCTCCAGCAGAACGCTTCCCTTGTTCTCTGTAGTACTTTTTAAATCTCTTTACTGCCATAACCACTTAGGAGTTAACTCTGAGCATTAGAAGAGAAAGGAAGACACGTCTCTTGTGGCCTTTCTGCTCTAGCTGATATTTAGATCTAAAGTAGATGGGAAGAGAAGCAGAAGAATTATGCACAAGGACCACAGATGGGAGTTGAAGAGCATAAGTCCTCCAACATTATTCCCTTTCTTCTTGTGATGCCTTGGGGAGTTATGGGCTGCTGGCCCGTCAATTTAAACGCGAGGAGCTGTTAATAGAACATTTTCAGGCCACATTGCGGCTCCAAGTCTGCTGACTTTCAAGGCACACTGGAAAGTTTCTCTTTTTTACAGATTTTCTCCCCAAAGAGTGTGGGGATTTTTGGTAAGAAATTGAGATTCCGCTTTCTGCCAAGAGTGGGTGGGGGAAAAGGAGAGCTGGGGCTAGATCCTCAGCTAGTGTAAATCAATGTTGCATCACAGAAATCAGTAGAGCTGTGCCCATGTACACCAGCTGAGGCCCACAGTTCTTCAGTTGGTGGTGTGCCACTCCATGTAATGGATGTATTTTTTTAATTGTACATGCACTGATAGTTTTCTGATCAAACACATTTTATAAATAAAAAACCAAAACAATGAAACTCTGTGATCATTTGCACTCTGACAGCTCCTACTAAAGGGAATTACCGGATTCTCTAGTTAAAAGTCAAATATTTACTTACACAAGGCATGTTGTTTAAAGAAAGATCCTAACAAGCGATAGCTTGCATGAGTATTTCCTTCCCTCCTTCATTTAAAGGCACGACAATCTTTAGGCTCCATTATCTACTAACAAATAACTTTTCCTCATGAGCTGTAGTTGGTATCCACAAGGAAGAAAGGATTGGAGACCGTTTTCAAGTGTTAGAGCAAAGGGCCAGTCGCCAGTCATGTAGGTTTTATTCCTTGCTCTGAAAGCAACTTTCTTATGACCTGAGACAGCCACCTAACTTTTATGTGCCTCAGTTTACCATCTTATTGAACTGATATTATATCACGAGTATTGGGAGGCTTGAAAGGGCTGCACTGCACTATACAAATCCAGAGTTGTTTTTATATAATAGTAGTGGCCTGGGGACCTCATCTGAGACTGGGATCCCATTTTGCTGGTTGCTGTGTATATATACATAAGAGACAGCCCCTGCCCAGAAGATCTTGCAATCTACATAGATAAGACTGACAAAGGGTGGGAGAAAGGGATTATTAATCCCATTTTACAGATGGCAATTGAGGCACAGAGGGACTAAGGGCCAGATTTTAAAAGGTATCTAGGCACTCAAGGGTGCAGATAGGTGCTTTTGAAAATCCTATTAGGCACCTATCTCCATCTTTAGATGCTAAAATACCTTTAAAAATCAGTGTATAACTCAGTGTAGTTCCTTTTGCTTTGTACTGTTGCAAGTGAGATCAGGATCATGTACTATAGATAGAGGAATCGTCTTAGTGCTGTGCTGCCATTTAAAATAAGCTCTATTATAAAAAAAAGTCTGGTACTAGCTTTATGTGCCTGTGTTTAGAAGGACAACAGCACATGTCTGGACTTAACATCTGTCCTCAAGACTTTTTAATTCATTTATTAAATCAGCCATCCAATAGAATCTGAGCTGAGAGCAAAGGGGATGTACTATATGGGGTTTATGTTAACATGTATGTTGCATATGATGTAGCCCTGCTTCTCACCATCAGTTTTATAGATTTTTAAAGCCCTCATCTTCAGTTGACTTCCTGCAGAATACAGGCTACAGAGATTCACCCAGTAATTCAGGCATTGAGCCCATAACATGATAGAACTACTAGAGTATCATTAGGGAGCCCTCTAGTCTTGATTTAAAAATTCCAAGTGGTGGCTAATTTACCCCATCTCTTGGTGATCTGTTCCAGTTATTATTTACCCATATTTGCATCTTTATTTCAATTGAAAGAAAAGGGAGAAGGTGCAGCATACAGTTTCCCCTCTCCTCCACTTCAAGTGTTGCATAGAATTCACATCTTAAAAATTACTACTGTGTTGTTGCCCTTAGCTCCAGGATGGAATAAAGAATGTTTAGCAGCACAGCTCCCAGCATGTATATCTAAAGAGGTTAAAACAACTACTCTAAAGCAGAGGCTCCCAAACTTTAACAACCCATGAACCCCCTTTACTAAAATGTCAAGTCTCACAAACCCCCTCCTAAAAATGAGTATTTCCAGGGATTTTCTCCTTTACTTGAATATAAATTATAAAAGCAGCGATCTTGGAAATATAAAATTTGGTTTTATGACATGCTTATTACACATGCTATAATTATTTATCATTACAGTATTTTTAGTACATTATGAAAAGGGCAACACTCTTCCAAGATTTCACTTTCGTAGCTCGTATCACTTTGAATAAGCCTGTTATAAGACAAATCAGGCAAACTGTTATTCTACAGCAATGCATATATTAGTGGGCCAAACTAATGAGGTTTACTGAATTGTGAATTAAACCCTTAGAGGAATCTACTAGTGTACAACAGATTTGCTAGAAGTCTTACTTCACAATCCATAGGCAGGTTTTTATTTTTTAAACTGTTGAATTAATCTTCAGCATGAATGATGGGGCAAAGTGTTAAGAAATTGGCTAGACAATCTCCAGCAGCTAATTTGAGTTAAGATCTCTCTCTCACACACACACCACCCTCCCCCCCCACGGGCTTGTACTTTTGAGAATGGAATTTTTAATTGACTTTTGCTGATGACAAAATGTGGACCCAAAATTTAGATAGCAAATATTTTACAAAGTAGAAACTGATTCTCATTCAGTGTGTTCATTACAATTCTCAAATACAGGGGAATTGGCATACTGGTCCAAGGTCCATTTAGCCCAGCATCCTGCCTCTAACAGTGCCCAGAGAAAGGTCTAGGAGCTCAGCAGATGTGATAATCTACCTCCACATCGGGGCAGATTTTACTCATCCTGGGTTAACCACTTGGAAGATCTAATTAAGGGCTGGTTTACACTGGGGGGGGGGGGGAAATCGATCTAAGATACGCAACTTCAGCTACGTGAATAGCGTAGCTGAAGTCAAAGTATCTTAGATCGAGTTACCTACCGTCCTCACGGTGCGGGATCGACGTCCGCGGCTCCCCATGTCGACTCCACTACCACTGTTCGTGTTGGTGGAGTTCCGGCGTCGACAGGAGCACGTTCGGGGATCGATATTTCGCGTCTAGATGAGACGCGATATATCGATCCCCAAGAAATCGATTGCTACCCGCCGATATGGCCGGTAGTGAAGACGTACCCTCAGACTTGCATTTTGCAGGACTGCTGCTTGTAGTTTGCAACAGTCTTATCTAATCTGATTTTGAGTTTTGAAGTAATGGTTCCATTTCCCTTGGGAGTCTGCTTGACTGTTCAATTGATCTTTTTGTTCAGATCTTTTCTTTAACATCTAATCAAACTTTGCCTTCCTTAGCTTCAAACCATTTCTCCTTTTCCTACAGTTTCCAGAGACTAAAAATATTTCATTCCTTCATTTATTTTGTAACCTCTGAGGTATTTATAGACTGATCACATCTCCCCAGATCTTCTCTTTTAAAGCCTACAATATAATTTACCTCCCTTACTCTCACCAATCCAATCAGTTTGGTTGTCCTTTGTACGTTGTCTGACTTTCCGATTATCTTCCTCAACCCTGGTTCCCAGAAACACCAGAGTACTGCTGCTTAGTCCACCATCTTGCCCTGACACTCCAAAGAGTATTTCCCTTACATGAGTAAAGGACACACACTATGGTATATCAATAATAAAATAGTAACTTAAGATTAGATTGGGACAAAAATGTCTTTAATTCACCTAGACAAACAGGGGAATGTACATACCACCTTACCACTGCAATTCCACCACTGGACAGTAGGTGGAGTATGTAAACCTGCACCTGGCCTCCCCACTACACTGGTGAAATTTAGTCACAGGTGTATGCACTTACTGAACTGGTTATTCCCACCTGATGTAATAATTAGGGGCCTGATCCTGCAGCTACTGAAGTCAGAGTTTTTCAACTGGATTGTGTGCCCATTCCAGAAAGGGGAGGATCAGCTCTCAATTTCTAGTAAATCAGGGGGAGCAAAGGGCATACAGCCCTTTGCAGGATATCACTCTATGACCACGCTCATCCTGGCATGCACTGAAACAGTTCATTCTTCTCATTGCATGTTTGCATTTTCTATTCAGTGTGAGCCTCTGCAATTCCAGATTGGTGTCATGGGAATTTAGGCTGGGGTAACAAAATTTCAAGTACTCCCCAGATCATTGCACACACAACAGTGAAGAGTTCTATATGCCAGCACTTCATTAGCTTACGCAGGTACCAGTACCCAGCCTACTGCCCAGTGCTTTCTTGATTTACTTTTCCTTATTCCACTGATGGAATAGTAATACATCATTGTGTAAAGTGATTTTTACATTTTAATTTCTAGCACAGGCAAGGTCTAAATTGAAATTCATTGTTTCAAAGGAAACTGTCAACTATTTATTTATGACCCTTCCTTGTTTGAAGAACCCACTTAGACTATTTCTTTACTGACTTTGCCCTTCAGTTTGGCAAATGAGCTGTTGCTTTCAAGGAAGGTGAAAATAATGTGGCTGTTTAAAAACATTCTCTTCAATTACATAACACTGCATAATACCAAAGCATCTTCAATCACAATTCTAGCTCCAGGGTGTAAGAGTTGGCAGGATCAAGGCCTTAGGTTACACGTTTGCATCCTCGTTATGGCAGCACAGCATTTAGAAGTGTGTTCCTTCAGAGCCAGCGAGTGAGCACACAGTGGTGGCCTGACCCTTATTAGTCTGTCCCATGCTGAGTGCAAAAAGAAACCAAGGCTGTCAACCAGAAGTGTTTTCAAGTACTCTGTTCTGGTCCCTTTATGGGTCCATCATGGCCCCCAGTATCAGAGAAACCTTAGGATTTCTCTAACAATGCTCTACTTTACCCATTGGCTATGGAAGCAAAGAATAGTTGGAACCACACCTCCCTTCCCTACCCTCCAACATCAGGGGCTGACAGCAGGGCTAGCGTATGGCGGCTCTGGCATCTCTAGAGAAAGCTGCTCAACATAGGGGTTACTCCCAAGGGTCTGTTTCTGCTCTCTTGAAGGGCTCTTTTTGCAAAGGGACTGTTCAGTTCAACAAAAACAACACTTTACTCAAAGGTCTACAGGCTGGGAACTTGTTGCTTTGTTCAACTGGATCCCACAGAAAACGTGTGTGTGTTGGGGCGAGGGAGATGGGAACTCCCACTTACAAAATAAGAAGGGTGGAGCATGGCTTCATCCCATAATACTCAGGGTAACCCAGTTAACCTTATCGTGACCACTTTACTACACCTTTACATTGCTAGATCAGAGTCTTTTCCAATATGCTTATATGTTCTCCAAAAAGAGGTTCTTGCCAGAATAATGGATTCCATTTTTTCCTTTTTTTTTTAAAAAAGCTAATGATTTTGGAAGTTTTAACAGATTTTACAAATCGTTGGGTCTGAAAACTGGTTTTGCTCCTGAGCTTTCTGATTGATCATATTTTTAATGTTAATCTGTTAAGATTCTTATGCCATTAAGAATAATGTAGAAGACACTGATTTACTGTGTATACATTTTCAAGATGGACTGATAGACCCATCCAGGATGGGCCAATATGTGGTATTGGACATAGTATCCTATGGTTTGAAAGAGCTTAAAACAATTTACCAGACAGAATTTCCATGACCTTGCTACACATAAGCTTCCACTTCTCACCCCACATTACACAGATTTCTCACTTTAAATGCAGTGCAGTGGCCTTTGATTCCAAGGTCAAATCCTGCTACTGACTTCATTGAGAGTTGGATCATGCCTTCTATGGTGATGCCTTTATAAATATTCCTTCCAGTGACACAGAGCACAATTCTGCATCCCACACTGATGATCATGAAAGGCAATCTACCCTGATATAGGCCTTTCTTACATATACTGTGGAGTTTTATTGTTTTTACGAATTCCATAGAGAGGAAAAAACTCAAAACACAAAGGTGGCAGCTCAGCTGGTTAATGTGCAGAAGAGGCACACTGGAATAATATATACCCATCAGTATGCGAGATATTAAGATAAACATTTATACAAGTCAGTGAATGCTGTTATGCATTCTTAATCAAAAGTCTATTAAGGCTTCTAAAGAAGAGACTCTTAAATATAACAGCTGCAGATCATTGGGTTCCAAACATTTTTATTTCACATTCACCTGCCATAGACAGTAATTTAATAGCACTGTTGTCCATGTTACTGAACACAATGAAGAACTTGGGTTTTTTAGCAAAAGAGGATGTGTTGTACATTAGCAAGTCTAGTCCAAACAACTTGCTGTTGTGTACAAGCTGTCCGAACTATAAAATACTGTATACAGATGTTCTATAAAAAATCACAAGGGGGTTCAACAAGTTTTTGAAGTTTTCAGAGCTTCAGTGACTGCAAAGGAGCTACACCAGTTTACACCAGCAGAAGATCTGGGGCTTAATCTTTCCAAATTGCAGCTGACAGAGAATGTGTGTTGACAGATGGATTTTTCAACCCAACCAGTGATACTTGAAGATCTTAGTGACTAAAATCCAATTTGTCTGGAACTAGTTAGTTAATAGCAATCCCCCTCTACATAATACTGAATTTTCAAAGAAAGTGGTATACAACAGCTACACTTGCTGTGATAAAAATATAGAAGTCTATAATCTTACACTAGAGAATTATGCAAGTTAAGATTCCATTTGCTTGAGTCTTAACCACCAGGCTTCACATTTCTTATTGTATGAAATCTTATCTATGGCTAAAATGTAAAACTGAAGTAAAATCTGGCTTCTTAGCAGGTGAAAAAAGGTGAAAACAAATTTTCTGTTTCACTTTTGGTTAAATTTATGAAATCACTGCTTATTTACTACACTCTCTTCATGGTGTCTGGATTTATTTTTTCAAGTATGTTACAAAATTACAATACATATATATATTGTCCTGAAGTTAGAACTAGTGCAGTATTAAATCCAAAGTACAAAATAATCCTATCTTCCTCATTGTGAAAAACAAATAAATAAAATTAGACAACATTCCTAATTTACTGTACTGCATTAACTCTTTACTGTGTAATGGAGGTGATCAGGAATAAACAGCCACTGGACAAAGTAATGCAGAACGGAATACAGATTGAAAAATAAAGACATTAGCAATATACATGTATCTAGGCATTGCAGTTATCAATGTTACCACAGAAAGTATTCAATTTATGGACCGATCAATCAATTATAAAATTCACTGGCTAGAGGAGTTCCTCAGGAAGAACTGGCTTTCAGCTTGGATAGCAGCATTTCATTCTTACGGCACTCCTGTTGATAAAAGTAAATAGATTTTTAAATGTTAACTATAATAGTTATGGTACCTATATTCACATAATCAAGACAAAGCCTTCTATGTTGTGAGAGCTGACAAGGAGGAATGCAAAAGGAATCTCCATTTGTCTCTTTAGGGCAACTTTATGGCTCTTTCATGCTCCTTTGGTGACAAAAAAAGGTGATAACATGGGTCTGGATGGAGCCCAACGTATGGTTATGACGTGACTAAGTGACAGTGACATTATCTAACTAGTGATTTAAGCCTTCTTACTTTAGTGACAAAAATGATTTTACTAGTTTTTGTGCCTGCCTGCTCTGCAATCCACGGCAACGCAGAGTGAGCTGGAGTTTTTTTGACTCATGAAATCATCAACGGAATTGTTAACTTGGTTCCAATGGCAGAATCATTATTACAGGTGATGATGCACAAGACAGAAAGAATCTAGCTTTATGGTCAGTCCCAAATTGAGTTTATGTTGCTGGTAGTTATGAAAATCATCTTTTTCCTTATAAACTGAACTAATTTGAAATGAAGGTCATTGATACCTGATCTGGAATCCTGCAATGCCATTTTGCACAGTCTATTTTCAGAGAACCACTACAGCAAGGTCAAGAATTATGAGCTTGTTTTCTGTTCCCAATAAGGTTACTATCATCTTCCAGGAGACAAAACAGGAGACATGCCATGGGGTGGAAATTCCCTTAGAAGACAACTGGTAAGGAGGGATTTTTTCCACTCTCCACGGAAGCTTAATTGCTAGAGAGGATGGGAACTCCTACCATAGTCATAAAGTGGCTAAGCAGCTTGTCAGTCTCCCAGAGATATATGATACAAGGCAGGGGAAATAACTCAGTGAACTACGATAGATTAGAGAAAGCAGCCTTTTCTAACATGCAAAGCCCAAAGATCTTTTGCACGGCAGTGCTATTTTGGCATTCGCTCTCAAAGAGACAATAATTAACAGAAGCACTGGGAAGGCTAAATCAATGGAATATTAACAGTACTTTTACAATGTTTAGATAAGACTGCATTTCCTCTATTATTTTACTAGAGAAAAAAATATACATCGTGCAGACTATCACACAATTTAAGAACCTCTACATAAATTGCAGTATCAGAACCTCTACAAAAACCTACTACTCTTCCCCTCTTCTTCAAAAGACAGATTCTCATGCCACAAAAGGCTATATGTTAACAATATTCCTATTCTATTAATTTAACAACTGCCACCAGGAAACATGGACCAAACTTGTGCCCTTCATACAAAGACAGCTCCTTGCATATATCTTCATCACCTCCATGCTGCACTGATTATAGTCCCTTTCATGGGTTTCCAAAAAAGATTCCACTAGACAACAGCAATCTATTCAAAAGCTTTGATAAACAGCCCATAATTAAAATGTTTTGTACAGTTACCTGAATGGTTAAAGAATTGCTTAGTATTTGAAATACACTCCAACCCATCCTCTGTATTATAGATAATCAACTATGAAAGAAATCCCCAAGTCCAAGAACATTGAGAAGGTCAGGATGCCCTATCTTTGTCAACTATGAAACACTGAACATATCTGGTACAGATGATCATGGCATGTCCCACTGCCAAAACGTTATGTAAACTGAGAAATCATAAATTATGACATGCAAGAGAATGCAAAATGTAAATGCTGAACTGCCTCACCTTCAGTTTTCGTTACAGTAGCTTCCATGCAAGGATCTCGAAGTACAGCAGCTCACTGGACTAGCTAAATAGTATACTCATTTACAGAAGGGTTAAGTGCCGGAGCAAACCTATACCTTAGTCCACTGTCAGTGCTACATGGAAGACTCACTAATCTACTTCCTCAAACTTGCCATACCTCCCTGCATCCATTCCTGTGTATCTGACAAGTCTTTCCAGCATATCATCCAGGAACAGAACTCAAAGAATTTACAATCAATGCATAGGATGAGAGAACAATCTACACATAGGATGATACAATAATAGATGGATAAAAGAAATATCTTTTTCTATGGAGGAAGACAAGATAAATAGAGACGCAATCGTCATTATTTTAACAGGGATTGTTACTGTATGTTGAAAAACAAACCTTTAATTGAGCCACTATGGACATGCACATGTCTAAAAAAAAGTAGACCATTAAAACTTAACTCTTCTTGATGGGATTTTCAAAAAGTGAGTTGTCCAATGGTAAACACACCACTGACATCAAGGGGAGCAGATTAGGCCAACGACTGCTTTTGAAAATCTCACTACCTCCAACTACCCAGGAAGGCCGCCTTTAACTTGCAAGCAAATCAGGCCTGTTCTAATAACTAATTAAAATATTTTAAATTGCAAACCAATTTGCATCCCTGTACCAGGGTTCTTCTCAATGAGATTTTAATGAGCTGAATAATAAACTTTTAAAAAATCACAATTTATAGGCCAATGAAAGATCTTTAGTTCCACCCCTACTGCGGAAGTTCCAGTAATAAAGACCAATTCTCTACAATAATATGAAGTGAATTGGAAAGATGACTGGGGGTTTCCTGAGAGCTTAACCCTCTCCTTTGGTTTGACTCAAGAGATAGATAACCCAAAGGAGGCTTGTGAAAATTATCTGACATGAAAGTATTTCTTGTCAAGCCAACACATCTAGACATTTGCCTGTTAACAATCGGAATATTTGTGATCCATCTCAAAGTGACCGTCTTTGAGCAGGATGGCTTTTCAGATTATTCTTAAACCCACTGGCTCAAATTCTCTCTACCCAATACAAACAAAAATGATCTTACCTCTTTAAATTCTTTCACCGTTTTAAAGTAAAGCCTCTGTTTCTCTAGCAGTTCCAGGTATTCATCATTTAACTGGTCTCTTCGCATTTTGTTTTCTTGTTTCTTCTTTTCTATCTGTTTTTAATGTGCATAAAGAATGAAAGACCATGTACTGTATAAGGACCAGAAACATCAAAAACATTTCCAAGTAGACATTAGAGAAAGATGCTTCATAAAAGACACATAATGGACTCGACTGATTCCTTCAATGCAACAAATATTTAGGCTTAGATCTTGCAAAGACTTACTCTGAGTCAATGGAATTACTTACAGTGGACATGTTGAGCATGCATATGGCTTTGTGTGATCAGGACCTTATTTATGGACTAGCATTCAAATATGGCAAACAATTTATTGAAATTAAAATTACAGGTGATAAAAACACCCAAAATATTTTTACAACAAAAATCAGAGGGGTAGCCGTGTTAGTCTGGATCTGTAAAAGAAGCAAAGAGAGTTCTGTGGCACCTTACAGACTAACAGACGTATTGGAGCATGAGCTTTCGTGACTGTACATGCATCTGAAGAAGTGGGTATTCACCCACAAATGCTCATGCTCCAATACGTCTGTTAGTCTATAAGGTGTCACAGGACTCTTTGCTGCTTTTACAACAAAAGTCATTGATGCAGTAGCGAAGGCTTGATTTGGCATCTAAGGTGGCTGTCTCCATCTTCTATTAACTTTGGAAAATCATACATTAATCTGGCAAATTTAGTAGAAAAATTCAACTACTCTCAATCTAAGGGTCAGGAACAAAAAGTACTCTGACATTTTTAATGCAAGTATTTTACTACTTGATGCTTTCTGTCTCCAGCCAATGACTCCAGATGGCATGCTGTAAGTAAAAGATGAACCCATATTTAAAAATATAACATTCTTCATGTTCCAGATATACCCTGTATATATAATTTCTATCTTGTCTGTTCCCGTGGGAGACACTGGGGCTGATTCTCCACTGCCTTATGTAGTCATATACTCCTGTTCAGAGAGGGTGTGCAGTGTTGTTATTCTGATTTGGTAGCAGTTTGCACAGAGGTATGGGATCACACAAGATTCCAGGCAGTGGAGAACTGGGCCTATAAATGGATCATACCCATTTAGAGAGATTCATCACAGAGGCACTTTCTACTGCTATAAAACGTTAATGTGAGGTGTTTGGGAAGCACCTGCAATTTCTGCTATTGTTATTCCAAACAAAGAACCAGGATGCTCCCTGAAGAGAGACCCTATCAAACACACCGGTAGTTCATATTGAAAAGCTGCACTCTGAGTTTCCAGCACCTAAGGCAGAGTGAAGAGGATCAGTGCTAGTGGCTTGGCACTTGGTGTACATAAACAAGAGCAGACAGGCTCTGCTGGGAGTGCTACTGAAAGGAGACAAAATGCTCCTCCTGCCTTTAGCACAATGGAGCAGTCTGCTGCTTGTCTTCTGAAGTACATCTCTTAGCAAAGAGAAGGGCAAAGAATATTCAGTCAAGTGAAAAACCCTGCTGCATTGACTATGTCTATCCCTCTCCTGCTCAAATGCCTCATAACCTTCCTCAATCTTGCCAGCAAGGACTTGCACTCCCCTCATCAAACTTTGAACACTTAATGTAAAATTATTTTAAAATTGTATTTATTTCATTTATTAATGAAAACAATGAGAAACAAATACAATATGAACAAAGTTAAACCTCCATCATCCCACCTCTCCTTGTGGCTGATCATGTCAAATCTAAACTTGACTCTTCAGGGAGGGACTGTACCTGTAGGGTCTCTGACGATAACCCTAAGGCATTACATACAAATGCTCATTAACAAATATGTACTAATGCATGGTCTGTATAGCAAGCACATTTTTGGTGATCAACAAAGAAATAACAGGTGAGATTTTCATTTACATTAAGGCCCCTTTAAAACTGCTCTTGGCAATGTAAAGACTCCTTAAAATAGGAATAAGATTATATTTATACCCATTTTTGCACCTGTATCTGACACTAAAGTGGCTTTAGTGTCAGCAAGAATCAGGCCCAATACATTTAAGTTAAGAACCTTTTATTTCAAGGTAGAGGTGGGGAAAATCTAAGTTCAGTCTCTTGGGAAAGACTGATTGTGGATGAAGTTCAGGGGGCAGGAAAATCTGCTGAAACTGGTTTGAGAGAGAGAGAGAACGAACACACCCTTCCATATGAAGAGAGAGAGAGAGAGAACATCCTTCCACATGCAGCTAATCTGCCTGTTCAAAGGAGTAAGGCAAGAAGCTTCTGCTAGGTGAGGGATCAATATAAAAACCAAGAGGCGAAGAATATGAGTATTTTATACCAGTGTTTTGCCATCTCAGAACCGCTTTAGTTTGAATTAATTCTTGTTCAAAGAGATGTTTGTTATCGACCTACAGGCTTGCTAATCCTCGGAACCACCTACACAGTTATTTTATTCTAGAGGAGGCCATTCAGCATGACAATCTGTAATGGAGTCATGAGCCAAAGACCCAATGCTGCTCTTGAGCGCACACACTAACATCCTAAAGCAAAACACTGTTCAAAAGATATAATCCCCTTTGCAGAGGATGGATGAGATGCACCTGTTGCTGCTAATTCTTTCACGCTTTTTAAAATATGCAGAATAAGAAGTACCCGGCAAAAATGGTTTCTAGATTGCTAGCCCTACATGAATCCAGTTATAGACAGACACTCCCGCTGCATCTGGTGCCCCAGAGAGGCTCACATCTCGCAGAAGTGCGCCTTCTGCTAGCAACTGAAGGTTAGATCCTGAATGAACCAAGAGTTAAAATTGAAACTCCTCCTCTTAGAGGGTGCTTTTAAACCAGCGTACGACTCTGGTCCTGAATCCTCTCCCTGGCGGAGATCATCCCTGGAGCCTTCAACTTGTAGGGAGGGAGAGCGGTGAGCCGACTCCCCTCACAAAGCCTCCAAAAAGAGAGCTGCAAGCTCTCAAACTGACCTCCTGACAAGCCAAAGGAGATCCCTGGCGCAATTGGTCACCTCGGCACCAGCAGCTCCAAAACACTGTATTAAGACGACAAGTTCCGCCTCAGGGCCTAAAGACCTCAAGGGCACAGGCTCTGAAGCAGCGGCACTGCTGCCAGAGATGAGAGCAGAGACCTTACTGGTACTGACGGAGAAGTCCTCAGCACCGACCGCCTCAAAGCAACTCTCTTCAGACCATGTGTCCCATAAAAGATGGTTGGTACTGACAAATCAGCATTGACAACCTCTGATGGTACTGATCACAATGATGGTACCGCAGGAATTTTGCTTTTCTAGGGACCTTATGATTGCGAAGACAGCAGTCCCTGCTATTCAGTACCAGGACTCTGAAGACTGATGCATCACTTCACACTCTAAAGGATTCCAGAGCCACGCTATGCTCTCTAGGAATCTACACGCCGGGGCAGAAAAGAAAATTTAGTTCACAACCCTCTTAAAGATCCCAACCATGCCAGTTCCTCCCACAACAGTGATACTACGAGCCACAATGAAAGAGACTTAAGATGCACAAGCAGAAACAGTCAGTTTCCCAATTTTCAATGGCAACACTACCTCTGTCTTCAGTGCAGCAGGACTGAGACTTCGCAGCCTTCTCTCACATAGCAGATGCAGATGCTGTATTGTCACCAACCAATGATAGTCATCAGACCCTACATTTTTTTTCTGGATAAGTAAATGGCTGAACTTTTGTTTTCTTAAGTGGAATCAAACAGGAGAGCAGCGGGGGCTTGCCTGGTCTTAGAGGCAAGGGGTCAATTCATAATAGATGAAGGAAGGGGAGTACAAGAGATATCAATAAGGCTCCTCTTCCCTCACTCCCCCACAAAATCCCTTTGATTTTCTCAGCTGTCACCAATTAAACAATTTGTGGAGTAGCAGAGGGGGAGGAGGAAGAACAACTTTGAACAACTGTTGACATTTTTAGAGTTTGCTGGGGTTGTTGCTGCAGCAATTAAGTGTCATTAAAGAGTTTGTCAGCCTTCCAGAACAAACAGGCATAATTACTGCCATCTTCATGAGTAAAAAATATGCTGCTCCGAAATATTTCCATAATCTTAATAAGTGCCTCAAAATCAAAGGATCTCAATGGGCTTGCTAATGAAAAAATTGACCAAAGCAAATAACCAACTTCACTACTGTTTATGCCAGGCAGAATTTGTCCATTCTATTAAAAAACCACTGCCCAAACAATTAGAGACAATTCACTGCAAATTTTGAAGTACTGAAACATCTATCTCCTCCAGGACAGTGGCTAATAATACATTCTCCATTTTTACAGAAGAGCTTCATGCTAAACTGAATTCCACTGTATCCATGTTCTCTATATATAGGTTTCATCATATTAATATCTGGAAGTCCTTGTGTGGCTATTTATCCCAATAACAAAGAAACAGCATGGAAAGTCTAACTCTCAATGTGAGACTTCTGGTCTAGTGTCTTCCCTGATACTCTGTCAGGCTTGAGATTTCAAATGAAAGAAAGAACATAATTATAGAAATCCTAATGTCACACATGATTCTTAGTTTTTAAGAATAGGGAATCTCAGTGGGTTCATCCACTAGGACCAGTTGACATGGTGTCATTAACTAGGATAAGACTCACAAGTGTTAAAACATTATTTGGGGGAATCAATAATACTTTTTTAGGTGAAAGGAATAAAGCAAAGAAAGTAAAATAAAAAAACAAAGACATCCAAATGGCAATAATTACATTATATTTACAAAGGAACAAGCAACTTCAAAACGTACTCAGGACCATCCTTCAGTGCACAAGACTGCCTATGATCTCTTCAGTTTCAGCTTTGCTACTGCTGCCACTGAAGAACAGCCTTAAAGGGACTTGAGAAATGTGCATGAGAGCAGTCCACTGAGCACCAGACCCCACTGCCATGGACACCAAAGGCCTAACTCCCAACTTCAGTGGTGCTGAATCAGGCTATGAGTCCCGATGACTGATCCATATTGTAATACCAGAATCTAACTCAAATGCTGCAACCGGTCTGGAGTGAGAAACGTGCTGGTATAAAGATGCAGTTCTGGTCTATTCACTAAAATTTTAGTTACAGGCTCTTATTAGGGAAGAGTACAAAATAGAAATGATGAGACTTGTCAGATGTTTAATTAGTTTACATCTCATCACACCATCTTTTTTAACCATCCAGACTTGTCTGAAATAATTCCAAGCTTCTGCCAAAGAAAACAAGAAGGAACAGTCTAACCTTCATTCGATTCTGTTTAATTCCTTCTACAATCTGTTCCATCTGCCGCAGAAACTGCTCACGAGCACCAGAAGAGGCCATTGCTCTGGAAGAAAAATGGATACTGACTGAGGGGGGAGGGAGTTGGACAAAAAAAGAATTTCCTCTACAATTTTTATCTATCTTGAATGTAGAACTTTCAAAATAGACCTACGCAATATGAATATTTGGGCTTAAAACTACAGCTGTTCTTTCTGCAGAGTGTAAAGGGATAAAAAGCAGATTCAGACAATCCAAGATAAAAGACAGAGGGACAGATGATCAGCTGGTGTAAACTGTCATAGGTCCACTGGGATATATCACCAACTCTATTAGATCACCCAGTTCATCTCCCTGCCTTGTGCAGGATTGTTCCCTTTGCTAGTGTTTTGGGCAGTGATAAGAGCTATTGATGGACCAAAAGCATGGTTTCAAAGTACGTGTTTAAAAAGAGTAGCTTATGTGAAAAGCAGGAATGCATTAGAGGACTGGCATGTCAGTAAGAACTTTAAGCAGAGTTTTGTTTTAGTGGTTATAATTTACATTTTTGATTTAATAATTATTTTGGTGTAAAGTACAAACAATGTTATACTATTCCATGCTTAACTATAAAATTGTAGCAATTTTAAAGATAAAGTGGTTATCTAAGTATAAACTGCCCAAGTGAACCGTTGTAGCAGGGTGCTGGTGCAAAGGCACCTAATTAGCCCCTGCTCAGCCAGCCCCAATCAGGGGAAATAGATTGGGGCTGGGGAGAAGCCTGGTGCCTGGCCTTTAGAATTGGCTGCACCTACGGGCCTGAGGATTCAAGGGCTATAAAAGCTGGCTGGCAGCCAGAAGGGGGAATGGTCAGGGGAAGGTCAGTCTCCAGGCTGAGGGCAGACTCTGGTTAGGAGAAGAGATTATCAGGCCTGCAAGCTCTGTACATAGCATAACACTGGTGGTGGGAGAACGTTGTGTAAATAAAGCCACAGGTGCTGCATAACTAGAAGCCTCTCTGAGCTTTATTGGGGCAACCAGTGGGCCCCAGGAAGAGAGGCGGGCAGAGGACTTGTCACAACCATCAATATATTTAGTTTGTTTGTTACAATTAACAAGTTAAAAATGTTTCTGTTATAGTTGGGGTGGTTGCTTGTCATGGCAAGAAAATGGTCAGAGTCGATACACGGCTTTATCAGGATAACAAAAGCAAAGGGTACAAATTTATAGGAAAATTTAAAAAGTCATGATTTCATTATGATGAGCAAAATGTGTCATGCACTAAAATATCAAGCTATTTAATAACAGAATAATAGTTCAAAACTATTTAACACCCTAGTTTCTCTCCCATTCTTCACTTCACTGGACAATGACAGAAGTACATTTGCAAAAATTCACATTGGAGTATTGCTCAACAGGCTGTAAAGGCCAAGGGTGAAACCCTGGCCACACTGAAGTCAATGGCCAAGATTTCACTCCGAGACTTCTGTGATCCAACCATCACTTTTTAAAAAAAGAGGTTTATCATAGCAACTCTAGGCTATAACAAACATATGCCTAAGTTATAGTTAAGAAACGTGTGGCATCTGTAGTTATTTTCATATAACACAAGCCCAACTTGACAAATATGTCAAACAAGGTTTTTAAAAATGCCGGTAAGTTAGAAGTATGAAAAAAGTGTTATCTGAGCAGTTTTATCATAATTTAACACAATACAATACCAAGAGCAAAGTATTATTAACATGTACATTCCACATGTGTTCTTAAGTAATTATATTACTTCATTTGTGCCAAGCTATAGCATGTGGCTATCAAAAATTACAAAACATGTACTGGATCTTACTCAGAACTGGCCATTAAATTTCAGAAAGTTTAAATAAGAATCAAAGTTTTGCAAGCATTTTTGAACAATTTCCACCCCAATTTTTCCAACCAACTATAGATGTATGAGTAGATACCAAGAGCTAATGACTCAAGTTACTTACTGCTGGAAATTATCATGAATTGAGTTCAGCAAGTTAACCTGGTGAAGACAAAAACACATAGTTGAAAATGTGCATTCTCCTCTCCAACACCAACACACATTTTCAGTTACTTTAAAATGTGATTCATCTCAGAAGAAAGTCAACTGCATAAAAATGCCATCATCTTGTTTTGCAGAGCATTACATGAGGCTGTCTGCATGTACTGAGACAGTTACAATCGCTTACCTTAGCAACAAGAACAGTTTTACTGCTTTTCACTCCTGTTAACTAGTGCAGGGTTAAGGGCCTGTTTATTTAGAAAAATCTGCACTGGTGGAGAAGCTGCACCAATGTAAAGCAGAGCTTACATCATAAATGCAGCACATCTATGTTACAGCTTAACTATATCGATATAACGACACTAGTGAAAATTCTGCTATATAGGTAGATTTCCCAAACCAAACCACTTGAGGGTTGAATGTATAACACAATTAAGGTGAACAGGTGTAGTAAGGGGCACCATGTGGCCTGCAGAACTTATATTACTGAAAATAATGGGATACATGAAAGGAGTCTGCTTGACTCATGGACGCCAAACCATGTTTGCAGGCCTTGAAGTGGAACAAACATCTTTAGTAGTAAACTAGGCACATTCGACAGGTAAACCATTAAATATGGGATTTCACAATGCAGTTTTCAGAGCAGACCCACACATTTCCAAAGGGCCTGAATGAAAAAACTGAATTCAAAAGATCTGTTAAAAAATTCATTTCCTTGTGGAGAAAACTTCACTTGGACATGCAAACCAGGCAACTAGTTGGCACAAATGACACTTTAGACACATTAACATTCAATCAGAGTTAGGCAACTATGATTTGTGCCTTTGAAAACTTCCTCCATAATTACTTGATTTATTAATACACATTTAAAGGCTCTTTGCAAGCTTGTACCTAACAGCATATGGAACGACTCTTTCATACAAAATGAAAATTGAGACTTGCTTGGGAATCTTAGTATTCTCTCCAACACATTTAGAGAAAAAGAAAAATCAGAGGAATAGTTGATGGGATGCTTTATCATAGCATTGAATAGTTCATATTAGTCTCCAGTGGACAGGTAGTGAAGTTTTCCAAGGTACGATATTGCCTTTTGACGACGAATGTTTGAACATGTGCCATCTGTACTGCAAGAATCCAATTCTGCAAATACTATACTTAATGTTTACTAATGTGCGTATTCCCAGTGGGAATACGATAAGCACACTGCATGTTAGAGTTTGCTGAATCAAGCCCCAACCCTAATGGATTTAAATCGATGATTTCAAAAGAGTATTATGAGCATAAGAAGAAATCTGCTTCTTACTACTTAGAGGTTAAGAATATTACTAGAGGTCAGAAATTTGACAAAATGTTTGTTTTGATCCACGGATGTTTTCTGACAAATACAACAAAAACACCAAACACAAAACCAACAACTTTCGGCAAGAATATGCCAGTTTCAACTAAACTTTTGTTGGGAAAGGTTTCTCAGGTCCAAAACAGAATTTCTGGTCAAAACCAGACCCAGAGACCACCCTAAAATAGCAAATAGCCTAGTGGTTAGGGCAATCACCTGGTATGTGGGAGATGCCCGTTCAAATCTCCCACATGAATGCCTTAATAACCAGACTATTGAGAAAGAGAGAGATTCTGTGCGTCTCATTTTTTTGTTGAAAAACTTCAAAATGTCTCATTTTTCTCCCAGTGTAGAACAGGAGAAAAAAGCCATTTCCCACCCAATTCTACTTCATTTTCATTGTGTAAATTTTCTCCCTCTCTGATACAATAACTAAAATAGTATATTCTATCCAACTTTGGAAAAAAGCTAAAAAGTCGACCTTTGCTTATTTCTGTCAATACTAACGAACAGGACATCCTTAAGGATGGGCGATGTTGTTACATACCTTACATTAATGTATCCTGCAAAATATCTAACAAATGAAAAAGCAGTATTTTGTGACCATGTCAGAGAGCTATAGGGTTACATTTCATATCTGCAAAGTCAGTAGAAAAATATGACAATTTGAAAGTGGATTCCCAACAGTCACAGCATTTTAAAAAGTAATGCTTTGCAAATTTTGTAAAAATCAAGTGTACGAGCATAGATACCTTTGATGTCACAATTCCACCCCTAGCAATGAGTTATTCATTACTATTTTGAAATCACTCTATACACAGAATACTTCAAGGTTTTTTGTTTTATTTTTTTGTAATAAGAAATACCTCCCAAAGAATCTTAAGAAAACCAAGACCCAAAAGGGTAAAGGGACATTTGGTTTATATCAGGGGTGGCCAACCTGTGGCTCCAGAGCCGCATGCGGTTCTTTGGAAGTCAATATGTGGCTCCTTGCATAGGTTCCGACTCTGGGGCTAGAGCTACAGGTGCAAACTTTTCAATGTGTCAGGGTGCTCACTGCTCAACCCCGGCTCTGCCCCAGGTCCTGACCCCCACTCCACCCCTTCCCCCGAGCCTGCCATGCCATCGCTCTTCCCCCTTTCCCCACCAGAGCCTCCTACACTGTGAAACAGCTGATTGTGGTAGGCAGGAGGCATGGGGAGGAGGCGCTGATCGGTGGGGCTGCTGGCGGGTGGGAAGCGCTGGGGGGCGGGAGGGAGGGAGCAGATGGCGGGGCTGCTCTTTGGCAATGTACATTGGTAAATTCTGGATCCTTCTCAGGCTCAGGTTGGCCACCCATGGGTTTATATGATACTAATACAAAATATTTGTTCATTGAAGCCTTTTTTCTACAGTAAAATCAACAAGAAAACTGAAACCATATTGTACATTCTTGACATCAAAAACCACTCAGACATCTCTTGAGATGAGCATAATCCACTGGAAACCTTTGATGTATGTTATGGCTGCCTTTTTAAATTGCATTCATAAGTATACAGTTAGGTAAAAGTAAAACTCTTCTCACAGTTTGTACTTAAGTATTGAGTTACTTTGGGCAAAACTACTCCAGGTTTCTTTTCAATATATTTACAAAAGAAAAGAGACTATTAGCCTTGATATACATTATTTAACAATCAAGCACTTCTGGTCTAAAATCTGTCACCTCTGTCTTTAATAAGTTCATTTCTATTTCAGAAGCAATCAGTGAAAAGAGATTAGTTTGTACGCCTGTACCCTCAGTAAATGTTATAAAAAACTGCAGTAAAGGCTAGTCCACAGAAGACATTAAAGCAATATCATGAGTTCCATAGTTGCTACTTAATGTGCCATGCAAAATAAAGAATATGTGATCTGCAAATTGTCTGTTCATTTAGACTAGTGCACAACACAATCATTCTGGCAAATAAAATGGATATAATGCAAACAGATAAAGCAAGGCATCTGGTAATATCTTTCTAGAATTTATTAGATAAATATTTATAGCCCAGCATTACTGGTGTAATATTTCCCTCTCTCCCCCGACCCCCTTTACACAGATTAAATCTCTAACAGTTGGCACTAGTCTCATAATTCTCATATCATGGGATCTATGCTCAGATGTTTTGCCGATAAAGTCCACATGTAATATATAAACACAGATTTAATTGTAAACCTGAATATATACAGCTGACTCAATTCTTTGTCTAGTAAAATTCAGCATCAGATCTCACCAGGAGATAATTTTTAAAAGCTTTTGAGGAAGACAAAACATTAATGACAATTTTATCAGACCAAGAGGTAAGCTACATCTATGCTGCAGTGATAATTTTGTCTTGCTGATCTTATATAAATGACATGTTGAATACATTTGAGAAGAACAGAGAAAAATATTTAATGATAAATGCACTGTAGATATCCTCCATAAAATGACATTCCTAGATCATGTCCTAATTATCAATACAGGTACGTTAGAAAACAGCAGGATGTCCTATTTTGATTATCATTGGCCTAATTAAAAAAAGAAAAGAAAACAAAAAAAACCCAACAAACATTCTCAGCGGTATTGCTTGATTCAGCACAGTATTTAGGCATACTTCCTTATGTGCTCTGCTGAACTGGAACTTCCCAGAAGTTATCCCAATGTCAGAATCTAAGCTACAACATTTGCATTACAACAGAACACTCTCCATAGTGCCATGGGCAGGGCATACCTCAGTACTGCAGCCATCTCTTAAACAAAGGTAAATGCGTAGAGTCTTAATTCATTATAGCACCATCAGAAGGTTGTTTTGGTGGCTTTCCCCACACTGACTGAAACAAAGAACTTCAGTAAATCTGTGTAAAGCCCAGTTTTGCAGGATTGCCAGTTCAAGGAAGTGTTGATAAGGCTGAATGAATTTTGCATATAGCAAAATCCTGGCCCTACTGAAGTCCATGAGTTTTGCTATTGACTTCAACAGAATGATGATTTCACTTCTGAACTTTGGATGCTTATCAGAAACCAAATTTCCAGACCTTTAGACACTTGTCCATTACTAACTGATAACTCATTCTTTCCTACTGAGTAACTTTCCAGGGCTGTCATGGGCAGGTCTTAGGTCACTGTACACTAACTAAAAGGAACTGTGAAAGGATGAAACAGGTCTTGCATTTTGGAACATGTTACATGCATAATATACACATATATCTGAGTTCTTGACTTTTTAATCTGTTGGTTTTTTTTCAGATGATTTTCATGGCAAGAGACTGCCAGAATCAACTGCTCCTCAAAGGGAAACTGAATTCCCTGATTCTCTCACCTGATTCAAATACTCAGGGCCGCCCAGAGGGGGGGGCAAAAGGGGCAATTTGCCCCGGGCCCCGGGCTCCGCAGGGGCCCCCAAGAGAAGAGCGGAGGCTCCCGCCTCTGCCCCTCTCCCTCCTGGAGCCTCAGTGCATCAAGCGCCGAGTCTCCGGCCGAGCCCCTGAGCCCCGCCCCGATCCGTGTGGTGAGGGGGCGGGGCTGGGAGCTCCAACGGGGCCTGAGCCCCGCCCCGCTCAGAGCAGCGTGGGGAGGGGGCGGGGCAGCTGCCTCCGCTCGGCGTGGAGCTCACAGCCCCGCCCCCTCACCACATGGCTCTGAGCGGGACAGAGCTCAGGCCCCGCCGGAGACGCGCTCGGGTAAGAGGCTGGGGCTGGGGGGGGGGGGGAAGCGGGACCCGACGCCGCCGAAGCGCAGCCCGGGATCGGCGGCGGCGGGGGGCCCCTTCTGTTCTGGGGCCCGCCGCCTAAGTGCCCCGAAGGCCCGCGGTGGGGACCCCCCCCCCCCCGCCACCGAATTACCGCCGAAGACCGGGCTGCGCTTCAGCGGCGGGTCCTGCTTCGGCGGTAATTCAGCGGCGGGGGGCTCCCGCCGCGGGTCTTCGGGGCACTTTGGCGGCGGGTCCCGGAACGGAAGGGCCCCCCGCCGCCGAAGACCCCGGGCCCCCGGAATCCTCTGGGCGGCCCTGCAAATACTCATATCTAGTATATTTGTCAGAATCTACTATTCAGGAAAAAGATGATGGATTTTTAGATTGCAGCTCTCTATGCCACCCCTACTCTTAGAGGGCAGAGACTGTGCTCACTTAATGGTACTGTATAGGTACCATCTAGTACTCAAAGCAATTAATGGCTGCCTTTGTAAAAGTGTTTAAACAACGTTCTGTTCTTGTTTCATTAAAATACAATGAGAAGCATGCAGTGTCAGACTCTACTTTTACCAGCTAATGCAATTCTTGTTGTGCTATCATGTATTTTACTGAAGAAATAAATGTATATTTTCATCTGACCATAACATGATTAGAACTGTTTACAAAAACCCATGTGAACTGTTAAAACAATCTTTATTGATTAAGATGTTGTTCTATTTACTGATGTAGGATTCATGACACCAAAGCATCTTCTGTTACTTAAAAGTAACCAGGAAAGCATTGCTGATATTTTACAAACTTTGAAATGCCAGTAAATCCTTTATTATGAAAAAACAGTCATGTGGAGTCAAGATCTTTATCAGAAATGTATTTGCTGCTCCTGCTTATTCCTCCAGTCCTCACTGAAGTCTAGTCTATCCATAACATCACAGAAGGGTAAAATTCATTGTTGGCATAAGTCCACTGACTTCAATTGTGTGTTACCCCAGAGAGGAATTTGGCTTTAACTTCTGGATGGGGGGAAGGAGGTGAAATAGGCAGTAGGAGCAGAAGAACTCTTTAATGAAGAGCCTGTTTTCATGATAAGTAAGGGCTTGATCCTGCCCCCTTGAAGTCAATGAAGGTTCTGTCACTGAATTCAAGGGGAACAGAATCAGACCCTAAGAACCTGACCTTGCTGCCACTGATGTCAATTTACTTTGGTAACTGAAGTCACTGGCTGTAGCACTGGTCCCTAAACTAATGCAGAGACTGGATAGCTAACCCTCAGGTTAATCTGATTTTGTGAAGCCAAAATGTAAGTGGTGTATGTCAGAATACTAATTTTATTCACCTTTTGAGCCTAAATTGAATAATTCAGATATCTATTTCTGGTGTTGGCCCTTCTATTAAAAACAATACACACATATGCACACAAAATATATAAGCAGAAATTTTCCTAACAGAATTAAACCAACAAAGATTTCCACAAACATTCTGTAAACAGTTTTAGACCCAAGTCAATTTCTTCTCAGTTCTGACCTTTTGCGATAATTACCTGTACCTTGCATAGATAAGACCTAGTCCAGTGTCTATTACACAGAAACTCAGCAGTATCCTATTTTCCTATCATGGGCTAAACATTTAAAAACACGTTCTTACCTCTTTTTCCAAATATACCTTCTTATCATCCAATGTATTATAGAGGGTAAAGAACTGCTTGGTTTCTTTGTGAGTTGCTGACACTAAAAGCAAAAGAAAAACAACAGAGCAATGAAAGAGCATATGAGGCACTGCCCCCTCCAATATGTTTAGGGGGATTTATTATTGTTTACATAACCTAGTATTAATACAAATGTTTTCATGAAATTTTAAAATCCTCAGTGCAACGGTCTTTCTGCATTTCAGTATTCCCCATATAGTGCTAACAACCCAAATACCGTTGTATCATGGGATTTCATGAGTCAGAGTGCAGAACTGAACAGTCTTTTTTATAATCGTCTCAAAAAAGGGTTGGGAGGAGTTGGAATTAATGCCAGTGCTGAAGGGGTACAGCATTCAGCCTGATTAGCTGTTTTAAGAAGACAAAACTTGTCTACATGAGGAAGTTAATGTGCAGTACCGGTAAGTTAGGATGTGAATTTAAGACACACTACCTATTCCACACTAATTCCCTGTCTGCACTCTTACTGTGCATGAAGAGAACCCTCTGACCATTTAGTGAACTTCACAGCTTCATTCCATCCACAATGATCATGCTCCAGCCCAGGTTTGAATTTATTGTGTACTATAGAATGACATGCATTCTGACAATTCAGGCTTTGGGGGTCTCAAATTGTGCACCCAAAATTAGTGGATACTTCTGACCCTAATATCTCTGTGCCTCAGCACCCATCCGTAAAACAGGGATAATACCGTCTCATTTCACAGGGGTGTTGTGAAAATAAATTCATGAATATTTGTCAAGCTCTCAGATACCACAAAGATGAGCACCCTCGAAAATCCCATAAGGAAATTAATAGTCTCTGTCTATAGAGCAGGATTTGAATAGTGTGCAGCAAATAGGTCCTGGGGCCACACACTGAACAATGAAGCGAAAACAAAATATTGAATAGCTGCTAACTAAATGAGCATTGTCCATTCTGTGCACTGAATGAGGCTGGGTTGCTGTGCCAAAAAAAAAAAAAAAAAAAAAAAAAGTATGTGTATTGGCACAAGGGAGCCAATTAAAATTACACTGGCGACCTTAATTCCGGCATTTCCTAATTTTTGGGTTCTTGACAAAGAAACCTTAGTGTTCTTTTAAAATAGTTTGTATGTGTGTAACATATACTCTGTGTATATGTCTGACTATGCACTGTTCACAGCTGTACATACAACACACACAAAGTACATATAGTATATACATACCAACAGATGCATAGTATGCGTTCCTCCTTCCCTGACATCATGATTACAGGAATACATTTAGAAGCATATATACAGAATGGTCAATTTGCATGCCTAATTTTATTATCTGGGGGCACACATACTTCTAAAAATTTGGGCCATAATATCTGAATTAAAGATTGGTAGGGAAGAAATTGAGAGACATGGCTCACACTCTTCTTCTGCCTAGATATCGCAGCACGTTTGTAAAACCTGACAATTTTCTGTTTTAACTCCTCTAACCTGCAGCAATAAATGGGACATGAGGTGTTTAAGAGAGCCAGCCTTAACTACAGATTTCTTGACATTGTTTGTCAGAACCACATACTTATAAAGAAAACACACACAGGTCATACAAAAATGGTAAACCAATGTTAACTGTGATTAATAAAACATGAGTCAGATGTAGACACTTTCCCTGTAAACGGTGGATTAAGGGCTTTCTAAACACTAATCATTGATGCAAGAGACTGAACCTACTGCAAACAAAAGAACAATTATTCCAAAGATCTTGTGCATCAAGTTTCAGCCTCAAGGGAATTTTTATAGCCAGTTTATAAAACCTTGAAAAGAGGGGTATACAATGTGAATGTCCAATGACCCTTAAATAGAACAGAATTAGCAGGTGCTGTTGTCATGCACCATAAGCCTATAATGTGATTACGCTCCTTTCACTGGTTAGCCTTCAGGAGTACATTTCTGTTTGATATACGTACCCTGACCATAAAGTTCGATAAATCTCTTCTGATACTGAGTTAACTCCGCTCTGCTGGGTACCTCATCAATCTTGCGTTGTAAAATAGCTATCTCTCTATTTCTTCGGGCCTGAGTGAAAGGAAGGGAGAAAAAAATGGATCATTTTATCATTTTAAATGGATAAAAGATAGCAAGATTCAGAAATAACCTGCTAAATAAGCTAATAAAAAATACCTGCACAAAGGAGAGTTAATATATCCGTTAAGTTTTGTTAAGCCTCAAAATTTATTTCACAACACTAATTATAAAAGGTACTTGCTTACACTTACAAATGTTGAAGAAATTTACAGAAATACATTTAAGCGCTTAGCTAAGAAAACTTCAAAAATTCTGCCCTAGTAAGTTTGCCAAAAAACAAGCAAACAGAAAATCACTTTGTACTCACCAGTAATAGTCGGATCTTTTGAAGCTTATCTTTTTCAGTTTTGTATTGCTGGTCTATAATCTTATTAGGTTCCTAAAATTTGTGAAACCAAAGATAATTTCTGATTAATAGGCACACCAACAGAATTAAAGCATTGTCTTAAAAAAAAAGAGGCTTTTGGTCAGCAATTATAAAAAAAAAAAACCACACAGATTGAATTCTTTATTTTGTTCACCTTTAAGGATATCCAAAATATTGCCAACATTTTTATATTATTTTAAGGAGAGTGGGTCAATGAAGCTGAATGAAAAACAAAATTTAAGTTCTGAATGTCATTTACACTACATAAATAATTGCATATTTTACTAGCTTTAGGCCTTAGAGAGAGATATTTTAGATTGCTAAGTAGCCTTTTCACTGAGACCTCCTCCTCCAAAGAGACAATTGCTAAGTACAGTAACATGCAGTTAAACCATAAAAGTTGTAAATCAGATTATAGTCTCAGTTACCACAAGTGTAAAACTGGAGTAAATCCATTGACATCAATACATTTGTGATCAAGGACTTCTATGAGACTACTCATCTGTGTTAAGTGAAGCACATGCATTATTCTATGCACGGTTGGTGGCTGTATGTCTCAAATTCCAATTGGTGGTGGATTTTTTTAATACAACACAGGCGTAAAAAGGAAGAAAATTACCCAATGAATATTTTTAAATACTAATGAAAAATTAGCCTTTTGACATTTGCTGTTTACCTTTTCTTCCCCATTTTCCTCTGCTTCGGCTTTCAAACTCTCAATATTTTGCTGTAGGCGGGCCATCTCTTCCTTTAAAAGCAACAAAAACATTATAGTTACCTTCAAAGAAAAAAAGCTCAAATCTGTATTTTAATAACTTCTGCATTAGATAGTACTTCATGATGTACATGTATTGGGAACATTAAATAGCACTCTGCGCTAAGGGGAGAAGGAGGCAAATGTTCTTCATTATGTTAAACTGCATGCCTTGCTTTTCAAGTAGAAATAGCCATATTTCTTTCTTGTGGAATATATACTTTGGATGCATCTTAAGCAACTAACACATAATATGGAAAGCAGGACTGGAGAAATGTAGGAATGTTAAAATACCAGCACTCTGACACTGGTCTGCCATATGTAGACACCACCACCACAACTGCACTCAAGACAAGTTAAAGGCTGCAAAATTATTTCCATTATAACCCTCTGTTTTCACAACTTTTCAAATTATTCATCTTTGGGGCTAAAATGTTCCATGCTTAGTCTCTGCTGAGGGATGACATTTCTTCTTTTTCGTTATGTTTAAACAAAATCTCTTTAGCTGTTGTTGAAACAGGAACTAGAGAAGGAAAACAATTCTCTCTCTGATCTTTAACATATTTCCAGGGTGTGCATCACCATAGCAGCGAACCGAGCAGAAAACACATTAATTATGCACTGAAACATACTCTGAAAGTAGGAAGGCTTGATCTTGGGCTTCTCTCTTCTGGTGGGTTTTCCAAAGCCAGTGGCCCTTGATCAAGAAGTAGGTCCTGGGCACTGTTAGCTGCACTGTCCAAGAGGAGACCAAGCTGTCTCAGTGAATAAGATAGATGGGTATCTAGTGTAGCTAGGTCCAACACTGAATAGGCTTTTCAGTGGTGTTATTTGTAGCATGGTTCATGGAGTAAGAAGACACGTAACTGTGCACCAACATACTGATGACACTATTACCTACATTTAGAAATGATCCTTCCAAAGGGCCTCTTCTGTACTACGGAAGCTGAATGACATGTAACACAAGACAGAACCTTGAGGGATGCCACAGTTTAGATACAAATGAATAGGTGGTTGATTTTGTGTCCTAGCAAAGGGTGTCTAAAGACCAATGGCAAGCACTTCTGGCTAATCCAGAGCTGGACCTGCAGGGTTGTCCAGCCTAGTTTCAGAGATACATTAGGTGACAGATCTAGGTGACTCTCCACAATTCTGTCATGGACTGGGTTGGCATTATTCAAAATGGATCTGACATTACCAGTAAATGCCAATAAACAAACCTAGTACAGGGCAGGTGGAGGTGGGCAATTACATTTACCAATTTTGATCAAGCTTCATGTAGCAAGAGAGAGAGACAGACAGAGAGAGACACTTACTCTACAATGAGCTCTGAACTCTTGCTCTTGACTTTTGAGATTTTCATTCATAGCCACCAGTGCTCGTAGGTTCTGCAATATGCTAAATTAGAAGACACAGCAAACTACATTAATTCTTTCAGTTTCTAAATTTACACACAAGGAAAATTAAGCTATTAGAACAAGGTTATTTTAAACAAGTTTTCCTGCTACTGAGCTAAACTAAAACACAAACAAATATTATGGTGCCATGGAAAATAATTAAGATTTGGTACTGCACAGATTATGCTTTTATGATGCTTCATTCCAGTCCTCTGTTACCTATAAAAAATTCTGAGAGCGCCTCCCATCTGATATATAGTGTAGTTTTTTCAAGACATGGGCTTTAAGTAGGGGGGAAAATGGATAGGGAGGCTATATCATCTTGTCAAAACGGCCTTGGGCCCCTCTGGTTGCAGTACATATCTAAACGTCTCCAATACAGGAAGAGTTTCATTTTTAATTGCTGATTATGGTCATGTTGGGTGAAATTTTAAAGGTGAAATTTTAATAGGAGTTTCTTACTTCTACTAACTTTCAACTGGAGCTGGAGTCTTAACTTCTATTTATGCCTTTGAAAAAAAAATCTTCTCCCCCCCCCCGCCCTTGTGGCACTCTAAATTCCTCTATATCATTAATGCATATGAAGTTATGAATCACGTGTTATGGTTGTCATTAAAACATGCTGTAAGTTGGAGAATCAACCAGATATTAGCTCCCCAGTGGCAACAGCAAGGAAAGTAACCAAAGTACAACCCATCAACAGCTACTGTCCAGCAAGGGAGCTACAATTCAATGACTCACCTGCATGAGCCGAGGCCACACCAGGGGAATTGCTCAACTTTTCCTGGAGATTCAGCAATGCCCCCAGATACGCCTGGACTTGTGTTCCCCAAGCACATGGGACAGAGTATAAAACAAAACACAGGGACCCCATGCTTGGCCTTTCTCCTACCCCCACCTATGCTGCAAGCAACCAAGACATTCCGAAGAAGACTGAAGACTCCAACCGAGGAGGCTGGCCTAGGTTTAAGGGACAAACTTGTATATTAAGGACCACAATATCCAGTGGGGTGAAAAAACTGCTTAATCTAGATGTTGCTCAGTCTAAGAGGGTTGAGAGTTAAGACTATGTGCTTATCTTTTATTTTCTTTTGGTAACTAACTCTGACTTTTTATAATCATTTAAATCTATCTTTTGTAGTCAATAAATCTGTTTAACTGTTCATCTTTACCAGTGAGTTTGCCTGAAGCGTGTGGCAAAACTGCTCAGGTTTGCAAAAGCTAGTGTATATCCACTTTCCATTGATGAAGTGGTGAACCGATTAATAAATTTGCACTGCTCATCTTGAGCAGTGCAAGATGGTATATTCCTGAGGTACAGTGCTGAGAGAATTTGGCTCTGATGCCTTTCTCTGTGGGATTCATGAGTGGCTCTGGGAGCATTCATGCAATCTAGCCGGGTGCGGGCCTCCACATGCGGTTGTGCTGAGTGCTAACCGCACCTGTTTGCAGCTGGTCACTAGCATGGCACTGAGAGAGACAGCCCAGGCTGGAGAGAGATAAGAAGGCACAGCAGTCCCACAGTCCCAGGCTGCACCCTGAGGTGCACTCTGCACCCATCACACTGCTGTCCACTAAGCTGAAAACAGACTCCTCACAGCCATATGTTAATTATACATTTAGGCTGAATAAGAAATAAGCACTGAATGCTACATTGCAGAAGCCAGCAGTTTCCAATGATCATAAGTCACATAAATGAAGAAAATATACCTAGAATCTGCTTGGGATTCCACCGTTTCTAAGGCTGCCAGCTCCTTGTCCAATTTATCACTGTAACTCTTAACCTAAGGGATGCAATTAATAAAACATGTAAATACATTTGCGCACACAGAACGATTCATGTTTCTCTGCCTTCCCACACAATGAAGCCAAGGAGATAAGCTTTCTCCAAATAAAAGCTTTAGAGAATTCCCTAGAATTTTTGGCTTTATTTCTTAGCCATCATTAACAAGTAAGATTTCTTTCCAAGGTTAGCAGAATTCCCTTACCAGGTATGAGTACTGCAAACATGATGAATTTACTGACCACTGCACTTGCCCTCTATCTTGCCCTCCCAAATCAATACGTAGAATCCCTGTTCCACAGCAAGATGGACAAATGAATTCTACATTGCACAAGACTGTACCAAATGCTCCTGTCTCTCTTAATTCAGGAACCTATCTACATACGAGTAGAACTGTCATATTTCATTTTTTTCAGGGCTGTATGAGACACTCATAAAAACCTTGCCAAAATGTGAAAGGTCAACAGATCATGTTTAAAAAAAAACATCTAAAATTAAAATCAGATTGAGGTTGTAGAAAAGAAACATTCTAACTGACTGATTCAAGACTTCTGTGCTCTTTCTTCTTCCAATGAACTTTTGTAGCCCACCATTTAAGAATAAAACTGTGATTCAGACTATATACCTACACAGGGGAACCTGAATCTGCCTTACATACCTATATGGGCTGCCTGGCCCTCCAGTGCAGGGACATAGGCCTAAGCAGAGCTAATAATGTGCTTACTCCCTCCCTACAGTGTGTAGACAGGGAGGAGCAGAGGAATGGGGGGAGTCTTTGCTACACTTCTTGTTCTTATTGGTCCAAGAAGTTGAACCAGTGTGGGGGAGTTGTACTTCGCTACTAGCAGAGGCCAGCAGTAAACTACTATCCCCAGGTAGCAAAGAGGAAGGAGGGGGGGGATGTCTGACCACTGGTACAAACTACACTGATCAGCTTAAAGCTCAGAAGGGAGGCAAGGCTTTAGCTCAACCAAGCTGAGCACAGGCTGAAGTACAATAGCTTGGTCTGGACTAGAGCACTGGATGGTATTAATTAGAATGGACTAATTAACAACAATGTACATGTCCCAGCTTTAATATCTAACCTAGAGAAGGCCTTAGAGAGGTCTCTCCGACTCACAACACCTCCCAGGGCTACTTGTGAGTGGTGCAGTTTATTTGCTACCCCTTGTGCACATGAACAGTTGTGCTTCAAGACAACAATCTAGTCGTAAATGTGCTACATTCTTGTACAGTGATGAGAGAGACAAAGGGACTGGATGTTAAATATTAAAGATTTTCTGCTGTTAATATGAATTTTACATGCATGGTTTATGGACCGATTCCCCCATATTGTGTAATTTTACAGTACAGTTCTATTTCTCCTGGGAACAGAAACTGAAGAGGAAAAATATTATGCTTACATTATCTTTATCACTATATGTTTTAGCAACATAGATGGGCTTACAAACTATAAATAAAGATCACTTTGTCCCTGCTAAGGTGGTGAAAGCCCCAAGACCAAGGAAACCTATAAAGATGATGTACTAGGGATGGATTCTCCATGGCACTGGCAGGGATTCATGCACGACATGTGGTGCAGTTTCATCAAAGAACAGCTTGAGTAGAGACGAACCTTAAAGGTGAACCACAAAGCTTTTGTTAAAAGTAAACAACTCATAAGATTCCAAGATGCAGTTTTATGGACAAACAGCGGAATTATCTTCCGCTGCAGCAAGTGTTCGGGCTTTCTTTGAGAACACAAACTGCTCAGATTCAGATGCTAATGGCTGCACTGTTGGCACCAGACCCATGTCTGAAAGTGCCAAATACCTCTTATTGAGTTCTGTCCATTTCCACTCACTGAGGTTCTACAGGTGCTGGGAGGTGTTTATCACTACTGGCACTCTAAGGGAGGGTGAATATTCCAGAGCCTCTCAAACCTGAGATTATGATATTACTAGTATTCCGGTAGTGCCTAAAGACCCAGCATACCACCAATGATTGTAGCAAGAGCTGAATACTAGGAAGTCTTGAAAATAAAACTTGAAAACATGCAAACTGTTAAACAAAAGGACACAAGTGCACTTAGAGATTCTGTACCCCACGAGTGGCAAAAAAGAAGGAACACAAACTGACATATCGAATCACACAAATGACATACCTAGTTCAATAGTCTGTTTCTGGCTATATATTCCAAACCCTTAGCTAAAACTAATCTCTTCTACTGAAATGAACCCCATTAGCTTTGATACTACAGTCACAGGTGGTATAGAAAACCTCATTACTCTGACATCATGACAGAAACCTTCCATTAGGTCACTACAATGCTCCAATACTTCAAAATAAAACTAAGGTTCCTAACATTTTAAACGTAACCATACTTTAAAGTCAGAATTAACTACATGTAGAAGGGTTCAAGAAAGACATTAAAAAAAAAACTTTACAGTTAACATCTAATCACATTTTTACTGTGTTTCCATGGCATCACAGACTATTTCTCTCTTTGTTCCCTACATTTAATATGGTGTTGCAATTACATTTCTGTTCATTTCCTTGGTAACCTGATGTTGATATGTATGGATTTATATACAAAATGAATAGGCTCTCTATAGTACAGCAAATGTATACCAGATTATGAAACCAATACTACAGAGCCAAATGCCAACTGTTAAATATTGACCATTTCTAAAACTGCACTGCATGTCAATCTTAAAAATCAGATAGCTCATCCTGTACTTTGCTGCTTTTGTTCTTCTGATTTAATGGCCTTCTACAGAGATTTTCTGACAACAGTTCTCTTTCCTCTCCCTATTAGCGAATCTAACTTTCACAGAAGATGTCAAATGGGTATGTCTACTCTGCACACGAAGCCTGGGATCTAACTCAGGTTTGAGCCCGAGCCCCACTTTATGTCCACACAGAAATCACCCAGACTCAGGTCAGTAATACTCAGGACCAGGTTTTAGGACCCTGCTACTAAGGTGGGTCAAAGCCCAAGTCCTACTGAGATTCAGGACCAAACACTGTTACTTTGCAAGGTGGATGTAGCACAAGCTGCATACCCAAATCAGAAGGTCTGCGTAGTGCAGCATGAACATGTCAGCATGGCTGAGACACCTTGGTCCACCAATTGTAAACCTAAGTTTACAATTCAGTATGCTCAAGCACGGGCTTGGATTCAGAGTCCCACGGACCTGGGTTTACTGTGGAGTGCAGACATACCCACTGACTGTCGTGGAGGGAGGAGTCCCTACAGACGAGATTAGGAGTACTTATATATGCATAGCATCTTCTGTCCCGAAAGGAGACAATATTTCATATACTATCTATATCTCTATTTATATGAAAAAGCATTGAAAAGCAGTAATCCCAAGGGTGAAGGGTGAAATCCAATTAGCCCATACGTGAAGGGGAGGACGGTCAGTGCCATGGGGCCAGCCATTTATCATACAAAACATACTCTGGGATCTTTAATGACCACACAGAACAGACAAGACCTCTGTTTTAGGGATCCTATCCAAAACACCTATGCCCAGTAACTGCATGCTATTTACAGAGCTGTCGAGAGGACGATGACACCACCATTTTGCGGCAGCTTTCAAAATTTGTTTTTGTTCCACATGGGAATGAAACCGAAGCCTTTTGAATGTAGGTTGTCAAGAGATGAAAGCCTCAGGTTACCAGAGAGCCCCTGAATCAAGAAATCCATCCCAATGAAAACTTCATCAAAACGTTCTGGATTCAACAAAACAGCATATTTTGACAAAATGAAATTTCATTGAAAAATGTTCTGACCAGCTCTAGTATTTAGATTAAACAGCACTGGATTAAGTGCCTAGCTGAGCCAGCATGGTACTGTATTAGCAGTTCTATCAAATCTAAGTATTCCAAACCCAGTGCACTGGTTGCAAAACCACCCCGCAAAAATACCAGTTTTCCTCTCCACCAGCATGCTTCAATGCAGCTGGGGAAGGATAATCTCTATGGTAATAGTTAATTTCTTTACCCATTTAATTATTAGTTTGACTACTGAGTTAGCCATTGGGGATGGGGACGTGGCTACTCATTTATTTGGAATGCATGTCAAATTAGACATCAAACAGCTATCAGATGGAAACAATCTTTAGTCTTGACCAAACTGGGCTAAAATTCAAAATGATGACCAAGAGATGAAAGATTCCGTATATTCTATTACTAATCCAGAGAGGCAGGCAGCCAGCCCAGGAAAATTCATTTTAAAAAAATACATGTTTATTTTTGATGGAATTGAGAGATTACAATCTCATCTGAATTTATGACCATCCACTGTTTTATCTCCCCAAAATCATGCAGAGAACCAACAGACTGGCATCAGCAAATTAGCTATACCCACAGTTTCAACAGAATGAGATGAGTTAGTTTCATCAGCCACAACTCCAGTAGTTTCTGTACATTCTGCCTATATCCTGGTCACACTTCACACTCCACCAGAAGTACTCTCTCAGTGTCCCAAATATGATCAGGAAAAAAAATCCCCTTTATACTATTAGGACTCTCTGATTTGATTTTCCAAACGTTTCTCAGTGGGAGCAGAGTTAGGCCAATGCTGGAAGCTTTTCAAAATCCCACCCTTCATGTATATTTTGTCTATGGAGCAATAAAAGAAAGTAGAGATCTAGCTGGCCAACACCAGTTTCAAAGACATACAACTTGTGTCTGTCTAATATTACATGTTAACTTCATAAAACAAAGGATGAGAAAAGTAGTGTTATAGTTTGATATTACCACTACCATCTCACATGCACACATTCTACATTTGTTCTTTTCATCCTTCTATATGCATGATATGTTCCCTGAAGAGGGAAGCAGAAGAAATGTCACATTTTACAGAGGACGAAGAAAGAAAGATTACCTCAGTTAATGTCTTCTTTGCTTCATTACAGCCTGCTTGCAGGTCAGCACATTTAGCTTGCAACTATTATCAAAGAAAAAGAAGAGTTTGATTCCACATTCACACTAATTACACCTGTAATGGAGAATGGCAATATTTGAGCTATTGAGTTATTTATTACATTGAGGTTCACAATGGCTGTCTTCTACACAATAGGAAAGCTGTCGGAATCACAGTCTTTCCCTGTCAGATTCTTAGTCTACACTCTATTACATGAATTTTGGCTGAAAAATTCCAATAAACGTGTCAGATGTTTACTGATGAACTCTCCAGACGCATTAGGTTTAGAACAAACAGTTGTCAATGGACTGGTGACTTGTGGGATGGAATCTTTGTGCTGTGGAACTCCAAAAAGGTTTTTAACAATAATCTAGACCAGTTACCTTATATTTCATAGCTAGACTGGAATGAGGGCCATGTTAACAAGCTACCTCTACTCTTCCAGACAATTTGGTAAATTTGGGAGACACTGTGCTGTACATTATTGTTCTGATCATTGTCACGGATTTTTTCAAGTAACAGTCGGAAGGAAAGAAGATTTTAGCAGCAGCAGGGTATTTTCTTAATATGCATCAACCTATTGTGTCATTATTAACAGTAAATATATGACAAAAGTCTAAGATGACAGCAGCGAGGAAAACTCTACTGACTATTTCACCTTGTCACACAGAATTTACAGGCTCCTCTGATAAAACATGAAACAATAGAGACATAGTACTTTACAGATAAATAATAATAAGGTCCTTGACTTTAGGCCCAGTTTTTTTAGAGGAATTCAGATGCCTAATTCCCACTGATTTCCAATGGGAGTTTGGTGCTCAAATACCTTTAAAAAACAAAAAAAAACCCTATTCCATAAAATTTCTGTTTACACATAACACTACAAATAGTTACAGCAGAAATGGAATTGGGGTCAGAAGACGGGAGGACAAATGATGCAAAAATTACAAGTTGAGTTAATAGAGTGTTTAGATCCACAACTTTGTGATCTTTTTGTTGCAAGACTACATATAGAATTTATAATAGATTCATAGATTATTAGGATTGAAAGGAACCTCAGGAGATCATCTAGTCCAACCACATGCTCAAAGCAGGACCAATCCCAAAATCCCTAAATGGCCCCCTCAAGGATTGAACTCACAACGCTGGGTTTAGCAGGCCAATGCTCAAACCACTGAGCTATCCCTCTCCCCTATTCTGTTCCTGAGGATTCAGAATTAAGAGTTCCAAAAACTCCAAAAATTAGAATTTAACCTTTAATCATGTTTGCCAGTTCTCACTAAGGATTAACATATAAAACAAAATTACATATTTTTTTAAACTAAGCAGTTTTTGAACTATGAACCAAGCTTATTGCAGTATTGGGATCTAAGACTTCAAAACTTGAAACCTAAAAGCCATCTCTCAAAAACACTGCAACCAATTAACTTGAAACCCTCTTCCCACTCAAACCTCCCAAGGAAAAACAAAATTCTCCTCTGGCCAGAGGTAACAAAAAAATTAAGAAAAGAGCTTTACTGTAAAGTTAAAGAAGGGGCTATATTTGGGCTTATAAAGGAAACTATCCTACAAACTAGAGAGTCAATAGTATTACTCGATACTATGCAAAAGCGTAATTTTAGGGAGATAAAGTTCTGCAAAGTGGCATTACTTGTTTCACAAGCACATTTTCATGTTTTTTTTAAATGGTTTTTCCTCTTCCCTGTTGTTGTTTGTGTAGGTCTTTCACACAACCAGGGGAACGGCTCAGAAACGAAAGTAAAGGGAGAAAAGTCAACACATTTAATATACTCCAGATTAAAGAGCTATTTCTGTACTACTGGTCCAATGCTCACAAGCGTTTAGTACTGTGGAAGAAATGGACCATCTGTTCCAGTAGGATTCTTCTGACTATTGTGCTCATGCTTACTGGCACAGGAGCAAGTGACAGACACACATTTAACACAAACATTTAATTAACAAAAAAAAATATTTTTTTTAAAGGGCAGGAGGAGGGAGGAGAAAAATACAGAGCCAGACTCTCCTGCTTTCCAGTCCATGTGCCACTGGAGCAGCACAGTGGCTGCATAGCTACCAAATCTATCCAGCTGAGAATTCCCTTAGCATAGGGTGTGCTCAGCTGGCACAGATCCAGCACCTGTGGCAGCTTCCCCTCTGCTCAGCTATACCTCGTGGAGAGAGGGCAGAGAAGCAGCAGGGCTAGAGCACAGTGTGCTCCAGCAGTCACACAGTGTCTTGGGCCAGTGTCAGCAGAAGGAGGTTAGAGAAGTCCCAAGACCACTTCAACTTATGCTGGAGCACATGACTCGTCTTTTCCCCTCGCCCCCACAAAAATCAGCTTGAGATGATCCTCTCTCCTAATCCACAGGGTAGGGCAAGGGGTCTGGTGTTCTGATCTCTCTCTGCTTTTGAAACTGCAGCTCTCCTTATCTCACTCTTCATTTTGCATGTATGTGGATCAGTGGAAGCAAGTGTACCACAAGCTGATATGTTTATGTATGTACAACACACTGTGGCACAATCAAATAGCTTTAGCACATGACTGGCAGCAAGGATCCATTGAGTTCTAATACTGGAGGACACATACTCCCTCCATGCCTCAGTACAAAAAAGCCTCTCTGCCTCACTTCCTTCTGCCTTACCCTGGGTCTCCAAAATGGAGGTCATTTATTTACTTGATCCATGAGGCTTGGTTGTTTGTAAGGCACACTGAATAATATGCATTACATACACACTGTTGATAGTCATGATTTTTGGTGTATTTCTTAAAGCCCCATCTGGGATCAAGAGATTGCATGAGAATCTCAGTTTTCTTTTAAAAAAAATAAAGTAAAAGAGGAAGTTTCTAGCTTATATTTTTGGAGAAAAATTCCTGAAGTGAGTGTATCCTGATGGCAATTTTTTTTATTTTATTTTTTTGGTTAAGATGTTATGATTTTTAAGCCAATCCCATGATTTTTTGGGCCTTACTTTTGAATTTTGAGCCTTGGAGGTTAGTAATACTATATTCACACTACTTATTATTGATATAACACTCACATTTTGCTACACACTTTAAAAGCATTTCATCTGTTTGGTTTTTCCTACTTTGAGAATAAAGTGCAGACAAAGTTAATGGCTTTTTCATGCTACAATATGAATTATACACACAAAGACACAGACAAAACCTACATATCACACACACACTTGATCCATTAAATGTTAGAATAGCATAAGAATATCCAGGAAGTATGATGAAAATAAATGATAGGACTTTTATAGTGGAGATATAGTGCTAGTTTTAAATAAACTAGGATATCTATTAAAGTGCTAACAGTTTTTGACAGATGGGGTAGGCCAGAAGGCAAGAAAGATGTGGAATTGCATTAGCTTTGACAGAAAAAGAAATTAATCCAGTTCTGTGTGTTCCATTATAAGATCCAATCTAATGTTTACTAGCATTTTTAATTAGCTGTCATATTAAAGTTTAAGTAAAATAACCCAACTTTCTTTACAAAAATTTGTAAGTTAGCAAAAAAGCTTCAATCTAACTTTTTTTGGTTGGGAAGGGGAAAGTAGGAAGCAGGAAAAATGTAAAATTTAATTTAAGATAAATATAATTAATACTTCAAATTGTCAATGCATACATATACACATGTATGGGTTCCATTCCATAACTTAGTCCTAACCTTGTGTTTGTTTAATGTTAGATTCAGATAACTGAGCTATGTTCAAAAAACTATGCTCCATTGATAACTTTACCATAGATTTACCCATAAAAAATGCTGAACCCCCTACACAAAAGTCTTCAAGATGTATAGCAAGCAACCATGAGATTTTATTGAGCCAGACTGTGGATGACCCTTACACTGGTGTACAGATGTGGGCTGGGAAGAGTAGACACATGAGAAGCTGAGCATTCACCAAGCCTCTCTGAATGACCATTACAACTACTACTTGAACATACTGGTTTGTCACCATTTCAATACCACACTCCAACAGCGGAGGTGGAGAAAAAAAGAACTAGAAACTAGTATTTCTTTTAGAATTTTGCAATTTAGATATGAAAGGAACTTTTGTACGCAGCATCACATTCACAAGAGTATCCTATTCTTTAGCATAATAGTCACATAATTGTCTTAGTAAAACTGTGCAAGCAAGACATTAAAAGATACTTAAAGTAATGTTCAGCATGACAAGTTACTGGTACAGAGTGTAGTTTTCAAATATCTTCTGAATGGCAAAAGCACTGTGGTCAAATACATTTACCGACGCTTTTTGTTTGTTTCCCACACAAGCCTACCTCTTCCAAAAGTTTGGTTTTCTGCGAGATTTGCTTGCTTAGTGATGCCACTTTCCTTCGGTGCTGCTGGGCAGCTCCGAGTCTTTCTGGACGCTCCTCAGAAGAAAGCTCAGATTGCTGAAAATAAATCAAAGTCAACAAAACAGAGAGTTGAATTGCACATAGCCAGTATTTGCTTTACAGGGACATAGGAACACAGGAACAGACACAGTGGATAGGAATTATGGTCCACCTAGTCCAGTATTCTGTCTCTAAGAGTAACCAACACCAGCTATCTCATAGGAAAGTGTAAGAACCCCACAGAAAGCAGATGTGAGGTAATTTACTCCCACTACGCTGGCTTCATCATTGCATGTGACTTCCACTGAGGTCAGCAGGCAACTGTACAGATGAATTGTATAATGGATGCAGGGATGTGCATATATTTTAAGAATTGCAAGAAAGTGGATTAAGTCTTCTTGAAAAACCCTTCTAAAACACTACAGTATTCTACAGTAATGAGCTAAAACAACATCTCTTCTATTAAGCTGTATTAACATTTGCAGTATACTGTAAAGGGATGAGCCTGTTACAGCAGTACAACTGTTCTTAACAGCAGTTCAAGGGTGGTGTGGCTGAAACAAAAGTTTGTAAAAAAGATGCAAGAAAAAAAATGGGAACAATTTTCAAACAGCTCTCACTGTTAGGAATGGGATAGTTTCCCAATGTAGTCTGGCTTTACGCACCCTATTTTGAAGCAGATATGGTCCCAAACCCTCAGTGTTTGATCTTGAAGATGAACAAACAAGCTTTAGGGTGTTTGATTTGGAATATTGGTTCAGGCTTATTCCTATACTGAAACCACATCCTCGATCAGTTAATTTTCTTCTCAAATCCTCTCCATTCCTGTGAACCTAGAACCTTGGTTAATTACTCAATTGAGACTGCATTTCCAATAGTCTTCTATAGAGAGCATGACTATAGCAACTTGGATCCAGATTCCTGCTGCCTATAGACTAAGAGATAGATTGACTGAAAAATTCTTTACCAGCATTATTATTTATAATGGGAGAGTATATCAACAATAGATCAAGAGGAGTTTTTCAAAGGCAAAAAATGGCAATTAGGCACCTCACTGAGTGTTATGTATCTAATGACCATTGGTGCCTTTGAAAATCTCCCCTTATCTATTTGTCATTTCATCATAACAAAGATTTTTAATTGCTTCATCTACTTCAGGCTCCCTTCTCATTCCAATTAACTTTTGACATTTAATCAGCAAAAAAACCCACTTTCCACTCATTTAGGTGCTAATTTATGAAGTCTGTCAAAGGTATGAGGACTTTATCATAGACCATTCCCAATAATAACCTTATTTTGGTAGCTACTGAACTATATATAGGTAAAATATTATTGGGAGAACTCCATACTCTTTTGACATCTACTTGCTTCCGAAATCTGCCCTTAACAGATCACATATAGAAGTCTTTGTTAACAGCTTAATTTAGACAAAGTAGAGATGGAAGTTTCCTTCCCCCCCTCCCCTTCCTTTTTTTCTTTTCTAAAGGCCATATTTCTACATAATTTACACAGAAAAGCAGTTTTGTGATTTGATATATTTATGTCTCTTTTAAAAGAAGAGGTTAATCTCAGGCATCTCATTCTAACAACTCATACTTAAAGCCACATATCATACATTTCTTCTACATGAGAAAATGCTGTGAAACAACAAAAGATGAGTACAGTTCAACATGACACTTTTTTCAGTTACTTTGGCCAATAACATTCCCTTGCCAACTGTAAATGTACTGCATTCCAAAATACCGGTTTAATTTCTATGCAGAATGAAAGACAAATGGACAAGTAATGCATGAGGAAAAGTTACATCAACAAATAGTAGATTAAACTTTGGAAGAGTATTATGATCCATGAAATGCAATGAATAGTTCAAGCATCGTGATTAAGACCTCAACTCAGCAAAGTATTTAAGCACATTCATAAGCCCCAATGACTTCTTCTATATCAATATATTGAATTTAATGGGGTCGCTTGACTGAGCTGGAGCCTAAGATCTGAGGACTGTGATAAGAAGTGCAGATGTCACACAGTTAATGACTAACAAAACAATTTTTTAAAATATCACTATTAAATTGAAATGCAAACCAGAACCTGCAGAGGAACAACTGAAAAATCCTAAGCATTTTCTATAGATACACCTCTACCTCGATATAACGCGACCCAATATAACACGAATTTGGATATAACGCGGTAGATTTTTTGGCTCCCGAGGACAGCGTTATATTGAAGTAGAGGTGTACTAAAAATATCAACTATATTTAAAAACCACACGATTTTCCTGAGGTAAAGAGTAGATCTATACTGCTAGGGAAAGAATTATTATCCTAATTTATTTAATCAGAAGGAACTTTGTTCAGAATTCTTTAATGTGACAAAACTCCAATAAGACTAAATGTGGAACGCAAATGTTTTTCTCTCACCCTACTTTCTATGGGCTCTGTGAACTTAAGTTGCAAACTCTCATGGACAATAAGTATGGCAATACCTAATTTTTGGCCACAAGCCAAAAATCTGCTATCATTTGTAAACCCATAGCCACCAGAAACTGCAACAGGGATTAGGGTCTCAGGGTACTAGATGCAGTGCTAGCACAGAGCCCATAGAAAGCAGGATGAGAGAACATTTGCCTTCCAAGTTTACTCTTGTAAGAGTTTTGTCTCATTAAAGAAATCTGAACGAAGTTCCTTCTGCTTAAGGAAATTAGAGCAACAATTCTTAACTATAAATAGGGGGGTCTGAATCTCATATGATAAGCAGCTGAATCAACTGATTGAATACAATATTACTGTATTATAAAAGTGTATCGAGTAAGGTCTTATGAAAGCCTGAGAGACACTGGCAATTAATAGCCTTGTGAAATATATGCATCAATGCTATATATGAAAAATTATGGATACTCATTGGATTATGCTTTAAAGTCTCTGACTAACCAGTCAAAAACAGAAGCTACCCATCTGTCTCCAATATAAATTAATCATTACGAATCAAAAAATAATAGAAGCCCCATTTGCACACAAGTCAGAAAGGGGATGGGAAGTCCCCTGGAAGGGAAAAACAGCAGGAAGACTTCCTGCCTCTTCTAACAGAGACAATGAACTATAGGGTGACATGGGGGGTAGGGGGGTGCAAAAAGACATTTGAGTTATCCATCACTTGAGGAATTAAAGGGGCCAGAGCTCTTTAAAAATAAAAAATAAAAAAGCCACAGAAACTACGGGGATTGAAGACTTTGGGAACTAATGTTTAGAGAACCTGCTTTGGCAAAAGACTAACTTGCTGAAAATAAGTTCTAGTCTTGGAAGGATATTTTTACTTTTGTTTGCTTATAACCCTTTCTATCTTTTCCCCTTATACTTGGTATCACTTAATCCTCTGTCCTTTTGTTAAATAAATTTGTTTTACTTTTACTATAAACCATTTCTGGGCTGTGACTGAAATCAGAGTTATTGTTAACCCCACTTAAACTAACAGGCTGCAGTATACTGTCTGTCTAAAGGAAATTTGGGATTGCGGGTTGTTGGGGGTCACTCTGCAAAAAGTAACCAGGCAGTGGAAGTCAGGGTGTGACCTACAGTAACTCTTCACTGAACATTTTAGTTATGTTCCTGAAAAATGTAACTAAGTGGAATAATGTTAAGCGAATCCAATTTCCCCATAAGAATGAATGTAAATGGGGGGGGGGAGGGGGGGAGGGGAGACACGTTAGGTTCCAGGGAAATTTTTTTTTGCCATACAGTAGAGTACTATAGTTGGGATGTGCCCTCGCCTTACCCCACAGAGGCACGGCCCACTGGCACTGGAGACAATCAGGCAGGCAAGGAGGCTGAAGGTGCAGTAAGCTAGGAGAAGCACGTTGCACAGCAGCTTCCCCTACTCTGCAAGCAACCCTTGGCCTGCCCACACCACCCCTTCCCCCAAGCCCCTACCCTTAACCCGCCTCTTCTTCCCCTTTCACTCCACACGCTGCGTCCTCGCTCCTCCCTCCTGCCCGCGGCAATCAGCTCGCTTGCAACATTCAGGGGGCAGAAGGAGCGAGGACTCAGTGTGCAGGCTCCCCCCTCCCTCCTCTGCCTCCTGCCCATGGCAATCAGCTGGTCTGCAGCGTTCGGAAGGCAGGGGGAGCCTGCGCGCCTAGTCCTCGCTCCTCTCCCCCACCCTCTTGAACACTGCAAGCCAGCTGATTGCTGCGGGCAAGAGGTGGGGGGAGGCGCTAATCCACAGGGTCTGCCAGCAGGCATGAGGCGCTGGGGGGGGCACAGGGGAGCTGATGGGGGGCTGCCAGCTGTGGACAAAGCAAGCAGCCAAAACAACATTATAGTAAAGTATTGCACAAGTTTAAATGGAGCATGTTCTGTAATTGAGCAGGGACGCAAGATCGAAACAACGTTAAGCGAGAGGACGTTAAGTGGGGAGTTTCTGTACACGCTTGTATGCTGGTTGGTGGTGTCAGGGCTGCATGCCGCAGCAACATGGCATCAAAGGCACCCAGAACTGGTTACAACCCCTTTACCAGTCTGGGTTGAGCCCAAAGAGTCATAGCGCACCACTACCATCTTCCCAGTCTTAATCACCTTTTCCCCCTGCATAGGATTTCACCAAGTGCCGTTGCTGCTTCTCCCACAACTTACTAGAAATCCAACTTTCCTGTCCTGACCGCACTTGTTTGAAGCCCTGGTCATTTGTAATCTGTGTGTCTTAGCTAGACGTGCCCTTTTGACAAATGATCAGTAAAAATATAAATAAAAGTTTCATTCTACTCAATGGGGGGGTCTCATACTGACTAGGACTACATTTTTTGTGTGAAAATAAAAACAAATTTAGGTAACCATGTCTGTAAAAACTAATTTGAAGCTATAAAGTTTGCTGTGGTTTCATCTAACGACATTACAATTAGGAAACGATGAACAGAGACATTATTTGACTTGGTAAACAGCTTTATAACTGGTATGTTTATCACAGTTTTACATAATCTGAGTTATACACAAGTTTTATGTTACATCTTGTGATGGTGAAAGCCTAATATAAAAAAAACAAACCTATAATCTGTTTGTCTCTCAATTACCAAAAATGAACAATGGTTCTGAATAAGACATTTACAATCAAACTGTATAAGCTTTGTTCTACAGAGACTGAATTAATAAAACATTTTTCATCTAAGAACTAAGGAAAAATATGCCTTTAGCATCAGTCACATCGATTCCCAGTTTTAAGATTTCAAAAGAAACAGATGTATTGAGTTCCTCAACTCGGCTGTTTCAATTTATGGCTTATTCCTGTTCAATATACATTTATAACAGCTTTTTTAGCTTTCAATTTTAGCATCTTGTTTATGTTGATCTATTCAGGCTTTTGATATCTTGCCGGCATGTGATTTGTGCAAGACTAGACTTATCAAGTCTACACAACCATAATTCATTACCACTTTAGACAGAGCCCTTAACTTATTCCTCTATAGAATCTGCAACATTCATAAAGCCAGTAACTATCAATGTTACTCTTTCATGCAGCCTTCAGTTAGGACGCATATATGAATAATACTCAGTGAAAATCTAGATTGTAGCTTTTGTGCACCTGAATACAAATAGCTGAAGCTGAACTTCATTTTAACCAATGACTTTGTGGCAGCAACACCAGTGTTGATTATAATCCCCTTTAGTGGCTCAGCTACAGAACACCAATGACCATTTATGACAGTGCAGTTACCAGAGAGAACAATCTACATTATTCTGCTGAATATCCTCTCCACTAATTATCAGAATCTCTTCAGTCTTTTAAAGTAAGATACTGCATGCTATGGCATTTACTGATCATATACCAGCTGAAGTCTAAAGCTAAATCAAGCTTAAAAAAAATTGAGTATCAAAAACCAAGCAGCACTGTGAGTTCAATCCACAATTTATTCATTCTGTCCAGATTCTCTCTTTCCATGGTGAAATAAGTGACTTTGAAAGGTTATGGGAGTTGTTAACCCCAGGATCTAAAGACCTCTTCCCAAAAAGAAGACATGCAGCACAAGAAGCAACAGTGCAAATTTCCCAAAACTGCGTTACCAAATGGAGTCAAACCTTACCCCTAAGGACCATTCCAAAATAGTTCAGTCATATAATCAGATAATGGAGAGATGAAAGAAAAGTTATGGGCCATCAAGTCCATTTCCCGCCCACCCTCCCATGTCCCTCAAGTACACTATTATTCCTTATGTTCGACACTCAAAACTGAAGAGGACCAGGTGGCATAGACAAATTATATTACAGAACAGAATCTATCAGTGTCTTGGCTCTTGCTTGAAACCAAGTCCAACGTGAAAGGTACCTTATAAAGCAACTTATTAAAAACACTAGCTTTCTAGTGGGTTCAAACAATACCCAAGGCACTCTAACCTACTCTACATCAATATTAAATGTTACAGACATTTATCAAACACTAGAAAATTGTCCAGTCTCTGGAGAGGAGTAGCACATAACAGGTAAAGACTTTTTGTAACTTTAACTTTCATTTTAGATTGCCAGAGAAAAGAAACTTTGTTCTTAAAGCATACAATTTAAAGTGTGCTAGTCTTGCTAGAACACCCACATGACATGTAACTTTCACAATACCATGTTGATGATATCTTCTGTATATTTAGTTCAAGACAAATTTGATACCCCTCCCCCCAAAAAAGAGTTGATCAAGAAGGTTTTTGATTCAAGAACGTTTTGTTGCCGTAGATGCAAAAGGACTAAATTGAACAAAGCTGGCAAAGATGCATGTGGAGTATGAGTCCAAATTATATGCTGGGCCAAGAAAGCAGTGCCTGAGGAGGGCAGGCAATACTGCAGTTTCTGCCCTGTCCGGAGTTTCGACAGGGACGGTAGACAATGTGTCACATGGCTCCAAAAGAGATCTGTTTGATGAGAGAAACCTTTGTAGGCAGCCCTGAATCCCTGTTAGTTCTGACTGACTAAGCCATGCTCCTGGGGCATCAGTACTCCCAGTTAGATGTCGTGTCAAACTCTTATGTTTGTCCCTTAGAGAGTGGAAATGTGTCCAGTTTACACCACAGGAATGTGGGGGCCAAAGGTTTTCATGACCCTGTATCTATTAAAACAGAGCTAGCAACAAAATAGGTGAAACATGCTCTAGATGGTCCCTGTATACTGACAGGCTATTAGATTATTTCAGAGAGAATTCAGAGTTCTGTATCCCACATATTGTCAATCATCTTTTTCCCCACTTTTTTCTAGTTCTAGGATAAATTGGCACCAGTCTTTAGCCATCAAAACATGCTTTCTTCCTCCCACTTCATCTGGAAGCCAATTGGTATCAAATACGCACTGGGGATATACATAGCTAACCTGCAAGAAAAAAGTTTCAGTTTGGAAGTTATGAAGAATTCAGAAGGCCATCAACAACTGGTTCCTCCCACCCACCCCAGTAGGGAAGAGTAACAAATAAAAAACCAAGATGACTATTGCTCCCCAGTTTAATTACATCCTGAGCACACTGCCAACTGAATTTTTTTACTTACACATTTTAAAATTCTCTGGCTCTTTCCTTTGGAAGTTGTCACCGGGCCTCCGTGGGTCACAGCTGAGAATACCAAATTCAGGACAAACTACTGAGAAATAGGGTAGACTCATCCAAAACTGGAGGCTATTCTAGCATGAGATTACACCAACCGAAAAACAAAAGTAAACTTCTCTCTCATCAGACTGCTTAACAGGAAGTCAAAGATGCAGCTCTAGTCTCACTGCCCAGACACTGGACTCTATGATGAGTAGTTACTGAAAACCAATTTAATCAAATATAGGGTCCGTCTAACCTCAAGAGATATACAGTCCTGGCTATGTGGCTGATAACTCAGATCTTATTCAATAATCATGCTGAGGCCAATCCTTTAGTAATTAGAAACTAACAGTTAATATTAAGAGGAAGAATAAAAGAATATATAATGGTTAATAACTGCAAAGTTCTTATATGAAGTTTGTAGGAGTCACGGTATAAACTGCTAGCTTATAAAGTCTCTCTGGTAACTTCTAAAAGATTGGAAGGTCCTCAGTCCATAGCTCAATATGCTCCTTTTAGTAGTAAATCCATAGTCCAGAGAACTAGGGAATGAAAAAGGCAAAATGGAAATTGCAGGGGAGTCTTTTATATCCTTTGCCACATGCCTGGAAATTTACTGTCTCAAACAAATCTCACAACCTAGTTTGTGGAAAGTTACTGGCATAAGATAGGCTCATGTGACCCTGGGCCCCATCACATGTCCTTATATGGCTTGATGACTCACAGGGGATAGCTCCTTGGAGGCTGAGGCATCTGCAGGAAGAGTTATCTGGTCAGAATGAATTTCTTCTATGGCTCACTGTGTGTGTGTGAGAGTTAAGTGTTTTTGGCCATTAATGCAAAGCTATCTAGCCTTGACATAAATCTTATCTGCTGAGTGTTATCAAGGAATACCCACATGTATAAGATACAAGTCCGTGGCCAAAATTCATAACTTCAGATACAGAGATGATACATGAACTTTACCAGGATAATCATATTTGATAGACTAACTTTTCCATTGACACCTTACATGTACATTGTACAAAATTTTAGTAATTGTTTATGCTGGGTAGATTATTACTCTTTATATCATTGTGATGAGGAGAGGAAATTAGGTTTTGTTTCAGAGTTACTAGTAAAGTTTCATGGCAGTTTCAAGGTTGGCCAAACATACTTAATACCTAATATTCTTAAGTTTTTGAAAGGAACACGTTTCTCAAAATGAAACTGTCCTATGGAACATGACTAGACAAATGGATGACCAGGTGGTCAAGACCAAGGAAGTGAGTACTAAAAGACAGTCCCAGTTTTATTAATCTTTCCATCCCCCTACTCATTTTTGTTACTCTTTTCTGAACCTTTTCCAATATATCTTTTTTTTTTTTTTTTTTAAGATGGGACAACCACATCTGCACGCAGTATTCAAGATCCTCTCCTACACAAGTCTAATATTTTGGAGTTAATCCTAGCTGGAAATCTAGCATCTCAGGCTATATCCATTCAGCTGTCAAGAGTTTGCTCATAAAGGCACCACTCTCTTTTCTGCCCACATCTGTCAAGACAAGCTGGTGAAGTTCTCATTAACCCCTAACTTCATGAAAAGATTCTTAAAATTCTGTTTTATTGCCAGATAAGGCAGTGTCCAAAATTCATAGAATCATAGAATTCAAGATCAGAAGGGACCATTATGATCATCTAGTCTGACCTCCTGCAAGATGCAGGCCACATAAACCGATCCACCCACTCCTTTAGCAAGCGACCCCTGCCCCATGCTTCGGAGGAAGGCGAAAAACCTCCAGGGCCACTGCCAATCTACCCTGGAGGAAAATTCCTTCCCGACCCCAAATATGGCGGTCAGCTGAACCCCGAGCATGCGGGCAAGACTCTCCAGCCATACCCTCTGGAAAAAGGTTAAGAATATCATATCATTGACCCATTGTACTATTTACCAGTGTGGCACTTTTGACCTATTGACTAAGCCCGGTATCCTATCATACCATCTCCTCCATAAACTTATCTAGCTTACATTTTAACATTAAGAGAAGGCAGCATCCTAGAAGCTTATTTTTTAATATTCAGTGGGGCTGAGTACCTGTAGATGCCCACCAACTTCACTCAGGAGCTGGAGATGCTCAGCACTTATGGAAGATCAGGCCACTGCAGAACTGACCCACTTACATTGTCTATTTCTACACTATTTTTACAAATCTATTTAAGTTGATTCACACCCCTTGTCTGGCAGAGCTTTATACAAAATATACGCCACCTTGACAACTTTGGTCTTCAAATACGTTCTCCTGAGTTATGTATCAGAGGGGTAGCCATGTTAGTCTGGATCTGTAAAAGCAGCAAAGAGTCCTGTGGCATCTTATAGACTAACAGACGTACTAGAGCATGAGCTTTCATGGGTGAATACCCACTCTGTCGGATGCATGTAGTGGAAATTTCCAGAGGCAGGTATATATATGCAAGCAAGAATCAGGCTAGAGATAAAAAGGTTAGTTCAATCAGGGAGGATGAGGCCCTCTTCTAGCAGTTGAGGTATGAAAGCCAAGGAAGGAGAAACTGCTTTTGTAGTTGGCTAGCCATTCACAGTCTTTGTTTAATCCTGAGCTAACATATTTCATGCGAGAAATATACAAATAAATTATATATATATAAAAATTAAATAAATATTTCTTCTGTCATACTGGTTAAATACGACTAGTACTATAGTAAATAAAACAATGAATTCATGCTACTGTGTTTCTTTTGGGTAATGTTGATCATTAATTTGGCTCCTGAACCAATGAGGTCTGAGTATCACTGCTCTACTGTTTAAAAAGGAAGTTTGTGTTTGATATAACTGAATTGTGATGCCCAGTTTTTAGGGTGATCAGCAACATAGATATACTTATAAATAAACTGATATGCAAGAGTTTAGAAAGTCTAACAGGTGATCATTAATGAATTATAAAATTTATTGTTATTAAATGTGTAAATCTTAAAGGAATTAAAAGAGCTTGCACATTCTTCCTTGGTTTTATTCCCTTTTGTTTATTACACACAAGTTTCATTTTTTCCTCCCCACCTGTGTCTCCACACCAGCTGTCCAATCACAAAAGGTTCTCTTTATTCACAAGTATTCAGGCTCTTGCCTGAACCTTACACCTTGATTGTCATCAGCCACTACTACTTTCCAATCCACAAACACCCCTTATTACCTCTTGGCTCCTTCCCCATCAGACTTCACACTTCATTTGGAGCATTCGCTCCAAAAAGCCATTTCTCTGTAGTTTCCCAGTGATTATTCAATATTTGTCCCACTACCTCAGACATGCCATCCTTTGGGTGAGATGTGAAGGAAATACCTTCTGTTCATCATGGTCCAACTGACAACTGGAGATCATATGGGTGAGTTTAAAAAATATGAGAGAACCTCAGTGCTAATGCCAAAGTTCCAAGCAAAATGTGTTCTGACCTCGAAGCTGTGTGTGAGGTGTCCACCATCACAAGAGTTGCATCATTGTATTTATTTAAATGTACGAAATGCCCATTCAGAGGCCTGGGGACTGCAATCACCAGACGAAGATCACCCCCTGCCACCTACAAACTGGTAGAACAAACTGATCCTGTTCTATCCACCCTAAAACTCTCCTCAGCTCTTCTGCTCCCTCTGGGACAGGCACAGTCTGCTGCAGTGTAAATTTATAGTAAGAAACTAACTGAGTCCCCTGTGGCACCTTTAAGACTAACAGATGTATTGGAGTATAAGCTTTCGTGGGTGAATATCCCCTTCGTCAGTAAGTATCTGGCTTCAAGACTAAACTTGATAAGTTTATGGAGAGGATGGTATGATGGGATAACCTAATTTTGGCAATTAATTTGGCAACTGATCTTTGATTATCAGCAGATAAGTATGCCCAGTGGTCTGTGATGGGATGTTAGATGAGTGGGATCTGAGTTACTACAGAGAATTCTTTCCTGGGTGCTGGTTGGTGAGTCTTGCCCACATGTTCAGGGTTTAACTGATTGCCATATTTGGGGTCGGGAAGGAATTTTCCTCCAGGGCAGATTGGCAGAGGCCCTAGAGGTTTTTTGCCTTCCTCTGCAGCATGGGACACGGGTCACTTGCTGGAGGATTCTCTGCAGCTTGAGGTCTTCAAACCATGATTTGAAGACTTCAATAACTCAGACATAGGTTAGGGGTTTGTTACAGGAGTGGCTGGGTGAGATTCTGTGGCCTGCATTGTGCATGAGGGCAGACTAGATGATCATAATGGTCCCTTCTGACCTTAAAGTCTATGAGTCTATAATACATGTAGCAACTTAGGGGCATGAAGGGGACACATCGTCAACTTTTTACTATCATGTGTATGTCCCACTCCATGCAGATGTAGGACCAATGCATTCTCACTCCTGCATCCCCTCTCCACATCTTCTGTGACTGTACCATTGCCCCAAATGGATTTGTTATGAAAATACTGGGACTGGTCTGATTTTGCAATACAGTACTTGAAGCTTGAACAAAAAAAATCCATAGTTAAAAAACATGTTTGTAAAATACAGTAAGTAAATAATGATCAAGAATCCATTGTAACTTGAAACCTAAGAATCCCAGGGGAAAAAAAATCTGCTACTTATAGATTTTATGAACCCATCTCCCCTTTTTCAAAGAAAAAGGATTTTGTGTGGGAAAGAGGATAGAAATGGAGGCAATGAGTCCTCTCCTTCGTAATGAGGTCTTTCTCTTTCACACAGCTATATTACTACTGTAAACCCTCCAAGGGTAGAAGAAATAGAATTGAATCATTAGACTGAGCAGTTTCTTAGGGAGGAAAAAAGCAAAGAATTCACACCCTGATTCTCTGTAGAAGATTCAGGCTTAGCAGCAGTTAGGTATCTTTGTTCCTATAACCAACGGTTGGAGAACACTCCGGATATGCCCCATGTGGGTGGAAAATAATGGTTTGCTAAAATACGTATAATTATGAAAATAAGCTGAATGGTTTCTATCAGAAGAAGAAAATAAATCCCTGAGTGGTACAAAATATGCAATTCTGTCTTATTAAAATATATGCACAATGGATCTTGCTCTTAAAGCTCTGGAAAATGAATGGGCTGCAGAAATCAGACTTTCTGGAACATATTTCTATGGAGAGGAAACTGAGGCAGTGAATGGCATCTATCTTCCCTGGGACTGGTGCACACTCTAACACCTCACTATTAGTGGCCACTATGCACACACTTTTGGAGGATGAATCCAAAGAGAATCAATGCAGCATACAGTTCTATAAATGGTGCCTTTATTTGACTTATAGTTTGCCAACCTTTGTTGTGATAACTACAGCTGCTGTTTCAGTACTTTGAAGCTGTTAGTAAACGAGGTAGGAAAGAGCAGCCCTCACGCTGCTCTAAATTTCAGCCAAGTATTGACTCCGGAAACAGCAGCATCAGTATCAGGAGACAACAGAAATCTCAGCACAATGAGCCTGATTCACTACTGTGCAACTCTAGTTTTAACCAGTATAACTACACTGAAAAAAAAAAAATCAATGAGGATACACTGGTGAATCAGCCGTCAATTTGCAAACTGTGCCCCAGGTACTAAGGATTCTGCAGTTCTCCTTACATTTCAGTCTAGTACTCAAATGTATCTCTATACTTAGAAAGGATTTTGATCTATCTTTCTGTAAAATTCATGATGTCCAAGCTTCAGTCTTTTTTTGATGCAACTGTGGAAATACTGGGTGTGCATAATAAAACGATCACAGTTTCAACTGGCAAAGAGTCCTGTGGCACCTTATAGACTAACAGACGTATTGGAGCATGAGCTTTCGTGGGTGAATACCCACTTCGTCAGATGCAGCTCATGCTCCAATACGTCTGTTAGTCTATAAGGTGCCAGAGGACTCACTGCTGCTTTTACAGATCCAGACTAACACAGCTACCCCTCTGATAGTTTCAACTGCTGCTACCTGTACTCAGAACACTATAGGCCTGATGGCTTATTTTGGTTTCACACAGACTTTTGTAATGGATTTAAAAAGGAAGCTGTTCCTGATGTGCAGTTTTGATGTATAAAACAAAGCTATAAAAAGAACACAAAAGAAGAGTGCACTGGGGTTAAAGCTCTATGGTCCTGAAAGAAAATAAATTGGGGAAACTGGCCAACGTTCACCTGTGACTGCCTATGTTTCATTCAGCTTAACTAGACCACAACTAATACTAGGAGTTAACATCCTTAAAGATTAAACAATCAAGAGAAAAAAATTATTTTGTATAAAAGTCCTATCAACTTCAAGGAATAATATATTGGGCACGATTGTGTAACTCAGGCTACCATAGTGTCACTGTCTCCTCTAGTGGAGAGACCACACAGAGATATGAGTCAGCTACTGACTCCCAACTATGGCAGCTAGGGTGAAATCCTGCACTCTCTGAAGTCAATGGTACAACTCTCAGACTTCCGTGAAACCAAGATTTCATCCTGGTACTTCAGCTTAAGTAGCAGAGGCTGATGTTTTCATATCCAGAGTTGCTCAAGTTCAGTCCTTACAGATGATATGGGTTAAATCAGATATAGCAACTGAGTTATGGGGAGGGGAAGGAGAGGGAGAATTACCGTATATACTCATTCATAAGCCGAATACTTTTGGTAAAAAAAATGACGCATCAAAGAGCAGGGGTCAGTGTATAAACGAATCTACACCAAAATTTGATGATTTTAAACTCTATGGAATCATTGAAATGAATATCTAATACATTGTCATTTTGTTTACCTGGAGCATTCACAAGCACAGAGCCCCTCAGCTTCCTGTGGAAGTGGTTTGCCGTTCCCAGCCAACGGGAGCTGCGGGAAATGGTGCCACTTCTGGCAGCTCCTATTGTCTGGGAATGGCAAACCACAGCCACTGGGAGCCGAGGAGCTCCATGCCTGTGAACGCTCCAGATAAACAAAACGACCCAACCCACCAGCGGCTTACCCTGACGGGCCAGGAGCCAAAGTTTTCCAACCCCTGAAATATAGGGTCTGCTTATGAATGGGTCATACAGTTTTTGCTATTTTTACCTATCCATTTTGGGGGGTTGATTTATAAATGAACGGGCTAATGAACGAGTATATATGGGAAAAACACAAAACAGCATGATTACCCACCACAAAAGCATATTCCACTACCAGCATTCATGATCATTTTGTCCTTGTTGACAACTACTTGTAAGCCTCAGAGCTGCTCTAACTGAAGTTGGCTGCAACAGCCCTCAAGAGTTTATTATACCAGATGAGGCTTACCAAGAGCATGAGCACTGTTGCCATGCTGCCTCCCCTAGGCTGAAAAGCACACATCTAGGTAACAAGTCCCTTGCAAGAGAAACCAAGCTCTTAGTTTCTCTCAGTTTTACAGTTGCTAATATGAATGGATGCAATCTCAGGTCCTTGTTTGCCAGAGAACATGTAGCTTAGGTCACTGTTTCTCTTAGTAGTGAGAAGAACGCCTTCAGAAAAGTTTTGCATCATGCACTAAAGGTGGCTGTAGCTCAGTCTGATCTCCAGTAGCAGCGTGTCCTATAACTGAAGGAGCAGGGATCTGAAAAGCAAGAATTAAATCCCTTTAGCAGGACTCTTCTCCTGCGAAATCCTGTAAGTGATCAGCCAGCAGCATTTCATAAAAGACGGTTACTCACCGTAGTAACTGTTGTTCTTCGAGATGTGTTGCTCCTATCCATTCCAGTTAGGTGTGCGCGCAACTCCGGCGGGCCGGCTGAGCGCCCCCTGGAGTGGTGCCGCTATGGCGCCTGTTATATACCCCAGCCGGCCCGTCCGCTCCTCAGTTCCTTCTTGCCGGCTACTCCGACAGTGGGGAAGGAGGGCGGGTCTGGAATGGATAGGAGCAACACATCTCGAAGAACAACAGTTACTACGGTGAGTAACCGTCTTTTCTTCTTCGAGTGATTGCTCCTATGCATTCCAGTTAGGTGATTCCCAAGCCTTACCTAGGCGGTGGGGTCGGAGTGAGACGTGGCAGAGTGCAAGACTGCGGAGCCGAAGGCTGCATCGTCTCTAGATTGCTGCACCAACGCGTAGTGGGAGGCGAAGGTGTGGACAGAAGACCAGGTGGCCGCTCTACAGATGTCCTGGATGGGAACATGGGCCAGGAAGGCGGCAGACGAGGCGTGCGCTCTCGTTGAGTGTGCAGTGAGGCGGCATGGTGGCACGCGAGCAAGTTCGTATCATGTCCGAATACATGCCGTTACCCAGGAGGAAATCCGCTGGGAGGAGACCGGCTCACCCTTCATGCGGTCGGCGACTGCCACAAACAGCTGGGTCGAACGCCGGAAGGGCTTCGTCCGCTCGATGTAAAAGGCAAGAGCCCTGCGGACGTCCAGGGTGTGAAGCTGTTGTTCCCGAGGGGAGGCGTGCGGCTTCGGGAAGAAGACCGGGAGGAAGATCTCCTGGTTGAGGTGGAAGGCCGACACCACCTTGGGGAGGAAGGCCGGGTGTGGTCAAAGCTGCACCTTGTCTCCGTGAAAGACGGTGTATGGTGGACCAACCGTTAGAGCACGGAGCTCAGAGACTCGTCTTGCAGATGTAATGGCGACGAGGAAGGCTGTCTTCCAGGAGAGGTAGAGCAGAGAGCACGTGGCCATAGGCTCGAAGGGCGGACCCATAAGCCTGGCCAGAACGAGGTTTAAATCCCAGGTCGGGGCAGGACACCGCACCGGCGGGTACAAGTGGTCCAGGCCTTTAAGGAAGCGGGAAACCATTTGGTTGGAGAAGATGGACCGACCTCCCATAGATGGACGAAAGGCGGACACTGCTGCCAGGTCTACTCTCAAGGAGGAGACCGCAAGACCCTGCTCCTTAAGGTACCAGAGGTAGTCGAGGATGGTAGGGACAGGGACTACGAATGGATTGAGTCCTCGTTGATCACACCAGAGTGCGAATCGCTTCCATTTCGCAAGGTAGGTGGAGCGAGTGGAAGGCTTTCTGCTCTCTAGCAGGACTTGCTGTACTGCCGCCGAACAGTCCCTCTCTGCGTGGGTCAACCACTCAGGTACCAAGCTGTAAGATGGAGGGACTGCAGGTTCAGATGGCGGAGTCTGCCGAAGTCCTGGGTGATGAGGTCCGGCCATAACGGAAGGGGGATGGGATCCCGAACGGAGAGCTCGAGCAGCAGGGTGTACCAGTGCTGCCTCGGCCAGGCCGGAGCTACCTGTATGACGTGGGCTCTGTCCCTCCGAAGCTTCAGTAGCACTCGGTGCACTAGCGGGAACGGAGGGAAGGCGTAGAGGAGGCAATCCGTCCAGGAGTAAAGGAAGGCGTCCGACAGGGAGCCTGGCGAGCGACCTTGGTACGAGCAAAACAGGTGGCACTTCCTGTTCTCCCTGGAGGCGAATAGGTCTATCTGGGGAAACCCCCACCTCCGGAAGATTGTGTGTACGACATCTGGACGGAGGGACCACTCGTGGGAGAGGAACGACCTGCTGAGATGGTCGGCCAGCGTGTTCTGCACTCCCGGAAGAAAGGATGCTTCCAGGTGAATTGAGTGGGTCACGCAGAAGTCCCACAGGAGCATCGCTTCCTTGCAGAGCGGGGAGGAGCGGGCTCCGCCTTGTTTGTTCACATAAAACATCGCTGTCGTGTTGTCCGTGAACACCGCTACGCATTGGCCTTGCAGACGGGCGCGGAAGGTGTGGCACGCCAAGCGACTTGCCCGCAGCTCCCTGACGTTGATGTGGAGGGAGAGCTCCTGGGGCGACCAGAGGCCCTGGGTGTGAAGGTCGCCCAGGTGTGCCCCCCATCCCAACGCTGAGGCATCTGTTGTCAGTGTCATGGACGGACGAGGAGGGCGGAACGGGACTCCTGCGCATACGACCTCTGGGTTCAGCCACCAATTGAGCGAAGCTAGGGTAGGCTTCGTGACCGTGACTACTCTGTCTATGGAGTCGCGGTGTGGGCGGTACACCGACACCAGCCAAGATTGAAATGGGCGAAGATGCAGTCTCGCGTAGGCGGTGACAAACGTGCACGACGCCATGTGGCCCAGGAGGCGTAGGCAGGACCGAACCGTCGTAGTGGGAAAAGCGTGCAGGTCTTGGATGATGGAGACCATCGTCTGGTGTCGAGCACGAGGGAGGCAGGCCCTGGCCACCGTGGAGTCGAGGACCGCTCCTATAAACTCCACTCTCTGCGATGGAGTCAGCGAGGACTTCTCGGCATTGACGAGAAGGCCTAGAGTCCGAAACAGGGAGAGTATCTCGGCAATTTGGTCTGCTACCAATTGGCAGGATGGCCCGCGAACCAGCCAGTCGTCGAGATAAGGGTAGACATGAACTCGACAATGGCGGAGGTCTGCAGCAACTACTGCCATGCATTTGGTGAAGACCCTCGGCGCGGTGGATAGGCCGAAGGGTAGCACCGCAAACTGGTAGTGCGCACCGTTGACCACAAAACGCAAGTAGCGTCGATGGGGAGGGTAAATAGCGATATGGAAGTATGCGTCCTTCATGTCGAGGGCGGCAAACCAGTCTCCCGGATCCAGGGAAGGAATGATGGTCCCCAAGGTTACCATGCGAAATTTGAGCTTGACCATGTACTTGTTGAGCTCCCGGAGGTCCAGGATGGGTCTGAGGCCTCCTTTCGCCTTGGGGATGAGGAAATAACGGGAATAGAATCCCCTGCCCTGCCTGTCTTGCGGCACCTCCTCTATGGCACCCAACCTCAACAGAGTCTCGACCTCTTGCAAGAGGCATTGCTCGTGAGAGGGGTCCCTGAAGAGGGACGGGGAAGGTGGGTGGGAAGGAGGGGGTGAAATTAACTGAAGGTGGTAATCATACTGGATAGTACGGAGTACCCAGCTGTCCGATGTTATTTGGGACCACGCTGGGAGGAAGCGGGAAAGGCGGTTGCAAAACAAAGGGGTTGGATCCTGGGAATAGACTGATGAGCCGTCCTCGGGCGTCCCATCAAAACTGTTGTTTGGGCCCTTGCGGGGCCTTGGACGACGCCTGGGTCTGGTTGCGCCTGCTGCCTCAAGGTCTACGGCGGTTGAGGCCGTTGCGCCGACTATTATAGGGCCTTGACCTGGCCTGGGTAAAAGGCCGGAAGGGTTGCTGTTGGCGGAAGGAGCGCCTCTGGGTAGCTGGTGTGTGCATACCCAGAGTGCGGATAGCTACACGACCGTCCTTCAGGGTCTGTATTCGAGTCCGTTTTCTCTGAGAACAGGCCGTGAGTCTCAAAGGGCAGGTCTTGTAGGGTATACTGCACCTCCGGCGGTAAGGTGGAGGACTGTAGCCAGGAGATGCGCCGCATAGTTACTCCAGAGGCCAAGGTTCTGGCCCCCGAGTCCGCCGAATCCAGCACCGCCTGGATGGAAGAGCGGGAGGCTGTCCTGCCCTCTTCGACCAGAGCCGAAAACTCCTGGCGGGAAGCCGTCGGGATCAGTTCCGCATATTTCGTGAGGGACAAGAAAATGTCAAATGCGTACCGGGCTAAGAGGGCCAGCTGGTTTGCAATGCGCAGCTGAAGACCCCCCGCCGAATACACCTTGCGGCCCAGCAAGTCCATGCGCCTGGCGTCCTTCGACTTCGGTGCTGGGGCTGGCTGACCGTGCCGCTCCTGGTCGTTAACAGACTGGACGACCAGTGAGTCCGGAGTGGGGTGAGTGTACAGATACTCGTATCCCACGGGGGGGACCGAGTATTTACGTTCAACGCCCCTTGCAGTAGGGGGGACGGACGCCGGCGACTGCCAGATGGTCGTGGCATTTTTCTGAATTGTTTTGATAAAAGGTAGGGCCACCCGCGTCGGGGCCTCCGCGCCGATGACGTTTGTCACCGGGTCCTCATCTTCCGGAACCTCCGCCACCGGGAGGTCAGTGGCCTTTGCCACCCTGCGAAGAAGGTCCTGGTGGGCCCGCAGGTCAATTGGGGGAGGGTCCACCGTAGCGGCACCTGCCACCGCCTCATCCGGAGAGGAAGATGAAGAGAAAGTCTGTACCACCACCTCTGCCGGAGGCTGGTCAGGGGCTTGGGAGGTTGACGGAAGCACTGCAGGATCTGACGATGGTAGGGTCTCTCCCAGTGGTGTTGGGGGAGGGCGGCTCACCGTGGCCTCTGGTACTCTGCGTTCAGCACCCACTGGGTGCTGGGACAAGGGGAGCCCTTGGGACTCATGGCAGGCCCAAGGGACCCAAAAACCCCACTGCTGGTGTCCAAGGTGTTGGCTCTGGGTGGGAGCCCGGAGATCTGACTCGCTGCCCGCCTGGGAGGCGACCGATGGCTGACGCGAAGGCCACGGGGGGGCAGAGGCGCTGATGGAGTGCGCCGCGGAAGTAGGCAACTTGTCCCCGGACGGTGCCGAGGAGCGGTGCCGGCCGTCACGGTGCCAGGATGGCGATCTGGACCGTCGACCACTTCGGTACCGGGAGCCTGAGCGTGACCTCGATCGTCGGTGGAGAGAGCGGCTGCGGGAGTCGCGACATCGAGAGCGGTACCGGGAATTGGATCTCCGACGGTACCGTCGGTCCGGTGACCAGGACCGTGAGCGGTGCCAGGAGTGCGACCAGTACCGCGAGACTGAGCGGTACCGGGACTGCGACCGGTGCCGGGACGGGGTGCGGTACTGAGACTGGGATCGGTGCCGGGATCGGGACCGACGTGACGGCGACCGTTGCCTGGATTGGGACCGGGTCCGAGGCTTGGAGCATCGTCCATCTCTCCCGTCAGGGGTCTGGGGCCGCATCATTGCCGGCTTGCCCAACGATTGAACAGCCCGCACCGGCGGTGCCGGGGGCTGGAGGCTCGGTGCCTCTACGAGCTGAATAAGCTCTCTCGCCGTCACAAATGTTTCAGGCGTGGACGGGAGATGGAGCTCTACCACGGCCGGCGCCGGGGAGCAGGGAGGTACCAGACTCGACGGCGCTTCAGGTGCCGGAGTCAACGGGACCGTGCACGGCTTGTGCACTACCACAGCCGGTGCCGAAGGTGGCTGGGTAAGCTGTCCCAAAGCTGCAGGTTTAGGAGCTGGGTGCGCCGTCTTCCACTTCCTCTGGGGGGAGAGGGAACGGTGCCGGGACTTCGGTGCCGTCTGCGTCCCTTTAGGAGCCTCGGTACCGGGACGGCTCGGTGCCGCTGGTGCGCTGCGCGCCGAGGATGGTTTCGGCGGCGCCGGGGACGGAGCGGGGGGCTGAAGTGCCGCCTCCGTAAGGAGCTGTTTAAGTCGAGAGTCTCGCTCCTTTCTTGTGCGCGGCTTGAATGCCGTGCAAATCGGGCACTTATCTGTCCTGTGCGATTCCCCGAGGCAGCGCAGGCAGGAATCGTGCGGGTCGCCGATGGGCATAGGCCGCTGGCAAGCCGCACAGGGCTTAAAGCCCGGTGCCTTGGGCATGAGCCCGCACCGGCTGTGGAAGAAGAGGGGCTAACCCCTCTAATTCCCTACTATACTATGACTATCACAACTATAACGACTAACTTATTCAACTAATCTAACTACTATATACACTAAAGATATGGAGAAACGCTAGGGCTGTGGAGGTGAGAGAGCACTCCACTGTTCCAACTGGCCGTCACGGGCGGTAAGAAGGAACTGAGGAGCGGACGGGCCGGCTGGGGTATATAACAGGCGCCATAGCGGCGCCACTCCAGGGGGCGCTCAGCCGGCCCGCCGGAGTTGCTAGGGTAAAAATGTTCCGGAGAGCCGTGCACGCACGGCGCGCACACCTAACTGGAATGCATAGGAGCAATCACTCGAAGAAGAACTAAGTGTGTTCAAAGGACATTTGAAACAAACTACCAAGAGAAGTGGTGGATTCTCCACTTACTGAAATCTTCAAATCACGACTGGCTGCCTTTCTGGAAAATATGCTTTAGTCAAGCACTGGTTACTGAGTTCAATACAGGAAAAATAACTAGGTGAAAGATGATGTAATAATCCTTTCCACCCTTAATCAAATGAATATATGAATCTTTGTCCCTAGCCCAGGGGTCGGCAACCGGTGGCTCGCGGCTCGCCAGGGTAAGCACCCTGGCGGGCCGGCCCGGTTTGTTTATCTGCCGCGTCGGCAAGCTCGGCCGATCGCGGCTCCCACTGGCCGCGGTTCGCGGTCCCAGGCCAATGCGGGAGGCAGGAAGCGGCGCGAGCCGAGGGATGTTCTGGCCGCGGCGTCCTGCCTCCCGCATTGGCCTGGGACCGCGAACCGCGGCCAGTGGGAGCCGCGATCGGCCGAACTTGCCGACGCGGCAGATAAACAAACCGGGCCGGCCTGCCAGGGTGCTTACCCTGGCGAGCCGCCGGTTGCCGACCCCTGCCCTAGCCCATAGGAAATCAGGCATCAGGAGGAGGAACACCATCCCCATGCATTATCCAGGTTGTAGCCCCACACTGTAAGGAGATTAACACATAGTAAGGTAGTAAAGTACACTACCATTGGCGCACTGTCTCTTTTATAGCAACTGTAGTTTAGGAAGGAGCAACTGAAAAGATTGTTTACATCAGGTGATTGATCCATTCTGTGCTCAGGAAGTTGTGTGTCCTTTAGGATAGATAGTAGACAGGCTTGGAAGGATTACATTTTTAATTGGTAAATGTCATGATACACTGATTTCACACACACACACACACACACACACACACACACACACACACTTCCATCAATAACTTAAATTTACAGATAGAGTAAGAAAAATGCTGCTTGAAACCTTATTTGATTTATGGATATTTACTTTGAAAATTTTGGCATTTGTTGACAATTGGTGTTTAAAGGTTATAATGCTAACTTTTTGAATCTCAATATCTGACAACTATTGTTTGTCACACCCCTCAATTTCTTACAATTGAGAAAATTTAAATAAATAAAATCTATTAAAATGCTTAAAAATAAACATTGATATTTAATCTAATTCTGCCAAGCCTATAGATAGTTTATACTGCCCATAAGAAGGTCTCTCTCAAAGGAGTGGCCCTAATTATTCCCAAGCGTTTTTCACTAATCAGAGGGGCAATGGTTTCAGTTGTAAATGGTAACAGATTACCACCACAGCTTTCAGAGCCTGCAGGTGAGAGACTGACCCATCCAGCTCAGCTTTGGCTGATTGCAGTACTATTATCTCCTCCTCTCTGGTACTATGTCCACTGAGCTGGAAAAAACAGTTTAACTCCTGGTTTCTTGAGGCGGGGAATTTGAGTCAGAAATCATGCTAGGAAGTGGTGCTCTGTAAGCTGCCACCATAGTTTGTCAAGTAGGGTGTTCAAGCAAGGTCCACAGCTCTTTAAATTTCCTCCCACGCATGGGTCCCAGAGAGCTTGAATTCAGTGACTTTTAGAGCAAGGTTTATCTCATTTCTAGGCTTTCACAAATGACTGTGCTGTTTTTAGTTTGTCTCAGCTTATCCAGAAAAAGGCAGTTGGGTCTGATTAGCTGGCCGACTACCATGAAAGTTCTGCAAGACTGTGGAAGCTTTTGGTGAAGGAGGGCTACAATGACTTTAGAATCTCCAACTACTCCAGCACAAGGACTTGCAAATTCCTTCTGCTGATGACTGGATTCAGATAGGGACTTTGGTCATCATTGCCACAATCTACTATCCCCTTTTCATTCATTGACCATCATTTACGATGCACGGTGACCTAAGATCATGAAAGGCAGTGAGAGCTCAGTTAATGGCTTTGGATAGCAGATAGTGGTCATGTCCACCTAGCTGCAATCTGGTATAATCACTGACCTCAGGCGAAGGGAGTTCTAGAAGTCTGTCATACATTTGCACTCATACTGGACAGCATCAGAGCCAAGAAAGACTGTTTTATTTAAAACCTTATACTTGGCTGCAACTTGACAAGGACCATAATTTATTTTCTCCCAAGAGGAGGAACAGCCAGAGGTACAATCTGACCGAGTACCCACAGTAAGTGCATCCTCATTAGAGCTTCTCATGAAGGTTAAGAGCTGAAAAGTTCTCTTTTCCCTTAAGAGCTTTTGTTGTACATGAGTAGCAGCTGTGGTTAAGAAAGTAGTTAGCATAATTCCATTTTTTGTCCATACAAATGGTATTAATTCTGAGAGCTGCTGAGCACTTACAAATCCTATCTAATGTTTTTGAAAACAAGGTACCAGGAATTGGAGAATAGTTTTGTCAAATATAAACCTGGTCTGCACAGAGAAGTTTAAAGATTGAGATGTTACTGGTTACTAGGGCTGCAGGGCAGAACTTTGTTCTTTGGCATAAATAAAACCCATCCTTTGGGACTAAATGTCCATATAGATGCATTTTCAGTGGAGGGTTCCCTTTGATTTCATTTTCTCAGGACGTCTTCATTATCTCTTCAGGACTATAAAGGGCACAGGGTTTGACATAAGACTTTTTCTTACTTGCTATTTGAATACACAAGTGCAAGAAGCTAGGAGGGTTTAAAAATGTAATTTGTCGGTTTTGTTAGGACTCTGCATGAATTTAATGTTGATAAAAAGTGCCAGATCGACAGCTCTGTAGATAGAAATCTATTTGTCCACAGTTAGTCGCAGTATAGCTAGTGGCAATGAAAGATTCCTTCCAACATGATGGCCTCACTTCTCCCCAAACATTTCATGTTTCAACCCTGACTCAAAGGGACAAATCACAGGCTGAGATGTATGTTTGTGACCAGTTTCCTTTTGGAGTTAGCCTGAGACCTACATACAACTCATTACATGCAGACTGTTGAATGACCACTTTGAATTGATGTTTAAATCGTAACCTCTTCACAACACGTAGGTCATCTTCAAATCAGCACTTAACACACTCTTTGGATCATACAAATAATCAACAAATCAATTTTTGTTCACAATCAATAGAAGCCAATGCACTACAAGTGGAAAACTTTGTATTCTATTTAGGGCTGTCGATTAATCGTAGTTAACTCCCGCGATTAACTTAAACAAATCATGATTAATCACAGTTAATTGCACTGTTAAATTTCAATTGGTATTCTGTTTATGAAATATTTTTCCACATTTTCAAATATATTTATTTCAACTACAACACAGAATACAAAGTGTACACCGCTCACTTTATATTTTTATTACAAATATTTGCACTGTAAAAATGGGATAAAAAAGAAATAGTTTTCAATTCACCTCATATAAGTACTGTAGTGCACTCTCTTTATCATTAAAATGCAACTTACAAAATGTAGATTTTTTTTGTTACGTAACTGCACTCAAAAACAAAACAATGCAAAACTTTAGAGCCTACAAGTCCACTCAGTCCTACTTCTTGTTCAGCCAATCATAAGACAAACAAGTTTGTTTACATTTACTGGAAATAAAACATTACCTCACTTCTTATTTACAATGTCACTAGAAAGTGAAAACAGAAGTTTGCATGGGACTTTTGTGGCCAGCATTGCAAGGTATTAACATGCCAGATATTCTAAACATTCGGCCACCATTCCAGAGAACATGCTTCCATGCTGATGACTCTCGTTTTGGAAAAAAAAAAAAAGGAAAAAGGAAAAAGAAAGCGTTAATTAAATTTGTGACTGAACTCCTTGGGGGAGAATTGTATGTCTCCGGCTCTGTTTTACCCACATTCTGCCATGTATTTCATGTTACAGCAGTCTCAGATGATGACTCAGCACATGTTGTTCATTTTAAGAACACTTTCGCTGCAGATTCGACAAAAAGCAAAGAAGGTACCAATGTGAGATTTCTACAGGTAACTACAGAACTTGACCCAAGGTTTAGGAATCCAAAGTGCCTTCCAAAATCTGAGAGGGATGAGGTGTGGAACATGCTTTCAGAAGTCTTAAAAGAGCAACACTCCAAAGCAGAAACTCCAATACAGAAACTACAAAACCTGAACCACCAAAAAAGAAAAATCAACCTTCTGCTGGTGGCATCTAACTCAGATGATGAAAATGAACATGAGTCGGTCTGTGCTGCCTTGGACTGTTATCAAGCAGAACCCGTCATCAGCATGGACACATGTCCTCTGAAATGATGGCTGATGCATGAAGGGACATATAAATCTTTAGTGCATCTAGCATGTAAATATCTTGCGACGCCAGCTACAATAGTGCCATGTGAATGCCTGTTCTCACTTTCAGGTGACAATGTAAACAAGAAGCGGGCAGCATTATCTCCTGCAAATGTAAACAAACTTGTTTGTCTGAGCTATTAGCTGAACAGGAAATAGGACTGGGTGGACTTCTGGGCTCTTAAATTTTACATTGTTTTAGTTTTGAGTTCAGTTATTTTTTGTACATAATTCTACATTTGAAAGTTCAACTTTCATGATAAAGTGATTGCACTATGGTACTTGTATTAGGCGAATTAAAAATACGATTTATTTTGTTTCTTTCCAGTGCAATTATTTGTAATAAAAAATAAATATAAAGTGAACTACTGTACACTTTGTATTCTGTGTTGTAATTAAAATCAAGATATTTGAAAATGTAGAAAACATCCAAAATATTTAAATAAATGGTATTCTATTATTTAACAGTGCGATTGAGATTAATTTTTTTTAATTGCACGAGTAATCACGACTAATTTTTAACAGATTGACAGCCCTAATTCTATTATTAATCCTTGAGGGATGAGGCATGACGCAGAGATGCGTGGCAGTACGTCCGCCTAGGAGCTGACGGATGTTGCCGGTTCCAAGGAGACATGGAGCCAGGTAGGGAGCCTGCCAGCCCCGCCAATCACCCCCCAGCACCAGCGGGAGTCCCGGGTTGCACACCGCCACCTGCCCCCCCCCAGCATCTGCGGCGCACCCCTGCCCCAGATAACCTTCCCAGCACTCCCCCGGGCCGCCCCATCCCCAAGTACAAGTCATGGAAAGGTCACAGGCCATGAATTTTTGTTGACTACCTGTGACCTGTCTATGAGTTTTTACGAAAAACACCTGTGACTAAAACACAGCCTTACAAATAACTCATTCGTAATAAACTAAATCAAGTGAAGCATTCAAGACAGGTTCAATCAGAAGAACTCTAACAGTAGTGCTGGTGTGTTTTGCACTTTCACTACAGTTCGATATAATCTGCGATAATTTTATCCTAAAGCTTTTCACACACAGGAAGGCAATGCTAGTACATTGCATTTCTTCTTTCCTTCATACATTTCAGGTTCCAGTATTAAAAAATACCAAACAAAACCAAAAAACACATACACAGTCTTTCAGTGATACAGTTATTAATCACACTGAACTATTAATATGCTTATTTTATGATATTCCAACTGAATTTATATGGTGCACGTTAGCTTCTAATAGAAGAGTGTAGACATGGACACATTTTTACCCACACAAGCCTTGACCAATATTCTGACTTAACTCTCTCACCATGTAATCACTTTGCAGACAGCAGTCAGTGCTGGCACTGATAAGAACAATCCTTTATGTATTTTTTTTAAAAAAGAGGTATTTTTGACACTACACACAACCAATTCTTTTAGTTCTGTCACTTGTATAATTTCCTTCCCAGTTAAGAAACAGCAAAGAAGCTTTCTGGCATACTCACATTAGAGGAATCTCTCACACCTTAGTAAGAGCAAACCTAATTTGGTACAAACGGCCCTTTAAAAAGGCGGTGGAAAAACATATGCTTCATAGCAACATTCTGTCAAGATTTTAAAAAGGGAGGCTCCCCCAACCTTGTGATAAACCTACTCTTTCAAGAGAGGTGCAGGACTGCAGAATCCAGTCATTTATCTTCTTAAAGAAAAACACCATCTTATAGCAATGAAAGGAGGAAACCCTGCATGGCAAATAAACTTATAAGACTAACTTCACTGGGAATGTGCAGCAAGTACTTTGAGAGTACACAACCTGTATTCTTTGAAACAGTGGGAGGAATTCAAAGTTAAGAATGGTAGAGGGAGGCCTTGTAGATGCAACCACCTTTTGAAATTATTATTTAAACACCTATCTTGACACAATATGGTACATGCAAAAGGCAAAAAACAGTTCTCAGAATCTCTTTCTGGGCTTTTGGACACGTCACGCCTGGCAAGAATGATCAAGATTAACAAAGCTGGGGAAGAACAGCAACTCCATCAAGGACAGGGATGTCACTGCCAATTACCCTTTAATTTGGGATTTAAATAGAGGTTTCTGGAAATTGGGAAGTTGTTAATGCTTCAATGAGCTGTGTTTGATAATACCCTCAACTTCCTCTTCTATTACATGCACATGAGGAAGGATCCTGTTCTGTAATATCTAGTAAATTCAATTTTACATGTGATACATTTTGGTCTGACTTGAATCAGTTCTTATTTTCTAGATTATTAATCATCGTTCTACTGTAATAGTCAAGGTCCTGCTGCCTTCTTTCAGAACAGAAGAAATGTAACATTGAAATATGACCCTATGGCTTCTGTTCTTCCATTCCTTTATAATAGAGAAAGGCAGGGAATTTGCCATAGCCTCTGTTGAGTTATAGGGTTTATCTCATAAGTGGGAAAGCTCCATACCTCATAAGTGTCAACGAAAAGGAAGAAATATGAGAAGACTATTGGACATAAGAACGACCTATAACTCATATCTGGCAGTGATGTATTATACGTATTAATTGCTCGAAGAGCCAGATTTTCGTTTCACAGTACTGTAAAAAACAATCTCAGTAGAATACAATAAATTGAGCTAACAAACAAACAAAACTAATTGCCTTGATTAATGAAGCAGCAAGGATTTGGTTTTGACAATGCTAGTTACTGAATCAGCACCCAGTCATATGACTGGGAATGGGGTCCCAATGAGAGTAATGTCCCAGTTCCACAAACACTTATGCTTGTGCTTATCTTTACTCACATAAGCAGTCCCACTGAAGCCCAGGGGACTATTTGTGTGCTTAAAGCCAATCAGGTAAGCACGTATCAGCAGGATTAGGGCCTTTGTTCCAAGGCTGTTCTCAGTCACAGAACAGGGTGTTGATTCAGGCCCCAACTCAGCAAAGAACTTAAGCACATGCTTAAGCTCATCCCTATTCAGGAAAGCTATTAAGCACATAATTCGCATTGACTTCCAGGTTCCAACAAGACCTAAGCACGTGCTTAAACGTTTTCCTGCTTAGGGATATTTTCCTGAATCGTGTTTTCACTATTTAGCACTGTCAGAAATGATGCTTTATAGAAGCCACTGCAAACTAATTGTCTTACCAGGGCCTAAATGATCAAATATGATTTGATAAAATGTAACCAGAAAAGAAACATACCTTTTCAGCATACTCCGACACTATCTGCTTGATCTCATCAGATTGGAGTCCAACAATCTGACCTACTGTGCTAGCTGTTAACCTGCCCTGCAATTAAACCAAGAAGCATTTATTGAAACTTTGGGACAATCTGTAGTAATAAATTGTAGGTTTGTTTGTAAGGCACCTCCCCCAGAACTATATAAATATAATACTATTTTAATGTAATCAAATCTGTTTATAAAATAATGAAGCATGTAATGAAGTTCATCTTCCCCAGAACTCAGTAAACAAATGAAGCTTCTTACATGCCCTCCAGGAAGAAATGTAACTACTGAGGCTTCCTTCATAGCGCCAATAATTCAACTAAATTTGAAGTCACCTTTGCAGATTGTCAAAGTGCTTTAGCTCTTGGACAATATATATTTTTGCATTGTGCATAAAATAGCATTCTGTAACAGGAATCAATTTGGATCACCAACTTTTGAGCCAAATTATTGCCATGTAGGTGTGTGAAATAGTGTTAATCCTAAATCACGTGTTTAGGGAAGCCAAATCTCTCTCCTAAAATGAAGAATTCAAGGAGACATCTGATCACAAGGCAAATCTGTCATGTCCACCATTTGTCAAATGAATTTCTGTCCATTTGGTACATCAGAAAATGTGAAAGGTATCAAGATTTTCAAAATAGTACTGACAATGTTTACTATGTTTATTGATACAGCCGAAATCACTATGAAATTGCAGGGAAAGGATAATAATGCAAACAAGCAACATTTAGATGTTATGTCAAAGTTATCAAATCCTAGATGTGATGTGTTGAATGCAATGAAATGCGCACAGTATTTTCTCCAGTAAGAGAAATACCCCATCAGATCCCTACCTTAGCTCTATAAGTAAAAGTGTGAGAAAGTCTAGGTTACACAAAGGCTTCATATGTTTAAATGCCATTTCAAGGGCAGTTGCACTGTAGTATGTTTATTTATGCAGAAACCACTTAATAAGCAGCACTAGGATTATGCAAAGGCCACAATCATTATTTTAGGGTGAAAGATTTTAAGTCAGAAGTCTTATGAAAAGTCCTGTCTCATGCTCAATCATCTTTCCCTGCATCCATTTTTAATATATAATTTCAGTACCTCATGCAGACATACAACTATTAACCATATTTCAGGAACAATGACAGCTTTCAAAGCCAGTGGCAGATATAGAGAGGAAATTCAGGGGCACAAGTAATTTAAGTGTTGTTAACCATGTTGAACTGATTTATTATACAGCAAAAAACCAGACTTCTGGGATTGGAGCACTCTATTATTTTAATCTCTGTAAGGACACACCAGTCCTTTTATCTGACTATCAAAGTCTCAATGCACTTTGGGCCCAACCCCAAATCCTAATCAAGTCAATGGGATTCTCTCTGCTGATAAATTTGGTTTGAATTCTGATGGCTAAGATATATCAATGCACATAAATGTTGAAACTGTTGCTTTGCTTTAAGTATTGCTTACCTCTTCTGTTGCCATTGCAGCCATTCCAGTCATCAGTGTTTTAATGCGAAGCTAATGAGAAAAGATATCATTGCAAGATAAGAGATAACATGTGAACAAAACAATTAGCATTAGAGGCCTTTAAATACTTAGTATACGTCTGTTCTAGGAGTGTTCTCATCAGCCAATCAATCCAATTTGCATTCTATTTGAATGCTCCTAACAGAAGAGAAAATTTAGCAGTTGCTAAAATTATTCCACCCAGAAAGTTCTCTGATTACAGTAAGGACTCAGTTCATGTGGCGCCTATGACACTCAGCTCCCATCATTGTCAATGGGAGATGAGGCCACTGAGCTACTCCTTTCCCAAAACGGCATTAACAGGATCAGGTCCTAAGTAGGAATGACTCCATGGTTGCAAAACAAAATGATGGCCAGGTTTTTACATGGAAAATCCTAAGTGAACATTTACTTTTTGTGCATCTGTTTATTATCCCATATTTCCCTATCTGAAAGGAACTCATTGCTCTGCTAAGCTATTGAACTTTTCCTCTTTGCGGAGAGGGAAGAGAACATGCTGTGCTTTTTACATTGTCCCCAAGCTATTAATATCTAAGCCCTCTGCGTGCGTGCGTGTGTCACACCTCTTCAGCAGCTTGAAGGTCATCATCATCATAGGCATCAGCCTTTCCTGCCCCTGCAAGTCCTGTAGGTAGTACCATTTTCTTGTCTTCAGCCTGTATGAGGAAAATAAATATACCACATAGCTACATGATAAAATAATACAAGCAATCAAAGGGTTATGAAAGTAAAACAAGGAGGAAACTGGAATTCAGCTGTTATATTTAAATAACTGAAATATATTGTCCTATACTGCCTAGTGTCCAAGTTCAGGCCCTGCCCAAGCAAGTGCAACTCACTTTGAGTTTAATGGGAATCCAGCCTGTGTAAGACTAATGGCTATTTAGTCCCCCCCATCTCTGTGTATGGTATAGCAGGTCAAATATCAGAAAGCAGCATTTTTTACAAGTGTATTTTAATATACATAAAATCTAAATTTAGATCAAAGGAGTGGTTTAAAATCTGTGCACCTGAAAACACATTTTAAATATAAAATGGGGGACTGTCCACTTTCAGAAGAATTAATTCTGTTAAGGTAAGTAGCATTCCCCAGAGATTTATACTGTATTTCTTGACACCACGTCATCACTCTGCCCAAACATTTAAGTCTTCTCTCTTGTAGTGGCTTAATTCAGATGACAAATGGCGACACTCTGACATATTGGCTAACAAAGCCAATAGGACTTTGTGAAGGGACATGGTCATATTTTATGGACTGCACCTCAGTCACAGTTGCAGATTGGTTTATTTTTTCACCCGCAACCACAGAGTTAGAAATATCTTATTTTATATTACCTGAATATTAAATTTATAAGTTAAACTTTGGTTTGCTGCTGGTTCTTCACATACCCCACCGCTAACCATATTATGCTTTCCTACCAACCTGCAACAGGATATGCTCACAATTTGATGCATTATCTATATCAGTAAGAACATCTTGTTACTGAAACAAAGTAATATTGTGCTGCAGCATGTTCTATTTCTATGGGTGTATTAAATTATACAATTTGTAGGGCTGTCAAGCGATTTAAAAGAGTATTCATGATTAATCGCACTGTTAAGAAATAAAGTACAATAAATATTTATGGATGTTTTCTGTATTTTCCAATATTTTCCCACTTCTTGTTCAGTCAATTGCTCAAACAAGTTTGTTTACATTTGCAGATAATGCTGCCCACTTCTTGTTTACAATGTCTCCTGAAAGTGAGAACAGGGGCTCACATGGCACTGTTGTAGCCAGTGTCGCAGGATATTTACATGCCAGATGCACGAAAGATTCATGTTACTTCATGTTTCAACCACCATTCCAGAGGGCATGAGTCCATGCTGATGATGGGTTCTGCTTGATAACTATCCAAAGACAGTGCAGACAGAAGCATGTTCATTTTCATCATGTGAGTCAGATGCCACCAGCAGAAGGTTGATTTTCTTTTTTAGTGGTTCAGGTTTTGTAATTTCTGCATCGGAATGTTGCTCTTTTAAGACATGCTCCACACCTTGTCCCTTTCGGTTTTGGAAGGCACTTCAGATTCTCAAACCTTGGGTCGAGTGCTGTAGCGATCTTTAGAAATCTCACATTGGTACCCTCTTTGCATTTTGTCAAAACTGCAGCAAACGTGTTCTTAAAATGAATGATGTGCTGAGTCATCATCCGAGACTATTAAAACATGAAATACATGGTAGAATGCAGGTAAAACACATCCGGAGACATACAATTCTCCCCCAAGGAGTTCAGTCACAAATTTAATAAACACTTTTTTTTTAAAAAACGAGTGTCATCAGCATGGAAGCATGTCCTCTGGAATGTTGGCCGAAGCATGAAGAGGCATATGAATGTTTAGCATATCTGGCACATAAATACCTTGCAATGCTGGCTACAAAAGTCCCATGCATACGCCTGGTCTCACTTTCAGGTGACATTGTAAATAAAAAGCAGCAGCATTATCTCCCATAAATGTAAACAGACTTGTTTGTTTTAGCAATTGGCTGAACAAGACTGAGTAGACTTGTAGGCTCTAAAGTTCTGCATTGTTTTGTTTTTGAGTGCAGTTATGTAACAAAAGAAATTCTACATTTTGTAAGTTGCACTTTCACAATAAAGAGATCTCACTACAGTACTTGTATGAGGTGAACTGAAAAGTACTATATCATTTATCATTTTTACAGTGCAAATATTTGTAATAATAAAGTGAGCACTCTACACTTCGTATTCTGTGTTGTAATTGAAATCAATATATTTGAAAATGTAGAAAAACATCAAAAAATATTAAATAAATTTCAATTGGTATTCCATTGTTTAACAATGCAATTAAAACTGTGATTAATCATAATTTTTAATTGGTTAATTTTTTTAGTTAATTGTGTCAGTGAACTACGATTAAATTGACAGCCCTAAAAATTGTATATGCACAGTACTAGTAAGAGCATTATTTCATTGAAAACAAAAACAAAGCATGGTCACATTAGCTATAATAAGGGACAATCCTACAATGTTTTGTTCAAGGCACAGCATAATACATTTGTATCACAGCATATTATCCTTTGCGTGATCATTGCTTGAAAACATTTTTATCTAATCAAATGACTTAGCAGTCTGTTATTGGATTTGTGTCAAAAGATTGTGAAAGCAGCCTGACATGACCTTTTTAAGGGGTATTTTCAATGTCGGGAGAGAATTTAAAAAAAAAAAGAGGCAGAAATCAATTATATCTTTCATGGGCTGCAAAGCTTTAGTTTCATTTATCAATTAAAAAAAAGGCAACAAAACACACAAGCCTGCTGACTTCATAGCCTTCCTTCAAGATTTTCCAGAATTGAGGTTTCTTTAGAAGAGAAAAAATACAATTCCTTCCTCTTTGACCACACTGTTTCTTAATTTATATCAGTAATCAATATTACCCCTTACCTTCTCCATTTTGCCTGCTTGTCTGCTAAATCCATACCTCCTAAAACACACATGAAAAAAGTCAAAGAAATGTGTTGCTGGAACAACCAATATTCTCAATTTCATAAATACACATGTATTATTTTTCTATACCTAAGGAATGCACTAAGAGGTAAATTCTGTAACACAACAAAAAAGCCAGCTTTGGGTTAGTTACTGAATGCCCCAATAAAATAGACTTTATGGCATATTTTCAATTTACATTTTCATTTCCCCACCAATCTTTCTATACTGTAATTCCACAGAGCTGCAATCAACATTCTATAGTGCTCATGTCTGGAGAGCAACATGCTCTTACTTAGGGAAGGCTTAAGCATTGGTGGAGGAAAGTAAACCTTAGCAGTTATTTATATATGCCTGATTCACGAAAGCACTTAAGTTCCACGAAAGTCAATGAAGAGGACTCGTGCAATGCTTAAACGCTTCTCTGAATTGCAATTTTTTTTCCTATATCAAGGCCTTAAGTCCTTACAGCACTAAATACTGTGCTAGACCCAGGCCAGTTGGGAACAGCAGAGTAGTAGAAGGGAGATATACTGGCCACTGGAGAAGCAGTTTTCTGTTCCCTGAGTGACCAGAGCAGGGGCTACTCCAGGCTAATGAGAACACCTGACTCCAATTAACCTGCTAAGAGTCAGGTGAGGCTGTTAAGCACCTGACTCTAATTAAGGCCCCTCTGATGCTATAAAAGGGCTCACTCCAGTCAGGCCAAAGGGAGCCAGAGGAGAGGAAGTTTATGTGAGGAGCTGAGAGTGGGCAGACATACTGCTGGAGGACTGAGAAGTACAAGCATTATCAGACATCAGGAGGAAGGCCCAATGGTGAGGACATAGCACGTGTTGGGAGGAGCCCATGGGGAAGTAGCCCAGGGACTTGTAGCTGTCACGCAACTGTACCAGGAGGCACTCTAGACAGCTGCAGTCCACAGGGCCCTGGGCTGGAACCCCGAGTAGAGGACAGGCCCAGGTTCCCCCCAAACCTCCCAACTCCTGATCAAACACAGGAGGCATTGACCTGGACTGTGGCTTCTACCAGAGGGGAAGGTCTCTGGGCTGTTTCCCGACCCACAGGGTGAATCTGTGAGGCGAGCAAATCCACCAATAAGCACAGGACCTACTAAGGTAGAGAAGGAACTTTGTCACAATACATACACACAAATGGGCTTTTGGTTTAATTTTTTCCTCAAAGAAAAGCTTATCCCCTGCTAACTCACTTTTTTAAACAGAGTGTATTTTGTTGTTATGCACAACTTTTCACAAGTAACCAAATGTTATTAGGTCAGAAATGAGTAACCAAGCTCAGCATTATGAAGACCCACCAAAAAAAAAAAAAGTTGTGTGTGTATACACACACACACACACAGAAGCTTGGCATTCTTGGAAAAATTATTTGGAGATAAGACTGTTTAAAGTGGTGTTTGCTGTAGAAAGAGTTTCTAACATCTTGTGAATAAAAGTAGTAAAAATTTTAACAAAGGCTCTCAGTGATATCAGGGTTGTTTCCCACTAGCTGCCCACTTATCTCCTTCAACCTTTATATTTTCAGGGTCAAATTCAGCCTTTGATTATGCCAACACAACTCCAAGCCTTAAGAACCTTATCTACACTAGAAAGTTCTACTACTTTAACTGTGCTGGTAAAGTTAAAGCAGTACAATCCTCCTCTTCTGGATGCAGTGATACCAGTTTAAAGGTGCTTTATACTGGCATAGCTGTTCCCATATGGGAAGGGGAATTAGCTATAAAAAGTCCTCTATATAATTGCATCCACACCAGGGGTTATACCAGTATAACTATTTCAGCAATAAATAAATATATAAATCACAATCCTAACAGGTACAGTTACACTGGTACAAAACTTATGCATATACCATGCCTTATAGCATCGACTGTACTACAAACTGATATATTAGAACCTTTGCCTCCAAATTATTTTGTGATATGTAAATAAGAGATGGTGATATAAGCCCTGAACCAAAGCCCACAGAACTCAGATTTCTGGGCTTCGGATTAGGGTTTTGGCCAACCTATGAGCTTTAAACATAGAAAGACTAGCAGAAGAAAAGACAAATGAGAATATGGCAGCAGATATTCAGTGTCTATAGCCATATTATGCCACACGCCATAACTGTATATAGTAATGCCCATCTGTTTCTCCAGGCATTTGGAAGGAATGGAGTAGAAGGCTAAATGGGCTTTATAATTACTATGTCTGCGGTGAAGGAGTCTTAGGGCTAGTGCACATGATAAATGTAGTCTTGTTTCAAACAGGATTATATTAACATGTACTAAGGAACTTTTAGTGTGCATCAGCAGGGTCCACATGGGCCACTTAGTGTGCAAGATGCTGGTGGGAACTAGAATTTACACCTGAATTAGTTCGGACTAAGGTATTGTATAGAGACAGCCTGATTCAATTACTGTACTATGTCTGATATGCATTTGTTGGAACGGGATCAATGGTCCATTCCAATACTATTATGGCAGTTACAACATTTAAGGTTACCACTTGCACCTTTGTGGAATGTGTCTCATTCCTTAAGTACAGCTGCTTATTTTATTTTAATTTACATCATCCTACATTATACCTAATAATACCAGTCTAAACTTTATAATGTTTGCCCCTTTGCTAGCACTTAAGCTTTTGTAATCATCCTTAGTCTATTAAACTCTGATTTCTGCTTCCCATTTTCCTCAGCAACTTTTACTATATATTTTATCTTTCTCCTCTCTCTGACTACCACCACTTTTGGCTGGCAGGTTCAATGCAGACCTATGATCACACAAACTTTCTTCTCTGATCAAATGCTACGCAGTTTATGCCAGAGTTTCAGATCTTCTCTGTAATCATAATTCTGTACATATCACATGTCCTCATTTGTTGCTTATTGTGCCATATCAAAAATGGTTCTCTCTAGTCAGAAGTCCCATAACATTCCTGTTATAATGTGTTATGCAAGATATCCATACTTAATCCATTACAACTCTGCAATATTCCTAGTTTTCTCCAAGTTCCCTTCACTTTTTATAAATCAGCCTAAATTTCTTCAGTTCCTAACAGCATGCTATACATACTGTAATAACTAAGGGGGCTAATATCAGCTCAAACGATCAGTCTAACAAATTTCCAGTCATGCCCACTACCCTGCAAACTGCATGCCTCTAGTCTCCTTTCATTTCCTACTGAAGCTCATTGAACTTGTACATGAGCTTTTTAACAAACCTTGTATTTTAAGCACATTGTTTCATGAGTTCTCATTAATTCATGACTGAATCTAACAAAAACCTCATTTCCACTACAAGACCTTTTTATCCTTCAAGACCTTTTTATCCTTTGTCCATCCCTATTTTCATTTGCTCTCTCAGTACTTGCCCTTTCTTCTAAAGTCCTAGTTTAAACCTCCTTATGCTGCAGCTTTATCTGTTCTTTCCATCAGTTTGGTTCCTCTTTCTTCAGGTGTATCCTGACCACGCCTCCAAATGTTCTGCAACATTTAAGCCAAAATCATTACTGATCATCCACAAGATGAAAGTTTCCTTGGTTTACTCCATCTTTCAAACTGCCCATTCAGATTCTTAAATGTAGTGGGCCTGGAAGAACACCAAAACCTTCCTTTAATTTAAAAAAGCCACACCACTACCCAGAATTTTATGTTCCTGAGATTTTTTTTTTACTCTCGCTTGCTGGGGTCAAATCTGCTGATCTAAACCAGAATTCTCAGGATTTAAATGGGCTGTCCTAACAGCGGGGGGGGGGGGGGGGAGGAGAAGAAGAGAGAATCTACTAGCACACAAGTCAAAATCATTCCCAGCAGAGTGCCACCAACTGGTGCAGAAACTAGTATTTCATTAAAAAAAAAAGTCTAGCTTAGATCATTGCAAAGAATATTTTCCAATAGTAAATTGGAGTGTAGCAGAGACTGATGTTTAATGGAATGCAATAGCCACTCCCAACTGTAACATTTTTCTTTATAAAAGTAAAAATAAAATTAATTATGAATGAAGTGGCTACAAGTCACAAGTAATTAAAAACTAATCATAATTAATTCCACCCTTAATTGCCCTTTTAAAATACGAAGTTTTCCAAATGAACAAAAACTTCAGGGAGAAGCCAGCAATTTTATTCATTCAAGAAGGTATTTTTAAAAACGGTAGATTCATGGGAATATTTCAATTAGAAATCAGCAAAATTCTGCAGCCTTTGGACAAACTCCCACTGACTCGTTTCAAAGCATATTGCAAGATTTCTCAACACAGTAGCTAAGGAACATTTACTCATTTTCAGTCACAAATGTGCGGCTGTCTCATTTCAAGCTTATGGCACACAGTTTTTGTAAATGTTAGATTTGTTACAGAATTATTAGCTACTATATACAGGAACTCCTCACTTAATGTAGTTATGTTCCTGAAAAATGTGACTAAGCGAAACGATGTTAAGCGAATCCAATTTCCCCATAAGAATTAATGAGGGGGTTAGGCTCCAGAGAATTTTTTTTCACCAGACAAAAGACTGTGTGTGTGTGTGTGTGTATATATATATATATATATATATATATATACACACACACACACACACACACACACACACACACACACACAGTATAAGTTTTAAACAAACTATTTAATACTGGTACACAATGATGATGATTGTGAAGCTTCATTGAGGTGGAGGAGTCAGAGGGTGGGATATTTCCCAGGGAATGCCTTACTGCTAAATGAACTAGCAATTGACTGAGCCCTCAAGGGTTAACACTCTACAAGGCAGCAGGAAAGGAGGGAGGGCAGACAGACAGAGACACACCCTGTGTGTGAGAGAAAATGGGCATTTCCCCTTTAAGTAGTTGACCCCAGGCTTAAGTACACTGCCTTGTTAATTAATCAGATTGCTGAGACCAGAGATGGCAGCTACTGCCTAGAACCTCCCTCCATCCATGGCGTGTTCCCCCTGCTCTATGGAAGATGGAGTAAGCAGGGTGCAGGAGCAGGGGGGAGGGGGAGACACCTTGACATTACCCCCCCCCTTTTCCCCTCCCCCTGTACAGCAAACAGGTATCTCCGGGAGCAGCTCCATGGCAGTGGTGGGAGGGACAGCTGCTGCACAGGGAACTTAGGGAGTGGGGAGCTGATGGGGGGCTGCTGGTCCACCCTGGTTCCCACCAGCTAGCTGCAACACGCTGCTCTTCCTGCAAGCAGTGGACAAAACAGGCGGCTGCCAAAGGACATTAGAAGGAAGCAGCAAAGAGTCCTGTGGCACCTTATAGACTAACTACTATAGACTAAAAGTGTGGCGTGAACCTTAGACTCCTCATCTATACCTGCCCCTGGAAATTTCCACTACATGCATCCGACGAAGTGGGTATTCACCCAAGAAAGCTAATGCTCCAAAATGTCTGTTAGTCTATAAGGTGCCACAGGACTCTTTGCTGCTTTTACAGATCCAGACTAACACGGCTACCCCTCTGATACTTGACACATTAGAAGGAAGCATTTCACAACTTTAAACAATCATGTTCCCTAATTGATCAGCAACTTAACCTTGAAACAAAAAGTTAACCAGGATGACTTTAAGTGAGGAGTTCCTGTACACAACAGGCATCTTATTTCCTGAAGCACTAGAGAGATTGTGATGATAGAGTAGTGTCCTGAACAGATCCAGAGATCCCACTAGAACTACTTACACTCAATGGCAAATACTTATTTTTCCACGCCAACCTGCTAATATTTAATATCTATATTGAAATTCATTGAAAAATAATGTTCTTTGGTTAGCTTATGTATAGCATTCAAAGGTGCAAGCATGTGTGCTGAGTGAAAGGAGAGTCTTTTCTCATATTTGCATTCCACATATAACAGAACTTTTGAGGTAAGAACATACTGCAGATTTTATTCCACTATTATTGTCAATGAGCAGGAAAGAAAATGTTAGTCAGTCCATGCTGCCATCGCCAAATACACAGAGAATGAGAGGAAACGTTACAAAGCATGCTCCAACTCAGGGCACCGATGCTGCCTTAAAATAAAAGTCAAAAGGAACAAAAAGGAAAATACTCACAGTAAAGAGTCAGTAAATCTAAGGTAGGGGAGGAGGGATGAAAAAAAGATACAAGGAAGGAAGAAGGATATAAAACTCAATACTAGCTGAAGAACTTAGAAAGAGATCACAGTGGAAAAGTCATCTAGTAAGGGAGGCTTAAGTATTATTAAGCTAAGAAAATATTAGAAATAGAAGTTGGAAACAAAGTTTATTAGTAACCCCAGTTCTTTCTTCCCAAATACTGAACATGTTTCTCCCCCCTCCCCCAATTTATCTCATAAGAAACTGGAAAGATTTCAAAAAGGCAACAGATATTTGCAAATATTTATTTTCAGTTAGCTGTGTCTCTCTTCATCTGGAAGTTTGTTGGCATACAGGCAGCATCAGTTCTATAGCCACAATTCAGTCTCCTGAGGTATTAACCACATCCTCACCATTTCAAAACAAAAGAATAACCCCACTGCACTTCAATCCCCTTTCTTTCAGACTTCCTGAAAACCAACATTGGTTAAAGATCACAGCTGAAAGTCTCAACCCAGTTAGAAGTGTCAGGAATCTAGATTTTTTTTTTTTTTTTTTTTTTTTTTACATGCAGAGATCAACCATGTACAATAAACTATCATTTATATGGTCGTGGTGTTAACAGACCTCACTCAGGGAATGAATCTCCACTGTGTTAGGCACTGTACATATCAACAAGACAGCCCTTGCCCCAAAGTGTTTATAGTTTAAGTAAACTTAAAAATGTGAAACCAAACATCTCTTTAAACCTGAGCAGTCTGCATGAAAATAAAAGGGTTCCAAACAAACAAAAAAACATAGGTTGCTAGACTTATACAATATAAAGCATTTGAACCACATCAGGATAAGTGAACAGTTAACACTGATGAGACCCACTCACCTGCCATATTCTAAAAGTGTGGCGTGAACCTTAGACTCCTCATCTAGCAGCTCTTCTGCTCCAGCCTGACGTTTGTATTTTCTCTGGGGTTTATAAACCTCCTACAAGATAGTAAACAAATTCAGAGATTGTCAAGAACGTCTCCTAAATAAATGGTTTTATTTTCTAAATGGATAATGAGCAATCCCACGTTCAACAGCCCACCTCCTCCATCCATGCGGCTTTGAATTCTGTTTCTGCAATTAGGTTTGTACACCCTGACCAAGTTAGACCTAAAAGGCTTCCTAGAGCACCTCTTTTCTTTCTCCCTCTTCTTTTTTTTCTAATATTACACATGAATATTTCACAAAAGGCATAATTTGTTCAATTTGCCATTTTAAGGACATCTGAAAAGATGGCCAAAACCAAAACAGATGCCTGTTTAAATGAAAAAAACCTATAATTAAACAGACAGCTTCAGTGACTGGGAATTATGTCTTAATTGGATAATTAAATTTAATTATCTACTTAATGACTGCTCCTTTAGCCAGTCACATAGGAGGGGGAAATGGATTCTATTATATTGTAAGGAAAAAAAGCATGCAGGGAAAAAAATTCCCAGCATTCTATCAACCAAAATTAATCAATGCCATATTGTAGCCAAGTTAAAGAATGTTTGATACAATTAAATTAGTTGGAGAGAAGTGCACTAAATACAGTAGAATCTCAGAGTTATGAACTGACCAGTCAACCACACCCCTCATTTAGAACCTGAGGTATGCAATCAGCAGAAGAGACCAATAAAAGCAAATACTGTACAGTACAGCACTGTGTTAATCTACTAAAACAAATAAAGGGAAGTTTAAAAAACATTTAACGAGGTAAGGAAACTGTCTGTCCTTGTTTCATATAAATTAATAGGGTTAAAAGCAGCATTTTTCTTCTGCATGGTAAAGTTTCAAAGCTGTATTAAGTCAATGTTCAGTTGTAACCTTTTGAAAGAAACGTAACGTTTTGTTCAGAGTTGCGAACCTCCATTCCCAAGGTGTTCATAACTGAGGTTCTACTGTACCATGCAGGATCACTAAGGCCATGTCTAGATGCCTTATACCAGAATAGCTTATTCTCCTTCCTGTGTGGGAACAGTTATACCGGTATAAGCACAAATATACTACACTGTGGGGCCATACTACAAACTACATTCGTATAATGAAGCAGTACAACTTTTATGTATAACAAAGACCTAAGAGTATTTCAGGGAAGTAACAAAAGAACTACTGGAACCAGGATATGAAGCACTTTTAATGGGGCTATTTTTGTCATTTGTTTGGTGCAGGGAGAGGCAAATACATGAGACATTCTGCAACTGGAACAATTGTTTTTAAAAAGTGATTTATAAATCTCTATAAAACATTAAAAATGAAGATCCATAAGTACTACGGGCAGTGAAAATACTGGAAAAACAGATCCAAAGATGTGTTGTCAACTCTTCTGATTTTACTGCCAGGTTTGTAATGTTTGGTGTTTTCCTTAAAGCCCCAGCTATCAGAGTCAGTTGACTAAGTGCGAGTCAGCTCTCTCTTTCTCTCAAAAATGCACATTTCTAGCCTTAGCCCTCATGGCTGCAGAGAAGCTTGAAAACATGAACCTTAAAGGCTCCAAGACCAGAAAGGTAATACCCCACCACATTTTTTAAAAAATGTCACAAATTTTAAGCCAATCTCATGTTTTGGAGGGGCTTGATTCATGATGTTTGAATGCTTGAGGCTGGTAATGCAACTAAATGTTAAACACAGGGAAAAGCAAGCCTCGTATTTTTCCATTTAGCCAGTATCAGGAAAACTAGTGGATGTGGTATTTTATCATGTGGGATGATGGCTTCAAAGATTTTAAAAAGCCAGAAGAGACAATAGTGATTTTCTAGTCTGACCTCCTGTGTAACAGACCAAGATTTTCACCCAGCAACTCTTGCATCAAGCCCATAACTTCTTGATAAAGTAAAACATATCTTTAGAAATTCTGATTTATAAAGACTTCAAGTGAGCAAGAATCAACCAAGTCTCTTAGTAAGTTGCCAATTACTCTCACTTTTATCTACACCTTATTTCTAGTCTGAATTTGTCTAGCTTCTCCTTCCAGCCACTGGATCTGGACTTTGAGAGCTTTTACTATCAGGTGTCTCCCTGTCTCGACCTATGCTAAGGACTGGAATTCATCATAGCAATTATAGCGTGCACAAATACACCACAAATATTAGTCTTAGCATCAGATAATTGTGTAGATGAACGTTAAACTACTTACTGAGAATCTCAATTTCATAGCACATTCATCTTTCATCAGTAGCAGCTCTAGTTCCATTGAAAAGATTATTCGGTCATCTGGATTAATTATTAAAACTATGGACTTAAAGACCTACCCACTGTACTCCAGGGGAATATGAAATGAAATTTATGGTTATGGCCAGGACTGAAGGCTGGCAAAGGGAATATTAAGAATTAGTAATAGTGACTACATTTATTTGATCCTCTTTTAGAGAAGATGTTCTCTTCCCACAAATTCCAGTGCAAGGACATAAGGATGACCTGCAAAGGTGACTTTTCCCCACTACTTAATTATGTAGAATGAAGGTTTGGGAGGGTTTCTTCCCTGCAAGAAAAGTTATTCTGCTAATTTTCTGCATTATAAACTCAAGTTGTCTGGCTTGCAAGTTTCCACGGCCTTGTCTCCATAAGACACCTACCAGCAACACTGATGGTAGCAACAGTGGAAGCTATAGTGAAGACAGAGCACAGGTATTTTTTTTTTGTTTTTTTACTGCTGTGCTGTTTAATGATACTTTGAGCAGGGAGGAAAAAAACAAGAGTGATAGACCCCCAACCTCTGAAGTTGCAAAGATGGAAAATTACAGGTCTCAATTTTCTTTAGTCTTATCTACACTGGGAATGCACCTCCATTTCAACTACCTAAATAGCTTAGCATAGACCAGGAAAGCTACAGTTTACTCTGGTGAGAATTACTACTGTAAGCTTCGCTTTTCTGGATCTCCTTGTCTATGCCAAGAGGCAGCTACATACTTGGCCACTAATGGCTGGAAGCAGGACAGTTTCCAATATAAACAAGGCAATACTGTAGACTCAGCCTACGATAACTGGAGAACCAATTAAATGTCTAAAGCAGCAGGATGATGAAAACCAACAACTGACAGAGAAAAGTGCATTTGAAACCAAGGTTAGTTTGTAGCAGCTGAAGTGCGTACAGCCTACTCCTGTAAGAGGTAACTTTTTTATAATGGAGATTCTGCAAGCTTCCATTTGCACCTCTGCAGTTCCTGTGAAAAATCTCCACATTTCAGAAACCAAGGTTAGGTGAGATCGGCTTCAACTGCATTTCTCCTTGCATAGAGCCAACTCTGAAAAGACACACTTTTCTAGGCAACCAGAACAGTTAAATTGAGCTCTTTGCGGCAGGCTGATACTTGACAATCATAGATAAGTTTGTGATAAGAACCAGCAGATTACAAAAAGAGGTAATTGATAAAAAAATTGCCCAGTTTGTTTATGCAACGAACTCTCCTTTCCGTATGATTGAGAACCCGCACTTCATTAACATGGTTCAGTCATTAAGACCAGGATACAGTCCACCCAACAGAGCAGATGTCGCAGGCCAATTGCTGGATAAAGTGTATGAAAGAGAAATTGAGCAGTATGCAAAAGGTCTAGAGGTGGAAATTGTTAACCTGAGTCTTGATGGGTGGAGCAATGTCCACAATGATCCTATTGTATGTGCTTGTGTGACAACAGAAGATAATGTCTTCCTACAGAAATAATTGATACATCAGGAAATGAACACACAGCAGAATATTTTCAAGAAGTAGCAGTAAAAGCTATAACTGAAAAAAAAAATCAAATAAATACATTTGCAGCATTGTCTCTGACCAAGCTGCATATTAGACAAGACGAGAAGAGTCTCCCAAGCTAACAACATACAGTTGCAGTGCTCATTTGATGCACCTCCTAGCCAACGACGTCAGTGTTACAGAAATAAAGGCTAATGTTGTTGAAATTCCAAAATTCTTCCATAACAACCACTTTGCAGCAGCTGCTCTGAAAAAAGTGGGAGGAACCAAGCTAACTCTCTCACAAGATGTGTGATGGAACTCGGTAGTGGACTGTTTTAAGCACTATATCAAGAACTGGCCTAATCCGATGACAGTTTGTGAACAAAATTGTGAAAAAATAGATGGCACTGTCACAGCCAGAGTTCTCGACATTGGGCTTAAAAGAAATGTTGAACAATGCTGAGTTACCCTGAAGCCTATTTCTGTAGCCTTGAACAAAATGCAGGGAAATAGCTGTTTTATTGCCAACACTGTTGAAATATGGAAGGAACTGAGTAAGATCTTTAAAAGATCAGAGGGGTAGCCATGTTAATCTGGATGTGTAAAAACAGCAAAGAGTCCTGTGGCACCTTATAGACTAAGGGACGTATTGGAGCATGAGCTTTAAAAGAGAAATCTTGCAGTGACAGAGTTAAATTACAAGCATTAAAAAATGAATGGGACAGCTCATTTTCTTGCAAATATTCTCAATACTCGGTACCAGGGACAAACCTTAACTGCTGAAGAAGAGGAGTTGGCTATGACATGGACATCTAGCAATCATCCTTCCATAATGCCAACTAATAATGCCATAATAAACTTCAAAGCTAAGGGTGAACCATTCAAGAAATATATGTCTGCTGATGTTTTAAAGAAAGTCACACCAGTGAAGTGGTGGAAGTCACTTAAGCACTTGTATTCAGAGACTGTTGAAGTGATAATCTCACTTTTAACAGCAATAGCTTCTTCTGCTGGTATAGAAAGAATATTTTCTTCCTTTGGACTAATTCATTCCAAATTGAGAAATCGTTTAGGACCTGAAAAACAGGAAAGCTTGTTTTTCTTTTCCAGATTATGAACAAATAGGAAAATGAAGGTGAAGACAACTGTTAGCTGCAGAAGCCAATATTTTAAGTTTCTCATGTTGACCTGGCTGACAGCTGATTTATTTATTTTTTTAAATTTCATTTCACTATTTTAGATAAAAACAATTTTAACAAAAACAAACCTGATTTTAAACTTGAATGTTTAACTACATTCAAAATTTCATATGCTTGTTTTGTTAAAATATTATGTGTTTGCTGTTGAAGAAAAAAATCCAGAATATGCAACGTTGTTGTTTTAGTTAAATAAAACAATTTAAATGTCTGTCTGGTGATGTTCTCCTCCTAATACAGCATGGCAAGAAAATCCTCCAAATATTAATGATTAACTTGTTGAATTGGAAATAGTTCACCTCCTAATGACTTCATAAATATCTACTTCAATTACCTTTGGTAAATGAAATAACCAAACAATCATTCATTTTCTGATATAGCTGTAAAACTAATCTGAAAAGTTTTCAAAATAAATCACTTAAAAATGTATAGTGTACACTTTCTAAAAATGAAACCTACATCTATCTCTGAGTTGTGAAAAATGTGTGTTAAGGTTATAAAAACCAACAAGAATGCACTTTTATGTAGAGATCCATGATTAAACAGAGCAGGGGTTGGCAACCTTTCAGAAGTGGTGTGCCAAGTCTTCATTTATTCACTTTAATTTAAGGTTTCGCGTGCCGGTAATACATTTTAAGTTTTTTTTAGAAGGTCTCTCTCTACAAGTCTATATATTATATAATTAAACTATTGTATTGTAAAATAAACAAGGTTTTCAAAATGTTTAAGAAGCTTTATTTAAAATTAAATGAAAATGTTGATCTTACACCACCATCCTGCTCAACCCGCTGCTGGTCTGGGATTCTGTTCAACTAGGCCGGCAACGGGCTGAGTGGGGCCTGCGGCCAGGACCCCAGCTGGCAAGGGTCCGGCAGCCAGAACCCCAGACCGGCAGCCCACTGCCGCTCAGCTGTTCCATCCGCCAGCTCCTGCCAGCCAGGATCCCGGCTGCCTGACCCGCTCAGCCCCCTGCCGGTCTGGGGTCCCGGCCCTGCCTACATACAGTGGGTACCTACCTTCTCCCTGGTTCTGTCCCATTCTCTTCCTCTCTCTGCACTGAGCACAGGGCTGAGGGTGAAGGGTCTGGCCAGGAGCCAGAATGAGGGAGGGGGCTGAGCGTTGGGGCAGGAGGTTTGGGTGTGGGGCACTTACCTGGGCAGCTCCCATTTGGTGCGAGGGGTGCATGTGGGAACGTGGGGGAGGGTGCAGGAGCTCCTGTTTGGTGCTCAGGGTGGGATTGGGGATGTGGGGGGTGCAAGAGTCAGGATGTGGGGGGGTGCATGGTGTGTGGGGGGCGCGCAGGTGTCAGGGCCGGGGGGGGCGGGGAATGTGTGGGAGTGCCAGAGTCAGGGCTGGGGTCGTGGGGGGGAGTGAAGCAGTCAAGCAGAGGGCTGGGTGTGTATGAGGGGGGTACAGGGCTCGCGGGGATCAGGGCAGAGGGCTGGGAGTGTGGGGGGGCGGGGTCAGGGCAGGGTGCTGGAAGGGATATGCCCCTATTCCACCACCACCCTTCTCCAAGGCCCTGCCCCTGCTTCTTCTCTGCCTCTGCCAGGAGCAGCGAGCACGCTGACTCTGCTCCTTCCCGACCCCCTTCCTCACAAGGGCCATCAGCTGATCGGCAGGCAGGGAGGGAGGGATGGAGAGGCGGAGGAGCAGCAGGAACCCAGCATACTACAGGAAGAGGCAGGGGAGCCAGCAGGACCTAGCTTCTGCCCCTTGCCCCCGCAGGCGGGGGGAGCTGAGGGCGGAGAAGAGCGGGCCGAACCAGGCAGGATTTTTAATGGCATGCTGCTGCCTGCCGGACTCCTGCAAGCAGCAGCATGCCATTTAAAAAAAAAAGGCTCGCATGCCGTCTTTGGCACACATGGCATAGGATGCCGACCCCTGAAATAGAGTCTTCCTGACTAGTGATTTTAATCATGATTTAAATCAAATCCACTCTGATTAAGAGAACAAAACTCCAGACCTATTAAACAAAAGAACAAAAATCATCTCTCAGTATAGAACAGGGGCATCCGAGCTGCTCTACACTTTTCTCTAGACACACTGTCAAAACAGTTTTTACTCTTTTACAGATACACTGACAAAGAACATTGGTGTTCCCAGAATCTGCTCTCTAGCTTTGCTCACTAAGTATCATGAAAATACATCAGAGCCTCCTCTTTTCCCCTCTCGTTTTTAAGTGTTTTGATGAGTTTTGGCAGCTTTACAGCAGGAAACACTTTTTTTTTAAATTAAAGTTACTGGGTATCAATGCAAGTGCTATAGAAGCTATTTAAAATTCATGACAGTTGTCCAAATGCAGCAGAAGTATAATATTGTCCTTTAAGATTTTTAACAGGCTTACACACACACACACACATATATATATATATATATAAAAAGAGAGCCAAAGTAAAAATGTAAATTAGCCATCTCCCAATGTAACTGTATTCCAATTCCCCTGCCACCCACCTAACCACTATGTCTCCTGCTTTAATGTTAAGAGATTGCAAAAATTACTTGGGTATTAGTTAATGCAGCCAGATGTCCTTGTTTTAGTGCCAAAAAGTGCTGAAATGTCAGTATTTAGATCTCAAGATGAGAGGTTATAGCTCAGAAATCCACTTTATAGCTATACCTCACAGGAAAAATATACATAATAAAAACAGTCAGGGTCTAATCTCAAAGTAACAGTATTTTACAAAGGGGAGAGAAGGAAGGAACAAATGTGTAGACAGGATCATAATAGTACTATATGTTTTAAAAACTTTATCCCCTGGTTTAAACAAAGCAGATACGGAGGTTCAAAGAACAGCCATTGTGCATAGTCTAGAGCTACCTTCCATACTGGTAAGAATGCTTAAAAAAAAAAAAAACATTCTCCTATTTAATTCTCAAGAATTTACCATAGCAACCTCAGCACATCACACAACATCAGTACAAAAAGCATCCGTGGCCCATGAAACCTTTCTTTCACTACACTCACACCAGCATGAAACCCTTTTTCATCTGACAGTTCTCTTCACATATCTGTGAGTTAGAAATACACACACACACTATAGTCATAGCATCTACACATACAAAATAACTACAAGTTCTACTGCGAAGGGCCCCTGAGCTCTTCAAAGCCTCCCCTCTTCCAATATCACCCACCCCCAACCACAACCACATCTCTGCCGATACTTTCCAAGCTCACAAAGACTTGGGGTCTTCCTGATCTCTGGTGGTAAGGAGTTCCACACTCTAGGACTTTCCACTGAGAGCTCTCTGCCCATGATACCCAGAAATTTCACCCTGGAGAAAAGGGGGAGGGGAGGGCAGATGCAGTGGGCTTGTTAATCACAGCTGCCATGGAGGGCAGTAGAAGGAGAGGCGGTCACTGAGATGGGTCCAAGCGAAGGGATTTGGGAATCAAGATCAGCATCTCAAGCTGGGTCTGGAACTGTAGAGGCAGTCAGTGCAGACTGAAGTACCAGTATGATATACTCTCTCCATTTAAGTTCATTCCATTTAAGGGGCAGAGTAGCTCATTGTAGCTCCATGTGGCCCATACAGTCAGCCCCAGGTAAGCGTACTGCAGGAGTCGAGTCTGAGAGTGACTAAAGCATTGATCAGCCTACTTTGTCTCAGAGATTATGGGGCTTCGAAATTTGGAAGAAGGCATTTCTACATACTGTGGTTCTTTAGGTGTCCAAAAGCAACAATTACTTCAATAGGACCATAACTGCCTTGACTCTCAAAGTTTTTGAAAATCCTTGTCTAAGTCCAACAATGTGTTGGGAGAGTCCTACACAGAGGAAGTGAAAAAGAGGAGAGCTCTTTGAACCATCTATGTCAGACATGGTCAGTTCAACAACAGAAAAAAGAACAAATAGAGACCTGTAAAGATAAAGGGGCCTTTCAGTATCACTGTCACAGGTGGCAAGAAGCAGAGGAAAAAGGCATGCCGGGAAATACTAGCGGAAAATAGCACTGTATACCTAGTCCTAATAAAATTTCTGCAATGCACTTGAATACTACACAATAAGAGCAACAGAAAACTAAGATATAAAATGAGCCCCAGGGCTTCAGATCAGCTACTATGTAAATCAGAGCCTCAGGAGCAGGTAAATTTTCTAGCTCATGTTATACATGGAATTGAAATAATATTTCAAATAATTATGAGATGACTGATATATGCTGCATTATTTTAAGATTAAACGTAAAAAAGTGTTTACTTTAGAACAATCTGAAGCCTATTTTTTCTTCTAGTTGCAGCTCAGCTTGGTCTACTCTGATTAAAAATTATGCAAATTTAAAGATAAATATGGAGCTGAGAGTCAAATGCACAGAATAAATTCTTAATGGCTCTTACCTGGTGATCTGAGGTTTTGTTAAATGTCACCAAGGATTTTTTGTTTGAAGTTCTCCCTATGCAGATATACAGCACTATAAATTCTGATGCCAAAGTAAACTGGTGGTTTCTTTCCTCAGAAGGATTTCTGCTAGGTATTCAGCATTATGGACCCACAACTCCTATAAACCAGTATTGTCTTATGTTCTACTAGTAAGAATCCATACTGCATGGTGAACATGCATGTTGTACTATGCAATCCAATATCAGCGCCAAATTGATTTCTATATCACAATTTCCTGCTCGCTTTGAAAAGGAAGGGGCCTGTGTATTTCAGATTAGTGTTAGTTTTGAGAAGGAGGGGGTTTTGCACAAATGCACAAACTGCTTCCTACCGTGGAAGACTAGAAAAGACAGTATGCAAGAAAATGTTATGGTGGAATCAACATTAAAGATGATACACAGAGAGCAGCCTTTATGTCTCTCTCCTGTGTGTGAGACTGAAGCTGGTACAAAATTAATCCACCTCCAATCCAGAGGTAGGCAATCCCTACTATTCTCTTTTAATGCCTTATTCTGAGCTGGCGTGGAACCCTAAACCACTAGTATTCAGCAGATGTGGTGGCTGTCTCCCTACTCAAGAATACCATGGGCCTGTCCTAACTCATGTCAATAAAGTGAAGATGCACTATCATTTAACTCTAAAAATTAAAGCGCTGCAGTTATCTATAATCTAGTGGAGAAGAGCTCGCAGATTCTACATTATAAAAACAAGCATCCACTCCTTTGTCACCACGAACAAATAAATATATTTTACTCACTGCATATTTAGCCCTGGGTGACCTCAAATCCCAGAATGTCCAGCACTTTCCCAGAGTTAGTGCTGCATGTCCTGCCTCCTGTCCAACCAGATCAAGACTGGGGACTTCAATCCATCAATGTCCCAGAACAGGAAACCTAACTAACCTCTGGGATTTCAAAGGAACATCCAAGGTAAAGCCTGTGGAAACATGCAGGTTTTTTCCTTAGAGGATAGTTTGAAATCCAAATCCACCCATGTTTGAGCTAAGACTGTGATTTCAACATTCCCAGTAAGAGAATTAAACTTTCCGTGTGCAATCTGACCACCAGTTGGGTGGCATAAACCTTGGGAAAGCTAAGAAAGTCAGAAAACGCTGATGGGCAGTCAACAAGTGCAGGACAGGTACCAGAGGTGGTCTGATGTATTTATACTGGGTAAACGGTATTGGTGGGGGCTGGGAGCAGGAGAGGGAAAAAAAACACAACAAGGCAAGCCATGTCTTCCTTGAGAAGATGCTCAAGTTGAGCTGCTTCAGCGCTTCATTTGGGTCTTTTCTAAAGCAATTAACAAGATCATAAGCTTCCTTAACATGTGTCCATGATATCTGCAGGAAGATTCATCCTGGAACAAAAATGGGGAGGGGAGGGTAATACAGGCCATTTATATTTAAAAAAAAAATTGTCCAACTATATTTTTTTTATAATTGCTGAAACAATTATAAAACATGGTTGACTCTAAGACCCCTTCCTTCTCCTGTTCTTGAATATTTTTAGATAATAAGAAGTTAAAGTTTTCCAACTTATTCAAGTTAGTGAGAGAAAGTGGAGAACCAATACAAGGTCTAACAATTGAATTTTATCTACATTAATAAGGCTTGGCAGAATTTGATTTTTGTTTTTTTAATAATTTTGATGGATATCAACGTTTATTTTTATGCTTTAAGATTTTTATTGATTTAAATTTTCAGAGTTGCAGGATATGATGTGAGGTCAAACAATAATTATGGAATGACAGTACATGTTGAGAGTCAAAAGTTAAAGCTTTACAACTGTTGACAGTTGTGTTTTAGCATCATGTCAAAAACCACATAAAACTATCCTTAAATCAAACTATTAAGTTCTAAAGTAGCATTTTTCTTACTTTGTCTATTTCTTTCTAATATCATTGATGGAAATATTTTTTTCGTCTGTTTGTGTGTACTGGGTGAAGTCAACGTTTATTGACATTTGCCAATAAAAATCTATTCCTTCCAAGCCTACATATTAGGAATACCCAGCCTCTGGAGAAAGGTGGAGGGAATGACTTGGATTTGCCTCTTTCCACAAATCAGCATTCCCTGAAATCTACAAAAAACAGAGATGCATGGTCAAGTTCCATCCTGCCTGTGAACTCTGCAGACTGAGAAGGAGAAGTGGGACAAAGTGTGCATCACCACCACTAGGTTGCTGCCATCACATCAAGGTCTATGACCACTGAGGACATCCCAAGTTTCTGGGGCAAAAAGGCTCACATTCTGGAATCCTAGTTGCTGGGATTTCAGTTCAGGCAAGAATCTAGTCTTCAGTCTGAATGGGGAGGGGGAAAGGAATGAAATCTATTGGGATTAAGGATCCTGAACTTGATGTACTTATGTAGATGTATGGCAATGAAATCAAGATAGTGTGAGTGGGAACCCTGTTCTGTGGATCAACCTCATGAGGGGTGTTCTGTTGATCTTTTGTGATAAATTAGGATGACCAGAAGGGAGAAAAGTATAAAGGGATGATGTCTGGCTGTTATTTCACCTAAACGTAGGCATTCATGGCATGGACTACGCCCGAGAAGCTGTGCCTCTGTTGCTGATTATAGAATCATAGAATATTAGGATGGAAGAGACCTCAGGAGGTCATCTAGTCCAACCCCCTGCTCAAAGCAGGATCAATCCCCAGATTTTTACCCCAGTTCCCCAAATGGCCCCCTCAAGGATTGAACTCACAACCCTGGGTTTAGCAGGCCAATGCTCAAACCACTGAGCTATCCCTCCCCGATGGGCATACACAAAAGCAGGAAGCTTCTCTGAGGAGACTGAACAGCAGATAATGTAGCCACTAAAACGCAGCTGCTTCATCAACATCAATCCCATTTTTTTAAGACCACCACTTCTTTGTACTGGTGACCAAAATCATACATCCAGCATTATGATTTCATTGAAGAAACAAGAGCAAACTATGGCTGAGATTGGACAAAATCTAATGATAAATATCTTTAACTTCGAACAACTTTGAAAGACAGGTGAAAGTTCAATGGATTTAGAGGGGGATGTGATGTGTGACACATTAGGAGTTTGCCTCTCAGCATGACAGCGCCTCTTTAATTTATATGATGCGGCTGATAAACAAGAAGATTGCATTCCTTATGCAACAGAAGCAATGTTATCAGAGTATGCAAATGGAAAAGGGCAAACCTAGAATGGGAAGATAAATTAATTTCCAGCTTCACATGAAATATGGACTACTGGAGTGGAGTTACTCAAAGGGTCATCATAACAACAGACAGTAGTTGAAAGAAAGATGAGGGGTCAATTACAGCAGAATTGAATTAACCATGGAACAGACTGTCAAGGGAAGTGATACATTGACCGCCATTTTGAGACTCTTAATCTAGATTGGATCGCTCCCTAAAATATATGCTCTAGTTTAACCTCAGTCTTATTTTCCTCAAAAATGTTGACTTATGTAGCACGGAAGAATAATTCCCATCAATGCAGCAGGAATTATGGTGTGAAGTTCTTTGGTGTGTTTTATTTAGGCAGTCAACTAGGTGATCACAGTGGCCTTAAAATCTACAGACAAGAATTTCAAGGCTGACTGTTATTTTGGGGAGCATACATTTCTGGGTTACTCAGCTCCACCCACATTAATGGGGAATATTTTCCACCCCCAGAGGGCAGGTACTTACCATTTTCTGAAAATCAGGCCTCTCTGCAGGGTTTATTTGAATAGCCCAAAATTGAGGCCACCAAAATCACTAGTCACTTTTCAAAAGTTTAGCCTTTGAATGTACAGAGAGCATCAAGGACAAGTGAAGCAAATTGCTGACATTGAAAGTAAATGGGTAGTTGGATTAGAGATACAAATTGTTCAGCAAACAAGGGCACAGAGATGCCTACCTGCTATCTAGACATTTTAATTCAGGTAAGACAGAATGACAATTAAAGTACACGATATACTAATCCTTGGTGGCATTATCTGATTCATAACATTATTTGCAATAACATGCTTTCTGATAGCAGCAGCTTCTTTTTCAGTTTTGATATTTGAAGAGTTAGAAGCTATATCTTTAAAGAAGGAGAAAAATAAAAGACTATCAACTCTCCAGAGTTTGAATGCCTTGAGGAAAAAACATTGCCAAGTAGGCATAACTTGCAAGGAGTGCTCATATTTCGGTTGTTAGTTATAGCAAGTAGTTTCAATGAAAACAAGTTTTGAGATTTAAATACATTTAATTTCCAGGGCTTGTTTCCATTTTAAGGGTAAATTATTCCTGTTTCTGACAGTTTTAAATGAATGTTTTAGTCTCCTAGAGTTTTAATGATGTATGTGCCATCTTGTGACTTTTGTTTGATGGCATGGAAAGACACTCCCTGCAGTGGCAACTGACGTGTTTTATGCCGGCGGTGCATTATACACCTAAAGGTTTGTAATGGGAAATGTTGGCATCTATGACCCTTTCTGAGAAAGGGATCTGACATGCAGCACCTAATTGGGACCTCCTCATGAGAAAACCCAGTAGCAGTTGCATTAATTAGAATTAAATATCACATTTCATTACTCACAAAAAGGTCTTTAAACATTTAGGTTCTGAAGCTTGATCATAAAAGCTCAATATACTGTACTTACAAAGATACCGGTAACTGTTTTGATAGCCTTCTCTTTCCTTTGCATAAACTCATCATCCTGCAAGACAATTAATTGACACAATTAAAAACCAAAAAAATTAAGCGTAAGCCTCAACACTACTAATGCATTTAGCAAGCAGATTTGTCACCTGGTTCCTAAATGAGCTGTTCAATTATTCAGTAAAGTACACTTAACTCTACAATTGCCTCAACAGTCTGTTTGTTCTCAGTTTGTACAGCACTGGTACAATAGTGTCCTACCCAAGACTGGGGATCCTTGGTGAAATCGCAAGACAAATTAACATGGACATATTGCAGAGGAAAATAAGTGTTTCAGTGTACAGGAACTCCTCACTTAACGTCGTAGTAACGTTCCTGAAAAATGCAACTTTAAGGGAAACTATGTTAACTTAATACAATTTTCCCATAAGATTTAATGTAAATGCAGGGGATTATGTTTCAAGGAAATTTTTGGGGGGCAGACAAAAGGCATTATATACTGTACAGTACTGCACTGTACTGTGGTTTGGAAGTGCCCCTGGCTTACCCCACACAGGCACAGCCTGCTGCAGGCAAGGACGCTAGGAAGCACCTTCGCAGCAGCAGCTTCCCCGGAGAAGAACAAGCGCTGACTTTGCCAAGGAATGCTCCAGGCCCACCTCTTCCTGTCCCCACTCCACTCTAGGCCCACCTCTTCCCACCCCCACTCCACCTCCTCTCCGGAGCAGCTGCATCCGCGCTCCTTTCCCCCCACCAAAGTCCTAAGCGCTGGCAAACAGCTGTTTGGCAGTGGCGGAAGCACTGTGAGGGAGGGGGAGGAGGTGGAGAAGAGGAACTTGTGCAATCTTCCCTTGTAAAGTCACTACTCTTCTACAGAATCTTACAAGCAGTGGACAGAGCAGGCAGCCAAACGATGTTATAAGGGAGCATTGCACAACTTTAAACGAGCATTCTCCCTAATTGAGCAGCGACGTAACTTTGAAACAATGTTAAGCGGGAGGACGTTAAGTGAGGAGTTACTGTAATGGTCACTTAGATTTCAGTCTGGGAAGCATTATTTCCATTTTAATGAGGATACTGAAGCAGAGAGAGGCTCAATGACTTGCCTAGTGTCACATAGGAAGTCTGTATCTGTAACAGAGCGGGGAATTGAAACCAGGTATCCCCAGTTGCAGCCTATCCTTCCTCTCACAATTCTGTATTCAAAATACAGCTGTTTTAGGAAGTGGATCTATTATTATAGTTTAGACATTTGAGATTTTTACTCTCTCTTTTGTTACCACTCATCCAACATTATCAAAGGATCCTATGGGGTTTAGGAGTCCAACTCTGAATGAACATCAAGGGGATTTGTGCACCTAACTCCCTTAGTGGCATTTGAAAATTTCAGACATACATCAGTCTGCATCAGCAACCTCACTGGTTAACCAAACCAAACCTGAAATAGCAACTGCACCTCCCCAAAATGGAAAAGGAGGTCTAACTCTAGATATCCATAATATTCCTAGCACAAATGGTCTATGGAAACACAACAGTAACCTCAGACAACCAATTAAAATGAGCAAGTGAAAGATGTACCTAGATGTTTGTAAACTCATACTTCCTTAAAGACAATGAAATTGAATACCACAATTTCATAACAAGTTCAGCTGAAGAGTGGGGAAAGATGGGCAAGAGGGTATAAAGTTTTCAGTTACATATTCAGAGATGTTGTTTCACAACCTCAAGGAAATAAAAAGGGATTGCACAGCAAATCAGCCCATCACAGTAGAATTCTACTCCACACAGTTTAAGCAAAAGTAGTCTGCTACGCAACTGTAAACTCCTTAGTATTTCATTTCTATAAGCCATTGTGAAGATAACTAATGTACCTACTGAGAACTAGTCCGAATGGATTTGTTCAGAAAAGGACATATTACATATCTCAACCTCCAGGCTAATATGACTAGCATTATCAGACATATTTTGCCCAGAGCTGTTGCAACTGTAACAATTTGCTATTGTCACTTTCTGGGTTGAAACAGTGCCTCTAAGCAAAGGTTTATAATATCATACTTATGAACTATTTGGAGTCAGCAAGAATTCATCTCCCCTGATATACACAGATGGACCTTCAATTTGGATTCTGGTGTTTACTTGCTTTTCTAACAGTAATCCTCATAGTTAGACCCATCCAGTTATAGACTAAAATCATGGCCAGATCCTCAGCTAAGGTAAATCAGCATAGTATTATCAACTTCAATGCAGTTACACAGACTTACAGCAACTGATGAGACAGCCCCATCTATGTATAAACATATTTTGAGAGAAAACAAAGATTTAACTAGGTCTTACCTCTGGTAGACTACGAGTTTTCTGAAACTGGGATATGGAGTACGAGCGGATATAGTCTCCCATTTCTTCTCTAGTTTCTATTGCACGTTTCACCAGCCACTAAAGAGAACATTGATACTATTATGCAACAATTTATTTCTAAGTATTTTGTATGCAAAAAAAATCAAATATTTCAAAACTCAAAGTTTTTATGGATGTGTGACACCTCAGTGATTTACTCCATAAATAGCTCTATAACATTAGCTATTTTATTATCTTCATCTTCCCTATTTTTGTACGTACCAACAGAGCCAACAAAAGAGGTCATAAACTACGTAACATACATACTGTGTCTGTAACCCAGGCCTTCCCACACCCCATAGACTCAGACTTTAAGGCTAGAAGGGACCATCATGATCATCTAGTCTGACCTCCTGAACATCGCAGGCCACAGAACCTCAGTCACCCACGCCTGTAATAGGCCCATAACCTCTGTCGGAGTCACTGAAGTCCTCAAGTACTGATTTAAAGACTTCAAGCTACAGAAATTTCTCCATTTACTCTAGCTCAAACCAGCAAGTGACCTGTGCCCCACAGAGGAAGGTAGAACACCTCCCACCCTCTGCAAATCTGATCTGGGAAAAAATTCCTTCCCAACTCCAATTATGGTGATCAGATAGACTCTGATAGGTGGGCAAGACCCACCTGGGAAAGAATTCTCTGTAGTAACACAGAGCCTTTCCCATCCAGTGTCCCATTTCTGGCTGTTGGAAATATTTGCTAATAGGAGTCACGTGCACTCCCTACAGACATGCATGACTGAAGCAGTAGGGACAGAGTGAGTGCCCTGATCCTACATTGTGAACGACATGGGTCACTGACTTTAACAGGTCTCTGTGTAGGTGCAGTAGTTCCCCAGAGTAAATCACAATGCAGACCCAGAGCCTTAGTTTGTAAGTTCCTTTAGGCAAGAACTGTCTCTTTCTAGGTTTTTTGAGTCACCTAGCACATTGAGCTACATTATTTGTGTAACAATGCATTTCAGAACTAGATATATTCACATATGGTTTGTCCCATATATTCATGTCTACTATTTCACTAAGAAATTTCATTCTCACTGTAAATTTATTTTCATGGATTTTCCAAATCGGTGACAATTACTGAAAAATGTTGAGTTCCACATCAAAATCCCATTGCCTCTCCCACCCAAGATGAAAAACCAATTGTCAAAGTTGATTTCGAAAGAGCCAAGGAAGTCAATTACTAGGAATATTCATTGGAATTTTGCCTCGATTGGATTAAAAAAAAAATCAGTCAATTATTTAGATTTCACTCAATCTCAGTCCAAAAAGCAAAATATAAAATAAAACCTAAGAAAACGATGTGGGACAGTTTAACCAGAAGGCATCAAGCTAGTGAATGGAATGTTTTAGCTTTTTCCCTTGCTGTTCATCCTTAAAGAATTTCTGAGCAGAAGCAGGCTGACTCTTTCCACCCCCCATTTTTAATTCTTTCCTTTCTTCTCTCTCTTTATACTCCTCTGATCCCCATCACTTTAAAAAAAAAACTGAGCAACTTTTAATCTCTTTTATACCCTGTGTTTTGAGCCACTTTACTTGTAACTTATGCCATATATTTATTACACTTTGCAAGGAATATCTTACTGCACCAGGACCCTACATGGGCTAAAAAACCACCACACTAGCAGATCCTAAAACAAGATTTCTTTCAACTGGCAGACACTACTGCATGCAGAATCCAGGCCAATGTTGTAGGTAATCCAGACAGTTTTGTTCTTTATGTGGGTCAGAGTGTGCTTCAGAATTCCATTTTATATAAAGACATCCTGCTGTTTCAAAATATTTACCTTTAAAAAAAGTTTAACCTGATATTTCATTCCAACGCAGAACAAACTTGCAGAAGATATAAAGTTCAGAAGTCACACAGGTATTAAAAGTCCTCTATAAGTTTTAAGGCTTTTGCTTTGTTTAAAAAGTGTGATGCACAACAAAGCTATTACCTGTACAACAGGGAATATGTGAATGAAATCCAGTCCCTGGATCTGATGCGGCTCCAAACGATGGGGGCACTTCATTTTTGGTAAGACAGACACAATTTTCTCTGTTAAGGCACTATTTTAAAAGAAAAATATCAAAGTGTATACAATAAAATTGTTTAAATTTTGAAGAATGACCTTTCCAAACTATGCAATGTTGTTGTAGCCATGTCGGTCCTAGGATATTAATTTCCAAACTATGTAGTAGTTTGAAAGTGCCCTCTATTGGCTGAAACTGGATAACACAATCTGGAAAAAAAAAAAACTTGTTTTATGAGCACAGTTCTGAAGTCATATTTTTTTAAATTTAATAAGCCTACTGCTTGTTTCTTAATTTCCATTACTCAACATCAAATTTAAAATATCTTAGGCTGATCAGATGCAGAGCATGCATGATCGTGAGGGATATCTATTTTATACATATGTTTCTGTTACCATGCACATACAATTAACTGCTCAAAGATAGAGAGACTAACTTTAAAACATTATATATTTTAATCAAAGAAAGTTCAATTTCAGAATGAAAAATCTGAAACTTAAAACTGAGTGGCTCTCTGCTGTTGTTACTAATTAAGCACCCTCTCCTACAAAAACCATGAAATAGCTAGAATATTGTAAAAGTGAAATATCTACCAAGAATGCTGCTTACATGTACAAAGTCCAATCAGCTGGAGTATATATAATCCAGTTTGCTGAGAAAAAATGTCCTTCTGCAGCTCATAAAAGTGCTATTAAAGTGAAAGGTAGCTTAACAGGGGGATAACTCTACTGGGGTTCAATCTTGCACCACTGAATTAACAGGGGTTTTGTCACAGATTTCAGAGTAAAGCATTCTTTCCTGACCACAAAGAATTAAGCTGATATACAACCAATTGGTGCTCATACTCAGGAAGTCAATCTTTATAGACAACAACTTAAGAGTCATTGATGTGATATTTTTTCCTTTGGGGAAAATACAAGTGTCCAGATACTGACATCAGTGGCAGATACTATCATCCTAAAGAGCTGCTGATATTTTGAAGGAAAATTGCCCAGAAGCATGGGAGAGAGTGGGACGGAAAAGAGAAAAGATCCAGAAACTAAGGATAGTGCCTGAAGAGCCAATGTTGATTAGAAGAGAAACAGCTGTATGCGAATTTTGTAATTCCTCTTCTAGATGGCTCAGCCTGTGATGTAATTTCCACTATGTCAATGTGTTAATGAGATGCAATAGTCTTCTTTCTTTGTACAACCAAGAGTACATGCAATCCGTTTAAAATATTTTTGTCCCAGAGGAACAAGAAATCATGTAACAAACATAACTGTGATGTTAATTTATGCTTCCATACTTATTTTGATTACATTTATAATAGCTGACTTAAGATTTGTATTATTAGAACATTGTCTAATAAGAGCTGGCAAAATGTGCACTGACAATATCAACAGGATACTTGCTAATTAATCCCTATTATCACCACCCTGAGAGCTGCATGGAAACACTGAGAGACACTAACAGTTTAAAAAAAACAATATATTTTTAAAAACAAATATCCTTATTTATACTACTAACACTTAGATTATTAAACATCCAAATAGTATTCTAACAATTTCTGCTATTTTCTCACTGTTTTGGCATTTTCTTCAGCTAGAACAATTAAAACAGACTATAAAGTTTCACTTTGATACTTGTTGACTAGCACGGTCCTTTATTTTTTTGAGTTCCAAATAATCCATGGGAATGTTTAAATTCAAACTTCTCTGTATTAAATTTAAAAAAAATCAACTAAAATGTTTTCATTAAAGTAACAGTATGAAGGGTGACTCTCTTTTTAAGAACACAACTGATTTTTTTGTCCTGCTACCATTAAAACTAACACCTAAGATTTTTATAAGAGATAAAAATACATTCATCTCTATTTTGTGTTTCTTTGTGCATTTAAGAGTACTTTGTGTATAGCTCATTTCCCCTGGTGATGTGGATGTGTCTCAAAGCAACAGGGGAGAAAAATAACTTTTAAAAAAAATAACATGATTGTAAACATCACTGAAAATCAAGAAGGGAAACACAGATGCAGATACAGTAGCTGAAACTATATTCCACTTAACTGAAGTGGAAAAATGGGCTTTTAATGCAACTTGCCTGGCACTGTCCTTCCTTAGTTACTTCCTGCAAATTTTAATTGTGGTCTACAACAGTGGTTCTCAAAGCCGGTCCGCCACCTGTTCAGGGAAAGCCCCTGGCAGGCAGGGTCAGTTTGTTTATTTGCCGCGTCTGCAGGTTCAGCCAATCATGGCTCCCACTTGCCGCGGTTCGCTGCTCCAGGCCAAAACAGGAAATTTCTCAGTAACACTGATCCCCTCTACAGGTTTCACGTGTATAAACATGATGGTGATTTGTATCAAATTTTTTACAATATGAAAAGCCAAACCATTGTTCCCACTTCATCAACTTACATTTTCTGACCAATTGTAGAGTTTTCCTGAAACAATAGATCAACATCAATGTCAAAGCTGCAAGTAGTGATGCACCAGGTCATGCCACCAACTACCTAAAAAATGAACAAAAATATGGTTCAAAAGGAAATTTTGAAACAAATATGATTTAAATCCAACCAATATGGCTTCATGTTTTTAGTCTCCTCCCCCACCTCCAATACAGCACGATTCAAATGCCATCTAATATCTCATCAAAATATAGTGAAGAGAAGAGAAATAGAGGACCACCATTTGTGATGTTTCATTTTTTTTTAAACTTGATTTCCTAGTTTTCTTGAGACACTGAGTTCTCTGACATGCAATTAGATGAAAATCCAAGTACACTGTCAACCATGAAGAATGGAATAAAGATTTTAAAAAAGTGATGAAGTGACTGTTTTAGAGATCGTGAGCTATACAAACTCAATAAACAAGGATTGGAACGTGTGTTCTCATTTACCTAATCCAAGTTTTTCCACAGTTATTATTTGCATTAGAAGTAGCACACAAACCCCCCACAACATGTTAGGCACTATACAAACAGCCCCTGACCTTAAGAGATCTCTATCTTAGGCCCCAACCCTTCAAATATTTATGAACATGCTCAATTCAAAACACCAGAGCAGTCTCATTGATTTCAAAGGGTCTACTCACTCAAAGTTAACCATGTGTATTTAGGTTTTGCAAATATGTACACAACAGACAAAGAATAGAAGAGGTAACAGGCACAGAGAGGTGAAGTGACTTACCCAAGCTCTCACAGCAGGCCAGTGGCAGAATCTAAATAGAATCCAGGTTTCCTGACTTTCAGTCCAGTACCCTTTCCACTACACCACACTGCCTCTCCAATATAAAACACTCAGCATAGTTATGAAATAATCCTTGTATATTAGTGTCTAGTTTGTTTCTCATACTTGACTATCTAGTGAGACAGTCGGTAGAAGGGGGGGTATTTTTATTATAACAATATTTGTTAATCAAACAATTAACAAAAAGTCCTATAAAATATTCTATACCATAACAGCCTACAGAGTTTCACTACAAACACTTACGTATGTAAATAACGCCACAGCAGGATCAGGATACAAGGCGCCAGTCCCACAACTGGATGTGTGTAAGTACCACTGAAGTGTTCATTTCCACAGATCCAGTTACAGAATCAGGGCCTTAGATAGTCTTGCTTAGGCATACTTATATTTGTGCTTGTAAAGTGCTGTGACTGCCTATGGCTCTATAAATATAATAGCTTGCAGTTTTAACAAGCAAAAAAGTGTATAGGACAGCACGACTATTCTATGTACAAGCAAACTATTGAAAGAAATGAAAGAGCCCATTTTCAAAGGCTCTGCCATAGCTACAAGGGATGCATTTTCAAAACAAGGTTCAGGGATTTATCATCAAGTCAAATGTTAAACTAACAAAGGTACCTCTCTAAGCATATACTCTGTACAGCATGACTTACTTCCTGTATTTGAGGATGAAGGTCCCTGTAACTGTCTTTCCACAGAATTATCTAACTCCTCCCAAAAGATTTCCAGCAACAGTCCAAAAACAGCTTCTCTAGGTAAGTTGTTCCATTCTTTCATGAAACTCCACACCTAATAACTTCCTTAACCTTCTTTCAACTTGCCCCCATTACTCCTCATTTTCAGTATGAATAATAGCTTTTACAATGACCATGCCACAACGCAAACACGTTTTCATATTGAACAAATTTAGGTCCTTGTTTGGTTTCAGAGTAACAGCCGTGTTAGTCTGTATCCGCAAAAAGAACAGGAGTACTTGTGGCACCTTAAAGACTAACAAATTTATTTTAGCATGAGCTTTCGTGAGCTGCAGCTCACTTCTTCGGAGCTGCAGCTCACGAAAGCTCATGCTAAAATAAATTTGTTAGTCTTTAAAGTGCCACAAGTACTCCTGGTCCTTGTTTGTTTAGCCATGAAACTAGTTCCAGTTAAATTCCCCACACACCCACTTCAGAATTTTAGGCCCTGATTCTGCAATTAGTTATGTATGTGCTTAGCTTTATGCATGTGAATAGTCCCATTGAAATCAATAGGACCACTCATATGAGTAACTGCAGAATGGATGCCTTAGTTCCCCGAGACAAGGACACAGTTTTGCGCATATCTTCACTACATTAGTGGCACTATATAAATAATAAAAATAACTTTATTTACTGCTGATCTCCCCTCCTCCTTACTACCTAGAATCATTAAGCAGAATTTGAAAACTATATTTAGTAAATACAGTAAACTATATCTAATTAATAATCCTGGATTATAATCTCACCTTGTCAAAGGGTGATAACCCTTTGATTCTTGCTCTGAAATACCCAGCTGCCACCAGCAACTCCAAAATTTCAGTCAATTTGATGTTTTGTTCTTCATCTTCTCTGGTTTCAACCTAACAAACATAAAATTAACCTTAATTTTAAAATATTGTATTCACTCTACTCCTCCAACAACCCAACATTAGGACTCAAAATTAATTTCCCCAATTTTTTCCTTAATATAGACCACATGTTAATAGAGATTCTCTCACACACTTCCCTTCCATTTGCAATCTGATAACATCTTTATGGCAATTACAACAATTGCACACATGGAAAAACATCAGGCAAGTATTTGTTTCTAGGTGGCTTTAACATGAAATGTTTTGTCCTGTTTGAGAAAACCTATGCATTATTGACCAATCACTCTTGCCCTTCTATTTCAATCAGTCTTCTCTAAATGTGGTGTTTTCTCCCTCTTGTAAATAAACAATTCAGCTGTTGCATTCAAAATTGAATCCATGTCAGTTCCTTCTCTTCATTAGATCTCCCTGTCCCATCTGTTCTTCAAGTAAATCAAAACAATCTAGGCACCAACTGCCACAGCACAGGTAACATACCTGTGATTCTGCAGTTTTCTGTCAACTCTGCAGGGCTTATACAATACTACATCTTAAATGTAATGTTTTCACAAACGTTGTATGAAGATAGTATGAGAAATTGTTGTGGGATTCAACTGTTTCCTTTAAATCAAACAAACCATTTTCAACTGCCCAGAGTAGGGCAATAGCAGCACTAATATTGAGCACCTATATGAAGCTTTTGTTATCATTATTATTGCCAAAGCACTATGCAAACATCAACTAATTAATTCACACAACGCTCCTGTGTAATAAGTGTTGTTACCCCCATTTTACAGGTAGGAAATGAGGGGAAAGGAGAATTTCCATGACACTCCAAACCCTTGAAGAAGAGTCAGCGGTAGAGCTAGGAATGAAATTCACAAGTTCCGGGCTCCAGGCCTTATGCTCAATTGGCTAGAAACATCCTGTCTCTTTTAACCCCAAAGTCAATGCAGGAAAAAGGAAGCACGGCTGGGAAGTTGCTGCCTTTGCAGTATTAATAAAGTAAAACAATCCGGGCAGCCCAAAGCGTCTCCGCTGTTTACGTTCGGTAGAAACGTGAGGGTCCAACCTCTTCACAATCTGGGAGTCTCCTGGTATCTGAGGCCGACGTGGGAGCGTTCACACTGGGAAGGGACCCGCCACTCACACGCACAACACTGCACAGATGAGCAGAGGGCTGCAGCCAGGGCGACAACCGCAGCCCCCTGGCCCGGGCAGCCCCTTCCCCCAGGGAGCCGAGCCCCGCACCCCGAACGCCCCAGGATCTGGGCCTGATGCCAAAGCCCAGGGCCCGCCCCCGGGCAGGCCACGCCGGGCTCAGACCCTCCAGCCGGGCAGGGACGGAGGGAGTCAGCGCACGGGGCAGCTCGGTGCCCCCGGACGGGCAGGCGGGGGCCGTACCTCCTGCGGAGCCTGGTACCCGTGTCCCTTGGGGGCGCCCATCGCCGCCGCCGCCGCCGCTCTCCAGCCTGCGCTGCGCCGCGCGGCTGCCGCTGTCACCCGCGCTGCCCCCGCCCACCAACGGCCACGGGGGTGTCCCCGCGCGCGCGCCCCCGGCTCCGCTATGTCCCCGCGCCTGCGCCCCCGCCCTCCGTGCGCGCAAGCACGTTCGGGCCGCGCCATTCGCTGCTGAAGGGGGCGGGCGCGGAAGGGTGACAGGCGGGTCATGTGACCGCTTGGAACACAGCGCGCCGGGGGCCGCGGGCTGCCCTGGGCGGTGGGGCTGCGGGTGCCCGCTGGCAGCAGGCAGGGGGTTAATTGTAGGGAGGGCCGGGGCAGCCTCCCTGCCAGGCCAGGGCATTAGCCCCCAGCGTCCAGCGAATCCGGGATTTCCCTCCGCTCTGCGTTTCACGGGGGGTTGCGAGGCGGTTTAAAAGCATTTGTGGGCACGTGCGTAAGCCCTGCCAGATGCATCTTTTGTAAACGCAACTACTTATCCCGATGTTTTTCTCTCTATTGCAAAAGTTTCCTGCATCCCCTATGGGTGTCTCGCCGTTGCTGCTAGTGCTGTGCAATAGTATTCATTGCGAGTACTGTAGGCTTGTTAGTTACTAAACTATCAGTGGGAGTTTAAAAGCATGCCCCTAATTTTCTCCCCCAAATATAAGCCCCATGCTAGCAAACCCACTGCACCTGGTAGAGCAGGGGTTCGCAGGACAAATTATTTGGTGGCCTCAGAGTGCGGCCACCAACTCTTGCCAGTGGCTGCTCTCACACACTTCCCTAAAATACTTATTGATTAGCTTTAGGAAAAACAAATAAATATGCACATTTACACATCCATTTATTTATTGCTAGCTAGTAAGTCTGTTGTGAAAAGTTATATTAATAACGGTACAAGTATCACTTTTTACAGCAGACTTGCTCAGCCCCAGCAAACCTGGGGACAAATTAAGCACTGGATGGGGTGTTGGGGGAGGCAGCAGGTGGCCAGAGCCTGATGCCCCCTGGCAAAGGGATGGGGCCCAAGGACGGAGTCTGAAGCCACATGGCTGGAGCCTAGGGCCCAGCCCTAACAGCTGGAACCTGGTGCTGGAACCCAAAGCCCCACTGCCAGAGTCTGCCACCCTACTACCCCAGAGCTGCAGCCTAAAGCCTGAGCCCCACCACCCCTGGGAAAGTGGGGAACTCACTGGCTCCCTGCTCCTTCAGTGTTGTGCCCCAGAGGCAGGCAGGACCCAACCCCCGCTGGTGGCTCCAGCAACCAACCCCAGGCAGGGGCGGCTCCAGGCCCCAGCACGCCAAGCGCGTGCTTGGGGCGGCATGCCACGGGGGGCGCTCTGCCGGTCGCCGGGAGGGCGGCAGGCAGGGACCCTTCGGCGGCATGCCTGCAGAGGGTCCTCTGGTCCTGCGGCTCCGGTGGACCTCCCGCAGGCACGCCTGCGGGACTAGAGGACCCTCCGCAGGCACGCCTGCGGGAGGTCCACCGGAGCCGTGGGACCGGCGAGCGGCAGAGCGCCCCCTGTGGCATGACGCTGTGCTTGGGGCGGTGAAATGTCTAGAGCCGCCCCTGACCCCAAGCCAGTGCATCCAGGAGCAACAGGGAGGAGGAGGGGCCACTGCTGCCCCTCCCGGTGCAGTCACACCACTCAGGAGGCTGTGGCCTCAAGAAAAGCCCCTGGTGGCCCCATGCAGCCATGGAAGCGCTGTATTAGATTCACTTCAGGTTGGGACTTCCGGTCCTGATGCAGCAAAGTACTTGCTTAAGTCCAATCCTATTCAGCAAAGCACTTAAGCACATGCTTCAACCCCACTGAAGTTAACACAGGTTTAGGTGATTTTTTTAAAATAGGGATGGGGCTACTCGTGCTTAAATTTACTTTTGAGTGCTATGCTGAAGAAGAGTCTTAGGGTCTGATCCTGCAAACACGTATTCATAGAGCCCTCCTGTGCAGATACAAAAATGTGGATCCTCATCTGTGATAAAAGGGGGTGGGGAGTAGCTCCCTTTTATGAACACCCAGGCAGCCAGTAGCTATAAAAGCCCTCTTAGGAGCTGTTCTCTAATTGATCTATCAGTAAAGGGTTAAAAAGTCTCACTGCTATTCATAGGTAAAAGGAAGTAAGTGGGCACCTGGCCAAAAGAGCCAATGGGAAGGCTAGAAGTTTTTAAAATTGAAACAAGATCCCCCTTTTGTCTGTCTGTGGTTGTTCTCTGGGGAGAGACAGACAGGGCTGCAACTATGCTGTAAAAACAACCAGGAGTCCAGTGGCACCTTAAAGACTAACAGATTTATTTGGGCATAAGCTTTCGTGGGTAAAAAAACCCCACTTCTTCAGAAGTGCATCTCTCATTGTTTTTGTGTATACAGACTAATACAGCTACCCCTCTGATACTTGGAACTATGCTGTAAGAAGCTTGGGGCCAGGTATGAAAAATCATTGGTATCATACCTAGAAACTACTCATTTGAAACCCCAGATATGTAAGTAGATCAGGAAATATCTAGGAAGACATGATTAGGTTTCTCTCCTTTTATTTCTTTATGGCTTGTGGACTCCTCTGTGCTTGTAACCTTTAAGATGCACCTCAAGAGAGCTATTCTTGATGCTTAATCCTTGTGGTTGTTTTTTTTAATCTAGCAAAAGCCTAAATTCCCAGATGTATTTTCTTCTTTTTTTAATTAATAAAATTTACCTTTTTTAAGAACAGAATTGGATTTTTGTGTCTTAAGAGGTTTGTGCACACGTTATTTAATTAGCTGGTAGCAACAGCTGATTTCCTTTTTTTCCCTTTCTCAGCTCTTCCTCGGAGGTGGGGTGAAAGGGCTTGAGGGTACCCCACAGGAAGGAATTCCCAAGTGCGCCTTCCTGGGTTCTCAAAGGGGTTTTGCACTTGGGTGGTGGCAGTATCTACCAATCCAAGGGCAGAAAAAAGCTGTAACCTTGGGAGTTTAATATGAGCCTGGAGTGGCCAGTATTAATTTTTGGAGTCCTTGCATGCCCCCACCTTCTGCACTCGAAGTTCCAGAGTGGGGAATTGGCCTTGACAGCATCCATGATAATTACCTTTTATCTGACCGATGATATGCACTCCACCTTCACTATGTATCCACATCCGCACCAGCACCCTATCTCACTGTTAGAGCCCTGTGCAGATACAAACATTTGGATCCGCATCTGATCCCCGGTTTGCAAAGATGGTAAAGAATACAGACAGGGATCAGATGCGGATCCAAATTGTTGTATCTGCTCAGATGTATATTTTCACCTTTTTAAATAACAGACCTGGGTTTAGACTTTACCTAGGTTCATCCTTTCCTTCACTCACTCATGTTTTAATTTCTTTGCAGATAATATTAACATTTAAATATTGTTTGTCTGACTCCAGTCCTATATTCTGACACCAGTGTCACTCCTCCAGAGCACCTAGGGCCTTGAAAGTCGGCTTCTCAATGAAGGAGCATTGTGGAATTTTGGTTTATGATGAAGAATGAAGGGGCATACAAATGTTTAGCATATCTGACACGTAAATACCTTGCAATGCCGGCTACAAAAGTGCCATGCAAACGCCTGTTCTCACTTTCAGGTGCCATTGTAAACAAGGAGCGGGCATCATTATCTTCTGCAAATTTTAACCAAACTTGTTTGTCTGAGCGATTGGCTGAATTAGGATTGAATGGACCTGTAGGCTCTAAAGTTTTACATTGTTTTATTTTTGAATGCAGTTATATTTTTGTACATAATTCTACATTTGTAAGTTCAACTTTCATGATAAAGAGATTGCATTACAGTACTTGTATGAGGTGGATTGTAAAATACTATTTCTTTTGTTTTTTACAGTGCAAATATTTGTAATCAAAATAAATATAAAGTGAGCACTGTACACTTTGTATTCTGTGTTGTAACTGAAATCAATATATTTGAAAATGTAGAAAACATCCAAAAATATTTAATAAATTTCAATTTTTATTCTATTGTTTAACAGTGCAATTAAACACAATTAATTTTTTTGAGTTAATCGCGTGAGTTAACTGCGATTAATTGACAGCCCTAAAATATCTAAATTGAGGTTGGCTTTACCTTATCCCTTCCCTGTAATCACTGGGGAAATCCTGGACAATGCTTCCTATCATTTTGATTCAAATGTTCTCTGAACTGTTGTAGGCCATTTTTTTGGAGACAGTGGAACAGATTTTATGGTCTCCATGAAACAAAGTCCAAGTTTTATTATATTGGACATATCAAGAATTTTCTGTCTGTGATCCAAGCCTTTCCTTTGATTTTTGAAAAGTTTGGTATAATGTTCTTTTTAAAGACTCTAATATTCTCCAGGAGCAATTACTAAGAAAAACAAATTAACTTTCATCACTCTGTCTATTCAGACTTTGGAAATAAGAACAGATGCTGAACCGACAATTATTTGCAAATCATAGTCAGTTAATTTCAGCATGAATTGAACCTGAGTATCGATGACAAATAAAATACATTACTTGCCTGAAAAGGTTCTTGTTTCACTATGACACTCCAGCCCATTCCATTAATGTTCAACACCAAACCAACCTGAGTTTAGTTGAGAATCAATTGACGAGTTATCTAACTATTCTTATTACTTAAGAAAATACTTTGTGGAATTTTGGTTCATGCAAAGGACTGCTTTTCACAAGGATCATGGGTTCTGATTTGTGGGGAGTAATTGGCTCACTTTGAAAGCTTTGTCAAGTCTTTTGACCTCAGTAAATCCAGCCAAAAATTGGGTACATATTAGGAATAGGTGAACAGAGAAAGTTCCTTATCTGCATGTTAACCAGAGCTCTGTGTATAATGTGACCAAACATGCATAAAAATTGCCCCATAATTTCTAGGGTTTTTTTTAATGTTACTACATGATATTGGTCCAGAATCTAAGTTTTAATTTAATAAAATAAGTCAATACCCCACATGATTGTCACCTAGTCTAAGACTGTGCCATGGTGTCTGAATCTACAGACAATATAAAACCATTGCGCGGAAAGAGGTGTGAACTGCTCCTCTTCTTCTCAGTGGGCAATAACTGAGAGGCCGAATGATGTCAATTAAAACATCATCAACTATTTCACTGCTGATTATTTTAGCACAAATAGCCAGGCGATATGTTTGCTTATTATTGTTTAATGTAGTGATAGGTAGTGGAGAAGGCTGCAGGGGGAAAGATGGAACAGACAAGAATTCAACCATCCACTCAACCTCCACATTTAAGGTCACCTCTATCTTTGTCCAAAATGGAGGGAGAGAGGAGATGCATCTTTCCATCCCCAGCTTATCTCCCACACCTCCTTTGGTGGCAAAAAGCCACAACTGGCTTATCAAATGCCTGTAACCTAAGAGCTAGTGTAAAAGGCTCATAGTTTTTGATCCAGAGGTCCTGGTTCGATCCCTGTTGGTAACAACCCACCCAGGCACATTGCATTACAGGTGCTGGCCCATCCAGGGATTTGAGCTAGGTGGCTCTTTGAAGCTTGAAACAACCTTCCTTCAGCTGGAAGGAGAAATACCCTGATGTGGTTCTGTCCCTGTCTTACAGTAAAAGAGAAGGCAGCTGTAAGTGATTGTTTGCTACCCAAATGGCTGAAAGGGAAGGCACCAGTGCCTAATTGGCTACTGCTGACTGGTTGAAAGAGAAGTCAGGGAAGAGGAACTAGGAAAGAGAGAGAAGTAGAGAGCTTCCTTTCAGAACCTGCACTGGAGTGCTGCTGGAGGCAAGAGAGGAGCAGCTGAGGGCAAGCTCTTGATAGGATTCTTGAGGGAAACAGTTGGGGAAGGCTTCAGGAGACCTGCCTTGGGGATTCAGAGAGCACAGGCCTGAGGGGCCTGAGTACCTGGAGGACTCTGAAAGGAAAGAGATTAAGGTGTCATAGACTGTGAAATAGGTGGTCTAACCTAATGGTCAGAGCAGTGGTGATCAGGCCTATTGGTCGGAGTCAGAGTGAGGAATCAAGCCAAGCATCAGAGCTGGAGTGGGGTGTAGAAACAAGGATCTGGAACAAGGCAGGAGGGCAGGAATCAGGAACAAGGCAGGCTCAGGAGTCAGTCAAAAAACAGGGTCTGATGTAGCAACCAGACAAGGATTCACGTAGTTGCTCATACAATTTCCCGTGCCTCCTTCTGGCTTAAATAGTGAGCCAGTCAGAGATGCTGGATGTTTCCTTTAATCAGGAGCTTTGTGGTTGGTGGGAGTGACGGTTTGCCTCCCTCACCTTATGGTACGCCTGCCTCAGCTCCTTTAACTTCATTCTGCACTGCAGCATGTCCCAATCATTGCCCTTTTTGCACAAGCCTCGAGAGATCAGCTCACTTATAATATCTATATCCCATGTTCTAAGGTAATATTTAGGTGTTTTCTCTGAAACTGTAAACCGCCACAGTCAGGAGAGAAGCATTAATAAGTGTGAAATACTAGTTTACCACAGGAGTTGTCTCCCACCTAACAAAAAAAGGTCCGTAGACACCAAACTATTGCGTAACATCAGAGGACAAAAGACTTTGCTGATTGCTCCCCTCATGTTCAGGGCTTAATTAGTAGCCGGGGCAGGGCTGGCTGCAGGTTTTTTGCTGCCCCAAGCAAAAAAAAAAAAAAAAAGCCGGAGTACCGCTGCCGAAACAAAAAAAAAAAAAAAAAAGGGCCAGAGTGCTGCCCCAAAGGGCCAGAGAGCCGCCCCTTGAAAAGTGCCACCCCAAGCACATGCTTGGGATGCCGGTGCCTAGAGCCAGCCCTGAGTCCCGGCACCTTTGGGCTCAGCAGCTCATAGCCCCGGCACCTCTGGAAATGCTTAATTTGTGCCAGGGCTTGCTGGGGCTGAGCCATGGCATCTCTGGGCTCGCTCCAGCAGTTGCTGGTCCTGGCACGGGTAGCAGGAGGCTCATGTTGGCCACAGAGCACCCTTTCTGCGTTGGGGCAGCAGCCACTTTGCCCACAGGCTCCAGCACTGCCATGTCGCCTGCACCCCAGCACAAGGCCAGCAGCACGTTGAGCCTGCCTGATGCCCTGCAGGTGCAGCTGCAGCTAAATTGGCATAAGCTGAGCTCCCATGTCTTGGGCAGCGATTCTTTTGGGGCTGCGGATGCCAGCCCCCAGCAGCGCTTCCACCAGCACCCCCTTCCAGCTTCCTAGGGCGGAGGCTCCTGCAAGGAGACCACTGCCCCCTGGGAGGCCCAGGAGAGGCAGAGATTCCCCAGGGCTGGCAGCAAGGAAAAAGGTGAGGTGTCAGGAACTAACTGGTGAAGTGACCATGCAGCTAGGGCACAGTGCAGGGCAGGGGGTGTTGGGCAGCAGGGAAGCTCCAGGAGGCGGCCCTGCCAATGTTGGCATGGCCCCGCCAGGGGAGGCAGAGCAGGCACCCAGAGAAGTTGGAGTGGGGGTGCACAAGATGCACAAGGCCGGGAGGAGGTTCTGCACTCCAGCCAGAGGGCACTGACCCCATGGTGCCCACGATTCTAGCTGCTGCAGGCCCTAGTAGCAGGATGCTGCCCTACTCGCACCCCCCACAGGGGACCCTCACCAGGAGGAGGTGAGAGCTGGGCCCGACCCTGGACTCCCTTATGCGAGGTGCAGGGTGCTCTTCCCCCACCAGGGGATTCCAGTTGGGCAGGTGCCCCGATCCAGGCCGAGAGCAGAGCAATCCAGGTTCAGGTAATGGGAACCACAGCCCCATTGTACAGGAGTGATGGGTGGGGTGGAAAAATAATACCCCCCACATTGAGAGAACCATGGAAATGGGGGTAGTTGGGGGGCCAGTGCTGCTCTCCCATGTCCCCTGCCCCATTTGGAAATCAAAGCACCATCCCCTCAGGACAAACATGCAGGGTGGGGGAGGGGGGAAAGGGTATGTTTGGGGTGGGTGTTTGTAATGGGGTGCAGTTTGGGGGGCCCATAAGGGACAGGCTGTGATAGGGGGTGTGTGCGGGATGGGGGAGAGGCAGGTTGGGGTGAATGGGATATGTGGGATAGGGGTTGCATCATGCTTAATTTGTGCCAGGGCTTGCCAAGGCTAAGCCCCAGCACCTCTTTCATTACAACTTAAGCACTGTCCACGTCCGCGAAGAGGAGACATTTAAGGGGACTCATCCTATGAGCTTGAACTATGGAAGAACCTGCATCTTTATGCTGCTTGGACTCTGAGAGGCAAGGATTACTAGGCATAAACAAAAGATCCCCAGTGCTAAGCCTGGGTGAGCCCTAACGGACATATAGAGCTTGCTTATTACAGAAGCTTCTATTACCTTTTGGAACCTTTTAGACTGTGACTCATTTGTGTGTAAATGTTTGCCTGCGTTAACCCTGTAAATAACTATTTCTTTTTCTTGGTTACTAAATCTTTAGATAATTCATTGTAGCACTGGCTACAAGCTATGTCTCTGACGTACGATCTAAGGTGGAATTGACCTAGGGTAAGTGACTGGTCCTTTGGGATGAGGAGTAACCTGAATGTTGTGATTTTTGGTGTAAGGGACCATCTGTCTCACAGGCAAGCTTGCCTAGGTGGTAAGATAAACCGGAATATCCAAGGGGACTGTCTGTGACTCCATGTTAAGGCTGGTATAGTACCTAAAGGGTTCACACTTCACGTTCGGTTGGTGAAATCTAATTATAGAACTTAAAACCACTTTGGGGTTTGTGCCCTGGTTTGTAATAGTCTGCCCTGAGGTACTCAAGCTCTCGAGCCACTCCAGACAGCTTGACAGCTACCGTATACATATGTTGCTTTTCTTCATCAGATTGTCCATAAAGGAAAATGACATCCATATCAACTTCTGCTGCCTGCAGAGATGCTTAGCAGAATTTCACTCCTTTTCATTTTGAAGGATTCTGGTGGGGTTGGGAAGCCAGAGGATAGGCAAGGAAAGCAATGTCCTCCAATGGCATTATATAAATTGTCAGCTTGGCACAGTCAGCATGGAGCAGAATTAGCTAGAATCCAGTATTTTCTTCTAGTGAGGAAAATATAGTGAGTTGTGCTAGTTAATTTGCAGGTTATACCTTTCACAGAGAGATAAATATGCTTTTGTCCTCCTTACTACTCTATCAAGTTTAAAGATACTCTTGCTCTCTCTTTGCTCCTCCATAGAGATTCTGGCTACAGCCTTGCTCTGACCCCTTCGTGCTACAGGTTTAAAGAAACAGTGCATATATTCTCACAGGTATGACCACCCATTTTGTCTTTGGGAGCTCTCTGTTTCCTCAGTGACAGACTCCTCTCATGTCTGTATGTCCTTTTCCTGATGTTCTTCTCCCAGGACTGATAAGAGAATGCCTGGGCAGGGCCATCCACACTGGCTTTGCATTTGGGAAGCAAGACAGGGCCGGCTGTACCTGATGCTTCCAGTGGATGTGTCAGGAGGGCTGAGAATCTGGCCCAGGAACCACTTTAGGAGGTGTATGGGAAGTGAGGGAGAAGAGCAAACCTAAAAGCCAGAAGGCAGCCTGAGAAGGCATGGAGGTATGTGTAGTGGGGGGAAACTGATGCAGCTGTACCGAGAGCAAGAAGTCAAAGATCTCAGTTGTTCAGCGAGAAGAGGCCTGTGCCATGTGCAAGAGAGTAATATAGCATCTGCCTGCAGCAGTGGGGCAAATGAAGAGGACTAGAAGGCTCCAAAATGAAGAGGCCAGTACAGGCGTAAGTAGGTAGGGATAAAGACTGTTATGCCAGGAAGAGAAGCAGAAGCTTTGGAGCTACCCATAAACTTGTCAGCAGAGGCAGAACTTCTGGGGTCAGGTACCAGACTGGTCACTGCTGTGTAGACTGCCTGCATAAATGCCAGGCAGATACCCCAGAAGAGGTGGATTTCTAGACATGCACTCACAAGAAACTCTGGGCAAAGAAGAAATTAACTGACTTGCCCAATGTCCTGGAGGAATTGGGACTGGAACTACAATTCTAAATTGTAAACCAAATTAAAAAATAAAGAAAATAAGAAGGTGGGGATGGGATGGGGAGAGAAACGGAACAAACTTATGCTTGCATCTCTAGGGCAAACCTTTCTCATTTAACATATCTAAGATATGTATTTGGTTCTGTAAATTACCTGTATCATGGTGTAAAGGTGTTTTTAGGGGATTCAAACAGAAGTATGATCTCTAATAAACCTCTTGAAGATAGCCAATCAGAACATAACTTAGGGCAAAGGAGGAACCAAAATCATGTTTTAATTTCCCATAAATGGCTGCTTGCCAAAGGTCACTGTGCTAGGAAATATGATGTTAGGTGTCTTTGCTGACTTCCATATAAAATTTTCACCATTTACAAGGCAAAACAATTTTTCCTACCAGCACTGTGGCTCAACATAGTATCTGAAAATCAAGCTATGTTCTTTCCACCTCATAGCTCATCACTTACCATCAGTGGTGATACAGATTCTGAGATCAGGAATGAACTGGTAATTTTGTTGCTGGTGCATGAGGCAGGATAGAGTATATCTTGCTTTTATTGCAAAGTTATTGACTATTGATCTTTTCAGAATCTAAAATTTCTCAGTAAACTAAACAGACAGTAGGAGTTACCACATGAGTTCAGTTTGGATCATTTACTCTAGTAACTTGCTTCTGGTAGCATCCCACGCCTGGTGCTTCAGAGGAAGACTAAAATGTCCATAATGACTGTAAATAATTGTGTAATGCTATCATTTAAGGGAGAGGGGTGGGAAATCTTCAGTACCTTGCAGGCCATCAGATTAATCCCCCAAGCTTGAAACATGATTAGTCTTATAGCATTATTTCAGCTAGCACATCGACAATAGTTCTTTGGGTGTGATCCAGAGGCTACTGAACTCAGTGGAAACAGTTCTATTGACTTCAGCGGGTTTTGGATCAGGCCCTTAATATGGTCAAAGAATATATAAATATATCAGTTGAGACTGGTGAACATACACATGAAGCAGAAGGGTCACTTTTATAGCCTCTTTCCTGTCTCTAACAGCATCTGAAGGTGACAGAATACTTTTAACCTTTAGAACCTCTTTCATATTCTTGGTTGCAAATCAGATTGTTTGAATTTCTGTTTAGATGCAGCAAGGTTTCTCATTTAACCTAAGCTGTTGTCCATACTGAATATCCTTCTACTTGTTTGAGGCAATGGAAATAATAATATATTTTTTATTTTTCAAGACAACAAAATTTGCTTGGATGCCTCAAAATAAATAAAATAAAAACAGTAGACACATAGTCTCAGTGAGACTATCAGCAATTTGGGACAGACCAAGCCCCACATAACATACAGTCAAAGTCAGCAAGCAAGGACCATGAACAAATGAACTAAGGAAATGAATTCAGAACAGTATTTTAGTATGTGCATAACTTGAAGCACCTGAATAAATCTCCTTGATTTCACTGGAATATAAAAACATGCTTAAAATTAAGCATGGGCTCAAATGGTGTCCTAAATAAAAAATGGACTTACACAGATGTTTAAATTCTTTCCTGAATCAGGGCCATGTCAGGGAAGAGGAGAGAAAGCACAAGGATTAGAGACATAAGATCACACGGCTACTCCACAAGGTGTGTGCACATCTTCATGAGTCCTGATGATTTCCTTAAACTCCAGTTACTTCCCTTCTCCTCCCACTCCCAACTCTTCCTCTTCCCTTTCAGTGCTCTTAGGTGAGATGGAAGAAGAGGGGTTTTAGGAGGGATTTGAAAGAAGCAAGGGGAGGGCATTCCATCTATAGGGGAACTATGTGAGAGAAAGGAGAGGGTGAAGGGAACAATGGGGTTATTAAGGTTGGCATCACTGGTGGATTGGTGAGGATGTGATTGGGTTAGGAGTTAACATGCACAGGACTGCATGTAATAAAGCAGTAATCTCTATTAAGGGCCCAGTCTTGCTGCCATTGAAATCAGTGGGCGTTTTACCATTGATTTAAACGGGAGCTGGACCAATTTCTTAATGTCTCTGGAGCTATATTAAAAATATCTAATAATGGTTGAAGTTGCACAGTGCACCTTGGGACAAATGCATATGGAGAGAGAGATTCCATCCCATCTCTTACAACGACTTTAAATATGGGAAGCTTCAAAATAATTTAGTAATATCTTGTGTATGCCATGGCTTTTTCTAAGATTCTGCAGAATCATTTCTCTGTGTCAACAACAGATGGCGTCGCAGTTAAGCAAATGGATGAAAATAAAAAGCAAATTTATTTCCCCTTCTAAGTTGTACTGCTGCCTACCCTGAATAGCTCTTGAAACATATTCATAAAGTAAAAAGTGTGTGTCCGGTGTATTGATCATCACTGGGATGAACTAGGCATGTTTTAGTAGCAGCAAGTATTGCTTAATGGAAAGTCAAAGTCATATTATGCTGCTAATGAAATGTCAGAACATTTCTGACTGGGATGCTGTTAATGGTCTGTCAATATTTCCATTTTAAACCCATATCTGAGCATGTGAGGCTGAAGCTCAATTTCAAGTCAGTGCATTTTCAATTCATTTTTTCAAATAATGTGTATTATCAGAGTATTTAAAAATATAAGTTTATTGGCCTGGGATGCTTTAAAACTATTTTAAAATGCCAAATAAGAATGGAGGTAAAGCCAAAAAAGCTGCATGAAAGTGGTACTAACAAGTTGTTTCAAACAACAAGCGCAACAAGATTACTCTTAATCTTTTAAAATCCAAACTGACACTTTAACTTCATCTCACATCTGATGAGATTTTTTTTTAACTTCCAAAGGGGGAAAGGATCGAGATGTCAACATAGAAATTTAGCTTCACCTTTGATATTTCTTCCCTGAGAAGAAGAACAAGGTGAAGGGAAAACTGAAAGTCAGATTATCTTCCCTTTAATGTAGTTTGTTTGATTGATCACTATGTTGAAAGCCTGCTTGATTTTCTTAGCATGTTAGTTACAAATTGGTACAATTTATATATATATATATATATATATATATATATATATATATATATATATATATATATACACACACACACACACACACACCTCTACCTCGACATAACGCTGTCCTTGGGAGCCAAAAATTCTTACCGCGTTATAAGTGAAACCGTGTTATATTGAACTTGCTTTGATCCACAGAGTGCACAGCCCCCCCCCTTCCCCCGGAGCACTGCTTTACTGCATTATATCCAAATTTGTGTTATATTGGGTGGCGTTATATCGAGGTAGCAGTGTATATATAAAAGTTACCTTCACCTAAGGAGATATATATATATATAAATTGTACCAATTTGTAACTAACACGCTAATGCAATCAAGCAGGCTTTCAGCATAGTCATATGTATAAAGCACCATTTTAGATCAGAACACTGGCCCATTGAGTTCAGCATCCTGTGTATGTTCATGTCTAGTACTTAATAATTAAAAGAAAAGTGAACACTATCCTATCCCCCTAATGCACCTAGCTAATTATGCAGTACTGCAGCAGAGAGACTCAGATACTATGGAGATCGGGCACTATCTTTCAAAAGCCCATTGAAGTCAATGAAAAGACTCCCATTGACTTCAATGGGCTATGATCAGGGCCTCCGATATTATGGTGATGAAAATAGTGTAAATTCCTAGAGCGAACAGAAAAATTCCTTCTTGGCCCATCTGTGAATCAGTTTATGCCCTGAAGTCTGAGGGGTGGATTCTGTAGCATTACTCCTGAGTGAAGTCCCAGGCCAATGGGACTGCTTGCAAGAGCTTCAGCATCACTCTCAAGATTTGACTGCCCTTATCATAGCATGCATAACTACATATTTTCTTTTCAAGTTCGTATCTATACACATCATGTTTTGAATATGCTTTTAATCTTGCTGTAATATTAGAATTTTGCTTTAAAAATGTGCATGACATGCTGCTAGACATATTTATAACAAGCAGCACATCCAGTTTCAATCACTTGTGAAGGAGCGGCTCTTCTTAATCTGTCAATCAGCCCATGCACAAAATGTACAGAACATCAATTGCATTTTAGGTTATTTACTGTGACTTTTGTATCTGCCAATAAATCTAAAATCCAGGTCAAAGAATATGTAGCTCAAATAAATCCATAAATGTAGCAGAAAAGCTTCACTAACTACCTGAGATTGCCAAAAGCTGAGTTCATTCCTTATTGCGAAAAATATTGAGGCCCATAAATTATTTTTATCACCTCCAGAGCAATGCAAACAGTTTCCTACAGATGCTGACGGTGATAGAATTTTTATTGAATATCAAAATATCACATTTGTACACTTCCAAATATAAGGTAAAAGTTTATACTTAGACATTAAGGCTCCAGTTTAGCAAAGCACTTAAGTACTTGCTTAAGGTTAAGCCCCTTAAGTGCTTTGCTGAACAGGGATGGATTGTTGAACTGCAGCGTAAAGGCTGGATCCTGATCCCATTAAAGTCAGTGGTAACATTTTCATTTCATTCAGATGGGATTGGGCCTTAAAACATTTCTGTTTATTGAATCCTTAAATAAATACAGTAAAAGACCAGACACATGTTTTGGGGCCTATGGAGTGAAAGTAATATAAGCGCAGGAATTAAACCTTGTGTTTGACTAGATTTCACATTCCTTGCTTCGGTTTAGTCGCTCTTTAGTTAGGATTTAGTTGACACTTTCCTTAAAGAAATTAAAAACTATGTCGGGCATGTAAAGAATGTAAAAATAATGAATGGTGAACATTCTGCAGAGAACTTTGTAGAAAACACCACTGAATTAACTCGCAGTACATTTGTTAAACATGAGCAGCTCTAATAATGACATTTCATTTAACAATGCCCTTTGTCTTTTCAGTTCATCAGTTACCTATTTCAGTAATGAACTGCAGTCATACCATTCTGATTTTCTCCTAATGTAAAGGCTGAGATCACTTCACTTGCACTGAAGCATGATGCTATTATTCAGTTTGTGGCTTAGGAAAAAAGCTATAGAATATATCACAATTCTAATTGGCTAACAAATATTAAAGTCTATGATTGTTAAGGGCAGCCAATAATTCGGTTTAGTTTTTGATGGGAACAAGTAAAATTTTAAAAAATGGTTTGAAAATGCTCAGTATATATACTTTATGAGCAGTGTATTAAGTATTCATTGGGAAAAATGAGCCATGCATTAAATATTATTTTAATTCTTTATCAACAATCCATGCACATAACTTAATAGCAGCATCTTTAGTTAGGGATAATAAGCTCAATTGCAGAAGCAAAATTGAGTTACCTGCAATTTTGATGAAAGATTTTCCAAAGAACTACAGGAGGCCAGATTTTGTGGGTGATATCCCACATTGCACTATGTAAACGCAAGACAGATAAAAGAAATCATATGTCTGCTTGATATGATCCATAAGTCTTACAAAAGGTAATGAAGCCTGTGTTCAAACTCATTTGTTGGCCCCTTTAAGGTTTCTTACATTTCAAAAAACTCTCTGCATTGCCTTCTCAGCTATGAAAGATACATTTTCACTTTCTATCCACCAGAATCCATTCAAAATATTTTCAGAGCTCACCAAAACATTTAATTAGCAAAGACTGATGTTCAGCACTTCATAATCATTTCCCAACTGAACCAAATCTACACAATTTACAATAGATCTTTGGAAAACTGCTTTATACCGAGTGCTGCATCTATAGATCTCTCTCAATTACCCACAGTAAATTTAGGCATTGTACAAGAGCAAATTTTACAGTCCATGAAGAGATGAAGTGAAATCTAGATGAAATTCATTGTGACAGATTCTCAGTTAGTGCCCTGATGTGTCTGTATTACAGAAGATAGACATTCTATTAGCATGGAAGCTCCCATAATGGACTGTGAATCATTTCAGGTAATAGAGATGCCAAGTAGAATGACTGAAAAGCACTATTGAATTCCATTAGCGCTCTTTGTTTTTAAATCAGTCATTTCTTTGTGAATATTCAACTATATACTTCTTGACCCTATCTGAGAGTAGTAATTGTGAACTAATATTACAAAACATTAATCTGAGTTACTGTTCAATTAATGTTTCTGTTCAAGGGTTATTTTTATACCGCAAATGTGAAGGAGACTGGCTTATATTACAAATATGTATTTTGTACTTGTGCTGGTGCAGAATGCCATTTTCAGTTACATTTGAGCATCTACTGTATTCAGTCTCATTTCATTAGGTATTAAAAAACCAAGGTATAGGGTATTCTTTTTTGCAAAAAGTCATATAGCCAGGATAAAATAACTATAATCAACAAATCTATAAATGTAAACATTTTTAGAAAGGATGCCACAACTAGGCTTTTTTCATTTATATTCTTGGTTAATTATTAGCAAAATAAATAACTAACACCATATCCTGCTACTCAAACAGCCCCACCTTATCTATCAATCATGTATGATTTATCAGACTTAATAGTTGCTTGGATAATTAGTACAGGATTTAGGTTTACTTAGTGTGCTGAAACCTCAGGAATGCCTGCATAATTGCCATTTACCAGTAGATCAAGTTATGAATTACTCTTTTCCAGATAAACATCAAGGTTAGAACCTAAGTAGTATATATTTCTTCATCCATTGCCTTTAATACAATTATCAGTTTACATATCATGTCATACAAATGGTATTTCATTATGTCAGATATCCTCCAGTTTATTTATTTATAGGTAATTTAAAAACAAAAAGCTCCTCTCCTCTTGTGCGTAAGTGCTTTGTACCTAGCTTAGAAGGAATAATAGAAGTAATATTGAATACACTGGCAACATGATTTGAATCTCCTCTGTATTCTCACATAAATCCTTTGGGATGACTTTAAAAAGAGTAGCCTCTACATCTTCTGTCTACAATCATCTACTTTTGAATCAGAATGAGCAATATTATCCTTATATACTTAGAGTATCTGTGTCTACAGCTTGAAAATGAGACTCTCCTTAATGTTGTAATGACAGGTGTAAGATTAACTTTGTTAGGTGTCTAGCCACTCATGCAAACTAAATTAAATTAATGGAACAAATTTCTCTCATAATTAAGATAAAAATTCATGTCAGCTGTAACCTTGCTGTACACTAATTATATACAAATGATTTATCATCTGTTTCGCCCAGAATATTAATTCTCACCTCATTGATAACTGCAGCCAGTGTTAAGAGATGAGAGTTGATTAACTATGACAGATTGGGCAACCACAGTACTAAGTGCCTGAACAACCAGTGAAACCAATAATATTCAAATAACACTTCTTATTTAAAAATGCATTCCCATGAAAACAGATGCATGTTTAATGAAGGATATGGTGATTATTTCAATAATGTCTGATATTGGAACAGTGGGCAGAGCTAATCAATAACAATTAACCACTTAGTCTGCTAAAGATATGGTTCTATAAAGCAGGTCATATAATATTAGTGGGACCCCTGTTCAAGACATTTTATGCATAATGTCTTCATGCTATATAGTTACTTATTTACTTTTCTGATTGCAGAAAGCTTTTGATTGCTTATGCATGCTAACAAGCCAAATCATCTATTGTTGGCTTCTCCTGGCTGTAATAAAAATAAAAATAATAACAAGGGATTGGTACTGTCCACAGTCCTTTGAATGGTCCATATGTAGAGTCCAAAGGTAATTATGACCAGGAAACCAATATCTCTTTGTGAGAATGTTGCTTTACAGAAAAATTAGCTCAAGAGGCATCATTCTGTGAGACAGAAAACATTCTTTGATCTTTCATCATATGTCAAGATTGCTTTTAATTACATGAAAATGATCAACATTAACTAGTATAAGCCTTTAAGGAAAAGTGATTTGGTCTTTTTTTTTTTTAAACTACAATTGTGTACTTTTGGGAGGATGGTTATAATGAATTGTTTAATGAATAATTTAAAGCATGTAACCTTCAAGCATTTTGAAGATTTGTGCTTTTTGTTTTGTGTTAATGCTGTCACCCCCTGGACTCTTTTCAAGCTCTTTTCATGCTTATTGCTCATAGAAACTCTCAGAATCCCCTTACTAGCAGTCAGAATGGCGAAAACTCAATTTCCTATACCTAGGCATTAAGAAAGAATTATTAGAAAGAGGGCAGGCGGGAGGAATAACGCTGTTATAAGTGAATTATTTTCCTCAAAAGTTTGGTTGTCTGAAGCAGAATTATACCTACAGGAAAAGTAACAACTAAAATTTGATTTCAAGCAATTTTGAACCTGAACTAGATTGTGAACCTCTTACTCACACTGGTGAGCAATAGGACTACTTTTGTCAGAATCAACTCACCAGTGTGGGTTCATAGACCAGTCTTTAGTGAATTTAGTGCTGGTGAAAGCAGAAGGAGACAAGTCACCTCAGCTAGCTATATTACAGGTACAGAGCAGGCAGTGGCAATGCAAGCTTCCATATTCACCAACATACCCCATCTGGGACATAAAGGAACACTCTAGTTAAGAGGGCAGTTTGCATTCTCTATCTATTCAGGGAATGGCTTCTGCTGAGATCACCACTTCTTCAAATGGTCATGTTTCTTGTAACATGGATATCCATTCCCTCTGATCTGCACTGAAACTCATTTCAGCTGGGCCACCAATAAAAAGCAACCACTTACCAATCTGATGTTTGACCCATGAGTCTAGGAGGTAAATATTCTATTTCCCAGTAATAGTACCCTGAGCCATCTGATCCCACTGTTCTATTTACCTTGGCCTTCAAATCACAGAGTTAAACTCAAACTAAGAAGGAAATAGGATCTTCTAACTTCATTCACATTTCTTGCAATTTCAGGGCTAACTGCCTCTGAATTTGTAAATGCAGATAATTAGAAGAATCATATGTATAAAGTATTAGAATATATGCAGAGCAAGTCAAGCACTTGATAACCAATTTAATGTTGAGTCTAATATTAACTTTAAATAAGGAAAGAGGCCATAAGATTTTGATAAAATGGGGGACACATATCTGCCATGAACCTAATTAGCCACAGTGTATCACCATGCTCTACACAAATGCTAATGAAAGAAAGTTTATATGGTAGAACAAAAATGGATCATAAACACTGCAAGTCTGATGTTACACCTAGAAATTACCCTACGTTTCTACCAAGATTCATGTGTCAAGCCTGCATGTGGCATTGTGCAATCTAGATTACAGTTCTTTGTCCCCATGAATAAAAAATGAGAAAATGTGAGAAATCATAAATAGACCATCAAAAGGAAATCACAAAAACAGCCTCCCTGGTAAACACGTTTTCTAATGGCAGTTTAGCACCCTTTATATGCAAAGCACTTTACAAAACCTTCACTTATTAATCCTAACAACAGCCAGGAATTTGGTAGGATAGGCCTTCTTTGTACTGGTGTTTTTAGCCACTGATGTAGTTGCCCCAGCGCAAACACCCAGCGTAGAGATGGAACACCAGTCCAACATGTGCATCTTAAGTGGTACAAGTCACAGTTTACACCAGTGCAGCATGTCCGCCGTAGGGGTCTGCATGGGTAGAGATAAGTTGGTGTAGCTACTCTGAGGGCTAAAATGCCCCATTGTAGACAAGTCCTTAGCATTGCTCCTTTTAAATAAGGAAATTCAGACACAGCAATAGTTAAATGCCTTTTGAAAGCACATAGGAGTCATTGGGGCCATTTCAGCTCAGGTTTCCCCAATGTGGAAAGTGAAAGCTTACCTTTATTTTGAAGAAGGACCAGGGAGCCAACGTATGTAAGGAACATTAGTCAGAGAGAAGGCATGTGCTAATTCATCACACCACATCTCCCAGCATAAACCCAGTGGGATGTTTGGCAGCAGTACCATTTCCATCCAGCCCTCTCTTGGGGAGAATTCCCTCTGGGGCACAACTGATGCAGAGAGTTGTACATTATGTGTGACTGCACCTTTTTGGCTGAATCTGTCCCAAAGTGAAACAGGGGCTTAGAACTCAGCAGTTCCTGGCTCCAGTAGACCTATGCCTATTAGGTCTGATTCTCATCTCACTCATATCAATCTAACACAGGTGAAAATGCATTTACTTCAATGGAGTTACTCCAGATTTATTCTGGTATAAGCAAGAAGGAGAAGCAGATACCAAATATGGTACTGCTCCGGTCCTGTATTTGCCACCCCATTGCACAGTTAACACTTATTACCTCAAGCATCTACCTCTACATCCTCTCAGAATAAGAAATGAGATTATACATCCTCCTGCAAACCTCTAACGGTGACAATTCCATGAGTCAGACAGTGCAAACATCCCAATTATTTCAGAGGGGAATAAGTTGAGCCCTGCTTTTACTATTTACAATTATTACTGAGGAGCATCAACTAAACAACCATTTTCCTGCAGCCCTCTTTAAAAGACGAAATGAGCCCAATATGCTGCTAACCTAATGAGGACTGTGTGACAGAGTCATAGATACATTTTCTCACTAGCCTAATGAGGAAAGTGACAGACAGTGAAACAGTTCACACTTGAGTAATTTTCTAGTCATGAGCAACCGCAGTGCTCATAGTAGCAGAAGCCAGAGAAGGAGCGAAGAGATATACAATAAATATACACTGGCTCCATTGGCCAGAATAAGTTATCGCTAGAATAGAGGTCTTGGGGCAAACTCCCATAGGAAATTTAAACAAAAAGAGTCAATTTAAGGCATCTCTAGCAGTGCATTCAATTAAAATTAATTTTTTAAAAAAGAGGATCAGCTGCCATGCTGCTAGGCCACCTGCCCAAAGGAAAAAAAAATTAGAGATGCAATGACCCTGCGCTACCAGTGTCTGCAAGCTGCTCACAAATAGCTGAATAATATCTGCTTTTCACAAACGTCCATGGCCGTTTAGTCCTAGGAAAGAAAGGAACTAGCATCAAGTAACTCATTATCCATATTGACAGCAAGTGTTCAGCATGAAAAATGCTTTCCCTCTTACTTTTTTAATACACTGGCACCCTCCTTCAGTGAAATCATTATTTTCACAGAAAAATATCACTATGAGCCAAGTCTGGGTGCATCCATTGGCATGGATTCCATTGGACCTGCAAGATCCATTTGGGGAATGGTACCACGAGGAGCTGCCCTTGGTGGTAGCCTGGTAGTGCCAATCACTGTGGGCAGACTCCAACCCACACTTTCAGCTGCCACGGCACTCAGGGTGCTGGGGATGTGGTTAGGAGACAAAGTCCAAGTCTAGGGCGTGGGGGCTTTTCCCAGCTGAATGACAGCCAGGGAAACCAATTGGGCTGAGTGTCCCAAAGAGAGATGTTCCATCCAACAGCTTGGAAATGGAGCTGTCAGCCATGGGGAGAAGATGCGGGAGAGAGAGATTGAGTACAACCCCCCTGCCTCCTACGCCAAGAGCTTGTTGTTTTTACCAATGAGGGCGGCCATGCCTGTTCACCTCTCTCTTACACCAGCCCAGGAGATTCCTGGGCTGCTGTGAACCCCTGCCCCCACCCCAAAGCTGCAGCAAGGGGGAAAGAGAGCCCAGCCTGCAGACAGATGCTTGGGAAAATCAGGAGCTCATTTGCATCCAATGGCAGAGGCACCCTCTCTTGTGAACTGGTCTAGTTCTCTTCAGGATTGCATCCCGGTAAAGGGCTGCCAGGTAAAGGAGAAGGATTACACAGCAGCAACCTTTCTGGTTCCAGGGTGCTCTGGGAGCTGAAATGACCCTCAGTGACACTTAAGCTGGACTGCCCAGTTATGACTGCCTCCCTTGGCTTCCCCATGGGTGCTGGTGGACAGAGGATGTCTGTAGCTATGCACTTGCCCCCTTCCTGGCCCCAGCCTCACCTCTGGCATGCCACCTGCATCAGAGTTTTTGGGGTGTGAGTGCTCCAAGTACAGTGGCTGTAGCATGGGTTAAAACACTACCCAAGTACCACAGCAGAGAGAGAAAAGAGCTGTTGTGCTACTAATGGCACCCTCTGCAAGGGCAGGCTATAGCTTCCTGATAGACAATGTGTCACATTCTACTTCACTAAATACATAGCAGCCTTCCTTGTCAACGCTCTTGTCAAACATTAAACAATTAAACCTCTCAGCCCTATTATTCTCATCCCTATTTTACAGATAAGGAAGCTGAGATAGAAAATTAAATTATTTGTCAAAGGTCATAAATGAAGTTAGGAAAACAGCCAGAAACAGAACTCAGAAAGTCCTGGCTTTTTGTGTTCATGCTATAACTAATGTAAGATCCTTTAAAACTCCTATCGATACATACACTTGTCACAGGGTGTGATGGGGCCTGGGCCCCACACAAGTGTAAAAAGAGTTAACCTCAGCAGGGGGCAGTCAACGTGAGTCCTCCAAGTGGCCTAGAGAGGTTTCATGGGGCACAGCTAATAGGAGAGAGGCTGCAAGAAGCAGCCAATCAGGGCCCAGCAGGCTCACATAAAAGGAGCTGCAGGGCAGCACAGAGTCAATTGTTGCTTGGAGACTGTGTTTCTAGCAGGCTGATAGTCTTGTGGCACCTTAGACAGAGAAATTGTTCACAGGGACAGAGGAAGCAAGAGGGAGTTTATGGCTGGCTGCTGGGATTGGGTAGTTGCATGCCTTGAAAAAGGTGCTGGAGCCATAGGGAAGTGGCCCAGGAAAATATAGCAGCATTGGGAGAAGTTAAAGAGTTGCAGCAAGAGGTTGCTAACTGTAGGGTCTCTGGGTTGGGACCTGGAGTAGTGGGCAGGCCCAGGTCCCATGCACCACTGAGGAAGTGGCAAGATTATTGGACTGAGATGCTAATCCCCCAGAAGGGGGGAACACGGATGATGACACAGTCTGAGGCCTGAGTCATGAAGAGGGTGTGGTTGTTCCTGAGGCAGCAGGCAGATGCAGAGATGGAGAGATGGTGTGCAAGCTGTGGACAGGGGGTGTTGGCTTGAGCTAATCCTCAGAGTAACCAGGAGGAGGCACCAGTCCAGTGGTGAGTGATGTGCCCTGTGACACAAGCACATATTTAATATATGACAGAGCTACATCTTTTAGAATTTTCTTTTGCTTTATTCAAATTAGTAATCATTTAGATTGTCTTTGAAAGACTTTCCTCCCTTGCTCCCAATGCATGCTTAATGTAATTAACTATAAATGAGAAAAAATGCTATTCACATAAAAAGAAAATGTTAACCTATAAATTATCCAGCTCTCCCTTTTGAGGCTGGCAATGCCTCTCCTAGAAAAGCTACAATGTTGGTGTAGTGTTCTTGGCTTGCCCTCCGGTTGGTGCCCCCAAAATAATTTGAGACAGCATGTTTCTCTTCCACTTTGACCATCTGACAACATTTGCTGACAGTGGGTTGTCTCCAGCATTTGCAAGATTACACACAGGAGGATTTCCAAGATGATTTTGGAGGGTGAAAATCACTCTTTACATTTCAAAAAACATTTGCAGAAAACTAATAGTCATGTATGGAAATATGAATTCTTTATTCCCATTAATGTCCTCAGCTGCTCACTGTGCACCTCATTACTAACCATCCATTTGTGTCTTTCTGCTTCTCTCCTCTTCAAGCCTTCTTCTCAGTCACCCCGGATCTCTGGGACATGTTCAGTCCTCCAGAGCTTGATCAAAAGCCCATTAAAGTCAATAGGTGTCATTCCATTGACCTCAAAGGGATCAGGCCTCCCCGGAGCCATGCATCCACCGCCTTTCAAGTTCCTCCTTAAAATATGCTTCTTCCAAAAGGCCTTTCTGCTCCACTCCAGGTACAACTACACTGCAGCTGGGAGTTGAAATTCTCAGCTCTGGTAAATGTACATAGGCTAACTGTGTATGAACTAGCCCACTAAAACTAGTGTGGCCATGGAGGTATGGGCGCTGACTCAGGTTAGCTACCTGAGTACTTATCTAGGATCTCAGATGGGGATGTACAAATTAGATAATTGAAACCTTTGATGTGTACAGCCAGATAGGATTCCCCCAGCTTTTCTCTTCCTGTTATTTTTTTTCTTGAAGTCCTCACAATCCTTCATTTTCATTCACTTCAGATTGGTGATAGGTGACCCACTGTGAACAAGACAATATTCAATTTACATGTAAACAGATAGAGGAATAAACATCTCTTGTCTGACAGAAAACCTGTTTGTTTGTTTTTTACCTTTGCAGGTCATGAACCCCCCAGACACAGACTTGAAGAACATATTTTCAATAATATGTACATAACTCCTTACACTGTATCTATGCATACATTTCACAATGATATTGATGACCAGTGTGATGCCAGCTTTCACTGGAGACCTAACATGACCATTCTTTGGTGAATTAGAGTATACATGCCAGACTCAGGAGATTCCATTAACCCCGCTTCACTCTCTTGCCAGTTAGTATTAAGAGGCTCTTGCATAACAGAGCATTAACAGAGTTGTTCCTTTGGCTGATTGTTAGGGAACTAGGCTTTTTGCTGTTGTTAGTCTGCTGACAAAAGTCTGTCTGTCTGCAACCACAATTCATTAATTGCTCTCTGTATCTAAATAATTTGTTTCAGACATTTTATTATGTACAGAATATTATAACTAGACTTTTGACCCTGTGTGAAATGAAAAATATCCAAGCATGGGTGGAAAGGAGAAAGAATATAGAAATGATGAATACACAGAGAAGGGCAGACAAAAAAGCCACAACAGTATTGAGGTCCTTTGGCTCCACCAGGCAAAAGAGAACCCATTAGCCTCTAATGTTTAAGGACCATTACTTTTGTAATACTAGTTACTGATACCATAAACTAGAGAAAAACCATCATCAATCATCTTCCCCCACCCTAACCCCTGACTCTTCCAACATCTTGATGGTGCATGGTCATGAGTTGAAGTGAGACGTACCCTCTACCTGTGAGCAGAGATCCTCACACTAAAATACAAAACAACATAAATTGTTTGCATGATGGGAGTGTAGTACAAACAGAGAGAAAAATGCAGAAAAAGTATTATGTCCCTTTAACCTTCTAGACTGTAAAACCCTCATAACATGGACTTTCTCATTTTGTGTGCATTACATAGTTCAGTATGAGAGGGGTAGCTGTGTTAGTCTGGATCTGTAAAAGCAACAAAAAGTCTTGTGGCACCTTATAGACTAACAGACGTATTGGAGCATGAGCTTTCGTGGGTGAATACCCACTTCATCGGATGCATGTCGACGAAGTGGGTATTCACCCACGAAAGCTCATGCTCCAATACGTCTGTTAGTCTATAAGGTACCACAGGACTCTTTGCTGCTTTTCATAGTTTAGGGCACATTGCTGGCAGTAAACTAATAGATAATAAATAACTATAACCATTGAAACCTGCTAGGCTCTCATAGTGAGAGATGCCTTTTAAAGCTGTGGGGGGAGGGAGAAAATTACTATAACCTTATAGTGTTGGTAGTCTCCTTATTTTGTTGTGCTGGTGTTCCTCAAAGGATGATTCACAGCCTTATATCCTCAGCAGAAAATACAAAAGACATTCTAAGAATATTCATTCCAATTTTTAAATGAATTTGCTTTGGCCAGTTATTAACCCTGTTTTTATTCCATCGACTTTCAAAAGAGTCTATCAGGAGTAGAATGACTTGTGGATGGACCCTCAGGCAAAACTCCCTTTCCCCACATATGCCTTCTCTCACTTTCCCCATACTCCATGTCTTCTATTCCCATTGATTCTGCTGCAATAGCCAGTCCCTCTCTTCCACATCCCCACAGAGAAACTACAGCTAAAAACGTTTCCCAATACCACTCTCAGTTACTGTTAGCCAGTGCCAAAGTCACCCACAGCCACATGGGGCCATAATTATCCTGCTTCCAGACAGTCACATAGTATAGCCACTCACCTCCACCCCTGCAGGAGGCAAGCTGGTGGGAGTACCTTTGTTCAATGGTTCACAGAGATGTAACTGCTAGGAACGTAGACCTATATCCTCAAAGGTATTTAGACACATAACTCTAACTTAATTGCTTTCAATGAGACACTTAAATGTCTTTTGAGGGTCTGGGCCTAATGGTATGTCTACACTTAAATCATGTCACCGTAGCGCTTCAGTGTAGATACTACCTATGCTGACAGGAGGGGTTGTCCCATTCGCATAGGTAACCCACCTCACTCTTATCTGGCTCAGTTCTATGGGCTTAGTAGGAATAAAAAGTAGTTACATGCTGACAAAAATAAGCTTTATTTGAATACACAGAGGGAGGAGATCTGCTGAGTATGTAGATTCCATGTTTATGAAGTCACTTTATCAAGCAGAATTTCACTGTAACTAGTTTTTACAACACCCCATGTTACTAATGGGGTAACTGAGACACAGAAAAAGCAAACAACTTTCCAGGGCTTTGCAGAAGAAAAAAAAAAAAGAAAAAAAAGGAAGAGTCAAGATGAGCACTCAGGAGTTCCCGACTACAAGTCCATGCTGAGTTTAGTAGATCAAAACTTTTCTCCTTTAAAATCACTGAACTGTGCAAATGGCATCCTCTCCAAAGCCAGAACTTTTAGGCTGAGCTGTGTCACAGCTGCACAATTTAGTTTTAATTAATCAGTTCCGAGTCTCATTAGCAGAACGCAGCAAGAGAAAAATATCTGAAAGAAAATGAATTTTTGTCAGAAAAGAGCATATTATTTGTGAGACTAAAACCTTGCTTCAATTTACAATTAATAGGATTAATAGGATTCAGTAACCACCAGTAGAAAATGTCAGAAAAGCTATTAGTGGACACTTAGGTCATGTTGTAACTGAACATATTTTGTTTCAAAGCTTTAGATCCGAGAAAAACACCCACCGTTCTCTGCGGTCCCAACTATATCTTAGCTTTAGAACAAAAATGTTGAAAGGCCCAAATATTAAGCAAGGATAAATGTAGATACATAAGCAAATGTCATGTTACAGATTTACCTGGCAACAAGCTGCCAGCGGTGTTCAGGTCAGAGGTTAATGAAAGACATCCAAAGGTCATTCAGTGATTATGTGAGAGCATGAGTTTAATAGGGCATCAGGACGACAGACACTGACAGAAGATTTATACCAGAGGTGATGACATTGCTACGAATACTGCTGATAAAAGGAGCCCCAATATAGGACTGAACAGAATGATGAATGGGGCACATGTCGACTCACACTTCTCATTATAAGCTCTTTCACTCTTGGTGGCACTTAGCATCATTTATTTACTGTGGCTTGAAGGTGCAAGGCAGTAGCATGGTATATCTAGTGCTTTTAAATGTAGGCTTGCCATATAAAAATGAAAGAAGAGATGAGATTAGACCTTTGAATAATTGCCCAGCTTTCCAGCAGAGATTATATTCACTAGTGCTAACATTATTTTTTCCCTAATGTTCTCTGTGTGAACAGCTCAAGTGAATGAATTTTCTAAGGCAGAAGGTCAAAGGAAAATAACTGATAAGCATTGCGCTTGGTATAGAATATCGCTTTACAATATTCTCTCCTTCTCATTTGTCAGATAGGGAATAAGAGATAATATAATAAAAGTATATAAAAATATTTTTTGTCATGCCACATTTAGTTTTACTTGTCCCAAGCACTATTTTTCTTTGTGGATATTGGTAGGGAAAGGATCAAAGAAGTCAGCCAAAAATGTCTAATAATAATAAAAACCCTCAGAACCAAATGCAAGGAAAACTGAGACCTGATGAATAACTGGCACTGCACCAAAAAACACCTTTTCAGCCTGTTATATATTTATCAAACCACTGGAGTGTGAATTCTATGAATAAGTCTTATCATCTTTCATGCAGCAGGCACAATAAAAATTAGAACTACAGAAAATTGTGGGTATTACAAAAGGTTAGTTCTACCTATTCATACCTATCTGTAGATGGGAATGTCACAAAGGAAAGTCTCATCTGTCTTTCTGCCTGGGTTCTCATCCAGTGATGGAGCAATGTTGGATGATGTTGCCATTAATATTTAGCTGCATATACAACAAATGAAATGGCTTGACCAATAGAGATTGTAAAAGGCATATGCAATTTTAAAGGATGGAGAGGTGGATCATTCAAAGCATGAATTCCCCAAAATAGTTGGGGAATAGTTAATAGTTAAATAGTTGATACTATTATTATCTAATTTTAAAATCTAACATATCTGTATTTCATACCACAGATCACCATAGTATCTGAGCACATTACAAGTATTAGAAAAACTAAATATAGCAAGAATTTATTACTATAATAATAATTATTATTTATTAGGGGCCAGATGGTAAGCCCCTGACTCCTGTTGGTGAGCACTGGCTTCACTGGGACTACTCATGGAAGTAACTGCTCACTAAAGTGACTAAGGGTTCACAATCTGGTCCCATAGAAATAGTAGTAGCAATTAGAGATCCCCATAGACCCTATAAACACACACACACACACAACAAAAATATGGTCCCTGCCCCGAAAAGCGCACACATCACCTTTCTGAACTGAAGATCTGTGGTTTCTAAAGTTGTACATAAGACACCATTTAAAATGTAAAGGATTTGTTCACTATAGCATTATATAATTCCAAACCAATCTCTTTTCCAAGATGAACACTCCCAATCTTTTTAATCTTTCCTCATGTGAAAGCTGTTCCATATCCTTAATCATCTGTGTTGCCCTTCTCTGTACATTTTCCAATTCTAATATATCTTTTTTGAGATGAGGCAACTAGAATTGAATGCAGTACTCAAGGTGTGGAGGTACCATTGATTTATATAGAGGCAATATGATATTTTCTGTCTTATTATCTATCCCATTCTTAATGATTCCTAATATTTTGTTAGCTTTGTTGCTGCACGTTGAGCAGATGTTTTCAGAGAATTATCCACAATGACTCCAACATTTGTTTCTTGAATGGTAATCACTAATTTAAATCCCATCAGTTTGTATATACAGTTGGGATTACGTTTTCCAATGTGCATTAATTCGCGTTTATGAGCACTGAATTTCATCTGCCATTTGGTTGCCCAGTTTTATGAGACCCCTTTGTAACTCTTTGGAGTCTGCTTTGGACTTAACTACCTTGAGTAATTTTGTATCCTCTGCAGACTTTGCCACCTCACTGTTTACCCCTTTCCCCAGATCATCAGGAACAGTCCTGTACAAGTTTTCCCACACATTTCTACCAATGAACTTCAAGCCTGACATGCAGTAATCTAGTACTGAGTCTCTGATATCAGACATAGTGGGGTGGCTTACTGATTTGGATATATGTCCATCACGGAGCAGTATAAAACTACAGGTTATATTTTTATTTTGAGCCAGAGCCAGCATTTGAATGGAGGACTTTAAAAATGAAAGGTTGGCATGCTTAGTCACCAGTGAGACACTTTCATTTGGAGTGTTTTATTATACACAAAAGTCAAATGAACAGAACACATTTTATTTGGTTGATGGAAGACATGGTCCTGAGCACAGGTAGCATATTTGTTACCAAAGCAGACAAGAAAATCTCAGTAAAGCATTTGAAGCTCATATTCTCCAAATGAATGAGATTTCTTATTTAGGAATAAGTTAAATAGAACACAAATCAGATTTCTTATTTATATGCAGTGAAAGAGAAAGCCAGGAGCAATGGCAGTATTGCTGAAGCATAAGATCATAAGAATGGCCATACTAGGTCAGACCAATGGTCCATCTAGTCCAGTATCCTGTCTTCTGACAGTGGCCAATGCCAGATGCTTCAGAGGGAATGAATGGAACAATGCAATTATCAATTGATCCATCTCCTGTCATCCAGTCCCAGCTTCTGGCAGTCAGAGACTTAGCAATCTTGGCTAATAGCCATTGATGGACCTACCCTACATGAACTTATCTAATTCTTTTTTGAACCCAGTTATACTTTTGGCCTTCACAACATCACCTGGCAATGAGTTCCACAGGTTGTGCATTGTGTGAAGCAGCACAAGGACGCTAATAAAATATGCATCACTCACCAATGTTCTAATATTCCCACTGGAGATCAAGTCCTGTCTGAAGGTGTTTGATGGAGGATCAAGTTGATTGTGAAGATTAGACCACTATTTCTCAGACTGCAGATAATCACTGAGGTTCTAGACAAAGCCTCTCTCAGTTTACCCCATATGCAATGTTTCCCTAACAGTGGCTCCCAACCCACCAGTGGGTTGTGGGAAGGCTCCAGATGGGTCACCACATCCAAGGCTGGATTAACCCAACACCGGGCCCTAGCCTAGTCAAACATACATTTCTCTTGGCACAGTATGGATGGGAGGCCTAGACGAGGGGGTTGGAGAGCAAGCCCACCCTGTGCTCAGCCTGCAGCAGCAGTTTCTGTCCCACAGGGCTTGGCCTAGCTCCCTGCTCTGGGTGTTGCGACCTGGTGCCTGGGATTTCAGCGTCACTCAGGTTTGGCCTGGCTGCCCAAGTGACACTGTGATCCCATGCACTAGGTCACAAGGCCTGGAGCAGGGAGCCAAATCCAGACCCGCGGGACAGGAGCTGCCACTGAGGGGTGAGAGTGGGGTGGAATTGCTCTCCAACCCTCACCCCTGGAGCCTCCCCTCTGCACCAACCTGGGATTAGAATTGCAGTGCCAGGACAGAAGGTGCATATATGTAATAGTGTGTGTGTGGGGGGGTGGGGAGATTTGCAAAAAAAAGACAAATGCAGTTGGTGGGTGTAGCAGGGTGAACCCTTGCTCCTTCCCTGAAGGGGTTTAAAAAGTGGCCTGGCAGGGCTTGAGAAGACAGCCTTTAGCCTGGGCTGATTGGGGAAGTGGCTGCAGGTGAGGCCATGCCCCAAACTGAGCCACAGGCCTTATAAGAAGGCCAGGGAAGCCAGGGGCAAGACAGTCTCTCTCTGCCTTCAGAGAGGGATGGGCTTGGCTGCTTAGCTTGAAACTGGATACCTGAGGGCAGCAGGGCTGGGGAAGGCTGAGGAGCCGGGGAGCTCCAGCCTAGAAAGCCCCAGGCTGTGGCCTAGCAGTGGGCCAATAGGTACTGTGGGTTGCAGAGGGCAACCTAGGGGTAGGCCAAGGCAGCAGGTCCAAACCCCTTTGCCTGTGATGAATAGGCTGATACTGCAGCCTGCCCCAGAGTGTGGGGCTAGACAATGACTGTCAGTAGCCAAATACTGAGGCAAGGTGGGGATAGAGGGTGAGGGTTCCCCAAGGAGGGGAGACCCTAAGAGAAAGGGGTTACTGCTAGGGGGCAGCACCCCATGTAAGAGGGCACTGGGTCCAGGGAGGGACATGGGGGGGGGGGGGGCAGAAGACAGGTGGATCACCAGCCTGCAGAGGGTGCTCTCGACTGGAACTGAGCTAATTCCCCAGAGCAACCAGCAGGAGGCGCCGCGGGGGTGAGTCCGACCCCGTTACAGTGGGTCATCGTAGTAAAATGTTTGGGAACCACTAAATTATAACAGGTTTCAGTTTTCAATAGAAAGCAACAAAATGCCATAAAACTTTTTGACCATACACAATCGGAATCCCATTTAGTAGCATGAAACATTATCTTTGCTCTACTGCACATTGAACGGCAGCAAGATTGTGCTAAGCAGCGGGGAATTTCCATTGAGAAATTGTATGAGAAGGTTACCTTGAAACAGATTGGTGCTACACACTCCAGAAATGCGTCTTGTTTCTCCCATGCACAACTGCCACTCCCTGTTGGTGTCTTTGAATTTATTTGGAATGGAAGATCTTCATAAGACTTTCAGAAGGAATATGTGATAATTTCTCGCATTGTACTAATAAAGGCTGGTATAGTTTTGCAAAGTGATTATATTATATGAACAATGGACATGGAGTTCAACACTTACCTAAGGAACAGAAATAAAAACAATGTGAATAACAGATAACTCAGAGAATGTTACCTACTGGAATTTGATCACAACTCTATAAAAAGAGACTGCTTACTCATTGAAAACAGATGGTCAATCATTATATTTTAGCACCTTCTATGGAATGACTTAATATTGTTCTTGGAAGAGGTTTCTCATCCTACTTTTCCAGTCTGTAAAGGATCCAGTGGGTAAGTAATAAAAGACATAAGCTCTAATACTACTTTGTGTTTCCAGTATTTCTATTTGTTCGTGATTTCTGTTTATGCAAGACCTGGCCTGCTCAGAGGACGTCAATACTTGGATGATGGAAATACTATCAGAAGCCCAGATCTCATCCAAAAAAAAAATCCAAACACAAGTATGGAAATATTATTTGGGTTCCTTGAGAGTACACACCCCAAATTCTTTACTGATATAAATCAATGCTACTCCAGTGGAGTAGTGCCAATTTATACCAGCAGAGACTGTGTCCAAAATACATTGCCATAATAAACAGGAACAAAGGGACAAGGGGAAACCTGAGATCCTGTCTAGACCATGCTTTAATTCAGTGCCTCCATATCACCAAGGTATCGAGGCACATTCCTGTCATTAAGCACATTTATATTCCCATTGACTTCAGTAGGACTACTGACATGTTTATGGTGCAATGCATGTATAAGTATCTTGTTGAATCAGAATTCAGAAAGAATGTATGCTCAAAAACCCTGGGGCAACCTTAAATAAAAGGAGGTGAAACATAATAAAGCTAATGCTGAAAACAGAAACATTTTTTATTATTGTGAAAATCTGGAGGTGGGCCCAAGGCATAAAGATTAGATCTGGATTCAAACTCCACCCAGGTTTGAAGGGTTCCGCTCCAATGTTCAGAAAAAATACATCTGGATTATTATCAATGCTTTTTCCAGAAAGAGGTGCTAAAACAACAGTGTAGACAATTGTAAAACCAGGACTGCTTCAGGACTCATTGCTGACACTGATTGATGGATGACTGTAGAAGATTCGGACAAGTCTTTCCAATCAGTTTCTAACAAAGATTATAGCAAAAGCAGCAAAACTAAAAGGGAGAAGAGAAAAGGGTTTAATGTTTAGGCCAGATCAATCTACAGTACAAAACCTACTATCTAAGGGCCCCTTTTGCTAATATTTATATCATGCAACCACTCTAGGCATTACCTTCATTTGTGAAGTACATAGTTTCTCCATATTAATTGTGAATATAATAGTTTAATTAACTAAATACAGATGAATAATTCCTCCCTTTATAGTTGTGGTGAAAACTATGTTGAGTAGGTTTCTGGGCTGTGGATCCATTCATCCTGAAGCATTTATATAATCACATTACTAACTACTAAAATGCAGTCACATGTTTGGCAGAATATGGCAGATAATTAACATCATCCAGCAACAAAAGACGAAGTTTAGGTGGGGTACTATATCCAACTGGTTTAGCCATGTGTTACATCCTGCTCTTCAAACAGGAATTATTTTGGGGAAGACCCATGGCCTGTCTTATGCAGGAGGTCAGACTAAATGATCACAATGGTCTCTTCTGGTCTTAGAATCTAAGACTATGAATCTTATCCTCTGATTTACCCACTATAATGTGTAGGGCTGGTCAAAATTTGGTTTCCAACTAAAGGATTTTTTGTGTGTGTGTGTGAAAAGTATCTGATTTCTGTGGAAAATTTAAATTTTTTAAATTAAAATCCTGAATTTCAGCTGAAAACTATTTGTGTATTTGAATGTCCACCAAATAAATAAATAAATACATTTTCTGCGGAAGAATGTTTCCAACCAGCTCTACTAATGCGTCCTGTCTGCATATTATTTTCAGCTGCGATTAACAACTGTTTTTCAATACATCTGTGGCTAAAACAAGTTATAAGTAAAACTGACTTTAAAAGTGAAATCAATCTCCATGGAAAATAATGTATTGGAAAATACTTTGTCCATTTTGCTTCAAAAATTTGACTATTTTCAAACTTTCTGACCATGACTAGATATAACATGGTTTGACCAGTCAGTGAGGATGAGTTCTGAACTTTGTTATAACCAAACTGAAAAGCTACATGAAGAGCCAAAGCAAGATATAAACTGGTTCAGATAAACATCTCTTACTTATGCTTATTGTGACATTCTATACCTTGGGAGAGCATCCTGTAACCCCATATTCCTCATGTGTATATATAATTGTGATCTTGCATATAAAGCATGCCATATAAGGCATCAGGGGAAAGGTTATGATCTGGTGAAAGTCACTGTTCTATCTAAATATGTACATCATTAGTGCATATGAACTTATGAGAGTGGGTTGTATGGTTGTCAGTAAAACATGCTGTAAATTGGGGAATCAGCCAGATATTAGCTCCCCAGAGACAACAGCAAGGAAAGTAACTAACGCCCAGGCAGGTGTCAAACAACCATCAACAACCATTGTCCAGCAAGCAAGTTACAATTCAGTGACTCGCCTGCATAAGGCCATGCCAGGGGAATTGCTCAACCTTGCCTGGTGATTCAGCAATGCCCACCAGGCACGCCTGGACTTGTGTTCTCCAAACACATGGACTAAGGGTATAAAACAGGACACACCGTAAGCAACAAGGACACTCAGAGGACTGAAGTCCCCAACAGAGGGGACTGGCCCAGGTTTCAAGGGTGAAAACCGTGTACTATGAACTGCAATATTCAATGGGATGAGGAAAAACTACTTAATCTAGATGTTACCCAGTCTAATAGGGTTGAGAGTTTAGACTGCGTGCTTATATTTTATTTTCTTTTGGTAACATAGGGCTTGTCTACACTGGCACTTTACAGCACTGCAACTTTCTCACTCGGGTGTGAAAAAACACCCCCCGGAGTGCAGCAAGTTTCAGCGCTTTAAAGTGCCAGCGTAGACAGTGCACCAGCACTGGGAGCTACGCCCCTCATGGAGGTGGTTCTTCTAGAGCGCTGGGAGAGAGCTCTCCCAGCACTCTGCTGCAACTACACAAGCCAGTGTAGCCTAGCCCTAACTCTGACTTTTTGCCTATCACTTATAATCACTTAAAATCTATATTTTTGTAGTTAATAAACTTGTAGTTAATAAATTTGTTTAACTGTTTATCTTCACCAGTGAGTTTGCCTGAAGTGTTTGGCAAGGGTGTTTGCTCAGGTTTACAAAGGCTGGTGTATATATCCACTTTCCATCGATGAAGTGGTGAACCAATTAATAAATTTGCACTGCTCGTCTTGAGCAGTGAGCTGGGGGGATTTGGCTGGTGCCTTTCGCTGTGTGATTTATGTGTGGCTCTGGGAGCATTCCTGCAGCCTAGCTGGGTGTGGGCCTCCACATGCAGTTGTGCTGAGTGCTAACAGCACCTGGAGTGGTTTGCTGCTTGTCACTAGCAAGGCATTGTGAGACACAGCCCAGGCTGGAGAGAGTTAAGGGGGCACAGTGGTCCCACAATCCCAGGCTGTACCCCAGGGATCCCATCACACTTATGCCTGTTTGTTAAACATGATATAATGACAGGAGGCTTAAAACCGAGGCTATTGGCTAAGACTCCTAAAGCATGGCTGCACAGAGGTTTTTGGGGTAGGGTTGCCACCTTTCTAATTGCTGGTAACTGGTCCCTTGAGGCCTCACCTCTTCGCCAAGGCCCTGCCCCTGCCTCTTCCTCCCTAAGGTCCCACCCACTGTACCTCACTCCTCTGCACCCTCCCCCTGTTGCTCGCTGGATTGTCTCCACCTCCACCCCACTCCCGCTGGGCTCCCTCTGTTCTGGGGCTGGGACAGGAGCTGCTGCAGCCTGACAAGCAGCCTGCCAGCAAGGGAGAGGCAGCCCTGGTTGAGCAGGGGCTGGCACAGGTTAATGACCTGGCACCTCCCCCGCCCTGCAGTAACCGGACTTTTGGCGGGCTGCCAGGTCCTCTTTTTGACTTGACTTTCTGGTAATAAACCAGGCACCTGGGAACTCTAAATGGCACCTGGACACAGAAGCCAAAAACTGGACTGTCCAGGTAAAACCAGACGGGTGGCAGCCCTGTTTTGGGGTCCTAGGGCAAATAATGAAACTGAGGTCCTCCCACCCTTCCAAAAAACGACCATGGTGACGAAAGAGTTTAAAAAGCGAGGAGCGGGGCAGGTCAGAGAGGGCCAAGGCCTGTGAGGTTGCTGGCTTCCCCTTGGGGATGAGGGCAGTGCAGTAAAGAGGCATTTTAGTGCCCAGGGTGGGCAAGCATATTTGCCCCCCCACACACCTTTTTTCCCTCCTCATTTTTCTTATTTAATTCTCCAATCCTTCCAGTCATTTGCTTAGGCTGACACGTGCTTCTTTCTTTCCACTTGCTTATACATTTGTCTTGACCTTGTTTTGATTTCTATTGTATTTATTGCCAAATGACACACACACAATGCTTGGGAAATGCATGACTTTATGTCGATACATTTTTCCATTTCCTTTCTGTGACCTTTCTCTTCATTGTTTTCGCACATTTAAATTCACACAAACCTTCCTTTTCTTTAAAAAAAAGGTATGCGGCTGAAGTTCTACGTTCCTGCATTGATTTTCCTGTATTTTAGTTTCGTTTAACTCCTGTTAGAATCTGGATGGCCAATGGAATTAATAATGCAGTAGGAGGCCCTTCACGTCTGGGTCTTCTGAATCTGGCCTAATTTGGTAGTGATCAAACCTATAATGTCAGTGGCATTATTTAAAACCTAAATCCTACAATATGATGGCTGTCTGTGGCTGCTTGGTGTATGATGTAATGTGGTTGTCTTGGTCATGTTCCTAGTGGGCAGGTCTCCATATCACAGAAACCACCAGCGTTGTTGGCACAACACCACTCCCTAGGTAGCAGCCTCAGCAGGGATGCCAGGGACTGAATGTGTATGGAGACTAGATCACTGCTGAGACATGTTGGCAGGCTGGTGTGGGGAAACTTGTGCTGTGACTGTCCATGCTGCACCTGTTCGGTAGATAAATAAAGGGCTTTAGTCTCTGGAGCTGGTGATCCAGCACCTTCTGCAAGCAGTAAAATAAACAAATAAAGCAAACAAAAACTGCCACTGATATCGTCCCTAGGATTTTATATTCCATCCATAATGTGAGATAAGTAATAACCCTTTTCACACGTAAGAACAGATGTGAGCTGATAGTTTAACATCGCTACTGCTTTATTATGCTTCAGTCTCTGAAATGCCAACCTTGTTGAAAAGCCAATTTTATACAAACTTATCTATAGCAGGTTGTACTCTTGCCAAGATATTGGAAACATTCACAGTGTGCTGCCCCTTTGTGCATAACAAGCGTCCTATATGTTGCAAAACACATCATCAGTTCTGATTTTTGCATGTGTCCCAGCTGCATGCTAACCAGAATGCCTAGTCTGCCTCCTTTTTTGAAGAAGAAACAAGATAGCAGCCTTAGCTGCCAAAATAAAGGAAATCTGTGGAAAATGTGCTTCCTTTTCCACATGTCTGAAGACCTTCCAGAAGCCTTCTGTATGGATGGAGAACTTTCAAGAAGGCTTTCCAGGAGATTTGTAGAGTATTTTGTACAGATATATTTGCTATATACTGTTTATAAAATAAAGACCTTTTTTACTGTTATAGATGATGTCTCAGATGCACAGTTGTACCTGATGTAGTTGTCCGGATTTTGCAATAAAGAAGAGGCAGACACTGCTGACTATTCGCTCTTAGTCAGACTCCAACATAATCTATGTGAGAGGCTCCTTGCAGGACTGTGTGTGTGTGACACACTCACATTCACACACTACAGACCCCTTGGGTCAAACTCTATTCTCCATTACACTTGTAGAACCCTATTGATTTCCATGGAGCTGCATGCATGTAAGTGAAAGCAAATTTGGCCTCATACATGAGAAGAAGCAGTTTACAGAGGCCTCTGTCTGGATATCTGTAGCCCTCTGAAAAATACAGGCAACAGTAGGAGGGGTTTTCTTCTGAGTATAGTCTCCACTAGTCACAGGGAGTGTTTCCCGTCTTTGTCTAATCCACAAAGGATGTGAGCCTATCACAGCCCCAAGCTATAGCAACCTACACTCTTACTCCTATTTGTCCATGCTCCAATCCCCAGTGTGGGCCATGATGACAACCACACATATGTATCACACCTGATGTCTGTTTCTTTAAATTTGCTTTGCCTTTGGATTTTTGTAAGCTTCTCCCTCAGCAGTTCCTCTGACTCTTTTAAATGGCTGCCTCTGAATTTTGATTTAGTTGTTTGCTATAATCTTGTTTAAATTCAGCTCATTTAATTTCTTTCCCAATGTCTTTCTTTGCCATTCAGGCTCAACCTCCTGAATTCTCCATCTGGTACCTTGGGAGCTGTTTCTGCCCCACCAAGAGTTTGATTACCAAACCCTTTGAACTTGTTCTGGATTTGACAGCCAGAGGCAGGCTGGAGGGGATACATCAGAGCTGCAATGGAGAGGGAGACCCTAGGGAGAATTGTGTCTCAGAGCAGTACATTCTGCTGCCTGGCATCTCTGCACTCTTACACTTGGTGCACTGTGCACTCCTCCCCACCAACACACACACTAACTGGTGTAGAAAGGAGGCAGTAATATAGCCCTAGTTTCATTATGTCCCCCTCCATTCAGTTAACACATGGGAGCATTAGTAGGAAGCAATTCCTGCTCTCCCCAACAGCACTGTGCTGAGCAGAAGCAAAGGAGCGTTCTCTTCCTACCCAATACACACACACACACACATAGATCCAGGAGCAACTTGGCCATTTATGTCACACATGGCCACATTGTGACCTACAGACCAATGTAGATTATTGAGTCTCTTCCTGTCTGATTCTTTCTCATCCATCAATTCATTGTCCTCCTCTTCTTCATTTATACTGCTTTCAAGGCACATGTTCTGGTAGCTAGCCTGTTGTCAATGTCACCCGCTAAGGTGAACAATTGCCAACCTCACTAGGGTTAGAGTCGTACGGGTAAGGCTCCGCACCTCAGGATTAGGGTTCTTATGGGTAGGGTACTTGGAGTCAGGGTTAGGGATCCTATAAATAGGGTTTTTGGAGCTAGGATTAGTGTTGCTTTGGGGAGGGCTCCCCGCCCTACTGCTAAGGTTCCCTGTGGTAAGCATGCCTATGGGATGGATTGTGGGGGGTGCGGGCTCTGGGGTTGGGCCTTGGATGAAGGGTTTGGGGTGCAGGCTGCTCTGGGAGTGCGAGACAACTCCTTTCAGCCCTCTCTTGCCGCAGCAGCTCAGGGCCGGGTGAGAGGTCCCTCTCCCAGGCTGTGGCAATTCCAGCGGGCCTGGGCTGAGCTGGGGGAGGGGCTGCTCTCCCCAGTAGCTTCAGGCTGGGCCAGGGGAGCGTCTCCTCTCCCCGGCAGTTCCGGCGGGGCGGGGCGGGGCTGGGCTGGGGGGAGCGTCTCCTTGCCCCGGTAGCTCCGACGGGCCTGGGAAGGACCAGGCTGGAGGAGGGGTTCCTCTCCCCGCCTGTGTGGCCCTTGATAGCCTGCCGTGGGGCCGCACAACTTACAGGGAACTTAGCTCCCTGCCCTAGGGTTAGGGTTCTTATGGGCAGGGGACTTGAGTAGGGCTCCCCACCCTAGGGTTAGGGTTCCTATGGGTCGGGTCCCTGCCCTGGGGTTAAAGTTCCTATAGAGAGGGTACTTGGAGCTAGTGTTATGGTTCCTATGGGTATAGCTCCCTGGCCTAGGGTTCCTTGGGGAGGGTACTTGAAGCTAGGGTTATGGTTCCTATAAATGGGTAGGGTAGTTGGAGTTAGGATTAGGGTTCATATAGGTAGGGCATCCTGCTTTAGGATTAGAGTTCCTATGGGCATAGGCGGCAGGTTTGTATAATTTTTGGTGGGGCCCAAAATGGTGGTGCCCCCCCGCTCCCGCCCTGTAAACCGATATAAAATGAAGCTACAACGCGTCAGTGCCACAAGATTACAAGGGTCAATTAAAAGTGGAAAGTCAGAAGCAGCACTTGCCTACTTCAATATACAGTATTATATTTTGTTGCACCTGTTGTGATGAAGTGGGAATGTTCTTAATATTTTCTCTGAATACTGTGTGGGTGCCTCAGTTTCCCCTGCAAGATGCCAACTGAAGGTATTGAGGACAAAGAGATCAGGTGGCCTCCTTGTCTGGAAGAGACACAGAGGCCAGAGGAGGGAGTGTCAGTTTGGAGCTGGCTGGGGAAATGGGGAGAGACCCAGAACTTGGTTCTGGGCTCCCCACCCCCCAAAATGGACCTGACAGAGGGGTTCTGTTTTCTGTACCAACAAGCTCTGTTTAAACTGTGTTCCCGTCATCTAATAAACCTTCTGTTTTACTGTCTGGCTGAGAGTCACATCTGACTGCGGAGTTGGGGTGCAGGGACCTCTGGTTGCCCCAGGACCAGCCTGGGCAGACTCACTTTGGAAAGTGCATGACGTGGAAGGGCATGCTGAATGCTCCGAGGTCAGACCCAGGAAGGTGTAAGCTTCTTGCCCTGGAGACAGTATGCTCAGAGAGGAGGCTCCCCCAGAGTCCTGACTGGCTTTGTATGGAGTTGTTCCAAAGCATCCCAGCATCCCCTTCCACACCGTGCACTTCCCAGAAGTCCACACAGGCACTGACACTCCCTCCTCCGGCCTTTGTCTCTTTTCCAGGCATTAGGAGGCCACCCGATCTCTCTGTTCTCCAACACCTTCAGTTGGCACCTTGCAGGGGAAACTGATTTGGGAGAAATGAAGTAAAAGCTGCCCAAACCGAGCTTGAGCACTCCTGAATTTTGAGGTGTTCAAATCTGGAAGGCAGGTGCTGGGGGTGGGAGAGGGCTGTGGGCTCCATGGGGGAGCATGGCAGCAACTGTCTGGAGCTGCACGGAGCCAGACACGCTGGTCTGAGTGGCACAGTAAGCGGTTTGGGGGTTGGAGAAGAGGTAGGGAGTTCCGGGGGGCAGTCAAGGGACAAGGAGCAGGGGGGGTTGGATGGGGCAGAGGTTTGGAGGGGCAGTCAGGGGACAGGCAGCAATTGGATAGGCATGGGAGTCCAGGAGGTTTATCAGGGGACAGGTAGGGGGTGCGGTCCTGGGGGGGAAGTTGGGTGGGGTCTCAGGAGCGGGCAGTTGGGGACAAGGAGAAGGGAGGCTTAGATAGGGGCTGAGGTCCCAAGGGGCAGTTAGGGGCAGGGGTCTCGGGAGGGGGTAATCAGGGGACAAGGACCAGTGGTGCTTAGATAGGGGGTGGGGGTCCTGGGGGGCAGTTGGGGCAGAGGTCTGGGGAGGGGGCAATCAGCGGACAGGGGCTGGGATTCAAAGGGCTCTGGGCTGCTGGCAGCCGCGGGGAGCCCAGAGCCCTTTAAATCTCAGCCGTGGCTGGGAGTCAGAGGGCTCTGGGCTGCCCGCTGCGGCGGGGAGCCCAGACCCCTTTAAATCTCAGCCGCGGCTGGGATTTAAAGGGCTCTGGGCTGCCTGCAACCGCGGGGAGCTCAGAGCCTTTTAAATCCCAGCCGCGGCAGGGATTTAAAGGGCTCTGGGCTGCCTGCAGCCGCGGGGAGCCCAGAGCCTTTTAAATCCCAGCCGCGGCAGGGATTTAAAGGGCTCTGGGCTGCCTGCAACCGCGGGGAGCCCAGAGCCCTTTAAATCCCAGCCGTGGCCAGGAATCAGAGGGCTCTGGGCTGCCCGCTGCGGCGGGGAGCTCAGAGCCTTTTAAATCCCAGCCGCGGCCGGGAATCAGAGGGCTCTGGGCTGCCTGCAACCGCGGGGAGCCCAGAGCCTTTTAAATCCCAGCCGCGGCCGGGAATCAGAGGGCTCTGGGCTGCCTGCAACCGCGGGGAGCCCAGAGCCTTTTAAATCCCGGCCGCGGCCGGGAATCACAGGGCTCTGGGCTGCCCGCCGCGGCGGGGAGCTCAGAGCCTTTTAAATCCCAGCCGCGGCCGGGAATCAGAGGGCTCTGGGCTGCCCGCTGCGGCAGGGAGCTCAGAGCCTTTTAAATCCCAGCCGCGGCCGGGAATCAGAGGGCTCTGGGCTGCCCGCTGCGGCGGGGAGCTCAGAGCCTTTTAAATCCCAGCCGTGGCAGGGATTTAAAAGGCTCTGAGCTCCCTGCCGCAGCGGGCAGCCCAGAGCCCTCTGATTCCCGCCCGCGGCTGGGATTTAAAAGGCTCTGAGCTCCCTGCCGCAGCGGGCAGCCCAGAGCCCTCTGATTCCCGGCCGCGGCTGGGATTTAAAAGGCTCTGAGCTCCCCGCTGCAGCGGGCAGCCCAGAGCCCTCTGACTCCCAGCGGCGGCTGGGATTTAAAGGGCTCTGGGCTGCCGGCAGCGCAGAGCAGGGGAGAAACCTAGCTCCAAATATTGCTGGAGCAGAGCCCCTGTCTGTGAATATTCCTGGGGCTAAAGCCCCAGGAGCCCATATAAGTTGGCGCCCATGCCTATGGGTAGGGTACTTGGAGCCAGAGTTAGGGTTCCTATCGGTAGGGCTCCCTGCCCTAAGGTTAGGGTTTCTATGGGTAGGATACTTGGAGTTGGGGTACAGTTGCAATGGGTAGGGTACTTGGAGCTATGGTTAGTGTTCCTAAGGCTAGGGCTCCCCAGACTAGTGTTAGCATTCCAAATTGGGTAACTGGAGGCAAGGTTATGGTTCCGATGGTTAGTGTATTCAGAGCTAGGGTGTGGGTTTCTGTGGGTAGGGCTCCTTGTAGCCAGGGTTTGGGTTTTTGTTAGTAGGGTTTCCTGGAGGTTAGGTTTGTGGTTTCTCTGGGTAGGGGTCTCCGGAGGTAGGTGGCCAGAATTTGCAGGAATTCATTAAAAACTGGGACAAAATACCAGTTTTTTTTTAAAAGTAGCAGGCACACTGAGACAAATGCGCAGGGAAAAAAGCCATTCTAGTTGTTTGTTTTTTTAGTTATGTGATCATCTTGGGCGCTCCTTTATGTTAAACAACTTTTTGTTATCTTGTTCATCATGCTAAGGGAAATATTCATTTCAGAGGACTAAGCTCAGGATATTCTGAATCCTGTTGTTTGTTCTGTGGTCTATGTAAAGAAAGAACCTTTTAGTGCTGTCCAAAAAAGATGCCTTTTCTGTGTGGTTTCATTGTAATTCCTGTGAATGTCAAAGTAAGTACGAAATCCCTAGCGTCTACATTTTGGCCTTTATGTCTATCTCTTTTCTGATTTGCTTAATTTTGCAATCTCACAGTCAAACACAACTTCCTATCCTTTTTCCCCCTATCTTTTTTTGTTCTTCTCTTCTATGACAGCTACACTGAAAGGTGGGTAGATCTTCAGCTAGCACAAATTGGCATAGCCCACTGAAGTTCTTGGAGCTGCACTGATTTATTTTTATTCTGTCACATATTAGACTTTAATTCCCTCCACCCTCCAGTCATACAGTCAATATTTCTAATGTGATCAGTTTTATTTCTCTTTACAAATTAGTTCCTTGTAATTTTATTGGACTAAACACTTGGTGGCCCAGACTATAAGTAACCTTAATTTATGTATAGATAAAACATTTCTAGGCCATATATATGACAAGGAAGGAAAAGATCCATCAATCATTTGTAGTCTTCATACAGTCAACCTATTCCTTTCTCGAATGCACTCATTTTGTTTGTATAAAGTTTTTACTGTAAGGTTGTCCCCAGTGGACTGACAGGCCTTGTCTTTGAATAAGGCTCCTGAGCCATAAGTATAGTAAAACTAGCAGTGCTTTGTCTTGGGGAGGCAGCTTTCCTAAGAAATTTATCTTACATCCAAAAAGGTCATTTTATCTGATTAAAAAAACTTTTTTTTACCTTGCGGGATCCAAAAACTGGAAGTCAAATATCATCACATAAAACACACTGACAAAGCAGTTGGCTGTAGGAGTAACTGAGATCGGTATTTTTTGTTAATCTCTATTATATATAACAAAAACAGACATTGAATGACTTGAAAGTAGGTAACTGCATACCTAGCGCACTTTTGTAATCACGTACTCCTATCGCAGTTAACTGCTTCTTCCTTCCCCCATTCCTTAATATATCTGTCACAATCTCTTGTGTCTTGCCTTAAATTAGATTGTAAGTGCTTTGTGGCAAGGACTGTCTCCTACTATATATTTGTACATAGTCCAGCACAATGAGGCCCTGGTTGTGACTAGGGCCTTTGGGTGCTACTGTAATACATAATATAAAATAATTCCATGTTAACCAGTCTTCTTGCAATTGTATTGGGGTTTGCACTCTTATTTGCAACAACATCCCCCATTCCAATCATCATATAAGTGATTTTGTAACATGGATATAGCAAAGTTCTTGCAATACAATAGTCGACCTGATTTGTAAGTATTCTAAATCCATTATATTGTATTTAAGACGTGGAATAAAAATAAAAAGAAAGTTCATTGACTAACAGCATAACGGAATGAGTAATAGCATTCTCTCCCAATGGTACTTCTCTCATATAGATAAAAATATAAATAACAAGCCTCAGGATATTCTTATTTATTGTTCTTTCTGCTCGTTGTTAATCAAGTTAGTTTACCAGAGGTTGTGTGCCTCGCATTGTAGCTTCTCCCCAAGGAAGTCTACAGGTTGCACAAATTAGTGATAAAAATTAGATTCCTTGATTAGTAATCTCTGTTCATTTTGCCCTAGTCAGCGAACCAACACTGTTAAACAACATTAAGTATGTGCGCAAATCTTCATATCAGAAAGGGCCCAATTCAGGCCAACAATTTTTAAACCCTCTTTGAAATTAATCTCAGATGATTAAATCTTTATCCCTGTTAGTGATATTTAATAAATAAAATAATAATAATTATTATCTTTGAAATTGATCTCCAATGATTAAATCTTTATCCCTGCTAGTGATATTTATTAAGCACAACTATACTGTGCCAAAATAACAAAGTTGAAAGCAAAAGGATTTTACACAGTGACTCAGCTTTGTGCTTCCTGTTTTAGTAATGAACTGGATTCATAACAAAGGCCAATGTTTTGCATTTTAAAAAGAACTGCAGTTGCATTCATTGAATTTTACTTTTTTATATATTAATTGCTCTTTTATTCATTTGTTATACTTTTAAATTGCAAAAATACAAAATATAAAAAATAGACTTCTAAAAATGCATTTTTAATACGCTTCTCTTTTACACATTCTTTCTGCATTTTAAGTATTAGTGCACGGATTCTCTTTTTTTATTTTCTAGTATTTCTTCCCAGCCCCCATTTTTTTCATTTCATAGGCCCCAATCTTATGCTTTACACACATCCTTAATGTTATTCTGGAGTAATCTCACTGAAGTCGATGAGCTAATGCGTTAACAGAAAAAAAAATCTAAAAAAATGCAGTTGAAGGTGACATGTAAAGAATAATTTTATAAAAGGAAATATAATGGAGAAAAAGGAATTCAGAGACTGCAACTGAAGTTTCTTTTTCAAGCATAAAACACTTAATTCTTTTAAAACCAGTTGCACCAAAGTCAGTACGGCTAGGTTTAAAATAAATCAATGGAAGTTAGGGTGACCAGACAGCAAGTGTGAAAAATCAGGACGGCGGGGGGGGGGGGGGGGTGTAATAGGAGCCTATAAGAAAAAGACCCAAAAATCGGGACTGTCCCTATAAAATCGGGACATCTGGTCACCCTAATGGGAGTACAGTTAAGCATTTGCATAGCCGTTTACAGGATCGAAGCTATAGTATTTTTTAATTGTTACAGATTATTTCTTATTGCAGTTTCTCATTCTCTCTCTCTCTCGTTTTTTCAGTCTTTTAAAAAGACTTTTTTGACGTTGTATTTCTTTTTCTTTGAACAATTCCTGCCCCTTCCCCCGTTTTAGCACTATCTCACTTCCGTTTTTTCACCACTGTGCCTTTTTTAGCTTGCATCCCTCCCATTTCTTAGCACTGGTTATTTCTTTGAATTACTGTTTCTGTTTGCACTTTTACCTCCTTCTTCACTATCGCTTTATTTTAGCCGTTGCTTGATGGGTGCATTTCCTACCTCTCTGTATATTACGGACTATACTACATTCTTCTTGCACTGTTTCCGGGAATTTCTCTCTGTTGACGTCTCTCTCTCGTTTCTGGCAGGTCCCCACCTCCCCTTTCCCCAGCGCCTCTGGAAACGAAGGCTGCTCGCCTCCTGCTTCATCACTACAGGAGCAAAGGGGAACCTCCGCTCCGGTCCGTGCTTTGCAAGCGCCCTGACCAGCCCCGCGGAAGCCCGACTGCCCCGAGCTCGCCTGCAGCGGCCGGGCCCCGCGGAATCCCTCGTGCCCCGAGTCAGCTGTTCGCCCCGGCCCAGCTGAGCGCCGCGGAGCCTGCGCAAGGCGGAGACTGAGGCAGGGGCGGGAGAAGATGGCGGAGGCAGAGTAAGTAAGCGGGCTGTGGAGGAGACGCTCCCGCTGGGGCTGGGCACTGGCTTGCGGCGGGGGCGGTAGGTCGGGGTGGGGGAGATACGGACTGTGCCTTCTGGGGGATGCAGCTGGCATGGGGCAGAGCCGCTGCACCCCTGTCTAGGCGGGGGACGTCCCGCTGCTAAAACCTTTCCCCCTGGAGGGCGGGACTTCAGACGCCGTGTTCAGTGGGGTGCTCCGGGGTTCCCTCTTTGGGAGCCTAGGCAGTGGCCTCCCCCCAGGTGGGAGTCAGCCCTGGATGATGTGTCAGAAGGTGCCACGTCCACATCCGGCCCTGGGTGAGGCTCAGCTGCTGCCCTCTGGGCACACAAGCCCCGTCTTGACTGCAGCAGGAATTTCATACGTCGGTCCAAGGGCCGAATTTGGCCCTAAATGATTAATAACAATGTGCTGCTTCCCATCGGGCCCGGGCCCAGTCACGGAGAGTTGTTGCCAGCCCACTGTTGGCGTATGCAGGGCCGGATTAACCCTCCTGTGTGCCCGGGGCTAGTACATTTTGCGAGGCCCCTGTATGCAGGTCTTTTCCCTCATTTAAACCAGAACGATCACAGTTATGGCACCGAGGTTATTAACGCTGTACTAAACTCGCCTTTTAATTAACGTAAAGCCCTTCTGTGGTTACATTTCAGTCTTAAAACACGTAGACTATAGTTAAGTTAATTCAAAATAGCCGACTTCTTACCTTAGACGAGCTGTTATATGAGTTTCTTTCTGGGAGGGAGTTTGGGTGCGGGAGGGGCCCCAGGCTGGGGCTGGGGTGCAGGAGAGGGTGAGGGGTGTGAGCTCTGGGAGGGACTTTGCTGCAGGCGAGGATTCTGACCTGGGGTGGGGGGTGCAGGGTCTGGGAGGGAATTTGGGTGCAGGAGGGGATTCTGACTTGGGGCAAGTGGTGTGAGGTGCAAGCTACTGCTGGGAGGCACTTACCACAGGGGACTCCCAGCCATTGGCGCAGCAGGGCTAAGGCAGGCTGGATGCCATGGCCCCACGCCGCTCCCAGAAGCGGCTGGCTGCTGGCATGTCTCTGCGTGCCCCCGGGGGGAGGGGGCCAGCATGTCTCTGTGCGGTGCCCACGCCACCCCGCAGCCCCCATTGGCTGGAACCGGCCAATGGGAGCTGCAGGGATGGTGCTGGGGGCATGGGCAGCACGCAGAGTCATCTCCCCCCTGCCGCAACGTGGGGCCGCAAGGATATGCCACCAGCTGGCTGCTTCCGGGAGCAGTGTGAGGCCACGGCGTGCAGGCAACCTGCCTGAGCCCTACTGCACCAGGGCCCCCCGCAGCAGATGCTCTAGTTGGCAGACTAATGAAGGTCTGAATTCACCTTGCCATCTAGCTACTCTCTTATCTCTAAACGTGAGCCAGAGCCACAGTGGCAGGCTGTAGTGGAGAAACTTGCACTGCTATTGTCTGTCCTGAACCTGTTCTGTTCTATGCTTTTGCTTTCCAGGGCTGTCAGGCTGGTAGTTCTCATAAGCACTACATTGACTTAAAAAAAAAAAAAGCCTTCAAATTAATCCAAAATGATTCACAGTCTCCTTCCAAATGAATGGGACTTGCAAGGCCAAGAATCAGTCAGGGGCAGGGCAGGACAGGGAAAGCTGCATAATTATTAGTGCGGTACCTGAGTGGTTAAGGTGCTTGACTGCAATCCCGAAGCTTGTCTTGGGTTCAAGTCTAACTTGATCTCACACTGAAAGGCCACTTCCAGTTCACTCAGTTGCAAACTGGGTACCTGATCCATTGGGTTAAGCAGTCAAAGTCAGTCCGATGTGATGCTGGCCACATCACTCCCTTATGTACTGTTGGCCAGGAAACTGACATGCCTTAACCACCTCAGCCTGAGAAGCTATTGGTTTGGGGGAACTTTGACTTGGCTTTGAGGTGAAGTTCCTGGATTTTAATGTCAAGAGGGAAACTTAGTCCTTGTCTACATTAGAAAACTCCCTTGGTGTCATAATGGTAGCTTTTCATTTCCCAGTTCTCATCACCTAGTGCTAGATTTTTAGTTTAAGAAACTCAGTCTTCTTTTCCATTCCACCATGTTTTGCATAACATCTGTATATTGCATAAGAATAGTTTATTTGTGGGATTCACACAAATGAGCCTTATTGATTAGCTCAACTGGTAAACTTTGGAGCAGTTTCAGGATGCTTTTCCTATTAGAGACATTGCAGTGACTGGAAAAAAAAAATCTCAGGTGATAATTTCATTATTGTACGTGACTCCCAAAGCCTTCATGTGGCACAGTTTCCCTTCACTAAAAAGTTTGGGTTGAAGTGGTGTGCCACAGAAGGGATAAACTGGAGCCGAGCCTGTCTTGTAAAGATGCCAGCTCCGTAGCTTTCCTGCGTTGTTACAGCTTTTCAAGAGGTGATGGCACAGCAAAGTTGTAGAGTCAAATTGTAAACTGTGGTGGCAGTATTCAGACCTGGATGGAAGCTTTGGATAAAATGTAACTGATTTTGATTAATGTGTATATATAGGCGCACACCCTTACCACACACACAGCTGTAACTTCCCTCAGAAATCTTAATTTCTGCAATTAATACAGGAGGCACATTAATAATACATTGCAAAAACATCGGATCTTGGTGCTTTTTAAAGATTGGTCTGTTGTTGTCCCTTATTTATAGGTGGGGAAACTGAGGAACAGAGGTAAGTTGATTTCCCTTAAAATCACACAGCAAATCAATGGCAGAACCCGGAGTAAAACCTAGGAGTCCTGTGTCCTCTTTGCCTGCTCTTAACCAATACACCATGCTGCTAATTCAAGGGAAAGCACTCGCTGCTGTAAACATGTTCATACTCTGTATAAGTGCCTCTGCACTAGGGAATTCCTTTCCTTGCTCTGAGCGGTCAAGGTGACACTGGTAAAAATGTTTGGGCCACAGCAGAGTTTGCCCGGTTAATAGCACCACTGCAGCTGCACTGTTGCTATAATACAAGTAATTTCCTGCCATGGGCAAGGCCTGTGATTGGTTGATGAATGTTGCCAGTTTCATAAATCATTGTCTGCTGAATTCTTTTAATATTGTGTATGCTTACATTATTAAACTCCATCCATACTACTGCCAATATGTTTTCTCTAGTAACTAATAATAATAATAATACCAAGCTGTATATAACATTTTTCAGCAGTAGGTCTCAAAGCACTTACAAAGTATCATTATCCCCATTGTACAGACGAGGAAACTGAGGCACAGGTAGGTGAAGTGACTTGCCCAAAATCACCTCACCTGCTAATGGCAGAGCCAAGAATAGAAGCCAGGTCTCCAGAGGCCTAGTCCAGAGTTCTACATAGAAGACCACACTGCTCCCCCGTGTTGACCCTTCAATCCCATGCTTTTTATTTTACTTCTTTAAGCAATGACATATTCTTACTTGGAACTTCAGTGATTGCGCTAGAGGTCCATGGCTTATCCCAGTAATCAGATTTGATAATGTTTAGCTGCTGCTTTTGCTGTCTTCTCATTTTATATGATGCTTATTAACCTTACCCTGCTCTCCTCTTTCCCCCTCTTTAGGGGCAAGAGTACATGACATTGCAGTGGCAGCAGTGAGATAAGCTGCCACATTCATATTTTTTTTTAAAAGTCTTAGTCGCTTAAGATGTTGCTGCTCCATTCTAGATAACTAAAAATGTAATGGAGATTTATCATCTGGCCATCATGCCAGAGCTGCATCAGATCTGGTAGTGTTGTAAATTTAGCACTGGTGTAAATGACTACCCAAGATGCAGGAGGACAGAAAAGTAAGCCCTCTGTATCCACAATAATGGCAGCATTTCAGGTTCACAAACCTGGGTCGCACACTTAACTACTCACAAGCGTAGTCCTATTGGAGTCATTACGACTGTCCACATGAGTGAATTGATGCCCAAATCCACAAGAACGAAGTTCCGTATGGATAGGGCAACACTTTATGTGGCCTCTTTGGTAACCCTCTCAAAAAGTATGGATTTCTGCCTAGCTGCGGATCCTAAGACAGTATTGAAGACTGTATGGTGTGCACTAGGAATGGAATGGGGAAACAAGGAGTCTTCTACTTCTGTCTCTATCCATGTGGCCATGAGTAAGTGTTACCGAAAGCTGCCACCAGTTGGCAGTTTCAAATTTAAAAACGTTTGTTTTCTTTAAAGTTCCAGGTGGCTAAGCTGTCCATGTCCTACATGAATGTGATGTTGAATCCACGTAAAACAATAGTTTTAAATTGATGGGTTTAAAAAAGATGGTTGGGAAGGAAATTCTGCCATTCATATCTAGTGTGTACAGAGTTGGGCATGTATGTATGGAGTGCTCTGATGCTGATGGGAAGGTGGAGTTTCTTTACCTCTTTGCACTGTTTGTTTTGTAGTTGAGAATCATTTTTCTTAACACGCTGTTAAAATTCTAATGAAATCTGTGCTGCCTTCATGACAATTTCTGTGTAATGGGATTGTGTGCCCTTCTAGCTTCCAAAGACTCACCTTCTCAATTATTACAAAGATTGTTGGCTTCACCCTGCAAATTTTTTCTCAAATTTCATTTCCCCACTCTACACTGTGATCTTTTTACTGGGTTCTTTTGAAGATCAAAGAAGTGTGTAACTCCACAGCTGCCTTGAAACTAGATGCCTCATTCTCCTCTGAGCCACCTATACCCTTGTACCACTTCATTGTCTTCTTCCACATCAGAGTCATCACAAACTCAGTTTTTTCTGAAGCAAGCACCTCCTCCTGAGTAGTTTTTATTTCCTGTTCTGGCGCCATATGGTCCCACATCATCAGCCATGCTGTCCCACTCATTCACGGGTTTGTTTTTCTCCCCCCTCCAAAGTATGTAAAGCTGTTGCTAAAACTTTATTTTTAGCAGCATATTCATCAGCTTAACGCATGATTGCAGACAGAACTGCAATAGCATTGTTGCACAAAGAGCTAGTTCTGTTGAGGTTTGCCTTCTTCCGAAGGTAAATTATATTTTCTGCAAATTCAGAAAAGCTTGACTTATTTTTAAATATATTTTTTAACAGATTAAAATACATTTTTGTAAAAATGTCTTCTTTTTTTCAGCCTTGTCTGTTGTTTTCACAGGGTTTGGGGTACGTCCTAAATTGGGAAAGTTAATATACTGACTGCAAGTGGATCCTCCCCAGTCACACTGGTGGATATTGCCTAGTGCGTCATGGCAGAAAGCGATGCAGCACCAACCATATCAAAAAAGTGTGGTCCATACATTTCGTCTGTAACCAGTCATGGCATAAACTTGGTGATACGTGGATTAGTGCTGTTTTTTATTGGCGTGTTTCTTGCATTAGTATTAAACTTGCTACAGATTCAGAGAAATGTCACGCTCTTTCCACCAGATGTGATCACAAGCATCTTCTCTTCAGCTTGGTGGGTACCACCTTGCTGTGGCACAGCCTCAGGTAATGTCAGAAGGTGCCAACTGTCTGTATGTTTTGTGTGTGTGTGTGTGAAGGGTGGTGGTGGTAGTGAGGAAATTAAAAATCCTTCATTAGTAGAAAAATATGGAAGATTTAAAATTTTGGATCTAGTCCTGCCCCCTTTCCCATCCATCTGTTTCCTCTCCAAAAGATTGGTGTACATTTTACAGAAGTTGTAGGGTGAATCATAAAATCGTAGAAATGTAGGACTGGAAAGGACCTTGATAGGTCGTCTAGTCCAGTCCCCTGTACTGAGGCAGGACTAAATATTAGCTAGTTTGAGCCCTGCTGTGCTGAATTCTTGAGTCAGAAGATTATGCTCCGTTTTCAGGATTAGGAAAACAGAATTTGGCAATCCACTGAAATCCATACGATTGTAACCTTGAGGCTAGATTACTGCCATGCCCTTTGTGAGCAACTCTGGAAAGGAACCTGGAGATCCCAGATTTTGCAGCATGGAGTAGTTTGCCTTGTCTTCTGTAAGCCGTAATGAGAGTATGCTATTTTTGCCCCAGCTTCCTGTTTGCTTCTTGAGTACGGGTCAAGGTGCAGGTTTAGATCTGTAAAGTTCCACGTGGTCTAGAACGCAGCTGTCCCCCTATATCGTAAGGCCATGGCTACATTCAAAACTTCAAAACGCTGCCGTGGGACTGCTCCCACAGCAGCACATTGAAGTGCGAGTGTGGTCGCGGCGCCAGCGCTGGGAGAGCTCTCCCAGCGCTGCAGGTACTCCAACTCCACGAGGGGATTAGCTGGGGCACTGTTTACACTGGCGCTTTACAGCGCTGTAATTTGCTGCGCTCAGGAGGGTGTTTTTTCACACTCCTGAGCGAGAAAGTTGCAGCTCTGTAAAGTGCCAGTGTAGCCATAGCCTCTGGAGATATAGGCACAAGGTGCTGCTTTGCTCTTGTCAGTGGCACATTGTTAACAATGGATGTTCTCTGAAATCTGCTCCCTTTAAAAGTCTGACAGAGTTTGGGCTTCAGAACACAGTGTAAGACTTTTCCCATGGGTCAATATAACACTTCACCAGTGGATTATTCTGAGCAGCTGGATGGGGGAATTCGATTATAAGTAGACCTTTATTTTAAAGACAGTGTCTTCCTTGAGCTTGATTTTAATAAGAGTGAGGAGTCCATTTGCCTCTGTGGGTGGTAATACAAATCAGTAAACTTACCTTTGGTCTACTGGGCACTTCTGGCAGCAGGGTTTTGCTAAAGGCAATTTTTAAGTCAAATATTTTATCTATTTACTTTTCTTATGGTATAGTGTTGAATCATTTCACCACAGATTTCATAGAAGAGCCTGATCTGAGAGGAAACTGTCCAAATAGCTGTCTCAATATGTCGGTTTTGTTCTCTCTGTATTTGGAATATTTTGGTCATAGTTATATACTTGTATCTGTAAGTTGCCTGTCTAACATAGCTCTTATTCTCTAATCTTGCTGCTATGGTGCCCTGTATTTGCTGCATATTTTTTTATGCTTAAATTGGTTGTCTTGACATAGAGCTCATGAGGGGTTTGATTTACTGATAGAGCAGTTTGATTTGGCCATCTCGAAGGATTTTTTCTTTCTTATTTGTACCAGGGCTCAGCTATCCAACAACATATCTATTATGTCTTTTTACAGTAAGAATGATCTCAGGTTTCTTTTGTAAAAGAGAATACATGGATGTAGCTCTGTAAAATTATCTGTTAGTAAGATGCGCCTTTTATGTCCATGGGGCTTACAAGAGAGAGGGGAGACAGGCTCTGAAAAGATTTAAAGGGTCAGCGGTATGCCTACTGTTCTCATTTAGTTACACACCATGCTCCCACACTATTTTCAGTGCACAGTCTACTCCAGTTGTTTCTACCTAAAGGATTTGTTCTGGGAGTTGAAATGACAGTGTCCCATTTGCAATAGTGTCACTCTCTTAGCAAGCAATTGAGACCATTACATACCTACAAACTCTTTACCAGGAAACTCTAAGGTTCAGGCTTTGTCACATTTTGAGGTGACAAGCTGAACTTCTATGCTGAAATTGACTTACAAGGTTGCATGTTCTTAGTCGATTTCTTCCAGCTTTAAATACTACAGTATCTCTTTGTAGGAATGTTTCACAATTCTTCCTCGCCTGCTCCTGTCTGTCTAGCACACAAGTGCTACCTGAGGGATTAATGTTTGCAACCTACTCAAGGTGATCTGCTGGATAACTCATGTGTTGTTCTGCTACCCCTACCTACACAACCTGATTTACATTAATATGTCTCTGGGGTATGACTTCTCCCTCTCCATCACCCCCTGTAAGCAGATATGCAAAACCACAAAATATGTAATTCTTCGAACGACCCCCTAGGCATTAGGCCTAATTTACTCATCCCAAAGACACAAATGAAGAGAGATTTTTCATAGCCATCCATCAGTGCTATTTGCAGAGACTTTTTTCATCTGCCACTGTAACCTATCAGTTGGGCCCCATGTCCTCAGCTAGAATGCTGGTTACATGGCAATTTCTGATGCTGCTTCACTGGTGATTTTTCATTTATTTCTTAAACCCTGTAGATCAGGTTCCTCTCTGGCACATGGAAAACATCTCCTGTGAGATGCATCCAACCTACCACCATAATAGGTGTTAGAATTCAAAGCTACCTCCTGAGCCCCTGCTTCTTACATACTGAAACAGTGTAACATTAAACAGCACTTCCAAGTGTGCCTCCCAGCTGGGGTAGCAACTGTCTTTATAGGTGGAACTACGTATAGTGAGTGTTTCAGGAAAAGTATTGACAATGTTTAGAAAATCCCACTTTTAGTTTATTTTCACCCCTTCCTGGTGTTATGCACCAGCGCAAAGCTGCTGTGGCTGAAGATGCAGCAGGGGAATTTTAAATTACAAACATATAGCTGTTTTCACTGAATTTTAAGGCAGCCTTTTAATAATAACTTATGTTTTGGGCCTAAACTATCTGAAATGCCTTTATTTTTATTTTTAAATCTTGACAGTGTTTGAAAAATATTTTTTTTTTATGGTTGCAGAAGCATCTTGGTCTAGATTGTCTCTAGTGCAGCTAAATATTGCAGATGTTTTAATTGTTAATTTTTTCTTTCATATTTCCACAGCTGTGATTGGGTTGTTGTATCCCTGCATGGACAGACATCTGGGAGAGCCACATAAATTTAAGAGAGAATGGTCCAGTGTAATGCGATGTGTAGCAGTCTTCGTGGGTATCAATCATGCTAGTGCTGTATCCTTCTATGTGGTAATGAAGTTTGCAGTAACAAATTAGTTTCTGGTGAACCAAAGGTTAAATAGCTGCTCACAATGTTTCTAAAATATGATGTATAATGTTTTAAAAGAACATACAGAGTGTAGCTTAGAGTTAAAACTGTTATAGAATGTCAGTAGCTGCACTAGTTAATGAAGGTCATGCATATAAGTTTCTGGAAATACCACTTAAACTGAAATCTCTCACCCAGTTTTTTTAAATATATATTTGTGTCTTTTTTAGAGTTATTAAAGTACATATGGGAAAGGAGTTTATGCTCTTCTTGCACTTATTGTAAACTCAATACAGTTACAGTTTTAAAGACCAAACTTCACATGTGTAGCAGCATCAGTGAAGAGTGTGCACTTTGCTAAGCATGGGGAAAAAATTGGTAGGAAAAAAATACTTGACATTGGTTATTCATGGATCTCAAAGCATTTTACAAAAGCGAATAAGCGTTATTATCCCTGTTTTACAGACGGGGGACTGAGATGCAGATAGGCTAAGTGACTTGCCTTAGTATATGCGGAAAGGAGAGAAGTTACAAGTGAGTCAATGTGGCATGATGTGAAATCCATCGTTTTTCTGCTGAATTCTCAAAAATCCATGTACAACTTTACATTAGATTAATACTAGCCCTGGATGAAGGAGTCATGATTCCCAGAAGCCCATTGGACAAAAACATCCTCAGAATGGACTGTGATGCCTCACTGACAACCCATGAGCAGTTGTGCTTTGTGTCAGCATGTATCGGGTCTCCCTCTCCAAGTTAAGGCAATTAACTAGTCTACCAAACCTAGACTCAAAGATAACTAATTAAAAAGACAATTAAGAATCTCTAGAAGGCTCATTCTTTCATCTTTAGCATCAGGTCCCAGACTATGGTCTGCAGAGAATTGCTGGTGTGGTGGTGAAAACTCCCTAGCCATGTGGTGCTGGCTCTCTTTCTTCTTTCCAGATGAAAGAGAACCAGAAGAGAGAGAATGGATGAAATGAGATGCCAAAGGAAGGCATGGAAAATGGGCTGCGTTCCCATTCAAGTGGCCTTACCTTTGGATGGATGTTGTTCTTTTCCCACAATACCCCATCCTATCTAGTGTGGCCAGAAAAGTTGGCGCTATCAAAGCTAGGGTCTGCTAATATTCTCTTGCAGGCCTCAGTTCTCCCATATTTGAAGACGTGTCCATCTGATCTCATGGATGCCACCAACTTCTGACCATCCCTTGACTGTGGGCACATTCAGATAAAGGACCCTAAGAAATTCTGACATGTTTCTTGAAAATTGAGTGGTGAACTCCTCATGAGTCAGATTACTTTCAGCAAACACCTCTGCAGTTTGCTATCAGCCATTCCACATTTTTAAGGAAGCAGTGCCTCTTCCATAACAATTATTAGTGTAGCAACTCTACTTTCTTCTAAGTGGCTTCCTGAAAAGCCTGAGCTTCAGTTCATCTCACTTTAAAATAACAGCATTTGATCTGACTTTTGGTCATTGTGTCCTTGTGTCTGCCATTCTCTCTCTGTTACCATCCAGTTTACCCCATTTCTTGTAGACTACTGCACTAGATCTTTCTCCAGGCCGGTGGATTCCCGTGGTTGAGACCAGGACAACCTATTTACCTGTACATTTGTTACCCCCTAAATCTAAGTTTAGGCTTATGAAAGTTAACAATCTCTCTTTAACGGTACATTCTTATAGAGATTTTGAGAAAATGAATTAGTTGATATTTGCAAAGTGTTTTGAAGAGGACAAAGTGCTACAAAACGTGTCTAGGATTATTAATTTATCATATTTGCATAGCTGTAGCTTATTTAAAAGCAAACAAGATTCTGAATAAATGTTTTACTAGATAAAAATACTATTCTAATTAAAAACGTGTAATAGTTATTAACATTAAATAGATTTTGTTTTTCCAAATGACCGTATTTCGGTAGGCAACAACATAAGATATATGGTATTTTGGCAATTTAATGGTAGAATTAAGGCTTTAACCTTAGGATATTAAAGGAGCAACAGGTGAGGCTGGACTGTCATTGGTACTTCTTCATCTGAACAGTAATATTTTTACAGTAAATCTGTCAAAAAATCTGGTATTCCACTTAATTTCTGGCTAGTCTCCTTGTACTTTAAAACACTTGTACAGTTTGTAACAAAGTCCTGAGACAACATTATGGGTTTAAAAAATATTGTAAACATAAAATAACATTTTAAGTAAATATTTTTCTTAACTCAGATAAAATACTTTAAAATTATTATTATAGTATTCGTATACCATTTAGTTGTATTAAGTGAAGAGAGCCGTGTTTATGCAAGAGCTAGGTGGTGTTATTATGTAGGACTGTGTTATTTTTCAGGTCAAAAGTTAGTTAAAGTAAATATTGATCTTCACCTGAAGTTGGCACTTTAAAAGTGATCCTTAACAAATGACCACAGAAAGTGGATTTTGCCAACAACATACAGTTGTCTCTTACGCTAGCGGCGCTTTCAATTGGACTATGGTGGACCTTTGATAGATCACGAAGTGGCTTTGGTCTTGGAATAGGAATTGCTTTTCTGGCCACCTTGGTATCACAGCTTCTGGTCTACAATGGGGTTTACCAGTGAGTCTTTATTTTTCTTCTGGTTAAGTGGTGGTCATGTTAGATTAGTAAACAAGAACATTGAAGGTAGATCTGACTTAGCTTGAGCCCCAAACTTGCTTAGACATAAACACTTTACTTTACTGTAATTGGACTATTCATATGAGTGCTTATGTGTGTGTAAGACCGAGATTTTGGTTTGGAGTTGTAAAACTGCAACATTAGCAACAGCAAAACAACCTGGATCAAACAGAGAAAGGATATTAGAATGAATGAATGAATGGATGGGTAGTAAATTTGGTATTTGCAGTAAGAAATCAAACTTTCTACTACAAGTGTGTGTATCTTTAGGCTAATCTATTCCCATATCCAGATTTCTCAGTATATCTATCTCTGTGCCTAACTTTAAAAATGTAAGTTTTTTTGACGAAAGGATTGTGCACAGGGTTAAGTTCAATGTTGGCAGTAAACAGATAACAATGCAAACTTGTATTCCTTTCTAGGTATACATCTCCAGATTTCCTTTATGTTCGTTCCTGGTTACCATGTATATTTTTTGCTGGTGGCATTACTGTGGGGAACATTGGTAGGCAGCTGGCAATGGTAAGTGAGGGTTTATTTTATTTGCGGGGGAGGGTACTGGGCTAGTATTATCTGGTTTTAAAAAATTCTTTCCTAATAAACACCAACCAGTTATTCAAATTGCAAATGTGGACTAAGATGGAAGTCCAGAGACAGTGCTTTTCGGTTTGGTCAACATGTCCCTGCCACCAGCAGAAGTTCTGTCCGCTGCTGAGTGCCCCACATATCCTAAAGGGTTCCCCATTTCATTGTGTTCATTCCATTCTGTATGTGCACAAGCCTTTGCAGGATTAAGGCCAAAATAAGAACACCATGTTTGGGGGAAAAAAGCTGCATAAGCCCTAAGTTAATAGCTAATGTACTTAGGTTCTCTTTTGCTATGCAAGGAAGCATAGAATGCCAGCACTCTGCACAGATTGTGTACAAAATGAACTGTAGTTGGTGAGGGTATCCTGAAAAGCATGGGAGTTTGGGGGCCTGAACTGATCTGGGGAAAGTGTGAGTAGAGCTGTTGTGTCAGTTGCTAGGTAGATCCCTCCCTTTCACAGCTGTCTAACTCAGAACTTCATTGTATAAATCCTTGTTCTCAAATAATTTTCACTTTCTTTGGTTGTTTTGCAGTATGAATGCAAAGTCATTGCAGAAAAATCTCACCAGGACTGAGGAAAGGCAAAATACATCTTTTATACAGGAAAATATATGACAAACAACTGTCGGAAGAACATGCTATAAGGAACATTTTGACTATAAAATTGCCAAAATGCAGTCCCTCGCCCCCCTTGAATGGTACACGTTATTGCAATCTGTGATTGCTGCTTCTGCAAGTCAGTTAGAAACCTTGGTGTCTGATTACTGTGAAGTAACACTCGTATGCAATACATTTGACAATATTTGTTCATAGACAAGATTGGTTTTTTGCCAGTTTAAACTAGGTTTACCATCTTTTTCCACAATGTTACAGTGCCAAACAGACCTTTGAGTTACTGTACTGTAGCTGAAAATTCTGCTTCATTTTTTCTAGGCAATTTGAGGAATTGAAGTTTTTGATAGTTTAGCAAAAGCCAGAGAATTCAGAATTAAGGCTGAAGATATTGCAACTCATGCTGGTAGCTAGTCATAAACATGTCTTTTCCCCTGAACAGAATCACAGCCTTGCTACTGATTAACGAAAACATGCATCACCTAGGGCCAGATTCTGACACTACTAGTCATGCTGAGTAATACCTTACTCGACAAGTAGTCTGGCTGAAGTCTGTGGGAGTAGTGGGTGGGGGAAGGTTCTATTTTAGGTACGTGTATGGCCCCATTTTGTAATATCTAAGTGTCTCAAACTCTATAATGTATTTATCCTCACTACCCCCACTGTGAGATAGGGAAGTACTGTAATCCTCATTTTATAGCTGGGGAACTGAGGCACAGAGAGGCTAAATTTCTTGCCCAAGGTCACACAGGAAATCTGTGGCAGAGCAGGGACTTGATCCCAGGTCTTCCAAGATGGAGGTTATTACACTAACCACTTCTCTTTCTGTCAGTGTGTGTGTGTTGGAATCTGGCCTATATTTTGGGGCTTACCCCCAAGTTTCCCTTTTTTTGGCTTTGCAATTCCCCCTTGAGATTATAGGACAAACTCACCTTTGCTTCAAATAGACACCCCCCCCGATTGATTTAAATTGACGTCTGCCTGATTATGCCAGCAGTGAATTAGGCCTGGAACGTCCCCACCTCTTGTTTCTTGACTTCGCTGTCTTGATGTTGTTTAAGCAAGCTCTTTTATTGCATTTTAATTATTATTATTTTTAATCTTCCATGAAAGATTTTTAAAACACGTTACAGTCACATAAGGAGACTGAAGTTGGTCCAAAGAACAAATACATGTTTAGAGAAGTTTTAATAAATAATAATGTCTATGTATGTATTGTACATGAAGCCTGATATAGGCAATTTTTTTTCCAATCTTGTGTGCTTATATCTGAAGTTTATAACATATGCAGTGAAATGCCTCCAATAGCATGTAATAACAATAAGAGTCACCAGAAGGAAAAACTTTTGCATGGACAAAGCTTTTAAATTTTTTAAATAAGCAAATGATATTTGGAGATCTCAGTTCAGCAGCTCCACGGTTTTTCATTGGCTTATTACAGCTCCATGACATTTCAGTGCCTCATGCACATTTTCACATATTGGCAGGGGTGGCTCCAGGCACCAGCACACCAAGCGTGTGCCTGGGGCGGCCTTCCGGTTGCCGTGAGAGCGGCAGTCAGGCTGCCTTCAGCGGCATGCCTGCGGGAGGTCCGCCAGTCCCCCAGCTTTGGCGGCAATTCGGCGATGGGTACGCTGAATCCGCGTTACCGGCAGACCTCCCGCAGGCATGCCACCAAAAGCCGCCTGACTGCAGTGCTTGAGGTGGTAAAATACATAGAGCCGCCCCTGCATATTGGTCACAATTCAGGAAAGCACTTAAGCAGGCTCTTTCCTTTAAGTTAACCTTAAGCATATGCTTAAGTGCACTTCTGTTTAGGGATGTTTCTCCTCCATCAGGGCCATAATAAATAATGCAACCTTGGATGTTACATAAATGAAGGTTGTAATTCCATCTTCAGGTTCTGGCATTTCACAAGGAACCTGCTGCTATATTTTAAATTTATTTTTTTCCCCATAACATTTGGCCTGATCTGCATTCCTTACTCAGGCAAGTGATTTCAGTTGGACTGCCTGATCAGATCCTCAGCATGGTTGTCTTCATAAAAAGCCAATGATTGGCATAAAAGCTGAAATATTGATCATAATTTTTTACAATAGCTGTAAGGAAATAATGTGATACCTCATTCCACGGCTTTAATGTTGACCACTGTGTGTGTTTAAAACTGGAGGTAAGTAATTTCTTATTTGCTTAGTAATAAGTTCTTCTGTCTATTGGTTTACATACCTATAGAAAACAGGACATGTATATTCAAATGTACAGTAAAAATCCTTGTGAAAAGTGGTTATTGTTCATTTGTGGCACCCACTTTGCAACATTTTAAAATCACATTCATTTAAAAATGATTGGACTATACTGTCAGCTTACTTCTTTCCAAATTTCAGTTTTGAAACTTTAAGCTGATTGTGCAAAATGCACTTGGGTCGTCTCCTTTATTATAGAGATGTTATTTTTTTAATTCTTATTTGACTAAAATAAATTGCTGCCGGACTAAAATCTTATATGCCAAATTTTCAAACTGCATTATAATTTTATGGCTAGAATACTCAGAACCTGAAAAAAGAGGTACATAATGAGAATGCTGACACACTTAACTATAGTGGTGTGAACATGCTGCTATTGTATAGTGTGTAATTATAATATTAGACTGTCTTCAAAATGTTCAGTATAGAATGAATAAGGTATATTTTAGATACAACTTTATAAGCACTACTAAACTCTTCACTAACTATGAGTTGTAAGGTCTATGCTGTTTACTTCTGCTGTTAAAAGCAAAATATGTATTAAATATAGTTACAATATTTTGTGACAGGCTTATTTTTTTAAGTAGTAATCATTCATAGTTATACTGAACATCTCCACAACTGTTTCACATGCTAATTTTAGCTGCAGAGCTGGCATGATGGTTTCACAAACCCCCTGTTTAAAACTACAAAATTAAAAACAGGATTACTAAATAAGAAGTGAGACTTAAATCAACAGTGATTCCAACAAAACTTTGGTACTGAACTGCCTTTAAAATTCTGACATTTTTAATCTGAAAGCTGGATGGGAGAATATATACAAATGACCAATTTTATCTTGAACTGCTTAAGAGACAGAAAATAAAGATTTTTGGAATAAATGGTCATTTAAACATGGAAAAGAGGTTAATTGTGGGGTGTCCCAAGAATCCATAACAGGACCTGTGTTGTATAACTTATTTATCAGTGGTCTGAACTGGGTGGGGTTAACAGTGAGGTGGCAACGTTAGGTAATGCAGCATTAGTTAGGTTAATCAAGTCTAAAATTTTGAGTTGCTTCAAAGCTACCCCCTTAGCAATTCTATAGTACATATATAACTTTCATTGTAAACAGATGTGGGGGCCTGGACTTGATGACTTCTTGAGGTCCTTGTTAGCCCTATATTTCTATATTTATCTAATTCACATTGGAAGGTTCAATATAAATTATTCATATACATTGATGGATCTTACATTAGCAGAAAAGAGAGGAAAGAGAGCTAGGTGTCATTGTGGGCAGCCCAGATAAAAATTTCTGGTTTATATGGTGTACTAGTCTAAAAAAAACCCAAGAACCCTGAGGGAAAAAAAGCAATCAGTCATAGGTGTATTAAAGCAGATAAATATTCAGGCTGAAACATAATAGTGTCTGTGTTCTGTTTGGACATGACATCTCAAAAGTAATATAACAGAAATAGAAGAGGTCAAGAGCATTGCAACCAATGAAAACAAATAGCAGTATTAAATGACTTCACATCTGAACATAGGAATTACTACACACATTTCCCTGTTGTCATAATAGTTAATGCTAACAAAAATTTTGGAATGGATATGAAGCCTCATGCTGCATGGTTTAAATCAATCTTTTAAGTATTAGATATTAGGCTGAGAGATGATGTGGGGGGAGATTTTCCCATATCTGCTTGCTCCAGCCTTCTTACAGCTTCCTCTGAAGCACCTGGTGTTGGCCACTGTCAGAGACAGTACAGGACTAGATGGACCTTGGGTCTGATCCAGTATGACAAATCCTATGTTTCCATGGACTGTTATGGAATAGCTCAAAGCTTTTTTCCTAACACCTGTGAGTTAGTGGTTAATTTATGGACTGAAGATTGAGGGTTTACATCCCCCATTGTGTCTAATGAGATCTCACACACCTCTGGATGATGTTATCCATATAAACATCTAAAGTGAGGGATACTAAAAGGGTTAGGATTATTTAGAGAGGACACAGGTAAGATGTGGTACGATGGAACTATTTTTACAATAATGAACATTATAAAGAACATAAATTGGGCATTTCTTTACCTCTTCTCTGTGCTATAGGAAGGAATTTAAACCAATGAAATAGGCAGGCAATACATTTCCTCTTTCTGTTTCCTCCTTAAAACTCACCTCTGTCTTGATGCCTATAAATCACTGCACAATGGCTAGGCTGTTGGCATACTGACACTTTTATTTATTAATATAAACCAGATTGTTTCATTGTCTATCTTGTCTTTTTCCAGGCCCATTTATTTGTTTTATACATGTATTGTCTCAACAGGTGTATAGATTGTATACTCTTTGGAGAAAGGGAGCCTTTGTATTATAGTGTCTAGCTAAATGGATCCCAAATCCCAAATTGAAGCTTCTGGCTGCTACTGTAACTCTGCTTTGAGTTACTGCTTTGTAACTCATTGGCAGAAGGTAGTACTGAGGAAAAGAGCATGTAAAATTAAATTAAAGATTAGATGAATAATAAGAATATCCATAGTTATGCTGCACAGGGTAAAAATGTACAATGAACAGAGCCCTCATGCTAACCCTCCAGGAGTGTTCTGGAGTCTCCAGGACTTAAAGGTTAATCTATAATTGAAGATTGTTATGTGATGAAACCTCCAGGAATACATCCAACTAAACTTGGCAACTCTACCTCATGCTAGGTCATGCCAAACAGTTGCATGGGGTTAGGAAAAAACTCCATCCCATTCCCATAGGAAAGTTATTGCATAATTGTCCTTAACAGGGAGATTTACACATTTCTTAGAAATATCTAGTACTGTCCATTGTTTGAGATTGGATATTGCACTAGACAAATCATTTGGTCCGATGCAGTGTGACAGATCTTATGTGCACTCCTGCAGGTTCTCAAAGTCTTTAGCTAATGAATTTAGTGACCTTTGCAATTAAAAAAAAAAAGCCATGGAAAGCTGCAAGCTACCTTCTGATTTGGGGAGGCAGGGATTGGCAATTGTGAAGAAAGCAAACCCGATGCCAGTCCTTTAAATATTAATATAAAAGAAACCCTGGCAGGTTCAGTCGGATAAAGAGTACTATGACTCTGCGATGATTGGTGCTTCATTAAGTATGTAGAAATCTCACTTGAGTCCCTAATAAAATAATGAAACAAATATAGAAAGAGAGAACTCATTTTCTTAATAGAGGGTGACAACAGATAGCATGAGTTTACAAAGAACAAAGCAAGCCACATGAATGTGATTGTTCTTTTGATGTTGTTTGCATAAAGGGAGTAGGTGTAATAAATGGATTTTATGAAAGCATTTTAATGCAGTGCCTCACAGTTGAGTGTGAAAGTTTAATTCAAATGATCTTAAATACAGGCACTGTCATACACACATTAAAACTGGTTGAAGGAACTGTAAACAAATAGGAATGATAAACCACAATAGTAGGAGCTGGAGATTGTCTATTGGGATCTAACAGGGATTGGTTTTAGGTCTGGTCTTGCCAGCCCAAACCCAATGCTGATGTCCTCTCCCATGGACAAGGAAAACACAGAGCTTTCAGTGATGTCACTTATCAATTTACCGGCTTGATGGTGACCCAGAGTTCTGTGTCTGGAAGTTGGATGGAACTTCTGCCGTATGCTTCGTGGCTTAGATCTGTCTTTTTTCTTTTCTTTTTTTTTTTAGCCCATCAAAAAGTGAAGACCTTTTGGAGAGAGGCTTTTGTAGGCTGCAGTCCCCATTTTGTCGCTGTTTTGACCTGCAGCTTTTTCTTAGCTGATGCATTGGGTGCTTTAGTGGGTAGGTTGTATATGTATCTGACTGTTACTATTTTGAGACCAAGACCTCATTGTTCTAAACACTGTATAGACATAAATGACGTCTCCATTCTGTGCTGCTGCCCATCGTCATAGCATCTTCCATACACAATAGATTGAGATTGGCAATGGAGAAGTCCCAGGCTTCATGGAGTTTCTAGTTTTTCTCCTTAGGTTATAGACAGCTCTGCCTGGGGTAGGGTCTTTTTTCTTGAGGAGGGAGGAAGAGTAGAGCGAAACAGCTGGCTGTGAATGTCTTTCTGTTGCTGTGGAAAAGCTTTATCAAATAGGAAGCTTGGCAGCATCTCTTAGAGCAGTGTTTCTCAATGACTAGTCTGTATCGGCACTGGTCCCTGAGATTTCCCTGACAGTTTAGGAAGGCAGCACATGGGTGCCTGGTATCAAAAAGGTTGAGAAACCTAGAGGACTGGCCTCATCTAATCTGTCCTGTACCGCTGGATCCCCTCCCTCCATCTCACCTCAAGAATGCCTTGTCCTCACAGGCTTTGTTCTGAGCTTTGTGATCTATGATGTCCTGGGGATTGCAGTTGCCAGTGGTTTGTCTGTGGAAATGCTGTCTGTGGGATCTGAGCCATTAATGGCTCTGAATAATTGATGGGGTCACCTGTTCCCGCCCTGCCCTGTAGGAATGCAGCAATGAGGAAGCTGGTGATCCTCCTCATGACAGGTCCCGGAGGCAGGCCTGTCCCATATGGGCCAAAAGTTAGGTGCAGGAGTTTTACCATGGAGTGTCCATCCAAGTGTTCATCCTAAGCTACTCTGTGTCCTCTCCGCCCTTTTCCAACTTTCCTCTCTCTATGTCCCCCATCTAAGCCAGTGTGACAGGGCCACCTTCTCCACACCTTGGGCCACCACAAACAGACTAGATGCTCTCAAGTTCATGAACACCCGTGTGTTATTTATTAGGTCCACGGCACCAGCTTACCAGTACAGTCTTGTGCAGCACCATACCATTGGAAGTAAACAACCTCCTTACCCGCTCACTGGGCAAGGGAGAAGGCAAGATCTCACCATCCTCAGATCCTGTATCCCCTGGCAGCCTTCCCAGCACTTCCTTCCTGTCCTGTAACTTCCCAGCTGACAACCTGATTGCTCTCATTAGCTCGTCAACCTCCCCCCTAATTAAGCCATTGAGCACCCATCTCCCAATTAACTCTGCTCCATGGGAGAAATAGCTAGTACCTCAGGGTCCATCTACTCAGGGATAAAAGACCTGCAACATGGCCGCAGCTGGCATGGGTCACCTGGCTCAGAGTCACAGGGCTAAAAATCGCCGTGGAGACATTTGGGCTTAGGCTGGAACCCAAGCTCTGGGACCCTCCCCACTTGCAGTGTTCCAGAGCTCGGGCTCCAGCCTGAGCTCAAATGTCTACACAGCAATTTTCATCCTTGCATCCCAAGCCCTGTGAGCCCAAGTCAGCTGACCCGGGCTAGCCGTGGGTTTTTTATCCCAGTGTAGACATAATCTTAGTGACCAGAGTGCTGGGTCAGCTGAAGGCTCCTAGCCCTCTGTCACATCTAGTCTTTCCATCTCGGCGTTTGGCTGGATTCTGCAGCAGTAGGGACTGGCAGCCCTTCCCTCCCCCAGCTCCTAAGGAAAAAGTGTTGTCATAACAGATGCATCACCCTGCCCATCTTGCGTGTTTTTTACATTTGGAATCATTGTTGCTAGTAATGCCCATTTATAACATTAATGGATAAACATCACACACTTAAGTGGTGTTAAATGTGAAATATAGTGCTTGTAAAAGTACAGCCATGGCTGGGAAGGAGGGAGTGTGTGCCTCACAGTGGGAGTAATCATCTAGTGCTGTTAGTTCTGATGCCAGCACTAAATGCAAAGCAGGAGGCATGCTGGAATTTAATGTCCAACTCTAAATCTTAAATGAAAGGTAAATCCAACTACTTAATGACAGTGGAATAGTAAACATTACTTAGTTTAATTGTTTCATGCAGTCACACTGCATTTTCACTATGTATCTGATCATGTTTTGAGCAAAAGGACCTACTGCTTTGTCCTGAATTTTCTTCAGCAGGCAAGTAGCAGCCTCAAATGAAAGTATAAACTTTATGCACAGATTTGCAGGCAGCATCCTGGCAGTTAGTGTGTTGACTCCTGAAAGGCAGTTAGTTCCGAGAGGGAAGCAGTAGTCCTCTCCTGACCTCCCTTAGCAGGCTTAAATCCAGGCCAAAGGGCAGCATTGCATTTTTTTTAGAAAGGGATTTCTTTTCTTTCCTAGCAGTCACTAGAACTCTGCTGTCTGAGGTGTGAGGTACAAAAGATTAACTGTCCTGTTAATACTTTTGCTCTAGGTATTTTCTAATGCACCCAGTGTACCATAATTTCAAGGAATCAAATACAATAGTAAGAAAGAGAAGATGGGAGAGAGAGAGACTAGTAAGCACATTACAGGTCTACTAGCTGAGAGTTCAGAAAATCCTATGTTTTAGGCTCCCAGACAGAACTCACGACATTCCAAATCCCAGGTAATAGAATTCATCCAAACGTTAAAAGAGATTCTCGCCGGCTATGCCCACGCCCCTGTTGCGTTCACTTTCTATGAATATGCTAGTAAATAAGTTTACTGAGGGGAATGTTTGCAGAAATAGTGCAATTTAAGCGAAGGTTGCAAAATATATTCAGAAAGGGAATATTGAGTTTGTAAAATGTGAGTGTCTGTACACTTCACTTGAAGTTACGCTCAGCAACTCAGGGAACGGGAATATGCCTTGTGGTAAAAGCAGCTAGAATTTCAGATTTTTGAATATTTGCTGTGACTAGTTTCTGAAGCAAGAATTATTCAGTGAAAATTTGTGAACAGAAATGGAGACAAAATTTAGCAAAGGAATTGTTACAAATTATTTATCCATCTCTGGGGAAGGGAAACCACAAAACTTTGCACAGGACTACACAACGAACAGTAAGGGACAAAAAGCTTGAAATGATAAATGGCTTTTTTTCACAGCCTGAATTTCAAGATTGGAAGCCAGATCCACAGATCCAGTGTTCATACAGACACGCTCTCTGATCCTTGGGCCTGCTTCAAATTATGACAGTGGGTAACTGCTCCTAAGGAGTAGCTTTGCTGCCTAGAATTGGCAGAGTATGTTGTGCATCAGCCCCATCCCATCCCCACTCCCATCCCCAATCCAACCTGGAATACCACCTTATAACAGAGGTCAGCAGTCCCTTAGCATAGGCCATTCTTTAGCTGCAGTCTTTAGGCAACTTAAGTACCCGCTGGAGCAGTGAAAAGCAGTCTTGAGAGGATCTGATCCCCAGTAATTTTGTTGGTAATGTGAGAGTACATCAGGTTTATGTGGGGCAAAAATAACTTTGATTGTAATGGGTGTGTGTTTTAATGATGTACAATTGAAACACAGGTTGCCTTGCTTTTCAAGCAGTCACTTGCTCATCCTCCACTGCTGAGATCCCCTATCACTCAAAAATACCAAAGAAGTAAAAGTGATATCCTCCTCTCCTTTCTCTTCCTCTGCCCCCCCCTTCAAACTAATTTACACATATGAGTTTGATTTAAAGACACTTTAGTTCTTGGAAAACTGGGACTATTTATAGGGTGGGTTAGCATTGAAAGAACCCACTGTTTTCCTTTTAAAAACAAACGCGTGTTCTGTACTGCATGTTGAGTACAATCATTGCCGAATGAACTGAGACAGGCCAAGTCCTCCGCTAAACTGGCACAGCTCCATTGACCTCAGTGGATTTGCAGCAGTTTCACCGCAAAGAATTTAGCCCACCATGGTTGAGAATGCTCAAAAATACGACGATAATTGTTCAGTCCTTTTCCTAAGGTAATAAGGAGTCAGAAATGTACCTAGGTAGACAAGAACAAACCGTGAAATTTGCCTTTCCCTCCTTCTCTTTCATCATGGATGGAAGCTATCATCTTTCTCTGTGATTTATAAGGTGCACTTTTTATAGGGTATGTCAGCTCTTCAGAGGGACGAAGTTGTTAGCATCAGATGTGGCAGATCAGCGTAATGATGATGTGAGTGCAAAGTGTTGGCTATTGATGAGCTTGTTGTCATAACAGATTGCCATATTCATGCATTTTTGTTTGATATTTCACTGGTAGGAAATTCAGCTCAAGATTCATTTCGGTCGGTGTCTCTTCTGGTTAAACAATAATAATGTTCCATGTGATTTCAGACCCACATTTAGCCACTGGCTTCCCAAAAGCAGTGTAACAAGCACAGACGGTTAGAGGTGGCCTGAGTGAGAGTTGGTGAAATCTAGAAATGAACTCTCTGAGGTGGGTATCTGCTCACGGTAAAGTTTTTTCTTCGTTATGTCTACAGAGCCTGATCATTGCACTGATCCAGTGAGCTAAACTGTGGGTCGGTGAAGGGAAAGTTCTCCTGGGCATTAGAAACTGAAATATATTTCCTGAAATCAGCAGAAAAATAAACAAATGCTTCTTTGTATGTAGAATCTCTCTGTTATGAAGATGCCTATTCTCTTTGTATGGATGATTCCCTGAAGCTCCAAAAGTAGTGTGGAAGTCTTCAGGACTCCTAGTACATAAGAATTTTCACACTGGATTGGAGTAGTGGTTCATTTAGTTCAGCCTTCATAACTCTCAGTAGGGTTTGACTTAAACTCCGAAGTAGAAAATAGCTAGTAGAACAAGCAGAGATCTGTTGTGCAACTGTCCTTTTATTTGGTACAAAGTTAAAGGTTTATAGGCAGGAGTTTGGAGAGAGAAGAAATCATAATCCTTCACCTGAGGATCAATGGATGCGAATTGAAGCCAACAACTGACAACTCTGAAATTCAGTTCAAATATGTTTGTACAGACAAATCTATGTGAGATAGGATACATGATCTAAAACTGGTTGATATCAAAGGTGCCTACTGGGGTGAAATGAACACGTTAGAAATTGTTTACCTGAATCTTGATGAAGCACAGAGAGATGCAGCCAGTTAACTTACATGAAGCTGGTCAACAGTTGCTTGTACAATGCAGAACATATATTTGATGCTTTTGAGTGTTTTAATTGCATAACATCTTGTCCATACTGCTAATTAGAATTCTTTAAAACTATCATCAACATATATAGAGAGTACTATCTGCTTCTAGTACTGACCCACCCAATATTCTGGATCACAAGAACTGCCACTTCTTAACCCTATGGTTAAAACGATCTCCCTCAAGTTGCTCTTCTGTTTGGAAGAATGTATATTTGATTTTAATTTTTCTATGCTTTTCCAGTATCAAAGGTTTTTTCCCCTTCACAATGCTATTTTTAATAAAAATGTGCCAAATCAAATTTTGATTATACTTGATAAACTTCCAGGGGGATGTCTACTTTAAAATATTTTTGGTTTATTTCTAACAAACACTCACTGAGTCATAATTAAGGTCTCAATCCGGAAAAAGTCACATACATTCTTACTGTCAGGCATGTGACAGTTACATTGACCTCATGTGCATAAAGCCAAGCATACCTGTAAGCATTTGTAGGATTGGGACGTCAGGCTTTGTTTTATCTAGCTTTGGGGCAGGGTTTTGTTCTCAGTATGTATAGTGCCTAACACAATGAGTCCTGGTCCATGGCTCGGACTCCTAGGTGCTACTGGAATACAAATGATAATTTAATACTCCCTAATAACACAGTCCTGAGAATTTAAACTTAAACCTCTACAGTCCTACCCAGAGCCAAGTCATAACTGCACAGTTTTGCTCTACAGTTTCCCAAGTGTTGAAAAGTGGTTCCTTTTCAACACTGTCTTGTCAAAATGCCAGGCACCGCTTGTTTTTGACATTTTCAGCTATGGTTAAATAATAGTCATGTTTCTGTTATACCTAATGTTGACTTGAAGGCAGTTGTGCATTTCTCAGCTCAAATGTGAAATAGCCAGACATGGGTCTTGACAAATATTTTTCTTGCTTGCCCAAGGCAACTCGGAGAAAAAAAAAGCAGCTTCCAGTTAATCACTTGCTTCAAAATTCAGTTTGGTGAAATAGGCAATTAAAAAAATACAACAATTTTCATCAAAATCTGCAAATTAAATGCCTTTAGTCAGAGTGGGCTGCAAAAAAATGCACTGGATAATTGCCACTTGAAATCAATGAAGTATCTAATGTTCTAGGGGAGTGAGGATTGTGGCTGTTCTGCCTTAGTAAGTCTTGATTGATTTGGTAAATAAGCATTTCCACTTCTCTCTTTAAAATAAATAAGCAATTTTATTGTTTCTGTATGGGAGGTAAACAAGCTCGTGAGCAGTAACCCAGTAATAGCATGAGGCCGAGTGCCATCTGTCATAGAGAATTTTGTCCCTTTATGCACAATACTTTCTCACAGTGTTGGGTCCAGTGTAGGTTAATTGAATAGCAGAGATCTTCCTTTTCTTTGCTGATGAATCTGTATTTCTCTCATCCATGTCCTGTTGTCTTGTCTCCTGAATTAACATACCCTTTGGTTTCAATAGTCTAGAACACCGATTGCTAAAAATCTAAATCCATTTTATATTAGGGGAAATGCTATTGCCCTGGGGATTAACCGATACTTCTGATGATAGTAAGAGGCGGCAGTGAGGAGAAGGTCATGGGGGAGTGAAATAATTTGATGCAATGGTGTAGGATGCAGTTGATAATTACGGTACTATTACAATAAAGAACAAAGGCTAAGTCAGTCACATGTTTCCCCTTCAAATTTTGCCACAGTTTCCCACACCTGTTTCTCCCCCTCCCAGCTGTTAACACCTGTCCTTCTGTCAATGGTAATAATGAAATTTTAGGTGGGTTATATATTACTGTAACATGAAAGAATTACTACTTTTTGATATCAGAAATACTTCTGTGGAAAAATATATATTTTAGTACCAATGCCTCAGAGCAGCATGTGTTTTTTGGTTTCAGATTAGAGATTGTAGGCTCATATTGCATAGATAAACTCCAAACGCATGAGATGTCCTAGAGTGACCTGATACGGCTGACTTTTGTAGCTCTCATTTTGTTGCTTGACATATACTCAGAAGGGTATTGCTGCATGGTGCTCCTCTCCCCATGTGATGCTTGTTGTTTGTCCTCATCAGTGGCATACACTGTGCCACTGTGCATTGATTGCTACCAGAGCAGACACATCCAGTGGTGGTGATCTCTTTTCTTATTTCTTAGATGAATGCAACACACACAGAGCTGCCTGCAGAAAGCACTCTGCACCTTAGTCATATCTATGTCTACATCCCAGAGCCCAACCCTTAGTTTAGTGTAGGATTTCATGGTGGGCATAGGTGCAGTAGGTCTTTGTATCCATACACTGCTTGATGGTGGAGTGAGATCAGATAGATCACCAGAGGTATCCATTCAAGAAATGAGGGGACGTGGCTGGTACAGCAAGCAAAGTGTTGTCCATTTTACCCCTGCCATGACTTCTCATCTGCAATTTATAGACGTCCTTCATGTATATTACAATACATTTGCTGTTGTGACAGCCACTTCAGACCCACAATGAGTCCTTGTTGTCATTCTAATGGGCCCTCCGCAACATACTTTGTTGCTAATGAAATGTTACTAATATTTGAAACATATATCAATACTGTGAGCACCAAAATAATTAGCCTGGTTTGCAGAGGTGCAGCATTTCCACAGCCCCAAAGTTTGAAAATGTTGGTTGTACTTAATTGCTCATAGGACCTAAAATTTTATAATCCAAATAGATACCATAGGGCCAGTCCTACCAGCCCTCTGCATATAACGCTCCAACTGAAGCCAATCAAATGAAGCTGACTACATGGATGAAAATTCCTCAGAAGCTATCACAGCCCAAGAGCTATAGTAAAGTCAGTGATAAACCACGCCCACCCCATTGATTTCAATGAGAGAAGAGGTAGGCCAGTGCTGCACGCTTTTGAAAATCCCACTCCTCGTATTTAGTCATTCACAATCCCTGCATGAAATCTGACTAGATTGTCATTGCACGGGGAACCTCCATGGGCTTTGGTAGGGGACTGAACTCTGCCTATGGCACACAGGGCCGGTTTCAGGTGTTTTGCCGCCCCGAGCAAAAAAAAAAAAAAGGGGGGACGAAGTGCCGCCCCTTGAAAAGTGCCACCCCAAGCACATGCTTGGGACGCTGGTGCCTAGAGCCAGCCCTGACGTCACACATTAATAGTGTAGCCCTTAGAGATTTTTATTAATGGAAAGCTGAACACAACCGTAACTGTGACTCAAGAAGATTATATCCTGTCTGCTATCACTGGGCTTTGTGTTTTGACAGATAGGCAGCATTCACTTTGGGGAGGAATAATTATGTTTTAGGTCTTCAGCAGATTGGAAAATTCAGTATCCCTGTTACAGATGGTGAGAAAGCTAAATGCAAACCATGACTATCCCTGCTCTGGAATCAGTTTGCCTAAGAAGACCAAATTGCTGAGTCATTTTGTTTTTCCATGCTGTAATTGCCAGTTGATATCCACACTAAGTTAGAACTCCTGGTAACTTTCAAGAATTCAAGGACCGTGCAAATTACAACCAGGATGTTCCGAGAGCAGAACGTCCCCCTCTTAGCAGATGGCTGTGGCCCACAATGTCCAATAATCACATCATGAAATCTTATTACTTTTGCATGCTGTGCTTGGAAGAACATGCCAAGCTGTAGTCAGGTTTCATGGGATCTGAAAGTTTCTTAGTGAAGAAATAATTTTTCTTCTTCTACTTCTTTCTTCTCTCCCTCCCCCCCAATAAATGGACGGTTCACAGCCTAGAAAAAGTCATCAGCAGTTTAGGATACACTGACAGGAATAAGGGAACATACTGATTCTCGAATGAAAATTGCTTAGCTTTTCCTTACAAGGACCATGTTGTTACCCATTTATAATCTGCAACTGTAATTGGTATCCCAGCACCGTAGTGTTCAAAGAGGTAGCATGAGCAATATCATTCTGCTCTATAGCAGTGGGTGAGAGTTTAAAAACCCTTTTAGACTGACTGACTTGGCATTGCTTTACATGTGTCTTTGCCCTGGGAAATTTTTAGGATTTGGCTACTATCAGCATGAGACTCTAATAAGATAGTTTGCCTCATGTGACTTCAGCTAAGCTTTGTTCTCGCTGCCTCTTGGCGATTTTCACAGATGATAGATGATGCTGTAAACGAAGTGTGCAGAAAAGAGCAACCTTCCTGCTGGAGACAAATTACCTTCTTGCTTCTGCAGGCTGCATGACTGTTATGTTTTTTCCTCCATTGCAATCTGTATTGGGTGTAACATTACATAATAAGTGATTAAAGATCAATGATGACCAAGAAGGTAAGTGATCAAATATCGTACCTGATAGACGTGTACACATCATTTATCTCACTTTTCTCGGGGAAGAAATTATACTGAATTCCTCAGCTATTAGTTCAAGGCAAATGGAATCTTAGATTCAATTAAAGGTTGGTGCTTCTGCCTTAAGTTCTCTTGGAAGTGTTATTCAAAAGTCAAGATAATGTAGTTGCACTTGTCCCTTTTAGCAGCTCTAATCAAACTCCAGCTTATCAAACCTTTACTTGAGGGAAGAAGTCAAGTCAATCAGGATATTGTGTAGATTATAAATTTGGACAATAACTATTTATTTTTGCTTGAAACATTTGCTACCGAAGTTACCCACGAAGTCAATGTCTGAACCAGACCTAGAATGAAGTATTTCCTATCCTGTATATTGTGGCAACGCCTAAAAGCTTCATTCAAGTCAGAGTCCGGTTGTGCTATCCGCTGTAGTTCCTACCCCAGAGAATTTGCAGTGTGAACAACAAACCAGAGCAGCTAAAGGAAACAAATAAGAGACTAGAGGGAGAGAGTTTGAGGTGAGGAAGGAAAATTCGATGTTTTAGCGTAACTGACTGCACAATTCACAGCCAATCAGCATCAGTAATCACAGTATTCACAATTTGCCTGCCTGCCTAATTCCTGCCTCTCAGTCCTTTATTCATACCACTGGAATATTCTGGATTATACTGGGCAGTTTAAACCTGCATAGGGTAAAATTAGTTAAATATTGAAACATCATTTCATGAAGATTTGGCATGGCTTTAGATGCATTTTTGCAATGGGATATTGGACGACACACAGTCAAGATTGACTCATACAAGGTTTCCTGGCTCCCACCCCAACCCATAGGCTACATGTCTTTTTAAAATTAGCCTCCAAACTAGCAACCTTCCAGAATGACAGCTGCAACATAGATAAAATCCAAAAACTCAGGGTGTGAAGTGAGTTCTTCACGCTGAGGAGGAAGACATTTGTTCCACACTGCAGAGTATTGAAAAAGAAACATCATATCTGATGTTGTTCAGTTTCTTATGTCAAATGAACTAGGTGGTTTGGGCCAAGTATGTAGCATTCCATTCTCCTCATCACAAAGCCGCCACCACCACAGCTGTCACCTGTCACCCTGCCTTAGATGAGAAGGAGTGGAGGAGGGCAAATAATCCTGAAGCCACACTTTTGGGGTGCAACATATTTACAACCACTTTGCAGTGAGAATACCTAAGAGCCAGACCAGGTGTAATAGAGGTTGGAGGGAGAAGAGAACCAGGACAGGTTTCCCTTTCCCTCCCTCCCGCCTCTTAGTATCAGGCCCCTGTGCCTCATTCTTCTCCACACTCCCTGGGGGGACAACACATGGGACCAGAGGTCCACCAACCGCAGGTGTGGTGAGAGAAAGAGCCAGATTGGGCTTCCCCCAAGAGGCCAGCACATGGCCCCGGAGGCTCATTGTCTCCTCTGGCAGCACCACATGGGGCAGGAACTGCCCTAACTCCTGGGAGAGAAGAGAGAGAGGGGCCAGGCTAGCCTTCCCTTGTGTCCCAACCGCATCCTCAGCATTCTTTTAATGTTGCTTTTTGTATGTAATACATATGTAGAGGCCGTGATGCTGTGAAGAGTAAGCATGTATGCAGAGATCTGCAGGTTTCTTTGAAGCATTGGAACCACAATAAAGAAAAGTGGGGGTTAAGCAGCCCAAGAGAAACACAGTGGTCAGGCCAATATCCCTTCTAAAGAGGTAACCCAGACTCCCTCTTGTCAGGACCAGACTGATATAGTGTGCTCATCTCTGTCTTTAATGGAGAAGAGGCTGATCCTTGTCCTCCATTCTGAAGGTCTTCAACCAAATTATAATGCATCGCCTGGAACAGTGAATCAGTCAGGAGCAGGTATGTTTTGTAGAACACAGAGACACATTAAGGCCGGATAACCAGCTCCTGTCCCAGAAACCTCAATGTGTGATCTTGGGCAATTCTTAACCTCTCCATGCCTCAGTTTCTCCAGCTACACAATGGGGATAACAACACTTACCCACCTCAGAAGACTGTTGGGAGGTTTAATTAATTAGTATTGGGGAGGGGCTTTAATATTCTTAATGCAAAATATTGTTATTCTCACATCGAAATGGCTTTCTTTGGAAATGAAACTCTGCTCTGAATGGCCACGATAGAAACACAGACTTGATTGTCAGCTTCTTACTCCCAGGGGGCCGGCAGCAGGAAGAAGGCAGCAGCCTGGTTCATCTCTTGGAGGCAGGGAATGAATGCCTCAACAGTGACCCCTCTGGCTGATTAAGGCATGGCAGCAGTGATGAGTTTTGAAGTAAGTCATATTCCTCTATATAGGGGTTCTCCACTTGTGGACTGCGGACCAATCAGCACACAGCTGTGGCCCATGTGACATCCTCAGGGCCATACAGGTAATATATCAATTGTGTGGCTGCAGCCCACATAAAAACATAGAGCTGCATGTGTGTCCCACAATGGTAAATCAGTTGAGAACCACTGTCTCTAGTACTTCTGAATACTGGGCATAGTGTGGGAGATTGCAAGGGGACAAATCACAACAAATTTCCAGCAGATCTAGCTATCTTATCTACCTTTTTATATAGCACTTACTGTTTCATCGCGTTCTTTCTTTGGATCCACTTTGAGAGCCAAGGCATGCTTACAGCACATTTGAAGTGTCAGGATCAACACTACTCCAGTGGCTGTAATATAATAGTAACAAGGCTTCTTTAGGCAAGCAGAGCTAAGAAAAACTTCACACAATGTTTCTCCATTCTAACTGTGGGCAGGTTTTTCACAGCATCACCTCCAAAAGCTCTGCTCTAGTGCTGTTCCTTTCTTCTCGTGTACGATACATCACACACTGTCAGGGTGTCTTGTTCAAGGGGGTTGTTTTTTTAATTTACTTTTCCTGGCTGGAATGTCCACCTGGATCTGCCAATTAGCAATTATGCATCCAGAGCCAAGCATGTCCTGACGTAACAGGCTTAAATGCATAAGCTCTTGAGGGAAGCATGTGGTAAACTGGCCATAGGTGAGGACATGAAGAGAGAGTCTAAGTTTGGTTCCCTAGTATAAAGTTTCCATGTAGGAAAGAGCAGGAAGAAGCGTGCACCCTTTCAGTTAAGAGAAGAATGACTTACTGGGATATTGGGATGTTTTGGTTATTTACAGGGTGAGGAATGGTATGGCTTGGGGCCTTAGAATAGGTTATGGGAGGATGTTGAGGTACAGCAGCCAGGGGATACTCACTCTCCCTTTCCAAGCCCTAAGGGAAGGGGGAGCTGCTGGGAATTTATGTTTCTGAAAGGAGGAAACCTCCAGTGCTGCAGTGTCTGGTCTCTGCTATGTGCTGTCACCTCCAGCTGGAATCTCTGTGTCTCCACTGGGCCTGGTGAGACCCAAGCTACATTATCCGTGCGTGGATCCCCTGTGTGTTGGTGGCAGCAGGCAGCCTGCTGCTCCACCAAAACAGGGCCATGATGTTGCATCTCTATGCACAAGCACTGCTCATGATGCTGCCAAACCTTGACCTGGTATAACAGCACCACCTGCCCTGCCCCCTGGGCCCTCCCATTGGAAAACCCACTGCACCAATTCATTAACTGGCACCAATCAGCATTTGTGTTGGCATCTCAGAAGTGAAGACATGGAGAAAGAACTGCTCTTGCCCATCTAGCCGGGGTGCTGAGGCCCATTGGCAGGGCAGGGCCACAGCCAAAGTTGTATCTCTTCAGGGGGTAAATGGATGGCTTCAGTGGTCTCCAACCATTCACCCCAGTTACTTTCACAAATATTTATAATCCCTTTTTAAAATATGGGGGAAGAAAAATACATTTAATGTGGTAAAAATATAAAGGTTCCTTTCAAAGAGTTACATACAGGCAAAGCTGAGAACATTTAAAAATTCCACATGCGTAGATGGGTAGGCTATGAACTTGTGAGAGAAACTGAAGCTCAATAAATTCATCATCATCATCAAAGCAAACCCAAAAGTCTCCTTGCACATTGTGCAGCATCCCAGCCCAATACATTGCATTATAATAACTGTGTTTGCTTAGCATGGAAGACACTCAGTTACTACAATGATGAGTGCCATTATACAAATCTAGAAAGACAGACATGATGCATGGGCCAATAAAATTTTATTCATGTATGTTCCAAGAGCTTTTGTATTCCTGACTAAAACACTAAAGGGAAAGTTGGTCCATTGTGTTTGTTCACAAACTGAACATTAGTCACTGCTATGGTATATTAAAAATAGCCAGAAATAAGAGGAATGGATGGCTAAGCAGGCTGGTATGGGGCTGCAAAACCTTTCATATAACAATATGATTGGTTGGCGGTCTATGTGAAATGAGTTGTTAGTTTCGTTTAGAGCCAAGTGAATAATTGTCTTTTCCATTTAGTGGCCAAACCAAAAAAATCTAAAAAAAATATTTGGTTACTTTCAAATTGAAACTTGCATTTTTTCCAGTTTTTCTCAACAAAATGAAGGACAGAAAAAATTGTTTGGGTCAAAAATGAAACATTTTGGATATGGATTGAAAATGACATTTTGAAACAAAATGGTGATTTGAATTGATATTTGCAAAACAAACAATGTTGACACTTTCAAAATTTTTGTTTTCAGGGGATTTTGGGGGAATGAGGGTAGGGTGAGGGTTGGCCAAAGCTATTAAATGAATTTAATACCACCAAAAATTTTGTACCACCAAAAATACATTTTTCAGCAAATTTACTATTCACCAAAAAGTTTCAACCTGTTTTCCGCTCACTACATTTTCTAGAGGAAAGGTGTCCATGGTTTTCAGTCTGTGAGTACCTCCAGTGAAGTCCTGAATACTTTAGACTCCCAGTCAAGTCAAGACTACACTCTTTGACTGCCAGGTGAACTATATTATAGAGCATTTTATTTTGATTTAGTTGGGAGTTGAGGATACTCATCACCTCACAGGTTTAAGCCCCATGTCCCCCCAAAATTTCACAGTTATACCTCATGTGTAACTACAGGATTTTCATAGATTTTTAAGGCCAAAAGAGACCATTACAATCCTCTTGTCTGATCTTCTGTATAACATAGGCCATAGAATTCCAGCACATGGTTCCTGTATCAAGCCTATGGTGGAGCTAAAGCATATTTTTAAAAGACATTCAACTTTGATCTAAAGACTTCAAGTGATGGAGAATCCACCACATGCCTAAGAAAGTTGTTCCAATAGTTATTTACCCTCACTGTCAAAAATTTAAGCCTTGTCTAGCTTCAGCTTCTAGCCTTTGTCTGATAGATTAAAGAGCCCTCTACCACCAAAAACCATCTCCTCATATAGGTACTTGTAGACCGTGATTAAATCACCTCTTATCCTTCTTTTTGTTAAACTAAATAGACTGAGCTGCTTTAATCTCTCATGTTTTCCAGACGAAACATTCTTGTATCTCTTTTCTGAACCCTTTCCAATTTGGATTTTAGTCTGGAGAACTGTGAATCTGGCACCTTTCATGTCATGAACAATACAGTCATTTAAAAAGACAAGAAAAGATGGCATCTCAGTGAGAAAATGATTCTGGGAAAAATTTCCTGAGGTCTGTTTGGCCTGTTTCCCGGTTCACTTTCCATTGTTTTAGAATAAGAAATTCCATCAGGGTGATTGCTACTCTGAGGAACTGTGTGTTCTTCTACTTGCTGTCAACATCATTCCTGCTAAACTCAGTTCTGGGTGTGAGGTTAGCTTGAAGGATGCCAGACAATACTGGCATCCATAGCCTAATTATATAGTGTGACAAAGTTCCTCCTCTACCTTGGTGGGTCCTGCACTTATTGGCAGATCTGCTCACCTCAGTGATCTTCCCCACAGTCTGGATCAACTCCTCCTGTGTCTGATCAGGAGTTGGGAGGTTTGGGGGGAACCCAGGCCCACCCTCTACTCCAGGTTCCAGCCCAGGGCCCTGTGGATTGCAGCTGTCTATAGTGCCTCTTGTACCAGCTGCATGACAGCTACATCTCCCTGGGCTACTTCCCCATGGCCTCCTCCAAACACCTTCTTTATCCTCACCACAGGACCTTCCTCCTGCTGTCTGATAACGCTTGTACTCCTTAGTCCTCCAGCAGCACACCCTCTCACTCCCAGCTCCTTATGCCTCTTGCTCCCAGCACCTCACACACACTTCCTCTCCTCTGGCTCCTCCTCACCTGACTGGAGTGAGCTCCTTTTTAAACCCAGGTGCCCTGATTAGCCTGCCTTGATTGGCTGCAGGTGTTCTAATCAGCCTGTCTGCCTTATTTGGTTCTAGCAGGTTCCTGATTACTCTAGTGCAGCCCCTGCTCTGGTCACTCAGGGAACAGAAAACTACTCACCCAGTGACCAGTATATTTGCCCTCCGCCAGACTCCTGTACCCCACTGGCCTGGGTCTGTCACAATAGTCATTGGCTGCATCTTCTAGTTTATTTCAAGATACCCAGAAACCTACTCAGTTATTCTGAGGCATAAAAGGAGACTTATTTGGAGACTTATCTTTTCTGTTTTTTTTTAAATATACTGACTGTTTTAAAAACATAATGTGCCATTGTACTTGAATGGCATAAAACATAGAAACTTTAGAAAAGATCTATTGCTAGAGAGAGACAGACTTGTTGGGTCAGATCCTCAGCTGGAGCACCACAGCATTACTGTGTTAGCATTAATGGAGCCACACCAAATTACACTAGCTGAGGACCTGGCCCATGATCATAGTGATCTAACAGTTAATGGATTTATAATACTATATGCATGAAAATCCAACACATTGAAACCCCAATTAATGGGACTTAGGTGCCCATATACCTCTGAGGATCTGGGCCTAAATATATGATAAAGCAAATCCACTATGAGGGTGATCTCGGTTGGTCATCAAAACTCATTTTGGTAAAGTGAGGTATGCTGGTTGCTTAGAAAAAACTTTAATGGAGTTGGGAGTTGGAATACAGTAATTTTATACTGTACTTGACATACTAACAATTAGGGCTCACTGTATGCTTATATGAATCATTAACTTCAAAAGCTGCTAGTTCAGCCTCTGGCATAGAGCAATGCATCACTGCTAACTGGTGTTCGCCACAACAGAAACAACACAGCTGTTCAGATAAAAGTTATAATTCATCTCACTTGTGTAATGAACAGTTGAATCCAACTCAGATACTATTAACAAAATTTAAGGTTTATTGCAAAATATTTTAAATATGCTCAGAGCTAATCTCCCAGTGATTATTCCACACTGATATCTGAAACTTCCCCATTTTTATTAGGGCTACTCTTTGCATATCTAGTCTATAAAACTTTAATATTTGCATGTCATAAATGATTTTTCTAAAGTTAACTTTTCCCATACTTTGACTTATCAGTTTTGGTCTTGGTGGTATGCATTTCAGTTGAAGTTTTATTACATTATCTTGGCAGCACATTATATTTTTTTACACATGGATTTGATTGAGAAATGAAACTGGAATAAGAATGAGGTAGTAGCAGCATCTGCTGGAATACCAACTATTGCTGTTGTCAATCAATATGATTGATTAAATATGGTGGCACACATTTTATTAAAATGAAATGCTTTCCCTGAAAAAGACTATTATGCCAATATATTATACAGCTTTCCTAAAGAATGTTGCTGAAGAGGTGGTCTGTTTATGATGTATAATACTTGTAAATAGTTGGAATGAACTGAGGAGTTCAAATTATATTTGGCTGTTAGTGGAAACTGTAGTGTGTGTGTGTGTGTGTGTGTGTGCGCACACGCCCGCGCCCCTGCACGCACAATATCTATTATTGTCATATTGGTAAGGCCAGCAACAAAAATTGGAGTTTAATTTTTCTACAGGATTGCAAAAAAGATTTCACTCAATTCACTGATGTTTTTATATACAGTTCCTTGATTTCAAGGTACTTAATGCCCTGGTCGCAGGGTAATTAAAAGACCATCTAAAGCTTTGGGGTGAGGGCTGTGATCAACAGCTCCACTCCTCAAGCACAATCAAACTTTATACCATAAGACTAAAGCTTGTCTATGCAGGAGGAGAAAAAGCTTTCTCAGGGTCTGGTCTGTGGCATGAACTGCCATAGGAACAAAGAACCACCACAAATCTCACTATCTTCTATACCAAGTGCAAGGCAAATGGCTTCATCCTGCATTTTCTAGCATAAACACAGAGCAGCATGTACATTTTTTAAAAGAATCCAAATTTCAAATCCACAATTCTTTCCCTGGGGAGAGAGTGAGAGAAAGAATGAACCGCACAAGACAGATATTAGTCATGTGGCTTAATTCATTCCTGGAAGGTGTTTATATATCACAGTGAGGAAGGCAGTATAGGAGCCTATACAAATAGAATAGGTCTTTGCAACGTTCATTATTCACTTATCTTAACATCGCTTACTCCGGTGAAGACCTTTTATGGGGGGAAATCATGGTGCTTGAGGTCAATAGGAGTTTTGCCAGGATTTCACAAGGTTTGGGTGACTCTCACAGTTCTACATCATTTAAAAACTGAAAAATTGTTCCACTCACACACCTTGTCCATACAATAGAATGAATTATGAAAGACTCTAATGAAAATGTCTTGCCATTTTATTTCTGAATTTTGAAATTCAAAATGTCATTGAAATTTCAACAAATTCTTACCATTGCTGCCATCATCCTCGTTAAATGAACTTGTTATTTTTGAAATAATGATCATTCCTAAATATAAAACAGAAATATTTTCCTGATATCAGGCCACATACATCAACCACAGAGCTAAAATCACAAACCTTATGTGAACTAGCCACTATCGGGGGACAAAGATTCACCCTCTACTATAGCAGTGGTTCTCAGAGCCGGTCCGCCGCTTGTTCAGGGAAAGCCCCAGGCAGGCTGGGCCAGTTTGTTTACCTGCCACGTCCGCAGGTTCAGCCGATTGCGGCTCCCACTGGCTGCGGTTTGCTGCTCCAGGCCAATGGGGGCTGCTGGAAGCGGCACAGGCTGAGGGATGTGCTGGCCGCCCTTCCCGCAGTCCATGTCTACACTACAAAATTACGTTGACCTAATTTACATTGGCTTACAGCCACTGCAGTTATTAAATCACTAGTGTGTGTGCACACTTGGATCCTTGTGTCAGCAGTGCACATCCTCACCAGGAGCACTTGTATCGATTGTATTGTCAGTGTGGAGCATTGTGAGACAGCTCCTGAAAGCCAGTAACAGTCAACATAAGCAACACAGTGTCTATACTGACACTGTGTCGCCTAATTACATCGATTGTGACTTTATGCTGCCTGGGGAGGTGATGTTACTATGTCTGCACTACAGATCTTACAGTAGCACGGCTGTACTGCTGCAGCTGCACTGCAGTAAGGTCTCATGTGTAGCAGCTCTGTGCCAATGAGAGAGCTCTCCTGTTGACATAATGAATCCACCCATAATGAATGGCGGTAGCCATGTCTGCAGGAGAACTGTCCACACCGGTGCTTTTGTCGGTGAAACATGTCAGTCAGGATGTGTTTTTTTCTCGCCCCTGACTGACAAAAGTTTTACTGACAAAAGTGCTAGAGTAGCCTAAATTGGCATAGAGAGGGATTTCTGTTGGTGGGAGCCAAATTCAAGTGAAGACACTTCCACAGCTAGGTTGACACAAGGCAGCTTACATTGACCTAACCCTGTCGTGTACCCTGGGCCTGGGTAACAGCTGCTCTGTTTAAGCTTTGAGATACTAGTCTAAAAACTGACCCCACTGACTTCAGTGGGGCCAGAATTTAACCTCTTTCTTTCTTTTCCTTTTTCTTAAAATACCTGAGCAAAAATATAGAAATATACAATTGGGGACTTTTCCTTGATCCACCTATGCAATTTATGGGGGTTATCTCACTAATGAGAGTTATTGCTGGCCATGGTTATGAACTTCAATGGTGCCTAGATCTGGGGATTAAGAGCCTAAGTACCTTTGTAGATCCAGTCTGTAGATACTAGGGTGATAGACACAACAGAAACGCCTTAGGTTTAGACAGAAAAACAGACAGACAATCAGAACAATGTCGTTAGCTAAATATACCTCAGTGACAGGCCTCTGTTATGCCACCACTCAAAGCTTCCAAAATAGTAGCAAGGAGTTCTCTCCTCTGACTCCAGTTCAACAAAACATGTAAGGAAATGCTTAATTTTAAGCACTTTCTTGAACTGGAGTCTCAATGAGTATGTCTACACAGCATTTTGGAGTGATCCTCCCAGTCTGGGTCAACAGACTTGATTAGCAGGGCTTGCACTAGCACTCTAAAAACAGCTGCGTAGACAACACATGGAAGTTGCGGCTTGGGATGGAGCTCATGCTCCAAAGCCTAGGGATGGTGGTGGGCTTCAGAGCCCGAGCTCCAACTGAAGCCTCTTCTGCAGTGATATTTTGTTTGATTGCAGTTTGTGTCATCACACAGTAAAAACACTATACTATAAAATGTGATCCTACTGTATATAGGACTGCCTTAGGCAATCATGTATATATGATCTCCATTAAATCAGAAGTACCTTTGCTACAAAGAAATAATTGATAAACATCAATTTCTTCATTTGTTTCTCAGGATCCCAAGGCTACCTCCTGAAACGAGAAATGTCCTTGAACAATTGAACAGCAGAGAAAACCAGCTGGAGCCTGTTGCTTCTTATTTTTTCACCTTTTTAGGATTCTAAACATCTGTGTGTGAATGTGTCTGATCACTAGATGGGAATTTAAAGCAAATACACCATTCACTATTTTTAGCACAGTGCAGGCCTTTAAAAATTACCCGTGCGTCTACTGCAAACCAAGCAAACAAACAACATATTTGGAACCAGAAAATCCCCAAATCCAAAATATCGTGGGTGGCTTTAACATTGTTGTCCAAAGCATATGAAATACAACATTTTGGAGTTGGTAATTGCTTTTAGTGAAATCTCTGAAACCCACAGATTTATATTTGTTCAGTTTCCTTTAAAATGGATCTGTATAGTTGCTTCTATTTTTTTTACACAGATTTCTGAGAAGGTGATATTTGCCTATCCAGTTCTATTTTTTTATTTTATTATATAAAAGATTCTAACTGTTGATTTATTATGTATGGAACAAATTGTGTCTTTGAAACATGCTGTACTATAATGACTTGAGTTAGCATTGAAGATACATATGCAGGGACTAGCAGTCAATTTTGACTCAGAGTAGATAATACACCAACTGTGTATTATGTTTAATGTAGATTAATGTGAGTTGCTTCCCTTTGCATGTATGTACACAGGTACAAATAATTAAGATTAATTTCCACTAGATATAATGGCTCTCACTGTGCACGGTGCCATAAAATTCTTCTTTAATAGCTGTTAATTGGATGTATTCGCTTTGATGGTAAAGTCCTGATTAGTCTTGTTACCCTACAGTCCCTGTCCCCCTCCCTTAGCCTACTTTTGTGCTTAGGGAAAGATTTACAAGAAGAGAGTCACAGCTATGCAGTTTATTAGCAAAAAATCAATACATGTGTCCTTTCCTCCTACACATATAAAAGGTTCTACAAAACATAGTGACTCTGCATAGTGTTAAAAGGAAAGACATGGGACATGTTTCCATTGCTTTATCCCCCATCCTCCTTCCCCCATATAGAACTTTCACAAGGGACAATTCACAGTTTTTGCTGGATTTCCTTTTACATCTTTGTTTTCTTCCTTTGGCTTCCGCATGGGATAGGAACCTCAGGATTACCCAGTGGTAACATAACACCGTACGCTGAGAGTTTACTGGTGCCAAGCTGTAAGATGCAAGACTGAAGTGAACAATCTCTTTTATTGGCTGGTCCCAGATATTTTTTTCTGGAAAAGATTCAGTCATTTTTTTTTCCATGTCCATTCTTTGACCTACTGCAATCCGAGGCACTAAGGGCCAGAATCTCTTCTAGTACTAGCCAATGTAGCTTCATTGACATCTGTGGCACTATTCTGATTTACATCAGCTGAGGATTTGGCCCTAGGTTTTTTTGTTTTGTTTTTGTTTTTATAATAATTTTTTTTACAAATGTCAATTACTGATGGGTAAAGTCACATAGAAGCTAATGTCTAAGGCCAACCCTTTCAAATCAGGGTCGCCCAGAGCGGGGGGCCCGTGAGCCCTGGCCCGGCGGCGGTCCGGGTCTTTGGTGGCATTTCAGCGGCGGCGGGCCCTTCAGTGCTGCCAAAGACGTGGAGTGACTGAAGGCCCCCCCGCCGCTGAAGACCTGGACCGCTGCCGGGTGAGTACAAGCACCACAGCTCCCCCGCTTTGCCCTAGGCCCCCTGAATCCTCTGGGCGGCCCTGTTTCAAATGTTGGTGCCTAAATACAGGGCATCTAATCAAGTGGCTTCTATAGATTTTCAGTGGTGCTGAGCTCCTGAAGGCAGTAACAGATGCAGGAGGTCAGCAGCTCAGGAAATCAGGCAAATTATTTTGTTGCCTAAGTATGGATTCAGGAACCTAACTTTAAGCCCCCAAGTTTGAAAATGTCAGCCATTTTTAGATGTGTATGTGTGTGTAAAAATTTGCATGCATGTTTTTTTCATGCTTGAATTGCACATGCAAAACACTCAGGGCAAATGTCCAACTGCAGCTTGTATGTGTGCATTGGGCATTGTGTGCCTGGAACATTTGTGTGCACTTTTAAATAATTAAGCCTGAACCCCAGGATTCTTCCATTACAGTTTGCTGCTCTAGCAACTTTCCCACCCTAACACACATCCTCTGTACTGTCATATTATTAATACGCTGGCCTGATGCCTTCCTTTTTGGTGCTTAAGGAATAACTACCATGCCATAGGGTTACGGGGAGCAATACACAGACTTTGGGGTTAACAAATTAAGATTTGGGGTAAGTGGTGCTATTCTATGCACTCCTGGACATTCAGGCTATGTCTGCACTTATGGTGGCATGTAGAATATGGGCACTACACGTGTAGCTACATGCCACAGTGAAAAGCACACTGCATCCAGGCTTGGCACAGAGGTATGCAGCTACACCTGGCAGTGAAAGACTGTGGCAGCAAGGAGGCAGTGGGGAAAGGCTCCAGCAGTGGGGCACTATTCTGCTAAAAATAGTAACAATGTGGGAGGCCCAGCTTGGGTATATAGAGAGCCATGTAGGCTCAATACCATAGGGTTCAGGCATGTGGGCACTCTACTTGTTTAAGCCATGCCACACCGTCTACACTGCTATTTATACCCATGCTAGCTGAGCATGCAGTGTTTGTGCTTGTGGAAGAAAACAGAGTCTTCACTCTCAGGTTGGTTGCAACAAGTCAGAGACAGTTTATTTTCCTGACACTTGCAAGGGGGGGGGGTACACCCGGACAGGGTTTTCCCCCCGTCCCAGGCAGGTCTCCGTTAGATAAACAATTAGGCCAAGCGTTTATACCTTTTGTTACAGACAATAATGATCAACAACCACATCTTGTTTGTACATATTCCTTCTGATATCTTACTTTTCTCAGCAGTTCCTGCTACAGTCTGTGTTCGATTCTTATCTAACACAAGGTCAAAAAACAGTATTTCTTACAGTATTTTTTTTGTTTCACTCACTTTCCACTTGCCCAGGCCCTACCTGAAATCTCGCATTATTAGAGCTAGTGTTCGCCTGACTCTTACTTTATTCCTAAAAGTTAAGATATCTGCGTTCAAATCCCCTTTAGCCTTTTCTCTGCTTCCACATGCTCTACACATCACTTTAAGCATAGACGTGTCTTCAGTTTAGTCAAGCCTTGATTTGGCCCTTACTTTTGCATGCCTTGCTCCCGACTGTTGTAAAATCCGTGGACAGTAATTAAAGGAGTTGCAAATGCCAGGAGAGTTTGTCCTCAATCAGTACAGCTGAAGGAGGAGGTTTCATAGATTACAAACCTGGAGGGGACCACTGTGACCATCTAGTCTGATCTGTATAACACAGGCCATTGGATTTCCCCAAATTAATTCCTCTTTGAACTAGAGCATCTCTTTTTTAAAAATCCAATCTTGATTAAAAAAATGTCCAGTAATGGAGAATCCACCACAGCCCTTGGTAAATTGTTCCACTGGTTAATTACCCTCACTGTTAAAAATGTACGCCTATTTCTAGTCTACATTTGACTAGCTTCAACTTTTTGCTTTTGGATCTTGTTATACCTTTGTTCACTAGTCTGAAGAGTTATCACATTTCTGTCCCCCAGGTAGGTATTTATAGACTGTGTGATCAAGTCACCCCCTAACCTTCACTTGATACGCTAAATCGATTAAGTCACTTGAGTCTTTCACTATAAGGCATATTTTCAAGCCCTTTAAAAGCCTCTGGGGGCAGGGACTGTCTTTTTGTTCTGTGTTTGTGCAGCACCTTGCACAGTGGGGTCCTGGTCCATTAATAGGGCTCCTATTACAAATAATAAATAATAATAATTATTATTGTGGAACTTCTCTGAACCCTGTCCAATATTTCAACATCCTTCTTGAACTGTGGGCACCGGAACTAGGCACATGTTTGGCTCCATCTCTCTGCGGAATGAGGCACAGATGCTGCCCCTTCCAAAGCCTGCAGTTTTCAGGATCTTGGCAGAAGGCTAGCTGTGGAGAGGCTTTGGGCTCCCATGCACCGGCTCTGTGCCACCGGCAGCATACCTTTTCCAATGCTTTCTCTTAGGCTGCGGCTTCCCCCGGAACCCTTGTTAAAAGGAGGATGAGATCACCACAGAGGAAGCTGTGCTGCTAGTCCACAGTAATTAACCCTAGGCTGATGAGGGGGGAAACATATGTGTCCCTGGCCTCACATCCACACAAAGTGGGGCTACTTCCTATGCCAGCCCTCTCAGTCCCCACCAAGCCCACACGAGAAGGGGAACAGCTACATGTGGAGGGGATGCTTCGCACTTATATCTGGGGGATGTGACTGGGTGCCAGGGGGCCTAATCCTGCACACGTGTGCTCCCATATCGAATGTGACTTTTGCACTCAAGTGTTTGCAAGACCAGGTCCTTTTGTCAAGGAGGGTTTTGTAGCTGTGCGAGACAAAGCTACCTTTAGCCAGATTGCAGTTGGCTGTGAGCCTGTGGTATCACTGTGCTTAATGATTTTAATGTGCTAACAACCAAAGCAGAGTCCTAAAAATGTATCATTTTTAAATGATCTACATGCATGATAAAAGTACATGATAAAATGCCCCATAGTAGGGTCAGCACTTCTAGTTCCATGAATCTCTGCTATTTATTTCTTTGGGCAATATTCCACTGTACGATGTGGATTTTGGAGGACATATAGTGATAGATCTATATTGCTATCTTTAATTGTATTTCAATTTCCATGCATGCTCCTTAAAGTACTCAGGTCTCTCCTTGCAGTCAGTCAAAACCCATACTGGGCCAGATCCTCAGCTGGTGCAAATCAACATAACACCATTGATCCAATTTACACCCCCCTTAAGGAGCCAACTGATTGATGCCATTGTGAGTTTTCTCAGAGTGAGATTGAAGAATTGGTCATTTTATGAGATCAACAATCTCTCAAACATTAATGTGTAATATTCCTTCTCCTATCCCCAAATTACAAGTGTGCATAATAATGGCAAGTATAACAAAAATAATAAAAATATTACCTATTCCTTGTAGGTTACTCATTTTAAACTGTTTAGTAATTATACATTTATTGTAATTATATGTGTGATATGTAGCAAAAAAAAGTGACCATTAAGAGAAGTAATTAAGAACAGTATTTCTTGCTCCTAAAAATAAAACAGAGATACATCAATAAATCCTTTAACTGGGTTTGTGGTTATTTTAATCGTCATTTTGATCACACCACATTTTCTAATTCCAAAATATTCCTCTTGTCCTAGGCTCTGCTTACGAGTCCTTTGCCTTTCGTCTATCCTAGCAAGGAGAGGGTTAAAACCAATATTTGTAGATAAAGAGGTAAACATATTTACATTCAGTTTTTCACACTTCATGCATATGTCATGCAGTGAATAGTTTTAGAGGTATGTTTGTACTATCTAGCCAGAATTTTTACAGTCTGCAGGACACAAAATCTCTATAAAGTGACTTATTGAAATAGAAGCAGATTGGTAAAACCGTTTCTCTCTTATGAACTGTGAAGAATGATCCTCTAAATGAAATCAGGAAGGAACTGGACAGAATCTTGTTTAATGGTGTGACAAAATGAATCACAACTATTCCAAGCATCCATCACTGCTAAAAGAGGACCACAAATGATCTGTGAACTACTATATATTGATTACTCATGTACTACAAGTGTCGGATTTAATGTTCACACACCATGGAAAGGCGGCAGGGACAGATGGTGCCTTAACTCTTCTTTGATAGATTTTAATGGTGAAATATTGATTTCTATCTGGCCAAGGCCTGCTGTTAGGGGCCAAAGTCATTTGTTGGGTATAGCTGGACACCCAGTCTGCTAGGGGTAATCAATCATTTTTGGCAAGGCAGGTGAAATTCTGAAGAGAAGCACCTTGGAGTCCCAAATTGTATCAAGATGAGGCTGAGGCTGGCGTGCACGCACGCACCTACACAAAAAGGCTCCGTGAAATTGTGCTTGTAAAGAATTATTAATGATAAGACATGTTTACTGAGAAGAGTCACAGCGAATCACAGCTGACATGAAATAGTCTGGGAGCCTCAGCGAGAAAATGAGCTTCTCGCTAAAAGGGACTATATTTTATTTAAACATCCGTCTAGGGCTGAAAACTCAGGTAATCTGTTGTGTTACAAGCCACTGGCTGTTCTTGCCATCCTGAGAGATAACAGTGAGGAGCTAATAGGAACACATCAATCACAATCAAGCTGCAATTCCAGCAGTGTCTCCTCTTCCCAGCTCCTTTTTTAGCTCCTTAATAACGATGATAACATAGTTCTGGGCTCCTGAGAGGGTTTCTTCCCGCGGAGGGTCATATTCATACAGAAAATGGCTTGCAAAGTCAGCATCTCACTCCTATGGAAACGGATGTGCATGTGAGGGGGAGGGGGACGATGGGGAGGAGAGAGAAATTGACATACACTGTGTGTGGGGGACTGGGGGATGTGGGTTTCCCCCCATAATAAATCAACTGACTCCAATGTCACTCACCCCACAAGGAACGTTCTTGTTGGGGGTGGGGAACGTCTGCCCAGATGTGCAGCCTGCTCCAGTCATGCAGCCTGCAGTGCTCCCAGATGTGGGGAGCTGGTTGAGGCTGATTTTTTGTTTAGATTATCTTGCTTACCTAATGATTTTTGCTTCACTGCTCAGCTCGATTGTGTTCACTAGGATGGCAGGCTATTAAAATGTCAAGGCACATTGAATTGTTGTTATCAAGGAGAGAGACCTTTCCAATCAACCTGTGTTACTCTGGGTTGCATAAACGCCAAGAAAGGATTGGAGGAGGGAGACCCTCTCCATAGGAAGCCGGGGCGAGGGAGCCAGAGATTCACAGTGTGTGTGCACGTGTGCCTGTTGTGGTGTGGAGCAGTAATTAAAATGCCATCTTTTATAACAGGTATTAGACATTTTCTCTCATTTGCATTAACGGGGGGGGGGAGTAGTTGAAACTTCTCCCCATTGTGCAGTTTGCGGCAATCCTTGTAAAGAAAATACGGCGAGGAGGAAACTTGTGTGGCTGAATCACTGGCCCCGCATACTAAGGAGATGCTAGGCTGGGCTGAAGGAGAAAAACAAAGGCAAATGCCTTCTTCATGTCTGCACCTGCCTTAGGGCTCAATAAGAAAATAAGTTTACTGCTCTACAGGGAGAAACACTGGAGAGTGTCCAGTATCACCATATTGAACAACTGGTGACAGGATGATACAAATCTAGTGTATTTGGTGACACAAAATCCCCTAGCTCTCGTCACCACCGCCACTGTGTTCATGTAATTGTGGAGCATTTTATTACACAGAGGCATGTCAGATATTGCCATGGATTGATTTTTTCTTCCTCCCCTCGTAAACTATACAGTACATCATATTCACTGGGAGGGGGGGGGGAAATTCCCTGGATTTACTTCTCTCTGTTTAAATCATTTCACAAATATTTTGCTTTTCCCTGTCATTTCTGCTTCATTTTTATTTAAAAAAAGATGGCTTTGTTTTTGCTTGGATATGGTTTTGTAGAATAACGACATCTATTCTTTCCCCCATGCATCAAGCATCATTGATTGGCTAGAACATCATTGTCACTACTGGGTGTTCATCTTCACACTTGCCTTTGTCAGTTTCATCATCTGGCTCTCTCTGTGTGTCTTACATACACACATGTTTACATACACCACCAGACTCATACACAGGCAGACACAGTTTCTCTTTCAGCCTATCCTCTGGTTTCTCTCTCTCTCTCTCTCTCTCACACACACACACACACACACACACACACACACACACACACACACACACACACACACACACACACTTTCATTTTATCTTTGTTAGGCCTCAGTCTTGAGTGAAGAGGACTGAAGAGAGGCAAACTGCAGTGCTGCTACATGATCATTTTCACGATTGGGACATTAGAACGTGTCTGTACTAAGAATATGGGGCAGGGGAGAAGAATTCCCATTGGCTTTCCCTCATACACAAAATGTCCTCTCTTACCACAGCTTTATTCGTCCAACATTTTTCCCCTCGCTGTCTCACACTTTCATCTGTCTGGTATTTGTATGGGGCCCATTACCACAGTAGCTGAGTGCCTCACATTCTTTAATGTATTTATTCTCACAACACCCCTGTGAGGTAGGGAATTCTGACTACCCCCATTTTACAGATGGGGACCTGAGGCACAGAGGCCCGGCATGGGAGTGAGGCACCTAAATACTTTTGAAAATTTAGCCCTAAGTGACTTGGTAAAGATCACACAGAACATATGTGGCAGAGGAAGTATTGGAACCTGGTCCCTGAATTCCTAACCAGCGGACCACCCTTCTTGTCTCCTACATACACTTTTTCTCTCTTTCCACACTACCCCTCACTTGAAACATGTACCGATAGGCAGCTATTTTTAGCAACATCACACGCTTGTAAATTTTCTCTCTCAAACTGCTGCTTACTCAAGCAGCTGTATTTGGCTAGATAACTAGAAGCTATGTTCTGCCCTTGTCCTGAGCAGGGGTGTAAGGCCCGCCCAACAACCAACCTACACAGCTAAGTGAAATCTACCCAGATCATTGGTCTAATGCAAAGGAAAACTGTGCTGTGAACAAATGTAGGAGAAGAAGGCAGGGTAGATCCTTGGCTCTGTTCCCTTCACTGGCTAAAGTGAATGGCTAAATGAGAAGGGGGAAGTATGCTACACCCTTACAAGAGCCACAGTAACTTCCTATTCTCCAGGCCCATACCAGAGGAAGGGAAGAAATGTGCACAGGACCTGCTGGGGTGATGCATCTTACACACCACTCCTTGCTCGGGCTGGTGCCTAAGCTGAAACCTTCTGTATATGCATGAATTTCTGAGCCCCACAGTCACTGCTCTCTAGGAGTAGAACTCATTTTTCTTACTGTCCCGTTCCTTGTCTACATTCTCATACCACCAAGACAAAGTATTCTGACTTGTATACTTCCCCCATGAACTCATTCATGAATTTGCTGTGTGGTTATATCTCATCTCCTCCACTATGCTTTACATATCCTAACTGCCTAGAGACTTTACCTTGCGGCTCGATACTTTGCTTTGCATCAGCAGGTGGCTTTCATTAACAATAAGAATACAAAACATTACAGAATCTAATCCCCTCTCTTGCACAAACTATGGGAATGATCAGATCCAGACCTGAAATTGATGGCTTGGGACTAAGATATTTAACCAAACCCAAATCTCTGAACTAAAGCTGGTTGGAAAATGGTAAGCAATGTCTGAAAAAATATTGCCAACATTTTAAAAATGCATTGATTCACAGATTTTAAGGGACTCTTAGCCCACCTCCTTAAAAAAAAACAGCTGTAGCTATCTGACTATGCTCACATTGTAGGAAACTCATATTCAGACCATCCCCAGAATGATCCTGCTCTTATTTAAGGATAGAAGGATTTCTATTAACTTCAGTGGGCATTTTGATCAAGCCCTAAATCAATGGCAAATCTTCTATTAAGTTCAATAGTGCAGGATCAGCCCCTACCACAGGTTTGGAATAACAGAGTGAGCTGAAGTCCTTCAATAGGTTGAGCTAATAAACAGGGTCTGTGTCTGTTAACCTCATGCCTTATTTGTTCATTATGGTCTTGCCATCACAGGGTGATTGGCCCATTAAAGGGAGATGGGTCCAGCCCCACCTGTGACATACTGAACTCACATCTCCAGTTGGAGGAAATTAGTGAAATCACCTGAAGGGCAGGTCATGTGGCTGACTCAAGCCTTGGGGGGTGGGTAGAGAAGCCAGAAGCTTGTACAGACCAAGAGGGGGACTATAGGTAGGAAGCTACTACTGCTTGATAAGGCTAGGATGTGCTCTAAAGGAGCTTGGGAGGGGTTGAGGGCTAGGTAAAAAGGAATGTATGCTGCTTGAGATTGGGGATGGGTTGTGTTTGTATTGAGCTTGGTTATCCTGAAAGTAGACTTAAAAAAAAATTTAGTTATAGTGCTAAGTCACTGCAGCAACCAAACCAGGTTGGATGGGGGAAGATCCAACTGGAGTGAGGGGAAAGTGAGGCAGTAAGTAGCTAGCCTGACACCAAACTGGGTAGGTGGTGTGGCTTCAGGCTTCAACCACAGCGTTCTTTGCTTCCAAAGTCCTTTCCACACAGGTCCCTCAATCTATTGTAACATTGCTGAGACACAATCCTATAAAGGCTGACCTGTTGCTACCTGAAGAGAGTTTGAGTTAATTTTTGTGGCTCTATAGCCACGCTAACTGAAATAACTGATGGTTGTGTACTCTAGATAATTATACTGAGCCATGGTAGATGGCAGAAAACCTTTATTTTAAAGGTCTCTTAATTTGCCATCTCAACAGAGAAACAAAAGGGCTATAATAGTGTGAGTGATAGGGGGACAAACTGGCACAAATGCCCCCCATTCATCATTGCCTACTAAGGAGGCTGATGCAAAGGGACCGTAAGGCAAATGTAGCCCTTGAGGAAATCCCATGATGCTAGATGGGCACTGAAATAGTTTGTATGGGTGTGTGTGTGCTGAGAGTCATTTACCCAAACTGTAAAACCTGTATCTGATGGAAACCACTTCAAGCCAGGGGGTGCTGCAGCACCCTCAGCACCCCTAGTTCCAGCACCTATGGTGCTAGAGGTTCCCTCTGCCAAGTACACAGGTGGCTCCACCAGTCCCATGTTGCTTGCACAGGAGCAGGGGATGCTCAGGCTGGGCTGGGGGAGGACAGTGATGAACAAGGGATTTGATGCAGAGTAGATGCCTGTTCAGGCAGTAAGGAAGAGTGCCAATCTCTCTTGCACATCTGTGTGGGCAACCTGAGCCTTACTTTGGGGCAAGTAAGAAGCAGGCACTCTGCGTCCTCTTAGTCCCTGCAGAGTTGGTGGGCAGGGGAGCTTTGATTCCAGTCCCCCACTCCAATCTGCTGGGCAGTGTCACCGAGCTGGTACTGGGGAGGGGGCAGCTGATGTAATTTGCTACTGGGTATAGCCCGGTTGCCAAAAACTACATAGCCCTCAAGCAAAAACAGTGGTGCGGTGCAATATCCTGTGTAGGGGGTGTCAGGAGAGCTTGATTTTACAGCTTTGCTGCTGACTTACTGTGTGACCTAAGACAAGTCCCTTCACATTTCTGTGCCTTTGTTCCCCCTCTATCTGGTCTGTTTAGACTGTGTGCTATTCTGGGTGGGAGTTCTGTTACTATATGTGTGTACAGCACCTAGCACAATGGAGCCCTGACCTTGGTTGGGACCTCTAGGGGCTACTGTCATAAAAATATCTATTTAAAACAGCAGATCACCTAGTTCTCTTCAAATAATGATGTAAAATTCACCTCTTAGCAGCAAGTGAATCAGACTCTCTTACTGACATGTGCCACAGGGACCTGTCCTCAAGGATTGAGGAATATCATTCTTCCTACCTAAAAGAATAGATTTCCGTCTGCTCCATGCAGAGTGGATGGGGATAAGCTGTTCTTGCTGTGTCAATGTGGGGGCTGAAGAAAAGACCGATAATGTTGATCCATGATCATGGATTATGGCTAGCCTTAAAAGAGGAGGAGAAATCAAAATGTTCAGAAATGTTGAACTGGCTCTTCTGAGTCAGGCCAAAACCATGGGGTTTTAACAGATAAGTGCCAAGATATGAAAGAAAAAGACCTGAAAACAGTCTGAAACACTCCTAATTACCAACAGGCACTTCTTAAAAATACTAACTGCAGCTGCCTGAAAATACCTTACCAAAGAAAACCCTACAACTGAGATGACTGAAGAACATGTGAGAAATTAAAGAGACAGACCAAATCACAGCCCGAATTTGACAATCTCAAGATCTGTTGGAGGATCACTGGGCTCTGATACTCTACTTCCAACATGTAATGAGCCAAGGCAAATAGTGACAGCCCAGAAGTAAAAGCATATTGCATTGTACTCAGGCAGGATGTGAGCCAGGCACCTACATGCTGACAGATGTGCAGAGGTTTTAGTCATTGTATATGTCAGAGCTAGGTAGATAGTTCAGTGGGGAAGAGACTTTTGTAATGTATCTGTATGGTGCCTTGCACCCTGGCCTATAACTGGGGGTTCTAACTGCTACCACCATACAAATTAAGAATCTTGTACAGGTATATGGATCACATCCTGCCTAGGTGCAATGCAATGGATGTAAAATATAGCCTTAACCTGCTCTATAGTCCCCTACCTGCTTGTGCATATCCCACTGTCAGCATTGCTCTGCTTGTGTTAGAGGGACTCCAGCAACAAGAATGTGCCCCTAGATGCTTATGGATGTTATGCAGGGCAAGTTGGACACTCCCACCAACAGCTGGACTGTCCAACAACCTCCTTCCATATCTAGTTAGGGAAGTGTGTACTTACCTTCAGAAAAGCTACCAAATGCAGGGAGTGTGCCTGAGTTTCACTACACTGTTCCTGCGCCTCTACATGACAGAATAGCTGCCTGCTTTGATCAGGTGAACAAGAGACTTTGTGGTTTAATAATAATTCTGAATGTACAGAATTGTGCCTGTTTTATGGTCCCCGTTGAGACTACATGTTAGTAATGCTGATTCTCAAGGTAAATCCAGTTGCAGAGTGGATTTAATTCTTTAACTCTGATTTGTATTTAAAAAGGCATTTGCACAGGAAATTTGCTGATTATACACGGGGTGATATGTGCACACCTATGTATGTGATAGAAATGCAGGTAAATGAATTCAGTGATACCTTGTTTTGGTACTGCCTCATTGTACCATGTAGTTGTGCAGCATTGCTATAACCCAGACTGGGACTCTCCTCTGGTGACCACAGGAGCTTTGCCAGAGGGAGAAGATGCCCAGACAGCTCAGTTGGAAGCCCAATCAAAGCACCTTCAGCTACAAGTAGTCTTCATTCCATGCCCCTTCTCACCATGTGCAACATTGCTGGTGGTACCTGTTGTTTTAGCTGACAGGGGAAATAGCTCTTCAGTGTGGGGTAGGCTCGGATGAATGGTGGAGGGACTGGAACTAGGATACACCTACTTACTCAATGAGCCCATTTTGCAGCTGTGACAGTCGGTACCCCTATGTTCATCCCCTTACAAAACTATGATAAATTTTGTACAAAGTATGCCTTGTGAAGTATCATTTGAAAACTCATAATGTGCTGATCATTATTGTCCTGGTAAAATATGTGTGGCAACATTGTATGTAAAGTTATAAAATTCTACTATATGATATTACTAAGACATGCTCCAAATCTGAAGAGCAGTCACAAACCAGTTCCCCAGAGACAAAAGGCTAGCCAACACCTCAGCTGGATGTCAACAGAATCAAATGGACTATTTGGTTTTGGTTAAATGGCCATTCCCATTCACACAGACTGTCTCCTGAACCTCAGCTGTAGATGATTATCAGAGGAGACAATAAGAAGGGGGAACAGACACCCCATATTATTCCTTCCTTCCTCTTTAACCACAGCATCGACAGCACTTGAAGAACAAAGGAAGCAGCATTAGACTATGGAGGGATCCTGAGTGAAAGAATTCAGACAATAAGATTGCTAGAATGTGTGGTGAGAGAAACCTTTGCTTTTAATTCATTTAGGTTGTTAAGTTAAGCTTAGTTGTGTTTTATTTTTTTACTTTTATTTTTTGTAACCAATTCTTACTTTTATGCCTCATTACTTGTAGTCACTTAAAATCTATCTTTTGTAATTAATACATTTTTTTAATCTAAACCAGTGTGTTTGAATTGAAGTGTTTTGGAAACTGTAGTTTTGATAACAGGATCTGTGCATATCATTTTCTATTAATGAAGTGCCAGACTTCATATGAGCTTGTATTGTCCAGAAGCAAGCTGGGCAATACAATACATACATTTCTGGGGAAAGTCTGGGTCTGGGAATATGCTGGTGTTGCTCTGTAGTATAATTCTTAAATGGCTGGCTATAACACTCATGCAGTACACTTGGTGGTAACTTACATGCTGGAGGCTGTGTGAGAGCAGACCAGGAGTGGTAGCTCTTACAGCGAAGCAGTGTAAAAGGCAACTCAGGTTGGAGAACTGAAGGGACTCAGTGGTCCAGACTGTGCCCTAGGTAATGTCACAGAAGCACTTGCTTCTACACCTCCATATGTGTGGCAGCAGTGCTCTCAGCTGTTTCAGAGAGATTTCTACACAGTCCAGGATGTTATGTGCTTTAGCCTTGCTTTGTTTTCCAGATTTTATATTTTTTCCCTTGTGGCCTCACTACAGGGCAGAGTTAAGCTGGTTTGGGTATGTAACAGGATGGTCTGTCCACTTTAAGAGTGGTAAAGGATCTGTGGGCCAGCTAAGCCTGTTTCAAGGCCCAGTCAGATACATGGTTGCCTGCAGGATCTGGGGAATTGTAGTTCTGTGGGCATCAGGTGGTGGTCACATGACCAGTCACAGTATATAAGGCAAACCTATAACTTCCCTCAATCAGTGAAGACAGAGAGAGGGTAGAGATGACTCTTTAGAGTTCTCAGGCAGATGGCAGGAGTCTCCTGAAGTAACTTCAGGGCACAGGAGCCTGTTGGGGAACTAGTTCCAACTGGAAGGGGCAAAGGACTGCAGAGCCCTAGAGGGCAGGCGATAAGGAAGCTGAAGACTTTTGAGCTAAATGGTGGCTAAAGCATATTATAAACCAAAAGGTCTAATGAAGCCTGGGGAGGAAATCTGGAAGGTTTGTTTTGGATATTGTTTTCATTGCAATAAGCTGGACATAGAAGGGGAGCAGTATTGTGAAAACACCAGGTGTGGTTGTTTGCTTGATGTGAGGTGGAAGGTAAACTGAGGCAGGAGGTGGGCTGAATGCTGGATCAGATGCACCCTGATACAGAGTGCCATCACTGCATTTTTTACTTTAGCATGTTTAGATTTCTCTATAGAATAACCTTAACTCTGGGTTCCTTGGGTTTAAAATGCTTGGCTTTGAGAGAACTACAAATCTCTAATGTGTTTAACCATTACATTACTGATGTCCCTCAGCCTTAATGTAACTTTTTCCTCTGTTCTGTAGGATTTTTCTTTAAAAACTAAATCTCATATACTAATACTAAAGAAAAACCCAAAGTGAATGCTACTGTATCATATTTGTACTGATTTGATGGTATGTAGTATCAACCTAAAATCACTTAAAAAGCAAACAGACAAACTCCAGGGAAGATCTCATTGGTTAATCATAGCAGCACAAAGTAGCAATAGAGCCACCTGCAAGTTAAAATGTGATTACTGCTTTGCATCACCACAGCAGGACAAAGCAGGAGAGTGTACTAGTGGATTTGCAAATTCAAATAATGCAAATTTGCAAACAATGACTTGTTGGTTTAGAGAGAATCATAGGGACCTCAGGAGGTCATCTAGTCCAACCCCCTGCTCAAAGCAGGACCAATCCTCAACTAGAGGTGTTAGTGAGACCAGCCCTATGTAAGGGGAGAAGAGGAAGATCCCGGTACCTGAGTTGCAATGTGTCTGTGCTTAAAGGGTTCTCCCTGCACTCTGCCAAGGGTTCTACATCAATGTGCAGAGGCAACAGTGTCATCGGAAGCCTTTTAAGTACTGATGCCCAAGCGGGCATGGAACTTCTGAATAGGATGACTATATTTCCCAAAGAGAAAATGGGACACCCCCAGCTGCTCCCCATCCCCTCAGGAGGCTGCTGCCCAGTCCCTGGAACCCTGCTACCTCCCCTTATGCTGGAATGCTCCCAGCTCTAGCTCCTCCTTTGTGGGGGCCTGGCATGAATCATAGAATATCAGGGTTGGAAGGGACCTCAGGAGGTCATCTAGTCCAACCCCCTGCTCAAAGCAGGACCAGTCCCCAGACAGGTTTTTGCCCCAGATCCCTAAATGACCCCCTTAAGGATTGAACTCACAACCCTGGGTTTAACAGACCAAAGCTCAACCCACTGAGCTATCCCTCCCCCATCTCTGCTTGCCCCCCCCCCCATATTCCTCCACACTGCACCCTGCCTTTTTTGACAAAGGACAGTCAGCAAGAGCAAACAGGACAAATGCCTCCTTTTGAAGGGGGTGGGGGAGTCAGCACTGCCAGGATAAGGCTTAAAAAAGGGACTGTCCCGGTCAGAATGGGATGTATGGTCACCCTACTTCTGAAGAGTAATGAGAATGGGACTAAGTAATCCACCAGTGAACTCTTTACACTTGTCCAGTCTCCCTTACACCACTGAGTCATTACAGCCATAGAATTGTTGCATGCAAATTAACTCTAGAGAAGTGGTGGCAATTGATTGAACTACCTCTGTCATAGTTAGAGTTGGACAAATAACTGACTTTTTTGGTTCACTGGAAGTTGTGGAAAACTTGGGGTGGGGAGGGAGTGGAGGAGAGATTCTAGTTTGATCTGCACTGAATCAGATAATTTCAGTGAATTAAAAAAATCTATTTTGAGCCAAATAGAAGATGTCATCCGTCCCAAAATGTCTTGTTTTCAAGCACTGAAAAAGGGCTAGATTCTTAGCCAACCCTGGAGGAGCAGGTGGTACCACCATGCTTAATTTCTGCTCGGGGGTTAGCACACTCATTTAGAGGGGAATGAAGAGACACCTAGGTCTCCCCTATCCCAGGTGAGGGTCTTAACCCCTCAGCTAGAATTTACAAGGAGGGTGGTACTACCTCTTTCTGGCTGTATTGTGAATTTACTCCCAAAAAGCTTTTTTATATCAAATTAATGAATAAATAGTGTGACGCTGACCAAAAAATCATTGTTTTGATGAGCAAGCTACTTAACCAAAAAAATGCCTGGCCACCCCTACCCAAGTTGCTGAGACTGCCTGTGGCCTACGTCAAAAGATTGTATACAACACTCATTAATAATTTCTTCATATATATCCTATGTAAAAGACTTCAATGAATTTGAATGACATGGAAAGTTTGGAGTCTGAGAGGTCCACTATTAAGATCATATGAGACAAGGCAAAGGCTGACACCAATGCTACCTTTTGTTAAAGGATCCAGTGTGGGAGCCGCAAAGGTACCAAAACTCCAGAATTAGGTACCAACATCCCAGCTTTAGGCTCATTATGATCCACAAAACTTCCGCTTAACCCTGTATGTGCCTAAACTCATTTGGCACCCTAATTTTCAGGTATAAGTTCCCCTACGTTTCTGTCTCTGACTGAATGCACTGTTACCTGCCTGTGGGTGTCTGGATGCCTATCTCCTGCTTTAGCCCCAGAGTAAACCATGAACGGGGAAGATGGGTAAACAAATGCCTACTCCCATGTGGGGTGCTAGCCAGTAGGCATGTTCAGAGATTGCTGACTGGATCGGGTCCCATTCAAGAGGAGGAGGTGGTTGCACCCAACTGACAACTTTTAGCCCAGGGGTTAGAGTACTTGCCTGGGATGGAGGTTTAACTCCCACTTCTCCTGCCAGAGGGAGAAAAGAGATCTCCTACCTCTCAGGAGAGGGCACCAGTCACTGAGCTATGGGATATTCTGGTGTGGTGCAGTCTCTCCTGGTGAAGCTGTCCCAGTGTGGCTAAATAATGAAAGACTAACTGGAACAGGGAGACTAGACCCTGGTCTTCCACTGCCCAGGTAGGTGCCCTAACCGCTGGACTACACAGTCATTCTCATGCTCACTCGGTTCCAGTGACTATCCCACTGTAGATAAATACTAAAATAGTCATCGGGCGAGTGAGAGAGAGAGACTTTATAGTCCAATAGGTCAGGCATCCATGAGAGAGGTGGGAGACCCCCTGTTCAAATCTATTTTGCCCCTCAAGCAGGGGTGGGGGAGAAAAAAACTGAACCTGTACCTCAGGTGAGTGCTCTAATCGCTGGGCTAAATGTTACAAGGTGGGTGGCAGCACCTCCTCTAGCTATTTTGTGCAGCGTGAGGCAGGCGCAAGCAATGCCTAAGTTGCCTGACTCCAGGCAGTGGGTTCCCATTCATGGATTGCTAAGCAGGGCTAGGTACCTCTCTGCAGCCCAGAATGAGGTGCTTTTCTGTGTGAGAGAGGTGGGGCTTAGCACACCTCCCACCCCCGCCCTTGTTTGCCTCTCCCAGTGGCCAGTTCAAGTGGCTCCCTGCCTGGCTTGCATGGATCATGTTCTGAGGCACTTCTCTCTCCCTATTCATTGTGCAGGAGCCTGGGTGCCTAACTGAAGGTTTGTGGATCACAGTGGAGTTCCTGTGATTTTTTTTTTCTTTTTCTAAGTGCCATGATACTCAGGCCACGTCTATACTTACCCACCGGGTCGACGCGGCGAGTTCGACTTCTCGGAGTTCGAACTATCGCGTCTATAGTTCGAACTCCGGAAGCGCCGCGGTCGACTCCGGTACTCCACTGCGGCAGGAGGAGTTGCCGGAGTCGACCTTGGAGCCGCGGAGTTCGCTTCCGCGGCGTCTGGACGGTAAGTCATTCGAACTAGGGTCGTTCGAATTCAGCTACGTTATTCACGTAGCTGAATTCGCGTACCCTAGTTCGAACCAGGGGCTGTGTGTAGACCAGGGCTCAGTGTTGCAATGCTGAAGTCCATGTGCAATTTTTAACTCCTACCCTAATTGGTAATTTACAAGTAAATCCATTAAACTCATTTTATATTTGGCATAAATCCTGTAGTTTGGGGGAGGATCCACTTTCTTCCTCCCAGACAAAACAAAGAAGTTGAATCCCAGGCTGTAAGAGCAAAATGGAACAGAGCTGTACTTATTGACTCAGAGCCAGCACCCCCACTCTAATCAATTGCACTGCTTTGATCATGGCTAATAATACATAAGGACAAGGGTATAATTTTGTGTGACTCATGTCATAGGACAGGAGATGATAAAGCAGTCCTTGGAGTCACTTCTTTATTTCAGGGTGTAAGATAAACTAAGTCTATACCTGCTAACTTCTCACGACCACTATCAGCATAATCACGTGTTTTGATTTGGCCTGTGACCTGCTCTAAAGGACATTGATACTAGGACACGTAGTATCCAGGTCAAAGCATAGTTTACACAAGTGGTGATATAAAACACAGCTCACGTAGAACCCAGTCCTCTGTTACTTGTATCCTAAAAAGGTATTTACCAGTTAAGTCTGGTGGTGTCAATGTGTGGAGAAAATAAGCCATGTCAAGAGGTAGTGCTGTGGATCTGCCAAAATGAGTGCTTGGTACGTGCTGCACTGGGCCAAATTCAGGCCCTCTTTAATCACCCCGAAACTGTAAAAGCTCTCTGGCAGATTGGTTCTGCCCTGGCTAAATAAATCCCCAGGAAATGTGGGCCACAGGTTTTGGCAGCATCCATGCTAGCTGTGCTGACCAAACACTAATAAAATGCCTTCTTCCCATCTGCAGTTGGCAGATGTCCCAGAATGAGATGCAGCAAATGCACCCTCCCCTCCCAACCCACCTCCATGGTTACCCTTAGATATGTGTCTGTGCAAGAGGCAACTTGCTCTCCATTTAAAAATTAGCAATAACGAAGTATGTATGCTCTGATCCTGGACAGATGTGATTTTTGCTAACATCCTGAGACCTGCATACACTCCAAATTCCACTTACGGGTATGTGCTCAGCATCACCTAATCATAACCCCATGAGTCTCTTATGTACACAGTCCCCATGCCAAGAATTAGTGGACTTTGCTAGTTCATTTATATTGTGAAATCTAATTGTCTTGCATTGAATACAGCATATCTCCTGCATACATGATTCAGCTCAGGTTATCATGCTATACAGTGTAAATCAATGAAGTGAAATGTAACCATTGACAGCACTTACAATTTCCCCTATTACTATGAAATCCTCTTTCTTTAAATGGAAGGTGCTTTTATGACCCATTGAAGCATGGCTGACATAGGCAATAGCCACTATTGAAGACTAAATACTGCAAACATAACAGTTATAAAAGATACATGTGGTACCTATTTAAAGGGGGTAGAATGAAGACTTGATTAAATTGTTCATGCATATTTGTACCATTTTCCATGCTAGTTCAGAAACTGGATATTATCCTTGTCCCATATATAAGATCAGCACTAATGTGTGCTTATCCAACCTCCTTTCCCCATCCTATGCCATTCCTCTTGCTGACAGTGCAAAATACCACGCATACCACGCACTCCTCTACGGGTGTTTAAATTACACAGATGCGTATGTAATCATTATTTATACTAATACTTTTAAATTGGTAAATGTTCCAAATTGTGTTTTGTAAAAACAATTCAATTTCAGTAATATGGATACTTCCCAGAGCCTCTGCTGTTAATTATTTGCTGAGAGGTAGGGAGAGACAGCCATTTTTTTGTAAACCCTAAAAGGATCTGGATTAGCAAAGTGTAGAATAGTGAGGTTCTAAAGCATTTATTAGCTCCCCCATTGCAAGAAGTATAGATTTATTGAGGGGAATGGGCCAGCCTTTAGATTGGCTGGCTCATATCCACCTCAGTTGGCCCTCAAGGTTTCTGGAACCCATGCTTTGTTTAATCAAAAGAAATTATCACTATATAAGTCAACATTTCCCTCAAAAACCCTGAGTGTACCAGGTCAGGCACCAGTTATAGAACTATAGGAGCAATTTGATGGACCACCACTAGGTGGGTCACAGAGTTGCCTCATTATTAGCCTGGGAACACCTCAGCTTTGCAACCCTGACATTTGTAGAGGAAAGATCCAAATAGGGTGACCAGACAGCAAATGTGAAAAATCGTGATGGAGTGGAGGGTAATAAGAGCCTATATAAGAAAAAGACCCAAAAATGGGGACTCTTCCTATAAAATCAGGACATCTGGTCACCCTAGATCCAAACCAGACAGGTTTCCAATGATCTGTACCTATAGTTAACTACACAAAAAGAACTAAGCAAAAACAGTGCATATCACATGAAAAGAGAAAGTTAATATCAAATTGTCAAATCTAACCAGCTGGTTGATTAATTCATATCACGTAAACCACCAACTCCTTATAAGCTTTAAGTAATAATTTGGGAAGGCAACAGTCCTGTTATTCCACAAAAGTATGTCTCAATACCAATCAATATACAGTACTTAGGTTCCAGCCAAATATCTGATTTTAGAGAGGGTCATATCCTTCCCAAGTTAAAGCTAATGTTGAGCAATTAAAGTATCCTGGCCAATAGTTAGGTGACAGCCATTCACTTCTTTTTCCCCCTTCCTACATCCACCCCCAAATGTAGGATTACAATGAAAAAGTCTAATACAATTTATGACACCACTTGCTAAATTTAATAGTCAAATGATTAATTTAGGTGAAAATAACATGATTTCTTAGGATTAAGCATAACACTCCTAACACATGAAATATATGCATGTGTGATCTTTTAGACAGCAAGGTTTTACCTAATGGTGTTTAAGACATTTGAGGAATGCTTCTATAGAAGCGTTCTCAGATAAATTCTGTGAGTTCTTGACACACACACGCTCACTACCAGCCATCTGCTGGAGTTAAAAACAATTGCAAGAATGCTGAGGTAGATGCATGCCTCTACTAATAAAGATTGAAAAATGAAATGAAACTAAGGAGGTGGTTGTGACTCTTGTGGTTTCCTTTAGTTTCATGAAGGTGACACAGAGTTGAAAAGATTAGCTGGTTTTGTTTGCCCGATGTTTAATGTTGATAGACTTGCCGGCTGGTTAGAGGTTACTTGCCTGTAGAAATCTAATCTTAGATGGTACATGTTGCTGGACTCCTACCCCTTTAGTTGCCAGTTGAACCACAAGCTTCTTTGTCAGGCTTAGTGGCGTTGTATAGCCAGAGGCCGGCAGCTGTTGCAGGCAAATGAGCCAGAAATGAGCAAGCATCTTCCTTTCCTTCAGTTGGTGGCCTGAGTGGTTCCTCCCCCGTGGAACTCCTTGCAGGAGCTTCTTGGTGAAACTGAATGGGAAGCCCTTTTTCGAGGTCTAGTAGCACCTAACAAGGTCCAGTTAGGTCACCTTTAGGAAACAAGGAACTTCCCCATTCCATAACTTGGACCTCAGAAAGTCCACAGATCTAAAAACATACCCAGTCAGTCAATCAGCAGGTCTGTAGGTATCTTGAGACATTTGAGACTATGGGTCAATCCACTGGCATTACCTCAACCATTCTAAAACTCCCGACTCAAAAATAATTTTAAAAATTCAAAGCTAGCAAAAAGTGGGAACTGAAATAATAGGACTACACCAGTCGTGCATTCACTCCGCCATGCCCAGAAAGGGGCAGCTGCTTCTCTACAGACAGATGCTTCCTCTTAACCTTCTGGTACTTGGCAGCAAAACTGTGAACAGCCTTTTTTGATACACCCAATTTGGGAGAAAGATTAGACGTTAACTGAGTCAGAGTGAAAAGTCTTTCCCCCCCCCTCCAATCACAATTTTGGGGTTCAGTTTTTATGCTTGACACCATTCAGTTGGTGGAGAGTTAGTTAATTCTTGACAAAGTTTAAGACGCAGATTTGGCGACTGAGTGGCGATTATATATAATCAGTGCACAGAAGTCCTGTTTTTAGAGCCTGTCCCAGAAAACCTGCTGTTTTATCCAGTTCTCTTACAAACCCTGATTACCGGAAGGGGCTGCTGCCGCCTAGCTGAGGTGGTGAAATTGACAGGCGGTTGCTTGAGAGCTTGTGCATCTTAAGGACCCCTTCTGCTGGGTCTCTCACGTGTTACAAACCCAGCCCCTCTTGCCATCACTGCAAAAAAGCCACCTGTGAATCCCCATCTCTGTAGGTGGTCTTCAGCCAGTTATGAAAGTAAAAAAATTGCATGAGCCTTGGCACCCTTTTCATTACAAATTAAGCACTGAGGAAAACCCTTGGGACTCGTGAGCAAACAGTTTAGGGAATGCAGGCAGATAAGTGTTTTCTCCCACTGGCTCTTTTTTTTATGTTTAGAAGTCCCCATTTTTTATCCTGAAATGTGGGGCGGGGGGGAGAGAAGGAGGAGTGAACATACATTTGTCAGTCTCACCTGCCAAATCCTTTCATAGGAACGCCCTGGATTTCCAAGCAAACCTGTCCCCTGTACCTCACATGCCCCATCATTCAATAAATCTCACACTGAAAATCTAGTCCTCCTGGCCTAGTAGTCCTCCTAGACTGCAGTTTTGCTCATAGTAGAGGCAAAGAAAGTCATAACCTACCTTAGGTTAGGCCCTACCTAAGGCTAGGTCCTACACTACAAAGTTTTGTCTGTGTAGCTATGTTAGTCAGAGATGTGGGGGCGGGGGAAACCACACACGCACTCTACATAGCAATGCAGACACAGCTATGCTGACAGAAGAGTGTTTCTGTTGATATAGCTAATGTCATTTGGGGAGGTGATGTTACTATGCTGGCAGAAAAATCCCCTCTGTTGGCATATGCTGCATCTACACCGGTATAGCCTGCTAATATAGCTATATGGCTATAGCTATGCCTGCAAAGCTTTGTAGTAAACACACAGTCTTGGGCATTGGAAGTTTTTTGGTGGAATGAGTCATCAGAAAAACAAACATAACTGCAGCCAGCGAGGTTTTTCCCTCAAGGGCAAATATTGACAATGTGAATGTAAATAAACGAATAAAATTTTCTCCAATTAAATTTCTACCCACTCCTATGGCCTCCACATCTACTTTGTTAGTGAAGGTACGACTTTAGCATGGATAGGCAAACCCATTCTAGCTTTAATCTAGCCAGTACATCTCATCAGAGTAGTATAGTCATGGTGGCATGAATTTCATGGGGACTAGCAAGCCAAGTAAAAGCTTTAAGCACTAAAAATAATCCCATGTTTACCTCACTGATTTGCAGTGTGGACTGTGATGGTCTGCTTTAATAAATGCAAATGTTATATTCCAGAAATGCCCAAACAACTTGATTTTATTTTTCTAAAAAATTCGTCCTCTGCATGTGCTGTACAGTATATACTTCACTGTGACTGCAAGATTATGGTTGGCTGATGAGGAGGATATGTCTTAGGACAGAGTTTTCAATAGATCATAAGCTCATTGTATAAATGAAAACTGCAGTTTTTGATAAGTCTATTCCTCTTTCTTTGTGTTTCCAGGGGGGACAGCAAATGCCAACAAGCACATTCTGTCCTGGGGTTTGATCCAACGCCCCACTGAAATGAATAGAAAGATTCCCATTGACTGCCATGAACTTTGGATCCAGCCCTTACCTCCTGTTCAAACAGGTGACATGGCAGTGGACAAAGCATATGCACTAGCATTTAATATCACACTCCTCTTGTGTGGGAATTTGCAACTTTTGAACTGTCCCTGTTCTCTTGTTACTTGGAATTCAGGGACGGTTGAGTGAACTTGTATAGCTTTCGGATTGTTGGGGTTTTTGTTTTTATTTTTAATTAAAACTTTTTTATGGAAATTTTCACATATTTACAAATGACCAGTTCTAACAAATGCAGAATTTTCATGTAGTCAATATGAAATACTGGAATATACTTTGAAGCCTGAAGATTAGGATATCCTATTTAAGACATGTGTATGATCTTAGCCATGCCACAAAGCCTCTTTTGAAGATCGAGTCTATCCAAGTCAAATTTTCAATAATTATAAAAATACTGGGTCAGATTCACTGTGGTGTAACTCCATTGATGTCAGCGGAGTTAAACCACAGACAAATAAGGCTAAAAGTCCTTTATGGAAAAAGCATGAAATGAAAAAGGCCTCAGCAATTAAACTAACAGGCTTTTCAACACAAAAGGGAGAGAAACGAAGAGGTTTGTGTTTTGCCTAATCAGTTTTGCATCCTTAAATACACCCTGCGTGAAGAATTGAAATCTAGAAAGAGCCAAGTCTTCGCACTCCTAGCCAGATCCTCGCTAAAGCCCTGAATACGACGTGTCATGATGATTAATTGTGGGTAATGAGTGTTTTATGAACCTAAGAAAGAAACACATTTGTTTCTCTGGTACTGTAGTTGTAGACTCCTGTTTTGTTTTAAAGCTTTAGATATGCAAAGCCAAAGAGATGATGAAACCCCTCTCTCAGCTCTTTTGTTTATTTATGGAACAGCTACTATTAGAGGTGCAGGGTCAGATTCCACTCACACGAGTAGACCCGTTGGCCTCGGTAGCCCTGTGCGAGCAAGGAAGGATTTGACACAAAGTACTGTAATTTTCTATTTTTCCTTTCAGAAAAGATTAAAATGGCATCCTGACGTAGAAAAACTAAGGAAAATGGGTTCTGTGGTCATCTGCCATAGAAAATCAATGTGACTGACAGCAGGCTAGCATGCTACTCCATGTGAATAAGGGTGGCAGAATGAGACCCTCAATGAAATGGCCTGTTCGTTGTGACTTGCTAATTGTGGCCCTGATCCAGACCCCATTGCAGTCCAGTGGGATATAGGGAATATAGGGGTTTCCATTGACTTTGAGCTTCTGATCAGGCCCTAAGTGTCCAGTCCAGACACTCATTGAATAGATTCATAAAAGCTTAAGGAAAGCCTGGGGGCAGTAGCAGAGGTCCAGCACAGGTTGACTCTGCCTACCCATGAACATTGGTGTGGATTTCAGCTGTTCTCTATCGAGAGCAGAAACGGGGGCATGGCCAATGGTTCTGCAAGTGACCTGGATCCGTGTGGCCTCCTTTCAGTGCAGGACAGGAATAGGCGGCCTTATATTCTTCTCTGCAGCAGCCAGCACTGCAGGTCCTTGCAGACCCCTCTAGTGGGGTTAGGACTCCCCAGCTCCACAAGAGTTTCACTTGAATGCAGCCCTTAATTTGAGGCAATGCTCAGTCTTGGGTCTATTTTAATTCACCAGTGTGGTACAGTAGGCCAGATTCTGCAGAGGGATTAATATAGCTGGACCTTTACTCCTATGCAGAGTCCCACTGATATTAGTGGAACTCCATGAATTAGGGCCTAATTAGATAGTATAATTACACTAACATTTTAAAGGGGTTGGGGGAGAGGGAATAACTCTTCTCATTCAGACTTGGTCTATTGTTGTTCTTCAGTGTGCCAGAAGGTGGTGCAAAATCACTGCTCATCCCACCAATGAAGACAAAACTCATTCTCAGTTTTTCAAAGACTACTCTACAACTATCCAAGTATAGTGCCAACTGGGAAAAATATGAGCCTCAACCTTAATAGCTTTTTCTTATTATCCTATGCAATATGGTATGAATTTATGCCTGGGAATAAATAATGAGTGGTAAGAGAATTGAAGAGAATTTGGACAATTCTAAATGATATTTTAATGCGATAATAATAATTACAAAAGGGATTTCAAATGTGATTATGTTTATAGGACAAAAAAGTCTTTGTTTCATTGAATGCATAAAAAACACTGGGGATACACTAATTTACCTCTATGTATTTGTTTCCTCCTCTTTGTATGAATGCTTATTTCTTGTTTTAACTCTGTTTAAAAGATTTTCATAGCCAATATATTATTCCCATGTGGTATTTGAAATGGAAACAGTTATTTTATGGAAAAAATATTGTCAGATACATCTAAGTCAAAGGAGGCAATAGCTTTGAATGCTGAATATTCCTTTGTATTTAAAAATAAATAAATGGGAGAACATTGGCAACAATTAGTTTATAATTATTCAAATGTGCAAAAGAAATTAATTTGTCTTTACAAAAATAAATTATACAGCACTAATGTCTCAACAGCAACAAAAACAATTTTAGTGAACTAGTTTGTTTTGTTTTTTAAACTTTTTATAACCCCACAAAAGTGCTACCCAGAATTTTGTTTTAAATTGGGTCAAAAATTGGGCCTGAGTTCAAATTACACTGGTAAAATATTTAATAGCTCACATTTAAAAGCTCAGTGGAAAAAAGTTTATAAATGAGGAGGAGAAAGGTGTATAAATGAAACATTTATGAATGTTTATCTGTTTAGGAGTTTGTGGGTTCTAAATTAGTAATGATCGCTACCGTGGGATAGGTTAGAAACATCTGTCAGCCTGCCATTGATCAGTCGAAAGCCACTATTTTATAATAAATGTCACTCATTCTATATGGAACACAAAGGTTAAACTTATTTATGATTTATTTATGTATGCTGGCCCATATCTATTTCTTCTTTTTTCTGTTTAGTTTCTAGTTACAATAGAACTGTATAGCCTTCTGGGGTGAGATGACAGACCTATACAGTATAAAAAATATACATGTTTCCACATGCTTTTTGTAGCTCAAAATTATATTAGGTTTGGAAGAAAATAAGTAGGTTAGTGCAGAAAACATAGGTAGTATTAGCATGTTGTCAATTTCTTTGCTTTTTAAAATTTTTATTAAGTTCTTATGGACAATTTTTTCTCTGTTACAATATAAAAAAGGCTTTTATTTCAAGTTCTGCTTTGGAAAGTGGAAGAAATAATGGCAGATGGGCTAAATGCAAAAATTCTGTCACCTTAAAAGCTCACTGTCATGATGGACAGTATTTCAGATCCAAAATCTCTTAAAACAAGGGAGCAGATCCTCAGCTGCTGTAAATCGGTGTAGCTCCATTGAAGTCAATGGAGCTGCATTGATTTATGCCAGCTGAGGATCTGGCCCATTGTTTTGGCTTTTATTTGAAGTCGTGCAAGAGTTAAAGCAGTGACGCACCGCTGTAAAATTCTTTAAACAGCTCTAGCTTGTAGGAAGTGTCCTTTTCCTCCCTATTTTAAAAGGTAAATTGTGTCATAACTATGTATTAGGATAGGACATTTTAGAATGTAGTAGTTAGTTCTATCAGGGTGACTCTTACTACTGTCATTTTAGAATGTATAAACACTAAGAACATTTATTCCTTTGCTAAATATCTTTGAATATTGGATTTCATTTGAATATTTGATCAGTCATTTTTGGAATCTGCTGTTTTAAAAGTGTCACAACAGCGAAGGTCAAAAATGCAGTTTGAAAGTTTTTTGAGCGAAAACTTTTTGTGTTAACCTTTCTTGCAATACAAAAGGAATCAAAATGGAACAGAAGCTCAAATTCACTTTCTGTGTGACTCAATGTGAAAACCATTTGACTCCTTAGAATTTTTAAAACAAAGTCTAACATGCTAGTAACAGCGTTATAATTATTTGATGAAACTTTTATAGTATATGTGTATAGTTCAGGCAGGTGTAGATACATCATCTTTAAACAATCATTTTATTTGACGGTTCTTGATAGCAACAATTGAAGGCAAAAGATACGAGTGATAGTTAGTTTATCTGGATTTTCCTGTTGTTAAGCTAATGGGGAATTTCCTATTGTTCCTGTTCCTCTGATCTTTCTTACATCTCTTGTTTAGTTGCTCACAAAAATGTGGAGGAAAAAAGAACAAACTGAATTTTGTACTGTTCGTAACCATTGCTGGAAATCTGTCATAGCTACCAAGAAAAGCTAAAGAAAACCAGAAACAGAGAGGCTATTATTTATAGCCAGCAAGATACAGTATGGCACCATATGGTAGGATTTATCAAATTCCTTCCTTCCTCATGCAGGGTAAATAGTTACCCCTTGTTATTTCTTTCCTAGCCACTTATTCATTTACACCAGGGGCTAAATTCTGCTCACCTTAGTACTTCTACATCAGCAAGACTACTTGTGGGTGTAAGGCAAACACGATTTGGCCCCATTTCTTTTTTTTTTCTTTCAGAGATATAGTTTTGCTAGAACACAGTGTGCATTTCAATCAATTAACAGACAATGATGGATAATTAATGCCTGGCTTGGATCTTCTCATTTGATACTGAAATGTTACATTAGCCGTTTGAGGGTTTACAGGGTGACACTTACCAGGTGTAAGGTGCTGTAAGGTTAAGAAGCATCAAACCTAAAATAAGAGCCTGACTTCCTCTTCATTTTGTCTCCCTTTGTGTTACATACTAGGGCAAGAAAGGTCTGCCAATCACTATCAGTTCTTTTTCTTGTTCTATAAAGGCTGGGTAGTCACAGCAACAGGGATGTGACAGGCTGGTATCCATTTAGAACTCCAGGGGGGTCCTAATAGGATTGAACCAAAAGATCAAGTGAATAGTTTCCTATTTTAGATTTGTAATATCTCTGAACTGCTTGCATATACATGGACCTTACGGTGTTATGAGGCGACTTTTAACCAGAGAAAAGACCTGTCTGTTTCTTAGAGAGCCACACTTTAGAAAGGTTGCCCCCTTGCCTACCCTTCCCCTGGAAAAAAAAAATTAACCCCATTTTACACACACACACACACACACTTGGAAAGTGTCATTTCCTTTCATTAATTCATTTTACCAGATCAAAGTAAATACTCCGTTTATGGAGAACAAAGAAGCCCCTTTTTGGTATTCTGTGGAAGTCGCTATCAGATTCAGAAGTTTACTCATCTTTCTGAAATCTGGCAATGACTGTGCACTGCTTAGATTGCAGCCAAACAATTCATGCACGACGGGCAAATAATTTCAATACAAACCACATTTTAACATGAAATGACTTGGCAGTGGGGGTTGTTTTACAGATTTGGGGAAATCTAGAGTTGTTTTGGTTCTGGTTTAGGTTGCAGAGGGGTTTTGGTAAATCCACAATGAAAACGGCTCTAAATGAGAGCTGCTTAAAAGGGAGAAAACATGAAAAGGAAGGAGGGGAAAAACAAAAGAAAGAAAGAAACAAAAAGCCCTGCCATCCTTGAAATTAAATAATCACACTATCACCAACAGCTTTCATCACAGCTGCCTTTTCTTTTGGCTTCTGTCTGATTAGGAAATACTCAGAATCAACTTTTGTTGATGGATGGTAGTAAAACACATGTAGATACCCGTGCCTGCCTAGTCCTGTGAAAGGTTGTTTGTGCCAAATATGAAATTTACCAGGAAATAGATTACATTTTATATGTTTTTATGACCGGATTCTGATATCGTTTTTACTATGAGCATCACGTTGTGCCATGAAGAGTGGGACTTCTTGTGGAGTAAGATACTGTGAGCCTATTTGGAAGAGGATCAGGATCTGCCCCTTAGAATTAATAACTTACATTTAAAAACAGATTAAAATGCGGATTGCTTGTTGTTGTTTTTGAAAACCACAGCTTCTTTTTTGCTTGTGCAGGATTGCACGTGGGGTGTTCATGAAAGGTGCCCTGTTGACAAACAGTGTACTTTGAATTTCCCTCATGATCCATAGAGGGCGAAATCCTGCTCACCTTACAACCACAAGTAGTCTTGAGTGTAGGAGTCAGCCCCAGACAAATGCAATACGAGCAGTGTTAGTCTAAGCTTCTTTGTGCTGCCCTGCCAATGAGCTTTAGCCTGAAGGAAAGGAAGATCCTCAGCCAGTTAAAATTGGTACAGTTCCATTGGCTCCAGTGGAACTATGCTGATTTACACTGGCTGAGGATCTGTCCAGGAGACACCACCTTTAGGATTCAGAATGTACTCCAGTCTCTGTGCCCATTTCTTGGCTTTTTAGGTGAGATTTCCACCAACGGTGCTAATTAATACCAATTGTAGTGGATATCATGGAGGCCACCTTCACAGTTCACTGTTATATCACTCTTGAATCTGCCTTCTCACCCTGCAGTCTTTCTGGTTGGTGTTATCAAAAGACCTTCCAGAATCCTTTTTGGTAGGTCCTGACACAACTTTTTTGAAATAATACGTGGTTTCCATACCAGCAAGAATGCAAAGTTCATGCATGGATCAATTATTAATGAAAGGATTGTGTCTAGGTAAGTATGCTTTTGCATCTTCCATGCATGATTCTTGCTCTTTTGCTAGTACAAGTTGTTGCAAAAGATTTTGCATGCCTTGCAGACTCAAAGGCGTGCAAATAATTGGAATAGTGGCGCCATTCTCAAAGAAAAGATTACACAAAGAAGGGACTAGGGGTCTGAGCCATCAACCAATTTTACTAATAGGAAGGATTCCATTGACTGGTTCAGGACCCAGGTGTGTTGCTGAGCTGCACGGCTCAATGGAAGGAAGAGTATAATGTGAGATACCCTAGATAAAGCTGTTATTTGGTGTATCAACACACCCAGGGCCAGGTATATTGAAAACTCAGTAAGGGACTTTGAGACAGTTTAACCACAAAACTCAAATCTAGCATAAAATTCTAATCTCTCAACTTTCCCCTCCACGCTCTACTAAATCTTGATGCAGGTAAACAGCTGCCCCGGTAAAGAAATGATCTTTGTGGGCTAAATCTTGCAGTTCTTACTCAGGCAAAACTACCATTGAATTCCGTGTAAAAAGGACTTTAGGATTTGGCCCAGGGTTTGAAGATACCTGCATGTTCTGTGTAGATCTCCACTTTTTCTTGCTATGGGGATTTTCAGCATACCTGATGGGGGTCTAAAGATCTTCTGATTTTCCTTTATCCAAACTTTTAAGGATCCCTGTGTTATGCTGACTGTCCTTCCAGCAAACTGGGGCTGGAAGGATCTCCTTCTTGGAGCACAAAAAACACCATTACTTACAGAGCGGGTCCAAAGTTTCCAAAATCTCGATGAAGAATTTCAAGATTTTGAATATTTGGGGAAAAATGGGGAGGACGACGAAACTTGCTATGCTGTAGCAAGAAGAAGATGATAGAATTTTGTTGTGGTGGTGGTTGTTGAAATTTGGAATTTCATCAACATTTTGAACTTCAAAAAATAGTCCATCAAAATTCTTCAAAGTTCAAAATTTCTACAAATAAACATACAGGAAAAATTCATGAACATTGCCTGAAATATTTTCCCCTTTCCTTCCCCTCCAATCAGATCTAATTAATTAGCTAGGCAGTGGAGTAACTGGAACTCTTGAGGAGGCAGGGGAATGGGAGTAAATGTGGATTCTTGGTCTCCGGGATGGCATCTACCTCAGGTTAACCCCTTCATCACATTCTGAAGTGCTTCTTAATGGCACCAGGACATCTCATCGGTTGAAATGTGTGGGGTGGGTTGGTGTTTGCTTTTGTTTTAAAGTTTAGATCTTATTGTTTCCATGTTACATTGTAATGTATGTGGATTTGCTCACCGGCAACTACCCATGGTGAAGCTGTAAAGGTGTATGACCACCTGATAAATTATAATTTTGAATAAAACACCACTCTAGCCCGAATCCTTTTTTGCAAACTTTCAGGCCACAGAAAAGAGATGTAAGTATAATGTGATGAAACCCTGTTTCTTTAAAGAAACAAACTATCAGCTTCCCCTTGATTGTGAGAACTTGCGGGTGGCCTGTGTGAGGGAATAACTGTGGCTTTATGCAGCATAGGAATGTTATTTGGAGCCTTCCTATCTACTACGAGATATATAACTGGTCTAGCTTTAGGAATTTACATTTTTCCCTGAGACACTTAAAATGTCCAATAGTATCTCTGTTTCTTCCTTTTTAGTGTGTGGGAGAATTAACTTGATTAGTTTATTGGGCTTTTAAGATGTATTTATGTTTGGTGTAAAAGAGCGAGGGAGCATGTGTCGTGTGTGAAGAATTCATTGAGCAAACGCTGAGTTAAAGGAATGAATTTTGCATTTCATTTTAGACATGGTGAGATGGCTGCTATTACCTCTTGCAGCAGTGAGCTCTGTAGAATAGATCCAGACCCTGTGACGGTTCTGCCTCCAATTCCTCAGCCCCCTGCATATTGGTCAAAAGCTTCATTGTTTCAGTGGAATGTAACAGTCATGTCCATGAAGGCGACCTTAAATAAATGTAGCACAGTAAAGGTACCTCTTCTCACGTTGAGGGGCATCTGAATTTTGGCCCTAAGCAGCTGGTACATGTTTGAAAACCTCATTACAAATGATGATTTTTGTTTGAAAAACAGACATTTCATTTAATACCAACACCAAGTCTCTCACCTGCATCTGATGATCTGGACTGTAAGCTCTCTGAGGCAGGGGCTCTCTTCTTTGTTACCTGTCTGGAGAGTGCCTAGCACAAGGTTTTATTGGGGTTGCTACATGATACCATCACACTACAGTAATCTACAGTCTACATGAAAAGTACCTCTGACTAAATCTAAATACAGAGTGGATATGGGCGCTATTGGTGATACATATACTCACTAGGTATATGATTCTCCCATACATTTTGTTCACCTGAAAGGAGGGAAAGAAATTTTCCTGACCAACTACCTGCTTTTGTGCTACGAGCCACTTCTCCTTGTGCACAAGTAGATCCTTCCCAAGGATTTGTCTGCTTATGAATGGCATAGAGCTGAGCTATCTCCTTGGATGATAGATTCCTGAGAACTTCCTAGCTAGAGGGTCTGGCTTGTAGCTTTTATGTTAAAGAAAGTGAAGTTTGTCCTTTTATTGTCAGTCTGCACTTTATCTTCATGATACCTGGGCTTTTTTCATCCCCATTAAACAGGAGAGGTTGACAAGCCAAAGAGACAGACTCAAGAGGGGTATATTGATGTCCAGCGAATTAGGCACATTTGAAATAAAGCTGGAAAGGTCGGGATAATACGAAGCTCCTAGAGTTATGGTTTAAGGAATGGATTTGTGCTTTATTTCTAAGATCTTCCTCAAAGGAAAAATATGGTATGCACCAGTCCTTCTAAAAGGATGGGTGGCATAGGCTGATGTACCCATGGGAAAAAAATTGTGCATGCTCAGCACCTACTGGCAGCCCCCTTGATCAGCCTCTTCCCTCCCAGCTCCTCCCACCCACTGTGGATCAGCTGTTTAGCAGCATGCAGGAGGAGCGTGGGCAGGGCACGCGCAGGGGAGGGGGTGGAATGGGGCAGATCAAGGGTGGGAAGAGGTGGGACTGTTGAGCACCTGCCAGCAACTCATAAAGACGGCGCCTGTGGTGGGTGGGTAGGATGGAGAATCAGCGGGGGGGGGGGAGGGTGTATCTGGAATATGCCAGTTAAAAATTAGCCATTAAAATAAACAACTCTTTAGTTTGAAGCATGTATCGCTGAGCAGTAGCGCACTTCCCATCCAAAGCACATATGTGCAAGCTGGCATACACATAAGCACATATGTGCAAGCTGGCATACACATAAGCACATATGCTACAGTCTGTGCCTGCCGTCACTTCCCTGGCACTAGAAAACCACCTGCTCCATCATCCTCACTCCTTGGGGTGGCAAGTGGGTGCTAAGCACCTCCAAGACCCCTCAGCCCATTCTGCCCACCCCACAGTCCTCAGCTGAGTAACAAACAGTAACTGTGTAGCCAGCCAACTTTTATAGCAACTTTAAAGGCAGCAACCCAAACAGCCTACCAGCATTGGTGTAGTCCCCAGCTGCCTGCCCCAGCACACCCATTTGGAACTGTTATCACTAGACCTTTGTGTTCTTGGTAGGCATTCATCATGCACAATATTGTGATAAGCCTCTGCTTCACTTGCATTGTATTGCTTGTATGACATTAGCACCCTGCTGCCCCAAAAGAGGCACCAAGCACTAAATAAACACATAGTACGAGACAGGTTCCTCATCTCACAGACTTCACAATCTATGTAGACAAGGCAGAGAGGGAGTATTATTACCCCCATCTTACACATAAGAAACTGAGGCTCAGAGTGTGACAGGCAGCCTGTGATTCAGCTGGGAATTGAACTCAGAGATCCAGATCTTGCAAGGTCATTCTGCCTCTCACACTGCAGTCTGTTCTCAGTGTTAATCTTTTCCTTCTAGGCATATTTTCTAGGGTTGGTGGCCATCAGCCTGTCCCTCACTAGACTGAACTGCTGCCCTTTGAGGTTATGGACATGGAATGTTTATGTCCATTATGTGTATTGTAGCTTCCAGGTATTCTCCCACATATGACATTCCCTTCCCTTCATGACTAAGGGTGCTATCTCCATTTTTTTTCATGGGTAATCTGCAAGAAAAGATTTCAAAGTGAAGGAATTATGTTAAGATCAGGCTTCTCCTTTATTAATTATTATTAATATAGTTACATGCATATTGCCTTTAACCCCGAAAGATCCCGGTGTTCGTTAGAGAATGGAAATTCCGTTTCATGGCAGATTTTGACATTTTATTTTCATTCTGATTCAGAATGAAAACTCCAAAATTTTCCATGCAAGAAAATTCTGGGGGAAAAAAAAATCATTTTGGGTTGATTTTAATTTTTTCCAAACAAAACATTTCAACCTTTTGGTTTTGATTTTGACTTTCTAATTTTAATATATTATAAAATCAAAACATTTTGACATGAAAATGTCAAAATGGGCGGCTTTAACCTTTTTAGAACTCTTTTCCCACTTTTTTCCCCTCCAAAATAATATGTCGGTGAAATCAACATGTTCTAAGTTTTTTCTGATCAGCTCTCCTATGGACCCGTGTAAATTGCTACACTTCACGCCAGATGTGGGTGCACCAAACAACCAGTGGACAGCCAATAGCTTCAATGGAAGTTATGTTTTAATAGGAATAGCAGAATCGAGCCCCAAGTTTGCCAGATTTGTGTCCTCTTCAAGTATGTGAAGGAAAAAGGAAGGGTAAGCAGGAGATGCGGTTGGATGAAAAGAGAAAGATAGAGAATGAGAATCCAGTTCTCCTCTCAGTCTCAAAATGGAGAGCAGTAAACAGAGGGATCCCCCAAGGATCTGTATTGGGACCTGTGCTGTTCAACATATTCATAAATGATCTGGGAAAGGGAGTGAACAGTGAGGTGGCAAAGTTTGCAGATGATAGGATAAGATAGTTTAAGTCCAAAGCTGACTGCAAAGAATTACAAAGGGATCTCACAAAACTGGGTGACTGGGCAACAAAATGGCAGTGAAATTCAGCATTGATAACTGCAAAGAAATGCACAGTGGAAAACATAATCCCAACTGCACATATATAATGATGGGTTCAAAATTAGTTGTTACCACACAATTATCATTATGGATAATTCCCTAAAAACTTCAGCTCAGTGTGCAGAAGTGGCCAAAAAGGCTAACAGAATGTTAGGACAATTAGAAAAGGAATGGAAAATAAGTCAGAAATATTGCAAAAGCCACTAGATAAATCCAACACTTTGAATGCTGTATCCAGTTCTGGTTGCCCCATCTCAGAAAGGTTATAATGGAAAAGATTCATAGAAGGGCATCGAAGATCAGGGTATGGAATGGCTTCCATTGGAGGAGAGACTAAAAAGATTAGGGATGTTCAACTTAGACAAGAGATGTTTGAAAGGGGATCTGAAGAGGTCTATAAAACCATGAAAGGTGTGGGAAAAGTGAATAGAGAAGTGTTATTCCCGCAATACAAAAAACCGGGGTCACCTGATGAAATTAATAGGCAGCAGGTTTAATAAAAACAAGAGGAAATACTTTTTCACACAACGCACAGATAGCCAGTGGAACTCATTGCCATGGCATGTGGTGACGATCAAAGGTATAACTGGGTTCAAAAAAGGGCTAGATAAGTTCATGGAGGATAGGTCCCTCAATGACTATTAGCCAAGATTGTCAGGAATGTTACCCCGTGCTTGGCTTGCCATAAACCAGGAAGGGAAGATGGTGGGGCGGGATTTCTCCAAAATTGACCTGTTCTGTACACTCCCCCGAAGGTCTGGTACTGGCTACTGTTGGAAACAGGATACTGGGCTAGATGGACCATTGGTCTGACCCAGTATGGATGTTCTTATGTTCTTAGTTTGTAATGGAGAAGACAATCAGGGTCTAAAGCTTTCAAACTAGGAAAATGGCAGCTCCTTTGATATTAACATACATGATGAAACGTATTCCACCTGTTGTAGAAATAAGGTATATGGTAAAAATATTGCCTAGTGATTTATCTAATGTTCAATTAAATATGTGAAGGTTAATCTAACTTCTAATCTGAAAAGATTACCTGGTATTCTCTCACCTACACCCTGCCCACAGTCAGGTCTGCTCTCCCAACACCAGCATAAATACTTGCAGTTAAGTCACAGGCCTGGAAGTCGAGAGCTGTTTGGCTCCCAGTTTTGCATAAGTTTCCTGTCTGACACTGGATAAATCTCATAGGCCAAGAGCATCTGCCATTTTTAGGTGCCCACCTTGAGATGTCAATGGTCTGCTTTACAGAGTATTAGGCTTTGGGTGTCTCGGGATGGCCACCCAAAAATTTTCACCTTTCAAGGCCACAGAACTTATTGAAGCTTTACATTGAGATTCTCTCTTCATTAGTGAGCAATAATACAGAGACAGGACTGAGGACGATGAGTGTCTCTAGATCCCTTATCTAACTCAGCTGCTCTTACTGGGATGAAAAGAGCTGTGTATTAGTGAGGGCCCTGTAGGAATCCAGAAGCTTATTCTATGTACTGATGTTACAGAGCTTTAGAACTTTGGTTTAGCAAGTTTTGTGTTCGATCAGCCCAGCTAAGCAGAGCAAGCAGGGTTTGAGTGCAAGGCAGAAGTGTTTAGATATGGACTGAGAGACGCTGCCATTATCATTCCAGTGCTGATGAATTCAAGGGACACAGTGGATGTTAGGCCACAATTTAGACTAAGAGATTGTCTGCCAACAACATCTGATGAGCAAAAATGTGTGTGCTAAAATAAAGGAGGGTGAATATTAAGATGAGGACTTGAAATAGTGACGTAGGTAGTGTAAGAAAAGCCTCTGCAGAAGTCTAGATCGAAAGGAGACACTGGGGTCACTTTACTATGCAGTAGCTTCCTTTTAAAAAGCTATTCCAAGTACTGTTTAAAATGTTTGGGCGCTATTGATAAAATAGACTCAGAGACTTTAAGGTCAGAAGGGACCATTGTGATCATCTAGTCTGACCACCTGCACAATGCAGGCCACAGAATCTCACCCACCCACTCCTGTAACAAACCACTAACCTATGTCTGAGTTATTGAAGTCCTCAAATCATGGTTTAAAGACCCTATATTAAGGGTTTAAAATACAGCGATGCTGGGAATGGCTTTTGCATAATGCTTTCTGAAAAGACAGAATTCTGACCTCTGCTTCAGCAAAGAGTGAAGCAGAACTGTAGGAAGTAGAGTATATGCATGTATAGAATTTACGTCAATATTCCAGTTAAGACACTTGGCAAAATTCGAGTTTGAACTTCCTTGTGCCTCAGTTTCTCCATTTATAGCATGGGGATTATACTTTCCCACGCCAAAGCGGTATTGTGAAATTTAGTTCATTGTTTGTAAGGTTCTCAGATACTACAGTGGTGAGTGCCACAGAAATGCCTCTACAACACAGTTTTCTCTCTTTAATTCAGAATGTAACGTGGACATGATCTTGTTCCCACAGGAATCAATGGCAAAACTCCCATGAATTACATCGGTACTTGACCATGCTGTATGGTGCAAAGACTTGTGTGGAGTATACAAACTGCCAATTTAAATATTCTTTTTCCTAAGCAAATGAACTCGCAAAATATAGGTGAGATTTTGGCTTTGCCATAAGCCCAGTATAAGAGGGGGCGGCAGCATGCAGCTGCTTCCCTTAAGGCATCGTTCCCATCTTATTTCCCCTTGCTTCTGCGCAGGTTGTGGCATAAGTTGCTAATGCTTTATACTAGTAGCAAATTATGGTACCGCTTGCACCAGGTCATATCTACTGAACTCTATTCTACTGGCCAGCACACTGGTGGGGGTGGAGTCAGGCGCTGCCCATTCATTTCACCTAGTCCAGGGGACGGGTATGGGTTTATGGCGCCCACTTACACCTATGTGTCTAGACCAGGGGTCGGCAACCGGTGGCTCGCGGCTCGCCAGAGTAAGCACCCTGGCGGGCCGGCCCGGTTTGTTTATCTGCCGCGTCAGCAAGTCCGGCCGATTGCGGCTCCCACTGGCCGCGGTTCGCAGTCCCAGGCCAATGCGGGAGGCAGGAAGCCGCGGCCAGAACATCCCTCGGCTCGCGCCGCTTCCCGCCGCCTGCATTGGCCTGGGACAGCAAACTGCAACCAGTGGGAGCCGCGATCGGCCGAACTTGCCGACGCGGCAGATAAACAAACCGGGCCGGCCCGCCAGGGTGCTTACCCTGGCAAGCCGCGAGCTACCGGTTGCCGACCCCTGGTCTAGACTCAACATCTGGGGAGCCTCCATGGTAGCATGAGAGAGCTGTCTAATTCCCCCTTCCACTCCTGCAGGGGTGCTCATCGCTTGCCACAATCTGGGCCTATTTATTTTATTGCTGTGCTCTTATCATACCTTAGAACAGTGGTTCTCAAACTTTTGTATTGGTGACCCCTTACACACAACAAGCCTCTGAGTGCGGACCCTCCCCCCTTGGAAATTAAAAACACATTTTTATATATTTAAACACCATTATAAATGTTGGAGGCAAAGCGAGGCTCGTGCTGGAGGCTGACAGCTCGCGACCCCCCCATGTAATAACCTCGCAACCCCCTGAGGGGTCCTGACCCCCAGTTTGAGAACCCCTGCCTTAGACCATAACAAGCTCTAGTAATTTTGGAGGTGGTGATGCACATACCTTGCAACAACAAATATGCAATTGTTGATTAGACAAAAGCCTTAAAACTATCCTGAATTAAATTAAAAAAGACAATCTTTCACCCCTTGGCTACAGTTTAGCCAGCTGGAACCACTCTACTTGAAATCATTTGGACATCAAGCACCCATATTTTTAATATGTAAATAGGAGACAGTATTAGACCAGAGACAATCCTCTGTCACTGCTTCTTAACCTTAATCCCCAAAGGTCACTTCAATGGTACCACTGGGCTTTTGGCGTGCCATTAAAAATGGAGAAAAACCCAGCCTTCCACTGGCCAATGGAAATCTCTAGGTGAGGATTTGTCAGGGTTTTATAGTGTTTGTAAGGGATACTTCATGTTCTGTAACATGTGGTGATGGTGTTCTTTGATTTGTAGCTCTGAACAGACACATTCTCATAACCTTTGTACACCCTCAGCTTTGGAGGTCCTAATGCTGCCTTTGTTCAGGCCGTTTCCATGCTCAGGATGAATGTTGTTCTTCATGAAGAACATGTTAAATATTATTAGAATTTCAGCAGCAGTTTTATATTTCAGGCATATGATTTGGCATGTTTTGTCGGTGGCTGCACGTAGCTTTTAAGTTACGATTTAATTTAGATTTTGTAAATTAAAAAGCAGCTGTTTCTCTATATAGGAAATCTGAGTCAGCTGTAACTTTACTGCTTTAACAGCCATTTTCAAGGTACAATATATTGTATATCAGGGCCAGATGCAGCATAAAATCTGTCTGGCTGCTTCTGTAGAGCTAAGTCAGTACAAGGCCCCGGGAAACTTGGCAAATCATTGTGGCTTGGCACCTCTTTTTGTTTTTGCCAGACATACCTGGATTGAGTCTGATGATTGGTAACTTGATTTACAGGGAATGATACAAGTTTGATGACTCTCAGTAACGGCTAAACGGAAGGATTAAGGCAAACTCCTCCCGTCAGAGTCACACTGAAGGTGCCATGTCTATGGGTGAAATTCACCCCTATGTAGAGAGCTGGTGCATGTGAATTTTAGTGGTTCATGGGCCTTCTGCACAAGGGGAATCTCATCACCTGTGTATGGAACTCCTGTTGACAACCCTGGGAGCACTCCTTTTGCAGAGGAACAGAATAAGGGCAGGAAGATTCACCATGTGGATCTGAGGGGTTAGTTCTTTGCTAAGGCCCCAATCCTGCAAACAGCTATACATGCGTGAAACTTTTTTTATGTGAGGAATCCTTTTGGCTTTGCACACAATGCTCTGAATTAGTTTTTGCCCTAACATGCACATTTTCCTTTATCTCCTGGATTTTCCCTGCGACATGAAGAATGACTAGGCTATGGAATTCAGTAAGGAATCTACCCAAAGCACCCAACCACATGCTAGTTCTATGTGAGTTTTGACAGAGCAGTGTATTTCCCAGTATGTAGACATAGGGAGTCCCTCAGTTTGAACTACAGAAGGAAAACGGTTAGCACAAGCTTGAGAGTTTTGATGCCTTAGGTAGACTGAGTGTTGCTCACACAATAAATAGTCATTAAATATTTTTCCCACAGGCAAATTCCTGTTTCACCTACTGATATATAGTCAGGATCATCCCTAAATATCTATTGTTCATACAATTACAGAAGGTTTCTGGACAGACATTTAAAATGGAATCATTTTGCACACTTGTATAGGATGAGCAGTCTAGCTGGATTATTGCAGCGGAGCTAGCCTTGTATACGGTACAGCGAAACTAATCTTGTTTTAGTTTTATTTGTGCACTATGCATAATAGTTAGTAACAGCCAATCAGCCTCCATCAGCATGTGTTGCATAGCACAGTTTAGCTAGAAGTTGGCTCACACTGGTGCTTCAGATGTTTCAAAATTATTGATGTAACAGTACTTCAGCTAGGTTGTTTACTCCTGGCTTGTAACGCTGTCCGTAAGTAGCACCTGCATAAAGATCTTTAGCATCTTCAGTGTGAAGGAAGCCAATCCTTCCCTTTGAATTTTACATACACATACTGTATCACATATTTTCCCATTTGTGGATCTCTCCTTGAGGCATCCTATAAAAAGATTGTTAAAATGCACATCCCAGGTATTCCCCTCTCAGAAGGTTTTAGATTCAAGTACAGTTTACATTTACATTGCCAGCCAAATTCAAAAGGAACAATCGACTTTTCCTTATATTTCACCCTTACTAATGGCTAAATCTGACATTTTCAAAGGAGCTTTTTGGGCACTTTACTCCCATAAATTGCTTTGAAAATCTTGGTCTGATGGCATATAATACAACCACAATATGGAATCACATCTTGTGCATGATGGTAGATTTCAGCCTCTCCTTGGATTAGATCATAAGCAATGCCATGCCCAGATATCTGAGGACAACTAGCTACGTCTAGGAAGTGGTGCTGCATTATTTCTCAGTTTCAATACAAATTCTTTCCTTTTGCACTAATCTCTGTCCTGGAACTTCATACACTTTTCCATTCCCAATTTATTTATGATTAGCACAGTGTGAGACGGTGATGTTTTTCACATAGCCTTGACTAGAAGGTATAGTCTTCGAGTGAGGATGAGGTGGTAACCATCATGGGAGACAGGAAAATAATGGCAGAAGAAGGATTTTGAAATTAGGGACTGATCACTGACTTCACATCTGGAATCTCCACTAAGAACTTCTGCTATGAAAAGTAGGACTGTGCATATGAAGCCTTACATTGGGAGAAGCTTACGATAGAACAAAAGTGATTAAAATAGTGATCACGTGCTCCTTTTATTCAGCAATAGGGTGGCACAGTCGTTACACTACGTTACATTCTTTATGGCTCTTGTTCTGCAAATACGTACTACCAGGTGTAGTTCTCACTACCTGGAGCAGTCACACTGAAGTAAATAAGGCTATCCAGGGCACTAGTTATGCTGCCCTTACTCAGATGGAATAGTACCTCATTACACACACAGTCCCGTTTGATGTCAATGGGACTATTCATGTAGTCAGGAACTACTCACTGTGAATAAGGAAGGTGCAGTTGGGCCTCATGGTATAAACAGTACGTCTGACAGAAACTATTTCCATGACCAGGCCCTATGTTAGTCATAAAAGTCAAGGGACCAATCCTGCAACCATTATTCATGTAAACACTTGAATATCCCCAAGATCTGAAAATGAATCATTGTCTGTTTTTAAAAATTAAAGCAATGGGCCAAATTCATCTTTGGTGTAGCTCACGGATGCCAATGGATCAATTTGGCCCAAAGAAATGTAAAATAAAATAAACTACAGGATATCACATTCTTGTTAATATTGTAAAATATATCTAACAACTAATAGCTTTTTTCATGGGGATCCGAGGAAAAAATTATAAAGTTTCCAGTGTTCAGTTTAAAAACAGCTTTCTAAAATCTGCTGAGTATAATATCTAGTTGATTATGTGACTTAAAATTCATTTTATTTTTTTAAATAGCTTTACCATGTCAGATTTAGAACATACTATAAGAATGGCCATACGGGGTCAGATCAATGGTCCATCTAGCCCATTATTCTGTCTTCTGACAGTGGCCAATGCCAGGTGCTTCAGAGGGAATGAACAGAACAGAGTAATTATCAAGTGATCTATCCCTTGTTCTCCAGTTCCAGCTTCTGGCATCAAGACTTAAGGGCACCCACACCATGGGGTTGTGATCCTTGTGGACCTATCCTCCATGAATTTATCTAATTCTTTTTTTAAGCCAGTTATATTTTGACCATCACACATCCCCTGGCAATGAGTTCCACAGGTTGACGGAACAGTGCGTGAAGAAGTACTTATGTTTGTTTTAATCTTGCTGCCTGTTAGGGGGTCACCCAATAACTCTGCTTTTTGTGTTATGTGAAAGTGTAAATTACACTTCCTTCCTTATTTTCTCCACACCATTCATGATTTTGTAGACCTCTATCATATCCCTCCCCTTAGTTTCTTTTCTAAGTTGAACAGTCCCAATCTTTTGAAGCTCTCCTCTTATGGAAGCTGTTCCATACCCTTAATCACTTTTGTTGCACTTTTCTGTACTCTTTCCCATTCTAATATATCTTTTCTTGAGAGCGGGCCACCAGAACAGCATGCAGTATGACTTTATATAGTGGCATTATGATATTTTCTGTCTAATTATCTATCCCTTTCCCAATGATATTGTTAGCTTTTTTGACTGTTGTGGCACATTGAAAAGATGTTTTCAGAGAACTATCCACAAAGAGCCCAATATTTTCTTGAGTGGTAACAGCTCATTTAAACCTCATTTGTTTTATGAATAGTTGGGAATATTTTCCAATATGCATTACTTTGCATTTATCAACATTGAATTTCATCTTGTTTTGTTACCCAGTCACGCAGTTTTGTGAGATCTCTTTGCAACTCTTAGTTAAGTCCAAAGCTGACTGCATTCTTGAGTAACTTCATATAGTCTACAAATTTGCCACCTCACTGTTCATTACTTTTTCCAGCTCATTCATGAATATGTTGAACATCACTTATCTCTCTCCATTTTGAAAACTGACCATTTATTCTTACCTATTGTTTTCTATCTTTTAATGAGTTACTGATCCCTGAGCAGTCCTTCCCTCTTATCCCATGACTGCTAACTTTTCTCAATAGCCTTTGGTGAGAGACCTCGTCAAAGACTTTCTGAAAGTCCAAGTACACAAAATCCATTGGTTCGCCCTTATTCACATGTTTGTTGATGCCTTCAAAGAATTCTAATAGATTGGTGAGACATGATTTCTCTTTAAAAAAAAAAACCATGTTGTCTCTTCCCCAACAAGTCATGTTCATCTTTGTGTCTGATAATTCTGTTCTTTACTATAGTTTCAACCCGTTTGCCTGGTACCGAGGTTAGGCTTTCCAGCCTGTAACTTCCAGGATCACCTCTCTTTTTAAAAATCAGCCCTACATTAGCTATTCTCCTGTCATCTGGTACAGAGGCTGATTTAAGTGATAGATTACATGCCACAGTTAAAAGAACGAGGAGTACTTGTGGCACCTTAGAGACTAACAAATTTATTTGAGCATAAGCTTTTGTGGGCTAAAACCCACTTCATCGGATCCAGTTTTAGCCCACGAAAGCTTATACTCAAATAAATGTATTAGTCTGTAAGGTGCCACAAGTACTCCTGTTCTTTTTGCTGATACAGACTAACACAGCTACCACTCTGAAACATGCCACAGTTAGTAGTTCTGCCATTTCACATTTGAGTCCCTTCAGAACTCTTGGGTGAATGCCATCTGGTGCTGGGTACTTATTGTTTAATTTATCAATTTGTTCCAAAACCTCCTGTATTGACACCTCCATCCAGGAAAGTTCCTCAGATTTGTCACCTAAAAAGAATGGCTCAGGTGTGGGAATCTCCCTCATGCTCTCTGCAGTGAAGACTGATGCAAAGAATTCATTTAGCTTCTCCACAATGTCCTTGTCTTCCTTAAGTGCTCCTTGATCATATGGAAAAATTATTATAGCAACATAATTTGTGCCTCTGTAGTTAAGACTCTGTCAGGATATCCATTAGAAAACTCACTTTTCAGGGTTTATAACCTGGTCATAAAAATTCACTCTGGGCTATAATTTTTACTAAGGATAAAAGCAGATCTGTGAAAAGCACCCTGGCAAAGCCAGTTGCCACTTAAAACAGTCAATAGCACTAGATATGCAGGGCTCACAAGCAAATTTTATCAGTCCATGTAAAGTTTGGAAGGACTTAGAATGGTCTGTGTTGGGAAGTTGCAGAGGACAAGACAGACTGAATGAAGTAGGTAGTTTCTAACTCTGTTGACTTTGTTTTTTGTGTACTGCATCGAAGGAGTCTGTCTGCCATTTTGGGAGGGAGAGCTGATGCAGCATGTTAAAAATGAGATACTCTACTAGTGTCTGTCTTGTTGTTCATTTGGGAAATATCTGGCTGATCTATGTGCACAGAAAAGCATAACACTGAGAGGTAACTGAGAATGAAATTGGTTCCAGAACTGAGGGCCAACATAAATTCTACGCAGCACTTAAGTCTTCAAAAAAAGGCCTATGTGAGATTTTACTGTTGCAATTGTCTTCTGCTGGGCCTCTGCTCAAGGGTGAATTATACCCATAATCCTCTACACTCCTCTGTTATGAGGCTATCAAAGGCTGGTTCAAACATATATTAGTTAATCCTTTCCTCTCCTCAGCTACTGACGAGGTGACATTCTTCCCTTTGTATAACTGGGGATGCTAAAGAAGCCTTGCCCAAGGCCAAACAGCAAGTTTTTTTGACAATGCAGAACTCTTCACTCTGTGTTGTACTCTACACACTGGTCCATGTTGTCTTAATGGAGCAGATAAGTCTCAGAACAAGGGAAGGAAATATCTGGATAGGCTGTGAATCTCTAAGGTAACAGAGGAAACGGGGTTGGCTGGTTAGGAGACTGGAGAGGTTTGTGTTTTTGCTGATGGACAATAAAACTGAAGAGAAGCTAAAGCAGATGGTAAAAAATGTCATTTTTTTTATTCCGTTTCATGGATAGAGTGATTCAAAATAGAATTTAATAAATCAAGATATTTTCTTTAATTGCATTTCTCATCCTTCACCCACACACTCCACACTTTTTTTTACCTAAGATAGTCAACAAAGTTATAAAAATGTCCCATCACTTTTATATATTTCTAAATTGCCATTAATGTGATTTACAATTAAGATAAAGTCTAAAAATAATGGGAGCGTTCATAAGCCCAGTGATTTAATACAATACATAAAATTGCTGGCAAAGCAATAACCTTAAACATCTGAGGAATAAGTTCCAGTGACGCCATAAATTCCAGCAAAATATTTTGGGAATTACAACACAGAAATTTATTATAGTTTGGCTGGAATAATTTCTCCTTGGCTGATAGGATGTTTTACTGATTCTGATCTATGGATGATTATCAGTGCTGTGTTTATCACATGAGCTTCTTTAGGATTTATCTGATTTTTCCCCCCACCCCAAGGTTTCTAATCTTAAAATAGTGTATCCCCCACCTTCAGTCAAGGCCAGCAGAGATATGTGCAGATGTGATACCACCATCTTAACTAATAGTGTGGATTGAACAGTGAACCTCCAGAGTTAAGAGCATGAATCTCTACAGCCTGATCTAAAGAGCCAGACTCTCAAGTTGAGAGCTAAAAAAGACCCATATGCTCTGCAAAGAGGGAGCATGTCACACACACTGATCAGTGGGTTACACACTTCCTCTGCACATAGGAAACTCATCCCAAGTGTCTGAGGCACATCAGACAAGCCCTTACTTACGTGGTGGTCATGAGCCAAGAAGCTGGGGCCTTTTGCAGCCTGAGCTAAAGGTTCTATAGCTGGGGCTGTAGAAGACTCTGATCCTTTGTAAACTGGGCACAGAGAGGGATGTACAACACACATTGACCAGTGGGTTACACAGGCAAGGGCTGAAGTCTGCTTTTGCAGCATAGGCTGCAGGCTTTCAAGCAGTTACAGAGAAGGGCTCACCTCTGAACATTTCTGAGTCCCAATTTCCAGCATGGCTGGGCTGTTTGTGCTGCCTTTGGTCTCTATGCAACCAACATGAGCTCTGTTATCCCTTGTGATACAGGGTTAAAGAGAAAGATGGGATAGTTAATGCTCCCATGAGCAGCACTAACAAATCCCCCTTTTTACTATGGCCTTGATATCATGTAGGAGAAGAACATGCTGCAGGGGATGGCAGCTCCCTGGCTCCTCCTTTTGTGTTCTTCAAATATCTCCTTTTCCAACATGGCAGATGGGGCCACAGAGAGAACTTGCGATGGGGAAGCAGGCAGCTTTGTGGGAAGCTGGAAAGACCTACCATGTGGCCACCTCTCCCATCTGTGCAGCCTAGGGTGACCAGATAGCAAGCGTGAAAAATCAGGAGATGTGGTGTGGCGGGGTGGTGATAGTCCTGAATATCAGAACTGTCCCTATAAAATCAGGACATCTGATCATCCTTGTGCAGCCCACCATTGCATCTCCAGCAGATTTCTGCAGAGATTCTGCCCTTTACACTGAATACACTGAATTTGACCCCATCTTCCACTCTTGGCCACATGTGCTGGGCACAATGGGTAGCTCTCCTTAACTGCCTTCTCAATAGCAAGGCAAAGGATAATGCCATAAATCTGATCATCTTGGTTGGCTTTTTGTAGAGCACCGAGAGCGCATTAGCTACTGTCCACTACCTTCGCCCATGTCTGCTGGTCCTACAAGCAATATTTTTCAGGGAAGGTATGGTTCCAGAGCCTGGAGTGCTATGCAAAATCCAAACAATATGGCCAAGTGCTTCCTGAGATGAGCCACTCAATCAAATTGAGCTTAGGACCAACTTCCTAGCCCTGGATGTCAGAATACTACAACGTGTTGTTCTTATTAGGAGTTATTTCCATAGGATCATAGGTATGTGTGTGTGGAGGGGGTGTGTGCTTTCCAGACCAATAAAATATATCTGTACACTGAGGATCTTACAGCTGAAGGGCTCAGCTGTGCATTATGGACATGATCCAATGACAATGGCATTGACTTCAAAGACTCCCACTGATATCAGCAGGCTTTGGATCAGGTCCTAAGGGGTTGATACTACAAGCTGCTGAGCACTTTGGCCCTGATCCTGTATGTAAATAGTTGCATTGGTTTCCATGAAACGTCTACTGGGCTTAAAGCTAAGTGTGTGCTGAAGTGTTTTGCTGGATTGAAGCCAGAGTGCTCAGGACCCTTGCAGGATCAAACCCAGTCTGCACTAGCCCATGGTGGAGGCAGTGTGGAGCCACACCTTCTCAGCAGGACCTCCAGGAGGTGTTTTTCTTGGGGCTCCAGCATGAAATGGGAAGCGGGCCTACTGCTACTCCTCTTCAGATGTGTGCAACATACTCCATCCAGCATGTCAAACCTGCTGTGTAGACCAGTGAAGAGAAACGGCAGGATCATACCTCTCTACCCTCTTTGTGGGTATTTTGAGGGGCTACGTTGCAACAGGTCCTTGTGCAGGACATGCAGGTTGGAGAGGCTCCACCAACATTACACACCTGCCTCATAAGGGGGTATGAGGGATCATGACAAGCACTGGGGCTGGCCAGGTAGGAAGCCAAGGGCTACAGCAGTAAGGCTCTGTTAGCTGGAGCTAGTTCTGTCCGTCTCCTCGGGATTATGTAGGCAGTTGTAGTTTTACTATTACACATGTACAAACACACACTTTGCAGTAGTTAAAAAGTGCGGGAGGTGGAGGAGTTTTATATCTTATTTTCCTTTTTAGTCAAAATTTTGCTATGGGGCTTGCCCGTATTTCTAAGGATTTAAATTTCCTTGAGTATTCTTTGATGGGTGTGACCGAGTGCATGGCGTTAACAGGTGAGCCTGCACTCTGATCACTTTTGAAGAATAAGTTCCCCCAGAGAGGCCTGATTGGGGAATGAAATGTAATTAGCAAACCATGGAGGCTGAATGAGTAAAAGGATTAATTAGCCCATCAGTTGAGTACTGGGAAGAAAGTGCAAGGCAGAGGCAGGGCTGGCTGAGATTTCTCCAAGAAGAGAGACCTTGTCTCCTCTTGTACCCTAAGAAAACTGCTGAGGCTATAAGGGACCTTGTATTGTCCCCCCAAAACTGTAAAGGTGTTGGTGGAGGGATCTGAAATAAACAGCACTGTGTGGCTTTCCAAGCAGTGGAGTCTGAGCAGGTTTCTGTGGTAGGAGAAGGCAGGAGCAGACCACCCCCAGCTACAAGGGGTCCCGCTTTGTACCTAGATACACTTGTGAAATATCATTACCTTGAATGGGGTGGCTCATGTGCAACCAAAGACCAATGGTGCTCCTCTGTGCCTACTTCAGAAAGGAGAGATAAGTGAAGCTGCTGAATTCTGAAGAAAACTATTTGTTCCCATAATTGTGTAAGAGTGGTTGGCTTCCCTGTAAAGGTCATCCCAGAATGTTGGCGAAGCGAGTGAGGTTGGGGAAAATGCCAATAATGCAATTTAAAACTGCCTAAATGTTTAGTTTTTGAATTTATGCCACTTAATAATTCAATCCCAATCTTCCAGATTTTTCTGCATTTTCTTCCCTATATTGGGGGTTTCACCCACATTCCCTCTTCCTCAAATACCCTGTCGCATACCAGAGATGCAACTCTAGCCATTGCTTAAACTCCAGGTGGCTGGATGCTGTCTCTGTATACATTAGTTAGACGATATTCTTCTTTTTTCCCCTCTAAATAGTACAGGCTTCTAGGCCATAAATGTAATTAGTCTAAAGCTGTATCCACCTATATTTTTGCAGTACTATATCTTTTGCAAAGCACTCACACAAAAACAAACAAAACAAGAAACTTTCAACAGTGGTAAAACTTATTCCTGTGTCTCCCTGTGTAGTGTTCAATGACCAACTAGTTTGCACATTCCAAGATTAACTTTACATGTGAAAAATAAAAACCTCAGTGAGAACTTGGCAAAACAGAGTGCAGTGGATTTCCATCCTAGAAACAATGGATGCTGGCCATGTTACACAACAATTAATGCCATATTTTTGCACTGCATACAAAGCGAATGTAAAAAGGAAATGGTATATATTAAATGTGACTCTTGTAAATGTGTATGTGAAGGTTCTTAGAACTATTGCAGAACAGTATTGAAGGCTGGATACTCCCCTTTTTGCATGTAGAATGGAGTTAATTAGCAAGATACTATACCATATTAGCCTAGCAAACACTCATCTCTTTGAGCCAGATCCTTTGTACGTGAAAATCAGTGTAGCTCTGCTGACTTCAATGGAATTGTGTTGACTTACGCCCACTGAGGCGCTGGCCCTTTAATTTTACAGATTTAGTAGTCTGGTGCAACATACACAGTTGGAGATGGGCTCAAACTGGAACTTCAAACCTGAACCCTGATATCAGAACCTGTCTTATAGTTTTGAGTCCAGGTCATAACCTAGAACAGAAATGACATTGGCATGTGGCTCAAGATAGCAGGTATCTTGTGACTACCACTTATTTTGCACCAAGAGGATGGAAATATTGTGAGAACAGTTAATCTCATGAGATTTCCACCATTCAAGGTGGAAATCCTCACAAAATCAGTGATCAGTTGATTTTTGTGAATGTTCTTCCATTTTCGGCATTCCTGAATCTTTTACTGGAAGCTTTTAAGAGTTTGGAAACTTTGAATAAAAAACTTAACTTTACTCCAGCATTAACCTTCACCTTGTTCTAGATGACTGGTTCTCCAGCTTTTTCCAGGGCTGGCTCTACCATTTTTGCCACCCCAAGCAAAAAAAAAAAAGCTGCCCGAACTGCCGCTTGGACTATGCCACCCCAAGAACGGACGGAATGCCGCCCCTTAGCATGTGCCGCCCCAGGCACATGCTTCCTCCATTGCTGCCTGGAGCTGGGCAATGTGGACTACACAGTAGTTAAAGCTCATGAACAGCTCCCCATCTCAATTGTGAAAAACACATGCCTTCCATTCATAGTCATAGATCATCCATGCGACAAAGAAGGTAACTCTTGACATGGAAAAGTAATATTAGGTGAACGTTTAATTATTTTTAGCTTATCTGATTGTGACATAGCGAGTGGACAAAGTGAGAGAGCCTGCACCATATAACCAACCTGCTCTCCCCAGGTCACTAGCCATACTACAGTTTGGAAAAGATACTTTAGACCAAACTTAATCCTGATCTAGATCCTTGGCTCATCTTTAAATACAATATATAAAACCCAAAGCTTTCTTGACCTTCAGATACACACACAAAATATAATACAGAATTCTACAGTAATCTTCCAAATTATAAGAATATAGTAGTATTTGTAACCACTACTCTAGAATACTATATTTTTATAATATTGCAATAACTCCCCCAACCTAGATTTTCTTCATTCTTTGTAATGAAATCAACATCTTTAAATGAACTGCACAATTTCTTCAAAAGAAATGAAAATTGCATCTATTCCAGGTTTCTAAGAAATATCCTTGAAGGGTTGCTCTGAATTGTTTGCAATTGGACATTATTTTTTCACTGTGAGTAATGTCAGATGATTTAACAGCAGTATCTACCTGTTAGCCAAAAAGAAAAAAATCTCATTGAAATTTTTTTTGGTGGTTAACTATTTTCAGAAAATAGATATCAGACTTGTAATGCATCTTCAGAGATGATTTAAACAAAAAAAAAATGACAGGTCTGTTGTTGCATTGAGTGAGCTGAAATACTGATTGAATCATGAATGATTGAGACTTTTCATGGCTCCTCCACTCTTTTCTGAAAATATTAAAGGTCTCACTAAACTTATCAAGTGGCTGATTGCCACCCGCAGGGCACAATAAACAGCGAAGGAACATGTCGCTGCATCACCCCAGTTCATTTCAGTGTTCCCACTCAGTCTTTCCCCCCAACACCATTCTTCTTTAAATAACAGCATTTGAAATATCTATTTGTTTAAAGTGTATGGCATGTGCCTCTGATAATCTGTCTTAACATGATGCAGGGTGATACAGTACAATGCAGTATAATTGCTACTTAGCAGCTATGGGATTCTTGTCATCTGGGATTTTGTTCTCGTGTACACTGAAGACAATGGCCAATATAGGAGAAATTGGCACACATCGTTGTCCTTTTTTACCTAGCTAATGGTCTCATAAACAAGATGATAAATAGGGAAAAAGCACTGAAGAGAATACTGACAGGTTCTTCTCTTCAGTGGACTCGGTAGCAGCATGGAGGGTTCCTTCACTATTGTAGTTACTGAGCTGATAATTGAAGGAAGTAAAGATACTGTTTTTGGATGCTGCAAAAGAAGCTATGGAAGAAACTGAAATGAAGCCTGAAATAGAAGTCTGCCTTATATAGAATTCAAAGGAGCAGTGTTGGAACAAGCCCCAAGGGATTTATGAAGCTGAGTCTTGACTGGGGATGGGTATAACTAACATGGGTAAAGAATGGATTCAGTGGATAAGCACTCAAATATTTTTTACGCTTATCCTGATCTACTGGGCTGCCAAGAGACGGTATGGAATCTCGCAAGAGAATAGTCTTTATTATGAGCTTTTTAGTACTTCCTGCTTCTGCTCAGCCTGGAAATGCCCCAGGATCATATAAGAGCCCTGCATATAAGGGCAGCCCTGTTGACTCTGATCGCTAGGCAATACTGCCCTGAAGCTAAGGGTAGCCCTACTGACATACTGCCCCGCATTGAAGGGAAGTCCTATTGACTATGGCCGTTAGGCCATGCTGCCCTGAATCTAGGGACATGCCTATGGATGTCGGCCAGTGGGCCCTACTGTGTTGTACTGAAGGGCAGTTCTATTGACTCTGACCACTAGGTCATACTGCCCTGAGGAAAAGGATGGTTATTTTGACTCAGCCGTGGGGCTACAACATCCCCCTCCCCCAAGGGTTGACGGGGTACACCTGTCCCACGACAGTTAGTAACTGAGCATTTCTCTGCTGGCAACTGAGTAGAGTGTTTCTGTGGTCTGACTGCCCGACACAATTCCATTTCAGAAGAACACATGGTGCCTGTTAAGTACCCTTTCAAATAGCCATGTATTTGCCTCCCCACTGGTTTGTAATGATACTCATTAGCATTTTCCTCTGCAGCTCCTGCCATCTGGAACAACCTTCCTGTACCTGTCCACCTCACTGATTCTCCATCTCTTTTCAACTCTCGTCTGAAAACTTCTCTTTTCCCATTCTGCCTGTACCACTTAAGTTCTCTTTCTTCTCTGTTATTAACATTACCTGTTATTTTAACTTAGCCTAAAAATGGCTTTTATAGCATTGATTTATCTGATTTATACAGTGTTTGCTTTTTTTGTGTTTAACTCAGTAAAACATTTTGGGGTGCAGCTTCTATTACAGAATTATAGAAATGCCAGGTTGGAAGGGACCTCGAGCTCCCATGTCCAGCTCCCTGTGCTGAGGCAGGACCAAGTAAACCTAGACCATCCCTGACAGGTGTTTGTCTAATCTGTTTTAAAAACAAAACCAGTGACAGGGATCCTACAACCTCCTCTGGAAGCCTGTTCCAGCACTTAACTACCCTTAGAGTTAGGAATTTTTTCCTAATGTCTAACCTAAATCTACCTTGCTGCAGATTAAGCCCATTACTACTTCTCCTACCTTCAATGGACATGGAGAACAATTGATCCCATCCTCTTTATAGCAGCCCTTAACACATTTGAAGATTATCAGGTTCCCCCTTAGCTGTCTTTTCTCAAGATTAAACATGCCCACTTTTTTAACCTTTCATCATAGGTCAGGTTTTCTAAACCTTTTATCATTTTTGTTGCTCTCCTCTGGACTCCCTCCAATTTGTCCACATCTCTCCGAAAACATGGTGCCCAGAACTGGACACAGTACTCCAGCTCCGGCTTCACCAGCGCTGAGTAGAGCAGGACGATGCTAGCAACATTGGAACACTTTAGGTTTCTGATTTTTTAGAGGTGCTGAGTACAAGTTCCACTGACTTCTACTGGAACTGTGAAAATCGGGCCTTATATATTTTGGAATCGATGTATTTACATTATCGGTATCACAGACCTCAATATACTTTCAAAACTATTTTTGCTGACAATGGGAGTTTCATGCACAGATGCAGGGAAGCATTGCATGGTGGGCACCATTGAAATGTAAACATTTACTGCACTGGGGCATTTTCTTTACCCAGAGTGTCTGTGGCATTCCCTGTAAGGACTTTAGATGTGGGGATTACCATACATACTGCAGTAGTTTTATTTAAATTTGATGAAAGGGAGCAATCAAAACAACCTCTCAGGGCAAAGGGTAGCATCTGTAATTGGTAAAAGATCAAGATTTTTAATAACATTGACCATGCATGGATCTTAGGACTTGGTCCAGTGCCTATTGAAGGTGAGGGAAAGGCTGCCATTAACTTTATGGGCATTGAATCAGGCTTAGAAGTGTTTTGTGAAGATTGAGTAAGGCAATGTCTACACTGTGCACCTTACAATGGCATGACTTTGCCGCTGCAGCCACACCATTGTAAGGTGCGCTGTGTGGCTGCTCTTTATCACCGGGAGAGAGCTCTCCCAGCGACAAAATAAAACAACCTCCAACGAGGGGCAGTATCTTCGTCACTGGGAGCATGATTCCCGCCGCCAAAGCACTGTCCGCACCAGCGCCTTTCATTGTTAAAACATTGGTTGTTCAGGGGTGTGTTTTTTCACACCTCTGAGCATCAAAATCTTCACAAGGAGAGTGCCAGTATAGAGACAGCCTAATTCTTCCATTTAAAGAGTCAACCTCCAAGCAGGCATACTTTCTGGTCAGAGAACTAGTGCACTATCTGATTCATTTTTTATCCTGAGGGGAATAATTACAAAATTATTAATTTTGCAATATTTATGGAGTTATCTGAAAGCTTAAACATCCCATTGCAATACCCACCTCTCTACTCCATATGAAACCCCTTTTGATCTATAGATGTAGATTTAAAAAAAACCAATACAATATTCCAATACTTTTGTATAAAAAGATATAGGGTTTATAGTCTACAAGGAGTTCACAAATATCAAAACATTTAAAAAAAATACAGCTTTTAAAAATGTTTAACAACAATTTTTTTGCTCCTTCTTTCCTTGTTCTAATGAAATGAAGACCGGTGACATCAGAACAAAATAACAGCCCAATCTTTGTGTTTTGTAATGAATAATAAAGTGTTTTAACCTCTTTAGGGATTTAACATCACGTTAATCCTTTAATCCCCAGAAAAACCAATTTTGTTGACATGAAAAGGGGATATTTAATTTCATCCAATTAATTTTCTACCTTGGAGATACCATGATTATGAAGATTAGATGGAATAGATTCATTATAGCCACCTTATTCTGTACAAAGTGATAGCTTTGCCACTAGATAATTGTATCAAAAAAGGAATTTGTATATCACAATTATGCTTATTTTCCCCCATTTGACGAAATGAAATGTCAGTACTTTGAAACCCTGCAAACGTTACCATTTACTACTTCTGTAGTAGTTCAGATACCATTCAGCTATTAAATTCAGCCAACATTCCTGCCCGGAATATTTTTTTAATTTGAATTGTTCTTGTGACACACTTTAAATATATACTGTGGAAATATTTTTAATAGTAAAATACTAATAGTCTGAACTTACTTTATAAATGTAAAGAAGGTGGAGGGAATGAAACCCCTGTTGAACAATTATTGGGAATTAGAGATGGAAAATAGTTTCTATTTCACTATGTCCTTTTGCATCCATCTCAACTACTTAGCACTGCAAGTTTTGCCCTGCTTCTGAACCAGATTTAAAAGGACAAAGAAACCAATATTAAGTGTATTTACAGGGATGGATTGCCAAGTGCTCAGCATGTATAAATTAGCCAGCTTTTCAAAAGAGCCCAGCTTCTATTGAAGCACCTAACTAAGGACCAGATCTTCAAAGGTGTTCAGCACCCAGTAACTCCCCTAGTGAATCTTATAGCCGGATTTTCAGAAGAGCTGAGAACCCAACATGCTGAGCTTTTTTGAAAATCTGACCACATATTTTGATTTAGTTGGGGATTGGTCCACATATTTGATTTAGTTGAGGATTGGTCCTGCTTTGAGCAGGGGTTGGACTAGATGACCTCCTGAGGTCCCTTCCAACCCTGATAGTCTATGATTTTGGTGCCTGAATGGGAGCCAGACTCTTTAAAAATGTGGTTTAAAGAGATTAATCTGGTTTCCATTGTATTTAATGGCAAGATTCTCATGGAGTTCAATGGGAGTAAGGTTTCTGAGCCTTTTTCTCTTCTCATGCTATTAAAGTCAAATTGCACCAGTCTAAAACCAGTGTAAGCAACATCAGGATCAGCCCTTCTGTTTCTGTCTTCATACTGAGCCCGTCACCATAGTATCTAAGAGTCACTATAATGCTGTAACAACTTTCATGCAGGAAAATTGCCAACTGATTTCCTGAGGCCATGTCTACACTATGGGTACTATAGTGGCACTGCTACAGCGCTATCGCTATGCCAGCATAACCCTATAGTATAGGGCTTTTTTGTCACTGTGGGAAGACCACCTCTCTGAGCAACAGTAGCTAGGTCAATGAAAGCCTTCTTCCATTGATATAGCTTCATCAACACCGGAAGTTAGGTCAGCGAGCCTATGATGCCTATGTGTGTGGATTTGTCATACTCCAGAGCAATGTAACTATGTCAATCTAAATTTTAAGTGTAGGCCAAGGCTGATGCTGGGTCAGTTCACCTTTGGCATGCACTGGAAAAGCTCCCAGTAGTTTCAAAGGCACCTGTGCCCACTTTCAACAAAGGTGAATTTGGCTTGTTCTGTATAAAGACCAGTTTAGAGAATCTGCAACTTCCACTGAAGTCAACGAGAGTTGTGATTGCTCAGCGCCTGTCATGATTAAACCTACAGATCCCAGATACAACAGATATTAGACATTGATTTTATAACCGATATTACACTTGGTATGAGCCAAAAGCACTCTGATCTTTCCCTTAGTTTTAATATTTTGGTACCATTATAAAGACAGACCTGCATGCAGAACATGAATTATTGCAGTCCATTTGTGGATAGTGTAGACCAGTTCCTTCTGTTCATTTTAAAATGTACCTGGTTCAGTATTGATTTTTAAACAGCAATAACTTTGCTACTTTGCAACTTCTCTATGATCTGCAGCACTTTTATTCAGCATTAAAGTACGTGACTTGTACAGCATATTAGTTTGTGCATACATGCACACTGCCTTGCATTGACACAATGCACCATAATGGCTTGCAAGGAGCCATTACATTCTGTCATGTCAATAATCTGCAGATTAAAGCTCCCTAAACAGGCACTAACACCACTGACTGTAACAATCCAAAAGAGCCAGTACAGCCTATGATGTCAATAATCCATCAATTAAGGATCTTTAATAGTATGCATTGGCACAACAGATTAGAACGGCTCTGAAGGAGACAGTAACAGCCCATCATGGCAATGATTCACAAGTTTTAAGAGTTGTTTTACAGCCTTCTATTGATTTCTCACCCCTCCTGTAAGGACCTGCAGGAAATGCTACATACAAATAATTCAATTTTAAAAAAATATTAATTGGACAATCATAAATTCAAGGTAACTGAATCCATTTCTCCACTTTTCTCCCACACCTGTGTGCATGTGTACACACTCCCATGCCCATGCTTCAAAAAGTGTAGCATACATAAGAGGATGAACGCAGATTTCAGACCCCTGTGTTCTCTACACACAACTGGTGGAGTTAACACCTTAACTCAAAATATTATTGGTCTTGAGGGCTCCAGTCAAGCCCTCAAAAATCTGTTGGTTTTTATTAAGGAAACAAATGGCTACACCTAGGAGACAAAATGTTCAGAAAAAGTCAAAGCTTTGGGCCAGATTCTGACTCTTACTCATGGTGAATAGTACCCCTGAGTGCTACTTTCAGAGGCCCCCATTCATCAAAGCACTGAAACACATGCTTCGTCCTGCTGATTTAGGGTGACCAGACAGCAAGTGTGAAAAAGGGGACAGGGTGGGGGGGGTAATAGGAGCCTATATAAAACAAAGCCCCAAATATTGGGACTGTCCCTATAAAATTGAGACATCTAGTCACCCTATGTTGATTTCAATGGGAGTTAATCATAGGTTTTGAACTGTGTCCAGAGAAAGGTACTATTCACCATGAGTAAGGGAATGAACATCTAACCCTTCATGTTTGACTCTTTCCACAGAGGTCCGTGTTTGGTCTGTTATATATTGATGTAAGATGCCTTGGTTGTCCAAGTTGGATAGGTTTTAGGGAATTTTTAAAGTCTCCAGTTGTCAACAACTTAAAAGGGACAATAAATTACGAACAGTCTGAACCCTGTTGATGACCCAAGCTGGGGTCAGAATTGCACTTGAATGGTTCCTGAGGTCTCTTCCAACCCTAATATTCTATTCTAGGCAGACAAGCCTGGTGGTTGGAGCAGCGGTCAAAGCTGCAAAAAAAAGCAGTTAGTGGTCTCAGCCCAATTTCAAGTGAGCAAAATTACTGCCCTGGCCTGTTTTCAGCCTCAGTGAAGGGGTTAAGAACTAATAGGCATAACTGCTTATCTTCAGGATTTCCCTGAGGAACAAGTACAGGTGGTGTGAGAACGATTGCAGTGCTGTTATATTGGCAGAGCCTGTTCTGTGAATTCTTACGAGACCACTCTTTCCTGTGCTGCTAACTCAGTACCTTTCTCCAGCACTTGAGAAAGGTAAAAGGCAAACAACCCAGAAAGAACGTCAGCCTTACTTTGGAGGGCTAAATCCTCAGTTCCATTGACTTCAGTGGTGTTACACTGCTTAAATGGGCTAAGCTAATTGGCACTATTTGAGGCTCTGACCCATGAATGTTTGGCGTTTGGTTCATTTGTGTCCTTCAACATATTAATGTTGAACCAACTTTTTAAAATAAGTTTCTCCAAAGGTAAATTATCTTTTCTCTACCAACTTCTTTCCACAGCCTGTATATTTTACAAGGAACAAACAACAAATCTGTTACCCTGTAATTAAATTGGATTACAGAACAACTACAGCCTTGTTTGCTTTCTACAGATTACATGGTAATTATATGTGGTGTTACCATGAAAAACCAAGAATTTCTAACTGTCATTACATGGTTATTTGTACAGTACAATACAATTGTTTAATTATACATGTAGCATTTTTACTTCAATGGAAAACGGATTAAAATATTAATGCTTCAGTGTTTTGAACAAGTGCCAACATATTATATAGCATTTTATAATATTAATATTTAGGTATGGCTGGGATTCTCCTCCATTGCCGCATAATTTCATAATTGCCCTTCCCTTTGTACATGAGACACTTATTCAGAGGGGAAAAATGGAGTTTGTGCACAACATTTCAGTGGGAGTTGGATGTATATGCATATTCAATAGTCAAGGGAAGAATTTGGGCTAGATGCTATAAATGAAGTGGGGTTTTTTGGTCCAAAAGCCTATTTAAACATTCCCATGCTTATATATGAGGAATGCTTGATAGTACAGTGCGATATAACAGCTTTATCATCATGAGTTTGAGATGTTTGCATTATGTATGAAGGACTATTTGTGGGTGTAAGAACTTGCTGTTGAAGGATTGTGCTCCTTTGAGATGCAGAGGTTACTTATCCTCTGAGATTAAACTGTTTTTTTTCATGATCTCTTGTTAGATATAGTAGGATGATCAAGATTATTTGTTCATTATAATAAGAGTTTGATCAACTGAGTCCAATGAAAATAGCAACAATCAGAAATCAATAATCTCAGAACCGTGCAAATAACTGATTTTTTTCAGTTTGGTAATTGAAGTGAAATTTTAAAAAAATCAAACTTTTTTGTTAAACATCATATAAAATTGGAGAAAAATTCAAAATTAAAAGTCATCCCAAATCAAAATATTGAAAGGTTGCATTTTGTTTCAACTTTTCGTGGATTTTTTTTTCCTTTGACCAAAACTAGTTAGTGAATTTGAATTGAGTTCACAAATTGTTTTGGCTGACCTGAATTGGCATTTTTTGTCCTTAAAAAGGCTTTGTGAAAAGCTTCACCCAGCTTTCCATAATACTCATTACACACATACCAAAAAGTGATCAGCTTCTAATCTGTTCAAAGTTTTTGTGTCTAGTATTCAGAATCTTGCTTTATAACAGGGGCTTGCCAGCCGCTCATGTCTCTTCTCATCACCATTTCTCACCTCACCTGACATCTGATGAAAGAGCTTTTTAAAAAATAATAATAAAAAATCAGATTCTGACTGGTTCTGATTATTCTTTTTCATCTTTAAGTGGCCTATACTTCAGATTTGAAACACCTGAACTTCCTGGAGCCACAGGTTCAAATAGTCTCAGTACCATTCATTTTTATGTACATGCAAATCCACTAATTTATCCTTCTGAGGTAGATAAACTACATGGTATTCAATTTATCATGTGCTCTTTGGGATGAGACCTCCATGATTAAGGTCCTCCTTGCTCTGCTTGAACATAAAAAAAAATCCCATGCACATTTTTGTAAGAGTATGATATGTCCTGATGCAACTGGCCAACACTTCTCCCATCTGTAAACTACCAATCATAAGCAAATGGATTCCCCACTCTGCACCACAGATAGGCGCATGTCAGTGGTGCTGTATGTGTCTAGTTAGTCAAGCTCTTGAGGATCATTAGAGATAAGAAGTGCTGTAGAAATGTAAATTATCAAGTATGCTGCCATTATTATTACTACCTGGTGTTATGTGCTATATTATCTAGAGTATTTTTCATCCGCATACAGTGAACTCAGAAGTCTAAGTAACAATTAGGGTGCACCTCTTATTAAAGTCAATGGCCAATCTCTAGTGATGACCAACAGTAAGGATAGGACGGGTCCTACTGTAATTACGATATAACATAACTCTGGTGGGTTTTGTATTTCCCAGCTAGCTAGTCACAGCCAACATCGTGACCCACCAAAGCTCTTTGTGTAAGAGAGGGCAGTAATTTCCACCATAAATTCATTATTGTAGTGCCGAGGAGCCCTGGTCACGTACCTGGACCCCACTGTGCTAGGTACGATACAAACACAGGACAAAAAGGCAGTCCTTGCCCTGGAGAGGTGACACTATCAGATGGATACAGACAGGGAAGTACAAGGAAACAATGAGATAATATTGGTCAGAATGATATGCAGTAGTCTCAGCAAACCAGAAAGTTTTAAGAGGTGGATCTAAAGGGGAATAACAAGTTAGTATTGCAGATGTTTATGGGGAGGTTTTTTCTCTAGTGTGGGCACTAGCCTAGAAGAAAGCGTAGAAAGGTGCTTGTTTGAAAATTTAACAAGTAGATGATGGAGTCTGAGATTGTGGGCCTGTTGGAGGGGGAAGTCCACATCTCAACAGTGAATAAGAGATTATAGGCCCTACATGGCTTTGCAAGTGCGAATAAATAGTTTATCTCTGATGCAATAGAGAAAGGGAAGCCAGTAGAGGCAGACAGGGAGAGGGATGACATGGTCAAAGTGATGGGCTAGGAAAATTGAAATGTCACTACTATCCACTATATCCATTGAATCTGGAGCAAGTCATTACCAATCCTCCATGTTTTTTAAGTCAGGTGACATCAAGGGCAGTTCAGCATATGGAGGATTTGCAAGACTGGGCCTTTGGTTTGATTTACTGCTATTCTTATTATCTTTTACAAATCAGTTGGAACTCATTTGGTTGGCAGTAGAGCAACAGGTGCCACTGCAGTCAGTGACAGTGAAGATGTAGAATGAAAACTGTCTCACTGGATGAGACCTTTTGCATCTTGATATTTACTATTTAGAAAAGCTGAATTTGACACTTGTTTGGTGAAATCAGCAAAACTATTTATTTGTTTTCCAGTTTTAATGTGATGTCTATGTTTATACAGAGTGAGCTAGATAATGATTCACAACCTTGAAACCTAGCTGAAAAGTTCATATACTTCAGTGCTACCAGATAAACCACCTGGATTCTGAAGTTGTATATCAAAACTTTTTTGTTTTGCATATAGCACTATTATTAAGTTTCTCAAGATTGTTGTTCTGGGACTCCTACGTATAATGGGGCTCATAAAGGAAAGACACGTAATAAATGAGGGCCACTGATTAGCCATCATATTGGGAAGATGAAGTGAACAACATTTCCCTACATGAAATTCTCTTAATGAGATCCTGTCATACAGCATGCTCTTGAGAAGCCTTTGTAGTCATAGGAAAATGGCTCAAAAGCTTTTTCACGCTAGGACCATTATGTGCTGTAGTTTAGAATTTTGTTACCTAAGAAGTGTTTTGTCTGCCAATATTAAAGTAAGTACAACTGGTAAATACAATGTCACTTTAGACTATGGGAAAATAGGTGAAAAAGAGAACAATTATTTGCTGTCATTATGCACTGGTTGCTAATTGTGCTCATCAAGTGATTAAAAATGAATACATTAATTTGGCTTTTAATTGTTTTGTCTGAAACCCTTATAGAATTTTAGGGAAGTAATTCCTTCTTTCACTTTGTTCATCACTTCCTTCCTTCTGTGGGATTGGACACTGACCAAATCCTGTTCCTCGGAAGTCAATGGCAAAACTCCCACTGACTCCAGTAGATCCAAGGCTATGTCCTACATTTGTAAATGTGTGGGATCCACTAACTTGATCCAGGCATTATGAGTAATAATAATAATACTTTGCCTTTCAATAGCATCTTCCATTCAAGAGAATCTAGGCATTCCATAAACAGTGAAGTGAAATCCGTCTCCATGTGGTAGGCTCAAACAAGGCCCAATGGACCACTTAAGCCCCTCTCTGGGAAACTGAGTCCTGAGCCTGTGTTCAAAGCTCACTGATGCTGTAGTCCAGAGGCAAGTCCCCAGAAGCTCAGTGTGGTATTTCAGGAGCAGCACCTCCAAAGGGATTACATCTGTGAAGTAAGCAATATTCCCAGTTTTGCAGTGAAAGAAATCTAGATTCCTACAGCTCAATCCAGCAAGCTGTGGCCTGGAGCCTACAAAGCACTTTAGCACAGGCTCAGTTTAACTTCAATGGGACTACACATGTGCTGGATCAAGGGCAGAATGCACAGCACCTTGCAGGACCAAGCCCAGAGAGTTCTATGATAAGTTGTTTGCATTATGGGAGAATATAATACATAGTGAACCTGATTTGAGTAACCCTCATGTGAGGCAGGCAGGCACTGGATAGTTTCTGTTAGGGATTGTGCATGATATCACTAATTTGATCAACCATGGGGGCAGGGGGAATTTGGAAAGAGGCATGGGAATGAAACAATGGGATTTATTGACATAATCCTCAAAAATCCACATTAGAGCCCACAGGCAAGATGAGCTCATACACAGCACAAACCAGGGGACCTTCCCAGGAAGAAAAAATGGGACCATTCAAGTGCAATCCTTTCCACCCAGGATCTATAGACAGGTTGAGAAAATCCCAGGCCAATAGTATCAAAAGCTGCTGACCAGTCTAAAAAAACCAGAAAGCCATCAGTCGATGGGACTAGCACAGTCTGTCTCTCTATAGCAAGGCAAAAGTCTTTACAACCCTAAAAGAGGAGGGTAGGGACAGCATGATCATTACTAATGATCATGATCGTGCCAGTGTCAAGAGATTTTTTTTTTTAAAGCAGACCCTAATGACCACTCCATAGGAGGGAAGCTGTCACCCTTCCATAGGCAAGTATCTGAGGAAAAACAGCAGACACAGGCCTGACCTACCAGGCCCTAATTCAGGAAAGCATTTAAGCAAATACTTAAGTCCATCCCTAATCATGTGCTTAAATGTTTTCTTGAATAAGGTTAAGCATGTGCTTTCCTGAATAATTACTAGAGATGTCTTCCTGAACTGAGGTATCTAAGGGGAAATCTGTGTATCTGCTAATTGTGTTTTCAGACTCAATGGACAATATGTGGCCCGCAGGCAGGCCCCCGCCCTCCAAACCCTACCCTACAGAGGAGCCCTATTGATGTTTGCTCAGCAAATCTGAGTCATCAAATGTCTGTGTTTGCGGGAGCTCACTAGCACAAAGAGCAGGTTCCTTCACCACAAGACACAGGAAATTTTCATAATTTATGCCTTCTGATTTCCCACTGAAGTGTAACTTAATCTTATTAATTTCTGAAGGAGGTTGTATTTAGTTTCCATCAGGACAATGCAACATGTACATGAAAGACTCGGAGAAAAAGGGAGATTTGAGGGAAAATTGTATGAAGGGGGGGATTGGGTTTTTTGTCTTTAATATATTTTCACATCTGTTTTTATTTCTATCCATGTTTATTATTGTATTTTTTGGTGAGTGAGGAAATCTTTATTAAAAATGTTTTTGCAATAGATGTTATGTTGGGGTGGGTTTCTGGATGTCACTAATGGCACTTGAGTGGTAGAAGGCATAGGAGCTTTGTTGCACTAACTCAAGTCAGCGGAGCAAATGTGAGATCAAACACACACTGGGAAATTGTCCTCCAGCTGTCTATCTTTGAAATGTTAAAGATCACACATCAAACAAACCAACCAAAGGCCATCTTAATGGGGAGTACAAACAAAATACAGAGGAGTAAGTTGTGACTGATCCAAAATCACACTACAGGTCAGAGCTAGTAATAGAACTCAGTCCAGTACCCTAACCACTGGTCCAATATGTCTGTCTGCTCATACACCAGGCCAGATCCTCCAACCCTTACTTAATGTTGGATAGCACCTTACTCTACAATGAGTCCCACAGAAGTCAAGGGGACCAGTTGTGGAGTGCGACCAAGGTGCCAGGGGGGCCAGGCTGAGGTTGCTCAATTAGGGCAAACTGCAAAGAATTGCCTCAAAGTGGTGGTTATTCTAATACTTAGATTCACCCAGCCAGCAACAAAATAACTTCTATGATACCTTACTGGTTACCTAGAAGCTAAAACACAGTTCCCTTAAAGCAACCCAGCCTTGAGTTCCCACTCAGACAGCCAAGTCAAATATGATGAGGATTACCGAAAAACTTGTTCATCATATTAACCCACTAGGTTAATGAATATTTCAGATCTTACCTAAATACACGCAAAACTAAGATCTATTAAAAAAGAAGAGAGTATTGGTTAAAAGATGATTATACATACAGACTTGAATGAAATTCTTCAGTCAGTTTCAGAGTAGAGATGATGAGCTTTAGACGTGCAAAAAGTTATTTCGGTATCAGTTCATCGGGTTATAGTCCAATGTTCAATATGAGGGCAATCCAGAATGGAACTGGAGATCTCAGACTTGCAAATAAACTTCCTCTGATGAAGCTTAAGCAGATCTGAGATCAGGATCAGGGTCCAAGAATCCATTTTTATAGATTCCCAGCAGCCTCTTGACAGTGTGCAGTCCGTGGGTGAACAATAGTGGATTTGAAGTAATCCCCTATTGCCTAAGCACCACGGGTAATTAGCTACATGGATTAACATACGGCAACTGCTCATCTCCTGCCAGTTACAGGTAGTTTACTACATACTGCAAAGAGAAATGAAGACAGTGATATTACTGCATTCACAGTTCATCTAAATGCTAACATCTTTTTGATCTCTGAATTAACAATACAGTGACATACAGGAATTGTTTGGTTACATCGTCAGCCTCTAACAGTATATATGTAAACACACACAAAAAACACACTTATCTACTAATCTGTCTCTAAAAGTTGAATCTGGGTCAATTAGCCTGCTAGTTGTGAAACCCTTTCTGGCCCTCTGTCACATGGACTAATGGTATCAGTTACCTGGCCAACATTTTAGCTTTATGAGAAAATATCCTTTATGGGGATGGAAACTTATTTTGTTCTCTCTTCCCCAGCTACTCCCAAGCCTCCTGATCCTCTAGCAGCCCCTTCTTTCCATTTTTATTATCCTATTAGTCATTTATATTCATATTAATGCAAGAACAGCCATACTGGCTCAGACCAAAGGTCCATCCAATTCAGTATCCTGTCTTCCAACACTGGCCAATACCAGATGTTTCAGAGAGAATGAACAGAATAGAGGAATATCAAGTGATCCATCCCCTGTTGTCCAGTCCCTGTTGAGCAGTCAAAGGCTCAGGGACACCCAGAGCATAGGTTTGCATCATCCCTGACCATCTTGGCTTGATGGACCTATCCTCCATTGTTTGTAATGTACTGAATTACAATAACTGAGAGATGTTGTGCAATGGGACATTCTAGTAAAAATACAGTGTGAAATCCTGGCTTTATTGAGGTCTATGGCAAAATTCCTATTGACTTTAATGAGACCAAGATTTCACTCTTAATGGTTTAAAAGGAGAAATATAAAAAATGAGGTCTCAAGAGAATGAAACATATGGGTTCATCTGGAGCAGTCTGGTTGTTCGGTTGCAGAAAGAGGGGAAGTGGAGAGTGCAATATCATATTTTGCTATTGCCTCTTGGTACATGCATAAGATGTGGTGGTGGCAGCGGCAAGTGGAATTACTTCTCTCTTCCAAAGATGGTCAAAGACATATATTTCTGAAGAAATGTGGTCTTTGTATATTTATGGGAAGGTTACATGTAGGATGATGAATAGCACTGAAAGATTTCTTCACATTTTCCCCGTCAGTAGAATTCTGCTGACTTATCATACGCAGACCAAAAGCTGTTTCCCAATGCCCATATAAGATGTTGCATCATGGACTTTTGACTAAATGTTATTTGCTTGGCAATATGCACACTTTCCACAAAGTGCCTGATCCTGCAGAATGTTGAATTACTCATTGATATCCCTGGGAATCGAAGAAATGCAGTATCTCCAGGAACCCAAGCTGGAATGAGATAGGAACCCCCTTGGATTGACACGGGAGTTATGTACATCAAAATACATGGTACCAGTGGGGTTGGAAATATCACCTTTAAATGTGAGTGCCAAAACTCTTTAGAAAGCTTCTCTTAGAAGATTTGATATAGAGGTAGGCAAATTACTGGTTGCAAATAACTTGCAAATTTAGCCCTATGTTGTGTTTGCAAATGTTAATGTTTCAGCAAACTGTTCACTTAAGCTATGCATAGTTCATTAGTTAATTTCTGGAGTGCAGTTGCCTACCTAAATGGCATGGATTGGAGGACGGACTTTCCTGTGGGCAGGAATAGGGAAACAACAATTGCAAGAGAACTTCATGGAAAAAATCAAAGGCTCAAAACTTTATGCAAACATGTTTCATGGCCCTTACTTTCTACATCATAATAAACAAAATGTCACCTGTATGAATTTTACTGTAAAATGAATAAAAAGTCACAAGGAGCAAAATTAGTCAAAACAATTCTGCAGTTTTTATCCCATTGAATATTTGATTATTTTCTTAGCAGTATTCTCCTACTCTAATGTACACCATACTCTTCTTTGTTCTGCAGAAAACACAAGGTTTTTGGTTCTAATGGTTTTGTGTGAACCACTGTGGTGTTTTTGTTTTTCCCTGTTAATAGTTCAATTCCCCAGTGGGTCACATTTGGTTTCACTGAGTTTCATGTTCAAATGAAGAACCCCAAAGCTAAAACTCAAAATATTTTTGGGGGCACGGTTTTGTGTCAAAGTCATTAGAACAAATGATGGGCCCAGAATGAAACTCCTGAGCCAGTCATCCTCATTGAGGCTTGCAGTGTTTGGAATCCAGATACATTTGTACATCTATATACATTTGGCAGTTTAAGTCCATCTGTAGCAACTACCAATGCCAAAAATTTCAAAGCAGGAGTCTAAAGGCAATGGGTGAAATTCCTCAAGGCACAGCACAGAGGTGGAGCACAGAACTTGCAGCCTGAGAGGAGGGGCCTAAGGTGGCTTTAAGCTCTCAGGGATGTCTAAGTGTGACAGCTTTCCCAGGTTGCCCTATGGGCAGCAACACATGCTGCAGCCCCGCCCCCAACATTCTCCAGCCACACACCCCTTGCAAGTACTGACAGGAAGGATCTTGGAGGGTAGCCTGCAGCTGAATTCTTCAGTTTCTGCACTGGTGGAATTCCTCTGGATGAATCTGTAGCTTAGTCAGTCTACACCTCTGTGACCTCTTTACTTGGCTGGTATGAGGATGAGACTCTCTCCCAATGGGAGCTCTTGCATGCTTAGGAACCAAAATTTGCCAAAACCTCCCCACAGGTTTACCTTTGCACATTGACTTCAGTGGGGCCAGGATTTCACCCACAATTACAGAAATCTCCTTGACTTCAATAAGGTCATGATTTCACCTGTGACTATTAACTCCAGGGGGAGTACTCGCCATGCTTAAAGATAAACATGCCCAAAAAGCTTTGCAGGATTGGGGCCTAACGGTGGATTTAGGATTCTAACTTTAGGTTCCTATTTTTTTTAAAAAAAACTTGACCCAAAACTCTGCCCATATTTGCAAAACTCAGTGAGTCTAGCCTGAGTTTCAGATTCTGAATTAAATCAGAAACACGAGTTTTCTCTTTCATTATGGAAAAACTTCACACATCTCTATTGGTGATTTAACCACCTTAAAGTTATTTTATAGAAAAATTAAAATATGAATGCACAAAACTTATGACGGACTAAATAGAGTGCAACAATTTGACTTTTCTAAAACACCAAATGGTTTTGATTTGGTAGGATTGCAAAAAACTCTCAAGCTACTAACTTTTAATTTCTCATCAGTCAAAAGTGATGGATTGAAGATGGTTTGTTTACAAACAACCCCTCCCAAAAACTTGCTTCAACATAAAATATTTATGGGAAACTTCAGGCCTTTGTATAGATCAGGGGTTCTCAACCTTTCTTTCTGAGCCCCCCCACCCCCTCAACTTGCTATAAATACTCCATGGCCCACCAGTGCTACAACTGTTTTTCTGCATATAAAAGTCTGGGCCAGCACTAGGGGGTGGCAAGAAGGGCAATTGCCTGGGACCCCCACGCCACACAGGGCTCAGTAAAGCTAAGTTGCTGACTTCAGCTTCAGCCCCAGCATGGCAGGGCTTCGGCTTTCGCTTTCTGCCCTGGACCCCAGTGAGTCTAATGCTGGCCCTGCTTGGCGGACCCCCTGAATCTGCTCATGGCCCCCCAGGGGTCCTTCGATCCCTGGTTGAGAACGGCTGGTATAGACAATATACAAACCTAAAACACAGGGATTTATTACTGAAAGTTAGTTTGTCATAAATAGTTGTTTTGTTTACTCTACAGAACCACTCCCTGAAGGAGGCCGGTGGGCTGATAACGTGAGAGAAAGTTTGAAAGTAGAAAAAAAATTCTGATTTGATTTCATTTTTTTATGTATGAAGTTCATTTACGATTGCTAACATTTTGCTGTGAAAAGCTATAAACATGGGCTCTTCCACAAATGAGAGACAACGTTAACTAGCTTTAGCTGTTGGATTATAATTTAAGACAAACAATAGTTTACTGCATTGCAATTGAATGCAGAGGTATTACTGAACTCGGCTAAAATCAAGTAATCTTTTAGTTTCTGTTCTCTCCAACTAAGCTACACAGCAGTGTCACAAAATGACAAATTACAGGATGAACGTAAGAGCGGTACCTTCAAAAATACAATAGTTATACAAGCCATCTACTGTTAATGAAGAATATAATGCAATTTGTCTGTCTGTAATACAATTATGCAAATCAAAGATGGAACTATCCTGAAACCTCTCTCTACATTCCAAGTGATTAAAATGAGATAATTTATCAAAAAGAATATTACTGATGTTTATGTGTTGCACATTAATCCTATTACAATAATGTATCTTTCTACTAATGTAATGGATTTGTGCAATCTAACAGAAAATGACTTTTATACTACCCACAATTACAAAAATATTCAAAGCATATCCATTGCTGTATAATAGCATATGCCTACAACTGTACAATAAACCTATTAAAACAAACAAAGCTTATGAATGTAACCTTCATACCAATGAAGACAATTCTAAATTCAATTTTATTGCCCTCATTATTTCAACAGCTCCATATATGATAAACACTGGAAGTAAATTACTTTAACCTTCTTTACTTTATAAAGAAAGAGAATTTTATAAAAGTAACATACAAATGGAGACTGCATTGCTCTTCAGAATCAGTGGAATGGGTATTAACAAGGTAGAACAGGGGTAGGCAACCTATGGCACGCATGCCAAAGTGAGCTGATTTTCAGTGGCACTCACGCTGCTCAGGTCCTGGCCACCAGTCCAGGGGGCTCGGCATTTTAATTTAATTTTAAATGAAGTTTCTTAAACATTTTAAAAACCTTATTTACTTTACATACAACAATAGTATAGTTATATATTATAGACTTATAGAAAGAGACCTTCTAAAAACATTAAAATGTATTACTGGCACACGAAACCTTAAATTAGAGTGAATAAATGAAGACTTAGCACACCACTTCTGAAAGGTTGCTGACCCCTGACATAGACCATATCATTAAAATCTATTTGGACTGCAACTTATATGTTCATCCATACACTTTTTAACAGCCTTGGTGGTTTATATATAAATCTGTTTGTATAAATTGGTTAAATGTATGGTGATTTGTATAAATGCAACCCAACAGACACGTCTATTGCAGGACCAGAGAGTAGTCATCAATGCTTAAAGACTGAAGAGGCGTTCTTTTTATGTTGTGTCCAGTGAGGCATGTGGAGGAGTTGAAAAGCACTAGAGATATTATGGAAGTGACTTCCATGTATATGGAAATTGAATAGAAGATGTGAAATTCCACAGTGGGGAAAAAAAACTCTATTAAGGGAGTTTCACAACTAAGCACTGGAAAGTTAGGAAATGCAAAAGATGGGGCTGCATATTCAACCTTAACTCTGGCCCCTTGTTTATATGCATTATGATATGATCACATGCTCAAATAATACTATATATAATTTTCTACAACCTTAGATTCACAATGAAGTATCTTATGATATTTGCTGTTCATTTACACTTACATTAATTTCAGTTCCAAAATAGCTCAGTGTATTTGTATTGATTTAGACTTCATAGGATTTTTCCTCCTTAAGGTGTATTTGGGGTTTTTTTGTTTTTTTTTTCAGCATTCAGTTGCTATGTATCATACATCTTAAGTGCAATTCAAAGGTTGAGCTTGTCAACTGCAAATCTAACTTACCTCCCTATATATACCAATGCAATTTCATTGTTACTAAGTTGTATATGAAGGGCCAAATTAAGAGGTGATGTTCTTTGAGCCTTTTGGTGCCCTCAGCACATGAATTATCTCATGCTTTCAGGATTAGGCCAGTATATTCTCCATGTCAAAACTGGGAAATTAAAAAGGTACAGGGGAGAAAAAAGTTAAGGCCTGATTTTTCATTTACTCTCAGAATGCCAGTCTCTAGGGGGCTTAGTGTAAATGAGAATCAAGACTTACATCTTTACATGTTTATTTAAATTGCTTTACAAGTTACAGAACATACCTACTCTGATGAATAAATATTGTACATACTCTCTTCCTAGCCTTAGCCTGTATAATGCTGTTGTGTAAGTTATAGATCGGATTTTGGGATGCAGCTAAACTTCACATGGCAAATGTCATAGAGTTGTTGGCCACGGTTGCCTAAAACTCATCTTTACGTTCCCCTGACCTTGGTGCTGCTCTGTGCAGGCTGGTCCCCTGTTAGAACACCAAAGAGCCTGCTCTAATTTTACCCCAGTCTAAAGAGTTAGCTAAATAGCGATGTGGTGGGGTCCATTGTAGGCTAATGAACCCAGTCAGCTGCCCCCAGCTCAGTTTGTAGCCCTTACGTCAGGGCTAAGTTTATTCTTTAATACACACATGCACAAAGGAAACTGGAACAATAACAAAAAGCAACTGTCCTCTTCTCATTTGAGGCTGTGGGGCCCTCTGGCCTTCAGTAGCTTTATGGTCTGGAACTTCCCACAACGTGGGTGCGGGAGGAACTCAGGGCTGACATTCCGTCTCTCAGCCTTCTGCTGCAGTGACATAAGAGTGCATTCCCAGCCTTCTCCTGGTCCCAGACTCACTCATGCAGCTGGAGTCCTCTTTTATATATCCCTGAGAAGTGCATCATCAGACAGTCACTTGATGCTGTCCAGCTGGGTCAAATGATTCCCGTCACCTGACTGCTGGTCTCCTCTCCAGACCAGTATCAGAGGGGTAGCCGTGTTAGTCTGGATCTGTAAAAGCAGCAGAGAGTCCTGTGGCACCTTATAGATTAACAGACATATTGGAGCATAAGCTTTCGTGGGTGAATACCCACTTCGGCTCCAGACCAGGCCTCTCCAGCCCCTTTGGTGCTTGAAGGGACAGACTGCTCTGTTTACATCCATCCCAACCTCACCCCTTTCCTCCTGCCATGTCTGCTTTTCCCTTCTACCCCAGTAGTGTTGGACTGTGTGGTTCTAGTGCACCCGACATTGGCTGCTCACCACTAGAGTTACCCTTAAACTGGGATGATCCTTCGTAGGAAGGTTAAACTGGACTGTATGCCAAATTATACTAGCAGTGTGGTGTGAACAGGCGACACTACAATGGAGAATTTGACTCAATATGAGACACCACTATATGGTAAGTACAGCAGCATGTATCATTAGCGTCGCTAATGAGCTATAAATCCAATATCCCTCTTGCATCTATTGCATTGTGTCCTGTGAATTTGAGTTCCCAAGTTGACTTTTCTTCTGTGTTATGAATTGGGTAACATGAGCTCATTTGGTAGAAATCCTCATTTTAAGACTTTCTGGCACCGGGCTGCACTTCCAGGTCCTATGAACCCTATTTTTTTAAAAGCCATTTATTAGAATAATGTTTCCACATGTTTCAAAGAGGGTTAAAGGATTTCTGAACAACTGCATGCTTGCCAATGCTGTCCAGTTTTAATCTAACAACCCCCCAGCTTAAATAGAACAAAAACACAATGACCAGAGCAGTGGTCAAATCTTTTATAAACCTTGGGGGGAATGGCTGTAATCCTAAGAGTCTCTCACAAAATTCTATCCACGCAGACGTAAAACTTTAAAACACACTACAGCTCTACTTTCAGTTTCTTGGATCGCAGAGAAACCACCAAAGGATGATTCCTAAATAGACATGAATTTGCCTGTGATGCCAGCAGAAAACAGCTGTCCCATGTCCTGTGATAGGCTATGACTACACTACAGAGCTTACAGAGGTGCAGTTGCTCTCCCGCCAACAAAGGTCTGTCCACAGTGGTGCCTAGATCGGTGTAACTTACATTGTTCAAAGGGGTGGCTTATTCATACCCCTCAGTGATTCAAGTTACTCAGAAGTAAGTGGCGGTGTGCACATAGCCTTAGAAAGAATACGTAGCATTTATACACTGTATATTTTTATTGTGGTGTAAGAATAGCAATCGAAATCTCTCACCACCCCCGTGCGGTAGGTAAGTGTCTTCTTTGTAATTCTGTTTAACAGATAGGAATCTGTTAAATATTATGGCTTACCTGACTCTACAGGTCAGACTGTCCCCTGCAAAAGAGGGAGAGGAATGGAAAGGCAGAGAGATGAATGAGAAACAGCCACATGCAGGCGTATTTTGCTGCTGAGATCCATTTACTGTCTCGCAATTTAGGAGATTATAGAGAGTAGATGGGTGATGTAATATCTTTTACACTGGCCCAACTTCTATGGGTGAAAGAAACATGTTTTTTTGAGGTACAGAGTTCTGCCTCAACTCTGGGAAATGTACTCAGACGTTATGTCTACATTGCAATTAGACAGTTGTGGCTGGCCCGTGCCGGTTGACTTGGGCTTGCAGGTCTCAGGCTACAGGACTTTTTAATTACAACATAGACTGTCCAGCTGGAGCCCAAACGTCTAACACCATAGTTAAGCAGCCCCTTAGCCTGACACCCATGAGCCTGAGTCAGCTGACATGGGCCAGCTGCAGGTGTCTAATAGCAAGGCAGACATATCCAGAGTCTCTCAGTTAAATACAAGGTGGAACAGATTGTTTAGCATAAGTAATTACATGTTCTAAGAGACAATTCAAGGTGAAATGCAGTCATAGGATGACAAATGGGGGATAGTGAGTTACAGATTGTTGTAATAAGCCATAATTCCACTGTCTTTCTGAAAACTCTGATTTTTAGTGTCTAACAAAGTTATGAATTTAAACTCCAAGCCTCATCTTTTGATGGTGTTACTCAGGTTTCTTTTGAGGATGAGGACTGAGAAGGATGGCATCTCATCTGGTGTTAAACCAGACAATCATGTTTTCTAGGGTTTGTTCATTGTCTGGTACTCAGACAAGACCAGAAATGGTTTTGTCCAGTATTGGCTGGGGGATACCATTTTGAGGAGTGCGTGCATACATTGTGCATCTCAGGTCACGTTGGCTGGGGCAGGTCCACACCACTCACAGAGATACTGGAACGTCCAGTATTCTGGGAATACGTGAGTGGCCTCTGAGGGCTGAGAGGTCAGATATGGAGTGATTGTTTTGTGAACAGTGTTCTTCCACAGGCGATGTGGTGGTGGTGTCTATTATCATGTAAAGAATGAGAGAAAGCCACTGGTAGGTTTGGCCCATTAAATGTTTGTACTGCTACCATGCTGGGAACTTGTCACATTTCCGCTTGCTTTAGGGATGTTTGAATGTCAAAATATTTGCAAATGGCATAACAGTTGCGGGACAGATACTTAGCTGAGTCACATCAGTATAAATCCAAGACAACGTCATCTGCTTTAAAGGAATTATGGCAGGAATTTGCACCAGTTTAACTCAGATGAGCAGCTGGCCCTGGGGCTCAACACTGCTTTCACTTACACTGGTGCAAAGCTATTGAAATCACTTCTCCTTCAGTGTTTAAAGCAGACCTCACACAGTGCCACTCTGAACTAGTCGATCTAGACCTCTGTGCAGTGAGATCTTCTCCTATCTTTCTCTTTTTCAAAATAAGCAAACTTGGCAAGGGTTTTGATTATGAGATGAGCATTGAACTGAATGTTGAATGAGCTTCAGGGATGGGGGAACTTCACGGCCATCCCTCCCTTTTTCCACTGAACAAAAACAATGACAGTAACACACTGGTCAACATGTAGTCTGAGGAAGGAGGTGCCAGCTTGAGGCTTTGGAGAGCCTGGTTCAATATCTGATCAAGTCAATTAGAGACAGACTTTCAAAGGTGGTGAGGCCCCTAAAAATTCAACCAGATGCCGAGTGTGACTAAGTACCTAAGAAGGTTGGGTATCTAATTCCCCTGGAAATCATGTAACCTGCTTAGGTACATTTGAAAAGCCCACTTGTCACCTATTAGCAACTAAATACCTTGGAAAATACAGCCCGTCATCTCGCTGAGCCAGATGTTTTAAGGCATTAAGACTAAATTCTGTTGAAATCAATGGGAGTTAGGTGCCTAAATACCTTTACTTTGTAAAATGAAGATAATAGTTAATACCGCCCCTCTATCACAGAGATGCTGTGGGGTGCTCAGATACTATGGTAAACCTAAGCTTGATACGTACCTAAAATCCAGCCTTTCCTATTCCAGTTAGCTGACCGAGTGACTGTGAGCTGATAGCCTAGTGGATTGAGATGAGCACCAATAACCTGAACCTGGCTCTAGTCTATTCATCCTTCTATGCTACAGTACCATAGGTTAGCTCTGTTTAGTTTATATTCATCTCATTGTGCCATGCTAGTATGTGAATGAGCAGCCTGCAGAAAGAGGGACAAGGGTGGGTGCGGTAACATCCTTTACTGGACCAACTTTTTGTCTTTCTCACCAGCAGAAGTTGGTCCAATAAAAGATATTACCTCACCCACCTTGTCTCTCTCATATCCCGGGACCAACACAGCTACAATCACACTGCATATAGCCTACAGCAAAGCAGTACTGACTCTCTATGTATCAGAGGGGTAGCCGTGTTAGTCTGGTTCTGTAGAAGCAGCAAAGAATCCTGTGGCACCTTATAGACTAACAGACGTTTTGCAGCATGAGCTTTCGTGGGTGAATACCCACTTCTTGCATCCGAAGAAGTGGGTATTCACCCACGAAAGCTCATGCTGCAAAACGTCTGTTAGTCTATAAGGTGCCACAGGATTCTTTGCTGACTCTCTATGCTAAAATATAGAGGCTGCTGTCTATGCAATGCAATTGGGAGAATTGTATGACAAATCAGAGCCCAACTGGTCTGAATCTTTCCTCAGTTACATTTGAATGAGTGGCAGCAGCCTTGCTGAGGTCCAAAAGAAGGCAGAATTTGGCTCACCATCAGGGTGAAGCTAAAAGGAGGAACTGTTCCATTTTCCAGGGGGGAATGGGCTAGTTTTTGAGCAGCGTAAGGCTGGCTGGCTGCTAGAGCTTTTCTGCTCTGTTGAGGTTGTAATTACAGCCTCTCAAAGCTTGCGTGACATTGCTAATTTGACAGAAAATGGAACACTGATATCTGTAAGAACACTCAGAGCGAGGTTTTGATTATAGACTATACATATCTGCAGATCAAAGCTGTGAATATGAAAAGCATTTAAAAATATGTTATCCCAGGAATGTTCCAAAAACACAAGAGGGGGAAAAGTAAATGTCAACTATTAAAGTTTTAAAGAGGTTAAAACAACTAAAAGTCAAACTGGTCTTGGGAATGTAGCATGAAATAATGAATCTGACATTACTAAACCTACCCCTCCCACTCACCCACTCCAAAAAACACCACAATTTTTGTTTGGCAAAAGCTTTTTACCCAAAATCCTTCCAGATTAAAAAGTCACATCTGTCCAGATGAACACTTAAAACAGATACTCTGGCTCTAGATATTCTGTTTTATTTTACATGGCAGTTTCATTCAGCAGGCCCAGATCCCCTCTGACACACTGATTTTTACATCAGTATAATTCCATTGATTTAATTGGCGTTACCCCTGACTTAACTCTAGCGAATATGTCTGGTCGTGGTAAGGGAGGCAAGGGTCTTGGGAAAGGAGGCGCTAAGCGCCATAGAAAGGTATTGAGGGATAACATCCAGGGTATTACGAAACCCGCTATTCGCCGTTTGGCTCGTCGTGGGGGAGTGAAGCGTATTTCAGGTCTCATTTACGAGGAGACTTGCGGGGTGCTGAAAGTGTTTCTGGAGAACGTGATCCGAGATGCCGTTACTTACACCGAGCATGCGAAGCGGAAGACTGTGACTGCTATGGACGTTGTTTATGCGTTGAAGCGCCAGGGTCGTACTCTGTACGGATTTGGAGGCTAAGCTGTGCTAGTAATTCTTTTCGAAAACATCTACTACAGCATAAACAAGAAGAGGAGCAGGCCCTAAGTGTCCATAGTAAATGGTAATTTATATGTGACTGGTGTCAACTTACATGGAAGATATCCTGCTCCTTGAGGCTAAATAAGGTAATAATTGGAGATATACCAATCTCCTAGAATGGACCTTGAAAGGTCATTGAGTCCAGCCCCCTGCCTTCACTAGCAGGACCAATTTTTGCCCCAGATCCCTAAGTGGCCTCCTCAAGGATTGAACTCACAACTCTGGCCAATGCTCAAACCACTGAGCTATCCCTCCCCCCAAATAATTACATCTCTCTCTTTAAATCAGACTGCAGGGGATTTGATATCCATTGAACCTGTCTAGCTATGCCTACACAGAATAGCATCTGTTACAGAAGCTGGAAATTCCCTAATTAATAAAGATGGGTCCAAGTCACAAATTTCACATCCAGATCTGATCTGAATCTTCCCAGTGTTTGAAGGAATTAAGTCCTGGAGTTCTGCTTTGCTCTTTACTAATTATAGGCCAGAACCTGCAATCTTAGCACCCGCTAAAGTCAATAGGAGTTGTACATGTGGAAGGGCTGCAGGAAACGGCCATGCATTTTCTGTCAACATGAACATAATTACTGTGTAGCAGTGCTGTTGTATTGTGTTAACAATCTGTCACTATAGGCCTAATCCTGTGTGGTGTTGAGTGCCCCCTGTAAGGTACTGGTGCTCTTAACTCCCAACTTCAAAGGGAGATAAGGATGCTTAGTACCTTGCAGCATCTGGGCCTGTGACCTTAGAGCATGGTAGTGATGAGCATCACCAATAGCTTAAGAGATGATAACATTTATTATCTTCCTCGCTCAGAGTGGGGTGATGTTCTGCAGCAGGAGTCACTAGTCAGAGCTAAGCACTTCTAAATGATGTTACAAAAGGATCTAGAGTTTGGGTGGCTTCTAAGAAATCTCTTGTCATGGATAAACACTCCCTGGTTGATATGCCTAACATCCCTTGATGTTCCCTCTATTCAGTCTGGATCTGTAGGTAGAAATAAAGATGTTGGTGTTTATCTACCTGTATCTAATTTATAGAAACCCCGTCGCCAAACTTTTTGTACCTGAGAAATGGCCTCACAGATTTGGTGTCAAATGGGGGAATAAAAACCTGTTAGCTGCCGCATGTTAAAAATCTAACCGATCCCAGTTCTTTATTTTTATCAGAGACTCCCTTATTACCATGATGTAAGCTTTAAATATATGGGAAAATAACAAAACAGTAAAGGGGTTAAATGACAGCAGGGATCAATATTTTATTGTATTCCCTCTACAGTCTAACAGATACAAATAGAAAGGGCCAGGCACAGCATAAATATTTCCTATTATGGATAAACTAAAGTCACAATGGAATCTGTCATGCTTGTGATATGAGAGATGGACAATATTTCTGAGCTGCTGCCATGCTGGCACTTGAATGGAGTTTATATTTTGCTTATGGAGCCAAATCAGAAACCATTTTTTTGGCCCAGCATGTGTAATTCTTCTTCATGGAAGCTCGAAATGGCTGTAGAGCAGCTCAATATTCCATTTATTTTATTTATAAAAGAAATTCAAAGCCTGAAAAGATGAAGTAATTGACTTACTGGGATGACAGTTAAACCCACTAAATTTAATCTTATCCTCTCAAGTACAACATATCACGCTTACAAATTATCACCCTGCACCAGACAGGCCTGCTCTCTTCACCTAATCCAAATGGAAATGAAGGCCTCTGTTATTGTATTATCTGACTTTACTATCAGCATTAATCCGGCTTAACTCACTTAATGATGCCACTTGTGGCACTATGAAGGCAGCAAAGAAGTCTATAAACTACTTCCATTAAAATGCAAATCTGGCCCACAGAGAAAATAAGTGACACAAAAGTAGAAGAATTCGGCCATACACTGTATTAGCCTCTTGCCGCACAGAACTGATACAAGTATAATAACTGATGCTGTGATTATTATTCTAGCTGTGGATTTCCAATGAAAGGAAGCCAGTCTACCACAGAACGTCACAAAAGTGCTTCAACAAGCCAGGGTATTTAATTTCTGAAGAGATTTATATTTTTTGTTGTCAGGAAATGAACAAATACTTATCAATGTAAAAACTGCTATCTTAAATCTTCCTGCCAGGTTTTTCATACTGATATTATTTGCACCCTATAACACAGGAAATGAAAATCTTCTATGCCTTTCACATCTCCCCTGTATCTTAAAATCCTTTGGTAACAGACTTACTTAAAAAACCCTTTTGTAAACACAAAAGAGAACTTTTGTGGATCAAGTACAGGGAATAACTAATGCCAAAATTTCAAACCCAAACTCCCAGCATCTGAAAGCTGAAAATTTCTACTCTATCTTATTTTTTCTCTTTAAAGAAATGCGTAACATCTATTTTACTTGTGAATCCTGTTTCAGTTTTAATATGAAAAATATCCTCCCACCCCACCCCACACACAGACCACCCTTTTCTGTATGAAAAATCATCAAGGTAAAGGAGTCATAATAAAAACACTGGCAGGGGATTTTTTTGTTTTCTTTCTAAGTCTCCTAATTTCTCTTGAGCTCAATAGTTCCCCTCTCCTCAGTGACTGTAAAACTTGACTTCTGGCTCTGGGAGGCATAGGGACACTGAGCCAGAGCCCTACCTGGTGTGAATCAGCATAGTTTCACAGACGTCAGTAGTGATGTAAATGAATATTTACACCAGCTGAGGATCTGGCTCAGTATGTTTATGCATGGGGAGGCAGATTTGAAGAAAGTTATAACCCACTACATTCCATTTCACTATTCCTCCCTCTCTTCCCCCCTCACCCCCACGGAAAGCTTACTACTGATAATATTACAAATTAGACATAGGTCCACATTGCAGGTCCAAACACTCCCACTTGGGTCTGTATTTGAGTCAAGGGTTTTGGTTGAGTCTAGGGTACTGACAAGAGCTAGCTGTCAGATTCCGATCTGGATGTGTTTTGGATTCTGAATCCCCCTCAAAATTTGGGGGTGTTCAGAGCTGGAGTCAGAACCATTCTTTATAATACCCCACTTACCAACTCCAAACCCACAAAATGACCTGCTACTGGGGCAAAGGGTTCAGCCACACCCAAATTCAGTTTTACACTTGTTGAGATAACGTTAAATAGACTGGTTTCAGAGTAGCAGCCATGTCTTAGGTCACAATTGATCTGTGGTGTTGGTGATCTTATTTGCAGTTGCCACTTATCCATTTCACAAGGGAGCAGATTCTGGTACCCTTCCTCACTCTGTAGAACACCTTCGAACATCTCATTAACTTCAGCATCACCACTCAGAGACTAGGATATTATTCAATGCGAGTGAGAATATCCAATTCCAGCCTAAAACAGTCCAGTGCAGTCTGACATGAATTGCAGTGTCTGCTTAAAAGAGGTTTGCTGCTGTGCAAAACTCAGCTATTTCAGCTCACAGTGGTTCGTGCAGGTTGTGGCTTTTGCTCTTTACACAACAAAACAGTGTGAGGAAACCACAGATGCTCTGCTGGGTTCCAAATAATCATGTTTTTACACACATGTAAGGCTTTGCTATATTTGTACTGCTGCTCTGACTGGTTTCTAGCAGCTTCTAAAACACAGAACACAGTAAACACCAGTAGAGGGCTCACAAACTGTTTGAAGGGATACATCTCCATGCACAACAATGCAGACCTCCTCTAAGTATTGGTTCGTGTGAGTTTTCATTGCTGGGCCAGATCTACAGCTGGTTTAAACTGACAAAGTTTCACTTGCACTAATTTCCACCAGCTGAGGATCTGGCCCCTGAAATTAACATTGAATTAACATTGAGCCCCAAACTCAAAGTGAATCTAGTTTCCAGTTGAATCCAAGTGAAACCTGTGCTTGGAATCGTTTCCCACCTGAAAGCATGACACTGCTCAACAACTCACGCTCCCATGTCCATGTGGTAATGAAGCCATGGAAATTATGACTGGTTTCAGGTTCCATCGTAAACGGTTCCCAAAATTCTACCCAGGACAGACAGCAGGCCAAGAGTTGAACGAACTGTCGGATTTGTGGGGATGCTTGCTCAGTACCTGCATGATTTATCCCTAAGGCCTTGTCTACTCCGACCTCTTTTTAAAGTGCTTTGAGATCTATGGATGAAATGCCCTGTATAAGAGCAAGGCATTATTATTGTTAAGAACATTTCACTGATTTACGTAAGGTATGTTTTTAAGCCTATTTAGTTTGTGTTGTAATGCCTGAGTGGACCCTCTTATTTAAGTTTAAAGCAGGCTTATTGCAGTTTAGCTTAAGTCGGTTAGGAGTTGGTTTGAGCTAAACCAAAAATAAATCATTCTCAAAACAAAATAAGAGTTTCCACTCAGAGTTTGCAACATTTTAACTAAATCAATGTAAAATCCTATTTAAGTTAAACTGGGGCAACTTTCCTCATATAGACAAGGACTGACTCTGACTGATTGTGCTCTGGCCCTTTGCTTTCATAAGCAGATTCAATACGCTATAAAGCATTTTGGAAAAGAAATGCTCTCCGTATCGTGCATTATTAGCAATATCAGGTACGATTATTGCAGAGCAGGACTCTGATATTCCATATTGCTCTAAGTGGATGTACAGACCTCATGCTGATGTCATTTGATTCAGTTATTCTTGTGGATGGACAGAAGAGCCCTGCTTTCAAGATCCAACATGTGGATTTGAGAGTAGAATTCTTTCCTTATATTTTTGGAATGAACCCATATTCTAGTGAGGGCTGGGGCCTAAAATTCTGTCCTTCCAACGTGTACCTGGGACTCTGCATAAAACCAGGGGGAACAGCATGTGCATATGAAGGTGGAATGCTGGTTGTGTGTGTCACTTTCCTTTCCTCTTCCTGAGTGACTGTCTGGGAATAGGGGAGGACAGGGCTCTTTGAACTGCATTTATCCTAAAGAGGTCATTTTATAGTATTGTGTAACTCATTCTGAGGACTTAACCAAACAGGCTCCATCCCCAGATATGTATATGAAAGGAGAGTTTCTTGTGCACAGGCAACACTGAGCAAGAGAGAGGATTGTTTTATAAAATTAAACTAAAATGTCTGTTTGTTTGTTTGTCTGTTGTATCTGTAAAATGCTATCTAGGTCCTAAAGTACGAATTATCGCAAACCAAACAAAATGATTTATAATATCAAGCCTTGGCACTCACTGCATGAAGCCAATAATTTTGAGATGTTATTAAAAACTCAATATTCAACCATCCGAGGCAACTGCAGTAACTGTGTAACTTTGTATACTTGGAATAAGAGACTACTCACTGTAAACTGGCATGCAAATAATAAATTTTTCACAGTGCTCATAGGGAGCATGACTTTTTAGAAGTATGTGCATACAGACGCTCATGCAAAAAAGCATGCCTGATTACATCTGCAAGTGACCAGTCACAATGGTTCTGTAACAAAAGTTTGGAATTCCCATTTCATGATAAATATCAAAATTTCCTTAAATCCTGAAACAAGAGTAAAAGTCAATTCCAAGTGGCAGAACTTCCTGTGGGAAGTTTCCAGTTAGCTCTTTGACCCAGCAAACTCCTGCTGAAGACTGTTAAAAGTTTGATTTAAGTGTGGGTTGAGTAAAAGTAGTCAAGGATGTCAGGATCTGGCCCTCACAGCAGAGATCTGACATGCTGTTCAGTGCCATCTTCCCCAAATCTCCCTACTAGTATAACCCAAACCTTCCTGGGAGAAGCCACTACTACTGCCAGGGACGGCTCTAGGAATTTCGCCGCCCCAAGCATGGCGGCACGCTGCGGGGGGGCACTCTGGCGGTCGCCGGTCCCGCGGCTCCCATGGACCTCCCGCAGACGTGCCTGTGGAGGGTCGGCTGGTCCCGCGGCTCCGGTGGAGCATCCACAGGCATGCCTGCGGGAGGTCCACCGGAGCCGCGAGACCAGTGGACCCTCTGCAGGCACACCTGCGGGAGGTCCACTGGAGCCGCGGGACCAGCGGACCCTCCGCAGGCATGCCGACAGGCAGAGCGCCCCCTGCGGCATGCCGCCCCAAGCACGCGCTTGGCGTGCTGGGGTCTGGAGCCGGCCCTTACTACTGCTACCTAGTTACGGCAGTGGTTTGTGATGTAGACCCCAAGCCACTTAAAATGGATGGAAATTTCTTACTCTTTTAGCAGATGTCATTAGACAGCAGTCAGCTGATACCCAACTTACTGCCTCTACAGAGGTAACCAACATTCAGATACGTCCCCTAGATGAGAAAGACTATACATCCAGTCCTTGTGCAAGCCTTCCAGTCCATAAGCAGTTTTGCAATACTCCTGGGAGTGAAATAAGTAAGAATTGAAGATCCAGGCTGTGACGGGGTCCCCAGAGTGCAACATGGACTATGAGACCACTGAGCTCTCTGTCCCACCAACCTGGAGTATCCCTCTCACACTGTGCTGCTGTGACAAGGCACAAACCTCCGGCAGGTGTTGCACTTACACAGACATCTACAGGAAGGGACACACGCAACTGAGTTACATGAATGATCTCTCAGCCACTCATGAACCATCACTAGGGAGGCTCCAGCCAATATCCCCCCCCACATACACTCCCCAGTATTGCATCCCAGAATTGTACCCTCTTACAGTGGTCAGAAGCCTGGCCAGTGTAAGTTCATTACCCAGTCCACCCCTCCCTCAATGTGGAAGACCCACACTAGTCTTTGTAAACTGAGCTGAGATTTCCCAAGCACTTCAACTGAAATGCCCTGTTTTAGGTAAAATGTAAAACAGATTTATTAACTCCAGAGAGAGAGATTTTAAGTGATTATAAGTAGTAAGCATAGAGATCAAAGTTGGTTACCTAATTTATTTTTATTTCTTAACCATCTAAGTTCTACCAACTAAAAAGGATTTGAATCAAGCTGTGTCTCACCCTGACAGATGGTACAAACAGGTCATAGATCCTTAATACACAGGCTAGAACTACCTTCCAACCCGGGACCACCCACTTACCGTTCAGTCTTCATCCTCCAGACATTCCTCCAGGTGTTGAGTTGCGGGGGGGGGGGGGGGGAGGGGGGAAGGCCAAGTGATGATGTCACTTCCCCTCTTTTATAGTTTCTTCCAGCTTGCTGGAAGTCCTCATTGGTCAAGTAGTCTTCACTGTCTACGTGTTCTATCTGAGAAGTCTTCTGGGATGGGCTGTTGGGAGAGTGAATTCCCTTTAATGGGCCATCAGTGCATCTGGCTACACCACTGTCATACCTGAAAGGCTCATTGTGGGTGTTCCCAATCTCACAACATGTTTCAGTAACGCACACATAGCAAAACTTCATAACTTCCCAAACAATGCTAGCACATACACTCTAACAGGATATTAATGTTCAACAGATCAAGACTTTTAAACTGATACCTCACAAGGCATACTTTATACAAAACATAACGATATGATAGTGGTGAATATGGGAGTTCCAGGGTACTACTCTGAGATACAGAGTGTCATGAAGGAAATATTTTTATCATCAGATAAATGAGCAAAGAACTACTGTTTTTAAAATAAAATCCTCTCCTGAGTTTAGTGCTCAAATGGTGAGGTGGTCTCCCTACTGTTCCCCCTTTCAGTCCAGCATAACACTGCAGGTAAGCCCTACCTCACTTCCCTTCACCCAGGTTATAAACAAGTCCAGACAATTGAATCAAAGAGGGCCCCCTCCCAGCAGGGCTGGCTTAGGCCGATTGGCCCGATTCCCCCCGAATTGGGCCCCACACCTAAGAGGGCCCCGCGCCGGTGCCTTTTTAATTTTTACTCACCTGGCATCGCTCCGGGTCTTTGGCGGCGGGTCCTTCACTCGCTCCAGGTCTTCGGCGGCGGGTCCTTGGCTTGATCCAACTAGCAGTTCCTGGCTCCTTTCTTCAGGAGACTCTTCTTTCCTGTACCTGAAAGTTTCTGGCCCAGGACCCAGCCCTTCTGGGAGTTATCTCTTTGCAGCTCTTGCTTAAGCAGGAATCCCCAGCTTTTCTCTTTTCAATTGTACTAGCTAGTTGCACACTGTCTCCTTACCCAGAGTCAGTGGTGGATTAGCCACTGGTCTGATGGGGCCCATGGCCAAGGGCCCTGGCCAACTGGGGGGCCCCAGAAAAATGGGCACCCTCACACCGTGACCCCACTTCCCACAAGAGCACCAGGCAGGCGGGAAAGAGCAAAGCAAGCCCCCACACCCCGACAGGCAGGGTGGGGGAAGCCTCTGCCCGCTGGCCTCTTTTTTTCCTTAATTAGTCTTCAGACTGCTCACATCAGCAGCCTTTCCTTGCTGGTGTCTCCTCTGCTATAACAGAGGAGGCAGCTTTAAGGTTGCTCCTCTTCTCCCAGTTCATTCTCAATTGGTTGGGTGAGAGGGAAGCCTTGATTTGCCCAGTCTGCAAGGCTCCTGGGCCAGGACCTGTAAAGAAACAGTAACAGGATTTCCTCCCAAACACTTCTTACTCCTGAGTTTGTTTCCTCTCACCAAATGTCTCCCAGGTCCTTGTATATTTAGTCAGCCCTTTAGACCTCTTAAAGGGACATGCCACATAATGGGGTCAGCTGACCATTAGGCATCAGTATCCATGAGGAACAGACTGCCCGATCACACGCACTATTGGGTTAGCTATATACGTGGTGGTATCTTAGCATAAAATGAGGCCATAAGTCTCATTTCCCTGACTTGGCAGTTCTGATATAATGTCTGGCCTTGAGTCTGGAAGTGCATGTAAGTGTACGTACAGTAAAAGATATGAGGCCAAATTTAGTGAATTAGCTCAGATTTCTATGGGAGTTGCACTCACTCACAGGGCCACAGTTTATAAAAATGGACCATAGGTAAAATTATCCATCGTATCCAGGGGCAGATTTTCATCGGCCTATGAAGTGGCATTTCCAAATCCTGCCAGGGATCCTTACGCATGGGAAACCACAAGAACTCATGCTTTGCTTTCCAACCTAGCCTTCCCTGAGAATTAGAAGAATCAGCATCCAGTGCCACTTCTAGACTGGGTTGGATTGTCTTAATACGAGAGGATAATATAAAGGTTACATTTGTATTGCAGAACCTCCTAGGTTAGATCCTTCGATTTGAACAAAGCTGTGTGTTCATAATCTAAAATAAATGGTTATATATCTTGCCTGGGGGAAAACAATTGTTTTGTTTTGGCTTAATTGTGAACATACATTAATTATGTAATAGAAAGAGGGAGCTAGGGCGAAGTTTTGTGCGTCTCTGTGGATGTGAGATATTTTTAACTACTAGGGCTTTGCATTTGAGTTCCATGGGCATAAAGATGAAAACAACATTCTTTGAGTAAATCTGAATGAAACCAAATAGCTCGGTATTTGTCTCCCCTATCGCCATACAGCAGTGGTGGGCAACCTATGGCTTGCAGGCCGCACGTGGCCCATCAGGGTAATCCGCTGGTGGGCCGTGAGATGGTTTGTTTACATTTGCACAGCCTCTCGCAGCTCCCAGTGGCCCCGGTTTGCCTTTCCCAGCCAATGGGAGCTGCGGGAAGCGGTGCAGGCCACAGGGACATGCTCGCCGTGCTTCCCGCAGCTCCCATTGACCGGGAACGGTGAACCACAGCCACTGGGAGCTGCAGGCGGCCATGCCTGTGGATGGTCAATGTAAACACTGTCTCTTGGTCCACCAGTGGATTACCCTGGTGGGCCGCTGGTTGCCCACCACTGCCATACAGGGTTTAAAAACAAAACACAGAACCTCCTGGAGCCTATATGGTCCAAAATAAAGGGAAATGTGGTCTCTTATTTTCATAGTCTACAGCCTGGAATTCCATTAGGATTTAGGAGGTGAGATTTTAGATTTTATTGGCCCTTTAAATAGTTCACTTAGGCCCTGATGCTGCAATGTGGACCCTTGAGCCTGTGGAAAGCCCCATTTAAGTCAACGAGGCTCCATGACAGGTTCAAGGATCCACCTCTGGGTGGATCAAATAGCAGCATTGGGGTCTTGGGAATTACAAAGCCTAAAAAAATGTAAACACAAATAAACACAACCCCCCAGGCACAACGGTGCTATTCCCATTGAAATGGAATACTCCTGCGTAATGCTACACTAGGACTTTGTGGACATGAGCTTGGCAGGAGGAGAACTGAATAGGGTTGTGAGTTTAAAATCTGAGCACTCGGTTCTCCTTTCACACCTGTTTTAGACAAGTATAGCTCTACTGAGTTCATTGGATTTCCTTCTGATTTACAACAGTGTATGGGAAAGGAGGAGGAAGCTCTGAATCTTTAACCTCTTTTCAATTAATAGAGTTAAGAAGCGTAATCCACCTTCACTTGAATGCTGTCTTTCCGGCTTTTCTATTTCCCTCTTAGCAGATAGTGCTGAGTGACCTCAACTCCTCTTGAAGTCAGAGAGTGGAAGGTGGTTGGCATCTTACAGAATATAGCCCTTATTTTGCTGTCCAGATGACTGAATGCAGTAAAATGAATTCTTAGGTGGAGTAATGCTTGTCATACTTGACTGTATGTGATTTCTTCTCTGACAAAAAGGGAAGTGGATTTATGATATCAAGTACACGTTCTGTATTTGTGCAACTGTGCTCACGATTTGCAGGGCCAGATCCTGCATTCCCTAAGGAAACTCAGCCCCCATGCACCTCAATGACAGCCAGAGGTCTATAAGGAATGCAGGACAAAGGTTCCTATTAACAATGAGTCAATGGAAGCAGGTGGGAGGTCAACACTGAGCCCAGTCTGACTCTGAAAGTGAAAGAGAATTTGTCAGTATGGCCAGCTCTTAATTTAAACGATATGTAGTTTTTAAAAAGAGAAATGTACTTACCATATTTTTAATAACACTTTATTATTACTTTTTACTTGGTGGAGCAGGTCAAAAAATGCAGATTTTTTTTTTCAAAAACTTTCCATTGAATTTCAAAATTTTGAACATTTTCTGCCAGCTCCAATATTTTGGTAGCACCTATAGGCCCCATTGTGTTAGGCACTAACACAGAGTAAGGCCTGGAGTAAAAACTTCAAAAGCACCTAAGTGACAAATAAGCTGAAGTAAAATTTTCAAAAGTGATCTTAAGTACCATTGTCTTTTGCTCACTTTTGAAAATGGGACTTAAGCTTTTAAATCACTTGGCTAGCCCTGGTCTATACCCAAAGTTGAATGCTCTAATATTGAATGTGCATGGAATGTCTCATGGCCTGATAAATCAAATAACATTGCTTATGACTTAAGAGAAATATAGTGATGGTTAGTGGATGGTGGAGAGGGAGTTGGGCCAGGACATATCAGAAGTAAAGTATAACTAGATACCTGAATGACATAATGGTCATGATGCTTCGCTCCTTGGTCCGCTCTCCAGAAAAGCATTTAACTACATGCTTATCTTTAAGCATATGAGAAGTCCCATTGAGATCAATAGGCTTACTCACATGCCATGTCTACACTTGGAGATAGAAGTGTGATTCCCATCTCATGTAGACATACTTGTTCTAGCTGTTATTAGGCTAGTGCACTATGAAGAAAAAAGTGTCGTTGCTGTAGGGCAGGAAGTGCTGAGTGGTGATATAGGCTAGCCACCCCAAGTACAAATCCACCGGAACCCTGTGGGTATGTATTCGACACAGCTAGCCCATGCTGCTGTTTGCTGCTACCCCAGCTATGCTGCTCTTTTTAGTGTGCTAGCTTGATAAGTATGTCTATATGAGCTGTGAATCACACCCCTAGCTCCAAGTGTAGACATACAGTGTGGACAGCTAAGCATGTGCTCAAGTGCTTTTCTGGATCAGAACCAAACTGAGTAACATACATATGTCACAATATTAAGATTTGCTGTAATCAGTTCTCAGATGTGTATTAATTTGGGTTTTAATGTTCTGACCAAATGAAGTGTTCTTAAAGTTTCTATTCATATATACAAAATGAATGTAGTTGCCCTCTCATTCACTAATCTCAAAGTGCCTTCAAATATGAATTAATTGATATTTCAGTGGGAGACAAGTATGTATTATTATCCCCATATTACAGATGAGGAAGCTGAAACTGGGTGAAGACTGGGAAAAATAAAACCCACAGACTCAATGGAATTGTAAAATAAATTTGCCTGGATTGTAGTCCCATCATTTTTAGGTTCAATTCCATTGATGTTCTTGCAAGTGACCTTGCAGGCAACAATGTTCATGGAAACACTGAATTTTGTACAAATATTGGGGAATATTCACAAAAATTATATTTTGATTTTATAATTACGAGTATCACACCAGAAACTGGGATTCAAAATGTTACCCAGTCATGGAACCGAAACATACCCAGTGTTCTATATGTCATCTTAAAACAGCTTGAAATTCCAAAATCAATTATTCGAAACGAATTGCTTATGGATAAGTTAAACAGCAAAGATTATTTGCAGAAATTATTCACTGAATACTTCTAAACAACAAATACACTGGAGGAAATCATGATCGGTTTACCCATGGTATATGAGAGGAAAAAGAGGCAAAATTCATTAAATAAGTTATTTATTTTGAATTATTTGGTAGCTCTAATCAGAACATTTTTTAAACAGACTGAATTTGAGTTCCGAGTGGGGATAAATAAGAGAGAGCATGAAAGAGGAATCCAGAATAATGAATCATACAGAGCAGATTAATTGCTCTCTTAGGCTTTTTCATAATTCGAGAGGGACAGCAAACAAAACTAAAATGCAACACACAAAACTGAATAAAGGAACTACTTTTTTTGTACATAATTAACCCGTGGAACTCATTGCCACAATATATTACTAACGCGGCATAAATGGGACTGCAAAAATGATTAGACATTTATGAGAATAATAAAGAACATCCACATTGACATTAAGTGGAATAATAATGTACACAGAGGGCAGCACTCATGCTTCTGGACATAAGTCAACAACTAAGTGTTAAGTATCAAAGGGGTAGCCATGTTAGTCTGGATCTGTAAAAAAGTGACAGAGAGTCCTGTGGCTCCTTATAGACTAACAGAAGTGTTGGAGCATAAGCTTTCATGGGTGAATACCCACTTTGTCAGATGCATGTGTTGTAGGTTAGGCAGATGCTTCACTCATAGCCAAGTTATTGCATAATTCTCCATTCTGGGGGTTTCTCACGTTGCTATGAATGTGATAAATCCTCAAAGGCATGTAGGCACCTAACTTCCATTGAAATCAATGGGAGTTATGCACCCCTAAATATATTTGAGGATCTGGGCCTAGATTACATGCTGATCTGATGTGGCATGGCAATATTTATGTTCTTTTTGTTAGCTAGCTCTCTATTTAAGATTGGCCCTAGTAGCAGTGTACAGAATTACAGTGTGAAAAGCAAAGCTTGCAAAGTTGAACTTTTGCTGAATAGCAGCAAATTTCCTGTGGACATTGGCCCAGGCATTCTCCTGAGTCCACTTTAGCCAAAGGCAGAGGAGATCATGGTGGAGGGCTCAGCAGCAGAATGTGTGCCATGGAGGAAGATTGCAGTGATGCAAAGTGACTGACCGCGATCTCCCTTGCACCAATATAGCCCAGGGAACCAAGACAGCTGAAAGAGTGAGTAGTACTGGCAGGGTAAGAGGCATAGATAAGGCAGCCTCTGGTTCAGTGGCTCCCATCATCGAAGCTCGGAGTAGGAATTAAAGGGATTGTGAGTTTCAAAAGCTTTCACTAATGATTTAACTGTGCTCCCACTGAAGTGAGGGGCCAACCTCCTTTTGGTTGTAGTGAGAACAGAGTTAGGCAATTATTGAGTGGAAAATATGTCCCACCTCCTCAGAGTAAATCCTCCCTGTGACTCAAGGGATCTTGAAGGTGTAATTTACACTTCCTTGTGACAGGCTCAATGAATTTGGCCCAATGAGTGCATCAAAATGTAACTGGCTGTCTCAATGGCTATTAAAGCTCCTGAAGACAAATCCCACCTAAAGTGTTGAATTTAGTCAAGAAACACTTTAAAAGGATATGCATTTAAGCTTTTAGAAGAACATCTCTCAGGTTGGGCATCACAAGGTTGCATACCACCTGAAGATATTATATGCACATCTATTATACCCTCTACAGCTGGATTCCTCCTACACAATTCCATGTAATTGATCATTAATGAGTAAATTGCTGTGTAAAAGACTGCAAAACAGCTTGGGTGAATTGACCTGCACAAAGATTGTTCTTCTAGAAACAAGCTGAAATTCTTACCGCTGAGCAATTTCCATGACAATAGAACAGCTCCGGTAGCTTTTATTTTAAAACAAGGATAAAATGGAACAAAAGAGAGAGCAAATAAAGGAGATGAGAAATCTGAGATAAAAGACAAGACACTAGCCAAAAAAACAAAACAAAACAACCCAACCACCAAAAAAACTCAACCCAACAAAGGTCCCATTAATCTAAAAATATTAGTTTCTTGTAAGAAACTAGTTGACACTTTTAACTTATGTTGAGGCAATTTAGAAACTACAAGGAAAAAAAAAACCCCTCCACAGTGCATCTATTCCTGGAAATCATGGTAGATTCTGCTATTTGAATCTTATCTGCTTTGAAAGTCAATGACTTGGAGCTGGGGGCGGGGAGGGAACCACCACCACCACCACCTTGGCAGATTGCCATTAACTTGTTTCATTTTTCATCTTTTATACCCATCATATATTTCTGCCTTTATTTTGTTTGCAAACCTGTATGTCATTGCATGGAATGATTGTTACTACATATTTATATATATATATATAATATGTATTTATTTCCTCTAGAAACAACTAGGGGAACCACTACTCAGATGTAGCTTTCTTGCTTTTAGCTTTCAGGCATTTCCCCTCCACGCACTACCCCACCCACCCCATTGCCACCTCTCTGTTACCAAGTCAAAATAAAAGTCCCCCGTATCTTTCATTGTTTTTCCGATGGTTGATTGAATGGTATGCTAGGTTCAGTGAACTTGGTCTTGGCTAGTGCTCCACCCAGAAACAACGTTCTCTTCTATACAAATTACCATATGAAAGCGGCTAATGTCACTTTACTGCAGCTCTGCTCAGTGCTTCAGAATTGTGAGTGGCATCCTGCACTCCACGTTTGCTTGGTTTTAAGGAGTCATTCTGCTTTCTCTTCCCCACCCCCCTACTTGTGCCCTACTCTTCTATGAAATATTTTGTCTGCTTTCCTTTATTTGCCAAAATGTCATCTTCACCTAATGAAATATGCATTACCTTAGATGTGAAAATAACTTGATCCTGGAAAGCTGATATTGTAAAAATGTTAGTTGATTATAGAAATCCATCGTGCAGATCCTCAGCTGGTGCAAATTGATTATCACACGCTGATTTACACCAGCTGAGGATCAGTCCCTTGAAACTTTAGGAATCCAAAATTCCCATCAAACATTCCTTTCTGGAGAGGAATACACCCTCAGCTGGTGTATATTACCATAGCTCCATCCATGCTAGTTTGCACCAGCAGAAGATCTGCCTCCTTCCCTGTAACTTGCTGTTAGAATTTTAAGTAACTAGGTATCCCTGAAAATAAATAGGCTCTTTGCAGTAATATTTCACTAATATCACTTGGGAATCAAGAGAAAGCTGTTACTCTTTGTTATCATTACATCTTCAGTACACACCGCTTATATAGTTGCAGCATTTGTTCCTGTGCCACTAGTAAATGGAAAAACTGAAAATGTCACACTGAAAACAATAGTCTCATAAGCACACATGCCTATGCTTAAAACAGGAGGATCTGTTTATTCACTGCAAGTCCATGCTCAGTGCTTATTAATTGACTGCCTTATTATGAACAGGTTTTCATGGAACTGGAGAAAAAAAGGATAAGAATATTGACAATTCAAGGGCTGGTTTGAGACAGGTATATTAAAAGGCTTTCCAAGTCCATTGCAAATTTAAACAGCTGTTATTGTTCAGTTCGGTATAATGCAATACAACAGGGCTTCTTTGTATATATGGTGGTGGAGGGTGAGGACACTTTGCCTGAGAGAGGAAATATTGTTTTTTCGTTATTTTTATCTTTGTCCTTCCCACAATAAGGGACCAAAGTGTCTGAAAGGATTAAAAATATGGTTGTAATTTGGCATTGGGTGATTGTTTCAGTAACAGTGTGTGTGAGAGACAGCAAGAGAAAGAGAGACGTGGCCAATTAGGACTCTTAAGTTGGTCACGAGCAAACAAATGACTTTCCGTTTTCTTTTGTTGCAGCTGCGTTCCCTATGGGGCAAAACCTTTCAGCCTATACTTCAAGGTACAATATGCTCGTCTGAAAGGATAAATTATTAAAATGCACAGTGTCTGCTTGTGAAAACTTAAAGTCTGCAAAGCTGCACTCACTTGGCCCCAAAGAAATAATGATAACATCATTTCAGATTTCAGTTAAGCAAAAACACATGCTATTTTTTTTTAAATTGGAGTTCAGTTGGCCTAAAGAGAAAATATCTACAAAAGAAAAATGGAATCAGCTTCATTAGAAAGTCAAGGTGTCTGGTATGATTTATACAATGCAAAGGGGTTATTCTCACCTAAATGTGTAATATGATTAGATGTGTATGTGAAGTCTAGTATTGCTGTTTTGTGCAGCATATTTTAATACCCCATCATATCATGAGACTATCACATCTTTCATTATTTGTCCACCTAAATGTTAAGAGCTCAGTCCTGTTAGAATCCAAGCACTTCCTGTAATATTCTGAGCACCATCAAGTCACGTTGATTTCAGTGGGAGCTAAGGGCAATAAGCCCCTTGCTGGATTGAGTCTTAAGACACCAGATAACACAAATATTTGGCTATATTGAAGTTCCTATGGAGCTCAAATGAGAAACCAAAACAGCATTTTTTCCTAGTTCCCTCTCCCACTTTCTAGGTGTTAATAGTGTGATCATCACCATGTCAAATCTTGTCAGTTATATTCTAGCTTGTTAATAAGGAAAATATATGTATTTGTCTTTTTATTATATATAGAACAAACAAAAACCAGCCTCATCCAATTAAAAATAACACCACCAACGAGCCAACCAAAAAGGACTGCTTTGAGGCACTAAGCAGTGTTTAATATTGATTACTGAGTAGATTGAGACAGCTATGAGAGGTTTTGTCAGTGGATCAAATTTTACGTGTCTGACAATGTTAACAATATCAGACACAATCATTTATCAACAAAACAGTTTCAGCTGTTTGGTGAAACACATTGCATCCCAGAAGTGTTTTGTCATATAGCTTCTTCCATCTAACAAATCATGGTGTTATACACTTCATCTTGCCTGTGGCAATGAGAAGAATGTTTTTTGGCAGGAGGTATGTCAATAAGACTGTTGATTAAGAATTTATATAAGGTATTTTTTTCTAGTTTAGAATTTGTTAATGTATTATTTCTAGAAAGGTGATAATCATTAACTATCCAGAACAAAAATCTAAGGACTTGGTAAGGAGTCTACATGGGGACATCCAGGAAAATTAACCCTAATTAAAAGTGTGAATTTGAAGTGGATTAGTTAAACCACATTAAATCCCTGTTTGGCTGCTGTAGTTCAGAATTAAAATGGCCTTAATTCAATTTAGCTTAATTCACTTTGAAATTTGAATTAACTTTCCTGGATGTCCCCATGGGATGAAACCCCATGGGGACCTAATGAGAGCACCATACTCATCTGAAGAGTTTGCTTAGACACTTGTCAAATATCTAGGGACAGGTGTGAACATCTAGGGGTATGTCTACACTACCTGCTGGATCGGCAGATAGCGATCAGTTTATCGGGGATCGATATATCACGTCTCATCTAGACGCGATATATATTGATCCCCGAACGCGCGCCCGTCGACTCCGGAACTCCACCAGGGCGAGCAGCGGTAGCGGAGTCGACAGGGGGAGCTGCAGTCATCGATCCTGCACCGTGAGGATGAGAGGTAAGTCGAAATAAGATACTTCGACTTCAGCTACGCTATTCCCGTAGCTGAAGTTGTGTATCTCTCATCGCCCCCGCCCCCTAGTGTAGACCAGGCCTAGTTTGGTTCCTATAAGAACTAGCTGAAATGACACATTTCAAACTGAATCCAGACCTGAAAATTTGGGACCAGATTCTAATACATTTGTTCATAATGACTTCTGTGGGACTCCTAGCGGTATGAGGTGTGATTCAACATGAGCAAAATAAGTAGAATATGGCCCTCAGTGAGAACTGGGAAAGTTCAGTTTGTTCTTCACTTGGCTCCTCTATCAGGAAACCTCCCATGACTGCTTCACTCTGCTGCAGCAGAATTCTCCTGGGAAGCCCTGTAATTTGCCCCATGAAAGGATTCATAGCTATGCTGCATATTCAGAGGAAAACATTCAAAGGGGGCAGCAGCAGTGGACTCAAATTTGCTCTGTCTGGAAAATGGGAACAATCTTTCCTCCTGTGGAATGCTGCTGGAAGAGAGGAAGTAGTGGATGCTTCGCACAAAGAGTGTGAGGGTGGACAGGGCTTGGGGCATGACTGGAAAGATTCCTCCCAAAAGTTAATGGATCTTTCCCTTGAAGAGTTTTGGTTGCCTGGATGAGAAGGCAAGAGGAAGAATGGTTACCCTTGAAGAATGCTGCTACCTCTAGACAGGAAGGGATCCAACTCAGCAAGGATAAGGTGTCAATGTAGGAGGGACCCAGGAAAGGTTCATGGAATTTGGATGGATGTTGGAGTGATCATCCAAACTGAAGTGCCGAAGCTTTTGAATCTCTGAAGTTTCATGATGCTTGTTCAATGCCTTTGCCAAAATAAAGCTTGTCAATCTTTTCCAACCCTCATCTCAATAGCTTAGAAACTGAAGTACAGACTATGGCTTGCATAGGGACTAGTAGTGTTGTAAGTCAACAATATGGGCAGTTATATGGGACACTGTCCACACCCTAAGGAATTTACAGCCTAAGGCCCCAAGCCTGCAAAGATTTATGCACATGCTTAAGTCGACACACTGTGAGTAATCCTATTGAAATAGCACATAAAGTTAAGCACAGATATAAATCTTCACAGGATCCGGGCCTCCATAGGTTAACAACATGAAATACACTGGGAGAGCCAGGAACCAATTTATCTTGGTGCATTTTCTGGTTGTAGATATAACTGGTGGCTGAGAACATTTTGACTGACCTGGATTTGCATTTGCAGCTTCCCACAGAGGTAGGACGGTTTTGAAAGGTCATGGTCTACCTGATATTACCTTAAAAGAAAAGTCCTCATCACTAACTTAGATTTAAAAAATGATATTAGCTGCTAGCCTAAGCCAAATCTTGATTTTCTTTCCAGCAGAACTACCCTGCTGTCTGACTCTTACATCTTGACTATGATATTCATTCATAATATCTCAGGACTACAGAAGTTTCTTGCTGATCTGTTAATATATTTTTTTCCAAATTCAGTAACTGAAAACAGTGCAAACATGAAGTGAAAAACAAAACAAAAAAACAATGATGGGCATGCTTCAACTGAGTTATTTATGCATAAAGCTGGAGTAATACAGTGGTGAATCAGGCCCTATATTGAAAAATAAACCACTGACACTGTTTTCAGTTGTTGGTTTGGGACAGTCACTGTTACAGTGGGTAGAATTTTTGACACATAAATTTGTATGATGAAATATGGAGTTTCCTCAATCATAGATTTTGTGGGAAAATGTTGATTTGGATTCAATTTTCAGATTTTAGTGTGGAAATTTTTGAAAGGAAACATTTTGTTTTGAATCAACTTTGACATTTTCAACTATTGGAAATGTTGGCATTTCAAAATAAAACTTTTTGGTTTGTTCAAAATTGTCAACATTTTCCATTTTGATGTTTACAAATTCACATTTTTCAGAACTTTTCATTCTGTGAAAATTTTTGATATTTCAACTTTTTCTCTCCCCCCTCACCCCGCCTCCTGCAAGCCAGGATGAAAAATGTCCAGATATCTTTATTTCTTGCAGGATAGATATTCCATTTTCTGAACAGTTCTAGTCACTGTACATTTTACTTTATAATTTAACTGATCTATATCCTGATATGAGAACTCTTCACTGAAATTTAATGCTGGGTCCACTGGCTGTATTAAAAAAACACACAGCTGTCAAAAGCAGAGTGAAGCAAAAGACGAGACAGTAATTGTCTAATCAGAGTGATTCATGGGTAACTCAGGATACATTCTGCACATTCCACATCAGTGCAACAGAACCCATATTTTAATAGATGAGGAAGGACTGGGGTGGCCCTACGCGACTTTTGCTGGAATGATTTGTTCCTTTTTGTTTTTATTTTCTGATAGCTTCCCCAACCTTAACAAGGTTGGGGGAAATTGGAGACGGGAAAATTTATTGTTGAGGTAAAACAGAGGGGAAAAGTCTTTTGCAATATCCAGTAATCCTAAAATACAATTATATCTCTTGCAAAACTGTGAGAACTATAGCAGGATTATAACTGATCAATTTTCCACCCAAGTTTACAAGAAAAATAAAGACCATTGGAGTTCATAAATCAACATTTCTTATGGTTCGTATATGTTTTCTCTGTCCTGGAGGTAAGTGATTCTAAGAAGAAGCTATAAAGATCAGCAAACTAGTAAAGAAATGCGTGTGTGTAAACATATTTACATCATGGATTTCACTGCACCATAAATAGAGCTGGAAATCTATAAAGGCAATGAAATACCTGGGCTCTAATGGTATTACAGATATCATTGACGGGCTCCTCTTCTCTGCAATCTTATGTCCAGGGTTCAAATATGCCTTATCATAGGAAAATGGGATTACTCTTTTCAAACTGGTCACTCAGGCATAGTTGTCCATGCCACCCACAGTGAAATGTGAACATGACAGAAGAGAATCACATATATTAATAAGTATTCATAGATAGTTGTATGAAGCATTAGTATGTAATATATTTTTATTCTTAAGAACTGGTAAAGTGGACCTTCACCTGCATTCAGAAGTGCTGCTGAGATTCAAGTCTCTATAATAATAATAAACATTAATTAACAGTATAAAAATCCACATGAGGAGGTCAAGGGGAAGAAAAGTAAGTTGTTCCATCAAAAGGGAGAGTGTTAAGATTTGCACACCTATCCCTACCCTGTGACACAAGCATGCAGCTCAGCCTTCAAAATCAGTGTATACCCAGGATCTCTCCCTAAGGGTGTGGTCCTGTGGAGTTTCCCAGATTTGCATCTTCTCTTCTTGTTTAATAGGTCCACTGGGAGTGTTAGTGAGTAGCAAGGGCTCCAGTCTTTTCAGTGTGCTGATGATATGCACAGCTCTATATCTTTATCTGTACTGACTCAGCCAGTGCTGTTGAATATCTTACCCAGTGTCTAGGCTTTGAGATATCATGATGACGGATGCAGCATAGAATAGAACAGATGAGATTTGGTCAGGGATGAGGGCTAACTGACTGATGCTTAGTCTGGATAAAACTGATAGATTGGGGAAAGTGATGCTCATAGATAGGAGGAAGCAACCACAATATGTGTCCTGGGTTATATCTGCATGCATCTGGCAAAGTGGGTATTCACCCACGAAAGCTTATGCTCCAATACGTCTCTTAGTCTATAAAGTGCCACAGGACTCTTTGTCGCTTTTTACAGATCAAGACTAACACGGCTACCCCTCTGATGTTAGATTTCTAGTCCGTGTCAGACCATCAAATTGAGTAGTTCCAAACAGGGCCGGCTCCAGACCCCAGCGCGCCAAGCGCGCGCGTGGGGCGGCATTTTAATGGGAGGGCGGCAGGCGGGTCCGGTGGACCTTCCGCAGTCATGCCTGCGGGAGGTCCAACGGAGCCACGGGATGACCAGACCTCCCGCAGGCATGACTGCGGCGGGTGCGCTGGTCCCGCGGCTTGTGTGGACCTCCCGCAGGCATGCCTGTGGAAGCTCCACTGTAGGCGCGGGACCAGCGGCACATCTGGGGGAGGTCCCGCGGAGGCGCGGGACCGGCGCCCGGCAGCACGAGTGGCACGGCGCGCCGCCCTGCTTGGGGCGGCGGAATTCGTAGAGCCGCCCCTGGTTCCAAAAAGGCTTTTTTTCATCTCTCTCTTTCCAGGGGAGTGTGACCATTTCTTTCAGTTGTGGACATTGCTACCATCATAGAATGATAGAAATATAGGACTGGAAAGGACCTCGAGAGGTCATCTAGTCCAGTTCCCTGCACTGAGGCAAGACTAAATGTTCTCTAGACCATCCCTGACAGGTGTTTGTCTAACCCTCTCTTCAAAACCTCCAGTGATGGAGATTCCACAGTGTCCCTAGGTAATTTGTTCCATTGCTTAACCACCCTGATTGTTAGGAAGTTTTTCCCAATGTCCAACCTAAATCTCCATTGCTGCAATTTAAGCCCATTACATCTTGTCCTGTCCTCAGTGGATAAGGAGAACAATTGAGCAACCTCCTCTTTATAACAACCATGTCACTTCAAGATTTAAAAACTTATATCAACCCTGAGGTTGGAGCTGGTGCAGAATGCAGCAGCTTGCTTATCAAACAATATAGCTTGCAGAGAATCCCTATACCAGTACTCCTTGTTCTCTCTTGGCTGCCTGTTGGGTTCCAGTTTGATACCTGTTGGGCTGAATACGTCATGCTCAGCTAGAACTTTCTGTCTGTAGACCTCTAAAGCACTTCACCAAGGTTGGAGAAGTATCTAAGGCACTGAGAGTTTGAGTGATTTACCTGAGAGAGTTCAGCAAGTCAATGGCAAAGGCAGCTATAGACCTGTATTTCTTGACTGCCAGTCCTGTCTCTTCTCCACTGGATCATCTTGTGTCCTAGATTTGGCTTTGATTTTTGAACCCCTCAATATTAAAAGAAAAGCAAACCCAAAAAACAAAGCTATTGCAAAGCAGCACTCTGCCTAGACATAAAGTTGTCACCTCATTGCTTAGAAGTAAGGCTACGATTATGTCACGGAAGTCACAGAATCCGTGACTTCCATTGACTGCTGTGTGGAGCTCCCAGGCAGTCCTGCCCTCGCAGATACCAGCCCACAACGTGGTGGGGGGACCCCGCAGCTGCCCAGCCACAGCTGCCCCACGGCCAGCAGCTGGGGGACTCTGCAGCTACCAGCTGGCCAGGATGAGGAGACCCCACAGCAGCCCAGCCCCAGGGGCAGGGGGACCCTGGAGATGCCACCCACTGCAATGGTGGGTGACCCGGGAGCCACAGCAGCAGTGGGTGCTGAACCCACCTACCCCTTTTGTCAGGGATATTTTTAGTGAAAGTCAGGGACAGGTCACAGGCTGCCGTGAATTTTCATTTATTTCCCATGACCTATCCTTGACTTTCACTAAAAATATCCGTGACAAAAACTTATAAGTAAGGCTAAGTAATATGGCAGAGGAAGAATTTGAAGAAGGAAAAAGGCAGTGGTCTCATGAGACTGGGTTCTTTGTGATTTTGTAAATATGTGCATGTCTTTTTGTGACTGATTTGGTATCTTAAAACAGGTTTTTTGCAATTATTTATATAGATGTACAAGCCCATTTATCTAAAAATATCCACCCACCTGGCCTGATTTTCAGAGATTCTGAACACTGACAACATCCAACTTTATATATCTGCTAATTTTATTTTCTCATCGATTAAAGATGGGCCTGAACCAAAACGTTGTCTTTGAACTCCAATAAAACTGGAGACTCCAAATCAGAACCTCACAACTCTGGGCCATTGTCTCTCGTTCTCTTTTGCCTCATATATCTTCCCTTTGTATTTGGAGTCTGTATTAAAAATCAATCAATCAATCAAACATTTAAAGGCTTGGATTTTCAAAAATGCCTAAGTGAGCTAGGTGCTCCATGTCGCTTCACTCTCAACTGGAGATGAGCACCTAATTCCCTTTGGAGCCTTAAATTGGAAGAAAAAAGTGTTGCTCTTCAATTTGGGAAAAGGTTTCAGTCCATCATGAACACTGAACACGTTGTTTAACACTATGAAAGGGCAGGAGATGGTGGGGGTTTTGCAGGGGAGTGTTTTCCCAGTACATCCCACCATTGGAGCATTAGAAGACATGCTAAACTGTGAAGTCTTCTTACCCAACATGGTTCTGGATGCCTGATAACTTCACTTCTTGAGTTGCTGTATATGTTGTGCCTTAAGTTTGAAGGGAAAATTGTGTTTTCATGTCCGAAGAAAATATAACTGACAGATCAGAATACTGAACAGTAGTTACAGCTGAGCAATGTAGTTTAGGTAGATCAGTATACTCACTCTGGGGTGTTGACAGTCAGTCAGTCTAGTTGCTTAATCCAAGCACTTTTACAGTTAAAAATTGTTGCCAGAAAAAGGAAACTAGCTCTTGAGATACATTATCTCCTTTCAAGATTGTCCTGAGGGCACTTATACTCATTATCCTAACATTAAACAAGTGAAGGATTCCTTTAAAAAAATATTGTTCAATCCATTTAGAGTCCCTGGAGCTGAGCGTTTTACATTTTTGTGGCTTGAAACAATAACAGTAGCAATTAGTTTACATTTATTTATTCTTTATGGTTCTTTCCTTCCGTTTTCAGCACATTTTGAGTGCTGAAATCCTGACCGATTAACTTGCTTAGCACTGCAGTATAGTAATACATTTTAAAAAAAGTATGAGTGAAAATAGAAATACACACGATTGTTATTATTGGTGGAGGGAAATCACACCATGTTAGCCACCTTTGGTTTTGTAGTGTATAGTCCCTTAGAATATGGATAACAGTGTTTACACCTCTGGTGATATTACAGTTAGCTCCAGTTGAGATCTTTCCTTAGCACAGAACCATCCAAGGGACATCAGATCTGTTCTGGTTTCTTCAGGAATTAGCAAGATCACTGACTTTCTCCAAAGTTAGATGTGAACCCAGTAAAACAGCTAACAATGCAACGAGAAGGAGTGAAAAGAAGAAAAAGCTTTTTTCCCCCTAGAATGACAGTCATAATTTAGAAGCAACAAAGATTCCTGTGGCACCTTCGGATCCGAAGAAGTGGGTATTCACCCACGAAAGCTCATGCTGCAAAACGTCTGTTAGTCTATAAGGTGCCACAGGATTCTTTGTTGCTTCTACAGAACCAGACTAACACGGCTACCCCTCTGATACTTGAAGTCATAATTTAGAAGGCCATCATATATAGAGAACATTATTACAAATTTTATTTGTTATTTTAAAAATGACAGAAGAAATTGATTTATCTGCTTAATTTTTTCTCTCTTCGCCATAGCTCTGATTTGTTAGTACAGACAAGCGTTAGCCACATGATCAAAATGTCTGATTAGTAATATGCTTTATTGTAGTATATTTTTCAGCCGCTTGAGGTCTCTGCATGTAGTACAGCATTTTAGGCAGGGAGTAGCTCCTGTCCTGGTAAACAAAGGCAGACAAAGTTGAAACGTAAGTTACGTGGATGGCTTTTGATGTTTAGATGTTTGCTTTAATAAATGTTGCTTGTGTATGACAGATTCTATATATCATGGCATAGTGTGGAACTGTTTAAAGAATGAGAGGGTTATTTTGTGGAAAATCTCCATTCTTTGGTAGAAATTCAAACACTGAAAAAGTTCAGATGAAATATATTGGTTTTCAGGAATTCATTTAAAAAAAATGTTAGTGAAAAAAAATTAGTTAAACCCAATTTTTCATCCAAAACCAGTTTCAATGGAAAAATGTTGACCAGCCATACATAGCTTTCTTTAGATTCATTTATAGCATTTTCTGTGAAGGTTTTTCTTGTCTGTTTGTTCCATATTTGTAGATGTTAAGGCCCAAAGAGACCTTGATGATGATCTAATCTGGTCTCCTATATTACACAGGCCATAAAAGTTCATAAGTCCCTAACCTGTGTGTGCCAAAAAATCTGGGAATGGGTGACAGGATGGATCACTTGCTGATTACCTGTTCTGTTCATTCCCTCTGGGGCACCTGGCACTGGCCATTGTCAGAAGACAGGATACTGGGGTAGATGGACCATTAGTCTGACCCAGTGTGACCGTTCTTATGTTCTTATTTTTCCTGTTCCATTAGCAACATACTTTCACCTGAATGAATTCCCTGTTTTTAGATTTTTTTTGCCTTGCTTTTTAACCCCTCACCAGAATGAAGACTTTAGCTTGTTCTGCTTTACCAAATCACTTCACATTCTTGATTGACTTCACCACAAACTCTGTTTAATCCACAGACGCAACAGCTCACTTTAACCTTTTTTCATTAAAACCAAACAACCCCTTAAAACAATGTTGGTGAAATCCTTGGCCTATTGATGTCAATGAGAGTTTTGCCACTGACTTCACTGTGTTTTGTCCTCTTCAGGCAAATTGTCTCCATCCATGGAACTGGGTCCAAAACACAACACCTGACAGAACACGGAATATACTAGATGAGGTGCAAGAGACACTGGACAGATTATCTGATATTGTACTCTTTATGTTTCAACCATACAGGAATAATTACTATATAACACAAATGGTGCTCACACGCTGGGTTTGACATTCTGGATTTTGCATCAGGGGGATGGGCCCATTGTCATTCTCACTTCCCTCTCACACAGTGCTCCCCTTTTACACTTACAGGTACAAAATGAGAGTTCATGAGGGTCAGGTCAGATGGGGATGTGTCCAGTGTGGCAATTTGTACAGGACTTGGACCAAGATCCCTAGAGCTGGGGTGGCTTCTTTCACAGCTGTTCAGCTGCATGAACTCCCTGTTCTCTCTCTTCCATGCTGCACAGGCCCATGTAGAATCAGCCCCTCAGTATATAGATTCAACAGTTTCTCTACAATCAGCCCTAACTTCCTTTCATGGTCAGCACATCACATGAGTTTTCCATTTAATATGCCCTATTTTGTTTCACAGTCGGCACCCTTATTGGCTGCATTTTGTATTTACTAGCAAAGGTGGCCATAAAAATATCCAAATTCCCCCATCACTTGCTTTATTGAGGATTATTCCATATGTTATGGCCATCCTTGACACCATACATTGAAATCTGCAACCAAAATTATGGCTTATGAGAGGCATCCCAACACGGACATGGGCCTTGTGCCAGCCCTGTCCATGACACTGGTGGGTCTTTCCCATTGGCTTTGGATCAGCCCCATAGTAATTTGAGATAGAAAATGGAGTAGATGGAGTAGCCTGGGAAATTACAAACATTTTTGAAAAATATTTCCGCTTTTCATCAACATTTCATTTTTGCCAAAAAAATGTCACCACTTTACCAGCAGTAACTGCTCCTTCCAAGTGCAACAGTTACAGCACCACTGTACAGCCATCTGCTGTTTCAGTCCATAATGTAGGTTTCTGCAGAAGCAGCAGCTGAAGACCTAGCCATAGCTTTACTTGATAATCTTTAAACTAAACTAAATTGCAGTTTCCCTTAAAATTTTTACTAAATCTCTGTTTCATTTAGCACTCCCTCCCCCGCCCCCCCCCAGATGAATGTTACCTGAACCAGTTACTTTACTCTGCTTAAAGGTGTATGTTGTTATCACATCAATGATCATCGTTATCTAATTGCTATCTAACTCCGCTTCTACTGTAGTAGAATATTTAAGCACTGCATCCAGCGGTTGTGTGTGCATTTTCTCTTCTTTAGGGTCAGAGTCAAAATGGTTGTGTTACTTGTCTATATACACTAACCCTGGCTTCTGTTCCCACATCGAAGGGCACCAGTTTTATCTTTTAATTTCCGCTGCAGTGTATGTATCTGTAGAACTTTGTATTCTTAACTAGAAAATTCCCTACACACTCAAGTTAGTACCGTATTTTTTTTAACTCTTCCCATTGGCCAATTCTAGTCTTCTGCTGCTTATTTTTACTGATAGTACAGTCCTCCTCCTTAACAAAGCATATTTTCATATGCATCCTACTTCTTCTGTTCGTGTCCCTGAGGGCTTACCAGCATTTGTCCCTACTGTCCTTTCCTCTGTGTGGACTATTACTGGGAAGAATTCCATCTACAGGGCCTCTAATTGTTCTGTGAGCATTTTCAGTTCTGTAAGGTAGATTTCCTTATGTATGATAAAGATTCCAATTAGAATTCTTACTTGAGGCATTTTGGATTCCTGTTGCAAGTTTTACTCCTGTGAGCGTTTCAAATGGAACAATACTGTCATCACGAGCCTCTTTAAGTTGCAACCTTAGTTCACATTTTTGGCTCATTTCCTAGAATCAGGTCCAAAGTAGCTACTGACTGTTACACACACTACAAAAGAAAACAAATGCATGGCACACTTGCAGGCATATTGCTCCTGCCCTGCTTAATTTTTGGATCAAAATATATGAGTAATTAAATTCCCCCATGGCCAAAATTTTGGCCTCCTGACAAACTCTTTGACTTTCTGTAAAAAGTGTTTAAAAAAAAAGACTTGAACTGCCTTAGAGGTCAAGAACCACCACTGAGACTCGCATGAAAATCTTTGTTGTCTGTAATGTCTATTCAAACTGTGGTGTTCGCCAAAATCTGTTTGTTTTCACACTCAGTATAATTTGGCACCAATCTTACCTTTTCTCCTCTCACTGTTGGGGCATCAGGGGTCTATTCCAGAGAAAGAGCTGCTTAGTGGAAGGCTGGGGGCAGAGAGAAGCTATTCAGTTTCAGAGGTGAGAAGTGCTAGGGGACTTTTGGGGGGGGGGAGGCTTTTTTTTTTCAGCAAAAATTGCAGATTCAGCTACACTGAAATGTTTCAGAAATTGGTTTCAGTTTCACCAAATTTCACTTTGAGAAAAATATCTAAAAAACAAATGCAGGAGAGAAGAAAAAGTGTGTGTGTACGTGTATATACTATAAAGTAATACCCAAAACCAAAAGAGAGAAAAATAAGAGAGGGGAGATTAAAAAGCTGGGTGCAAAGCAAGCTGAAAAGAAAAGTATTTTTTCAGAGGTAAGTGAAGGCTGGAAAAAGTTTCACCTTGAGGCAAAGAAAGGAGAAAAAAAAAAGACCATCCTTCTCTGAAATTTTAAAGACCTACTAAAGAAAAAAATGTTCTGAGGGAAAATGCAAACACTGAAAATACCAAGGAAAAGAAGCAACCAACTAGCGAAGGAGAAAAAATTTGTCAGGAAAGAAAAATGTGGAAAAAAGAAGGGATACATGGTGAATGATTATTCTTGCACCTGACTAAATTTTGAGTCCAGGATATTTTGATCACAAATATACACAAAGGGTCCCATTTGTCCATTGCATTATGGCCTCATTATGCTGCTCTGGACATATAAAGGGGTTGGACTGTATTGCTTTGGGATAACTTAGGCATAGGTGAATTTTCCAGCTGGTGTGTATTGGCTCTGTTATTCCCATTTGCAGTCCCCAGCATAGCATATGAGTCAGCAATGTGCTTGGAGCATCACAGCACTATAGCTATTCTGGGCAGTTGAATTATACATGACTTGAGGCTGCTCTAACTTACACCAGGAATCAGGTAGAGAGAACAGGACCAGAATACCAAAGCGCTCCTACGGTAGTTTAAAGCCATCTTTGTCCCCTTTTCCCTCACTTCCTGTGCCAAAGAGAGGTCAACTGAACTGAGAATTGGGTATTCGGTATTCAAAAGAGAGTTTCACAGTGGTATATAATTAAAGAACAATTGCTGAAGCCCTGGCATGGATCTGACATGCATGACTCTCCGCGTTCATATATTGTCTCCACTGTTTTAGGAATTTGTTGGCTGAAGCTTCCCAGCCTGATATGAGACAGTTACACTGCTGGCATAGTCTAAACCTACACTCTTTTATAGAGAGGAAGAATGGCCCAGTGGTTAGACTGTTAGCCACAGACCTGCTGTCCCGCAGACTCCCTGTGTGACTCTGGCAAATCACTTAGCCTCCATGTGTCTCAGGTTCCCCATCTGTAAAATGGGGATAATCGCACTTCCCCACCTCACCAACTCAGCGGCGTTATGAGGAGAAATATATTAAAATTTGTGAGGTGCCATGGTAATGGGGTCTCTAGAAGTTCCTTAGATAAATGCACCCGGCTGTTGCTGTAGGTTGGGCTACTCCTGTTAAAGGCACTCAGCACCCAGTGATTTCTGGGAGGGTGCACAGCCTCCTCACAAACACACAGCAAAGCTTAGTTTGTCCATATTCATTAAGTGCTTAAATCTCAGGATTAAGGATGCAAGGCAGGTCTAAGTCTGCATGGTTCAACTTATTTTAGTAACTTTTCTATCTTGTGTTGTTATGCCTCCTCCTTTCCCTAATTTAGACATGTCTTGTTATTCCAATAATGTCTATGCTTAACACGTAGGTCCCATTAGCATCTTAGGTCTGTACTTGATATTTGCATGGGAGATACTTCACTTCTCTCTTTTATCCTGCTTTACCTTTTCACCATCAGCCACGTTATTACACTGCAGGTATTTTACCTTGGGATCACAACAGTCCCTCTTCACACACATGTGAATTCTAAATTACCCTCATTGCTAATCTAAGAAATAGGCAGCTTTCCATGTTAGCAGGCAGTCTGTTCCTATACAGATTCCTGGTTCAAAAAGGAACTTGCCTCCTTCAGAGAAAGGGTGGGGCCTCTTTTGTCAGTGAGAATCCCATGATTCGTCCGTGGGTCCTGCTTTGGCTTTCGCAAAGGCCCTGAGCCTGCTGCCACTTACACATGTGAGTAACATAACTCATGTGAGGCAGTCCATTGACTACTGGTGTGAATAGTGCAGAAGCACCTGCAGGACGGGGCCCCAGTTACATAATCATTGATTTAAAAATGTATGCACAATGGGAGCAGCAAGTCAAATTGTGTTTCATCAGAGCCAGAGTCTGAGGTTTCTGGTCAAGCCAGCGCAGTCAATGGGAACGAGTCTGAGTAGAGAAACTGATTAAGGTCAAATCCTAAAACCCTTCAATATTTCTGAGGAAGTAACAAATCATGCCATAGACGCTTTGGGGTGGGTGGAAGTAACCTTTCCTGATGTTTCAGCCACCTCAAAAGTCTCTCCAAACGGATTGTATTTGTGATCTTTCCCATAAGTAATATTGCCACTCACATCCTTATCACATGTTCCTTTCTCAGTCAAAGCTTGCAGTGACCTCCAAAAGAGATTTACCTGAGTAAATACTATAGGGTTTGTCCTTTTATTGGATGATTTAGTTGTCTATAGTGAGATTGCACCTAATTGGTGCAATCTCACTACAAGACAATTATAGCCAACTCTATTTTTGTGCATTTATTATGGTATAGTCCAGTGGTTCTCAAACTATTGTACCGGTGACCCCTTTCACATAGCAAGCCTCTGAATGCCCCCCCCCCATAAATTTAAAACACTTGTTTATATATTTAACACCATTGTAAATACTGGATGCCAAGCAGGGTTTGGGGTGGAGGCTGACAGCTCGTGACCCCCCATGTAATAACCTTGTGACCCCCTGAGGGGTCCTGACCCCCAGTTTCAGAACCCCGGCATAGTCTGAGCTAAACTGTTTATTCAAATACATTTCACATGGCTAATTCCCATACATTTGCACACCTGACAGAGAAACATCAGATCTAAGTGAAAGGAAATGTACTAAAATTCTCTCTTTAAAAAAACCAAAATGTTGTTTTATTAATATGTATCTTCACATTAAGAACATCATAGTTTAGTGGAAGAATTTAGATAATCAAGTACAATATAAACACCCAGCTAAATTTCCTTCACTATTTCTGTAATAAGGATTGGAAAACTGTTTTCAATATATTTCACAACTGGTTGCCCTGAAAATCTATTTAGTAGTATATAATGTTTACCATTAATGGAGAAAATTATCTGGTGCATGGATTCAGAATTAACAAAAGGATGTATTCTGTTTGTTGTCATCTTGCTATGCACTACAATTTAAGAAGGCATAAACTATTTAGAAAATAGGCTGAGTAATGGCCTTTTAAAGTGCCATACTAGGCTGCAGCCACTAGCAAGTGCTCTTGAATAGTTTTTCAAGGCAGAGAGTCCTTGAACCCACATGAACTGTAAAGTCTGAATCTCTGGTTTTAATTTGTTAGAAGAAGTAGAAAGAATGCAATTTATAAAACTAGGGAAATACTGTGCCACCAATACAGACAGGACTTCATGAAACTGGTTCTTCAGTCCAGTCAGCATTACATGATAAAACACTATCGTAGCAGAACATTCAGTATACATTCAGAGAAATAATTGAACTTAGAAAGATGGACTTTACTTACTTTATTAGTAAGCAGGATTTAAAAAATACTATGATGGCAAGCAGCAGTAATGTCATCATTTCTCAGGCTGGTAATTCTGATTTCTAATATCTACAGTTTTGTTAATAGCTTTTATTGCAATACAGTTACAGCTACTTCTAAATTGGTGATCTTGGGTTTTTTGTCTGTTTGTTTCCATGCTTAGTCATTTAAGCTGGGCATTTAAATGGAAAATTACCAGTATTTTAGCCTGTGCTGAAATCTGAACAATGAACAAATAAACTTTATTGTATCAGACAAATCACAGCTGACCCTTTCGGTATATAAAGAACTCTTTAGTGTAATTTTCAGACACTAGAGTAAACTATTTGATCCAAGTCTTCAGTTATTTTATTTTCATACGAATTTAGATTTGGTATTGTCCTAATGGTAAAATGAAAATACAGTAGGCTTTATATGTTGTGACATAAATTAAGTAAACAAGTAAAGGAAAGCCACTAAAAATGTGTGAAAACCTTTAAACATCCAGCCATGCCATTTTATAAGAAGGTGCATGCAGTGGTGTTACCAGTATGCTAAACCATCCGCTCACCTGTTGGATGAAAGATTGAACAAAACTGAGTGGTTTGTTATCTTACAAAATTCTGCTTGAAGAAAACAATCTGTTTTTGCTGAACTCATTCCATACTTTTGATCATTAGTTAGAGCCATCAGCCCTTAACTCCAGACTCATTCCCCTCCCTTCTCCCACCCCAATTCACACTTCTTGTAATTAATTTTATGGCCTTTTTAGAAAAGGGAAACCTCTACATTTTATGCTGCATTGCACAAGCAATTGAAAGTTGCAGATGAAAAAAACCTAAGCACCAACTGTTTAGCAGGTTTTTATTCTATTTTAAATGAGCAACCCATTTAAATCAATTATCAGCTTAAAATGAGCAGCCTGATCTAATTAGTCTTAACCCCTGGTGGGCTAATGAATGCAAGGGAGGTACTGGGCAGATGTATTATCCCCCAGGATACTCTTCCACTGACCACAATGACACAGAATCCCTCTAGGTTGGTAAGTGCTATCAAGCAAAATTACTGAAAACAAGAATTGCAGTGTGCAGAATTATTAGTTCAATCAGCAGAATGACTAAGCATTGCATGGCATTTTGGCCCACACTTTATAAGGCAAGCATTGGTATTGTTTGATAAGAAGTTTTGAACTGCCAATAAATCAGTTTTGTGCCTTCCTACAGCAGTGTTTGAAATAAGATAACATTGACCCTAGAAGCAAACATATTTGTGAATAATGCCAACTGACATCTTCTGGAAACTTGGTACGTGAGCTAACAATCATGCCCCCCACTCCATAACCCCCTGCATTTATGTAAACATAATGTCCACTGTTCTTTCTTATGTAGCCAATTAAGAAATTAATATAATACATGCAAATAGAAAATATGATAAGTTGCATTCAATGTGGTGCAGGGAAGAAGTCACAAAGTTAATGAATGTTCTTATTTTTCTTATCCTTTAAGACATCTCCTGACTGATTTGCTCTGAGTGCGCAGATGTTTGCACTTTTTTTTGAAGATGACATTTCTTAGATCAAATGCTAAATCTTTGGTAAATGTTACAATTCATTATTGCGCAGAAGTTCTGCATCTGTTACTGTAGTTGATTTTTTTTTTCTTTTTAAGTAAATTTCTCCCAGCCCCTGACCACTGTTATCAAAGTTGTTTTATAAAGATAAACTGCTAATGTTTGAAACCATGGCAAACAAGGAAATTGTCTATCAGCCTCTCATCCTAGTTTATCTAACTAAGGGCCATATCATGTACCATTGAAATCAATAGGAGTTTTGACATTGGCTTTAATAGGAGCAGAATCAGTTCTCTAAATCTCCATCAACATGTTTTTATATGCAAATGCCCCCCTAAAAACTAACCTTTCCAAATTACAACAAAATGTACTGATACCTTGATACGTGTATATTGTTCTAGTGAAGGATTCATCAACTCGTCTCTTGTTTAATTGGGATAGACAAACAGGCATTGAGAAATTATTACACTACATATGAAATGTTGAGTAATTTTGGTGCTGATGGTTGTGCTTAAAAAATTAAACTCTCCTACTGTTAATTTGCTTTGAAACTGTCTGAGTTGAATAACTGAAGGGAAATGGACTGAAGGTTATGAAAAGATATTGAAGATCTAGTGAGCCTAACTGGTTTAATAGAGAACTTTTTGCACTGCTTTGACTCAATGGTTGCACGCATGTCTGTCAAAAAAGGTCAAAAGGATTTTATTTTTAAATGGGAGTAAGGATCTCCTTTTAAAATTAGCATAAGGGCATCAACAGATGTATAAAAATGCCACTGTGCTGAGAAGACGCTGCTGAGTCACATGCTATTCCTCTGTATTTTCTGATTTTAGTGCTTCAAACTTCAGTAGTCTCTCTGACATTACAATCTACATTCATTGTGACAGTAGGGTGATTATTTTCACTACCACAAAAGGAGATATAAACTGAATGCATACAAATGCACACTCTTCAATTTAAAGAGACAAGGTGGGTGAGGTAATATCTTTTCTCTCTTAATATCCTGGGACCAACACAGCTACAACACTGCCTACACTATTCAGTTTGATGCTTCAGTGTGAATGGTTTAAAGTATCTGCTAGGTCAAACTGGCATGCTTTGGAAAGGCTAAATAAATCTTGATAAATTTCATTTGAGAATTGATGCTGTCTTTTGTATGCTAGTTTTGCTTTAAAATAAACAAACAAACAAAACCACCTTCAAAGTCCTGCTTGGAGAATTTCTACTACTTTTGAAGGGTGGGGGGAAGCAATGGGGAAGGAATAATGAAAAATAATTTGATTTTTGTTTGTTTGCTTCAGAAATGGAATTAGAACCTGATTAGATAATGATAGTTTCACCATGACTTATTGCAATATTGCTTATTCAGTTCACCCTGTGAATAAGTCCCATCATTAAATAAGCTAAATTTGAGTGCAACACTTAATACTTACACTGCCTGTAGTTAGCAAAAGTTTTAAGTGTTTAAATACACCAATATTGGAGCATGATAATTTTTAAACATAATTACTTCTTTTATTATGCTTTGATTAGATTAAAATTAATGCATTATTAAGCCATGATATGTTCTACCATCTAGACCTCTGTATAGACACAGATAGCAGTCCTCCCCCCACCCCCGCCCTTTCTCAGGTCTAAGTTAATTAAATTCCCTTTAATTATAATTTACTAAAAAGCTCCACTTTTACCACTATTATGTCTTTTGAACTTTCAGATTAAAAAAAAAAACCCTAAAAATGGTCTTTTACAGGAGAACTGAACTGTCAGCGAATTCAGGCAAAATTAATTATTTCAGCTTGATAAACCTTTTCATCTATTTGACTCCTTATACAGAAAAGCCAATTAATAATGTCAAACATGCTTTGCCTCTTGGGACCAGCAAGTTCTAATGAGTCTGTTTACTGTAGAGTGGCTAGCAGAATGAGCCTCATGTAGAAATTTTCTAATCGCGGCACACCTGTCAAGCTGAGTCTCATTATCTGTGTACCAAGGGCAAACCTCATTTTGTCAGTAGTGGTTTTTGAAGAACTAACAACTGCCTGGGGAAGCATACAGGACTGTCGGCCAGTAGATGAGTCACTTAATTACCAATCAGAGCAGCAGAAGTGAATTCCTAATGTTCTTTAGTACCAACCCTGCTAATCACTAGTATATGCATCTTGCCTTATCAGAGTATCCGGACCAACCATTTATTTTCAGGATGAAGGTTATTTACCACTTCCCTGTATGCTCTAATAGGTTATGATTGATGATGTTACTTGGTATACAGCTATTAATCAAATGCACTTTATAATGCCAGTGGATCCCTCTCAGCCAATCTGAATCATAGAATATCAGGGTTGGACGGGACCTCAGGAGGTCATCTAATCCAACCCCCTGCTCAAAGCAGGACCAAGCCCCATACAGATTTTTGCCCCAGATCCCTAAATGGCCCTGTCAAGGACTGAACTCATAACCCCTGGTTTAGCAGGTCAATGCTCAAACCACTGAGCTATCCAATTCCTTCCTCCCCAGTTGATTATTAGCTGATAATTGGATGGCTCTGGAGTTGGAATGGCCGGACTGCAATGACATCTCTCTGTGGTGACCTTACATAGCACCCCCATTTCCTCTGAAATTTGCAATGAGCAAACCTACATATGGCCCCTAAGACCTCCAGGGCAATCCTGAACTAAACACACTGCGAGTGGCTTCTATTGTGAAAGAAGTGTATAAACATGAATTGTCTCTTCTCACCCCTGTGAGATAAGTGGTGGTATCCCCATTTTACAGATTGGGAAGTGGAGAAAAAAGTCTGGGTTGTGGCATACGAACATAGCCCTCCGCTGAAGCAGCATGGATGCATGTTGTCCTTGTCCTTGTCCTCCAGGAGCTATATGTCTCACACCACCTGATAGATCCTCAAATTCCAGCAAAACGGCAGCTTCCCTGTCCTTGGTGTGGGAATGGCATCTTCTCAACAGTGTGCTCAGTCCGCCCTTTCGAGCCTAGTGCAGGCTGGGACACCAGGCCTCTGGAAGACACATGGTCTTAGAGCCCAAGGAGACCTGAATCCTGCAAAGGCAAGAATGGTGTCTTGCATCTCTCCATTCCTTATGCTTTTGTGCAGGGGCTGTATACAATCTGGCCCAATGAGAAGAAGGGTTCCATCTTGCTCTCGCTGAAGTCAATGGGAGTTTTGTCACTGAGCACAAAGGAAGGAAGATTAGGCCCAATGTAACACGTCTAAGGCTACCAAATAAGTACCAGATCTTTATCCAGGTGAGTATTCTCTTGGATTTAAGTGAGATCGCTCAAGTGAACAAAGGTTTGCTGGATTGGTCTCCAGATCATTGCTGGAGCATGGATTTGAATTTGGAAGTTCCTAGCTCAGACAACCAGACCATGCTGCATTTCCTTATTACCACAGATATTTAACAACACTGTTCTCTCCCCAAAGCAGATTCGAGAAGCTGAGATTGTGCATCATTTGATTCCATCTTATTTTAACTGCAAAAGGTAGTCAGGCTTTTGCTTAATAATGAATGAAATATCTCTGATGTAAGCCTTTCTGTATGTCCTCCTCCTAGTTTAAATTCTCTGATATGAGCACAGATCTAAAACTCCAAATGAACTGCGTACAGACAGACGTTTGCTTCATTGCTGGATAGATATAGAAATCATTGGGTGAGTTCATCAGCAAAGGGAGTGAAACAAACATACCAACCTCCCTCCTCCCCCAAAAAAACCAACCCTCCCCACACCTTTCCAAGATTATTTTGGAAGAATAGACTCCAGCCCATGACAGTCAGTGTCTGCAGGTTGTAGCACCATGTTTATACAATGGAAATCCACCAGAGAATGTTGTTTGGACTCCAGGGTTGCACCTGTCCTTTGGATCATGTCTAGGATGCTGCAGATTTTAGATTTAAAAAAGTAAAAGAGGGTTCTCACCTATTGGGATTCCAGCTGCATTCACCTCTTGTTTGTGGTGAGCCACCCACAGACTCATGTTCCTCTGCAGTTAAGCAAAGTGAACTCTCTAATTCTAACCAAATTAATACAAGGCTAGAAAAAACAAAAGGGAGAGGAAAAACCCCCAGCTACACAAACATCTGTGTTCTTCTGTCACACTGTCTTACTCAGAAATAATTCAGTTCCCTTGTTGGGAATCACACTGTAGTTTATCCATTGGGGAAGGGGATTATTGCTTCAGACAAAAACAGGTACAGGCATGATCTAATCCTAATGCAAAAAAAATCTACATTTTCTGGATTGTAGGAGGAGGCACCCCCCCCCTCAGCGGCAGCTACCCCCTCCGCCCTGAGGCGCCCCCCTTGTGGCAGCTCCCCACCCTCTGCCCTGAGGCACCCTCCCCCAGCTCACCCCTGCTCTGTGCACGAGCACCCCGAGCACGCCGTGGCTGCTTCACTTCTCCCGCCTCTCAGGCTTGCAGCGCCAATCAGCTTAGGTGCCACAAGCCTGGAAGGCGGGAAAAGTGAAGCGGCCACGGCGTGCTCGGGGAGGAGGCGGGGCAGGAGTGAGCTGGGGCAGGGAGTTCCCCTGCATACAACCCCCCCCTTACTTGCTGCAGGCAGCCCTCCCCGCGCTCCCCTGCCCCAGCTCCCTTCGCCTAAATGCCGGCAGCAATCGGGATGGCCGAAGGTCCGGCCACCGCGGTCACTGCCGAAGAAAATGGCGCCCCCCAAATCCCAGCGCCCTAGGCAACCGCCTAGGTCACCTAAATGGTTGCACCGGCCCTGCTAAGGTGCCACAAGGACTCCTCGTTGATTTTGCTGATATAGACTAACACAGCTACTCCTCTGAAACCTATACCAATGTAATTCTGTTATCCACTGAAGACTGTGCTAATGTTTTGAAAAGATCCCCTTTCTTTTTTGCCTTAGAATTCCTTATTTAGGCTGTGATCCAGGAAAGCACTTAAGCACATTGAAGTCAATAGGACTAATCACATGACTGAAGTTAAGCATGTGCTTAAGTGCTTTGCTGGAGGAAAGCTAGGGGAGGATTCATAAGACTATTTAGCATTTACTGTGTCTATAGAATTTCACCAGCGTAAAGCACCTTTTCCTAAACTATTGGTGTGTATTACATACATCAACTTCAGTGTTGAGTGGTGCAAGAACAAAGATAATGAACTAGGGAAAAGAGGACCTGGGACAGCTAGCAAAATAGAAGTGAGCCCTGTAGAACGGAACTGAAAGATGCGTGTATTAATTGTATGCTCTCTTTTCTCTTTGCTACTTTCAAGTTTTAATTTTGTTCTCTTAATATTTTCCCCCTTCTCCACTGAATTGTAACGCTGATGAAAGGCTGGACATCCCTGAATGCTAGTCTTGTATTTATCCACAGTATAGCTCCAGCATGAGATTTCCCATTTTGCCCCATCAAACAGCATCAACCCTCAGCTGAAAAGACTAAATTTAGGACTGAAAGGAGCTCAGCATCCTCACCTTTGGCCTCTCGGCTTGATCATCCCAGTAAATTTTGGTTTCAGTTTTGTGATATAGACAATTGGTTAGAGCTGGTCAGGAATCTTCTGTCAACATATATATTTACAGAAAATGCAGTTTCCATTTTTTCTACAACTTTTTTATTATACTTTATTTCAGATGGGAACATCTAAATGAAATATTTCATTTCAGGTCACATTGACCCAAATATAAACATTTTGGTTAGTCTGTGTCCACTTGAGCTGATCTTGTGTATCGTTGGGGTTACAGTTCACATGCCTCATGCCCTTATTCTTCTTTTATGGGCCACGCACACTGCTGGAGTAGGTTTCTATTTAGATCTCCTCTGTGGCTGACTTGCTGTGGTGCATCCTGGGAAATGTTGTCTGGCTGGGGAGCCAGGCCCATACAGGAGAATGGGGGGCACCAGGCACCTGTCTACGAGTCACATGAGGCACTGTGGCAGCTCTGGGAGGGATACAAATTAATGTAGAACCAAGCTGAAATGCTTTGTTTTGAATGTGGATATAAGAACAAATGGATATAAATGGGACACTAGGAAGGTTAGACTTGAAATTAGACGAAGGTTTCTAACCATTAGAGGAGTGAAATTCTGGAACAGCCTTCCAAGGGGAGTAGTGAGGGCAAAAGAAACAGCTGGCTTTAAGACTAAGCTTGATAAGTTTATGGAGGGGATGGTATGATGGGATAGCCTAATTTTGGCAATTTATTTTGGCAACTGATCTTTGATTATCAGCAGGTAAGTATGCCCAGTGGTCTGTGATGGGAGGTTAGATGGGATGGGATCTGAGTTACTACAGAGAATTCTTTCCTGGATGCTGGCTGTTGAGTCTTGCCCACATGCTCAGGGTTTAACTGATCGCCATATTTGGGGTCGGGAAGGAATTTTCCTCCAGGGCAGATTGGCAGAAGCCCTGGAGGTTTTTCGCCTTCCTCTGCAGCATGGGGCACGGGTCACTTGCTGGAGGATTCTCTGCAGCTTGAGGTCTTCAAACCACAATTTGGGGACTTCAATAACTCAGACATAGGTTAGGGGTTTGTTACAGGACTGGGTGGGTGAGATTCTGTGTCCTGCATTGTGCAGGAGGTCAGACTAGATGATCAAAATGTCCCTTCTGACCTTAAAGTCTATGAGTCTGAAAATGTCCAAAGGGAACTGTTGAAACATTTCCAAGCTGAATATTTTTTGGAACTTTCCATTCTGTGAAAAACTTTGATATTATGACTTTTTACTTTTGGCTACAAAACAAATATCAAAATATTTTTTTTCAATGGGGGGGACAAAAATTCTGGTTTTATTTATTTATGTATTTATTTATTCTAACCATCTCTACACCTGCTTCCTAGTCCTGAACTGAAACCACCAGCTCAGCTATTCACACAAGAAAGAGAGTCAGCAAATGGTTATTACAAGCCTGTTCAATCTTTTGAAGCAAAACTTCTTCACACAGTACAAAGTCAACCTGTGGAACTTTGTTGCCATGGGATGTTGTGAACCCCAAAGATATAACTGGGTTCAAAAAAGAATTAGATAAGTTCATGGAGGGATAGGTCCATCAATGGCTATTAGCCAAGATGGTCATGGACATACCCTCATGCTCTAGTGTCCCTAAAGCTCCAAACTGCCAAAAGCTGATATGATTCTGGCAGACCAGGTGCCAGCTCATGCCAAGCTCCCTGGGGCTAGAAACCACCCTGGCTCATCTGTGCACTAGCATTGTTAAAATAGAGGTTAAGTTTACAAGAATATGTTTATTGTCTGGACTTGATGAAGTGCTTGTAGGAAGCAGTATGTATTGATCTCACTTTTCATTCAGGAACTGACTCTCAAAATGGGCATAGTATTCTATCCATTCAAATCTGTAGCAGAGTCTTATTTTTAATTTTAGAGATGCCCCTGTGACATTCTGGTGCACTACAGCTTCATTTTAAAAGTCCAAAGGCCCGTGAAGAAAGTGGTGGAGTTAAGAGAGCTGGCAAAAAAGATAACTGTTGATTTGCAGGTGCTCTGGGAGAAACTGTAAACCCTGGAGTGATTGTATTTGCAATGCAAAAGAGAGGAGAACCGATCTTCAGCTAGTGTAAATTAACCCAGTTTGGACATCTGTAGCTTGAAAATAGATTGACCTATTTAAATATATATGAAAAAAGGTAAGTTAGCTCCCACACTTGGAAACTTGCACACCAAATTTCAACTTGGGGTGAATTTTCATTACAACGTTACACTTTGTTCAATCAACAAACCCCTAGCACCTTATATAATAGAAACTCTATTGGACTTGTGTAAATGTACTAGCAGGCACCACTGTACCATAAAGCCAGGGATTTGCTGTAGCTTCGTGTAAGCAAAATGTAAATGATGTGGAGTAGGGACTGTGTTTCTGTCTTGCACAAGATTGTGCAAATCCCATTCTTCTTCAAAGCTCTTTCAGATCCTTAAAATGTGTTAGTAAAGCCTCCCAACACCCCTGTGTAATCAAGGTCAGGCACCCGATGTCCCCCACGTCCAAGGCACCAAGAATGTAGCTCCCAAGAACTTCAAGTGCAGTTGTCCACCTTCAGCTCTTCTAATCTGCGGGCTCCACATGTCTCACAGTGGGCACCCAGGTTCCTATTGAAGCCTGAGTTTTGCATATGAGAGAACTGGAGAACTGGACTCATCCCAGACATAGCCTGTACTCCCGTGACAGCATTTCATAGAAACACAGAATCATCATATGGTTAGAAAGGGATCACAAGGGTCATCCTGTAGTGTAGTCTGCAGTCCGCTCTATTGTTGTTTAATCCGGGTCAGTAGCTCACCGAGAGGGAAATGTAGTGACTTGCAAAATGGCCAGTCTAGAGCGGTACTTGCTGATCCCTGCCAAATTTAAAGGGCCAGCCCCAGAAAGTCATGCTCGGACAAAAGTTTCTTTCTGAAGACAAACCTGTCCTGAATGAGGTTAGTGAGGCATTGGCTTTACAGGGGCATTTGGGCATCTAAAAATGCAGATGGTCAGTTAGTGCAGATTCACAAAACCCCTTAAGTGAATTAGGAGTTGAACTCCCAATGACTTTTAATGGGAGTTAGATGCCTAAACTGCTCAGGCGTTTTGTAAATACCATTGCACACACATCTGCATCTTTAGGCATCTTATTGCCTTTGTCAGTCTGACCATAGGTAACCACCAATAAAGTGCTCCCGGGAAAGAAGATTTTTTTTTTATTGTTGCAGGCCACTGCTATATCTCATTTGCTAAAAACATTGTTAGGTTTCCATTCCGCAGTGAGAAATCTAGGAAGGGTGGTGGGAAAACCAATGAAGAAATAAATATGGGCTTAAATTTTCATAAGTGGCTAGTGATTTGGGGTGCTTCCATTTTTGGCTGCCCAACTTGAGACCCCTACAAAGGGGCTTGAATTTCAGCAAGTGCTGAGCATTCACTCTCTGAAAATCAGGCCCTTTAATTTGTCTTAAGTTGGACACCCAAAATCAGTAGCTGCTCGGGAAAATCTAGACCGTGGTGTGAATTAACAGCCTCCACCGGGACCAGCATAATTTTCTATACCTTATACGAGGACAAAAGCGTTTTGATTTCGTTTTTAGTGTCTGTTTTTAAAATGGTCCTTGGGCAGGAAAGAAAAACCCTGGGTTCAAATTACAGAGGAAGGTTGACAAACTTTAAACAAGTAGCTTCCAACACATGTGGTGACCCTCAAACTACACAAGACTGAATTTTACCTGCTAGAGAGAGAGAGAATAAGGGGGAAGGAGTTTAATGAATGCCCAGGAAGTGCACTTTAAAGTCTCTTTTTGCATGTTTCCTATTATGTAAAAAACATATGGAAACGGGACTGAAATTTCTTATGAATCTGGCCCATAAAAATCTAATCCTGGTAATCATTTATCAAGAGACATTTTTTATGGAACAACAGTGCGGACCTGGATGAATTGTCCTTCCAGTGCCTCATGCGCTGCTCTTTCATGTTAATAAAGAGAAGGATTATGTTACAAAATAAACAAGTCTCCTAATGAATACAAACTATTCTTGACTGTGCTGATAACAAATAGATCAAGGTTGAAGAGCTAAATAAAGCACATTACCTTTAAGTCACAATTGCCATTTCTGTGTTTATCATGATCAGTTAAACAAAGCAGCTGTCTAGTCTTCAGGGGGGTTGGCAGAGGTATCACTTATGCACTCTAAGAACTGCCCCATTGTTATAGTTACCATTACTCTGTACAAGCCTGATGAATTGTCTTATGTAGACAAGAACTCATTTCTGGCCTTCATTAAATCAGTATTGTAGGGCTGCTACTTTTACCTTTTGCTCTTGACCATATCACCCATTGATATTATTTTTTTGCTTCTTCCGAAGGAGCTGGAAAACCACTGAGAGTACATCTACACAGCTTTCTGGTGTGAACCTCCCAGCCTGGATCGACAGACTTGGGTTAGTGGGGCTTGCAGTAGCACTATAGTCAGCTCTATAGTCAGTGGCTTGAAGTTGCATCTTGGCTGGAGCTGAGGGTCTGAAACGAGGCTGGAGCTGAGGGTCAGAGCGAGGGCTCCGTATAGCTATTTTTACAGCAATAACGCAAGCCCAAATGCTGTGTAGGCATACCCTGAGTGATACGTTTATGAAGAGCAATAGAGAATCCACTGCAATGTAAAAATAAGAGAATGTCCCATAGTCTACGTGCATTCATCAATAAAGTGTTATTTGAAGAGTATGTCTATGTTTTTAGTTGGGGCAGGGATCTTTTCATGTGTCTGCACAGCAGTGTGCACTCTTATGATGCTCTATTTAAAAAAAAAACCCTGATCAGTGAAGTGAAATAGGTATTAAGTTCCAAAGAAAACATCTACAGGATATTACAACAGTTGTATAGTTTGATTGAGCAACGCTGTTGGAGAATGCTTCACTGTGTATACATGCAAATTAAGGTTCTAGTTCTGCAAGCTGTTCAATGTGCCTGGACTTCATTGGGGTTTTAGACAGGCAAATGAGTTTGCAGATTTGGCACCAAAATCAGTTAGTGGAAGCATACTTTACTGAAGGGAAAAAGGGTATGTTCTCTGCTGGGGCTAGTCCTCCTGGAAAAAGTTAAGCAGGTGGCTGTCGAGGACAAAATGTTTAGTGAACACCGATTATAGAAGAGTCTGAGGGATGTGGGGGTTGTAGTAAGATGATATTTCTCTGCTAGCTTGTGGTGCACAGGACTGAGACTTGGAGATATGGGTTAATTTCTCAGCTCTGTCAGAGACTCACTGTGATCTTGGGCAAATCATTTATCTTTCTTCCTTAGATCGCCGTCTAAAAATGGAGCTGATGATCTTTCCTTTCCCCCATCCTTTGTCTGTCTTCTCTGTTTGAACTGTAAACTCTTCGGAGGCAGGGAATGCCTCCCATATGTATGCAAAACCTCTAGTACAATGGGGCTCTGATATCACTTGGGGCCTCCAGATGCTGCTGTAATAAAAATAGGTGACTGTAGTTTCCTGTGATCTTGTAAGCTATACAAAGAGAGAGATCTGACCACCAGTCAGTTGATGGAGGACTTGTAGAATCAAGGCCTAATACTTGCTGGTCTATTCACTTACTGGTCAACCCAATCTTTGTGTACCATATTGTACATACTTCTCCACTTCCCCTGATGATTTTTCCCCCCCGGTTGATGTGCTGAAAAAAGTCTAGAACAAACTAGTCCCTGTAAGAAGTTGATCTTATTCTGCATTTGACTTTTTGTTGTCTTGAATTTACAGCAGAGTTTATTTGATATAGCTTTCCAGCCGGCAGAGTGCTTTAGGAACCACCAGAAAAAAAAAGGTGCTACATAAAATGATATCCTAATCATTATGGTATGACTCTGAGCATTTTGGCTCTGGGAATTGCTATTTGCAAGTTACAGGACAGAAAGGAAATAACTTTCAAACTACAGGAAATCTGAGACAGGAAATTTTAGCTCTGGTAAAAAGCCATAATGTCTTATGGTGGATTCCATTTGACGAACTTTGGGGGGAGAGGAGAATGGGCAGGAGGGGAAGACACATTAAGCTGTTTCAGATCCTGGCTCTAGTTAATGTAAAAAGATTTATTACTTTTAACATTTCAAGGTGTCATTCCTGAATAGGACAATCTATAGTATTCATCATTCTTGATTCCTTTTGTTACAAATTAAGAACAGTACTCTGAAAAGATCCCAAATCAAATTCACCGTTAGAAATAAAAGGACTAAAGCTAAGTGGTTCTGAGTGACTACCTTTGACAACAACTCCCTTTGCCCCCACCCCATCCCCTTTGATACTAGTCTTACTTTTTATAATCGAGAGATGGCACCAAGTGAAAACAGAGAGGAGAATTTGTAATGGGGCCCATTATAGTCTTAAATATAACAATAAAAACACCTTTGCATTTTCTTCCCTGCCTCCCTTTTGCTAGGAAAGAGCCCCATGTAAAATCCCCAAGGCCATCACACTTTTCTTCAAATCCTTCCTTAAAACTCTCTTCTGCCATGATGGCTTCAAACCCCTTAATGTTGGTTAGGGAGCCGGTGTGCTGTGCTGGCTGCTTATCATGTTGTCCCCTTGTTATCATATGTGCTCCTTATCTGTCTGTCATATCCACCAATTGTCTCCTGTAAGCAATCTGGGGCTGGTACTGTCTCTGTTACATGTTTGTATGTGGGGCTGGGTCTTGGAGGTGCTACTAACAACTCACAATCCATGTCTACCCCAATGCGATTCCATTGACTTTGGTGGATCTGCACTAGGGATGAATTTGGCCCATTGCATCTACCCACAATTCACAATGGGCCTGATCCAGCCTCCACTGAAGTCCAATAAGTTGGATTTGCCCAGTAAATCCTTCACTGACAATCAATGTTATGTTTAATTTGCAAATGCAGAAGCCAATACGCACCCATCTCTGTCATGCAAATAGTTTACTCCTTTTATAGGACATCTGATAGTTTTCCTTTTTTTTTTTTAATAGAAAACAACTGGAGGTAAACATCTGAGGGCTTTGAGTTACTGTACACAAATCGAAATATAGAACCATGTGGATTATTAGAAATGCCAAGAGCTGCCTGGAGGACGACAATTCCATTCTGTGGCAACTTTTGAGGTTTTGACAATTGTTCTCGTTTTGCAGTGGAATGCAAACAAAACATTTTGAATGTTTGCATGAAAATGGAATTGTGTTGAAATGTCTGTTTTCAGATTCAAAGCAGAGCTTTTCTATTCAGGAAGGTTTTGGGGGTCCAGGACTCTCTAGTCCCACACTCACTGACTCTATAGCCTACTTATGGTTAGGGCACGGCTCTGGGATGTAGGAGACCCAGGTTGAAGTCCCTGCCCTATAATATGAAGGGCCCAGGTCTAAATCCCTGTTCTGCTTGATTCAAAGCAGAGATTCACACCCGATCACTCCAAATCAGCCAAAGTGTGGACTAGAACCTGGGAATCCCACATCCCAGACAAGCTCTAGAAATGTCTTAAAGCCATGCCCTTAATTGCATACTTAACTGAAACTGTCTTGCTTATCCACACTCTTCCAGTGTCCTATGTGGTGTTTGGCTAATGGAGGTTAAACTAGAAAACTGGAAAGCATTAATGAGAAGAGCAGTTCAGTGGAGTGCAGTGACTGAGAAGCAGCATGAGACTCTAGTCTTTGCTCTTTCAGTAGAAGAAGTTGCATTTCCACGACTGCCTTATTCTCTTTACAATGGCTGTCATGCGACTTGACCACTGTTGTGCTGCTTCTGTTCTAATTTGTCACATGAATGAGGTGTCACAGTTTCAGTGCCATATCCATAGAAATAGCTGCATTTTATGCACATCTCACAAAGATACAGGAAAGGAATTCAAAGTATCTAATAATCTCCAGGCTATCTGAAGTCTTTTCGTATGAAATTGCTGCCTTCTTCTCTTTACTAAAACTTTCCTATAACAAACCCTGCAATTTGATCTGTGAAGAGACACCTTGTTGTTCTTATGATATATTGACAAGTTGATTAAACAATTTGGTCCTGTTAGAATAAAAAAAAAGAATTGGAATTATTATTATTTGTTTTATTTATCCTTTGTTTTTAAATTAGGGTCTAGTATTGTTATACAATGAAGGCATAAAACTGTCTAAGTACTTACATGGCCCGTATCATCACCGTATCATGGGAACTTCTCCAGACTATTTGCCATTGTAATTTCTGATATTAATCTCTTTTTCCAGAATGAGCAAAAGCTCTGAAAATCATACACGTTTTTTGTCTTCTTCTGCAGGAAGGTCAGCAATCTCCATTTCTTTTCTTACTCCTCCCCTCCCCTGCCTGGGGGGAGTGGCCATCTCCATTTCGGCTTTCATGTCTATGGCCCAGATAAATAAGAGAGAGACCTGGTTGTTAATGTTCTCATTTAAAAATCTGTTATGGTACTTAGAATGCTGAGGTCTGACAATAAGTCAAAGGAAGATTAATTATGTGACACTAGTAAAAACAGAATGTGACAGTCTTTGGACTGATGTGACTAACCATCCCAATAAGTCTGGGCTTGCACAATTGCCATGAAAAACTGAGCTCCATGAGCATTCAAAACCTTCTTCTGTATCCATAAGCAGATACCGGGATGCCACTTAATTACATCTCCTAGCTAGGCACTATAGAGGGAGGAAAGGAATTAATTAATGCAGCCTTTCCAAAGGAGAGGGGCACAAGGTAGCTCTCCATACAGTAGGAGATTGTGTCAAAAGTCTCTTTCCTTCTTATTTTCTGTTTCCCCTTTTTTTGGTACTGGGAGGATGATATGCCATACTGCTGCTGTTGACATTAGGTAGATGCTCAAGCTTCCTGAGTATATAAGGGCCTGATCTAAAGCCTGCTGAGGTCAACAAGAGTCTTTCCCTTGAATTCTGTTACCTTTGCATTTGGTGTTAAGGGAAGGAACTGCTAGCAGAGCACTGTCTATGAGGGCCTTCTGCTACGTTGTTCATTTGCATTTCTACCCACAGGTACAGACTAACCTGAGATAATGAGCTTTGATAGACTAAATTGAGCAACAGTTTAGCTTTTCTTAAGGATTTAAAAGGTGAGAGCTCAAACTACTCCTCTTCCCCCCCTCCCGCGCCAACTTCCCATAATAAGTGACGTAAGCATTGAAAATCCATTTAAAAAATAGGCTGAGAAACAGCTGCCTCCATCTCTGAAGACATCTGGGTATTTGGAAGAGAGAAATCCTTCTCCACAGGTGGAGAAACGCCAAAGTCACTCTCCTGCCGCTAATGCTGCTTTTGGGCAAAGGTAGATCCCTGATTTCTGTCTCTGCCCATCTGCAGGAAGAAATAGCCAGTGGATCCAGGGTTTATATACCCATTGGCTCCATCCCTCCCCTCTCTCGAGCCCACTCCTGCAGAGCACAACTTCACAGCATGCATAGGGTGTGTAGGCTTCCCGGTTCTGGCCCTCTATGCCAGGAAGGGGAGGCACCATTCAGCCTTACATGCCCAACTGAATTCCCCTTCTTTCACCAAAGAAAAATAATAATCGAGCTGACTTGGAGCAGGATGGTTTTTTAATCTGATGCAGGTAATTGAACTTTGAGAATAAACCTAGTGGTGAAAACAGCTGTTTGTGAACGCGATCTAGAGAGTGTATAAATCCGATGAGATGGCTCCTCTTGGGATCAGTGTGTGTCAAGCCAGGTCTCTGAAGTTCCTGAATTTAAGGCATTTTAGTGAATTTTGATTTGAAAAAACCTTCACTCGAGGAAACAAGTGTGTTTGGTTTTTAACAGTAATAATGGCCTCACACATATTGTTGTTGCTTTAACAAAAAAGTAGAGGTCCTTAATCAACTCACATATCTACCTACTTAAAAGGTAGAGAATTAGCATTTATCTTCTTAAAAGTAAAGTTAACATTACCATTCCTCCTGAAAATTATTCAGAGCTGCTACGAGCAGTCAGAGGAAGCGAGCCTGGCCTAATAAAAGTATTGAACAAATGTGTTTTCTCTTAGAAAGGCGAATGGGAGATGTATCTCTAGGCATGGAATTCCACATGGCAGACTTCCAGATGACATAATGGGATGTTGGCAGCACAATTAGGCCTGAATCAGATTACCTTATCTGGAGGCCTGGGCACTGGGATATAGTGACCACTAGGTACAACTGGTTGAAATTTTGTTTTGGGGGAAAATGGGGATGGTTGGTTGTTTTGTTTTTCATTAAAATGTCAGAAGAAAATGAATAGTGTTTGTTTTCCTTTTTATTTCTTTTCTTCTATTTTGGGGGGTGTTAGGTGGGAATTTTAATTTTTTTCTAAGTAAAACAAAAAGCTGTCTTGCTGGGGGGCAGGGGGAGTTTTGCCTTTTCAACACTTTTAAACTTTTCCCAGTGGGTTGGGGGGAAAGGAGGCAAAACTAGAGAACTGAGAGAGTGGTGGGAATTTACCCCTATTTCAAAATGAAGAAAAAAAACCCCATGATCAAAGCTGCTTTTTTCTTAATAAAACTCAGTTTCTAGAAACTGCCTCCTCTCAAAAAACCCTTACTGTCAGTCCTATTACTGGTTTGTTAGAGAACTTTACAGCATATCATCAGAGGGACTCTATAGGTGAGTGTCCCGACTACTCCCTTCTGGCCGGATGTCATTCTGTAGGTGGCCTGCCTCAGTTTCTCCTCTTTGACTGCTCAATAATTCTCAAAAGGCTTCTCTCTGTTAAATAATAACTCTCCTTAGGGCATAAATAACAAAATAAATACAAAAGGTCTTCTCTCTGGGCACATCCCCTTCTCCCTCAGGCACTATTTGAAAACTTCCCTGGTGCCTGAGGGTCTTCCCAGCTTCAGCAGGCTACTCCCAGGCCTTCCTAGCTGGAGCAACTCCCCTTGTCTTAGGTTCTTTCCTGCAGGAGTCTTTCTCATTCTCTGCAGTTCCTCTACAACCAGCTGAGCCTCAACTCTCTCCACGGCTTCCTGCTCTTTATAGGAGAATCAGCTCCTCCATGCTCAGCTAATTAAACTCAGACCCTTAAAGAGGCAGGCCACCCTGTCATGGTGAGGTAATCTAGTTTTAACAGCCCTGGTACTACTCGTAAGTGCAGGGTTGTTAGCTCTTGTGTACTGGTCAAATTCCAGTTTTTATCATTGCCTCTAGTTCTTAAGTTATTCATGGAATCCTTGTTGAACACAAGTGACCCAGATCTTTGTTTTGTGACTCATCCAAACAGAGTGAAGCTCGACGTGTATATTGCACATTCTTTTTTAAGAGTAATGTTTTTACTTCCTGAAAGATGCTTAATATGCTCCTTCCTCAATGAGGAAGGTACAAGTGCTTTCCTTGCTCCTATCAGCTGTTGGATTTTTAGCATGAGTGGACAGGCTGGGTACAAGTGAAATATAACACATATAACCTGGTTATGATCACAGTCTTGACAACTTTTTCTTGTATCTCTTAAGCATACATGAGCGTTTGGGAGTGTATATGATGTGGGTCTGCAGAAGGGAGATGACAAGACCACATGGAAGGGAGCATACCATACAGCAGTGTTCTGGCAGTGGTAAAATAAGGATTCCTTCCTAGGTAAAACATGGATCTTAAAATGGATTCCAGCAAGACAGCCATCGTTATTGCTCTGCAAGTGCGTGTGGTGCTTACGGCACATGATATTTTGGGGCAGAGTCAACGCTGCTTTTGTAAAGACAAATCGTTCATCACCAATCTTTTAGAATCCCTTGAGGGTGTCAACAATGTGCATGAGGGTCATCCAGTTGATATAGTGTACTTGGACTTTCAGAAGGCCTTTGACAAAGTCCCTTACCAAAGGCTCTTAAGCAAAGTAGGGAGTCATGGGAGAAGAGGGAAGGTGCTCTTATGGGTCAGTAACTGATTAAAAGATAGGAAACAAAGGGTAGGAATAAATGGTCAGTTTTCACAATATAGAGCAGTAAATAGTGGGGTCCCCTCAGGCTCTGTACTGAGACAGGTGCCATTTAACATATTCATAAATGATCTGAAAACCAGGGTAAACAGTGAGGTGGCAAAGTTTGCAGCTGGTACAAAATTACTCAAGATAGTTAAGTCTAGAGTGACTGTGAAGAGTTACAAAGGGATCTCACAATACTGGGTGATTGGGCAACAAAATGGTAGCTGAAATTCAGTGTTGATAAATGCAAAGTTGCAAAACATAGTCACCACTAGACACACACAATGATGGGGTCTAAATTAGCTGTTACCACTGAAGAAAGAGATCTGAGAGTCATTGTGGATGCTTCTCTGAAAAATCTGCTCAGTGAGCAGCGGCAGTCAAAAAAGCTAACAATGTTAGGAACCACTGAGAAAGGGACAGATAATAAGACAGAAAATATTATAATGGCACTCTATAAATCCATGGTACATCCACACCTTGGATACTGTGTGCAGTTCTGCTCACTCCATCTCAAAAAAGATATATTGGAAAAAGTAGAGAGAAGATCAACAAAATGATAAGGAGTATGGAATAGCTTCCACATGAGGAGAGATTAGAAAGACTGGGACTGTTTATTTTAGAAAAGAGATGACTAAGGGGGGAATATGATAGAGGTCTATAACATCATGAATGGTCTGGAGAAAGTGAATAAGGATGCATTATTTTCCCCTTCACATAACACAAGAATCAGGGGTCACCTGATGAAATTAATTGGCAGTAGGTTTAAAACAAACATAAGGAAGTACTTCCTCACACCTTGCACAGTCAACCTGTGGAACTCATTGTGAGAGGATGTTGTAAAGGCCAAAAGTATAACTGGGTTGAGAAGAGAAACTCATGGAGGATAGTGGATCAATAGCTATTCGCCAAGATGGTCAGGGATGTGACTCCATGCTCTGACTGCTAAAAGCTGGGACTGAACAACAGGGGATGGACCACTTAATAATTGCCCCATTGTGTTCATTCCCTCTGAAGCATCTGGCAATGGACACTGTCAGAAGACAGGATACTGGGCTAGATGGAGCATTGGTTTGACACAGTATGGCCATTCTTATGTTTTTAACAGGACAACATAATGAACAAGGGTGAAATCTCACCCCATTGAAGTCAATGGAAGTTTTGCTATTGGCTACAGAATTTCACCTCAAGTTCCTTTTCTGGGTAACTCACCTACAATTTATATTCTAAATGTAGATATCAGGGGCGTGGAAAGCCAGCAGCAAGCTATAGAAGGGGATCATCATCATAATAATTTTGCTAGTAACAAAGTTCTTTCCCAGGGAGAGGAAGTTGTATAATTCGTTGTGTGTTGGATATTTCCAATCTGTTCATGTGGAATCCACTTCAATGGAGGTTTTTAAGACAGGTTGGACAGATACCTGTGTGGAATAATCTGTGTTTACTTGGTCCTGCCTCAGTGCTAGACTAGATGACTTTATGAGGTCCCTTTGAGCCCTACATTTCTATTACTGTATGATTCTATGTTTTTGTTTTATAACAATTACTCTCTTTTTTCTTTCTTTCTTTTTTGTATGACTTGTCATTGCAAGACTTTCATGGAAGAAACATTTTGTTGGTTTGTTAAGTAGACATGGGCTCTGTAGTATTTCAATGATAACTGAGGCAGTTTTTAGGATAACATTTTTACTAAATTAAAGTGAACAGGATATTGACACTGCTGTAATCTAGCCTGACTGTATTCTCTTTCTCTGCAATTGGTTCCTATCTGAGTGTGGGAGAGGGTGTGAGAGTTATCAGGAAGCTGCATGGAGTATTGCAAGATCTGTAGGAACTTTTAGTTTTTTGGGAAGCCGAAGTTCAAATCCAGATTAGGTTTCAATGTTATAATTCAAAGCTGATTTAGGGCTAGAGTTAGGGTTATGTACAACTCTGAAAATGGTAAAGAGCTGCCCAAAGGAAGCCACTTGCTCTGCACAACAATAAGGTGTATTGGCCATACAAAACGCAGGACATACGTTACATATACATAAGCACCATCTACTGGCACTTCATCTAGCCACTAACTAGTATTTACATATTTGCAAACATCGAGTATTCTTGTACCAAAAGTAGCAATTAGCTCCATACAAAGTGCTCATCTGGTAAACACAATGACAGTCTCAGTTTCTTTTAGTGATGATGAACAGTGATGACTTTGTGGTAAACTCTTTGGGGCAGGGACACTCCTCCTTGGATGAGGACGGTGTCTACTGCTTTGTGGGCACTATTGGAATACAAATAATAAATAATAGTGGGTGTGTGGGTATGCGTGTGTATAAAATATATAATTTCATCTCAGGATTTTGAAGGATTTTATAAGCCCTAATTACAATTTTGTAACACTGCTTAGATGGGACAAAGTGTTCCTCCTCCCTTGTTAAAGATGAGTGAACTGAAATGCAGAGATATTAGATGACTTGTCCCAAGTCACCTAGTGAAATCTGACCAGCAACAGAACCAGAGTCTAGACTTTAATCTGCTCAAATCCATAGACACAACCTCCGCTTTGTTTTCCCCAGGATGCTGCTCTTAATGTCTGTTTTGAGGGCAGGAGTGGTTGGAAATTCTTCAGCATTTTTTACTGTTAATATTAAGTCTCTCAAAAATCTTTGCATAAAAATTGTAGTGAGTAGATAAGAACTTAAAGAGATGATTAAAAAGCTTTGGTTTTTGTAATAATTTTAAAATAAAATAAGGGAAAATGCATATTTCATGCATGAAACATTTTAAGCCTCTGAAGTATGCATTTTTCAAAGGCTAGCATTCAAAAGAACCCTGGTTTGCATTCATCACTTACGGCAAAATTGTAGTTTTGTATCCAAACTCCTGTGGAGATTTCTTTAGCTTCGACTGTGTCTGCCAGCTTTCATTTTTCATTGCACTCATATATATCACTATTTAATATAATGGGAATACTCTGAAGAAACAATCCACAGTATTAAAAAAAAAACAACCAAACAAACAAAACAACAAAACTTGCCCAGTTTCAGAAAGGATTGTTCTTTGGAAACTCATGCATTCGAATAAACATACTTCTGATTTATCTTTTCCATGTGACTTTAAAAATAGTTTCCTCCTTTTGGAAGAAAATAAATAATTTTAGAGTTATAAGCAATCCAAACCTTGCTTTTGTGATTAAAAGGCACCAAGATTTGCATAGCTTTGCATAGTCATTCTCTGAGTGTTTTTTAACATATCTATATTTGTCTATCTATCTATGTGGTGATTTGTCATTTCTCAATAAAGTCAAATCATGTAGGACTTCTTGGCTGGATAGGGAGCTGTATGGATTTTAAGATGTTCCACACATTTTCAGCTAACGTTGCCTATATGTTTTTAACATGGGTCTGTTTGACCGTTGAACAAAGTTGAACTCACTAAAGCACTTGTTTTCCCTGAGGAAAACAATCTACACTGTTGCCTCAGTAACCCAACATTATATGTTCCATTCCATGCATCCGAAGAAGTGGACTGTAGCCCACGAAAGCTTATGCTCAAATAAATTTGTTAGTCTCTAAGGTGCCACAAGTACTCCTGTTCTTTTTGAGAAGTTAGAGGGTGAAATCCTGGCCCTAATTAAGTCCATGAGAGTTTTTTCATTGACTTCAGTGGGACTAGGATTTCACCCAGAATTTATACCATATTTCCTCATATATAAGACAAGAAATGCATGCTGACATTGTAAGTCATTAGGAGCCTGATTCAAACCCCACTTAAATCCATGCTTTAGCTCCCCATCTAATGAGTAAGAGAGGCAGAAGAGAGCAAAGGAATGTGACAAAGTCCTTGGAGGCTGGGAAAGAATTGAGAGTGCATCATAGTGGCGTGAAGCAGCACTGATGGCGAGACAAGCCAAGGTGAGCTGAAGTCAGGAAAGCCTTTAGGGAAAACATCTAGTGCATGGAGTTTTGAGTAGGTGGGTGAGTTGTAGGGAGATTTTTTTATATATACAAGTATCTTCTGTTTGGGGCAAATTTTCTAAATAGTCAGTGATTTTGAAAAAGTGCTAACGTGTGTCTCAGGTAATTGTGGTTTACTGAAAACTGTTAAAATTAGAAGCTATCACTTTAAATTCTCCGGGGGGTTCCTGGTGCTGCTTGCAGGCTATGGGACTCTGTAGGGAAGTGTGCAATCTAGGTCTTCAGCAGTCAGTCAGCAAAAGAGCCAGCCTAAAGTAAGGTAGGGTGAGTGGTGTCTCTCTGCTTTAGGGAGAAGCTTGCTATGTGCCTGTCAGTAGTTGTTTGTTGTGCGTTAGAGTTTTGGATTCCTAGAAATAGAACAGTGTTATATTGCAACCTTCAAGGAAGAGTGTTTGTGTTTTTGTTTCTAACTGTGTGTATATCATGAACATAACAGTAGTAGCATTGGGCTGGAATCAGGAACCCCTATCTGACTACACTCTGAACTTTAGAAGGAAGAGAGATTGAAATATGGACCTGTATTTGAATCTGAACTTTGCAGATCAGCCCCTTCTGGGTAAGGTGCCTCAGATGTATAAATTAGCAAGAAGTAGAATAATGTTTCTTTAGATTTACATATTATTTGGCTGATGCTGAACTAATAACTGAAAGCAAAATCCTGTTTGTATGTGGGCTCAGCCAAGAAAGGTCACATTGCCCAAAATGTGTTCTGTTAATCTAAAGCAGCAGTGCTTGGCAAGGAAAGTCCTTCAGTACTCGGGAGGTGCTTGGAGATGACAATCGTATGAACATAAAGGCGCTTTTTGTGGGGTTGGTAGTTATTTTATTTAAATACTGCAGGGAAATAAGGATTGCATGTATAGTATAAGCTCTCTGCACACTAATTCCAAGTCCAAATTGACCTTTTTATACCTTCCATTTACTGTTTATCCAGTTTTCTTTATCTTAGGTCTCCTGAGTGCTAGCATTACTGACACCTGCTGGGAAAGATAGGCCGGGGGAAAAAAGCACATGTTAACCACTGATTTCTGCCTGTCAAGGTCTGTTCCAGGTCACCTGTGCACGTTGGTGACAATAGCAAATGAGGACACATGCCATTTTCCTCTTGCTCAAGGACAGCCATTCATCTTCTCTGAGATTATCAACCCCTAAACCACTATAATCAATATCAGGAAATTCACTGTAATCTCTCCCTGAATGTGAACCCCCTTTGGGATCTGAACTGGTCAATGCATTTTGATGCACTCCTAGAAGAGTGAGAAGTGACTGCATTGGGCTTTATGACTAGACTACATTGTCTAATCCTTGGCTTGTAGTCAATTTCTTCCATTTAAGGGCCATTTTATACACACTAATTTGCCAGACTTCGAGGTTTGTGAAAAAATTAAAAGCTAGGCAAGCTTCAAAGGGATTTTTCTTATTTTCTTTGCTGATCTATATAAAACAACAATTAAAATAGGGAAACAATGCATTTTCTAATCTGGGCTAAATGCCTTGTATTTGTTTAAATGTGCGTGATTCTTGCTATCAATTTTACTTTCATTTATAACATTTGGTAATGTGATGTAATTCTTTGTCTGATGCATTTAAACTATTGTTATGGTTATAAAACCAAAACTAGTTTTATAATGTTGTCCTAGGGGCGGCAGCAGAGTACATAAGAATAAAAAATGCTCACTCACAAATGGGCAAAGTTGTGTCTGATTAGTAGTTCGTATATAAATATAAAACCTAACTAAAAGGCTTCATTGAAATGTAACATTAACTTAAATACCCAAGAGGGAACATTGGGGCAGCTTTGAAATCCGTGTTGAGGGGCAATAGTATTAGAGTTATTGCATGTTCAGGATCGGAATGAGGTAACCAGACTTAAAAAAAAATAAAAATCCTCACTTGTTGGAGAGCAGTCGGTGGAGCTCACTGTGTTGTACATCACAGATTTAGGGTAAACCTAGACTAAAACAGCCAGTTGAATTGGAAAACTTTAAAACAACACTGATGTACTGTGACATATTAATTGAAATGTACTTTCCAATGCAACCACTTAGCAATTTATATAAATATGAAAGCTTTTGGTTTTACTGTCAGTCTTTGTTTCTGAATGAGAAATTTATAAGAAACATATGTTTCTAACTGCCATTGAGAGTATGTTCAGAAGATGTGGCCACTGAATTAGATCAAGCTTTCCTCAGTGAAATCACTGAATGAACCCACTAGGAAGGTTTTCTGTTAAAAATGTCTCTTTTCAGTAATAACACATCCCACTCGCTGGACACCAGGTACCGCTATGAAATTAGCAAGAGCAGTCGGCAAAAAGGGTACTGCATCGCTATGGGAGGAACAAAGGCTAAAAACCTGCCCCTGCTGAAGTCAATGGGAGTCTTGACATATAGCTGTCTCCCAAAATGACAAATGAAAGGGAATGGGGTCTCTCCAAGAACTAGTCTGCAATTAAAAAAAAAAAAATAAATCATCTTGCATAATCTTGCTAAAATAAATTTAGCTTAAAATTTACTTTGTCATAAACTTTTGATCTGAATCCAGGATTCGCAAAGTTTGGGCTCGTTTAGTTCCAGGGTTTTGATTTCTGTTCTTTTGACACTTATTGAGGTGTTAAAATTGCAAAATAATCTTGTCATTTCCAATCTACAGTATTTCAAAATATTTTGAAACTACAACATGAGCCTCATTGTGCTAGGGTACGTGTATACACACACACGCGCGCGCTAGGAGACAGACCCTTCCCTAATGAGCTTACAGCAAGGGTCCTGGAACTAGGGGTGCTGGGGGTTCAGCAGCTAATAACAATCAACTACATGGTTTCCACTTTTAGTACCCCCAATATAAAAATTGTTCCAGAACCCCTGGCTTACACTCTAAGTAATCAAGGCAGATAAAGGTTGAGAGAAAGGAAATATCTCTAACGATGGGAAACTGAGGCACAGTGTGACTGACTGACCTGCCTGTGGCCTGGGAGTTGAACCTACATCTCTTTAGTCCCAATACCATGTCTTAACCTCCTTCCTCAGTAATTTCAGATATAAAATTCCAGGGAACTCTGGGCCTCACCTATGAAAACTTGAAAGTACCAAAGGGGCTCTGAGCTATGGAGTTATTTCCCTAAAATTAGAGATGACAATTAAAGCTCATTGTCTAAGGGGAGGATGTCAGGATACGTTATTGTAGCTCTCTGTTGTCGATTAATTGCTGATAATTTTATGTTTGCACAGCAACCTGTGAGGCTGCTGCGAAGGATGCTGTGTATGCTGAAACTGCAGTTTCTTAAAGGGACTTGTCTTGTTAAAATGCACAAGGTTCTCACACATTTAATGAAAAATGAACATCAGATTACATTGGCTCTACTAAAATATAGCATCAAGTCCTGTAGTCTTTATTTCACGAGGAGTTTTGCCTTGATAAGAACTTAGGGAGCTGATCAGTCTAGTGAAATCCACAACATGCCATGGAAGAATGGCCTCCATATAGAATGGCCTGAGGAGTGGCAATGGGGTTGAACCAGCCAGGAGAGGGGAACTTATGCAGATACAGTAGCCCTATCATGCTGCCCCAAGTCATAACTGGAATAGCAACTACAACCTCTATATCTATCTGGTACTTGTCTGACTCGATTACCATAGCATCTGAGTGCCTCACAACTCTGCTGTGGGGTACAGAAGTGCTATTGTCAACATTTTACAGGTTGGGAACTGAGGCACAGAGAGACTAAGTGACTTGCCCAAGGTCACATAAGAAGTCTGTAGTGGAGCAGGGACTTGAATCCAGGTTTCCCAAGTCCTAGGCTAGTGTCCTAACTACTGGATAATCCTTCTCTCATAGGCTGGAATAGCAGCCATGAGGCCTGAATAACACAGGTTCATATTTTTAAAACTGTGTGGGGAAAAATGTGCATGTGCAAGACAGAGTTCTGTACGTACATATGCTTAAGTGCAACTATGATTTAACATCCATTGGATGGTTTGCACATGATGCAGATGTAGTCTTGCAAACAGAATTCTAAAAATATGAGCTTTTATTCAAGCAGTTAGTTTTTGCCCATAATGATCTGGCTCACTGAGAGAGACAGCTTATGATGGAAGATGGCCAAGATTTTTTGAAAGTGATTAGTGATTCGTGGGTGCCACAACTTTGGGAGTTGAGACAATCTGAACAGACATTGATTTTCAGAAATGCTGGACACCCACCCTCTGAAAATCAAGCTCTTTGAAGGGTCTCAAGTTGGGAACTAAAAATTGAGGCACCCAAAGTCCCTAGACATCTTTAGAAATTGTGGCCAATCCTTTTTGTGATAATGATAGTCAAATAACTTCTGTTGGAAATTAACATTCTACACAAACATGGGCTATCACACCCCTCCGCTACTAGTCCCCAATACACACACACACACACACACACACACACACACACACAGATTTCCAAATAACAGCATCATTTCATAAGATAATGGCCATGAGCAACTTACAAAACACAAGCCAACAACCAATGAATCTACCGTACCCACTTGGATGCTTCTGGAATATTCTAAAATGTTTTCCCAACAATTAATATATAAATTGCTGGCTGATTTAGCTGAAAGGCCTAAGCACATAGAAAAACCTGTACAGAAATATTTGTAATCACTTCCACCCCAACCTCAGCTGATCAGCCAAGTTCTCTGCCTTTCATTTCCATGTGGATAGTTTTGCTAAATTTTTTCAAAGGCTTTATGGTGTTCAACAATATATCTTTCATCACCATATCACCAAAAAGCAGTGGCTGACCTGAAGTATCCCTTAGGATTTGGACTGGATATCAAGGATTAGTTTATAACTGGTAACTTATGAGCTGCATAGTGTTGTACAAATGACTTATTTTTCTCAATTTAATGGTAAAAACTATGAAACCTATTACTGAGAACTTATTTCTGAAAGGATATTTGCATGATACTTGAGCAATAGTTTGTACTTTTATACCACAGCAGGGTTGGCCTTTTTTAAAATAAGACATATTTTCCCCATAGAATGAGCTCTGATTGACCACAAATCTCTAGCATTTAAATTTCCACTTGAATCCATTTGTACTTGGATTAAAAAAAACAAAACAAAACCAAGAATGTCTGAGTTGAAATTTTGGCTTTTATGCAGCTGGGATTTGACACTATAGCACAAGTAACCCATTATTTATACAACAAGATTCACAGCACATATTGGCAAAATATTGCTTTGGGAAACTTTTGAGGTATATACCGTACTTTACTGTCACCTGCATTTACTGGAGTGGAATGTGTTGATAATAAGCACTTAAAAAAAAAAGCAAGCTTTTTTCCTTTTCTTTTGAACACATCTGTTTTATTTCACTTCAGTATGATGGCTGTAGGGGGAAGGGGATTTCTGCAAAAGATCATGCATTTTAGTTCCAATTTTTAGTAAACTTGAGTCAAAAGAAGACATTTCAATAAAAAAAAGTCTCTTCAAACAGAGCTACGTCCAATTTTCTAGACCTCAGCACAGTTTGTTTTCAGAACAGTGGAGAACACCAAAGTAGCAGGTTTTTCCATAATTGCTTCATGTAGACTATATTTAGATTAAGCATTCCTTTTATTTGTTCTAGCATAGCTCTCAGAGGTCCCAGGTGAAACGGGGTGGGGAGGCTCATTGTGCCAGTCTCTATGTAAACAATAGCGAGACAGTCCTTGTCCCCAAACAATTACAATCTAAATAGCCAAGACAGACAAAGGATGGAACTGGGAAGCATATTTTCTGTTGCGCGAAACAACATGCCCACGGTCATGCAGCAGGTCAGTGGCATTGCTGGAAATAGCTGGCCCATGATCCTTCCACTTAATGTGGTGCTAATGTGTAATTATGGATGGAGAAACTAGTATGTAAAAATGGTACCTTCTTACTAAGCAGATCTGTGTTTAAAGTCACAGCTGCTGACTTTTTAGGAGCAAAATAAGATTTTTTTTTCCCCCTAGTTTTTTTTGCTCCTCATAACATTACAGAGCCATCATAGCAATGAGAACTGGATGATGATTTGGCATCATCAACAGAGTTGTTTGCTCAGTTTTGATTGGACAGCCTTCATTATAGGTAATGAGCCTTTCCTCCTCTAATAAAACCCCCAAACAGCTCCACCTTGTTGGACTTTTATATTACAATAGGGCCTAGAGATCCCTAACAAGGTCAAGGCTCCATTAGGTCAGGCTAACCCTTAGTCAGAGACTATCTCTGCTCTGAGGAGCTTGCAATCTAAATAGACAGAACAAACAAAAGATGAGAGAAAAGCAATTTTATTATTCCTCTTTGTTAAAATCTCTCTCGGCTTCTGCACTGGCCTATCTGTGTTCCCACTGATTTAACTGGGAGCTCAGTTAGGCCAACGTTAAGTGCTTTGGAAAGGTACCCCCGGCCTAAGTGACTTGCCCAAGGTCAATACAGAGTGTTTGTGGTAGAACTAGGAATTGAACCTAGCTCTCCTGAGTCCCCATCCAGTGCCTTGACCACAAGATGGTGTTGCTTCTCCTTAGCCCAGCTTGAGTGGGGAGGGCAGGAAGTTAGAAAAAACATGTTTGTTTTAAGCTTAGCACATGAGGTAGGGAAATCATTGAATCAATTAACATGGAACCCCACAACACTATTGATAATGTACAACTCAGAATAGTAGCACATTTTCATAAAAATATTATTTATTGCCGTTTTCAGATGTACATAATTCATGGTACTTGTGCTTTCAGCCTTTATGTTTCGGTGAGCATTGCAGAAAACCTGATCCAACTCCCAGGGAAGTCAATGGGAGTATGATAGGGACCATAGGAAGGAAAGTGAAAGGGATTTTGTGTGATACAAGTACTGAGCCAGATTTTCAAAAATGGCTTTTAATTATTAGCACTGACTTTTTTTTTTTGCTTGCAAATGCAGTTTGACTGTACAAAATGAGTTGTTTTGGGAAAAGGGCAGAATCTGGGCCAGTCATATTTTAATGCCCAGGAACATTAGCTTGTAATTTTTGCCTGTTTGTCTCATGGGGTGAACTGTGCTGCATTTCCTATGTCCCCCCCAGATCGTGTGACCGTAGTTGACAGGAAGGCCTGGGAAAGGAGCCGGCTATTAAACAGCACCCCTCTTTGCTCATTGTGAGGAGAAGTATTTCCGTTACGGTGCTTGGCTCGGAAGGGATCTGTTGAAGGTATAGGAAATGGCCCTGAGGAAAAAACTAAAGTAAGAGAGCTTGGATTCTGGGGCAAACAGCTGCTTCGTACCCTATGGGTCTAGAGCTGGTGCCTCCAGTGGAGGGATGGTATATGTTCCTCTATGATGCCACACATATGTGGTGTGAAACTCCTGTCACCAAGGGGAAGCTGTAGCCCAATGGTAGTAAAGATCTCTTTGAACCCCCGACATCAGGGAGAAGGTTACGCAGATGCTAGTAAGAGGGCTGTGGCCCAAGGAGAGGAAAGGACTTGCTTAGGAAAGCCTCTGTTCAGACTTTCCTTTATGCAGGAGCGGGGGAGGACCTCTTGGTTTGGCCGAAGAACCAGACTGACTGACCAGCATGAAGGAGACTGAGGCATAGTAAAGGCCCAACATGGCTTGGGCAGCTCATTAGGTAAAGAGCTTCTTGCTCTGTGAAAATTTAAAAGGTTGAGGCCATGTTCAGCCAAATCCTAACATCTTCACTCAGGTTCTGGTTACAGCCTTCAAGGGAAAACATGCGGGCGGGGGATGGAATTCTTGGAGGATTCCTTTATGGAATTGTTCAAAACTTTTCCATCAGGAGGAGGGGCATAGGAAATGCAGAGTTGGCCCCTGAAACTCTGCTTTAGCTCCTTGATGATCTGTCAGTGGGCCATAAAATAGGACTTGCTGCTGGGTTCCCTACTCTTCTGTTCTCCCACCCCACCCCCATGCCCACACATGTGTGCATGCCCATTAATGGGGTGGGATGTCCCCCAGTTCAGAGGGTTTTCTGCTGTGTTACTGTCACTTGATCATTTTCTGCATAATCGATGGGGGAAAATACACATTCTGCACTGCCCCTATGGCGTTCAGTGATTACTCAGTACTTAAATAGCTTGCAAGAGCTCTGCTTTATTCTGTGTCTGGTTCCAACTGGCTGTGCAGAACAACAGCCAGAGCTTCGCAGAGCCCCATTCAGACTCTCTGTCTGGGATGCTCAGCCGTTAAAGGGGCAGTCTCCAGTCCCACACCATCCTCCGACATTCCCACATGTGGAGCCCTGGTCCAAATGAGATCCCCTGGGTGGTACCGCTCTCATGTGGCTCTTGGTGATTAAAATCCCACTCACCCCCACTAAGTTAGTATTGGCAAAAATGCCTATTGACCATCAGTCTGCATTTGTCTCAGTTCACTTTTGTAGTAATCGAAACTCTGTGTCTTCTTTCTGCTGCAGGTATAAGCAAAGTGGGAAAGTCCCCTGCAGAATAAAGGTGGCTGTTCTGTCTTCCTCTCTTGCTGGCATCCTCCAGCTCTGCTCCAAAGTGAAAACCAAAAACTTTATGATCCAGCCCCTCTATGCAACAGCTGCACAACAGCCCCCTGGGAAACTCTATATGGTGACAAACATAGCAACCCCTAGGTCATATGCCAGGGAACTCAGTTTACATCTCATCTATTAAGTGAATATGATGTGAAAATAGTTTCCTGTGTCTTTTAGATGTCAGAGAACTGAGTGGATGGCAGGTAATGAAAGAGGATTGTCCACACATTTGTTTTTTATGGGTTCATCTTGTCATCTCAGTTCAGAGAATAATTGAAATAAATCCTTTTAAAAATACTGTCATTATGCCAGTGCTGCTGAGCATAAGGACAGCAGTCATTGCTTGTGTGATCACAAGCAGCAGGTTTCTATTATTATTTTATGATTATCTTCCAAAATAAGCTAATCTTCAGATTGATAAAAGTTTCAAGATAGAGCCATAGGGAAAAAATCGTAAATATTACTCTTGAAAATAGGACTCGAAAATTTTATGAAAATTTTACCTCAGACTTTTTAAACCCAGACTTATGCGAGTTATCCCCCCTGACGTCAATGGGGACTGTCTGACTGAATGAGGAACTCGTGTGTGATGTGAATAAGGATTTTCAGTAGAGCTAGCTGAAAATTCTGCGTCAAAACATTTTTGAATGGAAAACTGGATTGTTGACCAATTGAATTTTTTTTGTAGAAAGTGTCTGCTTTCCTCAAAAACTTTCAAAAACTCCCCCTCCACTACTTCACCAAGAATATATTGGATTTTCAACAAAAAATTGAAAACTTCTGAGTAGCTCTACTTTGCGGGCTTGGGCCTTAAAAGGGTTTGTAGAGGTGGTGGTAAGAGTGCTCCAATTTCTTAGGCACCGACTCCGTGGGTGCTCCGGGGCTGGAGCACCCACAGGGAAAAAATGGTGGGTGCTCAGCACCCACTGGCAGCTACTCCCCTCCCCCAGCACCTCCTGTCCACCAGTGGACCCTGCTGATCAGCACCTCCTCATGCCTCCTGCCCACTGTGATCAGCTGTTTCACAGCATGCAGGAGGCTCTGGGTGGGAGGGGCAGGGAGCGAGGACATGGCATACTCAGGGAAGGGGGTGGAACGGAGCAGGAAGAGGTGGAGCGGGAGCAGAAAGAGGCAGGGTGCGGGTGGGGACTTGGGGGAAGGGGTGGAGTGGGGGCGAGGCCTGGGGCAGACCCAGGGGTCAAGCACCTCCCGGAACATTGGAAAGTCAGCGCCTGTGTCCAATTTCATTCTGGAATTGCTGCTGATCATGGTAAAAATAACAAATCTGTCATTTTAAAGTATAATGGCATGGAACCCAGCATGGCTGCATTTCTTATTGGGAGATATATATATATATATAAATGAATTGCAACGTGGTGGTGTGTGTGTGAAGTGAGATCTTTCAGGTATTGATTTGGTGGATTAGGTATTTTGAACAGAAGTTAATGCTTCTTTAATAATTGGACCATGACAAATTCTTAGTACCGGTATTATGTAGAGCTGGATGGAAAATATACTTGTATGAACATTTTCATTTTTCAAAATTGGAAACTCTTCACATTTCCCCGATCCCAAATGTTCTTGTTTAATTGGCAAAATTAAAATAGAGTGGATGTTTCATTTCTCTTTTTTTTTTTTCCTGCCCTCCCATTTTTTTCAGTGGAAGGGAATAAGGGTGGGAGAGGAGGAAGAAACTGAAAACCAAAAAAATGAAAAACGTTGAAAACACATTTTCACAAAACTTAATAAATGAAAACCTGTTCAGTTTTGAACTGTGTGGACTAAAAATGATTTCCAAATTATTTGGAAAAATTTATTTTTCCCAGTGTTTTCAACCAATTCTATAGAGATACCAGAAGGCTCCTGCACATCTTAGAACATGGGTATCTTTTGAGGTGGTGACTATGATGATTAATAATTGGTCTGATTGTAATGCTGACATGCAGGCATGTCTGTTCCTTCTACAGGGAAAATTGGCTTAGCTCAGGAATGCCTACTCAAGCTGCTCTCACACCCAGTGATTGCAGTACAGACATACCCTTTGAGGGTGTTGCACGGTCTGGTCCCAATGGTGGTAGTGATTTGAATAAGATCTTAATTAACAGTGGGAGAAAACCAGCATCATAATGCTACGCAATGGACATGTAAAAGTTTGTCGGTAAGAATCCAGAATGCTGTACGTTTATTTGTTGGCTTACTTCTTCGGGTTGGTACATCTGCACCAATCTATTTTCTTCAGCGTTAGTGCTTGTCACTACATACCTAAGCTTTCTTTTTAAATAACTTGCTTGCATAGCTACATATCTGAAGTTAAGGATTTTTTCTATTATTATTTTCTCTTATGCTGGAACAAAGATATTTTTTTCCCTGTGTCTCCACTCCATAGTATGGGTAGTTTACCATCTAGGCTAGTGTGTACATGTTAGCAAACAAAAATAGCAATGGGCAATTCCCCTCTTCATTCCTACATATATTATACGTATGTGTGTGTGTATATATATATTACATTTAGACAGATGTATATGTATTTATAGTCAGAAAGGGCAACGTATTTGCCTCCATCAGACATCTGTGTGTGTGCGAATATATATTTATAAAATATAGTGCTTTCCAGTAACTGGTTACACCTGTGGGACAGAAATCAAGACAACATCTGAGAAAATCACTTTTTGCCTACAGAGCCTGCTGTGGTTGCTATTTCAGCTGTTCATTAAAGTTATATAGCTTCCTTTATCTCTTGTGCTCATGGAATACAAGCACCTCCATAACGAGCTTAAATCACCATAAGCTAAAAATAGAAATTTGCTTTCAGATTTTGGGAGGTTGAGCTAGTGGTGGTGTATGGGTAATCGAGCAATATTAGCCGTGTAATGGTGCCAGGACACCCAAGGGCAGGGGTGCTGGAATGCTTTTATGGCAAGAAAGCACGGAAAATATTCACTTCCCTTTTTTAAAATTCTCCCTCCCCCTTGTATGTATCTTTTGAAAGAGATACACGCTGTTGCCAAATGATCATTTATTTGCCCTTTGTGGAGCAGCCATTACCATGAACAGCACTGCTTATTATTCTAAGGATGTAGGCAATCAGAGAAGTTAGAGATGGAAAAAGATCTATTGCATCACCTCACCCAGTTACTGCTGGACAGAGCCCTATGCTCTAGTGTGGTGTCCCATTCAGTTTTTAACTGTCTTGCCTGTGGAGGTGACATCACCTACAGATTCTGTACATGTAGAAATGTACAGAAAGCCAGTAGCACCCTCCTCCTGGCATAGTATACTCAAGGCCAGGCATGAGCATAATTCACTTCTCTCTCCACAGCATGACGCCAGTGTCCAAAGTGTTGCTACCTTCCCCGAAGGAGTAGGGCCTTAGCTCTTGTCCTGCTTGCACCCTGGCCCGGTGCAAGCAAAGCACTCGTGCCCTGAAATATGAGGGCACAGGGGTCATGTTGACCTGAGATGTGACTCCTTCCCAGAAGTCCCTTCACTACTCCTGGGGGAATTCAACACCACTGCGCATGCAGAATTTGTGCAGAAATTAATGTGTTTTTTTGCACAGAATTTCCTTTTCCTCCACAGAAATGGGCTGCAGAGCTGCTGGCAACCACCCAGGGCTGCTGGACCCGGCAGAACTCAGCTTGCAAGTAGAAGACACTGCCAGGGGAGGGAAAGGAAACTGGAGGGTCCCAGGCAGCTGCAGTTCTCAGTATGCCCTGAAGGAAAGAGGCAGCAACTAGTAGGAATTTCCACACAAGCCCAGGACCCAGCATCAGGCTGTTTCCCCCTCTGGATCCCTGAGCTCTGAGGGGGAGGAGCTGTAAGTGTCTGGGGTTGGGGGGCCTGCAGCTGGGGTCTTGGGTGTGTGTCTGGGCTAGGGGGTGTCCTATGGCTGGGCTCTGAGGGATGGGGGTAGTAGGGGGTGCATTTGAGTGTGAGTGTCTGGACTTGGAGGGGGCCCCACAGCTGGGCGGTGGTGGGGAGGGGGTCAGTGCTAGTGTCTGAGCTGGGGGGCAGCTGAACTCTGGGGGGGAGGGGCCAGAGAATCAGGAACTGGGTTGTGGTAGGGGTTTCCTTAACACTCCACTCATAGACTTTAAGGTCAGAAGGGACCATTATGATCATCTAGTCTGACCTCATGCACAATGCAGGCCACAGAATCTCACCCATCCACTTCCATAACAAGCCCCTAACCTATGTCTGAGTTATTGAAGTCCTCAAATTGTGGTCTGAAGACCTCAAGCTGAGGAGAATCCTCCAGCAAGTGACCCGTGCCCCATGCTGCAGAGGAAGGCGAAAAACCTCCAGGGCCTCTGCCAATCTGCCCTGGAGGAAAATTCCTTCCCGACCCCAAATATGGCAAGCAGTTAAACCCTGAGCATGTGGGCAAGACTCACAAGCCAGCACCCAGGAAAGAATTATCTGCAGTAACTCAGATCCCACTCATCTAACATCCCATCACAGACCACTGGGCATACTTATCTGCTGATAATCAAAGATCAATTGCCAAAATTAGGCTATCCCATCATACCATCCGCTCCATAAATTTATCAAGCTTAATCTTAAAGGCAGATATGTCTTTTGCCCCCACTACTCCCCTTGGAAGGCTGTTCCAGAACTTCACTCCTCTAATGGTTAGAAACCTTCATCTAATTTCAAGTCTAAATTTCCTAGTGTCCAGTTTATATCCATTTGTTCTTGCGTCCACATTGGTACTAAGCTTAAATAATTCCTCTCCCTCCCTGATATTTATCCCTCTGATATATTTATAAAGAGCAATCATATCCCCCCTCAGCCTTCTTTTGGTTAGGCTAAACAAGCCAAGCTCTTTGAATCTCCTTTGTGTCTATATTGTTACAGACATGGTTGCCGATAGTTATTTTAAAATAAATTACAAAAATAATTGAAACTGGCATGATTATATAGTGTTATTTTTGACAAATAAAATATGCAGATTTTTGCAGAATTTTAAAATATTGTGCACCGAATTTTTAATTTCTATTGTGCAAAATTCCCCCAGGAGTAAGTCTTCTCCGTTCCTAACACAGGCCAGTGCCCTCTGGCCCCAAGATAACCCCTGGTGAAATTACAGCAGTATGTGGTTAGATGGCAGGATCTCTTATGTGGGTCCATTCTGACGCTTCTAGGGGTTGGGCGCAAAGCCCAGTTCTGATGGCAAAATGTCATGGAAGTAACTGCTTTGCTCTGCTTTGGGGGAAGGAACTCCTGGCCTCAGTGAAAACAATGACAGTGCTGTCACTGAAACCAGGATTTCACCCTCTAGCTTCTGCACAAGATTTTCTTCCAAAGTTTAAGAGGAGGTTAAACCTATCTTTATACTTAGCTAACACTTCTGCACAATTGCACAAGTTCAACTTTTAGCAGTGAATTCACCTCCTCCCCCCCAAAAAAGGGACAGCAGTGAACATATTGGCTAGAGAAACACTTCACAGTGCATAATACAGCTAATCTGCTTCAGTCCACCGGAGGGCTGGTATAAAGTGTGCAGTCTGAGGTGGGAGATTTGCTTACTAACCCTTCAGGGTCAAGTGGAACACTACATAAATACATGCTTCAGCACTCCAAGTGATCTCTCACACCTAAGCTGGCCTGTGGGCCTCATGTAAACACACCATCCATGAAAACGGTCCTCTGTAGTATTTTGTTCAGAGAAATCCATATATATTTGTACCAAATGACTTCAAATTTTTTCCCCTGTACTGTGGACTATCTCACCTCTTCATTAAGTTGCAGTTCACCTTTGTCTTAGAACACCTTCCTTTAAACTCTTTCTAAGGAGTTAAATTCTATCGTCTAAATGCCTGGATCCTCCTTTATGAAACAGGCATTAACCAAAGGTTGCTCCAAATGTGGTCCTGAGGATTTGCCACCTATCCTTCCCTTGTAGGCTTTGACTTCTAGGCACAACCAGTAATGTAGCATTTGTTCATTGGACTCACACACATGGTTACATTTACATGTGACATTAGTGCCTCTCAATGGAAGTGGTACTTGAGATTCTCCACTCATCTCCTCCTGGATAAGTTCCATCAGTCTAAGCAATGAGAAAGTGTAAGGCTGTTTAAACACGTTTTCTGTGCCATAGCATTCACTGCAGCTGCCAAACTGACAAGTTAACCCCAACCCTCTTCTTGGATTAATCAACTGCTTTTTTTTTCCTTCCAGCTTATTACCATATCTTGCTTTTCAACCTGCAAAAATAAATAAACTAAAATAATAAAGTCTAGTCAAGACTACATTGCTCAGTTTTTGGCATGTTTTAAGGAGTATTTGCATAAATATGAGCATTCTATTTGCCCACAAGGAAGGAAAATTTATTAACACCAAAGTATGGGTCAAATTGTTTCCTGAAATAACTCCATTGACTTTAGTGGAGTAACTCAAGTAGAGAATTTGGCCCTAGTTTTGCAACACTTGTAGCCAATTAATTGAAGAGCCCAATCATAGGTAAAAAAAGAGGAGATCAAAAGAAGCCATGTCTATTGACAAATGTTGAGATAAAAAGAGGAAAATCAATAGTGAAAGTAGCTAGAAGTCAAGAGGCAGGCTAGCATACCTCTACTGACATAAATAGATCTATGCCAATTTACCCTAGGTGAGATTGTGGCCAAGTATATTTTTCCCTCATTCTTGCTATTAGCCTGCACCTAACCAGGTTCCCGAGTAAATTTTTAGTTTGGAGTGCATTGGTTTGGAGGATATTTAGTTTGGAGGATATTTATATCACTGAAAGTAAATTCTTGCATCACTAAGGTGCAGGTCTCCGTTAAAAGCTTCACAGGTGATGGAGAAATCAACACACACATGGAACAGAAGGAAGAAGCACCACCTTGAGGAGGCTGAGAAAAGAACTCCCTTTCCGGTTATGTTGATATAATTTATGTCGCTCAAGGGTGTGAATTAACCAAAGGGGCTAATCACAGAGGAAACTACTACTCATCATGGATCATGTTAGTGGAATTGGGCCTATATTGATTAGAAGTTCCAGTTCAATTGTAACTCATAAAGACATCTCATTAGCATATATCTGAAAGGAGTCATTGTCAGATATCATCATTAGTAGGGCATCATTAACAGATTTAGCAAAAATAAGGCGAGAAGAGGAGGGCAGAATGGCAGATTATAATTTATTCATAACTAATTCAGACAAGGTTGGATTTCTGTCTGTGGGTATCAAAGCTGAATTGTGATAACTCAAGAAGGAGTCCTGGTATCTCTGATAATGGAAGACCAAAGAAAAGGAAAGGATGCCTCCTTAATTATGGGAACTGAATTTTAGCACTTAGTCCGGGTTTCTCAAAAATAATCATGGAAGCCTAGTTCAGGATACTAAAGAAACAATCACCTTGATCAATATAGGTCCTAGTATACCTGGATATACAGGTACAGTATACTGGTGCACTGAAGCCTTGGGTGTAAAAGACAACTTTTCTGTTAATACATTGCCCAATAATCACTGTATTGGGATAGTTTCCTGACAGCCTAGGTCAATCTCCACTGGTCTGCTTTTGCTACTGCCTCAAAGCTGATGACAACTAACGTTGGTTGGGATTTTCATAGCAGTCTGAGGGAGCTAGGTGCCCAGCTCTCATTGTATTTCTATAGAATATGGATGCCAACTACCATAAGATCCTTTAAAAATCCTCATCATCTTCTTTAACCTTATTTGTTCCTTTATGGTTTGCTAAGGAAAAGGAACAATTTGGTCATGGTTTCAAAGGGGGCCACTCAAGACTGGTTGGTTTTCATTTTACTGAAACCATGATCAAATTACTTCCTTTTAGAATTTTTCCAGTGGAATGGGTTTTTTTCCATCAGAAAATGCCAATTCATCAAAAGCAAAACACATTGTGAAAATGTGTCTCCTTAGACAAAAATTCATTTAGAAATGAAAACTGAAAAAAAGCTTTTCAATAAGGTTGAAATGTTTGATTTCAAATTTTTTTGGAATGGAACATTTTGACTTTCCCACTTCAAAATGGACTTGTTTCCATTTTTATTCTACATTATAAAATGAAAGAATCAAAATCAGAACAAAATATTTCAGTATGTTGAACCCAAGCATTTCATTGACCCAAAACAAATTTGGTTTTGTTCATGGGAAAATTTAAGTGTGTTTTGTTTTGTTTTGTTCCATTCCAGGAAGAAATTCCAAAATTGCAAAACTGCCCCCCCCCCCCCACGAACGATAACTCCGGTCTCTGCTGCTTGTGCATAGCAAATTGTAAAAGAGCCAGTATAATCAGAGAAGCTGTTGGTAGTAGTTTGGAGGCAGTGCATCTTACATTTGTCATGCTTGCCAGATTTGCTCTCCTTTCAGAATTGCTAATGATTGCATGAGATTTCTCCCTGGAGAGGAAGTTGACTTAGATGCTGTATGGAGCGCTCACACTTTCACTAATATTTTATTAACTTTTTAAACTAAGATCGGCTATTCGCAAATAGCATAGTTCAGTTGTGCAGTGGAACAGATGAGAATAGGCTAAAATGACGTTATCTTGATATGTATTGTGTATTGTATCTTATCCATGTTTGATTTGTAACATTCGTTATAACTATAGGCCCAGTCCGGCAGCACCCGCAAGCCGAAGCGTTTATTGCTGTGAGTAATGCAATTTATATCAATGGAATAGCACATACTTTTGTGAGCAATGTTTGAGTGTTTGTGGGGTTGAGTCATAATTTTGTTCCAAATGATTAGGTGCCTACCTTTGTCATAGGACCTCAGACTAAATGGCCCAGCTTTGCAGAGTAGTCTCACACGAAGACCCAAATTCTCTCCTGATATAAATGTTCCTTTAGCTTCAGGATGGATGTGCCCACTTAAGCTGGCAGAGAATGTGGCTCCAATGAGGCACTGGGAGACCTAGTTTCATGCATGAAGTCTGCAGTAGAGCAGGGAATTGAATCTGGGTCTTCGGCTAGAATCCTAGTTCCTGAATCATCTTTCCTCAGTGCAAGACTGTGTTAAGTTAGATTTTGAGCAGAGGTGGTGCTGGCTTATATCAGAATGGGAAAGTTTCACATTCAGCTAATAAAGCCCTAAGACCAAGATTGCAATATGTGAAGGATTTTGAAGCACTGGACTATCCTTCCTCACCAGCATGTGCCTAAATGCTTTCCTGAACTGAGGCCTTAATTTAGAAAATTGCTAATGAAAATGTAACAAATAAGGGTTTGTTTACACATCCTATATCTGCCAGCTGTTTGAAGTGCCTCTCACGAAATAGGTTTTTACTAGTCAGCTAATTAGGTAAAAAACATTAAAACTAAATAATTGTATAGTGTCCGATCAGGCAGTTGACACAAGAAACTGCCCACTCTAGTAAGCAGGAGCCTCCCTGAGTAGGGAGTGCAGGATTGGTCTCTAGAAGACAAATGAACAAAGCAGACCTTTTCAAAGTGATTTTCTAAATGAAATACAGTAAATTCCTCTGTAACGTGATTCATGAGAACAGGAGATCAAAGCATTACAAGAGATTTATCAAAAATAAATCATACTTACATGCAGTATACGGTAACATCAGATAATGTCATGTTGTTCTAATGATCATATGAAAATGATAAAAGAATGGTGCTTTAAAAAAAATTCTGGAGCCATCAAAAATCTAAGAGGAAAAGATGGCATCAGGAATCAATTTGCTCTTTTCTCATGTTTGTCTTAACATTTCAATGCTGATGCTTTCCTATTAATTCCACACACTTAGTTATACTCTGCATATGAATGTATATGTAATTCTACTATAAACACTCAGATTTCAAATTGTCTGCCCTATAAATCTGGGAAAACTCAGTGAAGTGTGAATCTGATAGCTGTGATTGGTACTGATCAGCGGCAAGCCTGAGTTGTGACTGATTAGTCTGACATGCTGAGCATTTCGTTATACATGGCTAAAAGATCACATTCACATGGTGAAGAATTTATGTTCGTGTTTGTGACTCACTCCTTTCACATCTGGTCCATGGTGACCCTCTGGGAATGACATGGGTAAAGAAAAGGAGGGAAATGTGTTGGGTTTTTTTTTTTTTGTTCAGCAAAAGCCAAGGCAGAACAAAGACAAGATTTTCTACTCCCTGTACAGCTAAATAGGAACTAGGTTGTCATTATAGAGGAAGCAGAAGGTCAGTAATAACAATCTGGCAATCTATTTATTTATTTTGCAAAGGGAATGTCATTTTCTTTTTCACTTATTTTCCTTGTTTTTCTCCATACAGCATTCATTACAGTAGATAGCTGTTAAGAGGCTTTAATATCTGGGGTCTTGAAGAGATGGAAATGTTGTCCCATTTCTTTTTGCCTTGTCATTGCAAGAACCCTCCTGCTTGTCATCCTCCTAAGCATCCCACTGGACCTACAGACACAATATAAGAGAAGAGGAACTGAAAAGATGATTGCTTAGAGAGAGAAGAGACAGGAAGTTACAGAGGAAATGATTATTTTGATGTTCAAAGAATTAATGACAGAGAGTCCTGTGGCACCTTATAGACTAACAGAAGTATTGGCGCATAAGCTTTTGTGGGTGAATACCCACTTCATCAGACGCATGAATTAATGTTGGCACTGGTGCAATATCAAACCAGTAGCAAATCTTTGGGCAGCGCATACTGTAACATTTTGCAATTAGTACTCTTTCAATAATTTAAGGACTACATAACACCATGGGCCACATTAATCCCTAATATAAAGCACTTAAAATCTAGGGCGATACCTCTGGACTGAACTTCACCCAATATACAAATGTTGTATACGTAGTCTGATAGGAAGCCACGTAAATGTGCATGTAATGTATGTACATGTGCTTGAATTCTCACACTTTCAGTCCTCTGCTTTCAGTTTAATATTTCAGTTTGGCCTATAGTAAGGAGTGTATGATGCTTGGGAGGACAGCCAAATTCAGCTCAGGTATTAGTGGTAGTAACTTCCTGGAAGAAAATGGAGTTTTAGCCATCACTTGTGATGATTTATCTGGCATAGGGGCATTCAGTGTGAAAGGAACCACAGGTATAGTCTTCAGGACTAGAATTTTTAAGAAAGGGGCTTCTATATGCTAGATGACCTTTTCTTTTTGCCTCTTCTCTCTGGAAAGTTGTTATGAAACAAATGAAGGAAGTGGGGAATAAAAGCATCTTTCTGCACCAAGTGGTAACTTTAAAGCTGGTGAAAGTCTTCAGAGCTTGGAGTGGTTTTTACTTCCTGGAAGTATGTTGGCTCTTCATCCTAATTTTTCTTCAGCTTGGTTACTGAATCTTCCTTGCTTTGAAGAGCTTGCAATATAATCCTGAATCACAATGTACAAAGTGTGTGCAATAAACAATAGCAGGGGATGCAGGACAGAGGAGCTGGTAATTTGACCGTGCAATGATATGGGTTAGTTATGTACACAACTTGATGGTTCAAGAATTTAATAATAATAGAATCCCCAAATGTTGCTCAATGTAGTCACCATTAGTTGTCTTTTTTTTATTTTATTTGACCACAATGTAGTTTTAGTTTAAATACTATTTTCTTTTTCCCCCTAGGTTTTGTATTTAATGTAAACAATCTCCACATGTTTCTATTTCATATAATCAGAGAGTCCAGTATGTCAGTTTTCCAGCAGAACCAAGACTGCCCTGAAATTAAAAGTGGTTGCAGAGATAATGATGTTCTGGGTTGCACCTATGTAGATCAGATACATTCTCCCCATTGGAGAGGAATGTGCAGGGCACATGGATTACTTCAGGATGTAGTAGTGGCAATAGAATAGCCTGGAGTTGGAGAGAAACTCTTCGTTTTTGGGAAGATGTCCAGTGCACAGCTTAGCCACCCAGGCTGGGTCCAGGATTTGGCCACCTGTGAGTGAATGGGCATGTATGATCAGCAAGGCTGATGACCCCAGAAGATGTTAATTTCAAACATATCATGATTACTGAAGCAGATGGAATCGGATACTGTTGAACCAGCTTGTGGCTATGTTCAGTACTGAGGCCTGGTCTACACTAGGACTTTAATTCGAATTTAGCAGCGTTAATTCGAATTAACCGTGCACCCGTCCACACCAGGAAGCCATTTAGTTCGACCTAGAGGGCTCTTTAGTTCGAATTCGGTACTCCACCCCGACGAGGGGAGTAGCGCTAAATTCGACATGGCTATGTCGAATTAGGCTAGGTGTGGATGCAAATCGAACTTACTAGCTCCGGGAGCTATCCCACAGTGCACCACTCTGTTGACGCTCTGGACAGCAGTCCAAGCTTGGATTCTCTGACCAGCCACACAGGAAACGACCCGGGAAAATTTGAATTCCTTTTCCTGTCTGGGCACTTTGAATCTCATGTCCTGGTTGGACATCGGGGCGAGCTCACCAGCACCTGCAATGATGCAGAGCTCTCCAGCAGAGGAGTCCATGCAATCCCAGAATAGAAAGAGGTCCCCAGCATGGACAGACCGGGAAGTTCTGGATCTGATCGCTGTGTGGGGCGATGAGTCTGTGCTTTCGGAGCTGCGCTCCAACAAACGGAATGCAAAGACCTACGAGAAGGTCTCCAAAGCCATGAGAGACAGAGTATACAGCCGGGATACAACGCAGTGCCGCGTGAAAATCAAGGACCTGAGACAAGGCTACCAAAAAGTCAGAGCGGCAAACGGACGCTCCGGAGCACAGCCCCAGACCTGCCACTTCTATGAGGCACTGCATGCCATTCTAGGTGGGTCTGCCACCACTGCCCCACCAGTGACCGTGGACTCTGAGTATGGGATAGTGTCGAGGGGCAGTTCCTCGGCGATGTTCGCCGATGGGGAAGATGAGGAAGGGTTTGTGGAGGATGACGCAGGCGACAGCGCTTACAATACCGCTTTCCCCGACAGCCAGGATCTCTTCATCACCCTCACAGAGATCCCCTACCAACCCTCCCCGGCCGTTAACCTGGACTCAGAATCAGGGGAAGGATCAGTCGGTAAGTGCTATAAACATGGAAACATTTATTTTTTAAAAAACAGGAATAAAAAATATGTAAAAACTATATAAAACCTTTTGCTTAAAAAACTATATAAAGAGAAGGTCCACACAGATAGGGATGGAACAGAAATCCTCCTGGGACAGTTCCACGAAGCTCTCGGAGAGCAGCTCGAAAAGTCTCCGCAGGAGGTTCCTGGGGAGAGGTGCCTTATTTGGTGCTCCGTGGAAGCACACTCTTTCGCGCCAGGTCATCCTAATGTACAGCGGAATCATTGCCTCCACCAGCATTGCAGCGTACGGTCCTGGTCTGTGCAGGGATTCGAGCAGCATCCTCTCTCTCTCTCTCCGAGTGACCCGCCTCAGGCTAATCTCGTTCGGCAACTGCTGCATCTAATTAGGGCAATTAGTGTACTGTTACTATTGTGAATGCTTGACTTTTACTTTGCATAGCAATGACCTTCGCTTAACAGCCACGTGTTGGAGGCCACAGAGGAAAAGCATACAGTGATCTTTCCCGTGCACAGCCGCGAGGGGCTGGAACAGGGTCAGACTTTATGCTTTACAGATTGCCTTCAGCGGGAGGACACAGCTATCCATTAACTGTTAAGCAGCCTATAGTGTAGTGCTTACCAGGCCTGGCTGCTACACGGATTCAGCTGTACCGCCCCGCTTGTCCGATCTCCTGTGCAAGACCGCAGCCAATGAAAGCATATTCCGAAATCTCGAACTTGTCCTGAGAGCTCGTGAGACTAGGTGCCCTGTATGGTCTTGTTCACAGAAACTGACTAGACTGTGTTCAGTGTTCGCAAACATGTATCTTTTCAAGGAAATCACTTCCTTTTTCCCATCACACAGCTGCGGCTCTTTCACAAACTGCCCCGGTATCCCCCTCACAGAGGCTGGTGCAGATTAGGCGGCGAAAGAAAAAGACTAGGGATGACATGTTCTCGGAACTGATGGCTTGCTCCAGAGCCGAGGCGGCCGAGCAGAGACAGTGGAGGGAGACCCTATGTCAGCACCAGCGCTCACACAGCGAACGGGAGGACAGGTGGCGGCAGGAAGACCAGCAGGCGACTCAAACGCTGCTTGGGCTAATGAGGGAGCAAACGGACACGCTCCGGCACCTTGTAGATGTTCTGCAGGACCGCAGGCAGGAGCAGAGAGCCCCCCTGAACTGTATCTGCAACCGCCTTCCCCCGCCACAAAGTCCTGTCCCCCCTTCACCAAAAATCACAAGAAGGAGGGGCGCTAGGGGCCATGAAAACTGTCACTCCACCCCAGCAGAGCGCTCATGTACCAAACAGATCTCATTCCCTAAAGTGTGAGAAGTGCTTCCCTTCCTGGATCACCCAGTCCCAAATCCAAGTTTCATCCCCACACTGTGTAGTTGAGTATTAAAAGTAGTTTGTTGTTATTCACTGTTTCCGTCACGTTTTCCTTGTCAGAAGACTTTGTGTGAAGGGGGGGAGGGGTTTTTTAATTGCATAGGACAGCCTCCATTACCAGGGTACAGACTTGGGGGCAGGATCAACAGCAGGACACACACAGACTGCAGTCACTAGGCACTAGGGTCATTCTGGGAGGTGAATGCTGCCCCGGGTCAGTCTGTGAGGTGTATGCTGCCCCAGGGTCCTAGCGCCTGCCATCCACAAATGGCAAGGCAGGCTGCCCTTACCATGCCCTTCCCCCCTAGCCACGAGCCTCTCCGATGCCCTGAGCCCCTGCAAGAGTCCTCATCCACGGACACACACTCACCCTTCCCACACACCCCTCACCCCTTCCTACGCCCCAACCCCCAGTCCAGAGCCTGCATCCAAACTCCGTCCCAAAGACGGCACCCCTCACCCCTTCCTGCAAACCCACCCCTTCCTGCACACCCACCTGCAACCGTCCTCCCCCCAGAGACCGCTGTAGGAGCAGGAGCCTGTCATTCCTCTAGTGTAGAAGCGGTCTGGACATCAGTGCACACCGTACCCACCACAGTCCGCGTCCATGTTTCAACCCTTGAACAGGAATTCATAATTAAAGAAAACTTTATTAATAATCAGTGTTCCATTAAAGTTATTTTAAAACGTGTGTTGGAAGGGAGGAAACCTGGAGAACGGGGTATGTAACCGCAGATCGAAGTCAACAGTCACTGAAACAGGCTCAGGTTCAGCTTCTCTGTAAATCAACTGGAGAGTCATAGGTTACCCTGCTCTCCGAGGAACCTATCTTTCAAAGCCTCCCGGATGCACAGCGCTTCCCGCTGGGATCTTCTATCGGCACGGCTGTCTGGCTGAGCGTAATCAGCAGCCAGGTGATTGGCCTCAACCTCCCATCCAGCCATAAAGGTCTCCCCCTTGCTCTCACAGAGATTGTGGAGCACACAGCAAGCAGCAATAACAACGGGGGTATTTTTTTCGCTGAGGTCCGAGCGAGTCAGTAAGCTCCTCCATCTCCCCTTGAGACGTCTGAAAGCACACTCCACCACCATTCTGCACTTGCTCAGCCGGTAGTTGAAGAGTTCCTTCTCACTGTCCAAGGCGCCTGTATAGGGCTTCATGAGCCAGGGCATTAGCGGGTAGGCTGGGTCCCCGAGGATCACTGTAGGCATCTGCACATCCCCAACCGTTATTTTGTGGTCCGGGAAGAAACTACCTGCCTGGAGGCGTTTAAACAGACCAGAGTTCCTGAACACACGCGCGTCATGAACCTTGCCCGGCCACCCCACGTAGATGTTGGTAAAACATCCCCTATGGTCCACCAGTGCTTGCAGCACCATAGAAAAGTAGCCCTTTCGGTTAATGTACTCGCTGGCCTGGTGGGCCGGTCCCAGGATAGGGATGTAAGTGCCATCTATAGCCCCACCGCAGTTTGGGAATCCCATCGCGCCGAAGCCATCTATGACGACCTGGACGTTTCCCAGGGTCACTACCTTTGAGAACAGTTGCTCAACGATTGCGTGGGCTACTTGAATCACAGCAAGCCCTACGGTAGATTTGCCCACGCCAAAGTGGTTCGCTACTGACCAGTAGCTGTCTGGCGTTGCAAGTTTCCAGAGGGCTATGGCCACTCGCTTCTGCACAGTCAGGGCTGCTCGCATCTGGGTGTCCTGGCGCTTCAGGGCAGGGGACAGCAAGTCACAGAGTTCAAGGAAAGTGCCCTTACGCATCCTGAAGTGATTCATCCCAGACCTGCAGCACTATGCGGTCCCACCAGTCCGTGCTTGTTTCCCGGGCCCAGAATCACCGTTCCACACCATGAACTTGACCCATTGCCACCATGATCTCCACTGCGCGGCGTACCCTGCTTTGTGACAGGTCTGCGCCACTCTGTGACTTCCTGTCCTCACCGCGCTGCCGGAGCCTCCTCGCCCGATTTCTCAGCAGCTGACTGTGGGAGAGGTGGACGATAAGGTGCGAGGAGTTGACAACGGCCATAAGTGCAGCGATGATCGCAGCGGGCTCCATGCTCGCAGTGCTGTGGCGTCCGAGCTGTAACCGACCAGAGAAGGGCGCGAACAGATTTCCCGCTGGCGCTTTCAAGGAGAGAGGGCGGGAGTGACGGTTCAATGATGACAGTTACCCAAAACCACCCTCGACACATTTTTCCCCCCAGCATGCATTGGGGGGAAATCCCAGGATTCCAATGGGCAGCGGGGAGTGCGGGAACTGTGGGATAGCTTCCCACAGTGCACCGCTTCCAAAGTCAACACTGGCCCCGTTACTGTGGACTCACACAGTCAAACTAGTGTATTTAGTGTGGATACACAACTTCGACTTCATAAGGTCAATTCCACAAATTCGAATTAAGTTGATTCGAAATAGTCTTGTAGTGTAGACGTACCCTGAGAAAATTCACAGCTAGAAAACAGGGTTTATACAATTCATGACTTGTTGAGGATAGCTGGCAAAAATGAGTATGCCTGACCAGCCAGTGTGGTCACTCCCCATCTGACAGCAAAGATGAGGATTTGGCTTTTATTGGTTATAGGCTTAGCTTTTATCATCAATTGTAATTTGCTGGTTTGTAGGATTGTCAATTAATCGCAGTTAACTCAAGCGATTAACTCAAAACAAATTAACTCAGTACAAAAATTAATTGCAATTAATCACAGTTTTAACTGCACTATTAAACAATAATAGAATAATAATCATCATCATGTTCCTATTATGCCTCTGGCATTCAGGGCAGTTATGAAGCTCCTCCACTCATTTTGGCACCTGAGCTGGGGAGCTCAAATGACACCCCCATACCCCTTCACTTGGGCCAAAACTTTGAAAGTCTCAGTTCTGCCTTCTTCCTGTTCTACTCCACTCATGATATTGCTCTGGTACCTACCCCAATAAAGGAGAACTAACAACTTAAAATGCCTTGTTCAAAAATTTTAAGAAACACTTAACTTTCAAACGGCTGAACAGCTAATGTAACTTTTCTTGTCTGCACAGTAAAGACTGGCATTTTTATCTGTTTGAATAATCAAAGTGGTGCTTCCGGTGCCTTCTTGGTTGCAAAGATTTGAACTGCTTCCTCAAGGTCCACAGTCTGGGCCAGCTTATGCTCTATTGAGATGATTGCAAGGCCGACCAGACTCTCCTGTATCATTGTGGAGCGTAGACGTGTTTTTATTAACTTCAGCTTGGAGAAGCTGCGTTCTCCACTGGCAACTGTTACAGGCAATGTTAGAAGTATGCGCAGAGCAACAAAAGCTTATTTGTGTACATATATTCCAGAACAGCCTTTGGAGTTGATCCTGCTGAAATGTATCTTGAAGGGGCTTTCGGTTCATCACCTAAATCACTCGCATCAATATCACGCATGTCATCATGTGTCAACACTGTCTCTAGTGGCCTGCATTGCTGGTATAGGTCATCTTCAGGTATAGTGAGGAGTTTTGGAATAGCATACAACATCCCAAATATACTGCTGTGTTCCTTGAGCTGCATGAAACGTTCTTCAACTGACTGTATTGCACAATCTAGCACCTGGTTAAAGAATTCAACTTTGAATTGCTGTTGGGGGTCTCTTATGGGATTATCCAATGCCTCATAATCAAAATGTCATCATCTTCGGTGACTCTTGTATTCTTGAATGGATGGCAAAATAGCTTCAGTGTGAAGTTCCTCTGCCAATTTCTGTGCACTCTTCAGAACGTTTTGAAATCCCTCATCTGCCCGGTAAGACTGTAGGTATGACTTTGCTTTGTCCAGTTGATATATCTGATCAACACCTTGGAGTCTCTTGATTACAACATTTATTTCAAACAGTATGTCATGCCATAACACTAAGCCACGCAGAAATTTGAAGTTATGTATATTTCTGGTGATTCCATTTTCCTCTGCCACTGTTCTCCCACGAACAGTTCCTGTCATGGCATTATCCTCCATAATGGCAACTATGGAATCATCTATCTTCCCAATTTGGTGAGTGATAGGCTTTATCGCCTCCGCTCAACTTTCCCATCATGTGACACTCAGTGGTTTCAGTGTCAGAGAGGATGTTCCCAGATGTTACTTCAAAATTTGCCATCGATGAGTTGATGCAGAGAAAATACACAGATGCTTTGAATTACATTTAAAAATTCAGCAACCTCACTAGAAGCTGATGCTGCATCACTGACTACTGAGTTCAATGAATGAGACCTGCATGGGACAAAAAAAGCTTGAGGGTTTAACTCTTGGATCCGTGTCTGCACTCCTGTTCTTTCCTCTCATGTTGGCACCATTGTCGTAGCCCTGACCTCTCATGTCAGCTATCACAATTCCTGTATCTTCCAGCTTTTAAGAAGCACATTTGTCATACCTGCTCCTGTAGTATCATCAATGACAATAAATTCTAGAAAACGCTCTCTGACAGTCACCATTGCAGGGACATTTTCACTAGCGGAGTGCAGCTGGCTCTGGTTGGGTGTCGCTGCTGCGAGTTCCTGCTGCTGGTAAGGGGGCAGGGAGCAGGGGGGTTGGGTAAGGAAGCAGGAAGTCCTGGAGGGCACTTAGGGAGGAGGGGGTGGTTGGATGGAGCGGGGGCAGTCAGGGGATGGGGAGCAGAGGGCGGTTGGGAGTGGGAGTCCTGGGGGGCCTGTCAGGGGGCGGGTATGTGGATAGGGGTCAGGGGGGCAGTCAGGGGACAGGGAACGGAGGGGTTGATAAGGGGGCGGGATCCTGGGGGGGCAGTTAGGGGCAAGGGGCCCCAGGAAGGGGTGGTCAGGGGATGAGGAGCAGAGGGCAGTTGGATAGGGGGTGGGAGTCCCAGGGGGACTGTCAGGGGGTGGGGGTGTGCATAGGGGTTGGGGCAGTCAGGGGACAGGAAGCAGGGGGGTTGGATAGGGGTGGGGGTCCCAGGAGGGGGAAGTCAGGGGACAAGAAGCAGGGGGGGTTGGATGGGTTGGAGATTCTAAGGGGGGCAGTCAGGAGGCAGGAAGTAGGACGGGGTGGATAGGAGGCGGGGGCCAGGCTGTTTGGGGAGGCACAGCCCTCCCTACCCTGCCCTCCATACAGTTGTGCAACAGCAATGTGGCCCTTGGGCCAAAAAGTTTGCCCACCCCTGCTGTAGAACGCAATGTGGGTGGAACATTAGACTGGAAGAGTTTGCAACAAAAACAGTATGCAGCATTCTGGGTTTTTGCATACTTTAGCCATGGTCTCTTCACTTTGTCACCATTGGGGATTTCATGCCAGTAATGTGTTGGATGGAAACTTCTATTTTAATTGTCTTTGGGGAACATGAAGTTTTTCACTTGCTGTGGCCCCATGCAGTACAAGGAAGCCCCTCAGGCTACTGCTCAAGTGGGTCCACAGTCCTGGATCATCTAAGACTTAAGGAACTAAACTCAGCAGCAGCTGTTTCTTGCACATCCACCACACTCTTCTCTGATCTAAACTTTTCTTCAGGAATGTGCATCCATTTGAGATGGAGATATGGATGCTGCAGTAGCTGCCAGATCACCTGCACTCTGACTAACTGGAAGATCGGGCATCTCGTCACCACTCACATCCTCACTGGGGCTGGAAGGCTCAGCGTGAACAATTGTGTCTGTGTATTTCAGGAGAGCTCCTTCCTGCTTAGACAGAAAAGCTTCCTTTGCTTGCTTTCTTTTTCTGAATGCTGCCCCAGAGGGGCATTTGCTTCTTTCGCTCATGATTGCTGCTCTGGGCCAGCTATAGTGGCGCTCAACACTCAGTTGAAGGGGACAAATAAGCAGGCTGGTAGCAGGGCCTGAGTGAGGGAAGATATAAGCATCTTAAGGGCCTAACTGGCTCCTACTACTTCAGTTGACTGCCTGTTCTCCTCAAGTGGGTTCAGGGAAGCAGCAGGAAACAGGAAGCTCCCTGAGAAGCTGGTGTTAATCAGACCAGGCATCTGGGGTTGCTAGAGAGGTACATAAGAGGCTCTTCCTCCTCTCTCTTTCTGTACCTCCTGCTGCTTTCTGTTATTCCCTCTGACCTTTTCTCCTGCCTGCCTGTTCTGTCTCTTGTGCCCTCCTTCCTCCAGCAAAGCACTCCACCATCTATGTGCATCTAAAGCAGAGAGAATATATATGCACCAGCAGCAGACACAATTTTCTAAACTCTGGGTCCTACTGGCGCACCCCTCCCCCCCAGTCTGGCACCTAAGGCAGCCGCCTCAGTTCGCCTCATGGTAAGGCCAGCCCTGCCTCCACTCCTGTCTGTTTCTGGCAAGTCTTTCAATGGTTCCCCAGCTGTGCCCCAGGTTTTTCAGCTCGGCTTCCATAGCTCTTCGCCATGTTGTTTTTGGGCAGCCTAATTTTTGCTTGCCTTCGGGTGTTCATCTTCTTGCTACTCTGGTAATGGAATCAGTTTCCACCTGAAGCACGTGACGGATCCATCTCCAGTGCCTTCTGGCAACAATGGTGCTCAGATCCTCTTGGCTGCACTGTGTCAATAGATCTTAGTTTGAGATTGTTCTGGATCAAAAGATATGGAGGATTTTTCTGAGGCAAGTTGTATGGAATGAAGACAGTTTGGACATGTCATACTTTCTCATTCCCCAGCATTCTGCACTATAAAGTAGTGTTGAAAGTACGCAGCTCTGATGAATCTTGAGTTTGGTTTTGGTGTGTTATTTTGATGATTTCCAAACTGTATTTAAGCTCCTGGCTTTATTGATTTTGTTCCAGATGTCCTGGCTTGTTCCACCATCCTGTTTGATGGTGCTGCCCAAGTATGTGAATGTTTCTACATTGGTGAGAACATAATCCTCTATCTGTACTGGTGATGGTGAGGCCATATTAAAAGTCATGATATCTGTCTTATTGCAGTTGACTTTCAGTCTAATTTGCTGGCTGAATCCATTGAGTCGAGTTGTTTTTTCTTGTATATGGTGTTGGGTATGTGATAAGAGAGCGACATAATCTGTGAAGTCTAGGTATTCAAGGGATGAGAAGAGTGTCCATTTAATGCCTCGTCTTCCAATTTAAATATATTATAACTATTTTTTGATGTTTTTCTACATTTTAAAATATATTGATTGCTATTGCAACACAGAATACAAAGTGTACAGTGCTCATTTTATAGTATTATTTTTATTACAAATATTTGTACTGTAAAATTGATGAAAAATACTACTTTTCTTTTGTTTAATTCACCTCATACAAGTACTGTCGTGCAATCTCTTTATTTTGAAGTGCAACTTACAAATGTAGATTTTTTTGTTACATAACTGCATTCGAAAATAAAACTATGTAAAACTTTAGAGCTTACAAGTCCACTCTATCCTACTTCTTGTTCAGCCAATTGCTAAGACAAACAAATTTGTTAACATTTATGGCAGATAATGCTGCCCACTTCTTATTTAAAATGTCACCTGAAAGTGAGAACAGGTGTTCACATGGTACTTTTGTAGCCTGGGTTGCAAGGTATTTATCTGCCAGATTTGCTCAACATTCATATACCCCTTCATGCTTTGGCCACCATTCCAGAGAACATGCTTCCATGCTGATGATGCTTATTTTAAAAAAAAATGAGTTAATTAAATTTGTGACTGAACTCTTTGGGGGAGAATTGCATGTCTCTTACTCCATGGTTTTGCCCACATTCTGCCATATATTTTGTGGTATGCTGTCTTGGATGATGACCCAGCATATTTTGTTCAATTTAAGAACACTTTCATTGCAGATTTGACAAAATGCAAAGAAGGTACCAATATGAGAGATCTAAAGATAGCTACAGCACTTGACCCAAGGTTTAAAAATCAGAAGTGCCTTCCAAAATCTAAGAGGGATGGCGTGTGGAACATGCTGTCAAAAGTCTTAAAAGAGCAACACTCCAATTCACAACTACAGAACCCAAACTACCAAAAAAGAAACTCAACCTTCTGTTGGTGGCATCTGACTCAGATGATGAAAATGACAGGTGTCAGTCCTCACTGCTTTGGATCATTATCAAGCAGAACCTGTCATCAGCATGGAAGCATGTCCTCTGGAATGGTGGTCCAAGCATGTAGGGGCATACAAATGTTAAGCATATCTGGCTCGTAAATACCTTGCAATGCCAATTACAACAGTGCCATGTGAATGCCTGTTCTCACTTTCAGGTGACCATTGTAAACAAGAAGCAGGCAGTATTATCTCCCATAAATAGAAACAAACTTGTTTGTCTTAGTGATTGGCTGAACAAGAAATAGGACTGAGTGGACTTTAAGCTCTAAAGTTTTACATTGTTTGTTTTATTTTTTAGTTCAATTATGTAAAAAAGTCTACATTTGTAAGTTGCACATTCACAATAAAGAGATTGCAATACAGTATTTGTATGAGGTGAATTGAAAAATACAATTTTTTTTCTTTTCTACAGGGCAAATATTTGTAATCAAAAGTAATAAATTGACAACTGCAGACTTTGTATTTTGTGGTATAATTGAAATCAATATATTTGAAAATGTAGAAAACATACAAAATATTTAAATAAATGGTATCCTATTCTTGCTTAACAGTATGATTAAAACTGATTAATCATGATTAATTTTTAATTGTTTGACAGCCCTACGATTTTTCTTTGAAACTTGTTTTAAATGGAGTGGTTTTGTACCAAAACCAAATTCGAATTGATTGTCAGTTTCAATCCATAGTGCAATTGACAAGTAAAAATTGGCAGACCCCAACTATTACCGATATTTCTTAAGTTTAGCAGTTCCTGCAATCAGAGGGAGCCCTGGTTGGTGGTGATCTGCTGTCAGCAAGTTTTAAGTTTTGGGTTAGTTGTCTGAGCTCAATGCAGGAGGAGAAACCATAGCAAACTATTCCTGAAATCCCATCCCACCCTCCATTTGAAATTAATAGGATCAGGTCAAGAAAGCACTCATAAATGCAGTAAATGAGCATGGAAACGGAATTCCTTTCCCACACAAGGAGAGGATAATTCCCTCCAGAATCAGTATTACGTATTATATTGTAGTTAGCAGCCCATTCAATAGCTGCTTAATCCAGTACTTAAAGAAACTGCGTGAGACAACGGCGTTAGTCAGTCTGGAATCTACAAGGAACTACAGGGTCCATCTGTGTCCATGAGCGTCTATAAAGAATCCTTTTTGTATTCACTACAAGTCTCTCTCCTTGGCTGCAAGAGGCATGGCCAGTGGAGAAGCTCAATGGGAATCACTGAATGGACATAGAGACTGAATTTCCCCTCTCCTGATTACTGCAGATGGAAGTTGGCCAGGTAGGATTTGCAGTTCTCTTGTGGGCTTCTTGCAGTGGGCTGTTGCACAAGGCTTTTATTTAAACTGAGAAAGGGTGGAATGAAAATTGTTGTGGCCACTGCATGTTGCATCTGTGGTATCCAGCTAGATGTGTTTACAACCCTTCAGTGTTATTTTATGGGTTTTATCTCTGTTTTGATCATTTGTTTGCCCATAAAATCTGTGTTTATTTAAAATAGCCTGAAGTGTCTGGGGCGTGTCTCTTGTTGGGAGTAATCCCTGTTGTGAGAAAATATCATTGTTTAAGAGGGACTTGAAGGAGGAGTAAGTGGAGAAAACCATTTGTGATCCTCATATAACCTTGATATTGTTGCATTAATGTGTCAGGTTAATAGATGGTAGATGGCATTCAGTGGTACTGCCAAAACAGCTTTTGTTTTACTCTTCTGTTGTACCCTTTGGAAGTGCCACACTTGTTGTTGGGAAGCAGATGTGCACTTCAAAGCTGCGTTATTATCTAATAAGATTCTCCTTTAGGGCTTAACTCAGATTCAGTACTATAGATAAGTCCTTAAGGACTCCTCCTTTGTAAGTTGATTCCTTAACACTGTGTGTGTGTGTGTGTGTGTGTGTGTTGTGTTTGAAACGTTCACAACTTTCATTTGCTTTGCTTCCATGTGTTGTTAAATAGACCTTGTGATTTCCAGCTTCCAGCCCATGTGACAAGTGTAGAGATCAGATTACACAAACCATTAACCAAGGACTTGTCACTCATTGCCTGTTCTCCCTTTGTTCTTAATACACATCTCAATTCTCGTTCTCTCAATTCTTCTTGTGCCTTGAAATAATTCCATTAGTTAGGGAGGTCATCCAATATATCCTTGTAACTACCCATCTTCTGGCAATAAAGGCAAGATCTTCCAGTACAAATTGGCTGGCATCTAGAGTAGCAAGAAAAAATAACTTGCACATGAACAGTATACACCATCTTTGGTGTAATTCCTGCACCCAAACGCCTTCAGTTGCAATCTTGTCCAAGCTTACAAGGTAAGCAGAGCTTTTTTCTCATCAGTATAAAGACGAGAGACTTTCAAGGAAAACAAGCAAGTCATTTTTTCCCAATGGTTGCACTGTACTATCTGCACTGGTGCTGCACCAAGGCCAGAATACTGTTAGAGGTCTATGGCCTTTGTGTTCTTTAAAAATCATATTGCATTTTGCACAGAAGTTTGGTGCCCAGCTCGAATTACAATTTGGTTAAATTGCCTTTTCCCTCCCAGAATTCCCCTTGAAGCCACCCCTGGATATGCCATTCATCTCTATTTCCCATCTGATACAGCTGGTTTAAAAATATGACCTTCAACCATTTTTAATTGACATTTCAAATCTTAATAAAAATAAAAGGAACAACAGAATGAAATGTCATCAACTTTACTATCTGAGGCCCTGATGCTATAAGGGATTCTGCTGCATGGCTCATTACACATGGAGTTCCATTGGTTTAACTGAGACTCCATACAGGACCATAAGAAGTCTGTGAGGACAAAATGGGCACATGTCTCGTCTGCAGAATTGGAACTCAATCTGTTGTGTAGTGTAACTGCATTCATCAGAAGTTGCTCTAGTCCAGCCCAGAGTTGATTGCAGTTCAGTCATGGAGGAAATGATTTGTGTACATGAATATATAATTTTCAAGGTCCATCTTTGTATCCTGTGAGATCTCATACATCTAAAGTGGAGCTAGTTGAAAAAATGGAATTCCTTTCCTAAGGAAATTGAGAGATTACAAAATTGGGTTTCATCCCAAATTGGGACAAAAAGTCAAAATCTTGGATCTTTTTGTGAAACAAAATGTTCTGAAACTATTTTGTTTTGACCTTAGCCAAAATGTTTAGGTTTTATAATATAAATTACAATATAACACAAGTTGAAATGAGAAGATCAAAATGTTTTACTTTGACTTTATCAAAACTCTTTGTTTCAATAATTTCCTGTAAATGTGATATGTTTCTGCAAATTTTGATTTTTGTGGAATCCGCATTTTTGACAGAAATTGTTCCATGCGAAAATTTTCAACCAGCTCCAATTAAAATTATTGTTTTTAAAAAAGTCTAGAAAGAATAACTGAAACAATCTGTTTAAGAGAAAAACATTGGACTCTGACTCTGACTTTTGCTGAAATATGATTCACAGAGCTCTCTGAAATGTTCATACTGAACTTGCAGCCCCATCAGAGTTGATCCTTGCATTCTAGGTTTGATGCATTTAAGACCTTCAGTCCATATTTGCAAAAGTTAAGTAAACACAATTGAGATCGCTAATAAATCCCCCTTCTTTCCACTGAGTCATTCTTCTGTTCTCCCCCATTAATTATGACCTTTCTCCTCAAGACCAAGACGTACCTAAGACAATATGTAATGTACCACTAGCAATTACCTAAGGTGTGTACCGGAGAGAAGGTTGTAAGCTGGGAAGCTGGTTGGACAAAAGAGGAAGCAGTGGGAGAGAGGAGGCATTTCTAAGATTTTCTGTTGGAGCTTTGTGTTCAGCAAAGCTAAGCCTCCAAGTAAGACTGTGGGGTCTTGGTCATATCCAACCATTTCAAAATGAAATGAAGTTTGCAAGCCAAACAACAGGGTCATTTACCTTTGTGAACTCTTTTGCAAACCAAATCTTGATGATTTCACACAGCCCCAATTCTATGGTGACTCTTTGAGGCAGGAATCCTAGAACTAGTAGCTGAGCTTAACCCTATTAATCCAGGAAACTCAGGTGAGATGAGAGAAATGTATTTTTTCTACTGCTTAAGAAATAGCAATCAAAAATAAAATCAGATGTCATAGCATTGAGGTGAAAACTACAGCCGATTCAAATATTCTTGTATCATGGACTTTGATCCTCCTGAGACAAATCACTCAGAGAAAATACTGTTTGATTTATCATCAAACCCTGTGTATACATAGCTACCTAGCAGGTATAGTGTTTAAGGAGCACTTCCTTGCATTCTTAGAGAATAGTACCTCAATGGACTCAAGATTGATGGACAAGCTTCTCTAAACACAGAAAGAAAACCTGTTTGACACAGACAACTATTAGGATTAAAGCTATGATAGTATTAGTAGTAATGGAAAAGAGCAGAACTCCGGGGGTAAGTCCAGTTGAGTATAAAATAATTGAACTGAGCAATATGTCCTGTGTACCTGTTTCAACTTGAACGTAACTATTAGTTATGCAGCACTCATCATAACCCGCACTTTCTTTGTCAAAGCGTTCACTGTCTACCCTGCACTTTTGTCAGTAAAACATTGGCCGATCAGGGTTGTGAAAAAAACACACCCCTGACTGACAAAAGTTTTACCGACGAAAAGCACCAGTATGGACAGCGTTTTGTCGGTGGGAGACACTCTCCTGCCCACAAAGCTATCACTGCTCGTTGAGGGAGGAGGGATATTTTGCTGGCAGGAGAGCTCTTTCCTGCCGGCAAAGAATGATTACATGGGAGACCTTACAGTGGCACAGCTATGCTGCTGTACGGTATGCAGTGTAAACATAGCCTAAATTGTCCTCTCAACTGGTGATTCCTGGAGCAGCAGGTGGTCTGAGTTGCCAATTGATAAATAGAGGAGTATTGGATAGATAACATGAAGATACAGCAAGGCCAGAAAAAGGACTCCAAAGTCTATAAAACAGTAGAGAAGGGGATACTGGGGAATTATGAAGATGAGAGAGGAAGCAAATAGGCTGAAGATTTAAAGGACACTGATGTTGTACCATACCTTTTGTTATTTGGTAAGACATTCTTCTAGACCTCAGCTGTGCCAACTACAGATGGACCTAAATCAAAATTTGAACCTGCTCCTTCCTTCCCATGAAAATATGGATGAACTTTGGGTTAGGATTTGGATCCAAGTTTTACAGCTTGGGACCATCCCTAATGCCAGCAAACACTTGCAACAGCTGACTCTTCTACTGCTGCCTTGATGATCGTTACTGAGTGATGCCACAAGACAAGAGAGAGGTGGATTGTCAGAGCTCGCTTGGCCCTGACCAATGAACCAAGCATATCTTCTTCGGATTAGAATGAAGACGAATCAAAGGTGGGCCTCCATTTTCTAATAGTTTACTCCTGTCTGGCATCGGAGTTGAGAATTTCTCAACCTTTCTGTGAATTCCACAGATATTTGGGGTCCCTTATAATGTGCCTGTTTCAGTAGAATGTGTCTGAAAGACAAAACTCTCTGTCAAGAAAGAAGTGTGCTCAGTTGCGATTGTTATGGACTAGCACAAGCGCTTATCATCTTGAGTCCTTTCATGACTGTCTGGACCAAATATTCTAATAATTATATTCACATATCTTTGTTACCTCTTTTTGAGAGAGAGGGTGGGGGTGGGTAGTGCAATAAAGATGAACCTTTACAAAATATGGCTTAACATATCTAACATGATAAGAAGAGGGTAGTGTGGAAACCATCCTTCCAGCTTGGTGTATTTTTGCACGTCTTTGCAAGAATTTGCAAAATCGTCCATGGTGAAATACAACCTGGAACGAATTACAAGGGACCAGAATCTCAGCTGGGCATAAATCAACGAAGATTGCGATTGGAGCTATGTGTCAAATTAGCCTCCTGATTTCTTTGGCACATTTTGAAAATTTACCACTTTCCCAGATAAATATCTTCCCCACTGGAAACCATTTCTAAGGCGGCTACAGTCAGTTTTTGTGGAAAGTAATAAAAAGAAAATACCTTCTACAAAACCAGCTGCTCAAATTGGTTTACACAGCTCTAATAAGGATGAGCTGATCTCTGTAAGGATACACGCATGGCTTTGTTGGAATGCCATGGTTTCCATTGAGGGGGAACCTATCTGGGGTGCTTTATTATGGCTGCATCATCAAAGTGATTAAGAGGAAAAAAATCTGAAAAATCTCTTGCTCTCATTTATTGAGCCTGACTGTTGACTTGCTTTACCATCTAATTGGATTAGTCACTGCTACAAACCAAGCTTTACCTCTCTTCTGATGATGATGTTCTTAAACTGGTTAAGCACCACTTCTGAATATTACCAGTGTTTACCACCTGCTGGGTAATGACATGAGAGGACTCCATATTTTTAAAACTAAACTGGCTCTTTATAGACAGAACTATTTACAGAGATGCCGCAACTGCAGCTAGCATTCTAGCTATGTGTAAACAGACTGATTCCCTGGTGCCTGCCTCCTTCGCCCCCACCCTCCGCCCCACCCCCGCAATCTGTGCTCTTCCATTCAAGTTCTCTATGCAGGTTGCTACAACCAATAACAATTGAAAATTAAGTTGGAGAAGTAGTCTACCTGCAGGAGACCCACATAAAATAACAGGACTACTATTACTGAAATAGGATCTCTTTTCTTGGATATTGTAAATGAAAGCATTTACCATTTTAAAGTAGCAGATAAAAAGATTGCAATAGCAGTATAGCGTGTGCTCATGCTATTGGATTCAGCTGGAACCATTCATCTGGGTGTCATAGACCCTATAGTGCTGAAAGGAGATTTTCATTTAGCTCAAGGAGTAGAGGCCTGTGGTTTTGGAATAAGAGGTTCCGAGTTCTAAACTTCCTGTTGCTATGAAATATAAGTACTATAGTGAAGTTTTTTAGATGGCCACAGATATATTACAATATAGCAATAGTGCCTTTTTCTGGGTTACTTATATTGTGTGTGTGCATAATGTAGAGATTTGTGCTTCAAATACACTAATACAGCAGTAGGCTGAAGGGCCTAGCCTATTGAAAAGCTCAGAAATATATTTTCAAACCCACTCCCTGTGTGACAGAAAGGGGAAATGGATGGCCCCCATCTCTTAGACAGGCTCCTTCAACCACTGTTACAGATCATCTTGCCTTGATCATGGTGTCACAGCTCAGAGCAACTGCACCAGTATTTCCCCTCTGTGGTCCCTCCAGAGCACCCACTTTAGGCTCCTGGTTCCTCAGCCATCACCTTGCTTGGGCAGAGACCCACATTTCTCTCCCCACTGACTAGGATTTTCCAACCTGTGCATTCCATGCCCACACTGTGTTATTCTCAGCAAGCCAGACTGCCTGAACTGGCCAGTGTCTGCACTTTGCTTTCTCTTCAGGGGCTTGTAGTGAGGCAGAGGGGCCTCACTCTGAGGCTGACTGGGAGGAACCAGGACAGCCCTGCCCCACATGCCAGAAGCAGAGGGGTGGGAAAGGAAGTATAAGAGGGATATATAAGAGTATAAGTTGGTCTGGAGCCTGGGAAGAAAGTAGACACCCCTGCCTTGTGGCCGAACCTCAGACTGAGCTATGTAGAGCCCAGCCCATGGGGGAGACCAACGGTGGGGAGGAGCAGCTGGGATTGCTATCCGCCGAATACCCAGAGGAGCGGCTGGGACTGTCATCTGCCAAATACCTAGAGGAGACAGAGGACCTGTGAATGACAGGACCCTACAACCAGACTGGGGTAGGCAGTAACTCAGGGAAACCAGACGTTAGTTCGGTTGTGCTACTGGGAGTTGCGTCAGTGTGTTGTGGTGGGATCCTCACTGACCCAGTGGTGAGATCACTTGTCACTGCTAGGGCCCTGGGCTGGGACCCAGTGGAGTAGTGTAGGCCCAGGTCCCCTAGCCTCCTGCTGCTGACCCTACCCCTGGGTGGGGCAGCCTACCCACCTGAGGCCAGAAGGCCTTGGTGGTTGTTTGCTATCTGCCCCACCCAGAGGGCTAGAGCCTAACTATGGATTCTGTCTGCCCAAGCGAGGGTGCTTAGGTGACAGACTGCTGGTTACCCGACCCCATCCCAGGAGGCCAGGACCCTAGACCATTAACTGATCTGATATCTTGCTAATCCCCTGACAACTGACTACTGATAGCTAGGTGGTGTAGAGAGGCAGAGTGGCTTCCCTCCAAGGTTGACCAGGAGGAACCACTTGATGCCACTACAGGGCTATAAACAGTGTAATTACCAGACAGCTTTTTCTAAGCAAGCACATTTATTCTTAAGGTGAAAGCATTACAGTGAAAACATACTAAAAACAATAAAAGACCTGCATGCACGCTAATATGTTCTCCAGAGGTCATCCTCCTTTCCCAGCTCCAGCAGGGTCTCTGATAGGAGTCTGTCCTTCTAGTTGAACCAAGGGTGTTTCTGTGGTTGCAAGTTCATAACAGCTTTAGCTCGGAACAAGCACACCCATTACTTTAAACGGAGTGGAGATTAGGGATAATCTTGGAATGGCACAATATCTGAATGAATATTTTGCCTCGGTCTTTAATGAGGCTAATGAAGGGCTAAGGAATAGTGATAGAGGGACCGATGGGAATGAAGATATGGGGGTAGACATTACGGTATCTGAGGTGGAGGCCAAACTTGAACAGCTTAACGGAAGTAAATCGGGGGGCCCAGATAATCTTCATCCTAGAATATTAAGGGAATTGGCGAGTGATATTGCTAGCCCGTTAGCGATGATTTTTAATAAATCTCTAAATTCGGGGATTGTACCGTTTGACTGGAGATTAGCTAATGTAGTTCCTATATTCAAGAAGGGGAAAAAAAGTGACCCGGGTAACTACAGGCCTGTTAGTTTAACATCTGTAGTATGCAAAGTAATGGAAAAAATTTTAAAAGAGAGAGTGGTTACGGAGCAGGAGGCCGATGGCAACTGGGATAGATTACAGCATGGATTTACGAAAGGTAGATCGTGCCAAACCAATCTGATCTCCTTCTTTGAGAAAGTAACAGATTTTTTAGACAAGGGAAATGCGGTGGATCTAATATATCTGGATTTCAGTAAGGCGTTTGATACGGTACCGCATGAGGAATTATTGGTTAAATTGGAAAAGATGGGGATCGAAATGAAAATCCAGAGGTGGATAAGGAGCTGGTTAAAGGGGAGACTGCAGAGGGTAGTACTGAAAGGGGAACTGTCGGGTTGGAGGGGGGTTACCAGTGGAGTTCCTCAAGGTTCGGTTTTGGGTCCTATTTTATTCAATCTATTTATTGCTGACCTGGGAACCAAGAGTAGGAGTGGGCTGATAAAGTTTGCGGATGACACCAAGTTGGGAGGTATTGCCAATTCGGAGAAGGATCGGGATATCCTCCAGGGAGATTTGGATGACCTTGTAAACTGGAGTATTAGTAACAGGATGAAATTCAATAGTGAGAAGTGTAAGGTTATGCATTTAGGGATGACTAACAAGAATTTTAGTTATAAGCTAGGGACGCACCAGTTGGAAGTAACGGAGGAGGAGAAGGACCTGGGAGTCCTGGTTGATCGTAGGATGACTATGAGTAGGCAATGTGATGTGGCCGTTAAAAAAGCTAATGCGGTCTTGGGTTGCATTAGGCGAGGTATTTCTAGTAGGGATAAGGAAGTGCTAGTCCCGTTATATAAGGCGTTGGTGAGACCTCATTTGGAGTATTGTGTGCAGTTTTGGTCTCCCATGTTTAAGAAGGATGAGTTAAAACTGGAACGGGTACAAAGAAGGGCCACTAGAATGATCCGAGGAATGGAAGGCCTGTCGTATGAAAGGAGACTTGAGGAGCTCGGTTTGTTTTCCTTAACCAAAAGAAGGATAAGGGGAGATATGATTGCACTCTTTAAATATATCAGAGGGATAAATACCAGGGAAGGAGAGGAATTATTTCAGCTCAGTGCTAATGTAGACACGAGGACAAACGGATATAAATTGTCAGTCAGGAAATTTAGGCTTGAAATTAGACGAAGGTTTCTAACCATCAGGGGAGTGCAATACTGGAACAGCCTACCGAGGGAAACAGTAGGGGCGAAGGACCTCCATGACTTTAAGATTAAGCTAGATAAGTTTATGGAGGAGATGGTATAATAGGATAACGGGCTTAGTCAATAGGTCAATTAAGTGCCAAACTGGTAAATAGTACAATGGGTCAATGATATGATATTCTTAACCTTTTTCCAGAGGGTATGGCTGGAGAGTCTTGCCCGCATGCTCGGGGTTCAGCTGACCGCCATATTTGGGGTCGGGAAGGAATTTTCCTCCAGGGCAGATTGGCAGTGGCCCTGGAGGTTTTTCGCCTTCCTCCGAAGCATGGGGCAGGGGTCGCTTGCTAAAGGAGTGGGTAGATTGGCTTATGTGGCCTGCATCTTGCAGGAGGTCAGACTAGATGATCATAATGGTCCCTTCTGATCTTGAATTCTATGATTCTATGATTACTGGTCTTTCTTTTCTTTACACAGCTTGCACCTTTGATCTTCAAATTCTGGGAACAGGTAATCAGTAGACAATGGTCCTCTCCTCAGGGCATATCTTTAAAAGGCTGAATCTTTGCATAACCAGAGGTTGGCATTTGCATTCACCTCCCCTAGGGATTCTTCAGGAAAACCACTTGACACAGTCCAAAGGTCCATTCTTGTCTGGCCCATTGTTCGATATATTCCTCTGAAGTTCATAACACTTCCCAAGGCTCACAGTAACACACAATCTTTGCATTTAATACAATGGGCTCCAAAGATACTTAAAATTAATTCAGTAAGGGTTTTCAGGGATATTGCAGGAAATTGCCACATCTGTCGCACTCAGAACTAGGATATCGCCCTTTATCCTAATTGCCATTTGGTTTTGAAGAAGCAGAAGAGTAAAACTCTTCAGACTGATGAGCCCCAGTTCTGCTCCCTGATTGCGCTCTAGAATGAGGCTGCTAAATGGCCTTCAGAACACGTGGCACTTTTTAATAGGCTTCCTTGGCTGATTTAAAAAGTAGTCATAAACGCTTATTAAAATCACAGTTGATGCTCCACATTAGGGATGTCAGAACCTGCACGCACAGTGCTCCTTCTGGCATCGTTTCCAAGAGCTTAACTGGCAGCTCAAATGGGCAGGACCTTTGAGTCTTCTCTTGGGGAAGGAGGTATTGTTTGATGGGTGTGGAAGCATCCCAAGAGTAGCACTGAGGTAGAGACAGTCACTTAAAACTGGGAGTGGTCACAGAAGTTAATTGGTTCTGGAACTGGCGCATAGATGTTAGCACAGTTCGCTACTGATACATAAATCTAAAAATGGGGCCATATTTTGCTTACTCTTTTTCACCATTGATTTTATTCCCCTGGATGAAGAAAGGGAACAGGATATGGCCCTCCACTACTAAAGGTGGTCATTTCTAAGTCTACATACATTAGTAAATAAGAATTCCTTTTTTTGCATAACATTTGGAAAATGAAAGACTATCTACAGCACCCATTATCCTTCTCCTAATCCCTCTCATGGAAAATGCCACAAGCACAATCATTTCTAAATCCTGTCATTGGAAGATGACGCATTGAGTCAGATCCTCAGCTGGTAACTCCAGTGAAGTCAATGGTGCAATATGGATTCACACCAGCTGAGGTGCTCATAAGGCCACTGTTGATAAATAGCTGAAAAAGGAGGTGTTCCACTGTCTTTTAGAAAGTGGCTGGTTTTGTGAAGTTGAGGGTGGGGGGAAAGCAGAGATTTCTGTTGTATTGGGTAGGCCATTTTCTATTTTTAGACCTCCATAGGGTGTGTAAGTGTTTATAAAATAGAGATTTTTGTTAGGTGTAATTAATTTAATTTGCAAGGAAGTTACTAATTTCACTGAAAAGTAAAGATCCTCTGAGCACATGATTCATCATAACTCCACCTCAGCTTTAGCCCGCAGGGATAACTAACTCCTTTGGTGAGAAGATAATTTTATTTTAATTCTCATGCAATCATTGAACAACTTCAAGACAAATGCCAGCTATCAATCTTTATGAGTGAATTATTGTTCTTATTATTAAGGTGTGGTGGAATAAAGGATGTCATACTTTAGCATCTATAAAGCTTTTTGGATATAATTTTGTGCATAAGCCATAATAAAGATAAAAATCATATTTTATGACTTACATAAACAATATGTTTTAGAAGACCAAAATTAAAGACTTTGAAAAGTACAGAAGACTTTGTTTTTATTTTAAAAAAATATATTTTTCCTGGCACTTCAATTGCAATAAATAACAGTATATTTTCTGTACTTTAGCTATTTTCCTGTATTTGCAAGTTAGTCTCTTTGATCCCTCTATTCCTATCTTCCTGGTAGCAATCACAAAAGATTAAAAAAAATAGAGAGAGAGATCAGGTTTGGTAATTTGTATTTCAGGTTTTAATGAATTGATATACGCAGCTTCAAAGATACTGGGGACTTCAGTGGGAGTACTGAGTGTTTAAGGAATTAAGGATTAGACTGCAAAGTGTACAGTCTTAATTGCACAGTAGACAGAAATAATGTGTGGATTTTGCTAGCATATAAAATGTATCATACATTCATAATAAAAAAAAAATTACAGCGCCCAGTCTTGCCAGTGATCCACATAGGCAGACACTTACACCTACACAGAGTTCCATAAATGTTAATGGGGCTCCATGTTTGTACAGGTGTCTGCCTATGTTGCATAAGACCCACTGGAAATGGTCAGGTTAAGGTGTGCAGACAATTCACCACTGCCATGAAATAAGTGACCGTTCACTATCACTCAACCAATTTCCACCTATCACTCAAGCTTAACTCTATGCCTTTGATTGGTCAGTTGAACCATGATGTTGGTTGCACGGTCGTCTATAAAAATATCTATTGGTGATGGAATTTTGTGAAGCACTCGGCATAGGCCTAACTATGCTCCCATTTAAGTCAGTGGTAAAACTCATATTGACTTGAATGGGAACAGAGTTGGGTCAACACTGAGTACATTTCAAAATGCCACCCTCTGTTTTAAAAATTGTCTGGTCTCCGAATTCAGTAACGAGTTTTATTACAAAATAAGAGAGGGGACAATTATTATTCACAATAGAACATCAGGGTTTGGCTTCCGTGGAGTTAGGCCACCTGAGGCTCTGGACCACTTGAGTGTGTTTGAGGAAAGGTGGAGGTTGCATTAGTAACTGTTTTGTGTGCAGTAGGTATCTGATATTCTCTTCTGAGGTTGACTATCTGAACTTGAAACTATTGAGTATATGCATCACATGTATACATTGAGCCATTCCAAGTATCATGTTATTGCATGTACGTTGTTATATTCACAAACATATTTCATGGAAAATGTCTTTGTTCCAATACTAGCTTGCTATGTTTATTTAACTTTTGAAGATTCCAAGGGGCTGATGAGCAGTGGAAAGAAATTGGTTGATGGGAAAATGAATGGTTAGTTATTACCTGGCAGTGAAGAATTTGCTGTGTATTTCCAGATTTTCTACGTTCTTTTGTTTTTTAAAAGTGTGTGATAAGAACATTTATTCCAGTTAATCCACTTAACATCTTCCCAACCTGAATGCTCTCTTAACAAAATATTTTGTGTGGGAATCATATGCTTGATCCTTCAAATCTTAACTCTTTTTCAAGTAGTCTTTAATCACACATGTAGTCCCAGAGAAATCAATAAGTATATTTGTCTAAGTGAGGACTACTTGTGTGAATAAAAATAAAAGAATGGACTTCTTGTACTGGGTTAATTCCTGAAATTCTTCATTATTCAACACTCTTACTGACTATATCTAAATTTAAGCATATTATGTATGTTTGTGAGTTTCATTTTGCATATGTCTTCTGGCGTGGCGTAGGGATAGTTTCTAGGTTTAAGTGATGTGCAGCAACAAAACCATAATTTGCTTATTTTTCTAATCTTCTTGCTTGGGAGCTATGATGTTGGCCAGCCATCATGTATCAATGATTTTAGGTGAACACTGTAACAAATTTTACACAAATAACCAACTGACTTTTAAAACAAGTTTGCTTTGGCTGTGTTTCCATCCCATTGTTTACTTTGTGTGAGTGTTACAGAGAAAAAGGTTTATTCGTGCAAATATACATGAAACATGATTTTTAAGGTAGAAAGCTTGGAAGACTGCTGAGAGCCAATCAACAACACAAATTGTGAATGTTCAATTGTGCATGCTATATTTGAATGTGACATTGAATTCACATTGTGGTTCGTCAGTTATGTAGGGCAGCTAACTGAGGAATGCAAACAATATCACATGACCATGACATTAGCTAACTAACAAATCCTGCATTCCTCTTGTATTTTGAATATTCATAGCAAACTGATAAAAAGTGAGCTGCAGACCAAGAGTCTTTTGCTAACAAAGCTTGCTGATAATTTCAAATAATAAATACACCTGACAATTCCACAGTTTTTCAGATAACTTGCAAACAGAAGATGAGAAACTTATATATATTGTTTGTTACACATTATTTGTCCCGTTCTATTTCTGAGATACATTCCTGATTTCTTAATAGTTTACTGTCATTTAATATATGGGAACTTTTTGTTATCAAGTTCCAGGTCCTCAATTGGTATAAACTGACATCATTCATGTAGGCTAATGGGGCTACACTGATTTACACTAAATGAGGATCTGGTCCGAGGGGTCTCAGATGGGCTACTCTAAAACCGAAAGAGACAAAATTAATCAACACTTCTGAAAATGCTGTCCTTAAACTCTAACTACTCTCATTCTTATTGAAAATGTAGGGACTGGAGCTGAAAGAGGCTGTACATGGTCCCTGCTCCAGGCTAAATCCCCAGAGTTGGGGATTGTTGGACAATCAGCAACCCTTCTCCCCTAACTGGCCAATAACAGAGACCCCAGGGGTGAAGGGGAGGGAGGAGCTATCCGGTATCCCTCAGCAAATGTCTCCCTCCCTCCCTCCCTCCCTCATGGGGCTGCCCCTTTCACCACTGGCCCAATCAAGTTCCCCCACACACTGAGGTGGGTGTTTGGCATTGTTGTCCTTATTTGTAGATATAGGCTGTCTTTTTTTCTTTTAAATGCTCAGTATTGTAGGAAGAGTTTTCCCCCACCCCCAGCTAAATCCTTGAATCTTAAAAATTCCAACTTGAGATTACTTATGCTACATACTTTCCTTGCCACTTTTACTGAGACTGACATTTAGCCTCATGTGCACCTAGGTGTTTCTTTCCATTTGCTTTTTTATTTAACAAGCATTTTGTATTGTATCATTCATTTTTTTTTATCCCTGACTTTATATGATTGCAGGTGGCCTCTCTTATAGGTGATGGTAGCTTGGCAAATAAAATTATATATAGCAATGAGACAAACTCACGCTTGGTGTAAGGACATACAACTGCACCCACAAAATGAAGTTCAGTGGGGCTATGACCCTTCACACCAGCTGAGGCTCTGGCCCCATATTTATATATGGCCCTAAGTATCCAGAAGGTGCATATGAATTCACTGTTCACAACTATTTTAAAACCCTGTCAGCACTTGAACAAAAGAAGAGACAGATTCTGATATCCTTACTCACAGTATCTTCTCCACAAATAGTCCCAGCAAAATCAATAGGACCATTTCAGCTTTAAGGTGCTAGTCAGTATATGTAAGGTTATCAGCAATTAGCCCAAAATTAACAGATACATTCCCTTTAATTTTTAAGATTCAATTTCACTGCTTTTTCACTTAATTATGAAAATATTTTAATAAATATGAACCGCAGAGGTAGGAATGAGTGCCGTGAAAAATGTGAGCCAGATCAAAAATGCGTGAAACTGAGCACTCTTCATATTTCATATTAAACACCCTGCAATTTTTTAAAAAGAAAAAGTAATATTTCAGACAAACTAAGCATAATGCTTATACCACAGATTCTGTAAAAAATGAACTGCATAAGCTATTAGCAACTGTATGCGTCATAAACACCTTAGGCTAGAAAATCAGATTCTCATGCCAAATGCAGCTTGGCTCCATCAGTCTACACGGAGCTATACTTCTGCAATTTTATAAGATAAATGTCCGTGCTGTTTTATATGATGAAACTACAGCTGGGGCGAATCTTCTTATTTTTCACCAGTGATTTAATAATCGCAAGCTCAGTGTAAATATTGAAAGGCCACTAGTATTGAAAATATTTTTTCCTCTGGTAGCTGAAATATGTGAGAGCTTTCTTTTTTATATATTGATCGTGCACAAAAAAGCTAAGATTTGTCTACACAAAACGTGGGAATATTTAGTAAATAGTGGACTCTAAACATTTCATATAACGTATTACGCTTTACGTAGCATTTGCAGAGGAAAGCTTTGTTGAGCTGTGCTTTATCCCAGCTACTGGGAACCTCAAAGGCCACTTTAATCTCAGATGAAATAGCCAGTAAATGCAAAACTCCTATCACTTGTTGGAGATTATAGAATAAAAAAAAGGAAGAAATGGTGCAAACTGTACTCCACTGCACCTATTTTCATGACACAAATGCCTGTGGTAACACAACAGAGGACCTGCATTTAATTATTTTTTTCCAGAACTCATAAGCTAAAATATATAGGTTATTTATAAGTTCCCGTTTGCTCTTTCTAATCCACAAAAGATACAGTACGCAGAGCAGTGTCTATTATAAGTGACCCAGGATGCCACTTGAAAAGATTTGCCTGGATCTGAACCTTTATTAGAACACAAGACTAAGCATTAATTTAATCATTAAAAGCACTACTAAGATAAAGAGTGATGAAAATGTAACCAATATAGCCAGTTAACACTTAAAGAAGTGTCCTTTTTATGACAGTTTAAAATATCTCCTGATCTGCCCTTCTGTGTTTCAGAAGTAAACCTACTTTAATTATTTCCTGTTAGAACCTTCCTATGTTGCCTTGGTTTTAGTAGGAGTTTACCCAGCAAAAACCAATGCTGCTCATTTCCTCAGTGGATTAACTGGGCAATGATGAAACAGAAGCTTCTGTCTGCTTCATTCTTTACACAACCTGGTGTTAAAGAGTGACCTTTCACCCTCAGAGGTTTTAGGGATTAAGGCTACTTTTAAGTCTCGGTCTGGTTACTAATCCACCACTTTCACTTGATGTTAAATAAGCACTTCCTGATTTACCCTTTAAATCCTGTAAACATAATAAAACAGAGTTTAACCTTTACCTTAGGATTTTACCACTATCTTATGCTCTGTCAAATAAACCTTTATAACAGGCAGGGAAGAGAAAGCTAATAAGCGATATCCTGAATTTTTTTACCTTGGGATATGTAACAAAACATTACAATATTTTTAATATATTCAGGTCAAACACTTGTCAGGAAGCATCAAGGCCTTATGCTGTGCAAATAATGGAATTTTTAAAAAGCATTATAAGCTATCTGAGATAAAGAAATAGATGTTTCCTCCACATTCAAACTGCTCTGAGAAAATGAGATTGGAAGGAATCAAAATGGATATATATTGAGACAGATTTCATAATCCAAGGCTTCATAATTTTCACGGCGATCATTTTGTCCTCCAGTGATTCCTTTGTAAGACCAGGCCTTCATTTGGTGTAAATTTCATGGCTCCACTGAAATTAATAGAGTTATGTTGATTTACACCAGTAGAGCATGTGGCCCTGTATATTTTACTTCTCTTACATTTTTTTCTTAGATTAAGGAAAATACTATTTGTATTGAGAATATTCAGTTCCAGTTATTTCTCGTATCTATGCCTGATAAATACCCCCATTTATCGGCACAAAGTTATTAATAGTCTTCCTCGGAATATTTCTTCCAATGTCATGTTCAGAGAGAATATGGGTTTCTCCTTATATGAGTTTTGCATAATCAACTTCAATAGAGTGACTCCTGATTTAGGATTTGAGCCAATGCCCATTGGAGTCAGTGGAAAGCCTGCCAATTAACTTGAGCGTGTTTTGGTTCAGGTCCTTACACTGAGATAAATCAGTGGAGAACCAGGCCTGATATGTCTCCAATGAGTGAACTTTTAATTTCCTGAGAAGAGAGATACAGCTGTAAATTGAAATGGACATTAGATTAATGAACCACCATTATATTAAATTTGCTTATGGAAAATGTCACCTATTATTCGAATCTACTGATGTAAGAGCTAGATATTATTCTACAGTAATAGTCTAAACCACTGCAGCTTTCTATAATGTTACTGCAGTAATTAATGTAATTAGTATGGGGTACTCCAGTATATTTTTACAAGTTTTATTTTTAGTGAATTTCTAAAGTAACTTTTTTTTTAGAAATTTTACACTCTGCACTATGAGATAAATCTTTATATCTCATCCTCATTTTTCATTACTTACCACTCTGCAGTTAACTAGGATAAGAAGTTAATTCCCTGTGTAGGGATCCTAAATCATGGGCCTTATTTTCAAAGGAATAGAGTTGTATTACTTTGATCAGGAACCTGCTTGGCTTTTGGCATCTATTTTGGGATATTTTATTTTTATTGAGTTGAATATTTAACATGTACCTTAAAAATGTTTGTTAGTCTTTGTATCAACTATTGCAGAAGAGGAGATATAGATGAGATAGTCACTTATACTTGTGACTGTCTTAATATGATCAACAGTCCTTTGTCTTCTGCCTTAACAATTTGAAGTGGTCTCTGCTTCTTCTGTGCTTTGATAACCCCATCCACAGTGGTGTGAATGACTCAAGTGCAATCATTTATCACGAAGTTTGAGTGAACTTCCATCTGAGCCTTAGTAGTCATCTTGTCCAAACAAATCAGAGAGTTTAAAACTCTCTCCATAAATTTGGTTGTAATAGGGGCAGCTGAATTGCCTGGGGTCTGTTGCAGAAAAACAGAATATAGCTAAATTTTGAAAAGCATATTGGAATTAGGGAGCAAGGATTATTCTCAACTTCATTTAAAAAATATTGAATTTAATGAATAGGGCCACTTTTGAGAGTCTAATAGTCACAAAAAAGAGCATAGTGTTATAAAAAAGACCAATATGTAATATTGGGCTCATTCCTGCACTACAAATTGTGCTAGAGTGTATCAATTTGGGGGGAGGGATAGCTCAGTGGTTTGAGAATTGGCCTGCTAAACCCAGAGCTGTGAGTTCAATCCTTGAGGGGGCCATTTAGGGAAGTGGGGTAAAAATCTGCCTGGGGATTGGTCCTGCTTTGAGCAAGGGGTTGGATTAGATGACCTCTTGAGGTCCCTTCAAACCCTGTGATTCTATGAATGTATTTAGACACAGCTGATCATGAGACTTGGGTGGGGGGAAGAGGAGGAATTGCATTAGGGGAAACTTAATTTCTTTTTCTCATTGAAATTTAGTTTTTTGTTGAACATTATCCATCCAACTCAGGCACTAAGAAAACATGGTCCACAGGCTCTCATGCAAAGGCAGTCATCTTGGAGAGAAAGTGTCAGCAAGGAGCAAACTGAAGCACTAAGAACATGTACTTGAAAAATAGGGAATCAATGGAAATTATATAACCTTGAGTAGTCAACAAGAAAATAAATAGTAGTTCTTTCACATGAAACAAACATGGGGCCAAATTAAATGTGAGGCCGAATTAATCTCTGGCATGACCCACTTAATTTCAACGGAGCTACCCCAGCGATGAATTGGCTAATTAAACCAGTGTTTTGTTTTTTAACAGGGATACAATCCCTGATTATGTTTGTTATTGGAAAATTTAAGAGCAGAAAAGATTGTCTGCCTTCACCTTCATAGCCTGTAGAACCTAAATCTTGCTATGGAGAGTTCATTTGCAGGGATAGAATGAAATTGGTAGAAAAGTGTTGAAACTAGCTCCCAAAATCTTGTTGGCTTGATTAGATTGTGAGCAGGCCAGAAGTTTGGAGTCATCTTGGTGTACTGCTTGAAAATCTGATAGCAGAATGAAGTACAGATTGGCATTTATCATAAAAGGAAATTTCTGTCTTTAAGCTGAGCTGGTTTTGTGGGAGTGGCAGCCTGCATCCAGGATCCCTCTCCTACAAGTTAAGACAACTGTTCTTTCTGTCCCCGAATCAGTAATACCCCATGACTGTGGTCACCTTCCATGGGCATGTTGGTGAGGCATGACATCTTGCTCTGTGCTCATCAGCAGGCACTTCCAAAACTGGATCTCTGCAGGAGCAGTGCATTTAACTGTGTTTCCTTTGAGTCAATGTTTGTCACTCCAGGAGCAAAGCCATGGAAATCCTGAAGAGATAATATTGCTCAAACTCCAGAATAACATGATCAGAGCCATTGGATATGTGTTGAAAGTTCTTGACGGTCTCTCATTTTCACTCTAAAAATACCTAGAACTTTATTCTAAGTCGCCGAGTATCTGAAGCTGTATACTTTAATTTTAGATGATAAACAAGGGGAAAAGCCATTTTCTTACCAGATTCTGACTGACAGCCACAGTTCCAGATGTGCCGGCCCAGTTTGGCTTACATCTGCTCGTATACTACTATGAGCCAGTTTCTGATCTCCTTACTCATGTAGAGCCATGCCTTACTTTGCAAGTGGTTCCACTGGTTTCAGTGAGGTTACGTTCTGGGCTGTCGAGTCTATGCTCTGTGGTTCAGGATGCTATGAATTCTAGAATTTCTGCAGATCTGTGAGGTTTGTAATGGCTAAGAGGGAAAAAATGAATTGGGGATTTTAAAGTGAATATATGGGTTAGGCACTTTCTTTCTTTCTTGTTCTTCTTTTACTGTTGTTAATGCCTTGAAAAACAGGGCAAGTCAGCAACACATTGTTCTATTGCTTTGGCATATTTCACGCTTTGTCATTTCCTGCTGATGAACATTACCAGAAATGAGTTTCTCTGTGTTCTGGAACAATGTAAAGTAGTTCAGACCTGCTAATCTGTAGCAAGTTCTTTGCCAAAGCGTCATACTGTGGTGACGGGAACTCCCTTGCCCCCTTTAGGCTTATGCTATAATTAATGATAAGGTAATAATACCTACCTCTTGTATAGCAATTTCATCATTAGATCTCTCAGTGCTTTAAAAGGAAGTCAGTGTGATTATCCCCCTTTTTACAGATGGGGAAACTCCGGCACAGAGGTGAGGCAAATTGTTTAAAGTCACCCAGCAAAGAGTGGTAGTGCTGGGAATAGAACCAGGTCTCCTGCTCTAGCCACTATTTCTCACTACCTCCATTAATTAGGGTGCACAAACCAGTTTGTTTTAACAAAAAAATAAAGGAGTCTGAATCTTGAGGGAGCCCTTTCCCAAAACTGCACCAAACTCAGCCTTTTTAATAGTCTGAGATAGGTTTGGCTACAGGTTCCTTTTCTACTGGACCATAACAGGACCTGGCCAAATGCTTACTTCACTCCTTTCTTCTGCATGACCTCCTAATTGCCTCTTGGTTCTTTTATCCTCGGTATAATCCTGCAGTAGTGGAACAGGGAGCCAAATTTGCTGCTGGTTGTTGTTCCATTGACAACAATGGATTTATGCCAGCAGAGAATTTGGCCCAGGAAGTTTCATAAGGTTCATATAATTCCCTATCTTGCACCATTGAAGCCAATGAAAGTTTTGCCATTGACTTCAATAGGAACAGGATTGGTCTCTTCTTTTGTGTATGTTGGGCCTACTTATCCTCTTACTTACACCAGTGTAATTCCATTGATTTCAAGGGGGTTACTCCTGACTTACACCAGGTCAAGTAAGATGCTAATCAGGCCCTTCTGGTTTAAACATCCAGATTTGAACCAAACCTCTGAATCAGTTGACGGTTTTCCCATCAATCAAACACAAATCCCAAACAGTAATCACACCCAAAAAAAAAAACCCTAAAAGAGAAATGAAAAATGTATTAAACAAGACACGTACAGTACATTTTAATTTACCAGTACCCTTGCCTGACACAACTACTATTATACAGCGTTAATTAACATCATTTTTTAAAAAACAGAACGTCTTTTATTGAGTGGTTAGCATTCAGACAGGTTATGACATTTGTAGAGTAATTAGCAACTGTAAATTATGACTAACCAAATCATTATTTTAACTAAAAAATAGGCGCCTGCATTCTTATGTATAAAACAATGTTTATAAGCTGTACATGACCAAGGAATATTTTATGACAGATCCCAAGAGACTGAAAATACTAATCAAGATTTAAAATATCTGTAGTTATAAGCCTGTAAATATTCTTGTCTGTTCAGAATTAAATTAATGCCTTACAACCAAACCGGTGATGCAATGCTGTCAGTGGATAGGCTGCAAACTTTAAAAAAAGGAGTTAAGAAAATCCACGTGAGAATGGCTTTGTTCCACTCTTGCTTAGACCAGAGTGTAATTTTAAATTGTTAGTTCCTTTACAAATTCCAAACGCCCACATTATCTGCTTCTGTGTATTTCCCCTCCAGCACCAGCCATGGTGGCTTTCCTCCCCTCCTGACCAGGACGCTAGGGTCACTCACCTGGTTGCATATCGAACCCAGAAATGTTTAAATAATTTTAATGCTAAACCACAAGATGGGGTCCAGATCCCTCCAAGTGCTCATGAAATTCAGAGAAGCTGCCGATCAACTGAGTGTCAAGTCAGCAAGGTGTGAGAATCTCGTGGGTTTGTGATTCACAGAACTCTAGTTATGAGGCTTAATTAATTGACCTTTGTAAGGAGCTTTGAAAGCCTCAGATGAAAGACTCTGCAATGGTCACCGCTTGTACTCCTGTACACCACTTGTACATTTAACCACTCTTTTGTAACATCCTGTTGGCTTCATTTCTTTTATGTTCATGCAGTGTAGTGCTTTGTAACATGTGTACCTGCTAAACATTTCTCAGGCTAGTGGTGTAAAAAAAAAATACAGTTAAGTATCAGTGCAACTTTGCCTGCAGCCATATCACCCCAAGCTGTGATCTTGTCAGACTTCATAAGTTAAAGAAGGTTGGGCTGGGGGAATGCGAGGATAGGAAAATACAAGAAAACTACAGGCAGTGATGCTGGCGATTAAGAAAATAACACCCACCGAGTTGGAAGTTCTCTCAGGACAATGCTCTAGCAGGGCATTAGGGGGCCCTGTGCTGCTGGAAGTGACATCTCTCAAACAGGCTAAAGCTCAAATCTTGGCTCGTTGTCCTTAAGAATATCATAACACTTTGTGCAAGAATATTATTAATTAAGTATAGCACCCAAAAGTGTGATTAGGACTTCACAGCAGACAAAGAAATCTACCCCAGAGAGCTTTCAATCTGAATATTAAACACCACACAGTGTGTGTGGATGAAGAACAGTAGGAAGAGTTTGAAACAATGAATGCTGCTGCAATACAATTACAAGGCTATTCAGTTTAGACATGCCTGACATTTTCCCCCAGTGTCTCATGTTTTTTTGGCCTAGGTTTTCTCAGCAGTGATAGATTTTTACAACTCCCTATTTCACAGGCAGATCCTTTTCTTCAGCCGCTCAAGCACAGGATGGTTTTAATTCTTAGGGTGTTTTCCACAAGACAATAATTATGGGGAAGTAGCATGGTCTAGTGCATAACACTCTATGCTGGGAGTCAGGACACCTGAGTTCTGTTCCTAGCTCTGCCATTGACTTGCTGAGTAACCTTAGGAAGTCACTTAAATCTCTCCCTGGCTATGTGTACACAAGAGTTGGCAGGGTGTTTACCAGCACTGGTAGATATGCACAAGCTAGTGTGTGCCTGTCTTCCTGTGCTGAGGAAGCACCCTCCCCACTGCTGTGCAGACAAAACCTGAGCATCCAAATTCCCATTTGCAAGAGGGGGATAATACTTCCTGTCTTCCACCTTTTGTGTGTACTGTCTATTCAGAGTGTAAACTCTATGGGCCAAGGAGTGTCTGTTATATGTTTGTCCGGAGCCTGGCCCAATCCTGGCTGAGGCCTGTACGTGTTAGTGGAATACAAATAATAATCATTTAGGAACATTGGGTGTTACAGTCTGGAACTCTACAAGGTAGCCAGTGCAGAAAGATATTAATGCCACATTAAATGTAGAGATTAATGCTGAGGTACTGAGTTCCCAAGTTGGGGCTTCATGCTGATCTTGCAATTGATGACCGATATCTGTATTTAAGACTTGTCAGTGGTGAGTAACTGGAGAGTTGCAGTGGATCAGGATGCTGGAGGGAATAGGGGAAGGGAGTATGGGGGGAATAGGTAGGACTAGAGGTGGTGTTTAGCTAACAGGATTGCTAAGTGATAGTTCAAAGAATCATTGCTCGTATCAGTCAAAACAAGAACTTAAAAGCCATGGCAAATTATGGAAATCCACAGCTAAAGTGCACTATACAGTAGAGCTAGCAGAGAATTTTTCAACAAACTGTTTTTTATTGGAAAATGCTGATTTGTCAAAATCAAAACTTTTTGCAGAAACACACTTGGTTCGGTGGAACATTGGTTAGGAAGGTTTCTTAGTTCCAGGATGGAATTTGGATCCAGCAAGTAAGATCCTGTCAATAGCGCAGTACTTAGGCCATTCACCTGAAATGTAGGTGACCCAGGTTCTATTCCTGAGTCCCACTTGGATGCTGTAGGAACTTGACCCAGGATCTCCTGCATCTCAGATGAGTGCCCTAATTTCCAGGCTATTGGCTATTCTGGAGTCAATCTGACTCCTCTCCCCACACACACACACCTTTTTTTATGAAAATGTTGACAGGTTCCAGTGCAGAACAAAAGCAAATTCTGAAATCTCTTTTCCTTGTTTGCAAAAACAACAAAAAAAGAAAATTCTTGCTTGCTGGCCAGCCCTACTATACAAGTCTCACTCCAAGCTTAGCACACCATTAATTAACGCACACCCATGTAAAAGAATTCTGTCCATGCAACGCCCATACAACATAACCCTCTCCCTGTACTGACACTACCCTCTGAACTTCCTGTCCTAACTTCTTTCTGACCTAGGGACATCCCACACCTCTGGAATAAGCGAGTTAAGCTGGCTGGAGCATTTGTAAGCATAACTTTTGTAAGCTACTGATATACTAGAGTGATGGGTGCCTGAGAGAATGCTAAGGGCACTGGAGACAATGAGGACTGATTCAGAGAGTCTACACTTGGACTGGGGCTGTCATTCTCAGTGTGAGGTGACATACCTGCGCCAGCTCTGATCAAGCTAGCATGCTAAAAATAGAGTGTGACTGCTGTCATGAGGGGAAGCTGGTCACCCCAAGTGAGTGCCCCACTGAGCTGCTAGACTCATACTGGGGATAGTGACCTCCTCCCTTCTTGCACCACTGTGGCTATACTCTGTTTCTAGCATGGCAGCTCAATCAGAGCTAACATGACTAAGTCTCCTCAAGCTGGGAGGAGTCCCGTTGACTCATAGAGCAGTGCTCCTGTCATGCCCCTTACTCAATCCTTACTCACTGCTCCTTGTCCCATCCCATCCCCAACACACTCCCTACACCAGTGGCTGGGAACACAGCCAGAGCAGAACCTTTTCAGCAGTTCAATGTCAGATGGGGAGGCTTCCTACGCCAAGATTATTTACATTGGGCTGTTTCCACTCCCTCTAAGCTCCCCTCGCACAAAAGAGTCTCATGCCCATGACTCTTTAATAAAGGAAGGGGAATGAAGACCGTCTTTATGCAAGAACATCCAGGATGTTGTGAATACAGCCGCTAACTGACAGAAAACAAATATACTAAAGCAGTAATAGGCCACAAGGGAGCTTCGAGAACCACAGAGCTTTCCCCATCACATTCAAAGGAGTGAACCTCTATTGTATATTCCAAGATGAAACCAACTGATTCTTTGCCTACTGTAGCTGGGCTTACCTAGCCTTCCACAGCCTTACTCTGAGAATAATAATTAGAGAAGAGCAGAAAATTGGGATGCTTTTTCCTGATGGAAAATCTTCTAATTTTCATGGGACCCTCTTCCTAAAAACTAGGGAGGTTTCTGATTACAATTTAAAATTTTGTGAAGAAAGCAGACACTCTCCATGGGTTTTTTTTCCATTTCTGTATAACATTTTCAACCAGCTCTAATAATATATTTATTATTATCCATAGATTTTCTTCACATGTCGTACTCACAAAAGAACTTAAACCGTGAATATCAATTGTTTGGGTTTCTTATCAGTTTAACCCTTAATTCCAAATTTCCTGGCTTCTCAATGGTTAACTATTTTAGGTCTGGGAATTTTTGGAGACCTATCAATTTCTTTCTAAATCATGGTTTAACTGTGTATTGTTGTAAAATTACCATCACATTTTCAATGCCCAGGAACTACACTCCTGAGGCTTAGTGGATCTAATTGGACTTAGAGTTGGTCATGAATTTTTTAGAAAAAGTATTTTCATTGGAAAATGCTGATTCAGGTTTCAAAATTGAAACTTTTGGCAGAAACGTATCCATTTCAAAGAAAGCTTTGTTGAAAAGGTCCAGGATGGAACTTGTGGTCAAAATGAGTGCAACCCCACCATAACCTGTAACTCGGTGGTTTGAGCATTCTTCACATGGGAAGTGAGACACTCAAGTTCAAGTCCTTGCTCTGAATCAGGAAGAGCAAGGACTTGAGAGATGTGGAAGACCCAGGTTCATGAGTGCTCTAATCATTAAAATATAGTATCTCTCTCTTCGGCCCCAAGACTTAATTTCCTATACAAAGTGGAATAGCTCCAGCTGGAGAGCTTGAGAGACACCCATCCCAGAATAGTTAGGGGATTAGGGCACTCACCTGGGATGTTGGAGACTTAACGTCAAGTGCCTGCTCCAAATCTGGCAGAGTAAAGACTTGAACCCAGGTTTTGCACAACCCAGATGAACGTCATAACCTCTGCATTAGTTTCACTCATCCCAGTGTGGAACAAAACCAAATGCCCAAACTTCCAAATTTTTGGTGAAACGGAATTCTTATTTCCTGGCCAGTCTTAAGTAGGAGACCTGTCAAGGTTGTATCCCCTATGTAGCTTTCACTTTCTTCTAGAAGAAAGTTCAGTAAAAAATTAAACTTGCTTCTTTTTAATTAAATAGTGTTGTCTTAAGGCCAAATAGCTCAAATGTTCATTTTGATCAAACAGTAATTTCATTCACACTTTCAAGTTATACTTTGTCCAAAGGTCTCATGAAAAGAAATTTCCATTTATTTTATATATTTATTTTATTTATTTCTCCCTCCTCATAAAACAAGTCTGGTGGGGATTCAGCCTTCAGAAAGATTTTTGGTATTTGAGATGGAAACAATCCAGTAGAATTTCCATGGTGTTGAGAATATAGTCCAATTGCTACTTAAAGGAAATGAAATAACTTCTCTAACAACATTAGTTTTTATATATTAATAAGCAGTCATTTTCACTGACAATAAAATAAAGAAAAGAAGGCTACACGTAAACACGATTAACAAGTTATTGCCTTATGAAAATAGGTTTGGGCAAGTAGCATTTGCTCAGGTATACACAGGTTAAACACTTTAAGTTTGTAGCAATCTCATAAAAATCAAGTCAATTATTGTTTGGGGAAAGTACAGTAGTATAGAATTTATAATACGTCAATATAGTTGGAAGTCTAGACCATATATCAAAAGACATAAAACAGGCACTGATATTTAAGCAGTGGTGAGGAAGAGCTTGCAAGAACACAGTGGTTCTGAAATGTAAGGTGAAATAATGATTCTTGCCTACAGTTAATCAGTTTTGTTTAGTGGTCATGTGAATTAGTAGCACACAAATATTTTATGATTGCATTTATTCTTCATAACAATATGAATGAGCCACTGAATAATAGCAAAATCCCCAGTGAGCACAGAAGAAGGGTGATTAAATTATAATCACACTGGATTAATTAATCTATAATATTTGCTCTTTATATGAAAGAGGAAAATCAGCCTTCAACATAAAGGTTATGTACTCTTGAGGTCTGTGTCTTAATAAAGAAAAGGCTTTGGGAAAAGCTTGACAAGCCCCCCAGATATGATATGTTGTAAATGTAGACAGAAGGTTATTACTGATATAAAATACATTCAGTGTAATTATCAGCCACAACAAATAATCAGAAAGATGATAATGAATAATTAACATTTTTATATTTCTGTAGTAATGTGTCTAACAGATAAGTGCACAACATTGAATTAATTTATTATGCTATAGCATTTTAGTAATGAAAACTGTATCATCAAAATATCTCTACCATGGTAGTGCAAGATATTGGCTTAAATAACTGATAAGGTTTATTTCTTTGGTTTTTTCATCTAATTGTAGTGCAGATGCACTGAATGTGTGTAACTAGCAACAAGAGCCATACTAATCTTGAGAGTAAACTATATCGCACATTAAACGTAAAAGATGGCAAGCATAGGACCTGAATCTTGAAAGTCCCTGCTCAGGCAAAATTCCCACTGAAGCCAGAAGGAGCTGTGTTTGAATAAAAACTCCGGGATTAAGTCTGACATGAATCCCACTTTATGCCTAGGCATACTTATAAGAAATCTAGGGCCAGACACCTGATTTAAAATATTCTGCATACTGCCTAGAACTGCAGTTCTGGCCAAATCCTTTACTCCTTCCTTATTCAAAACCCTTATTGAAGTCAACAGTAATCTAGCTTGTGTTCCAGCAGCATCAAAATAAAATAACGGCTTCAAGATTTGGCCCAACACATACTACCACCAAACATACATATAGATTGTATGTATTTAATTTGCTAACAGACATTATCTCTGAGTTCAAGCTTTTAAAAGCCTAGTAGCAGAGAAAGCACTTAAAGGATTTTCACCCAGTCATATATTCCTTGAACATTTACAAACGACAGAGAAAAACTGAAGCCTACTGCAAAATCTATAGGTAGATTTTAAAAACATATGGGAAGATATTACAGAGAATTACATAGGACGACCCTTCCTGTCTATTTTAAGGATACATATATAGTGATGTATGATGGCTTTATAGACCACGTATAATATTTTGTATTTTATTTTGTTTTTTAATAGCAGGAATTCTTGGTTGTTTTCAAGTTAAAATGCTTTCAAACCTTTTGGTGACCCGAAAACACCTAAATATAAATGACAGAACAATGTTAGTGCTAGAGAGGCCATGAATGAGAACCCTAGTTCAGGATCCCTTGGAACTCTGAGAAAGGTTGAGTTCTGCTGCTGAACTTCACAGCTACTGATTTTCTCTCTATAATGAGCCCCAAATTGCAGTCCAATACCTGAACACCCCTGAACCTGGGGTTTAGTTCAGATGCAAGGCCAGAGTCTGTGGCTGAGGCCCATTGCTAGCTTAATACTCAGATTAATCATGAGGCACTTTAAAGGTGATTGATCGCTATATTAATATTGCTTTAATTAAATGCATCAGTTTAAAATAAAATATAATAACCAATAGTAATCTGTATGTCAGGTGTGCCTAATGACCCCAATTATGGATTGCAACATCGTTTCTAGGCACTATGCAAACACATTTAAGACAGTCTAGGTTGCAACAACTAAAACTAAGTGGTTCAGCATGAATGTCCTAGACCGAGCTACTGACAGTCCCAAAACAATGGCCCCTGCTAAAGGGAGGATACTAGGCAAGAGAGGATACTATTGCACATCTCACGTTCGGGTTGTGAATCTCTCTTGTCTACGTTACGTGTTTTGTCCTTGTCTGACATGTAGAATACTCCCATGGACGTCAATGGAGAGGAGAAGAGGTTGCATGAGTGGAATATGTAGTGGAGATACATACTCTGACTAAGAGGAGAGGAAGATTTTGCCAATAGTAACAGAGCTCTGGAATCCATTAAGAAGAAAGAGGATATAAATGTGAGATAGTATTCATATCTGTTTTAACATAACCAAATTGTTGTGACTCCAAATCTGTGGGCCAACCTTGCAAGCCATTAGACACATGAATAATCCTTGTTTACGCAGTCACATGCTTCAATGGGATTACTAGTGAAAGTGAACACTACTCATGTGACTAAGGAATTGCATGATCCAGTCCCTTAATAAGAACATAAGAACTGTCATACTGTGTTAGAGCAGTGGTCCATTTAGCCCAGTATCCTGTCTTCTGACAGAGGCCAGGACAAAATGCTTCAGAGGAAATGAACAAAACAGGGCAATTATTGAGTGATCCGTCCCCTGTTTTCCAGTCCCACCTTCTGGTAGTTAGAGGCTTAGGACACCCAGAAAATGGGGTTGCATCCATGACCATGTTGGCTAATAGCCATTGATGCACCTATCCTCCATGAGGTTATCTAATTTTTTTTGGAACCCAATACTACTTTTGGCCTTCACAACATCCCCTTGCAGTGAGTTCCACAGGTTTACTGGACGTTGTATGAAGAAGTATTTCTTTCTGTTTGTTTTAAACCTGTTGCCTTTTAATTTCATTGGGTGATCCCTGATTCTTGTGGTATGTGAAGGGGTAAATAATACTTCCTCATTCACTTTCTCTACACCATTCATGATTTTATAGACCTCCATCTTATCCCCTCTTAGTCATCTCTTGTCCAACCTGAAAAGTCCCAGTCTTTTTAATCTCTCCTCATATGGAAACTGTTGCCCATTTTTGTTGCCTCTCTCTGCACCTTTTCTAAGTCTAATATATCTTTTTTCAAGATGGGGCAACCAGAACTGCATGCAGTATTCAAGGTGTGGGTGTACCATGGATTTATACAGTGGCATTATTATATTTATATTACCTATCTCTTTCATAATGGTTCCTAATATTCTGTTAGGTTTTCCTCATATGGAAGCTATTCCATACCCTTTATCATTTTTGTTGATCTTCTCTGTACTTTTTCCAATATACTTTTTTTTTTTAGATGGAGTGACCAGAACTGCACACACTATTCAAGATGTGGGCATACCATGGATTTATAGGGTGGAATTATATATTTTCTGTCTTATGATCTGTCCCTTTCCCAGTGGTTCTTAACATTGTTAGCTTTTTTAGCTGCTGCAGCACATTGAGCAGATGTTTTCAGAGAACTATACACAATGACTCCGAGATCTGCTTCTTGAATAGAAACAGCTAATTTAGCCAGCATCATTTTGTCTGTATAATTGAGATTATGTTTTCCAGTGTGCATTATTTAGCATTTATCAATACTGAATTTCATCTGCCATTTTGCTGCCTAGTCACCTAGTTTTGTGGGAACCCTTTGTAACTCTTCTCAGTCTACTTTGGGGTTAACTATCTTGAGTAATTTTGTATCATTTGCAAATTGTGCCAACTCTTTCCCCTTTCCCGGATCAGTTATAAACAGCACTGGTGCCAGTACAGGTCCCTGGGTGAACTGCTAGTAACTCTCACCATTTTGAAAACTGACCATTTAATCCTGACCATTTAATCCTTGTCTTTTAACCAGTTACTGATCCATGAGAGGACCTTCCCTCTTTTTCCCATGACTGCTTGCTTTGCTTAAGAGCCTTTGGTGAGGGATCTTGTCAAAGGCTTTCTGAAAGTCCAAGTACACTATAACCATTGGATCATCCTTGTCCACATGTTTGTTGACCCCTTCAAAAAATTCTAAAAGATTGGTGAGGCATGCTACCTTGCTACCCTGCTACCTAAATTAATAGTGGTATTCATGTTCAAAAATAAAATTACACAGCAGGAACAATGTAGCAGTCTTTTCTTATATTTAAGTTACAGCTTTCCTCAGAGGTGGGTCACAACTGAAATATTGACTGCCAGTGGCTTGGCATAGGCATTCTCTCAGAAATGTACACCATCAATGGGACTCACAACACAGCTGTCATTCCCAGAGGAAACAGACCAGTTCCAAAAGAAGTGTCAAAAATACCAAAAGTCAGGGAATTGGGAAGTTATGAAATACTTGGCCTATAAGGGAGAATTTAAGGGCCTCCATCTTTGGAATTGCCTGTCATTTGTCTGAACCAGTTCAGCCCATGTTAAGAAAGACCTACTGTCTTCTGTCTGTGTCATTCTTTAGATTTCCCAGGCTGATTCTTCATGAACAGCTCCATCAGTTTCCTTTTCAGAGCAATATTTTAGCATTTCTGTTTCTCTGTCTCTCCTTCTATTCTTTTTCTCCAAGGTCTACTTATTAAATTATTATATAACCATGATACTAAATCTTATCTTTCGACTATAATGCTAATATGCGAACAGAAGAGAAGCAGCTAAGACTTGGGGGAAACCATTCATCTATCAGTGAACCCTGAGAAACAGGAGAAAGTGAAGATGAGGAAGATGATGGTGTTGATGAATATATGTAGCTGAGAGAGATAGTGCAGTAAATAAAGATTTATTTTTCTCCTTTTAGTATAGGAATGTGCTTGGATATCTAAAAAGGAAAGTCTTTTACAAGCCTCTAAATCAAATCTGAAGTAAAAAAAGGATGTATAACTCTGCCTCCAGCAAGTAACCTATTCCCTGCTACCTAAATTCATCTCTTGTTTACTTTATTGAGTACAATATAGTCCTTAGTTAGGGAAAATCTTCAGTCTTCTTATTAAGCCACATCATCAGCAACAGCCCAAGGTAGTCTGAAGAAAGTGATTTTGTGTCTTTCTTCCTTACTGTTTGTTTGGGATGCACATATCTAGGATACTGTTTACAAGACTGTGTGCCCAAGGCTCATGGAAGCTGAAGGCAGATACTGAAGATTCATAAAAATTCTACTTTTAAAATCTGTCATTTCTTCAAAAGCTAAAAAATAAATACAATAAAATCCTGGACAAAGTTTCATATTTCATAAAATCTGGAAGCTCTGTACACTGCTGTCTAAGCCAAAATAAAAATAATAATAAAAAATCCTAGGGTCTCATGATAGTGATCTAATGGTACCGTGTTTTATACCTCCACTAATCCTCTATATTTAATATTGATCAGCTAGTAAAATACCTAATTATATTCATAGGGAAGATGGGGCTTCTTCAATGTGTGATGCATTAGTTCTTGTGAGTGCTGACATCTCAGTCTGCTTAGATGTCCAATAAGCAAATATTATTGATCATTCTCCAATATTAGACAAGGATAATAAATATTACAGTTTGGGGCTCCAATGTCAGGTCCAAGAGAAGAATTCTCATAAGCCTCCTGTAAAGAGATTCTAATATCTGACCCCTCACTAATGCCAGATGTGTTCAGTTTTCAATCATTACCAAGCTCTCTGTCATATCAGAAATAGAAAATCCAAGGGATAGTCACAACTTACAACTTGGAGGTCCACAGGAAAATCTTAACTGTGCCAACAATGACTACATTCGAGCTACCCAGGTTTAGAGAAAAGAAAATACGTAAAGAGAACAAAATCATTTTAGCAGTAGGAAAAAATTAAGAAACAAAAATACTAGGAATACAGAGATGCAAGGTAATCTATCATAACACAAGCATAAGAAAAGTCCTTGTGAGAATTCAAGAGGGTACTGCCATGTTAATTCTCCATGTCTACATGTGATTAAATGGTAAACCAGTGGCTGTTAGCTATCTAACACTTGACCACCTATAGACAGCACATTAAATAAGGTGCAGGGTTCTAGAAAAGCTGAGATGAGTCGTGTTAATTATCTTGCAGCTAGTAGCCATTGATCTGTATATCCATGAGTATCGAACATAAGGATTTAGGATACCTAGTAGGAAACCTATGGGGCACAGTTAAGATTTGTCCTCTCAGTATTTAATCTGTCCAGGCCCTTTCAATTTTCCCATCATTACTTCCATGGTACATAATCTCTGTATTACAGCGACTGTGCTATGTCAGCCTGGGTTCAAAATGTTTAATGTGTGTTAAAAAGAAGCTGACACCTGGAAAATGCAATCAGCCAGCCCTTCTGTCTATAGTAATACAGCATCCTTCCAGTCTCTAGCTGCTGTATAACCCTTTCCAAAACACCTTGCCTCAATAAACTGTTTTGTGAATGTTTTCTTCTGGGGATTAGCGGATTTGCCTGCAGCCTGCTTTCCTGGCTGAAATGACAGACTTTCCAGTACAAACACTGCATCTAGTTATCTCCATATCCTCACTACCCCTTATGTGTTGTATGTTTCATAAATATCTGCCGCAAATAGTACTGTAGATTAATGTCACTAGCCTTTAATCTCTGCTTTAAAAGCTGTCCTAGGTCACCAATGAAATGTTTATGGTATTACAGCCTCTAGCGGGCCTTTGTGTCATACAAAACCCACCATCAAGTTCAGCACTATTTGGCGCAGTTGGCAGACTACACTCAGGAGAGGTCTAGTCCTCGATGAACACAAGGACTACAGCAAGGCAGGGTGAGGTACATGGGCAGAGCTGTACTTGTGAAGCCTGGGTAGCACTTGCTCACACAATGCCTGGCACCAACCAGCGCCATTTTCTCTCTTGCTGCACCGGCAGGCTCACCAGATTCAATGTTCCCTTTCCACTCCTCCATAAGTACATTTTAACATTTATTTTCTATTCTGTTCCAGTTGCGTTTTTCAGACTCACTGCACCTAGTCATTTGCCATATAGATACTGGGCCAAACACTGCACTGACTTATACCCAATGTCTTCATTGCTGCAACTTCCTGCTCTTCTCTAGCTTACATGTCAACCCTCTCCAACCCGTATATAATATAGCCACTAATATCCTCTTTCCACAGCAACCCCCTTCCTTCAAATCTCTTCAGTGATCCTTCCCACTTGTCTACCACTTTAAGGTTAAACTACTTACCTAAGATTTTCACAAGTGAAAATGATCCCATGCATCTGACGAAGTGGGTATTTACCCACGAAAGCTTATGCTCCCATACATCTGTTAGTCTTTAAAGTGCCACAGGACTCCTTGTTGCTTTTTATTAATTTTTTGTACCCATTTGTGACACCTTAAAGGGGTCTGCTTTTTGAATGGTGGATGTTCAGCTCAGCTCAGCTGTCTCTGAAAAATCAGACTCCTTTCAGGGGCTTAAAGTTGGGCCCCAAAAACAAGACACCTAAATCACCAGTCATTTTGAAAATACTATATTGGCTGTTGTCCTTGCCTTTAAGACTGTCTATGTAATTCAACCCTTATTTGACTTTGATTGACTCTTATCAGGGCATATGACCCTCTTTTCTCCCACCCACCTCAGATCTATCATGCAACTCATCTTCGTTGCAAGGAACCCCTCACTGGCTTAGACTCTCTCAAGCTGTTTTCCCCTTTTATTTGGATTTGGCATTTCTTGAATGCCGAAGGCAAACTGTGATAACAAAGTGGGTTATCCTCTTCCCTAATTATGTATATAGCTATAGCTATATAGATATACTCAAAAACAAAGCAGCATTGGAATATGCTTACATATTTCCCAATTGCTAGAGCTGTTCAGAGAAAAGGTAATTCCATTTTGCAGAGGATTTTCATATTTTGAACATTTGATTTTGCTCTAATTTGCAATGACAACTAAAACGTCAAAAGCCTCAGTGAAAGGGAATGGAGCAGGCTGCAGAGCTTGGGAGCTGTCACTCCTAGGGTTTCCAGGCTCCTAGCTCCCTGTCAAACAATGTGATAGGTTGAAGGGTAACCAGGATCCTGGAAACTACTCTGCAGCAGCCTGCCAGGTAAGCTATGGAGTAGCCTGGAAGATAACCCAAGTTCCCACTATCACTTTGACAAAGTCTAACATACTGACCACTAAGTTGTTGCTGAACATTTGACACCATTTTAATATCTTAATCATAGAATATCAGGGTTGGAAGGGGCCTTAGGAGGTAATCTAGTTCAAAGCAGGACCAATCCCCAACTAAATCCCTAAATGGCCCCCTGAAGGATGGAGCTCACAACCCTGGGTTTAGCAGGCCAATGTTCAAACCACTGAGCTATCCCTCCCCACTGTCCTGCTGTAGCTCTTCCAGGATCTGTGGCGCTGGGGCAGCCTGCCCCATCACAGGAAGGATGATCTACTGAATAAGCACTAGAATGAGTATTAAGAGATGTGGATTCAATTCCCATCTCAACCAGAGACTGCCTGTGTGACCGTGGCCAAATCACTTAATCTACCTTGTGCCTCAGTTCCCATCTCTACAGAGGGGATTGTACTTTTCTACTTCTCAAGAGTGTTGTGAGGACAAAACCCATTAATGATTGTGATGAGGGCAGTATAAGTACCTACTTAGGCAATAATAGTGAAATGGGACCACAATGGCTCCTTTGTGGCATATAGTTGGCACATATGTAGAGGATTGTCTTAAGGCAGCCCTGAAAGACAATAGGTTAGATCCTCAGTTGATGTACAAGTTGGTACAGCTGCACTGAAGTCAATGGAAATACTTACACCAACAAAACATCTGGGCCCACAATTATTTTTTTTGCTCTGATATTATTTCCCAGCTCTGATGCTATTTGTGTTCCCCCTGCTCCACAGCTGATTTACAAAATATAGATCAGTACAAACAGATCTGCATGGATAAAAGAAACTACTTCAAAAGGCCCTGGCCTGTCAGCTTTTGCTCATATCCTGCCAACTCACACACTTTCTTCACTTTCTGGCAAAACAATTGCACAGCTTTTATGCTCTTGTTCACCATGAAGCTTTGCCAATCTGACAGGAAAATGCAGTGCAAAGATTTGCCCCCAGTCATGAAAACTACCTGGACCTAATTTATTGTGCACTTTAAATTGCAAGAATGTGAAGGTAACTGTGCCAATGGCAAATTCACGTAAGTATAGGCCAGACCACCACTGGAAGGGGAGGCCACTTAGGGTGTCTACATGGGGAAATTGACTGGTATATCTTTAGTGGAATAAGCTACTTTGCTATAACTATTGTGAAATAGCTTCCTATTTGGCCACTATTCTGGAATAAAAGTGATTTTTATTCCAGAATCAGTACACCACTAAGTTATGTTGGTCAATTTCCCCATGTAGACAAGCCCATAGGGAGCAGGGTTTGTCCTGAGTCAAAGAGCAGGACTGAGAATTAGAAGATCAGGTTACTTTTCCTGGCTCTGTACTGACTTGCTGTATGACCTTGAACAAGTAACTAATTTTCACAAGTGCTGAGTACTCACAACTGCAGTTGAAGTCAGTGGGAGATACAGATGCAGAACCTCTGAAAAATCAGGCCATGAATTAAAAAAAAAATCTTTCTGTGCCTCAGTTTACCCATCTGCAATATCTGTTTCACAAAGGGCATCATGAGGTTTAAATAACATTTGTAAAGTGCTTTGAGGTAACCCAGAGAGAAGGATCTTTGTTAAACTGGGGAACATGACCTGTCTTCTTATCTGAACATTGTCTTTTTTTACAATCAATTGAAAGGAAAACTACCTAAAGGGATTCACATCTTAAACACCAATGTAGTGCCTCAAACTATACACTTAGATACCAGCTTTTCAGATAATTTTCCTTTCTGTCTAGATTCATGTGGATGTTAGCAGGTACAGTTCCATTGTTCCTGCTTAGTTCACCATGTGAACTTGGATCTCTGACAGTGAAAGCAGAGGGTGTGTTAGCATTGGGTCCTTAAGGCTCTTTATTAAAGATGTTTAGATATGGAATATCTCACTACTTGTTGTAACTAATGACCGCAGGTGTAAACAAGGAGCGTCAAGTAGCTAACGAAACATCATTCCACCCCCAAAGTTATTGAACAGTTTTGAAGACTGAACACGGAATAGCCACTAGCCCTATAGCAGCAAATAGCTTCTTGAGCTCCTGCCAAAGTCTTCTGTCCTTCCCCGAACAAAACCCTTTGGTTTGTAAATATTATTTGAAAATTAGTGCAGAGTCTGAATGAAGCAACATGATGGAACATGCATTGATGATGCAACAGACGATGCATGTCAGCTTGATAGAGTTAGAAATGTGTGTTAATTTTGTGAGCTCCTTGATATATTATCATCTTTTACCTACAACTCAACCACGCCCAGATATTTAATTCTAAAAGGGATTTTTAACTTGACCAAAGGTGGAATAGCAGCTGTATTATTTCATTTCATTCTTTTTTAAACCATCACTCCCCATCACACACAGGCACACACTAAGCACCTGAAAAATACTGAATGAAATTATGCTTTTCTAGAACTTCACAGTTTTCATACTGCAGTATACCAAAGCTTCATGGTGTAAGTGGGGATAGGGCTCCTATCTTTCTGCTCCCACAGCCTGAATCATTAATTTTGCTAACTTGCATCCAGTTAGCGATACTGGGAACTTTTATTTTAGATTCATGTGGCTAATTTTAGACCTCCAGGCTTTTCTGAGCCTCAGGCCTGGTCTACACTAGGCGTTTAAATCGGTTTTAGGAGCGTAAAACCGATTTAACGCCACAACCGTCCACACTAGGAGGCACCTTATATCGATTTTAATGGCTCTTTAAATCGGTTTCTGTACTCCTGCCCGACGAGAGGAGTAGCGCTAATATCGGTATTAACATATCGGAATAGGGTTAGTGTGGCCGCAATCGACGGTATTGGCCTCCGGGAGCTATCCCACAGTGCACCACTGACCGCTCTGGACAGCATTCTCAACTCGGATGCACTGGCCAGGTAGACAGGAAAAGCCCCGCGAACTTTTGAAATTCGTTTCCTGCTTCGACAGCGTGGAGAGCTCATCATCACAGGTGACCACGCACAGCTCATCAGCACAGTTAACAATGCAGTCTCCTGAGAATCAAAAAAGAGCCCCAGCATGGACCGCTCGGGAGCTCCTGGATCTGATCGCTATATGGGGAGAGGATTCAGTGCTAACAGAACTGCGTTCCAAAAGACGAAATGAAAAAGTATTTGAAAGAATTTCTAAGGCTATGACGGCTAAAGGCCACAGCAGGGACTCCGTGCAGTGCAGAGTGAAAGTTAAGGAGCTCAGACAAGCCTACCAGAAAACCAAAGAAGCAAACGGAAGGTCCGGGGCAGGTCGAAAAACATGCCGCTTCTATGATGAGCTGCATGCAATTTTAGGGGGCTGCGCCACAAGTACCCCACCCCGACCGTGGATTCTGAGGTGGGGGTTGTAATCTCTGCCATGTCTGAGGATTATGCAGACGGGGAAGATGAAGAGGAAGAAGAAGAGGAAGACCTCGCAGAGAGCACACAGCACTCCGTGACCCCCAGCAGCCAGGAGCTTTTTATCACCCTGACGGAATTACCCTGCTCCCAGCCCTCACAAGCAACTATTCCAGAGAATGACGCCCTGGAAGGGAGCTCTGGTGAGTGTACCTTTGCAAATAGCAAACAGTGTTTTTTAAGCAAGCCTTTTTTAATGATTGATTTGCCCTGAGGACTTGGGATGCATTCACAGACAGTATAGTTACTTAGAAAAGTTTGTTAACATGTCCGGGGATTGAGAGGAAATCCTCCAGGGACATCTCGATGAAGCGCTCCTGTAGGTACTCCAGAAGCCTTTGCAGAAGGTTTCTGGGCAAGGCATCCTTGTTCCGCCCACCATGGTAGGACACTTTACCATGCCATGCATGTAGCAAGTAATCAGGTATCATTGCGTGGCAAAGCATAGCAGCGTATGGTCCTGGTGACTGCTGGCATTCAAGAAGCATCCGCTCTTTATCTTGTTCTGTTATCCTCAGCAAAGTGATATCGTTCAGGATAACCTGGTTAAAAATCAGGAATTTAAGTAAGGGGGGTGGCCATTTTTCTACTGGGTTCGTGGAATGCAGCAGCTTAAAAAAAACACTTTCCTGCACGTAGCGAAGCGGGGGGAGGGGAGGAGTGAAATGCCGATGATCTTTTCTGTGTGGTCACCGGCGAGGCGATCTTCCCCAAGCTACCGGACAAGCAGTGGGTGTGGGGGAGGGGGAAGGTTGTTGATTAGCAGGGAGCTAGCGTGGTATTAGCCATGCGTTGGGGGGGAGGGGTAAATCACTGAGACAGTGGCTTACCATGGCCGCATGCAAGCTGAATCCTGATGCCTGGACCTGTGTCTGAGATCTGTAACCCCAGAGATGCAAGCAGTCACTATTAAGATGAAAAATGCGACCTTGTAGGGAAATCACATGTGCTATGTAACGTGAATAGTGCTTTTCACTGTGAAAGAGTATAACCATTGTTCTGTAAAATGTATCTTTCTAAATATTTATCTCCCTCATGCAGCTGCAAATTTTTCAAGCGTCCCTCCTCCATCCCAAAGGCTAGCACAGATAAGGCGGAGGAAAAAGAAGACGCGAGATGAGATGTTCTCGGATATTATGGAAGTTACACGCAATGAAAGAGCTCATCTGAATGAGTGGAAGGACGTGGTTTCAAATTACAGGAAAGAGGCCAGTGAACGTGAGGACAGGAGGGATGAACGTGAGGACAGGAGGGACAACCGAGATGAGAGGTGGCGGCAGGAAGACCGGCAGGAAAATCAGCGGTGGCGGCAGGAAGATCAGCGGTGGCGGGATGCAACTCTGGGGCTGCTGCGTGATCAAACTGACATGCTCCGGCGTCTTGTGGAGTATCAGGAACGGCAGCAGGATCACAGAGTGCCGCTGCAGCCTCTGTATAACCACCCTCCCCCCTCACCATGTTCCTTAGCCTCCTCACCCAGACGTGTAAGAACGCGTGGGGGGAGGCTCCGTGCACCCGCCCACTCCACCCCCGTGGACAGCCCAACCAGAAGGATGCCGTTACTCTGAATTTTTTTAAATGGCCTTCTCCATCCCTCCTTTCCTCCTCCCAAAGCACACCCTTACTTCTCTCCCTCTTTTTATAATGAATCAATAAAGAATTCATGCTTTTTAAATGAGAGTGACTTTATTTGCATAAGTAAGCTGTACTCGAAGGGGGAGGGGGAGTTGCTTACAGGGACTGAGTCAATCAAGGGGGTTGGGTGTTCATCAACAAACACAGCAGTCACACTGTACCCTGGCCATTGATGAAGCTCATTTTCAAAGCTTCTCTGATGCGCACCGCTTCCTGGTGTGCTCTTCTAATCTCCCTGGTGTCTGGCTGCGCTTAATCAGCGGCCAGGTGATTTGCCTCAGCCTCCCACCCCGCCATAAAGGTCTCCCCCTTACTCTCACAGAGATTGTGGAGAATACAGCAAGCAGCAATAACATAGGGGACATTGGTTTGGCTGAGGTCTGAGCGAGTCAGTAATGTGCGCTAGCGCACCTTTAAACGGCCAAATGCACATTCCACCACCATTCTGCACTTGCTCAGCCTGTAATTGAACAGATCCTGACCACTGTCCAGGCTGCCTGTGTATGGCTTCATGAGCCATGGCATCAAGGGGTAGGCTGGGTCCCCCAGGATAACGACAGGCATTTCAACATCCCCAACTGTTATTTTCTGGTCTGGGAAGTAAGTCCCTTGCTGCAGCCGTTTAAACAGAGTAGTGCTTCTGAATACGCAAGCGTCATGAACCCTCCCTGGCCATCCCGCGTGGATGTTTGTGAAACGTCCCTTGTGATCCACCAGTGCTTACAGCACCATTGAAAAGTACCCCTTCCGGTTTACGTACTGGGTGCCCTGGTGCTGCGGTGCCAAGATAGGGATATGGGTTCCATCTATCGCCCCCCCCCCAGTTAGGGAATCCCATTGCAGCAAAGCCATCCACTATGGCCTGCACGTTTCCCAGAGTCACAACCTTTCGTAGCAGCAGCTTAGTGATTGCTTTGGCTACTTGCATCACAGCAGCCCCCACAGTAGATTTTCCAACTCCAAATTGATTCCCGACTGACCGGTAGCTGTCTGGCGTTGCAAGCTTCCACAGGGCTATCGCCACTCGCTTCTCTACTGTGAGGGCTGCTCTCATCTTGGTATTATGGCGTTTCAGGGCAGGGGCAAGCAAGTCACAAAGTTCCATGAAAGTGCCCTTACGCATGCGAAAGTTTCGCAGCCACTGGGAATCGTCCCACACCTGCAACACAATGCGGTCCCACCAGTCAGTGCTTGTTTCCCGGGCCCAAAATCGGCGTTCAATGGATAGAATCTGCCCCATTACCATCAGGATCTCCAAAGCGCCGGGGCCCGCGGTTTGAGATAATTCTGTGTCCACGTCCTCATCACTGTCATCGCCGCGCTGCCGTATCCGCCTCTTACTCGCCTCGGTTCGAAGGTCCTGGTTCAGCATATACTGCACGAGAGTGCGCGAGGTGTTTAAAACATCCACGATTGCGGTATGGAGCTGAGCAGGGTCCATGCTTGCTGTGCTATGGCGTCTGCACGGTTCACCAAGCAAAAAAGGCGCGAAACGGTTGTCTGCCGCTGTCAGGGAGGGAGGGAGGGGTGAGGCTGTACCCAGAACCACCCGCGAAAATGATTTTTGCCCCATCAGGCACTGGGATCTCAACCCGGAAATGCCAAGGGGCGGGGGAGGCTGCGGGAACTATGGGATAGCTAGGGAATAGCTACCCACAGTGCAACGCTCCAGAAATCGACGCTAGCCACGGACCATGGACGCACACCACCGATTTAATGTGTTTAGTGTGGCCGCGCTCCACCCGATTTTATAAATTCTGTTTTACAAAACCGGTTTATGCAAATTCGGAATAGTCCCGTAGTGTAGACGTACCCTCAGTTTGCCCACATTTTAAATGGAGATGAGTACTGTGCGGATTTATTCATTAATGTCAGAGAATTGTGTGGCAGAGTTAAGCTGTGTCTGTCTGCAAAGAGAAGCTAATATACACTTTGAAAACACAAGTATTTATCAAAAGACTAGACCTCCCAACAGTCTTGGGTTTTGCAGGACTATCCTGCTTTGACCTCCAAAACCTCTTGTTTGTTGAAGGGAACATTTCCCACAGTCAGGGACATCTGGAGGGAGGCAGTTTAAGAGGTCCCCCAAACCAAGTGCGATCTGGTCCATGGGGTCACAGCGTCACTCAGGTCTGGGTCGGCCACCTCTCTGTCCCCGCATCTCCATCTTTGGCGGGAAGAACAGGCCAAGCTTGGATGGCATTGTGACCCCATGTACTAGGTCGCAACACCAATCAATTTTGGCCCGTCTGCCCCTCCATCTCGATCTATGATGTGATTGATGGGCCAAACCTGAGTGGCACTGAGTCATGCTTTAGCCATTGAAATGTTGGGTTGTATGTCAGACTGAAGTGTGTGTTCTAATGGAAGTCCTTTCAATGTTTAACAAAGGACAATGTTGATGTGTGTGGTAGGGGAGGGAGGATTTTGGCACAGATAGAATTCAGTAGGAATTCATAATAATTACTGACTGCTGTGGTGCTAAGAAATCAGTTTGGCTTGTAAGTGGTGCTACCACAGTGCTTGCTATACCAGAAAGGCAGATATAGCAGTTTTGTTTTGTTTTAATTTGGGGAAAATGCATAGCACCCATCTTTGCTTTTTGTTCACAGAAATGTCTGAGAGTTGATGATTTGTTGTATGGACACATATTTACTAACACTCTCCATTATTGTTATTCTTCTGTTCTAAAAATGTTCAGTCCAATCAGGGAACAGAAAAAAAAGCCATATGACCAATCACATATGAGAAATTAAGGAGTAGTTGAAAACCCATATGTTGGAAGTTCATTTGCATAAACTGTTCATTGAACACTTGTGAATAAAAGAGTAAATGTGTGAAAAGCTAATGCAAGGGTAATTCACAACAGAAAAGAAGTCTCTACATTTCCTGAATAAATTATTATTAATGAATAATTCAATCAGTGCTACTGATTCTACAAAGAGAATGTGCCTTCTATAAAACTTATACTTTACAAGGTTTAGGAAATAAATATATAGGAAAATAACTGATCCCAATGTAATGAATCTTGGTGAAATATTGCTGTATTGTGTGCATAGAGAAGGGGATTTTTTGGCCCAAAGAACAGAAGTTAGAAAATGGCCTGAACCATAGCTTCAGATATGAATGAACTCAAATTAAGGGAACACTTGGATCCAGACGCCAACCTTGTATTGTGAGCCAATCTCAGATTAAAATATTGGCGGTTTTAAACCTAAAAAATCACCACATGGAATAATTCCTGCGCTTGTATATGTCTAAGGAAGAAGTTTAATGAACTACAAAGGCCAAGCCAAGTCAGATTAAACGGATTACAGTATTTGTGAATGAAGCACTTAATCCTTTGCTTCAGGCTGGTACATACATCTGTTATACAAATTATCAACTGGTGTAAACTGGCATAGCTGCATTGACTACAATAAGCCTGTACCAATTTATGGCAGCTGACAATCTGGTCCAAACACTAAAGATTCAAATATAACCTAAACCCCTCTAATTCCCCTGTCGAGCAGCAACCCAAAAGGAATATCTCCATAGAGTGAACCTGTGTTTCTCTACGTTCAGTCTTACATTCTACTCACTGACTTGACAGGTCCTTATGCTATTGGAAAGGGGTTTATATTTACCCTGACTTCTGTCCTCTGGCATTCAAGGCAAATATACCTGTGGCCAGGGCACTAATTCTACAGACGATTTAAAGTCTGGACAATTCTGGGAGCAACTGACTGAGACTGGAGGAGACAGAATGAGATAAAAACAAGACTAGAAGTCCCATTTTCTGTTTAAAAACTATGTTCCCACATCTCACATGATTACAACTGGCCTATGGTCTGAGACAGGTAAATGTCCTTGAGAGTGGGTTGGGCATCTTGCACTGCCAATCACAAAGCCAATTTAACTGGTCAAAGAGCTATCCGACTTATCCTAAGTGGTATCCAGTTCTCTTCAAAACGGTATGGACAGAAGAACATATCGCACAGATGACCTGGTATGTCTTCTGCTGAATAATGCCTATGACTTACGTGGAAATATCCTTATATTAATACTGGCGTGTGTCTAACAGCCATACTATCATTACAATAGTCATCAGCAAAAGTCAACTTTTGCCTAGAGACTCCACCGCTAACTCTGATTATCTCCTATTCTAAGTGCAGGGGAAAACTGTGGTCTCTCAATGGTAACTGCAGGCAAATGCTGAGGTTTGCATGGCAATCACTGTATATCCAAACTGGAAGATCCTCCAGCAATAATGATGATATTAGCATACGTTTCTTAAAGTCCAGCCCTAGAAGTCATAACTTCGAGGTTTGGAAATAGTTATGTGTCAAATATTAGATTCAGGCTGTTAACTTTCAACAAACTAAACAGCTTTTTTTAACCGTTAACTGAATTTGCGAGTTTTATGTTTTAAAAACCTCCAGTGTAGCAATGCTAAAGCACAAAGAGATGATTTTCCCTTTATTTTATACACCATTTGCAAGTCTGCAAAACTAAGTACATAGTGGAGTGAAGATGATATAGCCTCTTTTGGAGAAAATAACTAAAAAATGAATCATACCCATAGGAAATACACCAGTGGGACAGATCCTCAGCAGATGTAAATCAGTGTAGCCAGATCCTCAGCTGGGGGAAGTCTGTATAAACCAGTTGAGGATCTGGACCATTATTTCTGCTTACTAAGAACAAAATTAATTTTCTAAATAAGTACTGTTGCTTTAAGGCACACACTTTCACTTTCTGTTCCACCTTTTTCCTCCCCCACCTTGCATTTCATTTGTGAGAAACCCCCATCTAGCTTATTTACATGTGAAAACACTCGGAGCATCATGTGGTGAGGTTCCAGGGCAGACACTGAATCCTATTCAATTCTCATTTCCTCTCTGACAGTCACCGTTGAATCAATCATGTTTTCCATGCCCTCTTCATGACCACCTAGGAGATCCCAAATCACTTTTCATCTAGTGTGTCAATCACACTCAGACCATGTCCACTTTTCATTACTAACACACTATCATGTGACCAGCTAATCTGTCACTTTCTGACAGCGGTTAGTGTGCCAATTGATTTAATTAGCAATCAATTAGCTTGTTACTATTGGAAGTAATTACCTTTTATAGAGAAAAGAGTGCAGCTGGCCACAGCCATAAAACTGCACTAATAAAACTGCATTTACCTCCCCTTCTCTACATGCAAAGTCACTGGCACTCAAGGGTTAGCAGAATTATTAGTGACATACACATGCCTTGAAGAGTCCTAGGGGGCTTTTTTTTCTCCTTATATACTGAAAGACTCTTTCATGAAGAGGCCACCTTATTTATACTTTAAGAAAAAGATCTGATTAAGGATAGTGTTGACATTTATATTATTTACTTCAACAGTGGCTTCAGGAACTAAGGTTTGCTAATTAAAACGTACCTTAAGGCATGTGTATTTTTAAATATGTCTGCATTCCGAATGGCAATTTAATTGTAAAGGTTCTCAATTACTCCTATAAAGGCACGTGATATATGTGTATAACAATAGGTATTGTTTTTTGATAGGTGTGTGTAAATGCATGTATAAAATATATACACAATTTTAGTTTCTTTTGGAATCAAATCCATTCCCAACCTTTGGAAATTCTGGAAGAATGGAGGAAAAGTGCTATCATGCTGTTTTCTGTTTACAGTTGGACTTAAAACAGTTATTTTCTCTTTGATATGTACACTACCCACATCTGTATATTTAAAATCTATGATTTTGCCATTTCAAACACTAGGGCTGTAGTACATATCATACACTTATGCCATTAAATTCAACCTGCAAAATACTCCCAAGGCAGACAATGACGCGCTACATTAGTTCTGTGGTGAACAGAAGAGTCAGTAATGAGATGAGTAAGTAGACTTGTACTCCATTCATCATCCTGTTTGCTTCAATATAAGTGTTCTTTTATCAGCAGTATTGGTACTGATGTCATCACACGAGGCATAAATCACAGTACAAGTGACAGTGTCCTATTAAGGGTCATGGTCTAAAATCATTATTGACAAATTAAAGACCACAGTTAGCCATTTTCCCAGTGTACCCTCATTTGTGATATAGTTTGTACCTTTATAATAGGCTGCAGAATAAATAGTCATTTATAGTTCTAAATAGTTGTGTATATTAACGCACCAACCACACAACATTTTTTAAAAATGGTAAGGAGCCATGCAAAGGCAAGGACATTACAAGTTAAACTGATTCCAGTCAGAAACTCATTTCTGGGGCCTAGTTATTAAGGATAATAGAGACCACACCATCTCATGCCAATCTGTAATAAACATTAGTTAGTAATGTTAGTAACCTCTACAGTAGATCGGGATACATTCATGCTTGGCTTAAATAGGTACAGCCCCCACTGAAGTGGATGTGAGTTGCACCAAGTGATGTCAAGGCTGCATTTGGTCTGTTGGTCTAGATGGCATTGCTCCTACTTTACACCAGCGTGAAAGGAGAAACAGACAGCTTTTGAAGTCTGTTGTCTGTGCTTTTCCTTTCCATAACACAGTTCATTATTCTATATCAGAGGGGTAGCCGTGTTAGTCTGGATCTGGATCTTTGCTGCTTTTACATTATTCTATAGTGTACTTCATAATGAGTATGGAAAAATGTCTTATAGAGAAAAAGCTAGAGCTCATGGTGCATCATCAGCTCTAGCCGTACACCAGGGGGCTGCCCTGTCCCATAGGAGTGGTCTCTGGGTCCTCTTTAAAAAGGTGCAGCATGAACTCCAATGCCCAGATGATACTGCTTGCTGGTGCAGAAGTAGGGTTATGGTGGTGGTCTGGCCCCTTCTCTTCGAGGAGAAGGCTGGGGTTTGCACTGCCTGCTGAGATTACCAGTTGTGGTGCTGGCTTTTTGTGATACAGATACCAGTCTAGTACCAACTAGCTTGAGGTCACCAAATCATTTCCTATAGGCCTCTGGAACAATCCTAGTATGGTAGCAAATTGTGGTCACTAACTGTCTGGGCTGGATTTGCACTGGTGGCCAAGAGATGAAAGGTTCCATTATATAGTTATGGTAAATGAGTCATCCTCTTCCAGGCACCACTAGACCAGTTAAAAAGGAAATATCGTGGGCCTTGGTTCAACTTCGCACCTAAAACCCCAAAGTGCCGACTTTCATACATATAGGGATAATTAGCTGGCATAACTTCCTCTGATTTCATCCACTTTAGGTTTGGCTATTGAACCTGAAACTCACCCCAATTTCCCAAGGATTAAGCAAACCTTGAGATTTCAATGAGCTACAGACCCCACCCAGCCGCTCTCCTCATCTCCAGTTACTGGGGGAAAATCCCCAGGGATAAATCAGTGCCTTGCCTTGGAAGGATTCTGAGATTAGTTTTGCCTTTATGCCTTTCACCACCCTCTCTCGTTCCAAAGGAGAAGGCATCTGAGCAAGGAGTATATTTGCTACCTATTAGTTATAAAATCTTGAGGCCAAAGTCACTCTGGTTTAAGCAAGTTCCAACCTCGTTGACTGCAATGCAATCATGCCTGTTTCTGCCAGGCCTGAATTTTGCCTTTGCTATAGAAATTGTGCGGATTAAGATGTGAAAGAGTATTAACGTATGCTGCCAAACACAGCTCTGGCCTTCCATTGTCCACTAATGATGTAATGACTGTCTAGCTGGGGTGTGGCAGGAAAAGGATGGGATGGTTAATGATAGGCTCTGTGTTACAACATTCTCTCTGTGAGGCCACTCTTGGCTCTTGAATCTATTCAGCTCTGTAATCACACTTGTTATACAATGTAACTCTTTATAATGCTTAAAATGCTTGCCAAGTGCGGTGTTATAACGAAGGTGGAGTGAACACTGTTATTAACATGCACTGATTTAAAGAAAGCTTACCCTGTGTGTGTGTCTTAATTGGCAAAAATTTCACTGCTCTACCACGATCTTTAATATATTTATCCTCACAACTCCCCTGTGAGGTAGGAAAGTACTATTCTCTCTCCTTTTACAAATGGGAAACTGAGGCAGAGAGCGATGAGGGGTATGTTTACACTAGAAATACTACAATTGCACAGCTGTAGACACTTACTACAGCAACAGAAGGGGTTCTTCTGTAGCTATAGTAAATCCACCTCTCTAAGAGGCAGTAATTAGGTTTACAGAAGAATTCTTCCATCAGCCTAGCAGTGACTACACAAGGGTTTAGGTCCACCTTAACTACGTTGCATGGAGTGTGAAATCTTTCACAGCCCTGAGTGATGTAGTTGAGCTTACCTAACTTTGCTGTGTAGACTAGGCCTAAGAGACTTACCCGATGCTACGCAGGAAGCCTGGGGCAGAGCAGGGACTTCAACCCAGATGTCCCAAGTTACTGCCCTAGTCACTGAACCATACTTCTTGGTGTCAAATCTACTTACGGTTGCAAAATAGTTATGGTTGCAAAACAATTTCCATTATAATTCTGGTTTTCTTAAGTTCATAACTATATTAACCTTTGGCACTGAAAATTGAAGATTTTGAAGAAGCTTGAGTTAAAAACATAGAATTAAATCCCCATGAACATTTTTGAGTTTGACTAGAAGGAAACTGTATTTCTTCACTCCTTATTTAAAGGGGATCTGCAAAGGAAGAAAAAGGAGAATGTACCATTTTTGTTTCTCTCTCATGATGACTGTCTTGATTTATTAAAACATTATTTACTTTATTGATGTTGCTGCTGGGGTTGTGTTATCTGCAGATAATTGCTGGAGTCTGTTTATTTTATTATTTGTATTTTTAAGAGTTTGCCACAGATTTTGTTCTATGATTGTGCATCAAGTAGCACCTGAGTTCGCGAGTAGGGCTCCTAAGAGCTATTGCAATAATAACTATTATTATTATTTACTATTAATAAAGGTGGACATAGAGTGGGATAGATTTTTAATGTAATTTTAACAAGTATTTTTATTGCATTTATTTATTTTTCATTAGCTTTTTTTTGTTTTGTTTTTGTTTTTTTCAAGGTCTTATTTTCTCCTATAGAAATCCCTAGCCTGTCTAGCCTGGAAATTTCTATGATAACCAGAGAACTAGACAAATAATGACAAGAGAGTGAAAGCTGAGCAAATGATCAGGGAAGGGATTTTCAGGCAGACTGTTTCAGGCAGACTATTTTAGTTGTTTGTTAGGTTTTTTTTAAAACACCTATTGAACTTCAATGACCAACAAACATTGTTGATAACTGACACTTTTGTTAAAGGTTTAAAAATAATACATTGGTGGCTGTACAGTGTGTATTCTGACACTGAAACCACACCAACCATCCCAAAAGTACAATCCCCTGCCACTCTACACTAAAGAAGCCATCCAAGACACTGTAAATAAATCATGGATTTAGGATAAAGGGTCTGCATTCAAGACTCACTCGTGCTAAGATTTCAACTGGACACTGAACAAATCTTGTAAGATGTTGTTATATTTCAACCCCAAATGTAGGAACTCTTGGAAGATTAGCTGATTTCACCAGACTTCCACCAAGTTGGTTAAAATGTCATGATGGAGATTCTTCTTGTGATATTTCTTCTGCATCTGAACTAGAAAATAGGTCCTTTTTCAGTTCTGGATCCAACCTAAAACCCAAACCATAGACACAGTGTGGGATCTGGGAATTTCACATGTGGTTCCACCTCTGCTTCCTCAAAAAACCAAAATCAAAGGGGCTTAGAAATGAAGTTCCATTTTTGTCCCATCTGTAAAGTGTACACTGGGCCACATCTTACTTTTAAACGTGAGTCCTTTAGTTTCAAAGCACATTTGTGGATGACAAACTACAATCACCACCACCACCACCAAACGACCAGCAAAAAAACTTACATAAAAAATTCTGTTCTGCTACAGAATGATTTGCTTAAAATGGTGAAAATCTCCTTAAATAATGATATTGTCAGTTTCCAGCTCCAACTTTCTCCATTATTGATAGCTTAAAATGCAACTTTTTAAGACTAAAAATCATAGTGGAAAACTCTTATGAGTCTAAAGCATGGCTAGCACATCTGCTTATTGCTGCATACATACATCTATATTTAAAATGTGCTAGAAATTATAAAAATGTATGGTATTTGGAGCTTGGAACAACTCGTAAGGCTATCTGATTTTTCAAATGATGGAAATAATTTGCTCATATTGAAAATGCTTTTAAAAGAAGTCTATTGTTTGTTTAATAATCTCCATAGATCATTTTTTTTACTTCTTTTAAGCCTGTATTACAGTAATCAAGAATTCGACACTTAAAATAATTGGCAGAGAACAGAGAAAAAAAGAAGTATACAGGGTTACTAATACACACCAGGGTTTAAGCTGACATGAATTTTTATCTTAATTATCGGACAAATTTGTACTCCCACTATTTAATTCAATTTGCATGCATCGGTAGACACTTATTAAAGGTAATATTACATCTGTCATTTTAAGACTGGTGAGAATTTTATCATATGAGCTGCACAAAACAGCCACTCTATTATGTAAAGAACTCCTTTATAAAGCTTAAAATAACCAGTATTGCATCCTAATTAACTAATTTGGGGGAAATATCTTCTTTGTGGCTTTATTATATATATTTCCTATTTGCATGTAGATGTTTGTCCAGTATAAGCTGTTTCAAAGCAGAACCTGTGTTCAAAGATGCTACACAGTCTTTAATGCCTTACACTTAAAAAAATATAGGACTAAATGTAAACTGATCCCAAATGAGGTTATATGTTGAGCCAAGATTTTTCAGATTTTTCACATGAATTCTACTATCCAATATCAACAAAATATACCCGTCAAGTCAGCATTGGCTAAAAGGACCCAGTTCATTGTTTTTCCTTGGAACAAAGTCTTAGTACATTGTATAAAACAAGGAGGTAGGTAGATTTTCACACTACTGTAAGTCTGCCATTCAAGTAAAAAACAACAACACAGTAGTTACCATGGCACCAGCCTCATTATCCTGCACATCAGTACAGCGGCTTAAATACACGCTAACTCACCCTTTAATGCGAACGTCTTTTATGAAGTTTAATTAATAGTGGTTGAAATCAATAAATTGTTTTTGCAGGTTTGCGCTATGAGAATTATTTTAAGGATTCCGTGGAAAGTTTTAATTTAAAAATACAGCTGGATTAAAAGAATAAAAAAGATCCTGATAGGAACCGAAATGTAAGAATAGGAACAGCTGGTGTGCATATGTGTTAATTCCCTTTTGTGCCACCACTATGCAGCTTATGTTGCATTATAACAACATTATCTTACTAGTTTGATTATCTTACTTGTGACTTGCAGCAGTTAACCTTCAGATCAGTTGGCAAAAAAAAAGTGTGCTTTTTTTGTCTAGTATTTATTGTGGGACGCAATAACATGATAATATCTCTGTCTTATTAAGGAAGTGTAGGGTTTTTAATAAGAATAACCAATGGCTCATAAAGTACAGGTCATAGGCCAAATTATGCTATCAGATAGACACACGGACAGCTCCCACTGACTTCAGAATATTTGAACATTGACTTAAATGGAAGTTTCACTCTTATTATTAAATTATTATTATTATTATTATTATATTATTTATTATTAGTGAGGAAGTTGCCTAGGAGCCCTAGTCATGGACCAGGACCCCCTGGTGCTCGGTGCTGTACAAACACACACACAAAAAAGACTCTGCCTGCCCCAAAGTTGGTAACTTATGGCAGAACTGAGCCCTCATATGTTTGAAATGTAGCTGTGTGTTAGTGACATCTGAAAGATTCAGAACATCAACTAGCAAACTAGTGGATCAACATATATCTTACCTGTGTTGTGTTTTCACTAATAGGACTAATAAACATATCCATAGCCACATGCAGCTATTGATTTATTTGCTAAAAGTTGATTTTTATGTAATGTTATATACATAAGAATATCAGACGTTGGAGCATGACATTAATGCAGTAATTCTAGCCTTTGCCTTTTTAGGGGAATTTTCTAAATGGGACTTAATATTTTGCACAAATTAGTTTCCAGAAGTAGGTATTCATTCAATGTCTGTTTCATGACAGCTGGAAGTTAATGCACTTTCAGCTGATGTAATATTTTTATTTTAACCTGATCAAGAAAAGGAGGAAAACATGAACAATTCAGTTCCACTAATAGGAAGTTCTTGGAGACTTTTGTTGAATGATTCTAAACTATGCAAAACAATCCAGGAATTGAAACCATCATTGGATGCTGTGTCAAAGAACAGTCCATCAATCTCAAAAGAATTATAAGGGAACAGGTTTTTCATGCCTGTGCGTTGGTAGGGAGCCAAATGTGTGTTGCCATTTGATGGTAAAATCAGTGTACACCTGTTCCTACCAGCTGGCAACATAACCGATGTCAGAGGGATATGTCATAGCAATGCTAGTCCAAACTGCTAGCTGTGTCTGTATGACAGTCAGCGAAGACAGAAAGAGGAACTTGGGGACCAAAAGAGGCGGAGTTTACAGTGCTGTTTCAGGGACACAGATGTGTGAAGAGTGTGATAAAAGAAGGAAACATCTGAGGGAATAAGCTCAAACAAAAAAGCAAATGTCATTTGCATTATGTAATTACGGACAACCATTGACTGCTTTGTAATAACACTCGGTAGGGCAAAGTTAAACCTACTGTGAGTGCTAAAAAGGCCTCAGCATGAAAAAAAGGTCAGTGTGAATTAGTATATATTTGTGGATTAATTCTGAATGTTCATAAATTTTATACCCTAATGGTACTGGTGTACAGTGAGGACGACACTGGTACAATTCAAACAGGATTAATTCAGAAAGGACTAACATCTAGTTTGTCACAATAATTTGTGGTGAGCTAAGAAAAAATATATGTATATACTGTATTTTGCATGTATGTGTAACATGTAATGTGCACGTGTGTCCCACTGTGTTGCATTTATACACAAAATATTTCAAAACAAAATCATAAATCATTTCCTAAGAGAAATGGTACTGATTCTGTTATTTGATAAGTAACTGATTTATTAGTTCTGCTATAGTTTAAAAAGGAAAAGAAAAAAATCATATGCTGCAAAATCCTCAGCTGGTGTAAATGAGCTATGCTGATTTACACCAGATGAGGATGGTGTTGCTTAATGTATCAAGTAGATGTTTTGTAGTGTCTCTCTATACCCGCATGTAGTTTAAAAGTGAATAGCTTCAGGACTTGCTGTGCTCAGTGTCCAGACTGAAAGCTCAAATTTGATGGCATCTATGAGAAAAATCTTCAGTAGGAGAGGGGCAATTGGGCTTGTGGTCAAGTATTGGATTGGGACTCTGATGATCTGGATTTAATTCCCAGCTCTGCTACAGACTTCCTGTGCAATTGTGGGACAGTCACTTAATCTGTCTGACCCCCAATTCCTCATCTGTAAAAGGGTGCTAATAGTCCTTTATTTCTCCCATCCTTTGTCTGTAGATGTTACTCTTAATAGCAGGAAAAAGAACAGGCGCACTTGTGGCACCTTAGAGACTAAAACATTTATTAATTTATTTGAGCATAAGCTTTCATGGGCTACAGCCCACTTCATTGGATGCATAGACTGGAACACACAGTAAGAAGATATTTATGTGTATGTACAGTATGTTGCACAATATATTGTGGATGGTTGAAGCATCGTTGACTATTTTTAATTCATTGTACATCAGATTTCCTCCTTATTTTTAGGGGAATAGACGATTATGCATTGTAGATTCCAACAACAATTAAAGGATTTATCTAGCAAAAACTATGTGCTGAATTCTAGGTCTTGGAGGTGGGCAGTGCTTAATTTGTGCCAGGGCTAGCCGGAACTGAGCCCCGGCATCTCTAGGCTTGGCAATTCATAGCCCCGGCACCTCTTTCATTACAAAATAAGCACTGGAGGTGGGTCAAGGACTCAAATTCAAGGAGACATGGCCAGGATTGCTGTGTAGGGCCAAACAAAAATCATCCCAACACGTGGGAGCAGTAGATAGAGCTGCTGACGTTTTTCATTCAAAAGGCTGTTTGTTTGTTTTTTTAAGAAAAATGGCCTTTTCATCAAAATTGACATTTCTACATGATGTGTCTGCTTTTGGCAACATTTTGCGGGGGGGGGGGATGTTGACAAAATCCCAAACCCCCAAAATTAAACATTTTGGGTGTCTTGGCAAATGAAAACCAAAGAAATTCAGGTGAAAACCAACATTTTTCAATTTCTCAACAGAAATAAAAAAACAACTTTGGAAGAAAATTTTGGATAAAAATGAAAACTCTTTTATCTTCCTCAATACTTTGTAAATACAAAAACCTGTGTCCTGGACAGCTATAGTGATGATGAAACAGAGGTCTGAGAGCCCACGTAAATGAGCTCACTCTCTCCTATAAGCAGCATCCTTCAGTGCAGGAATCCCTATTCCTCCCTTATCACCAACTCCGTCATGGCATGATCTTATTTTTAAGCCTTTAAAAGTATGTTCATGTGGGAGTGGGGATGACACTGCTCAACCCTTCTCTATTGCCCTGATTGCCTGGACTCCCCAGACTGTCATGAAAGGGGAGAGTTCCATTTGTTGGGGCCGGGCTGCAAGAAGAGAGATCTTCATCCCAATGTGTCCATGTCTGAGCATCACAATAGATCTGTCAAACCTGGGAGACACAATCAGGCCACATGGTAACTTTCCAGAATGGAAAGACCCCACCCCAGGTTAAGACATCATCAGTGCATCCTCTGATTTAATCCCCCCATGTTTCAGCATATCCTGGCTGTCACTGTGGGAGAAGGGTCACCTTGGAAGAACTGCTGTGGCTCTCTAATCCAGGAGCCCTATGTTGGTTACTTTAACCAGCAGCTCATATTTGAATCCGGAGGCTGTTTGACCTGCTGTATCTTGTTTTTTGTTTAAGAGCCAAATAAAGCACAAGAAATCTTTTCCATCTGGGGCAAGCGCTGCAGTTTAGGGAAGAGGATACAGAAGGACGGAATCTGAAAAGGGAAGGACCTAAATTGGCTTGTTGTGATCTTTATAGCAGCTGTGATTTTATTTGCATTTGACACTATCTATGGTGACAGGAAGGAACCTGAGTGCAGAACTGGCAGGAAGATTCCGTCTGAGTAAGGAGAGTTGAAGGTTCCTTGATCCAGTGCAGAGCCTTTGCAACCTCCTGTATGCCATGGAGAACAGCTCTGTGAGAGACATGCAGCTCCTCACCTCATCACCTGTTTGGGTGTGTGAGGGCTGAGAGGTGCACAGGCAAGGCCAGTGGATCCAGAACACTCTGTCATATGCACTTATGCGTGCTCTGTGCCCTGCTGGAGGACAATTCCTCTTTTCCCCTTATCCTCCAGAGAGTATTTCTGTTCCAAGCCTGTCCAGTGGCCTTGGCATGGAGTGGATGATTTGGCTTTGTATAATCTCCTGCGGCTAACACCTTTTGTTCCATTGCACAAAATGGAGCAATCTGCATACACTGTGAGCTTTTAGCAGGAAATGTGTGAAGGCCTCACGATTGATTATTTGATAGCTGCGCAGTTGCTGCATGTCACCACTGCAGATCCATGTACTTGCTGAATAAACCTCACGGCAGAATGAAAAAATGTCCATTTTGGATAACAAATGTGATGACAGAGGTTAATTTGTCCTCTTTCCTAAACTGCTTACTCATTATATTTTAATTATGCAGTTTCTTAGAGCTATATCCTCCCCTATAGTATATATAAAAAATGCACAAAGTGAAAAGATGCACTAAAAACTACTGTCCTACAGAGTAGCACAAAAACATGCTAAGTGAGTTTGTGATGAGAACAGCAGCAAATGTGACTTTAGGGGCACTCTGGATAAGAAAATGCAATGTTTGCCTACATGCGGTTAAAGCTTTTATGTTCCTTGGAGATCCTATACTTTGCAGAGCACATGTAACCATAGCAATCAGATATGGTTTGAGAGAGCTCTGTTGTTCTAGGTAGCAGATATCAGTCCAGAGATGCTCAAATGTGCTACAAGTATAGAACATGATGAGTATAGGACAGCATAAAATGCTGCATACATTCTTATTAGTTAGAGAATATAATCAGACACCTACCACGAATGTCTTGCAGAAGGTAAATCCAAGAACAAGTTTAATACTGTTCATTTGCAAAGCTATAGCAGTTAACATCATGTGCAATTTAACAGCTCTTGCAGAAATTTACACTAGCAGTAGTATGGTGGCCTTAAAGAAACATGCCATCACCATAATGTAGGTTAAAATCAAGCTATATTGTGAAGGTAAGAGTCATAGATGTCTAGCATAAACTTGGAATGTGATAGTACTCGATATGAATGGAAGGTTCTGCCATCTGAATTAGCTAGCAACCCCAGCTCTCGGTGAGCTCATGTCACTTCAAAGCACAGTATGAAACCAGGAGGCACTTTTTTTAGTTCATATGGTGTATTATTGTGTGTCCAGCCAGAGCCAGCTAGGAGACAGGAGCACTCTGAGTCTGGAACTTATTTTCACTGTGTATGATATAGAAGCAAAGGAAAAAATATTTAATATTGACAATCACAAAATATATAAGGAATGGAAATTCTCTCTGTTAGAGATGAGCCCAATCTTCAAACCCAGATTTAAACCCTAGAATTCACCATACTTGAAGAGGAGAGAGGGCTTAGAGTTAGGGTTTTGGTTGAGGACTATGTCTATTTATAGGGAAACAGTGGACTCTCTCTGTGTAAAATCGTGGTTTCATTGAAGACAATGGGAGTTTTGCCCATTTCATCCTCCATACTTGAGGTTTCAAACTGGCCTATAAGTTCCCTATAACTTTGGTATGGAGAACTGGTTTGGCCTGAATGTTGCTATATTTATTTTCAAAGCAAAAGAGTTTTTCTATGAAAACCTGAAAAATCCACAATTTCTTTTCAGGGAAAATAAAATATGTTTCCTGGCCAGCTGTAAAAAGAAATAGAGAATGTTTCTGCAAAGCTACTCAGATACCTTAATTGTGTGGGCCATAGAAGTATCACAGGAGTTTGAAAAATATGAAATTGTTCTAAAGTTATTGGTAAGACTACATTTTAGTCACAAGTATTTTTAGTAAAAGTCTTGGACAGGTCATGGGCAGTAAACAAAAATTCATGGCCTGTGACTTGTCCATGACTTTTACTATATACCCCTGACTAAAACTTGCGGGGGGACAACTCAGGGGGATGACCCAGGGGCTGCTGAGGGTGCTTGGAGGGGGTGGCCTGGGGGGCTGCGGGGGAGAGTTGGCAGGGCTGGAGCAGGCTCCCAGCCCAGCTCCTGAGCTCCACATGCTGCCTCCCCCAGGCCCTGGTTTTGCCGCCAATGGGAACTTCGGGGGCAGCACCTGCGGCAGAGGCAGCACGTGGAGCAAGGAGCTGAGGGAAGGGAGTTCCTGTCACCCTTCTGGGGAGCCCCTAGGTAAGCGCTGCCCTGCACCCCAAACCCCAGTCCTGAGCCATTCCTCACACGCAAGCTCCTGCTGCTGGGGTGCAGGGGGGTGGGGCGAGACTGCCCCAGCAGCAGCTGGTGCCACTGGCCCAGGGGCTGCCCGAGCTGCTCAGGCCACCCCAGGGACAGGAACACCAGCCACTGCAGAAGTCACGGAAAGAAACGGAATCCGTGACTTCCCATTACCTCCATGAGAAACATGGAGCCTTAGGTATTGTTCATTACAGAGAATAACCCTTGATTTGAAATTTAAATTTTTATCTAATATTTTTTCTCTTCCATTAGTTCAAAACAGTTTAAAGCTCTCCATATAGTGAAATATTCTCAAACCTCACGTTTCAGTTGTAGTTGAAGAAAATGAGTTGTAATGAAGCAAAGTGAGTTACAATATTTCTTGTGGACAGTTTGGAATCCAAGGAGTTATGGTCCCAATTTTACTCACATAGGAATGGAAGTTGTCATCATTGACTTCAGTGGGAGCTGGCACTATACACATGTGTGAACAGATTGCTTATGTGAGCTTTCCATTGGCTGGTCACAGTTTAGAAAGAACATAAAGATATTTCTGTAGGTGACAGTGAACAATGATCTTCCTTTAGTTCAGGAGGTAGAACCCTCTGTGTTTGGAGCTGAGGGACCAGGATTTATGTTTGTTACAAATAGCATCTGCTTATTATGTGGGCACTGTAATGCTCTTAATTATTAATATTCTTGCTTTTAATTTCTTGGGTTTTGTAAATGAGCTACCTCTTTCCCCATCTTATATATGGAATTTCTATGCCCCCCATTACCTGAGCGCCTCGCAATCGTTAATGTATTTATCCTCACAACACCCCTGTGAGATTAGAAAGTGCTGTTACCTTCAGTTGACAGATTGGGGACTGAGACACAGCGAGATTAAGGCCCAATCCTCAAAGGGAGTTCGGCACCTAACTCACATTGATTTCAGTAGCAGATCAATGGGAGTTGGGTACCTGAATTCCTTTGAGGATCTTGGCCTAAGTGACATGCTGAAGATCACACAGGAAGTCTGTGGTAAAACAGGGACTCAAATCCAGGCCTCTTAAATCCTAGGCTTAGCGCTCTAACCTCCAGACCATTGTTCCTCTCCCATCGTTACATTCCTAAATCCTCATGTTGGATTGGTCTTTCTGTGGATTTTGAGGACTTCTGAGCAGGGACTCTATGTAGCTATAAAAATAACAATAATAGTCACAAGGTATTTCTCCTGGATTTTGCTTTCTGTGTTAATCTGCATGCTTGTTCTGACTGTCCCTTTCACTTCTCTCCCTATTCCACCACCTCTTCCCCCACACATACACAGTGTGGGGATATATCATCCCTATGCTGCCTTGGTGGAAAGTTACAGCAGCAGGCCAGAAGGACAGAGAGGTTAGATAAAGTTGTTGTGAGAAAGTAGGGAGCTAGCCAGGAGGAGGCAGGCGCCAGATGGCCTGTCTGGGATCGGTTTCAAGGTGATAAACAAGACCATAATCAGATGGATTGCATGGGAAATGGGGAACCAGTAAGCAAAAGGCCATGCATGTGAAAAGCGTGTGTATCGGACAAAGAACCAATCAGCAGCAATGTAATGTTGGTGTGTCTGATGTTTGCTAATATGGAGAAGCCTATATAATATGATGCATTGTACACAATAAATGATTCAGCTTGCAATCATATTGGTTGTTGTGCTTTATCCGTCCCGCATGAGAACGCAACAACACAGAGGCTTTTTATTCAAGAAGCCTTTACAAAATAAGCAGACCTAGCCTTTGGCGCCCATGACATCTATATCTGTGGCCCACTCTTGACTTAAAATATGAAGGATTCCCTTGCTTTCATTTTATGGAAGGTAAATTTCTTGTCCTTCCCCATGTGAAAGTAGCATTAGAAATGCAATGTCAGTGCGGGTGGTAGAAGTCTGTCACTTCTGTCATTTTTCTCTGAAAGTTACAGATCATTCATTGTTCACCCCAGGACAGGCCTTTGGAAATGGATGGACTCCGGCCTTTACATTTTTGTGAGTATCCTGAGACTGATTTTGTAGCTGCAAGCGGCTGATATTACTAGGGTTGCTCTAAGCTTGTTTTCTGCTGGACAGAACTATGGTCTTTGCACCTGGGCTAATTGAGTAAGCACAGGTCTGAGAGCTATAGGTAGAGCCCTGTGCGGATATCAACATTTGGATCAACATCTGTGATAATTAATTTGTATCCGACTCCGGATCTGCACCCCACCTTTCATACATATCTGCATCCACTCACACACGAGCACCCTATCTCACTGCATGCTATCCATGATCTGCAAAGATGGTAAACAATACAACTGCACATGCACCACGAATATAAAGCAGATATCTGCGGATTCGCAGGGCTGTAGCTATAGGCTCTTGGAGTGTTTTAATTCTGACTCCTTCTGTGAGCTGAATCAAACCACTCAACCTTTCTGCCTATGTGTCCCCATTCATAACGTGGAGGTTCCAATACTTAGATACCCCAGAGGGGTACTTTGATATTGAATTGTCTAATATTTTAAAGAATTAAAATTCACCAAAATAAACACACACACCCCTCCAGGTCTCACAGCTTATGTGGGTAGTTGTCCATTGGAACCCATTTTAAGCAGTGGCCCCCCATCCCTGGACCCCAGCAAAAGCAGATGGGTTCCATTTTGCCTGTGAAAGGAGGCTAGAGCTGATCCCAGCTTCCACCACCACAATCTTTTTTCTGTACATAACAGTAGTTCTATTTGTTGTTGCCCACAAGAATTCTTTTATTTGTACTCCCCAAAGTCATACGTCTGGTCCTGAGCATAGCGATGTGCAGATAGAGGACTGGAGTTCGTTATTGTTTGTTAAGAAAGGAATACAGACCATTGTGTTAGAGGCCCATCCAAACATTCCCCTATTGGTTCTGGAAATGAAGGAAAGAGAAAGAGAACCCAGTTGTCGACAGCCCCTATCCCCTTTGGCTATTTCTTTTAAACAAGCACAGCAGCTTGCTCTGATGTTCCCTATCTTCTTAATACCTCTTTATTTCATCTCATACTGAAGGCTCTGCTCTCCTAGAGGATGCCTCTTCCCCCTTTATCTGCTTCCAACCTCCCTTGCTTGCATAACACAGTGCTCTGTAATAAGAAAAGAGTTGGTACCCTTGGGGACATTTTCTCTTAAATGCACCCGACTGTACTCTCCGTCCTGATAGTCTATCTCTATCTGAAGCTCGAGTGTCACCTAATTACATTTAGGGGTGCAATTATTATTTGTATCCGGGCAAACCACATGGAGTTTTGTTTTGTGTTACTTGTTTGTAACTTAACATGACACTTAATAAAAGAGCTCTATAAATCACATCTATGAATAATCATCACATGTGCCAAGTATCGGTCAGTGGAATGAGTCTTAATGAAATTCAGTCAGGAGCTGCAGACCCGAGAATGAACAGCGCCCTCTTAATAGAACAAAGTTCTATTTCTCTAAGGTCTCAGAGATTCAAACAATAAAATAGTGATTTAATAGACTTTAAGTCAATCAGGAAGATACAATAACATTAATTAGCCTTTTGTGTCTAATTCACAACCAATCCTGTTGTCTATTTATGTTCTAAAGTGGCCTTGATGAAATTTTTAATATTTCACCTAAGCTGAAGATTCATTTCCACACTGACTAGTAATTTTCTCTTATATAGCTTGAAATTGTACTCCAGATAATTTTGCATAGTAGTATATCTACGTGTCAGGATCATTGGCTGCTATGTTGAATGGCTCTTCAGAGTTGACAACTGGATAATAGCTTTACTTTCAGCCAGCAGAGGAAGTCAAGAGCAAGAGTGTAGAGATAATGTGAATATAATTCATTATTCAAATATGCAAGTGATGAACTGAAAACAAAGAGGGAAGAGTAATAATGGTGTCATTATTTTTATTACTCTTGTTTTGCAAACGTAGCGTGAAACATTAAAGTAGATCTTTGAGAGATTCTGAACTGTACAGTGACAAATTTACTTTCTTGGCAATATTGATAAAAGGAAAGTAGAGCAGACAGGTTTCTGCAGAAGGTATGCTGTGCTGTTAGTTGTGCTATTAAATATTTTCTTGTTGCCTTTTTGCTTTTTAAAATTCACATCATTAGTTACCCCTTAAAAGCCTGATCAGTGACTGGAAAAAACTGTATTGTTGTTCTTGTGGGTCTTTTTAGTTAAGACAATCTTCAGAGCTTTTAAATCTTTGTAGCATGACTAACAAAGGCCAAATAGGCAGTTTACATAAAGCTTTTCTTGAGAGAGGAGGAATTTGCATGTGATAGCAAAATATCCTGCATGAAAGCCGCATTTGTACAGGTTTTAATGGAATGAGGAGCTGAGGAATGCAAGTATGATATATGAAGTATAATGCTCCCCTTCTGTAATTATATTTGTTAGCACTGACTCCACCTTTCATAGCATCTACTTTGCTCCACCCATACCTCAATGAAGGTCACTATAGAAACACACTTTTCTTGCTGCTGTTGTTTTAAAAATAAATATAACATAGTGAATTTACATAGTGTTTTGCAAATATAGATTACACATTGCCTGCTCGTCTTATGATTATTTATATTGTAGTAGCACTTGGAGAACACAACCAAGCTCAGAGCCCTTTTGTGCTAGGTATTGTACGTACACATAGTAGAAACACATAGTCCCTCACCCAAAAGCTTACAGTCTAAGTAGACAAGACAGACAAAGGAGGAGAGAAAGGAAGTGTCATAATCCCCATTTTGCAGATGGGGGACTGAGACACAGAGTGACTAAGTGACTCGCCCAAGGTCAAACAGGACATCTGTGACAGAAGGAGGAATTGAACCTAGCTTTCCTCAGTAGTAGTGTAGTGACTTTGCCATAAGACCATCCTCCCTTGGTTTAACAGACAACCTTTTTCCCCTCTCAAGTGAAAGCTATACTGCACTAGTACGCATGGTGTGCATCTTTGCATGATAAACAGTGTAATGAAGAGAAGGAATGCTAAAATGACTTGAAGAAAAGCTGTCTAATGCTGCTACTGATAGTAGGTCTGATTCTTTTTCCACATGAGTTTTACACCAATGTAACTCCCCTTGTCTCGTGATTTACAGCAGTTTAAATTGCAGGAGTCTCAGCTCCGTTAATTTACTTTCTTCTTTTACTTCCTATTTTTAACTCTCTCTCCCCTCCCCCCTGCCTTTTCACTATGTACTGAGCAACTCATACGCAAACCTTGCAACACTCTTTGCAGACAGGGAGAGCTATCCACGACCTTATTATTCATTTTGTTTTTTAAATCTATCCGACTATTAGAATTCTACAATAAAAAAAAGTTTTGGTTGCTCACAAAGGAAAACTGATTTGGGGAGTGAGGCATGGAAATTGGGACTTCTGGGGACAGTTCTTGGTGTTGCTTAGGGAACTTTGGGAAATCACTTAGGCCCTGATTCAGGAAAGCACTAGGCATGTGCTTTACTTCAGTGTGAGTTAAGTATGCGTTACATAGTGTTCTGAATATATATATAAATAAATTTACTGCAACAGCTCTAATCTCCCTGTACTTCAGTTCCCTACTGAAAGGAGATAACACTGCCTTTCTGCCAACTGTCATTTGTCTTATATTAGCTCTTTGAGGCAGGGACTGTCTCTTCCTGTGAGTTTGTGCAGCACCTAGCTCAATGGAGCCTTGATCTGGACTGAGGTGCTCAGTGGTTTGAGCATTGGCCTGCTAAACCCAGGGTTGTGAGTTCAATCCTTGAGGGGGCCACTTAGGGATCTGGGGCAAAAATTGGTCCTGCTAGTGAAGGCAGGGGGCTGGACTCAATGACCTTTCAAGGTCCCTTCCAGTTCTAGGAGATGGGTATATCTCCAATTATTTTTATATTAATATCTATAATTAATAATTTAAATTAATTAGTAGTGGACAATATTTTACAAAATTAAGATTTTATAACTCAAGAGGAGACCATAGTATAATGTTCATCCCCAAGGAGAACAGAAACATACCAAACACCATGAGCTTAATATTTGGACATCACAAAAGCTGTTGTTCCAAATACTTTCTTGGAAATTGGTGCTGGGTTGATAGTCTATGTAGTGATGAGACAAACCTCACACTGAACCAGGACAGGAAGAGGTTAAATATCTGTCTTAAAAACAGTGGCTGAAGGTGACCCATACAACACAAAACCTTTCAACAATATCAAAGCTAGAGAGAAGACCCTGTAACTGGAGGGAATAACTGGATCAGGCTTGATAGTGCTGCTTCTCTGACAGAAGGATCTTGGGTCTGGGAGAGAGAGGATCTAGGGTGTAGATTGAGCTGAGAGAGGAACCCTATGAGTAGCCAAGTCTGAGGAGAAGACCTCAGTTCTACTTGATATCATCTAATCATTAATAAAGCCAAACCCAGGAAGCAATTGAATTTTTATTCTATGTACTTACTGCATGGTCTCTGTTAGAGCATGCTGGGAAAGACCTACACATTACATGAAGAGAATTCAAACACACTAGAGTTAGCAGGCCCTGTTGCGTTAGGCACTGTGCCTATGTAAAATAAAAGGCCACCCCTGCTCTGAAGAGCTTACAGTTTGAGACAAAATGGGAAAAAATGGGGGCACAGGTTATCAGAGTAAGCAGAGGAATAATTTCCCCACATTATTTTAGTGCTATGATAAACCAAAGCACCAAAGAAAAAAAATAGTTTGCTTATTTTAAGTAATTTTTTGAAGTTAGCCAAATGCTTTTCAGTCTCACTTTGGTTCCGTTTACCCTGGGAAACAGGATCATGTTAGAAAAGATGGTAACTAATATAAACACTATCAATATACACAATGTAGCCCCATTGATGAAGGCACTCATCTTTAAAAAAATATATTAACTAGTCACGGTTCACTGCCCACAACCAACAAATGTTTTAAACCCAACTGGTCCCTGTCTACCCTAGGTGCTAAGTCATTGTTACTTAACTAACATGTTAAGTAACACATTTTCTGACATGATCAATTTTATCAGTCCATATATGGCCAACAGTTTTCACCAAAGAACCAGGTCTGTTACTGTCACCATCTCTTAACTTCTTCTGACTGACCCTCCTTAGTTTGCTCTAAGTCAGTTCAGTTCCTGGACCCTAAACTCCCATTAAGCCTGTCAGCCCTTTAGTTTTGGGGCTTGATGTCTCCTTTGGTCTGCTGGCTGTTTTCTTGGCAGTAGCCTGGTGATTCCTGATCTTTCTGTCTCCTTTTCCTACTCTGTACTCACCCCTTTATAGAAGGCTTTGTTTCCTCTATTGGTTGCAGCTGTGGGCACCTGCCTCCCTGATTGGCAGTTCTGGCACCTGTGTCCAGGGATTGTGATCAAGCTGTTTGCTTATAAACAGGAGAGACTCTCCTTCTGTGTGCCTTTCTCTTTCATGTCCATGTCCAGTATAGGCTTTGTAGACTGGCTGATTTACCTATAGTATACCTGGTGAAATTCTGGCCCTATTGAAGTCAATGGGAGTTCTGCATTATGTTGAAAACTGTTGTAAGATGGCTAGAGTGCTGTGTTGCGCTACCCAGCTTCTGGATGGTTAGACTAGGGAAAGAAAGTGAAAGAGGAAAAAAAATGAGAGAGGAGGCAAAGGGACATGGGATGATGAAAAATGGCCAAAGAAGTGAGAAGAAGAGTTATAGGAACTAATCTTTTGCTGACTGACATTTTGAGTGAGTTCATTTCTAGAGCTGTGTGAATAACTGATTAGTTTTCAGTTCACTGGCCAAACTGAAAAATCAGGGGGGATGGGAATTGTTTTGGGTTGACCAAATAATTTTGAGGTGTTTTATTGTTTTTAATTTGTATATTGATTTTTAAACAGAAATAAGAGGAGAGCAGTAAAAGAAATAAACAAAAAAACTAAGTAAAGGAAGGTGGGAGGCAGGCAGAGAGGGGAAAGGATAGTGACATCTCTATTTTCATCTGCTAGGAATTAATTAAAGGTTTCTAAAATATTAAACCATTTTTTTACAAATTTGTCTAATTTTTCTCTTGCCTCTTTTACAAATAGAATTGAAGTACAATTCTAAACGAAAGCTCACTTCAAATATTTTCAAAACAAAACAGTTTTTCAAAAATTTTCAATCAAAACAATTGAGTGAAATCAACATGAATTCATGAAATGTTTTGGTTGATTTGAATCTGCACTTTTCAGCATAAAAAGTTTTGTTTTAAAAATGTTACCTATTTCTGCTCATGACATACTTGAAGTATGAATATTTTCCAAATGATCATTCTCTGTTCTATAGATTCCTGATTAGCCTTAGTTACCTTGCTCCAGTTACACACATGGATGTAGTCAACAGTGTATAGCTTGGTGGAGAGTGTGATATGTGAGATATTTTCACAAGTACGAGATGACACCATAACTTACAAGTTGTCTACAGATAGAGATTGTCTACCGCAGAATGCAATTGCTTAATTTATTTCTTGGAATGTTCTTCTCATCATCAGCAAGAAGAAAACTAGTTTTATGTGCAAATCCAGCGCTTTTATTTGCCTGCTGTTGAGGCAAAGGTTATCTCCTTCCACCCCTTCCTCATGGGATATGGGAAGTTAGTGTTACACTAATTCCCATATTTTCATGTGGGTTATTAATATGATGTTTGAAGAAGAATGCAATAAGTTTATCATCTTGGTGACTATAATAGAAAGGATATTTATTTTTTTAAATATAGAAGTAAGAATTCATATTGTAATCATCACAAAACAGTCATCATGTGAACACATTTTTTGCTGTTAATACTTACTCTTTGGTGCATAACAATCCCATTTGAAATTCTAGCTACCAATGATGCTAATCTTTCACTGAAAAAACTTATTTGCAAAAGAGTAAAAATGAAGGCTAGGTAAGCGGAATGGATTTCATCTGTTGGAAATAACTGCAAAACTATCAGCACTAAGGGTAAAAATACTTAATGAGTATCGCACTAGTCGGCACCAAAAACAGTGAGATACAGAATTGCATTTGCTCTGTCACAGAGATGACTGACATTTAATTATTGTCTATTTCTGTGCTGATAATTTTATTCTTATCATTCATTGTTAAATCCTTTAGAACCCCAAGAAAAAAATGAGATCAAGTGACAAAAATGAGATAATGAAATCATAGGCAATAGAATAAAATCCTATCTTGTAGGTAAGAGTGATTCAGGAGAGCGGGTTATTTTATAGGGTTGTATAAGCTCCATAAGTGAATCTGAATTAAATGTGTTGAGCTCACAGAAAACCCCAGGAAAAGGCTTGGTAGTTTTAAGCTGAACTGACTTGTTAGTTACCATTATGTAGTACAAACCTCATGCAATGATATAAGATTGTTGCAAACCTCAAAAGATGGTGAACTTAAGTCTTACAGGGGACAAAAAAAAATCTCTTTCCAGCTCACTCTACCTTTCTGCTGTTTGTTCCCTTTCAGCTTTTTGTGAGATTTCTTGGAAGCTAGTTTGTCACAGCGACTGTTAAATCAGAATCTATTTTTATAATTTTCAGCTTCTAGCCAAAAGATGGTATTGCAGCCTCTTTTTCCAAAAACTATATTGACTACGCTGGCCTGATACAAACCTTTGAGCCATTGCATGTAACATTGCATGGGGGGAGGGATAGCTCAGTGGTTTGAGCATGGGCCTGATAAACCCAGGGTTGTGAGTTCAATCCTTGAGGGGGCCACTTAGGGATCTGGGACAAAAATTGGTCCCTGCTAGTGAAGGCAGGGGACTGGACTCAATGACCTTTCAAGGTCCCTTCCAGTTCTAGGAGATTGGTATATCTCCAATTATAAAAATAACTCTACAGTGTGCAATATGTGATGGTGCTAACATGAAAATGTTCCTAAGTTACTTTCTAATTAAGATGGTAAAGTTGTTGTAAAAGTTGGAGATGCAAGGAGTAAAGATCAATTCAACATGGATTTGTCTGATCCAAGGCAATTTGACAAATAGCTTAAAATGACTTCATGGCAGTGAAAACAATAATTTTTGTCAGTTTTGTCAATGGTGTAATGAAAACATGATATATACACATACAAAGGGGAGAGGCTGAAAATAAAGCATACTACCTATGCATTTGCTAACTTAGTAAACAAGAATATTAAAGGCCTGTGGTGTGGTATACAAACCCCATACTGTGCTTGAAGGGTTAAAAAGCAATACTGGGCCTATGTAGCCTACTGAGCATGCTCCAGCTGCAGCAGTGGGTTAAAAGGTGCTCAGAATACCAGAGAAGCCGTGGTAGGCAGACTGTAGGGAAGAAGGATGCCAGCCAGAAGACTACGCAGTAAGTAAGGCCCTTGGTAGTGTCTTCTCCACTCATTTAAGAAGCAGTAGGTCTTGCAGGACCCTGCTCCTTTGGATCTTGTGAAGCTGTTGGCTATTTGGACAATAAGGGACATGACCAAAACTGAAGGAGCACAGAGGTAGGAAGTAGCCCAGGGTGGCAGATTTAGGTTCGAGATGGGGAGGAACCTGCTGGTGTTACTTCCCACAGGGCGAAGAGGGAGGGCCTCGGTCCCCCTATCTTGTCCCACTTAAGGTCAAAGGCTCCTCATCTGGGGACATGAACTAGGCACTGCTGCTGCAGCCCTGACAGTGAGACAAGGGATTGGTGGTCAGGTCTTTTTCATCTTTAGCTTTAAAAATATACAGCAGCAAGTCGAGGAAAGGTGGACACACAGCTCCGAATTGTCAATCAGATGGATGTTTTAATTAAGGAAATTCAAAGACTCATTGAAACACAGTCATAAGCAATTTGGAAATTTCCAGTTAGGTACAAACATTCTAGGGACAGTCAACATTTATGCTGTTACATGAAAAAGGACCTTTGTCCTTAGCTGGATCCATACTATGATGAATGATCTTCTCCTTTTGTAAACAAACTTTGCATTCATGTATCCTTTATGTTGTCAAAATACATGGTTTTAAGTGGTTTTGTTTGTTTAAAACCTAGTGTTTGTTTAAAACTTAGTGTAAGTCCACAATGCTAATATGCCACACTCAGGCAGTTTAAACTTGCTAACCTATTGACATTTGCAAATTTGCCAAGATCAGCTGGAGTTTTTGACAGAGGCTTCCTCTCCCGTGTCTTTAGGAATTAAGTCTGTTCATTTGCTGCCATGGTTTAGTCCTCTGAGGTCTCAAAAAAAATATTTTTAACTTTTTAAAACTAAAAAAAGAAAGTATCAGAGGAGTAGCCGTGTTAGTCTGGATCTGTAAAAGTAGCAAAGAATCCCGTGGCACCTTATAGACTATCAGACGTTTTGCAGCATGAGCTTTCGTGGGTGAATACCCACTTCGTCGGATGCAAGTAGTGGAAATTTCCAGGGGCAGGTATATATATGCAAGCAAGAAGCAAGCTAGAGATAACAAGGTTAGTTCAATCAGAAACTGGTTCTGTAGTTGGCATGCAGCAGTTTCTCCTCCCTTGGTTTTCACACCTCTACTGCTAGAACAGGGCCTCATCCTCCCTGATTGAACTAACCTCGTTATCTCTAGCTTGCTTCTTGCTTGCTTATATATACCTGCCCCTGGAAATTTCCACTACTTGCATCCGACGAAGTGGGTATTCACCCACGAAAGCTCATGCTGCAAAACGTCTGTTAGTCTATAAGGTGCCACAGGATTCTTTGCTGCTTAAAAAAAGAGAGAAATTTAATTGAAACAAATATTGCTTTGGCTTTTGCAATATTTTAAAATGGATTTTTCACTGGTAACTGAATCTATAAGCCTCATTGCTGGGAAGGGAAGGGGAATGAATCTTTGTCCCCTTATTCTATGGCAAATATAATAATAGCTTCTGGGCCTGCCGCCCCACTTTGCTACACCAGTATTGCACTAGTGTTACTTAGCCGAGTTACACTAGTTTATACCACTGTAACAGTGTGGGGAATCAGACCTATTGTGGATGCTTTTCATGATGTGATAGTTATAGGTGAATCTGGCCCAAACAACGGCTGAAGCTCAATTCCAAGCTTTAAAATTACTTCCATGCAGTTTTTTTCCACAACAGTGTTACTAGACTTTTGTATAATCCTAGAGCAAATGACTATCCCAGTGTTAGACTCCACTGAGATCTGCTGAACACTGTAGACACCCAAACTCACTCGGCATCTAAACTTTCAGGGCAAAAGTTCCATTGGTGCCTAAGTTTCTATCTCTGAACATGGTCTGCTGCCCCAGGTTTCCAGGCATCTAGAGTCTAGACTATCTCTCACCTAAGGCCCAGAGTGATCCATGAACAGGGGAAGACGGGTTCGTCTGCCTAACATACATGCAGGCCCAATCTGGGAGGTGTGCTCAGAGGCCCTATCAGGTTCCCATTCAAAATTTGGCTGCTGGCGGAGCTGCTGCCCAGTGGTTAGAGCACTTGCTTGGGATATGGGAGACCAGGATTCAATTCCCCCCTCTCAGGAGTATGCTCCAACCACTGAGCTATGGGATATTTTGATGGTGGGGGGGTTCCTAGTCTCTGTTGAAGCTGTTCCACTGTGGATAAATACTTAATCATTGAGCCAGGAAGAGAGAGAATGTCCTGTGGTTAGGGCATCCATCCGGGAGGTGGGAGACCCAGGGTCCCGTCCCCTGTTCCAGTTACTTTGGATCAGCCCTTTAGGGCCTGTATACAAGGGGGCCTGCCACTTTTAGGCCTGAGAGGCCCTTTTCAATTAGCCCCATCCCACTACACCCGAGCAAGGTGTGAGACTTAAATGGAGGAAAATCCTGCAGATGGGCTAATGCCCTGAGACAGCAGCGGTTCCAGGCACCAACACTCCAAGCACGTGCCTGGGGCGGCAAGCCGCAGGGGGCACCCTGCTGGTCCCTGCGAGGCAATTCGGCAGTGGGTACGCCGAATCCGTGGGACCAGCAGACCTCCCGCAGGCCAGCCGCTGAAGGCAGCCTGCCTGCCGTGCTTGGGGCAGCAAAAAAGCTAGAGCCGTCCCTGGCCTGAGAGGAAGAGCGGAGTTAGATTTCTAACAGGGCATTGAGGATTAAATAGTAATTTATTTCTAACTAACAGATACAAAAATGGATTATGTGGAATTTGTTTCCTGGATCTTCCATTAGACCTAATCCTCTGGGATGGTAAAGAATGTACCAGTGAAAGGAGCTGTTTGTTACTTTAAGGCCTCTGAGTTTTCTATACAATTTTCTTTGCAACGTTATCAAGAAAAATGGGGGCCCATTAAAAAAAAACTTTTCTGCAATTCTTTAAGAATTGCAGGGAAAGGTGTGAGACTCTTCATGATGAACAAGATACAAAGTACACTGCATGGTGGTTATAGACTCAGAAAGTGAGTCCACTAGGCCACAAAACCAAAGAGGGCAAAAAAGAAGATGCTCTGATGTTGGAGGCCTGGTAGGAGAGCAGGCCTAACTCAGACAATTAGAGCCCAGGAACTGATGGTGAGACAGTCCATTGCTGCTTGGTGCCTGCCTGTAAGAAACGGGGCAGGATGTTGAGCTGAGCTAGGCTGAAGATTCTTTTGGGTTGGGCTTTTGTTGGATTTTACCTAGAGGACTTTGATATCTTAGAAGGGATGGAACTCTCTGAAATGGTTTGGCTGAAGGGCCAAGTTGCCTCTACCGTTGGAGTAGGCTGAAGACTGTAGCGGGGAAACTGAGGCAGAATTGCAATGCCAGGTAGTGCCTTGAGTGGGAACTGAGATGGTGAGTCTTGTAACACAGCCCAAACTGGGAAAAACTTGTGCAAATTACTGTGACTTTTACTTGTATTGTGGTAATGCCTAGAGCTCCAATCAGGAATCAGAGTCCCATTTTGCTAGGGACACAGTCCCTGTCCCTAAGAGATTATTTTCTAAATATAAGATGAAAAACAGGTGGATACAATAGAGGTGCAGAAAACACAAGGTTTTCAAAGGTGAAATGATTATGAACAGCATGAAAAACAGAGGTCACATCACACCAGCTGTCTAACAATAATCAGATTTTTTAGGCATCATAGCAGAGAAGTTCTTTAAGAAGAATTAGAAGGTGGACAATGCAGTGGCTCTGTGGATGTGTACAGGGAGCTCCTTTCATGCAATGAGGGGTGGGGATGGGAGGAAGTGCAAATGTGATTGTTGGGGAAAACTTGGCAATGAAGGCTGGTGTCATCAGTGTGGAGGTGGGAGTCGACTTCATCAGTATAAGAGATGATGGATGGACTGGAGATAGCTGTAAAAGGCCTTGAAAGTGAGGACAAGTAGTTTGTGGTGGTGGAGCAGGGGATGTAAGTTTACTCATGTGAGTTTGCCTTGTGGGGGAAATAGCAGCTTTGTCTTTGTGTGAGGCAGTAGGTTCACTTTTTGTATTTGAGTCTGTGACAGCCAACACCTTGGAGATGGAACCAGGGACTTCCAGAGCTAAAAGCATGACTCTCTACATCTTCAGCTAAGAGCTAGGGACTGTGGCTGTACCAGGCTCATGTCCTCTGGATTGGCTAGAGTGGGAAATTTCATAACACATAGTGACCACCAGGGGCGGCTCTAGCCATTTCGGCGCCCCAAGCATGGCAGCATGCCGCAGGGGGCGCTCTGCCGGTCGCCGGTCCCGCAGCTCCGGTGGACCTCCTGCAGACATGCCTGCGTACCTGCGGATGCTCCACCAAAGCCGCGGGAGCAGCGGACCCTCCGCAGGCACGCCTGTGGGAGGTCCACCGGAGCCGCCTGCCGCCCTCCCGGCGACCGGCAGAGCGCCCCCCGCGGCATGCCGCCCCAAGCACGCGCTTGGCGTTCTGGGGCCTGGAGCTGCCGCTGGTGACCACTGGGTTTCAAAAACATTCTGGGTATAGTCAGATGTAGCCAAATTTTCAAAAATGGCCTCAATTTTTCACCCAATTTAAACTGCTGCTTGTCCTCCTGGCAAAGATACCCTTTGCTACCTGATTATAGCAAAAACCCAGGACCTGATTCTCCCCCATGCCCTCCAGTATCTCTGACCAGAGCACTGACGGACAACATATCCAGACTGAAGGTTCAGCTTGCTGAGTTTCCCCACCCCTTTATCAGTTAGGCCCTCTCTCCTCTGCCACACTGGCAGCTCATCTCTAGTGCTGCGCTCAGCCTCTCCTCGTACTGTCTCCTCACCTGGAACTGGGAGCTCAGTTCTGTTGCTCTTCTTGGCTCCTTCTCTTCCCACATACTTCTGGGGCACAGTTCCCTTTGCTGAACCCCTCTGAGCATTCTTTTTCTGTTGTCACTCAGCCCTCCCTGCTAGTCATCCCTGTTGTACCAGGCACATTCAGATAGCACTTCTGCTTATCTAGGGCTTTTAGGCAGTAGGATTTTTCCCATCCTGTAAAAGCAGCAAAGAGTCCTGTGGCACCTTATAGACTAACAGACGTTTTGGAGCATGAGCTTTCGTGGGTGAATACCTACTTCGTCGGATGCATATTCACCCACGAAAGCTCATGCTCCAGTACGTCTGTTAGTCTATAAGGTGCCACAAGACTCTTTGCTGCTTTTACAGATCCAGACTAACACGGCTACCCCTCTGATACTTTCCCATCCTGGTTAGTTAAGATATGACCTGGGAAGAGAAGGCAACTGGCAAGTAAAAGGCGTAGGAACACACCAAATCAGGTGGTGCAGTTGTTGGTTTGGTAGCGTTCCCATCATTAACTCTTCCTTCCATTATGAATACACTTAATTTTGAAGGTCAGTATAAGAAATTCCACTGGCATTCAATTAAATCCCAACTCCTTTAAAAAACAAAACACATTTGGCACCAAATAGATAAGCATGGGACTGGGACTCAGCAGACCTGGGCTCTAATCCTGGCTCTGCCCTGGCCTCTGAGGTGCCCTTGGACAATTCATTTCCTCTCTGACTTGATTCCCCCTTCTTCAAATAGGGATAATGATACTTGTTTCTTTTAAAAAAAACTCTGAGATCTATTGATGAGAAGTGCTGTAAGAGCTAGGTATTCTATTGTGATGTTTGCCACCTACATCCACATTTAGCCACCTTTTTAAAAACGCCTAAAATAAACATCCACTTTCAAGCACCAAGTTTGAAAGCTTTGCTACAAATATAACTGGCAACACATACATCACAAGAGCAGGTAAAAATGAGCTTGTCTGTAATGATTGTCCTACATCTAAGAGATCCAGTACTTGTGGATCTGGATCTGTTACATATCTGAAGTTTTCCATGTGGAGGCCATGAAGCAGTAATGCATTCCAAGGTAGCCTGCAGACTTCTAATTGGCTTTCAGAAAAAAAAAAGTGGGGGGAGCAGAGGGGACGAGGCAACTGGTGCAGGTAAGAATGGGCCTTTAAAATATTTAGGGTCAGGTGTTCAGCTGATGAAAATCCATTGTAGTGTCATTGAAGTCAATAGAGGGATGACCCAAATTGAATTCCATTCTTTTCACTCAACCACTTCCCAAGTTAAATCGCAAACCCCATAATACTACTTTGGTTTGGAGGGAATTCAGAGTTGGAAGGATTTTCCTAACTGGTCTCATAAATGAGTGACAGATTTTTCTCATTCAGTAATGCCTTGTGAAAATATTGCCCACACTGAAAGAGACAGGCATATTATTTCACTGTCTGTCGTTCCATATTCCACTGAATATGCAAAATGAAAAACAGGTGATTGCAGAATTTCTTTTTCTTTTGGGGGGGGGGCGAAGAAACTTTTGATCTGCAGTTTGCACAGAAGCAACTCCAGTTAAAAGTAAAAGGGCCTTGTCAGATTTATTATAGCGCTGAAAGTATAGATATTATGCTTAGCATTACTCAGTGACCTCTCTAGGTTCACCATCTTGATACAAGATTTATTGTCTTCAGTGTTTTAAATGCTAAAGGATATGTCCTGTTAATAGTTCTGGTCAACAGTGAAGCAGTGACTTCCTGTTTGCTAGTTCCACAGGTAAAGAAGACGCAAAACACAAGTGCCAACACCATGTAATCTTTTTTTGGTCCTGAGTCCCTAATTTCTCAGCCATCCGATGTTTTCTGTCAAAATGCAGCCTGAAAGTCTAGACCAAGAGATATCTATGATAGAAAGTGTACATCAGTATTTCAAGCCCTCTAAATTTATTCTAGCCATTTGACAGTTGCTTGGAGATACAATCTCAATTTTTTTTTTTTTGCAGTAGTCCCTTCAAGTGGATATTTATGGCAGATACAACTGTAATTATTTACCTGTAACAAAGTCCAGGTCTGCCTGCTCCAGGTGATTCAGACAACAGGAGGACACAGAAAAAAATATTAATCTTCTTCTTGTCCAGATTTTGACCTTTTGCACCCTAATTCTTTGCTCTTTATGGAAATGGTACTGTAAGTCTTTAGCTTTTTGTTTCCTTTTGAAATTACACTTTTATTGAGACATCCATATACGAATTATCTTAAGTCCTGACTGTGCAACCTTTACTGACATTGGTAAGTCCTTACTCTCACACTTAATGACACTAGAGTTGAAATGGGACTACTCGCATGAGTAAACATTGGGCAACCTGGACCCTAGAGCTTTATTGGAACACTTCCCGTTTTACATAAATAACACTTTCCTGAGCCACAGTCAGGTAGATGGAAATAGCAAGAAGACAAAAGGAACAATAGAGAAAAAAGAATAGAAAGGGTGGGGGAAATGAAAAATAGAAAAGAAAGGGGTTTTGTACAATCCTCATTCTGGCCTCAATTTAGCAAGGCCTACCTTTATGTGCTTCAAGTCAGGAGCATATTTAAGAAATCTGTTAAATCAGAGCCATGACCACAAACACCTAGTTATACTCTATTGCTGTATAGAAACTTGTATAAGTCTTTGTCCACCCTAGTATACCAAGTATCAGAGGGGTAGTTGTGTTAGTCTGGATCTGTAAAAGCAGCAAAGAGTCCTGTGGCACCTTATAGACTAACAGATGTATTGGAGCATGAGCTTTCGTGGGTGAATACCCACTTCGTCGGATGCACGTCTAGTATACCACACAGTTAACTGATTAATAATAGCAACACATTTACACTTGCTTTTAGTCCATCAGTAGAAACTTCGCATTTCCAGTTTGGCCGTGCTCCCATCATGTGCATATTTCTTGGTACAAAGTTAAGAGTTCAGCAGGGCTTGATGCTACCTTGATATGCATCCATTTGGCTTGGCACATCAATAGCTGCACCTCACTCCTCTGAATTCGCCTCATAGTTATTGGATTTACCAAGCAGGATTCATAAAGAGTGATTTCAGAATATGATGACTAGAAAATGGTTCTTTTACTTGCAAAGAAGTTTTTTTTAATGCCTGTCAGCTGAAAACAGGATAAGTACTTCTGTTTGCTTGTGGGATGGTTTTTAAAACTGAAATTGTATCCTCAGTGATCGTATCAATAATGTAAGTTTTAATGTATGATCTGTAACTTATCGATCTCATTGCATAGCTATTCTAAACATTTGCATTTTTATATTTTTGTATACATGCTTAGAGATGTTGAGTGAGATTCAATCAATCAAAAGTAAATATCATTGGAACAGGCATATTATCGCTGGCACTGCATCTACCAATAATGCAAGTCAAGTTGAGCACTCTGGGTTACACTTGTAACATCAGAAAATATTCATGTGAATAATAAATGCATTGCAAATCACAGTCTGAAGTCACTCTTCAGCTTCTAGCTCTGTTTACCCTCATCCCTGTTTTTATTTATTTTAGGTATCTTGCTTTGGTTGGGTTTTCAAATTTCTTCTACCTTTGCAAACCTCTGTGCATGCTAATTAGTTTGAAAGGGAAGAAAAATAAGCCAAATTCATCTCTTGTGTAAGCCAATGTGGTTACACCAGAGATTAATGTGGCCCAACATATCTCCGTTCCACTTTTCGGGAAAAAAACACAGCTACCTTCCTGCAGCATAGCTTTCTGAGCTCGTAGAACTATCCTATTGATGAATTCACTGTTCAGTAAATACCATTTAAGATCACTAAGGTTTGATTTATTGGTTCTTTTGTTTCCAGAGAGGACTTTGTTTATTCTGTACACAAGCCTCAATTTTTGAAAGCTTTAGAAATGTCCTATGCCTTAGCAAAAGGGCTAAGCCCAAACAATATATCCTTGATGATCCTAGAGGATCAGGAATTTGAGAATGTCCAGATATCTTGATATGAATTCCAGACATTGCCTCAGAATCAAGTCATCAGAACAAGCTGTGTTACAGAAGGTAAGGACGTATATCTTACTTACCTGCAAGCATGTTTCCCTAATTTCCACCATCATTCTGAAAGGCTCATCCTGTGTCCCTCCTCTATCCCTATGTACAGTGTGTCTTAATGGGAGTCTCAGAATAGACATGCTCAGTTTGATTTCAGTGCCCAGGATACCGCTAACACAACAGCTCTCTGAAGGGTTTCTGGATGCATTGATACAGCTTTTCAGACTTTCCCCGCAGCTATATATATATATATCTGCCTAAACCCCTCAAGCATGCAGAAACAGAATATAGTACAGTCAGTGTTTCCAGATTTGTAAAGTTCTTGCATTAATGGCTGCACCGTGATACAGTATTTCATTTCTGCTTTTGGTATGCAGCCCTGACTCCTGAAAGCTATGGTAAAATGTTCATCTTTACTGAACTGCCTTCAGCAACTTGTCCACTGCTTTAAACAATTTGACACACAGACTCTTTACGTGTCAATTTTTGTTACTTTGCTTGTTTGACATGATTCACTTGTCAGCCTGTGTACTTGGCACGGCAGACTTTCCTTGCCTCTTCCCATGTGGACACTGCATATCTTTATCTTGGCAGTTCCGGCACTGTCTTTAAGAGCAACTTGCTGTATTTTGGTGTCTTTACTACTGCAACCTTTGGTAACAGACTTTAAGTTATGAGCCTAAAGAGCTATTTTGCCACATGCCCTGTCATGTGCATGCAAGATATTATGGCTCAGTTGGAAGAATTACCAAAATACATGCTGATATTTTTCAGGTGTGATAAGTTGGGCCTGTGTTGTTAAAGGTGGGGTCCAAAACAAACCTCTGGATCAAAGCATTCCCAAACTTTGTGGAGGTTCCTGATTCCGATCCAAACTATGTCCATCTTCAGTACGTAGAATTGTGCCTGATAACACTTCAAGTGGATTATTTGGTCCCTTGTGCTCTCTTGAGGCTCAGTCCTGCTGTCACTGAGGTCAGTCTTGCCAGGTATCTGACTGGAGCAGGATCTGGCCTACGTGGCAAAGGCAGATCTAATGAAGAATAGAGCTGTGTGACTTGTGCTCACTGAAACTTGACAGGATCAGGTTCAATTACAAACTCCAATAGCATTTGTTGACAGGTTGTTGAAGTTCAAAATCTACTTGAACATGAGCCAGGTTTCGAGTGGCATGCCAGGGTGAAACCCAGGGGAAACGTGGTGAATGCAGCCGAGTTGCTATCTGAGCTTTGATTTGTCCAAAAGCAAAATTAGTGAGTGAAGGTGGGAATCCACTCAGATCAAAGCCAGGGGAAAAGAGTTCACAGAAAATCCTGCAAAGCAAAAATTCAGACTATTTTTGCACAACTCTGATTTCTATAGAAATGCATAGATTCGTAGAGTGGAAGGCCAGAAGGGACCATTAGATCATCCAGTTTGACCTGTTAAATTTCATCCACTTACCCTCTGTTGTGAGCCCAGTAACTTGTGTCTGACTAAAGCCTACTGTCCAGAAAAGAAACCAATCTTGGCATGAAGACATGAAGAGCAGGAGAACCCACCACTTCCTTCTATAATTTAGTTCCAGTGGTTAATCATCCTCACGGTTAAAATTTTGTCTAATTTAAATTTGTCTGTTTTCAACTTCCAGCTACTGGTTCTTGTCATGCCTTTCTCCACTAACAAGCCCTTTAGTACCTGATATTTTCTCCCAATGAAGACATGTGTACATCGTAATCAAGGCACCTCTCAGTCTTTTGGATAGATTAAACAGCTTGAGCTCTTTATGTGTCTCACAATACAGAATTTTCTCCAGCCCTCCAATCTCCTTTGGGGCTCTTTTCTGAACCCTCTCCAATTTTAAACTGTGGACATGAGAAATGTATGCAGTAGTCGAGTATCAGTATCATCAGTGCTGTGTACAAAGATAAAATCATCTCCATCTTCCTACTCACTACTCCTCTGTTTATATAGCCAAGGATCACGTTAGCCCTTTTTGCCACAGCATCACACTGGGAGTGTGTGTTGGGTTGTTTGTTCACTATGACCCCTAAATCCTTTTCAGAGTCATTGATTTCCAGGACACACAATCTCCCATTCTGTGGGTATGGCCTGCATTCCTTGTTCATATATCTATAACTTTGCATTTGGCTGTATTAGAAAGCATTTTGTCTGTCTGAATGGGCCCCAGTGATCCACCATGCTCTGTACAATTGACCTGTCCTCATCATTATGTACCACTTCACCAATCTTTGTGTCATCTGCAAATTTATCAGCAAAGTTATGGTTTTATATTTACTTCCACGTCACTGATGACAGTGTTGAATAGCAGCAGTTCTACTACTGATCCTTGCTGTATGCTACTAGAAACACCCATTTGATAATTCCCCTATTGACAGTTACTTTATGAGATCTGTCAGTTAGCCGGTTCTTAGTCCATTTAATGTGTGCGTGGACTACGTAGACCACTTGTCTGTTCTGGTACACAAGTATCCCATCTACAGTAGCAGCTAGCACCAACTCTAGCACAAAACCCAGTAGTGGGCATTATGAAATAAACTTTCCATAGGGGAAGATTCTTTCTGAGCATCTCACTTAGGGGTTGATTTATGCCCTGAAGCAGGAAAAAATATGGGAATCGATATCTTCATATCTAATGTCACTGTGGATGTTTCCATTATCCATATAAATATTTAATCCTTTTGTTTGCATCCTCTTCAGTTCTTGGCCTCAAAGTTTTGTTGGAGTGAGTTCCGCTGGTTAATTATGTACCATGTTAAGTTTTTCCTTGTATTTGTTTTAAACCTGTTGCCTTTTGAATGACTAAACTAAACTACAGTGTTTTGGGATTGAACTAATTGTTACCTGTCCTAGAATCACAAAAGTCTTCACTTCTTAAAATCAGACATGATTGAAGGAACCCACCTGATTCTATCCTGGTAAAATCATATAATAAAATACAACAACCACTCCAGAATTTCTGAAACCCAGGCAGACTGTTTGCAGATGTAGAAAATCAAATTGTAATTCAGGGTGATAGAACTGGGAGACGGGACTCAAGCACTGGGGCTATGATGGAAGGTGGCTTACTACAGTTAGTGCTAGTAGACATAGGTCAGTCTCTCTCTCTCTCTCTCTCTCTCTTTGGAAACCACTCTAGGGCCTCTCCCCAAACAACAGATGCTTAAAATTAAGCACATCCCTGAGTTCTTGGCTGGATCAAGGCCAAATGCCAGCACCTTGCAGGACTGAGCCTTAATGCAGAAAAGGCAGAAGTGCTCAGTGAATATTTCTTTTACTCTCGGAGGAGGACACAGAGGATGACGATACTCTTTCATTTCATTAAAAAGAACAGGAGTACTTGTGGCACTTTAGAGACTAACACATTTATTTGAACATAAGCTTTCATGGGCTACAGCCCACTTCATGGGACGCATAGACTGGAACATACAGTCATTAGTATCTCTGGAGGATGTTAAAGAGCAGCTACTAAAGTTAGACATTTTAAAATCCAGATAAGGTCCAGATAATTTGCATCCAACAGTTTTTAAAAAAAAACTAGTTGAGAAGCTTGCTAGACCCTTAATGTTGGGTGCACGTGGAACACTGGGGAAGTTCCAGAAGACCTGGAAAAAACTAATGTTGTGCCGATACCTTACAAAGGGTAACTAGGATGACTTGGGTAATTATAGGCCTGGCAGTCTGACACTGATCCCAGGCAAGATAATGAAACTGCTGATAAGGGACTTGATCAAGAATTAAAATAAAGTAATATAATTAATGCCAACCAACATGGGTTTCTGGAAAATAGATCCTGTCAAACTAACTTCACTTTTTTATTGAGGTTACAAATGTGGTTGACAAAGGGAATAGTGGTGATGTAATAGTCTTAGTCAAATGATTTACTGAGGTCTTGGGACTGCATGACATTTTGGTTTAAAAACTAGAATATAGAACTAACATGGCACATATTAAATTGATTAAAATCTGGCTAACTTGATGGTCTCAATGTAATTGTAAATGGAATTATCGGGTAGGTGTTTTTCTAGTGGGGTTCTGTAGGGATCTGTTCTTGGCCCTACACTATTTAACACTTTTATCAATGACCAGGAAGAAAACAAACTTTATCAGTGACTCAAAAATTAGAAGAGTGGTAAATAATAAAGAGGCCAGGCTACTGATACAGAATGATTTGAATTGCTTGCACCCAGCTTACCAAGCAAACTATGTTTTAATATGGCTAAATGTATACACCTTGGAAGAAAGAATGTAGACCATAATTACAAGATGGGGGCAGGGCTCTATCCTTCAAAGCCGTGACTCAATGAGATTTTGAGAGTCATGATTGATGATCAGCTGAACAAGAGCTTCCAATGTAATGCTGTGGTCGAAAGGGCTAACACAATCCTTGAATGCATGAACGGGGTGGGGGTCACAAGTACCAGAGGAGGTTTATTTTACCTCTCTATTTGGCACTGATATAACTGCTGCTGGAATACTGTGTCCAATTCTGCTGTCTACAGTTCAAAAAGGATGTTGATAAAGTGGTGAAGGTTCAGAGAAGAGCCACAAGGATGATAGACTCAAGGAGCTCAGTCTATTTAGCTTAGCAAAGAAAGTTAAAAGATGACTTGATTAGACTATTTATATTTGTTCCCCAGGTAGGTACTTATAATGAACTCTTCAATCTAGCAGAGAAAGGTGCAACACAATTGAAGCTAGAAACAATTCAGACTAGAAATAAGGCATATATAAAAAAAGTCTTCAAAATAATTCCAAGAGCATATCTTTTTAGAAAAAAATCAAATCTGCAAGTGATTGAGAATCTGCCACCAACCTACTTACCAAGGGCCATGGTGGATTCTCAATCACTGCCAACTTGCAAAAAGATCTCCTCTAGGAATTATTTTGAGGAAGTGTTATGGCCTGTTACACAGGAGATCAAGCCAGATGATCACAATAGACTCCAAGGTTTGAAAGCACTATGAACTGAAAGCAGAATTTTGCTCTCTGAGTTTAAATGATGGTTTGAACTGATTCATTCTGTCTTTTTTTTTCTATTAGTAGAGAACTGCCTTTGAAACTAAGTGAAGGGGACTCCTATTTTCCTAGTGTAGCTTGGCATTGGACATCTGCTGACAATGTTCTGAAAGTTATTTTTTCCATGGATAACTCTTAGGGCTGAAAGACAAGGTCAGTATGACTGTCCTTGTTGGAGTTACCAACAAACTGGGAAAACCAAGTACTGTATTAACACTTTTGTCATGTGTCAATGGGAACAGAAGAATTGCTCTTTAGTATCAATGAGAGAATGTGATCACATATGATTATACTCTGAAAAGTGACTGTAAAAATGACATTGTGAGGTTGCCCATTTTTCTGACTCCAGATGAAATTTGCTGATTTTAATGGTAAAAATGTACTTTATTTTTTTCTGTCCACCATCCCTGCAAACTGATCCTGAGCCTTAGTCAAGCTGTGTTTTTTGGGGGCTTGCATCTCATCACCTGTAATAAAGAAACTGAAACAGAACTCTGATGGAATAAAATCAAGCTTGCTCTCCACTGGCTGTGTTCGTCTGTACAGTGCTAAGTACAGTAGTAAAACCTTATTTTTATCAGGAAATCCAGCAGATATAGTAGGACTTAAATGAATCCACGTAGCAAACAGATCTGTTGAGCAAGGGGGAGTGTTTTCTACTAACAGCAATCATACTTTAATAGAAGACCAAAGAGCAATATTGGAGCTGGACTTTTTGCTTAAATGTCCTGTAAGAATCTAGTCAGCAACTCTATTCCCTGACTGATGCACAAGCAAACATATCAAAACAAACCTAAAAGTGATGGACATCATCCTGCCTTCTCCTGTGTGAATGTGCATCACCATGTATCTTAAGCAAACAACTCATAACAATCAATCAATGAAGGCTTGAACCAAAGTTTAAGTTGGTGGAGATATTTCCATTGACCTCACTGACTTTGGATCAGACCCTGAATAGGAGAAATTTGAGAGTCATCCCAAGGCATCTGCACCAATTCCTCAAAACTATGCTAAAGTGAGACTTAAGTGGTGAATACATATGCCTGGACTTCAACAGGGATGAATTTCATCCCAAATGCACAAGCCAAGCCCATTTGCACAGTTCTTATGCACCGGCACGGTAGCTGATATTACAAATAAAATGATGTGCTTCCAATCATTGGAGGGGAGGCTTGAGTACCCAATATTCAGCCCATTGATCACAGGAATAACTACACATATGCAAACAACACAGTAAGAATAAATAACGTGAATATGAAATTGATTAGATTGTCACGGTTGTTAGCAAGAGTGTCTAAAACAAAGGCCACGATTTGAACTGAAATTAGCCCAAAGCCCACAAATCAGATGGTTAGCAGAATAAATGGATGTGATTAAGAACTTCATGTTCAAGATGAATAAGAATCACAAAATAAATGACTGATGAAATAAATCATTGTTTGAAAAGAGTTATATAGCTCATGTTCTAGAGACACTTGTCAAGTAGCTTCAGGGCTTGTACACATTTCCATTTATGTCGATATAATTTATGTCGCTCAGGGGTGTGAATAACCCCCTGAGCGACGTAAGTTACACCGACCTAAGTGCCAGTGTGGACAACGCTACGTCGGCAGGAGAGCTTCTCTTGCCAACATAGCTACCGCCTCTCGCAGAGGTGGTTTTAATTATGCTGATGGTAGAACTCTCTCCTGTCAGCATAGAGCATCTTCACCAGACGCGCCACAGCAGCGCGGCTGCAATTCAGCTGCACCACTGTAGCACTTTTAGTGTGGACTAGACTTCAGTTGCTGGATAACTTCATGCCAGAAAGTAAAATCAACTAGCCCAGCTCAGTTGTCCAGTGTGACTGAAATGCAATGACTTCCTGTTATATGTATTACTACAGCACCTGGAGATGCCAGCCAGGTTGGGGTCCCGCTTGCACTAGGTGCTGACAGGTCTATATTATAGTTTTTATAATCTTAGGACCTAGTCCTGCAAAAATTTTGAGCGCCTGCCTAATTTTACTCATATGAGTAGTCTTACATGCTTCAGTGGGGCTACCGGCATGTGTGAAGTTATCCATGTGCTTAAGTATCTGCAGGATTGAGGCTTTAATTTTAAGAGGAGATGAAACAAATTAATCGTAAATGATGCAAAGACAAGGTAAGTCATGAGCCTGATTTGGTTCTCACTGCTGTCTTTGGGAGTCTTCTCATTCAGTGACATGGAAGTTGGATCAGGCCCTATGGCCGCACTTAAGTAAGGTGCTTAATCATATGCCTAGCTTAAGCATAGTTATAGACCCCTTTACTTCCAGCACTGCTCAGATGTTTAAATCAGCCATGTGCTTAAGAACTTGTCTGTGATGGGGCCTATATAAGCATGTTTTAGGATAGACTGGTTGTATCCAATTTGTAGGTAAACACAATGCAGAGATGAAAAGGAAATTAGACCCTTCACTATAGGTTATTCAGTTTGAAGCAAAGTGGTGTTAGCAGACCAGGTAAAGATATTCTCCAAAATACAGCATATGATTTTTATCTTGACTGTGTCCCTTATAATCAGTCCTTGATTAAAGACTCCTGTCACGAAAGATAGATTGCTGCTGTATTTAAACATACAGTAGTTCTCGTGTTCCTGGTTAACTGTAGGTTCCCCCCCCCCGCCCCGCCCCGCCTCCACCCCATCCTCCAGGAGACCTCCTTATCTGATGGTCAGTTAGAAGGACAGCATCTGTCTTTCAATTTTTTCCCAAACAACAAAGTTTAAAACAACCACCAGTCCCACTCTGGTCACTGAAGGAACTTTGGTGGTAATTTATCCCAATTTGTAGCCAGATCTTTGAAAGAACTGCAAACCTTGTTAGCTCTTGTGTTTATAATAAACACAAAGCAAGACAGTCATCAAACAGGAAATGTTAGGGACTCACTTACTTTGCTCATGTAGTATACACAGAAGTTCAGAGATAGTACAAACTAGCTACTGTGGATTTGTCTGATGAACAGGGAACCTTACAGACATTGCCAGCATCTGACTAGGGTCACCACCAAAGGAACTCAGCACCTCACCGGATAAGTTACTATGTCCACTTGATTATGATCACACAGGCACAAATTGGACCCAGTCCAGGACCTCAATCACAAGGCCACATTTTTTTGAAGTTTGGGTCCAATTTTTTCCTAAGTTTCAAAGTATTCAGATCTGAAGGTTTGATTTGGATGCATCTGTACTTGAGATGTTGATCATGCATTTATTTAACCGGCTAATTTAAGATCAAGGGATGTTAATTGTAGATTATTTAAATGTCCTTAATCGAGAAGTTCATCACACTTTTTTTTTGGTGGGGGGGAAGGTGAGTGCTCTTTATATACTATATATATATATATATATATATATATATAGTAAGCTAGTTTGGGTTGTTGGGCAGTAAACCTAAATTCTGACAGTGTGGTCATAAAAGCTGGCGGTTATCTTGGCACCAGATATCACATCTTCATTGATGTCTGATCTACTGACATAAAAGGGGGAGCAAATGACTGACTTGATTATTTTGCTCATAAAAAAGCCAATGATCCCTGTTAAATAATTGGAAAAACGTGGGATGCTTTTAAACTCTTGAAATACTCACATCAGTCTGCTAGCGTCCAACATTCTGAAACTCACAGGTAACCCTAATTACAGCACACATGCAATTCCAGATGGGAAACATACGCGGCTGGGTGGTAGAAGATCCTTAAAATGTTAGTGTACCACTTAGAGTCGGATCACAGGATTGTGCCTTTTTCTTTTCTTTTTTTGGCTGACTTTGCACATAATGGACCAGATCCTCACTTGGTATAAGCTGGCATAGCTACATTGAAACCAATGGAGCTATTATGATTTTCACCATTTGAGAACTTGGCCCAATTAAAGTTAGACTTTTGTCCTGTCGGATTGCAGATTCTGTGGTCTCCCATTGCTGAGGGATTTTGCCTATGTTACAAATAGATTCACAGTCTAGGGGTCCTTCTGAATCATTGATTGCTTTGTAGGCTTTGTAGAACTTTAGTGCCTTTTTAAAAATCTGTGTTGGCCTTTGTGAATGTAATCATTTCCTTTGGGTATGGCCCTGGTTTCATTTCACCATGCCTGGAAGAGTATTCAGAAACCTGATCCAATGGAAGACTTTCAGTTGACTTCATCAGGCATTGAATCCAGCCTCTGGTGCAAAATACAGAAATTCTTTACTTAATATGCTCTTTTGCAGCTATGCTGTTAATTTATTAATATTGGTATAGTGCAGCAAAGACTGCACTGATTTCTGTTGGTTCTGGATCCAGTTTTTAGGAAATTGATCTATAAAGTCCTGAAAAGTTTGACTTCCCCTCATGATGTGTCATGAAAATTTAGGTTGGATGAGGTACTTAGCACTAATAGAACCTAAGTTTAAATGTCTGGGAACTTCTATAATTGCATTCTTAGCAGAAGGCACTCAATTCTCTATTTCACTTCTGCCAGTTTTACTCACAGAGGCAGTCTCAGCTTTAGGGCATGTTGCAAAATCATCTGAAGTGTCCTGATACTATGGCATGGACAATGTTCTTAAAACCTAGGTAAGCTGATACTGGTTGATATCGTGACACCATTGAAGTCAATGGCAAAAGTCACATTGACTCCGTGGAGCCTCTAATTCACCCAGTGCATTTGTGAGGTGGGCCCTTCATTTATGTTTATTGTGTTTAGCCAAATGTTGATGTTTTTTAGGGCTTTGATTCTGTGATAAGCTCCAAGCGGGCAGAGCCCTTCACCAGTATAGAGCCCTATTGGACTCAGTGAGGGTCTACAAGGATCAGCCCATGTAGTGTTCATTGCAAGATTGGGGCCTAAATTTGTGTGTATGTACCAAAGGTATTAGGCCACATTTTTATAAATCAAACAGTAACAAAATGCGTCTATTAAATAATATCCATGATCTCTGAAAGCTTCAGATTTTTGTCTTATAAGTGGTATGGGATGATAGCAGATCCATGGGAACATAAGATTTGATTATCTTACTGGATGAGACCACTGCTCATCAAGTCCTATATCCTGCATTGGCATTGCCAATACCTGATGCTTCAACTAATGGTGAAACCACCTTCCTCGACCCACATTTGTACTGGAGAGATGTGTATTCTTTCCTTTCCCTTTTATTGATTGAGGAATCTATATCTCTCAGCATGAGATCCAGTTACCTTTTTTATGTACACATCATTATTTCTAGCATGAAGACTCCTTGCTCATCTGTCAAGGATCAGTGTAAAGAGAGCCAATAGGTCTGTCACTTGGAATAATGTCTTTGTTTTTAGAGGAGATGCTGGTTGCCTCACTGTTGACCTGTTGTCCACCAAGTATACTACAAAATGTGGTCTCTGGTTTACATGTATCCTCTTAGTTGGTGATGGCAACTCTCCAAGGGCCAGATTATGAATCCCTTACTTACACTGGCAAGTGGTTCCTCACAGGACTTCAGCAATGCTACTCCTGGGAGAAACTGGATTGGGAAGGAATTTTACTCCAGGTCCGTGGCCTTGTTTTTTTTTTCTATTTTTATGTTCTCTGTGGGTGTGGGTCACTTGCCAGGATTGTTTGCATATATCTCACTTAATCATTTTTCTACCATCCCAAGGCCCACAGGAACTGGTGTACCTCACTCCCTCCTATTCGCTGCCTGTGGCACAAGTCTAGTCTCCCTGTGGGCTGTGATACTTTTGGTCTAATTTCAGTTGTTGGGTTTAGTGTGCAGGTGCTGGGTGGGGTTGGGAGCCTCTGATATACAGGAGGTCAGACTGAGTCATTGTGGGCCTTGCAGGCCTCACACTCTGATGCTAAGGGTTCACTGTGTGAGTCAGGGGTTCACTCTTTGGCCCCCAAAGGGGAAGTGGTTTGGCCAAGAATGAATGAAGGAATTTAGCAAAATGGCAAGTTACTCCCATGCTACCTCCTGAATCAACCAGATCTATAGTCAATTTACTGAGCATAAATTACTGCCAATCTAAGCGAAAATAATTTGTACTCCTGAGTCACTTCAGACTGGATGGCAATAGGAAGCTGTCAGGATACATGAGGTTTTATATGGAGATGAATGAATGGTTCATTATTCAAAGTCAAATGATATTCATATTCATGGGTCATATAATTTGGGAAATATTTGGACCATCATTAGCAATGACCATATGGATCCCCTTTCCCTACACGGTACCATCAGAGGAAGTGCTGTTTTTCCATCTCTTTACACAGAGTAGTTTTCTGGGGCAGATGAGGCCAGGATATCTTATCCTTAATCCCAGTGGCTTTGGAACCCACCCTCGTTAGAGGTCTAGGAGGAGATTTGGTCCATGGGCAGCAATGAGGCAAGGAGAATGACAAAGGTGGCGAGATAATAGAAGTAGAGGTACAGGGACCCGGTGACAGGGGTGGAGTGTAGAAGAGAATGGAAGAGGGGAGAGGAGAAAAGGAAGAATAGCCTAGAGCTTGCAGAGAGAGGTGGGAGGAGCTTGGAGCAAAGAGCCACTCAGCAGGTAGAAAACAATGTCTCTGTATACCTGTCTGCTGACCTCACTGGATATGCCTCACCCATTGTCCTTGCTTCTGCTAGACGCCCCGGCTCCCTGGAGCCGGGAGTTGATCCACAAGGGATCGGGGGGGAGAGGAATGTGCTCCTGAGTAGAGTTCCCCACACTGGGCTAGAGGCAGGGTGGCTTCCTGATGCTATGCCAGGATGTTTGGGTTTTTTATGCAGCTCAGTATGTTATCTCCCTTTTTGTTTCAAGCTGAGCTCAAATTTCTTAACTGATTATTGAACATCTCTGGCTATGCAAACCAAGAGTCACTGCTACATCAAGTTTTTGTTGGGCCCAGAAATGTAAGGGCCATCTGGGTGCCTGTTCTGGTTCCCTTAGTCTCAGGGAAGAGCTGCACCATGCAGTGCTGTCCAAAGGACTATGCACTGAGTGAAGAGAGAGAGCAGAGCCCCCTTCTTACCTCTTCCCACCCTTTATCCCATGGATGGGTAAGGGCATTAAGCAGGAGCTGCATATGCCAGATCTGCCCCCAGCTGGTAACTCCCCTGTGCCAGGGAAATTCTGTGTGGCATGATGGTGCAAAAGTGCTGAAACCTACCAGAGAATCTGGTCCATAATTTCTCCATTAGATGCTAAGAAATATTCAGTTTCTATAAACTATAGCAGCACAATAACTGACAAATTTAGAATAAAATGTATTTTTAATCTCTCTCTACTCTTCCAATTCCCCAGTCAGGCATTATATTAGTTTACTAAGTCATCCATGCTCACCTACAGATCCTTCAGTTCATTACTCCCTGGCCAAAACATCTTCTGAAGTTTCCCCTGACAGATTTATATTGTGAGCATCAGACAGGAATGTGGTTCTCTGTTTTTCCTTTACCTATACTACATAAACATGTCCAGGACAGTGCTCTTAGGGCTTGTCTAACACAGCTAGTGCACAAGATCTTGAACTGAGGAATAAGGCTACCTAGTGAAATACTCCTGACATCTGAGGCTGTTTGTGACTGGTAAAACAATTCTGAATTCCTGAGACTTCCATAGAAGTCCACCCTTAATTTCTGGGCCAGTTTAATGGCTGTAAGTATTGCATTCAGAGACAGTTTACATTAAAAACAGAAGCATATCCTAATTATTATAGGGCCTACAATAACTTTACAACTCTATTGCAGTGCTCTGCTATCAGTCCAGCTAGGATTTTATTTGGAGTGTCTATGAAGCAATGGATAATTTTTTGCTACAAAGAAGTGGGAATTGTACATGTATTGCTTTGAATCAAGAGGTTGGCTTTGTAGTCTAGTCTCTCATACGATAAGGGCCTGGGTATAGAAAACCTACTATACTATTCACGATGCTAATGCTAGCTTTATGGAGCTCAGCCCTGTTCTTGGGTTGAAGGTCTGTGAGGGTTTTTTTTTAAAGGGCTTTGGATAAAGTGTCTGGGGCAATTAGATTTGGAAGTTTCCCAAATCTAACCCCCACCCTCCCACCCCCAACCCTACATTTTGCTTCAGTTGTGGGGAATTGGAATTCCAGGGCAGGGGGGTCTTAACCTGTTTGCAAGTCATCTGCTTTCACTATTTGGCATACTGTGGGGTTGAGGTTAGTGGGGAAAGGAGGGCTGATTAGCCCCAGTGGATTTATTACATTTGATACATTGGATGTCTGATTTTTGTGTCCCTTGTTCATATTCATTCACAGACTATGTCGAGATACACTGCTGGATTTGGGTTTTTTTTAAATCTATTTAGAATTGTTTTCTTTAAAACATTGGTACATATTATTTTGGGGACTTCTGGCTGGACTAACCCATGGGCTCAGTAATGGATGTCATAGAACCTGGGATGTTGATTCACAATCTGCCCTTCAATCCATTGTCATGGACTAAAGTGAGTCAAATACTCACAAGCTCTGTATTAGCAGCCACTATGTTCCTGCACTCCCCATGGCTCAGGTTCATAAGAAGAACACCTAAAGTAATCCCCGATTTCAGAACCAGATTGGGTTTGGAAGGAGCATATTTCATATTAAGATGAAGTGTCTTCATGCACATTGTTTAACATTAGACTATCTATGCTCAAAATTGCTTCTTTACAGCATGATTTATTCGAATTCCCATTAGTATTTTTACCAGCAGCCAAATTCCAGTTTTATTGGAATAGTTTACTTGTCAGGTGTGTTTGAAAAATGACTGATGTTTAGCATTCTTTCTGGACAAAACTCTCATTTAGTTATTTTGTGTAAAAAAAAGTCTAAACCAGAATGATGCTGGACTTAACCCTGCTGTTGTGTGTTTGTCTGTAAACGCACACGCCACCCTTTAAAGACTTAAAGACCTTAAAAACTAGCAAATGTGCCCTAACATTTTTGCAGTATTGCCCTTCTAGCTGGCCAAGTAGTAATTCAGGAAAGCAGGCAATAGACCACTGTGTATCCTGAGATTTTAAAATGGCTAGCTGAGTACATACAAATAAGATTTATATAATTTGATTGGGGGGAGTGAAATAAAAGCAACCAATATTTTTTTCTAAGCAACGGTTGTTTAAAATTGTTCCATACCCAAGGCAAAATCTCCTTCATTTTGAAATAATGTGTCGGATTCTAAGCTGGTTTAAATCAGCACAGCTCCATTCCCTGAAGGACAAAAAGATCATAATTATAAGGCCTCAGCGGATTTGGGGCCAAATTCTCAGCTGGTGTAAGTGACCTCATTAGAGTGATGCTGATTTATATCAACCAAAGATCTGACCTAATGCCTTCTAGTTGTGGGTTTATAAGCACAATCTCCACAACCTTTCTATTCTCCAGGCAATAGCTTACACCTATAACCTTCATAACTTCTCTTTGCCTCCTCCTCCTCTTTTCCTCTCATACATACAGATTTATCATAATTCTCTGAAATACAAGCTAAATTTGCCAAAGATGAGGAGATGACTCGTGTACTGCAACAGTAAACTAAAATTACAGCCCGGATGCTGTCCTTTGGAAAGAAGTGCTCTACCAGCTTATTCAATAGCACTTAGAGACAAACATGACAAATATCATCAGATTCAATGACATCCAAAATGGAGAACAAAGAGGGAGATGAAGACATCTCCAAACTACAAAAAGCAATACTGCGGTGCAGAGCTTGCAGAAGTGCCTGCAATGGGAAAGAGGCAGAGTGAGAATCCGAGAGCAATGGGAAGCATTCCACTTAAAGAATTAAAAATCCCCACACCTGATTGGCCTCAAACTGTGAGGGTTTGAAATCCACCTTCAGCTCTGAATTTTGTCTTCAGTCCACCCGTTCTTCTGTTAATTTTAAAAGTGTATTCTTACCTCAAGTTTCCTAAAACGTGGTAACTAACATGAAGAACAATGGTTGTGAAGACAAGGTGCTCTGTAGTTTTCAGATGTTAGCGGGTTGAAGAAAACCCCATACTCCCTGTAGTCTTTATGTAGATCTGGTAACACATGGGAAAAGTACAAATGGCTTTGCCTTTATTATTATTTTACCTCATGTTAGCTAACTCAAAGGTAAGAACACACCTTTAAGTGAAGACCAGACCTCTCTCTAGAGCCATATGAACCTCTCATTATATATATATATATATATATATGTTTAGTTTGGAAAAGAGAAGACTGAGAGTGGACATGATAGCAGTTTTCAGGTGTCTAAAGAGGTGTCATAAGGAGGAGAGAGAAAACTTGTTTATATTAGCCTCTAAGGATAGAACAAGAAGCAATGGGCTTAAACTGCAGCAAGGGAGGTTTAGGTTGGACATTAGGAAAAAGTTCCTAACTGTCAGGGTGGTTAAACACTGTAATAAACTGCCTAGGGAGGTTGTGGAGTCTCCATCTCTGGAGATATTTAAGAGTAGGTTAGATAAATATCTATCCGGGATGGTCTAGACAGTATTTGGTCCTGCCATGAGGACACGGGACTGGACTTGATGACCTCTTGAGGTCCCGTCCAGTCCTAGAATCTATGAATCACGTATGTTATGGTTTGAGTAAACTAATTCACTGCCTATGGGTCTGGTGAGGGACATGGGGTTTCATTTCAAACCACCCAACATGGCAGTTTTGCCAGCCAAATCCAGTTTTTGTGTTCAGTCCTATCTAAAACTCCAGGCATGTCAGCCAGTGTGAACCAAAACCCCATTTGTCTCCTAACCCAAAAAAACTCTCTGAAGCCCACTCCAAATGAATATGGCTATAAATTAACAGGGTTTCATGGATTTGAGAACAGAATTTATCCTTTCCACTTTTGTTAGAAGCTGAATAGTTGACTCAGTACAGTGCTGAAACAGACTTTCAGTCAGGTTACGGTGGAGATGAATGAAAATAGCCTATGACTGTTTGTATTTCGTTAAATGACTGACTATAAAAAATGCTGATTCCAGGGAATCAACTCAATTATGAATGAACAAAAAAAAAATCTGTGGTTTCTCTGACTTAATTGCAAAATATAATTACTGTATATTTATGTAGCATCTTCCATTTAAGTACCTCAAAGAGCTTTAAAAATATTGGACAAACTTTCCAAATATGCTTTTGAGTAGACCTTTAACATTTGTACCTGGAGCTATCTAAAACCATAGTTCCCACAGCCAAACAGTTAAATGGATAACTTACCTACTCTAGTATTTCTTACTTCTGTGTATCATGGTAGGGCCTATTACCCCAGTCATGGACCAGCAGCCCATGTTGCTAGATACTATACAAACACAGCACAAAATGACAGCCCCTGTCCCAAGGAATTTGCAGTCTAAGTAATATTTTATTATGTGCTCACTCCGAATTGCAGGGACAATTTGAGATGATGTATTAGAATTTGGCCTATTGTATACAAGTCAGGACCTATTTCCCTTTAAAAAAAAAAAAAAGATGAGATTCAATGCTGCACCAGCACTAACATATTTTCCATGCTCCCATTACCCCACTAATCCCAGTACAATAGCTGTTGTTCCTGCCCCCTTTCTCTGCTGCGGAGAGGAAAGCACTATTAAGCACATAGAGAATAGGAAAGAATGATCTTAGATGATTAGACAACAGCTTCAGAAGACAGTGATGGATACGTTAAAGAAGCCCAGTGAAAGCTTAATCAAGCTGGCTTGTCAAATTTCCTACTGTCTGTTTATTGTCTGGGGTTCTACATATGTAACTCCAAGTGAAGTTAGTGGGAGTTTGGGGACCAGATTAAAAGCAAGGAAATGTACCGCGTAGCTGGTAGGACTGTTTTCATTGTTCTAAGTCATCTATTAACCACAATTGTCTGCCCCTCCGACAACAAGAAACTTGGACCCTGCAAATTTGTATTTCTATTTTTTTTTTAAGAGACACACTAGTTTGCACCTGTGGTTACAGTAGTATGGCCTGCTCCTATGGCCACTGAAGTCAATGGCAAAACTTCCATTGACTCCAGTCGGAGCAGGATCAGCAGATGAGTGAAAATCTGTGTGTAGGACTATGACAAAATGGTAATTACACTGGCATGGTTGGTCATTTTTCCCCATTGGGGTGGGAATCCCATACTGGGCCTGTGTGTTGTTTCTAACTCTTTATAGCTTCTAACTTTTTCCCATTTCTGCTGCACCTTTGGGGATGTAATTTAAGAAGGGACACTTTGTAGCACACGGTGTACCTTTGGGCACAAAGGAGGAATTGGCTTGATGAACAGAACAAAGCAGAGACGTTGTCATTCCCTGTTGAATGTAAAAAAAAAACAACCATAGGGATTTTTGTAAAGTAGAAGTGTGGTTCATACATTCCAATGGCTGTCAGTCAGCACTGCACTGAAATACAGAGACATATCGGTTATTAACAGGCACTAAAAAGACTATTTTGTAGCGGCATGTGGCAGACAAGAGCCCAATTCCTCTCCAGTGAAGTCAGTGGCCTAGCTCTCTGTGACAGCTGTGGGAACCAGATTTGGTGCCTGGAAATTCTCATGCTAGCTCAAATGTGCTGTGGGCAGATGCAAAGCAAGTCAGGGGAAGGTACCCTGGGCACGCTTTTATGCTGCAGCTGCAAGGTGGAGGACTGAAAAACCTGTGCAGCATTGTCCGTTCCCTGGTGAAGCCACGCAGGAAGCTCCCATAGAGCAGGGCTTTATGCCACACCGGGGTTATGCAGCCCCCGTGTAGCCCCACCAATCCTGCTCCCACTTTGGATAGTGGAACCAGGCTGTGGCCATAGAAGGCAAAGGCAGGCTTTGCTTCATTGTGAATGGTGTTGGTAGGAAACCCAGGCAAGCAGTGGGGATTCGCTTTCGTTTAATCATAATTAAAATGAAAAGCCTGCAGATTAGTCCCACTCCTACAACCAGATCCAAGTGAGTGGACCCTTATGTCTGTGCAGTTCTCATCAGACTCACTAGGGCAAGTGTCTGGATTGGTTTAGCCCTTTTCCTACTAGAGGGGAAGTTTTCAGGCTGTTTTAGAGAAGCCATGATGACAAAGCAGGTTGACCTCAATATATATTATACTCAGGCAATTGCAAAAATGGAAGATAATACTTTCTATGAGTAGCCGAAACAAATAGTGGGATTTAGCATGGAGGATAATTAATTTCAGATAGAAACATGTGTGTGTGTGTGTGAGAGAGAGAGAGGTGATTGTCTCCCATCCCCATCTACAAGCCCAAACCTCTCCAAGTTGAGGTGACTGATATCCAGCAGCATTTAAAGATGCAGCATAAAAGAGGGGAAACAAAGGCTCAGCAGTATTACCACCCCTCCCCTGGGATTGTTCCAAAGCTCCCCTGCAAGAGTTTCATAGGATATTTCTTCCATGTCATTTATCAAACAGGGGCAGCACACATAGACACTGTATGTGGCATTGTCCCTAACTGGTATCTGACATGTAGTTAATGTTGTTTTATAAATACTTATGTAGCTCTCAGACTGCAGAAGCTGATCCTCAGAGTCACTACAGGATTTCCCATGCCCATCAATTAACAGTTGCTCTTGAATGTGTGTGTAACATGATGATTTCCTATTACCCACATTTGTCCTCCATAGCGATATAGATAAACTATGGCAAAAACGCATAATAGAAAGTTTGGGGTTTGAATTTGCTGGGAGTAAATGCAGCTTCCCCACCACATAGTCACAGAGTGTAAGAGCAGAAGGGACCACCAGAACACCTAGTCTGGCCTCCTGTATATCACAGGCCACCAACACCACCCAGCACTCGCACATTCAACCCAACAACTGAAATTAGACCTGGGTATTTCAGCCCACAGGAGACTAGACTATTGTGTGTCACAGATAGAGAACAGGAGGGTTTGAGGTGCTCAGGCCCTGGCAGGGGCAGGGAAAGAGAGAGAGAGATCCTGGCAAGTGACCCACACCCACATGTTGCAGAGGAAGGCAAAAAAAAAAAAAAAAAAAAAAAAAGGTCACTGCAAATCTGACCTGGTAGAACATTCCTTCCTGATCCCCATATATAGTGGTCAGTTTGACCCTGAGCATGTGAGCAAGATCCAGTCCACCAAGTACCCGAGAGAGAATGCTTGATGCTGCCTCAGAGCCCTGGCTAACCCCATTCAATGTCCCATCTCCAGCAGTGGCCATCCCTAATGCTTCAGAGGAAGATTTAAAAAAATAATAATGCATTGTGGGGGATGAATATCCCTTCCTGACCCCTGCAAGTGGCCAGCGGAAACCCTGAAGCATAAGCTTTTAAGAACATAAGAGAGAAATCAGAAATGAACCCTAGGGGTAGTCCTGTCCCCTACCATCAAAAGCAAACCTATCATACAATTAGTCTCATAAATTTGTCCAGCTCTCTCTTAAAACTAATTGAGTTGTTTGGCCTTTCAGCTCCTACGGGGAGGCTGTTCCAGAACCTCACCCTCTGATGGTTAGAAACCTTCTAATTTCCAGCTTCAATTTATTCATAGCTAATTTATATCCATTTGTTCTTGTGCCAGCATTGTCCTTTTGCCTAAATAGTTCTTCATACTCCGTAGTATTTAAGCCCCTGGATGTCCCTCTCAGCTTTCCCTTTGCTAAACTAAACAAGTCCAGCTCTTCCAATCTCCTCTCATAAATTAGGCCCGCCATTCCCCTGAGCATCCTAGTAGCTCTTCTCTGCACCTGTTCCAATTTAAATTCATCTTTCTTGAACAGGGTGACCAGAATTGTACACAGTATTCCAAATGAGGTCTTATCAGTGCCTTGTACAATGGCATTAATACACCTCTATCTTTACTGGAAATGCCTTGCCTCATGCATCCTAGAATTTAATTTGCTTTTTTTGCAGCTGCATCACATTGGTGACTCTTAGGCCTTGAGTACACTACGGGAGGAGATCGATCTAAGTTACGCAACTTCAGCTATGTGAATAATGTAGCTGAAGTTGACGTACTTGGATCTACTTACTGCGGGGTCCACATTATGCGATATCAACTGGAGACGCTCTCCCATCGACTCCCCTTGTGCTTCTTGTTCAGGTAGAGTACAGGAGACCAGGGGTGGCTCTAGACATTTCGCCACCCCAAGCATGGCAGCATGCCACGGGGGGCGCTCTGCCAGTCGCCAGTCCCGTGGCTCCGGTGGACCTCCCGCAGGCGTGCATGTGGAGGGTCCGCTGGTCCCGCGGCTCTGGTGGACCTCCCGCAGGTGCCGGAGCTGCAGGACCAGCGGACCCTTCGCAGGCACGCCTGCGGGAGGTCCACCGGAGCCGCGGGACCAGCGGACCCTCTGCAGGCATGCCGCAGAAGGCTGCCTGCCTTCCGCCCTCCCAGCAACTGGCAGAGCGCCCCCTGCGGCTTGCCGCCCCAAGCATGTGCTTGGCGTGCTGGGGCCTGGAGCTGCCCCTGCAGGAGACAATTGGAGAGCGATTGGCGGTCGATTTAGCGGGTCTTCACTAAACTAGACCCGCTAAATCAACCGCTGATGCATCGATCACCGCACGTCAAACCCCCAGTAAGTGTAGACAAGCGTTTAGTCAACCTGTGATTGACCCACACAAAAATGGTATAAGAAATTCTGGTATTTTTTTGCCTTTTTTCCCACTTGAATAGAATCGTAAAAGTTGCTATTTCTCAAACTAAAAAGAAAATGAAAGTTGTCACTGTTGTGGCTGTAAATGTGTTAAATTTTCCTGCATGACTTCCACTGTTATTTCTGTGGCAAGGAAAGAGAGGTGTGGGTAATCTTTCCAGGCAGTTAAAACAAGACACAGAAAAGAAATAATAGCACTACAGAGGAGTTTGCCTAGGAGAGTGTGTCAAGGAATCTTTTGTTCAGGGTGGAAAATATTGAACATTTAGGAATGATTTAAAAGTTTTTCTCAACTTATCTCAACACAACGGGCCAAATTCATGGCTGGCTTAGTTCTGCTGATTCTTTCTCCTAACAAAAGTAAGGTTCGAATCCAGTAAAGCGCAAGCACCTGTCTGTTTTTAAGTATGCGAGTAAGCTCATTGAAGTCAATGGCACTAATTGTGTGCATAAAGTTAAATAAACACTTTGGTTCTTCGGTGGATCTTTAATTTGGCCCAGTGACTGTAGCAACTAGAGATAATCATACTTTTTAGTTAAACACGAATAGGATTTGTTGAGAGTGCAGACTTTTTTCCTACATTAACAGAAATGGAGGGGAGGGCAGATATACAAGAGGGGGGAATCAGTCTGTACAGGGCAGCGGTTCTCAGACTTCTGTATCAGAAAGCCCTCTTGTATACGGCCACACAACTGAAGGCCTATTTCCATCTAGCTGGGATCTATTCAGTATCCCCCTCCAATTTAACCAATTGGGAAAAGCAAGGTAAGATCACAATTCTAACTCACTCTAAGGATCACAATCTCAAGGATGAACACACTCCTTCCTTATCTCTTTCCCTCCCCCATCTGCACGCATCCCAGTGGTAACTGAGCAAAACGGAGGCAGCAAAAGCTATGGGTTACAGACATATTTCTCAAAGTATAGGACATTCCCCACTGTGGGGAGAGCACGGGGGGAGAAGCTAGCCAGGGAGGTATGGCCAGGCCTCTCAGTGTTCTTCAGAGTTTGATTTACGTGTTACCAATCAGTAGTTTAAAAGTAAGGAATAAAACCAAACTGAATTCTTTAAGTTTTGAGCCTCCAGGGCAGTTGCAGATAATTTAATTTAGTGGAAGACTGTGAATGACATGAGTGATTAAAATTAAAGACTTTGCTTAACTATTTTATATTAAATAAACAGGCATGACAATATAACCAGCCACTGCATTTATACTCACCTTCTAGGATGGAATGATGCATTTAGGGGTGCTCAGAATGGGTATAATCCTTTCTCTAATGGTACCTTCATGGTAGATGGACGCACCTATCTAAAATCAACATACTACCCTTTATATAATCAATTACAATAACATCCCTTCATTAACATCAAATCCACCTCTTTTATCATAATGAAATATTTTCTACTTTCTCATTGTCTATTTAGCATTCAGCATCATCTCAATTAGAATCTGTGTGAGTACAGATAGCATTTCCCAAAACATTAACATTTTATCCAAAACACTTTTAAAACTAGTTAGGACCAACACATGTCTGACATGACCTGGGGTTATGTCTTAAGTTATCTCCAACTTTTGTTCACACCAACAAACTCAGTTTTCCATACTCCTCTACACTTAGTCTAGCTTAAGTCAAAGCCTAATTGCTAATCATTTCTTACCCTAACAATCCTTTAGGCTACAAGAGTCTCTGCTTTCCTTTTAAATACAAAAAGGTCACCTCTAGCTGTTACAGTTCCAGGAAACACTTCAGAATGTGACCAGAGTGTACAATCAATGCAACCCTGTCTGCCTGAGTTTGCAGAGTCTGAAACAAAGCCCTGGAAGTGCAAAGTGCATTTCAGTGGGTGGTGGTAACTCAGAACAGGATACTTTAAATTGTTCTCTATTTTGCTGCTCATCGAAGCATTTAAGAAAGGAGAGGAAGGATCATATTATGAAGTGCGCCACCAGGGTTTCCCAGAAGATGAGGAGTCTTCTGTTGGGTGAGGGCCATGAAGGAACAGCAGGGGTGGAAGACAGACACATGAACATGGGCAGGCCTTTAACAACACATGGTGGGGTTGCGTAACAGAAGGGTGGGGGAAGGACATGTGATTGGGTTTCATTTCCCTGAAGAGGCATGCTTGGCTTTCACAAGCTTGGGAAACCATGGGGTACAGTAAACACATCCGCCTCTATTATAAAAGTTGTATCCACTATTTTTTTCCCAGTCAGTTCATTCCACTTGTTCGATCTTCCCTCAAACAGTTTAGCTGGTAACTGGATATGGGCAGGACCTGGCACGTTGTCTGTATAATTTGCTCTAGATTTCCATGGAGCTATTTTGAGGGGCAGGCACCGTCCATTTAATGATAGCTGTGAAACATAACTACACTGGGCGCTCTTAAAAATGTTCAGTTACCTTAGGTAACTAGATAATGTTCCCTTGTTATATGCAGTATTCCCTAGGGAGTTGCTGCACTCTGTGCCAAGGAAAGATGCTCTGAAGGGGAAATTAAGGGCAGGAGGAGATGGGACTGACAGTATACTGAATTTCATCACTGTAGTGTTTGTCCTTAACTTCCTTACTGTGCCTTAGCTTCCATTCACTAGGTATCCCCCATATGATGAAAGACTCCCCTTTACGTGCAGTGGGGAGGAGGATAGCAGAATTGAAAACAGGATCACTAAGACGAGTGAGCCCAAAAAATGGAGACAAAATCTAGACAGATAATCATGAATGCTCAGGACCTCGAGTTTTACACTGTGCTCATGAAGGGTGAAATTTTCCTGTGGTAGGAAGGAGTCAGCGCATGACCCTTTACACCACTCAAATTATGCACCAGAGTTGGGTGTGGGTTATGTTAGGAGAGGAATTGTACAGAGGTGTCTGCCTCCCCCTTGCATAATGGAAAGGGGGTTCCAAAGAGGATGGATCTAGACTGTTCTCAGTGGTAGAAGATGACAGAACAAGGAGTAATGGTCTCAAGTTGCAGAGGGGGAGGTTTAGGTTGGACATTAGGAAAAACTTTTTCACTAGTAGGGTGGTGAAGAACTGGAATGGGTTGCCTAGGGAGGTGGTGGAATCTCCTTCCTTGGAGGTTTTTAAGGTCAGGCTTGACAAAGCCCTGGCTGGGATGATTTAGTTGGGTTTGGTCCTGCTTTGAGCAGGGGGTTGGACTAGATGACCTCCTGAGGTCCCTTCCAACCCTGAGATTCTATGATGTCTCTGCCACTGCTTAGGTGGGCTGGGGCAGAAGGTCACAGTGGGGAGCATGCTGGAGGAGTGACCGTATATCCACAGGTACGCAGCTCCTGGGTCCCAGATGACCTGTGCAACATGTGTCCTAATGGTGTGGAGCTAAGTTAGTCCATGGGCTGGAACAGTTGCAACCTTGGTCCTGGGTTAAGGTGGAGAGTGGATTGTGAGCTCCACCCCAGAAAGTCTGAACACTCAGGGCCTGATTCAAAGCCCATTGAAGTCCATGGAACTTGGATCTAACGCAGACTTTCACCCAAAGTGACTATCGTCAGCCTCCCTCATTCCTTTCTGAGCGTGTTTGTTTCCTGACATGGTTATTTCTCTGTGTGTTTATAAGTCACCCTTTTCTAAAGCTCTCTCTTTTGTGAGTGTGCCAAACTTTTCAGTGCAACTTCTCTCACCTTCAGGAAATAGTACCTATTTAAGTGTTGGCTGATCCGTTTACAGATAGACCTCTTTTGTATAATTCATCATTTTAATGTGCTCTTCATTTGTGACCCCCCTAATGGTTTTCAGATGCCACGAATGTCTCTCTTATTGCATCAGTTCAAGAGCACTGTAAATGCTATTGTCAGATTGCTACAAAGGTTTCTGTTTGTTTGAATATAGTAACTATGTTTCTTATTTCAATAATCTAGCACAGTAGGGACGACATTCTGCCATTACACAATAAAATGTGGTTCCCGGCAGTACTGACGCACTCTTAAAAGCAGAACGGAAAGTGCAGTCTCATCTTGATGAAATTAGCAGGGAAAAAATATGAAATTTCCACCTTCCATTACACACATTCATGGGCGGTTGGAATCAGATCTGAATGCTGGTCTGAATCCCTCCCCCCTCCTCCCACCCTTCTTCAATCACTGACACTATATAAAGCGCCGTATTTACTGAAGACAAAACAAGTGTTGTATTAGGAAACAAAGAATGCAATAAATATTCTACTCCCTAGGCCAATAGCCGTACCATTAAAAAAGCTTGATGAAGTGCCCTCTGTTCCTTTTTTATGTTTTATGTAAAAATGGTTTTAGTTTTTACCTCAACTTCACTACTTTAGCTAAGGCTGATGGCAAAGAGCCTAGAGAATATTGCTAGCAGCCAGTTTTGCTGTGACACCCACCCTTCATCTGGATGTAATATCTCAATATTGCTTCAGAAGATTGGATTTTATTTAGTCTGTAAGAGTGATATAAAAAAGTGAACTGAATACTTAGATGGCAGGGCCTTTCTCAATTAAAGTCAACCATTGAGCTGGCTTCCAGCAAACTCAACTCCTTTATTATTCGCTGCAGATTAATGAATGCTACTGTTAGTCAAGGGAAGCAAGAGGTCATCCAACGCCTATTTCATTTGCTCTTTAAGCATTTTTTTAACAAATGTTTGAGCATTTTTAACAAACACTTGCTTAATGCTAGAAAGAGTGCTACATTTGCCAAGTAATCAATGCTGTACATCATTATCAAGTGCAGTATCTCTTTCCTAGTCTTCAAGCATGAGTCATGAGAAGAAGTCACTTCAAATTGCAAACACGGCCAAAGCAAAACAAATGCACGATGCAAGTTTTTCTCATTTAATAAATAGGTGGACCAGAGCTTCTTTCTAATGAAGGAACAGCAAGACAAGTCAGTTCCTTTAGGGCCTGTCCTGTGAGGTGCTGAGTAGAGCGGGTCAAAAAATTTTCAGTGAAACTTTTTGCCATTGAAAAAAGTTGTTTTGTCAAAACAAACATAACAGTATTGACGAATGCTTCATTGGGAAGGTTTCTCAGTCAAGGATGGAATTTCAGGGCGGTGGAGGAGAGAAAGAGTGAGAACCTTTTCCCCCTTCCACTCCTTCCACTTCCCACCAATAGGCTGGTGGTTAGGGTACTCACCTGGGATGTAGCACACTTAGGTTCAAGTCCCTGCTCTAATTCCACTGGAAAGATCTCGTTTTCTTTCCACATCAGAATGAAAACAAATGTCAAAACCTCAAAAAATGTTCATGCAAGTGCATTGCTTTCTCACCGGCCCTAGCGTTGAGCACCCTCAAATGATGTTTGTGCAGCACCTAGCACAATGGGGTTGTGTTCCATGCCTGGGGCTCCTAGGGGCTACCACAGCACAAATAAGTAACTCCAGTGCGAGTTGCAAGTGGTCAGCATCTCCCAGAATTAGTCCTTTGGGAAATTGTTAGGTGCTGTACTTTGCTTATTAATTTCTCATAAGAGGGGAACTGTAGTGTTTTCTAAACTGGTCGCGCTTGCTTGGTAAGGGAGAAATTCCAGCTCCCCACTCCACTAAGCCTGAGTACCTAGGCTTAGCACCAGGGTGTGGCAGAAATCCTCCCCTTCTCACCTCACAGGCTGGCAGCCAAGCTACTCTGCAGCCCTGAGGCAGCAGCCACCCAACACGAGCAAGAAACAACTGGATCAATATAGCAGCAGTTCTGTAGGCTCTGCCTACATTCCTACCTGTTCTGCCCTGCCTCACCCAGCAGTGATATGGAGACAGTCCCCACGCTGCAGGACTCTGGAATTTGCAGGGGTTCTGCAGCCACTGTGCAGCGTCACACTGGTTTCACTCCATTCAGGGCCCCCTCTGATCACAGAAAAGGGAGCAGAACTTGACCCCTCATCTCTAAAAATAATTTGGTGGGTTTTTTCTCCCTTTGCTTCAGTAAGAGCTTGGCCAAAACTACACACTGATCTGACTTTCCACATGCATGAGTTTTCTTCTATTTTACAAAGATGAGAATGAAACATGACAGCAGTGAAAAGCTTATTTTCAGTTTGGATGGACAAACAATAAGGCACATGGTTCCTAGCACATCCAAATGAGAATTTACCCCTTAGCTGGCCAGATAGTTTTGAAAACAGCTTATGAAAGAAGGAGTTAGGCAGGGTTCTCTTTACCCCTTACCAGCTATTACTTAAGGAATACTTCTTCTAAAAATCCATATTTTATCATTGTTTTTACCTCCTACTACACTTTGCTAAAAGGATTTATAGGCATTCTCTAAACTGGCAAAGCCCGTTCTGGAGACACAAACTTGTCAATGAATTGTTCGTTCTGATTAGACCACGAAAATATACTATGCTGTGAGACATTCACTTTTACTGTATTTCATGAAGTGCTTTAACAATGAGCGTTGTACACCACTCTTTATTTCCCCTCAACTACATTGAGATGAAGAGAAAAGAAGCAGCCAGAGGCGAACCGTGGGCCACGTGGCAAGAAATATATATAAGTAAATACCAAAGCGCATCCATGGACAACTGTGACTAGGCCCTCAGATATCATGCTTTCCTGCTAAACACATTTCACAACTAATGAGCAATTACCCATTGTTTAGTCACTGATGTGTACTGCCCTGAATCTATTCCCTGGACTGGATCCCAGTTAAAGAGCAGGTCATCTATTAGGATGCTGATTTAAGTGGATTCTTCTGTAGTGGGGTAAGTAATAAACTCTGAAATGAAATTCACTGGGTAAACGCCAAGTGCTGTTAAATCTATGGTCTCAATCCCATAATGTGTTGAGCACCTTCAACACCCATTGTAGACTGGGGAGGAAAGGGCATTCAACACCTTGCAGAATGCATTCAGGACCTAGAAATGGTTGCCTGATTGTCCTATCCATAGAGGGCCCAGTCTTGCAAGAGCCCTTGCATTCTCCAATGTGCTGAGTGACCTTAACTCTCCTTTTAGACAATGGTGGGACGAGTACTTGACACTCTGCAGGAAGTGTTCAGGATCTTGCAAAACTGGGCCCCCTAAGAATATAAAAATTATGCACCCTCCTCCAGGTGTCAGCATGCTTCATAACTATAGCAAGAGCAATGTTATGAACAAGGACACTGGGCCAAATTGCTGTTACCAGAAGTATCAGAGGGCAGATAAGATAAGGTGTTTTTTTAAACACGTGCTTAAAAGACCTGCAGTTAGAACTGGTTGGAAATTTTTGACTTTTTACTCCCAAAACGAAGTTTGGCTTTCAGCACCTGAAAACCAAAAGTTTTCAGCTCAAAACCAAAACTTTGGGAATGGAAACTGGAAAATTTGGTGGGAGGAGGGAGGACCCAAAAATTTTCAGCTTGATTTTTCTGATGGAATATCAAACATTTGAGGAGAGCAGAAAGTCACAAATCTTTTTTTATTATTATCAAAAACCCAATTTTCCATTTTTTTTAAATTAGTTTTGATGGAAAACCTTCAATGAGTCTCGCCTGCAATGCAGTGCTGTAAGATTTTATATTTAGTCCACAGCAATTTATAGAACACAAATGAAAGCTTGATTTCAAACTTTTGTATTTTAACCTGTAGACACCCAGTCAGATACTTAAGCCACTACTTCCATCTTTAACAAAATAAGCTTCTCAGGTCATCTTTTAGGCTCTGATCCTAGGAGAGCTTTGCGGGCAGATGCCTGCACTCGTATGAAGTCCCAGTGAAATCAGTGAGGCTCCGCATAGTTAGAGTTGTCTCCCATTCAGTTCCCTTTAGACAGAAAGGCAGTGCTTAAAGTGTAATGAAAGAGGTTCCAGGGCGCAAGCAACTTTTTTTACTTTCATAACTGACGTGGCAACCCCAGAGGTGCTGGATCTGTGAACTACCAAGCCTATTGTGATGAGCATTGCAAGCATGGGGTGCCTGATCCTGCAGTATTTGCAGAGCCACCAGAAGAGATGTGGGGAATATGATGATTCCTTAGAGGCTAGCTTGCTGTGGGACATAGAAAGAAACAATTCAAGGTTGTTGTTGGCATTCAAGGAGCTGCTGCAGATGGTGGAGTGCCGGTTCTGGGACCAAGAAACAAGCACTGATTGGTGGGATGGCATCATTATGCAGGTATGGGATGATGAGCAGTGGCTGCAGATCTTTCAGATGCACAAGGCCATATTCCTGGAACTGTGTGCGGAGCTTGCCCCAGTCCTCCAGCGCAGTGACACCAAAATGAGACCTGCACTGACCGTGGAGAAGCAAGTGGCGATCACTGTGTGGAAGCTTGCAACACCAGAGTGCTACTGATCAGTCAGGAATCCATTTGGAGCTGGAAAATTCACCGTGGGGGTTGCTGTGATGCAGATGTGTAGGGCCATTAATTGCATCCTGCTATGAAAGACTGTGACACTGGGCAATGTGCAGGACATAATGGATGGTTTTGCAGCAGTGGGATTCCCAAACTGCGGTGGGGTGATAGATTTCACACACATCCCTATTGTGGCACCAGACCACCTTGTCACTGAGCACATCAATAGGAAAGGGTACTTTTCTATGGTATTACAAATGCTGGTGGATCACTGGGGACATTTTATTGACATCAGCACAGGATGGTCAGGGAAGGTGCATGACACATGCATCTTTAAGAATACAGGCCTGTTCAGAAAGCTAAAAGCGAGGACTTTCTTTCCAGACCAGAGGATCAGCATTGGGGATGTTGAAATGCTGAAAGTGATCCTGGGAGAGCTAGCCTACCCCTTACTCCCGTGGCTCATGGGGCCATACACTGGCCACCTCAACAGCAGCAGCAAGAAGCACTTCAACTGCAGGCTCAGTAGGTGCAGAATGACAGTTGAATGCACCTTTGGCCATTTGAAAGGCCGCTGGTGTTGTCTGCTCATGAAATTAGACCTCAGTGAAAAAAAATCCCAACGGTTATAGCTGCCTGCTGCGTGTTTCATAATATCTGTGAAGCAAAGGTGGAAAAGTTTCTGCTGAGGTGGAGGGTGGAGGTGGAATGGCTGTCTGTTGATTTTGAGCAGCCAGATATCAGGGTTACAAGAAGAGCTAAATGGGGAGTTATGACTCAGGGAGGCTTTGAAATACCATTTTAACAATGAGCCACAGTCGTGTGTGTTGCTGTGGTGTGTTCTGCCTGGCATTGTTTTTTTGCACCATGGTATGAACCTAGTAATGAGTGCTGTGCGTGTAGTAATATAAAATTGCAAATGCACCTATTGCTATTATTTGTGAATTGTGTCAGCCCAGCCAGCATATGTTATGGACTAATAAAGATGAATTAAGTTTCCATAAATAGACTTTTATTCCAAGTCCATGCAGATAGACATATTTATAACTGAATTAAACCTTATAAATACTGGGGGGAAAAAACCTTTGAAGGAGGAAGAACAGTCATTTTCATTTCCTACCAATCATGTATGTGTTTGTGAAATGAAACACATACATGAGATCCCGGAATGCAGTTCTCTGTGGGCTGCAGAGGGAGGCGAGCATGGGTCTGTTGAACCAGAAGGTCAACAAGAGTCTCCAGCATGTCTGTTTGCTGCTGGAGAAACACTAGCATTTCCTGCTGCATGTCTCTCTCCTTATCCTGTGCTGTTCTCCTCTCTGCTCTATCCCTGTCCATGACAATGATCCTCCAAGCCCCTTGCTTGGTATCCGGAGCACCAGAGGCTTGCAGGATCTTTTGAAACATGTCATCCCGTGTCCTCTTTCTCCTCCTCCTCCTCCTCCTTATCTGGCTGAGCTGCTCCACGGGTGTGGATGGAGACATCCTCAAGGCCACATTGCATTTTGCCAATTGCAAAAGATCCAATGTACAGAGGTATTATTGTGAGTGTATTCGCAAGATAAATGGAAACTTGGTATACTGAACTTACACCCCTTGATGCTCACAAGTTGCAAGCACGATCTTCTTACTTCTCCTTGGGATTCATAGAACACGACAGTCCCAGTCATTGTGAGTATGGCCAGCAGGGAGAGGGTGAATTGGGATAATAAGGGGGAAGGGTAGCTCACAGGCATGAGTATATGTGGATAGGGCAATTGAACTGAACGCTGGCACCATTTTCTATGGGTGGTGGTGATTGTAGCTGATATCTCACTCCTGAGGGTAATGGAGACTGAAAGGAAACAGATCCTTCATGGCTCTGGCTGCAGACCGGGGCCATATGTTGCTAGCCTATGTGCTGCAATGGTGTCTGTTGAAGTAATTGATGAACGGTGTGGGAAAGTGTACTACCTCAATGGCAGAAAGAAGGCAGTCCTCCCCAGAAACCTTCGGCAGAGGATTGCAGACTACCTGCATGAAAGTTTCCTTGAGATCTCTATGGAGGATTCACGGGACATCCAAGTGCACATAAGCAAACTGTTCTGCAGGGCCCTCTCTGCTTAACTGTACAGGGGAATGAGAAGCAGATAGCAACTCTACCTCTATTGATTATTTCCCTACCTCTTCTAGCATGATTAAAAAAAGAGTAAATGAACAGATGTATCCCTGCAATATCAAAGCAAACTTCATACTTACCAGAGGTTCCTTCCCCTGCATCAGGCTTGCCTGTGCTGGACTGTAGGGACTGGCTCAACTGCTCTGGAGTCAAAAACAGATCCTGGCTCGCTGTGTCACTGAATCCCGTGGTCACTCGCCCTCCATACTCCTCCTCTTCCTTGTTCAGTACCTTCTCCTCACTGCTAACTCCGGGGACCTGTGATTCTGGCTCCTCTGAAGTATCCATGGGGCTATATGGGGTAGGGGGTCCTCCGCCGAGGACGGCATGTAGCTCTTTGTGAAAGTGACATGTCTGCAGCTCTGCACAAGAGTGACTGGTAGCCTCCCTGGCCTTCTGGTACGCCTGCTGCAGCTCCTTGGCTTTCACGCAGCACTGCTGTGGGTCCCTCTTGTAGCCCTTCTCCCCCAAGTGATCTGCTCATAGATATCGACGTTTCTACAGCTGGATGGGAGCACTCCCCACAAATCCAGTAGCGCCACCACCTGCTGTCTACTCCAGGCAGGAGCTCCCTGCAGTGGGAAGCCGGTGTGGTCAGTTGGGCAGTCGCTAGGTGAGCGCCCCATACTGAGCAAACAGGAAATGGAATTTCAAAAATTAGTGGGGCTTTAGAAAGGAGGAGCATATACCTGTGTTCCTGGCAGCTGGGCAGCGGAGTTCAAAATGATTGGGCATTGTGGGATACCCCCTAGAGTCCACTAAAGTTGATGCAAGTAACACAGTGTCTACATTGACACCGTGTTGACCTAACTATGTGGCCTTAAGCACTACATCTCTCATGGAGGTGGAATTAAGTCGGCACAGCAGGTGAATTACTTTGGCAGGTGCAATCTTTTAGTGTAGACACTTACAGAGTTAGGTTGATGTAGTGTAGACCAGGCCCTAGTTACCACCTCTTGGGGAAGTGGACTACCTGGAAAACTCCTTTCAAATGTAGACAAGCCTTTACTTTCTACAATATGCTGAAAGGCTGTCACCCTGCCCCAAAGATCTTACTGCAGTGCTCTATTTGTGACCCAGCATCTCTACGCAAAAGCAATTTAATTACTGCCATGGCTCTATGTTGATGTAATTTAGGTCGACTTAATTTTGTATTGTAGACTTGCCCTAGGTCACAGGAAGAATTCTTCCGTTGACCTAGCACTGTCTACCCTGGGGGTTAGCTTGGCTTAACTACATTGCTCATGGGTGTGGATTTTTCACTCCCCTGAGCAATGTAGCTGGGTCAATCTCACTTTTTAGCATAGACCAGGCCTAAGACTTTCAATGGAAGTTGTATGCCTCTCTCCTTTAAGCCTCTCTGAAAATCCCAGGTTTCACATGATTAGATTTAAAAGATCATAAAGAACTTTCCATTACAGGAACAGTATCTGTTCTGTTCTAATTACTTACATGCATTTGATTAGAAAACATTAGTCACGTTTCCAACACAGGAAAGAGATTGGGGTGGAAAATATTTAAACTCCACTCATAGTTTACTTATTTATTGGCTAGTTTTTCTTAGGTTTTCTTTTCAACAGCAACCAAGTTGGGATACAAATCTGATGCCAGTTTGTGATTGATTGCACGCAGGACCAATTGGAACCCTACTCGTTTTAAAATTGATAGCACATAGACCAACAGTGGTGGTGCAGTTTTTCATTATATGAAATGGAAAAGTGATTTAATAATTCTTTCTGTCTTAGATTGCTTTAAAGAATTTTAGACAGTTAAAAATTGCATGGATTTTAAACCATATGTGTGAGAGTGGAAAAAAATAAGGGTTTTGTTTTTCCTATTTTTAATATGAGCCAGATGAAACAAAAAGATTGTTTCCTTGCAAACTATAGGTCAACTACCTATATAGGCTTTGAGATGGCTCTGTAAGTTATCATGTTATCTTTCTTTCTTGACAGTATACCATTATGTGGTGTATCATTTCAGCATTTACTATCTTTCATGTCCTTTTATCTTCACACTAGGATTTCTTTTTAAATTCCGATCCATGCATTTGGTTTCATTATATAACACTGGCTTTTACAAAACAGATTTTTTTTTTTTTTTTGCGCAATGGCTCTTCTTATTCTTTGGTTTCATATTTGTCAGCATCAGACTGAAATAGTACACCCGCAATGGCTATTTTGTCTTGTTAAAGATAAAAGCAATACGGCAAACTAACTATTTTTGGAAAACAACTTTCAAATTAAAAGAAAGGGAAAAGTATTGTGTCACAGCTAAGTTGAACTATATTGGAAAAGGGAAGAGGAAAAAATCTTGAGTTGAAGTGATTTAAAAAAACAATTAAATAAAAGGGTGACCCAAAATGTTACAACTGTTACACAGCAATGTGTTATCTTAAATTATTTATTTAACATCTGGTAAATATTATCCAAGCTATAGTACAGATAAATTGAATAAAAGAATGCCAATGCCAGGGGAAAAGAATTGCTTAATACTGGAAGTATATAGAACTGTTCCACGCAGCAGTTCATTCTCTCTCTGCAAGGGTAGATGTAAAGCATGGTATCGGGGTAAAATGCATCTGCTTTGTTTCACCTCAAGTATGAAGATATCAAAGCAGTTTTAAGGATTTAATTTAATCTCAAACACAAATTCTATGAAAACAGTCTGACAGTGACATGAGATTTTATATAACTTCTCTCTCTCTCTCTTTTTTTTCCCTCTTTTCTTGTAATGCAGCTTCCCAGATGATTCATTTTATTTTATCCAATGCATATTGGGGATCAGATTGAAGTTTCTTTGAGAAAAGAAAATAATTAAGCCATCCACAAAGGTTTTTTGCTGGGCATGAGTGAAGCAGCACAGGATAGAGTTACTTTATGGGGGTTGGGGCCAAACAGAAATACTTCAGGGAGAATAAGCGCCACGTTCAATGACTTGGGGAACAAAATAAAAAGAGGCTGGAGCCTGGGTGTAGGTAGGGGCATGGGCACCCCATCAGTTTGTGAGTTACAAATGGAACCAAAGGCTTAGCTTAAATATACCCAGATTTAGTGATTTTTCTGGAAGTTATTGAGAGCCAATTCAATTACAATGGGGAACTAAGCATTTATTTATATGGGTACTTTCATGGTCAGTGTCTGCTACGTTCTTCTTGGGTTACCTGATATTGCTTATGAACCTAAGGAAGACTGATCTCTAAATACTTGTTCCAATTCCTCCTTTGTCTAGATAATGGATTTGTGTTTTACTGTTTTGCACTCTTCTTAGTGTCTTTATCAAAAGTATGGGATAGAAGACTTAGGACCTGATCCAAAGCCCTTTGAAATCAATGGAAAGTCTCCCCTTGACCACAGTAGGTCAGGCCCTTAATATCCAGCAGTGGCTCCTACGGTATGTCTACACTGCAATTAAACACTTGCGGCTGGCCCATTCAGCTGGCTCGGGCTCATGAGACTCGGGCTAAGGGGTTGTTTAATTGCTGTGTAGGTGTTCGGGGCCTCCCCAGTTGCATGGTCCAAGAGCCTAGGCTCTAGTCTGAGATCGACCATCTACACTGCAATTAAACAGCTCCGCAGGCTGAGCCCAAGTCAGCTGACATGGGTCAGCAGCGGGTTTTTAATTACAGTGTAGACATACCCCTGGAGTTAGTTACATGTAATTACATTGTGTTACTTAATTGGAGCCAAGTCTTGGTTCCAGCACCGAGCCAGAATACATTCACTCTGCTCTTTGGGTCACCACGTAGGTTGGGAGAAAGAATCTTCCCCTAACTCCCATTAGATGCTCTTGGTGTTTCATTAATTCACACAGCTCCTGTGCTAGGTGATATCCATGTTTATGTAGATCCATTGAGTCCACCTCACCCAGGGCCCAAAGCCCCGGCATGCTGAGATGCAGACGACCCCAGCAGAGCAAGGACTTCCCACAAGAGGTCCTGGAATCTTGGCCTTTCCTGCACAACGGAACCAATTCCACTGCCATTATCTGTACACTGTATCCAGGATTGTCCGTTTTATTTTTATTTTTTAAAAAACCCTTTCTCCCAAAATTTAGACCATGTAAACCATGTCACATTGACAACTCCGGAGACCAGAGCATTTAATTTATCTCCTCAACAGATCAGAGCAATGCCAGCTTCCCCAAGAATAAGTCTCAGCTATGACCTGGGAAGTTCTTCTTCTTTGGGTGAGAGGGCAATTCTGTGTCCATGTCTTTTTAAGCCTTTGGACTCACTGCTAAGACTGACGGTATGGGTACTATGTGTGATGATGATTTTTGTGAGCATGGGACTTGTCCAGTAGGCACTGGTTTGAGATTACCAAATTTATTTCATAGAGCCTCTGTGCTTAGCCCACCCTATGGGGGTGAACTTCAATCGAAGAGAACAAACAACAAATAATATTAAATTTTCTTTCCTGGAAACAGAGCAGTCTATCATCAACGGGAGTGTTGCACAAGAATCAAAGGGAGAATAGATGGTTTAAACATGTGAAAATAATATGGCCCCATAATAGTTGCCTTAAGGTGAATCTGTGAAAAAAGCAGAATATTAGCATTTTGCAAGAGTGAAAAGTTTAATTTTGTTGGCTTACTGGCTCTGTTAGATGTTTGGGCCAGCTCTAATCAAGAAGGATGGATACTCAAAAAGATTAAGCGAAAATGCCACTGAAATCTCTAATTCAACAAGACAAAGACCTTAGTTTCATAATTGTTCTAAGTGAAATAGTTGAATTGAATATTGCTGCTTTCTATCAGACCTGGTTCTTTCTCTCAAACAGTGTAAGCGACAAATCTAAATCTGTCACCCAGAAGTATAATTTAAATAAAACAATTCACAACTGACACGGGATTTCCACAGACTTCACTTGGAAAATATGTCACTAGTTAACCTTCATTAACAAGCAGTAAGAATTCTGTTGCTAGCCCAAGGTACACATGAACCAACAAGAGGTGTTACTTGGGTAGGTGGAGAGTGGGGGAAAAATATAAAAATAAGCATTGCCAATTTGGGACAAGCTGAGTAGAAAGGCCTATTTATAATTCGCCTCTTCTCTAAGGAATAGGACACTTCTACCTTGGTAACGCAGAGCATACAGTACGTACAGTATGCCCAGGGCCGGCTCCAGACCCCAGCGCGCCAAATTCCTAGAGCCGCCCCTGAGTATGCCACATAAAATACTTGTGCTTAGTCACTTGCGGGGAGATTCTGTGCTGCACCCAAGAGACAGGGATAGACTAATGTGGCTTTAAGCCACCTTTGGGCCCTCTTAATCGTCTGGAGGAGAGAGGAGAATCTGGAGTAACTTGTACAGCCCTGAAGGCCGATCTAAGTAAGGGCAACCTGCAGGGCTGCTCTGTTGGCTGCAGCTGGAATCACCACAGTGTTGTCCTGTGGCCCCACCCCTAGAATGCCCCTCCCAGCTTCAGCCCTACATCTGGTATACCCCTTATGCTGGGGGGACTTGTGAGGGAAGACCTTGGGGGAAGTTTTTATAGCTGTCTTGTGTGGTTTGTGCCCTGAGGAAATCCTCCCCCAGCCAGATAATGGGGCTTCTGAAAATCATTTTTGCAGGTTAGCATTTAGCGTAGATATAGTTCTGTTGACTGTCTGGGGACAGGAAACCTCATTTCTGTGTTGTCATGTAAACTTATGGGTGTTCTATTAATGGTTCCCAATAATGTTTAAAATCGCCTGAAGTCAAGTTGGAACCTTTCCCCCCACCCATTTGTAATTCAATCGAGCATACAACAGACCAGAAATTGGCAGATTGCAGCTTCCATTTGCAATGTTGATCAAGTGCCAGACTTGAGAGGAGGGCGTGAACATGCACATGTACCAAACCATTAAGCGTTTCAAGGACGGTCTCAGAGTTTGGGGTGCAAGGGAAAAGAGAAGCAATTTGTATATCGAAGTAAAACCTCTTACTTATTCTGGACCAGATTTTGCCACCCTTATTCAGAATAGGTGGTAATGTACCCTGCAAATGATCCCACTGAACTCAATGAGACTACAGAGTAAGATACTACTGTGTAGCAAAACCTGGCCTTCTTTCCATTTAACGTACAAGAGCCATGTCCTGATATTGCCTATATGTGAATGCAAACTAGTGTCTTCCCCTGGGCCTGTATGGTTGGCCACTGTTTGGGGCTTTGCATGTTTGTTTCTAGTAGGAGGAGAAATTGATTATACCAGTCAGGTATATTCTTGAGTACAATTCTGATTTCTTTACCAAGAATGTACACCAAGTCCTGTGTCTTTTGAAAACAGCTGGAATGAACAACTAGTTTCCTTGCTCATAAATCCCAAGCCTGCCTTTTCAGTGAATTCTGTGCCCAAGGAGCTCTCTCACTGCTCAGGGCCATAATCAATTTCATCTCTCGCTGCCTGCTGGCTTTCTGCCTTTCTCCAGGGGCAGCTCCAGGCCCCAGCACTCCAAGCACGTGCTTGGGGCGGCAAGCCGCGGGGGGCAGGCTGCCCTCGGCGGCTTGCCTGCGGAGGGTCCGCTGGTCATGCGGGCTTCGGAGGACCTCCCGCAGGCACGCCTGCCTGCCGTCCTTGGGGCGGCAAAATCCCTAGAGCTGCCCCTGCCTCTCTCATACAGACATACAGAACCAGTCAGTCTCCTGGCCCCTGTGGTTGCAGTCATTCCCGGGGAAACCACTCAGGCCACATGGTTTAGCTCTGTTTACCTACTACCTTGAGCAGTAGCCTCCTGTTGTTTCAGCTATCACTGCACAAAGGGGCATTTAATTGTTTCTTCCATCTTGCCTGAAAGCACAGTGCTTAGCACACCCATTAGCTTTAATCAGTTCTATAAGGACCTATGAAGAACAAAGACCTAATGCAAGCATAGCACTATTAACATTTCTGCATTCTGACTTTTTTTTTTTTTAGCACCAAGACATTAGAACAAAATGTCCTTAATCAGATCTAACCAGGGACTTTCTCTTCCATTATGAGTTTGGCACAATTTAAATTTTATAGGCACATTGCCCCAACTTAGAATATTTCATCTAAATGTGTGCAACACTGTTAGTGAGGAGTAAATACTCTTCATAACTTTCATGATGTACCCTATTAAAAACAGAGCACATTTTTTTGGTCATCAGAGTCTAGTCCTTTGTAATTCATTTGGTATATTCTGTCCAGTGAGGAACAGCAAGAGATTACTAAGAAAGTTGACAAGTGCTTATGTTGAAAAATTGGAAAGGGTTCAGAGTACCTACATAGGGGAGAGATTTATGATAGTAAACAGCAGAAAAAGGCATAATGGGATTCAATGATTAGAAGCTGAGGTTAGACAAATTCAGACTAGAAATAAGATGCCATTTTTTAGCAGTGAGGATAATTAACCACTGGAACAATTTACCTAGGGAGGAGGTAGAGTCTCCATCTTTATGGCAAGATTGAGTATCCTTCTATAACTCAGACAGAAGTTGCATGATGCGGCGGGGGAGGTGGGGGGATGTTTTTGGCCAGTATTATGCAGGAAATCAGATTAGATTATCATAATGGGGCCTTCTGGCCTTAAAATCTATTAATCTATTTAGGAGGCTTTTTGTGATTCCAGGGATTCTGCCACACTTATAGACTGAGATTTTCAAAGTAGACTACAGGAGTTAAGATAACTAATCCCATTGAAATTCAATGGAAGTTGAGAGTACACAGCACTCTGCAGGATTGATCCCTGGAGCGGACATAAAAAGGACATTCTCAACATTGGGGAGAAGTCAATTGGCACTCTCTTTTTGTAAAGAATTGATTTTTGTTTACAAAGTTGACCAGTCAGGAAAAATATAGTCAGGAGTTTGTTCTTGCATCTGGGTACTGGAAGCTGAGACAAAGACATCTTTTCAAGTCCACAATAAAGCCCTTTGCCCTAAACCATAAACATACTCATCAGGATCATGAATGAGGCAAATCAAAGGAAAAGACTAAGGTAGGAGAATTTTTCCAGCAAAATTCAACCCACTGGATACTTCTGTGTGCTACTGACATCACAAATTTTCTGCAGTCCCTGAACCCAGAGTAAATGCAGCACAGGTTACAGCCGGGCAATGGATAAAGTACTTGGATTATTCAGCACAACAACTAGATTATCTGAAGGACAAGCAGGATTTATTCCTCACTTCTTCACTGACAATTTTTTTACAAGTGATTTTCTGAATTGATATTCTGCCATAATCCACTGGAAGGATTCCTGAAAGGATGATGAGTCACAATTGAGATTTCTGGAGCAGTCTCAATCTCTCTGCCACCGTGGAAAATGGAAGCAAAGTATCAAGATAGACAAAGACCAGTTAAAGATACCTGTGAAAACAGACATGTTAGAAAAAAAAATGTCTGCAGCCAAGAAAAGCAAGCAGAGCCAGGGCTAGGCATAAGCAGACTAAGCAATTGCTTATGGCCCTGAGCAGCTCAAGCGGGTCCCCTATTAATTATTAGTATGTGTTGGGGAGGGAATATTCCTGCTTAGGGCCCGCAATGGGCTAGCACTGCCTCCGAGCAAGACATGGATGTTGCAAAGATGGTCTCCTGTCCAAATCTTCGTTCCCATTTGTGGGTTCATGGACTTCACTGGCATTATCTCTGCACTTTATTTTCTTCTGTTCAAGTATTATTTACTTCTGTTAAAGTAAAATAAATGAGCAATGAGGGATATAGGAGGATGCACAAAAAGTGGAATAGAATAAAGAGCCACCAAGACCAGAATTTTCACATGGACTCAGCTGCCACAATCATGTCAGGGGGCTAAACACTTCTGAACATTTGGTGCTATGTCCCAATGGTAACTGAGCCTTTTTGAACACCTGGATCTGATTTTAGGTGTTGAGTACTTGAAAATGTGGCCCCAGATGCATTTTAAAACAATTGAATAGTCAAGGACGCTACACAACAAGAATGTTCATTCAAAATATACCATTACCACGACTTCAAAGCTGATTCAAATTTTGAAGGGAATACGGGTGTCCTTTTGCTTAAGATACAATTGTAGGAGTCGAAGACTTGGTTCTGTTCCTGGCTCTATTGTGTACTTCCTGTGTACTACCTTGGGCAGCTCAGTAAGGCTGACATCCTCAAGCTTGAGTGACTAGAAGTTAGGCACCTGAATCTGGAGCTGGCCACCTAAATAGATGGCCTGATTTTTGAGAGGTAATAAGCAATCAAAACACTCAGTCAGTGGGAGGAGATGGGGTGAGTGCTCCGCATCTCTGCAAATCAAGCCATTAATTTAAGTTCTTAATTATGGATTAATGTAGGCACCCAACTTTTAATATAAACAGAAGGTTGCCTAAGGTTGAAAGTTTTGGCCTAAATTTCTTTGTGCCTCAGTTTCCCAATCGACAAAAAACATTTATTATTTGTGCCACTGGTTGTTATATTTTATTTCCATTTATTTCCCATCACAGTCATAACCTTTTGTGTCCCTGACGCACGTCAGGTGCCTGGGGCCAAGACAAGAGCAGCCTTATTCTTGTATGTCACATTTTAATGGCAACACTCTTGCAACCCATTTGAAGAGAATTTGGCCTCATGTTTGGTTTTGAATAGTTGGTAATATTAGTGATTTTTTTCTTAGGTGGTCTGACTCATTTCTTTGACTCTAAATCCTTTATACAGAGCCGTCCCTTGGGTAGGGTGAATTGGGGCAACTGCTCCGGGCTCTGCACTTTGGGGGGGCCCATGGGCTGGTGCAATTGGCCTGCGCGGTCAGTCCCAGAAGAGACAAATCCGTCACTTCCGCCCGGGCCCCCCCTGTCTGGGCCCCGTGCTGTGGGGGACCCACAGGCTGCTGCGATTGGTCCCAGAAGAGACACTTCCGCCCCAGGCCCCGCACCCCCGTATGGACAGCCCCTCCTTTATATCAGTCCCTAACTTCACGCTACCCCTATTCTCTCTCTCTGCTCACAGGGGCACCCCGAACCCCCCATCAAACCACTAGGATCTTCTTTATGAAATTTAAGGGCTCAGCAGCAGCAGCAGGAGAGGTTTGCAGACCTTATCTAATACTGTTTGATCATAGACATGTGCACAGGCCTAGATTGGCAAAACTGAACCCACAGGTCAATTTGCCAGGCCACTCTTATAAGCTTCATATTAAAACACTAACACACAAGATCTGCCAACATTACTGGGAGCATGGAATAAACATGTAACATTTGCCAGGAACCGTATTCCCAGTGGCACAGATCTGTATCTTACATAGCCTGTTAGGCAGTGTTGTCTATTGCTTAGAGTAGGTGACAGCCCTGAGTCTGTTCCTGGTTCTGCCTCTGACTCATTGCGTGACTTCAGGCAAATCATTTAATCTCTTTTCTTGACTTTACAATGAGGATAAACATTCTCGCCTTAGAGGAGTGCTGTGAAACTTAGATCCAATATATATTATCATTAACTATAGCAGGATTCCCAACCCCAGCAGCTCATAAATCATGAGTCAGACCCAAAAAGTCATGAGATTGGCCTAAACATCATAAGATTGTTATACCAGATTAAATCATTATATTTTTTATCTCACCTTCTGATTTTTCATCTCCCCCTGCCTCCTCCCAGTGTATGTGTGACTAGCACTGTACTGCCTATGCTTGCATGTGTATTGAAAGGAAGAGGATTTTGGCTCCTGCTGCAGGAGCTCTCACAATAATGCAAAGCTCTTATCTTTATGCAGTTATGGAGCAAGGCCTGCAGGTACCACTCCCTATATCTTGCCCTCCCAGGCCAAGGCAGTCACTTGTTTCCATAGCTGCCAAAGTTTATGCAGCTTCATGTAGGACATTTTGCACCAGTGAGAAAAAATCACTAGTCTCCCCAAAATGGTCCCCTGCCACTGTTTGTTGTGGGGGTGGGGGGAAGGTACAACCACATGAGGAACATTAAAGATTTGCTCACTGATGAGGAACATCATGCATGGAGCTGCACACAACTTTACTCCCCCCCGAAAAGTCAATGAATGTTCCATACCTTTTGTGGCCCTACTGTTGCCTCCTACCTACTGCTCCCCTGCCAGAAGCCCTCACTCAGGAGTGGATGATGCAGAGGAAGATGATGGAATCTGATCTCTCCCTTGCTCCTGATCAGCAGCAGCAGCTGTGCCCAGCGCAGAAAGGAAAACCGTGGGGAAATGAGCAGGAGGTGTGGGTGAAAGCTCAGAAACCAAGGCAGCACTGCTCCAAGCGGTTGCTGAGGGAGGCAATGTCCAGCCATGTCAGAGGAAGTGTATTGAAGCGGCTCCCCAAAACAATGTGCACCTCAGGGCAGTGGGAAGAGGTGGGGGATGGAGGGCTTAGACAGGGCAGTGGGGTGATGTGGAAAGGGGCAGAAAAGCTTACCTGACAGCCCGAGCCTGGCCGCCCAGAGCTGACAGCAAGAGACCCTCCTCATTGGGGCTGACAACGGGAGCCCGACGAACCGGGGCTGATGATGGGAACCCCTCCTCTCAGAGATGACAGCAGGAACTTGGCCACCCGGGGCTGACAGCGGGACCAGGCCACCTGGGGATGATAGCAGGATCTCTCCTTGCGGAGCTGACAGTGGGAGCCCCACTGCCCAGGGATGATAACGGGAGCCCCTCCTCGTGGGGCTGACAGTGGGAGCTGCTCCTCATTGGACTGACAGCAGGAGCCCTCCTCACTGAGCTGACAGTGGGAGCCCCACCGCCTGGGGATGAAAGCAGGAGCCCCACCTCGCGGGGGCTGACAGCAGGAACCTGTCTGCCCAGAACTGAAAATAAATTCCTGAGATTTGAGAGTTCTATCGTGAGATCATGAGTGAGGCTTAATTTTACTTATCAATCTCATCTCTCGGGATAAATTCACAAGAGTTGGCAGGTCTTCTATCTGTGGGGCACCAAGCATTCATATGCAGCTATGTGTTTCACAGAGTCAGATACGGACCTAGCCTGGAAAGGTTTAAAGGCTGCATAACCTAGATAGAGCAGACAGATCACACCGGGCAGCCAAAAATAGTTCAGTATGAAACCAGTGAGGTGTTTCGCCCTGGCCTCTCAAAAAATTTCCTCCTTTTGATGGATTATCGCTGAAAACACTGCAGAGGGGGTATTTTGAAGGGAGAAGGAAGTCTGTCACCTATCCCTGGATCCTTGCAGGGGGCCTCCTGTCGCCCGTCGCTGGAATCCTGCCAGGGCCCCATTGGCTGCCAGCTCTGGAGCCACTAAGGCTGAAGCAGAGAATGTCACAGAGGTCTCTGGAAGTCAGGGATTCTGTGACTTCCATGACGTCCGTGACACAAACAGAGCCTTATCTATGATCAAGTCCCACTTTGTCCTGCTCTTTGTGCATGGGAGTACAGTTGCATGGGAGAAGGTGAAAGGTGAAGGATTGTATTTTGGCTTCTTTGCCTTGATGGTGCTACATAAGTGTAAAGTATTCTCAGTTTTGCAGTTATTAATTGGCATAATTTGTTCTTTCTAATAGATTCTTACTTCTTTTTTCTTTCTTTTCTCTGTTTGGAGCGATGTATTGCAAAAGTTTCCCATGCATCTTATAGATATAACTCCGCTGCAAGCAGAATACATAAATAAGTCTCCAGATGTTAAAAAGGAATTTGAGCTCATGTTTTGAACTTTCCATGTGGCACTTTATTAGTCATACCCAGAGTGAGAAAATATTCACCTTATGCAGGTGACAATTTATGCTTTAGAAGCGTTTAAAAACAGGAATGGTCTTTAGGGCACTTGAAACAAGTACACGCAAGGGAGGCATACAGGCAGGTGCAAGAGTGCTGGAGCTTTGCCTCCTTCAATAATCACTTCTGTACCTTCGTATTTGTAACAGCAGCTTCACAATGACTTTACCCAAATACCTGTATTTTAACCTTCATGCTGGCACAGCAAGGATTTCAGTAATGACTCGGTGGGCATAGGCACAGGGACCCAAGGGTATAAAAACTTAAGGTAGGAGGTCAAAACAGAGGAATGCAGACTTAAAACAGGGACAAGTAAAATAAAGACCTCGCCTAATCTTTTCCCCACTCCATGAACCAACCCCAAACACACTTTCTGGGAGTTTAAGAAAGTGCATGTCTAAGAAAGTGCTGACTCACTGCACAAGAGGACATCCTTGAATTGGCCCAAACTGGAAATCTCTCTTCTTGTTGAAGAAAAAAACTAAACAAATTGAGGGGGAAACTGTTATGTGAGGAGTATAGTGTCCTCCCTTCTCTTTCTCTAGACATAAATAGTTTAATGGTCCTAAGTGCCGTTCCCTTCCTCTTGTAGGGAGAAAGTGACTTTCTGCATTTACCTACAGCCTTCTCCTTGCATGGTGTCACGTACCAGGGGGTAGCCGTGTTAGACTGTACCCACAAACCCAATGAGGAGTCCGGTGGCACCTTAAAGACTAGCAGATTTATTGGGACATAAGCTTTTGTGGGTAAAAAAACACTTCTTTTTTTACCCACGAAAGCTTATGCCCAAATAAATCTGTCTTTAAGGTGCCACCGGACTCCTCGTAGCCTTCTCCTAGCATTTCTTGTTGACTTCTGCTGGTTGGGAACAGTTGCTGAGATTTTTCACTTGTCTCTCAGGACACAGGATTCAGAACCCTCCTGACAGCAGGTGAGAGAGCCAGTGACCTTTCCCTGTCTGTAGCAAATCAAAGGACCATTGAGCGCACAGCCAGAAGGCAGGCTGCTACTTGCTGCTTTATAAGGAGGCAGCTTTCAGGGCCAGCTTCCCTGCATCCAACAGCCTTTCAAGCTTTGTCTCCCCCAAGGCCAGGTCCTATTGTCCTTCCTTATCCCAGATTTCATTTGTTTTCAGGGGAACATGTTTCCTGCACATTCCCCAGTATTAGATGCCTTAGCAGCCTAGAAGCTCCTATCTCCCCTCGACTCCCTTGTAGTTTTAGGGCTGCTACTATTGGAAACAGCAGCCAGTTTTGCCACAGATTCTGCCACATCGTTCTGCCTGTGGGAACCCAACCATTTGTTGATATGATAAGCAGCTCTGAGTAGAAGGTGTGACTTCTTCCCAGAAAAGAACAGGTCTTAAACAACTCCATTGATGTAATATATAACACACACACACACACACACACACGGGAGCTGTGTTCTTAAGTCTTTGCAGGATTTGACCCATAGAGTCCTCTGTTACAGCAATATAATTTCTGTTAGCTTTCACTACGGTCATATTTAAAGGATTCACAACCAGTCCTGCATTTGCAGCTAGTCTACTACTTTTCATCTATTTGGATCACTTCTAGTCTGAACTACACAGCCATGTGTGGAACACATGTGTTTTATCCTAAGGCTAGGGAGCTACATAAATTACACATGCAAAATATGTCAAGCACATGTGAACATGTCCAGAATCGACATGTAATTTTGCTACGGAAAAAGTAAGTGGTGTTTAATTAGCTCATTTATTTAAAAGGGGTGGGGGATCTGTGTAGGGTACAATTTGCAGAAAATGAGATTTTATTTGTCATCGTGCTGTCCAAGTTGTGAAGTTGGGTGCCAATATTTCCTTCCCTTCTGTGAATTTTACTCATGCCCATATATTACAGTTCAGGATTGGAAACTCTTCCTGCAAAATTTAAGTTAAGACACCATGAGGTGAGCTCTTCCTGGCGATGATCCAATTCTTGAGTGATCTGATTATTGCTAGTCAGTGTTGGAGCAGGCTCTACCTAAACATTCCAGTATTATTTAAGAAAATTTGGGGGAGAAAAATCTAAGAGAAATGCCTTATAATCTTTCTTGCAATGTATTGAGTTTAGGTATACTTTCCAGAGAGCTAGAGAATGAAATTGGCCTGAACTGGGACACCAAATTCAAACCACAATCCCCAACCTTGGGGAAGTTCAGATCTGGAAACAAATTTTACACTTGGGTATACTAACTAGAACACTGAATACAGAGAGTTGATGCATGGTGACTTTATATTGGTTTGTTCTTTCTTTGTTTCTTTAATCTAAAATAAAAGTTATCCAGACAGAAAGTACATATTTGGGTTATCTTATTGTCACCAACTCGGAAAGGGATTATCATGTTTCCTGCTGATACTTGATTCAATAGAAGACAACAGTCTACTACTGCTACTGGCTAATGGAGTTATTCTGAGTTCAAGTGGCAGGGATCTGTGCTGTGGAACTGAAGGTCCTAGGTAAATTCAGCTGACAATAAAACTGGAAGGAGAGGGGTCATATTTGTTGGGGGGGGGTTCCCCTATGGAATAGTAACATCTTTTAAATCTATTTTTTAAAAATAGGTACTATCCCTTTTACACGTGTGTAGTTGATAAAACTGTTTTGATTACTTTTCTTGCTTCATTGTACTCATTTCCTTTTAAATAATAATAGACAAAATTCCAGTTACTGACTAGATAATTTGTGAAACCCCTCGTTTGAACATGTAGTGGAATGAAAGAATTTAAAAACTAATTATATTTATTGAAGAGAATATGTTTTGCAAAGTTTAAGTAACTGTGTGGAGTGTGAAGGGGTCAAGCCAAGGTCAATACAGGGTTGTGTATGACTGCATGGTTCCATAAAGGGAGACCGAGGAGTATGCAGGCCTGTTCAGGGCCAGATCCTGCAGGGGCTGAGTCACAACCTGAAGTCAGTGAGAGTTAAGGGTTTTCTATACATCAGAAGAGGTGACCAGGTCTTTGCAGGATCAGGCCCTAAGGAAGAAGCTTCTGGAAGCTGTTTTTGGGCTATGACAGGGAGCAGAAATCCAGGGTGATATGTTTTAAAATGTAACTGCAAGGCTGTACCTGGCCTATATCTTTCTTGTTTGTAGTTTTCCAAAAGAGGTGAATTAGGTGTAATTTTAAAGGAAGGAGGAGGGGCACCTCCCCTCCCCTTTCAGCCTTGGGGAAGAAACAACAAATATTCCTCAGCCTCCAACTTTCAGCTGACTGGAGGGGAGGAAAGCAAGGCTGCAGAATGGGAAGCACAAGTGGGTTTCTGCTGCTGCTTTTTGCAGCTGTGCTCAGCTGAACTCTCATCTACTCTCACACCTCAGCTGTGGAGGGGAGGGGGTGCTCGGCTGAGGGGAGGCAACTGCATTGAAGGCTACTGCCAATTGGGGCCACTCTGATCTCCTGTTGAGTAGGCAGGAGGAGGCTGCTGCTGAATCTTCTTCCTGGAACTGCAGAGCTCCGCACCTGGCTGGGCCACCCAAACACCAGCTGGCTCTGAGCACAGAGCAGGGGGAGCCTGGCTTGGCAGGCATGAGAATAAGCTGCAGATGCTGCTGTTTCTGTCTCCACCCTGTCTGCGTAGCTCAGAGCCAGGTAAAGGCAGGGGACAGACCCAGTGGGAGCATGGCGTGGGCATGGCTTGCTGGGCAAGTTTGTGGTGGGACAGGTGCAACACAGGAGAATGACGGGGGGGATAGCTGGAGAACCCTTGAGAGGGGATAGGACTGTGGGGAGAGGGGCCTTGCAGAGGAGGGAGCCGTTGCAGTGACAAGCACACTGTGAGAGTGGAAGCTGGAGTGAGTTCAGTGTGGGCAGAGCAAAGCGGAAAAAGAGGTGAAGAAAGGGGACACGGAGAAGGGGTCCTCAGGAGGCAGGGTAAAGAGGACAGTACTGAATGTTTCACTTAAATCTAGGCAGTTGTTTAACATGTTTTTTTGTACTCTGATACCTGAAAAATCAGTTCACTGTTAGACTTGCCTTGGAGTTGCTCTCAGCGAGAGCAAGTGATGCTAATGTATTTGAAAACCTCTAGTTGAAACTTAAGAGATGAGTGATTAAAAGCGAAGCGCACTTGTAAGAAATCAGAGTACTCCTCTGTGGGTATGGCTCTGGCAGTTGCCAGGAGACCCCTTTGCTTCTGCAACACTTTTGTGTTGTGTTAGCAGCTGTGTATTTATTGGTTTTTGTTTGTATAATAGTAGCAGCTAGGACCCCACTGTGCTAGGTGCTGTACAAACAGAACCAAATAGACTGCCCCTGCCCCCAAAGAGCTGTAATCTAGATTGTAAACCCTTTGGGGCAGGGAATAGGGGTTGTCTGCTCATATTTCTTGTACTGATGGCGTGTTTCTTCTAGGCAAAAAGAGCCAACAGATACTTTACATCTGAATTATTTTTATTTCACGTTCATTTGCTCTTGTTTTCTTAATGGAAAATCTCCATGATAGGGCCTGTGGTGTGTGCTGCTTTGTAACTGGGCTGCTCAGAACTCAATGCAAAATGGCTGCCAGCTTCTGCAGCTGGAAGAGTGCTTGGAGCTGTAGCATGCAGAAATGGTCATGAGTTATGCCTATATTTGTGGCATAACTTTTGCCTTGAGTTGCCTTACCCAGTTGAGAATATGACAATTAAACTAAACTTATTTATCTATAAGTGCTGAATGTCAGTCTCTCTTCCCCTCCTGCCCCCAGTTGGGGTTCACGCACATGTGATGGTGCACTGTACACAGCCAGGAAATTCTGATGCACAGTGGAGTGTTCGGAGCAGCATGCAATCTCTTCCAGTGTTTGGGGGTATTAAAACTGAACCTTTGTGAAATAGGATGAGCACTGCAACAGGTCATTAAACAGATTTATCTGCAAGGACCTAACCAGAGTCTACCACCCACCTCCTAGCCAGGGCTTGCAAGCAGGATGTCAGAATTCAATGGAAATCAGCCCAAACAAGACTCATTATAAATTTGTCCAAAACATATTAATCCAATCTTTATCAGCTTTGGGGCTTTAGCTGTTTTTATACTCTTCAGTTCTTTAACAAGGGGATGTTCTGAAACTCTCCTGATTCCATAAGCGCCTCCCCCACTACTGGGATGACATCAAATAAATCTTTAGTCACTGGTCCTCTTCACAGAGACCTATTAGAAATCACCTGTGTGTCTGAAACCTAGGGGCTAATGGTTTTGTTCTAATCACCAGGCACCTCACCAGTCAGGGGGCATGTAGTGCAACTTCACAGGCTGACATGATGAAGATTAATTCCAAGGCTCAACAGAGAGAGAGTGAGCTACTAGTGCAGAAGGTCAATCAACACAAGTGGGTGTTTTATGGTACTGGAGTCATGCAGGAAAATCTTAACACAAAATACTTAGACAGTTCTCTACTCTGTTGATGAACTGAATATAAAAAGTACATCAGGGACCAAAACTGAGGATTTACTTGTATTGGTCGCAGAAACATGTTCAAGAGAAGTTTCTAAGGGGTCGTGTTTTTTATCCTTACTGCACTGGTGAAATTGTGTAAAGAACACTTAATTCCTAATGCAAATTATATCCCGGTCAGGATGGTTGCATGGCTAATATGCTGTGAATGTGCTAGTTGCAAAAGTGAGAGTTGTTCACTCTGGGGCGAATCCTGCCAACCACTTCACAAGGAACACAAGGTGCAGAATGCAATAAGCACTACTTTTCCTGTGTGGGTGGGGGCCTGGCTGTGTAGAAACCTCCTCGAAGGATGTTACACTCTTTGTTCCCATGGAGTAGGCTTCCATAGTGGCTCTGCATACATACTGCATGGTGATGGGGGAGGAAGGAGGATGAATGTGGGGAATGAGCATAACCAAAGGATCCTTAAGCTGATCTGCAGACCTAGAACCCAGTAAAAGGCAGAAATGGGCCACATGTTACCTTCCCCCGAAGGAGCTGATGCCAGTCAGGTTTGCAGATGCCTCTGTCCCTACCTGCAGGGACCTTGCTCACAGGAGAGGAATTTGTTTTGCAGGGTTCTTTTCATGTCTTAAACTGAGTGGTGATTATGGAAGTGGAGGACAAACAGTACAGGCTAATATTAGACAGAATCAAGCAGTGAGCCAGCACTCCTCCAGAGTCTCCCAAGGCACCCCAGTCCTAGCCTGCAACACTAGTGCTATCTCTCCTGCAGGGCCTTTGCTGAGCAGATGGTTAACAATCATGTTCTAGTGGTTTTGTGGTTCAGCAAGCCTGATTCTTAATTTACTCCTTTGGACCCCAGTCCCAAAGGGAAGAGTTAAGTCTTCTCACCTGGCCGCTTTGTCTTTTTATTTCACCCTGGACATTCCTTTGTTTGTTTTTTCTCTGTTGCTTTTTTGACACCACCACTCTTACTATTGAGCACCAATCAGTGAAATGCAAAACAACCCAAATAATCTGCCAAGCCTGGGCTTTACTTGTATCCAACTTTCATTCCAATTCTCTGGCTTCTAGCCACACCCCACTGCTTTCCTTTTATCTCCTTCCTGAATATTTTCTCTACTGTGGTATAACAATGATGAGATAATATTTGGCCCAAACACTAGAAAGCACTACATTTGAATTTCTGGCATCAAACATCCTGCCTGCACTTTTAAAAGTATCAGATGTTTCAGGCTTCCAATTGCCAGTTTATATATTGGTGTGTGTTTGTGGAGATCTGACAAATGGGTGTTTCAGTTACCAGCCAGCCCCGTTGGCGTATCAAAACACAATTTGGAGTGGGTGTTTATTACTTCCCGTTGTTTGTGTTCACAAAACAGCTATTTTAATGCAAGTAAGTATACTGCATGATTTAAATCTAACAAATAGGACTCTTTTAAAAAAAGACACATGGGTGTGTGCTCAAGTCAACTGTCTAGAAGCATCTGTGTGTGAAGCGTTTTTATTCTGAGGATGGATCAGGGGAGCCATGGTGATATGACCTTTGATCTATTTATTGGCATTATACTCTTGTATTTTATTATATTGTTTAATATATAGCTGTGACAGAAGTACATTTTGAGCCCATATCTGTACAGCACATGTTGAATATTTAGTTAGCTGATTCTTAAATAAGTTTTATAACTTTTGTGTGTTGTATCTGTTTTTCTCTTGTCTCTTGTGGGCATATAGGCACTGTAAATATCATTTGTATGTATTATATTTGATCTCTGCCATTGCTGTTTAATATTAGGCAAGAATGAGGAAATATTCCAAGCCATGTACATACCACAGTAAGATTTCATTGATAGGAACTTTGTACGGCACAACCATTGCCATAAAAAAACTCAGCATTTCCCAAATTACTACAGAGAAATCTGAAATTCCCTGGTTTTTCCCACACACCTTAGAATAGGAATTAATTATGGTCTTTGTGTGGTATCTTTGGTACCTTTAGCAAATTCTGATTTTGGTTTTAATGCCCACCGCTGTATCTGTCTTGTATCAATGTATTCATAAGAGGAACAGAAAAAAACAAACTTGCCTTTTGTTTTTAAAAATATAGTGATTTTTAAAATCCTTATATAAAACTGCTGGAGACCTTAGGCACTTCTACAATTTCTGTAGCTGTAACTAGCAACTTGCCAGCCCTTTAAATCTAATCTTCTCTGTTCTTGCCAAAACAAACAAACAAACCTTTGGAATTGATGTGGCTTTGGTTGAAGCCACACTTCAATGGAAAGAACAGGCAGTTTTTAAAATCATTTTTCTGTTCAGATCTGAGTTATAAGCTGGTGGGATTTTTCCTCAGTGTTAGTTTTTCCTAAAATACCAGCTTAAACTGGAGCTACATCAGTTTCTGGGCCTGTCATTGCAATCAACGTGGGGGAAATTCACCAGGTAGCGGAAGCCAGAGGGAGTCATTTGTCGCCCCCCCCCCCCACTTCAGTAATGTGGCCAGCTGTTTGGAAGGTGCATTATGGGGCAAGGTAGGAGGAATGTTCCCTCCTAGGCAGTAGAGTGGCTACAAAGCCACTCGCCAGAATCTGCTTCATCCCAATGGCTGAAGTTGGCTATAGGATGCACTTACACAACTGCCATGTGAGGGGGGAACTTGAGATTCTGTGCTTCTGTAAATCTTTACTCTGACTTGTCCTCTCTGTGCTTCTGTATGGGGCACAGCGTGTGTGCACCTATAGAGCCCCTGCCTCACCTTCGATGCACGTGCACTAGTTCTGGTGCACAGGAGCACTTCTCAGCTGCAGGGGAGGGGGTTGACTTATCCTGGATACTGTCATGATGAGGCAGTGAAATAAGATGCTGTAACCGCCTTCTTGACCACTCACTAAACCCTTTTCTCTGCTGTGCTCAGTGGAAGCTGCTGAGAATCTACCTATAGATCCTAGCGTGGCCAAGTGAGAGTCTCAGGGTCTGCTATGTTAGTTCTGTTCCTCTTGCCTGGGAGTCCAATGACTGACTAACTGTGTAGCTGAAAATTTATATTGCAGATTTTAAAGCCTGTCATAATTATGTGTGTTAAATGATGTGAAGCACCTAAGTTTTGGGAAAGGATCTGGGTAATTCCAAAATAGTAAAAGATATTTTTCTTAAGTTTGTTTTTGCCTAAAAACTTTTCAATTGTTTGTTTTTATATTTATAAATGCAAAGATAGGTTCAGATCTACATGCCAAATTATTTTGCAGGGACATAATTATAGATGGTTTTTAAGTATAGATAAGTTTACATATCATACATATATAAACACGATTTTATCAACCTCTAATCGTTTATTCTGTTGTATCGAAAAATCTTTTTATTGAGTGCAGTTATTTTATGCATGCACAGATTCACACACAAACTTAAGTTTTACTGCTACTCTAGACTTTGACCTTTTGCCTCTTATTTCACAGGACTCCCAAGGCAAGTTAATTGCTCAGTGAACTTATAAAAACTTTTGAAGCAAAATGCATTACTATTAAATTTGTTATAGAAAACATGGCTTCAAAAATAGTCTTAAAAGCAGTCAGAATGCCAAATATGCATGCTTTTTAAAAAAAAGTAATAGTTTTCCTTCTAATTTAGTTTGTACATGATCATTCAGGATACAGAGCTAAAAATATAGTCCAGTGTAACTGAAAAGAAAAAAATAATGAGAATTAATTATAAATGAGGCATATTTTTAAAATAATGATCATTAAAATCAACAGGAATTTGTCAATGGGAACTGAAAATCAGACTCGGAGCATCCAGAGCTCTTATAAAATATCTGATCCTCACCAAAATAGTTTTTAAATATGCATTTAGACAAGAAGAATTAGTCCTCCTCAGTCTTACCAAGTATCAGTCTGTGGCGAGTAATTACCTATGTGTGCAAGGGTTGTGTACCATATCATATCAGCTGTTCAGAATTAATAATGGTGTACAGCAATTTCATAAGTAAAGTGCTTTACAAACATTATTTAGGCCTTTCAACATGCTTGGGTGGTAGAAAACTGCTGCTTTTCAGCTGGCTAAACTAACTTACAGAATAGTTAAGGGCAAGAAGGTCAAAAGTGGCTAGTGATTTTGGGTGCCTCACTGTTGGGTGCTCAACTTTGAGACATCTTGAAGGGGCCCGGTTTTTGAAACTGCCAAGTACCTCAGGTCCTGAGTCAAGCCAGAGGAGTTGTGGAAGCCAACACTTCTACCTTGAGCCTAATGTTGGCTCCAAACTTTCTCTTTAACTTGACTAATATCACCATTTCACTTCACCAGTGTACCACTGCCTGGAAGCAGCAATTGGAATCAGACCATATATTACATTTCCCTGAAGACCCCAAGGTGTAATACTGAAAACAAAGGCTTAGCTACCTAAGTAATTGCTCATTCTGTATGAGTATTCTCAGCAGTGCAGCAACAGGATCAAAACAATGCTATTAAAGGCACAGTAAGTGTCAAGAGAAGAAAGTGACAACATTTACAATAAAAGCTGGAATGAATGCTTACAAGAAGCTGCCAACCATCCTCTGATACATTTAAACAACCCTTAGGCTTACCAACCAGTGTCACCAAGGAACCACAAAGTACCTGAATCAAAGCCCTAGCAGTGGAATGAGCAATAATTAGTTATAGCATGGGAAGGCACATCCAAAATGGTTTTTTTTTAAACAGAACAAAACTCCAAACTTCTGCTTCTATCAGATAAACCTTATAGGCTTAAAAAAAGAATCCTGCATATCCTGACTCACCTGAGTAGTGCAGCTGGAGTCAAAGAATTTGCACGACTAAGTACTGCTTGGGTCAGGAAGGGCTTACATACATTTGAGCTGAGTCCCTATAGTTTCAAACTTGGGGGCATAAAGTTAGACAGCTGAATAACAGTCCTAATTTTCTGAGTTGCAGAACCACCCCCAGCTCCCATTCAAGCCCGCATCTGAAAACGTGGCTATAGTGACCAGGGAGCTGCTCTTGCTCCTGCGGTGGACAATGAAATTAGTCATTGGTTTCACTAGCATCATGACTGGGCCCCATTTCACTCCATCTCTCAGTTGTCCCTGATGTAAAGGAACCTTAGTTGCTGTCATTCTGCGCATGGGGTGGAGATGGCCAAATGCATTAGCTTCTCGCCCCACTATGGCTCCTGTAAACCAGGGAAAGAGGCTGGAGCAGCACAGAAAGGATCTAAATTCCCAGGAAGTGATGAAGACAGTAAGAAACCCCAGCCAGATCTATCAGGGGTGTGAAGGGTTGGAGTCCCTGCACACAGTTGGAGTCCCGGCTACAGAGATCCAGGCAGTGCCGCTGTCTGTAGGTAGATCTCCTGGGTGGTCTAATTCATGCCAGGCTTGCTCCAGCCTTCAGAGCAACTCCAAAGCAGACAGGAGGTTTTAAAGCCAGCTTATCCACCCGTCTTCCCCTTGGGTGTAAGCACTTAGAGGTGCAGCCTAGCCTCTGACCCAATGTCACTAATGCCACATTGTTTGTCACAGAATGTGTGACACTGAGCAATATTGCACAGACCCCATTGTGCTAGGGGCTGTTCAAACACAGGAAAAAAGGAGTCCCCAGGAGCTTACAGCCTAAAATGAGAGAACAAATGGAGACAGCCGGGGAACTACAAGGAAACAATGAGACAGCGCTGGTCAGCCTGATAAGCAGTGGTCTCCGGCATGCCAGCAGCTGTTACGGATGTCTAAGTGGAGCTCTTCTCAAGTCTGAGGGGGAAGCATGGGTGAAAGCATCAAGGTGTTTGTTTGAAATTTAACAAGTGGGTGATGAAGGCTGACATCACGGGCTGACAGAAGTTGAAAGTCCACGTCATTCAATAGCGAATGAGAGACTATAAGTAGGGTGTGGATAGCTCGTGAAGAGCCTGCAAAGTGAAGATAAGTAGCTTATGTGTGATGCAATAGAGGAGGAGGAGACAGTGGAAGGATTCAAAGAGAGGTGGCAGGTTCAAGTGACAGGCTAGCAAAGTGCTCTTTGGAATTGCATTCTGAATGGATCTCAGTAAGGTAAGAATGCATTTGCCAAGGCCAAAGAGAAGGATGTTGCAGTAATTAATATGTGATATGAGACCTTGGATGAGCATTTTAGTTCTGGGGATAGATAGGAAAGGCCACAATGTTATGTAGAAAGAATCTGCAAGACTTAGTCATAGCCTGGATGCAGGAGCGGCGCCAGGGTTTCTGGCGCCCTAGGCAGAATTCAGGGGGCGGCATTTTGTGCACTCCCCATGGGGCACGCGGGAGCTTCCGGTTCCACTCCCATTGTGCTGCCGAAGAAGGACCCGCCGCCGAAGTGCCACAGGCGACAGCGGCAGTCATTGAGCTGCTCAATTGCCTGCCGCTGTTTTCTGCGGCACGTCGGAGAAGGTCCCCCTTCGGCGGCGCGACGGGAGCGGAACCAGAAGCTCCCGTGCGCCCCGTGGGGAGTGCACAAAATGCCGCCCCCCAAATCCTGGCTCCCTAGGCAACCGCCTAGGGTCGCCTAATGGAAGCGCCGGCCCTGCCTGGATGTGGGGATCTGGAGAGCGTCCCAAGTCGAAGACAACATCCAGGTTGCAGGGTTGAGTGATGGGCAGAATGGTGATCGACCAAGGAGGTAGCAGCAGGTCAGAGTAGTAGCTGCTTTAGCCATGCAGAGCTAAACATCCATGACTAGATATCCATGGGGCAATGTCAGAGAGAGAGAGAGGCTGAGATTTTAGTTTGGAGGGAGGTTTGGAACAGAGAGTTAGGTCTGTGAGTGGTAGTTCAATTTGTGTTTATGGAAGAGATCACTGAAAAATAAGATGCAGAAGGAGAATAATAGTACTTTACACATAACATCATTCACTTGCAGATCTTAGAACACTTCACTACAATTATTATTTTATTTCTACCAAAATATTTTATAAATATCAATTAAACTGCAAAATATCCCCATTCAACAGATGGGAAAACTGAGGCATATAAGTGAGGTAACTTGCCCAAGATCACACAATGATTTATTTGCAGAGCTGGGATAGAAGTCCTTACTCTTGAATACCACATCACCTTCTATGAAAAGCTTTTGCCTTTTCCCCCCTTTATTTGTTTGCCATGTTGAAGTAGCAGATATAATTCTGCAGATCACCTGTATTCATACCCTACATGGGGGCGTGAAGTACAACTCCTTATTACATTAAATATTATGACCCTGAAGCAGTATTACCAACAGTGGCAAAATGTTCTGCAAGACCTCACACAGAGGATGAAATCCTGGTCTCATTGAAGTCAATTGGGATCAGAACCTGGCCTTTTGTCCGCTACGCTACCCAGTGGCGTTTCTTCAGTTTGACGGAAATCTGGTCAGGGCAAAATTTGCTGGTCCATTCCAAGCTGCAGAAGGCCCAGAGCACAGCAGCAGTACCCTGGTTGCATTCCATAAGTAGTGCCAGAACACAGAGATGGCACTGTGACCCCTGGCATTCTTTGGAAACCATGCAGTGGCATCCGACGAAGTGGGTATTCACCCACGAAAGCTCATGCTCCAATACGTCTGTTAGTCTATAAGGTGCCACAGGACTCTTTGCTGCTCGTGCAGTGGCTGTAATTATTATTATAATCCATGGGCTGTAGTAGCACCCACAGCCTCGCTATGCAGATACTCCTTGCCCTACTTTTATCCTGAGATAATTCTGTCCCCTCGACACTGTATTAGTCCCACATGCAGAGCCTCCAGCTTTGGGGAGGGGGGTGTTTTCACCCTAAAAGAGCCCTCCTGGCAAAAAAATGAAGCATTGTGATAAGATAAGTAGGTTTCAAAATGATCTACTAGGGAATCCCTTGTAAAGATACTGGAGACAACCTCCAACTCTGAGCCCACAGCCCCAGAAGGGGAGGAGAAAAACAGGATAAAACATAGGGTTTGACATGCATGCTTGTTGTTTTTCAGGATTCCAGGCCTCTAAGAGTCACTTTGACATTCATAGTCTGACAAATGGGTGTTTGTTCTGTATGAGGACAGCTGAAACAAGGTAAGATTACATTACTCAGCTATGTGACCCTCCTTCGCGGGACTGCCATATGCTGTACATATTGCCATGAGGCTTTCTAGACAAAAATAAATGGTTGCATAGATCCTGCTTCTCGAAACTGACTTCCCAGTTTGTACCTGCTGGTTTGAGAGTGCAAACCAGGAAGGCATCTAACTGCCAACCATTGTACCGACAAGTGTTTGTGGGCAAACCACTGTGGGTACAAAATGAGTGGTTACGTTCTTAGAGCTAGCCTAATTTTTAAGGCATTGTTTGGGAGTGGTAGTGACCCATGATTCCATGCTCCTGTGTAGGAATGAATATGCAATATGAGAACAGCTTCTTAGCAGCAGCTAGCATGTTTCTTGTTGTTGTGGATTAAGTTATACTTTAAAATGTCTGTCCGTATTCTGGTACCCTAATTTACACCTTACTCCATGGACCATCTCAGTGAAGTCAATGGGCTACTGTGACACAGAGACCCCTTGGCAAAGGGTCCCCTGTTCTTTGCAAATGTTTCTCACCTCAGACCTGACAAACTCACTACACCAAACACATGCCTTACAGGATGTTTATCCATAAAGAGTAACAGGTAAGGTACCACAGAAAGCTCATAACTAGTCAAGTCATTGTGAAATGTCCATAAATAGAACTGTACAAACATACAGGTAACATTTTAGGAGTAATGTATTTATTCTGAAAGCATGCATTAGGGCCTTAGAGTACGAATTAGTCACCAGGCAAGAATGTGTCTCAGTGTTGGCTGATTTGGGCAAAGGGAGCCAGTCACCCGCCCTGTTCGGCTGGTGATATAAAGCGAGGTTCAGTTGTTTAGCCTTGTGCAATACTAAGACTGTAAATGGGAAACCATCAGAGGCAACAACAATCAAACCCACTTATAGTTAAAAAAAAGAATCTTTACAAGAAGACGGGGTTCACCCTGACCGTGAATAGAAACAAAAGGCTTCTTTTCTGTAAACGCAGAGGAAGGGAGAAGCACTCTGTATCCATTAACTGAGGGAAACCCTTTGTGGAGCAGGGATGGTTTAGTGAACATTTGGATCCTCATTTTGAGAAACGAGCCAACTCTGCAATGGTCTGGACGTTTGGGGGCGGGGGGGATTACTTTATAGGATAGGAAAGGTAACTCTTGGTAAGTGTAGAGTCAGGTTCATGTTTATTATTTTAATTTTGTATTGTAACCCATTTGTTTCCAGCACTCTCTCTTGTTTCTAGTTAAATACTTACTCTTTCTTAAATAAATCTACTTTTGTTTTACTATAAGTGCTCACAAGTACTGTGTGGTTTGTGTGCGGTGGTTTAAGGTAAACTGGGGTACACTGCACCTTTGGATGCAGAGGATCTGGAATTTCTGTGAATAGCCAGTGTCAGGGGCTGGACATCACAGAGGAACGATTCAAAGGGACTCAGAGTTTTGGTGCTATTGTTAACCTGCAAGGCGACGTTAGGGCTGCTGGCAGAGCTCAAGGCAAGCGCTTTTGTGGCTAACAGTGTGGTGGTGCCAGGGAGCTGTCACCCAGCTACCACAAGAAAGACTTGCTCTTGCCGGAATCAGGGAGTGACAAGGTGACTCACAGTCCTGGGATACCTGAGAACTATCACAGCTTCTTGTAAGATGCTACTTAGGGTGAGTAAGAGTATCAGGCCTGGTGTACACTAGAAAATTAGGTCTGTTTAAGCACAACCTTGAGCGGCATAGTTAAGCCAACTTAAGTCCCTGTGTAGACAGCACTAGGCTGATGGAAGAATTCTTCTGTAGACCTAGCTACCGCCTCTCGGGGTGGTAGATTACCTATGCTGATGGGAGAATCCCTCCCGTCAATATAAGTAGTGTCTACACTGAAGCGCTGCAACTGTGCCACTGTAGCCTTTTAAGTGTAGACAAACCCTTAGATTGTGGCTCTTTTTAAAAGTTTCTAGATAACATCTCATATAAGTTACTTGTTTCAGTCTGAGTTTTAGGTGCTAAAATCGTGGTTCAGGGACGCTAGCAACCTCTGCTCTTTCGCATTTTCTTTATATTCTGTTATGTGCATTTTTGCATGGTTCTGCATGAAAACAGGTCTGATATGCACACAATTTTGAGTTATAAGCCCTTTCTAAGGTTTGTCTCCCCTTAGTTTTTAGCTTTAGAGTTCAGAAGCACAAAGAAAATATAGGTGCATAGCTGATGAGAATCAGAAGACACTTTTATTCTTTTTAAAGTCATAATATGTCAATTGGACAAAACTATTCAGTGGAATTACACCACAGATGAATTTGGTCTCTTTATAAAAATTGCTGGTTTTTTTTAGAAAGTATAGCTCTTGATTTGGGACTAGAAGAATGAAACAGATTATTATTTTATGCATTTGGGATATTCAGTATATTTCTGATACACAAACCTTTCATTAAATCAGAACTCTTTGAGAGAGTAGAATAAACCTGAGCTATTCCTGACTTAGAATTTGAAGTAGCTATGTTATAAGGTTAGTGCAAGATAAATTTTTCTGGACTGTTTTGCTGAAATCTGAACATTCTAAATCTTTTTTCATGCTGACTAGTGAAAGAGATCTCTCTATATTAATTTGGACTTCATACATGTCACATGATATTAATACATTCCAAAAGCTAAGATACAAGATTACTCCTTAACCATAGAACTAACCAACAGGAATTTTAATCAAGACAATATCCAATAATGAATAAAGACTGAATGTTTTTGGAGGGGATCCAAAATACACAGTAGGGAATTTTAATCTTGATCATCTTTGAATTTTGTAAAAAGGATTTTAAAGTTTGTGGATTGTGCCAGTCTGGGCTGATTCCAGAAATGAGCCATCTAAGGTATTAAAGTGTTTCATCTGTACAGACACTGAATATTGCAAATCTGTCTCAGTAATTGATACCAGATAAGTTAAAAATGAACTAACCTAAGTAACTGAAAAAACTTGTTTCTGCTCAAATATACTGGATCATAAAACAGAAAAACAGATAAAATGTCTAGCCTTGATCATTTTTCTGACAAAATTAAGGCATTCATTTTTCATAACTTATCAGTTAACTTGCTTAAAATTATTTAAGCTGTAATTGTATCTGATCACCTGGAATTAAACAGCAGGTTTCTTACTCAGAGTGTGTGTATATACCTAACATACATGTGTGCGCGCGTCTATATCGACATATCTGCTATCATGATCAAAGTTTCCAAAAATATTTTCAGTTACTGCTGCAGAAAAGGGACATATCTTCTTCCAGTTCCTCATGTTGGTATGTATGTGACAGCTTTAATGCCACATTCTATATGAAGTTTCTTTAACAGAAACCAATTAAAACAGGTTTTGCTACTACCTGGCTGGAAATTCAGAATACTTATTGTACATATTCTCATAATATACTTGGCTTATGTGCGTTAAGGTACATTCTTTTCCTCCAGCTTCCATTCAACATAATTATAGATGCAGTCATTTAAAACAATTTAAGAAAATGAAATAATTGAAATGGCCCATTCTAGGCTATCCTAATGCCTTAGCTGGTAAAACGGTATCACTGAGCTTTCTTGCAGGAGATTACAATTTAGGGATTTCAGCTTTTTTAAATTGGAAAGGGACGGGGTCATTCCATACATGCTGTTCCCTGTCTCTGAAGAGAGGCCTAGCTTACATTTGTTTCAGGATCTGATTACTACTGTATCTAAATATTTAAGTAAAAAGGTAGTAGGAGTTTAAGAGGAGGGGAAATTATTCACATTTTTTTTTGTTTCTTCCTAATATTAATGCAAGTCCCAGTTACTTTATTTTCATCTTCCAGCCAGTCGCATGATTTCATTTCATCTATGTAGTGAAAGTTTAAAAGGCTAATGCTGTAAGCTATAAACCGAACTAAGCACAGAAAGGAATTTACAGTATGTTAAAAGAAAAGAAGAACCTAATAGAGTTATAGACATTTCAAGGATAGAATAATCAAGTGTGTACAATATAAAGCAGAAGGTTCATAATGATTGAAAAAGGAGGGGGGGGAAGCTATTTTGTAGTAGCTCCATGAACTTTGGCTGAACCTTTCTATTTGGCAGCCTCCAGTAAGGACAGCCTAAGATGAGGCATTAGGGTTTGAATCTGAGAAGCTGACATCAAGCAGACAGCAAGACATGATATCTTATTTTCCTGAGCTATGCTGACACAAATTGAACTCCACTTATTATTTTCTTATGCCAGTAAAGTTGCACTTGGCATTTAAACGTTTTGCGTGCAGATGTTTGAGCATTGGCTGTCTTCATTTAAATAATTTGCAGATTGTTTGGTACTATTAAAAGATAGAAACTATTTCTTCATGAGTCCAATTGAATACGCTTTCTTTTTTTCTTTGACCTTCTGGAAGGTAAGAATTTGGTGTTAAATCCAAGTAGCCGACGGGTATAAAGCCAGTTTTCTGTGTTGTTTAAAGGAGGAAAACTGAGAATGGAGGAAGCTTGGCTTTAAACTGTTTGACTGATTTCAGTAAAGGAGAAAAGATGAACGTTATTAAATATTTCTGCTCGGGAAAATAAAAGTTCAATTTCTTAAGCAGTGCAGATTTCTTAAGCAGACAGTGCAAGTTGTGACAATATTGAATATTGTGCAGAGGGTGACCAGATGTCCTGTTTTTTGGGACTTTTTCTTATAGAGGCGCCTGTTATCCCCCCCACCCCCTGTCTTGTTTTTTCACAGCTGCTATCTGGTCACTCTATGCATAAGAAGTACTTAACAATGCTTAGAATGTGTATTACTTATTTTTCTTAACACACATCACGGTTTTGCATCAAACCTGGCATCTAGATACCTCCCATTACTTTTTTACATATGATGCTTGATCTTTTTGAATCGCTGACATACGTTCACTATGTTAGATTTTACTTATTCATAGGAAAGAATCTTTTGCTTGGTACAATGTGTTGTTTTTATTTGCTTGTTTGTATTCTTAGGCAACACGTACACAGAGAATACTAGTGAATAGCTCTTAGAAGAGAGTAAGATGTCAGTCTACATTACAACCGCCTGGGGTGAATGGAGAGAATTCATAAAGGGTTAGAAAAAAAGGTAGTGCTTTATAATGAAATGTACTTCATGTAATTTATGACTCCATAGTCAGAGAGTAGTCTCTTTCCCTGTCTCTACCTCCACCCCTACTGTCTAACAATTCTTAATAATGGTCCGGGGGGAGAATATTCTCTACCACTTATTACCAAAAGAATTCTCTTTGAGAATTGCATAGCATAATCTGACAACATGGACAATAATTCAAGTAAGTATTGTCCATGAGCCAAGACTGGGAGTCAGGAGATAGGTGGGAAATCCTGGTCCCATTGAAGCCAATGGGAGTTTTGCCATTGGTGTCAGTGCAGCAAAGATTTGACCCAAGGTTCTGTTCCTGAGTATTTTACTGACTTGCTTGTGCAAGTCACCTATAACAAAACATGCCTCATTTTCTCCATCTGTAAAATGGGGAGGATAATGCCTGAGGTAGTACAAATGGTGAGAACTTGCAGCTGGGTGATTCTGCTTCAGGAACGGGTTGAATGTCACATATGGATCATCAGTACAAAACAATTCTCCCAAATTGTAGTGTGCTGTTCATGAAAAATGTAAAAATACATATTATATCTAAAAAATATCTTACCTAGAGCAATATTTTGAGTATGATTTGATAAATTGCACAGGAAGCGAGGGAAAGAATTGGTGTGTCTGCTAGACTACCAGGGATTAATGGGAGCAATTAAGGAGGATAAAGACATTGCAGAGAAGTTAAATGATTTCTTTGCATCAGTCTTCCCCACATAGGATGCTGGTGGATACCTACTCTTTTCTAGTAATAAAGATGATATGCTGTCAGAAACTGAAGTTTAAGAATGACATGGCTTAGTTGCTAACACAAATATACAATCTCTAATTAAAATCCACTATACCTGACGACCAGGCTCTATCTTTAATAAATGAACTCCCAGTGATCCTGGGAATTACAAGCCACTAAGCCTTTTCTCAGTACTCAAAGTAGTGTGATTGAAATGAAAATTTAAAAATATATTAATTTAATATGGATATAGTATAGCCAGCACAGCTCCTGCAAAGGAAAATCATGCCTCCCTAATCTGTTAGATTTCTTTGAGCATTTTAACTAAATAGTAGATTAAATAAAACTTGCTCGTATGTTTTATTTGGACTTTCAAAAGACTATTGTCAAAGCCCCTCACAAGAGACTGTTACAAGAGACTATTAAGAAAAGTGGTTATGGAATGACAGGCAAAGATCCATCACGGATTAGAAACTGGCTAAAAGACTATTAAAAAGAGTGGTAATAATTGGTCAATTTTCAGCATTGCTAGTGGGATATCCCAAGGTTCCATACTAGGAAGTGTCTTTAATATATTTATCGACAATCTGAAAAGGTGGTGAACAATTTGGTAGCAAAATTTGTAGATGACAAAGTATTTATTTTAGTCAATACTAAAGGAGCCTGTGAGAGACTAGACCAAGAGAGAGAAATAGATAGCATGATGGCACATGTAATTAATTGCTGAAAGTGAAAATTATAGTACTTAGCAGTTCAAATTATTTATTTCTAATACACATTGTTGCACTCTAAATTAACTGTAACCACTCAGGAAAAAGACCTGGGCCTCAAGGTGAACAGCACAATGATAACCTCTGTACACAGTTCAGCGGTGGTTGAAATAACAAAGTGAATGCATAAAGAATGGGAGAGAAAACAATACTGGTACAATCAATGGTATGCCCTACCATGGACTACTGTGTTCAGTGCTGTGCCGTTATCTGATTAGAGTATGACCATGCAAATCATTGTTGCTACCACTGTTCTATAATGGCAATAAATCTTATACAAAGTGTGATGCATGGCCAGAAAGCGTTAAGCAGCTTGCAGGCTAATAGACCCAGATTCAACCTTTAGGGACATATTGGTAGATAATGTTTGTGTTTTTATATGTTTACATATATATTGTTAGAGCTTAACAGTGTAATCAAACAGTCCCCGTCTATGCTGTATTCTGTTAATTGAGAGATTAAAAGGACATCTTAACATTTAAATTAACTGTAAACATAGTGATATCACTGTACTCATCTCTCTTTGAAACATATAGCAAATCACCTGCAAATGGTGGAAACAGGCAATTGACCTATGTTAATCCATGTATCTAATTACTGGTGGTGCTTAGGAAGTAGTCTCCTTCGAAGTCTCCATGATTGCCTATTGTTCGCCTAAGCTGTCAAAGAGGATCTGGAACTGTATAAAAATGTCTTGGGTCCTGATCCTTTTTATCTCAGATCTGCTTGATGCTTCATGCAGGGGAAGTTGAAATGTCCCGGGCCCTGCACTCCCCCATAATGACGGCACTGCTTGCTACCATAATGAGAGTAGATGGGACTCCCTGCAGCTCATCAAACCCAGTGCCTTGTGAGTAGCCCAGAAGGGTGTAAGGCTAAGGGAGCAACCCCTTACAGAAAAGCCGCAGTGCCTTGTGGGTGAATTTGGGAGAATGTAAGGCTATGAGAGTAAACTCAGACGGAAAATCTGAAGTGGAGCCCCAAAGGCCATCAAGTACTCATATTTTAGTGTCTTTTCAGCAACTTCTGCAATGGATCCAGGTACCAGTGATGCTGAGTGGAGGAGGGGCTGATGCATGGGTAACAGGGCCTCCATATCATCTGCCCAGGCTTGCACCCTGGAGAGGTACTCCACACAGTACAGGAGGCAGCAGTCCACACAGCACAGGAGGCAGCAGTCACCAGTTCTAAGCTCTTACTTGATTGGTGTAGAGTTGAGCGCCCGGGGCTCTCTCTGACATCGTATCTCACTGGACAACCACCGCCCGCCATAAAAGTGAGCAGCCTCCAGACAATAGGGTGTTGGCCAGCTACAGTCTGCCTGCTTCAATGGGTGCTTGGGGGTTAGAGTTTCATAACTTGACATGTGGACTTTAACCAATGCATCAGGCAAATCAAGTAAAAGAAAGAAAACATCCTTAAAGATAGGGTGCTGGAACGTTCGCACCATGACAACTGGATTATCTGAAGACCTTCAACAGATCAATGATGCATGTAAAACTGCCATGAATAATGACGAGCTGAGACAACTCAATGTGGATATTACATCCTTCCAAGAAACACGTCTAGCATCAAGTGGGTCTCTCGGAGAAAAAGACTACCCATTTTTCTGGCAGGGGGGAAGCGCAGAAGAAACACGAGCATGGAGTGGGATTTGCCATCAAGAACTCACTTCAGGGGATGATTGAGCCACCTACAAATAGTTCAAAGAGAATTTTGGCACTATGCTTGTTCACATCTGAGGGCCCAGTCAGCCTTGTGAGTGTGTATGCCCCAACACTCTCCTCGCCTTCTGACATCAAAGACCAGTTCTACGACCCGTTGAACACCACCATCAGCAAGATTCTGAAACACTAATATGCTTCCTGCTAGGGGACTTCAATTCAAGGGTGGGAGCTGATCATGAAGCATGGACCAACTGTCTTGGTCAACACATAAATGGTAAGATGAACAGAAATGGTCAGAGACTGCTAGAATTTTGTTCCTATTATGACCTCTATGTAACAAACTCATTTTTCCATCCAAGGCTGCAACACAGTGTGTCCTGGAAATATTCCAGATCTGGCCACTGGCACCAACTGGATCTTATCATCACAAGGCATACCAACTTTAACAGCATCCTCATTACCTGAAGTTATCAAAGTGTTGATTGCGATACAGATGACTCTCTGGTATGCAGCAAGGTCAGACTTAAGCCAAAGAAAGTACACAGATCTAAAGTAAAAGGATGTCCTCGTATTAACATCAGTGCTACAGCGGACCAAGAAAAGTCACAGCAGTACAAGAACATACTATAACGAGTCCTTGACACCAGTGATTGTGCTACAAATGCCCAACTGTAGTGGGAGCAACTGAAGAACACAATCTTCAATGCAGCTCTGTCAGTCTTTGGGGAAAAGGAAAACAAGACCAATGACTGGTTTGACGCATATTCCAGTGTGTTGACACCAGTCATAGAGGCCAAACACACAGCCCAAACCAACTACAAGAGAGACCCAAATGAAAAAACCTTACAAGCATTGAGAGTGTCAAGAACCAAAGTACAACAAACTGCTCAATGCTGCACCAATGGCTATTGGCTGTTCTTATGTGAAAGCATCCAAGTAGCAGCTAATGCAGGCAACATCAGAAACATGTATGATGGGATCAGGAAAGCCTTGGGTCCAACTTCAAAGAAGACAGCCCCATTGAAATCAACAACAGGGGAAACCATCAACGACCGGACCAAGCAGATGGATCACTGAGTAGAACACTACTCTGAGCTTTATTCTCATGAAAATGTTGTTAGGGACGCAGCCATCAATGCCATTGAAAGCCTGCCTGTTATGAACCAACTTGATGATGAATCAACTATCAAGGAGTTTAGCCTTGTCATAGATGGCCTCCCCAATGGAAAGGCCCACAGAAAAGACTGCATACCGTCCAAGGTCATAAAATGTGAAAAATCTATTCTACTGCAACATCTTCATGAGTTGCTCTGCCTGTGCTGAAAAGAAGATAAAGTACCACAAGAAATGAGAGATGCCAACATCATCACTCTCTATAAAAACAAGTGTGACAGAAGCGACTGTAACAACTATCATGGCATTTCCCTTCTTAGTATTATGGGAAAAGCCTTTGCCCAAGTTGTCCTGAACAGACTTCTGTCTGTGCAGACAGAATCTATCCTAAACCACAGTGTGGCTTCAGAGATGAAATGTCTACTATCGACATGATCTTCTCGCTGAGACAACTACAAGAGAAATGCAGAGAACAAAAAAAGCCAATTTACATAGCCTTCATTGATCTCACAAAGGCTTTTGACTTTGTCAGGTAGAAGTGGACTATTCACACTTCTAGAAAAGATTGGATGTCCCACCCCAAGCTCTTAAGCATGATTTGATCCTGCCATGAAAACATGTACGGCACAGTCCAATATGACAGCTCAGTGTCAGAGGCTTTACAGATTCATAGCAGAGTTAAGCAAGGTTGTGTACTTGCCCCAACTCTGTTTGGAATCTTCTTCTCCCTGCTACTGAAACAAGCTTTTGGTTCCTCAACTAAGGGAATCTACTTGCACACAAGATCTGATAAAAAGCTGTTCAATCTTGCAAGACTCAGATCTAAAACCAAGATTCGGGAGGACCTTATCTAACGCCTCCTCTTTGCTGATGATGCAGCAGTGACAACCCACACAGAAGCTCATCTTCACAGCCTAATGGACAGTTTTTCCAAAGCCTGCCAAGACTTCAGGCTTAATATAAGCCTAAAAAAGCCTAACATAATGTGTCAAGAAGTTGAGGAAGCACGTTCCATCAAGATCAGCAACTATGAACTTGAAGTGGTGAATGAGTTCACATACCTGGGGTCCACTATTGCAGTCAGCCTTTCACGTGAAACAGAATTCAACATCCGTACTGGAAAAGCCACCACAACAATGTCTAGACTGAACAAGAGGGTATGGCAAAACAACAAACTGACGGAACACACAAAGATCTGTGTGTATCATGCATATGTTATCAGCACACTTTTGTATGGGAGTGAGACATAGACCTTGGGCCTCTTTTCCAGATGAGAGTATAATGGCTTTCATTCCTCAAATCTTTGGAATCTCCTAGAGGGACAGAGTCACCAACACGGAGGTGCTCAAATGGGCCAGCATGCCCAGCAAACACTCCTCAAATAGAGACGCCTCCGCCAGCTTTGGCATGGGTGCTGAATGAATGATGGGTGCATCCCAAAGGACATCCTCTACAGCGAATTGACATCTGGATAAAGACCCAAAGGATGCCCAAAATTGTGTTTCAAGGATGTGTGCAAGCGAGACCTCAAAGAAATGAACATGGATGTGGACAAATGGGAAGATCATACTCAAGACTGCAGTCTTTGGAAACAAGAGCTTAACAAAGGTCTCTGGAAATACAAGAGGAAGCAGTCCAGCTTAGCAGAGGCAAAAAGAGCTCACAAAAGATCAAAACATCACCTTTAAATGTGACCAATGCAGCAGATATTGTTTCTTTCGAGTGGGTCTCCTTCAGCCACGTTCATGGCTGCCATAAAACCAACTAAGTAAATTCTTTACCTCTCAGGGGTGCATACCCATGATCTCTCAAGACTGAAGGCTGCCTACTATGTATTTAGGGAACAGCTATGGCTCTGTCAAAACAGAGAGGAGCCATGCCTGGAAGGCATCATGCTAAATACAGAGAATATGTTGGACAGTTTAACCATCTACCTTTATTACCTTAACCATCAGCACCTCTATATAAAAACAAAATAAACTTTGGTTTAGAATTTGTTTCCTGAAGGAATCCGAGATGCCCAGCAAGTCTTAGAAATTCTACAGTACTTGATTTTTATTTTATTTTTTAAATTCTTCTTAGGTATTTGAAGTCATGCAAAAAAAAATTAAGTTGCAAAGCTATTATTAGTTTCAGGGCAAATTAAATTTTTATATCTCTCTAAAATTTTATTCTGTCTTTGTCTTTTTTTTTTTTTACCCCAGATGTGCAGTACTTTGCAATCATCATACTCTCATACATTGCATGGAAGCTAATTACTTACTATTGCATTCTGTAACCAGACTTCATTAACAGAAGTAAGTCATCAATCATCTACTACCATTAACTATTATGGACCAGATCCTCAGCTGGTGTAAATTGGTATAGTGCCAATGACATCACCATTGCTACACCAATTTATACAAGTGAAGGATTTGGTCCTATTTTTCTATTATACTATCAATATAGCAAATTCTATTTTATAGTCGTGGAAGATTAAAGAACATGTAAATAGCAAGAAGATGCATCAAAAAGATTCCTTTAGTTGAAAGCATTTAAACATCCTGCTTTCCTTTTGGTCAGTAGATTGCTACATTAAATTGAGAATAATGCAGCTTGATTGGAGATGTAATTATTTTAATAGGTTTGCGGTTATATTGCTGGAAATTTTTAACTAAGAAAGATTTAATAGACATGGAATCAACTTGTAGTATTAACCAAATACAGTCCTATGTAGCTCTACTGCCAGCCTTGGTCTCCCTTTTTAGTAATGAGACTAGAGGGAAGAATCTTAGATTCAGACTCGTAGACTTTAAGGTCAGAAAGGACCATCGTGATCATCTAGTCTAATCTCCAGCATATTGCAGGCCAGAGAACCTCACTCATTCCTGAAATAGCCCCCTAGCCTTTGGATGAATTACTGAAGTCCTCAAATTATGGTGTAAAGACTTCAAGTTACAGAGAATTCACCATTTACACTAGTTTAAATCTGCAAGTGATCCGTGCCCCATGTTGCAGAGGAAGGCGAAAAACCTCCAGGATCTCGGCCAATCTGACTCGGGGGGTAAATTCCTTCCCGACCCCAAATATGGCAATCAGTTTACTCCTGAGGGCATTCTGCGCCAAAAAATTAAAAATTCTGTGCATGGTATTTTAAAAAAAATTAAATTCTGCAAGCTTTATTTGTCAATAAATAAATTCAGAGGCTCCAGCATGGCAGTGGGGAGCACAGGCCACTGGCTGCACAAAGGTAGGAGATCATCCTGCAGTCCCCCCACCATCGGGACATGGACTCAGTGGTGAGGCTGCACCCTACTCTGACACAGCACAAGGCCTAGGCCTGGGGCCCTGCTCCTCTGCGCGAGGAGCACCAGGTGTGGGGCAGGCAGGCTCAACCAAGCAGGATCCAAGTGTGGAGGGGCTACGTGTGGGGGGGATCTGAATGTGGTGTGAGAAGATTCTGGGTGGGACAATCTGGGTGCAGGCAGCTCAATGGGAGGCTCTAGGTGTGGGGGGATCTGGATGCACAGAGGCTCATTGGGGAGGTTCCAGGTGCAGGTGCAATGAGACTCTGCAGGGACTTCTACGTGGAAGTGGTTGGGGCTCAGCGGAGGGATCTGGGTGGGGGGGTCTCAGCAGTGGGGGAATGGGGCTTGGTGGGATGGGGGTCTGGATGTAGGCCAGTTTATAGCTATTTGTTCTTCTGTCAACATTGGTGCTTAACTTAAATAATTCCTCTCTGTCACTGGTATTTATCCCTCTGATGTATTTATAGAGAGCTATCCTATCTCCCCTCAGCGTGCTTGATGAGTTTCAGTGAGAATCTAGTTGTCATTTGTTCCCACATGAACGATATTCAGTGGATTCTTTTCTGCTCCCATTAGGATCCTCTTCAGCCTGAGGTCCATATCTCATATCTTCGCTCCCAAAGATAGTATACCCTTCTGTTCTTTCGATTAACTCTGGTGATAGGTTTACAGGGAGTCCCTAATCATGTAGACCTGCCTTTTCCTGGTGATGGTGTTATTTTTCCGGCCTTCCTTCTGTTCTTTCTAGCTGGCTTGTCTTATTCTCCCTTGCAATCTTCTGTAAGTCATCCTGTATCCTCCTGGGGCTCTGAACTCTGGGTATCTCCATTGGCTCTTCCCCTCTTCTTAGAGAACCAGTTGCTCTTGTCTTCTTCCTTGCTGTGCCCCTTCTTCATTTTCCAACTCAGAAAGCCTGTTCCTGAGCTCTATTTCTCCTTCACTAGCCAGTCTTTTCCACTGCCTGGTTCTTGTAAGTCACATGCTCCCCCGACCACTTTCCTTACCCAGCAGTCTCCCTTCTGAGTTCTTCAGTCCAGCTTGCATCTGCAAGTCTTGGCTTTTCCCTTCAGCTTCCTCTTGCCTTTGAGCCATCATCTGCTTGAACCCCTTTTGAAACTCGGCTATAGATTCACCTGCATCTACAAGCCTTGGATCTTCTCTTCCATCAGCTCTGTTGAGCATCACTTCATACAAACACAGCTCTTTTCAGGATCTAGGATCATGTACATCCCACAGCTTCCACGTCCGGTCATCTTCATTGTCTCTTCCATGGAGATATACCTATCTGAGCTGGAAGAGACCCTGAAAGGTCATCGAGTCCAGCCCTCTGCCTTCACTGGCAGGACCAAGTACTGATTTTGCCTCAGATCCTGAAGTGACCCCCTCAAGGACTGAACTCACAACTCTTGGTTTATCAGGCCAATGCTCAAACCACTGAGCTCAATCTCTGTTGCTTCTGTAGCTGTCATAGTCTTCCCACCTAAATTCCTGCCAAGGGGCAAGAAAAAACAAACCCATAACACCAGCCCCCCACCCCCAAACTGCCCCTCAAATGCCACTGTTTACAGCTCTGTTTGCTGACCGTTCGGCTGCCTTTATAGGCCCCCTACTCTGGGAAGCCCCTCCCCCTAATCAGGGCTCCGCTTCTCTCACAGCACACTGCCCCCTACCATCCTCTACAAACTGAACAAGGGGGAAAAAAAGAACCCACACAACAGAAAAAAACACACAACGCCCACAAAAAAAACTCACTCACTGCCCCTAAGGAGTGTTCCTTCCTTCTCCTCCAACAGAACTTCCACTCACATCCCTCCGTTTACAGCTCTGTTTGCTGCACCTGTTCTAATTGGGGTCAGTAGCATTTTAAAATCTTTAGAAGGCAAAGTAAATATTTCCCTCATCAATTAAATTATGCCATGTTAAGAGGAGCTAGGGTGGTAGAGCACAGATGGAAATGTCAGAAGGCCATAAAGAATTTAGAAAATTGAATATTGGGGATTGGAGTCAGCATGGGTCTGTAAATGCAGGTAATAAACTGTGGAGAAATATTAATATTCAGCAGGAGACAACTGAATAAAGAGCAGTAATGCCAGGAAAGAATTCTTTCAAATTCTCCTTAGTCTAACTCCGTAGACGTCACTGGAGTTACCACAGGGATGAATGCAGTCCAGCAGAGTTAACATAAGCATGCAGTGTAATGCAGTGTGAGGAAAGAAAATCTATTTGAGGATGTATTTTTCGGAATCTTATAAGACAAGAGAGCATTTTTATTCAGCCTGAGTATGTTGCACTCTGTTTTGGTCACTACAATATAGAAACGGCATTGATAAAGCTAGCGGGACACAAAAGGGTGATTCAAAAGTTAAGGGACTGTCCTGTGAGGAGAGATGTACAGAATTTACTGAACTGGATATGTATCTCTTACAAGAGGTGGCAAAGAGGGGACATGGCCAGTCTATAAATAACATTGTGGTGGGGATAATGAAATAAGAGAGAAATTATTTAGAGTGGTTAAAGGCATCAAGACAGGGGTTACAGTATGACAGAGAGGGGAAAAACACCAGAGAGGCCCATCTGGTATTAGAACAGTCTACCTAAGGAAATTAGCAGGATACTTTCACTACCTCATCTCAATTGAAATTGGATTTAATATTTAGGGCTAGATTTTTCAGGGTGGCTACTTTGTACTTATACTGCCAGTGTAACCTGACCCTAAACACTGCCTAATCCACTTGGGGAAAGTTACCCAGTGTCAGAGTGAGCCTTCTGTGGCACACGGACTCTTATGCCTCTTTTCTTCTGCTGCCAGCATAGCAGGGAGAAGGGGGCTTGTCATGCCAGTCACTGGCCGCTGATCACCCTATTAGGGGTGTCTGCAATCAGCACAGGCAGCTTATACAGCAATAAGGGGTGTGCAAAGGTGAACTGTAAATTTTCATTGCACATACAGGCTACTGTCCTGCACTCTCTGCAGACCAGCCGTACCCTAGAATGTAACCCTAAGGGTAGCACTTATACTTTTGCAGGGTGACCTACAGTGTTCCTCCCAGCCTTTAAGTTTATGGCTCTGGTACTCTGCTGCATTAAAGCAGCGTTCCAGAGCGCCACTGGTACAAACCTGCCCTAAAAGTTGAAGGTCTGGCCCCAGGAGGATCTTCCCTGTGCAGAAAGGTCCTCGGCTAGTGTTGAACCACTGTGGCCCCTGGTAAGAGAATGGCCACAGAAGGACTAGGAGGCAGGCATCCCTTTGCCCCAGCATTTCTTTGCTGCTGCAGTGGTCTGCTGAGGCCATAAACCATCAACACAACTTCCAGCAGCCTTCAGGTTGCTCTAAAATTATTCTGGGGACCAACTTAATATATGGGAGCCCCAGGATCAGGCAACAGAAAGTTCAAATTCTGCTCTCATTTGAACCAGTGTGAATCCATAGTGACTCCACTGAAGTTATTTTGTGGATTTGCAACTTCATAGAGAATTTGACCCCAAGCGTTTTGTCAGTCTTATTCTGTAGGTGGCAAAGGCCCCCAAAAGCTTCAGTGGAAGCAAGATATGACCAGTATGATAGTACAGTATGTGTAATACTTTCAAACTAAACTTAACAGGTGTTTCTCTGTTTTACAATGGGCCAAATCCTGATTCAAGAATCCCACTGAAATTAACACAGTTACTTTTGTGTATAAAGCAGCAGTATTAATCCCACTGGGGGCACATACATTTCCAGACATATAACAACAAAATAATAGGGGATTTATGGTTGTAATATCATCTGACTTCTGTACCCAAAATTTAAAACATGAAAGATAGAATATGCCTTCTCCATTGGAGAAAAAAGACACAGAAATTAAATTTGTGGCATATAAATTAAAAATGGCAGCACTGATGAGATTATATCTGTTATCTTCACAATTGCTTTTAAGCAGAGGCTTGGGTAACGAAGGACAGAAGTTATTTTCATATTAGCATTTATGTCGTGTTTAATCAATCAAAAGAGAACTGTAATTACTTTCTTCTTAGCAAACTTTAAAGAGAGGAAGTCATGAACCTATAAAGTAAATGCCATCCTGTTTGGATAGTTATAGTTTTATAGGTAATTTGTTGCAGATTTTATGCAGATAACTGATAATTATTTCCTTTCATGCTCATCTTCCATCCTGCAGTTCAGTTTAACACAAACATAAGGACTGCATATGCAAGGAATGAATCGATGTCGCTATTTTTTTTTTAAATTGGTGCACACGTTTACAAGTCTGTTTATGAGCCACTGTGCTGCTCCTGAACTTGCCAGTAGTCTGAAATGCAGACACAACCTGCAAAGTGGAAATCAAAAGGTATTAATCATCAATAGGTCTGGCCAATTTAGCTGTAACTTCAATGGGACTGCTTACATGAGTAAGAGCTCACCGACTCACCAATATAAGGGTTGCCCAGTTTGGGGACCTTTTGTGTCACTTTATTTTGTTTTCTATACAGTATGCGGTGTCCTGCATGAACCATTGCTGCTGTGCTGGGAAAAAATGGATGGTTATGCTAAAAGGAACTTAAATTGTCAAAAAGCATTGAATTCCCTCTACAAATCCAAATGAATCTGTTTTTAAAATGATCTAAAATCACCACTGCTGCTTGCTTTGAGAATTTTGTTTCTTCAGCACTAAATAGTCTGTATTTTTCTACTTCATGGATTAAAACTGCATTGGGAAAACCCTGAAACAGTTCCAGAAAGCAAAATAGAAAAGAGTATTTTCACAAGACGGGATTTGAAACAATTATTTGCCTGTATAATATGAAGTTCTCTTTTTGTATTGATTTTTAGAACTTACTTAGAGACGTATGAGTATGGAAACTTGTGTTTATCTCCATTTCAGATTTTTAGGCCAAAATGTGGATTTCATTTGTATGAATATTGGCAGCCTGATAGTTGAGTGTGTCGTCTTGTCCACCCTGTAATAAATTATACAATAACATCTTATTTCATCACCCAGTGAAATGAACTAATCAAGATATGCACCAGATAAATATTGCACTGCAGCTAGGGACATTTATTTATCCCAAAGCTTTGTATTGCCTGTAAGTCACTAAAGAATCCTGGCATCTGATCCAAATAGGGAAAGAAATTGTGATGTTATCTGATAAAATATGACCATGTAGATCATTGTTGCTGCCACTGTTATATAATTGCAACAAATCTTGTACAATGTCAAGTAAGGTGTCTATGGAAAGGTTACGATTTGCTGAATATGATTATGCTATTTGTATGCATGTATCTTTTTTTTATCTGAAGTTATGAGTATTAGCTCTATACCTGTATTTCAAATGTTTGCTTCTGGGTAGCATTCACAAGGTGTTTAGCCAGTACATTGTGAAGGAAATATTTAAGTTGAATCACCCATTAAAAAACATTTAACTCACAATGGAAGATGCCCACCTACTCTTAATGGACTTTCCTGCTATGACTAAGTGAAATCATGCATGGACATATGACTTGCCCACCTGACTCCAAACACCATCTTGTCACCTGTAATTTTCCACGGGAGAACAACGGGTTTTCCTTCACTTGAGAGAAGCTATAAAAGGTTCTGGAAACATCATTTTGCCTCTTTCCTGCTCAAATCTCTGGACTATGAACTTATACTAATGGGAGCATTCTAACCAAGGGACTGAGGACCTTCCAATGATTTGGAATCAACCAGAGATTTAACAAGCCAGCAGTTTATTTCATCACTGCTACAAGCCTGAACCAAGAATTTTGCAGTTGTATGAAAGCAAAGTTTTGCATGGTCTCCCTGGTGGCTTCCATCATTCCTTCCCTGGATCCGAGGAACTGGTACGCCACCCTCAACTTGAAAGATGCTTACTTTCATATCTCCATTATCCCGGCCCACAGACGTTTTTTTTGCTTTGTGGTCAGTGACCAGCACTACCAGTTCATAGTGCTCCTGTTTGGGCTCTCGGCAGCCCCCCAGGTATTCACGAAGTGTATGGCGGTCACAGTAGCCTTCCTCCGCAAACGTCAGGTGCAAGTTTTCCGGTACATGGACATCTGGCTCATCAAGGCGAAGTCGCAAGCACAGGTTGCAGAACATGTGACTCTGGCTCATGCCACCTACCTCAGGCTGGGCCTCATAGTGAACGTGCCCAAATCCACACTAACACTGATGCAGAGAATAGAATTTGTAGGGGCTCTCTTGGACTCCACACAAGCCAGGGCATTCCTACCTGAGCCACGCTTCCAAGTTCTCAGGGACATTATCGAGAACCTCCGTCAGTTCCCCACAATGTCGGCCAGAAATTGCGTGAAACTGCTGGGGCATATGGTGGCTTGCACATATGTGGTCCAGCACGCCAGATTGCGTCTTCAGCCCCTCCAGACATGGTTGGCACAGATGTACAGGTCCAGCAGGGACCCACTGGACAGAATAGTTACCCTCCCCCTTCACATTCTTGGGTCTCTTCTCTGGTGACTACAGCCAAAAGTGCAGGAGTACCCTTTGTCAATCCGCAACCTACGCTATCGCTGGTCACAGACACCTTGTCAGTGGGTTGGGAAGTGCATCTGGGCAATATCAGAACCCAAGGTTAATGGTCCCAGGCAGAACTATCACTACACATCAATGTAAGGGAGCTGAGGGCGGTTTGTCTGGCATGCCAAATGTTCCAGGCCCGCCTTCGGGGCACGTGTGTGTAGGTGCTGATGGACAACACCACAGTGATGTTCTATATAAACAAACAGGGTGGTGCTCGCTCCTCTCTCCTGTGCCAGGAAGTCCTTGGGCTGTGGGACTTTTGCATCACCCACTGAATACACCTAGAGGTGTCCCACCTTCTGGGGGCACAAAACGAGCTAGCCGATCACTTCAGCCGCTCGTTCCACGGTCACGAACGGTCCCTCAAGGTGGATATCGTTCTTTCAATTTTCCAAAGATGAGTCTTCCCCCCCATAGACCTGTTCACGATGTGGAGCAACAGGAAGTGCCAACGGTTCTGCTCCTTTCCGAACCACAGCCCAGGCTCCATCGCAGATGCTTTTCACCCTTCATGAACAGGTCACCTGCTATATGCATTCCTGCCCTTCTCTGTCATACACAAAGTCCTCCTCAAGACTCACCAGGAAAGGGATTCATTGATCCTCATAGCACCAGCATGGCCCTGCTAGCACTGGTTCACCATGCTGTTGAATCTATCAGAGGACAGACCAGTAGCCCTTCCTGTGTGCCCAGCCCTCATCACACAGGACCATAGCCGTCTACAACACCCCATGGTTGAGTTCGCTAGAGCTCCAGTGTTTGCACTCAGAGAAGTTCTGCTGGGAAGTAGGAAACCCTCCATTCGTGCCACATACCCTGGTGAAGTGGAAGCGGTTTTCTATCTGGTCTCAGCAGAAGGGCAGCCCTCCGCAGCAAGTGTCAATTCCCCTTGTTTTGGACTACCTATTGTACCTGAAGCAGCAAGAGTTGGCAATATCATCTATCAAAGTGTACCTGGCCACCATTTCAGCCTTCCACCTGGGTGCAGTGGGTAAATCAGTCTTTGGGAATCCCATGGTGGTCTGGTTTCTCAAGGGCTTGGACAGACTTTATCTCCAGATGCGGCAGCCCGTCCCTGAGTGGGACCTCAGCCTGGTCTTGTCCATGCTCATGAGACCTGCCCTCTGTCCTATCTTTCCTGGAAGGTGGCCTTTTGAGCCCATGGTGACCTGCCCTCTGTCCTACCTTTCCTCGAAGGTGGCTTTTCTGGTGGCCATAACCTCCACCAGAAGGGTCTCCGATCTCAGAACGCTGACTCCTGAGCCTCCCTCTATGGTCTTTTATAAAGACAAGGTGAAGCTACGCCCTCATCCTGCATTTCTATCAAAGTTAGTCTCCCAGTTTCATGTGAACCAGGACATATTTTTACCTGTGTTCTTCCCTAAGCCACATGCCAGTAACAGAGAGCGAATGCTCCATTCCCTGGATGTGCCCTAGCCTTTTACATTGCGCACACAAAGCTGTTTCTTACATCACCACAGCTCTATATTGCAATCACAGAGAGAATGAAGGGGCTTCCCATCTCGTCCCAGCACATTTTGTTGTGGATCGCATCCTGCATCAGAATGTGTTACGACCTAGCTAAGATTCCAGCCCCACCATTGACGGCATACTCCACAAGAGCGCAGGCTTCATCCACAGCATTCCTTGCGCAGGTCCCTGTTTAGGACATATGCAAGGCAGCAACATGGTCTTCCATCCACACCTTCACATCGCACTACGCCATCACCCAACAGGCGACGGATGATGCAGCCTTTGCCAGGGCAGTCCTGCATTCAGCAACCAGGTGAACGCCGACCGCTCCTCCGGGGAAACTGCTTGGGAGTCTCCTATAAGAATGCACATGAGCAATCAGAGAAGAAAAAATGGTTACAGTACCTACCTCTCGTAACTGTTGTTCTTCGAGATGTGTTGCTCATGTCCATTCCAAATCCTACTGGCCTCCCCTGTGTTGGAGTATTCCTGCAAGAAGGAACTGAGCAGGCAGCGGGTCAGAAGAGACCCATATACACTGTCATGAAAGGGCCACTCCAGGGGGCTCCACAGCCAACCTGACGGGTATCGCTAGGGAAAAAACCTTCCGACAATCATGCACACATTGCGCATACACACCTATTGGAATGGACATGAGGAACGCATCTCAAAGAACAACAGTTACCAGAGATAGGTAACGTTTTGGGGGGTGGGGAGTGTCTCCCCTATTTCTCAGCATTTTGTCCTTAATTTGGTATTCTCAGTTGAGGCACGGTGACAGAAAGTAAAAGGGAGATAGCAAGAGGAGAATATAACCGCAACAGGGAATGGAATGGAGTAAAGGCAAAGAGGAAGACAATAAAGGTATAAGTCAAAGATCGACAACTGGCAGCCTGGGGGCTGCATCTGATCCACCAGATCATAGTATTTGGTCCACCACAGCCCAGTTTGGGACAGAAAATGTGGTGGCACAGGAAGGGGCTGGGCAGGGTGTCACATGTGGGTGAGTGGGGCCATCTGTGCATGGATGCACACATCACATGATGCCGTGGCAAGAGTCAACAGGATGGAGCAGGGAGACAGGCTCAGCCCTGTTGGACAGGAGTTGCCACTGGAGAGTGAGTGCAGGATGGATTTGATCCTCAAACCATGCCCCCCTAACCCTGGGGCCTCTGAGCCCCTGGGAACAGGACCTGAGCCCCTGGGGGTAGGACCCAATCCATCCTACTTCACTACCTCCCCCGAGGCAATTAATTGATCTTTGATTATTAGCAGGTAAATATGCCCAATGGTCTGTGATGGGATGTTAGATGGGGTGGGATCTGAGTTACTACAGAGAATTCTTTCCTGGGTGCTGGCTGGCGAGTCTTGCCCACATGCTCAGGGTTTAACTGATTGCCATATTTGGAGTCGGGAAGGGATTTTCCTCCAGGGAAGATTGGCAGAGGCCCTGGAGGTTTTTCGCCTTGCTCTGCGGCATGGGGCACGGGTCACTTGTTGGAGGATTCCCTGCACCTTGAGGTCTTTAAACCACGATTTGAGGACTTCAGTAACTCAGACATAGGTTAGGGGTTTGTTACAGGAATGGGTGGGTGAGATTCTGTGGCCTGCGTTGTGCAGGAGGTCAGACTAGATGATCATAATGGTTCCTTCTGACCTTAAGTCTATGAGTCTATGAGATGTCATACTTCCCAGCCTGCCAAATGGTGATAGTCAACGGACACAAAAACCACTATCTTAAAGTTTCCCGTCCCTGCTCTAAGTGCCAAGGAAAGAGGGATGAGAACATTCTAATTAAGACACAGAGGTATTCCTGATTCAAGCACCTGGAGCTTGGGAGAGTTGGGATCCTAATTTATATCCAGACATCTGGTCTAAAACAAATTCAAAATGTGAACTTTGTCAAGTTCTGAGCTAGTTCAGATCCAGATGCACATTAGCATCATATCTTTTCCTTTTAATCTCCATACCATTGACATCAATATCTCTTCTATGCTAAAGAGGACTCAATCTTCTCTTACTGTTTTAAAAGCATCTTCTGCTCTTTCAACTTCCCTTTCTAGATTAGGGATTTTATTTGTAACTATGAGTAAAATTTTCAAAAATGCCTGAGTCCCATTTCCAAAAGTGGCTTAGGCTCATGGGAACCTAAGGGTGTGTCTTCATAGCAAAAGCCATGCACGGGCTAGCCTACCCAAGCTAGCTTGAATCCAGCTAGCTTGCATAACAAGTGAAGACAACATGAGTGTCAGAGCAGGCAGCACAACCCAACACAAACCCCGTGTACGTACTTGGCTCGCTCGCCCACCCTGGAATCTATGTGTTCTTCACTGCTATTGTTGCCTATGTTAGCTGGATTCAACCTAGCTCAGGTAGACTAGCTGGTGCACAACTTTTGCTGTGTAGATATACCTTTAGTCCCATTGACTTTCAATGAGACTCAGGCTCCTAAGTGCCTAAGTCAATGTGAACATGGGACTTAGGTTCCTAAATCACTTAGGAAATTTTACCTTCAATCTGATTTTGAATCCAACTGGTCAAATCCTTTAACTGAGGATGACATTGCTGAAACAATAGACCTTAATGCCTCCTGGAATAGTTGCTGATACATGTTCACCATTATGGGGCCCTTTTTCTTTCAGAATGTTTTAAAAAGAATCTCGAGAGACAGACAGATACATATACACAGGCGTGCGAACACACACACACACACAGCACTTTCTCGCTCAAAAAAATACAGTTACAACATAAAAGCCAAACATATTAAAAACAAAATAATATAAAATGCTCAAAGAACCTGTAGTTAATTATGTTTTAGTACCTGACTGCCAAGTAAGCAGGGTTGCATACCACATGCACAACAATACTTCCCTTATTCCCCTTCCCTTGAACCTGATGAGATTTTCATTATATCCTTTATAGATTGGTTGCTGCCATTCAGCCAGGTGTGATATCTGCTGTGCATCTTTTAAAAATGAATAGATTACATTCCATTAAAACAAGTTTTCTGCCTTTTGGATGGTTTAAATAGCAACAGAATAGTCCTTGCTTATAAAGGGAGCATATTCTAGGCCCAATAAGTACTTTTTTAAAAGATGCCCATTTCTTCAGGATCTTTCACCTTATTGGTTTCAGGTCCTGCTGTTTTGATTACAGCAGCATGTCAAATTATTTCATGACTAACTCCCCCTTCCCCCATGTATAAATCTGCACATACTGGTTGTTTCTACTTTTTCAGGACTGTTCACTTGGAATATAGAATATTTTAGGTTTGGTTTATTTTTGGATGAGTTTAAAAAGCAGGCTGCAGCTATATTAATTATACAGTAGAACCTCAGAGTTATTAACACCAAAATTACGAACTGACTGGTCCATCACACACCTCATTTGGAACAGAAAATATGCAATCAGGTAGCAGCGGGGGTGGGGAGGAAGCAAATACAGTAAAGTACTGCCTTAAACGTAAAGTATTTTTTAAAAAAAAGGAACGTTTTTTTTAAAAAGATTAGACAAGGTAAGAAAACTGTTTTTGTGCTTGTTTCATTTAAATTAAGATGATTAAAAGCAGCATTTTTCTTCTGCATAGTAAAGTGGCAAAGCTGTATTAAGCCAAAGTTCAATTGTAAACTTTTGAAAGAACCACCATAACATTTTGTTGAGAGTTATGAACAACTTCCATTCATGAGGTGTTTGTAACTCTGAGGTTCTACTGTACCTTGGGAAGGGGTACTACATTGCCTGCCTCAGCTCTCAGATACTAAACATTTCTTTGGTTCCAGAGTGAGTTGCAGGGCTTTTATCGTGAACCTCACGATAACTCAGGGTAGACCCTCCCTGGTCTACCCCATGGACTCAGTTCAGTTGTGAAACTTCTTCCCTCCTGCCTCCCCCGCATAAGGGGGATGGAGTGACAGAGGCCACAAGGCTGGGTGGGGGCAACCTCAGCCCGCAAAGTCTTCAAGCTCCTCCCCAACATGAGTGCAGGGTCAAACAGTGCACTCCTGGATCTCATTTACATGGGAGCCGGCCCTTTTAGCCTTTACCCACACTGGACACTGATCGCAAGCTTTGACAAGTCAGCAATCATAACAGCATTATTTCAACCTCAAATCTTATTGTTTCTAACCCAACTGTGCTACGAGGTGGCTGTGAGCAAGGCAAAAATACCCACCAGGCTACATGCCAATTTGGCCCAGTGGGAGCAATTCCTCCCTGGAATTGGAACCCTGCAAACAGATGATCAGTCAGACCCATAGTGTCATAAACAGCACAGCTCCTAATCTATGACTCAGAGGAGGGAGGGCAGAGCAACTAACCAGACTAAGAGGCTGTTGCAAAATGCTGCTTTAGCTGAAATAGGCAAGCGATGTGTCTTCCCTGGCGGCAGGAAATTTGCCAGTGGGGATGTTGTCACAATATCCCTTCTGCCTGGAGGCTTGTAAGAGAAGGTGACAGTGGAAAGTATCACCCCTCCCTCTGTACTTGTGCACTGGCTCTTTCTGCTCAGGCAGGTGCCGTGCAGTGTGCATCAAATGAGCATATTTCCAAAATAAAAAAAAACGAGGACACTTTTGTGGCAAGGTTTTTATGGTCATGAAATACTCGGGTGCTTCATAGTCTCTGATCTGCTTTGCCTGGATCAGAGGATCAGATCAAAGAAAGGTACTTGTCCTTGTACCCCTCTGCCTCTCACTTCCCCTCTCTCTCTACTTCTGGCAGTCGTAAAAAGGAGGGAGGCAAGAGACAAATGGATCTCTTCTGGGCACCCACCTTATTCCTCTCCAACCCCACTCTGAAGGCTCCGAGGTTGCACTGACCTGGGGAGGTTGCACTGACAACACTGTGTCACTGACTCATTGGAACGTTAACACTTGACATGTTCTCCCAAGCTTTGGTCTTGAGCAATGGCTAGCCCAAAACACAATGGTGATGAGTGAAACAAAGGTGTGATTAAAACATTGTATATTGTTGTAGGCAATACATCTGAACAGACATTTTGTCGCTGTAAAAAAAATGTTTTGATTAACTAAATGAAACTGGGACAGTTCTAGAAAATCAGAAGCTGTCAAGAACCCAGTTCAATGTATGAAAAACTGGGACTGTCCTTGTAAAATCAGGACTTAGAACTTTAAAAGTTCATTATTCTAAAACAGCAGGTCTAACCCAAAGGAGTCAGTGCAGATTCACTTGTGATAGCAGAATTTTGCCCTCGATTTAATTTCTCAGGTGCTTTCCTGAGTATTTTCTGTTTTTAATAACACTGATAACATTTCACTAGGTAGACAATAGCACTGTGGCCAACTCTTGATTATCCATATCTTCCAGATTCAAGAAATGAATCGGCATTCCCTGAAAAATAAGTTCACGCTCATGCTTTTTTCTTTGAATTCCTCCTCCTCTGTATTTCCATATGGCTGAAGGTTATTTCTTTACTTCTGTTTGTCCAGATCTTCAACTGAATGGGCTTGATCCAACTCTCATTAAAGTCTATTGCACTGGATTGAGCTCCATAGAATCATAGGAATGTAGGGATCTTAAGAGGTCATCTAGTCCATCCCTTACACTGAGGTAGGATTAAGTAGACCTAGCCCATCCCTGAGAGATGTCTGTCAAACCATATGGCTGCTTGTAGCCTCATATAGCTTCTTTTAAGATATTGAATTCTTCATCATCATCCATAGAGAGAGTAGCTTTTAATTTCATCAACTTCTCATTGAACTTGCTGGAAGTTTAATTTGAACATCGATGATTCTTTGTATCTCAGAAACATCGTATGCTTTTTGATTCACGAGACCAAATTCTGTCTTGGGAGCTAAACAGGGATAATAAAGAACATAAATATCACGGAATAGGCACCTAAATTTGTAGTCAGGAAGGCACCTAACAATAATGGCCCAAAAGATAAAATCTCCAGAGTCTCATGACAAGTCTTGAGTAAGAGAAGTTAGCAGCAAAAATAGGTGTGGTACATTCAAGAAATGAGTGTAAGCTAGTTAGTTTGCATACTATTTAGATGAACTCCAAAAAAGATGGAATAGGTTCAGCTAAGCACATGCCATAAATAGGTTTATATACTGTCTATGACATTAAACTATTTGGAGAAGCACCTCCATGTACATATACACTGACATTCATTCAGATTTCCAGCTTCAATTCATGTAATTCTTGATGCTTATGTTTGCACCTACACTAGAGAGAGGCCTGAACTAAAACTTCGCAGCATTTCCAATCAGATAAATTTTATTTTTTGTTTTCTTTCTGCTTGCTTGGGATACACATGTTATAGTTGGTTCTCTCGGTGCAGAACGTCATCTTTTCCTTACTGAATGACAGGAGACTTAAAATGAGTAAATATTTAACGGTAATATCGCTTAGCACTGCATAGACTGGGGGCTCTCACTGGAACTCCTCAGCTTGCCCTTCAGTAACATAGATTCTTGTACCATGATTTTATTTTTTAACAGTGCACTTTAAAAAATAATGGGCTACAGGTACTATCAAAGTGTCAGTTCATGTTGTATTTTATACAAATATCTATCTAGTTCATTTTCTTTATATTCAATGTATCTCGTGCCAGGCTGAGAGAAACCCTGTTTATCATGATACGCAATCAGGTAAATGTGGGAGTCATTCTTCACCTCAACTGTGTTTGTATCTCATATGCATGCTTTGAAATTTTTATTTTATTTTTGGTGCCTGCTTTTGTACATCAATTTTAAGTCTGTTTGGTGGGCTGCTGTTATATTTGTACATAAGGCACAGTGTACACATAACATTGGACTCTAAGGGTACGTCTACACTTACCTGCCGGTTCGTCTGATCTAGACGCGATAGTTCGAACTCCGGAAGCGCCGCGGTCGACTCCGGTACTCCACCTCGGCAGAAGGAGTTGGCGGAGTCGACGGGGGAGCCGCGGAGTTCGACCCCGCCGCGTGTGGACGGGTGAGTTGTTCGAATTAGGGTACTTCGAATTCAGCTACGCTATTCACGTAGCTGAATTTGCGTACCCTAATTCGAACCCCCTTCTTAGTGTAGACCAGGCCTAACTTGCCATAGCTGTCTCTCTTTTAAAGACTCAGAAGGAATAACAATTAATGCCTTTGGGGGTGGGGAGTGGTGGAATATTTCCCTATGAAGTACCATATTATGTGAGTTGCCTGACAAATGGGTGTATATTTAAATTCTAACTGAGCCTAAGTGTGTATTCTTTCACAATCAAATGCATTTAGAGTGATACAGGAATACTATCTTTATATAACAACGACAGAAAGTCAGAACCCCCTGGTTTTGGCTCTGGGCTTTCACCGCTGAGCTGCTTGCAAAAGACAGAATATTATACTAGTTCAGCCTGAGCATGCTGAGGGAGAACACCAATGACAGCACATTGGGAATGGTTCTTAAAAAACATCATGCTGACAGGGATAGCTCAGTGGTTTGAGCGTTGGCCTCCCCTAAACCCAAGGTGGTGAGTTCAATCCTTGAGGGGGCCATTTAGGGAACGGGGGTAAAAAAAAATCTGTCTGGGGATTGGTCCTGCTTGAGCAGGGGGTTGGACTAGATGATCTCCTGAGGTCCCCTCTAATCCTAATCTTCTAGGATTCTATGATCTGCCCCATCTCCCCTCCAGCCCATTTGTCTCTTAAAGGAAAATGCATATGTTTTTCCTAGGGCCTGCCAGCAGTTTGCTAACAGATGTACAAATTTTGGCTCTTTGCTGGTTTGTGTCTGCAGTGTAGTTGCACTTCTCTGCATAAGCCAACCATGGTTGGGAGTCTTATGTATATCATCATCATCTTCATCATCACCACATACTGTCAGGGCCGGTGCAACCATTTAGGTGACCTAGGCGGTCGCCTAGGACACTAGGATTTGGGGGGCAGCATTTTCTTCGGCAGTGACCACGGCGGCTGAATCTTTGGCCACCCTGGTCGCCGCCAGCATTTAGGCAGAGGGAGCTGGGGCAGGGGAGCGCAGGGAGGGCCGCCTGCAGCAAGTAAGGGGGCGGGACAGCACGCAGGGGAACTCCCCACCCCAGTTCACCCCTGTTCCGCCTCCTCCCCGAGCACGCCGTGGCTGCTTCACTTCTCCCGCCTCCCAGCTTGCGGCACCTAAGCTGATTGGCGCTGCAAGCCTGGGAGGCGGGAGAAGTGAAGCAGCCATGGCATGCTCGGAGTGCTTGTGCGTGGAGTGACTCGCATGCAGGATGGATAAAAATAAAAAAATTCTGATTTCTTTATTTTAATGGATATTTTAATTTAAAGTAAATGCAAGTTTGTTTTAAAATAAACTTACTTATTTAAAATGTAATTTTAAATTATGATGCCCTGTGTTAAGGCCTACCTTACTATAATGTATTAAAATCATTGTATATTAACATTACGTATGTTTGGTGCTGAAATTTTGAAGTAAGTCAAACCACTGAACTGGGGGAAGTCACTGGCAAAGCACCTGGACCCAGAGTTTGATGAAGTGCTAAACCAGCTTTTGACAGCAGTAGCCTCTTCTGCAGGTGCAGAGTGAATACTTCCTTCATTTCAGTTTATCCAACTGGGTCAGTTCAATGATTAATTCATTCAAAGTTAAAAAACTAATTAGGAGCTGAAAAATCAGGAAACCTGATTTTCCTTTTCTGATCTATGATTAAAAACTAGGTGTCAGAGGATGAGAGCTACTAGTTCTAAAATCTTGAAGGACGTGGTGACCAGAAACAATCAGTTCAGTTAATTAACTACAGGTGATATTTACTTTGTTTAATAGATCAGTGTTAAATGCAAAATACATTTTTCTAAACTTTTTTCTTATGTATCCAGCACATGTAAGGTAATTGTATTTAACTAAAAAATATATATAATATTATTTGTCTGTTTGTAATTGAATTTGAATTTCCATCCAGATAGAGATAAGTTGGAGAATTGATCTGGAATCGGTAAGATGAAATTCAATAAAGACAAGTGCAAAACACTGCACTTTAGCAGGAAAAATCAAATGCACACATACAAAATGGGGAGTAACTGGTTAGGCAGCAATACTGCAGAAAAGGACCTGGGCATTATAGTGGATCACAAATTGAATATGAGTCCAAAGTGTGATGCTGCTGTGAAAAAGGCAAATGTCATTCTGGTAAGTATTACGGGAGTGTCATGTGTAAGACACAGGAGGAAATTATTCCACTCTACTCTGCACTGGTGAGGCCTCAGCTGGAGTACTGTGTTGAGCACACCACACTTTAAGAAAGATGTGAACAAATTGGAGGGAATCAATAAAAAGATAAGTTGCGAAAACATGACCTCTGAGGAAAGATTGAAAGAATTGGGCATGCTTAAGCTAAAGAGAAGGCTGAGGTCGGGCAGGCGGGTCGGGGGGCATATGATAGCAGTCTTCAAATATGGAAAAGTTTGTAATAAAGAGAATGGTGATCAATTGTTCTCCTTGTCCACCCAGAGTAGGACAAGAAGTAATGAGCTTAGTTTGCTGGAAGGGAGATTCCGGTTAGATATCAGGAAAAACTTTTTAATGCCAAGGCTAGTTAAGCACTGGAACAGATTCCCTAGGGAGGGTGTGGGATGCCATCCTTGAAGGATTTTTAGAACAGATTAGACAAGTACCTGTCAGGGATTATGTAGGTATGCTTGGTGATGCCTCAGTAAGAGGGATTGGACTAGATGACCTCTTGAGGTCCTTTCCAGCCCTGCATTTTTATGATTCTGTGGTAAGATATCTGGTCTTGATTTAAAGACTTCAGGTGATGGAGAATCCATCATGTCCCTAGCTAAGTTTTTCCAATGATTAATTACACTCACGTTAAAAATTTGCACCTTATTTCTAGTCTGAATTAGTCTAGCTTCAACTTCCAACTATTGGATCTTGTTATGCCTTTTTTATTTTTTTTTGCAAGATTAAAGAGCCATCCACTATCAGAAATCTTTTCCCTAGGAAGGTATTTGTAAATTATGAGCAAGTCATCGCTAAACTTTCTCTTGGATAAACTAAATAGATTGAACTTCTTTGGTTTCTCACTATAGGGCATATTTTTTCAGATCTCATATCATTTTTGTAGCTTGTTTCTGAACCCATTCCAATTTTTCAACATCTTTTTTAAGTCTGGACACTGTCAGTAATGATCCTCACTAATGCCATGCACAGAGGTAACACCCTTTCCCCTGCTCTTACTTGATAGTCCCCTGCTAGGGCATCCAAAGATTGCCTTCTCCGGCTTCACTACAGTTTTGCACTGGAGCTCATGTTCACTTTGTTCTGTTCCATTACCCCAAATCTTTGTCAGTGTCGCTTCATTCTGGGACACTGTCTCCCATCTTGTCATTCTGATCCATATTCCTAGACCTATGGCCTTGCATTTCGCCCCCAGTGCCCCTGACCCCGGCAGAAGCCATATAGCCTCAGGGGAAGCCCTTCGTGCCCCTGACTCCATCCCTGGCAGAAGCTGGGGGCGGAGCAGTAGGGGAAGCCGTGTCCCTGGGACTGGAGGAGTCATGTTACCTACCATGGACTCAGGGCTGGGGGGCTGCAGTGGGGAGACAGAGCTTCTCCGGTCTTGGGGCCACAGGGGAGAGGTGGAATGGGGGGGAAGGACCCTGGGGAAGGGACTTAAAGGGGTGGGGCCATGGGCAGGATCACATGGAGGGGGAGGAATGGGGGCAGGACCACAGGTTGAAGAGGTGGGGCAGGGAGAGGCCCCCCACTTGATCTGGCCCAGGGCCCCAGGAAACATTAATCTGCTTCTGGTGTCAGTCCTTCAAAACCCACAACTGGATTTTTCCTGTGGTTACAAATTCAAAACTGTCTCAGATTCAGAACCAGAACCATCATGAATAGTTTATTCCTTCCGTTATACAGCCTGGGCCTTTGATCTTGGCCTCATGTAACAGGTGATCAGGGCATGACTTCAAAAGGCTGGGTTTTTAAATAGCTAGAGATGTGAAATTTGAATTCATCTCCCTTTAGTTATTCTCCAGGAAAACCACTTTATGTTCCAAAAGTTCATTCTTGTCTGGCACATTATTCAGTATTGTCCTTTGAACCCCCAGGTCTCACTTTTGTCACATCTCCCTGCTTAAGAGGTCTCATAAAATCCCAGCCCACTATAATACATAAAAAATTCCTTTAATGCAATGGTCACCAAAGATACTTAAACTTAATTCGATAAGGTTTCCCGAGGATATTGCAGGATATTGCCATATCTGTCACCCCCTGCTTACCAAACAATCCAGATCAGCCCAGATAACTGACTTGTCCATGTTATTTACCAGTCTACCAATTTTTATGTCATCTGCAAACTTTACAGGTATTTATTCTATATTTTCATCCAGATCATTTATAAAGATACTGAACAGACTATATCAAAAAACAAAACGAAAAACACGTTAGTTTTTCCACAGAAAAATTTGACTTTGTGGCAAAAAATTAAAAATGGAAAATTTTTGAGTTGGAAATGCCTTTGTGGTGCTTTACGGGAGTTATAGTTTGGGTGCCTCATGCAGCCATTCTCCGTGGGCCGGCCAGCCTCCCTAGCTGGACTACATCTCTTAGGATAAACTGTGGTTTCCCTCTTGCTGACCTTACCGAATGCATCAGGAGAATCCCTGGCCACAATGCCCAATCTTGAGGAATGCCCTAATTTACATTACTACTTCATTGTCCCCTGTGGGCCACTGCTAAGTCATAGAAACAGGGGTTTAAGACTAAGCCGGCCACTCCTCCTTGCACCCCTGACATGCTCCCTTTCACCTCGTCCCATCCTACCTCTGATAAAACCTTACTCCAGAAGCTCGTGCAGAGGTGTCACAGAGATGTACCCCTTGCACTATTTCTTTTCCCTTCCATGTGACTCCTTTGTACCAGTTTATTTGCAAGGCAAGGCTCATTAGGACAGCTATGAATCTAAGGGATCTATTTTTCAAATGCTTAACTTATGTATGTTCATAGTTACTCACACGAGTAGTCCAGCTGAAGTCAATGTAAGTAAAGTTACACACTCATATGGGTTTTCAGGACCAAGCACTAAAAAGGCGGGGGAGGGGGAGACAAAGGGAGGAGGAGAAGTTAGAACATATCTGCATAATGATCATGGTGAAGATAGACACACATGTTATTACTTCCTTTCCCTTCCACCCTGCCAGCCACTGAAACAAGCAACATAGGAAGGGAGAAGACGAGGGCGAAAATACAAATATGTACTTTAAACAACCATTTGGAATACATCCATATTTCATAGGAGTTTTTGATGCCTCCAAACCCACTTGTGTCCCACTTCACTAGGGACTTATGTGGTGCATGTAGCCACTTGCTGCTTTTAATCCCTCACATGCCATACCTAGTATTTGTGTAGGCAGTGTAATTACAGCAGGTGATAGGGAGTCAGGTCAGTCCTGGGTTCTATTCCCGGTTCTGTCACTGTCTAGCTGCATGACTGTAGGCAAGCCGCTGAAACTATCTGTGCCTCAGTTTCCCCATCTATATAAAATGGGGCTGAGTTACCCACCTCACTGGGGTGTTGTGAGGTTTTTAAAATAACATTTAGAAAAAGAAGTGCATTTCATCCCTCATATATTGAAATATTATATCACTAATTTTCCACTGTTCTGCTAACAGGGGTTGTACTTAAACATGGCTTGATCCTTGGAAAGTATAGATTTTAAACTTATAAACCATATAAATCGGTAATAACTGTTTTTGTTTTTTTTAATCTGTTTTCCTGCCCCCTCTCTCTGAACATTGGCAATTTAAGATCCAAGTAAATTTCTACAGCAATAATTGCTTCAGTATCCTGTGCAAGAAAGGTCCTCTACCCCTTTTGCATTTCAGAAAAAAAGTCCATCAGTTTTATTATTTAGTGACACGTAGGGTGTGATTCCTCATTGCCTGGCAACCTGTGTAAAGTGTATAAAATGCTACCATTCTAAACTGGTAACATTTTATAACCACGCTGCATAAATGTAAATGACTGTACAAGGTGAAAAGCAGCAAAATCTAGCATTGTATATAACTGTTTTGGGTTGATTGCTGGATGGATTATGTACTTCATTCCATATTTTAGGCATTCTTAAGCATTCAGCAATATTTTTGCTTCGAAGATTTTCTCACACCTTCAAAGAAAAAGGGTCAGAACAATTGTTGTGAAGTCAATGGAGCTACTCTAGATTTTCACTGGTGAGAATGAGAATAAATCTGACCCATAAAGTTATAATGATCAGAGATTGTTCATGCGAATGATTTTTATTTTAACTGGAGCTGTCCAACCGTTACTACTTTATCAGCTTGTCGTACAAATATCACTCTAAACCACAGCAAGCTCTTTGTCTTGACTAAGGTTGTAAGCAAATCTTATGAACAGGGAAGTATTAGTGGAACACATCACCTTATGGAATGTCCATATTATCACTTTGATTTAAAAGCTGTCCACAGTAAATGAGCTCAGCATAACCTTTCGCCCTTTAGATTTCCACAGAGTGATCCACCTGGCAAAGGGTTAAATGCAGACCACACTTTACAACACAGTCTGTAAACATCAGTGCCTTTCCCTTCAAATTGTTTTTTTTAAGCTTGCCTAATCACACCTCACTTATTTATAAGTAGTACATGTGGTTTAACTTTGCACCCACTTTTCCACTGGAAGACTTAATGTTAACACCCAGGGACACCTGTCTTAGATTAGCAAAACGGTTTACAAATGATGGCACCGAATAGCTGTTCTTATTCTTGCTTTTAAAACACAAGTTTGGGTCAAATCTGCTTTTGCTTTTTCATTTTACAAAATGGTAGATGAAAGTTGAGAGCAGAGGAAAATATGTTATCGTGTTGTTCAAATGCAATCACCCCAGTCTTGCTTTTCTGTGTAAGAGCACCTGAAAACCTCATGTCCATTTGACAAGAGCATTTTTGTCATTCCACAGTGGCAAAACAAGTGCAAGATTTGAAGTGGTCTGCACACATGGCCTTAAAGGGCACAAAGGTTTGCTGGGGGGTCACCTGTTTTTGGATCTGGGTGAATTTCATGGTCCCAGCTGTCCAGATGATTTGCAGAGAACACCAGCAAACTAGAGCAACCTGCTGTGAATCTTCATCCAAATAGGTTAAAGCATGGCAGTCGCCCTACATGGTCTTCAATAACAATAATTTAAAAAAATAAACTTCCCCAGCACCAGCTTCCTTGATATATCCTCCTCTTCTCATTTGATTGATTGGTTGGCAATTACTTAACTCTCTCGCATTTACCTGAAGCTCAGTCTTCCAATATACATGTAATAGCCCTAAACAATATTAAGAAAACAGGGGAAGAGAATGGATTTTTGAAATAGCTACATATATTCTTTGCATTCTGATGTGAAGATCAAGATATTGATGTACTAGGGTGATTGCTTTTAACTTCTTTTGCTAAAAATAGCAGCTGAAATGACTGCAACCGGCTTGTTCCTATTTTACATTTGCCTCCTCCCCCCCAAAAAAATGCATACCCCTCCCCCCCCGACAGAGAATTAGTTTATCCTTTTACTGGTAGTTCCATCCTGGGCCCTGAGCTTAGATATTTTCTTACTCATGCCTCTACTCATCAGCACCCTTCTTTCTATGACCAGGGCAGATTATGAAGTGGTTTTGAGAAGAAGAAAGTAGAATGAGTGTAATTCGGTTTGTCATTTTTCTTCTTTTTCCACTCTGCCCCCTGGTAAACTTCTTTTATATATTAAAAGCTGCAGCAAGATTTCGGATATGTCACGTTATATGTTACGTTATTGTTGTCATATTGTTGCCGTCGTGTTTGAAAGATCTTCATATTAGATGTCTGTGCCACTGCCCATGGGAGCATAATGGGTCATTTACAAATATTTGCCCGTATTTTATTATTCTCACTTCAGTGACAGAGTACTGGAAAAATGTTGACGCGAGCTTCAGGAGAGAATGAGATAACCATTCAAACTAGTTCTAAAACTTTTACTCAGCCATACAGTAATATAACTTGCACATTGCTGTTAAGATATTGCTATGAACTGGTGCCATTAATTTTCATATCCAATTAGCTGAGTAGAGGTTAATTTACTGTTACAGGAAAGTAGAATATCTGGTTATGGGCGCCTTGGAAATCATTATACAAAATTATAAACACGGTTTAAATTATAAACATGGTTAGGCATTTTAAACCGCAGTACAAGAGCTTGTATTTTGCTTCATTATATAACAATGCTGTAAGATGTTTCAAATAGTTTGCTCCCTCTCCTAATGCATAACATTTTGAAATCCCGATTTACTCCTGACCAGAGACCAAGAAATGGTGATTGGGAATAGATGGATGCTATTGTCAGCTAAATTTGGTTCTCAGAAATTCCTACCACCCACTCACTGACATCCATTCAGCTGTCTGAATATCAGACTCTACAACATGAGCAAAGAAGTAGCCCTTTATCTGATAGCCTTCTCATAACACTGTCATACCACACACTACCATGCCACTGTCATTGAGCAAGGATACATCATGGCGGACAACGTCACGTGTGTCACTCAAGGACTACAGTAGTTAGTGAGCAACCAATTCTTGTGCATTCTCCAGCTTTTCCTGCATTAAGCTGCTTCGACAACGTGTCGGTTAATGGCCTTGGTTTAGGCTTACAAACATGACTGTTCTGACAGGCATGCAACTGAAATGCCATTTTAGTGATTGGGGCCCTTTGATGGGGGAAAATCGCAAATAGACGATGAATGTCAATAAGTACAGTATGGAAGTTGTGACTGATGAGTGACATCAGGTTTCCAACAGATGTTTTTGTGTCGTAACGGAAGCTTATTTAAGAAGTCTGGTTACAGCTGGCCGTGGCTATTTGGGGCTCCACAGAAGCGAGTCAGCCACAGAGGGTTTGCTGGAGGTTTTGTTTTGTGTTGTTTTTCTTTTTGCTTTGGTTTTCTATTTAGAGCAAGGTCTTGCATTTCTGCCCAATAGCACAGCAGAGGGCATGTGTGGTATTCCCCAGGAAATGCCAAGGAAAGTGCTTGTGTTGGTAAGTCAGAAACACTGGAGTCTGTCATCTGAAAAGAGTCCTCCCTGCTTTTTAAAAACATCCTTATGTTTGTCACAGCTGGAGCTGCATATGCACTAAGGTGCCTGCCCGGCAGCTGGGAATCTTGCAGGTGCATAAATCTCTGGCTTTGATTCTCTCTGCTTTCTCTGTTTTCAACAGAGCTATGATAAAAACTTCTCCACACTTATTTTTTTAATGTGGCATAGGAGGTGAAGAAGAGGAGGAAGTTGAGTTGTTGGGGGCGTGGGTTGCTTTTTAAAGACTAGGGGCCTCATCCTTCTTCCACTGACATTGATAGGAGCTTTGCTATTCACTTCCATGAGATCAGGTTCAGGCCTGAGGGTGGCAAATGTTACTGTAAAATCTGCATCCGGTCATTAGTTGTGAGTTGCTCAATCTGTATTTTAGTGCCCCTGATTGAATGGCCCATTGCATATGCTATCCCAGATGAGATGGGGTACTGGTAAGAGTCTAGAGGTTTGTACACAGCTGTAATTCAAAGCAGGCCTGATCCAGAGCTCACCGAGCTCAACCAAAAGACTTCCAATGATGTCTGGAGCAGGCCCTGAATCAGATGGCGTCATGACCCACAGGTCTCAAACTCAGATCTGCAGGGTTCATGGGAGCAGCCATCCTCCACCTGGCAGCCTGCTGACAGTAGCCTATCAGGGACCCAGGAAGCCCAGCCCCGGTGTGATGCTCTGTCCTGCAGTCCAATTGGCTGAGCCCTGGAGTGCTACTCAAGCCAGGAGCAGGAACAGCAACGTAGCCAAACAACTCGGGTCCACCCTGCTTTGAACTGTGCCCCTTGTGCTTCCTGCTCCCACTCCCTGATTTTCTGGCATCCCAACCCAGCTTGGCTCCTGGCATCTGACTTGTGGTTCTGGACCTCCAGTTTGTTTCCTGACTCTGACTTCCTGGTATCCTGACCTGGCTGGACTCTGGCTCTGACTACTGGATCTGGCTGCCCGCAACCCAGTTGTCACAGATGGTATTTTCTGGGTAACAAATGACCCATGTGTTTCTAGTGACAATAATATTCATACTTCAAGTTAGCCATGCTGACGATTTGCCACCTGAATATTAAGACACTAAATCTACCTTTCAGAAAATTGAAAAGGCATTATAAAAGAATCAAGAAGAAAAGTGTAAAGACTCATGTTTGCTCTTTGATGTGGTGTGCATTTTATTAATATGCCATGAGAACATATGAGAGAGACAGGGTGGGTAAAGTAATATCTTATATTGGATCCACTTCTGTTGGTGAAAGAGAGAAGCTTTCGGACTTCCACAGGTCACCCGAAAAAGAGCTCTGTGTAAGCTTGAAAGCTTGTCTCTTTCACCAACAGAAGTGGGTCCAATAAAAGATATTACCTCACCCACCTTGAGTCTCTGATATCCTGGGACCAACACAGTTACAACAGCACTGCAAATAAGACTATATAGCATTTGCCTCAGTCCCCAGGCCAAAAAGGCAGTAAGAGTAACCCAACAGCTAGTTAGCTGACTTAGAATGGTATTAAATCAATAAGATAATGTAGGAATGCAGTGCCACATCACGCCAGCTAGATGAAAAGTACTACATGGGAATTTAATACCTAGGCTTTTTTATTGCAATTATAAAATTGTTCTTTAAAAAAAAAAAAAACATAAAAATAGAATGTTTGAGATGTAGCTAGTCTTCTAACAGATTTATTTGGGCATAAGCTTTTGTGGGTGGTAAAAACCCACTTCTCCAGATGTGCATCTGAAGAAGTGGGTTTTTTACCCATGAAAGCTTATGCCCAAATAAATCTGTTCATCTTTAAGGTGCCACTGGACTCCTCATTGTTTTGTGGATACAGACTAACACAGCTACCCCTCTGATACCAGATATTCTTCTGTTCAAAAAAAAAAATGACCCCCTGGTGGAAGAAAGACCATAGGAAAGGAGAGAGTCTTTAAATATATCTTTATGAAGTTGGGTCCAAGTCAGATTCTTTGCATCTGGAGTTTTACTTTGGCCCATAGTATAGCCAGGATCACTTGCGAAATTCAGAACTGCATCTGATTTAAAAAAAAAATTACAACCCCCAAATGTTTAAACTGTTGGACTCTGCGCTTTCTCAAGCCCATAGCTGAAATTCTTTCATTTTATTTTTTAATTTTCAGGGCCAGGTCCTCAGCTTGTGTAAATTTACATAGCTCCATTAACCCCCAGTGAGGTTTGACATCATCTAGGGGTGTAGCCAGCATTTTATAAAATGCACCAACTTCAGTCCTGCTCCAGCTGACATCCTTACACAGGCATTATATTGCTACACTTCATCCAAGTACACCACTGACTGAAAGGGCCTGCAGGAGCCTAGAGCCAGATCCTCAAAGCTTGTTAGAAGCCTTTGAGGATCTTGGCAATAGTGCCCATCACGTATTTGAAACTGAAGCAGTTCCTATGCTGCCAACAATTCTTTTGAGTTTCTTGAATCTCAGTAAGAACCAAGAGTTTTCAGAAAACCAGCTTGCCACTTAAACATTTATTTTGATCATTGCAAACTGGGCTGTTAGTGACTGCAAGAGAAAATGTTTGCTATTCAAACTGAAATATTATTAGCCTTTTAGAAATGTTATTCTTGCTTCTCTGTTCCCACTCATTCACTGCTCCTACCTGGCTACACTGAAATGTTTGACTCTTCCGGCTGCTACTCAGGCTGCAATGGTGGCACCGGTGAGCTACAGAGTCAGGAAATGGAGTGGAAGGGAAGTTTAGTGGCGGAGTGTGTTACCTGATGTGGGAAATTGAGGGTAAAAAGAGACCTTACTGGAGAACAAGAGAGGCTGACCTAGGTGCAACTAAAGTGGCCCGGAGAAAACAAAGACCTTGGGCCTGATCCAAAGCTCATTAAAGTCAATGGTAAGACTCTGGATCAGATCCCGAGCTTGAAATGAAATGAGGAAAAAAACAATTTTAGGAAAGGGAGAAAAAAACGAGGAAGTGGAGGAGGTAATGAAGAGAGGTTGTATAAAGATGGAATTTGTCTGGCTGCAAGGAGAGGGTCTGGCAGTTGAGCACTAAGATAGGGCTTGGCAACTGACAATACTAGAGTTTGGCAAATGGCCTGAAAATATTGAGCGAGAGAGATTTCTGTAGCGCTTGGTAGCAGACCAGGCCCAGAAACCCCAGAGAGATTGGAACTGGCTGGCTGGCTAAAGAGTATAGTTAATTATTCCTGCCAAGGGGATTGACCCCTTGAGATTTTTTTTTCCTGTTTAGTTTTTCTTGCTGTTTTTATCTGGAAAAATATTTTTTCGATATTCCGAGTATCTTCACCAAAAAAATAGAGGATTCCGAGCAACTTCTTGGAAGTGGGGAAATGGGATACCGGGAGGAAACACAAGGAGGAGGGTGCAACAGGGGAGGCCTCCTGATTCAGACTGAGAAAATAGGACAATCGGCTAGTTATCTTAGGTGCCTGTACACGAATGCAAGAAGCCTGGAAAACAAGCAGCAGGAATTGGAAATCCTGGCACAATCAAGGAACTGTGATATGATTGGAATAACAGGGACTTGATGGGGTAACTCACAAGACTGGAGCACTGTCATGGAGGGATATAACTGTTCAGGAAGGACAGGTGGGAGAGAAAAGGTGGAGGAGTTGCACAGTATGTAAGAGAGCAGCATGATTGCTCAGAGCTCCAGTATGAAACTGGAGAAAAGCCTTTTGAGAGTCTTTGGGTTAAGTTTAGAGGCGAGAGCAACAAGGGTGATGTTGTGGTGGGCATCTGCTGTAGACCAACAGACTAGAAGGATGAAGTAGACAAGGCTTTCTTTGGACAATTAACAGAAGTTTCCAGATCACAGGCCCTGGTTCTCATTGGGGACTTCAATCACCGTGACATCTGCTGGGAGAGCAATAGATTAGTGCACAGACAATCCAGGAAGTTTTTGGAGAGTGTTGGGGACAACTTCCAGGTGCACGTGCTGGAGGAACCAACTAGGGGCCGTGCTCCTCTTGATCTGCTGCTCACAAACAGGAAAGAATTGGTAGGGGAAGTAGGATTTGATAGCAGCCTCCAAGTATCTGAAGGAGGGTTCCAAAGAGGATGGAGCTAGACTGTTCTCAGTGGTGGTAGATGACAGAACAAGGAGCAACGGTCTCAAGTTGCAGTGGGGAAGGTCTAGGTTGAATATTAGGAAAAACTATTTCACTAGGAGGGTGGTGAAGCACTGGAATGGGTTACCTAAGGAGGTGGTGGAATCTCCATCCTTAGAGGTTTTTAAGGTCAGGCTTGACAAAGCCCTGGCTGGGATGATTTAGTTGGGGTTGGTCCTCCTTTGAGCAGGGGGTTGGACTAGATAACCTCCTGAGGTCTCTTCCAACCCTAATCTTCTATGATTCTTGCAAATCAATGTCTGAATTTAATCCAGTAAATTCTAAACTTCTTTGCGAAGTAAGTAGGACACTTTAAATAATAAAAAATAAAATTGCATGAGGGCTCAAGGTCTAACTGTTAAATCCAAAGGGAAGGTTAAGGAGTGACTTGATTGTAGTCTATAAGTACCTACACGGGGAACAAATATTTAATAAGGGGCTCTTCAATCTAGCAAAGAAAGGTATAACATGTTGCAATGTCTGGAAGTTGAAGATAGACAAATTCAGACTGGAAATAAGGTGTAATTTTTTAATATTGAGAGTAATTAGCCATTGGAACAATTTACCAAGGGTCGTGGTAGATTCTTCATCACTGAAGATTTTCTCTAGGAATTATTTTGGGAGAAGTTCTATGGCCTGTATTATACACAGGAGGTCAGACTACATTATCACAATGGTCCCTTTTGGCTTTGAAATCTATGAAGTTGAACCCAGACCAAATGCTGAACTGAACTAGCTTTGGAGCCTATTGTTTTAACCCAGTAGAAAACTTTTCCCTGAAGATTTCTGGGAAATGGGAACATATAAATAACAGAAGATTACATTAAATTTTCAACACTCCCCCAAGGCTGTCAACAGGAGTTTAAAAAAAGAGCTAATGCTCTCCTGGCCCCACTGAAGTCAGTAGTAGTTTTGCCATAGGCTTCAATGGGGCCAGGATATCACCCTTTGAGAGAAGAGCAGTCTTGTAGCACGTTTTCCCAGGGTCCGTGATTCTGCCTCAGGAGCGTAACATGATGATTAAAGTGTAAAGAAATGTTGGCTGCAAGTGAGAACAGAAAGCAAACTGGACCTATATTTGTTAGGTATATAAGACAGAGGGATAAAAATACGCAGCAGAAATAAAGGAGAAAGTGCTCGCAGAGAATGTTTGCAAAAGAACCAGATTGAGAAATAAGAGAGAATCTGAAGCAGAAAGTGGTTCTACTGGCAGTATAAAAAGCCTGGACAATGTTCTGCAGTCCAGGAAAAGCAAACAGGTTGTTATGATAATGCAAAATGTCCCATGGGGAAATAGATTTGAAGTGGCAAATGTGCTTGAGAGGGATAAGTCTGAGCTTTTGAGAAGGAATTGCAGCAACAAAGAGTGGAGAATGTGGTGCTTTCTGATAGAGGAGGGCTGTAGGGGATTCTCAGCATTCTGAGTGCCAAGAATGTTGAGTACACCAGTATTGTGGACAAAAGAGCTGGGATAATATCAAGCAGCTATCAATGACAGCAGAGAGGGCATCCTGCACGCTGGCAGTGCAATGGGTTGTTAAGACTTGGGCTCAGGGACACTAAAGGAAAATAATCTTATGCTGACTTATGGCCCTTTTAGAAGCTCTAGATTAAGTACAATATCTTTTGGAAGCTAAAGAAAAAAGATACTCGAGTAAAGGATGGAGTTAACAATATAAGGAGAGCAAATCTGGAGGGGAAAAAAAGCCTTATGGAAAGGAGCAGTTTCTCTCTCTCTCTCTCTCTCCCCCCCCCCCCTTTAAAAAAGTAAGTAGCCAACATATGTTGGAACACGTAGCACATATGAAATATTTCATCTACTTGACAGAAGGAAAACTGTCAGGCTTGAAATTTGTCCCTGCTCTAGCTTGAAATCAGTAGTTTTAAATCAGGGATGATTCTAGTCCAATATTTCTCCCTCGGTCTTATTTAAACTATTGAAGAAGGTACTTAACTTATTCAACAATGAGAGAGAGAGGCAGTACTAAGGCATCAAATAATACCCACCGATAATTTCACTCACGAGACACAGATTTGCATAATGCAAATCCACAGGTCATAATGCACATCACCTCCCTACCCCACCCTCCAAACTAAGTTTCTGTAATGTAAATAAAATGATATAAAGAAATGCCTTAGTACTGTGCAATGTGCCCAACATTGTCCTGCTCACTTTGCCTGTATGTTGTACAACTTTTCCCCATCTTTTGTCTCTCTGTTTCCATCTTTTTTGATGATTGTAAAGTCTTTGGGGCCAGGACCATGTCTCCCTATGTGTTTGCTGGACACCTAGTACAATGTGATCTAGATTCTGACTGAGGCCTCTGATTTCTACCAGAGTACAAATAAATAATAATGAAACATGAGGGGCAGATTATTCAACATAAATTAGACAAGCTAGATCCCCTTTTCCTTTTAAATGTGATTTTATTTTCCCTCCTGGGGAATGCTACTGGAGACATTATGTTGCACCCTGAGCCTACGCTGTTTCACTGCTCATACCATCAAGGAACTGGAGAATCAGGCTCATTGACTCCATATGGGTCCCGATCCTTGTCTCAAATTCTTAGGCACCCACATGTGCCTGTCTTATAAAAACAGTCAGTGTGCTTGCTGGCATGTGTGCGGTGGCTGACTGTATAAGATACTCTGTGGGGCAGGCACAAGTGTCCGACATAAGAATCAATGTGTGGAATGTATTAATTCATGGCAGTGTAAATAGTGTAGATTACCGAGATGAAAGAGAAATATAAGGAAGGACCTTTGATAGGCAGGTAACAAAATGGGTTTAATCCGCAATGGACTAAACAGATTGTTTGGGGGGGGATCAAAATATGCCCTTAATTATAACCATGCAACCTCATTGGCCCTTTAAATGTAAAGTACTAAAGATCCAGTTGATAAATGGACTGAGTAGTTGAGAACCTGTCCTGCTTAGTGTTGTGTGGGTGAAGGGTGTGAGGACAGAAACTTGGTGTTGTGTGAGTAAGGGTAAGTGAATGTTTCATTTCATGCTGATGCAGACCTTTTCATGGATTACAAAATGCCTATCTGTGTCCTACTTAAGGACCTAATCCTGCAGAGAGCTACACATATGCTTAATTTAGTCCCCGGGACTACTTGTGTGCTTAAAGCTCCACGCATGTGTGTCTTGTCAGGACCGGAGGCCTGAGGTGGCAACGCTAAGCAGTTCTACTAATACCACATCCACATTCTAAGGAGGGAGCCATTTATCAATCTTTTCATAAAATACAATACAAACAAACAAAAAAGCCTCCGAATAATTGAGGGGTCAGTTTTCATGCTGTGTTTGTTGATGTTCAAACTTTGTGTTACATTTTCTCCAGGTTCCACAACAATGTCATCATTTTACATATATATCGTCAGTGGAGTTACTCATGTATTTAAAAGTTTAAGCACGTGCGTAAGTGCTTTGCTGGATCAGGGTCAGAATGCTCAGCACTTTGCAGGTTTGAGCTCTTTATTGGTACATTTTGTTTTTATTCTTAATTTCAGGTGATGTCATTTACCATTATCTTGTTCTGGCAAGTTAATTACCTGTAGAGTATTGAAAATGGAATACAAAGTTTGGACAGAAATAAAAAATAAAATAAAATAAAAAAATAAATATACACACAGCATGAAAAAATGAACATCATAACTTCTTGGGGCAGAGACCCGTCCTTATTCTGTGTGTGTACAGTGCTTAGCACAATGGAGCCCTGGATACAAGCTTCTAGACACTATTGCGATGCAATAACGGATGATAAAAGTAGATTTTAAAAGACGAAGTGATATCATTCTTCCGCTGTGGTGGTTATTTAATGAAAGAGTTTGGAATGGAATTTTCTCATTCTTTGCTGCCTGTTGTTTCATAAATGTGCTGAAGTAAAAATGAGCCATTTAATATAATTTCTAATTTTTTCCCTTAACCATCTTGGGCAATTGCAAAAGTGACTTTAGAAATCTGTAGTGAATGAAAAACAAATGGTCTGTATATGAAATTTGGAGGTTTCTAGGGGAAAACCCTTTAGCAGATAAATTGTCTTTTTCTTATCTGAGTATCTTTGAAGTGACCTTCCTAGAGGAAGCATCATAAGGGAAGCTTTATTCAGTCATATTGGACTGCTAACGGCTTTTGAATGCAACCTCCCTATTTTCTAATCTACCATAACCGCTTATTTTCCCTTATTTGTTCTTTGGTGATTACTAGACATAGACAGGCCCTGTATATTTTGCACTTAAAATAGTTACTGTATTATCACAAGTTAACCATCTAGCTTTACCATAAATTTCTGTGAAGTGACACTCTAGTTCTACCATACAATCAAATTAGCTCATCCAGAGTCATTTGCAGTTTGGCAAGGTCTTTGCCAAAATCCATCAGTTCCATTTGAAAACCTACCCCTAAGTGGTATCATCATGTTGACCATCTGTTTATGTCCATCAATTTATGAGTTTTCTGCATCTCGGAGTGGTTGCCCCTAGAGTAAATAATAATAGTAATAATTAATAATATAGGAATAGATTAAATTGAACTACACACTTTTGAGTTTCAAATATTGAAGAAAATAAAATAGAAAATAGATATAATAATATAAGAATGGCCATACTGGATCAGACCAGTAATCCATCTAGCCCAGTATGCTGTCTTCTGGCAATGGCTGAAGCCATATAGTTCATAGGGAATGAACAGAACAGGGCAGTTATCGTGTGATCCATCCCCTGTCATCCAGTCCCAGCTTCTGTCAGTCAGAGGTTTAAGGATACCTAGAGCATGGGGCTGCATCCCTGACCACCTTGGCCAATAGCCATTGATGGACCTATCCTCCATGAATTATCTAATTCTTTTTTGAACCCAGTTACACTTTTGTCCATCACAACAGTCCCTGGCAATGATTTCCACAGGTTGACTGTGCACTGTGTGAAGAAGTACTTCCTTTTGTTTTAAAGGTGACTCCTGGCTCTTGTGTTATGTGAAGGGGTAAATAACACTTCCTTATTCACTTTCTCCACACCATTCATGATTTTATAGACCTCCATCATATCCCCCTTTAGTCAGCTCTTTTCTAAGATGAATAGTCCCAGTCTTATTAATCTCGCCTCATATAGAAGCTGTTCCACACCCCTCATCATTTTTGTTGCCCTTCTCTGGAAGTTGAGAAAAGCCGGGAGGTGCTGAGAAGTACTCAGATCTGATCAAATCTGCAAGGCACAGCAGAAGTACTAGTGAAATTGTGGCTCTGGTAATATAGGATAAAACTCTCTATTTAAGGCAGCACTTGGTAAAACAAGAGGCAGAGGAAGAAAATAATCAAAAATGTTCTCAAACCTTTACAAATAAAGGGCCAAATTTGACTCAGAGGCAATTTGCATCTCCTGTGCTTTGGGGAGAAGCTGGGAATTCAGCTCGGAGAAGTCCTTTTCCTTCAGGGTTCCTACTGTGAAAAGAAGTCTTTAATTCTGGTCAGGAGAGGTGCTGACTTTGTAGACTGCACCAATCAATTTTGAGGTCTCCTGGCAGAGTGTCTCATAGACTTTAAGGTCAGAAGGGACCATTATGATCATCTAGTCTGACCCCCTGCACAATGCAGGCCACAGAATCTCACCCACCCACTCCTGTAGCAAACCCTTAGCCTATGTCTGAGTTACTGAAGTCCTCAAATTGTAGTTTGAAGACCTCAAGCTGCAGAGAATCCCCCAGCAAGTGACCTGTGCTCCATGCTGCAGAGGAAGGCAAAAAATCTCCAGGGCTTCTGCCAATCTGCCCCACAGGAAAATTCCTTCCCGACCCCAAATATGGCGAGCAGTTAAACCCTGAGCTTGTGGGCAAGACTCACCAGCCAGCACCCAGGAAAGAATTCTCTGTAGTAACTCCGATCCCATCCCATCTAACATCCCATCACAGTCCACTGGGCATACTTACCTGCAGATAATCAAATATCAATTGCCAAATGAATTGCCAAAATTAAGCTATCCCATCATACCATCCCCTCCATAAATTTATCAAGCTTAGTCTTAAAGCCAGATATGTCTTTTGCCCTCACTACTCCCCTTGGAAAGCTGTTCCAGAATTTCACTCCTCCTTCATCTGATTTCAAGTCTAAACTTCCTAGTGTCCAGTTTATATCCATTTGTTCTTGTGTCCACGTTGGTACTAAGCTTAAATAATTCCTCTCCCTCCCTAATATTTATCCCTCTGATATATTTATAAAGAGCAATCATATCCCCCCCTCAGTCTTCTTTTGGTTAGGCTATACCAGCCAAGCTCTTTCGGTCTCCTTTCATAAGACAGGTTTTCCATTCTTCATATCATCCTAGTAGCCCATCTCTGTACCTGTTCCAGTTTGAATTCATCCTTCTTAAACATGGGAGACCAGAACTGCACACAGTATTCCAGATGAGGCCTCACCAGTGCCTTGTATAACGGTACTAACACCTCAGTGACCAGATGTCCCAATTTTATAGGGACAGTCCCGATTTTTGGGTCTTTTTCTTATATAGGCTCCTATTACCCCCCACCTCCTGTCCCGATTTTTCACATTTGCCGTCTGGTCGCCCTAACTGGGAACCCCTGGCCAAGATTCTTCTGGCATGGAGTGAATCTGGCTCCCAAAATACAATGCCAATGCATCGAGCTTAAAAGCAAAACTGAGTGTGTTGGAATGTCTGATATAAGGAAGAGACCTTGTTATAGCTGGTGTTTCAGAAGCTAGATGGAATAAGAAGAGTGAGTAAGATACCATAATTCCTGACTATAAACTGTAAAGGAAAGAGAGGTAGAGCTGCAAAGGTGAGGAGAGTTATGTCCTACTGTGCACATCAGGGATTTCATAGACTGTCAAAATACAGCTTTTGGATGGAGCAGACCATGAGGTATAATCAGCATGGATAAAATTCCCAGTTAATGAAAATACAAAGAGTAGTAGCGTGGGTTGTAATAGCAACCTTTAGATCAGAATTGCAGTGGTGAATGCAGGTCATTGGGAGAAAACTAAATATAATAGAACAATAATGAGTGACTTCAAGTACCGTACCATAAACTAGTTGAATATCATCTCAGAACACGGTCTGGAGAAATAAATTATCAGGACTATAAATTACTGCTTCCTGGAACAACTTGTTCTGGAAGAGAAGCTATTCTTGCATTGGTGCTGTGCACTACCAAAGGTGGTTGAGCTTCTAAGTAACGGTGACAGAGTGGTCTATATCCAGGCATAGTCCAGTGACACATACAAAAAAAATCAGGAAAGGGGGATTTTTAAAATGTGGATCCTTTTAGAAATAGCCTGAATAGGCATGAGGCAATTCTCCAAAAAAGGCTTGTGGTTTTGGAGTTTAATGTACCCGCTCTACAGACACTCACATCGTATATCATTTGAAAGCTTATTTTATATACATTTAGATACGGTCTGATATGGAGCTGTCAAGGGGTGCCATAAGCCTGTAGGCGAGGTGAAACAATGGTACTCAAAATGAGGGTCATTTTTTACATTGTTCCAGAAACATTGCAACATGACTGTAACTAGAGCTTTTACTGTTTAAGTTTATTTCAAAACCTAAGTTGGGTGTTTATTGGTCAAAGCTACCAAACAACAATGTATTACAAGATTGTTATGGTTTTGCATGGGCAAATAATTTTTTTTCCAGAAATGATGAAGCTTTTTAGCATGTGGCAAAAATGATGAATATCAGCAGTTTGTTATACTAACATGAAATGCTTTCACATCACATAGTCTTAATGTCAAAGTATCTCACAAGTGATTTATAATAGTTTTCTATATTTTCAGTTGAAATTTCCTGACCAGCTCAGCCTCACACTGAGGTAACATGCCCCCACTTTGCATTGCATAGTGGGTAGATATAAATTTAGTCAATTCCTAATGTAATGCGTCTGCATTTGTAAGCTTTTTGTACATGCAGGGTGGCATCTAGTCTGCCTGGTGGAAGGCAATTACAATTAATTTGTAATTGTCCATGCACCCAGTACTAGCTTTCTAATTATGCACAGGTCAGTATTAGTGCTAGAGATAACAATACACAGCTTCATATCATGAATATGCAAAAGCTATGAAAGAAAGAAGTGGCCTAACATGAAGTAGTGAAAACAAAGTCCATAGGTAAGTCCTTGCCTCTGCACTGAAGAGGGATAAAGAGCATGGTACTGCCCTTACCAGCCATGGCATTAACATGATGACATTTGCCCCTGACTCACATCCAGAGGTGCATATCAACATATCTGCTGGACTGCCTTTAACATCAGATGTACAAGAGTCTCTACTGAAAACAGTGGATGTCAGTGAAGAAGTAGTGGAGAGGTTTGCAAGAGGTGCACTTGATTCGGATAGGACATGAAGCTTTTTCAGCCCATTCAAGGAAGTTGGCATCTTGCTGAAATAGCCAAGAAGACCAAGGCTATGGCTACACTACAGAGCTTACAGCAGCACTGCTAGTGCAGACGCTCTAAGCCGACAGCAGAGAGCTCTCCTGTCAACTTAGTTATTCCAGCCCCTGCAAGTGGTTCTCCCGCCGACATAGCGCTGTCCACACCAGTGCTTAGGTAGGCATAACTTACGTCATTCTGGGGGGGTGGCTTATTGACACACCTCAGCGACATAACTTATACTGACCTCAGCTGCAGTGTGTACATAGCCCAGATTTAATTCAGGGATGGGAGGAACAATCACAGTAGCTATAAGGCCAGAAATTGTTTTCCACAGAGCCCAATCCTTAGCCAGTTGCCGTGATGATGTTTCAATGGCAACTGGTCTTAGTCACCTGATAGGACCTGTACCTATGTCCTCCTTCCATGCTGATGGAACAATGAGAAGAACAAACAAATCTTAAGAGTGTCAGTTCGAAGCTCAAACTGAAATAATCTATGAGCTAGGAACATGCAACAAAGATACCACAGTGTATATCAGAGATGCCAACACTGTCATACAAATGATGACTGAAGACAAATTCCACACATACAGTGAACTGCTTGCTGAATACTTGAAGCAGTTCCTGCAAGGATTTGACAAAGCTAAATCTATAATCAAAATATTTGATAACAGTAACTGTGAAAACTGCAGAAAGACAGCACTGGACAGGATCTAAGGTCAGATGCAAGAAATACCAGGTGATTGATTGATTGCCTTGTGCCTCCATGGAAAAAGTTTCTGAATGTGGCATCAAATCACTTGTCAAATTCCTCTGAATATATGGTTCAAAAAGCACCTGAGACCGTAGAAGTTCACCCAACACAAACACTTCTCCTTGCTGGAGGTGTTTTCCGGTGGTGAGGTAGAAAACTCCATCAACAGTAGAGGCGTTGAAGTAGCCCAAGACTTGTACAGTACTCAAGAGGAAGCAGATACAAGGATCCTCCTGCATTCTATATGTGCCAGAATAGCTTTTGGGTCTCTTGGTGTCAAAGGAACCATATTAATTAGGTCACCTGATCCAAATGTTTTGGTCCTTGCTATTAACTACTTTCCAAAAATGAAACAAATAGATAAGATGTGATTTGAAACAGGTGCCATTACTAGCACAACTGAGAAGCATTGCTTCATACTTGTGCATGCAATTTGTGATGCACTCACTCCTGACTTCTGCAACATACTTCCTTCTATATATGCTTTAACAGGATGTGTGATCCCTATTTGGTACTGGCAAAAACTCTGCAGTTAATGTCAAAACAAAAGGAGCTTACTGCTTCAGAGAACTTGCCAAATTTGGAGAGATTGACAGACAAGCCACAATTTCTGCAGCAAGGAAGATGGTAGCAGTGTGGTATGACCACAGCGAGAAGAAAAAGAGACCCACAGAGACGTGAATTGCTTGTGCCTCAATTTAGTCATCAAAAAGGACAAGTCACTAGCCAAACTCCCACCATTTGATGACAGTTTTGACAAGTATGTCAAAAGAGCATCTTGACAAACAAAGATTTGGGTGTCTCTCACGTAAGTAAACTGGATATTGGATTACCATTGCAATATGGATGGAAAAATTATACTTCCTGTATTCTTCAGGGGCCTAGTGGCATCCACGCTTCTACAAGCCCAATAGGAGGTCACTGCACAATCAACTGTGTCTGTAGTCTGAACAATCTTCCCTAAACAGAAATGTGTACAAGGCAATAAAGACTTTGGTAACCCATGCATTCTCGATAGACATCATAGAGATGAAGAAAATGCTGATGATTATGTTGCCTATAAAGATCATCAACGCTATTACATTTCAATGATACCTGTATACATTTATTATTAATTTTGTTTTAGCCTATAGATTGTTGTTGTGATGCTTTGGGGACACAAAGAAGTCCAATTTTATGTCTTGTAATAATACATAGAATCATTAAACTAACAGAAATGAAAGCAAATATTTTAAAGTGATTTTAACATGTTGTTCATGTAATTTTTTATCCTTGTTTCTATGGTAATGGCACCACGTGACAGGTCCACATCAAATACCTTAACTTCAAGTAGACATAAGAAGTTTTCAAATGGTGTGTGGGGGTGTGGAAAGGGTACATTTAGTCAACCAAATCAGCAGGGTCTGCCACTCGCCTGGGAGGAAATAGTTAGGAAATTAAAATCCAAAACATCAGCTTGGAGGCTTAAGCAAATACCAGTAGAACCATCACAGAAAGTGTGCCCATTTTAGTGCTAAAAAGAAAAAAGTAACAAAAATATCAATACAAAAGTAATCATATTACAAGGTACAAAAGTTTATTCAAGCTCAAAAAAGCACCCTTTAAAGAAATAAAAATTCATCCCAAGTGAAGTTAAGAAAACTATAGACTGTGGCTTGTGACAAATAAGATGGAGACTAAGAGGAGTAAGAGGAAATTGGATGAAGAAGTAACCAAATGGTCAAAGACAAATAATAATTCTTTAAGTATATCAGATGTAGAAAGCCAGTAGGGTCATAAAGAGAAAAATAGAAAAAAGTTAAGATTGTTGAGACACGGAATGGTATTTTTACATTGGCCTCTTCCACACAGCATGATGAGGAATTACGTACCGTGCAGTTAATCTGTTACAAGTCATGAAGGTGTGGCACTATCAGAGACAAAAGAATTGGAAATGGAGAGCTAATAAAGTAATGCAACTCCAGGAGCGGATTGATCTAATTGGAGTCTTTCCATTGACTTATATTGGCTTCTCCGTGAATGGATGCAAACATGTTCTAGGGATTTAAAATGAAGTAACTGTGCTACTAACAAGAATATGTAATGTAAAATTAAAATCTGCTACTGTGTCATTGACAACATTATGTCCATCTTAAAAAATAAATAAATAACTTGCTATGGCGATACCAGGTACTCTGACCTAGTGAAGGTTGCTTCCACAACAGGAAAAAAAAGGTAGAGGAAATTATCAGGTACAAAATTATTTCCAAGCCTCCTTATAAGCATATGATAAGGTCAAAGCAGCAAGATTATTGTAAGGATAAGTTATGTCTCTCTGTATTCTTTGAAAGTACAATAATAAGTGAAGGAGGACCAATGGATATAATTTATTTAATTTCCGAAAGGCTCTTGATAACGTTCTTCACAAGGGGCTATTAAGGAAACTTTGTAATTACTGATTAAAGTTCCGTCATTGACAACTGTCCAAGTGATAGGAGCAAATAGGAGGAATAAATGGGCGTTCTGAGCATGGAACTACATTGTAGGAGGCTGCTCCAGGATCCATACTAGGGCTTGCATCGTTCATTATCTAGGGACCAAAATTAGTTAGTAAGGAGGTTTGTGAGAGACTCCAGAAGGACGTAGCAAAATGAGAAAATTGGGCAGTGTGGCAGATGAAATTCTGCTTATGCTGGTAACTCATGTTGGAAGGTGCAAATTCAGCTAATACTCTCTGTTGAGATGTGGAATAGTTGTAAACTTCTAAGGCACGGTTATGGACAATTCAATTAAGACATCTGTTCAAATTCAATACACGGTGGCAATCAGAATTGTAAATTTGATGTTAGGCAGCATTAAGAAGAGGATAGATATACAGAAAATATGATGACCTCCAAATCAATGAGCCATACTCACTTTGAATAATCCATTTAGTTTACTCACCTGCTCTCAAAAAGGTGTAGCAGAAATGGTAAAGGTTCAGAAAAGGCAACAATAATTGTTGGAGGAGAGATTTTAAAAGGTGAGTCCATAGAAGAGAGACTTTAATTTAGAAAGCGGGGGAAAGTATGCAGGAAAGGTAGACGCATGCAGCATAAACAAGAATCAAAGGAAAATTGTGCACTCTTATATTTCCACTTCCCATTTATACAGAAGGGACTTGTATGAAATTAAAAAGCATGCCATTTCTAATACACAGAGGTAAATACCATTTTTGCACACTTCATAACCAGCCGGTGAATCTCATTGCTTGAAGATATTACTGAAGCAAGTATTTTTGTAACATTCAGTGATTTGCATATTTCAGAAGCTTTTATTAAGAGCACATGTATACACGCGATGAACCATGTGTGGATAAAAATTGCATCTACATGACTGTATTATTGTGTCACAAAACCAAAGAATTTCACAGTTAAAGAACTAATCTACTTTGGACAAAATGAGATAAGGGGCCAAATTCAACCCTGGTGTAAGCCTGAATTCAGTGGAAGTTAGGCCTGATTACATCAAGGCAGAATGTTGTCCTTAAATACAGTAAAAACAATTGTTAATATGGTGTCCTATTGTTACTTCAGCATAGCTGCCAATGTACATGCATCGCCTCCTTAGCAGGGTCTTTATGTAGTTCCTGCTCAATGAATTCCATTTGTAAATATTTTTAAATAAACAAAAGATTTATGAATTCCAAAGACTGAGCTTTAATAATCATTTACATTACTGATGGTCCAGAGCCACAAATGCCTACTGGACACCTAGACATTATTTGGGAAAAGTATTACAGGATAATAGAGGCTATTGTCATTTTTAACCCTGTGTATGTGTCTAGGAACGACTGTGAAAGGCACATCTGTATAAATGTAAATATTTACTTTAAAAAAATCAGTGAATGCAAATGAAAACTCTCTGAAGTCCACACAACTAATAATTAATCTGGATTTCAAGAATATTTTTATAGTCTGCTCGTTAATCCCTCCCCCCAATCAAGAGTAGATGTCTTTCTAGAAATTAGAAGAAAATGTAGGAGATAATTAAAACAATCCTCATCACAATATTTTCTACAGGTATATGATTTTGAAAATTAGGTCAAGGAAGGGAGGGAAAATGGTGATTCATTACAATGGCTCAGAAAAGCAGAATTACCTCATCATAAATTCTAAGTGATCTGTTTTTCTCAGTTGTCATTGTAATGAATCACCAGGGTTAATAAATTGGGAAGTCAAGTTACTACCTGGATAAACTGGATGCAATCTGACATCTGTCTTCATTATAAGGATGCCAATAAAATTGATGAAAAAGTACTTTATCCAGGTTATGCAACAGCAGATTATCTTTAACTCCAAAACTGATATAACACTTAGATTCTGCGGTGATGGTTGTTGCACAAAAGCCTCCGATTGATAGATTTTACAAATGCCTAGTTTACAAAATAGCAGTTACAGAATAAGCTTTGGACACTGAAGCAATTATTCCAAAATATATCAAAGTCCTTGCAATCCTTGAAATAATATGGGAAGGGATAGTTCTAATTTATTTTAATAGGCCAGCAGAGGTAATAAAGAATTACTTAATGTCATTCTCTACAGATTTAGATCTCTACAATACAGTTTTTATTAAATGGAATATATAATCAGAAAAGATCTACTGAAACTGTCTGCCAGTAATAATTTTACTAGCTTTGGGAATTTCCTTTAATGTGAGTCTATTTTTATCTTAAAACTAGATTCTGAAGATCTTGTAGACTAGGCCAATGCAGATAATATAGATACAGCAGCTACTGTACCCAGATAAATCTGAGTGACCAACAGTCACTTGTCAATAGATGATAGCATGACCAAATGAAAGGTAGTGACTAAACGTTAAAGCAGAGGATTAGGAGTTAACTTTCTGAGTTCTACTTCTGATTTTGCTACTGACTCACTGTTTGACATTGGATAAGTCACATGAGCCTGTGTTAAATGGGTATAATAATATTCACTATACAGGGGCATTCACAGTTTTAATTAATGTTTGTTTGTGAAGTGCTTGGAAATCCTCCGATGAAAGTGCAAATTATTATTATATAAATCGTCTAAAGTTTTGTCAATACTCTAGTCAGAAACACACAATTTTGATAATGGAAAGCTACTCTAAATTGAGTTCCACGGCTAGGCTGAAGTAGCATCTACTTGTGATCCACATGATTTTTCTGTTGATCTTAGGAAAACACTCTGTTTTTGTTTTACTTTGTATATCTGTATATATAACAAATATATATCACAAATAAATAATAAAAGTATATTTCATATAATTTCTTTTGTTTTCTGTGATCAGTGTCAAAATCTTGCAGAAAAAAGATTTTTTTAAATGCCCCGTATATTCGGTCATATGGTCTTTGTGTTGAGAGTTTGAGACATTTCAGTGGTAATTCAATAGGTTAAGGTTCTTTGACAAACTCATGTAGCAGTAGGTCAGCCTGACAGGAGACAAGATTAATATTGGATCTGTCAGTACGGTGTGTCTAGTCCTGTCCCCTGCACTCAAGGCAAGACTAAGTATTATCTAGACCATCCCTAACAGGTGCTTGTCCAACCTGCTCTTAAAAATCCCCAGTGATGGAGATTTCACCACCTCCCTAGGCAATTTATTCCAGTGCTTAACCACTCTGACAGTTAGGCAGTTTTTCCTAATGTCCAACCTAAACCGCCCTTGCTGCAATTTAAGTCCATTGCTTCTTGTCTTATCAGAGATTAAGAAGAACAATTTTCTCCCTCCTCCTTGTAACAACCTTTTACGTACCTGAAAACTGTTATCATGTCCCCTCTCAGTCTTCTCTTCTCCAGACTAAACAAATCCATTTTTTTCTAGACCTCATGTTTTCTAGACCTTTCATCATTTTTGTTGCTCTTCTCTGGACTTTCCCCAATTTGTCCACATCTTTCCTGAAATGTGGTGCCCAGAACTGGACACAATACTCCAGTTGAGGCCTAATCAGCGTGGAGTAGAGCGGAAGAATGACTTCTCGAGTCTTGCTTACAGTACTCCTGCTGAGACATCCCAGAAGGGTGTTTGCTTTTTTTGCAACAGCGTTACACTGTTGACTCATATTTAGCTTGTGATCCACTATGACCCCCAGATCCCTTTACACAGTACTCCTTCCTAGGCAGTCTTTTCCCATCTTGTATGCGAGTACTTTGCATTTGTCCTTATTGAACTTCATCCTATTTACTTCAGACCATTTCTCCAGTTTGTCCAGTAAAGATCTTTCTGATTCTTCCCTGAAAAATCTTTTAAAATCTGTAAAAAGAACAGGAGTACTTGTGGCACCTTAGAGACTAACACATTTATTTGAGCACAAATGTGTTAGTCTCTAAGGTGCCACAATTACTCCTGTTCTTTTTGCGGATACAGACTAACACGGCTGCTACTCTGAAACCTTTAAAATCTGTGTTAGGGCCTGGTCTAGATCACATTGAAGTTAATGGAAGAACTCCCATTTGATTTCAATGGGCTTTGGCTTAGTCCTTAGTGACTAGAATTAAAATCTTAATAGCCATGAGATGATCAAAGGAATCACTGTCTTTGGCTTCTCCTCCATAGTCTTTTTTGCGGACTAATAATGATTTTTTTTCTTTTTTTCTTTTTTTTAATGTTAGCATGATCTCTCCCAGGTTTCAGGCACATTGTAGATTTTTAAGCTCTTAGTGGCAGGGACTGTCTTTATGTTCTATATTTTTTGTGCAGCACCTAACGCAATGGGGTTCTGGTCCATGACTGGATCGTCTAGATGCTACAATAAAAAAAATAATAAATAATAATTACAGATCACTTAAAAATGCTGTACAAACACACATACATGCTGCAGCATCAGGGGTATCCAAAGGAATGAGGCCAGATCATATTGTTACAGATATCCAACAGACTTTAATGAAGCCAGAGCCCTCACATTGCTGCACTTGCCTCTACCAGAACTAGGATGGGTGTCTCCACATCCCACTTGGTTTCAGTTTCCAGTCCCCTGGCCCGGCTCTCAAACCACACCCACTTACAACCCAGCTAATGGGTCTTGTAGTACAATTTGCTCAGCACACTTCATCTAAGAATTTCAAAATACTTTGCAAACACTGACTAACCCTGGCAAATCCCTGTAAGGAATGGTTAAGCATTATTTATTTTTATTACTAGCCGCTGTTACCTGCACACCAGTTTGCAGTTCTGTGGAGTGTGAGTGATTTTACAGTATCTCCCCCACTCCTTATCCTTCTACTTCTCTCTTCTTTCTTTGCTATGGCTTGTTCATACTCTCCCTGAAGCCAGTGGAAAGACTGTTGCTGATTGCAATGGTTATAGTTCACTAGGAACTCAGACACTCATTACTGAATGGTGTGATTGTAGCATCAAAGCAAGTGGGTTACACTAGTGGCAGTTCACTAAGACAAAGAAATAGACAAGCAAGGCTGCTAGCTAAAAAGACTGACAGACAACACCTGTTTTCAAAATGGCCTGTGATTTTGGGTCCCTCTGTTTTGGGGTTCCCAACTTAAGACATCCTAGCCACTCTAGATACTATTTGTTACCACCCAGGATAAAGAGCTAGAAAAACTCTGATCAACCCACCACACTGGTCAGAAAAACCAACAAGCTGTTTGGCTGTATTAACAGAGAGATTGTTAATAAAACTGTTGTAATATACATTGCCTGGACGATTTGTTCAGATTTGGTTACACTCTTTCAGAGAGGGGTATAGTAGAAATGAAAATATTTAGAGGCATAGGAAAATTCCATGAGAAGAGACTGGAAAAGGTAGGAGTACTTAGGCTATGTCTACATAGGAATAAAAATTCCATTGCTAGCCTGGGTCAGCAGACCTGGGCTCCCTTGCAGGGTCCCAGAGCTCAGGTATATAGCAGTTTTTCAGACCCAGAGCCCAAGCCCCATAAGGCTGAGTCAGCTGATCCAAGCCAGACATGGCCATGCTGCGGATCTTCTATCCCTGTGCAGACAAAACCTTAGTTTACAGAAGAAACAGGTAATATGGTGAAGATATTAATTAAGCAGAGCAGGTCAGTCAAGTGCTCCTACTTACTCTTTCTCCTCATACTATAACAAGGAACCACTTAATGAAATTAAAAGCAACAAATTTAAAACAGATAAGTACTTTTTTTTAATCAAGTGGTTAATTTGTGGAACTCCCTGCACCCTGCTCCAGGATATTATTGAAGAGGCCATTGAAGGCAAATTGGGGTTGAATCCAATGAACCATAAACATTTGTTTCATATCTTCAAAGCCCACTCTATATTTGAGAAATAGAAAACTAAGAAATCCCTAATGTGTGCCAAGCTAGGTCTGCTACTAGTTAACAATACCCAGCAAAATGCTCTGAGGGGAAAAGAGGCCCTTTTCTTGCTCCTTCCTAAAATATTATCCTTGTACTCCCATGAGGAAAAAAAAACCCGGCCCCAGTAGTGAAAGAATCCCGGCAAGAAAAATTCAATCCCTGTTTAGCTCCCAGGTGCTCCTCCTTAGAATCTAAATCTGAGTCCTAAGAGTCTCCATAATCAGCAATCTCCCCTTTAGAAATTTTCCATTGTTCTTCCTGAACTTTAAGGATCTGATTCAAAAATAATTGAGTTCAGTAAGAAGACTCAAATTGAGTTCAGTGGGATTTGGATTAGGCACTAAATGATTGGACTCAGGGGATGATCTCTGGTGTTTCCATCCAGATACCCTCCAGAAACAACAGTCAGAAGGGCAAGGGAAAATAAAACAGGTTTAATAATACACCTAATGGCCTACTAAGAATTTTGCTAGGGAATAAAGCCAAAACCTCTGGGTAGTTTGAGCCTTCATTTATAAACAGAGCAGGGAAACTCTTGGCAAATTTCCCAAATTCAAGGTGCACATCTGAAAGCATTATCTCTAAACAATTTCATCCTAGAACTACAGCTTGAATGGAGACCATTACAGCTATCCCCAAAGCATGACTAGCCAGGACTGGTGAGGTAGGTTGAATCAAGCTGGTGAATTGCTTTAAAAGCTGATGTGTCAGTAGTACATAAGTGCAGTAAGAGCATAGAGCAAGATCCTCAGGTGATATTAACTGGTATAGCTCCATTTACTTCAATGAAGCTACATGGATTTATGCTAGCTGAGGATCTGGCCCATGCTGTGTGTGAAAGGGGCAAGGGGTAGAAATGGAACGTAATTATTAGGTAAAGCATGGTTCTGTCAGGGACTGTAAACCTATATATTGTAATAATCCAATCTAGGTGGCTCCAAAGTACAAATCACTTCATCAACCTCAGATTAAGGCAGTATGAGCTGGGACTTTCCAATGCTTCTGAGGGGAAAGAAAATATTCTGGCATCTGGTTATAGGATGATGTTCACATGAAAATGCCAAAATCGCCCCAAGTTTTTAATCATGGAAGTTATAAGTAACAAAGATACTGTCAAGAACTGCTTATAGAAAAGGTGTGGTCTCAGACACAGAGAATAGAAGACACTCTTTAGTTCAGTGGGCTTGGAGAAGTTGTTAATCAGGGCAAAATGTGCCCTTGAAGTTTACCATTGTCAAGCCCATGATATGCTGCCATTTCCTATACTGCCTCATTAACTCTTGTATTTTATAGCTGTGTTCAGAATTAGATGTCACAACCCATTTTCTAGTTAAATTGTTTTTTGGTCTCTGCTTGATTGGTGCCACGCCTTTGTTAGGAGCAACCCTTGTTCTTACAACTTCTATTTTCAAAAACTTACCATGACTTTTGCTTTTAAACTGTCAATACCAAATAATAACCAGATGGTAATATGCAGGGCTGTTGTAGCTGTGTTAGAGAGACAAGGTGGGTGAGGTAATGTCTTTCATTGGACCAGCTTCTGTTGGTGAGAGAGACAAGCTTTTGAGCTATACAGAGCTCTTCTTCAGGTCTCGTAAAGGTACAAAGAGTGTCACAGCTTAATACAAGATCGAACAGATAGTTCAGCATAAACAGTTAGAACATTGAAGGTGAAGGGGCCCATTAATACCCCTGTAGTCATAGGACAAAAAGTGGAGTTAAGACCATGATTTTTTGTGTCTAGCAAAGTTATGAATTTAAACTCCCAGGCTTGTCTTTTGAACATGTTGTGCAGACTTCCTTTGAGAATGAGGACTGATAGCTCAGATATAGAGTGGTCGCTTTGTGAAAAGTGTTCACCCACAGGTGACAGGATGTTTTTGTCTGTTTTCGTTTTCTTGTGTGAGTTCATTTGAGAGCATAGTGATTGTCTGGTTTCACTCACATGTTATTGGGCATTTAGCACACTGGATGAGGTATACGACATGTTGTGATAGGCATATGTAGGACCCATGGATCTTGGAAGGTGTGTTGTGGAGGGTGTTGATCATTGTAGCTACCCCCCCACAACAAACTTTTTAAGATCTTTGGGTCTAATGAACTCACACAGGAAAATAAGAAGAGACAAAAACAGCCTGTTGCCTGTGGGTGAACACTTTTCACAAAGCGATCAGTCTATATCTGAGCTGTCAGTCCTCAAACGAAACCTGCACAAGATTTTCGAAAGACAAACCTGGGAGCTTAAATTCATAACTTTGCTAGACACTAAAAATCATGGTCTTAATAAAGACACCATATTTACAATCTGTACCCCCCTTTTTGTCCTATGACTACAGGGGTGTTAATAGGCCACTTCCCCTTTGAATGGTCCCTTACAATATGTTCTAACTACTTACGCTAAACTTAAATCTTGCATAGGCACCAACTCCGTGAATGCTCTGGGGCTGGAACTCCCACAGGGAAAAATTAGTGAGTGCTCTGCACCCACCGGCAGCCAAGCTCCCCCGCCCTGCCGCACCTTCTCCTCCGCCGCCTCCGATGAGCGCACTGTATCTCCCTTCTCTGTCTACCTCCCAGCAGTAAATAACTATGACAAGATAAAGCAAGAGATAAAATTATGAGTTCTGCCCTGATTTGTGTAGACATTAGATATCTTAATTTTATCATAGAAACTGTTGACTGTATATATTCTGGTTTTAATTACAGGTTAACTGACTTGACTGTCTTTGATTTTGACATTTAAGAAAATGCAAGATAAATGCATACATACAATGGTCTTCAGAATTAGTAGAAATGGTTTGGGTTTGAGGATTTGCTTTTTTGGAAGGGGGGGAAGGTGTGTTGTGGAGGGTGTTGATCATTGTAGCTACCCCCCACAACACACTTTTTAAGATCCTTGGGTCTAATGAACTCACACAGGAAAATAAGAAGAGACAAAAACAGCCTATTGCCTGTGGGTGAACACTTTTCACAAAGCGATCAGTCTATATCTGAGCTGTCAGTCCTCAAACTGGGGGGAAGGGCAGGGGTTGTTCCTTCGTGTATCGTGAAAATGTTTGTCATATAGCTACTCTTTCTAAATCCTGAAGTCCTTTCTGAGTCCAAAGTGTGTGTGTGTCTCTCTCTCACTCTCTTTGTGAAGTCAGTAATAATCTTGCCTGAGTGAAGAGTGAGTAAAAGCTACGTAAGGTCAAAGTCAGTATCCTAGCAGCAGGTATACATGGGCAGCTCCAACTGAGATAATGTATCTGAAGACAGAACGTGGCTCTTTATGTCTAGATGTAAGATGAATAATATTTCATTAGCAGGGAAGCATCTGGGAAATGTCCAACCTTCCAGTGTGATGGCTGCCCTGTAAAGTCCTAGGCATGTTTGTTGTGCTAGCCTGCTCTGGCCAAGCTGAGGAAAGGCTGAAAGTTTGATACCTCACAGCTAAGTTGTAGTGAGTGCCTGGCGTTATGGAGAAAAGGTTTCTGTATCTGACAACTGTCAGTGGTGGGCATACTGCTATTTGTCATACTGTCAAGAACTAGTGGCATTAGGAACAAGTGGGTGAATTAACATCTGCTGTGGAAACACCTGAGTTTGGAGTAGGAGGAAATAACTGATAAACCCTACAAGTTGAATGACTGCTTCCTTAGGCAGAGAGGTGTCCCTGTCCATAAGGTGTTGACAGGAGTTATGGTCTTCAAATCCTGCATTAGTTAAAGATCCACAGTGAAACAGGGTCACTCAGACTCATGGATCCTGGGATACTAAGACATCTGGCATGGAGTCTTGGAGATCCAACCCATCTTCACTGCTCCCCTTATCTCCCTCCCCATTAGCAACACAGCTTGCTCAGGAGCCAATGTGACATTGGTTCCAACAGTTGTATAGGAACAAGTGCCTGGTTGTACTTACCCCATTTTCCTGAGTGGGGTAAGAGCTGCAGAGGAGGTCCTACAATCAGGTGTTCTTGCAGAGGAGTTGTTAAGGATGTGCAGTGAAGAGAGGATTGTGCCAGGTAGTCACTCCTCTCCCCTCCACTCCCATGTTCCCATTCGTTGTCTTTCCTCACTGCTACATGACAGTGTGTGCAACTGTCTCATGGTAAATTGTACCCTTAAGTGGTGAGAATTAGCATGGTCTTCACCAGGAATTTGGAGAATGAAAAGTGTGTGATAGAAAGAAGAGAGGGATCTTTGAGGAGCGAGTAGGAGAATGACAAACAAAACCATGCAAGAGCCAACCAGCCAGAAGGCTGTGTGTCTGGGAATAGCAATACTTTCAAAGAAGAGAAGACCTCCAACCTACAGATTTCTTCCAGTCCCTCTCCATTTTTTGTCTCTGAAGCCTTTAAGGAATATGTGCCCTTGCTCCCTCGTGTGCCAGGAATGCGTCCCAAATGTTCACCAAAATCCAGGAGGCAGAATAAGTAATTAGTCACTTTTTAAATTTCTATTATACTTAATATAGGTAGCATGTAGTAAAGAGTGGATAAGGCGGCTCTCCATTAATAATTTTAGAAATTGTTTTGCAAATGTGTATCTATATATCAAAATTAATATATTATTTGATTTAGTCTTGCTCCCCCACTTGTCTTTTTAGGGCCATATTGTGAACTCCTTTAATCCCACCAATGAACAATTACTCATAATAGTCTCTTTGCCTTCACTAAGACTGCTGCTATGAGTAATTGCTCACCGGGACAGGGAACGTATCTTCTAATATGTTTGTAATGGGGCTTCTGGTTGCTATTGCAACACAAATAGTTAATAATCAATTAATTATTAAGGTCTCTAGTCATTTTACAATTACAAGGCAAGATCCTGCAAGCACTTACTTATGAGTAACTGTATGCTACTCGGGTGTATAAGTAATTGTAGGATCAGGCCTGTGCAATGTTTAACATGATATTTCATGTTCTTCAAGTGTTTCATTTTTTAATGCTAATTTTTTAATGCTAATTTGTAGCTTGTCAGCCACAGTAGTATTCATAAGCAAATGTGATTGAAATTTATACTACCATTTTCTCAGTGATGCTTGGGAGATTTAACAGGAGTTATCCATGTAAATCCCTTGTGCAACAATAGCAGAGAATAAACCCCCTCAGATAGACTTTGAAGACCTATGAACTAAGGTCAAGTGGGATGTAATACAAAATATCTGACTGTGACAACAACAGATGCCCAAAGCTTGGGAGAAAAAAATAAAACCTTAACTACCAAATACTCTGTGCATTTCCATGAAGAAAAAGAAACAGCAACTACTCCAATAACTTCATGCATCAGCCAGTAACATAGCCACAAATTATAAGGAAGAAAAACAAAGATTTCTGCCTGCCTGGCCCCGTACTGTTTAGCTCTTCCAAAAATATGCAAAAGCAACTCCAAAATAAATAGTCATCACGATTAATAACCCTAGCCATACTGAACGCTTTGCCATCAATCTTTAATGTTTTCAAATGCATGTTGAGTATAAGAGAATGTTTTGTACATCAGGCAAGAGGAGCAACTAAATGAGCTTTCCATAGTTCTCAGATAATAAGTTTGTTGTCCTTTCCCTGGCATCAGTTTTACATTAATGTAACTCTGTTTATTTCAGTGGGATTACTCCGGAATTACACCAGTAGTAAGTGAGAGGAGGATCATTCCCCAAATGACATAAAATAAAGTTTATGGAGAATGTCTGTTCTGATTATATATTTTCACACCTGTTTTTATTTGTTATGCTGAAATCTCATTTTAGAATTTTATTCTTTACTATTGTTTGTATGGCCCCAGAGGTGTATAAGGTGCTTTACATTCAAGGGGAAAAAACATGTCTCTGTCCTGAAGAACTTACAATCTACTATCGTTTTTATTTTCTGTGTCTCAGTAAAAGCACTTTGTCTTTTCGGGCTTAGCACTGTTGCCCAGCTTTTCATGTAGGATCCTGCCAAGATTTTCACACTTGCATAACTTCACTCACAAAGTTGAAGTCTGTAGGATCTATGCTAAAAAGTCTTCGTGGGATCAGGGTCCAAGTTAGAAGAGGTAAAAGGATAAATATCAATTCTGATCCCCAGACTTCACTTATGTGAGTACTCCCACTGAAGTGAGTTTCGCTCAGTATGAAAGTGTTTATTTTAACACTGGCTTAAGTGAAACTGCTCTGTATGATTACAGGCTTCAAGACAGGGCTCGTTTATTAACGGATTCATTGATTCAGTTTAGTTACACCTCAGAGAGGAGCATAAGAAACTAGAGTATTTTTTATCTCTTCTGTAATTAGTTGAAAAATGAACATTAATGAGGCTAAAGGCAACAGATTAAAATATTGAAAGAATGCTGGAATGATGCAGGGGGGTCATCACTTCTCATTTGTTTTGAGGATGACTCATTTAGCAAGAACTTTCTGTAAATTTGCAGATGGCTAAATGGGTCCAGTTGCTGATTCACAAGCTGGGTAGTGAAACTCAGTAGCATTTATGATTATGCCTAATTCCTTTTTTCCTCTGCTTGCAAACCACTATGCAGTGGAATTGGACAAAATGACCCACTAGATGGTCCTTCCATGCTAGTTATAAATCTGTGAGACTGTAATTAATTCAGGTTCTCTTCTGTTTTGTCAACCTTAAAATAAACACCTTTATTGCACACTGAGTTAAATGCAAGTTCATTAAAAGATCACAATCATTGCTCCACTTTTTCCATGGAATTCTTAGACAAGAAGAGCCAATCTGTGCCTTCCTTTTGTTTGCAGTGTTGTTGCAGACCTGAAGAAGAGCTCAATATAAGCACCAATTCTCGTCTCTCTCATGAACAGAAGCTGGTCCAATAAAAGACATTATGTCACCCACTTTGTCTCTCCTGCCTCTTGTGCGATTTACACCAAAAAAATTGGAAATGCATTTTTCATGTCATTTGCTCAGAATCACAGTTCATCTGCTTAGATAATTAGCACTGCAAAGAGACCATTATCTAGTATGTGGCAGTGCTATAAAAGAATGGGAAGAATGCACAAATTCTAACAGACAAATAGAGATAGAAGAAATTGAGAGAGAAAATAACCAGTATCAACTAGCAAACACTGATGCTTATGATTGAATACACTTCATGATGGTTTTTAAGATAAAATTAGTGCATCTCTGTATCTGTTTGCAGACACACATATCATAACTTAAGGTGACATTTCCTATTTTATTTTAGTTTTTTGCTCTGCTACTGCTGTCATACTTTGTCTCCCCTGGGGATTTTCTTGAAAGCAAGATGCCATGTCTCAAGAGGTGTTCTGATTTTAAACAAAATTTACTGATAAATGCATGATTGAAAACTATTTCAGCAGAAGGGAAATCAGTACATTAAAGCTACCACTACCTCAGAGGGCTGGGTATGGTTCCATTCAGACATTTCAATTTCATTTATAAAATTACGCTGCCATCGTCTTACTCATGGTTAGATAATGTATGGGTTATTGAAGATTCTATATCTTATATTTAGAACACAGCTGTGCAAAGCTCTGGTTTGGAAGTCGTACAGTTTCAGGGAACATAACTTGGAAGATTCCATTCTTAGAGGTGGGTATCAAAGCAGAATAGGGATTAGGGAGATTAAGTAATTCTCTGTATGCAGTGCTGGTTAGACCAGATCAGATATATTACATGTAACTTGGTGCACCATATTACAGAAAAAAACAGAACATAAGGGGAGATATGGAGGGGGAAGCAATCAATAGAAGGTTTCAGTGGGAATAGACTATGGGAAAAAGTTAAGCAAACTACTATGTACATTGTAGAATGGGAGAATTAAGAGTCTCATACATAAAGGGGTTCAACAGAAGAAAGGAGAGAATTGAAATGAATTGACCCACTGGATTTCAACTGGCAGAAAAAAAACCCATCTGAAATAGCAGAAAAGAAGAGGAACCTCAGGCCAAATTCTGCTTTCTTACATCTGTGTAAATCCAGTACAACTCCACTTAACTTTAACTAAGAGCAGAATTTAGTGCATTCATACTGAGCTCCAGGAGGGAATGCTTCTTAAAAGTAAATGGTGGTAGAAGCAAAATTGCTGGCAAGTCAAGTCACAGGGTGACAAGCAGTCTACTGTAGAAATATTAGTTTTGAAAATAAAAAAGCAGAGGTATGGTCTTTAAGCTTACCAAAATCTTACATCGAGAGCTTATAGGTAAGGTCCCATGGGAATCAAGACTGAGGGGAAAAACAACTGAGGAGAGTTGTCCCTTTGAAAAACTGCCACTATTAAGGGCCCAAAAGTAAGCTATTCCGCTGGGTAGGAAAGATAGAAAATGTGGCAAAAGACCACCTTAGCTTAATCACGAGATCTTGCATGATCTAAAAAATAAAAAGGCGTCATATAAAAAATGGAAACTAGATCAGATTACAAAGGATGAATATAGGCAAACAACACAGGAATGCAGTGGCAAAATTAGAAAGGCAGAGGCACAAAATGAGCTCAAACTAGCTATGGGAATAAAGGGAAACAAGAAGATGTTTTATCAATCCATTAGAAGCAAGAGGAAGACCAAGGACAGGGTAGGTCCACTGCTCAGTGAGGAGGGAGAAACAGTAACAGGAAACTTGGAAATGGCAGAGACGCTTAATGACTTCTTTGTTTCAGTCTTCACTGAGAAGTCTGAAGGAATGCCTAACATAGTGAATGCTTATGGGAAGGGGGTAGGTTTAGAAGATATAAAATAAAAAAAGAACAAGTTAAAAATCACTTAGAAAAGTTAGATGCCTGCAAGTCACCAGGGCCTGATGAAATGCATCCTAGAATACTCAAGGAGCTAATAGAGGAGGTATCTGAGCCTCTAGCTATTATCTTTGGAAAATCATTGGAGACAGGAGAGATTCCAGAAGACTGGAAAAGGGCAAATATAGTGCCCATCTATAAAAAGGGAAATAAAAACAACCCAGGAAACTACAGACCAGTTAGTTTAATTTCTGTGCCAGGGAAGATAATGGAGCAAGTAATTTAGGAAATCATCTGCAGACACTTGGAAGGTGGTAAGGTGACAGGGAACAGCCAGCATGGATTTGTTAAGAACAAATCATGTCAAACCAATCTGATAGCTTTCTTTGATAGGATAACAAGTCTTGTGGATAAGGGAGAAGCGGTGGATGTGGTATACCTAGACTTTAGTAAGGCATTTGATACGGTCTCGCATGATATTCTGATCGATAAATTAGGCAAGTACAATTTAGATGGGGCTACTAAAAGGTGGGTGCATAACTGGCTGGATAACCGTGCTCAGAAAGTAGTTATTAATGGTTCCCAATCCTGCTGGAAAGGTATAACAAGATAGAACAAGAAGCAATGGGCTTAAACTGCAGCAAGGGAGATTTAGGAAAAAGTTCCTAACTGTCAGGGTAGTTAAACACTGGAATAAATAGGGAGGTTGTGGAATCTCCATCTCTGGAGATATTTAAGAGTAGGTTAGATAAATGTCTATCAGAGATGGTCTAGACAGTATTTAGTCCTGCCATGAGGGCAGGGGACTGGACTCGATGACCTCTCGAGGTCCCTTCCAGTCCTAGAGTCTATGAATCTAGAGTCTATGAATCTATGTCTTACCATTAGGCCTTTCCTGCCCAAAGGTCCTGGCTTGTGAAGTGTGCACCATGTGCCCAGCAGACAGCATCCCTCTTTGTGAGGACAGGTACAACACAGAACATGTTTAACTAATCTGGGCTCTTGCTATCTGCCCCACACATGATTTTTATAAACGCTGACTGCTTCCCTTTCATTTCAAACCAAAAGAATCCAGGTGGCATTAGAGAGCATGATGGACAAGACTGCTAAGATCACCTACTGTTTGTAGAGACCTACACGACACACCACGCTTGGGTGGTGAGCGGACCAGATTTCTCATCTTAATTCTGTACTTTTTTGTGTTTGTGGATTTATCATAACATACTTGTGTATAGTTAAATGGCTAATTATCTAGCCTTAAAATGTAATAATATTAACCTATTTGGGGACTAAAACTCCTGCTTCCACATGCTCCTATGTATTCATTTGGACATTTTGCTGTCCTTTTGCACAAGGCTGAATTTCTCCCTGGATTTGTTGATGGGGAAAATGCTAACATCCCAAACTTGAACACATTGAAGACCTGGTTCAACTTTTTCAATTTATTTCAGTGAGAGTTGGATCAGGCTAAACTAGAAACATTTAAATTTTGTAAACTTTTTTTTTAAAATAGTGACACATAGTATTGGTTGAATTTTAGCAAGAATTAAATGGATAATTATTTTTTCTGCCAATTAGAAATGCATGTAGAACATATCTTAAAGGTTAAAAATGTATTTTAGATAATCTCTTAGAAGTCACATCTGCCATCATTATATGCCCATAACTCCAAATGACAGTAATAAGTTACTGGTGCATATATAACTGTGACAGAATAGACCCTCTTAGAACATTTCAAGTCATGATTAATATTGTTTGGGAGGGGAGTTGTTTTGTTTTTTTAACATTTCTCTTTGCAGCCATGACAGTTAAGAAGATGGGTTGCTTGGTATTTATTGTTTGGTGACTTCAGTTTAAAATTAAATTGATTAAGATCTGCAGTAATACTAACATCTGTTCATACAGTATGTATTTTAGTTCAGAGCATTTTTTAGTAGCTATGAGCTTAAATTTGATATACATATAGATACAGGCATATATTTATACAGTAGCACAACTTTCTGTCCATGAAAAGCCTGTCAGAAACAAGTCAGTTCAGGCAAAGATACATGTGCATTCTTTGCCTAGGAGAAATATTCTTGTCACATAAAAATCCCACTATTAATCAAAAATCACATTATAGCTTCTGAAATGAAGTTTCCTTTACTACTCTTTAATAATAAGTCCAAGATAAGATAAAAATTGGTAATTGTATATTCTCTTCTGTTGGAAGATAATACTAAAGTGTTATAGAAATTTGAGTTACAAGAGTATATTCACTCTGCTAATAGGCTTCCATTATGTAGTCTTTACCGATTTATTCATTACACATTTTCTCCACATACAGAAAAATTTAATTGAAAGTCACTTATTACATTGTTACAGATTGTTAACTAGAAAGTTTTCTTCAATCGACTGATCGTTAATGCTAGGAGAGCTAGTTGATTTCAATAGAGCATTCTTCAAGAGCAGGCGTACAGCAACCTTTACCAATAATGGTGTTACAACAAAGTTTATGTGAACATTTTCAGGGGCTACACATGTGCAATTGCAGCTATATGAGACAAGACAATGATTTATTTGGGTTTGTGACTCTCCTTACCAAAAAGTTTCAATGAAATGTGAATTACAAGCAAGGGCTAACCTAGTAACTCATCAAGAGTGTGATATCAGGAGAGGAAATTGCAGCATTTAGAGTAAAATTCTGCCTTCAGATTGGTACACACACATCTCCCACAGAAATACATGAGAGATGTGTTGCTCACACAGCGAAGGACAAAATTTGAACCTTAGCGTTGTTGTCCATCCTGAAGAATAAATGCAGGAGGGGAAACAATATGCAACACACTCAAATAGGTTCACCTCACGTCATTTCTTCTGCCTAAACCATTCAAGAGGGAGGAGATGGTACCATGGACACTATCCGTACAGACTCCAAAGCAGTGATGTCTGCTTTCTAAGGTCCTAGACCTTGGGGCAGTAAGAGCTGCTCTACAAATTCTGAGAGTGAGCTCACTGGTCATGACATATCCCCACAGAGTGTGGCTTTTAACTACCTGTCATGTACATTACAAAAAATTAAAAAGGGAAGATGAAAGATGGTCTTGTGGCACAGAACATGTGTTAAAAGCCATTCTCAAGCCAGTATGTCCAAACTATCAGCTCCCACAGGATCGGTCCTGCCAGGAGGCATCCAGGAAGCTGGTGGATCCTGGCTTCATGGGCTGTCCAGACCTCCTCCATGAGGTTTTCAAACTTGGTTGCAAATATGTCACACAGCTCTAGAATAGCCATAACTATTCCATAAAGACCACTCAGCGTTCTGGTGGCAAATAGCTGGGATTGCAGATGGATGGACAGATAGATAAATTCACAAACACTCGGGGTTTTAGAATCTAAACCTAATCTGGATCCAAAGTTTGCAGCTGGCCCATTTCTACAATGGGATGCACCAAAGTCCAAACCCAAACATTGTGAGTAGCTGAAATCTGGATCTAGATCCAATATCTGCACTTGAGGCTCTTATGTGATAGAGAAAGAGAAAGTTTTTAATGCACGAAAATGATGCCATTAATAGGGAATGAACCTTTAACTTCATTAAAAAACAGGTACAATATGAGCAGTGCTAGTACAAACTTCCCCACGCCACTTTGCTGCTTTTCAACACACGTGGGTTCAGGAACTAATTCAACCTCCAATACTCTTCAGTCCTTGGTGTGTCTTCTGAGACTGCCAGCAAAGTTTGCAGTTAATGACAAATGTGGCTTTTTGATATGGACAGCTATCCATTAGGAAGTGGATTGAGACCACCAATTAATTTCTCATGGACTACTGAAGAGCCAGCAAATGGTAATAGTTTGGGTAATTGAATGGGTGAGTATTAGTGATAAAGGGATCATATATAGGCTACACAAGAGTATCATTGATTAAGCATGCTCCTTGCAGGTCCCTTTGAATAATTGATACTTGTGTCCTTGCATCATCTATGTGTAGGGTTTCTGTTTTTGAGGGTCCATGAGTTTCTCCTTTTTTGGTGTTTATTTTTAGCAATTTTTGAGTTTTATATAGCTGTCTAAAATTTGTGGATTTTCAGGACTTGTCTCAGTATATACTATGGTGAATAATGTATAATGTGTATGTTTCTTATTACAGTCACGAGTAATCTCTTTAAGTGTTTCAAACAGCACTATATTAAAGCGTACTAGGGAACCTCCAGTGCATACCAGCAGGGTCTACGTAGACCAATTAATGCACTGCACATTGGTGAGCTTTAGAAATTGTACCCTCGTAGTCTGAATTACAGCTCCATGTAGACAAGCCCTTAGATACAAGTAGCCATTTCTGGGGGTTTTCCAGGATTTATTGGATAAACAGTAATTTCACTTGTGAGAGGAGGGAAATGATGTTGTATTGGGGATATATTATCAGTTAAAAAAACCTAAAATCAGATGCCCCATTTATATATGATCCATGCACTTTTATTGATAAGTAACCCAGGAGTGAAAAGCTACATATGCTGCTGTCAGCCCCTGTCAACTGTATATGTGTATTTTACAGTGGGTAGGGGGAGAGTACTAATCTGCTTTGGATGTGTAAGACTGCAACTCAGTGCAGTTAACTATAGAACACCAGCTACAAAATGAGAGTCAGAATTTGTTGCCACATTGTCCTCCCTGAGGTCCATGTACCTAAAGAAATAGAATAAATTGAAGGACCTACATGGAGTTTGCCAAAACTCTGCTTTACAGGGAATAGCAATATTTTTTTCTTCTTAAATTAAGGGTTTCTCTCTGGAGTTCTTGAAGGCAATGCAAATCTGAATTTCAAAAGCTTCAGAGAATGCTCAAGATCTGGATGCCCTTGGCCTTCAGCCTGGTGCCTCATTATGTAACCAAAGCAAAGAATTACAAAACAAAACCACCTGTTGTGTAATGTGTCATCCACTTCCTATCTCTCTGTCTAGAATTATATACAGTACATGAGCCAAATGCAGAGGTGATGCATAAAGAAATCTTAGGAAGCCAAATTCTGCTCCGAGTTATACCAGCATAGAGGCAGAGTGTTAACTTCAACAGAGACACCCTGCATTTATGGTGGTGTAACTAAAAGCAGAAGCTAGACCAACTAGTCTGAGCACCTAAGTTGGTGTAATTAACATCTTCTTCCAACCCCTTAAAGACATATTCTTCCTTGACTTGCATCCTATGGAACTCCACTGATGTCAATAGATGTGGTAAAGGTGTACATCAGAGCAGAAATTAATCCTTTATGGGTAAATTACACTATCCTAAACTCCTTGAGACCCATTTACCAATCTGTAATTTGTATCTTTTCATCTCTGAAATTGTGTCTGTGTGTGTTTATAGATTAGGTTAGCTATTCTGGAGGAGGGGAGAGGCTGCTTGAATAATTTACAAATGGGAAAGTCCATATAGTTGAAATTTGGTAAGAAATATTTGCTTTTGGGCTGCAATCTTGAATATCAAGTTGCAGTCTAGAGTAAATATTTATGGCCAAGTTACAACATGTACTAAAAATATGGGGATTTTAATAGAAGTACTGGCAGATAAGCGTGTAACTTTTGCCAAATAAAATGTTATGTTAATGATAGGTTTCTGTTAGTGTTATCAAGCATATATTCTTGAAATTAATGTCTAAATGCTTTGTAATGATTTTTTTAACCACTTATCAAGCAGCTGTTTTGTATATGACTCAAAGTTCTTTAACGGACAACTGTTTTTCTTTTAGTGACTTTGTCAAGCTTAACTTGGGATTAATTTGACTGCAGGTGTCAGATAAGAACAGTATTTTAGCAGCACTACTGAGAACCATGTGGGTAAAATACAGAAGCATGAAAGCATGTTGGTCAAAACTTTGAAAGATTGATGGAACTGAGTTATGCTGCTTAAATATCTTTGTTCATCCTGAAAAGCTGAGCTTGCAAAAGGATGGCAGGAGTTACATTCGGTTATCATTTTCCAGTGTTCCCAATTATCACAGGCGAGTGATTATATTTTGGGGAGTTTTTTAATTGCAATTCCTTCGTTGACATAAAATATAGAAAACTACCTTCATAAATCATGTAGTGACAGCTACTGTGGTTCTCCAGTGCTAAACACAAGTGGACTCTTTTTTTAAGCTGATGCTTCTTAAGTTGTCTGCGTCAGCGCTGCCCTTCAACAAACATCTGCAGTTCATCTTATCGTTTGAAGAAATATATGAGTTTCTCCGTTGTTTTTTTTCTCTCGTTTGCAGCTTCTGCTTCTTGATTTGTTTGAACACCATCTGCTACATATAAAAATCAGAGTATTTGTGAAATGTGCATGCAGTGAGAAAATTTAAATTGTATTAACCTTTTTTTTTTCTTAAGCCAAGATAACTTGATTTTTTTCATCATCCTATGGATATATTATGTATTGAAAACCGACATGTTCAGTGTATTACTCAGGTAGTTTCTAAAAGGTGACCTATCTCAGTAATAACTCAATTGTAAAAACAATGCCGTTAAGTTTTTAAAAGAAGTACTTTAATGTATTTCATTTGAGTTAGGTATTCAAAAAATACTTTTTATATGAAAGATTTACCTACATCTTACTTGCATCAAAGTGAGTGATGACAATTAATGCTTTGGTCTCAATATTAATCACAGAAGACTAATAACTTTATGAAATATTACTGTGTGTTGCAAGAAGGCCACGTTAAACTGAATGTATGTCATGGCATAAAATTACCACAGGGTGGTGGAAGCAGTGCAGTTCCAATTGACACTGGGACAAGCTTACAGAGAACAAGAGGAAAAATAGAATGGGAGTCACTTTGTGTTCCAGTTAGCCTAAAGAGAGGTGTCAAAAATTAGGTTTAGCTCATGGAAAATCCAGATGGTTAAACAGTTGACCCATATCTAATCCCTCTGCCAAGCATGCACCACCACCATCATAGTCAACATAACATAGCACATGCGGTTAAAATTGCTTAAGTTCCAAGAAGTACCACACAGTCTGTAGAAAATTACATTTGAAATAATGTTTTAGGGATAGAAAATGCAATCCTGTTAGTATTTTATTATTCCAACTTTAACCCAGAAGAGCAATAAATATTTAAAAGGAAGTCTGTGGGACACTGACTCACTGCAGTTCTTGGTAGCTTATCATGGTGACAGTATCACAAAAGGAATCTGGCAGCTGTTTTGTCCTGAAAAATGTATGAAGTCAAATCTATTTGATTGGGCTAAAAATGTTTAATAAATATTTTTCATAGTATCAGAATTACAAACTGAGCCCCTCTTGCAAGTCCTATATATTACTTAGTGCACTGATGTCAATAAAATATTAATTGCTATTAGTAAAATACCAAGGTGATGGGTTGAGTGAAACATTTAGGGACCCCATGCTCATCTGGTGTAAATCATTGTAGCTCCATTGATCCGTGGATTTATACCAGCTGAGGATCTGACTTCTTGATACTTGGTAAATCATTCACTTATACCGGGGAGGAAACAAAGGAAACTTTGATAACACCTATAATATAATATTGTGTGTGTGTGTGTTCCTCCTACTTATACTAGATTTACATTGACACCAAAGCAGTTATTTACACTGGTGTAAATCAAGAGTAAGAGGAGAATAGGGCTCAAAACCGCTAGTACTTTGTCAGGACTGAATTACATATTCAAAAATAGCTCTGGTTTATGTGGTATAGTATTATGTTTTAAACAGTTAATAAAGGAAGCAAAATGACAATGTAGGTGTGTGAATGAGATAAAATAATATAAACCTTCCTTCAAATATCAATTTTTTTTCTGCCTCAATTCACTTTCCACAACAGAGTGAGTGAAAAATCCATAGAGAATAAAACTAGTGATCCCTTTGAGCAAAGATACAAATTTACCTAGATACGTCAACCACGCAGATTTATGGGACAAGGAGTTTTTCACCCAGAAGAAAAAAAGCTTTCCTGTCAGTCATCTATAGAAAACTGAAAATAAAGCTCTCCGTTATTTTCATGTATTAAGAATTACAGGAAAGTTGGGTTAGGGTTTGGTTTTTTTAAAAGCTTTCTTATGGCCATGGAATAGTTTCTTCATGGATGTATAAGAAACACTTGTGTTGTACTGCTATTAGTGGTATGATTTGTTAGTGTACTTTTATGTATGGAGTGTCTGCATCTGGTAAGGTCTACAACTGTAGCTCCTTGACAGTGCCAGATGTTGTGAAGATAAAATACCTTCTGGGTGAGGAACTGGCTGGATTCAGGATCTGTGATAGGTGTTCTTAATACGGTTTAAAAAGGCATCTGTCTTCAAATAATTTCAACATCTTACTCTTCTATTTACTGTTTTGCCAGATCATTTTGTTTCCATGGAAATATATTAGGGTCCCTGTTAACGTGATTTTTAAACTGCAACTTAAGTTCTCCCAGCCTTTTGTTCTGATGCTGTTACTTTAATGAAAAGAAAGGAAACTTGGTAAGGGACTTATATCAATTTAATCAGATTGACCAAAATGAGCAAAGATACGTTCAACAGATATTTTTAATCCAAGTTAGATATGAATATGAATATATTCAAGATTCATTCAAAATATTATTGTATAAAAAGATGAGCAAGACTGATAGAAGGCAGAAGGATAGCAGCACTGCTTCACTATCATACCCCATAACTCATTACATTGTTGACCTCTTAAAATAGTAATGATACTTGACCCTTATTAGTATTTCTGGGCAATATATGAGCTTGAGTTTCCTGGGGTGAAAACTAATGCTTTAGACCACCCTTTAGACCACCATTCTATCTAGTTATAGTACATATTAATGTTATTCTTGGGTCATTTAACTTACTCTCAGCGAAGAGTGGAGAATAGTGTTAAGCTGTAAATCAACTCTCTTCTGGAATGGATTTGTGCCATAACAGATCATCTTGAGAATTCCAGTCTTGTTTGACCATGGTAAAGAGATTATGGTATGTAAAATTCTGCTAAACTTAGCTTGTTTCATTTTTGTACTTCTCTGCTTGTCTGTCTAGCTATGAATGGTTAAGACCTGTTATGGTGGACAATGCATTGAAATGGGAATATTGCTATAATAAAACCCTTAGGGCTAAAACTTTATCCATATGTGGTTAAACTCTGCATTCCTCCTAAATATGAACTACAACAGCAAGGAAAATATTAAACAAGCACATAGATACCGAGCATCTAATTTTAATTGCCAAAAGAGAATCAAAACATCATTAAAAAGATCCGCTAACAAATTTGTTTTTGTTTGCAAGGTTACTCTATGTTGTGAATATTCACACCAATAGGAACAGTTTTAAATTACCAATGACTTAGCCCGTTAAACTAAAGTCAATACTGCATACTCTAGAGATGTTAAGAAAAAAAAGCTAATGTATTCTTTTTAAAATTATCCTAGTAACTGATTGTAAAATCATAGATACTTTTTTCACATATTTCTGGCAAATAAAAAATATTTACCTTCCACTTCCTAGAAAAGATTTACAGGTATGTCCCTAGTCTGTTTTGCAGATGTGCCTTCATGAATTTAACAGTAATATATACTGTCATCATGGCTGTCTTCAAATCTTTGAAATCACGTTTGTTTTTTTACAATATATATTTTATTGGATGTCTAGTAGATATGCATGTATATTTGGCATTTGCGTGTGGGCATGTGTGTTTAATACATGTATTTAGCTCTTAAATACTATGATGATGAGTGATCAAGAAATGCCTAAGATAGATATATTTTGTGCATGTACATACAGTTTGTAAATGTATATCTCCTCAAATAGACAGATGCAGAAAGAAAAGTGGAGAGACATCTGCAAATTAACAAATCGTCTATCTTTAAGGTCATTCACAAATTAGTTTTGCAGAATAAGGTAGAATAAAAATGTAATTCTGATGAGCATTTGTTCAGGCTATTTACCATATACAATTTTGTAACATAAGTAGACACAGGAATTTTTACACAGCTTATTCCTTATATTATTACTATGCTTTCACAACTCGGTGTAGATGTTCCATTCTGAATAGTGCCCTTTGCTTGATATTTGTGGTATTTTAATCAAAGTTTTAAGTGGCTATGATGTAAGTAGTTTAGTATTCCAATAAAGGGAAAAATATTCAAAATTGAAAACTGTGTTAAAAAAGGAAACCTTTTAAATTCCTTTTCCCCGTGCCAAAAAAGAGTGTTGTGTGTATTTCACCTGTAGTGCTATTGTTTCAATGACTGATTGTAATTTAACTTTTTCATTTAATATCACAATCTGCTGAAGAAACCTAAATATTCTTAACATTTTATTAGATTTATATAATGTTTGTTGATTATTTGAAATTAAAGTTCTTTTCCTTTGTGTTATGAGGATGAAATACTTCTGAGTTGAGATTTACTCAAATATATTTTGAAATGTACACATATTGCTAACTTTATGGCTTTACATTGGTAGCTTTATTGAGCAAAAAACTGCATTTGCTCTTTTAAAGGTTATTAACTCTTCTACTGGCCTTGAATTGTTTTTAGAGTTTCTTTTTCTTTGTTTGTTAATTACTTTTTCCCAACAAAAACCAAAAGTTTATAAATATAATATACTTTTGAACTAAATCCAAATAAGTTTTTTTATGCAATTCAGATTATTAAACCTCCACCAACACTTAAACTGTAACTTTGCCTATTTTTGTAAAAGTCCTACAATTTGCTCTAAGAAAATTAACTTACTGCAAATAATCAGTACATTTTCTTTTCACTTTTCAGCAGTCTAAAATGACAAAAAGCAATGGAAAAAAACTGAGATTATGCAAAGCATGAAATCTTAACTTTGTATTTGTAATGCTTTAAAGAAAACTGAAAGCTGAATTTGGAATTAGCCACTTTAACTCTAGACAATTTGATATCATTTTTGTTTTAACATAAACCAGCACTACATTCTTCTTGATATATCTTTTTAAACAATTTCAAAGGAAGTTTCAAGAACTTTAGACTGTAATCCTTATGTGGTATCTGAAAGCCATCCACTATATGTATAATAATAAATTAATATAATTAAAATATTTCATATATAAGGTTTATTAGATCTTTATAAATACATTCTGCAGGGTGAAACTCCAGTAGACTGCATGTGAGACTACAGGCCAAATTTCCTCCTGGCATAACTCCACCAAAGTCAATAGTTACATCAGAAGAGAATTTGCTCATTCATCTTTGTGCCCATGTTGTTTTAACTGCACAATAACATTATGTATGGTGTTCATTGGTTTGTTATGTAGAGTCAATTTCAAGATTGCAGTTAATCTTGTAGTAAAATATATCTTGTTTCTGCTCTTTCCCTGTATCCATACTCTCATTATTGGGCCCGGTTTACATCAAGCTAAATTCCCATGTGACCCAATGTACAATCAGGCTTAGGACAGCATATCCAATACACCCTTTAGTCTCAGATTAAGTAATTAAAGCACTGAAAATGAATTTCACATCCAAAATCATGCAGTTTGTCCTTTTTTTATATCTAAACCCCTAAGCATATGTCATTCTGGGATCATACTAAGTATAGGAAGAACTACCACTATAATCATAATTAGAACATATTAACCATTTTAGGTGCTTATATACCCCAGTGATGGTGTAAGAACCTAGAGAGAATAGAATTTGAAATCTCGATACTGTGAGGACTGTTATTGCTGTTTTTGCAGGTTCACCAGCTCCACCTCAGAGCAAAGGGGAATTTCAGGTCAGAGCAAAGGGAAACAGATCCTACATGCATTTTACATACATGCAAAGATATACAGAGAGGGTGTCTTTTTACATCCTCAGTGAGATGTTTGCCCTTATCCAAATGCACTTTGTGTAAGAACCTGTTCACATGGCTTAGACTGTTATGCTGGTGATGTTAAATTTTCTTTGTAACTCTGAAGATTGAAAGCTATACATCAGGATACAAGAGCATTTTTTTTCTTTCTGTGGTCAGATATTGGATGGTACTGAGATAGCTATTCAATTAGCAGCTTAATATTTGGAATAGCTTGAACTTTTTACCGAATTATTCAGATACATTCATCTTAGATGTACTGTACCACATGCAGTCCTTTGGTCCATAATGCATATAAGTAATATTGTGTTATTCATTCAGGGTATAACATGGGTAAAACAAAGATGAAATAATTTTAAATCTGATGTGGGACTTATATATCCCATCATATTTTGGCTAATGTCCACTTCTAGAACTAGGATAAATAAACATATAGGTATTTATTTTGCAAGGTAATAGTAAAATTTTTGAAAACAGGCATCTAGGTTGTACATGAAAAAATAGGCACAGACAGATATTTGTGCGTGGGTAACAAGCTGCTTTTTACACAGCTTCGTATGTGATTAAATTCACTGTGCTGGAATTTAGGCTGAGCAATAGACCTAGAAGACAGAAAAAAATGTTTAGATGGAATCATTTGAGTACTTGGACTTTATGCAGGTGAAGTGCAAAGGCCAGTGCAGGGTGGTGTACTGCAGTCCTGCTATACCCACAGCCCACTTGTGTAGTGTATTATGGCCATTGGGGCCACGTAAACAATGATCTCATAATCCCCTCACCCTCATACAAATGAGTGTCTAGATCCCCTCCACCGTGCACAAGGGGCAAAGCGCAGCCAAACGCAGAGCCTAATTAGTTTGGAGGGCCTTGAGCTGGCCCTCTGCACCAGGGTGAATTTCATCCATTGGGCACAATTACCTTTTTTTCACCTATGTTTGAATGTTTGTGCATTAGGCACCTGTTTTTCAAAATCTGACCCTTCATAGAATGTTTACTTCTCTTTTATCGCTACTGATCTGAAACATCAAACCCCAGATGAGAGTTTGAAACAGTAACAGAAAAAATGAAGTAATATTCAATTAGAATGGTGTAGATATATCCGAAGATGAATAGAAAGAGAGAGAGAGAGAGAGAGAGCCTATGAATGTTCTAAGGGAAATCTGTTTAAACAAACTAATAGAAAGAAACACACTTTAAATAAACCTTAAACTTTTCTTATATAGTGTGAAAGTTAATAGTGCCAACATCATCGTTAGAACTAGTATGAATACATTTAATATATAGAAGCCTATAGAGTTTCCAAGCTGGAAGTTATATCTTGCACCATGAGATGTGTAAATATATTTTCATCAATAGATCCACAAGTATTCATTGAAAATATGTTTGAACTGTCCTAGCAAAATTTATGAATATATCACCTCAAATGTAGTAAAATAAAACATTTACCTTTGTGTCTCTTCCTGAAATTGACAAAATAATGGGAGGCACTTTTTTCAGACTTTAGTGAGCATTTTTAGTTTAGGAAAAAATAGAGTTGGGAAATGTTCTATATAAGCTATTCGCTGCCATTAACAAAATGGCTTTTTGAAGCTATATAGAGCTTCTGTATAATTATAAGACTAGAAGATACAGTGCATTTTTAGACAGAATCATTTGACTACATGTCTGAACATGAAAGCTTGCAATTTGCATTGGGATTTGTGGTTATTTTAAGATAAAATACAGCATCTTTTACAAAGATGGTTTAATTTGCTGCCTGCATAATACATTAATTTTATCCATCATTTTTAATAATATGTGGCACAAACCTAGAAATATAGTAAGAATAAAGTAAATTACATGTATATGGAGCTGTACATCAAAGTTTGTAATGAAAACATATATACCATGATATAGAATGAATTATTACTGTATAACTCACCATTCATAGAAATATTCAGGCATAGAAGTTAAAACAATGGAAATGTTACAATAAGAAAGTGTGGAGGTTAATGAAGGTAAAGAAGCAAAGGTATGAAGAGATATTAAAAGCATTATGGGAACTGGTATGTCAGCACAGGAAGGAGGGTTTCATCTGCCCAAACTGAAACTTCGAATCCTGACATCCTTGAATTTATGGAAATTTTTGATCCAGATCCAAACATTGTGATTTGTTCTTGTCTCTATCAAAATGGGTTTTTCAAGGCAACTGAACTATAATTCCCATGCGGCGCCATGGCAGCATTCCCAAATAAAAATATTTCAATTTTGGGGTGTTTGTTTTTGGATAACTAAATCAGATTTTTTCATGGATCCCACATACTTTTTGCAATAAATAAAGTTTACTCAAAACCCCTGTTTTCTGTTGAGAGTTTTGTCAGAAAAAATTCTGCCAACAAAATTTCAGCTTCATACCCCCAACCCCCGAACCTAACACCCTCAGAGTGTTCTGAACTTTTTGGCTCGGGGCGAGCCGTATTTCTTTTTGTAATAGATGGGGAATTGGTTGAGCAGACGGAGGTATGATGTAGATTGTGCCCACATAAAAAGTTTTCATACTCTGACCCCACATCCAACCACCCACAATGGGTTCCTTTCAGATGTGTCTCAAAATCAGCTTTTCCCAATAATGCTTCATGGGGGCACAACAGCCTGGGTAAAGTAGCTTCTGGCTCTTCTGGCATCTGAGAAGAACCAATTGCAAGAGAATAAGAACAGGCTGTCCTGGACAGCTCATCGAAGAAGCCAGCTCATGACCTCAGTCAAGTGCTGGTGAACCTCTTGGAGTGTCATGATGTAGGCAGAGCACCTTTGTTTTATATAATATCAGAGGGGTAGCCATGTTAGGCTGGATCTGTAAAAGCAACAAAGAGTCCTGTGGCACCTTATAGACTAACAGACATATTGGAGCATGAGCTTTTGTGGATGAATATCCATTTTGTCGGATGCATGTGCTTTGTTTTATATAGGTTGATTGAGTTCAGTCATCACAGTGCTGAACTTGGTTTAAGAACCTAGATGCCAGGTAGATATAGCTGCCCAACTCTGCTATCTAGATATTTAAAATGACTTCCGATGTGTAAGCAGGAATAATGTTTCTGACTGTGGAACCTCTCACAACAGCTGGTGTGAAGGAAATACTTTGTTTTCCTGTCGTATAGAATCACAAGACAGCTTAATGCATTCATACCACAAGGGCTTGTATTCAGCACCCCCAGCTTAAAAAGGGCTGCAGTTCTGTGTCAATAATAATATTTCACATTTTAGAGACAGTAACTCTTCTTCATAACATACCTGTGCATCGGGTATTATCCCTATTCGACAAGAATGAAGAAACTGAGGCAGAGAGGTGAAACAACTGGGCCTCGGCCACAGTGGGAATCCATACAAGAGTCACTAGAGGAGCCCGATATCCTACAACCTAGGCCTGTGCACAGAATGGTAGATCGCACCTCTCTATTCCGTGCTATTATGTAGCAACCTTGTTTACTATCATCTATTTGCAGTGTTTATCTTAGAATCATTAGGTTTGAACAATTGAAGTTATCCCCTTTTCTCTGCAGTGCAAAAGCAATGACAAAAATAGATCAATATTAGGTCAACTGTTTGAGAACAATCTCATCTCTGGATGTAAAAACAGTTCTTATGTCTTGATAGCATAAAGTTAGTCAGGTTTTTGTTCAGAAAACATTATAGACATAAACGCCGACTCCCTGGGTGCTCCAGGGCTGGAGCACTGCTGGAAAAAAATTAGTGGGTGCTCAGCACCCACCGGCAGCCCTGCTGATCAGCTCCTCCTCCTCCCTCCCAGCGCCTCCCACCCGCCACAATCACCTGTTCAGCAGCGTTCAGGAGGCACTGGGGGGAGGGGGAGGAGTGGAGGCAGAAGGAGGCAGGGGGAGGGGTGTAATGGGGTGGAGTGGGGACAGGGCCTGGAGTGGGAATGGGGGTTGAGCACCCCCCGGGAACTGGGGAAGTCAGTGCCTCTGATTGTAGGGGAGTTTTCCTGGCACTAAACAGAGAGTAAATTATTTGAGCTTAAGTCTGGCAATATGCCTTTCTCTACAGACCACCATGACACTAGGCTTTGAGCTGCTTACATTTTTTGCTGTCAAATATTTTTCTTCCCCTTCAGAGTGTGATTCTATAAACAGTGACAACTATGTTCTTCGTAGCTTTAAGTATAAGAAATTATTTCTGAGAGTGACTAGGTGTCTAGAGCTGATTGTATTAGAAAGGCAGTTCATCTGGCAGCACAATGCCACCAATTAGACTAGGAAGCTGCCTCAGTTTCATACTGTTTTCCATATCACTCTGTATACAGTTCACTGAAAGGAGTGTCTTGGTGCATTGAATGTTCTCCATGTGGCTTTGTTATCCGACTGATTTCTTACTCTAATTCTGTATTTTCCCAATGGAATAAAATAAAAATATATGGTACCACAATAATTGATGTAGGCAGGGATTTTGCTGCATTGTCATGTATTATGACTATATTTGCTCTGTGCATGCAACTTATTCTAATATTAGAATTTAAAAAGGAAGGAAAGAAAGAGATAGGGAGAAGACAATCATCTATTTTAACCATTTTCCTACTTCCTTGTTTTCCTCCATAGATTCAAAGCCTAGAAACCAAGATGGAAACCTATCAATGTCACCTGAATGGCAGTATGGATAACAGCTAGACCCCCAGAAATGGATATTCCACTAACATCAAAGGAGTATTGAGAATCTGTACCAGGTATGTTCAGCATCACATAAAGGACACACCAGCTTAGTGCACCTGGTAAATTCCACATCACTGAAATTGTCAAAGAGCTGGATAAACCAGAAAGACTGATAACTCATGTGGGACTTTTTGTAAAATTTGAACAGAACTCCTGTGGGAGCAGTTATAATTTACCAACTGGATTTTTGGAGGGACTGACAGTATTTGTTTATGCTAGAAAGAAGCCTTAGCCACAAAATTCAGACATGGATATGGATCCAAGCATCTCCCAAGTTCAGGATCCATGGTTGGGGGGGGGAGGGATAGCTCAGTGGTTTGCACATTGGCCTGCTAAACCCAGGGTTGAGAGTTCAATCCTTGAGGAGGCCACTTAGGGATCTGGGGCAAAAATTGGTCCTGCTAGTGAAGGCAGGGTACTGGACTCAATGACCTTTCAAGATCCCTTCCAGTTCTAGGAGATTGGTATATCTCCAATTATAAAAAAAAAAATTAAAAAAGGAGTGTTTAGCATGTAGGATTTGGTGTGGGTCCATCTCTGGTTAAAGCTAGGCATGATTCAGGCTTCTCTATACAACCAATCCTCTCTCTTGACTTTCAACATCTTTAACATTCCTGTACTGTAGTTCTCCTGAAGTGTGTGTAACAAATTGTTTGGAGGTTTAGTAATGACAAATGTCCACTAGAAATAGGCTAAGACCATCAAACTCATTTTAACTTTTGCTCTAGATTTAAACTCAGATTTTCAAAACTGAGAAAACAGGTCATAACTTACCTTCCTGTAAGAGTGGAAAAGAATGCCAATTTGTACAGAATACATATATATTGCATATGACTCTATTTGATACCAAGATAGAGCAGAGCTGGCTGGAAAACTGAAATAATTTTTTCATGAAAGTTATTGTAACATTTTCTTTTTACTAAGTATTCTGAATTCTCTTCTTATCTCAAGAAGTGAATAAATCTGAAACATGAGCTGTCAATCCTAGCCAACTACTTTTGTAGTGAAAGAAAGAAAGAAAGAAAGAAAGAAAAGGTTTTGCAAGTACATTTACTACTCATGAACATTGCCAGATTAACAAACATAGAGGGAAGGATGTTGTCTGTTTACTTCCAAAACAGATTTAACACTAGCAATAGTATTGCAACTCTCCTTGCAGTGCATAAGGGAGTCTGAAGGAGTTACGCCCAGGGTATAGCTGTCTCCAAGCCCATTCACACCTAGGCCTCTCTGCTGATACTGCTGGTGCCTAATTTGGTTGTAGTTTTTGTAACCTGGAAACCTGTCTGCTAAGAATTGGAGACAGAACACCAGGCAGACTGTGGATTTCACATGAGCCACACAACAGTCATAATATAGTAACAACATGACAGACCTGGAATAGATTCAAACCAACAACCAAGAAGCAAACAGCTCCATTCTCTGATTAACTATTCTTTGAGTCATCCAATCCAGTGGACAGCCTCTTTCTATATTTTTTCCCCTGTGTAATAAAGAACAGCAAGAAAACCCCAAATCCAAACACTCTTGAATTTTCAGGAGCTCAGAATCCAGATTTAGATCTGAATTTTGCAGTTCAGTCCCACCCTTTCTGTAAGAAATACTATTTGAGAGATCATAACATTCATTAAAAAATTCTGCTGCTTGTTTTCAGTATAGTTCAGTCTAGGAAACACACATTTCCATCTGTTTGACTTGAATTAATTGGTTGTATGATGAGCAAAAGCTACCTGTGTAGCCTTCAGCAGCAGTTTATAGATAGTTGGGGATTGTTAGAGATTATTTGCTTCGTGTGAAAGACAATAAGCTGAAAGACTTCATTGCAGAATATATTGTTGTTGTTTATTATGAGCTAAAGGAGATCTTGGAAATTGTTCCACACACGTTAACCTTCTAAAGATGTTTAAATTGCAAAATCATGGAAAATAAGCTTTATGTATGTGACTCTTGGTGTGAATTAAGAATCTGAGGAACAATAATACTCAAATGAGGACAAATAAATATGGCAATGGGGATTCCATGCAAGACACATGTATGAGACCTCTAGTGCGGAACAAGCATCTCATGACCATTAGAGATCTTAGAACATGAGAACATTTCTCTCACAGGTTCCAGCCAGTCTGATTGTTTGACCGCTCAGAAGAATGAAATGCTCTGTTTATTCACAGAATAGCTATGTCACAGGGTAGGTCTACACTTCAACCTCAGTGTAGTTCCCAGTTTGAGGAGACATACCCATGCCAGCTCTGATCAAGCTAGCGCACCAAAAATGGAGTGTAGCCATTGCAGTGCAAGTAGTGCCAAGAGCCAAGTATGGTGCCTAGTGTCTCTGATGGGTACAAATTCAGGGTGACTAGCACCACCTGCAACTCATGCCAGGGCAGCTACATTCTGTTTTTAGTGAGCAGACTCGGTCAGAGCTAGTTGCGGGTATGTCTCCTCAAGTTGGGAATTTCACCCCCACCTTGAAGTGTAGACATACCCACAGGCAGCAGCCTGGAACATTTCCCCACAAATCCCTGCCAAAGATTTTAACCCTGATTTGGAAGCACTCCCTCATAGGTTGATTGGTTCAGTGAATGTATATCCCTATTCAGACCATGGCATCTCTTCTTTGCAGCCTCAGCAGCTTGTTGTGTAGTTCCAGCTGTAATGTAGACACTGGATGCTGAATTTAGACCATGAAATCATTTCCTATAGGCCATCAAGCAGACATCAGATGGCAACAAGAGCTGGTCAGAAAATGGGGATGGGGAAATGTGGATATTTGTTTTAGAGCTGATCGAGCCAAAAGAAAAAGAAGTCATGAAAATGTTGTTGACCATTTTTCCTGATTTTTCATCAAAATTTGACCTGTCAGAGCAATGAACTCCATTACCTGCAAATAAATGCCGAATCTGGCAAGAGGGACCCCGTGCCCAGAAGTGAAGATGACAGGGACAGATGACCTATTTTCTGGGAAAGGAGGAAGATTTTTTCTATACATTAATTCCACCCTCCCCATACCAGTGTATTTAAGTCCTGTGGCTTGTGGGGGAGGCAGCTAACAGTGGAGCTGAGTGACTCATTCACAATGAATAAATGGTCTGACTAATTTAACTTGTTTTTCTTCTCATGCTTATTCCATGAACAGATCACCATTTCCTCAGCTTTATTCATTATTTGGATTTATCCTGCAGGTTTGGTGTTGGCTTTTTTTTTTTAAACTCTCTTCAAATTTATTTTACTCTGTGGTTTGATTGTGAACTACTTGCTGAGAGTTCAAAAATGGAGCTGGGTTCTAGCTCAATTATGTCTGGTCAGATTAGTCAGGGATGCCAGCGCTACTGAAAGGAAAACAAGTGCTGAGGGGATATTAGTGTGCATATTTTTTTGCTGTATCCACAGATTTTAATGCCAAAACGGACCATGATCTCCTGTGGAACACAGGCCATAGAATTTCATCCAGATACTCCTGTATGGAGCCCAATAATTTTTGGTTGCCTAAAGCGTATCTAAATCAATCTATATCATATCTGCCCAACTCTGGCTAACAACAACGTGTGTGGAGAGCATATGTGGGATGACATCACCTAGGGAAGCACTAGGCTTTAGCCCTCACAAAAAATATAGTGGGAAAAAGAGAAATCCAGGAGAATGTTTAGGGCTGGATTAGGACAAGATCCTTAGGATCCAGACTGCACAGTTAGAGAGACCTAGACATCACGGTGAGTCAGAGGCAGAGCATCAGGTAGTGGTGCATTGTACAGTTGTGTGGTACCGGCAGCTGCCTGCTGGGGTGGTCTGAGCTGTGCTGCTTCACTTGGCAAGAAGATCAAGGGCTCAGAAGTGGGAGGGAGACAAGTCCATCCTGGCGGGCTGGGAAGAAGATTGTCTCCAGGGGTGAGAGATGGAATTGGCCTGGGAAGGTTTAGTCTGAGAGTCTGTTTGGGATGGGGGGGGAGCCTTGCCTGGGAAGAAGACTGTCTCAAAGAAGAACAACATTTGCAGTGGAGGGGAACTTTGGTTTCTTCTTCAAGCCCAATTTGGTTTTCGTCCTCCCCTGGTTTTCTTTTAGTTTTCATTTAGACTTTATTTCTTTAAAGTGCTTTCCCCCAAAGGCTCTAGATGCTTTTACAAATGATTTCAAGTACACAAAAAACAAGCATAGCAATCAATGTGCAACAAACCCAGACTAAATTAACACCCAGCAAAACTCTAAGTAACCCACCCCCTCTGAACCTGTCACGTCACTAAAAACCCAAGAGGACAGATAAGTGTGCCCTATCCATTAATAATTCCAGGCACTTTTGAACCTAGGGGGGGAGTGAATTCCAGACTCTTCATGGAAAACATCTGCTCTGGAGCTCCTGTCATTGAAATTACAGGTCCAGGACCTAGGTAAAGTGCCTGATGGATTATAACTGTGAGGGGGACCTCACAGAGGAGAGGAGCAGTCACTCAGTTTGTCAGGTCCTATTGAAGGCCTTTTGTCAAAACCAATACCTTAAATTTCACTTGGAAACTAATTAGAAGCCAGTGCAGACTGCAGAAGAGTGGTGAAATGTTCTCCCTGCATGAGGCACTGCTTAATAAGCATGCAGCCACGTTCTGCAACCCTTCAAACTGCCTAAAGCGGGTAACCCCATGGAACAGGGTTTTTACGGTAATTGATCTCCAGGCTTTGGAATCGTGGATAGCTGTTGCAGCAGGTGTACTCAGTCCGGGATGATGATATAAACTAGGTCACAACTTCTGTTTTTTAATCCGGTCCATCCAGCTTTGCTTGGCTGCTCCTTAACCAGTTATTCCTCCTCCCAGCCCCATCCTCAGTCGGCCACAGGACCAGCATTTCAGTGGGATGATTTACCCCAGTGTCTGAGATTAGGGCTCAGAAGTGTCCGCTGGGGTCACGCAAGGTGTATAAATAGGACTGAAAGCTACTCTAAATTAAACTGTCTGTTAACAACAGCTGGGGATCAGCCAGGGTATTGGAGCCCATAGCTATGCCCTGGTGGCCAGGAGCTGCTACACCAGCTTTAGGGTGACTTTGTCCCAGTGTACTTGGGAGTCAACCCTGAGGACGCCTGGCATTGTTGCTCTCTGGGTCCTTAGCCAAATCATTTTACTCTCCACCTCGCTATCTCCCTCTTTTATATCAGCTGTCTTAAGTCACTTACAGCATCCCTTCTTTCTTTTTCCATTTTGATATTTTTTCTCATGGGGAAAAAAAAAAGTTTGTTTGTTTTTCTATTTTAATTTAGCTTTCCCATGGCTTATAAACCAGGTGCCATTGTACAAGGGCAGAATGAATCACAAACATGTAACACAGGTGTGGATGCACTCTACGTTTTCCATCAACACTTGATTTAAAATGAGTAATTGGCCGCATATGACTTAGGGCTTGCACTCTCTGTCCGTATGTGCCTGAAACTCTAGCAGAAGCCGGGGAGAGAGAATAGTTAGGGCGTCATCTCATAACAATTCTGAATTAAAATACATGTTTAAAGATTTTGAGGCAAATATTTTAGTTGTAATTTTTTATTTTGGAGGAAGCAGCTGAATATTGCTATGCAACTGTTTAGCCATGTCTAATTCGGCAGTATATTAGAAAGACTTTCAGCTTAATATGCTTGAGTCTATTGTAAATACTCAAACATTCCAGTCAACCAGACTGATAAAAACAATTTAACGGGGCTATTGGCAAGAGTGATCTCAGATTTGCTAAAAGTCATGTCTATGTTCATGCATGCAAAGCAGCATATTTTCACTTACTAATCTGACTGATTGGTAAAATTTTAATGCAAAACAAAACAATGGATGTACATTCAGAATATTAGATTGTTCTTGATTACTTTTTAGTAGACACAAGAGTGTTTTAAAATTCTTATGATATTTTAGGTGAGCTCTCACAAGTTTTCCCTATATCCAAATTTAAAGAATGGTCAGTTGTGATTACAAAATGCATCTTTAAGGGTTTCATAAGATAAAGATATAATGAGGTCTTAGGATGTTTTTCTGACTAAAATAAAGTGCTATATTACTGGGAAATACTGGAAATTAGTGAAAGTCAAAGAAGCATTTAGAGCTGTGATTTTTTTTTCAAAGTCATAATCAATGTATGTTAAGGGTGTTAAAAAACATAATCTCAGAGTAATTATAAGATCCTTGATTCTTTGTTTGTTCATTTTTACAAGGCTTTCATCCTATTTGTTCATATTGTGTTCTATCTTTTCCCCTTTAAATATGCTCTTTAGTGATATCGGGATCAATCCTGTCTTGTGCAGCACTGATAAGAAGATGGGCGTAATGTTTTTGACACTACATAATGTTTCTATTTGTATGGACAACCTGTAACCTAAGAAATACTTTTAAGCAAAGAGAGACTCAACAAGCTGGTGAACTTTACACGTGGAATGAACTGCACCTCAACAAATAAAAAACATTTCTCCAAAGATCTAGCTGCCTATACATTCAGTTAAACAGAAGTTGTAAGAGTATCTGTAATAGCGCCATCTGATGAATCCCAGTAGTATTGCATCCCCCTTCTTGTAAACCTTGTATCATTGTTAACATAAGTTTAGCTGTCTACTGTTTTTAGCAACATTGGGGGTCTAATGTAGATAGGCTCCCATCTCTGGAAACCATTTTTACCATTCTGTCAAACATATTTTTGGCAAGACTAATTAACAGAGAGCAGAATACAGCTGCTGGAGCTAGAGTGATCTACACTTGGGCTCCCAATGTTGCTAACACTGGTGCAGTTGGATAGGTAGTAGTAATGGTAGGAAAAAAATATTTAAAATTGTCTCATGTAGAAAGTCTACAGAAGAAAATGAAAAATTATCAAGTTATCAATATAAACTTAATATGTACTGTCTACCCAATATTCACTACTATTTATATATATATAAATTATAATTGTTATTATAATAATAATCATAGTTTGCGAAAACAAAATTTGTCAAAAGATTGCTACTTATGTTCAAACAAATTATGAACTCTATTATAATAAATTTTCTCAGATTCAGTCTGCCAGTTGCTTTTGCAACATGAATACCTTGGGTAATGTTATTGACTTTAAACATAACATGTCTTGGCTGTGTGAGTTCTGGTGTGTTCAGATGTATTGTGCAGTTCTGATGAACAAAACTTTCTGGTGGTATGGGTCTCCTGCACTCTGATTTGTACCCGTAAGCATTTCACTGTCTGACCACTATTTGTTTTCTGTTTGCCCATTTGATGGTGAAAGGTTGTGTAATAAAAATCACAGGTAGGTACTAGGTGGTGTGTCAGTGTCCGATTCTATCTCCTAAAATATGCCACGTCCAGCAAAGATGCCATTATATTTCCAAAATACTCTGGAAGTTTTTGTGGTTTTCAATCTCTCAAGCTCAAAATAATTACTATAAAAGTATACTACAAGCACATTGTTTGCATTATCAGTGTGAAAGAACCCATTGCTATCTTCTGTCATGGGCTAGATAGCAGGTAATAAAGGTTCAAAGGATCCTTAGAATTTGAGGTGTGATGCTATAGGCAAATTAGACTTTTTAGAAGGTTTTTAATTTGTATATTCATACGAGGCTGAAACTATAGATTTCTGGCCCTGAGCTTGTATAACTTAATTACTGTATGTCCCAAATGAAGATCTCTGTGTGCAGCTTGAAAGCTGGTCTCTTCCACCAACAGTAAAAGATATTACCTCACCCTCCTTGTCTGTATGAATGAATGAATGTTGGTTTTGATCTATTTGATTGTGGAACCAAAATTCTTTTTTTTACCTTTCAAGCAGTTAGCTCCTTACGGAATGTCCAGAATGGAATCTTATGGCAGATGCAATTGTGTTTTTCTTGGTCAACCAGCAATGATAGTTTCCAGCAACATAGATAACTGGAGATTATCTTAGTTACAACCCTAGTCTCCATCACTGTGATGTCTGATACAGGCAAACTGGACATGACTAGATGAACATGTGCATCAGATAATTCCTCCATATTGCCACGCCCTGCCAGAAACAATTGGTGTAATATATCAATAACGAGTATATAATTTTCTGGTTGGTGTTTAACTACCATATCCTATTTTTGCAGGTGCAACATCATTCTTTGTAACCTTGGTGGATGGGGTTGGTTTGGTTTTTTTTAATGATTACATTTCCTGGCTTACCTTTTCTCCCATACACATGTTAATAGAAGCACTCACAGCTCTATACCTGTGCTCGCACCTCTTTTTCAATATAGCTTATTTCTTTGCTTGAGAGAGTTGTACACATAAACCAATGGCTTCCCTTTGAGCAGTAACACAACTCCAAGTTGTCGTTTGGAGGCACACACCTGAAGTGTCACCTCTTTATATCATACTGTAATGTTAAGCAATGTGCCTGCACTGGCAAGTAACTGCGTCACTTTGGTGAAGGCAAACTCTTGTTGGGATATTCCATTGAAATTCTTGAGTCTTTCTTTAGGCGCACCAAGACTTCTGACAATCTCTCCATATCTTTTCTAGCTTAGCATGGTTCTTTGATGGCCTCATATAGTGATTGCTGCCACTTTTGCAAAGATGGCTTTGATATCCTCTGCTGAGTCAATTTGACCTAAATATTTCAGTTGCAGATATAAATCATTTGTTCTCTTTTTTTTTATGTGATCCTTTTTACTCTGCCTCTGCAGCATGTCATGCTGATTAGTATCATGGTCTTCCACTATGGCTGCAACCTCACAAATCACAGTATAGATTTCATCCTCTTTCTTCTGAAGCACTTCTCTAGCTGAATGGACACTGAAGGATCAGTGAGCGATTCAGTTCTTCCCTTGTGGAGTATTAACACTGGTCACTATTGATCTTTCTTTGATCAGTTTTATCGTTCATTACCCAGCTCTGGCATGAAGGGCATTGAAAACCTGAACATCAGCCAGTTTACTCATTGCGTCATCACATGTAGGCATCTGGCAATGCTCTCGCTGGATTGCCTTGGTGAGTTCTCGTGGATTTGGGCATAGACTCAACTGTCTTTTGTGTGGTTTTTCTGCTGTTCCCTTGGACTCACCCTCCCCCCCAGCTACTTTGTAAATTATCCCTAAGTTTTCCATCCTCAAAATCTACTTAGCTCATTGACGTCACATTACATCTGAGATTTTTTTGGGAGGGTGAGGCTGAGGGGAGGACATGTACTCTATGATCTACAATGGTATCCATTTTTAGTCTTGTATTTCTCTGGAAACTGCCTTGACCCATGCAATACCTGAATATACTCTTTAATTACTTCATCTGGTTCAGCAGGTATTAATGGTACTGTAAATGGGATGTTTGAGTATACCAATTTGATCAAGTTAAGATCCAAGCATAATCTGATACCAAGCGTTAGTGGGCTTCTGTATATGAAATGTAAAATTGTAGACATTTTGCAACCTCATTGTGCTAACATAGTCTGGTGCTTGTACCTTGCACGTCCAATGGCTTGCGCCTCTCTAATGAAACAGTTGTGTTGGGATGGCGTTAGAAATCTTTAATTGATAAAGAGCTTTGGGGGGTGTTACATTGACTTGTGCACAAGTCTCTGGTTTGAAATTAACCTGGCAACACTTCTCCCCAGTAGTAACCTTTGTGGACCTTTGTGGGTTCTGTGATTCGAGATCTGGGTCCAGTTAGGCAGCTGCAACTGAACCTATTGTTGTGCTACTCATGTTTGCGCAAGGGTAAAAAATCAGCTGTGGCTGTTCACCTGCCCCCAATAGATTATTTTGACTTTGCTCCGATTTGCATACTTTATCTGTTCTTTTTTTTTTTAATTTCTGACTCCTTTGTAATTTTGCTAGGGATTTATCTGGCTTTGTCGCTGCCCCCACTTTTGCCAGAGGCTCGCCCCTTATCTATGGGCTTGTCGTCTGCCTGCTTGTGTGCATGAGATATTTATTTATTTTCATTGTTTCCTAAAGGCACGGTGATGCTTTGCTGCTCCATACGCTGCCTTCTCCTTAAATGTTGATTTTAGCTGGACTTTTGCCAGGTCGAGTGTTGTAGCAAAAGCATATTGCTTCATTTAAATCAAGATCAGTTGCCCAAATATGATCCAATTCCTAATAGTTTTATCCATTTCAGTAAATGCAAAATCCTTAGCCAACAACCCTTCGGTTCTATACTAAATAAATGATTTGATTATTTTAGTCAGAGAGATTCAAGCAGTGAACATCTTTGCTGCTGTTATGCTGAAGAATTAGCAATACAGCATTTCTCCAAGATCTAACTGGCCATACAGTCATTTTGACAGAACCTGGAAGACTGTGTGGAACAGCACATCTAGTGGCTCCCAATAATATTACGTTGGAGACAGAGAACACAGAGTGTCTCTCCTTCCTGCCCCCACTGAGTGCATGTTCAAAGTAGTGCTCAGAGTAGTGCAAAAAAGAGGTCTCGACTATGACACCATTATAAATGACGTGCCCAAGCTTGTCCTCCCCTCCCCATCTTGCCCACCCAGCACTGACTAGCGTCTGTGTCACAGTCAGTGCTAGCAGGTGGCAGGTAGGAGTGCACTTTGCCGCTCTTACCCCAATGAATTAAAGCAAGGTACTCCCCACACACAGTGCCATGCCAGGCATGCCCAACACCCCCCGCCACATGATGCCCAACACGATGTCCTGCCATGGCCCGAAGGGCTCTTGTCACAAACATGCTGGCCTGCATCTCAGTTCCTTCCTGCTGTGCCAATCAGGACAGGTCTGCCATGTCATGTTGGTTGCCAATCATGTCTGCCAAATGTTCCTGTGTTCATACAGATATTGCTAATAAAATAATTATAATTAATCATAATAAATAATCACACAATGTTGCTTAAAGACAGAAGAAGAGGCCTCTGGAGCTGACCCTGTTGTTTGATGTGTTTTGCATAAATGCACCTGGTAGAAATAAACAAAAAATTAGGAAAAGGGAGGGAAGAAACACCATGTTTTATTTTAAAATTGAATAGTTATAGTTGTACAATAACAAAGCACCCAATGCCACTGTAAGAATGGATCCAATAGCCCTAGTCAAGCTACAGGCCTTGCCAGTACCTATGAACGAAACTGTCCCTGGGAATTTACAGGGAAAGGCTATACATGTAGGAGGCTCAAAAGGGAGTCAAAATAAAATAGAGTCTAGTAGGAAAAGCAACCGAGACATGTCACCAACAGGCTAACTACACAGCTGATCCGGAGCTGATCCAAAGCCATCCTCTAGTCCACACAATTGCTTGTGCACTGTACAAAGGAGCCAGATGCTCCTGTTGAAATTGCATCTTCCACAGGTTGCCAGCTAGAGCGCACTCTATCCCAAAAAAAGGAACGGAATGACCATGTTGTTCTTGGTGAAATGCCACCTTTTGTACTAAATTAGCTGAAGAAAGCATTCAAACGGGATGTTTTGGATCCGTGTGTTTTCAAGCCCATCCTGCCCACAGAAAATATTTGCTTCATCCCACTTTCAGGCAGAGTTGGAAACAAATATCTGATGAACACAGGCAGGCAGGGCACACACACCTGTAAATAAGGGGAGAGCCTGTGGCGAACATGAGTCATGTTGAGAGGTCCTTGCAGGTGCCAGGAATAGAATGGAATTATTGTCTTAGCTGGAGAGAGAGAGTGAGAGAGAGAATGTAGCTAAGACTGTGTGTGTGTGTGTGTGTGTGTGTGTGTGTGTGTGTGTGTGTGTGTGTGTGTGTGTGTGTGTGTGTGTGTGTGTGTGTGTGTGTGTGAGAGTGATATAGGGAAACTGAGACACAGAAAGGTAAAGTGACTTGCCCAAGGGCAGGAGAACCCGACTCCCAGTCTTCTACCATAGCCAATGGACCTTACTGCCTCACCTTTCTTCTCTATCAGACTTCTCACCATGGTATCTAAGTGCCAGACTACAACTAAATTTAGCAGGGAGCATGCCCAAATGGGGTTAGCATCTCACAGTCTCCACTAGTTCCTGTATTAATTATTCTAACTCATTATAGCAAGGTCAAATATATTTACTCCTCCTTCACTTCATTCTTGGGAACAGTGCTTCAGAGCAATAATCTATGTCATGCGCCTAAAATGTGCCTCCCAACTAAATCATATACACCACAGCTCAATGACAAGGTCAGAAAACACTGTAGCAAACTAGCTTATTATTACCAGGTTATTTTTGCTTCTTTTTTGTTTTGTTTATATAAAATTAGATTCATTTAACAAAATATGTGGAGACCAGGATGTTACAGTCTGCAGTTCTTTTTCTTCAGCCCCTTTTAATCTGCTTAGTTTTAAATCATGTAAAACCAAAATATGAGGCCTGACCCTCAGTTGGAGTAAACTGACATATCTGCACTGAAGAAATGGCAAGTACATTAATTTACATCTGTCTTGGATCTGGCCCATGAATTTTAATTTGACAGATTTCCACATGCAAAAATCAGATTGATGCAATACAATGTTTACAGTATCGTAAAAGAGATTTTTTTTTATACAACCTTATCTCAACTCCTCTTTATCGGATTTTCTGATTTTTTTGTCCAGGTTGAAAATATTCACTGTTGCAAATTCAGTATCCAATATATAGAGAACACCTACCACCACTCTTCTTAGTGCACACACAATTTTATAAAATATTAGTGAATGTGAGTCACTTTATCAGCTCTGTGACCGGCTTTAGCAGTTGTTGTAACTCAGTAAGGGCATTGCATTCATACAGGACTGCACTTTGCTTTCCTCTGTGTTTTACAGTTGCAAGATCTCCAGTTAATTCTCTTAATGTGAGCAAAATAGTAATTCTCAGATTATAATTCTCAGAAATAACACTATTAAATTTTAATTATCTATGTTGAAGCAATAATAAAATGTTGATGAAGTGACAGGAATTTTATTGAAAGATATTAATGAATATAAGAAACTGTAAAAAGCATGAATGAACAAAACAAATCCTAAATGGCAAATCGCCATTGCTATTCAGGTATATACTGAGATGGGATTATTTTTGTGTCATTTTGTATTCATTATATAGTGCCTGATGCTTTAGATATTGAAATCAATGCTAAAATTTTCATTGGCCTCAGTGGAAGTAGGATTACATCTGTACAGCTTGAATGATCATTACCTTATAAATTATAAGGGTTTTTTAAAAATAGTTCCTCAATTTAAACTGATTTTTAGAAAAACTCAGTTCTGTTTCTCCATTCACCAATTGTAATCTAGAAAGCCCTTTTAGAAATATTGGAAATATCACTGCTAACACCATTGCCAGTAAACTGAAATTCTCTGTCTCTAAATCAAACATTTAATTTTGAAAATAAAATATTTTTATGACATAGTTCTTTACTTGGAAAAGTATCATACTATCAAAACGCATCTGGATATTTGTGAAAACGAAAACTTTATCAGGTTTCAATGTATTGGGAAGTAGGGGTGTTAATTTAAAAGAAACCCAGAAGGAAGTATTTGTGTTTTATTTCACATGCTGTTGATTATGACAAGCCTGCAGTTCATTTAATTTTATAAGTGGGGGGACAGACAGACAGAACCAGTGGATGGGTAGGTGGCTAGATTAAAAACCAGAAATTGGGTTCTCCCTGATAGATTTATAGTAAATAAAAATCAGACTTTAAACATTTCAAGACAGGCTAAACATGTCTTTGCCAAATACAGTTTTCTACTAGTAACTCTATTCTGTCAGAACATAATGAGTCAAGTTTCTCCTCAGCTTTCTCAGAGAAATGGGATTGCTGAAGCCAATGGGACCTTTGTATGAGTAAGATGAAGTAGGATTTGGTCTGGTATGTGTAATTGTCCTGTACTTGCTACATATAGATTTCATAATCGACATGTATGTCACTTGTGCCTAATTCAGTGGTTGCAAAGAATTTCTGCCGTAAACCCCTATCAGTTAAAGATTTTCTGCACTGTCCGTTCTATCTGAGGAGAAGAGAGCAAGTTAGAGAGGGGGCTTTTTATTGTTATATTTGGCCCAGTATCTTTGGGTGTATGTGTGCGAACCCCTCAGGTGGAAATGAGTGGGAGAACAAGACCGCTCGTGGAATGACCATAGCATTCCTCTCATCCAGCACTTTGAGAACAGTGTGGCCCTGCTACCCCTGTCTCTCTCTCATAGAGGCTAGAGTATTTACAACGTAATACAAGTTGAGGCATGTTCGTAGACTTCCTTTGTATGTTAACTTAGCATTTAATTGATCATTTGGGAGCAGAATGAATGCTAATCATTAAGTTTTATATTACTGTTTCTATTACTCAAAGCCTTCTAACCTGTGCTCAGTTAAGATGTCGCCTATGTAAATGAAAGGTAATTCCACATTAAAAAGACATTTTCTGGAGCATTTTTATTCAGTTACATTTCTGCTGACTTAAAGGACATCTAATACAGCGAAGTAGCGCTTTGGAATGTAAATATGGATATTAGTTCACTAGGCCAGGATAGTATTTCTCTGCAATAGGTTTCAGAAATACGTACTCTATGTACTGGTTATGGCATTTGAAACTCAAGGCTTACCCGGACTGCGGGGGTGGGGGAGAAGGGAACCATCTCATATGAACAAAACATTTTCTGTGAAAGACTTAAATTCCTTTTGGTTTCCATGTGCAATACAGTCAGCATTTTTTGAGTTTTCACTGATGTTCTCACACAAGCAAAGTGACGCTTGGAAATACACCATTACAACTTAATATATCCAGAATGTAATTTGTACTTAGCAGAAAGATATTTAGGACCATTTGCCTCAGCCATAAGACTTTCAGCTGCACAGTGGGAGGTAGTGCTTCAATGAAACCTTTGTTTTTAATCTTCTGATACAGTCACTGAGGCAGTTGGCTGGCTTTAAAATTACATCAGTCTTCTTTGTAAGCTAGGGCTTGCACACATTACTTTGGGGCACCTACCAAATCATATCATTTCATGTGCGGAGCTACCATGAGTTATCTCTGGTTTATCTTTGTCCAGGAAGCACAGAACTAAAGGTTTAAAGTGAAGAAGGGAAATAAAAAAAATATATAATCTTGGAGCCCTCATTTCAATCTTATTGTACAGTGCAGAACAATTAAATAATGTTTACTTTGTTTCTGCTTCCTAAAATTAGATTATGATTCCCTGAGTAAGTACAATGATATTGAACTTGGACAACCAGGGATTTTAATCACTTCAAAGCATTGCCCTATTTTGACTGAATATTGCTCCTCTGTTGAAAGACTGTAGAAAAGCAAGTCCTCGTGCACATTCATCTGCATAGCAAGTTGGGTGGTAGTCGGGACATAATATAAAACTGTTGCCTAGTGTTCCACTAAGCTCTGCCCTCCTCTGAAAAAATCCCTCATAATTCAGGCAACAGCTGGAAAGCTTAGCCTAATGGTCTGTGCTTAAATGTGGAAGGTCACAGGGTACTGATCTAAGGAGCTAAGAAGTCTTGCTCACCCGACTGTTGACACTTAGTAAACGGAGGAGGAGGTGCCTATGCGTGCATCTGAGAAAGCCATACCCAAGCAGAAAAAAGAATAGGAAGCTACTTCTATTCAAGATTTGCAGGGGTCCTGGAACCAGTAGGGAAAAGCAACAAGGCCCTTCACTGCCTCTAAGTTACCTTGTATTATAACAGGATTAAAGTACATTTAGCTTCTCTATTAGCATACTTTAGCCCCATTTAGGCTTACTTGATGTTTCCGATGGCCTTTGATCAGCCTTGCATGGTGCTGGTCAGTTTCAGGACACAGCAGTCAAAAAGCGAGACTGTGAAATTATCCTGATGTTGAATCTCACAGGAGATATTTCTGGCTGTTTAAATTCTCTCATCCCCAATATTCTTGGGGGAGGTGGGGGTTCTTTCTTCCTTTCTTTTCTTTTTTTTTTTCCTTAAGAAAGAAATTTACACATTGTTTGTTTAAAAAAAAAGAGAGAGAGAGAGAGATTAAAAGGAAAAGGTGTTTTAGTAACCAATAGTAATTAGTTCCTTGTTTGAAATCAGAATGCTGGTTTATGTGCCTGTGTAGCAGCATCTACTCAAAATACTATAATTTCTACAGTGTCTGACTTTTTATTGCTTACATTTGCATATAAATTAAATCCATATTGTAGCTTTAAGGCAAGCTGGGCTTAGAATTCCGTGCAGCTTAGGGTTCTATTGTTTTACATCTACTTTCTATACTGCGGTTAAATGAAAAGGGAGGTGAAAGTAAAGGAGGGAGAAATTCAGCTTTGTAAAATGTTTAATTGCTTCTCCATCAATTATGGATAAATTAATATTTAAACTTTGTGCTTTAAGAAATTGTTTACAAAATCCACTTCCTGGTGTACATTGTTCTTTGTGCTGACAGCAACATTTATATTGGAATCATCGATGGAAATTAAAAATCACTAAAGATAAATTGTGTTTTCTTTTTTACAATTTTCTGTAAGTAAATATTGTTAATTGAATTGTAAATATTTTAAAGATCCTTTTTCCAGAGAGCAATCATAAAAGCGGCATCATTCAACCTTGTTTCAGATGGGACAGTTTATGTGCATGGAAAGATCCCGTATTGTTTAGTTCACTTGATTTTCTTTTTTCTTTTTCTTTTTTTTCCCTTACCTCTCTTTTGCTTTCTGTTGTTGTCTCTGCTAAAATGATATAGGTTGGCCTTTTTGAATTTCTGTTCCAGTGAGTTTCAGAAATCCACAGGCTGCTAATGCTAACACATCAGGGCATCGCCTGGGAAGACAAGAGACATTTGCAAAGATGAGTAACTAGAAGCAAATGGCGCCTCAAAGTCTCTGTTTAAAAATTCTTTAATGAGATACAGTACATTTTTTTAGCTCTTTTTCTTGGGCTAATGCCTAGTATGTACCAACCACTGGGCCACATTTTCACGAAACATCTAAATCAAAAATCAGAAGATTACACAGGGACGTAAGAAAATCTTAGGATGGCAGGAAGCCAGGAAGTCCAGCTAGGCCTGTCCCTTCCTAGCATTACCAGTTGTTCTCCATACTATATACTTTTTTCTCTGTATTGGCTTCTTGCTCCTTTTGAAAACTGGTCAGACTGGTTGCTTCTAGAGCAGCACTTGTTAATTTATAAAACATACTGACTGGCAAAAAAAAATATTAAATTCCTCCAGCTCAAGACCTTTCGTAGCTTGAGTCATGTGTCTCGGTCTTATATTAGACATTAGCTCTAATAACTGCAACATCTTGCCTCTCAATTCCCTCCAGCATTCTCGGCAGCTCAGTGATGTCCCCTCTTAATCTTTTCTTTTTCTAGGAATACAGACCTAGTTTCACTAACCATTTCTGAATCACTAAGGACCTCCAGTCTCTGTGTCATTCTGGGACTTCATTGTACTTTTTCCATTTCCGTAATATTCCTTTCATAATTAGGTAATCAAGACTGTGCACATTCCCCTGTTGCTTTCTGAGAGCTATTTTATTTATCATTTTTATATTTTATTCTTCATTTAAAAAAATAATCGTCACAAACCCATCTTGCTGTGCTCATTGCTAGTCTTTGCAACCGTGTGCTTTCTATCCTGGTATCTAGGCTTGGAAGAATTAGATTTTTATTTTTTATCATTTTGACGGATAATGTCGATGTTTCTATTTAAGTATTTTTTTTCAGTTTTTACAGTTGCATGAAATTATGGGTTTTAAGCATTTTTATTTTTAGCTATTAAATGTCCAGAGTTGTGGAAAATTATTGGGGTGTCAGGCAATGGGGGGAAATTGGGGTGTCAGGTGTGGGGGAAATTATAATTCTTTAATGACAGCTGATGTTGAGATTCAAAAAGTTAAAGCTTGATAACTGTTAAAGCAAATTGTCAACATCAGATGTCCAAATATACAAAGTAAACATCCTTAAATCAAACTCTGCTACGATCTCAAGCAGCATTTTTCTTACCTTGCCTTGTCGATGGAATTTTTTTTGTTTTCTTTTGTTTTTTTGTCACTTTGTGTGAAATTGACGCTTACCAACATTTACCAATTAAAAATCTAATCTTTCCAAGCCTACTGTTGCCTTTGTCCTCTTTCCCTGGTTCCTTCTGTTTATACGCATGCTTAATTTTAAGCGTGTGAGTAAGTATTGAGTAGTCCCGGGCCATTGAAGTTAGTGGAGCTACTTGCCTGCACATGGATAAGTGTGTGTTTGCAAGATCGGTGCATTAGATTGTAGACTCTATTTTACTATTTGCTTGGTCAATACTTAGCACAATGCAGTCCAGATGCTGCTTGAGTTTCTGTCCACTATTGTTACAGTAGTAGTAATAACATAGCTCTTTTAATTCATAGATCTCAAAGCACTTTACTAAGGAAAGAGGCTTATCCATATGCCCAGTCTACAGATAAGGAAACTGAGACCCAGACAGGTGAAATGACTTGTCTAATATCACATTCCATCTCAGTGTCAGAGCCAGGAATACAAGCCAAGTCACCTGATTCCCTATCAGGTACTGACCAGGTGGGTCATGCGGCCTCAGTCATGGCCTCACTAATCGTTTTCACATCAGTGAAATAATGTTTTGACATATGCCTCCTCCATATCCAGATTATTTTCATCCTCTTAAATCCTTCCCCTCCTATTCCTTTGTGGGATCTGACTAATTATGAAGGCTAAGTTTTTTGACCTAAGGCCCTTATCATCTTTTATTTCTCCATAAACCATCCATGCTCATGGTGCCATTTCCTTTGTTTTGACTGCTCAGTGGGTCTTTCCGTTGACTTCAATGGACTTTGGATCAGGCCCTCAGTTTCCAGTTTTGAAGTATCAGTAAACTGCATTTTCTTGCTGTATGTTTGGGGGTTTTTTCCCCCTTCAAAGTCATAAATATATTAAACGTTCAGGTTCTGGTTTCAGATAAACATACATAATTACTATTAACTTCAGTTCCATAGAGGCTCAAATTATTATCATAATTCATTAAGGGCCAAGTTCCAGCTTCAGTTCCATATACAGGCTCTCGCTGACTTCAGAATATAATCCCAAAGTAAGATCGTATTAATTTGTACTTCTACAGTGCCTTCTATCTGAGGATCTCGAAGCATTTCATAGACGTGAGTGAGTTCAGTTCCACAAAAAACCCACAAGATAGATAGGCGGTATTGTTCCCATTTCACAGATTGAGCAAACTGAGACAGAGAAAGTCTTAGAGCTCTTTCCTTCAGGGTTCAGAGCATTCTGGTCCTGTTCCGGTAAAGCATTTATGCTTAACTTTGAGTTGTCCCATTGACTTTGACCCAGGGTTTTGCTGAACTGGACCCAGAGAGTTCATCACTTTGCAAGACAGAGCTCCAAGTAACTTCCCCAATATTACACAGGACATTTGTGGCAGGTTGAGACCCAAGTCTCTTGACTTCCCATTTGGCATATCAATCACAAGGCTAAATAATAAAAATGTGTGCTAACGCTCTAGCACTACTACTAGTCATGTCTGTCTGTCTCAACTGCTTCTATTCACAATTAGCCACAGCCTTTGATATCCAAGCCTGTCTATTGTATAATTAAATACCTCATCCCCCATACCAGGCTAGCAGGTATTGTAGTGCCCTTTCAATGTAGTGCTGCCAAGCGATGTCCTTGGTATAGTACTGTACACTTAAAGTTTGAGACATTTTCTCCATATTTTTCCTTATCAACCTATTTAGTTACTTGTTCATAATTTTCCATTTCTAGGCCTGACCCAACACCAGTCGAAGTCAATGGAAAAATGCCCGTTGATGTCAATGGGCTTTGGTCAACCCCTTTTATGAATTAATGATATTTTAATGGCATAATTTTAAGGTATTCTGCTGGTCTGTCTCTCCTTAATGTTTCTGAAAGGGATGGTGAACCAATTTGGAGAGAATTGGAACACGCTGCAGTCTTGAAAGACTGATTACCTTTTTGTCATTACTTTTTACCCCCCTGCCCTTCCATTCTCCTGCCAGCACTGGAAGGGGAAGAGCCGTTCACAACATCAAGGGCTTGTCATGAGCAGCACAACCTGAAACAGGAATCCCACAAGAACGTCTGTTCCCATGAAATTTTCAGCCCGGTTCTGTAGACCCAAGAGGTTTAAACAATCATCCAAGTTTGGGGGAGAAGAGGCTAAACTAAATTGAGACCAAACTCCACCACGTTTTGTATGCACCCAGGAGTGGCTTCTTGGTGTCTTCTCCAATATTAAATTCAGACTTACACAAAACTAAAACCTGTATCTTCTTTATGAACCTTTCTTCTAGTGTTATATGAGGTTCTCTCCAGTGTTAGCTTCAAAATCGGTTGTAAATATCCCTCTTACTCCTTGAAGCTGAAAAGATGTTTGACCATATTGAACAGCTTTTCTATTCTTAACCCTTCAGAGATTTTACACTGAGAATAAATTACTCAGCTGGGTGCATTGTTTCTAGGGCAAGCCCCAGGTAAGCGCCTGCATCGGCAGTTCTGATTTTTACGGACACATAAGAGGACTTCTCTCTTTCTCGTCTCATTTTTGTCATGATGGTGGGAATCCTAGCTCAACTGAGTTCTCCAGACATACCAGGTCTGGTTGTCAGACAAGATGTCATATCGCTTTTGACAGACAACTTTCTAATCTTCTGTACAGACCTGGATTGATGCACCCTGCCCTATCCCAGATGCTAGGAAATAATAACTCAGTATCTGGCTATGATGCTGTTAGATAAATCTGAGCCTTTTCTCATTGTCTGTTAGCCATTAGATTCTTATGGTGCCTCTAACTTGGGTTTTAGATATTGGAATCCCCAGTATGTGCCTGCAACATAAGCTGCTGCTTATGGTGAATTCCATCTGAATAATGGTCTGATCTCTCACAAGAAGACTGAGGCCTTGTTAAAGTAAATACGTTTTGTCTTTACCAACATCTGGTTGACAACCCCACTACCATCCTGACAATTCTCTAAATCCCCTAGATCATGGAGCACATTTCAAGCTCTCTGACTTCCATTTGAGGAAAGGTAATAAAAAAAAAAAGGTAATAATGGGAGATATACCAATCTCCTAGACCTGGAAGGGACCTCAAAAGATCATCCAGTCCAGCCCCCTGCCTTCACTAACAGGACCAGTTTTTGCTCCAGATCCCTAAGCAGCCTCCTCAAGGATTGAACTCACAACCCTGGGTTTAGCAGGCCAATGCTCAAACCACTGAGCTATTCTTCCCCCCCTAGGAACATGATCTAACGGGCTGTAGTTTGTTCACTGCTTTGCTTTGGTGGCTCCCATGGTCTCATGAATAGTGAAATATGATGAGCTCTCAGGGGCAAAACTTCCATTTACAAATATACTCCAAGTAGGGTGACCAGATGTCCCGATATTTGGGGCTTTTTCTTATATAGGCTCCTATTACCCCCCCCCACCCCGTGTCGTGATTTTTCACACTTGCTGTCTGGTCACCCTAACTCCCAGTGGCCTTTTAAAATTTGAACTGCATATGCCATATCTTTGGTCACACTCTACACATGGAACAAAATTCAATATCCTAGGAATCTTTCAGGAAGGATCCTTGGTTAATATGTTTCAAGTCCTGGAGGATGCTGGTATGTTTCCTGCATCATATATATGTTCCTGTATCATATATTCTTGGGAGGTGTATGATTTTTTTTCTCATTCATTTTTGTGTCTAGAGCAATTAGTTTCTAATATTTTCAGCTGCATCATATCGCACACTTGGAGGGTAAGGCTCCACTACAGTACAGTTGGCTGAATCACGTAATATCCTGTTCAAAAACTTTTCACCACATTAGAAAGAAGGTTTTCAGCTGTCTTCTCAGTAGTACTTTATTATTTGTTGTTTGTCCAAACAGAAAAGAGGGCTAAATCTGTTTTTGTTTTTAAAGAGTAAATAGTTCAGCCTACTCCAGTTGATGTGAAGAGATACAAGGTTTGTGAAGCCAATGAAAATCAAGTCAATACTCAACACATACAGGGGCAAATTTTCTCCTCCTGTGTATGATCCCCTTTTTACAGATAAAGGTCATGCTGACCTGGACTGATCTTTTATGGGAAAGGACTGGAAGAATACATGGGAATCTGTCAAAAAACCTACCTCTTAGGGGTAAAAAGCAAGGGCTTCTCCTGTGTTTATGTCCATGCATGTACCAACAGGGGCATCTGCTGAATTTCTCTCTCTGTGCATACCATGAGCCCTTTCCTGTTCATGATTCATCGTGGTATGTATGGCAGCATGGCAGGGCAGATGTAGGGAGACAGGCACTTGCATCCTCATATGATTCAGTCCCTTTGGACAGCAGTTCTGATCCCAGGTTTTTTATCACCTGCTCCAGATTAGGAATTCTGTTAAGATTTGGAGCAGAAGCTATTGTTTGACATGAAGTTTTGCTCCTGGTCTGGTAGATTATGCATGCAGACAGGTCTACTCTATAGTTTTCTTCTGAAAAAGCATTCCATTCATGGGTTTCTTTCTGGCTTTCTTGCTGTCAGATCTCTCTCCTACATCCCTCAATCCTTTGTCTGTTCACTAATCACTGAAGCTGGTTGGAAAATGATCCAAAAAAAAGACTTTTTTTTTATTTTGAAATTTTTCATGAAAAAATTGTGAACATCCTAAAATTTTGAAAATGTGTTGGTCAGCTTGTGGCCCTGCCTGAAATCTTCAGTGGACATGTAGCATTACATCGCTGTTACACATACACCTCAGCCTCTCTTAAACGTAAAACAAGGGGGCCCATTCTGAAGCTGCTGTTTGAGCACTCCCCAGTTTGTCCTGGTTAATATTACAGTTGGAGATGTGAAGGGTGAGCTCACTTGAAATACAGCATACCAATAAAATATTAGAGATGTAGGCACCGGTCTTCAAAATTAGGTGCCTAAAGTTATGCACCTAATTCCATGCTTAGAAGTAGCTTAATAAAAGCTGTCGGATTTTCAGATGTGTTGGAACCCAGAGGTTTGAAGAGAGTTGTGGGTGCTCAGCACCTCAAAAAATACAAGCCACTTTTTATTTTAGTGCTTACCTGTAGATTTAGGTGTGTAACTTTAGGGACCTAAACTTTAAATTTGGAGCTGAAATTCTTATTGGCAAATTACAAGAGTAGAAGCAAAAATAATAAAATTGGTAAAAAAAAAAAGTCACTCAATCAAGTATTATGGAAAAAGTTACTTGGAGGGCCCTGCCCTTCTATTGTTTAAGATATTTGGTAATCTTACATGGCAGAACAAAGTCTCTTTCTTATACTAAAGTCTCTCGCCTTCTGTCTGTCAGTTCCGAGTTCAATCATACAGTCACAATGAAGTATAGGTAAAGTTCTAGAATATCTGTTTGTGTCTTATGGTCTTACTCTTGACTGACAAGCACTATATCTAGATCAGCATATAGCTTAAGTCATGTCCCTGAAAGCAGATTAGAGAGGTAAAATCAGTTCGGACGACATGCTTCTTGTTCCCCCTCCTACGCATCCAACCGGTCTTAGGCCATTGTTTCTTTAAGTCACAACTTGCAGCATCACATATATAATGAACAAATCTCAATAAGGATATCTAAGGCACATTTGGGCAAGTTCCTGGATGCTCTGGGCCAAAAGCTTACACACCAATAATATGATTTATTCAGATCATACATATCTAGCTATGCTAAGATCTTATTAGCTCACATAATCAAAATTCATGCATCCAGTCACAGCTATCTGTCTCAGATACATTGTATTAGCTTTCTTTTTGTTTTTTATTAGTATATTTATGGGGAGGAATAAAGAGACACACAGAAAATAGTCATGAGTAAGTTTATGTGTTGTCCAGAGCCAACAGCAGGGGCCTTCCAAATCCTACAGAGAGTCTGCATGGGCATGGAGACTGGTGTACTTTGTTTTTTTGAGAGGTGATCCCCTTCAGACCTGGTTTACAAAAAATTAGTGGGACAGTGTGAAGAAGCCTCCACTCCAGTGCTATCAGTCAGACTTTTTGACAAACACTACATTAACTTTAAGTAAATAATTAATCTGAATGTGTGCCTTGAAAAACTAGAGTGGACAAGAAAGTCTGGATTTAAAATATCTGCAACATTAGATTGGTGTGGCATCGGGGTTCTTCTTGAAAAGTAGTGTCTGGAGCCTACACCATTCTTCCACTTTTCCCATGACCAGGAGAGTCATGGATGTACTAGCTGAGACAAACTTAATTTGACGTGGTGCGAACTGGGGATTATGCTAGTGAAAATGTTGGGAAGTGACAGAAATATATGGATCAGCAGTCAAGTAGAAGTGAAGCAGCTAAAATAATCACTTGTGTATAGACAGGGAAGAAATAATGTTAAGCAGCCTTGCTGATTATATAATGCCCCATGAATTAAAAAAAGTGTTAAGATTCAGCGCAGTACAAATATATTTGTAGAGCATTTTCTAGGATGTCAGTATACAAATGCTGAAACAATTACAACGTAAATAAATGAAATAGTTCTGAGCCAGGTTTTTGATGCTTAACCGTAGGCAACTGCTTTTGAATATGTGGGGTTAAATCCAATAATTATAGAATAGGCCACTTATACAGATGTACCTATTTGCCTTCCTGACGGCTATCCCCACCCCCATCCCCCAAAAAAGACCTGTGAGGACAAGCTTGGGAAAGAGGACATTTCAGAGCCACACTATCAATGACTGGAAACAACAGATGTTCACAGAGATTCGTCAGAACATAAACAGAGCAGTCTGCCAGCAAGTAAGTATTCATCTGAAACCCAGTGACTTCCATTAGCCTTTCAGGGCTTACTTCACTACATGTTTGTAATGTCCTTTGAAATCCTGGGATAGCAGGTGCTATAGAACTGAGGACGCTACACCATTAGCACACATATTCCTGAGCCCATGTGTTTGGTCTGTGTGCTAACTTCTAGGATTTGATGCCTTAGATAATCAAAAACTTTCAAAAATGATTTTACCATGAATCTCACATTTCCTCGCTTTGGAGATGATTTTACATTATGTTTAAAATTATACATGCTTTCCCCACAATTAAACCAGTGGAACAAATGTTTCATCTTATATAATCACCTAGCAAAATGATATTAGCACTATCCCACCTTCCATATTACTACTGTCTCATTCCTCTGGGTAAAATATGTAGGTATTAAAATATTTAAAAAGAGTATTAATTAATAAAGACTAAAAAATCTGGGCGTGGTGCAGATTAGTCATCCTGTCTCTGGAAATGTATTCTACTGTGGACGGAGTTTTGTGCCCCAGCATATTCAATATCAAGACTTCATCACTGGTGGCCACGTCCCACATGTGGGTCACAAGGAAATGTCCACGAGGTAGAAAAAAGGCAGCTTTGCAGTCTCTTGAAATACTGTTCCTCCAGAGCTGAGCACTGTGTGAGCAGGGAGTTGGAAAGCACCCAATCCAGCAACCAACATCAGTAACCCCCTTCCAGCCCACGCTCCCATTCCTTCTACCAGCTGCACACTCAACGCCCCGATCCCCCACCCCACCCCGAACACTCTACTGCCCCTGTCCCCAGCCCTGGCAACACCCACCAAGACCATACCTAGTACTCACAAGCACCCCCCTTACCCACTCCTCCCATTAGCCCCCAACAACAGCACCATCCGAACCCTCAAAGCCTCAGCCTCAGAAACTATTCCCGGTGTCTTGTTCCGGCCACAAAGAATTGTGAGATCCAAGCAGGTCACAACATAAAACTAAGTGTGGTTTTAGGATTCCAGATGGAAACCACTGCTCTTGACACTTTTATTATGAGAAAGATTATTTGGCAGCTATAAATAATCACTTACTTCTAGAGAGTGCTAAATGAGATGTATAGAGATGTATTTTCATCCATTTTAATATGTTTGAATTCCATATGATTTGCATATCTACTGGACACGTAGACACTATTAACCAATATAGGTTTGTTATCAAAACACATGAAGCCAAAGTCATCATTAGTGCATAAAACTCCATTGGCTTCACTGGAGTTGCCCCAGGAATTAATCTGGCCTATTATTTTTACTTTGCCAACTCTCATTGCAACTGGAGGCTCATTGGACCCAGCACTGAGGGGCATGGGGGTCCACAAGGCCTTGTGCAGCCCCACTCTTCTCTCCTCTTGTACTTTATGCAGTAGGACAAGACCTTTTGTGTGTTTTGCTGGTTAAGCGACCATGTCCATTTTGGAGAAGAAGAAGGCGGGGCTAATGGGTTTAAATTGTATCCATGGACTGGTGGATTGCTCACTCCTTGGAAATATTGGTGGAGGACCTAATCGTTCTTGACCCAAAGCAGGCTATGGAGATGGTCCTAGATAGGTTAGTGGTTAATAGATGTGAAAGAGCCATATTGGGCTGTGGTTTCTCTTACAAAAGGAAAAGGTAATGCTAACAAGAGTAACAAGCTTGGATTCTACAAGGCCATTCTAATTCTATTTTCATTTTAATATAAACAAAAGAGATGTTTTGGGGCTATGAAGGACAATTTCTACTGGTGTGTTGCATAAAGAATTTGTGCTCAGCGCTATTGCCAGGCAGTGAGGGAGCTGAAGGCCTTATGATTCCAAAATGGAAGTACAGGATTGGGAGTAGAGCCATTTAGTTGATTAATTTTGTCACAATATTTTTAAGAGAACATTATTTGTCTTGATTTTTCTTTTTCATTAATCAGCTTTCTTCTTGGACCAATATCTGTGGATAATTCTTGTTCTCTAGCTGATTCCAGGCAGTTCATTGTGAGTAGTTAATATTGGAGCATTGACATTTTAGCTGTTTTCACTAGACCAGAACAGGTGCAAGCCATGACCCTAGGGAACAGCAGTCCTGATTCTTCCAAAGAGAAAGGGGAGACAACAACGAGTGAGTGGCCTCTGCTTTTGAGTTTAGAGGCATTTCATAGTGCCTCTGGCCCTGATGGCCTGACAGATAGCTGCTGGAAGTAGTGGCATGTGCCTTTTACATTGGGTTTCATGTTTAATAAAGTTGTGGCCTGTTGGCTTCTACCACAACACAGTTTCCAGTTTTATTTCCCATGGGTTCCTGGCAACAGCAACACACAGTAGTTATAATGTGTCATAAAATAAATATTAGCAAAAGCAGATGAGAATCTCAGCTCAATCTGGAGAACACAGTTCCTGTAACGTACATCTCTGAAAACAAAAGTTATCATCTGCTTTAGAGGTTTTTTAAAAAAAATTCAATCCAGTATGATTACGCAACCTGCTGTTTTGAATGGCATAGCTAATAAAGGCAAGTACTAATACAGCAGTTCCTTTCACATTGCTTTAGCCAGATTGCTCTTTAAATTAAGAGGCTGATAGTGTTTCTACTGTAAACCTATATTGCAAGGGCTTAATAACGCCACTGAACAAAATTACATCTAGTCTTAAACCTGGCATACAAGGCTTCTATGTATAGGATCAAATTCTATCTAATGTAGGGGAAATAAAGTGCCCTGACCAAAGGGTGTGTATATGTAATTACATATGCATACACACAGCATAAATCCATACACAGACCTATGCATAGAAATACATACACATATTGTGTGCATGTGTGTGGAGGTGATCTCCATTTATTAAATTATTCAGTCCTGGAATAAACGGTGGAGCTATGTAATAAGTAAGTTTCTTGTGCACCATTGACCACCTCACCTGCACTCTGCTCCGTAGTCCATCTCCCCAGGCTTTGTGCTACCATCTCAAACCCCTGAGCAACTTCAACCAGCCACCACATTTTTTAATCAATCAGCCAGCAAAATATTTCCTCCATCTCTCACAAAGATGGAATTTCCACTCCCATACTCCAAATCTGGTCTGAAGCCCAGGATGGGAGAAGACTCAGTCCTGGGGCAGTAACATGAAAATGTCACACATTTGAAGTCTGACACTGTTTGGCAGGGCTTGAAAATGGAAGCTTTATACCACTGAGAAGTGAGACTTGTTAGTCTCTAAGATGCCACAAGTACTCCTGTTCTTTTTGCAGATACAGACTAACACGGCTGCTACTCTGAAACTTGTTTCTAGCTGTGGCACATCTCAAGATTGTGGGCTTTAAGTTCATGGCATTTTTAATACAGAAAAGCTATTTTAAATAATTTTCAGGTTCATAGAGCTCCCTCAATGCCTTGCACAGTTGGACTCATAAGGAATGTCTACAGTGCAATTAAAAACCGGTGTTTGGCCTCTGCCAGCTGACTCAGGCTTGTGGGGCTCAGGCTAAGAAGCTTTTCATTACGGTGTAGACATTTGGGCTCGGGTGGAGCCCAGGCTCAAAGACCCAGGGATGTGACAGGGTCTCAGAGCTCAGGCTGCAGTCTCATCCTGACATCTACACCACAGTGAAACAGACCGTTAGCCTGAGCCCCCCAGCCCGAGTTAGCTGGCCTAGGCCAGCCACCAGGGTCTAATTGCAGTATGGCCAATACCCATAGTCACCTGGCTTTCAAGTCAGATGTACTTAGAAATAGTCACAGTAAAATATTTTTGAAACTCTCTAACCCATTGCTAAAATATGTTTTTCCATAAGCATGTGGCACGTGGAGGACACATAGCTGAGTGGTGTGAAATAAAGGTTTTTATCAGCACGTGTTTGGGGTGACCAGGTCAGTAATTGCAGAATTAAGAAGGGTTTACATGAAAGTTGGAGTTGTTTTGCTCTACCAGGTCAAAATTACCCTTCTGTAAACCCTTCAATCCTTACTCACAAGAGCAGTCCCATTAAAGTTGTCAGACACCCACAGGGAAGTCAGAGACAGACTCTGGCAGCTGCTGGGGCAGGAGCAATGGAAGAGAAGAGAGAGTCAGGCTGGTCTTTATCCCAAGACCTTGGACTCTGCCCTAATGGCCCAACCCCTCCTTTAGTGCCGTGCTCATTTCTACTGGGGAAAGAATCCGACTGCGTGAAGTGAGACATATGGAGGACTCTGAATGAGGGGCTGCAGCCCTTAGAGAGTCTGAGTGGGGGAGATATGAGGAAGAGGAGCTGAGGAAGAGAAGACAGCGCTTTCAAATATATTTTTTGAAATGATGAAAAGCGGTGTGTTCCACATAATGGCTGAGGAATGACAGCAGATGTGCGGTGGTTGGGGAACTACATTCTCTATCTGTAGAAAGAGAGGGCAAAGTCTGGGTAACAGACTAATGAGACAAGGGAGAAAATTGTTTACATAATGCAAGTATGTTACGGTTGCGTTTAGAGTTATTAGTGAACCACCAAGATATGCACAGAGTGATTAACACCGAACCAACACCAAGGCAAAGATAAGCTGTGTGCGTGTGCAGGGCTGCTAAGTTGACTCACAGCGTTGTGTCAGTAACCTTCACCTCCCATCCCCCACTCACCTTCTCCCTCTGGTCTGTCTTCCCTCACCTTGTCAGGTCTCTGCCTAAGTTGTAAGCTCTTTGGGTCCAGGTCTTGTCTTTTCTTTATTTGTCTGTAGGTTACCTAGTACCTTTTGGGTACTCGTTGAATAAGCAACAGTACAGGTTCTGTACTTCAAATACATCACGTCTGATGGACCCTTCCCAGGGAGAACACCTATGGGCTGAGGTCTCGTTTAATTTCCTCCCCGGTTAACCCTGTATGGAGCAGGCAGCAGGGCTGGCCCCAAACCCTGCAGATTCTCCAGAGCCAACAGAAAGACAGGGCTGTCCATGTATAAGCTCTGTACCCCTGCACTGATTCCATCTCCACAATGCTCCTACCTGCCATGGTGGCGTAACATCAATGGAGCTGCACTACCAAGGCTTCTACAACCAGCTTCTGCCCCTGGGTCACCCTTTCAGGGGATTTCCTAAATGCAGAGTGGGGAGGGCACAGAAAGAGAATGCAGCTTGGGGAATGAAGCCATGGAAGCGACTCCCTTCTGTGCAGGTGCACTAAGAGAACCTGGATGCAGGACTGGGCTCTACATAGGAGACTGTAATAGCTCTAGGGTAGCCATCAGCAGCCCAATCCTGCCAAAACACAAAGTGGGGGTTTGCAGTGTACAAGGAACAGAGAACCAAACTCCTATGTATTTATGAACTGTTATGGTCTGCTGTATAAAACTTGATTTAAGCCCTTTGAAAGGAGGGTGATTTGAACTTGCTAAGGTGAACCAACCCTGTTAAAGCTATTTAGTTCTATCGTGGGACTGCGTCTTAGTTCATAGATTGCTCCTGTTGAACTATTAGCATCTATTGTGTCAATTGGAATCCTGTGCCTACCGAAAATGGGGATTTGGAGTGCATGAGGAATACAGGAACATTGGCCCAGATCATGAAAGGTATCAAGATGCCAAACTCAGATTCACTTCAAATCCCTTTGAGGATCTGGGCCCTTGTCTCTCATGATTGCCTTGTTAATACACCTATAAATATTTGCACAGGATGCTACAGTGATTACATAGCAGCTTTACATTAAGTTCATCTGGTAAAATATACATACATTGAAGTACCTATAACACTAATATTTAATTGGGGTAGATAACATTATACTGCTTATAAAGTCCAAAGTATGTGCTTATATAAAACTCAATGTGCACAATAGATACCAGAGAAACTAGGCAAATACCATATGTTTAGTATGCTTTTCTGAAAAGGTTTAAGAATAAAATTTATGAACTAGATTAAATGTAAAGAACATGCAATCTGGTGAAACCAAGAGAATCCAGGAAAATATGATTTAAGGCTAATACTCTGTAACTTACATAAACCCCTGCTCCTTGCAGGTGTTTAACTGTATTTGGGTTCTTAGTCTTATTTACAGGTTTCTGCATACTTTATTCAAAGGTCAGGAACATTTAGTGTTGTCTCCTGCAGATATGCTGTTTGCTTACAGTGCAAGAACATTTCTTTTTACCTTTGGAATGTCTGACTTCAAATACATCACGTTAAGTTCATAGATAAGTTATGTGATTTTTGTTTCGAGAGGTTCCACTCTCAGTTTTGCTGAGCAAGAAGTCTAGGGTCAGGTGCCAGGAAAATGCCTGTTGATCTCCTCAGGGAGCCAAAGAGGGAATCTTCTCCAGGAGTGCAGAGTGACTGTGGAGCCTTTCCACCGCTAAAACTGCAATATCTCCCTATTCTTCCTGGAACCTTGCTCTGTGGAGATCAGTAACCAGCAGTTCCCTATAGCGGCAATCCCACGGTCCCATCTTTCCATACTGCTCCCTGCACCCGTCTCATGTGAGCATGTATCCTACAGGAAGCTGAACTCCATGCCAGGGGTGTGCACTGCCTGTGTGGAATCCCCAAAACTTCCACTCCACCACCCACACACACATACACTGTCATGCATTAGCTGACTACGGACCGTATGAAGGGATCTTAATTAGCTATTTCCTATTTACAATGTACATGAGATCTTTCTCTGTTCTTGTGCAAAGATTTCTAACTCAAGGTGTCATATATCATAAATGCACTGAAAATAATCAAACAGTATTGCCTCCGCAACATTGCCATGTACTCTTGATTGTATGGAAATGTAGTGCAAACACATTTAGATTCCTACCTAGCGTACAAAGCTAGCGTACAAGGCTTAGTCCTATCCTAACTTCTTGTTCCTTTATCTAGTTTAATTCTGAGCACTCTGAGATACGGCTGTATCTCTGTGAACTCAAGTGGATTTGTTCCACAATACATGTATGTATGTAAGACAGATGTATTACGCATACGTAGCATTACTGTATATATACAGGAGTATATAGTGGAGTAGATAACACTATGCCTAGATGAGTCTTTATGATATGCATTCCTTCAGTATTAAGACTTCTCCAGATTTTGTATATCTGTTAACATAGTTCTAGTCCAAAATTCTCCTAGCATTAGTTTTAAGAGAAAAGTCTTTGTGACAGTTGCTGCTGATTTACAACTAATGTTTAGCCACTAATGGGTAATTGTATTAAACTCAACAAAAAAAAAAACCTGCTGTAAAGTCAACCCCAATCTGATTTTTAATTTACTGCATCATCAGCTACTTTTATGATAATATTTAATCTGCTGAAACAAAAGTACTGCAATATGAATATCTATAACATTGAAGAGAGATTGTTTTTAGCAGTTCTGCTCCTGGGGTTAGGAGTTGTTAATTATTATATGAATAATCCATGTGGGTAAATGTATTTATATTTGTTTTCACTGCTGTAATACTCAAATAAGTAATGCATTGTATTTCACTGTAAACTGCTAACAATTAAGTATGGAAAGTGGGTATCATAAAAGAAAAAATGTGCACCAGTGTTTTGCAATAATAACGTTAATGAAAATTCTTTAAAAGTGTGCTGCAATTCTACTAAATGAAATGGTGGCTATCAAATAGCATTTTCCATTTTTTTATATATAATACATATACTCTTCATGCAATTGGGATAGTCTTTTTCATGACCATATTTAAAAGCAGAGCAACCACATAGATATACGAAATATAGAGTGATCGCTTACGGATTAAACTGTTTTGAATTTACAGGCCCATTTTCGATTGTACTAGTGTGTTGGCCTGATCCTGCAGTCCTTACTGAAGCTAAATTCCTGTCAAACCTATGCTGAGTTTAGTGGGAGGTTTATCTACTTGAGTATTGCAGAATTAGACCCTCTGAGCCCGATCCAAAGCTCATTGAAGTCAATAGAAAGATTCCCACGGATTTCAGTGGGCTTTGAATCAGCCCCCTATAGTTTGCATGTGTTCGTATTCTTCGACACACTAGAATTTAGATAGCTACTTTCCACTAAATCACAAAATATATTGTTAGGGAAGATTATTTGTATGTTTATCTTAAGTATTAATTATTTACTGTAGAAATAATGTGGACCAATGTTACATGAAAATCTCTTTCTAGCTATGCCTATATCTAATACCTGTTAGAAGAAAAAGACTTATTTAAAGCAATACACTGTCCGTGCACCAAACTAACAGCAACAGAAATACAGTGATGTCCTTTAAAATGAAAAGGGTATAAGTGTGTTGGAGAAATGTAAGTCTCTCCACACGAGAAGGTATACTGCCGAAGAAATTTGACCTAATAAAAGAACAGGACTGTTAAATGAATTTTCTGTGTTCCAGTCCATTTAATAAAACAGCAGAGCTCTCTTAAATGATTACCTGTGAAAGGAATAGATCTGTTAAAAGAACAGAAAAATATTGGCATGCCTAGGAATGTATATTGTACCGTGTGAATTGCTGATCTTTATCTGTCCTGAAACAGTTGTATTATACACACCTACACAAAGTGAAAATATAGCTTAAGTTTTAGTTACACTAACATAATTGATTACCTATTTAATTTGCAAGAAAGGTCTGTTGTGGAGCCTATTATAATATCAGCAAGTAAGGGTAACAAGATAAACTAAGGTAAAACAAATAATTCTTAATGCTGTGCAACTACCTATTATTTTATCCAAACAACTTCTGCTTTTGCTATCTCCTTATGGTCGGATGCTTATTCCCTAGGAACAGAGTGGAAGTCTCTTTTTACCTCTGTAATTAGCTTGTTTGAAAGCTTCCACAAATTCTTCCTATCATAAATTTTGCATTGCTCTATGCACAATAATGCACATAAAATTAAATAAACAATTTAATTAATTTAATTAAAATTAAATATTAAACATATTGTGTATAAGAAGCCCGTGTCTTTGATTTAATTGGGCGGGAGTACCCAAAGCAGTTTGGGTAACAGTGAAACATAATTAAAAACAACAAGTACGGTAGCCTCTGGGTATGAAGAATAGTTGGGAGCTTTCTCCTGAGAAAGGTTTATTTAATTAAAACTAAACTAATCTTTGAAAAACACTTGATAAGCATTTCATAATACAAATAATAATCCAAAAATGAAGCTTCTACTGCATCTACACGATACAGGAAAATAACCTTAAATAATTTAATTCTGCCGCAAGCTACTTCCTTAGCATGCACAAAATAATTCAATAAACAGTATGTTTACCAGCTTAAAATTCTCTGTACCACTTAGTTCATCAAGATAAATATTAGTAAGTTGTATAAAGGTATAATGGATCCGTAAGTTACAAATCTGAGAATTAATGATTTATTTAGACTGTTTATTGCTTCTTAAAGTTGTAGATATAATTCTAGACGAGGAAAACACCATGCGCTCATTTAAAAGGCAGCCTGTGGATGTGGCTGTGTTGGCAGGTGAGCCCTTTGGCCGCATTCATGTTTCAGTATAAGGATTGTGCTGAGTTTCGAACCCAGCCATCGACACCTTTCACTCATAATGCACTATATTATTTCAGCATCTCATGCCAGGAGAGGAAGAAGTAGATTATTTATAGTGCAGTGTCCCTATCAATATTTCATTGTTGCCAAATGCTAGTATTTATATACTATACAGTGATAATTTGAACTCCCTGGAAAACTTGGATCCCTCCCAAGGTGGCAGACTATCCGCCTGGACATCAAACAGTCTGCTTTGCACAACTGTTCTCAAGCTGGATTGCAAATGCTGACAGGCTTTATAGGTCATTTCAAAAACAAATGCCTTGTTTTAACACCTAGACTGTAGCAACTCTACAACAAGCTACTGGTGCCAACTGGCTATTTAAAAAGTGAATGTACCTAAGTAGATCCTAATTGACACTCTTAGGCCACTACTCAACATAACTGATTATTACTCCCATTTCCTTAGAACAGTTTTTAAGTGACCGTATCATTTAACTGACCTTTGATAAATGCGAATATAATTGAAAATGCTACTTTTGGGCCCAGTTGTGCTCCCATTGAATTCAATGGCAAATCTTCCACTGCTATGAATGAGAGGAAGATTAAACACTTCTACTATTCAATTCTGTTGTGTTATCCAAGTTGATTTGGGGGAGGGGTAAATTCTTGGGTAGATTCTTTATACTGACTTGAAATTGCTTTGTGTCATCTCAGGCCATCAGTTTTTAAGCAGACACCCTATTGAAGTTAGTGGAGAGTTGTGTCTAACCCTCAGTGGTACAATATGGCTCTTGACATGGCATGTGAATTTCACTCATGTTGGTAAAAGAGTACTGGCCAAATCCATCGGCCATTACTCAGGTAGACGTCCCTGTTGACTCACTGAAGTCACACTGCAAATTCTCATGAAAGTCAATGGCATTTTGCCTTGGTAAGGACTTTAAGAGTTGGCTCTGTGGAGATCTTTTCAGCTGGACAGCTCAAAGAACTTTGTGTGTAACCCCCACTGACTGATGTCAGGCTCTTCTTCATACTGGCATACAGCACATACTCATAATACATACACATACGGTATACCTCTTCATCGCACTCAGCACCTTGCATGATAGGGGCCATAGTGTAGTAAATAGAAACATACATGGTGGGCCAGATTCTTCAATGTCATGCAGCCACTTTGCACTGCACCACCAGTGGAATCTGGCCTTAAAGCTGGCTTATCTGGCCCCACAGGATTGCATCAGTGTAATGGCAATCCTCCTGTAGTGTACAGTCATCTTAGCAGCTCATACATCCATCCCATCTCCCTGCTGCCAGCATAGCAGGGAAAAGGGGACATGAATGGAGCCACTTTAAATTAGAATAGCCTTCAGTCTGCCCTAATTTATGCCAGGCAACCTGCTCTACACACAATTTTAAACCACCTTTGCGCACACACACACACACCCCTCTAGATTTGCACTGTCTGGAATTTGACCATTACCTTAGATCTGTCCTGTGGTACATACACAATGAAGCTAGACAGAATATTATCTGTGAACATACAGTGTTTCTAACATATATGCCATAGCTGTTATCAAAAGAGGATAGAGCAACATAAATCCTGGTACTATATCACCAGTCATTTAGAACCACCTTGGAAAATATATATGTCTAGTAGATAATATAAATATAACAACGTGGGTTTTTTCCATTCTTCTCAGAGCACGTACATACTTTTCCATTGTGGTTCAATAATTACTGATCAAAAATATAGACTAGCTTTTGGAGTCATGAAATTTGCTAGAAAGAGAGATTATCATCAGAAAGAAATGTGCATTAAAGGAATGGTTCTTCCATTTCCAGAATATAAAACAGACATTGAGAAGAGCAAACAGAGCAGAGAAGAAATGATGGTCATTTGAAAGTAAAATATTCCTAAACAATGTAAGATTGGATTAACTGTTTCAGGTATTTATTGTGAAAGAATATATAAAACTTCACATGAGAAACTATCATTACAAGCAAGAAACAATAGAGAACTGTTGAACACACAAAAGTCTGCCTTAAGTTTAATGTTTCTAAAGAGAGAGTACAAGACCTTGTTCCTGTTTCTACTGAAGCCAAAGGCCAGATTCCTATTGATTTCAATGGGAGCAGGATTGGGCCCCAAGGTTTTAAACTTTTGCCCTACAATGTTTTTCAATAATACTATGAATTTACTCATCTTAAAATATAAACGTGATTAATATGTATTCATTGCTGAGGATGCCATTGTGAAATATGGCAAAGAAAGATAATGATGTAATTAGGGACCTGATCCTGCAGTGTGCCGAGTGCCCTTTATTTCTATATGTAAAAAATGAACTGAACATAAAAATGACACATCGAGTACAAGCCTGCACTCATGCGAATCAGACCATTGATGGCAGAAAGGGCTGACTGGACTAGAAGCTTACTATGGTCTTCATTCAGAGTGTTCACAGAATTCCAGTAAATCTGTTGTGAGCAGTAAATCATGTGAACTCATGATTAGTTCACTGGTTTTAAATTTTCTTACAATGGGGTAAATATATATTCCCCCAAACCCAAAATCTAGTTCTAAAGAGACACATTAAAATATTTGCATTGGTTTATCCAAGAGTCATTCTAAAAGCTACTTGACATTCATTGCATGTATAGCACGAACGTAAATTAATGCACAGCTAATTCTATTATTTAACCACTGAAGATTTACTGGTTCAAATGGTCACTGCCGTTCAAGAACAGTCACTTTGGGGTGTTTTTGTGTGTTTTGTTTTGTTTGTTTTTACTGCTCAGTATACTCCTTTGGCAGGTGAACATTTATTTGGGTCTTAGTCTAAACAAGAGCGATTTCCTAGGGAAAAAAATGAAAATGCACCAGCACAGATGATCAGGCAATGGAATAGACTGCCTAGTGAGATAATTATGGCACCAGCATTGGAGATGTTTAAGATAAGGTTAGACAAATTTATGGCAGGATTAGTGTAACTTTTTAACTGGCTTGATGCAAAAGGTTGGACGAGGCGATTTAAGAAGTCCTTTCCAAACCTATCTTCTTTGATTCGGTACATGAGAATAGTAATGTTTACTTTAAACCCTCTAGCTCCCATCCTGAGTACATTTTAAGTTTATCTTGGTATATCTTAATAAAATATCTAACATTTTGGGTATTGTTTAGGGCCAAATTCTGATGTCTTGACTTCAGCTTTACTCAGTCCTTACTCATGCAAAATTCCCATTGATTTCAATGACAGTTTTGCCAGTGTAATAAAATCTAAAGGACAGATTCTGATCCAAGTTACGTCGGTGTAAATCTGCATTCACTGAGGAAAAAAACAGGATTTGATCTTTAATATGTAAAGAAGCATGGTATTTCATGTTCAGTCACGTGTATGCTTCTTTGTAATTCATTTTTTCATAATTTATTAGAAATGGTCAGAATTTGCCTGGAAGTTTTGTAATTTTAAATAAATCTCCCAACTAACACTTACAAGATTGTGGTAATGATACCCTACACCTAAGTAATGCATATCTATGTACAAAAATCCACTGCAAAGACATGAGCATTGATAAAACACAAAAGTAGGCCTGATCCTGCATTTTTGGCATACTCGGAACTCCGGCTGAAAGCCCTGGGCTAGATCCTCGTTTGGTATACATCAGCAGAGCTCCATGGAAGTCAAAAGGGAATTTTGTTGTCTGTCTTTACTCTCTTTCATGTCAGTGAAATCAATGGAGTTGCATCTGTTTATTACCAGTTGAAGATCTGGGCCACTGACTCGCTTCATTGACTTCACTGGGATTTTGGAGTGTGCAAGGAATGCTAGATCAGTAATTTTCACTTGGGGTTGACTGTAAGATGTTAATGCACTAGGAGACCCTGTAGGTGTCTGAAAATTAGTACAGCTCCAATCATTTGGCTTTTATCTGTTTTATTACTTACAGGGACAAATCCAGCTCACTGTATTCATTAAATTTGGAATTTTAGGGCTTGTGCTGTGGTCATTAACATAAGGATCCAAATCCTAAACTGTTGTAAAAGTAGCATAATTCTATTGAAGTCTCTATTGAGCTATAACGATTTACACCAGTTCAGGATCTGGCCAAATGTTCAGAAAAAGACATAGATGAGATACATAAAAACAAAACGATAGGCATTAGCAACTTAAACGGCACTTTTGCGTGTACAATCAAAACGGTGCAGTGTAATAGAATTTTGTGATTTGTGACTGCCTGTTCTCTTTTTTCATACCTACAGCACTGTGTAGGCCATTAATCTATTATTGTGGTTTAGGCAATTTTGATATATGCTTTTAAATAAAACTTCACGTGGACGCTGGCAAATTTGTACACATAATGCCTTTTGGACCTAATTCTGACCTCGCGGACACATGCTCTACAGCAGTGTCACTTCACTGACTTCAGTAGAGCTGCTCTTATTCATGCCAGTGTCAATGAAATCAGAATGAGGCTATGTTTTTATCATTCATCTCTGTGAGCCCTATCCTGCTGCCACCGAGCTCAGTGGCAAAACTCCCACCATTAGCTTTGTTCCGTGGACTGAAACAATACAATAGATGCCAGTGTCTTTGATGGAGCTTGTGTAGTCTATCAAGTAAATGGTGCACATTTTAAAAAGTGAAATATAAAAGATCCACATCACTGATGTTCTAATAACTCTGAAAGAGCTAATTTTGTATATGGGGTACATGTCAATATCTAAAATGTGTTTACCTATTATATCATATAACAGATACCTCTGAGGTAAATTTACCAGTACATTAAACCCTATATAAATGCACTCGTATTTGTTCCCATTCCCACACACTTCCACCAGAGATCTGTGTGCGCTCTCTCTCTCTCACTCTCTCAGATATGATTAAAGAAAAACAACAAATTAAATAAAGCCAGAAAACCTCCTTAAAGATATGACTACCAAATCCACCTAAGCAAAGAAATATATTAGATCTCTGGGTTACTACTCTGCCTGTAGTTCACTGCTTGTGCCTAAGGTTTGGTTTTGCACGAGGAAACTTCTCACCCATTTTTCAGCAATAATGCAGCTGCCACAAGTCAAGCTCTAGGGACTGGACATAGATGACACAGTCATAAAAATATCTGCATCTGGTCTGCACTAGGACATACACCACTGGTAGCACTGATGCAAAGTGCATCAGGAATTTCCTGGTGTAGAAAAGCCTAGTTCTCACAGTACCTAGCTGGCCCAGAACTATAATCCTTACTCAGGCAAAAATTTCAGAGTCATATTCTGAGCTGGTATTCATTGGCAGTGCTCCACTGACTTCAATGGAACTGTCCCAATTAATTCATTCCCTCTGGGGCACCTGGTATTGGCCACTGTCAGAAGACAGGATTCTGGGATAGTTGGGCCTTTGGTCTGACCTTAGTATGGATATTCTCATGTTCTTATGTAGGATCCGGCCTTCATAATAGCTAATGGGAGTGTTGCCTGAGTAAGTTCTGTAGAATTTGCCCCATGATACATAACATCAGTGAAGTTGTTTGGGTCAGTAACACAGTGTGAACCCATAGTTTGTCTTAACGCTCATAGACTTTATGGTCAGAAGGGCTCATTGTGGTCATCTAGTGTGACCTCCTGCACATGTGTGTTGAAGTCAGATTTTCAATGGGTGTTAAAGTCAGGTTTTGGGAGGCAGTATAGTCTGGGTAAGATGCTGTGCTGGGAGTCAGGAGACCTCAAATCTGTTTCTGGCTCTACATCTGACCTCCTGTTGGCCGATCCCCTATGTAACCTGAGCAAGTAACTTTGGCCCAGATTTTATTTAGGTGCCTCGCTCCCATTCTGAGTTAGGTGCCTAAATACTTTTAAACATCTGGGTCTTCACCCCTTTGTGCCTCTGTGTCCCCTCCAAACGTTTGTCTGTTATCTACTTAGAATGTAAGGTCTTTGTGCAGGGATTGTCCTATGGTTCTGTACTTCTCCTAGCACAGTGAGACCTTTGATTTCCGTTAGGGCCCCTGGGTGCGATTGAAAAACTACTAAATATAAGAAGCAGAATGTTAATTTTGGGTACTTAGTTGTGGTACAATCCAACATGAACAACATGTAATGTTTCTACTGAAGCATTTTTAAACATTTAAACCCTGTACTGTACTGAAGGGCCCCACCTGGCAGTCCTTACTCAGGCAAAACATACATTGGAGTCACAGTGGTATGGTTCGATAAAAGTTGCAGCTGTGAGAAAATACCCCATCCCGCTAACTAAGCATGATTCGATTTTTTTTTTTAAATGCAGAAACCTCATGTTATCTTTGGCCCTGTCCAGAATTGGAATCCTCTTTAGATTGTACAGTTTTCTCCTTCCAAAGCTTCAGCGCTTCTAAGCTTCCAGTAAAGAGCCTTTTGTGAATACAGTGTGTGGTAACATTACTCACATGTAACAAGGCTTTTACCAGAGCCAAGAGAGGGCATCACTGATTTTTGGAAGATTTTGTCAACTTTATTGTAATGAGCAACTGTCAAACAATTATGATTTATTTATTGGAGGGCAGTTAAAGGGTGCTTTGTTCTTTCCAGAAGAGATGGCTGATCCTACCTGACCTTAACATCAGTTATTTTCCACATACCATCCACTATTTCCATATTTGAGCATAATTACTCATTAGAAATAAAGCAGCCACCGTGGGCCTTATTGTTGGCTTTTATGATTCAAATATATTTTTTAAGTGTAACCCTTTGGCAGAACTTGGTGCTTGCACTGGAAATGTGGTGTTTATGGAAACAGTGAAGAGATGCAACTTTCTTGGGGTATTTTTCAAAAATATATACATTGTCACAGACATGATCATTCTGCCTGAAAAGGTCCCTCTAGTGAAAAGATGACACCTTGATGTGTGATGTATTTACATCCACTAGGATTTCCGAGTCATGTTTCTAGTCAATACAAGGGAATCCCCCCATGTTTCTTCCTGCCCAGTGACATTTTATTGATGACAATCTGTTGGATGCACAATCTGAAACCCACAGCGCTAGTACTGCCAGAAAGTTCTGAGCCTTATTCGCGATGGTGACTGCACGAGCTGTAATTTTAGTCGAACAGCTTTGATGTTTGGGTTTTTAAACTTCAATTAAGTGCTGGGAATTTATTTTTTTACCTAATCTGAAAGCAAAAATCACATACAAATCAACAACGAAAAATACCTGCGGGTCTCCCTGGTGTTTGTAAACACATGCAACGTTAAAGTGCTCTTGGCAACGTTTTAAAGCTGCAAACTCACGTGGTTATAAAACCCTAAAGTAAGAAACAAAGCAATGGAAAGTCTCCAGCTGTGACATGCACCACACACTCCAGACCTGACATTCTAGAGTGGTGGTTGTTTATGAAGCAACAAGACCAATAAACCAACTAACCCACTGAAGTTTAGGACACTCATGAGGATGGATGCAACATGTTCTGTACGGGGCAAGAATCTATTCCTGACGCAGTCAAACTACAAATAACAGTTGGGTAGCCACCCCCCCCCCGGCGCAAATTTACCAATAAGACCAAAACTACGTAGGCTGACAGATCAAACTTACCCGGCTCCCAGAAGTTTTTTTTTAAATTGTATTCAAATCGGCATCTATCTATTTATCTATCTATCTTCTTGTACTGAATCTTAACCAGATGACATCTGAGTGAAACAGATGTGGCGCAGCAGCCTACGTGATTTTAAAGTGCGCCTTAAGAATAGGCAAATACTCCGCTCCCCTTCCCCGCCTCCCCCGAAGCTTCTTCAAAAAAGATTAGTGCCCTGCCCATGGGGCTGTTTCGGTCCCTGTTCACCTGTGTATGCTAAACGTGCGGGCCTCGTTTCCGAGCGGGACAGAGCCGTGTAATGGTTTCTGTTTTATTCACTACCTTGAGCCTCGTGGTAGTTCGCCCCCATGTTCTCCCCCTGCGAGACTCTTACGAACAGACTCCGGCCCTTGGAAAGTTTGCTCTCACTTGGAAATCGGGTCAGGCTGGCATTTGCTCCGTTCCCTATCTGTGTGAAAGGCGCTGGGGTGTTTGGGTCGGTTTTTCCTTACTCGGTGCTACGTACCTAGCGCCAATTTCCTCAAGTGATTTTCAGAGGTTTGTGGTTATGTGATTTACAAGTGTAGCTGAGGTAACTCAAAGTAGTTATACAGCCATAAAACACCGCATATCAGATGCATGTCTGTCTTTGTGACGCTGATCTTTTCCCCCATCTGTATCTCAAAATAATTCAAATCACCGTAATGGCTTAGGGGAGGAAAAATAACATTCAAACTGTGAGATATCCCCCCCCCTCCCTCATTTTAAAATGAGTATCTTGGCTTTTGATACCTGGTTGCATTGTATAAAGTCCTGATACGTGGTTGTATTTAAGAATCAACACTTTGTGGCAGACTCTTTAAAAGTTTACCCTGTAATGAAACCAGTCCATGTGTTCACTAGTAAAAGTAGCCTTAAAATTCCGTGACCACGTGTAATTATCTCTTTGTGGGTATGGTTTAAAGACTGCTATACAGACTGGAGTGGAATAGGCCCTACGAATCTATGCTATAAAGTCAAGAGTTTGTATTGCTGCATAAAATGCCTATGTCTCAGAAAACATCGGAGTGTGATCGTTTTAGCACACACTCACGCCTTCTGATTTTACAATGATTCCACATCTCCCGTGGATTACTCTCCCCTATGTCTTCCAGTATAACTGTATTCCTTCTAAAAGGTAGCTATAAAGTAAGTAGATCAAATCAATTAGCTCCTAGATAAAGACAGAGGCGTAAGAAGTATTGATAATGTCGCAATTTGAAATCCAACTAAGCAAAGATCGTAAGAAAACAGAATAAATTATGTTTGTCTAATCCTTATGTAGGACTATAAAATGTATATGTTAGAGGTAGGCACACGTATATTCTAAACTATGTTTTCGAATCTAAGATATAATAAAGCACTTGAATAATCTGAACATCTCAATAAACTTTTTAAGTCACTCACCTTCATCATTCAAACAAATTATAAAAAGTGAAAATCGGTTTCTACAACTCAGATTCTCTGTCAAAAATATCCACGCAAAACAATGCAGTGAGTGGCATTTAAAGAGAAAATTCTCTTATTAGCAATTATGCCAATTTCTTGTTGGCTACATTCACTTTTTTATTTTTTATTTTCCCTTTGGTTTTAAAAGAAGATCGGGATAGATATTTTCAGAACGGGTTTGAGTTTCAAAGACACCTTTTAAAAAATAATAATTGGCATAGTCACTAAGCCATTTTCATTCTAGCTCGGTTCTGCTACAATTAACAAAGTTTTTTATGCAAATAATAAAGTGACAAAGAAACAAAATCTCTCTTTTTTTCTTTTGTCAGTGAAGGGGTTGCTCACCTGGTCCAGTAAAGATCAGATCTCAGAGAAAATGACTTCTACTTCCACCAAAGTCTGATTCACCGACTTATTCAACCGGAAGAAAGAGCTTCATTAGCTACTTTACATGCACTCTTTTAAACCTGTTCAAAAGAAGCTTTTAGAATACAAAAATGCACCTTCTGCTCTTCTGTCAGTAGTCAGACCAGGGGGCGTGTTGTTTATATGTTGTTTATCTAACTCTCTTCCTAACAGAGTGGAAGTTAAAGATTTTTTTAACCCGGAATTTAGAATCCTTTCCCCTGAATTTCAGACCTTTAATCTTTTGCCACGTTTCACGATGCTTTCAGATTTAAATGGAAATCATCGTTGTACTTTAGATCGGCCTGAATATTATTTCGTAGCCAGTTATGAACTGAGCACACTGTTGCTTTTTTTTGTTTGGCTGGGTGGTTTGTTTTGCAACAATATTGTTAAAAACAAAAGCATTCCCAAACTTCCTGATTTTTGAGGAAATATTAGACAACCTGGGATTTTCTTTAAAATCCATCCTGTTACGTTAGTGCAGCAAGTTAAGAACATAAATTGGACAGAATAATACGAAATAAATTCTCTTTTTGCAAGTAAATAAATAATAATTATTGTGCAGCTACACACGTTCATATCAGCTTTATAGAATATAGGACATAACAGGTATATTCACTCGAAATATCACAACGATTAAATACTGTAATAAAAAATCAAACGTACTCATTACTGAAAATCATCAGCTGTATTATGCAATACTTCATAGGTAGGTGTGTTACAAAACAAACAAAAACACCTGTTTTAAAGCAAATCCCCCTCCACCCACATACACACACCAGAACAGAACTATATTAATATATTTAATAGCTTTTTTGGATAAAAGTTGTTTGTTCTATATCTGAACTATTACTTATTGGGAAAAGAAAAAATCATGCTCTGCTAATATTCTCGGTTAAAAAAGAGAACAGTCTTTGTTTTAGCCTGGCCTCGGGCTTCCGGGAAGCGCAGAGCTGACAAAGATTTTAACTTCCTAGGAATTATTGCTACATGTTTCTTCTCCTAAGGAAATTTCTAATGCATCCTAGAAGTTAAGAGCAACCGGACAGCTGTTTCCAAAGGGTATAAAAGGATGGGTGACCTTGAATACATGTTTGTTGTTCTTAGGAATTCTGTACAAAATATTTGTCACCCTTATAGTGCATTTTACCCTTCGGAGGCTTCTGCAGTAGTCCAAGCTTGTGTCATGTTTTACAGCTCTTAAAAAAATAAGGCTTTTGAAACAAATTCTTTGCAGCAAATACTTCCTTGAATGCATGTTTTTAACCCAAAGAAGAACCACCTCCACGTTTTGTTTCTGAAATAGTTTTCTTCCCCCCCCCCTCCCCACAAGCAAGAGACTTGATTGTTTGGGAATCAAAACACTCGCAGCTCTCAAGATAAACATCATTAGAAATCATTGTAATTGGGATTGTGAGATCTGACCTTTGACCTGGAAAGATAGGTTTCACAACAATGTCTGCTTTGATTCCTGGAAGGAGGCACAAAGGAACAAGCTCCCTGACAGAAGTCATCGGTATATGCACCTCCAAATTAAGCTGGCTTTAAAAAAAATGAACGCGTGTCGTTCGCCAAGACCAAGGGGCCATCTCCATTCTTTTCAGCCTGCATTTGAATATGTAAAATACCAGGTTATTGATCTAAGCCCCTATTGTACGCTTCATTCTATGTGTTAACCCCTAAAATAAAGGCAGGAGATGGAGTAAAACTTTCAGTCCTCGGATGATATTGGCACCATTAGTGCTTGGGGGGCGAGGGGGGCCTCGTGAGAAAGGAAAATGGGAATAGAGTTTTCATATGGAATTTAGTGTTATGGGTCTCAGTGCCATGGGGCCAGTGGTGCCCCTGAAAGCTATTGGCAGTCAGCTGATTCCTCCTGCTGGGTTTTGAAATATCTAATTTCTTTAATCAGCAAAAGGGAGTGTGAGGTTAATCTGCAGGATATTAAAAAAATACCTCTGGGAGATAAAGGGGTGCAGTGGTGATATGACCCTAATTTTCTATTTGGGGGGAGGGGGAGACACCAGGTTTCTGAAGGGAAGTAGATTTTACAGCAAGCTTGAGCTGCTTGGCGTTTCTTGGCCTTTCATTTGTACCTGAGCAACAGAACTTCAAAGTGCAACGTTGGGATGAAAGAATCGTGCCGTGCCCAGTGTTAGGATTCAGCTTCCATGTGGGTAGTAGCTGCATATTACACTGAAGCAAGGGGTAGATCAAAATGCCCACAAACAAAAATATAATCTGAAGACACATGGGCGCTCCAGAGGAGAGGGGGCTACCTTGCTGTTTGGGCTATTTTGTTGGGCTCTAAACTTTTACTGCTGACGTGAGGAAGTTATGTAATGCAGCCCATCCAATCACACCTGATTCATGTCAGATTATAAAGTCAGAGAACTCCTGCTATGAAAACTATTTGCTTGGAGACCTGTTAACCTCTCAGCCTCGGGAACCCTGTTTCCACCAGATCTCTAGAAACCTGTGCAGTGTATACATATAAGTAGTCAAACACATGTGTGTGAATGTGTGTGGGCGTGTAAGGTGGTATTAGATATACATAGCTACACACGTTATTCCCCAACATATGTGATGGCTAGGAAATGAAGTATTTTACCAGTGGCTCCAATTGGCAGATATTGAATCCCTGTCTGGTGTAGCATTTTATTTATTTAATGGACGTGCTGACTAAAGAAGGATCATTGATTGATAAATATATAGTTATGTCGTATTTAACTTACATTTAATTCTGATGGTGAGATAAGATGTGTCCGATCCTCCTCCCATTGAAATGACTGGCAAAACTCCACTTCAGGAGGGGCGGAATTGATCTGCATGTGTGTACGTTACATCGGGGGCGAGATTGTCAATGTATGCATGTGCATTGTTTGTACCATGCGTGGAAGAAATTATAAAAAGTATCATTACACTAAAACGCCTTGCTTGTTTAAATAATCCTCTTTCTTCTTCCTTTTAATCTGGTCTCTGTTTTCCTGTCTTCCTTATTCATGATTTGTCCAGCTTTGCTGAGCTTGGATGGACACTTAGTGGTGAAGAAATTCTTTATTCCTTTCGTGACTCCCAAAGTACATACAATGTTGGCTACTTGTGCCTTCTCGGGGACACATCCCACCTTTACTTTTCAATTGTAAATGTTACCTGTTTCTTTCCCTCCGTTGATGAGACGAGACTAAAAGGCTATTACATAATAACTATGTTTTCTTTGTGTACGAAAAGTCTCTCCCCACAGACTTGGAGTAAATAAAAAGTTGTGGCTTTCAAAACACGCCTTGCCTTTAATGCTACGAAGTAAATTCATAATACTCTATTCTTTTAGGCCCTCTAAGTATAGAAGACCACAATGTGATAACAATCTCTGAAATAAAATGTTAATATCATAAATTTCCCTCGGGCAACTAAGCCTCACAGTAGATTTACTGGGAGGACACCGTGTAATAAATGTGTTTTACTAAGATTCATGATAAGGGGAATAAAACTGTGTCTATTATGTATCCTTATTTTTTTTTTAAATCTGTATTGAAATCTAAAGGGCTGGGGCAGTGCAGGAGCCACTGTATCTAAGGAGGAATAACAGCATCAATAGTCAGTAAAGAAAGAAATAACCAACCGTCAGCCGGCATTATTGGAGAATTGCTGGGTGAGACGTACATCCCAGCTCTTTAGGGAGAGTAATTAGACGATTTTTAAAAGAAATTACATTTTCTCATATACAGCTCCAGGGAGAGTGCGTGCGAGAGGATAGGAGAAACTCAGGAGCTGGATTTAGATTGGAGACTTTGGGTTGGTGGTTTTTATTTTTTGTATTTATTGTCCTCTCCAATATGTGCAGGACAGCACGCTGTTCCTTAGCCTCCCTCCCAGCCCAGCCTATGTCCTAGCAAATCCAAGGAGGGGTGTGGTGGATGTGTGGGGTTTACCTTTTCGGTAAATAATCCCGTGGCAAGGATAGAAGCGATGAAATCGCTGGAATGACCTGGGGGATCAATAACATGCGATCCTGGCTCATATTGGCAGATGTGGGGGTGACCATTTCTGTTTTGCAAAGTCAGCTGCTTGCTTTTTAGGGGGGGAGGGGGGTGCGCGTTTCAAACCGCAACCCAGGGCAGCGAGCTTCTCCCAGGCTTGCTTTCTGTTCTCTGCCTGGAGTCGATATTGTTTGGACTTTAGGCGACAGTTCGTTTTCTTCCGTGCGGAAGAGGATTTAAGTTTATGATCCAGTACTTTCAAAATGTAGCTATTAAGCGCTTCGGAGGGCGCTATCCAACACTGATTTCAATCCCGAAGCAGTTTAGGACTTTTTAAAGTCACGCTCGGCCTGCCTAGCGCAGAGATCCGCGTTCCCAGGACGCCAAGAGGCACAAGCAGCTTGACCAGGCAGTTTTCATGCCCTAACCTGACGTGATCCTTTCGTGCGGAGTGAAGGAATATATTACAGGGCCACAGATACCCGCCGAGCCCAGCTTGAGTGGGAAGCCAACGAGGTTGATAACTCTTTGTCTAGCACGTTGTCAAAAATGCAGCTCAGCCCCTGATCATGTCCAGTCCCGGCCATGGGGGGCACAGACCCAAATGCTCGCCTCGAAATAATGCAAGGTTCTTTAGCCCTGCCGTGCCCTCTGAAGCCTAGAACGGGAGGCAGAAGGGGGAGGGGGCGGAATGGCCATGGTCAATGCAAAGCGTGTTTCCGCTTTACAATATGCGCCATCCATACCTTTCAATCGGCCCTTATTGTCAGGGATGCATGGCCTTGAATCCGCCTCAAGATACTGCAGCAGCTGAGCTGCTTCCCTCTCTGGATCCTGACAGCCCAGGAGCGAAAACATGATCACTTTCAAAGTTGCCAGACTTATCCCATTCTGAAACTTCTGTCCAGCTCTTTGTGCATGCGGCTAGTGTGGTTGTGTTTTAAGGCGTCTCCTTTGGAGGTTGCGTTATTTTTTTCTCACACTGGGGTGACATCTCCCTCTGAACCCCTTGAACGGGGGCACTTTGCGGCCCATAAGTCAGCGGGGGAGGATAGAAATACCAACAGGCCTGTTGTGTTAAAAAGCCACATCAGTTCACGCTGCCTCCCCCTTAAGACTGGCTGCAAGATTCGAACTAAATAAATAGACCCGTTATGAGTCTGAAGGTTCTATTCAGAGTTCTGCCGTTCTCTGCGAACACCTGGGGTTCTACAGGTATATTTTATGCACTCGGTGGGCTTAATAAAAGTTGCGTGGTTGGTTTTATAAATTGGATCACACACATTGAGCTGAGGCATTTTTGCTACACTGTGGTTCCAAACCCTGTGTGGTAAACGCACATACACTCGGGAAAAAGCCAGTAATAATTATAGTTACATATTGAACCAAAACTTAAAATATGAACGCTATACTTATCCTCAGTAACCTATGATTACATTTATTTTCTATAATTTCCTATCCTTCCTGTGTACTCACGCCTGCCCCAGAGTTTTGCCAAATTCAAACCGTTGCATTGTGAAGACAAGACAAAAAGCGGGGGTGGGGGGAGGAATAACTCAAGGAACCAGAAAGGTGAGGAGGCATTTAGTCCAACTGATGCACTGAGAGGAAGGACTGGGTCAATGTGTAACACACACGCTCACAAATCAGTATATGAAAGGGAGGAAAAGCCCGGAGAAGTCTTTTTTTTTTTAATCACAATGAAGAAACCAAATAAAATGTGCAAACCCAGGACAAAACAAAATGCAAACAGTGCAGCGTGCTTGCTAAGGCACCGCCCAAAAGCTCCTGATGTGCTTGGCGATTTCATGGCACAATCACCGGGACACACAATTGCCACTGACTTCACACAGTAAAAAGTGGCCACAAAGCAACCAACCAAATGAAAACTGACTTCTCCTCTTCATAGGATGGTCTGTTGAGAACAGAATTTAACCCATCTGGTCATACTGTTAATTCAATGGCCGTCTTATGGCCTCCATCCCGCCCCCATGAAATAATTTCCGTTTTTTGTTTGTTTGGTTTTTTTTAAAGTCCCTTAAGTGACTGAATTTACTTTAAAACTGCAATGGCTGAGATAAAGGCTAAGGAGAGAGTGAAAGTACCATTCATTAGGAGATGCTGCTAAGCAACCGACTGCAAAGTAATGATCGTTTTCACTCTAGCTCTCTTCTTCTAGCCTCTGTATCCTGCCCTGGAAGAAGAAGGAAAAAAAAGAGGAAAAAAAAACCCTCCTCTGTGGACATTCAATATGGGACGAGACTGATCTCAAGGAGCTGTCAAACAAATTCCTTTTCAACACGTTCTGGAGCCCTGAACATCCAGAAGGCTGCATGACATTTTCCGGAGGTGTAGCTGATGTGTTATGATGAGGAGGGGTTTATGTCCTGTAAAAAAGCAAAAGGGAAAAAAAAAGAAAAGGGGGAAAAGGCAGAGGACGACGACGACTGAGGCATGATTTAGATATTCAAAAAAGAGGGTTTTTTTAAGACAGTAGCTCCGGTGTCTAAAGGATTGAATTTGGAACTACAAATTGATCAGCACTTTCTGTAAGGGTGTTTACCCCATCGCTGTCCTAATCAATTAAAAAACCCATAAATAATCAAGTTGTGGATATATATGTACATATATATACACACACAGTAAATAAGAACAACCAGCCTGTCTCCTGAACACAGTCTACACTTTATTTCAGACTACAGATTTCTGAACATAATAAAATCTTTGGCTTGTAGCGGCGGGTTCAGGCTCGCAGTCAGTGGATCCAATTCTTCTCGGGGGGGGGGGGAGACGGAAATTCACACGAAAAATAAAAGAAAAATCCGAGAGTCAGACATTTACTTAAAAACAAGAGGCAACGACATCAGAAAAAGAAAACAAACAAAAAAACAAACAAAAGACAGACAGAGAGGAAGAGAAACTGTCCAGCAAATGGAGATCGCTACACATATTTCTTACCTGAAATTAAATATATACAAGGTCATATGATGTTTGGCTATATAGAGATAATTTTTGTAAGTGTTCGGGGTTTGTTTTTTTTACTGGAGTCCTTATACTATGGATAGACAATAGATTTGATTTTAAATAGCACCTGTCCAAAGTCCCCTTCAGTATGTCACTTTCCACCGTTAAGTCCTTTTTTTATTTGAGTTTCCTTTCCTGTCAATAATAATAATAATAATAATTAATAATAATCAAAGCGGGCGGGGGGGCGGGGGGTGCCGATCACTCGCTCTCCTCTTTGTCCTGCACCGTGGTCGTGGAATGGTTGTACAGTCCCTGGGCCATGAGGTGAAGCGCCAGGCCGTTCTTGATGCCCGTGGCTTTCTTGATTTTGGCCCGCTTGTTCTGGAACCAGATCTTGATCTGGGATTCGTTCAGGCTGAGTTCCTGGGCCAGGGTCTGCCGCCTCTGCTCCGTGATGTAGCGGTTGGCCTGGAACTCCGCCTTGAGTCTCTGCAGCTGCTCGGCGGTGAAGGCGGTTCGGGGCCGCTTGTCCTCCTTCTCGTTCTTCTTCTTCTTCAGTTTCCGGGTCCGCGGACCTAAGGGCAGAGAGGGACAGAAACGTGGGGGGTGGGGGAGGAGAAGGAGAGAAGGGGGGGGAGGTGTTTGAAATGCATCCTCGGATGTACAACGTGCGATTCCTTCCGTTCCTCACCCCTGGGCACCGCGTCCTCCTCGCTGAGCGCAGCCCCCCCCCATTCCCTTTACCCCCAGACCCCCTCTGCCCTGTCCTCGAGGCAGAGCCTTCTGACTGGGATCCGTTTGCAATAAAAATGGCCGACTTATTCGTTTCTCCCCCCCCCCCCGCTACCTCCCCCCAAAAGGCAGCCAGGAGCGGGCCATCAAATTGCTTTTTAGAGTGGGCGATGAGGGGGTTCTTTGGGGGAAGGGTGTTTCCCCCCCCACACCTACCCACAGTGTAATTCAGTTTTATGTTCAGAAGACAGGATAAATGGGTGGGGGGGAACCTGGCAAGTTAAAGACAGCAGTGGCACTAGGGTTTTAGCAGTTAATTCGCATTACGGAGGGACCCTACACGCAAAATTCGCCGCGTTGTGACCCTAGATATATATATTGAGGGCGTAATGAGGTTCGGCGCTGATTTAAACGGACCAAATAATCCGCCCAAAATAGTAACTAATAGAAGGTGATCTAATGTATCATCACGAGTCTGTTCGTGAGCCACTTTATTTGTGTTACTCCAAATCTAGTCTCTGTGGTGTAGGTAAGAAAATCTGTTTTGTTTGGGCAAAACTGGATAAATCAAAACATGTATCGGCGTAGATCGTGACATTACAAATCTTTGTATTTGTTCTCACACACACACACCGCTTCAAAGGCCTGAAACAAACGCGGGGATGAAAACAGAAAACCCCACTGATGTCCCCCCACAAACTCCATTCCACGCGTAGGATTTTTTTAAAGCAAAAGTATCATGACAGGCCAGACAGCGAAGAAACAGCCTGTCTGCAGATTCTACGTTTTAATTTAAAATTCCGGAATCCGAGAGCTAAAATAAACCCCTGCGAATAGTTAGACCGCAAACTTAATGTTGTGCAAAACTGTGTGAATGAATCCGAGATATCTCCTGCAGTTCTGCAGACCTGACGGAGGCGCAGAAGACATCACCTTTCCTTCTTCGCTCAAGTATGAACGCCTGCTCCTGCGAAAAATACACCATTTGCCCCCATGTGACTGTCCTCTCCTAATCCGTTACAAAAGGAAACGAATTCCATCTCGGGTGTCCCATCGCGCTTCTTTTTGGGGTGGCTACTGAGGCGGGGTGTACCAGAGCGCGCCCCATTTGCAAAGAGGATACAGTCAAGACGAAGAGACGCCGTTACACAAAAGGCAGATACACAAACACACTCTGCGTTGTCTCTGTACACGCCACCTAAGGGGGGGGGGTTCCCTTAACCCAAGGAGTTGGAACGGCAAACTGTAGTTCATTTGCGGAGCGCGCACCTCCACACCCCTCTGATAAATACATTCAAACTACTAACTGAAGCCGGAGGGGTTGCTCCACCACACTAGGGTGCTTTGGACTAGCTGGAAGAAAAGTGCCGCTAGAATCTAAACTGTCCCCGCGTTCCTGGAAAATCCACCACCACCTTGCTCAGTTTGGTTGAACATGAATTTTAGCCAAGCCCTGTAGAGAAATGCAAATACTTCCCCTGCCGCCTGGTGTGTTCCTGTAACCTACTACTAAAAACGATCACAATAAAGAATCGCCACCGTTAATGAACAAGCTCATTCCTGATCGCTCCTGTTTTCAGGGCACCGTGCATATTATTGCAGAGTAAATGGTATTTATTCTATCACTCGTCCGAGTGATTTTTCAAACCCATTGGCTTTATAGATGTTAACTGAACTGAAAATCTCTCTCCTCTCCCTTCCCCTCTATTTCTATAGAGGAGAAGTAGAGATATTGTAATGAATACGGGGAAACGCACATTTGTATCCGTGTGGAATGCGTTTTAAATGGATTGCAGACTGTATATTTCAGTTCTGCCTCTCTCGGCATGACAGTTGGATCATCCGAATGAGTTACTTCTCCTGTTTATAGTCTCATTGGAAACCCTCCCCTTATTAATAGTCAGATCAGGCTTTTCAGGCCTTTCTTTAAAGGTATAAATGCAAACCTCTGAACTTTAAACACCAATAGTATGTGTGGGCGTAAAAATAAAAGGCTCCGGCACCAGAAAAGTATCCCCAAAGGCAAGGTAAATGCTTAGAGCTGATATGTAGTCATCTAAAGGGTGTAAGTCCAAGAGGATCGAAAGCATAAGGCTGGGTTTGCAGGCTGCTGCATTTTGACTTCCAAACAAATCCTGTAAAAGGGTTTTTTTTTTAGGGAGGAATTTAAAACAATTTCTGAAAACCTCAAGGTTTTGATCCAAAGCAGGTCAACAGCTGGGGAGTCCAAATTTTAGGAAGACAGTCCCCCCCAGTCCCAGATATCTAGGGGAGGAAGACAGCAGGCTTCCTAGCTGAGAGTAGGCCTAAAACTCATCTCCCAGGGCTGGCTGGTTGGTTTGTCTCTGAGATCTGAGGGCACGTTTAGGGAACATGGAGGGGGAATAGATTTTAATATATATTAATCCCCGCTTTATCAAATTTACTAAAGGGGGGGTGGATTTAATAAATCTCTTCACATTATCTCCCGGTTGTGCCAGACCCTGCGGAGGCTGCTTTGCAAAAATTGCCCCGATCTGATCTCAGCTCCTTTCCCCTTGGAAACTGAAATTTGCCATTGTAATAAAACAGCAGTTCTGAATGGGGGTGGGGGGCGAGGATATATACACTTAGCCCTCGATACGGTTTAGATACACTCAGCCCCGGTCTAGCCAGAGCTACACCAGATACCAGTCAGGAGAATACAGGGCCAGACCCAAACACAACAAAGGGAACGGTGCACATTCCCAGCAGAGCTTTCTGGGACTGGGTGCCAGAGAGGAGATTTTGCAAAAGGAAAGTGTAAAATACTTTGCATGTGGCGGCATTGGGAACCGCTCATAAAATCATTGCCCGGCCCGGGGCCGAGAAGGCAAGAGCCTGACAGCTCAATCACTCAATCAATCCGTTTAGTCAATCAAACGGGCTTTTCTGAGTTTCAAGTAGCTGGACGTGTCAATAACAGTGGGATCGAGATGACTCGGGCTGATAGCAGCAAATTGATCACTTTCCGTGGCAGGAGCTAATAAAGGGAAGGCGGAGAAGACAGCGCGAGTTACGGCGAGCCACCAGCCGGGCATTTGCGCCCCTCCTCTGCCTTCCCCGGCCCTGGCTCCCGCCAAAGGGGGTTGCTTCTTATTCTGTTTTATTATTAAGCTTACTTTCCCCCTCCCCCGCCGGTTCGGGCCAGGGTTTGCGGACAGAGACGCTGCCTCGTTGGGGAACTTCCTTCGCTGGGATTTTCCCGGAGGTCGGAGCTACATTTCTCTCCTCTAGCCACAAGCTGGACTGGGAGGTAATTCTGGGAGACCCTTTTAAAGTGACCCGGATCGCGTGATTTGTTCCATGTAAACAGAACTCAAATAAGCAAATGGAACGCTAAAGGGACTCGACTGAAAATAACTCGACTGAAAATCAGCAGCAGCAGAAATATCCCCGGTCCCGGAGAATCTGATCTTGTTTTTTTCTTTTTCAGAATCTTTTCTTCCCATATTTTTGGGAAGGGGAGAGGGGAATATATTCCCCCAAACAATACCAGATATTATCCTTGGGGAAAGAAAGCTCCTTAGCCGCTAAAAACTAGAACGAACACAACCCCGCTTGTCAATATGCGACCTAGAGGCCTGGTTTTCTTTTGCTCTCAGAGAGGCCCATTTTGCTTTCCCATAACAGAAACATTTTCCCTGAAAGCATTTCCCCCCCCTCTGCCTTTCAGAACCGTACCTCACCCCCAACACCCTTTCAAATATATAATACGTTCAACATGTGTCTCTGAGCTCCCCCTCCCATCCCCCCCCCACTCATCAGCACACAATAAAAATAAAAAATCTACTGCCTCGCTTCACAGCTACTGTATCTGTAATCCCAGCCCAGAGCCCGAATAAAAACCCCCAGATCGCTCCTCCTGCATCCGAATTCGGGGTTTTATAAAGGGGAAGGGGGGAAGAAGGGGCAAGAGGAAAAGATTTCCCTATGCCTCCCACCAAATAATTTAACCCGAGCGCGAAGGGCTTGGCTGTGTGACCCAAACACCCCCACGCTAGGAATAGGCTCCGAAAGCAAAATCGAGCTCTATTATTGAGATATATTATAAAAAAAATAATCTCTAGACGCTAAAGAAGGGAGGGGGGCTGGTGAAAGGGGAAAAAAAAGCGACTGCGTATTATTATGTAATAGCTAACAGATGTGATCAGCGAAGTGGTTCTTACCCGAAGATGGTCTGTCTGAATACCTAGTGCAGTAAACCCAGGCAGGCCATACTAGAGGCTGTTGAGAATCGCTCTTTACAACAGGTCCTCCATTATTAGAGCCCATGAGCAGGATGGCGGGGTTGGCGTGTTCCCCATACTTCGCCGGGTTAGTTCCACTCCCTTCGGAGGGTGGCTTGGCGGCCGCTACCGCTGCTGCTACGGCTGCTGCCGCGGCGGGGTTCGCTTTAGAGGCAGCAGCTGCAGCAGGAGGCGCCGAGGAGGAGCTGTCGGGGTTACAGTTTGAATCCGGGCAAAGGAGAGAGGACGGGTTGGATGGCCTCGTTATCAGTGGGTTGACGTTTTCTCTACCTGATGTCTGACCGCGATCTCGGTCTCTGTCCCGGCCGCCGCCTCCACCACCTCCTCCTCCTGCTGCTGCTGCTGCTGCTGCTGCGCCGACGATCAGGAGCGTCTCTTTCTTGCAGCCAAAGTCCGGCCTCAAGATGTTGTCAATGAAAAAGTTGGTGGTGCGGTGCTGCTGCGGCTGCGGCTGGTGGTGGTGGGGCATAGGCAGGATGCAGGGCGCTGCGGGCGAGGACGGCGCGTGGCTGGGGGAGACGGGGACGCTTTCTCCATCGCTGCTGCTGCTGCTGCTGGTAGTTGTTGTAGCACAGTCTCGGTGACTTTTACTGTCCGGCTGCTCTTCCATAATCAGCCCCCGCCACGGAGATCGCTGCCTTTCCCTCCCCCCACACACACTTTTTATTCCCACCCCAGTGGGTGGTGGGGTGAAAAAAAATACAAATAAAATCCACTTGTTGGCTTGGATCTGATCTAGAGAGATGGGTTGGTGGTGGTTTGTTTTTTTTTAAAGACAGCTATATCCAAAAATACCGAGACACTGGAGCGAATTGGGTTTTGGATTTTTTTGCAATTACCTTCTATTTCCACCACCACCCAATAAAATAAAATAACAAAGCAGCTCCCCCCCACACCCGCCCCCCCAAATCGCCTTTAAAATCTAACCATCTTCCTACAAATACTGTAGGTTTTGATTTCCCCAAGTGTCATACTCTGCTTTGCCCACAGATCAGGCTTGGCAGAGCCTTTAAGCGCCAGCTTGCACA